>NC_090921.1:147847152-152847152 GCF_040938575.1 Ambystoma mexicanum | reverse complement strand
TACCCAATTTATAGTTGTATATACACAGTACATATTGTTAACTATCAATTTAAGTTACATAGCGTTCAGAGGTAGTTTTGTTTTGGGAACACGTGCCACAAAACACATGAACAATATTAATGGCATGCTGTGCAGTGAAAAGCAACAAAATATTTCAGGTATCCCACACATGAAAATATTTACTTCCATTTGAACATTTTCAATGCGCCTGGTCCCACAACATTTACGCATTCTTTCAAAGATGACCCTAGGTGAGGGGCAAACCGGCTCGGATTTCCCTTTACTTCAATAGGGCAATGCCTGAAAAAATAATAGTGTGGGGAGATTTTTGGGCCAAAGTGGCCCACTTCTTTTCTGAAATAAACGGAATTCTAATTCAAAAGCGGTGGGTCAATATATATATATAGACGCACGGATGGACCGGGAATGGAGAGGGTGAAAGGTGATTTCACAACAGTGTGGGTGGACTGTTGCAGCCAGGGCACCCCGTGTAATGAGCAACAATTAAAAAATAAAAAAAAATAATAATACTTTGACATCACTCCAGCATGCTTCGAATGAGTGCAGTTTTGAAAGGCTTACTGGCGTCTCTGTATATCTACTCCAGCAATCATAATTGATTCCTGCATTGATGCATGGGCACCTGGTTGTCCTCCACGTATGGGCTTCCAAAGTAAGATGTAATTGTGCAAAGGCCACAGGTGCATGTTGATAGTGCAAATTGGCAAGACCTATTCCTTCGCACCCTAGGATCCCCCTTTACTGGTCTCAGACCTCTTCTCGACTGTTTGTTTCTATTCAATACACTTGTATCGTTTCCATTAACAAATCTTATAGTGTTTTTAAACAATGAACTGTTGACTTCCCTCTGTCGGGTTCACTCTTGCAACACATACAGTTCTGTCTTCTTTCTCACTAAACGGGATTCATCTCCTGCAGCTTTTACTGGGTTGTCGGTTCAAGACTTTTAAATGTACAGAGGCTTTGGCTAGACCCCTGTATGACCACCTTGACCGTTCCTTTGCTGCCTTCCCAAGGCGTTCTGGTATTAGCAGTTTCAACAAACACTGAATTGACCAGAGTCTCTCGAGTAAGCACCCAAGTGGTACTGGATCCCTCTGCAGCTGGTCTTCCCTTTAGCCCAACAGTTCTTTGAACTTCCCTTAAGTTGCTACTTTGCGGCTTTCGTTCAACACAGTTCGGTTTCTTTATCGGTTCTCCCCTCGACTCACCGGCTGTGATGAACCACTTGGCTTTCTTCTTATCTGGAGTCAAGGCCGGTACCACTGTAGAAGGTGTCTCCCTCTGTCCTGTTTATCAGTGTAGGCACGCTCCATGTACTGTTGACATCTGATGCAACACACTTGAGCTATGGTTCGTGGTCTACGATTTCTTCTACAGAGGACTCATGGGCTTGTCTGGGAAAGGGCAAGGTGGCTTCTCTCCTTGGCACCCTCTCGGTTTGCGCCGTCTTTCCCCTCCTCTTGAACTGCCGTGCCTCGATGGCTGTCTGATCGTGAGGTCTGCCTTGCTTGTTGTTTTCTCTCATGCTCCACCTTTTACCCCTATTGGGAAAAGAAAGGGCCGTCAGGTGTGTGCGAATCTGGTAAATTGCCTGACTCTGCCTGGCCCTTGGGTCGGGACATGTCAGGTACACAGTTTTATTAGTCTGTTGTCTGTGGTGTGTGTGAAAGTATTTGTGTCAGAAGTGGGGAGGTTGGAGTGTCAGAGTATCCTACAGGATATGGAGAGGAAGAGGTGTTGTATGGGATTATAACCTTCGTACTAGAGGGGTTTGTTGTGATCTCGGAAGGGTGGTTTTTATAGGGTGTGTGAAATAAGTAAGGGTTTGTGGGAACTGTAGTTCGTGGCCATATTTGACTGGGAGTTTGGAAAATGATCATCAGAGGGACGGGATTGGTAGGATTTTTTAAGCAAACCGGAATAGCCGGGATTGTGAAATGAACAGAGGGGATTGTGGAAACGGTAGTGTTTTGTCAAAGTAGATTGGGTGTTCGGGAATTAATTATCAGAGGGACGTGAAGAATGATTGGGAATATCCAGGTAGAAGACAGGATAGCAGTGATTCAGGGAGTTGTGGACTTGGAGTGCAACAGGGTTTGGGCTCCTAGGGTATCTATCGGATAGGGAGGGGTCGTGGGATTTGGTAAATTCAGAGGTGTAGGTGTGGTGGGATTCTAGTAAGTGAGCTTCATTGGGAGGAAGGTAGACAGATGTGGTACAACCTACAAAGGTCTTGGGGATCTCGTCCTCCTCTCCTCCTTCCCCTGTACAATACTGCATCTCACCTGGGGTATTTCCCTGAGCACAACACCAGACTCCCCTACCCAGGTGATCCTCCCTCGCTCGTCCACCCCCATGGTTGGGATCTGAGAGTGTCAGCCCTTCCCTGGTCACCTGAATAAGGGATTCCAGAGGTCTACTTAGGAGAATACCCTCAAGTTTCTCAGTCACCCCCCCCTTCCCATTACAGATTCCAAAATAGCCTATTCCCTGTGACCCTCCCTGGTACCTCCTTTTAGTCCAGTATACCCAGGCATCCCGCAGACAAGGTCCGTGGGACCCATACTCATCTCTTCTGTGTCAAATTCAGCTGAGGGGTTCACTCCCCTCCCTCTCCCTTTTCAAAGGGCTCGCTTGGGCCACTTGTTGCGCGTTTCTTCTTGGAGCGCTTCAGGGCAGCTTTGGACCATTCCCACGGTTTCCTCTTTTGTCGGCTTTGGGGACCGCTTGTCATCGTCCTCTTCGATTCCTCGCAGGTGGTAATCCGGCATTGTCATTCCTCCCAGTCGAACAAGAGACCAAAGGGAAATGTATATCTGTAACGTATTTCCCTCTTCCTTCTCACTCTTACCACCGGGCCCATCATCCGTCTCTTCGCCAGGGTACTCTGAACCAGGTCCTGAAAAAGCTGCAAGTTGGACCCATTATAAGTGATCTACCGCGCTCTCCTTGCCGCTGCCAGCACTCTCTCCTTCTGCTCGTAATTGTGATGGGCTACCAGCCCCTATATGGGACTCGCTCCCGACTCATTTCTCTTTGGGCAGACTCTGTGCACCCGATCAATTTTTATGATGGACCCCACCTCCATTTCTAGCAGGTCTGCAAACACTTGTTTGGCCATTGAACAAAGGTTGTTGTCGTTCACCGCTTCCGATAGGCCCTACATCCGCACATTAGACCGATTTGACCGGTTTTCAAGGTCTTCACTTTGTAGCTTTAGATTCTGTGTAACCCTCGATAAGTACTCCACCAGCTCGTCAAGTTTCGGAGTGTCATCTGTGATCGCCTGCAGCACGGTTTCAGCAGTATCCACTCTCTCTTCCAACTTGGTCATGTCCTTCTTTACCTCCTGCAGTGCAGCTGCCAGGTCCTCCATCATTTTGCTCATTTGTACTTGTATGGTGCTCGCAATCTTGTCACCAAAATCCAGAAAGCACTGACGAAAGACCTTGCTCTGCTGATTTCTCGAGGTCCAGAGTGCCTTCCATCAGAGCCCCACCTCCTTGCGCCACATTTTCTGGATATTGCTCTCCTGAAGTTTATTAGCAGATTTCAAGGTGGTTTTGGTCTCGTTTCCTTTGTTCTTAGACATCCTGATCACGTAATAACCAAGAGACCGGTAGCAAGGGGGGGGTGGGTGGGAGGGATCTCAAGCTAGACCAACAGATGATTTAGATTTGGCCCATGCCCCCTTCCCTACCGGGCCCTCATTCTTCGTGCCTTAGCTCCTGTAGGTGCCCCCTTTATGCTTATACCTTGGATGGGGGGCCTCTCCAGTCCATTTCCCGCCTTGACCATTGTCTCTCCCCCTTGGCCCGAGACTGTCAAACAGAGGAAAGTCCTCACTGCGGCCTGTTCCCCGAGCCCCTGTTCGCCACTGGGCTTGTGGCCACCTCCCCTTTGCTCAGGGCGTGGGGGGGTCCAGTCCGGATAGCCGTGCACTGCTATGGCTCTTAATACTGTATATTGTAGGAGTTGCCCAGCGCGTTCCACTGTGGGCCTGCGTATGTTGTGGGCCCTGTGCCAGCGAGGCCACCACCGGAGCCGCTCACTGCGGTTGCCACCCTCCAAGGTATGGATTCCTTGACTCCCGGGAAGCGGCCCGCTAGGATATGGGGCTGATCGCCATCTTGGGAAAAGTCAACCACGCCGGCAGTCCGCCAAGCTTCCCCCGCCCACTGTTACCAACCGGGGCTGCAGGGGGGTCTACTGGCTGTCCCGGGCCGCGCTGCTCACCACCCCGGAGGGTCCCTGTAGACGAGACTCTGTGCCCAGATGTAGAGGACAGAGGCTCCAGCCCCTGCCCGCACTGCAATGCTTCTCTGCCACTTCCAACTATAGGCCCGGGCCGCTGGATTTGGCCGGTCCACCCGTTCTGCTTTGGCAGCGCAGGTCCCGGCCCCTGCTCCGTCCACACCGCCTCACTTCACAGCTCCACTGCCTGGGCACTAGGTAGTGAAGTCCGTTTCTCTGTGTGCCCTGGGTTCCGCAATGATGTTTAGTTGTGGGCATTCAGTGCTCCTACAGAGACAGAAAATGAAGCATGCTGGGAAGGAGACTTTGGAGTGTTGATGGCTAAAGAGCATGGCAGACGTAATTTACCTTCGGTCTGAGAGGCAAGTGGCCACAAAAGGCTTGGCCCCTGAAGAAATAAACGCACATGCAGTCCCAACGAACAGCAAGCATGCCAAACAAAGTCACCATCGTTGGGTGAAATATGTGTACTAGTGGCGCGAGACTGCGGACGGCAGCCTTCTTAAGGATTTGGAAAATGAGTATCCAAGCACTACTTTTGGAGACGGGAATGCAGCCTTTTGAAAGAGCCCATGAAGAGGGGGCTGCAATGAGGCCATTGCCTTCTGAAAATCCCCCCATTGCCACCTGGAACTCTCCCGCTGCCACCTCAATCCCAAATTCCCCTCTCACTCAGATGACAGCCTAATTTCAGAGACCATCTGGCATGACTGACCAACGGGAGCTATTACCGCCTATCCCCAGTGGTTGAAGTGAGCGGGAACGCCCGGGAGCGGACTTCCACTACTTTTTATTTTTTCTATTAACAGCTCCACTACTTTTTGCAACCATTTTCACCATTCCAAAACTGTTAATTGTTAGGTTAAAGCACACTTGTCCATTTTACCACCCGATATCAGTTACAGCTAAACTGAAATCTGTTAAAACTAATTTGGCTGTCAACCGGCATGTGGTCCGCGTTGCTGCCTTCCTTCCTACTCTGTCCCCTGCCGGAGTCAGTTCCACTACTTTTTGGTACAGTTCTATCACTGCCTGTTCCCCTGTAGAAACCTGTGAAGCACTTCTTTTCCTCCGTATCGTATCCGTTCAGGAAACTGACTAGGCTGAGACCAGGTCCTCAATTAGGGACAAGTTGACACACTGGCGTGGATATGTCATGTTGCCATTTTGGTTGCGATGGGTCCAGGGCCGGCCTCCCCAGTGCTGGCTATTCAGTAATTTCCAGTTGAGAGTATAACGTGTATATACATGGGCATGAACGTGTCTCTCTCTCTCCCTCTCTTTCTTTCTCTTTCTCTCTCTCTCTCCCCCCTCTCTTTCTCTCTTTCTTTCTCTCTCTCTTTTCCCCCCTTCCGCCCCTCTCTCTCTCTCTTCCCCTCTCTCTTTTCCCCCTCTCTCTCGCTCCCCCCTCTCTCTCTCTCTCCTCTCTGTCTTTCTCTCTTTCTTTCTCTGTCTTTCTCTCTCGCTCTCCCCCTCTCTCTCTCCCCCTCTCTCTCTCCCCCTCTCTCTCTCTCTCTCTCTCCCTCTCTCCCGCTCTCTCTCCCGCTCTCTCTCTCTCCCCCTCCCTTCCCCTCTCCTCTCTCTCTCTCCCCCTCTCCTCCTCTCTTTCTTTCTTTCTCTTTGTCTTTCTCTCTCTTTCTTTCTCTCGCTCTTTCTCTCTCTTTCTTTCTCTCGCTCTTCCCCTCTCTCTTTCTCTCTTTCTCTCCATTTCTTTCTCTCTTTCTCTCTCGCTTTCTCTCTTTCTTTCTCTTTCTCTCTCTCTTCCCCCTCCCTCTCTCTCCCCTCTCTTTGTCTTTCTCTCTCTTTCTCTCTCCCTCTCCTCCTCTCTCCCCCTCTCTCCCTCTCTCTCCCTCTCTCTCTCTCTCCCTCTCTTTCTCTCTCTCTTTCTCTCTTTCTCTCTCCCGCTCCCTTCCCCCCTCTCTCTCCCCTCTCTCCCCTCTCTCTCTCTTCTCTCTCTCATTCTCTCTCTCTCTCTCTCCCTCCCTCTCTCTCCCTCCCTTTCCCTCCCTCTCTCCCCCCCTCTCCCCCCCTCTCTCTCTCGCTCTCTCTCTCCTCTTTCTCTCCCTCCGTAGGTTAAGCATGACAGTCTGATGGGGGTATATGCTGTGGGGTTTGACTAAGCCCCCTGCTTGTCCCTTGGGATGATGGTAGGGGTGGCAGTTGTTGCCACTCTTGCCGTCGCTCCGGGCCCTGCCCCAGAGTGAAGGCAGGGGCCCGTCACTATAGAGCCGCCGTCCCGTGAATGGCCATTTTAAGTGCTGCTAAGGTTTAGCATTGCCCATGGCCTTTATTGGCAACTTTAAAGCTCTGTAAAACCCCGGCTCCCTTTCAGTGCTGGGGGTGTGGGGGGCTGGTAGGACATTCAAGAGTTGGACAGACGCGGAAGAGACAGAGAGGAGAAGATGGGGCAGACGAGAGGAAGAGGGTAACGAAGGGTGAGAAGAGATGCCAGTAGGAGAGTGGGAATATGGAAGGGAGGGGGCTGGTGAAGACCGGGGCTGGAGGATTACCATTAGAGAGAAGGGCGACACTGCCCCCAAGAGGGCTAAGGTGGCAGAGTGGAGAAGACCAAACCCTGTGACTCATGAGGGGTGGGGGGACTGCGATCGGTGGAAGAACAAGCACCAGGAGAGGAGGGGAATAAGAGGAGCTCGCATAGGTACGAGGATGTGGTGAAGCACCAAGGAGATGGGCACTGGGCTGGTGAGTCATGGAAGCAGGACCCTGGAGGATGTGGAGAAGCGCCAAGGAGATGGGCACTAGGCTGGTGAGTCATGGAAGCAGGACCCTGGAGGATGTGGAGAAGCGCCAAGGAGATGGGCACTAGGCTGGTGAGTCATGGAAGCAGGACCCTGGAGGATGTGGAGAAGCGCCAAGGAGATGGGCACTAGGCTGGTGAGTCATGGAAGCAGGACCCTGGAGGATGTGGAGAAGCGCCAAGGAGATGGGCACTAGGCTGGTGAGTCATGGAAGCAGGACCCTGGAGGATGTGGAGAAGCGCCAAGGAGATGGGCACTAGGCTGGTGAGTCATGGAAGCAGGACCCTGGAGGATGTGGAGAAACGCCAAGGAGATGGACACTGGGCTGGTGGGTCATGGAAGCAGGACCCTGGAGGATGTGGAGAAACGCCAAGGAGATGGGCACTAGGCTGGTGGGTCATGGAAGCAGGACCCTGGAGGATGTGGTGAAGTGCCAGGAGGTGGACACTGGGCTCGTGGGCCATGGAAGCAGGACCCTGGAGGATGTGGAGAAACGCCAAGGGGATGGACACTAGGCTGGTGGGTCATGGAAGCAGGACCCTGGAGGATGTGGTGAAGTGCCAGGAGGTGGACACTGGGCTCGTGGGCCATGGAAGCAGGACCCTGGAGGATGTGGAGAAACGCCAAGGGGATGGACACTAGGCTGGTGGGTCATGGAAGCAGGACCCTGGAGGATGTGGTGAAGTGCCAGGAGGTGGAAACTGGGCTGGTGGGCCATGGAAGCAGGACCCTGGAGGATGTGGTGAAGTGCCACCAGGTGGACACTGGGCTGGTGGGCCACGAAAGCAGGACCCTGGAGGATGTGGGGAAGTGCCAGGAGGTGGACACTGGGCTGGTGGGCCACGGAAGCAGGACCCTGGAGGATGTGGGGAAGTGCCAGGAGGTGGACACTGGGCTGGTGGGCCACGGAAGCAGGACCCTGGAGGATGTGGTGAAGTGCCAGGAGGTGGACACTGGGCTGGTGGGCCACGGAAGCAGGACCCTGGAGGATGTGGTGAAGTGCCAGGCGGTGGACACTGGGCTGGTGGGCCATGGAAGCAGGACCCTGGAGGATTTGGTGAAGCGCCAAGGGGATGGACGCTGGGCTTGTGGGCCATGGAAGATGGACCCTGAGAGGGGGGGGGGGGGGTGCTGAGCGGTGTAGGCCGGAGTCACTGGAAACTCTGTGCAATGGCAATGGCTCTGTGCTGGTTAGGGGTCATACATCCAAATGGGCTATAATGGCCGTTTATTTTTATTTATCGTTTATTTTGTAGCCCTTTTTTTTAGTAAGAGACGTTTCACCCCATTTCTCTTTCCTAGCCACTTATACACCCTTCTCCCTCTTTGTCACCACTGCCCCCCCCCCTTTCCTTTTACTTGTATGTGCCCCGTCCCCGATTACACACACATTCCCTGTGCCAACATTCTATTTAGGATTTGGGGCGGGTTCGCGGGTGAACTACCACCCGGCTCCTGGGTCACGAGGCGGTGGGGAGAGGTGTCTCCGTCACACTACAGCCACGATCTCCATCACACTACAACCAGGAAAACAGAAGGTGAGGAGACGAGGCCTTGCACATCCACAAGGGGAATTGTGTGAGATCTTTCTCCGAGTACTTTTTCTTTCAGGCACCATTTTAAATACCACCCCCTCCCAAAAATATATTTTTTTAAATACTAACCTGCTGAGCATCATTTGCTTGTTGTGCCTTTTGTGGGGTCGATCTGGCTTCATGATGGAGGCCCCGGCTTATCCCTAGCCCCTCACTTTTCTTCCTGTTCTGCCACCTCGGGAGGATAGCTCAGGGAAAACCTGCTCGCCCCAGGAAAGACGACCCAGAGAGGCACAGGTTCGATCCCCGGGTCCGCGCTTAGAAACCTCGGAGTATTGAGTGCGTTATAAATAACCTATCATATCATACGTAAGTATGCTTAAGGTTGATGTTTATGAGGGTGTGGCCCACCTGATCAGGCTCTGGGCTCTTCATTGGGTAATGTCCCACTGTAGCCTGGCTTGCCTGGCGACAGGACAAGTTTTATTATACAAAACAGGCATTGCCCACGGTTAGGGATGGAGGAGCTTGGCAGGGCCACCAAACCCCCCAATGGGTGCCCTAAAACTGTCTGTACGTCTTACCCAGACTGGCAGTATCCGCTGGCCCCAGGCGGCCTTTAAGCGCCACTGTCATTGCACTCTGCGTGCACTTGCGCTCTGTCGCCTGCATCGAGCTCTCCGCGCGAGAGAACGTGCGCATGATGAGGTGATTTGTAAAGCAGACCCTAGATGGGAAACAACACAGCGATGCACACTGGGGGCGCACCAGGGTGCCTGGGTAGCAGAGGTAGCTAGCTAGCTAGGTAGGATGCGTCACTGGGAGAGATCTTCATTGGTTAGGCTGAGTGGCGCCATCAGTTAACAATGGCGTAATGTTATTTGAAGAGGAGGGTATTAAGCCCCTTCCTGAACAGAGTATGGATGGGGCAAGTGTGAGTTGCCTAGCAACCCAAAAAAGAAAAGTGACTTGGAGTGGCGGGTGAGCACCTGTTACACTGGGAAGGCTTCCACCAATCTTATGATTGCACTGTTCATTGTCATGTTTGTAATTTATTTTCCGGATTCACGTTCTTGCCCCTGGTTTGTGTTTGAACTTGAAAGGTTAAATCAACAGGAAGTGGAAACAGAAAGGAGCGGAACCTGCTGGCTCTGCAACCTCACCGACCACGCACTTACTCTTGACGCTCAAGCGCTCTTCTGGGCTTTGACATCCCCGGCCTGGCTCGCGCGTCGCGGCTGCAGGCACGACGAACCCCTCCTCGCCGACTCCCGTTGCCAGGAGACCGAGGATGTGGTGGCAGGTCTGATCAGAAGTTACAGGAAGGCACCAAAACCACAGGCCAGGGCTCCTGGGCTCTGCGGGGGCGGTGCCAGGAAGCGCCGCCTTCCCGGCTGTGGGCGTGCCTTTCGCCACATCTCCCACCCCCCACTACCTCCTGTTCCTCCTCCTCAGGTCAGGTTATGTGTCACAGCCGTGCACCTCCCGTTTCACTCACGTGACACTGAGCTTGATTGCAGATTAAGCCTAGTTGCTCTGTCACTTCACACATCTGGCCACGGTGCACAGGATCTGTCAGGGTCTCCATTTGGACCGTTATTCACTGCTAGAAAACATCTTCCTGGGATCTCTTTGATCTACCTTTACGAAGTCTTACCATCAAACTTGTGCTGGAAGTGCCGGCCAGTATTTTTTTAAAGCAGTCATCTAACAGCTAATGGGAGCATTACAGCTGTAAACCTGCTACTGGTGAAAAAATGTCTCAACAAGGTCTGCCTTCAGGCATTCGATTTACAAGCACTGTGCGTGTCCTTCACTGAAGTTCTGTTAAAAGCAAGCATTGACGTACACATTGTGTGTATGCATGCAGCATTTGCCAAGCACTGCTATTATATCTCCAGGCACTCTCGCCATTTTGCCGCTGTTACCATTGATGGCCAGTTAACACCACAACGGCAGTGCTTGGCAAATGCATTTCCCATGCCTACACAAAAGCCCAAACTGTTTGCATTTCCAATGCTTGTCCTTTAGGTGTTTTGTCAGTTACTTGACAGTGCGCTCAGAAAGCAACTGGGGAGAAAAGACAGGGAAGATGAGGAAAGTGGGACAGGCTAGCACACAGTTTGCTAGACAGTAAGACAGGTGTTCCTCAATATAAAAAGGCTAAACTGCTCTAGCCTCTTCCCGCCTGAAATGCAAGCCCTTTAGTAAGGGACAGTCCGAGGTGCACTGTAGCCATGGGGCGTGTGGTCCTCACACGAATGCAGGATTGGTCAGGAAAGGGCCTTCCTGAGCCTCGGATGGTCAGGCTCACACTGCATGTCCCTAGTTCCAGTCCTGGGGCAGCCAGGCAGGCTTTCTCTGCATGCCCTCAGCTTGTAAGGTTCACTTCCATGCTGCCGCATGCTCGAGAGCAGAGGCACCTCTGAGGGATGGGTTTAGTGGCCCAGCATGTCTCTCCCATGATGCACACGAGCTTGAAATGTAGACCTGACTGGGAGTTGGCGTAGCTTTAAGAGGGCCTAAAATATAGGCCCAGGGCCAGGCGAGCAGCTCTGTCCAGGCCCACCTCCATGCATGCAATTTCCTTCTTGGGTAGGTCTCATAAAAGTTTCTTCACAGCTAGGAAATTAACGTTTCCTCCTCCTTATTTTCATCATCATAACGACTGCTTGGTTTTACCTATTAACCTCCCTTTCGACAATCTTACCTCTCCCTTGGTAGACACCGGCCAATGTTTGTTTGTTTGTTTATTATTTGTAATGCGCTCCAAACCCGAAGGTGTCAGGGTGCAGGGGTTACAAGTAAATTCTCAGCTTGGCAATGCAATGTTTGTTCAAGTGAAATCAATTGAACGTGTTTGAGTCACCCTTCTGGAACCTGGATGAAGGCTACTTTAACCCAATTACTAGGTAATAATTTGCTTTCTATTAAACTATACATTTCCAATTTGAATGCATATATCTAAACACTGACTTCACTGACCTTATGTCATATTGTTTTTAACACAAGAAAAAAACACAAACCCTCTTCGAGGGTTATAGTGAATTCTTGCCAGCTGTAGAGTGTGCTGTCCTGATGAAGGCTGGATCCCCTAATCCTCTCATTGACCCGTTGCCGAAACTTATGTCACTTGAGTAGACATTCCAATCAAATAACACTTCCTCCAAATTCATTATTCACATGTACCCAAGACACACGGCTGCTTGTAAATACATACATTTTTTTAGCATCTATGAATTAACCCTCTTGATACAAACTGCAGATTAATTTGTTTAAGTTTTAGTTCCCACAGTAAACATCTACCGGATTCTTTTGTTATTCCACTTGCCGCTATATCTTGTTGCGTTACTATGTGTGACTGATGTTTATTATATCCTGCAGGAAAACAGCTGGCGACTATTTTTTGGTTCCTTATGATCCTGTACCTTTACCAGATGTTGCACTATGCCTTTCTACGCTCATTTAATCTGATTGTTTCTGTGCACTAAATCTCTTGCCTGTGGTTGAAGCTCCCCCTTTCCTTGCGTGTTGAAGTGAGGATTTCTGTTGCTATATGTACTTTGCAGCAGTTTCGTTTCATTTCCTCGGTCCGCCTAGAAGTATGGGATAGAGAAGAAGGGGTAACCCAGTATCTCTTTGAATAGAGGGATGGGCAATCAGAGGCCTTATGGAATATTCGGTATCCGGTCATTCCACCGAATACAATGCATCGAATGCAAAAGTCTGGAAAAATTCATTTTTTTTGTAGGTAAATGTTTTTTTCATTAAAATAGAGATTAAGGGGTAAAAAAACAGGGGTTGGGGGGGATCCCCCATTAAAAAATACTTTACGATGGATTTTTGTTCGAGGCTTTTGCATTCGATGCGATCACTATAAACCGAATATTCCTTATAGCATGTTAAGGCTACTACCGCTGTTGATGCTTGTGCAGATTTCTTTAGGAACATGTGTTACTTATTCCCAGCGTTCTTGCATACTTCACAAAAGGAGCTCATCTTGCAACAGGAGTTTGGTTGCCACTTGCCAGCATGGTGCACTTAGTCTGGAGTGCAGGCCTTGGGTGTACAATTAAGGGGGATCCTGTCCAGATGCCTCTGTGTCTGCCAGAGCTCAACATGAGGGACCTAGTGGCACCCAGAGGATCACTCAAAGTGATAGAGGGAAAAAGCGGTGTGGCTGAAAAAGCCCGCTCTGTTGAAGTATGCAGGCAGGAGTAGAATGTCTGAGTAAGAGAACTGCATACCAAGGTCTTCATCATTACAAATAGGATTTGGGAGCAAGGGAGGAGCGGTCAGGAAAACCGAGGGGGCAACGAGGCAGCAAACGTAAGAAGGACTGAGAAATTATAGTGAAACATACACTGGCTAAAGAAGACGGGCGTGAAGAACACTGGGAACCGCGTCATACCCATAGACGGACCGGAACAGTGAAACAGAGAGTAGTGACGCAGACAGAACGTCAGTTTCATTCTAGCTAGAGGCGTATCTGAAAGTGGGACCGCCAACTTGGGAAACGGACTCTTACCAGTAAGAGCGTGACAGTACTCAAGTGCGTCATAAGCGTTTCTATTGTTGCCCCAACAACCAGCATGAAGTGCTAACACCCTGGTCACTGTGAGGTTAGTGTTGTTTGGCGCCCCCAAAGGTTACTTGCTGTTGAATCAAAGTTGCCCATGCATTTATTTATTTTATTTTTGCATTTGTGAAGTTCACAAAACCCGAAGGAATCAAGGCTCTGTTGCAGTTACCAGTTACATGTGGCCATTTTGGCGAGGAAGAATACAGTTGGAGAGAAAGCAGTTGCATGCATGCACAGACGGGCGATTACAACAATGGTGTGTTACATGCAAAAAGCTACGAGAGGCAATTCTTCATTAATTGAACAACCATGTGTTGAGAGACTTGCGGAAGACCCACTTGGATTTTTCAGCCCTCAGCACATTGGGTGGTGGGGCGGATAGTGGAGTTCCATTGCTTGGCAGCAATGGATGGAAAGCTAGAGCCTCCTGCTTTGGCGCGTTTGAATTTGGGCTGGCTCGGGCAATGGGTGTAGGGGTTTCTGGTGGGCCTAGATGAGCAGCTCTTATTGATTTTCTGGGACAGGTAGGCTAGGGCGGATCCTGATATGCACCTGTGGCCGATGGAGTGGGTCTTAAACCTGATCCTTTCTTGAATTGGGAACCAGTGGGCAGCTCTCCGGGTGGTCGAGATGTGTTCCATTTTAGGGATGTTTAATGCTGCATGAAGGGCATTATTTTGGATTGTTGTAATTTTTGCATGTTGTGTGCAGACGTGCCCGCAAAGAGTACATTGCAGTAGTCTAGCCTGGCATCTACCACAGCCCAAGCACAAGCTATCTGTGGATCGGAAGGGTCTGGCTGCATTTATCAATTTGGTGGTGTAGGTAGCTTGAGGAGGATATTGCAGGATAAAGCTGTGGTGTTGTGCGCTGAATGTCCGCAGGAGACTCGGCCCGTTGACATGTAGCACGTTGCGGTACGTACTCGCTACCGATCTTTGAAGAGCTGCGGATCGGACCCTCTGCAGCAGAGTAAGTGCAGGACAAAACTGCAGTGTTGTGCACCACAGGCATTTGGCGACAAAGGGATAGTAGCACAGAGGGCGAGCATGCGGCGCAGCCATCGACCAGTAGCAACCGTAAAGTAAGAAAGGTGGGAGCAGCCACTACTGCTTTCTACTAAACTGCCCGGCCTTTGTGTAAACTTCTACTTACCGCCTGTGCACTGTCTCTGTGCAATCTTGGGTTTTCCCCTCTTGCGGTTAGCCTTTCGGTTGTGTTCTGATGCTACTGTGCCTCCACACTGTTAAATGTTGTGCTTTCTAGGTCTGTTTTCCCCCTCTAGGTTAGTTGCTCTTGTGCTTTCTAGATCTGTTTTTTCCCCTTTTCGGTTCCGCCACTATTGTTGGTTATTACTGGTTACTGTGTTTCTGCTGTTCCACTAGACTCTTTCCCACTCTCTAGGTTTCCACTTCTAATTATTGTATTTTTGGTTACTGCTGTGGCCACTCCCCCCTCCCGTTCCCCCCATCCCTAGGATGATCTCTGTAGCCCCCCTTTTGTTCCTAGTCGTCACTGTGGTCTTGTTTCCCCTTGTCGTTTGTTCTTGCTTGTGCTTCTCCTGTTGTGTCCCTACTGTGTGACCCTCCCCCGCACCTCTGCGCATCCTGCATTGCGCGGCACTGGCTGTGCCCCTCTCCTCTCTACTTCCTCCTCCTTACACCCTCTATGATGCTCTCCATTTCTCCCATCTTCTCTAACTGCTGCTCTATCTCCTATCGTATCCCTCTCACTAAGTCTGGAAGGAAAAAGTTCAAGAGGGACATCCTGTTCTCCAACTCAGGCCTCCCTATCGCTGATACCCACATTGGCGCTTCCTACAGACAGACTCTCACCAACATCCTTTTTGTGGTTCTGTCTCCTGACCTATGGACTCCTCATATGGTCTCTGATCTCTCTCCTTTCTCCTCCTCTCCCATTAATGGTGGCACCGGGTGGGAGGTCCTCGTGGCCCCCTTCCACTCCTCCAAGGCCATCATCAATGTCCATCTGAATGGCACCGTCATGGTCCAGGACTCTCAGCCCAACCTCCTCCTTCTTGATAAGCGTCTCCCGCGTTTTATCAACTTCCCCCCCCTTATCCTGCTACTGTTACGCTCACCTGGCACCCACAGAGGCGTCGATCTGAACTGGACAGCTGTGGTCTCCACCAATGTGACGCGTAGGGCCGAGATGATGGACTGGACTGGCCCACCTAGCTTTGTTTGCTTGGCCCGTAGGAATATTCTTCTGCAAATGGAGAAATGGAATTAACCACCCGTGGAGTTGAGCGTAAATCCCCCCACCCCCGCTGTTCTCCCCACAGATCACCTTTGATGTCCCCGCTTATAGTCTCACCTGATGGTTTGAAAAGATGAGCTCTCCATCCTGCATTGAGCGCAGGGTCGCGTTGATAACCATTTGCTTCACTGGCTCGAAGGAATTGGTGAGTTCCAGAACAATGACTCTGAAAAGTATGTAGTTCGTAAGAGTTCACATGTCTGACTTTCACTCTTGTCCGATTCCTTGCAGTTTGCAGCTTGACCCCAGCGAAGAGTTCCTCGTGGTAGCTGACGGAAGTTCAGGTAAGGATTTGGCTTATCCTACACAGTTTGATAAAATAAGGCCAGAATGTAACCTGTTGCTTGCTCCCTTATTCAGGTGTGGAGAGAAAATATGAAATTCGGGGAATAATGCCTCAGGTGGTAAAATTAGGTAAGTCTATTGTGGTGAGAAGAGTTTCCCTTGTTTGTCCCTTTGTCTCTCCTTGTTGTCCTTTTGTTCCCCTTAGGGGCTGGGGTACGGCGAGGATGCAATGGAGACTGCGCCGGCCCGTGAAGAGGAATAGTACCCCCGGCGGTAATCGGGTAAATCTATGGGGGTAGTTACTTTTGCCTCTGTTTATTCCCTTTGCTCACCTTTGCTGTTCTTGTGTTCCCCTTAGGTGCCAGAGTGCGGCGGGAACGTGCAGAAGGATGTGGTGGATCGTGAGGATGTCGCGAAGGCCGGTGAGTTCAGCGCGGCGCTGCAGCAGGTGAGGCGGTGCGCATAAAATGCTTTTCTTCCAGCTCGAAGGCGCGGTGGATCCGGAATTCAGGTATGGATCGAAGGTTTTGCTCTTATTCTAACCTTTCTCCTTCTGTTCCTCCCTTTTTCTAGGAGCTGCAGACTTGAGGCGGGCGTGGCAGAAGACTGGATGCAGGCTTGCAGACACGGTGAGTGTTACGCTGCTGGATGCAGAATAACGCGAAGCGTGTGCTGCTCTTCGGGCGTGGTTTAAATAGCCTCCAAAGTAGTCCCAGGTAAGTATTCCTCCCCAGCCCCACCTGAGCAAAAAATGTCCCAAGGTAAAATAGTCCCTTCCAAGCTTCATTTGGCTTGGAGCTCTGCAGCATGGTCTGCATCAGGTAAGCTTGCAGCATGGTCTGCATCAGGTAAGTTCTACTCTATGACTAGGACTGACTCTCCATATGAGCCTGGCACCATAGGCGCCAGGACTGCACCCAAACAGCCCCTAGCAGGGGTTTTTGGGCTTGCTCAAAATAGATTGATGCCTGCTTCCGGGGTTGCTGGACCTGGTCTGGTTCCCTGGGGGTAGGCATCATGACAGCTACCCCCCCCTTCTAACAGCTTGCTGGCTCCTCAACCTCCTACTTCCTCCTCCGCCACCTCCCTGGCACCTCCTCTTCTCTGGCCACTATGCCCCCTCCTGCTACTGTCGTCACCCACTCTCGGGCCCCTCCACCGCTTCTGCTGGGTGTACCTCACTGCTGTGCCCCTCCCCGGAAGACTTTCAAATGTGGCAACCTGCTCCAAGTCGCTACTCTCAATTCTCGCTCTGCTGTCAAACACTCCTCTGACGCCTGTCACCTCCTAGAAGACCTTGACGTCCTTGCTCTCACGAGACATGGTTCACAGCCAGCTCTGTCATGAGTTTTGTCACTCTTCTCACTGAAGGCTACAAGATCCTTTCCGAGCCCAGAACCAACCAACCCAGAGGTAAAGTGGCCGAGTAGGTCCCTGCCTCTCATTCCCACGCAGGCCTACTCCATTGAATGCCTTGTCTGCAGGCACTCTGTCTATCCTGGCCTCTGACTGTGGCCACCATCTACAGGCCACCTGGCCAGGTCGCCTTCTTCCTCTGAGTGGGCTGACCTCTGCGCCTCTCGTCTTCCCTCTACCTCTCAACATCTACATGGATGCCTCTAATCCCTCTTCTTGGCTCTTCCGCAACCTCTGGGACTCTTTCCCTTTCCAATCTTCCCTCTGCTCCGACTCACTCTGCCGAACACACTCTGGATGTTTTTATCTCCTAAGACAACCCCCCCCCCACTAACCCTCTCTCCACTCCTCTCTCTTGGACGGACCACTTTCTGCTTTCCTCTCACCTGAAACATCTTGTCCTTCAGGCAAAGGCTTCCCCCTGCACTGCCACCTTCCTTTTAGGCCATTCGGCCCATGAATCTAGTGTCGGGGGATGCCTTTGCCTCTACCTTCTCTACCTTCTCTCCTCCTCATACTCCTTTGGTTAACACAGCCCTCTCCAACCTGCATCTTTCTATCTCCAACACTTTGGACATCCTTGTCCTCTCATGAGAATCCGTCTGAAGCCTACATCCAAGTACAACTCTTGGTATGACTCTGACCTCGCTGCCCTGAAACACAAGTGCAGGGGAGCTGAGCAAAGGTGGAGAGCATAGGGAGCATCCTCTGACAAATGGGCCCGCCGCATGCTCTAAAGGCAATACAGATTCTCCGTCCTCTCCAAGTAGAGGGTCCACATCCAAGCCCATGTCTCTGCGGATTCTAATAACACAGCCAAACTCTTTAAAATGTGCAAGAAGTGGTCAATCCTACTGCAGTCTCCAACTCTCCTGTTCCCTCCCAGGCCCTCTGTACATCTCTGGCTCCTCTTTGTACGACTGAAACTGTGGACATACTGTCCTCACTCTTCTCTTCCTCTCCCCCTACCTCGCTCAGGCCCCTTTGGCCTCCTCTGCCTTTCCCCCTCCTTTTTCTTTCTCACGGACAACACCGGATGATGTTTCTAGACAAGTCAGATCTGCGAAAGTGACGCTAAACAGGTGCTTCCCTGCTCTTCCAGAACCATCAAAGACCACATTGCCATCCTCACTCCATCGTTGGACAATTTCTGCAATCACTCTTTCGCCACTGGATCTTTCCCCTCTTTCCTCAAGCACCGCCTTGTGCAGGCCCTCCTAAAAAATCCTTCTGCCAATCCTACCTGTCCGACAAACTATCGCCCAATTTCTATCACTCCTTTCCTGGGCAAACTCCTGGAAAAGCTGGCCATCTCCCAGTTTACTCTCCACCCTGAATCTGTTGGTTGTCTCCATGACCATCAGTCTGGTTTCAAAGCAGCCAGAGGCACGGAAACTGCTCTCCTGAACACATGTCAAGATCTAGTCTCTAATCTTGACTCCAGCTTTCCCTCTGTTCTCATCCTCCTTGAGTTTCCTCTACCTTCGACATGGTCAATCACACCACCCTGATCAATCGACTTCGTGAGAACTAGGGCACCACGGATCAAGTCCTAGCATGGCTGACCTCCTTCCTCCTGGACCACCCCTCCCAGATCCAACTTGGGTCCTTTCTCTCCACAACCACTCTCCCCATGTATGGTGTCCCCCAGGGCTCTATCCTGTCACCCTGGATCTTTAATGTCTATCTGGCCCCTTTGGCCCGCTTAATCTCCACCTTTCCCTCTAACTTTCAGTGTTATGCTGATGACATTCTGCTCTCTTTTAGGCTCCCCTCAGCCTCCTCTCCTCCCTCGCTCATTCCTGACTGTCTGTCCGCGATTCAGAACTGGTGCACCTCCAACGATCTCTGCCTTAATGCCAGTAAGATGGAGATCTTTCTCATTGGAACCCCTGCTCCCGCCTTCCCCTCTCTCACTCTGACTGCCCTCCTTGGGCCGTCTACCATCACCTTCCTGTGAGGCAAAAAACTTAGATGCCATCTTCGACTCCACTCTCTCCTTCTCTTTCCATTACAAACCTTGTTGAGAAGGCCCACTTCGAGCTGCACCTCCTCAGATGTATTCTACTGTTTCTCACTTTCCCCCAGGAACTCACTGTCTCCAGAGCCCTGGTTCTTTCCAGGTTGGACTACTGCAACAGCCTCTTTCTCAATCTGTCTACCTCTACTTTTCGCCCTCTGCAACAAATCCAGAACAGGACTGCAAGACTTATCCTTGGCCTCAAGCCCAGGGACCGTAGCTCTCCAGCCCTGAAATCTCTCCACTGGCTCCCAGTGGCTGCTTTCTGGGGCTTGGGCCCACACTAAACCCAACTCTTTCTCCCAAAATACCTGCCTTCTGGAGCCCTCGCTCAGCTACCTTCAACTCTCTGAGTGTCAGATGTTTCTCCAAGGAGAGCGTGGAGGGTGGATCTCTCTCCTCTGCAGGTGCCTCCCTCTGGAATGGCCTCCCTGCCCCTCTCAGACATGAGCCAGACCACCTAAAGTTCCGGAAGTAGCTCAAGACCTACCTTTTCTCCTCTGCCTTCTCTCTCTCTCGTTTCCTTGCTAACTTGCCTGTTCTGTTGCGCTGACTGGCTGCTTGGTACTCCCTGAGTTCACTGTGTACCAGGCTCCTCCATGACCAATCTTCCCTGCACTGCCTCCGGGCCTACCACGTACTTGGGGGCTGTAATTATAACCTCTACAGCCCACCTGCCTCCTGTACTTACCCAGAGCTGCGCTGCCCTGGCTGCACTAACTCAGAGCTTGCTGCGCTGTTCGCACTTCCCCATTCACTGTTCCCTGCTCCCTTCCCCTGCAACTCACATTGACGCACTTGCACGATCCGAATGACACAAGGCCTAGTAGGATCTTTTGTCTTTTCTTCCCACTGTCTACCCTCCATTGTCTTGTGGTGCCTAGATACACTTGTGTACAGGCGCATTATAAATGCTATCTAATATCATGTATCATTTACCGGGCGAGTCAGGGATGGGGTGGCGTCAAGGTATACTTCCAGTGTTTTCACTGCAGGGGAGACAGTGATCTGAGTGCTATCAATGTTGAATGCTGAGTATCATGAGTCCAGTTTTTTTTAGCAGCATGACGGGACCGAACAGAAGAGCCCGGTCTTCTCATCCCGGCATACGCCATGCATTGCCATCCAGGCTTGCAGGGTCGCGTAGGCTGAGCTCAGGGTGTCTTCGGCTTCGGAGTAGATGCCAGATAGGGGAAGAAGAATTTTTGTGTCATCGACATAGTTGGTCTAAGCTATGCCAAGAGAGTCCAGGAAGTTGAAGAGTTTTCAGTGAATATATTGCATAGTGTGGGAGAGACACAAGACCCTTGTGGGAACCCCACACTTGATTGGAGCCGGAAGAGCGCTTGCATTTTCCGCAACGACCCTCCTGATTCTATCTTCTTACAAGGAGGGGATGCAGATCGCAGCTTCCAGTGAGAATGACGCTGAGGTAGTCAGATGATGGCAGATAATTTTGTGATCGATTAGGTCCAAGGCCGCGGATACATCAGGAGGAGTTGCGGGGCAGGTTTCCCTTCATCCCTGAGCTCATCGATATGGTTTTTGAGGTCAAGGCATGCTGACTCCGTGCCATAGCCTGACCAAAAGCCAGAATGTCGGACTCCTAAAATGTGGTGGTTTCCAGGTGGTGCTGCATTTGGACATAGGCTGCTCTGTCCCAGATTTTTACTAAGTAGGGGACTGTGGTAATCGAATGGTAGTTGCTCAGGAGGGATGGGTCCAAGGTGTTTGTTTTTAGTAGGGATAGAACCCAGGCTTCCTTGAGGCTGGAAGGGACTGAGCCTGTCTCGACTGAGGCATTAATGAAGGCTGTGATGAATGGCGTATGGGCTACTGCACAATCTTTGATGAGAGCGGCAGGGCAGATGTTGCCTTTTCATCTAAAGGGTTTGAGACTCTTTAGGATGTGAAGTGTTTCTGGTTTGATGACCTTATGGAAGCAGAACAGTGGGATGCTGAGGTCGTCGGCGGGCGGTTATTAGGAGTGGCTTGTTGCAGGAGTTTCAAGGTGGATCGCTTGGCAAAGATTTTGTTGTGAAGAGTGTCCATTTTTTGTAGCAGTGCATTTTGGATATTGGTGCACCATGCTTTCTTTCATAAGGGTGCTCGGAGTTTCGAGCTCTTTGAGAATGGTGAATAGTTATCTGGTGTCAGATTTGGCATGAAAAATGGCTTGTGAATGTAAGCCTAATGGCGCCTAAAGGAGATTTTCTCCAGGATGTTTCAGCAAGTCGTTACTTTGCTACAAGGAGGTCAGGGGTGAACCAGGAGTTGATATTTCCTGTTTTTGTTTCGCTTTTTTGAGAGCTAGGTGAGCGATGGTGTCAACTGCAGATGTTCGAGTCGTAATGTATAGATCTGCAAGGATGTTAGGATTGCAGAGTGAAAGCAGAGGTGTACTTGTTTGACTGCCTCGAGGTGGGGCAGCAACCGATCCTTGGTAAATTTGCGAGAGATACGTGCCATGGTTGGCGGCAGTGGTATGGTAGTGGGTTTGAATATGGGCATAATGAGATCTCAAAGGCGATGAGATGTTTGTCAGACCATGGACAGGGAGAGTTGGATCTAATGGAGATTGGACAGTTGAGGTCTACAACCCAGTCCAGGGTACATCCTGTGGCATGGGTGGTGGGGGCTGATGTGGTGGCAGAATCCTAGGGCATTCAGAGAATTGGTCACACAATTGGCTTGTAAATCAGAGGGGTCATTCAGGCCCAGGTTTATGTCACCAAGGAGAATAACTTTTGATAAAGGTTTGGTGTTTGCACCGGTCATGTGTAGAAGGTCTCCCTCGAAGGTAAGGGTGGGGCCCGGTGGACAGTAGATGACGTGGACTGTGATTGTGGAGGTGGGGAATGTGGACAACTTCCGAGATGAGATTGCAGTTCCTGATGGAGGTGCTGAAAGGCCTTACACACGGGTGGTCTTTGGCTAGGTTTGCCACAACTCCGCCTCTGGCGTTGGGTCTGTTTTTTCTGGGGGATGGTGAATCCTGCTGGGATAGCCAGAAAGAGGTTAAGACCAGAGGCTGCATGGAGCCATGTTCCCGTGATCGTGAGTGCATCAAGGTTGTCCGTTAAGCGGAGGTCATGGATGTCGAGTGCATGGGCTGGTACGGAGCGGTCATTGACCAAAGCGACAGGGAGTGCAAGCTTGGCAGGTTTAGTACAATTACTGGCATTGGTGTCATGCCGTTGACTTTCCTGGCAGTTAGCATTAGAGTCCTGACTGGGTGCACCAGAGGTGCAGGCCGTGGGGATAGGATCCATGTCATTTGATGTACTGCGGGAACTTTCCCTGTCTGTGTTGGGAAAGTTAGTGGCTCTGCTCGCAGTGAGGGTAGTGGGACAGTTGGCATAGGTATTGTAGTTATGGGTAGGGGCAGGGTTAATGGGTGCAGGGCACGTGATGCTGTTGGGGGCGCCAGCGCTGGGTGTAATGCAGGCAATAACATTAGCAGCAGTATGGTTAGCAACAGAAGTGATTTAATTAGTGACGCTTTTTTGCATGAAAGTTAATTACATTGGTATACTCTGCATCTTACTTAGCTGGACTATGTTAACGATGTTAGCATGACTGCTGAAGGGAGCACCAGGCCTTAGTCACTGGTTGCTGGACGGTGGTACGCCATCAACACAGTTCTTGTAGAGCGTGGGGATGAAGTAGAGTCCAGATGTGTTTTCCAGAATTCTACAGCGCCCATTCAATGTATTATGGGTCCTGGCATTGGAGAGCACATCAAGTCATAGGGTTAGAAGGACTGCAGAAGAGCCAGTCATGCCTTTTTCAGGCTTGGGGAGAATTTCTATGGCTTAGAGATGCAAAGGCATAGAAGTTCCATGGAGGGGGGAGGAAAGGAAATAGCCCAACCACATCTCCAGGAGATATCAAGCGTCTCAAAGAGGAAAAGATCATTGGACTAGAGTGTGGGAAGGAGTATGTTGCTGAAAACAGGAAGAGATGATTTAGAAGAGGAATTGAAGAATACTTCGTTGGCAACTCTGCGGGTGGTAAATTCGACCTGTTTCTTCAGCGACTGTCCATAGACGCAGTTCTTGTGTGAGGATCCAATAGCAGCTGTGCTGGAGAATTGTGGTCCAGTTCCAGGTTCTGCAGAAAGACTGCTGGGAGGCCCAGATAAGGAGGCCTTTGTGTACTGCAGACCAGAAATCACAGTGGCGAAGACTGCTGTGTTGCTAGAGTCTAGCTTAAGAAACATCATGTATTTATAAATTGTTGAAGAGGAAAGTAGGGCGATTTTGGAGTGGGCCTCTTGAATAATGCCACGCTAAATGCAGGTAGGATTTGTCGGATGGATGTCTGTGGCTATAGGAGGTTGTCTTTGATGTGCAAAGTAGTGTTTATTTTGCACATTTGCACAAAGAAAGTGAGCATTCATTTTGGGGTCCATAAGTAAACATGAGGTTTTGGAGTGGCCAAGAAGATTAGTGAATGGTTTTAATGTTAAATTCCTGTGACATTAAGGAGAGGGTCGGGCAGCGTCTAGCGAGTCAGGTGGCGCGAGAGGCAACATGATGACCTAGGTGTTGAGGAGTAGAGACTCATGGAAGAGGTGGGTTTGAGTTATTTTCTGAATTTTAGGAGCGTGTGGGGCGAGTCTGATGCTGACAGGGATGAGGTTCCATAGTCTTGGGGCGTAGGCAGAGAAGGCTTGTTTACTGGTCCTTTCCTTTTTGCAGCGATAGATTTCATGTCTGCACGTGTCCCTGCTTTACGTGGTGTGCTGTCCGCTGGAGATGCTGAGTGACTTGTGGGGGACTGGCTTATAGATGATGCAGCAAGACTTTGTGCATGCAGTGGGAGCCAGTGAAGGTCGATGAGGGCTGGAGAGATGCGGTTGTATCTGCATAGACCCTTGATGAGATGTGCGGCCGCGCGTAGAGCACTGCTCAGAGGCACAAGGAAGGATGACGAGAGCCCTTTGAGGAGTGCATTTCCCCCATCCAGGTGGGATATGACCAGTGCTTGAAAGGTGGATTTAAAGGTGTCCCGCGGGAGAAAGGACTTGACATTCCGCAGGAGGCAGCAGCTTCCCTATGATTGCCAGCAAGCAATGGAATACCTTGCCTGTTCAACTAAGAACACAAGACTCCTTTTGGACAGGCCGTAGACCACTAAAGAGCCACCTCTTCACACATAGCTTGGGCAAATAATTAACCCTAGGCAGGCCTGTTGTACAAACGGCAGACTCACGAGCCTCCAGTAGACGCCCCTGACAACTTTGTAAATAATGCATGCAATGTATTGCCTGCTGTATATTTAGCAAAATGTTGGAAATATGTAACCATTGAAATATTTGTAACTTTTCTCTGTAAGACTGCACCCAGATGCCCTCGGGTTAGGAGCGCTATATAAGCAACAACATAAATGAAATAGGGAGAGCTGATACCAAGCTGTTTGAGTTTTCTTAGCCATGTGTGTCTTGAAGGATAGGTGCTCGGTGTTGTTGGTGAGGCGTAGGAGTTCCACATTAAATGATTTTATTCAGGTCTTTTTAACTGACATGGAGTGGGTGAGAAAGCTGCGGGCATTCTCACAACCAGTCACAGGGGAACGTCTATTCAGGTGGCCAGGGGACAGCCATCGCTTTTGGGTCCCAACCCTGGGGAAGCGAGGGAGGACCACCTGAGTGGAGGGTCTTTAGGGACTGGGATGAAGACACCCGTAGGCTCGACGCAGTGCTTCTGAAAACCCTAGGGAAAACCCTTCCCTCCCTCTTTGTGGGCTATTGCCACTCATCCAGCCCCAAGAGTTCTCACCCACGTTATAGGGAAATACCCAAAACCCTGATTAACGGGGGTTTCCGATAAAAACTAAACCAGAAAAAGGGGAGACACTGGAGAGGACAGATGAAGAAAGACCTCGCCTCTCATGGGAAAACTAATCCCTCTGAAACCCCTAAGAGGGGAAATAAAACTGAAACACCCTTCCTTTGTTAATACTAATCTCCTCTACATTCCCTCTGCCTTTGTGGGCTATTGTGACCTTATCCTTAATGCGAAGATGTACACTTCCATTACAGACCAGAGAAAGGAATAACAAAAAAGGCACACTGCCCCTTTAAGATCCAACTCACTCAGAGCTAAAGGATAGGCATGTCTAGCTAATTGGGTATTGGAAGGTCAGGCAGGCTCTACACTGAGCACACACCTGCAGCCTGTTAATCTGCTGCAGATGTACAAAAGGAAGAGTATTCAGCGGCGCAGGGAGCAGCAGTTGAAGACACAGCAATAGGGAGGCTGCATGGCTGAGTCCAGCAGGGGGTCCCTGACTTGCAAGAAACTGCCGTTTTGGAGGCAAGCAGCAAGGAGACTGATGAGCCAGCACGCTTCTTTGTGGCAGAGCATAGGCTCTGGGGTGAAGTGGCGAGGGAGCAGTGCCTCCAGGTACCCCGTTTGGTTAAAGGGGGACGGCCATGGACAGGGCCAACCTTTCCTTTATGTAAGCTGGGCTTGCTCGTTTTCCTACCATGGCCAGGAGTGTCTGAAGGGCAGGTGGTGAGACCCGGACCTCAGCGGCGGTGTTCGGAAAGCAGATAGCCTGAAAGCGCAAGCGAAATCACTGCCGAGGAGTCTAAAGTACAAGGATACTCGCAATGTGATACGCGCAGCTAAATACTGTGTAGCAAGATCAAGCGAAATGAAGGGAAACCCCATTGTCAAAGCCTTCAGAGTGAAAGTACTGTATGCGTCAAGACAAATGAATAGAACCTTGGGTGATAAAAGTTACCGAATGGTCGTGTAAGGAAGATTACGTTATCGAAAGTCTCTGTGGACTGAGAGAAGGAAATTGACTTCCCGAGGAGGGCTGTCTGGCAAACGAGAAACACAGTGAGAGCCAGCAGAAGGCTATATATGAAAAAGGAACACTTTTAAAGGACCTGGGCACGTAATGCCTAGCCAAACCTGGTAAACTTAAGTGAACAGACAAGGAAGGGGCTCAGCTAGAAGCCCCAGGCCTCGGGTTGCACGACCTGTAATAGGTCCAACAACTGCGCCCACAGCAGAGGGAGTCTGACAGCGGAACATGAAGGTGGGGAAGGGAACCCCAGAAGTGTTTGCCAATGACTACAACAGCTACACTTAAGAGCTGAGGCTTGGGGAAGGGAACCATAAGTCTAAAAACTCCTGGGGATATTAAGGGGAAAGACCAATGTGCTGCTTTCTGATTTCAGGCAGGAGAAGCCTAGGAAACTAGCTGGACATTTGTTGTTTGTGCATCTGAGGAAATCAAACATGAACATTGTGAAGCAGAGCATAACGACTGGTGCCAGGTGTAACCAAGAGCTAGGAGCTAGTACTGTGGCTTAAAAGCGATAACAAGAACTGTGAATTAATGAGTTACTTTGATGTTTTTTGGGGAAGTATAACCTAAGAGACTTGTGGAGTTTTAAATCCCCATGTGTTGCAAACCTAGGGTAAGGAAGACGGGTAAGAAGCTTGTGAAATGAACTATTAGAGAAGGCCTGTAGGCAGATTGGAAACCTAACCTGACAAGAACTGAGAGCCGTTAAAATACTGTGACATTTACTTGGAACTAAATCCTGAAAGCTAATGGAACTTTAGGTTCCATAGGGTGAGTGTCCTGAACTTGTGGAAGAGGTATTGTGACATTTACTTGAAGTGAATCCTGAAACCTCGCAGAACTTTAATCCCTGGATGTCTGGAACTTGGGTAAGCGAGTTGTATGAGAAGCTCCTGAAAGACAGTGTTATATGATTTGGAACACTTATTTAGTTTGAGCGTTCCAGCACATTGTTAGTATTAGAAGTAAGGGCAAGTAGAGGTTGTGACACAGACAGCATTTTACTTTGTACTTTTAGACACAGACTGGCCTTAGATACATCAGTTGAGGGATGTCCCCTCTTAGAGTTAGGGCAAGTTAGGTGTTAACTCCCATCCTGAAGTTTTAAACAAAGGTTTTCCAACTGGATCTCTTGCATCTGTGTCTGTTGATACCATGTCTGTCTCACAAGTGCTACTGGCAGTCACATTAGTGGTAGCACTACGTAGACTCTTCTTTTAGAGCAGTTATGATTTCCTTAATTGCTTGTTTTTCTTGGCGCTCATGTGAGCTCTCTGTTTAACTTCCTTTCTGAGTAATGGGGATTTGTCAGACCATTTACTTTTGCAACTGTTAAACGTCAAGCTTTGCAATTCAACCTAAAGTGTTCCTATTTCATTTGTGAGCAGAAGAGGTAGATCAGATTGGACACGCTCAAAAAAGGGTATGATCTTTCCAGAACTTCACATACTGCATTATAACAACGCATGACTGTCAAATAATGACCACAAGCAGTTGACCTTGTCACACCTTTTTACTGTTGTGTATCTTTGTCTTCAAAGCACTGTTGCAAAACCCAGAGAAGATTTTTATAGGCTGACAATTCTTTGCATCCTAGTACTTTGTGTTACCCATTCACGATGTGGAACATGAATCTACAACTATAATCCCTTTGTTTGACATAAATAATGATATATTTTTTCAGGTTGGTTTTTAATGTTATTTGTGTATCTTTCAAACCCTCTCCATGAAACAGAATATTAATTTAGCTCTTTAATGCCATACATTAACATATATTAACATCATGATGTGAACCCTGAATTATGGGCTTAACTGTTATTTGGTTTGTTCTCTAAAAGTGTTTCTACTTCCACAATACCAAGTTTATGGAAAGGTGCTGTTGTTATAGTTACCTATACATGTGAGAATAGATTGAATCCTGTTAATAACAGGCCCATTTGGTGATTGATGCGTCCTGTAGATTTGTGTCGACTATGATTCCAAGTATGATGCTGCTTGGTGTTAGATGATTCAAGAAGAGGTTTCCAACAAAATTCTTGGTCACCAAAAAGCCATTTGCACAAAACAATCGGGCTCTAATACTATCTCGAAAGAAACGTAGACACTCGCTGCCCCTATTAGCAGTCCAGAAACTGATTTCCAGTTTAAGCCATGTTCTGAGACTGAGATCATTGAGATAGTCAATAACCCGAAGCCCACATCCTGCAGGGGTGATATATGCCCTGCAGATATCATTAAGGAATCTATTGTATTCCAGAGCCCCTGGATCACTAAAATGATAAATGTATCATTTAGTGAAGGTATGGTTCCTTCCTCGTTTAAGGAGGTATGGATAACCCCCCTTCTGAACAAGAGCTCACTGGATCCTACTGTAGCCAGGAATTATCGTCTCATTACTAACATCCCATTCCTGCTCAAGTTCCTGGACAACGTGGCCTACTTGAAATTCTAGCATTTCCTGGAAAAAGATTAACATCTTAGGTATCCATCAGTCCTGATTCAGAGCACGGCATGGGACGAGATGGCTCTCCTGGACCTTAAGACCACTCTGTCCATTATAGTGGAAAAAGATCACCCGGCACTGTTGATGCTGTTGAACCTCTCCGCGGCTTTTGACCTGGTCGACCATTCCATTCTTGTCGACAGGCTGAAGTGTCTGGTGGGTTGTTCTGATGGGGCATCAGATTGGATAACATCCTTTCTTGGGCATAGGGTCTCGGGCAGTGGAGGATGTTCAATCTTCTCCTAGTTTCATCAATGCTGGAGTCCCACAGGGCTCCTGCATTTCACCATCACTCTTTAATATCTATATAAGACCTCTGCTAGACTTATTGGTCCATCTGGGCATCCAACTACTCGGATGATACTCAAGTGGTCCTTGAGCTATCTGGCAACTATGCCCAGGATTCTGAGATGCTTAACAGCGTATTTGCAGCAATACAGCCATGGATGTTGTCTAATTCTTTGGCACTGAATGACGACAAGACATAGCTCCTTGCCGTGGCCATGGGCCAGCATCTCGCAAAGCATGATGCCTTGTATAGAAGTTTCAGCATTGCCAACTACCAAATTGTGGTGTCAGACTGCATCAAAACATTGGGCGTTCATCTGGATGCAGAACTGAACATGAAGGGCCATGTAGCCCATACTCGCTCTTCTTGTGGTTATGTGGTCAGGTTATTGAACCAAATCAAACCTTATTTAATCCTCGAAAACCGATCCATTCTTGCCTCTTCCCTGGTGAATTCAAGACTAGATTATTGCAACAGCTTTTTATCAGGAACAACACAGGCTAATGTTCAATCCCTACAGACAGCCCAGAACGGTGCAGTGTACGCAGTTCTCAGGCTGCATAGACAGGACCATGTCACAGAGTCTAGAAGGGCCTTATATTGGCTACCTGTTAAACATAGGATCCTACACAAGATCCAATCACTAACCTATAAGTGCTGGACATTGACTGCACATTTGTACTTGACCAAACAGCTGTTCATTGATCTCCCTTCCCGTTCTCTGTGGTCCAGTGACTGCCATAAAATCAAACCACCTCGGTTCAACCTGACAATGTTTGGTGGTAATAGCTTTCCAGTGCAGGCTCCCAAAGAATGGAATGCGCTTCCATTGGCAATGAGTGGCCAACTCCCTTTCTACTGTCAAGTGGGTGGTCAAAACATATCTATTCAATCAGTAACCAGGTTTCTTGCTGGTTTCCCGGGTCCTTTGATTTTTTACGTTTTCTGTCTTGTTTTTCTTTTGTTATATGTGCACCCTGAGGCCCATGAGCATGTGGCACGTAATAAGAAATAAAATAAATAAAGAACTACAATTGTGGGCATATTTGTCAATCAGAATTTAAAAGAAGACTGGGAACATCTTTAAATTGCCTATTACCCCACTCGTTTTAAGAAAGATTATTATGTAGCCTTTCTGGACATCTCTCAGCCTTTTGTTTGTGTTGACAAAAATAAATTATGGCAAAAGCTTCACACTTTGGGTTGTCCCTCGGCACTTTTTAGTATCTTGATTATGCTTCAACAGGACACACGAGTAAGAGTTAGACTGGATCAGCAAGGTGGCTATTCCAAATGAATTTTGTAAGGAAGGCATGGTATCTACAGTAGGACTGACACAAGTGACCAAAGTTCAAGGGTGTTTATTGAATTTAACAAAGGGTTTGAAAAACATCTAATCCTAAAATGATAGATGGGAGCAAGCTACGACTATCAAATAATAACGCAGTCCTAGTGGTGTCTTGTCAATATAAAAGAGCCTACACTAATAAACCTATTGCCAATCCTTACCTCTAAATACAAATGGTGGGGGAATTAATGGTACAAAAAAGAAAAGTGTTCACAAAATGATGTCGGGATGGTCAGGCCGTTGGACTCCCTTACCCCCCCCTTACCCTTGTTTTCAGCATAGGATAAGGCAGGGCACTCGAGCTTAGCACAGTTTCTGGCTTTTCTAGCTTGAGGATACAGATCAAACATTAGCATTATGTTCGTGCTTCGCCTTTTATCTCTGTGGGGAAGTGTGATGGAAGTCAGGTGTGTGTAATGATCATTAATTGCCTGACCCTGCCTGACCATTGTATTGGGACATGTCAGGTATACGGCTCGGTTGTTAGTCCGTTTTCTCTCACAGTGAGCTATCTGTCGCGGTTTATTATGCGGTCACACTCAACCGAGGGAGTTCCTTCCCCCCAATGAATGTGACACATAACAAATCACTACGATTTTGATTCAGGTTCGATTTGGTAAGGCCTCCAACCTGTCTCGCACCCAACCTCAACAAATACATGGTGCCACAATGGACTAGGAACTAGGCAGGTGTGTAGTAAGAATATATATTTATTAATTTATTTAAACCAGACAAACAGACTAACATTAGCCACCAATGCTGTGGCACACAAAAACAAAAATTACTTCCGTAATGGCACCAACACAGAGATAATACTGAAATATGCAGTCACAATTTCCCACAGCTTTCTTTTTAAATCACCCACCAATACAGAAAAAGAACAATTCAAAACGCAGTGATTGCTGATTTGGTTATAGTACTTTTCTCCCAGTAAACCCCCACCCTCCAAACAACATCAATTAGACTTGACCCCTCTGAATGGAAGGCCAGTGGCAGGGAGTGGGAGCACAGTGGGGAAATCGTTTTGAGATTCTGATAAAATACACTTTTTGTTAAAGGGATTCAAGCGGCAAAATTGTTTTTTTTCTGCTTATTACCACATATGCAATATGAGGGAAAGAAAAGCAATGGGATCATTTGTTTTGCCACACCTAAAGAGAACAGGCAGTACTTTGTGGTTTTGGTCAGAGCACAATGGGAACGTGGCAATTTCGATTTGCACCCTGCACCCTCATGTGGAAACAGGGTTTGGGGATTAATTATTTTTTCAAATCTTTGTCTGTACCGGCACAAAACAAACCGGGAAGAGCTTTTTTAGTTTCGAATGCCAACAAAAGACATCCTGTGATTTCTATAGGGGAATTAAGTGATTTACTTTCATTAAATATGCTAAGGATCTACACAGACAAACAAAATATTATGCTATGGGGAAATAACTAAAACAATGTTTGTAAAATGGAGGGCCTACACAATCTATGGCTTTGAGGACAGTTTTACTTACAAGAGAGGCCTTGTAATGAGCATCAGGGAACAGCAGGGCACCTCTGGGACAGCAGGGGTGTCAGTCAAGGCTAGTCTCCTCTGAATCCTCCAAGGGGTCTCAGTCAACTTCTATGTCTCCTGGTCCCTGTCTCCAATGGGAGATTTTGGGCCTCTCTGATTGGATGTTTCTCGCAAGAGTTTAGCAGCAGGTTACCTCCCAGAATAAGTGGAAAAAGCCCTGTTCTAATGCATACTGGTCTACTTATAGGGCAAATGACATCACAAACTTATCATGATTCCTGCTAAAGGGATTGGTTGGTTTTCTCTACCCACCTACCACCTGTGTGCTAATAGACAAGATGATGAGGGGTGAGAGTAAGGAAAGCTGTGGGAGGAAAAAGCTTTGTCATCCCAAACTGACAGGTGGGCTCGGCCTGTTTCAACTCTGAAAATCTATGAACTTGGCAAGTACCCTAATTTTTCAAATCTTTACATGTATGGATATATATATTTAAGAACTACATTTTAAGGCAAATCAGATGATGCTAGTCTGAAGTCGGCACGCCCTTCCTATGCAGAGATGAGGGTTTTCTTCATTTACTCAGGAGCCGTATCAGTGAAAAGTATACCACTTCATAGTTCCCATGTTAACTATTTATTTCACCCTCACACCAACTTTCAAATCTCTCAGAATCAAGGGAAGGACCAAATCAAACTTTCATTAATAACTTTAGTTATGTTTATCACACAAAAATAGTTTTTGTTCGGTTCAAAGGGGGTTACTGTCACCTTTAATGAAAGTCTGGAATGACCGTTGTGGCATTTACGCTGCCCTTTTTATGCAATAATATGTATTTGTCTATTAACCCAGCTCCAGCCTTTTCTTTTGTTCTCGTAAGTTGAGTTTCCCCTTAAGCATATGATCAACCAGAGGCTGGCTCATGTTTATGTTCGCCTCCCCCTTCAAGGCTTGTAATGGCACTGATTGCAACTCTAGTGGACATTTTATGGGAATTATGACCTCAAGTTCACTTGGCCTTATCTGTTTCCACCGTGGTTTAAATCTAAGCAGTGTATTTCTTTCTATATTTTTAAGCAATGGCCCTGATTGATGATTGACAGCCAGACCTCTCTCTCCAGGACAGCAGAGGAAAGGTCTTGGAGGTTAAGTTTCATCTTTAGGAGAAATGACCGGCTGCATGCATGATTCTGCAAGCAATGGCTTTTAAACTCGCACACAATGCATTTCACATGACCTATTAGAAGGCACCTGGTCCTTATATCAATATGTAATGTACTTCTTTAATCTCACAGTTGCAAAATACATGAGTATCACTTCTGGATTGTCCATATGTATAGGGCAGTTATATGAAAAAACCATGTTCAAACTCTGAAAGTCTAGTGAGCACTCATTTTAGCATACTGTAATTTGGATGAGGGGAAAAACAAAAAGGAAGTTCTTTTATTTCTTGTAAATGCAAGAACCTTGGTTTCTATTACAATTTCGGGATCACAGTTTCATGTTGCATAAAGATATTGTACACACTGCTGTCTCTTTAAGTAAAAGTGTAGCTCTCCATGGATTTAGTAAAACAGCATTGTCAACCGCATAGCTGTCTTTTCCTTGCTGAAATGCATTGTGCATATCTTTGCACTTTTGAGAATTAAGCCCACTTTATATTTCCTTTCAGATTTAGGCCTGCTTTTGGTTCAATAGCCCTCATGTCTGACATCACCATTTCTGTGCTGGCCTTATACTTCAATGGGATTTCCTAAATCACTCTAGCCTCTTTACTTCTGGCATTCAGGGGCTATATTTCATCCCACATATCTGTGAGAAAGTGTTCATGTTGGGAAAGGGAGGGGGGTTGACTTCCTAGGTATGCTTCGTGGTAGGGATGGGGTAAAGGTGTTGCAAGGAAGGGGATACCGCGTCTCTCCATCCGGTGTCCCACTTCCACTCCCTGAAGATTCCTCACCCAGGTGATCCTCCCACACTGATCCTCCCCCAGGAACTGGATCCAAATGTGGTGACTGTGTCCTGGCCCCCTGGATGACAGATCCCCGGGGACTAGCGGGTGAGACACCTTCCGGTTTCTCACAATTTACACACACCGTGGCTTGCGCCAGGGGTGTGCTCTAGCCTCTTTTTTAATTTAATGTCTCTATTAGTGATGTTCATCTGGTTCTTAATTTGGTACAGTCGTACCCTCCTCGTTTAGGAGAGGTGTGTTTTACGCATTTAGCTATGCTGATATTATTCTTTGTGATTAGATGCATATAGACCTCCAAGATCGTTCTGGGCACACTTTTACCCTCTTTAGATCTTAACGTGAATGTTGCCAAAACGAACATTTTAAGGTTAAGACCGTCCAGGCATTTTAAAAACTGTCTGACCTTTGTGTGGTTTCTTAATGGCATTACGCTTGAAGGTGTTGATCATTTTAAATATGTGAGTGTTACCATTTATCCAAAATGGACAAAACACATGGTGACATCTTTCGGAGCTACTGTTAATTTGGCAGCTGCACAACTGTGTCTTTTGGATAAACGCTTTGGCAATTTTTCCATTATTCCAGTGTTGCGGTATAATCACCAAATATTAGTGTCCAAAATGACATGTGGAGCAGAGGCGATGGTTCTTTCACCTGACTGGGCTAAGCTTGGATTGCTAGTAGAGATTCGATCCTGCGTTACCGCTTATTTTATCCCCCAGACTTGAAGTTGAGGCATACAACACTATTTCATTGTATTTACAGGAACACCCATCGCACCAGTTTGGGAGTGATTGCCTGAGATGGAAATGTAACCTGTTCCCAACACGTGAAGTTCTCGCTCTAGAAACAATTCTCTGAGAAGCGAGTGCATGTGTCACTTTTGTGCCTCTGAGGTCCTTCGAACATCTTTTTAGTTCTCGTCAAGCACTTGCACTTTATCATGTTAAAATCTTCAGAAGATTTGATTATCATGAAGATTTTTTAACTACGGATTTATTTTGGTCACGTATTTTAAATACTCCGCGGATATATTTAGGTATTGCTGCTGAATCCTTTTTTTAAATGTGTTTTTAGAATTCTAAACGGTATATTTTCTCTATATAATTTTGTAATTGAAATGTGCTTTTTCTGTGTGAAAAGCTTATTCTGAGCCGTAGCACACAATAAATAAATAAAATATTAACATGAACTATAAGATGTGAGATCAAGTGCAGATACGGCTGCAGGGGAAATTGCGGTTAACGGCTAAAGTATGTGAATATCACCTGACGCCACCATCCAGTATCTGCAAGCATTAGCAATGCATTTGTCTTTTTAGTTTAGCGCCACCTATAAGTTGAAACCATTGCATTAGAGTACATATAGGGACAAATGGCATATGAGGAGGGACGCACAGCCTGCAGGAGGTGTTTAGCTATTTTCCCACCCATTGACTGCCCATGGCTTTGCTAATGCCTATGGCCATTCCCACCCAGTTCCTGCCTCCCCCTGGCCAGAACACCTCCTCATGGGAACTCTTCCAGCTCACTTCAATGAAGCCTTACCCTGGAATGTTGCACTTAAGTGCCTGCCGGTGTTTTCTCTAAGCAGTCTTCTGAGAGTTAATGACATAATTTGCATTGTGAACGTGCTACTGGTGTAATAAAAATGTCTTAACCAGGTCTGTATTCATCCACACTATTTAAAAGTACCTTGCATGCTCTTCACTGAAGTTCTGTTAAGAACAAGCATTGCCCAAGCCAACAGTTTTGGCTTGTGTATAAGTATTATTCATTTGCCAGGCACCGCTGTTAGATGCCCAGGTACCCACACTATTTTGCACCTGCTAACATTAATGGCCAGTTAATAGCAATATGGCAGTGCCTCGCAAGGGCCTTTCCTATGCTTACCCAGAATCCAAAACTATTGACTATTGACATTATCAATGTTTGTTTTTTGTGTGACACGGGGATGCAGAATGCCAAATGCCAAGAGACTAGCTCTGGGTTTTGTGTTGTGGGGTATGAGAAAGCAAGATGCCAGATGTGCGCCTTGTGATGTTGGGTAGGGAGGATGCCAGCATGCCTCTTCGTGGCTCTGCTTTTCTTGGGCTCTTGAGCCAAACCAGCCCCTTCTCCTGGGCTCTACTTTGAATTCACTGGATCCCCAACCTCTAGATGAGTGAGAAGAGAGTGTGTAGTGAAAACGCAACACACACTTGCTTTATTTACAAGAAATCAATCTTGCTCAAAAGGAACCGTTGCACACTAAGTTTACACATTCTTCTCCTTATATTGTAGAATCCTCCCCCCCCCCCCCCCACTGGGAGAAATCCCACACTATCGCGCTTCTATAGAGAACCTCCTTTCTAGGGGATCTAATCCATTAGTAGTTAGAATAATTTGCTCATTAACGTACAACATTTCTCCGTTAAACCACAATCTAAAGATTCAAACGTGTTTCACTGTCATCATTTCACTTTGAATCCCTTGTAGATTATTGCTACTACCGTCCATAGCACTTGTCTGAAGGTATTTAAATCTTTTAGAAATAATAATAATGTACGGTAAGAGCTTTGTTATGCAAGATCCTTGGGAATCCAATGATGGTGGGTAGGCAAATGTGCCATTTATCTAGAAGGCAGAGCAGCACTGGATAGCAAAGCTTTCTGGCCTTTTACCGGTGCCGTACTATGGGCCGTACGGTGCCGTACTATGCAGACGCTCAGTAATCTGGCTGAAAGCCTATCCAAATTCTTATTTTTCTTTTAACTGGAACCGTTCTATCATCAGCAATGGGCGACAGCGGCCTTTGGAACTTTCTGGTTATAAAGTACTGGATATTAAAGCATAGGTGGCAAAGTCCCACGTTTATGGCTGGACGCTGTGACTTGGGGGACCCCGCTGCCCTCTCTGTGACCTGGTCCCCAGAGGAGGATACCCTAGGCTTCTCAGTCCAGCCTTAGGTTTTTTGTGTTCTCTACCCTACGACTCAGCGATACCTTTGGAAGTGCCGGAATATGCCTCACTGTGAAAATGCAGGCGGTTTGAAAAGCCACAACCATGCACGGCTGTGGAACAGGTCGTGGCCAGGAGAATAGTTGGTACATGTAAAGATGTAATGGTGCAATCGCGACTCACCCGGATGTTTGCAGACCCTGCTTACTATTCTTTGTGGGACTGCACACAAACATCCAAATACACAAACTGTTTGAAAGCAAGCCAATGCTAGCAGGCAGTGGTGAGCAGTGTAGACTAAAATCAGCGTGGCACGTAAACTTGAAATCTATTCGGCTAGCAAAGCCGCTACATTGCTCGCCAGCCCATCAGTGGCCGCTACATAGCTTGTGTTTCCCATGTTGAAGCACAAACGCGCTCATGCACCCTCAAGCCCTCATGCACCCTCTGAGCCCAGTTGAATAATTGTACATCCCATCATCAGTAAAGAGGAGTAATTAAATGGAGCCAGAGAGCAGTGGGACTGTAGAGAAAGGGTTGGAAGTGTGGTGATACAGTGAGGGGGGGGCATGTAAGAGAGAAAAATGCAGGCAGAGAGGACAGAGTAGTGGTGGAAAGGAGCCCGAATGAGCATGGTGAAAGGAGGAACAGAGGAAAGCTGGTGGAGTGGAAGTGGGAAGAATAATGGAGTAGGTGAAAGGAGTGGAGAGGATAGCGAGTAAAGTGGAGATGATCGGGGAATTGAAAGCAGAAGTGAGACAGACGGAGCTGAAAGGAGTGGATAAGGGAGTCAGGAAAATGGAGGTGGCAGGAGGAAAATGTGCGGAGGAGTTGATAATACCAGGAAGCAAAATCTAGTAGCCCACTCACATTGGTGAGGAGATTCTATTTAGGACAAGCACCATTTGCATGGTACTCGAACTTGCTGGAGAGGTATGGGGATGTTTGAAACTTTTATTTGACATTTACTGCAAACAGACTTTGCAGTAAATGGCAAATAAATGATTCACTGTGCATGGCTGGCCTTTGAGTGGTGGCATTGCTTCAAATATGTAGTGTGCTTATGGTGACATACACCATTTTACAGAAAGCACTGGTAAATATTTTGTCACTCACTCATCACCATGGGGTGAATGCATTTATCTTAGGTCGAGTATGTAAACTAAAAAATTAGCACTGCAGGTGTGGAGGGATTTTTAAGAAGTCCCTGCAGGAAACAAGGGTGTAGTAGATTGGTGAGATGGAGGAGCGAGTTTCATGACACGGCAATGAGGAAGTCCTTTGGTAGGAGAGGTTGATGAGAAGCAGTAAAGTATCAAGGAGCGAAGGAGGGGTGATGGTCCCCAAAGTTGCAATAATATGCATCCAGTGGTGGAAAGACAGTTGTAGCTAATTCAGCATTTGGCAGGACCAGCAGAGCCTGGCCTACATTTTGACCAAGGGGTAATTCAAGACAAAATGAAAGGGTCCTATCGCTGCATAAACGTCTTACCTCTGAGTAGCCGCCTGCACCTGTTGGTCAGAAAGATCAATTTCTATCACTTCTGCTAATTCCCTGTATTGCTGGCTTTTTTTTTTTTTTTTTCTCACAGCCAGGCTTTATCTCAAACCTGACAGAGTGGGGACACTGTGTTTTAATGCAGTGCCTTGAAAGTCCTTATGACCAGTATGGTAGAGTTACCCCAAAGTTATCCTTTGTCTCCCAGAGAGTGCCCTCTCTCTGTTAGCCACGTGGCTAGGGCGTGGTGGCCTTTCCGCCTGTTAGATGGTTCCACTGGGTGGACAGCCATTTTCCTGGCTGGATCCTTTTTTTATACCACATCCTCCATTCATCAAAATGGAGGTTGTAGTTGTTTGCCTTGAAGACCGGAGGGATCCCATGACTATGCCTTGTTCCCTTGTTCCTCTTTCTGTATGCAAGAGAAGGTGGGCATCTTTGGACACTGGGTGTGTGTCCCAGGACTGGGGGCTGTAGTCCGCCAGAGACTAGTTTTGATTGACATATGCAGAAGCCTGTCAGGCGGGAGACTTTTGCAGAATGCATGGGTGTGCTTGGAGGGATGGTGTGCCGTTGGCTGACCACCTCTGTTTGAATTGTGCTTGGTGTGTGATTGAATGCAGTGTTCACTCAACGGTTCCAGGGGGGGATAGAAGCAGGTCCCCCTTGCCCACTAACCTTGTTTACAGTTGGACCTCCCAAGGCCTGCTGCTCGAGGAAGGACTGAAGCGCTACAGCAGCAGCAGCATCCTTCTGATGTCCTAAAAAAACCTCAGACAATGACGCTCTGCCAAAGAAGACCAGAATGTGCTCCCACAGTGGTGCTCCTTTCCCTTGATCCAGTGGCATCAACTGGACCATCACTCCTGCTCAAAGGCCTGGCTCAGTTTCGCCTCACCTGGGAAGCGCCAGAGGCTGTGCTGCCTCCACTCCTGGGACTGCACTGCCAAACCCGCCTCTCCGGTCCATCTTACATGGGTGGCTTTTGTCCAGTGTCCTTCCGTCAATATCCACTCTTCATTGGGCTCTAGCCAAGCCGGCACCCTCCTCCACAAGCCATATCCTATGCCTGAGGGCACGGGGGAAATCTGCATCGGCGGCAACTGTCGTTCCTAGCCTCGCCTTTCTGCTCCTCTGGGTCTGACCCCTGGCTGAGGATGTGCCAATTCTCAAATAGTCCTCCTTCCCAAGATTCTGGAGACCCCACCTACACCTGTGTCCATCACCGGAGACCTCAGTGGTCACTGAACAACGTGCAGAGCAACAGCCCCTGGAAGCTGCCACCTGTATTTCACAGATGTGCTTATCCGGTCCCTGGGTATTGCTCTCCTTGGCCTCCAGGGCTGCTGGCAAGCATTTTCTTTGTTTCCTTCTTCATTCCTGGACCTCTTCTTCATCTTCATGAACTCTTGATGGTCTCACTCCAGCAGAACTCTAGGAACTGCTCTTTGGGGGGCATGTTCACTCTGAGGTTACTCTTGCCCGCTTAAGACAGCATGGTGTGTAGGAGTGGAGAGGGAGTCATTGGCTACTAGGTTCCGGCATGGTGTGGAGGAGTGGAGGGGGGAGTCATTGGCTGCTAGGTTCCGGCATGATGTGGAGGAGTGGGAGGGGAGGGGGGAGTCATTGGCTCCTAGGTTCCGGCATGGTGTGTAGGAATGGAGGGAGTGTCATTGGCTACTAGGTTCCGGCATGGTTTGTAGGATTGGAGGGGGAGACATTGGCTACTAGGTTCCGGCATGGTAGGTTCCGGCATGGTGTGGGGGAGCGGGTGGGGGAGGGGGAGTCACTGGCTACTAGGTTCCGGCATGGTGTGTAGGAATGGAAGGGGATTCACTGGCTACTAGGTTCCGGCATGGTGTGTAGGAGTGGAGGGGGAGTCATTGGCTGCTAGGTTCCGGCATGATGTGGAGGAGTGGGAGGGGAGGGGGGAGTCATTGGCTCCTATGTTCCGGCATGGTGTGTAGGAGTGGAGAGGGAGTCATTGGCTACTAGGTTCCGGCATGGTTTGTAGGATTGGAGGGGGAGACATTGGCTACTAGGTTCCGGCATGGTAGGTTCCGGCATGGTGTGGGGGAGCGGGTGGGGGAGGGGGAGTCACTGGCTACTAGGTTCCGGCATGGTGTGTAGGAGTGGAGGGGGAGTCATTGGCTACTAGGTTCCGGCATGGTGTGTAGGAGTGGAGGGGGGAGTCACTGGCTACTAGGTTCTGGCATGGTGTGTAGGAGTGGAGGGGGAGTCATTGACTACTAGGTTCCGGCATGGTGTGTAGGAGTGGAGGGGGAGTCATTGGCTACTAGGTTCCGGCATGGTGTGTAGGAGTGGAGGGGGGAGTCATTGGCTACTAGGTTCCGGCATGGTGTGCAGGAGTGTGGGGGGGGGGGGTAGTCACTGGCTACTAGGTTCCGGCATGGTGTGTAGGAGTGGAGGGGGAGTCATTGGCTACTAGGTTCCGGCATGGTGTGTAGGAGTGGAGGGGGAGTCATTGGCTACTAGGTTCCGGCATGGTGTGTAGGAGTGGAGGGGGAGTCATTGGCTACTAGGTTCCGGCATGGTGTGTAGGAGTGGAGGGGGAGTCACTTGCTACTAGGTTCCGGCATGGTGTGTAGGAGTGGAGGGGGAGTCATTGGCTACTAGGTTCCGGCATGGTGTGTAGGAGTGGAGGGGGGGGTGTAGTCACTGGCTACAAGGTTCCGGCATAGTGTGTAGGAGTGGAGATGGAGTCATTGGCTACCAGTGCTCTCTCAAAGTAATTTACGTGGTGAAATGTCAAATATGAGCTTGTTCGCTTTACTATAGCAAGGCTGAATTTGATTCCTTTGGGAGCAAACCCCAGTCGAGCGGCCCAGCCATGTAATTAATTATGAACCTTGTTTGCCTTGAAAATACTCGATGGAGGGATTAATGCATTTCATGGTTTTTTTGTCCAGCATACTTCCCTTCGGCAGAATACACTTTTTCTGCTAATTTGGATTGTACTCCAAGTACACCTGTAGTGTGGTATTCTGTCATATGTTAGAGCTGCATTAGAAATAAGAAACCCCTTAATGAAATTGACTTCATAAGATTGGTATGGATGACGTGGTTGCTCTGTTCTGTGTTTTCTCCCTTTATTTTAGCACTTTTATCATGAATGTTCTTATCACAATCCGCAAGTTTTTTTGTATTTGGATATGGCTTCATTGAATGGTATTCCGAGGTAAGCTGGAATGCATGATAGGTCTGTTCGTCTTCACTGGAGTCTGCGCTATTCTGACCTTGAATGCTTCAATGCTCTTCCCATAGATCACCCTAAAGTTAGCTGTGTCCCCGTGACTTGTCCTCCTAGTCCACAGGCTGTTACAGTGGCCCCTTGTCGTTCTCCTACTTACTCAAAATATAGACTTGACGTCCACTGTCTTCCTAAATCCTGTCCCTCCCGAGCCCTCTGATCATCTACCTCCAACCTTCTGCGAGTGAGCCGGTTCTCCAAGCAATGATTTGGAGGGAGATCCCTTTCCTCAGTAGGCGCCTCACTCTGGAATAGCCTCCCTGCCACCCTCCGCCTTGAGCCTGATATTCTTAAGTTCCGGAAACTCCTCAAGACCTTCCGCTTCTCCTCTTCCTTCTGTCACTCTAACCTAGCTCTCTGCTATTCCCTCTTCCCCCTTCTTCCATACAGCTCACTGACTGGCCGCCTAGTGTACCCCAGAGTCTCACAGGTCCCAGGTACCCCTGCCAGTCCTTCTGCACTTGCCTCAGGGCCCTACATTTTCAATACATACCGAGAGCTTCTGCCCCTCCCTCGTCCTGTCTGCACTTAAACTACAGCTCTACCTGTAGATCTGTGTCCTTCCTTTCCTTACCCCTTAATGTACACTTGAAAAAACTGCAGAATCGCTGTCAGGCCTATACGTTGCATCTAAACTGTTAAATGTATCATATCCACTTAATCTGCCTGTGCAGACCGTTATCGCTTCAGAAATTCAAGGGCTCTGCCTCTGAGCGACTGTTGTTTTTTCGCAGGGTTTCCCACCCTCCTTGAGCACTTTTAACACTTGCCTGTGTGTAGGCACTTTATAAATAAACAATACAATACCATACCTACCATGTCTATTTCTAACGAGGAGAGTGTCTCCTGCATTGAGCAGAGCTTCTCTTGCACACCTCCTGGTGCTCATCTTGTCCCGGGAGGATAGGTCGGGGGCAACGTGCTCACCTTGGAAACAAGACGATGTGGAGGAACACAGGTTCGATCCCTGGGTCCGCGCTTAGAAATCTCTGGGTATTAAGCGCGTTATAAATGACCTATCATATCTAGTCATTAGTTGATATTCGTTTAGCTTCTGTTCTCTTGGCCTAAACTGTACTTGGTGACCATGAAGGATTCATGGGAACGTTGGTGCCATGGAGCGACCAGTAAGTAAAACCTTTGTTTTTATAAAACATCAAATTATTTGAAAGGTGGCCCCCAACTTTATGCCGTGGAAGTTACCACAGTTGATAATGAAAATGTTTATTCAGGGAGAGCCATCAGGTACAAATACAACAGAGCACATCGATATCTAGCCAGGCCCGGAGTGCCCCGTACTCTCGGCCAATAAAAAACAGGTCTCATTTCGACTTCATCACCTGTGGGGCCTCCATCGCACTCCATCCTTACTGCTGCTGTTGGGGTGCTTTGTGGAACAAATAAAATATTCTTGAGAAATTTGCTCTCGACCACTGTTAGAGGGGTGGAATTTGCATAACCCCAAACTTCAGACCCAAAAATAGTGGACGCCTGTGCTTGAGCTTGGTACACTGCGAGGACTGACTTGCCTGCTCCTCCGCCATCCCTATAGTGGATGCCTGTGCTTGAGCTTGGTACACTGCGAGGAGTGACTTGCCTGCTCCTCCGCCATCTCTATAGTAGATGCCTGCGCTCGAGCATGGTGACTGCGAGGACTGACTTGCCTGCTCCTCCGCCATCCCTATAGTGGACGCCTGCGCTTGAGCCTGGTACACTGCATGGACTGACTTGCCTGCTCCTCCGCCATCTCTATAGTGGATGCCTGTGCTCGAGCCTGGTGACTGCCAGGACTGACTTGCCTGCTCCTCCGCCATCCCTATAGTGGACGCCTGTGCTTGTGCCTGGTACACTGCGAGGAGTGACTTGCCTGCTCCTCCGCCATCTCTATAGTGGACGCCTGTGCTTGTGCCTGGTACACTGCGAGGAGTGACTTGCCTGCTCCTCTGCCATCTCTATAGTGGACGCCTGTGCTTGTGCCTGGTACACTGCGAGGAGTGACTTGCCTGCTCCTCTGCCATCTCTATAGTGGACGCCTGTGCTTGTGCCTGGTACACTGCGAGGAGTGACTTGCCTGCTCCTCTGCCATCCCTATAGTGGACGCCTGTGCTTGTGCCTGGTACACTGCGAGGAGTGACTTGCCTGCTCCTCTGCCATCCCTATAGTGGACGCCTGTGCTTGTGCCTGGTACACTGCGAGGAGTGACTTGCCTGCTCCTCCGCCATCTCTATAGTAGACGCCTGTGCTCGAGCCTGGTGACTGCCAGGACTGACTTGCCTGCTCCTCCGCCATCCCTATAGTGGACGCCTGCGCTTGAGCCTGGTACACTGCATGGACTGACTTGCCTGCTCCTCCGCCATCTCTATAGTGGATGCCTGTGCTTGAGCATGGTGACTGCCAGAACTGACTTGCCTGCTCCTCCGCCATCCCTATAGTGGACGCCTGCGCTTGAGCCTGGTACACTGCATGGACTGACTTGCCTGCTCCTCCGCCATCTCTATAGTGGATGCCTGTGCTTGAGCCTGGTGACTGCCAGGACTGACTTGCCTGCTCCTCCGCCATCCCTATAGTGGACGCCTGCGCTTGAGCCTGGTACACTGCATGGACTGACTTGCCTGCTCCTCCGCCATCTCTATAGTGGATGCCTGTGCTTGAGCATGGTGACTGCCAGAACTGACTTGCCTGCTCCTCTGCCATCACTAAAATAATACATATTCAAAGTCCCACTGGTTTTCCCCAATGCCGTCTTGGCCTTCAAAAGATGTGCCAACCACTCCCCCAAACCCCCCCCGTGTTGAATAGCAAGTGCCCAAATATTCATACCATTGTACGTGTTCCAATACAGTGCCTCCCCCCCGTAAAATTCAGGCCCCTACCTCTGTATTTCCTTGGGCTTTTGTTAAAGGTTAACTTTGTTTAACCATAAAACGATAAAAAAAGAAAAGATACATGTTTGTGGTTAAGTGATTTCCTAATGATGACTATTCACAACACTGCATATGCATCTTGCACAAATTCATCTTTTAACAGCTGTAGATGTAGCCTACATAGTATAGGGCATTACCATGCACGGCCGATAATGACCCCTTTAGATGTTAATACCTCAGGCCATTACCGAAGAAGGAAACAGTATGTTCAAAAGCTATTATACAGTATCATTTTTATACTCCTTTTATTTCTGCTATGAACGATGTTTGTGCATGTAGAATGGGCACTGTAATTGTGCCCATGCATAGAAATGCCATTGCATCTGCCTCACATGAAACAGCAACATTAATGCATAATCAGCCCCTTTTAAAGCAGTGTTATTCTACTTATTTTTCCAAACTATGAAATAAAATATGTACAACTCTGGTAAAGCCTAAACATTTTTCCAGACATGCTGGAGGCAGAGCAAGTTGTAATTAAGCCTGGTGAAGGCTGTAGCCTCCAATTATCATTCGAAACGTGTGTCGACGTCTAATACCCTGTGCCTGCATGCGAGTTTCTCAAACATGAAGAACTAAATGGCTACATAATAGATTAGTTTGTGGGGTCAGGTTGTTAAATCATGTAACATATTGTTATCGAATCTTGTTGTTTTTAGGATTTTTATTATGCACATTTTGTATGTTCTGTCTGCTTTCCATTTGGAATTTGCATACTTATCTATAATATATATGTACACATTCCTCTTCATTTCTTCTTTTATATATTCTATGTAATACGCCTTTCCTTCTCCAACTGCATGCAATGGTGTTCGATGTCTGAACCCTGATGGCTGCTAGTAAGTTCTCTTGCCTGGATCAGGGTAATAAGGAACAGCCTAGATCTGGCCTGGGAAGAGAACATGCTAGCGTGGTAGTATTGTGGAAGTGTAAGGTAGCGTTCTCACCTTTGCTTCCTCTCCCTGTAGGTCGGCCATCGAGGCGGTGGAGTGCGATGTATCCGAGCTCGAAACCCGTCTGGAGAAGGTGAGACTGCAGTGCAGCGGCTTGTGTAGACGAGATGTAGGCTTCTAGGCAGTGCTTTAAGTGGGGTAAGAAATTGAGGGGGGGGAGGCCCTCATTTGGGGGCGTGGCTTGCCTGATGGGCGTGGCCTAAAATCTGAAGGCGTGGCCTAAAGAAGAGCATGTGAAAATGAACAGGGGTGGTCTTGTCTACATACTGCAACACTGCTGGTACAACCAAAATGTATGTTCCTGGGCAAATCATTTAATTGCACTGTTGAGGATGAGGCTTTTTAAAAAGAGAGAAAGTTGACTGCTTTTAATATAAAATACAAGCAGTCCTTATTTTCGGGAAGGGGGGCCTACCAACAACTTTTTTCTCAGGGGGCTTGACATAAAGTTTTGTATACCACTGCCATTGCCCAATGCGGCCGGGGCATGGTTGCAGAGCCCAGCCCCTGCACGTGGGTGTGCTGCTGACAGGGTAAGGTGACAGGTGGAAGATGTTGGCTATGAAAGCGCACTACCGGGGGCTCTCGTATCCCCCCACCCCAACAAGCAAAGAGAAAGGTTTACAAATGGTTCTGTCTTTAAATGCACTGGGGTGTCCTCTCAAGTGAAGGCCGCGATGCCTGCTCGCAGGGGGTGTTCTGTAAGAAATAAGAGACGGTTATGACCGTGTGAGGAAGAGAGGGTGGGAGCAGGGGAGGAGCGGGCAGAGGTGGGGTGTGTGTCTGGGTTCCACTGATAGGCCAAAGTTGTTCTCTGCGTCCGTTCTCAGCCCTGTTCTGTTTATGCAAATGCTATAATGGCCCCTAAAATATCTTCTCAGGCTTCCTACCTTCTTCCTTTCCTTTCCTTTCCTTTCCTTTCCTTTCCTTTCCTTTCCTTTCCTTTCCTTTCCTTTCTTTTCCTTTCTTTTCCTTTCCTTTCCTTTTTTTCCCTCCTACGGCCACCCGCCTCCCCACATTCCCTCATCTGTCCCCCCCACTGTGCTTATTCTGACATCTGTCTCTGCCACTGCCCCTGCGTTGTCTCCCTCTCCTGTGCTGCCGCCCCCTGGTTGTCCTGCTTCCCCTGGAGTCCCGTCATGGGGTTAATTGGTCAAACATCCACTCCTGTTGTGACTGTTACTCTCAGCCCTAAACTGTAAATGGCACAACAGGGAGTGGAGACAAAGGGGTGTTCTTGTTGGGTGGGGACGCTGAGCTGTGACTAACAAAAGTGACAGCCAGCCCCAGCTTCCTGCAAACTCGTTTGAGTGAAGCTCTGACTGACCTGCACTTCTGTCAGTCACAGCTGCCTGCCTTGATGACGACGGGCTCATCTCCCGTCATGGCTGCGGCCGTGGCGGGACAATGACCCGCTGTCAAGTGGTGAGACCGGAGGGCCCCGGCAGGGCCGCGGCTCAGCCTCACTTTTTGGAGACTGCCAGGGCCCAGCCCCGGCAGGCCCCGGCCCACTTAAAGCACTGCTTCTAGTCACAGGAATGACTGGTTTGCGCATTGAGCGACGTGGAGAATCACTGATGGCAAAACGGATAGTGGAATCCTCGCAGGAAAGGTGTACACCCCAGTAGATGGTGGTCTGGCGACGCACACTGACCCCTCTCTGCCTTGCCAGCTGCCTGTGAGCACTCGGCTGCTTCCAAGCCTTGCCCAGGAAAGCACATTTGCTGGCATTTGCCTTCTTTTCTAGGGAAATTCCACTTACTTAACAGTAAGCACAGCGACCAGTGACACTGACCTTTGATCAAACACAGCATTGACGAAGCCAATAGTTGTTACTTTTGTATAGTCATTATATAGGTAGACCTTTCCTAGGTTATGTTTTGCCTTCCTGTGGCCAGGTGCTGTAATGTAATCCTATAATAATTGTATGTGAGGCATCCTACGGCAGACAACAGTTCATTAACCTGCGACTGCTATCAAAAGGCACTCACTCTATAACTCGGGGACACCATCAAATGCCCAGGTACTTTCCTCATTGGCCAGGTATTGTGAAGCTGGGCTGGGGGGTGAAATAAAAGCAACAACGGTTGCAGTGCATCCCCCACCATTGCTTTAAGTGGGGTGATACATTGAAGGGGGCTCTCGTTAGGATGTGTGGCCTAAGAAGAAGTGCTTAGGCCACGCCCCCAATAAGAGAACCCTTCCTCCCACCCAGCACTTGTATTCAAGGAGCCATGGTTAAAGAAATGCCTGCAGGGGTCGCTGTCCCTCCCAGGTAACCCTTGAACAGTTAATGGGCTTCCTGCTGCATGTTAGCTCTTTACTCAGAAACAAAAGGAGAGGCTGGGCAACCCAGCCCTCTTCCCGTTTCTGAATAAAGAGACATCACACAGCTGGTTTAGCTGACGCGCTGCATGGTTACATGGCTGACTTCAGGTGTCAGCATTACAGATTAGAAAAAAGAAAAGGTCATACATTTTTATTTTTTCTAATCCGAAATGTTGACAGCTACAGGCAGCCATGTAACCGTGCAGCGCTGGGCTAATGGGCTGCCTGAGAGGTCAATGTGGCTGGTGCTAGTAGGGGTGAGCCCTGGCCAGCCCCGGCCCACTTAAAGCTCTAACCCCACCCTTCACACTCTTAAATAAAGGCACACCGGTTCCCCCCACTGGCAGCATCCCACTCCTCCCTTGGACTTGCCTTCCACAGCATTCTGTTACAAGTATACCCTTGCACTACACTGCAGGTGGAAGAGTGCACACAGCAGACATGTTTGGGATGCATGAATCTGTACAGGCCATTCTCTCAGCCCACGACCATTCATTCACGTGACAAGAGTTCGCAATCCATGGAAACGAGAACGAAAACTACTTGGGCAATATCGGAACAGTTGATTGCTTATTACAGAAGAGAGAGTGAGGTCTCATCCTTTTATTTGGACAACATATGGTGGCGTTTCTCAAGAGCACCGGCCCACCTGCAGGCTTCAGTTCCTGGTTCAGTTATGTTCTGGGCTCATAACCTCTCTCTTCTCCCCTAGCACTGACTGATTAAATCTGCTGGATAAATCAGAAATTCGAGTCTCTTTAGGAAGAATATACCCTCTCCTTTGAACAAAGGCACTATCTGTTGGGGGAAATCCTGTGTGAAATATTAAAGGGCGGGAGAAAGGAGAGCAGATACAGTGATCATGCATTTTCTCTATTGGCCACATGAGGGCAGCAATACTCCATGGAATCCAAATATTCACAGTGAGGCGAAGCTGGCGCAGCGCTGGCGCAGGTCCCTTTGAGGCGCGCCTTTACAGTTTGCTTAAATATATACTGTCTGCCAAAGCACTGCATTTCCCGTGCTTTGGCTCATAATATATTTAAGAAAAACATGAATATCTCGGTCCCTGCGCTAGTGCGCTCTGCTGGCCGACAAGGCCCGTCTTAAAGTGACCTGCGCCAGCGCTGAGCTGAAACGGCCGAGCGCACAAAGCGCTGCGCCAAAACATGGCGTACTGAAAATGCCGTTTTTTGAAGCGGCATTTAGCTTGGGTATGACGTGCCACCTATACGACAGAACGATTCCATTAGAGTACAGGTAGGAGGGAGATGACGTGTGTGAGGTGGGACACAAAGCTTGGGGCATACCTGCCTACATTTGAAAATCAAACCACCCTGAGATGTATGCCCCGCCCACAGCCACACAAGACTCCGCCCCTTTGCACTTGAAGCTGTCATTAGAAACACACTTGCAGTTTGCACTTTACAGTGAAATGCAATAGATTTCATTAAATTGGCTATTCATAGCCACCCACATTGAACAGGTCGAATGGCATACGCTTGCCATAAAATCAACACACACACAAAACCAAGAGGACATTTTCTTCAAATAGTGTTTTTGAAAACGTTAAAATGTGTCCATGTTCTAAACTCCCAGAACCAATACAAAGGTTTCCCTGGAACTTCCAGTACCGAAATTGGACATTTCACCCTGGTTATTTTTCATGAGGTTATGTAGTGCAGTGGTGACGCGTCCAGCCTGCAAACCTGGTGGCTGTGGTTCAATCCCTGAGGTAGGATTTAATTCATGATTTCAAAGTGGTCCTTCAATGTTCCTCACTTAAGGTGGGGTGGGGGGTGGAAGTGGGTGGCTGCCACCCACGTGAACCCGCAACTTGAGCCCTGGCAAACTGGCCAAAAAGAATGAAAGCTGAAAAAATAAGAAACGCTAAATACTGCTACTGGATCGAAAGCCGTATTACCGCGTTTGTTTTGCTTGAGCTTTCGTTCTTTTAAGAGTGAAAGCTTTGATTTTTAAATGAATGAAAGCTTTAGCAAAATAAACGCGCCAATACTGTTTTCAATCCAGCAGTATTACCGCGTTTATTTTGCTCCAGTCTGCATTCTTCTTGGTCCCACCCGGTCCCGCCCACACCTCCAGCCGATTGGCTACTGGCAGCCGTCGTTTGTAACCAATCGGATGGAGGATTGGACTGGACCTGAAAACCCAGAGACTCCAGGGTCTTGCCCGGAGACCCAGAGAAGAGGCTAAAAACCCAGAGTCTCCAGGGAAAACCAGGAGGTTAGGCAGGTATGGCTTGGGGGGTTGGAGGGGGGGATGTTTGCTTATTTACCCATCCACTCACTACACCGAGCCATACTAATCGCTATGAGCATGCCCGCCCACCGCCTGCCCCTCACTGTCCAAAACACCCCCTCGTGGGATCTCTTTGACCTCGCTCTGTTAAGCAGTGGCGTCAAACTCTAACCTGCCAGTGTTATTTCGAAGCAGTCTGCTGAGAGTTTATAATTTATTGACAGCTGTAAATGGCTACAAGTGCGACATGAGCCGCTTGACTTCTATCTCTTCCATGTATTGAAGTCCTGTTCGAAACGAGCAACGACAACACCACCAGTTACGGATTCCTCTGTTAGCTAGGCATTTCATATGCCCAGGTAACCGCTCATTTTCCAGCTGTTCTGACCTTCTGTCCAGGGAGTGTCATTAAATCAGTGCCAAGCAAATGTCCGTCCCATACCCACACCAAACCTGAAACTCTTGGCTTTGCCAATGCTTATTTCAGACTCCAAGATTGAGTGGTCTGCGTGCAAGGACTTCCGGATCAGAGCCTAGAGCCTCCTCAGTTGGTCATGTAATGTGGGGGAAAGTCCTGAATTCTTGTTTTGCCTCCCATCTACAGTTTCCATGCTAGTTAACCCTTTTCCTGCTGGGAGTGTTTTTGCCTCGGAGGTATTACTGCATGCAGACCATTCCTCACTCTCTACTGCCAACTGTATTATCCTGGCTAGAACTCTTATTATGGCCAAAATTTACTACTGTAATTGCCTCTATCTCAGGACCAGCCAAAGGAACATCAACAAGCTGCAGGTAACGCAGAATAATGCTATCGGAGCTGCTCTCAACATTCCCAGGAGGGCCCACATCTGACACCAGGCGCAGCTTACACTGGTGCCCTGTTACTCACAGAATATCCCTTAAAACTCTTGCATTGACCCATAAGTGCCAGTCTAACCTGGCCCCTGCATACTTAGCCAACCGCTTCACACCTCACTCCTCCTCCCGCCCGCTGAGATCTGCTCATGCCCATACCTTATCCATGCCTAGAGTTAAGCTGCAAAAATCTTAATGGTGGGTCTAGTTTCCCAGTCCTTGCGGCTAAATTCTGGAATACACTTCCCAACGTACTCCGAGCTGAACCATCCTACACTCATTCAAGAGTAAGGCAACACCTGGCTCATTGGCCAGGACTATGCTTCTACATGCGAACTCTCAACACCTGGCTTTCTACTGTATAATATGAGTACCCTACAATATGTTGTCCCCCACACACACACTCATGCACCACACATTCTCATACTCGTACACTGTCATCTATTCTGAGGCTGTACTGTATGTCTTCCTACATGTACTCTGTTTCCTGTATATTTTATATTTCAGTTTGTTTTACTGGGTGACACTCGCCACCTTGCACTTTTTTTGTACTGCCCGTCTTCTGTAACCATGTATATCTTGAAGAAATGCGCCCAGATGCCTGTGGGCCAGGTGCCTAATACAAATCAAATAAATACAAATACCTGTACTCACAATTTGATTTAGCTTCTATCAGCCTAGTTAGGTTGATAGTAGAACATGCCTGGGGCTACTTTTGGCTACGCCGGTCAACCCGGAGCATACCGACTCCTCCAAAAGAAACCTAAAGCGGATCACATATGATGGATATGAATGTATAGCTTGTATTTGCTGTGGAAGTTTTCTAGATGCAGTTCCTGCTTATAGCCTAGGCAGGAACTGCTTAGGCTATAGGCTGTCTGAACACCAAGCACCATTTGCCAGGACCGGCCAGTGCTGTACGAGCATATCTATGTGGCTTGAACCCTGTGAGTTTGAGGACGTATTTGCAGGAGATGTAGGACCGCTCTAAAAGGCATTGAAAGCTTAAGCCGTTGTGGGTTTGCCTCTCGCGGAGGATAGATGTGCGGCTTGCTATTGGCTAGCTTCTCATTGTCCAGATAGCCAAGGACTGCTTTACAACCCCTCAACTGCCAAGCTATTATGCAAGTCTTTTTTTATTTATTTGTATTGAATTTAGTTGAATTTAATCAACTTTTTTCAATTTTACAACAACAGATTTATCAAAAGTTACATATACAACGCAATGATATGAAACATAAGACCATAAAAGGATGCATTTTTCTTCAGTTTCACATATCCACGAGGTCGCCCTTGAGTTATCATCACATATAACAGTAAAAAAAAGGAAACTGAAGAGCAACACTAACCAAGTCAATTAAAAAATGAAAAACTTTTCTAAACACAGAGAATTAAAAAGAAATATAAAAATGAAGATTTCACATATTCACATATCAAAGTTGATGTTTTGCATTTGTATCGGAGACATTTTATACATGGGAAGAGGAAATGTTAGATAAACATCACACACAATTGTGAAACCCTATAGATCATATCATATAGCAAAACAAAAATGCTGCCAATACTGATGCTAATAGATTATCAATCAGATAAAGAAGCAATAAGTGAGTATCACGATCACAGGTCTAAAGAGCATTCACCATTGGGAAACAATCTATTTTAGCAAATTTAAGGCTCGCAAGAAGTTAATTGTCGCCAGCCTTATACTCATGCAAGTCTATGCAACAAGGTCGAGCATACTCGTCCTTGGCTTAAGACCCTGCTCACCAAAGGTTGATGTTTAGCCCTGATGTCGGGAACCCTGCAATGGTTGCGCCCTAGCGCTGTCTTCCGGTGGCTCACATTGTTTTCCCCTCCCTTACCCCCCCGTTCTTGCAGTTGGTGAAGCTGTGCTCGGGGATGCTGGAGACCGGCCGCCAGTACTGCACCAACAGCAAGTTCTTCGTGAACGGGATTCGCGAGCTCTCGCAGCCCTCCAGCGACGACTCCATGCTGAGCGTGAGTACGGCTGGGTCCTCGCCTTCTGGAGCCCCCATTGCCACGCCCCTAATAGAAGCATGGGCAATAAGGGCTATTCACCGGGGGTGGGGGCAGAGATTGGATATTGGGGGCATAGTGGCAGGCTCGGACTGGACTACGGGGCAATAGGGCAATGTCCGAACCAAAAAAACACAAAATCCTAGTGCAGGCCAGTTTTCTGGGTCAAAGCGGGCCACTTTTTGGGGCATGTGGGCTAGTTTGATAAGTTACCTCACCATGCGGCTAGAAGTTTTGACCAGTGTTACTGAATAAATATTCTTTAAAATGTACAATTTGCATCACATTTTATCGAAAATCCCCCCGCCCTCTTGGGTACTACTCAAATAGTCTGTCTTAAAAGGAATGAATTGCCATTTGCAACCGGGGTCCACTTTTTCTTTGGTGCCCGAGACCATGGTTCTGCCCCAGTCCGAGCCTGCATAGTGGGGTACGGGGCACCCTATGCTGATGTCTCTTTTCTCTTTTCCTGAAGGAGAGCTTGGAGAGATTCTCCAATGGACTGAGCAAGATGATTGAAAGTCACAAGGTGAGACGGTGGCCCGATGGAGGGCGAGGGATGGGGTCTTAGCTAGGGATCCCTGACCCCCGGGATGGATGGCTGCATTCAGTACTTTAGCTGCCTTGTTTAGCGGGGTTTTCATAGAGGCATGGAGGATTTTCTTCAGAGGCCGTGCTTGCTTGGGCCTTAATAAAGGGAAGCCAAGATCCAGCACTAGTACCAATGGAGAAGCGACGTAATGGGAGGGGGGCGTGCGCAAGTGCGTAAAGGGGCAGAGACAAGGAAACAGGTGTTGAGGGCTGAGTCAGGAATGAAGTAAGGGACAGAGACAAGAAAGCAGGCAGTGAGGGCTAAGCCAGGAATGAAGTAAGGGACAGAGCAAAGGAAGCAGGCATTGAGAGCTAAGCCAGGAATGAAGTAAGGGACACAGACAAGTAAGCAGGTGGTGAGAGCTAAGCCAGGAATGATGTAAGGGACAGAGACAAGGAAGCAGGTGGCGCAGGCTAATCTAGGAATAAAGGGACAGACAAGGATACAGGTGGTAAGGGCTAAGGCAGGAATGAAGAGAGGGACAGAGACAAAGAAGCAGGCAGTGAGGGCTAAGCCAGGAATGAAGTAAGGGACAGAGCGAAGGAAGCAGGTGGTGAGAGCTAAGCCAGGAATGAAGTAAGGGACAGAGACAAGGAAGCAGGCGGTGAGGGCTAAGCCAGGAATGAAGTAAGGGACAGACAAGGATGCAGGTGGTGAGGGCTAAGCCAGGAATGAAGGGACAGACAAGGATGCAGGTGGTGAGGGCTAAGCCAGGAATGAAGTGGGGGACAGAGACAAGGATGCAGGTGGTGAGGGCTAAGCCAGGAATGAAGTAAGGGACAGACAAGGATGCAGGTGGTGAGGGCTAAGCCAGGAATGAAGGGACAGACAAGGATGCAGGTGGTGAGGGCTAAGCCAGGAATTAAGTCGGGGACAGAGACAAGGATGCAGGTGGTGAGGGCTAAGCCAGGAATAAAGGGACAGACAAGGATGCAGGCGGTGAGGGCTAAGCCAGGAATGAAGTGGGGGACAGAGACAAGGATGCAGGTGGTGAGGGCTAAGCCAGGAATAAAGGGACAGACAAGGATGCAGGTGGTGAGGGCTAAGCCAGGAATGAAGTGGGGGGACAGAGACAAGGATGCAGGTGGTGAGGGCTAAGCCAGGAATGAAGTGGGGGACAGAGACAAGGATGCAGGTGGTGAGGGCTAAGCCAGGAATGAAGTAAGGGACAGAGCGAAGGAAGCAGGCGGTGAGAGCTAAGCCAGAAATGAAGTAAGTGACAGACACAAGGATGAAGGTGTGAGGGCAAAGCAGCGAATTAAGTGCTGGCAGTGTGCAAAAACACTTGGAGGCGGTAATGTGTGGGGGTGGCTGGTGTAAGGGATGCCAAGCACATGGGGGTCATGGAGTAATGGAGCGGGGATGGATGAAGTGCGTGAAGAATTCATATTGATAGTCCACTGACTGGCTGGGCTGGCCAGGATGATCAACCGATCAGTGAACAAAATCAGGCGTGATGATGGATCTTCTGAGCCCAGTAGAAGAGAGCATGTGTGAGGGCGGGGAATGGACCTATATGTCTGCATCTATAATCCTGTGAGATCTCACCACCGATTCTTCTACTTTCAGGATCTGTTGGAAACCACGCAGGACTCCTGCAGACTCAACCTACAAAGCCTGGTCAAGGAGTAAGTATTGTGGGTAGGCGGGCGGGTGCGTCCCTTTGGATGGTAGAGCGCACCGAGGTGTGCATGCCTGCTCGCTCGAGCGATCCATCACAGGATGGTAGGTTTCTGAAAGAAGGATTGGCCTTCTGTCGTTCTGGGAGTGGTGTTGGGCGGGAGTGTTATTGCGGCGGTCGAAGGAGCCGCCTTTGATTTTGGATTGAAGGAGGCTTGTTGATTTGGTGATTGCCTTCTTGGGATGGGATTATGTTTGGGGCAGTGGGCATTGTCTTTGCGCCCCTTGCGTGCACAAGTCATAGGGTCTTTTCTGGTGATACGCACCAGCTGTATCTCCTTGTGATACTCCACCTCCCGGCTCTGCGTTGCCGGCTCCTCACCTGCAGCGCGTCCCCTGTACACATCTATCAAGGAGAGAAGGCAGGCCTCCATTTTACAACCTTTGAGTGGTGTCTCTGCAAAGTTCTGAGTTGGTGCATAGTCTCCAGCTTGTCCCTCCCAATGCATGCGTGGGAGGACTATGGAACATCAATCAAGATTACCTTGACTAGATTGTTCAAAGAGTTCACTGTTGTATTTTTCCACTTGTTTAACTTGAAAGCATTAAATTAAAATTTAAAAATAAAAAAATACCTATTGAATTTGCTGCAGTGGGCGGTCCCCCTTATTATCATGTGAACATTGCCTCTCCTGTGAGGCTCCCATTCTACCCGGACACCTCTTGATGTTGGGGTAATTATGTGAAGAGTGCACGGCCAGGAGGGAGCTTTGCTTGGCCAATGAACCCCCATCTGGCAGGGGAGGGAGGCCATTGCTTTCTGCCTTGCTTGTGTAAGGGCGGGATGGTCCTTTAATCCCAGCTCCTCTGTGTGGGTAGGGCTGGGTGTATTGTCAAGGGTGGGGAGCTTCAACTGGGCAACCCACTATGCCCTCATGCAGAATAAATCGGCCATATACCTACTTGTGAGTGGACTTCATAAAGGCCTGGTTGATGGCAGCCCTGGACTGGAAAGCGAGCCCATTATACCTTCTGCAAGTTGCCCTATGAGAATAAGGGGATTTCTGGGCTTGTACAACCGCCTTCTACAGGGAGAAGGTGCAAGACCATCTGATGAAGACCACAGCCAGTCCGTCCTCCAGTCCTAGAGAGCTTGGTGTGTCCCTGCCCGGAGGCAAAGGGAGGGAGACCATGCTCTCCGGGGGTTGAGGTGCGCTTTGCGGCACGATGGGGGCTGCGCCCCCGGGTTCCAGAACTGGTGATCAACGTCGGAAAGCCCGTCCCTTATGGAGGTCTATGATGGAAGGGTCTTGGGGTACAGAACATGAACCTGGTGAGCCCTTTGCTGAGAACAGCTGCATTGCCCCAGATCCTGCTGGTGCAGCATTTCACCCACTGACTGCCCCCTTCAGTGGGTGAGTGCTACTGCCCAGAGTGGCTCTGTAAACTCTCTGGTGTTCCCGGGACCCCGGCCGCCAGACATACATTAGACATCGGCCGCTTGGAGCCAGAAAGCCCTTTCTGATGCCGGTCAGACCCTTGCTCAGCTGCGTCTGGCCCTATAAACACGAAGAAAGTGTTCCTTGGAACGCTCAGCACCTCAACAACCTTAAAATGGATGGATTGTGCTGACGTGTACCCAGATTCCGTCCTAATGTATGAAAATGTGTGTAAACTTCTCCTGCTAACCCAATCTGAATCCCTGATGGAGGAGTGACTGTTGAGGCGCCAGAGAATAGCACTGAGGTCGCCCAGCGCGCCAAAGACCCTCGTAGCGAAAAGGTCTTGGAAGGGGTCTTGGGCCACGCCCATCAGGAGTTCCCACCGGTGTTCCAGGAATCAATGGGATCCATGCTAGAAGCTAGGCTCTCCTGGCAAAGGCACTCTCGACTCATGCGGGAAATAGCCAAGAGTCCAGCAATTCTTTGCCCTCTTGTGGACCTGCTCGCCCTGGTGAAGTAACATGTGAAGGAACTTGTGATACTTTAGGGGCAATTACTCCGAGCAAACAAAGCTACAACTGATCCCCCGACAATGATCACACTCAGACGAGCCGTTCTACCCAGACCATCTCTACACATCGAACACAGCAGAACATTTGTCATCATGTTCTGCTTCATGACTAGCAAACCAAAGTGAACATATTTACAGTTTTTAATACAACAAAATGTATCAACTCTTTACATTACAGAGGGCCTCCCTGTTCTCGTATAGAGTCGTGCCATGCTCTGCCATGCTCTGCTGGTTCCAGCCCCACCACTGCCGCTTCCCTGTATCATGCCTGGGCAGGCTGTTGTGGGTGTTTGGTCTCCCATTGGACTCCTGAATGGGGAAGCCTAATCCATTCCCCTTTTGGTAACCAGTCCATTCCTCCTGTTCCAGGCCTGCTCTTGTCCGTTGGGCACCGGTGCATTGTGTTGCTTGTAGTTATTTCGGGCTACCTGGAACCATGATCCTTCCCAGGGGCCTGAAGAACCTGGTGCATGCTGATAATTGTTGTGTTCCGGGAAGTACCAGGATGAGACCTGGCCAGGACAGAGGCTGCTATACCAACACATGAATCCATACATACTGGGTAAGGCAAGGACGATGGATAACCAAAACTCAAGACATCCTGTCCTTACTCTCCTCTACTCCCTTCCCTCTTCCCTCTCCAGCTCTCAAGCGACCCTTGCCCCCCCTCTCCCTTTCCCTCCTACTCTTCTCTTTCTCGCCCATAGCAGCAGATGAGGTCTCTAGACAAGTCCCCTCTATGAAAGTCTCCTCCAAATATGTGCTCCCCAGCTCCTCCAGAACTATCAAAGACAATGTTTCCTCCCTGGCGCCAACCTTGGTGATTTCTGTTATCACTCCTTTGCCACTGGCTCCTTGCTACTACCCCTCAAGCATTCCCTTGTGCATCCTCTCCTCAAAAAGCCCTCTGTTGACCCCTCCTGCTCGGCCAACTAATCCAACAGACTGAATCTGTTGGTTGTCTTCACGACCACCACCAGTCTGGCTTCAGAGCAGCCAGAGGCACGGAAACTGCTCTACTGAACACCCGTGATTTCAACTCTCCATTCTTATCCTTCTGGCTCTTTCCTCTGCCTTCGACATGGTCAATCATGCCACACTGACAAGGCAGCTCTGTGACACTCTTGGCATCACAGGCCGGGCAGTGGACTGGTTGATTTCATTCCTCTCCAAACGACCTTCCCAGGTTCAACTGGGACCCATTCTCTGCCATATCACTCTCCACCTGCGATATACCTCAAGGTTCTATCCTCTCGCCGTGGCTCTTCAACATCTACCTTGCCACTCTGGCCCACTTTATCTCCTCCTTCTCTCCTCACTTCCAGTGTTAGGCAGATGACACGCAGCTCTCCTTCAAGCTTCCCTCTACTACCTCCTCTTCCTTCTCTCCCATCCCTGACTGCTATTCAGGCGTAGTGTGCTGCCAATGATCTCTGCCTCAATGCCAGTAAGAATGAGATCCTTCTCATTGGAACCCCAGCCACCTCCTACCCTCTGGTCACCCTCTATGGGATCACCTTCTTGTGAGGCAAAAAACCTTAATGTCATCTTTGACTCCTCCATCTCCCTCTCTCCTCCGATCGCGGACCTTGCCAAGAAGGCCCACTATCGCTGCACCCCTTCAGAGGCATTCTCAGAGGCATTCTCCCTTTCCTCACCTACCCCTTGAAACCCTTCAACTAATCCAGAATAAGACTTTGAGACTTGTCCTTGGCCTCAAGCTCAGGGACCGCATCTCTCCAGACCTTAAATCGCTCCACTGGCTCCCGGTTGCTTCTATGATCACGGTAGAGACCCTCTGCATCATACACAAGGCATTCTGGGGCCCGGGACCCCGCAACATACTACTCTCTCTCCCTAAATACCTCCCTGCTAGAGCCCTTCGGTCTTCTAGCTCCAACTCCTTGCAGATCAGGCACTTCTCTAAGCAGAGAGTGGCATAAGTTCTCTCTCCTCCACAGGAGCCTCCCTCTGGAATGGTCTCTCTGCCGCTCTCAGGCTTAAGCTGGATCTCCTTAAGTTCTGGAAGCTCCTCAAAACCCTAATTTTCTCTTCTTCCTTCCCTCTTCCCCTCCCATGCTAACATCCAGTCTGCCGCAGTGACTGGAGACCTGGTTCCCTCTGAGTTTCTACAGGGCACCAGGTCCCACAACCTACCTACCTACCCTCCTCCTTGCACTTAACATGTGGACCCTCACCCCTGCACCCCATGCAATCCATGGCGTTTGCCCTACTGCCCTCCCATTAGCACTTGCCTAGTCTCTGTGGCCCTCCTCCCCCACTTTCACTTACACTCTCTCCTCTTTACCCTGCGTTTCCTCTCCCACTGAGCACTTCCCATTTTGCCCTACCGGCGATCCCCGCCCCTCCCTCGCACTTCTTGTTACTGCACGTGCACAATCCGAATGTCACACGGCTTAATAGGACCGTTATTGTTATCTTTCTCCCTTGTGCCCCCCCCCCACCTTTTTGTCTTGTGGCGCCTTGATACACCATTTGTTGTATATGTACCTTACAAATATTCAATAAATAAATGGCATCTGTTTATGTTTACACTGATTAAGCTAGGGAATCCCACCCTAATCACTTGCCAGTGATATCTCTACCTTCTGGTGGGAAGTGAGTATACAAATTATGAAAAGAGGTAGATGGACCTATCAGCATTTAGGCCACAAAGTTATCTTGACTATCAGTTCACAGTTTTATTAAGATACAATTGTTAAATACACATCATTGTAGAAAAATACAATACATACATAAAAGACCTGTATTAGTCTGCGTGACAAAAAACCTTATAAAAGGCTAATCATACAGTAATTTCATTTTGTATAGAGAACATATTCCATGTAGTGATATTCTGATATTCAGTATGCAGTTTTATGCTTGTCTAGGATAGTCTGCAATTGCTAGACTCTCAAACTCAACATGTTTCAGTCCTCAACTCTTATTCAGGGACTTTATTCAGGAGTAGTGTCACGTTGTTTAAAAAAAAAATCTCATCACAAAGATTTCCAGCTTGTGGGTTGAGTCCTTCTAAAGATACCTCAAATCCTCAATAAATCAGGAAACGGCCCATTTTCATATGGATTTCACTTAACCCTGGGAAGTCCACTTCCTATTGCAGGTCTCTCTTAAGGTCTCATCAAAACGCCATCCCAATCTCGGATTGGTCAACTTCTGATAGGTCTATCTACGACTTTTCATAATTTGCATCTGTGTCTTTAATAGTGGGAGGACAGTGGCAAGTTTGAAGGAAAGATGCAAGAGGGGAGGCAGACGTTGATTGTATAGGTGAGATGAGTGGAGACAAGGGCTCAGAAAAAGGACGGAGCCAGCAACAGTTTGGTGCCAATACTTGAAAAGCCTGCAGAGATTTTGTATACCTGGACGGGGCCATAGAATGGTGATTTAATTGTACGATATGAGGGAGCCCTGCCTATAACAATTGCGGGTCCCAATGGAAAGGCAGAAGATGCTCTCGTCTGCAGTGTTTATCAACAGTCTTTCACACTTGTTAATCTTTTTTGAAAATGTAATTTCTCAAAAAAAGACAGCAGTAAATATAGTAATTTAAGTATTTGTATTTCAATGTCATTGTGAAATGGACCACTTTTATTAAATCGCCGGGATTCGATATCGGTAGCACAGGACAGACATCCTTCCCACAGGTCATAAAGTATGAAATCCATCATTGGGGCTAGTTTGTAGTTTACAACAACGTTTCGGTGAATAGTAGCCTAATGGAAAAAAGTCTGTGGTGTGTTGGTGGGGAATGAGTCCAAGGCATTTATCATTCCAGATGTTGGTCCCTTTGGTATGCATTGTGGCATTTCGTTGCCTCATCATAGTGTGGTTAGCCACAAAACCTCAGGCACAAGAACACATTTACAGTACTTATTCTGACATCTCCGACGGCAGGGTGTAATGGGTGTTAGTTATTTCTTCTAGCGCTCTCCAATTCTTTATTATCCTTTCAAAGGTGGATTCAAATTTTGTTTCTTAAAATCACTGAGGCAACCAGGGATACAAACCTGCTTTTGAGCAGTTGACCATTGCAAGAACTGTTACAGATGGGTTCTGAAGAATCCATAGATTGGTAAAGTCAGTCCATGATGAGCATGCCTGCATAAACAACCTGTTGAAATCAGTAACCTGTTTTTAATAATCCAATATTGGAAATTAACCTTTATTTATTTTTATTTTTTGTGGTGCATATATAGCGCATTTATCCAAAGCGATTTGACATAAAATAGTCAGATGAATCTGGGAATGTCATCTCTGCTTCTGTGGGGGGAACCTCCCCTCATGTGGCCAGCGTGAGGCAGATGCTTTCTGATCCGAACCCTCGAGGTCTGTGACGCGAATTTCAAATACCAAGGGAAGCAGTTCTCCTCTTGGGCTATAAACCACTTCTTTATTCTTGTTGAAATATTGTGTGTGGTGGAGAGAAACCGGGGGAAGGGAGTCATCCCCTGGAACTGTGAACACTATTGATTTGGATCCTTTTGTTAGAGTTATCCTTTTCTTTTGGAATTGTGTGAATCTGGGACCCACATCCATATTAGAGAGAGTTGAGTTACATGAGGTGGCCATGGCAGGAGAGTATACTAGGCAAAGCCAAGTGTGTAAAGAGAATCCTAAGGAAGTCCCCTTCCCTTGGGATTGTGAATTGAGTGAACTGTCTGAGAAAGTCCTGTCCGCAAAGTATACCAGACAAAGCCAAGTCTGTGAAGCGATTTTCAGATACCAAGGGAAGGAGTTGTCCTCTTGGGCTATAAAAACATTATTGTTGTTCAACTATTGTTTGTGGTGGAGAGAAACTGGCGAGGGGAGTCATACCCTGGAACTGTGAACACTATCCATTTGGAACCTTTTGTTGGAGTTATCTTTTTCTTTTGGAACTTTGAATATTTGTGCACTTTCAAGGGCAAACTAATACACTTAGCACCTTAGAGTTACTTTTAGAATGTCAAGGCTTGGATAGGAATTCGTACACAGGTCGGTTTGCTTTGGACATCTTGACACAGGACAGACCCTTTGTTTTTGGTTGAGGTAGGGAAATACCTCCTAGAGCAGGGACAGTGAGGCATTTTCCAACCCCTTTTATTTTTAATACAAGTTTATAGCAATCGCCATGAGTCCTCTGTGTCTGAGTCTTATCTTTGGTTCCTCACAATAGACGGTACAATAAAAAGAAAAATCAATCACAATACAGGGTGAAGATTAAAGAGCAGTTATCAAGAGAAAGCGAGAAAAATAGAGGAGATTTGAGATGTTTTATTAAACGAAGAGAGAGGGGAGTAAGAACAGATTTCAGCAGAAGAGAGTTCCAAGTTATGGGGGCAAGAAGCTGGAATGAACGACCGCGTGATGCAGTGTAAGGCAGATGGCGAACAGCAAGAAGCAATTGAGAAGAAGACCAGAGATTCTGAGGACGTTGATAAAGGCAAATCAAGGGGCAGATGTAGATGGGGGCAAGAGCATGGATACATTTAAAGACAAGACAAAGAACATTAAACTCACAGCGACGGTGGACGGGGAGCCATTTAAGGCAGGGTAATGTGAAATGTGCACAGAGGGATGAAGACCAAATAGGGTCCTAACCGCAGAGTGCAAGTGAGAATGTAAGGGAAGAAGGGACATGGTTGGGTAGGCCAACATAAAGTGAAGAGCAATATCAGAGTCCAGAAAGAACCAGAGGTTGGAGCAAAGTTTTACTGGAAGAGAAAGTGATCAAATGGTGAATGTTCCTAATGTTAAACAAATAAACATGACAGGAGCAAGATACAAATGAGATATGAGTTTGAAAGGAGAAGGTGGGGTCAAAGATAACTCACAGGTTCCGTGATCAGAAGTCAAAGGAAGGTTCAACAGGGAAATGTAAATGGAGGGGGGAGAATCTTAGAAAAAGCAGGAAAGAACAAAAGTTGAGTCCCAAGAAACGGGAAGACATCCAGGCAGAGAAAGACAGGAGGAAAGATGACAATGAATCTGTGGGGTAAATTCAGCCACGGGTCATCCGTGAACTGCAGCTGGCTAAGTAGACCCAAAGGTGCAGGAATATGGGAAGCACACTGTGGGTTGTCAAACCCAGATGGCCAGCATTGAACTTTCTAATGCCAAATATCCCAGCATTGTCTACAGAAAAATAAAAATATTAAATGTGCCCTCTGTTAGAGTGACAAGATCAAAAGAAATGAGGCCTAACTCCCGCTACACGTGACAGATGCATTTAAGCGCATATTTGCTGAAACAGAGAGCTGCCATGGAGAAATCTGTCAACTCTGCGGCATTGAAACACTGAACATTTCTTTTTTTCTAAATGTCTTCTTTATTTTCCTTTTAAAGTTAAAACAAACATGCAAGGACACATATAACTATAAAACAAGCCGGGAAAGCATTGGGCAACAATAGGAAACGGTCACATTGCCAAATACAGGTAGTATAATGTCTTTTCTTATGCACATTACTAGGTTCATCTTTAGTCTCTGTCACAGTCGAGACAGTTTAAAGTCTTGAATATTGTCCTTCCTGGAATAGGTTTGTGGTCTCTGCCCCACAGCCTATTACCCTCCACCCGGGGATCAGTGCATTGAACGCCATCTGACGTTTGGCGGTTTACAAACTACCTCTGGAAACCGTTCTGCATACCCAAAAAAGGTGGATCAGGTGTTGTGTTGTGGAATTTCTCCATGTTTCCCAGGCGCGCTGCTGTGATTTTCTTTGCCACTGCTGTGTCGCAGCATTTTACGTTCTAATGCATTGATCTCTATTACCCCCTGTACGTTCGTTCTGTGCTGCGACATCCAGTGCTGAAGCTGACGGTACCCGAACCTTTCTCCTTTTGTGAGTTAGAATGTTACTTTGCATTCTTCGAAGGATAGGGGCATCCCATTGTTAAAGAAATCTTTCAGCTGTAGGAAACCTCCCTCCCACCATCTGTGAAACCCTGTTGATCCTGTCCCCGGCGTGAGTTCTTGGTTATCTCGGACTGGGGTAAGAGGGCCTAGGGTGCTACTGGTTCCCCACCGGCAAACTGTCCTCTTCCAACAATTAACAGTGTTTTTGGTGGAAGCCCGTGGGCCTGCCCCCGAAGCCTGGCTTGTCAGCCGTGGTGGAACGGGGCTGAAAGGAGAACTGTGCTCCATGCTTCCCATATTTGTTTCCAATGGGGTGGGTTATCGGTCTCGTGCCATGCAAAGGAGTGATATAGTTGCTTTGCTAGGCAGTACCTGCCGATGTCTGCGACTCCAAGGCCGCGGCTGGGGACCGACCCCCTGGAGCATGACTCTCCTGGCTACCCGGCTTTCCTGCCCCATATAGATTTCATCATTCCCTTTTGTAGTCTCCCAAGCCTCCCTCACAGGAATTGCCGCGGGCAGAGAAAGGCAGTGATTAAGGAACCTCTGGACTAGATTCATCTTGAGCACAGTGATCTTCCCAAACCATGATAACGCTTGGTTATGCCATCGGTCTGCGTCATTCAGTAGGTCTCTGAACAGTTGTGGGAAATTGGCCTGATACACTTTCTCAATTTTATTCGGGAATCAGACCCCTAGGTACGTAATATGGGTCTGATCCCCTGGGATTGGCCCGCTGCTTGTCAATGTTTCTCTTCACCTTTGAGGGATGTTTACCCCCAAAGCATATGATTTCGAGTAGTTTACCCTAAAGCCTGAGGTCTCGCCAAACGCAGAGATTTCGTGCCACATCGCTTCTAGGGATGCATCCGACTGTATAAGGGAGAGAAGGATGTCATCGGCGCCTAAGACCTCTTACTCTCATTCCCTTAATCCACGGGTTGGCATGTATCGTGTTGGCAAATGGTTCCATCGATGGAGCGAATATTAAAGGCAATAGGGGACAGCCCTGATAAGTGCCCAGTGAGATTTACAACTTCGAGGACCGGATCCCGTTGATTCTCAGGGACGTAGTGGGCTGCTGGTAGTTAGCTAAGGCCCATTTTGTGTACTTCGGACCAAACCCATAATGGGCCAATGTCTTGCCGTTTGTACAGGGCGCACCAATTTGGGTAGGAGCCTAGCAAGCCTGCTTGCCTATATTTTGGAGAAGATTTTTCGTGTCATTGTTCATTAGCTTTCTGGGTCTGTACGAACTACAGTCTTTCACGATTTTGGGTATGAGTACTGTTAGAGATTCCTCTATTGATAGTGTTATGCAACCTGTGGTTAGGAAGGAATTAAAAAGATCTGTTAAGCGAGGGGCTAAGGCGTGCGCATAAACATTTTAAAATCGAGCAGTAAATCCATCGGAGCCCAGAGCTGTGTTTTCCAGGGCTTTGATGGCTTCTCTTACCTCTTTGAGAGTGATCGGAAGTTCAAGGGGGTCTAGCTGGTCCAGCGGGATCCCCGTGGAGGTGATGGTGGCCAAGTACTTAGTTTGCAATACATGCACAATTGGGGCCCCGGTCATCACTTCCCTGTGATGATCCATCATCACTCTTAACTTGTCCCCCTCCGAGGCCAAAAGGGATCCGTCCGGCCCTCTTAATGTTCGGATGTTGTTCAAAGTGTTTTTCCTTTTCAATTTATATACCAGTAACCGGTACACTTTGTTACTGTTTGTTTAGTAGAATTGTTTGGTGTATGCTAGCGCACAGGCGGATTTGTCGGCTACGTGCATTCCCAGCAAGGACATTGCTTTTCTAAGATCCCTCCATGCTTTCATGGATTGGTAAGCTTTATGCATCTTTTGTAGCTCCACCACCCTCTCATCTAGCTGAGCTTACTGTATCTGCCCAGTTCTCCTTAGTGCTGCAAAGCATGTTATCAGCTCCCCCCCCGTATTACTGCTTTTATGGCGTCCCAGACCGTTGACAGGGAGCAACCCACAGAGGAATTATCCTTAAAATAGATAGTCATGGCATTGGATATCTCCCACCTAATTGCTGCGTCTTGTAAGGCCTTAGGGGCCCGGGTGGGAAGCCATTTACCCAAATGCAAGATAGCACCGGGGCGTGGTCCGATATAACCCTTGACAAGATACTGACTCCCTCCAGGCATGGGAAAAGCTTGCTGGACATAAGGATTACATCTATTATTGAGAGATCATCATGAACGTGGGAATAGAACGTGTAATTGTGTTGTCTGCATTGGAGAGCCGCTATATGTCCACTATCCCCACCTCTCTAAGAAATTCGGCAATCCCTATAGTTCTTGTGTAATCCTCCCTCGTCGGCAGCAGGGTTTTATAACTATCTGGGTCAGAGACCAAATTAAACTCCCCCGTTCAAGATTCGGCCCTCTGCAAATGAGGTGATGCCTGGGGCGATTGTGCACAGGAACCTGTCTTGTGCACTCTTTGGACAGTAGACTGATGCAAATTGTAAGGGTTTGTTCTTACAGACACCCTATCACCAGTATGTACATTCGCATTGGGTCCTGCTTCACCATGACCTCGGTTAGTGGCACCTTCCCATTGAAGAGCAGCGCAACGCTCCTCTTCTTTTCCCTTGAGGTGGCGAAGTAGCTCCTGTTGAACCGCCCACATTTTATCCGCCGCTCATTGGAGACTAGGAGATGCGTCTCCTGCAAGCCACCTATGTCTGCAGCCAGCTCTGCTAATTTGCGTGACTTTTTCACTTCCCAGGAAAGTTGAGACCCTGCACGTTCCAGGTTACCATACAAAATTCTGTAGCTGAGATGTCCTCCATGGGCTTCTACCAGTGTGATGCGCTCCGCGGCTGATGCAGGTCTCGTACCCTGGGAACCTTTGTCTGTGTAATAAGGTAGAGTTGCATATATGGCCGTGTGATGCATCACGCTCCCCAGAACATTCCCCCACAAAATGTCATCCCCCCCCCCACCCATCCAACTAAAGTGCAAAAAACACATGAGCCAAGCCCACGTTCTCTGGGACAACTGGCCCAGCCTCTGACAACCAAATCTCAACAGCAACAAACATGACTTTTTGTGTGGCTACAACAGTTGTCCTAGAACCCCCACCCCTCTCAACGACCATCGGCTCCGGAGCCTACCAGCTTCAAGTCAGTGCCTGCATATGTCTAAAGTACAGATACTTAGCAGTTCATCTGATGACTCGACACTACTCTGGGGTCTGCTGCCCAGGTCTAAGGAGGCCCCCCCCAGACTCTTATGGGTCCCAGTCCTCCCACTGTTCAAGGTGGGTGGAGGGGTCCACCCCAGTCCTTCGCAACTTTCTTGTTCTTGTGGGTCGGAACCCTGGGTCTGTGCCTTCTGCTTTCCCGGGCCCAGGACTCTGTGGTCCCCTTCAGGGGAGCTGGCCTCTGCGTAGAGTTGCCATCGCCCCCTTCATTTGAGCCGGACGGGTTGAGGACCTTGTTCGCTTCCCCTTCATGGTGCATATCTTCCGGTGCTTGCCCTCTGATGTAAACAGCAGCGCCGTGGGGAACCCCAGTTGTATACGATCTTCCTCTCCCGCAGCCATTCTGTCAGTGGTTTTAGGCTCTTCCTTTTCAGTAGCGTAGTCGTGGCCAGATCTGCTATCGATGCGTCCCTGAACTGGATACGAGGTGAGTCTCTCTCTAGCCGCTTTCATTATCTCTTCTTTGACTTTGGAGAAGTGGACCCTCGCTAACACATCCGAAGGGGAGGCTTCCAGTTGCCTCGGCTGAGTGTGATGCACTCTAATTCCACTGAGGCGCTGTCAGGGAGGGCCAGTACAAAGCAGAAGAGGTACTGGATGAATTCTTCTAGCTCTGCTTCAGGTACTGCATATGGAAAGACCCACAGGCAAACGATACTGTGGCAGGAGCTGTTTTCTGTAACCTCTTGCTTCATTTCTATGGCTATGCATCTGAACTCTAGTACAGCGATTCTGTCTGCTCTCTCACCGATTTCATAGCTCTGCTCACATAGGACTGTCTCCACTTCAGCTGTTCTGTTCTCGACCTCCTCCACTCGCTTGTTCAGACTGGTGGTTTTCTTCATAAGCTCATCAGTGCCTTTCTGATATTCCCTAGTCATTGCCGCCAGGAGATCTTGCAAGTCAGTTTTGGTCACCGTTTTCTCCAACAGTGATGGGGCTTGGGCTGGGTCAGGGTCCTCTGCGTGAATCATGGCCTTAGTACGCTCTCCCCTTTTTGAATTTGCCGTTAGCAAAGTGGAAATGTCTGCTTCTTTGGTTGCCTTAGAGGTTTTTACCATCTCGCTTGGTAGAATTTGAATGCCCCTATTCACCAGGCTGTAAGAGCGTGCAGCTATATCCGCCCTTTAAGATTGCCTTATATCGGCCCACTGCTTTTGTACCAGTGGATAGGGCTCGCTCTAAAATTATTTCAACACTAAACATTTTAAACATGAAACTCCATTGCCATTAGTAAATTCAAAGGTCCACATTAAGGAAATTAGAGACATTGTCAGCTTGTCAAAACTGTTTTAAAATAAAGCTGCGAGAATGAAGATGGAGAAAATATATTGTGTGTGATGCAAGAGATTGAAAATGCAGAAATTTAAAAGCATTAATTTCTGTTTATCAGAACCCTGAAAATTGGTGTCTAAGCCCAGAGACCTTCCCCCATCAGGTGCAAAGGGCAAGCACTGTCTACCCTCCCTCTATCTGGAAATCTCTTTGAAGCTCACAGAGCCAGGAAGGGGAGGGAGCTTGTGCCTGGCAAGAGTTTTATTGGGCTGAATTGACCACTTCCATTATAGCTGGGTCTCTGTTTGCTCACTGTTGAAAAATAGTCCAAATATCATGTCGTTTTGTGGTGAACCCAGGGGCTGATGACAATTGATATGTTACAGGAGAATTTCACATGAGTCAGGGGGCAGGGTTGTCCCCTCTGCTTAAGGAAGATGAGAACACAGATGGTCAATAAAAAAATATTAAGTGATTTATTTCAGGCCAAGTCAACAGAAATTCATATGACCTGGATTACATTTAAGTTTTGAGAAAAGAAATGTGTTGTTTTCCTTTAACTAATAATGTGAATTTAATTAGAGATTACCATAGGATTACATGGGCAATCCTATTTTGTCCATTATCTCGGGAGCTGTGACACCTACAGAGATATTTCAAATATTCCCAACCAGCTTAAGTTGAGCCCGATCTGTTGTTTGGGCTCCCCTCAAAATGCCACTGCGGGAATCCAAGTTATTAGAAGAAATGTTATTACAGCTTCCCAGATCGAAGATTTGGGAATATGGTAGTTAATTGAATCAGATACCTGTCTATAAATTCTCATGATGCTAATTTTTATCCCTTTTGAATAAATCACTGTAAAGTAGTGAGCCAGAGACAAGAAGGTAAGTTAACCAATAGTATTTTATTCTTACAGCTCACCAATGGTTAAATGGTTGGGTGCAACCGGTCTTCTCCTTAGCCAATTAACTTCACTTAAAGTTCATAGCGAAAAATAAATAAAGGGTCTTCCAGGCTGTTCGGGAAAAAAAAAAAAACTGAAGGATTGCAATATTACTTGTCCACAAATGAATGCAGTTCAAAACATGGAGAACACAGGAATGGCAGCCTTTCTTTGTTCGAAAACAGCCATTTGTACCTTGCAAACCCCTGGAGAAAACTCCTCTTCTTAAAGTATCATGTATTCAGGACTCGAGCGCTTTTACTCCACACGCCTGAATGGTTCAGAGCCTTCTTGTTCAAGCTCTGCGGCAGGTTCTTGGAGCCAGCCGTTCCACACTGGCCTCGGACCGGAATTCAGTAAATAAACAAACTTTCCCTTTTACGCTGTTGTGACGTCTTCATCTGCTGTGCAGTCGGATTTGACTACAGGTCTGGTATGGGACACTCCGGTGAGATTTCCTTTTCCCTCTAATACGCCCACCGATATGGGGTACTGTCCTCGTACCATTCCGAGTCCACTCTGTCAGCCTCCTTCCACTCCTGCAAAACGAGATACAAGTTGAGCTGTTTTCTGATGCTTTTAACCCCGGTGAGTCTCCTCCCCAGCAATTAGCGTTGGACGTTCCCAGCCCTGGGCTCCTTACACCTGAGGCTAATTCAGCTCCTCCGAGCTTCAACTTCACGGAGTTAGCCTTGTATTTAACCCCTGCCTGCTCGGAACCCCCATTATATGGAAACGTGGTTTTTCGTCTTCCTTGTCTGATTTCTATTCCCATTTTCTGGCTTTTGTTTTGATTATGTATCGGTTGGGGCATTCTGGGATATGTAGTTTGTGTCTTTTCTCTCGTGTCTCTTAGATTTGTTTTGTCCGGTTTGATAGTTGATTGGTGGGGCATTCTGGGACATGTAGTCTGGGTTTTTAATTGTTCCCGCGTGTCTCTTAAACTTGTCATTATATGGTCCGGTGTGATATTAGACTCATACCCCTCCCTCCTGTTTTGTTCCGTATTGGCCGCTACTGTTTCCCCATCACATACTCCCCCCAAAGACTCATGCCGTTCGGGCATTTCAATGGCTCTGGATAGATAGTCCGCCACCAATTGATACCTTCCAGGTTTGTGAACTGTTATGAAGTGGTATGGTTGTTAAGTCAAAAACCGATCAGTAAAGAGAGTGAACCGCCTTCCCCAGTAGGTAATACCTTAGTGTCTCTACTGCCCACTTAATTGCTAGGCATTCCTTTTCAAGAGTAGAGTACGGGATCTCATGTGGAAGTAGTTTCCTGCTGATGAAAGCTATAGGACAAAGGTCTTGTTCGGTACCCTGTGATAGTACTGCTCCCAAACCACATCCTGAGGCATCTATTTGCAAATAGAACTCTTTGGCAAAGTTAGGACAATGTAGAACGGGTTTGGAGGAAATCATTTGTATTAACGTTTGAAAAGCCTGTTTTGCCTCAGGGGAGATTTGTAGGGGACGGTTTGTTTTCAGAGCGTCCGTAAGGGGGGGCTGCTATGGTTGAGAAATGAGGCAGGAACCTCATGTAGTACCCACGAACCCTAGAAAGGCTCGAATTTCTTTTCTTGTTTCCGGCATTCTCAACTTTTGTATGGCTTGAATTTTGTCTATCAATGGGGTTACGATACCACCTCCAACCTCATACCCCATATATTTGGTGGTTTGGGTAGCAAGTTTCGATTTTTTTGGGTTAATATGTAAACCAGCCTCTTAACGCCTGTATTACTTGGGTTAAATGTAACAAATATTCATTCCACGTTTTACTGAAAATTATAATGTCGTCTAGATATGCCGCCGCATATTGTTCATGTGGTCTCAGTATTTTATCCATTAGTACCTGGAAAGTAGCTGGAGCCCCATGTAGCCCAAAGGGCAAAACCGTGAATTGGAACGGGCCCTGGGGTGTGGCAAACCCTGTTTTCTCCGGGTAAGCAGGTTTGAGGGGAATCTGCCAATAGCCTTTTGTCAAGTCTAGGGTACTCGGGTATGTGGCCGAACCAAGTCTTTCTATGAGCTCATCAATTCTGGGCATTGGATACGCTTCATACCTCGAAATGGCATTCAGCTGCCTAAAGTCCATACAGAACCTGGTGGAGCCGTCTGGTTTTGGCACTAAGACAACTGGAGAACACTAGGCACTTTTTGAGGGTACAATGGTTCCTAGTGCCAGCATCTCTTCTATTTCTTTGGCAATCTCCCCTCGTTTTGCCTCCGGAATTCGGTATGGTCTAAGGCGTACAGTTTTCCCTTCCTCCGTGGGTATGGCATGGGTTGCCAAATGGGTTCGCCCTGGTATACCAGAAAAGGTTTCGGCTACTGGGTTCAATACAGCAAATAATTCTGTTCTTTGGTTCTCATTAAATTGTTCCCCCAATTGCACATCCTGTATGCTACTAGTTTGGTTTGGGACCAATTGTTCTGGGACGGACATATCTGATAAGGTTGAACACAGCACACTTTGGGTTCCTTCTTTCCACTGCTTGAGTAGATTGATGTGGTAATTTTGATATTTGTTTTTCCGTTCGGGTTGTTCCACCTCATAGTTTACTGGTCCCAGGATTTTGGTTACCTGATAAGGCCCGTGCCATTGGGCCAGCATTTTGTTAGTGTGGGTAGGCAGTAGTACCAGTACCTTGTCACCTATCTTCAAGGATCTGGGTCTGCTTCCTTGGTCATAATACTTTTCTTGCCTTTCTTGTGCTCTACCCAGGTTTTCTTGAGCGTAGTCACTCAGTTTCCCCAATTGCTCCCTCAGGTCGTGAACATAGTCCGTGAGGGATGTTTCTTCTTGTTGTTCACAATTGTCCTTTATTAATCCCAGCACCGACTTAGGTTGTCTTCCGAATAACAGCTCAAAAGGGGAATACCCTGTGGACGATTGGGGTGTATCCCTTAGAACCATTAGCACCCATGGCAAAACCCGTTCCCACCCCAATCCATTAGGGCTGGTGGCTCTCTTTATCATCTGTTTAATGGTCTTGTTATATCTTTCCACCAAAGCATCTGTCTGTGGGTGGTACAATGAGGTTTTTAGGTGATGTATACCTAGGGTTTTGCACACTTCCTTCATTACAACTGACATGAAATTGCTCCCTTGGTCTGTCACAATCTCAAGGGGTATTCTCACCCTAGCACAGAAGGTTAATAGTACATCGCACACCTGTTTAGCTGAGGTTCCTCTTAAGGGGAACGCCTCAGGGTTTCTGGTGGCGTAATCCACTATTACTAGGAGGAACCTAAATCCTCGACTAGAGAGCTCTAATGGCCCTACTGTGTCCATTCCTATCCTCTGGAATAGCTCCTTGATCAGGGGCATTCGTTGCATGGGTCCTCGGGCTGGTATGTGGTTGCTCGTTTTCTGACATATGACACACTCCTGACAATATTTTGATATATATCCGCGTATATCCCAGGCCAGCAGAAGTTCTGTAACACCCGTTTCCCCGTCATGTTTTCTGCTAAGTGACCTCCTGTGGAATGATCATGTGCTAGCTGAATCAGTGTCTTCCGATATGACTGGGGAACCAACAGTTGTTCCTTTTCTTCGTTATTTGTTCCTCGGGTCACCCTATAATATAGCCCTTGTTTCTCCTTGAAGTATGGAGTGGTAGCTGGGGTTTCCCTTTTGTTTAAGGCTTGTTCACAGGCTCGTTTTAGGGTTTCGTCTAGACCGGATTCAGTCCGGAAGGATGGCAGATGAGCCCCCACTCGCCAGTCTATGAGGGCAATATCCTCTTCTTTTTCCCCATTCTGTTTATTCTTCCTTTTCTGGTTCTTGGCGAGTTTTCCCCTCATGTCCCTTCCTCTTATCTCGGTTTGTGAAAAAGGGGCTTCCTTTAACCATTGATCAAACTCAGGAATGTCTGTTCCTATTAGGACGGGAGCAGGTAGGGTAGGGATAATGGCCACTTTAACCGGTAGTTCCTTCCCCTGTAACCCTAGCACCACTTCTTTTGTTGGGTACCCTTTAATATCCCCATGTACACATTTAATGTCAATAGATCTCACCTGTCCTGGATCTGGTTCGCTCACATGTGGTTGTATGGCCGTCTGTCGACTTCCGCTATCCATCATAGCTTGTTGTGGATGTCCATCCACTGTTACCTCTATCACATAGGGCAGCTTCTTCCGATTTCCATGCTGTTGTAAGGTCCCTATTTCCATGGGTTCGGTCTTGTTTCTCTTGGTACAAAACCGGGCAATGTGCCCCCATTCCCCATATTCAAAGCATTGGGGCATCTGTCCTTTCAGTAGGACAGAGCTGTTTTTCCACCCAATGGTTTTCAGTTCAGGTCTTTTTCTCTGCTCCGGGGCGCCACCCCGGTTGTTACCGCGCAAGGAGGGAAGATCATGGTGGTGCCTTGCTGGTATCGTTGTAACATTGCGAGGGGTTCCAGCTTTTTGGTAGGCCGTGGCTACATCAATAGCTTCAGAAAGAGTCAAGCAGTGATGTTAAGGCTTCAATGAACTGCTCAAGCATTATCTTCTCTTTTATCTTCCCAATTGTGGCTGTATTGGTTTGTAACCATTTCTCTGTTAGGTCTTTTACTCGGTAAAACAGCTGCCTTGGGCTTTTGCTGTTTCACAGAATTGGAGCCTATATGATTCATCGTCCATTCCTAGCCTCTGCAGTACGGACTTCTTGATGTCGGCATATGGGGTGTCCCCGTTAGGATTGCCCGCCTGATAGGCTCCTTGCATCACTCCGTAAGAAGGGGCGCCAGAAAGAAAGACCATCGGTCCTGGGGCCATTGTGCTGCTCGAGCTATTCTTTCAAAATTTACAAAGAAACTGGGATCATCTCCCGCCTGGTATTCTTGAAGCACAGTAGGGGTATGGCTGGATGTGACCTGTGTGCCGCTATTGATTCCCCCAGAATCCTGAGGGCTTCCCTGCCCTGCTCTTGGGCTGCAGTTTGTACCTGTAGAGCCTGTTGCAGAGCTTGTCGGTCTGCTTGGGCCTGATGACCTTGCACCTGCACTAGTTGTAACTGTTGTTGCCCCTCAGCCAATGCCTTTATGACTGCCTCCATGGTTTAGGGTAGACCTGTCTCTGTGAATCCCACCGCTTCCACCACGGTAAAGTAGTGAGCCAGAGACAAGAAGGTAAGTTAACCAATAGTATTTTATTCTTACAGCTCACCAATGGTTAAATGGTTGGGTGCAACCGGTCTTCTCCTTAGCCAATTAACTTCACTTAAAGTTCATAGCGAAAAACAAATAAAGGGTCTTCCAGGCTGCTGGAAAAAAAAAAACTCAAGGATTGCAATATTGCTCGTCCACAAATGAATGCAGTTCAAAACATGGAGAACACAGGAATGGCAGCCTGTCTTTGTTCGAAAACAGCCGTTTGTACCTTGAAAACCCCTGGAGAAAACTCCTCTTCTTAAAGTATCATGTATTCAGGACTCGAGCGCTTTTACTCCACACGCCTGAATGGTTCAGAGCCTTCTTGTTCAAGCTCTGCTGCAGGTTTGCGGAGCCAGCCGTTCCACACTGGCCTCGGGCTGGAATTCTGTAAATAAACAAACTTTCCCTTTTACGCTGTTGTGACTCAGGCGTCTTCATCTGCTGTGCAGTCGGATTTGACTACAGGTCCGGTATGGGACACTCCGGTGAGATTTCCTTTTCCCTCTAATACGCCCACCGATATGGGGTACTGTCCTCGTACCATTCCGAGTCCACTCTGTCAGCCTCCTTCCACTCCTGCAAAACGAGAGACAAGTTGAGCTGTTTTCTGATGCTTTTAACCCCGGTGAGTCTCCTCCCCAGCAATTAGCGTTGGGCGTTCCCAGCCCTGGGCTCCTTACACCTGAGGCTAATTCACCTCCTCCCAGCTTCAACTTCACGGAGTTAGCCTTGTATTTAACCCCCACCTGCCCGGAACCCCCATTATATGGAAACGTGGTTTTTCGTCTTCCTTGACTGATTTCTATTCCCATTTTCTGGCTTTTGTTTTGATTATGTATCCGTTGGGGCATTCTGGGATATGTAGTTTGTGTCTTTTCTCTCGTGTCTCTTAGATTTGTTTTGTCCGGTGTGATAGTTGATTGGTGGGGCATTCTGGGACATGTAGTCTGGGTTTTTAATTGTTCCCGCGTGTCTCTTTAACTTGTCATTATATGGTCCGGTGTGATATTAGACTCATACCCCTCCCTCCTGCTTCGTTCCATATTGGCCGCTACTGTTTCCCCATCACAATCACACATCTGCCATTCATACCTGCAACCACATGCTGACGGCAGACACAGCACATTGCGACTGGAATTATCAGATCAATTCAGATATATATAGTTTGTGATGCGTGTCTGTAAATGGAAGAGAAGTGTCATGTTGAAGATTTTTAAGTTCTTATCAGAAATTCCATTTCAAATGGGTGGAGTCATACCTCCCAGAAATGGAGCCTAGAAACCTAAGGACCCATTAGAAGAAAGAGGCTAGGCCTTAAGTAGTAGGACAAACAATAGATGGCCAGTAAGGAGTATCAACCAATGTGCCGGCACCGCCATAATTTAGATATTTTGTAGTGTGGTCAGGAGATTTTAAAAGTAGACACACAGTGGGAAAAGGGAAAGACTGACTGCTGGAGGAGAACCAAAATTGCAAGGGAGATAGAAGGAGGTGGATTAAGTGAGGAGAAAGGTGGACTTAAATGTGGAGGGAACCAGCAGAGAGGCTGAGGCTGGGGGCCATCCATAATTGGAGGAGAATGGCTTTTGGAGTACCATCCGTAACCAGGTCCCATTGACCGAGCTTAGACCCAGAGTGATTTAAAGTAAGTACATGTGGCAGACCATTGGTGGGGATCAGTTTTAGTTAATATCTTCCCCCTTGTTAATGGGGTGGGCATCCAGAGCAGATCCCTAGCATTTCTTATTAATGAATAATTTAATTAATTCTCACATAGTCAACGGACACTGGGGAGATCTTGGGGGGGAAATAAAAATCTTCAACATTTTTCCAAGTGTGAATTATGCTATAGTCGTTAAAGTAATTGGGTTTTATCTACTAAACTATTTGCCAACCCCAAAATCTCCTCAAGGGAAGGGGTGCATTTAAAAAATGAAATTCTGAATGGTTTAACAATCCCTGAAAACTATACCAAAGCAGAGGGGGGGGTGCTAAATCACAAAACCCTCTGGGTTTGTGCTGGGCAGAAAGTGTCTTTCAGGTTAAACAAAGTGAAATAATGGATTTAAAAGCACCGTCTCTACTTAGAGTGACAGATTGAAGAGAGATTTTTCACTGCATAGTGGTATATGAAAAGTATTCTATATATTGAGAAAAGTATTTTGTTAAATAATGGTTGTGCAAGTAGATTGCTAGAAATGAGGCGTGCACAGGGAGGTCAGAAATAAAGAGCGATGTGCATGTCAAAATTATTTTTACCCACAGAAAGGCGCTACAGGTATTTAAGTGAAGCCACTTAATAAATATGTTGTCAAATAAAGTTGTCATGTCATGTTTTAAGGTGTTGTATTTAATAGGATTATTTTAAGGGTAATTTTGTGAGTGACCCAACCATCTCAGGTGTTCTCTAGACCTGTGTTTGCCTTTTCCATGTGACCAGGGGGAATTTGAGATTAAAGAAATGAAAACTGCACCTGTTGTGGCTAAGATATTTTGTGAATCTGTATTACCAATAGTGAATGGTGTTCAACTTGTTGATATTGAAGTTTTGTCGGAAGGAAAGATTTTGTGCCACAGAGTAAGGTGACATGCCTTGTGGTGATTATTGTGCAATGTTGATTTTACCTATTGATTAATGAATATATTTTCTTTGTGCGCACAGGCTGGATTCTTGGCTTACCTATTGCAAAGGGATGAGGGATAATAGTGGTTTGATATTTATCAAGGGCAGAGCTAGTCCGAATCTTGTAAACTGGTGTGGCACTTTTGATTGAGGGGAGGGAAGGAATTCCCCACATTAATGGTTGCCCCCATAGATGTATTCTATAAATAGTCAGAAAAGATTGGAAATGAGAGAAGAATCTTGGTATCAGTGTAAAGATGTTTCTGGAACCCGACGCTAGTGATTAGAGCAGGGAGGGATGAAGTTTTAAAGAGAGAAAAGGACTAGTCCAAGAACAGACCCTTGGGGGAATCCATGAGATAAAGGAAAGGAAGGAGAAGAGGAACCTTTCCAAGAGAGAAAGAACCGTTAGAGAGGTAGGAAGTTGAACACTGTGCAGAGAGGCCAAGGGAGGAGAGAGTGGAGAGCAGAGTGGGGTGATCTACAGTGTTATAGGCAGCACGGAGGTCAAGAAGAATCAATAGGGAGGAAAGTTAAGATGTGTTCATGACAAATGGAAATGGATGCACAAAGAAGTGGCGTTTCCATAGAAAAGCCAGATCTAAAGCCAGATTGTTAAGAGGAAAGTACAATATTAGAGTTAATAAAAGAGGAAAGTTGAGTGGACTAAGCGTTCCTTAAATAAAGCTTATCCATAACGTCAAATACAATTTATCAACGGACCATACACCTCTGGTGTCAGATAAATTACAACCATAAGCAGATGCCACGTCACTCTTTTTTGAGATAGTTGCTGTACAAAATACATACTCACAAATTTAGCCTTTAGACTATGGAACGTCGCTTTGTCCACTCCCTTAAAACAACTTTTATATCCCTTGTACATGAAAAACTGCTTTAAGCTGTATATTTTGCCACCGATCATTAGTTGGGGGGAAAAAACTCTGATGACACCATGTATTTCCCCACAATGCAAAGCATTCCATACTTACAGGATAGTTATCAGTTCCATTTTCTGGTGCTCCAGTCACCAGCTATGAAGGATTTCACAAATGATGTGGCCAATATACATATGTATTCTCAGTCTTTGGAAGCAAAGTAAAAATAATGCACCTTAACACAGGTTGTTTCATGTTTATATACGATCACAAATGCCTTTACTCACTCAGACTTTGGGCTTTTATTTAGGTGGGTGATGGAATGGCAAGGTGAAAATTACTGAACAACCTCTTCGGTCAAATGTAATATCTTCTACAAAGGTGCAAATGTCAACACCTCTTCAAAGTCCGGAAGCACTGCATCAACTCTCTGCTCACCCCGACTGTAGCGCACTCCTTCAATCGGCCAATTCCTCTCCCACTCTTAGATGCATTATTTCTGTCTTGATGCAATAATTGCATTTCTTCTAAAATATTTAGGGGGCTTTTCTTCACTGTCAGATGTTTCAATGGCTGTGCTTGCAACATATTCAGATTCCTGCTTTCATGAAATACTCTACTCTGGACGGACTCTACAAAAAGTTCAATTCCCTTTGCAGAAGTGTGTATTCTTCCAGTTTCATAAGCTTGTTTGTCCCTTACAAACCTCCGTTGTTTCCTTTCCTTGATCTCATTCTCATACTTTCTAACATTATCTTCCATTATAATCCTGAACTCCTTAGCTTCTTTGTCCTCCAGACCAACAACGAATCCCTCTTAGAAAAGAAGTCTATTTTCATGAACAAGTTACTGTTTGGTCAGAATGTACCTTCCTATGTGAGTGATATTACAGATATTATGAGTAAGATTGATGGGATCCCATGGCATGACACTTACCTCTTGGTCAACCTTAATTTCTTGCTTTATACACACATCAATCATGATCAGGGAATTAGAGTGGATAAACACTTATTTTTTTAATCAGTGAGGTCTGCTAGATATAGAGAACACTCCCATATGATTGGAATGATACTTTTGTGTCTGGAACACAGTGTGCTTCTATTTGACAGACAATATTATAATCAACTGTTTGTAACAGGTATGGGCACATCCTTTCCACCCCCCCCTTTACCAATCTTTTTATGGGGCCAGTGGAAGGAAGAGATTCTGCACTCTATGGCGCATCAACTCGATACGGATACAATTGTTATGTGCAGCATATATATTCATGATCTGTTCATAGTTTGGGATGCTCTATTAAGGAACTCCAAGATTTCATGAGCATTTTAAATAATGCTACAAATCCTTATTTCACTGAACAACACAGTTATAGTGAAATTGTTTATATACACGTGAAAGCGTTTATGTAGTTAGCATTGGAGATAATGGCATACAGAGTGAACTCTTTAGGAACGAAAATGGCATTACCTCTGTTTTCCATGTTGAACATTCTCACCCAAAAACTTGAAATGGAGAATATTTATTTATTTTATTTATTGTTTGTTTGTTAGGCGCTTATACAGTAAGTACATTCTGTTTTAAAGCACTCGCAGGACATCAGGGAGGGGACATGGGAATGAGACACATTAAATACATAGAGCTATTTAATACAGTGGAGGGGAAAAAAAGAACAAACCTAATACAGCTGGTGAGTATTTAGAACATGCAAGTGCAGAAGGGAGAGGGCAGTGGGGGTGCGTGCTGGGGTGCCCATGCTCTTGGGTGAGCAACAGATGAAGTGCAATCTATGGTAAGTGCGAGCCTCCAGGACCGAGGTTGTGCTGAGGATAGACAGAAGCTGGGGGCGATTCAGTGTGGCAGGTCAGGGCCGGAGGATGCATAATGGCCCTGGGCACCAATCAAAGCAACTGTGAAATTAGCAGAGGAGAGAAAGGGGGAAGGAGGAGGTAGAGGAAAGTCTTGAGTAGCTTCCGCGATTGAGCAAATCCTGCTCAAGATGCAGAGGGAGGGAGAGGCCCTTCCATTGAAGGGAGCCAGCTGAGGAAAGCAATTGACCTCAGCCCTCTGTTTAGTGAAACGCTTTGCACACCAAGAGTTGGTGCCAGAGGAAGGTAGAAGTCTATAGGGAGAATATTTAGTAAGAGTTGCAGATAGTGTGATACCCGGCCCCAGACAGCCTTATGGATGATACAGAGGGATTTTAATTTAATCCAGTGAATGTTAGCCAGTGATGACTTTTTAGGCCAGAAGAGATGCAGTCCCGGGGCTTGAGGCCAAAGATGAGTCTCACTGCCCTATACTGGATTAGCTGGAGGGGTCGCAGATGGAAAAGGGTAGAGAGAACCAGGCCTCGGGTAACATTGAGCTTCTGGCGGAAGGTGAGAAAAGGTAGAATTCCTTTGAGAAGGAAGAGCTGAAACTGGGACTTCTTGGCAATGTTCTGAGTGTGAGGGAGGGAGGAGAGAGAGGAGTCGAAGATGACTCCAAGGTTTCTGGCTTCGGAAGGAGAAGGGGATGAGCCCATTGAGGAAGGCTGGAGAGAAGGGAAGAAGATGGGAGCAGGGATCCCAGTGGGAAGGATCTTTGATTTGCTGGCATTGAGGCAGAGATCATTGGAAGTTTGCCAGGCCTGAATGGCAGATAGGCAGTTAGGGATGAAGGAAGGTGCAAGAGGATCAGCAGGAAGTTTGAAAAAGAGTTGTGTCTAATCGCATAACAGTGGAAGTTGGGGAGAAGGAGGAGATGAGGATTGACCGCTTAGTAAGGTAGATGTTATAGGGCCAGGGGGAGAAGGTTGAGCCCTGGGAGACACCACATGAGGAGAAGGAAGTAGGAGAGGAGGCGATTCCCAGGATGCCTGGGGAGGTGCGGTCAGTTAGGTCAGTCAGTCCAGTACCTGATCCAAGATACCAAGGGTGTCATGGAGCCTTTGTATGAGGATGGAGTGATTGACCATGTCAGAGGCAGAGAAGAGATCAAGTAGGATGAGGACAGCTGGGGAGTTGGAATTGAGGGATGCAAGCAGTTCTTCACAGGTGTTCAGAAGAGCAGTTTCCATGCATCTGGATGCTCGGGATCCAGATTGATGGTCGTGAAGACCACCAACAAGTTCAATGTGAAAGTTGAGTTGGGGCAAGGCCGCATATGTATTGGAGAATATCTCTGTGCTAGACGAAATTGCTTAGAAGAGGCAGCATTTTTACAGCACCCACAAGCTGCAGCTAGAAGATTTAAAGAAATAAAATATCTCAAAAATGTGATTAATACAGTTTTTAATAAATTAGACAAAAATAACAGGTAATCTTATAGGCATGGAAAATCGCGAGAGGGAAGAAAGTGTGGTATTGTGGTTTATTACTTCCTTTAATATTAAGGCTAATAGAAGTAGAAATATCTTGAAACCACTCTGGCATCTTTGAGTTCCTTCAAAGGACAAAACAAACTTGAGGGAATAGGATGGCTAATAGACGAACAAATTAGTTCTGTGAAATGTCGCACATGTAAAGCATGCCAATTTGGATTAAATATTGGAAGAATATAATAACCCACAAACTTGCTTTCAAGTTAAAATAAGACCGTGTTTGACCTGTGAGAACAGATATGCTGTGTATGTGCTATACTGCTGATATATAGTTGGTATACAGGTAGCATGATGTCAAAACTCGTGTTTTGCTGCACATTACAGCCATTAAAATGGGGATTTCGCTTACCCACTGGAACGCCATTTTGCAGAGATACATACAGGGGATTTTGCCTCTTTTTCTCATTTTGCTATTGACTCTATCCCTGTGAAAGCTTGTGTTAGAAATAGGGGAAAACGTTTGAGACCGAGAGAGGTGAGATGCATACCCCTACGTTCTGTCACCTTTCCTCCATATTTGTGGGATATTCCCATCTTCGGGACGGGACCAAAGCTCTTTTTGACAGAATCAAACATCTATTACCCTTTTTCTATTTGTATGCAGGGCCATGCGTGTGGCTTTAGCCCCATCTCCCTGAGCCCCACCCAGCGTATCGCCCTCCAGTCCTTTTTTTGCGCGGTCGGGATCGGATGCACTAAGCATTGCGTGTTTTTTTTTTCCCCCTGTTTTTTGTCCTTGAATTTGTCTTCCTGCCTCGGTACCGCAGTCGTTTTCTTTTCCTCTGCCTATGGTGGAGCATACATGCGTTGCCTCGTGTGTTTCCTGCGGACGTCATTACGCGGCGGAAGACCGTCACAATATTTGCTTCGAGTGTCTAGGCCCAGACCATCGCTGGAACGTATGCTTCTACTGTGACTCCCTCACGGTTGGTGCTCTCAAAAGATGGCTCATCAAGTGGGAGGTCTTCCATTGTGCTCCTCTGCTCCACTTACCGGAATTCATCAGGGGGAAAAAATAAATCACACGATAGTACCTTCCTTTTCAGAGCACCCCAGCCGGGTGACTCGTTCCAGGGTTATCTGGTTCAGAGAGGAATTGTACAGACTGTAGTTTCACCAGGGCTCACCCAGAGGTGTCCCAATTGGGATCAAAGCTGGATACCCAAGTTTCCTCATATGTTCCCCCTCTGGGGGCTAAAGGTACCAGGATCACTCCAGAGAGTCCCCAGAAATCCACCAGCAAGCCGGAGGTTCCCTGTTCCTGGGCTAATAAAACCAGATGGATTTCTGAGGTTCCCCTCAAAGGGGCTAATCTTTGTACCGGCCCGTCTGAGGGAGCATAAAGGACAGATGCTTGTCCAAAGTCCACTTCTACCGGTTCTGCCCAGGTGTGGCGTGGTGGAGTAAGGAGTCCAACAAAGGGGTGGCATGTTTCCACAACTTTTATTTTAAAAATAAAGAAAAGAATCCTACCTCTCCCTATCCGTAGAGCGTTATCCCTGCCCAAGCAACTATAACTCGTGTGCTCATCGTCAGGATTTGCGTCCAAATTAAAAGTGGCCATCCTCTGTTCAAAGACCTACTCTAACCCTGCCACTAGTCTACAAAAGGGTTCAGAATCCAAATGTATATGGTACCAGGAGAATGGTTCCCATCTCCTTTTAAACTGGCTCAGTCTTGATCTCTTTCCCATCAATCGTTTGCTCTAGTTTCTGATTCAACAAAGAGAGTATGGCAAGGAGAATGACTCCCTTCTCCTGACCCACCTCGCACAGCTTTGAGGGTGGACATGGGATATTCTTAGACAATAGTCCTCAAAAGTCTCTTCACTTGTCCCCAAGGGCTTCTGAAAGCTTGCTTTACAATACAATTCAATCTTTGTGTGTATGGTGTTAAACCTTTCCAAAATGTCACTTAACTCAACATTTTAAACGTTCTCCAAATATAAAAGTTAAATTCATCACATATACAAAAATATACATCCCATATTATTTAAAAAGGACAAACAATGCAAATACAAACAATACATGCAAATAATTTTGTCTCATAAAAGTACCTCACATATCATTAAAAGAGGGAGAAGCAAGTACTTATCTCTTTAAAAACAAGTACGAAGCACAAAATAAAGTAGAAAACAGGCTTTCTATATCTAATCATACAACTTATAGATGTTTTTTAAAAACCTTAATACCGCCAGTTTTCAGGAGACAGATTTCCCATTCAGCATATTCTGCCATAAATTCTCACACAACTCAATCTAAGCTGGGTAAACATTTGCCAAACTAGGAAGTGCGCTTTTCCAAGAGCGATGGGCACAATACAAGCTGGTGAAACAAAGTGTCATGGGTTTTGACCCATGTTGAATCAATAGACTGGGTAGATGTGGGGATGAGCTGTCGCCGCCCATTATTCTATCCCAGAACAATCTAAATCAATAGACTGGGTGGATGTGGGGATGAGCTATTGCCGCCCACATTCACACCAGAATAGGAGAACTGCGCAGTTGGCACGAGACCACACCAAAGATACAACCTTCTTTTGGGGAATTCATTTTCTTAATCCCAAAAATGGTTGCATTACCAGTACTCACCACTATCAGAAAGCCGGCGTTTTAAAACCACCAGACTTTTGTGTAAAACTGAACAAATGAAACAAAACCAGACCAAGGAAAGACTTGCTAAGAGGTGGATACAATGTAAAACTATATTCTGAAATTACTTGAAGGAAGTAATTATTTAATGTATATGTAAAAATTATAAGTGATTTAAACTGGGAACAAAAAGTGACATTTAGCTGAAACCTGGCTTAATGAAACTGAATTCTGCCTGACAACTACCCCCGACAGGAGTTGATACTGGATCAACAGCTGTGTTCCCAGGCCTGGCTGCATCCTGAGGTCACATGGCCCTGTTGATTAGATTAGGGGTGGAGCAGCTGGGGACTACAGGGAGGTGAACAAAGGCCTGTCCTGGACTCAGGCAAATGTTATATTGGGGGCGTCGTAAAAGTGGCTTTCTCTTGGGGGAACCTGGGAGGGGCAGTGCCTCTGCTAGCAGCTGAGCTTGGGGGAAGTGGATAAACCAGTTATTTCACCCTGTGATGTGGGAAGCCACACCCCTTTTTGACCAGGGCATAATTTTAAAAAGATAGATAACTCAAAGTGCGGACTTGTCAGAATTATATAAGTAATATCATTATTTTTGTGATTTTTCTGTGATCATTTTGAGATGCGTTAGGACCCTGTGGTGTATTCTGGGGGGTTGCTAGCGGAAAATAGGGTCTCACTCCAAATGTCTGCATGTTAAAAATCTGACACTTCATCAATTAATGTCCATACTCCTTGCGCACATGTGTGTAAATTTGGGTAAATGTCCGATATTGCAAAACCAGTTAAAAAGCGCAAAATGTTGCCATTTTTGAATGCAAGCCCCCAGGAAGATCAGAGGCGGACAAGCATGGACCATAAGGAATATATAATGTGCACATGTAATTTCAACAAATTGTATATCTGGGAAGGATGTATTTGAATCAAATATAGATTTGTGGGCAAACTGACCAGGGGAGGATACTCTGACCCATAAAACCTACAGCATCACTCTGACTCACATTTCCTTCCCCCAATCATGGGAGAGGGGAGAATTGGGCCAATGACAAGTAGAGAGGGGCAGGCTTAGCTAGGCCCAGGCACACACCCATTTTCAAAACACATAAAAAGAGACTGCTGGGACAGGTAGAGACATTCAAATCCAGTTGCTGCGGAGCGTTTTGCCGGACCACACAACATCCAGAAGATACCAGTTCCAGACTGACTCCAGCTACATACTCCAGAACCTAGAACTTATACTTTAGAACCTAAATCAGAGGCCTAAAACCACAAGCTGAGTTCTCTGCAGCAGGCCTCAAATCATTGCAAGCTACTCACAGCCGGGCGAGCTGCTTCAATCCCTTGCCAAGAACTTTTGCCAGGACCAGTGCAGAGATCCAGGAGCCGTGCAGAGACTGCTGTATCTGGACAGACCAGACCAGAGATCCAGAGTGACCCAGACCGCTGTGAGCAGAACCAGAGAGCTGACCCAGATCACTGTGAAGTGCCGAGACCAGAATCGGAGTCCAGTCCAAAACCTGACCAGATCCGTGGCGAGGCCTATTTCAAATTTATATTGTGAGTACCTAGCAGAACTGTGCAGAACCAATCTCTTAGTTAAAATAATCTAATCCAAACTATTTTAACCTAAGTAGAACAGCCTCCTAGAAACCGTGTCATCTGTCATTTGTAAAGCTGCACAACTGTCACCTGTCAATTCTGAAGCTGCAAGCTGTCACCTGTCATTTTGAGTTTACTTTAAATCCGAAAAACGACCTTTATTTAATCGTCCATATCTCTGGAACCGTTTGTCCTAGGAACTTGGTTTAACTTTCCTCTGAAAGCTTAGAACCTAGAACCGACTTGCTACTCCTTATACTTTTGCCGTAATCACGATTCACGCACTCACAAATTTTACCGCGATTTGCGATTTGGTTAAAAATCCAGCCACGTGTAACCATCAGCAGTCATTTCTTTCCTTGCTAAAAATTTGTTTGCCTCTTAATCACCATCTCTGAATCATTGCTAAAGTGAGCCTGAACTCATCCCAAGTATCTCTCCCTCACCCTGAACCTCCTAAAGGGAATTAAAAGCATTTTCAGCATATTTCTCACTTCATTGCCACCACATTCAAAGCACTTGGGCCTGTGTTTTAAAACTCATACCGGTTTTCTCTAAGCTTGCTGGGGGGGGAACTGAATTTCGTATTGTATTTGATTGCATTCCTGAGAACTGTGTGCTCCTCTTTCCATCTACTTCCATGTCTTACATTGCATAGGGGAGGGGGTGAATTGCCAGAGAAAAAGTGATTATATTTTCTTTTGCTAAAATCATCTCAAGTATTTCTGTACTGCATTTTATTCCTCATTGCTTTTCCCTTGAAATCATAAAAGTATTTTTGCTACTTGATCCATCCTATACTAACTCCTCATTGATTATAAAGAAGTGTGCTAGTGTCAGATTACCCATTGTTGATTAACATTATATTTATAAGGGCAATATCGATTATTAATTTATCATAAAAGCGTGGTATCTATATTTTGTCTTATTTCTCAAATAAACCTTTTAAACTTGCAAAACAGAACTACTTCTTGGCTCAGTGGGGTCAGGGGGATTCTAAGAGAGGGGTGTTATATAGGGGTAGTCATCCAGAACTCATGAACTGGACATAAAGATATATCAATAAGGGTTTCCATTCAGTATCCCAGACTAGGCATTGACTTAGCTGTAGTGTTGAATTGAATCTTCTTACAAATTACACCTTTCCCTGAACATTTTTGCAAAACCTACAAAAGGCCGACTCTGGCGGTTGGCGACTTCCATAATACATAATATCTCATTTGTAAGGAGAACATTCAGTTGAAGACTCATGAAGTCATTTCTAAGGCTTCTCGATGGAAACCGTCTGAAATATAGTTCAGTAGTGACAGCACGTTTGTGGTGTAAGCTTAAGTGGGCATATAATGTGGACTTTGACAAAGTTCCTCTTGTGGCAATCCAATCATTATACTGAATCATTTTTTTACTTTATCTGGATTGGAAGTCAAGGTTTCCAAAGTTCAATCCAAATTAAGTAATTGCTGAGAACAATGGGCAGTAAATTAACTTATGGAGCACTCTTTATGCTCGCCCAATTTCCCGAATTCGGCATATAGTCTCTTTAGAAGAAGTGTAAAATTTGCTATATAATGCATGTTGTTTGCACCATACTTTGCTTTGAAGAGACTGTAAGCCCAGTTCATAGCGTATTGCTGAAATCGATGTGCTACGGGGTAAAAAAAAATACAAAACGTTTTGCCACATTAATGCTTTGTAGGAATTCAACTCTCTTAGCAGCCACTCGGGAAAGATTTCCAAACCATAAATAAACCTTGGAATAACATTTCCGAGGTAGATTTTCAAAAGCGGTAGTATAGAAATGTACCATATTTTCTATCTAACTTATGCATTTGGGTGGCTAACATAGCTGCCTTTTGTTTTAAGAAATTCCTGTAGAAAGCTTCAGTGGGATGAAAAACAATAGGGTAATCCAAATAGCACATACTATATATAGAGAGTAGCTTAGAATGATTTATAACCCATGAGTAAATGTTTTTCCTTGTCTGTTTACAGAATTTTCAAACCACAGTTTTCTAGGGATAAATCCTCAGCTTATTTTCAGTGATAAAATGAGCAAAAGCATCAATAAACCAATCGGAGTGCAATCCATCGTAACAAAATCGTCGGCGTACGCGGTCCACGAAATTTGGAACTCCCCAACTTTCGGTGGGACAAAGGAGGCTTTACATAAAAATTCTCCAGCATCTGTCACATAAAGATTAAAAAGGCAAGGGGCCAGAATACACCCCTGTCTAAGCCCATTATTAGTTGGAATTCATTTGGACATTGTTCCTTCGTTGTTTAATCACACATGGACATGGGTTCCTTCATGTAGGCAAATAAGGATCCTCAACAGACCTTTCAGGAGGCCTAGTTTATCTAATTTAGCCCACACAATAGCCTGATCAAACAGATCAAAGGCCATAGATAAATCCATCGAAGCAGCAAATAGGGGTAAATATTCTACTTTCCATGCCAAGTTTTGAATACAGGACATTACAAAAAAAGCAATCAGTGTCTTATCTGTTTTCTTTTCTTTTTTTTTAAATTAAAATCTTTATAAAAAAATGATGCTTCCAATACATATGGATATCAATAGCATCACAAAACCTCAAGACTTAAAAACATAAAAATATACATTAATATATTAAGTAATAGAAACTACCATCAATCACCCTAACAACCTTAAGCAAACATATTCCTATCTTATTTAGTGGCAGTTACATGTTATATTCATTGAAACTGTAATCAATTGACACACACAATGCCAACAAGACAAATCCATTACAAACGCACACAAAAAAAGAATTCACTCGTATAAATCATTGAAAGGGATCCATAATGAGAGATTTAAGTCTTCACAATCTTGATTTAATAGTAGTACTTTTTCATATGTTGATGATATCTGCATCTCCACTATCCAGTCTTCTGTAGAAGGCTTTTTTCTAGTTTTCCAAACTCTCAGCAACTACTAAAGCCTTAACAATCCATCCACCGTATACTTTTCCAATTGAGCCTCTCCCACTACGCATCAATAGGACCATATGCGCAGCTGACCTAGGAAGAGTAATATTTAAAACCATGTCTATTTTATCCAAAACCTCCTTCCAAAAAGTATGCACACGTGAACAACTCCAAAGTAAGTGTAAAGTAAGTGTAATCATGTTCCTGTGCCATTCCCACAGCCCAATAAAGTCGCCCAACAGTTTTTGTGTTTTATTAATCTCAAACATATTTCCACCTTTTGCCTTTTGAGCCAACTCTGGGTAATTCTTCCCATTCTTCCTCAGTTATTTACAAGTTTGACATTTGACATATGACCAGGCTTTTCTCAATTTTATCCAGGATTCCACATGATCAGATTCCAGAAGCATAAACTGTATACAGGTAGACACTCCACGTTGCATCCCATCAAATAGTTTACACATTTCTGGCCTATGTTCCAACGCTTTATCAAGCATACCAATTCTCTGGTTTAACAAAGACCGTAGCTCTATATAACGGCTCAATTCTCTTCTACCCAGACTAAATCTACTTCGCAATTCTTCAAAGTTTAGTAATCTATTTTTCTATAGAATATCGCTCACTCTTAGAGTACCTTGTTTTATCCAACTATGCCAATGTATACTTCTATTTTGCCAGATTATGCCAAATTGATGCATCATAATTTAGCCACACAGGTTGATCGTTCTCTTTGAACCATGTTCCCAATGCTTTCTTAGTTGCAACTGTTTGTAGTCTTATATTTTTCCCTGGTAGCTTTTCCATTGTATTTAAATTGTCCAAAGCAAAAGGTTTACAAACATCCCTTTCCAGTTTTAACCATATTGGACTTATCGTACCTTCATTTTTAAAATAATGTGATGCTTTCTTCAGAAGGAAACCTCTATAATTTCCCCGAGGATAGCTCGTGGCAATGTGCTTGCCTTGGAAACAAAACGACACGACGCAACACTGTTTCGATCCCCGGGTCCGTGCTTAGAAACCTCTAAGCACGTTATAAATACGCAACTAAGACATATTCCTGAACCAGCGCCTCATTGCCCCAGGGCTGTGTGAGCGCTTTAAAAAATCCAAATAAATAAATATTTGAAAAGGTCTTGGTATCCAAAAACCTTTATGTAATAAAATATATCTAGGGATTCGTGGGCATTTACCAGGCCCCCATAGAAAATTCTGGAAGATTTTATCTATTTTCTGCCAATATTTCTTTGGGATTGGCAGAGGGAGTGATTGTTTTATAGAATCGGGCTAGGAAGCCTGTGATGGAAATGTTTGAGGGAGAAAAGACCAAAGATTATTTTTCCAAAATAACCTTCAGTCTTTTCTCCCCTGAACATTTCAGACTTGGCCTTGCCTGTGTGCCACCGACTCGCTGTGTTCCTGCAACACCTGTTCCCTTTGACGTCCGTGATCAGGAACCGGCGCTGCAGGGGCCTTCCTTTCCTTTTTTATTTTTGTTTAGCTTTTTGGGATAGTCTGTGGGAGACCCCCCTGCAGTCCATGCTCGCAATATAGTGAACAATGGTGAGGGGGACACCCCCGTAGACCCCGCAGCCCTTAACACCGAATGTGGGATTTGGTGTTTGTAATTTTCAAACAGCCAAAATCCAGCCAAATCTCCCATGCAGGCTTTTTCTTTTGCAGGCTTTTTCTTTTGCAGGCTTTTTGGGTGATTCCATATTATATACAGCACTTTTGGCAATGGAACCATTTTTATTGCATTTATCTTTGCCCATACGTTCAACGTTAACCTTTCCCATTTTCTTATATTATTTAAAAGTTTCTCTTTAATTCTATCTACATTTAATTTAAAAAATGTAAGATCCCTAAGGACTTCACTCGAGTCGGAGACCATCTACAATTCCATGATGCCAATACACCCTTATTACATGCAGATCACAAGAGGGCACATTTCTGTTTTATCCCAATTAATTTTATGCCCTAATAGCTTCACAACTCCTTCAAACATTGATTTCAGAATTGCGCCACACTGTATGGGTTTGAAATAAGTATTGTCATATAATCTGCATAAACCAATATTTGTAATTCATTTTCTCCTATTCGGATTCCCTCGATTGTTCCACACTGTCTAATGTAAGCTGCCAACAGTTATAGAGCTATGTTAAATACAAATGGCGATTACGGGCATCCTTGCCTTGTACCTTTTGATAATTGAAATGAGTTTGATATTCGACCATTAACTTTTACTTTCTGATATTTCCTAGTGTAAACAATTTACTGCCTTTATAAAAACTGGGCCAAATCCCATTTTCTGTAATGTGTATTCCAAAAATGTCCAGTTTACTCTATTAAATGTTTTCTCTGCATTAAAAAAAGGCTAGCACTGTTTCTGACACTTTATTATAATTTGCTCCCAACACATCCAAAATGGTTCTAATATTATCATAACCAAACCTACCTTATGTAAAACTTACTTGAGATTCATCAATCAAATTTCCCATGTATCCATTCAGGCTATTAGCCCATATTTTAGACAATGGCCCTCATTACGACCCTGGCGGAAAGTGACTGACCTGACCGCCATAGCGTAAATAGCGTTTCCGCCATTGCACGACGGAGCAAAGTGCGGCTAATTCCGACCCATCGGGCACGAGCACTACGCCATGGCGGAAGTGCAAAGTCCGCGATGGCGGAAATGTCCCCAAAACGCCCCTCACCGCCGTCGTACGGCGCCCTAGGTGCAATTCCGCCACCCATCTTAGCGGTCACCGTAATGAGCGGCAATCGGAAAGTACGGTGACCGTAAATATACAGAAACGGAAGTAAAAACATGGTCCCGGAACGGGAAACAGCACGCCGTACACCTATAAAATCAGAATTCCCACACAACCATAAAAAATACTACCCTGAGACACATCCCAACCCGTCATCCACCCTAGTGAAAGCAATAGAAATGGGAAAAGTAGCGAAAAAAGCATGCGACCGCAAGCGGCAGGTCCACTTCTCCCGTGAGGAACTCACCGTGCTCACAGAGACCCTCCAGGAGAATGCTGCCGTCGTCTTCTCGACGCAAATGACCAGGACGGCACTTGCGAACAAGAAGGCCATATGGGCCCTGGTGGCACAGCGGGTAAGTGCGGTGGGGACCGCACCCCGCAACCCACAGCAATGCAGAAAGCGATGGGACGACCTGCGGATAAGCGTACGGAGCATACTATCCGCCAACCGTAACATTGCCACAGCTACCGCGGGAGGATCGGAATCACCCATCAAGTTGACCCCCTGGGAAGAAATCTGTGCCTCCACCATTGGAATGGAGAGTATAGAGGGAGTCGGAGGGATGGAGAAAGGAGTGCAGACATCCGAAGAATCCGGTAGGTGGGCCAAATAAAACAATGCTAAATCCACAATGTCCAATCATGTGAAGTACCATGTGTCCACATAGTGCAACAGTAACACATGTCCAGGAGAACGTCCACATACATTGGCCTGATAGCGCACTTTAAAACTCACATTAAATACATAAATAATTAAAAATCCTAAAAACACCCTATTTAGTATTTAGTATTTTATTTATTTCTACAGCGCACCAGGCCCAGGGGCAACCGGGCGCTTAACTTAGTTACAACAAGATGAAGGCATGACAAGGCATGTGACAGAGTATTACAGGAGTATTACAAGAAGATTTACAAAATTTACAAAGTATACATTCAAGCGCATATAGATAAGGCAGTGATATACAGGATAGTTAATAATGGATGCAGAGTAGGTCAAAGTGCAAGTAGGGCAGTAAGCTGGTGTTAGCTGTCTTGGGAGGATAGCCAAGCTTTGGTGAGGTGTTTGAATTTCAGGAAGGAAGGTTCTGCTCTAAGGTCATTGGGGAGTGAGTTCCAAAGTTTGGCTGCCAGGATGGGGAAGCTGGTTCCACCTGATCTTTGGAGATTAAAACGCGGGATGACAAGGCAGTTGGCTTGGGCCGCTCTGCGAGGTCTGGTGGAATTGTGGAAAGAGAATCTGTTTGCCAGGTAACGAGGGGCTTGGTTGTGGAGGCATTTGTGTGTGAGAGCCAGGGACTTCAAGGATATGCGATGTGGGATAGAGAGCCAGTGCAGGTTGCGCCTGGTGTCAGATATATGCTGGCGCCTAGGAATGTTAAGGGCCGCTCTGATCGCATTGTTTTGGACAATTTGTAGCTTGTTTAAGTTGCGGAGATTAGTACCTAGGTAGAGGGCATTACAGTAGTCGACCTTGGATAGTACGAGGGTCCTGGCCAAGGTTACGCAGTTGGCAGTGGTTAGGAACGGGCGACAGGCGGTGATGAGCTTGCAAGTATACGCTGCTGCAGATGAGACTGCGTTGGACTTTCTAGTCAAGGATAGGGTTGAGTCGATGTAAATCCCTAAGGTTTTCGTGTCCTTGGCAATAGGGATGGTGTTCCCATCAATGGTGAAAGACTTGAAAGCAGGGTCAAGTTTAGTGAGTTTTTGTGGTGAACCAAGAATGAGGAGCTCTGTCTTTTCATCATTTAGGCAGAGGCCGTGTTGGGCCATCCACGCTTGGATGACCTGGTAGATGGCGTTGATGGCGCGGGAGTCAGTTGTGTAGTCTCCTGTGATGGGGATTAGTATCTGTGTGTCGTCAGCGTAATTGGTATACGTGACGCCCAAATGGTCCAGAATATCGAAAAGGGGTTTGGTAAACACGTTATATAACGTGGGCGTGACACAAGACCCTTGAGGCACACCACAAGAGACCGGAGCGGGTGGTGCGGCCGCAAGTGGGGAAAACACGCGCATAGATCTATTATCCAGGAAGGATCTGATCCAAGTAGAGGCATTTTCTGAGAAATGTGCGGCTGATTTGAGGTGATGGCAGAGAATTTTGTGATTGACAAGATCAAAAGCAGCAGAGAGGTCCAGGAGAAGTAATAACGCCAGTTTGCCTTTGTCTTTGAGCTCTTCGATCTGCGTTTTTAAATCGATAAGGGCGGTCTCAGTGCCATGGCGAGGCCGGAACCCTGATTGCCTGAGTCCCAGAAGTTTATTTGATTCAAGGTATTCCTGAATTTGTAGGTAGGCCGCGCGGTCAAGGATTTTTAGTAAAAAAGGTACAGTGGTAATTGGTCTGTAGTTAGTGGGTATGCTGGGATCCAGCACCCTCTACATGTGCAGCAGGCACACCCTAACTGCAGGCTGCAAAACAACTGCATCCTCAATCCACACAAAAATGAAACCACCTCCAAGGCCCCGACCCAAATCACCCTCAGGTACCACCCCAATGCATGTGATACATTGCCATTCCAATTTCAACAGACCCATTAATAATGCTCGCCCTCCTTTACTCCACCACAGGGTCCGATTCAAACGACGAGCTCCAGGACACCCCTACCAGCACACCTGCAAAGAGGGCCAAGACCAACGGCCAAAGACCCTCCACCTCAGCTGCACGCATCAAGACACGGCAGCAGCACAAATCAAGTGGCAGCACACAGGAGGGAACTTCAACAGGCACCCCAGCAGCCAGCATGCCCACAACAGCACCACCACAGGTCCCCCCAATGGATGCCACAGAAGGCACTGCTTCTGGTGGCAGCAGCACCATAGGTGACACTGCATTAATGGCAGCATGCTCCGACACAGAAAACGGGGATGTCGAAGTAAGATCCATCCATGACCTGTCTCAATCCCCCTGTTTGTTTCATCCCGTACACCATGAGGATACCACGCAGGGGCACCCACAAGACGACGACTGGCCATCCCCCACAAGCCCTGTGGCAAGGCAACATGAGGTGACCAGCCCCTCTGTAACACCACCGCAAATGGCCATGGCACAGCAGAGGCAACAGTCCCTCGACCAGGTGATCGTGCAACAGCAGCAACTGGCCACGCTCCTCAAGGACCATGCTGATGAATGTGGGGGTACTAAGGCAGCCATAGAAACATCAACTGAGACACTTAGGGCAGAAATGGAGAGAAGCACCGAGAGCCTGAGAGTACAAATGGAGAGAAGCACCGAGAGCCTGAGAGTACAAATGGAGAGAAGCACCGAGAGCCTGAGGGGGGAACTGCATGCGACGTCCAAAGACGTATGTGCTGAACTTGCCGCTGTGCGCCGTGTGCTCACTGAGCTCTCACAAACCCTTAGGGACATGCATGGACGTGAGCAGGCAGAGACATCATCCGTTGCAAGTTCCGTCCAGGGCAGCCCCCAACGTAGATCTGGGAGGAACCTGCGCTCCACAGGCAGGGGTGCCCCTGATACCCGGAGAGGGGGCTTGCAATAGCGTCTGCCCACTGACAATGAGCATCTTCGGACACTGGTGTTCGGGGGGAAGGTAGGAGGGTGGAGGGGGTGTGTTGGGCTCACTTGGGTGGCGGGTCGATGGGGTGTGTAACATAATTTCACATATGCTATAAACAATGCACGATCATCCAATGAGATGTGTGGACATTGATCTTTGTGTACGAGGCCTTTATAGGCGTACAGTCCATATTGTGCATGTTCCAGACACACACAGTGCCACAAGTCCTGTGTCCATGTATCAGCCACCAGGCGTGAGTGCTAGAAGCATGAATCAATGAGAATCTGACGAATGTCACGGCCCTCCTGTGCCTCGCAGACTCCTTGAGGTGCTGCCACATCCCCACCCTCATCATGACCATCTTCAGGTGCTTGCAGTTCTGCGTCAGGGGGCATGGGCACATTTCTACGTACGCACATATTGTGTAGCATGACACATGCCATGACCATCTTTGCAACCTTCTCATGGCGGTACAGGAGTGCCCCGCCAGACCTGCTGAGGCAGCGGAAACGAGTCTTCAGTAGGCCGAATGCCTGTTCTATGACTACACGGGTACGTGAGTGGGCATGGTTGTAGTCCTCCTCATGCTGGTTCTGTGGGTTCCGGAGTGGTGTAAGGAGCCATCTCTTCAGTGGATACCCGGCATCACCTGTATGTGGACAATAAAGGATGTTTGTGGAATGACATTGCTACGTACGCACCCCCCCCCCTTCCTGCCAGGTCATTGACGCATCACATACCCCACATTATCATGCATGAAATGAGACTCACCGAGTAGCCAGGATCTGTTCCCTGCGTGTCGCTCCATGTAGCGTGGTATTGTAGAGTTCCTCAAGACCATAGAATCATGGGTTGATCCAGGAAATCGGGTACAACAATGTGTAATGATCCTGTTGGAGTCGCACACCATTTGTACATTAAGAGAATGAAATTGTTTTCGGTTGCGGTACTGGGCCTCCATGGCATGTGGGACGACCAGTTCCACATGGGTGCAGTCGATGGCACCAATGCAACCCGGTATGCCGCCAAGTGCATGGAATCCCACTTTTGTGTTCGTAATTTCCTGCTCCGAGCGTGGTAGAGAGATGTAGTCGTCTGCGTGCTTCAGGAGGGCATCGAGCACTTGCAATAGTGTCCGTGAGAACACTGGCTGTGAAATGCCATGCAACTGTCCGACTGTGTGCTGGTAGGTGCCTGTGGCCAGGAAGTGGAGTACAGACACCACCTTCAGTAGGGGTGGGATGGCGGTTGGGCTATCTATCATGCTGACAAGGTCAGCCTGTGTCATGTCCACAATGGCGGTTATGGTGTCCCGGTCCAAACGGTAGAGGGTGTGGATCTGCTCATCCGTGAGGTTGAACGGATGTGCTCGGAGGCGTGGGATTGCGGGCTGCCTGCGTGGTGGTAGTGGCTGTGCTGGCGGGCCTTGCTGGCCCTGCCTTGCCCTCCTCCTCCTCCTGCGTCTCCTCTGTGCGGCCGGTTGTTGTAGTAGTTGGTGTTCGTCTTCTTCTTGAAGTTGGAGTACTTGCAGTGCTATCAGGTCCCCCAGGGCCAACATCGGTAGTCCTGCCGGTAACATTTTGGAGTGGGTGTGGTTGTGGGAGGGGGTTGGGTGTGCAATTTGTGTTTTCAAGCTGTATTGCCTCCACCTGTGGTGATTCATTCCACCTGTGCAAGCTGCAATCCCCTTTGGGCGAGCACGTCCCGCACACAACGCTGCAATTCGACGCATGGCATCTTGCCATTACAATCATGTATTTCATCCCGATGGCAGTGAGATATTGGTTCATATGTTCATTCTGCTATGGTCCCATTGCTTCACATACTATCTTTGCAGTCGCGAACAAACTTGTGAAGGGTCAGTGGAATGTAGTACTCGATTAACGGTGGACCCTCATGCAGCACTGTACCGCGGTTCACCGACGGGCGGGGCGTCCCATTTGTGAGTGAAGCCAGTTTGCATTTTCACACATTGCCGCACTACATGGATGGATTTGTGATTTCAAGCGGTCACAGATGCCTTTTCGACGTGATGTTGCAAATGAGGAATTCGAAGGACAGCGCTTTCGGTTTTCAGCTAGCGGCGAGGAGACGCCCACAGGTCTGACTGCAAATATAACGTTCTATTGTTTAATGTCCTTGGGACAGGGGCCATGGCGAGAATGCTATGATTGATATGAATAGTATGGGATGCGCAATAGCGTAGTGGACGATAAGGCCGGACGTTCCCAAATACATGTTACTTCACAACACTGGAATTCCGGCCTGAAGCACAGTGGATTTTGCAGACTGCATTACGCACAGACTCGATGGAAATTTCACATGTTATGTGAGTAAATAATCAGGCGTTTTCATACCGGGATGAGGGAATGATGTATGGATGCATGGACAGATGATTTGATGGAGAGTTTGCCATGTACAGGGCTTTTTGGAATCTATCCACCTCCCCTGCGCTATGTGATGCAGAGCTGCCATAGTGGGACCATCGTCTTTCTGCCCTTGTTGAACCCTCCCTGTCTCGACGCGCCTTCAAACACTTGTGTCTATGCACGTTACTAATCCCATCTAATGGATTCTGTCTTAACAGACGCATGCACACAAACACTCGTTTGTAATAGTGTTTTCACCTCGATTTTTATAGTTGTGATTCGCAAGTGATTTTTGGGTGGGAATAATCCTTTGGAGTGGGCTAGCATGCATATGGCTGTAGATTTAGTGTGATCATTGAAGTGAGTAATACAAATCAAGTTCTGATGGCCATACTATTCTTTTTCATTTCATTTGGGTGACCGGTATCTCCTCCCCTTTTGCCGCTGCCATCTGTATGCCACTCCTGCAGATGGCTTTTACTCCCGACACCTGCTGCTTCGAGTTAATCAGTGGAGCACCATTACGATCTTATGGGACGATCGCCAATGGGCCACATGCCCTTACGCAGTACTAGTGGCTAGGAGCAACATTTCGACCTTTCAGCTGGACTAGTGCCTACCTAATGGGACGGCCCTGCGGTTCTAGGCGCTTCCATGTTGCCTTTTTGAACGTGAATGTAGCCCCTGTGTACCATGAAGGAACAGGGCGTCACACAAGCAGAAGCTGGTCATTTATTGCGGATGCAGCCCACAATACTGATATGTATTTTGGAGTTCATGACCTAATGGCTGTATGGGCTTGGTGATTTTGTGCTGCATTAAATTTCTATTCTGATATTAACCGTGTAGCGTTATTCTTTGCAAGTAATGTAGCATATTCCTATTTGTGGAGCGGTGTATTGTGAGATCATCTGCATTGGGTTCCGGCTTCTGAGTATAGTTGCGTGGTACTGTACTGGCCGCGTTTGCCTACGAAGCCCAGTAAGGTCAGGGATGGGGCCTGCCATTATGACTGTTTTAATGATGTCATGCTCAGGGGCGGGGGATTAGCTTTTGTGTAACAGATGCCGGTCAGCCAGGTGGATTGGTGGAATGATGTGATTATCAGAATATGGCTGGTCACAGGTGCCTGTGTTTGCGTGCGTTTCTTGGAGGGAGACTGAGGTCATGTCCATTGGAATAGCTTCTGTATTCGTGCCATCTGTGCCCTGCAGCTCCCATTGGCCCCTCTTGAGATGAGCCTGGCTGCTCAGTCACTCTGCCAACTTGTGTGGTACATGCTTATGCTGATGGTTGGTTTGTTTACTGGCAGGAGTACAGGGCTGGTGCAGTCTCACTCAGGATACTGCTTTGAATGTTGCCTTACACTGGTGTCAGTCGATGGGGGGGCCTGTTTTTGTTTCTCATTTTTCTGCTCATGTTGCTGTACTTGAACCTTCACATGCCTGTGCTGCATCAGTGCGGCAATGGTGCCATGGCAAATATGGATGCCCACTCACAAGGCACTTGGAGCCCCTGGATTCATTTGTTCGTTGGCATGCATGGGTGACTTGTACATTTCACTGGTTGCATTGTGTGACTTCATTGCACCTACGAGGAGTTGTGCAATGTGGCCAGGGAGTGGTGTACAGGCACTCAGTAGGGCCGTTTACGGTTGATTCGCGATGCCGTACTTCTCACCATGGCGGAATGGTACTTTCCGCCATGCTTGATGGCGTTAGGTACATGTCCGCTAGGGTCAGAATTCGCGTACCGTTGCGCCATGGTGGTAATTACGGTTTGGCATGGCGCGCGTGCGCATACTTGGTGCAGTTAGCGTTGGCGTTCACTACGGTGTCGCTAATGGCATCGTACTTTACGGTGACGGGTCATAATCGCACCGAGCGCTATTCGATGGCGGTATTGCATTTCCGCCATCGTTTTTCGATTTCCGCCAGGGTCGTAATGAGGGCCAATATCTTGAAATCGACGTTTAACAGTGATATCGGTCCATAGTTACTGCAATAAATGGTTGAACATTTCACATAGAACCTGGCCAAAGCCCCGCCTCCCTGGTGCCTTCTTGGTTGCCGCTCTTTTTCCCTACTTAAGGAGCCCTCCAGCTTCTTTTCCTTTGCCGATGGGGAGCAGGTGCAAGTGGATCTTGGTCACCTGGCTTAAGCTCCGCCCACCTGGTTGCTGCTCTTTTTCCCCACTTAGCAAGCCTCAACCACCTGGTGCCTTCCTGGTTGCTGCTCTTTTTCCATATTTAAGGAGCTCTACAGCCTCTTTTCCTTTGCAGATGGGGAGCAGGTGCAGGTGGATCTTGGTCACCTTGCATAAGCCCCACCCACCTTCTTAGCCCTGCCTTTTCCATCCTGCTCTTTACTCTTAGATCAAGAGCGTCTCTCGCCCGGATATTCGAAGCGAAGGGCAGTCAAAGAAAATGGCATTTTCTGTTTGGACCTGTTCGGATCAGGAGGATCCAAGGCCCGAACCCTTGCTCAGACAGCAGGTAAGCATGCACCAATATGTGTTTACTCCCTCTGTCCCCTGTCCCCACAGGCCATCCCACCTCTCTGGTCCCCCTGTGATGTTCCCTTGTGCCCGCCCCCTTCTCGCACACAGGTGTTGCCTGTTTTGCTCGATTTTTCTAACCTGCTCCCTCCCATCCCCCCAAGCCTACTTCTGCAGGAGTCTGCGCTGATGCATTCTGGTTTCACCATCACCGTCTTGTGGCCAATGCTGGATTTGACTTTTATAGACTCCATTGATTCACGGTGTGTCACTCTTTCTCATGGTGGCCCTGAATCATGCTATTCCCATCTTCATCTTGTATCCAGGCTTGCAACATTACTGACTTCTGCAATTGTATTCACTCTCCACTCTTGCTTCTCCACTCTTTTTTACTGCCTACTCTGTTCTCTCCTCCTCTCCCTTTCTCCCTTTTCCTATCTTCTCCCCTTATTTTCTTCTATGCACTTACTGTATCAGACCTAGAATGATAGCAACCTTGTCTGTCTCCTCCCCCCTCCCCTTACTTGTTACCCCCCCCCCCCACTATCTCCAGCACTATCTGAAATGTCGTCAGGCCTAGTACGATATTTGCCTGTCTGTTTCCATTTCCTTCCCACTCTCCCCCCTCCCTTCCTGATCTATGTCTTGGCACTTGCACTATCTGAAATGTCGTCAGGCCGAGTATGATAGTTAATTTCACATCCTTTTTTCCCTTGTTCCCTCCCTTTACTTGAAGCGCTTTGAAACACATTGTGTATAGGTGCTATATAAATACACTATCATATTATATCACATAGAATTGGTGATAGTTGAGTTGCAACAATGTTGTAAAGTTCAGCTATTAATCCATTAGGCCCAGGAGATTTCCCAGTATTGAGTTGTTTGATCGCATCAAGTCCCTCACTGATCTCAATATTTGCTTCAATCCTAGTCTTCCCTTCCAAAGACAGAGTTGGGAGTTCAACCTTACATAAAATAAATTGAAGATCTAAATTACTCTGAAATATATCTTCTGTATATAGTTTTGAATAAAAATCCCTAAGTAATCACAAATCTCAGAATTTTTCAACAAATTTTCCCCATCCTGAGTTTCTATACACTTAATGAAAGTATCATCCGCTGTATCCTTTAATTTATTAGCTAATCATTTGCTACTCTTCTCTCCGGTTTCCCCGAATTTTCGTTTTTTGAATACAAAATCACTTTCTCTGCCATTATGTCTATCGGACTCATCAAAGCCTCTTTCTTCTTTTTTTATTCAAGTTTGTTTCCGTACTCTACCTAGCAAATGTCTGTTATAGTTCTTTTACTTTATCTTCTAATTTTCTTAAATTCTCTACATGTTTCGTCCTAGCATGTGCAGATCTACTATTTGATTCTCCCCTCATTACTGCTTTAAAACAGTCCCAGACTATCTCTATATCAGCCATCTTTGTTTTCATTAATGTACCCATTAATAAAGGTTCTCCAGCATGGGGTCTGGCATGGATTCACAGGCTCAGGAATATTTCCCGTTGTCAGGCTGGGAATCCTCGGTAAAGAAAAAATCAGTTTCAGTTTCGTTTCTGAACTGTCTTTCTACTAGTAACCAATCACTGGTCTCTGGGCCATACTGCCCCCAGCCAATGACTGCCCTCTACCTAAGCCCCTCCTCTGGCAGCCATCTTCAGATTTTTACCGCACGTTCAAGTGTTGGGAATCCTCGTGCTGTAGCTCTTGAGCTTTTAGTGCGTTTCGCGTTTTTTCGAAGTTTACTCTTATATTTTCGGTCAATCGAGCCTCAAGCTCCACCGACTTCACTTCCGATTAACGGGGACACGTTTTCAGAATTTTCTACGCCCCTCAAGGGCATCGTTTCGTCATGTTTTCCACTTCTCAGAGGATTCCAGAAGATCTTTGAGGCCTGCCCTGCGTGGACATGGCCCAGGACAAGGGAAGCGTGGCGCCTGTTGGATCCAAGCTGTTAAGGAGCTGCTCTGGATGCGGACTTCAGAATGTCTTTAAAGAGGATGAGCACTCTTGGTGCCTCTACTGTCCTCACAACGACAAATTGCACGTAGAGAAGGACTGTGCGTTTTGTAAGAACATGTCTGAACGGACAATGAAGGATCGTCGTATTCGACTCACCAACTGGCTGGAGGGGAAGAGCCCAGCAGCAGGTGAGGAGAGGAAGAAATCCGAGCGGTCTTCTAAGACCTTTGAGGGCGCTCCGGTGACGGGGCCCCAACAAAAGGCAAAGCACCGCAAGTCTGCGGACACTGGGAGCGCTGATCGGTCGGGCTCCTCGGCTGCCAGGCAGGGCGCACTATCACCAACGTCATCAACCACGAGCCAACACTCTGGCTTGGTGAAGAGGAAGTCTGAGAACCCGGAGAACCTAGGTAAGCTTTGGGAGAAGCCCTGGTCGATCTTGACGGAGACAGCTGAGGGGGAGCGAGGCGGTGACCCTCCCCCCAAGGTGAAGGCCTCAGTCACACCCAAGGTCGTGAAGGCCCTGATTCACCCGACTAAGGCCTTGATTGAGGGAGTCGTAGCGGCCCTGGCAAAACCTACGGAGGCTTCCCCAGGGGAGGCGACTTCAGGGGCTAGAGTTTCCCTGTCACCCATGAGGGAATTGTCTTTTCTGCCTATCGAGAAGACCCCTGTGAAACCGCAGCAGGAGAAAGGTGGGGCCACGGTAGCCATAACGGACACAGATACCACCTCTCAGGATGAGTTGGCGAGCGTCCAAAGGATCTTGGACAAGAGGTTTGAGGAGTCCAGGGCCCACAGGAAGGATCCCAGCGAGGCCTGGTCCATCGGGGAGCCCGCCTAGCAAGCGGAGAAGAGTCCATCCTCCTCGCCCATTCCAGCCTTCACCCCCATTCCCTCCTCCGAGGGATGAGACGGGAACAGAGACGGTAACGACGGGGACGGATGATGACGGTGGTGATGACGGAATGGACCTCCCCTCACCACCTCCCGGGCCCCCCCGGATGAAATTGGCTCCTTCCATGCCATGATCGTCAGGGCATCTGAGCTCTTCCAGCTCTGCCCTGAAGAACAGAAGAAAGAAGGTTTCCTCTACCGACGGCGGGAGGCCAAGAGGAAGACTGTCCTCTCAATCCCGTTACTGGATGACATCTGGGACAAGGGGCTGGCGCTCCTGAAGAACCCGTCCACGGCTATTGCTAGGAGAGACCCGTACGAGAAGAAGTACCAGGTCCCGGACTCCGCCCTATGTGTCTCAGGGCACAGCCGTCCCCGGATTCGGTGCTCTCATCGGCGGCCAAGAAGGCGAGGGCGTTAACTTCAACGCCCCCACCGGACAGCGAGGGGAAGAAGCTGGACGCCATGGGACGACGGGTCATCTCGTCGGCGGCGACGACAATTAAAGCGGCCAGCGCCCTTGCGATCGTGGCATGCTACGACAGGGAGCTGTGGTTTAAGATCGCACCCCTGCTGGACTTCCTCCCGGACAACAAGAGGGCTGAGGCCCTGGGAAATTCTACAGGAAGGCGAGATGGCGTTGGACCACGCCATTACGGTGGCCACGGACATCGCCGACACCGGCTTTTGTCAGATGTCAGGGTACTGGACATGCCCTTCGACGGCAACAACCTGTTCGGCAAAACAGTGGACAAGTCACTACAGGCCATCAAGGCGGACACCGATACGGCTCGGGCCTTTTGGGTGTTAAACATTGACGGCCGTCCTTTCGGAGCGCCAGAGGCAAGCAAGGTGCCTCCAAAGGATTCGGCAGCAGTTTCTCGTTGTACCGCCAAGCGGCCCGCTCCTCGTTGCAGGAGGCCTGCAGAGGACGCGGCAAGACAGGAGGATCCCATCGTTGTCGCCAAGGAGGCCAAGGCGGCAAGGCCGTGGTGAAACAGGACGGAACCGGCCGTGGCGTCGGGCCCCCACCGGAGCACCCCGAAGGGAGGCCGGCTGGCGAAATTCGTCAGAGTGTGGGAGTCCATCTCCACCAACCGTTGCGTGCTGGATGCCCTGGCCCGCGGGCACACCCTGGAATTCCGAAAGAGGTGTCCCCATATTCCAACTGTGGCCAGGAAGGAAAACCACGTCCCAAAACTACTTCTGGAGGTGCGAGAGATGTTAAGAAAGGAAGCCATAGAACTCATCCCAAAGAGGCTACGGGGCTCCAGAGTGTACTCGCGGTACTTCCTCATCCGGAAGAAGACCGGCGGTTGGCGACCCATCCTGGACCTTCGTCATTTAACAAAGAACATCAAGTCCCAGAAGTTCTGGATGGTCACCCTCCAGCACGTGCTGGGATAGCTGGAGGAAGGCGACTTCCTATAGTCGCTGGACTTGGAGGTTGCCTACTTCCCCATCCTAAAAGGACATTGAAAATTCCTACGATTTGTGGTCCAAGGGCGACACTATCAGTTTAAGACCCTTCCCTTCGGATTGAAGTCGGCGCCCAGGGTGTTCACCAAGTGCCTAGCACCAGTGGCGGCGTGGCTGCGCCTGCAGGGTATCCACGTCTACCCCTACTGGACGATTGGCTCAAACAAGCAAAGTCAAGAGAACTCACCGTCGATCACACAGCAAAGACCGTCCAACTTCTCATGGATCTGGGATTCTCGCTCAACTTTGCAAAATCTCACTTGGTACCGTCACAAGTCGCCCTGTTCCTGGGAGCCGGACTCGACACAGTGGTGCAATTGGCTTCGCCGCCGGAGGAACGGACGAAGACCATCCTGGGCAAGGTACAACAGCTGTTGACCATGGACGTGGCCAGGGTGAGGTCCATCAAGTCTCTACTCGGGATGATGTCCTAATGCATCTACCTCATGCGCCTATGCAGGCTGCGGATGCGACCCCTGTAGGAGCTTGGATGCAAGCGGCGGGCAGCTACGAAGACATGATCTCACTCTACGAAACTTTCCGCCAAGCGATCCGGTGCTGGGGCACCCGCATGCACCTAGCGGCGGGCATTGACTTCCAGACCCCGGCACATCAGTAAACTGTGACGACGGATGCCTCCCTGGAGGGATGGGGCGCACACTCCGGCGATCTCCACGCAAGAGGCCTTTGGCTCCAGGAGGAGAGGTCACTACACATCAATGTCCTGGAGCTTCAAGCCGTGTTCTGGGCCCTCTGGTTGTTCCTCCCATCCCTCAAGGGCAAAGTGGTAAGGATCCTCACCGACAACACCACCACAATGTTCTACATCCGGAAGCAGGGGGGCACCAGATACCCAGCCCTATCCAAGGAAGTGCAGGATCTGTGGCACTGGGCCGTCGCCCAAGGGATGTTCCTGGTACCTTTCCATCTGGCAGGAATAAAGAACAGCATCGCGGACTCACTCAGCAGGGAGCTGCGCTCATGCCACGAGTGGGAACTTCGGCAGGATCAGGTGGATCTCCTATTCTGACGATGGGGCAATCCCCAGATTGACCTATTCGCGACGGCGACGAATGCCAAGTGCTGGAGGTTCGCCAGCAGGTTTCCCCAGCCGGGGAGTATGGGCGATCTCATTCCCCTGGGACGGCCTGTTCCTGTATGCGTCCCCCCCACCCCCGTTGCCGTTGCTGCTGCGACTCATCAGTCAACTCAGACGGTCCCACTTCAGGATGATCCTCGTCGCACTGGCGTGGCCGAGGCAGATCTGGTTCCCGGACCTTCTGGACATGTCAGCGTCCCCTCCGGTCAAACTTCCGATGGACGCGTATCTTCTCGCCAGGGAAGGAGGCGCCATCCTCCATCACAACGTAGGATCTCTGAACCTGCAGGCCTGGCTCCTGCAGCACTAGAGTTCGGAGGGTACGATATCTGTCAGGCTGAGTCTTGCCGGATGTCCACAGGAGCTGCTGAGTCCCAACAGACCCTCAAAAGTGTAAGGTTCTCAACCCTAATAGGAACGGTTAAACTCCTAACACCCCTGAGGGAAAGGGGAAATGGAGAACATAAACAGGAACAGATCCATGGATGTTTGCCTCTGGAAATCTGTAGCAAAACAAATACAAACAGAATTCTGAGTATACAAATCCAGGTCAACATACAATGTAAAATCTTTCTTATGCACTAAATATCCTATGTTACCTGTTCACCCTCTGCAGAAGGCTAAGAAGGTTGCCTTTAGACTCAATTATTTAAAGCCGATTCAACTGCTGTTCAGGCCAACTCTTTTTACAGTTTTTTTTTCTTGCATTAACTTTCAATCGTGTGTTGCAACTTTTCTCAGAAGACTGCACATATGCTGGCTTTCATAGAAAATAGTTTCTTCACTCCAGTTTAAAATGAATGCGGATTCTTTAGATAAATTAACACAGTTTGCTTTCCAATTCTGAGTGTTTACTGCTTCAGCTCAAACCTGTTAGGAACCGCGCGGTCTCCTGTCTCCACTGAAAAACAGTAATAGAAAAAATAGTCGCTGTGCAATGCGAGTGCCAACCATAAAACATCCGCTTATCTCTGGGTTCTGTCAGGAGAGTTCATACCAGAGAGATGAGCATGCACGGCTGCCGAGACTGCCGAGAAAAATATGAAGCGAAAACGAACGCTCTCTTTATGCCTAAACAAGCGCTTGTGAAACAGTGTGTGCGCACGACACAATAGAACAAATGTCTGAAACAAGCGCAGATTCTTATAGAAAGCCAAACTCGTCAGACTTAATGAACCGACCGAAAACACTGGACGGGGAAAAGGTCTGGCGGAAACAGAAACCAAAAAATTATTCTTTAACGCGAGTCACGCGAAAACACAACCGCTCTGACAAACACATGAAGCAGATGATTTATTCACACGAAAGAAACGCTGACTCGAAGAGATTAGTCACGTGCTGCTCTCATTCGCTTTGAAGTTATTTACTTTTAACAGTTTGTTAAATCCATTTAGAGCTAATCTTACACTTCCCAAATCCTTGACAGCAACAAAGTCAATCTTTCTTGTTAAAATGTTATGAACTGTCAAAGTTAAAGCAGATTTTTAAAACTACAGTAAACCTGAACTTAGCTTATTTTCTTGACACAGCTTCCTCACAAACTGCCTAAGTTCTTTATTGCTTGGTGAAGACTTCTGTAAATGTCCAGATCTCAGTCAAGGCCTTGAGAAGATCTTCACTTGGGGAAATCCTAAATCTCCTCCTACTCAGCTGTGGTTCCAACAATGAAAGGCATTTGGCAGAGTTTCCAACCGATGTTGGTAACATTCCATCCAATCAGATTACAGATTAAATCCTCCATCTTGGCTTGGGTTTGGATTCATAGATTGAAATGAAAAAGATAAGTCCCAACTGGAACATAAATTGCTTCCCAACCTAAACCAACTTTCCTAGATAACCTAAATCAGACAACCCTGACAATATCCCGGCGGACTGCAAGGAGGTGCTTGCAAAGGCCAGGGCGTCCTCGACTCTCAAGTGCTATGGACACAAATGGAAGAGGTTCTCTGTCTGGTGCCGTGCACAGAAGATTAACCCTCTGTGGATTACGGCCCCTCAAGTGCTACTGTACTTGCTATCGCTGGCCAAGGCGGGCCTGGCACATGCCTCATCACGATCCTTCTGGCGGCTATCTCGCACTACACCAGAACTCTGGGGCGGTCATCTCTGTGGTCTCATCGCCTGATGAAGGAGTTCATGAAAGGACTGTTCCGATTGTTCCCACCGGTGAAGGCTCTGGCCCCGGCATGGGAGCTCAACATGGTACTGACCAGGCTCATGGGGCCACCATTCGAGCCTCTGCATTCTGCACCATTGAAGTTCCTGTCGTGGAAGACAGCGTTTCTTGTGGCCATCACCTCTGCACGATGAATGGGAGAGATCCAGGCCCTCTCCTTTAAACCTCCATACCTGACATTCCACGAGACGAGGGTAGTGCTGAGGACGCACCCCTCCTTCATGCCCTTGGTGTTACCTATTTTCTTCCCGTTGCCTTTGTCGCCGGCTGAGAGGACTTTGCACTCGCTGGATGTGGCTAGAGTGCTGTAGTTCTATGTGGACCGCACGAAGAGTCTTCAGAAGACATCACAGCTGTTGTAAACTTTGGATCTGTGATGAAGGGAAAGCACTCTCGAAGGCTTCCATTTCCAGATGGCTCTCCGGCTGCATCATGCACTGTCACCGGTTGGCAAACTGACCGTTGCTGGGCCGCCCAAGAGCCCATTCGACCAGAGCGATCGCTGCTACCACGGCATTTTTGTCTGGTGTGCCCCTGCTGGACATCTGCAGGGCTGCTACGTGGAGGTCGACGCACACCTTCATGAGATTCTACTGCGTCGACCGGGATTCCAGGGAGGAGTCCAGAGTCGGCCAGGCTGTGCTGCGCAACCTGTTTACTTGAAGGTGAGCCTGGTGAGGAGGTAAGAGGTGCTTAATGTTGAGTTGTTGAAATGCTTAATGTTGGGCCTTGCCACCTTCCGTTGTTGTGCATGTGTACTGCTATGTATTCTTGTATTCATGAGCATGTGAATCTATGCCAGACCCCATGCTGGAGAAAGAACAAGTTACTTACGTAACTGTTGTTCTCCAGCATGGGTCTGGCATGGATTTACATGCGAACCCTCCCTCCTACCCCTCTGCGGCTCTTCTCTAGGTCCTACTGACACTTTACATGCCACCCAATCTGACGATGGCTGCCAGAGGCGGGGGCTTAGGTAGAGGGCATTCATTAGCTGGGGGCAGTATGACCCAGAGACCAGTGATTGGTTACTAGTAGAAAGACAGTTCAGAAACAAAACTGAAACTGATTTTTTTCTTTACCGAGGATTCCCAGCCTGATGACGGGGAATATTCATGAGCATGTGAATCCATGCCAGACCTATGCTGGAGAACAACAGTTACAGGTAAGTTACTTGTTCCTTTCCAACCCTGTGTTGAATCATTAAGTATCCCCGCGCGTAATCTCCACCTTATTGTTTTAGCCCCTAGACCTGTAATTGTCGCTGCAATCCTCTCATTGCATGGTCAGAGACTGCTCTTTCCCTTATCTCAGTGCACATAACTTGGTTAACCAACCTATCACTGATGAATAAATAGTCCATTCTTGAGTGTGAATTGTGTATTGTGAGTAGAATGTATATTCCCTTCTCATTGGGTGCATCTCTCGCCATATATCAACTAGATTGTATTTTTTCAAAGATGTTACGGAATTTCCTGCTTATTCCATTGTCTAATCTGCATTGTGTGGTCCTATCTCATTTACTGTCAAGTACACAATTGTAATCCCTGCCTAAAATGTTATCACCATGCATTACATTCAGCAATTTACTCAGCCCATCAAAGAAGAGAATACTGGGTGAACACAGAGCATAAAACCACTCCCACAGTCATTTTCTTTCCATCATATAATCTATCAGTTAATAAAATACGGCCCTCATCCTCCTTTACTACCTTCACGATCTGAGCAGATAGTCCTCTTCTAAACAATATACTTACTCCCCTTGATTTTGAATCGTAGCAATTGAATAATGCACGTGTATAACTGGAATTAGTTGGAAACTTCTCAGATTGCTCAATTAGATGGTTTCCTGAATAAGCACAATATCTCCTTTACTTCTCCAAATCCTTGCTAGTACACAATTTAAACCCTTTACATTCCATGAAACGGAAGTCAGTGGTTTTATGCTCTAATAATAAATCACGTTTCTATTTTTTCTAGTGAAGCATTTAAAGCATAATACAAAATATTCTCCATTATAAATTGAAGAGTCATGTAGCATAAACAAAATAATTAAACAAACAAAACTGAAAATAAGACAGAAGTGTAAGACTAAAAAAAAGATAAAAGTAACATAGTACAGTTCATATAAGCAAAGACCTAGTAGTAGTGACTGAACCTCATCAGACACATTATGAATACATTCAAATAAATTCTATGTTTTATATTGAACTATACTTACCATTAAGGCCTAAGCCCAATGTAATGAAATGTATTGTCAACATTTCTCCCCCCCATCTCCCTCTGTTCTACATCTATAGTAACTCCCACACGCTACTAAAATGCATATTCAATTACATTCAGTCAGTGCATGTTTTAAGGGGTTATTCTCATATGGTAATTGTTTGTTCGTACCTGAATTAAAACATTCCGTTCTACCCCATTGAGGTTTTCATTTCCCTACTTTGTCAACAAGAAACGGATGTTTCAGATTTTCAAACAGCTTGGTTCTATCACCTGCCCTAAACATTTTAGTATAGCTACTATCTAAAATATAAATCTATAGGTCTTCAAAGGCAGAGTATCTCGTGCTTCAATCTAGCCAGGTAACAAACTAATTCTTATATTATAATAACTTTCAATAAAAAAGGCGCGCTCACAAAATGATTTCATTACAGTTCATCAGAGAAAGAAAATGAGCTCAATCTAGCAGAGGACAATCCCAGGGAGCAGGACCATGCAATTAAAGATGATGATTGTGAGGTGGAACCAATGAGTTACTTAAGTGTTACCGATTTCATTAACGTCACAGTAGACATTCCTTCCTATTATATATATCTTTCTTCAGAGAGAACACACATATGGCCATGTCATGCATCATACAAAACATACCCCATGAGGAAAAGCGTTGGGTTGCGGAAGCATTTTTTAAGATTTGTATTGGTAGTTACATCAGTTTTCTCCATTCCTTGCCATCAGAACACTCAGCCACCACCGCCTGTGGTGTAAATTCTGTTAGCTATACATAAAGAATATTAAACATTTCGAGATATCAAACGCCATGTACATGTATAGGTTACATGCAGTGCTTGTTTTCTATAATATTGAGCATAATTTATGCTATTTCAGCTATGAAGAGATTAGCAAGGATTTGCCTGCGTGAGCTTATGTACCCTTACATTTTAGCTACTCTATGCAGCTTGTCAATGACTAAGACTGTCCCAGTTGGTAGTCAATGTTCAGTAAGGCCATAATGGCAATGAACGGAGTCCAGCACATAGCTTCACAGTGGGTGTATGCCCTATATTTATACATTCCTGAGACTCTGCAGAGGCTGTAGCTCAGATGTAGTAATGCGCTACCACCCGGTCGGTTTCTAGCATACAATAATGCATCTTCAGTTGATAATGAACTCCTTTCCAACTGATATTACATCTCATTAGAATCTGACCTGTGGCTTGGGCAATATTAACTATTTCATGAAAATTTTTAAATAATTGAATGACAATCGTAAATCTAATTGCACATAATGTGCAGGAGTTACATACCAACATTGTTCCAACATTTTATATCACGTTATTGTCATTTATTTAAATATGTTTGAGACGTAATGCATTTCATACAAGCTGCCAAAGTGCCTTCCCCAAAAACATATATTTGGGCCATGTATAGCTCCTGTCGCTTTGGGAAGGTTCCTGATTCCATATTGACGCAACAAGGCATACTGTCTGTGTTTTAAAATAGAACAGGAGTAACGCGCTCACACTTTTTGTGTTGTTGTATCCAGGACACTGCAGGGAGGGGATCAATTAGCCCACGTCTATTGCTTTCTAGACCCAAAAGCATCTTTCTCTCTCAGGTAGGAAACAAACAAGTGTTCATCTTCATTGTATTCATGCCGCAATGTTCTATGTGAGAAAAACCAGTGGGAAGATAGTCCTCACAGACTAGCCTTCTTTCAATGATCTCCAAGCATGGAATCATTTTGGAAGCAATTCTGTCATTGTGCGACTCATTAATTTTCACCATTCGGTGTACAAGTAAGTTGTTTCTGGCCGTCTCGCTACCCATTTTCCAGGGCTAGGGTTGTCTACATTTGCCTCCCCTTGTGACATAAAAAGACTAGAATCTGTTAATTTGGTAATGTGCTGAACATGTCATGGAAATATTTGTGCTTGCCTACCCTCCGATACACTTAAATGCCGATTTAATTTGGAGATCAGTGAGCTGCCCTGTCATTCTCATAGCCCCTCCCTGGCAGACAAGGTTCTTATTCACAGACCTACATAATCTGTCCTGAGAGGCTCAGGTTCCTTTATCTGTTTTCTTTGTCTGTTTTATAAAACGAATTTGAAACATATGAAACACATTTTTTGAGGCGCACCACTCCTCCATTTTCTCCAGGATCAAGGACGCAAACATTTTAGAGTCGGCATCCAGGAGTGTAATTGGCCGATAATTTAAAGCAGACGTCTTGTCCCCCTTTTTTATAAATAGGAATGACATGTGCGGTTTTCCATAAGGAGGGAGAAGACATGATTGCTATAATTTCCCGGAACAAGAGGTACAATATACGGGCCCAGAGCCCGGTATAATCCTTAAAGATTAGCTAGATGGTAGGTCCTCCCTCCCGAGAGGGGCTTGCCTTAATAATAAGTCTTTCAATATCGTCTATGGTCAATTCCAAGGTCCAGGCATTTATAAGGGTTGGTTTCCACCCTACAAAATTGGGCTTCCCCTTACCATAAAGCTTGGTAAAATGGGAGGTCCATATATCTTCGGGAACAAGTCTACTTTGAGCCACCATTTAACTCAGTTCTAGTCTGTTAATCATAGACCAAATGTTTCCAGAGTTACCTTTTTGTTCAGTGCAGCCAGCATCTCCTCTCCATCCTGTTGATGGAGCCTATGTCGATACAATTTTAGTTGATTTATTTTAGGTTTTGCTTCACTGTTTTAGTCCTAGAGACGATCCAATTCTTCTCTAAAGGGGACCTTGTTTTAATTTTGATTAATTTGAAGTGTAAACCTTTTGTGAGAGTGAACTTGGGTATCAAATGTATGGTTATGGTGTTTCTTGGGCAATTTCCTCAAACGGCCCTTGTACAATGACTCAACAACAAGGTCAAGATGTTGGTTAAAGGATGTGGTGGAATATGTCAGTAACTTAGTTTCATATGAACAGTTCCCAAAATCTTGCACCATCACATTAAGTCGCTTAATATTACCCTCATGACAACTGTGTTACAATTCGTATTTACCAGATTTTATTGGCACACGGTAATCCGTTCCATTCCATGCGAATATCAAAATTAGCATGCTGTGGTCGTCACTGGATTGATTGGGAACAATTTCAAATTGTGTACATAGCTCCTGTAGAGCCCTGGTTACAAAAACATATTCTATAGCAGATGACCAATTCCTCCCATGCAAGGTAGGTTTAGACTTTACTGCTAATTTAGCATATTCGGCCCTCAACCCTCGAGGTTTCTACGCCATTGAATTCCTTGGGTGATTTTCCTCCGGACTACACACTTCCCCTTTGCTATGAGATAATCTAAATCCAGTAGCCATATACTGTCAGAGTCATCATTGAAGTCCCTAGCCACAATGACCTGTCCCCCCGGAGAGGGGATGAACCAGTCTTCAAATAGTCTATGAAGTTTCTCCATAGTCTGGCTTATGTCCATAAGTGGACTCTATAAGGAAGACATGGTATTACAAGTATGACACTGACACGAGATACCATTTCAAAATCTTTTAGATTTGTGGGGTTTGGAAAAACTCCTACTTTGCCCTATAGCTATGATGGGAGTAGTCTCTATGATCAAATAGTAAAGAAAACGCAGTCTAGTCAGTCTCTGTCAAATCAAAATGGCCTATACTAACAAAACGTAATTCTTCTGGGACCAAAGACTGCTGCTTATCTGCACAATCGTGTCTCCAGTAGCTCTGCTGCTGATGCTGGTGTTCTGATGGTCTTCCTACGATGCCTACAGCATCTCTCCTGGTCTTGCCCATCGCCGGTATGTAGCTCTTGCTATTGTGAGCTGCCGTCTGCAATTTCCTGCTTTGTCGATCTCCGGTGCGGTCCTTTCCCGTAACTATTCCTTCTTTAACTCGGTCTTCGTTTCGAGTGCAAATACCGTCTTTAAATATCCCGCGCACTCTTCTTTCATCAAAACGACTAGTTCGCATATTCAGCTTTGTGTTTCTCTCAATATGTATCAACTCCTTCTTCCTCGTCTCAGAACTTGAGGCTTTATGAGAGTTGGAGTCCATAGGATTTCTACGATTTCTAAAGTGATATTGTTTAGAACTTTTACTTGGAAAAACATTGGAAATGGGAGATGTTAAGTGTGTGTTGTGTGTGTGTGAGGTATAAATGGTATCTTGACTGGGGTGATTTTTAGGAAGGGGTTTCAGAGTTTTACAATGAGGGATTTAAATAGTGACAAAAAGCCATCAAGAATGGAGGAATTATAAAGTCTTCTTCTCTAGAAAGGGAAGAAGACTGCGTCTCTCCTGGTGGAGTCGCCACGTCTCCTTAACAACGGTCTCCTCCCATGTTATCCTCCTTCATAATACCACCCTCAGGGTCAGTATCAGGTGGCATCTACCATCCGCTGCCACATAGGAGGAGATCCTTGTTGGGGAGTCTGTGATGACTCCACATAATTCATCACAAGTCTAAGGCCTCAATTTCCCGCTGGCTAGTCTCCTGCATTACAGAAGCCTACACAATACACGGCCTGAAGGCCCCCAAGGACATCCATGCACATCTGGTGTGGGTTAAAGCAGCCTTGGTCGCTTTTAATAAAGTAAGGTCCTTGGGAAACCATCACCAAGGCAGCCACTTGGGCCACCCCCTCAGCGTTCTGTAAATATTATTGTCTTAACCTCAGCTCAAGAGCTGATGCTCAGTTTGGTCCACCGGTCTTCAAAAGACCTCTTTAATTATGGGAGATTTTCCATCCACCCAGTTTTATACATCAGTGCTTATGAATCTCCCACAAGTATGTAGAAAAGGGGACGTAGGAGTAATACAAGGTTATTCACCGTAGTGACTAACGTTAGTCCATAGCCCCCTTTCCTACATACGCCTGCCTTCGCCTCTAAATGTTCACCAATAATGCTAAATATCTCTACCGACCTTGGTGATAAAAAAGGACTGAAGGTGATGCACTGAGTGGGGCCCAGGAAGGTGGGGCTAAAGCAACGCATGCTGACCCCTGTTTGTGAATGAGCAGGTGGGTGCTCATTCAAAGGACTCTGGCTGGTACTCCGCTCCTGAACAAAGCAAATGTACTGAACTTTGATTTGTTGAAACGACAAGTACCAAGAGGCTCTAGGGGAGGCCGGAGTGAGGTATCAAAGTGGTCATATGAGGGTCCAGCTAAAAGCCTTGTACAGTCGTAAGTGTTTGACACGTTGTGGAAGTAGAGTGAAGCCCGACTGGGGCCTCAGGAGAAAGCCTGCCTGGGGGCTGAGACCAGGACTTTGGTAAAAGGGACGAACCTAAGGGATTTAGAATGGCTTTTTGTTGAGCTGTGGCAAGCGTGAACCCGACCGAGGGATGCCAGAAGAAAGCTAAGGCAAGTGAATCACGCATTTTGTAAGAAAACAAAGTGAACTGTGTGATCAGGGCAAATGTGAACCCAACTGAGGGATGCCTGGTAATTGGGGTGAATTGTCGCACACACGGGAACATTGCGACGACAAACGTGAACCCAACTGAGGGATGTCCACAGTGACGTTGTTGGTCTGAGCCTGACCGAGGGTGGCTAACGTTGATGGAAGGATTGGAGCCCGGCTGAAAGGGATCCAAGGGTGAAGGGTAATCGCCCAACGTGAAGATTGCTAGAAGGAACTTTGTGTTTTGTTGTATTTGGCATATCAGGCCCTCTGAGGCCAGTGACTTTGCATAACAAGAGACTTGGGCCCAGAAGGCCCTGATATTGAGGAAAGGAACTGTAACCTCATGCTGGAGAAGCCCAGGAGTGTGCTGAGCTCAAGCGTCCGTCCTTTTCCCGTGCTAAAACTTCATTAACAGCCTGACTTATCATTTTGTGAACACTTCTTTCTTTTCTCCTGAACAGTATTCCACACTATTCTGTAGCATAGCGGTAAGGATTGGCAATAGTTTTTTAGTATAGGCCCTTTTTATTTGACTAGACTCCTACTAGGACTGTATTATTATGATTTGATTGTTGTAGCTAGGTCCCATCTTAGATTTAGGTTTAGATTAGGCATTTATCTCACCCATTTTACAGTTTAATAAACACCCTTGACTGATCACTTGTGTCCATTTTACCTTCGATACCATGCCTTCCTTACAGTTAGTACACACAATCCCTTTTTCTTATATGCCTTTATCTGAAATCCTGATGGAAACCCAAATAAGAGTTGAGAATCCAAAGTCATCCATGGACTCCAACTCCCATAATCACTCGGGTATGGAGACAAGGAAGAGGAGGAAGGGGTTTGTACAAAGTAACAGGAATTCAAAGTACCATCTGCAGACTAGTTTTGCCATACGCGTTATAAGAGGACAATTATACCTGCAGTGCGCAGGCCATTTAAAGGTGGAAAGCGCTCTATGGAAGTGAGGAGTGTAGGAGAGGATGTTAAGCCCTAGGTTAGTCTCGTGAACATGCAGAAGACCGCAAGAATGGAGGAAGAGAAGGCAAGAGCGTCGCAGAGATGAGAGCAGCTGTGCTGCAGCTCCAGGAGGTCAGACCTTTGCCGAGCCAGCACTCTTCACTCCAAATCGAGAAGGGAAGCCGTCAAGTTACTGCAGAGCTACGTAAAATGCTGGGCGAACGGCTGCACGCTTCCCAATGGAAAGCAGATGGAGTCATCCTGAAACGGTGCAAAGAATATCAGAGACGCTGTAAAAGGCCAGCGAGTCTGCCCAAAGCTGCTGGGGTCCCCGGGACGTTCCCAAAAGTGCAAGAACATAGATTGTCTAAATAGTATAAAGTTGCTGATGTGGGCAAAACTTAAAGGTTACACAGCCAATAAGAAGAAAGTTTGAATGCAGACAAGACAAAGTAAGAAGAATGTTTGAATGAAGACCAAGACAAAGTCCAAAGGCAGACCCAGCGCAATACAGATGTATGAGATGCCAATTTGTGGGCGATGTTGTTTAAACAAGCATAGTCAAAGATGGGTATAACTAGCACCTCACTGTATATGCTATTTTAATAAAACTAAACCACTGAAAAACATTAAAGAAGTCCTGGCAGATGAATATACCAAGCAGTTAAAGTTGTGTACAGATTCATGGCATAAGAACATACCAGGCAATCTGCAAACCTACAAAAGAGGTCCTGGCAGGGGAGTATACCAGGCAATCTACAAAGCTACAAGAAGTTTCACAGAAAGATTTATAAAGAACTTTATTACTTAAACAAGAACTTTGTGAATCCAAAGCAGGTCTAAAAAAACAGTTACTTAAAGGAACACTTTTTGTAATTTTATTTGAAGAATCTAGGGGTAATCCTCTGGTTTCAAGGGTCTTTTTACCTTGGAGACATTTTCGTTTGAGTTATTTTTTTGGTTTTTGAACACTTTTGTCATCAAGTCAAGGACATTTTCCTTGCACCTTTTATTGTTTTGATCGTAGTGTGAGGGCCAAGATGGGACATTTTGGCCACAATGACAGATTATTAGTAACAGACTGTAGTTTTGCTTTCTAGGTAGGACATCCTCTTTAGAATATGGATAGAAAGGCATTTACCCATCCTCCTTTTCATTTAATAAATGTCTTTGTTTAAAAACATGAACACCTTGTGCCCGCCTCTGATTGCTGACTCCTCACAACTGACATGATTGAAATATTGAAATGTCCTTTTTTTAATTAGTATTGCTGCTGTGAGCTTAGATTTTTCAATAATAATCTTTACAATTGTATAGCCTTTATTTGGTTTGTTTCTGTTTATCCTATGATTGTCAGTTCTGGAGATGTGACTACACGGTAATGACACACATTATTATTTATTTTTGTTTTACAGAATTAATCTTCTGAGATGATTATAATATAGTATCGAGATATATTTTGTTTATAGATGCATTGTATTTTAGCTGATATCATGTATGATATTAGTTATTTATGATATGATTAGTTATTTATAACGCGCTTAATACCCAGAGGTTTCTAAGCGTGGACCTGGGGATCGAACCTGTGTTGCTCTGTGTCGTCTTGCTTCCAAGGCGAGCACGGTGCCGCTGAGCTAACCTCCAGAGACTTAAAAGGAGCGGGAGGAGAAACTGGCTATATAGAAGGAATCAGATGAGCCATCAATGGACATTCTATCCTTTTCAAGATGGCTTTCTGCAATGTGATTATGCATCATGATCTTTTGGGGTATAATGGAAACTGAAAATTGGCTATTCTGTTTATATTAGTGTGCTTGTTTTTTCCCACTATTACTTTGACGAAGAGGAATGAGGGTGAAACAGATCCTATGAAATAAATGTCTTGGAGTAGTGACATTTCTGCCCTGTGGTATCTTTGGAGTGCCGCAATTTTTTTGGTGGGGTATTTTGCCCCCTTTCTTTTTTACTACATTGACGCAAAGTGTCTGAATTGTGTTCATGATGTCACCATGTTCACCGGCATTGAACCATTCCTTTCATTCGTAAGCCGAGCGAGTCTGGAGCGAGTCTGGAGTAGGACTTCATTTCTGTTTTTTCAATCTATATAAAATTTGACATTGAGCGCTTACTCTTAATTATTGATAAGATGATTATGTGATGTGATAGATTCATCAAGATGTAGAAAGTGATATTTTAGTAAAGAGAAAATGTAGTTTTAAACATTGAGCAAACAACAAGACACTAACCTGGATAATGGCGATAAAAGCCGTTTTTAAGATGTATTGCAGGTGAGCGATTCCTCGACCTTCTGGGATGGCACATGATTGCGTGAATGCTTTGAGAGTATGTTTTTCTCTGGAAGCTGCATGCATCACGACCAGGGGCATATGCACCGTTTTGTGCTGCCAGAGGATTCTGTGGAGAATCCTGCAGAACCCCCACAAAATCCCTGCCTAAGGTCTCCTCCCAGGTGGTTAGGAGAGGGCAGGCGCTTGCTGATCCAAATCCTGGGGGTGGTGTTCTGCAGAAAGATCACCTGTGTGGAGACAAGGCCCAGGCCAGGGCACTGTGAACATGTTGCAGGGTGGACACAGTATTTTTCCTTGCAGAGGGATACTCTTGTCTGTGGGTTAAAAGAGGAATTGGCTTATTGTCATTTTGATCCATCCTTAGGAAGCGGGCGAGATGTAAGGATACACTCCAAGGGTGTAATCCAACCAGGTGTTGTATCCAAAGAACAGGTCTTTGATACCCCTAAAATCACATGTCCCGCCCAACTCCAAAGGTATACCAAAAAGAATAACAGAAATGTGGCCTTTCCTGTCCCATCCATCTCTAAAAAGGTTAAACCCTACAATTCCTCTTCCAGCAACATCAGAGGAAGTAAAATCACTATTAAAAATGGTAACAAAGTAGGAAAACCGAATTTCTTTAAAGTGGACTTGATGTCCCAGAATCGGTCAGGGACTGTGATGAAGAGGCATTTAGAGTTAAAGGACAGACCGGCAGGCCTAACAGTCTTTGGCAAGGTCAGGCAATTAGTACAAGGACCTACACCTGAGGCCTATTAGCCCACCTTAGGTAAATAAAAGGCTGCAGCAGATAGGAGCAACAGAAAGAAGCAGAAGATGGAAGGTTGGCAGAAGAAGCAGCGAAGGAAGAGCAGATTTCAGCTACAGGCTCTGAGTTGGTCCTGTGCTCACCGACCCTAGTTTGCTGTGGCTGCATTGGAAAGACTGGGAGAAGCTGGCAGTCTTTCCAGGTGTGCCTAATCACTGTGAATCCAGAGCTGAAGTTGTGTGTTTTCCCGAGGCCCTTGTGCAGAAGCAAGCCGAGGGAAGTTGGTGAAAAGAAATCTATTTATTGTCGAGGCTGGATCTTAGACACCCGTACTGCAGAGGGGTGTGGGTCCCAAGAGAGCCTGTAGCAGTAGTAGCAGAAGTATGAAAGTCAGAAGTGGAAAACGCCCACAAATACTGTGACTCTGGAGCCGGTGATTGAAGCTCTGTTCTCCGAAAGCACAAGAATGACCTTGCTGGTAACTGTAGCCAGTTGAATTCACACTTGCATAGAGGTTGGAGCAAGGGAAGTTGTTTGCAGCCTTTTACTGGTTCTGTTATGTCCTTCTCAGGACCCCTTTTGGCGATGTATTTCTCCAGCATTGGATCTTTCATGGATTCACATGCTTAGAATATTCCCCGTCGTCAGACTGGGACCCCTCGGTACACATATATATAGCCTTTTCCAATAGGAAAACTTCCGACACTTTTGTGTCCTATCTACGTCCTTTTAGGACCCGCCTACGCATGCTCCGTAGGCCGTCCCCGTATAAGAGGCCCGCCCCCGCGGTTCCCCTTCAGATTTCAACCGTCTCCAAAGTAGTGGGATCTCCTCGCGTTGTCTTTACTATTTTGTACAATGTTGCATTACTGGAATTTGAGTACAGAAAATGTCCTCCGGGTCAGGAAAAGCGCTGTTCCGCCCATGCGCGACGTGCGGCTTGAAAAATGTTTACGAGGGGGACGGACATATGGATTGTATATATTGCCTCCACCCTCATCATTCGGCGGATAACTGCGACATATGCAAAGGGTTTTCTCAAAAAACCCTCAAAGACCGCAGTCGACGACTGGTGGCATGGCTGAATGATGGAGCGGGGGCATACCCCCCTTCGGAGGTAGGCTCCACACAATCGGCGAAAACATCACGCCGCGCTACCACGTCGGAACCACCGGCGAAGAAATCTCGACCAACGGAAAAAGAGTCGTGTGGAAGTCACTCAACTAGAGACTCCTCGTCAAAGAAATCATCTTCATCAAAAAAGCATGAAAAGGAAAGGAAATCCTCCTCGGGCGATCATCATAGATCGACCACGAGTCGAGAGTCGAGTAAAAGCAAGCCAAGAGTGGAAAAGGCGGGACCGCCAAAACCACCTGCTAACTCACCGTCGTCGACAGCGGCCCAGTCATCGGCATCCACCCTGCCACTTACGCAGGTGGCATCCACCGTCCCACCGACAACGACGTCGACGATGGCCTCGTCGACGGGGGTTCTACAGGAGGCCTGGAGGCCTGAAGTTTTTGATCCGACCCCCCCGGATACTTTACTACAAGAACAGGCTGTGTTGCTGTCCTCGGAGGACGAGAATGAGAGAATAGCTGGCCCAGCAGACCTAGGGCTACGAGTGGCTGACAAGTCGTCGACGAGGGGATCCGTTACACCGGTATCTGCCCCTCTTCTCAATCCTCAATCTGTTTTGTCGTTGGAAATTCTGTCCACGCTTCAGTCGTTAGTCGTTGGACCAGAGACTACCTCAGGCAAACCTACCACAGTCACCCATCGACGAGCCGGGCCCGTCCCGTCAACCGACGCACCTACGCACGCCAATCTCAGCGCTGGCACAAGAGGAAGGTGAGCTGCCAGATTCGGAGTCTGACAGGGGAGCCATGTCGGATATCTCATCATCCCCCTCCAGGGATCCAACCTGGGAGTCAGAGGTGGAGTTGGAAACCCCTAGAAGCCCAGCTCACCCGTCCCCTCCGGACGACATTGCGTCATTCCATTCTATGATGGAGAAGGCATGCAAAGAATTTGGTTTGTCCCAGGAAGAACAGAAAAAGGACTGTTTTTTGTTCGACCACATGGGTAAGAGAAGGAGGTCTGTGTTCTCGATACCAATACTAGACCATGTATGGAAGGAGGGGTTGCAGACAATGCGTCACCCGTTTTCAGAGCCGGCAGTGAAAGGACGCCTGGAAAAAAAGTTTAAGGCTCCAGAGTCTACCCCCAAGTGTTTATCCTCCCAACCAACGCCAGACTCGGTGGTGTCGGCGGCAGCGGCGAGGAAGGCGAAGGCCCAGCACAAGTGCACGACTCCTCCTGAGAACGAAGCGAGACGCCAAGATGCCTTTGGCAAAAAAGTGCTATCCGTGGGAGCGACCACAGTAAAGGCCGCAAACTCTCTGGAAATTGTTGTCAGATACGATAGGGAGATGTGGCACAGGCTAGCTCCGTTGCTTGATCATCTTCCGGAAGAGCATAGGAAGGCAGCGATGTTACTCGTCCGAGAAGGTGAGGAAGCCTCAAATCACGCAATAAACATCGCGGTGGACCTCGCTGAGTCAGGCTTCAAGCAAGTCAATAATGGGGTCGTATTACGTCGACAGTCATGGCTTAAGTGTACCTACTTCAGGCCAGAAGTCCAATACAAAGTTTTAGATATGCCCTTTGAGGGAGACCTTCCCTAAAGGGAATGAAAGAGGACTCGGACACGGCACGTTCATTGGGTGCCCTCCAGAGTGGCAGAAACTACAAGTCTTTTCTCCCTTTAGAGGGGCTTCAGGTAATTCAAGATTCTCTGCATCTGGAGACAGATCCTTTGGCAGATCAGCTTACCCCTCCCAGGGTTACAGACGTGCCTCCCAAACGGCAAACCGTCGCCGGAACTTCCAGACTTCCAGGAAAAGACCATCATATCCGTCGTCGTCGAGAGACAAGCAAAATAAAGATCAGCAGTGACATACAACACACCGTTCTGGGGGGAAGAGTTTCAGCATATGTCGACGAATGGGAACGAATAACGACAGATCAATGGGTGCTGGATACTATAAGAAACGGACACTCTCTACAATTCAAACACAGCCCTCCGCAAATTCCACCTGCGTTCACCGCTCATTCCCATCTGAAGATACTGCAACAAGAGGTAACACTCATGTTAGCAAAGAGCGTGATAGAATTAGTTCCAACATCACAGAGAGGTCAAGGAGTCTACTCAAGATATTTCGTTGTAAAAAAGCCGAACGGCAAATGGCGTCCCATTTTAGACTTACGCGATCTCAACAAGTCTTTAAGGAGCCTAAAATTCAAGATGCTCACTCTGCAGGAAGTGATCCATGCCGTTCAAGAGGGGGATTTTCTAGCGTCCCTGGATTTACAGGACGCGTTTTTCCATATTCCAATGTGTCGGAAACACAGGAAATTCCTAAGATTTGTAATAGGGCGGACTCACTACCAATTCACGGTTCTTCCTTTTGGGCTCAAGACCTCCCCCAGAACGTTCACGAAATGCCTGGTTCCAGTAGCGGCCTGGCTAAGGAAGCAAGGCCACCATGTATACCCATACCTCGACGACTGGCTGGTAAGGGGATCCTCCCCAGCGTCAACCAATACAAGTTTACAAGCCACCATGCAGCTTCTACAACAGCTGGGATTCGCCATAAACTTCGAAAAATCCTCTCTGCAGCCATCGAGATCGCTGGTATTCCTGGGGGCACAGTTCGAGACCCGGTTAGGGCTAGTGCAACCTTCTCTCGACAGAACCTCAAGACTCAATCAACAAGCATGCCGACTACGGCGAAACACCAAGATCTCAGTGAGAAAATAAGTTTCGGTCCTAAGGGCCATGGCATCCTGCATCCATCTGGTGGAAAACTGTCGCCTATTCATGAGGCCAGTCCAGGAATTCCTCGCGGACCGATGGACGCAGGCTCAAGGATCGTGGTCAGACAAGATAACCATCGACGACGACAAGCTGCTTCGGACCCTTCAGTGGTGGCAGAGTTTCCACAATCTGAACAACGGCGTACCCCTACAGGAGCCGGAGTTTCAGCGAACCATAGTCACGGACGCGTCCCTAACCGGATGGGGAGCTCACATGGGTGCTCTCCAAACGCAAGGTCGCTGGTCTCCAACGGAGTCACTCCTACACATAAACGTGTTAGAGCTCAGAGCAGTACGATGGGCCTTGAAGGCATTCCTACCACACATCAAGGGCTCGCGAGTACGAATACTGACCGACAATACAACGGCCATGTTTTATCTGAGGAAACAAGGAGGGACGCGATCAAGAACTCTTTCCATAGAAGCCCAGAAAACATGGCATTGGGCATTAAAGCACGAAATTTCCATCGTGGCTCATCACCTTCCAGGAGTGAGGAACTCCCAAGCAGACTCCCTCAGCAGAAGCATGGCCCAGATACACGAGTGGGAAATGGACACAGTTCACCTGATGAAAGTGTTCGAGAAATGGGGTCACCCCCCTCTGGACGCCTTCGCGACCAAAGACAACAAGAAATGCGAGCAATTCGCAAGCAGATGGCCTCAAGAGGGCTCCAGGGGGGAGGCATTCTCCTTTCCATGGACGGACATGTTCCTCTATGCTTTTCGCCCGTTCCCCCTCATACGGAGGACAATACAGTGGATACGCAGATACAATTGCCGGGTAATTCTAGTGACACCATACTGGCCAAGGCAACCGTGGTTCTCCGACCTGCTTCACCTGTCGCTGGAACATCCCATAGGGTTTCCCAAAGCCCCGAACCTACTATCCCGGGAAAAAGGCACGGTGTGGCATCACGACCCGGACAGTCTCAACCTTACAGCCTGGCTCCTGACTTTTCGGAGTTCGGTGCTTTAGACGTTTCGGAGGATTGTCAAAAAATTCTGCAAGCGGCTAGAGCCCCTTCTACAAACAAATCCTACTCCTATAAGTGGCGGAGATTCTGTGAATGGTGTAGGGGACAACAGGGCCTACAACCGTTGTCGGTGACGCCGGAACAAGTTCTACGTTACCTGCTCCTCTTAGCGGAGAGGGGATTATCCTTCACATCGATAAAGGTGCACCTGGCGGCCATCTCGAGGTTCACAAGGAAAAGGCAGTCGTCTCCTCTATTTAGCGACAGACTTGTAAAACACTTCATGAGGGGTTTATTTCGAGCTTTTCCCCCGGAAAAACGTTTCCCCCCGACTTGGAGTCTCAACACAGTGTTGGCAGGCTTAATGAAACCGCCTTTTGAGCCTATGGCCACGTCCGACATAAAATTAATTTCGTGGAAGTTGGCATTCTTGATTGCTGTCACATCAGCTAGAAGAATCTCGGAACTGCAAGCGCTGGTCGTAGACCCGCCATACCTAAGATTCTTTAAGGACAAAGTAGTCCTGGCAACTAATCCTACGTTCGTCCCAAAAGTTCCGACAGTGTATCACAAACACTAGTCCATTGTTCTCCCTACTTTCTTCGCCACACCATCATCGGCAGCAGAAAAAGCTCTTCATACCCTGGACGTTAAGAGGGCTCTGAAATTTTACCTACATCGTACACAGGAATTCAGGTCTACTAGACAACTGTTCGTCGCGTATGGTCCGTCGACGAGAGGAAAAGCAATCTCTAAACAAGGATTGGCTCGATGGGTCTCATCGACGATTGCGTTTTGTCACTCTAAGGCCGGAAGGCCACTGCAAGGACATCCTAGAGCCCATTCTACAAGATCGATGTCCTCCTCAACAGCTTTATGGGCAGGAATTCCGTTGACGGACATATGCCAAGCTGCGGCATGGTCAGTGCCCCACACGTTTACCCGCCACTACTGCCTTGCCAGGCAGCATGCGGACAAGGTGCAGATGGGAAGAGCTGTCCTGCGCCATCTGTTTCAGTAAGGTAAGCTCCACGCTGTGGAGAATCTGTTGTCTACCTTTTTAATGACAGTTTATTTTATGTGGGTAAGGTTATATGAGGTAACTTATTCCTACTGTACATATGCATTGTGTAGTATGTTGAGGGTATATTACATTACATTCTCACCGCCGTCTCAAGTGTTACTGCTATACAATCTATTCTAAGCATGTGAATCCATGAAAGATCCAATGCTGGAGAAGGGAATAGTTTCTTACCTGTAACTCCATTTCTCCAGCATTGGTATCTTTCATGGATTCACATGCGCCCGCCAACCTCCCCGGAATGTAATGTATTTAATTGATAAATTTAACCCTTCCTACTTTGGAGGGGCCGAAATCTGAAGGAGAACCGCGGGGGCAGGCCTCTTATACGGGTACGGCCTACGGAGCATGCGTAGGCGGGTCCTAAAAGGACATAGATAGGACACAAAAGTGTCAGAAGTTTTCCAATTGGAAAGGCTATATATGTGTACCGAGGGGTCCCAGTCTGACGACGGGGAATATTCTAAGCATGTGAATCCATGAAAGATACCAATGCTGGAGAAATGGAGTTACAGGTAAGAAACTATTCCCTTGCCTGGTATACTCTCCTGCCAGGGCTTTTTACAAACACACTTGTAACTGCCTGGTATGCTTCTCCTGCTTGGACTTCATTTAAACACACTTGTAACTGCCTGGTATACTCGGAGAGAACTTTCTTCATGTGGGCTGTGAACCCACTTCCAAACGTAATATCTTCTTGCCTGTACTTTATCTAGTTCTGTATCTGCCTGGACACTATCCTGCAAGGCTTTTCTTAGCTGTGTATTGCATACTGACATTCCTGAAACCTTCTCACTTTTCATTTGCTTTCTTTCAATGAAATGATCACAAGATCCTTCTCTTTCAAAGGCCTTGTTTTCTTTCTTAACAAATATTCCTCTTTTGCATATCTGCCAATACACTCTGGTGTCCCCATTTCCCTGCCGGGGACTCACTGGTTTTTGTTGGGGTGCTTCATTCCTCTCGCAGTAAGCCGGTGGTAGATGTTTGGCTTTTCTCCTCGTCTCACTGCCTCCGTTCTCTGGCTTCTCCGTGTTCTGCGATTCCTGCCAGGCCTGCCTGCTTCGTGTCAGGGTCTGGTAAGACAAATGCTGCTGCTTCACACCTGCAAACACCCTGTAGCCTTCCGCTGACTTCTGGCATTCTTGCAGCGTGCCTTCCTTTGTGGTCAGCATTCCTCTTTCTTTCTGAGTCATAGGGCTTCACAGAGCTCCTCGCAGCCCCTCCCTCTCCCGGTCCTCACTGAGAGAAGCAGCTCCCTCTCTCTAGAAGCTCTCTCCAGTCAGCTGTCGCTGCTGTTTAAATCTTATGGTTATTGGTACGCATTCGCAACAACTAGAACGCAGCTTGAGTTTTTGGTCTCTTCCGCTCTGCATCACTCGGCTCATCTTCCTCGTACCAGTATTCTTGCAGTTATGGGAATGGAAGTCCATTCTGGATGTTTTACATGGAAAGTCTGGGAGAGTGCTTTCAGAAGTCTTTAAGTGCAAGTTGGTTCTGAATAACTTCTAAGAAGAGTCTGAGGAGATATTATCATGCGTTTTAGAGGGTAAATCGGATCTTGTGGAAAGGTTTTCAGCACCTTTCCTAGGGGGATTAGAAAAGGTGGAACAATATGCCATTAACCTTACTTTAACTTTAATGATTTACACTGCGCTAACCATGGACCCGTAGGATTAAGGGCGCAACCACAGGAAAAAGACCGACAACAAATAAGAATCGTAACACCAGAGGCTAGTCAATGTAAGTATTCGATAACAGATCAAGCAAATAAGAGTTTTTAGTTTCTTCCTGAAGAGTTCAGTGGGCTTCAAAGTCCTGAGATCTGTTGGAAGACCATTCCATGCTCTTGGGGCCACGGTCTGAAAAGCTCCCTTTGTGGCTTTGAAAGTCCTACATCTGGGAAGGGACAGCTGGTTGGTATTACTAGATCCAAGGGATCTCATGTGTTTGCCCAGTCAACATTTGTGTGTAATTACCAAAAGGCGATGTACAAACCTCGACCCTACTGGGCGCCTCAGACACGTGGTCTTTCCAAGCGATTCCAGTAACCACGCACACTGCACTGTTCTGTATCACCAGTAGCTGGTTACAGTCCACTTTATTGATACCATACAACAAACTACAACAGTAGTTGAGGTTGCCACCCACAATGGCCCTTGCAATGGTCTCAGCATTGGATTGTGTAAAGAAAGGTCGAAGGTGGGCCAAAAGCTTGATGTAATAAACTGAGGGCGAAACCAGGCTACGGACATGAGCCTTCATGTTAAGGTGTTGGTGAAGGAAGACGCCCAGCATCTTAAACCTCTTTTGAGAGACAATTCTGGTTTCCTCAATGCAAAAATTCTCATACGCAGGTCCCAGTTTCCTTATGTTGGGAGTACCAACAACCAAGAGCTCGGTCCTGTCTTTATTCAGAGCAAGGGCATTCTGTACCGTACAACCCTCAATAAGAGGGTTTACTTTATTCAGCTGCAATTAATCTTGGTCATGTATACCAGTAATTGGGATGACACACTCGGTGTCATCAGGGTAGTTTGTGAACGCTACCCCACTTTGCTCTAAAAGATCTAAGAAGGGTACCGTGAAGATGTTATAAAGGCATGGTGAAATGCATGGCCGCTGGGGGACGCCGAATTTCAGAATCGTAGGAGGAGATTCTGCCTCATCACAGTAGACTCCGCATTTCTGATTGCTCCGAAACGAAGAGATCCATTGGGCTGCTTCACTCAAGAAGTTAGCAACGTCCTTCAACCTGGTGATCAAGATGGAGTGATCCACCAAGTCAAAGGCCACTGATAAATCCAGCAGCATCAGAATAGATGATTTTCCATTATCCATACGATCTAATAATCTAGATTTACGTTCTAGCAAAGCAGTTTCAGTCCCAAATCCCTGCCTAAGCCCTGATTGATGTTTGATGAGAATGGGATGTTAGTTGAGATGAGCAGAGATTTGGACGTACGCAACCCGATCCAAGATCTTGAGCAAAAAAGGGGTGTTCATAGTGGGTCTATAGTTTAACAGCATATCCGCAGGTAAACCTGTCTTTTTAAGGATGGGTGTTATCCATGCCTTTTTTAGCCCCTAGGGCCCTGAGTTTACTAAGAAGGAGGCATTAACAAATTTGCAGATGGCGTCCAACAAAATAGGAGAGTAGGATTTAATGATAACTGCTGAACAGGGAACGCCTTTACATTCAGATGTTCAACGATAGTAGATAGTTCTGATACCGCTATGGCGTTAAAACTAAATTGTGGAATGAGGGGGCATTTTACAAAATACACATTGGCTCTAGCTCCTGATAACTTGGATTGACCCTCTTTTTTGAGGGCAAGATCTGCCTTGATTTTGCTAATTTTACCCTGCATGGCTTCTTGAATAGCTGAGCACCACGCAGTGTCCTTAATTACGGTGCCAGAGTCCTGAGTGTGCAGGGTTTCCTGCGCTTTAAGAATTTCAAAGAGCACCATCACTTCAGATTGAGCACTCTGGAATCTACTATTGAAGGTGTTTTTTTAGCATTAAGAATAGCTAGTTCGTATTCTTTGGCTACTCCTTTGTAGGCTGCCAAGGTAAAGGGAGAGTGGTTACATTTCCACTCATAGAAGTGTGGAGGCATTGAGTTTAAGTTCAGGAGAGAACCAGGTATTGCTGTTAGGTACTTCTTTCTGCATTTTCTTGTTTAGTGGTGCTAGAGTATTAGAAATATTGACAAAGGATGAGGAAAGAAGATTAGATAGCTCTCAATGGAGTCTGTATTGGATACGTTCGCAATAACTGGACGAAGGAGAGGTTCAATATGCTCCAATGTTAGATTTCTCTGATTTCTGTATAGGAACTCTTGTGTATGCAAGGCTTTCCTTTTAAATGGGAATTCAGACTGCACAGTGAAATGCACCAAGTAATTGTCCGACCAAGTGCAGGCAAGGACTTGAAGATTTGTGGTTACAATATTCAGTGTGGATACCCAGTCAAGGGTGTGCCCCTTACAGTGGATGGGTTCATGAACCTTCTGTCCAAAGCCCAGATTGGACAAAGCAGTCTCCTAATCTGAGGCTATAATATCAGAATCCTGCCCTAGCCAAAGATTAAAATCGCCCAACGCTATGAAACTAGTATTGGGTTTCAGAAAGGGTAGGAGGAAGTTCGATAATACAGTAGTGTAGCCCTCTGCTGCTAAAGGGTGTCTATAGAGCAAAAGGACATTCATGGTGGACTCAGCATTAAGCCCTATTTGACATATCTTGACTCAGTCCCTTCAATGGGTTGACATTTGACTTCCCATAAAACAAGATTGGACTTAAAAATTAACGCACGCCCATCCCCCTTTTTCCACCAATCCTATCCTGCCGGAGCATACTATATCCTTCTGGGATGGTCAAGATCAAGGAGGGCCAAGCTTAAGGCCTTCGGTATGGATGGGGTATCCTTAAGAGAGGAAGGGGAATACCTTGCCTTGTCCGGTCATGCCCTGCTACTCCCCTGGAGGTTGTCACCCCCCCATGTGATCCTCCCTCATATAGCTACCCCCAGGGTCAGGATCAGGTGGTGGCTGCCTTCCCCTGGCCACAGGAAGTGATGACACCATTGGATTCATCACACCACCCATGGCCATGCTAATCATTCCCATCCAGTTCTTGCCTCTCTCAGCCCAAAACACCTGCTAATGGGAACTCTTTGAGCTCGCTTTAATCAAGCCTTACCATCGGGCTTTGCATTCAAAGTGCCTGCCAGCATTTTTTCAAAGCAGTCTTCTGAGATTTAATGAATCAATTGGAGTTGTAAAGCCACTGCTGGTGTAATAAAAATGTCTTACCAGGCCTGCCTTCAGCCACTCCAATTAAAAGTACTTTGCATGTCCTTCACTGATGTCCTGTTAAAAACAAGCATTGGCAAAGTCAATAGTATTAGACATTTTCCAGGCACTGCTATTGGATGCCCAGGTACTCACACAATATTGCACTTGCTACCATCAATGGGCAGTTAATACCACTAGGGATGTGCCTGGCAAGCGCCTTTCCCATGCCTCTCCAAAACCCAAAGTCTTGATACTGGCAGTGCTTGTTATTGTTGTTTATTTTCTCTCCTTGTTTATTCTCCATTGCCTTTTAATCTAAATTATGTTTTCTCTGCAGGTTTCTAATAGCTATTGCTTGTTTTTTTTTCCCCAATCAGTCATTTTATGTTTTTTTTTTTCATGAACCAAACACCATGCGGCCAAAGTGTTTGTAATGAGTCCATTAGTTGCTGTGAGTCCATCTGTACAGTGTTCCCAGTCCGTAACAAATGCTGGTAAAATTGCTGGGAATTCCGGCACTGGCATGTTTACCGGACCAGGGGACACACGAGTTTGTCGGAGGGTGCCACGGATCTACCTCCAGGCCAGACCTGCCGGTAGATCAGGCACCCACCCGGCAAATACCAGTAATATCGTCAAAGCCCCCCATGGAGGCCTATGGGACTACTGGCATTCCCACCGCCCAAAGTATCCTGATAAATACTGGGATATCGGGCAGCGGGAATGCGAATTCTGTTTTGGTGGCCTCCTGCCGAAATGCCACGTGGCGCTTCTCTTGCCCTCACTTTAAATCTTCACCTAATCCTTATACCTGCACCTGAAGTTTAGGTGTGTCCTGAGTAAGGTTTTCCTCTATTGTGTATTTTAAGCAAGGTGCTCTGTGCCATGGGGTGCATTTCTTTCATCACTTCGAGATCAGTGTTGCGTTTATTGTAAATGCATATATTTAATATATGTTCCTCAGGCTCCTGATACCAGAACATGCTGGATATTTTCGTGTTGAATATTCATAAACACAGGCCAATGTATTACTTATTGAGTGTTACTGTATTTAGGCAAATGACCACCTGCACATGTCGCACTATGAGGGGCTGCTCTGGGAGGGTCTGCAGCCTGAATCCTATACCCTTCACCTGGATATCGGGGGACATGGCCCAAGTTTTTTTCCATGTTCAATTCTTATTTCATGGTGACCCCAGGGTGGGCATCCAGAGCTTGGTACCTGTCCCCTCACAGACTCTCTATAGGCGTTCTATGCCCTCTTCTGCGTATTCCGTCCCTTTTGACCCGTCTAGGCGTAGTACGCCACAATGTTACATCATCAAGCTCCTGGTCCCTGATGGCGTGCAGGATATATGGCGTGTGTGAGCACCACACCCCGTGGGTAATGATAAGCGGCGCTCAGATACCGCAGGGTTCGTAGCGCGATATAAATGCCAACATATTATTATTATTATTATTTAGGGAGTATCTGCCTTTTAGGACAGGCTTCCTCCCCCATTTCAGAATCCAGGACTCGGCTCCTAGTCCCTGATGTGTAGGATATTTAGGGAGTATCTGCCTTTTTGGGCAGGCTTCCTTCCTCATTTGAGAATCTAGGCCTCGGCTCCTAGTCCCTGATGTTGTGCAGGATATTTAGGGAGTATCCACCTTTTCGGACAGGCTTTCTCCCTCATTTCAGAATCCAGGACTCGGCTCCTAGTCCCTGATGTTGCGTAGGATATTTATGGAGTATCTGCCTTTTAGGACAGGCTTCCTTCCTCATTTGAGAATCTAGGCCTCGGCTCCTAGTCCCTGATGTTGTGCAGGATATTTAGGGAGTATCCACCTTTTCGGACAGGCTTTCTCCCTCATTTCAGAATCCAGGACTCGGCTCCTAGTCCCTGATGTTGCGTAGGATATTTATGGAGTATCTGCCTTTTAGGACAGGCTTCCTTCCTCATTTGAGAATCTAGGACTCTGCTCCTATGCCCTGATGTTGTGTAGCATATTTATGGAGTATCTGCCTTTTCGGGCAGGCCTCCTCCCTCATTTGAGAATCCAGGACTCGGCTCCTAGTCCCTGATGTGTAGGATATTTAGGGAGTATCTGCCTTTTTGGGCAGGCTTTCTTCCTCATTTGAGAATCCAGGACTCGGCTCCTAGTCCCTGATGTTGTGTAGGATATTTAGGGAGTATCTGCCTTTTTGGACAGGCTTTCTTCCTCATTTGAGAATCCAGGACTCGGCTCTTAGTCCCTGATGTTGTGTAGGATATTTAGGGAGTATCTGCCTTGTTGGGCACGCTTTCTTCCTCATTTGAGAATCCAGGACTCTGCTCCTGGTCCCTGATGGCGTGTAGGATATTTAGGGAGTATCCGCCTTTTTTGGGCAGGCTTCCTTCCTCGTTTGAGAATCCAGGACTCTGATGGCGTGTAGGAAATTGAGGGAGTATCCGCCTTTTCGGGCAGGCGTCCTCCCTCATTTGAGAATCCAGGACTCTTGTAAGATCTATCGCTCTGCCTGGAGCCCATGATCAGCTGTTATTTGGAGGGTGGCCTAGTTTCCTTGCTGGAAATCCTTTTTGAGGTCTTTGCAGAAGTGAAAACCTTTTAGTCTACCAACGTGCTTGGGGCCAATATTTCTGGTGGGGCCGAGTGGTGCAGGAGAAGCGTCCAGGGTCCCTAGGGGTCGATCAGCAGGTCCTTTTTCAAATTTTTCATTTAAATTAGCCCAGAGCAACTGCCCCAGTGTTGGCCGTCTTACTACTCAGCAACCTATTTTTTTGATTAGTGGCATTAAACGTGCCCCTTGCTGCACGCGTGTTACAAGCTGTCTTTGCTGCACGCATGTTACAGGCTGTCTTTGCTACACGCGTGTTACAGGCTGTCTTTGCTACACGCGTGTTACAGGCTGCCTTTGCTGCACGGATGTTACAGGCTGCCTTTGCTGCACGGATGTTACAGGCTGCCTTTGCTGCACGGATGTTACAGGCTGCCTTTGCTGCACGCGTGTTGCAGGCTGTCTTTGCTGCACGTGTGTTACAGGCTGTCTTTGCTACATGCGTGTTACAGGCTGCCTTTGCTGGCTAGGTGTTACAGGCTGCCTTTGCTGCACCTGTGTTACAGGCTGCCTTTGCGGCACCCGTGTTACAGGCTGCCTTTGCGGCACCCGTGTTACAGGCTGCCTTTGCGGCACCCGTGTTACAGGCTGCCTTTGCGGCACCCGTGTTACAGGCTGCCTTTGCTGCACGCGTGTTGCAGGCTGCCTTTGCTGCATGGATGTCACAGGCTGCCTTTGCTGCACGCGTGTTACAGGCTGCCTTTGCTGGCCAGGTGTTACAGGCTGTCTTTGCTGCACGCGTGTTACAGGTTGCCTTTGCTACACATGTTACAGGTTGCCTTTGCTGCATGCGTGTTACACGCTGCCTTTGCTGCATGCGTGTTACACGCTGCCTTTGCTGCATGCGTGTTACACGCTGCCTTTGCGGCACACGTGTTACAGGCTGCCTTTGCGGCACCCGTGTTACAGGCTGCCTTTGCGGCACGCGTGTTACAGGCTGCCTTTGCGGCACGCGTGTTACAGGCTGCCTTTGCGGCACCCGTGTTATAGGCTGCCTTTGCGGCACGCGTGTTATAGGCTGCCTTTGCGGCACCCGTGTTACAGGCTGCCTTTGCGGCACGCGTGTTACAGGCTGCCTTTGCGGCACGCGTGTTACAGGCTGCCTTTGCGGCACCCGTGTTATAGGCTGCCTTTGCGGCACGCGTGTTACAGGCTGCCTTTGCGGCACGCGTGTTACAGGCTGCCTTTGCGGCACGCGTGTTATAGGCTGCCTTTGCGGCACGCGTGTTATAGGCTGTCTTTGCTGCACGCGTGTTACAAGTTGCCTTTGCTACACATGTTATAGGTTGCCTTTGCTGCATGCGTGTTACAGGCTGCCTTTGCTGCATGCGTGTTACAGGCTGCCTTTACGGCACACGTGTTACAGGCTGCCTTTGCTGTATGCGTGTTACAGGCTGCCTTTGCTGCCTGCTGTCGCCATAATTTAAGACTTTAAATGTGTGCTTTAGAGCCAGGCCCAGTACTGGGTGTACAGGGCCCTGGGTGGCAAAAGGTGTGTGCCCCCCCACCCACATTTGCATACATGGTGACATCGGTGGTATTACAGAAAGTTATATTATAGAATGAGTCTACTATATGCAAAGGTATCATGGGAAGTTAAATGAAAACACATTGCCAGGAGTAAGGCAGGCAACAAATAACCAGTGACATCCTGTATTTGTATTGACACTGTTAATATGTGGAAATATCAGCGGTGAGGCTTTTTTTGATGTACCCGATAGTGTGAGCTGAGTACCTTTTTTATTTTTGGCAGATAAAGGCATAGTGCGATAAAAGAATTTGCCCAGGAGCACACACTTTGGTTAAGTGCAGAAGCCAGGATTTGAGATTAGTTTGCAATTTTTGGAACTTCAACACAACGCTTTCCATGTGTGATTGATATAAAAAAAAAAGTGTCAAATGTCTTCTGTAAACTTTAGTTTGAAATCACCATCTGACTGTGGAGGGCATTGCAAAAATATGCTGATTTTGTTTTTTTGTGTACATATTTGGCCAGAATATCCAAACTAGCAATGAAGGGGGTTCCAGAGATGTCCTGCCAAGGCAGGGATTGAGCCAGGGGCACACAGATCAGGTTGCATCTCCTGCATGATTACCTTGTAGTGCCATGAAGCCCACCTGGGGGGGGGGGGATCTTGAGGCAGGCAGGTAAGCAATGTTGCAGTTCTTCAAAATGCAGGGCTTAGGTCGAAAAATAGTGGGGGTTGCTCAATCATTTATTAGGCGCTCAGTGCCGGCTCCAGCCTTAAGAAAAGGTATGGGGGCTCAATCACCTTTACATAGGCGCGGAGTAGATTGGGGCAGGGGGCATGGTTGCACCCGTTCTCCTTGCCATGCTGATCTAAATCACTGGTTGTGGCAGGGTTTCTGCCCCCTCTTCTGCTGGGCTCAGGGTAGTGCTGTGTTGGCATACATCTTGAAAATTACATTTCATGTATTCAGAAACTGGCAAAAATGGTCTTCCGAGATTTGGGGCTTCATGCCGAATCATGTAACATCTGCCGGCACCTTTTCTTGACCGGCATACTCAGTCTCCTGGTAGGCGCAGTGAACTAGAGGCAGGCCTGACCTGCTGGGAGTTCCAGCCCAACCGGCAGGGAATTCACTGAATCACTGGCACCGTTAACATGGTGGCAAACAGAAAGGTGATGGCTGGAAGGTCTTGAATTAATCATAACCACGGGCAAAGCTCTGGGCAACCCTCCAGACCACGGTTTTTCGGCCTGCCAAGCCATTACAGAAGGGGAAAAACCATATTCAAATCAGGCTTGGTCCTACCCCAAAAGGGGCAGTCCAGCCCGAACTGCAAGGTCCACATCCCTTCTGCACGAGACCACAAGCATCCCCAGACATGTTTCAGCCTTGTTGGGCGTCATCAGTGAGGAGTAGCTTGGGTCTCTAGGCCCAGCAGACTCGGGACCCACGTCCGGGCATACCCGTCCCACTCGGGGTGACATTGGATAAACAGAAAGGTGATGGCTGGAAGGTTTTGAATTAATCATAACCACGCGCAAAGCTCTGGGCAACCCTCCAGACCATCGTTTTTCAGCCTGCCAAGCCATTACAGAAGGGGAAAAACCTTAACACGGTGCCAGTGCTTCAGTGGTTCCCATCCCATGGAGCCCTACGGCACTTGCAGTTACTGCGCTGCCCGTAGACTCCCAGTAATACAGGGCTATTGGGCGGTGGAGGCGGTAAGCCAAGGCTGCAGAGGGGCTTGCCTGCATCCTTGTAATGATCCCCTCAAAACCCCGGCAAACGAAAAATTCAAGCATACGCGCGCTCTCTTTTAAAGCATGCCTTCAGCAACAGCAGTGAATGGGTGAATGGGAGCTGCGTTAGTCACTGAAGAGGTGCGAATGGTGGGCACTTGGAAACGGGCGGGGTGCATACATCTACATGCCTTGTAAAATTGATCAGAAGTGATAATATGGTGCATTTTCTTTCACTGTTTCTTTTAGTCTGGGTAACCGGTTTAAAATCCAGATCAGATTTGTTTTTTTAGGCTATCGTGAATTTGGAGCTGGTAATTGTGGGCTTCCATTCAGAATGGGGAAAAGGTAGTTTCCATCGTGCTCTAGTTGCTCATCCAGTTAAGATTTATCTATTGTCCGGGTTGTTTATAATGTGATTATACTACACATTGCAGGTACTATCTACAAAATCGGGTGATATTTTATTCAGCTATGTTTTTTTTTTACACTTTTCAAAGGCCTGTCACTTGACTACCATGACTCCACTCCTCGCACTGACCCCCTCGCTCCATCAACCACTAAGTGCCGGAACCCCCGAGTCTTTTCATTCTATTTCCAGCACTATTGGCATCTATGGCATGGTGAAAGATTGTGCCTCTACCAATGATAATGATGTGTTATTTTTATAGCGCTTACGTTTAAGCACTTTTCATAGAGAATATTTACATGCAATACCACCCAACCGGAGTTGCTACTCCTTTATCGACCTCGGAAGGATGAAAGGCTGAGTTGGCTTTGCAGGGATTTTAACCTCTGACCTGCAGATCACACAGACAGATCGCAGCAGCGAGTGCTTAACCCCCTGAGCTATCTTCCCCGTGGTAAGTGGGCATAGCCCTAGCTGATAAGTTACCAGGCAGATAGGCAATATATGTTGGGCATCGAAGCTTGGGCGTGGATGGGTTTTGCATGTAGCAGAGCATTTGTGTATTTTATTTTTGGGAATTGCCAGCTCAGCCTGTCGCCTCCTCCACACATGTGCCAGGCTTGGCGTGCTAGTCTGTCTCTAGTCCTCATGAGACACTCCCTGACTGGTGCACCTCTTCCCTCTTCTGACTGCAGGGACATCAAGAAGTTCAAAGACACCCGGAAGGACTTCGACAAGAGCAGCGAGACTCTGGAGGGCGCGCTGCAGCACAACGCAGAGGTGCCGCGCAAGAAGCAGCACGAGGTGGACGAGGCCAGCGGCACCCTGCAGAGCGCCCGCAAGGCCTTCCGCGACAAGGCGCTGGACTACGTGCTGGAGGTCGGGCCCTCGTCCCCCCTCCCGGCTGCTTCCACAGCCTCCGAGTCCCTGCTGCCCATCCCTGCCGCCTTTCAGGGCCTCGCTCCCGGCCCCCGTGCCAACATATGTGGGTGTCGCTATGAAGGTGCGGATGGACACCCAGCCATATAAGGGCCATGCATCGGAGGCTGTGCAACCAGCTGGGAAAACCTGTCTGATTACGTTAACACAAATGCATTGATCTGGAGTAGTATTAATTTATTTATTGATAGTTGTATTTAGTTCAAATTGAACGTTTACAGCTTGCATTGTAAAATTCATATCTCCACTAAAGTATTCACTTAAGCATCTAAATATATATGCAGATACGCCTGGGTTATTGTAGGTTGTTTAATGCAAAAGTGCAGTGGACATGTTTTGGGATGCATGTAGTGTCTGCTGGTGGAGTTTTGTATCCTGGGAGCGCATGTGAGGTCGCAGGTGCATGTCATTATAGGGGCAGGGGGAATGCGCTCTGTGAAACATGGGTGATGGCAGTTCCGCTGGCCGCTGCAGCCGTGCAGCCCCTTCATCCGCACGCATTTCCGGGTGTGAAGTGTCTGCGATTATTGCGCGCCTTTAGGAGAGGTCCGTCTCTGGGCAGTGAATGCACGTGTAAAGGGACTAAGCTTCAGCACGTGAGGAACGGTGCTTCCTTAGTGAACGTGTGCATGTAATCAACCCCACCTTCTATCTTCATTCTGCGGCAAAACCCAAGAACCAGAAAATGAAGGGAGAAGGTGAGGAGCTATGGAGTATCATGCTGCAGGTCTATTCGACTGAAAGCCAGCCAGTGGGCCGCTGCGAGCCAGCCAGCCAGCGGGCATCTGAAAGCCAGCCAGCGGGCCGCTGAGAGCCAGCCAATGGGCAGCTGAGAGCCTACAGCGGGTAGCAGAGAGCCTACAGCGGGTAGCAGAGTCTACAGTGGGTAGCTGAAAGCCAGCCATCGGGCAGCTGAGAGCCTGCAGCGGGCAGCAGAGAGCCTACAGCGGGTAGCTGAAAGCCAGACAGCTGAAAGCCAGCCGGTGGGTAGCTGAGAGCCTACAACGGGTAGCTGAAAGCATACAGCGGGCAGCAGAGAGCCTACAGCAGGTAGCTGAAAGCCAACCATCGGGCAGCTGAAAGCGTACAGTGGGTAGCTGAGAGCATACAGCGGGCAGCAGAGAGTCAGCCAGCAGGTAGCTGAGAGCCAGCCAATAGGCAGCTGAGAGCCTACAGCAGGTAGCTGAAAGGCAGCCAGTGGGCCGCTGTGAGCCAGCCAGCGGGCATCTGAAAGCCAGCTAGCCAGCGGGCAGCTGAGAGCCAGCCAGCAGGTAGCTGAGAGCCTACAGCAGGTAGCTGAAAGCCAGCCAGCGGGCAGCTGAGAGCCAGCCAGCAGGTAGCTGAGAGCCTACAGCAGGTAGCTGAAAGCCAGCCAGCGGGCAGCTGAGAGCATACAGCGGGCAGCAGAGAGCCTACAGCGGGTAGCTGAAATCTAGCCAAGTAGCTGAAAGCCAGCCAGAGGGCAGCTGAGAGCCTACAGCGGGTAGCTGAAAGCCAGCCAGGCAGCTGAAAGCCAGCCAGCAGGTAGCTGAGAGCCAGCCTGTGGGCAGCTGAGAGCCTACAGCGGGCAGCTGAGAGCCTACAGCAGGTAGCTGAAAGCCAACCATCGGGCAGCTGAAAGCCTACAGTGGGTAGCTGAGAGCATACAGCGGGCAGCTGAGAGCCAGCCAGTGGGTAGCTGAGAGCCAGCCAGTGGGCAGCTGAGAGCCTACAGCAGGTAGCTGAAAGGCAGCCAGTGGGCCGCTGTGAGCCAGCCAGCGGGTAGCTGAAAGCCAGCCAGCGGGCATCTGAAAGCCAGCCAGCCAGCGGCCAGCTGAGAGCCAGCCAGTGGGTAGCTGAGAGCCTACAGCAGGTAGCTGAAATCCAGCCAGCGGGCAGCTGAGAGCATACAGCGGGCAGCAGAGAGCCTACAGCGGGTAGCTGAAAGCCAGCCAGGCAGCTGAAAGCCAGCCAGCGGGTAGCTGAGAGCCAGCCAGTGGACAGCTGAGAGCCTACAGCGGGCAGCTGAGAGCCTACAGCAGGTAGCTGAAAGCCAGCCAGCAGGCAGCTGAAAGCCTACAGTGGGTAGCTGAAAGCCAGCCAGCGGGCAGCAGAGAGCCTGCAGCGGGCAGCTAAGAACCAGCCAGCGAGTAGCTGAAAGCCAGCCAGCGAGCGAGTAGCTGAAAGCCAGCCAGCGGGTAGCTGAGAGCCTACAGCGGGTAGCTGAAAGCCAGCCAAAGGGCAGCTGAGAGCCTACAGCGGGCAGCTGAGAGCCAGCGGGCATCTGAAAGCCAGCCAGCGGGCATCTGAAAGCCAGCCAGCGGGCCACTGAAAGCCAGCCAGCGGGCATCTGAAAGCCAGCCATCCAGCGGCAGCTGAAAGCCTACAGCGGTTAGCTGAAAGCCAGCCAAAGGGCAGCTGAGAGTCTACAGCGGGTAGCTGAAAGCCAGCCAGCGGGCAGCTGAGAGCCAGCCAGCGGGCAGCTGAGAGCCAGCCAGCGGGCAGCTGAAAGCCTGCAGCGGGCAGCTGTGATCCCGCCAGCGGGCAGCTGAGTTCCAGCCAGCGGGTAGCTGAAAGCCAGCCAGCGTGTAGCCAGCGGGTGGCTGAAAGCCTACAGAGGACAGCTGATAGCCAGCCAGCAGGTAGCTGAAAGCCTACAGATGGCAGCTGAAAGCTAGCCAGCGGGTCACTGAGAGCCTACAATGGGCAGCTGAAAGCCAGCTAGCGGGCAGCTGAAAGCCAGCCAGCGTGTAGCCAGCAGGCAGCTGAGGGCCTACAGCGGGTAGCTGAAAGCCAGCCAGCGGGTAGCTGAAAGCCCAAATGACTATTATGAAAAGCGATTAAGTTCTCTTCTCAGTTTCGCAGCTCCCCTCTACAGATGTCGGGGCCAATTTCAATTGAGAGGCCCCGATGCAGCCGTGTGTGTATATGCCCTGTACCTTTCTGCTCTCGTCCTGGCGGGCGACCCACCACTAACCCTGGCTGTGTATTTTAGCCAGCCTTCCACACTTGGGTAGATCCTGCATCCCACCTCTCCGCCCTGCCTGCCCTTCCTGTAAACCGGCCTGCTTACTCCTTGCTGTATATCCCCGCAACCATCCCCTTCCTCTCTGCTGTGCATTCCTGTCAACGCTCCCCCTTACTCCCTGCCAAACATCCTCTTACTCCCTGCTGTGTACCCCTGCCAACCCTCCTCTAAATTCCTGCTGTGTACCCCTGCCAACCCTCCTCTTACTCCCTGCTGTGTCACCTGCCAACCCTCCTCTTACTCCCTGCTGTGTCACCTGCCAATCTTCCTCTTACTCCCTGCAGTGTACCCCTGCCAACCCTTCTCTCACTCCCTGCAGTGTACCCCTGCCAATCTTCCTCTTACTCCCTGCAGTGTACCCCTGCCAACCCTTCTCTTACTCCCTGCTGTATATCCCCGCAACCGTCCCCTTACTCTGTGCTGTGTGCCCCTGCCAGCACCTCCTCTTACTCCCTGCTGTGCCTCTGCCAACACCTCCTCTTACTCCCTGCTGTGTGCCCCTGCCAACCCTCCTCTTATTCCCTGCTGTGTACCCCTGCCAACACCTCCTCTTACTCCCTGCTGTGTGCTCCTGCCAACACCTCCTCTTACTCCCTGCTGTGTGCTCCTGCCAACCCTCCTCTTACTCCCTGCAGTGTATCCCTGCCCACCTTCCTCTTACTCCCTGCAGTGTACCCCTGCCGACCCTCCTCTTACTCCCTGCTGTATATCCCGGCAACCGTCCCCTTACTCTCTGCTGTGTGCCCCTGCCAGCACCTCCTCTTACTCCCTACTGTGTGCCTCTGCCAACACCTCCTCTTACTCCCTACTGTGTGCCTCTGCCAACACCTCCTCTTTCTCCCTGCTGTGCCTCTGCCAACACCTCCTCTTACTCCCTGCTGTGTTCCCCTGCCAACCCTCCTCTTATTCATTGCTATGTACCCCTGCCAACACCTCCTTACTCCCTGCTGTGCTCCTGCCAACCCTCCTCTTACTCCCTCCTGTGTGCCCTGCCCCTGCCAACCCTCCTCTTACTCCCTCCTGTGTGCCCTGCCCCTGCCAACCCTCCTCTTACTCCCTCCTGTGTGCCCCTGCCTGCCCTCCTTACTCTCTGCTGTGTACCCCTGCCGACACCTCCTCTTACTCCCTGCTGTGTGCCCCTGCCAACCCTCCTCTTACTCCCTGCTGTGTGCCTCTGCCAACAACTCCTCTTACTCCCTGCTGTGTGTCCCTGCCAACCCCCTCTTACTCCCTGCTGTGTGCCTCTGCCAACACCTCCTCTTACTCCCTGCTGTGTACCCCTGCCAACACCTCCTCTTACTCCCTGCTGTGTGCCTCTGCCAACACCCCCTGCTGTGTGCCCCTGCCATCCCTCCTCTTACTGCCTGCTGTGCCCCTGCCAACCCTCTTACTCCCTGCTGTGTGCCCCTGCCAACCCTCCTCTTACTCCCTGCTGTGTGCCTCTGCCAACACCACCTCTTACTCCCTGCTGTGTACCCCTTCCAACCTTCTGCTTACTCCCTGCTGTATATCCCGCAACCATCCCCTTATTCTCTGCAGTGTATTCCTGTCAACGCCCCCCCGCTCCCTTCTATGCATCCCTGCCAACCTTAATCTTGCTCCCTGCTGTGTGCCCCTGCCAACCCTCCTCTTAATGCTGTGTACCACTGCCACCCTCTTACTCCCTGCTGTGTACCCCTGCCAACCCTCCTCTTACTCAATGTTGTGTACCCCTGCCAACCCTCCTCTTACTCAGTGCTGTGTACCCTTGCCAACCCTCCTCTTACTCAATGCTGTGTAACCCTGACACCCTCTTACTCCCTGCTGTGTACCCCTGCCAACCCTCCTCTTACTCAGTGTTGTGTACCCCTGCCAACCCTCCTCTTACTCAGTGCTGTGTACCCCTGCCAACCCTCCTCTTACTCAATGCTGTGTAACTGTGACGCCCTCTTACTCCCTGCTGTGTACCCCTGCCAACCCTCCTCTTATTCCCTGCTGTGTACCCCTGCCAACACCTCCTCTTACTCCCTGCTGTGTGCTCCTGCCAACCCTCCTCTTACTCCCTGCAGTGTATCCCTGCCAACCTTCCTCTTACTCCCTGCAGTGTACCCCTGCCAACACCTCCTCTTACTCCCTGCTGTGTGCCCCTGCCAACCCTCCTCTTATTCCCTGCTGTGTACCCCTGCCAACACCTCCTCTTACTCCCTGCTGTGTGCCTCTGCCAACACCCCCTGCTGTGTGCCCCTGCCATCCCTCCTCTTACTGCCTGCTGTGCCCCTGCCAACCCTCTTACTCCCTGCTGTGTGACCCTGCCAACCCTCCTCTTACTCCCTGCTGTGTGCCTCTGCCAACACCACCTCTTACTCCCTGCTGTGTACCCCTTCCAACCTTCTGCTTACTCCCTGCTGTATATCCCGCAACCATCCCCTTATTCTCTGCAGTGTATTCCTGTCAACGCCCCCCCCCGCTCCCTTCTATGCATCCCTGCCAACCTTAATCTTGCTCCCTGCTGTGTGCCCCTGCCAACCCTCCTCTTACTCAATGCTGTGTACCACTGCCACCCTCTTACTCCCTGCTGTGTCACATGCCAACCCCCCTCTTACTCCCAGCAGTGTACCCCTGCCAACCCTCCTCTTATTCCCTGCTGTGTACCCCTGCCAACACCTCCTCTTACTCCCTGCTGTGTGCTCCTGCCAACCCTCCTCTTACTCCCTGCAGTGTATCCCTGCCAACCTTCCTCTTACTCCCTGCAGTGTACCCCTGCCAACACCTCCTCTTACTCCCTGCTGTGTGCCCCTGCCAACCCTCCTCTTATTCCCTGCTGTGTACCCCTGCCAACACCTCCTCTTACTCCCTGCTGTGTGCCTCTGCCAACACCCCCTGCTGTGTGCCCCTGCCATCCCTCCTCTTACTGCCTGCTGTGCCCCTGCCAACCCTCTTACTCCCTGCTGTGTGACCCTGCCAACCCTCCTCTTACTCCCTGCTGTGTGCCTCTGCCAACACCACCTCTTACTCCCTGCTGTGTACCCCTTCCAACCTTCTGCTTACTCCCTGCTGTATATCCCGCAACCATCCCCTTATTCTCTGCAGTGTATTCCTGTCAACGCCCCCCCCCGCTCCCTTCTATGCATCCCTGCCAACCTTAATCTTGCTCCCTGCTGTGTGCCCCTGCCAACCCTCCTCTTACTCAATGCTGTGTACCACTGCCACCCTCTTACTCCCTGCTGTGTCACATGCCAACCCCCCTCTTACTCCCAGCAGTGTACCCCTGCCAACCTTCATCTTACTCCCTGCTGTATATTCCGCAAACATCCCCTTACTCTCTGCAGTGTTTTCCTGTAAACGCTCCCCCTAACACAATGCTGTGTACCCTTGCCAACCCTCCTCCATGCTATGTTCCCCTGCCAACCCTCTTCTTACTCCCGGCTGTGTACCCCTGCCAACCTTCCTCTTAGTGTTGTGTACCCCTGCCACCCCCTTAATCAATGCTGTGTACCCCTGCCACCCTCTTACTCCCTGCTGTCTACACCTGCCAACTCTCCTCTTACTCCTGGCTGTGTACCCCTGCCAACTCTCCTCTTACTCCTGGCTGTGTACCCCTGCCAACCCTCCTCTTACTCATTACTGTGTACCCCTGCCATCCCTCCTCTTACTCAGTGCTGTGTACCCCTGCCACCACCCTCTTGCTCCTTACCCTGTGGTGTATCCCTGTCAACCCACTCCCTGCTGTGTATTCCTGCCAACCCTCCCGTTGCCCTACTGCGTATCCCTGCCAACCCTCCTCTTACTCAATGCTGTGTACCCCTGCCAACCCCCCTCTTACTCCCAGCAGTGTACCCCTGCCAACCTTCATCTTACTCCCTGCTGTATATTCCGCAAACATCCCCTTACTCTCGGCAGTGTTTTCCTGTAAACGCTCCCCCAACACAATGCTGTGTACCCTTGCCAACCCTCCTCCCTGCTATGTTCCCCTGCCAACCCTCCTCTTACTCCCGGTTGTGTACCCCTGCCAACCCCCCTCTTACTCAATGCTGTGTAACCCCGACACCCTCTTACTCCCTGCTGTGTACCCCTGCCAACCCTCCTCTTACTCAGTGCTGTGTACCCTTGCCAACCCTCCTCTTACTCAATGCTGTGTAACCCTGACGCCCTCTTACTCCCTGCTGTGTACCCCTGCCAACCCTCCTCTTACTCAGTGTTGTGTACCCCTGCCAACCCTCCTCTTACTCAGTGCTGTGTACCCCTGCCAACCCTCCTCTTACTCAATGCTGTGTAACTGTGACGCCCTCTTACTCCCTGCTGTGTACCCCTGCCAACCGTCCTCTTACTCCCGGCTGTGTACCCCTGCCAACCCTCCTCTTACTCCCTGCTGTGTGCACCTGCCAACCCTCCTCTTACTCCCAGCAGTGTACCCCTGCCAACCTTCATCTTACTCCTTGCTGTATATTCTGCAAAAATCCCCTTACTCTCTGCAGTGTATTCCTGTAAACGCTCCCCCTAACACAATGCTGTGTACCCTTGCCAACCCTCCTCCCTGCTATGTTCCCCTGCCAACCCTCCTCTTACTCCCGGTTGTGTACCCCTGCCAACCCTCCTCTTACTCCCGGCTGTGTACCCCTGCCAACCTTCCTCTTAGTGCTGTGTACCCCTGCTAACCCTCCTCTTACTCAGTGTTGTGTACCCCTGCCACCCCCTTAATCAATGCTGTGTACCCCTGCCACCCTCTTACTCCCTGCTGTCTACACCTGCCAACTCTCCTCTTACTCCCGGCTCTGTACCCCTGCCAACCCTCTTACTCCTGGCTGTGTACCCCTGCCAACCCTCCTCTTACTCATTACTGTGTACCCCTGCCATCCCTCCTCTTACTCAGTGCTGTGTACCCCTGCCACCCTCTTACTCCCTGCTGTGTACGCCTGCTAACTCTCCTCTTACTCAGTGCTGTGTACCCCTGCCACCACCCTCTTGCTCCTTACCCTGTGGTGTATCCCTGTCAACCCACTCCCTGCTGTGTATTCCTGCCAACCCTCCCGTTGCCCTACTGCGTATCCCTGCCAACCCTCCTCTTACTCTCTGCTGTGTATCCCAGCCAACCCTCCTCTTACTCCCAGCTCTGTACCCCTGCCAACCCTCCTCTTACTCCCTGCAGTGTACCCCTGCCAACCTTCCTCTTACTCCCTGCTATGTCACCTGCCAACCCTCCTCTTATTCCCAGGTCTGTACCCCTGCCAACCCTCCTCATTTTCACTACTGTGTATCCCAGCCAACCCTCCTCTTACTCCCTGCTGTATATCCCTGCAACGGTTTATAGTCATAATTTCGAAATCAAAAATTTCGAAAGTCGAAAAAAATAATGTCGAGTTTATTTTTTATGACGTTTTTTTTCGAAATGGGGGGGTTCCCCCCCAACCCCCGTTTTTTCTTTTTTTTTTCTTTTTACCTATTTTACCTAAATATCGAAAAAATAATAATTCGACATTTTTTTTTTCGACATTTTTTTTTCGACATTTTTGATTCGACTTTTTTGCCATTCGAAATTTTGTATTCGATATTATGACTGGACACCCCCTGTGCAACCATCCCCTTACTCCCTGCTGGGTATCGCTGCCAACTCTCCTCTTATTCATTTATGTATTGGACATTTGCTATGGTGCTATTACGCAAATGCTTCCAGGCACCAGTTGTCTTACTCCTTGCTGTATATCCCCGCCAACCCTCACCTTACTCCCTACCCTAATGCGTATCCCGCCAACCCTTCTCTTACTCCTTGCCCTATTGCCTATCCCAGCCAACCTTCCTCTTACTCCCTGCCCTACTGCCTATCCCAGCCAAACCTGCTCTTACTCCCTCCTGTGTGTCCCTGCCAACCCTCCTCTTACTCATTCCGGTGTACCCCTGCCAAACCTCTTGGTCCCTACTCTGCTGTGTGTCCCTGCCAACCCTTCTTTGGCTCACTTCTTCCTGTGCATCCCTGCCAACCCTCATCTTGCTCCCTGACCCATATCCCCACCAACTCTGTCCCTTACTCCCTTCTGCATATTCCCACCAACCCTTCTCTTGCTCCCTGCCCTTCTATGTATCCCTGCCAACCCTCTCCCTTAATCGCTGCTGCATATCCCTGCCATCCCTCCTCTTCTTCCTGTGTATCCCTGCCAACATCCCCTTAATCCCTGCCATCCCTCCTCTTCTTCCTGTATATCCCTACTGACCCTCCTCTTACTCCCTGCTGTGTCTCTGTCAACCCTCTTCTTACTCCTTGCTGTTTATCCCTGCCAACCCTCCTCTTCTTGTTGTGTATCTCTGCCAACCACCCTCTTCTTGCTTTGTATTTTTGCCAGTCCCTGGTGTTTACTTCTCCTCCCTGCCACCCAACACGCATATCCACTCTGATATTGACCATTACAATTGTACACACTACAGGCTGAATTTCTCTGGGTGCTTAATTGGTCTTATTATTACATTGGGGCATATGCCATTCTTTGCACCCGCCCTCTTGCACATCCCCTCTTTCATTATACCTGTCCCAGCATTCTAGCCGATCATCGGACCTTCCATGGAGTCCATGTTGGTCTCTTACAGAGCCTACTCTTCTGAACCAGTAGGTGGCAGTAGATTTAAGCATTTGACTCTTATCAAAGTTCTCACACTGAAGAAATATCTTGTGCAACAGCTATGCAATACCTCTGTTGGTGTATGTGCACAGAGTTTTTAATGATTTTTTTTCATTCTAATTTCAGATCAACTCCATCCAGTCGAAAAAGAAGTTTGAGATCATGCAGTTTGTAAGTCCAGCTCACTCTTTCCACACACTACGAGTTGTTTGGGACTGGGAGGAGGGCACTCTGCAGACAGCCTGATTGTGGAAGGCTTGACAGGTGCGATCCATGGGGTTTGGAGGTGGATGAGCCATAAGACTTCCATGCTTGTGGGTAAACCATCCACAACTCTCTATTCTGAAGGTGTGTGAAGTAGGGGTGTATCGAATAGCACGGTGAGTATTCGGCCGAATACCGAATGGTATAGTGAGTATTCGGCCGAATACCGAATAGCATAGTGAGTATCTGGCCAAAACCGAATAGTTCTGTCATTTAATGGATCATGTTCCAAACTTGAAAAGCACGGTTTTAAAAAAGTGAAAGCACTATTTTAAATGTGTTTCCATGTTTCCTTTATTTATCTTTATTTTAACCAGCATCTCACCCCTATTTAATACACACAATGTACAAAAGAACATAATAAAAAACAGGAACCATATGAACAGAAAGATGTTGCATATGCAAAACCATTACTCGTAGTGGCAGGCTTCAGGAATGTAAAGTGCTAAGTTGCAGTGAACAAAATGCATAATGGAATTTACAAATGCCCTTGTGTATCACACACTTTGCAATCACTTTGAGTTGCACAGTAGTTTAGGTGGAAAGAGAAATTCATATATTCCTTCCAGCTCACATAGAAATGTATACGTTGTTCCTGTTTGCTTATTCAGGACACAAGTCCAGGGTAAACGTGAGGTAAGAGGACTCCAAATCCCACCTATGTTTAAATACTGACATGTGAGCATATCGTCCCAAACACTACAAGCTCAAAGGAGGCACTTGCCTGTTCAGCAGTCGCTCATTTGCACCAAATCTTGGTCCACGTCTACTTATCCCAGCTCACTACAGGATGCAAGGCTCTATGGCTTTTTCTATGTCTCTAACTCTGCAACCCTCCATCCCACAAAACTACCAGATGCAATGCTCTCCATCACTCTGCACTCTCTCACACATTTCCTGTTGGGGCTGACTAGCCTATAATTTTGTTCGAGAGAGTTGCCAATAAGCAAGTTCGCCAAATAGAGCAGTGTGGCCTGAGAAATGTCAGCCGCATCTTGCATTGCTTGACATGTCGTCCCCATCACTTATTGACATAGATGAGGCAGCCACCTATTGGCTAGTCTCTGATTTAAAACATCCTCCCCTTCTACGTATTTCACCAACATAGAATAGCTCTTTGACTATGTCCCATACAGAACCCTTACATCTATCTCTCTATACTCCATATAGCAGATTGGCCCCAAAAAGGATCTGACAAGATTTCACAACATGAAATTACTCAGAGTCTTCTCAGACGGGAGCATATTAACGTGCCGGACACCTAACTGAATAACTCGGTCCTACTGGTCTCATCTACCTCCTGTGAATTAATTTCTCTATAGGCATAAAGTATGCTCACCTGTCGCTCATCCCCATCACTGCTCTCCAATATACAAACATATATAGCACATATTTAATCAGGAATGCATTCAGACAATGTTTGTTTGTAATCCCTTATGCAATCTGCACTCCATATTTGCCTCTGACTTGTTACATTGCATTAAAACGATAATACAAAAGTATTCTGCTGGAGCCGAATAGCTATTTTTCGTCCGGAATTTGGCCGAATACTTACTTGAAGCCGAAGTTCAGTACACCCCTAGTGTGAATATGCCAAATTGGTTGCTCTCCTACTGCCCCTTTGGTCTCTTCCTACTGTTCATATCACTTCCCTCCACCTTTGATCTCGCTCTTCTTTCAGATTTCCCCCTGGCCTCTTGTTTTTCTTTGATTGTGTTTCCTGCCCTATTTGAGCTCTCGCTTGATCTTCCCTTACCTCTTATCACTCTCTACTGAAACATCTACTCCCTTTGGCCCTCTGCTGCTCTCTGACCTTCCTTCCCCTGGCTCCTTATGTGCTTGGCCCCTTTATCAGTCACTGCTCTCTGACTTCCGATCAACTTTTGACGACATCACAGCTTTTGGACTTCTTCCTCTCCGACTTCACTGCTCCTGGCTTCCCATTTCTTTTGAAGTTCTCGATTTTCTCCAACATCCTGTCCCCATTGATCTGAGGTGTAGCTTGTGTGGTCTCGGGATAATCCACGGATGTTTTCAGTGTCCCTAGATTGTTAGGTCACAAGTTGTTGACGCCAGGGTTGGGGAGGCCATGTCTAAAGTTTCGAAGGCTGCTGCTGAGAGATGGAGGAGGCTGATAATCAGGGAGAGTTTTGAGTGATGAGCATTAGTTACAAAGTTGGAGGCATGGGCCACTGCCTTTTCCATTGATTGGCTGATGCAGAATCAGGATTGAGGTAGATCGCAGGGAGCACCGGTCTGCAGGTAGTTGGAGATGCGATTGGGAAGACCACAAGATCCCGGACATTACAATAGTGAATGAGAAGCGCGACACGCCACTAGTTGTCAGTGCTACTGGGGTCAACAGAGGACCTTTTGTTAAAGGTTGGTAACAGAATAACTATTTCTAAGCTGGTTGCGAAGGTTCAAGAAGCAAATGGGAGTTTAACAAGTGCAGAGAGGTCGGAGCAGGTAAGGCGTGCAGGGTCCTTAATTGCGTTTAGTTTTAGTGCAAGAGGATCCACAGGGCACAGGATGGTTTGAATGCCCAGATGAGGGCTGACAGCGGTGACAGCCTTTGACTCCCTTTTGATATTGTTAGTTAGTGCCTCAGTTTGTTCTATCACTGCACTCACTCCCTGCTCCTATATCTCTTGTTCTCTGTGCCTCCCTTTGATCCATTATGGCCCTCACACCCTTCTCCCCTGTGTTCTGGCTGTTTTCTAATATTCTCCCCTTTGCTTTCGCACTGCCCCCTTTGTTCTCACTACTTATGACACTGCCCCTTTGTTTTGATGGTCTGCAATATTCTTCCATTTCATCTTTGATTTATTTCACTTTGATTGCTTATGCCCCTCGCACCCTTCTTGCCTGTGTTCTGGCTGTTTTCTATTATTCTCCCCTTTGCTATCTCACTGCCCCTCTTTGTTCTCACTACTTATGACCCCCCGCCCCTTTATTTTGTTGCTCTGCGGTATTCTTCCCACTTGATTACTTATGGCACTTGCACCCTTGTTCTTGCTGTTGACTGATATTTCCCCCTTTGTTCTTAATACTTTGGACACTATCCCTTTTTGATGCTCTTTATATTCTTCCCCTTTCATCTCTGTGTTCTCCATGTTTGTTCTGTTTCACTCCCCTCATTGCTCTTTTGTTATTGCTGCTCGCTATCCTCCTTCCCCTTTTAATCTCCTGTAGCTTTATAACTTTTTCTTTTTGGATTTCTTTTTGCTCTCAAGTCCTGCTCTACTTTTGATCCCTTTCTGTTTTCACCTTCTTTCATCTATTTTCACTGTTCGGATATGGCTCACCTTTGATCTCTCCCTGCTGTCGCGCCTCCTTTGCGGTTGATCTCTTACCCTTGCTCTCACTGCTCTCTGATATTAATACCCTTGCCTCCAACTCTTGCATAGATGCTCAGCTTCATGGAGGCTCAATTCTGCTACTTTCAGCAAGGACACCGGGTCCTGCAAGAGCTGGAGAAGTACAGGACCGACCTCGCTGCCCAGGTAGGCAAGGTTCACTGTAAGTTTGTCTGAACACCTGGCCCTGACCATTAAGGCCTTATTTAGGTTTTGTTGCCTTTGGCAACTTTGGAGGGACTGGGTGCCAGCCTATTGTACTCCTATTTCTTTGGTAGTCCCAGCAGCACAACACATGTACACGAGAGAACTCTTTAATTGTGTTCTCCATCTTAGTGCCGCTCTTGGTATGGTCCATTATCCATTGGCTTCAAGTCTAAAAGAAATGCCTTTGATGTATGGCTAAAGGGATCTCTTCATCAAAGCCACGGTGATAAAAGACAAGGGAACACACCTGGACTGGTACATTCCATGACCGATAAGATGCCACCCATCAAGAAAGCCAAACAACATGCAAGGCTACAGAACCCGTTCGTTGCCATTGTCTCTCCATAAACCTCAAAGCCTTGCTGTGCATTTACCCAAGATTAGAGTAACTTGCCTATGCTTAGAAACAATGGCTGATGACTACATTATCATTCAGTTACACCGTATCTTTACCATTTACCAAGCAAGCTAGGCACTGAAACAGTGTGCATAGGTGGCAAGCAGCGACGTTCTAATTTAGAACACAACAGCAAGCTTACTGAGTGCTTGCTTTGAACATTGTGAGGAATTGTACCTGATCTCCACAATAATAGCATCCATTTAGCTTTCCCTTTTGTGTTTCCCCGATGAAATGCGTTTGTAGCATGGCAGGATTTTATTTTCTTATTTTGGATTAATTTGTGGATGTCAAACCTTAACAACAATGTTAACATAATGCACCATCAGTGCCATTCTTTTTTTTTTTTTGTTGAACTGCTGAAAGGTCAAAAGGACCTGAACAGTCGTCACATGAACTATAGACGTACAAATAGCACAATTAGAGGAAAATGAACATACTGCGTTTACCAGTCGCGTGGGCTATTCGTACCATGTCGAAGTGATTCAGCAATGATACACAGCAGACCTTTGCTCTGCATTTAAGAGCACAGTTCTGTTGTCCAGTCCTGCTCTTAGACACAAGAAATGACCATTTTACAAAAATGTCCAGACAATGGTGTGATGTTTCCAAGGTGCCCTTTCAGAATGGAAGGCACATGGATGTCTCTAATCTGTTGCATGTCTACAAGTTGCAAGGCTAGACTCAGCCCTACAGATAATGAGTGTATCGCCCACTTTTACTCCCTAAACATTGGCAAATACTTTCAAAAAATTTAAATAGGGTGTAAAAATACTCCCAACAAAAAGACATGTAGAATCGTGCACCCCTGCTTTCATCCTCACAGCTCCATGGATATGTTTGGGCCAGTAGTGCACGTAGTACCACAGGAAGAAACTACTATTTTAACCACCTGATTGTAAGAAGTAAACCTGTGTCACTTAATGTGCATGAATAACTAGGTGCAAAGAAATACATATTACAAAAACATTTCCGTTTTTTCTGTTTAACTTATTTTTACTCACTTATAAAATACTCAAATTGGAAATTCGACATACATTTTTACTCCCTAAAAAATAATTTTACTCCCAACTTTAAAAAATAGGGAGTAAAATACTCCTACTTCAACATCTTATCTGGAGCACTGGCTAGACTTATCCATCTTTGACTGTCACACAAGTATACACGATGATGATACATGAGACTAAGTATTATTTTGCGGCATAAATTTAAAAAATGGGAATCGAATTTGTTAGCTGCTTGGGCACATGCACCAGAGTATTTAAGCACAATGTAAACATTCAGTAGAACATGAAGACTATGGGCTATAATCCTATCCCAAATGTACACCTTAGCAGAACATGAAATTGCTTTTGTTGGTCTTACATGGATTCACATGCTATGAATATTCCCGGTCGTCAAGCTGGGAATCCTTGGTAAAATAAAGCAGTTTAGCTTTAAGCTAAAAACTGCATTGTCGCTTGCATAGCATATTGCTTTCACTCTCGGTCATACTGCCCAATCCAATGACACTTGCTCTCTTTAGCTGCACCCCTGGTGGCCATCTTCAGATTTTTACCACACGCTTTCGTGTTGGGAGTCCTCAAGTTTTGCTTGTCGACTTTCTCGAGCATTTTACATATTTATTTATATTTTCGTTTTCAAATTTCTTTGATCCGTCACCATTGTGACTTGCCGGCAAAACAGATCCATTGCCGGTCTCAAATCCACCGAGCATCGGATTGTTATGTTGTGTGAGGCCACAGACCAGGTTTTGGGCCTAGTCTATGTGCCATGTCGGAGGCTGAGAAGAAGAGCCTCTATAAGGCTTGTTCAAGATGCGTCTTCGAGGACCTCCAGCAGAAGTGCATTTACTGCATGCACCTGGACCACGATGTGGTACCCCATCTGCCAGTCTTTCTCCACTAAGACGAGGAAGGATTGCCATCGGAGACTGGTCAAATGGCTGCAGGATGGGAAGGACTCTGACTCGGAGTCTGTGCGCAGTCAGGCCTCTTCCAGGGCTGGCAGGCCCAAAGATCGTACTGTGGGATATTTCAACACATGCCAATGCACCCTATTACACCACTTTGCCAATGGGGAAAGAAAGCTGCCAAAAATGGATGCATTAACCCCTGTGTGCGCCAAATCTGCAAAACTGCGCATGGTTCATAAACCACAAAATAGCTGCACACCCTGCTAAACACAGGCAAAGTTTATGTCAAAACAAGAACTCCCTGCAGGAGGATGCCAGTGGGTGCTGTTAGCTGTCACATGATGTCAAAGGCCACAAAAGTGGGCTATAATCCGAAAATGGCAACCTTCAAAGTGCTGTTTTGGCGCTAAATTCAGTAATTTCCCCAGTGAATTATTGAAAGGAAAAGTGTGCTGAAATCATATATTCTCCAGTGCAGTCAGAGGAATCCAGGCCTCACCGACTGACAGCTGCAAAAGAAAATTAGCTGTCAAACCCAGTTTAAAGTGTTTCTTTTTCCTGACGAAATTGCAAAAAGCGCCTATTTTTAAAGCATGTTTTTGAAGGGCTTAATTCTTTTAAATGTCCAAATCCCTTATAAACCGTGCTTATTTTTATATGTGTTAAAGAAAAGACTTTATTGTGAATTTTAAAAGCAACCCAGTATTGGAGTTAAATAACTGCTTAATTCTGATTGGGCAGTGTCCAGTCTGGGAAAGTTTGACATCTCAGTTTGACACTCCCTTGATACAGGATGCCCTAATGTTTCCCGCATATTGACAACAAGGAGCACAATGAGACCTCATTAGATATTAGTCTTTTGGCTGAGCCAAGAACAAAGGACAGGCTGAGCATTGACCTCTGCTGGGGATGGGCAGGATGCTTCCCTCTACACCCCACCCTGATCAAAGGCATCTGACAGCTGTTTGTTGAAAGGAGAGGAAAAAAAACAGCTGGAACTTTTAGATGTTTAAACCTTTATTTGTGATTAAATGTGAAACTCTTTAATTGTATAACCAGAAGAAGGATAAGTCTGATAATTAGTAGATGTTAACCTAATTTTAGGCTTTTGTTTTGAAGACATTGATGAAACCTGTATCACTTAAGGAACCAAAGTTACGAAAAAACTCTCATTGTAGCAGAACTATTAATGTTGCAAGCCTAAGATTGTATGTACATGATCCACTGATAAGCGCCCAGAGATGTACCAAATTAGAAATTATTAATCCAAACTGTTATGAACAAAATTGAGAAAATTCTATAGAATGAGAAAGACAGCTCGCACAGAGATGGGGATTGAATGTTAATATAGCCCATCAAATATGAAATGTATATGTCCGATTTTATTAGGGAACATAATTTTAGAAATCTACATTTGTGCAAAAGTTAAGTTTTGGTCAAAATCAATGTGGGAGTTCCTAAATCCCATCGTAAAGATGACAGCTCTGTTCTGACTGCCAACCAAAACAAGGCACGTGCCTGTGGCCACTCACAGCCGTGGGGGTGTGTTTTGAAATTCTGCCCACACCATAAACTTGGTGATGTCATTTGATAGTATAATTATAGGAACTTCTCTCCACATAGGACACATAGGACACACTGCTTCCAGAACACATCCAGATTTTCGTGCAGCGTCTTGTTCCTGACTTCTTCATCTTGTCCAGAACGCTTCACCTTGCAGCTGACTCCAGATTTATTTGCAGAATCCAGGCCTTAGCATTGCTGAACTCTTTTTAGCTAGGCCCAAATTCAACCACCCCAAAACTTAAAAGAATAATACTGATTTAGTTTGGCTTGCTACCATCAAGGCTTGCCCGCTGAAACTTGCATCCTGCTATCTGCCGTGTCCAGTAGGGCCCATCCAAAATCCAGTCTGAGGTGCTTGACCAGAACCGCACCGCTGATCAAATCCCTCCAGAAGTGCCCTGCTGCCGATAGACCTGAGCCGATGACCATAACTTTGATGGTCAATTTTAATTACAAGGGACTGTACGTATTAATAGGAAGAACAGTGACCCATAGTATATTTGCATTGTCTTATCCTATCTCAACCCATCCCATCTTTAACTTCAGAACCCTAGTATTGTCAAAACCATTCTTGCGCTGATTTTCCTCATTTGTTGTACCATTCCCTAAGTCATTAGTAATTTTGAGTAACTAAAGTAACTCCCAGAAAGGAATGGAGTATCCACCACGTGAAGGGTTACGCTGGCCATGTAACTGAAGATTCATGTGTGGCATCCTCTTTTTCATAGAGAAAGAGAAATGGAGATGGGAGGCACATTAATAGACTGAATGAAAGAAAATTAATTAAACTAAAGGGTTAGTATGGAGACCATTTCCTATTCGATGAATTGAATTGGTCAGTTTGATTTTACTTCGGGTGCAAAAGGGATAACTCCGAGGCCAGTCGAAGTCCAAAGCAGAACAAAAACAGAACACACACACTGGGTATTGATACCCGATAACCCTGTGCTGCACTCCTATTGGGACGCAGTCCCAGGTATGTTAACAGCCAATAGTGAGGAGGGATCTCCCCGTGTACAGGAGGTCACAACACCACTATGGTATATTTCATTTTCTCAATTGTGTAACATGTAATAATAATACTTTACTACTCTCTTTAATTTATTGTTGCGACAAATCAATAAAGATAATGTCCATCTAACCTAGTGCAATCAAGAGCCACCAAGACCGCACATTATGTAGGTAGACAGTAATGATATTTAGTAAAAGTAAACAGGTAGACAGTGATCACTCTCACTGTAAAAACCTCAGTGTGTACAGTATGAATCAGTATTGTTCCATCATACATGAATTCAATTCAATACAGGTTAGATGAATCAGAGCCGTATTGTCGTACACTCTGAAGGCATATTCAATTGTAATAAAGCACAGAACAAAATAAGATATTCAAAATGTAGACATTCAAAATGTGATAACATGTAATACAGTGTGTACATCAGCATGAGCAGTACATTCTCTTCTGCTCTATGTAATATCCTAAACACTCCTAATGGTGCCAACGCGTTTCGGATTCCGATGAACCCATCTTCAGGGCAGGATGTGTATAGTTTCAAAAGATTGTAGGGAGTTTTCCTAAAAACAACAGAGATAAACTAATTAGCTCAAGAGTATATACCAGTGCTTGATGAAGGTAAGTACCAGTTGGAATCACTAACCTTAGTCTTAGTGATAGCGAAAAAGCCCCAACCTGCATGAAGAACCAAAATGAAATGTCTCAGTTCGCTAGTCTGCTGATTATCATTCTAGTAAAGGTCCATATTGTACGTGTGGCGTCACTTACCCGGTCCAGAGGCTAGTGCATCGCCCCGGGTCTGAGAAAGCTGCTAGTGGGTCAATCACGAGGGATGCGCACGGTAGTGGTCAGTTGTAGAGATGAGGATCTACATTAGGGATTGACATAGATCAAGGTAGAAATCAGTGTCAGCTATACATACAAAATGTCACCGGCAAAACAATTATGCCCGATTAAGATATAATTCCCAACAGTTCTTAGAGGCAGAGCAGGGAAAATGTCCGCGCTGCCCGTAACTAAAAGGCTTCAATGTCCGTGTACTAAATGGAGAAAACGAGCGGGGAGCCGACGTATACAGAACCCAAACCTGAGCCCATAACAAAGTGCTCTGGAGCTACTCGCGAATGGCAGAAACGTTCCCCTGACCGTGACAATATCGCTAAATATTGGGGCATCCATGTCCGTATGCGAGCCTGCGCTGGCATGGACATACCTCTCGTTTGTTCAGCAGAACGCAGTCCGCGAGACACCCATCATCTGACGCGCGTCTCACAACTGCGCATTATGTTGTCATGGTGGCAGCGCGCATGGGCACTGCCCCCTGGTCCACCATATTGGTGTGGGCGTCTCAAAAATCGGGTGCTCATCGCCAAATTATGCAACATGGGTCTGTGTGCCTATGTTAGAATCAACCACAGCCCAAACCCCAGAACCCTAGATATAATGTCCGTGTTGCTAACAGTGTGATTCAGCTTGAATGCGAATACTCAATGTTGTCGAGCATGCAGTGAACACAAGAATTCATAATTGCCTATCGATCCAGTAAATCATCAGGTGCCCCAGAAGGCAACTTTAAGGGAACATCAGGTATTTGCACATACATGTGTGGTGAAAGAATTAACGAAAAAGTGCCTAAATCCAGTGTGGTTGAAAACACTCAATGTAACTAGTGTGTCAAGGTCAGAGTCAGAAGAGCGCATGACTGGCCACGGACAGATTGAGGTTATTCAGGAAACAAATTAGCATATCATAAAGTGTGTGGCAGGGCAACAGGGCCGCCGAAAAACTGCCTGGTGCCCCACCACACACTAGTCCTTCAGCATGCTCACTGAAACCGGAACTGTAATTCCTCAGGGGGTATCACCCATGTTTCCAGGCCGGTACAGTGTAGTAGCAGGTAAATCTGTAAAGAGGCTGTTAGATACTCTCCTTGACCTCCACTATCCAGAGAGTTAAACAGAGATCATATAGATGGATCAATGTCAGTGACCCCAAGAGTCTCGTAATAAGGATGTGCTAGCCACCCCTGTCAGGCGTGATACATGGTTCATAACTAGTGTGTGAACATAACAGCCCAATAAAGTTTTTAACAGTCGCTGCTAACATCAATGGTTCCGAAGTCATATGTCCCAAATACGCATACACATATCTCAGTAACCCTCTCAGGTGTATTCATGTAAATATTATACTCCTCACTGTGATTTAAACATTATCATTCATGGCTCTAAAAAAATGCAGATTGTCCCTAGCCGCTAGACAGTTCTTACATCTGACCAGAGTTTTACAATTAAATGCCAGCAGAATAAAAAATTGATTAAAAAAAAACAAAGAGTACAAATTAAGAAAACCTGTGAAAAGCATCTCTATGACATTGAAACAAGGCACATTAAACCAAAGCACATTTAGACAAAGCACATGAGATCAAACTCGCAGTTCATGCCTCTTGGGCTCAAGCAATCCAACAGGTCTATCCAGAAGATTTCCCTTTGCAGCAATCGTTTATGCACACCCCCCCCCCCCTAGGGCCCACTCGCACTTGTTCTAGGATAATGTATCTCCGTTGTGCAATCGAATGTCTCGCTTCAATGAAGTGCATTGACACTGGTGATCTCAGACTACTAGTCCGAATGTTCGATTTGTGCTCTGTCCATCTCTATTTCGCTTTCCTCATGGTGACCCTACATAGTAGAAACCACATGGACATTTAAGAGCATAGACCACATTTGTTGAATCACAGGTGCAGGAGTGTTTAAGTGCAATTGGTTTCCCTGTGTGTGGGTGCGAGATTGTGTTGCCTACTAGAATGTTACTGCAATGCTGGCAGTTATGGCAGGGTTGTGTACCCTTATACTGTACGATCACCGCCTGATCATTAGGTGTTTCGGCTCGAATCAGGCGGTTTCTAAGAGCCCTACTATTCCTGTATGCAAAGATAGGGGTTTGTTGAAAAAGGGATTGCGTTTCAGGGTCCATTTGTAGCATCGGCCAGTTCTTCTGAATGATACTCCTGATTTTCCTGCTTTGGTTAGAATGCGTGGTCACATATACCATGCAGTCATCCTTGTTCTTTACCTTAGGCGTAAGTAGAGTGTTTCTTTCAATGTTAGCCACCCTTTCGTCAATTTTGGCGATAGAAGCTGTACTGTAGCCCCTCTTTCTGAATTTGTGGCGCAAGGCCACTGATTGTCTTGCATATTCTGACTCCTCCGAGATATTCCTTCAATAGCGTAGGAATTGACTTAAAGGAACACTCTCAATTGTCCGGTGTGGATGAAAGCTCGTCGCAAGTAGGCGACTATTCCTGTCTGTAGACTTCGTAAAGACCCTCGTTTCGAGAGTAGCTCCTTAAGAGTAGATTTCCACATCCAGGAAATTGATCTTTTGTTTACTTGTCTGTGTGGTAAACTTGATTTGTGGATGCATGCTATCCATCATTTTGAAGAAATCTATCAACTCTTCCTCTGGGCCAGTCCATATACCAAAGACATCATCGATGTACCTGACAAATATAGTGAGGTAGTGAGGTGGCAAAGCCATCTCGCCGAGGTTAGCACATGTTCATTCTCTAAGTAGTACATGTACTTGTTGGCGTAAGCCGGGGCCATGGCTGCCCCCATACTGGTGCCCGAGAGTTGTAGGTAGTATTGATCTTGGAACCTAAAAAAATTGTTCATAAGCACCAGCTTGAGTAGAGTAAGGACAAAGATTTTATCTCCTTGGCAGTTGTCTGACCTCAACAGTAGCCACTCAACTGCCTCAAGGCCTGCCTCATGTACAATGTTTGTGTACAGAGATGTGACGTCCATTATGAAGAGGATGTCCCTCTCATTCACAAAGTTCACCTCTTTCAGCTTTTGGAGAAAATGTGTCATATCCTTTATATATGTAGGAGTTTCTTGTATCAACGGCTGTAGGATCTTATCCAGATACCTCGCAAGTGGATCAAGTAGGCTGTCTGTTGCCACTATAATAGTTGTCGTTCCACCTCCCTGATGTATTTGTTTTTATCCATTAGGACCAAGGCGCCACCCTTATCAGCCGGTTTGAAAATAATATCTTTGTTGTCCAACAGTCTCTTTAAGGTTTGTCGCTCAGTGGCCGTAAAGTTTCCACATTTCTTGGATTTAAAAGGGATTTTCTTGAATTGATCCAACACTGTTCTTTCAAACACAGTTAACACAATATTATTGACGGGAGGATAAAAGGTGCTCTTAGGTGCAAGTTCCAAAAATTCATGTGGTTCTCTTGTATCTTCATCTGCTTCAAGAGAATTGAAGAATACTTTAAGCTTGAGTTTACTCATGAGTTTGAAGAAATCGAATTTCTCATTCAGAAGGCTAGAGTTATATTGGGGCACAAATGAAAGGCCTTTGCGTAATACTTTCAATTCCATGCGTGACAGTGTGTAGGATGAGATGTTAACAACTAGGTCATCTTCCCCACCGGTTTCTTCCTTTCTGATTTTTTTCTTCCTCTGTCCTCGTCTTGTCGGTCTTTTTCTAAAAAATCAACCGTACTGGGTATATTCCTGTCCACTGCGGAGGTGGATGGTGCAGTTGTTGCTATGTCGACACTGGCTTCTAGTTCTATGCTGGAAGCTTCAGAGGTAGTGGTATCAGTATTCGGAGGTCCTTTCTTCTGGGGGCTTTGGAAGGGTACTCTTGTTGTTCGTTGACCATAGTATTCTTCCCACATATATACTATATCCAATTTATAGTCCTGGGTATCCCTTCTAAATTTCCTAATCTTCTTTGTTTCTAGTTCTTGTTTGCATTTAGCCAATTTCTCATTTGTCTCCTCTAGAATTTGTTTGAGCTGGTCAGCTGTGAAGTTCTTACTCAATGTGTCTTTAATAGCTGTAATTTCCTCGTCCCGTGTCGTCAAACTGTGTGCAAGTTCTTCAATCGTGAGAAGAATTAAATCCAGGGAGCACTTGTTTAGAATCTGTCTCCATCTTTTCACAAAATTCGTATTCTCTTTACATAAGGTAGGTTCTAGGCTTACTCTTAATCCACGAGGTATTCTCTGTGCCTTGTAATAATGCATCAGTGTAGATGCATGTGATTTCAGATTGATTTCCCTCCGTATTTTCCACTCTGGCTGCTTGATCAATGCTTCTGGTTTATCAGTAGCTCGCAGTTCATCTCCTGTTGTTTTTATGAGGCCTAAAATCCTCTGTGCTTCCTCTTCGCTGAATCCTAAGGATTCAGCTCTGTTATTGGTAGTTGCATCGATCTTAGCAAAGGACATATTCCTGTATTATGGCTATAAGTTTCAATGTCTGTAAATGCAAGTTTTGCAAGGTGTGTGCACTCCCCAGTTGTGGCCACTGTCAAAAACTAGAGAAAGAGAAAGGGAGATGGGAGGCACAACAATAGACTGAATGAAAGAAAATTAATTAAACTAAAGGGTTAGTATGGAGACCTTTTCCTATTCGATGAATTGAATTGGTCAGTATGATTTTACTTCGGGTGCAAAAGGGATAACTCCGAGGCCAGTCGAAGTCCAAAGCAGAACAAAAACAGAACACACACACCGGGTATTGATACCCGACAACCCTGTGCTGCACTCCTATTGGGACGCAGTCCCAGGTATGTTAACAGCCAATAGTGAGGAGGGATCTCCCTGTGTACAGGAGGTCACAACACCACTATGGTATATTTCGTTTTCTCAATTGTGTAATATATAATAATACTTTACTACTCTCTTTAATTTATTGTTGCGACAAATCAATAAAGATAATGTCCATCTAACCTAGTGCAACCAAGAGCCACCAAGACCGCACATTATGTAGGTAGACAGTAATGATGTTTATATGAGCAAAAGTCAAAGTAAAAGTAAACCGGTATACAGTGATCACTCTCACTGTAAAAACCTCAGTGTGTACAGTATGAATCTTTATTGTTCCATCATACATGAATTTAATTCAATACAGGTTAGATGAATCGGAGCCGTATTGTCGTACACTCTGAAGGCATATTCAATTGTAATAAAGCACAGAACAAAATAAGACATTCAAAATGTAGACATTCAAAATGTGATAACACGTAATACAGTGTGTACATCAGCATAAGCAGTACATTATCTTCTGCTCTATCCTAAACACTCCTAATGGTGCCAACGCGTTTCGGATTCCGATGAACCCATCTTCAGGGCAGGATGTGTATAGTTTCAAAAGATTGTAGGGAGTTTTCCTAAAAACAACAGAGATAAACTAACTAGCTAAAGAGTATATACCAGTGCTTGATGAAGGTAAGTACCAGTTGGAATCACTAACCTTATAGTCTTAGTGATAGCGAAAAAGCCCCAACCTGCATGGAGAACAAAAATGAAATGTCTCAGTTCGCTAGTCTGCTGATTATCATACTAGTAAAGGTCCATATTGTACGTGTGGCGTCACTTACCCGGTCCAGAGGCTAGTGCATCGCCCCGGGTCTTAGAAAGCTGCTAGTGGGTCAATCACGAGGGATGCGCACGGTAGTGGTCAGTAGTGGAGATGAGGATCTACATTAGGGATTGACATAGATCAAGGTAGAAATCAGTGTCAGCTATACATACAAAATGTCACCGGCAAAACAATTATGCCTGATTTAAGATATAATTACCAACAGTTCTTAGAGGCAGAGCAGGGAAAATGTCCGCGCTGCCTGTAACTAAAAGGCTTCAATGTCCATGTACTAAATGGAGAAAACGAGCGGGGAGCCGACGTGTACAGAACCCAAACCCGAGCCCATAACGAAGTGCTCTGGAGCTACTCGCGAATGGCAGAAACGTTCCCCTGACTGTGACAATATCGCTAAATATTGGTGCATCCATGTCCGTACGCGAGCCTGCGCTGGCATAGACATACCTCTCGTTTGTTCAGCAGAAAGCAGTCCGCGAGACGCCCGTCAGCTAGACGCGCGTCTCACGACTGCGCGTTGTTGTTATGTTGTCATTAATATAGTGTCTTTTGTCTTTTTCATAGTCATTAATATAGTGTAATGAAACCATTCTGTCATTTTGAAAACCGAATTTCTGTTTCCATTTTTGCACCTATTTTGCAAAAACGCCTCTTACTAAAACTTCCATAACTGCTTCAATTTTAAAGACAGAAACGAAATTTCAACTCTCATTGATACCGATGCCCTTAGCTATCTCCACAACCAAATACATACAGTGTCTTTGAGCGGTCTTTCTCAAATATCGCATAGTGAAATTTTGCAGCGAATTTGCAGTTTTCAAAAGTTTACACGTGTCTTTTTCCTATTCTAGTGTTTGTGAAATCCCATCTTGATCTAAAGTGTGTGCTATTGTTTATCTGGTAGCTCATGTTTGTTAGGACCTGTTTAGTGTTTCTTTCCTAAGACTTTTTATCAAATAAAGCATTTTTGCAACTTTTGCATTGTCACAAAGCCATTTTCACCTGTCAATTTTAAAAAGTGTCAATCTCCAGAAACGGTTTTCTCGCTTGTTTGTCGAGGGAAGATTGCATGTAAACTCTAGACATTGTTTTTCATTCCTGAATACCTGCTGATTAATAACATCTGTGTAGGATTGCTCATTTGTACCTTGAGAACTGTGAGGGGGAAATATTCACCTAAACTCTATCTGCTCACAACCCAAAACTGTTCTTTTTCCTGTGTTTTATATTCTGCATTATTAGAAGTGGATGCAATTGCTTTACTTATTTTTGAATTGTATTGTCACCGCTTGGTGATTGCTGCCCCATATATATATATATATATATATATCAGTTCGTAAAGGTAATTATTTATTTAATATTCAAATCACATATATATGTGATTTGAATATTAAATAAATAATTACCTTTACAAACTAGCCTGATTCCTGATCCACTGTGACCTGGGGCGGTATTTTGAGAAGGGTGTGATATGAGTGGTATATCATTCAGAATATTTAACTTATAGACACAAATAAAACAAGAATTTCATTGAGCACTACATGCTAGGCGAGACCTGGGTGTGTGCCTGATTGAAATCCTTAACAGTACTTCCTCTGGCAAGAGGTTGAGATCCTTTGAGAATGCTTCCGAGAGGAAGGTACCTAAAAAGGTGAAATCGTCATACGCTCCTACCTCCTCGTTGATGAGCACCACGGCCCTGGCGTCTCATCTGGATTGACGATGGGCATGAAGGGAACCCTGTCTTTGGGGGGCCGGAGATTGTGCACTCGGTCACTGTCATGCCCATTGACAAAACATTGATCGACACCAAGACTGTTGTCAAAATTATCATTATCGTCGATGAAGACCAGGCCGGCAGTACTGGTTTTGATCACATCTACTACTTTGTCGACGACGGCAGGCACCATCTCAATGGTCACGATGGCTATCTTGAGGGTAGCATTGCCCGCAAGGCCTCAGTCAGTCCCAGGTGGGTCTCTTCTGGATGCACGGTCTTCTCCAGGTGTGCTTGTGCTAGGCATTTCCCCAATTGGTTCAAGCAGACATACAGAGCCACCTCCAGATCTCTCTTTTCTACCAAAGCCCGCCAGGTCCCCTCAACCGCACACATCCCCTATGAGGTCTCCCAGGGTTGTGTCTCCAGCTCCTGTCTCCGCTCCTTCCATCCTGTCAGAGGAAGAAGAAAAGGATGAAGTCTTTAAAAACGTTGGCCCACTCCCTATCAAGGGTGGTGTAGACCTGCTTCTGCAGCCAGCCCAGCAGCCTGCACAACAGCTTCAGCCTGCTCGCCCTACGAGCCCCTGGCCTCATGCACCACTCTTAATGCCTCAGGCGCCAAGAGATCCATTGCCAAGAGATGTTTCTCTGGTCTCAGAGATTCAGCAGTGACTTCGGCCTGTGCCTCCTGGTCCTCGTGTTGTTCTGGGCCCAGCTCCTGTGGCCAGTCCACCAAGACCGCCTTGCCCCACCCCGACACCACCTCAAGTGCCTGCGATTTCGCAGGCACCTCCTGCCCCGCAGCCCTCTGTTGTGGAGGAATTGGTCCTGACAGAAACGGACACTAATACAGACACCAACCCACATACAGGTGGTACCCAGGGTACGGATGAGTTTGATTACTACATCCTTGCAGATGGTGTCATGATCTCTGCTTCCAAAAGGTCAGGGTTTTCCCAACTCCCTTGGAAGCAGATCCATAACCCAGGTTCCGAGTGCCAACCAGTCCCAATTGGGACCTTTTGGACCCAGTCCTGGCGCCAGTGGCACCAGGCTCATAAATATGCCCAGTCCCAGCGCTGGAAGCGCCGGGCTCATAATGCTTGGGTGGACTTACCTGCAGCAGACCATGCTGCTTACTTGCCTGCCAGTTGAGCCTCTGATCCTCTTCTGTTTGGAACTACTTTTCCTGTTGGGTGGGGCAGGAGCCACTCCCTAGATTCAGAACACTGGAACTCTTCTGGAAAGCAGGAACTCTTTTCTTAGGCGTGGCTGTGGAAGGAGACATCTAAGCACTACAGGAGGCTATTTAAACCACACCCGATGGATGAATCTTGCTTTGCGTTATTCTGCATCCTCTGCAGCAGAACGCTCATCGTGTCTTCTGCATCTGATCCTGGGCCTAAGGAAAAAGGCTTACCATCCTGAATCCAGTCTTCAGCAACACCTATAAAGACAAGAAAGAACAGGTTAGCATTACGGTCTTCAGTGACAGCTCTTCACTTACCTGGTCCATCGGCTGTCACCAACGCCTCGCGCTGCATTCCGGCATCTGAAAGACAAAGGCTTACCTACTCTTCGTGCGCTCCGGAGGTCTTCACACTGCATTCCGGCATCTGAAAGACAAAAGCTTACCAACTCTTCGCACGCTCCGGAGGCCTTCGGCGCTGCATCCCGCATCTGAAAGACAAAACAAGGTGCGTTTAAAGACATTGGGGAACTTTAATACTCACGTGCCATTACTCCTTTCCACATCTAACCCAGTGGGTATTCCGGCACCCTGCAGCCGCTCCGAACCTTTACCTGCAAAATAAAAAGACAGTTAGAGCGCATCGTGAAGCAGGCAACAAGCGCTTACTTACGTGCTTCCAGGCGCTTCTATTCATCACACGGGCTCCATCTTCAACTCACTTCAGCCCGTCATCCGCCATCGCCGGAACCCTGCAAAACAAGAGACATCATTACTAAAGACTTTAAAGACATTAGAATTACTCGAAACTTACCATTCGTGCAGTAAACGACGGACAGCAGTCCTCTGAAGTCAAGAGGCCTGCTCCCCTTATCCAGTGAAGAAACTGGTTACAGCACCCTGCCCCGAGGCAGATGGAGAGCACAGCGTTCACTTACCTAAGGTGAGAGCGTTAACCTTTGGGGTTCTACAGGAGAAGAGAAAGGGAAGAAGAGAGAGACATTCAATAACCCAGTTCCCTAATCCCATATTTTCTATCTGCAGACATTTTACCCTTCAAGTCAGACATACAGTGCACAGAGGTCCAGCCCAAAGAGCCAGCCGTGTGTTACACATCACCTTTGAAGATGCGGTATACGCCCAGTCAAGACCGGCGCCTCTACGGGAATCAGGTGAGCGTTACAGATGGTGAGCCACCAGATGTAGACCTACCATCTAGGGACTCTCCCATGGATGAAGTGAAATCTGTCCAGGCAATGATCTCCCAAGCGGCCCTGCTTTTCAACCTGATTCCCGAGGAAAAGAAGAAAGAGGGATTCCTTTTCCATCAGTGTGAATCCTCCAGAAAGACTGAATGGGAGGACAGACTGCTGGTGATGCAAAAACCCTTTTCTGCACCTACTAAAAAGGAGATGCTGTAGAAAAAATAGAGTTCTGGATATGGCTCCTAAATAACTCTGAGACCTTCCAACACAGGACTTGGTAGTCTCATCCTCCATCCTCTTGCTCAGTCAGGTCTGACTTGGAGGGAAGGAAGCTGGATGCGGCTGGAAAGCGCATAACCACCACTGCGGCTGCCAAAGCCCTAGCCTTCCTTGCACGCTACGACCAAGAACTCTGGTACAAGTTGGGGCCCATTCTCAACTTCCTGCTGGACGATAAGAAAGCTGAGGCCATGGCCATCTTTCAAAAAGGGGAAGTGGCATCTGACCATTGTGAGAAACCTGAAGGTATTCTTCCAGGTAGAACCCAGGAATCCCATATCCAGGCGGCCAGGACACGGCCATCACTGTTGGATCCAGTTCCTGGGGGCGGATGAGTGCGGGAGGATCACTTGGGTAGGGGACACCGGGGTTATGCTTGGGAGGATATCCAAGGTGAGGCGTGGTACTGTACTGAGGAGGAAGATTGGACGAGATCCCTGAGGTCTTCGTAGGTTACAATACATCTGCCCCCCCCATTAAATCTCTCCTACCCAGATCCAGTAAAACTTCCGTACAAAACACATTCTCTATGATCTCTAACCCGCTTGCAACTCATCCAAACAACCTTGGACATTCCTTTCCACGTTCCTCTAGTTATTCTGTCCCGAACACTCAATCTACTACGACAGAAAACGACTATTCCCACAATTCCCTATGCCCTGTTCTGCATCCTGGTCATTCTCGTCCATTTCACAAAACTTCTCTATCCCGTCCCGTAGGATACTCTGACACTCCATACCCCCCTTTCTAATACGAAGACTATAATTCCAGATAACACCTTATCCCTATCCTACCACGCAGAACATTTGGTAGGATAAGGATCCCCTTTACCGATTTCATCATTTTTCCCTGATGTAGAAAACAGACTGTTTACCTGACATGTCCTGACACAAGGGCCAGGCAAAGTCAGGCAATGGCTTAAATCGCACACCTGACGGCCCTTTTCTTTCCCCCACGGGGATAAAAGGTGGAACAAGAGAGCACAGTATAAGCACGGTAGACAGCACGACGAGCCAGCTGAGCAAGCTCAGCAGTTCAAGCAAAGGCGAAAGGCAGCAGGAATCAGGAGGATGGCGAGGAGAGAAGTGACCTTGTCCTTTTCATCCCAGACCTGCGGAACCTTTGAGGAAGAGAACCTAAGACCGCGAACAATAGCACAAGTGTCTTGCAGCAAATGTCAATGGTACATGGGGCAAACCTATGCCGATAAGCAGGAGCGAGGGAAGCTTCCGCAACTGTGGTACCGGCCTTAACTCTAATGAAGAGGAAAGCTAAGTGGTTCAACACAGCCAGTGAGTCGAGGGGAAAACCGATAAGAACCAGGCTGTGTTGAATGAGAAGCACAAGGTGGCAAGTTAGAACCAAGTTTAAAGAATTTTGTAAAGAACAGTAAAAAGTGTTAAGAGGAGACGAGCTGAAGAGGGAAACTGGCACCACGTGGGTGCTAACTCAAGAGACTCTGGTCGACCCCATCTAAGCGACACTACAGGTACCAGAAGGCCGCAGGAAAGTCGCCAAAAACGTTAAAAATGGTCCTACGGAGCTCTACTTAAATCCCTGTGCAATCGAAAGACTTTGATCTACAAATTGTGTGAAAGCAATGGAAGTGAATCCCGTCACATGAGAAACAAGGGAAGTGAATCGCGCAAATTCAAGTGAATGTGAAGTTGGCAGGAGTGAGCCGAACCGAGGGATACTGAGGAGAGGGGCACAGTCTAAGTACAGAGAAACAGTGTGTTGACAGAGGTGAAACCCGCTAAAGAGAAGAAAAGGGTCGAAGCCTGACCGAGGGCGATCCGGCCAAAATTGAGAAGGGTCAGCACCCAGAAGAGGCGGACCCAGGGTTGTAGCCATCACCCGATGTGAAACTGTGGTAAACAATTGGGTCAGTGCCCAGAGGAGGTGTACCCAAGGGTGAACTCATCACCCAGCAAACATTGGAAAGAAACTTTTATTTGTTAAAAGAACTTTTGTTTTTGTTAGTTGAAGACCTTGGGTCCTCGAAGGCAAGAGACTTTCAAGGAAACGAGACTTCGCCATCAACGGTCCTGAGAACTGCCATTAGAACTGTCGTCTCGTGCTGGAGAAGCCTGAGACTGTACTGTGCTCCAAGATCCCACCTTACCCCGTGCCTAAAACGTGGGGAAGGGGACCCAGACTACCGCATCCTGACATATTATTTGAGAACACTTCTTTCTTTTCTTGAACTATCCTGCCCCTTGTTTTGTATTAGCTGTGAGGTTTGGCAATAGATTTCTTACTATAGGCTCTTTTATTTGACACAACCCCACTAGGACTGCCTTCTTTTCATTTGATGGTTGAAATTTGCTCCCATCTTAGATTTAGGTTTAGATTAGGTGTTTTTTGCAACCTGCATATAGCATTCATTGATTCATAAACACCCTTGAACTGTGATCACTTGTCTGTCTTACTTGTTACCACCGTCGCCCTTGACGTGGTTGACCATAAAATCCTATGCGACCACCTGTCATCGGCAGCACACTTCTCCAACTCTGCTGTCACGTGGATCCAATTCTTCCTCGCAAACAGAACCATGCGTGTTTTCTCACCCACAGCTGCGGCCGACCCGATCCCCATCACCTGTGGTGTCCCACAAGGCTCCTGTGTATCGCCCACTTTGTACAATATCTTTACAAAGCCCCTATTCGACAAACTGGACGGTCTGGGTGTCACCTACACCAACTATGCAGATGACACCCAGATACTCCTAACACTATCAGGCACCTACAACTCTGATGTTTGCCGGATTAACGAAGTCTACACCATCATTCAGGCATGGATGGCCATACATGGCCTCTGCCTGAATGATAAGACTGAGCTTCTCCTAGTCGGCTCACCCAACAACCTGCTGAAACTTAGTTCCAACTACAGTAGCATCCTCATTGATGGGAACAACATACCTAGTGTCAAAGATGTAAAAGCCCTTGGCTTCTACCTCGATGCCGATACCAATCTAACCAAACAAGTAAATATGACTGCCTCAGCCACTGCCTACACTGGCAAGCTGATCAGGGCTTGCAGACCCCTACTGTCTACCAATAGCTGCCTCATACTGGCCAGAGCACTTATACAATCCAAACTGGACTCCTGCAATGGCCTTTACTCAGGCGCCAACAAATCCATAATTAACAAATTGCAGGTTCTGCAAAATAATGCGCTGAGAGCTGCATTAAACATCCCTAGAAGAGCGCACATTTCTGTAACCAAAAGTTGTGCAAATGGCTCTCCATACAAGAAAAGATTGACTTAAAAACCATCTGCCTCACCTACAAAGCTTTGAACCACCAAGCCCCACCATATCTCACAGACAAATTTACTATGAAATCCTCAGCCAGAATTACTAGATCTACTAACACATCTCGCCTGGTGGTGGCAATAGAGTTCTTAGTATAGGCCCTTTTATTTGACACAACGCCACTAGGAAAACTATTACAACCTTTCAAATACTTCATCAAATGGTTACTGAATAAAAACTAACATTACTTACCTTGCATAAACAAACAAACATTGCAGACTCTGGTTCCTGGCAGATGGGCAACAGGGTCGCCCTACGCTGTCTGGGTTGGCTGAGGGCCACAAACTTCAGGCAGGACTTCCAAGCCAATGTGGTCGACATGCCTTTCGATGGGGATAACCCTTTTGGCAAGGTGGTGGACTAGTCCCTTCTTACCATCAAAACAGAGACGGCACGCTGCAGAAAAGGAGGCAGACCTTTTGCTCCCCGAAAGGAAAGGTTCCCCGAACTTCCAAGGTGCTCAGACTTTCCTAGCTCCAGCCCTCTTGCTTTATTACTTAGGAGGCATATAGAGGCTGTTCCGAGGCTTATAGAGGAGGTACCAAGCATCATCGTCTGCAAGCCACCAGAACAAAGACACCGAAGGAAGCCTGACGAGGCCAGTCCCAGAGCCCCTACTTCATCCCATTGGGAGGCCAGCTATCTCAATTTGTCGACATGTGGTGCAACATCTCCACATACATATGGGTGCTTGACATCATCAGACAGACACCTACATTCCTCCTGTGATAAGGCAAGAACAGCACAGAGCCTTAACTTGTCAATTAAATTCAGGCCATGCTGCCAAAAGGGGCAATAGAATCTGTCCCCCTGTTCCTCCAGGGCTCCAGAGTGTACTCCAGATATTTGTGGGTTCACAAGAAGTCGGGTGCGTGGAGGCCCATCCTGGGCTTGCATCGTCTCAACAAATTCCTAAAGTCCCAAAAGTTCAGGATAGTCTCTTTACTGCCTGTGCTCAGCCAACTGGAAGAGGAAGATTTCCAAGCGATGCTGCATCTTGAGGATGCATATTTCCACATCCTATTCACCCAAACATCAGAGGTTCCAAAGATTTGTTGTCCAAGGAAGGCATTACCAATTCAAGGCTTTACCCTTCAGCCTCGAGTGAACTCACCAAATGCCAGTGGCAGTGTTCTTTGTCGGAATGGTGTGTATGTCTACCCCTACCTGGACGATTGGCTGATCTGGTGTTGTTCTCAGGCCTAGCAACACACAGCGGAGACGGTCCAGGCACTAACATTTCTGGGATTCTCCATAAACTATCACAAAACCTGTATGGTGCCGTCCCCAAGAAGCTTGGTTCCTGGGGGCAAGACTTAACAAAGGCTTGTGCCTGGCGACACAGACAGTGGAAAGGATATGTGCCATCCTGGGAAAGGTACAAAGACTATCCTCCATCGGAGTGGCAACAGTCTGGTCCATCAAATCCCTGTTGGGGGATGATGTCCTTGTGTATCCATTTGGTCGCTCATTGAAGAATGCAAATGAGACCGCTTCAAGAGTTCCTGGACGCCAGGTAGAAGCAGATCTCCGGCTCATGGAATCAAGCTTTCCGCCAAGCCCTGCACTGGTGGTCCATTCGCCCTCACATCTCACAAAGGTTCCCTTCAGGACCCCTGCTGATCAGAAAACTGTCAGGACCAACCCTTCACTGGAAGGTTGGGGCACCCATACGGGCCAACTGTATGCCAGAAGCCTGTGGCTCCAGGAGAAGGCCTAGCATATCAATGTCCTGGAACTACAGGCTGTTTTCTGGGCTCTCAAGTCTTTCAAGCCTCGGCTTTTGGAAAAGGTGGTCAGGGTATTCACGGACAACATGACCACCATGTATTACATGACGAAGCAAGGCGATACAAGGTCGCCCGTCTTCTCTCTGGAGGCACAGACCCTGTGGTGCTAGGTGTGACGAATCCTGCAGAGTCCTCGCAAAAACCCTACCTAATGTCTCCTCTCAGGTGGCCAGTCAGGAGGATCACCTGGGAGGATCGGAGGTCACCAAGAGAGCGGGAGGACTCGGTTGGGAGGGATGCAGTATGCTTCTTCCGAGAAGGAAGAGTCTGTAATACCTGAATATGTAATTGCTTGCTGTCAGAGGGAGCTATTCTTTCTCAGCGCTATTTTTAAAATCTGTTCTCACCAATCCTGTATTGGGAATAAGAATCCTCTTCCAAAAGTTGAGCACAAATGTAGAGGCGAAGGTTCCTGTGTTCAGCTTATTAGATTCCGAGAGTCCTAATTCCCTTGGAGAATAAAACCAATGGTGTGAATAATTATCCCCTTAAAGGGAGCAATTTGGACATTGAGGACTTCTTCATCACAGTACGTTTAGCATTATGGGACTTGAAGTGGGATGCAGAGGCCTTAGATTGTAGGCAGCAGGTTAATGGGTTTAATGACCACACCTGAGGGAAGCTGTGAGGCATTTAAGGCCCCCCTAGGTGCAGGCCACAGAGAAGGAGGAGAAGAAGAGTTGCACTGAAAGGTGGAGCGATTGTGGTCGCTCCCCATTGCATTTGCAGCCAGAGGAGAGTAAAGATGCTGGAACTGGTGTGATTTATTGTCCGGGTGCTGGTTCTCAGAGGGTCTCTTCCTTTGGAGCCTGAGGTGCAGAGATCATCCGGCGGGAAGCGTTTTGTGCATAAGCTTTGCCCCTGCAGATCGTGGTTGCAGAGGTAACGCAGCGGGAAGCGTGAAGGTTAAGAAACGTCCCCCCCCCCCATCAAGGCAGGCTCTGGTGGCATGCGAGTACCAGAGAGCCTTTGGAGCATGGAATGCTCTAGTTCTACTTGGCAGAGGTCATGGAAAACCAAGTGAGGCTGTTTTCCATGCCGCTTGAAGCAGGAGAAGCCAGGAACCCGAAGGCAGCAAGACTTGCAGAGGCGCTCGGCATACCCGGTGAGTTTACTTGTGTGTTGTGTCCCGAGAGCGCTCCCTCACCGGCTGCTGGTCTATAGGGGGTCTTTTGAATACCAAACTAATGGAAAAAGATCAAAGTGGCAGAAATATAAATATGAGGTATGTTGAACTGATGTAAAGCAGAACAATTATTATTGTGCTTCACAAGAAAACACAAAGTGGAGAAAGTGCCAATATAAGAACTTGGCAAGTAGACCATCAGAATATCAGTGTGCATTTAAAGGTCAGAACAATTAACAACAGTGCAAGAGTGCAATATTGCTAGAAACAAACAACCATTGCCAAAGTCAAGAGGGAATAATTAATAAACAAGTTGTTTGTAAACCCTATTGTCAGAGGAAGAAAGAAGCAATAAGGGGAACTGGCCTAAATAGGTATTGCATAAGCCAAAGAGGAGCCGAAGTGATAAAAAGCCATTGTCAGCACTTGGATAATGCAGAAGGGGGAAACACGAGTGGCAGGAAGGCTGCTCTTCTGACAAAAGGTGTTCAGGAGGAGAGGAGCATCACCTGCATTGCATGTGGAAATCACAAGTGTGGAACAAACTGCGCCAATGGGTCTCATGTTTTCCTGAAGAAATAGTTCAACTTGTTGTTGATCAAACATTTTGAGTTGTATGAAGACAAAACTAAACCACAAGAGAAGTAGTAGTAGTTTTGCGAGTCCTGGCAGGGGAGTACACTAGGACAAGGTACCTTGTAGTTTAGGCCTGGCAGGTGAGTGGACTAGGCAGACGTCACTGAAGTAGTGTGGTGTGGTTAAACATCTTGAAGTGTCAAGACCTCAAAAGCATGGTGTAATTCTGAGCTAAGCAGTTGTGGAATCATCCTGACAAACCAATATTGCTGATGCAAGTATCTTGCAAACTATTGCAGAGCTTTCCCGACGGAAGTATTTTTGTTGATGCTGATGAACTTTGGAAGTACGTTTATTTTCTGAGAAGCAGTTATGTGGAACTTACTAATCCCAGTGGAGAGCTAAAAGACTTACTGAACACTTTGAACTGTTAGTCAGGTCCAACTCAGAGACTTATTGGAACTATATTGGAACTGTGTTGCAAGACGGGATTACCTTATTCTTTTGAACTGTTGGTTTAAATCCTGATTGAATCTGGGGAAGGGAGACTCACCCAGGTTACAAGGATAAGCACTTACTTGATCTTGAATATAACTGTTAATGTTATTGTATATTAATTGCCATATATCACCTTATTGAGTTGGTCGTATGTAGAAGTGTGAGGGACAGAATCCTTTTGTTAGAGTGTTTACTTTAGTTTATTTTAGGCAGGGAAATCCTCGTCAGGGTAGGGATAGTGAGGCGTTTATCAAACCCTTTCTGAGTTTAATAAAATGTCTTCTTTTGAAAAACCTTCCCAAAGTTGTTTGCCTCACCTCACATAGGCCATTTCTCACCGGATAGCCATTGCTTACTGGATGTTTCTAGTCCTGTTGCACCTGGCAGGCATTTTAAAACACTATTGCAGACTCTCTCAGCAGGGAGCAGCGCTCCCGCCACGAGTGGGAGCTCCAGCAAACTCAAGCCTCTCGGATCTTCAGCGAGTGGGTCCAGCCAAAGTTTGAACTGTTTGCGACAGCAACCAATACCAGGTGCCATCAGTTTGCCAGTAGGTATCCCCAGGCAAGGCGTCTGGGGGATGCCTTCTCATTCCCATGGTAAGGCCTATTGCTTTATGCATTCCCGCAAGTCCTGCTGCTCCTACGTGTGTTCAACACACTCAAAATATCCCGCTGCAAGATTATTCTCATTGCACCAGCATGGCCCAGACAGATTTGGTAGCCGGACCTTCTTCACCTGTCAGTGGTTCCAACCATCAAGCTGCCTCCCCTTCCGGATCTGCTATCTAGAGAAGGAGGAGTAATCCTACACCACAACCCAGCTTCCCTGAAACTGTCGGCCTGGTATCTGCAGCCTTAGAACTTGGGCACTTTTTGCTGCCATTGGAATGCAAGAAGATTGTAGCCAAGGCCAGCGCTCCGTCTACACTTGCATGCTACACACACAACTAGAAGCTCTTTACAGCCTGTCATAGAAGACCTCTCCACAGCGCATCACAGTGCCAAAACATCTGCCTTACCTGCTCTCACTGGCTATGGCTGGCCTTGCCACTGCATCCAGCAATGTGCACTCGGCAGCGATATCCCGGTATAGCAGGACTCCTGGCAAGCTATAGCTGTGGTCTCACAGGCTCATGAAGTTCCTCAAGGGCCTCCGAATATTCCTTCTGGTGAAGGCTCCTGCCCCGGTGTGGGAGTTGAATGTGGTCCTGTCTAAACTGATGGGTGCTCCGTTTGAGCCTATCCATCGGATATATTTGAAGTTTATCTCCTGGAAGACCACCTTCCTAGTGGCTATCACCTTGGCCGGCATGTTGGGGGAATCCAGACTCTATCCTGTAAACCTCCAAATTTGGCTTTCCACCAATCTAACGTGGTTCTACAAACTCATCCATCTTTTATGCCAAAGGTCCCATCCGACTTTCATTTAAACAAACCTTTGGTCTTACCAGTCTTTTTTGCAAACCCGTCTATACCTGCTGAAAGATCCTTACATTCACTGGATGTCGCATGCCTTGAAATTCTATGTGGCACGCACTAAAGGTTTCCAAAAGACTTCTCAACCTTTCGCCAACTTTGGACCTGTGGGGAATGGGAAGGCCCTATCGAAGACTTCCATCTCCAGGTGGCTCTCTAGCTGTATCGTGCATTTTCATCAATTGGCCACCAGACCGTTGCCAGGCCGGCCGAGATCCCATTCCACCAGAGCCCTCGCTTCCACTACTGTGTTCCTCTCTAATGTTTCCATGCTGGATATATGCAGGGCTGCTACGTGGAGATCCACTCACGTCTTCACGAGATTCTACTGTTTCAACAGGGATTCCAGGGAGGAGTCTTGTGCCAGACAAGCGTTGCTTTGTAACCTGTTTTCTTGAGTTGAGTGTGTTTCAGGTGGAAGTCTAATTACCTCTGTTGAGCCTTGCCACATCCTGTGGTTGTGTATATGTACTGCGGTATAATCGTATTCATGAGCATGTGAATCTATGTAAGACCCCGTGCTGGAGAAGGAACAAGTTACTTACCTGTAACTCCTGTTCTCTAGCATGGGTCTGGCATGGATTCATGTACGAAACCTCCCTCGTACCCCTCTCTGGCTCTTCTTGGTTCCCACTGCCACTTTACGTGCGCGACCAGATCTGAAGATGGCCACCAGGCGTGGAGCTAAAGAGGACGAGTGTCATTGGTTGGGGTAGTATGACCCAAAGTGGCAGAAATAGGCTATCCAATGATAAAGCAGTTTTATATTAAAGCTAAACTGCTTTATTTTACAGAGGTTCCCCAGCCTGACCACAGGGAATATTCATAGCATGTTAATCCATGTAAGTCCCATGCTGGAGAGGAGCAAGAGTTACAGGTAAGTAACTTGTTCCATCTCTGGTTTTATGAGTCACATTTATTTTGTATTCCTGCATTGTTATCCAGTTACCAATCTCAATAAATAAGGCATCTCAAGTGCAGGTCTGTAAAAGGGTTCGCCAAGGAATCCAGAAAGTGCTGATTGAAACCCAGGAACACAGTCATTACATTAGATGAATTCTAAACCTTCCAGCCAGCACCTCTTTTGTTTTGCCGTGGGTGGCGCAGTCATCGTGCCACTCAGAGCTTCTCTGCTAAAGTGCAAGATGGGGCCCTTTTCCCTCTTGAGGGCTTGGTCAGCAGTTGCAGGTCCATGGACCGTATTACCTGGCTGCAGTAAGGGACAAAGACGTCAGTCTTCCTTCTCTAGCGTCTTCAGGTGGTACTCAAACGCGGGCTTTATTCAATTGTACATGAAGGAGCCATTGATCGGGCCGGATTTAGACAGTTGTAAAGTGTTTAGGATGATCAGGTTTTAAATGTAAAAAACCGGGACAGGGCAACTAACATAAAAGTAGGACTAACTCTTGGAAGTGGCTGTCAAGACACTACACTTAAGTGGCGGTTGGAGAAGGGGGTTTAAGTGTTAATGTTCAATTAAACGCATATTATTATAATTAATTTATCAGTAATTTATCACAAACGAACACGATATTAAGTAGTAAAATGCTGCATTTCTTCTGTGTGAGATTGTGCATTCCTTCCTGCCTGCCCGCTATGAAGACCTACTACCAAAAACTGGGACGACCGCAGTTTCCAATGGGAACGTAATCTTGACAAAGGGGGACAGAGCTCCAAATTCCAAGCAGTCCCGGCAAAACAGGGACATCTGGTCACCCTAAAAGTGTTACCAATTTTGGCAGATGAAGGAACTGTGGTATGAACAGGTACGATGTGCCCAGGGTTACACACATTGGTGAAATGGGGAGCCAGAATCAGAACCAAGGTCACTCGCGAAAAATGTCACTAATTTTGTCACTTTGACAAATCTCCTTTCAAGTAGAGGCACTCAAACATGTGCTGCCTCAGACAGGTTGCCTGGGCTGGGACACCGCCGGTCACGTGCTTGTCCCGCCTCATTGGAGATGGAATTAATTATGGGGAGGCGTTTCTGCACTTCATCAACTCTTACAAGGCAAGGCACTAAAGAGCTGCCCTAGGCCTTACAATCTCTGACCGCATCACAGCAGTACGAAAGAGGTTTGGGGGGTCCATTGGCTGCCCATAAAAGCATGAATTGACTTCAAAACACTTGTCCTAGATGTCTCAACCAGAACGCCCCCTCATCCCTCGAGTGAGCTGGTGCCACCGGTCCTCACCCCAGGTGCAACTGAAAGCGATCAGGGGGCACCAGCTTTAGGGCCACTGCCCCCACCCTCTAGAACACTTCCCGACAACATCAGAAATTAACGTTCACTCTCTACGTCAAAAAAACCCTCCTAAAACCTGGCTCTTTAACAAGTATGTTTAATGATGCACACCTTATGTTTTCACTGCTATTTAACGTTTTGGCTGTTTGCTCTCAATTCCTGTACAAGCGCCCTGATACCTCTGTGTCGGGGCGCTATACAAATGTAAAAATAAAATAAGCCCAGTGCGTAGTCCCATATGTCTTTAAGTAAGGATGGTGGAGGGTGAAATCGGGGGCACTGCACTTCTCTCTCATGCCTGTTACCAAGAGAGGAAAATGGGGGTGGCAAATTGTGTGAATACGGAAGCATGCGATGCAAGTAATGTGCAAATAGTGCCCGACCTAGGCATAACATGCCAATAGCGTGTATAAAGCAGGCGTAACTCGGCATATTGTGGAAATGCCTGGCACAGAGCATTCCTGGCATATGCTCAGAATAACCTTCTGGCAATAGCTGGTAGATGGATAGAGCACATAGAAATGTAATGTGAAATCTGCCCGATCATAACGCGACATGGCCAATGGTGTGAAAGTCTGGATTAGTAGGATGCCTGGTCATAAGATGCGCGCCAATACCTGGTCATGTGTGCACGCTTAAGCGTATCCTCTAACCACACGGCCTCCCTGCCCCTCTCAGACTTGAGCCGGACCACCTGAAGTTCCGCAGGCGGCTCAAGGCCTTCCTTTTCTCCACTGCCTTCTCGCTCTCGCTTCCTTGCTATCCTACCTGTGCTGTGTTGACTGGTGGCTTGCTTCCCTCCGTCTCACTGGGTACCAGGCTTCCTCATGGCCAGTCCTCCTTGCTAACCTACCTGTCTGCTGTGTTGACTGGTGGCTTGCTTCCCTCAGTCTCACTGGGTACCAGGCGTCCCCATGGCCAGTCCTCCTTGAACTGCCTCCTGGCCTATCACGCACTTAGGGGCTGTATCTGTACCCCCACAGATCCCCACCCCTGCTTCCTTGCATTACCCAGAGCCGCGCTGCTCTGGCGGCACTTTTCAGAACTAGGTTCTCCCTTCCCTTTCCCATGCACTTTTCTCTCTCCCCCCCTGCACTTCGTGTTGCCGCACTTGCACGATTTGAATGATACAAGGACTAGTAAGATCGTTTGTCTTGTCTTCCCTCTGTTCCCCCAGCCCCACTAGTCTTGTTGTGCCTAGAAACACTTGTGTACAAGCGCATTATTAATATCGTATCACATCATATCTCGATGGTGCTATTTTAAGCATGTCTTGCAAATATCTGGCAACACAGAACAGACTTTCAGAAGCCCAAACGCATTTTCGTGTTGTGCGCTTATAGCATTTTCTTGGGCACTCTGGGACTTAGCGAGGGTGGAGGATTCACCCCACAGCCACACTGTGGGGAGTTCTAAGTGCTCCCCAATGAAGCAAAACCTCCACTGTCTTTCCTGCATGCTTACCCCAAAGATACCTTATTTGGGGTGCTGGGGCCAGCGCGTCTAATAATCGATCAAAGAAATCATTCACATAATACAGAAATGCAACGTTACACAGTTCCCCGTCCTTTGGAATAGTCCACCAGGTTTGCATTCCAGAGCAAAGTTACACAGTTCCCCAGCCTTTGGTATAGTCCACCAGGGTTGCATTCTAGGGCAGCGCTACACCGTTCCCCAGCTTCTGGAATAGTCCACCAAGTTTGCATTCCAGGGCAGCATTACAGTTGCCCAGCCTCCGGAATAGTCCACCAGGGTTGCATTCTAGGGCAGCGCTACACAGTTCCCCAGACTCTGGAATAGTCCACTGGGTTTGCATTCCAGGGAAGCGTTACACTGTTCCCTATCCTTTGGAATAGTCTACCAGGTTTGCATTCCAGGGCAAAGTTACACAGTTCCCCAGCCTTTGGAATAGTCCACCAGGTTTGCATTCCCATAGCTCTCAACTCACCCGCTTTTGGCGGGTGTCACCCGCCTTAAAAGCAGATGAATCACCCGCCAAGTCCCTCAGGCGCCCATTCACTTCTATGGGCCTCTCACCCGCCAAAAATAAAATCGGGTGTTTTCACCCGCCTTGGAGACAAAAAAGGTTGGGAGCTATGCATTCCAGGCCAGCGTTACACAGTTCCCCAGAATAGTCCACCAGGGTTGCCAGTGTTGACCCGATTGTTGTAATCAATGGAATGATTAAATCGCTTGGAACAATGAGTCACTTTAATAAAATAATTGTTCTACTAGCTAAAAAACGCAAGTCTACTCTAACTGGCATATTGGGTCCTGTTTTCAGAATGTTGGCTCCCAATTGAACTGGGAAAATAGGTGCCGTAGTTGCGCTGATTTTAAAAAACTAGCATGCAAGTATTTTTCCAAATAAATGCATATCGTAATGATTCAGCACTCTTTTTATTAAGACCCTCACCCCAGCCCCTGCGGAATGGCACTGATGATCTCGTGAGATGTTAAGATCCCAGAAACCCTCCGCCTGCCTTATGCTAGCCTAGCCAGTAGAGGGACCTCTCGTGCGCACATTCCAGTTGGTGCTCTGGCGCCGGCTGGTGTCTTCCAGGGCCGCTGCGCGCGCAGCGCTTTTTAATCTGCGTCACCTTTCCACAGACGGCACGAGGCCAGCATTAGCTTGTGGGCTACGATGCTGTGCCTCTGCCCTCCCGCTTTAATCGGGCCATGACCTTTTTTTAGCGCGGTTACTGGCAATCTTCATTACTCCCAATTCTTCCTCGTCGGAGTAGTTACTTTTGAGGCGACACACTCCATGACCTGAACCCTTTGTCTTTTTAGCCCCTGCCCAACACTCCAGCCATCCCTGCCTACATTTGAAAATCAAAATTCCTGAGATGTATGCCCCGCCCACAGCCACACATGACTCCGCCCCTTTGCACATGGCTCCGCCCACCTGTCAAAAAGGTAAACTCGGTTGTTGTAGCCTTCCGTTTGCTTACTATAGCACTGAAAATATTTCATTCAGTGCTATAGCAAGCAAAAGGAAGGCGGCGTCGCCGCCGAAATATTAGTGCTTTCAATCCATGTCATTGCATTGAAAGCAGCATTATTTCGGCAGCGCCGCCGCCGCCTTCATTTTGCTTAAAATAGCACTGCAAATCATTAATTCAGTGCTATAGTAAGCAAAATGAAGGCGGCGGCGTCGCAGCCGTAATAATGCTGCTTTCAATGCAATGACATGGATTGAAAGCACTATTATTTCGGCTGCGGCGCCGACTTCATTTTGCTTACTATAGCACTGAATGAAATGTTTTCAGTGCTGTGGTAAGCAACATGAACGTGGCACCGCCGCCTTAATAATAGTGCTTTCAATCCAATTATATGGATTGAAAGCACTATTATTATAGTGGTGCAGGCAGTGGGCACGAACATTTCGTGCCGTTTCTGGGTCTCGTCATATATGACGGGACGGAAAGAATCTCGAAATTCCTGAGATTCAAGTAACTTTTCCGGAGACCCGGAGAAATGCTTGAAATTCCAGAGTGTCCGGAAAAATTCCGGAGGTTAGGCAGGTATGCATAGAGCGCGTGATACCCTCAGTGCCCTGGAATGCCGCAGTTGGTGTTCTCTTCCTGGACTGTTTCATTCCATTCTTTGGTAGGAGAAACACATCATCAACTGTGATGAGGAAGAGCAGGACTAGGAGTAATGAAGGTTGCCAGCAAGTATTTTGTCACCACCCCCATGTCCCTCTTGCTAGTATTGTCAAGAAATGCTAGATTCATGGACCCATTGAAAAGGCCATAGAGCACCAGGAATGATGCTTGTACATCCAAACACCTATCATTTCCTGGAAAGCAGTGCTCATACGTAATTCTGGATACCAGTGCTCGAGACCCCTGTTCCAAAAGAGGTGACTCCTGGTTGTGTAACTTCATGCTGTAATGCCTGATTACTGTGTTCTGGTCGGCCCAGTGGCCAGGCTGCTGCCCTACAAATGTCCTGAGTGGGCACTCCCAGAGCTCCACCCAGGCGGTTGCCATCCCCCTGTTAGACCTGCTGTGGGTCGTCCTCGATGCTGGAAGATCGGTTGACGAGTTGGCCATATCAATGGTTTGTCTATGTATCTGCTGACAGTGGCAATGGAAGCCTTTTTATCCCAGCCCTGGGCCACTACGGTCATAAAGAGACTCTCCCTCTGTCTAATAGTTGCCACCCTGTCCAAGCAGGAAACACTGCACTCTTGACATCTAAGATAGGTCATCGTCCCTCCTCCTGCGCAGCTGGATTGGGAAAGAAATCCTGGAGAACAACGTCCTCGGTCCAGTGGAATTTAGAAAAAACTTTGGGTAAGAGTGTTAGAATCTGAAGAAACGGAGGCCAACACAACGCACTGATTTCACCCATTTTGCGGGCAGATGTAATTCTCACTAAAAATATCATTTTTTATGTCAATTATCTCAATGAGCACAAGGCGGGGGCTCTCCAATTTATTTTATTTGCTTGTTAGTTACGTGCCGCAGACCAGATGCATCCTGGCGCCCATTAAAGACTCACAACATGCAAACACGCAAGTCATCTAATACGTCAGTGGGGTCGACCAAAGTGTGTTAAACACAAGTGTTTGAGTCACTTGCGGAAGGTGAGGAGGCCTGTCTTCCCTTCTCAGACTGACTGGTGATTCATTCCAAGCGTGTGGTGCCTGGAAGGGGAATGAGCCTCCTTTCTCTCGCGTTCTCTTCACTTCAGGGCAAGGAAGCCGAAAGGTGTCTGTGTGACTTGTTCTTGCCTGTCGTTGCAGGGTGAGGCATTCCTCGAGATATACAAGAGCTGATCTATATATAAATGCATGTGGCCTGCTCAAAGTCTTAAACAGAATTTGTGACCCGACTCCTCGCAGAAGTAATATGTTCCCTTTTTAGGAATATTTTTCACAATACGTACAGCATCATTTTTGAGTATTTGCAGTATACCAATGCTGTTTTTATTAGCACCACTCAGAAGTGCATTGCAGTAGACTAACCTGGGCATTATAAAGGCCCGCACTAAGGTTTCACAGTTTTTGCTCGTGACATACGGTTTCACAAGCCTCAATCTCACTATACTTTCCACCCGGGCGTCCAATCCGAGTGAGCAGTCCAATACCACACCTTGTGCTTTGGTACAATGACCATCGATTAGAACATTTGCAAAGCGTGGGTCCAACTTCTTTATCAATATTTCGGTCTTAAAGACAGTTAGCTGTCATCCAATATTTCACCAGCTTATCCTTTGCAAAGTCGCCACTTAGCTCGATCAACCACTGCGTGTCAGCATAGTTTGTGACTCTTTACCACTTCCTATCCATGAGATTGCATAGAGGACGTATATAGATGTTACAAAAGCACTGGAGACGGGCATGCGCCCTGCAGGACGCCACATGTAGGTGCTTCATAATCAAAGGAGGCCTGTCCCCATCATACGCTGGACATCCTATTGGCGAGGAATGCCTCAATCCAACCGATAACGGCGGGTGAACATTGTCCTACCGAGGAGAATGTAGCCAGAAGCTTTTTCTGATCAAGCAGATCAAAGATCCAGCAGCATTAGTAGCCCTGTCTACTCTTGTCGACAATATCCAACATCTGTGCCTGAAGATCTAGTAACGCACTTTCAGTTCTGTGGTTGGATCTAAATCCGGAATGCATAGAATGTAAAATGTCTGCTTGATCCAAGTAGTCTTGTAGCTGTATAGTGGCCACTTTATCAATGATTTATAAAAGAAAAGTTACATTCGTAACAGGCCTAAAATTGTTGGTCTTTTGGGTCGTCTCCTGCTTTTCTTTAATAGTGGGGTAACCGCTACCTTCTTTATACTGCCTGGGATCGTGTTGTGAAAGAAGGTAGTGTTGGTAAAATGTGTTAACATTTGTTTTTCTGTACTGTTTTTATCTGAAACCATTTTAGAGGCGACAGTGTCCCCCGGCATGATGTAGGACGCATTTTCTTCAGTCTTTTTCTTCCAGCTGGGAAACCGAAATAGGCGAAAAGCTAAAAGGAAAATGGCTCTTCCCTGTGGATTTCACCTCTTTCTCAGCAATGATCTAAGCACAGGAGGGCGATCCGGGGGGCTGGGGTGGCTGTATAGATCTCAGGCTTAGCCAGTGCAAATCTTCTGAGAAGTTTAGGAACGAGAACATCCACATCTGATCCTTAAGACATCCGAACAATAAGAGCACAGATCGTCCCCCATTAGGCACTGCGCATGCAATCAGCCAGACCCATATGTTAACCCTCCTGAATAATTGCTGGGATATGGCACTGTACTGTTTGTTGGGAATTTTCTCACACATGAGTATGACATTCCTCCAGTGCCGGTCATGCACATTCAAGGTAGAAGGTCTTTTAGAGTTCTGCACAGCTAAGGTACGCTGTGAAGTTAGTCTTCTGTCGTAAACGCTCTGCCTTTCAATTTCCCCTCCTCCCCTGCTTTCCCATGATGTAGGATATGGCAACCCTGATCCCCTAGGCCATCTTAAATTGGAAGTGGAAACATTAGTGCTACCACTTCCTTGACCAACTGGTAGATTCACGATCAACTCGGCCACTCTTGAGCTAGGAGAATAACATCTGATTGAGAATCTCTTACTTTCATGATTACTCTGGGAAGCATTAGAAGGGGTAGGAAAGCATAGAGCAGACTCTTTGGCCATGGAACCACCATTGCATCCACCACCTCCTGATGTATGAAATCTGAAGAAGAACCTGGGGAGTTGGTGTTTTGTCTGAGAACCTAACTTATAGCAGATGAGCTGACAGACCGCTAGACATAACCCACATGACTCCCCAGCAGGTAAGGGACACACACACAGGGACACACACACACACAGGGACACACACACACACAGGGACACACACACAGGGACACACACACACTTTCGCGCACACGCGTACGTAATGGCTTAATTGCAGCTGTAGAAAAGCTCCTGCTATTATAAAAATGTCATATACACCTGTACCTTCAGCTACTTCATTTAAAGCTATATGTCGCCTTGCATCTAAAAGCCTGTTAAAAACAAGCATTGACAATCCCACAATTATGGCTTGTGCATTAGAGAGGCGTTTGCCTATAACTACTGTGACCAGTAGAGGGACCGCAAAACTTCTCCCTAAGGGGGAGCCCCTCCTTGTGAGGCTAAGGACGTGAGCCTGCTCCGCAACACCCTCGCTAGGGGACAAGGCAAATGGAACCTCCCCAGGAGAGACTCCCCCTTACGGTACAAGGACTCCCGTTCAGAACTGCCAAAGCCAAGCCATATAATGGCATCTATGGGCCTGTCTCACATAACCAATACGTCCAATTATTAAGACTCGAAGAAGGAACACGAGAAAATATGCTATTCACAAGAGAAAAGAACGGCTGGCTCTTTAAGTGAAAAGTCTTGATCTACTGAAAGAAAGAGGAGTGTTTGTTAACTCTGGAGAGGAAAAAGAGAGCGAAGAGAGAGGATCACATGTTGAAGCAGGGGAGGTCCTCTGGTAACGTTGCGCTATCTGTAGGCGGGGCCATGGACGAGCGCAGATCCAGCAAAGTCCAAAGTTGCTGGAAGCCGGCAACCGAGACGCGAGCTACGTGAAGACTGAAGGAGGCAAGAATCTGACCCGAACAAAGCCAGATTAGTGTTGGTGATGTGACCCTGAGATCACAATAATGGGCAAGCTATCCATGGAAAAACTGTTTAGCTGGAGACCGCTATAGCTGATGTGGTTCCCCAGTGAGGAATATCGAAGTTGGGAGAGAAGATGATCCGCGTCTGGCAAGGAGACAAACGTAGAAGAGAGAATGCCTGGAGAGCCCCAAACCATAAGCAACCCTGAGAGTTTCCCACCTTAACGAGAAGGTAACGGGGAACCAGGGAGGAACGGCAACTGAGGTGGGAATCATTAGAACGTTGAAACTCGACCCAGTATAAATGAGAAAAGTGAGAAAGTAAATGTGACAAACTTGAACTGCCTAGGTGAAGAAAAGAGAACTGTGAGAGTTTGAAACGCAAGTCAAAGTTAGTGAGAAAGGCTGGGAAGTCTTTATTTATTAATTGCATTTGAGCCCGCAGGCATCAACGCGCTGGTTACAGGACAAGTTAGTCAGTCAGTTGCAGTGTGTTTCTGCAGTTCCGTGGCTCGGGCATGATTCCTAGATAAAGATCCATGCTTTGAGGTGTTTGCGGAAGGTCCAGTACGATTGTTCAGATCTCAAGGCCTGTGGTAGGGAGTTCAGAGTTTGGCAGCGATGACAAGGAAGCTCGACCCACCCACTCTGGGTAGTTTGAATCTCTGTATGATAAAGACGCTGAACGTAGATGGAATGTGTTGCTCTTGTCCATTGAACATTTTAAAATGTCTGTGAGAGGGATGGTGGGGGGGAGATGAATAGGCATCTGTAAGTGACTGATAAAGGTTTGAAGTGATGCGTTCACTTATCGGAAGCCAGTAAGCGTTTCTCCTGGCAGCTGAGATATTCTTTCTTCTAGGCCCGTTGAAGCAGCTTGAAGGGTGTTATTCTGGATTATCTAGAGTTTAATATTTTGCATGGAAGTGCCTGCATTGCGATAGTCCAGCCTGGATCCGAAAAGACCTCCGGCGATGGGGGAGACTGTGATGGTGTCAACAGTGAAGGAGTGGTATAATGGGTTTAGCTTATCGAGCATAGCTTGTGATCAAACAAGAAGAATTTCCATTTTGTCATTGCGGCAGAGTAGATGAGGCCATCCAGGACTGGATAATCTGGTAAAATGCGTGTAGTGTGGTGGAATCCGCGGTGTAGCCTCCTGAGAGGGAAAGGAGGATTTGGGTGTCATACGCGTAGTTGATTTAGGATATGCCATGGGTGTCCAGGAGGTCGGATAAATGTTTAATATAGATGTTGTAGAGAGTCAGGGAGACACAGGAGTCTTGGGGTACGCCGCATGTAGCTGGTGAAGGGGGGAGCTGAAGCGTTTTCAGCCAAGACTCTCATGGTTCTGTCTGCCAGGAATGAAAGGATCCAGTTAGTGGCTTCGGTTGAGAAGTCGGCAGCAAATATGAGGTGCTGGCCGAGGATTTTGTGGTCTACCAGACTGATGCTGTGGAGAGGTCTGAGAGTAGTAAGAGAGCAGGTTTGCCTGCATCCTTAAACTCGTCAAGCTGGTTTTTTGAATTAAGCAGTGCCAATTCTGTGCCATGGCCCGGGCGGAAACTGTGATGTTGTAAATTGTTATGATAAACAACTTGCAAGAAAGAACAGTATTAGCATGGAAAGAAGGGAGGATTAATGAGTGGTACATAAGAACGACTGAAGATCAGGAGCAGAAGGCCCAAGAAGCCTTCACAAATAACTGGCAAGAGAATACAGAGCAGAGAACAGGGAAATATACAGACAAGCAAAATAAGAATCCCATAGAGACCTATATTTTGCCTGAACGTGCAAACCCTTCAAAGATTAACCCAAGGAAGCAACCAAATTCATTGCATCAAAGAAAGGGAGCAGCAAGAGCCAGGTGAGCGAGTTGGATGAGCTAATACAAGGAGTCACGAAAGACTATATGAAAATATCATATTGAACTGGAGTTTAAAAGACTAAAGAGAACAGTATAAGAAGCATCTGTCAAAAGAACGGAGACATTCTCATTACGTTATTCTTTTTTTTGGTTGAACTTAGTGGTAGGGTCAGCTAGCATTTGTTTTTGAACGGTCCTCATTTCTTTTGGACATTTGAAGATGAGTGACGAGTACCTTAGTTAATATAGTAAATGGGGATTGCGATAGGGAGAGTCAGGTCTTCCCCATATAAATGAATAAAGTAATTCTAAAGATGTCGTCTGAGAGTCTGTGTCCTTCTTCTGATCCGCCACACTGCTTGAGTATGCACAATCACTAACACCCTTTGCCAGCTATTTCCACTTAATGGCCAGGGAAGTGCCATTATGGTAGAGCCTGAACAATGCCTATTTATGCCAACACAGAACGCAGAACCGCTTTGCCAAAGCCTGTTGAAATTGAACTGGAAGCTCATAGCTTTTGGGTAGTTGAGTTGGAGTTTTGAATAATAAAACACACTGGCTTTACTAGTGGCAAGCTTTCCACTCCACGTGGAGAATGGGTACTTGTTACTCAAGATTTGGCACCTTCTTACCTTACCAAACTCAAGAGGGGTGTAGACGAAGGTCCCCCATTAAAGTGCACCTCATTTAACATGTATAACACATTTTGCAAAAAGGAAAACCACTAAAGCATTGATAGTGATCTGCATTTTTTGAATAACACTATTTATTGAAATGTGTCTTCCAAAATAAACACTATGTTAACACATCAGATCAGATGCCCGCCCCCTTTAAATGCAATCCAATGGAACAGTTTGTTGTAGGTGACATTTGGGCAAAATCACAAAATACGTTACAGGTCTTTGGCCGAGGCGCTCATCTTAGATCATGTGCCCATATAGTACCGATCCAGAGCTCCTAATCTTACAGGACACGAAAGAGCTTTGCATTCATCATTCATATATCTCAAGAAAAGGACCCGCTCCAATCTAAACCTGTTACTTGCATTTCTTATATTGACCGTTATTTTATCCATAGGCGGCAGGGACCATTTTCTCTACAACTTTGTGGGCCTGGTCAGCAATATCCCAGAACTTTGAAAAGAGGTAATTATCATTTTAGTCAACTGTTGGAAAGAACTGAGTAAGGTAGATACTTTTGGCAGCTCCGAGTAATATATAAATGGGGTGATCAAGAACATTTATACCTGTTATATCTTTGCCTCTCGCTAGAAACCTTTCAGACTAGGACCCGAGCACTGCCATTCACATCCCTCCAGCACCTATCACTCCTTGGAGCAAAACATTTGTGTAATCTTGCTGGTGTAAAATACCACCAATAGACCATTAAACATGAGTTTCAACATTGTGACAAATCCAGGGAATGTGTCCCTTGCCCCCAACGGGAAGCCAACCCCTTTGGGACTAGAGAGGTGAGCCTGCTATGCAATACCCTCTCTGGGGGTCACAGGAGGAGGTATCCCCCTGGGGTAACCCCCCACCCCCTCTGGGGACAAGGAAGGCCCAAACAAGGATTCCATCCCACCACCTTAAACTCGCCATTGTTTGTTGATTACATGGGAGGGGAGCATTGCAAGAATGTACAAGCCCCCTTTAAAGTGGTCAGCCTGGTGTCTGACCTCGCTTAGTTGCCACCTCTGGAGGAAGAACAGGACTAATGGACTTTTCCTCTGTTTCCTGGAGGAACATAAATGCCGCCGTACAACAGCAGAAGGGGGAAAACCAAGGACGTTGGCTTGCGCGGCTGCACAGCATACAGAGATGCTCCTGCGCAGAATGAGCGGACAGCCTCGCAGTGTGCATGGCGGGTGGAGACTCTACTAAGAGATCCTGGCGAGCACAGGTTTGTTTTCTAGCACAGATAATTCATCATAGAGATAGGGAATAGAGAATGTTTTCCCTAATTTCTTTAATAAGATCGTTTAACGAAACTTGGCCACATCTCCCTCTTGAATATCTCACTTACCACAAGATTTAAAATGCATATGGATGTTTTCAATGTTCTCTTATGAAATCTATGAAACATTTGTGGTAACCCCAACGGCAGCCTTATCGAGGACCACTCCACAGCCACAACCTCCACAATGGTAGGCCCTTTGTTGATGCAACCTAAAAAACATACATGCCTAAACCAACTTCTAAAGACACTTCAGTTCAACCGCTACACAGATCTCTGAAGAGGCCAAAGCAAGGCATATGCCGCTGTCTTCATATCAAAGCTTTTGGTTATCCCGCCAGAGGACATCCTAGAACACGAGATAGACTTAACTTTGTGGGCATAAGGGCGTCTTCTCAGAAGAGGAAGAAGAGGAGTTACAAATAAGAGACCCCGCGTCACAGCTTCTTCTACTCCCACATTAATAAAAGCACCATCACAATCAATGGAGCAACTTAGGCCATGAAGGCCGGTTCTGCAGCCCAGGGCATTTTATTGGTCAATGTACATTTTAAATACCTTGAAGACCTTAGCGACTGATATACAAACAATGGTGCCAACTATCTCTGAATGGATTTAGCCTACCCTGAACTCCGAGCTTACCACCACAGCCCATGCCCCAAACCGGGAACGTAACAGTGAAACTCAGACTGAAGACAACAAGCTGTAATGTACCATTGGATGCGGGTACCCAGAAAGGGACGCATCACGATACAGCCTCCACACATTATTTTGTCAACAGCTACATTTGATGACATTGTCCCAGCTGATGGGGGAACCCAGAAGAATACCTGCCCAGAGATTTCTGCCCCCACTCCCTAGTGCGGGTAAGTTCATACTTCCATGATTACGGGTTCTAAAATGTTTGACCTACTCCCTGCAGAACAAAGGAAAATGGGTTTCTTGTAATAAGGGCCCAGCGATCTCGGCAGCACCTAACAGGTCTGTAAACCCATCCTCGTCCTGTGCTGTCCCTTGTGGGGGCAGACCAACAATTACCTCAACCCAGCCTGGCTCACCACCTGAGGAATGAGTTCACATTTTGTACGTAAAGCAAGTTTATTTTACAATTGTACGGGGAACCAAACTATCCCAAGTCTCAACGAACCACCTAAATTGATACATTTTATACATTTGTGCAACAGTTAACACTCCCAGATACTTTATCATAATCCACCCCCACATGCGATTGGACAAAACCTATTCAAAGAAATCCCATCTTTCTCCAATTCATACATTCGCATTGGTAGCCACTATCTTAACTACCATCTTCAGCTCATGTGTAGAATGCACCTCCTTTTACGATTTGCCCGTGGTAGTTCATGACATCAGTTGAACATTTGTATGCTAACATAATTCATTACTAGTAATAACTGGCCTAAGCCCTTTGAACCTTAACTCTTGATTGCACATGGTTCACGCAAATACTTCAAGCTTTATGAAGAAGGCGGAGTAAACCAGTTCTTCTTTGAACTAGTGATAACTATCTCATTCCCCAGTTCCCCGTCTACCTTGCAACATTCTAATTTCAATAACTGCCATTTCATCATGCACAGCATATCTGAAAATACAATTGAAACTCCTGGGTTTCAATTACTTTAGCCTTGAGCATTGACTTACCCCATGTTTTACTGCTGGTTAAAACAAATGGCAAAAACCCTTTGTCAAGCTCCCATGCATTCAGAAGATTACATCTGCTATCTGCAATACTTATTAGACCATAAAAACTAAGATCGTAGTTACTTATTCACCCATTCCCTGGCCTTTGAAACTCCACAGAACCGTTTCTGAAAGTCAACTTTGAGAAACCTGAGAGCGTCCTCGCATCTACTCCCTTTGGGGTTTCTTTTCAGGTGGCCTGGGAAAGGCCATTGCTCTTGGTTCCTGAATCTGGGGTTGGCGAAGCGAGGGAGGATCACCTAGGTGGTGGATCTTTGGAGATTGGGAATGAGATGTCTTCAGGCGAGACATGGTATTCCGCATTCTCCTTTCAGTAGGAATCCTCTGTCCCAGAGGCAGTTATGGAATATTACTATTCCTGTCCCACTGATCAGGCATATGCCCAGAGGCGTAGACAAGGTAGGGCCTGAGCGGGCAAGACTCATTCGAAATCTGTAATATGCCCACTCAGCAGCGCTGGGTGGGGATTTACGGATGTTAATGTCACTTTGGTGGGCCCAACTACATTAGCTCCAGGCCCCACTTGTTAGACAATCCAGGCTGCATATGCCCGAAATGATTACCATTCTAGGAGCACCAGAAAGAAGGTAAATAAGAAAGGGGTTACAGGTGAGAAATGGTGTCCCTCTTTCCCCATCAAAGACCAATCTAACCCTCCCCCGGCTTTTTTGGGCTATTGTAACCTCTCTCCCCTTTGATTTCTGCCTTTTACCACTGACAGTACTGGTAAAAGGAAGAGGTGATTAAGAGTGATGAACACTAATGCCTCATTTCACCACTCTAGTACTGGGACGAAGAAGATGCCTGTAGAGTGCTTTGAAGGTCAGGCATGTCCTTTTAATTGTGGTCAGGCAAGCCAAATTGAAAGGCCACACCTGCAACCTGTTAAAGGAATACAGGTGTATAAAGGAAGGTAAAAAATGCAGCAAATAGAGCAACAGGGAGGCTTGTGTGTCAGAGACCAGCAGGGGACCTGTGTTGTGAGGAGGCTGCTGTGGTGGGACCTAAGAGGAAGCCAGCGTCCTGTCTCAGAGACCTGTGGAAGCAAAGGAAAGTCTGGCTGATGAGCCTTCACAGGAGTGGGAGCCTCTGCGTTGGAGAGCAGCTGAAGCTGTGACCAAAGAAGGAAGATGAATGTATGCCGTCCGTGTTCATGCCGGAGCAGCAGAGCCGCCTGCATGTGGAGGACTGCCCCCGGGACACTCGACAAGGCCGGCCCTTTGTCCTAAGTAGCAGAAGAGTAGAAGCATCGGGGAAAGCCACTCGGCACTGGGACGCTCCTAGCGGGCTACGCATAGGCAATCAAGTGCTGCATGCATTTATTGAATACTGAACTGAATGAAACTTTGAACTAAGGCTAAAATACGGTTATTGAATACCGAACTGTATGAAACTTTCAAAAACAAAGCTGAATTAAGTATATTGGCGTTTATTGAATGGCGAACTGAGTCAAACTTTGAAACAACGATGAATTATATACATTAAATATCAAACTGAATGGATACCTTGAAACGGACCTAAAGTAAGCTTGGTACATACAGAGCTGAATAAAACGTTATGGGCAAAGCTAATGATGAATGACAACCAAAAGGAAAAGTGCCCATTTGCAAGCAAAGTACTGAAAGAGTGCAAATGTGAAAAAAGAAATGCTATAGAAAGGTGGGAGCGGGAGAAAGACCACCACAAAGTGAATTTTATGAATGAATACAGTGCAACACGGCCAAAGACTAATAAGAAGTGTGTAACGCATTATGGCAAGAAAAGAGGCTAACCAAGAGAAACCAAGAGGGTGTGAAAGTGCACACCGAACCAAGAGGCCGACAAAGAGAAATGGGTGTGGGTTCCTGGTTGCACGGCCTGTGATGGGTGGACCGTGTGAGTGACTACTACGCCTTGACCAGTCAGCCCTAAATGGTGAGAGTCAGTCATTGTGAAATACACCACGAAGAAGCACTGTGAGTAAACTGGTGAAGCAAACCAGAAGGAGGGTCAAGTGGACCTAGGTTTGTGTTTAACTTTGAAAGATTGAAACCCATACTAATTGCTACATTGAAATTTTGGGGAAGGGAAACCTGAGATTTGATGAACTACAAATTCTGTCACGAGGACGGAGCCTCAAGACCTCTCTTTTGTGTGAACTGTGTTGAATTGAACTTGAGGAAGGGAACCCAGAGGACTGTGTGGAACTGTATTGTCTTGAACTGGGAAAAGGTAATCTTGAGACTTTTGTGGAGCTTTCATCAACTTGTGGAAATGGAACTGAAGAGGAAGCTAAGAGCTGGAAGTTCAGAACTTTGTGTTGACCACCATTTCTTTCATTACTGACATACATATCATTTAGCTTTAGTTGTGAGGGCAAGGATACGTTTTGGATACAGACAGACTTTTAAGTTGAATTCTTTGACTGAGACATTCCTTAGTTTTGTTCAGGCAGGGAAATCCCACCTTAGCACAGGGCAATGTAGGCAATACGCCATCCTGACATTTAAGTTAATAAACATGTTTTGTTGAAAATTGAATCTGTTGTCCATCTTGTGTGCTCTAGCACCTTGAAGCATCTGTTGTGCTAGATGGAATTACCAATAAATTACTTCGGACCCAATAACCAGACGGACGCAAAGGAGATGGTAAAATACTGCTTTAATCTCAAGAAGTAAAGCAGGGAGAATAAACACTCATCAATCCGACTCATGCAAGATCACAATGTCTCATCATTTAGTTCTAGCTTATATAATACTAGATGCGTCATCTATGACCTCATACTATGTGGCAAACTTCAAAATGTTTTGAGGGGTGGTATTGGATTAGGGGATTATGTATATTTATAGAAAATATGCATGTTAGTCCCTCATTGGCGGTCTTCTTTTGTCTGTGAGACACACCCTGACCTACTTCTAATCACATGGTGTAAGGTATTCATCATAGCAGAAAATGTGGCAGTGGACTAATACTTTGCAACATTTTATGAAAAACTGCATGGCAGCCTATTCTAATTGGCTGGCAACCCAAATCCAACCTTGGACATTTGACTTGTTATCAGCACGCACATAGAAATGAAACCCAGGTGGCTGGAGATACGTCGGCTCTCCTTTGTTTCCCAATTAGGCCACCTTCTCATCGGTAGGCCTCCTGCCAGCGTCTTCTGTTTGAGGACTGACCTTGCCAGTCTGCACTGTCTCGGACATTCGAGGGAGTGTAGGTACACTGCTATCTTATCTCTAGGCCTAATGAATAGCCCTTGTTTGCAAGCTCCTCTTCACGTGTTGCAAGACCATGAAATTGTCCATTTTGACGGTGCATTTACCATCATTTGATTCAATTATGCTGGGTGTAGTTCTCCTTGTAGCCTTTAGAGACTTGCTCACGCTATCCCATATTGACTTCATGCCCTTTAAATTATCCAATATTTGGCATCAGCAAATGTTCTTATGCTCCTAATCATTTGGAAATATGTCCTTGCACATGGTTTGCTTCTTAGACTCCCTTCGTGCTTTTTCCTTCATCTCTCGAAATAGCACCGTTGGTTTTAAGCCAATGTACTCTCATATTTTGCAAAGAAAAACCCCTTCTTCCTTTTCCCGTTAAGATCCTGGGCTCATATTTTGAAGTGGTTAGGTTGATTGACATAAGCAGTCATCCATCTTGTTCTGATGGTAGTCCTAAACGTTGAATATCTATCTCTAATAAGCAAGCTTCTGTGTATCCTTTCTACCTTGCGTTTCAGCCTATTTACAGTTATTGACCAGTGAATATTTCATTCTTCTTTGTATTCAATCAATCAAATAGCTTTTATTCGACTTTACGTCATTCGTCATATACATACATGAATATAAAAATCACTATAAAAGCATGCACAATTCATAAAAAGACATCATATATAACACAGTACAAATATACATGACTTGGCGGAGATAGTAATTCATCATCGGGTTCAGAGTGGACAAACAAATCTAATTATAAAAATGGTGGACAATTTAAAGGATCCCCCTTTATAATACAAAACATTGATCCGATTGCATTACCCCTGTTTAAACATGCTTTAATACAAATCTATGGTTTTAAATCAAAACTGATTGACTGGTAAGTTATGACAGTGTGGCCGGGCATATTTCATTCCCCTTCAAGACCCATTTTTTTTTGGTGGCGATGCCAAGTGCAATTGATTAAACCTGAATTTAATATATAGGGTGTGTGCCACTGGGGCCCAATATAAGCCAAGTTATTTTCAGAACAAATAAAAGGATCCCATCACGAGTTTAGTGCAGTCGTCCTCTAGCTCAGTGTCTGTTAGACTCTAGGCTCTGATTTTGGCCTTAACTATGTGGTTGGGAGATGCCCCCTGCGCATTGAGCCATAAATCTCACAGCTCCAGCCTCATCAGGAGTTTTCTTTTTTAGATGCTGGAGCCAGGGCAGGAATCTACCTCCCTCTGTCTTCTTGAGATGTACAGTAGCTTCCCGATATACCTGCAGTTCGGGGGCAGACCACAATCTCAGCCAATACTGCACTGGTTTAAAGAGGATTGCACTCTCAATCGGTCTGAGGCCCACTTCCAAGTACACGGGTACGCTCGCACATGACTTTGGCAGGTTTAACAGTCTTTTCAAAATGCCTAGCTTGGGCTTGATACATAGTGACCGTTGCTGTAACTGGTCTTTGTACATGTGAGTAAAAAAACCTTATGATTCCCCCTCCATAGTTTTCCAATGACGAGCAGGATTTTGCCATCTGTATGGGCCAGTTCCCTTAGTCATTAAACCTCACTCCCAGGTAGTCATATTGTTGTACCTGTTCCAGCAGAGTGTTGTTTATGGCCATTCTGTGTTTTTATTTTAATGGGGTGAATTTCTGTTGAAATATGAACATTTTTGTCTGTTCCATGTTGATCTCTATAGACCGCTCTGAGCATATCTCTGCGGAGTCCCCCAGAGTGGTTGTGAGGCTCTTCGTTGAGGTGGGATAGTAACACAGCGTCATCTGCAAAAAGTAATATCAGGCAGGCCTCCCAACCAACTTGCAGGGGGAGGGTGGGGAGGAGGAGGAGGTCTAAACACTTTGTTGTAACATCTCGAACCACCTCATCTATGTATAGCAGGAATAGTAGGAGGGCCAAAATGCATCCCTGCCTTACACCTCTGTTTACATCAAAAGACTGGGTTAGTTCCCCCCCTAGTCCCCACTGTACAGATGAGATGTTATCCGAGTACATATGGATTATAATCTTCAGTAGCCCCTGCGGAATCCCTCTTTTAACCAGGCTTCCCAGAGCTTAGCCCTGGAGACCGCGTCAAAAGCCGTCCTGAGATCGACGAAGACTGTGAAGATCTTCATCTTTCCCAGGACCACATACTTCGCAATCAAATGTAGGCGGAAGGCTTGGTGTTTCAACATAGGTTCATATATCTTCTTTAGGACATTCTTTTGCTGCCATTAGACTTTGTATAACGTACATCCAAGGGACTTCCTTCTAGGTAGTTTTCTTCCATGGTTTCAACATGAGGGTATCTTCTGAATGGCTGCCTGAGTGCATATAATTTTTCATATAGTCGATTGACTATGGACATATTGCATAAACTTGTGCATGGGTTACCAACTGTAGCTTTTCGCCCATTTTTGTATTTTTATTTTATTTGTTTATAACGCACCGGAGCCTGAAGGCATCCGGATGCACACAGCTGCTTTCACCCGATCATGAGGCTCTGACACCTGTGCAGTCTTAACCCCCCCCCCCTCTCTCTGGGCGCCACAGGTCTTCAGGGACTTCTGCTGGTGTACTGGCTCCCTTTCAGGTCCCACCACGGCTGCCTCTTCACGAAAAGGGTCCACTGCTTGTCTCTGCCACACAGGCCTCCATGTTACTCCCCGTGTTGCTCCTTCGCTCTCCCTTTGTACACCTGCAACTACTTAACAGGTTGCAGGTGTATGCTTCCAATTGGACTTGCCTGACCATAGTTAAAGGGACATGCCTGACCTTCACAGTACTTTGCAGACATCTTCCTCATCCCACTTCTAGAGTGGGGAAAGGAGTTACTAGTGTTCGTTACTCCTAGTGGCCTCTTCCTTGTCCCACTACTGTCATAGGTAAAGTGTGGGAAAGTGAGGATAGATATTTTACAATAGCCTTTAAAGGCTGGGGGAGGGTTAGGCTGGTCTTCAATAGGGAAAGGGAGATACCATATTTTGCCTATGGGCGCCCCACTCCCAATCTCTAAGCACCATCCACCCCCAAGGTCAGGATCCAATGCGATGGCCTTTCCCTGGCCACCTGAGAAGAGGATCCAGGGAGGGGTAGGAGTGGGAATACCCTCAGGTTTCCCACACCCTGTTAACATAAAGATGTCAGGCAAAAAACATGGTGTGTGTTGACAAAAAGTAATGTATATTATGTTTTACATGCAAAATAACGACCAGCATTTGAAAAGAAAAGCCCACTTTGTTTCCATGAAAAGTTCCTGTAGGCCTGAGGCAGACCCTGTTGCTTGTTGTGAGGCAAATGTCACAAAGGACTCCACGACTGAAAGCCTGGCTTACATCCCAGCTGTTTACAACTGCAATAAAGTGTGGCCACTAAGGGTGTTGAAAGCAAACTTCTCCCAGTCTGGGAGTCTCTGAAAGCTCATTTCTGTGCAGGGCAGATGATGTAGCAGACGCATGACTGGAATTTAGGGCGTAGGTGTGAAAAGAGGGGCTGCAATCAAGACTACATACAGGAAAATAGAAGCTTTCTAGATCGAAATGGTGGTCCCCTTCAGATAAGAGGACAGGATGCCAGTGGTCTGCAGTGGGGATCTCTGTGTTGGCCGGTGCATCCCAGGTATTTACGATCTGCAGCCTACACTTCAAACAACAAAGGGACTAATAAAAGAAAAAACTCTGGTCACACGCTGGCCCAGAGTGGCAAATGGCCTGGAGACCTGTGAGCTACAATCTGCATAACATGAAGATTTGCTATTAATTTTGAAGGACTATTATCATTTAGGCATTTTTCTCAGCAACCATAAGTTGTACTGCCTTCATTTTCGTGTCTATTTTTTTAAAGGGATTTTCCAGGCAATTTTGTTAAATTAAAATTCATCCACCTGCGACTTAGGGAATTGTAGTGTAGTGGAGGAGCCAAGTACACCTACCTCAACCGTTCCGCCACTTTTACCTGTATGCTTGAAACCAGAGTATGTGACATACACAGAACAGTTGCATCAACAAAGGGCAGAGTATGTACTCTGTGCAGTACCAGTGAAAGTACCAATACCTAAGAGAATCTGGGAGGCAAGGTGCCCATTGTGAAAACCATATCTACATATAAGAAAATATGATGACCATTTGAATGAAATCCCTGAGGAAGCAGAGACAATAAACGGCAAGGACGAATGGTAAATCACCAACCATCGCCAGTACTTGTCATGCAGAGCTGAGATGAAGTACCCAGAAGAGATGCAGAGACCAGAGAACGCAGATATTCTATAAGGCATCAAGAAAGTATCAAGGATAAGTGACATCTTGGGATCAAGGTGAAGAAGCTTATGCCACAGAAACAGATGAAGATATTGAGTTATTTTACACGTGTACAGATGCAAAAGAAATGCAAGTAGACAAAGTAATTGTGAGGCTAGCTTATAGTGAATAGATTGCGGCAAGCGCCTATACATATATATATATATATATCAACAGAAAAAAGAGGAAAAGAGGGACCGCACTCACCGCAAGCAAAATAGCAACACAATATAAGAAAGATGCGCAGCTCACAAAAGGGAAAGGTTGATGATTTTAATAAGTTGACAAAAATAATACGGCCGGAGTGGCAGCAGCAACAACAGAGGCAGGACACCCGTGGGCACGACCTGCAAACAACGCGTTTCACGCTCAACTGAGCGCTTGGTCACGTAAACGAAAGAAGGACCAGAGCACAATATCAACTGGAAAATGTAGTCTTTTGGCTGTGTCAGTGGAACTGAAGTGGTGCATATGGAGTGTGGAATATGTGGCAGCCATATTGGAATGAATAGGCAACTAGTGCCAGCAATGGGAACCAGATTGGGTCCCATGGAAAAAGAGAAGGTCTGTATAGTGCGTAGTGCACACAATGAAAACAATTGCAAATGAACAATTGAAGAGCATGGGAGTATGGACTGGAACACATCGTCCACAGCATACGCACCTACAGTTCCACTTAAAAATCCAGTTCGATTTATATGTCCAAAAAACCTAGTCATCATGTACATAAAATTCATTGGATAGAGCTTCCACACAAAATTAAGTAAATAGGAATGCATGAGTGGCTGTAGATTAAAAGTTTAAGACGACCATTGCACAACCTCATATTAGGATAAAAAATAATGAAGCAGCTAGTACATGTAAATGATAACTACGCATCCAAGCAGCATGCTGTTCTACCACATGTAATGGATAGAATAAAGTGCAAGTGCAGGCAAAAATAGCAGCACATACATGTGCAAACATACAAAGCCAGAGTAGCAGCATCTACATGTGCAAAAATGCAAAATACATCTATAGCCATTGGAGAATAAAGTGCAAATGTAAACAAGAATAGCAGCATCTGTATGTGCAAATATGCAAGGCGAGGATGGCAGCATATGCATGTGCAATAAAGCAAAATACAATTTTGTCCGGAGAGCACATCCAGAGTGGCGAAGAAATAGCAGCCACTAGATGAATAAATCGGCAAATATAATAAGTTGACCAAAAAATACAGATGTAATGGCAAAATTGCCAATGGATTCCCAGGACATGTAGCTAAATGGAAAGCACAGCAACTCATCACAATGTACAAAAATCAGAATACATAAATGAATAAAAAAATGAATAAAAGAAAGGAGAAAGGAAGCCTAAAGATAACAATAGGACAGAACTGAATAAAAATAGCAAAGATGACAGAAGTTAGCAAAACCAAGAACTACAAAGATATAATCAAAATGAATAATACAGAGCTCATTTCCTACAGAATCGTGACTACGGCAACCCAAAAATTAGACCAAATAAGTCTAAAGGTAAATACAAGGACCATCAATAAAATAAAATGGAATTGTAATACAATCAAGCCAAAGATAAAATAAACAAAAAAGGAGATATGCCAAATAGAGACACCTACGCAAAAAAGAAAATCAAAAAGCATCAGAAAAAGAAGAAATAAATATATATGTATATGTATACAAATCCAGCTTAGGTGCCCAAGAACGTGTATAGCTCCTCATTGAGGTTATGATCATTGGGAAACTTTGTATCGAAGTCCAGAATAAATCTCGTTTCCAATTGTCTCAACTTTAGGACACGGTCTCCTCCCCTAGGGTGAATTGGAATGTGTGCCACTGCAAAGAAAGTAAGAAATTCAAATCGTTCTCATGTTCCTGTCTGAAGTGCTTGGCCATGGGGTACGCGGGGTCAGAGTTTTAATCGCCCTAAAATGCTGCAAGATCCTCAATTTGAGCTTGCATGTAGTACTCCCGACATACCACTTCATGCAGGGACACGAGAGTACGTAAACAAGAAATGCGGTGTCACAATTCATCGAATACTTGATGGTCTGGTTACATTTGGTAACCGGATGTATAAACGATTTGCAAACAGTGGCATGAGCACAGGCTTTACATTTGGTAAAGCCAATGGGGGAGACCGCCAGCCAGTTGGTCCGAAAGGGACTTTTGTCAATGGGCGACAAGAAGCTGGAAACTAGCTTGTCTCTCAACGAGGGTACTCTTTTGTAGGTAATATTGGGACGTTTGGAAAGCAAAGGTCATAGATCTTTGTCAAAAATCAAAACACGCCAATGTCGTTCAATGATCCTACGAACATGGTTGGAGGCATTATCAAAAGAAACAATAAGTCTGGGTTCATCATCAGTGATGATCTTATCGGACTTGATGCCATACAACAGTTTATCCCTACACAGTCCACAGGCCTTCATATAGGCCATTTCTATAGTTCCTCTTTCATATCCTTGCTTCAGAAAGTCAACGGCTGCCTGGGCGCAATGATAATCGAAACATGCCATGTCAGTACAATTCCTACGGTAACAAATAAATTTACCATAGGGAATACTTCTTTTGCATGACATAGGATGGCAGCTAGTGGCATGCAAGGGTGAACCAGTATTGGAGGGTTTTTTATGCAATGCTGTGTGAAAACCAGATCTTTCAAGAGTCACAACTACATCGAGATAGATAATTTCAGTAGTGCTGTGGCATTCTGTAAAACGTAAATTAGCCGTGTTGGTATTAATGCTTTTCACAAACAATTGCCAGTCCATTTCTGTCCCTTTCCAAATTATAAAAACATCATTGATGTATCGCCACCAGGCGACGATTTGGGTAGGAAAACTGGATGCAAGCAAGTCACATAAAAAAGTAGCCTCCCACCATCCCATCGTCAAATTGGTGTACGACAGGGCAAAGGTACTGCCCATGGCAGTACCCCTTACTTGCCGATAAAAGGCACCCTCAAATAAAAAAACATTGTTCGTGAGGCAGAAAAACAACATCTCCAAGATCATCGAGCTATGGCCATAGTGATTGAGTGAACGAGTATCCAAAAAGTATTTGCAGGCTCCCATTCCCACCTCGTGATCAATAGAGGTGTAAAGGGAAACAACATCAAGAGTAGCCAAAAGAAGCCCATCCTCCCATGGTGTATTGGTAATGTGTTGCAGAAAGTCCTTAGTGTCCCACAAATAAGAGGGCAAAACCGAAACAAAAGGAAACGGGGCCTCATCAATAAACTGTGCCAAGTGCTCGAGAAGGGAACCACATAACGTAACAATAGGTCTCCAAGGTGGATGGGTAAGAGATTTATGTGTCTTGGGTAAAAAATAAATAGTGGGTACAGTATGGCAGGAAGAAATCATCCTCGATGAGTCCAATGTCGGCCCACTTAGTGCAAAGACTGGTAAATTCAGACTGTATATCTCCAAAGGGGTTTTTGGATAATTTAGCATAGCACAGTCGGTCTTTTAATTGACGATTGGCCTCAGTGACATAATGGACTCTATCTTGAATCACGATATTAGACCCCTTATCTGCCTGCTTGATTACAATGTTCGATAGTTTTTGTAATTCACGAATGGCCAGAAGTTGTGAGATTCTGTTTAGTACTGACAGTTCTTTTCCGTAGTTTTCTGAGGTCGCTGACACATAGATCGTAGAACGCCTCAATACATCCACCCACTGGAAACTGCAGATTGAATTTAGATTTGTCTTTGAGCCTTGTATGTACATCCCAGTTGGGATTAATGTTGAAATCAGGGAAGTCGACATTCGAGAAGTCAAACTGGGTATCTTCAAGGCAGGCTAGATCCATGAGTGATGGAATGTCTGAAATGAGGAGGTCAGTACGACCAGTACGAGGTATAGAGGGCTTGGTAGCGGTAGGATTTATACAGAAAAATTTCTTGAGTTTGATCTTACGAAGAAATTTGTCTAAATCTAAGCGTGCTTGAACATAGTCGAAAGTCTTGGTAGGACAAAAATTGAGGCCCAGGGAAAGGACCGAAATCTGAGGCTTGGTAAGAATGTGAGAGGACAGATTAATGATTTGACAGAGCTTCATGGTATCGATGGTTATTTTTTGGCTCCAGAGTGCATTGATCTGCTCTCTTGATATATATATATATATATATATATATATATATGGACAAGTGAAGGATGCATGTTTCCAATATGCATTATAGCAGTGCTGGACAGTAGCAAGAAGGCCTTAGCCTCATTTTTCGTGTGTCACAGTTAAAAGGCAAATTGAATTACAAAGTGAATCTCAGCAGACGAGGCTGGGTGAGCCAAGAAGCCAAGGTCTTATCAAACTGGAATGAACTGTCATTGGATCCAAAATCGTGTGAAAGATCAAAACTCCTGTTCAGAAGGCATGAACATAACAAGAAAGACGTCAGAGGTCTATTAAAAAATAGTATTAAATGCATGATTCCATGGTCTCCAGTCACTTGGGCGCATGAAGTTGGACAAATGACATGGTCACACCTACGCATGAGGGGAGACCATGCTTCTTACTCCCTAAATTTCTCAGAGCTAAGAGCAAGCTCAAGGCCGAGCTTCAAAGCCTAATTGACTGCAGACCACTGAGGTGATGATGGATTGATATGCTAATTGGTGGGCAGCAATAGCTAAGGTGTGCACCCCATCGCCTGGATGGCCAGCCTGCATGCTGCTAGACGTAGATGGAAAAGTACTGACGGAGGTTAGAGTGCCAAACAATCGTAGAGGACCGTGTATTTAGGGGTCCTATAGTTGTGTAAACCAATGGGACGTCGTGTATGTAGTGATGTTCATAGGTGTCATTTTTAGGGGAGGGCTTAGTTGCCCCACCTGATGTAAAGTAACCAATCACATACTCACACTTTTTTTAGACTAGTATGGATCGTATACTTAGATATTCACTCCGAGCCAATCACCCATACTCGTAGGTTTTTGTAGTTTGCCACGTAGGATGACGTTGGTACATGCGTAGGTTAACGTCATTGACGACGAGTTTTCCTTATAAGTTTTCCTTATAAGATCTCAATTTTTACTAAGAATGTTTGAGTAAGAGGATTGAGCGAGTATGTTGATGTTCGTTATGCTCCCCGATATTAAAACAGTCTTTCTTTTGCCAATTACTTGAGTCGTTTCGATTTATTGATATATGAATAAAAATCTGCATCCCCATCCATCTCAAGGGTAATTGCTACTCATCAAAGGGGCTGGGACTATCCAGTTCAGTAATGACCAGCTAAAAGGTGTTCCTGGCTGCCCTGAATATGTTCCGAATTTGAGAGTTGGCGAACTGGTGGGAGGGTAGAATTAGGAATGTGTGGAGTAAATTGCATGTTCCTTACAATTGTGCTTTTTGTAAAAACAGAGGAAAATTGCCAAATGGCCATGCAACATGGTGCAGACCTGGCTGTTGTTTTATTAAATTCCTCATGATCAGCTGACGTATAATATATATATATATATATATATATATATATATATATATATATATATATATATAAAATTGCATGTACTAGTAAATTCTTGTTTTTGACACACAACTAGATTTTTGCCAAAAGATGACATGGGGGGGGAAAAAAGGGGATTTCAAATGGAAGTTGCCATATGTCTTTTCCAGACTCCTAAACCAATCCATAGAGAGAGGCTGTACTTTGGAGGAGAGAGAATGGTAACTTTCCAGTCCTGGTTGTGAGACCTCTTGCAGGGAACTGCCCAATATTGAGATCTTGATGGAGCCATTACTGGTATATAAAGTGGATGCACTGCGAGAGAAAGGACAGAGCTGCTGAAAATTACCATCTGACAGTCGCAAGGAAACGCCAAAGGAGATTGCTGAGATTCTATCTGGGTGGAGCTGGCTATTGCTGGGGAGGCCTAAAGGCTGGCTGGGCCCTATGATATGATAGGTTATTTATAACATGCTTAATACACAGAAGTTTCTAAGCACGACCCAGGGATCGAACCTGTGGTGCTCCGTGTCGTCTTGCTTCCAAGGCAAGCACATTGCCCCTGAGCTAGCCTCCAGAGACAATGGTGAAGAGCTGTGGACCATCCTTGAGAGTGGAGTGACCAGTCCCTTGCCCTGACCTCCAAAAGGGTCCTGAAAGGCAGCTGGTTTTCCTGAACTCTAAACAGAGGCATTCTATGTAAGTTGAATTGACCCCTTTGAAACCAAAAGGTGTGGGAATCTGTTGGCCTTAAATCCTTTCCCTTTATAGTGAGGGGGTCAAACCTGTGTGGATCTTTAGCCTATTTAACTAAAAATATTAATTTAATTACTTCCCCTTGGCAGAACACCACGGGTAAATTATGTTAAAATTCGAAATTAACAAAGCTCATTCCCAGTGTGCTCTGAAAACTATAGCCTGTCATTTAATTAGGTAATCCTTTGGGCCCAGCTTCCCCAACACAGGCCTTTAAGTGGAGGGGGGCTGAAAATTCATAATTCTTAAATCATCCCAATTTTGACTGTCCAACTTTCCCAAAACTGACCAAAGTAGGGGTGGGGGGGTCTGAAAACAAACCGCTAAAACACCCTCTGTTTATTTCAAAACAAAAGTGTGGGTGAAATCATAATTACCATCTGCATTTGTACCAATTGCTTTTATTCATTGACCAGTGTTGATTATTTCTGAAGAGAAATCTGTATAAACTAAAGTATTGTGATTTGTGTTTTTCCCTACCAGGTTCATTTATTTGTGTAACAAGATGGTTAATTGTGACCCACAAAGAAGGTGGCGTGTGCCGTTTTAGTGCGTTCTCCCTTTTCCATTATTAAAATAAATACAAATACATGTCCTATACTCCGGGCTGATTTGTGGCTCGCTGTGGGCACAGGGGGGAGATTTGTGTGACTGAGTCACACTTAAAAACGAGTAAGCGAGTATTGCAGGGCTCGTTGATTGGGGGTGAGAAGGAACTCCCTAGGTTAAGGGTTATCTCAATATAACGCGACACCACCACCATAGACCAGGCCCGTACATGGCATCCTGCCTCGCCACCAGCATAGCGTAGGCCCTATATCTGCCATTCTGCTGCCCCACCACTAGAACCCAGGCCCCATACCTGGAATACTGCCTCAACAGCCAGAACACAAGACCCAAACCTGTCATCCTTTCACCCACAACACCATAGCCTAAGCCCAATAAAAGTGTTTTCCATTGGTATAAGCAAATACATGACTGTGATTTTTCGACAGTGAAAAAGGGTTGCTTCCAGTTTTTATCAGGTGGTCTGTTGAGCAATGTATGGTAACAGTAGCTACCTTAACATCTTTCGCCCCCCCCAACAAACAACTCCTCACTGAATCAATACAGATTTTCCAATAGAACGTATTTCACCCAAAGAAATTCCCTAAATCGCACACTAACCTACCACACATACACCAATACAGTTCCCCACAGTCCTTAAACGCCACAAGGACAGACACAATAATCAAATAAACAATTTAAGTTACCAACCTAGAGCGCACATTAACCACTGCTCCAGGCAACTCACAAAATATATAAAATGTACACACCACAGAGAATCCTAGCTTTTTTTGATCATGCACACATCAACATTGCAGTAACGCAGCCTTCCCCTGCTTCTGCATTAGTCTCCTACCCCAGCTCTTGAAGATCCTGAAAACCCAAGAATCGGAAAATGGTGGACTGTGTACTATATACAACTCAATAACATAGCATAACGGGGCATAGCAACATGTTTCACTCCTTCTCCTGCGGGGCCATACCTTGGACGGCCCATGCCATTTTGGTGACTTGCAGCAATAAAGCAAGAAATAATTGCTGGCTCTCCTGAGGTCTGTCCACTATACATGAAGAGATTACATTATTTGCCCAGGATCACACACTTTGGTTAAACGGTAAACTGGGATTTTAATCCAATCCACAGTTTAAGCATTTCATCACATAATTTACAAGCTCAACATGCTACAAATATGTTCATTTTGGATTTCAAAGCCTACAATAATACTGCCTGGTATAGCAGAGTGCTTACGTTTCCCATGGCCATGCGTGAGAAGGGGACTTAGTCCTATTTATGCTTGTAATTGTGAGATGTGCAGTTTTCCTTAATTTCCAATGGGACAGAAAAAAAATACAAGTCCCAGAATCCAGAGGGGGCGAATAGAACTGGAAGGCCTTCTCATGCCTGTCACTGGAAACCTGAGAGTTCTGATAGTTTACTTGCAAAATACACATCCCAAATTAAAGTAACCTTACAATATGTAAATCTTTAGTGAAACGTGTTAAGGCAAAAGAATATTGTTTCATTTTCCCCATCCTGAATGGAAAAATAGATGTCACTAGAATCCAAGCCTGAAAAAAGCCTTCCTTTTACACTACTGTACTTTTCTCACTTTAAGAATCGCTAAAAAAAAGTTTTGTAGTAAATTCACTAGGATAATGATTACATTTGTTCGAAACCTCCGGCTTGTTGTGCAACTTTTTAAGAACATTAAACTATCCCTATGAAGCAATTCGATTTTTCCATGTTAACGTAGTAGAAAATTATTAACTTTGAAAGAGTAAGCTTTCTGGTGTAACTTAAAATATCAGACTTGTAAGTATACACCCACTTACTAGGTAAGACAGAAGTTAGGAGTGCAGGCCAGTTAAGGAGCTAGTTCAGCTGTGAGAAGTAATGGGCTTTGCTGCAAAGTCAACAAGCCCACTTTTAAGCCGATTTGGCAACTCTTCCATGGCATGTCTTCACCTGTCCCTGGGGCGGGGGCACAAGAAGGGCAGCAATTGGTGACTAGTCTAACTCCTGTGACTGTGCCCATGGGTCCTTCAGGTAAAATGCTACGTGTGTTGCTGTGCGGCGTGTTTGCTGGAAACACTTCAGGACGAAATGGAGCGTGGTGACTCCACAGGCCATGGATAGTCGGCTCATATTAAGTCGAAAAGAAGAAAGACCCGGTGGAAGGAATCAGCCAGAAAGGAAGGAAAGAAGAGAGGGAGGGGTGGGGGGAGAGAATGAAGGCAGGAACTCGGCTGCACTGGGCTTTTTCGGCCAACGCAGCGGAAAGTCTCGGGCTGGCCCTGGTCCGGGCCTGCAGGGCCCCGGAGGAGGAGGAGGCGGAGCGCCGCTTCCGGCCTCGCTCGGGGGCCGGGGCCGCGGGGCAGCCCGCCGGGAAAGCCCGTACGGGCCGGAGATGTGCGGGGACGACGGGGCCTGGGCGAGGGGCTGCCGGGGGCTGATAGCGGAGGACTCGAGGGCCACGGGGATAGGGGCATCTGCAAGGTGAGGAGAGAGGGACTGGGAGGGACACAGAGGGGGAGGCAGTGGCAAGCAAGGGAGGTGCAGATGTGTGTTGAGATGAATAGAGCGCTGCGAACCCAATGAAGTGAAACGTGCAGGATAGGATGCGTTTCCTATGGATTAGGTGCATATAGTGTTTGTCTTTTATAATCTGTAAATAACCTGCATTTTCATATAAAGTGTGAAAAGTTTGTATAAACTAAAACGCAATAAAATGAGACAATGGCCCAACAACAGTACTTTTTCAGCAGGGTGGCTCTGGCTGTAATGGGAGCTGCTAGGTGTAGGGTGGCCATGGCTGTAATGGGAGCTGCTGGGCGTAGGATTGCCCTGGCTGTAATGGGAGCTGTTAGGCGTAGGGTGGCCCTGGCTGTAATGGGAGCTGCTGGGCATAGGGTGGTCCGGGCTGTAATGGGAGCTGCTAGGTGTTGGCTGGCCATGGCTGTAATGGGAGCTGCTAGGCGTAGGGTGGTCCGGGCTGTAATGGGAGCTGTAGGGTGGCCCGAGCTGTAATGGGAGCTGCTAGGTGTAGGGTGACCATGGCTGTAATGGGAGCTGCTAGGCTTAGGGTGTTCCGGGCTGTAATGGGAGCTGCTTAGGCGTAGGGTGGCTCTGGCTGTAATGGGAGCTGCTGGGCGTAGGGTGGCCCGGGCTGTAATGGGAGCTGCTGGGTGTAGGGTGGCCATGGCTGTAATGGGAACTGCTGGGCGTAGGGTGGCCCGGGCTGTAATGGGAGCTGCTGGGCGTAGGGTGGCCCTGGCTGTAATGGGAGCTGCTGGGCGTAGGGTGGCCCTGGCTGTAATGGGAGCTGCTGGGCGTAGGGTGGCCCTGGCTGTAATGGGAGCTGCTAGGTTTAGTGCGTCCCTGGCTGTAATGGGAGCTGCTGGGCGTTGGGTGGCCCTGGCTGTAATGGGAGCTGCTGGGCGTAGGGTGACCATGGCTGTAATGGGAGCTGCTAGGCGTAGGGTGGCCCTGGCTGTAATGGGAGCTTCTAGGCGTAGGGTGGCCCTAGCTGTAATGGGAACTGCTAGGCGTAGGGTGGCCCTGGCTGTAATGGGAGCTGCTAGGTGTAGGGTGGCCCGGGCTGTAATGGGAGCTGCTGGGCGTAGGGTGGCCCGGGTTGTAATGGGAGCTGCTAGGTGTAGGGCGGCCCTGGTTGTAATGGGAGCTGCTGGGCGTAGGGTGGCCCTGACTGTAATGGGAGCTGCTGGGCGTAGGGTGGCCCTGGCTGTAATGGGAGCTGCTAGGTGTAGGGTTGCCATGGCTGTAATGGGAGCTGCTAGGCGTAGTGTGGCCCGAGCTGTAATGGGAGCTGCTGGGCGTAGGGTGGCCCTGGCTGTAATGGGAGCTGCTGGGCGTAGGGTGGCCATGGCTGTAATGGGAGCTGCTAGGTGTAGGGTGGCCCTGGCTGTAATGGGAGCTGCTAGGCATAGGGTGGACATGGCTGTAATGGGAGCTGCTGGGCGTAGGGTGGCCCTGGCTGTAATGGGAGCTGCTGGGCGTAGGGTGGCCCGGGCTGTAATGGGAGCTGCTAGGCGTAGGGTGGCCCTGGCTGTAATGGGAGCTGCTAAGCGTAGGGTGGACATGGCTCTAATGGGAGCTGCTAGGCGTAGGGTGGATATGGCTGTATTGGGAGCTGCTAGGCGTAGGGTGGACATGGCTGTAATGGGAGCTGCTAGGCGTAGGGTGGACATGGCTGTAATGGGAGCTGCTAGGTGTAGGGCGGCCCTGGCTGTAATGGGAGCTGCTGGGCGTAGGGTGGCCCTGGCTGTAATGGGAGCTGCTGGGCGTAGGGTGGCCCTGGCTGTAATGGGAGCTGCTAGGTGTAGGGTGGCCCTGGCTATAATGGGAGCTGCTGGGCGTAGGGTGTTCCAGGCTGTAATGGGAGCTGCTGGATGTAGGGTGGCCATGGCTGTAATGGGAGCTGCTAGGTGTAGGGTGGCCCTGGCTGTAATGGGAGCTGCTAGGTGTAGGGTGGCCCTGGCTGTAATGGGAGCTGCTAGGCTTAGGGTGGCCAGGGCTGTAATGGGAGCTCCTGGGCGTAGTGTGGCTCTGGCTGTAATGGGAGCTGCTGGCCGTAGGGTGGCCCTGGCTGTAATGGGAGCTGCTAGGCGTAGGGTGGACATGGCTGTAATGGGAGCTGCTAGGCGTAGGGTGGACATGGCTGTAATGGCAGCTGCTGGGCGTAGGGTGGCCCTGGCTGTAAAGGGAGCTGCTGGGCGTGGGGTGGCCCTGGCTGTAATGGGAACTGCTAGGTGTAGGGTGGCCCTGGCTGTAATGGGAACTGCTAGGCGTAGGGTGGACATGGCTGTAATGGGAGCTGCTAGGCGTAGGGTGGCCCTGGCTGTAATGGGAACTGCTAGGTATAGGGTGGCCATCGCTGTAATGGGAACTGCTGGGCGTAGGGTGGCCCTGGCTGTAATGGGAGCTGCTGGGCGTAGGGTGGCCCTGGCTGTAATGGGAGCTTCTAGGCGTAGGGTGGTCCGGGTTGTAATGGGAGCTGCTAGTCGTAGGGTGGTCCGGGCTGTAATGGGAGCTGCTAGGCTTAGGGTGGCCCTGGCTGTAATGGGAACTGCTAGGTGTAGGGTGGCCCTGGCTGTAATGGGAGCTGCTAGGTGTAGGGTGGCCCTGGCTGTAATGGGAACTGCTAGGTGTAGGGTGGCCCTAGCTGTAATGGGAGCTGCTAGGCGTGTAACAGTCAAGTCTCTTCACATCAGCTCTGCTCCAGCTGTAATGGGACAGGGCCATGACTTTGCAATGCTCTGTACATGTTACGGGGCAGCGCCTGCACTTCTCTGCTATACTGGAGATTACAGGCACTTTTCTTCATGGTGGAATCGCTCCAGTGCTTCTTACAAGTGCTCTTATTTGTTAAAAATGAACAGTACTAGCCCTTCTCAGTGCTGCTATGTTTGTAATAGGCAGTACTGTCTGCACATCTCCCGCCCCCCACAGGGCTGACATACTTGTAATAGAATAGCAGTCTGTTTTGTGTTTTATATAGCGCCAACATGCTGCCTTCCACTGAACAGCACAGCTGCTATATTTGTAATGGGGTTGTACTGGTTCTCTAAAGCTTCTATATCTGTAATAGGACAGTACTGGCACTTTTCAGCAGGGCTGCTGTACTTTGAATGGAGAGTGCCGGCTCTTCTTAGCAGGTGTTATATACTTGCAACCGTTGAGTACTTGCTCATTGTGGCGGGGCTTCCGTTGGGTGGGACGGTATCAGCACTTGCCGCCATTGCGGCAGGGCTGCCGTTGGGTGGGACGTAATCAGCACTTCTCGCCTGCGCTGCGGTACTTGTAATGGGGCCATACTGGGAAAACCTGGCAAGGTGTTTTAAATGGGACAGTACCCTTGCATATCTGGCTCTTGCCTCTGGCAGCGTTTACCATTACACCCTGCCCGATATGCATGTCGGGCAGGGTTTCATTTTGTATGCGAGTGCTGCTTGCCCCTGCGAGCATGGTAGGCAGCGCTCACAACAAAAAGTAAACGCTGCCTGGCATGGGAGCATGGTAAGCAGCGTTTACTCACTTTGCTTGATGGAGTGCAAAAGTGCAGGGCAAAAGGCGGCATACACACACACGTATGCCGCCTTTTGCCCTGCCGTGCAAATTACCAAAATTTGGCACGGGGAGCCGCCTACGTGTATGTGAACACTTAATGGCTCCGCGCCGGCAAATTACTCAATTATTAAACATGAGCTTCTGGGGGATTTTCCATGCATTTGAAGGAGTAGGGCCACACAACGGATTTTGCATTTCCGTCATATTTACTCCTGCATGACATTTTCCTGCTGTCGTAAAACGATGGATTCTTTTGGATCTGCATCCATTAACACCTGCTAAAAGCATGCAGATTGCATAGGAATTCACTGTACATGCCTGCTGAAAAGCGCAATTTGCAGGTGGCATTTACATAGCTTCCCCCGGCTTCCTGTGCCATCCGTTACACCCTGGCTTGACCATTGCACGCTGCTGGGATTTGTGGGCCCATACCGACTATGGGCAAAGTGAAACTACAAGCCCTAGTATGGAATGGGGGGAAAACACGGACTGGCCGAAGGTGTCACGCATGGCACCGGGCAACTTGGCAGCTATACATGTGTGGTTAAACAAAAATGGAGACTAAAATGAAAGCGTAAATGCAATTTCGCCTGTTTATCCTTTCAATTTGCACTTTGTTTTGTAAAAGTTGTACATTGCAATGCATGCATGGAATTCCTGCATGCAACTTTCACTTTATACAACCCTCTCCCTCACCCCCCCCCTGTTTTCCATGACATGAACATTGAGACGGGTACACCGGCGGTGACCTGAGCACAGGCTGCCATGGAAAGTCTGAGTGCTTTCGATCCTGGAAGTCTTTCTATGAACTATGGCTCAGCTGCTTCCTGTTTTTCTGCAGCACTTCCTCCTCTGATGAACTTCGACCCCACGTCACGTGCAGTGCGGCCTTTCCTTCCTGTACTGGCGGAATGTTATTAGAGGAGTGATGCTGCTGGGAGTAACACTGGCCTTGTCTGTGTCGGGCAACAAAGGGACTTTATTCAAACACCAGCCGATCCTCACCTGTCCCATTTAGCGCTGACACCGCACCCATTGGTCTTTGCAAGTCCTGTTGCGCTGTGATTGGCTATGGGGATGACGAACTGTGCACAGACGTGTACAACAGCCGTTAACCCTTGTACCCAAAGACTCAAGGATTGGTTATTGCATCCCCTTCCAGTAAACGGCTTCTCACGCCGACACCCATCAGTCAATGGCTTGTATTGGCAGACCACAACATCAACTATGACAGCTGTGCTTTCTTCCCACCAACTGGTTACAGTGATTGGCCAGTGCAGACAACTGGCAATATTTATTACTCAGTGATTGTTCAATTTAAGCTCTTCCTGTCAATGATTGTTCACTCATGGCTGGGCAAGCTCAGTATTGATTCCACAAGGCCCAGCAGTGAATGATGGGTCATTACATACCATGCCAATCCATCCATCACTAGTCTCTGTAGAACTCATCACTTTGAGATAGGCTACTGATAATCTGTTACTCACCTATTGGTCACTGAGACTGTACCAATGCCTGTTACAAGTTCTCCCAGTCATGCAGGCCCTACCAACCCATGACAGGTGAAGGCAGGTGTCCACAGAAAGCTGCTGTGTGTCCTCCAAGGGGGTTGGTTCACTTGCTGATTGGAGGCAGGAGACGTCGCGCATTTGTGGTATATGGCAACCCACACCCTCTTACAGGTTACTAAATTGCCCCAGATTTCAGGGGTGTTCCTCCAGGTCTTGGTTGGGGTACGCTAGTGCAGATGCAGTGGTGGGTGCAGAGAATATCGATGCAATGTCTAAAAGCATGGGTGTCCATGAACATGCTGAGGTATAGTCCCTCTCTCTGCCATGAGTGAGAATTGCCTGGCCTCACGATAGTGTTTATATCCCAAGCGTCAAACTAGGTTTTCGGTGTGTCCCAATGCATAGCACTGGGGCCATCCCTCCTTGTGCCATGTCCTGGCTATGTGACCACAAGCCGCCTCCGGTGTGACGATCTGCATTGATTTGGCAATACTTGTCTTTCCTCAGCTGCATCAGATGGTCCTGGAGACTGCGAGGGAGAAGCGGGACATGGAGCAGAGGCACATTGTCATCAAGCAGAAGGTGAGCAGGCCGGGCGTCGCGCGGCCTCCGGGTAAGTCAGGCTTGGAGCTGTGGAGGAGTCTTCAATAATGGCATGTTGCCAAGGATAGTATTGGAGAGCCTTGGACTTGAAGGGGCAGGTCTCCCGAGACGTTATATCTGGGCTGTGGTGGGAAAATAGGGGCTCATCCAGCATTGTTTGATCAATTACTCTTCAGCCAAAGATTTCTGAGTTCGTGTGTTTTGTCTTGTGTAAGTTGATCTACGTCTGTTTTATCTCCTAGCAGACCCTTACAAAGCCTCCAGTAGAGCCCCTCATCGCGGTATCGGGTAATATTATCCCCACCAATAATATCACCATTTATATGGTTGTGGGGTAAGGCCATAGGCGATATTATTAGTTGGGATAAGGATCATTTATGGAGTTAATTGGACCGGGAGTTGCAGGGGTGTCCCCTGCTCCATTAAAAAAATTATGGGAGTTGCATGGGTGTGCCCCGCATGTTCCATGGCTTAATATCGCTGCAGAAATATGGCGATAATCTTGTATGGCGATATTTTTGCAGGGATATTAACACATGGAGACCTCCGCGCATAGGACCCATTGGATTGCCCCACCACAACCCCTTGCATTATCCCAAGGTAAACCTTGGGTTTCCCCACAGACCTTTGTATACCCACCGTGCCCCTTGCAGGATCAGACATGGCCTTTACAGGCTTTCGCATAATCCACCCAAAACCTTTTAAATAAAGACAGCTTCCAACTAGGCAGTCTCTGGACACGATGAGTGTTTCGGCAGCGTGTGTCAACATGCAGATCTTTTCCCTGGGTGCAGATGTGGATGTAAATGCACAGAATTATTTTCTGGAGCAAAGTGGATTCCGAGAGACCACTCGATTATAGTGAACAGGGAAAAGACATTGATGTCTTACCAAACTCAGTCAAGGTCAGGTAGCAGAGCAGTAAGGTTTAGACTCAGGAGAGTGTAGAGGCGGTCTAGGGCTGCAATGAGTCTCGGGTGACCAGCGCACACGCTGTGATCGGGCACGTGCAGCTACGCCATCATCTGCTATGCAGATCCACTCCTTCAAGCAGCCACTCTCTGCATAACACAGGACCCGCAGCAAATTCTTCTCAAGTATTTATCAGTGATTGTTTAGGCTCCGCAAGGCCACTGAAAAAACATCTGTTTTTGCCCCTCCATCCCTCATTGCTCCACCCCACCCACATCCTCTGCTCACTTACCCTAACGTTTAATTTCCCAACTGAGTTGATGTTCAGGTCTTTCACTGTTTCACCAGTGGCGTAACACAACATTTGGGGGCCCCCCTGCGAGCCAGGCTGAGCCCCCCCCACCCCAACTTGGTAACAAATCATGGGTCACGCCACACGGGTCGGCCTGGATTACCACACTTGCGCAATTCGCACAAACGTGCTGCAGCAGGGGTACGCCGCACGCTGCACTAGGAGAAAGATAGAAGTATGTGTTTTAATTCATTATACAGCACTCTTACTGAGAAAAAGGCCAGAGCGTTTGCAATTGTTTTGTAGGGTAACACCAATTAGGGTAACACCAATCTAAAAATCCAATACATGCAAGTCACCAACAGTGCACAGGAACATTAAGGCTTTAATTAATATAATGCTTTGCCATTAAAAATGCCATTGGCACAATGAAAACATGTCCCAACTGGCTGCACAATGTAGGCCAGTCCAGACACGTAATAACATACTACAGTAAAGCATGGCAGGCCACATTTACCTTGACTGGTTGCACCAAAATGCCAGTCGAAGCAATAACACTTATCTTGGTTGTTTTATCACAGATGCCCAGAAGAATTTACAATGCTGGAGGAGTAGCTACAATTCGATTGGCCATTTGATCATTTTTTACACACCAATTCTTTTCTTTCTTGTTGTAGACAGTAACACAATTCCAATTATGAATTGTTGTCTGTATCAGAACAATTTGTGCCATTACTTTCTCTTGGAAAATGATTTTTCAAGGTGAAATCACTGTCTGCGCCACTTGCTAAAGGCTTGGGCTTTCCTGAGGAGAAGTAAGCAGTGATTTTATCCCCTTCTGACTTGGCCAAAGGATTGCATTTCCCAGTATCCAGATCTTTGCCTCTAGCAAAGAAGATGAGATTTAGTAATTCTGGTCCGGCGTAGAGCTCTTTTTCGTGCTTCTTAAATTGTCAGCTATGATCAAGTGAAGATAGAATGGGATAATTCCCGCTATGCTTTAGTAGGTTCTATGTGATAATTGCAACGGCTGAAAAAGGTGACTTTTTTAACCCTTTATACCACATATATGCAGGGGGAGACCCCCCGCAAACCACATATATTAATATTATACTCTAAACCCCCCCCCCCCGCAAATATATGTGGTGTATGGGGGGGTTAAAAACGAATTCCCAGGTCGACCTTTTTGTACAATTCCCTTTACTACATCCGATGATTGTTAAGCGAACTAAAGTCTGTGTCGCTGTATGTAACAGTGATGATCTCACCTTCAACTGCAGACCAACACTCGCTGGCACTCTGCGTGACATGCTCACGCTACGCGCGGCGTAGCCTGAATTATTCCTTTCAGGCAATTCCCATCAGAGTGTGGTAGAATGTGGCCTGAAATGTTAATTTTGATTGTGCCTGGATGGCCAAAGCTAATGAGTTCCTGCCTAGCTCACATGGATTCACAGTCTGTATTTATGACTTTAGGTAGTGTACGTTAGTCTTCATGGAGTAACGGGAGCATGTGATGATATTAGTTTATGAAATGAAGGCTATTGATCTTTCACTGGATGGATTTCTGACCTCTGCAGGATATTTCTTTGGTAGATGCGATTCTGTAGTGTTTAGATTGGCTGATGTCTGGCAGGTGACGGGGTTGTGAATTCCTTTCGCAGTGGTTTATATAATAAGATAGTGAATGGGATGGTTAGCAAGCTTTGGCTTCTTTGCTCAGGCTGCCAAGTCTTAAGAGGGGGCCGGCTAAACTTGCATAGGAACGCCTTGAAAGGTCCTTTCTTGTTCCAAAGCTCTGCATCCATGGACAGTTGGGAACCTTACACTGCCCCGCTTCTTTTCCAGGACCTGTCCCATGATGACGCCATGATGGAATTCAAAGCCGATGCACCCAGTGGCATTGTTATGGAAGGGTATCTCTTTAAACGAGCCAGCAATGCCTTCAAGACGTGGAGCAGGTGACCAGATGCCAACAGCATGCAGGATTGCCACACTCTTAACCTTGTGTTGCATGCAATCTCTGTCCCATTCAGCTTTACCTGTTTACCAATATGTTTCCATCAGTCCTTCTCTCATCCCATCCTAGTCCTCTCTGAAGCCAAGCTCATTCCTGTGTTATTTAACTGCTATGTTGGCCTTCTATCCTAATTGGTTGGCAGCCCTTGCTACACACATCTGTGTCCACTTTTCATGGCGAGTTACATTCTTCTGTCATGGCTCTCTGTGCATTGGTTAGGGGGTCTGCGTCCCATTGCAACATTTTGACACCGGTTCCTTTTCCCGCTTAACGTTCCCCAAGTCTTCAGCTACTGTGTCCTTGCTCCATCTGCACCCCACTGTTCGCTGTGCTGCTAGCTACCACACTGTCCAATCAGCTGTCTTTTTATGTCCTCCATTGGCGAGTTGGAAATCACCTGAAATCACATTTCAGGTGATTTCCAAGATGCTTTTTTTGTCCTTCTGGATTCTCCGCCCTGCTACTTATCACCTTTTAGCCACCAGCCTCTTTTCACCATTCTTCTTTTTTGTTCATAATTCGTAAGAGCCATAAACATGCATTACTCCCTCAATGTCTCCGGCTGATTATAATGAGGATGCCCTTCTCTCTTACAGGCGTTGGTTTTCCATTCAGAATAATCAGCTCGTTTATCAGAAGAAGCTAAAGGTGGGTTGAAACAGACCTTGCTGGGCAAGACTGAGGCAGGTGCCTCCCCCTCTGCCGGCATAGAAGAAAGACATCTTAAAGCAGTTTGATTTCTCTCCTTTTGGGAAAGCTCATGCTAAGATGAAAACCTTTCATCTCTTATTTGCATTGTATTTCTCTTTTTTGTACACATTACGCACAACATTAAGTCAAACAAGCAGTCCTTGCTCTTGGAATCCTCAGTAAAATTAAAGCAGTTTAGCTTTCAGCTGAAAAACTGCTAATCGCTTCTGTAGCCCATTGCTGTTACTTTGGGTCATACTGCCCCAGCCAATGACAGTCCTCCTAAACTCTACCCCTGGTGGCCATCCATCTTCAGATGTTTACCGCATGTTTCTCATGTTGGAGTCATCGTGATTCGCTCCTTGAAATCGGGTAACTTTTTTGCCCATTTTTGCATGAATTTGTCCCCTATCTTTATTTCCTTCGGTCAAGTGACTACTGACAGTGGGGACCCATTGCCTGAGGAGATCCTTATCCATCATCGGATCTCCGACTCGCAGTCGCCACAGGCCCAAGTTTGCGCCTTTGCTTCAACAACATGGCGAACGCCACGAAAAAAAGCCTCTTCAGAGCCTGTTAAAACTGTGGCCTGAAGAACATCTTCATCGAAGATCGGCACCTCCGGAGCATCTACTGCCTGCATTCCGATCACGATGCGGATGGATGTTCGATATGCCAGTCCTTCTCCAAGACACAGAAGGACCACAGTAGAAGGATGGTGGCTTGGATTGAGGAAGGGAAGGCCTTTGACGCGGCCTGCGGGCATAGTCATGCCTCATCCATGGCTGACGGGTCTAAAGAGCTTGATCCCTCTGGCAAAAAGGGGACAAGGTCCTTTGAAGATGTTTCACTAGAGAAGATCCAAAAAAAGGTGAAATCGTCCCATGCTCCAATGCCTTCTTTGTCGTCGGTCGCCACGGCTGCAGGACCCAGATCTGAGAGAGGCCGGTCGCCATCACCGGCTCTGTCGAGTGTTGGCCTGCTGTCAAGCGGACAGGTTCCGTCTGCGAGGAAATCATTGGCGCCATCGAACAAACATAAGACCTCGTCAAAGGGCCTGTCAATGACGGCCACGTCCACGAGTAGCTTGTTGTCATCTGGTCTTCCGTTGACAGCTTCGATTCCATCAAGGGGCTCATCCATGACCGTCACCGTTGCCACTACGACGGTTAACCACGGCCAGATTATCCTTACAGCCTAGACCTCTGTCGGCGGTACTGACGACAGTCCCGTTAACAATGGCACCCAGTCACCGCTTCTTTCCCTAATGGCTTGGATTTGGTGAGAGACATGCCTCCAGTGAAGGATTTCCTGCCTAGACCCACCAAGGCTACTCTGATTTTCACCCTCGTCCTTCTGGGATCTCTCAGGATGTCGCCAGTACACTCCACCAGTTTGGGGGAGGACCTGCCAAAGGGTTTTTACTCTGACTAGGTGGGCGGGGGGGTGTCAAGGCGAGCCTGATTCCATGGTGCCAATATCTCAGCAAAGGGCACATCTCACCAGCCATCTCAGCCTTTTTTGCCCTTCACATGAGGGCCCAGCACCTGTCCCAGATCTTGGGATATCCTGACCACCTTGCACACACTGGTGGCTGAGATCGAACAGTGACTGCCCGCTGCTCTAATTCCTGTTCCAACAAGGAGCCCTCTGAAGCCTTCGCAAGCTCAGCCGACATTGCCTCATCTGGCCCCTGTTCCCCCTCGGCCATTGCCGGTTGCACCACTGTGGTGGAGGATGCAACTCGCACGAACACTGATACTGCCATAACCAGTATGCAAGGCACGGATGAGTTCGATGACCATGTTCCCGTGGATGGGGAATCCCCTGATGTCAATGTGTCCTCCAGGGCCTCTCAGCCGGACGAGATCGGGTTGTTCTACTCCATAATTGTTCTTTTTATAACACGCTTAACACCAAGTGGTTTTTAAGCACGGGATCAGGATTTGTACCTGTGTTGCATTGCGTTGTCTTCCTTCCAATACAAACGCATTGCCCTGAGCTATCCTTCCTCCCATAATCTGGAAGGTGGCGAAGCTATTCAACCTAGTAACTGAGGGAAAGAAAAAGGGAGGTTTCCTTTTCGAGCGATGGAAGTCCTCCAAGGGGACAATCGTTTCAGTTCCATGTTGGATGACATTTGAGAGGATGACCTGTTGGTCATGAATTCCCCTAACACTACTGCTACGAAAAGGGACAGCTTGGAAAATTAGTAGTACCGGGTTCCAGATTGGTCCCCAAGTTCCTCAGGTCCCAGCCCTCGCCAGACGCCACGGTCTTGGCCGCCACAAGGAAGAGGTCCTCCAACCTGTCTTCCTCGTCTATGGTTCCTCCGGACCAAGAGGTAAAAATCTGGATGCAATATGAAATTGCATCATCATGACAGCTGCATCGAATATCAATGTGTCCAATGCCCTCACCATTCTCTCGAGGTATGACGGAGAGTAATGGTACACGTAGGGCCCATCCTCGACTTCCTGCTGGACGATAAAAACGCTGAAGCGTTGTCTCTTTTCCGGGAGGTGAGAAAGCCTCTGACGATGTGATCACTGTCGCCCTTGACATCGCTGATTCGGGCTTTCGCCAAATGGGCATTGGAGTGGCCCTCCACCCCCAGGGTTGGCTCAAGGTCACCAACTTCCACACCAGTGTACAAGCAAAGCTGGTCGACATGCCATTCGATGGTGACAACATCTTCGGAAAGGCAGTCGACAAGACTCTACAGGACATAAAGACAGACACTGAGATGGCACGTTCTTTGGGCACTCTTCCGCAGAGGAGGCCGTCCTTTCGCTCCTCTAAAGTGAGTCTCTCAAGATCCACAAAGGGCTTAACCTCCCCCTATTGCCACCCAGGAGGCTCATAGGGGATGTTCCTAGGCCTAATGAAGTGGCAGCCAGCGTCATAATCGTCCTCCATCCAGGATGCAGATGCTGCAGCAGGCCTGAATTGGCCGAGGGCCCACGACCCCCGCCCCTTTCTGCACCCCAGTGAGAGGCTGTTTGTCATAATGTATCCATCAGTGGTGCAAGATCTCCACAGACAAATTGGTGCTCGTTGTCCTTCAGCAGGGGCACACTCTTTAATTCCAGAACAAATGCCCTAACATTCCTCCCGTCCCACGACACAAACTGCACGTGGCACAGCTACTAAAAGAGGTTCAAGAAATGCTAAGCAAAGGGGCAATAAAACAGGTCCCCCCCACTCCGGGACTCCGGAGTGCACTCCGGATACTTTCTGGTATGGAAGAAGTTGGGAGGATGGAGGCCCATTATAACGCCTCAACAAGTTCCTCAAATCCCAAAAGTTCAGGATGGGCCACAAGGAAGGAGATTTCCTGGCGACCCTTGACTTAGAGGATGTTTTCTCTCACATCCCCATTCATCACAAACACAAGACGTTCCTGTGTTTTATCATTCAGGGGCACCATTACCAGTTCAAGGCCCTGCCCTAAGGCGCCTGAAATCGTCCCCAAGGGTATTCACCCAATGGTTGGCCCAGGTGGCAGTGCATCTGCGATACACAAGAATCCACGTCTACCCTTACCTGGACGTTTGGCTCATCCGATCCCACTCTCACCCGCTGGCAATCCAGCACATTGCAGAGACTATCCAGACCCTGACTTCTTCTGATACACTATCAGAAGTGCTGCGTTGCGCCATTGCAGAACGTGCTATTTCTGGTTGATCGCCTAAATACACTCTCGGGTCTAGCGACTTCTACGGAAGACAGAGTAAAAGCCATCCTGGGAAAGCTCCAATGGCTATCGACAGGATCCATTGCAGCAGTCCAGTCCATTAAGTCCCTGCTGGGGATGATGTCCTCCTGCATCCATTTAGTTCCCTTTTGTAGACTGCAGATGAGACCCCTTTAAGAGTTTCTGGAGGCCAGATGACTGCAAGTCACTGGCGCATGGAACGACAAAAATGCCTTCAATCGGGCATTTCTTCAGGCCTTGCACTGGTTGTCAGTTTGTCCAGATCTCTTGCAGGGTGCTTCTTTGCAGGTCCCGCGTATCAGGAGACAGTCACAACCGGACATTCTCATGCCAGTGGCCTCTGGATCATGGAAATGAAGGAGTTGCACATCAGTGTCCTGGAACTGCTGTTAGCAGGTTTCTAAACTCTCAAGTCTTTTCTGCCTCTGTCTTCACGGACAAAACCACGATCATGTTTTACATCAGGAAACAGGGTGGGACGCGCTTCCCCGCTCTCTCTCTGGAGGCACATCATCTGTGGGTCTGAGGCATCGCTCAACAGATGTTTCTCGTCCCTTTTCACCTGGCCGGCATTCAGAACACCATTGTGGACTCAACAGGGAGCTGTGGTCCTGCTACGAATGGGAGCTCCAGCAAGCGCAAGTGTCTTGTCTCTTCAATGAGTGGACTTCCCTCATATCTACCTCTTTGCTACAGCTACCAAGGCCAAGTGTCAAACATTTGCCAGCAGGTATCCTCAGCCAAGCATTCTGGGAGACTCCTTGTCATTCCCTTGGGAGGGCCTCTTCCTGTTCGATTTCCCGCTGATTCCTCTGTTGCTACAAGTGATCAATACACTCAGACGTTGCCACTGGATGATGATCCTCATTGCACTGGTGTGGTCCATGCATATCTGGTACTCGGACCTTCTTCATCTGTCAGTGGTTCCAGCCATCAAACTGCCTCCACTTCCAGACCTGCTCGCCAGTGAAGGAGGGTCAATCCTGCACCACGACTCGGCCTCTTTGAGCCTCACGTCCTGGTTCCTGCAGTCTAGAATGGGGGCACTGCTCGCTGCTTCTGGAATGCAAGAAAATTCTAGCCAAGGTGAATGTCCCCTCTGCGCTAGCTTGCTACAAGAACAAGTGGAAGTGTTTTGTGGTGTGGTGCCGGCCACGCATGATTTCTCTGCTGCGTGTGACAGCACTGCAGCTTCTTCCGTACCTACTCTCAATAACCAAGGGTGCCTTGCACATGCATCTATCAAGGTCCACCTGGCCACCATATCTTGGTACAGCTGGGCTCCAGGCAAGCTCTGCCTGTGGTCGCACAGGCTCGTTAAGGAGTTCCTCAAGGGTCTCTTCAGAACATTCTCTCCGGTGAAGGCTCCTGCTCCTGCATGGGAGCTGACTGTGTGGTACTGTCGAAACTGATGGGGCCTCCGTATGAACCTATGCATCGGGCCTCTTTGAAGTTTGTCATGGAAGACGGCCTTCCTGGTGGCGAACACCTTGGCCAGGTATGTTGGAGAAATCCAGGCTCTATCCTGTAAGCTTGCATATTTGTCCTTCCACTCAACTAAGGTGTTCCTGCAAAACTCTTTCTTCTTTATGCCAAAGGCGTCGTTGAACTGCCTTTGGTTCTACCAGTTTTCTCTGCAAACCCTTCTTCACCTGCTGAAAGAACTTGCATTCACTGGATGTTGCACGTGTCTTGAATTTCTATGTTGCAGCACAAAGGACTCTTGAAAGACTTCTCAGCTTTTCATCAGTTTTGCTCCCTTGGGGCATGAGAAGGCCCTCTCCAAGTCTTCCATCTCCAGGTGGCTCTACGGCTGTATCATACATTGCCACTGTCTGCCCGACAGACCATTCCACCAGAGGCATCACAGGGACAACAGCGATTCTCTCTGGTGTTCCTCTGCTCTACATCTGCAGGGCGGCTACGTGGAGGTCTACCCACACCTTCACAAGATTCTACTGTGTCAACGGGCATTCCAGGAGGAGTCCTAGGTCGGCCAAGCAGTACTTGGCAACCTGTTTGCATGAGCTGAGTCTGTCCCAGGGGTAAGTGTATTGCTTCTGTGTGACTTTCCACCTCTTGTGGTTGTGTATATCTACTACTGTATAATCGTATTCATGAGCATGTGAATCCATGTGAGACCCCGTGCTGGAGAAGGAACAAGTTATTTACCTGTAACTTCTGTTCTCCAGCATGGGTCTTACATGGATTCATATATGAAACCTCCCTCCTTCCCCTGCCTGACTCTTCTTGGTTCCCACTGCCACTTTGTGTGCGAAAATATCTGAAGATGGCCACCAGGGATGGAGCTTAGGAGGATAACTGTTTTTGACTGGGGCGGTATGACCCAACGTGGCAGCAATAGGCTACAGAAGCGCCACATAGGTTTTTTTTTTTAGCTTAAAGCTAAACTTCTTTAATTTTACAGAGGATTCTTAGCCTGACAAGGAGGACTATTCATGAGCATGTGAATCCATGTAAGACCCATGCTGGAGAACAGGAGTTACAGGTGAGTAACTTCTTCCTTCTTGTTCCTTGGCAGGTTTCCTATGGGCTCACCATACAGTCAGATACTGTTCCCATAATCCCTTTCACTAACATCCCAGAGCATCCTTCAACCCACCATTCCTCTTCTCTGTTTTCATGAAATCAGTTCCTCTTTGAGACTTCTGTTTCTCCACAGGACAACCTGACCGTAGTGGTGGAGGACCTCCGGCTGTGCACCGTGAAGCCCTGTCATGACTGTGAACGCCGCTTTTGTTTTGAAGTTGTCTCCCCATCAAAGTGAGTGTTCTGTTGTTTCAGCATGCGTAACTGGTTGTCAGAGGTGGAGTACTATGTCCAGTGAAGACTGCATGGTTTGGTGGCAGAGGCTTAGTGCTATGCTGAGTACAGACCGCTTGACTTCTTTTTGCGACCAAGATGGGCTTATGGGGGTGGCTGTCCAGGGTGTACCAGTGAGACATTGTTCCTTATGCAGTGACATGATGCAGAGGTCTTTTCATATAGACTCCATAGTCTTGGTCGCCAAAGCTTTGCTTCTGTTTCACTGCTTTGTTGTCGTGCTAAGGTGGAGTCATTTTTGTTTTAGCACATTTTTTTGGCCATCCACATTCTGTAGTTGCCTGCAGACCTAGGCTTTGAAGTCATCGTATTGGGATCATTTGCTGTAAAATTTGAATCCCATAGTTTTCTCCTTTTAGGCTGAAGTTGTGTTGCGTTAGATGACTTTATTTTGAGTTATGTTAATATTATAATGGTATGATATGTCCAGCTCACTGGAGGGAATCGTATCCCTGTACAAAGTTTCTGTCCCACAGTCCTCTATGGGTTGGAATGGAAGCCTTGGCCCTGGCTGATTTATCATGGTTAGACACCGTAGAGGGCAGTTTTTGGAAGCAAATGCTGAGACTTAAGTCATCGGCAAAAATACAGTATATACGACTGGAATTTGGCTTGACCTCCCTTAAAGGATAACTGTTGAGGAGACGTGGCTTGTTATATATCAAAACTCATACAAATCCTAGATGGCAATTGCTCCGTCTCCTGGCTGTTCCTGTATAGGGCAAAGATCGTTTTGGTATGTTGGGGAATGACCTATTTAATGACCTAGGATGGTTTCGGGATTTTCCAAGGGGTGCACCCTATGTTACAATGAATAGTTTTTTTTTTTTAAATGAGGTAAAACAGTGGGATTGGGTGGCAAATTACAGACATGTAGAGCCCCTTCAGAGTTACGCCTGTGTATGACTGTTGTCTATAGTTACCTGCAGCCTCAGGCTTATCTTAGACAATGCCCAAATAGGGGTTTGCAGGCATTTAAGCTAAGGCTGAGGATAAATCAGTTACAGATCCTTTCGGTAATGGGGCCACAGCTGGGCCTCCTTAAAATAGATAGATATTGTCGTTTGTGCCACAATACTCTATACCCAGAGACAGCTAAGCAAATTTTATCTGAATGTAGGACATTGGGTCCAGAATATATGAATTGGTTGGGACCATTTGTATATAACTTCGAATACATTAAGAGTGATAATTTCTGGGCATATTGTCTCAACACGAACAGCCAAAAAGTTCATATTGCTATGTATCATCTGTGGTTAATTATTAAAAAAACACCTAGATAGTGTAAGAAGAACTAATGTATTGTCAGAATGAAATTGTTTTTATAAAATTAATTTATTTTAGTTGGATATTTGAAGCCTTGGCAAATGTATGATGTTTTTATCTATGACCTACTGTGCTTGTTTTAATGGTATAATGGATTTGATATACTGTTTTATTGTTTTTTATTTTTAGTGTTTTTTAAAGTTTCTTTGAAACTAAACAAATAAATAAGATATATTATTTAGAACGCGCCTGTACACAAGTGTTGTGAAAAGTTGCACTGTGGAGGCTTGAGTTGTGGCTTATAAAATGTTACTGGCCTGAAAGAATTGTGTAGCACAAACCTGGAATATACTGCTGTTAAACATGAAGCATACTTTTTTTATTGTAATGTTAGGTTTTTTCACGTCATGTTTGATTATGGAGATTCAACTTGTGCAGGATTCGAAATTGCAAGCGGTGTAGGAGAGGTTCTATTAATGAGACGGACACAGTGTTGAGTTGTTCACAATTACTTTATTAAAATAAGACGAGGGTTGGGGTGAAAGGCCTCACTATTTCTAAATGTATGATGGGTTTCCCTGCCAGAACAAAACTTACTAGTGGGACCAGTCTTTGTCCATAATTAGCGTAGCCTGGTCCTGTGTCAACACCTATCCTGACCCTCACACTTAAATGCTTCAAAATCTACTCGAAGGAAAAATAAAATGTACTTGGCTGCTTTCCTGCAGCCTTCCTTCACTTGGATTATGTAAAGTCCCAATCGGTGGGTACACCAACTCAAAGTAACGTTTGCCTATTTATTGGACTTGAATTCTGTCAGAGGAAGTGGCTTTCCTCCTCTTAACCATGTACGTGAATGCCAGGGGGGACAAACCACATCCCCTGGTCTTTCTTTTCTTTTGGCCGTCGGTTTTCTTCAGGACTTACCACCCTGTATGTGGCTTTCCTCCCCTTAACCGTGTACGTGAATACCAGGGAGGACAAACCACATCCCCTGGTCTTTCTTTTCTTTTTGCCGTCAGTTTTCTTCAGGACTTAACACCCTGTATGTTGTTGAGGAAGTTATTTTCTAACCCTGATGATTACTATGTGGTGCAAAGTGGGGGGGGGGGCAATCCACTTCCTCTGGTTTTGCTCTTCTTATTTCTCTCAGGAATGTGTGCATGGGTTAGATTGGTTTACTCTGATGCGGCTATTTGAATGTCCCTTTGGTTTACCCAGCAAGTGTACGCTTATTTTTCCCCACACACTGGCATAAGACAAAACATTCACCCCCAGTTGCCCTTTCTCTTCTCTTATTGGGGAAAAAAGGGGGAAGAAGGATCATTTTACTTGTTTTATCCTTACATTCATACCTGACCTCCCTTCCCAAGTCGTACCTTTATCTCACCACTGAAGCCTGGTTCTCTTCTTCGCTGCTAGCTGCTCCCCTGTTGTTCCCCTGGGGCGCAGTCTTCTGCCACCCGGCGTTGCTGACACCAAGCACAAAAGTACTGTTTTAAGGGGCATGTTGCTCTCATATAATGAACATCTATTGCTATTATTCCCTGGTCTTGCTGCCGCCCACAAAACTGCACTCTCTCCTGTGGGAGAACCCCGCCGGTGGTCTAATGCCTGGCCTCCGCTTCCCAAAATGTTTAGGGGACTCGACATTGACTCCCTGACCGGTTCTATCCCTTCTGTCAGTGTCCCAACATCTCTGCCGTGCTCCGTTGGTGACAGCTCCCACCAGCATCTCCCTCGCTTTGAACTACGTCCGTGACCACACGTTGTATCTATCATGTTAGTTATTGCTGGGCTTTGCTGTGTTTGTTCAACGCGAATGGCAGTGCTCCAAATAGGATTTTAGAGTGAGAGCATTTTACTCCCGATTTTTAGAATTGGAGCGTAAATCCGAATTCAAGAGAGTAAAAATGAGTTTCCTCGTTCGCAAGAGAGTAAAAACTTTCTTGACAACTATCCAATTTGTGCGTAAAATGAAAACATTGTTCGAAAATATTAGTGACAAAACCGCTGTATTTCAAAGTGGTTCTAAATAATGTATTGCACCTGTGGAAAACATTTTCCTCACACAGGAAACTTGTAGATGCATACTACCCAGCTTCATCTTCATGATACTTGGGCATCAACTCTGTTGAGAGCTACCACATATGCCAGCTAGTTACGGGTGATTCATAAATCAAGTCCCTCACTCTACCAGCATCACTTTTCAGCCTCTCGGGCCTACAGTTACTGCCTGGCACTACCTGCTTGACAGCCACTCCATGTTTTTGCTTTAGTTCTCCGTTTCCCCTGTCTCGCACTCTCTGATGCTCTTCCGCTCACCCTTCAGTTTTGCTATGTCACGTTCTGCATTCTGTTTCTCTGTCACCCTGACTCTCCCATCTATGCATTCTTTTGTTGCTGTTTCCCTCCTATATCTCACTGTATCTGTTGATATAAATCCTCTTCCTCTCTCTCATGTCATTGCTATGGCTATATCTGTTTTTTCATTTTCTCGGTTGTGATTGCTACTCCTTTTTATCTTTCTTGCACTGTCTCTTATGTTATTGACCTGCCCTTCTCTAGTCTTGCTTTTCTCTTTCCATCTCTCCCCACCTGCTGTTGATCTGTGTTTTATTTTACTGTCTTTAAATGTCAACTTTGCTCTGCTTCTATCCCTCACTCCTAAAATGGGTTTGTCCTATTATTAACTGTTTCCCTTCTCACTTTCTTTGTTGCCCTATCATGTAGCTTATTGCTCTCTCTTGTTACTCGAATTCCTGTTTTGGATTGTCTGGTATGTTCTCTGTCCCTTCACCCCACCTTTGTTCTCCTGTATTGCATAGGTTCGGAGTTACTCTTCCTCTCCTGTTTTTCTGTTTTTCCTTTAACACAGCACCAATAAATATCCCAACAGCTGAAAATGCATTTTCTATTCAAAAATCTAGTGCAGCTTTACCATTGGGTGCTCCTTTTTAGACGTGTGCAAACCTTCTTTTGGCCATTAGGCTGGGAATTATAGACTTGGAGGTTTGTCTGACCAGATGCAGCACTTGCTTGAATGTAGATTCTTTACCAACGCTGTATGCCATTACAAGTACAAGAGCCCATATTCTAATGTTAATGTTAAAGGTATTTGTACCGTGCACCGTCACCACTGGAGTGGTCCCCAGGCACTTTGGCGGATCTGAAAATGAGGGGCGGGGGAGTTAGTAGGGTGTAGTGGGAAAAGGAGAGTGAGAGCAGTGATGTCCTGTTGGCAGCTTCTGTTCGGTTTGCTCCGTCTGCTGAGCTTCAGTGCGGTTATCCGGTATCGGGTCGGTGCGAGTTCCCACAAGTATAGCAGTCCTTATGGGACGTGCTTCTTCTGAGTAACTACAAGTATAGCAGACAAAATTGGATGTCTGTTTTGAGCCATTAAATTAGATCTGCGTGTTCTACTTCTGTACCATCACTGGTATAGCAGCCCCAATGGGGTGTGTATTCTGAGCCATTAAAAGTATAGCACCCCTGGACATTTGTGTTCTGAGCCAAGACCGGTATAGCAGCCCTGATGAGGTGTGTGTTCTGAGCCATTAGAAATATAGACAACCTCATGGGAGCTGCTTCTTCTGAGCCGTTACAAGTATAGCAGCCCTGATGAAATGTGTGTGTTCTGTATCACTGAACATTTAGTAGTCCTTTTGATAAGTCGAAAGTTAAGTCAACTCCGTTACAATTGACGTTACCTGCATTTTCTTATGCATCGCTGATGCATACTCATTAACTCACCTATCAACAGGAATTGAACTAACAGGTTACACAATCTCTGCAGCAGGGCTATTGACCCACTGAGCTGCCTTTCCCAACAGGCTGACACTGAAAGGCACATAGGGTTACCCCACTGGCAGTTCCATGTGAGGCTTGCCTGACATAAATGGTTTTGTCAAAAGCTCTAAGCCTGTTTGGACGATCCTACGTCAGTCAGGAGAGTCATAATGAGGCTTTGAAATGTGCTAGAATTTTGGCAGTGGGACTCTGTAATCTGGCATGGGAGAAGGAGATGTTATGAAAAGCGCAAGACCGAGTAGAAGGGAATGAAGTATGACAGCAATGTCATCTTCTCACACTGTCTGAGGTTGGTGGGAAGAGCTCGGACACTGTACTTGCGCATTACTTTAGCTCGCTGCAGAAAATGCCAACACATGTTTGTGCTTTATTAACAGCAGTTCTGTTAAGAAATTCAGATAATGTCCCAAAAAAATAGCAGTCCTGCGAAGAGATGTGGGCATGATACAATCCACCCTGCTGTGTGAATATTTGGCATTGTGCCATGACATGCATATAGCAGCTCCTTTGATAAATTAGACTACTTTGCCAGAATATATAGCAGTCATGTTGAGAGGTACCAATACAATCTGTGCCACTGAAAATATATACAGCAATACTTCTACCTGTATCCATTATACCTGTTCGTGGTGTTTGGCCATACCACATGCCTAGCTATTTGTTGCTCTCTAAGAAAACAATGTATAGTGCCCTTTCATGCACACAAACACATGCAAGCTTAAGACAAATAAAAAACCTTCATATAGAACCCCAAAAAGGTTTTTCCTTCTCACAAAAGCCAAACAACTGCTTGTTGAGAGGCTCTCCTAAAAACTTCAAGAGATAAAGAACCCCAAGCCATTGAATGCAATTGATGTGCTTCTGTAATGAAAAGAAAACAAAGTATGCCATGCCCATGCTGCTGCTACTGCTCTGCCTCTATTAAAGCGGATTAAGACCGAGGAAAATAAAGCAGAAATGCCGCCATTGTTTAAGACAATTTTCATTTTACACAATGCCACCTGTGTCCTAAAGCAAAGTGAAAAGCATGTTCATGATTCAAGATGCTTTAATAACACTGTAACCTACAAAATGCAGGCATTTGAATAAAACACACATTCCCTTACATTACTCAATGTATTATCTTGATAGAATTATTAACAGAGGAGTGTGTTAACACATTAAATAGACCAGGACTTCTTTCAAGGATCTGTATGGGTTACTAAAGTAAAGAGTGGATTTGCAAGCTGCTACTTGCCAGCCTGTCACTAGTGAACTCCATGTTTTATGGGGGTACTGCCGTAAATAGCCTATTTAAGTGGGACACGAGGAAGAATTAAAAGGGTCTTATTGAAAAATATTTCTCTGTGTAAAAAGGCCTGATGCGCACCATATCTACTTTGGTTTTCGGCAGATGAACGGTTCAAAGAAAGTAACGTGCTTCTCTGGCATCTGCAATCCAGTGCACTATACTCCTTTGTAAAAAACACAGGCAACCCTCCTTAGAAAGCGCTGGTTTCCGCCGACTCTCGAGCTTGTAAAAGTGTTCCCTGCCAGTCTCAGCAGTAATAAAGTTTGTATCTTCACTTGCTGCACTTCTTTAACTTTCTCTGTGTCGCTCTTTTAGGGGTTAGACTTTTCCTTTTCCTCCAGTCCTTGCTACTTCTGCAGCCTCTCCTATGGTCTCCACTCCTGTAGTCACTGCATTCACTGCATCCACAGCTATTTCTTTTCCTGCTTGCTTTCCCACAACCCCTTCCACTACTTTTTACTGCTACTTCTGCCACAACAAAACAGGTTATTTTTTTGGTCTCTTTTTTTATTGTCGGGTCAGCTTCCTTTATTTTATAACTAGAACGTTCCATCTGGTTGTGTGCCTCTTCATGTGGCCTCCTCGTGCCAGTACCCGAGGTGGTTGGTTTTCCTTTTGTTTCTGTTACTGGTCTCTTTTCACCCACCCACGATAATGAACATGGCCTAAGAAGGTTAAGAAAAGGAAAATTGGAGAAAACCTTATTGTCATATTGGGCATTGGCCGTGGGATTAGTGTTTGTTTGGGTGAACAAGGGACTAATTGCTTGGATCCATCACAGTAGGTATTTAGTTCCTGCTTGTAACCTAGAAGTTATGTTATGTTACTTAGTGCTTATATGGGTCTAAAACTCAGATACATAAAAGCACGTAGTATTGATGGGGACAGGAAATGGCCACAGTGGTAAGAATTTATGAAGACGACTGGATTTGAAATTAAAGGGTATCATTGTTTTTAAAAGGTAGCAGATTTTGGAAAGCTCTTAGAGATTTGGGAATGGAATTCAAAATGTTGGTGCCCTGAACTGCAAAACCTTTTCCCCCTGCAGATTTAAGATTAAATCTGGGAGAATAGCAAATGTTAATGAAAAATAACGTAAAGTTCGTGAAGGCTTACGTAGGTCAATTTGGGATATCACTTAAAGAGCTACCTTAAATTTAAGTAGGACCCACCCCAGTACCCAGTGAAAATGAAAAAGAAATGGTGACTCATGGTCTCTTACAGGCTACTGGTAACAATTTTAGATGTGTATTTTAGTACTATTTAAAGACGTTGGAGCAGATGTGTTGGTTCTATGAAGTAAATGGCATTACCATACTTTAGTTTAGTGGCTACTTTAGCTATGGAAAAGATATGACAATGTCCGTCTGAGAGATAAGGAGAGATATAGTATTTAAGGCTATGAACCACAGTGTTAATTTGGAGACACATTGAGAGTGAAGGATTAAATACCACGCCAAGGACCTCATTGTGAGTTTGGTGGCAATTGGGCAGTCAATCTGCCTAATTACCATTAAACATGATTACTCTTGTTGTCACATGTTCCCTGGGTTTACCACAGGATGCCAAGTGGTGATATGGCGGCGTAATGCTCAATTTTTGGAGTCAGTAGGACTCCATAGGAATTTCAAGAGAATTACTGCTGGCAATAATTCTGTTGCAGTAATTCTGTCAATTGTTGATGGTAATTCTGCAAACTTACTTCCAGCAAATAGGTAAATCTTCCACCTTCCTACCAAACTCATAGTACAGCGGTGTGGTACTGCAGCAGTAAAGTGGTGACATTGCAATTACTGCCACTTTTACCAGCACCTCCATACTCTAACGAGGCGCAAAGTGTTTTACCTTTCTGGGCTAAGGGCAATGGCTGAGAATCTATCGAAATAGTAGTAGGCCTGGTTGAGTTTCCCTTTTCTCAGTGTATCGATCTTAATCAACTCAGTTTTGTTACGGTTCAAACTCAGATTATTAGCATTTATCCATTTCTTGATACTAGCAAGAATCAATTCAAGGTGAGAATTGTCATAGCTGGGATTCCCTTGAAGCGTAAAGTGAAGCCCTACCCCCAGAGATTAGAGTAGGCCATGAAAGAGCTTTAAATATATATTGAATAAGAATGGAGAAATAGCTGACCCCCCGGTAGGAACATTGCATTTGACTGGTGAGGGAGGAGTATTAAAGGTGGCCAGGAAAAGGACACATTCTATCTGTCTGCCAAAAGGATTCAAAACCTTTGATTTCTTTAGCTGCCTCCCCTGCCACAGCACTGAGCTTTTTAAGAATCGCACAGTGGTCCAAGGAATCAAAAGCAGCTGATAGATCAAATAAGACTAGCAGCTTATCAGACTGTTCATCGAGGTTTCAAAGAAGGTGCTCCCGCACATCATCTAAGGCAGTCTCAGTGCTATGACGGGAACGAAGGCCAGTTCGCGATTTGCCAAGAAGGGCATGGGTCCCGGCGAAGGCTTGCAACTGCATGGTTGCAATTTTCTCCAGCATTTTTGACAGAAAAGGGTATAGGCAATCAGTCCATAGCTACTGGTCACATCCGCCACATGATCAAGTTCTTAAGTAACGTGGTAACCCATACATGTTGGTATGTAGAATTCCTGATTTGAAACGGGATTAGAGTCAAAAGTTGTTATAGACTTATCTGGTCAAAAGGCCCCTTGAGCGGGTTATAAGAAGAATCTGAGGTAATTTAATAAAAGAGTGGATAGTATGGATGTTGTCATCAAAATAGATTGTGATTTTGTGAGACCCAGCTCTGTTATAATGCGTTTAATTGGTGTACGGATGATTCTGGTCAGTTTTAGAGCTGTGAATATCTGGGGTTTTTTCAGCATAATTTACAGTAGGAATACAACTTTTTTGACTTGCATTGTGGCTAATTTGTAGTCTTTTTTGGTATTCCGAAGACCAGGTTGATCAGCCTCAGAATGTGACCTTTCCCATTTCCCTTGAGCCTTCCTAAGTCTCAGGAGCAGGCAGCATTTTGCGGGCGAGTACCAAAGTTGGCGGGTAGATTTAGGGCAAACTAAAATGGTTTTAGAGGGTGCCACTGAATTGTATATATCCATAAGCACCTTATAAAAGAGATAAACTTTAAAGATTCTTAAAGGTATTTTTGATTATTGGGTGAAAAAGTTAAGGTTTGAATTTATGTATAAAGCAACCAGTTTTAGTGATTGGTAGAGGTTTGTTCTGCCTTTTAGCGATTGGTCAAGTGATGTAAAAGTAATAGCTACATTGCTCGTCCAGTCTAATTACATTGTCAGTGACAGTTGGATGTTATTTGTGGTCAGTATCCAGCCAAGAATGTGTCTTTTTACATGTGTTAGTTTTCAGATAATGTAACCCGTAGAATCATGTCTCGTTATCATGACACCAACTACTAAGACAAGCTACCTTTTGACGCCAGTGCAAACAAGTGCCAAACAAAAGTACCTATATGATCTTAACGATGTGGGTTTGTGAATTTGTATTAAGATGAATTACAAAACCTCTGGAAGGCGTTGAAAGCATAATGGGTTGCATCTAATGGCCTCCAGTGTATTGCTTTTATCCATTTGAGGCACCTTTTGTACTAGCAAGCTCCTCATTTCCAGAGGTAGCTCCAGCCCACTGGGTTATGCCTGATAACCAAAGGCTATTTTTGCTCCAGCTCATCAAATCTATCTTTTGGTCCCTGTTTTGTCATGCCTTGAATGTGTTGTGCTTCATTGGGTTGGATTTTGGAGGTGTGCGGTGCATTGTGATTATTTCAGTTATGTTGATGGCATAATCTTGGCTCTTTTATGTTAGTAGTTTTCTTTGTTTGTTTAGGACAGCTTTGACGTGGTTTTTGGGTCATTCGGTTGTGTTTTGATTAATCATATTCTGTTAACATCCCTTGAATTCTGGTCATTTAGTTTTCTTTTTCTGCACTATGTAATTTTGGAGTACTGTGGTATGTTGAGCAAGGATACAACACCACTGGATGGTATAGTTAGAAAAGGGTTTCATTATCTTTCTCACAATTGGAGTAAGGGTTTGACGAATGCCTGACAAGTACTAGAGGGGAACTCCAAAGACTGACTTGTACATAAAATTGTGTCATGATGGGTTGAACTCAATAATGTTACCTTTGTGCTCCAAGGGTCCCCCTTCTGATTGAACATAAGATCCAAAACCTATTCTAACAAATCCTTGCCCCTGCCAAGGGTGCCCTATTCTGCAAAGAAATGTCCAAATGATGTGACCATCTGAAAAGTCTCCATCCCCAACCTAGTCTCCCCGCTCCCCTGTGCTTTTAGCTTAAACATTCCAAGGGCTTGACCAAAGCAAAAGTCCAAAACCTACTCTTCAAAGTCCATCCTTATTCTAATGCAAAACAATCAAACTTGATCCTCGGGTTGCTCAAGTTTTACAGCATGTAGTTTGGATTTCACAACATGTCCCTATTGGACCTTGGCTTCAGGATTCACGGCAGGCCCCTACTGAACCCTCATCTGGCTGCCCTTGCTTAAGGGTCCTTTCGTCTTCTGTATCCTTTTCACATCAAGAATACAGGATTCACAGTAGGCACCTCTCGTAGGCCTTTGGGTCACCATAGGCCTTTCCCCCAGCCCTGGGGTTTAACATGCCTCACACATAGGCCTTGGCCTGTCCAGCCAGAGCAAAACACATATTGTCTTCCTTCAGGGGTCGAAGGTGGAAAGTCTCAGGTTTTGGCTTTCTAGTTCCCCCTAGAAGTTAAGAGGGCTGAGGTGCCCTTCTGGTCAGCCTTCCTCCACCATGACCTCCAGGATTTACGAGCTCTACACCACTCCTTCCAGCCTCTCTAGGCTTGTACTGCCTTCCTCAAGGTAGCATTCCTTCCTGGAGTCCTCCATCCAGAAGCTTCCTTTTGCATCCAGGTCACATCTGCGTACTCTGGTTCCAGAATACTTACTGACTTATCCCAGCCCTTTTTATACCCATGGGGCTCTAGTGTAGCTGGCTTTGATTGGCTATCTCCTGGGCTGCTTAGTGTCCCTCCTACAGATTGGTTAGACTCAGTGATTTCTTCATTTCTTTACATCCTCACTGTTCTGATTTTTACATTGCATTGTCCAATGAGTGTATCAATTTTCTCCCTTGTAGCTTGCAAATCCCTTTGCTGCTTATCAGTATCCTGGCCCGAAGGCTTGTCCACTCCCCTGTGGAGTATGCTGGGGATTGGAATTCAGGTCCACATACAGAATGGGTAGAGTTGGTGACTTGTCACGGTAGCCACCCCCTGGAAATTCAGATCCTTGGTTGGGCACCATCTTGACTTGTGCTTCGTTTATTTGAGTTGCTTTCCGCTACATCATGTTAGATGTGCATTGACCTAACTTACATTTTGGTTCCTTGAATATGTCTTGGCTGTATCACGTTAAATTGTGATGGACCCACTGTGCATTGCTTCCTCATCCTTCAACATCTCTGGATTGCTTTGCAGGAGCTGCCTGCTTCAGGCCGATACTGAGAAGTATCACCAGGCCTGGATCTCTGCAGTTCAAAACAGCATCGCCACTGCATTCTCTGAAAGCCGGGAAGACAACACAAGCATGGTGAGCCCAAACTTCCTTACATACTGTGCAGCAAGAATTGTTACCCCCTTCACACGTTCTATAATGAGGCGCAATTGCAAAGCTCTCTGTAAGGCTGATGTGCATAACATTTGTGGGTGTTGCTACTCTGCATTTTCTAGCTTCATGGCCGTAGCTTTAGGGGTATTGACAAGTCTTATTGCTTAAGTACAGGCTACATTTTATAAGTAGTGTTACAGTTGTTTGTTGTACCAAGTATTCAGATTAGTCTGAGCTGGCACAGGTTTAGATAGCGGTGTCCTCTTAATGAAATGTGTGAGTCTAAATACTGGCTACTGCAATGCTGTTGGTCGGGTTTGGAGTGCATTTGCAGAGAATGGCATGGTCGGAGGGGGTGATATGCACATGTTGCTATTTAACTATGTCTTGCTGATTTTCAGCGGCTGGACAGACCTTCATCCATGTCAGCAGCGACCATGGACTCTGGGTATCCCAGAGAAAGTGTGGACAAAAGAGCCCTTGACCAGATCCAACGGATCCCTGGAAACGCTCAATGTTGTGACTGCAAGGAACCAGCACCAGAATGGGCCAGCATCAATCTAGGGATCACCCTCTGTATAGAGTGTTCAGGGATCCACCGGTGAGATCCTGTGAGCTGGTTGTGATGGGCTGAATGGGTGCTTTGTGGCTGACCCTTGGCCAAGTTGCTGAGTCATGATCACCTGTGAGGTTTACAGTGCTTTAAAAGCAAAAAAGGATTAAATGTCTTGTGTCTTCGGGTGCTGTCTCTTGATACCCCAGGAGTCAGCAGGTGAGAGCCAGAGCTGTCACTGACCTATGCCCATAGATCTTCCTAAACACCCCATCTTATCTATGTACTCTCAGCCCACCCCTTTTGCCCCATCTAAATGCTCCAGCAACTTGCCAAGTATATTTCTTATTTCCTTCCCCTTTGAACCATTCTTTCTTTCTTTCTGTCCATCTCCACCCCTGCACGGTGTCCTCCCACCCATTTTAATTGGCATCAGACTGAAGAGGGGCAACTCTTAATTGCACCCTCCTTTCCACTGGATATTCCAATGTATGTTCCCATTTCCCTTCCTCTCTGTTCCCACTCTGGAAAGAGTCTCAACTCCCAAACCCTAAAGTGAATGTAGAGCTGTCTTCCATCAGACATTGGTCTCCTTTGCAATCACACTGGCAATGTCGCCAATGAGGACCAGCCACCTTATTGTGAACAATACCCATAGACCTGCACAGTGCTCCTTCGCAATCCCTGCCCTGTGACCCCTTCTTTATTTTTGCTCTTACTCCAGGGAGATCCAACCTTAGAGACTTCTAGAGTACAATGGGATTTCAACTGCAACCTTGCCAGCTGTTGTCCGGACTGGGTTACACTCTTTCATATATGAGCGCACTAATTGTGGTGTGAATTAATGCCAAAATGTACAGTTGCGGCACCCACTAGACATCAGATGTTTAATTTATTTCTTGATATTGGCAAGTCTCAAGTTCCATTGCAATTTTCCCATTAGTGACGTCATTCTAATTCCTCACATTGTTACATCGTCATTCTAATTCCTCACATTGTTGCGTGGATTTCTATAAACCCTTAATATATAATGGTGGTTGAAAGGCAGCCTCTAGCCATACACTGACGAAATTGGAAATGCAGGAGAACACAAGGAGGCATGTTCTATTATTTGGTTGGAAAACCCTTACTGTTTTTCCGCCAGGTATAGAAGAATCGTGATAAACCTGAGTGGGCTCCCTGTCTTTGCCATCTTCCTTTTGTTTTTCTTGCTGTTCTGTGTCATTGGGGACTGTGACGAATCTACGGTATTCGTCCCTTCTCCCCAAGGGAGATCCTCCCCCTTTGAGGCTACGGAGGTGAGCCCACTCCGCAAGAAACTCCCTAAGGGTCTGCGCAAGTGAGACCTCACTGGGAGAGACTATCCCTTTGGGGACAAGGACTCCCGTTCCTGTGAGGAACTCCCTAGACCCTCCAGCATAGTAGCATACATGGGAATATTAGATTTGAAGTCCATTGTAGTATCCAAAGACTTGGCTGAAGGCAAAACTAAAATGAACCTTGATGAACAAGGAAAAGGTCTGTCTCTTTAAGAAAAGACATACAAATGACTCAGATGAGGTGGCTGAGAAGGGAGAGCACGACAAAGAGAGAGAGAGAGAGCGAGAGAGGCAGAGAGAGAGCGAGAGAGGCAGAGAGAGAGAGAGAGAGGCAGAGAGAGAGCGAGAGAGGCAGAGAGAGAGAGGCAGAGAGAGAGAGGCAGAGAGAGAGAGGCAGAGAGAGAGAGGCAGAGAGAGAGAGGCAGAGAGAGAGGCGCAGAGGCAGAGAGGCGTAAGCAGGGGAAACCCCCTGACAACGTGACGCCTGGAGGAGGTAGAGTCGAGCAGAGTCGCAGAGACTGCGACTTTGAGAATGCTCCTGAACACCGGAGGGAAACGCTGCAGGCCTGGCGTTTACTGCCCGAGATAGGCAGAGGAGAGGGAAATGCTAATGCCTGTGATGGTGTGACCACGACAACCTCGTGATAGGCCATGCCGCCATTGAACAATGCCTAAAACCACCCAGCTAGGGAGATGACGAGATGCCCTGCTACCCATAGCAATAACCAGTCACCACAAGTGCGAAGACCGAGGATGGCTAACCGGTAGCGCCAAGAAGCACGAGAAGGCGAACAGAGGAAACCAACTTGAGCAAGTGCAAAGCCAGAGAGCTTTCCCCCGGCAGACCCAGTTACTAAACATAAATGTATTTAAGTAGAACTGTGCTACATCGATAAAGCGGATACTGAATACGCCTAAAGGAGAAGGCATTAAGACTTGGGCCCAAATATCCCGGGAAGAGGGGAAAGGACCCCAGATATTAAGAGAGGGTGTGGCACGATCCAGAGAAAGCGTTCCATGAATCTAAACATGAACTGAATGCAAGTGAGCTAGAAAAGGAAACAGTTGATCAAGTAAAACAACCCTAGAATAGGGAGAAATTCAATCCACAAGAAAGTATATCTCATCTGAGGAAGCCTGGGTTACAAGAAAAAGGAAGGTATTACAAGCCCCTGGGCAAAAGTATAGTAACGAGTGATATAAAGGACTAAAGGAGATATACACCTCAAGAACACTGTGAATGAGTTACAATAACTAATCCAGAAGGTGGCACGAGATTATTTAAAGATTTCATATTAAAGAGAACACTTGGCTAAAGAAGAGACATTTTTTTCCGTCAGACAAGCTAGGAGAAGGGAGACATTCTCAGAGTCAAATTTAAGTTAATTAAAATAGTGGTAGGGTTATTTAGAACTAGCTTTGGATGGTGGACCTATTCCTTTCCAACTAACTGATGACTGACAAACACCTTTAGTTATTTGCATAGACAGGGACACCCCTCGAGCAATAGGAAAAGCTAGGCCTATGACTTGTCATTTAAATTAATATTGTTCAAAATGTCCGTTGAGGGTCCGCCTCCTTCTTCCGACCCACCACTGGACCCAACATAGACAAGTGAGATGTGATTTAAGAGTTTGATTTACAGTGTCAGGTTGAAATGTGAAAACCCCTATAGAATCTTGGAGAAAATTATAACAAGATAGGGAAATCTCAAGGTACAATGTGTCCGGATGGGATTAAGGAATGGGTGCTCTTTCTTCCTAAATAAAGATATTCTATTCCCTTTTTTGCCCCATGCATCTATGGAATCCTATCTATGTCAAAAGATCTTCTTTCCTGTGTTACTGCACAAGTCTTTCCTGGGACTCTGCTCTGGTTTAACTTTTCCCCTGGGTTACTGCCCAGGATAAGCATCTGTCCTGGGTCTCTCCTCTGGTCAAACATCATTCTAGTTTAATGTCCAGATCAAGCTGCTTTCCTGGGTTACGTCCAATGCCCGGCTTCTACCCGTAGTCTCTGGTATGGTAAAGATGTTCTCCTGTGTTAGTAGCCCAGGACTGCTGCTTTTTGACTTCCTCTCTTGGCTGAAGGGAGTTCAGGGTCCTTTCCTATTAACAGATGTTACTCCATCCCTTATCAGGGGTAACTCGTTTGATAAGAAAGTATTTCTTTCCTTGTCTCTGCTGGGTATTTCCAGGCTAATAGTATCACCCTGACTTTGAGTAACCAGTGGGGTCAGCTTCTCCATTCAGGGTGAGTGTCCTGTCACCTGGATGGCCGGCAAAGCACTAGAGATTTAACCCTGGCAATTACTGAGCACTCTGGACATTTAAGCCTGCTGGTCTCTTGGTTTGGCTGTTCTTCTGCTACTCTGGTACTACACTTTCTGCTCCTTTTCCAAGACCATGCCACTCTGTTGGTTAATATGTCACAGTCCATTTATCTTAAAGCTGATTAATTGATGGGTTCAGCTATGCATCATTGCCCTGTCTTTGCTGTTTCTTGCATCGAACAGACTCTATCTCCTATGGATGAGTGGCTCTGAGAAGCGTGTGTTTTCTGTGAATTCTAAGTGGTCATGAGGCTTTGTAGTTCTACAGGAACGAAGGAAGTCTTGAAAAGGGCTAGCCACCAATTTGGATGTATTCCACAATACTGATGCTGCATGGCTGCCCATGTGCTTCTCCAGTGTCCATTGCGTGACTCTACTGCTCTGAGGTTTGTTTTCCTATCCCCTTCTCTCATGATATCAGTATGAATGTTTGTCAAACCTCTTGCCTACTTGCGAGTTAGCAACACTGTTTCTACTGTGTAATGGGGACAGGAGAGAGCTTCCCTTTGAGTAACAGCAGACTTACTGTCAGTGGTGAGTGATGTTGCATGTTTTCTACAGCTTCTAGTTTAATTTGGAAAGTGAGTATTTTGGTCTTTCTTGATAATTGTTCTTATTCTGACTTGGGTGCAGACATTTCCTGCATTGATTCTGAGTTTTAGGTCTGTGGGACTGGTGGTATCTGGGAGAAATAGTCTGTAATTGTTTTTTTGGGTTGTGTAGCCTCACTCCATTTTAAATTCTATGAGCTGCTGGGAAGCTGTCTGATGTTGAGGATTTTGAGGAGGCTTCTCTGGTGGCTGTTACGGCTGCTTGTGTTTGTCTCTTAATTTACCCTTGTAGATCTTCCCTATTGTCTCATAGAGCCTGGCTTTTGGTTATTGTTTTAGGGGCTTCTGCCTGCTTGGGTTCATTTTAGGGAATAATGAATGTACTCTGGGTTTTCACTCTCACGGAATAGGGTACCATGGGAGGTGTAGGTTGGAATTCTTCTTCTCCATTGGGAAATGGTCAGAATATGTATATGTGTGTGTAAGTCCCAAAATTATAAGCCTATGAATATAAAAGAAGATAACAAGAGACACAGAGCTAGTAAAAGAAAAACAGTTTTATTTTGCATGTATTGGCTCATGTTCAACACGTCCCATGGGAAGTAGTGAAGTGAGCTCGGGAGAGTTCGAGCTAAGCTAGCTACGTGAGCTGATCACTAACAAGCCAAGGCCCCCCTTCTACTGAAAACAAATCCACTCTTTATACATAGTGGCAGTGACGTACATTACATGCGTAGAAGCATTTCCAAGAAACATCATGCTTTTGTTTATGTACATATTTCGTTATAGCTTGTACTGTGCTGGGAACATAAATCACATGTATAGTATGAGAAAGCAAGACATATTGTGCAAGCATTTGTCTTTGGAAACACTGGTACAAGACATTCCTATTCTGCCGATGCTATCTCTTTCTCCGCAGCCAAGGCTGTTTTCTGTGCTGAGAATAGCGGACAGCCTGGCAACATTGTCTGCCATAACTCTCTTCTAATAACATCTCTTCACTGTGTTCAGCTCCTATCAGCATTAATCATTGGCGCATAAACACATTTGGCGCTTAGAAACTAGAATTTGCGCTATACAAAATAACAAGTATAATACATTAGATCTTTCTGCATGGCTCTCAGCAAATCCTGATCCATGATAGCTCAGAACAAACCATACTGCTAAACATATTTTACATTAATGAATGAATTAGCTTATGCTAACCATAAATATGCAGATTCACAGGTGGTTAGAAGAGTTGATTGCTATAGCCATAGCCCTGACAAGGGACATGTTGCCAGGGGAAAAAGAAAATCAAACGTGTCATCTCAATAAAGCCTCTCTGAATTAACAGGATATAGAAGAGTGGATATTAAAGGGGAATCCATGTCTCTGGCATGTTTCACTGACCCCCACAGTTGATGTAATCCATGTGACATTGAAACACTTGCCACAACCACTGATAGCTGTCCTCTTCCTCACCTTCGATTAACAAGAGCTGTATGTCTTGTGGCGATCATGCATAATACTAATGCTAAAACTCTAGTACAATCTACTTTTGGGAACAACTCCTGTACACCACTGTGCCAGCGAGGGCATGGCCTAGAAGAGTGCTTTTCTGGGGTGTTTCAATATTCAGTCTGTTCCCAATTTAAATTAGGGGTGCTTATAATAGCTGTGCGAAGTTTACTAAGTTCCTGGTTCTCTGTAGTAGTTGAAAGCTTAAGTGGAGCAGAAAGTTTAGATGATCTGTCTTTGTGAGCAACTATGAGTCCACAAGCATAAGTCATGGATTGCTATATACAAAACTGATATTATTATTACTTTTGCTGCTAATAAATGTAGTGGGGAACGAAAGAAATGATGGACACATTTTATCTGAGGATCACTACTCTCGTCATCTGCATTTCTCTGAGAGGTTTGGGGAGACACTGTGTCACATTGTCCCAACCACCATGTCACCCCCTTCATTATACTTGTTAGTCCTCTTTCTGTTCTAGTGATCTGGAACACACTACTCCATATTGGCTGCGCCTCCCTTTTGTGGAATTCACTTGTCTCCTTTCTGTTGCAGGAGTCTGGGAGTGCACTTTTCTAAAGTCCGGTCTTTAACCTTGGACTCTTGGGAACCAGAACTGATAAAGGTGAGGCCCAAATGAAAAGGTCCAAAGGAAGAATGTGTGTAAGAGCTGGTGCGATCATGTCCATCATGTGCATGAAGTGCTGCAAAGGCGTTGACACGGGTTGGCTGAGGATTCAGGTACTGCCCTAGTCCTCCCAAGCTAGGCATTTAAGTGTTTGGGATGACAAACCTTACAGGGGCAGCAGTCTCTTCTTAATGTATAGAAGGCAATATCATGTGCTGTCGTATATTGAGTTTGATGACATTGTAGACCGCTGAATTTTAGCAAGGATAGCCTTGAGTGTTTTGCCGTCACTGCATGTGATTACTGTTTTATTCAGGTCAGTGAAGGTTTAGCAAATCGCTGGTGCTGCACAAATCTTCAATTGTTGTTGCAGAAACTCATGATGTCTGTAACTTTGTGTGTGTACCTGAACACCGGTTTGTAAACATTTTCTTTTTGTGGAATGCACAGCTACATATTCTTTGATAACAACATAGGATCAACACACTTCACACTGGCTGGAAACATTGTTTCTAATTTGTCAATTGCTCTTATCCATGCATGCTGTCTTCTTCATCACGTGACCTTCATACTCTTCACAATCCTGAATCGCATGCTGCATGCAAAGGTTGGTATTGTATCCAGAGCTGAATTGGGTTCCCTGCTTGCTAGATGAGATGCAGTACCTGTATAGGGATCTGTGGGTTGTTCAGATGGTATCTTTCCAGCTACAACGTGCTGACATTTGGGAGCCAAGACCTCTTGCTCTGGCCTCCGCACATACTCCCCATGTTTTGTCTCCCTTCCTGTTGCTTGACTGTAACCTCATTTGCACTTTGTGCCCACAGTTAATGTGTGAACTGGGGAATAGTACCATCAATCGCATTTACGAGGCTCGAATTGATGAAATGACCTTTAAGAAACCCAATCCAAGTTCCACAAGGTGAGCATTCCCTGTAATTGCACACAATGCATGTTCCAATAAAGCAGGATATTCTCTTAATTACAAATCTGATAGCCTTTTGCTATCAGTCCTATTTCTATATATTTAAAGAGCATTGTATACACAAATATCTCTGCAGATGGGCTAGACTAATCCAGAATCATTAACTCTGAAAAGATGAGTAGTTTTTCTTTAACTAACCCATAGTAATTTAAAGTAAGAAGATGGGAGTCGTTTCTTACCAGTAACTCCATTTCTCCAGCATTGGTATCTTTCATAGATTCACACGCTGTGAATATTCTCAGTCGACCGGCTGGGATTCCCTGGTTACTTATATTATAATACATTTCCTAAAGGAAAACCTGACACCCTGAGTGTCCTACCCACATCGTTGTGGGTGCTTTTGGTCACCACCAATTGGACGTGGAGTGTATAGCCCTGTCCCTGCAGCTTCCCCTCCGATTTTAACCAACCCTGCTGATGGGAAGAAATCCCACCAGTCAGAAAGGTTGTTTGCCTGGAGGGGATGGTTGGCGGACGCATTTGAATCTATGAAAGATACCAACGCTGGAGAAATGGAGTTACTGGTAAGAAACTACTTCCTTCTCCAGCATTGGATCTTTCATATATTAACATGCTGTGAATAGATTGTGCAGCAGTGATACCTAACTGGAAGAGACAGCCAGGCCAAAAACAGACAACATAATTTCTGCTTGTTTATAAGACACACCCACGCAACAGGTGAACCATGAAGCTGCAGGGTTTACCTTACATGAACAGCCGCTCTAGGGGACTGCTCTTCCCATATGCACATCCTGCACGTGCTGCGCCTGTAGGCAGTAGTGCCTTGTAAAGGTGTGAGGCACTGCCCATGTAGCAGCCCGGCAGATGTCCCTTATGGGGAGGCCGGCCCATAACTCTGCCGAAGCGGCTGTCGCTCTTGTTGAGTGTGCTTTTGGTGTTGCCTGCAGCAGTTTATTGGCTTTAGCATGACAGAAAGAGATGGTAGAAGAGGTCCATCTTGCTATACCTCGTTTTGTGATAGCTTTGCCCCTTATTTGACAGACAAGATGCAATGAAGTTCTTCGTCCAGTTGAGGTAGAATTTTAAGGCCCTCTTCACATCTAGGGTGTGTAATGCCCTTTCTGTTGGAGAAGTAGTGTTTAAGAAAAAAAGTGGGTAGCTTTTTTGTGAAATTCAGATGACACTTGTCGTATAAAATGAGGATTGGTGGACAGGATCACTTTGTCCCTGGCAAATCCTAGGTATGGGGGGCCTACCACCAGCGCCTGAAGCTACGAGACTCTTCTGGAGGAAATAATTGCTATCAGAAAAGCTAATTTCCAAGTTACAATCTTTATGTGGGTTGTAGCCAGAGGCTCGAATGCATGCTTCATAAGGCCCGCTAGAACCAGGTTTAAACGCCACACCAGAGGTAATCTTTTCTTCGGAGGAAAAGAGCGGAATAGCCCTTTAAGAAAATGTTTGAGCAGCCTGTCACTGAACAGAGGAGGGTACCTTCTCTTTTTAGTAAATCTCAAAGTAGCTGCGAGGTGGACCTTTATCGAGGAGAGTGCAAGACCTCTTTTGCTAGTTTCAGGAGGTATTGGAGGACCTGGTGTGGCTGTAATGTCAACAGTTCCAGGTTGGATTATTGTGAACACCGGGTACAAAACCTTTTCCATTTTTGGCTGTACGATTTATTTGTGGAAGGGGCTCTTGCTGCTGCTAGTATGCATTGACATTCCTTTGGGATGTTTAGGTTCCCAAACTCGTAGCTTGAGGGAATGTGGGTCATGATGCAGGATTGCACCGCCGCTTCGCTATAGGTCGGCTTGGACTCCCAGCGGGATCAGGTTGTCCGCCGACATTTGAACGAGGTCTGAAAACCAAGTTTGTCTGGGCCAGCTAGGGGTCCCCAAGAGGAAATTGCAGGGGTACCTCCAGATCTTCTGGGCTGTACTCCTGTTCAGCGGTATGGGAGGGAACGCGTACGCAAATGTGTTGGTCCTAGGGAAGGAGAAGCGCCTACTTGCAAGTCCCGATGTGGAAGTCTGCTTGCACATTTCTGGCACTTTTTGTTTGTCGCTGTGGTGAAGAGGTCCAATGGAGGACGTCCCCATGTTGCGAAGATCCTGCCGATTTGGCTGCTGGGAAGTTTCCACTTGTGGGACTGTGCCTTGGACCTGCGGAGGCTGTCTGCTTGCTGATTGTGTACTCCTTACAGGTGAAACACCTGCAGTGCAATCTTGTTGCGAATGGCCCAGTGCCAGATGGTCTGCGCTTCCTGTGATAGGGTGCCTGACCTGGTTCCTCCCTGCTTGCAGAGGTAGTACATTGTGATGCTATTGTCGGAAAGGACCCACACCACGAGTTTCGAATTAGCGGGAGTAAAGAATTCAGGGCCCAGCGGACTGCCTGCAGTTCTAGGATGTTGATGTGTAGAGCTGTTTCGCCTGGCATCCAACGGCCTTTGACTTGGTGCCTCCCTAGGTGAGATCCCCATCCTGTAAAGGAGGTGTCTGTTACCAGGGTGAACTGATGGTTCGAGCAGAGGGACCCCCACTATTATGTTGCCATCCATGGCCCACCATTGGAGTGAGTGCGAATGAGCTGGAGTGATGTTGGCTTTGTCCTTCCATGATCCTTGGGTTTGCGCCCACCTGGCCACTCGGAACTGTTGTACTGGTCGCATGTTTAGCCTGCAATGGGGTAGGTCAGGGGTATACAGGCTGACATGGTCCTGAGAGTGCCATTTATTTGCGCACTGATATCCTTGTGATTGGGGTGAAGGAGCGGGCCAACGTTTTTAACGTGCAAATCCGGTCAGCAGAAGGGCTGCCTAGACTTTGTGCTATGGACAATTGTGCTCTCAGGAACACAAAGGCTTTTCTTTTGTGTGGTACATGACTTTTTGTAATTGATTGCAAATCCTAGCTTTTGGAGAAGTGTCACCGTTTGCGCTAGAGAGACTGCCGCCTCCTGGAACTTTGAGCCCCTCACCAACTAATCGTCTAAATATGGATAGACCTGGTGGCCTTGTCTTCGCATGTAGGCAGCTACTGGAGCCAAACATTTGGTGAAAGCCCTTGGAGCATATTTTAGGCCAAAGGGAAGGACTCGAAATTGGTAATGTTTTTCGCCGACCTTGAACCTATTGTCTGTGTCTGCGGTGGATTGGCATATGGAAGTAAACGTTTATTACATTTTGTAGTGTGATCTTTTTAGTTTTTTGATATTTTTGATTCGTTTTCTTAAGTCCAGGATGGGATGCCATTTTCCATCTGGTTTCTTTACTACAAGAAAACTTGACTACACCCCTTTTACTACCTAATGGGGAGGTACCTCTTGTAGCCCTGAGAGTATTAGCTGGGAGCCTCTAGAAGATGACGATCTAGATTGGCCAGCCGCTCCCCGAAAGGGACAAAAGGACTTCCTACCCTGCAGTGCGGTTAATGACCGTGTGGTATCGGAGTATGTCGTAATGGGCTTGATGGTCTTGTCAATTTTGTCCCTGAAGAGGGTTTCGCCTTTGAATGGCATGTCTATGACTTTATGTTGTACCTCTTGTCTAAAGTCGGTAGAGCGTAACCATCCTCGTCTTCGTAGCATAACACCATTACCTAATTGTTTGAATCCCGTTTCTGCAAGGTCCACTGCGATGTTGATGCTGTGGTTGGAAGCTTCCTCGCATTCGCGTACAATTGTCATGGCGGCTTTGCGATGGGGTTCTGGCAAGTGCTCCAGGATGGGATCCAGTCTGTTCCACATCTCGAGATCATAGCCGGCTATGATAGCGAGGGAGTGGGCGCCTTTAACTATAATTGCCCCGATGATGAGCACCTTCTTACCGAAGGCATCTAGTTAACTCCCTTCACTTTCTGGGGGGGATGCACATTTCTGCTGCAAATGTACCTTTTGGCTTGCCACTGCTGAAACTACCGACTCAGGAGAGGGCTGAGATGTGAGACATTTGGGCGTAGAGTCCAGGGCTTTGAATTTTTTATCCAGCCTACCCTTGACTGCTGGTTCAGTAAATGGGTGCTTCAGGGTTCGCAAACAGTCTTGCCAAAAATGGTCCAGAATGGGTATGGAGAACATAGCTTTGCAACGCTTCCCCATATTCTCAAAGATAAAACAGTCTTTCTTTTCTTCCACTGGTATTAAGCCGAATTCTTGACATGCCTTGGACAGCATGGCGTGAAACGCTGCTATGTCATCTGGTGCTGAGGGCTGTGCCGGGCTACCTTGTGTTTCCGCCTTGTCCGGATCCTCTGTACCCCAGGTGTCATCTCTGTGTGGAGACTTGAGTGGTGTTGGAGTCAGTATCTTAGGGTCGGTGTCTGGGTCAGTGTCCTCTTCTTCCTGGTCACTTTGTGGTGGACCAGGAAGCCCCACCCTGCCATCTCTACCCAGACCACTGCCCCACTTTGTGAGATGGCGACCTGTGAGATGTGAGGGGTCATTTTGCTCATTCCCAGGAACGGGACAATTGACTTTTTTCTGCTTGTGGGGTAGGTGGCCCCATTCCCTGTGGTGCCGTTTGCCTGAGACCCTATGAAGGGCCGGAGTGCGACGGGGGTAGCCTGGGGTTGAATTGTCCTAGAAGGTTTTGTAACGTTGACAACACCTGTAGAGACAGCAAGGACTGTGGATTAATAATGGGTATGGTGGGGTTACTCCCACTTCCTGCCCCAAGGGCACTGTTGAAGGACCCGCCTTGTGAAAACAAAATCAAAATATCGAGGCTGAGTACCCCAAAATGAAATACACCGAACACGGGTTACAAAGGAACATACAAAGTACTTTATTTTATACTGAATCCAGTTACAAAAACAGAGCAAAATCAGATAGCTATCAGCCCTCAGTACAACACAACGAACTACAGCGTGGTTCAATGTGTTCAGTGAGAGATGTTGTACAATAGAATGCATTCGCTTTTTATACATTTGGTGGGCACGATGTCCCGCCCCACTTCGGGTTAATATTCCTTTTAATACATCACCAATCTAGTATTCGTGCCAAGTCTCAAACAGCATATAACTGGTTTGCCTTTAATACAGGTATCAACAAGCCTATGCAATAACTGTGTATTGTAAGTTTTTCCATGCAGGCCTTCTCAAACATTAATACAATGTAGTTAAACAGATGTTCTACATTCAGTATTTGAATACATTGTTTCAACATATGCTCGTGGATTAGTTTCATTGCACGAGTAATTCCTTTTACACACAGGTCAACGAAGGACAAGGTCTCCGTTCAGGACCTCAACAAGTGGCCTGCAGGCAAGTTACACATTACCTATCTACAGAGGTCAAGACGGCCATGTTGTATTCTGGAATGACATCGTCCACCATTTTAACTCACAGGGTGACTTTTACAAAGCGAATCCTAAAATGGCGGTTTGGCCTAAAATGGCGGCTTACATGGATTTAAGGTCAGGACCTTGCAACACGGATTTCTTTCGTAAGCGACTTTCGAGCAGCTTGGCGTAGGCCAATATTAATATATTTATTACAATAGGAGGCACAATATACTTTCTCTTTCGACAAACCCTCCTTTTGGCCTATGCCAAGTGCTAAAAGCTACCTTGGATCTCCTTGCAAATAACTCCATGCATCATCGTCCATGCACACTGAATCATTATCGGAAATATCTATTGCCATTAGGTCATTTGCTAAAATATCCTTCAACACATATTCTTTGGAAGTCTTATCTGGGGCATACACTTTGTCCTATCAAACCTATCGCTTGTGCACAGCATCCCCCTAGCATCGAACACATACCAGGTAGACACTGAATACAGCAACAAAGAAACAACAGGATTCCCAAAATAATTAGTAAGGCCGAAAGTATCTTCTAACCCCAAGATTGCAAGAAGTCCCAGAACCAAGCGCTTAGATCCAAGTTTCCCTCGTCAACATGCACTTCGAAACTAAGGTCATGCAGATTCTGTATTGCCTTGAAGATAGTTTGGGAGGAATCTGGTACGAAAACACAGCAAGCGGACCCCACTAATTTGCACACTCCACCACGCTCAGCTAGAATGACATCTAATGCCATTCGGTTTTGAAGTGCTACTAATCTTATCGCCTTTTGTTCTAACGTCATATTATAGAGTATGTCCGTGGTCCGGTTGATGGTTCTCTCCAGTACTCTCGCTAGTTTTCTGATATCTTCTGAATTCGCTATCTGCCCCCAAAATGGCACTACTGATTTAGCTATATCTCCCAAGATTTGTGCTGGGGTGTCACCATTCTCGTCCCACCGTGGACGAGCCTTCGAAACGTCTTTTGAACTAGCTATAAACACCCCAGGTAACAGGATCCCTAAATAACAGGTTCCCTGCCAATCCCTGGGCAACCATGGGAATGCTATATTGCCGCAGACAAAGTAGAGAGGTTCAACTACATACAAAGGTCTGTTTTCCCCAGTCAAATTTGCAACGTTGGCACAACCTAGAAAATTTCCCATTGACTGAGTTCCATTCCTCTGTATGCAAAAAGAAACTGAATCGCGGCTATGGTTAACAGTGTAAGAAGGAGGCATGGCATCCTTATTGCCTATTGGGGCCTGTTAGGCAGAAACCTGTGCAGTTCCCTTGGGGAACACTGCAAAAGATTTAAGACTACAGGTAGAGCAGTAAACCCCTTTGGTAGCAGCCTGTACCACCCAGATTTACCTGGTAGCTGTGGCTGAGCAGTCAGACTTCTCTCAAGAAGAGTTAGGCAGTATGTAAAGTATACACAATATGTACCAAAACACAATAGCACAAGCAAACACTGACCAGAGCTTGGTTTCAAAAGTATATAGTTATTTATTTAAAATACACATAAGTTAAAAACACTCTAGCAAAAATATAGTAAAAGCACTTCAACACAGTTATACTGAAAGTAAATTCAATCCTTTCTCCTATCTAGACAACTCTAGGTTAACACCACTTAATTAAAACAGAGGTGAGTGCTTAACGTTAGATGACACTCTAGTAGTTTCCAAGAAAGGGAGAGAAAAAGCAGAAATAGGTTAGACACACCACTCTAAGGTCCAGAACACTTGCAATAGGCTTAACGAAGAATAAAGTCACAGGTGAGCAAAAGTCACTAGGCAGGGCCCACTCTTAGAGTAGCCGGAGCGAAAATGTGCCCAAGATCACACTGTTAGTTAGAGATTCAAAGTCTTGCAAAGAGTCAAAAAGAGTTTAGAGTGGCTCAGAAAGTTTAGCCAAAGTGTCCCAGGCACTCCCAGGTTCGAAAGCCGGGGACTAAATCTACCCCGTACAGTCGGTAGCAAGGGAAGCCAGGCGGAACACAGTACCTTAAGCGGAAAGGATCCTCCAGCGGGGGCAGTTGTTCCAGGCAGCGACAGCAAGGCTCGACGTCGGTCAGGGGAGAAGAATATCTCGCTGAAGAGCAGAAGAGAAAGGTCGTAGCACTGCCCGGGAAGAAACCAGCCGCGGAGTCCTCCGGTTCAAGGGTTGGTACCGACTTTCGCGGTATGGGGGTAAAGTGTGGTATTCCGGATGCCGGGGTGCTTGGCACAGGCAAGGCGGCCACGAGATACCTCAAAAGGACGGAAAGAAGGCGAAAACTGGTTGTCCCCACCAGTCAAGGGAAGGAGCCACTCCGTTAAGAGTTCTCCTCGGTCGTCGGGAAAAAGTGGTGAGACGGTTCAGCAGGGCTCCACCGGGTGGTGTCGTCGAAGCAGGTCGGCTCAGCTCTTCCCTCGTCGGATTCTTGGTCCTGTGGCGACTTCTGAAGTCCCAGTCCCCAAAGCCCTGCTTTTATGCAGCAAACCCCCATTCACCCAGCCTAGCTGTCACTCAAACATGCTAAGTGGTGAGCCGGGCGGCTCACCACTTGGGCCAATCAGGACGGAGTGCGACTTGAGTTACCAAGGTAACTCAGTCCAGGGTGCCTAAATCCCCCTCCACCCCTCCTAAGTACCCCAGACAGAGTGGCACCACTTTGGAGGGCTTCTGTGGAGAAGCCCGCCAAAAGTGGAACAAAGGGCTCCACTTTGGGTCAGAGTTACAGAGGCGAACACCAACGCCATTTTAGAATCAAGTTTTGGCAAAAAGTCCCAACCGGAGTTATAAAAATAAATATATAAACCGGCGGTATGTTTAAGGCTACCGTAAATAAATAATTAAATGTGTTAGCCTAAAACAATGGGAAATCCCATAGGGAAATATTCGCGGTCGAATATAAAAAGTAGTTTCCACTGCCACCAGCCAAAACTCGATCAGGGGGGACGGAGACGTGCCCCCTCGACTAACAGACCCTGGGGCAATCGAATTGCCCCAGCCAGTACGTCCACAATATGATGGTTTGTACTGGTTCTGTTCAGGATTCAAGACTAGCAAAGTCTTTGGTGACTTTACATGCCCTGGGAGACAGTAGTCAGTCCCAGGGTATGGAGTCTATGTTGGGGAGTCCCTAGGACACCCCTGGGTCACGGCACAGAGGGTGCTGTGTGACCCATATCACAAAAATACATGAGGCCCTATGGAGTAAAAGACCCCATAGCCCATTCAACACAAGGTTTAACCAAGAAAACACACTTCAACATGTCCAAGAGTGAGGGTAAAAGAGTCTCACTCTTGGCAGGAGAAAAAAATTAAACCCCAGAAATCCAGCAAAGCTGCTGGGGGACTCACTAGGTAGGGAAATTCAGCCTAAACAGAGAATTCTCCCTAACACTCGCCCCCCCCAGACTAAGGGACAGGAGGATTTAATCCACTCCTGGATGAACCTCATACCTCTAGTCGATGATATACATCCTAGAGAGTCCATCAGCATTTTGATGGTGACACCCTGACCTGTGCTCAATGGTGAAATCAAACCCTTGCAGGCAGATTGACCATCTCAATAGTTTTGGATTTTCCCCTTTCATTTGCATTAACCATCTCAAGGGTTGGTGGTCAGTCTGAATAACAAAAGTAGAACCATACAAGTATGGCCTAAACTTCTTCAGTGCCCACACAATAGCAAAGCATTCTCTTTCGATAGTTGCCCACCTTGTCTCAGGATCCTTCAGTTTCCTACTGATGAAGCAAATGGGGTGCTCCCTACCCTTCTCATCCAGTTGGCTTAGAACTGCACCTATACCTACATTGGAAGCATCAGTTTGTACAATGAAAGGTTGGTGGTAGTCAGGAGCCCTCAATACTGGAGCCTGGCAAAGAGCTCTCTTCAGTTTTTCAAAGGCCTGATTGCACTCCTCATTCCATTTTACCTTCTTAGGGAATTTGGGAGAGGAGATTACATTCAGTGGAGAAGCTATGGTCCCATAGTTCTCAATGAAATTCCTGTAATACCCAGTGAGGCCTAGAAAAGCTCTCACTTGGGTTTGAGTAGTTGGTGTTGTCCAATTTTGCACAGCTTCAATCTTGCTGGGCAAAGGCCTTATTTCTCCACCTCCTACCTCATGTCCAAGGTAGACCACTTTACTTTGACCAATCTGGCACTTACTGGCTTTGATTGTCAAATGGGCCTGTTTCAGGGCCTGCAACACATGTCCTAGGTGGTTCACATGTTCTTCCCAGGAGTGGCTGAAGACTGCAATGTCATCCAAGTATGCCATGCAGAAATCTTCCATCCCAGCCAGAACCTGGTTCACCATCCTTTGGAATGTGGCAGGTGCATTTTTTAGTCCAAAAGGCATGACCTTAAACTGGTACAAGCCAACTGGGGTCGAAAATGCAGTTTTCTCCTTGGCATGGTCTGTCAGGGCTATTTGCCAATAGCCTGACGTCAGGTCAAATGTGCTGAGGTACTTGGCTGCACCAAGTTTATCCACCAACTCATCTGTCCTGGGCAAAGGGTGGGCATCAGTCTTGGTGACTGCATTTAGAGCTCTATAGTCCACACAGAATCTCAAGTCTTTGGATCCTGCCTTTGGTACTAACACAACTGGGCTAGACCATGGACTAGTAGAGGGCTCTATTACCCCGAGATCAAGCATCTTCTTGACCTCTCCTTTGATGTGGGCTCTGATATGTTCCGACATTCTGTATCCTCTGCTTTTGACTGGCAGACAGTCACCAGTGAGTATCTCATGCTGGCCCCAAGGGGTCAAGCCTGGTGACAGTGAGAACAGGGAGGCAAACTGATTTAACATAGATTTGCACTCCTCTTGTTGCTCAGGGGTCAGGTCTGAAGAGAGATTGACTCCTTCAACTTTTTCATCTAAAGGTACACCTCTGAGGAGATCAGGGAGAGATTCACTCTCTTCCTCCTCTGCAGCTGAAGCTAGGAGCAAGGCTCCTACATCAGGTCTGGAGATGTAGGCTTTTAGTCGGTTGGTGTGGAAGACTCTAGGAGCTTCCCTGGGTCTGCCCAGATCCACCAGATAGTTGACCTCTCCAAGTTTTCCCACAACCTTGAAGGGTCCCATCCATTTGTCTTGCAAGGCCCTCTGCCTTGTTGGGAGCATAACTAGAACTAGCTGGTCTTGAGTAAACTCAACCATGTTAGCCTTCTGGTCGTGCCAATGTTTGACCAGGGCTTGACCAGCTTTCAAGTTGTCACTTGCTTCTGCCATCATGTGTGACATTCTCCTCCGGAGACCTATCACATAGTCAGTCACTCTGACTGGCTTGAGGGGAGGAGCACCTTCCAACCCCTCCTTAATCAGGGCCAATGGACCTCTGACTGGATGGCCATAGAGAAGCTCAAAGGGAGAATAACCTACTCCCTCCTGAGGGACTTCTCTATAAGCAAAGAGAAGGCATGGCAGTAGAAGGTCCCACTTTTTCTTAAGGGGTTCTTCTAAAGCACCTATCATGCTCTTCATGGTTCTGTTAAACCTTTCAACCAACCCGTTTGTCTGAGGGTGGTAGGCGGTTGAGAACTTGTAGGTAACTCCACAGGTTTTCCACATGGCCTTCATGTAGTGGGACATAAAGTTTGACCCCCTGTCAGAGATTACCTCCTTAGGAAACCCAACCCTGGTAAAAATACCAAGGAGGGCCTTAGCCACAGCCGGAGCTGTAACAGTCCTCATAGGAATGGCCTCAGGGTATCTAGTAGCATGGTCTACTACAACAAGGATAAACCTGTTGCCTGAGGAGGTGGGAGGATCAAGGGGACCAACAATGTCAATCCCTACCCTCTCAAATGGGACTCCCACAACTGGGAGAGGCACTAAAGGTGCCACATTCTTGGAACCAACCTTACCAGAAGTCTGGCAGGTATGGCAGCTCTTACAATATCTATCTACTTCAGCCCCCATCTTTGGCCAATAAAAGTAGAGTGAGAGCCTTTCCTTGGTCTTCTTGAAACTCAAGTGGCCAGCCAAAGGTATCTCATGGGCTAGTTGTAAGAACTGTTGTCTGTTTTCTTGTGGGACTACAAGGCGTTTGTAGTCTCCAGGTTCAGACTCAGTGGGTTCACTGTAGAAGAGGCCATCTTCCCAGTGCAACCTATACTTCCCAGGCTCTTGCCCATCAGCTTGAGAAGCTGCCTGGTGGCGGAGACCCTCCAGAGTTGGACATTCTCTTTGCCCCTTACGAAAAGCTGCCCTGCTAGGCCCACCTTCTGCCAGTAAAGACTGCAGCTCAGGATGGTCCTCAGGGTCCAAATCTCCAATAAGGTTGGGGCCTCCTTCTAGCTCTTCCTCAGAGTCTAGCTCAACCACACAGGGTTGTACCTCTCTCTCAGCCTCAGCTGGAGGGGGAGTTACAGGTGTAACTTTGGACAACCGAGGGGAAGTCCTTGTTGGAAGCACTGGAGTGCTTGCTGCTGGCTTTTTCCTAGGAGTCTTGGGTTGCCCCTTTGCTCCTGATCTGGTAGTTACTGCAGTAAGTTGCTCCAGTGGTAGAGGAGTGATTTCTGTCATCATCTCCTGAGATAACCCTCTCAGGGTTTTCTCCCTTGCAGGTTTTGTGAGTTCCTGAAACCTTTTGCTAGGAGGTCTGGGGGTATGAGATACAACTCCAAGAGCTTTGAGGTCATTACCCAACAGAACCCTACCTGGCACTTCACATTGTACACTGACAGGTATTTTTACAGCCATATCATTACATTGGATGAGAACTGGTAACTGGGGACACATCTGCACAGGCCCACCAGCTAACTTGGTGAGGCATTTGGGTGCCTTAGCAACATCCTCTGCCTTGAAAAATGATTCATCCACCACAGTTATGCTGGCTCCAGTGTCCCTAATGGCAGGAGTCTCCTGACCATTCACCTGGACACTGTCCTTATAATACTCTTTAGTATTATCTGGGATAGAGTTATAGACATCTAAATTCTGTTGCTCCCACAACCCCAGAGAGACTAAAGAAACACTAGCTGAGACTCCAGTGGGTTCATCAGCTAGTAATAGAAAGTTTCCACTTGCCATATGTACTTCCTCTTCTGGAGCGAAGGCTAAGGAGGCAAGCTGGACCCCTGAAGGTTTACCCTTACATCTGGGATCTCCTTTCACATGGTCAGTAGCCTTACAAACAAAGCATGAGCCAAAGGCTCGCTGGAATGGAGGCTTGTTCTGACCTCCTTCCGGTCTGGGACCAGAAGGTACACTAGCCTGATTTGGTTTCCCTTGTGGCTTACCCTTATAGTTTTGTTTGGGGCCCTCTTTGGAATTTGTAGTATTAGAATTCTCTTTGGAGTCCTTCTTAGACTGTTTTTCCCCATCCTTCTTCTGAGTTACCCCAGAATCCTTGTGAGTGGCCCTGTTGGCAACCCACAAGTCAGCAGCCTTAGCTAGCTTCCGGGAATCTAATTCCCTGGAATCAGCCAAGTGTTGTCTGAGCTCAGGAGAGCAGGCATCATAAATAGTCTCCAACATAAACAAATTCTTCATACCTTCATAAGTGTTCACCTTGTAACCCTTAATCCATCCCTCTAAGTTTTTCAAACATTCATTCACCCAGGTAGCCCAAGGGGTACCATCATGCTTTTTGAGGCTCCTAAACCTCTTAAGATACTGGGAAGGGGTCTTCCCAAACCTAGCTATCAAAGCTAGTTTCACACATTCATAGTCCTTCCTATCCTCCTCCCCCATCTCCATTACCACATCAGTTGCAACAGGGGGAAGCCTAGAGAACAACCAGGTGAGTAAGTCATTTCCTGTGATGTTCTGGAGCCCATGATTATATTCAAACAGAGACAACCAATCCAACACATCCAACTTAGGCTCATACATACCAACCAATTCTTTAGGCATCCGGGGTCTTTTAGGACTGGAACTTCTAGAGGAGCCAGAGAGAGAAACATTCTCAACAGATAATTTCTTCATTTCTAAGTCATACTTGAGCTCCATTTCCCTTAGCCTTAATTCTTTGTCAGTTTGAGCATTAAGTTTCTTATACTCCAATTCTAGCTTCATTTTCTCCAGTTCAAAGTACTGAGGACTAAAGGTGGGACCTGGTAAAGGTCCAGTAGGCACAGCAGGTAGAGCAGGCAGAGGCCTAGGGGGGACAGTTACAACAGCCTCACCCTCCTCTTCTGACTCTTCCTCAGAAACATCAACATTTTGCTCCATGTTAACTTCAATACTGTCATCTACAGTTGCTGGAGTGGTAGGCTCCTCTGAACCATCACCCAGACTTTGGTTAGCTAACAATCTTTCAATCAGCTCCATTTTCTTGCCCTTAGTCAGGAGATCCTTATGTTTACAGAGCACTCTTAAACAATCAGCAGTTTTGGCTGCAAGGGACTCTTGACTATAGCTTTCTATAACTGACATGTTAGAGGTTTTACTTTTTCAGTGCTAAGCTTTGTGGTTAGTTGCACTAAGGTATCTAAAGCACAATAAAATGTATACTCAATACAAATCCCACCGCTGTACACCAGTGTTAGGCAGAAACCTGTGCAGTTCCCTTGGGGAACACTGCAAAAGATTTAAGACTACAGGTAGAGCAGTAAACCCCTTTGGTAGCAGCCTGTACCACCCAGATTTACCTGGTAGCTGTGGCTGAGCAGTCAGACTTCTCTCAAGAAGAGTTAGGCAGTATGTAAAGTATACACAATATGTACCAAAACACAATAGCACAAGCAAACACTGACCAGAGCTTGGTTTCAAAAGTATATAGTTATTTATTTAAAATACACATAAGTTAAAAACACTCTAGCAAAAATATAGTAAAAGCACTTCAACACAGTTATACTGAAAGTAAATTCAATCCTTTCTCCTATCTAGACAACTCTAGGTTAACACCACTTAATTAAAACAGAGGTGAGTGCTTAACGTTAGATGACACTCTAGTAGTTTCCAAGAAAGGGAGAGAAAAAGCAGAAATAGGTTAGACACACCACTCTAAGGTCCAGAACACTTGCAATAGGCTTAACGAAGAATAAAGTCACAGGTGAGCAAAAGTCACTAGGCAGGGCCCACTCTTAGAGTAGCCGGAGCGAAAATGTGCCCAAGATCACACTGTTAGTTAGAGATTCAAAGTCTTGCAAAGAGTCAAAAAGAGTTTAGAGTGGCTCAGAAAGTTTAGCCAAAGTGTCCCAGGCACTCCCAGGTTCGAAAGCCGGGGACTAAATCTACCCCGTACAGTCGGTAGCAAGGGAAGCCAGGCGGAACACAGTACCTTAAGCGGAAAGGATCCTCCAGCGGGGGCAGTTGTTCCAGGCAGCGACAGCAAGGCTCGACGTCGGTCAGGGGAGAAGAATATCTCGCTGAAGAGCAGAAGAGAAAGGTCGTAGCACTGCCCGGGAAGAAACCAGCCGCGGAGTCCTCCGGTTCAAGGGTTGGTACCGACTTTCGCGGTATGGGGGTAAAGTGTGGTATTCCGGATGCCGGGGTGCTTGGCACAGGCAAGGCGGCCACGAGATACCTCAAAAGGACGGAAAGAAGGCGAAAACTGGTTGTCCCCACCAGTCAAGGGAAGGAGCCACTCCGTTAAGAGTTCTCCTCGGTCGTCGGGAAAAAGTGGTGAGACGGTTCAGCAGGGCTCCACCGGGTGGTGTCGTCGAAGCAGGTCGGCTCAGCTCTTCCCTCGTCGGATTCTTGGTCCTGTGGCGACTTCTGAAGTCCCAGTCCCCAAAGCCCTGCTTTTATGCAGCAAACCCCCATTCACCCAGCCTAGCTGTCACTCAAACATGCTAAGTGGTGAGCCGGGCGGCTCACCACTTGGGCCAATCAGGACGGAGTGCGACTTGAGTTACCAAGGTAACTCAGTCCAGGGTGCCTAAATCCCCCTCCACCCCTCCTAAGTACCCCAGACAGAGTGGCACCACTTTGGAGGGCTTCTGTGGAGAAGCCCGCCAAAAGTGGAACAAAGGGCTCCACTTTGGGTCAGAGTTACAGAGGCGAACACCAACGCCATTTTAGAATCAAGTTTTGGCAAAAAGTCCCAACCGGAGTTATAAAAATAAATATATAAACCGGCGGTATGTTTAAGGCTACCGTAAATAAATAATTAAATGTGTTAGCCTAAAACAATGGGAAATCCCATAGGGAAATATTCGCGGTCGAATATAAAAAGTAGTTTCCACTGCCACCAGCCAAAACTCGATCAGGGGGGACGGAGACGTGCCCCCTCGACTAACAGACCCTGGGGCAATCGAATTGCCCCAGCCAGTACGTCCACAATATGATGGTTTGTACTGGTTCTGTTCAGGATTCAAGACTAGCAAAGTCTTTGGTGACTTTACATGCCCTGGGAGACAGTAGTCAGTCCCAGGGTATGGAGTCTATGTTGGGGAGTCCCTAGGACACCCCTGGGTCACGGCACAGAGGGTGCTGTGTGACCCATATCACAAAAATACATGAGGCCCTATGGAGTAAAAGACCCCATAGCCCATTCAACACAAGGTTTAACCAAGAAAACACACTTCAACATGTCCAAGAGTGAGGGTAAAAGAGTCTCACTCTTGGCAGGAGAAAAAAATTAAACCCCAGAAATCCAGCAAAGCTGCTGGGGGACTCACTAGGTAGGGAAATTCAGCCTAAACAGAGAATTCTCCCTAACAGGGCCATCTTAAAGGAAATCAAAGATTGGAAAGGACGAGACAGAAGGCCTAATAGAAGCAACATTCGTTTTACTCCTATTTGAAAAAAGCAAGCATCCCAGGGAAGTCAAAACACGTTTCTCAAAACTATTCAAATTGGTGCCATCAAAGTTCCCTGAGATGCTATCATTCCACCGACCAAAGAACAGTGCTCTAAGAGAGGCATAGCAAGCAGTTGTCAAAGGTAAAGGATGAATATACCAACCTAGCCCCTTATCCCCGTGTTGCGGTAAATTTGAGCAGACCCAATAGTTAGATTTATTAAAAATGGCATGTGTAGCATTCACGATGAGCAGTAAAGTGGTATTGTGGGTCCTTTGTCTGTGCTGGGAATCCCTAAGGGATAAGGTATGCAAATGCACAAAGGGAGTAGAAACAATGGGTGCACTTTCAGTAGGCAACAAAAGTTCTAAAGAGTTAGTTTCCTCGAGGTACCACAATCCTAAGGCAGCGACTATTAAAAAACCAAATATCATTATAAGAAAACAGCAATACGTTTTTGGGGCCCAGGCATTTTGTCCATTGTCCCGGTTGGTCACCCCCTTATTTACAAGTCCCATACGAGCGGTAGCGGTGGCAGGCATCTTAGTCTTCACACGGACACTCCAAAGTTTGTTGCTGGCGACCTCTCGGTCTAGCGACTTCTTAGTCCTTCCACAACCCTAGCCAACAGAATCCCCTTTCTCAAATTTGGGCAAAAAGCAAGCCCTCCATGACTCTTTTCCTTCTCCGAATGCACAGCCGAACGGTGCCGTAAGTCTATCTTCGTGGTCGTAGATTATATCGTACTTTTCCTGGTACTGATTGATCCGGAAACAATATGTCGTTACTTCCTGCTGGAAGCAACGTGTCGGAGGCAAGGGAAGGGGCTGAATTTGAAACAGCAGTTTCTGGGTGCAAAATTTGTGGAGAGGGCGGAGACAAAATGGCAGCTTCCCCAAGCCTCCCGGGCTCAGAGATTCTCCGACACACTGTGTGCTGCTTACTGCTTTGGGATCATTGGTTGCAGCATCAGCAAGGGGTTCTGTTTCTTTTGTAACGTGCGGCACAGGGTGAGGAAGTTTCTTGATGTGGGACGCGTGGATCCAGTTCTTTCACCCAGCGACCCGCACCGCTGTCTGGGGGACCACCAGGACTTGGAATGGGCCACGCCAGCGCGGCGCGAGGCAAGAGGTGCGCTCAAAAGCTTTGACGAGCACCCAACTCACAGGCCGTATGCTGTGGCTGGGGCCCTCGTATCGCGCAGGTAAAGCTTCTCGTACCTGGTAATAAATCAAATACAGGTTTTTAGTCAATTGGCTACAATAATCTGAAAGTAGTACATTTTCAACATTTCTTAACAAGTTACATTTAGGAAGGTTCCAAATATTGGCAGGTCTCCCCATTACCACCTCAAATGGAGAGAGCCCAGTCTTAGTTTGAGGGGTTGTGTGCATAGATAACAACACGATCGGTAAGGCGTCCTGCCATTTTAGTTTGGTTCCGGCACACGTTTTAGCGAGCTTGTTCTTGATGATACCGTTGTGTCTTTCTACTAGTCCGGCGCTCTGAGCATGTCTGGCCGAATGGTACCGTTTGTCAATTCGTAATGCTGTACATATCTGTAGAATTACAGCGGCGACAAAATGTGGACCATTGTCCGACCAGATAACTCTTGGCAAACCGAACCGTGGGAAGTATTCTTTTAACATGATTTTTGCAGTAGTCATAGCTGTAGCATCTTTAACAGGGAAAGCCTCAACCCGTTTACTAAAGGCACATATAACCACCAGTACATATTTCTTATCGCATCGTTCCATTTCAATGAAATCAAAGTGGATCACTTCAAAGGGGACAGAGGGTGGCCCAAAACTACCCCTTGGAGTTACTGTCCCCTTTCCCATGTTGTGTTGCAGGCAAATCATGCACTCCCGGACGTAGCGCTGGTCAATTTTCAAAATTTTGTCATTTACCCAAACCTTCTGTAACATTTTTGTCATTTTCTGGGCACATACATGCGTAGGACCATGGGCCATGATGACCATCATCATGACATACGCGTCAGGGAGTAGCCTTTTCCCTTCTACTATGTCCACCCAACACCCGTCATCAAGTTTCCCCAAGCCTTCAGCCCACCTTTTGGATTCTTCTAACGTGGCATCAGCTTGGATATCCCGTACAGACCCAACACCCTCATCTATTGTATAAGCATCTACAGATTCCCTTGAAACATACATCTCCGTAAGGAGATCGGTAGCAGTTTGCCTAGCTATCTGATCAGCGAAAGCATTCCCTTTCCCTATATCATATGTAATCTTTCGATGTGCTGCACATTTCATAACTGCTAACTGAGTAGGGAGCGCAAGCGCTGAGAGTAGTTGTACTATTAGGGAGCCATGTTGCATTTTGGTGCAATGCAAAGTTAGGAACCCTCTCTCTGACCAAAGTCTCCCAAAGTTGTGGACCACCCCAAAGGCATACTGACTATCAGTATATATATTTACTGCAAGCCCTTCGGAAAGTTCGCAAGCTCGGGTCAATGCTATAATCTCTGCGGCCTGCGCAGAATTATGCGTGATTCTCTTAGTTTCCACAACCTTGCTCAATGTAGTGATCGCATAAGCAGCTGTGGATGTACCATCCGGAAGTTTGAAGCAGGAGCCATCACAAAACAGCTCTCCTTGCAGATTATCCAAGGGAGTATCTTTCAAATCAATTCTACCCTTTGTCTCTTGTTCGGTCGTATACAAATAATCATGTGGCACTTCATCGCCGCAAGTAGTATCTTGCGGGAAAGGTAGGAGTTCAGCCGGATTAAGGACACAACACCTCATAATTTGAATGTGAGGAGCAAACAAGATCAATTCATACCTTGTCAACCGTGCAGAAGTGAGGTGTTGCGTTTGAGTTCGGTTCGGTGGAACATCTACAGAGTGAGGCACCATCAGGGTTAGATCATGGCCTAGGACCATTCCCTCACTCTGTTTTACAGACGCGGCAGCAGCAGCGACAGCTCACAAACATCTTGGCAAAGCGCATGCTACAGGATCAAGGACGGAAGAAAAGTAACCGCACAGCCTATTCTTCCCTCCATGTTCCTGCGTTAATACAGCCAAATCACATCCATCACATTCATGCACAAACAACACAAAGGCCTTTTCATAGTTTGGTGTGCCCAAAACTGGTGCAGAGCATAATGCAGTCTTAAGCAAGTCAAACGACTGCTGGTGTACCGCGTTCCATGGCAGTGGCGAATAAATGCCCTTCTTCGTCAAAGCCAACATTGGTTTGATCAATAGTGAAAAATTCGGGATCCACAACCTACAGTAAGAAGCCATACCTATCAAGGCCCTAACTTCCTTCTGTGTATTTGGGACAGACATACCGGAAATGTGTTTTATTCTTTCAGGTGTCAATCTTCTTCCCTCCTTTGACAGGAGATAGCCTAAATAGGCGACCTCCTGACAACAATATTGACATTTTTTAAGCGAAGCTTTGTGACCATGCTTAGCTAAATGGATAAGTAATAACACAGTGCCCTCCTTACAGGCACTCTCGGAGTCAGCAGCTAGAAGCAAATCATCAACGTACTGAAGCAAGGTACAGGTAGAGGGCAATTCAAGTTGTTCTTTCAAAGCGTAACCCTGAGGCGCACGAGTAAATGTAAACGAGCGGCCCCCTAAGGTGAACGCGAAAACATTTCTACTATCCTTGTGTATAGCAATACTAAAGAACGTATTCTTTAAGTCCACAACACTAAAGTAAGTAGCTGTAGCTGGAATCATGGTTAGGATTGTCGTTACATCAGGCATAATTGGAAATTGTGGTGCCACAACTTTGTTAATGGCACGTAAATCAATTATGAAACGGAATGGAATTGCATTATCGCCTTTCTTGTACACGGGTAAAATCGGACTGTTACACAAACTTCCTGAAATTTCTTCAATCACCCCGCGATGCATAAAATCGGAAACAATGCATTTCAAAGCTTGCTCGCCCTCAACTGAAATTTTATACTGAGGAATGCGTGGTAGCTCAATTCCATGTTTCAAAACTATCTTGACAGGCTCAATCTGTAAAACATCGACATCATTGTCGGTCAAGTGGCACAGCGAGTAGAGCGCTCGCTTTGACACCCGTGCAGAGCCTGTTAACGCAGGTTCGAATCCCGGCGGGGCCAAACTCAGCCTTTCATCCTTCCGAGGTCGATAAATGAGCACCACACACCGTGGGTAATAATAAGCAGCGCTCGGATACCTGAGGGTTTGTAGCGCTATATAAAAGCCTAATTATTATTATAATTATTATTGTCGTCGACGGCCCACAAGCTCTCTGGTACATTAAAGCATTCTGGAGGCAAAGGTCTAGTCAAGAAAGTTGCTGTGGTGAAATCGTCAAGCGCACTCCATCAGAAGAACAATAAATCACTATTTAATTCTTTTAACAGGTTCAACCCCAGCAAGTTCTCTCCGCAATCCGAAGTCAACAGAAACGGACAATGGTCTGTAAAGGGACCCAAAGAAATAGGTACTGGCATAGAAACCGGACAAACAACTGGTGTACCAGAAATCCCTACAGAAACATTGGTTTGCCCTGACAGTGGAATGTTTGGAACCTGTGAATGATCAATGGAACACTTCTGTGCTCCAGTGTCTATCAAAAACTGTTGTTTCCTATTTCCCACAACCATTTCAACGCAGGGACCTCTCTGATTGACGGGAATAGGTGTGGGTTCCAAACCCTGCTTTGGGCAATCCTAACGAAATAGAATATCATCAAAAGGAAGCTCTTCAGATAAATATGCAGCGGAAGGATGATCAAATATGTTCCTGGTGTCCACACTCGGAGTCTGATTGTCCTGCGAAAAAGGTTGCTGAGGGTCCTGTGTAAACTGACCTCTACCAGGGCCCCCTACATCCAGGCGACCTCTGGATCACCTACCCATATTACTGAATGCATTATTTGACCTTTGTTGAAGGACGGGGCATTGTGCTTGCCAATGACCCTCTCGACGACAATAAGCGCACTGGTTAATGTTCACAGGACCCAAGGGCCCATTCCCCTGCAGGACATACTGACCTCTAACCTGACCCCCTCTGTGGCCCCTAACAATTTGCTGCAATAGCACTTTAGTTTTTAAATCGCCTTTCCGTTTTTCAAGCCTATCCTTTTCATTATTGACACGGTTCTCGTAGTACTGAGCCATGTGCAGTACTTCTGATTGTGATTTCGCCTGCCAAGCGCTCTCAGAAGACATAATTTGTGACTGGATGTCAGGCAGCAATCCACGTACAAATTTGTCCACAAATGATCTTTTCCCAGACTCTGTGCCTAAGTCTTGTCTACTGAAATCCGAGAATACCTGTAGCACCCTCAGACTTTCCTTGGACACAGGCCGTAAGCTTGTCCCAAATAATTCTCTTTTTGGGAATTATGGTTTTTAATTTAGCAACGATTCTGTCAGGCAAAGTTAATATCACCTGAGGCGGTCTTTCACCAGCTGGCCTTTCCCCATCGAGTCTAGTTATATTCACCCATGTATCTCCCAACCCGGGTACATCGTCTATAGTTCTAACCTGTTTCCACAAATCTACGGGCAGGAGTACAGGAAACAACAAATAAATGTCGCCTAGGGTGAACACTGAAGACTGCAAAACGGACTCTATCTCTTTATAGAACCCTTTCGGATTTTTCCTAATGTCGGGAATGGATTGTCTAATAGTGTTCACTTCCTGTCGTGAAAACGGGACGTGAACAAACTGCGATACATAATGTGCAGGAATGTCCACAGCAGGTGTACCTGCTGCAACATTAGCAGGAATCTCAACCTTTGGGACAAATGTCGGAGGTACCTCGCTCAAAGGCAACTGAGATATAGGCAACTCCGAACGCTTACTAAGCAACAGAGCCAAGTTGAGCGCTTAAGCAGTCGAAGAAGTGTCAAGTGAAAAAGCTCTCTTATAAATGCTTAACTCTGTGGGAGAACTAATCTTCCTTTTTACACACTCATCCTACAGGTACTCTACCATTACCTGTATCACTTTCCTCTGCATTTCTAGCGTATATTCACTATATGCCATATACCTCAACTGGAGTTATCGATATGTCTGAAATCCATCTAATCGCGTCTTTCTTACAAATTCGCATTTCCTCACATATCGGTTTACGACACGGAAGGAACCGTTTCTGTACATACATATTTTCCTCTTCGTCATCCTCATTCTGTAACTTTTCTAACTCCTTTCTATACCCAAACAACCTCTCGACATGCTCATTTACCTTCTCCACAGTGTCTCTAGAAAGCGCTAGAGTATTTTGATCCCTTAACCCTTGCGGAAGATCCGCATTATTTAATCTTTCCCACATTATACATAACTGAATCCCTAAACCTTCAATAAAAACATTTTTCTCAGGAAAATTATCCGCATTACAAAGGGTGGCAAAAACGCTAGATTGATCATCCTTCTCCATACAATGCTTAGCCCATGCAATTAACTCACGTTTCTTCTCCGGTGGTACGGTATTGCGAGTGACAACCTTTGTTCCTGTACCTTGATCGATTACAAGCGGCTCAGGACCACTTGGAAGAGGAGGGAGCAGGTGTATTTGATGGAGATATTATAACTGGTGCGATAAAAAGAGATGCGGGAGCTGGAGGAAGGGGAACATTAGGCGGAGCAAGAACAACAGGAACAACAACAGGTGGAGCAGGAATAACAGGAGGAAGAGGCAAAGCAGCAGGAAGAGGAACATACAGAGGTGGCGCAGAGGCACCAGGCCTTCGTTCATTTAATATTTTGTCAATAAACTCATCAGAAATATGAAGATCTTTAGAAGGATAGATTTTCGGAATACCGAGTGAAAAAGCCCTATCCATATTTTTAGTCGCCTCAGACTGTTTGTCCTGATCATATAACAACGCTTTTTCAGCGTTCGTTTTATGATGGCGTACATGTTTCTCTCTACTTTTAAGTTGTTGAAATGCTTCTTTTTTCCAATTCTGCAAAACATCGAATGCTGCAGGTCTATCTTTTTTCTTTAATAAAATTGACTCAATACGAGGGATTTCAAAACTACCATTGATTGGCCACTGAAGTTCAGAGGCATGTCTGGTTTGTCTGTGCCAAATGTCATTAAATACTATACTTCCAATGCCATGCTTACAGTAAATAGTACATGCCGGCAACCCCTCCTGTGGTGCGGGACGGCTAAATTCCAACGATTGTCTATCACTGCGGAATAATGCCCTAAAGCAGGTAGACAATTTCCCAGGCATATCTCAAATTCTTGGTGTTACCTGGTCAATAATTGTGTCTGCAGATACAATGCGCCAAAATTCAAATTGTCAGGGTTAAATTAAGAATCGGGTCACGACTCACCTGACCAAACCTAAGGAGGTCCAATCGGATTTCTAAGAATCTTACCCAACTAATCTTACCTTGTGTATGGTGATTTAGGCAAATCTGCCCGCCTCGTTAAGTGGACCCTTGTCAAGATACCGTCTCGGACCACACGCTTATCGTCCAAGGATTGGGTCGTGCAGCGCTGCTGAGGTGTCGCGTCTCGTTCAGGGGGCCCCTTATGTCACACTGTCTGATCCCGGTCTGATAGCGTGCGTCAACCGTCAATAATCCGGCATCAATCTTGAGAGTCCCTATTCGGGCGCCAACTGTGAAAACAATCAAAATATCGAGGCTGAGTACCCCAAAAGGAAATACACCAAACACAAAGTACTTTATTTTATACTGAATCCAGTTAAAAAACAGAGCAAAATCAGAAGGCTATCGGCCCTCAGTACAACACAACGAACACCAGCATGGTTCAATGTGTTCAGTGAGAGACATTGTACAATAGAATGCATTCACTTTTTATACATCTGGTGGGCATGATGTCCAGCCCCACTTCAGGTTAATATTCCTTTTAATACATCACCGATCTAGGGTTTGTGCCAAGTCTCAAACAACCGCATATAACTGGTTTGCCTTTAATACATGTATCAACAAGCCTATGCAATAACTGTGTATTCTAAGTTTTTCCATGCAGGCCTTCTCAAACATTAATACAATGTAGTTAAACAGATGTTCTACGTTCAGTATTTGAATACATTGTTTCAACATATGCTCGTGGATTCGTTTCATTGCACGAGTAATTCCTTTTACACACAGGTCAACGAAGGACAAGGGCCCTCATTACGACCCTGGCGGAAATCGAAAAACGATGGCGGAAATGTAATACCGCCATCGAATACCGCTCGGTGCGATTATGACCCGTCACCGTAAAGTACGATGCCATTAGCGACACCGTAGTGAACGCCAACGCTAACTGCACCAAGTACGCGCACGCGCGCCATGCAAAACCTTAATTACCACCATGGCGCAACGGTACGCGAATTCTGACCCTAGCGGACATTTACTTAACGCCATCAAGCATGGCGGAAAGTACCATTCCGCCATGGTGAGAATTACGGCATCGTGAACCAACCGTAAATGGCCCTACTGAGTGCCTGTACACCACTCCCTGCCCACATTGCACAACTCCTCGTAGGTGCAATGAAGTTACACAATGCAACCAGTGAAATGTACAAGTCACCCATGCATGCCAACGAACAAATGAATGTAGGGGCTCTAAGTGCCTTGTGAGTGGCCATCCATATTTAGCATGTCACCATTGCCGTACTGATGCAGCACAGGCATGTGAAGGTCCAAGTACAGCAATATGAACTGAAACATGAGACAAAACAACAGGCCCCCATCGCTTGACACCAGTGTAAGGCAACATTCAAAGCAGTATCCTGAGGGAGACTGCACCAGCCCTGTACTCTTGCCAGTAAACAAACCAACCATCAGCATAAGCATGTACCACACAAGTTGGCAGAGTGACTGAGCAGCCAGGCTCATCTCAAGAGGGGCCAATGGGAGCTGCAGGGCACAGATGGCACGAATACAGAAGCTATTCCAATGGACATGACCTCAGTCTCCCTCCAAGAAACGCACGCAAACACAGGCACCTGTGACCAGCCATTTTCTGATAATCACATCATTCCACCAATCCACCTGGCTGACCGGCATCTGTTACACAAAAGCTAATCCCCCGCCCCTGAGCATGACATCATTAAAACAGTCATAATGGCAGCCCCTATCCCTGACCTTACTGGGCTTCGTAGGCAAACGCGGCCAGTACAGTACCACGCAACTATACTCATAAGCCGGAACCCAATGCAGATCTTCTCACAATACATCGCTCCACAAATAGGAATATGCCACATTACTTGCAAAGAATAACGCTACACGGTTAATATCAGAATAAAAATTTAATGCACATCAAATTCACCAAGCCCATACAGCTATTGGGTCATAAACTCCAAAATACTTTTTCATTACTGTGGGCTGCATCCGCAATAAATGACCAGCTTCTTCTTGTGTGACGCCCTGTTCCTTCATGGTACATAGGGGCTACATTCACGTTCAAAAAGGCAACATGGAAGCGCCTAGAACCGCAGGGCCGTCCCATTAGGTAGGCACTAGTCCAGCTGAAAGGTTGATATGTTGCTCCTAGCCACTAGTACTGCGTAAGGGCATGTGGCCCATTGGCGATCGTCCCATAAGATCGTAATGGTGCTCCACTGATTAACTCGAAGCAGCAGGTGTCGGGAGTAAAAGCCATCTGCAGGAGTGGCATACAGATGGCAGCGGTAAAAGGAGAGGAGATACCTGTCACCCAAATTAAATGAAAAAGAATAGTATGGGCATCAGAACTTCATTTGTATTACTCACTTCAATGATCACACTAAATCTACAGCCATATGCATGCTAGCCCACTCAAAAGGATTTTTTCCACCCAAAAATCACTTGCGAATCATAACTATATAAATCGAGGTGAAAACACTATTACAAACAAGTGTTTGTGTGCATGCGTCTGTTAAAACAGAATCCGTTAGATGGGATTAGTAACGTGCATAGACACAAGTGTTTGAAGGCGCGTCGAGACAGGGAGGGTTCAACAAGGGCAGATAGACGATGGTCCCACTATGGCAGCTCTGCATCACATAGCGCAGGGGAAGGCGATAGATTCCAAAAAGCCATGTACATGGCAAACTCTCAATTAAATCATCTGTCCATGCATCCATACATCATTCCCTCATCCCGGTATAAAAACGCCTGATTATTTACTCACATAACATTTGAAATTTCCATTGAGTCTGTGCGTAATGCAGTCTGCAAAATCCACTGTGCTCCAGCCCGGAATTCTAGTGTTGTGAAGTAACATGTATTTGGGAACGTCCTGCCTTATCGTCCACTACGCTATTGCGCATCCCATACTATTCATATCAATCATTGCATTCTCGCCATGGCCCCTGTCCCAAGGACATTAAACAATAGAACGTTATATTTGCAGTCAGACCTGTGGGCGTCTCCTCGCCGCTAGCTGAAAACCGAAAGCGCTGTCCTTCGAATTCCTCATTTGCAACATCACGTCGAAAAGGCATCTGTGACCGCTTGAAATCACAAATTCATCCATGTAGTGCGGCAGTGTGTGAAAATGGCAACTGGCTTCACTCACAAATGGGACGCCCCGCCCGTCGGTGAACCTCGGTACAGTGCTGCATGAGGGTCCACCGTTAATCGAGTACTACATTCCACTGACCCTTCACAAGTTTGTTCGCGACTGCAAAGATAGTATGTGAAACAATGGGACCATAGCAGAATGAACATATAAACCAATATTTCACTGCCATCGGGATTAAATACATGATTGTAATAGCAAGATGACATGCGTCAAATTGCAGCGTTGTGTGCGGGACCTGCTCGCCCAAAGGGGATTGCAGCTGGCACAGGTGGAATGAATCACCACAGGTGGAGGCTATACAGCCTGAAAACACATAAATTGCACACCCAACCCCCTCATCAACCACACCCACTCCAAAATGCTACCGGCAGGACTAGCGATGTTGGCCCTGGGGGACCTGATAGCACTGCAAGTACTCCAACTTCAAGAAGAAGACGAACACCAACTACTACAACAACCGGCCGCACAGAGGAGACGCAGGAGGAGGAGGAGGGCAAGGCAGGGCCAGCAAGGCCCACCAGTACAGCCACTACCACCACGCAGGCAGCCCGCAATCCCACGCCTCCGAGCTCATCCGTTCAACCTCACTGCTGAGCAGATCCACACCCTCTACCGTTTGGACCGGGACACCATAACCGCCATTGTGAACATGACACACGCTGACCTTGTCAGCATGATAGATAGCCCAACCGCCATCCCACCCCTACTGAAGGTGGTGTCTGTACTCCACTTCCTGGCCACAGGCACCTACCAGCACACAGTCGGACAGTTGCATGGCATTTCACAGCCACTGTTGTCACGGACACTATTGCAAGTGCTCGATGCCCTCCTGAAGCACGCAGACGACTACATCTCTTTACCACGCTCGGAGCAGGAGATTACAAACACAAAAGTGGGATTCCATGCACTTGCCGGCATACCGGGTTGCATTGGTGCCATCGACTGCACCCATGTGGAATTGGTTGTCCCACATGCCATGGAGGTCCAGTACTGCAACCGGAAACAATATCATTCTCTTAATGTACAGATGGTGTGTGACTCCAACAGGATCTTTACACATTGTTGTGCCCGATTTCCCGGATCAACCCATGATTCTATGGTCTTGAGGAACTCTACAATACCACGCTACATGGAGCGACACGCAGGGAACAGATCCTGGCTACTCGGTGAGTCTCATTTCATGCATGATAATGTGGGGTATGTGATGCGGCAATGACCTGGCAGGAAGGGAGGGGGGATGCGTACGTAGCAATGTCATTCCACAAACATCCTTTATTGTCCACATAGAGGTGATGCCGGGTATCCACTGAAGAGATGGCTCCTTACACCACTCCGGAACCCACAGAACCAGCATGAGGAGGACTACAACCATGCCCACTCACGTACCCGTGTAGTCCTAGAACAGGCATTCGGCCTACTGAAGGCTCGTTTCCGCTGCCTCAGCAGGTCTGGCGGGGCACTCCTGTACCGCCATGAGAAGGTTGCAAAGATCGTCATGGCATGTGTCATGCTACACAACATGTGCGTACGTAGAAATGTGCCCATGCCCCCTGACGCAGAACTGCAAGCACCTGAAGATGGTCATGATGAGGGTGGGGATGTGGCAGCACCTCAAGGTGTCCGCGAGGCACAGGAGGCCCGTGAAATTCGTCAGAATATCATAGATTCATGCTTCTAGCACTCACGCCTGGTGGCTGATACATGGACACGGGACTTGTGGCACTGTGTGTCTGGAACATGCACAATGTGGACTGTACGCCTATAAAGCCCTCGTACACAAAGATCAATGTCCACACATCTCATTGGATGATTATGAAATGTTTATAGCATATGTGAAATTATATTACACACCCCATCGACCCGCCACCCAAGAAAGCCCAACACCCCCCTCCACCCTCCTACCTCCCCCCGAACACCAGTGTCCAAAGATGCTCATTGTCAGTGGGCAGACGCTATTGCAAGCCCCCTCTCCGGGTATCAGGGGCACCCCTGCCTGTGGAGCGCAGGTTCCTCCCAGATCTACGTTGGGGGCTGCCCTGGACGGAACTTGCAACGGATGATGTCTCTGCCTGCTCACGTCCATGCATGTCCCTAAGGGTTTGTGAGAGCTCAGTGAGCACACGGCGCACAGCGGCAAGTTCACCACATACGTCTTTGGACGTCGCATGCAGTTCCCCCCTCAGGCTCTCGGTGCTTCTCTCCATTTGTACCCTTAGTGTCTCTGTACTTCTCTCCATTTGTACCCTTAGTGTCTCTGTACTTCGCTCCATTTGTGCCCTAAGTGTCTCAGTAGATGTTTCTATGGCTGCCTTAGAACCCCTACATTCATCAGCATGCTCCTTGAGGAGCGTGGCCAGTTGCTGCTGTTGCACGATCACCTGGTCGAGGGACTGTTGCCTCTGCTGGGTCATGCCCATTTGCGGTGGTGTCACAGAGGGGCTGATCACCTCATGTTGCCTTGCCACAGGGTTTGTGGGGGATGGCCAGTCGTCTTGTGGGTGCCCCTGCGTGGTATCCTCATGGTGTACGGGATGAAACAAACAGGGGGATTGAGACAGGTCATGGATGGGTCCTACATCGACAGCACCGTTGTCTGTGTCGGAGCATGCTGGCATTAATGCAGTGTCACCTATGGTGCTGCTGCCACCAGAAGCAGTGCCTTCTGTGGCATCCATTGGGGGGACCTGTGGTGGTGCTGCTGTTGTGGGCATGCTGGCTGCTGGGGTGCCTGTTGAAGTCCCCTCCTGTGTGCTGCCACTTGATTTGTGCTGCTGCCGTGTCTTGATCCGTGCAGCTGAGGTGGAGGGTCTTTAGCCGTTGGTCTTGGCCCTCTTTGCAGGTGTGCTGGTAGGGGTGTCCTGAAGCTCGTCGTTTGAATCGGACCCTGTGGTGGAGTAAAGGAGGGCGAGCGTTATATATGGGTCTGTGGAAATTGGAATGGCAATGTATCACATGCATTGGGGTGGTACCTGAGGGTGATTTGGGTCAGGGCCTTGGAGGTGGTTTCATTTTTGTGTGGATTGAGGATGCAGTTGTTTTGCAGCCTGCAGTTAGGGTGTGCATGCTGCACGCGTAGAGGGTGTTTTTAGAATTTTTAATTATTTATGTATTTAATGTGACTTTTAGAGTGCGCTATCAGGCCAATGTATGTGGACGTTCTCCTGGATATGTGTTTCTGTTGCACTATGTGGACACATGGTACTTCACATGATTGGACATTGTGGATTTAGCATTGTTTTATTTGGCCCACCTACCTGATTCTTCGGATGTCTGCACTCCTTTCTCCATCCCTCCGACTCCCTCTATACTCTCCATTCCAATGGTGGAGGCACAGATTTCTTCCCAGGGGGTCAACTTGATGGGTGATTCCGATCCTCCCCCGGTAGCTGTGGCAATGTTACGGTTGGCTGATAGTATGCTCCGTACGCGTATCCGCAAGTCGTCCCATCGCTTTCTGCATTGCTGTGGGTTGCGGGGTGCGGTCCCCACCGCACTTACCCGCTGTGCCACCAGGGCCCATATGGCCTTCTTGTTCGCAAGTGCCGTCCTCGTCATTTGCGTCGAGAAGACTACGGCAGCATTCTCCTGGAGGGTCTCTGAGCACGGTGAGTTCCTCATGGGAGAAGTGGACCTGCCGCTTGCGGTCGCACGCTTTTTTAGCAACTTTTCCCATTTTGATTGTTTTAACTAGGGTGGCTAACGGGTTGGGATGTGTCTCGGGGTCGGATTTTTCATGGTTGTGTTGGGATTCGGATTTTATAGGTGTACGGCGTGCTGTTTCCCGTTCCGGCCCCATGTTTTTACTTCTGTTTCCGTATATTTACGGTCACCGTATTTTGCCATTACCGCTCATTACGGTGACCGCTATGATGGGTGGCGGAATTGCACCTAGGGCGCCGTACGACGGCGGTGAGGGGCGTTTTGGGGACATTTCCGCCATCGCGGACTTTGCACTTCCGCCATGGCGTAATGCTCGTGCCCGATGGGTCAGAATTAGCCGCACTTTACTCGATCGTGCAATGGCGGAAACGCTATTTACGCTATGGCGGTCAGGTCAGTTACTTTCCGCCAGGGTCGTAATGAGGGCCAAGGTCTCAGTTCACGACATCAACAAGTGGCCTGCAGGCAAGTTACACATTAGCTATGTACAGATGTCAAGACGGCCATGTTGTATTCTGGAATGACATCGTCCACCATTTTAACTCGCAGGGTGACTTTTACAAAGCGAATCCTAAAATGGCGGTTTGGCCTAAAATGGCGGCTTACATGGATTTAAGGGCAGGACCTTGCAACACGGATTTCTTTCGTAAGCGACTTTCGAGCAGCTTGGCGTAGGCCAATATTAATATATTTATTACAATAGGAGGCACGATATACTTTCTCTTTCGACAGCCTGAGTGTGAGAGACTTGCAGACACACTGGTGCTCTCTTTTCTCCTGGTCATGAGATACTAGGGGCCCTGTTTTGGGCTAGTGTTTGATCTACAATACAGTTCTCCAAGTCGGAATCTGTTTACCGGAGAATTGTTCATTGGCGCTTTGAAATCTGACATGATTTCATGTTGGAGGATTTCCTCAAGCATGACTTCTGTGTATGTGATGGGTGATACCCCTGTAGGGTGTTCCCTTATACCAGTGAGGTCATCCCTTGAAGACCTATGGCTTCTCCTAGCAAGGGAGATTGGTGACTGACCTTCTACATGCAAGGCCTGGTGTGTGATAGGCTGCATAGGGTTACCCGTGGCCAGATTGGTGAATTGAGCTGTGGACAGGACGGGCTCCATAGCTTTTGTGTGTTCTGAACCCTCCACTAAGATCTTTTCGCTGGCTGGGGAGTGCTTTTTCTTGGTCATCGATGAGGGGGCCGTCGACGACTCGTGCCCCGTTGACGACCTGCGCTTCTCTTTAGTTGAGTAAGACCCTGACAACAAGTTTTTTTTTTTTGTTTGTTTCGTAAACAAGGATTTTGCTGTAGACTACTTGTCTGTGCTCTCCTCCCTCATCGGTGAGTCCGTCCTGGACAAGTGCGTAGACGTCGATGCCGTCGGTTTATGGGAGCCCTTACTCTGTGGGCGATCCGAGGATAACCATATCTTGAACATTGTCATTGTCGATTGGACCGTCGATGGCTTCTTCGTGGACAGTGAGTTATCGTGGCCCTTGCTGAGTGGGCGACTGTTGGACTGCCTGCTCTGTCCCGTTGCCGACCTTGCCCTTTGCTTTGAAGTACTGGAGGTCTCACCTTGTTTAGAGCCTGCCTCCTGCGTTTTATGCCTTTTGACAGGTCTCTCTTCTGACCTGGATCTGTGGCCGAGCGGGGGATGCTTTTTAGAGGAAGTTGGAGACCTGACACACCTTGAAGAGCCAGCTTCCGAGGCTGGGTAAATATCTTAATTGAGCCAAAAGATTAGGCAACGCTCCCTGAACCCTTGACCGATTTCGTAGTCCTTTGATTAATGTTTGCGGTACAGGCAGAAAATGCAGTCCTTCATAGACGTTTTTCAAGTTGCAAGTTCCACAGGTCCTAAACAAGGATTTTTTAGGTGTCTGAGTTTCCAGGGTCGTCGCCGACGTGTCTATAGGATAATTGTAGAGTATTTGTGATTTTGTCGAAAAAGGATTAACTTTTATTATTTGAAAAGAAACTTCTCTCTCTGGAGAGGCGAACACGAGGACTCCTACCAGCAAAGAAGACTGTTGAAATCGAAGGGGTAGCTGCAGGGGCGGAGCTAGACACTTGACGTCCTATTGGTGGGGACCAAAAGCACCCACAATAATGTGGGTAGGACACTCAAGGGGGGGGTCATTCCGAGTTTGGAGGTAGCTATGGTGCTATTCGCATCATGGTTGCCTCCAACTCCAGGTCCGGGTCTGGTGTCTCTGAATGGGGACTTGCTGGGTCATTACAACCTTGGAGGACCCGGTAAGTCCCCATTCAGAAAACCATTCCCATTTGAGCCCCTATAGGGCTCAATGGGAATGGGGAAGGAGATAATAACGGGCCCGCAAATTGCAGGCCCGTTTTTAGCTCCATGGTCCCTTAACGGGTCCCACTAAGGAGCCGTTCCTGGTGGGACCCGCTAAGGGACCTCGGAATGTGGCGGTAGGGGGTTAACGGCACTGGCATCTTTACTGGTGCCGTTAACCCCCTATCGCCATACTCTGAATGAGGCCCACGGTGTCTAAAGTTTTAATTTAGGAAATGTATCATAATATAAGTAACCAGGGATTTCCAACCTGTCGAGGGGGAATATTCACAGCATGTGAATATATGAAAGGTCCAATGTTAGAATATAGCAGTTAACCTATATTGGAATTAAGTAATTTCTGTTAAGGAGATTAGCAGTTCTGACCAACTAGGGCAAAGTAATTTACCCTAAGGATTTTAGCAGCTGCGATTGAGTACATTCGAGTAATTTACAGTTTAAAAATTAGCAGTTGAGTATCTGTAAAATGTAGTAATTTATGTTAAGGACATTAACAGTTGTTTTAATAGAGTATTTTATATTAAGGAGATTAGCAGTGCGATTAGGGCAGAGTCCATTCTTCTTTGGTGATTAGCTGCTGGGTATGAGTAGGGCCGAATAATTTATAATAAGGAAATTAACAGTTGCTAGTAAGTTTGAATACTTTATACCTAGGAGAATAGGATCCGAGATTGAGTAGAAGAGAGCACTTTGCTCTATAGGGATTAGCAGTTGAACACAACTACAGTGGTCAGCAGAACATTTTTAAAAGTCTGTTAATAAGGGAATACAACATTGTATCTTATCTCCTCAACCTCAATAATGTGGTTTTGTGGTGTTGCAGGTAATTGGATTATAAGGGAGGTTGAAGGCCTTGGGTTAAGGGCCCTTCGTAATGCTGTGAAATAGTATTTCCAAAACCAGTTTTGTATATAATCCATTGTCTCTGATCCTTATTATGTTATTTCTCACTTGTGTTCTTCCCATTGCCTGGTTTTATTTAATTTCTCCCCATCTCCTCCCAGGAGTGAGAAGGAATTCTGGATCAAAGCCAAGTATGTGGACAAGCAGTTTATCAACAAGCTGCCCGAAGCTGGAGCGCGTCCTTTTAGGCACATTGCACGGAGGAGCCACGGGAACATGGTAGACAAGCCTATTGTCCGTCCTGTTGACCGACCGCCAAAGCCTCCTTTGAAACCCAAGCCAGGATCTTTGGCTAGACCCCCAGGTTGGTGTGCTTCTTTTAAGGAAATGTAGGAAGAAGGATGAGGCAGAGCACAAAAGAAGCTTGGTGCTAAATACATTGAGAGAGCAACAGAAGGGCCATCTGGACTATATATCCAGGGAAGCATATCCTCACCCCTAGGAAATATGATTAACACAGAAATGGCAGACTAGATGTGTAGGTGAGTTTTTACCATCCCTGGGACACCGGGGGGAAAGCAGGGAAAATTGGTCCTACCCACTGATGAGTGCATACACTGCAAGTGAACTTCATGGCGGAAAGGGTACCCCGTAGTGCTTTACCCACAGGAATCTTTCACCAATGGCATATAGGTTGGTTAGGAAGGGGACAGTGGGCTCGATATTGGGGGAACTGGTCAAAGGAGAGTTCAGAGCTTGTGCGGTGCTGTGCATATCTCTCATCCCAGAAAGGAGGAAGAGTCCCAGAGTAAACTTGCAAGGGTGTATTCCAACATTTACTCCTGTCCTCTTTCTCGTTCCATCCTTGCTGTAGGTTCATGTTTTGTATGTTGCCCTCTTTCTTCTACCCTTACTGTCAATCCCTCTACTTCCAGGCTTCCTTCCCTCCTCGCCTTTCCCTCCCTAATTTCTTTTTACTTTACTTCCTTCATCGCTTTTCGCCTTCAACACATAACTATTACTCACTCCTCTTTCCCTTCTGTCTTTCTCTCTCCCCCTTTCTTTCTTCCCCCTCTTCCTTCCACACCAATTCCTTCTTCACTGACTACCCCTCTCTTCCTTAGCCCTATCCTTTATCATGTGCTCTGTTCCCTCTGTTAAACACTGACACCACTTCTCATTTCCTGTCTCCTCCCGATCCTCAAATCCCTTCCTGCCCCTCTGTCCATCCCTTCTCCCTCCCAGTCTCACGTTCTTCTTACACCTTTCCTCCTATAGGTCTGAGCGGCAATGGCAGTAACAGCAGCCTCTCATCCATTGGATCTGCTAAAGGTAGAGATTTAATGTACTTCCCGCTGCACCCCCTGTTCAAGTTCAGCGTTTATGCCGCCCTAAAAAAACGAGCTGGTGTTTGGCTTCTTTGTAAGCACTGGCTGGTTTGCCACATAGGCCAACAGCTGAATGGGGATACACAATATTTGATCAGAATCCTTCTATTTGAACGAGCAGAGAGCTTGTGTTACAAAGGATGAAGGTATTCTGGTTTCATAATTGGTAGCTTAACCTCTAGGTCCTATTTCCTATCTTAACCGTTTAAATGCACACGACATCCATGTCCTCTGCATTACCTATCAATTGCGGAGATATGGACGTCTTCTCCCTAGCATCTCCGACTTTCATTGCAAGCCTGCACTATGGAAGGAATTCCTGCTACAGCTCTGCAATTTTGTACTAATAATGGGGTAGTATGGAGGGGGCTGGCGTAATAATTGTACTGCTACAGCTGTTGTGAGGGGTTGTACTAAGTAATCTTTCAGTAGATGTACTGGATAGTTGGGGTGCACAAGTGCTGTCTGTGGGCAATGCACTACATCTTCTGGTGGGCTAGTTTGAAAGCTGTCCTTCACTAACGTCATTCCTTGCCTTTTCCAGAAAGCACTGAGGGTGAGCGGGAGGTGGATGATCTGAGGAACCTGCACCCAGGAGCACTCCTGTACCATGCCGTTTCACTGCAGTGCCTCCCTACTATGGCTGATGCCCTGGCACATGGTGCCGATGTGAACTGGGTAAATGGAGCTGAGGAGAGTCGGACACCACTGATCCAAGCTGTGAACGTGGTATGTCCTCCATTGGCCGAGTATCTGGCAACCTCTGCTGTTGTGTATCATGAAGGGTGTCCTATAGGGGGATGTGCCCATGTTTGAACAGTGCCATGGTGGACCCTTGGTGACATAGTTGTCATGGTGAGTTCCGTTTGCTCTCATAGCAAGTCTGATGATTTGTATTAGCATGTGTGCTGTGAGGGTGAGCTCTATGTGCTAGGACATTGGGTGATTTGATTGATGGCAGACTGTAAGTGTGAGATCTCCCTAATATGAAGTCGCTGACATGATCACTGTTACGGTGAGATCTTTCTGTTGTGACCCATGATCGATGTGAGGGTGAGACCTGCCTCCTCTGATATTGTGTTACGTTCTCGCTGTTTAGGCGTTGCACTTTGCTGCAGAGCCTGACACTTTGAGGAAGCAGTCAACAGCCCCAACATGGATCCTGCATGTGCCCCAACATGGATCCTGCATGTGCCCCACATGGTCCTAGAGATTGTGCACAATATTTGCAGGAGTTAGAACTAACCCTGAAGCGCCCCTCACTCACCCATATAACAGCTGGGGTTGAAGTGCCCAGGCCCAATCTCTGTTAAATAGTTGAGTGGTGGTTAACAGGATAACAGATGTTGACAAAGGTAATGCACATGGCAGTCCCGTCATGAGAAATTATTTATAACCATGTTTTATTATACACTACAATTTGTATCTTATAAGAATAACTGATGCCTGTATCCCTAACTGTTGAGGAGTTCAGACCAGCAACATACTAAAAATAAATGAGTGGGGGCTACAGTGATCATGGGAGGTAATGATTGCCATTTTTACCGAATGCAGTGATGGTTTCCTATGGCAATTCCGGTTCCATATAGTCTTGAAAGAGTTATCAACAGATGACTGGAAACCAAAGGTAAGTTCACCGTTCTCATTATATTGGTTAGGAAAGGGAAGGGCTTGAGGGAGTTAAAATTGCAAGGTTTGAGATTGTACACATTGCTCTCAGATATCACAAAAGAACATTCACTTACCTTTGGGACTGCTGTCCTGAGTCCGTCCCTCTCTTAATTCTGAAAAGTCACTCAGCCTGCATTGGCAAGTGCACTAGAGTCGAGTAGTTGGGCGGCTCGGCGTGTGAGGCCTTGACAAATCACATTTTACATACAGGAGTGTAAAGCCTGGCAGGTAAGCTCGACAAAATGGCTGGTAAAGCAAATTGGAAAAAAGGTAGATGCAATCTAGCTGCACCCAAAAAACATAACTGCTACACACAAAGTTGACCCTGTGGTTAACAGCCTGGAAACAGCCAAAAGGGGTGCAGGTGTGGCTCTATCAGAAGGGACCTATAATAATCGCTTTGGGAAGATTACTGCATATTTTCAACCCAGGGCAATTGAAAAGGATGGAAGGAAGGAAGATGGCGTGCATACCAACGCTAATCATCAATGATTGACAATAAGAACTCCCTGCTTAACCTGAGTTACTCTTCGCAAACCAAAATCACCGTTCCATCTGGGAACACATACGTTTTGCCAGTGAATGTACAGGGAGAAACAGTTGAGAGAGCCGCTGTTGACAAGGCTGTGCAGCCTTTACCAAGGACTGAATTAAAATAGTCTGGTAGCAACCCCAGACCTTTTTGGGGAAGAGTAAAGGGGCAAGACTCATCATGTGAGACAAATGATATTCCCATACTCATGACAACTTTGCAATTCCCATTCAAGATCTTGTTAAAACATTGTGAGAAAATATATGAAGTCACAACAGAGCAAGTAGAAACTCTCAGAAAAATTGAAGCCAACCCTGTTAGAAATCAAAGTTCATTCGCTGTTATTGAAATTGATGGGAAAGCCAGTGTGATGCAGGGCACGGATCAAGATGCATGTATCATGGTAGAGGTCATAGATAATGACATAGGAGAAGATAAATCGGGTGGAAACTAGTCATCTGAGATGTATCTTTCTCTGAAGCAAAGGAGAAGGATAAAACTGTCTAAGATCCTGAAATCTAAATGAAAGATACCAAATGCAGACCCCTTGCTGGTTCCTCCGTTAGTCGAGGACGTGGAAAACCAGGCACCCGTCAGCAGTAAAAGGGCCAGGAGAAATGTAAACAGGTGAAAGTAGAGAGCTAGTAAAAATGCACATAGTTGGCCTATTAAGGAAAACCACACTGGTACATGAAGAGCGGCGAGGGAAGATAACAGAGATGGACCATACTGCTATTAAGTCCGTTGATGGGAGAGTGACACTGGTGCGCCATTTATCAAAACAGAACAGTGTGGAAGACTTGCCGAGCAGTCGGCTGAGCGGTTGGACAGAAAGAAAAGGGTGTCGCCTGGAGCCAACAGGAAATCATTTACGATTGCTTGTATCTTTTATGATAAACGAGACCTGTTAATTAATAGGTTGGTATTCCTGTACCTGTTACAGCTGATCCCCCAGCCCCCATTGCGTGTATTAAACAGCAGAGACTTTGAGTATGTAGACCTGATTGAATTACCAGGTTTTAACGTCTCAAGGGTTCACTGTTACTCTGTTGCCATAGTGGACATGAACGTTCACATTTAACCAGTTTTCTTCAACTGGGTTATGACCAAGACATACGATATGAGGATTATGTGAAACCAATGGCGGTTGTGCTGCCAAAGCACTGTGGGGACCTACAAATGACAACTAATAATTTGGGAAGAGTTGTGACGAAAGTGGGCAAACGTGAAAATACTGCAAATGAGTGGAACTGGCTATCGGGGTTTTTCCCATTAAAAACTTTAGGGAGACCATGAACCTGTAGCATTAACCAGGTGGATTTTCACATTTTATTGACACAGCAGGCTCCCTGGATTTCTTACTACAAAATGATTTATTTCTTGTGAAAGAGAGTTGGCTTATTTCCAACTTATAGGTGGACGGATATCAATTATTGCAAAAGGCCAGAAAGGGTGCTATTGGTTGCCCTTTCGTGGGCTTTTTGAGAAGGGTAAAATACTCTCATAAAGAGCATCCAGATATGTGATTGATATAGATAGGCCAATTGTATTGGCGGTAGAGGTGGACCTGAATATAGAAAAAAAGCCTGGGAGGCTGCTGATTTGGAACATCTATGATCCTCAGGGAGGGCATTTCACAGAAAATCTAATTGAAAGTATTACTTTTTTATTACTTGTGTATATCAAGATTGCTTGACTTTACAAGACTGCAAAGTATTCGTCTTTCATTTCACGATCTTGTTTCTTATGATGATTCACCACAAAGTTGTCCATAGAGCTCTGGCCCGTCTCAGAATGGGAAGAGGGAAAGAAAAGGAAAAGTCATTTCAGTTTGTTGCACTCAACCATTGCCGCTTGCAGGATTTTTGCAGTTGCAATTGTCCATGAGGTCTTTTCACCACTTAGCAACCGGGGCCACCATTCCTCTTCTTCTCGTAAAGTATAGGCAGATAGCACTGGGTTAAGATACACCTGTTTAGTCTGTCGAATCGCAGGGCATGACATTAGAAGATGTTGAACCGACTCAATCTGGCCAGTATCTTTACAGAGTCTGCACGTGTTGGTGCTCAAGAGACCTCTCACAAAGAGGATTTTGTTAGTGAGCAATGGAAGTTTAAATGCGCTCTCAGAAAAATGTGTCTTGGAGCATTTTTTATTCGGAAATCTCTGTATTTCATTCACTTTCATTATGTGCACAGGTAGATGGCTAAGGAGACTGTTTTTACTTGCAGTTTCTTGGATGACGATCCAGTCCAACTCCACTAGTTTCTTTTTAATTCTCAGTGGATTTAGGATCAGATCTTCCTCCGTGCACACAATTGAGTCTAGCTGCTTCTTTTTTTGGGTTGCCCAGTTCGACAGCATTTTACAGCTTCCTCCTTTTACTTCGTTGTCGATCAGTTTATATAAAGGGAGAGTATCAGGGAGAATCATTTTTCTGAAGAGTGACATTCTGCTGAATTCCACTATTGCTTTTAGAGAAAGCAAACCCAGCTCTCTTCTGATTGCTGGAGTCGAGGTTGACTTTGGGAGATTCAGCATTGATCTCCAGAAATATCTCTCTATTTTTTGCCAAATTTATGCAGCAATCATTGGCATTGCGTGTCTGCCATATACTAAAGATGGAACGACTTTTGATTTATAAAACTTGATCACTGGAATTAAGGAAAAACAACCAAATTTTGTGTCCATCGCACAGGCTTGTGCTGTCAGTTTCCGCGTTTTCTCCCAAAGATATCTTTGCATTCTTAATTCTGATCTGGAGCTGTCGATCATTACTCCCAGATATTTGAAATCACAAACTATTTTAATTTGGACGCTATCCAAATTCCAGTGCAACGTTGTTAACCTTTTTGCCGTTTTTTCAAAGATCATGATCTTTGTTTTTGCCTTGTTTATTTCAAGATTGTTACGGTCTATGTAGTCAGTCAAATTATTCAATTGTCGTTGTAGGCCGATCGGAGTTTGATCCAACAGTGTGATGTCATCTGCATATAATAATCGGGACACCGGCAACCCTCCAACATTTGGCGGGAAAGATCTGATATCCAGACACAATTCTTTATAATCACCAAGAAAAGCTGTAAATAATGCTGGAGCTAGGGGACAGCCTTGTTTTACCCCTCTTCTGGTAGCTATTTCATCTGATAAAAGGCCTTTTTGGTTGAGTTTGACTCTCATCGTGGTAGATTAATGGAATGATTTTATAAGTTCCAAGATGTTAATTGGGCATTTTCAAACGGAAAGTTTTGACCACAGCATTGATCTATCCACTTGGTCGAAGGCTTGCGTAAGGTCTATAAACGCTAGGAACACTCTTGTACTTCCTTCCATGATTTTACTTTCGATAATACTTAACAGCATGATGTTGAATGTTGTGCCTGAATTTTTCCTAAAGCCTCCTTGGAAAGGGTCTGCGCTGGGAGATGTCTTTGCCCATAATTGAAATCTCTGTAATAAAAGCATCACATACATTTTCCCGATGGTGTTAAAAAGAGCAATTGGCCGATAATTCCGTGTTTCGGCCCTATCCCCTTTCTTAAAGACTGGGACCACCACCGAAGAAGTCAAAGACCTTGGGATCGATCTTGAATCAGTACATTTCCTGAAAACCAGACTAATGAAGGTCGCCCTCTCGGATGGATAGTTCTTAAGGTCGATGTTTGTGACCCCATCCGGACCTGGGGCTCGTGAAGGTTTTAACTTGCGTATTGTTGATTCAATGTCCTCTTTGTTAGAAAGATCTTCCCAGATTATTTCCGGGCCACCCATGAGGGCAGGGAATTCTTGCGAAGGAACTTGGAATGAAGAAGTGAAGTGGGATTTCCACCTTTCTTCACTAACTCTGTTTGCGAATGAGGGTTCTGTCTGTGCACCTGAGGTTTTAATTAGTGCACAGAATTCCTGAGCATTCTGTCCTGCAACCTTTTTCAGCATCTCTTCTGAATCTCTTTGGTAGAGTTTTACGCGATGGTTTTTTACCCAGGATATGTATTTCTTATATTCGTCAAGAAACTGGGTTTGTAAAAACTTTGAAATGGAGTTCACAGATTTTCTTTTTAGTTGTCTTAAGAAAGAACTTTTTTCTACCAGCAATTTGTCGTATTGGTGAGTTGTTGTTTGGGAGAATTGGAGATTTTTTTCCAGGCCCTATCTTATTAGGAATTTGCAAAGGTTGATAGTCTATTCCAAAGGAACTTCGTCTCTATTAGGGTCCAGCTGTCTTTGATAGTTAGACGTCAGTTCCTCAATTCTTTGAGCAGTTAGTCTGACGATTCACTTGCTTGTTACTTTCGATGTTCTCCATCATCATTGGTTTGGTGGCTGTAAATGATTCTCATGAGATTGTGATCGCTTGCTACAGTTTGAATAACCTCAAAAGATGTCACTAACTTCAGCATTGCTTCTGACACAGACATAGTCAATGGTCGCCACTGAGTGTTCTCTCTCCCATGGTGGGATCTGATCTGGGTTAAGGAAGACCTGGTCGATGTTATAAAAGTCCTCGGAATCCATAAGCTCTTGCCAAAGCCCGCCACGATTTTCCGATGGGGTTTTCCTAGTTGGCTGGTTTAGAAATGAGGAGGGAAGACTTGGTTATGTTGGCGGGGGATTTAAATGCACTTTGTGTTGACAAGAAGGCAATCCAAGATAAAAAACATATGAAAGGCGAACGTGTAATGTTGCAGAATGAGTGAAACTGGTGTAAGGGATCAAGAGTAAGAGTCGGACACAGCAGCATTATGTTGTTGGTCATTGACTTTTATTAAGATGAAATAAAGAAATGGTTGGCAGAAAATCCTACCCTGCCTAACCAAAGGAGAGGTTTCCCTACCTCAACAAAACTAAGGGCTGTCTGTGGCAGGATGTTCAACCAAAAAGTATCCTCCAACCTATGCCCGAAAACCACAATCTGACCCTTACAGGCAAAAGTCGATATAATGTGCAACTCCGGAATTTAGGTAAGCTATACACTTATAGCTTTCTTTCAAAGTTCCAAATCATAAAGTTCTAAGGGGAAGAACAGAAAAGGAATAATGTTCCTCTAGGAAAAGGGGTCCTCCCTATTTTTCATCTGGTCTTCCACAGTCTATCTGGTACTTTTGGATGACTCTTCCCCTGCGTTTCTCCTTTCATACAATGTCTTACGTCACAGTTTCAAGGGGGGCGCCGCCTCCCATGAGTCTCCATTAAGCACACAGTTCTTTTGAATGCTTTAATCTCTCATTGGCTGGATCTCAGTTATCCTTAAAAGGGGTATGGTTCTTCCCTTTTCCTTTGATTGTCAGTGTTTGACATTTTCAGGGAGGGGTTTTGACCCCAACGCTTTCTCAATCCTTTTCCTACCCCTGGTGTACTCTCCTGCCAGGATACTTGCAGATTTATTACAGTTCTCGTTCTCTGGGTCTCAATTATCTTTCAAAGAGGTATGGTTCTTCTTTTTGTATTGATGGCCAATGGTTCACAATGTCATGGAGGGATCTTGACCGCTGGGCTTGCTTAATCATTTTTCTATCCCTGGTGTTTCTAGCAACTTTGTTACTTATCCCCAAAAGGGGTATGATTCTTCCCTTTTATATATTGTTTATCACTATCCCACAATTTCAGGACAGGTTTTGTATTTGTATTCATTTATTTGTAAAGCACCTTAAGCCCTTAGGTAAATGGGCGCTATTAACAAATACAAACAACAAGGTTGGACACACACAGGGAAACCAACACCAATTAAAACCCTAAGACAGGTAAAACTACATAAGACAAGAGAGAGAGCAGGCATAGGAATAAAATCACAAAAAAGAAAGGCAAGATTAAAAGCACTACAACCACAAAGGTACAAGCTAACAGCAACAGAGGTATGTTCTGACTTGAGTGTCGTGTAGACCGATGAGACCTCCGTCCCCAAGTGACGCACAGGGGAACAAAATAGAAACCCGCTGTGCGACCCTTGAGGCCACAGGTGAGAGATGTCTTCCCAGATCCACGGAGCCTCTGGAACACCGATGCTGCTGTCAAGAAGGAATGAGGTTAAGCACCAGGCAATCGCAATACAGGCAGGTAAACAAAAGAATCTAAAGTGTCTTACCTATCTGGTGTAAGGGAGACCCAGGTAACCTAGTAGGGAGGTTCGAGGCTCAAAAAGATACAGCGGTCCCTGGAGTGGTAGAACCGCAGGTAAGCGTGGATACAGGTAGACCACCTGTAAGATAGGGCTTGACTTGGGCGTAGAAGTACAGCAAGATACTCAGGGATGATCCAAAGACAAGTCGATGTGCAGTCCAAAAATCCGGCAACAGGTAAACAGTTCCAAGCAAAGGTACAAGGGGTGTCCAAGAGAGTCCAAGATCGAGTTCCGTGGTCGAGGTAGCAAGGAGCAAGTAATAACGCCAAACAGGGTCCGAAGCCAGCTGAGAAGCAATGATCGTCCTGCCTCTCAGTTCTTTATACTGTGTGTCCCTGGGTCATGTGACGTCTCTGGGCCATGTGACGTCCACCAAGATCACGTGAGGAACGCCACACTGTATCACGTGACCGACGTGATGACGTAACGCCGTCCCTTCTGCGATACATCCTCCAAGGCAGTTGCCAATGCAGGAAAGGTTGTAAACGAGCCCGTACACCAAAGAAGGTACGGTGTTTTCGGTTCTGTGGGTTCACCGAATCCCTTGAGCCTCGAAGCTGGGGTGGAGATGTTTGGGGAATGTGAGCAGTGTTCTGATGTGGGGAGGCCTGATGTGCTGAGGATCGCCTAACATAGCCCCTCCCCAACGGCCCACGACCCCGTGGGCAGGATGGATGGTCCAAATGGAAACGGGCTACCAAGCGAGGGGCGTTCAAGTCAGAGGCGGAAACCCATGATCGTTCCTCCGGGCCGTAACCCTTCCAATCCTCCAGATACTGGATCCCTCCCTGTCACGCCACGGGAGCGGTTTTCAAGAAACCCGCTGTTCACCAAGCGTCTCGCTGAATCTGATGTAAGACGGAAGGGCAGCAAAAGAATCCTGCTTTTCCGACCGAACTCACGCAGAAGGGCTTGGAAGTTACCTTGGCAATGGTGGAAGCCGTTGTCAAGGGGAGGGAATCGGCGTCCAGGAAGGAACCCTTAGTCACATGACTTCCCCTTCTTAAACTCCGCCCTGTCCTATGCTCAGTGCTTCTGATTGAGCATTTCGGTTTACTGCTTCGATCCGTGCTATGTTGATTCTGCTTACGCTTTGTTCGGACCTGCTTTTTGGATTACCCTAGTCTGCCTTGGTACCTGGAACTTCTGATTTGTTTTCGACTTACGGCATTCGTCCCTGGATTCGCTACTTGCCTGTCCCCTGGTTCTGGCACCGCTCGTCTGTGTTTTCGATTCGGACTGGACTTTGGCTTGATGTGCTTGACCCTCTTGTTGTTTACGCCTTTTGGATATCGGATTTTCCGTGCTTTGACTTCCTTTCTTTCTCTAACTCGCTTCCGTGGAATTTGAAGTTCTCAGCCTCAGCTGCACCGCGGGATCCTGCCAGCCTCCGCTGCATCGTGGGATTAGTAGTTCTCAGCCTCAGCTGCACCGCGGGATCCTGTCAGCCTCCGCTGCATCGTGGGATACGTAGTTCTCAGCCTCAGCTGCACCGCGGGATCAATAACTTCACGTACGGTAACTAGTGCTTCATTCTTATTTTTTCTTTGTTGAGGGAAGTGGGTCACCTCAATCCATACTAGTAGATAGGACCTTCCCTCACATTGGCTGTCCAAGGGTTATTCCTACCTATACCAACTGTTTAGTTTACATAGCACTTAGAGTATTGGTTATATCATTTATTTTCTCAGTTATTCTGTTCTTTTCACGCAGTGGTTTCTGTTACGTGACATTTCCATGACTCCCGACTAGAAATCTATAGTTCTGGGTTTGCTATTGAAGTCACCAATTCATTATCGTATCTTTCTTCACAGCCACGAGGTCTCCAAGGATTCCGGTCTTTCAATTAATCAATCTTTCTGGATGTTCCTTTGTACATTCAGAGAGGTATATTGATCGAAAGAATTCTTCCTCTACACTACGGGGTCAAGTTTGTGAGGAAGAATTCTGACACTCCCCTAAACCATCTGGAGCCCAAAATGGCCGACACCTCAAACATCAGGAGAGGACAAGGACACCGGCGCAACAGGGGTACGAAGACGGACAGAGTCAGGACAGGGTTTGAGGAGGGAGACATGAAACACAGGATGGATGCGCCAAGAGCTGGGAAGCACTAGACGGAAAGCCACCGGATTAACAACCTTTGATATCACATAAGGACCGACAAAGCGAGGTAGCAACTTCCGACAACCCACTAGGCGAAGATGACGGGAAGACAACCAGACCCTGGAACCCACCACCAGAGGGGGAGCAGCCCGACGTTTGCCATCCACACGGGCCTTCATAGCAGCCTTTGCTTCAGTGAGATGAACCACTGTACTAGCGTGTAAGGCAGAAAGATCCCTAAGACATGTCGTGGCAGCAGGGTTCGCAGAATCAGAAGCATCAGGGACCGGCAAGACCTTGGGATGTTGGCCATAGAGGGCGTAAAAAGGAGAATAACCAGTGGCTGAATGAGCCGCATTATTATATGCGAACTCCGCAAGCCGTAAAGCGGCCAACCAAGAGGTCTGAAGTTGCAATATAAGGCAACAAAGGTATTGTTCCATAGATTGATTCGTCCTTTCGGTCTGTCCATCGGTCTCAGGATGATAGGCCGAAGAATACCTGGTATCAATGCCCAATAGCTTCGTCAGGGATCTCCAAAACCGAGAGGTGAACTGTGACCCTCGATCAGATATAATGACCGAAGGAAGGCCGAATAGCATGAACACATGTTCAAAAAACAAATCCGCTAATACAGGAGCCGAAGGGATCCCTTTGCAGGGAACAAAACGGGCCATTTTAGTGAACGTGTCCACCACCACCCAGATGGAGTCGAAGCCCTTCGACTTGGGGAGATCAGTAACGAAATCCATCGTCAACGTATGCCAGGGCCTGGGAGGTACCGGAAGCGGAAGCAACAACCCAATTGGTCGACCCCTTTGATGTTTAGCCTGAGCACATACTGCGCATGATCTAACATAACATTCTACATCGCGCTTCATAGAAGGCCACCAACACCAACGCTTGAGAAGATCTAAAGTGCGCTCTTGTCCGGGGTGAGCGTTAAAGGGAGCGTCATGAGACCACTCAAGGGCCAGATTACGTGTGTCAGGTGTGGGAAGGAACAGGCGTTCATGTACGAACGGTAATGCATCAGAAAACACTGGGTCCCATTCTCGCAACTGGTCAGAATGATCGCTAGTCCAGGATCGAACCGAGTCTATCAGTGACAATGAGGGAGTACAGAGACAAATCACATGACTCTTGCCGAGAACAGTGTCGGGGAATGTAGGCAATTGGACCCCCCCGGGGAACGTGACAAGGCATCCGCCTTCCCATGTGCCGTTCCAGGACGGTGCATAATACGGAAGTCAAAAGAGGAAAAGAAAAGATGCCATCGGACCTGTCTGCTATTAATGCATTTCAGAGAGGCCAAATCCTGTAGATTCCGATGATCGGAGTATACTGTGATGGGATGTTTAGCCCCCAGAAGATGATGACGCCAAACACGGAAAGCGTCCATAACAGCCAAGAGTTCTTTTTCCGTAACGGTATAATGAGACTCAGTACTGGAAAACTTACGGGAGTGGTATGCCACTGGATGTAATTTGCCTGTATTAGGACATGTTTGTGACAGTACCGCCCCGAGGGCAAAGGAAGAGGCATCTGCCTCGACTATGAACGGAATATCAGGATTGGGATGTTGGAGTACCGGTGCGGTAGTAAAGGCGGTTTTCAAAGTCTCAAAAGCCTCCTGCTGTTCTCTCTGCCACTGATATGGTACCCGAGGACTAGTCAGGGCCGTGAGCGGGGCTACAATCGTAGAAAAGGAAGAAATGAAACGCCTATAAAAGTTGGCGAATCCTAAAAAGGCCTGCAAGGACTTGAGTGTTTGAGGTACTGGCCAATCTAAGACTGCTTTGACCTTAGACTCGTTCATGGATAACGCCCCAGGGGTGATGTGGAAACCCAAAAACTCAACAGAGGTCTTATGGAACTGACATTTCTCAGGTTTGGCAAATAAGGAATGTTTGCTTAAACGGGTTAATACTTCTCGGACGTGTTTTACATGGTCATCCAGATCACGAGAGAAGATCAGGATGTCGTCCAAATACACAACCATGTACACATCCAGAATATCCCTGAAAATGTCATTCATGAATCGTTGGAACGTGGCCGGGGCGTTACATAAGCCAAAGGGCATGACAAGATATTTGTACAAGCCGTAACGAGTACAGAAAGCAGTTTTCCACTCGTCTCCCTCGCGAACGCGTACCAAATTGTATGCGCCGCGTAGATCAAGTTTGGTAAAAACGGAAGCATGTGTTAAATGATCTAAGAGTGGAGTAATTAACGGGATGGGATATCTATCCTTCTTGGTGATCGCGTTAAGACGCCGATAATCTACACAAGGACGTAAATCCCCCTCCTTCTTGGGTACAAAGAAGATAGGACTTGCCGCTGGTGAAGTGGAGGGGCGGATGTGTCCTAAACGCAGGGCGTTCTGTACATATTCTTTTAACACCAGTTCCTCCGAAGGAGACAGAGAGTAGATCCTGCCCGAAGGAACAGCGGAATCAGGAAGCAATTCGATTGGGCAGTCATAAGTTCTATGTGGAGGAAGTACCTCAGACGAGCCTCGATCGAAAACTGATTCGAAAGCCCGATATTCTGGCGGAATCCCAGACATCAACCCCCCAACAGTATGGGACTGTATGACTTCTGGATCGTCAACTGTCAGTGTGAGTTGTGCTAAGGCTCCCAAGACCCGAGAGGGTGTGTCAGGGGCTTGATGGGTCGGGAGACAATAATTCTGACAAATATCGGACTCAAAGAGTACAGTGCCTGCTTGCCAATTGATCAGTGGATTATGTTCACGTAACCAGGGAATCCCTAGTATGATACCGAATTGAGGTGCGGTGATCAAATCAAAACTTAAGGTTTCTGTGTGTATGTCTTGTATGTTCAACAAGAGGGGTGCAGTTTGATGTCTAACAGGACCAGAAACCAATGCGGAGCCGTCTATGGCTTGGACATGTTCCGATCGTGTTTTTACCACTAAGGGTAGATTGAGGGAATGGGCCAAATCAATATCTATGTAATTACCAGTGGCACCGGAATCAATAATGATATTGACTGCATGAAGAAGGCCAGTAGAGGGACATAGAGTAGCCTTTACGGAGATGGGTTGAACACGAGCAAAGGCAAGAGGGGTACCCGGAGAAGATGATGGGACACTCGACCTGGTCTCCGGTTCTAAGGTCGAGCCATCCGAAAAACCTGACTCTTCTTGGGGCGTCGAGGACACTCTTTCACGAAATGTCCAGTGGTGCCACAATAAAAGCACGCATTATCTACCCTTCTACGTTCCCTCTCAGATGTTGTAATAGGACTGCGTAACCCTCCCACTTGCATAGGTTCTTCAGTACCGGAAGCGGGAGTATTAACAAGAGTAGGAGGGGAAGAGGCCCCCAATTCAGCTCTACGCTCCGATCGGCGTGCATCTACCTGCAGGACGAGATCAACCAATTCCTGATACTGAGTAGGCATAGAAGGGATCACTGCTAAAGCGTCTTTCATGGTGTTACTCAACCCCCTATAAAAGACCACCGCCCGCTTGTTTTCTGGCCATGATGTTTCCGCAACTAGCTGATTGAACCGGGTGATGTAATCTATCAGAGTTCTTTTGCCCTGAGTCAATTCCAACAACTCCAAATCCCTAGACTGTGCCTTGTGTCGAGTATCGAATACTCGGGACATTTCTAGGACCAACAAATCAAAGTCATAAAGAACTGGGCTATTGTTTTCTAACAGGGGATTAGCCCAAGCGGCAGCTGTTCCAGCTAAATGGGAAAGGGCGAAGGCGGCCTTAGCAGTGGACGTGGGAAAAGCCAAAGGCCTGCATAAGAAATGTAACTTGCACTGGTTAACAAAGGTTCTGAATTTCTTGGGATCACCCTGGTAACGTTCAGGAGCAGCCAGGGGGGAAGGAGTTGGGAGGATTATTGGAGTCGGGACTGTAGAAGTAGCCAAGGGAGGGGGTGTAGTGGAGGAGCTGCCATCTCCAAACTCAGGGTCTGCAGGAAGGGAATGCTGAACGCTCTGTATGGTATCCAACCTTTGATGGATCACTGTGTTCGCGGCGGCCATATCTGCCCTTAATATTGTAATTGCCTGAACTAAAGCAGTTATGGGTTCGTCCGTGGATCCCTGCATCGTCTAACACGACTATACGGCTTCTCAGTCTGTTCTGACTTGAGTGTCGTGTAGACCGATGAGACCTCCGTCCCCAAGTGACGCACAGGGGAACAAAATAGAAACCCGCTGTGCGACCCTTGAGGCCACAGGTGAGAGATGTCTTCCCAGATCCACGGAGCCTCTGGAACACCGATGCTGCTGTCAAGAAGGAATGAGGTTAAGCACCAGGCAATCACAATACAGGCAGGTAAACAAAAGAATCTAAAGTGTCTTACCTATCTGGTGTAAGGGAGACCCAGGTAACCTAGTAGGGAGGTTCGAGGCTCAAAAAGATACAGCGGTCCCTGGAGTGGTAGAACCGCAGGTAAGCGTGGATACAGGTAGACCACCTGTAAGATAGGGCTTGACTTGGGCGTAGAAGTACAGCAAGATACTCAGGGATGATCCAAAGACAAGTCGATGTGCAGTCCAAAAATCCGGCAACATGTAAACAGTTCCAAGCAAAGGTACAAGGGGTGTCCAAGAGAGTCCAAGATCGAGTTCCGTGGTCGAGGTAGCAAGGAGCAAGTAATAACGCCAAACAGGGTCCGAAGCCAGCTGAGAAGCAATGATCGTCCTGCCTCTCAGTTCTTTATACTGTGTGTCCCTGGGTCATGTGACGTCTCTGGGCCATGTGACGTCCACCAAGATCACGTGAGGAACGCCACACTGTATCACGTGACCGACGTGATGACGTAACGCCGTCCCTTCTGCGATACATCCTCCAAGGCAGTTGCCAATGCAGGAAAGGTTGTAAACGAGCCCGTACACCAAAGAAGGTACGGTGTTTTCGGTTCTGTGGGTTCACCGAATCCCTTGAGCCTCGAAGCTGGGGTGGAGATGTTTGGGGAATGTGAGCAGTGTTCTGATGTGGGGAGGCCTGATGTGCTGAGGATCGCCTAACAAGGTAGCACCAATCACTAAGTCTATGTGGAAGAAAAAAAAGGTTCTCAATGTTTTCCTAAAACCAACCCAGGGCGGTCTCAAGCCTCAACTGAAAAGGGAGGGCATTCCACAATTTAGGGGCAAGATAATCAAAGGAGCATTGTTCTGCTTGCTCCAGGTTTGCACTCAGTATCAATAGCAAGTTGCAATTTTTGATCCGAGTACCTGCCCATTCTGATACATATTCACTTTTTGTTTCAGATATGCAGGAATCTTGCCCAACAGACATAAGCAATAGAAAACATCTTAAATTGTGTGTGTTCCTTAATCAGGAGCTGATGTAATGCTTGCCTTCCGGCAGTGGCATGATCCCTCCTATTAACACCTGCTACTGTCTTACCGCATGATTTTGGATCATTTGTAGGTGAGAGTTATAACATTGAGAGAAACCTACCAATAGGCTGCAACAGAAGTCGATTCTTGTCCCGATTATGGCCTTAGCCAGTGTCGCACAGTTTTCGACAGAGATAAGTGGGAGGATATTGCTCAAAAGTCTAAGAAAATAAGCAGACGAAGAGACTGCATAATTGACATGATCTTTCATGACTAGAGATGAGTCAAGATAAGCCCCCAGGGTGAGGGCGCTAGAGAGCCGACCAAGATGGTGGCTCCCCTGTGAGCTCCCATGAGGCACTGAATTGATCCTGGAAAATATCTGCAAATCCTGTGGTTGAATTGCCCTGGCTTCTGCCAGCTAGCACCCCTACACGACTGGGCCTTCAGCCATTCCGAAACTGACCCAGAAAGCAGCCCCGGTGTCCGACTGCCTGCAACGTGACGAAACAGAGGAGCAGGCCCCACGGCCCCGTTGTCAGAGTCAGAGACACAGCGAGCGAGAACTGCAGCAGCGGCTCACCGTACGATCGGCAAGCAGGCAGAGGTATCACGGCGGAGGATCCATTGCTGTCACAACACCAGCCGCTGCGGAACGCCCGCCCGATCCCCTGGCCCAAAATCCCAGGGCCCCGAACAGCGGAGGTCTGCCAGCCCGCCCAAAAGGCTTCAAGAAGGAGAAATCCTATAGGCGTTGCCGAGGAGGAGACACCACGGAAAACAGCTGACCTGCGTCTGGGCTCGGCTGGCGACGCCCCGGCACAGGACCCCGCGGCTCGGGGGTCGGAGCAGCTATGCGGTGGAGAGCCGGTGACCGCACCCAAGAAGAGACGATCCTGAAGGTAAGGGCCGTGGGGCAGAAGCTTGCAGCTCTGCGCCCCCTTCCTGCTCCTAGCTAACAGATTCAGCAAGTGAAGCCCGCGCCCCCGGCCCTCTCCCCCACACAACACCGGATCCCCAGCAGGCGCGACCAGAGCGCCACACTAAGGGTGAGAGGGGAGCCCCGTCCCAAGCGCACACAGCTCATGCGGGACCGAGCGGCACACTGAGGAACTGTGCCTCCTTCCCCTTCTGACGTCCTTCAGCCCAGATGCCGGTCTAGAGACAAGGAGACCTCAGCACCCCCCGAGGCAGAGCAGCCTAAGTCTTTGGTCCCCCTTCACGCTAACGCCGGCCACCCGGCGGTGCTGTCCAGCGCACCAGGTCTCCCTCCCAAACACAAACAACGAGGGGGGGAAAGAGAGCAGCAGGACTGTGTCCAACCTGACGGCACCAGCCACCAGTACAGCTCCAGAACAGGTTAGAGTTCGGACTCACTCACCCACTTATCAACATGGGGAAAACTGACAAATCCTAAGGCAAGTTGAATTTCGAAGCAGGAACGGCGGCCAAGACTTCCAGGCCCAGCAGTAGACCGGAATCGCCCACGCAAGAGGCAGAACAAGAAGATGGGAGACTCCAAGTCCCCGATATAAGAGAAATCCTCCTCGACCTGAAAGCCGGAATAGGGAATCTGGAGAGCAAGATGGACACACTCTTCTCCAAAGTGGACCAATTACAACATCGCCTGGATAAACACACAGACAGACTAGACACTGTGGAGTAGAGGGTGTCCGATTTAGACGACAACACAGCAACACTAGCCGCCAAGGTCTCAACTTTGGAGAGTCAAATGAAAGCAAGATCGCAAAGAACGAGGACCTTGAAGGGCGCTCACGAAGAAACAATATAAGGCTGGTCGGGGTCAGACAACAGCTACAGACAAAGATGGAAGACCACGTTGAGAAAATCTGTATAGACCTCTTCGGTGCTGAGGCACTGTCTCAACTATTTGTGGTGGAGAGCGCCCACAGGATCCCGGCCACAAGACCAATTCCAGGGGCACCTCTGCGCCCAATAATCGCCAAACTGCTCCACTATAAAGACCAGGATGCAATCCTTAGACTAGCCTGTGAGAAGGGAGAGCTTCAGTTCGACGGAGACAAGATCCAAATTTACCCAGACTTTTCTCTGCCGGTCCAGGCACAGCGAAGATCCTTCACGGAGGGTTAAACACCGCCTACAAGACAATCAGATACCCTACTCGATGCTCTTTCCTGCTAAGCTACGAATCCAACACGAGGGAAAAGCCCAGTTTACCTCACCTGAGCAGGCCATCTCTTTCCAGTACAGAGTCGGCTGTAGACCTCCCAACAAGAATCCGAGACAATCTCAGAGATAGAGCACGCAGAGAAACCCACCATGAGAAAACAGCTGGGCCTGGAACTAAGTGCATCCACGGCCAGCTACACCACCGGAGAACTATAACCACTTAAAGCCAACAGAGCCTCGTACCCTGGGAGGCCACTAGCGCCCCTAGTGCTGCCATGTTAATGCTTCTACATGAAGGGGGGGTGCCGACTCGGTCCAGTTGGGGGTTGCCTGAGCAAGGGAGGGAACACAAAGTTTGTTTTGGGACTGTGTCCACGGGATCCTCGCCCCCCCTCCACCCCATCAGTCAATCTGCTTAAACCTCACCTCCTCACACTGTCCGGAAAGGAAAAATAATCAAACACCCTCGATGCACCACCACAGAGCCACCACCAACGTACACGTCAGATGCCACAAGCTACATCCTCATCCTAAAACCCATGCAATGAATTCAGAGTAGCCACATGGAATATCCGGGGGGGTAATCTCCCGGCAAAAACTCGAAGAATCATGCAATACCTCAGGAGGCACAGAGTAGAGGTAGCTATGATACAGGAGACGCACCTCCTCCCAGAGTCGGAAGGCCGATGGGCACGCAGCTGGGGATGCCATAGGTGGCTATTCTGATTGACAAAAAAAGCCACTTTCAGTCTAAGAAGTACAGAGAAGGACACCAAAGGCAGGACACCCCTGGTGAGGGGGATTCTCGAGGGAAAAGAGGTGGTCTTTGTGAACTCCTATGCACCCAATGTCGACGGGTCAAACAACTTCGACTGGGTGATATCACACCTTGTGCGGGTTGGGTCCGCAACAATCATCTGGGGTGGAGACTTAAATACACCAATTGACCCCCTGAAAGACAAGTCAAAGACCACGACCACTCGCCCATCCAAAGCAAGCCTTCAAGTGCAGGAAATCTGCCAAGCATTCGACTTAATGGACCTGTGGAGACACACTAACTAGGACACCCGAGAGTATACCTTTCACTCTGCCGTCCATGACACCAGCTCACGCATTGATTACCTCATGGTATCCCATCTGAGTCCGTTCCAATGGGGGACATGCCAAATCCTTCCTAGAACCTTCTCAGTTCACTCGGTGGTGACACTGGAATGCTGCCTTCCAAACACAAAGACGAGAGCACCCCAATGGAGATTTAAACCAGGATCACTTACAGACACAGTGTTTGCAGCAGAACTGCGTGACAAAATTCTCATTCTTGGAGAGGAACCAAGACTCAGTTGCCTCAGCGGGCACGCTCTGGGAAACCCTAAAATGCTATATCAGAGGAGTCTGCCTAGCAAAGGAAAGTGGAATCTTGGATCTAATCAGGCGAGAACTGACAGCAAGTGAAAACCAATTAAGGAAACTTGAACTCGATTGCTCCCGCTCAACCAATCTGCAACATCAAGCAGAACTCAGAGGAACTACTGAAATTCAGGAACAGAGTTAAAATTCCTGGGCCGAGCCGACCAAATCCACCAATACGGTGAAGGCCAGAAATCCGGAGCCCTTCTGGCTCACCTGATGGCCGCAGACTGGAAACCCACCAGAGTGGAAAGAGTGTGCGCCGCTGACGGCAAACTAGTACACACAGAGGAAGAAATCGCAGACACCTTCCGGTCCTTCTAACAGGAGCGCTATAGCTCCAGACATAGTGCTAATCCAGCGACCCTACATATCTATTTAAACGACACCAAACATTTTTGGGTTGAGGGGGAGCTTCGTGAGCCACTAAACCTACCTATTTCAATTGACGAAATCACACAAGCCATAAACACTTTGCCTAACACCAAGGCCCCGGGGCCCAAAGGACTCTCAGGTGAATTTTATAAAGCCTTTGCGGCCATAGTTGCCCCGCTCCTACAAAGTGTTTACGAAGAGGCACTTGAGCGCCGGACTCTGCCACCAACCCTTCAAGAGGCCAATGTGATACTTTTGCACAAAACCGGCAAACCCCCCGAAGACTGCGCTTCATACAGGCTAATCTCGCTAATTAATCTTGATAACAAGATACTAGCCAAAATCCTCACGGCCAGACTTCTCCCTCTCATGTCGGGTCTGGAACTAGGTGACCAAGCCATATTTATCCCGGGTGTAGCACGACATTTGGCATCAGGAGACTGTTCGGCGTAATGGAAGCACTTGACCCATCACAACAAACGATCGCAGTCCTACTCAACGCAGAGAAAGCCTTCGAATCTGTCGAATGGCCCTTCCTCTTTCTGGTACTCAAACAGATGGGCCTAGGAAACTACTTTATCAAGCTAATCTCCCTCCTGTACAAAGGCCCCGAATCCTGTATTATCCTCTGAAACTCAAAATCCAAGAATATAGAACTGCAGAGAGGGACGAGACAGGGGTGCCCGCTGTCAGCACTAATTTTTGCCCTAATAATGGAACCTCTAGCTTCAGGGGTGCGCTCCAGGCAGATACAAAGAGGCCTCACACTGGGACCCCACAAACTAGTAATCTCCCTCTACGCCGACGATGTGGTGCTTTTTGTTCAGGACCCAAACGAAAATCTGAACCCCTTAATGCACGAAGTCATGACATTTGGGACCATTTCTGGCCTAAAAATTAACCATGCCAAATCAATAGTTTTTCCCCTAACGCCAGGCACTAGAACGTTTACAGCTGACCACAGGTTTAAATGGGAAGAAGCCCACGTCCGGTACCTAGGAATCTTAGTGTTGTTGGATCACCACGATGTATTCAAAGACAACTATGAGAGCGCGCTTGGGATACTCCAAGAACGAGTACACAGATGGAAGGTGCTCCCTCTAACACTGTGGGGTAGTCTCTCTCTGGTTAAGATGGTAGTCCTCTCCAAACTCCTTTATTCACCAACATACCCCTGCTGCTACCACAAACCTTTTTATTTTAAATCAGAAGCCTGATCCTCGAACTATTGTGGGCGGGTAAGCCGGCGAGAGTGGCATACACAACACTCAAACTGCCAACCTCCCTAGGAGGCCTGGCACCTCCAGACCTGGAGCAATACTATTGGGCAGCACAGGCACAGTTCCTCAGCCATTGGTACACTAAACACTTTATCAGACCACATGTCCAAATAGAAAGGGTGTTGGCGTCCCCCAACCTCCTGAGAGCTGTCATTATCGGTCATCTTTCGGTACCACAAGCCACAATGAACACAGTCCTATCCACATATACAATCTGGAAAAAGATGGCACAGAAATGCAACATCCAAGCTAGATTCTCACCCGTGTAACCGATCAAATTTATACCAGGCTTCCCCCTGACGTCGGAGACAGTTTTCCATCAATGGGTGGATAAGCTACACATCGAGACCCTAGGAGACCTATTCATTGAAGGCACATTTCTAACACCCCAGCAAGCTAGAGAAAAAGGGAGCAATACACCTCTAGACACTTTCATGTACTTTAGACTCCGTTACACCCTCCAAACACTCTTCCCATTGTTTCCGCAACAACCGCCCACCTGGCACATTCTACACAACGCGATTCAAGCACAAGGAGAAGGCAGACTAGTCTCGATGATATACAGATCCCTCATTGCAGACACCGTCCACATGGCTAATCGCACAAAGGAAAAGTGGGAAAAATCGATGCGAGCCACAATACCCGAAGAAGACTGGTCATACATCCTCCGACAGACCCAAAAAGAGGCACTAAACACACGACTGAAACGGATCCACTTCAACTATCTCCACCAAACATACTTCACCCCGGCCAAAAAACGTAAACAGCCAGACTCGGAAGCCTCATGCGAGAGATGTGGCACCCCAGCAGCAGACTTCTTCCACCTCGCCTCGGACTGCCCCGAGCTAACTAATTTCTGGATACAGGTTCTTCAAATAACGATAATAGGAGAGAATCCAGCCCCCATCCCTGCCGTAGCCCTCCTGGGACTGACGAGACATATGTCACCGGCAACGAGGAAACTCACAGCGATCCTGTTGGTTTTAGCATGAAGAAGTGGCCATGTCATGGGGCCGGAGACCACCTCCCACTGTGGCAAAATGGCAAAAAGATGTGCTTTACTGTCAAAAGGTCGAAACAGAGTTCATTAGAAAACAACCTCTACACGCTCGCCCTCCTGACATCTGGGGTCCTTGCGTAACGTATCTAATCTCTACTTCAGACCACCCGCTTCACCAAACGGGAGCCAGCAGGAAACCCAAGGCGGTGATCCAACTAACCCACCCGTAGATCGTCCCGAATAAAAAGACTGACCAAGAGGAGACAAATCAGCTGCCCATTGATTGACCTGGGGGAGGGCCGGTGGAGGGACCATGAGGCGCAAACGTTGATACACCCATCTGGGGGGTGTTGTATTTGTTGTTGCTGAAAATGCTAAAAATAAAGATTTAAAAAAAAAGATGAGCCCCCAGGTTTTTGACTTTCGAGGAAACCTCAAACTCACAGCTAGCGATATTACATTTTTTGTATTCTGCAGAGAAACGATTAAGTCTGTGTTGCAAACCGATGAGCATTAGCTCTGTCTTGGCCCCATTCAGAGTGAAGCCATTATGGGCCATCCAACTCTCTATAATATTGAAGACCGCATTGCTCTTCAATGACTCTTCATCATATGAGCCAGACAACTTGACCATAACTTGTATGTCATCTGCATAATTTGCGTACTAGACACCTGTCTTGTCAAGTAGGTCAAACAGAGGTTTTAAAAAATATATTAAAAAGCGTGGTGAAAGACACACCCCTGTGGGACACCACATAATAATGTTATAGCGTCGGCTGCCACATGATCTTAAAATACTCTGGCCTTTCTCTTAGATTAAAAGGACAAGATCCACAAATCAGCCAAGTCTGTTTTAAAAAGTAGGTTCAAATCCACCAAGTGAAAGGCAGATGATAAATCCAATAAAAGCAAGAGTAGTACTCCCCTTATCCATATTGGCGAACAGATTGGATTTTTAAATCTAATAAAGCAGACTCATTGCAACGAGAGGCCCGGAAGCCAGATTGTTTAGACACAAGTAAGTTGTGTGTTTCAATGTGGGATTGAATTTGAAGGTAAGCTACCCAATCCAGTATTTTCAGAAGAAAAGGTGCTTTGGCCTTAGGTCTAAACTCTAGACCTATAGCCAAAGCACCTTTTATGCGACGTTGAGATCCAAAGTAGGTTTGTTGTTAACAGGGATTATCCCATTTTCTTTTACATATGCTGGCACCTGAGCTGAACAAAAAGATAGATTTATGAAAGTAGCAATAGCCAAGGCAAGAGAGGCTGCACAATTCTTAATGACACTAGCAGGACAAGGATCACCAGGGCAGCTAGTGGGTTTAAAACCATGCAGGATTTCCATGATGTCTTCAGCAGACACCTCCCAGAACACAGAGGGATATATATTGGTAGAAGGGGTGGGACAGGTTGTCAATTTTCTCAAACAAGGCCTTTTGAATCTTTGTGTACCATTCTTTTACGACAGTAACTGCAGGGGAAATGTTAGGCTTTTCCCGATTCTTTTAAGATCGTGAAGAGTTTCGTGGAGTTGGAAGAGGCATTGTTAATGCGATCGTCAAAAGCCTTTTTGTTTGCAGTCAAAATCGCCTTTGTATAAACAGATGAGGCTATGCTGTATCTAACTGCCCAGTACCTGTACCTTTTATTCATTGTAGCCCTGAGACTTCTAAATTCTTGGGTAAACCAAGTCTGACGTTGAGCTGGATTGATTGTCACTTTACAGACCCTGACTGGAGCGTTATCGTTGGCTGCTAGACCAAGGAATTTAGAATAACAGGCAGTCAGAGCCTCAAGGTCGGGAACCAAAAGTGCAGCATTAAGTGGTCTCAAGTAATGGGCAATTGACTGAGGAGTTAATTGGTGGATGGTGTGTTTCATAACTACGTCCCTCTTGGGATTCACACGGGGAAAAGCTTTGAATGTGTGGATACCAAAGGAGCGAAAGGAATGGTCTGACCATGGGCATTCTGCAACTTTTAAGTTACTTGTCATTACATCATGGTGTGAGTGACAGAGTAGGAGATAGACAGTCTTTCTTGATCCACAGACACTTATTCAAATAAAAAGCATTTCAGCCATTGCCTATGACACCAGCACCCCTGTCAGAGTACACAACGCCCCCGTTAAAGACATAGAACCTGTTTCCTTAGACGTGAGTAATGCTGTCAGCACCTGTACCAAAGTAAATGCTCCCCTGGGCCTCACTAACATAACTGCACCTACAACTATCATGACCTTGCCAACCCCCCCAACCTAGAACTACCGCTCCTGCTCAAAGGTGCCCTTATCAACGCCAGATCCCTTTTGGCCCACGACTTTGACATCTCCGATCTTATAATTTCCAATGATCTTCATTTACTAGCCCTCACAGAAACATGGCTACATGATGCGGCAGGATCTTCCCTCTCCCTTGCCATCCCGGACAGAACGAACACCAATCAAACTGACCCAGTCCCATACAACCACCTTAACACTGCATCTCATTTACAGACCAGCAGGTACAGCAACATCTTTCAGAGAAGGCATCTCACAGCTTCTCTCACTGGAGACCAAACCCTTGTCTAGAATCATCCTGATGGACGATGTAAATCTAGGCTTTAACGACAACACAGACACTTATGCCTCAGCCTTAACCAACTCCACTTAAGCTTTGGGCTTTAACCAACGCATCACAGGCCCTACTCATGATAAAGGTTGCACGCTAGATTGGCTAATAGACTTCAATTGCAACATTAGATTCTTATCCAATATACCCTGCCCTTGGTGAGACCACAAGTTCATATCTTCCATTCCAATGAACAACCATGCCCTAGCCACCCCACAAACACCACACTACAAGCCACTCTGACAAGAAATGCCCGGAACATTACACCAGTTAGCATGCTACCGCTGCTGCAGCCCCTTACAGCCTACCAACCGACAACAAATGATCCTTCCACAATGGTTGATCTATACAACCACGTCTAGCCGCTATTGAGAAGGTGGCACCCCTGAGAAAATGTAAACCTAAACCATCAGCTCAGATTAACACATGGTTTACTCCCAACCATAAAGCCCTTCACACATTTAAGAGAGCAGCCGAGACCAGCTGGAAAAGCAGCCTTCAGCCTTCTGCCACCGCTCTGGCACCCACCTCCTCTTCCTTGGCTACCTTTCCCTCTCCTCCTTCCTCCTCTGCCCAACCTCAGGCGCCTCAAACACTTCCTCAGGGTGCACCTCTGACCTGTACACTTCCACGGAAGTCTTTCAAAGGTGGAAACCTGCTCCACATTGCCACTCTCAACTCTTGCTCATCTGTCAAACACTCCTCTAACATCTGCCGTCTCCTCGAAGAACTCGATCTGGATGTCCTCGGTCTGACCGAGACTCGGTTCACTGCCAGCTCTATCACAAGCTTTGACACTCACCTTCCTGATGGCTACATGATCCTCTCTATGCCCAGAACCAACCGTCCCGGTGGGGGTGTAGCCTTGATCTTCCCAGAGTGGATCCCTGCTTCTATCATTCTTGTACAGGACTCCTCCTCATTTGAATGCCTGGTCTGCAGGCTCTCTCTCTCCTGGCCTTTTTCACTGTGGCCACTATCTACCAGACGCCTGGACAGGTAGTCACCTTAGTCTCTGAGTAGACAGATCCCTCCTCGCCTCTCTGAGACCTTAACATCCACCTGGATGCTTCTTGTAGTCCTGCAGGACACTTTCGCAACCTCTGCAACTTTCTCTGTCTCTCTATTCTTCCCTCTGGCCTGACCCACTCTGCAGGGCACACCCTGGATGTTATGATCTCCTCAGACCCCCCTCTCACAACTTCTTTCTCCTGGAGTGACCACTTTCTCCTTTCCTCCTAGATCTTTCTCTACCTTCTCGGTCATTCGACCCATGAAGCATGTGTCAGTTGAGGCTTTCGCCGCTACTTTCTCTCCTCCTTCTGCATCTTTGGCTGACTTACATCCTGATGCAACCCTCCCTAACCTCATCTTTCTATCTTGGACACTCTTGATGTACTTGCCCCTGTCATGAGGATCCGCTTGAAGCCTAAATCCAAGTGCAAGTCTTGGTACGACTCAGACCTCGTCACACTGAAACGAATGTGCAGGTGGCTGAGAGGAAGTGGAAGGCTACTGGCGCACCCTCTGACAAACTGGCCTGCCGCTTGCTCGAAAGGCAGTACAGACTCTGTCCTCACCAAGAAGAGAGCACACATCCAATCCTGCATCTCTGCCGCATCTAACAACTCGGCCAAACTCTTCAAAATCTGCAAGGAGCTGGCCAACCCTGCTGCAGTCTTTACCTCTCCTGTCCCTTCCCAGGCCCTCTGCACAGCCTTGGGCTCTCATTTCATCACTAAAACTCAGGACATCCTATCCTCCCTTTCTTCCTCCTCCTCCTCCTCCTCCTCTTCCACGCTTGGCCCGTCTGTGGCCTCCTCGCCTCTCCTACCTTCTGTTCCTTTCCCTTGTTCACCCCAGACAATGTTTCTAGACAAGTCAGATCTATGAAAGTCATGAAAACGGGTTCTTTCCTGTTCTTCCAAAACCATCCAGGACCACATCGACACTCTTGCTCTCTCCCTGGCTGATTTCAGCGATCACTCTATTGCCACTAGAACTTCCCCTTCCCCTCACCCCTAGACCAGAGCAAGTTCCTCTAAACTACAGATTCCAACCATATCCTATGTTTCAAATATTTAGCTCTCTTCCTAGCATGAGCCGGATATTCAGTTTTACAGTGCTTCAGGGTTTCGAGGGAATCAGAACCAGAACAGAACCGACATTCTGTTGTCGTTACAGAGGATTTAGAAAGACCACCCCAATGGATGGTTCGCTCCTTAGTAGGTATTTGATTTAATTTAAAGTGCATGTAGAGGGAACGCATTTTCGTACAGGGAAAACGAAAAAGATATGTGGAAAAATATTCCCTTTTTCTTAGGAATTTTGCATATTGCGAGTATGAGCGATAGGATTGGATTGATTCAAGGATAAACGCCCAATCACACCTAAAATTTTTAAGTTGTGTTTCCCCCCCCCCCAGACGTTTAACTAGTTTGTCAGTACTCAATTCTATCATATGCAGAAGGTCTGACATCATACCCACATATGAGTTGATGGAGGGGATCTATTTGTCCTTCATTAAATTATTTAGCTCTGCATAAAGTACGTTTTTTGCTGCAACAATGAATTTCGAATAGTTAAGGAGTTGTCTCCACTGATATTTGGCTTTAAGTGAAGTAAGTTCTAACCGGTGCAGAATTAATGAATTCGGAACAGACGCTGACAAAGACAGCACCTCTTTCCAGAGTTGTCCCTGTAGCTTATTGAGCGAGTCCCCTCTATCTACAAGGGAAAGACCCAAGCCATATAAGAGCATGGGTTACATTTTAAGCAGATAGTAACGGAGAGCAGGGATGATCGAGAAGCTACATACTTTGTGGAATAACCGTTTCATACGTGAAACTAGAGTGGTGATCTCATCTTTCAAAGAAAGTTGCCACTTAGTGATCGAAGATTAATTCGTAACATTGAAGCCAAGGTATCTAATCGAGGAGACCTGTTCGAATGGTTCCACACCCAATGTCCACTTCATAGTTTTGGGGTGCTTAAGTTGGGAAAAGACAATGATCTTTGATTTGGATCCCTTGGCCTTAAGATTGTGTTTTAACGCAAACTGCAGAAAAATATCCAGTTTGAGTTGAAGGCCAAGTGGAGTACGATCAAAGAGAATGAGATCATCCACAAAAGCAAGCCATTGTAGTTTAAGGGTACCAAGCCTAGCCGGATAGATATCATCTCTAGACCACAGATTCTCCAGATCACTCCGGTAATGATTGAGAAGAGTCGGGGCAAGAGTGCACCACTGTTTGACTCCCACATAAATTAGGATAGGTCTACGCCGCCTCTTGTCAAGCAAATTCTAATTGTGGTATCCCGATGTAGGAGGGCAATTAGTTGAACCAATTTAGAAGGAACTCCAAAATTAATGAGTCTGGTCCAAAGTATTTAGTGTAATACACAGTCAAAAGCTGCAGATATGTCCAGAGAGGCCATATAGACAGGGCCTTTGCTGTGCTATTTTACATTATGAAATAAGTGTGCCATAACGGTAGCATTAAGTGCAGTGTCCATGCTTTGCCTAAAGCCTACCTGGAACTTTGACAAGATAGGTGATTGTGCAAGTACCAGATTAAGATCTCTATGTAGGAGAATAGAAAATACCTTACTTGCAGAGTCAATTAGTGCAATCGGCCTAAAGTTTTCTGGTAATGTAGGATCACCCTTCTTGTATACTGGTATAACGATGGATTGAGTCCAAGACTGGAATTGTGAGTCAGGTTGATGTGGTCAAAAAGCGCATTGAGGTAAAGAACCCAAAGTTGAGAGGCCTCCTTAATAACACAGGGTGGAATCCCATCAGGGCCTGGAACTCTACAAAGTTGAAGCCTAGTAACTGCCCATTTAATGTCGTCAATATCGCATGGGCATTGGCCAAATAATGACAGGCCCACAGCAGGATAGGGGTCCTGGATGGGAACATTTCGCTGCTCAAAAATCGATCCATCGAAATAGGACGTTCTTTCTGATTAATGTTGGCCCCTACAGTATTGTTGATGATACCCCAAAACTGTCTGGTGTCTGCATGAATGAAGCATAGTCTGATTTGTCCTTGTTGTGTAGCTCAATTCTACAAGTTTAACTACGTTTCTATGTCATTGACAAATTGACTTTTTAACTTACTGGAAATCACCCACACTAGTTTTATGGAAAGCCATTGTTTTAAAGAGTTCTTTTTAGTCCTTTTGGACTTGGCGATCACAGGATCATACTGGTGAGTAAGATTTATAGTGGTATATATTTTTTGTGAATAAATCAGACGCTGCATGCAGACACCAACAATACCTGAGAAACAATAAAGCATTTGAGCACTAGAGGGGAAAGAAATAGTCCTCAAACCCGCCTTCACAGTTAATTCTAAATAAAGAATATGAATTTATGGTAAAGTCTCTTGTCCCATCTAATTCTTCTCCTCCCTCCATCCACAAAAATAGATGCTGCTGGTTGAAAGGTGTCCTGCACATTATGAGGTAAATCAACTGTAAACGTCAGACCCAGATGATCTCAAGCTTTAAAGTCGACTAATTGACATGAACCGGGTGAAAGTTTAACCATAGTAGACATATAAATATAATCAGTTTGGGAGCGATAGTGGCCCCTATGCCAGGTATAGGTGGAATGTTTATCCAAAGATGAATAATGCAGCAGAAACAATTCCCATTCAGGAAGGAAGGAATCCCACTCACTGCCTCTCATACAGCTACAGTTCTAAGAACCTCTGTTGGTCAAGTTAGATTTGTAACCTTAATTACAATTTGAATTAAAATCCCCACCCAAAATGATTGAGTGGGTAAGCCCATCAATGAGCCAGCCCTCGAACAACGAGGTAAGAGCTAAATGTATATACTTCAGGGACTGTCTGGCAGGGTTCCAGTAAATACTGACCTCTAAGTAGCTTGACAAGAGCGCAAGTGGATGTAATAGAAACCGCCAAAAGTGAATGGTCAAAATATATCAACTCGGAGGTAACTTGGACAGAATTAGCAATTGCTATAAGAAGACCCCCACTTGGCCTAACCCTTTTTGCACATACTGCCAAAGTGGAATAGCCCTGCAAATCACAATGGGTGGTCAGCATCGTCTCTTGTAACATAATAATATTACCTTCCTTCAAGCTGGCTGTAGTACAAAAAAGTCCAGTAAAAATTCACCCAACTACATTCCATGAAACAACCTTGATCGGAGGGGCCAGGGGTTAGGGTTTAGTCGGTGCTTGTCGGAACCCTATCAGTGATTTAAGCACCAACTCCACCCACAACCAATCTTTTTGAGTTTTCTTGAGGATCTTGGCACATAGTGCAGGATTAGCAGTCTGAGTGCCATCAACATTAGGAACTGTGCCTTGAAGAGGTGGGTACAAAACTAGCTTGGCTTCATCTTTCGATGTAATCACAGAGATATTGTTCCCTATAGAGAGCAAATTTGATCTTTGTTCCCAAACAATGGTTGATGCAATTATGAAGTGGAAGAAACGGAATAAAATTTGAAGTCAATGGTAGGGAAATGGCATCAATATCATCCGAGAGTAATGAACGGAGAAGAGGAATCTGTTGAAAGGTCCTCAAGATATTGGTGCGATTCATCCGGGACTGTTCGTTATGTTCAGAGCTACACTCATAACCCAACATTTTAGTGATGGGTAGGTTTGGTGAGGCAGTTTGTTGTCTCGGCAGTTCCAAATTGGTTTCTTCGATTTCTCCCCCTTTATTCTGATGGACCGAATGATTACAGATTTTATGAACACCAATCTGTGTCATAGTTGACTGCATTGCGTCCGGTAGATTCTCCACTAGAGGCCCGCTTGCTGTAGAACTAACTATTGGCACCATAATGGAATTATTGGGAAGTTGAAAAAAAGATATTCACTACAGTACCCCCTTGTTAAAGGAAAACATGGGTCAGTGCCAGTTTCCACAGTAGTAGTTGATTTTTGATTAATTCCTTGGTTCGTGACAGACACTTACTTGGAATTGATCCGGTCAGCTACAGTGGCAGTTATTACAATAACAGCTGTGGACTGGGTGCCTAAATCAATAATGGTATCGTTAGCCTGTAATTGATGTAGGAATATTAAGGAGGATTGTTGGATCTTTGTAGCTGGCATATTTTTGTTTTTTTCCCTGTCTTGTATTTCCTGTTGGGCAATTTAAGTTGAGCCATTTGGATAGGACAACCCATACTTTCTGGTCTTGGAATGCTCTCAACCCCGTCCAGTGTATTCAATGGCGTAGACACTGGGGAATCAAAAAAGTACAGGTGAGACACTTAGTCTTGATGCTAGCTAAACCAAGACAGTGGGGATGTCTGGTGATGAAGTATTAGAAACGGAATTTACAACCAAAGCAGCATTCAGACCAACAGATGGCAAAGGGTCTTCACTATCAGAGAAGGCTGGTTGTGCGAAGTTGACTTTGTAGGGCAGATTGCTTCGTTTAAGGATATGGAACTCCACCACGTTCAGTTTTGCCGCATTCGTAGTGACAATATCCTTAATATTGTTGTATAAATGAAGCAGTGATTCAAGAACCAGATGCAGCGCCGAAATGAATGCCGGACCCAATGTATCCACACTTGGCAGGATTTTAGATTGTCTGCGTATGTCAATATTTTTTGGTGTAAATGTATTGAAATTGATATGATTTTCATTGGTAAAGCCCTTCTTGGAAGAGGTGACCTCAGTAAGAACAGAGGCTTTAGGAATTGCGTGATTTCTGCGTATAAGTTCATCACGCAGGAGGTTAGAGACATCCATGCCGTTGCAAAGCCGGAGGAAGGACTCGTCAAGGATGGGAGACCTGTCCTTAGTTCCAGATTGGATAAGGTCAAAACGCACCCCCTGAATCTGTTGAGAATACATTTTTTCATTGCTCAACAGACGTACAGAAACGTTGTCTGGCAAAACAATATTGGTTGAATGAGAATCAGATGCTAGAACTAGTGCATATGTAACAACTTCTGAGTTATGAACCGAGGAAGAGTGCCCCTCCGGTTCACACAGGCTAGCCTTATTCAGCATAATCCCTAGGGACTGCATCAGCGATATGACTTTGTCAGTGTCTAAGAGCTCCACAGGATGGGAACAAGTACTATCCCCCACTCGAGACTTACTGCATAGTGATCTCACCATACTTTCCTTCGCACAGGAAGCCTCAGGAGCCACGGGACACTTATCTAAAGGTCTTTATGGCAGTGCACAGCGTTCCTGGGGGTATCGCTAATCCCCTTTGCACGCAACAAAAGATTGGCAAAATTGAATAGTTGTGCAGCAGAATGAATCCACAACATAGACTCTGACACCTAAACTGGGTATCACTGACCGGGCCCTGACCTGGCTGACAACCTTTCTCACTGACCAACCCTCTCAGGTCCAATTGGGGTCCTTCCTCTCTTCTATCTCTCTCTCTCTCTACCTGTGGTGTTCCCCAGGGGTCTAACTTCTCTCTCTGGCTGTTCAACCAATACTTGGCTCCTCTCAACCACTCCATAGCTGCTCTCTGCTCCAACTTTCAGTGTTGTGCAGATGACATCTAGGTCTCTTTCAGGCTCCCCTCAGCCGCCTCTACTCCTTCTCTCATTCCTGACTGTCTGCAATTCAGGAGTGGTGTGCCGCTAATGATCTCTGCCTCAATGCCAGTAAGACAGAGATCTTCCTCATCAGAGCACCAGCTCCCTCCTTTCCTTTCTCTCTCTGGCCACCCACTCTGGCTCCTCTTCCTTCTCATATCTGTGAGGCTAAGAACCTTGGGGTCATCTTCGACTCCACCCTCTCCTTATCTCCTCACATATCTGATATCACTAAGAAGTCAAACTATCAGCTGCACCTCCTCAGAGGTATTCTTCCCTTCCTCACTATCCCCCAGAAGCTCACTGTCTCCAGAGCTCTGGTCCTCTCAATGCAGGACCACTGCAACAGACTCTTTCTAACTCTTCCTGCCTCTACTCTCCGACCTCTACAACTTACCCAGAACAGGACTGCGAGACTTGTCTTTGGCCTCAAGCCCAGGGATCATAACTCTCCAGGACGGAAATCTCTTCAATGGCTCCCAGTGGCGGCAAGGATCAAGTTCAAGATGCTCTGCATTATCCACAAGGCTTTCTGGGGCCTGGATGTGCACTACCTCCAACTCAATCTTCCTAAGTATCTCCATTCTCGAGCTTTCCGCTCATCCACCTCCAACTCTGTGAGAGTCGGCTGCTTTACCAAGCAGAGAGGTGGGGGCAGATCGTTTTCTTCGGTTGGGGCCTCTCTCTGGAACAGCCTTCCTGCGCCTCTCTCAAGCTTTAGCAGAACCATCTTCTGTTCCGGAAGCAACTCAAGACCTTCCTCTTCGCTTCTGCTTTTTCTCTTCCTCTCCTGATAACCCGTCTGTTCCACGCACCTGGTCACCTGTCCACCCTCTGAATTTGGTTATAGGACCCTGCTTGTCCAGTTGCACCACGCACTGCCTCTAGGCCCCTCTAGCACTTATGTTCTGTATCTGTAACCATACAGTCCACCCACTCTCTGCACTTATTAGCCACCCGCTGGCTGCACTCTCTGATTACTTGTTGGGCCAGATTCTCTCGAAAGAAGTGTCTTTCTTCCCCTCCACAGAATGTGGTCATGCCAGGGTGGACAATCCACTGGTCTTTCCTCTTATTTCAGCACCCTTAATTAGTGTTCCTGGAAGTCTTGCCCTACTCTTTCCAAGTACTACCTATTTTGTGTCCTCCTGGCACTGGGACGAAGAAGAGTAGGGATTTCTCACATTTGACAGGTTGTTTCCCTTTCTCTTCTTTTCATAATCCACTTGCCATGAGTACGGGTCGAGAGTCGGATCAGAGGGGGGCGGGTGGTTTGTTATTCATTTACCTCAATTCCTTAAACCATAGTCGATTATTCCCTCCCCACAATTACCGTCATTTCACTGCTGCAGCCCGGTTCATCTGACAGCTCTCTGAGGGATTCTCCATCCCAGGGGTTTCTGCTGCCTTTCCTCTTTCTCGCTCTTGCTGACAGCAATTACAGACGTGTCGGTTTTTGTAACTTCCTTGAGGTCTCTCTGCTCTTTCACTGCATGCCCATTCCTCGCCTCTTCCATTTGCTCCAACGTTCATCTGACTCTAGGGGTCAATCTGTGCCTTTCTTTTCCCTAGTGGCTGGCTTACACACGTGACAGGTTTTAAAAAGCCTCCTTTAAGCCCTTAACCCCCCTTTTCCAGCACGGTTTTGTTTGGTGTACTTACTGTTTCCCCCATGTTCTGTGGGTGTGGAGGTTTGTGTTTCTTTCGCCGCAGTGAGTTGTTTGCTTTTCTGTTGTGCTATAGGTGAAGGTTCATAGGCTGTGTTAGTTGCTGTGTTTCCCTTTTCACATTCATTTGTTTTGCGCCATTGCAATGCATGCTGAGTCTTGCGGTCCTGAAAAACACTGGCCAGAAACAGTACTGGGGGTATCGTGCATCAACAGAGAGTGGTACCAGGCTTAACAGGACGGCACATGCAGGTGGGGGCATCGCCTCCGTCGCCCCCTGTCCCTGCCTCTGGGCTGGCTTACGTCCAGAAAGCCCCACGCCCCCTAGTCGGGAGGGTCCCAGGTACCCCCTGACAGGTCCCGGCCCCTCCCGTTGCCAGACGGCAAATCCCTACATCTCAGACTATGAAATGATTTCATATTTCCCATCCTGTTCAATTTCGTTGGTGAATAGTGCCACCAAAGGATGACCTTACATTGCTGGAGCCCATGCTTCATGGCGATGCATACTTTCCAACACGCCTGGAAATATTGTCTCGCCACCTCACCAGTGTTTTCAGAGACTACAGAAAGGTCCCATTCATTAGTTGCAGGACATACCCGACCATTGTAGCATTATTAAAAAGCGTATAACAGTTTATTAAGCCCCTACCCTCTTTTACTTTTGGAGAAAAAGGATTTATCATCCCACTGAAAAAGACGAGACTCTACATTTTATCACAAACCTAATCTATAAAATAAAGAATTTTAAACCAACTGCGTTATGATGTTCTTTTCGTACACCCTATACAAGGGGATTGCACGGCATATGAATTTCCCAGTCCTTTTATTTCATAATGCTTTCCATCATAGAGCATATTTGTCCCAGAATATTTCATGGGGATCAGCATCCCTGTTGAATAATATGAACCTATGAAATACAGGGAACTTCAAGTACCTTTTGACATTGAACATTGGTCTAATTAACTTTTACTTTCCTTGTCTGCTTTTAGAGCAGAGGGTGCCTGGCCTCGCTTACTCGCCACAGTGCGCTCAGCAGTCTAGTTGCCTTATTCAAAGGCATAGGTCGTGCACTCCTGCGCCCTAGTCCCCTCTCGCTGCCTCTCGGCTTTACGATGTGCTCTTGTTGCGCCGAAGTTGCGCCCATGTTAAGCCTGTCTGCGCACGTCCGCGCACGTCCGCGCACACGACGGTCCATGCCCCCTCCCCCGCCCCCCATTGCCAAGGGCAACCTTTTATTAAACTAACCCACAATGATCTCCTGTCTCTGGCCCCACCAGGCACTGCCTGCCCCACTATAAATGCCCCCCCCCTGCATCTATTATGACACCGTCATCCTGGAACCTTAAAGAGCTGCTGATTGTTGGGGGCGGGTCAGAGCCCCCACGCGGTCCCGTAAGCCCCTTCACCCAAGGACTCACACGGGCACCAGTCCTTCCAGTTCAGGCTTCCCGGTCGCTCTACCGCGGCCGGGAACGCCCCCTTTATTTATACAAACTGCGGCGGCGTGATACGTCACGCCGCCGCGTGCGCCCGTCATCGGGCGGCGCCACACTCCTCCTTTTCCGGGAGGACCAACCGAACGCAATAACATTAACTTCATTAACCAGAAAATCACACATCTACTTTAAACGCTACTGCACACCCAAAGAAAAACCCCTTTAATGTCATCCACCCAGATCTGCTCACCCCAGTTCACTAGCCATTTGTCCCACGACATATTCGCTGAGGTAGGCAGGTTTCCCTCGCCCAGCCCTCTGGGGGTACCTCCTGCCTACCTCCGGCACGTGACGTCCTTCCACCGCCTCTCCCCGGACGGGGGATTCGGGCGCCGCTTCATAGAGGCCTCCGTCCGCCGGCGTGTCTGGTGGATCCGGTTCAGGTGGGGTGTCAGTTCGTGGATCACCCAGCTTCTTGAAGAAGCTCACGTTTCGGGTGACAGCTGATCGTCCATCCGAGGCCGTCACCATGGACCCCTTCACCGCCACTACATCCAGGGGCTCCGGTTCATAGGGGAGTGATAGCTTCCCGTGGGGGTGTCGATTACGGATGAGGACCTCATCCCCTAGTTCAAGTCTCTGAGGGCGGAGACCCCGGCGCAGGTTTTCTTGTTCAATTCGGACTCGCCTTTGAGCCTCTACCCGCTCATTATCGATGACCCCCGGTTCTTTCTCCCCAACTTCCGGCAGCAGCCCCCGGGGGCATCTCTTGAATAACACCTCTGCCGGAGCCACTCCCGTGGCTGCATGTGGGGTGGTGCGGTACACCCGAAGGAACTGATAGAGGGCCCGTTGTAAAGATTGGCCCTGCCCTTGAGCAATCCGGAAGGTTTTGTTTAGGGTCCGCATCAGTCTCTCTGCATCCCCGTTCGCTCGAGGCCACAGGGGGGATATCTTCCGGTGTTGTATTCCGCAGCTCTCCAGCAGCTCGGAGAATCGCTCACTTTGGAAGGGCGATCCATTGTCGGAGCATAGGGTGTGGGGAAAACCATGGGCCGCAAACATTTTCTCCATCGCTACCACCACATGCTCAAAGGCCACTGAGTCAACGAACTCCACTTCGGGGTATCTCGAGTATTCATCGACTAGCACCAGGAAATGGGTACCCACTGATGTTGAGCCAAAGTCGGCGTGGACGATCTCCCACGGCCTCGTGCCTCGGGGCATGGCCTCAATGGCGGGTTCACGTTGCAGAGGGGAGGCCGCCTGACACCATACGCAGGCCGCCACAAAGTCATCCACCCTTTTCTCTAACTCTGGAAACCAGACCTTTGAGCGGAGCCGCGCCTTGGTCTTGATGTCCATGGTGGGCGAGATGGATCACCTCCGCCACCTTTGCCTGTGGGACAACAATCCTGTCACCCCGGAGCAGCAGCCCAGAGTCCGAGAACGACAGCTCCTCCTTTACCTTCCACAGCTGCTCCAATACTGTTTTGGCTTCTTGCGTGCGTCCGGCCCCTGCTTCGAGGATGGACTTCCACGACCCACTGTGCATTGAGTCTTTTAGAATTCGAAAGCACTCGTCCTCAGCTGCCGCAGCCTCCAACTCCTCTAGGGACATCGCGTTTGATGTTGCCGCTTCCACCACCATGCGAACATGACTGTCCGCTTCCTCTCCGCAGGTGTCATATCCCTCTCCCCCGCACACTCCCGGGTGACGAGATAGATAGTCCGCGGCATTATTGGCCCCAGGCCTGTACACCAGGGTAACAGAATATTCCAGGAGGGCGAGCATCCACCTCTCGATTCTCGCCGGTGGTTTCGAAGAGGAGCCCACCAGGATCGGAAGCAGTGGTTTGTGGTCAGTAACCACCGTCACCGGGCGTCCCAGGACGTAGAGCCGGAAGTGCCTGCAGCCCCACAGCACCGCCAAGGCCTCCCGCTCGATCTGGGAGTACCTCTGTTCAGTCTCAGTGAGGGCCTTGCTAGCATATGCTATAGGTCGAACACTCCCGTTGCGGTCCACCTGCGTCAGCACTGCTCCCAACCCGAAGGGACTTGCATCGACCACGATTTCAGATTCTAGTGCTGGGTCGAAGAATGCCATCGTGTCCTCCGCTGTGAGGGCACCCTTAATGTCCTCGAAAGCGGCTTGTTCAAGGGGGCCCCACTGCCATGGTGATTCTTTCTTGGTCAGCGCCCGGAGTGGCTCAGATCTCGATGCCAAGTTCTGGATGAACCGCCCACAGTAAGTTACCATCCCCAGGAAACTCCTCACGTCGGTCACCGACTCGGGGGCTTTCGCCGCCTTGATGTCCTGGACCTTTTCCGGGTCTGGCGACACCCCCCCCTCCTTGAAGATGAATCCGAAAAACTCGATGGAGGAGCGCATGAATTCACATTTTTCCCGGTGAAGGGTGAGGCCCAGAGATTGGAGTCGTTCTAAGGTCATATCCCATCCTCGTCGCCACTGTTGGGGGCGGGTCAGAGCCCCCACGCGGTCCCGTAAGCCCCTTCACCCAAGGACTCACACGGGCACCAGTCCTTCCAGTTCGGGCTTCCCGGTCGCTCTACCGCGGCCGGGAACGCCCCCTTTATTTATACAAACTGCGGCGGCGTGATACGTCACGCCGCCGCGTGCGCCCGTCATCGGGCGGCGCCACACTGATTAAGGCTTGCTCTCTGGTGGCTCACATTGCATCCTGCAAAGGGCTCCTTGTTGACCTAACACCACACTTTGCATGTGTAACGGAAACCTGGCTGACTGAGTCATCTGTCCAACAGTGGTTCAGTTACTACTGGATAACTTCGAAATTCTCTGCGCCAACCTGGTGTCGGCTCAGCTCACCCTGAGGGAGGCATTGCAGTGATTTTTAATATTTTGTACTATTGCATTTTCTATGGCTCAGATTCCTCTTACCCATGTGATTAAAATGGAGGCCCTCCTTGTTAGAATTTCCTTATCCGCTTCCTTTAGTCTTCATCTTCTTACAGTCTGCCGTCCTCCAGAGCATCCGTTTGCAATCCGTTCCTCGAGCTAATAGCAACCCTGCATTTAAAGTTTGCTAGTTGTTGAAATAATTAATAATAATAATAATTTCGCATTTATATAGCACTGCGAACCCTCAGGTGTCTGAGTGCTGCTTATTACCCATGGTGTGTGGTGCTCATTTATCGACCTCGGAAGGATGAAAGGCTGAGTTTGGCCCTGCCGGGATTCGAACCTGCATTAGCAGGCTCTGCGCGGATGTCAAAGCAGCGCTCTACTCGATGTGCCACTTGACCAGCAGATGAAGAATTGCACATTATGATATGGCATTTATAACGCGCCTATACACATTAGTGTTTCAAGGCGCCACGAGCCAAGTGGGGTGGTGGGGGGGGGGACAAAGGGAGGACAGACAACGATCCTACTAGGCCAGGTGTCATTCAGATCGGGCAAGTGCATTGGAAGGGGGGGAAAGGAAAAGTGCGCAGGGGGAAGGGAGAGGGGAAAGTGCAGTGCATGGGAAGTGGAATAAATAAGACACATAAAACAGCCAGCTAGTGGCAAGTTGGCAAGTACAAGGAAGTGCAGACGTAAGTGCTGGTAGGGGGGACTGAAGGGATACAGAAAAACGGTCCCCAAGTGCAAAATGTAAACCCTCCGCTTTCACCTTCATCAGTGAAGTTCTTTGAGACTATGGCTGAGCTGGGCTTTGATCAGCTTATTTCTCCCCCTACCGACTTACTAGGTAATACACTTGATCTAGTCTTTGCAACGAAGCCCCTGGTGACTAAATGTTCTTCTCCCTTTTCAATCCTATGGTCAGACCATTTAGTCCCTCCGTTTATAATACATGCCACAATTCCGTTATGCAGTCCCCCAAAAAAGGTATCTGGTCATTGCATCGAATGCAATAGCATCGAATGCCAAACCAGAAGAAAATGTTTTTTTTTTTTTTTTTTTTTTTTTAAGGTAAAGGGTTTAGTTTAATTAAAATGGTTTTTAAAGGTTAAAAAAAGGGGGCATGGGGGACCCCCATTAAAAAAAGTGAAAAAAAATGCATGTGTTGCTTTTTTTTTCCGATGCTTTTCTTTCTTTGGTATGGCATTCGATGCAATGACTATAAACCCAAAAAAACTATGGAAGAGTTGTTGGAACAGGCTACCTCAGGTGAAATGCCTCCGCCTGAATCTGGTGGACTATTCATCTCCAACACAGGTTTTCACTTCAGTTGCTAATTCCCCGGCTCTGCTAAAACGTCATAAAACTACTGCTCGACCTTCTCAGCCTTGGTTCAATGATGAGCTAAAGTTGCTAGGCCAAACTAAGCGCTTAGCAGAACGTAAACGGCGCCCTTCCTATTCTCTGGCAGATAGCTTAGTGGTCACGCACACAACTAAGCTGCACTACTTGGCCATTCAGAAAGCGAAAAACCAGCTTCTACACACGGAGGATAGAGCGCCCTGAATCAGCCTAAGGAACTCTTCTGTGTGCTGCGGGCATAGTCATCGCTTAACAATCCTGCAGGGGGCAGTGCTCCAGGTCCTCAGACTTTGCTCACAAGGTCAATAATCAACGTGACCAGATCAGCTTGTCTGGGCATGGGGCTTGTCTTAATAATACTCTGGCCTTTCCTTCACCCTCTACTGCCTCATGGTCGGCCTTCCCCACCTTCTCAGTGACTAACATCCTGGCAGCTACCATGCGCTCAAGTCAGCATCCCCTTCCAATGCGATTCCTCTTGGGCTACTGAAAGAGATTATGCCGGCTATCTCCATGCAGGTCACTCAAGCAGTGAGAGCGAGAGAGTCAAAGGCTACCCTAACAAAAAGCGTGACATAGGGTCACAGGATTGCATTGGCGGATTGTTACGTATTGTCATCCAAAGCAATACATGAAATAAAAAGTCACTCTGCCTACTAACTCACCATTCTGCAGACTACAACGTGCTCAACAAAGCATATCTTTAGTGCTACGGCACCTGCTGTAAATATGTTCCTTTTTCTGTGTTAGTGTAAAATAAAACTTTTGTTTATTTCTGCATCTTAAGGTGTTGTGTTCTTTGAGCTAGCAGCTACCTAGCTCCGCTGCAATCCTGTGACCCTATGTCACGCTTTTGGTTAGGGTAGCCTTTGACTCTCTCTCTCTTTTAACCTCCTACCCTCTAGAGTCAGGCCCCCATTACAAAAAAGAGGGTCCGCCCATTTATCTCTCAACTGTCACTCAAGCAGTCCATACCTCATGTTCCCTGTATTTGATCACTGAGGAGCTTAAATGCTCAGTGGTTTTCCCTCTCTTGAAAAACCCACACACAAGTCCTCGACAATGTGTGACCTATTTCTCTTCTCCCTTTCTTCATGAAATTGCCTGAATCACTAATTTCTCCTTTACTCACTTCTTTCTTGGAGCGCTCTAACTTTCTAAATCCTTTCCAGTCTGGCTTCTGGCCCGGTCGAGGTACAGAGAGTGTTCTTCTCTGAGTTCTTGATGACCTAACTCGCCTAGTTGATCAAGGTGGAGTGGGGGCTTTGATCCTTTTGGATCCGTCAGCAGCATTTGACACAGTAGATCACGCCATGCTGCTGAACTGCCTCTCCCTGGCAGGCCTGTCGGGACAAGTACTCTCTTGGTTTACATCCTTCCTTACCGACCAGAGCCCGACGTTGATTCTCTCCTTCTTTTCTTCAGTTTCTACTCTTCTTTCCTGTGGGGTCCCCCAGGGCTCTGCCCTGTCTCCTGCCTTGTTTAACATCTATATTCAGCCTCTTGTCTTGCTCATCCACTCCCACGGCGTCCTCTACTACTCCTATGCATGTGACACTCAAATCATCGTCCAGCTGGGTTCTGCCCAGCTGAACACAGCGTCTCCGCTGAGGAGTTGCTTGGCGACAGTGGATAGCTCGATGGACCTCAACTGGCTGAAACTAAATGGAGACAAGTTGAAGGTCATGGTTGTTCGTCGATCTCATACCCCGCACTCTAGCCTGCCCTCTCCTACTCCTGTTGGGTCCCTGTCCCCTGCCTGGGCTAGAGGTGAAAAATGTAGGGTTTAGATTTGTATCATCTCTATCCACCTCAGCTCAGGTTAGCACTATCTGTAAGACTGGCTTTTTCCAGCTCAGTGTCCTTCATAAGGTTCTTCCTTTTCTTCCTGCTCACTTACACCCTCTGGTTGTGACTTCTCTTATTCTCGGTTGGCTGAACTACTGCAACCGCCAAACTCAAACTCTAACCCTCTCCCTCTCCGAGCAACGATAAACCACCTGGCCTTTCCTTGCGTTTTGAAAATGTACCTCTTCTAGGCCATTCTGTGCTCCCCTGTCTGATCCCTCAGTGCCAAGATACCACTGGTGTATGCACTCTTCATAAAAGCAGTTAACATAACCTAATATAACAACGTAATATACTCCTGTAATGCCAGCTCTTATATAAATAAAAATGAGGACTAGCTAACTTATACTGTACCATTTGGGGTTCCGTTGTTCTTGTCCAGGAGCCATAACACTCAATCCTATATATATATATAAGCCATCTGTACCCTGAGACCCAGGCTCCTGAAGTTGCCCAAACCAGGCATATGGTTCAATGTTACTAACATTTTAATGTTAGGATGTTGTGAAAAATTAAATGCGAACAAAGCACATATTGCAGTATGTTCTTAGTGATTCGACCACTCATTCTATCACAGAAATATTTGTCAGACTTAAAGATCAGTGGTCATTCTAATGTTCCCACAATGCTTTTAAAATGTTTGCAAATCAAGCTAGAATTGTCACTGGCACTATTTGTCCCTTTTGTCTTTCTCGTAGAGGTATTTCTAAAGAGGCCAATTGGTGTGCATCACACTAGCCATCTTAAAATGATGACCTTTTATCTGAAGCTAATTTATTTGGAATTCAAGGTTTCAATAAAGTGCTCTGCTCAGTAAAACAAATGTAACATTGTTGTTATGATCACAAAGCATACTGGAAGTGATCATTAGAAATGAACATTGTAAAAGTTTAAAAAGAGCCAGTTTGCAATGTTAGTACAATTCATTTCCTTTTTTGTTGTTTTAATAGCTAATTTTATTTTTTTTAAAAAATCAAAATAAAACATGCAGCCTAAGGCTCCTGAGATATATCTATTTTCTTTTTTCAAGCAGCCGTCAGTAACTGGTAGGATGGCTCTAGAAAATGCACACCTGACAATGCGACTCTCGTCCCCACAGAGAGACATAGTTTGACAGACGGGGAGAGAGAGAGAGAGAGAGGGGAAGAGATATAATGTATCACTATATCAGCATATGATATGTCAGAGCCACTAATATTAGAATTCCGGTAGAGAGTAGAGAAAAACATCCTTCTGTTGAAGCATTCATATCGTCTGCCTGCATTGTCATACATTCTTATGGATCTGTCAGTAGCTCAGAATTGTCCAAGCAGATTGCAAATGCCGGAAAACATTCCACCATGCTAGCCGTATAGATATTTTAATCACGTTGACTCTTCCTAAGGCCGAAAATGGCTACAATTCTGCAAGCTGTTCGCGCTTCTCCCAAGCCTCCCTCAAAATGTGTGGTCCCACTGACTAATAGGTCCTTATACAAAGTAATCCCAGGTAAGTAACTTCATTAAATGTTTGACCAGAGAAGTCTGGATTATTCTAATCCATAGTCTGTGTCTCAGAGGGGTTCATTCTGAACCCCATCACCTCTCAAATCCTGCACTTGCCTCGTATTGCCCCGGATAGCCTGTATAAGGACCCCAGAAACGTAGCCACGCCATCAGTACAAAGCATGATTGTTGCTGACTCCACTTTCTCCCCATCTGGATCAAAAGAGTAATCCTCTAATCCTGTATACAAGTGTGCTGTAGGTGGACATCCTTGATCTCCTTAAATACCCGAGTCATCCACCTTATAGATGCAGCAAAGTATAAACCACCATAATAGTTTTACAGCCTTCCTAAAAAGATATTCACAATCCCTGTCCTATCCATTGTGGCCCAGAGGAAATGCCAACTCACCAAACTGAATGTTCCTCCTCATTGAGGAATGTGCACCAATGCTGGGATCCCTCTTGGACAGCAATGATGATGAGGTTCTTTTAAATGTTACTTCGGGTCACGGTAGCTTTACTTGTCACTATGCCTTAACGACGAGAAGATCGAGCTACGTCTAGTTGTCTCACATACCCTGTTAAAGAAACTTGATGGAGCCTACAAATCATTCGTCAACGATGGCCTCTCCATCTCATTCTCACAAATCAAAACCCTCAGTGTATTCCTTGACTCGAATCTTTCATTGTCAAAAAAGTTAAATGCTATTGTATCTTTTGCGGCCTCCACCACAAAGTTAATTAATGCCTGCAGACCCTTTCTCTCCGAGGCCAGTCGGACCACCATTGCCAGAGCTCTTATTGGCTCCAGACTTGACTATTGCAGCTCTTTATTCGCTGGTGCCAGTGCGCGTAACATTAATAAGTTGCAGATCATACAGAATAATGCGCTACGAGCTGCCCTGAACGTACTCGGGACCTCCGCCCCCTTGTTTTTGATTACCTAAAAAATACCATATCTCTTGTGCCAGAAAAAAAGTGCACTGCCTGCGTATCTGCGAACGCATACTTTTCAAAACTCTGGCCATCACATACAAATGTATCGCTAAACACTGCGCCGAGATACCTGTCCAGCAAATTTAATACCACACAGTCAACAAGACGTACTTGTTCAGTCTACACACACTGCCTCTGCATCCCAAGATTCAAATTGCAAAGATCAGGAGGTTCGCAGCTTGCCTGTCTTTGCGGCACAGAACTGGAATGCTCTACACCCGCTTTAAAAGCAAACACTCATGTGATGCTGGAAATACATCAGAGGAACAGGGCCTCCGTATCGTAGTCCTTTACTGCTTTTTATCGTGTGTTCTGTTGTGTTTTCTGCGCAGGAGTTCATGTGGGACTCCTGGTGGTGCAGCTCTTTTGGCTTTGTGTACAGACCCATGAGATACCCTTATGGCACCCATGGGTGGGGGTACAACCCTGTGCCCCTAGTGTATGTTTTTGGGCTCCTGTGTGTGGCCCACAGAGCAGGGTATGGGCTGGTGTCAGCTCCATGCTGAATTTTACAGGTGCTCTGAGTATCCTCCATTTTGGGATACCCAGGCCCTGCCATTGGAATCAGTTGATTCCCGATAAGAAACAGGATGGCCCCCGTGGCCTCTTGCTTTCTATTGCCTGTTAACTTGTTTTCCCAAAGTCCTGGGAAGCCCTGACTCTGTCCCTTCCCCCTGACTGGCTGTTGGGTGGAAGTTCCATATATGGTGTTGTTGTGAAGTCCAGGCCAGACTGGCTGGAGCCTTCCCAGTGACTGTATGTTGTGGGTACACCCTGTGGGTGGGACCTGGGTGAATAGAGTGTGTGACGAATATGCATTGTGTTGTGGGTGTCTAGTATCTGGTGTTTGACACAATGACTGAGACAGCCCTGCTTGAAACTGGCATGAATGCAGCTTGGAGTGTTGAATGGCTCGGTACTTGTCCCAATACACATAACTTGTTGTGAGTGTCTGGAGAGAAGTGAATGGCCTGAATGCACTATGCACCTGATTGGCTGCCTACCTGCATGAATGCCCTTCTGACCGATTGGTTGCCTGAGTGTGACCCAGCAGAATGAATGGGAGACCAACTAGTATATCTTGGGGCCTCTCACTGCTAGAATTCGTGTTCAGAAGCTGAAGAGTAACTGGAGTGAAACTGAAGCTTAACCTTGAAGCCCTGCTGGAAGAGAAGAATTGCTGCTGCTCTCCTTCACAATCTGAAAGCTGCTGTGTCTCCAAGGAAGGACCCAGAGAGGACCTGGTAAGGCACCCTCTTCCTGAGCTACGAGGGACCATTGTGCACTAGCTGATCTTTGCCAAAGCTCCCTGGTAGGCAGACCTACGACAAGCTGCCGACCGGAGACGGGGACTGCTGCGAAATCCCAAAGAGAAGCACCCGGACTGTTGTCCGCCACTGTCGACGACCGCCGTCGCCGACTGGAGCCGCCGTGCTCCCGTTTGCCTAAAAACTTAATTTGAGCCAAGGACGCTCTCGTCTGCATCGCCACCCGCTTTATCCATCTGGAGAAGGCCCGACCGTCGACGCGCCGAAGAGCATCCGCCGGTGGGTTTCCCGCCACCTAAAGACCACAGAGACGCAGACGACTCGATGCCCTTGCTGGGCCACAGTTCTTCATCATCTCTTTGCGGTCCAGCACTATCATCACTGAGGTGCCCCGCACGCCTCTTCCTTGCAGGACGCCAACGCTTTGTCGTTAACAGCACTGCTAGGAACGAAGCTGCCACTTCACCGTCATAGTTCACCCTGTTCTCCATCGGACGGACGAGGGAGGGCACTCAAGAAGGGTTGTCAATTTCCAGTCAATTTCCCGTCGACGAACGCTACAATTCCAGGTACATTGGGGGCTGTGGAACTATTGTAGAGAGAAATAAGACTCGTAGAACAATATATGGACTGGGCTTGTGATACATCTTTGCTTTACAGGTTGCCCAGGTGGAGGGATCTCCACACAGAATTGTGCCTAGTTGGTAAAGGCCAGTATTCTGCCAATTGTTCATCCATCTTGCTTTCCTTCCCCTCTCTACTGCTGGTTTCCTCTTTATTGATCTGTGTGGCATTTTGACAGTATAGTTGATGCACTTTAATGAGATCTGATAATAATTGTGGTACCACTTTAGAACTGTATATATTTACCATTGTTGATTTTCTGAGCACAAAGTGAGTTATTGTGATAGTGTACATAAACTTGAATATTAATTATATAAAGACTGTGTTTTAACTCATACAATGTGTGGACATTCCTTTGTGGGGGCTTGGGGACTACACTGTACTTAAGAACCAGCCTGCATAACCTCCTGAGAAGCTAGGCCTTGATTGCTCGGCCATAGCTACCGAATAGAGAATCTTGGCTGGGATCCTCTGTGCCTCTACTCTACCATATAGAGAGCAGAAGTACAGACACCCCCCTCCTGTCTTTACAACTCATACTGGGCTTTCTGCAAGCACTTGAAAACGTGCCTCTTTACCGCAGGCTTGCAACTTAGAAGCCACACATAAACTCTCTGATCCCAGCCACCAGTGTGTTCTGTTATCCAACCTCCTGCATTGCCAAATTGTCACCATCTATAACAATATAACAAGTTTTATGTAACTTGCGCCAGCGCCTTGATGCCCCTGGTCTTAGCGCGCTATACAAATGATAAAATAAATACATTAAAGCATTGTGCTCCTCCCCGCAATCAATGCATTACTCTTGAGAGTCTGTTAACCAAGGTTTTCATTTTTCAAAACATTTTTTTTTATTGTGATATTTCCCAAGGAAAATTTCGGCTTTTTACACAAAATACAAAAAACAGCATACATATTAAAAGGTAGAGAAAGAAAGAAAAAAAAAGGATTTTTTAATAAAACATTCTACCGAAAGGAAAATAAAGAGTTTCAGAACTTACATTTGTACAACTTGGGAGTGTTACAATTCAAATAAAACCTCTTCATGGGAGGAAAAAGAAACACAAGCACATCATTATTAAGACCTATTCATAATTTTACATTTGAGCTAAATATATATTCCTAACTTACCTAACCAAATTTAAAACATTGAGAATCTTTACCGCCTCAATTGCCAGAAAAACTTAATTGCCTGAAACAATTCTTTACAAAAATATTTCCGACTACAGCCATTTGACCTTATGGACAAATCTCTGCAAACTGCCCCACCTCAATTCCCTTGTCCCCGGGCATACCAACATAAGATGTTTCACTGTATGTTTAGTATTCATCTCACATTCCCCGCACACATCATAAGGATAAGCAGTAGGATCTCTTATGCGTACAATTTCCAAGCAGGGCAAGATTTTTAATTTGACACAAAGAAAGTTTGCCCTTGCCATTCAGATTTGGACATTTTTTAAATAGATAGGAACATATGATCTTGGTTTATCATAGATTGAGAAATTCGAAGACAACTTGGCTGTTCTCAATTTATCAATTGTTCTGATCTAATCACATCTTTTAATATGTTCCTTTTGATTTTAATGGATTTGAGATCAGAGTTTCTTGGTCAGAGTAGGCTTTAGCAATGATATCGAGTGATCTGGATTTGAGGGTTTGTAGGAATTTATCACCCCTGATCAACTGGGTGGATACGTCTTCATAGAGGGAGTCTGTTTGGGGATCAACAATCAATCTATATAGAGAAACCCATCTCCATTCCATCCAAGATAGCAGAGAAATCAACCCCAGCTCCTACCGAATGGAAATCATGGGCACAGCGCTTGGAAGATTCAGAACTCTCTTCCATATCTTTCCCTAAATACGTTCCCAGTTGATCTCAAAGCTATGTCCATTGCATTCCAATCCAAATAACAAAGTCGTAATGATCTTCCCAACATAGTATTTTAACGACGGGAGAATGGAAAATTTACAATATTTCAAATTAATCTTAAGCATCTGGGAACCCAGCTTCACTGCCTCCAAATCTAGGTTACTTAGCTCCAATTTGGTTGGATTTGCACTGATCTCCGAGCACAAATGTGATTTCCTTTACTAAAGGGATAGATTGGCTATCAATTTTCCAGGCAAATGATTTAGTCTTTAACAATGAATGATTAAATATCATAACTCTGGATTTTTCAGGGTTGATTTTAAGTCCATTCAATTTAGCATAGTCCCCTAGGGCGGTGTCAGCCTTTGGAGGCCAATTTGAGTATAATCCAGAATAATGATATCAACAGCATAAGCCAGCCACGATATCTTGGTGTTACCGATGTTACGGCTGGTCAAAAGCAAAGTCAGGAAACAATGTAATAGGTCGGACAGGTAAAGATTAAAAAGGAATGGTGCTACCAGGCAACCCTGGCGGCCCCCTCTTTGTATTTGAATCACGTGCGACAGGTCTCCCGATATGGATAGTCCCACCCATAAGTTTGAGTTCTGGTCAAGTTCAATGAGAGTGGCCTGTAAATTATCTGGAATCCACCAATTCTTCAATTTGCCCCAAAGGCGATCTCTGTTTATAGTGTCTAAGGCCTGGGATAAATCAACCCAGGCACCGAACAGAGGTCTTCCCCCCCCTTAATAAGACAACTCCCTGCGCTCAGGCAAATTGGGATCAAATTGTTAAGTGTAGCGACTGTCTGGATTAAGGCGTGAGAGTGGCTAGTAGAATGTGTTCCCTAGCTTGTGTCCTACCCCTTCAATAAAATAAAATATTACTTGTCTTCCCCTATGGCTTTGGCACAGAACAGCCCAATTTGATTGCCTGTACTTATTGATCTAAAAGTGTTGACAATCTCGTAATTGAATATAAACTTGAACTGGAATACCATACGGATCTGCAGCTTTTCATAATGACAATCTACTTGTTATGCCCTGCGTATGTGCTTTTTTTATAATGGGCCACCCAAGATGCTCCAGTTCGTGATCCGATAGCTGGGATAGTTCAATTCACAAAATGATCACTTACCATGGTCTCGAACAACCAATGAGTGCTGGCATTCCAATGTTGAATAGAATTTGGCCGGTATGTACATTTTCCCATTGAAATCCTTACCTAAGGATCCTGTAGAGTTCTTACATTCTCTAACCGGATCCTTGCACTCACACCTACCCACCCAAGCTGATATAGAGTTCCTATCATATTCCATTAATCTATACCAAGTCTCATATCATACATGATGCTCAAGCACTATAAAATAACCGAATACCTGCTCTAATGAGAGCGAGGCCCTGCATGGAATATACTGCCCGCTACATTTTTCCTCCTAACATGACAATGAGTTGGTTCACATGCTCCATGTGGCGCGACAACTTTATTCATTTTTGAAATCATTGAAAGTAAAATGGGGTTGTCGGTCCCCTAAAAAAGCTTTCATTGTGTCCCAGATAGATGTGCACATGGCTGCTGCCCTAATTGTTTTACATTCTGGTAGTGAATTTGTAACTGAAGGGCCGTGGTCCAGAGCTGGTCAAAAGTCCACATACTCTGCCTTTTGATATTGAAATAAAGAGAAAGGAAGAAGAGCAGAGCTGATGTTTGTCAAGTCTAGCTGAGTATATAGTTGGCGAGGGTTCTCTCTAAAAGCCGGTTGTAATGCCTACCTTCACCAGAGCTTGGTTTACCTGAACATTTTCCAGCCTGAGATGTGTAAGTGATCTATCAAGTGCCGGATTCAGGGCCTAGTTAATCTCCCTAAAAGTGAGCCAGATATTCAACTCGATGTCTAAAAAAATTGAAAGAATTGAAAAGCTCAGCAGTGCTGGCATAACGAGAATATAGATCTCGGCTGCACCCCCAACCACTTTCCCATTTAGTCACCCCAGTTGCTGCCCTACTTCCACCAGTTGTTAGAAACCCAGTATTGCCCCTCCCGCTTGGCTACATTTTGCAGCGCATGTAACCGTTTATGCATCCCTGTAAAGTTCAGATATTTCTTCTCTCTAGTCGAGATGTGTTTTTTGTAATACAGTCACATATGTGGCTTGAAATCTTGCCATTAAGATGGCATCATATAGGGTTAATCAACTCACAAAAGGCAATTCATATTGAGTGAGGGCTTGTAGTGTATCCATTAGCTATTTTACACTGCTCACTCTTGCAGCGTTCACAAACAAGAACTGAATCCAAAGAAAGGATCACAGTTGTGGCGTAGCGGAAGATTAGGCATGCAGAGGGCCCCCTTCCCCAAGTTTGTTAAGAAAGCATGGGCCGCGCCACACTCCAGGCCAGTCTGGATCCCCATGCATGCGCAATGTACATGATGATCATGCTGCTGTAGCGGCCCATTGCACACAGCAATAGGAGAAAGATGCAAGTATGTGTTTTAATTGCATCTTCTATCTTCTACGTACCTTAGAAACATGATGGCTTTGGCCGCCCCTTGGCATCCAAATGTACCAGCCACATCTGTGTGTTGCCAGTAATATTAGATGCAGTAATGATACCATCAGGAAACATGCTCATGCTGGCTCTGCCAATATATTTCAGTATCCCCAGGTAAAAGCATACTCCTGTCGGTTTTCCCTTAATGCCAGTAAAAATCTCATGTCACAATAGGAAAATATGTATTGCTGAGCACATACCCCTCCCTCCCCACCCACCCCCTCCAGCTCCGCCTTATATGTAAGAACGCTCATCATTGCTGGGTCCTTAATGCAAGTAAAACGATGTAATGCCACAATATGGAAACATTCCTTTGCTGATTGCACAAATGACACCTCCTCCCATGTAAAAACACCCACTATATTGGCCTTGCCCTTAATGCAAGTAGAAATGCCATGCTACAGAAAGAAAATGTCTAGGATGTCTGCCCCATTGCACCCTAAACTCCTCATCCCAACCTCTCTTCCATGTAATAACGCGCATCAAGCTGGCTTTGCCCAAAAATGCAAGCAAAACATGCTATGTCACTGTAAGAAAATGTCCATGCGCCAGTGCCCAAGCCTCACAGACACATATTCATACCCATTCGCCCTCCAGTCATTCACCCATGCAACTTCTCTCTGTCATTAGCACACACAAAGACATTTCACACTGCATTCTCATTCACGTGCACACTCACACCCATACATAAACACTGAACTCAATTTCATATGCACACTTATACAGACACACCCTTGCTTGCACGCACACATTCTGTCATGATCCAGCATCTGCCATATCACTGTGTATGCTGGGGGCTCTGTTGATAGCAATTGCTGTGGCCATTAGGCGCCCTCATTGCAAGTTAGAAAATCCAGGCTTCAGCAGCATCTGTATCTGTGACCTCATTGTGCGGACCAGACGTACATCCTATCCGGTACTGGGAAGATATTCTTTGATATCAACACAAAAGTAAATCGCATGCTTCCTTGTTGAAGCCGGCTTCTCAATTGTTTCTCACTTTGAGCAGTCTTCTGATCTCCAGAGAAATATCCTCCCTTTTTTTTAGAATTTAGCTACACTAAACGAACTATAACCTCTGGCCTCTTTGATATGGCAGACTATGTTCTCCTCTGGTTTACTGACCTGAGTTTTTTGTTTTCCGGATTGGACCCTTGAACTGCGAACTGGATTGGCGACTCAAACTGTGTTGTATGTTTTTTGGTTCTTGACCTCAATGTTTTGCTCAGGAACCATTCCTGCAATTGACGTGGATTGGCAACCCGGATGTTGTCTTTCTGTCATCCATAGATCTTCTTTTCCGTTGCTTTCTGCTTTCATCCATCGTTGTGCCTCGGTCAGCCCGCCATGTGTCCTTGATTTTCGGGTCTTTTTTTCCATGCATACTCTTGGGGGGTTTTGCGGCCAAGTCGGCCAGCCTACTGTTGGAAAATTAGTACCCAGTCTTATATGATGTAGACTCCCTACTAGCAGCTATGGGTAGACTCTTAGAGACCTGATTCAAGGCACAAACACAGGATCTTGCCCTTTTGTATCATCCCCAGGCAAACCAGAAATTCTCTGGTATATCACCCAGTTCAATCAGTTGGCCTTGGAGACCTCTTGGCTGCATAGCAAGAAGGCCGCCTTTATGCAGAGCATCTCTGAAAACCTGAACGATAATGATATAAGGCATTTATAATGCGCCTATACACAAGTGTTTCAAGGCGCGATGACTTGTCAGTGGTACCCTCAATTGCGGCATCCTATCCTGACTTGTTGAACTTAGTATCATCACTGGATGCTTGATTGTCCGAGCATGGGGTTATATGCTGTCGACCCTTTTTTCTCTGCACCCCCCAAAAAGGGGAAACCAGTTCACCATTTGAGGGCAGCGTTGCCCCAAGTCCATGCAGATAAGCAGCCTTAAGGGGCCTTTCGCTTAAGAAGAAAGAGAATGCAGGAAGAAGTCCAACCTTTGCTATTGTGGGAAAGCGGCCTCTCCAACTATTTTGTCAGGTCAAGCCTCTAAAAAAGATGGAAAACACCAACATTTCCATTGGAATGGCCTCTTGGGCCAGTCCAGAATACAGACTGCCTTGTCTTTCAGCTGGTCTTGTTTGCTCTGTGATTTATCTCCAAGCCATTCTGGCTGTCCATGACTATTGCCACCTCCTGGTCTCCATATTGTTAGTCTGGTGTTGCCAAGAATTATATAGATATCTCCTTTGCACAGAAGGAAGGGGGCTCCTGAATCAGTAAGCGGGATCCCTCTGTCCTCCTGTCCTGTGGTGGAGCAAATCATACAAGGGCACAAGGAGCAGGTCTTCTTTTATCTAGTAGCTGTATTAAACTTGGCATTCCCTGGCTACAGGAACATAATCATAATCATGAGATTGCATCAACCAATCAATAACCTAATCATGTTATTGATTGGGTGACGGCTAAGATCAATTTTCCTGCAACCTGAGCAAAACACTTTGAGGGGTCCACAACAGAGTTTCTAAGTTCTTGCCAGGCCCTGTTATCCACTTATCATGTGATTAGGTCCATTAAAAGTGTGCCTCTCCCCGAGTATCAAGACTTAACTGACATCTTTAGCACCATATAAAAAAAGTTGAAATTCGACCAACTCATTGAAGTTACAATTGTACCATTGATCTCGTAGAGTAGACAAGATACCCCTCTTGTGTTTATATTACTTAACCCCAAAAGAGGATGACATATTGATGGAGCAGTTGTCAACAGCTCTAAAGAATGTTTTTGTATGCCATTCCAGGTCACCAGCCGCCTCCCCAATTTTCTTCGTACCGCAACAAGGAGGCCTCAGGCCATGGATCAACTACATGTCCCTGAATGATGTCACTGTTAAAAACTGGTACCCCCTTCCACTTCTTCACTTCCTCTTGATCAGTTGTGAACAACCACAATAGTCACTAAATTACCTCCAAGGGGCATATAGTCTGGTCCACATCCACTAGGGCAATGAGTGGAAAACAGACTTTTGTATCAAATATGGGCTTTTTGAACCCCCCCTACAACCTTTCAACATTTAATTGAGGTATTTAGTGTACTTTTTGGTCAGTTTGTTGTGGTGGACCACAACAGTTTTCTAATAGATTCCGAGATGTGTTGATGACATGTTCACATCATGCTATAATGTTTGAGGGACCATAATCTCTATGGGGGAAGGATAGCTCTGAGGCAACGAGTTTCGTCTTGGCAGCAAGACAACATGGCGCAACAGAGCTTCGACTCCTGATCCCACATTTAGAAACCATTAGTTGGTATTAAGCGCGTTATAAATAAACAATAAATAAAATAAGGATGTGTTCTATACTTATTCCTGGTTTTCTTTTATGCCCTGTGGTATCCAGATTAGCACCACAAAGGTTAAAGGTATTCTGGAATGGCCTTGCCATTTTTTTACAGGAACTTTATGCATTCGGTCTCCTCCAAAGTAGCCCTGTTAACTCGCCTGAGATGTCAAATATTTCCTCTTCAGTGCACAGAAGATGCGCTACCAGATTTCGTCACCTTGAAATACATGTTGACTACAGCACCACTCCTCCAACCCCCCGATCCTGATCGCCAGTTTATTGTAGAGGAAGACTCCTCGACAGTGGCCTTTGGGCCCATGCTTTCCCAAAGGTGCTCTCTGACTCATTGATTCAGTATCCTATTTTTCCTGTAAGTTGACACCGGCATAGCAGGGGTACTAAGTCACAAACCAGGAAATGCTGGACATTACAGCCTCCTTACAAGGATGTAGACACCATCTGCAAGGGGCCAAACAAAAGATGCTAGTTTATATGGATCATTATAATCTGCAAGTGTTAGGCTCTATCAAATGTTCCAATGCCCACCAGGCAAAATGGCAACTTTTTTTCTAGCTTGAAATCTGCTAAGATTTTTGGTCACCCTGGACAACACAAGATGCTTCTGTTATCAAAATGATGGTGGTGGTGGTCGAATATGAAATCCGATATTATTGGACATATACTGAATTGTGCTATTTCTTCCCAACGCAAGAATGGTAGCGGTAGAACTCTTGGGCTCCTACAGACCATGCCATCCCACATCAGCTCTAGTACATGATCACCATGGAATGTATAGTTGAATAACGCCGAGTGTACGGAAACAATCCTGTCTCGGTGGCCATAGATTCTTTTACCAAGATGGGACAATTAATTCCCTGCCAAGGTGTTCCTTCTGATCTTGCCTTCGCTGATTTATTCTTCTATCATGTATCCCGTATTTTAGACTGCATACCATAATTATGCCTGACCGAGAGACAAAGTTTACATCACAGTTCTGGCATGCCCTTATGTCCCTATTGGGCATCAACACATGGTACCCCTCTGCACTTATTAAGCGTGTTGTTTAAGCACCTATGCACTGCCCCAGTGAGAACTAAATATTACAGTGATGCCCCCTGTAAACCTGCTCCTGTGTACAAATGTTATGAGTGGGTATGTCTGTCGACATTCCGTATCCCTGGTACACGGAAGCGTCTTCCCCTGTTTGTGGGCACCTATGTAATCTCTTATTGTGAAACCTGTGCCAGTCAAACGGCTTCTCCCGAAAGCGCATGGAAGATTGACCCTATTTTTCATGTCTGTCCTGAAAGCCATGTTCTCCCTTAGCTCGCTTGCCTTTGACCCTCTGTTCCCAGAGAGTGGAAGGTCCCGAGGAGAATGAGATGCAGGCCGTCCATGATTCGTGCGTGGGAATTGGAAGGCCTATGGCTCTGGGAACAGATGCTGGGAACCGGCTCATGTTCATGCTCCTCTTTTAATCTCCAAGTTCCACCTCCATCCCAAGCACACACAGAGACTGCGTGTGCTGCCGAAGCGGACTCCGCCATGATCCGCTGCATTGCAGAGGGCACTGGGTCTCTGTCACTGGCATTTGCCTTGGTGACTAGGTACCTGATTTCAGGCTAGAAAATACGGGCCCCACTGCCACTGTGAAGTCATCCTGCAGGCTAGACGTACTGCTAATCCGTTATTGACAGGATGTTCCGCATTATCAATTCAAAAGTAAATAGCTTACATACTGGTCTGCACACGCTTCTTCACTGTGTTGCACTCTTTGAGCAGCATTCTGATCGCCGGAGAAATCCAGTCTTATTTTTGCGACTTTGGCTACGTTTAAGGAACTATAATCTCTTGACCTGCCTCTGGAACCTGGAACCATGTTAAACGTAGACTTTGTTTTATGTTGTTCTGGTTTTCTGACCTCAAATTTTTGTTTTATGGCTTGAAGCTTCGAACTACGAATTGGATTGGCGACCCAAACTGTATTGTATGTTTTTTTTTGGTTCTTGACATCACCTTTTGCACTGGATACACCGCTAGCACTATGACTTGGATTGAAAACCCAGATATTGGCTTTCTGACATCCAGGCATCTCCTGTTCCATTGGCTTTCCACCCATATCAGCCTCTGCATCCTTAATCTCTGTTGATTTGTGGGTCCCTTTTGCCACCTAGTCGGTGGACTCTGGCGTCTCAGGTGTAGTGTATGCCCACACACTTTTCTAGTCAGCAACCTCCCTCTCTATTTGTATTTTGCATTCATTTGAGGAACAGGGATATCAATTTTAATCCGAAATGACTTACAGTAACACATTTACAGATGGCAGAGGCATACCCATGATACGATATGATTGGTTATTTATAACTCGCTTAATACTCAGAGGTTTCCAAGCGCGGACCCGCGGATCGAACCTGTGTTGCTCCGTGTCGTCTTGCTTCCAAGGCGAGCACGTTGCCCATTAGCTATCCTCCCGAGACATGAAGCATGCCTGTAAAATAGTACAAAGGTGCGAACAAGTGGAGAGCCAGTTTATGAAGATGTAAAGCGATGGACATATATAAACAAACAGGAAGAAATATAGATAAGAAAACGGGTGACTTACAAAGGTAACCTTAACTTAAGGAGGCAAGTGTTTCAAACTGAAGAGGAGTACTATATAAATATACATAATGACATTATTAAGTATCACTGGAGGCAGTTGTGGGATCGGGCAGGGAGGGTGGGGGAGAGGATAAGGGGAGGGAGCCCCATCTCCAGCAAGTAAGTGAATTGGAAGCCAAGCTTTGAAAGAATCCAATTGGGCTGACTCTGATTGTTCTAGGCAGTGGGTTGCAGTGGAGCGTGTTGAATAGGGAGAAAAAGCGTAAGCAGGAGGTGGCACAGGGAGATTATGGGACAGTGAGGTTGAGTGCAGAGAAGGATAGGAGGGAATGAGATAGTGAGAAAACTGAGATACAAACAGACAGTTACCGAACAGCAAGACCATTTATAGCTTTGTAGACTAACAGAAGGAACTTGAAAAAAGCTGTTGTGCATGGAGAGCCAACCGACGTGTTGTCACTTGGTAGAAGTGGGGCAAAATCTCAGTAAGTTGTATAGAGGGTAGGTTGCAAAGTTGACGACTTTGTCTAAAGGGAGGAAGAGTAGCGGTGAAGGCCAAAGAGTAGACTTGTGCAGTATTCAAGGTTGCTGAGCACAAGAGTGGAAATTAGTTTTTGTAAAGTGGTTAGTATGAAAAGGATGAATTTTCCTAGTGGTGAGGAGATTAATGAGCGGCAGTGGTAGTGATGAATAGTTGCATTTGGAGGTCGCTATCAAAGGAGACCCCAAGTTGCAAGCCATGAGTGAGGGAGCAAGAAGGTCCGATGGGAACAAAATAGGAGTGGGATAGCATTGGAAGCTGTGAGGAAGAGGACTTCCGTTTATGAAGAGTTCAGACTGAGGCAGCACTGAGACATTCAGTGACAAATTGACATTCTGAAATAGCTGGGGTGAAGAAGGGAAAGGAGAAAAATATTTGATGTCCTCAGCAAAAAGATAATAATGAAAGCCAAATGATGAGAAGTCTTCCTAGGACAGAGATATAGAGAGGGAAGTACTGATCTTTGGGGGATGCTGACAGGAACAGGAATGGGGTCGGGCAAGAGCTGATTTGCGAATCCAAGGTCCTGAATAGTGAGGAGGAGAGCGGACTGGGCAAAAGTGACCGAAAGGTAAAAAAGGTTGAGTATTGAATAGAGTTTGGAGTGGTGAGCATTAGCGAGGAGGCTAGAGACATTCATGTGTGCAGCCTTGGTTAAGTGTTTACTATGGAAGCCGGATTGAAGTGAGTCTCCAAGGCTGTTCTCTCTGGTCGAAGAACACCTGCTTAACGACTTTTGTATAATAGGTAATGAGAGACATTTGGATCAGCACAGGGTTTCTTAAATAGGGGTAATTCAATTTCAGATTTGAAGGGGACACTCAAGAGTACAGTGGAGGTAGAGAGGTTAAAGAGCTCAGAGAGATGAAGACTATGTCTTTGATCATTTGGGGAGCAGACAGGTTGATAGGAGTGCAAAATGGGTTGGCAATGCAATGGATGAGTACTAATATAATAGAAGAAGTAGGGGAGGAGTACTCATGGGTATAAGGGGTAGGTGGTGGACAGGGCGATTTTTGCAGAGAAAGAGATAGGACGGCTGTAAGCATGTCAAGACATTTTTTGCAAAAGTAGTGAGCAAAGTCCTTAGTAGAATGTGAGGAAACAATGAATGTTGGCTTGGGAGTTGTGTGCAAAGCTTGTTAGATTGAAGTTCGTGATGTAGGAGTAGATGTTGTAGAGGGCTTGTGTTTTTCAGTGGCCAAGTGAAAGAGTGATAGGAGGTGGGGGAGATGAGCAGGGGTTGTGTGTAGTGAGTTGGCGACCCTGAGAGAACTGGAGTGTCTTATTTGAGTGGTTCAGGGATAAAAGAGAAAGCTGTGGAAGTCAGAGAGTGATGCAGAAGTTAGACCAGGTTGAAGCTGAAGGCCATGAGAAAAGGAAAGCCGACGAGTGAGTAGTAGGAGTGAAGCATATTAGAGATGCATTGTAAAGGGCAGAAAAATAGGCAAGTGAAGACAATGAAGAAAGGGTGCAGCCCAAGGGAGAAGGGTCAGTGGAAATAAAGGGTGGCTGGTTGGCTGCAAATGAGCAGGTGTAATTTCTTAGTTGGGCTAGAATTGCAGTATACGTAGTCAAATCCATTAATTATAGCGAGGGTGTTTGGGTTTAAAGGTAATTTTAAAGTCATCTTTTTTTTTTTATTGTTCATTTCAAAACTGGTGGGTTATTGTGGCTGAAAATAATGCACTGCAAAATAAATTCCAATTAAATAAGAAAAATAGAAACCATGCACTAATGGTTCCTAAATGTTTTAACCAAAAACATTGCCATGCAAATCAACATGCGCAACCCTCAGATTTGAGTTTAATCTATCATTTCAGGAGGAATGGAGGAAACTATGCACCGGCATCTAAAAGGCACCGATTGGAAAATCTTGTACCGATCTCATATCTGGTTTCTAAGTGGTTTACATCTTTCCTAAAATATAGAACCCAACAGGTGAAACCGGGCCCTCTTCTGTCCCCAGAAAGCTTTAGCATGTGGAGTCCCGGAGGCCTCTCTATTGTCTCCACCCTTATTTCAACATATATATGAGACCTCTTTATAATATATTTTAAAAAGGGAAGATCGGCTTCTATACTTATGCAGACGATGCACAAATATATCTGAAACTGACGATTATATGACTGACCCAGATGCTGTGACAAATTGTCTGGACGAGGTACTATCTTGGATGCTGGAGAGCACACTCCAGCTTAATCCCAATAAAACTGAGGTTATTTTATTTTGGCCCAAACATATATCCCATAGCACAGAGGAAATTGGTCCATCTGCAATGTTCTTTGATGCCTGCATGAAGTATGCATCCAAAGTTCTCAAACTGATTGTTTTTCTCATCCACAGTTAAAAACCTAGTTTTTATTGGCAGCATTTACTTAGCTTGTATGAGCAAGTCAATCAGTTGGTGAAATCTTCCTTTTTTTAATCTTCTGCTGTTATGTAGAGCTACTCAATTTGTGTCCAATCCCTTCGCAGGTGTGGTGAACACCCTGATAAATTAAAAAAATATGATTGTAACTCATTGTATGTCATAATTCCGGACTACTAGATTACGCGACTCCGGCAAGTTCAGAACACAGAAGTATGCCTAATTTGTAATTTTGTCGTTTCGTGATTCTTCTCTGCCATTTGGCGTTCCCTACATTTAACTACCGACGAGAAGTTGGATTGATTTTACGATTCTTAGCCTGGCATACAAACGAGTGCATGGTTTAGCCTCAGTCTATCTGTAGAATAAAATTCATAAATATCTTCCAGTGAGATAAATATCTTTACGCTTTAGAGATCAGATGTTTTTGGTAAGTCCTGCCTCAACGTTTTTGCATAAAGGAGGTGTGTTTGTCCTCTGTAGCAGATCCAAGATTGTGGGATTCTCTCTCCAAGAATATCCATGAGATGAAAAACGTCTTGCAATTTCACAGAGCCATCAAGACCTGGTGTTTCTGCTAACTTTTGCATTCATCAGGAATTATTATTTTGGCATTACTTCGCCATTCCACTTGTCTCTGGTGTGTGATAAATGAAAAATCACAAAGATGGATCAGTAGGAGAGCAGTACTGACCCAGTGTCACTGGCCAGTATGATGGTGGGCTGAGCGTGACACTGCAAATGACATGCAATCTCATAGGAAGCACGGAGAACTGTACTCAGGAGGGATGGAGGACTGAATGACCCAAACGTGGTCACACCAACATCGCCTATTGCAGCCCATAATAGAGAAAGCGATCAACCGCTCAAGAGGGACAGGCAACCATCCCCACTGAAGGCAAGTGCTGTACTATAGATGACGTTTCAGCAGAGATGGTACATACCGTGGTGCCGTGCCAATCGACTGATCACGCAAGGTGTAACCATGCCCCACTCATCCGATGGAGTAATCCAGAGACTAAACCCATCAGAGGGATGCAGTCTCTTTCTCACTTATATGGGACCAGAATGTCAGTGAGAAGGCAGTGATAAAGCTCCGTCGTAGGCTCTTTTGGGGATACCAGATGGTGAAGAGGCTGCTTATTCTGGTGCAGTTCAAATATGACGAGCAAACTAAAACATTCTGATAGCCATTCCTCAACTGGAGGCATCATAGGAGGGAAAAATCAAATATTGAACCAGGTGCACTCCAAATAAATAAATAAATAAATAAATCTCTGCGGTCAATGAACGCACTGCAACTGCTGGAGACCCCTGACCCTTTTAGAGAACATCCATGAATTAGTTGGATGCTCTTTTTAGGAATATATTTTGATAAAACTATGAACACTCAGTAGGAAAATAAAGTGTTGCTATCTCCCTTTCAATGCACAGTGTGCCTAAAATGTAGACTAGTGAAGCGGTTAATAGGTCTAAAGAATATGGAGGTCATGCCAGAAGGTCACGAGAAACTAATTGGTATTGTGAGGTTCTATTTCTGTCCCTATTGAATGGGTGTTACAGGTATTGTTGCCTGTGAAGAGGATGTAAATTGGAGAAAGTTGAGTTGTTTGTAAGAATGAATGTGTATGATTGAGTTTTGAGAATACATTGGGCCTCATTACACGGACGGCGGTAAGGGTTTACCGGTACTGGTAAGGGTACCAGTGCCGGTAAACCCTTACCGCCTTACTACGAGGTCCCTTTGTGGGACCCTACCCTTTACCAGCCGTTAAGGACGGGACCCGCAAAGGGACCTAGGAGGTAATTACGGTACCGCAATTTGCGGTACTGTAATTACCACCTTCCCCATTCCCATTGAGCCCTCTGGGGGCAAAAATGGGAATGGGGAAGGGCCATGGTGAATGGGGAATTACCGCCCCCACACACCTTGGAATAGGGCGGTAATTCCGCCATTCACCATGGCGGACTCGGTAAAATACCGGCAGCAACCATGGTGCTAATAGCGCCATGGTTACCGCCGTCCGTGTAATGAGGCCCATCCTCTTTTCTGTGTTATACGTTGATTATTCTAGCCCGGGGGCATACAGAACACTCAGTGGGGCCATTCTGGGAGGGTTGAGAACCCTGATGGACAGACTGAATGCAGTGACTAATCCACTGACTTGTATTGTGTTATTGAGCCTCACCACACTAAAATAGATCTCTATACTGAGTCTTCCTACAATCAATATGGCTGCAAAGCTTCCCAAAAATGTAGAAAAGAGAAAGTTCTAAACTTTATAGGCAAAGAATTTATTTGAAAGAGTCCATCAAAGTTCCAAATGCTTTAGTAACAAAAATAGAAGACGTTTCAGTAAGTTAACACAAGGCTACATTCCAGGTAATTTGGTAAATTTAATACAATAAATGCAATAAATGACCAGTTCTAAAAGATATGAAATCAGTGCTGACACTCCAACTCAGCGTGTGTCGGTCATTGAGACGCTCGTTAGCATCAAAGTGTGTCTGTCGAAAAATATACAGCAACATTGTAGTTGGTTGCATTCACACTACAGAAATAGTACAAAGCAAACATTACTAATGCACTATATAGACTGACAATAGAAACAAAAGTACATAGAATTTCAAAGTCTCCCGATGTGCCTCCCAAAGATCAAAAGACCCCTCTTATTTGTGATACCACTTTGGATTCACTGAATAATGACGTTTCACCAAACTTTTTGGTTTTGGGTAATGCTGAATCTCGCCTGAGTGCCACAGTCAAGGAAGGCGGACACAACCCTTTTGATTGTGATGACGTATATAAATCCAGGGAAAACTGTGAATGGAGGGGAGACTGAGTCATACACAGAGGCAAACCTCTGTGGAGGAGAAATTCTAGAGAGGCAGAACCACACTAGACCGCAATGCCAGCGGTAGCATGTAGAGCGAGCCTAACGCTAGCCAGAAGCCGGAAGGTTTGCGACCCATTCGAAAGACAAGCCATGGTCGGAGGGAGAGGCGGAGATGGAGAAGCACCCTTTTCCCCTGGTGGCGTGACCACGGGAAAAGACATGGTGCCCAGCAACCGAACCCAAGACCAGATCATTGGGTAGAGCCCAAATCCCCGAGATCCATGCCAGTAGGACGTTGGCTGCCGAGAGAAGCAGCACCAGGGAAGTGAACACTCTCAGGGAGAGACTACCGCTGAGAGGTACAGAAGCCTACAAGGTTTCGGGAACCTGAGAAACCAGACCGGACAAGCGCACTGTATGAATTGGGAGCAAATTAGATGCAAACACTTTGTGTCCAGGCTGGAAGAGCCTATGCGCTTATGAGAGCCTGAGAAACCCAAACGGGCGAGCGCCTTTGTGAATCTGATTGACAGAGACACAAACTCTTTGCATACAAGCGGGAGCCTGAGAAACTCACGCCCTGTGTGAACTGAATCAAGTTGAATACAAACCCTTTCAACCAAGGCTGAGAGACACTATGAGGTTTCGGGAACCTGAGCAACCAGAGAGGGCAAGACGCCTATTTGAATCAGAATGAGAAGTACAAATACTTTGAGTCAGGGCTGAGAGGGCCTGCAGGGTTTTGGGAGCCTTGGAGACCTGAATGAGCAAGCGCACTGTGTGAATCGAATCGAGTTGAATACAATCACTGTGAACCAAGGCTGGGAGAGCCTACAAGGTTTTGGGAGCCCGAGAAACCCAAATGGGCAAGCGCCCTTGTGAATTAGAAAGAAAAATATATGAAAACTTTGAATCAAGGTTGGGAAAGCCGACGAGCTTACAGGACCCTCAGGAACCTGAAGGGTACAAGCACTGTGAAGGCATCATCAAGTACGACACAGACTACAGACTTAAAATTCCAACAAAAGATATTTATTAACTTAAACGTCAGTATGGTTGAAGGCCTAACTTGCCCTATGCTAAGGTTGGACTTCCCTTCCTGAACGACACTAAGGAAAGTCTGAGTCAAAGAGTTCAACTAAAAAGTCTGTCCTTGTCCAAAACCTATCCTTGCTCTCACAAATCCATTAACCAATGTGTAGGGATGTCACATTCAAAGGAAAGAGTGTTCAACTTAAAAGTTCCGAGCTTCTTCCAGATCACAGTTTACTTTCAGCTCCCTTCCCCAAGTACAAGAAAGTTCCATGAAAAAGTCTGAGTTTACCTTCTCCCAGTTCAGGGCAGCACAGTTACGAACCAATCTTTGGGGTTCCCTTCCCCAAGGTTCAAGTAAAACAATACAAAAACAAAAGGGGTCTTGAGACTCCGCTCTCAAGACAACATAGGTGGTTCTTGTAAGCCTCAGCTTTCCCTTCTCCAAGACTTCAATTCTGCCACCTACACTTGTAATCTTTCCAAAGGAAAAAGTCTTGACAAAACACCAGGTCAACTTGACCTCCCTTCTAGCCCACTTTGCCAGCTCGGATGCAGTGGTTTCCTTAGGCTGTTGTTCACCGTTCTTATGGTTTACCATGCAGGGCTCTCTGGTCTAGGTGCAGTTGTTAGACCACTCGGTCCATCCATTACAGGCCACGCAACCAGGGGCCCAGGACTCCTTGGAGCAAACACCCAGGTTTACTTGGCACTGGCTCCTGTGCACAGTCACCTTCACTTTGTTCCTTTTGTTGGCCTCTTGGCGTTGGGGATACACTTCCTTGGCTTCTCCTTATTAACCTTGTGGCCCTGCCACCATTTGTTCCTCACCCCCTGCCAAGCTGTGGCCTTGTCACACTGCATTCACTCTCAAAATGTTCACCGTCTTCGAATGTGCACTTTTATTGTTCACATTTTTAAAGTTCTATTTAGTTCAGGCTTTAATATGCACCTTTTTATCTCGGTATGTGTGCCCTTTTGACTGTTAATAAATGAGCCTTTAGTTGTTTAAAGTAAACTTTTTCTTTAGCTCAGTATTCAATGAGCATTTAATATTTCAAAGTACGGTTCTGCTTTACCTTGTTATTCAAAGAGCATTTAATTGTTAAAAGTAACATTTTTCGTTTGCTCGGTATTCAAAAACCACATCATTGTTTCTATACTGTAGACCAGAGTTCCTTTGCAGTCTTGTTGGAGCGCTCCAGAGCGCCTCTGCCCTCACAACACTCACCGGCCTTCTGTATATTACCGGCGGGAGCCTCGCTTGCCGGCCTTGTGATTCTCTCTTCATGCTGGCAGCTTCAGTGCCTCAGTCGGCGCGCGGGCAGTGTCCTCTCTGCTCCGGCTTCACGGCAGCTCCTGCTGCGCTCTTAGGGGTCTGGAAGCTCCCAGACTTGGGGAAGTCACACGGCCCACTTGCTTCGGGTCCCTCAAGTCTGCTTGATCTTTTGCTGGTGTCCTAGCTTGCCATGCTCCAGTTCCCCTACTGCTGCCTCTTCACACGGTGCTCCCTGTCTCACTCTCCCATCTTCCTCTGGCTGCTTGATTTCCATTTATACACCTGTAGCCCCTTGACAGGCTGCAGGTGTGGCTCTCTCATTAGTCCTGCCTGACCATTATCGGAGGGACATGCCTGACCCTCTGTCACGACTCGCTCCCTTCGCTCCCGTTCCCACCACTTGGGGGAATGCATTGGGGTTTATTCCCTTCTGGACTTTTCCTCCCAACCTTATGCTACAGTGCTGTGATGAATTGGGAGCACTAAATCCCTATTTTCCAAGCTACTTCCCTTCCGGATCCATTCCAGGTTTTTGGCAGCCAGCATGCTGCTTTAATCAAATGACTATGCTTCCCAGAATGCCTGGCCCACTGCTTCACCTCCACCCTTGCAGGACAAGGTTGGGTGGAGGATAGGCAACACCTGTGGCTGCAGGTGCAGCAATCAGCACACCAATAACACGGAAGGAGGTAAAAGGGAAGAAAAACCCGTAATAGACCACCCTCAAAAAGGTCAACAACCTTTAGTACTATACATTAGGGTCCAACAGGCATCTTGTTTATGTTCCACATCGGTAACCTTGGGTCAAGAAATCTGCCCTTTTATCATTAAATCAACAGGCAATTTCTAGAAAAATATATACATTTTATTGATAAGCACAAAGGTCAATCATACAAATATATACAGGGACAATACATACATTTGAGAACAAAGCAGTACAGCTGTACAGATTGTACTGGCATTAAGTAATTCGAAGAAGAGGAACAATATCTACTTATGTTCAAATTGACCTCCCATGTTCTTCAATTTCAACAGCAATAAAACAAGAAAGAGACATCAGTGCAACGCCATAGAAAAAACAGTCAGTCTCAGGGTGTGTAGGGCAGGGCAAGGTAACTGTCCTCCAGGTTTGAGGTATTCAGCACATAAAGTGTCTTTGTGCAAGTGCAATTACACAATGGTTTTAGCAAAGTTTAACAGGATTTTCTCAAACAGTATAACATTCTCTCATTCAACATATCTCATACACACCCTTCTCAACATACATTCATCCAACATGTTTCTTTCCATCAACCACACAATCAGAAAAAAGGGGGGTATAAAAAAATGAAGGGAAATTCGTCAGGGAACTGTCGCGTCTATGTCTATAATTTTGTGCACTGTATAATGCTCAAGGCGCTGTGATAGATAAAACACAAGAACCCTCACGTCAATTGGGTCTCTCAAAACTCAGTCCTATAATGGCGTATATATATAGTATACATCCACAGCAAACAACTTTGTTGAATCCACTTGTTACCTACGGGAAAAAAAGAAAAACAAGAAAGGACAATTAGAACTTAGTCTAAATGTCCTGCCAAAATTAGCCAATATATGATTTACCAGTTACGAGTTTCTTAAATTAACTCGTTATGGCTGAAGATAGTGTCAGTTAAATCAACACTTCAAGCCGGCATAGGGACAGCACGGGGGTCTGAACATAAGCTAATCCCCATCACATAAAGCAACATCAAATGGTGACGGTTAAGGTCAAGACTCTGTTTCTGCTCACTAAATGGCATAGCGCAGATATGTAGTGATACATTGCACTTATAAAATTCATTTTATAAAGCAGATGCTTACCATCAATTGGATGGTCCGGGAAGCCCAGCAAACTAATCCCCAACGGGGGTGACTCCAAGGGCGGTAAATGCACTGGGCATAGACATCCTCACTATGGGATATTAACCCACCAGAGGGTACATTTCCTGGTACACCTCGTTCATTCTGTAAAAGGAACAGAATAAAACACAAAAATACCACGTTAGGTCTCTTCTGAAGGGAAAAGAGCAACATGCTGCCCTTCTACACTAGAGGCTGCATGACATTTACCGTCCGAGGGAGGATTCTCATTCGTAGTGGGTGGGAGTTCCCAACACACGAGATCCAACGGAGAACGGGAAGCCCTGGTGCATGTGGCTGTTCCTACACCGTGCTCGCTGCTGCAGGGTCTGTCGTGTGCAGACAACTAGCAGAGGGAGAGAGAGACACGAAAGAGAGGAAGCGGGAGAAAAGCAGGTTAAAGTAGACCTCACTCGTACCCCTTGGCCATATGTCATGAGGCTAGCGGCTGTCATTTACCTTCATGCAGTTAATCTCCTTCCCGTGTGGCGCCGTCTTCCGGGCAGGGACATGGACGTGGCTGAATATGCATATTGGTAGGCTCTACAATATCCTTTATACAGGAAGTAGTTACTGCCAAAGAGTGGTGATTGGAGCACCTAGAGCATGTGATCAATCACGTGATACTTTAATTTGGAGCAGTGTCAGCACGAGTTGCCCACTAGAAATCACGTGTTGCATCACGTGCTCTGTTTGTTTATATCTGCGGATGCCTCGAGCACTGGGAACTTTGGAGCAATTGGAGCATTAGAGATCATGTGTAAAACACGTGATGTTTAAGTTTTTACCTACGCTCGCCTCAACCACTGATAACTTCGAAAAGACAGTCCTTCTGTCACGCGCTAAATGCGCGATATGAACACATGGAATCATAAGTTGTGTCCTCTGCTGTGGTAATTTATTCCTGTGTGGATTCGATCGCCTCTACCACTCAATGGCCACACTACTATCCCGTGAGAAAAAAAAAAAAATTAATTAAGGAAACCAACACTTGCGATCACATTGGCATGTTGGAGTTCCCAATAATGTGTACCATGTCTTACAAGAGGTAATTCATGCCAGACAGAATAAATGTATTCAATAAGGACAGCTGGCTAGATTAGGGCATTGCCGTGTGTGGAGCTCGGGAATGAGAATGGATATTTACTGCAACGGGTAAGAGAATCAAAACACGGAAAAACTCCAATAATCTTATCCCTCTATCCAGATCAAGATTAAATGTTGAGCCAATCGATTTTATCATTCAACCCGGAGATAGCACTTTTAGTCAAAAAAATTAATTGCTGTTCTTTCCGAAAAAGCAAGCGTTTATCTCTATTGGTATCAGGACTGGGTGTTAATTTGTATACGACTGTCCATTTTAAGTCTTCAGTTTTATGTCCAAACTCGATCCAATGGTCGACCAATGGGGCATTGGCAGTTCTGTTCCTAAGGCAGCTCTTGTGTTCCCCTATCCTTAGTTTCACCTTTCTGTCCGTTTTACCGATGTAGAATTTTCTGCAGGGACACCAGATGGTATAAATAACCATACTGGTGTTACAATTAGTGTGTTTGGTTTGTTTCCACGGTGAGCCAAGGCCCAAATCTGCTTCTGTACTTCTTTTAGTAGAGTTGCAATAGGTACAATGGCCACAAGGAAAATGACCAGTTATTGGGGGCATGTTCCATATCTCTGTAATACTTCTTTGCTGTTCAGTTCTGGTGGTGATGTCATTCCTGATAATATGATCTTTGATATTTTTGCTGCGTTTGAAAGCAACCACCGGTTTAGGGACTGGTGTTTCACTTTTGCTTAAGACATCCCAGTTTTTTAGGACAATTTTCTTGATTTGATTGGACATATCACTGTAGGTGTTTACAAATACTAATTTTGTGTCTTGGTTTTTCCGTGAATTGTGTTCTGTATATTCTAATAGGGATTCACAATGGTTGTTTATGGTCCTTTTCAAGGCTTGTGTGGTTATTTGTTTAGGATAACCCCTTCGTTCCAAATTATTTTTCATGTTGGTTGCACTCGCTTGGAAGTCTTCTTTGGTAGAGCTATTCCTTTTTAGTCTCAAGAATTGGCTCAATGGCAGATTGTCCCGCACATGTTTTGGGTGAAAGCTCTCATAATGGAGCATTGAATTACGATCGGTTGGTTTATTGTATGGTCTGACATACAGAGTTTTGGACTGTGTGTCCGATGTTATTGTTATATCTAGAAAGTTAAGGTCTTTCTTACTTGAGTTTGAGGTAAATTTGAGAAACCGGTTTTGGATAATCATCCAAGTGAGAAAATTTTGAAGTTCTGTAGTGGAACCTTTCCAGATGACAAATATGTCATCTATATACCTTTTCCATTCAATAATGTTCTTCAGCAATCAGCACACCTGAGGCGTGTGCTCGTTTAGCAGCTTTAAAAGCCTCAGTTTGCTTCAGTCCAGCGCTGGTCATTGATGCAGTGTTTCCGTTTGTGACTGGTCCCTTGTTCCTGGTTCTTAACTTTGTGCTTAGTTCCTAGTTTCTGTTCTTTGTTCCTTACCCTGGATTTCGAATTTATGAGCTTAATTGATTTCTGCTTTCCAGATTTCCCTTTGTCTTCCTCTATTTACAGGCAACCTTTCTCAGTGCTTTTCCCTTTGGTGCAGCCCAGTTTGCCTGTGTTCTTTATTTCTTTATTTGCCCTTTGCTGCTGTAAACCTTGATGATTTAGTCTTTCCTCTTAAAAGTTTAGCTTCCTGTCTTTTTCCTTGGATGGGTGGGGGTTTGCCTTTGTAATTTAGTTTTCCCGGCTCCTGCTCCTTTACTTTCTCTTGGAATCCATTCCATGTTTTCCCTTGCACTTCTGCATTTATTTCCCGTTGATTATTAGGTGTGGTGTGCTGTTTTATCTAGCTCCTGTGTGAATGCCTATATTTTCCTCACTTTTCTATAATCACTATTCCTACTTGCCCCTTGTTGTGAGTCTTATGTATTTAGTTTCCTCCCATTGCTGTTATAGCCTTTCTGGGTCCCTGTTTGATCAACAGGGTTCGTGGGCTTACTGACATTCAAGTGGTATTTCTCGTCCTCGTGAGTACTGTTTTTAATTTCTCTTATTCAATACCATCATGAGTGTTAGCTCACAGATCCTGTCCTTGCTTGCCCTCTATGTGGGCTTAGCGCCGTCAGTATCAGTAATAGCATAGAGGGTAAGGAACTTGCCGACTTTCCTTGCGGTCATAAGGAGTGTCTAGTGCTTACCCCACATCCCTTTTCATATATTTGTATTGTTGTCACACTCTGTTTGCACTCCTGGGTTTTAGTATACACGATTCTTGGTTCCTATGTGCATGTTGTTTGACTCAAAGCTATTCATTGTGTGATTTTGTGCACATTTCCCTTGCCATATTCGCTGCCTTAGTCCTCATCTGACACCCTCACAACTCTTAGTAGGCATCATCCTCGTCCCAGTACCAAAGTGGTGAAAGAGGCAATCTTCACTGCTCTTGATGGTCTCTTCTTCGTCCCAGTACTGTCAGGTGTTACATTCGGAAAATTGAGGGAATTGGCTTGTAATAGCCCATAAATACTTGTGTACGAGCGTGATAGAAATAAAATAGCAATCAATCAATAAAGGTTGTGGCATGGTTAGGTTGGTTATCATTAGGAAAAGGGGGATACTATGTCTCACCCAAGGGCACCCCACTCCCAAGGCTCAAGGTCCCTCCACCCAGGTTATCCTCTCTCGCTTCTCCCTCCCCAGGGTCAGAATCTAAAAGCGAAGGCCTTTCCCTGGCCACCTGCATAGAGGATCCACAGGGAGTAGTAGTAAGAATACGCTCAGGTTTCTCACAGCACCCTGTGGCAAACTGCTTGATATCGATACAAATACTTGAATCAAGGATGGGAGAACCAGCAAGGTTACGGGAACCTGAGAAACCTGTGTGGGCCAGCGCCCTATGTAAAGTATGAAGACTTTGCATCGTTGTTGGGAGAACCAGCAAAGTTACAGGAATCGGCCCCCATGTAAAGTACCTAAACTGCGAGCGGACAAGTCTGCCAGAGAGCCTAAGGAGGTTGGGGAGTCCAAGAGCCATAACAAGAGACTTGTATCCAGAGAAAACATACGGAAGATCTTTCCTTTTAACATAGATGTCTGCCAAAAAGACATGAACTGTTGTAAGATATTGAAGAACTACTTTTCCAAGTGTTGGGCCAGGTAGTAGTCTAAAACCCAGAGACTGTGTCCTGGTCTCCTTCTTTTTGTTTATCTTAAGTGGTGGTTGGACCAGTTGATAGGATTCGGACAGAAGACTTCTACTTTGGACTTTGACAAGCATCCTTAGCTTTGGTTTTGATAGTGAACTTCCCTCATAGAAATAGGGCAGTAAAGCAATCTCAATGTCACCTGGCCTTGTAACATCGCTGTCTCTGTCTTCCCTCTGTGCCTCGTCGCGCTTTGAAACACTTGTGTATCGGCGCGTTATAAATGCCAGATCATATCAAGTTAGGCATTTTATTTTATTTTAAATAAAACTACTTTTAATATGTCAATAAGTCATCCGACTCCTGGTTCGCCACAGTAGTTTTCCCTACCTGACATCTTCAAAAGGGGCTGGTGATTTGGGATGTAGGACGGCTTTCTAGGGGACTTGGTTTGGGGAAGGGTTTTAGTGGATTCCTTGTTGGGAAAGGCTGGGGAGGGTCCCAGCAGCGAAGACCATGGGAGGGTGACCAGGTGATCTCCCCATACCTATCCTGGCTAGGTTCCTAGCCCCAGGAGTTGTCTGGTCTGTGGTCACCAGAGCCAGGCAAGGAACTTCGTCACAGAGCGCATGACAGTTTTGACATTACGGACAAGGGACGGATTCAATAAGTGATGTACCTAAAAGTCTTTTTGTGTGGAAGAGTTCAACGTCTGTCTGTATCAGCAGATCACCTATATTAAGAAACAGTAAAATACTAATTGATGGTGTGGCAATAAGTTCAACAGTTCAACAGTACAATGATCAAATTAGTTAATCTGCCAATTGCTACACATTCTCCAGGCTCTTTGGGGACTACACGCTGGAAACTTGCCAACAAAGGGAAATCGTGATGTGTCCGCGCAGCCAACAATTGATGTTGAGAAAAAGTCTGGGTTTGTCAGTTGGTGGTTAATTTACTGTTAGAGGATAATCTCTCTGTAAACATTACTCAACCATTAATTCCAGTTGTCGACACAGTTCAAGATTAAACCACACCAATCGTTTCACTCTCCAAAATAGAGAATAAGGTAAATTGTCCACAACTGGATGGGGATCGAAACTTCAAAAATGACAATAAGCTGTTACAGTCTTGCTCCTGAAGATGGTCTCATTAACCAAAATGTGTTCAGCTTGAGTCTGTTGATTTGATATTGTTTGGTACTTGGTTTTCATTGGAGTGTTTTTTCTTTGGATGTACCAAGTTACCAGGAATGTATCGATGTGTTGACTGCTGGTTAGGTCAATTATTTTTGTTACCATAGTGTTTGGATCCTTGTTGTTTTCTTAGAAATAAATGGTTTGCTTTAGAAGTTTGGAATCTGTCACTTTTCCAATTTTTTCTGAAGGTTCGGAAGCTTTGAAACCTCAACTATTAGCCCAAAAAAGTGCAGTACCTGGCAGTGGATCTATAACTTCATTTGAGGGAACGCATCCCTGAATGTTTTTGGGCAATTAGTGTGTGCTGTTGCGAGAGGAACTTTTTGTCACCATAGAGGAGTGAGAGTTCTATCTTCTACGAGAAGTAAAACATCCAGTAAACGCAACCGTGTGGAAAAAACAAAAACCCATGGTCACAACTACGGTCATAGAGAAGGGTCAGTAATGCAAGAAACCAGAGATTACTACTTGGCTTACAGAGATTGGCCCTTATTACAAGTGTGACAGTGATTCTGTTAAACCAGTGGCACTGTTTCCGGGCAACTGCATCCACAGAATTACTGTCAAACCACAATCTCGCAGGAGCATGAAATTCCGCATGCCGGTAACGGTGCGACCAGCATAACGGAAACACTGTCACTGAGCACTAAAGCCGGTGGCATCGTCATCACAAATGTTGGTGGCACAGTTACCGGCATGTATACGACAGAAACACCGGGACAGGAAACGTCATCGCAAGAACTAGAAGTTTGCCAGCTGCCATTTTGAAAAACCCAATCCACATAAAATCACCAACTTCTTGTTGCCATCCAGTCACTGTGATACAGGCATCCTGTCATGATCTCTGCTTCCAAAAGATCAGGACTTGCCCGACTCCCTTGGAAGCAGACCCATAACCCCGGTTCCGAGTGCCAGCCAGTCCCAATTGGGACCTTTTGGACCCTGTCCTGGCGCCAGTGGCACCAGGCTCATAAAGATGCCCAGTCCCAGCGCTGGAAGCGCCGGGCTCATAATGTTTTGGTGGACTTACCTGCAGCAGACCATGCTGCTTACTTACCTGCCAGTTGAACCCCTGATCCTCTTCTGTTTGGGACTACTTTTCCTGTTGGGTGGGGCAGGAGCCACTCCCTAGGTTCAGAACACTGGAACTCTTCTGGAAAGCAGGAACTCTTTTCTTACCTAGGCGTGGCTGTGGAAGGAGACACCTAAGCACTACAGGAGGCTATTTAAACCACACCCGATGGATGAATCTTGCTTTGCGTTATTCTGCATTATCTGCAGCAGAACGCTCATCGTGTCTTCTGCTTCTGATCCTGGGCCTAAGGGAACAAAGGCTTACCATCCTGGAATCCAGTCTTCAGCAGCACCTGTAAAGACAAAGAAAGAACAGGTTAGCACTACGGTCTTCAGTGGCAGCGCATCTCTTACCTGGTCCATCGGCTGTCACCAACGCCTCGCGCTGCATTCCGGCATCTGGAAGACAAAGGCTTACCTACTCTTCGCATGCTCCGGAGGTCTTCGCGCTGCATTCCGGCATCTGAAAGACAAAAGCTTACCAGCTCTTCGCACGCTCCGGAGGCCTTCGGCGCTGCATCCCGCATCTGAAAGACAAAAGAAGGTGCGTTTAAAGACATTGGGCAACTTTATTACTCACGTGCCATACTCCTTCCCACGCTGAATCCAGTGGGTATTCCAGCACCCTTCAGCTTCTCTAAAGCTCCGAACTTGTACCTGCAAGATAAAAGGGACAGTCAGTGCGCATCGTGAAGCAGGCTACAAGCGCTTACTTACGTGCTTCCAGGCGCTTCTATTCCTCACGGGGGTTCGATCCTCAACTCTCATCAGCCCGCCATCCGCCATCGCCGGAACCCTGCAAAACAAGAGATATCATTACAAAAGACTTTTAAGACCTTTGAAGTGCCCAGAACTTACCGTTCGTGCAGTTAACGACGGACAGCAGTCCTCTGAGGTCAAGAGGCCTGCACCCTTATCCAGTGAAGAAACTGGTTACGGCACCCTGCCCCGAGGCAGATGGAGAGCTCGGCGTTCACTTACCTAAGGTGAGGGCTTTAACCTTTGGGGTTCTACAGGAGAAGAGAAAGGGAAGAGGAGAGAGGCACCCAATAACCCCAGTCCATTAATCCCATATTTTCTATCTGCAGACATCTTACTCTTCGAGTCAGACATACAGTGCACAGAGGTCCAGCCCAAAGAGCCAACCGTGTGTTACGCATCACCTTTGAAGATACGGCATTCACCCAGTCAAGACCGGCGCCTCTGCGGGAATCAGGTGAGCGTTACAGAACGCAAAGCCTACTGCAAAACTCCCACCCAGGCGCTATGGAAACCTCGGATACCGACCAGCTAGCCCAGTTACTTGGGGAACTAAGAGCAGAAGTGCATGCAGCCCGTCAGGAAACTAATGCTCTAAGAAGGGAACTGATTATTTCCAAGGAGCGAACAGACGATCTCGCTAGACAATTGCTACAGTCACAAGCCGGACAAACTCCGTTACCCGCATCAGGGGCAAATTTTCCTTCAACATACTCTACGAACCCAGTGCAGATCAACCTACCTGGGAATGTACCTCTGGCTCCGCCCGAACGATTTTCTGGTGACCCAAAGAGGTTTGCAGTATTTATTAATCAGTGCCGGTTGCACTTCTTATGCCGGCCAGCAGCCTTTCCAACTGATCAAGCTAAGGTAGCTTTCGTGCTTTCGTACCTTAGTGGCAATGCGGCAGACTGGTCGATCCCTCTAGTTAATCAAGATGATCCGGTTCTCCATGATTTTCAAGCTTTTCAGCTCAGTATGGAAAGACTGTTTGCAAGACATTCACAGGGGCAGGCCTTGGACAATGAGCTCCTTTCATTGCGACAGGGTAATCAAGACCTTTTGGCTTATATTGCGTCTTTCAACAGACTGATAGTGGAAACTCGATGGCCTGAGGACAAAAGGATTACGCTGTTTTATAGAGGTCTACGTGGAGAGCTCAAAGATGTGTTAGCCCAAGTAGTGAATCCCCCGCAAGACTGTTCGGACTATATTGACTTAGTCGTTCAAATTGACCACAGACTGCAGAACAGGAAGGCCGATCGTTCCAAGTTTGATGCTCGAGTATTTTCCAAACCACCAACTCCTACCAAAGGAGTAGACTCCGGGGAACCCATGCAAATAGGGGGCCTGAAAGGACCACTAACACAAAAGGAGCGGGAAAGGAGAAAACAGCTGCAATTATGCCTCTATTATGGAAACTCGGGGCACTTTCTTCGAGACTGTCCGGTGAAACCAGCCAAGAAGGCAGTAGGAGCTGCAGTTACCAGGGTCACAAACTCTGAGCAGGGAAACGACCTCGCCCGACAAGAATAGAGGTCCTCTTGCCGAGCGTTAAAACCAGTTCCGTGACCTCGCATTTCGTGATACCTATGGTCCTCATTAGCCCTGAACATCCGGATCGATTACATGCGATTGAAGCTTACGTCGACAGCGGTGCCATCGGCAATTATGTGGATCATGAAATGGTTTTGAGGATGAATCTGACTCTTTGTCCAAAGGCTGTAAAGGACGTCATTACTACGGTGGATGGTACGGAGATAGCCTCCGGACCAGTAACGCATACCACCCAAGAAGTGACGCTAGTAAGTCAAGATGGACACCATGAGAAGATCGTGTTCGATGTGATCAAGGCCCCTCAGTTCCAGATTATTCTAGGAATTCCTTGGTTAGAGAAGCACAATCCTCAGATCGATTGTCGAGCAAGAACGGTTCAGTTTCCAGAATGTGTCTCTACTTGTCACCCTCGACCTGGTGTTGCACTGGCAGCAATTTCCTCGGAGGCTCCCCAGTTACCTCCTGAATACCTAGAATTCCAGGATGTTTTCCGGAAGGATCAGGCTAACTCTCTACCTCCTCATAGGTCTTATGACTGCCAGATAGACCTGATACCTGGATCTACTCCTCCTTGTAGTAGAATTTATGCCCTCACCGAGCCTGAGAATCTTCACCTCCGACAATACCTGGATCAATACCTAGCGAATGGGTTTATCCGTCCTTCCAAGTCCCCTGCTTCCTCAGCTTTGTTCTTGGTTCCAAAAAAAGAAGGGGACCTTAGAACTTGTATAGATTATCGCGCCCTGAACCAGATCACCGTTAAGAATAGATATCCGTTACCTTTGATCCCTGAACTCCTGGACCAAGTCAGAAAAGCATGCATATATACAAAGCTGGATCTTAGAGGAGCCTACCACTTGGTACGAGTAAAAGAGGGCGATGAATGGAAGACGGCCTTCCGCACCAAGTATGGGCTATTTGAATATCAGGTCATGCCCTTTGGACTTTGCAATGCCCCGGCCGCCTTTCAATATTTTATGAACGATGTCCTCAGAGAGCTCATAGATGTGTGTGCTGTTGTTTACATTGACGACATCCTCGTTTATTCTTCATCGGAAACTGAACATCGGAAACACGTGAAAATGGTCCTCGAGAGATTGCGTCAACACAAACTTTTCGCTAAGTTGGAAAAATGTGTTTTCAACGTGACTGAAGTTGAATTCTTGGGATTCATATTATCACCTAGCGGAGTGCGTATGGATTCAAAGAAGGTCGATGCAATTCTCAAATGGCCATCGCCATCCTCCGTAAAAGGTGTTCAAAGCATGTTAGGCTTCGCTAACTTTTACCGCAGGTTTATCCCCGAATTCTCTCGAATAGTCCAGCCCATCAACGCCTTGTTAAAGAAAAACAAACGTTTTGAATGGTCTACCGAGGCGGAACAAGCTTTCCAGAATTTGAAGACTAGATTTATCTCTGCACCGATCTTAAAACATCCTCGCCCAGAACTCCCCTACATCGTTGAAACTGATGCTTCGAGCCTTGCCATGGGGGCAGTTCTATCAAAAAAGGACCCAGTAACCAATCAGTTGCATCCCGTGGCATTTTGGTCCCGCAAATTCTCGCCTCCTGAAATCAATTACACTATTACTGATAAGGAACTTCTAGCTATCAAGTCCGTCTTTAAGGCTTGGCGGCATTATCTTCTGGGGGCCCGACACACCGTTACTGTGATTACAGATCACTGAAACCTGCAATATTTGAAAACCGCAAAAGCTCAAAACTCCGTTGGGCACTATTCTTTGCCGAGTTTGACTTCATAATTACCTATCGACCTGGTACAAAAAACGGTAAAGCTGATGCCCTTTCTCGGATGGGAGTGGAAGAACATTTGATCAATCCTAAACCTGTACCTATCATTCCCGAACAAAGAATTCTAGGTGTAATCGCCACACAATCCATAGAGGAAGTTAAGGATAAAGCCAGGCTACTGGTAACTCCAGCAGACATACAGAATTGGCATCTGCAGGGAAAGGACTTTACGGTGAAGGACAACCTATTATATTTCCAAGAACGGTTATACCTGCCCAGCACAGATTTACAGAAAAAGGTAATCTCTTGTTATCACGATTCTTTAATGGAAGGACATCCCGGTATGACCAAGACCTCGGAAAAGATCAAGCGCTACTTCTGGTGGCCGTCTTGGAAAAAAGATATCAGAGACTTTATAATGTCCTGTGGAGTATGCGCCCAAAACAAGAGTCAAAAGGAAAAACCAGCCGGCCTCTTTCGCCCTATTGACATCCCGCCTCGCCCTTGGCATACGCTTTCTATGGACTTCATCACCGATCTACCTCCATGCTCCGGATACAATACGATCCTAGTAATCGTGGACCTATTCTCCAAGATGGCGCATTTCATTCCACTCAAAGGCTTACCAACAGCAGCAACTCTGGCCCGAGAATTTCTCGAAAACATCGTCCGACTGCACGGTTTTCCTTCAGTTCTAATTTCGGATCGAGGTAGTCAATTTATTTCTCATTTTTGGCGAAGTTGCTGTCGGTCGGCTCAAATTGATGTGAGACTTTCGACCAGCCACCACCCTCAAACCGACGGACAAACCGAGAGGACCAATCAAACTCTGGAACAGTATTTGCGCTGCATGCTACAACAAACTGAAAAAACTTGGAAAGATATCCTTTGGATAGCCGAATATGCCTACAATAACTCTGTCCACTCGGGAACTGGGAAGACCCCGTTTTTTCTTTTATACGGTAGTCACCCTCGAACCTCGGAGTTGGATCCACTCCAAGATCTTGGAACACCAGCAGTAGACCACCTGCATTCTACAATCACCCAAGCCTTTAAGGAAGCCGTTTATCACCTTCAAAGGGCTAAAGAACAATACAAGAAAGGAGCAGACCAACATCGGAAGGAAGCCCCCCAATATCAAGTAGGAGATCAAGTCTGGTTATCCACCAAATATATACCTCTAAAAGGACCACGCACATTCAACCCAAGATACCTTGGTCCCTATTCCATCACTACCATAGTAAATCCAGTAGCGGTCAAGTTGGACTTGCCCCCTCACATGAAGATACATCCGGTCTTCCACGTCTCTCTATTAAAACCCGTGCAACCTCAAACCCGACTAACTACATCTCCAAAACCTATTCTAGTTGATGGAGAACTCGAGTTTGAAGTCAAAGCATCCTGGATTCCAAGATCTCCAAATCTAAACTATTTTACCTGATTGACTGGAAAGGCTACGGTCCCCAAGAAAGATCCTGGGAACCTGCAGAATATGTCCACGCGCCTCGTCTAATCAAAAGATTTCATCGAACATTTCCTAACAAGCCCAAACCCCCGGAGAAGCCCGGTTTGGGAGGGGCCTTGAGGGGGGGTGCTGTCATGATCTCTGCTTCCAAAAGATCAGGACTTGCCCGACTCCCTTGGAAGCAGACCCATAACCCCGGTTCCGAGTGCCAGCCAGTCCCAATTGGGACCTTTTGGACCCTGTCCTGGCGCCAGTGGCACCAGGCTCATAAAGATTCCCAATCCCAGCGCTGGAAGCGCCGGGCTCATAATGTTTGGGTGGACTTACCTGCAGCAGACCATGCTGCTTACTTACCTGCCAGTTGAACCCCTGATCCTCTTCTGTTTGGGACTACTTTTCCTGTTGGGTGGGGCAGGAGCCACTCCCTAGGTTCAGAACACTGGAACTCTTCTGGAAAGCAGGAACTCTTTTCTTACCTAGGCGTGGCTGTAGAAGGAGACACCTAAGCACTACAGGAGGCTATTTAAACCACACCCGATGGATGAATCTTGCTTTGCGTTATTCTGCATTATCTGCAGCAGAACGCTCATCGTGTCTTCTGCTTCTGATCCTGGGCCTAAGGGAACAAAGGCTTACCATCCTGGAATCCAGTCTTCAGCAGCACCTGTAAAGACAAAGAAAGAACAGGTTAGCACTACGGTCTTCAGTGGCAGCGCATCTCTTACCTGGTCCATCGGCTGTCACCAACGCCTCGCGCTGCATTCCGGCATCTGAAAGACAAAGGCTTACCTACTCTTCGCATGCTCCGGAGGTCTTCGCACTGCATTCCGGCATCTGAAAGACAAAAGCTTACCAGCTCTTCGCACGCTCCGGAGGCCTTCGGCGCTGCATCCCGCATCTGAAAGACAAAAGAAGGTGCGTTTAAAGACATTGGGCAACTTTATTACTCACGTGCCATACTCCTTCCCACGCCGAATCCAGTGGGTATTCCAGCACCCTTCAGCTTCTCTAAAGCTCCGAACTTGTACCTGCAAGATAAAGGGACAGTCAATGCGCATCGTGAAGCAGGCTACAAGCGCTTACTTACGTGCTTCCAGGCGCTTCTATTCCTCACGCGGGTTCGATCCTCAACTCTCATCAGCCCGCCATCGCCGGAACCCTGCAAAACAAGAGATATCATTACAAAAGACTTTTAAGACATTTGAAGTGCCCAGAATTTACCGTTCGTGCAGTTAACGACGGACAGCAGTCCTCTGAGGTCAAGAGGCCTGCACCCTTATCCAGTGAAGAAACTGGTTACGGCACCCTGCCCCGAGGCAGATGGAGAGCTCGGCGTTCACTTACCTAAGGTGAGGGCTTTAACCTTTGGGGTTCTACAGGAGAAGAGAAAGGGAAGAGGAGAGAGGCACCCAATAACCACAGTCCTTTAATCCCATAATTTCTATCTGCAGACATCTTACTCTTCGAGTCAGACATACAGTGCACAGAGGTCCAGCCCAAAGAGCCAACCGTGTGTTACACATCACCTTTGAAGATACGGCATTCACCCAGTCAAGACCGGCGCATCTGCGGGAATCAGGTGAGCGTTACACATCCTGACTGTAGCCCTGAATTCCAGAGTTCCTGATGTGCGCCAGCGGTAGCCATGCTTCACGGAGCGGGAACTGACCAGACAGATGGAGACCATAGCGGAGAATGCAGGGGAACTGTTCGCCACCAACCACAGGCGGACTAACCAACTCTGCAAAAATGCTATATGGGTGGCACAGAAGGTGTTGGCTGTGGGACCCGTCCCACGCACCCAAAGAGACTGCCACAAGCGGTGAGATGACCTACGCCTGCGGTTCCGGAACCTGCTTTCACCCCACAGGAAGGAATGTATGGCCACTGGAGGTGGGAGGGCCTTCCTAATCACGCTGATGCCGTGGGATGAGAAATGCAGCAGTGTGCTGCACCTCGAAGGAATCGAGGGAGGGAGTGGCAGCAGTGAAGGCTGGTGCAGGGATGCATGCAGAGGGCGGTGAGTACAACATACCACACCAAAATAACAATACACAGTGGCCAGGGAAATGCAGCACACACTACATGGAGACATGTTCAACTGTATGCCACCAAACCACATCCAACCCATAAAATGGCCAAACAAATGGGTGTTGCCCAGGGGTACCCAAGCCAGGACTATCTTCCCCACCTTCAGTGGCCTGTACATTAGTGCCCCACCTGACCGGTGAAGGCACCGAAAACGTTCTTTAACAGTCAAAAGGTCTGCTTGATTGCTGTCCGTGTACGGATGTTCGCGTGATTGTATGCTATTTTCTGCTGATTCTGGGGAACTCCCAGGGGTCATCAGCCATAGTAGTAATGGATACCCGGAATCACCTGCATGGAATGGGGCACAGGGAGGGCCATTATATTCAAATGACTGGACAGTGCATACATATGGGGATGTGAGTGGGATGCATGCATCTGGATCTGTGCACTTGCAGGCCCTCATTCACCTTGATGCACCCTGTGACGGGCAATGCTGGCCAGGCCATGTGTAGGTTCTGTCTCCCAAGGATGGGTTGATGGGGGTGGCTTGAGGTAACAGGAGGGACTGCCCTATTCGTGTAAGGACTGAGGGCTCAAGGTATATGAAACGAGGGGGTACCCTAACACATAGCATTAGTGACATTTCATAGTTCAAAAGATGGCAAAAGTTGTTTGAAGGGTATAATAGCTTTAAACAATTTGCTCTTGACACCCAATCTCAAATCTGTTTTGGATTTGCAGGGTCAGTCGCAAACATTCAAGGAAACATGTTTGTTTGCACAGCTTTATTAAATTGGCTGTTAGTTGACTTTTGTTACTTTTTTCATTTTTTACTTTGTTTGCTCTTTTTTTATATATAAATACAGTGCAAACAATGTACAGACTATCGTGTTTCTTGATACATAAATACATAGAAACACACAGGTATTTAGTGAAAGCCAGACAATAACATATAAAGTGCAGAGGCCTTCAATACAAGTTGAAGGTGGTCTGATGTGTGCATTCTTAGCATTTGAAAACAAGAATTCACCAAAGCTAATTAATCTTTGTTCAAAACCTAACATAAAATGGACGCAAGAGATGACCAATCCACAGGGGCTGGGCTGAGTCGGGATATGATGGGTATTGTGACATGACAGTGATGCATTCTGGTACCTGTAGTGCATTGCTAGAAACACTTGTGTACAGGCGCCTCATACATGACTTATCATGTCTCATATCTTTGCATGTGACTGTCTGTCTGTGCTCAGATTGTGATGGTGTGGCCATCCGTTGACACACATGGTAGATGCCAGTCGTGGCCATCCACTTTTGCGTGCAGATTGTGTCCCTGCAATGGCATGGTTGCTGTGGGTCATGCACTGGTGCCAGTGAATGTACCCTCACCCCAGTGCCCTGGTTCCCAATCGACTAGGTGTGTGTGTTGATGCCATCACTCACCTAATAGCCAGGTCTGCTGTCCTCCCCCCCCACCCCCATGTTGGAGAGTTTACTTCCAAGATACAATCTTGCGCTGCTCCCCCGAGGACCGTATTAGCACGGTGTACCTAAAGCCTTCCAACTTAATTAATCCATCTTTGAACATGACGCTATACAGAATTGCAGGATAAAGGTGACTACCGTGTAGTGATCCTTATCAGCCACCCGGGACGCTTCACCTAAACAGAATTACAGTCTGGTCTAGATGCTCATACTCTACTGATCAGAGAAGAGTACTCGGAACAAGTTACACTGCAACCGTTCCGTTGGGGAGATACACCCTCTGTCACTCGCCATTGAAATATCTGACACCCTGTTACCTATAATTGGGTGTATTTGGAACCACTAATCTGGTGACCCTTGTTGGGTCTATACCTTGGAAACACTATACCCCTGAAGAAGTTCCTGAATTAAAACTAATAATTGTAGGAACGAAAATGTATGGTTGACGTCAACACTAATATTAAGTGTTTTGAATGGGATCAATACCCTTACACGTTGTTAATAGGGCAGTATGAAACAAAAGCACCAACCATAGTCACTTGATGTTCTAGTACTCTATAATTTGGTTTCCTTTCTTCTCTGATGTGGTTTTTAAATGCGGTTATTAGGATTTTGATTCAAGAAATAATATTGTTGTACCAAATTATGTTTACCTTGAGTGTGTTGTAAATGGGCGTTTTTTTTTCATTTGTACTACTTTTGCACTTTGCACTTTGGACAAGGTAGACTCCCTTGAGGCTTCTACCATCATATGGAAGCTATTGCACATGTCACTTTGGGATATTTTAAATGTTTTTTTATGAAGTTTTATTAAATTGTCTTTTATAATTGTGTATTAATGTGTATGACCAATTGAAGTGTGATCTGGTTGAATTCTCCATGCACACCTTTACTAGTGTATATGATGTTGAGTGAGCAAAAGTGACTTATACCCTCTAAGTCTAGTAAGTTACCTTACCTAGTCCTATAAAACAGGGAGTTTGTTTTTCATAAGTAAGATATTTTTGTATCAGGTTTACTCCCTCCTCGCTGATACCCTTTATCCCTCCTGTTTTGAATCAGTCCCCCATAACACGCCATGTACGCAGGCAGGGTGCTGTTCCACAGGACCATGGAGTCATGGGTTGCTCCCGGGAAGCGGCAGCAGCACTGGGTGATTGTCAAGTCTGTATCACAAGCAACCTGCACATTCAATGAGTGGTACTGCTTACGGTTTCTATACACCTCCTCTATGGCGTGGGTAGCCACAAGCTCTATATGTGTGCAGTCCACTGCTCCCAGTACATTAGGCATGCCCGCAAGTGCATGGAAGCAGACCTTGCTAGCATTGACCTGTGCCTGTGTGGTTGGTATGGCGATGTACTGGGACACATGGCACAGGAGGGCATCCAGGACCTGCACCAGCACAGTTGGAAATGCAGGCTGCGAGATGCCTACTGAGTGCTGGAATGTGCCTGTGGCAAGAAAATACAGCCCTGACGCCACCTTCAACAGGGAAGGTATGGCAGTCCGGATGCCTATGATGCTCTGGATGTCATCCTGGATACTCCCCACAAGTTCAGAATGGTCTCCCTGTTCAGGCAGTATAGTGTATGGATCTGCCTGTCAGTCAGGGCCCAGGGTGTGGCCCTTGTGCAGGGTATTGGTGCACACCTCCAGGGCTCCACTTGTATGTCATTGTTCATCTGCATTCTCCTTCTCTTCTTACGCCTGTAATCATGTTGCCACTGATGCCGCTCCTGCTCATTAAGCTCCACTCCTGCATGCAGCACTTCTAGGTCCATGACTACTGCTATGAGAGGCCGCATGGTTGTGTTGGCCAGTGTGCGTGTGGTACTTTTCAGCAGTCCTAGTGCTCATTGTGTGCAGCTTGCTGCATTGGGTGCACCTGTGGCCTGTTCCTCCACACCTGGGCCTGGTTACCACCTTCTCTGCGGTGCTGGTATTTCCAGCACGGTTTTCCCAGCGGCACCGGCATTTTCAGTGATGCTGCCTTGTTACAGTGGTGCCGGTGGTTCTGGCATGGCTTACGGAGGGTCCCATTACTACCGGCGACAGTAGCACAGTGGACGATGTTACAAGTGCCGTTGTTAGCGGCATTACTTCTCATAGTGGTGCGGTCCAGAAAGAGTGCCGGTAATTTGAATTAGCGGCACGTTATTTCCGGACCGCCACACTTGTAATGAGGCCCATTGTCTCTATCACAATCTAAGCCCTTTGAACCATAAACAGCCATGTTCACTGTGTGTCTTGCCAGCACTGGCCGTTCTGATTTAACAATGAAAACTAGCTTAGGATGGGATTTTCCATCCGGACAGCAGTCAGGATGGGGAATATTGCAAAGCGAATGCATCAGTATAAGTGCAGTTTCAATGTAAAGTGTGGTTACACCACACCCTTTTACTGGTGTTTGGTATAAAATAGTCCTTTCGTTCAGCGTGTCTGGCTTTTTTATTTTTAAGATTTGTGCTCCACCTTTCTCTTTGCTGTGTTCCCACATTCATATTCGTGTGCCATAACGTACTCTCTGTCATCCTCTTTCTCTGCAGAACTCCTTGGTGGCCTGCGAGTTCCTGCTGCAGAACACTGCCAGTGTCAACCAGCCAGACAGTGGTGGAAGAGGTCCCCTCCACCATGCCACCATTCTCGGGCACACTGGGTAAGCTATTAAAGCCTGCAAACTATCTTCAGGGAACCCTAAAAAAGATAGTAGTTCCACTGGTCCCTGGCCTGCTCTGTGAGGGAGGCATGCCACCTTTTTGGGCACATGTGGTAAAATGTAAACATGTGCCACTGTCATGGGTAATGCTGGATAAGAAGGGTCATGTTATCGCCTTTGGACCACAAAGTTCTTGACAGTCCACTATTCTATGACAAACTGTTGTTTTTTTTTAATGACATATCACAGTTTTGTCTTTTAAGTGTATTACATTTTACAGCTCTGCAGCCATCCTCATTCATTGTTTCCCACCCAGTGTTGGAGAAACCTTAAAGGCTCCGCGGAGGATTATGGGCAGTGGGTTGAATTATGAGCCACAATGGGTCTCCTGGCACTAATTCTTGTACAATTTGGGGCATGAAAACCCATAAAGTATCTATCTTCTGGAGGGGTAAACCTGTGTTTTCAATGAAAAGTAAATGATGTTTTAATGAACCTCAAACTCTTGATGATGGATATCACCGAAAACCTGAATTCCCAACACATGGCACTGTCGCCATGACATTCCTAAACACCTCCTTTGCCTCTTTTTCCAAAATGGGGTCTTACATGGATTCACATGCTATGAATATGCCTCTGTAATATAAAGCGGTGTAATATAAAGCGGTATTGTGGTATTGCTTTAAACTAAAAACTGCTTGTAGCATAGTATATTACTGTCACTTTGGGTCATACTTCCCAGCCAATGAAATTGGCCCTCCTTTGCTCCACCCCTGGTGGTCCATCTTCAGATTCTTACTGCACATTTTTCTGTTGGGATTCCTTGAGTTTCACTCCTTGACTTTCTCAGGATTTCTTGCCTATTTTTGATTAAAAATCATATTTCTTCATCCGTCCCCGTAGTGACCTGTCGGCAGCATGGACGCGTTGCTGGTAGACATCCCACCTTCCGTCGGATTTCCAGTTAATGTGAGGCCGCAAGCTGAGTTTTCGGCCAACTGCATGCGCCATGTCGGAGGCCGAGAAGAAGTGCCTCTTAAACGCATGCTCAAGATGTGGTCAGAAGAACATCTACATGGAATACCGTCATCAGAAGTGCATCTATTGTCTGCACCCGGACCACATTATAGAAGGATATCCCCTCTGGCAGTCCTCGAAGACGAGGAAGGATCGCCATCAGAGGTTGGTGGCGTGGCTTGAAGAAGGTAAGGCCTCTGACTTGGCATCTGTACTCAGTCATGCCTCTTCCAGGGATAGCAAGCCCAAAGACCTTGCTCTCTCTGAGAAGAGGTCGAGGTCCTTTTGAGGATGCTTTCAAGGAGAAGGTACCTAAACAGGCAGAGTCATCGAACCTCTGGCTGTGGCGTCTGTCATCTGGATCGACGACCACCATGAAAGAGACTCCGTCTTTGTAGGACTGGAGATCGTCCACTCCTTCACAGTCGACCACTCAGACCCCGTCAACGAACCATCACTCATCGTCATCAACCTCGTCTACGACCCCAGGGACGCCGTTATCCAAGTCGTCATTGTTGATGCAAACTTGATTGATATCTTCCGCCAGTCTGACGGTGTTTGTTTTTGTCCCAGCAACGTACTCGCCGACATCTACAGTTACCATCTCTATGGTAATGATGGCTACTTCCATGGTAGCATTGCCTCAGCACAGACTGGGTCTGCGCCGACGGCACTACCTTCTCCGAGTGTGCCTATGATAGCCACCTTCCCAAGAGGTGTTAGCATTGACAGAGTTTTACCATCAGCACTCCCTTTTCTGCCAAAGCCCACTGGGTTCCTCAGTTGCAGACCACATCCCCTGTGAGGCCTCTAAGGGCATCTATTCCCACTCTTTCGGAGGAGGAAGAGGAAGATTCTCTGGAGGACATCTGTCTAGACAAGGGGTGCACAACTTATTTTGACAGAGGGCCGAAAGTACCTTACATGATGGCTATAGTGGGCCGAAAAGTAAATGTGGGTGGGGCGGTAGGCGGGGTGGGGCGTGGTGTGGCAGGAGTCTTTTTCAACCCCCAATTTTTATTAAACACATGGAAAAAGAATACGTTTTTGAGGTGTAATATTATGTTATGTTACTTTGCATTTATGTAGCGCCTTATATACCATTGGTATGGTCTGAAGGTGCTGGTAGGTTGAACACCCTTGGGAACCGAAGTTCAGGTCAGTAGAGAGAGTAGAGAGAGTCAAAGGTGCGTGTGAGCACCGGCTATGTGTGCAGCTGGTGCAATATTCGTGTAATAGCTGCTTCTTAGCGGGAGGTGTGGCGGTTGAGAGGTGAAGAATATGTGTTTGTTCTGGCAGGATTTATCCAGACCGATTGTGGCTGTGTTAGGCCTGAGGAGAACGCCTGGCTGTGGGGTGCATAACCAGCAGTGTTTAGTTAGTGATGGGGAGTATGAGGCAGATGTTGGTATGAGAACAGTTATACCGAATGGTGACATAGTATCTCTGTGTTCTAGATGAGTGGTGGTGTAAAGAAGATAGTAAGCGTGGTGATGTGAGACGGTGGGTTACATGCTCATTGAACGTTCCACGCACTGCAGTCTGCTCCACGCACTCCAGTCCGCTTCATTCGCGTTGTTTTATACACTTGTATTTCACCTGTACCTCGTATTTCACCTGTACCATCCACATACTTCCCGGTACCTTTCACATATTATAACAGTACCTTCCACATACTTAATTTGTTCTGTCCCCATATTTCCCCCTTCCATCCACATATTTCATCCTTCCATCCACATATTTCACCTATTTCACCCACATACGCCACTTGTTCCCTCCACATACGTCACCCGTTCTATCCACATACGTCACCCGTTCCATCAACATACATCACTCGTTCTATCTACATGCGTCACCCATTCCTTCCACAAACTTGATCAGTTCCGCCCGCTCTAGGCACTTAACGGCTCTACGCACTCATCCGCTCTACGCACTCATCCGCTCTACGCACTCATCCGCTCTACGCACTCATCCGCTCTACGCACTCGCACGCTCTACGCACTCGCACGCTCTATGCACTCGCACGCTCTATGCACTCGCACGCTCTACGCACTCGCACGCTCTACGCACTCGCACGCTCTACGCACTCGCACGCTCTACGCACTCGCACGCTCTACGCACTCACCCGCTCTCATGCAATCCTCCGCTTTCATGCCCCTTACGCTCTCACGCCCCCCTCCGCTCTCACGTATTCATTCGCTCTTACGCACTCGTCTGCTCCATACATTCGTCTGCCTCATACATTCGTCTGCTCTACCCACTAATCTGTTCAACACATTCATCCACTCTACGCACTCCTCCGTTCTTACTCACTCCTTCGTTCTACACACTCCTTTTCTCTGCATACTCCTCTGTTCCACGCCCTCTTCCGCTCTGCGCATCTATCACTCTGAGCATCTATCACTCTCTGCGCCCCTAGTACTCTTTATGCACCTATCACACATGCGCACCTATCACGTTCTGTGCACACATCCGTTCTGCGCACCCATCCGCTCACGCACTCGTCCGTTCCTGGCACTCGTTCGCACTATGCACTCGTTCTTTCATACTCACATCTGCTATATGCACTCATCTGCTGTACCAGGTCGTTCGCTCATACGCTCTCAACCACTCAAAACACTTATCTGCTCTATACACTTGTCCGCTCTATACACTTGTCCGCTCTATACACTTGTCCGCTCTATACACTCGTCCGCTCTATACACTCATCCGCTCTATACACTCACCCGCTCTATACTCGTCCCCTCTGCACATTCATCTGCTCTATGTACTCCTGCGTTCTACATTCTCCTCCGCACTTACGCACTCATCTGCTCGACACACTTGTCTGCTCTACACATTCATCTGTTATACACCCTATCCGCTCAACATACTCATCCGCACAACATACTCGTGCGTTCTACACTCTCATCTGGGCAACACACTCATCTGCTCAACGGATTCATCTGCTCTCGCCTCGCACTCATCTCTTCCACGCGCTTCATTCATTCTAACGAGTTCATCCGCTCCATTCACTTCGTTCATTCATCTGTGCATTATTGATTTCGGGCCAATTCACTCGCCATACGCACTGGATCCGTTCTGTGCTCACTATATTTTTCATGCACCACATTCGTCTCATGTACTTGAGTCGTCTATTCTGTATTTTCCATTTATGCCATGCATTCATACAGTCTGTATCATCTGTCTGCTCATTAGTCTGTTGTATTCATCTTTCTGTCCTCTTCTTTTATTCTGTTCGCCCATTTTGTTCATTGCACTTGCTTGTATTCATCTTTCCATCCTCTTCTCTTTATTCATTTCGCTCATTTTGTTCATTTTGCACTCATTACATCCATTTCATTCATTTAAACCTCATTACTCTTTTTGTATGATTTATTCTTTTTATTCACTTCACTGCTTTGATCTATTTCACTCGTTCTATTCTGTTTGTCTTTTTTAGTTTTCATAAGCGGTTATTAGTTGTCGCATTCTCGCATGCATCTTGGTGTTGTATTGTTATTTGGCTTATTCTTGTTCAAGATCTAGTAGTTTGTTGGGTTGGTGTTGTTGAGATGCTGTTGTTCAGTTTGGGTTGGTTTGCGTACGGTTTGTTTTTTATTTGTATTTCAAACTTATATTTTGTACTACACATTTTCCATTGTTATTTATTTCGATTTAGTTACTGCATATCGTCTGTTTAATTAAATTATATATTTTATTGACACTTGATTGGACAATCCATTATTTTGGACTGCTATACTTTGCTGTTTGGATTGCCCAAGAGGAGTATGGCCTTCGTTGAGTCAGGTTTCCACAAAAAGCAAAGGATGTACATCTCCTAACTGTGCCCGTTTTAGATTTATTTTTGGGTTCACTCTTGGAGTGCGATACTATGTCCCATAGCCCCCACCCCTCAACCAAAATACTATGCCCCATGACTCCCACCCCTCATGCAAACACTGCCCCAAGACACCTGCCCTCATGCAAACACTATGGCCCAAGAGACCCACCCCTCAAGCAAACACTATGCCCCATGGCCCCCACCCCCCAACCAAACACTATGCCGCATGCCACCAAGCATGCACCATGCGTACATACTCATACAGACCCCAACCCCCCACCCCCAACTCGGCACAAAAACCCACAAGCATACACCCATACAGACCCGAACCCCCCACCCCAACTCAGCACACAAACTCAGAAGCATACACCATGCACCCATACAGATCCGAACCCCCCACCCCCAACTCAGCACACAAACCCACAAGCATACACCATGCACCCATACAGACCCGAAACCCCCACCCCCAACTCAGCACACAAACCCACAAGCATACACCATGCACCCATACAGACCCGAACCACCCACCCCCAACTCAGCACACAAACTCACAAGCATACACCAATACACCCTTACAGACCCGAACCCTCAACTCAGCACACAAACTCACAAGCATACACCATGCACCCATACAGACCCCTACCCCCAACTCACCATACAAACTCACAAGCATACACCATGCATCCATACAGACCTGAACCCCTCCACCCCCAACTCACCAAAAAAACTCACAAGCATGCACGCATACAGACCCGGACCCCCCACCCCCGCATCTCAACATACACTGAACGTGCACACAACAACAACAACAACATACATTCAGGCAGACCCGAACCCCCCCCCCCCTCCAAACCCTCCAGCATCTCAACATATACTGCACTTGCACACAAAAACAAACATTCAGGCAGTCCGGACTCACCCCCGCATCTCAACGTGCACTTTCACACAACAAACACATTCAGGCAGACCCGACACACACCCCGTCCCCGCATCTCAACATACACTGCACTTGCACACAAAAATAAACATTCAGGCAGTCCGGACTCACCCCCCACACCCGCATCTCAACGTGCACTTTCACACAACAAACATATTCAGGCAGACCCGACACACACCCCGCCCCCGCATCTCAACATACACTGCACTTGCACACAAAAATAAACATTCAGGCAGTCCGGACTCACCCCCCACACCCGCATCTCAACGTGCACTTTCACACAACAAACATATTCAAGCAGACCCGACACACACCGCACCCCCGCATCTCAACATACACTGCAGACATACAAATACAAACACCCATACACACCTGACACACTTCCCCACCCCCGCATCTCAACATACATATAAAAACAAAAAACACAGTCGGGACGGACCCGAGGCGCGCGCGCGCGCGCACACACACACACACACACACACACACACACACACACACACACACACACACACACACACACACACACACACACACACACACACACACACACACACACACACACACACACACACACACACACACACACACACACACACACACACACACACACACACACACACACACACACACACACACACACACACACACACACACACACTCTCTCTCTCTCTCTCTGCTGGAACGTTGGCGAGGCTTCTGGCACTACGGCTGGAGTGGGCGTGACAAGGCTGAAATGCCTTCCGACATCACGCCTTACTGGCCACACCAGCCATAGTGCTGGCACTCCATTGGTACAGCACACACGCACTGAACTAATGAGGGCCAGTGTTTTGTCCGGCCCAGAAGACAACAAAGACTTTACTAATGGAGGGCGGCCGATGCTGCTTGCGGGCCGCCCTCCATTAGGAAAGTCTTTGTTCCTGGCCGGCCGGACAAAACGGCATGGCGGGCCGCAACTGGCCTGCGGGCTTTATGTTGTGCACCCATGGTCTAGACCAAGAGGAGGGTCCTGGTGGTCTTGTGGCGTAGCCAATGCAGCCAGCTCGCCCTATGAATCACTGGCCTCATGCACTGCTCCCGACACCTTCAGCACCAAGCTATGTGTACTTGGACATTTTGACGACTCTCCAGACTTTGGCCACAGAGATTCAGCAACGCCTACCGCCTGTGGCTCCTTATGTGCCAGTGGTGCCCGGCCCAGCTCCTGTTGCTAGTCCACCAAGGCAGCCGCTACCTGATCCTGACCATGCGGGTGGTATTATGAGGGAGGATCACATGGGAGGAGATGGCTGTCGGGGAACACTCCATAAGGGGGGACGCAGTATCCTTACCTTATAAATGAGGACGAGCACATAATTCCTGACTCCTTAATGGATTGTAAATTGTAATTGTAATTGGTTTGTATAATGCGCTTAATACCCAGAGTGTTCTAAGCACGGACACAGGGATTGAACCTGTGCTGCTCTGTCATCTTATAGGACCCAGAGAACCCTTCATGCAAAACAGTATGAGCAAAATAACATTCCTACCTCAAATACACATAATTGACATTTAACATCTTGCTACTTTGATGTTTTTCTTCTTGACAACAATCCTATGGACCTACAACTGATAGGTCCCAAAGAATCCCTAAAAAAAACTAGACAACAAATACAGCTCCTTCAACATCGAAAACACAGTCATTACTACCTCTGCAACAGTAAAAACCTTGGGGGTCTACTTGGACTCTACCCTATCAATGGACAGGCAAGTCAGCGCAAGTCATCTCATCATCATCAGCACCCGCCTCCAAAATTATAAATGCAGTGAAAACTTACCTATCACCAGAGAACTGCCTCAACATCGCGAGAGCCACTATCAGCGCAAAATTGGATTATTGCAACCTCCTACTCCTATGCACCTCTGCAAATAACATCCACAAACTGCAAATGGTGCAGAACAGCGCCCTTAGAGCTGCCCTCATCATCCCTAGGAGAGAGCACATCTCCCAAGCTAGAAAAGATGCCCACTGGTTCCCAGTCAAAGAGCGTATAACATTCAAGGCCCTCACAATCACGCACAGATGCCTCACCCAGACTTCACCAACCACCATGCTCCCGCCCATAGGCCAATACGTGACCAGTACTCACTCCGGCTCACAGTCCCAACATTCAGCAGAGCTTAAATGGGCTGAACCAGCTTTGAAGTACTGGCCTCTAAAGCATGGAATTCGCTTCAGCTCAGCTTAAGAAAGGAAGATTCCCTCACAACTTTCAGAAAAGTACTAAAAACAGAGCTATTTAACAAAACCATGACACTACTGCACTGCTTCCATCATTGTTCTTCTGCAACCTTTTGAACAACTGCCAATACTGTAATTGTCTCCTATGCTCCTATGTAACAAATCCCATAACATGCACTAAGTGACTATTCTACAACAGCGCCACGATGCCTCTGGGCCGCTGGGAGCTTTACGAATCCAAATAAAGAAAATAAATTAAACTCCCACAATGCCTTAAGTACTGACCTGAGGAAGAGGAAGCATGAGTTAGTAGAGATTGAAAGAAACCTCAAGTCAAACACGCAGGCTAGTTGTTAGGGTAAACATCAGATAGGCGGGACTTTTAAAAATGGCTTGACCTTTCAAATCGTCATTGTTGAGTAGAGCAGAAGAGCGGGCGAAGCACAACTGCGAGTGAAGGCAGAGGCTTTCAAGCTGCTGCTTGTCCGCGTTCCTTACCGGAGTGGAGAGAGAACCAGGGAAGCGTGACAGGCACCAGGGATGAACCAGTCCAGAACTGCCAACATTATCAGCACTGTTCAGAGAGCGGTCGTGCCGGAAAACAGCAGCTTCATCAGTATGAATGTGCAGATGGCGGGAAAGCTAACAGAGGGTCTGCAAAGCAGCAGACACCATTCCCGAGCTAGGACTTTGCTGCAGCAGTGTGCTACGGGTCAGAAATCACAGCTGAGTTGGCCCAATGATTGTTGGAACCCCAGGGTTTACCGACGGGCATAGAAACAATGAAAGTTAATTGTGAATTCCAACCAAGTAAAGCAGAAAGACCCAATTTGCTCAAATTCTCATGCAGGAAACATCAAGATGGGGACATTTGGAGCAAAGGTTATCAAAAACAGATGAATGTTAATGAAGATGAAAGCAGGAATTTGTACAAGCCTCCATATATGAAGTGTCAATATGGGGAATAGTGGAACACGCAGTATCTAAAGCCAACAGAGTATAGACCGTGCAGAAGTACAACTGTGCTATACTGAAAACATTAAAAGAAGTCCTGCAAAACAGAGTTCATTGGGCAGTGAGCTTTTGGGGAAGAGATACCTGGCAGGAGAGTATACCAGGGGATCTGTAAGACTCAAGGGGTGGTTGGAGGTTCCTGGCAGCGGAGTATACCAGGAAATCCCTGTAAATTATATGAAAGGAAAAGAAATTGTGAATACATACCTGGCAGGAGAGTACCCCAGGGGATCTAAAGAATATACGGAAGGACTCCTGGCAGTGGAGTATGCCAGGACATGATCATTGAAGCGTCTATGGTGTAAAAGACATTTTTGCCATCCCTGAAGTTTGTTGTATAAAAGGGACATTTTTACACACTGTTTAGAAAATACACTTTCACCATCCATCCTGAAGGAATCCAAGGGAAGGGGACTATCCTCTGGATCCAAGGAAGCCTTTACATATTCTTTTTATTTATATATTTCACATTTATTTTAGTGCACAAAACCCAGAGGCATCTAGGCACTAGTTTCAGAAAGTGCATAGTACATTAGAAAAGTGCCTTAGTATGCATATTATTTACAGAAATAAATAGGTGAGTATCTGTAGACTAGCAAGGCATCACCTCATGGTGCAGGGGTCTACATCAAGTATGCCGGTTCAAATAGGTATGTTTCAACATTGGTATGGGTACACTGATTGGGAAAGCCTCACCCCATGGCGCGGGGGATACATCAAGTATGCTGGTACAAATAGGTAAGATGCAACATTAATATGGGTGCAAAGATTGTTGTATAGGTATGGCTGGGGGTCTCCAAGCCACCCCAAATATTAGCAGAGAACGCTTGGGCCCATCAAATACTCCCCACCACAAGAACGCAAGACTCAGCCATGGGGAAAAGTTACTGTCTTTTATTAGCAAACACAATGTCAGGGATCACACCAGAAAAACAAATATCCTCTAAAGATCTCGTCTTCTAAGCATTTGTCACCCGGTTCTATCCCGGTATGACATCACAAATCCAGGTTCCATTGGATAGCCATATCTAGTGGCTCCTCCTAGGACCACGTCTACTGCTATCAATCTAGAATGTTGCAGGGTCTCCGAGAGACCATTGGCCCTTGTAACACATTATATCCCCACGTGAAAGGTGAATCTGGATTGGTCAAAGTGTGTCCTCCCATCCCTGGGACCCTGGACAGTTACTAGACTGAGTGTACCCTTTCAAGGCAATGGGAATGAACATGGAGGTGCAAAGTGTTCCCCAATGTGGGCAGTGTATTTAGTTTGTAGTTTCTGGGCAACACTTGTAACTTTTCCCCTTCGCTTTGATGGAAACAGTCCTCTTTGTCTACCTTGGTTGAATGGGCATTGTCCTGTTCAGTTGGGTCATCTGTGTTGAGACCATGAAATGGAGCTGTCCTGTTTGTAATCATTTTATTTTAGCCTGTTTTTCTGCAGGTGGCTCATTGTCTTGGTAACTGGATTTTTCCTTGTATCCACTTGTCCTTGGCTGAGTGATACAATATTTTATTTATACTGCGCCCATACACAAGTGTTTCAGGACGCGAGCCCTGTGCCTTGTTTCTGCTCGCCTCTGGCTGCGGCGATCATGTCAGCCTTTCCATGTACCTGAAGCCTGCTTAGAGATCTATAGGTTCCACATCATTCCCTATGGCTTCTGTAGGTTAGTGGCAGTCAAGCATGTGCAAGCTAAATATATGAACTCTTTGCATCTTGCGGTTTCAGAATTGGCGAAGGATATGGATATAAAGTACTATGTATGTGTGTCTGCCCTCTACCTACCTGGGTCATAAGCTTGTGTTTCGTGCTTATATGCAATAAACCAGTGCATGTTTGTGTAACTTCATGAATGGATGAATATGTACTTCATGTATAAGTGCAGCTATGTCGTGATGATGTCATTAGTCTCTGGTATTGCAGTTAGTCGACTTGCCCGATCGATATCATTTCAGTGTCTTACAAATCGATTGGGTATGGTCTGAATGGCTGTCTGAGCGAATAATGTTTATCACACCTGCGATACATCGAGGACTGCCGTGATGGGCCCAAGAGTGAGGCACATCTGTAGTTTCTCTGCATTTGTGTTGAGAGCCGTGTGGGGGGCATGAGGGTTAGATTTGCCCCCGTCTACATTGAGGAACCCTCACATCATGGTGCGGGGGGCTACATGAAGTATACAGATACCAATAGATAATAGGTACAAATAGTTAATTGGTAAGATGCAACGCTTCTATGTTCTATGTGATATTTTCGATTTTAACTGACTAAAAGACAGATTTATTTTGGCTGGTTTTAGGTGACATATAAAAAAGTGAAAAACCACATTTCGATCCCCCCATCAATCCCAACACCCCCCCTCTGCCCCCACTGCCTGGATTAACCTGAAATCGGGGGCGGCTTCACCCTTCCACCAGCCCCTAACACACACACACATACGCAAAAACACACATGCACAGAAACCTACCTCCTCTCCCTCGACAGTGATTCCAGGTCCTGTAGTGCCCGTCAGCCCCTGCACACACTTGTATGCGGCAGGGGTGTGACAGTTCGTTTTAGAAAGACTGCTCTGTGCGGTCACGGAGCAGCGTTTCTAAATCAATATTTTTAGTAGTTGTTTTTTTAAAATGAGAGGCTTATTAGGAAAACTGTAGTGGGCAATATTTACCATCTTTTCCATGCCCAAGACTGTTTAATACCTGGAAAAGATGAAATGATAGTTTCTTTGTCTATGAGTGTATCCCTCTGTTATCTCTTGTAAAGCGGGAAAATAAAAAATGTTGCCCCTTCTTTCTAGTGGAGAAGAATTGAGATACATTTTTTTAAATCCTTCTCCAGTCCCTAGTAAACTCAATAGGGATAAAATAGTGGGAAACCTGGTGTACGAGATTTCTTGGGAACCATCCATCCAAGACAAACCTAAAAACTATTTGAAAAATGAAACACCAGACGTTCTTTTCTTATCCTGTGGTAAAAGAAACCAATTTCAAATTAATTAGAGGACAATCTTTGGGGAGAAAGTGCAAACCTCTTACTATTCAACCTACCTGGAAGGGTTGCATGTAATAATGTCCCCTCAAAAATAACGCCATGCAAAATAATCCCTGAAAAATAACCGTTACTTGCGGGGACATTATTAGATGGAACATGCGGGGGACACCCCTGCAACCCTCAAACCTTTTTTATTTTTTCCTTAATATCTATATCATATATATATATATATATTCACCTATATAATGTCGCCACAACCCTTTCCCAGTGACATTATATACGGCGACCATATACATAGGGATATTATTACCCAATACCCCTGGACGGGTCTCCTCAAAGAACCATAAAGCCTGAAAATAAAGAAGCTGATTTCTCCTACTTCGAGAGATCCGATCCTTCTTGGGAAAATTCTGAGTCTTTTGGAAAGGGCCATTCTTTAGAAGTAGGATGTTGTATTTGTTGGAATTTAACATATCTTACACAACATTGTCTGTCTCATCCCCCAAAACGTCCTAATTTGCTAGAGGGGCACAAAAATCAGATATTGGATTTTACTGTGGAAGCAATATGTCTTTTCATTCTAGGGAAACAATACTGCTAGAGAAGTCCAGTACTATACTCTGTACTGGAGATAAAGGGCCCAATTCATAGAGCACTTTCCAATGGGCTTGTGCCATTATAAAAATGCTTCTGTGAATCGGCCCCAGCATGTTTTACAGAATCCCATATATGAAGTCACGTAGCAAATCAAAATGTCCGCTATTAAACATACTGTGAAGAGCAAAACAGGGCATAATAAAATTTAAATCACCAGACCTTGTGAGCTTGAATGAGAATGGAAATAAATGACTGGATGAACAAATAATAATAACTTCACTAAGTGCATCTGGAAAAAACTGCATAGTTATGGTAGGTGTTTCCCATAAATGCCTCCAAACACAACATTACCTGCTTAGATGTCCAAACTTGAAAGGACGCAATTTTGGCTTGCGACTTAGACCCAACCAACTACCACTTTTAGTGACACAGGGTGCTTTTACAAAAATGCCTAGAGAAACTCGAATATGTTGCATCTGCGAATGTACTGACAAATTGGAAAGCCCACAGCATGTATTCACCCAATGTGCAAAGTTAGCCCCAAACTATATGTGCACACTGGGACCCTTTGTTGGAGAATGTGATGCCATCAAGTCAGTTGATTTTTGGCGTTACTGCCTAAATACTGAGTCAGACACAGTGCATTTTGCATTGTATAATCTATGGTTACATATGAAGGGTTTACTACCGGCATGTTGAGTAAGAGGGAAGGACTAGGAATGTATGCTTAAGATAGTCAAACAATAATAGTCAAGGAGGGAGAGAGAGGTCATCCCATCATCTTCCCTTCGACAACCCACGTATTCATTTTTCCATTCAGTCAATCTATTTGTTCAATTAGAGAATCCATGCATTCCATTGTTTGCTAGAATTGGGTGCTCTTCTCTCCTTTAGAGTTTATACAGGAGGCTTGGCTACCCACGTGAAAGTTTAGTATCTCAATTGCTTCATGGGTGTAAAATACGAAATACAACATGACATTACATGATTTGTTTAATCTTACCCAATTAATATCACAGGACTAAATGTTGGTAATCGCTGGTAATGTTTGTTTGGTAATGCCTGGCCCTACATAATGGCTGCAAATTCACTTATAGTATTTGTATATCCTGTATTTTGATATTTTGTATTGTATATCTTATTTTTCTATTTCATGTATATTTTCTATTCTATTCTCCATTCTATTATATATTTTATATTTTATGGATGAAATTTGTAAAAGTTAATTTGAATTAAAACAAAGATTATTATTATTATTAATTAATATTTATTACGTTTTTCTGCAGATGGCCCCTTGTCATTTGGAGTTTGCAATGCGCTTGTTTTATCTCTGTCCTTGGCTTTGAGCTCGGCCTTCACTCCGTGCAGGCTGAGCCTGGTTTCCTTGTCTTGTGTCCTGTAGCTGAGGCCTTCTGTAATTTTTCTTAGACTTATAATGATTTGTGCATGTTTGTACTGTGCTATATTTCCTATACATTGGTTGTCTGTGGTCCTACCAGGCTCCATATACACTCCGGTTGTCCAATAGGTTACTAGCCATAATCATCTTGCGTTTCAGCATTACTGCATTTGGCTAATAAGAAAAATAGAAAAAGCTTTGACAGTATGTATATGAATCTGTCCTCTACAGAACTGTGTAAGAATGTTCTTTGTGCATGTGAGTGTGTGTTTGTGTAAGGCGGTGCAGGACTGCAAGTGTGGTCCATGACTAACGCTGCTAAGTATTGGTGTCACTAGAGACATCAACACAGTGTTTTGTTGGTACTTAATCGATGCAGTCCATTATAGTGTTTGGATCCACAATCTCTGTTGGTTCCCTGTATCTGGAAGGATATGCACTGGATATGGTTGGAATGGCTGTCTAAGGTGATACCTCTCTGCATACATGTCAGTCAGTGGTGCACTTGGGGAGCATCCAAAAAATGAGTGACTTTGAGTATTCTTGATTCTTTGGCCTGTCATGCTGATGGGGGTGAAGATGGGCATTCCTGGGACCCTCCCTTCAAAAGATGTGCCATAAGAGCTGATTTACTTTCCATGGGGTGGAGACGTAGGGAATGAAAAATCATAGGGTGTATACATGTCCATAAAAAGGGACATCCACAGGCTTGCATCCCTGTTATGATTCTGGGGAAAAGAATTCACTTGGTAGTGGCAGTAATTGTCAATCTACCAGTCCAGCTAGTTTTGGGGAGTGAAGTTCCACACTTTGCTCAATGGATCTTCCAAGTGGCCTAAATAGAACTTAAAACATATTGAGATGCTATCCTTACAAAAACATCTAAAAAGCTCCAAATTGTTTCTCAGACATCCCTTCCATATCCTCCAATTCCTTCCTGGGAAAAGGAACAAGTCCTATCAATAGGCTCTGTTTAGACTTGGGCAACTCAAACTATTCAGAACCTCTTCCTTATATCAGGGAGGCTATTGGTTCTCATTAAACCAATTACCCGAGGGCGGGAGGCCAGGTCTTTAGGGAAAGGGTATGTGATGAGTCCTGTGGAGTCGTCACTGATCCCCAGCCGAATAGATCTCCTGTCCTGTGGCCAGGGAATGCTAGTCGCTACCTGATCCTGACCCGGGGGGTGATATTATGAGGGAGGATCACATGGGAACAGATGGCTGTCGGAGGGAAAAGAGGGGGATCCGTCAGGGGAGACGCAGAATCCTTCCCTTTTAAATGGCACTCATTCCGGCACCCACGTGGTTGACCTGTCTGGTCATCCCATGTGGTAGTCCGTATTAATGGAGAAGGTCTGTCCCACCACCTGGGTCTTGCTGGCTCACCCAGCCGGCTAAGTGTGACTCCTTTCAGTGAATGTATCCCAGAGCAGGGTCAATGGAGGTAGACTCCCCACCACTGGCCTTACATTGCACATCAAGGGTGCCTCAGTACTCGGAATCTGGAAACCACCTGAATCTTTAATGGATGATTGTCCTTTTATAAATCCCTACCATTATAGGACCCAGAGAACCCTTCATGTAAAACAGTACATTCATACCTCAAATACACATAATTCCCATTTAACTTCTTGTTACTCTGATTTTTGACAACATTCTTATGGACTTTAACTCCCATAACGCCTCGAGTACTGAGACGAGGAAGAGGAAGCAGGAGTTGCTAGGGACGCCAGCCTTCTGTTTGCTTCATTGCACCAGTTATTCTAGCTTGAAGCATCCTTTTGTAGCTCTAGTAAACTACACTTCCCGGCTCCCTTGCTTCGCTTCAATACGTTGGCGGAGTGTTAAACAGGTGCGTTTGAAGAGGCCGCTGTCGCCGGTGCTCTTTAAGCTGCTCTGACAGCTCTGTCGGATTTGAAGTGACTGCAATTAATTATAATCTTTTGGGGAAATTGTATTTGCACTTTTGCGGAAAATTGAATGAAAAATGGAAAACAGTGATTAACATCTTGGGAATTCTGTGATTCCATTGTGTTGTGCTTCGGCTGAACGCCAGCCTTCAGTTTGCTTCACTGCACCAGTTAGCTTCACTTGAAGTGTCCTTTTCAACAGAGAGGCTGGTTGTCGCCGGTTTTCACCCAGTGGGCACTGCTCGCTGATCCATCTCTTTTCAACATGATCCCGCTGAGTAGGCATTGTATTTTTCCTCTAACCTTCTGCTATCATGCACGGCATACACCACCTTGTTTGTTTATTTGGTAATGCGCACCAAACCCTTAGGTAGCTGGGCGCAACAGGACAAATAGACTTGGAGCTTAATTACAGAGCATGTCAAGTGCATATATACATACATACATACATACATACAAGAGAAATAAAATTACTGCCAGTTACAATGGAGTGGTGGAAGCTAGGGGTCACATATTATGTAATACGTGTAGCAGTCGATAGTTGCAGTAAGTAGCAAATACAATGAATATGGTAGAGCGCAACAGGTATCGGGTAGAGGGTACAGTCTAGGTACGGGCTAAGCAAGTTAGGAATCATTTGTTCATAGCCATTTGAATACATTACGTCTAAAATTTAGGGTAAGGTTGTTCCATTCTAAGATCTGAAGGGAGAGCGTTCCAAGATTGCATTTCTTTGACTGGGAAACTGATTCCACCAGCTGTGGTTCGTTTGAATCTGGGGTTCTCAAGGGTGTAGGCATTGGCGGATCTCATGGGGCAGGTAGCATTTATCCTGTTATTTGTTTCAGAGAGATATGGAGGTGCTAAATTGTTCAGGCACTTAGACGTGAGTGAGACTGTTTTAAGGAGGATCCTGTTTATTTTTAACCAGTGGACATCTCTTCTAAATTTAGAGATGTGCTCTCTGTTAGGAATATTCAAAGCTGCTCTTAGGGCATTATTTTGCAATCTTTGAATTTTATCCGTGACATGTTTATTGGCACGTGAGTACAGGGCATTACAATAATATAATCTGGACATTAAAAGAGCATTGGCCAAGGTAATGCAGCTGGTTACAGAGAGAAATGGTATGCAGGCTCGGATGAGTTTGCAGGTGTTGGCTGTTGTAGATGCAAGCGAGTTAACTTGTTTCTTAAGGGTGAGTGTGGAGTCAAGGTAGAAACCTAATGTTTTAACGACAGGCATCACTTTGATGGGGTTGTTGTCAATATTGAAGGAGGCATAACTAGGGCTACGTTTTTTTAGGTTATTTACAGAGCCTAGGATCCGTATCTTGGTTTTATCGTAATTCAGGCAGAGGCCGTGGGATGCAATCCATGCCTGAATGAGGAGGTATATCTTCTTTACTAGGGCCGTGTCCTTAAGAAAGTTGCCCGAAAGGGGGATGAGGCTCTGGGTGTCATCTGCATAATTTGTGTAGGTGACACCAAGTCTGTCCAACTTATCAAACAAAGGCTTAGTAAAAATGTTATACATAGTGGGTGAGACACAGGATCCCTGTGGTACTCCGCAAGACATTTAAATAGGGTCAGCAGAGGCAGAGGGGGAAAAGACTCCCATTGTGTGGTTAGCTAGAAAGGACAGGACCCAAGCTATGGCATCCCCTGAGAAATGGGCAGCCGACCTGAGGTGGCTGCATAAGACTGCATGATCCACCAGGTCGAAGACTGCCGATAGGTCCAGGAGATGTAGCAAAGCTGTTTTCCCATTATCCTGCAGCTCGTCAATGTGGGTCTTAAGGTCTAGGAGGGCTTTTTCCGTGCCATGAAGAGAGCGGAAGCTGGATTGCCGTGATCCTAGTAGGTGATTAGCTTTCAAGTATTCCTGAATTTGAAGGTAAACTACTCTATCGATAATTTTAAGTAAAAAAGGGACAGTAGTAATAGGTCTGTAGTTAGTCGGGATGGTGGAGTCTAAGGTTTGTTTTTTAAGCAAGGGGAGGACCCAAGATTCTTTAAGATTATTGGGCACTGTATTGGTCTTGAAGGAGTCATTAATGAGCTTAGAGATGGAGGGATCTAGGTCTCTAGCTGCATCCTTTATAATTTGGGCTGGGCAGCAGTCTCCCTTACAATTTGAAGGTTTTAGAGAGAGTATTATTTTCTCCGATAGAGAATTTCTTTAAACTGAAAGGTAGGGTGGTTCTGTTCCATGTGTGTTGGGGTGGTTGCTGCTCACATGGGAGCAGTGAGGCCTTCTTGTTAGCTATTTTGAGTTGGAGGAATGCAATTTTATTCGATAGAGCATTTTGTATGTCAGTACACCATGGCTTGTCTTTTGGGAAATTGTCTACCGGTGGGATCGGGGATTCCATTTCACGAAGGATAGTGAACAGTTCCTTGGTGTCAGACTTAGCCTTTGAGATTCTATCGTTGAATGTGTTCTTTTTAGTATTATTTCTTTTTTGTAGAATTTGGAGTAGTCGGTTAGCTTGACTTTGTTATCGTCAGTAGGGGAGTGACGCCAAATAGATTGGAGCTTTCTTTTTTGTAGTCTTAGTTCTTCGAGTTGGGGCGTGAACCAAGTATTAGGATGGGATTTCTGTCTGCCTTTACGAAGTTTGACAGGTGCAATCATGTCCAAAGCCTTAGTCATGGCGTTATTAAAGACCTCCACTAGTACATTAGGGTCTGTGTTACTGTCAAAGTTGTTGATGGAAGGAAGGAGATAAGAGAGTAGTTTTTCTGCGGTGATATCCTTTTTACTTCTGGTTGGGAGTGGGGGTGCCATATCAATGGTTTTAGGGCTGAGGAGATCTAATGTGGTGGAGAAGGTAATTAGATGATGGTCAGTCCAGGATTGCAGGGCAATATCAGTGATGGCAATATTACAGTTCAGATCGGCCACCCAGTCAAGGGTCCTTCCTTTGATATGGGTAGGGGAAAGGACTTTTTGTATGAGTCCATGATTCTTTAGTAGAGCTACTATTGATTGGGCATGTTTGTTGTCAATGTCATTGAAGCCAAGATTAAAGTTCCCCAGCAGCAGGGTTTGTGAGTGGTCTTTTGTATTATTGGCTAAAAGGTTAGTTAAGTCCTTACCATCTCGCTGCACTCTACCATCTCGGCTTCCCCTTTACCCAACCGCATGCTGTACCGCCTAAACCATGCCGAGATTCTGGCAACATTTTGTACGCCCGAGGTAACATCTAGCCCCTTGGCCCACCACACCTCCAACAGCTCCACTTTCACGCAAATAACCCAGAGTTTACTGGGTCACGGGAGCATGGGTGCATGGGTTACAAAGACCTCTCGCATGCTCTCTGAAGTTCTCCGGCTTTGTGAAAAGTGTGTCCCCTCCTTGTCGCCTGCTGATGCCGATGTCCTGGATTACTGCCACCATAGAGGCAACACTCTGCATTCTTGGCAGGGGCCTGAATCAGATGCATGTTTTGGCACCCAGGATGCTAATGAGGTTTGATTGCCTCTGAAATCGGGCTGAACCCAACAGCTGCCACTTCTTTAATAACGCCTGATATCTCCTGCAACCCACTCCACCCGGGCATGCCTATGCCCTTCTCCTTACTGAACCTGTGTTCTCTTTTACAGCACGGAGTGGAAATTGAGAATCTTCTGACACACCTCACCTGACCTCCTTGCTGTAACAGAGTCATGGCTCAATGAAGCAACAACTTCTGAAGCCACATTGGACACCTCCCCCACCCCCGATTATCACATTTATCGAGCTGATTGCCCTGTTCAGAGAGGTGGAGGGGTAACCATTATGATTAGTAAACAACTAAACGACCACCTGATTTCTCACAAGTCCCCAGAAGGCTGCGAAAGCCTCATGGCAAAAATGAAAATCAATGAGAACATAACTTTGATCATCTAGTCATTTATAGACCGCCCAAAGACATGCCCCTATTTGCAGAACGATTACTTAGTCTGCTGAACAAAGTCACCCCTAATTGTGCTAGGAGACTTTAACTTATGGGCTGATGACCCACAAGAAAAGCAAGCCGTATCCCAATGTGCTGCCTTGGACACCATTGGATTCTCACACAGGGGGACATACAATTGATTGGGCATTGTCACACTGTTTACCTATCAAAAATACCATCGCCCACTGTCCATGGTCCGACCATTGTTTAGTGAACACCTTTGTCCACCCTCCAGCTCCCAGCTCCCCCCATGAGATTGGATGCTGTTCCCAGACACCAAAGAAAAATAGAAAAATATTACAACTCAGATACTATCCACCACGCTTACAGCTAGGTTATCCCCCCTTTGAGTTCTTTAGTAACTTCACTGACCTTACCTAACAGCCACCCGGGACAGTGCCACTTGACCCTCGCGCCAGTAAAACCAAGATGATGAAACCTGAAACCAATAGGAACTCCTAGTTTAACAACACCATCCTAGAACTCGGACACTTGAAGAGGGCTGCGGAAAGCGAATGGCGGAACCATCCATCTCCCCAAAACTTGCTACCATATAAGCAATCTGTCAAGAAATTTAAGGCGCCCATTGTTGAGGCAAAAACCACCAGCTTCAACAATAGGATAGCCCACGCAAAATCCATCTCCAATTTTGGGGGAATCTGAAGGCAAACCTGCCAGGAAATTCAGTCCCTAATAAAGACACTCTGCCTGGTCTCAGAGGATTCATGAGGAATTTTTCTCCAAAATCACCGGACATCAACAGGCAATCCTTGCTCAAGGGACTCTTTACAACAAACAGGGGTTTCTCATTGTCACCCTCCTAGCTCCCACTGACCTCAAGACAAGAAGGCCTCCATCGAATTTGAATTTAAACAATGCACTGAAGCTGACATGCGGAACATAATTGTGATGCTGGGAATGCCTTATGGAGGGACAGATCCTTGTCCTACCACTTCTATGTGTGTGTTTTCTTTGTGTTCTGTCATCGAGGTCCAGCCTGGACCTCTGGCAGTTCCGCTCTTCCTGTTTAGCTTTTGGTGAACAACACCCATGGGATACTCATATGGCACCCATGGGTGGGGGGTACACCCTTGCACCCCTTATGTTTATTTTTGAGCATGTGTGTGACCCACGGAGCAGGGTATGGGCTGCTGGCAGCCACATGCTGACTTAACAGAGGCTCCGAGTGTCCTCTATTTACCCAGGACCTGCCATAGAAATCAATGCCTGATTGGCTGCCTGCTGCATGAATGCCCTTCTGCGTGATTAATTGACTAAGCCTGGCTCAGCCTGAGTGAATGGTGACCAAATGTGTATAATGAGACTTCTGACTCACCAATTTGTTCAGTAGCTGAAGTCGAAGCTGAAACAAGAAGCTGTTCCTTGAATCCCAACTGGAGGAGATGTCTGCTGCTGCACTTTCTTTGTGTAATCCAAAAGCTGCTGGGTTCTTCCAAGGACGGACCCAGAGAGAGGACCTGCTTAGGAGACCTCTCCTCGAGCTACTAGGGACCATCGTGCAACCTAGGTCGCCGTGACTTCTTGAGTTGAAGAAGTCCGTTGGTGTTACCCAATGTCAGGAGGAGCGTTTGTGACCGCTGGAAGCCTGTTGTATACCGCCCAGAAGACAGGGTACCCTGGCATAGTGATACGTGACACCCGGAGCTGCAAAGATTCTAAACTGCCTAGGAATACTTCAAGGGACATCCCTTGCCATCATCACTGACCACGTTTTTCCTATTGGAGAAGGTCCAGGTCCGCTGAGTGCCGAGGAAGGTCGGTCAGTGGGTTTCCCGCCACCAGAATCCAATGACGATATCCCAGGGTCCAGGCTTGGTGAGGATCTGTGGTTTACTCCAGTGGTCGAGTCCAGGTCACCAAAAGCCATCCAGAGGTCTGTGCTGCGACTGCAACACCAAAGAACCGAAAGGTGGAAAACCCTGCTATTCCGACCATCACCAAAACCCAACACCAAAAGTGGCCTCTTCACCTGTTGCAGCTAGAAGTCATGGGATCCTTACCCCTGTTGAAGTCACAGGTGTTAACAATAGGATTGTCACCTCTCCTGTCACTTCTATTCCAAAACCCAGCATTGTTTCTCAGGGCAACTTGAGCTATTAAGGATGAACCTGGCCTTTGAATACAAAACGTTAGAGCCTGAAGCTGAGTTGAAGGATGAGTTGGCACAACAACAAATAGTACTCAAAAGACAGAGACACATCAAATCCAACTGGAGAAAGCTAGAGTGGAGACTTCAGCCAAACCAGTTGAGAGTGTCAGGACTTCTGCTAACATACGTATGTAAGATTTGGTTAGTGTGTATGTGGAGGGTTCTGATATCCTCCAATGGATAGAAGCATTTGAGATGGCGGCTTGTGGTATCCATGAAGTTTACCATGGAGATTGGGCTAAGTGTTTATTTATTGAACAGTATATGGGTGAGAAAAACGCCTAATCTAAATCTAAGATGGGAGCAAGCTACGACCATCAAAGTAAAGAAAAGCCTGTCCTAGTGTTGTCAAAACTAAATGGCCTATACTAATAAACCTAATGCCAAATCCGTACTCTATACAACAAAAGGGTGTGGGACAATCATATATATAACAAAAGGGTGTCGCGCAAACTGAAATGTCCAAAAGGGTTTCGGTAGTTCAGGACTGCTGAACTAATGCACTCCCTTCCCCACATTAAATCACGGGACAAGGCGGAACAGTGGCATGACTGTGAGCACCCCTTGAGTCCATAGGCATCAGGAAGAAGGTTCTTCAGAAAAGGCAGGATCCCTCGAATCAATGTCTTTTGCTTGGCATCGCAAGACTTTTCCCAAGCTCTCGCCATGCAGGATTCCCCTCTTTCCCGTGGTACCCCTTCATTGGGTTCACCTTTGTCTTTACACCACTGTTCAGTCACTTTATGAAAATGCGGGATTCACTTTCCCTTGCTTTCATTTGGCATCCCTCTGTCGGGCTCACCGTAGCCTTCAAATCACAGTTCAGTTAACTTTACCAGTTCTACTAGCTTATAACACTCAGGAGCTCTTAATGTCTTTTTAAGCAATAATTGGTTCACTTTCGTGGATTCACTGAGGTCCCTCTCCTCCATGCTCAGACCATTCTCTGTAGGCAGTTCTGGCTTCCCTCGATCAGACGCGAGCCTTCAAATTGCTAGCATCACACTTGTTACTTTGCAATCTTTCACGCTTTCACTTCAAAATACTTGCCGGTTCAATACAGAGACTGCCAATAGCCGATCGCGTCTAGCCGGGTCACTCTGTTATATTGTAGCAAGTGTGTTAACTTTCAACAATCAGACTTCTCTTTCTCATGGCTGCCGTCCTATGCGCTATCCACCTTACTGGATACAGTTCAGAGGTTTATATCGGCCTCCTCTCCCAAGGCCTTCTGGTATCTGCAGTTCTTAGTTAGCATCAGAAGGCTAACAAATCCTTAGGTTAGCTTTATACTTCATTTCAACCTCTGTGAAAGACTTTCAACTGTATGAGCCGGGGCTTGTACCCTTGACTTTACTATCGTATCACCACTTTGATTATTCACCTCCTTCTCGTTTACACTCTCAGGTGCTTCAGATTTCTTTTGCGGCTTCTCTCACACGCACAATCTTGCCATTCTTCATTCTTGCTACAATGTGCTTTTGCTCGTGGTTCTCGACAACCCAACAAGCCCTTCAAACGTTAATGTGCTTTTCATTTATCAACACACACTGGTCTCCCATTTCACTCACCGGCAGTAGCTGGTACAGTTTATCGAGACCTTCCGTTTATTCAAGGCTTTTGGTCAAGCACGGCTCGCCTCCTTTCAGCTCCTCACACCTGACCAGAAGGAGGTACCACCGTGACCTTCTGCGGTAGCAGGGAGTTGCCCCTTTGGGATTCTGCAGCGACCTTCACCCCGCAGCTGGTAGGACCACAGCCTTTCATTCGCCTCCTGGCTCCGTCTACTCTTCTTCCATGGTCGGGCTGCCTTACCAGGATTTCCTGCCCTTCCATTCTGCTGGTCTTGCTCGCTTTGGTTGCACTTCTCACCTTGCTCTCTGGGTGCTCTCGTGCTCCACCTTTTATCCCATTGGGGAAAGGTAACAGGATTCAGGTATGAGTCGTTAGAATCAATTGCCTGACCCTGCCTGATCCAAACATTGGGACATATCAAATGGACGGGCTGTGTGTGACTCTGACTTCTTTTCAAGTACTTTGTGCATGCAGCAGTGTGTGTATAGGAAAGGGTGGGTAGAGTTCCTAAATAATACATGGAAAGTGGGTGATCTACAGGAAAATGGGAACAGGGATACCGTGTCTCTCCTCCATGTGCCCCACTTCCACTCCCCTGGAACCCCTCACGCAGGTGATCTTCCCGCACTGGTTCACCCCCGGGGTCTGGATCCAATAGAGATGGCCGTGCCCCGGCCACCTGGATGACAGAGCGCAAGGGACTGGTTGGTGAGACACCCTTTGGTTTCTCACACAAGACACCTTAAGAGGTTCACAGATTGATATGATGGGATGGGTTACAAAGTGAAGTCCTTTTTGAATTGTATCACCTCCTGTGTTTTGAACATTTTTCTGAGGCTTGTTCACCATAGCTGCTTCAGTACAGTGCTGACCAAAATATCCTGGGCCCCTTTAAGTTGGTCAAGTTGGCTGATAAGTGGGTCTCCCTTATGGATCCCAGTAGAAAGGACAAGGACAAAGAAAAAGGAACCCCTCAGAGGGCTGAGGAGTCCAAGAAGCAGCCACATGCAAATAATCCTAAACATTCTCCCTCTAAGGTCCAGCAATCTAGTGGGGATACGTCTACTGGTGGTGGGAGTAGGAGTAGTGGTGCTCCTGCTGCAAAGCAGGCTCCCAGTGGATCCAAATTCAGTTACCAATTCAGTACCCTGCATTCCTGGCACCTTTTGGGCCTGTGCGGACACCAAGTGGAAAGGTAAGGTACATGGTGTCCAGGCTGTCAACCTGACCTACCCTTACCATGTGCCTGAGGTGGAGGCCACTGTCCTCCCCTCCTCTCCAGGGATCACCTTTGGTGCTCCTGTAGGGATTTCCTTAATACCCCTTGGGGCCTAAGACCAGTACTGACTACTTTCCCACAGAATACACACAGACTTTTGAAGTGTCCCCATAAATAACCAGTCTTCCACAGGTTTGAGAGACACTGGGGCTAGCATGGTAGTGCTGGATAGGAACCTGCTCAGGCCAGAGGACTATGTAGGTGCTCCTCTGAGACCCACCAGGTTAGCCGGTGGGCCTCCCAATCTTTCTCCTGTAGCCCTAGTCACAATTCACATTGATGACAAGATAGCAGAGCTTTCTGTCCTGGTTCAGGACAGTGCACCTGCCAACATTGTGTTAGGGAATGACTTAGTGTAGATGGGGTTAATTTCTTTTCGGTTACCCCTGGCTGCTGCTACAGTCACTAGTTCACAGGTCACACAGGGTCTGACTGATAGTCAGTTACCCAAGCAAAAGGGGAAACCTATTGCTAAGCGGAAGATTAAGACGACCACTTCTGTGAGGGGGGGGTTCCTTCTTTTCCAGCTGTTTCAGCAGCACCCACTGTCATCCCAACCCCTGAGGGACTAGGCCCAGTGGTGAACCTAGACTCAATTCCTGATGGAGAAGAGCCAAAGGACCCTCCTCGGGAGAGGTACTCATCCCAGAGGATCACCCAGACTTCAAATACTTGTTGGCTGAAGGTGGGCCTTCTCAACCCACTTTTATTGGCACAGAATGGTAGTAGACATGGACGCTCAAGGCAAGACCTGTCTTACTTTTCAGTTTTCTGGCAAGACTGGAGGCAGTGCCATTGCCCCACTGCATCTTTTTCCAGTGGTTGGCACACCCTTTGAGAGGTTGGGCATTGTAAGGGAGGCATGGTATCACAAGTATGACACTGGCACAAGAGTTATGAGTTTCAAAACCTCAATTTAATTCTCGGGGTTGGGAAAAACCCATATTTTGCCCTATTGCTATGATGGGAGTAGTGTCTACCATCAAATAATAAAGAAAACACAGTCCTAGTCAGTCTTTATCAAATCAAAATGGCCTAAACTAACAAAATCTAATGCCTTCCCTATCTCTTATACAAAAAGTGTAAAGGGGAATGTGTATGCAAAGGAATGTCAGTGTTATAACATAAAAGATCAAGGTGACTGAGTCAGCTCTCCTCCCCACGTTGGACAGCACAGTAAGGTGGCCCCCGTAAACAGGATGGCACTCTCTGGCTCAGCTTATTAAAAAAAAGGCAGTTCAAAACATGGTTAGAGGCCCACATGGCCTTCCACGTTAAAGTCACATATTCCAGTTTTCCAAATGTTCTTTCACAGTTCAATAAAAGTTTGCGTAGGTCTCCCTCTGTCGGTCTCGGACCTCACAATAACAGCACTTGTAGGGGTTCCCTTCCCCAAGCTTCATTCACATTTGTTAGGGGTTCCCTTCCCCTATCTTATTTCATATTCCAGGTCTCCCACGGTCGTACTTGGACCCTTCACTGATATCGAAGACTTTGGAATGTGCAAGGCTTTTTCCATAGACCACTGCAGGACCACTTTGACTTTCGCTTTATTTCCCCCTTATGGTATTTGCCCCAGTGTCTCTTCGTCTTGGTAGTTCCATAAAACAATCAACAAAGTTCAAAAAGATCTTTCTCTTAAAGCAATCACTGTTTAACTTCCCCCTTTGACGGGATTAATCTTGAACATTGCGCATTTCAGAGTTCGTTCAATTGCCGCTTTATAACAAAACATCAAACATTTTGCTGAGACTTTCGAGTGGGCTTCTTCCTTTCGCCGGAACACTTTGCTACTCTGCATCACTGGCTTCATAGTTATCAGTAACTTAAGAGTTTCTTTTGTGTCTCATCAGCATGTACGCAACCTTCAAATGTGAGATACACTGTTGCGGCTTCAATCTTTCCTTGACACACAAACCGGCCATTTGTCTTTCGCTAACTCATCGGGTGTGTGCATTCCTTTTTTTGTCTCTGCAGCTTTTATTCACGAGTCATGGTTGTACCACAGGCTTGGTTTCACCATGCCCCCACTGCCAACTTTGTCGTTCACCCAGGAGGATCGCTGGCATCCTTGATACACCATGCAGGCTTCTTCTTGTCTGGGATTTGGCTTTCTCTACGTATCCTTCACGGTTTCCTGGAGGCAATGACTCCTGCAGGGACCTTCAGGGTTTCCCTACCCTTCGCTCTGGTGCCACGATCGGTCGCCCCGCTCCCATGGGTTCGCCTTCGCCCTGGAAGATCTGCTCCTTCTCGTGTCTCAACTTGCTCAGAATGTGTCTCTATGTTCTGCCTTTTATCAATGTGGGGGGAGCTAATGGGTATCAGATGTATGATTACAGTCAAGACCCTGACTTTGCCTGACCTGATTAACGGGACGTATGCAATGAGATATATAAGGGTTGGCCTCTTCACTCTGTCGCCTTCTTCCTCTGCCCAGTGTTTGTGTAGAAAGGGGGTGGTGTTTGGGACGTTGGAGAATCTTATAAAATAGGATGGGCTATGGGCACAGGAAAGTGGGGGGGATACCGCGTCTCACCATCGGTTGCCTCAGCGCCACTCTACGAAGACCTCTCACCCAGGTTATCCTTCCGCACTGGTCCACCCCAGGGTCTGGATCAGAAGGCGATGACCGTTCCCTGGCCACCTGAGAGAGAGAGATCCCCAGGGACTAGTAAGTGAGACACCCTTTGATTTCTCACAGCATCAACATTGTTGGTCCCCTAGACCTTCCAACATCAAGTGGGCACAAGTTTATCCTGGCACTGGTGGACCATGCCACCAGATACCCTGATGCTATACCCCTTTGCACCATCACAACCAAGGTGGTTGCCAGGGCTCTCCTGGGCATCTTTACCAGAGTTGGTTTCCCTAAACAGGTCATTTCTGACAGAAGAACCAACTTCATGTCTAGTTACATGCGAGCTATGTGGAAGGAATGTGGTGTGACATTTTCCCCCTCCTACCATCCTCAGACCAATGGTCTGGTCTAGAGATGTAACAAGGCTCTCAAAGGCATGTTGGGTGCTTTAGAAGAGTTCCTAAGGAGGAAATGGGATCTCCTCATACCATGCCTGCTGTTTGACTACAGAGAGGTGCCTCAAGAGGATGAAGCAAGTAGGGGACTGTGTGTTAGGTCTCAAAAGGAGGATGGCACATATGATGGCTAGGCAACAGCAAATCTTAAGGCAAGCCAAGAATTGAACAAGTTACGGCATGACCTTAAGGCTTCACTAGTGGATTAGACTTCTGGTCAGGAGATTCTTGTGATGGGGCCTACCAAGCCTCGAGCTTGGCCAGGTAAGTGAACCGGACCCTTCAGGTTAGTCTCCAAGATGCGTGAGGTCAGCTATCTTGTTGACAAGGGTGTTCCTGGGACAGCCCTCAAGTCTTCCATGTCCACAGGCTCAAGCCTTTCCACAGGAGAGAAGTATCATGCTTCTTGCTAGCTTCAGAGCAAGAAGAGGATGAGAGCGAGACCTTTCCTGATTTGCTGCATAGCAACCCCCAGGATGGCTCAGTGGAGGGAGTGCACCTCTCTCTGGATCTGACACCAGAGCAGCAGAGGACCTGCAGGGCTTTACTCTAGCAGTATGCCCCTTTGTTCTCACTGACGCCAGGCCTCACCCCATGGTGTAGGCATATTGACACAGTGTACCTGACAAATGCAGATGCTACAGGATGTCAAATACTATCACGAACCACGGCCAGGCAGAGGTTGCCAAGAAGTTGGACTTGGGTGTCATTCAACCCTCAACCAGCCCATGGTCCAGCCCAGTGGACCTTGTCCCCAAGGCAAGATCCCAGACAGGTACCAAGGATTTGACGTTCTGTGTGGACTACAGAGGAGTAAATGCAGTCACCAAGACTGATGCACACCCATTGCACAGGCCTTATGAGCTTGTGGGCAAGATAGGTGATGCCAAGTTTGTGAGCACTGTCGACCTCACATCAGGCTATTGGCAAATAGCTCTGACTGACCAGGTCAAGGAGAAAACGTCTTTCTCAACACCAGAAGGGCTTTTCCAGTTTAGGATTATGACTTTGGGTTGAAGAATGTCCCTACTACCTTCGAATGGTTAGTCAATTCTGCTCTCAGTGTACTGGCAGCCTTTTGTGTGGTCTACCTCGACAACATTGATGTCTATAGTTCCACCTGGGAAGAGCATTTGGCATACTTGGACAAGTTGCTGAAGGCCATAAAAAAGGGACAACTTCACTATCAAGTAGGCCAAGTGCCAGATAGCATAGGGGAAGATTACTGACCTTGGTCATGAGGCTGGTGGGGGTCAAATCCAACCTCTGCCTAGTGATGTACAAGCTGTTCAGGACTGGGAGACTCCCTCTTCACAAACCCAGGTGAGAGCTTGTTTGGGCCTCACTGGGTACGACACAAACTTCACGGTAGACTATGGCACCATAGCTGCCCCTCTGAAAGCTCTGACATCCCCCAAACCGCCTAAGAAGGTTAATTGGAGTGAAGACTGTCAAAGGGCCTTTGATGGTCAGAGGGAAAGGGTGTGCAGGGCACCTCTCTTGTGTGCCCCTGACTACAGCAAACTCTTTATTGTGCAAACAGATGCCTGTGACACTGGAACTGTCATGTCTCAGACGACAAAGGGAGAGAACGCCCCATCGTTTTCACCAGTAGGCAACTCAAGGGCAGGGAACTTAGGTGGGCCACTGTTTAAAAAAGTTTTTAGTATAATTTCGGCACTTCGTTTTAGACCTTACCTTACAGGGTCGTCTGACTTTAAGGTCCAAACAGCCCATAAGCCCTTAAAGCGGCTTATGCAGATAAAGGGTGGATACCCCAACCTGCTCCGGTGGTCCATTGGCCTGCGAGGTCTAGTTTTTACCATTGAACATAGGCCAGGGAAGAGTCATGACAATGCAGATGGCTTTTACAAAAGGTATGTTGACCTTCTGGGGCAATCAGCTGCCCTTACCTCAGTCATGGGGTGAGGGGGGCATATGTGATGCCCTGTCCCTCCATAAGGAAATGCCTTATGGAGGGACAGGGCCTTCTAGTCCTTTTCCCACCACTTCTGTGTGTGTTTTTTCTTTGTTTTCTGCCACGGAGACCAGGGCCTCTGGCAGTGCAGCTCTTCCTGTTTTCCTTTTGGTGAACAACACCCATGGGATACCCTTTTGCACCCACGGGTGGGGCTGCACCCGTGTATCCCTTATGTGTGTTTTGGGAAACTTGTGTGTTGCCCACAGAGCAGGGTATGGGCTGGTGACAGCTACATGATGACTTGTGATTGGCTCGGAGTGTCCTCCGTTTTTGGGACACCCAGTCCCTGCCATAGGAATCAATGGATTCCTGAAGAAGGGCAAGATGGCCACTGTGGCCTCTTGGTTTCTATTGACTTTTGACTTCTTTCTCAAAGTCCTGGGAAGCCCTGACTCTGTCTCTTCCTCCTGACTGGCTGTTGGGTGGAAATATCATATATGGGTCTGGGACTGCCTCCTGTCAGACTGGCTGGAGCCTTCCCAGGGACTGTGTATTGTGGGTACACCATTGCGGTTGTACCTGTGCGAATGGCGTCTGAAGGGAACTTGCATTCTGTGTTGTGGGCGTATGGTTTCTGTGTGTGACGCAATGCCTGAGACAGCCCTGACTGAAACTGACATGAATGCAGTGTAGTGTGCTGAAAGGCATGGTGCTTACCCCAATCCGCATTCTTTGTACTGGGCTTCTGGCTGGAGAGAATGGCCTGAATGCATGTGAGCCTGATTGGCTGCCTGCTGCATGAATGTCCTTCTGCATGATTTGTTGACTGAGTCCGGCTCAGCCTCAGTGAATGGGGACCAAATGTGTATAACACAGGACCTCTCACTCACCAATTTGTTCAGAAGCTGAACTCGAAGCTGAAGCAAGAAGCTGTTCCTTAAAGCCCAGCTGGAGGAGAAGTCTGCTACTGAATTTTCCTCATATAATCCAAACACTGCTGTGTTCTTCCAAGTACTGATCCAGAGAGGAACTGTTTAGGAGACCTCACCCCGAGCTACGAGGGACCATAGTGCAACCTGCTGCACTTCATCCAAAGTACACTGGAGCCCTCCAGTGTGCCTACCGTCCAGAGAAGGTTTTTGTTTTGTGTGTCCAGAAGAGGAGTGCCCGGACATCTTTAGTTGAAGTCCATTGGTGTCACCCAGGTTCCAGAGGAGTGTTTGTGACCGCTGGATGCCCGCTCCTGTCTACCGCCCAGAAGAGGGGGGTACCCTGGCATAGTGCTGCTCGACACCCGGAGCCGTGAAAGTTCCAAACTGCCTAAGAATACTTCAAGGGACATCCTTGCCATCATCACTGGCCAACCTTGGTGCAAGCCTCAAAAGTCATCTGTTAACTGCCCCGGCCTATTCAACCTCACCTGGACTGAAGAATTTGCATGGATGCACATCAAAATAGCCAGTAGCTCTTCCGGTATGTGCCATCCATGCAGTTTGGCCCACAGCCTGTCCCGATTGATGCTATCGAAAGCGTGCTATAGATCGACTGTTGCCATATAAATTGGTGCCTCACCAGCGGTCTTAGCCATTTCTTGCATACAATTTCTACAAAACATTCACTGACCGGCCTGAGAATCTGATGCTACTCGAAGCTTCCACTGCTAAACAGCAGCACTACTCAGTGCCACACAAGTTGCCATTATTACAGACACCTGAGATCAATGTTCAGCAAAATAATCTACCTGCCCTGATAAAGACCCCCAAGTGGTCGAAACATGTGTCGGCACCTTCATAAAATTAAAGACACTTGCTTCAGTCCTATCATTTTGGGGGCACTGGTGAATACTCAGGGCTTCCGTTTTAGGGGGACCCTATCTCCATCCAACGCTATTATGCAGCAAGCCTACTTATGTGTAGTAGTACAGGGAAACCTTGTTCCCCGTTTCTTTTTCCTATATGTGGATTGTTTCCATGCACACTAAATCCCAGACAGGCTGGTTGCAGTAGGATCTTATTATCTGGGTTGGACTGGGCAGGGAGGCTTAAATACGCTTAGCCACATTGAATTGATATTTTCTTTTTATCGCGCTCATACACAAGTGTTTCAGAGCGCGACAAGGTAAGGGAGGGGAACAGGGGAGAACAAAACAACGATCTTACTTACAAGCAAGCAAGGTTGAGGTCATGACTATTGCTTGGATGGCTAACCACGACAACATTGTCACTCAGAGTCTGAATGATCTGGTCAGTGGACTGGTATTCACCCCTGCCTCCGAGGTGTCTATGTGGTGTGGTTCTAGAAGCATTCCAAATTGAAGATCTAAAGCATGAGAGAGTGCAGAGAGAGATAGACATCGAAAACCTTTGCCATGACACAGGCTTCCAAGCCAAATCCTGCAATGGTGAAATTCTTCTCGTTCTATCAGGGGCCACCATCACGCTGTCTTTTTCTCTTGAGCCAGTAGAAACAACTGGATCTTTGCCCTGCAGGTTGCTGAATGACCTTGTGAGGCTTGAGAAAGCCTTTATTTCAGTCCTTGCCTGCACAATCGTGAGTGGGGACTCGTGTTCTGGCACTTTCAGCATACATCCTCCAGAGCTGTTCAGTTTGCCTTGTAAACTCTTCAAGGTATACAGGCTCCAAGGCTATGCTGTTGCTGTTCACCACAAGCAAGAGTGGTTTTGCTGGAGCTGACGTCCTACGTACGTTCGCCCTCACTGTTACCTGCAGACCCATGTAGGTCACAAAATTCTGCTTCTATTGTTTGCTGCATTCCTATAGACCATCTCCATCATGGGTATCGAAGCAGATATTTATCCTCACTGAAAAGCTGAGGTTCAGCCTGCAGGAATACTGAAAAGGAAGTTGAGACCAGAGACTGGAACCACCAACTAGCTGGTTTCACCTGTAAACTGATGCACCTCTGCACCTGTGACTCTGGGACCCCCTGCACTGGAATGGTGAGAAGCCGACCCCCAATGCTATAGTTGAGTTGGAGGAGACCGGCTGCATACCCCTTTTTGCCCCTGCTACCCAAGAGCATATTAAAGCGATCAAAATTCCAAATACAAGATATCTGCTAGCAACACACTGGATTGACAAATATGACACATTTCCATTGACATGTAAATGTACAGGAATTGTGGAAGTTGAACATTTGCCATGTGGTGGCAATAAAGAGTTAAAATTGAGCGAAAATGAAGGAATGTAGATAAATAAGATGGACACATGGATCATTGGTCTAAATAAGGTCAAGAATCATATTTCTTTCTTTCATTTTTCTTTAATTTGCATTTATTCATTTTTTGTTAATACCTTTTATTTGTCCTTTTTATTTTCATAGCATAGTTATAAGGAAAATTACTTTAGCGTTTTTTTTTATCTTGATAAAGGATTTTTCACATCTATCAAAACTAGGTTATATACATATAGATGAATATATGTTGCAATGCATAACTCATGAGCACTTTTGTAAGACCTTTTAACAGTTATCTGTACAGCAGACACATATATACATTTGTGAAATAATGATGGTTATAACATATAATAACCCTGCATAAAACTATACATCTCATTTTCCATAGAACGAGAAAAGATTGTTGTATACTCTGTTGCCCTGGCAAAACTGACTACATTTTCAATGACATCATCGCCTTAATATGCAATGCTATTACTTATTTGCAATGTCCTATATAACGGGCACCGATTTGGATAGCTGTTTTGGTGTCCTAATGTGAACGAATGAAGCACTGCTTTAGAGACACACACACATTATTTATGATTTTCTTTTTTGTAGAATTCATTAAAAAAGCTACTACTCGAGTACAAGCACATAAAAATAGGAATCATTTTTAAAAATCCATTACATCTACAAATAAAGAATACTCAACATTTTGATCAATTTGGTTACACATTTTGCAACTTACAATCTAGTTGTATTTAGACGTATACATTTTTTTCATTTACATTGTGCTCGGTACATATGCGCTACTGAAGTGGCAAAGCACGTGTCGGAGACTGTTAAGAAAATTGATCATTAATAGACACTGAATAGACACTGAATTGAGAGGATTGACAATTTACATAAAATTAAGTGAGGGGATTCATTGGAAAGAATTGATAACTTGTGATTCAGAGGGTTCATTACATCCTTGATAAGAATGGGTAATAGAGAGGACATATTACATTTGTTGGTATAGAGGTCTTTATTTTCAGAGCTTATGATTTATAAAGATTTGGTCATGTAGATGAATGTTGATTCACCATGAGAATAATATAAATTGATCGATAATATCAGCAGAACAGATGTCTGTGCATAAGCATCTACATATATATATATATATATATATATATAATGTTCTTTTTTTCAAAACTTTCAAATATACACACATGCATGTGCTTATAAGTTTTGGAAATAAGAGCCCTTCATTTCCAGTGGTATGCAATGTATCATTAAGCCCAAAATTGAATACCTCTTTTTTGTTGTAGCGCACTGGGGATATTGCATATCTGCACCAAAAGTAATTGAAAGTTTATGCTTTACTTTCTTACCATTTTTTATGGGTACTGGTGTCCACGTCACCCATGTTGTGCTCTAAACGACAGCGTGAGTTCACTTACTTGAAGACTTTCTTCAGAATCCCCGCTGGTATGCAATTTTTACGGATATTGTGCAATCTGTTTCCTCCACGCCGGTTTGTGATACCGGCATGGGATTTGGATTTAGTGTAAACATTTCTTATGGGCTCTGTGTTCTCTTATATTACTCAACCTCAAGGTGAATTATCTGTTTGCCATCCATTTCAGGAGTCTGGTGAGTGATTGTCTGTTAAACCTCCCTATTTGTTTTCTTCACAGAGAAGGTGACTTTCCTTGCTTCCAGATTCAGTCTCTGATTTCTATCTCTCTCAAAACAGTTTTTTCCTCTCCCCCACCCTTCCAAGGCAGAGGAGCAATTTCATCGGCTGGGCCCAGTTCTGGCCCTCAGCTGCTACGTCTCGCCGGCCAGTAACATTAGAAAGGATTACCAGCTTTTTGTGGGCTATGCTGGTGCCTGTGCTTGCACGGCTGTGGCCATGCAGACCATGTATGGTGGGGTCATTCTCTGCATCTGGAATGCTATGATCTGGATGGGAAGGATGGGGCTGAAGGTCTCCTGGCTCACTCGACCAGAGGACTGGCTGCTACGTCTGCCCTACAGACAGGACTTCCTGTTCTGGACATTGGCCAAGCGGTTACTTAGACGTCTCTGCACACGTTTGCAAAGCATTACTGCTTGGATTCCCTTTCAGAGCAAGAGGCCTGCTACAGCAGGGTGGTTCTCCAGTGCTTTATTGTGGGTCTAGGGGGTGTCTTCTTGCTCCCCTCCCTCTTCCAGATCCATGTACTGCTATGTGAGTCTATCCTAGATTAGGACTCCATAGGTGGTAGAAATCCATTTGAAGAACAAATTACTTGCGTTACATCATTCTGGGATTCCTAATGTAGAGATGAACATGAGCGTACAGAGAAATGATTGCTTTGTGACCGCCTAGAGACAGACACCTATGTGCCTGCTTCTTCCTAAACAACATAGCAAGAGTTTCTATCACCGATGTAAATAAAAGAGGGGAAAGTGGGCACCTCTGCCTGGTTCCATGCCCCAAAGATAATGCTTCTGATTGTCTGCCATCATAGAAAACTTTAGCTCTACGATTCGTATACAGCAACTGCACAGCAACAACAAAAACACATAATCTTTCACGCGAAAGGATCTTCAAGGAATAGAGAGGTACACTTATTTATTAGATGCTGTTGACTTCAAAGCGTTTGGCAATTTTTGCATCTTGGCACCTGTGCCAAAAGGGAATCCAAAAGGAGCCATTGGAATAATTTGGAGTCGGGTGCGGCAGTAGAAGAGACTGCAATACTCAAAATGCCAACCTTTTTACAGCGCTGAAAAGATATGTTGAACGTTTTCAAAGACGCTGTTGCCAAGTCTCACATGATTGTGGCTTCAAAAACCACCAAAGATTGAGGCCTTTACAAAAAAAAAGTCAAGAGAACGATTTTATGTTAGTTGAAGATTGTAAAGCCTGGGATGATTACAAAATGGAGTGTACTGTTTTAGGATAAACCTCAGCTTGTAAGGAATCCCACATCAGATTACTTATCAGCATATACTTTGCTCATGCAAAAAATAATTCTTTGGTAGAGATCTTCTGTCCAGTGCAGCAGGTAAATCAATACCTGCCAGTCCTGGGATGTTTTAAAAAGGTGAAAAGAATCATTTCAAATATGTATCTGTGTAGTGTTGGATGTTTTGTCAAAAAGGTGCAGTGCTAAAGGACATGATGCACTCAAGATTATCTGGACTCCGATTATGGCATAGAATTCAAAGCGAGTAATCGATTTATCCTGGACGGAAACTAGTAATCGATTTATCCTGGACGGAAGCGAGTGATCGATTCATCCTGGATGACCTGTTGGCCATTCCCAGAAAGCAGGAGGTAAGCGGGCATACAAAGAAGATATTGCTCTTTGGCTTGTCAATTCAGGCACTGTGCTGTCCATGCAGGACATGGGATGAGATTGACAATTAGTTCACGTGATTAGCTGAAGAAATAAATCCGACAAGAGAGAATTGTCTGGGAAATATTTGCTTGCCAGCCTGTTTCGAGCAAGCAGACACGTGATGGCAGGATTAGCATTTCACATGCATGCTTGGTTAACCGCATTTGTGTTTAGACCTAGGAAAGTACAATCCCGGGTAATGTAATATCTTTTCATTGCAATCATTTGTTAGCAAAAATGTGGACAAAGTACTAGAGGGGATTAAAAAAGAAACTGATCCAGCTAAAACCATGGGCGCTTGACAATTGAGAATGCTTGCGTGAAGGGGACTACGGCTGATGACTAAACAAACCACTCCACAAAGACACTCCTTTCAGACCTAGTGTCAACAATATACAGAACACGTTTGCTGCGTTGTGCCTACAACACGGAAAGAGGTACTGGAAAGAGGGGGCACAGCAAGGGCTTCTACCCATCCATGTAGGCATGCTCCTTCTTTTTTCTGGAATCGCAGCGCTCCATTTAGATGTTGTTATGCATATGAATACGATTACCCCAGACAGGTGGGTGCTGCATACAATCTTGCATGGATAGTGTACTGATTTGCCCACACCCCGAAAAGACATTCCACCCAAGCATGGTTCTATTTTGTCTACAGAAGGAGAAATGGTAGAAGAGCTGTTAGAACAGAGGAGACCAGGATCCCATTACTATTTCATCATCCCAATGAAGAACGGCCTCTTGTATTCAAAGCCATGCATCAGATGGGCAATGGTTCAAGATGGCCACCTACTATTACAAGAGCCTTGACAAACGATGTCCTAAAAGAGGTTGGTTTCCACGTTTCCCATGCAAGGATATGTGCTTCATAGCCATTGGCAACAGCTGCCTATTTCGGACACTACCCTTTGGAATAAAATCCGCATTAAGTGAGTTTGCATAATATATTGGCATACATTGTTATATCACATCTTTGAAGAATCAGAAGATATCCACCTATATATCTAGATGGTTGCCTTGTAAAAGGAAACCTATGAGGTGACAGTTGGGTATATGTTTTTTTGATTGCGTATAATATGTGTGTATATTTGTGTGTATGTGTGTATGTATGTATATATATATATATATATATATAGTTAGAAGTATTACAGAATTAACGATTTCAGCCAGGCCGTATAAAACGTCCTCAGATAGTTTTTCCTATCATTGGCTGGTCGCATATGACTGGAGTGGCGAATACCTTTTAGGCAGGACTTCACATACTACTGCTTTTGACACTGGAAACGTCTCTTTATTCGTAGGCGAAGAAGTGGCTTTGCGAGTCGTCACCCAGTCGCTGATCGATGGAGTTGCATAACTTGGGAGTGATACGACACATTTTCTTCCTGTGGCATTAGAATACCTCTAATTCCCCATACATTTACGTTTTCTGCTAGCGTGGGCTCTGAAGTAACTCGTGGAGAATGCTCCATTTGAATTCTGCCCTGAGTGAAACACAAAGCTGCTTTTTAAAATTATAATAAGAGCCCTCCATGGGACTATGACGTAGATAAGTCCTCAGTGTGCAAACGTCAAAGTAAAAGTAAGGGTGTCGCTTTAAAAGAACGCTGAGTGAAACGCTGGCCAGCCTACCCTATGCAAGCCAAATTTGTACAGCGTAGGGTGTTCACCTCAAAAGAAGTCTTTTGGTTTGAGGACCAGGTATGAGATCAGCTCTGAACAGTAATTGAAAGAGATTTTTAAAGAGAAAACCTCACAGATAGCGGTGAGCTCCAAAGTGTCAGTGCCAAGCCTGTCTATGAATACTTTTCTGGCAACCATGAGGCTGCAAAATTGCCCAAACCCAAACCGTGGGCAAGGCACGAAGCACATGCCCACTCTATAGCACCAAACATCAGCATCAAGACTGATTGGTCCGAAACATTGATGAAATACCTCAGAAAACCACACAAAGGAAAGTCACCTCCTGCACATTCTGAAACAAATTTCATCCCCTACAAATAAAGGTGTAACCATGCCGTCGTGCCTGTCCTTGTCTTTACAGGACAAGAATTCAACAGCCCAGTGCCAAAAGGTAATCCAAAGAGAGCCCTTGGAATAATTTGGAGTCGGGTGCGGCAGTAGAAGAGACTGCCACACTGAAAATGCCAACGTTTATACAGTGCTGCAAAGATATTTTCAACATTTTCAAAGACACCTGCCCTTCCTTTGTGCCCGTTACGTCGGCGTTGTGAGCGTGAGGACGTATCGCAGCACCACCAGGAAATAAAAGCTTTTGGGCAGAGACTTTCTTTGCGTCACAACGCTACGTGATTATTCTGAGCTGACTGTGAGAGGTAAACAATGCGAGGTGGACAACTATTTGATGATTTTTCAAAACATGCAATTTTATTGAAAATAATATCAAATCCCTCACTATCCCTACTGAGGATTTCCCTGCCTAACAAAACTAAGGGTAAACACTCTAACACAGGGTGTCTTGCCCTCACACTTAAACATTCTGCACACAGAAAAATATATGGTAATTCAAACATAAACAAAGACAGTTTCTTTTTAACCTTTTCAGTAACCTGGGTGAACTCCCTTCCCCAGGATGCAAGGTTAACTCAGCTCCACTGTTCATCAAAAGAAAAGGAAGAAAATCCACATTGGTATTAAAGTCTTAAATCAGTTCTTAAAATTCCTACGGCAAGGGAGTGTCTTGTTAACCAAAGTTCTAATAACAGAGTTCTTCTTCCTGAAGAAATTCAGGTGCTTTTTCACCACGTCCAGAAGCCTTCACACAGTTCGAAAGAAATACAACTTCTAGAAGGTTGGTGGAACACTAGAGTTGGCTAACAGTGCTTTTTCTTCTATTGAAATGATGATATAACCACAGCTTCAGTATATTGTGAAACAACCACAGCTTCAGTACTTTGTGATACAACCGCAGCTTCGGTATTTGACTTCTCAAGAGTTATGTTTGTTGGGATGACTTCACAGTGCTGCTACTACTTCTACTTCACCAACTTCACTTCTTGTAAAGTTTACTATTAGGTCATTCTCCTTTGCCTGATAGTCTTCCACTTTGCTTGTGTCACTGAATGTTTGCAACCACTGACAATCAGATATACCACAACATCTTCAGTAGTATTAAGACTCGAGACGGATTTTGACAAGACTCACTTCATGATAATTGAACACCTTCATATAAGCAAGGCACTCTTCCTCAAAATGGCTTTCTTCAAAAGGTGCAGCCTCTTTGCCTCTCGTGTCTGTCTGCCACAGTAACAACCCAAGTTTGCCTTTAGCACCCACCTCTCTTTCACAGTCTTTGGCAATATAGGTTGTGTCAACTTCAACCATCTTTATGAGCAGAAAGTTCCCCTTCCCCAACTTTGCCTCCACTTTCTTTGCCAACTGTTAGCCAAACAATCACACAAAAGCCTCGATGCTACTCGCTTAGCTTCAGTCAATGCTTGCACATGGATGTCTTAAGCAAGATTGAACTTCTATTGGCCTCACAGCATTGATAAAAGTATGCCCTGGCTCTGAGAAAGGCTGCTTTCAGTTTCACTTGGGAAAGACTCTGGGCTTGGGCAATGCTTGCTCTTTCACTTCAACCATATATGCAAGAATACAATGTTACCTACTTGACTTCTGGCATGAGTTGTAATTGTTCGTAGGAATAGAAAGTTGGAGTTCAGTATTCCTTTAGAAATCAAAATTAGACACATGCAACCACTTCTTAATGGTTTTTACCAAGGTAAGAGGTTTCACAATGCCTTTCGCAACATTTGTTCTGCACAATGGAAGACACACAAGCACTTCTTAATAAGTTTATGAGCTTTAAGGGTTTAACAATGGTCTCTGTAACGTTGGCTCTTCACGCAAGTGAAATGCGTGTGATCGAGTAACTCACAAGTGTCACTTTCCCATTGTCCCTTTATTAAAAGACTTCAACTTACACAGTGAATATATGATCTGGATACTGTTGCCAGCAGTGCTCGCGCAAGGAATCAGAAAGGCAGGTTTGATTCACCGGATTCTCTGCTCCTTGTTCTACGGTTTTCCCAACTTTTAGGACTTCTGGCTTCTTAAGGACACGCACCCTTCCTCTCGGTTTTGGAGCCCCTCTCGCTCCTGAGACCTACGGCTCGCCCACAGCTCCTCGCTTCAGTTCCAACACGGCTCTGGCCCAGCAATCATGGCAATCAAGCTCACATGTGGAAAGACAGCATCCATGCACGTCTTCTGCTGCACACCCTCTGTACTTCAGAGTTTTGGAAACCCTGACCCTCTCAGAACAAGCAGAGGAAATCTGCTGCATTCACGTTCCGGCGTATGTCTGGTTCGCCCACTTACTCTTGATTTGTCAGCACTGTCGTCTTCCTTCTTCCTCTGCTCCTACAGCGCTCCAGCCACAGTTCCAGTTCCTTCTCATTGCCTTCACCTTAGGTGGCCTTTTATGCCTCCCAGGTTCCAGTTGTGGGTTGTTAGGTTTAATTGCCTTACTACTGCCAAAGCATACCTCTTCAGCCCTCTTCCTTGTCCCAGTACTAATGGGATTATGGGACTTGTAGTCCCCAACAACAAAGTTAATTCTTTTAAGTATTTGCTTGACTTTAAGGGTAGATTTACTTCCCTAAATGTTATGTAAAATTGAACCTGTCTGCCTTCCCCTGGCCCACCTGGGAGTTGACTTTAGGGCGGGTTTCCGGAAGGGATCCATAGGAATCTTCACAGGGTGCTTCCGTATTCTAGTGAGCCCCTGCTTCTTGCGTCTATATTCCTTGTGACCCTCTAATTCTGCCTTGCCCTGGTTCTCCCAGTTCCTTCTTCCACCTCTGCCTTCCATTCTCCCTGGACTCCTGCCCTGGATCTACTGTACTCTTTCCTTGTGTAATATTTACCACCTGGGATCCTGACGACCCTCAAACGTAATATTCTTCTGCTTCTTCATCCTGAAATACTGTCATTTGGCTGGAGGTTTTTTCTACCAACTGCTTTTTCCCCCACCTTGTCTTCGATTCACCTGAGATTACACTTGCCATCAGAGTGTTATTGCTATCAATCGCTGAGACATTGTGGAGTACCAAAGGGACCAGCCTTACCTCAGCTAACCTTCACACTGGACTCTGAACCAGGTAAGGCTGGTGTGTGACAAAAGGGCACTCAGAGGGTAAAACCTGGTTACATTTCACTAGAATGCCTCCATACCCCACACTCATATTTTTATCAAGGCTACGTTAAATTCCTGTAAAACATATAGAAAACACTCTGTTTAATGTATGCCCAGGAGTGCAATTCAAAGTTCTCTCGGAAGGACACACACATGTTGTGTAACAATTGCTTTCCAGGGTACCATGGAGTGAACCAGTGCCCAGCATACAAGTGCTACAAGCCCCAAAGCCTTAGGGAGCGCTGAAGCAAGCACTGGGCGGTCTACATCATACAGGCAGAGTCGGCGCATGATGATGCAACACCATAATGGTGATGCTGATAGGTCTCTGCAGAGGTTATTGAAGTTGGGAATTTGAGAATCGTTGATATCTGCCTGAAAGAGCCACATAAAGAAGTTCCAAGGAGTAAAACATCAGTCGTCCTGCACTTCAAAGGATTGGTGTTGAGCAGGCCTATGAAGAAATCCCCTTGCAACCATGACACTGCCCACAGATAAGGCCAAATACAGGCAGAGGTATATAGACATCTGACTCCAAAGACTATGGCCCTCATTACGACTTGGGCAGTATTTCAGTGGTCAATCCACCAGAATACCATCAACTAGAATTACTGTTACTGTCACTTGATCTGGTGGATTTATTGCTGGATTAAAAGTGGTGGTAGGCGGAGTTGGTATGTTGCAGCAGGGAGTAGAGACTCCACGAGTATACAACACTACACCAATGTAGATATTTAATGAAGCATCAGAATTCTGAATTGAAGATTCAAGTAAGTATACGCAACAACTCCTAGCAGTAGTGTATTACTAACCAGTGAATTGCCCACGTGAGAGGGAAGGAGGGTTGTCTGAATACACCTACATTTTCTCCCCATTTTATGTATAGGTATATAGGCATATGTCTATTTGTCAGACACATGACCACTATTGAAGAAGTAAGAAACTGTTGGTAAGCACCCCTCAATGTATTGGATTATTTGAGGAGTACTGATGTAGTAATTAATCATTTAAAAATAATTTAGAATGTATACAGCGATACGAACCCTCGGGTATCTGAGCGCTGCTTATTATAACCCACAGTGTGTGGTGCTCATTTATCTACCTTGGAAGGATGAAAGGCTGAGTGTAACGCTCACCTGGTTCCCACGGAGGCGCGGCGTCGAAGGCGCAGAACTCTGAAGATGGACAGGAAGGGCCCCTCTATTCTGGCTTCCCTGGCTCGTTGGATACCCTCCTGTGCGTGAAAAGGGAGTATTACCAACTGTGGAACAATGCTCAAGCCTCCCACTCCCTTCCAACCCTCCACGATACCTCCTCCACGATTCCCCGTGAAGCCTCACCTTAGGGTTTGGAAGGATGGGCTCTCCATCCTGCTTCTGATGCAGGGGCGCGTTGAAACCCAGTTACTTCACTGGATTGAGGATTGATGGGAGTTCAGGTAAGCTTGACTGTTCAGGTAAGGCGCTGTAAAAATTCTGTTCAAAAGTTCAAGCTTAATAATAATGTTCGTTGTCTAATTGCAGCAAGCGCTAATGCTTATGTCTTTTTCCCGTTAGGGGCCGGGGTTCGGAGTGCCGGAGATATGGCGCCGACCCGAAGTGAAACAGTTCTGGATGAGCGCTCAGGTAATGTCTTTGCATTCGCTTATTCAATGTCTTTGTCTTTTTTCCCCATAGGGGCCGGGGTCCGGAGATGTCAGGAAGCGGCAGGACCCGAAATGCAGTGGGAATAATCCAACATGTAAGACTTTAAAGGAAACTGAGCTTTCCTTATTCCTTTTCTCCCTCTCACCTTTGTTCTTGTCTTTTTTCCTCTAAGCGCCGGGGCGTAGCTGAATCCGGAAGATCGCTGCTGAAGATGGAAGCGCCTTGCAAAGGTGACTAAAATGCAGCGCTGCAGCGATCGAAACAAAATGCCTTTAAAATGATGTCTTCCTTTTCAGGGCCGTTGGAGAAATGACTCCGGGATGCAGATTTAGCAGGTAAGGGCTTTTCTTCTCCTATTCTCTTCCTTTCTCCCCTTGCAGGTGTTCCAGGGTGCTGGCAGGCGTGGCTGAAGTCAGGATGCAGGAGCTGACACGGTGAGCGTCCAGCTGCTAGGTGCAGAACAACGCGAAGCACGTGTGGCTGTTCGGGTGGGGTTTAAATAGCCTTGGAAGAAGTTCCTGGTATGTATCCTTCCACCAATCAGGTATGTATCCTTCCCCGACCACACCCGGGTGGTGAAGTAGTCCTACAGGTAAAGTAGTCCCATTCAGGCCTCAAAAGGGCCTGGATGAAGCAGCAAGGTCTGCATCAGGTAAGTGTGCACCCAAGCACTTAAACACATATCCTCTTCTATGAGCCTGGCGCCTAAGGCGCCAGGACTGGGGTCCGCTATGAGCCTGGCGCCTAAGGCGCCAGGACTGAGTCCAAAGGGCCCCGACTTGGGCCCGCTGAGACTTCCCTGGGGAAAATGATGGGTTGCTGGGCCCGGCCTGGCTCCTTGGAGGTAGGCATCATGACACTGAGTTTGGCCCTGCCGGGATTCGAATCTGTGTCGGCAGGCTCTGCTCAGATGTCAAAGCGAGCGCTCTACTCACTGTGCTATCGGACCAGCTGCTATATATCATTGCAGCACTAATTTTAGCTGTTTCTGCACTGCCTTCTAGGTAATTCCACTCCATAGTATTGAGAAATGACATCTACTGTCTGTATGCAAGATCACTCTGACTAAAGAAAGAGTATAATCGAGAACTTTCCCAACATTAAGTATATTCGTTCCCTGAAGAAGTTCTGTCATTTGTGGAAATTCCCGAGGAATAGTGAAACATGTCGGGCTATTGTGAACTGCGATGAGAAGCAGTTATCTCAATTATACATTTATTGTTTTGAAGCTACATAGCACTAGCATTGGCATTATAAGACCTGAAAAGGGTGGCACGATATATAATCAGTATGTGCCCTTAAATACAATTCTGAGTTTTGGGTAACAGGTAGCTATTAGCTACGTTTCACCTGTTCCTTTGCTTTTAAAAATAGGATGGCCATAGTCCTATGCCAGTTGTATGTGTATCAAAGCATTGCACAAGTCACTTAACTTGGTAGCACAAGTTACTTTATGGTGTCATTCTTTTTACTTTATCTAAATAATGTATTTTTTTCTATAAGTTTGTTTTTATGATGAATGACAGTTACATATTTTGTATCATTCTGTGTGCTCTTTGGAATAAGTCTCTTTTATAATTTGGTATTGAATATAGATATCAGTAATACTAATTAAATTACCTGTCGATTAAATTAAGATTTCTAACCTGAAGACGGTGCAGAGTTGTCTGGGTCCTTATATTGTGTGTTTAAAAGTTCTAGCTAGGACCCAAACAACTAGTTTTTCCCTGTCTCTCATGCTATTCAGAATAGGCAGAGTTGGTATCTATGGTTTGGGGTCCATAGGACTCCATGGGGATTTCAGCTGATTTTTCAGCAGAAAGTTGGGAGCATTTACCTCCAGCAGAATGCTGGAGGTAAATCCTTCACTCCAAGGCCAAACTCAGAATATGCCTGAGTGGTAAATGTGTCAGTAATTCAGTTAGCGCCACTTTTTTTACTGCTCCGCCGTACTCATAATGAGGACGTATGTGGACCGAGAAGGCCAAGGCATCGAGCAAATCTCATACACACTTTTTACATGTTAAGCGAAGGAATATATCTAAGAGGAAGAGGGCTCCCAAAGGGAAACCATCCAAACCTTATAAAGCACAGGCTTCAGTAGGCACATGTACAGAGGGAGGATCCTCCATCCTCTAAACTGGGAGAAAAGGGTCTGTTGAAATTCTCACTCAGAGGAAGAATGGGAGGAGGAGGTAGCTGAAGAGGAGGATCCCTGCCCAATCCTTCTACACAATCTCAGGTTACGAACATTGACTACTTTAATGCCACTATAGCCAAATTCGTCTCGTCCATGCAGGATTCTGAGCATAGAGTGCGCAGGTGATGCTGGGAGACACCAGCTGATGAATCACGAACAGGAAAAAATAAAATGCAGAGTGCCCTCTAATAGGAGTGTCTACATGGGGACTGGCAAGAGTTGGCGGATGATGTAGACGTCCAGGAAGAATAAAGAAAAGGTCATGGCTAATCCAGATCAACATCGTCTGGATTGCCCTCCAGACAAAGACTTTACAGTTACTACTTAGCCTACAGAGAATAATTTCTCCTCGCACAAAAGAGAAGCAGGTCGATATAGTATTAAGGCACAGGAGTCTGACACCGACTTCATTGAGGATATCCTAGAAGAAAAAGAGCAGATATCCCACTGCAAAAAAGTGTTGCGCTATCACTCCATAAACCAGCAACCAATAAGGGGTTTGTCACTATAAACAAGCATAAAGTGGTTTTCTACAAAACATTTACATTACTCTCCAAAATACCTTACAAACTATTATGTGGATGAGTCCGTATAAAGCACTCGACACACTTGGTGTTCGATTGTTATTAATGTTCTACCTTAGTAGAACCAAGGAACTGCAGGAAACCAGGCAATACTTTGTATCCTTTACTATAGGAATGGAAGGTGATCCAGTGACCAAATCAAAAATTGAAGATGAAGTGTACGTTGTTTGCACCTCTGCTGCACATTGCCACATGAGCCTCTTACGTTCACCCCTAGAGTGCACTCCACAGACGGTACTGGGGAAGCTTTAGCTTTAATTGCAAATGTACCATTGGATGCCATTTGCCAGAGCAGCAACCTGGAGATCGGTACTCACATTCACACAACATTATTGTGCAGATACCCAAGCAAGGTTATTCCCAAGAAGGCTGGGTGGTAAACATCTGTTTTCTTTTGTTCCTTTAGCTCACCTGCAACCTTCTCCATGTAGTGATAGCTGGTCTATGCAAAGCTTGCGAATCTAGCAGATTCACAAGCCTCAGAAGGCAAATATTACTTATCATTTAATGGTCTGTCTGTGGCTTGCATCTGCTTAGAATCACATATGCCCACCCATCCTCCCCACATGGGAGCTGCATCTCGGTGTTAAAACACAATTACACCCATGCAAGATGTCATGCATTGTTAGAAAACAAATATAAAGATGTACAGGTATTAAGAATCATGGGTACCTGCACGTGTAGGATAGGGATAGTGTGACAGGAGCACCTCTAACAACACCCATTTTTGCTTCTTAAAAACACAATGTCATACTCTGAGCCAACCACTAGATGACGGCTTATGTAAAACATGTGTTTCTAAGCAGATACAAGCCACAGAAAGATTATTACTGATTATTGGGTAAGTAGTTTGTACCATAAATATGATATATAAGAACCATAACAAAAACTGTGCAGTATCCGAAACATATGATATGACATGGTATGATATGATAAGTGATTTATAGTATGCCTGTACACAAGTGTTTCTAGGTGCGACAATACAAGGAAGGGAGGACAAAACAACGATCGTACTAGGACTTGTGTCCATCTGATCATGCAAGTGCGGAGAGGGGGAGAATTAGCAGGGGTCCAAGGGGGAGGGGAGACTTATGGAAACTTTGCAGCACAAAACAAAGAAAAGTGCTGTCTCAGCACCATGTTAGGGCCTGATTGTTAGGTATCCAGAAGGTTTTTTCTTTCGAGCCAGCTTTCAAGTTGATTGATAGCCAAATTTTATATGATCTTGGCAATACTGGAGATGTTGGCGATGAGCTGCCTTTTCCCAATGAGAGTCATGAAACCTTCATTCACAATATGTCACCATTGCCACTGTAGAACACATGTACATGCTGTCTGTGCCCAAAGAAAATCATGAAGCCTGTCTCAACAGCTGGCAACATCTCCTATTTCTAGTTCCTTATGGATCTAATTTCCTAGGTCTGCCGCATTGTGGTTTTAATGAGGCCACCAGTGCATCTCTTGGTGCTTAGTTCTGCCCTATATTTCTCTCAGTGCTGAGTTCTTCTCGAATCCAGATCTCAGTGGCGACTTCTATCACAATGTGGCTCTCAGTATTGAGTTTTATGTCTTTGTAGGTCTCAGTGCCAAGTTCTGGCCACATGTGACGCTCAGTGCTGTAAGAGATAAAGAGTAAGACTCAGACACAGTAACAGGTTTTTGATTGAAATATAACTTTTATTGTTAAAATAATAAGAGGGGTTGGGGACATTTTAGTTGTCCATAGGTCTGGGGAGTATCCCTGCCTCAACAAAACTAATGAACGTCTCTTCCACATGTTAAACCAATTAGGGTGTGTAAAACACCCTAAACTGACCCTTACACACTAAACTCAATATAATGTCTAACATGATTTCTGTAAGCTATACACTTGTAGCTTTTCAAAGTTCCAACCATAAAGTTCTAAAGTGCAGAAAAGAAAATGAATAAAGTTTCACTGGAAAAAGAGGTCTTTCCTTCCCCTATGTTTCTTCTGGCATTCGACTGTCTGCCCAATACTTCCAGAAAAGTCAATAATGTTCCATTGTTTCACAGGGGGATGACTCGCTCCCCGAGTTCCTCTTTTCATCCCATGTTTTATTCCATGATTTCAAGGGCGATGACTCCTCCCTTGAGTGTTTCTTCAATTCATCAGTTCTTTTGGATATTTAATTTCTCACTCTCTAGATCTCCTTTATCCTTTAAAGGGGTATAGTTCTTCCCTTTCTGCGTTGATTGTCAAACTTCAAGGTGGTTTTTGTATCCCTGATAATCCTCGCTTCTTTTCTTACACCTAGTGTACTCTCCTGCTAGGGTTTCACAGGTTTGTTATTTCTCTCGTCCTCTGCGTTACATGTATCTTTGAAAGGGGTATGGTTCTTCCCTTTCTACATCAATTCTTACTACTTCACAATTCCATGGAGGGGTTTTTACCACTGAGCTTTATTAGTTCCTTTTCTACCATTGGTACACTGTCCTTCCAGGGTATTGTCACTTTGTTACGAATCCTTATAAGGGTTATGGGTCTCCCCTTTTTAGTTTTGGCCATTAGGTGGCGCTGAAAGCGCTCCCTATAAAGCTGAAACTATTGTCGTTAAAATAAGAGCTTTAACATGAGAGCTTGAAACGGGGGCTTTGGATGCAGGTTTGTCATAGCTCTCAACCATTTATGTCGCAAAAGCGGGTGAAAACACCCGATTTTACTTTTGGCGGGTGAGAGGCCCATTGAAATGAATGGGCGTGCATGAGGTTTGGCGGGTGAGTCCGCTGTTTACAAGGCGGGTGACACCCGCCAAAAGCGTGTGAGTTGGGAGCTATGGGTTTGTTGTAATACTTTTCAATGTAGGTTGGCATATGAGGATGGATACATGGTAGTTTGCCTATGTCCCACCCATTTAAAACCCATTGCTAATTGAAATGTATACGAATTTCCTCCCATTCCCACCCATTTTCCTCCCGGTCACACCACCTTTTGCACTCTTTGGCTCAATTTCTACAGTGTGGTGGATTTGTCAGCCATTTTTACTTCCAAAATGGCGGCCATCATCTGTTAATGTAAATTAAAAGTAATTGCTCTTCATTGATGCTTTTAAATATATTGACTACAATTTTGAGGTTATGTTGCACAACTTGATGTATTTTGTATTTGAAATAAACCAGTAAATGTAATATTTTAATTTTGGTTTAAAATGGATTAGTAAATGTTCTTATAGTGATGTGTGTGGTGTGGGTCCAGTGTTTTTGATGTTGGCAGCATCTGCTTGGCTGATTAGTTGGTGATGTCATTAGGATGTGATTGGCTGTGCAGTGTCTGTTTCTTCAAGTACGCCATTTTGTTGCTCTGTGCTTTTCCCTTACTTCCACTGCCATGTGTAGCCAAGCTCTTTTCTCTGTGCTTTTCCCTTGCCTCCATTTCCCCGGTTGCCAAGCTCTTCACGTGTTTTATTTTGTGGCTCTGTTTCTTTTCTATACCACTTCCTCCTCGAAGATGAAACAGTTTTATCTTTCATTTCTATGCATGCGCGACCAGTGTGCGCATGCTCAGGTAAATTTCGTAACATAGTGATGTCTTACCGGCACCCAACAGTCCTGTTCCAGCTTTTAGTTTCACTTCCTGATAAACTGAGATCACAAGTTTTTCTTCTGCTGCTAAATCAAACTTAATCTTAGTAGCTGCTCCCAGACAAAGCGGCGGGCACACACGCAACCCGGGCACCTTGGCAAGAAGCTGTGTTATCGTGACCTCAGCAGGAGGCGTGTCCAAGGTAGAAGGTCACGAGGGAGGGTCATCTCAGTACATGGAACTGCGCATTTTATTCAGTGCTCAAAATAGTGTGCTACTTGAAACAATCAAACATTGCAAAGGTATCCCACCCGAATATGTATCTTGCTGTGTTTGTGTCCTGTTCCAGTTAGTGACAGGTGGGCAGAGTGCATTTGGATGTGTGCATATCGCAGTAAGAGAAAACAGACTACTTAGCTGCTCAGTCTAGCACCATATAGAATGAACAAAATCGGTTAAACCTTTCTAGGTCTGTCCTACACTCTTTCTACCCCTTCCCAAACTTTCAGTTAAGTTACATACGTGTGTATGTGACCAGGCAAGTGATATGTTGCTTGCCTCGGTAGCAAACAAGAATGTGTTTTTGGCCAGTTCCACGAATGCACGGGGAGAAGCTAATCAGTGCCAATTATGTAGAGGGAAATCATCAGGCGTCTCCAGATCTTGGGGGAATCGCTTATAACTTAGGTGAGGAGAAAGGGCATTCCAGAATGAGAAGCCCCCCTGAGTTAAAAACTCTGTCCCGAAACCTTGTATAACTGAAGAGGTAACTGGATTGGATGTTTAAGGGTAGCCACTCTTAGTTTTCTGGTTTGGTGACAGAGATGCAAGAATTTGGTGATGTGTTCCGGGCCCAACTATGCAGTGCTTTGTTGACTTTCAACAAGATATACATTTTGTTTGCTAATTTATCGGCAGCCAGTGAATGTAATTCAATGCTTACTTAATATAGTTGTCATCTTAGGCCAAAAATTAGCCAGCTGACTTCACTCTGAGCGCTTTGGCATTTCGTTAGCATTTTTGTTTGGAGTCCTAGGTGAAAACTATTGAAGTAACGTGCTGGGCCCTGTCTCACCCTTTCTGGGCCCTGTTTTGCCCTCTGGGCCCTGTCTTGCCCTCTCTGAGCCCTCTCACTCAATCACTATGCGCTGTCACTCTATCTGTGCACTGTCACTCTGCACTATCACTTTAACGCTGTCACGCTGCACTGTCACTCTCTATGTGCTGTGACTCTCTCTGTGTGCTGTCGCTCTCTATGCACTGTCACACACTCTCTGTGCAGCGTGTCTCTATCTCTTTGTGCGCTGTCACTTTCCCTCTCTGTGTGCACAGTCACACTCTCCCACTATGTGTACAGTCACTCTCACCTTGCACTGCCACACTCTCACCTTGAGCAGTAACTCTCTTCACACCATTCCCGCTTGCACCCTTACTTTCCCTCTTACCCTGGCAACTTCTATGATATCCCCTCTTGTATCCTCATTTCATCTTCTCCAACTCTCACCTTTGCTCACAGCCCTTACATTTTCTCTCATCTTTCCCCTCGCACTGTTGCTTTTTCACTTAACCTCCCACAATCACCTTTCTCGCTCATATTTCCCCTCTTGCTCATCATCAATGGCACTCTTCCCCCAAAGGCTTTCTCCCTTTCTTTAATCCTCTTCTCATTCGTGTGCACGCCTATATCCATTCTTGCACCTCCCTTGCAACTTTGCACTCTCCTCCTAGTACCCTGGTGCCTATTAATGCAAAATGCAAAGAACAGCATTAAATGCCCAAACTGTTGGCTTTGCCAATGCTTGTTGTATTGGTTATTACGTTTCCACAGTTTCCACTCACTTCTCTTCTGACCCCTGGTTTACTCTGCTGCCAGGGTATCACAACTTGATTACTTGGGTGCGAGTCCCAGACTCACTCTTTGTCCTGGTGCACTATCCTGCCAGGGCTTTTCCGCTTACTGTTCACTCTCTTGCATCCAGGAAACAATACTTTTCAAGTATTGGGTAACCAAACCTTTAACACTGTTTGTATCTGTATCACTTATGCCACTTCCTTTAGCTTTTAACAATGTTTGTATCTGTATCAATTATTTCACTACCTTTATTTAGGCTCTTGTTTGTGACCTCCCTGACTTGCACGTGTAAAATGAATAAAGCAGACACTTCCTGGACAGGGAATAAGGCACAAAAGAGCAGGCTGCGAGAGTTCAAGGAAAAGTTTATCTAGATCTCTGAGAACGCTCTGACCACATCAAGGTTACAACACATTATATAAGCACATTGGCATATCTAACATATGATGCTACGTTGGACCCGGATTGGTCAGCCAGGGTGGTGTCTTAGGTGTGGGCATCATCTCTTCCTCCGGGTTGGTTGCTTGGTTGGCGGGAGGGTTGATGTCAGACATCTGTGCTCCGGAGGGGTGAAGGTCAGGTCGTTGTGAAACACGGTGGTCACTTTCTAAGCTAAGCTAATGAATACATTCTGAATAATGCATGCACTAAATAATGGTTGATCAAAAAGACCCTCAGTAGTTTATCATGGCACTATACAAATCACACAGGTATCTATATCGTCTATAACATTTGGGTTATACAGGTCACAGGTTTAAGGGTCTTGACCACTATAATACTCTTATTGAACTGTGGGGTTAGTCTCACAAGAATCTCAGGTATGTGGCATTTGTTAGTATTAGGCATGATATACTGCAGCAGGGGTCTAATGTTAGTTGGGGGTCTGTTGGGTGGGCTTCATAGCATGGTCAGCGGTCTGGCACATGAAATGAATATCTTGCAGGGACACGGGGTTAGAATGGCAATAAGTTTCAACTTGCGAGGGTAAGAGGGCAAGGACACTTTTGTGGAGATGGACGAGCTATGTGCTTAGCTCATGTTGGTTCACATGCAGGACAGTGATCTCAGAGGAAAAGAGATGTTTTACATTTATTATTTGTTGCAAGCATCTCCGGCTTCAGCGTGAGAATGGAGCTGAAGAGGTTTCCATTCTGAGTGGGAACAAGGGTGGGCGACATGTGCTCCGAGCTGCTGCGGCGGGGAAAGGGAGAGAGGCATTTTGTGCTACCGCAGTGAGGCCTGCTCACCAAGATGGAGTCGAAAGGGGGTACAAAAATGGATGCCTTGTGTCCTGCTCAGTGGTCCCATCTATGCAAATGTAACCCAAAGTTAACATCGCATAAGGGTGAGGGGCGTACCCACTACTGGAGGCACTTGGTCCGAGTTTTGTACTGAGAAGTGATGGCAGAGAGGGTCCTGTTGGCCCCTTGCTCCCACATACTCTCCTCTGCTGTGGACGGTACCCGGTATTTGCCCTGAAGCACCTTGGTAACCCATTCACTCTCCCTGGGCTTACCGGTCTTCACTGGCAGCTTCAGTGTTTCTCACGTGCAAATTTCTTCCTTGTTGTCAACCCGCTGAGTGAGAGTGCGTTCCGTTAGCTGCCTTGTTCTCGCTTTGCCTTGCTCTGCTTTTGATAGCTCCAGCTGCCCACAAAAAGGATGCAGCAAACGTCTCTCAGCTCGGTGTCTTCGAATGCCGTTCTCGTCAGCCGCTGTACAGCATCATGCAGTATGCTCGCCTCCGGTGTCCCAAACAGCATCATAACAAGACTGATGCAGCTGCAGTCTCCATCTCTCTCTCTCACCTTCTGTTCAGCTGGGTTAATTTGAAACGTCCTGGTCTGGTTTAACTTTTTCCAATGAATAGAATGTGGCATCGGTTTACCGCATCTCTCATCCTCTTCTCAGTATTAGAAAAGGGGGGAATAGGTAAATAACGTTGTTGGCTATTTCAACCTGGGAATTCCCTATTTATACTACACTAAGCTATAGAGGAATGTTTCAAAGGCACATGAGTGTTATTAAGATTTACTGCTGAAGGATTATTCTGATCTAGTATTTTTCTGTCTCTGAAGTTCGTCCTCCCTCACGTGGTCCTTCAGCAGATAGCCAACCCCATGGTCAGAGTCGGGTAGCTTTTTCCTTTCCCTGGCTACGTAAGGGAAGCTTCCCTTTAGAGAACCAGTGAAGATATTGCTAGATTCGTCATAGTGCCCTGTTAATCCCCACGTGGCACTCTGTGCACCTCTCTACCCCCTCAGCATCAGGATCAAGAAAGTAGACTTGGGAGGCTGATTGATCTATGTTTCTGTTTCTGTCTCCTTAACTTGCAGTTGTCTCGGGCATGCTTCTCGTCTACTGCTTTGTCTCCTCCCATTATATATCACGGCTGCAGTGTGCAGCAGGTTGAAAGTGGCAGTGCTGATCTCCGCTAAGGTTTGGATTGGTTGGATTTGCACTTTCCATGCTCAGACAGGGTGCATGAAATAAGGCGCTGTCGTGGTTAAGCCCAGATGAAAAGATGCTCATCCTTTTCCCCCAGGCCACACCTTAATTTTGCCTTTCATTTTTGTTTATTTTTGTATGTAGGCCTTCTTGCATCTGCATTACCAAGCAAATGGAGATATTTTCTGAAGTCTGTGCAATGTGTGTAGCAGTCTGTTGGGGATAGTCCATGTAAATATTGATGCAATAGAAGATTGTTGAGAGTGCTAGAATCTGGATTCAAAATGTATATTTATATACATGTGGATTTGTGATTTTACGTTGAAACAATTCTAACACGCAACCTAGCTCTGTTCGAGCGATGAGAGGGGTACATAGCAGGAAGTGGGTGGGATACAATCCAGGGTTTATGGTTACTATTGACACCCTCATTCTGACCACTGTGGAACAGGAAATCTGCTTCTTAATGCAGATAAACCGCCTTCCACAGGTATGAGGGACATCCTCTCTAGGAAGCCATTTTGAAGGCAGGCCAGCCGACAATCTTTGTCTCCCTCAGCTGCTCATCGAAGTTCTACTAAGTAGATTGAAGAAGAGCCAATGCCTTTCTTTTAATTTCTGCTGCGTCGGGTGGGATCTTGTTATCCCTTACCTGACATCCCCTTATACCATCAGTCCTCTGGAAAATCCTATGTGATGCCAAATAGTGTTTCCTACATGGTTCTCCTGGCCCCTCCACTATTCCTTTCTTTCTTCTATTACTGTGGTGTCCCTCACGCTGTACTCCTGTAATCTCCTCTTCACCTCACCAAGTGCTTGTACCAGCTTCTATGCACTCTGCATCTAAAGCCACATAGTGCAACTGGCCTACCTTCTTTCTCTGCCTTAACCAACCCAGACTGTTATTCCTCTCCTTTCCCCAATGGCTCTACCTCATCTGCTCCATCAGATCTTCATGTTGCTGACATTTCTCCAACTTCTCCTTTTTTTTCTTGCCTCTCCATTCTCTGGGTGTCTGACCATCTCCTACTGTCAGCTCTGGTTGCTTCCTTCTTTTTCTGATCTTCCACCACCTCCCTCTGAGATTTCTTCGACTGCTTCTGATGTCTCCTTCTGTCTTAAGACTACCTCTTCTCGTTTTCTTGTGTTCTCCTCCTGTTCTTTCAACTCTCCCGCTGTTACTCCTTCTGCTTTCTCACTATTGCCTCTGGATATCCCGTCCTTTGCTTCTCGTGATGTCGCTCATGCTGCTGCACCCTCCTTATACGTGTCTCATGAACTCCGCCTTATATTCACTCACCACATCCTCTTCTCTTTCCATGATTTCCTGGTCTGTCCACCACCTCCTGCTTGATTTATTTATCCCGTCCTTTGCCCTCACTGCCTCAGATTTTATTTTCACCTCCTCCTTATCCTGCTGTTTCTCACCTCCTCTTTCTCTCCTTCGTCACCTTCCCTAGTCCGTCACCTCCTCTCTACCAGCCACCTCCAAACCAACCTCCTATTTGCCTTTCATCTCTGCCCTCCAGCATGCTCCTTCTCTGCTCTCTCCAACTCCCACAGCCTTTAGCCAGTCCCTTCACTCTTGATGTGGACCTAGCCACTCTACTTAGTACCTCTCCCTCCTTAAATTCCTTTCTGAAGTTTGCGATAACTGTTGGTGAAAGCTGATGGGTCTGATGGAAGTCATGGGAAAGATTTTGCCCACATTGTTTTGCTCCTCCCCACCCTTATGCAGCCCTGCTCAACAAGCCGATATCTGGCGCCAGCCTCCTTTTTTTCTGAACTTCAGTTGACTGAGTGTTCAGTTGTGTATTTCCTCCCCGTGTGGTATTTTCTTCTGTGGCAGCGGGTTCGGTGATTTCCCTGCTGCCCAGGAATTTGGCTACATCTTGCATGGCATCTCAAAGAGGGAAGGCAATATGGTTTGCTCATAGTAACAAGTCCCTACCGTTCTCCTGAGGAAGGGTGGTGTGGCCCAGTGCATTCTCCCCACACTGCCCCACTTAGTTTGTGGAAGTACCCAGACTTCTTCCTCATCCCTTAGGGCTAGGCAGGGCACTTGTCGTACTGCACAAATGTTTTCAAACTTTATACACTTTCTAATGGTTTGTAATTCGACCTTGTCCATCCCCCTTATGGTTTTGGACCGAACTCTGTATGTCACCCGATCTCTGAAGGCCTCTCCTTTTGTATTCCAATGGCTGCTTTCACATAGAATGTGACATGCAAGAATAATAATCTTAGTGATCAAAAAGGAATGTTAACATCCTATTTATTTTTGACCTTCAAAAAGGGAAGGACTTTCAGAGAGGAGTGGCTTGTTGAAGGGGGAGGAGATTGTAGAGTTGGTGGGAGCAAAAATGTGGTACTGGAAATCTCTAGTTACAGCTGCTGATTCTGTCACTTCCTCCGCAGGTTGGCGTGCCTCTTCCTGAAACGGGGTGCCAACATGAACGCAAAGGACGTGGATGGGAAGGATCCTTTGTCTATCGCCATCGATAACGCCAATGCTGACATTGTGACGCTGTGAGTCCAGAAGGCATTGGTGGGGGCTGGCTTTCAGTGCATACCTTGGACTTGGGGGCGTTGGTTGGAGACATTGGTATCAAACCATGAAATTGTATTTTGAAAAATCAGGACTGTGGAAAGAGAAGTACCCTGTTGAGGGTGGGTTGCCATTTACAGATGAATGCAGAATGTGGTGTAATCCTTAAATGATCCACTGCCCAGGATTTTCCATTACCCTATCATTGGCCAAAATTGTGAGAATGGTTACCACAAGCATTAGGTGATATTCATAAGGAATTAGCTTTTTGCATTCATACTCAATTGAGGACGCGGTTCAGAAGATTGGTGGTAGGAGGCTCGTAGGGAGGTTGGTCTGGCAGTGGCAGAAGCATTTGAAGGTGAGGGAATTAGGCTGGATTCGCGTCATTTGGTGGGCAGATTCTCAGTGGGCTTTCTTTTGGTGGCTGTGGAGCATTACTTTTTTTTTATTTCATCTCCTTTTAGTTAAATGAAGAAGACCCCTGTATCCACTTTATTTCCATTCAGCTTTTTTCCTGTTTTATGTATCGTCAGACACCTCAACTGTTCAAAACCAATGAGATGAAAATGTTTGATTGCTCTTTAATCTTCTCACCCAGGCTTCGGCTGGCGAAGATGAGGGAAGCGGATGTGGAACTCGGACAATCAGGTTTGGCTTGTAATTCACTGAAACTGTATGTATGTTGTGTATTTATATAGTTCATTTAGCCATCTCTAGGTGCTGGGGTGAGAGGACATCCTGAGCCCGCACCACTAGGGCCCACTGGTATCTCTGGCAGGCCCTAGAAATCTGCAGGGCTTTTAGGAGGACAAGAATCTAAGCAAATCATGTTCCTTCCTTTGTATGTGGGAGTTTGTTTTGAGCTTGGAACATAAGATGTCAAACAGTTACCCCCCTTGAAGGTGGGGCCCGGAACTTGATTAATCCCTGAAGGTGTACGGGTGAAGGTGGGTCCCTGAACCAGATTAGACCCTGAAGGTGTAATGGTGAGAGTGGGGCACTGAATCCGATTAGCCTATGAAGGCGTATTGGCTGAAGCTTGGCCCCTGTGCCTGATTTGCCCCTGAAGGTGTAAGGGTAAACCTTACTGGTTGGCATGAGCATGCGTAACATGGTTCAACAGGTATAGTCTCTGTGTACTTTGATAGAAGGAGGGGAGTAGAATTGAAGTGATTTGGGAGAGGACACTGCAGGACAGAATAAAGGATGATCGGCAAAGCTGTGTATGGGGCCCGGCACTGGAATAGAAGAAGGTGCTGTAGGACAGGTAGAGCTTCATTGGCAACGCTCTTAGTGTGGGCCGCGGTACTGGAGTAGCAGCGTAATGTGTGTGCCCTGATTGAGGTATTTCAGCAGAGCCGTGTGCAGATACCAGAACTGTTATATTGTTGGAATTTTGGATAAAGATGCTTTGGCACATCTGAATGTGGGATTCAATGGTCGCTCAAAAGCAAACTTAAACTGCGTTGGCAGGATTGCTTGAGTAAACTGAACTCGAAAAGCAGGGGAGCTGCAGGGCAGCATTCAAATGCACTAAAAGAGCTGCATCTGGAGGTGCAGAAAGGGAACAGCAGGGAGTGCTGAAGGTCATTGGCAGAAATGAGTGGACCCAGTACTGGAATAGTAGGGGAAGGTGCAGGTCCGGATTGCGGTGCATAGTTAGTTTTGTGTGCTTACCAGTGCTCCTATAGAAGTGAGTGGTGCAGAGTCATATTGCAGTGAATTAGGTTGTGTGTGTGGGGTCCATTCCGACACAACTCCTCTTTTTTGCACGTGCAAACGCAGTGCTTGTGGTAGCTAATACAGCCCTAGTCCTGGAGAATCGGGTGGTGGTGCAGGTCAGCATTGAGATACATTGGTGGTTCAGTGTTTGGGTGTATCAGCAGAGTGGTGAGTGTGGTTCTCTAGTGCTGGATTTGTAAGGGTACTGACAGTCAGTATGGGGATGCATTAGTAGCCTGTTTGGGATCTAGTTGGGTCAGTATTCTGAAGGGAGAGTGTGACCATCCATTGTTCACTTTGTAGGGGTGCTGCGAGACAGTATAGGGATGCATTGGTAGCCTGTGTCAGGGTTCTAGTTAGATCCTTATTCTTGGGAGCTGTGTGTGGTTCTCCAGTACTGGATTTGTTTGGGGTGCGGCCAGTCAGCATGGGGATACATTGGTAGTCTCTGTTTGGGTTCTAGTTGGGTCAGTATTCTGAAGGGGGAGTGTGGTTCTCCAGTGCTCACTTTGTAGAGGTGCTGCCAGTCAGTATGGTGATGCATTGGTAGTCTGTGTTGGGGTTCTAGTTAGATCAGTATTCTTGGGAGTTGTGTGTTCTCCAGTACTGGATTATTTGGGGTGCTGCGGCCCATTGATAGTCTGAGTTTGGGCTCAAATCTGGTTAGTATTGTGGTGTATTAGCAGAGCTGAGTGCGTTTCTCCAGTCCTGGATTGACCGGGCAGTAGCAGTTATGAACTCTGTCGCATTGGTAGATCTATCTGTACGTCATACTTATTGAACACACGGGTGGGGGGCACTTGTAGGCCTGATGTCCAGTGATGCATGCAAATTATTATTTGCTGCTTTATGGTGTTCTTTCCTCCTCACAGGTGATGAAACCTACCTCGATATCTTCAGAGATTTCTCCATGATGGCTTCCGATAATCCAGAGAAGTTAAACCGCAGGAGCTTCAACCTCAAACTCTCTACCTTGTGAAGAAGCGAGGACACCAAAGACTTATGTACCCAGATGGTTGCAAAGCTTTGTGTAGAGACCGGACCGTTGCTGTCCCCTGTCACCTCTGCACACATGATGACTAAGGTGGGGCAACCCAGAGAGATTTGCCCCAGTATCTGGTGGGCGTTGAGCCTTCAAAAGGCCTCCATGGAGTTTGCGACATCGCTGCAGAATTTGAAGATCCGGAAGGGCTATATCTAGGCTCTGCTCACTTTCCCTTGAGTTCCCGGCCCCTATAACCCACCTCCTTTCCCGCCACCTCGGCCTGGGGTTTGATCTTTTTTTACAAGATTCCTTTTGTATTTATCCGAGGATGGTCCTGGAAGACTTTGGATGCATCTGGTCTGTACAGGATAGATGGGCCAAGACCTGTACTCATAGGTCAGAGTATTATAGATTATTTGCCTGAATAGCTGCATCCGAGTGATACGTACTTGAATATGTGCGACATAAAGCCATATGTGTGCCAGATGAATTTTTACATGCACATATGTTCGATCCAATTGCTTCCTGCACAGGTCTGCTGGTAGACCATTACCTGTGCATGGCTTCCAAGGGGTTCCGTACTTGCCAGCAACAGGGGCTTCCTATGCACATAGGTGTTCCAAGGCTCTTTCTTGAGAGAGAGAGAGAGAGAGAGATCGAGAGATCGAGAGATCGAGATCGTTCTCTCCAAGGATGTCTTTAGCCTGCCTAGATGTAATGAAAGCTGCTTATGAGAGATGTTCTTACCAGCAGGTATGTAGCAGAGTGGTTTACACTCCAGGGGAATACTTGCATGCATTTTGAGAATACACTCCATCTGCACAAGTATCCCAGGTTGTGCCTTCAACTACAAAGGTATTGGGAGTCGTCTTATCTGTACATTCATAGCTACAGAGGACCTTAACACTCTGCACCTGCACATTTGTGTTTGGGATGGTTCTTAACTGCTCTAGAAAGATTCCTACCTGCATAGGGGGTCCCTGCAACATATTGTTCTCACCTGCACTTGAGCTTTTCAGATCTGAATGAGCAGATTCTTACCTGCATACTCCTTTGATAGTCTCACCTCTCATTCTGTCGCCTCAGGGGAATCATAGCTGCTCCCTTTCAGGAGTTTCCTGATCCCACATACCATTTTAAATGACTGTTGCCTGTTGCTTTGTTTCTGCCTGCTGGCCTCCTCTCTTCCGCACTTGCTTCTCCAATTCTGGAAAGTGAAACTCACAAGCATGATCATCGTGACCCAGGGGTGTTCCGCCCACTTTATATTGGTGTGACCACAGGACGTGTTCAGACGTTGCTCCTTAAAAAGCAAAGAGGTGTGGATGTATATGCCTGTCTACGTAGGGTTTGCTTCTTGTGAACTTTTCTTACCAGGTAGTCTTCTTCCTGCAATAGTGAAGGGTTTTTGGGCAGCCACTATGGGAACTCTACCTCGGCTGATCCTAAGGCCATGGTACACCTTTTTCCACAAGAGCTTCTGAGTTGCCCAAGGTGTCTGCACAGACTTACAGTATTTCCTCAGGTTCTTGCGTAAGCCACCCTTGAACCAGGGGTAATTTGTGTTCAACGTGGGCCTAGCACGAAGCACTAACCCCTTGCAATGCTATGAGAAAGTGGCAATGTAGAGTTCCTCTCCTGCAATGCCCCACTGCTCACAAGAAGGCTAGGTGAGAGGATCTCAGGACTGCATCATTACGTTCATTGTGGTACACATGGAGCGGAGCGCACTAAGGGTGGCGCCCTCATCCTTTCACGTGTTCTTCTGAAGTGCAGCACTTGAGCTTTTTATTCGGGGTTACTGATGGAGTACACAGAACCATTGCACCACACAGGAGCTGTGTGTGTCCGTAGGTTCATGGCATTGTGCTCTCTGACTGGTTTAATCACTTGAAGGCGTTTGGAGAAGCTGGCCCTCCTCATGCTCCTGGGCTTCTCCACAAACAAATGGAGTTGCCAGAGTCAGAATCAGATATAGAAAATAACTCCATGCATATATGCACTTTGGCATCGCGGATTGCAGCAGGCAAGCCTTATTATTTGGCATAGGATCTCCCCACGCCTTACGCCTGGAGGACACATCATTCGCGTACATATAAAGTAAAAAGAAATAACTTTATTGGACCACACTATACAACTCCAGTGATTACTCGCTGGCATATTTTCTCTCACCTAATTTCAAAAATCAGTAGCATACAATAATAAATACATGTTGATGAAACAGCATGTACTTGGTTAATGGAAAAATGTATACACCTTTTGTAACATCAAGAGACGTGACTCGCTGGATGAATCTAGTCTCACACAAGGTATCCTCGAGACCTAGTTATGTCTCCAAACGGAACTCTCTAACACAGAAGTGTTTTGGGCATTTTAACTGAGCTTCTGTAAGACTAACTAGATACAAAGAAACATATTACAGGGTCTTGCATCAAGGACCAATTTCATAAAGAAGTCCCAGTATTCTTCCAGTTAACATTTCCATGAAATGGATTGTATGTGATGTTGATTATCAAGGGAAAAGGCTACTGCTAGTAGAATTACCAAATTTTCATTAGCACCCGATACTCTTCATCAGTCATAATTGATCCTTCTCACTAGTTTCCCTAGTTATTATTTCTTTGTAGGATTCCTAGTAAAATAATATTTCAGTGTGCATCTGGTAAGGGTTTTGTTTGTACCCATTTACTAATGTTTAACATAAAAAATTCAAAGTCGGCTTGTAACAAAAAAATCTTTTATCTACTATTTCTTACTATTACCCCATGGCCGACCAAGAGAATGTATTGAGCGTTATTTGCAATCAAGCAGATTCAGTGTTGGTGAGGTCTCACGCAGGAAGATACTCTTCGATAATCCATAATGCTGAATCAAGGTACTCTGAATAGCCACACTGACCTGCCCAATAATGGTAAAGTGATTTTAATAACCGCAACCAATGTAGTTCCCACCTACTGCAAACCGGCACAGTTATGGCTAAGTCACTGTCTGACATCACAACTAAATTGCATTTGCCTTCTGCACTCATTCTGGATCGATGGGGAAAGACCACCATATGTTTTTTTAGATTTTGGTAATCCTACCTTCCAAGCCAGATTGGTGAGTCTTTGGCCGCCAAAAGAATGTCTAAAAGGTTCTCGCATCAAAATGATTTCCCTTATCTCTGCATAAGATCTCAAAGACTAAAATGGCTTTTCCTGACACATTTCTGCTCTCTGAAGGGGACATAGGATCTTAGACCACAGAGGTGGAAAGAGGCATCTTGCTTCATCAAAGCAATTGGAGGACTACAATCGTACAGTCACCAGTCATGTGCTTGCAAGACTGGGATTTTTCTCTCCACCATTCCATCCTGCCTATCCCAGTCATCCAATGCAGGCTATATTTTGGCCATGGTAGGTAGGCACCTTTATGTGACTCCAATCTTAGAATATTTGAGTAAAGTGTTCGATTCTACTGGGGTGCATTTGTTGGGAAATGTCACTGCTTGGCGGCCATTGCCCGGGAGACTTTATCACTGGATACCAAATCCACCAGGTACGTGTCCTGTATAGGCAATGACCTGACACTGCCAGCATATGTACTTCTGTTGAATTAAATGGAATGAGGATGGATCACCTATATCCTCAAACATATCCTTGGTGCACCATCCTTGCTGAGTGATTCTTATTGGACCCTGTAGTCCAACCAAATTTGATTCTAGAAACTCCTAATCCTGGAGTCTTCTTCACCGCTGTGTTTTTGGGAAAATCAGCTGTCGGAATTTACCACCCTCAAACCATAAGGCTGCCGCTTTGTTCCTAAGGTACTTCTCCAATGAATGACTTGCCTCATGAATAATATGTAATTATATTAATCTATAATTTAGTCAATTACTCCATGCATGATGAGTGTTATTGATCTATTTGGCAGTGCTTTTTCATTCACAAGAATTCTGATGGGGAATATTCCCATCACACAACAAGGTCTTTCAAAAACAATTGTATTGTCTTTTTCCACTTGTGCCCGAGTTACCCCCACCCTCCTCAGATTTGGATTTTTCTCATCATTAGCTACCTTTTTTGGCCTTCTTGAACCAGATGTAAAGGTTAGTGTGCTGCAAGAAATTCATACACTGGCTTTAGAACGATTCAGGTGTGGCCCTGCAGGCGTGTTCTACTGGATTTTCTGATGAATCAAGAACATGTTTATTCTCTGTTTTAATTTCCTTGGAATATGAAGGATTCCTCCACAACATAGATGTTGGGTAGTTCTGCCATTTTTCTTGGAGGTCAATCCACTGATTTCATAAAACCGTTTACCTTTGATAGCATCTCTCAGGGAAGTTATCTTTGGTCTCGTTGCCTTTTAGATAGTAGCCTACACACAGCATTAAATCTGTCTGATCACGTTTCCATCTGGGTGATACACAGTTCTACGTCAGCATCAGAGGCACGTTCATTGTGCTTTAATCTGCAAAGCAGCCTCCTGGAGTATGCCCGCTGCCTTCGGTAATCTGTGGCGGGACCGCACTGCCATCCCACCAATATGTTGGATGCTTGCTCTTGCTGATCATCCTAAGGCATGTGAAAAAAGAGGCTGAGGATGTAAGAATAAGATAAAAATACTCGCAGCACTAGCTACATACTTGTCTTTCCTTCAGGCCATATTCCCACCAAACCCTCCAGGAGAGGGCTCAAAAGACTGTAACATTTGTCATACTAGGTAACTTGTTTCAATTCTTACCTGGCCGCCAAATTCTACAGCAAATAAATATAGGTAGTACAGCAGCCCATGATGCCACCAGTTTTGTAATCCATAGCAAACGACCCGGCCAAGCATCAGATCTGGTCCAATTTTACTAGGTAAGGGGGACCACAAAGCCACTTTTCTTGAGACAACATACATGCATATACCGGCCCTTCTCAGCTGAGCAAGCGAGCTAGTATGCTTTGTTTCTTCACATTTGCATTATGAAGACTTTTCGCTAAATGAATCTTCATGTATACTAGAAGACCGAGCATCTCTTATATGGGTTCGAGTGTGTGCTGGCTTGTTCTGTGCCTACCTGCTCCTTGTTATCGCTGTATATCCATTGGGTGACGTAGCTGCAGTTTTTTCAGAAATCCTTTTAAATTCCTACTTGCAGGAGTGAAAGTGTCTCATTGAGACTGCTGTGCCAGAGCTCCTCCCACACTGCCTCAGATTCTATCGTCCTAACTGCACTCTGCTACTGGCGACAGGCCTGTGGATTTTTTAGCATCTGTTTGTTTGTCTCATTATTTTATGGCGGCTTCAGGTTAAGTTATTTTTTTAAGTTTATTTTGAATTATGAATGTGTTTATATTTCTGTGGGCTGGTGGATCACCAATGAAAGAATGGTAGTGATGGCTGCACAGCAGCAGCTAGAATTCACAGGAAATGATGGTGAATGTGTACAATAAATTAATAGAAAATAAATGTACTGGTTATCTCATCCTTACTATAGAAGTAGGGTCTGTGTCTAGATGGTGCATCGGGGATGAAACTGAAATTCCTTTTGACACTTAAGTAATTGGTTGATAAAGGTGCAGTCTGGCAGGAAACTCTGATTTTTTTTTCCTGTTTGCTGTGGAAGTCTGTCTGCAGTGTTTACTGCTACAAGGGCTTAAAAACCCATTTTGGCCGCGGAGAGCTGCGAGGAGGTGCAGTCTGGCAGTCTGGCCGCTGGAGCACTATATAAAGTCAACGTACAGCAACTTTGAAAAGGATTAAACAAAGTGTTGGTACCCTTATTTAGGAATGGACCAAAAAACGGGTACCCACCCTACCGCGCCTCCCCCATTACAACACATCTCAATTGATTCACTGTTGAAGAAACAAACAAAAAAATCATCTAGGGGAGAGTTTTGCGGCATCACGGAGGACACCACTGGGGGTAACAACCCACGGCCAAAAGAACATGAAGAAACGGGCCGCGTGTTAAGGAGCAGCGCACAAAATACAAAAGAAACAGTGTTGAGTGAAACACGAAAAAAAACGTTAAATATAACAACTGAAACCGCAATCTCGAAAACCAGCACAGCCTCTCCTCCAATACCCCCCCTCAGATCCCCCCACCAACACGACTCACCTTGGAGAGAGGAGATGAATTTGGAGCCTGGCTGCGAGGGACGTGAGCGGCCGCGGAGTTGGGAGAGACGGGTGCCCCAGTCTCGGTCTCTGCGAGGCGAAGCCGGCGATGATGAAGGGGAGGTTTTCGCAGAGAGACCGGGGCGGGTTCCGCCGTCTCCCACTCAGGAAGAACGGGGAAAAGGTGAGGCGGGCAGCGGTAGTGATGTGAGAGACCGCTGTGGGGAAAGGGAGAGGGAGAGAGGAATCGAGACAAACCCGAAACGAGCGGCTCCAGGGCCCAGTGCGGAGCCCGCGGGGAGCGGACCCAGCGAGTCCACCACTGTGCAGGGAGAGATGGTGCCTGCCGAGGGCGGGGCGAAGGAGTGCAAAGTCACAGATAGGAGCAAGGTGTCTGCACGAGTGGTTTTAGGGCTGAGCGCGGAACTCTTGGGGAACGGAGCTCGCGGGCCCGCCACCGTGCAGAAGAAGGAAGAGACACCACCAGAGGACTTGCTGAGAGAGCACAGAGAAACTGTTAGGGGAGAAGAGCCCGCACGAGCGGTTTTAGGGCTGAGCGTGGAGCTCTTGGGGAGCGGAGCCCACGGGCCTGCCGCCGTGTGGATTGAGGAGACGCTACCTGGTGGTACAGCGAAGAAGTGCAAAGCTACAAATATAATTAGTACAAATGAAAACATACAAAAGAATATAAAGGGCTCGGCAGAGCTCACAGAGATTGAGATGATAAAGATAAATAAGAGGCCAGATCCACAAGATCTTCAAACATGCGAAAGTAACCTTCATCCAGTGACAGTGAGATCTGACCTACCCAGCCCGGAATGGAATCAATCAGAGCTCAGAGATGCTAGCTGTCAGAACATTACCCTATCATACTCAGATGAACAGGAAGGAGATGACATGGACGAATTAAACATCCTGAGAGAACATAACTGGGCAAAAACACATACTTATTTACAACTAGAGAAGCAAGAAGAAGAGTCTCATCAATCAGCAACAAAACAGTTACTTGAGGACAATCTAAAAGGAAAAGAAACACAAATACTTTCTAGTCATAAAGAAAATGAACTTTTAATGGACCAACAAACAAAAAGATTAGGAGGCGAAAAATACAATCCCACTGAGGCATCGACTCCGAAAAATAGATTCCCACCAAAGCCACAAACGAAAAAAACGGGAAAACCGTTAATACCGTCTAACAACCCGATTGGAAGATTCTTTGAAAAACTGGGGAAGCCTCCGACTGTAAATCGTTTTGAGCTTTCCGATTTAGAAATTTTGGCAGGAATTCCACCATCCCCCCAAAGAAATAAAATAAACCCACTGAAGACAGAAAAATCGACAGAGAGAGGAGTCTTACTACCACACATACGTTGGCACCCAAGCCAACCTCCTGTATGCCAAAGGACAGAAACAACTAAAACTGGCACAGACAAGAGAACTACAGAGAATAGACCTCAGGAGCACGAGAAAGATAAAAACAAATCAACACTGAAAATAATAACGTCAGAAAAGGATATCGAAAAAAAAACAGGAAGTCATATCAAACTCCATTCAGACAGAAGGAAACAATAAAGCCAGGGAATCACCAGAGGTAACAAATAACAAAAACCAAAAATTGGGATACATACAGCCAGACAAACCAGTGGAAAAAACCATTGAGATTATACACAACGAAAATAAAAACAAGAAAGAGGACAAGAAAGTGGATGACTTGGTAAAACCAAAATCAAGCCATATGTGGAATCAAGAAGAAATGAAATTGGCAGAAGCAATACTGAACTATAAAAAAATGTTAAAACAGAGAGAATACTATAGGTGAGAAGTGCTCGCCGCAACATAAAAAATTAGACATCTCGACAGATGCCTTACGAGTTTTGTTATCCACACCACATAAAGCGAAAAACGAAACTGGAACTCCATTGAAAAAAAAAGAAGAAAAAAAATCACCAGTCAAAAACTCGGACATCTTACCTGTAATGTCAGCTATGACCATTGCTCTGGCACCCTTTGGGAAATTGTACGAAACAATAAATGAAACACTTAAAGATCACACTTCAGTACTAGCAGCATGCAACATGAAGCTAATTCATTTGGAAGGATACATAACAACGTTAGAGGCCTGGAAGGCCTCCACAAAGGAACAAGGCACCATGACGGATAAAACTGAGGTGTTCCAGTTTAAAAAAAAAGCAGTATCCTCTTACTCTCCAACTAACCAGAGGAAGACCAGACAAAACAGCTACGAAGAGGAACTAATAGAAACCACAGCAGATACCAATTATGAACTGACACCAACTAAAGAAAACGACATGAACTTAAAGAAAATGGAAAAAAAACTAAAAGTGGGACACAAAGAAATTCAGCAAATGAGGGACCAAAATGAAATTACCCCGCAACCCCAGAGACAGAAGATCTCAAAAATCAGTTCAAGTCAAAAAGATAAACTGAGCACTATAGGGTCAATAGTACAAGAGAAACAAACTACAGAAAAAAACGCAAATTTGAGCATTTCCAAATGGATAGCTGGTATAGCCCAAAAAACCAAAAATGTAGAAAGCGAATTACAAGAGACAAACATGAAAGCAAATCGCAAACGGGTGGAGGAGAGCTCGCCAAACTTGTTGGACCTGAGTACATATTCGATTGAAAACTCAGAACCAGAAATCCCTCGTCCAATTAATAAAAAAAGAAAGGTGTCATTTGCAGAAGACACCGTGCCAATAATAGAACAAAGGGTCAAACACAAGCAGTTACAAGCAAAAGTATCTGGAAAAGAAATAAATAAAACGGACGACTTAAGCTATAGAAGAAGTCGGATAACCCCAGAAAGGAAAACGTTGTTCCGAGTGGCCAACACAAAGATAAACAAAATTGAACACGAAAAAGTCAGGGATTGCCCTGCACAGAACACAAAGGAAAAGCACGTAAGAGAATGGGCCGGAAACACGTCGAATAGCGGAACACGTCACAAACAACACTTTCAATATTCCAAAAATGCACGACAATACAAACCAGAAACTTCTCCTTATAGAAAAAGGACAAAAACACCAGAAAATCGAAATAAAAGAAGAGAAAAAACGGGCTCAAGTGAGAGACACTCAGAAAGAAATAAGAGATCAAACAGAAGGCCTTCGGATTACCTTACACTGTCTAATCCCACCCAGACATCAACAATCTTCACTCACAAGAGTAACTCATCACGTATCTTGAAATTAGAAAAAAGTGACAAAAAGGGAGAAAAGCTTTTATTAAACAGGAGAGAAACCATGAGATTAATACAAAAAGTACAGAATGGAGACCAAATCAAAAGTGCCGACCTAAACATAGTGGAGTTCGCACATAAAGCTCGAACGGATAGTATCTTCCTCCACATCACATCTCATACAGTGAAGAAACTGCTGTTGTCCGTGGCAGGAGATTTAGCCAAAAGAGGGTATACCTTAAGAGAAACAACTGCAGAAGAAAGAGGGCACAGAAGAGAGGATGAGCATGACACAAAAGAAAAATGTAAACATATGACAAACGCTAAAGAACCAGGGAAGACAACGCCTGTAACTGAAAGACGAACTAGAACAAAGAGAAAACACAACTATACACCGGAAAGAGAAGAGCAAAAGGAAGAAGATGAACGTCGAAAATCACGAGAAACATTACATCAAAGTGGTTCAAGAAAGAAAAAGGACAAAGAAAAAGACAAGATCAAAGAAAATTCTTCCTCCCAAGACAACTGGACACAAAACGATAAGAAACCACAAAGACTATCCCCAAGATACCCGAAAGGGCCGTTTCTGACACAGTCCCGCAGAGAAAAAGATAAACGTATCACATGTAGAAACATATCAACACAGATCCAGACGCAAGAAATAGAAAAAAACACCAATAAATGGGCATGGATTTCTACAGCACTAACAAAATATGTGAGGAAATAGCAATCAAATCGTCAATCTGACAATTTCGTTGGAGAGACGTTAAAGGAGTTACACGTGGCCCAAGAACCGGATCAAAACATTATTCTTGGCTCCTGGAATACAAGAGGCCACATTCACCTGACTCATCCAGGGGATGTCAACCTTGGTCTTTTCGACCTCATAACTTTGCAGGAGACCTGGTTGTTATCTCAACCGAGCCTGGATGGTTTTGAAGTATCACTCTCGCCGGCACAAAAAGGAACACGAGGACGTCCCACCTCAGGCTTGTTGACAGCTGTAAAAACTGGCGGAGTTCTTAGAATAGTTCATAACCTGATATCATCTCTGACAATTCAGGCGACATTGCTGGAATGGAATAAAGAGGACCCCCGGCAAAAAAAAAAAACAAAGCGAGATCTTATCCTGGTACTAAACATCTACTGGAACCCGTCGATAACAAAGACAAAAAACTTTCTAAATAAGGTGGAGAAAATCCTTACAGATACAACAGAGATGTATGACATAGACCACATCTTGATATGTGGCGATTTAAACGCCTCTTGCCCGGTATCGGAGAAGGAAAGACCAACGTACAATACGAGCAACACTCAATCAACAACGAGAGGTGCAGCATGGGCCAAACTGATGGATTCCAGGGACTTGTACAATTTAAACTCCCTAGATTTAGCCAAATCCAGAATTCCAACATGGGAAAGCGCGGGTAAAAGAAGTACAATTGACCACATCTTTGCCTCTAAAGAGTTGTATCGCCTAATCACAAGCTTCAAGGTAGTGAAGACTACGGCCAGTGACCATAATTTACTAACCGCAATATGGCCAGCAAAAAAAAAGATGTCGGTGACAATGTCGAAAAATCTGGAACTAAACCAACAAGGAAACCGATTAAAAATTACAACAGAAGGCATAACTTCGATCACGGAAGCCTATAACGGACAAACGACCTTAAATACAGAGAAAGCAAACTTGGATTACACGCCTCTCTTGATCCCTTATCTCCATCCACGACGTAAAAGAGTAGATGATAAAACTCATTTACATACTCACAATGAGGAATTGAGAACAAAGAAATCAAATCTAAGAAAGGCTATTCGGCTTGCACGAACAAATCCAACGCAAACAAATGTAGACCTGGCCTCTAAAACTAAAAAATTGTATAAATCCTGGCTACAAGCGACACGATGGAAACTATACCAGATGGACGCAGAGAATATGTTGAGAGCAGTTTGTAAAAAGAACTCAAGAGATTTTTGGACTATCATAAAACACAAAATCTCGCCCACGGACACAAGAATTACAAACAGTGTCGCAGAAGAAAAATGGAGTGACCATTTCACCGAGCTATACAATGACCCCACTCCAGGGGAAGTAACACCGATTATCCAAGAAGAGGTTAACTGGATAGTATGCTCAGAGAAGGACATTTTGTCTAAGATCAAGAAACTGAACAACTCCAGGGCCCCCGGACCTGACGGCATCTCCAACGCCATTCTGAAGCAGGATGCTGAAAATTGGGCCCCATTAATAGCAGAAATCTTTAGAAGATCTAGGATTTCGAGAACCATTCCGGAGACATGGAAGACTGCAAACATCGTCCCAATTTATAAAAAGGGCCCAAGGGACGATCCGAGAAACTATAGGCCAATTGCACTACTAGATGTGCTTGGCAAACTTTACGGATCAATGTTGTTGGATGAACTTCAGATATGGCAAAAAGAGGCAAAAACAACTGACCCCTTTCAATCAGGATTCGAGAAGAACCTCGGAACGTCGGTAAATATTATGCTGATTAGCATACTAAAATCAAAGGTCTTCGAGGGGCAACCATCAATATTCATTGCTTCAATTGATCTGGTGCAAGCCTTTGATCGCGTGAACAGAAAAAAACTATGGAAAAAACTGGAGAAACAAAAATGTCCATCAGCCATTCTCGCTCAAGTGAAAGCGCTATATAGTGGAACATCGATTAAAATTCGACTCAATGAAGCAGGCTTATTGTTGGAAAATATAAAAACAGACAGAGGCGTGAAACAAGGCTGCCCCCTGGCACCGGCACTATATAAGGCCTACATGGCCGACATCGCAGATCCCGAAAATGACACCAGATCATTTCCTCCTCAAATAGGCGACTCAAAAGTGACAAGATTGCTGTATGCAGACGACATCTTATTGCTAGATAAAACAGCAATCGGTCTACAGAGACAAATAGACAGCCTCACAGCCTATCTGACGAAAAATGACTTGGAACTTAATATATCTAAAACAAAAATCCTGATCTTAGAAAAACCAGCGAGAACAAAAAAAAGAAAGAAATGGTTCGCAAATTCGGAGCCATTAGAAATAGTGAAAAGCTGCACCTACCTAGGGGTAAAACTATCGTCGAGTAAAATTGAAATAACGATGCAAGAGCATCTTATCTCCAAAACAAAAACGCTAGCAGCCCAGGCAATATCTTTGGACAGAAAATTTGGGAAATTTTCAATCCTCCCATTAATAAACTTTTACAGAGCAAAGGTCTGTCCAACTCTGACCTATGGAACCGAGGCCATGCTATACCTGCCAAAGTCACTGTGGGCTAAATTAGAAGGTATATTTTGGCGGAGAGTACTACAACTTCCAAATTCCACTTCTGCGACAATCATTCGATGTGAATTGAGTCTCCAATCATTAGAATCTTTGGTAATAAGAAACAGTCTCTTATTCCTGGGTAAAATCATAAGGCAGCCGCGTCCTAAAATACTGGAGATAATACACCAAGAGATGAAGAGTGAAACAAACCCAATGCTATCAAGTTGGTACAGCAGACTATTGGAACAAGCGGAAAAAATTGGATGTTCTGAATGGGAAATAGAACGGATCCCGGGAAAAGTAAAGAAAAAACTGAAAATACAAGACTGGATTGAGACTTTAGATAAAACAGAAGAGCTCACAATCACTACACATTACATTATGAACACCCAAAAAGTAGACGAAGTCAGAAATTACCTAAAAAAGTTTCCAGACAAACGACTGAGAACAACTTTCTTGAGAGCAAGGTTAAACTTATTGAAAACCAATGAGATCCTCTTTCGAAGAAAACAGTCGACAACCAAAAACTGTAGATATTGTGAGCAGAGGGAAATCGAAACACTACGCCATCTTCTTCTCCACTGCGCAGGAACGGCAACCATGCGAACTATCCATCTCAAACCACTCAAAGCTCGGTACCAAACGGCAAATGAAGAAACTTGGTGGAATATGCTAATGTGTGGCAATTCCACATCTTCGACGGTGGCTACAGCGACCTTCTTGGAAAAATTGAAACTGGACGAAAAAGAAATAACAGAAAGCTTTCAAACATCCCATTGAACAGAAAATCCCAGGATAGTCACAAAGGAAAACAGGAAGCAAGGACATAAAAATTTGGACAGAATTTGTAAAAATTGTAATACAATTATATACAAAAAAAAAAAAAATAAAATAACTAAATTGTGGTCGTTTTTTCCACCTCAAATGTAAGAATCTTTTAATGTGTGAAAGTAATCTCTTTTGAAAAAAGACCCCAGAAAAATATTCTAAATTTGTATGGGATTCCATAGAACAAACCAGTCCCGTCCAAGAATGAAGCACAGTACGAAAATTGGGCGAGGAACAGAGTTACAGGAAGGGTTAAATGAGGTGACACAGAGGGGTCCGTCGGTGATCGGAGTCAGTGTCTGATACGGTTTTCTTTGCTTGGTGCTGGCGGTTTATTCTAGAGTCTTAGTGCCTAGCAAAAGACTTATTTTCTATTTCACTCTTTCAACAACGTCACTGATGCCAGTCCGCAATGAGATGGCCTGTCCCTCTCTCATCTCTCGTGAGCTTCTACCTCCCTAGCCCGGGCTTCCATAACTCCCAGTGTATTCAGCTAGGGATATGTAACCCATACTATCTAAAAGACACTAGTTTAGCTGAGGGCTTAAATGCCAAAGCCTTATCTGGTGGCTCCCTCTGGGATTCTTCTAAGTGCAGCTTAGGTGAGGGCCTAAAGGCCAAAGCCTTATCTGGTGGCTCCCTCCGGGATTCTTCTAAGTGCAGCTCAGGTGAGGGCCTAAAGGCCAAAGCCTTATTGGTGGCTCCTTCCGGGATTCTTCTAAGTGGTAACCTGTCCTAACACGCTCCAGATCTTCTCAACAGAAATAACAGACGTCATGGCCTGCTCGCTCATGTCATGGCCTGCTTTCTCAAGTCATGGCCTGCTCGCTCACTTGTTCTCACTTGTTCTCTCCCTGCCTTTCGTTTCCCTGATCTTCCTACTCCTCTCTCCTTCTACTGTACTGAAATACCACCCTCTCCTCCTCTTTCTATCTCCTTCTGTTCCTCTCTCCTGTCCCTCTGATCTTCCGTACTCTATCTCCTACTCACACTGCTGCTCTCACCCCTCCTCACTCTGCTACTCAGGAATATGGTGCCCTTCTCACCCTTCTCTAGTGACCTCTCCCTCCCTTGCCTCCTACAGTCTTATCCTCGCACCCCACTCCTACATCCTTCTCCACTATCCTTACTCTCGCCAAAAGCTGACTCCCTCTACCTACTACACTCACTATTTCTCTCTCCCTCACGACTAACTCTTCACTCTCACAAGCACGCTTGCTCGCTGCTTCACTCTCAGAAACTCGTACCACTCCCTCACTGGACATCTGCCACTCAATCTTTCATTAACTTCCTGATTCTGACTCCCGGCTGACCGTGTCAAGTCCCTGACCCTGCCACATTATGCACTGGTCGTCTGAGAGTTTCTCGGCCAGATATGATGGTGTCATTGTCATGGCTTTCGACAATTGATGGGCAGCCTTGCTCTGTGGAAGAAGTTTGGGAAGGGGAAGGTCTTGCTCATTCATGTCCCATTTCCTACAATTGACCATGTCTCATACTAGGCTTTACAGCACCCATCAGAGAAAATGTTACCTAGGTTGGACACTCCCTTCCTATTCTATGTAAATATTGCTGGAGGTTATCCAAATGGGGTCCCTTGAATATGTTCACCTCTGCCCCCAAGCCCTTATGTTCGGAAGCAGGTTTTTAGGGTACATGATTTTCATTTTTTTATGCCCACACAGTAGGACATCATTAGACCTTTGGAGCACAAACCTAAATCTCTTCAACAAGCTTCTATGCTGAGGAGCACAAATGCTGAAGCGGACGAGTTGAGTGACGTTTCTACCTCATGGAAGTTACAGGTCAAGCGCATCCTGGTTTGCCCGGCATCATCATCATCATTATTAATTTGATTTGCTGAGATGCCCCACCCTGAAGAAATGGCAACAAATTTATTTATTACATTTATGAAACTATGATATGGCATTTATAACGCGCCTTTACACAAGTGTTTCTAGATGCCACAAGACAAGGAGGGGGAAACGGAGGGAGGACAAAACAACAATCTTACTAGGCCTTGTGTCATTCAGATTGCGCAAGAGCAGGGAAGGGGAAGGGGAGAAGTGCAAAAAGGGTGGGGGGATGGGGAGTGCAGGAAATTAAAAACGCAGCCAGGGGTGGCTCAGTGCAGGCAATCAGAAAGCGCAGCCAACGGGTGGTTCATAAGTGCAGAGAGAGGGGACTGTAGGGTTACAGATACAGACGACAAGTGCTGGGGGAGCCAAGAGGCAGTGCTAGGTGCAACTGAGGGACCTGGGCTCAAATTCCAAGGGTGGCCAGGTGACCAGTGCATGGAACAGAAGGGTCATCAGCAAGGGAGAGGAAGAGAGAAAGCGGAAGCGAAGAGGAGGGTCTTGAGTTGCTTCCTGAGCCGAACGATGGTGCTGCTCAAGTTTGAGAGATGCAGGGAGGCTGTTCCAGGGGGAGGCCCCGGCTGAAAAAAGAGATCTGCCTCCAACTCTCTGCTTGTAAAAGCATCTGACGTTCAAAGAGCTGGAGGTGTATGAGCAGAAAGCTTGAGCAGGGCGATACTTAGGAAGAGAAAGTTGGAGGTAGGGTGGTCCCCGGCCCCAGAAAGCCTTGTGGACAATGCAGAGGGTCTTAAACCTGGTCCTTGCCCCACTGGTAGCCAATGGAGAGATTTCATAGCTGTAGAGATCTGATCCCTGGTCTTGAGGCCAAGGACAAGTCTTGCAGTCCTGTTCTGGATAAGTTGTAGAGGACGGAGAGTAGAGATGGGAAGATTTAGAAGGAGGCTGTTGCAGTGGTCCAGCCTTGAGAGGACCACAGCTCTGGAGATGGTGAGCTTCTGGGGGAAAGTGAGGTAAGTAAGAATACCTCTGAGGAGGTGCAGCTGATAGTTTGACATCTAGTTTGACTTCTTAGAGATGTCAGACATGTGAGGAGAGAAGGAGAGGGTGAAGTCGAAGATGACCCCAAGGTTCTTAGCCTCACAGGTAGGAGCAGGAAGAGGACCTAGAGTGGTCGGCCAGAGCGATAGAGAGGAAAGGAGGGGGCTGGTGTTCCAATGAGGAGGATCTCCGCCTTGCTGGCATTAAGGCAGAGATCATTTCCTACCTGTCTGCATCCGCGAATACCAAATTAACAAATGTGGTGGGAAAGAAATCACGTTTAAACTGAAAGAAAATTACAATAAACAAAACCCTAAAAATGCTGTGTACATCTATATGTGAGGGGTGGGGATTTTTAATGGGGTGCGGCTGGTAAGTATCTGAGTGAGGGTCTGTGGGTACATGTTTGAGTAGCAGGCTGGTTTCTTCATCCCTGCTATGCCTCTAGATAAATGAGGCTAGACAAGCAGCATATTGACCCAACCACATAAAGAGAGTTATTTATTCAATAGCCAATTCTTACCTAAACCAAAAAAAATCCTTTTAAGGTCGCTAAATTCTTTACTGCCACATTTAGAGCCTCTATTATTTCAGCCATGTTTTCAGACTACGGTTGGCAATCACGTTAGGCTTGTGACTCGCTGTCCTCGAAGGCACTGAAAAACAGACTAGCCAGGTGGAGGGAGCTCTTCCAGAGGTCGCCTCCAGAAGATCTCAAGAACTTTGTGAAGCATCGAACCAGGCCCAAGCTAGGGCCGATATTTTTCAGTGCACCCTTCAAGGGAGACTCCTTCCCAGGGACTATCCCGCGTGGGAGGGACCGGCCAGGTCCTTCTACCGGCACGTGCACCGAGGCTGCTGCAGCTACCGGCCTTCGGGTCGGGGGATCCTCCCAGGCGCAGTGTTGAGGGACCGGAGGTTCTTGTACCGGGTCTACACCCGAGGAGCTCTGCCCTTTTACCGGCACTATGGCCGAGGGGCTACGCCCTAACACTGGCCATATGTCAGAGGGGCTACGCCCTAATACCGGCAATACGTCCAAGTGGGTGCCTAAATGCAGCTCTACCAACCCCTGGGTCGAGGGTGTCACACCTACCGGGCCGAGGCCCATGGAGCAGGGTAGGCCTTGTGATCCACATGCAAGAGTCTTGGACGAGGCCGGGCCCAGCGGGCCGAGCACCATGTCGCAGGCACGTGGCAGGGAGCTCGACAAAATGGCTGCCGTGCCAGAAAGAGGCACCTGTCCGACGCTATTCCAGGAATTCGGCAAAGAACAAGTGTCAAGGTGGGACTCGCCAAGTACGTGGCCTACAGTCTACCCTTCATTTGTGCAGGGCAGCTTTCCTTTGCGTCCATATGGACCGGGTATGCAGCGACTCCAGCAGCCCCCGCTACCCTGTCGGTACCCCCTGCCACCTCTTTGGCCAGTGAGGAGGTGCTATTCGAGAAGTTCCTTGGCCTCATGAGGTCTCCTCAGATGGGGGTTATCATCAAAGACGCCATCAGCGAAGTCATCTCCGCCATGCTAGCGGCACCACAGAGGCCTCCATTGGGCCCCCAGGACCCGGTGCAGCTGCCTCCTCCGGCACCAGAGCCAACTCTGCAACCTCCGCCGCCTCCTCAGCCTCCGGCTGCGGTCCCTGTACCCCAGACTCCGGCACCATCTACTCCTCCTCCTCCACCACAGGATCCTCCAGATCCGCAGGATACGGATGAGGAGGAGGATCTGGACATGCCATCCTCAGCCAGGGCCTTCCACAAATGTCTGGCTGGCCTGGCGGAGTACCTGGGCATCCCCCAACCCGAGGCCGAACAGCCGGCAAAGGTGGTTCTGGCAGAAGCCCTCACGCAACACCCCTCTGCCAACACGGATTCCACTGCAAACCGATGGTATCTCCCTGGCCAAGAAGGGTTGGCTCAAGCCCCACTTGGTCCAGCCAGTCAATCGACGCCTGGACGCCAAGGACAGGCAGATGGAGGGGGGATATACTCTTGCTCTCGACCCATACTCAGCCACACTCCTCAGTGATCGCTGCGGCATCACTATACTCCAAGCCTCAGTCGTCCTCAGCCTCCTCATCTGCGGCGCTGCTAGGCAGGAGGAGAAGATCTTGAAGGCGTACGGCAAGAAAATCTACTCCAACACATCCATGCACCTCCGTCAGGCCAACGCACATGCCATGCTGGCTGCTGCCAACCAAAGGTTATTGCGGAAAATTGCGGACTTCCTCCTGGAACTCCCCACCCAGTGCCAATCACGCTTTAAGCGGGGATAGCTGAAGCAAAGCTTGTGGCGCATGACCTCATGGAGTCCACAGTGGCTCATATCGAGAACTCGGGCCATGCCATCTGCATTGCCACGGACATGAGAACAGCCTGGCTCCGGGCAACTAAATTCAAACCCGGATGTCCAGGAGTGCATTCTAGATCTACCGTTCGAGGGGCGGGGGATCTCTTCCACTCCTCTACGGACAAAGAGCTGGACAAAAAGAAGAACAGCTCACAAACGGCAAAGTCTCTATCCATTCTTACAAAGACCATGCCCAAATCGTACACCCAATCTCAGCAGCGCTCAGAAAGGGTCATACATATGGAGGGTTCCGCGGCTTCCAGGAACGCAGATCCAGGCAGCCGGACCGCTTGCCGTCTCAGAACCGGCGCAAACAACAAAAGGGGGCGGGGGAGTAAGGGATTCTTCCAGTCCCCCTCCTCAGCGTCAGCCTCCGAGGGAAAGAAGGCATAACACGCCCCTTCGGGTCCACGTGTCTCCGGTGGGGGGCAGGCTTGCTCTCCATGCACAATCCTGGCACCAGAATTTCGTGGACTCTTGGATCCTCTCCGTAGTATCCACGGGGTACCGCCTTCCTATCCCAGCCTCTCCTCCCTCCTCCCCTTCACTCCCACAGGTTGGGACAGCAACTCTTTTGGCGGAGATCCGGTCACTCGTAGAGAGCAAGTCAGTTGAGGAAGTTCCAGCCTGCCAGCGAGGCTTTGGCTTTCACTCCAAGATTTTCACCATTCAGAATAAGAGCCAGGCTGGCCTGAGAGTTGTGCTGAACCTTTTCACCCTCACCCTCTCCCTACCCCTGCAAATGTTCAAGATGGTTATGCCAGCTTTTATAGCTGAGACATTGGACAAGGGAGACTGGATGTGCTCCCTGGACTTGAAGGACGCGTACCTACACGTCCCAATTTGGCAGCCCTATCGTTCTTTCCTACGGTTCAGGATTATGGGCTACCATTTTTCATACAGAGATCTTCCATTTGGCCTTAACTCGGCCCCAAGGGTCTTTACCAGACTCATGAACGCTGTGGTGGCCCTTCTCAGAGGGCAGGGCCTCCACATCTACCCATACCTCGACGACTGGCTTGTCAGGGCTACATCCCCGGAAGTGGTTCACCACTCTTCCCATGCCCTTATGAACACACTGCACAATCTGGGCTTCTCGCTCAACCTCAAGAAGTCACAGCTGCAGCCTACGCAGACTCTGACATTCCTGGGACTCATTTGGGACACGTGCTCCGAGAGGATCTTCCCGTCGGAGGTCAAAATCTCGGCCATCAAGAGGACTACTGCCCACCTCCTCAGCAGAAAGGTGACCTTGGCATGGTGGTACCAACATCTCCTGGGTCTACTGGCAGCGGTCCTGTTAGCCATGCAGCACACGAGACTAGAGATGAGAAGGAAAACGACATTTACCTCTCGGCAGTCTGTAAAGACTGGTAGGGGGTGTCTGTACTTCCGCTCTCTATATGGTAGAGGAGAGGCACAGAGGACCCCAGCCAAGATTCTCTATTGTGGTAGCAATGGACGAGCAATCAAGGCCTAGCTTCTCAGGAGGTGATGCGGGCTGGTTCTTAAGTACAGTGTAGTCCCCGAACCCCCGCAAAGGAATGTCCACACACTGTATTACTGAAAACACAGTCTATATATAATTAATATTCAAAGGTATGTACACGATCACAATAACGCACTTTGTACTTGGAAGTCAATAATGATAAATATATACACGTCTAGAGTGGTACCACTAATGTTATCAAATCTCATTAAAGTGCATCAACTGTATGGTTAAAATGTCACACAGATCAATAACGAGTAAACCAGCAATAGAGATAGGAAGGATCGCAAGATGGTTGAAGCAATAGGCAGAATTCTTGCCCCGTTACCTAGACACAGTTCTGTGTGGAGATCCCCCCACCTGGGCAACCTGTAGATAAAGATATATAGCACAAGCCCAGTCCATATAATGTTCGATAGTCTTACTTCTTCCTATTAAGGTTTTACCCCCCCCCCCAATGTACCTGGTGGAGTAGAGTTCTCTGACGATGCACCGACCAATCCTTCTTGAGTGCCTCCCTTTCAGGCGGGCGCCACGGATCGTCGAGAGGTGTCGGAACTTGGCATTCGGTGACGGGGAATCGACGGCCCTTCTTGAGTGCCCTCCCTTTAAGGCAGGAGTCACGGGTCGTTGAACGTCCGACGGTGAACAGGGTGAACTACGGCAGGGAAGTGGCAGCTTCGTTCCTAGCGGTGCTCGTCGACGACAGAGCGTTGGCGTCCTGCAAGGAAGAGGCGTGCGGGGCACCTCGATGACGATAGTTCTGGATCGCAAAGAGATGATGAAGAACTGTGGCCCAGCAAGGGCGTCGAGTCTTCGGCGTCTCTGCGGTCTTTAGGTGACGGGAAACCCACCAGTGGATGCTCCTCGGCGCGTCGACGGTCGGGCCTTCTCCAGCGGGAGACAAGCGGGTGACGATGCAGACGAGAGCGTCCGATGATCAATTGAAATTCTTAGGCAAACGGGAGCACGGCGGCTCCGGTCGGCGACGGCGGTCGTCGACAGTGGCGGACAACAGTCCGAGTGCTTCTCCTTGGAGTTCCGCAGCAGTCCCCGTATCGGGTCGGCAGTCTGTCGAAGGTCTGTCTACCAGGGAGCGTTGGCAAAGATCAGCTATGCACGATGGTCCCTCGTCGCTCGGGAAGAGGGCGCCTTACCAGGTCTTCTGGGTCAGTCCTTGGAGGCACAGCAGCTTTCAGATTGTGAAGGAGAGCAACAGCAATTCTTCTCGTCCAGCAGGGCTTCAAGGTCAAGCGTCAGTTAATCCAGTTACTCGTCGTAGTGGACTTCAGCTTCTGAACACGATTCCTAGCAGTGAGAGGTCCCCAGATATACTGTTGATCTCCCATTCATTCCGCTGGGTCACACTCAAGCATCCAATCACGACTACGGGAATTCATTCATGCAGGCAGGCAGCCAATCAGGCACACGAGGTATTCAGGCCATTCACTTCTCTCCAGACACTCACAACAAGTTATGTGTATTGGGACAAGTACCGAGCCATTCAACACTCCAAGCTGCATTCATACCGGTTTCAGGCAGGGTTGTCTCAGTCATTGTGTCAACCACCAGATACTAGACACCCACAACACAGAATGCATATTCGTCACACACTCTATTCACCCAGGTCCCACCCACAGGGGGTACCCACAACATATATCACCGGGAAGGCTCCAGCTAGTCTGACTGGGCCTTCACAACAACACCATATATGGCACTTCCATCCAACAGCCAGTCAGGGGGAGGGGACAGAGTCAGGGCTTCCCAGGACTTTGGGAAAACAAGGTAATGGGTAATAGAAAGCAAGAGGCCACCGGGGCCATCTTGTTTTCCATCAGGGATTAACTGATCCCAATGGCAGGGCCGGGGTATCCCAAAATGGAGGATACTCCGCGCACCTGTCAAATTCAGCATGGAGCTGCCACCAGCCCATACCCTGCTCTGTGGGCCACCCACAGGTGCCCAAAAACGTACACTAGGGGCACAGGGTTGTACCCCCACCCATGGGTGCCATACGGGTATCCCGTTCACCAAACCAAAAGAAAGAGAGATGCACCGCCAGGAGTCCCACATGAACTCCTGCGCGGAAAACACGACAGAACACACGATAAAAAGCAGTAATGGACAAGGATACGGAGGCCCTGTCCCTCCAATGCATTTCCAGCATCAGACAGTCCACCTCCCGGGGGAATCCAACCTGGAAGTGGGAAGGCTCAGCAGGCTGAGAGCAGACATACAAGTGGCAGCTAAACGACCTAGTTATTCTGGAGATCTTCAACAGGTGGGGTCACCCCCACATGGATTTCTTTGTCACCTGGCACAACAAGAAGTGTCCCCAGTTTGCATCCTGGCAAGGTCGGGGCCCCGGCTCTCTGGGCGACGCATTTTACCTCCAGTGGACCAGCATGAAAGCCTGCACCTTTCTGCCCACTCCTCTGATCCACAGGGTAATTTGCAAGATCAAGGAGTCTGACCGACTCCTCATCATTCTGATAGCTCCATGGTGGCCGGCAAGGCCATGGTTTTCGGAGCTCCTCAGCCTCTCGGAGGTGCCCCCTATACACCTTCCGATGGGCCCAGCAAATCTTCTGGCACAGTAGGGGGGCAGAATCATCCACCCTGCGCCAGGGAAATTAGCCCTCATAGCGTGGTACCTGAGCAGGTAACGCTTCGGCACCTTAGTCTCTCACATGCCAATCTGGAGATCATGCAAGGCGCCAGGAGCAAAGCCACCAAGGCCCAGTACAAAAGCAAATGGACCAGATTCTGCCACGGGGCAGACTCCAAGGGAATTGACCTCCTGGCCTGCACTTTGGATGACGTGCTCTCCTTTTCGGCACACCTTGCTCATTCGGGCGTACAGGTGGACACCTGCCGCACATACCTTGCAGCTATTGGGGCTTACAAGAACTCAGAGAAAGGCATTTTTTCCTCCTCCAACCCTATCGTCAAGAAACATCTGGCGGGTCTCGCTAGGCTCTACCCACCTGTCAAGAGACCGCACCCTGTGTGGGACCTTAATATTGCCTTGGGCACCCTGGCGCAAAATCCATTCGACCCATTGGCATCCGTGGACATCAGGCTGGTCACCAGCAAGACGGCCTTACTAGTCGATCTTGCCTCGGCTTGCAGAGTCAGCGAGATCCGGGCGCTGGTCGCCTCTGAACCATATACCACCTTTCACAAGGACAAGGTAGTCATGCGGACGCACCCGGCTTTTCTGCCCAAGCTTCCATCTGCATTTCACTTGAACGAGTAAATAGTCCTTCAAACGTTCTTCCCCGATCCCAAGGACGAAGCACAGAGAGTGCTGCACTGTCTGGATGTCAGGCGTGCCCTAAAATTCTACTTGGACAGGACCAAGGGCTTCTGCAAGTCGGACGCCCTGTTTGTCACTTTCGGAGGCTCGAGGCCAGGCTATCGGGCCTCTAAGGCTTCCATATCCCGCTGGATGGTCTCTGCCACCAAGGAAGCATACGAGGGTCAGCACAAGCCACTTCCTCCCAACATTCATGCCCATGCAGTCAGGGCCAAGGCAACGGCCATCGCATTCCAGTGCAATGTTCCTTGGCAGGTCATAAGCAGGGCGGCCACTTGGGCCTCTCCCTCGGCTTTCTGTAAGCATTGCTGTTTGGATGCCGGCTCTAGGTCTGATGCGGCCTTCGGCCAGGTGGTTCTCAGGAACATGTTTGCTTAAGGAGGGCCTCCTCTCCACCCTGGGGACACATTCAGTTGTAATCGCCCATTCAGTATGGAGGATAGGGGATGGGACGTAAGAGCAATTACAAGTTACTCACCGTAGTGGCTAACATACTCTTAGTTCATAGTCCCCTTTCCTCCATACGTCCCACCGTCCCACTAACCTCCCCCCCCCCAATAATACTGGTGTCATTAGGCAATGTTAAATCTATTGTCGACGCGTCAATGGGGACTTGAGGGGTGGTGCCGGAGGGCGGAGTCAGGGCAGTGCATGCTCCCTGGGCCACATCCCTGCACGCCTCTAAATTTAAAGGGGAAGAAGTTTTTTTCTGGTGAAAAAGGTTCCGTCACCCGTCCCTTGGAAGGGACGCCCATACAGTATGGAGGAAAGGGGACTCTGGACTAAGAGTACATTTGTCACCACGGTGAGTAACCTATAATTTATGTAGATAGTGATAGGATTATTGAGGTTCAAATAGCATTCTGACAATAATGTTTTGATGCAAAAAAGAAGAAACATTTTTATTTCCAAACTATACTCTCAACACGTTTCACCCAGTGGTCGAAGTGGGCGGGAGCGGTCGGGAGCGGTGCTCCTCTACTTCTTTTAATGACATTTACCGTTCCTATACTTTTATTTTAAAAATAAAAGTGTAGGAAGCAGTTGAAACTTGCACTTTCAGTGCAGTGCACTAAACATCCTCTTAAACTGCAGGTGCATTCATTTGGGGGTTTATATTGTGCATGGGAGGGGGTGTGGCGATGGCGTTTGCGGGGAGCGGTGCAGACCAGTAGTGATCATAGCTCCACTAGTTCTTTCCGTACACTTCGACCACTGGTTTCACCATTTTGTTCTCAATGGCTCATCAGGAGAGATTTCAAATATTTTGCTTATAAGTATAGTTATTTGGAAAAGAGAGGGCTATGCTAAGTCTTTGCCGTTTCCTGGTGCTTCTGTGGTGCAACAGACTGCTGAAGCTAGAAGGGGAGGAGTCTGGTGAGCAGAAGCAGGTTGTTTTTGTGCTAGTAAGATTGACTGAAGAGGCAAAGAGGCTGCCCCTTTTAGGAAAGCCATTAAAAGGAGGAGTGCCTTGCCCACCTGAAGAGGTTGAGTGGTTAAAATCTACCTAATAATTCACAAATACGGAAGCAGTAGTTACATTTGAGCTGTGGTGGTGTATGCTTGAAGCAGAAATGTACTGTGTGACAAAGGTGGCTGTTCCCATGGTACCAACAGTCGAAGTATGGTTTTTGGAAATAGAAGCAGCAGCACATAGAAAAAATCCTGGCAAATGTACCAAATGTAAAGTTGTAAAAGAAGAAGTCGTAAAGAAGTGTATATTATTGACATTTCAGCAATGTTACACTTTCTTTTGAACTGTGGCAAATTATCTAGCAGCAGAGACAAGTAATCATCCTAACCAGGACAACCATTGGTGCTATTTTGTTTTTCCTGAGTGTTGGAAGAGGATCTTTTCAGCAAAGGACAAAGAGTGCTACCAGTGAATTTTTGTTTGAACTTGGCTTTAATTTTGAACTTTCAAGAACTGGTTAAAACCTTTCTTTTTTGTTGAACATTTTGAAGTGACTTTAAAGCCCGGGGAAGGTATCCTACCCAATACAGGAGAAGGCCATCAGGATATTGTGTTCACATTGTTTATTATATTGTGTTGCTATACAATTATCTTTGTATATTAGTTTAGAGGGGTGAGGGCCAGTTTACCCATACCCGAGAATGTTCCCTTAGCCTTTAGACTAGGTAGGGAATTCCTCTGTAGAGTAGGGCAAGCAAGGCATTATTTAATTATATTTTCTGTGGTACACTGGCCCGTTTTAAGAAATCTACAAGCAGTTGTCCACCTCTCATTACTGACCCCTCATAGTATCTAGTAAAGGAATGCTGGAACCACAGAATGCAGTCTGTCAAATTGATGTATGTACAGACAGAATGTATCACTCTCTGATGGTGCCCAATTAAATATTTCTTCATTCCAGGGCAGTCATTCTAGGGCAGAGTCGATTACAATAGTGAAGCCTAGTTGAAACGATTGTGCAAAGAGTCAACTGTTTGATTTCTGTTACCTCTTGCGTGTTATTTGATGAAGCTCGGACCTTGTATCTTGTTGCAAGTCTTCTGTAGTGTAGGGAGATTTCGCTTTTCTGAGTTGTCCAGTCATAACTCTCCAGTTTTGAAGGTAATTTTCCCTAATTCTTGAGGTATATTTAGTCAGGACTTGTGGTTACCTGTTCAGTCTCCAGTTCTATGCTATGGAAGTGACCAGTTCTAAGTTTGTGATGCAAAAGATTAGCCCCCTTTAATTGTGAAGATGCTTTTGTCACCTGTTTCAAATTACACTATCCCTCCATCCAGGGAGGTACCCAAGCCTAGGTATCCAGGTCTAGGTCTCCGGGTCACATGTCAGGGTGCCTCCATCTAGAGAGGTTCCATGTCCAGATCTTTCTTCATCAAAAGTCTGTAATTTCCCACTTCTGGGTCTCCTGGTGCAAATATTCAATCTTGTCTGCACTAATTTATGTTGTAGGATAACCACACATTCTAAAAGTAGTTATTTCCTGTTCTTTATTTAAATGAGCTAAAAATCCATATAAACTTCATTATTATAAACTTTATTTTCCATCATTAAATCCAGAATCAAGCGCAACATTTTTGAGGCATGATTACAATTTTTTTTGGTATCATTTCATTCTTTTACATATAATGTAGAAGAAAACTCATTATGGTAATCTCAGAGAAAATCTTACCAATTGAGGACAAAATAACCAGTGTTCCATTTAAGAATGTTCTTCTAAAAAAACTCAGCCATTTGCATTTTAGTATTGAGATGAAATGTTTGTGTTGCTTGATGCATGTTAAGTTACTAGATTGAACTTCTGATATACTTGTGCGGTCGAGCATTACGTGTGTACATTAAAGGAGCTCATGAGTACATAATGCCATCATAGAAATAAGGGCTGTACTAACAGAATATCACAATGGTATATGACAGGGAAAAGGTAAGCCTACTCATTGAAAATGAATCTTGCACTTCTTGATAATTGTAATAATCAAACTACATTACATGTATCTCCAACTACATCACATTTTCTCAAACTAAAATTAATTCCTATTAACATGGCATTAATGGTTGTGGCCTAGCTGGTGATCTGCAATGTGAACGAGTGTGGCCTAGCCGGTGACCTGTAATGTGAATGGGTGTAGCCTAGCTGGTGATCTGCAATGTGAATGGGTGTGGCCTAGCCGGTGATCTGCAATGTGAATGGGTGTGGCCTAGCCGGTGATCTGCAATGCGAATGGGTGTGACCTAGCCGGTGATCTGCAATGCGAATGGGTGTGCCTAGCCGGTGATCTGCAATGCGAATGGGTGTGGCCTAGCCGGTGATCTGCAATGCGAATGGGTGTGGCCTAGCCGGTGAGCTGCAATGCGAATGGGTGTGGCCTAGCCGGTGATCTGCAATGCAAATGGGTGTGGCCTAGCCAGTGATCTGCAATGCGAATGGGTGTGGCCTAGCTGGTGATCTGCAATGAGAATGAGTGTGACCTAGCTGGTGATCTGCAATGCGAATGGGTGTGGCCTAGCTGGTGATCTGCAATGCGAATGGGTGTGACCTCGCTGGGACACATCAATGGACACTCAATATAATTGGCCAAGTAGAAGAGCTGGAGGGCTTGACTGCGAACTCTTGCCAAATTGATATGGCTAGGGTTCCATGTAATGTTACGTGTGCAATGCTATATGATATGCTTTGGAATAGTATGGTATACCATGCAATCTTAAAATATTGCATGGTGTTATATTTGTGTATGCTATATGCTATGCCATAGCATGGTTTCTTATGTCAGCTTATGCTATGCTAATGATATGGTATCTTATGTAATGGGATCTTAGATAATGGTATTGTGTTCGGTGGTATGTATTGGATGATATATAACGTGTGTGTGTGTGTGTGGAATGGTATGGTATCCTATGAGATCTTAGCTGCAGTATGGTGTGTGTGTACTATATTCTGGTGTGCAGTTCTATATTATATACCATGGAATCGTCTGCTGTATAATGTTATATGGTCATACGCTATTGTATGGTGTTATATTCGATATGTTATGGTATGGCAGGCTACAGAATGGCATTTCATGTTTTTTTATGTGATTCCATGCTTTGGTATGTCGAATCAAGTTATGCCATGCTGTGAGACAGGGTCCAGAACAGTATGGTATCTTATGCTATACTCTGCCCTATGATATGCTATGGCATGCTGTGTTTCTTTATGCAATCGTATGGTATAGAATGTCAGTTCATGTTATGCAAATCAGTTCTCTCTAAATTGTTTTGTACTTTCCAAACATCCCCTTGTGGTGCAGAGTAGGGAGGTAGTCTTAATGGCAGGCAGAGATCCATAACTGGGCTACACACAATAATTAGCACGGAACGTACAGGCATTGCGATGAGTGCCTTTCCCGATGTGGGGTGGTGTTGCAGGACCTGTGCTGTTGTGCATGTACAGTGCCATTTTAGGGGCCCGGCAGCACTGGAATGCACAAGTAAAATATTCGAGCGGGCCAATCAGAAAGCGAGCCTGTGCGATCGCTGCTTCTGCACGCCCTCTGCATGGTGACATGTATCAGAGATGCGGGAGGTCAAGCGGGTCTGGCAGGCAGTACCAAGGAGAAGGCATTGACTAGCAGGGAGGGATACGCACAGGAGTGGACTGCTGTAGCCCAATCCAAGTCTTGCCATGCACTTGGGCACCACGCCGAGAATTGCTCTGGCCTAGTCCTACCACCAGGGAGAAAGTGACCCTTATGCAAACATGCATTGGAAGGTTGTAGAAATACGTTTTATACAGGGCAATGTTACCCGAGTGCTATTTGCACCTGCACCAATGCAACATTTCTTAAATATAGTCCCAAGAGTGGAATATTAGGCAGTGTTATCGACGAGAAGAGTTATAGTTGCGGGCAGGGCCGACGACCGGGACTGGACTAGCAGCGGATGTTGCAGATTAGGGCAGGGATAAAAAGGGGAGCTACAGATCAGCAATACGCTGGCAGGGGGTGCTAGTGCCCAGGGTTGAAACACAAGGGTGGGGGGCACAGGGGTGTGCAGGTGGAAGTTACAGCTCAGGGCCAAAAGGGCTGGTAGTGTTGCACAGACTGACAGGATTAACAGGTGTGCTACACTTATGACTGGGCTTTTAAGGGGGGCTGAAGAGCCGTCCTATACCAGGAGGCGGTGTTACAGGTCAGGACTGGACCAGCAGGGTATCTGGTAATAATAATGTCACCATACATATAGTTGCCAGGAAACGGCATAGGCGACATTATATATGGGGACAATAAATGGGGTAAATAAGAGCGAAGGTTGCAGGGGTGTCCCCCGCTCCCTTTCAAAAAAAGAAAAGGCCGGGGACTGGACTAGCAGGTAGTGCTACAGTTCAGGACTGGACCTAGAAATAATGCTACAGATCAGAACTGGACTAGCAGGGATTACTACAGGGATCTGAAATGTTACAGAAGAGGTGCTTAAGAACTTCCCGCCGGTCAAGTGGCACAGCGAGTAGAGCGCTCGCTTTGACATCTGTGCAGAGCCTGCTAACGCAGGTTCGAATCCCGGCGGGGCCAAACTCAGCCTTTCATCCTTCCGAGGTCGATAAATGAGCACCACACACTGTGGGTAATAATAAGCAGCGCTCAGATACCTGAGGGTTCGTAGCGCTATATAAATGCTAAATTATTATTATTATTATTGTTATTTATTTTCCAAAAATATCTCAAACGAGTTTAATTTGATTATGCAAACATATGTTGAAATGGTGTGCTGCAGCCACCTTCAAACAGCATGTAACACCTTTCCCACTTCTGAGTTTCTTTCAAGGATAATGCCCACCCACTCCTACTGATAACAAGTAAGCTTGGTGTAGCAGTCACGGCATGCAGATGCAGGGATAGCACGGAAATACATGGTGGCAGGCTTGCAGTTTGACGTGCCACTGAAAACAAAATAAAACATTAAAATTGCGGAATGCAGTGCCGCCGCCGGCTCTATATTAGGGAAAGCAAGCTGCAAGTGGCGGCACCAAATTCGCTTTTACTAAAGTTGCAAACGTGCCGGCGGCGGCTTAACAACATTGCAAGCCGGCAGCGACGGCACATATTTGCAACATTAATTAAACAAATTTGGCGGAATCAGGCAAGCCAAGCCGCTGCCAACATTAATTTTGTTTCACTAACGTTGTAAAATGGGGGCCGGTGGCGTGGTCACAACATTAATCCACTGTCGGCACATATTTCTAACGTTAGTAAAACAAATCCAATGTAGGCGGTGACACAAATTTACAAAACATTAAGCAAAATAAAAAACCAAAGGGCTTTCTTTACCGCTCTCTTCAAATGTACCCAAAAAATGGGCTACCAGAAACAAAATGGCTTAAATGTACAAACGAGCACACACTGTACATCCAATCACATCACTAACTGCACAGCCAATCAGGTACTCCTTACATCAAAAACATTGACCAATCCCCCACAAGTGACTAGATGTGCATTTTCACAGCCCTTTTAAACCAAAATGTAACTATTACACTACCTTGTTTATTTTTTCTAATACAAAATACAGTAAAATGTATAACTTAACTTGAAAGCTGCAGTAAATATATATATATATATATATTTTTTTTAAGAATATTTTTATTTGCATTTCTTCAAACTTAAACATCGGGACACAACATAGTCCCACAAACCCCTCCACCCCACCCCCCTCCCTCCCCTCCGGTTAAACATCTATGCATTGTCTTTGCAACCCTTGGATGTGTTCATTTTATGCTGTAAACATATCAAGAATGCGGATGATGTGTGGGCACCATTGCAGTATATAATCGCTTTGCAGGAAGTCTATGGCGTCTTCCCAATCTGTGGTGAACTTCTGTTTGTCTCCTTGAAGCTTATAGGTGATCCTCTCCATGGCTACATAGTTCCAGATCCTCCTGAGCCATTCTTGTGTAGTTGGGGGGGAGGGGGGGGGTCTTCTGTTTCCATTTTTGCGCAATGACTAGCCATGCTGCTATTAGGAATCCCGTAAAGTTCAGTTTTTGAGTTTTCGTAAAGGATTTATCTCGGAGGGGGCCCACATACCGCACAGCCATATCTCTTCCCCTAGGTTGGCCGCTCTAATCTTCGCTAGTAGGGGTTCCAAGAAGATTGCGTAGACTAGGGGCGATAGGGGGCATCCCTGCTTTGTTCCCCTGCCTATTATGACTGGGTCCGAGAGTTCACCGTTGACTACAATCATGGCCCTTGGTGAGTTGTAATTTGCACGAATCATGCCGATACAATCCTCCCCCATGCCCATTTTCCGTAGTATAGCGAATAGCATCGACCACTCTACCCGGTCAAATGCTTTTTCAGCATCCAGTGCTATTATTGCCGATGGGATTTCCATGATTCCGGTCTTTTCTATGAGGTGGATTATTCTTCTTATGTTGTCGTGGGTCTTTCTGTTGGGGATGAAGCCTGATTGTTCTTGGTGAATTCATTTGGGAAGCAGGGGTGCAAGCCTGTTGGCTAGGACTTTTGTATAGAGTTTGGCATCAACATTGATTAAGGCAATTGGTCGATATGAGCCCGGACTTTCGGGATCTTGCCCTTTCTTATGGAAGACTAGAATCTTGGCGTCATTCATAGATGTGGCTATATTGCGCATTGACTTGAAGGTGTTAAATAGCGTAGTTAGATAGGGTGATAATGTTTCCGCGTATGTTTTGTAGAATGCTGCGATAAAGCCGTCTGGCCCTGGAGCTTTATTCTTAGGAAGGTCTCTTATTTCCTTCAGCACCTTCTCTGTTGTAATTGGTTGATCGAGAGATTCCTTTTCTACCGGAGCCACTGTAGGTAATGTTATCCCCGACAAAAATGCCGCCTGTGCTTCTTCGCTCGGGTGCTGTGACGTGTACAGATTCTGGTAGAATTCTCGGAATACCTCTTTTATGTCCTTCGTTTGTGTTCTCTTAACTCCCTGTCCGTCTGTCAGAGTTTTCACTATTTGTTCTTGCCGTTTGCCTTTTAGTTGTCGTGCTAGTAGCTTGTCTGCTTTCTACAATTTCGTCGCGTACCAGTGTTTGGTGTGAAGTAGTTGCATTTCGGCTCTCTTTGTCCTTATCAGGTATATCTGGCTCTAGATGTGACGGTAAGCTCTCTTCATTTTCCTTGAGGTGTTCTTGGTCATTTCTTCCCTTAATTCTTCCAGTTTGATCCCCAACTCGTCTTCTCATTTGTGTAAAAGTTTATCTTTTAGAGCTTTTAACGCTATTAGATGTCCCCTTATCACCACTTTGAAGGCTTCCCACGTGGTGCTAGGGGAGACGTCCGGGGTAACATTATTCTCAAAGTATTCCTCAATTTTCTCTCTGATTATTTCTTTTGTCGCTATATCTTGGATCATTTTTCTAGGGAATGTCCAGCGCCTTAGGCCCGATTGTTTTCGCAGTTTAGGAAGGGTAATCCATAGTGGGGCATGATCTGATAGTGAGATTATGCCTTTTTCTATGTCCTGTATTTCTCCGACTAGGCCTGCTGTGGCCCATATGTAGTCGATCCTCGAGCTTGTATCGTGTACGTGTGAGTGATACGTATATCCTTTAGTTGATCCTCTGAGTCTTCTCCACACGTCTTCTGATGTTAGGTTCTGCATTGTCTGTCTGAGTGTGTTCGACGGAGCCCCTTGTTGGGAGGTTTTGAGATTCGAACGATCTTCTGTTAGATTCCACGCTATATTGAAGTCTCCTGTTAGGATCACCTCTCCCTCCGCAAAATTTTCTAGTGTGTTTATTGTTGCTGTGATGAATCCTTCCTGGCCCGTGTTCGAGGCATAAAGGGTTGCAATGGTTAGTTTACGGTTGTCTATTTGAGCCTTCATAAGTACTTATCGGCCGTTTTTGTCTGCTAATGTCTCCTTGATTTGGACCTGCAGATGGTTGGCGAAGGCTATGAGTACACCTTTTTTTTTCTCGTCCTCGTTGGATTGGCTGATTTGTTTGTAGCCTTTTATCCAAAGTAGACTTTTCCTCTTTTTCTGAATGTGGGTTTCTTGGAGCGATATTATGTCAAACTTTTCCCTTTGTAAGAAGTGTTCAGTTTTCTTCCTCTTCACAGGTGTGTTCAGCCCTCGAATGTTAAACGTTAGGATTTTCAGCCCCATTCTTTCACATGAACTTGGGTTTTCTTGCTGGGACCATCCTGTGGGTTGCCATGGGATGCTTTTGAACCGGAGTATGAGTCTTCCCCCCCCCGAACTTTCCCCTGAACTCCCTCCCCTTCCCCCTCCCTTCCTTCCCCCCCCCAACATTGTCCCTGAGGAGGGCTCTGGGCACTATGGTTGCTCCGGCGTGGTGCCTTTGCTCCATGCCCTCTAAAGTCTCAGGGTAATTATTTGCAGGGGATCCTAAACCCTGCTTGTGGTGCGAATTCCACTGGTGTCCCGTGACTCAGCCGCGCCTACTTTTCGGCACTGGCCCTTACTACAATGTTCATGCCAATGTTTATTCTCCCTCCTAGTCTGCATGGGAGCTACTGTTCCTGGTGCGTTCATTTTATTCTGGATTGCGTGATTGGAGTCTTGTCCTTCTTTTCTCTGTTTGCCATCCCCTTGGTTGTCTCTGTTGTTTTGGGAGATCTCTTGTTTTTGTGGGATCAGGTTCGTGTCCTGACATCCCATAATCTTGAGGCCCTCTTCGCATGTTGTGATCCGATGTTGCCTTTCTTCCCATGAGAATAGAAGGCCAAAGGGGAATGTCCATTTGTACCGTATTTGTTTTTCAGATAGGATTTTGGTCAGTTGACTCATTTCTCTTCTCTTTCTGAGTGTGGATTGTGCTAGGTCCTGGAACAGTAGTATTTCTCTGCCATTCAATCTTATTTGATCCAGTGTCCTGGCCTTTCTCAATATCTGTTCCTTTTGTGTGTAGCTAGTCATGGCCACTAGGACGTCTCTGGGACGGGATCCTGGATCCTCTGTTCTCCGGGGGCCTACCCTGTGTATTCTATCGATGCAAATGTCTTCTCCGAGATCTTCCCTAGAATATCATGAAATACTTGTTGCACTGCTGAGCGGAGATCTTTATCCTCTACTGTTTCCGGCATATTTTTGATGCAAATATTTGATCTCCTTGATCTATTTTCCAAGTCCTCGCATTGTGATTCGAGTTCCATCGCCAGACGTGCGAGGCGGTCTTGTGCCTCAGCTTGTAGGGTCGCCTCCTCATCCATGTTCTGGACTGTCTTTTCCAGGTTGTCCGTCCTCTCCTCTAGGGATTCCATGTCTTTTTTTTAGCTCCTGTACTGCCTGCTTCAGTTCCCCTTTCATTTATCGAATTGTGACTGAGTTGAGGCAATGAACTGGTAAGCCGGTCAAGTGGCACAGCGAGTAGAGCGCTCGCTTTGACATCAGTGCAGAGCCTGCGAACGCAGCAGCGTTTCATCCTTCCGAGGTCGATAAATGAGCACCACACACTGTGGGTAATAATAAGCAGCGCTCAGATACCTGAGGGTTCGTAGCGCTATATAAATGCTAAATTATTATTATTATTATTTTTATTATTTAAACCATGTTTTCATGTCTTCCCGAGTGGCCATGTCTAGTTCTTCGCTACACTCTATTGGGTCTGCTTCTTTACTATTCTGTTTATTTTGTTGCCTTTATCCTGCGTTTCCTGTTCCCCAAATGTGTGTCAGATCTTGTACCTGCTTGGCTCCTCTTTTGTTTGTCGCTGCAGCCTGTGACCCCTGCCTCGCCTTGGCTTTGAACATGTGTGTGACTTCTTTGTCCGGTGCGCTATCCCTGCGTCTTTCTCTCCTAGGGCCTCCCGGGTTCGGATACTTTTGTGTAGGGACGTTTTCGCCCCCACTTGGGCTTGTGCCCCACCGTTTGTCGGGTGTGGGGTCTTTTTCTCGAAGGGCTGGTGGGGTTCCGCCTCTGTTATTGCTCTCGGTGTTGCAAGTCTCTTATGAGTGCCTGGGGGTCTGTTCCTCTGGGCACCAAAATGCTCCCCACGGGTCCGTTGTGTGGTAGTGACCCCGATCCCTTCCCAGTGTGGCCTGCTTTAGTGGGACCACCAAATCGATTCTGCCTGGGGGATGCGGTTTCCTGATCGGTTTCCTGATTTCGACCCCTTATCTGCGTGCTGGGGCCGCATAGCGGGGTGCGCCGGGGGGCCCTCCCCGGAACTCTGCCCCACCTCGTACCTGCTTATCGCGCCGCCAGATGGATCACTGGGTTCCGACTGCATCCGCCGCGGTGTGCTGGGCCTTGCCGTCTGCTCCCCGCCGGTGTGCTCTGGGGTGCGATTCCTTCCACCTGGCGCCTCCCTCTCCCAGGCGGTCGCTCGCCCGTCCGGTCCCCTCCTTTTCCCTCGGCCTCTGAGTCCGCCTGCTCCTCTCGCACTGCTTCCCTGCGAGGCGGGACCGCGGCCTAGATTCTCAGTTCGCTTCGGGGTGCACTCCGGCAGAGGTCCGGATGTCCCCTCCAGGACTCGCTCCTCTGTTTCCGGCGTATTCACTGGCCCCGCGCCGGAGGCACTTCCCTCGGCCTGGCAGCGCGGCGTCTCGGGCCTGCACCGGCGGGCAGACTGTCCTGGGTCAGGACCGGGGGGCACTTCTCGATCGCCCGCAATCTGTTCATCCCGGCTCCTCTTTGCCCCTTTTTCTCTACCCGATGAAGGAAGGTTCGTCTTGAAGAGCACAGCGCCTGCTTACTTCATTTCTTTATTGTCGCGGCCCGAGCCAGGGGACGGAGCTACGCTCACGCACGTCTACCCGGCTCGGCCGCCATCTTGGAATCGTAAATATATTTTTAGCATCAATCAAGTCAAATAACCTTTTAATAACATTAAAAACATGGCTGCCTCCATTTTGGAAGGAAAAATGGCTGACAAATTCACCACACAGTAGAAATTCAGCCCAAGAGTGCAAAAAGAGGTGTGTTTGGTGGAAAATGAGTGGGAATGGGAGGAAAACCCTACAGATTTCACTTCGCAATTAGCGTTCAATGGGTGGGACACATAGCAAACTACATAAATCCATCCTTGTATGTCCCCTGCATTGAAAAGCATTATAAACCTACATGCAAAGCCACTATTTCAAGCTCTTATTTTAATGGCAATAGTTTTGGCTTTATTAGGTAGCGCTTTCAGCGCCACCTAATAAAACTAATAAAAGGGGTAATCAGAGGAGGAAATAACACCTAAACAAGAACTAGATAAAGGAAGGGAGGAAACTACAATCCCCACACTTGAACAATGTAGACTAGAAAATAGTGATGATAAAATCGACTGAGAGGAAATAAAATTTAAATTCTGGAGATGGCGACAAAATACAGGAAGAACATCTGGGTATATGTTCATAATAGACTTCTATCCTAGTAGGGAACTTAAACAACACAAAGCCTCAAGCATTCAAACTTTATACATTACTCTGCTGCTCTTGAGTTAGGTCCGCTCTTTAAACAATAAAATTAAAATAAAATATAATACACATTTTAATTCTGATACAAAGGAAATAATACAATTATGAGGAACATCCGAATAATTGAAAGGCTTATGTTTTCACCAAATATTTGAGGCCCAGACAATGGATGACCAAAAATCAATAAGAAATATTAGTGTTGAAAATAATAAAATAATACTATCCCAATTAAGGGTGAGATCACAAGACATACACTTAATAAGATGCCAAGTAGAACCTACGTAGAATGTATATTAAAATACAGCCAGAATGTGATATTACAATTTAGTGATCTGTTTCCAAATATGGGTGTTAAGGTTTAAGAAGATAGAAAATATCAATATGCAAAGAATAAAAATAAAAAATATGAATATGGGAGAAGGTTGCATGAAAGACGGAAACCAGTGTAGACAAAGAGGTCCTGTGCTTACAAACAAAGAATAAAGGATGAACTTAGCTGAAAAGCAAAAACATTAATAAATAACAGTAAATGATTTATTAGGGCATTTTCCCACTCAAATAAGAGAAAAAAAAGATATGAATTCAAAATCTGCCATGGGATGGGCTAGGACATATTCAATTACATTTCGTGCTATAACCTTAGCCGGATTAAAATGGGGAGAGTGCTTGGAACAAAGCAGCCAGAAAGAAATACGAAAAGAGGACCTCTTAGATACTTTATGCTTGAAGAATCGACTCTTACATAAAAGCCTCACCTAAGAATATCTGGATAAGATAAAGTCTCACCTAAGAATATCTGGATGATAAGATCATTATATTGGGTGTTTTAAATGCCATGATCATCTCCGATAATTTTGAGGACATCAATATGGATAGGAAAGATGATATGCTCAGATGTATCTGGCCACTATGTTATGTTAATTGGCTTTTATAATGCGCACATCACCACCATAGTTGTCTTAATGCTCCGAAACGTTATCTATATGGGCAAACTGCAATCCCATCCAGATTTTAAACCAGATAGTGGTCTGTGGGGTGAATAGGAAAATGGGGGGGAAAAAGGCAAGCAGGCATGTGCACTCCCCCCAACTCTCACCTAGCTTCACTTCCCATGCCAGTAGTTGCAGTTTATGAGCAGAGCTAATTGGCAAAAGTTAACGGCTAGAGAATCTTATCCCAAGTCCTTAAGAGCTCTGTGATTCCCGTCTCCCTGCCACGTCAGAAAGTTAAACATTTGAGCTTGGACTTCATTGTTCTCAGTGAGATCAAACGAACATGTTGATTTGTCCCCATTTGTGTCCCCATCTGTGGTATGTTCTGATTGTGGGGTACATTTAAGGCCCTTTGAGAAATGCGGAAAAACTGCGGCACTTTTCTTACCATGGCGCATATACCATGGCGCATATGTGTGGCGAGCAATGAACACAAGAATGCCACCAAAAGAAGTGTTCGGCATTGTTTTACCTTCATTTAAATCTTCCGAAAATGACTTCCATGCAGAACTGCACCGCATTTGCTGTTCTGTTATCTGAATACTAAAGCTGCACACATGACATCTAAGACGGCTCTGCTATTTGCTCTTGATTTCATTTTAAAACATCACAAAGTTGTGCTCTTCATGGAAACCAACCCTGGCATGCTTTATATCGGCTGAGATCCAAGAAGCGAGGAAATAAGTTTCCAGAACAGCTGATGTACTGGGAAATCACTTGAAAGGCAAAGAATTCGGTTTTCCACTTAACACGCTTGTGTTTTCTTTTGCTAGAAACCGTTGCGCATAAACTGCAGTAAATGAAAGAAATAACGCAGTGTTTCTTTTTCCCATGTCAATTTCAAAGAAATGCTTGGCAGTGTATCTCTCTGTATACAGAAGCTGACCGTATCTTTAAAAGCCCTCCAGAAGGTTAATTAAAGTGAAACCATGTGCGGCAGAAACCACATTTGTAAACTTGACATAAAAGAAAAATGAACCCATGTGTAAAACAGTGCTTTTACAAATCAGGAGAATGCTGTTTAAAAGTGAAATACAATTACATCCTGTGCTCACTCAGAAATGGGATTGAATATGTGGGTATGGGAGTTTTGCTCTAAAATGTAGTTAATATTTATTCCCAAAAAGACTTGGTTTCTGTTGAAAGAAAGAAAATAAATAACTTTGAAACCTGCAGAACAGGTTTGGTCCAGGCACTTACTTCAAAGGTGCCCTGCCTCAAATGGGAAAATAATTACCCCCACATGTTGACCAGCCCCAATGGGCATATGAAAGGCTCAAAGTGTGGGAGTTTGCGGCCTTGTCAGCCTGTCTGGCAGCCCTACAGAAAGGAACAAAGGATCCAAGAGGAACTAGCATTTTCACCAAGAGTTGTGATTTCCTTTGACACCCCTCCTCTACCCCAGCTGCATGGCTTCAAAGGGCGTCATGGAAACCCTTTGTTCAGACTGACCCTGCGGAAGATAATTTGGCTGTGGGGGTTTGAAGGACCGCCCACACCTGTGACAAATCCAGCCTATTGAATTTAAAGAACTTTTTTATATTAAGACATTTCTCCCAATGCCCTGAATAAGCAGTAATGTTATATTATGCCTGCATTTTATGTGAGTTATGGACAAACCCGAAGAGACTAAGCAATTGTTCCTAGCACCTGGGGAACTGGAATGGCAGGAAAAATGCATTTCTGGGTGAAGTACAAATGATAGACGTAAAAACTTGATTAAAATATGCGAAATAGAAGTGGGCATATCTGTAGCCATCTGCAGAATTTTAAATATTATGCTTCTCCTAAAAATGGCGTTATTGTGCCCAAATGCGATACTACCTCGCACAGAGTTGGCGATCGGGCTGCCTTATTCCTGTGAAATATGGAATCTGCATATCTGTTTCTTATGATGGGGACTAGTATAGATTTGAAGTTTTGCTCCATAACTTATTTTTGTAAAAAGTAACTTTGGGGAAACAAAAAAAGTCATAAATGCACACACATACAATGATGTCATTTTCCCTGAACCAATCAACCCGGAGGGAGGAGGGAACACCAGTTGCCTGGCCTATCCCAGCGGAGGGGCAACTCCAGAGCACTGCCCACAGAATGTAAAATTCTATGATGTCACTCTGGCTATATAAGCAGGAGACAGGGAGACACAAGGATATTCAAAGATTCAAAAACCAGATACAGAGGCAAAAAGGAGGAAAGGCAGCTGATCCCATTTAGGAGAGCACAGTGACCAGACTTTGCCCAGCTGACCCATCCTGCTGTCCACAGTGACCTGACATTGCCCATCTGTTTCCATCCAGGAGAGCCCAGCTGTCCCAGTGACCAGATCTCTTGACCCCGCTGTCCCAGTGACAAGATCCTTGGGCCTGCTGTCAAGAGACCTCGCTGGCTGTCCAAATTACCAAACTAAAGCTTATCTTTTAAGTATCATATCACCAAGTACCCAAAAACTGCATATCCCGCTCTTTTACCCTTGCATCCTATTCAAATCCTAGTACAATCCCATACAAAATCTAAAATGGCCAGTATTATCGATTCACCTTTCCTTAGAAGAATCTGTGTTAGTTCATATCGGTTAGCATATTCCTTTTATAATTATTTCAGTTATCTGTGTAAATCCTTAGTTCCATTTAGAAATAAATGTATTCCCCTATAAGGAGGTACGTAGTGCAAGCTGGTTAAAATTCGAAATCAACCCCCTTGCGTGCAGTGTCTTTCCTTAATAATCTAATCATTACAATAGAACCTCAGTAGAACCTGTCATTGTGCAACAAAAACCAAATGTGCCCATGTATTGTGCTTTTCTCTAAATTCTGATTTGCCTTTTCCCCATAAGAAATCCAAACACAATCCCATTAAGAATATTCCCTTTCCCTCAGAATCCTGTCTGTTATGTGCCTTTGTTTCTTATCCAAAAGCCGATTTCCAATTTTGACAGCTAAGCATCTTGTCTTAGCTGCTTGTGATTTTAAAGCATGTGTAAAATAAGAAAGTGCAATTCTGGCTGGTTTTTTTTTTTCTGCATTGTTTTCCCTTCAAAATCAATTTTCTCACCTGTGTCACGTTGCTTTGGTGCCCTGCTCAGTATTCTGTAAGCTCTTTGTCTCTTAATTGTGCCACACAAATTTCAGTCGTAGCTATCATACCGCAACTATGATCTGAGATACAAGTAACAAAGCAAAATCTGAGTATGCCATTTTGCTCATTTTTGAAGGTTTTCATTTCCTTTTCTGGCCTCCCATCTTGGGGTGATGGGCTAAATTGTAAATCTGAGGTTTCCCTCTTCTTTCTGACCCCTTGCCATTGCTTTCCATCCACAAAGAATTTAGTTAGCAGGTGTTTGGGGGAAGTGTTTCAGGGTGAGTGTATTTTGAAGCAAAGTTATTTTGTTTCCATTTTGATTAAAGGTTATGTATCTTATGTTAGGAGTGTGAAGGAACTGTATTGGGGGATTTGTGCATGTATACTGCCACACAGTGATGGCTGCTGCCCTAATATTGATTTTCTTTGAATTCTAAACGTTTATAAATATTCCTTTGTTATATACCGGCTTGGTTCATAGTCCATTGCGACACAGGGTATTTGTTAAGGTGGGTGTGAGACGGGTTGAGTGCCTACTCAAACCAAGAACTCAGGGTTCAAATAAAAAATTAAAAACGGTTTTATTGTGCGCCACATTCATTGTCAGTGGAAGTCGTCCCTGGTTGGAGTGTGCGTTGCCCTAAAACCGTTACATGATTTGCCACTAGCCAATTTTCTCCACAAGCCCCTCACTCCTGTCTCTCAAAAATTGGGCAAATTGCAAATAGTCACTGTAAACAATTCAGGGAAGGCTATGTGAAATGTATGGATATGTCAAGTTGCCACTCAAAAGGCAGTTAAACAGAAAAGTGAGTGTACGCTTAGACAAACAAGGAAAGGAGCGCACATCATGCAGAAAACACATTTGTATTAGCAAACCTTGTAACAAATGAATAATTATTTTTCAAATATCAATATTGGGGCTTTTCTTACATAGTATATAAATGATATAAATAAACGATACCATTACCATTGTCCACAAAACATTAGGACCAATAATTGCCAGAGTTCCATGTAACGAATGTCATGTGTGATACAGCTTATTTGTTGAGGAACAAAGTGATGGCTACTTAATAAATGGTCAGAGGTAAAGAATACTGTCCCGCAATAAAATATAATGATGGTGTGTAATGGGCACCGCAGGTTTAAAGCTGCTCGTTAGCATTTACCAATAAAAACATATTCTTGAACCCAGAAAACCTGTCTGGATCAGCACATTTTAAGGTAGGGCATCTACCTGTTAGAATAGTCAAATGAAATGTCAGGAGTGAATAGTCAGAGAAAGTCATATAAAACTGTTGGCTTTATCAATGTTTGTTTTTAACGGAACCTGATTGAAACAAACAGATATAAAAAAAGGGTCTTAAGGCTATGTTAAGACATTTATATTAAACCAGTAGTGCATTTTGCAGCTGTAATTAAGCCATTACCTCTCAGCAGGCTCTTAGAAATATACCTGTCAGGCCAAAGTTTGATTTTACGGCTTAATAAAGGTGGCTCCAAGCGATCCTAGGACAATGTGTTTTGGGTGGGGTGGGGCAGGTACTGGGTGGAGAAGGCCATAGTAGTTAGGGCAGTCAATGGATAGGTAAATCAACTCAACAAAGCCACCTGACAAAAAATGGTATACTCCAGAGATTCAGGTGCTCCGGAACAAAGTACGCACAGCACTTAGACAATGGGATAACAACAAGTTCAATGAGGATAAACTCCTCTATCTGCAGGCGGTTAAGGCCTATAAAACGTATATTACCAGCGGAAAAAGGAATTACTATGCGCATTGCATCTACGGGGCAGCTTCCACCTCAAGAGTTTTTCAATATCCTCAAAGAGCTGGAGACTCCCTGTTCTCCACCTAGTCAAGTGGTTAAAATGCCAAATGGTGCAAAGATATTCAGGAGGCACTTCTGCACAAACTAGAAAAACACAGGAAAGCATCACCCGCAAAAATAGGGAGTGTCCGGTGGACTTGAAGGACACTGCAGAACAAGCAGCGTTTAAGTCGTTTCCAGAGTTTGCCTTCCAGACCATCTCAGAGCAGTTTTTGTCAGAGATCATGGGCAAACATAAGCCCACTAACTGCAAGGGTGATGTCTGTCCGGCTATCACAGCTAAAGCCTGTGCCCCACACTTGGTGCCCTTGATAACGAAATTTGTCAAAGCATCTTTCAGGGAAAATACTATCCGTAGTATTATAAAACAAGCATGGATCTCCCCAGAAATAAAAAAGCCCTCGCTTGACCCTAGCAAAGCGGGCAACTATCGCCCCATTACGAATGTACCTTATCTGTTGAAGATCTTGGGTAAAGTAGCACATCTACAGATCGAAAAGCCTACTTGGCTGCACACGACATCTTGGGGCCTAAACAGTCAGGCTTTAGAAAAGCTCATGATATGGAATCTACTCTTCTGGAGCTTAAGACTAACATTATGCAGTCCAGGGCAGAGGGCAAGATTACCATGCTTATGCTTCTTGATCTCTCTTCTGCTTTTGATCTTGTGGATCACGTCATTTTGGCAGAGAGGTTATGGACATCAGCGCATTTCTCCGGTCCAGCGATTGAATGGGTCATATAATTCCTGATGGAATTGAAGAGCAAGGATTTTCTTCGCGGATGTCATGGCTGAGGTGTTCACTGTCTTGTGCGGATCCCACAGGGTTCATGCATTGCACCCACTCTTTTTAACATCTACATGCTCCCTTTATTCGAGCAATTAGACAAACTTGGAGTGGCGTACGCTAACTATGCGGAGTGCCTTGTGCCCCTGACAGAGGATTTCTCTTGACTCTGCCTCAATGAACTCCACCTATGAACTTTTTCAGTCATGAATGCAAGTCAGAAAACTAGCCCTAAATTGTTCTAAGACAGAACTTCTGATGCTAGGTACTGCAATGCAGCTGAGAAGCTAAATTCGAAATACCTCTCCTTGCAATATCGACACCCAGCACAAGGTAAAGAGACTTGGTGTGATCCTCGACCAAGAATTGTCCATGAAAAATCAGGTAATGGTCTTGTTTCCTGTACGTGTTACCATCTGAAGCTCCTAGTCCAGCTACAGCCCTTTTTGTCATCAGCCAATCGTGCCATAGTGGCGCGAGCCATTATAGGAGCTAAAGTCGACTACTGCTCTAGCCTACTGCTAGGAATCTCCAAACAAGACATGACATGACTGTTGCAAGTGATTCAGAACAACGCAGTGTGCATTGTCGCAGGTCTGCAAAGGAGAGAACAGTTCACGGCGGCTAAAAGAGCATTCCCATTCGCAGCTGCATTATCTATCACGTGATGTGCATTACGCACAACTTTATCCCAGGGCAAGCCCCCAAGTATCTGACAAGCTGCATAACGGCACGCAGAGTGCTGCGATCTAACATTGGCTTGCTAGAAAAGCCAAGAGCTCATCATTCCTATCTGTACAGATCTTTTCCTCACGCTGCCCCACGGATATCGAACACCCTTCCATTGGATCTTAGATCCTGCACTAATCTGCGGCTCTTTAAAGCAGGCTGCAAACGTACCTATCTGAGTAAACCTATGGCAACCATCTTATTTTCGTGCTTTCCATGACCTCCACTTTTCCTTGTTGATTTTTCTCTTCTTTGTGTTTCATGTATTGTTGGTGACCCTATGCTGCCTGGCTTTGTCTTGTGTGGTATAAATAATAAATAAATAACCAGACAGCACCTATAAGCTGTGTGCCCCTCCTCCCATGCCATCTCCCTCCTAGCTGCCCTCCAATGCAATAGTCTCGGCGTGTAGCTGGCACTGAAGCACCACCTAATAGCCAAAACTAAACATAGTGCTGTCTTGCCAGTCCTGTGGAGTACTGCAGTCTTGCTAGTGTCTCATAGAAGCTGGAGCATGACATTTGTAGAGGATGGGAAAGAAACAGAATGTGGTGAAGGGAATCGGTAGCGAGAAACTTTCGTCTCTGATCCAGAGCCTGTATCTGAGGAGTTTTTTAAGAAGTCCGAGTGCAGGGAGTGTGGTCAGGCGGGAGAACGAGACTTTATATCTAGGCGCAGCAAGGGTCAGCTAAGGGAGAACATTACTACTAAAGAGAAGAGATTTCCTGAGACGATAATCTTTCTTTTATTTTTGGAACAAGACAAAGTTTATTTGAATTTACGACTTGTGATGTCATCATCGGAGTGCATCCACCACGTCCACTAAGCCTATTAGAGAGCGAAGCAGCGGTTCATTGGCTTGTTTGGTGGACACGTCACGTAGTCCTATTCTTTTACTGAAGACGTCATCTCTTATAGAGCGGAACCATTGATCAGCCATTTTGTGGCATTGAGAGCTTCTTCCATTGATTGGTTTCTGCTGAGCAAAAGAGCCTCCTGCACCTTGGAGTCTTTGCCGTGGACAATTAGCTGGGTTGGTCGCTAGCAGTGCCAAATGCTCACGCGCTGGCTAGTTCTTTCAGGGCTGACATAAAGTATTTAACAATGGCAGATGGTGAATTGTTTAATTGGAGGGGTGTAAATATTTCCCCCAACTATGCCTCAGCAACCAAGTGTGGCGTGGTAGTCCGAGCCAATTAAGGGTGGTTCGGGGGTGTTTTCACTTATTAGGTTAAAATGGAGGATTTTACAGCAATAAAAAAATAATTAATTGGGTAATAAGATTGGTTTTGCAGGGAAACTCACGAAAAATGTCAAAAGATGCAAGTCGCCAACAGGGCACAAGATGATTTCTTGAACACATTTTTATGATGCCTTGGCCCACAATATATACTTGTATAAAAACTTTTTCCCATTGACTGTGCCCATGCATTTCCATGATCACTGCACCAATATAGGCCAGTATTCCCATATAACAGGTCTGAAACCTGCGGCTCTCCAGATGTTTTGGACTATGACTCCCATGATCCCTCTCCATAGACTATGCTGACTGAGAAGATGGGAATGGAAGCCCAAAATAGATGGGGAGCCGAGTGTTGTAGCCCCCTACCATATAGGAACATACTCCTGTTTGCTTTGTGCATAATGCCAGTAATGATACTATATGAAAACATGTCCACACTTGTTCTGCACATCTATGACAATATCCCCACGTAAGAACATGTACCATTTGGCTTTACCTATAAGAATGCCATGCCACAGTATGAAAACATGTCCAAACTGGCTGTATCAAAATGCCAATTTATTCACGTAATAATAATTATCAAGCTTGCTTTATCAAAGATGCCTCATACAAAATGTCATGCCACAGTAAGAAATGGCTAGACTGGCGTCACCTAAATGCCAATATAGTGTCAGGAATCAAGGATATTCATCCCTTCTCCCCAAGGAGGACATCCTCCCCCTTGAGGGTAGGGAGCTAAGCCTGCTCTGCAAGATCCTCCTTAGGGGTCTGGCAAGTGGGACCCAACTAGGAGTGGCATCCCCTTTGGGGTCAAGTACCCTTATTCCCACAAGGAACCCCCTAGACCAACAACCGTATCTTCCTATATGGGACTGTCTTCAATGAAGAATTCTGTGAACCTCTATTTGGCTCCAGGCAATGCTGAACCAAACAAGGTAGCCAAAGGAAAAGAAGGTATCTCTTTAAGAAGAAGAGCCTTGTACATAAGTGAGACGAGTGGATCACCGAGGAAGAGAGAGTATGATACACAGAGGACGCCCACTTACTTAACCACGCATTGGAGAGGCGGACCAGAACAAAGATGCAGAACTCGCTACAATTCGGAAGGCAAAGTACACCAGCTCAAGACACCAGGGGGCCAGGCAAAGCAGACAACGGGGAGTTAGTTGTAGAGACGGGCAGAGAATGTGGTGGTGTGACCACAGCCAAACTGTGGTGGGCCAGGCACCCATCGAACAACGCCAACACCACTTCAGACGGAAGCGCTGTAAGCTCCCATCTGGCACCATCCGTAGCCGGCAACAACCGGCAGAGAAGCAAAGTCGATTATCCGAGCGAGTGATGAGCCCTGTGACATTCCCCTGGGCAACCAAAGGTACTGGTGTGAATGGTAGAAGCAGGAGGTCATTGGGGCAAACTGTTATGAGGTGAGGAACTCATCAAAGCCACAAGGGCAACATTCAAACAAGATACCAGCATAAATGGGCATACGAGAAACAGAGTGAGAAACACGCCACAATAGCTACATAATAACACTTATCATGCTTGCTTTATTATAGATGCCCAGTAAATAAAAAGCCATGCCTGCCCCTATGCCCCCAGCTCCTCTCTCACACACACATAATCACGTTAATTATTAATGTGATTATGTGTGCATGCAAGGCGCTGGGGAGGTCAGTGGAACATTATGTACACGAGGCGGTGGTGTCCGAGGTGACGGCCATGGCATCTTTTATTGGGCATAGATACCCAGTTAACTACCATTCCTCCCCCATGGGCCTTTCAGCACCAAACACAATCAGTTTTCTGTGTGTGTGAGGTGCTGGGGGGCCAAGGGGACAGGCATGTCATTTTTTACTGGGCATCTATCATAGATGCCCATTACAAAATGTCATTTCTTCCCCCGCTAAGCCACACAGCTCCTCACATGTACACATAATCAATTGCTGCATGCGAGGCGCTAGGGTACTCCTGGGGCAGTCATGACATTACATGCAAGGCAGTGGGTCATACATGGAACTGGCATACTCAGTAAAAAAAAGACATGACTGTTCCATGCTGGGTCCCCCAGCGCCTCACACTCGCACAAACAACGTGATTATGTGTGCATGTGAGGCACTAGGGTGGGAGGACAGGAGGACCTCTTTGCACATACACACATGCAGTTCCCCAGACAGAATCCCCAATGGGCCATGCAAAGCCGAGGAAGCAAAACCCATTAGCCTTGCATTACTCATTGGATATGTGCTGCCGAGGAACAGAGCTGTCCAAGGAAAAGAAAATGCATGGCCCTTTGACAGTTCAAACCAGCCCTGGAGCACTCTGTGCTTACACTGGGCTGGCTCCTCAGCGCCTCTATAATGAGTGAGGTTGCCAGTGGGCCGTAGCCCCTTTGCCAATTATGAACAAGCTGCCACTAGCCTATAAAACATTTCTGTGGTGCAGTACCAGTACTGTTCTAATACCAGGTTAATGTGGTAGCCGAATCTTCATTCAACCATGAACTGGGACTCTTCTAACACATCATGCGCATCGTAGTTATTGGATTTCATAGCGTTAGGGGCCATCTTAAGCAGCCTGCTACGCTACAGCTAGGTCTTTATGAAAAGGGCCTCTCGCGTGCCAGAAATTCTGTGCAATTACCAAACATCATGCTTCATTGCGGCCATGATACCGCAGGCACTCCACTGTTCACTGGATGGTGACAGTCAAGACCACAGAATCATGGGGGAGCATTGATGCAGGATTAGGATTGGATAGGTGGAAGTCGCTAGGTGAACAGTGCATGGGAAGCAGGCTTCAAAGGGCCCATCCTAAACAAAAGGACTAGCCTCAAACCAGGGTGTTGTGTATTAAAGAGCATTTGATGCTGTGGCCTTGAGAAGGGACAGAATTTGTGTAGACAGAGGGTGCTCAGCATAGTTGGTAAAGGATTCAACCATCTTACTTTTCTTTGCATCGCCCAATCATGCAAGGACCACTTTTCACAAGACAGGGATTTCTTCCCTTAAGGTAGGCTTGCTTTCCTTCAATTCTGTTTGACTTTTGCCTATAAAAAAGGGGATCACCCACACATTCTTTGTTTCACATTTGGACCACCCAGACCTTAAATAATTGGTTTGGAACTCTTTTGGGAGAGTTGATCATTGGGGGTGACTCTTGTTGGGGACTAAGGCCTGCCACTGTGTTGTCAAACCTCCTTACGCTAGGAGAGCAGACACTGAGAAGGGCACACATTATTCTAGAGTCCCCTGCATCCTGAGAGTCAGCATAGCTAGCATCCTTTTTTTTTTCGACGTCAAACCACTTTGGACCACTTTCAAACTATGTTCGGCACCTTGAAAATAATGGGACTTACTGGTGCTGCCTTTGGCACTCACTAGACCTTCATACCTCTATGTTTGCATCATCGAAGCAGCTTGAAGCTGCATTGCCCTGTCCGGCTCGAGAATCAGAGCACTGTACAAATGACTTCACAAGGCTCCATTGAATCAAAGCATCGGACTACCGGAACTTTGCAGTAACTTTGCAGTAAAGCTCCAATCAAACCACTGGACCATCACCTCACTCGTCAATGCAAACCGGCGGTACTCATTGTTTCAAACCATGCTTGGTCATTGAACTGCTCCTAGTGATACGTTTGACCTGTATCTCTCAATTCTAGCGATCAAGGCGACTCAACTCCTCCGAAACCGGTTCGACTCACAAGCCCAACAGCTTGAAGCCTGTTTGACACCACTAAACATGGGAATCAGGTACTTTGAAGCAACCCTGTACCCTTAGTCCACCTTTTGGGGCCCTAAAGTTTGCTTAAGTCCCCTTTGCACTTTTTCCCTGCAAAACACATCCTTTTTTAACACATTGTTGCCTTTCTTGCCTTCTTTCCTCCCAGACAAAGTATCCAGAGTGCTTATATATGTCTGTTCTGCATCATCTGTATTCTTTTACAGGGGTGGGATTTTGATAATGTTTTTAATAACTGTTTGTTTGATTTAATGTGTTTAATTAAAGAATATATTTTTATTTAACCTTGATGGGACATTCTTTTATTTTGGAAGTGTGTACTATTGCGTTTTGGGTTGCTTCTGGCTCACATTCACACCTCTTATGAGAGAACAAGGTATATCTCTTGGCTGTGCATGTTTTACTTTTATGATTGCGATCACTATTAAACATTTGTGCTTTACTCAAAAGAGCTGTTAATGTTAATGGTAAAGGATATTTGTACCGCACACTATCACCACCGGAGTGGTCCCCTGGCGCTCTGACCGATTTGAAAAGGGAGCAGGGGGTGAGTTAGTGGAAACGAGTGGGAAAAGGATAAGAGAGCAGTGATGTGCTGTTAGCAACCTCAAACCGCTTAACACCGTTCGCTGGGCTTGGGGTGCTTTCCGTTCGGTAGCCGTCATGTGCTGTTGTGCGAGTCTGAGTGGTTTGTTTTGTTGTTGTGGTGTAGTGACGTTTGTGCCGTTTGTTGTGCTATAGGGTTGTGTTTGTTTAGAGTTTGAGCCTCATCACGACCTCGGCGGTAACGTTGGTAGTATTAGCGCGGGGACTATTAGCGCGACCGCCACAGCCCCCGGCACTAATAGCGCAGGATCACGAGTTGGGCGGACTTGGAGTCCCCATTCCCCATTGAGGCCATTCGGGAATGCCCCATTCCCCATTGGGCTCAATGGGGAAATTTCGCGCTCATACCGCTGGCGGATTTCCCGCCGGCGGTATGAGCGTGAATTCTCTGCGGATTTCACACCAGCTCAGAGCTGGGTTGAAATCCGCCGAGGCCCTGATTCGGCGGACCCTTAAATCCGGCGGTAATAGCACTACCGCCGGATTTAAGGGTTACCGCCGAGGTCGTGATGAGGCCCTTTGAGAGGTGTATGCGGAGGGGTGAAATTGTTAGTGGGTTGGTTATTGGCATTGTTGCTTAGACGTGATGTGCTAGATTTCCACGCTGCGGCACATGCCAACATTCACAATTCTATCTAAGTGCAGCATATGCTGACATTCATAATTCCCTCTAGGTGTGCAACTTGCTAACCTTCATGATCCTGTCCAGATGCGACTCAATCTAATGTTCATTATTCCAACTAAGTGTGGCATATGCTAGCATTCACAATTCTATCTAATTGTGGCACATGCTAGCATTCACAATTCTATCTAAGTGCAGCACATGCTAACATTCAAAATTCCATCCAAGTGTGGGACATGCTAACCTTCACATTCGATCTAGATTCTACGCGGCTAATGTTTATGATTCCACCTGATTGTGGCACATGCCGCGATTCGGAGTTGCATCTAAGTGTGGCATTGGTAACCTTCACATTACTATCTAGATGCGACGTAGGCTAATGTTTGCGATTCCATCTGAGTGTGGCAAATGCTATCATTCACAATTCTATCTAAGAGCTAAAACATGATGACCCTATTATGGCTTTGGTAGATTGTATACCAGGATTTCTGTGTGGGGTAATTACTGTTAGCGCATTCAGAAAGCTCAGGAACTCATTGGCTTTAGATGTGATGCACATAATTGACCCTTTTGTACAGTACATTGCAAAGGGGTGGAAATGTCAGCATCTGGGATACCCATATTTACCACAACCTATCAGATCCCCCCACCACCCATATTTGTTCTCTGGTGTTTCCAGGAAGCGCTAGCACATAACCGCTCCCCTGCACATAAGTGAAAGAAGGTTTTGGTAAAGATGGCTGAGCTTTTCCAGTTTGTATCTTCTCCTTCCAAGAGGAGATGAAATTTGGTGGATGGATTAGGCGGTATTTCATCGTAAAAATTAGGGTGCATTTACTGCATTTGGTATTCCCAAGAAATGCTGCATCACATATATACCTCCTGGCCTATTATCTGACCGGAAGTAAAAACAATTTAACTATTTAAAAGTCTGCCAATTGTTAATGTAAACTCTATGATGGTTATTTGAGGGATTAGCAGGAGTAGGAATGTAGGATAAATCCAGCATTGCAGAGTCCGCTGAGCCCACTCTTTGTACATACGCTATGGAAAACTGATGTGTAGCTCATACAACTCATCCCCCGTACACTACACTCTACAGCAGGTGGTCTGCAATCTGTTACACTCTGAATGTTCTTAACTATGACTATTGTGACAATTCTCAGGGTATTGTCACCGCTTCCATGTGGGAACCCCTTCCCATGAAGCCAGGGATGTGAGGCCGCTACCTGACAGTCCCCAGGGGTGGTACTCAGCAGGTAGATCTCACAGGGACCAGTGACAATAGCCTTGCGAGAACACAGTATTCACCACCATCAATTCTGTCCCCTTCTTCCTTTCACTCCCCTCAATTTCCTGTGGTTCCCCACACCTCTGTTTTTCTATAGACTAGAGGATTCCATTCATATAGATCATACTGGGAAAAGGAAGAGGGAGGCTTACCCAATTGGAGTGTCTAAAAACACTGACACAAAGAGGCAAAGGTTCACTGTGGAACCAACATATGCGGTACAGTCTGCCAAAGACCACGCCGGCGATAATCTGCAAGGAAGGACTGTGTACCTTGTCAAGCCAGCCCTGGAGGAACCAGATGCCGGTTCTGTGGCGAGAGACACGAGGGGAAGAGAACGAGATGCTGCTGGGAAGGGATAAGTCTCTCCAGTTGCTCTGTGGAGCAGGAACGTGTCCGGCGATGGGGAGAAAGGAAACCCGACTAGAGAAGCCAAAGCAAGAGAAAGACGTGGAGCTGAGGACATGAGAGAGAGCGTACTGCTGTGGAGCCGCTGAGAGCTGGACGCCAAACGTGGAAGCAATGCAAAAGCCCGGCTCCACTACCAGGACAGACCGGAGACCCCGGCAACATTTCCCCAAGGTAGGGAAATGGTTGGGTCAGCTGGTGGAATGCAGAGGGCACCAGATGAGATTAAAAAACACATACCACTATCCCAAGAGGCAGAAGGGGATAACAAACAAATTAGAAGCTGGAACAAACTTTTCCAAATATCCTATGGGAAACAGTACCTGGCGGGAGAGTACACCAGTTTTGTTGAGTTGGACATTGAGTGAAGCAAGGAGAGAGAACCCACAAAAACAGCACAGCAGAGTCTGGGACCCATATGAAGTTGGCTGACCTCCACAGACGCGAAACACACAGGTCAAGGACCCATACAAGATTGAAGAAGCACACAGTTAAGGGGCTGGGGTGCAGAGTCAGTCGCGGAGACCTGAGATAAGATAAAGGGGCCAGGGACCGACACAAAAGTACAAGAACAATTTGGGGAGACCCACAGACAATCAAGGGGGACCTGACCCTTATGTAAGAAAGAAGGAGAGGGGCAAACCCCATGAAAGCAAAACACATGGGTCAAGAGCCCACAGAAGACCGAAGAAACACATAGTCAAGGGGCTTGGGCCCAGAGCAAGTCAGGGACAGCTGAGAGAAAATAAAAGGGTCTGGGGCCCACATAAAAGAGAAGGAAATCACAGAGCAAGTCAGGAAGACCCCGAGGCAACCCAGGGGGACCTGGGACTCATAAGTAAAGAAAGAGAAGTGCAAGAAGAAGCAACAAGGGGTTGAGGACCCACTGCAAAAGGAAGAGCAATTATTTTGGAACTCCAAGATCTATAGTCAAATCTGGCAGAATAGTGCACCAGATTTGACACTACAATCTTTGTGTTGGAGAAAGAACAAGGGGAAGAGACTTACCCCCTTTGATACTTGGTAAATATATCTTGTGACAAGAAGGTCTAGGGTTAAGTCTGGCATGATAGTGAACCAGATTTAATAATAAGTTTGTGAACTGAAGAGAAGAACAAGGGGAAGAGACTCTCAGACCCACCAGGCGAAGAGTGAAACTCCTGCTCATCATTTCTAGGTCATATTTCTCACTTTCAAAAGTATTATTTTACCCAGCAGCTCATTGTAAGTCCTAAAGTTACCAGCTACCTCTGAAGCCAATTCAGTGCAGTCTCTTTCCAGTTGTATACTAATTGACCTTTTCACAATTGACCTTGGGAGAATTGACCTTGGGTGAATTGACCTAATTTAGAAGGTCAATTAGGACATATATGCAGGCGGAAACCCCCCACAACCTCCCACCCAATCCAAAACCCCCTGCAAACCCACAGGAAGGACTGTTTATTATTATTTATAATCCAAAACCAACCCAATACATATATAGAATATTATAAAGGTCAATTGTGCAGAAGGTCAATTAGGACCACTATAATTAGGTCAATTGTGCAAAAGGTCAATTGTAAAAGATCAATTTGGATAATACCCTTTTTCCGTTTTCTGTATCCTAGTCTCCAGATGGTTGATCTTGGAAGTTAGTGCTATGAGGGGAAAATGCTATCTTGCTAACATCCTGAGCCACCTTCAGTAAGAGGTTGTAAATGTCCTTGAGTCTCTTTAAGTTCAGTGCCTGGCTTTGGTTTTTTCAGAGTAGGATTCGCACTTCCATTTTATTCTGGTTTTCAGCCGGCATTTGGTGCACCCGCATGGAGACATTTGCCAGGACACCAACATACTAAGTCTTAAATGCAAAATGACACAATACTGATTGACACCACACAATATATAGCTCTACTAGTGCGGAAGAGAGGCACACAGCAGGGAGAAGACAACTACAAGACAGTCACAAGTCAAGAGCACCACCAGAGGGGCAAAACCAGGGAAACGGCCTCTGCCAAGGAAGCATTGCCTGTGCTCAGAATCTATAGAAGATCTTTCAGATGTGTTTGACGAACAGGTTCATCAGTACAGTCATCATTCTATCTGCATTTGTCCATCGATTTACTATATGAAGAAGACTTTAGCTCTATTTTCTGTGGCTGGACGGTTAAATGCTCCACTTGACACATTAACACCTAGGTCCACACATCCTGCACTCCCCACCCTACGCGAGATTCTGTGATCTGCTCTCCACTGTCTCCCCCCAATGCTGCCAATTGCCCACCCTCCCCTGTTAGCTCACTGCTCCTTTTTTCTCTGCTTTCCTCACTTTGTTCTTCCCCCTATGATTGTAAAGCGCTGTGTTGCTTCCGGATGTGGTGTCTTATTTCAAGACACCACTATCTTAGGTTATTTTATTTTGATTTGCATTTGTAAATCGTAGATCTGCCATGGGTGATGGACACATCACCCCAATAAACCAGTGGGAGTTGTAGCAGCAACGCCACATTTGTTTCCATCATGGTGTGTGTGGGCAGAAGAAGGCACGAGCTACCGCTCCAACATGGCCGAGTTGTGCTACAAAATATTTAGGCCATTGCACTTATTTATTAACAAATCACGCACTGCAGTGATCCCTGGAGTATTCCATGTGTGTGTTACTTTCATCGTTCAGGGGCAATACACGAGGAAGTGGTTGTAATTTCCCACAAGACTCAGTTGACGTCCCAGGTATGTCTGCATCCGTATTGGGTCACAGTTTTTTGTCACTGTGGGATCCAGGGCTGGCAAGGGCTCATCCATAGTGGTCTCCAAGAAATGCCCTCGAACAGGGGCTTTTCCAGGGCTCCCCAACCTACTTCCCTGAAGAAACGTTATATGGACCCCTTGCTCACTGTGCTTAGAAAGGCACAGCTTCACCTCACTGATGGGGCCCGACTAGGCCGAAACACGTTTCTGGGGTTGCTGTTGGTACTCTTGTCCAGAGGAGAATTGCCTAGCGTTTCGGTGCTGGACTGCCCTTGTGGGTGGGGCAGAGACTGATGGATATTTCTCTTTTGTGAAAGGTACAGTGAGCTAAAACATGGTTATAGACCCTCTCGAGTGGGCACCATCCTATAGAACAGGTCATTTGGCCGTGTACGTTCTCGGTTGAGGGGCTCCAGACCTTTTTGTGCATGTTATATTGATGTTTTGTCATTAGAATGATTAAACACAAGGCATACAAAATGAAGGATTTCCTTCAAAAGACGATTAGAACGTACAGACACCTATTTTGCATTGATTTTGATTTTAAAGTTGTGTATCTTTATTTTAAACCATGTTTAAGTGCCATTAATTATACTGAACACAGTTGTTAAAACAGATTGTACCTCATTTCCACTGCATCTGTAATGCCACTTCTATTAATTGTATGGACCCTGACATATTTGTTAACGGTTCTTAACTACTTTGCATTCTGTGGCCCTCCTGACAATTCTTAGGCCTCATCTCGAAACATTGTTTTGCTACACGTTAAAGCCACCACCCATATCTCTCAACTCACACGCTTTTGGCGGGTGTCACCCGCCTTGGAAACAGCAGACTCACCCGCCAAGCCTCTGACACGCCCATTCATTTCAATGGGCCTCTCACCCGCCAAACACAATAGGGTGATTTCACCCGCCTTTGCATCGCAAATGGTTGAGAGCTATGCACCACCCCCTTGGTTTCTTACCCCAGGTAACGCACAGGTTGCACGTGTGTGTGGAGTTCCCAGATCTCCATGGGACTGCGTGAGTCTCCCGCCTCTGATCACTGACTCCGCCTCTGAGGTCCCTGACCATGTTTGCGTACTTAATTATCCATCAGCCCTCTCATCCCGAACTGCTACTGGATGCTTCTTACTTGCTGTGCACTCTGGGACTTCCTCGCCTCTTCCTGTGGGAGGGGCAGGGAGGTGCGGGAGGAGTCATGGTGTTTGTTGCATGTCACCCCTCCTGGGCAAGATGGTACCTCCCAAGGTTCTGTGTGTGGTCACATGGTCGTAACCATGTGACCAAGTCAATAAAAAGAACGAGCCATTTACGGCTCGTCAGTCGATCCTATCTTGACTCCTGTGTCTTTGTGCACCATGCTGGTGCAGTGCAGCGTGCCAAAGGCCCGCCACGTGGCCCTGCAAGAAGAGGGTGCCCCTGCTGGGCCACACCGCCTATATTGATGGAGGCTGCCGTGTCACCGCAGCGCTTGCGGCGCCCCGTCTGGGTGCCCCCAGGACCGGGGCTGATGGGTCTGCAGTTCCGGTGCCCCGGAGCTGCGGAGGCTGCGGGGTGCCCATCACGGTCTGCCTAAACTGTATTATAACATCTGATGATCCGGATGCTGGAGGGTGCTCACCCTGGTCCGCCTCTGCATGGATGCAGAACGGGTAGGGGGCCTGGTGATACAGCCTCCCACAACAATGGCGACGAGAGCTGGAGCCCGTGTATGGATGGCGGCGTCGGCCGCTCAGGAGGAGATCCGCGGGAGGCCCAGGGCATCGTGTTCGTAGACACGGGACGCCTAGTGCCCGCATGTGGGATGCGGCATCGGCCGCTAAGGGAGGAAGTGGCCGCGTAGCACATATGGCTGCGGAGAAGGCCCGTGGCCAGCCGGACGCTGTTGCAGCCATGCAGGCACGGCAGGCTCTCCTGCGCCCGCTTCAAGGACAGAAGAGCATCAGGAGCGGGGGAGGCTGTGTGTCCACGTGTCGTGGCCTGCTCCAGGGCCAGCAAGAAAAGAAAGAGTAAAAGTGCTCCGCACTGGAGCGTCTGAAAAAAAGAAAAAAAAAATTAAAATATAACGGGAAGCCCAGCCCACGCGGCCCAGAGAGGATAAAGGAAATGGGCATGGCCTAGGATAACAAGGCCGGCGGCGGTGATGAAAAAAAAGGAAAGCATGTGGCGCTGACGGGGAGGCCTGCAGTGAGCCCGCAATGAGGAGGCGTGTCTCACCAATACCCACGTCAATCCTTGTGAGCAGGGCCGGAGTGGGGAGGAAGGATTTGCTGGTGTCTGTGCCCTGTCCCACAGAAGGGACGCATGACCAAGCCCCCTAATTGAGCAGTGGGTGTGCATCGGCAGGGCCTATGGTCCTGGTGCCCCATGAGGCTGGGCAAGCCATCAAGTTGAAGAGAGGGCAGAGTAGAGACCTGTACAGCACCTCATCCCTGGCCATCTGGCCCAGGCCGCAGGGGTGAATGAAGAGTATGCCCTCCATAAGTAACAAAGAGGGCAGGGGCCAGCACAAAATCGGTGTCCATGGAAGCTGCGAAAAGGACCAGGTTTTGGGGTGCAGCATCAACAGAAGAATAGTGAATGGAGGGTGCCACAGGTCCCAGGCAACACCGCAGAGGCCGCAGGTACCCACCCCATCCCATCAAGAGTAAAGGGGGGGGCATGTTTGATGGGTGCCGTATACCAGCCGCTGAGGCTATCAGCACACGGGTGCTGTCCATCAGCCTATGGGCCCATCCAGATCACACCGCGAGGAATCATCATGAGGATTGCAGCTCTCCTGAGCGCTTGTGCGCCCTCCCAGGCCAGAGAGACTCCTGGTTCAGGAGCGGAAGAGGCACAATGGCCCAGACAACCCGTCAACAGGGCCTCCCTGCCAGCAGAAAGGAGTGGCGTGTCATCCCGCCCCAGTACCCTCCAATGGTGAGCATACACCATCCAGGAACATGGCCGAGATGGCCCCAGGTGCGGTTGTCTGGCCTCTGAATATTGCTATCATCTGGTTACACCGGCATCCTGTTACAAGGTGTGCCCCAAAGCTATGGACTAAGCCGATGTGGCGCTAGGAACGCCCAGGTTCGTCATTGCCGGCCCAGAACTCTCATCATGCCGCCAGCATCCAGCCACAATTGTGTTCCACTGTCCAGAGGCTGGGCTGAGGTGGTCCCTGGTACCCTCGGGTGCGGCCTTACCAGTCCGTGAACCCCAAACTGTCCCGAAGGAGTTCTCAATGGAGTGTGGATTAGTTACCCACAGGCCTGGACTTGCCCGGCCAAAATATTGGGTGACACTGTATCATTGTATTTGGGGGGTACCGGGTGCCGGCCATGAGTGATGGTGTTTGTGTCAGCGGTGGCAGAGCCCGTCACCCAGGTTAATAAAGGGTGTGCCTGATGTGGAATGTTAATGTGTCACCAGTACCTCACCAACCCAGACGTCACCCGGTGGACAACCTGGGCCCCCAAGAGTGTGAACTAGTTGGAGTTATAATTGTAGTGTTAGTGTGTGCAGTGTGCTGTAATCTTGCAGTTGTTTTGTTATGAAAAAGGAGGATTGTTGCATGTCACCCCTCCTGGGCAACATGGTACCTCCCAAGGATCTGTGTGTGGTCACATGGTTGTAACCATGTGACCAAGTCAATAAAAAGAACGCGCTGTTTCCGGCTCGTCTGTCGATCCTATCCTGACTCCTGTGTCTTTGTGCACCATGCTGGTGCAGCGCAGCGTGCCTAAGGCCTGCCACGTGGCCCAGCACGAAGACGGTACCCCTGCTGGGCAACACTGCCTATATTGATGGAGGCTGCGTGTGACCACGGCGAATGCGGTGGCCCGGCCTGCCTGCCCCCAGGACCTGGGCTGATGGGTCTACAGTTCCGGTGCCCCGGAGCTGCGGAGGCCGCGGGGTGCCCCTCGCGGTCCGCCTAAAATGTAATATAGCATCCGGTGATCTGGATGCTGGAGGGTGCTCCCCCTGGTCCGCCCCTGCATGGATGCAGAGCGGGTAGGGGGCCTGGTGATACAGCCCCCCACAACAGTGCTGTGGGAGGAGCTTTAACGGTGGAGTCCCTGCCCACAGTTCTAGCAGCGTCCATTGCCAACCAAGTCCAGAAGCGCATGAAGGACTGAAACCTGGCAAATTTGCATGAAAGCAAAGAGCATTGTGGAAACACAAGAAGGAACACACAATATGATATTTGAAACATGTTTGAGATAGTGATTCAAGAATGAAACCCTGGGGAGGAAGTCGTGCACACTGGGCTCTCTGATCATTTCACACAGCCCTGTCTTGTTCTGGCCCATTTCCTCCCCTGCTTACGCGAGTTTCCTTCTTGGAAATAACTACTTTGGCCTTTGTTGTGAGGATTTTCTGGGGCTATAATTTACAGTAGTGCTCCAGTATGTTTTTTGCCTTGCGGCAGGCCTTGTCCTGTTGTGTGCTGTTCGACAAGGTTCTCTGCGTAATGATATCACCTTTTTATACTAAGCTTCATGCCTGATTTCTCTTGCATCAAGCCCTGGCACAAATTAGTTATTATTCCCCATTTTAAAAAATGTACTTACTTTACTCAGGATGATGGACTGTTTTTGACCTGCTAGGAATTAACATGAGACCTGCAGGCCATTTGCAAATCTCTCAACGGGATGCTTAACTTGTCAAGCCGTCTTTGAGCATTAGATCCCACCGCTCATTTTAGGACTTGCAACTCCTCTAAGAGGGCCTCCATGAGCTATATATTTACTTGTATCTTCAGTTATTTATTATACAGCGCCATATGCCAGTGGGCCTCAGGGCGTACATAACAAAACACACACAGACGCACAATCAGTCAAAGGAGAAGGGTCGCCGTCGGCTACACTCATACTTAACCAGGAATAAGGCTAAAAAGACGAGTCTTGATGGCTTTCTTGAAAGCCAGCAGAGAGGGGGACATTCGCATTGGCAGGGGGAGGGAATTCCATTCCCTCCGGGCTTGCCCATCAAAGCTTGCCCCACCAAACCTGACCAACTTGAAACGCAGTTGAAGCAGTTTGCGGGAGTAGCTCGAGTGAAGGGATCTGGTGGAGTGGGCCACTGTTAAGCTACTCATTAAGTAGCGCTGGGCAGTGGCCGACTGACATTTTTTCTACGTCAGTGTGAGCATCTTGTGAGTGATCCTGTGCTCAACTGGGAGCCAGTGAAGGGCTTGGCTTGCAGGTGTCGCATGATGAGTGTAGGTTAGCTCGGGATGTCCCCATCAAGAGGCTGTCACAATAGTCTAGTCTTGTATTTACAAGGGCGGAAGCAAGGAAAGATCGGTTTTCAATGGGCAAATAAGGTATTATTTGATACAGTAGTTTGGTCACAAAGTGATGAGGAGCAGAGAGACCTGAGCTTTCATGGAAACTTCCGCACCGAGATAGACTCCTAGTATCTTAACCTGTTTGGCAACAGTTAACGGGCAACTCATGATCTTGAGGTGGGTGTACAGAGGGTCATTTTTTTAACTGAGGGCAAGACTCAATCAATGAGTTCTGTTTTCTCCTCATTGAGAGCCAGAGAGTTGAGGGCAATCCATGATTGAGTAGCGGCGTAAACTCTGTTTACGACTTCATTTTCTTGGCTGTGATTACCTAATAGCTCGAAGAGAATCTGGGTGTCATCAGTGTAGTTGGTGTAGTTAACACCCAGACTGTCAAGGAGGTTGATGAGGCCTTATGTAAATGTTGAATACCCCACAGGAGGTGGTAATGGTAAGGCTTGCGCACCATCAATGGCTACTCTGCAAGATCTTGGACCCAGGAAAGATTGTATCCAAAGGGCAGCTGTCTCCGAGCAGCAGGCAACGTCCTTGATTCTATTCACAAAAAGATTGAGATCAACAAGATCGAACGCTGCTGCGAGATCTAATAAGAGCGGCAGCGCTGGTCAACCCCTGTCCTCTATACTGGATATATTGGACTTTAGATTCAATAATTCGGCTTCAGTCCCATGTTTAGATCTGAAACCGGACTGATGAGTACCTGGAATGTTGTTTGCCTCCACAAATTCTCCATAACTGACGATGGGCGACACAGTCCAGAATCTTCAGGAGGTATGGGGCATTAGTAATAAGGCAATAATGTTATCGATGGAGGGGTGATCCAAGCTTTTTTGAGACATAAAGCCACACAACCGTCTCTAAAGGAAGTGTTCACAATCTTCGTGAGCCATGTGACCAAGACATCGAGAGATTCCTTGAGGATGTTGGCAGGGCATACATCACGAATGCACGAGGTAGGTTTCAGATTGGATACAATCTTAAGAATGTCCTGCTCAGTACATTGTCGGAATACAAACGGGCTTAGATTGGGCTCACCAGTAGACCCAGGTAGGATCAGTGGAGCGCCCTGTGGCAATAGGACTGTTGTTTAGATGGAGTTGGCACGAGGTAATAACTTGTAAGTGGACAGCAATTTTACATGAAAACTCATCCTGTATCCCCTGGCACCAAGCAGCATTCTTTCCATCATGGGAAATACTGATGATTTACCCTCGATTTCGTTCAGAATTTTAAAGAGTTCTCTGGAGCTGGACGTGGCGTTAATGATTCTGATATTAGGGTTGTTAGATTTGGCTTTGGGGATACCTTGTAAGAACCTGCGTACAGACTCCTTATATATTTGCTGCCAATGTAAGTGGGCAGGGATTCTTTCTCCAATCCCGCTCCAGGACACTCTTCAGTTTTCTGGCCAAAATGATGTCATTACTGAACCAAAAATTCTTTATGCTCTCGGGCTTCGTTATTTTGGTCTTCTCAGGGGCTAGGTGGTTAATCGTGGTCTAAATAGATTGCAGGAAGTGTGATGCAAATAGAGAAGGGTTGTCAAGGTGTTTTAACGCTTTTAGTTTGGGAGCTAAAGAGCCTGCAAAATAGGAGGCGCTTAAGGTTCCTGATATTTTTTGTACTTTCGATAGCATTTCCAATCACAAGGGTTTGGAAGGTAGCATTATTGAGAGCATAACTATTGTGTGCTCAGACCATGGGCATGAAAGGGTGGTAATGGGTGAGATGGAGATATTATGAGTCGGAACCCAGTCCAATATGTGACCATCTCTGTTCTTCTACCAGCTGAGAGTAATGAAAGTTGAATAGATTTATGCTGAGGTGGCAACATGTGTCGCTCCTTCCTTCTGTGGAAAGGGATTGGTCCTCATGGTGATTGCTTTCATTGACGTCTCACCGGGATTGGTCCTCATGTTGATTGCTTTCATTGACGTCTCACCGGGATTGGTCCTCATGTTGATTGCTTTCTTTGTCGCCTCACCAGGGCAGTATTGTGCCAAGGGCAAAACACCAGCATACACCCCATCCTACGTTGCTACTCTACTGCTACCCTGCACTGCAAGAAACTGCAAGAAGCAAAGAAATTGTGAAGCTTGCTTATGCTTAGTAGTAAAAGAGATTGCACCAACTATATATGTATATACCTCAAAAGCACTGTATAAATGAGTGCAAATCCACTATGCACATGAGCAGAATTGAACAAAGGTTACTAAAGGTCTCAAGAGGAGTGTTCTGCAGCAAACAAATCGAGAATTAAGACGGTGAGAAACCCAGCTGAAGGTAACCATGCCAAGAAGCCAAGGTTGTATCGGGCTGGAATAGGTCAACAGTGGATACAATTAAAAGGAAAAAGAACAGAGTATCCTGTTCAGAAAGGTCAAGATAAGCCAGAGGTGGTCGATGACTGGCAGAATTAAATCAAATACACGAAATTGTATGAAGAGGTCGATTTCACAGTGTCCTGATCACGTGGCAAGATGGGCAAGAAGGGATGAGACGTTTACACCTACGCAAGGATCCCTGCTATACCCATACTCCTTAACTTTCTCAGACCAAGAAGCAGACTCAAAGCCAAACTACAAAGAAGTAATTGGCACATGACCACTGAGGTGATGAATGATTGTAACATAATTGCAGGGAAGCTGGGGTGCAGACTAACTCCCTGCACATGGATGGTTATTCGGCATGCTGCAAGGCGCAAGTGGAAAAGTATGAGTGGGGTTGATGCCAACCCAATCCTAGTGGACCGTGTAATCTATCGTCCTATAGTTAGTAGAACCAATGAGACGTTGTACTTTTAGTGATGTTTATAGTGGCCATTTTGAAGGAAGGGCTTAGTTGCCCCACCTGACATTGATTATGCAATCTCTTCTCCCCGTTACCACATACAGTTATAGTACCTATGTTAACGTTACTTTCCTATAACCAGTCACGTTGCATGTTGGGTTTTTTAGGATTGCGCGTCAGCGATGATGTGTTTTAAAGTGCTGTTTGTAGACCCCCAGTCTTATGGGCCAGCTGGAGTCCATCCAGTTCACTTGGTAGCAGAGATTAGATGGTTAAGATTAGATAAGACACCCACTGACCATCAACATAAGTAACTTCGGGTCCTCTGCAATATCACAAGTCCTTTGACATCTGGCTGAAAGAACGAGAAGCTCCCCATAGATAGTGGTTAGTTTAATTGAATACCCTGCAGGTTAGGTGTGAAGTGGCCTTTGTTTTCCCCCAAGAAACTCCTTCCCACGTCCACAAGCAGCATCGAACAAGAGGCACGGAAAGGTGGTAACAAAGGTGGTGATCCTGAGCATCCGGAGAGGAAAAGCATGTGAACGGTGAGTGAAAGAAAGTCACATGCCTTAAAACAAGTAAAGGGACGGTTACGAAGGGAGGTGGGACAAAAATAACGTCAGAGTAAGAGCATAATGTATATATAAGGGGAAAATATTAGCTCAAGGGTGGCCGAGCAATATCGAGAGATAGCGGGAGTGACCGAGATAAGAGTATACACCTAAGTTCCTAGGCTTTAAAGAGTGCTAGCAGAAGCCTTCATTTAAAATCCTAAATTGATAGGATGACGTAGATGACCAGATCGATTAAAGATGATCTGAAAAAAATGGGCTTAAATTCCATGTCAGAATACAAATTAGGGGCAGGATCCATCTGGGAAAGCAGATGGCATGACATTTGTGTAGCCGGCTGGAGTCTGTCTGTTTTATGTGTTTTAGTAGATCTATGACGTCATAAGGTAAAAAAAAACATTTTTAAAATAACATGAAAATTGCACGATTGTGATGATAAAATGTTGCATGGCATGAATTGATGGATGTAGTTAACAAAGGTTAATAAAAGTAAAAGTGAAATTATTGTTGAAACGATTGGTGCTCGCTCATATTGTTGATCTTGTTTGTGAAACGTAAAGCACAACAAAGTGTTATATAAGGAGATGATAAACAGGTTAAGCATGGAAGACATTACCCCATTGATACACATGTGCAAAGAGCTGTCGAAGCATGCACCCAAGCTTAAACAGTACAGTGTAGAATGGGTTAGTGGGACCGCAAACAAAATGTTTATGCCATGGCCACAAGGCGGATCACTATCTAAAACGGTCCTGCAGCACATGACGACATATTTGCACGCCCCATATACTGGAAAAAAGTTAGAGAAACGCCTAGCTAGTTTAGAGCTTTGGAAAATGTACCAAGAGAAAAATGAGGAGCAGCCACCGTTAGATTGGATACTGAATATATGCACAGAGGGGGGTAAAGAGCCTTCTGCGCCACCTGCTCCGTCCAAAACGCAAAGTGAAGCTAATAAAGTCGAAGGATTATACCCGTTGAGGGAACTTAGAGCAGCCACGGGATATAGCAACCCGGAATATGAGTCTCCTATGCAAAGTAGTGATGAAAGCCCAGAGAAAGAAACAGATATTACCTTCAAACTCCTGAAGGACAAGGAGAGACGCGAAAAAGAAAAAGAAAAAGAAGACCAAGCACAAGCAAGTACATCTCTAGATACGGGAAGAGAGGGAAAGAGATGGAAAGGAGATGAGGATAGGACTGATGAGACGGCATTCGCACAGAACGAATGGATGGAAGGTCAGATTTTATTGAAACTCGATGGTAAAGGTATTGAGGATATGAGACAAAGCAGAGAACAAGATGAATTAGAAATGAAAGGGAAGAGAAGGAAAAAGGAAATGATTAAGATACGAAGGGGCTAAGAAAAAAGATATGCAAAAATGAGAGCAGTTATATCGTGATGAGCAGGTCAGAAAACAGGAAAAGGCAGAAGAACAAAGAAAACGCGATCATAAGCAGATGACAGCTGATGATCAGGATAGAATAGAACAAAGGAGAATAGAAGAAGAACAAAAGATATGGGAGAAGAGAATAAAAAGAGGAAGAGATGAGGAAATGCGAAGGGCAAATGAACAAAGAGATGCGAGGAAACAAGTAGAAGACAGGGTCAGCGAGGAAGCGTAGGGAGTTTGATGATGACATAGAAGATAAGCGAAGACAGAGGTATATCTCGAAAGAGAGGTTAAAAAAACCTGACCCAGTAGTAGACTGGGAAGATATAGAAGATTTCTTCCCTGAGTACGATTCAGTAACAAGCAGGTCTAGGGCAAATATCAAAGATGACTTCGACACCCGAAGCATCGGAGATACGATCGATAGCATATGTGACGAGATAGGGCTAGAAAAGGTACTCCAAGGGAAAGGAGAAGATGAGCGTCTTGAGAGCACTCAGCTGTACGATACTGAGGACGGCTCCCAAAGTAGCAGAAATAGAGAGCTGTCATTAGCTAGGCTGACTCTAAACAGAAATGAGGAGGATGAGAGAAGTTGCACGAGTTGGGCAAAGACAATATTGGACGCAGAAAGAGAAGAATGTGAAGAAAGAGAAGACGAGAGAAGACGTGAAAAATGCTTCTCTAAGGGAAAGGGAATAAGATGGTCGGATTCTAGTGGGTCTGCACCTAAGACATCAGAGTTAGCCATACAATCAGATCGGCATAAAGGAATATCATACGGTCAGAGGGGGGGTGTCTCCACCACACTATGTGAGCAGATTAAAGACATTGCCGGGTAGACGGCGATGTGGGAATATTACCCCTGCAGTAGACAGAAAAATGATGAGAGGAAAAGGAGTGTCATGTGTCACAGTTCCTTTTACTAGAAAAAGGAGGAACGAGGCCACAATATATACCTTGGCCACACATGGATAGAGAAAACCTGAACATTAAGCTCACAATGTTGACATCGGAAGCCGGAAAATGGATACATGAGTTAGAGAAAATGACGGCAGGGAACACGTTAGCTATAGGGGATGTTAAGGGTCTTGTAATCGCCATACTTGGTGATGGAGCGGACGATGTCTGAACACGTGCAGGCTACCCTGGAGTGACCAAAGTTAATACTGCGCATGACGGAGTGGCGTTTAACAATTGCAGAATCGCGGTATGGAAAACGCTTTGAGTGCTATACCCAGACACTTCTGATATGGGAGCTATAATGACACGCAAGATGGAGTCAGATGATCCTTTGCTTTACATTCAGAATTTCCAAGACGCCTGGAAACTCGTGAATCTTGGGGGAAATCCATACCCGTGTTTTACCAAATGTTATGTCAAGGGCTGCCAGAACAGGTACAGAAGCAGCTCAATAAATTGGTAGGGATTGAGGCTAAGCCATGGTCTGAAATACAGTTGACCATCGCGCACTATTGCATATTGCTGCAAAAGAAGAATCCCAAAAAGGATGCTGCACGAAAAGGTGAAGAGGCTAAATTAGGGCAGAAAAAATTATCAAAGTATGCCATTGAGGAGGCAATGATAACTAACACAGACGGATTAAATACACAGCAGATCAATAATCAAAGGCAGTTTGATCAAAGCCATAACAGACTTTACCCAAGGGGAAGAGGCTTTCGAGGAAGAGGATGGCAGAGTAATCAGGGAGGTTTTCAAAATATGCAAAGCGGAAACCAGGATATGCAAAATGGGCAAATAATCAGACCACCACCAACATGTTGGACGTGTGGGATGACAGGGCATATAGAACGCACATGCAGAAGTCAAGGAATGGTGCAAAACGACCAATACACAAGAGGAGGGATAGTGAATCCATCCGCGTTCTCGCAGCAGGGTGGAAATGGGTTTGCACAGAATCACACAGTGCAGCAGCAAGCACTGGGAGTACAGCATAGCTTGTAACCACAGAATGTGACACATTTTCCACAGGATCACCTAACCAGAGCTGTATTGTCCTCTTTCTAGGGGCCGTATGGGAAAGGACTACAATCTATCACCAAAAAACGCAACCCATATAAATGGCTTCCTTCCTTTAGGGTATAGAGCGGTCTATGACATCATCCTTACACATACACAATCCACCCTTTCTAACTTCAGGTAGGCACACAAGGTTTTTCAAAAAATATACATATTTTAATGTCTATCACATTGCATTTAAAACAATCATAAAAAAGATCATACATTTGTGAAAACAAGTGTTGTGTTTGTCTCTACTGTACACCATTTCATTGCAATCAGTATGCTTCTAAACACATTCTGCCGTGTTCTTCTATACGACTCTTGCAAATACCCACAAACCGGTGATATGTACAAGATATAATATTACCCTTTTGTAAGGAACACAGTGTGTCAACACTCAACATGCGTTCTTGGAATCTATACAGTTCTTCAAATACAATTCAAACCAATTGACTTTTATATTTTCATAGATTCTGTCTTCAGGACACATTTTCTTTCATGTCACGCAACCATGCTATGCGTGTTGCATACTACGAGCGAGGTATTCCCCCACAGATCTACAAAATTAAAAAAGAAAGACATACATATAAATATCTTGTGTGAACTTTGTGTAATGCATCAACAAGGCAAACATGTCAAATACATGTTCTAACTCATCTTTTACAAAAAAAACCAAGGAACGTGTTCCTGACTAAAATTTCATCCGAGTACTCTCTTCAACAACCTCTTTTATGTTGAATATATACCTTTGCCATACTTATTTAGAACATCAACCAATTTTTCTTTTTACTTAATACTATGTTAAAAATATCTTTTTTCTCATGGCGCATTGTCATCATCACAACTTTTAATACAACAACCCTGAATATCTATTTCTACTGGGGTTATTTCAAAAACCTCTTATTTTCACTTTTCCCTTGAAGAAATTCTTCTCAATTTCAGGGATCTGTCAGTTCAGCAAATATTCAGGACTACTGTCTATCTACAATAAAACACACAATGCCACAAACGAGTTATAAACCCGTCTCTTTTTAAATCATCTGCCTTGCCCCTTCATCACTCTGTCTTACCAAAAAACTCTAGGCAAGGCAAGCGCAGCATATATTCATGATTTTCTGTATTCAACCATGTTTCTTAATGGCCGTCGGTCATTGCAAAGGAGGTCCCAGATAGTTAAACCTATAAGAACAACATTTCCAATGTGAACCTAGCTATGTTTATAGCAGAGCCAGTCACTGAAGGAGAGCCGACGATTGTGCGAACTATGAAGAATTTTATGATGAGATTCCCAGAGTGAAAGAAAATGCATTAGCTGAAGGAGAAATCGTCTTCGTTGATGGTTCTTCGAGGATCGATCAAAATGATGGACAGAGATATACAGGCGCCTCTGTGATGAAACACATGGCAAATGGAGAGTTTTGAGTACTCATTAGTGCACGATTACCCTCAAATTATTCAGCAAAAGCTGCAGAATTATTGGCATTGATACTCGCACTCGCGAATCACGCAGACCAGGAAGTAACGGTGTACAGTGACTACGCCTATGTGATGTCAACAGTACACACAGGCCTAGCATGCTGAAAAAGGAGGGGCTTCCTCCGAGTGGATGGCACGCCAGTGCAGCACGCAGCCTTATTGGACAGGCTTATTAAGGCACTACAACTCCCAGTGGGCATAGCGGTCATGAAATGTGCCGCCCACACAAAAGGAACAGATTTTCTTACATGGAAATCAAGCAGCAGACATTGAAGCCAAGCGTGTGGCAACCAAAGACGAAATAATAATGAATATGGAAATAACTGATGTGCATGAGAGAATTATTGTTGCACGAAGCGAGCCGGAAGGCTATAGCAATATGGCAAAAACTCAGTTAATGGAGCTCCAAGGAGAAGCACCACAGGAAGAGAAGAACCTATGGAAGTGACGAGGGTGTTCATTAAACCCCTCCGAGAGCTTGTGGTGATAAGAAAGCACTGGTAAACCAGTGATGCCTATAGCCTTATTGAAAATAGCAGTGGAACAGTTACACTATCCAGCGCACATGACAAAGGAGAATCTAGCAACAACCATTGCCGAAGACTGGTTCATATCGAACTTGGCAGAATATCTTGCATTTTTTATGGTAAACTGTATGATCTGTCAGCAGTTCATGGCTGGGCATACACTACGTGTGATTAGAGGAGTTATCCCAAGGCCTAATGGGCCTTTTCAGCACTTGCATATTGATTTATGTCGATATGATTCAAGTATGTAACGGGTACAGGTATCTAATTGTTGCGGTGTGTCCTTTCTCTAGCTGGATAGAAGCAGGTCCATGTACACACCCAGACTCTACCTGTTTGGCCGAATTCCTGGTGAGGGAGGTGTTTCCCAGATGGGGAGTGTGTGAAATCATGAGGTCAGACAATGGTCCTCATTTTCTTAATGCAGTATTTGAACAGATTAGCTTGTTGCTTGGTATAAAGCACAAGTTTTCTTTGGCGTATCGTCCTCAAGAAAACGGCATATGCGAGAAGCTCAACGGCTTATTAAAGCAAAGGATAGTCAAGTAGAAGCTTACTCTGAAGAAGGGATGGCTGCACTGTCTTCCACCGGCACTGTATGCACTCAGAAACCAGCCTAGTTCTGACCACCATCTCACGCCGCACGAAATTGTGACGGGCAGAAGGATGCACATGACATTAACACCTTGAAATAGAGCTAGATTTGATGCTCAGCCAAAAGAGTTAGGATCGGAAATGCAAAATCGCTTGAATTGCATGACATCTTGTCTTACTGTAATTTCAAGACAGCTGCAGCGATGACAAGAAGGGTGTAGGGCAGTGCAGAACTCAGAAGGAGATGCTACAACAGACCAAGTTCCAGAATTACGTGTTCCTCCAATATTCCCTGGAGACACGGTCCTGGTGAGAAATCACATGAGAAAAAAGTGGGGCGAGCCAAGGTTCAAAGGCCCTTTAGAGTGGAGGATGTTACACCCTCTGCAGTGAAGCTACAGGGAAGAAGAGCTTGGATCTTTCTGGGTGACATCATGCCATACATCAGAGAAGACCCTCTGCCTGCATCCCAACGTGTATAAACTACAGACAATGGTGAAGAACCACAGCACGTGCAGTTTAGATCCATGACGGGGAAGAAGGACGCATGACCAGCAAAGCAAGGACAAAGAACTTTTGTGCAAAGTTGTGGCTTAGTTTTGGACACTTCATTTGAGCAAAATAAGGGAAAAAGGACATAAAAACACGGACACTCTGTGCATCCTAGTTGCAAGGTGAAGTAGAAGAATTGCGTGCGTAAACCACAAAATAGCTTGTTAACTTTGAACTTTGGACTGAGGCACACTGAATCCTTGATAAGAAAAGAGATGCCAAATTTTGATTGAGGATCCATCCATTGGAAGAGAATACAGTATCCTGATTCATTCAACACAGAATCCCTGTTTGGACTTAATTATGGAGTCATGCAATAGTGACCTCACCAAGACATTGGTGGGAAGGCTCACAAACATAATAGGGTTTCTTGAAGATCCTGAAAATGAAAAGACAATCAAGAGGCCCGCTCACAGTGATTGCAGAGCAGTTTCTTTTGCTCCCAGAGTACAGCGAGGACAAGACAAATGTCCCTGTCACCAGAAAATAGCAGACTAGCCATGAACTTATTTTTTCGCTTGATTGAAGACTTTCCAGAACTTGTGGGGAGACATGCCAATGTCGACATCCTCGCGTTCATCAGATACCCAGCGGATACTACAATCTGAGTATGCTCCTGCATGGTATCGTAATACATGTCGAACTTTCTAGTCGGCATCAGAATCACAGGAGAAGAGTGTAAACATTCCTTCGAGGGACAGATCGTAAAGGTGTTGCAAAGGATTTCACTTTTATGCTGACAAGGAACCAACATGTCATCTGGAGTGAAACAGATTAGAGGCATAAACTGGGAATTGGTTTACTTGGAACATGCAAATTAGGGATTTACTGAATTTATTGCCTCATTCGGAACTTTCGTTAATGGAAAAAGAGCTGTTTCCAGAGACAACAGACAAGTCTTTTATTCTGACAAAGAGGACAATCAGTCCAGCATGTGTGACCTGCAAGCAGAGGCAGCAGAATCCAGATAAAGTGGCCATATTTAACATGTATTAAAGAATTTGTTTTGTTTCTTTAAATGATCGAGATGGAAAACCAGAGCAGTAACGTTGTCCTCCCTCATGAGGAAAGACATTCGTATTGGCCCAGGCACAAACACTGTAAATTAATGTATAGGTGCATCATCTACACATGCATTGTGTTCATTATCATATTACTCTCATTGACGATTAGAACTGCGTTTTGTATTGGTGCACAAAGCGTTCAGGTTCCTGTGCACCCGCCTAATGAAGTACGCATGAAACCTACAAAGGTACCCAGACATTACATATTCATTCCAGTGCCTAGAAAGAATGATAGTGACTGAACTTGAGATGGATGTGATCAATAATGACACACATGCGACACTTATGATAACAAATGAATTGAAACGCCAGAGACCGGGTCGGCAAAGTAAATCCGAGAAGGGGTTGATGAAAGGTACAACTACACAAATAATGGGTACATACACACCTGGTCTAGTGTCACTAAGTTCAGAAACACATTCCAGAGAATGGGGCAAGCTTGGACAAACAACGATGAGAAGTTCTGCACCAAGAGAAGTTGAGAGACAAATGGAAAAGGCTAAACTTTTAAAGAGACAAAAGGCTTTAGAGAATAAACAAACAAAGATAACACCTGCAAGCACACCTGATCCTGCGAGACATGATATCAGGGCAGTGCCTGGAGAGAAGACACGAACAGAAACAGAAATTATAAGAGACATTTTCATGCCTGATTGGTATATTGAAGGGTGAAGCAAATTGTGCAAACTCCCACAAGAAAAATACATGAGGACACACCCAGATCATTGATGGAGATACCTGAGAATCCTCCAGCACGAAGAATCTTTATGGATGTGTTTAAGGATGTGGTTATAGCAAACTACAGGAAGACCTTAAGAATTAGAAGAAGCACACAAGAAGACAATAAGGAATTGAGCCATTACCTGGACAGCACAGCACACTTAGGAAACAACATATGGTACCAACATATGAAGGAAGTTGGAAGACAAACTTCGGACGAAGAATGCTTTGTGTGTGCACTGCTAGCCTACAGCATGGGGAAGTCAAAAATATTCATAGCTGTTAGAATAGATGTCAAGACAGCGCACTGCCTATCACATTTAGCGATGTGCACGACCAGAGGCCAGTTCATGGGAAGTGATGCTTCACTCAAATGGGCAACTGAATCAACTGACCCAGATGAAGATGATTATGTCCAAGACATAAAGATGAGAAACAATGGCAACACACAGCACATTGTGATCAGATATGAGAAGCCTTGAGTAAAAGGAGCAGAGATCAGAAGACAAACCAAGAAAAAGCTGAACGTCAAAGGGATATCTACAGAAGAAGCTTGAAGATGGAAAGACAGAGGTCAAATGCAAATTTGGGGAACTGTGCTTTCTCCAGAACGATGGGAGAAAGGAGTAGTGATCTGCAGAGCATGGATGATCATTGCATACTATAAAGAAATTATTGAAAATACACAGATGATATGCAAACCATTATGGCCTAGACTTGCAAGACTGCTAACATGGGTCGAAGATAGAGGAGGACCCCTACAGATAGTGCCATTGGAGAATTCCAAACTGTGCTTCAGAAACAATGGCACAAGGAAAATGGGAGAAAATCAGAACTGTGGACGCATCTTCGATGCTACAGGAATGATACATCGAATAGCAGTGATCATGGATCATTATTGGGCATGTGGATCCAAAGCATACATCAGATTGCCGAAGAATTGGGGATGCATATGTACATTAGTAAATGTCCATGTTCCAGCATTGGTGATTCCAAGAAGCGATCTGAATATTGACAGTTTCCCGAGAGCAGATGCTCACCTGAGGAAGAAGAGATCTGTGGAACTGATAACCAGGATGAAGATAGAAAACTACTTCTCTGCCAAATCGATAGAAGCCTTTGAAGCAATTCTATATGAACATAGGTTATTCAGTTTAATCTCATCAGTGTTCATAACAATCCTGATGCCGAGAGTTCAGGTTGGAGCAAATACTAAATGGGTGCAGATAACCAGATGGGAGTTACTGCAGACCATCAGCACAACCATAAAGGGATTTAATGCGATCAAAGAAGAGTTAAGAGCAATTCGACTAATGACACTCCAGAACAAATATGTCCTAGACATGATCACAACCATGGAGGGAGGTGTTTGTTCAAAAAATGGAGAGAGAGATGTCGCACATTTATACCGTCACACAATGACGAAAATGGAACCTTAACAGAAGCCATAGGTATGCTGACAAAACTAAAGAACCAGATGATAGATGAAGTTGATGATGACAGTTGGTTTGGATCACTGTTTTCATGGGTTCCACAATGGATGGCAGACGCATTCAAGTTCCTAGGAGCCCTGTTGGTGATGTTATTGCTTGGATTCTGTATAATCAAGCTAATAATCTCTCAGTGCCAGAAAACTGCAAAAAAAGGCCATAGGGATGAAAATCATGATTGATTTCGAGTCAGGCTGGAAGCCCAAAGACCTGACTGATGAGGAAATAAGAGACTTTGTGAAGGCCAGCATTTATGCACCAGCAATAACAAAGTTTTGTTATCCAAAGAAACATAGAAAATATGTGGGAAAATGGAAATCTATTGCAATACAAGTGGAGAATGTCAACTAATGACATGGAACAAAGATGAGCACGTAAGAACAGCAGGATGTTTGAAGGGGGTCATAAAGATATGGACCCCAAAGGAACATTTCTGCAGACCCAGATGTCTAGATCCAGAGGATGACAGAAAAGTGAGTGCAAAGAAAAAAGTGAGAGTGGTCGATGAATCGCCCAGAGGGGGGAGTGAAGAGGAAGTGTCGAGTGTCATCCGCACTCCAGCCACCCCCTTTGAAGTGCCAGGTACATTCACATCGAAATATGTGACATATGAGAGACTGATAAACCAGCAGAAAGGCGCAGCTGGGCACTGCCCAGTGCCTATAAGAGTAACAGCACCTATTGAAGTACCAACACCTAAGAAAACCTGGACAGTAAGGTACCCATTGAGAAAGCCATATCTACAGGCAAGACAAAATGACATTTGTCAGAATGGAATACCCGAAGAAGCCAAGAAGATATTAAAGGAAGACGAATGGTGATGTCATTCGAATTCAGACAGACACACATATCGAAGATATAATGACCTTAGAATACTGACAAAGAGACGAGATACCACGGATAAGTGACATCTTGAGCCTAAGATGAAGAAATTGATGTCAAGATGCAGAAACCTATGCCATATGCACAATGATGATATTAAGTTAGTTTAAACGTGTACAGATGCAAGAAACCGCAAAAAGCAAAGAAATCGTGAAGCTTGCTTATGCTTAGTGGTAAAAGAGATTGCGGCAAGCACCAACTATACATATATATACCTCAAAAACACTTTATAAATGAGTGTAAATCCAATTACGCACATGAGCAGAATTGAGCAAAGGTTACTAAAGGTCTCAAGAGGAGAGTTCTGCAGCAAACAAATCGAGAATTAAGACAGAGAGAAACCCAGCTAAAGGTAACCATGCCAAGAAGCCAAGGTCGTGTCGGGCTGGAATAGGCCAACAGTGGATACAATAAAAAAAATAAAGAACAGAGTATCCTGTTCAGAAAGGTCAAGATAAACAATGGATGGTCGACGACCGGCAGAATTAAATCAAATACATGAAATTGCATGAAGAAGAGGTCGACTTCACGGTCTCCTGATCACGTGGCAAGATGGGCAGGAAGGGATGAGAATTTCACACCTACGCAAGGATCCCTGCTATACCCATACTCCTTAACTTTCTCAGACCAAGAAGCAGACTCGAGGTCAAACTACAAAGAAGTAATTGGCAAATGACCACTGAGGTGATGAATGATTGTAACATAATTGGAGGGAAACTAGAGTGCAGACTGACTCCCTGCACCTGGATGGTTATTCTGCATGCTGCTAGGCGCAAGTGGAAAAGTATGAGTGGTGTTGATGCCAACCTAATCATAGTGGAACATGTAATCTAGGGTCCTATAGTTAGTAGAACCAATGAGACGTCTGACTTTTAGTGGCGTTTGTAGTGGCCATTTTGAAGGAAGGGCTTAGTTGCCCCACCTGACATTGATTATCCAATCCCCTCTCTCCGTTACCACATATAGTTATAGTACCTATGTTAAAGTAGCCTTCCTATTACCAATCACGTTGCATGGTAGGTTTTTTAAGATTGCGCGTCAGTGATGATGGGTTTTTAATATAAATACTGTGTTCTTTCTGAAATTAAGTGGAGTTTTAGCAAGAAGGAAGATTGAGCGGTTGCTGATGTTCATTGAACTCCCCATTTTTTGTACTTGTCATTAAACAGATCTGCATCCCCATCTATCTCGAGGGTGCTGCTACTCATCTTAAAGGGCTGTTTGGAGACCCCCAGTCTTATGGGCCGGCTGGGGTCCATCCAGTTGGTGCTTTTAAAATAAGCACGTAGTGTGTGCAGTGCGCGTGGGTACCCCTCTCCCCTGCCCGCTTCCTCATATAGTTTATCCCACCACCTAGCCCTCCCACCGACCTGATTGGTCCGCTCCGTCTCCACACAACACAGGCCTAAAGACCTGGTTTTCGACATAGCTCCCGTGCCATTGCCATCCTGACTTGAGGCCAGGTGAGTGTCCTGGACCCAAGCCCCATAGGCATCTTTGTGCAACATCGTTGGTGCTTTTAAAATAAGCACGTAGAGCGCACTTTGCGTGTGGGTCCCCCTCTCCCCTGCCCAATTCCTCATATGGAGTATCGCCCTTCCACCCTCATAACTGACACCCTGGGCAGTCCGTCTGCTGTGCATCCCCTGGGGCTAAGGGCCCCAAGGGAAAGGCCGGCTCTATTTGGCAACTCCAGAAAGTGTCTGCAGGTGTCAGCAATGGAAGCCAGTGGCCAGTCGTCAACCAGCAGCGGCTACCAAGATAGATGTGGTCTGGGTGGGGAGTACAGCAATCACTGTATTCTGGAAGCCCTGCCACTTTACTTATCCTCAAAACATATCAGGCCAGGATGTCAATACTAACCAGCTTAACAACTAGACAGGATTGTGAATGTTAGCCATTGTCACATTTTAGTTATATCTTGTGAATATTAGCCTGCGTCACACCTAGACAGGATTGTGAATGTTAGCCAGTGCCACATATTGTTCTAACTGTGAATATTAGCTTGAACACTAGCTAGGAATCTTCGCCAGTGCCACATTTTAGTCATTTCTTGTGAATATTAGCTTGTGTCACATCTAGACAGGATTGTGAATTTTAGCCATTGCCACATTTTAGTTACATATTGTGAATATTAGCTTGCGTCGCATCTAGACAGGATTGTGAATTTTAGTCAGTGCCACATCTAGTTTAACTGTGAATATTTAGCTAGCGTTGCATCTAGACAGGATTGTCAATGTCAGCCATTGCCACATTTTAGTTATATCTTGTGAATATTAGCTTTGCCTCACATCCAGACAGGAGTTGAATGTCAGAGCCAGTGCTATTTGTAGTTGTAACTGTGACTATTAGCTTGTGTCGCATCTAGACAGGATTTGAATGTTAGCCAGTGCCACTTTTTAGTTATATCCTGTGAATATTAGCCTACGTCACATCTAGACAGGATTGACTGTTAGCCCGTGCCACATGTAGTTCTAACTGTGAATATTTGCTTGAATATTAGTTAGGAGCATTAGCCAGTGCCATATTTCTAGTTATATCTTGTGAATATTATCTTGCATCACGTCCAGACAGCACCGTGAATGTTAGCCAGTGCCACATTTTAGCTATATCTTCTGAATATTAGCTTGTGTCACATCTAGACAGGATTGTGAATGTTAGCCATTGCCACATTTTCGATATAACTGTGAATATCATCCTGCATGGCTAAGGTACGTATAACCTGAAGACTATGGTATGTATACCCCACACCACATCGTTGGATACAGGCTGCAGGCACAGCCAAGCATCCATGCACCATAGAATTTAACTATGGCTAAGCTTTCCGGTATAGAAGCACACATAGCTGCCCATACTGAAACACCCGACGTACCTCAACACCTCTGCCACTAGCATACGCGACTACCTACAAAAGAAATTTGGTATAGCTGGTCACGCATCGACTCTCCTAACAATAGCAATCTATCGCAAACCCTCAATAGCACCCACCCACGTGCTTGACCTCTCTTCGGGCAACTTAGTCGAGCCTCGCCAGCCACCCAAGTCCTAGACCGGCAAAATGCACACACGCATCTCCTAATCTAAACCCTTTAGAATTTTCCAGCACATTGCCTACGGTCACCAAGGGCATTCCACCCTAAAAAGGGCATTTAGGCCACACAAGTGGGCAAAGAGCGCTATATAATTAACAAAATACAATACAATAACCATCCAACCCTCCATTCTGGCATGGCATTTCTGTGCAGAAACGATCACACTGTTAAAGCATGATTAATTTCACAAAGAGATGCTAATTTGGGAGGTGCGTTTCTTTACGTTCATGTTGTACGATGCTTCACAAGCATAATCCACTGCAGGCAAAGGTCTTTAGCATTAATGCTCCTAAAAACAAAAGCTGGCAGTGGCCTGAGAACCAGCGTATAGCATTTAGTATACCCAGAGGTTGAAAAGTGCGTGTGTGTGTTGTTCTTCATTAAAGCCCTGGCAGAACCTTTATGGCCAAGAGATATATATCTTGCATCTGTGCATCCTCACGGTATTAATGTGTGCCCTTAATCTGCTCATTCATTGTTCGCATAAACTACTACTGCTGGGTCATCATCAGCTCCTCCAGCAGCTGCTCCCGGAGCCTGAACAGAGGAAGAGGGGCAGATGTGGCAAACATACTGTACCACAGCACGAACTCTGGTCTGGAGGTCACCCAGGGCTGAGGGCTTCTGTATCCCTAGGCTTCTTTACACTTAAACATGTATACACCCGGGACCAATCGCAGGGTATTTTCACTGCTCCATTGGGCGGAGCCCCATCCCTTGAAACCACGGAGGTGAGGCCACCACCTGATAGTCTCCCTGGGTGTGGTACTCAGCGGGAGGATCTCATGTGGAGGGAAACCTTCTATGGGACCAGTGGCGAGTATCGGGGGAGAACATGGTATGTACACCCTCCACTTCTGTCCCCTTTAACCTCCTATCTTACTCAGTCACCTAATTTGCCCACACTCTGATATATTTGTGTAGGGTAGAAGACCCCTTCCGCATAGACGTACTGAGACGAGGGAGACTGGAAACTACCCAGATGGAGTACATGGAAATACTGGGATGAAGAACTGCCAAGGGGGAAAAAACCTTCAGTGGAACCAAGGTACGCATTCCAGTCAATATGAACATTATGTGAATATAAAAAGTCAAGGACTATCCATTTTGTCTAACTGGCCCTGGACGAGCTGCGAGAGCGAGTCAGGTGCAGAGACGGGAGGAGGCTGTTGTAGAGCAAGGCTAGAGGCATGGGGCTGCTCACAGAAAACACTGAACGCCAAGTCTCTGGTGTCTCTACACTTTGGTCAGTGCAGAAAATGAGGAGGAGAGACCCTGTCGAGGTCCGCAGTTACCAAGGGAAGCTGACTACCTGCAGAGAGGAGAAAGAAAGTACACAAGTTACCGGGAAGGTGCAAGGGCCAAGGGAAGTCTTGTTAAAGCCCAGAGGGGAGGAAGAGCACCACGGACAAGGGTCTGGAACCCATACAAAGTCAGGAAAGGCTCGCAAGAGCCATACATAAAGGTCTGGGACCCATATCGACTCAGGAGCCCTGAGAAGCACGATACCCATACAACGTCAGGGAAGCCCAGAGAAAAATGCAAACAGGGGTCTGGGTCCCACACTTTGGTATGTGAACTTGGTTAAGGAGTCAGAAGGGGCGGGACCCATTGTTAAAAGAGAAAGGCCATTGAGAACAAGTGATCTCCATCAGAAGTCTGGCAGGATAGTGCCACATCGGTGAAGCTGAGAAAGGCCAGGGGAGGGGAGACACTCCTCCCTCCCCCAATGTTTGATAATTGTATTTTCTTGTGTGATTAAGACAGCCTGAGAAAGGCAAGGGGAAGGAAGAGTTTTCTCTATCATTCCTTTTTGCGCCAGTTGTGAAAAGCATAAGAAGGTTTGGGGAAAGTAGGCAACTCCCTTAACAGTACGTACTGGAAAGAGACTTTCTTTTCTACATATTTGACGGATTACCCATCTTGGAGAACATTTGTTTTAAAATAAGGGGAATAACTCTTTTTGTTTCCTTATCCAGAAGTGAACAGTAAGATATCATCCAGGAGGAGGGTGAACGGGAGAAGAATGACTGGGATGGAGGGTGATATCCTTCTGGGCCAAAAGGATACTGTGATGAATCTTTCACAAAGACCCTGTCTAAAGTCTCCTTCCATGTGGCCAGCGAGAGGCAGACACTCCCTGATTCTAACCCTGGGGGTGGTGTTAGCCGGGAGGATGACCTGGGAAAAGGGCCCCAGGGGAGCGAGTGGTGTCCATTAGATGAGATGCGGTATATGTCTTCCTCCAGGGGAAGAAATATCAGCAATGGCAAAATATGTAATGGCTTCTTCCCAATTTGAATATCGTAATGTGGGTTAAAACATTCATAACCACTTATGCATTGGGAGAAATTAAACCCCTTTTAAAATCATGGATACCCTGACTCCCAAAAGTATAGCAAAGATAAGTCTGTAAATAATCCCTATTTGCCCTGAAGATCTTTTTTTCTCTGTAAAGCCGAATCTTTCGATTAATCCTTGTGATATTCCTTTAAGGTAAATAATTATGGAAAGAAACAAGCATGAGATTAAAATTCCCATGAGAAAAGCTTATTTATACATTATAGACTCGAAGTCTCATAATTCCTAAAGTACTGGGACGAAGAAGATGGCCAAAGAGGCACAAAACTGCAAAGTGCAGCTTATTAGTGGAAATGACCCATACCTGCTGGAGGCTGGGAGGCTTAAAAGACCCCCTCAGGTACAGGCATTGGTAAGAAGAAGGGGCAGAACAGTAGTCGTAGGTGGAGTAGTTGTGCACTCTCCATTCCAGCAGAAGCAGAATCTGGAGGAGGAAGAAAACGCTGGGGCCAATGTCGAGTTTCGAGCAGTTTCTCGTCTTGAGCGGGTCTTTGCCTACAGAAGCCTTAATTGCAGAGGTTGTGCAGTGGGAAGCAAAAGTTTAGAAAGCTTTCCCCACAGTAAGGCTGTCTCCGGTGGCAGGTGAGCACCAGAGAGTGTTTGGAGCAGAGAAATCTCCCTGTGCGAGTGACGTGTGCCGTAGAATACTAAAAGCAGCCGTGTCAGGATTTCGGCTTACCTGAAGTTTGAGTAGATGTGGTAGAGAGTCCAATTCGCAGACGGGAATTCTGCAGATAAGGGCGATCCTCTCTGGTTAACACACAGCCTGACAACTAGTGCGACAGACTGCACGACCCTCGGAGTGAACCCCAAAAGAAAGGGGGAAAACCCAAAATGTGTAAAAAAAAAAAAAAAAAAGCCTTTTAGTGTGCGACATTAGATTTGTAGTCCAAGTTTTCTGTATGATGATCCACGGGAAGACAGGATGCAAAATAAATGCAGGGAAAATTAAAGAAGCAGCAGTAACCAAGGTCCAAAGCAGAGGGGCAGGAGGCATGCAAAATAAGTGGCAGCAACAGAATCAAATGAAGGAGATGGGGAAAAACTGCGGGCAGCATCAAAAACGAAAAAGGAAATACAGGAGGTTGAATAGCAGCCAGAAAGAGTCAGGAAGAAAGGAGCAAGAGGGAGTGGCAAGCAGGTTCAAAGTGAACTCACAGAAGGAATATGTAGCACTGAGCTAAGGTAGCCAAACCTTAGCGTTGAGGCACGCTGTCTTTCTGCCCGTGTTGAATTTTGTTGAAGCTGCGCAGACTGCGCACCACCGGTGACCTTCTAGGAGGCAGGGCTAGGAGGCCTAGAGGCAAGCCAAGGTACTCGTAGTACACTGCACGCTCCGGCGCCATGTTGGATGAGGAAAAATAGTCCAGCCAGACAAAATGAATGGCTGTGGCAGGGCGATGCCTCCATTTATGCAAAAAGGACCAGCGTACAGCAGGGTTGTATGTGACAGTATGCCCCCTTCCAGTGCCTACAGCCCTGGGCTTGCCAGGATGTAGGGTGTGAAATGTTCTGACTAAAGCTGTAGCGTGTACATTCATAGCAGGTTCCCATGTTCTCTCACATATGGTGTAGCCTTTCCAATGAACGAGATATTGTAGACGACCTCTGCGATATTTCGAGTAACATATTTGTTGCACTTCATACTCGGGAGTATCATCAATGAGGACAGGAATTGGTGGCCTTTAGTGCTTTTTGTTGGAACCGTGGTATGGCATGACAAATTACACATGGAAAACCAGATGTATCCATTTCCATGATGATGGAAGTAATAAACGAAAGGCAACCTCGTTGATCTTCTTTTGGATGACAAAAGGTCCAAAATACCTTGGTGACAATTTGGATGGGAATACATGTCTAGGTAGGTATTTGTCCGATAACCAGAGTTTTTCACCGACCATGTACATAGGTTCCTTGCTCCTTTTCATGTCGACATAATCCTTTGTTCTTTTCTGAGCCAAAGAAAGAATATCAGCCGCCTTCTTTTGTCCTTCCTGTAATTCTGCAATCCAACTGTCAACTGTTGGTACTGGACTCGGTTCGGGAGACACGGAAGGAAAAAAAAGGAGGATGGAATCCATAAACAGAATAAAACTGGCTTTGTTGAAGTGATGCATGAAAGGTGTTATTATAACGGACTTCTGCAACAGGAAGCAAGGAGGCTGTATCTTCATGTACTTGATAAGCAAGGCAATTTAAGTAACGTTTAAGTGTTTGATGCGTTCTGTTAGTCCACTGGACTGGGGATGGTAGCCTGATGATAATGGTCTTTCCGCTCTGATTTTCTTACACAATGATATGGAAACATACTGGGCCTCATTACGAGTATGGAGGTAGCCATGCCCTTATTAAGGGCTGCCTCCATACCGAGTTCTGTGAATGAGGAATTACTGGGTCATTCCAACCTTGGAGGACCCGGTAATTCCTCATTCACAAAACCAATCCCCATTCCCATTTGAGCCCCCATAGGGCTCAATGGGAATGGGGATGGAGCTAATAACGGGCCCCGTTATTAGCTCCTTGGTCCCCTTGCGGGACCCGCTAAGGACGTCTGGTCTGACCAGAACCTCGTAATAGGGCAGAATGGGTTTACCGGCACCATTACCGGTGCCGGTGCCGGTAAACCCATTCCGCCAAGTTTGAGGCCATCATCGGGTGGAGTGGGCTGGAGCCCTCACCAGTTGCCCTGCCACCCTACACAAGGGCCTTCCGTGAAACCTACCTCTACGCCGATCCGATTTGGACCTTCATATACATCAGATGGTGAGCATTCTTCCAAGCTGCCATCCAGCCCCTGCATGGGCTTTGAACCTCAGCTACGTGATCGAAATATTCATTTAGGCTATTTAAAACCGTTTTCATTGCATCGCGCGACTCTGCCCATTTAAAAATGCCGGGCGCGATGCGGCCTCAGAATGAGGCTCAGGTTCCCCCGAGTTGCTAGGCAACGCCTGGAATAAATCCTACGAACATCGCCGGGAGGAGGTGATGCTGAATCGGTTGAGGATAGGACATGCAGAACTGAATGATTGTCTGTTTCAAGTGGGGATTGTGTGGTGTGCCTGAGACTGTGGGACATTTTCTGCCTAGGTGTGAGAGACATGTTGAGGAGAGAGAATTGATGAGGGTTCGATTGTCTGCGCTGGGTGTGGCTGAGCTGAGTGGGAAGACTTTGCTGGGAGGTGAAGGGGAGAGAGGCAGGAGGAGGAATAGTGTGATGTTGGATTTTGTGAGGCAAACGGGGCGGTGGGAGGAGTTGTGAGTTTATGTAAGCTAAGTATTGATTGGTGGGTCTGGTGCACATCATCCTTTAGGATGGGGAAGCGCCTGCGTGGGTCCGCCCATGCATCCTATAATTAAGAAGAAGACAGGGGGAAACCGGCTACAGCTAAGGCCAGCATAAGGCCTGTGAGCTCATGTTAGCACTCTGGTTGCGCGGTTGTCTGCCTCAAACCTACTTCTACATCAAGAGGTAAGACAACGTTAACTGTATACATGCCTGAGCACACATCCTATTGGTATCTGGTGCCGTAGGTCGACAACTACTATCTCACGATGGACACTAGTCTAGTCACCTCACCCATAGCTTGAGGCATACCTGGAGGCGTACCTTTTGCCGTGTCGATCGCTAATTCAGCTACTATAATTCCACAGAACTACTCGCTAAAACGGTGACTCTACTCATCAGCCACGTGTGCTGCTGCAGCCTATTAGATCTTACCCCACCACGATTCCTGATACAAACCATAGCAGAAACTATATATCGCTGTGAGGAAACAGTCGTGCCCCGGCTGTGCCTATCCAAGACTTACCGAACCTCCCCACATTGCGGCCGCTCCAAGGCCCTAATGCGCAACTATGGCAGCTAACCTCTACAATTGTACGCACATATATGATACGACGTATTCATGCATTTTAATGTCAAGTTGTCTCAGATGCTCTTCTGCTGAAACGCGATTCGACCTTTTATTTTATGTCTGCAACAACTTGAACTAGTCTATTTTTTTATACCTGCATCTGAACCACATCACACTACTATTATATGCACCTCTGCTTCCTTGTGACAAATTGAATTAGCCGCTCGTGTCGAACTTGAACTTGGCTTTGTACTGTGCAGCCTGCACTTATGTCTTGATATCTTAAACTAGCTCATCCTTATCTGCATCTGAACCACATCTGTGAATACTGTGCTCAAAACTGTGCTGACCGCTCACCTTAACTATTTGTTATAACGACCGTACCTCAGTCTGTTAGAATGCCTATTAATGTTATTTTTTGTGAACTGCCTGCTGTATTGTGCCACCCATTATCTTAGCCTACTCGTTAAAACAGAACTTAGGCTAAAACATAAAGTGACCCACCCCACACTGTGACTTTTACTTTTGCACGAAATAATCGGGGCTTGGAATCTATGTAATTTTGCCCGCCCTCTGCTGTTCTGCCACTAATGCGCATTTGAATGTAGGTGAAGCTATCGACTTAAGTGTACACCTTGCCTGCACACTGTAGTCTAGCCCAGATGCCGGTAAACTGTTCATTATATGTGTGACTGCTATTACTATAACTGGTATTGCCATGTGTAGTTACAACCCTGTTCCCACTGTATATGCTGTAAACCAAATCTAGATGTATTTACAGCTAAATTATTAAATTGCTTAGATTCGCTCTAAGGTACAACCCTGTCCAACCTGCTCCCACTGCTGAAATTCGAATCTAGAGGTATTTACAGCTAAATTATTAAGTTGCTTAGATTCGCTCTAAGGTACAACCCTGAGCAACCTGTTCCCACTGCTGAAATTCGAATCTAGATGTATTTACAGCTAAATTATTAAGTTGCTTAGATTCGCTCTAAGGTACAACCCTGTCTAACCTGTCCCCACTGAATGTGCTGAAATTTGAATCTAGATGTATTTACTGCTAAATTATTAAGTTGCTTAAAATTGCTCTAAGATACAACCTTGTCCAACCTGTTCCCACGGCATGTGCTGAAATTCGAAACTAGATGTATTTGCAACTAAATTAATAAGCTGCTTAGAATTGCTTTTATACTTATGACCGCCATAAACAGGCACTCCGGTGAATTTGGTTATACCTACCTAAACTTGAACTTAAGTATGTTTGCAGTTCAGACTAGATATCATTCTGATAATCGCCTAGATAACTGTGGACCTTGCCGCACCATATGATCTGAACCCAGGTATGCCCATAGCATTAACCAACTAACTACTAAAAATAATATGGTACTAACCTCTCTGAGGTCCGCCACCACATCCATCCAACACATTAGTAGACTCGGAGCACTCTCCTAGATAGAGCCACTGCTCAACACATCATGCACGTGATACTGTCCAACCTAGTAGACCAGTGCACCTTACTTACATTAGTGATATTCTATACAATGTCCTCTTCAGGATGTATAATAAACATGTCCAAAACCCAACTACCACTGCCTAAACTAGTCAACCATCAACTTATTCCACCATACCAAACTACACCGTGCAATACATTTCTTAGAAACACTAGATTAAGGGCACGACTACCAAGACTTTTTTATCCTCTTATCAGATATGAGACTAATACCTTCCAAACAAAAATTGCATCTGAACCTACATCCACATCTAACCACCATAACTATAATAGCCATAATAACCCACAGGTAAAAAGTGGTAGAACTATTAGTTGCCCAACAGGCCCTCCTCCACCAGTCAAATCCACACCTAAACTGAAAGGCGCCCTAATAAACGCCAGATCGCTCGTCGCCCACGCTATAGAAATATTTGAAGTCATTTCCACTGAAGATTAAGATTTCTTAGTGATTACTGAATCCTGGCTCCATGAGGCATCAGGCCCAGCACTATCCCTAGCCATTCCAAATACTACACCATCCTCAGAATGGATAGACGCGAAGCTCGAGGCGGCGGCATCGCCATTATTGCCAAAACTGAGCTCGGCATGAGACTTTCTCCTTCACCCATCGTTGAAGCGTGCAAAACATTGTCCATTAAAATACCCACAGCCAACTCTCAAACATTGAACATTCACTTGATATATAGACCCCCTGGTCCTATCAAGACCTTCATAGAAGAATTATCCACTATTCTTTCAGAAAACCTAAAAGACACACCCCAAACATTACTGCTGGGCGACCTAAATATTGGTTTCAATGACACCAATGACCAAGAAGCCATAGCAGCATCTAACATTCTGACAGAACTGGGCTTCACCCAAAGAGTGAATGAGCCAACCCACAACAAAGGGAGAGCTTTAGAATGGGTCGCAGACCATAACTGTAATATCTCTACCCTAACTATCTCACCTCAAATTTGGACAGACCACCACCTGATATCCTTTACATTAGACACAAAAATGTCCACCCCTGAACAACCCCTGGCACCACCTATACTTACCAGAAATAAGAAGAATATGACTGCAGACAAACTGTGCCCACCCTTAATGCTCTATCTGCCAACTTAGATCCTAACCTTCTAGTTGATGAATACAACATAATTATTAACAAAACTCTTGATAACATCGTGCCTCTTAAACTCAGAAATAGTAAACCTCTTAATCACTTGAACAACTGGTTCACTCCCCACCTAAAAAAACCTCAGACTAGAAAAAAGAAAATGCGCTAATACTTGGAAACTCTCCCCCACACCAGAAAATAAACTGAAACTACAAAACATCTCCTCCCAATACAAGAAAGAGATCCTGTTAGCTTGAATAATTCTATTGTTATAGGTCTCTTGTTTAGCTAACTCTAGCATGCAAGAGCTATTTTCCATACTTGGAGAACTTGAAAGCCCCATAACAGCCCAAGATAACTGTGTCAAAGACAAAACCTGGTGCTCTGAAATCCAGCATGCAATAGAGAACTAAGTCCTAAACCTCCAAAAGAAAATAGAAATAAAAAAAGATCACTAGCTATCACAGCACCTCCTAAAATCACAGTACCGTCCAAAACTAAACCCCACACCCAATTTCACTTCTCTAAAGTTTCCATAATTGAGGTTGAAAAAGTAATACTTGGACTCAAACCATCCAATTGCAAAGGTGATCTATGTCCAGCACAATTGATTAAAGATGCTGCTAGGGATCTAACCCCATTTATCACCAAGCTGATCAATGCCTCCTTCACCACTGGCATTATTCCCAGGAACTTAAAGGAATCATGGGTACTCTCACTCCTCAAAAAGCAAACTCTAGACCCAGCTGTACCTACCAATTACAGACCAATTACAACTGTGCCATTCTTGCTGAAGATTCTGGATAAGGTAGCCTACATACAAATCCAGAACTTCCTTGAAGCTAACCAGCTATTAGGCTCCCGTCAATCTGGCTTCCGTCCCCTACTTGGCACGAAACCGCACTCTTTGACCTCAAAGCCCAAATAGATAAACTAAGAGACAATGGAAAACCTGCATTGCTCATCCTACTAGATTTATCTGCGGCATTCGACCTAGTGGATCACAAAGTCTTATGTAATCACTTGGGCTCAGCTGCCCACTTCTCTAGTGAGGCAATAGCGTGGATTCAATAATTTCTTAGTGACCGCACCATGAGGGTCTTCTCGCCCTCTGCGGCTGCTGACCCTATCCCCATAACCTGTGGAGTGCCACAGGGCTCCTGTGTATCACCAACACTATATAATATCTTCACTAAACCCCTGTTTGATGACTTGGATCATCTGGGTATCGCCTACACTAAATATGCAGATGATACCCAGATCCTCCTGCCACTTACAGAAGACTACAGCAAGGACCTAGCAATGATGAACAGAATCTACAGTATTGTTCAGAGCTTCTCATCTTGGGTACTACGACCCTTCTCAACAAATTAGGCATAGGCTATTCGGCCTTCATCATCGATGAGAACCTAATTCAAGTAGCTAAGGAAGTAAAAACGCTAGGCGTATACCTAGACTCTACACTACCATTCACCAAACAGGTACATTCTCTAGCTTCATCAACAGCTTATACTTGTAAACTTATCAGAGCAGGTAAACAATTCTTATCCCCGAATAGTTGAATGACCTTAGCCAGAGCCTTGATTATCTCTAAATTAGACAATTGCAATGCCCTTTACATTGGAGCGACCAAATCCACTATCAATAAAATACAGATACAGCAAAATAATGCCCTTCGAGCTGCACTGAATATCCCCAAGAGAGAACACATCTCTGAAACAAGAAGGAAGTACAAATGGCTCTCCACACGTGAGAAAATCAGACTCAAAACGGCCTCCCTCACACACAAAAGTCTAAATAACAAAGCCCCACAATACCTAACAGACAGATTCTCTAGAATAGCATACTCCAGACTAACTAGATTAGCAAACACTAATCGCCTTCAGGTACCCCGATTCAAACGCTCCACCATTGGATGTTCCAGCTTCCCTGTCAAAGCTGCCCAACTATGGAACGAGTTATCCACCTCAATGAGAATGGAACAATCTTTCACCAAATTTAGGCAAAACCTGATCAGCTGGTTAATAGAAACTAATGACAAATGTACAAATCTACCCCTACTGTATATACTTCCAATCCTGCTTACCATTGTCATGTCCATATTGTTAACTTAAACTGTTGTATTGTTTAATCTTGCTCACTACTGACACTCCTGTACTTTGTAACCTTGTCACTAAGCTGTACGTTTTCTTATGCTCTTGCGCCCATATACCCTCGGGTCTGGCGCGCACAATAAATTCTAAACAAACAAACCTTGTAATGAAGCCCACTGACTCTATCTGATATAATTGTTGTGGGAAGCCCATGCAAATGAAAAACACTGTTGCTATTTCTGCTGCAGTGGGGACCTTTGGGAAAAGATAAAAGTGAGCCATACGTGTGAACATATCGGCGTTGTAAGGAAGGCATGTTATCAAAGTAAAACAGACAAAAGTGATCACAGTTCAAGGGTGTTTGTTGAACTTGATCAGGGGTGTGAAAAACACCTATCTAAACCTAAATCTTTGAAGGGAGCAAGCTTCGACCATCAAATAACAATAATACAGTCCTAGTGGAGTCTAGTCAAATGAAACGAGCCTATACTAAAAATAAATATTGCCAATCCTTACCACTATTCTACAAAATAGTGTGGGATAATGTTCACAAAAAGAAAGAAGTGTTCACAAAATGAGAAGTCAGGATGTTTAGGCGGTTGGCCTCCCTTCCCCATTCTACCTTTTCGCACCGTCCCCCAAAGGCTCACTGTCTCAAGAGCCCTAGTTCTTCCTGACTGGACTACTGCAACAGTCTCTTCCTCAATCTTCCTACTTCTTCTCTCCGACCTCTTCAACTTATCCAGAACAGAACCGCAATACTTATCCTTGGCCTCAAGCCCAGGGACTGTATCTCTCCGACGCTCAAATCTCTCCACTGGCTCCCCATGGCTGCAAGGATCAAGTTAAAGTCCCTCTGCATAGTCCACAAGGCTCTCTGGGTCCGGGACCCTTACTATCTACAACGCTCTCTTCCTAAATTCTTTCCTTTCAGAGCCCCCCGCTCGGCGGCCTCCATCTCTCTGCAGGTGAATCGATTTTCCAAACAAAGTTTTGGGGGTAGATCCTTATCCACTGTAGTTGCTTCCCTCTGAAACAGCCTATCTGCCTCTCTCCATCTTGTGTCGGACCTCCTTAAATTCCAGAAACTCCTCAAGACCCTCTTCTCTTCCTCTTTCTCTCCCTCTCCCTTGCTAACCTCCTTTCTCTTCTCTCCTACCTCCCTCCTTCGTTCTCTACCCCAACCTGCTCCGATCGCTGACTGGTCACCTGGTCCAAGATGAGCCAATAATTCAAGAATCCAATTCAAGCGGTCATTGCCAAAGCTCAAAGAGAGTTAGAACTAAACCAATCAAAAATAACAATCATTGCCAAAGTCAAGTGGTGGCAAATGAGAATCCAAATGTTTTTAAAACGTATTGCACATATTTGAGGAAGTCCATTGCCAAAGACACTGAAGAGTCAGGGGTGACACAGAATTATTGTCAGTATTTGGTTAATACCTTTTGAGGAAACAAGAGTAGCAAGAAAGCTGTGTAAGGAAGGCATGGCATCAATAGTAAGACAGACACGAGTGACCACAGTTCAAAGGTGTTTATTGAACTTTAACAAGGGTGTGATAAACGCCTATAGAAACCTAAATCTACAGATGGGAGCAAGCTACGACCATCCAATAATAATGATGCAGTCCTATTGGAGTCTTGTCAAAATAAAAGAGCCTATACTTAAATAAAACCTATTGCCAATCCTTACCGCTAAATACAAATAGTGTAGGGTAGTGTGTATGAAAAAGAAAGAAGTGTTCACAAAATGATATGCAGAATGTTCAGGCCGTTGGCCTCTCTTTCCCATGTTTTCAGCACAGGACGAGGCGGTTCACTAGAACATATCACACTCTTGGGCTTCTTCGGAACGAGGACACAGTCCCATTACCAACATCAGGGCCTTCTGTGCCCAAGTCTCTTAAGTTATCAAAGTCTCTTGATGCAGAGGTCCTGATGTACCAAAACAAACAAAAAGTTACTTCCCTCTTACAAGCACTCAAGTTAGGTGATTCACTCTTCATCTTGGATCCCCCTCACTCGGGCTCAGATCCCTTTTATACCGCAATTATTACTTTGGATCCCCTCTTCCGGGCTCAGATCCCCTTCTCCAATGTTCAGAGAATATCCTTTCTCAAGTGACTCACGATTCAGATCTTTCCTCTCACACAACCAGTCTTCCTCAGCAGGGCTCGGATCAATTGCAGTTTGTATTAGCTATCAAAGACATTTGAATGTGCATGGGATTTAGCTTGACCCATGGCAGGACCACTTTGATTTCACAATTCAAATTTCACATTGCCACTTCTCAGTTGGATACCTAACGGAGACCTTTGAATGAGCATGCATGTGGTGCCGGACCATCCTGTATAGGGTATCTATCTTGGCTTCAAAATTTCAGTCACTCCTTGGATGTTCAATTATATTCACGTTGTTACATCACATATGCTTCACACACTGTTTCTTCTGATTGCTTCTCACACAGTTGCCACTTGCAACCTTGGTTCTAACACAGACCGGTCTGCTTTCAGTCTCCCTGACTCATCGGTTGTGATGACTTTACTGGCGCTTCTTTGTTGTAGGAGCCAAGGACAGTACCACAGCGGCAATCGCTCCTCCCCACCTTGGCTATCGACACAAGAGAGCCCCAGGTACCTCCGACACACATTGCACCTTTTGTTCCGCTTTAATTCCGGGTCTTATGTTTCTTATTCTCGAGGGCTTGTGGAAGTAGCGGTTTTCCTCTGAAAAGGTCAAGGGCACTTCCTCCTTGCAACCCTCTCTGGTCTTGCTGTCTTTTACCTCGTATTAAACTGCTATCTTGGAACTGCTGCTTCCTGGTGTGTTTTGCCTTGCTCTGTGTTCTTCCGTGCTCCGCCTTTTATCCCTATGGGGAAGAGAAATGGAGTTCAGGTGTGTGTTGTTAAGGTGCAGTGTCTGAATCTAACTGATCTCATTAGCGGGACAGGCTTGCAGGAAAAAGCCAGAGGTATTTCTTTTTGCTTTGTCTCAGGGTTTTGTATCTGGCTTGTGAAATGAATAGGTGGGATTGTGGGAAATGTAGTGTTTTATAAAGCAGACTGGGAGTTCAGAAAATAATAGTCAGAGTAACGGGGAGAAGTATGACTGGGATGGTGGGTGTTATAGTATTCCTGAGTAGGCAGAAAAGTAGTTGCATCAGGGAGACAAGGGAAGGTATATTATGAAAGAGAGGGGTTTCATGTTTTTCTCCCTTGCCTTGATCGTCTTCCCTGCCTTCCAGTGGATGTTAATTTCAAAGGTTAGAGGTGGGGTAGATTATTGTCAAGAGGTCTGGTAAGGATGGTTCTATATTTCAGAGAAGGACAGGATTGGGATGAGGTTGAGGTTGAACGACAGCATCCTACAAAAGCTGAGGGGACATCGGGCAAGGACATAGAGGAATGGTGTTCTCCTCTTTTGGTATTCTTCCCTGAGCGTTTCACTCAGCTTCGGCGAAAGGGGGAAAAGACCATTGGGGTTTTCTGAGCTGCACGTCTTGTAACGGATATGCAGAAGGAGTGGAGCATAACTTGCAGAGTGTGTGAAAATCATAAGTGTATAATACAATGTGAATTTAGTTTTCCCTGAAGAAATTCTTAAATGTGGTGTTGTGAAGCAAGAGACATTGCTAAGTTGTTGGAAGCTGATCTTTACCACATAAGTACTTGCAGTTTGGAGTTTATTCTGGCCTGGAAGAAGAGTACACCAGGTCAGAGGTTGTTGTAACACTTTATGCTGTTCTGGAAGGAGATTACACCAGAACAGAGAACAATTTATGTTAATACTGATGAACTAAGGAAGTGTTCTTGGTTTATGCAAAGAAGGTTGTTTAAGTTCTTAATATCACAAGTGGAAGAGAAAGAAACCTTGTTGAACAATTCAGAAGTGTTGGAACTGTTGTGGTCAAATTGTAATCAAAACAAACTGCATTGGATCTTTGGTACAAGACTGGATACCCTTATTCATTTGGAACAGAATCATGCTTGAATCTGGGGGAAGGAGCATTAACCCATGTTATAAGGTGAGACAGTTATCATACTATGAATTTAACGGTTATATTTGTTGCTTTTGAACTGCCATATGTTACCTTTCTGAGCTGTTGTATGTATAATTGTGAGGAGCAGAAAACTTTTGTCAGAGTGTTTCCTTTAGTTTATTTTAGGCAGGGAAATCCTCATCAGATGAGAGATAGTGAGGCATGTAGCCAACCTTTTTAGTTAATAAAATGGCATCTTCTGAAAAACCTTCAAAGTTGTCCGCCTCACATTTATGACCCCTCACATTTAGTGTCAGAGGTGGGATCGGAATCAGTTGATACAAACTGGGGATCCAATATAAATACGGCAGATTCTGATCAGGTAGAGGGTGAGACAGAAGAAGATTGATATGCATATACATCCCCTTCTTAGATCATATTCCTCTTCCTTAGGCCCTACCTCTCCCAACTCTATCAATGGGGAGGAGGTGAATTATAATCCTCTTTCCACAAGAACCGGGAGGATAAGGGAGCACCTTAATCTGTAGCCTCTCCAGATGAATGTAGTCAATTTTAGCACCACACTTGTTCTATCTGGGAATAAGTGGAATAACAACACCTCTCCCATTGTAGGGTCCAATCCCATAACATTTGTAAATGCGTGGAGATGTAGACAGGTCAAATCTTCTACCAGTTGGCTTCATGTGGCCTTTACTTATTTACCTTTTAGGATGGAGGTTATTTTTAAGCCACTAATTAACCAAGCCATTCTCGCCACTAAGAAACAGGTCGAGAATAACACGTATAACCTTTTCTTTCTCCAATTTTACCAAATAACAAATAGGGACAAAATAATAATCTCTTTAGAGCTTAAGGTACAGGTTCTATCCGGCTCGGTTGTCTATCTTCTGCGGCTGGGAGGAAATAGACAAAAAGGGAGGTTAAAGATGGTGCCTGTCCTGTTCAGTGGAAAAGAAATAAAGATCGCCCTTCTGAGTTTTGGTGAGTTGGTAGGAGTCTTGGTACATGAAACCTCATGGGAATATTTTATCACAGTCTGACTTTAGGCAGGGAGATGAAGCTAACATGGCAAAGCAACTTGGTGGGAGGTAGGACCTAGACATTTTTACATGACTCGAAGTGGGAGACAGAGAAAAACTCTGACTCTAGTTACAAACAGACCGAGTCAAGACCACTAAGGGAAGAGAGCAAAGCTCCAGCTATCCTAATAATACAGGAGATCCCTTTTCTCAGGAAATAGGAAATTGTAATACTCTGGAGACTATGGTAATCCCCTTATATTGTTCTGAGAATGTTAGAACATATAAACAGTTAGCAGATGTCATGTTATTCGGGATGCCTGGCAAGGGAAATAACAGCTTTCCTGATTCTCTCAGCCCCAAAATGATAGTCATTGCTTCAGAAAATACCCTCCCTGTCAAGAGGAAACCCTTGAAGTAGGAGGAGAAGATGTAGAGACTTCTTTGACAGAAGAGGAAAGTGAAGATGAACTTGATCCCTCATGGCAGCAATTTGTGTTCCTGTCGAATAACGACCCTGTGAGAAACATGAAGGTGTCCAAGACACAGCCATTGCTATTGGATCCAGTTCCTAGGGGTGGACCAGTGAGGTAGGATCACCTTTATGGGGGTTAGGGGGGGTCCTCTGGGAGTGGAAGTGGGTCACCGATGGGCGATATGCAGTATCCCCCTTCTTGTAATACCTTTTCCCTATCCTACGTTGTAGGATACTCAAATACTCTACCCCACCCTTTTCCGACACAAACATTTTTGCACTTCACGAAAGACGACAGACAACCACCAGAGGCGTTTACCTGACATGTCCCAATACAAGGATAAGGTAAAGTCAGGCAATTCACCAGAATCACACACACCTGACAGCCCTTTCCATTCCCCACAGGGATAAAAGGTGGAGCACGAGAGCACAATACGATTTAGGCAGACCGCACGAGAGAGCTAACTCAGCACGGCAGTTCAAGAGGAGGAGAAAGACGGTGTGCATTGAGAGGGTGACAAGGAGAGAAGCGACCTTTCCCTTTCCGACCAAGGCCCATGAAACCTCTGCAGAAGGAACCGTAAGCCTGCGAACAATAGCCAGCGTGTGTTGCAACAGATGTCAACGGTACAAGGGACCCTCCTCCGCTGATAACCAAGCGGGGGAGAGATGCTTGCCACTGTGGTACCGACCTTGACTCCAGAGACCAGCAAAGCCAAGCGGTTCATCACAACCAGTGAGTCAAGGGGCGAGCCGAGAATAAACCGAACTGTGTTGAAAAAAAGTAGCAAATGGCTAATTGAAGAAAGTACGAAAATAAAATTATACGAGAGGGGAAAACCAGCTGCAAAGGAGTCAGGCACCACGTGGGTGCTCACTCAGGAGACACCGGGCGATTACTCTATGGTTGAAACTCCCATTACCAGAAGGCCTTGAGAAAGGGGTCAGAGTGGTCCTACAGGGGTCTGGTAAAATCCTCTGTACAGTCGAAAGTCTTTGGCCGGCAGATGATTGTGAAGCTAAGGGAAGTGAATCCTGCATCATAAGAACTGTTCAAGAAATTGTGTAAATTGGCAAAGTTGGCAAGTGTGAATCCGACAGAGGGATGCCGATGAAAAGGGGGCGAAGTCTGAAGTCCCGGTAAATAGTGTGTTAACAAGAGTGAATCCGGCAGAGGGATGTCCACAGTGAACTGTTTAAGAAGACATTAAGATCAGTGAATGTCACAGAGGAGATTGTGTTGAAAGCCGTAGTGAACCCAATGGAGGGAGGCTAACATTCGAGAAGGATCTGAGCCCGGAAAAGGGGGATCGAGGAGTGATGGGCATCACCGAACGTCCAAGCAGAAAGGAACTTTATTTATTTGTGGAACACATCCGGCTCTCAGACGCAAGAGACTTTTTGTAGAAAAGAGACTTAACCACCAAAGGCTCTGATAACTGATAGCAGAACTGTTTGTTAAGGAGAATTCTCCAGAATGGCTAATTTCCCTTACCTTTTGAGTCCCTCAGCAGCTTCGCTGGATTTCTAAGGTTTCATATTTTCACCTGGTAAGAGTGCAACCCTTTTCTCCCACTCTCACATGTGTTTTGCTGTGTGTTGTTGATTTTTATGCTCATGGACTATGGAGTCTCACCCACCCCATAGGCATCATCTTTTTACTGTGTGTCACCCAGCACCTTTAGTGCAGTGACACAGGGTTGTCTTTTCAGACTTCCCACTCTGATTTTACTAGTCTTTTTAAATGTGAAGAGCCAGTACACCCTATCTTCCCATAGAGTACTGGAGGGGTTAATAGTTATCCCCTTTTGTCTGATTCTCATGGAACATTAGTATGTTCCCCTTTCTCTAAGATATGGCTGGTGGCAGTGGTATCTTCCATTTTTATTATAGCGCAGACTATGAAAATAGCCTTTGGTACCATTAGAGGCTATGGTGGAAGCCTCAAACTCAAACCCAGTAATCCACTTTTAATTTTACTTTTTTCCAGTCGAGTTCTTTCACCATATCTTTTTGTAAAGGTCCTTCTAGTGGTTTACTCTGCGCGCCAAACCAGGTTTGGTTCCTTTGTTCGCTGTCCTTTGGCGGGCTTCTGCACAGAAGCCCTCCTTAGGCGCCTGAGTGTCTGGGTGGGCAGGATGTGAGGGAGGGGTTTGAGGCCCCTTGCAAAGGGTCTCCTTGGAGATCCAAGTCACACTCTTGTTTGATTGGTTAGGTGGCTGCCCTGCCAGGACAGCCACCCTGCTGTGTGATTGACAGCCAAGCTGTGTGAATGGGGGATTTGGTGCATAAAAAGCCAGTCTCTGGGACTGGAAGGCAGAGTCGCCACTGGAACGAGAGAACCAACTAGAAGCTGAAGGAAGACGACTGCTGCAACTACTGGACACCCGGTGAAGCTCTGCTGTAGGTCTGAATCGCCTGAAACTTCGACGACAGAGGAGATCTGCAAGGAATCTTCTTCCCTTGAGCCTGGTGGGAACAACCAGCTCGCCAAACGCCAGACACTGGTCCTCATCCTGGTTGAATTTACTGTGCATCGCTGCAGTAGATCGGATAGCCAGTGGGAAGAGAACCAGTTTGGGTTTTAAGGAGTGCACCTTTTATTAGTCCTTTTGTTCCGCTGCTGGCTTCTTCCCTGGGCAGTGCAGGACCCTCCAGCCATCCTCCTTCTAGTCACCACAATGGAAGCTTCAGGAACCGTGAACCTGCAGGAACTACCAGGAACAACTGCCTCAGCTACAGCATTCTTCTTCTTTAAAAGTACTGTGCAAATTCGGTTGCCCGTTTCGTCCGACCGCAGTGAAAGCGCAGGAAATCTTTCACCTCTCCGAAGGCTTGTCCTTCTCTTCTCCTTTGAATAACTTTTCCTCCGACCAACTTCGTTTTGAACTCCTGGCGGTCAGAAAATATTATTGGCCAAAAAGATGGCCAATAATAAAACAAATATCTAAAATATATATATTTTTTAAGTCCCTAAGGAAAGTTTCAAACAAATGAAGCTCAAACTTTAAAATTGGAAACACTAGGGGGCATCCGTTTTGGGATTTCAGGCAGCCTCCTCGGCTCTGTCTTTGTGGCACTAAACAAGCTGCAAAAGCCCCCTACTGGGAGCTTTTGCTTACTGCAGCCTGAGAAGAGCTGAGGAGGCTGCCTTCACTTTCATTTTACGTTTTCTGTGCTCCCCAAACCCAGGGAAGCACAGAAAATGTAAAATGAAGGCAAAAAGCTGAGGCGCTCCAATTAAAAATATAATGCTGTTGTATTTGTGATTGCCGAAAACCACGGAAATCACAAATACAACAACGTTATTCTGACAGCGGCAGCTTTCGTGTGGAGTCTCCTGGGCTCCCCCAACCCTGAGGGAGTCCAGGAGACTCCCAGCGAAAGCTGCCGCATTCAGAATAACAAAGTTTTTGGATTTGTAAATACTGCAGTATTTACAAATCCAAAAACGTTGTATTTCTAAACACTGTGGCATGGAAACACAACCCCGTTGTGTTTCTGCCTACAGCAGCTTTCACTTTGGAGCTCACTTTGGAGGGCTTCCAGAGGGCTCCAAGCTGAAGCTACCGCAAACATAAATACAACGTTTTAAAAGCTGCAGTTTTATTTCTCCTCCAGCCCGGAAAACTTAGAAAACAAACGCAGCTAGTGCTTATTTAAAAAGAAAAAAATAGCACTTACCGAGATGCAGCTGCAGCTTTCCTGCCTGTAGTCTCTGGTCCCTGTCCGACGAGTCCAGCAAGAATGAAGCAAAAGCCACTCAGCGGTAGATTTTTGTTTACTACAGCTGACTGGCTTTTGCTTCATTAGCGCCGCAAACGCAAGCGCAGATGGCATCCAGTTCACAAAATGGATGCCCCCTAGTGCTTGCAATTTTAAAGTTTGAGCTTCATTTGCTCAAAACTTTCCATAGGGACTTAAAAATATATATATTTTAGATATTTGTTTTATTATTGGCCATCTTTTTGGCCAATAATATTTCCTGACCGAACCATTGCTTTAACCGCAAACTACTTTGAACTGTGTGATCCTCTGCAAAGACTCTGAACCATTAACATTGGCCCAGACCTATTGACTTGAATGTTAGTTGTAGTAGCCTTTTCTAGATTGCCCTGACTATAACTTGTTGGTGGTATTGATTTTGAATAACCTTGTCTTTTCTCCCTTTTTAAATTACTGGAGTGCCATTTTGCTCACACTTCATTTTGAGCCTAACCTATCCAGAATTGATTGGGGGTTGTTGTAGTATATTAAGACTTGCGATTTTCTGCTGCTTTATGATAGTGAACTGTTTTATAAATGATGGTGTAAACAAATGTATATTCTTTTACTCGGAAACCTTGAATCAGTGTTTGTTTGAGCCATAGTAATTGTTGTCCTTTGTGTAACTTCTGATGCTGCTCACTTTACTCTTGAGATAAGTCTGGCTGCTCAGCCATCTCTACCACTTTACTGTGTAGTACAGGCTTGTACCAAAGCTGAAATTGTGCTTACATTTGTAGTCTTAATTGTGTGTAGTGGTCCCAAAGGGTACTGCACAGGACTCTGCCTAACACTGTTGGCTCGTGCTGGGAAAGCTCGAGTGTGGGCTGTGCTCCGGAATCCCGCCTTGTCCCGTATTGAAAGCGTGCAGAAGGGAGACCCCCTACTAACACACCCTGACTTATCATTTGTGAACACTGCTTTCTTTCTTCTTTAACCCATGCTCATTATTTGTATTTAGCGTAAGGATTGGCAATAGGTTTTTCTTAGTATAGGCCCTTTTATTTGACAAGACGCCACTAGGACTGCCTTATTATTATGTGATGGTTGCAGCTTGCTCCCATCTTAGATTTAGGTTTAGATTAGGTGTTTTTCCAACTTGCATATACAGTTTAATAAACACCCTTGAACTGTGATCACTTGTGTCTGTCTTTACTGTTGCCACCATGAGTTCCTTACAACTCCCAGAACAGGAGTATTTTTTCTTGTGGAAAAGTGTGTCATCTCACCGAACGTCCATTTAATAAACTAGAAAGCTCTCCCTTACCATTAGAGCATAAATTAGAATGGAAAGGCAAACCGCACCCCATATTTTCCTATGGCAACATGATGTATATCCATTCTAGTTAAAGTACCACCTCTTCTCATTTTAAAAAGATCCATTTGGTTGAAAACCCAGTGTTTTGTACCGGAGAAAAGAATAGTACCGGAGAAAAGAATAGTTATAATGTCCTTGTAGAATTGCATGGGAAAACAATCTGGGCTCAGTTAGATACCGGGGGCAGATGTTCTGCAGTACAATCTGGCATTCTTTCATCACATTGGAAACGCATAGGTAAAAAGACTATAGGTTGTGCTCATGGAGAGGCAGAAGGACATCCCTTGACTAAGTTTGACATTACCATTTTGGGAAAACCCATGTTGGTATTAGTGGCAGTAATACCTAATATTCCTACCCCAATGATCTTAGGTAGTGAAACTCCCCATTTTGATCAATGGGTTTTTCGCGTGGCACAGATAACATTGAAGCCAGTTAAATGTTTTTAGCAACAAACAGATAAAATATCTTGTTGCTCTTCCCAAAGTTCTTGGGCTAAAAAGGAAATATTTTGATCAGATCCAGTAGGGGACTGGAAAGCATGTGAACCTTCTATAAATGTGGGGAAGGCTTTGAAGGGGTAAAAGAACCTGGACCGTGAGGTCAGATCTTTAAGGGAAGGGTATGTGATGAATCCTACTGGAGTCCTCACAAAGAACCTGCCTAAAGTCTTCTCCCAGGTGGCAAGAGAAAGGCAGATGTTTCCTAATCCTGGCGGGTCAGTGTGTGAGGTAAACCTGCACTGCCGCTTCCTATGCTGTACCTGTTCAGTGCAAGAGGTACACATGCAATGCTGGTGCCTCCTCTGCAGGTCAGTGTGTGAGCGAAGCCTGCACTGCCACTTCCTATGCTGTACCTGTTCAGTGCAAGAGGTACACATGCAATGCTGGTACATCCTCTGCGGTTCAGTGTGTGAGCGAAGCCTGCACTGCTGCTTCCTATGCTGTACCTGTTCAGTGCAAGAGGTACACATGCAATGCTGGTACCTCCTCTGGCTGGTTCAGTGTTTGAGGGAAGTCTGCACTGCCGCTTCCTATGCTGTACCTGTTCAGTGCATGAGGTACACATGAAATGCTGGTACATCCTCTGCAGGTCAGTGTGTGAGCGAAGCCTGCACTGCGGCTTACTATGCTGTACCTGTTCAGTGCAAGAGGTACACATGCAATGCTGGTGCCTCCTCTGCGGGTCAGTGTGTGAGCGAAGCCTGCACTGCCGCTTCCTATGCTGTACCTGTTCAGTGCAAGCGGTACACATGCAATGCTAGTGCCTCCTCTCCTCTGTCTGGTTCAGTGTGTGAGGGAAGCCTGCACTGCCGCTTCCTATGCTGTAACTGTTCAGTGCAGGAGGTACACATGCAATGCTGGTACCTCCTCTGCGAGTCAGTGTGTGAGGGAAGCCTGCACTGTTGCTTCCTATGCTGTACCTGTTCAGTGCAAGAGGTACACATGCAATGCTGGTGCCTCCTCCAATGCGGATCAGTGTGTGAGTGAAGCCTGCACTGCCGCTTCCTATGCTGTACCTGTTCAGTGCAAGAGGTACACATGCAATGCTGGTACCTCCTCTGCGGGTCAGTGTGTGAGGGAAGCCTGCGCTGCCGCTTCCTATGCTGTACCTGTTCAGTTCAAGAGGTACACATGCAATGCTGGTACCTCCTCTGCGGGTCAGTGTGTGAGGGAAGCCTGCGCTGCCGCTTCCTATGCTGTACCTGTTCAGTGCAAGCGGTACACATGTAATGCTGGTGCCTCCTCTGCGGGTCAGTGTGTGAGCGAAGCCCGCACTGCCGCTTCCTATGCTGTACCTGTTCAGTGCATGAGGTACACATGCAATGCTGGTACCTCCTCTGCGGGTTTAGTGTGCAAGGGAAGCCTGCACTGCTGCTTCCTATGCTGTACCTGTTCAGTGCAAGAGGTACACATGCAATGCTGGTGCCTTCTCTGCGGGTCAGTGTGTGAGCGAAGCCTGCACTGCCGCTTCCTATGCTGTACCTGTTCAGTGCATGAGGTGCACATGCAATGCTGGTGCCTCCTCCATGCAGGTCAGTGTGTGAGGGAAGCCTGCGCTGCTGCTTCCTATGCTGTACCTGTTCAGTGCAAGAGGTACACATGCAATGCTGGTGCCTCCTCTGCGGGTCAGTGTGTGAGGGAAGCCTGCACTGCCGCTTCCTATGCTGTACCTGTTCAGTGCAAGAGGTACACATGCAATGGTGGTGCCTCCTCTGCGGGTCAGTGTGTGAGGGAAGCCTGCACTGCCACTTCCTATGCTGTACCTGTTCAGTGCAAGAGGTACACATGCAATGCTGGTACCTCCTCTGCGGGTCAGTGTGTGAGGGAAGCCTGCACTGCCGCTTCCTATGCTGTACCTGTTCAGTGCAAGAGGTACACATGCAATGCTGGTGCCTCCTCTGCGGGTCAGTGTGTGAGTGAAGCCTGCACTGCCGCTTCCTATGCTGTACCTGTTCAGTGCAAGAGGTACACATGCAATGCTGGTACCTCCTCTGCGGGTCAGTGTGTGAGGGAAGCCTGCACTGCCGCTTCCTATGCTGTACCTGTTCAGTGCATGAGGTACACATGCAATGCTGGTGCCTCCTCTGCGGGTCAGTGTGTGAGGTAAACCTGCACTGCCGCTTCCTATGCTGTACCTGTTCAGTGCAAGAGGTACACATGCAATGCTGGTGCCTCCTCTGTCTGGTTCAGTGTTTGAGGGAAGTCTGCACTGCCGCTTCCTATGCTGTACCTGTTCAGTGCAAGAGGTACACATGCAATGCTGGTGCCTCCTGCGTGTGGTTCAGTGTGTGAGCGAAGCCTGCGCTGCCGCTTCCTATGCTGTACCTGTTCAGTGCAAGAGGTACACATGCAACCTCGGTCCAGGGCCCAGCCACTCTCCACCTGCACTGCCTCCCCGGCTCCCCCTGCACTGTGGGACTGTCACTGTATCCCTACAGCCCCTTTCCCAGCACTTGCTCTGCACTTACCTCGCACTTGCCACCAGCTGGCCCTTTCTATTTATTATTTATTATTATTTTATTTTATTTTATTTTTTTTTTTTTTACGCTACTTACCTTGTACTGCACTTCCCCCCCACCTCCTCCCCCCTGCACTTCCTCCTTTTCCCCTTACCTCTGCACTTGCGCGATCTGAATGACACCTGGCCTAGTAGGATCGTTTGTCTGTTTTCCCCTTGTTTCCCTCCCTCCCTGCCTCGTCGCGCCTTGAAACACTTGTGTATAGGCGCGTTACAAATACCATATCATATCATATCATATCATGCAATGCTGGTGCCTCCTCTGTGCGGGTCAGTGTGTGAGCAAAGCCTGCACTGCCGCTTCCTATGCTGTACCTGTTCAGTGCAAGAGGTACACATGCAATGCTGGTGCCTCCTCTGTCTGGTTCAGTGTGTGAGGGAAGCCTGCACTGCCGCTTCCTATACTGTACCTGGTCAGTGCATGAGGTACACATGTAATGCTGGTGCCTCCTCTGCGGGTTAGTGTGTGAGGGAACCCTGCACTGCCGCTTCCTATGCTGTACCTGTTCAGTGCAAGTGGTACACATGCAATGCTGGTGCCTCCTCTGCGGGTCAGTGTGTGAGTGAAGCCTGCACTGCTGCTTCCTATGCTGTACCTGTTCAGTGCAAGAGGTACACATGCAATGCTGGTACCTCCCCTGCGGGTCAGTGTGTGAGGGAAGCCTGCACTGCCGCTTCCTATGCTGTACCTGTTCAGTGCAAGAGGTACACATGCAATCTGGTGCCTCCTCCATGCGTACAAAATGAATGACTGATCAGCTGGAGTATGAACCTTCATTTCCCATATGTATGATTATTTTTCTAAAGAAATCGTCTGGGTACACTGCTAATTCTAGCAGAGCAATGCATAAGAATAGAGGCTTCTCGCCAGACTTGGAAGAGCGCCATATGCAAAGAAGAGTTTAAGGTATTAACACATTGATGCCAGAAGTCAATTTGCTCCAGGTGTTCCAAGTTATGGACAAAGTTCCCAAGATGTTTCCCTCGACAGCTGCTCAACTCCCGACATTTAGTTAATACATGGCAAGCGGTTTCAAGCTCAGTGCGCAACCCACACATTCTACAATAGCTTTCTGATTCCAAGAGGCGCTTGGTCCGCTTAACTACCGACTTTGTGAGATAAGCTTCCACTTCTGCTGCTCATACTGTACTGTACTAAGTCAGTGCATGAGGGAAGCTTGCACTCTTGTCACCCATGCTGCACATGTTTATTGAGTGATGGACGCTTGCACTATTATCAACCATGCTGTACATGGTCTTTGTCTGAAGGAAGCTGGCAGCATTGCTGACCATGCCGTACTGCCCATGCCGTACTTGCTCAGCGCATGGGGGATGCTTGCACTATTATCACCGAAGCAGTACCTGTTCTTTCAGTGAGTGAAGCTTGCACTATTATCACCCATTTGTGTAAGGGATGCTTGCACTATTGCTCCTCCTGCTCTACCTGTTCATTGAGTGAAGGAAGCTTGCAGCGTTGCTGCCCATGCCGTACTTGCTCAGCGCATGAGGGAAGCTTGCACTATTATCCCCCAAGCTGTACCTGTTCTTTCAGTGAGTGAAGGTTGCACTAGTTCAAACTATGCTGTACCTGTTCATGTGCGAGGGACGCTTGCACTATTGCCACCCATGCTGAGCCTGTTCATTGAGTGATGGAAGCTTGCACTATTGCCACCCATGCTGCACCTGTGCATTGAGTGATGGGTGCTTGCACTATTGCCACCCATGCTGCACCTGTGCATTGATTGATGTAAGCTTGCACTATTGCTGTACCTGTTCATTGTGTGAGGGAAGCTTGCTCTATTGCCACAAATGCTGCACCTGTTCTTTTTGCTAAGGAAGCTTGCAGTTTTGCTGCCCATGCTGCCCCTGTGCATTGAGTGATGGAAGCTTGCACTATTATCACCCATGCTGTACGTGGTCTTTTTGCTAAGGAAGCTTGCCGTTTTGCTGCCCATGCTGTCCCTGTGCATTGAGTGATGGAAGCTTGCACTATTGCCACCCATGCTGCACCTGTTTTTTGTCTGAAGGAAGCTTGCAGTGTTGCTGCCCATGCCGTTCTTGCTCAGCGCATGAGGGAAGCTTGCACTATTATCACCCATGCTGCACCTGTTCTTTTTGTGAAGGAAGCTTGCAGTGTTGCTGCCCATGCTGCACCTGTTCTTAGTCTGAAGGAAGCTTGCAGTGTTGCTGCCCATGCTGCACCTGTTCTTTTTGTGAAGGAAGCTTGCAGTGTTGCTGCCCATGCTGCACCTGTTCTTTTTGTGAAGGAAGCTTGCAGTGTTGCTGCCCATGCTGCACCTGTTCTTTTTGTGAAGGAAGCTTGCAGTGTTGCTGCCCATGCTGCACCTGTGCATTGAGTGGTGGAAGCTTGCACTATTGCCACCCATGCTGTACCTGTTCATTGTGTGAGGGTAGCTTGCACTATTGCCTCCCATGCTGCACCTGTTCATTGAGTGATGGAAGCCTGTGTTATTATCACCCATGCTGTACGTGTTCTTTTTGGTAAGGAAGCTTGCTGTGTTTCTGCCCATGTTGCCCCCGTGCATTGAGTGATGGAAGCTTGCACTATTGCCAACCATGCTGCACCTGTTCATTGAGTGATGGAAGCTCACACTTTTGACACCCGGGCTGCACCTGTTCTTTGTGTGAGGGAAGCTTGCACTGCTGCCACCCATGCTGCACCTATTCTTAGTCTGAAGGAAGCTTGCAGTGTTGCTGCCAATGCTGCACCTGTTCTTAGTCTGAAGAAAGCTTGCAGTGTTGCTGCCCATGCTGCACCTGTGCATTGAGTGATGGAAGCATGCACTATTGCCACCCATTCTGCACCTGTTCATTGAGTGATGGAAGCCTGTGTTATTATCACCCATGCTGTACGTGTTCTTTTTGCTAAGGAAGCTTGCTGTGTTTCTGCCCATGTTGCCCCCGTGCATTGAGTGATGGAAGCTTGCACTATTGCCAACCATGCTGCACCTGTTCATTGAGTGATGGAAGCTTGCCCTATTACCACCCATGCTGCACCTGTTTATTGAGTGATGGAAGCTCACACTTTTGACACCAAGGCTGCACTTGTTCTTTGTGTGAGGGAAGCTTGCACTACTGCCACCCATGCTGCACCTGTTCTTAGTCTGAAGGAAGCTTGCAGTGTTCCTGCCAATGCTGCACCTGTTCTTAGTCTGAAGGAAGCTTGCAGTGTTGCTGCCCATGCTGCACCTGTTCTTAGTCTGAAGGAAGCTCGCAGTGTTGCTGCCCATGCTGCACCTGTTCTTAGTCTGAAGGAAGCTTGCAGTATTGCCTCGCATGCTGCACCTGTTCTTTGTGTGAAGGAAGCTTGCAGTGTTGCCACCCATGCTGCACCTGTTCTTAGTCTGAAGGAAGCTTGCAGTGTTCCTGCCAATGCTGCACCTGTTCTTAGTCTGAAGGAAGCTTGCAGTGTTGCTGCCCATGCTGCACCTGTTCTTAGTCTGAAGGAAGCTCGCAGTGTTGCTGCCCATGCTGCACCTGTTCTTAGTCTGAAGGAAGCTTGCAGTATTGCCTCGCATGCTGCACCTGTTCTTTGTGTGAAGGAAGCTTGCAGTGTTGCTGCCCATGCTGCACCTGTTCTTAGTCTGAAGGAAGCTTGCAGTGTTGCTGCCCATGCTGCACCTGTTCTTTGTGTGAGGGAAGCTTGCAGTGTTGCTGCCCATGCTGCACCTGTTCTTTGTGTGAAGGAAGCTTGCAGTGTTGCTGCCCATGCTGCACCTGTTCTTAGTCTGAAGGAAGCTTGCAGTGTTGCTGCCCATGCTGCACCTGTTCTTTGTGTGAGGGAAGCTTGCAGTGTTGCTGCCCATGCTGCACCTGTTCTTTGTGTGAAGGAAGCTTGCAGTGTTGCTGCCCATGCTGCACCTGTTCTTAGTCTGAAGGAAGCTTGCAGTGTTGCTGCCCATGCTGCACCTGTTCTTAGTCTGAAGGAAGCTTGCAGTGTTGCCGCCCATGCTGCACCTGTTCTTAGTCTGAAGGATGCTTGCAGTGTTGCTGCCCATGCTGCACCTGTTCTTTGTGTGAGGGAAGCTTGCAGTGTTGCTGCCCATGCTGCACCTGTTCTTTGTGTGAAGGAAGCTTGCAGTGTTGCTGCCCATGCTGCACCTGTTCTTAGTCTGAAGGAAGCTTGCAGTGTTGCTGCCCATGCTGCACCTGTTCTTAGTCTGAAGGATGCTTGCAGTGTTGCTGCCCATGCTGCACCTGTTCTTAGTCTGAAGGAAGCTTGCAGTGTTGCTGCCAATGCTGCACCTGTTCTTAGTCTGAAGGAAGCTTGCAGTGTTGCTGCCCATGCTGCACCTGTTCTTAGTCTGAAGTAAGCTTGCAGTGTTGCTGCCATTGCTGCACCTGTTCTTAGTCTGAAGGAAGCTTGCAGTGTTGCTGCCCATGCTGCACCTGTTCTTAGTCTGAAGGATGCTTGCAGTATTGCCTCGCATGCTGCACCTGTTCTTAGTCTGAAGGAAGCTTGCAGTGTTGCCACCCATGCTGCACCTGTTCTTAGTCTGAAGGAAGCTTGCAGTGTTTCTGCCATTGCTGCACCTGTTCTTAGTCTGAAGGAAGCTTGCAGTGTTGCTGCCCATGCTGCACCTGTTCTTAGTCTGAAGGAAGCTTGCAGTGTTGCTGCCCATGCTGCACCTGTTCGTTGCGTGAAGGAAGCTTGCACCGTTGCTGCCCATGCTGCACCCTTTCTTTATATGAAGGACGCTTGCAGCGTTGCTGCACCTGTTCTTAGTCTGAAGGAAGCTTGCAGTGTTGCTGCCCATGCTGCACCTGTTCTTAGTCTGAAGGAAGCTTGCAGTGTTGCTGCCCATGCTGCACCTGTTCGTTGCGTGAAGGAAGCTTGCACCGTTGCTGCCCATGCTGCACCTGTTCTTTATATGAATGACGCTTGCAGCGTTGCTGCACCTGTTCTTAGTCTGAAGGAAGCTTGCAGCTTTGCTGCCCATGCCGCGCTTGCTCAGCGCCTGAGGGAGCACGGGCTGTACCTTTTCAGGGTGTGGGGCAAGTCTCTGCCGCCGTGCCCTTTCTGATGCTATGCAACATTCTAATGAATAATTGCGTCCTTCGCCCTCCCCGCCGCGCCCCTCCAGGGGAGTCGCCTGTGCCAGCTTGACACACATGTCCATGGAGAGCCACCAGCCTCCCGCTAGGCGCTTCGTCTTCGCCCTGTGCCTGGGGAGGGCTTTTATCACCAGGGTAACCAGGTGTGTTCTTCCTGCACACCTGACCGTGCAAAACAACAGCCGCTCGGATGCTCGGATGTCAGGGAGGTGCCAGCAGCGGCCGACGGCCGAAGGCGCAACCGTGCTGCTGAAGGAAGTGCAGGTAAGTGGGGGCACCTCCTGGGGATGCCCGTTTCCCTATACATTCTGGGACGGGTGGCTGGCACCATTGCAGAGTTTGGGGACATGCGGTCAGTGGGCATGGTTCTGGCAGGACCGGCTAAAAACCTCACGCCTGCTACTGGAGACGGTGTGTCGCGCCCGTGACAGAGAGCGTGACAGAAACGTACATGCAGGGAGCGTGCACCACTGTTCCGTGTGTGGTGTGGGGGTGGTGGGGCGGCGGCGTCCACTGCTTCTGCTGGGGACACCTTGACCCTGTTCAGTGTGTGAGGGAAGCTTGCACCACTGCTGCTCCTGGAAGCTTGCACCACTGCTGCTCCTGTTCCATGTGAGAGGGCAGAGGGGGGCTTCTGCCGCTGCTCTCCACCTGGACCCTGTTCAGTGTGTGAGGGAAGCTTGCACCACTGCTGCTCCTGTTCCATGTGAGAGGGCAGAGGGGGGCTTCTGCCGCTGCTCTCCACCTGGACCCTGTTCAGTGTGTGAGGGAAGCTTGCACCACTGCTGCTCCTGTTCCATGTGAGAGGGCAGAGGGGGGCTTCTGCCGCTGCTCTCCACCTTGAACCTGTTCAGTGTGTGAGGGAAGCTTACACCACTGCTGCTCCTGTTCCATGTGAGAGGGCAGAGGGGGGCTTCTGCCGCTGCTCTCCACCTGGACCCTGTTCAGTGTGTGAGAGAAGCTTGCACCACTGCTGCGCCTGGAAGCTTGCACCACTGCTGCTCCTGTTCGATGTGAGAGGGCGGGGGGGGCTTCTACCGCTGCTCTCCACCTTGAACCTGTTCAGTGTGTGAGGGAAACTTGCACCACTGCAGCTCCTGTTGCATGTGAGAGTCCTGTTCCATGTGAAAGGGCAGAGGGGGGCTTTCTGCCGCTGCTCTCCACCTTGACCCTGTCAGTGTGTGAGGGAAGTTTGCACCACTGCTGCTCCTGGAAGCTTGCACCAGTGCTGCTCCTGTTCCATGTGAGAGGGCAGAGGGGGGCCTTCTGCTGCTGCTCTCCACCTGGTCCCTGTTCAGTGTGTGAGGGAAGCTTGCACCACTGCTGCTCCTGTTCCATGTGAGAGGGCAGAGGGGAGCTTCTGCCGCTGCTCTCCACCTGGAACCTGTTCAGTGTGTGAGGGAAGCTTGTACCACTGCTGCTTCTGTTCCATGTGAGAGGGCAGAGAGGGGGGCTTCTGCCGCTGCTCTCCGACTGGACCCTGTCCAGTGTGTGAGGGAAGCTTGCACCACTGCTGCTCCTGTTCCATGTGAGAGGGCAGAGGGGGGCTTCTGCCGCTGCTCTCCACCTTGAACCTGTTCAGTGTGTGAGGGAAGCTTGCACCACTGCTGCTCCTGTTCCATGTGAGAGGGCAGAGGGGGGCCATCTGCCGCTGCTCTCCACCGGGACCCTGTTCAGTGTGTGAGGGAAGCTTGCACCACTGCTGCTCCTGTTGCATGTGAGAGTCCTGTTCCATGTGAGAGGGCAGAGGGGGGCATTCTGCCACTGCTCTCCACCTGGACCCTGTTCAGTGTGTGAGGGAAGCTTGCACCACTGCTGCTGTTCCATGTGAGAGGGCAGAGGGGAGCCTTCTGCTGATGCTCTCCACCTTGACCCTGTTCAGTGTGTGAGGGAAGCTTGCACCACTGCTGCTCCTGTTCCATGTGAGAGGGCAGAGGGGGGCTTCTGCCGCTGCTCTCCACCTGGACCCTGTTCAGTGTGTGAGGGAATCTTGCACCACTGCCTCTCCTGTTCCATGTGAGAGTCCTGTTCCATGTGAAAGGGCAGAGGGGGGCTTTCTGCCGCTGCTCTCCACCTTGACCCTGTTCAGTGTGTGAGGGAAGCTTGCACCACTGCTGCTCCTGGAAGCTTGCACCACTGCTGCTCCTGTTCCATGTGAGAGGGCAGAGGGGGGCTTCTGCCGCTGCTCTCCACCTGGACCCTGTTCAGTGTGTGAGGGAAGCTTGCACCACTGCTGCTCCTGTTCCATGTGAGAGGGCAGAGGGGGGCTTCTGCCGCTGCTCTCCACCTGGACCCTGTTCAGTGTGTGAGGGAAGCTTGCACCACTGCTGCTCCTGTTCCATGTGAGAGGGCAGAGGGGGGGCTTCTGCCGCTGCTCTCCACCTGGACCCTGTTCAGTGTGTGAGGGAAGCTTGCACCACTGCTGCGCCTGGAAGCTTGCACCACTGCTGCTCCTGTTCCATGTGAGAGTCCTGTTCCATGTGAAAGGGCAGAGGGGGGCTTTCTGCCGCTGCTCTCCACCTTGACCCTGTCAGTGTGTGAGGGAAGTTTGCACCACTGCTGCTCCTGGAAGCTTGCACCAGTGCTGCTCCTGTTCCATGTGAGAGGGCAGAGGGGGGCCTTCTGCTGCTGCTCTCCACCTGGACCCTGTTCAGTGTGTGAGGGAAGCTTGCACCACTGCTGCTCCTGTTCCATGTGAAAGGGCAGAGGGGGGCCTTCTGCTGCTGCTCTCCACCTTGAACCTGTTCAGTGTGTGAGGGAAGCTTGCACCACTGCTGCTGTTCCATGTGAGAGGGCAGAGAGGGGGGCTTCTGCCGCTGCTCTCCGACTGGACCCTGTCCAGTGTGTGAGGGAAGCTTGCACCACTGCTGCTCCTGTTCCATGTGAGAGGGCAGAGGGGGGCTTCTGCCGCTGCTCTCCACCTTGAACCTGTTCAGTGTGTGAGGGAAGCTTGCACCACTGCTGCTCCTGTTCCATGTGAGAGGGCAGAGGGGGGCATTCTGCCACTGCTCTCCACCTGGACCCTGTTCAGTGTGTGAGGGAAGCTTGCACCACTGCTGCTGTTCCATGTGAGAGGGCAGAGGGGAGCCTTCTGCTGATGCTCTCCACCTTGACCATGTTCAGTGTGTGAGGGAAGCATGCACCGCTGCTGCTCCTGTTCCATGTGAGAGTCCTGTTCCATGTGAGAGGGCAGAGGGGGGCCTTCCGCGCTGCTCTCCACCTTGACCCTGTTCAGTGTGTGAGGGAAGCTTGCACCACTGCTGCTCCTGTTCCATGTGAGAGGGCAGAGGGGGGCATTCTGCCACTGCTCTCCACCTTGACCCTGTTCAGTGTGTGAGGGAAGCTTACACCACTGCTGCTCCTGTTCCATGTGAGAGGGCGGGGGGGGCCTTCCGCGCTGCTCTCCACCTTGACCCTGTTCAGTGTGTGAGGGAAGCTTGCACCACTGCTGCTCCTGTTCCATGTGAGAGGGCAGAGGGGGCCATCTGCCGCTGCTCTCCACCTTGAACCTGTTCAGTGTGTGAGGGACGCTTGCACCACTGCTGCTGTTCCATGTGAGAGGGCAGAGGGGGGCCTTCTGCCGCTGCTCTCCACCTGGACCCTGTTCAGTGTCTGAGGGAAGCTTGCACCACTGCTGCTCCTGTTCCATGTGAAAGGGCAGAGGGGGGCCTTCTGCCGCTGCTCTCCACCTGGACCCTGTTCAGTGTGTGAGGGAAGCTTGCACCACTGCTGCTCCTGTTACATGTGAAAGGGCAGAGGGGGGCCTTCTGCCGCTGCTCTCCACTTGGACCCTGTTCAGTGTGTGAGGGAAGCTTGCACCACTGCTGCTGTTCCATGTGAGAGGGCAGAGGGGGGCCTTCTGTCGCTGCTCTCCACCTGGACCCTGCTCAGTGTGTGAGGGAAGCTTGCACCACTGCTGCTCCTGTTCCATGTGAAAGGGCAGAGGGGGGCCATCTGCCGCTGCTCTCCACCTGGACCCTGTTCAGTGTGTGAGGGAAGCTTGCACCACTGCTGATCCTGTTCCATGTGAGAGGGCAGAGGGGGGCCTTCTGCCGCTACTCTCCACCTGGACCCTGTTCAGTGTGTGAGGGAAGCTTGCACCACTGCTGCTCCTGTTCCATGTGAGAGGGCAGAGTGGGGCCTTCTGCCGCTGCTCTCCGCCTTGAACCTGTTCAGTGTGTGAGGGAAGCTTGCACCACTGCTGCTCCTGTTCCATGTGAGAGGGCAGAGGGGGGCTTCTGCCGCTGCTCTCCGCCTGGACCCTGTCCAGTGTGTGAGGGAAGCTTGCACCACTGCTGGTCCTGTTCCATGTGAGAGGGCAGAGGGGGCCATCTGCCGCTGCTCTCCACCTGGACCCTGTTCAGTGTGTGAGGGAAGCTTGCACCACTGCTGCCCCACTGCTGCTCCTGTTGCATGTGAGAGTCCTGTTCCATGTGAAAGGGCAGAGGGGGGCCTTCTGCCGCTGCTCTCCACCTTGACCCTGTTCAGTGTGTGAGGGAAGCTTGCACCACTGCTGCTCCTGTTACATGTGAGAGTCCTTTTCCATGTGAAAGGGCAGAGGGGGGCCTTCTGCCGCTGCTCTCCACCTGGACCCTGTTCAGTGTGTGAGGGAAGTTAATCAGTGGAGCCAAGAGACCGTGGCTCTTCCCCAATTATATGATTACCCACTGATGACCGAAACATTGTGTCAGTCTTGGCAATCAAATTCTGTGGTTTTTATTGCACATAACATCATTGTGAAAACGTATTTTGTAAAGTATAACAACATCACACGATACTAAATGAATGTAGACTTTTGGGCATGAGGTACAGGGTTGTGTCCCTGGCCCGTGCCGCCACACCTGGATGGGTTATCGGCTGTCCAGGTTACCCCCAAAAGTTACTTATCTACATCCCACTGGCTCCCAGTCAGAGGGCGGATATTCTTCAAGACCATGTCCATCATCCATATGTGCCTCTTGCACTCTGCGCCCCCTTACCTGTCAGAAGGAATTCAATGCAGCAAATCAAACAGGCTCAAGCGGACTCAACACTCTCACCAGCTTGTAATCCCCACCATTAAAAGAACCAAAGCAGGGAGTGCTAGCTTTCCCTTCCTGGCTCCAAAGAACTCGAACGCCCTACCACTTTCGCTCAGAAAGGAGACTTCCCTCACATGTTCTGCAGAGCGCTCAAAACCAAACTTTTCAACTAGCCATGCCGATACCTAACCCAGAACTGACAGCAATCCTAGAACAAGCATTGTGTGTACCCCCTGGTCGTCTCTGTAATTTCAAATATCTACCTGCACCTGTGCAAATGACAAATGTATGTACCCTTACTTGATTGTACCATCTGCAGGTAAGCAAAGCCTTCTGTAACAGCTCCATTATGCCCCCGGGCCAGACGGTTTGCCGTTTCTGAATGGAAATTGTCGACCCCTTTGTCTGATAAATGCGTCCCATCCTTGTGGAACAGCTCGAGGTTTGCCAATGAAATGGCACAGGGCTCGATGAAGAGGATTCCTCTACTTTTGCAGAATGTTTCCACCGCTCTATTGAACTTTTTCCTTGCTATGTCTATAGCCTTGTATGAATTTGTGCCCAACCATACTTTTCTGGGCAGCATTGCTGAGTAGAATGTCTCGGTCTCTTTCCAGTTGTGTGCAATGCCTTCCAAGGATGCGCACGTATCGGCTAGCAAATGTTGTCTTCCTTGTTCCACCAGATCGTTGCCCCCTAGGTGTATGATAAAAAATTCTGGTTGATCCCTAAAAGCGACTAAATCTGCGAGTTGGTCGTGTATCTCAGACCATTTCATGTCCCTGTACTCCCACCATGATGTGAATGTGCTTCGGGATGCCGGTGTCTTCCGAACCATCTCCTTGTCCTGAATATGGATGCGTGTCCTATTATCCACGCCGACTTGAAAGGGGCATCTTGATCTGTTTACGAGAAAAACATCATATTAATTCTAGTTTTATATAACGTTGGTAACAATCCGATTTCCAACCACCAATTGTTTTGACTTTTTGGGCCCCCCGCCTCCCTTGCCAGGCGGTTGTTGCTGCCCCTATTCTGAAGGAGTGAGTACTGCACTCCCTGCTGTCCCAACCTGCTTTTACAATGGTTTTCATGAGCATAGCTTTAAATTGAAATTGACTTAAAGCGCTGCTTTTTCTGTGGACCAAGAAACGACCCACCGCGTGCAGGTGGCTCTTTATGTACTGGTTGGTGATACACACTGGGCAGTTTGCTTTGTCCTCTAGGCAGTACATATTAATTTCTCTTTTGCAACCTGTCTTGGATAGTTGCACTTCTATTGCAATACTGTCTTGTTTTACCTGAATATCCAATATGCACAAACCATTGCTGGCTTTAGTACTTGAGGAGATGCGTTTGCTTAGCCTGAAAGTCCCAAAATATGCCATGGACAATGCTGCTCTAAACAGCTGTGGTTCATATGGAACACTTTGCCTAGCAAACCTATTTGAGTTACCACTTTTTCAAAATTTAGAGGGCGTCTTTTGTCCTTCTGGGGGCCCTCCAACTTCCCCCAACCTTTCAGTGCTTATGGTATTAATACGCTGCGGGTTGGGTCAGCCCCTCCTTGAATTATAGCAAAATAGTTTACCGCTGTTCAGTGACTTATTGCCCACTCTTTTTTCTATCCCTGGTGGTATGCCCATTCCAGAAATGTGTCACTCTCCTTTGTTGTTATTGATTCTACATGTGATAAACCTGTGACATTTAGTACCATTTTCAGACACTTACTATATGGTGCTGTGGTGTTGCTCACCAATGCCTTCTTTGCGAGACCCAATAATAACCCTGTTGCCGGGTCTGTGTTGTCTGCAGGAGGCTTGCTCCTGCTGCCACCCGTCTCTGAGGTGTGTGTAAGTGCTGATGATGGATCTGGGCCCCGGCCACCCGGCGTTGGCGTAGAATAGATGCTGCCTTCATTTCTCTGTCAGTACCTCCAAGCATTCTCTTGGAACTTCTGTCATGTATTTGTCTGTCTCTTGGCTCATTTGACGAAATGTACTCCACTGAAATTGACATAATGCATCCGCAGTGTTATTGTCTGTGCCAGTGATGTGCTTTGCTCTTATTTCTTTGTTTCTGTTAAGAGTTATGATGGTCATGCATGAATGGTGTGACTCTAATAGGTGTTCTCCCTGGTGTTTCGGAGCCTTAAAAAACTCTTAATTCCCCTTGACTACCCTTGTTAACACTTTTTTTGTAACACACTAGCCTGTGTACCTGGGCTCTCATTGTCCTTCTTTTTTGGGACCTTTGCTTGGTAATCTGGTGCAACCGTTGCTGCTGTGTTCCCCCCCATATTTTTTTGCAAGAATGCTTACATCTGCTCTCCTTACCCCAGGAGCAGTGACCTTTCTCAAATTTCTAACAATTAATGTTGCTCCTGTTGGTGTTTTGTGGTTTGCTTGAAACCTGGCTGCGGGTATTTGACCTAGCCACTCACGGCTGCTTTTTCCGAAAGGGCTGCTGGCTCTTGTTCTGGGTTATGAATCTATGCGTTCCCGTTGTTCGCCTGTGGGTCTTTTGTATGACTCGTACTCTTCTCTGCGCAGCATGGGGTTTTCGTCTTCAGAACCTCCTGAATGTAAAGACTATTCTGTACCTCATCCCATTCTATTTCTGGGTGTACTGCCATTGCCCTCATAAATTGCTCGTTGTAGGTGAGACAGGTTTCACCGCCAAACATTTCCCTAACACCCTGTATTTTATCTACGTAAGCAAATAGCACCCTACCTTCATTTGTTTTTTTTCTACAAAATGACTGTTGCAATTATGTTAAATGCCTTTAACCAGTTATGCCATTTGTGTTCGACCTGTGATTTTCTTGCCAATATTGTCTGTTCGATTTTTTGGGGATCCCTAAACACATCGTAACCTTTTTGTTGATCCTCTAGTAGTGAGAACATTTCTATGTATTTTTTCCTCCATATTGTTTCTTTAGCCACCTGCTCAATATTCCAGGCTAAACATCTCTTCAATCTGTTTAATATCTCTTTATCCAGATCTTTTAATGTCTCCAATAACTGTGGCGTTGTCACCACGGGTCTTTGCTCCTGCGGGGCATTTGAAACAGCGTCCTTGTGTTGCTGTCTAGTGTTGGACCTGCGCCTTCTGCAGAAGGTGCTGCAATTATGGCCCCAACTGTGGTAGGACATACTGTATCACTTTGGGCGGCCCTGGGACCTCCTACCTATGCCCTTAAATGAACAACATCTCTTTCCCCTTGTTCATCATTACTGTTTGACCCTGTGCTCTTTAGCTGATGTACCCCTAGGTCAGTCACCATCTTTTCTAACCTATCAAATTTCATATTCACTAATACCTCTTGTTGCATGAAATACTTATTTGCAAAATGATCCATCATTTCATTAATGTGTGCTTCTTTTTTACCTTTCTTTGTGTTCTTTTTCCCCCGGTGTCTGCTGTCACTTGCTTCTCTTTTGTAGCTGGATTCTTGTTCTCTTTGGCTTTCTTTTTCAGGGGTTCTTAAGCCTCCTCGAGCTCTATACTCTCTTCCCCTTCATCCTCGGAATCTTCCCCTAGCCTTTTCCGTACCCATGCACAGCCATGCACTTTCCAGGCTGCCGTTGCCCACTACACCAGCTTTGAGCCCTTCTTGCTTGCCATTTTTTGTACTGCGTGCCCAGACTTGTGCTCAAATGTCTTCTTTTGTGTCTGTGTCGTAAAATTTTGGGCCTTAAATTTGGCTGCACTCCGTGCGCTGTGCTATGAACCGTTATGTTTGTTTTGCCTTCGTTCTGTGAACTTGACACTGATCCTTGTACAGATAGCCGCAGTGAAATTGCCTTGTTCGCTTTAAGTCTGTCTGTACTGCGTGCGCTGTGCTATGAAAACGATTTGTTTGCCTTCTTTCTGTGAAATTGACAAATTGCCACTGCTCGTTGTTCAGTTAGCCATAGTGAAATTGCCTGGTGCGCCCGCTTGTGGTGCAGTGTTGTCACGGCAACCCCGGCCAGGCTCTTTCTTCTGTTTCGTTCTGGGCGGAACTCTTTAGCCGCTGAATCCTTTGCTTTCCCCGGGTTTACTTTTCCCTGATTGTCCTGCGCCAACGTAGTACTTCTCCTGCTGTTCTGTCGCCTGGACCGCGCTGAATCCACCCCGTGTCCTGGTCGGTCGTCACGCGCCTGCTTTGCACTATACACTAGTGTTTCAAGGCGCAACGAGGCAAAGGCGGGGGAACAGAGGGAAGACAGAGACCACGATCTTACTAGGCCAGGTGACATTGAGATCGCGCAATTGCAGGGGATGGGGGAGGAGAAAAGTGTGAGGGGAAAGCGGGAGGGGGCACAGCAATACATGGGATCAACAGTAAAATAAACAAAAAATAAATAAAAACAATAACTAAAAAGCACAGCCAGTTGGTGGCAAGTGCATGGGTAAGGGTAGACATCAAGTGTGAAGTGCTGGTGGGGACTTCAGAGATACAGAAACAGCACCTGTGTGCAAGGGTTGCCAGGGGGGCAGTGCAGGTGTGCAACTGGCAGGGAGGGGACCTGGGCTCGAGATCAGAGGATAGCCGGGTAACCAGTGCAGTTGCATAATCAGCCAGGAGATCAGCAGGGGAGAGGAGGAGAGAAAGCAGAAGCAAAGAGGAAGGTCTTGAGGTGCTTCCGGAACCGGAGATGGCTCTCCTCAAGTTTCAGAGAGGCAGGGAGGCTGTTCCAGAGGAAGGCCTCAGCAGAGGAAAGAGATCTACCACCAACTTGCTGCTTGGAGAAGCGACTGACCCTGAGGGAGTTGGAGGCGGATGAGCGAAGAGCTCAAGAAGGAAGATATTTAGGAAGAGAGAGTTGAAGGTATTTTGGTCCCAGGCCCCAGAAGGCCTTGTGGACAATGCAGAGGGTTTTGAACTTAATCCTCGCCGCCACTGGGAGCCAGTGCAGAGATTTCAGTCCTGGAGAGTTATGATCCCTGGGCTTGAGGCCAAGGAAAAGTCTTGCAGTCCTGTTCTGAAGAGGGCGGAGAGTAGAAGCAGGCAGATTTAGATGGAGGCTTTTGCAGTAGTCCAGCCTAGAGAGAACCAGAGCTCTAGAGACAGTGAGCTTCTGGGGAAAGGAGAGGAAAGGCAAAATACCTATGAGGAGGTGCAGCTGGTAGTGTGACTTCTTAGAGACGTCAGATATATGAGGAGAGAAGGAGAGTGTGGAGTCAAAGATGACCTTGAGGTTTTTAGCCTCACAGGTGGGAGCAGGAAGAGGGCCAAGTGAGGTCGGGACAGGAAAGAGGGTGTAGGTGTGCATATGCTTGTGGGGCTTTTGTTGTCCCCCCGACTGGCTGGCGCTGATGTCCGTTTGCACCTTGTTGTGCTCCTTTGTCCCCCGATTGCCCGTCTTCCTGTCTTTCCTGCCTGAGGGTGCACCACTTGCTAGTGCCTTAGCACCCTGGTGTGCTGCCATGAGCCTGCATGTGTCCTATACTAATAAGCGAGGGCGGGGGCTCTGCAGTGCTTTGCGGCCTCATGTTGCTTATGCTGCGTGTGGCACCATGTCTTCTGTACCTCTGTCACCTTGCCCCTATGATTACACTCCCGCGCTTTATAGCTGCCGGGGTGCCAACCTCTGTAGCACTGGCCAACACTGCTGCTGCTCCTGCTCCGTGTGTGGTGGGAGGGGGCACGACGGTTTCCACTGCTTCTGGACACCTTGCACCGGTTCAGTGTGTGAGGGAAGCGTGTACCCCCGCTGCTCCTGTTCCGTGTGTAGTGGGAACGGGCTTTCTGACGCTGCTCTCCACCTTGACCCTCAGTGTGAGGGAAGCTTGCACCAGTACTGCCCCTTGTCTATGTGAGAGGGGGCCTTCCGCTGCTGCTCCGCACCTTAACCCTCAGTGTGAGGGAAGCTTGCACCAGTACTGCTCCTGGTCTATGTGAGAGGGGGCCTTCCGCTGCTGCTCCCCACCTTGACCCTCATTGTGAGGGAAGCTTGCACCAGTACTGCTCCTGGTCTATGTGAGAGGGGGCCTTCCGCTGCTGCTCCCCACCTTGACCCTCAGTGTGAGGGAAGCTTGCACCAGTACTGCTCCTGGTCTATGTGAGAGGGGGCCTTCCGCCGCTGCTCCCCACCTTGACCCTCAGTGTGAGGGAAGCTTGCACCAGTGTCTGCTCCTGGTCTATGTGAGAGGGGGCCTTCCGCTGCTGCTCCCCACCTTGACCCTCAGTGTGAGGGAAGCTTGCACCAGTACTGCTCCTGGTCTATGTGAGAGGGGGCCTTCCGCCGCTGCTCCCCACCTTGACCCTCAGTGTGAGGGAAGCTTCCACCAGTACTGCTCCTGGTCAATGTGAGAGGGGGCCTTCCGCCGCTGCTCCCCACCTTGAACCTGTTCAGTGTGTAAGGGAAGCATGCACCCCAGCTGCTCCTGTTCCATATGAGAGGGGGCAGAGGGGGCCTTCTACCGCTGCTCTCCTCCTTGACCCTCAGTGTGAAGGAAGCTTTCACTAGTACTGCTCCTGGTCTATGTGAGAGGGGGCCTTCTGCCGTTGCTGCTCCCCACCTTGAACCTGTTCAGGATGTGAGGGATGCTTGCACCACTGCTGCTCCTGTTCCATATGAGAGGGGGCCGAGTGGGCCCTCTGCCGCTGCTCTCCACCTTGACACTCAGTGTGAGGGAAGCTAGCACCAGTACTGCTCCTGGTCTATGTGAGAGGGGGCCTTCGTCGCTGCTCTCCACTGTGACCCTCAGTGTGAGTGAAGCTAGCACCAGTACTGCTCCTGGTCTATGTGAGGGGGCCTTCCGCCACTGCTCTCTACCTTGACCCTCAGTGTGAGTGAAGCTAGCACCAGTACTGCTCCTGGTCTATGTGAGAGAGCCTTCTGCTGCTGCTCTCCACCTTGACCCTCAGTGTGAGGGAAGCTAGCATCAGTACTGCTCCTGGTCTATGTGAGAGGGGGCCTTCCACTGCTGCTCCCCACCTTGAACCTGTTCAGTGTGTGAGGGAAGCTTGCACCACAGCTGCTCCTGTTCCATATGAGCTGGGGCAAAGGGAGCCTTCTGCCGCTGCTCTCCACTTTGACCCTCAGTGTGAGGGAAGCTTGCACCAGTACTGCTTATGGTCTATGTGAGAGGAGGCCTTCTGCCGCTGTTCTCCACCTTGACCCTCAGTGTGAGGGAAGCTTGCACCAGTACTGCTCCTGGTCTATGTGAGAGCGGGCCTTCCACTGCTGCTCCCCTCCTTGACCCTCATTGTGAGGGAAGCTTGCACCAGTACTGCTCCTGGTCCATGTGAGAGGGGGCCTTCTGCCGCTGCTGCTCTCCACCTTGAACCTGATTAGCGTGTGAGGGATGTTTGCACCACTGCTGCTCCTGTTCCATATGAGAGGGGGCTGAGGGTGCCTTCTGCCGATGCTCTCCACCTTGACACTCAGTTTGAGGGAAGCTAGCACCAGTACTGCTCCTGGTCTATGTGAGAGGGGGACTTCTGCCGCTTCTCTACACCTTGATCCTCAGTGTGAGGGAAGCTTGCACCAGTACTGCTCCTGGTCTATGTGAGAGGGGGCCTTCCTCCGCTGCTCCCCACCTTGACCCTCATTGTGAGGGAAGATTGCACCAGTACTGCTCCTGGTCTATGTGAGAGGGGGCCTTCCGCCGCTGCTCCCCACCTTGACCCTCAGTGTGAGGGAAGCGAGCACCAGTACTGCTCCTGGTCTATGTGAGGGGGGCCTGCCGCTGCTGCTCCCCACCTTGACCCTCAGTGTGAGGGAAGCTTGCACCAGTATTGCTCCTGGTCTATATGAGGGGGTCCTTCCACTGCTGCTCACCACCTTGTACCGGTACAGCAGAGGACGCTTGCACCACTGCTGGCCGTGCTGTACTTGGGCGTGTTGGCGAGAAGCTTCGGTTTGCACAGATAATGCCTGTCCATTACCTGCTTATGTGTTTTTGAATCTAGCCCAGCTGCTGCCTGTTGCATGTGCCAGGACGCATGCGCAGCTTCCCATGCCACGCGCGCTGCTTCACATGCCGCGCCTGTTCTGTGTGAGAGAAGCTCCCACAGCTGCTCCCCAGTTTGTACACGTTCATTGTGGGAGAGAAGCTTGCACTGCTGCCGCCCGTGCTGCCCCTGTTTTGTGACTCCTTGCCCTGTTTCCACTGTTGCGGCCTCAGATGTACATTTTCTGTGTTTGAGGGAAGCGAGTGCTGCTCCTGTCGACGCTGCACTTGTTCTGTGTGTGAGTGACAACTGCACTTTTCTAAAAGATTTATTGGATTATTATTCAGTGTAACATATAGTCAACTTTAAATGCTATTCTCCATCACATTTAAAAGGAAAATAAAGAAAATAAATAAGTCATTAGCAGTATTAATATCAAGAATTAATAAATCATAGTGTTGTTAGATAAAATATACATACATCATCGTTCTCAGACATGACTATTTCTCAATTGTGTAACAACGCAGGTAGTGTTCCAGGGTTTGGTTGGTGGGTTCGGATTGACCGTTTGTCTGTGGGTGGTAGCTGGAACTGGGGGCATGGTGAATCTGCAGAGGGTGGCATAGGGCTTTCCAAAAGAGTGAAATGTGTTGCGATCCTCTGCCGAAATTATTTTCTCCCAGAGTCTGTGTAATCGGTAAATTTCATGCAGAAAAACATTTGCCATATGAGTAGCTGTAGGGAGTTTGGGCAAAGGAATGAAGTGGGCCATTTTACTAAAGCAGTCCACCACAACCATAATGCAGGTGAAATCAGTGGAAATTGTATGCCAGGGGTAAGGAGGTTGTTCAAGCGGTTGCAGCAAACTGACTGGTTTGGTTCTACTGTCCTTGATTTGAGCACATACTGGGCAGCTCGAGGTGTATGATTGATCGTGTTGCGCCATCTTGGGCCACCAAAATTGTCTGGACATCAGTTCTAATGTGGCGTTCTTCCCCGGTGACCCCTAACCAGGAGTCGTGGAAACACGCCATTACAGTAGTACAGAGATCATTGGTAGGAACGTACAACTTGCTGTAATGGAAAATAAGGCCATCACTGATTTCGATCGCAGGGGTTCCAATTAGTTCATTCATCTGGGGTTCGAGAGCCAGATCTTGATGTATGTGCTAGAGGTATGGTATTATTGCTCCCACAAAGTGTTTAACCAGATCAAGCAGACTCGATGTGCTGAAAACTCCATCCCCGGGCTGGTTGTCGAAAGACCGGAAGAGGGCAATGGCTTTCTGGTTCTGAGTGCCTGGAATGTAAGTGATGTGGAATTCGTATGGGAGAAGAAAAAAGCCCACCTGGCCCGCCTGCTGTTGCGACATTGTAATGAACGGAGATACTGCAGGTTTTTGTGATCGGTTCTTACTTCCACCGGAAATGGACCTCCTAGTAAATGGTGGCGCCACTCGTCAAAAGCCTCCTTTATTGTTAGCAGTTCTTTTACTGTGACCGAGTAGTTCTGTGCACTACAGGTCAATTGTCTGGAGAAATGGGAAACCAGGTGTTCTTATTTGGTGTCTTGTGCAGTTTGAAGAAGCACAGTTCTGAGCGCTCTGTAAGAAGCATCGGAATGTACGATGAATGAACGAGTGTAGTTGGGATGATGCAATAAGGGAGCCGCAGTGAAGATTTGCTTGAGATGTTGAAGAGCCTGTTCTGCTTAAATGTGCCACAGGAATTTGTTTTCAGGACTCAACAAATGGGTTAGGTGCAGAGTGAGACGGGCAAATCCTGTTATGAAGCGCCTGTAAAAATTAGCGAAACCCTAGAAACCGCTGGATGGCTTTAATATCCAGTTCTGGATTGCCTGGATTTTCTGCAGGTCCATCTGGATTCCGTCTTGATTGATGCGGTAGCCCAGAAACTCTATCTGTGACTGGTTGAACTGACACTTTTCTGCCTTGGCATACAGGTGATGGTCGATCAACTGCTGTAAAATGTCGCGAACATGTAGTACATGTTGCCCAAGAGAGGTGGTAAAGATGAGGATGTCATCCAAATATACCCACATAGTGACTTCGATCAGGTTCGAGAACACATGATCCATGAACCGCAGGAACATGGCCGGGGCGTTAGTCAGGCCGAAGGGCATTACCCTATACTCGAAATGGCCCAGAGGTGACTTGAATGCCCTCTTCCACTCATCGCTTTCTTTGATCCGGACAAGATGATACGCACTTTTTAGGTCTAGTTTGGTGAAATGCTTGCCTTCTGTAGGGATTTCATAATATCACGGATCAATGGTAATGGATAGCGGTCCTTCTTGGTTAGCTCATTGATGTCATGATAGTCCACACATGGTTGTAGGGTTCCTTCTTTCTGGGGAAGAAGAAAAGGGGAACCCCTGCCAGAGATTTGGGTGGTAGGATGTATCCTTTGTCCAACCTATCCCGGATGTACGTTCGTAACACATCTTTTTCATGCAGTTTTAGAGAGTAAATCCGACCATGGGATATTCGCCTGTTGGGTATCAACACGATCTTGCAATGGTATGGCCTGTGAGGCAGCAATGGTATGTCTTCGGGTTCAGAAAAGACAACTAAATCCTGGTAAACAGCGGTAATCAAGGAAAGTGAACAGACTGCATGAACCTGATGGACTGGGATTCCTCGGTACGGGCGTGGACTTGCTCAGTGGCTGGTTTGGACCAGGCTGTGTTACACAGATTGGAGCAGAAAATGATTGTGCGTGTTTCCCATTTGATGTAGGGGTTGTGTATGGTTAACCAAGGCAGACCCAGCACCACAGGATAGGACGGGGATTGAATTATGTTCAAAGAAACACGTTCCTGATGGTCTGCAATATGCAATTGTATTGGTTGGGTATGTTTCTTGATGGGCTCTGAAGCCAGGGGTGTTGCGTTGATAACTTCCACAGGTGTGGCAATGTTTTTATCAATGATCAGTATTCCTACTCCTTCAGCCATTTTTTGGTCGATGTAGTTTCCGGATGCCGTGCAGTTCACAAGTGCTTCCGTGGGAAAGGATTTGGCATTCCATGTCAAGAATACCCTCAAGACAAATAGAGGAGCAGCCGGCATGGGTCTCTTTTTCTGGAGGGATTGTTGGCTAGCGGGGCCTGTTGACACCCTCTCAATAGACAACAGGCCAGCTAGTTTTCCACGGGTTTAGGAGGTCTCAGAGGATAAGTCCCAAGGAAATGGCCAGTACCCCCACAACACATACATATTTTTTGCCATCTCCATTCTGCTTCGGTTAGGGGCCCGTGCATTAACCCCCAACTGCATAGGTTCTGGTGTGTTGCCACTTGACACGGGAGTCTCTGGTGTCTTCATTGTAGGATGAGAAAAAGGGAACCGTTCTGATTTCTTGCGCTCATTTCTCTGCTCCATGAGGCGGTGATCAATACGTAGAACCAGTTCTATCAAGGCTTGGTAACAAGTATCTTCTACGAGACACTGGTGTGTCTGTGGTAGACACGACCTGTGTGCAAAACATGTCGTGTTTTGCACACACAGGTCGTGTCTACCACAGACACACCAGGAGGGAAACTCACGCAAGATTCGTTTCCGCCAGTGTCTCGTAGAAGATACTTGTTACCACTTGATGCTCCACAGATACATACTGGGTGGTTCTTTACGGTGCAGCAAAATGGCCGCTGGGCTCCTGTACTCAGAATGGACCCGTCTTACCTTGGCAGTGGATTAACCCTTGATAGATACCCCAGGACTACTATCATTTCACCACATGTCCTGATGAAGGACTCCTCACCTAGCTGCACTTTACAGCTTTTCTAGGCCGAAACACTGTTGTGTCGACGACTAAATATCACATGAACAGTGTACAGCTCAAACACTGTTGTTATTGTGACTTCTTTCTGTTATGTCAATGATTGTTGATTTCTGTCTTCATTGCACAACTGCACCGACAATAATCTTTTGCTGTTGTATGTTTTGTACATTAAGATCCTCTCTTGTTACGGTTCATACCCATTTGTATTGTCTCTCCAAAATACCCCTAGGTATTCTATCTGAAGATTATTAAAATACACCAATGTGAAAGAATGTATGTGCAGTGACATGTATACATTTTGATATTTGGGAGTTGAGGGACCTCTCACCCTGAAAAGTATACCTACCTGGGTCTTTCAGGGTTTTGCTAGGTGCCCTAATATTTAAATCAGTGCCCATGGTGATGCAGCTCCTGGTGCTGGGATGAGGCGTCCGCCACCAGAAGGGCCAACGCAAGCACAGGTACAGGAGTGAAGGACACTGGGTGTTGATAGGTAAGTGGGAGCCTGGGTGAGGGGCGAGGGTTGTAACTTAGAAGGAGTAAGTCCTCTTTGGATGTGGGGGCAGGATCTGATGGGCGAAAGACGAGGTGAATGTTGATTGTGTTAGTGGGGGATGTTGTCCATTTGAGAGAGAGGATGTCACAGTTGTTATTGAGAGCAGAGGGTACTTGTCTGATGATCTGATGGACCATAGCAATAAAGGCCAGGTCACCTCCTCTTGAGTTTGGTCTGCAACTTCTATAGATGGAATAGCCTGTGGGGAGGGCGAGAGATAGTGATGGTCTAGATGCTGAGTGTAGCCAAGTTTCGGTGATGGCAGGGGCATCTAGGTTATTCAAGAATAAGAGGTTGTGGATGTCTAAGGCATGTGCAGTCAGAGAGCGGGCAATGATGAGCGCTAGACCAAGATCGTGAGTGGGGGTAGAAGGTGGACTTTGTGCAGGAGCAGTGATATTGCTAGGGCGAGCGGGGCTCATGTTGCTAGAAGTTGGCAGAGGAACATTGCTGACAATAGGTATGGATACAGTGCTGGCAATTGGCAGTGGAGCAGTACACACATTAGACAGTGAGGCAATGCTAACCTTTTGCATGGAACTTTTGCTAACATTTGTTAGTGGAGCAGTACACAGATTAGACAGTGAGGCAGTGCTAACATTTTGCAAAGAAATGTTGCTAACATTTGGCTGTGGAGCAATACACAGATTAGACAGTGAGGCAATACTAACCTTTTGCATGGAAATCTTGCTAACATTTAGCATACATAAAGTGCTGAGTGAACATTTCTCTGATTAGGTTTGAGGCTATAGCTCAAGTTCAGTATGCGAGCATGGATGGGACTTTGTGAGCCATCGGCCCTGTGAGGCGACCAGGTTCAAGTAGGAAGGCTGGGGAGGTGAGCGTTCCTGATAGTAGTCTACCGGCGGGGGGAGAGATCCCTGTATTGGTGAGGCTCGAACTAAGCTTAGATCTGTCAGTGTTCAGGAGTCTGCTGGGGTTATGGTAGCCACAGGCGTGACCAAGGCGGCACTGTGAGAGGGGCTTACTGTGCATGGTGGTTCTGGAGCAGATGCAAGTGTTGCTGGCAGTTGTTGAGCTAGGTTTCGCTCGGTGACAGAGAGAGATGGTGGAGCGACTCGAGAGGCATACGTTGCGCAGCTGGATATAGTGGGATGCCGGTGTCTTGTGCAAGGATGGCGGTGAACAAACAACAATGGGGGTGGGAGTGGAGCTGGTGCAGAATTGCATGGCATTGGGTAGAAAGAGTGATGGAGGGATAGAGTTATTGGGTGGTAGTATGGAGGGAACGGATAGGCAGAAAGAGAACACAGGGCTTCCTGCATACAGTGAGACCCAGGGAACCGCCATTACACAGCCAGGACCCAGACAGGGCCAGACAGGGTGCACCTTGGGCCTTACGTGTGGGCCTTTGGTGGGGGCCCAGCAAAGCCTGCCAGCCTCTAGGGAGCCCTGCATCATCAAAGGCAGGTAGCCTATTGTGGCGAGGCAGCGGCGGGCTAAAGGCAGGGCCAGCAACTCTCCAAAGAAGGACAAGAAGAGAACACAAAGAACATGTCTCAAAGAACTCTACGACTGGATGAACACAAACAGCCTCAAGCTCAACCCAGGCAAGAAAGAAATCATGGTTATATCCAAAAACATGGAAAATATTATCTATGCCCCATGGCCCACAGAACTAGGAACAGAACCAACACCATCGAAAATAGTAAAAAACCTCAGAATCCTAATGGACAACGTGCTAACATTAGAACCACAAGTAAATGCAATCATCAAGAAATGCTTCTTCCTCCTACACTCGATAAAAAGAATCCTACTGTTCCTGTTCTTCACTCATAAAACACTGCCAATCATCACCCTCGTCATGTCAAGAATTGACTACGCAAACATCCTCTACCTCGGAATGCCGGAACACCTGCTGAAGAAACTGCAACAAATGCAAAACACAGCAGCCAGACGCCTCCTTAAACTATCACAAAGAGGCCACATCACTGCAGTGCTAAAAATGCTACACTGGCTGCCAATCAAACAAAGAATCACGTTCAAAACGATGTGCATAACACCCAGAGCAATTCACGGCCAAGGAAAATAATTCCTACAAAAGAAAATAACCATTTACCAACCAACAAGAACACTCAGATCAACAATGACATCCACTTGGAACCGAAACTGTGGGATGTTTTTATCCACGCATCCAAGCCCTACCTCAAAACTGTGCAGTACTGACATGGAAAACATCATGATGGCCAGAGCTTCCCAGAAAATGCACAGGGAAATGCATGAAGAATAGGCTGCCGCTCATTTTTGCCGATGTTATGGGCACAGAAGGACACTGCCTAAAACCACCATTGGACTACCCACACAGTAGTCTGAAACCATTGGGAATGGCAATGCTGATTGCCAAAAGCAAACCCATAACTGTGGAGAATTCATTTTCTTAAATCCCAAAAAGGGGTGCAGTACCAGTACTCACCACTATCAGAAAGCCGGCGTTTTAAAACCACCAGTTTTTGTAGAAAACTGAATAAATGAACCCAAAACATGCCAAAGAAAGACTTACTGAGAGGTGGATCCAATGTAAAGTTATATTCTGAAGAGACTTGAAGGTTTATAACAAGACTGGCTGAGCTGTGGATTTCAGCAGTTTAAGTAAATTTGGACTGAAAGACACTAAAAATCTAAATGTTTAAATTGACTGACCTACTTTTGAGTGTCACATAGGTTTCAATTGCTTAAATGTCATAGTTTTAAACTTAGAATCAGCATTCTAGCTGCATATGTAAAAATGTTTAGTTTTATTTGAATGCAGAAAACTGGGGAACAGAAATGACATGTAGCTAAAAACTGGCTTAAAGAGATTCCAATTTTGCCTGGCAACTACCCCCCATCAGGAGTGAAACTTGAGTCACAGCTGTGTTCCCAGGTCTATCTGCCTTTTGCTGGCCACACTAAGGATATGCCATCTCTCTGATAATTGAATTAAGGGGAGCCCCCGCAGAATACAGGAGCTCTGAACAATGCAACCCCCTTCACCCAGGCAGATGGTTTATTGCAGATGTCGTAAAACAGCTTCCTCTTGGCAGAAGCTGGGAGGGGCAGGGTCTCTGAGCTTGGCAGAAACTGGAAAGACTGGTTTCTGTACCATGTGACCTGAAAAGACACACCTCTATAGCCAGAATATGGTTTTAGAAAAAGATGAATAACTCATAGTACGGACTTGTGAAAATTATTTAAATGATACCATAATTCTTGTGATTTTTCGGTGCACGTTTGAAGACGTGTTAGGACCCGGTGGTATGTTCAGGGGGGTTTTAGCGGAAAAGAGGATATTACTCAAAATGTATGCATGTTAAAAATCTGACACTTCATCAACTAATGTCCATACTCCTTGCGCACATGTGTGTAAATTTGGGTTAATGTCCGGTATTGCAAACCAGTTAAAAAGTGCAAAATATTGCCATTTCTGAATGCAAGCTCTCAGGAAGAGCAGATTTGGACAGGGTATACCTCCTGTAATGCATGATGGGTGCATGTAATTTCAAACCACTGTGTAGCTATGAAATATGTTTTTTGAGCAAATATAGATTGTGTGTAAAGTTGACAGGGGTGGGTTCTCTGTACCATAAACAGACCTCATCATGATGGCACTTCATTTCATTCCCCCAATCAAGGGGAAGCGGATGAAGTGGCCAATGACAAGTGGAGAGGGGTAGAGCTTAGTGATGCTGCACACACACCCATTTTCAAAACACATAAAAGCAGACAGTCAGGACAGATAGAGACCTTCAAATCCATTTGCTGGGGGACGCTCTGCCGGGAAAATCCATACTTTACCTCCATCAATCTCTAGAGAAAGCTGTGCAGAAAGATCCAGACTTCAAATCCATCAATCTCCAGAATCCAGAGAGAGAGAGAGCTGACCCAGATCACTGTGAAGTGCAGAGACCAGAGTCCAGTCTAAAACCTGACCAGATCCGTGGCGAGGCCCATTTAATTCAAGAATATAGTGTGAGTACCTAGCAAGACTGTGCAGAACCAATCTCTTAGTTAAAATAATATAATTCAATCTATTTTAATCTAAGTAGAACTGTCTCCTAACTGTCACCTGTCATTTGTAAAGCTGTCACCTGTCATTTTCTAGTTGCAAGCTGCACTTGTCTTTTTGAACTTTAAAATTTCAAATCTGAAAAACGACCTTTATTTAATCGCTCATATCTCCGTGACCGTTTGTGCTAGAGACTTGCAGTAACTTTCCCCTGAAAGCTGAGAATCGTGGCTTTTCCGCGAACCTAGAACCGCATTCCTACCCCCTATAGTTTTGCCGCAATTGCGGAAAACGCACTCGCGAATTTACCGCGATTTGCAAATTTCTCAACGTGTGAAAACAGCAGTTTTCTTGCTTTCAGTTGCCAAAAATTCGTTTAACCTGCTAGTTACACCCTAGATCCTTGCTAAAGTGAGCCTGGACTAATATTAACTTGATACCACTCACCCTGAACCTCTAGAGGGAATTAAAAGCATTTTAGCATATTTTTCACTTCATTGCCAGCACATATAAAAGCATTTTGGGCCTGTGTTTCCAACTTCTGTAGTCTAAGCTTGCTGGGGTGAACTGAATTACAGTTGATTGCATTTCTGAGAACTTTGTGCTTTCCTTCCATTTCCTTGCATTGCATAAAGGGGGGAGGGGATTGCCAGAGAAAAGTGATTACATTGTTTTGTTGAAATCATATTGAGTATTTTCTGTATTGCATTTTCATTCAACATTACATCCATCTGAACTTAGATTAAGTATTCTCTACCACCTTATTCTTCTGTTCCTATTCACAAGTGTGCTAGTGCCAGGCTATCCATTATTGATTACTGCTCAGATTAAGTGTGATATTCAATTATTAATTTATCATAAAGTGTGATATATATCTCTATTGTTTAAATTATCAAATAAACCTTTTAACTTGCAAAACAGAACTACTTCTTGGCTCAGTGGGGTCAGGAGGATTCCAAGAGAGGGGTGTTATATAGGGGTAGTCATCCAGAACGCATGAACTGGACATAAAGATATATCAATAAGGGTTTTCATTCAGTATTCTAGACTAGGCGTTGACTTGGCTGTAGTGCTGAATTGAATCCTCTTACAAATTGGGGGCTCGTCCGGGATGTTTGGATTAGATCTATCACTTGTGCAGATTAATACAGCGTGCCAGCTGACCAGATACACATATCCGGTCGGATCACACGCTGTGTTACGCTGTAAATCACTCCTCAAAGGAACGCTCTAAGAAAAAGGTTTGTTTTGCAAAAAATAAAATACTAATTTCTGTAAGTCAGGACAGAGACCAATCTCTAGAATGACGACCTTGGTAGATATGAAAATAGCCAGAGAGCACTTCTTACATAAGTTATTTGTGAGAGGTGAGTGGACTCACCAGGACCGCATGGTCTGGTTGCAGGCCATCACGCAACAGGTCACGGAAACAGGGTCAGATATCTGGAGAGATCAGGGTCCCTTACATGTGGCCCTGAGTGAACTATACATGGCTCCTAAAGCTAAGGATGAACAAGACAAGATGGTTAGGATAGCGGCATACCTGTACCTATATATGGGAGACATGCAGGATAAATGTACTGAAAGCCAAGATCTGGCGAATAAGCGACAGATGGCGTTAGAGAAGGTCCAATCTGACCTGGTCTCTTCTGAGCAGAGGCTGCAGGGGAGCCAGGAGTCAGAAAATGAGAGTAGACAGCACATCATTAAAATAAAGAGGGATATGGACATCCTGCAACAGGAAAAGGCTGACCAGGATACCAGATTTCTGGCCTTGCAGAAGGAGTACCAAGAAGGTTTGGACTCCCTACTGCAGAGCCAGAAAAAGCTGGAGCAACAGTTAGACTTCAATAGGGCATGTGCTGAGCAGGTAGTCACCCTGCAAAGCCACCTAGATAGGGAGAAGGCAGAGAGCAATAAAATGATTTTGAAAGACCTGGATACCCAGGCAGAATTTGACCAGGAGCGCCAGAAAGCTGGTGCCTTCCAAAGGCAAAGGGACGACCTGGCGGCACAGATGCAGGCTCTTAGTCAGGAAAGGGATACCTTAGGCCAGGAAGTCTGCCACTTAAAAAGGAAAATGGAAGAAAATCACCTGGCCCTCCAGGGACTGGGTGACCTCCAAAAAGAACACCATAACTTGTTAGAGCACACCAGGAAGGTGGAGGATGCTCTGGCAAGAAAGGAGCAGGCCAATAGGGACACAGCTCAGGAGGTAACCCTCCTGCAGCAAAGACTGGCCCAGTGCTCCAGGACCAATCAGGAAACGCAGAGAGAGAATGAGGCTCTCTGCCAGCACATTGATAGGCTCCAACAACAGGTAGCGATGCAGGAGAGACTGATAGAGTCTAGTAAGGCCTTAACTGAGGAACTGAAGGCGCAGGCTCTTGCATTGCAACAGGGAGCAGGGGCGGATAGAGATGAGGTTCGCTGGGAAAGAGAAACTCCTGAGCATAACCCTAGGAGCCCTAGTACCAGAGGCCTTTATTTCTCTCAGTCCCTGGACTCTGCCACCCCCATGTCCCCTGGCGCACATGAGCACAGGGCCACAGGGATGGCAGATTACTATCCAGCCAGAAGCATGGGGCTCATAGGCCAGTACCACCCAGGAATGAAGGGGCGGGCATCCGGGTATGGGCACCCAAGCACAGTGCAATTTAGTGGGGAACCCCAGGAGAGTAGGCCCATTAAGGGCATCCTGAAAACCTCTGCCCAGTTAGGTCAGTGGGGGGGGTACCCATCAAATCCTGGCAGCAAAGAGGAATCTGAAGACTCCTCTAAATGGTACAGGACACAGGAGACCAGGTCCCCACATTCTGCCAGCCATTCCCAGGCTCGCAGAATCCGGGAAAACCTGGAAGATCAGACAGGAACCTCTGGGAGCAGTGCCTCTGAGTCAGAGGATGAATGGACCAGGGTTACCCGGACCAAAAAGGCCAATAAGGCAAAAAGGGCCTTGCTTAAGGACCCATTGAAGCAGATTAAGGCAATCAGGAGTGTCATCACGCCTTATCATAAGAACGCCAAGTACTCTGTTTGGGAACACTTGGAGCTCTATGAGCAAATGATGGAGACTTTCCATTTGAAGGACAGCAGTAGCTGCATCCAGTACGTCAAATGGACATTCTCCCCAGAATACTCCAGTTTCTTTGCGGGGCTGGAGGACCAAAATCATTTAAGATGGTCCACCTATAAGGCGGCCATCTTGAAACATTTCTCTGTGCACCGAAATCCTCAAGAGGCTCGCAAGGCAGCCTACAATTTGCAATGTGGGGAGGATCAGGCCCCACAAGAATTCGTGCAAGAACTGAAACGTGCCTTTGCGCAGACCACCAGAAGGGTGCGCACAGACAGCAGAGAATTTGTTAATACTTTTTTCCATGCCTTGCCCAAATACATAATGACCCAGCTCGTGAGAGATTATCATGAGAAAAGATCTTTACAATGGGTCATTGAACAGGCGACACGGATCTATGAGGTGCAGAAGCCAATAGAAAATAAAAATAATGCGCCCAAAAACCCCAAAGCCAACAACACCCCTGCTGCTGCCAAGGTGGCAGAGGTAAAGGTCACCCCCGTTTTAGAGTTGGAGATGGGGGGGCCTAAAAACCTACCTGCACCTAATAATGCTAGACCCAGAAGGTCCTCGGGCCAGTCACAGACAGGTAGCCAGGGAAGCAGCCCCACAAATGGGGTCCCTCGCTCTCCTGATTATGTAAGCCCCCGTTACAAGGGAAACAGACCCATCCTGGGTTATGTGTGGACTCCTCCAGCCCAAGGGGGGGGATCCAGCCAAGCACCTAACCCAGGGAACTTCCCTCCCAACTTCCCACAGGAGGGCAGAAATTCTCCAAATCCTGGGCAGAACTTTTTCCCCAGGTATCCACCCAATTTCCAACCCCAAAATCATCCATCCTTCTTTCCCCAATTCCCTGAGCCCAGACAACCTAATCCGGGAGAGGGGAGGCCAAGGGTGGAGGGGTATCCAAATCTTCCCAACCCGGGGTATTACCAGAGGAGGGACAGCTACCCTTCCCGGGATCAGCCCAGGGGAGAAAACAGGGCCCCGTATCAGCCTGAGCGGGTTTCCCAGTTAGAGCGCCAGGTTCAAAACATGGCGCGGGATCTGGGTCACATACTGAGGGCTCAGCAGAACCCTCAGATCGGCATGCCGGCGCAGAACGCACCCAACTCTGGACCTGGTGCCCCAGAACAATGACGGGGGCAGCACCCCGATAACTCACTGGTTCCCAGGGAGGAGGCACAAAGGGAAGGGGGGTGTAAAGCCTTGGAGGAAGCTTCCTTCCTCACTTGTAAACAGCCCCTGGAAACCCAGGAACCGGAAACAAAATCTCTTGCCCCTGAAAGTCTGCCTCCTAAGGAGCAGAGGGGGGGTAGGAGAAACAAAAGACCCAAACAGACTCAGTTTGAGGAGGAGGTACAGATCTTCCAATTTGAGGGAGAGGGATCCTCAGAGGATCCTGGGAAAAGGATCTTCTCCTTCAGAGAGGGGGGAACTCTTCCCAAAGAAAAATGGGTCCCTAGGGATGCAAATCCAGACTGGGGAGATGTGGAGACTGAGCTACCGCCGCCCACCATCTCATCCCAGAACCAACAGCAAGAAAATCCCCTGGTTCAAACCCATCCTGGTGACTGCCTCCAAAAAGGGGGGGGCGGCCCGGAACCGGAGCCAGGGGAACCCACAATGGCTCTGATCTCCAGTTGCCAATTTTTTCTTTCAGATTCCCAAGGCTCTCCACAGAATTCTGCCCAAATCTCTTCGCTAGCGATGTCCAAAACCAGAAAGTTAGCCCACCAGTTGTCCAAAAATGTGCATTATCTGTGCCCCCTTGAGGAGAAGGAGGGAAGATACTATGCCCGGTACAAGTACAGGGGCAGGGTACAATTTTGGCGCTGGTGGACACGGGATCTCAAGCTACCCTTCTGTCCAGAAGGGCCTTTGATGAACTGAATGCAGGAAGGGGAGGGAATTACCAAATTCCTCTCACCTCACTTCCTGGACAACTCCAGAACTTTGACGGGAAGGAAATTCCCGTTGAGGGGACTGCAGACTTGGACATTAAGATCGGGCGACACAAGTTGAAACACCCAGTCATAGTTGTGACTCCAGAGGGCACCCCTTGTTTACTGGGGAATGACCTCCTGAGGAGGTTGTCACCCTTAATAGATTGCGTAAACAAGGTCCTCTGGACCCAGACTAGCCAACCAATAAAATTAAAACAGAGTGTCAACCATGTTAGTTTAAACGGCACCTGCCACATGGTTGAACAAAAATCTGACCAAGTAGAATTTCACTTCCAGAATAACCAGATTCCAGACGTGACAGTAATAGCAGTAGGACAACAGACTGGTGATGGAGGGTCCTCTCTATTTCTGAAAATCAACCTTCCTTCCAGTCTAAAGTGGTACTCCACGCTGGAAGGAAACACTCTGAGATTCTATACTAATCCACAATCAGAAACTCCCACTCCAATAGTCCAGAAAGATGTGAAATCAGCTCAGAGCCTGGCTGATCTTCAGCAAATTGGAGAGCAGTTGTTCATCCCTGTCCAATTAAATGATGGGAAGGACTCTGTTCTCGCTCGAGTGTGTGTGAACAACGGTAAGAGCTTCATCAGCGAAGCCATGTTCCGCCAACTCCCAAAAGATCCAGCCATTCCCACATTCAAACTGATAGACAAATGGGAAATGGACCTGGAAGCACCTAATTCCAAACATCTCCTGCCAAGCAGGTGTATGCTCAAAATCTCCATTGGCAACAAGAGCATAGTCCACAATTGTTGGGTCGTGCGAGACGTCCCTGCCGCCTTTTACTTAGGCAGTGACATTCTCAATCGCTTTGCCATTAGTTTGGACCTAATAAACTTCAAAGCTTGGTCCCGATTAGCGGATAATCCCATGGGCTTTGATGATCCAGAAAAAGCATTTAGGTCAGCTCAATTGCTACCTTATGCAGTTGAAATTCAGATCAAAGAGGAAGTCACCATCCCAGAAAGGACCCGACAATTCTCCCTGGAAGTGAAAGTTAAAAGAGGACAATATTTGCAAAACCCTGATGCGTATATACATCTAAATGCTTCTCTCCAACTGCAAGGGTTAGGGGTAAACCCAACTCCATTAGTCAACATAGAACATGACACCATTCCAATAGAGGTGGATAACAGCGACTTAAAGAGTATTACTCTAGTCGCAGGCACCATTATTGGAATGGCGGTTGATGACCGACATTTTGCCATAGATTTAGGTAATGAACTGTTAGGGCCAATCCCCAAGGATTGCTTTGACAGTGATAGTGATGACAATACAACACCAGACAGGATTTTTACCCGGCATGGGGGGAACTTCCTGGTGTACACTTCCTGCCCCTATGGTAAGGAAGATGTGACTTGTGACTTCAGGAGGGATGAGGTGATTTTCTAGGTCCATGAGGGCTGCCTGTCCCACCTGAAGCCTCCAGTCCAAATCAGCACTCTGACCAGGGACTTCTCCACCCAGCTGGAGGAGGCCGCTGAGATAGCCAAACCAGAAGTCTTTCCAGGCTTCAGGCAGATGGTGGAAGAGAGAGTCAACCTAGCTGATGCCTGTGTGACTCTGGAACAAAAGCAAAAGTTGAAACAAGTTTTCTTGGATTTCCAAGATCTCTTTGCGGTAGACTCATATGACTGTGGTCGCACTGACATCCACACAACAACCATCCCCACGGACCCTGGCATGACTCCAGTGTTTGTGAAGCAATATCGCTTGCCTCTCGCATCAATGGAGTCCCTTACTGAAATAATTAAGAACCTTGAGTCCAGGGGAATAATCCGTCCCATCCACAGCACCTTCAATAATCCGGTGCTGGGAATATTAAAGCCAAACGGCCAGTGGAGACTCTGCGCTGACCTTAGGGAGCTCAACAAACGGGTCCATACTTCCCGATGGCCTCTGCCCTACATTGACCAAGGGCTGGCCCAGATCCAGGGGTCACAGGTATTCACTGCAATAGACCTGACCAATGGATACTGGACTGTGCCTGTCAGTAGGGAGGACCAATACAAGCTGGCTTTTACCTTTGGAGGCCAGCAATACACATGGACCCGGACTCCCTTCGGATACCTCAACTCCGGCAATGAATTCAACATTTTCCTACATAAGGCCATGCCCGACCTGGGTGCGAGGGGTAACCTGGCTTATGTAGATGATGTCCTCATCAAAAGTTCATCTGTGGAGGAACACATAGCAGAGATCCGTTATGTTCTGACCCAGTTGAGGGCCGCCGGAGCAAAACTTTCCTTTCAGAAAGCACAGTGGTGTAGAACCCATGTTAATTTCTTGGGGCATGAGATTACTCCTCAGGGTCTCTGTCCCCAGGAAAAGAAAGTGGAAGCACTTCAGAAACTGAAAGACCCCACAACTCTGCGGGAACTAAGGAGCCTCCTTGGACTGACTAATTACAGCAGAAAGTTCATTGAGGGCTACGCAGAGATCACCAGACCCCTGATTCATCTCCTGAAGGGGGGGGTCAAGTGGGAATGGGGTCCAGAACAAGCCGAGGCAGTAAGACAACTCAAAAGAAGCCTCTCACAAGCGCCTTGCCTAGCTTACCCTGTCAGAAACAAGGAGTTCTTCCTGGAGACGGGGTTCTCTAATACGTGCTTGACGGCAGTATTATACCAAAAGCATGACAAGGTCAATAAAGTAATCTCCTATGCGAGCAAAACTTTATCCTCTTTGGAGGAAAAATTCAACGATTGTGAGAAGGCACTCCTGGCGACGGTGTGGGCATTGAAGAATTACCGCCCGTTTATCCAGGGGGAACACATCATAGTGGAGACTCCACACCAGCCTCTGCAATATCTCCAAAGTGACAGAATCCGGGCCGGAAATGTGAGTAATTCCCGAATTACTTCCTGGATTCTGTCAATGCAAGGCTTTCCGGTGGAGGTCAGATATGGCCAAAACAAGAAGAGTCCCCTCGCGCAAGGTCTGGCTGACTTGCATGATTGTGCCAGAGAAAACTGTCTCGAGGACGAAAGTCTAAAAATCAAGGACAACACGGAGGCATACCTTAATTCCCCACACAAAGTCTTTGAAGAGGACAAGTGTGAGGGAATGCCCACTGTCTATGTGGATGGATGCTCGTACCATGTTGACAACAACGGGGAGAAAGAACTGGTGGCCGGCGTAGGGAATGCATGGGTGAATGAGTCCCCAGAACCCTCCGCTGGATACAAAATTGGTCCCCGAAGTAGTCAGGTGGCAGAATTGATGGCTGTGCATCAGGCCATCCTCACTGCTGTCCAGCATCAACTCCGCGAACTGGTCATAATCACAGATTCGGATTATCTACGGAACGGGTTCGTGGAGCACCTGGTTAATTGGAAAACCAGAGGCATATTATGTGCTAACAACAAACCCTTGAAACATGGGAAGTTGATCCAAAACATTGATGATCTGGTCACATCGAATGGGATGACCATCTATTGGAAAAAGATCAAGGGTCATTCGAAAGTAGAGGGACCAGACAAAACTGGAAATGACTAAGCTGATCAGCTGGCCAAAACTGGGGCCATCCAAGGGGATCTAATTGAGATTGAGTCTCTGTTGGGGGAAATCCAGATCACTGCTATCACTAGGTCCCAGACAAATGCTCACAACGACCTTTCAATTGCACAATGGAGTAAGGAGACCCCTGATGCTGATTTGATTACCGCTCAGAAGGGGGATCCAATAATTGGTAAATTTTACCAACACCTTGAGGACCCTGAGAACTTTCCCCTGACGGATACCGATTACACTGGGAAAGAGGACCTAAGAGTGTTGATGAAATGTCCAAAAATGTTCCGAATCCAAGACGGTCTGCTGGTAAGGAAATCCAAAGCTGGCCACGATCAGTGGGTGGTTCCTACCTCATTCTGAAGCCTGATGTTAAGTCACGCCCATGATGCGGCCACCGCCGGTCATAGGGGGTTTCACACAACATTGGAAATCTTAAGAGAGGTTGCATACTGGCCACACATGGGGCAGGACCTTGACCAATACTTGAAGGGGTGTATTGTGTGTGCACAATTTCAGCCATCATCCCTCACGCACCGTGCGCCTCTCCAAAAGAGGGGGATGACACTGCCATGGTCAGATTTACAAATCGACTTTGTAGGCCCTGTGATTCGCTCTGCTAGGGGGAATAAGTACATGTTGACTGTGACATGCTTGTTTACCAAGTGGGTGGAATGTCTCCCAGCCCCAAATTGCAAGGCAGAAACCGCAGCTGCCTTGATGATTAACCACATCTTTTCCCGTTTTGGTCTACCTCAAAGGATTGAGTCAGACAGGGGTAGCCACTTCACCAGTGAAGTGATGACAAAGATGTGGGAGATACTGGGGGTCAAAAGGAAGTTACATATTGCTTACAGGCCAGCTTCTTCTGGGGCAGTAGAGAGATATAACCGAACCATTGTGAGCATATTAAAGATGTTTGTGGCAGATTCTGGGCCAAGTTGGGATATCCGATTACCTCTGGTCCTAATGGCCATCAGATCTACCCCTTCATCTGCAACCAAAATGTCACCATTTGAGTTGATGACTGGACGCAAGATGGTGCTTCCTCAGCATTTGCTCTACAGGACCCAAGAGCAGACACTGATAAATGCCTCCACAACTCATGAGTATGTGGAGAATTTAAGGAAACACCTTCAACATGCTTTTTCTTACGCTCAGCGGAATCTAGAAAGATCGGCTGATAGCATGAAGACCCACTATGACCTGAAGATTTCCAGGAAGGAATATCAGGTGGGGGACCGGGTCTATCTATACAACTTCCAAAGAAACCAGGCAAAACAGCGGAAATTCTTGCCTACATGGAAGGGACCCTTTGAGGTTATAGACAAAATCTCCCCTGTGGCCTACAAAATCCACATCCCCAAAGGTCATTTGGCAGAGGGGGAAGACAAGTGGGTCCACATAAACCAGTTGAAATGTTGCCATCCCAGGCACACTCTGCAACAACTGGAGGAATCCTCTGGAATCCTAGCGGGTACTGTCTCAGATTAATTCAGTTCCAACCATAAAACATACCACATCTAGTCTCTAAAATATTGTGATTTGCATGAAACTGTCTCTTAGTTATCCTTTCTTTTTTAAAAATAAGAATGTAATGTTAGGTTATTGTGAAATGTATATGCTGCCACACTATCTCAACAGTTGTGGAAAAACGTCTATGAGTAGGTATTGCCGCTTTTGCTTTATCATCCTAGGAGAGATGAAACCATGGAGAATGACCAAGGAGGACGATCCAGAGACCGGGAGCAGAGACGCAAGGGGCCCAGAGTACCGCCCAATATTCCCATCTGGACCGGCGAGGAGAACCGATCGATCAGTACCGGATGGAGGAAAAGATGCTGAACTGTGCCATCTATTGGAAGAAGATGAGGAAACATCCCAGGTCTTGCGAGTCCCATTAGTGAAATAGAATGGCCATCGCAAGAGGGGGGCTTGTGGGATGTTTTTATCCACGCATCCAAGCCCTACCTCAAAACTGTGCAGTACTGACATGGAAAACATCATGATGGCCAGAGCTTCCCAGAAAATGCACAGGGAAATGCATGAAGAATAGGCTGCCGCTCATTTTTGCCGGTGTTATGGGCACAGAAGGACACTGCCTAAAACCACCATTGGACTACCCACACAGTAGTCTGAAACCATTGGGAATGGCAATGCTGATTGCCAAAAGCAAACCCATAACTGTGGAGAATTCATTTTCTTAAATCCCAAAAAGGGGTGCAGTACCAGTACTCACCACTATCAGAAAGCCGGCGTTTTAAAGCCACCAGTTTTTGTAGAAAACTGAATAAATGAACCCAAAACATGCCAAAGAAAGACTTACTGAGAGGAGGATCCAATGTAAAGTTATATTCTGAAGTGACTTGAAGGTTTATAACAAGACTGGCTGAGCTGTGGATTTCAGCAGTTTAAGTAAATTTGGACTGAAAGACACTAAAAATCTAAATGTTTAAATTGACTGAGTGACCTACTTTTGAGTGTCACATAGGTTTCAATTGCTTAAATGTCATAGTTTTAAACTTAGAATCAGCATTCTAGCTGCATATGTAAAAATGTTTAGTTTTATTTGAATGCAGAAAACTGGGGAACAGAAATGACATGTAGCTAAAAACTGGCTTAAAGAGATTCCAATTTTGCCTGGCAACTACCCCCCATTAGGAGTGAAACTTGAGTCACAGCTGTGTTCCCAGGCCTATCTGCCTTTTGCTGGCCACACTAAGGATATGCCATCTCTCTGATAATTGAATTAAGGGGAGCCCCCGCAGAATACAGGAGCTCTGAACAATGCAACCCCCTTCACCCAGGCAGATGGTTTATTGCAGATGTCGTAAAACAGCTTCCTCTTGGCAGAAGCTGGGAGGGGCAGGGTCTCTGAGCTTGGCAGAAACTGGAAAGACTGGTTTCTGTACCATGTGACCTGAAAAGACACACCTCTATAGCCAGAATATGGTTTTAGAAAAAGATGAATAACTCATAGTACGGACTTGTGAAAATTATTTAAATGATACCATAATTCTTGTGATTCTTCGGTGCACGTTTGAAGACGTGTTAGGACCCGGTGGTATGTTCAGGGGGGTTTTAGCGGAAAAGAGGATATTACTCAAAATGTATGCATGTTAAAAATCTGACACTTCATCAACTAATGTCCATACTCCTTGCGCACATGTGTGTAAATTTGGGTTAATGTCCGGTATTGCAAACCAGTTAAAAAGTGCAAAATATTGCCATTTCTGAATGCAAGCTCTCAGGAAGAGCAGATTTGGACAGGGTATACCTCCTGTAATGCATGATGGGTGCATGTAATTTCAAACCACTGTGTAGCTATGAAATATGTTTTTTGAGCAAATATAGATTGTGTGTAAAGTTGACAGGGGTGGGTTCTCTGTACCATAAACAGACCTCATCATGATGACACTTCATTTCATTCCCCCAATCAAGGGGAAGCGGATGAAGTGGCCAATGACAAGTGGAGAGGGGTAGAGCTTAGTGATGCTGCACACACACCCATTTTCAAAACACATAAAAGCAGACAGTCAGGACAGATAGAGACCTTCAAATCCATTTGCTGCGGGACGCTCTGCCGGGAAAATCCATACTTTACCTCCATCAATCTCTAGAGAAAGCTGTGCAGAAAGATCCAGACTTCAAATCCATCAATCTCCAGAATCCAGAGAGAGAGAGAGCTGACCCAGATCACTGTGAAGTGCAGAGACCAGAGTCCAGTCTAAAACCTGACCAGATCCGTGGCGAGGCCCATTTAATTCAAGAATATAGTGTGAGTACCTAGCAAGACTGTGCAGAACCAATCTCTTAGTTAAAATAATATAATTCAATCTATTTTAATCTAAGTAGAACTGTCTCCTAACTGTCACCTGTCATTTGTAAAGCTGTCACCTGTCATTTTCTAGTTGCAAGCTGCACTTGTCTTTTTGAACTTTAAAATTTCAAATCTGAAAAAAGACTTTTATTTAATCGCTCATATCTCCGCGACCGTTTGTGCTAGAGACTTGCAGTAACTTTCCCCTGAAAGCTGAGAATCGTGGCTTTTCTGCGAACCTAGAACCGCATTCCTACCCCCTATAGTTTTGCCGCAATCATGGAAAACGCACTCGCGAATTTACCGCGATTTGCAAATTTCTCAACGTGTGAAAACAGCAGTTTTCTTGCTTTCAGTTGCCAAAAATTCGTTTAACCTGCTAGTTACACCCTAGATCCTTGCTAAAGTGAGCCTGGACTAATATTAACTTGATACCACTCACCCTGAACCTCTAGAGGGAATTAAAAGCATTTTAGCATATTTTTCACTTCATTGCCAGCACATATAAAAGCATTTTGGGCCTGTGTTTCCAACTTCTGTAGTCTAAGCTTGCTGGGGTGAACTGAATTACAGTTGATTGCATTTCTGAGAACTTTGTGCTTTCCTTCCATTTCCTTGCATTGCATAAAGGGGGGAGGGGATTGCCAGAGAAAAGTGATTACATTGTTTTGTTGAAATCATATTGAGTATTTTCTGTATTGCATTTTCATTCAACATTACATCCATCTGAACTTAGATTAAGTATTCTCTACCACCTTATTCTTCTGTTCCTATTCACAAGTGTGCTAGTGCCAGACTATCCATTATTGATTACTGCTCAGATTAAGTGTGATATTCAATTATTAATTTATCATAAAGTGTGATATATAAATCTATTGTTTAAATTATCAAATAAACCTTTTAACTTGCAAAACAGAACTACTTCTTGGCTCAGTGGGGTCAGGAGGATTCCAAGAGAGGGCTGTTATATAGGGGTAGTCATCCAGAACGCATGAACTGGACATAAAGATATATCAATAAGGGTTTTCATTCAGTATTCTAGACTAGGCGCTGACTTGGCTGTAGTGCTGAATTGAATCCTCTTACAAAACCATACACAAGAAAAACACTTGGGGGTTCCTCATTCTCCCAACTGGCAGCAAAAACTTGGAACACACTTCCAAAAGAAATACGCAATACAAAAGACCACCTAAAATTTTGGAAACTGCTCAAAACATGGCTCTTCCCCTCAGAACCGGATGGAATTAACTAACAGACACCAATGGGAATAGAACACACCAGAAACAAATGCATGCAACAAGAAGTAGCGAGTGAGGGAGGAAACACAGGATTCACCCTCTCCCAAGCCAAACCCCTGCGCTAAGCAAAGCCCAAGGGAGAGCGACTGTAGCTGGAGATGAAGGAGCACTAATCATTAACTAGCACCCAACCGAACATGGGGCCATTAAGATTCGGATGGAGGAGACCGCACCCCAGGAGCTCAGGGAGAAAAGGGAAGGCAGACCCCACTGACTACCAAGGAGCAACCCACAACCTTAGCGATCTCAACCCTGGGGAAAGAAAGGCCCTCACCATATTCCCAGCCACAAATCAGTAGACAGTCACAGAGACATGCCACTGCCTTGCGCAGAACCAAACGAATGAACCGCCAAAGGAACGCTCCTGCTGACAGCTAGGGCAGCGACACCCAACACAGATGTCCAAAGCAACGTGGCAACCCCACTGACCCATCTGCTAAAAATCCTCAAGTCTCTGCTTACACCTCTCACACCCTAAACAAACAAACCACTTTCTTGCATAGTAAACCGCACAAACGTCACCACACTGCAACAACAAAACAAACCACACATAGTCGCGCACAACAGCACATGGGAGACTACCGATCCTTATACCACGCCCATGCTCAGCGAACGGTGCTAACCGAACTGGAGCTGCCAACAAGACATCACAAATCTCGCTCTACCTTTATCCTGCTACACTCTACTAACCCTCCCTACCCTCTTACCTTTCAGATTCGCCAGAGCGCTAGGAGACCACTCCAGTGGTGATAGTGCACGGTATAAATGTCCTTTAACATTAACATCAACATTCTATCTCCATCTAATGTTCAGTTCCGAAGTTTACGCACTTTCAAAGAGTGTTTTTTGTCGCTGAGTAAACACCATGATTTTTGTCTTGCTGGTGTTGATCTTTAGGGAATTTATCCCCGCGTATTCATGTAAGTGGTCCAACAAAGCTTGTGGTGTTAAGTCCAGCAGTGCCAGGTCATCGGCATATGCAAGCCACTGTATGCTTTCCCTGCCCAACTTTGGCCATATCAAGGTGGAATTCATGATACCATCACCCAAGATGGCCAAGTATAAGTTAAACTGTCGGGCTAGTATGCAGCCTTGGTTAAGGCCACAGCAGGTATCAATCCATTTACTTATTACCCCAAGATGGTTCATTCTCATTCTTACTTGTGTGTCCTTCTGCATGGCAATGATCATACTAAGCAACCTCCTCGATATGTTCCATTTGGTCAGTTTCATCCACAGCCTACTCCTGTCAAGAGTATCGAAAGACGCACTGTAATCAACACAAGCTACATAGAAAGGCAACTTCCGAGTTAACCCTGCCTGCTCGATGATGGTGATCAAAGACAGGCTGTGGTGAGCAGTGCCAGAGCCCCTCCTGAACCCTGTTTGATTTGGAGGAATGATGTTATTTTCCAGGATTCAGTTATTTAATTCCCCAAGCAGTACCGTAGCAAAGATTTTTGCAGGGGCATCGAGCATTGCCAACACCCTGTAACTACATGGACCCTGTCTAGTGCCTTTTTTATAGATGGGGACTATGGTGCTTTCTTTCCATGTAGTCGGGAGTAGCAGGGGGGCTGCCAATCAAAGTAAACAACCAATGTGATGCACAGGCCCATGTCTTCGGATCATTTTTCTATTAACTGATTACAAGGTACCTGTACTTTGTTTGATGTCTGACTGTTCCAAGCAGTATTCCCATTGCACTTCCGTTGCAATAGTGTTGGGATCCGTTATAGTGGAGATGACACCCATGGGAGCTTCAATGTGCGATACCCAGTCCACTTCCAGCACATCACAAATATGATATAGGTTGCTTAATACCCAGAGGTTTCTATGCGCGGACCCGGGGGTCGAACCTGTGTTGCTCCGTGGCGTCTTGCTTCCAAGGCATGCCCGTTGCCCCTGAGCTATCCTCCTGAGACAAATCAAAGGGCTGTATTCTTTGTGTGAGTTGATAATCCTCCAAAACCTGTGTGTATCATTTTTCATGCCACAGTGTACCCACTTTCACCACTTCTAACATTCTAAGGCGCATTTGTGCTGTTTTAACTACAGTCTGTAGAGTGCGTAATATTTGCCTACCAATTGCGCATGTTTCTTTGGCTTACGCGTGTCACGTGCAATGGCCCTGAGTTCTGTCCTTCATTGCCTCTTTCTGTCCCTCAAAGCAACACCAAAGCAATGGCGATGGACCCACCGTACCTTACTAGCTCCCTGATTACTAAGCCTTTTCTTGTCTGTCTTGATAGTTGTACTGATCTTTGTTACATAACTCTGATTGGCCGTCTCCATGGTGATACGTCCATGCACACTCAATAGTGAAACTGGTAGGTAAATCACTCGCCACCTCACCCGCAAATGACTAGACGTCCAAGTGATACGATTGTTCTGTGAATTAGTAGCAAGCACACCAAGCGCCCTACAATTAACAGCGGATATTACCCAGTTTAGAGCGCATGGGAGAGGTACATGATCACTCTACTCTCTGTGTAATACGCACATGCCTACCACCAATGTAGACAGATTAGTACTGAAGACGTAGTCTACAGCGCTTGAGCCAAAGGCAGAAGCTCAGGTGAAATGAGGCGGGGAATCAGAGGGGCAAATTCCATTTGCCACAGGTAGGCCTAGAGAGTAGAGTAACCTAGGCCAGCTCATGCCTCGTTTACATCCTGTATCTAATCTCCCGTTAGGGCATGGTAGAGAGCAGGGGTGTTGCTAGGTCTGGAAAAGATCTGGGGCTACACTAAAGCCAGGACCATCGGGGCTCGGGGCTACCTAGCCTTTTAGTTGTAGCCCCTAAATTTGTATCTGGGGCTAGAACCAAAAGACCCAGGGCTGTAGCCACCTCAGCCCCCACCCCCTCTAGCAACGCCTCTGGTAGAGAGCACTGTGTTGCTTCCTTTCTTCAGTCAGGCAGTCTCTAGGGATTCTGGGCATTGAGGTCACCACATACAACTACCGGTTCAACTCCCATGTTGTTTAGTGAAAAAGCTTCTAATACTCTGATATCCGAGTACTATTTTGCACTTTGCGGGTCATAAATTGTAAAAATCGTTAACTAATGCCCAGCCATACCACAAACCTCTTTACCATGGGGTGATATTTTACCTGCCAGAAGATAATTTGAGTTGATTTCTACTTGAAGTAGTTGGAAGGGGCGCTTAGCTCCCGACGCCAGACCCCCAATACCCTTGGGTCTTCCTCTAGGGCCCTGAATAGCTTCTTTGGTATTGAATCTCCATCCATCACGATGCGCGGGCGACTACCCAGGTTTCCTGCATGGCAATAATGCTAAAGGTATCAATTGACTCCAATTGCCCCACCCCCCCTGTTGCAAATAGATGTTTGAAGCCCCTAGTATTCCATGATAACAGGAAGGGCGTTTCATTAGGAGTAGGCAGTACAGCGCTGTTATGGTATGGTAATATTTATTTATAAAGCGCATATACACAGGCAAGTGTTTCCAAGCGCTCAAGGAGGGTGGGAACACAGGGAAAAAACAGCAGTCGCTCAGAGCCCTTGAATTTCTGAGACGATAACAGGCAGAGAAAGTGAATATGATACATTAAACAGTTTACTACAGCAAATAGCCTGACAGCGATTCTGCGTTTTTATTCAAGTGCGCATTTAAGGGGTGAAGACAAGGGAGAACAGACAAAGGATCTACAGGCAGAGCTGTACAGATCGTGCAAGTGTAGGTCGGGCAAGGGAGGGGCAAGGGTCCAAGTGCACCCAGTCGGTAGAGACTGGGGAAGCACGGAGAGAGATGCTGTCTAGGATTTATTACAAGTGCAGAGACCTGAGGAATGTGCAGGAAGGACTGGCAGGAGTGCCTGGGATCTGTGAGACTCTGAGGTACACCAGGCGGCCAGTCGTTAAGCTGTATGGGAGAGGAGGAAGGGTAGGAAGAGCAGAGAGCTAGGTTAGCAGGGTAGGGTGAGAAAGAAGGAGGAGGAGAAGAGAAAGGTCTTGAGGAGTTTCCAGAACTTAAGAATATCAGGCTCAAGATGGAGGGTGGCAGGGAGGCTGTTCCAGAAGGAGACGCCTGCTGAGGAAAGGGATCACCCTACAAATCTCTGCTTGGAGAACCGGCTCACTCCCATAAGGCTGGAGGTAGATGAGCAAAATGCTCGAGATGAACAGTATTTAGGTAGGCAAAGTTGAAGGTAAGTAGGTCCCAGGCCCCAGAAAGCCTTGTGGACAATGCAGAGGGTCTTGAATTTGATCCTTGCAGCCACAGGGAGCCGTGGAGGGATTTCAGTGCTGGAGAGATGCAGTCTCTGGGCTTGAGGGCAGGATATGTCTTGTGGTTCTGTTCTGGATGAGTTGCAGATGGCACAGGGCAGAAGCAGGGAGGTTGACAAAGAGGCTGTTGCAGCAGTCCAGGCTCGAGAGAACCAGGGCTCTGTAGAGTGCCTCTGAGTAGGTGTAGTTGTAGTTAGATTTTTTTGAGATGTCAGAAGTAAGAGAAGGAGAGAGTGGAGTGAAAGATGACCGCAAGGTTTTTGGCCTCACAGGTGGGGTTGGGTGCAGGACCAAGGGAGGCCGGCCAGAGTGAGAGGGGGAAAGCGGGAGCAGGGGTCCCAATGCAAACTATCTCCATTTTACTGGCATTGAGACAGAGGTCGTCTGCAGCACACCAAGAATGAATAGCGGACAGACTGTCAGGTATGAGTGAGGAAGAGGAGGCGGCTGAGGGTAGCCTGAAGGATAGTTGCATGTCATCCGCATAACACTGGAAATTAGAGGCGAAAGTGGCAATCACATGTGCCAGGGTAGCCATGTAGATGTTGAAGAACCAGGGGGATAGGTTAGAACCCTGGGGAACGCTGCAGTTTGAGAGGGTGATAGTCGAGAGAAAGGCCAAGTACGACCTGGGACCGGCGGTCAGAGAGAAAAGAGGTTAAGAAAGCCAGAGCCTGCCCTATGATTCCTAGGATGTCACGATGCCGTGAGATCAGGATGTTGTGGTTAACCGTGTCAAAGGCGGAGGAGAGATCAAGGAGAATGAAGACAGAGGGAGTGTTAGTGTCAAGATTTGAGAGCAGGTCTGCACAGGTGTTCAGAAAAGCGGTTTCTGTGCTTCTGGAAGCTCTAAAACCAGACTGATGGTCGTGGAAACAACTAATTGATTCCATATGAAGGTTTAGCTGAGAGATAGCCAACTTCTCCAGGAGTTTTCCCAGGAAAGGAGTGATAGAGATTGGGCGGTAGTTTGATGGAATGGAGGGGTCAGCAGAGGCTTTCTTGAGCAGAGGGTGCACAAGGGAGCACCTTAGAGCAGTTGGGAAACCTCCAGTGGAAAAGGAGAGGTTGCAAAGGTCAGCCAAGCCTGGGGCGAAGGAGTCAATGTTGTCCTTGATGGTTTTGGAAGGGCAAGGGTCCACTTACTTGCTTGGATGAGGCAATCATAGACCTTTAAAGTATTAATTAACCATTCCCAACCCTCCTCATCCTTATCCTGTTGTTGTTCGCAGCTCATGTGTCTAGTTGGGCTACCTCGTAACTGTGATGGTGCTGGCAAGATTTCCCTTAATTTCCTCCCACCACACGGTGCCTTCTGCTCACCCCATCTCAAACTTTGTTTGGTCGAGTTATCTTTCCCTTTGTCAACAATATCTTCAACCTCAATGACAGTACATTCATATTCCAGTTTCAAGAGAGCGGTCTCATGCTGAGTAATACAGTCAATGATGTCATTTGTTTTGAGGTTTATGTATGATGTAGCTGTATTTACATTTTCCCTGATGTTCACTATTCTTATGTCTTTATTATTTATACACTGTAAAGGAATTACTTCATAATCCAGGTCAAGGAACTTTATTCTATTAATGTAGTCTTCCTGTCTAATCCCAAACAGACATCTGACTCTAAGGGCCTGATTCATGGAAATGTCTGCAGAAATCTAGCCGCGCGATGAGAAGGACACTGCCTGAGCCTGCGTGCAAAATAAAATATTTGTGCCCCACATATTCATGGAATTGTTTGTGCAAAGTAACCGTATATGCAAGTCGCGGCCGGAACACCCCAACATGCCCACATGCCAAGCATAAACAACCAGATCAGCTACCAGCTACCTGTGCACGCTCCACGGGCACAAACCCACACACCCTTCAAACAGTTTGTGGGGTCCCCTGCAAGCAGATCTACATCTCAAGGACCCAGCGCAGGGTCCCCCGTAACCTATTCCGGCACCCCAACAACCTGCATATGAAAAAAAAATAGTTACATTGGATCCCTGGTTGGTTGTGTACATGCACCCCAAACTCCAACATGCAACCCCATCTCCGTGCTGCAAATACTGCGCGCAAGTGTACTTACGCCGCCATCTGGTGGTGTATCGTCTGAAGGAGTTGCGTGGCCATTTCCTGGCCAAGAGGTTGCGTGATCGAATTCATGAATGTGTCTCGTGCCGTGCAATAGTGGGCCAGTGAGGGACTGCCACTTTTTCACAAGCTCTTCCCCATTTTTGGTGTTCCACCCAACTTCCCAGCCCTCTGCGCACGGCACGCCCATGCTGTGCGTGGAATCTCGCGCAAGGCCCTCAATGGCCCACACAAAAGTTCTGAGCCAGCACAAACTCCACGCAAGTGCAGGAAAAGGACTGTGCATCCAATTCCATGAATCGACGAATCTGGATTTGCGCACAGTTATGCTCACAAATATCCTATTTTTTGCGCAAATAATTCCACTAATCGGGCCCGCAGTCCTTACCTAGGGTTTCTTTTTGTTTTGCAACATGTGGCTTCTCGCATAAGGGGGAGTTTGTGAGAAGGCATTAGTTGTTTTGTTAGATTCATTAGTGTCGGGGTGTTGGAGCAAACCCTCTAAATCTGTTAATATCTCTTCGCCACTCACTTTTTTTTATCAGGCTGCTTCTTTTTTTGTCTGGGTGCCCAATGAATGCATGCATTTGTGCCGCTCTCGCAGTTGCCACATTACAGTTCTTATCTTTCTCCGTTTGGGCTTCGCCCATGTTTCGCTATGCCTTTGTTTATGTTTATGTTTATTGAGCTTATATAGCGCTTTACACCAAAGCGCTTTACAGAATAACAACAGGTACAGTAATGAATGAAGCATAAATGTACAACATGAAACAATCCGGTGGTACAGAATTTAGAACAAATTACTCAGAGGAGGGAGGGGGGAAAGGAGGGGTGGGGGGAGCCCGCAGGTGACCTCCTACTCGCTATGGTGGTTGAAGTATCCAATTTGAGGTCATAGGGAGGAGGGGGGAGGAAATGGGGGGCAGGGGTGTGAGTGGGCAGAGGTAGGGAAGGAGAGTCAGGGAGGGGAGTGAAGAAGAAGGGCCTCAGGGAGGAGCGGAAAGATGAGTAGGTGGGGGAGGAGCGGATGGGGAGAGGTAGGGAGTTCCAGTGGAGGGGGGCCAAGAGTTGGAATGAGCGGAAACGTGAGGAGGCACTTTGGCATGGCCCTTGGCGTTAGCCCCTTGAACTGTGGTACAACTCCTTAGATTAATATTATTTCCATCTGCTATGGTAAAGGAGATGCTGGTTACACTTCCTGCCATTCGTGTCTCTTTGCTATGTTGCGCGATTAAATCCTTTCCTATTAGACAGATAGGGTGGGACAGTGATGTGATCTCACTGTGTGTTTGTGCTTCCACCCTTTCCTTTATTTTTACTGTGCTTTGTAGCTGGGAGTTACTATGAGGTTTGAGTAAATGCTTGATTGTCTTGTTTTTTGCATACATGAAGGCCTGGCCAATCATTCTTTACATTTACACTTCTTTTCACCTCATCCCCTCAAATGTGACACATCTCAATAACCACCACCTTCCTAGTTTGATGACCCTCTAGGGTCAACAGTTAAACAATTGATGTAATATCAGAGGTCTGTAAGTGACACAGTCACAATGTCAAGCAAGCCAGACAAGTATCTCCGCTTGTGATGTTAGTTTCTCCTTCAAGCTGTCACTCTTTGCCACCAGTGTAGCGAATAGATATTCAAACCCACCCAACATTTCAGCTGAAGGACATCTTTCACTGGTTTCCAGGCTGAAGCAACTGCTTTCGGGTAAGTTACCCTCATTAACCCCCTCCCCCCCACCACTCCTGCTAGACCGGCTTAACCTGCAGAATGAATTACATTGTTAGTTGGACCTAAACAGCACTCAGGCTCGGACTGGCTTATAGGGCAATAGGCCCAGGGCCGAACCAAAAACGCAAACTGCTAGTGTTGGCCAGTGTTTATGGTCAAAGTGGGCAACTTGTTTGGCCAATGTGGGCCAGTTTGATGAGTTACTTCACCATGCGGCTAATAGTTTTGACCAGCGCTGCTGAATAAATATTCTTTAAAATGCACACAGTTTCACAAAAGGAATTAATATCCATTTGCAACTTTGGGCCACTTTTTCATTGGTGTCCAAGACAATTTTATGGCCCAGTCTGACCCTGACAGCACTCATTAAGAACAGGTGACGACGTTTGGAGAACGTGTAGGTGTGGAATACGGTGGAAGTCAGTACCTCTATCAGATGATCCATTGGGATGACTGCGCGGTTCAGTGTCCTCCACATATACTTTAGGTTCAACATGGATAATGGTTTATTTTGATTAAATGAACAATTCCTTCTTTACACTTCCTAGCCGCTAGGGGTTATTTGTAATGAAAGCCGCCTCATGGTCACCAAGCGATAAGCTAGATATCACAATATTTTCAATGGTTTTAGTACTGAGGCAAAGTACTGCTATTTCCAGCTCAGCTGTCAACACTGAGCGATCATCATCTAAGGCACTGAACAATCATCATCTATGACACTGAGCGATCATCATCTTTGACAAAGTTAAATCTAGGTGTCCTTTTTAAATTGTTGCATCCTCAATTTTGTGCTATTTTAGTGCTCTTTGGCAAAGTCAAATCTAGGTGTGCTTTTTAAATTGTTGCATCCTCCATTGTGGACTATTTTAGTGCTCTTTGGCAAAGTCAAACCTAGGTGTACTTTTTAAATCACCCACTACTTTCGGCTGCTAGGCTGCATGGTGTTTCATCTTGTGCCTGTGCAGTATCTACTCCTATCTCTTTACTCCCCTCCATACCACCACTATGGCTCCCTCCATCTCTCCTATCTATTCCATCTGATATTATATCAATTATCCTCCCTCAATGTCTGGAAGGAAAAAGTTAAAAAAAAGAACTCCTTTATTGTAATCCTGTCTTACCTATTGCAGACACATGTGTCAGAGCTACGTCCAGACAGATCGTCCTCATTTCTGTCCCCTCTCCAGACCTATGGACTCCACATCTGATCTCCACTCTCTCCCCTTTCTCCTCCTCACCCATTAATGGTGGCACTAGATGGGATGTGCTCTTGGCTGGCTTCTCATTCTCCAGGTGCATCATTAATGTCTATCGCAATAGCACTATTATGGCTCAGGGTCCTCAACCCAATCTCCTCCTCTTTGATCAGCGCCTGTCGTCTCCCGTCAACGTCCTTCCCACTCCTGCTTCCCTTCCTGCCTCTCTCTCTGCACCTCCTTCACCACCTCCAACTGGTGTACCACCCTGCTGTACCCCACCTCGGAAAACCTTCAAAGTTGATGACCGGCTCCACTTAGCCACGCTTAACACTCACTCTGCTATCAAACATTCTTCTAACATCTACCTCCTCCTTGAAGACTTTGATCTGGACGTCCTCGCTTTCATCGAGACGTGGTTCAATGCCAGCTCAGTCACTGCTTTTGACTCCCTTCTCCCTGATGGCTACACAATCATCTCTAAGCCTCGCCCTAACTGTGTTGTCGGTTGGGTTGACTTGATTTTCCCTGAGTGGGGCCCTTCTTCCCTCGTACACACACAACCCTACTCGAAAGCCTCATCTACAAGCTTGGCATCTCTCCTACTTCCTCTCTGACCATTGCCACTATCTACAGGCCACCTGGCCCTATCTCCCCCTTCATCTTAGAATGGGCCGATTTCTCCTCCTCTCTCCTGACATCTACCTCTAAACTACTCCTGGGTGACTTCAGCATCCACCTTGACTCCTCAGTCTCGACTTCCACTCTCTTCCGTGACATATGCACCTCTCTCTCCCTCTCTATTCTCCCCTCTGGTCGAACCCACTCATCTGGACACACTCTTGATGCTTTCATCCACACCGATCTCTTGCTCTCTGCTACACTCACCACCCCGCTCTCCTGGTCAGACCACTCCCTCCTCTCCTCCCACCTGGGTCCTCTCGGCCCTCTGACACACCTCCCCAGCTCTGCCAGTCTCGTTCACGGGCATTCGTACGATGAAACGAGTGTCATTTGCTGCCTTTGCTAGCACCACCACCCCTCACCGCCCTCATCCCACTGCTGTCTCTACTTCTGACTCGGATCTAGCCATCACTAACACTCTCGACATTCTTACCCCTGTCATGAGGATACGCTTGAAACCTGACTCCAAGCGTAAAACTTGGTACCACTCTGAGCTAGCAGCCATGGAAAGCGAGTGCAAAGCTGCTGAATGGAAGTGGCAGACCTCAAGCTCATCCTCTGACAAACTGGCCTGTCACCTTCTCCACCTCACCTCTTCCCTCCCAGGCCCTCTGCAATGCACTGGCCACCCACTTCACTGAAAAAACTCAGGACATCATGAGTACTCTTTATTCTTCCCTTTCCCCTTCCTTCCACCCATCTCCCAGCCGCTTCTGGCCTCTCATCCTCCCTCACCCCCCTTTCTCCTATCACATCGGAAGAGGTCACTAAAGTTGTCCGCTCTATAAAAGTCTCCTCCAAACAGGTCTCCCCCTGTTCTTCCAGAACTATTAAGGACAACATCGACTCCCTTGCCCCTGCACTCGCTGATTTATGTAACCATTCACTTGCTGCAGGGTATTTTCCCTCTTCCTTCAAGCACTCCCTTGTGGACACCCTCCTGAAAAAGACTTCTGAGGTCCCCTTGTGTCTGGCTAACTACCACCCCATCTCTATCACTCCCTTCCTGGGAAAACTTCTGGAGAAGTTGGTCTTCCCCCAACTAACCCAGCATACTGAGCACGTTGGTTGCCTACACGACCATCAATCTGGATTCCGAGCATCCAGAGGCACAGAAACTGTTCTTCTGAACACTCCGCTCGCATCTCTTGACTTTAACTCACCCACTGTGCTCCTTCTACTTGACCTCTCCTCTGCATTCGATACAGTCAACCACTCTATCGTCATAAGGTGACTCCATAATACCCTGGGTATCTCGGTGCGGGCACTAGACTGGCTGACCTCCTCCCTCACTAACCGTCCCTCCCAGGTTATTCTGGGTTATTTCTCCTCCCCTACTCTATCTCCACCTGTGGTGTTCCCCAAGCCTCTATCCTTTCACTGTGGTTCTTTAACATCTATCTTGCACCGCTTGCTCACCTTATCTGCACTTTCTCACTGTACTTCCAGTGTTTTGCAGATCATACACAACTCTTTTTCAAACTTCCTTCTGAACCTCTTCCCACTTCCTCTACCATTCCTGACTGTTTGTCTTCTATCCAGTCTTGGTTCGCCTCTAATGATCTCTGTCTCAATGCCAGCAAGACTGAGATCCTTCCTATTGGGACTCCTGTTCCTTCTTTCCTCCCTTCACTGTGGCCCCCTCTATGGGCTCTCCCCACTCTCCTTCATCTGAAGCCAGAAACTTTGGAGTCATCTTTGACTCTTCTCCCTCTTTCCTTCCTCACATCCTGGACCTTGCCAAGAAGGTCAATTTCCAACTCCACATTTTCAGAGGTATGCTGCCTTTCCTTACCTTTCCCGACGAACTCAATGTCTCTAGGACTCTGGTACTCTCTAGGATGGACTATTGCAACAACCTCTTCCGTAATATACCCTCTTTATCTCTCTGCCTCCTTCGGGTAATCCAGAATAGAGCTGCAAGACTTATCCTTGGCCTCAAGCCCAGGGGCTGCATCTCTCCAGCCCTAAAATCTCTCCACTGGCTCCCGGTTTCTGCAAGGATCAAATTCAAATCCCTCTACATAATCCATAAGGCTGTCTGGGCACTGGGACCATGCTATCTACAACTTGTTCTCACCAAATACTCTCCCTCCAGATCTCTCCGACCTCTGGCTCCAACTCTCTGCTTTTCAAGTGCTTCTCTAAGCAGCGAGCTGGTGGACAATCTTTTTCCTTGGCTGGCTCCCTCCTCTGGAACAGACTCCCCCTTCCACTCCGTCTCGAGCCGAATCTCCTCAAATTCCACAAGGTCCTCAAGACTTTCCCCTTCTCCCCCTTCCCTCTCTATCTGATGTGCTAACACGCAGTTGCTGAGATTGTGTCCTCTGGGCCCTAGCCTTGTGTCCAATCGCTTGCAGCATACACCCTCCCTCTGCACTTGCCTTTGGGCACCCGCTGGCCTGTTTTGTCTCACAAGCTGCACTTATTGTACCTGCAGGTGACCAGTGTTCTACCTAATGGGCACTGCCATGCACTTACCGGTTTCCCTTAAACTGGCTCTCTGTCACTTCCCTCACCTGTGGAACCTCGAGTACTTATCCCACTCCCTGTCCTTTCTCCCACTCTTCACTTGCACACTCTGAATGTTCACAAGGCCTAGTAGGACCGTCTGCAGGAGCTCCCAGTGAAGTGAGTGATTTGCAACCACTTGGCATCGGCCATCGTCTGGATTCCAGGCATAAAGATAGTCGTACATATCGCTGAAGTCAGGATGAACAACCTGTACCCATATGGAACAGCTTCAAAGGCTTCTATTGAGTTAGCTGAAAAGTAAGTCTCCCTCTTTGTTCGGTTGAGAAATTTGAGTGATCTTCTCCTTCTCAAATGGGCATCTGCTTTTGGAAACTCTCCAATATTGAGGTCACTCTTATGAATCAGTAACATGGATAAGTACTATAGAGTGCATCTCTCCCCAGTGTTTGGGCAACTTCATGTAGGCTCTAGACCCACAAGCCCAGTAATGATCCATCAGGACGACTGTTCCATCTTTCATGCCTGGTACATCAAAAATGCAGCCACACTGGCAATTTTCTCCAACTTTCCTTGTACCATTATTTCTGAAACATAAGGACACACTCTCTAGAGGTAATATCTGAAATGGTCCTCCTTTATCGTTGACCCATGTCAACAATGTTGTAATCTTTGGCCATTGACCCTTGCATTCTTTTTCTGCAGTTAACACAACTCCTTCCCACTGTCCGGTTCTCGCTGCTACTTTTCACGCAACTAATCCTTCAGCCCATCTTTCGGGAGTAAGCACTGTTCCTTTAATTTGTAATTGTCCTCTTTTCCAACATATCCATATCTGTTCCTTATTCTTGCCATGGCAATTTAGCATCTTGTTTTCTTCAATCCTGATTCCTGCTCCGCTTATTCCAGGCTGTTCATATTGTATTACTTGATGCCGTGTTTCTGGCCTTTCTCTTGTCTTCAAATCTTGCACATAATTACCTTCTCTTTGATTTGTCACTTTATTCATCCACACTAGAGGTGTTCGACCCTGGAACTATCCTCTTGCCTGGCAGAGTGTAAGATGCGTTAGGCAATAGGCTTTTTTCACTGGTACTTCTGTAGCAATGAATAATTTGGAAGTTTCCATGGCATAAGTGTTATGGGATTATGAGAATGCAGACGTAGCAACTTTTTTTAGATGTTCTCTCTCCCACCTTTTTCATGTGGTGGTACCATGTTATTACCAGGTGTGCTGTACTACCTAGATAAGTATTTATTGCATCATTGTCTTCCTCTGCACTCCTCCTGTGTCTCCCTAACAGAATGTTTGCAACCCATGAAAACAACTCTAAAGCAGGTTTACTCTGGGGAGACAACATAAGGGGCTTTGGCTCATCAGTAATGGGTAAATCAACAAGAGTTCCTGGAGTGGGGAGGATCAAAGGGACATCTGTCTTATTTGGATCCATGAGACACAAAAGGCGAATCAGAAGAAACAGAAAAACTCAAAGCATAATTGTACATTTTTATATAACGAACCAACATATTAATCCCCACCATTTGTGCCATTCTGGTATTGGTTGGGCTTGCTCATTCCCCGGAAACGTATCAGTCTCAACATTCCTCATCTTAACTGCAATAAATTTAAGGTAGGAAAAACACTTTTACTCTGGCAGCTGCAATAGATCCGGCAACTGCAATAATTCCTCTACTATTGCTACGAGCAGTCTTCTGATTACAGGGCCATTCTTAGGATCCAGCAAAAAAAAATGTATGTATGTCAATGTCTCTTCTGACAAGAGCAGGATAAGCTTGAAGGATAAACACAAAAACAGCAAGTATGAGTCTATTGGCATCTCCCTCTGACAATACCATAGATTCAACTAAACAGGTATGCAGTAAGAAACGAATCAGGGTACTGTTCACGTTTCCAGTTGTCCAACTCAAATTCTAGATCAGGCATATTCGCGATACATCAATATCATTCTAAATTTCATTTTCAAGAGATTCCTGTGACTATGAGCAAAGATTTGCACGCCTGCTATAATATCTATAAGGAGTGTCCAAGTGAGCCACAGTCCAAATGCAAAATCTTCATTTATCAGTTTGTTGCTTTATCATTCTTCTTCCTTGTCATCGATTGAGTCTGCACACGCTAACATTTTTCTTCTTGTCTTGCTTCTGAATCAAAATTTGGGGGTGCAGCATTCTTGTCGGCATACAGTTTTACGTCGTTCAGATGTATCCACGCTCGTCTGCATTGGACTTTTACTGCTGAGGGAGTGACATTTTCAACAACAAAGGGACCATTTGATCTCGGCTCATGCCACTTCCTAGTGAAGTTTTTACTTAGCATTGTGTCACCAGCAAATAGTCTAGGTGCTGATAATAATTAACTTGATCTGGTTGCTGAATGGTTTTCATCTGTGTTCTGAGACCGGCCCCCCTGGCGATTGAGTTGATCTGAAATGAAAGAGATGCTAGAGGCCATACATGTCAAATATTCATGTAAATCATTTCCTAACAGTTTTGCTGTACTCTGGGCATCACCTACGCTCCTCGATGGAGGTGTAAGAAGCGTTCTCATTCACCTTCCTGTCACTAGTTCATGGGTGTGAGGTGATGGTCTGAACCAGGCTGATTCCTAAGGGCATATAAAGCTAAGGGCATGCATCCCTTTTTCAACGTTAGCTTGAGCTTGGCAATCCTTTCTTTAAGGAGGCTGTTGAGTCTCTTGCATATCCCGTTCGCTTGCGGGTGATAAGCAGAAGAAAACATGTGCTTAACATTGAATCATAGTCCTATCTGTTCAAATACTTAATTGACAAAATGTGGCCCATTATCGTATCTCAGCACTTCACAGACTCCCCATCTTGGAACAACTTCTCATACTAAACTCTTTACTGCACAAGTGGCATTAGGGTGTGTACACAAACCTGCTTCAATCCATCGGGAGAAGGGACACACCACTATCAGATACCTGTATCCATTACACACTTGAAGCATATCAACATAGTCAATATGTAAACGCTGAAAAGGACCATCCGGTCGAGGAATTACTCCTCTAATCATTCTCAGTGTATGCCCAGCGGTAAACTTTTGACATACGATGCAGTTTACTACATAAAATGCAATGGCCCTCATTACGACCCTGGCGGAATTCGGAAAACGATGGCGGAAATGCAATACCGCCATCGAATAGCGCTCGGTGCGACTATGACCCGTCACCGCAAAGTACGAAGCCATTAGCGACACCGTAGTGAACGCCAACGCTAACTGCACCAAGCACGCGCGCGCGCGCCATGCCAAACCGTAAACACCACCATGGCGCAAGGGTACGCCAATTCCGACCCTAGCGGACATGTACCTAACGCCATCAAGCATGGCGGAATGTACCATTCCGCCATGGTGAGAAGTACGGCATCGCGAATCAACCGTAAACGGCCCCACTGAGTGCCTGTACACCGCTCCCTGGCCACAAAGTACAACTCTCCGTAGGTGCAATGAAGTCACAATGCAACCAGTGAAATGTACAAGTCACCCATGCATGCCAACGAACAAAAGAAACACAAGAGGGGCCAATGGGAGCTGCAGGGCACAGATGGCACGAAAACAGAAGCCAATCCAATGGACATGACCACAGTCCCCCCCCCCGAAACGCACGCAAACACAGGCACCTGTGACCAGCAACATTCCGAAAATCACATCATTCCACCAGTCCACCTGGCTGACCGGCATCTGTTACACAAAACCCAATCCCCCGCCCCTGAGCATGACAACATTCAAACAGTCATATTGGCAGCCCCCATCCCTGACCTCACTGGGCTTCGTAGGCAAACGCGCCCAGTACAGTACCACGCAACTAAACTCCGAAGCTGGAACCCAATGCAGATCTCCTCACAATACATCGCTCCCCAAATAGGAATATGCCACATCACTTGCAAAGAAGAACGCTACACGGGCCAAATCAGAATAGAAATTTAATGCACAACAAAATCACCAAGCCCATACAGCCATTAGGCCATGAACTCCAAAACACATTTCACCATTGTGGGCTGCATCCGCAAGAAATGACCAGCCACTACTTGTGTGATGCCCTGTTCCATCATGGTACACAGAGCCACATTCACGTACGAAAAGGCAACATGGAAGTGCACAGAACCGCAGGGCCGTCCCAATGGGGAGGCACTAGTCCAGCTGAAAGGCCCAAATGTTGCTCCGAGCCACTAGTACTGCGTAAGGGCATGTGGCCCATTGGCGATCGTCCCATAAGATCGTAATGCTGCTCCACTGATTAACACGAAGCAGCAGGTGTCGGGAGTAAAAGCCATCTGCAGGAGTGGCATACAGATGGCAGTGGCAAAAGGGGAGGAGATACCTGTCAACCAAAAGAAAAGAAAAAGAATAGAATGCCCATCAGAACTACATTCGAACAACTCACTTCAATGATCACACTAAATCCACAGCCATATGCATGCTAGCCCACTCCAAAGGATCATCACCACCCAAAAACCACTTGCGACTCATAACTATCTATATCGAGGTGTAAACACCATCACAAACGAGTGTACCTGTGCATGCGTCTGTCAAAACAGAATCCATCAGATGGGATTGGTAACGTGCATGGACACAAGTGTCTGAGGGCGCGTCGAGACAGGGAGGGCTCAACAAGGCCAGATAGACGATGGTCCCACTATGGCAGCCCTGCATCACATAGCGCAGGGGAGGCGGATAGATTCCAAGAAGCCCTGTACATGGCAAACTCTGTATCAAATCACCTGCCCATGCATCCATTCATCATTCCCTCATCCCGGGATTAAAACGCCTGAATATTTACTCACATAACATTAGAAATATCCATTGAGTCTGTGCGTTATGCAGCCTGCAAAATCCACAGTGCCCCAGCCCGTAATTCCAGTGTAGTGAAGTAACATGTATTTGGGAACGTCCGGCCTCATCGCCCACGTCGCTATTGCGCATCCCAAACCATTCATATCAATCATTGCATCCTCGCCATGGCCCCTGTCTCAAGGACATTGAACAATAGAACGTTATATTTGCAGTCAGACCTGTGGGCATTTCCTCGCCGCTAGCTGAAAACCGAAAGCGCCGCCCTTCGAATTCCTCATTTGCAACATCACGTCGAAGAGGCATCTGTGGCCGTTTGAAATCACAAATTAATCCATCTAGTGCGGCTGTGTGTGAAAATGGCAACTGCCTTCACCCACAAATGGGACGCCCCGCCCGTCGTTGCAACTCGGTACAGTGATGCATGAGGGCCCACCGTTACTCGAGTACTACGTACCACTGACCCTTCACAAGTCTGTTCGCGACTGCACAGATAGTATGTGAAACAATGGGACCACAGCAGAATGAACATATCAACCAATGTTACACGGCCATCGGGTACAAATACATGATTGCAATAGCAAGATGCCATTCCTCGAATTGCAGCGTTGTGTGCGGGACGTGCTCGGCCAAAGGGGAGAGCAGTTTGCACAGGTGGAATGAATCACCACAGGTGGAGGCCATACAGCCTGAAAACACATAAATTGCACACCCAGTCTCCTCCCACAACCACACCGAAATGCTACCGGCAGGACTCGCGATGTTGGCCCTGGGGGACCTGATAGCACTGCAAGTACTCCAACTCCAAGAAGAAGACGAACACCAACTACAACCGGCCGCACGGAGGAGACGCAGGAGGAGGAGGAGGCCAAGGCAGGGCCAGCAAGGGCCGCCAGCACAGCCACTACCACCACGCAGGCAGCCCGCAATCCCACGCCTCCGAGCACATCCGTTCAACCTCACTGATGAGCAGATCCACACCCTCTACCGTCTGGACCGGGACACCATAGCCGCCATTGTGGACATGACACAGGCTGACCTTGTCAGCATGATAGATAGCCCAACCGCCATCCCACCCCTACTGAAGGTGGTGTCTGTACTCCACTTCCTGGCCACAGGCACCTACCAGCACACAGTCGGACAGTTGCATGGCATTTCTCAGCCACTGTTCTCACGGACACTATTGCAAGTGCTCGATGCCCTCCTGCAGCACGCAGACGACTACATCTCTCTACCACGCTCGGAGCAGGAAATTACCAACACAAAAGTGGGATTCCATGCACTTGCCGGCATACCGGGTTGCATTGGTGCCATCGACTGCACCCATGTGGAATTGGTCGTCCCACATGCCATGGAGGCCCAGTACCGCAACCGAAAACAATTTCATTCCCTGAATGTACAAATGGTGTGTGACTCCAACAGGATCATTACACATTGTTGTGCCCGATTCCCTGGATCAACCCATGATTCTATGGTCTTGAGGAACTCTACAATACCACGCTACATGGAGCGACACGCAGGGAACAGATCCTGGCTACTCGGTGAGTCTCATTACATGCATGATATTGTGGGGTATGTGATTCGGCAATGACCTGGCAGGAAGGAGGGGGAGAGGGGTGTGCGTACGTAGCAATGGCATTCCACATCATACGTTTATCGTCCACATACAGGTGATGCTGGATATCCACTGAAGAGATGGCTCCTCACACCAGTCCGGAACCCACGGGACCAGCATGAGGAGGACTACAACCATGCCCACTCACGTACCCGTGTAGTCATTGAACAGGCATTCGGCCTACTGAAGGGTCGTTTCCGCTGCCACAGCAGGTCTGGCGGGGCACTCCTGTACCGCCATGAGAAGGTTGCAAAGATGGTGATGGCATGTGTCATGCTCCACAACATGTGCGTACGTAGAAATGTGCCCATGCCCCCTGACGCAGAAATGCAAGCACCTGATGATGGTCATGATGAGGGTGGGGATGTGGCAGCACCTCAAGGAGTCTGCGAGGCACCGGAGGGCCGTGACATTCGTCAGCATCTCATTGATGCATGCTTCTAGCACTCACGCCTGGTGGCTGATACATGGACACGGGACTCGTGGCACTGTGTGTGTCTGGGACATGCACAATATGGACTGTACGCCTATGATGGCCTAGTACACAAAGATCAATGTCCACACATCTCATTGGTTGATCGTGCACTGTTTATGGCATATGTGATATCATGTTGTACACCCTATCGACCCGCCACCCAAGTGAGCCCAACACACCCCCTCCACCCTCCTACCTCCCCCCCGAACACCAGTGTCCAAAGATGCTCATTGTCAGTGGGCAGTCGCTATTGCAAGCCCCCTCTGCGGGTATCAGGGGCACCCCTGCCTGTGGAGCGCAGGTTCCTCCCAGATCTACGTTGGGGGCTGCCCTGGACGGAACTTGCAACGGATGATGTCTCGGCCTGCTCACGTCCATGCATGTCCCTAAGGGTTTGCGAGAGCTCAGTGAGCACACGGCGCACTGCGGCAAGTTCGGCACATACGTCCTTGGACGTCGCATGCAGTTCCCTCCTCAGGCTCTCGGTGCTTCTCTCCATTTGTGCCCTTAGTGTCTCTGTACCTCTCTCCATTTCTGCCCTGAGTGTCTCAGTTGATGTTTCTATGTCTGCCTTAGTGCCCCCACATTCATCGGCATGGTCCTTGAGGAGCGTGGCCAGTTGCTGCTGTTGCACGATTAACTGGTCGAGGGACTGTTGCCTCTGCTGGGCCATGGCCATTTGCGGGGGTGTCACAGAGGGGCTGTTGACCTCATGTTGCCTTGCCACAGGGCTTGTGGGGGATGGCCAGTCGTCGTCTTGTGGGTGCCCCTGCGTGGTATCCTCATGTTGTACGGGATGGGACAGACAGGGGGATTGGGACAGGTCATGGATGGATCTGACTTCGACATCCCCGTCTTCTGTGTCGGAGCATGCTGCCATCAATGGGGTGTCACCTATGGTGCTGCTGCCACCAGAGGCAGTGCCTTCTGTGGCATCCGTTGGGGGGACCTGTGGTGGTGGTGGTGTGGGCATGCTGGCTGCTGGGGTGCCTGTTGATGTTCCCTCCTCTGTGCTGCCACCTGATTTGTGCTGCTGCCGTGTCTTGATGCGTGCAGCTGAGGTGGAGGGTCTTTGGCCGTCGGTCTTGGCCCTCTTTGCAGGTGTGCTGGTAGGGGTGTCCTGATGCTCGTCGTTTGGATCGGACCCTGTGGTGGAGTAAAGGAGGGCGAGGGTTATTAATGGGTCTGTGGGAATTGGAATGGCATTGTATCACATGCATTGGGGTGGTACCTGAGGGTGATTTGGGTCGGGGCCTTGGAGGTGCTTTCATTTGTGTGTGGAGTGAGGGTGCAGTTGTTTGGCAGCCTGCAGTTAGGGTGTGCCTGCTGCACGTGTAGTGCGTGTTTTAGGGGTTTTTAATTAATTATGTATTTGTTGTGGGTTTTAACGTGCGCTATCAGGCCGATGTGTGTGGACGTTCTCCTGGACATGTGTTTCTGTTGCACTATGTGGACACATGGTACTTCACATGGATGGACTTTGTGGATTTGGCATTGTTTTATCTGGCCCACCTACCTGAATCTTCGGATGTCTGCACTCCTTTCTCCATCCCTCCGACTCCCTCTATGCTCTCCATTCCGATGGTGGAGGCACAGATTTCTTCCCAGGGGGTCAACTTGATGGGTGATTCAGGACCTCCCCCGGTGGCTGTGGCAATGTTGCGGTTGGCAGAGAGTATGCTGCGGACGCGTATCCGCAGGTCGTCCCATCGCTTTCGGCATTGCTGTGGGTTGCGGGGTGCGGTCCCCACCGCACTTACCCGCTGTGCCACCAGAGCCCATATGGCCTTCTTGTTTGCAAGTGCCGTCCTGGTCATTTGCGTGGAGAAGACGACGGCAGCATTCTCCTGGAGGGTCTCTGTTAGCACGGTGAGTTCCTCACGGGAGAAGTGGACCTGCCGCTTGCGGTCGCACGCTTTCTTCGCTACTTTTCCCATTTTTCTTGGTTTTGCTAGGGTGGATGACGGGTTGGGGTGTGTCTCAGGGTAGTGTTTTTGGTGGTTGTGTGGTTTTAGTGGTTTTATAGGTGTACGGCGGGATGTTTCCCGTTCCGGGCCCATGTTTTTACTTCCGTTTCCGTATATTTACGGTCACCGTACTTTCCGGTAGGCGCACACTGCGGTGTCCGCTGTGATGGGTGGCGGTATTGCACCTAGGTCGCCGTACGGCGGCGGTGTGGGCCGTTTTGGGGTCATTTCCGCCATCGCGGACTTTGCACTTCCGCCATGCCGTGGTGCTCGTGCCCGATGGGTCGGAATGGGCCGCACTTTGCTCCATCGTGCAATGGCGGAAACGCTATTTACGCTGTGGCGGTCCGGTCAGTCACTTTCCGCCAGGGTCGTAATGAGGGCCAATGTGTTCTAACAAATTTAGATAAACCAGTCTTCCGCAATCGTTGCAGAAAGACTCCCTAGTTACATGTGCAGGGTAGTGCAGCTGTTCAAGCGCCACATTTAACAATGCTACTGACTTTCCAGTGCTGTCATGTCGCCATAATGCTTCATTGGGGGATAAAGTACACCCTCTTTGCTTCCATAACTCCTGCTCTTCCTGCCGTGCTCTGCCTTGAATCTCCATTAATTGGGTTTTTGGCAAATGATTAATCCCTTCTTTCACTACCATAATTGTGACTTCTTTCTCTTTGACATCTGCAGTATCAAAACCTGAAACATCTGGTGAATATGCAACCCTTTTGGCTTCTGCATCTGCAGCTTCGTTTTCACTAGAAATAAAGTCTGTTTGCTTCGTATGAGCAGTGCACTTAACGACCGCTATGGCTACTGGGAGTTGTAGTGCCTTAATAAGCTGGTCCAATAGGGATGTGTGCTGCACTGGAGTGCCATCCACTCGGAGGAAGCCCCTCCTTTTCCAACGTGCTAGTCCTGTGTGTACGTTTTACATCATGTAGGCAGAGTCACTATAAACTATCACTATCTGCCCTTTATGATTCTCGATTGCGACAATAAATGCTACTAATTCTGCTGCTTGCGCTGAATAGTGAGACTGTAGTTGTGCACTTGCTACAACCTCAAACTCAACATTTTCTCTATGCCTCACTACAGCTGAATGCCTTTATCAATTTGTTTGATCAATTTTCGAAGAACCGTCAATAAAGAGAATTTTCCCTCCTGACAACGTGTTTTATTTTACGCGTGGTATATCATCATAAAACTCAACATAATTCACGTGGTCATGCACATACTCACCCTCTGCCACTGGCTCAGCTACAAATGTGGCAGGATTCACTATTTTACATCTAACAATTTTTATCGTTGGATTCGAAATCATTACTTCATAAGCAGAAGCTCTCTGGGATGTCAATGTACCTTTGGGTTTCTCTAAAATGGCAAACAAAGCATGCTCTACTAAAAATGGCATACAGCAGCCCATTACAATACTTGTAGACTTCTCAATTGTGAATGCGACGGCTGCAAATGATTGTTCACAAGGAAAGTGCCCTTTCATAACTGGGTCTAATATCCCACTGTAATATGCTAGAGGTTTATACCCCAATGTAGTCCTCTGTGTAAGCACTACTGTCATGACTGTCCCATTTGTGTGCGAAAATAAGTAAAACTCCTCAGCATAATTGGGAATTCTTAAAATGGGAGCTGTACAAATTCCTTTCTTCAACTCCTCAAACCCTTCCTCCATCTCCTCAGGCCATTCTATTTTATAGGGTTTTCTTAATGGATACCTTTTCTCGAAGGCTCTTCGCGTAATAGGCACAATCACTGGCGGGGTGCATGGTGCAATTTCTGGCTTCCAACATATAGGAAGGATGGGGCAGGACGTTCTGCAGAGGCATTCAGCTTCTCCTCTACAAAGTGAGTGCACATTTTTTTTAAAACATTAATGACAGATGCCAATATATTGTCTAGTGCACTGCTGAGGCTCTGATCCTGAGGGCTGCTTGTTGTTTACAACTAAGGTCAGATCTGATCGATTAATCCTGAAATGCATGCAGTGCGTGAGCTCACCATAGCACAACTTGTGTAGCGTGCTCACCAGTGCTTTAAGTGGGATACAAAATTGAGTGGGGGGACTCATTAGGGGTGTGGCTTAAGTATGTGTGTACTTAGGCCACACCCCTAACAAGAACCTCCCCCCACCTAAGGGGGGACTGGCGTAAGCAGGGGAGCATTAGCATTATTACCTTTTGTGCCGCCCAGCCCACAAAAGGAGGGGTTGGGCTCACAAAAGTTGTGTGACACCAGTGCGCCCTAGCTATCAGATGCAGCAGGCAGCTCTTTCATTCAAGGACTTCTTGGGTGAAGGGCCTGTCTGCTGCATATGATGCTTTACTCAGAAACAGGAGGAGGACTGGAGGTCCTGTCTCACCTATTGTTTCTGAGTAAAGAGTGATCACGCAGCATGAAAGACCATTAACCCCGCTACATGCAGAAGCCACGGTTAGTCAGGCTGCCTGGAGGTGACAGTACTTTGGGTTAGAAAAAAAAAAGGTAGTCCGTGAAACCATGCAGCACTTCGGTTACACACGCTGCCTGAGGAGCAGGAGTGACTGGGGCTAGTCGGGTCTGGGCCACGGCAGGACACGACTCTGGTGCACTTTCTGGAGACTGCTGGCCCACTAAAAGCCCTGGTGCTCACCTTTCTTTGGTTGTTGCACACAATCAATACATTCCTCAAAGCTGAAATGCATATTAATGAGTTTGATCGCTGCATTGGTTCACAAAATAGCTCAGTGTGTTTTGGATTTGTTGTAGAGATCTGTGCTCATGTGCCAGGTAACAGTACAAAACCCAGTAAGCCTGAATCAGACTTTCTTCTCTCTGAGGTTGTGAAACTTGTCGATGTAACCTTTTGTTATAGTAACACCAACAAGGCTATCATTTAGGGGTCACCATGGGTCGCACCTGAGACCCCTGAGGTGTCTCTTGCTACCCCTGGGGTCACCCTTGCTACCCTTAAAAAAGAATAAATTATCTTTTTTTTAATAAATTGAGGCTCCTGGGCAGTTGCGAACAGCATGTGGCTCTTTGTTTCTGGAGTGGCTGATTTTCTGATCGCTATCGCTGATAAGATATCTCAGTGGGTTGAGCGCTCACTTCTGCAATGTGTGTGTGACCTGCAGGTTGCAGGTTCGACTCCTGGTAAGGTCAACTCAGCCTTTCATCCTGCTGATGTTGATAAATGAGAAACAACACAGGTTGGGTGATATTGTATTTGTTTTATATGAAGCACTTAAGCATAAGTGCTATATAATAACATATTATCATTTGGCCTTGTACATCTGCTTGCATTCACAGTAATTTGGTAATATGAGCCTAGATGTGCTGATTTTAACGATACATATGGTTATCCATTCTTGAATGAAATGTCTGTCACCTTAACGTGATATCATAACCATATCTTTCGTAGTGTACTTGGAAACAATGCTATGTGATGCAACTTCCTGTTTTGCCGAGGGGTGACAGGTTGTGTTCCATGGCTTCCCATGATGTCACTTCGGGTGGGGCTCAAATGATATCGCTTCCTGTGATGCCATCAGAGGTCAAGGGCCGTGTGATGTCACTTCCGCTACCCCTGGCATTTCGGTGAAATGACGTCCCTGAACACCGACTATGCTAGAAAAGGACGTACCTGCGCCATAAAGCGCTAGTTATTACAACTAATATAGAATAAATATGGTGCAGAACCAGAGCTTGGTTCTTCCAAACAGATCCCCTCACAGCGTCCCGTTCGCTAGACTGAAAAGACGTTCAAAGATGTCTGCCATGGAATAGGAAAGCGGGGCTCTGTATGGAACACCTCTTACATTTTCATGGCAGTCAAACAGAAACAGAGCGGAAGGCACAACAGCAACTGTTTCAGCAGCAATCAGGCAAGTGGGGAGCGGGAATTTAAAATAAAAGGGACCGGAGTGTGTGGGGAGGGAGATGGCGGGTGGGCAAACAAGTCATCAGGCGGCTTGGAACGCGGGCTGTGATCGCCAGTTTCAGCCGGCGTTCTTAGCCTCCTGATCGATTGCCCCCTCGCCCCATAGGGTGCTAATAACAGTGATCATTGATATATTGCACACCACACAATCATTTGTTTCTTTGCTCACTCATTGGAACACCACGTGAGCACCATGGACCTTGTTGATTCTCTGTGTGCTTGGCTATGTATGTGCCCCATCCTGATAACTTCTAATGTCTGTCCTCTATCGATGCTTCGGGATGTGCACTTTCCTTGCTGCTTCCAAACTGACTTCCAGGTCCCTGCACTTCTACCTGACCTTCGTGTTCCCTAGACAAGGGGCTGCGTGAGATCTGACGGTGGGTGTGTTCGCGTCTTGGTGCCAGGGGTGGACTGGCCTATAGGGAACTCTGGAGATTTCCAGGTGGGCCTCTGCACCCTGGGCCTCTTTTGTGTGGTATTTCCACATTTTCCCATAGGAAAAGGGTTTGGGCCTGCAGAAAATGTGTGATATGGGGCCACTTTGAACATTATTTCCAGGGCCTCTTTTGGTTGCTATTCCACCCCTGCTTGATGCCTCCTCTAAGGCGATTAGTGCGCTTTACAATGTCCTCTGTACCTATGGTGGAACATAAGCACCGTCACAGTGCACAGCCCATGTGCCCTTGAAAGGCCACTGCTGTATTATTCTGTTCCCAGCGAGGAGGAAGAGGGTGAGTGCCCTTGGAGATAGTCGCCATGCTTATTTTGATCGAGGCAGGAGCTATGGGTTGTGATCGGGACCAATCGCAGAGGGGCTGGGAGGGCATGGCCAGATGACCAGAGATTCTAGGACCCCTTCTTTCCTTTGGTTTCAGGCGGGGCCCAAGGCCAAAACCTCAGGCCCAACATTCCTTTAAATGGCCCTGGTGCTCTTCTCGTCCATTGCATGTTGGTAGCTCCCTCCCTCGGCATGCCCTCGTCTCTCTCTCTCTCTCTGTCTATCTCTCTCTCTCTGCTCCCCCTCTCCCATCTCTCTCCCTCTCTCTCTCTCTCTCTCTCTCTCTACCTTTCCTTCTTTCTCCCTCTCTCCGTCCCCTTCTCTCTCTTTCTCTCCCCCCCCCTCTCTCGCTCTCTCTCTCTTCAGTCTCAGTGCTGGCTATAATACTTTGGTGCTATAAAGCATAAATAAATAAATATGTACTTCTATCCACCCCTTTACGCCCCTCTCTCCAAATCTGCCCCCTCCCTGCTATCACTCTCACTGTCACCTTTTGACTTCAGTTTAACAAAGGTAGCGGGCGCCCCTCTCTGGCAAGAACAGACATGATAACCTGTTCGGTGGTTATTAACCACTTGAAAGTTCGCAGCCACTGCTTTTACTCACTGTGCCTTTCACAGATGGGAAATATCCATTTGCATATCAGTCTTTGTCCTGCCCAGGGGCAGTCCAGCACCGAAATACAATGGCAATTCCAATCTGAACGAGAGTACCACCAGCAACCCCATACACGTGTTTCACCCTTGTTGGGGATCATCAGTGAGGTGAAGCTGATGCCTCTCTAAGCACAGTGAGAGGGAGACCACGTCTGGTTGCCCCCAGGAGACCTAGGGTTACCAATCCCAGGTTCCTTAACAAATAGTTTAACAAAGGTAGCGGGCGCCCCTCTCTCGCAAGAACAGACATGATAACCTGTTCGGTGGTTATTAACCACTTGAGAGTTCGCAGCCACTGCTTTTACTCACTGTGCCTTTCACAGATGGGAAATATCCATTTGCATATCAGTCTTTGTCCTGCCCAGGGGCAGTCCAGCACCGAAATACAATGGCAATTCCAATCTGAACGAGAGTACCACCAGCAACCCCATACACGTGTTTCACCCTTGTTGGGGATCATCAGTGAGGTGAAGCTGATGCCTCTCTAAGCACAGTGAGAGGGAGACCACGTCTGGTTGCCCCCAGGAGACCTAGGGTTACCAATCCCAGGTTCCTGGTCTTGGTCTCCCTCTCACTGTGCTTAGAGAGGCATCAGCTTCACCTCACTGATGATCCCCAACAAGGGTGAAACACGTGTATGGGGTTGCTGGTGGTACTCTCGTTCAGATTGGAATTGCCATTGTATTTCGGTGCTGGACTGCCCCTGGGCAGGACAAAGACTGATATGCAAATGGATATTTCCCATCTGTGAAAGGCACAGTGAGTAAAAGCAGTGGCTGCGAACTCTCAAGTGGTTAATAACCACTGAACAGGTTATCATGTCTGTTCTTGCGAGAGAGGGGCGCCCGCTACCTTTGTAAAACTATTTGTTAAGGAACCTGGGATTGGTAACCCTAGGTCTCCTGGGGGCAACCAGACGTGGTCTCCCTCTCACTGTGCTTAGAGAGGCATCAGCTTCACCTCACTGATGATCCCCAACAAGGGTGAAACACGTGTATGGGGTTGCTGGTGGTACTCTCGTTCAGATTGGAATTGCCATTGTATTTCGGTGCTGGACTGCCCCTGGGCAGGACAAAGACTGATATGCAAATGGATATTTCCCATCTGTGAAAGGCACAGTGAGTAAAAGCAGTGGCTGCGAACTCTCAAGTGGTTAATAATCACTGAACAGGTTATCATGTCTGTTCTTGCGAGAGAGGGGCGCCCGCTACCTTTGTAAAACTATTTGTTAAGGAACCTGGGATTGGTAACCCTAGGTCTCCTGGGGGCAACCAGACGTGGTCTCCCTCTCACTGTGCTTAGAGAGGCATCGGCTTCACCTCACTGATGATCCCCAACAAGGGTGAAACACGTGTATGGGGTTGCTGGTGGTACTCTCGTTCAGATTGGAATTGCCATTGTATTTCGGTGCTGGACTGCCCCTGGGCAGGACAAAGACTGATATGCAAATGGATATTTCCCATCTGTGAAAGGCACAGTGAGTAAAAGCAGTGGCTGCGAACTCTCAAGTGGTTAATAACCACTGAACAGGTTATCATGTCTGTTCTTGCGAGAGAGGGGCGCCCGCTACCTTTGTAAAACTATTTGTTAAGGAACCTGGGATTGGTAACCCTAGGTCTCCTGGGGGCAACCAGACGTGGTCTCCCTCTCACTGTGCTTAGAGAGGCATCAGCTTCACCTCACTGATGATCCCCAACAAGGGTGAAACACGTGTATGGGGTTGCTGGTGGTACTCTCGTTCAGATTGGAATTGCCATTGTATTTCGGTGCTGGACTGCCCCTGGGCAGGACAAAGACTGATATGCAAATGGATATTTCCCATCTGTGAAAGGCACAGTGAGTAAAAGCAGTGGCTGCGAACTCTCAAGTGGTTAATAACCACTGAACAGGTTATCATGTCTGTTCTTGCGAGAGAGGGGCGCCCGCTACCTTTGTAAAACTATTTGTTAGGGACCTGGGATTGGTAACCCTAGGTCTCCTGGGGGCAACCAGACGTGGTCTCCCTCTCACTGTGCTTAGAGAGGCATCAGCTTCACCTCACTGATGATCCCCAACAAGGGTGAAACACGTGTATGGGGTTGCTGGTGGTACTCTCGTTCAGATTGGAATTGCCATTGTATTTCGGTGCTGGACTGCCCCTGGGCAGGACAAAGACTGATATGCAAATGGATATTTCCCATCTGTGAAAGGCACAGTGAGTAAAAGCAGTGGCTGCAAACTCTCAAGTGGTTAATAACCACTGAACAGGTTATCATGTCTGTTCTTGCGAGAGAGGGGCGCCCGCTACCTTTGTAAAACTATTTGTTAAGGAACCTGGGATTGGTAACCCTAGGTCTCCTGGGGGCAACCAGACGTGGTCTCCCTCTCACTGTGCTTAGAGAGGCATCAGCTTCACCTCACTGATGATCCCCAACAAGGGTGAAACACGTGTATGGGGTTGCTGGTGGTACTCTCGTTCAGATTGGAATTGCCATTGTATTTCGGTGCTGGACTGCCCCTGGGCAGGACAAAGACTGATATGCAAATGGATATTTCCCATCTGTGAAAGGCACAGTGAGTAAAAGCAGTGGCTGCGAACTCTCAAGTGGTTAATAACCACTGAACAGGTTATCATGTCTGTTCTTGCGAGAGAGGGGCGCCCGCTACCTTTGTAAAACTATTGGTTAAGGAACCTGGGATTGGTAACCCTAGGTCTCCTGGGGGCAACCAGACGTGGTCTCCCTCTCACTGTGCTTAGAGAGGCATCAGCTTCACCTCACTGATGATCCCCAACAAGGGTGAAACACGTGTATGGGGTTGCTGGTGGTACTCTCGTTCAGATTGGAATTGCCATTGTATTTCGGTGCTGGACTGCCCCTGGGCAGGACAAAGACTGATATGCAAATGGATATTTCCCATCTGTGAAAGGCACAGTGAGTAAAAGCAGTGGCTGCGAACTCTCAAGTGGTTAATAACCACTGAACAGGTTATCATGTCTGTTCTTGCGAGAGAGGGGCGCCCGCTACCTTTGTAAAACCTTTTGACTTCAAACTCGTTATAAGGGCTTGCCTCTTTTCCCGACATTTGCTCTGTGTCCCTTCCTGAGGCATGCGCCTAGAGACAATTCAGCTCACAATGTGGGCGCTACTAACTGGCATGGCAACGCGTGGTGCCTTTGAGTGGAGTAGCGATAAACAACCACACATATAAAGTAATACATAGTGCCCTAACTAAGACAGTTGGAGTATTTGTGTTTAGCGGGAATACAATGCAGGCCTGTGGGAGTAGGTTGCCTTTTTGCAGATGAAGTTGGTAGGTTGCCTTTTTGCAGATGCTGGAGTCGGTAGGTTGCCTTTTTGCAGATGGTGGATCTGGCAGGTTGCCTTTTTGCAGATGGTGGAACCAGTAGGTTGCCTTTTTGCAGGTGCTGCCGTTGGTAGGTTGTCTTTTTGCAGATGGTGGCTTTTGCATGTTGCCTTCTTGCAGATGGTGGATCTGGTAGATTCTCTTCTTGTAGATGGTGGAGTTGGTAGGTTGACTTTTTGCAGATGGTGGAGTTGGCAGGTTGCCTTTTTGCAGATGGTAGAGTTGGTAGGTTGCCTTGGTGGAGTTGGTAGGTTGCCTTCTTGCGGATGGTGGAGTTGGTAGGTTGCTTTTTGTAGATGGTGGAGTTTGTAGGTTGCCTTCTTGCAGATGGTGGAGTTGGTAGGTTGCCTTTTTGCAGAGGGTAGAGTTGGTAGGTTGCCTTCTTGCAGATGTTGGAGTTGGTAGATTGTCTTTTTGCAGATGGTGGTGTTGGTAGGTTGCCTTCTTTCAGATGGTGGCGTTTGTAGGTTGCCTTCTTGCAGATGGTAGCGTTGGTAGGTTGACTTTTTGCAGATGGTGGTGTTGGTAGGTTGACTTTTTGCAGATGGTGGAGTTGGCAGGTTGCCTTTTTGCAGATGGTACAGTTGGTAGGTTGCCTTGGTGGAGTTGGTAGGTTGCCTTTTTGCAGATGGTAGAGTTGGTAGGTTGCCTTTTTGCAGATGGAGTTGGTAGGTTGCTTTTTTATAGATGGTAAGTTTGTAGGTTGCCTTCTTTCGGATGGTGGATTTGGTAGGTTGCTTTTTGTAGATGGTGGAGTTTGTAGGTTGCCTTCTTGCAGACGGTGGAGTTGGTAGGTTGCCTTTTTGCAGAGGGTAGAGTTGGTAGGTTGCCTTCTTGTAGATGTTGGAGTTGGTAGATTGTCTTTTTGCAGATGGTGGTGTTGGTAGGTTGCCTTCTTGCAGATGGTGGCTTTGTAGGTTGCCTTCTTGCAGATGGTAGCGTTGGTAGGTTGCCTTTTTGCAGATGGTGGTGTTGGTAGGTTGCCTTCTTGCAGAGGGTGGAGTTTGTAGGCTGCCTTCTTGCAGATGGTAGCGTTGGTAGGTTGCCTTTTTGCAGATGGTGGTGTTGGTAGGTTGACTTTTTGCAGATGGTGGAGTTGGCAGGTTGCCTTTTTGCAGATGGTAGAGTTGGTAGGTTGCCTTGGTGGAGTTGGTAGGTTGCCTTTTTGCAGATGGTAGAGTTGGTAGGTTGCCTTTTTGCAGATGGAGTTGGTAGGTTGCTTTTTTATAGATGGTAAGTTTGTAGGTTGCCTTCTTGCGGATGGTGGAGTTGGTAGGTTGCTTTTTGTAGATGGTGGAGTTTGTAGGTTGCCTTCTTGCAGACGGTGGAGTTGGTAGGTTGCCTTTTTGCAGAGGGTAGAGTTGGTAGGTTGCCTTCTTGTAGATGTTGGAGTTGGTAGATTGTCTTTTTGCAGATGGTGGTGTTGGTAGGTTGCCTTCTTGCAGATGGTGGCGTTTGTAGGTTGCCTTCTTGCAGATGGTAGCGTTGGTAGGTTGCCTTTTTGCAGATGGTGGTGTTGGTAGGTTGCCTTCTTGCAGAGGGTGGAGTTAGTAGGCTGCCTTCTTGCAGATGGTAGCGTTGGTAGGTTGCCTTTTTGCAGATGGTGGTGTTGGTAGGTTGACTTTTTGCAGATGGTGGAGTTGGCAGGTTGCCTTTTTGCAGATGGTAGAGTTGGTAGGTTGCCTTGGTGGAGTTGGTAGGTTGCCTTTTTGCAGATGGTAGAGTTGGTAGGTTGCCTTTTTGCAGATGGAGTTGGTAGGTTGCTTTTTTATAGATGGTAAGTTTGTAGGTTGCCTTCTTGCGGATGGTGGATTTGGTAGGTTGCTTTTTGTAGATGGTGGAGTTTGTAGGTTGCCTTCTTGCAGATGGTGGAGTTGGTAGGTTGCCTTTTTGCAGAGGGTAGAGTTGGTAGGTTGCCTTCTTGTAGATGTTGGAGTTGGTAGATTGTCTTTTTGCAGATGGTGGTGTTGGTAGGTTGCCTTCTTGCAGATGGTGGCGTTTGTAGGTTGCCTTCTTGCAGATGGTAGCGTTGGTAGGTTGCCTTTTTGCAGATGGTGGCGTTGGTAGGTTGCCTTCTTGCAGAGGGTGGAGTTTGTAGGCTGCCTTCTTGCAGAGGGTAGAGTTGGTAGGTTGCCTTCTTGCAAGTGCATTGATCTGTGTTTCGAAGGACATGTTTGAGTCTAAAATGAGGCATATGTTTGTGGTCTTTTTGGGAGAGGTGGGTGCATCTCAAGGTGACTGGGAAAGCTTGCCAGTGGTCTGCCCAAACATCAGAGTCTCCGATGGGTATCCATTAAGGCCAGGCTGCTTTCTGACATGCATTTGAATGTCTATGAAATCTGGGTTGTTATGTCGGTGGAGTGGAGGCTGTTAAAATCCAGCCGGATGAGGATTTGAAGGTCTATGTAGCACATTTGAACGGGAAGGGGGAGGCGTGCAGTTTGGAAATTAGTTTTTTTTTAATAAACGTAAAAAAAGTGAAAGAACTCAGGGGTGATGGCCGACCCTTGAGGGACCCCACATGCAGGACAGAATGTGAATGTTCCACCCTCACCTGGTAGAATCTATAGACCCCACTATGCAGTGAACTTGGAAGAATGAAGGGCTAATCGGGCTTGCTGAGTATTCGAACACGTGACTGCAGGCTGTACTGCACACATCCCTGCCAGCGCCTCACTCGCTGAGCTACTCGCAGACATCTCCGCGCCAGCGCCTCCCTCGCTAGCTCCGCACAGGCTTAAAGGAAACGTGTTTCCAACCATTGGAAAGACCCCTGTAAACAGAAGCACTGCAGGCCACCGGCAGTGCCCCCGCTCTGGCCTCTGCGCCCCACAGCAGTCGGCGGTCGGATTCGACGTCAGCGGAACTCGCATTCCCCAGCAGGGCCGGTGTTACCGCGCTGGCGGAGCTAGGCCACGGTAACTGCAGGAATGAGAGGCGGCGGGGGCACATTCCTGTGCAGTTCGAGTGAGAGCTATGGTGCAGATAGGGCAGGGGGCAGGGCGAGGGGGCGGCTGCACAGGCCTTGAGAGGGGACGCATGGCGCAAGGGGGTACAGGCAGGACGGCGGGCAGCAAAGGCCGAGCGGGGAAAGTTATATCCTGAAGAGAGGTCGATGGTTGATAGGCGGGAGACAGCAGAGAAGAGGCGGCCTTGCCTTCGCTGTCTCTCTGATGCGGCCGCTGCAAGCAGCTGCACTGCATTAGTAGATGCAAATGTGGGGTCTCTGGTGCTGCGAGGACGACTCCTCTGGAGCGGCCGCATTAGAGACTCACGCGCTTGCTACTTGCAACGACGACTCTTTGGGAGGGGGAGGGCAGCCGGGGGTGCCTCCGCTGCCGCAATGATGTGTGGTATCTTTGACTGGTTGGTCTCCAGCTCTAGTTACCTATCCTGTAATGCCCTCCTACAAACGTATGTCACTGTAGTCCTTTGTGGGCGCCAGGAACCATCTCTGCCCCTAGTCCTTGGAGGTTAGCCTAGAGATGGTGGAGAATGTCAGCAGTCTGGCACTCCTTAGTGGTGCATGTAACTCCAATGTCCCCCTGGAGACTAAGGGCCCGATTCATGGACTTTTTTGCACGGTTCAAAGTGACTTTGCACTGCTGAAAAGTGACTTTGCATTGTCGACACAAACCCTGATTCATGGAAAAGTGCAAAGTCAGTGCAAAGTCAGTTCATAGTTATTTTTTTAGTACAAAATGACTATGCACTGACTTTGCTCTGCAAAAATACACTTTGCACAGTTCCATGAATCAGGGTTTGTGTCGGTAGTGCAAAGTCACTTTTCAGCAGCACAAAGTCACTATTCAGCAGTGAAAAGTCACTTTGAAGCATGCAAAAAATTCCATGAATCGGGCCTTAAGTGCCCGATTCTTGAAAATGTGCGAAGAAAACCCACAGGGGCCGTGACGAGAAGGACACAGCACGAACCTGCCTGTAGATTAAAAAATATGTGCCCCGCATATTCATGGAATTTACTGCGCTAAGTAACCCTATTCACAAGTCTTGCCCGGAACGCCCCTGACACGCCCCCCACGAAAAGCAAAAACAGCCAGGAGAGCTACCTTTGCGTAATCCCCAAAGCACGAATACACACACCCTTCAAACAGAGCGTGGTATCCCACGCAAGCAGGCCCGCATTTCGGGGACCCTGCGCAAGGTCCCCTGTAACCGTATCTGGCACCCTGAAAACATGTGTATGAAAAATCGGAACTCAGTTGAAATCTCGAAAAATCTGCGTATGAACCCTCGTAAATCGTCCCTGAACCCCGCTACACGGTGTACGCGCAACCCTAAATTTGATCGGAACACTTGTTGCGTACACGCACCCCGAAATCCGACATGCAAGCCCACCTCTGCGCTGCCATTCCAATGCACAAGTGTACTTACGCCTGCCTTCAGGTGGCGGATAGTATGGAGATTGCACGATCAAATCCATGAATACATCTTGTGCCGTGCAATTATGGGTGTGCGAGGGACTGAGTGCAGGCTGTCCCTCGGAACGCCCACATTTTCTCAAGTTCTTTCCCATTTTTGATGTTTCGCCGCCTTCCCAGACCTCTGCGCAAGCCACACCCACGCTCTGTGTGGAATTTTGCACAACGCACTTGACGGCTCGCAGAGAAGTGCCGAGCCTGCGCAAAATCCACGCAAGTCCAGGAAAAGTACAGCGCATTCGATTCCATTTATCGAGGCATGGGCATTTGCGTGCAGTTTGGTGTGCAAGTACCCTGTTTTCCATGCAAATTATTCCATGAATCAGGCCCCTAATCTCCAAAGTAGTGTGTTTGCCCAGGAGGCTGTGGAGCACACCCGTTTTCCAGCTCCGATCACATGCTGAGTAATGCCTTCCTTGAAATGTTTTAATGTCTTTTGCAATTTTCAGGGAGGCGTTCCAGGAGTAGGTGGTTAAGTGCCATTGGTGCTAGGAATGCTGGTCACTAGTCCTTTCAGGGTGCCAGGAAGCAAATTACCTTTCATCTCCCATTCTTTAGTGGTCCCCCTGCCAGCTGTTGCCGTTTTCCAAATGGTGGGAACTCTGCAGAGGGAGTGAGTTCTGAGGCAAAACCCCAACACCTGGGAGTCAGGTGCTCTGTATGCACTGGCAGGGAGTGAGTTTCTCTAGGAAGATAGGCCCAAAGAGGGGATGTGTCCAAGAGTGTCCTCGACGCGTCTGCGCATCTGTGCTTGAGTTGGGAGCTCTGTCCAGCTCATTTACTCATGTCAATCGGTGGCACCATTGGGAACTCTGCATTCTCGCTTCAATGGTAGGTCTCACACAATCAATGTTCCTCTTGGGGTGTTGCTTCTGAGACCTTCCCCAGCACGTTTCTGGATGGTAAGAGAGCGCTCCTTTCCCCGCTGCCGTGGGGGTGGAGGTGGTAGAGACAAGGGCTCTGTGTTTGCTGGCTGAGTCTCCTCTCAGTGATGCTGATGCTCTCAGCGCTGCTAAATTTCTTGTTAAAGTGGTATTCCCATGATGGGCGGTGTGCAAGGTACTGCGGTCTAACAATGGACCTCACTTCGTAAATGAGACCTTTGAACATACAACAGCTGTACTGGGGATCAGGCACAAGTTCTCCTGTGCTTATCACCGCAAGTGAATGGAATATGCAAGTGCCTCAATGGCCTGCTGAAAGGGAAAATAGCCAAAATAAAGCCACGTTGAAAAAGGGATGGTTCCATTGCCTGCGTCTAGCCTTGTTCGCATTGCGCAATCAGCTTGGATCCAACCATAATTAAAGCCACATGAGGTGGTGACGGGGCGCCGCATGTGACTCCCACTTGCTCCTCCCACTAGAGCACTGATGGATGCCCACAGTTCTGCTGTAGTTTTGGGAGATGAAATGCATGATTACATCACTTCCATGATGGCTAGTGCCTCTTTTATCTCTCGACAACTTCAATCCCGGCGGGAGAGGTCGAAGAAGAGTGAGGAAGACAACACACCCGAAACGAACCAAGAACATTTGAAACCACCACTACTTTATCCAGGAGATACTGTCCTTTTGCAACTTTTTGTGCAGCCTTGGTTCAAGCCAAGGTTTGAGGGACCCTATCTTGTTGAGCAGGCCACTGAACATGCTGGATTTATATTGGAGATCTTAAGCCCTGTCGAGTTGAGACCTTCTCCTGCCAGAACGAAGAGGATTTGAGGCAAGAAGAAGAAGAAGAACAAGACTAAGAGGAAGCACTACCACAAAGACTGACTAGGTCCATGGCTAGAGTTGGGGAAGGACAAAACACACACTTAGATTAGGTACACTATCTTTTCTTCACACTAGGTATTCATCCTGAAAGGACGGCTTTAAATACATGATTCCGTACCAGCGCATAACCTTTGAGGAGCACTTTATAAGATTTGTAATTTAATCTGAGACCGACAGATGATCATGCCTAGATTGTTCTTTCATTCTTTTTTGCTCTACGTGGCATAAACCTATCCACGTCTGACCCACGGAGACCCCTCTGTCATAACGTTGCTGAGTGATATTAGGATCCGTTTAGGGTGGGAGATGTTCTATGCAGCGCTCTCCCCATACTTTAAGAGCTTAAACCTAACACACTAAACAATAGTCATGCATTTGTGAGGCTCTTCAGGTGAGCCTTACGGATCTTCAGAGCAACACAAGAAGACGTTCTGTATTACAAAATGGGCCCTGTGATTCGAACTGCTGTATTGATGTTTTTTTTCCTTCTGTTGTCTCTACCTCTTTACCCTCTTTGCACTACAAAGGATTTTATTTTCGCATGCACAGGCTTTGACCTCTACTAACACAACCCCGTCCATGCTTTTATGGAAGCCATATCTGGGCAAATGACAAGCACTGCCAAAGAGGTAAAAAGACTTAAACACAGTGCAGACGTAGACTTTGACCAGGTAAATTCATATCTAAATGATTCAACCCATATCTCTAATAACATGTGGTACAAGCACATGACCAAGGTGGGGAAATAAACTATGAAGGAGAGCTTTTATGTATGCTCTCTCAGCCCCTATGCCATGAGTAAATCTAGAACATTTGTAGCAACTGAAATTCCAACTTTGAGAGCACAAAGCCTCATGCATTTGTCACTCTGCACCACCAAATGCTGATTTCAAGAGAGATGGGCTACATTAAGCGGATGCCGCAGAAGAAGTTCCCGTATGAAGACAGTTAGATCAAGACTTAAGACATGATAGATGATTATTGGAGCACTGACAAGACAATAGACTACACCTCTGATGGCCCACATAAAGGAGAAGCAAAGATAGTGGCACAACAGGAATTACAATGCTCCAAGACAGGACAAAGGGAGATAGGAGGAATGCCAGGAGGCTGGGAAAGGCCACAGCTTTTAGTATATGGACAAATCTACACAGCGGAGTGGTGGAAGGAGGGAATGGTTGTGAGCAATGCACACATGCGCCTAACAGTTCAAGTAGAAATAGTGCAAAAGGAGAATGACAACTGCCTCAAGGAATGGGAAGCAAGTGCAAAGTTGTTCTCATGGGTGGACAATAAAGCATGGCCTATGCTAATTCTACCACTCGAGAGTGCTTCATTGTGTTTCCAGAACGATGGACCAGTGAAGGTTGGAGAGAATAAAGGATGCAAGCAGATCTCGAAGATACCAGGCATGAAGTTTGGTAGCGCTGTACTAATGGACCACTAGTGGGCCTGCCGGTCCAAGGCATACATGCAACTGCCACCTAACTGGGGAGGAATATGCTCTCTAGTACAGCTGAACACACCAGCATTAGTAGTAACTCCGAAAGCCATACAAGTATAGGGGTTCCCTAGAATGGATGCTCATCAAAGAAAGAAGAGATCTGTAGAGCTCACAAGAGTGAAGAGAGGGGACTATGCATCATCAAAAATGGAAAAAGCACTGGACGCAATACCACCAGAACATAGGCTGTTCAGCAGGAATGAGATTTTCTACGCGTCCACCGTTCCAGCAATTTAAGCAAATGTGAATGCCAAATGGCTCCAGATCACAGAATGGGAGCTGATGCAGATGATACATTTGGCCATTAAGGGCTTCAATGCTATCAAGGAAACATTGAGAGCTGTTGGGTATATGTACCTACTGAACCGATACTTTCTGGACCTTCTAACAGCAATGGAAGGAGGCATTTGCGCCAAGATCAGTCATTCTTGTTGTACATTCACACCTGCCCATGATGAAGAGAATGGGACACTGACAGAGGCTATCACCCAACTATCCGAAATGCATGCTAAAATGGTGGCAGAGACAAACGCTGTAGGAAAGGATGATGACTGGTTGTCATACCGGGATACCATCATGGATGGCCAACGGACTGAAAGTACTGGTAGCAGCACTTGTACTAGTGTTATTTGTCTTCTGTGTCATCAGAGTAGCAATATCACAATGCAGGAAGACTACTAAAAAGACTATAGGGGTGAAAGTAGTACTAGACCGAGAGACTGAAGACGACGAGGAAACAAAGACACGTAATGTACTGAAATCACAGCTGACACAGTGCCCTCTGTTCCTGGCAGGAACAGTGTTCGAGTTTGCCTTCAACACACGTGACTATTGGGGAAAATGTGTATGGTGCAACCCTAGTGGAGATTGCAGTGTTTTGACCTGGAGTTTTATGACAATGCAAAGTATCATGGGCACCTCGGAGGAATAACAAAGGCTTGACTCCCGAAACTGTAAATGAATAGAGACAGTTGTCTAAGTAGTGTGATCGACTCATCGACCAGAGGGGCAATTGAAGACGGCGGTCCAACTGTGGCCCTCGTGATCCCCACATGACTCGCAGTCCAAAAGCAGAGAAATGATAGATGTGCATCACTCTAGGGCCCTTCATCACCATCGTCAATGTATCGCAGATTTGAGAAACGTTACTCGCTCAGACAGCCATTCAAGCCATACCGATTGACGATATGGAGGAGATAGAGTTGCCGTTGATTGAACAAGTTTGCTGACTGCAACTGTGAAAACTGAGGATGTCATCACTGAATTCACAATGTAGGTGCACGTAGACATGAAGCATATAGGCATCAATGCATGAAGCTACACAAACATACATCAGTTTCTCACGGATAGACACAAAACAAATGCGTATGACTCATGCAGATAGATGACTGACACACATATCCTTTGCTAAAGCAGAAACAAGAAGATGCCTAAAATACATACATATATCCAGATCACATATGCTAGATTGCGACTAACATGGAGAGACATAAGAACAAAGATGGAAGCTATGGGTGCACTGAAGTAAATGGGGAAGGAGAACACATGGAAGGGCTTACAGCCTGATTCAGCTGAAGGTGGGCAGACAGAGCTTCCAGCGCAGACAAAGTACACATCCTAGCCAAAGACAAGCAGAGATGGAAAGTTTCCAGTTTACCAAGACGATAACACACCTGCAAGGGATTCTGTTTAAAATCCTCATATGGTGATATAGTGACTTGCACATCACCCTTTTGCACTCTGTCATGCAAAATGAGTAGACATTGCCCGCCATTTATGAATGACAGGCAATGTTTACAATTGATGGCATGGAAACTGCTCTCCTGAACACCCATGAAGAACTGCTCACAAATCTTGACTCTAACTCTCCTGCTGTTCTCATTCTCTTTGACCTCTCTACCGCCTTTGACACGGTCAACCATTCTATCCTTATAAAGCTGCTCCAAGATACTCTTGGTATCTCAGACCGGGCACTGGACTGGTTGACCTCCTTCCTCACTGACCGCCCCTCTCAGGTTCTTCTGGGCTTCTTCTCAACCACCACTCTCTCTACATGCGGTGTTGCCCAGGGCTCTATCCTCTTGCCCTGGCTCTTCAATATCTACCTTGCATCTCTGGACTGAGAGTCATGTGGGGATCACAAGGGCCTCCTCACATCTTGGACCTTGCCAAGAAAGTCCACTTTTGGCTACACCTCCTTAGAGGCACTCTCCTTTACCTCACCTTCCCCAGAATCTCAATGTCACTAGAGCTCTGATCCTCTCCAGGCTGGATTACTGCAACAGCCTCTTTCTCAACCTACCTCATGTGGCGTTAAATGGTGGTCGAATCCAACCTGGTTGCCGCAAGAATCAAATATCAAGAGCCTTTGCATCATCCATAAGGTTGTCTGGGGCCTGGGACCACCTTACCTGCAACTCTCTCTCACTAAATACTCTCCCTCCAGATCCCTAGGAACTTCTGGCTCCAATTCTCTGCTGGTCAAATGTTTCTCCAAGCAGAGAGCTGGAGGCAGATCTCTCTCTTCGGTTGGCTCACACCTCTCTAACCGTCTCCCTCTCTTTTGCTCTCTTGAACCGGATCGCCATCCAAGGCTTGAGCAGGTGAGTGCTGTAGCCCTTGGCCCCTTTGTGAAAATCTGTATTTTCTGTTTTAAAATAATGGTTCCCCAAGCCCCTGTGTGCCCGCATCTCACCGCTTAGGTCCCTTCCTGCTTCCCTCTTCTTCCCGCCTCACAGCCCGCCCACGCCCCCTGATTGGTTGGTCAAGTGCTCTTAACCAACCTTCCCAGGGCAGCCCTCTGCCCGGCAACCCCTGTGGCTAAGGGCCCCAAGGCAAAGGGCGGCTCCAACAGAGACGGCTCCATATCGTGTCTGCAGGTGTCAGCATGGGAAGCCAGTGAAACCGGCCGTCACCCGTCAGCAACTAAAAAAGTAAGTGTAGCATGGGTGGGGAGTAAAGCAATCACTCTACTCCAGAAAGCCCTGCCACTCTACATTACCTTACCAAAACATGGACTGCTAGGCCTACATCACTTACAACACTCGTACTTAGATAGAATTGTTATCAGCAGCCTACGTATATCTGAGACAGGATTGTAATTTTTGCCTTTCCTTGCATCTAGATAGAAATGTGAATGTTAGCATGCGCCACACTTAGATGAAACTTAGAATTATAGCCTATGTCAAACTTAGATGGAATCGTGAACATTAGCCTGCGTCGCATCTAGATAGGATTACGAATGTTAGCATGTCCCACACTTAGATGGAATTGTGACTGATAGCATGTGCCTCACTTAGATGGAACCATGAACATCAGTCTGTGTCGCATCTAGATAGGATTATGAATGTCAGCAAGTGCCACCCTTGAATGGAATAGTGAATGATAGCAAGTACCGCACCTAGACAGAATTACGAATATTAACATATGCCATACTCAGATAAGATTGTGAAAAATAGCCTGCGTCACAACGAGATAGGATTGTGAATGTCGGCCAGTGCCACATCTAGATATAATAGCGATTGTTAGCCAGTGCCCCGTCTAGACTGCATCGGGAACACTATCAAGACCAGATTTAGATAGTACTGTGAATACGAGCCTGCTTCACACATAGACAGGATTTTCTAAGGTGGACCAGCGCCACATTTGGATACAGTTGCTGAATATTGGTGGACGTCATATATAGAAAGGACTATGAATATTAGCCAATACCGGATCTAGAGAGAAATGCAGAGATATTCACTCGCCACATCTAGAAAGAACGTGGAATTTAGCACATCACTTCTAGGCAGCGATGCCAATAAGCAATCCACTAAAAACTTCACCTCTCTGCATACACCTCTCAAACTCTAACCAAACGCAACCACAACCCTATAGCACAACAAACCGCACAAACTTCACTACACCGCAACAACAAACCACACATAGACTCGCACAACAGCAAACAACGGCTACCGACCGGAAAGCACCCCAAGCCCAGCGAGCGGTGTTAACCGTGTTGAGGCTGCCAAGGACACATCACTGCTCTCTTGCACTTTTCCCGCTCGTTCCCACTAACTCACCTCCCTTCCCTTTTCAGAGCCACCAGAGCACCAGGGGACAACTCTGGTGGTGATAGTGCACGGTACAAATATACTTTAACATTAACATTAACATCACCTCAAGTTCTGTAAACACTCAAGACCTCCCTCTTCTCCTAGGGTGAGTAGTGCGGGCTCGCTTTGCTCTTCTTACCAGATCCCTACCTAAATAATAAATCACAGACCAATTATGTTTATGGAAAAGTTGTAGGCCGTAGGCATTTTATTTTCTTACAGAAAATACAAAACAACAAAAATCAATACACTGCCATATGCTTTTGGGCACCTTGTGTCCAGTCCCGAAGTTGCCCAAGGCTCCTCCTGAGTCCTTATTATCCCTGGGCCTTTGTTCCTGGGCACATGCCGCCTACGACATGCTTTGGACCGTGTACCGAAAGAGTACTCGGCCTTCCGGCTCCTGCCTGCTCTCTTCTTCCGTTATTCTTGTAGGGTGGGTTGGGTGGCAAACGTTTTTCCTTCCCCTTATCCAGGCACTAAGAGCCTACCCGAGAGAGGTGAGCTCTTTACCTGGTTTGTGCCGCCTCTCCTTTTCCTGGCTTACTTATACACCCCAGGCCTTTTGTTCCTTCTTGGGGGCTGGGCTTCCCCCCCCTGGCCCCTCGCTGTTATATTTCATACCTTCCCCAGGTGCTGTTTCCTGCCCTTTCCTGGGCTTTTGTTTCTTGTGGCGCCGTTCGGACGCCCCTCCCTACTGCTTTCGCGCCGTTTCCCCCACCCCGCGCCTAAACTCCCAGGCCCTCCATCGTCCCGCATTTCAAGCTGCCCGGGGCCTGGGGCATAGGCTAAGTAGTGCGGGCTCGCTTTGCTCTTCTTACCAGATCCCTACCTAAATAATAAATCACAGACCAATTATGTTTATGGAAAAGTTGTAGGCCGTAGGCATTTTATTTTCTTACAGAAAATACAAAACAACAAAAATCAATAAACTGCCATATGCTTTTGGGCACCTTGTGTCCAGTCCCGAAGTTACCCAAGGCTCCTCCTGAGTCCTTGTTATCCCTGGACCTTCGTTCCTGTGCACATGCCACCACACCTGAGCGGGTATTATTCGCGCCCGTTCAGGTCCCCCCCAAAAGCACCCTACCTACAACCTGGTTCCTGGAGTGCCCTAAAAATGTTGTCGGAAAAAACCCCATCCCCTTCCTTGATAGGTGTACCCCATCCTGGTGAAACATGTCCGGATTGTTCCGGTGTAGCCCATGTTTTATGAAGTGTAGCCCTGTGCTCTTGCAGTACTTTTCTACTGATTTATTTAGTTTCTTTCTGGCTATTTCGATTGCGTGCCTCCTCTGTGCCCCATACCAGACCCTTCTTGGTATTATTTCTGACATGAAAATCTCGGTTTTCCACCAACTGCGGGCTATGCTATGCAGCGACTCGCAAATGTTCCTCTGTAATTTACCCCTATTTGTGCTCACCAGGTCGTTCCCTCCGAGGTGTATAACCAGGTACTCGGGGGGGGGGGGGGTCCCTGAAACCTATCAGGTCCGACAGCCTGTCGTGAATGTCCTCCCAGTGCATCCCCGGGAGGCCCCACCAGGATGTAATTGTGTTTTTGAAATGTAGTCCTTGCTTCACTTCTTCCAGCCACCTGCCTGCCCGGGTCACGAAAGAGTGCCCCACTATCCATGCCGATTTGTAGGGTCCAGCCTCTATGGAAACGGGGGAGATAAGCGTTTATATCAGTTCCTCCCTTATGTATTTTTTAAAACATTGCGACTTCCATCCCCCAATTCTTTTCACTCCCTTTGCTCCCAGGCTCCCCGCCCATGCAGAGGTTGCCGCCCCTATCCTGAATGAGTGTGTTCCAAAATCGGCTGGATCCCATCCTTCTTTTGCCACCGCCTGTTTTAATACCGCCTGAAACTGGTACCTGCTGAGTGCGCTGCCGTCCCTATGTATTAATAGCTGCCCGTCGACCTCTGGTCGGAGATCTAGGAATTCCTGAGTGATGCATCTGGGACAGTGGTCCTTCTCTGTGATGCAATTGAGGTCTATTGCTCTCCCCTTCCCTGTTTGGTCTGTTTTAGATTTCTTTAGCATTATAGACATCCCCTTGTTTCCCATACTAATAACCCTCCTTGCCATGCCGTCTCCTGCCACCGTATTACTGGCCACCAGTTCCCCTACCCCGAAAGCCCCGTATTATGCCAGCGCAAATGCTGCCCTGAACAGCGCGGTTTCGTACGTGCTGCTGCATGTATCTCGTAACACTTTTAACAGAATTATCAACTTCCCAAAGTTTACCGGCCTTCTGTTATCTGGTTTCTTCCCCTCTAATTTAGCCCATCCTCTCATAGCATATTTTATTCTAGCGCTGTCGGTTGGGTCCGGTATGCCTGCCACTTTTGTGGTATATGCCACCGTCGCTAGGTGCGCTGCCGCCCAGCTTTTCTTTTTCCCTTTGGCAAATGCCCCTTCGAGAAATTCACACATTTTTTCGGTTGAAATTTTTTTCACCTCTTGTACACCTGTTTCCACCAACACATGCTTTTCGTACTGCTTACCCGTTTTGTACGTTAGGGCGTTCCTGGTCAGTTTGTCAATGACCCGTTCCGTTCTCCGTTCTTCTCCCACTTCTTTAGAGTCGACCTTGTAGCCAACTGTGCTTTCCTTTCCAGTGCCTCCAACAGGACCCATGCCTTCCGTGGCGTGGGCGTTCTTTCCTTGTCGGCGTCCGGTCTCAGCTCCCTGAATCTCTCCCACTGAAAGCGAGAGATTGCATCAGCCACCACGTTTGCTTCCCCAGCGATGTGCCTCGCCCTTATGCATGTATTCATTTTTAGGCTTTCCAGAGTGATTGCCCACATTAATTCCAACACTATTATGCATGACGCACTTCCTTTATTTAACACGTGCACCACCGCCATGTTATCCGACCATACTGCCAACTCCTTGTTTCCTAGCTCTTCCCCCCATGTGCATAACGCGACCCATATTGGGAAGAGCTCCAGCAGCGTTATATTTTTTCTCCATTCCGCCACCTGCCATGTTTTTGGCCACTTGCCTGCACACCACTGCTTCCCCTGTATTGCGCCAAACCCAAGGCCACCTGCTGCATCGGTGAACAACACCCTTTTCCCTTCCTCATTTACCGGTGAGTGCCATATCACCGACCCATTGAAGTACTTCAGAAATTCTGCCCACACTTCCAGATCTCTCTTGATTCCTCCTCCTAGCCTGACTCTGTGGTGCCCCATTGTAGCCCCTCTTGTTTTCAGCTCAATGCTTCTCTGGAACACCCTCCCCTGTGGTATGACTCTTCCTGCGAAGTTCAGCTTTCCTGCCAGCGCTTGCAATTCTCTCACTGTCACTTTGTTTCTTCCTTGTAGTTCCTTTATTGTCTTCAGCAGATCTGTCACCTTGTCATCTGGAATCCGGCACACTCCCCTGCTTGAGTCAATTTCTATGCCTAGGAATTGGATAATCTGCGTTGGGCCCATCGTTTTCTCCCCCGCCAGTGGAAAACCCCACTCGCTCGTTATTTCCACAAATTTATCCAGGGTTGCCTTGCATAGCTTTGAACCTTTGGGCCCTACGAATAAAAAGTCGTCCAGGTAATGTACCATCATGGCCTCCCTCATCTCTTCTGTGACTGCCCACTGCAAAAATGAACTTACCCTCTCAAGATATGCACATGAGATGGCGCACCCCATCGGGAGACATTTGTCGATGAAGTATTCCCCCTCCCAATGCATATACAACCATCTTTGAGTTCTGCTGTTGACTGGCAACAGCTGGAATGCAGATGTAATGTCTGCTTTCGCCATCCATGCCCCTTTTCCTGCTTTCCTGACCAGTTCTACTGCCTCCTGGAAGTCTGAATATGATACTGTTGCATCGCTCTGGGCGATGCCGTCGTTCACCGAGGCCCCCGGGGGGTAGGATAGGTGGTGTATCAGCCTGTATTCCCCTTCATCCTTTTTCGGCACCAGCCCCAGTGGAGAGCATATAAATTCTTCAAATGGTAAGGCTGTAAAGGAGCCCTCTACCCTACCCAGTTCTACTTCTTTTCGGATTTTACTGGTCACTATATCTCTGTTCTTGGTTGCAGACTTCAGGTTTCTAGGAATGTCCTGCGCTCCCTGCCCGGTAAACGGGATGTTAAAACCTTCTCTAAAGCCTTGCCTGATCTCATCTGCTGTTTTTTGGTCTGGGTATTTCTGGAGCCACACTTCCATCCTCTCAATTTTTACTGGCGTGGCCCCCCTCCCGCCCTTGCTCTTATTTTCGCGTCTCATCGCTTCTGCCGCTTGGAGCTGCGGCCCTTGTGCACTTGGAGCTGCTGTGGTCACCCTTATATCTCTCGCACTTGTGGCTGAACTTGCACTTCAATCCCCAGCTACAGGGTACTCCCTTCTCAAAATTCCGACATTGTCCTGGTTCTGCCCTTGTTGTCCCCGTGCTCCCACTGCCCCCCCCCCTGCGTTGTTGGGGGCAGGCTGCTCTGCCACCCTCTCTGTGACCCATATTTCCTGCTCCGAAAATGTTGGTCTCTATTTCTGTCATAGCTGTATTCATATCTTCTGTTATTGTATCTATAATCAGCTTTGTAATCATTCTGCCAATATTGCCTTCTCTGCTGCCCTCCTGCGCTTCGCTCCTTGGAATACCATTTCTACTTCAACACATTAAATATGTAGAGATTAAAATTCTCCTCATGGAGGCCACCAGGGGGCGCACAGGCAATGGCAGCCTGAACACGCCGCTCCCGCCGTAACTGGGACACGAAGAGGGATTGAGCCCCCCCCCGCGACCCCCCACGAGAGATCTACGGCTCACGCGGCCCGTGAACCTCGGGTGCCCCCCGAGGCGAAGGAGCGGCATCTGGGGACCCCCGGGGGCCCGAGAACGAGCTCCGCGGCCCGAGGGGAGGAGCCCCGGGGAGCTCCAGGCAGCATCGCATCCATCGAGAGGGGAAGCGGCGGCCTGTATTCGGAGGCGCGCGCGATCCCCTCACCCCCCGAACACGGAGCGCGCCGGCGCCCCGGCAGAAGACCCACCGGCGACACCCCCATAGCACCCTGCCGAGGAGCCGTCGCGGAGGGGAAGTCCCCCGCTGAGGAGCTGGGAGAAACGCGGGCCGCGACCCGCGTAGGGAGAGGCGGCCTGCCCGCGCTCCCGAACTCGGCGCCGAGGTAGGTGGGGGAAGCCCATCCCAGCCCCCACGCAACCCTCAAGGACCCCGGGGGACCAGCTGCGGGACGCATCGGTGGGCTCGGAGGGGCGAGTCGGCCCCGCCCCCCCCTCGCGAGCCCCCCCAAAAAAAAAAAATAAAAAAAATAAATAAATAAAATTTAAAAAAAAGGTCAGGAAGACGCGGGGGAAACGCCCCCAGCCCTGGAGGGGACACAAATCTTTTGGAGGAGAGTACCCTCGAGCCCATCACTTTCTTAGGTGGAGGCCCCTGGGCTCAACCCCAGGGCGAGTGCCCGCCTGGGGGCTCTCGCTGAAGGAGTCGCGCCTGAGAGCCCCCCAACAAACCGCGATTGGACGACCATAGCCGCTCCCCCCCACCCTAAGAACTGCCACCAAAGACAGAGGACACAAGGGGGGGAGGGGGTGTGAGGCCCCCACCGGAGGTCGGTGGGGCGAGTGCCCGCCCACGAGAGGCCCCCCAAAGAGGGCCACACCAGAAGGTGAGAGAGCGCGTTCCCCGACCGGGCTCTGTCCCTTGCCCCTAGGGACGCATCAGCGGAGGGGAGAAGCAGGAGGACCGAATGAGTTGGCGCCATACCCTCCAGGAGTACCGCTACCAAGGCACCAGCAGGGAGAACAGCGACCCAGACCAACGGGCCGGCATGTCTCATTCCGAGACCCCACCCCTGCCCACCCTCACCATGGAAAAGGGCTTTGCCTCGGTCTTGCAGGAGATCAGGGACATGCGGGCAGACATCGCCCAAAAAATGGAAAACATGGACCGCAGAGTGGACAAAGTCGAGGATAGACTGTCACAACTAGAGTCCAACCAGTCCTCAGCAGCGACCCAGGAGCTGGACACGCCCCTGAGACTAACGGCCCTGGAAAAGAGAGATGAGGAGAGGGCAAGACAAATGGACGACTTTGAAAATAGAGAGCGGAGGAACAACCTCAGAATTTTCGGGGTGCCGGAGTCGGAGGGGGAGACGGAAAGAGACTTAACCAGGGTGGTGAGGGACATCATTACCCTCCTCTTCTCGGATGAGATGACAACCGAACCGACGTTTGATCGGATCCATAGAGCGGGGGGAAGAGCTGGGGGCCCCCGGTCAATTCTGGTCCGCTTCCACTACTACACTGAAAAAGCGAAGGTCCTAGAGGAGGCCAGGAAATCCAGGGAGATAACCTATAACAACGCTCAGGTGGCCATCTTCCAGGACCTCTCATCATACACGCTGGCCAAACGGAGGATGTGCCGCCCACTGACCCAGATGCTGAAAACAAAGGGGGTACGCTACAGATGGGGGTTCCCCTTCTCCCTCATGTTCGAATACGAAGGCCAACGAGTGAACCTGATTACAGAGGAAGATATAAGGGGAGCAATACAGGAATACACAACGGACCCGACCCCGCGAAGGGAACCCTCCGGGTTCGCCGCGGATGAAGCAAGAGCGCGCCGGTCACGAGGAGAGAGGAGAAAAAAGACTGGCCCACGGAAATTTAAAAAATTGAACCCTCCGTCCCCATCGACGGACAGGAATGACACGGATCCCGGCCAGGGTGGAGCGGGACTGTCGGACCCGGGCGAGGAAGGGAGCTGAGGCATCTCACGGCAGGCGTCATCAGCCTCGGGGGAACTGTGTAAAGAATTCATCACGGGGACTCACCATCTGTTCCGGCCTGCAGACAGGCCGGGCTCCAGGACCATGGGGTCCGAACTTTTGTGGATCCTCCCGGAACAGCAAGTATGAGAGTTACATTGAGGGGGGGGAGAGGGGGTAGGGGGGGGCTCATGGAGGCTCTAATTTGGATATTCACCCAGCAGGAGGCGGTAGGCTGGTGGTCCGGCCAGTTACCAACAATGGTAGAACTATTTGGCTGGACGCCGGGGTGGGGGGAGGGGGGTAGGGGGTTTGTTGATATTGTTACGTTCACAGGGGGGACCAGGGGTCAGTTGGGGAAAGGTTACAGGACCACCTGGGGGGGAGGGGGGAGAAGGGAAATGGGAGATCAGAGGATAACACGAAATGAGCCGGACATGGAAAGTGCCACGAGTCAGCTATCCGGTAGCTGGTTATTCTTAGAAAATGGCTGAGGATCTGCCTACCCTGGGCGTGGGCTCCCTTAATGTGAGGGGACTGAACACCCCCACCAAAAGATCCCTGGTCTGCAGGGAATTCAGGAGGGCTAAACTAGACGTGCTTTTCCTTCAGGAGACGCACTGGGCGAAGGGGAAAGAACCAAAGCTACGAGGGGGGGGGATTGGAGAAGTCCTCAGCGCCTCCCACAAGACCAAGAAAAGGGGGGTGGCCATAGTGCTAGTGAGGGACATTGGCTTTGAAGTAGAAGCCTCACTGAAAGACCCAGAGGGACGATTCCTGCTGACGAGGGGCTCCCTGCGGGGCTCCCCTTTAACACTTGCAGTTGTGTACAGCCCCAATGAAGGCCAGGCGCAATTTTGGGAGGGAGTGAAGGACAGACTGAAACTATTCGTACGCGGGCTAATGGTGGTGGGGGGGGACTTTAACATGGTCCTGGACCCGAAAATTGATAGGAAACGCTTGGAATCCCAACCCACCAGGGCTGCAGACGAAATGATGGCCCGCTCCTTCCAAAGGGCGAACACAGAGCTGGGCCTAGTGGACACCATCCCGACCCCTAGGGCAGAACACCCCTCCTTCACATACTATTCTGCAATCCACACATCATACTCCCGTATAGACTACATCCTGGTAGACGAGTCCCTGCGCCCATATGTCTCTGGCTATGAGGTTGACCCGGTCCCCTGGTCCGACCATGACCTGGTCCGTACCACCATTATAGGGGAATGGCGAGGTGGCAGAAAAGGGCGATGGAAGTGCAACGATTCCCTGCTGAAGGACGACGTCCTGGTGCAGGAAGTGCAGGACGCCATTGTGGAATACTTTAAGCTGAACGACAATGGCGAGGTGGGTGCGCACGTGCTGTGGGACGCCTTCAAGGCGACCTTACGCGGGGTTCTCATAAGAATGGGGGCTCAGAAAAAAAGGGAAAGGGAGGCCCAAGAAAAATCCCTTAGGGAAAAGATCGCACAGATCCAGCCGGGAGGCCCCCCGGAGGCACCCTTGGCTATGGAACAGATCACGGCCCTAGAAAATTACAAATTTCAATTGAAAGATCTCTTGTTGCATAAAACTGAGCGCAACCTCCAGCTAGTGAAACAAAAATACTATGAGAAGGGGGATAGAGCCGATAAAATCCTGGCCTGGAAACTCAGAGAGGTCCAGCGAAGCAGAATGGTGAGGGCGATCAGAAACGAACAGGGCTCACTAGACCATAGCACCCCAGTCATAGGAGCGGCTTTCCGACGCTACTATGAACAACTATATTCGTCAGAATATGCCGGGGAAGACACTCAGATTGAGGAGTTCCTGGACTCCATTCAGATCCCGTCCCTGACAGGCGAAATGGCAGAAGGTCTAGAGGGAGGGGTCACAGAGGAGGAGGTGGAGAATGCAATCGGTGGGATGAAGGCGGGAACGTCCCCGGGGGAAGATGGGTTCTCAGTACTCTTCTATAAGAGGTTCCGGTCTATTTTGGCCACACACCTGGCGAGGGTGTTCAATGCAGTACTGGAGGGGGGCACCCTGCCGGAAACGATGATGAGAGCCATCATAGTGGTACTGCCCAAGGAAGGAAAGGACCCCACTGACTGCTCCTCCTACCGCCCGATCTCCCTCTTAAATATAGATGTAAAGATCCTAGCCAAGGTGATGGGTACACGGTTAGAGGGGATAATGCCCAAATTAGTACACGGGGATCAAGTGGGGTTCGTGAAGGGCAGGCAGGGCTCAGATAATATCAGGAAGACTATTGACCTAATCCACTATGCCCAGGAATCAGACCTAGAGGCTAGTTTGCTTTCCTTGGACTCCGAGAAGGCATTCGACAGGGTCGAGTGGAGGTACATGCAACTCCTCCTCCGTCGAATGGGCTTCGGGCCTCACGTCAGGACCTGGGTCTCCGCCCTCTATGAAGCCCCAACAGCGAGAGTGCAGGTGAACGGGGAACTCTCTGACTCATTCCCCCTCACGAGGGGAACACGACAGGGGTGCCCACTCTCTCCGTTAATATACGTCTTGACGATGGAACCTCTGGCCATAGCGGTCCGGGCCCACCCCGACATCAAAGGGATCAAAAGGGGAGAAGTAGAGTTCAAGCTCTCCCTGTTCGCTGACGACATCCTAGCGTACTTGGTGGAGCCCAGCTCCTCGCTCCCCCCCCTACTGCGTCTGATGACAGCCTTCGGGCAGTTCTCGGGACTAAAAATAAATGCAGCAAAATCAAAGCTCCTACCCATGAGGGTCCAGGACCCGAGGTTGGACCCCCGGGACAGGTGTGCGGGGATTGCGGTGGGGAAGGATTCCATCAGGTACCTGGGGGTAACCCTGACCAGAGACCTCTCGAGACTGGCCCCGGTGAACTATGGGCCTACCTTGGCGGGGGTTGCGTCAGATCTGAGGAGATGGGGTGGTATGATTCTGTCCTGGTATGGGCGCATGACAGCGATAAAGATGAACGTTCTGCCGAGATTACTATATTTATTCACCGCACTCCCAACGGAGGTCCCCACCCAGCTGCTCCGCGATCTACAAAAAGCAATCCGCGAGTTTATATGGCAAGGGCGGGCCCCGAGGATAGGAAAGGCCACTCTAACACTACCCAGAGAGGAGGGCGGGTTCGGGCTACCGGATTTTCTCCTTTACTACCGGGCCGCCCAGCTGCGGGTCTTGCTGGAGCACATGAAGGAGGGGATGGGCACCTACTGGTCATACCTTGAGGATATGGATGCCCACCCTCTGAAAGTGCGCGACCTCCTGTGGCTGCCGCGCAGACTCATCCCTAGCAAACTGAAAGCCCACCCAACCCTGGGAATACTTTGGACACTCTGGAAAGAGGGACCCACAACCTCATACCTCACGACATGGCCCTCTCCAATGTCATCGCTTTGGGGCCACCCGCTCAAACTAGGTAGCAGAGGTTTCAGGAGTGCCCAGTCCTGGTCGGACGGGGGTCTGGAATGGGCGGGACAACTGTTCAAAGAGGGCGAGTTCCTCGAATACGAGGCCCTGCGAGACGCACTGGGGCGGGAGTCCCTTTCAATCTTTGAATATCTGCGCCTGAAAGGCATCCTTTGCGACCAATCATGGGGCCAGAACCTACGGAGACAGCTGACCCCCTTCGAAAAATTTCTGGACACGGCCACATCAAGGAAGGGGGCGGTCTCCAAAATGTACCGAATACTGAACACCGTTAACTTGGAGGGGAGAAGAGGGTTCCGAGGGTTTTGGGATGACCTGGCGGGAGAACCACTTACAGAGGAGGCGTGGTCCAAAGTCTTTAAGATAGCATTCCATGGGAACCTATTTACATCGGACATGGAGCACAACTTCAAAATCTTACAGGGCTGGCACAGGGACCCGTTGAAACTGTCCAGGATGTTTTCGGGAGTGTCCCCCAGGTGTCCAAGGGGCTGTGGCCAAGTGGGGTCGAGGGGGCATATGTGGTGGTCCTGCCCCAAGGTGCAGGAGTTCTGGGAGAAAGTACGGGGGTGGATGGCCGAGGTCACCGAGGAACTAATCCCACTCAACCCCCTAACGATGTTGCTGGGCCTCCCCCCGGAGGACACTGAACTGTATAGGTACCCAAGAATGTGGGAGACGATGTTACGGGCGGGTAGAGTGGCCCTTGCACAAAGGTGGAAGAGCCCAGAGACCCCATCCAAAGAAGACTGGCTTAAGAAACTCAAAAACATGTTCTTAATGGATAAACTGACGGCCATGGTAAATAATGAACTGGGCTCCTTTCAGGTTAACTGGTATGGGGTCTATGGGGCATGGGGTTGGGACCCCCACTGACAACATGAGAACACTCTGGCGAGTTGGCGGGGGGTAGGTTTGGAATGCTTCAACCAAGGATGTAGGAGTAGCCCAGGACCCGGGAGACAGCGGATCTCATCCAGCCAATTTGGACGTGAGAGCATAGCATACCTCTGTGGCAACGTACAATGAGCTACGATGGCAGCCCCAGCTGTCCGACTTTCGAAGTGACTCTGATCTGGGGGGAGGGGAGGAGTTGGGGAGGGGGGGAGGGGGGGGAGGGAATCTGGGGGTTTTATGTCAATGTTAAAAGTGATGATAACAACGCTCCCAGCGTTGCCGTTTGTTTTTTCCTTCTAAAAACTACTAATAAAACCAAAGTTAAAAAAAAAAAAAAAAAAAAAAAATTCTCCTCATCCCATCCCATATCCGGAAAGCAGTCCATCTCCTTTCTGAACTCGTGATTGTACTCCAGCCATGCGTCTCCCCCAAACGCTGCGTGTACATTCAGCACCCTCTGCTGATACGCCACTAATGCTACCCCGTCTTCTGGGAATTTCTGTAATATAATTGTAGACATTATGGTGAAGGCCGCCATCCAGTTGTCAAAATTCCTTACTACTGGCCCCTTTTTCGGTAAGCTTTTTTGGTAAGCTTTTCTCATCCTCCTTAATGTCCTCTAGTGCCACATTCATCCCCCTCTTTTGACAATCTAACAATGTGAAAATATCGATCAATTCCTTCCTCCATATTTTCTCCTTTACTTTGTCATTTATATACGAAGCCATTGCCTTCATTGACCTGCCCTGTGCATCTTTACCCATGGTTGGTCTGCCATATTTCGTCATGAGTGGTCCCCCAACTTCCGCCGCTGCCACTGGCGGTACGGCCCCCGGCGGTGGGTCCCCTGCCACTGGTGCCGCTGGTGTCCCCGTTGGCACCACCGGTTGTGGGTTGGGTCCTTGCGGTGCTCCCCCTGTGTTTGGCCCTACTGGTGCACCTTGTGGCGCCGGGACTATTGGTGCCCCTTGTGGCGCTGGGACTATTGGTGCCCCTTGTGGCGCCGGGACCGGGGTTTCCCTGGGTTCTGCCCCTGTCCCCCCTGCCCCTCTCTGTTTCTCCCTGCTCACCACTCCTCTCCATTTTACCGAAGCCCTTAAATGATCCCTTTCTTCGTCATCACTGCTTTCTTCAGTTGAAGAATTCCCCTGCTGCTCCTCCCTGGATCCCTTATCACGTCTGCTCTTCTTGCCATTGGTTCTGGGCGACTTACCCGAAACCGTGACGCAATTTTTAAACATTTTTACGATTTTATTCCCCACATTATTATTCACAGTACCTTTGTTTTTATCTTTTCTTTTCTTCCTCTTGGTAGGTGCCTCTGTCTGTTCCTCCAATCTCTTCGACTCCTTTCTCCCCCTCTTCTGTTCTTGCGGTACCTCGTCTTCTCCTTCGCTGCTGCTGGGCTCTATGAACAGCAAGGGTGACATTGCCTTCGCCCTTTCTTCCTTCTGCATTTCTTGAGTAGAGAGTGAGGTTGTTATCCATCAGGACCCCTAGGTTTTTTACAGCTGATGATGGTTCTGGTGTGGTTAGCTGATGTCTCCTCCCTTTTTTGAAACAATCATTTTCTCTGTTTTGCCTGGGTTGATTTTTAGGTGGTTGAGGTTCATCCAGTTGAATATCTCACCAAGGCAATTCTCTAGTGAAGTGTTTTCTTCTCGGGTGTCTTGTATGTTGAAGATTATTTGAGTATCATCGGCGTAGTTGTAGCATTTGAGGCCGTGTTTTTTGATGAGTTTGATTAGTAGGTACACCATTAGAAACAAGTTCTTCTGCGCATATTACCTTACAGCCATCTCAGAGTGACATCTCTTGCACCATTAGAAACAAGATCTTCTGCGCATATTACCTTACAGCCATCTCACAGTGACATCTCCTACACCATTAGAAGCAAACCCTTCTGCACTGCTTACCTTACAGCCATCTCAGAGTGACATCTCTTGCACCATTAGAAACAAAACCTTCTGCACCGCTTACCTTACAACCATCTCAGAGTGACATCTCTTACACCATTAGAAACAAGATCTTCTGCGCATATTACCGTACAGCCATCTCAGAGTGACATCTCCTACACCATTAGAAGCAAAACCTTCTGCACCGCTTACCTTACAGCCATCTCAGAGTGACATCTCTTGCACCATTAGAAACAAAACCTTCTGCACCGCTTACCTTACAGCCATCTCAAAGTGACATCTCTCACACCATAGGAATCAAGACCTTCTGCACTAACAACCTGCACTCTTCACAGTGACATCTCTTACACCATTAGAAACAAGATCTTCTGCGCATATTACCTTACAGCCATCTCAGAGTGACCAATCTTACACCATTAGAAACAAGATCTTCTGCACCGCTTACCTTACAACCATCTCATCTCTTACATCATTAGAAACAAGATCTTCTGCACCGCTTACCTTACAGCCATCTCAGAGTGACATCTCTTGCACCATTAGAAACAAAACCTTCTGCACCGCTTACCTTACAGCCATCTCAGAGTGACATCTCTTACACCATTAGAAACAAAACCTTCTGCACCGCTTACCTTACAGCCATCTCAGAGTGACATCTCTCACACCATAGGAATCAAGACCTTCTGCACTAACAACCTGCACTCTTCACAGTGACATCTCTTACACCATTAGAAACAAGATCTTCTGCGCATATTACCTTACAGCCATCTCAATGTGACCAATCTTACACCATTAGAAACAAGATCTTCTGCACCGCTTACCTTACAGCCATCTCATCTCTTACACCATTAGAAACAAGATCTTCTGCACCGCTTACCTTACAGCCATCTCAGAGTGACATCTCTTGCACCATTAGAAACAAAACCATCTGCACCGCTTAACTTACAGCCATCTCAGAGTGACATCTCTTACACCATTAGAAACAAGATCTTCTGCGCATATTACCTTACAGCCATCTCAGAGTGACATCTCCTACACCATTAGAAGCAAAACCTTCTGCACCGCTTACCTTACAGCCATCTCAGAGTGACATCTCTTGCACCATTAGAAACAAAACCTTCTGCACCGCTTACTTTACAGCCATCTCAGAGTGACATCTCTCACACCATAGGAATCAAGACCTTCTGCACTAACAACCTGCACTCTTCACAGTGACATCTCTTACACCATTAGAAACAAGATCTTCTGCGCATATTACCTTACAGCCATCTCAGAGTGACATCTCTTACACCATTAGAAACAAAACCTTCTGCACCACTTACCTTACAGCCATCTCATCTCTTACACCATTAGAAACAAGATCTTCTGCACCGCTTACCTTACAGCCATCTCAGAGTGACATATCTTGCACCATTAGAAACAAGATCTTCTGCGCATATTACCTTACAGCCATCTCAGAGTGACATCTCTTGCACCATTAGAAACAAAACCTTCTGCACCGCTTACCTTACAGCCATCTCAGAGTGACATCTCTCACACCATAGGAATCAAGAACTTCTGCACTAACAACCTGCACTCTTCACAGTGACATCTCTTGCACCATTAGAAACAAAACCTTCTGCACCGCTTACCTTATAGCCATCTCAGAGTGACATCTCTTGCACCATTACAAACAAAACCTTCTGCACCGCTTACCTTACAGCCATCTCAGAGTGACACCTCTTGCACCATTAGAAACAAAACCTTCTGCACCGCTTACCTTACAGCCATCTCAGAGTGACGTCTCCTACACCATTAGAAACAAGAACTTCTGCACCGCTTACCTTACAGCCATCTCAGAGTGACATCTCTCACACCATTAGAAACAAAACCTTCTGCACCGCTTACCTTACAGCCATCTCATCTCTTACACCATTAGAAACAAGTTCTTCTGCGCATATTACCTTACAGCCATCTCAGAGTGACATCTCTTGCACCATTAGAAACACGATCTTCTGCGCATATTACCTTACAGCCATCTCAGAGTGACATCTCTTACACCATTAGAAACAAAACCTTCTGCACTGCTTACCTTACAGCCATCTCAGAGTGACATCTCTTACACCATTAGAAACAAACCCTTCTGCACCGCTTACCTTACAGCCATCTCAGAGTGACATCTCTCACACCATAGGAATCAAGACCTTCTGCACTAACAACCTGCACTCTTCACAGTGACATCTCTTACACCATTAGAAACAAGATCTTCTGCGCATATTACCTTACAGCCATCTCAGAGTGACCAATCTTACACCATCAGAAACAAGATCTTCTGCACCGCTTACCTTACAACCATCTCATCTCTTACATCATTAGAACCAAGATCTTCTGCACCGCTTACCTTACAGCCATCTCAGAGTGACATCTCTTGCACCATTAGAAACAAAACCTTCTGCACCGCTTACCTTACAGCCATCTCAGAGTGACATCTCTTACACCATTAGAAACAAAACCTTCTGCACCGCTTACCTTACAGCCATCTCAGAGTGACATCTCTCACACCATAGGAATCAAGACCTTCTGCACTAACAACCTGCACTCTTCACAGTGACATCTCTTACACCATTAGAAACAAGATCTTCTGCGCATATTACCTTACAGCCATCTCAATGTGACCAATCTTACACCATTAGAAACAAGATCTTCTGCACCGCTTACCTTACAGCCATCTCATCTCTTACACCATTAGAAACAAGATCTTCTGCACCGCTTACCTTACAGCCATCTCAGAGTGACATCTCTTGCACCATTAGAAACAAAACCATCTGCACCGCTTAACTTACAGCCATCTCAGAGTGACATCTCTTACACCATTAGAAACAAGATCTTCTGCGCATATTACCTTACAGCCATCTCAGAGTGACATCTCCTACACCATTAGAAGCAAAACCTTCTGCACCGCTTACCTTACAGCCATCTCAGAGTGACATCTCTTGCACCATTAGAAACAAAACCTTCTGCACCGCTTACCTTACAGCCATCTCAGAGTGACATCTCTCACACCATAGGAATCAAGACCTTCTGCACTAACAACCTGCACTCTTCACAGTGACATCTCTTACACCATTAGAAACAAGATCTTCTGCGCATATTACCTTACAGCCATCTCAGAGTGACATCTCTTACACCATTAGAAACAAAACCTTCTGCACCGCTTACCTTACAGCCATCTCATCTCTTACACCATTAGAAACAAGATCTTCTGCACCGCTTACCTTACAGCCATCTCAGAGTGACATATCTTGCACCATTAGAAACAAGATCTTCTGCGCATATTACCTTACAGCCATCTCAGAGTGACATCTCTTGCACCATTAGAAACAAAACCTTCTGCACCGCTTACCTTACAGCCATCTCAGAGTGACATCTCTCACACCATAGGAATCAAGAACTTCTGCACTAACAACCTGCACTCTTCACAGTGACATCTCTTGCACCATTAGAAACAAAACCTTCTGCACCGCTTACCTTATAGCCATCTCAGAGTGACATCTCTTGCACCATTACAAACAAAACCTTCTGCACCGCTTACCTTACAGCCATCTCAGAGTGACACCTCTTGCACTATTAGAAACAAAACCTTCTGCACCGCTTACCTTACAGCCATCTCAGAGTGACGTCTCCTACACCATTAGAAACAAGAACTTCTGCACCGCTTACCTTACAGCCATCTCAGAGTGACATCTCTCACACCATTAGAAACAAAACCTTCTGCACCGCTTACCTTACAGCCATCTCATCTCTTACACCATTAGAAACAAGTTCTTCTGCGCATATTACCTTACAGCCATCTCAGAGTGACATCTCTTGCACCATTAGAAACACGATCTTCTGCGCATATTACCTTACAGCCATCTCAGAGTGACATCTCTTACACCATTAGAAACAAAACCTTCTGCACTGCTTACCTTACAGCCATCTCAGAGTGACATCTCTTACACCATTAGAAACAAACCCTTCTGCACCGCTTACCTTACAGCCATCTCAGAGTGACATCTCTTACACCATAAGAAATAAGTAATTCTGCAGCTAACAACCTGCACTCAGCACAGAGTGACATGTCTTGCACCATTAGAAACCAGACCATCGGCACCTATTCCAGCAGAGTGTCATCTCTTAGACCATTAGAAACATGACATTTTGCACCTTTTAACTTACAGGTAGCTCAGAGTGACATCTCCCACCATAAGAGACAAGTCCCTGTGCACCTATTCAGGTATATAAAATCTACAGTTTTTTCACCATGCACTCCTAGGTTAATAGTTTTTCTAATTTAGATAAGTTATTCTAGGAATGCTCAAGAAATCGTTACCGCTTCTTGTACAATGTTGCTCACTGTCACCCTTACCCTTGTTCAGAGGGTTTATTGAGTGAATCCACTTTTATGATTTAGACGAGATAGCAGCATCCCGCTAATTACATCGAACCACTATTTTTTCTAAAAAGTGAACATTGGTGACGTCAGCACACGCATTATCGTGATGATGCCACACAAAAACATGAGCCCCAAGTAGTTACACACTCACGAGGGTTCATATACACAACTAGCCCCTATATCATATACCTTTATGTACATTTAGCTACATTATAGCCTCATTTTGCGTTTAATTTCTCATTTTCACTCGTATGAGTTTCCAGTGACGTCACAGCACGCTTCCGACGTGATGACGTCACTAGTAGGCGCCACTTTAAATGACCGCCATTTTCTAAACCTCCACATCCACGGACTAGCGAGGAAGGAGCTCCACCACTAATCCACACACTTTGGGTAAGCGACCACTTGACCTAGGTGCCTCCTCTTCACTATAGAATTGCTCTATAACCTACTTGATCCCCGTTGCATACATTTTAAGTACTTCATTCTTGTTCTTCAGATTTTCACTACCCCTTCTGAGATACCCGCTGTGAGGTATCAATCCTCCATAAGTGTATCCGTGCAGTTAGCCTGCATCAGCCCAAACAGAGAATGTGACCTTGCACCCACTCCACCTGGTAAGATTTCTCACCCTTGATATTCAACTCGTTATTGGCTCTTTAACACTTACCTTGATTTACTTTAGATTTCAGTCCATCTTGAGCTTACACGTCTATATTCTTTTTCTGACAATCATCAATCTGAGAGACTATAACGGGCACTGGTCAATATACTTACCTATATAGGGATAACTTCTTGTTCTTCTAAATGTACTCACTTGAGTACCTTATTTTAGTGTGTAGACAAATTACAATACATACTTCGAAATTTCTTTTTGGCGAACAATTACAATGTAAACTCCGAAATTTCTTTTTGGTGTACAAATACAATAAGATTATTAATATCTGAAAAAGTGACATTTATATGTATCAGCTAGACATAGGAATGAACACAGTAGATGTTTTAGGAGATTTAGGACTCAGTCCGCATGTGCACGAAAAAGTATCTACTTTGAATCCCCATTGAATGGGATAATTCATATAAAGACAATAACTTGATGTTCTCTGTAATTTTTTCTTAGATTGGATTGATATTTTGAATGTATATACCCCTGAAGAAGAGATGTTTTTCTCGAAACGCGTTGGGCCACTTTTGAAAAATAAAACAACTGATGAAGAAAACAAAGAAAATTGTACAGATGCTTGTCATTAAGAAATCCTAAATGTATTGTCTACCTTAATATTAGAATAACAGAGTATTGAACAGACATAATTCACCCATTGGGTGAATACAAGTTATATCCTAACTATTTGGCTCTTTTAGAGGAGCCTGTGATAGTGTGCAGGGGGCGGGAGTTCCTCCATATAGGAACTTATTCCGTTTGTACCTATTCACGTACAGCCAGCACTGAATGCCATAGTAAATAGGGCGTGTGCACACAATGACTTCTTTTACAGCACGAAAGACAGACTCCTCTGTTTCTATGAACTCATAGTTAGCTCAGAAGGACATTTGTTACGCCATAAGAGACAGGCCCCTCTGCACCTAGTAACTCACAGCTAGCACGGAGTGACACCTCTTTCGTGGAACACAATAGTGTGGGGCGCCTGTGGGGTGCATACATGATAATGAAGAGAAAGAAATCCAGGAGGGGGGAGGGGGCGGGTGGTGAATAGCCGCTGATTACCATGACGCAGCGGGCAGCAGGGAGCTGCAACACTAAAAGCAATTCCTCCTTTTTGTCAGCAACTGACTGACGTGGAAGGACCAGTGTTAAAAGGCAACGAGGTGATAACACTTCTGTCCGTATAACCCAAGGGAAGTGACAGCTGGAAGGGCTCCAGCAGAGACTGCGGGTAAGCAAAAGTAACACAGAAAGGAATATATTTCCATACCAAAAGACTGCTGACTGCCAAGATGCGGGCAGTTGCTGGTGGCCCCCTCTGGCTCGTGCCCCTCTCACCTGAAAGCCTCGAAAGGCCCTGACCACCGAGGAAAACACAATACCCCCAGGAGAGACATATCTCCTGCCGACGCTGAACGGGCGCCGTCTCAGGGCTCCTGTCTCGGCCGCCGGGAATGTCACTTGCAGGGCCTGTCTGTCGCCTGCTCTGCGCTGCCAGGCGCTGTCGTGTGACCTCGCTCTGTTTTTGTAAATAACATACCATAACAATCGCAGGCGCCTTGTTTGGTCTCTGCGCGGAGCCTGTCTCTTCTGCTACTGAAGTGTCGAAGGACTCGTGCAGCTGCGGGAGGGGCGGTCGGGCAGCGCCAGAGACACCACGCGGGGCCCTTCCCAGCACCCCAGAGCCTTCAGATTTCCCCACGGCTCCGCGGAGACACCTGCCCAGTTGCTGCCTCTGAGGCGACGTGCTCGGTACCTACCGCCTTTGGGACGGTAAGTGACACGCCAGGTGGAAAGTGAAGGTGGGTAGGTAATATGCATGATAATATGATTTTAATATCCAGGAACCCACGAATTGACCCGTGCTTTGATGCTTGAATCATAGCTGACGTTCTCTTATTGGGTTTTATATAGCGCACAGTTGCCATTTCTTGACCTCTTGGCACTTTGGGACCTGCAGAAAAAACCGGTGTAGTTTGTCTAATATAGGGTGACCGGACGTCCCGGTTTTGCCGGGACAGTCCCGGTTTCTGCTGCTCTGTCCCCCTTTCTCAAGATTATGTTCCCATTGGAAGCTGCAGGGGTCCGGGTTTTTGGGAGTAGGACTTCATAGCTGCCAGGAACGAGTGCAGAATCTCCCACAAAAGAAATGCTGTATTTTACAACTTAAGGTCGTGTTAGTTTGTGATAAATTAATTATATGTGTTTCTTTGAACAGTAACACTTAAACCCCCTTCTCATCCAAAAAGTGCCTGGAAAGCCACGTTCAAGAGTTAGTCCTACCTTTATGTTAGTTGTCCCGTCTCGGTGTTTTACTTTTTTAATCTGGTCACCCTAGTCTAGATGGGCAGAGGGAGGAGTTCAAGATTTCATTGCTGTTCATGGGTGCCGTGTGCTGGCGTGCTTCTAGGTGAGTCGGCTGTTTTCTATACTAGAGTGTCCTGTTTTCAAGTTTATTAAAGCGAAATATATACAGTAGCGCTTGGAAGTGAAGCCTCATTGACACAACTGTTATGTTAAGTATATTTATAAAGCGCACTTACTGACACCCAAGGGCATCATGGCGCTAGGGGAGGAAGTCAGCTAATACGCATAGCTGCATGTATTTTGAGAATAAAACAGTAAAGCGTTGGGGAGCAAGAGCTGGGCTCCCAAAGCAAAAGATTGAGTTTACCTCGGAACTGGGTGAAGTTCATGGCTGCGTAGCTGGGGGGATGGAGGGTGGGGGGGGGGTGGGATTGTGGACCCCCGCTCCCAAAACCTGCACCAAAACTAGATAGAGAGGGGAAGAAAGTGTGAACATGAAAAGCATGCTTGCTACACTGAGCACCATGCTTGCTGCACTGAGCACCATGCTTGCCACACTGAGCACCTGCTTGCCACACCGAGCACCTGCTTGCTACACTGAGCACCATGCTTGCTGCACTGAGCACCTGCTTGCTACACTGAGCACCATGCTTGCTACACTGAGCACCATGCTTGCTGCACTGAGCACCTGCTTGCCACACTGAGCACCTGCTTGCCACACCGAGCACCTGCTTGCCGCACTGAGCACCTGCTTGCAGGGGCGCCGAGTACGGGGGGCTCCGGGGCCCGAGGCCCCCCTCACCTCTCGGCAAGATCAAGTCGGGGCTGAGCCCCCCAGGGCCGGAGAGAAGTGACTTCATTAACAAGCAGCAGCCCGATCCACGGCCCCTGGCACACATGCTTAGTGCGCCAGGGGCCGGGCCTTTGTGAGGTCTCAGGCTCCATTAGGAGCCTATTTATAAAGACAAAAGAAAAAGCGCACACCATCTTTTGCCGTGATGATGGTCATCTCGGCAAAAGAATGTGTGTGCTTTTTTTGTCTTCATGAATAGGCTCCTAATGGAGCCTGAGGCCCCACAAAGGCCAGGGTCGGATTGGCCCCTGGCCGGGCTGAAATCGTCCCTGGGGAGTAAGGGTCGGTTTCTGGCCATGCTTGGGCCGGTTTGAAAACATTTTTTGGGAAAAATTCATTTTTTTCAAATTTATTTTTTCATTTTTTATTCTTCAAAAACCTTTCATCCTTCTTGGGTCGATATGAGTACCAACACAGGTTGGGTGATGTTGTATGCATATTTGTTCTATAAAAAAGAGCTTAAGGGTAAGTGCTATACAATAACATATTATCATTTGGCCTTGGACGTCTGCTTGCATTCACAGTAATTTGATAATATGCATCTATACCCACAGATGATATTAATGATACATATGGTGATCCATTCTTGTATGAAATGTATATCACCTTAGTGAAATCATAACCATATTTTTCGTAGTGTAGTTTACTTAGGAACAATGCTATTTGATGCCACTTCCTATTTTGTCAAGGGGTGAAAGGTTGTGTTTCATCGCTTCCCGGGATGTCACTTTGGTGTGGGGTCAAATTACATCACTTTCGGTGATATCATCAGAGGTCAAGTGTCGTGAGGCGAGGGGTGGGCCACTTTTTTTTGGGTGACCGGGCCTATTTCTTGTCCCAGTCCGACCCCGCTGAGGCCCCACAAAGGCCCGGCCACTGTCGCACTATGGATGGTGGCAGCAGTGGTGTGGAACTGCCCAAGTGTCACAGAAGTGCTAGAACATATTTGGGCACAGGCACCTACTGTTTTACAAATTAAGCACTTGGTATACACATGCAGTTGCAATAAAATGTTCATTAAAAAAGTATGCCCTCAAGAGTATGCTATCACAGAGAAACGGGGACCCCAAAGCCAGTTCAACTCCCCACTCCCAGGTGTGCTACTGAACAGGTAGAGGTAAGTCGAGAGCCAACCAACCTCTTTCTCCTATCTGTGCTACTGTCCCATACAAATAAGGGGGAATCGCTCTCCTGCAGCCTCTCTCCCAGTCATCGATTCTTGATGATTTACTGGTGCAGTCACAAAACAAAGATTTTTTGTGGGTTCATTTTGTTTACAAAAGTAGCGCATTGCTAAAACCCCCTGGCTGCCTGTTCGTTGTCCTTGGAGCGTCCCAGGCTCCCTACCCCCTGAGAGCCACCAACCTTGGGTCCTGTTTTATAACAAATGAAAGACGCAGACAGAACAATAATTGTGTGAGTCATGTGAGAGATGAATGCACTCATGCTCCATTCAGAGAGAGGCTTTTAAAATGTAGCTCTGACAAATCAGAGAATCAGGGGGACAAAGAAGCACTGCACATCTCCGCTCCCTCTTCATGGGTTTACGGTTGCCACCTGAAAGGTTGCCAGCAGCTATCCTGCCATCCTGTCCCAACTCCATGCCTCGTGTGCTATTCCCTGGTCAACCAAACCCTGTGAACTCATAGGCCGCATACGACCCACAGAAGTCTTTTTACCGCCCGTCCTGAACGTCTGTTTCTTGCACTAGTGCTATTAACGCGTGCAGCTCCAAAGTATAATATTAACAACCAGTGTTTGAGTCAAATGATAAGGTGCTTGTGGCAGTATGGAGTTCCAGGCCTCTGCTTGGACGCCGGGTTCTGCAACCTTTAGCTCTGCAGATGTGTTGGACTACAATGCTCATCAGCCCCAGCCAGCATAGTCAATGGTGATGGATCATAGGAGTCGTAGTCCAAAACATCTGGAGAGCCGCATGTTTAAGACCCCTGGCTTTAAGGAACAGAAAGTAAAATAATCCATGAAAGTAACAGGAGTATGACGTTCCTGGATCTACATGGGTAGAATAAAAGTAGACTAGAAGAACAGCCTGGGGGCATCAAGTTTATGTAGGATGGAATGGTGGGGGTCTGAGTCACCTGAGGAGACAGGGGTATCTTACAGGTCTGAAACCTGGTAATCCACTTTACAATAAAAGACAACATGGAGAGAGGTGATGTCTCTGTGTGGCCTGTAAATCTGCCGAGATACCACCAAACTGTACTACCATTACTGCCACTTGGTCTGGCGGTATTACTGCTGGATTACAAGTGGTGGTAGGCAGTGTTAGTCCCCATTAATTGGAGTCCATAGGATTCCATGGTGGATTTCAGCGGTATTACTGCTGGTAGTAATTTTGCTGGTGGTAATATCCCAAATTGTTCTATTTTGGGCGGTATGGTGGAGGAAATACCTCCAGCTTCTTGCTGGAGGATTTTCCTCCACCTTTGCCCTCAAACTCATAGTTGGGCGGTGCGATAATGTGGCTCTATACGGTATTACCAGTGTTGCCAGTCAGAACTCATTTACCTCAGCAATGTATTCAGTTCTCTGTTATTTGTCCTAACGCTTAAAATGTGCGATTTGCATTACAAGCTGTGTGCCACAGACTGCTTCCACTCTAAGCGGGGGTGAAGTTAGGACTGTGGGGACTGAGACGGTAGGACTTTTCAACCTTTTGACACGAGGGGCCTTCACTGAGTCTTGGGGGGGCATCACCTCCCACGGGATATGGTACAGTATAATTACCTCATTGCTTTCTAACACTGGTTCCTCTACATCAGCCTCCTGCTCACATAGAAGGGTTTATAGCTGTTCAGTGGGCATTCAGTGGTTAGGATCTATGCTCGCCTACCATCTTGTGATAAACGTCAGCTATTAACCTTAAATTTGTCGCCATTGCAAGGCTCACTTCTCCCACAGCAACAGCAGAGCCCACTTGCCAGTGCCTGATAATCCCAAAATTCTCTGTAATTTTATGCAAAGCTGCATTTTATTTTTATAAGGTTATTTTACTCACTGAATGCTGATCAAGTGTTTTAAGTCTGGACTTTATTAACTGGGTGCTTGTAATTGCAGCACACGCACTCTTTATAATCTAAACTAGATGTGTGTTTACAATGTTGATTGTTCCAAAATACATCTCCTAGTGTGCTGCTTTGGGGCAGGTGGCCCCCTTTAAGCTGTACACAATGATACATTGTCTGGTTGGCATACTATGTGATTTGTGTATTTTATAAAGGAAACTAAGACCACTAGAACTCACCACCCCAGAAACTCCCAATCCCACATTTTGGGGGCATTCCTGTGGACATGGGAACACAGAGGAAAGAATGAATAAAAAAGTATTTGCCTTCAAGAGGAAGCTAGACCTTTGCAAAAGAACAGTTGGAGCTGGGCAAGCCACCTAGCAACATTAAGGTCCAGCTTTGATGAATACTTCCCTGAAGAAACTGCTGGCATTAATGACTGGGTGATGCAGACTTTTCTGGCAGAGGAGGTGGTGCATCTTCCATTTGATGCCCAGGAAGAGCTGATTGAGGTTCAGTCGGACACTACTCTGCAATCTGAATTTAGGAACATTGCAGTGGGTGAATTTTGACTGAAGGTAATTCTGGAGTATCCTACATTGGTATGGTCTGCTATACAGTCGCTCTTACCCTTTGGGTCTTACTACTTGTGCGAAATAGGCTTTTCAGCATTGGCTTTTTTAGTGACTCCTTCATTTTTTGAATAAGGAGTGTTTCAAATGAATGTTGAAAACCCGGAAAGTGGGAGTTTTAAAACATGGAGACAACCATGGCTACAACATTTAGACGCGAGTGCTTCCATCAGTCCCAAACATCAACTGGGTGCAGGGTGAGCCTGGGTAACTGCTTTTTAACATTGTACACTACTTTACCAGAATTTCTGGTAAACTACAATGTTAAAAGCAGTTAACACTCTTATCCCCAAGTCTGAAACCACACTTGATTGCATTATACTTCAGCCAGGATTGCATTATACTTCAGCAGCACATCTGATCTGTCCGCTGAAAGGTTTAAGATTAAGCTACCTCCCTAACTCTATCTGGTTACCCAGAGGTAACATCTTTGCAAATGTCACTTGTGGCTGACCAATCTACAGCAGCACTATTGTAAGTTTGAATTGTTGATGTCTTACTGAACTATGGCACCACACACGTCTTGCTTGGTACTTTTTAATTGCGAAACGTCTTTACTTCTCGTTTCCCTTGAATTGGGAACTTTCTTTTTTGGTGGTGGTGGCAAGTATTTCATTCTCCCATCCTAATTGTGTTGCTGAACCATTATAGAACGGTGGAGTAGGGGCAGTGATGTCTTACTGGAATGCAACTCGAAGGCTTAAATCTCCTTCTTTCTTGACTTTAGTATATGCAGTGCATGCTAGCCAATATCTCCACTGTTCTGCGCTGCGCGCGCCAACACCCGCCCCCCCCGCGCGCCGTTGCACCAAGTTGGCGACTACATGCAAATTTGCGGTCATATAACTGCCAGTGATGTCACTTCCTGTATTTGGGCCCCCCCAGGAAAATCATAAGTCGGCTCCCCTGCCTGCTTGCCACACTGAGCACCATGCTTGCCACACTGAGCACCATGCTTGCCGCACTGAGCCCCTGCTTGCCGCACTGACCACCTGCTTGCAACACTGAGCACCATGCTTGTCACACTGAGCACCATGCTTGCCACACTGAGCACCATGCTTGCCACACTGAGCACCTGCTTGCAACACTGAGCACAATGCTTGCCGCACTGAGCACCATGCTTGCCACACTGAGCACCTGCTTGCCGCACTGAGCACCATGCTTAGATTATTGTTTAAAAAATATCTCTTTATTGTTTTTATTGTGCAATATCATTAGAAATCAGTTTAACATGCGATTAGCATTTTCTCCAGGACTCAACACTTCCTGTACAGCTCTCATATAGCAATGCAAAACCAGTTCTATCCCCTCCCCCACCCATGGTAAGTGCCGGGTGTCATCATTGTCTCAGTGGCCCGTTGCGCAGGCGTGGGCCGTGCCAGCCATTATACATGTGTCAGGGTCGGCATCAGTACACGTCAGGACCGGTCTCTGCACTAAGCACCCCGTATCTTTGAAAACTGGGGCTCCCATGCGCGTGTTCCCGCTCTAGTGCAGTATCTGGCCGGGAAGGTGGACCATTCTGCTCCTCTGGAGGGTTTGCGGTCATGCCATGCACCTGCTGTATCTGACAGGAAGGTGGACCATTCCGCTCCTCTGCATGGTTTGCGGTCATGCCATGCACCTGCTGTTTCTGGCAGGAAGGTGGACCATTCCACTCCTCTGGAGGGTGTGTGGTCATGCCATGCACCTGCTCTATCTGGCAGGAAGGTGGACCATTCCGCACCTCTGGAGGGTTTGAGGTCATGCCATGCACCTGCTGTATCTGTCAGGAAGGTGGACCATTCCGCTCCTCTGGATAGTTTGTGGTCATGCCATGCACATGCCATGCACCTGCTGTATCTGGCCGGGAAGGGGACAATTCTGCTCCTCTGGATGGTGTGTGGTCATGCCATGCACCTGCTGTATCTGGCCGGGAAGGGGGACCATTCTGCTCCTCTGGATAGTTTGTGGTCATGCCATGCACATGCCATGCACCTGCTGTGTCTGGCCGGGAAGGGGGACAATTCTGCTCCTCTGGATGGTGTGTGGTCATGCCATGCACCTGCTGTATCTGGGCGGGAAGGGGGACAATTCTGCTCCTCTGGATGGTGTGTGGTCATGCCATGCACCTGCTGTATCTGGGCGGGAAGGGGGACAATTCTGCTCCTCTGGATGGTGTGTGGTCATGCCATGCACCTGCTGTATCTGGCCGGGAAGGGGGACCATTCTGCTCCTCTGGATAGTGTGTGGTCATGCCATGCACCTGCCGTATCTGGCCGGTAAGGGGGACCATTCCGCTCCTCTGGAGGGTTTGCGGACATGCCGTGCCCCTGCTGTATCTGGCAGGAAGGTGGACCATTCCGCTCCTCTGGATAGTTTGTGGTTATGCCATGCACATGCCATGCACCTGCTGTATCTGGCAGGAAGGTGGACCATTCCGCTCGTCTGCATGGTTTGCGGCCATGCCATGCACCTGCTGTATCTGGAAGGAAGGTGGACCATTCTGCTACTCTGGATAGTTTGTGGTCATGCCATGCACCTGCTGTATCTGGCAGGAAGCGGGACCATTATGCTCCTCTGCATGGTTTGCGGTCATGCCATGCACCTGCTGTATCTGGCAGGAGGGTGGACCATTCTGCTCCTCTGGATAGTTTGTGGTCATGCCATGCACCTGCTGTATCTGGCAGGAAGGGGGACCATTATGCTCCTCTGCATGGTTTGCGGTCATGCCATGCACCTGCTGTATCTGGCAGGAGGGTGGACCATTCTGCTCCTCTGGATAGTTTGTGGTCATGCCATGCACCTGCTGTATCTGGCAGGAAGGTGGACCATTCCGCTCCTTTGGATAGTTTGTGGTCATGCTATGCACATGCCATGCACCTGCTGTATCTGGCAGGAAGGTGGACCATTCCGGTCCTCTGCATGGTTTGCCGTCATGCCATGCTCCTGCTGTATCTGGCAGGAGGGTGGACCATTCCACTCCTCTGGATAGTGTGTGGTCATGCCATGTACCTGCTGTATCTGGCAGGAAGGTGGACCATTCCGCTCCTCTGGATAGTGTGTGGTCATTCCATGCACCTGCTGTATCTGGCAGGAAGGTGGACCATTCCGCTCCTCTGGATAGTGTGTGGTCATGCCATGGACCTGCTGTATCTGGCAGGAAGGTGGACCATTCCGCTCTTCTGGATAGTGTGTGGTCATGCCATGCACCTGCTGTATCTGGCAGGAAGGTGGACCATTCCGCTCCTCTGGATAGTCTGTGGTCATACCATGCACCTGCTGTATCTGGCATGAAGGTGGACCATTCCGCTCCTCTGCATGGTTTGCGGTCATGCCATGCACCTGCTGTATCTGGCAGGAGGGTGGAACATTCCGCTCCTCAGGATAGTGTGTGGTCATGCCATGCACCTGCTGTATCTGGCAGGAAGGTGGACCATTCTGCTCCTATGGATGGTTTGTGGTCATGCCATGCACCTGCTGTATCTGGCAGGAAGGTGGACCATTCCGCTCCTCTGGATAGTGTGTGGTCATGCCATGCACCTGCTGTATCTTGCAGGAAGGTGGACCATTCCGCTCTACTGCATGGTTTGCTGTCATGCCATGCACCTGCTGTATCTGGCAGGAGGGTGGACCATTCCGCTCCTCTGGATAGTTTGTGGTCATGCCATGCACCTGCTGTATCTGCCAGGAAGGTGGACCATTCTGCTTCTCTGGTTGGGTTTGCTGTCATGCCATGCACCTGCTGTATCTGGCAGGAAGGTGGACCATTCTGCTCCTCTGGATAGTTTGTGGTCATGCCATTCACCTGCTGTATCTGGCAGGAAGGTGGACCATTCTGCTCCTCTGGATGGTTTGCGGTCATGCCATACACCTGCTGTATCTGGCAAGAAGGTTGACCATTCCGCCCTTCTGGAGGGTTTGCGGTCATGCCAGGCACCTGCTGTATCTGGCAGGAAGGTGGACCATTCTGCTCCTCTGGAGGGTTTGGGGTCATGCAATGCACCTGCTGTATCTGACAGGAAGGTGGACCATTCCGCTCCTCTGGAGGGTTTGCTGTCATGCCATGCACCTGCTGTATCTGGCAGGAAGGTGGACCATTCCGCTCCTCTGCATGGTTTGCGGTCATGCCATGCACCTGCTGTATCTGGCAGGAGGGTGGACCATTCCGCTCCTCTGGATAGTGTGTGGTCATGCCATGCACCTGCTGTATCTGGCAGGAAGGTGGACCATTCTGCTCCTCTGGAGGGTTTGTGGTCATGCCATGCACCTGCTGTATGTGGCAGGAAGGTGGACCATTCTGATCCTCTGGAGGGTTTGCGGTCATGCCATGCACCTGCTGTATCTGGCAGGAAGGTGGACCATTCCGCTCCTCTGGAGGGTTTGCGGTCATGCCATGCACCTGCTGTATCTGGCAGGAAGGTGGACCATTCCGCTACTCTGGATAGTTTGTGGTCATGCCATGCACCTGCTGTATCCGGCAGGAAGGTGGACCATTCTGCTACTCTGGATGTTTGTGGCCATGCCATGCACCTGTTTGTGGTCATGCCATGCACCTGCTGTATCCGACAGGAAGGTGGACCATTCTGCTCCTCTGGATAGTTTGTGGTCATGCCATGCACCTGCTGTATCCTGCAGGAAGGTGGACCATTCTGCTCCTCTGGATAGTTTCTGGTCATGCCATGCACCTGCTGTATCCAGCAGGAAGGTGGACCATTCTGCTCCTCTGGATGGTTTGTTGTCATGCCATGCACCTGCTGTATTTGGCAGGAAGGTGGCCCATTCTGCTCCTCTGGATGGTTTGTGGTCATGCCATGCACCTGCTATATCTGGCAGGAAGGTGGACCATTCTGCTCCTCTGCATGGTTGTTTGGTCATGCCATGCACCTGCTGTGTCTGGCAGGAAGGTGGACCATTCTGCTCTTCTGCATGGTTTGTGGTCATGCCATGCACCTGCTGTGTCTGGCAGGAAGGTGGACCATTCTGCTCCTCTGCATGGTTTGCGGTCATGCCATGCACCTGCTGTATCTGGCAGGAAGGTGGACCATTCTGCTCCTCTGCATGGTTTGTGGTCATGCCATGCACCTGCTGAGTCTGGCAGGAAGGTGGACCATTCCGCTCCTCTGGAGGGTTTGCGGTCATGCCATGCACCTGCTGTATCTGGCAGGAAGGTGGACTATTCTGCTCCTATGGATGGTTTGTGGTCATGCCATGCACCTGCTGTATCTGGCAGGAAGGTGGACCATTCCGCTCCTCTGCATGGTTTGTGGTCATGCCATGCACCTGCTGTATCTTGCAGGAAGGTGGACCATTCCGCTCCTCTGCATGGTTTGCGGTCATGCCATGCACCTGCTGTATCTGGCAGGAGGGTGGACCATTCCGCTCCTCTGGATAGTGTGTGGTCATGCCATGCACCTGCTGTATCTGGCAGGAAGGTGGACCATTCTGCTCCTCTGGAGGGTTTGCGGTCATGCCATGCACCTGCTGTATCTGGCAGGAAGGTGGACTATTCTGCTCCTATGGATGGTTTGTGGTCATGCCATGCACCTGCTGTATCTGGCAGGAAGGTGGACCATTCCGCTCCTCTGCATGGTTTGTGGTCATGCCATGCACCTGCTGTATCTGGCAGGAAGGTGAACCATTCCGCTCCTCTGCATGGTTTGCGGTCATGCCATGCACCTGCTGTATCTGGCAGGAGGGTGGACCATTCCGCTCCTCTGGATAGTGTGTGGTCATGCCATGCACCTGCTGTATCTGGCAGGAAGGTGGACCATTCTGCTCCTCTGGAGGGTTTGTGGTCATGCCATGCACCTGCTGTATGTGGCAGGAAGGTGGACCATTCTGATCCTCTGGAGGGTTTGCGGTCATGCCATGCACCTGCTGTATCTGGCAGGAAGGTGGACCATTCCGCTCCTCTGGAGGGTTTGCGGTCATGCCATGCACCTGCTGTATCTGGCAGGAAGGTGGACCATTCCGCTACTCTGGATAGTTTGTGGTCATGCCATGCACCTGCTGTATCCGGCAGGAAGGTGGACCATTCTGCTACTCTGGATGTTTGTGGCCATGCCATGCACCTGTTTGTGGTCATGCCATGCACCTGCTGTATCCGACAGGAAGGTGGACCATTCTGCTCCTCTGGATAGTTTGTGGTCATGCCATGCACCTGCTGTATCCTGCAGGAAGGTGGACCATTCTGCTCCTCTGGATAGTTTCTGGTCATGCCATGCACCTGCTGTATCCAGCAGGAAGGTGGACCATTCTGCTCCTCTGGATGGTTTGTTGTCATGCCATGCACCTGCTGTATTTGGCAGGAAGGTGGCCCATTCTGCTCCTCTGGATGGTTTGTGGTCATGCCATGCACCTGCTATATCTGGCAGGAAGGTGGACCATTGTGCTCCTCTGCATGGTTGTTTGGTCATGCCATGCACCTGCTGTGTCTGGCAGGAAGGTGGACCATTCTGCTCTTCTGCATGGTTTGTGGTCATGCCATGCACCTGCTGTGTCTGGCAGGAAGGTGGACCATTCTGCTCCTCTGCATGGTTTGCGGTCATGCCATGCACCTGCTGTATCTGGCAGGAAGGTGGACCATTCTGCTCCTCTGCATGGTTTGTGGTCATGCCATGCACCTGCTGAGTCTGGCAGGAAGGTGGACCATTCCGCTCCTCTGGAGGGTTTGCGGTCATGCCATGCACCTGCTGTATCTGACAGGAAGGTGGACCATTCTGCTCCTCTGCATGGTTTGTGGTCATGTCATGCACCTGCTGTGTCTGGCAGGAAGGTGGACCATTCCGCTCCTCTGGAGGGTTTGCGGTCATGCCATGCACCTGCTGTATCTGGCAGGAAGGTGGACCATTCCGCTACTCTGGATAGTTTGTGGTCATGCCAGGCACCTGCTGTATCTGGCCAGGAAGGTGGACCATTCCGCCCCTCTAGAGGGTTTGCGGTCATGCTGTGCACCTGCTTTATCTGGCCAGGAAGGTGGACCATTTCGCTCCTCTTCATAGTTGGTGGTCATGCCATGCACCTGCTGTATCTGGCCAGGAAGGTGGACCATTCTGCTCCTCTGGATAGTTTGTGGTCATGCCATCCACCTGCTGTATCTGGCCAGGAAGGTGGACCATTCTGTGCCTCTGGATAGTTTGTGGTCATGCCATGCACCTGCTGTATCTGGCCAGGAAGGTGGACAATTCTTCTCCTCTGGATAGTTTGTGGTCATTGCATGCACCTGCTGTATCTGGCCAGGAAGGTGGACCATTCTGCTCCTCTGGATAGTTTGTGGTCATGCCATGCACCTGCTGTATCTGGCAGGAAGGTGGACCATTCCGCTCCTCTGCAGGGTTTACTGTCATGCCATGCTCCTTCTGTATCTGGCCAGGAGGGTGGACCATTCTGCTCCTCTGGATAGTTTGTGGTCATGCCATGCACCTGCTGTATCTGGCCAGGAAGGTGGACCATTCTGCTCCTATGGATAGTTTGTGGTCATGCCATGCACCTGCTGTATCTGGCAGGAGGGTGGACCATTCCGCTCCTCTGCAGGGTTTACTGTCATGCCATGCACCTGCTGTATCTGGCCAGGAAGGTGGACCATTTCGCTCCTCTTCATAGTTTGAGGTCATGCCATGCTCCTGCTGTATCTGGCCAGGAAGGTGGACCATCTCGCTCCTCTGGAGTGTTTGATGTCATGTCATGCACCTGCTGTATCTGGCAGGAAGGTGGACCATTCTGCTCCTCTGGATAGTTTGTGGTCATGCCATGCACCTGCTGTATCTGGCCAGGAAGGTGGACCATTCTGCTCCTCTGGATAGTTTGTGGTCATGCCATGCACCTGCTGTATCTGGCCAGGAAGGTGGACCATTCTGCTCCTGTGGATAGTTTGTGGTCATACCATGCACCTGCTGTATCTGGCCAGGAAGGTGGACCATTCTTCTCCTCTGGATAGTTTGTGGTCATGCCATGCACCTGCTGTATCTGGCAGGAAGGTGGACCATTCCGTTCCTCTGCAGGGTTTACTGTCATGCCATGCACCTTCTGTATCTGGCCAGGAGAGTGGACCATTCTGCTCCTCTGGATAGTTTGTGGTCATGCCGTGCACCTGCTGTGTCTGGCAGGATGGTGGACCATTCCGCTCCTCTGGAGGTTTTGCGCTCATGCCATGCACCTGCTTTATCTGGCAGGAAGGTGGACCATTCTGCTCCTCTGCATGGTTTGTGGTCATGCCATGCACCTGCTGTGTCTGGCAGGAAGGTGGACCATTCCACTCGTCTGGAGGGTTTGCGGTCATGCCATGCACCTGCTGTATCTGGCAGGAAGGTGGACCATTCTGCTCCTCTGCATGGTTTGTGGTCATGCCATGCACCTGCTGCGTCTGGCAGGAAGGTGGACCATTCCGCTCCTCTGGAGGGTTTGCGGTCATGCCATGCATCTGCTGTATCTGGCAGGAAGGTGGACCATTCTGCTACTCTGGATAGTTTGTGGTCATGCCATGCACCTGCTGTATCTGGCCAGGAAGGTGGACCATTCTTCTCCTCTGGATAGTTTGTGGTCATGCCATGCACCTGCTGTATCTGGCAGGAAGGTGGACCATTCCGTTCCTCTGCAGGGTTTACTGTCATGCCATGCACCTTCTGTATCTGGCCAGGAGAGTGGACCATTCTGCTCCTCTGGATAGTTTGTGGTCATGCCGTGCACCTGCTGTGCCTGGCAGGATGGTGGACCATTCCGCTCCTCTGGAGGTTTTGCGCTCATGCCATGCACCTGCTTTATCTGGCAGGAAGGTGGACCATTCTGTACCTCTGCATGGTTTGTGGTCATGCCATGCACCTGCTGTGTCTGGCAGGAAGGTGGACCATTCCACTCATCTGGAGGGTTTGCGGTCATGCCATGCACCTGCTGTATCTGGCAGGAAGGTGGACCATTCTGCTCCTCTGCATGGTTTGTGGTCATGCCATGCACCTGCTGCGTCTGGCAGGAAGGTGGACCATTCCGCTCCTCTGGAGGGTTTGCGGTCATGCCATGCATCTGCTGTATCTGGCAGGAAGGTGGACCATTCCGCTACTCTGGATAGTTTGTGGTCATGCCATGCACCTGCTGTATCTGGCCAGGAAGGTGGACCATTCCGCTCCTCTGGAGGGTTTGCGGTCATGCTATGCACCTGCTGTATCTGGCCAGGAAGGTGGACCATTTCGCTCCTCTGGAGTGTTTGATGTCATGTCATGCACCTGCTGTATCTGGCAGGAAGGTGGACCATTCTGCCCCTCTGGATAGTTTGTGGTCATTGCATGCACCTGCTGTATCTGGCCAGGAAAGTGGACCATTCTGCTCCTCTGGATAGTTTGTGGTCATGCCATGCACCTGCTGTATCTGGCAGGAAGGTGGACCATTCCGCTCCTCTGCAGGGTTTACTGTCATGCCATGCACCTGCTGTATCTGGCCAGGAAGGTGGACCATTCCGCTCCTCTGGTAGGTTTGCGGTCATGCTATGCACCTCCTGTATCTGGCCAGGAAGGTGGACCATTTCGCTCCTCTGGAGTGTTTGATGTCATGTCATGCACCTGCTGTATCTGGCCAGGAAGGTGGACCATTCTGCCCCTCTGCATGGTTTGTGGTCATGCCATGCACCTGCTGCGTCTGGCAGGAAGGTGGACCATTCCGCTCCTCTGGAGGGTTTGCGGTCATGCCATGCATCTGCTGTATCTGGCAGGAAGGTGGACCATTCCGCTACTCTGGATAGTTTGTGGTCATGCCATGCACCTGCTGTATCTGGCCAGGAAGGTGGACCATTCCGCTCCTCTGGAGGGTTTGCGGTCATGCTATGCACCTGCTGTATCTGGCCAGGAAGGTGGACCATTTCGCTCCTCTGGAGTGTTTGATGTCATGTCATGCACCTGCTGTATCTGGCAGGAAGGTGGACCATTCTGCCCCTCTGGATAGTTTGTGGTCATTGCATGCACCTGCTGTATCTGGCCAGGAAAGTGGACCATTCTGCTCCTCTGGATAGTTTGTGGTCATGCCATGCACCTGCTGTATCTGGCAGGAAGGTGGACCATTCCGCTCCTCTGCAGGGTTTACTGTCATGCCATGCACCTGCTGTATCTGGCCAGGAAGGTGGACCATTCCGCTCCTCTGGTAGGTTTGCGGTCATGCTATGCACCTCCTGTATCTGGCCAGGAAGGTGGACCATTTCGCTCCTCTGGAGTGTTTGATGTCATGTCATGCACCTGCTGTATCTGGCCAGGAAGGTGGACCATTCTGCCCCTCTGGATAGTTTGTGGTCATGCCATGCACCTGCTGTATCTGACCAGGAAGATGGACCATTCTGCCCCTCTGGATAGTTTGTGTTCATGCCATGCACCTGCTGTATCTGGCCAGGAAGGTGGAACATTCTGCTCCCCTGGATAGTTTGTGATCATGCCATGCACCTGCTGTATCTGGCAGGAAGGTGGACCATTCCGCGCCTCTGCAGGGTTTACTGTCATGCCATGCACCTTCTGTATCTGGCCAGGAGGGTGGATCATTCTGCTCCTCTGGATAGTTTGTGTTTTATCTGGCCAGGAAGATGGACTATTCTGCTCCTCTGGATAGTTTGCGGTCATGCCATGCATCTGCTGTATCTGGCCAGGAAGGTGGACCATTCTGCTACTCTGGATAGTTTGTGGTCATGCCATGCACCTGCTGTATCCGGCAGGAAGGTGGACCATTCTGCTACTCTGGATGTTTGTGGCCATGCCATGCACCTGTTTGTGGTCATGCCATGCACCTGCTGTATCCGACAGGAAGGTGGACCATTCTGCTCCTCTGGATAGTTTGTGGTCATGCCATGCACCTGCTGTATCCTGCAGGAAGGTGGACCATTCTGCTCCTCTGGATAGATTCTGGCCATGCCATGCACCTGCTGTATCCGGCAGGAAGGTGGACCATTCTGCTCCTCTGGATGGTTTGTTGTCATGCCATGCACCTGCTGTATCTGGCAGGAAGGTGGCCCATTCTGCTCCTCTGGATGGTTTGTGGTCATGCCATGCACCTGCTATATCTGGCAGGAAGGTGGACCATTCTGCTCCTCTGCATGGTTGTTTGGTCATGCCATGCACCTGCTGTGTCTGGCAGGAAGGTGGACCATTCTGCTCTTCTGCATGGTTTGTGGTCATGCCATGCACCTGCTGTGTCTGGCAGGAAGGTGGACCATTCTGCTCCTATGGATGGTTTGTGGTCATGCCATGCACCTGCTGTATCTGGCAGGAAGGTGGACCATTCCGCTCCTCTGGATAGTGTGTGGTCATGCCATGCACCTGCTGTATCTTGCAGGAAGGTGGACCATTCCGCTCTACTGCATGGTTTGCTGTCATGCCATGCACCTGCTGTATCTGGCAGGAGGGTGGACCATTCCGCTCCTCTGGATAGTTTGTGGTCATGCCATGCACCTGCTGTATCTGCCAGGAAGGTGGACCATTCTGCTTCTCTGGTTGGGTTTGCTGTCATGCCATGCACCTGCTGTATCTGGCAGGAAGGTGGACCATTCTGCTCCTCTGGATAGTTTGTGGTCATGCCATTCACCTGCTGTATCTGGCAGGAAGGTGGACCATTCTGCTCCTCTGGATGGTTTGCGGTCATGCCATACACCTGCTGTATCTGGCAAGAAGGTTGACCATTCCGCCCTTCTGGAGGGTTTGCGGTCATGCCAGGCACCTGCTGTATCTGGCAGGAAGGTGGACCATTCTGCTCCTCTGGAGGGTTTGGGGTCATGCAATGCACCTGCTGTATCTGACAGGAAGGTGGACCATTCCGCTCCTCTGGAGGGTTTGCTGTCATGCCATGCACCTGCTGTATCTGGCAGGAAGGTGGACCATTCCGCTCCTCTGCATGGTTTGCGGTCATGCCATGCACCTGCTGTATCTGGCAGGAGGGTGGACCATTCCGCTCCTCTGGATAGTGTGTGGTCATGCCATGCACCTGCTGTATCTGGCAGGAAGGTGGACCATTCTGCTCCTCTGGAGGGTTTGTGGTCATGCCATGCACCTGCTGTATGTGGCAGGAAGGTGGACCATTCTGATCCTCTGGAGGGTTTGCGGTCATGCCATGCACCTGCTGTATCTGGCAGGAAGGTGGACCATTCCGCTCCTCTGGAGGGTTTGCGGTCATGCCATGCACCTGCTGTATCTGGCAGGAAGGTGGACCATTCCGCTACTCTGGATAGTTTGTGGTCATGCCATGCACCTGCTGTATCCGGCAGGAAGGTGGACCATTCTGCTACTCTGGATGTTTGTGGCCATGCCATGCACCTGTTTGTGGTCATGCCATGCACCTGCTGTATCCGACAGGAAGGTGGACCATTCTGCTCCTCTGGATAGTTTGTGGTCATGCCATGCACCTGCTGTATCCTGCAGGAAGGTGGACCATTCTGCTCCTCTGGATAGTTTCTGGTCATGCCATGCACCTGCTGTATCCAGCAGGAAGGTGGACCATTCTGCTCCTCTGGATGGTTTGTTGTCATGCCATGCACCTGCTGTATTTGGCAGGAAGGTGGCCCATTCTGCTCCTCTGGATGGTTTGTGGTCATGCCATGCACCTGCTATATCTGGCAGGAAGGTGGACCATTCTGCTCCTCTGCATGGTTGTTTGGTCATGCCATGCACCTGCTGTGTCTGGCAGGAAGGTGGACCATTCTGCTCTTCTGCATGGTTTGTGGTCATGCCATGCACCTGCTGTGTCTGGCAGGAAGGTGGACCATTCTGCTCCTCTGCATGGTTTGCGGTCATGCCATGCACCTGCTGTATCTGGCAGGAAGGTGGACCATTCTGCTCCTCTGCATGGTTTGTGGTCATGCCATGCACCTGCTGAGTCTGGCAGGAAGGTGGACCATTCCGCTCCTCTGGAGGGTTTGCGGTCATGCCATGCACCTGCTGTATCTGGCAGGAAGGTGGACTATTCTGCTCCTATGGATGGTTTGTGGTCATGCCATGCACCTGCTGTATCTGGCAGGAAGGTGGACCATTCCGCTCCTCTGCATGGTTTGTGGTCATGCCATGCACCTGCTGTATCTTGCAGGAAGGTGGACCATTCCGCTCCTCTGCATGGTTTGCGGTCATGCCATGCACCTGCTGTATCTGGCAGGAGGGTGGACCATTCCGCTCCTCTGGATAGTGTGTGGTCATGCCATGCACCTGCTGTATCTGGCAGGAAGGTGGACCATTCTGCTCCTCTGGAGGGTTTGCGGTCATGCCATGCACCTGCTGTATCTGGCAGGAAGGTGGACTATTCTGCTCCTATGGATGGTTTGTGGTCATGCCATGCACCTGCTGTATCTGGCAGGAAGGTGGACCATTCCGCTCCTCTGCATGGTTTGTGGTCATGCCATGCACCTGCTGTATCTGGCAGGAAGGTGAACCATTCCGCTCCTCTGCATGGTTTGCGGTCATGCCATGCACCTGCTGTATCTGGCAGGAGGGTGGACCATTCCGCTCCTCTGGATAGTGTGTGGTCATGCCATGCACCTGCTGTATCTGGCAGGAAGGTGGACCATTCTGCTCCTCTGGAGGGTTTGTGGTCATGCCATGCACCTGCTGTATGTGGCAGGAAGGTGGACCATTCTGATCCTCTGGAGGGTTTGCGGTCATGCCATGCACCTGCTGTATCTGGCAGGAAGGTGGACCATTCCGCTCCTCTGGAGGGTTTGCGGTCATGCCATGCACCTGCTGTATCTGGCAGGAAGGTGGACCATTCCGCTACTCTGGATAGTTTGTGGTCATGCCATGCACCTGCTGTATCCGGCAGGAAGGTGGACCATTCTGCTACTCTGGATGTTTGTGGCCATGCCATGCACCTGTTTGTGGTCATGCCATGCACCTGCTGTATCCGACAGGAAGGTGGACCATTCTGCTCCTCTGGATAGTTTGTGGTCATGCCATGCACCTGCTGTATCCTGCAGGAAGGTGGACCATTCTGCTCCTCTGGATAGTTTCTGGTCATGCCATGCACCTGCTGTATCCAGCAGGAAGGTGGACCATTCTGCTCCTCTGGATGGTTTGTTGTCATGCCATGCACCTGCTGTATTTGGCAGGAAGGTGGCCCATTCTGCTCCTCTGGATGGTTTGTGGTCATGCCATGCACCTGCTATATCTGGCAGGAAGGTGGACCATTGTGCTCCTCTGCATGGTTGTTTGGTCATGCCATGCACCTGCTGTGTCTGGCAGGAAGGTGGACCATTCTGCTCTTCTGCATGGTTTGTGGTCATGCCATGCACCTGCTGTGTCTGGCAGGAAGGTGGACCATTCTGCTCCTCTGCATGGTTTGCGGTCATGCCATGCACCTGCTGTATCTGGCAGGAAGGTGGACCATTCTGCTCCTCTGCATGGTTTGTGGTCATGCCATGCACCTGCTGAGTCTGGCAGGAAGGTGGACCATTCCGCTCCTCTGGAGGGTTTGCGGTCATGCCATGCACCTGCTGTATCTGACAGGAAGGTGGACCATTCTGCTCCTCTGCATGGTTTGTGGTCATGTCATGCACCTGCTGTGTCTGGCAGGAAGGTGGACCATTCCGCTCCTCTGGAGGGTTTGCGGTCATGCCATGCACCTGCTGTATCTGGCAGGAAGGTGGACCATTCCGCTACTCTGGATAGTTTGTGGTCATGCCAGGCACCTGCTGTATCTGGCCAGGAAGGTGGACCATTCCGCCCCTCTAGAGGGTTTGCGGTCATGCTGTGCACCTGCTTTATCTGGCCAGGAAGGTGGACCATTTCGCTCCTCTTCATAGTTGGTGGTCATGCCATGCACCTGCTGTATCTGGCCAGGAAGGTGGACCATTCTGCTCCTCTGGATAGTTTGTGGTCATGCCATCCACCTGCTGTATCTGGCCAGGAAGGTGGACCATTCTGTGCCTCTGGATAGTTTGTGGTCATGCCATGCACCTGCTGTATCTGGCCAGGAAGGTGGACAATTCTTCTCCTCTGGATAGTTTGTGGTCATTGCATGCACCTGCTGTATCTGGCCAGGAAGGTGGACCATTCTGCTCCTCTGGATAGTTTGTGGTCATGCCATGCACCTGCTGTATCTGGCAGGAAGGTGGACCATTCCGCTCCTCTGCAGGGTTTACTGTCATGCCATGCTCCTTCTGTATCTGGCCAGGAGGGTGGACCATTCTGCTCCTCTGGATAGTTTGTGGTCATGCTATGCACCTGCTGTATCTGGCCAGGAAGGTGGACCATTCTGCTCCTATGGATAGTTTGTGGTCATGCCATGCACCTGCTGTATCTGGCAGGAGGGTGGACCATTCCGCTCCTCTGCAGGGTTTACTGTCATGCCATGCACCTGCTGTATCTGGCCAGGAAGGTGGACCATTTCGCTCCTCTTCATAGTTTGAGGTCATGCCATGCTCCTGCTGTATCTGGCCAGGAAGGTGGACCATCTCGCTCCTCTGGAGTGTTTGATGTCATGTCATGCACCTGCTGTATCTGGCAGGAAGGTGGACCATTCTGCTCCTCTGGATAGTTTGTGGTCATGCCATGCACCTGCTGTATCTGGCCAGGAAGGTGGACCATTCTGCTCCTCTGGATAGTTTGTGGTCATGCCATGCACCTGCTGTATCTGGCCAGGAAGGTGGACCATTCTGCTCCTGTGGATAGTTTGTGGTCATACCATGCACCTGCTGTATCTGGCCAGGAAGGTGGACCATTCTTCTCCTCTGGATAGTTTGTGGTCATGCCATGCACCTGCTGTATCTGGCAGGAAGGTGGACCATTCCGTTCCTCTGCAGGGTTTACTGTCATGCCATGCACCTTCTGTATCTGGCCAGGAGAGTGGACCATTCTGCTCCTCTGGATAGTTTGTGGTCATGCCGTGCACCTGCTGTGTCTGGCAGGATGGTGGACCATTCCGCTCCTCTGGAGGTTTTGCGCTCATGCCATGCACCTGCTTTATCTGGCAGGAAGGTGGACCATTCTGCTCCTCTGCATGGTTTGTGGTCATGCCATGCACCTGCTGTGTCTGGCAGGAAGGTGGACCATTCCACTCGTCTGGAGGGTTTGCGGTCATGCCATGCACCTGCTGTATCTGGCAGGAAGGTGGACCATTCTGCTCCTCTGCATGGTTTGTGGTCATGCCATGCACCTGCTGCGTCTGGCAGGAAGGTGGACCATTCCGCTCCTCTGGAGGGTTTGCGGTCATGCCATGCATCTGCTGTATCTGGCAGGAAGGTGGACCATTCTGCTACTCTGGATAGTTTGTGGTCATGCCATGCACCTGCTGTATCTGGCCAGGAAGGTGGACCATTCTTCTCCTCTGGATAGTTTGTGGTCATGCCATGCACCTGCTGTATCTGGCAGGAAGGTGGACCATTCCGTTCCTCTGCAGGGTTTACTGTCATGCCATGCACCTTCTGTATCTGGCCAGGAGAGTGGACCATTCTGCTCCTCTGGATAGTTTGTGGTCATGCCGTGCACCTGCTGTGCCTGGCAGGATGGTGGACCATTCCGCTCCTCTGGAGGTTTTGCGCTCATGCCATGCACCTGCTTTATCTGGCAGGAAGGTGGACCATTCTGCTCCTCTGCATGGTTTGTAGTCATGCCATGCACCTGCTGTGTCTGGCAGGAAGGTGGACCATTCCACTCATCTGGAGGGTTTGCGGTCATGCCATGCACCTGCTGTATCTGGCAGGAAGGTGGACCATTCTGCTCCTCTGCATGGTTTGTGGTCATGCCATGCACCTGCTGCGTCTGGCAGGAAGGTGGACCATTCCGCTCCTCTGGAGGGTTTGCGGTCATGCCATGCATCTGCTGTATCTGGCAGGAAGGTGGACCATTCCGCTACTCTGGATAGTTTGTGGTCATGCCATGCACCTGCTGTATCTGGCCAGGAAGGTGGACCATTCCGCTCCTCTGGAGGGTTTGCGGTCATGCTATGCACCTGCTGTATCTGGCCAGGAAGGTGGACCATTTCGCTCCTCTGGAGTGTTTGATGTCATGTCATGCACCTGCTGTATCTGGCAGGAAGGTGGACCATTCTGCCCCTCTGGATAGTTTGTGGTCATTGCATGCACCTGCTGTATCTGGCCAGGAAAGTGGACCATTCTGCTCCTCTGGATAGTTTGTGGTCATGCCATGCACCTGCTGTATCTGGCAGGAAGGTGGACCATTCCGCTCCTCTGCAGGGTTTACTGTCATGCCATGCACCTGCTGTATCTGGCCAGGAAGGTGGACCATTCCGCTCCTCTGGTAGGTTTGCGGTCATGCTATGCACCTCCTGTATCTGGCCAGGAAGGTGGACCATTTCGCTCCTCTGGAGTGTTTGATGTCATGTCATGCACCTGCTGTATCTGGCCAGGAAGGTGGACCATTCTGCCCCTCTGGATAGTTTGTGGTCATGCCATGCACCTGCTGTATCTGACCAGGAAGATGGACCATTCTGCCCCTCTGGATAGTTTGTGTTCATGCCATGCACCTGCTGTATCTGGCCAGGAAGGTGGAACATTCTGCTCCCCTGGATAGTTTGTGATCATGCCATGCACCTGCTGTATCTGGCAGGAAGGTGGACCATTCCGCGCCTCTGCAGGGTTTACTGTCATGCCATGCACCTTCTGTATCTGGCCAGGAGGGTGGACCATTCTGCTCCTCTGGATAGTTTGTGTTTTATCTGGCCAGGAAGATGGACTATTCTGCTCCTCTGGATAGTTTGCGGTCATGCCATGCATCTGCTGTATCTGGCCAGGAAGGTGGACCATTCTGCTACTCTGGATAGTTTGTGGTCATGCCATGCACCTGCTGTATCCGGCAGGAAGGTGGACCATTCTGCTACTCTGGATGTTTGTGGCCATGCCATGCACCTGTTTGTGGTCATGCCATGCACCTGCTGTATCCGACAGGAAGGTGGACCATTCTGCTCCTCTGGATAGTTTGTGGTCATGCCATGCACCTGCTGTATCCTGCAGGAAGGTGGACCATTCTGCTCCTCTGGATAGATTCTGGCCATGCCATGCACCTGCTGTATCCGGCAGGAAGGTGGACCATTCTGCTCCTCTGGATGGTTTGTTGTCATGCCATGCACCTGCTGTATCTGGCAGGAAGGTGGCCCATTCTGCTCCTCTGGATGGTTTGTGGTCATGCCATGCACCTGCTATATCTGGCAGGAAGGTGGACCATTCTGCTCCTCTGCATGGTTGTTTGGTCATGCCATGCACCTGCTGTGTCTGGCAGGAAGGTGGACCATTCTGCTCTTCTGCATGGTTTGTGGTCATGCCATGCACCTGCTGTGTCTGGCAGGAAGGTGGACCATTCTGCTCCTCTGCATGGTTTGCGGTCATGCCATGCACCTGCTGTATCTGGCAGGAAGGTGGACCATTCTGCTCCTCTGCATGGTTTGCGGTCATGCCATGCACCTGCTGAGTCTGGCAGGAAGGTGGACCATTCCGCTCCTCTGGAGGGTTTGCGGTCATGCCATGCACCTGCTGTATCTGACAGGAAGGTGGACCATTCTGCTCCTCTGCATGGTTTGTGGTCATGTCATGCACCTGCTGTGTCCGGCAGGAAGGTGGACCATTCCGCTCCTCTGGAGGGTTTGCGGTCATGCCATGCACCTGCTGTATCTGGCAGGAAGGTGGACCATTTCGCTACTCTGGATAGTTTGTGGTCATGCCAGGCACCTGCTGTATCTGGCCAGGAAGGTGGACCATTCCGCCCCTCTAGAGGGTTTGCGGTCATGCTATGCACCTCCTGTATCTGGCCAGGAAGGTGGACCATTTCGCTCCTCTGGAGTGTTTGATGTCATGTCATGCACCTGCTGTATCTGGCCAGGAAGGTGGACCATTCTGCCCCTCTGGATAGTTTGTGGTCATGCCATGCACCTGCTGTATCTGACCAGGAAGATGGACCATTCTGCCCCTCTGGATAGTTTGTGGTCATGCCATGCACCTGCTGTATCTGGCCAGGAAGGTGGACCATTCTGCTCCTCTGGATAGTTTGTGGTCATGCCATGCACCTGCTGTATCTGGCAGGAAGGTGGACCATTCCGCGCCTCTGCAGGGTTTACTGTCATGCCATGCACCTTCTGTATCTGGCCAGGAGGGTGGACCATTCTGCTCCTCTGGATAGTTTGTGTTTTATCTGGCCAGGAAGATGGACTATTCTGCTCCTCTGGATAGTTTGCGGTCATGCCATGCATCTGCTGTATCTGGCCAGGAAGGTGGACCATTCTGCTACTCTGGATAGTTTGTGGTCATGCCATGCACCTGCTGTATCTGGCCAGGAGGGTGGACCATTCTGCTCCTCTGGATAGTTTGTGTTTTATCTGGCCAGGAAGATGGACTATTCTGCTCCTCTGGATAGTTTGCGGTCATGCCATGCATCTGCTGTATCTGGCCAGGAAGGTGGACCATTCTGCTACTCTGGATAGTTTGTGGTCATGCCATGCACCTGCTGTATCCGGCAGGAAGGTGGACCATTCTGCTACTCTGGATGTTTGTGGTCATGCCATGCACCTGTTTGTGGTCATGCCATGCACCTGCTGTATCCGACAGGAAGGTGGACCATTCTGCTCCTCTGGATAGTTTGTGGTCATGCCATGCACCTGCTGTATCCTGCAGGAAGGTGGACCATTCTGCTCCTCTGGATAGTTTCTGGTCATGCCATGCACCTGCTGTATCCAGCAGGAAGGTGGACCATTCTGCTCCTCTGGATGGTTTGTTGTCATGCCATGCACCTGCTGTATCTGGCAGGAAGGTGGCCCATTCTGCTCCTCTGGATGGTTTGTGGTCATGCCATGCACCTGCTATATCTGGCAGGAAGGTGGACCATTCTGCTCCTCTGCATGGTTGTTTGGTCATGCCATGCACCTGCTGTGTCTGGCAGGAAGGTGGACCATTCTGCTCTTCTGCATGGTTTGTGGTCATGCCATGCACCTGCTGTGTCTGGCAGGAAGGTGGACCATTCTGCTCCTCTGCATGGTTTACGGTCATGCCATGCACCTGCTGTATCTGGTAGGAAGGTGGACCATTCTGCTCCTCTGCATGGTTTGTGGTCATGCCATGCACCTGCTGAGTCTGGCAGGAAGGTGGACCATTCCGCTCCTCTGGAGGGTTTGCGGTCATGCCATGCACCTGCTGTATCTGAAAGGAAGATGGACCATTCTGCCCCTCTGGATAGTTTGTGGTCATGCCATGCACCTGCTGTATCTGGCCAGGAAGGTGGACCATTCTGCTCCTCTGGATAGTTTGTGGTCATGCCATGCACCTGCTGTATCTGGCAGGAAGGTGGACCATTCCGCGCCTCTGCAGGGTTTACTGTCATGCCATGCACCTTCTGTATCTGGCCAGGAGGGTGGACCATTCTGCTCCTCTGGATAGTTTGTGTTTTATCTGGCCAGGAAGATGGACTATTCTGCTCCTCTGGATAGTTTGCGGTCATGCCATGCATCTGCTGTATCTGGCCAGGAAGGTGGACCATTCTGCTACTCTGGATAGTTTGTGGTCATGCCATGCACCTGCTGTATCTGGCCAGGAGGGTGGACCATTCTGCTCCTCTGGATAGTTTGTGTTTTATCTGGCCAGGAAGATGGACTATTCTGCTCCTCTGGATAGTTTGCGGTCATGCCATGCATCTGCTGTATCTGGCCAGGAAGGTGGACCATTCTGCTACTCTGGATAGTTTGTGGTCATGCCATGCACCTGCTGTATCCGGCAGGAAGGTGGACCATTCTGCTACTCTGGATGTTTGTGGTCATGCCATGCACCTGTGTGTGGTCATGCCATGCACCTGCTGTATCCGACAGGAAGGTGGACCATTCTGCTCCTCTGGATAGTTTGTGGTCATGCCATGCACCTGCTGTATCCTGCAGGAAGGTGGACCATTCTGCTCCTCTGGATAGTTTCTGGTCATGCCATGCACCTGCTGTATCCAGCAGGAAGGTGGACCATTCTGCTCCTCTGGATGGTTTGTTGTCATGCCATGCACCTGCTGTATCTGGCAGGAAGGTGGCCCATTCTGCTCCTCTGGATGGTTTGTGGTCATGCCATGCACCTGCTATATCTGGCAGGAAGGTGGACCATTCTGCTCCTCTGCATGGTTGTTTGGTCATGCCATGCACCTGCTGTGTCTGGCAGGAAGGTGGACCATTCTGCTCTTCTGCATGGTTTGTGGTCATGCCATGCACCTGCTGTGTCTGGCAGGAAGGTGGACCATTCTGCTCCTCTGCATGGTTTACGGTCATGCCATGCACCTGCTGTATCTGGCAGGAAGGTGGACCATTCTGCTCCTCTGCATGGTTTGTGGTCATGCCATGCACCTGCTGAGTCTGGCAGGAAGGTGGACCATTCCGCTCCTCTGGAGGGTTTGCGGTCATGCCATGCACCTGCTGTATCTGAAAGGAAGGTGGACCATTCTGCTCCTCTGCATGGTTTGTGGTCATGTCATGCACCTGCTGTGTCTGGCAGGAAGGTGGACCATTCCGCTCCTCTAGAGGGTTTGCGGTCATGCCATGCACCTGCTGTATCTGGCAGGAAGGTGGACCATTCCGCTACTCTGGATAGTTTGTGGTCATGCCAGGCACCTGCTGTATCTGGCCAGGAAGGTGGACCATTCCGCCCCTCTAGAGGGTTTGCGGTCATGCTATGCACCTGCTTTATCTGGCCAGGAAGGTGGACCATTTCGCTCCTCTGGATAGTTTGTGGTCATGCCATCCACCTGCTGTATCTGGCCAGGAAGGTGGACCATTCTGTGCCTCTGGATAGTTTGTGGTCATGCCATGCACCTGCTGTATCTGGCCAGGAAGGTGGACAATTCTTCTCCTCTGGATAGTTTGTGGTCATGCCATGCACCTGCTGTATCTGGCCAGGAAGGTGGACCATTCTGCTCCTCTGGATAGTTTTCGGTCATGCCATGCACCTGCTGTATCTGGCAGGAAGGTGGACCATTCCGCTCCTCTGCAGGGTTTACTGTCATGCCATGCTCCTTCTGTATCTGGCCAGGAGGGTGGACCATTCTGCTGCTCTGGATAGTTTGTGGTCATGCCATGCACCTGCTGTATCTGGCCAGGAAGGTGGACCATTCTGCTCCTATGGATAGTTTGTGGTCATGCCATGCACATGCTGTATCTGGCAGGAGGGTGGACCATTCCGCTCCTCTGCAGGGTTTACTGTCATGCCATGCACCTGCTGTATCTGGCCAGGAAGGTGGACCATTTCGCTCCTCTTCATAGTTTGAGGTCATGCCATGCACCTGCTGTATCTGGCCAGGAAGGTGGACCATCTCGCTCCTCTGGAGTGTTTGATGTCATGTCATGCACCTGCTGTATCTGGCAGGAAGGTGGACCATTCTGCTCCTCTGGATAGTTTGTGGTCATGCCATGCACCTGCTGTATCTGGCCAGGAAGGTGGACCATTCTGCTCCTCTGGATAGTTTGTGGTCATGCCATGCACCTGCTGTATCTGGCGAGGAAGGTGGACCATTCTGCTCCTGTGGATAGTTTGTGGTCATACCATGCACCTGCTGTATCTGGCCAGGAAGGTGGACCATTCTTCTCCTCTGGATAGTTTGTGGTCATGCCATGCACCTGCTGTATCTGGCAGGAAGGTGGATCATTCCGTTCCTCTGCAGGGTTTACTGTCATGCCGTGCACCTTCTGTATCTGGCCAGGAGAGTGGACCATTCTGCTCCTCTGGATAGTTTGTGGTCATGCCGTGCACCTGCTGTGTCTGGCAGGAAGGTGGACCATTCCGCTCCTCTGGAGGTTTTGCGCTCATGCCATGCACCTGCTTTATCTGGCAGGAAGGTGGACCATTCTGCTCCTCTGCATGGTTTGTGGTCATGCCATGCACCTGCTGTGTCTGGCAGGAAGGTGGACCATTCCACTCGTCTGAAGGGTTTGCGGTCATGCCATGCACCTGCTGTATCTGGCAGGAAGGTGGACCATTCTGCTCCTCTGCATGGTTTGTGGTCATGCCATGCACCTGCTGCGTCTGGCAGGAAGGTGGACCATTCCGCTCCTCTGGAGGGTTTGCGGTCATGCCATGCATCTGCTGTATCTGGCAGGAAGGTGGACCATTCCGCTACTCTGGATAGTTTGTGGTCATGCCATGCACCTGCTGTATCTGGCCAGGAAGGTGGACCATTCTGCCCCTCTGGATAGTTTGTGGTCATTGCATGCACCTGCTGTATCTGGCCAGGAAGGTGGACCATTCTGCTCCTCTGGATAGTTTGTGGTCATGCCATGCACCTGCTGTATCTGGCAGGAAGGTGGACCATTCCGCTCCTCTGCAGGGTTTACTGTCATGCCATGCACCTGCTGTATCTGGCCAGGAAGGTGGACCATTCCGCTCCTCTGGTAGGTTTGCGGTCATGCTATGCACCTCCTGTATCTGGCCAGGAAGGTGGACCATTTCGCTCCTCTGGAGTGTTTGATGTCATGTCATGCACCTGCTGTATCTGGCCAGGAAGGTTGACCATTCTGCCCCTCTGGATAGTTTGTGGTCATGCCATGCACCTGCTGTATCTGACCAGGAAGATGGACCATTCTGCCCCTCTGGATAGTTTGTGGTCATGCCATGCACCTGCTGTATCTGGCCAGGAAGGTGGACCATTCTGCTCCTCTGGATAGTTTGTGGTCATGCCATGCACCTGCTGTATCTGGCAGGAAGGTGGACCATTCCGCGCCTCTGCAGGGTTTACTGTCATGCCATGCACCTTCTGTATCTGGCCAGGAGGGTGGACCATTCTGCTCCTCTGGATAGTTTGTGTTTTATCTGGCCAGGAAGATGGACTATTCTGCTCCTCTGGATAGTTTGTGGTCATGCCATGCACCTGCTGTATCTGGCCAGGAAGGTGGACTATTTCGCTCCTCTGGATAGTTTGTGGTCATGCCATGCACCTGCTGTATCTGGCAGTAAGGTGGACCATTCTGCTCCTCTGGATAGTTTGTGGTCATGCCATGCACCTGCTGTATCTGGCCAGGAAGGTGGACCATTCTGCCCCTCTGGATAGTTTGTTATCATGCCATGCACCTGCTGTATCTGGCAGGAAGGTGGACCATTCCGCTCCTCTGGAGTGTTTGATGTCATGTCATGCACCTGCTGTATCTGGCAGGAAGGTGGACCATTCTGCTCCACTGCATAGTTTGTGTTTTATCTGGCCAGGAAGATGGACTATTCTGCTCCTCTGGATGGTTTGTGGTCATGCCATGCACCTGCTGTGTCTGGCAGGAAGGTGGACCATTCCGCTCCTCTGGAGGGTTTGCGATCATGCCATGCTCCTGCTGTATCTGGCAGGAAGGTGGACCATTCTGCTCCTCTGCATGGTTTGTGGTCATTCCATGCACCTGCTCTGTCTGGCAGGAAGGTGGACTATTTCGCTCCTCTGGATAGTTTGTGGTCATGCCATGCACCTGCTGTATCTGGCCAGGAAGGTGGACCATTCCGCTCCTCTGGAGTGTTTGATGTCATGTCATGCACCTGCTGTATCTGGCAGGAAGGTGGACCATTCTGCTCCTCTGGATAGTTTGTGGTCATGCCATGCACCTGCTGTATCTGGACAGGAGGGTGGACCATTCTGCCCCTCTGGATAGTTTGTGGTCATGCCATGCACCTGCTGTATCTGGCAGGAAGGTGGACCATTCCGCTCCTCTGTAGGGTTTACTGTCATGCTATGCACCTTCTGCATCTGGCCAGGAAGGTGGACCATTCTGCTCCACTGCATAGTTTGTGTTTTATCTGGCCAGGAAGATGGACTATTCTGCTCCTCTGGATGGTTTGTGGTCATGCCATGCACCTGCTGTATCTGGCAGGAAGGTGGACCATTCTGCTCCTCTGGATAGTTTGTGGTCATGCCATGCACCTGCTGTATCTGGCAGGAAGGTGGACCATTCTGCTCCTCTGGATAGTTTGTGGTCATGCCATGCACCTGCTGTATCTGGCAGGAAGGTGGACCATTCTGCTCCTCTGGATAGTTTGTGGTCCTGCCAGATATCCTCTGGATAGTATGTGGTCATGCCATGCACCTGCTGTATCTGGCAGGAAGGTGGACCATTCTGCTCCTCTGGATAGTATGTGGTCATGCCATGCACCTGCTGTATCTGGCAGGAAGGTGGACCATTCTGCTCCTCTGGTAGTTTGTGGTCATGCCATGCACCTGCTGTATCTGGCAGGAAGGTGGACCATTCTGCTCCTCTGGATAGTTTGTGGTCATGCCATGCACCTGCTGTATCTGGCAGGAAGGTGGACCATTCTGCTCCTCTGGATAGTTTGCGGTCATGCCATTCACCAGTCAGGTTTTCCATGTCGTAGATGTCCCTAGCTTTTAGGACCCATTGCTGCTCTGTTGGCAGCGTCAATTGTTTCCACTTTATGACTGCACAAGCGCATGCCGCTAATAAAAGGAAGTGCACCTTGTGGGACAGCCGCCTCTATTCGTCATCGCACATTTCCACACCAAAGAGTACCCAAAGTGCACCCAGCCTCCTTTCGATACCATCTCATCTTTTCATCTAGCCCAGGACCTCCCTGCAGAAGATCTGCATCTTGGGGCAGGCCCACCACACGTGCCAATAGTCAGAATTCTGCCCGCATTCCCGCCAACATCGTGGGTGTTCCCCGGGTACATTTTGGAGAGGCGAGTGGGATCCAACTGTCACCTGTGTAATTGCTTAATACCAGGTAATTTGTATTGACACGCTTTCGATGTGCGGTGCGCGTAAAGACTCATCGTTTTCCACTGGTTCTCATCTAGCTCCTCTCCCAAGTCTCTTTCCCAACTTCTCTTGTAAGGTGCGATCGCGCCCCACACGCAGCGAGCAACGACTGACACCGCCTTGAGATTAAGCCCTTTGTGGATGCTGCAGTGCTAAACACGGTCTCAGTGGCGGTTCGGTCTCTCTGGGAGACATCAACACCCCCTTCAGCTGCAGGTATTTGGCCCGACATGCAAGCTTTCTTCAAGGACCCCAAGCTCCAGATATTCCGTCCCCTTCACCAGCTGCTCTAACCTTTCCAGTCCTGCCTCATACCAGTCTTGGAATCTAAGTGGGTCCTGTTTGTCACCTCTTATGGGTTACTGTTTTTAATAGAACATATACGCAGTAGATAAACTGCTTATATAAAAGAGCCTGGGGCTCCCCTGGACATCCTTTGGGCCCCCAAGGAAGGTCCAACCCCAAGGTGGGGTGAGGGGGGGGAACAGAAACAATATTTTTACTTAAAGTGGGGCTCGGTATGGAAAAGTTTGAATACCACTTGTCTAAAAGTACACAATTATTTGTGAGCACCTCATTTCTTTGTTTCTGACTTTCATTTAACCCCTCCCCCTTATATCAGAAAGCAAGGGGTTGGTAAATCCATCAGACCGCCCCATGCTTGAGAATGAAGCTTCCCCCCAATTTGTCTCCAAGATTCCGGCGTCTTTCTTATTAAAAGTGAATTCTATGAACTGGGCGCGCATGATTTCTATTTCTGATTCCTTTTATTGACACATTTTTTGTGAGTACAGGGACCCACGCCTACACACAGGAAGGGGCGGGCCTGATCATTTCACATGGCACCTGAGACAGCCAGACGCCTCCTTCACCTGCCCTGTCCTTTCATAACTAGTACACAGAAGCCATTGTCTCACACCAGCATCGTTCTTGTTGCCCATAACAACACACAGCATGTGCGCGCACACGTACTTTTCACACAGCATGTGCGCGCACACGTACTTTTCAACTCACTGTTTTCATGTCAAAAGATTAGACCCATCATGTAAATAAAAAAAAAGAGGTTTAGGAGGTGCACGTGTTTTAAGCACAGATTGAGGAGCTCCAGAAGGGCCCACTTTTCAGTGACCTGCGAATGGACAGAGAAACGGGCTACTCCCACTCTCATGTTTATACCCGTGTGTCTGGTGCATCCACACAAAAAAGAAACACGTGTGGCGCACTCAGTGCTGGCCTTAGCGGCGGCAGCGCCCCGGACGGCAGAGAGGGGGGTGGCACCACATTTTTCAATAAGCGCCAATGTGAAAGCATCGGCGCCCTAATGTTAGTAAACCCGCTCGCGCGAGCCGGGTGCATTTAATTTCAATAGGGCGCCTACCGCGCCTTCTCCCCCCACGCCAGCTCGGGGTTAGTCCTTGACAGCCTCCCCCGAACTGGCGTGGTGGGGGTGTCTAGTCAATTCATCTAAACCCATTCCATCTAATACCATTCCATTGAAATGTTTCCATCTAAAAAATGTCCATCTAATGCATGTTTTTGGGGGGTAAAGGGCTAATTTTTGTTCAGGTGCATTTTAAAGGGAAAAAACAGGGGTTTGGGGCTCGGGGCCCGGCAATAAATAAATAAATAATGCATTAGATGGAAATTTTTTAGATGGAAACATTTCGATGGAATGGCATTAGTTGTAATGGTGTTAGATTAAATGACCATAAACCATGGCCGGTGTCTAATGGCGACCCGGGCTACACTGTCCTTCCCTAGGAATGAAGGTTCTTTTTCACGTGCACTTTTTCTGCCTGACGAAGAGACCCACGTGGCCTTGAATTCCGACAGACCAAGGCACAGAGTTATCCCTAATAAAGGTATTGTTACCGCAACCCGCAGTACTTAGAAGAAACCGGTGGAGGGGATGGGGGCGGGCGTCCTGCAGTGGGTGGCCAGCTAAGCCCCGCCGGGGCTGTGCCCTTAATTAGGAAGCCATAGAGTAAGACCTCCATGGGTTGAATTTAGTAAAGTGCCACCAGCGGGGGAGGACTGCCTGATGGCTTCCTCCACACTGCCCCCCTGCCAGGACCTTTCCTTATTTCACATGTGCTTCACCTGCCTTTATGCCCGAGCTTCGCAAGTGCTCAGCTCGAGACGGGGGGCACACCTAAGGCCTCTTATTTCCCAGGACAACGCAGAGACTATTGCAAGAGCTATTATAGGCTCAAAATAGACTATTGCTCTAGCCTTCTTGTGGGTATTAATAAGGCTGATTGTAGTAGGCTTCAAATTTGTCAAAATGGGGCTATTAGAGCCGTTATGAAACTTAAATATAGAGACCATGTCACACCAGCGAGACGTGAGCTCCATTGGCTACCTGTGGCCACTAGATTTTTATTCCGCACTCTGACCATTGTACATAAGTGCAGAGCTGGGAATTTGCCAGGATATTTACAGCAGCTACTATCCACAAGAACTAATTCAAGAGCATTGAGGTCAAATAATCTACACCTCCTGTCTGAACCAAAGTGCCACACTGTTAGAGTAGCCAACTCAGCTTTCTTTGCCAATGGACCCAGAGCTTGGAATGCTCTTCCGCTGGAGTTGAGATCCATGGACTCCTTAGAATTGTTTAAGAAACGATTAAAGACCTACTTGTTCCATTAGTCAACCCCGATGCCCCTGACACACTATATCCGATTGCCTTGCTGTATGAATAGGCTGTGTGTTTTTTGTTTGTTATGTCTTATAGTGCCCTCACGCCCTCGGGTTCATGGACGCGCTATACAAATGTACTAAAGTAAAGTAAAGTAAAGGGGGTTAATCTGTATGGGCCAGGCAGCGTGAATGCCCCAGACTTGCGTCGACTTACCTGAAGTCGGCTTGGTTCTGGAGTTTTCCTGTAGACTGTTCTTTTTTACATTGCCCTCTTGTTACGGTGGCCTAGATGTTCCACTATCCATCCGGAATGCCTGATATTATATCACATTTCTATGTGAAGTGCGTCATTCCTGATTCCTCCTGCTTCTAAACGCTGAAACAACAGGGGCTAGAAGATCAAAGCTTTGCACTGGTGCAAACAAGTGGAGCAGGTGAGTATAGCACCGATTTTACTGTTTAGATTATTGGGAATGGAGCAAACAATGTAGCCTCGATTTCTATTAGCTACAAATGTTTTGACAAGGGCAGAAATAAATAGACTGTTTTATTTACTATGTTTGATGAGTAACATGCACCCAAGAATCTGCCCACTGGCTACACCTACCACAATAGTAATGTGTATAGTAATTATAGGTAATGTAGTGGGAGTATACAGTATGTGTAATATGGTGGAATGATATAATTAAAGTGTATATGGTAATTATGATTGTAGTCAGTGGTCGAAGTGTACGAAAAGAAGTAGTGGAACCATGTTTCCTGCTGGCCTGCACCCGCTCCCGACAAACCCCATCACCACTCCCCCTCCCACACACAATACAAACACCCAAACACATGCACCTGCTGTTTAAGGGAACGTTCTGTGTGCGTTTCAACGTCTTCCTACACTTTCATTTCAAAACAAAGACATTCTGTACCGGTTTCTTGTTAAAATAAAAGTATAGGAACAGTACAACTTAATTAAAAAAAGTAGAGGAACATCGCCCCCAAATGCTCCCGCTCACTTGGAGCACTGATTGTAGTACAATAGAGGACAGTGCTTCTGGATGTCTCCTCCACCTTTCACACAGTCAACAATTGTATCCTCAATAAAACAGTTGGATGATACCATTAGCATCATGGAGCGGGAGCGGGACTGACTGATTGGTTTTCCTCACTAACTGCCCTTCCCAGCTGCAACTGATCTGTTTGCACTCCACCACCTCATTGTGTACCTGCAGAGTACCCTCTGGTTTTATCCTATAATTGGGTATCTTTCATATCTATTTCGTCCCTCTGGCCCACCTGCTGTCCAGTGTTATGTTAATGACAGATAGGTTTCCTTAAACTTCCCTGAACAAATTTGTTGTCCTCATTGTATATCTCTATATTGTCTGACCACTATCGAGGAATTGTGTGCGGCTAACATTCGGTGTCTCAATGCTAGTGAGACAGAGATCCTTCTTACTGTGACACCTGTGCCCTGTTTTTCTCCTACCCTCTGGCCGCTGTCTTTGGACCCTCTACTCTCACCATCCGCTGAAGACAAAAACCTTGGGGTTATCTGTACGTCCTCTCTCTCCTTACATTTTGGAGCTTGTAAAGAAAGCCCATGCTTTCAGCTTGACCTCCTTACAGGCATTGTACCGTTCCTCACGTTCGCCCAGACAGTCAACGTCTATAGAGCCGTGGTCCTGTGTATGCTGGACTACTGTAACAGGCTCTTCCTTAACATCCCCCTTTGTTGTCGATGCCCCCTATTGCTAATCTAGAATAGGGCTGCAAGACTTATCCTTGGCCTCAAGCCTAGGGATCGTATCGCTGCAGCCCTAAAATCTGCATATTGGCTCCTGCAAGGAGTACAATATGTCCAACTTTGTTTCCCTAAATACTGCCCTGCTGGAGCCCTCCGCTGTTATAAATCCAATACTCTGCTTGTCAACCGCTTTGTAAAAACAGAGAGCGGGATGCATGTCTCTGTCTTCGGCCTGTGCCTGTCTTTCGAACAGCCTTCTTGCTCCTGTTATACTTGAGCTGGACTTCCTTAAGTTCTGGTAACTTCTGAAAACTCATCTTCTGTGTTCCTGTTTTACTTAGTCCCTTCCCTGCTAACTCATACCACTGCCACTGAGACTGGTGGCTTGATCCCTCATGAACCTCACAGGTTCCAGGCCTTATATCTAGTCGGCACCAGTACACCCACGTCCTTTCCCTCTAGCACTGCCCTTGTGGGTCTACCGCCTGGCGGCTGTGTACCACACCCTTGGGACACCTCGGGCCCAGGCCACCCAGTTTGGCATGTCTTGGCACTTGCCTTCGGGGCTCCTATCGGCACTTGGTAATCCGTACCCCTCTTTCCATTGATGCAGTTCTTTTACTGCACAATGCACATGTGCATTTATAGCAACAGTGTGTACACTTCCTTTGGATAAGCAAGTGAAATGCACATGAAAAAGATTTGTAGTACACCTTTAAGTGGCAGTTGGTGTGTGGAAGTTTAATATGTTGACAGGGATGTAGGGTTTTTATAAACGGATTGGTAGATATATGCGGGACTGTTTTGAAGCAGGCAATGAGGGAGTGCTACAAACATCAGAGTAAAAAGGGTAAACGGGCTGTCTTGTGCGATGGTGTGCACATGCCACCCGGGTCTTTTAATGATGGTTGGCCTAGAGAGGGGACTGCAGAGACTATGGATAGTCATGAAGGACCATGGATTATGGTCCCTACTGTATACTAGAGAAAAGTATTTGGACAGAAACGTTTCTGTGCTTTTTTCTTTTTCTCTACTATACAATTGTCCATTGTTCCCATTAGCATAGTAGAAAATGCTAATGGGAATGTTGGAGAATCTTATTGAGTCTAACTACTTTACTGAAACATGTTAAGTAGATGCAGTCTATACGCACATTTTTAAATGGCAAAGGTGGTTCCCAAAGGAACGTTTTGTTTTGGGGTTTTTTTCTTTCCTTTTTTTTTTTTTGTTTTGCTGGAGATGCCAGTAAGTAATGTGGGGCGGGAAGTAAGGGCAGGGGCAGCAAGCACAGCTATGGAAGGGCAGGTGAACAGGGGAAGATGTTGGGCGTGCATTAAGTCTAAGGTGGGGCAGTGTTTCTCATGCTCCTTGATTGCAGCCTCGAAAGCACTTTAAAACTGCTCCCCCGTGCAGAGTGGTGTGTTGCAGTATATACAGAGTACTTTTGTCTTCGATAGATATGGGTCAACAGCATCTTTTATGGCTTGCAAGGCAGCTGGTGGAGTTTCGTGCCCCACAGAAGTAGCCTCTGTGGCTGCAGTATTTGCTGAGGAATATGAGGTAGAGCTAGACAGCCTACTACTACCTGAGAAAGGAACAGCCTTTCTCAGAGCATCCCAGTGGTTAGATTTGGTGTGGCGGTGCATGATGGTGGTCTCATAGGAGTACTTGCCAAGTTGTCCGCGACTGAGTACACAGTGCATTTCACTTTTGTAGCATTAGCCTTTGGTACACCTCCAACAGTGGTAGAGAACTGCCATGCCCATGATTCTCTCTGGGTGGTAGAGGTACCTCTTCTACCTCATCTTCCTGGTCCTATTCATTGTCTTCGGAAATACTGCGCTTTCTTTGGTATGTGGGTCCTACAGCTGGTGACGGTTCAATGGAAATAGTTGATGCCATTTTTGAAGATAAATATCAGTGTTGCTAATATTCATCTAGGCATGTGCTGTGTTCAAGATGGTTAATGGATGATGAATAAGAATAGGTGTAGGAGCTGCGTAAGGGTAAATTTTCAGCTTCAAACTTTCTAGCTCAGCTGAAAATGCAACTTCGAATGGTTTGCGAAGCACAGACCTGTTCACGAAGTGTAGACGCGTTTGCGAACACATCATTATGCCGCACGCACGCACGCACATGTTCATGTGACACTGTCTGAAAAGTCTGCGATGACGTCAGACCTCATGAACGTCAGCGCACACAAAAACATTTTACAAAGTTACAAAGGTTTTATAGAAGTGTTACAAAATTTGCTAGGAGATGGGCAATGGCAGTTTTAAGTTTCAATTTTCTACTTTGGCTGAAAATGCTGCTATAGTAGGGGTAAGTATGATATTAGGGAGTTGTAGCAAATTAGGGTGCACTGGTAAAAACCCATGAAACTCAGTGAAAAACTTTGTTAGAGCGATGTTATGGTTAAGTTGCACTAATAAAAACTTGTGAAATTCAATGAAAAAACATTGTTAAAGGGACGTTATGGGTACAAGTAAAACTGAAACCCCCCAGAAATTTGCCAGTTATGGTAAGCTAAGCAACCATAACTCACGCCACCACCGTGCACTGCTAAGACTAACACCCATGACATCAAAGATGACATCACATTTTTATGCAAGGGCTGTACCGAACATTGGCTTTGACTAAGCGTTCAGACGAATTCCGGCTGAAAAATAGATATTCAGCTATTACATTACAGTACAGATACATTTAGATAACAAGCAAACATGTGAAGTTGTCTTATGATAAAGATGCATAGTAGTTGGTATACAGTAAACCTAAAAGGAGCTGCAAGATTGCAGAGGCAATAGTACATTACCGCTCATGTGCGAAGAGCCAGGTTTTCAACTTTTTTCTGAAGTTCCAGTAGCACAGTTCAGCTCTTAATGCCAAAGGCAGGGAGTTCCAAAGTTTAGCATCTAGCACCGGGAAGCTATTACCCCCTGCTTTTTTAACTTTGTATCTGAGTATCGTTCGAAGGTGTGCATGTGTGGACCAAGACGGTCTGTTGGTTAGGTATTTTGTGAATTTGCCCGTTAGATATTTGGGGACTGATTTCGAGAGGCACTTGTGTGTTAGTGATAGGGTTTCGAAAGAGATTCTGTCCTGCACTGGGAGCCAGTGAGCATTCCATCTACCCGAAGAAGGGCCGCTCTTAAGGCATAATTTTGCAACATCTGGAGTTTTTTCAGGTTATGAATGTTTGTACCGACATACACAGCATTACAATAGTCTGGTCTAGATAGTATAAGTGCTCTGGCTAGGGTGATGCAACTGTCTGTTGAGAGGAACGGTCTGCAGACATTGATGAATTTTGATGTGTAGGCCGCCACTGAGGCCTTTGCGTTCACTTGTCTTGTTAGCGTGAGGGCAGAGTCAATGTAGATGCCTAACGTTTTCACTTCTATGGATAATTTCATTGTGATGTTTTCAATGTTGAAGGATTTAAATTGGTCGTCTACTTTGTTCAGTCGGTTTTGTGATCCGACAAGGAGTAACTCCGTTTTATCGTTGTTAAGACATAGGGCATGGATGGCTATCCATGCCTGGATAGTTTGGTAAATGTAATTGAGTAGTTTAGAGTCTGTGTCATACAATCCTGTGATGGGAATGAGGACTTGGGTGTCATCTGCGTAGTTAGTGTAGATGACACCCAAGTCGTCCAAATGGTCAAAAAGTGGCTTAGTAAAATTTGTATAAAGTGTAGGAGAAACACAAGAGCCTTGTGGAACTCCACACGAGACTGGGGCAGGCTCAGGCACTGCTGTTGGGGCAAATACCCTCATAGTTCTCCTGAAGAGGAAGGACTGTATCCATTGAGAGGCTTTGGTGGAGAGTGGAGAGTGGAGGATGTGTATTGTTTGCTCGCATGGGCAATCCATGTGGAGGAACCTGAAATCATAACAGGTATTGGGGACCAGTAGGACTGAGGCAGAGAGCGCTATTCAAGGCAGAGTGACATGTCCCTGCCTAAGAGGCATCTCAGAGGGACTGCATGTTGGGCGATCTCTCCATTTCTGAGATGGGTGTGAGGGCTCTATATTGGACCTAGACAAGGAGCTGGGTTCCATTGGTGCGATTGGTAGGAGCGGCGACTGTTTGGAAATCAGAAAACTTCCCAACAGGCATGCTGCCTCTTCCAGGTCAATTAGACTTGGGACGATTCAGTTTCATGCCAGCCTGTGCAAGATGCGGCTGCCATTTCTCAGCCCATGTTAGCATCTTGGGGGAGCGTGCTTATTGGGAAATCTATTGAATGACATTATAGGCCCTTCTGCCTCAACAGGAAATGTGTGAGAGAGGACCGAGTGATGCTGAGAGCACTATATCTGCTGGTGTTGAGGGTTGGAGTGTTGAAGAACGAGAGGCCCAGAAAATGGTAAAGAGCTGTGCATACTCTAGTGTGGTGGAAAGGAGGTGGGGTACGTGGATGTGGATTGAGATTTGATGGAATTGAGTGAATGCTAAACAGGCAAGTGCCTTCTCAGAGCTTGCTGGGTTTGGGCAGATTCGGTCATAGGTCAGATCGCTCATTGTGTGATTATCCCCGCTCTAACCCCATCTGAATCTATGGGAGAGTATTCCCCCATGTTTGGCGTATAGGGAGGGAGTCTCCACTTTAGAACTAGTAGGGGGATGGCATCCACACACCTAACGTGTAACCTCAACTTGTGTCCTGCATGACCAGACATAAAAGAGTATATGATATGACATGCCATGTGTAACGTGCTTGTACAAAAGTGCAGGGGGAAGGAAGAGGGGGAAGTGCCAGGCAGAGGGAAGGGGAAGTGCAATCAGGGCAGCAACGCTCTGATTGTGTGCAGCCAGGGCAGTGCAACTCTGGGTAAGTGTATGGAAGCAGGGGGTTGTAGAAGTTACAGTTACAACCACTAAGTATGGGATAGGCCCTGAGGCAGTGCAGGGGAGACTGATCATGGAGGAGCCTGGTACCCAGTGAGAATCTGTGGGTAGCCAAGAAACCAGGCAGTGCAGCAAGCTGGTAAATCAGCAGGAGAGAGAGAGGGAAAGCTTCAGGTGGTCCAGCTCAAGTTTGAGAGGGACAGGGAGGCCATTCAAGAGGGCGGTACCTGCAGATGAGAGAGATCTACCCCCCACTCTCTGCCTGGAGAAGCATCAGACCCTCAGAGAGTTGGAGGTAGCTGAGCAAAGTACTTGAGAAGGACAGTATTTTGGAAGAGAGAGTTGGATGCAGTGCAGGCCCCTGCCCCAGAAAGCCTTTTGTACGATGCGGAGGGTCTTGAACTTGATCCTTTCAGCCACGGGAGCTAGTGGAGAAATTTCAGGGCTGGAGAGATAGGGTCCCTGGGCTTGAGGCCAAGGATAAGTCTTGCAGTCCTGTTCTGGATTAGTTGCAGAAGGCGGAGAGTAGAGGAAGGCATATTGAGAAAGAGGCTTTTTTGCAGTGGTCCAGCCTAGAGATGACTAGGGCTCTGGAGACAGTGAGCTTCAGAGGGAAAGTAAGAAAAGGGAAAATACCTTCAAGGAGGTGCAGCTGGTAATGGGCCTTCTTGGCAAGGTCCGTGTTGTGAGGAGAAGATGACACCAAGGTTTTTTGCCTCAATGATAGGCACCCCAAGGAGGGTGGTCAGACTGAGAAGGAGAAAATGGGAGCATGGACCCATTGAGAAGGATCTCTGTCTTACTGACATTAAGGCAGAGATTGTTGGAGGCGTACCAATCCTGAATCACGGCTAGACATTCAGGAATGAGCGAGAGAGGAGAGTAGGCTGAGGGGAGCCTGAAAGAGAGCTGATTGTCATCCGCATAACACTGAAAGTTAGAGAAGGTAGAGATCAGGTGGGCCAAAAGGGCCAGGTAGACATTGAAAAGCCGGGATGAGAGGATCAAGCCCTGGGGAATACCACATGTAGAGAGAGGTGGTGGAGAGAAAGGAACCAAGTTGGACCTGAGAGAGTCATTCTAGGAGGAAGGAGGTCCAGGGCCTGATCCGTGATGCCCAGGTGCTGTGGAGTCGATTGATCAGGATGGTGTGATTGACTGTGTCAAAAGCAGATGAAAGGTCAAGGAGGATGAGGACAGAAGGAAGGCTGGAATCAAGATTAGAGAGCACATTTTTCACGGGTGTTCAGGAGAGCAGTTTCCGTGCCCCTGGCTGCAGTGAAGCCAGACTGATGGTCATGGAGCCAATCAACAGATTCAGTGTGGAGAGTAAGCTGGATGATGGCCAGCTTTTCCAAGAGTTTTCCCTGTAAAGGAGTTTTAGAGATCAGGCGATAGTTTTCAGGACAGGTAGGGCCAGCCAAAGGCTTTTTAAGGAGGGGATGCACAAGGGAGTGCTTGAGGAGATTGGGGAAGGACCCAGTGGCGAAAGAGTGATTGCAGAAATCGGCCAAGGCTGGAGCGAGGGTGTCAATGTGGTCCTTGATGGTTCTGGAGGAGCAGTGGAGCACCTGTTTGGATGACACTTTCATAAATCGGACTTGTCTAGAAACATTGTCGGGGTGTTGTCAGAGAGAAAGAGGATAAAGGCGGAGGAGAGGGGGAAGCGGCCAAGGGGGGCCAGGAGAAGTAGAGGGAGAGGAAGAGGAGAGCGAGGACCGGATGTCCTGGGTTTTAGAGATGAAGTGAGAAGCCAAAGCCATACAGGGAGGGTACAGGAGAGGTGGAAACGGCAGGAGCTGGATTGAAGGCTTGAAACTCACTTTCTACATCAGCTACCTTGCAACTTGTTTTTCATATGCAGCATCCTTCTGCTTACACGATCACTGCTTATTAGTTAATCTGTGTTTTTCCAGAATGCGTGCATCAAATAAGGATGAAATGTTGATTAAAATAAAGACAAACTAATGAAACATGGGAAACGACTGTCCGGCTTCATATTTGGCTATGACCGAATACTTGATGAACCATTTAGTTTTTGGCAATTGCTAAATATCTTATTCTGCGCACCCCACAGCTGCTACTAGAGCTTTGTACAATACAGTCATGGTCCTACTAGGCCTTGTAGCATTTGGGTGTGCAAGTGCAGTGCGTAGAAGTACAGGAGATAGGGAGGGAGAAGGGGGCGAGCAGAGGAGTGGGCAAGTTCTGGTGGAGGGCCCGGGAGGGAAGTGCTAAGGGGAGCCAATGGGGAGAGCCTTGGCAAAGAGCTAGTGCAGGCGACACCTAAGGGTGGGATGCAGAGCAACCAGGCAGGGGCCTGCCAGGGCAGTGAAGTGGGCAACGGTGCTGGTATCGACTGCGAAGATGAACTAGAATCCTGTATGATGCATGAGGATCAGGTTACCAGTCACAGCTGCAGTGGGGTGATTAGCAGGGAAGGGAAAGAAGAAAAGAGGTAGAGAACAGCAGAGTTCTGAGCAATTTACGGGACTTGAGGAGGTCCGGCTGAAGTCTGTGGGGGGCAGGGAGGCTTGTCCAAAGGGCGGCACCAGTCGAGGAGAGAGACCTGCCACCCACTCTGTCCTTGGAGAAGCGTTTGCCAGTTAAAGAGTTGGAGTTGGAGGAGCATAGGGCTCTAGCAGGGGAATATTCAGAGAGGGCAAGTTGGAGAGAGCAGGGTCCCAGGCCCCAGAAGGCCTTGTGGATGATGCAGAGAGTCTTGGATTTGATCCTTGAAGCCACCGGCAGCCAATGGAGAGATTTTAGGGCTGGAGAGATACAGTCCCTGGGCTTGAGGCCAAGGATAAGTCTTGCAAACCTATTCTGGATTAGCTGGCGAGCGCGTAGGGAGGAAAGAGGGAGATTGAGGATGAGACTGTTGCAGTTGTCCATCCTAGAGATGACCAGAGCTCTGGAGACATCGAGCTTCTGGGGGAAGGTGAGGAAAGGAAGAATGCCTCTGAGGAGGTGGAGCGGGGAGTGAGACTTCTTAGTAAGATCCGTGATGTGAAGGATGAAGGAGAGAGTGGAGTCGAAGATGACCCTGATGTTTTTGGCCTTGCAGGATAGTGGAGGAAGCGGTCCCAAAGAGGGTCGCCATAGGGTAGTAGAAAAAGAGGGTGCAGGTGTCCCGAGCAGAAGGATCTCTGTCTTACTGGCATTAGGGCAAAGATCATTAGCTGCCCCCATGCCTGAATGGTGGACAGACAGTCAGGGATCCGAGGGGAAGAAGACGAGGTAGTAGAGGGAAGTTTGAAGGAAAGTTGATTTTCAACAGCATAACACTGGACATGAAGAGTGAAGTAAGAAATCAGGTGAGCAAGAGGTGCAAGATAGATATTGGAGAGAAATGGCGATAAAATAGAGCCCTGGGGGATGCCACAGGTAGAGAATGAGGTGGTGGAGGGGAAAGGACACAATTGTAACTGGGAAGGGTGGTTAGTGAGGAAAGAGGACAGCCAATCCGGTGCCCGGTCACTGATGCTGAGGTTGACACGATGAGGAGGCCTTGCAGGATAGGTGGGAACATCTAGTGCATATTGGGGCTGATTCATGGAATTTATTATGCAGAAAATAGGCTACCTGCGGCCAATCTGCACCCAATCTGTACATGCAACTCTGTTGCCGATTCTGGGCATCAATTGTGCGGATACATTTCCCGGATGTGCATGGATTTCGTGCAGGCCTGGCATGCCTGTGCGAGCCGTCGAGGGACTTGCGCGAGACTTCGAGCAGAGGGTGGGCGTGGCCTTCGCAGAGGGCTGGGAAGGGGGTCTAACCTGCGAATAAAAGGGCATTCAGAGGGAAGGCCTGCAGGCAGTCCCTCGGCACGCCCACTATTGCATGGTAAGAGACATATTCATGGAATCAATTGCGCAACGTCTCAGCTGTGAAATGCCAAAGCAAGTTCTTCCTAGAATCTGCCACCCGAAGGCTGGCGTAAGCACGCTTTCACGTAGGATTTTCAGCACGCAGATGGAATCGCATGTCAGATTTCGGGGTGCGTGTACTCAATCAGGGTTCCGATGTAGCGTAGGGGTGCAGGAACATTTTACGTGGGTGCGCACTTACATTTCCCGAGTTATTGGTGAGTTACGAATTTCGATACGGCGTTCCGGATACAGTTACGGGGGACCCTGCGCGGGCTTTCCGAGTCTCAAGCCTGCATACGGGGGACCCCACGCACTGTTTGAAGGGTGTGTGTATTTGCACCCGCTGGAGCACGCAAAGGTAGTTAATCTGGCAGTATTGTGCTTTGCATGTGGGCTTGGGGCGTTCCAGCTGTGACTTACGAATACAGTTAGTTTGCACGAACAATTCCATGAATACGCGTTGCGCGCATTTTACTTTATGTGCGCAGGCTTGCACTGTGTCCTTCTCTTCCCGGTGCACTGCCCTTGCAAGATTTGTGTGTGGAATTCCATGAATCGGCCCCATAGTGTTCATGCGGCACTGCCAGGGGTAAATGTGACACTTGTGATGCACATTAGCAGAATCGGCCTCATAGTGTTCATGCGGCACTGCCAGGGGTAAATGTGACACTTGTGATGCACATTAGCAGAATCGGCCCCATAGTGTTCATGCGGCACTGCCAGGGGTAAATGTGACACTTGTGATGCACATTAGCAATCTGCATGCAAAGCAGCTGTTGAGGAAGGAAATTCTGAAATGAGTAACGAAGACAAACTAAAGGCAAATTTTACACCTAAGCTCACTTCAAAAATATTCAAATACAGAGGTGCCAAGTGACTTTGGCCCTCATTACGACCCTGGCGGAAAGCGACTGACCGGAGCGCCACAGCGTAAATAGCGTTTCCGCCATTGCACGAAGGAGCAAAGTGCGGCCCATTCCGACCCATCGGGCACGAGCACCACGGCATGGCGGAAGTGCAAAGTCCGCGATGGCGGAAATGACCCCAAAACGGCCCACACCGCCGCCGTACGGCGCCCCAGGTGCAATACCGCCACCCCTCTTAGCGGTCACCGCAGTGTGCGCCTACCGGAAAGTACGGTGCCCGGAAATATACGGAAACGGAAGTTAAAACATGGGCCCGGAACGGGAAACATCCCGGCGTACACCTATAAATACACTAAAACCACACAACCACTAAAATCACTACCCTGAAACACACCCCAACCCGTCAACCACCCTAGCGAAACCAAGAATAATGGGAAAAGCAGCGAAGAAAGCGTGCGACCGCAAGCGGCAGGTCCACTTCTCCCGTGAGGAACTCACCGTGCTAACAGAGACCCTCCAGGAGAATGCTGCCGTCGTCTTCTGCACGCAAATGACCAGGACGGCACTTGCAAACAAGAAGGCCATATGGGCTCTGGTGGCACAGCGGGTAAGTGCGGTGGGGACCGCACCCCGCACCCCACAGCAATGCCGCAAGCGATGGGACGACCTGCGGATACGCGTCCGCAGCATACTCTCTGCCAACCGCAACATTGCCACAGCCACCGGGGGAGGTCCTGAATCACCCATCAAGTTGACCCCCTGGGAAGAAATCTGTGCCTCCACCATCGGAATGGAGAGCATAGAGGGAGTCGGAGGGATGGAGAAAGGAGTGCAGACATCCGAAGATACAGGTAGGTGGGCCAGAAAAAACAATGCCAAATCCACACAGTCCATCCATGTGAAGTACCATGCGTCCACATAGTGCAACAGAAACACATGTCCAGGAGAACGTCCACACACATCGGCCTGATAGCGCACGTTAAAACCCACAATAAATACATAAATAATTAAAAACTCCTAATACACGCACTACACGTGCAGCAGGCACACCCTAACTGCAGGCTAGCAAACAACTGCACCCTCACTCCACACACAAATCAAAGCACCTCCAAGGGCCCGGCCCAAATCACCCTCAGGTACCACCCCAATGCATGTGATACAATGCCATTCCAATTCCCACAGACCCACCAATAACCCTCGCCCTCCTCTACTCCACCACAGGGTCCGATCCAAACGACGAGCTACAGGACACCCCTACCAGCACACCTGCAAAGAGGGCCAAGACCAACGGCCAGAGACCCTCCACCTCAGCTGCACGCATCAAGACACGGCAGCAGCACAAATCAGGTGGCAGCACAGAGGAGGGAACATCAACAGGCACCCCAGCAGCCAGCATGCCCACAACACCACCACCACAGGTCCCCCCAATGGATGCCACAGAAGGCACTGCCTCCGGTGGCAGCAGCACCATAGGTGACACCCCATTGATGGCAGCATGCTCCGACACAGAAAACGGGGATGCCGAAGTCAGATCCATCCATGACCTGTCCCAATCCCCCTGTCTGTCCCATCCCGTACAACATGAGGATACCACGCAGGGGCACCCACAAGACGACGACTGGCCATCCCCCACAAGCCCTGTGGCAATGCAACATGAGGACAACAGCCCCTCTGTGACACCCCCGCAAATGGCCTTGGCCCAGCAGAGGCAACAGTCCCTCGACCAGTTGATCGAACAACAGCAGCAACTGGCCACGCTCCTCAAGGACCATGCTGATGAATGTGGGGGCACTAAGGCAGACATAGAAACATCAACTGAGACACTTAGGGCACAAATCGAGAGTAGCACCGAGAGCCTGAGAGTCCAAATGGAGAGAAGCACCGAGAGCCTGAGAGTCCAAATGGAGAGAAGCACCGAGAGCCTCAGGGGGGAACTGCATGCGACGGCCAAGGACGTATGTGCCGAACTTGCCGCAGTGCGCCGTGTGCTCACTGAGCTCTCGCAAACCCTTAGGGACATGCATGGACGTGAGCAGGCAGACACATCATCCGTTGCAAGCTCCGTCCAGGGCAGCCCCCAACGTAGATCTGGAAGGAACCTGCGCTCCACAGGCAGGGGTGCCCCTGATACCCGCAGAGGGGGCTTGCAATAGCGACAGCCCACTGACAATGAGCATCTTTGGACACTGGTGTTCGGGGGGGAGGTAGGGGGGTGGAGGGGGTGTGTTGGGCTCACTTGGGTGGCGGGTCGATAGGGTGTTCAACATGACATCACATATGCCATAAAAAGTGCACGATCAACCAATGAGATGTGTGGACATTGATCTTTGTGTACTAGGCCATCATAGGCGTACAGTCCATATTGTGCATGTCCCAGACACACGCAGTGCCACGAGTCCCGTGTCCATGTATCAGCCACCAGGCGTGAGTGCTAGAAGCATACATCAATGAGATGCTGACGAATGTCACGGGCCTCCGGTGCCTCGCAGACTCCATGAGGTGCTGCCACATCCCCACCCTCATCATGACCATCTTCAGGTGCTTGCAGTTCTGCGTCAGGGGGCATGGGCACATTTCTACGTACGCACATGTTGTGGAGCATGACACATGCCATCACCATCTTTGCAACCTTCTCATGGCGGTACAGGAGTGCCCCGCCAGACCTGCTGAGGCAGCGGAAACGGCCCTTCAGTAGGCCGAATGCCTGTTCTATGACTACACGGGTACGTGAGTGGGCATGGTTGTAGTCCTCCTCATGCTGGTCCCGTGGGTTCCGGACTGGTGTGAGGAGCCATCTCTTCAGTGGATATCCAGCATCACCTGTATGTGGACGAGAAACGTATGATGTGGAATGCCATTGATACGTACGCACACCCCCCCCCCACCTTCCTGCCAGGTCATTGCCAATTCACATACCCCACATCATCATGCATGTAATGAGACTCACCGAGTAGCCAGGATCTGTTCCCTGCGTGTCGCTCCATGTAGCGTGGTAATGTAGAGTTCCTCAAGACCATAGAATCATGGGTTGATCCAGGGAATCGGGCGCAACAATGTGTAATGATCCTGTTGGAGTCACACACCATTTGTACATTCAGGGAATGGAATTGTTTTCGGTTGCGGTACTGGGCCTCCATGGCATGTGGGACGACCAATTCCACATGGGTGCAGTCGATGGCACCAATGCAACCCGGTATGCCGGCAAGTGCATGGAATCCCACTTTCGTGTTTGTAATTTCCTGCTCCGAGCGTGGTAGGGAGATGTAGTCGTCTGCGTGCTGCAGGAGGGCATCGAGCACTTGCAATAGTGTCCGTGAGAACAGTGGCTGAGAAATGCCATGCAACTGTCCGACTGTGTGCTGGTAGGTGCCTGTGGCCAGGAAGTGGAGTACAGACACCACCTTCAGTAGGGGTGGGATGGCGGTTGGGCTATCTATCATGCTGACAAGGTCAGCCTGTGTCATGTCCACAATGGCGGCTATGGTGTCCCGGTCCAAACGGTAGAGGGTGTGGATCTGCTCATCAGTGAGGTTGAACGGATGTGCTCGGAGGCGTGGTATTGCGGGCTGCCTGCGTGGTGGTAGTGGCTGTGCTGGTGGGCCTTGCTGGCCCTGCCTTGCCCTCCTCCTCCTCCTGCGTCTCCTCCGTGCGGCCGGTTGTAGTTGGTGTTCGTCTTCCTCTTGGAGTTGGAGCACTTGCAGTGCTATCAGGTCCCCCAGGGCCAACATCGCGAGTCCTGCCGGTAGCATTTCGGTGTGGTTGTGGGAGGAGACTGGCTGTGCAATTTATGTGTTTTCAGGCTGTATGGCCTCCACCTGTGGTGATTCATTCCACCTGTGCAAACTGCCCTCCCCTTTGGCCGAGCACGTCACGCGCACAACGCTGCAATTCGGGGAATGGTATCTTGCTATTGCTATCATGTATTTGTACCCGATGGCCGTGTTGGATTGGTTGTTATGTTCATTCGGCTATGGTCCCATTGTTTCCCATTCTATCTGTGCAGTCGCGAACAGACTTGTGAAGGGTCAGTGGAACGTAGTACTCGAGTAACGGTGGGCCCTCATGCATCACTGTACCGAGTTGCAACGACGGGCGGGGCGTCCCATTCGTGGGTGAAGGCAGTTGCCATTTTCACACACAGCCGCACTCGATGGAATAATTAGTGATTTCAAACGGCCACTGTTGCCTTTCCGACGTGGTGTTGCAAATGAGGAATTCGAAGGGCGGCGCTTTCGGCCTTTCAGCTGGACTAGTGCCTCCCCATTGGGACAGCCCTGCGGTTCTGTGCGCTTCCATGTTGCCTTTTCGTACGTGAATGTGGCTCTGTGTACCATGGGGGTACAGGGCGACACACAAGTAGTGGCTGGTCATTTCTTGCGGATGCAGCCCACAATGGTGATTAGTGTTTTGGAGTTCATGGCCTGATGGCTGTATGGGCTTGGTGTCTTTGATGTGCATAAATTGCTATTCTGATTTGGCCCGTGTAGCGTTTTTCTTTGCAAGTGATGTGGCATATGCCTATTTGGGGGGCGATGTATTGTGAGGAGATCTGCATTGGGTTCCAGCTTCGGGGTTTAGTTGCGTGGTACTGTACTGGGCGCGTTTGCCTACTGAGCCCGTGAGGTCAGGGATGGGGGCTGCCTATATGACAGTTTGAATGTTGTCATGCTCAGGGGCGGGGGATTGGGTTTTGTGTAACAGATGCCGGTCAGCCAGGTGGACTGGTGGAATGATGTGATTTTCGGAATATTGCTGGGCACAGGTGCCTGTGTTTGCGTGCGTTTCTTGGTGGGGGACTGTGGTCATGTCCATTGGGATGGCTTCTGTATTCGTGCCATCTGTGACCTGCAGCTCCCATTGGCCCCTCTTGTGTTGCTTTTGTTCGTTGGCATGCATGGGTGCTTTGTACATTTCAATGGTTGCATTGTGACTTCATTGCACCTACCGGGAGTTGTACTTTGTGGGCAGGGAGCGGTGTACAGGCACTCAGTGGGGCCGTTTACGGTTGATTCGCGATGCCGTACTTCTCGCCATGGCGGAATGGTACATTCCGCCATGCCTGATGGCGTTAGGTACATGTCCGCTAGGGTCGGAATTGGCGTACCGTTGCACCATGGTGGTGTTTGCGGTTTGGCATGGCGCGCGCGCGCGTGCTTGGTGCAGTTAGCGTTGGCGTTCACTACGGTGTCGCTAATGGCTTCGTACTTTGCGGTGACGGGTCATAGTCGCACCGAGCGCTATTCGATGGCGGTATTGCATTTCCGCCATCGTTTTTCGATTTCCGCCAGGGTCGTAATGAGGGCCTTTGTGTTTCTGCAAGTCCTGGCCTTTTACTTATGAATTAAAGTAATGCATTCTGGGACTGTTTTTATCATAAGAAATTCATGTCTGCAAGTCCCAGAAGGCAAAGTAACAAAACAGGACTGGGGGAGCCCCTCCCAAGCGACATGGTCATGTTGGCATGTCTGTTTCCATACAGTACTTAGCTGTGAACTACAAGTTTCAGCATGGAACGTGATGTGAACCGTAAATATGGAGATGACTGATCCTAAGGCACTGGAAATCAAAAATTTCCCCAACTGAGAATGCATGGTTTGATGAAATGCTTAAACTGGTAGATATGGAACGAGTGATATATAATCGACAGCAGAAAAGGAAAAAATTTGAAAATATGGTCCCGAAGCTCAAAGAAAATCTCCAAAGAATCTATCTCCCCCTAACTCGCGCCCCTAGCTCTCGAAAATCTAGCCTCAAACAACCCTAAAAATGTAACTGAGATCTACACAATCACCGTAACCAAAGCCATAGACTCAGTAGGCCCACTCCTTCCCAGAAAAACAAAGCCCACTGACCACCACAACCCCTGGTTCACCTCCCAGCTCAAAGTACTTTGTTCTCAGAAAAGACAATCAGAAGCTATCTGGAAAACAAACTTGCTGAACACCCCAAACTGACCTTGAACAAGATTGCAAAAGAATGTAAGCAAGCCATCATGGCAGCTAAAGCAGCAATCTACAATGCCAGACTAGCCAAGGCGAATTCTAATTTGCAAGAACTGGTCAGAATACTAAGAGAACTTGCGAACCCTGCGTCACAACCCCCACCAATCAACAAAGACGAAACATTGTGCACGAACACACAGAACACTATGCGCAATAAACTAAACGAACCACAGCTAGTCCTATCAACCATCCCCCCACCATCACTTCTCACACTACACCCACCTTCTGCTTTAGAGAAGTCACAGAGCTAGAAACAGCCAACATGCTCAAAAACCTGAAGCCAACCAAATGCAAAGGAGACATGCCCAGCAACAATCATAAAATATTGCTCAACAGCCCTAGTCCCCTTTATCATCAATGCCTCATTTGCCACGAATCTTAGAACTCAAAGAATTATGGGTCCTCCCACTGCTGAAAAAACCCATCACTAGATCCGAGATAGAAATACATCAGGAGCAGGTTTCTCGATTTGTATTAGTTCTGTGATCCACAATTCAAAAAGAGGTGGGTTGTGGGAGGGTGGTTGATGCTGGCACAGTTGTAAATACTATACATATGTGAATACAAAAATAAATAAAACTATATGCATGAAAAATAAATAAATATGTAAGTCTAAAAAAAGATGGAGATGACTTATCATCTCACAACAGATATGTCAATATCTCGATAAAATATCCTCTATGTTCATTATAGTACGTCCAATACTTAAAAACACTATACAAGAAAATGTGTGACAAGGTCACCTGTTGTTAGTCACTTTCACACAGCATTAACTTGTTTTTATGCATGATGTATACAATGGTTGAATGTGTTTTTACCGCACAATATTTTGCCACAGATTTTTTTGCAGCAATTTTTCAATGATTTTATTGCAGCACAATGCAGGGGTACCCCAGCCCACATCTCGGCTACACCGCCACTCACCCGCCACCATTTCTCAACTCTTGTCACCTCACCCAAACCTACCCCATGCATTTTGCAGCAGTAATTTGATAAGCAATCTACAGAAAGTTCTGCACGGTGAGGAGACTGATACCATGTGACTCTTGTGCATTTCCACAGTAGATTAAGCCACTATTGATGTGTCTAACAAGCATTCTTGGTGGAGTTTGAGATGGAAGCCGGGTTTATTTTGTGATTCCGTTTGTGTTACCTTGAAATAAAATGTTGGCCCAGATTAGCAAGCGTGACTTTGCGAAGCAAATAGGACCGTATAATGGTAATGACCCAAACATTGACACTTATAAGGGTCATTACAGAGTAAGCGCTATGCTCTGCACGAATATTGCATGCAGTAAAAACAGTAGCCGAATTGAATCTCTCTGCACATTATTAGGGCAGAAAAGCCATTTCGCCATACAGTAGCTAGTAGCCTAGAATGATTGCTGTAGTGAGTCTGCAAAGGGTGGACTCACGCTAGAATAACACACAAATCTTTGTGCACAACCTAATCCCCTTCAGACGCTATATTTTCCACCCATGTGAAGGGTTACAACAGCACATACCTTCGCTTGTTTGGACAAGCATGTTTTTCTGGGCACCATCATTGATTAGAGCCAATACTTTTTTTACTTTCGCCTGGACCAGCACTTTAAATCGTATATGCATTGTTCCATCCAGCCTTTCGCCAGGTTTGGCTTAATTTTGGAGATTACGCCCAGATTAAGAAACTATGGTAACTTTTACTGTATTTACATGTGTAGCAGCACGCTTTTTGTAACGCAGATATACCTATGAACCCCTGCTCGGCCGGAGCTGTAGCCAGGGGTACCTAGTTCACTTCACCTCTGAGATAGTTAACATTTATTAACCTCCGCCTGACCCACGCGCCTCTCTCTTTTGTTATAGAGTACCTTGAGACCGCACCTCCACTGTGGCCACCATCCCCTCTTGACTCTCTCTGAAGATTGGGTGAGTCTCTCTCTGCCCTTGGCTTTGAGCAAATGTCAGGTAGTACCTTAGCGCCGTCCCGGCTTTACTATATTTGTTTACCCTTACAGGTTTTGAAGTTGGGTCTGTGTAAAGAATTGTAGATGTTAGTGTTACCTTTCTTTTTTCTAGATTAGGACCTTACTGATTCCGAGACTGAGTGTTTATTCTGGATAATTTGTGGGGATGACAAATCCGTGGATCAGTTGCGCGCTGGTTGGATATGTTAGTCCAATGGTCGCCTTTGTGCGAATTGATTACATTTATGGTCCAGTCAAGTGTTTGTCATTATATAAGTTATTTATTTCTTGGTTAGTTAGCACCAAAGAAAACATCATTGTGGCAATGAATGACAATTTGTGACATGGTAAATCGCTACACAGCCGGCGCGCGTTTCAACCTAAGTCTTTTTCAAGGCCAATTGAGTTAGGGGGTGGGCTCCGAGGAGCTGTAGGCTGGTCCTCCCGGGTAAGGGCACCATAGGGGCTGGGTAACTATTTTGTTTGCCAGGTCCGGCGTGTGGTCATATGTGAGGGTTCTCGGGAAGCGCGTTGGACTAACATATCCAAGCAGCGCCCAACTGATCCACGGATTTGTCATCCCCATAAATCTTCAAAGTAATCGGGAACCTCGGAGTTGGTTCCCTGACAAACCAGGATCTAGGCTGCTGGCAGATTCAGAAACAAGCAAAGAGGAGGTGCGCAGGAGAGAGGGAGTCCCGATACCAATAACTCCAACCAATGCAACACTTTTATTCTGGATAACCCTGTAGGGCCACTCGAATGAAATTGATGATGACCAGGAACATGTAGCTCACACCCTGAGGATGAATCTATGATCTGGAATGCGTTGCTGAAAGAAAACACCGCTATTGAGCTTTTTTGGAGCTAGGAGCTACAAGGACTGTATGACATGATGTGGAAAGTTGATGGGTGAATACCTAGACACACTTGAATCTGTACATACCTTGATGAAATAGTTGTTTCAGATTATGTCCTATCACGAAGGAGGACATTTGTGATAACATTGTACACGAATAAGGACATTTTGTGATAACATTGTACATGGTTGATAATGTATGAATACCCTATTGCCCTTGACTCCAATGGGATGGATCAATTGGGGGTATGGACATTCAAAACCTGGTGTGATCGACAGTACATTGTGTTATCAACACTGCAATGCTGACAGTGATTTGTTATTGAATAGCTATAGATAAACGTGTATTGAAGTTTAATCTTGTTTCGAATTGAAACTACATTGTTACTAATGTTAAGTATCTTCCTCACTGATAGTGAGGCAACTTATTCTCATTTCTATCAAACTATATTGGGACTATTGTCCCCCCTAAGAGTGCATTTGGGCCTACTGTGTAGTGATACATAGTTCTGTTTCTGTTTTACTCGTTGTCCCAAGTGGCCTTGGGACTATAGCCCGTCTGCACCTGAAGTGGATTTTGTACAATGCATACGTTTAATTCAATGTTAGTATCCGAAATATTTACAGAGATATACAAGTCTCTCAATTTGAGACCAGACAAGCCAGTGCACCCCTACACTCCTCTTCTTCTATTCGCCTTTTGTACGTTCACCTTTTTTTGCAGAGGGAGAATTATGGGGCATTTTGTACTTTCGCCTTTATAGCGGAGGGAGGCCTATGGGGCAGTTTGTACTTTTGCCTTTATAGCAGAGGGGAAGTATGGGGTATTGTTTACATTCGCCTTAATAGCAGAGGGTGAAGTATAGGGCATTTTTTACTGTCACCTTTATAGCAGAGGGAGAAGTATGGGGAATTATACACTTTTGCATTTATAGCAGAGGGAGAAGTATGGGTCATTTTGTACTTTCATCTTTATAGCGGAGGGATAAGTGTGGGGCATTTTTTACTTTCACCGTATAGCAGACAAAGAAGTATGGGGCATTTTGTACTTTTGCCTTATAGCGAAGGTAGAAGTATGGGGCCTTTTGTACTTTCACCTTTATAGTGGAGGGAGAAGTATGGGGCATTTTTTACTTTTGGCTTTATAGTGGAGGGAAAAGTATGGGGCATTGTGTACTTTCACCTTTATAGCGGTGGGAATAATAATGGGCAGTTTTTACTTTCCCCTTTATAGCGAAGGGAGAAGTATGGGGCCTTTTGTACTTTCCCCTTTATAGTGGAGGAAGAAGTATGGGGCATTTTGAACTTTCGCCATAATAGAGGAGGGAGAAGTATGGGTAATTTTTCGTTGGCACTTGTCCTCTGCCATGCACCCCTGGATTTGTGTTCCCTGATTGGCTGGAGCTGATCTCCTCAGGCCTGGGACCCAGCTCTGTTCTCAGTGCACCTTCTCAAGGTGATGAGAAAGACCTTTGCCCTCATTATGAGTCCGGCGGTAGCCGTGCCAGTAAAAGCAGCAGGCTGCTGCCAGACCCATAGTGAATTACCAGCGCTGGACTTGCTGGATTTACCAGGGCATTACAACCCTGGTGGTCCGGTAAATCCGGCACCAGAAATTCTGTTAAGCCCGGGGTCGTGGAAACACCAACACCATGTCGTAAGGGTGCCAGTGTTTCCGTATCCATCTGCGGACGGTGCCGTTCTGCCCGCCAGGTCAGACCTGGCTGGCTGTACGGCACCCGCCCGCAGATCTCGTAGTTTGCCAGTCCGGAAAACAGTGCCGGTACAGTTGTACCGGCACCGTTAATTCCAGACCGGCAAACTTGTAATGAGGGCCTATGTGTCCCCATTGCTGCCATCAGTATTATCACTTTGCCTTTGAGAGTGCCTGCAGGGTTTCAACATTGTAGAACAACACATGTATCGCTTTGTGTCTGTTTCACTGGGAACTGCTCCTCTTCTCACCACAAATAAATGACCATTGTCCGGCTTGGCTGCACCACGTGGGAAACGATGCAAAATTGAGCTGTTCTGGTCTGCAATTACTGAGGATTTATTCTGTTGTTTTGCAGGAGGCTCCCTGTCTCTGCAGCTTAGGAATGTTCTGCTCATCTCTGACCTTGGCTGCGAGCCCTGGTCTGGTGCTCCATGCAGCCTAATTCTGCTTTGCTTCGTATCTCGTTCTGAGGCCTGTGGCTTCATGTAATTCTACTATAGTTGTGCTATGATTTCTATATGTTTATACTGTGCTATTCTTCATATAGGTTAGAAGTATCTTGGCACATCCAGGTCCCTTATACAATCCTATAGTTCTATATGGTTAGTTGCACTAACTGTCTGCAAGCATGCTCTGTATCTCTTGTTGCCTTCCGTTTCTGCGTTTCCGCGTTTTGCTAATGCAAGAAAATAATAAAAGCTTTTGACAGTATGTATATGTCCTCTATCTACAGAACTGTGTAAGCATGTTCTTCGTGTGTGTCCTTTTAACTATGTGCATTGATGCGAGTGTACTTCATGGCTAACGTTATTATGCTGTGGTGTCTCTAATGACGTCAGCACCGCAGGATATGTGTCATTAGTCGATCATGTCCATTGAGGCATCTGGATCCATGATCCGTGTTGGGGCCCCTGTACCCATGATGACGTTAGTAGAATAGGGTTTGAATGGTTGTCTGAGAGAATATCTGTTCCCATAAGTAGTTGTCACTGGCCCTCCTGGGGGATTTCCATACAGTGACTGGCATCTTGCATCTCTGACTATTCGGGCTGTCATGTTTATAGGGGTCAAGAGTGGCCTTCCAGGGACCCTCTCTTCAAATGTGTATCATATGTATTCATAAAGTTATGACTATTAATAAAACAAAACAAGAAAATAACATAAAACATTGATTTTGCCTTCATTTTCATTGTAAGATTTAACTTCAAATCCACCTATTATTATAACTTTGTACAATGATCCAACAGTGGCTGGAGCAATGAATAAAATGTTACATTAGAGAAAACATTGGATACAGTGATCGTCCCTTTTGGCTTGCCTTAATGTATAGTGGGTGAACTGCATCAGCGGGCCATTCAGAATACTTGTCAAGATCCTATCACTTGATTCATTTCATTTTATAATGATGTCTCTAGAGCACCTGCTGTGCCCTCTTACTAGCTTGATCATATTTCTGACTCACACGGGCTGCTTTGTCATTTTAGAGATGTAGCTCCATTTTCAACTGGTGCTTTCTGGATCTCCTGCTTTCACTTTACACTGATTAAAAGCCAGTCTCTGAGTGCAATGTACGCAGGACCAGTACAGTTCCTACAATGGTTTTAGTTGCATAGGTGACTATCTGCATCCCACAGGTGCACCCTATTCATAGCAATGGAATACATATTCTATTAGTGAAGCAGGGAAAGGCACTATTGTAGAACCTCTCACTCTGCCTTTTGTTATTATCCTACAATACCTCTTAGTGCCTGTTTATCTTTCAAGATTTGGGATCAGTGTTAGTTTGTAGAAGTTTGTAGAAGTGTAGGGCTGAGTAGGTGGTTTAGCCAATACGCATCCATGTACTTCTGCAGAGCAGAAGTCATTTTGTCACAGTGACCAATTCATGGAAAGGCCTGGTGTGTATCCAGTTTGTTTAGGCTCCCCCAAAGCAACCATGTGTGACTCACCCGGGAATTCCTCTCTTTGATCTGCCTGAGAAGAGTTGTTGCTTTCCACCATGGAATAGGAACACTCTCTGGTAGGTCCCAGGGAACTGGTGCTTCTAAGATAGTCCTGCCATTACAATGGCCACTTCACACAGGGGTGCTGATAACTGGAGTCCTTTCAACGTAGGCAGACAGAGGAAGGGGGAATAATTAGAAAAGCTATGAAGAGAGTTTCAGTCACAGAGGGGTCACCCTATTTTACATTTTGCTAGTGCTCCTGACTTCCTGTTCACCCTCCCTACTTCCTGCAAAACACTCTGGGTATGACATTAGAAGGTAGAGGACGCTTGTTACAGCAGCCTGAATTGGATACTTAATACCAGGCCTGCTCTGGACCAGTCCACTGTAGTACTTTGCCTACATAAGGGATGGAAACTCTCAACTTATTTGATGAATCTTTGGACCCTACTTGAAGAGGGATTGACTGGAACATGATTGGGAGTACAGTCTACTCCAACGTGCTTTGTCAGGAAGGCTAACCATCGCAAGGGTCTAAAGTGGATGATCAGCTGACTGGACAGCTGACTGGACAAGGCCTACTGCAACTGAGACACTGGTACCCAGCCCCCTGCTCACTTATGATGATAGAACAGTGGAAGTGCTTTCTACAGAATGCTCTGGTTATGAAGGACAGCAGAAAGGACTCATTTTGGCCCTGAGACCCTGTACTGGGCCTCACAGCAACTGGAGATCTGAGGTAGCAACCCCTGGCACTGCCTGCATCTCAAAACTGCTTTGACGTCAGTTTGGACACCTTCAACACCTTCCAAGATGCTGCAAGGGAATGGCCAGAGTCATCTTTGACCTCAATGCTCAACTACCTCTGCAGCTCCAAATTTCACTCGATGCAGTCAATGAAACTCCACCGACTCAGAATTCAAGTCCTGGCAAGGCTTTTAATGCACCCAAATAGACACCATTTGCCTGGTTAGCCGCTTCTTTGAGCTCCAAGTTGTGACAACTGCAGTACCCCTACAACTTGTTGAGCCAATTGAGTCCATTCAACACTGTAGGGGGCTTCAAGCTACCGAAGCAGAGGCAACTGAGTCCTCCAGCACCACCAAGCCAGAGCGACCTGCCACCATCCCCAGCATCTTTGACCTACAAGCCATAGCCACTGCCAAACAGTACATCATTTGAACTCCCCAGACCAGCGAGCGCCCAGCCTGTTGGTTTGATGCTGAAAGGCTTGTCTCGACACTTTAGCCCAGAAAAATTTGAACTAAAAGTATTTGTAGTGGTACCGTCCCTTAGTCCATCTTAAGAGACTCAGGGCCTCATTACACGGTAGGTGCTAAACCATGGTGCTATTAGCACCATGGTTCATGCCAGTAATTTACCGATTCCGCCATGGAGGAATGGGGAATTACCACCCCATTCCGAGGTTGGCGGGGCGGTAAGTCCCCATGTCGCCATGGCCCTTCCCCATTCCCATTTTTGCCCCATAGGGCATAATTGGAATGGGGAAGGCGCTAATTACGGTACCGCAAATTGCGGTGCCGTAATTAGCACCAGGTCCCTTTGCGGGTCCCTACTTTAACGGCTGGTCTACACAAGCCGTTAAGGTCGGGTCGCGCAAAGGGACCTCGTAGTAAGGCGGTAAGGGCTAACCCTTACCGCCTTCCGTGTAATGAGGCCCTCAGTGACTAAAGCCCCCTTCTCTACGTTTTATAAGACATATGCATTAACTTTGGCAATTTGCAGCAAGTGCCCCTTTATTTTAAAGTCTGCTTTCTCTGTGTTTTCAATTGCACGGGTGGGCCTCCACTATGTAGCATGCAATACACATGACACAAGATACCTCTTTATGGATAGAAGGACAAAAAACTATAAGAATACATACCACGTGGAAAATCATAGAACATAACCCATGTAAATGTACATATGATAATAGCCTTGCCCTTCAATTCTTGGATGCCTTGAGAGAAGGCTAATCAGTCCTCCACTATACTCAGTTGTTTGCTAATAGGCTCCAGGCCTGCGTATATGGCTTTCTGCATTACCTGGCCCATACTTGGGTGTAGCTTGTGCGTGGTTCCTCAGACACCTCACTGGAGCCGATTCCTCTCCTACTCATTGTAGGTTCCGCTGCTGTTCAACTGAGCTTGTAGCTTAAGAAGCTATCTGCGGGTAACCTGGGCATGAGCTGTAAAGGCCGCTTTGTGCCACATGTGTCAAGTAATACGGGAATCTTCAGGACCCGGTTGCATCCCTCCATCAGAGCCAGAATTCTGAAGTTGAAAGGTTGCAGTCTCTACTCGGAAGATTGGCTAAGAGAAACACCTCTATGCGTATCCTCCACATCTCAATGACATACAGCTCCATGCGCACCTACCCGACTTGCATAAGCTGGACTCACCACAGACGGCGGGCTAACATTGGCCGGTGTGATCCATTTTCCAACCAATCACTGTCCTAGCACACTATGCAATTTTCTGAGGAGCCTAATACTCGGAGAGTCCCTGCATCACTTTATATATATTTTTTGCGCTCACATTGTGGGTCATTACAGGGCTACCGGTATCCCGCTGGTAATTCTGTCAGGATACCGGTAACCCTGCCTTACTGTCCCCGCCGTCCGATATCCCGTTATTACTGGGATATTATGGACGGGGGAGTGACAGTAGGTTCACATTCCCATGGGGTTCCATAGGACTCAATGGGACGGGATATCCTGAATCACTGCAATGTTAGTAACGGTGCCGGTGATTCAGGCATGTGTTTGCCAGCAGGGGCCTGAACACCCAGCATGCCAGGCCTGCCGGGAGAGCCGTGACCCCCACCGGCAAACCTGAAGTGTGCCGGTCGAGTTCAAATGCCGGCGCTGGAATTACCGGCATTTTTGTGTATTGAGGCCCACAATCTTCCACTTTAACATCAGGTTCATGTACCCTCCTTTTATCATCTGTGGATTTCTTCATACGCGCCTTCTTTTCCGCCACCACTTCGTTCATCGTCTCCACCTGCGGCGAGCACAAGCCCTTTTTTCAACGGTTTGCATGGCATCACAACTTTTAACAATGATTGGCATACTGAACTTTGTTTCTGGGGCAGCACGGGAAACATTTTCTCATGCAGATCTCATTTTCCCTATCCTTTGGAGGTCACCAAAAATGTAGACATAGACCCTCCTTATTTTTGCATTCTTTTCATGAATTCCCTCCCATACTTTCCAAATCACTTGGACATTGCTCTGCAGACATTTTTCCTCTGGGTAGACCTTGACACAGTGGGCCTCATTACGAGTTTGCCGGTGCATTAACAACGGTACCGGTAAGCTTGCTGGTACTACTGTTACTATAACGGCAAACCAGGAGTTCTGGTCGCGGGTGCCTTTGCAGCCACCAGGTCTGACCTGGTGGCCATACCAGCACACGCGAGCAGAACATGACGGTAGCACCACCTTCCCCATTCCCATTGAGGACAATCGGGCTCAAATGGGAATGGGGACACATTTTTTCCGGCGGCCAGAAAAGGGCAAATACCGGGTCCGGCAAGGTCGTAATGACCCAGTAATTGCCCTTTTCTGGGTGCCGGAAAAAAATTCATACCGGCGGCAGCCTCGTAATGAGGCCCAGTATCTCCTCAGTGTATTAGGTTCAGTGTGGCTTGAGTATTGCCGCCGCTCACCATTCACCTTCACTATTGACCGATGGTCCCAACACAGCACATCCGTCATTGCAATCAGCCATTCCTACACCAAAGCGACTTCACTCTCATCTTCCGGTTCCTCATCGCCAACTGGTGACCTAACCAGGAAATTGTCCTGACCATCGCACTCACCGGTATTTCCCCGGTACGTGTTGCGCAATGCATGAGTGCGGTTGCAATTTCACCACTAATCTTGCTAACCTAAGAGATATATTTGTCCGCCTCCCGCTGATAATATTTTTATAAGTGGCTTATGATCAGTATGAATCATAAGCCACTTTTGCATCACAAAAACATGACGAAGTGTTGTACTAGCCACCAGCCCACTAAAGGAATCCGTATCGAGGACACATGATGTGCTTTTCTGCAAATAGCATGCATAACCCAAAGGCTATTGAATACATTTTCTCAGAATGCATTTGCAATAAAACAACACCCAAGCCTCAGGTGCCGGCATCAACACACAGAATGTATTCAGAAGGATTTTAACGCTAGGGCACAGAAATGTCAGGTTTTGTGTTATGTTAACGATGATTTATCACACGCCCCTTGCCATTTGTATCGTCTTCTGGTGCTCTCGTGGTTCTGGAAGGGAAAGTGGGGTGGGTTGGTTAAGGAGAGAGAGGGAAAAGACAGGCCTTGTAATCGTCTGTTGATGTGTGTAGAACCAGGAGTAACTGTTGGCTGCGCATGTGTGTTTTCTAGGTATGTTTTTTGTTGTGTACACTCGAGGTGCATTTTTGCCAGATGGGAGGCATCCAGTTTTTGACTTGTCGTGTGTGTGAGTGGGGCTGATGGGGTGGTTTGAGAGTTGGTTAGAGAGGGGTGTGGGTTGGAGCAGATTAGCGAGTGGAGATTCTGGTTAGTGTGTGGTGAGTGGGGGAGGTCGTTAGTAGGTTATGGCTATCATGTTGTTTCCTGGAAACGCATAAAGCATTCCATACCGCTGGTGTAACCTTATGTACTACTTCCTTCATACTCTGCTTTTCCTGCAGAAGCTTGCACACGCTTGGCATCATTCCACGAGCGCAAGAAATGACATGAACTGCTCTTTGTAACTGAAGGAGCTTTCTGAATGGCAACCACCAGCCTTGCCTCGGGTTTCATTCCATCCCCAGATTCTCCGCAGACCTTCCTGTGAAATGACACTTCCCCGCCCCCAATGTGAGACCTGAATTCACCAATTTATGTAACACAGTATTCACAATTTTGAACTCTTCCTCTAGAGAGCTAGAACATTCCAATACACCATCCATCTCGTTCAATGTGTGCGACATCAGGTTTTGGAATACAGCAGAGGCGCTGGCACGGCCTCATGGATGGCATTCCCTTCCACCTCAAGAACCCATGAGTCTGGGGGCATCACATCTGAGAATATGTTCTGGTCAGGCAAAGAGTTGTGAAAAACTGCCCCCCACCTGCCCCACACCAAGTCTAACAAGTCATGTAAATCACGGTTTATAGTGACATTTTCGAATGTCACAATTTTGAATGCCTTTTTTCTCGAATGAAAAATGCCGAAAGAAAAAAAGTCCATTTTTTTTTGTTTAATGGCGGGGTTCCCCCAACCCCGCTTTTTTTATTGACCCTTTTTTTACTAACTAAACCCAAAAAAAACATAAAATAGAAAAAAATATTTTTGACATTTTTTTCCATAAAAAGCCATTCGAAATTGTTCATTCTAAATTTTAACTGGGGTTCCCCCAAACCCCTTTTTTATTGACCCTTTTTTTACTAACTAAACCCAAAAAAAACATAAAATTGAAAAATATATTTTCGACATTTTTTTTCCACAAAAAGCCATTCGAAAAAATTGTTCATTCTAAATTTTAACTGGATACCGTAAATCAGGTACAGGATAGCCGTCTAGGGCAATGCTCTCGGAATGGGTTCCCCCAAGTCCACACATTGTCTCAATTTGTTTTTGATCTTTTGGGTTAAAACCAGGGGCGAAGCCCGTTCAGACACTAGGATTTGGTTGGGATGATCTGTTTGTCAGCGAAATCATCCAGTGTAATTGACAATTGTTGTAGGAACTGTATGGACAGCGTTCTCATTTTGAAGGATAGTAATGCAGATAATCTCCTGCTGAAAAAGCCTTTAATCATCCTAGTTCTTTTCTAAACACCTTGTTATTCTTTACAATCAACTTTTAATTGTACAATCAGATACCCCGAGCACCTGATTCAACAGCCTAGGGACCAACCTAATTTTTAGGGCACACATTGAGGGGCACCCCCTTCTCACACAATTCACCTTACATTTTTTTTCATATGCTGAGAATCTTCCTCGTACTCACCAGGCGATATGTCAATAGGACCACCTTTGCTCCAAGACCCACCATCTCTTCAAAGCATTGTTGGGTAAAATAGTAAATTTAGACTCTAAGTTAGCCTCGGCCCGCACATCCACACGGCGCATTCTTACCACACAGCACGACTTGTGGCACACCTCATTGCACTCATTATCACCCTGCACCCTTAATACCACATTCTCATCAACTGCACCATCAGTTTCCTCATTATCAATGACCGGGGCCACACTGTTGCAAACTGTCGTCGAAATGTTGCTATTTCCCTAGATTGCCCCCTTTTTTGCAAATGGAACAAATAGAAATAAAGTTGGATGTTTCTACTATGTCAATGTCAAAAACAGTCCGTCCTGGCCCCAGAAGGTTTGGCTTCCTTGTCCTTATCATTTTCCAATTGCACGTGGACTTTGTTTTGCCCTTTCTTCTCTTTGCCACACAACACACACACAATCAGGGGATTCTGCCTTGAGCGCTCTCAAGCTATATTCAGGCATTTCGGTGCCTTGAGGATAGAATCATATTGTAACCAGAGTTGAAATCCACCGCTGCAAAAAGGAAAAGACCAGAAAACAAGACTATGGAACCTCCTATCCATCAGCATCAGACTCGTCCCCACGCTCCTACAATTCAGAAAATAACTCAAGACCCACGTCCTGGGAGGATAGCTCAGTGGCAACGTGCGCACCTTGGAAGCAAGACGACACGAAGCAATACAGGTTCGATCCCCGGGTCCGCGCTTAGAAACCTCTGTGTGTTCAAGCACGTTATAAATATGCAACTAAGACACAAAAAACCCAATTACGCAACAAAAAAACAATTTCTGTAACAGCGCCTTGATGCCCGCGGGCTTTGTGAGCGCTTTAAAAATTTTAAATAAAAAAGGAAATTCAAGGAGTCTCTCCTCCTGAACACGTAGGCCATCACGTCATCCCTCGCTAATCCTGACTCGCTAGACGACGCCCACCCGCCCCTCTCTTCCCCGCCACCCAGTACACATGTATTAGGGTGGCAGGGAGGAGTCCTGTACCCGTCCTCTGTATCCTACCCTCGCGTACATCTGTTCCATTGTTACCTGTGAAAGGCGCTGCGTAATGCATCTGTACTGTTGTATACCCCTCAAAGGAATACGTTGCTTCTCGAAGCTAGGTCTGTGCTCAATAAATACCATAATAACAATAATACTAATAATAATAAAATATCCTGCAGGACTCCTCAGGTTAGCCGAATATTCATCAATTGTCTCGGAGATTCCTTGTTTTCGTGGCTGTACTGTAAATCTTTCCATGATCACGTTAGTCTTCTCCTTGACCCTTGCCTAAGTAACTTCACGCCCATCTCTATAAACTTCCCTTCCTCAGGTGTAAGATGCTTACATGTTTGTTTTATTAATTGTAATGCGCACCTAACCCGGAGGTAGCAGGGCGCAGGAGCAACAAGAGGATTGTATAACTTAGATTACAAGAGATACTGTGGAGTTCAGCTGTGGTTACAGTGCTAGACCCAACAGCAGAATGAGAACAGGTACAATGTCGTAATTACATGAAAAGTATAATATACATAATATACATAATTTACAAATTTATAGCTGAAAGGTCGGTAGATGCCAATACATTAGATATCATGTTCCTTAATCCAATGAATAAGATTCGATCTGAATTGTAAGCAAGGCAAGTCTTCCCTTAGGGATGGCAGTAGCGAGTTCCACTGTTGTGCTGCTTTGACAGAGAAGCTACTTCCCCCAGTGGTAGTACGTTTGAATCTGGGCACCAGTAGGAGGTTGGAATTAGCTTTTCTGCAGGGACGGCAGGATAGTTGTCTGGTGGATCTTGCTATGAGGTATTGAGGGGCAGAATGGTGGAGACATTTGTGGGTCAAGGAGACGGTTTAAGGAAGATCTTGTCTTTCGTAGAAATCCAGTTGACGGATCTTCTAGTCTCAGAGATATGGGCTTTCTTCAGAAGACTTAAGGCTGCTCTTAATGCATTGTTTTGCAAGATTTGTATCTTGTCTGTGTTGTATTTATTGCTACCTACGTATAGAGCGTTGCAATAGTCCAATTTGGACAAGATCAAGGCTCTTGCTAGGGAAATACAGTTATTAGGAGAAAGGAAGGGTTTGGCTGCTCTGATGAGTTTGCAGGTGTAGGAGGTAACGGAAGCCATAGCGTTTACTTGTTTTTTGAATGTTAGTGTGGAGTCTAGATAAAAAACTAAGGTTTTGGCCTCCTTAGCCACGGCAATAGTATTGTTGTCTATTTCAAACAAGGAGTAGTTATGGCCAAGTTTGTTGAGATTAGCAGTAGTGCCCCAGATGAGGAGTTCCGTTTTGTCATCATTCAGGCATAGACCATGTGATGCCATCCATGCCTGGATGATGAGGTATACTCTGTTACAAAGGCCAAATCCTTGTCATAATCCACACTCAGCGGGATGAGGATCTGGGTATCATCGGCATAATTTGTGTAGGTGATACCAGACCATCAAGATCATTGAAAAGGGGCTTTGTGAAGATATTGTACAAAGTGGGAGAGACACATGAGCCCTGAGGCACCCCGCAAGTAATGGGCATTGGGTCGGCAGCTGCTAATGGGGAAAACCCTTGCATTGTTCTGTTATTGAGAAAGGACTGTTCTACCTTTAGTGTGGGTAGGACCTGAGATCTTTTGGGTAAAGCCTAGTTCCTCTAGGGAATTGTTGATTTGAGTGGCATTGGTGTCTAAGGGGTCGCTGAAGCCAAGGTTGAAGTCCCCTAGTATGATACTCTGAGAGGAATATTTAAGGTTGTTAGACAATATGTTTGTTAACTCTTCCTCAAAGGAGCCTAGCGGGCCTGGTGGTCGGTATATCAAGTAGATAGATATAGACAGCGTATTAAATATGGTTAACTTAGCAGTTAAGGCTTCACATGACTTTGAGTCGTGAGGTGAGGATATTGTCAATGTAAGGTTGGTTTTAGCAATTATGGCGAGACCTCCAACTCGCATAATTGCTAGTCCCACTGCAGGGTGGAGCCAGGATTCAGTAATCGCTAAGAAATCTATGTTTTCATTTTGTAAGAGGTCTGCGATATCTGTTGCGTGGGCAACCATGGATTGGGCATTTATAAGGGCACCCTTTATACCAGACTGTGCTAGTTGAGGCGGTAATAGCTGTGCCTTAAGGTTACATTTCAAGGTAGAGGTAGGCTCTCGGAAGAGGCTGCTATTCAGTTGGAGAGGGTGCTGATGATTGCTAGTTTTGCAAGGACCAGAGGTAACGTTGACTGACATTTTTTTGGTTAAGGGGTCGTGCAGTCTTGAGAGTCTCGCTCTTTGTTTAATATTCCTCTGAGCTAAAGGACAGGGTCTGGTGATCATGTCGTCCTGCTTAGGGAGAGGTGACATAGTGAAATCTTGTGAAGTGATTGTATAAAGGATTGACCTTAGTAGGACCGTGTAGAGCAGTGTGAGGTGCATATCATTGGCGTGCGGCAAGATAGGGGACGGAACTTAGAGATAGCTATCAGGCTCAAGTCATAGAATGGAACACAGGTCTAAAGATGAGTAGCTATGCATGGCGCACACATTAGGTGTAATAGAATATGTAGCTACTATCTTATTGCATGCAAGCAGAATAAGATTGACAATCCGGCAAGGCAGATGGTTCACAGGGTAGATGGCTCACAATCAGGCAAGGCAGATGGCTCACAGTCTAGCAATGCAGTAGGCTCTAACAATCAGGCAAGGCAGATGGCTCACAGTCTAGCAATGCAGTAGGCTCTAACAATCAGGCAAGGCAGATGGCTTACAGTCTAGCAATGCAGTAGGCTCTAACAATCCGGCAAGGCAGATGGCTCACAGTCTAGCACTGCAGTAGGCTCTAACAATCAGGCAACGCAGATGGCTCACAGTCTAGCACTGCAGTAGGCTCTAACAATCAGGCAAGGCAGGCGGCTCACAGTCTAGCAATGCAGTAGGCTCTAACAATCAGGCAAGGCAGATGGCTCACAGTCTAGCATTGCAGTAGGCTCTAACAATCAGGCAAGGCAGATGGCTTACAGTCTAGCAATGCAGTAGGCTCTAACAATCCGGCAAGGCAGATGGCTCACAGTCTAGCACTGCAGTAGGCTCTAACAATCAGGCAACGCAGATGGCTCACAGTCTAGCACTGCAGTAGGCTCTAACAATCAGGCAAGGCAGGTGGCTCACAGTCTAGCATCGCAATAGGCTCTAACAATCAGGCAAGGCAGGTGGCTCACAGTCTAGCACTGCAGTAGGCTCTAACAATCAGGCAAGGCAGATGGCTCACACTCTAGCAATCAGGCAATGCAGTAGGCTCTAACAATCAGGCAACGCAGATGGCTCACAGTCTAGCACTGCTGTAGGCTCTAACAATCAGGCAATGCAGATGGCTCACAGTCTAGCACTGCAGTAGGCTCTAACAATCAGGCAAGGCAGGTGGCTCACAGTCTAGCACTGCAGTGGGCTCTAACAATCAGGCACGGCAGATGGCTCACAGTCTAGCACTGCAGTAGGCTCTAACAATCAGGCAAGGCAGATGGCTCACAGTATAGCACTGCAGTAGGCTCTAACAATCAGGCAACGCAGGTGGCTCACAGTCTAGCACTGCAGTAGGCTCTAACAATCAGGCAAGGCAGATGGCTCACAGTCTAGCACTGCAGTAGGCTCTAACAATCAGGCAAGGCAGGTGGCTCACAGTCTAGCACTGCAGTAGGCTCTAACAATCAGGGAGGCAGGTGGCTCACAGTCTAGCAATGCAGTAGGCTCTAACAATCAGGCAAGGCAGGTGGCTCACAGTCTAGCACTGCAGTAGGCTCTAACAATCAGGCAAGGCAGGTTGCTCACAGTCTAGCAATGCAGTAGGCTCTAACAATCAGGCAAGGCAGATGGCTCACAGTCTAGCACTGCAGTAGGCTCTAACAATCAGGCAAGGCAGATGGCTCACAGTCTAGCACCGCAGTAGGCTCTAACAATCAGGCAGGGCAGATGGCTCACAGTCTAGCATTGCAGTAGACTCTAGCATGGTAGAGAGGAATTAAGAGGAGGGTGAATAGGTGAAACAAACTTGCATTATGCTAGCATATATGTGGCACATTAGAGCTAGCGATCATATGCAGTTTTCATTTAGGTCGTGCTGGGTTAGGTACAGTACAGTTTACAGAGGTAGATCCGCCAGGGATGCGCACGGTTGCGTGGGCAGGTAGATTGGATTGCACCAAAGCATGGGCTAATGTTACCTTAGGAGCCTGTGCAAGTGCGGAGGCTTCTAGCGCGACACGCAGATATGCTGAGTCACACTCGGTCAGCTCAGTCAGAGGTAGGGCTTCTCTCTAGGCCTTACCTTGTTGGCCGGCTCTCGTCTGCCGGTGGTTGGTGGCAAAATAAGTTGAGGGATAGGGCCAATCCGGTCACGTAGCAGCTTGTGTGAGTTAGTTTGCACAGGGACGGAATGCTCGTAGATATTGCAATCAGATAAGTGGGCAGTTTAGCAGGGTGCTTGGGCATTAAAACGAATTTAGAAGGCTTATGAATGAAAGCAACACAATGTGCAGGAGGGGCTCTAAGGCAGCTGGTAATATGCCTGGAGCTTACCTCTGCAACACGGCATCTCGGGGGCTGCAGGTACTGCTCCTGTGGAGTGCATCAAGGCGGATGAGCTCCTGCTCGATCGATGGAAGGACTGGGACTCAGCTCAGTCAGAGGTAGGCCTTCTCTCTAGGCCTTACCTCGTTGGCCGGCTCTCGCCTGCTGGTGATTGGTGGCAAAATAAGTTGAGGGATAGCGCCAACTCTGGCATAATCTGGACCTACATAATCTCACCCTTCTGGGCATTGGAAATGTTTTAAGCACAACACATTTTTTGGTGAGCTAGTAATCCGCTCCATTTAGCCAGAAGACCCCACGAAAATTGCGGCGCAGATTGGCAGACAGCATTGTGGGCAGTGAGTGGGGAGCTGCCTCTTCACCACCAGCCAGAGTAGGCTCGGGATCCAGGTTGACCCTTAGCACATGGATGTTTAGTCTGCATTTGAAATTGGATCACTTGCAAGACCTGCCCAGGGAACGACCATAATTAAATAAAAAAGAAATGTTGCCCACCCATTCACTATGTTCCTGACTCAGTAACTGGCGTCGGGAGCCTGGCATTACCGCCATCCGCAAATGGGCAATTACCGGCCCATTCATCTCGTAATGGGCCTGTTATTGCCCAATCGCGGGTGGCGGTGCCGGTAGCGAGCATGGCAGTAGCTGTGCCTGCCATATAGGAACGGCTACCGCCATGCTCGTAATGAGGCCCAGTATTGTGTTTGAAAACGCCCACAAGGCAACAGGAAGGGAACTGGGAATGAAATGCAGATATAACAATGATAGATAGAGGCGGTCCTACTAGGCCTTGTTAGCATTCAGAACGTGCAAGTCATGCAATACCTGCATGGCTGTTATGTTACATAAGTGTGTATAGCTCACGAACACCGAAGGCAACTTGGCACTGAAAATGCTAACAGGACAGGAGGAGCCATGAGATGAAAAGGCTGAAACAGATAGGTTTTTAACAGAGGCCTAAACTGGAGGTGGTTTTCCACAACCGTAGATGGTAAGGAGATCCACAGACTAGCTGCGGAAACAGAAAAGGAGTGACCACCAAACCTGGCCAGGTGAAACCGGGGAACAAAAATCAACCAAGCAGTCTGGGAACAAGGGCACAAGTGGGGCAGTAGGGTGGAAACTTGTCACAGCAATACTATGTGCCCACTCCATGAATGCCAGTTGCAGGATACAAAGTGACTTGAACGAGAATGGCTTGGATATCGTCAACCAGTGAAGTGAACAGAGCACAGGGGAAATGTGAGACCCATAATGGGGTACCAGTAGCCACACCAGCTGCCAAGTTCTGCAGGAGCAGGAGGCACTTGATAAGGTAGAGTGGTTGAGTTAAAAAGAGGGAATCACAATAGTCGAGGCAGCTCAAAACGAGAACCACAACGACCAGCGCCCGAAGATGGGGTGGAAGAAACAGAAGTACTTTCCGCAAGATTCTTAACTGCAGGTTGATGGTCTGACGGACCGTACTAACTTAAGCCTCATTAGATAGAGAAGAAAGGAACTTGAACCCAAGATGTTTCACCACAGAAACAGGTGAGGGTAACAGGCCCAGTTTTGAAGTCCAGAATGAGGAAGTGGGACAGAGAAGAAGAAACAAAGGAAGAACCAACCACCAAGACCTCTGCCTTCTCCCCATTGAATTTCAGCCAGTTGCTGGCCATCCACCCCATGACTGCCACCAGACAACCCCTAAGCCGAGACGCTGTGTCCGACTGAGAGAATCAAGACGGATAATGATTTGGGTGTCATTGGCATAGGAGTAGCAGCGCAGGCTGCTGGAACGGATCAGGCAAGCAAGAGGTTGGATGCAAATATTGAATAGCATAGGGGAAAAGGCAGAACCATTGGGAACACCACAAGATAAAGAGTGAAGGGGGGACCAGAAACAAGAGAGGGCTAGAGTTTGGCACCTGTCTGCCAGGAAAAAGTAAACCAAGCCAGGACCGGGCCAGAGAGGCTGGCGGATGCAAGACGGCCGAGCAGGAGGGAGTGGTCAACCATATCAAAAGCCGCTGACAGTTCAAGGAGAATCAGGGCACCAACCCACCCCTGTTCGATCAGCCACGCAAAATCGTCCTTTGCCAAAACCAGCACACTCTCCATCCCACGGCCCGGGTGAAAACCTGACTGAAAGCCGGTCAAAGAATCTGGACTCCTCAAGAAACGGGGAGAAATGGGTGCGTCTAACAGTTTCATGAAGAAGTGCAAAGTAGAGATAGGACAGAAGTGAGAAAGAGGTGTGACCAGTGCGTCTTTCAACTTCGCAGGAATTAAGCCATATGAGCAGGAAAGTGTCAGCGCATTGGACCTGTGAGGCAACAGTTGGCCTAATCTCTTTGATGACATCTAACTATATAGAGTCTGACGGTGAAGAGGATTTCAAACTCAGCCTGGCCGTAAGGATGTAATCGGTCAGAAAACCAGAAAGAGGGACGGAGCACAAGACTGGCCCTGACCAGAAGCGGGAACTGGTATGGGGTTAGCAACCATGCCGGCGGGAGAGATGAGACTTCTAATGTACACTGTGTTTTAGATAAAGAAAGCTGACAAGTAGTCACACAAAGTCTGAGAAGGAGAGATCCCCTCCAGGGGGCTGAGATATGAAGAGGGAGAACGAACCAGAGAGAACATCTCCTTAGGCTGATTCAAAGACTTGGCCACTTTATCAGCATAAAAGAAAGCTTTTCCCGAACGGCCAAACTATAATGTTTAGTGACTGAAATTCAGCTTGGCAGAGAGAGTAGTCTATCCGCCATGTCCGTCCCACCGGCCTCTGCTTAAGACGAAGATATATCAGGGCTTCATTAAACCATGGGTCAGAGGGGGGGCGGTAAACTTACTTGAGTTTTAAAGGGGCCATATGGTCGGCTACCGACTCAAACAGGCCGGTCAGAAAGGAGAAATCGACAGACTCCATGCTGCTGCATTTGCTTTGAATGATCAGCTGTTCCCTCGACACAGTGTGCCAGCTATGCTTGAGGGTAGGCTTAGCTCCAGGTGCTGGCTGTGGAGCAGGGACCTGCAGAGTAAAAGCAAGGTGGTCTGACCTTGTCGGGCAACCAGAGAGACAAATAAACAGAGACAAATGGCTTGACTGCAAAGATGCGGTCAAGCGTGTTGCCTATGTTTGCATGGGCTCCGATACAAGTGGATTCAGGCCCAGGTCTTTCCTGGCAGAGAATGTGCTGTGTTGTCTATCTGGTGGAATGCCTTAGAATGTTCACTGAGTTGATCTCCAGAAATGTTGGAGGAAAACACATACAGGGGTGGAGAAACAGAGTTAAATCTATAACCAATCCTCCAGGGATATCAAAGGGCTTTCTGTCATTTTCTAACATCGTATCACACAAAACAGAGTATAAGCCATCATGTTGAAAAACAATTGCTCCAAACAACTTGAAAAGCAAGAACCAATATGATTGTATTACCTGTTATGACCCTGACTGGAAGAACACCCTGACCCTGCAGGATGAAACTTACCCTAGGGTGCATGTGTGTGGCTTCCCCTGAGACGCCAGCTCTGTCTCTGCTGCTTTGGTCTCCCAGTAAGACATTAGAAATGCAGGAGCTAGGTGGGTGCCAGTGCCTCGCCAGGATGCAAGTCAGAGACCCAGTGTGATTGATAAGCTACCTGGTCCCCATCGCTACAATTACGTAAGAATTCAGCGCAACTGCTGTTGTACAAGAGTATTTTATTGAGAGATCAGGTCAGGGCGGAATCCAGGCAAGTCCAGCGCATTCGGTTCAACAAACAGTTGCGTGCGCAGATTGGGTGCAAGTAGTCTATTTTCTGCACAATTTATTCCATGAATCGGCCCCAGTGTCTGCATTCGGTTTCTCTTACTAGGTCGGGCTGTCTCAACACGGTTCTGAGAGACAGTTTCTTATGGTTTGGAACAGCCTCTGCAGATTGAACTCAATGAAGCCCAAGTCAGATTATAGTGATCTAGTGGCAAGAACTACATGAAAACTATTTGGGTCGCACAGGAGTCGAGTTCGACATTTGCCGACTTGGCTGGATTCTACTCGCCAGCCACCGCGATGGAGTCTGGAGCATTTCACACTAAATTTAGCCATTCTTAGCACTGTATGAACTGGCATTTGAGTCAAGCACTTTAAGGCCTGTCCATCCCTTTGCAAGACCCCACCTATCTTACTTTAAATTATGTGACTGTGACACTACTGGCAATTTTGGCATCAATGGATTGGCTTTCATCGATTTTTAATTACAACTGGCTCAGTAGAGAAGCCAATGACAAACCAATTTTTACTTGAATTTATAACGGAAGGATTTGAAGGTTTTACAATGTGATGGCCTTTCCAAGTGAACAATTTCAAGTGGCCTTACATTACAGTCACATTTTCCACATTGAACAAGTAACCAACCAATTTGCCTTTCTAGTCTAGAACGTGTCTCGTACATGACATCCACCACAGCCATAATCATGGAACGCACAGACGTAAAACGTCTTGCATCAGTAGTGGTTTTGTTTGACACACTTATTTTCATTTATTTTATTTATTCATTGGTCACTTGTTCGGCGCTTATACAATTAACAAAACTCTTTCAAAGCGCTCACAGGGCGAGAGGCTGGGGACAGGGGAAGGTAGACAGTGAAATACAGCAAAGATAAATAATTGAATTAATAGTACAAAAAACACATTATGAGAATAAAGGGAGGGGAGAGGCATGATTCATGAACAACTGTTGAGCCTCTTAACTCAGCATCCCCATTGATGACCACTAGGATCTAATGATGTGTTATTTGTATATTACGCTTACGTCAAGGCACTTTACATAGAGCACATATACATACAATATCAACCAACCCGAGTTGATACTCATTTATCGACCTCAGAAGGATGAAAGGCTGAGTTAGCCTTGCCAAGATTCGAACCTGCGACCTTCAGATCACACACAGATCGCAGCAGCGAGCGCCCAACCCACTGAGCTATCTTGCTGGCATCTAATTGTCAGTGTCCTTGTGAATCCCATCTGTTATGTATGTGCTCAAGGGCTTTGCAACAAGGGGGGCGCTGGGTTAAGAGGATCATCACTTCCCACATCTGCAGAATTTCAAGGGGTTTGTTTCGTTAAATCTGAGCACCTTAACTGTCCCTTAACTAAAGTTCTTTCAGTGAATTTCAAGGGGTTTGCTATAGTTTATTCAAGGGCCACTAATCATGGCCTTCAGCCGTGGCCACTGCACATGTTCCGCTAATATTGTTTTTAGGGCCCGTTAGCCATGGCCTTCAGGTGTGGCTAATATACATGCTTTACATATAGGTCTCCTTGGAGCCCATTAGCCATGGCCTTCAGCCGCGGCCACTGTACAAGTTGCACCAATAGGTTTCTTTAGGGGCATGGCTGTGGCCACTGCACATGTTCCACCTATAGGATTCCTTGGGTCCCACTGGCCATGGCTTTTGGACCTGGCCAGTGAGCATGGCCTTGCGCCATGCCCACTGTATATTTAAAAACACTACATTTCTTTCCATCCCGCTAGTCATGGACTTCAGTCGTGGCCACTGCTCATGTTCTACATATAGGTTTCCTTGGGACCCACAAGTCATGGCCTTCAGCCCTGGCCAGTGAGCACGGCCTTTGGCCATGACCATTGTATATTTTAAAACACTAGCTTTCTTTGAAACCAACAGTCCAGGCCTTTGGCCTTGTTGCACAAGTAGGTTTCTTTTTGGCCCACAGTCCAGGGCCACCGGCACAAAGAACCATTTCTCCCTGCATAGCAGATGTGATCACATCAGATGTCCCCCTTTTCTTTTTTTCCAATCTCGAGGTAATTTCGCAGTAAAATTGTAGTAAATTTGCAGTAATATTCTTGCGGTAATTGCTGTGATAACACACGAAAATGAAAATATCCTCACAGGTGCTTCCATGTTCCTCCTTCCTTTTCCCTAGATCCTCCCATCCACCCCACTTGATTTTGACCTCCCTGACCCCCCTCTCATTACTCCCTTTCACTCTTTGCTTAGAGTGAGATTCCCCCGATAATCTGAAATCTGATAATCTGAAAAAACTCCAACTCTAATTCCCCACACCACCCCTCCGCCCCTAACTCTCCAATTTCAAATGGTATCCTCCTTCCACTGCCCACCTCTAGCCTGATGCAATTTCATTCTTTTTCCTCCTCCAAATAGCTTTGTGAGCACTTTTCATTTTCAGCACCGCCTTCCCCATCAAATATTTTTAAAACTACTGGATGGAATATCCCCAGACCCCTCCCAGAAATCGATTCAATGCTTCATGCCCAAGTTGTTATTAATTTTGGCCAAATTCCGTCCAGCGGTTTTTGCCCTGTGCCGAAATTTTGACTTTTTCTCTATGAGAAAATTCATCGGAGAAGGCCCAAAACAGATTTTTTTTTGCTTTCTTAATGACTTTTTCTTTTTTTAATGCATATTTTCCCAAATTTAAGTCTGGGTGGTGCGGGTGGTGGGGAGGCCCAGGACAACCACCTTGTTTGAAAGAACTATCAGCCAAATCCGTCTGCAAATCAAAGGTTATTAGCAATTTAATTTTTGGATTTCCTATGGAACTATAGTGCGGCGACTGAACTATAAGAAACTTCAACCCCAGGGTACCACGCACCCCTAATTCCATTCCCCCTCTTTCATCCCCCTTGCATATTTCATTTACCCCAGTAAACCTCAAATTACTGTTTTCGATGAGTACTTTGATAAATGGCTATACATTAAGATTGAGATTTGAAATGCAGGTATCTCGAGTTTCAGGTGATATGCTTCTCTTCCTTATTCTACCAGTTTCCAAAGTAAATTGCCCAATACCCCTCTTTCATTGTCCTTACATCTTCCCTTGATCCAAGAAATGTTATTACTGTATTATATATATATTTTACCACGTGGCTATTATATGAGGACTGCAGTCTTCATCAAGGATGCACCGTGAAGATGAAGACCACTGTAGTTAAATCACATGAAAATAAAGGCTAGGCAAGACACTCCTCAGCACTGATCCTGGTTGTCTGTGGCATGGACGTTGCCTTGGCCCTGCTCTGCAGTGGCATTACGCGCCGGGTCATCCTGGGGTGTGGCCTGTGTTGGGCTTTGTAGGGTGGTGGCAGATCTTGTGGGCCTGGGTGCGCTTCTCCCTGATGGGCCTGTATCATCCACCTCATCCTCTGAAGCCTCTGGTGATGCGTGAGGGCCTGTAGGGGACACTGGAAATCTCATTAGGTATGGTTTCCCCACGTGTGTTGGCATGCAAGACACAACTGCTATGGTACAGAGTGTGACCCCACACATATGGATGGCATGGGCATGGTTGGTCATGGGAGGATGCATGTGGGCCCAGCGTCATGGGGTTGCTTGTATTGATGGGTGTGTGACCTATAGCCTGTTGTCCATTGGCCTGTGTTTGGGTAGGGGAGGGTGTCCATGCTGGGGCAGCTTATGTCTGACATGCATGCTTGTGGTCCTTCATGGTCCCACATCCCCTCCCGGGTTGTCACTCACATAGTGGGGTGGCTTATTCCATTGCACTGTCATGGCTCTATGGGGCACTGTTGTGCAGCCAGCAGGGCTGTACTGTGGTGCACAGTGATTGGCAGGCTGGGCACATGTCAGTGTGTGGGACGTGTACTTCTCAGTGGCTTGACTGCCATGCCATCATGGGGCATACCTACTGGGCCTGCAATATGCTTGTGCGACTGCTGCACAGTGTTGTGTTCGCTCATGCACTTCATTCCCGCTGGCATAGGGTGTGCCATTAAGGGTTGGTGTGCGGCATTTGTTTGGTTCACTTGACTGCCCTTGCCGCTGCTGTGACTTATGGCTACTGCGGATGGTGGCTGATGTGCCACCCCGTCATTCTGCCCTGTTTGCACGCCCAGCTCCTGGGTCTGCTGACTTGTGTCCCTGTACACTAGGGTATCTTATGCTGGGCTATCATTTGTGCATGCATTTGTTGGTGGGCAGGGGTTCACTCACCTCCTAGCTGCTGTCACCTTCCTCCGCACTGCTGACTGGTTCTATCTCCTCGAGGTCCAGCACCATGCTACATTTCTCCTCCAAGGCGGTGAGGACCAGTGGCTCTATGGTGCATCCTGCTGTCGCCAGGGACTCCCGGCGGTGTTGGGACAGCAGTTCCCGCACCCTGACCCTCAGGTCATTGCACTGCTTGCGGCGGTCCTCTCCATCACGGGGTACACTTGAGACTGCTGTCACCTTCTGGGAGATGGAGTTTCAGATGGCGGTCCAGTGGGCAATTACCTCAAGAGTGAGGTCCACCAGCTCCCCCTTGCTAAATTTAGATTTTTGCAGTAGATGTTTTGCCCCCTTGCCTCTTGTCCTCTCCTGGGACATTTTTGCTGCTTTACAGGACCGGATGGCTGCAGGAAGTGGAGATATTTAATGGATTGTGTTTTCCAAAATGTCTGCCGCAATGCTTCTTGTTCCGGCAATGATGCGATTTCTGCCAGCGCTAATAGAACCCTAGGGAAGACAACGTTCACATGGATACTCTTCAACACTTTTCTGCAAATGATGCTCCTTTCCTTCTGGATACTTCCCCCCAGAAGGGTAGCCTTTCCGCCACTCAAGTTTTCCTACTTCACAAACAACCAAAGTCTGACCAGGTATAGTATCTCCTTTTCCCCTTCCGCTGGTTTTGACACACTGTGGGTCTCCCAACGTGTACCCGATGTTATATAATATGGGCACTTAGTTTTAGAGTGTATATCCCTTGCATTGGCCCGCTTCTGCTGTTTGTAATATTGGCCAGATTGAATTTATCTGATTTCCAGCCTCTCTTGGCTTGGGTAATGCTTATTGATATGATATGATATGATAGGTTATTTATAACGCGTTTAATACCCAGAGGTTTCTAAGCGCGGACCCGGGGATCGGACCCATGTTGCTCCGTGTCATCTTGCTTCCAAGGCAAGCACGTTGCCGTTGAGCTATCCTCCCGAGTTTGACACCAACGCTTAATAAAGTTGCCCCCACAGTTGGTTTGTTTTTCCAAAAACTCCCACTTTCAAGATTACAGTTATTTGGCTTTTGTTCATTAAGTCTTAGCTGCTTTTCCCAAGCACGATATGCTTCAATATCTCGGGAACCACTTTTACTCTTCTGTGAGTACTGCTTCTGTTGTTTAACTTAAGTTCAGTATTCAAAATCAGTGTGCAAGTTAATTTTAATCACACGCAAGTGCAGCTCTGCACCCATTCTGCTACTAGGTAAGTGCCTCTCACTCACACGCCTGCTTTGCGCCTGGGAGCAGTCACAGAGGGCTGCGGGGTCACCCACCGGTCTAGACGTGTGCCTCTGCTCCCCTTGCGGTCTGCAGGACGTCTGCTGCTCTGGCTCTTCATGATACAGCAAACCTCTCTGGTAAGCCCTCCTTTGTTTGCACCACTTCCAATTGGAGCACCGCTTGCTCCAGAGGCCCACTGGTGCAGGCCAGCCACCAGATACAGTCTTGAGGCTTACAGGTACGAGCTAGCCACCCGAAGCAGCCTCCTCCATGCTTCCTGCTGAACAGCCTCTACAGAACGGGTCACAAAGTGGAAAGCCTTTTTCTGCCCGCTTTCCATTGCACGACCTCTGCACTTCAGCAGTTTTCTGTAGAAACAGACCCTCTCAGGACCATCAGCTGGAATCTGCCCAGCCATGGTCCCAGCGTCCTCTCCTTCCTCCAACTTCTGTTTGGGCTGCCAACTCGAACCCTGTGCTTTCTGCTTCTGACTTCCTCTGCTCTTCACTAGCAGAGTCAGCTCCTTCTCTATGGCCTGCACCTGAGGCAACCTTTTAAGCCTCTCAGTCTCCCTCAGGTGTGGGTCATCTACACTAATAAACTGACCAATCCTGCCACATTGTGCCTGTTCAGACCTCTTCCTCGTCCCAGTACTTAGGGAAATCTGGGATTTGAAGTTCCTAAAGGAAAAATGAGGCGCCTGATTCAGAGAAGTGTTTACTTATGGTGCAAACCCATAGGAAAAAGCTCTGTGAATCAGGCCCTAGGGTTTCTTACTTCTGTTGTTCTACTTTCAAACCCTAATTTGTTACAGGAACTTTATAAGAATGAGTCATTAACCCTGATTGTTCCGAAAAGACAATTCTTTTACACTGTTGTTATTCCTGACTTTGTTTTCACTGCCTCCTTGGGTGCAAGGGAGGTTCTTCATTCTATAGGATTCCCGAACTTTAGAAGGATTTTTATTTCTTCCCAAGTACAGGAATCTATGAGGGCGTTCGCCCTTATTTTTATGGATATCTCGTGGGCCAACCAGATGTCTGTTACAGCAAGCCATCACAGACTTTGGCATGGCTGGATCATCCTCTATAAAGGATGACGAACACCATGGCCCTCATTACGACCCTGGCGTTAGGGATTACCGGTACCGGTAAGGGTACCGGTACCAGTAATCCCTTAACGCCTGATTACGAGGTCCCTTTGTGGGTCCCGACCTTAATGGCTGGTCTGTACCAGCCGTTAAGGTAAGGACCTGCAAAGGGACCTTGAAGGTGATTACGGTACCGCATTTTGCGGTACTGTAATTACAGCCTTCCCCATTCCCATTGAGCCCTATGGGGCAAAAATGGGAATGGGGAAGGGCCAATGGTAAATGGGGAATTACCGCCCCACCAACCTTGGAATGGGGCGGTAATTCCCCATGTCACCATGGCGGATCCGGTAAATTACTGGCGTTTACCATGGCGCTAACAGCGCCATTAGTTAACGCCAGGGTCGTAATGAGGGCCCATGTCTCATCCCACAGATTCCTCTGAATACCCTGGGCCATTTCTTCTCCCAGGTGACCCCCCCCCCACAGAACACCACCCCCAAGATCAGGATCAGGAAGCCTCTGCCTTTCCCTGGCCACCTGGGAGGAGACAGGCAGGGAGTTAGTGAGGGTTTCGCCGGATTCATCACAGTAGCCACAAATCTCAGAAACAGTCACTTGAAATGCTGAGCTACATTTCCAGATGTGTACCTCTGTCTCACTTACCCTGCTATCTTTCAAGGCGCGACGAGGCAAGGGAGGAGGTACAGAGGGAAGACAGAGACAACGATCTTACTAGGCCAAGTGGCAATGAGATCGCGCAAATGCATGGTTGAGATCGCGCAAGTGCAAGGATACACTTTCTTGCAAAGTCTTTCCCTTACTGCAATTCATGGAGGTACAGGAGACTGCGCGGGGGTGTCTGAGCGGTAGCGGGTGAGGGAGAGAAGCAGTAAGAGTTACCTATCATACTCACTGGCGGCTCTCCAGGTGCAACACCCGCAATATGTGTTGCGCCTTGTATTTGAGCGACCCTTTCTGTTTGGCCAGCAACACCATTGTGTTTAAGACTCCTCGTCCACACCCCCTCTCATCGGGCCATTGACCTCTCTGCCTTCAGAGCTTTCTTATGCAAGATTTACAATGCCCGGGACACTTGCTGCAGCACTTAATAAGGCCCTGGCACTTACCTAGTTAATACATGAGTGAAACATTAATGGGGCCTTTCCATCTGAAAGGCAGCAGGAGAGCTCCAGTAATCTGGCAAACAGAAAAAGTGAATCAAAAAGAAACATTTCCTTTTGTAAAGCTTAGTGTATTTACATGATGTGTGCTATTTTTACACACACAAAGGTATGTGTTTTTTTCTGCAGAATAAAGAGATCTCAAGTTTCCTGTGGTCATGAGTGAGAAGGCCATCTTTTTTGTTTTGAATTCTGGGACTTGTAGTTTTCCTCAATTTTAAATTTCAAATGGAAAAACTAAAAGTCCCAGAATCAAAAGGGTAAAGAAACCTTACTGGATGTTCCTTCTAACTCATGGCCACGGGAAACTTTGAGTGAGGAGTAAAACATAGGTCAAATCACCTTTACTCCTCAATTTTCCACCACATAAGTGGAAAAGTGTAAATGCCACCTGCAAGATACGCTTTGCAGACTGCATTTATAAGGGATTCATCTGGATGATCCACATGCTTTTTATACGGGTGTCAATTCAGCAGGATCCCAAAGGAATCCATTACATTAAGACTAACTTTAAAATCCATGTGTTAATGCACCCACATGTGTATAGCAGAGGGGGATCTGTTATGCTCTCACTGACCCCCAACTGCCCCATGCAAATTTTGCAAAATGAGGCAGACAGGGGAAAAATGACACTTCATGGAGTACCATAAGGTTCCTGCATCTCCCCAATATATTTACAAAGCAGCTGTTTGACATACTTGACAATCTGGGGGTCTCAGATACCAACTATGCAGAAGACACCCAGATTCTCAACCCTATCCTAGGTGACTATGACAAAGATGTAACCATGATAACAAAATGTATCTGATCATACAAACATGGATGGCCACCCACGGCTTACGTCTCAACGATTAAAAAACGGAGCTCTTAATCGTTGGGTCCCCCAAAAAATGGACCAATCTATCTACCCTGTACAAATCCGTCATCATTGATGGAATTAAGATCAAAGTCTCTAAGGAGGTCAAGACCCTAGCATTTTACCTAGACTCAGCTCTTAACCTCAATAAACAAATCAGCGCCATAGCATCTGCCACCAACTATACGTGCAAACTGATTTCTGCATGCGATCCATTTTTATCCACAACAAGCTGTACCACAGTTGCAAGAGCCTTAATCCTCTCCAAAGTGGATTACTGCAATGCCCTATATCTAGGCACCAGCAAACGCAACACCACTAAACTACAGACAATCCAGAACAATGCCCTAAGAGCGGCCTTAGGCATACCCAAAACTCAACACATTTCTCACCTGAGACGTGATATCAATTGGTTATCCATAAACAACAGAATCAAGCTTAAATCTCTCAACCTTACACCCAAATGTCTGTCCAACAAGGCTCCACTATACCTCACAGACAGATTCACTAAACACACCTCTACACGACCTATCAGAATAGCACAATCCAACAGTCTCAGAATACCCAAGTTCAAGCTTAAAAAAACAGGAGGCGCCAGCTTTCCAATCCTGGCTGCGCAACTATGGAACTCCATCCCAGACTCGCTAAGAGCCATATCTCCTTTCCTCTGCTTTAAGTCTAACATCAAAAAGTGGCTGCACTCCCTAGACCATTGACCCCTGGTCTGTTCACATACACCTCTATCTGCAGACTTCACCTAAATAAGATACATTAACTGACTAATATATCTATTGTATATATGTACATTGAATCCATGCTCACCTGGATATTTCTGCACACTGTATATAATCTGTATATCTGTTTATATTTTATGTTATATGTAACGTTGTAACCTGCTCTGCGCCCAGATGCCCACAGACCCGGCACGCAATATAAATGAATAAACAATTAAAATTACAATGTAAAAGGTATTTGTACCACGCACCGTCACCAACAGAATTGGTCCCCATACGCTCAGGCGGATCTGCAAACAAGTAGGCGGGAATGGGTTAGTCGTGTGAAGAGGTAATAGGAATGTGAGAAGTGGTGTGCTTTTGACAGCTTCAGTTCGGTCTTCACTGTGCGCTGTGCTTTGGTGTGGATATTGGACCGATGCGAGACCTTGTGTGCTGTTGGTGTGGTTTATGTGGTGTTTGTTTGTTGATGCGGTGTGGTAAAGTGCATGCGTAACAGATAACAGTAACACATTTACCGCCATTTGCTTCTGATTTGCATCAGAATTAACACAACCCCCTTAGTCAAAAATTCCGGATGTGAAAAATAAAGCTTCAAGCATTCTCATTTCTCTTAATATAGGTCTATGAGGAATTATATATTTTTAGGTGATTTACCATGTGATTTTTTACATTGCCAGCATATCTTACAAGACAGTGTTATTGTAGGTATTGGACGCCAAAACCTAAACATTTGTACCTACTAGAGCTCTGAATATATTGTATGAAGTGGTTAAAGTGCAGGGGAGGGTAACATCGTGGCTCCAGTGCTTAATCAGAGTGTGATGCTGAGCACATTTTTTTATGTCACTGGCCCTCATTCCAAGTGTGGCAGTCCAGAAACAAGGGTGCCGGTAAGCTAACCGGCACCCTTGTTTTCAGGCCGCACACACTACAAGTCTGCCTGCAGGGGCCATTGCGCCCGGCAGGGTCAGACCTGCTGGGTGCAACGGCCCCTGCAGGCAGACTTTTCACGGAAGCACCAGCAGTGTTAGCAACGGTGCCGGTACTTCCGTTTCCCACTCCCATGGACTCCTATGGGACTCCACGAGAATGGGGCATTACTGAATCTGCGGCCTGATTTCCCGCGCCGCTTGGACTTGTAATGTCCCGGTGGCACCGGGAAGTCAAGCGGTGGATTTGATGTTTCCGGGTCCTCGGAATGAGGCCCACTGTGTCCTATCTTGAAAAATTAGAGTAGCTAGAATTGATTCATAAAAAGTCTCCCTTACAATGAGGCAGATCTAATGTTTTAGGAGAAAAACGTGAGTCCCTTTGTGCTCCTCTGCTAGTGGTTTTACGGGCAGTCACCTAGAATTGTGTTATTGTAACACTGGGCCTGTCTCAGTCCGATATCGCTTGCTTTGGCAGTGGAATATATAGTCTGACCAGTGAGTCAAGGCACCAGAGAGTATACTAGAGTGGACTGGAGGCAGCAGAAGCAACATTCTTTTCCTCCCCTGCTACCGCCAGTCACCAGAGTAGCTTCAACAAGACAGAGGCCTGATAGTAGAATGATACACTATTTGCTGTGTAATTATGTCATTATTGGGCCTTGAACTGCACATCTTTAGCCATTTCATGGTCTTATGGTACTTCAGTATCTGCAAGCGCAAGGGGCGTTGCAGGGCACTAATGCCGTAGTGGAATAAACTCAGCAGCTTTATTGCAGCGTGATGTGTGCAGGTATCTGTGTGGTGTCTAACTTTTCGGTATTTTCGAAAGTAATCTGGAGCAATAGTTCATTTTTGTGCCACGGGTTGGGAATGTGAATTGCGTGTGATTGTCTGTGGTGCCTGGCACAGGGTTGTGTAAAGAGATTGTGGAGGGTTGTCTTGGTGTCTCTGTGGTGGGTTTGTCTTAGGAAACATTTCTCTTTACTGCTTCTTTCCTTCCATCTTTATTCTGAATCTGACCTGTACCTGTAGTCCTGCGAAGGAGCTACGACTCTTGGAGTGGAGGGACCATCCATTCCCGACATCTGCTAAGTGCCCTGCCAAAGGAAGCCTTCGGAAGTGCCTTGGAACCATCCTGTGGCTGACCAGCTTCGTATTTGGGCTACCGTGTTGCTGGCGTCACTGTACCGAGTTGCGGGCTGAAACTTGGGGAATCCGCAGCAGGCCCTGCAAGACTACTGCTGCGGAATTTCGGCATCCTAGCATCATGGGGACCCGAGATAGAAGGGAAAGTTTGACTGCGGTTCCTGAGTCCTTTTGCATCACTGTGCACGGTGACCACCATCCGAAAATTGCTTACCTAACCCGAGTCCAGTCCTGAGAGGGGTGTTGCATTGGGTTTTTCTGCATTCTTCGAAGGAGAGTCCTTGCAACAGTAAAAGACACCAACCGGAGATCAGCTCGAACCTACAACCCCTAGGAATCAAGGACTGCGACTTTCAGTGGGAAAAGCAACGACGGACACTCTTCCTTTGTTATTCCTGGGGAAGAATCGGAGTAAGGGGGGTAAGTTACAGAGTTTCTAACCTACCCCTATACTCCCATTATAAGTCTATGGGCTGATAACGCTTATTTGTAACTCTTTTGGCTTTGCCATTGCTTGCTGGTGCAAGACATCTTACTGTTGGGGCTATGTTTGGGCATTAGTTTAACTTGGACGCTAACCCTAAGAACCCTTCAATGGACCCCAGAGATCCTACCTGCATCATAATTACTGTGGAACTTTATCCTGAACTATTGGGCGCAAGTCCCCAGGCAACTTACGGATGGACAATTTTATTTAGGGGTCATCTTTGTAGACCTTTTTGTGCATAATACTTGTCTAACCCTTCCTTTGCAGGAGTTTCTGATTTGTATTATGCTCTATAACAAAGCAAATGTATATATGCATTTAGTTTGATCATTTTGTGTGATACGTCTACCTGCTAGTAGTCATTTTTCTATAGTGTGTTTTGGCCATAAATAAATAACTGTATTTTTATACATCCTGTTTAAGTGTAATCTGTGATTCCTATTGTGTGACCTCATTGTGGACCCTTTACAAGCTCACCCCCTCTGAAGAACGTAGCGTAGACCATCTGTCACTGCTACCTTAACTGGTTTGGCTCCAGCTTCCCAGAGTTGTTCCTGTCACAATATAGGTTGGCCAGAGTATAGAAAATCAGTCCTAACAATTGGTGCAGTGTTTAGGGAGATTTAGTGTGTCATGTGTGAGACATGTGTTTTTGGGGGGGTGTATGTTCCATTGTGCTATCATTAATCGTGACCGTTCAAGCACTACATTGGTCCGTCAGGCATCCATGCATCACTAATTCCCAAAACACCTCTCTCTGAAGTTTTGGAAAACTGCCTTCATAGCAAAATACTAGTTTCCAGGAAGAATCTCATTTTCCTTTTCTTTCATCATGTCCATTTTTCCACCACGCACAATACAAATCCGTATAGACATAATGACACCACCTTGTTCCCCATCCCCATCGTGATCATTCCTTTGTAGCTCAATGTATCTCTTCACCTCATTACTTCTGTCTCTCTTGCTTTGTTTCACCTTGTTACTCTTACTTCTGCTAGACCATGGCCCAGGGATCTCTGCCACCATTTATCAGACACGGTCTCAGTGCCGCAAGACCATTGCGGTCATGGGCGTCATTTTAGGGGGGACAGGGGTGTTTGTCCCCTCAACTTTCATGGCACACCATTTTTTCCCCATTCATTTGGCCGGGGCACCTTTTTTTCAGATGTCATGTCCCCCCCCCCTCCGCAACATTTTCAGCAAAGTTACTCCACTGATTGCGGTGGTGATTGGCACAAAATACACGTAACATAACATATGTTGTTTCGGTTTCGCAGTAATGTGTTAAGATGTGCTGAGGGAGAAGTCATGATTTAGAGGTGATTCTTGTTGCTATACTTTGTCCAGCAGTCCACACGAGAACTGGAACAATCAAAGGAGGGAGCATTTAGTTGTTTATGTCTATATAAATAATTCTTTCTACAGCTTGTATGCCTTGGTATGCTGTATTGTGCAATTTTATGTTAAGTCATGCTTTGCCAGGCTACGCTGTGTCAGGGCACAGATTCTGGGCCCAAAGTTTGTTGTCAGTTGCCCGGGACCCTCCTTTAATGACCCACTGGCACCTCAAAGACACCCCAACCACAGCGCCAGGTTTACATGGGGTTATGGCACAACACATCTTGCCATGCATCAGGGGCTAGCAGCAGGAATCTTTAGGCATTGGCAACCTTTGATGGAGGGGCGATTTCTTTCTTCTTAAAAGGGATATGTAAGGCCTGCTGGAGGAACAGTGGTGGAGGAAGGGTGACTGAGCACAGCAGTTGCCCCTTATGTCCAGTCCTTGTGCTGTGGTGCAACCCCTCGCTGTTTGCGTAGCCCCTGACTCGCACAGGCGTTGTACTTTGCAGTTACGATCGGGACTTCGCACATGTTTTGCAACTTGAGTATGGCAACAAGATCAATAGAGCTTTTGGCAATCCCCACGCTCTGTACTTTGATTCGGGCGGGAGCAAGGAGGAGAGCAGTGACTGGCTGTGGCATGTTGCCTCTGAAGTGCAAAATTTGTCTTTATCCATTTACTTTTTTATAAAGGCCCTCTGGCATTCCTCCCCTGAACCCACCCGCCTCTACCCGACCTCTCTAGCGTGTGCCCTGTGCTGCACCTCGCAGCCTCCACCACCTGCATTACTGGTCTGGACTTACTGGAGGCTTAGACTGGAGGGTACAAGGAATCCGGCACCACGACATAGAAGAGGTACTGGTACTGTATGCATGTATGTATGCAAGAACTTGAAATAGTGTGTGTGACTGAACGTTAGGGTGTGTGGCCCAGGCATCACGAATTGTGAGAGCCTGGTCCTTGAATGGGATTTACAGAGGCAATCTTTCATATATTCTGGACATCATTGTGAAAGTGTTTCACAGTGATAATATGCAAAAACGTTTTAAAGGCAATGCTGGCATAGTTCATTGATGCTGGCACCATGAACATGTGCTTCACAGTGACAATACTGGCATACATCTTGCCGTAGGCAGTGAGGAAGAGTGTTTCATAGGCCAATGCTAGCATACACCATAGATATAGTCATCATAAATAGGTGCTTTATAATGGCATTGCTGCCATAATTGCACAATGCCCTGTGTGCACTTTGTGACCTGGCTTTTTTCATAGAACCAATTGTAAACTGTATGGCTTATTTGTACCAAGTTTTCTATCATAAATTGCACTGTAAGTGCACCATTTTCACACATTATTTAATCAAATTCCTCAGGTGGATTAACCCACCTCAGACCCTCCGACACTGGTACAGGCGCCCTCCCTATGTTTGGCTGCACCTACAAATTCAGGGGAAACATAAACTCAGCATCAATGAAAATATCGACAGCTGCCACTGACCAGGTGTCATTCGTAATGTAGGTGGCCTCTTATTAGCCACGTTCCACCTCGCACCAAAAGCTGCCTCAACTGCCTACACCACAGCAGAATATGACGTTTCGACAAAAGGTTGGCCCCTATCACACACACACGGTCTGACCATATGTTGCTAACCACAGAGCGATCACTGATAAGCATGGTTTGTTAACTATCATAAAAATGAGAAATCTCCCAATGTCTCATGTGTTTAAGTAACAATCCTTCAATAATACAAGCCCCAGCATGAAAAAGTGACATATATGTTATGGGGCCACTTGACCGCTATGGACCTCTTTTAATGTCTATATATCTTCATAAGGAACCCCAAAAATAGGAAAGAGTGTCAAAAGGAATGCAGGCCTAAGGGTAAGAGATTGATCTGTACAGATGTTAAGCAAAATCTCCATGTTAAAGAAGCATTGGCAGTTCTCCAATGTAGCAAATGTTGCATGTGCAATCACTCCACCACTCACTCACTATACATCTCTTCCTCACTCTTCCCCCTCTGTGACTAGCACTCAGCAATATGAAATAATTTAACAGTGGCATACATTGATCAGGCAAGCATTATGATGTTCTCTTGTATCCATAGCAGCATTCAAATGATTTGCAATGGCATATATTGTTGAGGCAAAACCCATGATGGACTTGGGCACAAGCTAAATCAACATGTTTTACAGTGGCAGCGCTGGCATATATTATTTGGACAAGACTTTGGGCCTCATTACACGGAAGGCGGTAAGGGTTAACTGTCACCGGTAAGGGTACCGGTGACCGTTAACCCTTACCGCCTTACTACGAGGTCCCTTTGCGGGACTTGACCTTAACGGCTGGTGTAGACCAGCCGTTAAAGTTGGGACCCGCAAAGGGACCTTGGTGCTAATTACAGTACCGCAATTTGCGGTACCGTAATTAGCTACTTCCCCATTCCCATTATGCCCTACGGGGCAAAAATAGGAATGGGGAAGGGCCATGGAGAAAGGGGGAATTACCGCCCCGCCAACCTTGGAATGGGGTGGGAATTCCCCTTTCCTCCATGGTGCTACCTGTATGGTACCGGTGGCAACCATGGTGCTAATAGCGTGTTTGCTGTTTGTCAACTTGAGAAAAAAACACGCAATAAAAACACGCAATAAGATGAACGCCATGGATTGTGGAGAATGGAACTACATGTAGTCCCTTCACGCTTTCCATGGCGACCATTTCCTGGAAGGAGATGGTCCAGGAACACTGAGAGGTCACTGCGCCGGGGAGTGATGGAGGAGTGCAAGGTAAGCAGAGAGGGGGTGGGGCTGAGTTGGGGGTGTGGATATTGTGGTTGGGGGTTTGGGGAAGGAGGAGATAAGGATGCGGGGGGTGCACTTACCTGATTCCCGGTGAGCGGAGATAGTGGCTTCCAGCTCAGAGGAGGCTCGTAGAAGGGTTTTAGGTGTGTTAAAACCCCTGTTCTGAACCTCCTGGTTGGCTGGGAGGTCACCACCCCCCTTTGTTGGGTACTAATAATAATGAATGCCCGGTTTTTACATCTTTCTGAGTGTGCTTGTCAAAAGTCGGTACCACAACAAATCGAAAAGCCATTATTATAGCCACCGTATAGTAACATCCATGGGTGCTATTCAGGGTGCTAACACACTGTTTTCGGAATTAATTCACCAGAACATGGGCAAATCATTGTTGCAAGGTGAAACGGAGGACAATCTCTAATAACATATGGACACTTGCCATGCAATAAGGAATCGTGATAAGCTGCTCAGGATCGGAACAGATCTTTGGTGGATCGGCTGCAGCGGAAGTCAAGATTACCATCCCGCGTACACTGCCTGTGGGCTTTATGCACATGTATTGGCCCCCCTAAGCTCTTCTACCCATCTCTTGCTCACTGGGAAGTCCCACATGCGGTAGCCGCCCAGGTACATTTCCAGCCTTGTTGAAATCCACCCAAGTGCCTGACCCCATCTACACAAGCCGAGCAGGCAGCTGGATTCCCAAGGGGGTGTCCCTATTTAATTTCTTTTATACATTGTATCCCTGTGTAACCTGTAGGAAACATGTTTAACTAGCAGCAGCGCTGAAACAATAACTACCTTTGATTTTGGTTATTTGCAGCACTTTACTAGCAGTCTACTTAGAAAAAACAACTATGTCCAACATGTGCATTACAGTAAAAGCCCTTTTATCAGTTTTGTGGTGACATGATTGGATTACAGAAGCTTTGCAGCGGTGCAAATGTAAAGTTGCACAGTATTAGCTGTAGGCATGTTATAAGCATTATGGGAACAATTGCCAGGGCAGACTTTGCCCCAGTGCTAATACCATGCAACCTTGCACTTAACACCAGTGCAACGTTTCTGTAATCTGGCTCCAGGGCTCTTTCTCAGGGCTTGTGTTGAAATATGAGTCGAATTCCAGCTCTCCAACAGCTTTGCAAATGGTTTAGTGTGTTTTCCAAATATACATGTTTTCAAACTGTATGTCATCACCTTTCACCAATAAGATTAGGCTTGGATATTCTCGGCGGGCGAGGCGTGGCGTGGCGTCCACTGTCTCTTTCTCCAGCTGCTCTGAGTTGTGTCTGATATGCTTTTCTGTGCAGTTCAACTTTAGCCTAATTAACATAAACTAGGCACTTTTTCGTGCTGGTCCAAATAAAGGTTAAATAGAACCCTGGCTGGATCCGTAGTCTTTCCCATTCCAAAGAGGGAACGTTTCCTTCCCATCCCCCCACAATTTCAAATGATCAATTTCCATATCACCCCATAGTAAACATTTCAGGAAAACACATGATTGAACCCAGCAGAGCTTTGTGTCTCCGAGAGCTGAAATCCTATTCCGCGGGCCTCTAGAATCAAAATGGAGGAGAGTCTATTCCACAGCTTGCAGCCAATCCTTTAGTTGATGGTCACAGTTTCTCTATTCTGCCATGGGGCTGAACAGGTGTTCTGGCCACACCTGATATGACCCATTTACACATGTGTCAAAGGTAACCAGATCCTGTGTTATTCTTTGTCCTTGGAAGCAAAACTAGCCCGACTGGTTCTTGGCCTACATACCTCAAGTCTTTAAAGCGTCATAAGCAACCCTCTGCCTTCCCTCTGAAATGTTAGCCGGCCATACACCTTTTCTCTAGCCTGATTGACAAGCCACAGTTTCTAAGAATTGTGACTGGGAGCGCTTTGTACTTTCTTTTACGGTCTTTCTCACAGGACCCTAGAGTAGGAAGAGTGATGCAGTGGGCCTGCGTCCTCCCTACAAACATTTTCAATACTGGAGTGCCAGGCTGGGCTCAGGTTCAATAAACCTTTCTGGCATTTGTGTTGAGAGCCTCTACGCCCTCAGGATACCCATGCCAGCCCATTTTGTTTCTTCTTTTTGTGTAGTCGAAGTTGATTTTAAGTGAAGAAGGACTTGTTTAAAAGATTTTTCCTGTGTTGTTCCGGCAAAACTTGGTGAATTAATAAGTTTGGAAAAAAATAATAATTTCACAAGACACATCACATGACACGAAAGTGTTGTCAGACAAGGAAAATGCCATTGCACAAACAGGGAAAATGTAATATAGGACTGGCTGTGGGCTGTAAGGTGAAGAGGCGGTGTGTGCAGATCATGTCAGCATCAAACCCAAGACGGTTGATGAAAGTGTTCTTATTGTGGGAGCCTGGGGATGAGGGGTGTTCAACAGGTGTCCACGTATATCATTCTGTCTGGTATTTACTTACAACAAAGGCCCCCCTCTCTCCCTCTCTCAATTTCAGGCTATTTCAAATATGGGCACTGTTATTGAGCTCACCTTTGGTTCTTTCAAACGCCTGATATCTTTGCATGTGAATCTCACCTCTTACTTACTTATTTACTGCCGGTAAAATAGCTCAGTGGGTTGAGCGCTCGCTGGTGTGATCTGAGTGTGATCTGCTGTTCGCAGGTTTGAATCCTGGCAAGGCCAACTCAGCCTCTCATCCTTCTGAGGTCGATAAATGAGTACCAATTTTGGTTGGGTGATATTGTATGTAAAATATGTGCTCTGTAAAGTGCTTTGGATAAAGGCGGTATATCAATAACACATTATTACTTATGTTGGTCACCTTTAAATCACTCCTAATAAAGATTCTTCAGGCTCGCTCCATTTCACAACAAGCATTGGCAAAGCCAACAGTTTGGGCTTTTGTTTTGTAATCGGATAAACATTTGCCAGGTACTGCCTTAATGGTACTAATTGGGCATAAAATGACAACAGATGGCAAATGGCAGGAATACCTGGGTATATTGTGGCAGTGCCTGACATATTTCAATCGAATGCCTTTATAAGTGCGAAAACATTTGGCTCTGCTAATGCTTGTTTTTTAAAGTTAGAGGTCAATGAAAGGAACCGATGTGAGGACAAACATATTCAAAGGCTCCAAGGTTCGTCGGTGTTACCAAGTGTCACTGTGCCAACCCTATTGTCAGTTTATATTACTATGGTTCCAAATTGTGTGGCATAGTCAGCATCGGGCAGGGAGAAGACCGTAACATCTGAACAGCCTATTAGATAAACATGACAGTTATCGGCAGCTGGTTGGGCATGCGCTGCTGTTTTGCCCTCAGTAGGGTTAGTTTGCGGTTAAATTCTATATTGATTCTAGGTTCTGTAAAAAGCACTGCTAGGTCCTTGTTTCCTTAGCGAATGAACACCCCTTGGAGTATAATAGTTCTATATTCCACATGGTTTATCTAGTTAGGTCCTGTGATTCAGCAATGATTCCCTCCAAGGTGGCGGCGACATTACGCTTGGTCATAACTGAAATGGGCCATGATATGATATGGTAGGTTATTTATAATGCGCTTAATACCCAGAGGTTTCTAAGCACGGACCTGGGGATCGAACCTGTGGTGCTTAGTCTCGTCTTGCTCCCAAGACGAGCATGTTGCCCCTGAGGTATCCTCCCGAGACAACACTAAACAAGATTCTTCTTTGCTGAACATACTGTATCTTAAATTCAGGAAACTGTATATAAACAGTTGTGTAAATATCTGCATAACTGTGCCAAATTGCATCACAATATGAATAATGGTTACTAACATTTTGCTAAACACCAGGAACTGTCTCAACCAGCCTAGAGGAAGCCATTGGTTGGGCGAAACAAAAGGCACGTGCCCCAAAAGGTTATTGTTGACTGTTGATAATTGCACACAGCATTCTCAAAGCTTTTGAACACGATTAGAACCACTAATAGTGAGACTAACACATCTTTGCACGTTTTTATTGAGTATAAACCACAGGCATTGAGCGCACAAGTGCGGGTAGATACGTATGTTCTTCAAACATATTGAGAGGTTCAAGCTATTTGTAGGTAGACATTGCTTATAAATCAAGTGGCTGAAGGAACTCCTGGTGAAGACATCTATATTATACCAGGAGATGATTTACAGCTGCAACTACTCCATTAACTTTCAGAAGACTGCTTAAAAATCAATGACCTTATCGGAACACTGCACAGCCTGCTGTGAATGTATACCCTTGCAGGGATGGTCTCGGCGGAGGTGGGCTGCAAGTTGGCTGAAATAGCTATTGCCTTTAGCGTGCACATGGTTGTGTGCTGTGTGTGTACTTAGCCAAACAATGCTGCCCTTCCTCACTTGTCATCTCCCTCGTAACCTCTCTTTGTATGCCAATAGTTTTGGTTCATAGGTGGTGCTGGAGCACACCGAATAGCCAAAAGTAAAAGAATCCATATGGCCCGGGTATCCCTAATGACCAATTCCTTCTAACAGTCTTACTGGTAATCCAATCAAAAAGGGTCCTATTGCCACAATCCCAGCTTCTACCTGCCCAAATACCTCCCATGTCCTGTAGGCCTCTCTATTCATCTCTGTCCTGTAAGCCTCTCTGTGCATCTCTGCCCTGTTCAAGCTTTAGCCATGGTGTGGAGATGCGGTTCTGCAGTACTTGGGAAACATACAGGCCCTCCCACGCCCACAAACCGGTCCATATGTTCTAGGGCTGGAGGCAAGCATGTGTATGGCCTTGATATCCCTATTCCCATGAAAAACTAACCTCAAATAGCTATCTCTGGTATTGCCTCTACACAGTAAACCAAACAACAGTAATAACACAACTACACCACACAAAGATAGAAATCAATATAATGGCTGGAGCAGTCGGCACATGAGCAGGAAGGGTCTGCTTGCTAGGCTGCCCTGATCTTAGAGTACGACTGGGCCTTCCGCCGCAAGTGGCACCTCGCCATCCTGGGCTCATCAGGGTTCCCGTGGCTTATTTTGGGAGCAGTCAAATACTCAAGGCCTAGCTTTAATGAGGTTTGTCTGAGGCGCCTGCAGACAGAGATTAACAATAATAATTGCCATAATGATATAGATTTGACTCACATCCAGGCGCTGGCAACAGGTGTTATTAATATTGTGATGATTCACAGGATCTTGTCCCTTCACCCCATGGGGGAGCCCTTCCCTGTGAGGCTGGGGAATGGAGGCCTCTACCCAATAGTCCCGCTAGGTGTGGTGGAAAACGGGACCTCACAGAAAGAGACTCCCCTCCTGCGGATACAGACTCTAGTTTCGTGAAGGGACTCCCTGACCTCTTTTCCCTCGGGACCAAGTCTCTGTCTGAAATCCCTAATAATGCTACTGTCTGTTATAGTAATGTCTCTTCCGTCTTTGATCCACAAGTTAATATGACCTAGACGTAGAAGAGCCAACGAAACCTGCAGAATAATAAGAGGTTGCCATACCGGAGTACTCAGAAGAGTTGAATGAATGATATTTTATTTGAATCGCGCTCATACACAAGTGTTTCAGAGCGTGACGAGGCAGGGGAGTGGAACAAGGGAGAACTAAAAACAACAAACTTTCTAGGCCGAGTGACATTGAGAATGCACAAGTGCAGGGGAGAGGGAAGGGGGAAAATGCAGGGGGGGGAGGGAGAAGTGGAAAGTGCTGAGCAAAGGATGAAAACAAAATAAGTGGTAGTGCAGCCAGCAAGTGGCAAGTGCTAGGTTTAAGGCAGAGACAGGGGGTGTCTGGTTAGTGCAGAACAAGGGGGGACTGTAGGGTAACAGATACAGCCCCAAGTGCAAGGGTTGCCAGGAGGCAGTGCAGGTGAGTGGCAGGGTGGGAAAATTCCTGGGCCCTAAATCAGGGGGTAACCAGGTGCAAGATGCCAAGAAGAACAGATCAGCAGGGGAGAGAAGGAGAGAAAGTGGAAGCAAAGAGGAAGGTCTTGAGATGCTTCCGGAACCAGAGATGGTTCACCTTAAGTTTCAGAGTGGCAGGGAGGCTGTTTCAGAGGCAAGCGTCAGCTGAAGACAGAGATCTCGTTGCTTGGAGAAGTGACTGACCCTGAGGGAGTTGGAGAGAAGACCTTTAGAGGGGAGGGATTTACAGAGGGAGAGTTGTAGGTATATTGGGCCCAGGCCCCAGAAAGCATTGTGGACAATGCAAAGTGTCTTGAATTTAATCCTTGCAGCCTCTGGGAGCCAATGATTAGATTTCAGGGCTGGAGAGATATGATCCCAGGCTTGAGGCCAAGGACAAGTCTCACAGTCCTGTTCTGGGTGAGTTGCAAAGGGCGGAGAGTAGAAGCAGGTATATTTAGAAAGAGGCTGTTGCAGTAGTCCAACCTAGAAAGAACCAGGTCTCGAGAGACAGTGAGCTTCTGGTGGAAGGAGAGGAAAGGCAGAATACTTCTGAGGAGGTGAAGTTGGAAGTTTGACTTTTTAGAGACATCAGAGATGTGGGCACAAAGGAAAGCGTGAAGTCAAAGATGAGACCCGAGGTTCTTAGCATTGAAGGTGGGGGTAGGAGGAAGGCCAAGAGAGGCCGGCCAGAGAGTGACAGGAAAGGAGGGGACAGGTGTGCCGATGAGGAGAATCTCTGTCTTGCTGGCATTGAGGCAGAGATCGTTGGCGGCACATCACTCCTGAAAAGCAGACAGACAATCCGAGATGAGAGAAGGAGAAGAGGTGGCAGAGGGAAGCCTGAAAATGAGTTGTGTCATCCGCATAGAATTGAAAGTTGGAGTAGAGAGTGGCTATGTGATGGGTGAGGGTTGCCAAGTATTGGTTGAAAAGCCAGGGTGAGAGTTTAGACCCCTGGGGAAAACCGCAGGTAGGGAGAGAGATAGAAGAAAAAGGAAGGACCCTAGTTGGACCTAGGAGGGTCGATCAGAGAGGAAGGAGGTCAGCCAGGCCAGAAACAGATTTGTGACACCCAGATTGTCACGGAGACGGTTGAGCAGGATGGTATGGTTGACGTTGTCAAAGGCAGAAGAGAGATCGAGTAGAATGAGGACAGAAGGGATGTTAGAGTCAAGGTTGGAGCCCAAAGTGTTGGCTGGGGAGGATCCAGCTAAAGGAAATAAAGAGCAAGAAAAGAGCGGGAAGTGGAGAGAGCAGCTGTCATGAAGCCAGCCCAGCCTGGGAAGTTCAAACCTGGAAACACAAAGATGCAGGAGCGCTGATCGCCGTTGGCAAGGACATCCAAAATGGTCAGCGCAGCATTGCAGTCGAAAACCAAGCTGCTGACCAGTGGAGAGTGACAGAGAAGCTGGCAGTGGCATGACATTGGAGAGGTGGACCGTGTGGTCCTGCAACTGCGCCGGAACCATATGGCTCAATTCAGAGTCACAAGGACGAAGCAGGGAGCAGAGGTAAGAAAACAGGAGGCTTTGAAGCTTTGTGAGTCAGCCCATCACACCAGGAAGAACCGACAATGCAGTCCTGTCATGCAACAGGTATCAGGAGTAGCGGGAGACCCACTAAGGGCTTGCGGCAGCTCAAGAGTCAAGAAAGCATCAGGAGTAATCTCTCTTTTCACAGTAGTGACCCCCAGAGAATTAAGAATCAAGAAAGCTGCAGGAGTAATCTCCCTCGTCACAGTAGTGACACCCAGAGAACCAAGAGGCAAGAAAGCCTCTGGAGTAATCTCCCTCGTCACAGTAGTGACACCCAGAGAACCAAGAGGCAAGAAAGCCTCATGAGTAATCCCCCATCACAGTTGTGACATTGTAAAGACTGGTAGGGGGTGTCCGTACTTCTGCTCTCCATATGGAAGAGAAGAGGCACAGAAGACCCCAGCCAAGATTCTCTATAAGGTAGCAATGGACGAGCAATCAAGGCCTAGCTTCTCAGGAGGTGATGCGGGCTGGTTCTTAAGTACAGTGTAGTCCCCGAACCCCCACAAAGGAATGTCCACACACTGTATTACTGAAAACACATATGTACACGGTCACAATAACGCACTTTGTACTCGGAAGTCAATAATGATAAATATATACAATTCTAAAGTGGTACCACTAATGTTATCCAATCTCATTAAAGTGCATCAACTGTACGGTTAAAATGTCACACAGATTAATAACGAGGAAACCAGCAATAGAGATAGGCAGGAACGTAAGATGGTTGAAACAATAGGCAGAATGCTGGCCCCGTTACCTAGATACAGTTCTGTGTGGACATCCCCCACCTGGGCAACCTGTAAAATAAGATATATAGCACAAGCCCAGTCCATATGTTCAATAGTCTCACTTCTTCCTATTAAGGTTTTACCCCCCCGCCCCAATGTACCTGGTGGAGTAGAGTTCTCCGACGATGCGTCAACTGATCCTTCTTGAGTGCCTCCCTTTCAGGCGGGAGCCACGGATCATCGAGAGGTGTCGGGGAACTTGGCGTTCGGTGTCGGGGAATCGATGGCCCTTCTTGAGTGATCTCTCTTTTCACAGTAGTGATCCCCAGAGAATTAAGAATCAAGAAAGCTGCAGGAGTAATCTCCCTCGTCACAGTAGTGACACCCAGAGAACCAAGAGGCAAAAAAGCCTCTGGAGTAATCTCCCTCATCGCAATAGTGACATGCAAAGAGCCAAGAGCCAATCCTCTGGAGTAACCTCCCTCATCCCAATAGTGACACCCAGAGAACCATGATTCAAGAAAGCCTTGGGAGTAATCTCCCTCATCACAGTAGTGACACCCAGAGAAATAAGAGTCAAGAGAGCCTCTGGAGTAATCACCATCATCACAGTAGTGATATCCAAAAGCCTGAGACTCCAGAATGCATCAGGAGGAATTTCCCTAGTCACGTTGATAATTCAAGTAAGATTAAAGCAGATACTAGATAACAAGAGCTATCTGGATATAATCTTCATAATGTGGAACAGTAAAGCAAACTTTCAGAAGCCTTTGGAATGAAGTGAAGAGACTTTTTAGGACTATTGCCAAGGAATATCCTAAAACAGCCCTCATGGCTGTGCGAGGTGGATCAGGAGAAGGGAGTGATTCTCCTGACCATACTCTATTTGTTGAATCAGAAACAGAAGCAAAGGATTGTTGGAAAAGAGATACAGACTGAGCCAGTACACCAGGAGAAGGGAGTCATTCTCCTGGTATTACTGTCATTTGGATGCTGAACCCTTTTGCAGATTAGTGGTAGGGTTAGAGTACGTTTTTGGGCAGAGGACAGACACATTTATTTGGACAAACATCCTGACGACAAGCATCCGAGTTGATATTTCCTTAGGTAGGGATGACCCTTTAGGGATAGGGCGAGGTAGGACCTTTTCTTTATTTCTAAAAATAAAACTTGCTGAAACATGCCATTCCTTTCTCTGACTCCTTACTCCACCTCACTACAATAGCCAGCTCAATGGTACTCCTTTCATCAACCTTGGATGGATAGCATAGTGAGTGTACCTGACAGTATTCGAACCTGTGACGTTCAATCAAAGCTCAACAATGGATGCATCAGACCATTGAGCACTTACTGGCCCATTGGTTGTTATCAAAGGGAATATGGATCAATGTACAGCCAAAAGTATAAACCTTTATAAAAACCTCTTGACTCACCTAGCTAAGGCTACTGAAATTATTGGGTACAGTAAAACAATGATGCTCAAAATGAAACAGTGCATGTAAGTGGAACACAAAAGCGTGGAGGTAGAACCACACAGTTAAGCTTCCTTGGCTGACCTGGGTTGCTAGAGGATCTATAGGCTTGTGTTTCAGTTCTCAGTGTCCATGGCCTCTGATTTCTTAGAGAATCTATGGGCTTGCATTCCAGTTCTCAGTGTCCTTGGCTTGCGTTCCAGTTCTCAATCTCCTAGGCCTCTGGGTTCTTAGAGAATCTATAGACTTGCGTTCCAGTTCTCAGTCTCCTGGGCCTCTGTGTTCCTAGAGGATCTATTGGCTAACGTTCCAGTTCTCAGTGTCCATGGCCTCTGGTTTCCTAGAGAATCTATAGGCTTGCATTCCAGTTCTCTGTGTCCTGTGCTTGCGTTCCAGTTCTCAGTGTCCTGAGCCTTTGGGTTCCTAGAGAATCTATGGGCCTGCATTCCAGTTCTCAGTGTCCTTGGCTTGCATTCCAGTCCTCAGTGTCCTGGGCCTCTGGGTTCCTAGAGAATCTATTGGCTTGAGTATCAGGTCTCAGTGTCCTGGGTCTCTTGTTTTCTAGAGAATCGATAGGCTTGCGTTCCAGTTCCCAGTGTCTCGGGCCTCTGGGTCCCTAAAGAATCTATAGGCTTGCGTTCCAGTTCTCAATGTCCTGGGCCTCTGGGTTCCTAGAGAATCTATGGGCTTGCATTCCAGTTATCAGTGCCCTTGGCTTGCGTTCCAGTTCTCAATCTCCTGAGCCTCTGGGTTCTTAGAGAATCTATAGCCTTGCATTCCAGTTCTCAGTGTCCTTTGCTTGTGTTCCAGTTTTCAGTGTCCTAGGCCTCTGGGTTTCTAGAGAATCTATAGACTTGCATTCCAGTTCTCAGTCTCCTGGGCCTCTGGGTTCCTAGATGATCTACAGGCTTACGTTCCATTTCTCAGTGTCCATGGCCTCTGGTTTCCTAGAGAATCTATAGGCTTGCATACCAGTTCTCTGTGCCCTTTGCTTGCGTTCCAGTTCTCAGTGTCCTGGGCCTCTGGGTTCTTAGAGAATATATAGGCTTACATTCCATTTTTCAGCCTACTGTGCCTCTGGGTTCCTAGAGACTCTATAGACTTGCATTCCAGTTCTCAGTGTCCGTTGCTTGTGTTCCAGTTCTCAGTGTCCTAGGCCTCTGGGTTTCTAGAGAATCTATGGGCTTGCATTCCAGTTATCAGTGCCCTTGGCTTGCGTTCCAGTTCTCAATCTCCTGGGCCTCTGGGTTCTTAGAGAATCTATAGACTTGCATTCCAGTTCTCAGTGCCCTTGGCTTGCATTCCAGTTCTCAATCTCCTGGACCTCTGGGTTCTTAGAGAATCTATAGGCTTGCATTCCAGTTTCAGTCTCCTGGGCCTCTGGGTTCCTAGAGGATCCATAGGCTTATGTTGCAGTTCTCAGTGTCCATGGCCACTGGTTTCCTAGAGAATCTATAGGCTTGCATACCAGTTCTCTGTGCCCTTTGATTGTGTTCCAGTTCTCAGTGTCCTGGGCATCTGGGTTCTTAGAGAATATATAGGCTTACATTCAATTTTTTAGCCTACTGTGCCTCTGGGTTCCTAGAGGATCTATAGGCTTGCATTTCAGTTCTCAGTGTCCTTGGCCTTTGCGTTCCGAGAGAATCCATAAGCTTGCGTTCCAATTCTCAGTCTACTGGGCCTCTGAGTTCCTAGAGGATCTATTGGCTTGCATTTCAGTTCTCAGTGTCCTTGGCCTTTGGGTTCCTGGAGAATCTATAAGCTTCCATTCCAGTTCTCGGTCTCCTGGGCCTCTGTGTTCTTAGAGAATCTATAGACTTGCGTTCCAGTTCTCAGTCTCCTGGGCCTCTGGGTTCCTAGAGGATCTATAGGCTTGTGTTCCAGTTCTCAGTGTCCTTTGCTTGCGTTCCAGTTCTCAGTGTCCTGTGCGCCTAGAGAATCTATGGGCTTGCATTCCAGTTCTCAGTGTCCTTGGCTTGTATTCCAGTTACCAATCTCTTGGGCCTTTGGGTTCTTAGAGAATCTATAGACCTGCATTCCAGTTCTCAGTCTCCTAGGCCTCTGGGTTCCTAGAGGATCTGTAGGGTTACGTTCCAGTTCTCAGTGCCCATGACCTCTGGTTTCCTAGAGAATCTATAGGCTTGCATTCCAGTTCTCTGTGTCCTTTGCTTGTGTTCCAGTTCTCAGTGTCCTGGGCCTTTGAGTTCCTAGAGAATATATGGGCCTGCATTCCAGTCCTCGGTGTCCTGGGCCTCTGGTTCCTAGAGAATCTATAGGCTTGCATTTCAGTTATCAGTGTCCTTGGCCTTTGGGTTCCTGGAGAATCTATAAGCTTGCATTCCATTTCTCGGTCTCCTGGGCCTGTGGGTTCTTAGATAATCTATAGACTTGTGTTCCAGTTCTCAGTGTCATGGCCTCTGGGTTCCTAGAGGATCTATAGGCTTGCATTCCAGTTCTTGTGTCCTGGGCCTCTGGTTTACTAGAGAATCTATAGACTTGCGTTCCAGTACTCTGTGTCCTTTGCTTGCATTCCAGTTCTCAGTGTCCTTTGCCTCTGGGTTCCTAAACAATCTATGGGCCTCTGGGTTCCTAGAGGATCTATAGGCTTGCATTCCAGTTATCAGTGTCCGTGGCGTGCGTTCCAGTTCTCAGTCTCCTGTGCCTCTTGGGTTCCTAGAGGATATATAGGCTTGCGTTCCAGTTCTCAGTGTTCTTGACCTTTGGGTTCCTAGAGAATCTATAGGCTTGCATTCCAGTTCTCTGTGTCCTTTGCTTGCGTTCCAGTTCTCAGTGTCCTGGGATTTTGGGTTCCTAGAGAATCTATGGGCCTGCATTCCAGTTCTCAGTATCCTTGGCTAGCCTTCCAGTCCTCAGTTTGCTGGGCCTCTGGGTTCCTAGAGACTCTATTGGCTTGCGTATCAGGTATCAGTGTCCTGGCCTCTTGGTGTCATGATGCCTACCCCCGGGGACCCAGACCAAGTCCAGCAACCCCAGAAGCAGGCATCAAGTTATCCCAAGCAAGCCCAACAACCCCTGCTAGGGGCTATTTGGGTGCAGTCCTGGCATCTATGGTGCCAGGCTCATAGATTAAAACTTGCCTGATGCAGACCATGCTGCAAACTTACCTGATGCAGCCCATGCTGCAAGAGCTCCAAGCCAAAAGAGGCTTGTAAGGGACTACTTTACCTAGGGACTATTTTTTACTCGGGTGGGGCTGGGGAGGAATACTTACTTGGGACTACTTTGGAGGCTATTTAAACCACGCCCAAAGAGCAGCATACGCTTCGCGTTATTCTGCATCCAGCAGCGTAACGCTCACCGTGCCTGCAAGTCTGCATCCAGTCTTCTGCCATGCCCGCCTCGAGTCTGGAGCTCCTAGAAAAAGGGAGAAAGAAGGAGAAAAGGTTAGAACAAGAGCAATACCTTTGATCCTTACCTGAATTCCCGATCCATTGTGTCTTCGAGCTGGAAAAAAGAAGTTATTTTATGCGCATCGCCTCGCCTGCTGCAGAGCTTGCTGAACTCACCGGCCTTCGCAGCATCTTCACATTCCACCGCATCCTCCTGCATGTTCCTGCCGCACTCTGGGACCTAAGGGGAAGACAAGAACAGCAAGGTGAGCCAAGGGAATACACAGAGGTAATATTAGTTACCCCCCATAGACTTACCTGATTTTACCACCAGGGGTACTATTCCTCTTCACGGGTCGGCACAGCTTCCACTGCATCTTTGCCGAACCCCGGCCCCTAAGGGGAAACAAAAGGACAGCAAGGTGATACAAAGGGACAAACAGGGGGAAACCTCCTCACCACAATAGACTTACCTAATTTTACCGCCGGAGGCATTATTCCCAGAGACTTCATACTTTCTCTCAGCGCCTGAATAAGGGAGAAAGCAACAGGTTACATATTGACATTATTTTATCGAACTGTGTTGGATAATACAAATCCTTACCTGAATATTACCGGTTGCCACGAGGAACTCTTCGCTAGGGTCAAGCTGGAACCTGCAAGGAATCGGACAAGAGTGAAAGTCAGACATTTGAACTCTTACGAACTACATACTTACGGCGTCTTGCCGAGAATCTCGGAGTCAATATTGTTCTGGAACTCACCAATTCCTTCGAACCAGTGAAGCAACTGGTTATCTACGCGCCCCTGCGCTCTATGCAGGATGGAGAGCTCATCTTTCCAAACCATCAGGTGAGACTATAAGAGGGGACATCAAAGGTGATCAGTGGGGAGAACAGCGGGAGTGGGGGGGGGGTTAACGCTCAACTACACGGGTGGTTAATTCCCTTTCTCCGTTTGCAGAAGAATATTCCCACGGGCCAAGCAAACGAAGCCAGGTGGGCCAGTCCAGTCTGTCATCTCGGCACTACGCGTCACATTAGTGGAGACCGCAGCTGTCCAGTTCAGATCGACGCCCCTGTGGGAGCCAGGTGAGCGTAAAAGAATGCGAAGCCTACCCACAAATTCCCACCCGGGCGTTATGGATACCTCAGAAACTGACCAATTGGCCCAATTACTAGGGGAACTGAGGGCTGAGGTGCATTCCGCCCGCCAAGAAACCAATGCTCTTAGGAGAGAACTGATTTTGTCAAAGGAGCGAACTGATGACCTTGCTGGGCAACTACTGCAAAGCCAGGCTGGACAAGCACCCCTATCAGGTCAGGGGGAAATCCAGCTCCTGTGTTATCGAGTAACCCTGTGCAAATAAACCTACCAGGAAATATTCCATTAGCTCCGCCCGAACGCTTTGCCGGAGATCCCAAAAGGTTTGCCGTGTTTATGAACCAATGCCACTTGCACTTTTTATGCAGACCTGGAGCCTTCCCAAACGATCAAGCCAAGGTAGCCTTTGTATTGTCATATCTCAGCGGCAGTGCAGCTGATTGGTCAATTCCACAAGTTACTCAGGATGACCCAATTCTTCGGGATTTTCAGGGGTTTGAAATGAGCATGTTAAGACTATTTGCCGGCACTCCCAAGGACAGGCCCTGGATAACAAACTGTTGTCCCTACGACAGGGTAACCAGAACCTTCTATCCTACATCGCGACCTTTAATAGGTTGATAGTGGAAACTGGATGGCCTGAGGTAAAACGAATCACATTATTTCATCGAGGGCTTCGAGGAGAACTCAAGGATGTCTTGGCTCAAGTCGTGAACCCACCTCAAGACTGCGCTGAATATATAGACTTAGTGGTCCAGTTAGATCACAGACTTCAGAACAGAAAGGCTGATCGAGCCAAGTTTGAGAATCCGGTGTTGGTCAAAATCCACGCTAACCCCAAAGGAGCAGATGCTTCAGAACCCATGAAAATCGGAGGGGTTAAAGGACCCTTAACCCAGAAGGAAAGAGAAAGGAGACGGCAAATGCAATTGTGTCTATATTGTGTAACTTCTAGGCATTTTCTACGAGATTGCCCTGTAAAACCACCCAAGAAGGTGGTAGGAGCTGCTGATTAAAGCCATATGGAGTCAGACTTGGAAAACGACCACGCCCGACAAGCGTAGAGGTCCGCTTGCTGAGCTTGAAGAAGGATACTCAGACCTCGCATTTCATCATACCAATGGTCCTCGTAGATCCAAGGCAGCCATCGCGTATGCACGCAGTAAGGGCATACATTGATAGCGGGGCCATAGGAACTATGTGGACTACGAATTGGCTTCCAGGATGAATCTACCTCTCTGCCGAAAAACCACCTCAGATGTCATCACCACAGTCGATGGAACTGAAATTGCCTCTGGGCCTGTAACTCATTCCACCGCAGAGATGACACTATTGGGTCCGGATGGGCATCAAAAGACTATTGTGTTTGATCTATTCAAAGCCCCACAGTTCCAAATAATACTGGGGATTCCTTGGTTGGAAACACATAATCCTTGTATTGATTGGCGGGAGAAGAGAATAACCTTCCCGGATTGTTCAGAAACCTGTTACCCAAAGAAGAATCTGAACGCAGGCCTGGCCACAGTAACCACAGCAGTCATGCAACTACCTCCAGAATACCAAGAATTCCAGGATGTCTTCCAAAAAGAACAGGCAAACACCTTACCACCTCACAGATCGTACGATTGTCAAATCAATCTCATACCCGGTGCACAACCCCCTTTTAGCAGGATCTATGCCCTTACGGAACCTGAGAACCTTCACCTACGACAATACTTAGACCAGTACCTTGCCAATGGCTTCATTCGCCCATCCAAGTCCCCTGCATCTTCAGCTTTGTTCTTCGTGCCCACAAAGGAAGGTGACCTCAGAATGTGCATAGACTACAGCGCATTGAACCAGATAACTGTTAAGAACCGATACCCATTGCCTCTGATCCCTGAACTACTAGACCAAGTGAAGAACGCTTGCATATACACTAAGTTAGATCTCCGGGGGTATACCATCTGGTACGTGCAAAAGAGGGCGACGAATGGTAGACTGCTTTTCGCACTAAGTATGGATTATTCGAATACCAGGTGATGCCTTTCGGGTTGTGCAATGCACCAGCAGCCTTCCAATACTTCATGAACAATGTCCTTTGTGAACTCATTGACGTTTGTGTTGTCGTATATATCAATGATATTCTAGTATACTCCTCTTCAGAATCTGGCCATGTGAAGCACGTCCGAGCAGTCCTTGAGAAATTACGCCAGCACAAACTATATGCAAAACTGGAAAAATGCGTTTTTCATGCCACAGAAGTTGAATTCCTTGGGTTTATCCTGACCCCAAGAGGAGTCCGAATGGACTCACGAAAGGTGGACGCAATCCTTAAGTGGCCATCACCATGTTCAGTTAAAGGAGTACAAAGCATGCTCGGCTTTGCCAATTTCTACCGCAGATTCATCCCGGATTTTTCACATGTTGTACATCCCATCACAGCACTCTTGCGAAAAAATAAAAGCTTTATGTGGACTGAAGAAGCTGAAAATGCCTTCTAAGAGCTGAAAGCGAAATTCACGTCTGCACCTGTATTAAAGCACCCGCGCCCTGAACTTCCATACATTGTGGAAACTGATGCATCCAGTCTAGCCATGGGAGCTGTCCTGTCTCAAAAGGACCCTGAAACTGGCCAGCTTCACCCAGTAGCATTTTGGTCCAGAAAGTTCTCGGCACCCGAGTTAAACTATGCGGTTACCGACAAGGAGTTATTAGCCATTAAATCCGCCTTCAAGGCTTGGCGGCACTATCTTCTCGGTGCCAGGCATACCATTACTGTGATCACCGATCACCGGAACTGTCATGATCTCTGCTTCCAAAAGATCAGGACTTGCCCGACTCCCTTGGAAGCAGACCCATAACCCCGGTTCCGAGTGCCAGCCAGTCCCAATTGGGACCTTTTGGACCCTGTCCTGGCGCCAGTGGCACCAGGCTCATAAAGATGCCCAGTCCCAGCGCTGGAAGCGCCGGGCTCATAATGCTTGGGTGGACTTACCTGCAGCAGACCATGCTGCTTACTTACCTGCCAGTTGAACCCCTGATCCTCTTCTGTTTGGGACTACTTTTCCTGTTGGGTGGGGCAGGAGCCACTCCCTAGGTTCAGAACACTGGAACTCTTCTGGAAAGCAGGAACTCTTTTCTTACCTAGGCGTGGCTGTGGAAGGAGACACCTAAGCACTACAGGAGGCTATTTAAACCACACCCGATGGATGAATCTTGCTTTGCGTTATTCTGCATTCTCTGCAGCAGAACGCTCATCGTGTCTTCTGCTTCTGATCCTGGGCCTAAGGGAACAAAGGCTTACCATCCTGGAATCCAGTCTTCAGCAGCACCTGTAAAGACAAAGAAAGAACAGGTTAGCACTACGGTCTTCAGTGGCAGCGCATCTCTTACCTGGTCCATCGGCTGTCACCAACGCCTCGCGCTGCATTCCGGCATCTGAAAGACAAAGGCTTACCTACTCTTCGCATGCTCCGGAGGTCTTCGCACTGCATTCCGGCATCTGAAAGACAAAAGCTTACCAGCTCTTCGCACGCTCCGGAGGCCTTCGGCGCTGCATCCCGCATCTGAAAGACAAAAGAAGGTGCGTTTAAAGACATTGGGCAACTTTATTACTCACGTGCCATTACTCCTTCCCACGCCGAATCCAGTGGGTATTCCAGCACCCTTCAGCTTCTCTAAAGCTCCGAACTTGTACCTGCAAGATAAAAGGGACAGTTAGTGCGCATCGTGAAGCAGGCTACAAGCGCTTACTTACGTGCTTCCAGGCGCTTCTATTCCTCACGTGGGTTCGATCCTCAACTCTCATCAGCCCGCCATCCGCCATCGCCGGAACCCTGCAAAACAAGAGATATCATTACAAAAGACTTTTAGACATTTGAAGTGCCCAGAACTTACCGTTCGTGCAGTTAACGACGGACAGCAGTCCTCTGAGGTCAAGAGGCCTGCACCCTTATCCAGTGAAGAAACTGGTTACGGCACCCTGCCCCGAGGCAGATGGAGAGCTCGGCGTTCACTTACCTAAGGTGAGGGTGTTAACCTTTGGGGTTCTACAGGAGAAGAGAAAGGGAAGAGGAGAGAGGCACCCAATAACCCCAGTTCATTAATCCCTATTTTCTATCTGCAGACATCTTACTCTTCGAGTCAGACATACAGTGCACAGAGGTCCAGCCCAAAGAGCCAACCGTGTGTTACACATCACCTTTGAAGATACGGCATTCACCCAGTCAAGACCGGCGCCTCTGCGGGAATCAGGTGAGCGTTACAGGAACTTACAGTATTTAAAGACAGCCAAGGCCCAATCGTCACGTCAACTTTGATGGGCATTGTTCTTTGCCGAGTTCGATTTCGTGATATCCTATAGACCAGGTTGTAAGAATGGTAAAGCAGGAACCTTATCCCGAATAGGGATGGGAGAGGCAGAAGTGAACCCAGAACCAGTACCTATAATTTCCGAACAAAGGATTCTTGGCATGACTACTCTACAGACATTAGAGGACATTCAGGTAAAGATCCAGCAACTCTTTGATCCTACAGCCCTGCAGGACTGGGTAAAGAAAGGTCCGGACTACTCTGTCACCAATGATCTGCCTTATTACCAAGGGCGGCTATTTCTGAGACACAAGGAACTACAAGAGCTAGTCATTTCCCGTTATCATGATACCCTAATGGAGGTGTACCCAGGTATTGCAAAAACTGAAGCTAAAATTAAAAAACAATTCTGGTGGCCCACCTGGCGAAAGGATATTAAATCATTTGTGATGTCTTGTGGCATTTGCGCCCAAAACAAAAGTCAAAAGAAAAAACCAGCTGGACTCTTACAACCTTTAGACATTCTGCCTACACCATGGCACAGTTTATCGCTAGACTTTATTACTGATCTACCCCCATGCAATGGATTTAACACCATTCTAGTTATTGTGACTCTTTTTTCCAAGATGGCCCACTTTATTCCTTTAAAGGGATTAGCTTCAGCTTCAATCCTGGCCAAGGAGTTCCTCGAAAACATTGTTCGCATACACGGATTGCCGTCCGTATTGGTCTCTGACCGGGGCAGTCAATTCATTTCACATTTTTGGAAAAAATGCTGTCAATTGGCGAAAATCGATGTGAGGTTACCGACCAGTCACCACCCCCAAACCGATGGTCAAACGGAGAGGACCAACCAGACTCTCGAACAATACCTGCGTTGTATGTTACATCAGACTGAGAGCAATTGGAAAGACATTCTTTGAATCGCCGAATATGCATACAATAATTCAGTACACTCTGGAACTGGACAAAGCCCCTTTTATACCTTATATGGGCACCATCCTCGAACCTCAGACCTTGACTCGCCCAAACACTTAGAAATGCCCGCAGTGGACCATCTGCACGCTACGATTACACAAGCCTTTAAGGAAGCAACTGCACATTTAAAACAGGCGAAAGAAAAATACAAGGAAGATGCTGATCGGCATAGAAATGATACTCCACAATACCAGATAGGGGACCAAGTATGGTTAGCCACGAAACATATACCTCTAAAGGGAACACGGACCTTTAACCCCAGATATTTGGGACCTTACTCTATTAAGGCCATTATCAACCCGGTGGCTGTCAAGTTGGACTTACCTGCTAATATGCGAATTCACCCCGTCTTTCATGTGTCACTTTTGAAGCCAGTGCAACCAGGGACAAGACTAACCAAGCCACCAGACCCCATCCTTGTAGACGGGGACCCCGAATTTGAAGTTAAGAACATCCTGGACTCCAAGCTGATAAAGTCAAAACTTTTTTATTTAATCGACTGGAAAGGTTACGGACCACAGGAAAGGTCATGGGAACCTAGTGACCATGTTCATGCACCCCGATTGGAGAAAAAATTCCACTAAAATTTCCCAGACAAACCGAAACCACAAGGAAGAACGACTTTAGGAGGAGTATTGGGGGGGGGGGGTGCTGTCATGATGCCTACCTCCGGGGATCCAGACCAAGTCCAGCAACCCCGGAAGCAGGCATCAAGTTATCCCAAGCAAGCCCAACAACCCCTGCCAGGGGCTACTTGGGTGCAGTCCTGGCGTCTAATGCGCCAGGCTCATATGGAGAGTCAGTCCTGGCTCCAAAAGCCAGGCTCACAGATTAAAACTTACCTGATGCAGACCATGCTGCAAACTTACCTGATGCAGACCATGCTGCCAGAGCTGCAAGCCAAAAGAGGCTTGGAAGGGACTACTTTACCTAGGGACTATTTTTTACTCGGGTGGGGCTGGGGAGGAATACTTACCTGGGGCTACTTTGGAGGCTCTTTAAACCACGCCCGAAGAGCAGCACACGTTTCGCGTTATTCTGCATCCAGCAGCGTAACGCTCACCGTGCCTGCAAGTCTGCATCCAGTCTTCTGCCACGCCCGCCTTGAGTCTGGAGCTCCTAGAAAAAGGGAGAAAGAAGGAGAAAAGGTTAGCAATACCTTTGATCCTTACCTGAATTCCCGATCCATCGCACCTTCGAGCTGGAAGAAAGAAGTTATTTTATGCGCGTCGCCTTGCCTGCTGAAGCGCCGCACTGAACTCACCAGCCTTCGCAGCATCTTCACATTCCACTGCATCCTCCTGCATGTTCCCGCCGCACTCCGGCACCTAAGGGGAAGACAAGAACAGCAAGGTGAGCCAAGGGAATACAGAGAGGTAATATTAGTTACCCCCCCTAGACTTACCTGATTTTACCACCAGGGGTACTATTCCTCTTCATGGGTCGGCGCAGCTTCCACTGCATCTTCGCCGGACCCCTGCCCCTAAGGGGAAACAAAAGGACAGCAAGGTGAAACAAAGGGACAAACAAGGGGAAACCTCCTCACCACAATAGACTTACCTGATTTTACCGCCGGAGGCATTATTCCCAGAGACTTCATACTTTCTCTCAGCGCCTGAATAAGGGAGAAAGCAACAGGTTACATATTGACATTATTTTATCAAACTGTGTTGGATAATACAAATCCTTACCTGAATATTACCGGTTGCCACGAGGAACTATTCGCTAGGGTCAAGCTGCAACCTGCAAGGAATCGGACAAGAGTGAAAGTCAGACATTTGAACTCTTACGAACTACATACTTACGGCGTGTTGCCGGGAATCTCAGAGTCAATATTGTTCTGGAACTCACCTATTCCTTCGAACCAATGAAGCAACTGGATATCTACGTGCCCCTGCGCTCTATGCAGGATGGAGAGCTCATCTTTCCAAACCATTTGCAGAAAAATATTCCTACGGGCCAAGCAAACGAAGCTAGGTGGGCCTGTCCAGTCCGTCATCTCGGCACTACGCGTCACATTGGTGGAGACCGCAGCTGTCCAGTTCAGATCGATGCCCCTGTGGGAGCCAGCTGAGCGTAACACTTGGTTCCTAGAGAATCTATAGGCTTGCATTCCAGTTCTCAGTATCCTGGGCCTACTGGCTCCTAGAGAATCTATAGGCTTGCATTTTAGTTCTCAGTGTTCTTGGCCTTTGCGTTCGTAGAGGATCTATAGGCTTGCATTCCAGTTATCAGTGTCCTTGGTGTGCGTTCCAGTTCTCAGTCTCCTGGGCCTCTTGGGTTCCTAGAGGATCTAAAGGCTTGCGTTCCAGTTCTCAGTGTTCTTCACCTTTGGGTTCCTAGAGAATCTATATGGTTGCATTCCAGTTCTCAGGCTCCTGGGCCTCTGGGTTCCTAGAGGATCTATAGGTGTGTGTTCCAGTTCTCAGTGTCCTGGGCCTCTGGGTTCCTACAGGATCTATAGGCTTGCGTTCCTGTTCTCAGCCTCCTGGGCCTCTGGGGTCTTAGAGAATCTATAGACTTGCATTCCAGTTCTTGGTATCCTGGTCCTCTGGGTTCCTACAGGATCTATAGGCTTGCGTTCCAGTTCTCAGTGTCCTGGGCCTCTGGCAAAAGACAGGCTGCGGTCAGTATTTTCGGGGCAGAAGGCCAATGCCAGTGTCTCTGGGTGAGTATCCCCAGTACTGCAGGACACCAGAGAGCAGGGCTTATCATCACGTGATTCAGGTGGCCCCTCTGATCAAACAGTGATATCAGTCCAGAACCAGATGCCAATGCGGGGAAGTGGTGCGACACCAATGGATGTGATCTGGGATAGCAGCGACAACGTTACTATTCACAGGAAAGTAGAGAACACAGAGCCTGGATATGCACACGCCGCTCCCCCTAATCATTGTAGGAACCTTTGCTGTCAATGCTGGAAGGGGTGTGGTGCTATCTGTGTGCGTTGTTTGTATTCATGCCAATGCAGAGGCGAAGTGGTGATTGGTTTGCTATATATCAGACATTGTGGCAGGGGCTTACATATATTTGAAACAACTTTCATAACTTGATTACGTGTTCACAGGGACTGTGTATGTGAAAGAAAGATGTTTGGTGACTATTATGATCACTTCCTCCCTGCTTGGTTATATATTCTTCGTCTGCACGAGGGTGGCCACCTTAGACCTTGTTTTGAAACCATAATAAACAGGAGGCCAGTGATGCAGAATTGTACTGTTTGATGCAAGTTTCATTGAATAAATATTTGTGCATGTCTTTTTCACCCTCACTACTAGCCACGAGTCAATGCATTAAACAAGTTAATAGTATGGCCCAGGCGATAAGGGGAGTTTTTCATTTTGCCAAAACTTATGAATGTTCTCCTGTTGGGCTGATGCCAAAAATGTACATCACCCAAGTGATTGGCACGGCATGATATGGCACGGCTCTTTGCCACCTTTCATCCTGTTACTAGAAAGCAAGATCTTGATGCAGTTGCTGGGGCTATCTCTGTCTGCAGCATATTTCACAGCCCACCAGGAGGTGGGTGTTGTAGTTTGGATGTTCAGTGTGAGTGTGTGTGTGAGTCCAGGGCCTCATGGAATAGTGAGGTGGAGCTTGGAGCGTTGGAGGCTTGGGAGTTGCACAGGGTGACGGTTGGGACTTGGAGCAGGCAGGGAACCAGGACTGATGCTTGTGACCTTCTCTCCTACCTTTTATGATCTGCATCTATGTAACAAAGAACAATAAAGCATCTTCTGTTTGTACTTACCTGGGTCAGCCTGGTTCCTGCTCCATGTCATCTCGGATCCAGGTACATCTTGCAGGAGGCAAGATACAACAGTGGGCTTAACTTTCTTTGGAGAATGCGCTTGTACTTGAACCCATGTACCTATGACCTTGAATTTGGGGTAATGAGAACTCTTTCCTTACGCAACAAATGATAACTCAACTTAGGTAATCAGAAAAAGATTGGCTTAGGCGGTAAAACATGGTGTACTATGTTAAAGGCTGAATTTCTATTTGTACACAGAGCCCCTATTAATAGTGGGGATGCCTGGGTGTACAGGAGCAGGCCACAGGGGTATATGGCCTCCCAGAGAGAAGATCTGGAACCGACTTCAATTTCTGTGCAAAATAACCTTGTTCTCTCTGCATATCTTAGAGTAATGTGTGTCATAACTAGAACCCGGTTTAACAAATTCCCCCTGAGGGCGGTAACACAACATTGGACATAGGCCAGACTGGACCATGTAAGCCGCGAATTACGGAAGGGGGCCCGAGGATCTCTTGCACTTTCTTCTTTTTTGTTTACAGAGTCGCCGTGCTATGGATTTGATTTTCACGGCAGATTGCTCATTAGTTTCCTGAACTTTACAGTCCTATTAGAGGGCAGCATTAACCATAAGAAAGAAAGGCTTTAAATGCTCACATGTGCATTATATGTCTTAACCGCCCCCCCTTCTTTCTGGTCAGACGGCATATTGGGCCTCATTACACGGACGGCGGTAAGGGTTAACGGTCACCGTTAACCCTTACCGCCGTACTACGAGGTCCCTTTGCGAGTTGGAGGATTTAACGCCTGCTTCTTGCAGGCGTTAAAATCCAACCCGCTAAGGGACCTCGGAGCTAATTACGACACCGCAAAATTGCGGTGCCGTAATTAGCGCCTTCCCCATTTCCATAGAGCCCTATGGGGCAGAAATGGGAATGGGGAAGGGCAATGGCGGAAAGGGGATTTACCGCCCCTCCAACCTTGGAATGGGGCGGTAAATCCCCTTTCCGCCAAGGCGGTGCCGGTATTTTACCGGCATGAGCCGTGGCGCTAATAGCGCCATGGCTCACCGCCTTCCGTGTAATGAGGCCCATTGTCTGGAGGCGATTCAACGTTTTTGATGGACATGCTTGAGACACACTAAAGATTGTAGTGACAGACGTATTCATGTATTGTTCACTGATTTATTTAGATATGATAGGTTATTTTTAACGCGCTTAGTACTCAGAGGTTTCTAAGCACGGAGCTGGGGATCGAACCTGTGTTGCTCTGTGTCATCTTGCTTCCAAGGTGAGCTTGTTGCCCCTGAGCTATCCCCCGAGACAGGAGAATACGTTAGTTTTATATGCTGTGTCCTCGAATAATAATATTTCCATTGTACATTTTAACATATTTTAGTATTTGTGTTATCAATTGGTATATATTACTTCTGAAATACATCTATTTTGACTGCCTAAAGCCGCAGAACCCAATGAGTGGGAAACCAAACAAGGCCACACAACAACTAGGTGCGGTACTACCGGACTGGGGTATTAAGTACCCTGCCTGCCTACCTACCTGCCCTCATCTACAGAGCTCATGATCTGGCCCCGTGAGAACCATCTTCTTGTATCTAGAAATGGGTCCCACAACACAACAAAGTGTGCAATGCACAATATACATGCATGACCAAGAGGGGCAACGCATCTACCAGCCTAGCATTGAGCCGAGCGGGGTGCACTTGACACTTAAAGACTGGGATAAGACCTTTCAAATTAAGTTACCATAGATATTAATAGGGATGGAGCTCCGCCTTAGACTTAGAGTGAAGTTCTTATGCAGACTGCATCACAAAGTTAGTGTCAACAGGAATGTAATGAAAGGACTACTGCTCTGCGCAGGAGTACAGGGATGAGTAGTGGGTACATGGTAGATTAATCCCCACACTATTACTAAACCACCAGATCACAATCATAGATGTAATAAAGACACAGGCAGGCGGCTATGCCTCCTTCGCCTAACGTGGGCTTATGCTGGGTTTGTCGGCATTCATGATGATGGGCCTCATTACGACCCAGGCGGTAAGTTACCGCCTGGGCCGTGACTTTACCACCATGGCGTAAACTACGTTTACGCCATGGTGGTTGGCGGACTTACCGCCCCTTTCCGAGGTTGGCGGGGCGGTAAGTCCCCAATCCCCATTTACCCTTCCCCATTCCCATTTTTGCCCCATAGGGCATAATGGGAGTGGGGAAGGCGTTAATTACGCCACCGTAAATTACGGTGGCGTAATTAACTCCATGGTCCCTTAGCAGGTGTTAAATCCGCCATGGCGCTAAGGGACCTCGTACTCAGGCGGTAAGGGTCGGCGCTGTTTACGCCGGCGTAAACCCCTTACCGCCTGAGTCGTAATGAGGCCCGATGAGTCGATGGCTTCCAGCAGGTGAAGTCAGCACTCAAATAATTGCTCATAGGAAAGTCCAGCCTGCAGGTGGGTTGCTCGAGACAATCCGTGGCAATGGCTTGAACTGGCGTCTGGGTGGTTTGAGATGTAGCGAGTGGTTCAAAGTTTGCTCAGCGTGCCAAAGGCAGCACTAAGAGTCCTGTGTCGGCTCTAAGTCATTGAGCGTGGCACAAAGGGGTCTTGAGATGCAAACATTTGATTCCAGATGTTCATTGGCTTCTGTGAGTCCCTCTCCAGGGGCTCCAGGACATGGTGAGTGCTTCATGCTCTGCAAGGGAGCTGGGTTGGCACCCTGGTTCCAGTGCAGCAGGCAAAGTGGCTGGCCTTGGTCCACAGCAGTTCACTCCTACCATGCCCTAGGATGGTAAGGGAGCAGAGCTTTCCTTTGCCTTGGAGGCCCTCTGTCTACACCTCTCCCAACAGAAATACAAACATGCATTCTTCTTCCTGGTGTCCAAAGATGAATCAAAGAATGAAGGGGCGCGTCTTCTTTTTTAAATGGAAAAGGTCACAAGCGATTGGTCAGGAGCTTATGTGCTGTAAGGGTTTCAATCCCTGTTTTGGTAACAAGTACCGTTTGCTTTATGATATCACACTCAAAGTGCTGTCCTTGCAGGAAATGGTGGGGACATGGAAAGGAAGAGAGCTCTAACAGAAAGGAAGATGGTGGACCACACCTCCTGGCCTAACTTCTGTTCTGGCTACTCTAACACAACCCCCTTCCTGTCCCTGTTAGCTTCAAAGGAATCCCAGTGATCAGCACCCGGTGTGAGGCTGCCTCTGAAGCATTGTTCCCAGGAGACCACCTGGGCGGAGGTTTCTTTTCCCTTGGGGAACGTTGTGTCCATCACTGCTGGGTAATCAAAGGAGGCAGTAAGCTGGTTATTGTTCCACTGTAACTCGGGAGACATTCGGCCTATACGGCGATAGACATCAGCCCTGCCACATCTGAGTCCTGATATCAAACTGGAGAGGGTTCGAAATTGTGCGCTCTTATCCTACACCATGACACAGCTCAGCACAGCCTATTTTTAGAGATTAATATGTGTGAAGGCATCAGGAAGCAAGACACAGACAACAGATTCAAAGTTCAAATAAAAAGTCTTTATAACTTAAAGGTCAGGATGGTGTAAGGCCGAATCTGACCTATACTTAAGGTGGGGTTTCCCAACCTAAATACACTAAGAATAGTCTGAGTCAGTAAGTTCAACTTCAAAGTCTATCTCTGTACAAAACCTATACTTGCCCTCACAACTAAAGATAAACAATGTGTACAGCTGTCAGAAACCAAAGTAACAGTGCTCACATGGAAGTTCTAAGCTCCTTCCAGATCCAGGCTTACTTTTGGTTCTCTTCTCCAAGTTCAAGAACGTTCCAACTAAAGGGTCTCGGGGTTCCCTTCTCCAAGTACAACAGAGTTCCACACTTGTTCGGTATTCAATAGTTCATATTTGCTCATCCGACCCATTTAGCAGTATTTAAAACCCATTACTTGCTTCACACTTCGTTCGGTATTCAATAATGCACTTTTCGGTCTCCAGAACCCTTTATCATATATTCTTGCTAACAAAGGGGTCCTCAAGTTCAACATAGTTCCACAAAATGTCTTGGGGTTTCCTTTCCCCAAGTTTGATACAGTTCCACAAAATGGTTTTGGGGGTCCCTTCCCCAAGTTCAACACAGTTCCACAAAAGGTCTCAGGATTCCCTTCCCCAGGTTCAACACAGTTCCACAAAAATGGTCTTGGGGTTCCCTTCCCCAAGTTCAACACAGTTCCGCAAAATGGTCTCCGGGTTCCCTTCCCCAAGTTCAGGACAGTTCTTTAGGCTTCAAATTCACAGTCCCATCAACTTGTTTAGTTTGCCTTTTCTTTTCATCACTTGAACAACAAAGGCCGACCAGCTTCAGCCTCTTGACTTCTCTTGGTTTACTCCAAGGAAGGGTTCCTCGGTCTAGGCGCAGTTGGCGGACCACACAGTCCATCCATCACAGGTCACACAACCGATAACCCTTGGCACTTTACTGGCTTCTTGCCTTTATCAACATGTGACTCTCGACACACTTTCCTTCATGGTATTTCTCCTGGTTATCCCCTTGCTTTCACACTGTCCAAAAGTGTTTTGTTTCTCTCTCTTTTCACTTTGCTTGCAAATGCTGTTTCTTTAAATTCCTCTCATTTGCAAATGAACTTCACTTTCAATTTCATTCATGCAATATGCTCATATTATTTTCTTTAATTCAGCATTCAAAATGTGTTAATTGCTTTTCGACTTGTTTGGTATTCAATAGTTCATATTTAGTCATCCAACTCATTTAGCAGTATTCAAACACATTACTTGCTTGGCAATTTGTTCGGTATTCAATAATTCACTTTTCAGTCTTCAGACCCCTTTATCATATATTCTAGAGAGCACAGGTCTGAATGAACCTTCCCTGTCACTCACTGGTGTGTGGCCGCTCCTCCGGGTGCTCTGATCTAGCTTCTGGGTTCTCACTCGCTCCTACTCACTCCTGAGGAGCTCCAGCGAGCAGCGCTCGCCTTCACCAGTTCTTCCTGCAGCAGTCGGTGGCGTCCTTGTGTTCCCCACTCGCAATGAGGAACACAAGGCAACAGACTTCGCACAGCTCCAGACCCACTCACGGCACACAATAGCCTCTGAGTCTTTCTGGCTTCTCTGCTGTCGGCGTCCTTTTCACCAGCCTACACTCTGCCTGCTCGACATCGGATGGACATGTTCTCCGGCCCAACTGGTTCATTTCTCTGCTGCTTTTGACTCTTGTTAAGCACCTGCAACCATTTAACAGGTGGCAGGCGTGACCACTTAGTTTAATTTGCCTGACCATAGTTATTGGGGCATGCCTGACCCTTACAGCAGTCCTCAGGCTGCCTTGTCGTCTCAGTACTAGAGTGGTGAAATGGCCTGTTGGTGTTCACTACTCTTAATTGCCTCTTCCTCGTCTCAGTACCAGAGTGGTGAAAGGACATTTTAGTGTTCATGACTTCTAGTCGACTCTTTCTCATCCCAGTACTATAATGGTCTGAATAAGGAAATGTGAGGGGAGGGGGTTGACAACATCCTATAGAGGAGGGGGAGGGTTAAGGTTGGTTCTCACAAGTCTCCTCCACCCATGTGATCCTCCCTCACATCTCCACCCCCAGGGTTGGGATCCAAAAGCAATGGCCCTTCCCTGGCCACCTGAGTAGAGGATGCTGAGGAGAATGAATTTAGGACGTCCTCAGGTTCCTCACACATGCCACCAGAGATTAACATGCCACCAGACTGATTAAGGCTGACACTTATAATATTTTCGATCAGAGGTGCAGAAGTTAAAATGGTACCTCCGCCTGCAGTGACTTTGTGTCCCAGCAACTGTCAGGGATCCACACGTGACCTTTGAACCTGCTTTGTGCCATGGAAGAGCTGGTGCTGTCATGTCAATAGAATGGTTATGGCAAGGCACTTGTGTGCACTATAATTGTGGCATGGTGCATTTTGAAATTGTCTAATTAGCACACCTCTCTTTTGAAAACAGAATTACCCACATAATTCTATTTGAATAAAAAGCAAAAAAGCCAGGGCTTTCATACCATTGCAGATAGCAATGCATCACAAAGACTCAATACCATGTTGTAGACATTCCTCAACTAGAGGCTTGGCAGGGGTCAAAAGGATTCAAAGAGTTTAGGTGGACTTTTGGGCAGGGTTTGTAGAAGGCAGAAGTAAGGGACTTGTGTTCAGACAAAAGATTTAGGCAGGATCTAAATGGAAGTGTTGGCTATGGAAAGGCTCGCTCCTTGTGGAAAGCATTACTAAGCAACAGCAGGGAATTACCCAGAACACAGAGACAGTCCAGTCTCTGGTCCCATACCCACTGTAAATTCTGTAACCTTGAAACAACCAAGCAACTCGCATTGATTTTCCGCAATATGCTGTCACAGTGATTTGCCACAATATGCCGTCTGAAAGGTGATTTTCCACAATATGCTGTCACAGAGATTTTCTACAATATGCCGCCATAGAGTGATTTTCCACAATATGCCATCATAGTGATTTTCTGCAAAATGCTGTCACAGTGATTTTCCATAATATGTCGTCAGAAAGGTGATTTTCCACAATATGCCGCCATAGAGTGATTTTCCACAATATGCCATCATACAGTGATTTTCCGCAAAATATGCTGTCCCAGTGATGTTCCACAATATGCTGCCATAGAGTGATTTTCCACAATATGCCATCATACAGTGATTTTCCGCAATATGCTGTCACAAAGGTGATTTTCCACAATATGCCGTTATACAGTGATTTTCCGCAATATGCCATAATACAGTGATTTTCTGCAATATGCTGTCACAGTGATTTTCCACAATATGCCGCCATAGAGTGATTTTCCACAATATGCCATCATACAGTGATTTTCTGCAATAATCTGTCACAGTGATTTTCCACAATATGCCGTCAGAAATGTGATTTCCCACAATATGTTGTCGCAGTGATTTTCCACAATATGACGTCATAGTGATTTTCCACAATATGCTGTCACAGTGATTTTCTACAATATGCTGTCATACAGTGATTTTCCACAATATGCCATCATACAGTGATTTTCCACAATATGCTGCCATAAAGTGATTTTCCACAATATGCCGTCATACAGTGATTTTCCGCAATATGCTGTCACACTGATTTTCCACAATATGCCGTCCTAGAGTGATTTTCCGCAATATGCCGCCAGGCTGTGATTTTTTGCAACAAGCCATCGGACTGAGATTTTACACAATATGCCGTTAGATTGGGCTTTTCAATGTCTGATTGGAATGATCATAGAGATGGGTGGAATGAGTTCTGCGAGTGTTCATAATCCAAGTAAACAATCTCTAAGTGATGTGGAAAGATGGAGGGAGAGCATAGTCAAAGCCATATGCTGCTCAGCACTCGGTAGCCCTGCCTCTTACTTACGCATGCAGGTGACTAAGGGGCTGAGCCTACCCCAGAAATTACTACATTCTCTGCTGCCAATTCCTTTTGTGGTGCCCCCAGCCATACTCCAGAAAAGAGACTGGGACTGCTGAGCTGGCAGGTGGGGTCTGACCCACCAATGCCCACCTTAAAGCCCAGCATAGGCACCCGATTCTAGCGAAGAGGTAGAAAGAATGGGAGAAGAGGAAAGACGAGGTTCCACTTAGGGTTTGAGGCCCCAGGCATAGGCCCTAGGCTGCTGGTGACTCTGTTTACTGCTGCGGTCTGTGCCCCACTTAGTTCAGATATTTCAGTGTGTTTGCAGAGTCTTAGAGCGCATGGAAGCACAGATAGTGGCATTCCCTATCCACTGTTTGGTTTTCTTCCAGTCTAGCTCCTGCCCTGGCCATGTCCTTGGGACCCGTGTAGTCCATCTCAGTAGCAAGTTGTTGACATCACCACCTGTCCACTCTTTGGAATCTGAGCAGTCCCTCAATAGTCCTGTATGTACCTATCCTCTGGGATCCCTTGACCTAGCTCTCAGACCCTGAGGCCTGCTCCTCACCTGGGCGAGCACAGTTGCCACCTTCCCTCTGGGACCATTTGGATCTCTGAAACCCCTCTGGCCTCTGGTGCTGAAGCCCTGGATGCAGACAAGTCCTGTGGCCTTTGGAAGATACCGCTACAAAAAGGGACAGTGCCATGACGCTAGGTCCTCCATTCAAGAGTGTGAGCCTTGCTGCTCCCCAATAACAGGGCTCATTCATATTTTTGATGCCCATCCAATACTTGAACTTTGCTCGATCCATACTTCAGGCAGAAAACCCTGAGATGAAGTATTGCCTTTGCCGCCCTACGCCTGAATCCCTGTCACTCCCAAACTAGACAGCTGGTAGAGCATCACTGCATGAGAAAGGCTTGCAGACTGACAGATGTGATCAATGTCATGTATTCATTTACTATTTGCACAGAAGTAACTCACAGACTTTCCACGCGTATTCAAAGATTAGCCACCTATCCGCCCCGGCCATTGGCGAACAATCAACCTTAAACCAGCGTATGAATGTTATATTAAAGGTAAGTGAGTACCAGAGATCAAAGGTGCACTCTAGATTGGAGAGCACTGGCAGTCACTGATTGCTGCAGCCATCTTCTGGACTTACAACCGCACCACCCGGTGACGCCTAATACCACACCTGCTAAACCTTTAGGGGGTGGTTGGGTTTTATACGGCTGCGCCATCACCGATATTGAAGGTCAAAGGGTTGCCACTATTAGGGACTAACCAACGCCATATGGCCAGTACAAAGTAGAACAAAAGCAAGTACCCCAAACTGCGCACCCTTTGATATTAACACATTATAGGCCAATAATCATCCATTATGGTTGACATTTTTTTAATTTGACAAAAGGAAACTCAAAAAACATAAAATATACAATATATCAGAAATCATTAAATGTGTTTGTGTTAGTATCATGGGATAGTGATTTTCTTAAATTGCGCCACCGGCTGTATGGCCATCAGTTTCGCCCTGCAAGGGCTTTATCAAGGCCATTCATCATTTCTGAGCTGCAAATGGGTCTGGCTCATTGAGCCTTGAAAACCGTGGAGTTAAATTGAAGCATCCAAAAAAATCATAATGTGTCTGCTTACACACTTTCAAAGCCGTAAACACCAAAGACATCTCTTAGTGTCGGGCCATTGCGTGGATCTTTGTTACATTTAGCAGGTAAATATCACACTTCACTTCATGTATCATATATCTAAACTATATTGGGGATATAATCCCTGGAGAAAGAAACTGCCTTGTGCAGCTGTAGAAACCCCAGCCCTTCTTGACTGCCAAAGGTCAACATAACATAACATTGCAGGTCTCTGAGAGCCATCCCCAACCCAAGTGCCTCCTAAAAATAGATTTAACCTGTGCACACCCCCTACGGCCATATTCACCCTTAGACACTTCACTTTCGAGTTCAGGCCTCCTCCAGCCACTCTGCCCTATACATGGCTGTTCTCTAAAACCTTCCTGGACTGTACGGGCATACTCCAGCCACCCTTCTTCAAGGTCACCCTTTAAACCATCCCGAACCTGTTCAGCCATCTAAAAGCCACCCATGCTTAGAAAACCCTTGAACCACCTCCAAACAGTGAGGACTCCAACAAGCTCTACCCACAGAGGCCTTTTAATATCCTCTCTGCCCGTCTGGGCACGTACCATTACCCCTCACACTCAACCCCAGGTGATACACAAGACCATGTTTGCCCCGTCAAGGTCTCCTACTCCCCACCACAACTCAGGAATGCCACATTGTGTTCGGTATTCCTGTGCAGACCATCACGGCAAATGTGAAAATATTGCATGATATGAAAATGTAGATAGGGGCTTGGGTTAGGGTATTCTTTAAAGTGGGGTGATGTGGGGAGGGAATTTCGGGGGGTCTCCCCCCACATCTATCTTTGCATAATTTCATTATACAGAATTCGATATTTTCGCATTTGCACCGTTGGACGTAGTATTTCAACATAGATCCTTTTCTTCAACCCAGACACTATCAATGCTATATTGATAGTTCTTTAGATTAATGGTCTCCAACTCCTGTCCTCTAGAGCCCCGACCACGATCACCACTGACTACGTCAGCAACTCCCATGTAAAGTCACTGTGCTCAAATGTTTTGTGTGTGGGTATCCTGAAAACATGGAGAAGAATGAACTCTTAAGGGCAGGACATGGAGCCCCTGAACTAGAACCAAGCTCAGTACTGATCCCAATTGCCAGGTGTGCCCTCTGATTCAGGACAAAAGCCAACCCGGAACTCGGCACAACATTGGTTCCCATTGGGTAGGTGTTTTCCTTGACTGGAGCAGATGAGCCCAAATTGTACCATCCCGTAACAAACTTTGGTGCTACCCCAGCAACCGGTGATTACAAACAATGTAAACCCATAGAGTCTGCCAGACACTTGTTAATATAATGTGAAGAATTAGGAGTCATACAGAAGCGGGAGTAGGAACAATACAATGACCCGACTTCTGATGTATTTTGGAGTGGCCTGTTTGGGGCTGAGTCATCAGTATTAACCACAGCAGCAATGCATGTATGGGAGGTGGTATGTAAAAAGATAACGAATATTAATGGTGACAGTTTTTAAGATGTTTTAACTCTGTTTTCAAATGAAGGCAGTTTCAGGAACTGTTCTTTTAATGTTTTTTAATAATATGAATGTAAAATGTGTATTTTGGTATTCTGGTATTTAGTGCGAAAAGGATGCTAGTCATCCAAAAACACACTTTAATAAATAAAATTTTAAAAAAAATAAAAAGTAAATCCCTGATCTACTGGATCTCCTCTGCACCATGGAATCACACGAACGTATTCCTTTTGACCCATCCAAAAAACCTCTTTTTCACCTATAGAATGTTCCCAAACTTTGCTGCCGGCTAATCCCCTCAATCCAATTGGCCCAGAGGGGCCAAGTCACCATTTCCTGGAGATTGCATGGACTGCACTTTGCCTGTCTGTCTTTGGCTCTCCCCTTCCAGTCCTCTTCAAGTCACCGTTTCCTGGAGATTGCATGGACTGCACTTTGCCTGTCTGTCTTTGGCTCTCCCCTTCCAGTCCTCTTCAAGTCACCCTTTCCTGGAGATTGCATGGACTGCACTTTGCCTGTCTGTCTTTGGCTCTCCCCTTCCAGTCCTCTCCAAGTCACCGTTTCCTGGAGATTGCATGGACTGCACTTTGCCTGTCTGTCTTTGGCTCTCCCCTTCCAGTCCTCTCCAAGTCACCGTTTCCTGGAGATTGCATGGACTGCACTTTGCCTGTCTGTCTTTGGCTCTCCCCTTCCAGTCCTCTCCAAGTCACCGTTTCCTGGAGATTGCAAGGACTGCACTTTGCCTGTCTGTCTTTGGCTCTCCCCTTCCAGTCCTCTTCAAGTCACCGTTTCCTGGAGATTGCATGGACTGCACTTTGCCTGTCTGTCTTTGGCTCTCCCCTTCCAGTCCTCTTCAAGTCACCGTTTCCTGGAGATTGCATGGACTGCACTTTGCCTGTCTGTCTTTGGCTCTCCCCTTCCAGTCCTCTTCGGGCACTCAGACCCTTTGTGCCGCCAGCCCCTGTTGTTATTGTTTCCCGGCTGCAGTGGATCCTGTAATATAATACAAGGGGGGGTTCTGTACTCACAGGAATTGAGCACTGTATTCTAACCAACACATAATTGTTCCTGTTGTTATTACTGTACACAATGGGGATGATTCATGGAATTATTTGCGCCGAAAAACAGGGATTTGTGCGCCATTCTGCCCGCAAACCCCCGTTTTTCGGCGCATATAATTCCATGAATCAGCCCCAATGTATTTAACTTAAAAAAAACAAGGCCATTAAAGGACATTCATATTTGACAGGATATCATATTGATGACACAGTTCCACGGATTATTTACATTTTTTACAACAATTCTCTCAAGCAAGTGCAATATAGTGCAAACAAAGTGCAAAGTGGCATACATCTAAAGTGCAAATTGCTTAACATTTACTTAGTTATTTTTTTATTGTGATTAGTTTACAATAAAACTGTACACATATATTCGACATCACAATATATAAAATATAGAGATATAAAATAAACATTATAAAACAAAATGATCACATCACATAAAGATATGTATCCAAAATATTTCCTAAAAATGTCTACATCTCAAGGTCAACAATACCCACAAATCATAGTCATTAAGAGTTCATCATATGACAACACGATTCTTCAATTTCCTATTATTTGCAAGAATGTTACTAACAACTTTTCAGTGCATCTAATACATTTACTAGTGAGTCCTTTATCTATCTCTACTTCCTAAGGTCGCCGTTGATGCAAATGCTAGTTGTAACGTTTCAGCGTTTGCTTAATTAGCCCGCCTTCTTCTGGACCTGACAAAAGCACCCAAAAAGTGTGCAGTGCTTATAGAATGGCAATGTGGGGCTTGTTAGTAACGGTAGTCGTTCTTCGAGACCAGGGGCCTCATTACGAGGCCGGCGGTAACCGAGCCGGAAAGAACGGCAGGTTACCGCCAGACCCGAATTACCATTCCGCCTCCATGATTCCCGGAATCACCGGGGCATTATGACCCCGGAGACCCGGGAATTCTGGAGGCGGAATTGTGTAAGTCCCCATTCCATTGGAGCCCCATAGGACTCCATGGGGATGGGGACAATGGAAACACTGGTTCCGTCTGGTCAGATCTGGCGGGAGTGACACCTCCTGCCTGTTAATCAGCCGGTCCGGAAACAACGGTGGCAGTGGTTTTACCGCCACCGTTCTTTCCGGACCGGCAGGGTCGTGGCCTCAGTGCCCTTCCCAAACGTGGTCCGCCGGGACGTGAAGGACGTGGAAGCTGTTCAGACACCTAGGAGAGTCTGCCAGTGAGAAGCAGAGCCAGCATCCCTGTGCCCTACTGAGGAGGTGTGGACACAGCAGAGCCCAACTCTTATACAAAATAAATAAGAATGTGCTTTTAATCAGTGCACTTTGTAAAACGTTCCACCCTTTTTGTTCAATGTTTCCAGACAGAGCCTCATTACGACCCAGGCGGTAAGGGGTTAACGGCGCCGTAAAAGGTGTTGGCGCCGTTAAACCCGTACCGCCTAATTACGAGGTCCCTTTGCGGGTCCCGACCTTAACGGCTGGTTTTACCAGCCGTTAAGGAAGGAACCCGCAAAGGGACTTTCAAGGTAATTACGGTACCGCAATTTGCGGTACCGTAATTACCACCTTCCCCATTCCCATTGAGCCCTATGGGGGCAAAAATGGGAATGGCCAATGGTGAATGGGGAATTACCGCCCCGCCAACCTTGGAATGGGCGGTAATTCCGCCATTCACCGTGGCGGAGTTGGTAAAATACTGGCGTCAACCATGGCGCTAATAGCGCCATGGTTAACGCATGAATCCTGCATACTTTAGATCGGCACACGTTTTTGATGAATGTCTTCACACTTTAGAAAGGAATCCGTGTTCTTTATGGTTCTACGTAATGTATACCAAATTTAAAATAACCGGGCTGAAAGTGCAGAGTTTTAATTGAATTTTCAAAATGCCTTTTCGTTTTTTGCACTTTTTATTTTAAATGTGGGGTAGAACCTCACATCCCACATCCCACCTACCTTAATTTATTCCCTTACCCAACCCCCTATATGTGTTTGTGTAAAAAAGTGCAAATAAAGTCTTTTTTCAGGCATGTGACAAAACACTCAATTAGAGATGACCAGCGACCCTCCCCTAGGCTCTTGTACAGCACGGGATGGAGATTATGGTCACCATGTGTTGGCTAATGATATGAGATGATTGTTTATTTATATAGCACCTACACACAATGGGCCTCATTACACGGTAGGTGGGCCATGGCTACCCCCTACTGCCTTCTGGGTCCGGTAGGCGGTATGGGTACTTACCGGGTCATTCAGACCCTTGAGGACCCGGTAAATCCCCATGCCAATTGCCATTCCCCATTCCCATTCGTGCCCCCATAGGGTTCAATGGGAATGGGGAAAGAGCTAATAATGGTACCGCTACTAGCAGTACCGTTATTTGCTCTCAAGTCCATCAGCGGGTCCCCTCCTTAACGTGTGGTCTGACCACACGTTAAGGACGGGACCTGCTGAGGGACCTCGTAGTAGGGCGGTAGGGGATTACCGGCACCGGTGCCCTTACCGGTGCCAGAAATCCCCTACCGCCTACCGTGTAATGAAGCCCAATGTGTTTCAAAGCGCTGGGGAGGAATGCTTGCTTTGTGCTGCATGGACTGCTTGTGTCCCCCCATTTGTTCAATAGGAGGAATGGGCGCGAGTGCAGGAGGCTGCAGTAGTGTGGCTGAGGTATCTGGCTGATAATGCGGACTCATGCGGACTCATGCACGAGGTTTATAGGATGGCAGCATTTGTTCCCAATAAGACTTTGCAGAAGGGAAGTGCGCCCCTGGGAAGACGCTCGGCGAGTGGCCACAATCATAGTAATCCCAGAGCCATAATAGGGAGATCTTCTGACTGTGAGCACAGGTCTTACACCGTCACCACCCTTCACAGTGCACGGACCCTGCCCTGCCCCGCCCCCCTCCTACCCCCACGTGTGCTGATGCCTTTTTGGATCACTTTCATAGAGTCCTGGAATTCAGCTCTCGCCTTTTATTAAAATCTGAGAGGGGTAGAACTGTGCTAAGAACTGGCTTGGAAAGACATTAAGGGGCCAGGACAGACAATATTTTGGGGGTGTTTATAGGCAGTCCAATATTGTAAAGAGATCCTGGGAAATTGTGGACTTTGAAACACATTGCCAATGACACTATTCACATTACTCAATGATGTTCCCTGGTGGCCAAACTAAGCACTGATTTATTCTTGCTAATTGTCCTGGACATTCAACCAGATAATCCTCCACTTTCCAGCAATAGTTCCAAACCAGACCTACATGTAACCAGGGGTGGACTGGCCTACAGGGAACTTTGGAGATTTCCTGATAGGCCTCTGCACCCTGGGCCTCTTTTGTGTGGTAACCTATTTTATTTTCACATTTTATCATAGGAAAAGGGTTGGGCTTGCTGAAAATGTGTAATATGGGGCCACTTTGAACATTATTTTCCAGGGCCTCTTCTGGTTCGCAGTCCACCCCTGCATGCAACGTTGCATGCCAGACTCGAGGAAAGAGTGGCTGACCATCCAGCATAGAAGGTGATATTTGATTGCCAATTTGGCCCATTCTTGGAGGGTGATACCTGATATGAAATACTCAGAAGGGCCCTCAACCACAGAATCACTGTATGGTTGGTCCTTGAGAATGTATCATGTTATTGAACAGGCGTCAGTAGCGGCATCATAACTGAGCTGAATGGAAGGTCCATGGGGACTCCTTATTCTCACCCTGTATTGGTACAGGAGCCCCAAAACCGTTGTGAGAAGCATGGTGAGAGCTTGGAGGCAAAAAGGGTACAGCGTTAATTTATCTACAGTGTTTTTTCGGCTGTTTTTTTTGTTGAAGTTATTTTTGGGAAAAACTAATAGAAAAATATAGGGGGTTGTGGGAAAGGGTATAAATTGGGTTGGGGGGTCTGGAATGGTGTACAATTAATAGGGGAGGACAGTGGGGGGAGCCCTCCAAAAATAAAAATAACATTTTGGATGATTTTTCGATTAGATTTCAGCAAAAAGCTCATTGAAAAAAACACTGTCGATGAATGAACATAGAACCGGCAAAAAGTTTAGCAGAAAAGGAAAAGAGTGCAAGAGAACAAGTGCATGTGCAAGAAGAGGTGCTTTGTAAGGAAATAGCCAAGACTGAAGTCGGAATTAAAAAAGAACCCTTCACTTAACCAGGGTGTGGGGCTCCTTCCTCCGAATGCAAAGTGTCATACTTCTGTACTGCGGGTTGCTTCAGAACTCGCCAATAAAATTACACAAGTCATCCACAAAAGGAGTGTACACCAGGCAAGAAGTAACGCAATTTATTCTGGGCCCAGGCGCAGCTGATAAAAGTGAAATTCACACAGATGGCGGAACAGTACTGCATGAAAGGTGCTGTCAAATTAGGCCCCTAAAACAAACGTTTTTATAACCATACAAACTAATTAGCGTCAAAGCATATTGCAACATTGAGATAGTCCTCCCTGTGGAGCTGATTGGAAGAGCTACGTCATCCCCTTATGGAAAAGCATACATTACCCCACCGTAGTTGGGTCCTGCAAATCTCAGCACACCACCGTCGACCAACTCTGTAATGTCACAGTCCAACTCACAATTCCCACATTAATAGTGGCAAAACATTGAGACATTTGAGATGACCAGTGGGTCTTTATTCATCTGCCACCGGCATCTACATCCGTTTCTCATAGGAATATAGTCGATCATGGCATTGAAGGAGCCTTGAACCACTGGCACATTACCAATTTAATGTTGCATCTTAAGAATGCTTAAAACCTTTTCTCAGGTTCCCACGTGGCAAGGGGCAATTTGAAACAGCTATGGGAAACTTCGAAACCACCAGTAGACCAGTTTCATAAATTAATTTGCCGAATTATAAAATTATTGTGTGCCCACTGCCATTCTTCGACACCCATGAGCTTAGCTGCCTGACCTCGAAAGTATCAAGAGCTATTCATTTCTTACACCCGTGATCCCTGGAACATGTAATTTGCAATGTGCCGTCAGCTTCTGCTGCTACTAAGCACATTAGTAAAATGTGAATTTGTAATGAAAAGCATGCTCTGAGGCCTGTTTCCAGTGCCACGATCTAATGTTAAGCCAAGTATACTTACCTGCAGCATATTTGTATTGCCTATATGTTACTTGCCTCGAAACACAAACATTTAGGGCATTCTCTGGCCTAGTGCATAGAATATAACTGAGTAGCTATCAATGAAGTCCCCTCCCATATTAGCAGACTACTCCCGCAGCTGGTAAGTTCTCGCCTCTTTACCACGCTGAACTTTCATTTTTACTACATTACTCCTCCCTTTTCTTGATCCATCAATAATTAATTCTTTTACTTCACCCAGTGCCCACTCTACTGCTCTCTTTTTAGAGATCCATACTCTTATTAGTCTGCTCATGTCACATACATCTTCTTCCCAGTCTTCCAATGATCCCTTTATCAGCATACATGGTTGTATTGTAAACCAGTCAACTTCATCATCAACTTTTTCACCCTTGGTTAGTTTGTTGGGCTTATTTTTATCATTTACCCCATCAACATTCAGGGGCAACATACAATGTTCTCTCCTTTTGTTAGTATAAAGTCTCAAAATAGTTTTGCCAATGCTGAAGGTGATGAGCATGAGGACCACTGCAGGGATAGTCACTTGAAATGCACCTGAGAGCCACGCTGGCCCCCATGCAAAAAGGGTGCCCCGCCAATTGTTCGATTGCACCCCATTAGCTTTTTTGTCATCTTCTCATGGAGTGTCTATATTTCACTGATAGCTGCACTCAATGTTCCATTTGATGCTTCTCCATCGGTCACTACGGTACAACATCTGCTCCATATCTTGGCACAAACTCCTCCCTCTGTGGCAGTGAGAAGGTCTAATACGTACCTATTCTGGAGTGCCAATAAGCATAGCACTCTCAGCTCTTCATTCACCATGTTTAGCCACTTGGCATTAGCTGAAGTTTGCACACCTGGGAGCCCTAAAGACAGAAAAAAGTGGTTGCCTTGGAAGACAGTCAAAACTCAGCAGGAATTGCTGCCAGATTTTCTGTGCTCTCCTCAGACCAATAATTATTTGCCCTCCTTTTTTCTATTTAGTACTCCTCGCATTGTTTGCTCCTTGTCTTGATGCACTACTTTTTCCTTAAGCACCACTGACTGCTCCTTTAATGAGAGCCCCATGTTGTTGCTTCAGAGCACCACCAGGGCAGGGCTGTGCAGTGTCGATCCACATGCCCACCACAAATCCAGGACAGCTTCCCCCTGCGTCAGTGCCACACTGCTGATCACCTTTGCACAGCTGGTGTTAGTTCCCAGATAGGTGGACCCACTGGATCAGAAACACAGAGGGAATTGTGTAAAGCTCTTATGTAAACAGGTCAATACATGCACATATTTTCCCCAAATGGCTTTGTAGCTATTGTTCACTTTGGACACAACATTTTGTTCAAATCCTATCAATCCTTCAGCACGACATTGCATTATTCCCCCTCCCATTTGCTGCCATACCATACTGCCCCTTTTATTCTCATTATTGGTCGTGTGGGCCACCATGGAATGCTATGCCCTTCTTTATCTATATAATGCAGTAGTTTGTGTTCATTGATTACCTGCTCCCCCTTTTTAGACCCTTCTGTTATGTATTCTACTATAATCTTTATGGTTTCTCTTTTTTCAGCCATCCTGTCACGTTGCACATCATTATCTGTGTAAACCTCTTCCCCTTCATCCACCCATTGGACAGAAACACGTATTCCTTGAAATAGACCCCTAGTTTTGCAGAGGGATAGGTGCATTAGGCATCCTGCTTCCTCATATGATACATCCTGAGGTAGGAAAAGCTTGGGTGCTCCTATAACATGTGGGATGAGTGACCAGACGTAGCATGTACCGGTGGCCCGTTCTCTTCCCACAAGTTGCATTTCATCATACCAGACGTTTCCAGATCTTATATCCTGCCCCTTTTCAGTGTCATGATGGAACTCCTCTTCATTGAACACATTTCTTTTTGTTCTGTTCACACTAATATTTGAACGTATAACACTTTTTTCGCTAAGGAATGAATATGATCAAAATATTAGTCCTATACCAATGCATGTTAATATTATTACACACCACAGCATAGAAATGTTTTGCCATCTATTTACGATAACATTGACCTGAAAAATACCATCTCCTTCTTCTCTTGCTGGTCATCTATAAAACCTTATTGCTGAAAAAAGGGTTAATGAACATTGGTGAATACTTCCCATCATGTTGTGCTCTGCCCTTCTTCTCCGGGGGAGCTGATGCTCTTCTTGCTGCACACGTTGGTGATGTGGACCCATCCTCGACAACCCTCGACCTTTACAGCTGTCGGTGTTGATTATGTCACTGCATGTGGAGCAGTAAAATGTTCTTCTTTCCACTTTCTGACATGTTTTCATATAAACACTTTGTCTCCAGGATAGAGAAGTGCTACTCATGGAAACTCTCTTGCCTGCTTGCCACTGTTTATTTCACCTGCTTGCTCTGTCTGTATTCTTGGGTTTGTCTGTTGGGATATGTAGGCAAGTGATCTTGTATGTTCTGTGACATATGGAACTCCTCCCCCAAAATGTTTGAAGAAGAGTTACCATCAGAAATTGTATGTGCCAGAGAGATAGGCGCATGCATTCTCCAACCAGTAACAATTTAATGGGCAGTCAAGTCATGATCTCCTCCAAGTGAATTTCGCAAAGCAAAGAGAGCAAGGTGTAAGCAATATAGTCATGTCTTACCAAACATAAGTGTTAGGTTAGCAAAGTGCTCTTTTAATAATCCATTCATTCTCTCAGCCACACTGTTGGCCTGTGGGAGGTAAATGGTACATTGCTCGTGCCGTATTGCCAGAGGGCAATTATTTACCCACTCAAATCATTTGTCAGAGCGAACAGACATCATTACAGGCACAGGGACCAGCCTCAGGCCAACGTGAAAACTGACATACCACAGTAAGCATCTATCTATAAGAGGTACATCTATTTTGCATGTCAACATAGTGTATATGCAAGTGCCAGAAGGGCGATTCCGGTCACAGTAAAGTTCCTTGTACCACTTTCAAAGTGTGACCAGATAAAAAAGGTTGACATGTCATGCACTTGCTCACAAATTCAGACACATATTCATGTAGATTTGGCACAAACCAATCCCCACTTATCCCTGCAGCCGCATGCTCTTTTGATATGTGGACAGGATAGTGTAGATGTTCCAAAACCACATTTCACCATTTTCTTAGCATTATCATCTTTCTGGCGCTGTCTTGCCTAGAAAATAGCACCTTGCTGGATTGCTGGATTGGAGACAGAGAGCACCCCCTTTTCTTCCAAGGTTCTATTTCATCATTTGGTGTTTCTCCCTGTAATTCTATTATCTGCACTATAGGTGTTGCATTAAAGCCCTCTGGCAGTGCATCTGTTGTTTAGTTGTTTTCATCAATGCAATAAGTGGTGTTTTCTCCTTCTCACCTTTCTGGCAAATATGCTGCTTCTCTTGCTGCTCTGTCTGCTCTTTCATTACCTAATGAGATAAAATCTTGTTCCTCAGTATGTGCTTTGCACTTGTTTATGGCCAATTATACTGGGAGCGGTAGCATTTCCAACAATTTACTCAAAAGTGCTGCATGTTGTTCCTGTGAGCCATCACTTCTCTTGAACCCTCTCTTTTGCCATCTTGCTAGTCCTGATTGTACTGTAGATGTTATGAACCTGATAAAAACTAGATGTTTACTGAGGCGTCTGAAAAACAGAACCTGATTAATGCTGGATCCTTACTTGGGAGTCTGAAAAACAGAATCTGATACAAACTAGATCCTTAATGCGGTGTCTGAAACCCAGAACCTGATGAAAACTAGATACTTATTGGGGTGTGAAAAACAGAACCTTAGCAAAACTAGATCCTTACTGTGGTGTCCATAAAGAGAACCTGATTAAAACTAGATGCTTACTGGGGTGTCCAAAGCCCAGAACCTCATTAAAGGTAGATGCTTCCTGGTGTGTCTAAAAAACAGAATGTGATAAAAACGAGCTGCTTACTGGCTTGTCGTAAAACAGATCCTGATCAAAACGACATGCTTACTAGGGTGTCTGCCAAACAGGTGTCTGAAAAACAGAACCTGATGAAAGCTAGATCCTTATTGTGGTGTGCAAAAAAGAGAACCTGATAAAAACAACATGCTTACTAGGGTGTCAAAAAACATAGCCTGATTAAAACTAGATCCTTACTGGGGTGTCCAAAAACAGATTCTGATGAAAACTGGATGGTTACTGGGGGGGTCCGAAAACAGAACCAGTTGAAAACTAGTTGCTTAATGGGGTGACCGAACAACAGAACCTGATGAAAATGAGACCCTTAATGGGGTGTCAAAAACACGAGCCCGAAAAACAGAACCTAATAAAAACAACATACTTACCTGTCTGTCCAAAAACAGAAGTTGATAAAAACTCAATCCTTTCTGGGGTGTCTAAATACAGAACCTGACGAAAATTAGATCCTTAATAGGGTGTCAAAAACCAGAGCCTGAAAAACAGAACCTGATCAAAACTGCATATTTACTGCAGTGTACAAAAACAGGACCCAATTAAAACTAGATCCTTACTTGGGTGTCCAAAAAGAGAACCGGGTGAAAACTAGATCCTTACTGCAGTGTCCAAAAACAGAACTTGATGAAAGCTAGATCCTTACTGGGTTGTCCAAAAAACAGAATATTATAAAATCTTCATGCTTACTGGAGCGTCCAAAAACAGAACCCAATTAAAACTAGACCCTTACTGGAGTGTCCAAAAACAGAACCGGATGAAAACTAGTTGCTTAGTGGGGTGTCCGAAAAACAGAACCTAATAAAACAACATACTTACCCGGCTGTCCAAAAACAGAAGTTGATTAAAACTCGATCCTTACTGTGGTGTCAAAAAATTGAAGCTGATTAAAACTAGATCCTTTCTGGGGTGTCTAAAAACAGAACCTGAAGGAAATTAGATCCTTAATAGGGTGTCAAAAACCAGAGCCTGAAAAACAGAACCTGATCAAAACTGCATACTTACTGCGGTGTCCAAAGATTTTTACTTGGGTGTCCAAAAACAGAACCGGATGAAAACATAGATCCTTAATGCAGTGTTGGAAAACAGAACTTGATGAAAGCTAGATTCTTACTGGGGTGTCCAAAAACAGAGCCTTATAAAAGCTTCATGCTTAATGGAGCGTCCAAAAACAGAACCAGATTAAAACTAGATCCTTACTGGGGTGTCCGAAAAACAGAACCTAATAAAAACATAATACTTACCCGGCTGTCCAAATACAGAAGTTGATTAAAACTCGATCCTTACTGTGGTGTCCAAAAACAGGACCCAATTAAAACTAGATCCTTACTTGAGTGTCCAAAAACAGAACCAGTTGAAAACTAGATCCTTACTGCAGTGTCCAAAAACAGAACTTGATGAAAGCTAGATCCTTAATGGGATGTCCAAAAAACAGAACCTTATAAAATGTTCATGCTTACCCAGCTGTCCAAATACAGAAGTTGATTAAAACTCAATCCTTATTGTGGTGTCCAAAAACAGGACCCAATTAAAACTATACCCTTACTTGGGTGTCCAAAAACAGAACCAGTTGAAAACTAGATCCTTACTGCAGTGTCCAAAAACAGAACCCGATGAAAACTAGATCCTTACTGGAGAGTCCAAAAATAGAACCGGATGAAAACTAGGTGCTTAGCGGGCTGTCCGAAAAACAGAACGTAATAAAAACAACATACTTACCAGGCTGTCCAAAAACAGAAGTTGATTAAAACTCGATCTTTACAGAAATCCATGCATGAGTTGCATGTGACAGACAGTACTAAGAAAATCAATTCCCATTACTATCCTAATTTGAACAAACTGGAAAAGAGAGCCATCCAAAAGCTGGCATCCAATCAGGATTTCATAATTAAGGAGGCAGACAATGGGGGAAATGTGGTGATTATGAATAAGGGAGACTATATCACAATGGGACTTGTTCATCTGAATACCCCTGGGTGCTATCAGGCACCATCCACTCAAACCCTCACATTTTTGCGAGACACAATGCAAATCTTACAGATTTTTGATGAATTGCCATTTACTTCTAACCTTTTGTTGGTCACACTCGATGTGAAGGCTCTATATACTTCTATTGAACATCATAAAGCGATTGAAAGGGTTTAGTACAATTTCTGTGAATATTCGGCTTCATATTTTGAACACATTGAAATGCTCAAGGATCTATTACTGTGTACACTCACTGATAATGTGTTTTTGTTCAACAATGTTTACTATAAACAGCTAATTGGGAGCGCTATGGGGGCAAGCTTCGCACCAGCCCTGGCAAATATATTTATGCATCAATATGAACAACAATTTGCTTTTTCAAATGGGCAATTCCTACAGTATATCCATATGTGGAACGGTTCATAGATGATGTGATCATGGTCTGGTCTGGTACGGTGGAATGTTTTCTTGACTTTGTGAAATACCTTAACTACAACAATTGGGGAATCCAATTCAAAGACACATACAGTGACACGTGCATTAATTTCCTAGACCTAACAATTTCAATGTCAGATAAACGTTTTGTGACTAAAACATTCCTCAAGTCAACTTCGGTTAATGTAGTATTGCATGCTGAGAGTTGCCAGAGGAAGTCGGTTATTACCAATATCCCCAAGGGGGAGTTAATTAGGGCTAGAAGGAATTGTTCAAATAATGCTACCAATCAGAATGTGAACTGATAACCAAGAGATTTCTATTGAGAGGCTACGATTCTTGCACCCTCAGTACAGCGATTTATGAAGTGAACAATATGAAGAGAGAGGATCTACTAATCCCCAAAGTACGTACTAGGATGACCTACAGTAACAAATTGAGATTTATTACACGTTATAATGCAGACAGTTTCAACATATATTCAATCATGAAGCGACACTGGCATTTGCTCCATTTGGACAAGGATATCAGCACATGGTTAGACCCATATGCTAATTTCATTTACAACAAAGCAAGTACTCTTAAGAACATACTCAGCCCGTCTGTTATGTCCAATCTGCAACCAAAGCAAACCTGGTTGCAATTGGCACAGAACAAAGGGTTCTATAAATGCAGGGGCTGCTCAATGTATGCCCATGCTTTGGAAACTAAAATAGTTGACTTTGGAATCTTGAGAACATATCATGTGAATTCCTTTATTAATTGCAATTCCAAATTTTGTGTATATTCCTTTTCATGTCTATGCAGACTTTACTACATTGGGAGCACGATTCAGCCATTCAAAATTAGAATGAGGGAATACCTGTCGACTATATCAAATCAGGATGCTAAACACCCTTTAGCAATACATTGGCAAAAGGTACACCAGATGGATGACAAGAAACAAATTACATTTGTGGGTATAGCAAAAGTCACTCTACCTCAGAGAGGGGGCAACCTTGTACTGAAACTTAGACAATTGGAAGCACAATTTATTTGCCAATATCATACAGCCCTGTGTGGACTCAATACAGAACATGAATTATTAGTATTTTTGTGATATTTTGCATATTCCTATTGGTGTTTTGTGGAGATGCATGTCATCATATGTGTATAATCATCAGATATTACCCTGTTATAAATAGAGCATTGTTAATGCCAGTGTAATATAATGTCTGTACTTGGGGATGTGTTTGTGTTCTACCAGGTTTTTACAAGAGCAGAATCAACTTTAAGGGTAAAAGCATACTTGTTGCTATCTAGTACCAAAACTAACTTGGCATGCGCTCAAAACTAGGATGCAATACGTGTTCCTTAATGGAGTATATATTTATTTGCCTTGAGCTCAACGTTTGTACACAATAGAATCAGGCTAACTCAGCCCCTACTACAACATGAACAAACTATCTCTCATACTTCAACTTGGGGTAGATACCCGTTACCACCAATGAGTGGTTTATATAACAGGCATTACTTATGTGACTAGGAATACTCATCCAATATGGCGGCTACTTGAGCCCACATTTCTGTTCTATGCAGCATGCACTATGCAATGGGTATAGGCTAGTCAGCAAGCAGCCAGGAACTTGGTTCAGAAGGGAACACACGCCGAAAGGCTGAGTGAGTAACGTGTCTTTGTGTATGACCCCTGAAGGTTTAGTGGGTTCTATTATCACACACGTGATGTTGATAATAATAAGATGAACTCATTTAGCTAACTGAGCGCACATTTCTCTTTCTTTTACCTCTCCGTGCACAGGAATTATGGAATTGATTCACACACATGTAGACATAATATTGGATGGATATTGTTTACAAACGCTGTTCAAATGCAGTAATTACCATTATCTATTGATTGGAATCACGCAACTGCAGATCATATAGGTACGTGTACCATTAATTTATCAATATAAGATTGGTTACAATTTTAAGTCTAAAGGTTATCTAGTCTAATTAGTGTCAGTTGTTATATTCTATTTTAAGATAACAACTTGCACAAAGAGTGCGCCCATGGTCATTCGACAATTGGTAAGTGGCAGTATTTACATTTCACCACTTCTAAGTTAGAGTTGTTCATAATTAGCGATGGCTTCAGGTAACTTAGCGGTTAATCCTATTCTTTTATGATATAGATTGATACCAAGGCTACACAAGGTGCATTCTTTTTATTATTACTATATGCTATGTTGTTAGAACTGATATAATATCGTTTTGTCCTCATTGTATATGTTGGCCTATGCCCAGTCGCTTTGCGAGGAAATTTGTATTACAAGTTCGTGACCTCAAGTGAATCAAGCCTCCATTTTAGGTTAAAGCCGCCATTTTAGTTTATTGTATAAAGCCACCCTGTAGTCTAAAATGTCTGTCTCGTGTGCTCTTGAACTTGCCTTAACCTCTTCAACCTCTGTAAGAGAGTTAATGTTCAACCTGCCTTCAGACTACATGTTAGGGTCATGTAGACCTTGTCCTTCGTTGACCTCGGGATCAGGGGATTACTTGAATCGGCGATGTTAACCTACAAGTATACAAGAACAATAACGCTATCCAAATACGACATATGAAACATTTATTTGATCTGTATTAAAGCAATGTGTAAAGAGTGTAACGTTAAACTAGAGAATAATAGTGTATGTTAGTAAATATGTTGAAAAGTAAACCGCATGCACGAGATATGTAAATTAGGAAACGAACCTGGCGCGACCCTAGCCCAGTTCATAATTAACCTGAAAGTGGCTGGACATCGTTATAACTAAAATGTATAAATACGCCGATGTCCAGCTAGCAATTCCTGTTCACTGCTCACATTGAACCCTGCTGGTGGTCTCTGTGATGTATTGACAGCCAAATAGCTATTTGTGTACTTTGTTTGGTAACTGTTCAGTTTTGTAATAAAGATTCTGGGAATCTTTTCTAGCCCGTGTTGGTGTATTTTCCTTTGCTTGGTGTAAAAGCCTTAATATTGTATTTTTATGATTCCACAATATGGCTCTTGCGAAACTTGGCTTTATCACATATTGAACCATGTAGACTTTGTACATGAACACCAATTCTAATTTTCTGTGTTTACTTTTCTCTTAACCGTCCCTCCCGTTTCCATATGCACACTTGCCGTTTGATATCCTTTTTGTGACTTTTTGAAATACCTAATTGGATGGGTAAAATTCTATGTTGTTGTGAATGTATTCTTCTGATATTCTCTTTGCTTTGTATTTGCGCCAACCAGTGGTCGAAGTGAGCGGGAGCGGTCGGGAGCGGTGCTCCTATACTTTTTTTAATTAGCTTGTACAACTCCTATACTTTTATTTTAAAATGAAACCGTTCCGGAATGGTTTTGTTTTAAAATAAAAGTGTAGGAAGAAGTTGAAACCTTCACTTTCAGTGTACTGCACTGAACGTTCCCTTAAACAGCAGGTGCAAGTGTTTGCGGGGGTGTATTGTGTGTGGGAGGGGTTTTGGCAATGGGGTTTGTGGGGAGCAGGGGCAGGCCAGCAGGGCACATAGCTCCACTACTTCTTTTCGCACACTTCGACCACTGGCGCCAACCATAATGTTGTATCATACGGCTAATGTTTTTCTGCCTTGCCAAACTGCCCTTTTGTTTGTGTTGCCTAAATGGAAATATTATGATGTGGTTATAAATTCAACTGCATATGTTGTATACAGCCTCAGACGAAGAGCACAAGGCTCAAAACACGTGTCAGGCTGACCTACAATCAATTAAACACATGCAACTCACACATGGATTTCTGTGATTTGTGCGCAGTGTGAATGCAACCTTTGCTTTGTAACCTTCAAAATATACAGCTTGTAAACGCAGCTGCGGATCAGCGGGCCGCTTACCACGATGAAAAAAGAACGGTCATAAAACACCATTCGGACAGATATACTGAGGAATGAAAGGGCCAAGCTGTTATAAATATGTCAGTGGAACACTAGAAGTATTTCATACCCATCTGAATGACATCCGGTCCCCAATGCAGTGCTTTAATCAGGCAATATTCGATGCTGTCGTGTTGTCATTTTGACAGTGTTGACAGAAGGATGCTTCCTTGTCTTAAACCATTGGATGACAAAGCCCCTCCCCTTAAGTAGGTCTCCAGTAGGAGGCAAGTAAGATGGTCCTGATTCACAAAATGTTTTTCAATGGGATTGCCCCAGTCAGTCAGTAACTGTATTCAGCCATAAAGTGCATACAAACACACAGGGCCTCATTACGGGTTTCGAGGCAGCCATGCCCTTAAATCGGTCCGGGTCCGTGGTCCCTGAATGGGGAAATACCGGGCCATTCCAATCTTGGAGGACCCGGTATTTCCCCATTCAGGGAACACATCCCCATTCCCATTCGAGCCCCCAAAGGGCTCAGTGGGAATTGGGAGGGAGCTAACAACGGGCCCGTTAATACTGGGCCCGTTGTTAGCTCCCTGGTCCCCTCGCGGGACCCGCAAGGACGTCAGGTCTGACCAGGCCCTGCAATTCCCATGAGGTGTATGACTCAAGTAGGTGCTCCTCGAGTCTACTGTCACCCCTGAAGCCCCTGACCAACAGGCCCACACCCTGACCTTTTTCTCAGTGGCACAATGTTTGCACCGGATAGCACGGGACGCTGGGACCTACTTTCAGATGGACTATCAGTATCATACTGAATAGAGTCACTAATTTCGATCATGCTCTTTGGTCCCAAGTGACATCTCATATTTCTTGCTAGAATGCAATTGGCCACTCTCTGGTCCCAGAAGTCTATCTGCAAAGAATCAAAGACGTTACCCCCCTGATAGGTCCATCTAGTACAGTTAGCAATATCTTCGCAAATAACCTAGTAGAAGCCACATACCGTATGAAGCCAATGGATGCATGTGTTAATAAGTGCTTCCTTATTTTCTCTGTGATTCAGGGCCTGTTTGGGAACCTTATAAAGGAATACTGTACCACCCCCTCCCCCCCCTGTTTGAACCCCCCTCGTCTTATTGGTTGTCACACTTCGCCCAGGACGTGGCCTCGGATAGGCTTGGTTTGGGGCTGATGTGACAGTTGCACTACTTTGATCCGTGAACCTGTTGCAAATTCTTGGGGGCCGGAAGATTTAAAATCTGCTGCACCTTATTAACCTGGGCACAATTGGAATGATCAGTCTCTCCAATTATGCAGTTATATCCGGTCCCGTTCTCATTAGTACCCCTGTTGTATGTTTAATCAACACAATCAAACTGGATAGGATCCTCTGGGGGTTTAAAAGCCCCCTGAACTTCCACTTGAATCGGTGAAGCCCCCCACCCCCATTCTCTCCCTCTCTGCTAGGCATCCACCAGGACAAGGATCCGCTTTAAGTCCGCGAGTTCTGATAAAACAAGGCTACACTGGAAAACACTCGCTATTGGAGCCCCACTATGGACCGGGGAGACAGTGTCCAGGGAGGAGGTATTATGGGGACTGGGTGTATGAAGCAGGCCTGGGGCTGGGCTGATCTCGGCACACGTGAGCACGTCACTCTTATTTAAAACTAAGCTCATTGGAGGAGAGCGATTCTGAAAACAACACATGCATTAGCGTCAGTGCCCTCATCTTTCATAGTTTCCATGGGTACTGCAAAACATTTTCGGCCTGTGAATAATGGCAAAATCATAGTCATAATAGTGATCCTATGAAATTAGAGATTTTTATAGGGTCGCGATTAGGCCTGTGTTGAACCCCTCTGCCCGATGGCCAATGTGGTGGGTCAATAATTACAATGTTTTGGCCTGTTGACACCCTCATAAACGAATTTTCCTTTCCCAGATCAACTCCCGTTGGGCCGCTGTGCTGCGCAGTAGGATTAGTTTCCGGGTGTTTGTTAATGGCTACATTGGGCGGTGAAGCTGGTGTTTCTCCCTTGTTGCCCTCTGGTGCCCTCACAATTATATTTAACCCCCGTAGGTCCCCAGACCGGCCTGACGGCAGGTCCTCCATTTTCCTTGTGGTCGCAGTCACAATATTATAATATTTGTATTATAATTATAATACAAATAAATAAATAAATAAATAGTTTGATTTTACTCAACCTGTGATATGTTTTACCATGTAACTACCTAATCTGAAAAAGTTCTTTCTTTTATTGGGCGGCTTTTTTGTAACCCTCAAGTAAGCCTCCTTAAGCTTTGACTAGCGCCACGATGCGTGCGGGCTGTAGCGCGCTCTACAAATACGAATAAATAAATAAATATTAGCACCAATACCTTTTTCGACAGAAGTGACACTCTCCCAACGCTCAAGGCTATGGATAGGCACTCTGCTTACAGTATCAGTAGGCGGGAGCTCCACTGTCTTGTTAGCCAGTTCTTACGACTTGCAAACCATTTGAGTAGCATCAAGAAACTGATTGATTTCCCTTGAGAGTAGTCCCCTCCCCCGAGATTCTTGTGGGGCTACGGGGGTGTTTTTCCCCAGCACCTGTGCGTACACCTGCATAGAGAAGAAGACCCACTGCCAGTTTCCGTTTGACTGTCAGCTTCTTGCGCTTAAACGTATCTTGCTCGTTTCTATATTCTTGCATATTGAGAAATTAATATAGGGCGTGATGTTTGCTGCGAAAAAAAAGGAATAAACACAGGTACACCGAATAATCCCAACCGTCCCTGTGCCTCACGGCTTCTCGCGGCTTCTCACCTGGGCAAGAGTCTCCTCTGCCTCGCCGCTTTTCCCAACTAGCAGGGGTCAAGTCTTAAAAATTAAAGTGGGGGGACTCATCAACAAACGCAATGAGATGTGATGTTGCCAGAAATTAGCATATTAAGATGCAATATGCACATTTCATTGAATTGACTGTGCATTACCACCCAAATTGAACAGGACGAATGGCATTTGCCTTTCATAAAATCTACACACACACAAAACCAAGAGAGGATATTTCTTCTCATAGTGTTTTTGAAAACATTAAAAGGTGTGCATGTTTTAAACTCCAAGAACCAATAGCAATCTTTTCCCTGGAAATGGCACTACTGAAATGGGACATTTCACCTTTAGTTCTTAATTTTTTTCATCATGTTATATAGTGCAATGATCAAGTGTCTGGCCTGCAAACCTGACGATTGCAGTTCGATCCCCGAGGGTGGCTTTAATTTATAAATGCAAAGAGGACATTCAATGTTTCCACATTTTAGCAGGGGGGGACTGAGTCCACCCTCTGAAAATAGTGGGTGGACTGCGTCCCCCCGCGTGTACCCTCGACTTGAGGCCTGCCAACTAGTGTGCTCTTGTGTTCTGTCTCGGCTTACTAAAAGGTTGCTGGAAGTGGCCGTAATCAGCGCACAGCTCTCACAGCTGCTTCCTTCAATGCTACAAAGGCAGCAATGCGATGGGACCAGCTTGGAATCAGCGGGTAGTACACACCAACACTGCTCCGGGAGACCCAACACCTCATGCCCTTCCTCCTGCAGGCTTTGCCCTTGCAGAGGTTTTCTGCAGTTATTAGTCCTTGGATGTGGGCGGAGCTTAGCTACACTGTAGGCAGGCAATGGAACCAGGGCAGCACACTGCAGAAAAACAAGCAGGGTCAAAACCCCCGTGGGAGGACAACACCCTGCGCCCTTTCCCCCGCGGGGATTGCGCCATTGTAAAAGGCTTTTGTAAATCAGGCCCTCAGTGTCTTACACTTTGGAATGAGTAGGGACCTTACTGAGGAGCGCCGATGGACCTTGACTTGAACTACTGGATCATCATGTTACTCATTGACCAGAACCAGCAGTCACCAACCTCTCGAACCGACTCAACACTCGAATTGACCTTGGCTAGACATCTGAACTGCATGACCCGTATGCCACGCTCGGGCTGCACCGAGCTAGGGAGAATGACCAACTAGACCCCAGCTTGCCACTTGAACCAGCACGCCCCACAGCACCGGAACCTGAAATGCAGTACTGCTTGAAGCTTGGTTCGATCCGCAGTACAGCTCGAATCCACGTTCAACACAGTCAAACATTCAAACATTGGAATAAGGAACTTTGAAATGACCCTGTCACCCCAGTTTGAACTCGTTGTTGTATCTCTTGTCTGTTTTTCCCCCATCTAAGTATCCAGGGGGCTGCATCATTGCATTCTGCATCGCTCTGTCTTTACGCTACATTGGTGGTTTTTCATTTTTAATAGTTGCGTGTACAACTGATTTGCGTAATTAAAGTATATATTTTTATAGAACTTGGGTTGGGCATTTATTTTATTTTGGAACTGTTGTACTATTGTTGTTTGGGTTGCTACTGGCTCGCCTTCACACCCATTCTGATAGTATAGCCTTCCCTTGGCCCACATAACCACTAACGGGGAAAGGGATTTATCTTTTAACTAACTGTGCCTGTTTTACCTTTATGATTGGGATATTTGTTGGTTTGTAGAAGTGTGGGGTCTGAGTAGGCCTTTTAGCCACTACTCACCCTTCTACACCTGCAGAGCGGAAGTCATTTCGTCACAATGGGTGATTCCAGCCTTACCACCAAGCCTGCAGTAATAGTAACTCCTGTGATAAACTAGGCGTGTATAAACACTTGTCTATAGGCTCGTTACAAATGCCATATCATATAATATCATATGCAATAATACCGAGGTGCAACCCCCGCATCCTGTAAAACCATTCCTGGTTTGGGAAGCCTGTACCTCCGCAATGCAACACACAAGGTGGCAGATTGAACAGGGACACAATCTCTCCGAAGTATAGCAAAAAGGCTCATGTTTCATACCCTATGCATTGCACATTCATGTCTTCATGGAAATAGTCCATCGTACCTTGCAGCGCAGCTTAAATTGCTACCTGAGAGCCGCAGCCTTAGATCCAACAACACAGGTCTACTGCAAATCCCGAAGGCAAGACTATCGCTGGTAAAAGACTGATGCTTTTCAACCTCTACACCATGATTATGGAATACCCTTCCCACTGATCTGAGGTTGCGCTTCTAGCCTCTCCAGATTCAAACGGAAACTGAAAACATTCCTCTTCGAAGGACACAGAGAACTATCATGTTGTGCCTGACCTCTGATCCCTTGCCTGTTTCTATATGCTGCGTGTTGTTTGTCAGTCTCAGCGCTCCCATGCCTCAGGGCTCTTGTTGAAGCGCTTTAGAAATGAAAAGAATCAATAAATAAAAACCTGAATCATCGCCGCAATCAGCCATCCACCCATAACGAGCATCAGAGAAGATGGCAGTGCCACTGGCGGAGGAAAGAGAGGTGACCGCAGGCAGAGCAAACCGAGATTCACCGAGCAGGAGCTCACGGTGCTTGCTGAAGAGGTTGCAAATGAGGCATCAATGATGGCGAAAACTACACCTACCAAATGGGCACAACTGTGACGACTATTTGCGCAATAGGGAGTGTCTGCCTATCCAAGTCCCAACAAGGGCATTAAGAAGCGCTGGGAAAACCTGAAGCACCCTGTGTGCACAACCGTCTCTGAACAGAGACCGGAGTTCCAAGCCACTGGAGTTCACACCTGACCCATAAATGCACCCATGGGCAGAGAAGGGGGCAGCCACTGTTGACATAACTGGGAGCACAGGAACAAGAGATGGAGAGGTTGGAGCAGAACCCCAAGTAGCTCCTGGTGAGTGCACCGTCCCTGTGTCCTGCATGCAATGTGTCTATAATAGTACCACCAAAGTACAGATAAGGGGAGACATGGTCATATGAAAAGGGAGGATGTAACTGCCACATGGCACAGGATCCACTGTCTGCAACATTACACCTTGATCCTTGTCACAGCAAGCATGCATGTGCCACACTAACCAGCCCTGCCCAGAATAGCACTAGCCCCTGTGGAAAAGATTCAACATGCAGAGGCCATGTGATTCGCAGTACTACACCAACATATCCAATTCAACATACGTACCAACCTCCATGCACATCACATGCAGCCAAATGAATCTGCGTTAGCATACATTCCCTGTCAGGCAAATGAAACTCCAGATCTGCAGTAAAAAATAGATTCCTAATTCATGATCTCATTTTAGAGCTGGATTTAGACCTGTTGATTCTGACGGAAACATGGATCCTAAATTATAATCCGGTTATATTAGCTGACCTTACTCCAACTGACTATTACTATCTATATCCATCATTACCAAATATGGGGGTGCACCAGCTGTGATCTTTACATCTAACCTAGAGAAATCTATCACCCCTTTTCAAAGTGAGCACAGAATCATTAGCTCTCCAATTACACTCTGACTATTCAGATCAGATCGCCTTCGTATTCCTTTATAGACCACCATGTCCAAAGAATGACTCTAATAATGAACTGCCGGTCTCCCTCACTGAGTTATTTATGGCAATCAGAAGGTTAATAGTCCAGGGTGATTTTAATATCTGGACAGAATCTATAACAGACAACTCTGCCTTAAATCAAATGGATTCACTGCAAGATCTTGGCCCCTGTCCCCTGGCAAATTTACCTACACAAAGCTAATTACTCTCCGGATCAAATCTTTACCTGGTCCCCAGTAAGAGCAGTTGCTAATCCAACAATGTTATCTTGGACAGATCACTTCGGTGTTCTTTTCGTTATCCCTTTTAGACGACAAGCGGGAAAATACCTTAACCGAAACTATATGGTCGCTTCACAGGTCTGAGAATAGAATCTCTAAAGATTTGATGTCAGAACATCTAACCCCTTGTCCCTCCACCTTAAACACAGCTATTAATTCTGACTAAAATGAGAAACCAACTAACAAATGGTTCACTTCTGAACTAAATCTTTTCTGGCGTGAGAAACCTAGAGAGACATTGGCAATGTATAACTACCAAAGCAAATAAGGGAATACTCAAACTGCACCAACTGGTCTACAAAAAAGAGATTTTGAAAGACAGAAAATGCTATCACAGTGATAGAAATTACACCACTCCAAATTCTTCCAGGAAGCTATTCGCTATCGTAAATAACATCTGCAAAAAACTAGATAAAACCAGAATAATACATCCCAAGATCTTGCTGAACAGTTTACGCCTCATTTTAACAATAAAACTGAAACGATCAAAAATAACATCATGCCCCTCAATAATGTAAACCAACCCCGGCAACGTATGCTGGTAGAGAGGAAAGCATCTGCGGACAAAATTTCTGACACTCTTATGAAGCCAGATAACTCTCAGCTTACATCGGCTAAATGCTCATTCTCTCCCTTTGATCTACTAACCCCTGAGTTGCAGTAGAACTGTGATTTATGGACTCCATGCTTCACCTTTTACCTTTTTAATACTCCCTCCTCTCTGGAATCTTCCCGGATGCCTAAAAACATCCCGCCATCAGGCCACTCTTTAAAAAATACTCACTCTATCCCTCTGACTTAAACAATTTCCATCCTATTTTGCAACTCCCCTTTCTATCAAAACAGCTAGAAGAGAAGGTTGTAAGTCAGATCCGGGAACATGTAGAAAACATGAATCTATTAGACAAAGCTCCAATGGGACTCAGATATTTATGCAGTACCAAATTAATTACGACTTCCTGCTGTGGACCGTTAAAGAGGACATATGGATGTAGATGATACAAGTGCATTCATAATATTGGATCTGTCGGCAGCATTTGACACTATCGACTATCAGATCCTTCTTGATGGATTTTAGAACTTTGGATTTAAGGGGAAAGTCCTCAAAAGGATTCAGTCCTTTTAGTCTGACCGGGTTCAACACATTCATCCACGTCCATTCTTCTACCAACTCCTTTCTTTGAAATGTGGACACGGCTCGGTCATCTTGCTCCATCCCTATTTCTGCTCACTAAAGAAAATCCTCCATCAATATGGTGTTACTCCTTTTAAACTATGTAGACGACACCCAGGTACTGGTTGACCGGAAAGAAGAAGACAATATCATATCAGGAAAAATAAAAATAAACTGATCTCCATAAAATAATAGATGGATCTAAACCTCTTGAAAATAAATCTGTACTAAACGGAAATGAAAAACCCAACACCTGTACATCACTTTGCCGGCAAAACCTTTTTATCTGATTGCAAACCTGAAATACAGAACACATGCATTACCATAGACAATAAGCTTATAATAAACAGTCAAATAACATCAGTGACCAAAACATGCTTCTTCATGTTACAGAAAATAAAGCTAATCCCTCCTTTTCTTTCCTTTTCACATCAGGTCCTAGTGAGGAACTCCCTTGTTCCCTCTCATCTGGATCTTGGTACCAGCTCCTACACAGGACTCCTGAAATATCCAATAACGCACTTACAGAGAATAGGGAACACCGCTACCAATCACATCTCGCCTGCATTACGCTCCTGGCATTGACATGCTGTGCAGAAGAGGCTTGCCTATAAAGATATGTGCATTAAAGCACATCCTTGGCCTCGAAATTCAACCTCTGCTCTCCCTACTGGCTGCTAAGATCCACCATGGATAGGAAACTCAATATTCCAAGATGCCGGAAAGTAATACAGTGGGTCTCATCACGAGTTGGGCGGTAGCCCTTAAATGCAGTGATAATGGGGTTAACACCACATTTAAGGATCTGCCCAATCATGAGTGTGGCATGTTTACCACCAGCTCAGAGCTGGGGGTAAACCCACTGGAAAAATGCTGATTTTTGGCACAATTCCTGCGCAGTATTACCGCCAGCGGTAATCCAATGGGGAATGGGGAATAACGTTTACCGGCCAACACGTGATCTGGCAGAAGTACCGCCGGGCGGGTGGGCAGTAACGCAAATAAAGTTGGGCAGTATCCCAGCCGGTATACGGTCCATCTCGTGATGAGGCCCACTTTCCTTGTCTAAGCATCCAAAATTAGGAACTCACTCCCAGTGTCACTCAGTAGAGAACCCAATCTGCTTCTCCTTTGGGAACGTCTTAGAACGCACCTCTTGGTTGAATTCATATAACTCTCCCTGTTGGCCGTGTCAATGAACACATCAAAATCTATAGCACCAAAACATCGTCGGGTAATTTGCTGGGCTTTATAAAACTCTTTTAACATAACATAACCTCCATCATGTATCATGCTCTTTATCCCCCACCGGACAACCCATATCTATTCAGGGCAGTCCACTATACTGCACACACTCCACCACTGTACTCAAGCAAGCCTGTAATGTGAATCATGCCACGTGACAACATGCCCACGCACCAGCGTCAAAACGTACAAGTACCTGGATGCAACACCACCGCGTGCACCACCTGTGGCGAGGAAGAAACATTGGGGACACACACTACAAGCACCCTAGCTACAGGTCTCTCAGGTGCACCCATTGCAGGCAGCAATGGGCCTACTGGGAAGAACTACATGACAAAGACAACTGAAACCCCAACAGTCCAGAAACAGATGGGCCAGACTCCCAACAAAACAAAGGTAAAGGGATGCATAGGCCGTCCAAAAAAGCCAGGCCACCCCAGATGCAAGCATAGCCCCTCTACGAGCCCTACAGGCAACAACATCTGAGTCACCTGTTGCAGGTGCAGCGAGACCCCAGTAAACCAGAGAGCCCCCATTCCTACAGCGTCTCTGTCTGAGCCCCTGCATAGCAGCGAGGCAGTACTGCAGCTAATCCCCGCCACAGACATCATTGCAATTCACCCTGCACATGCAGGTGCATTGGACAACTCCTCCACACCAGGTGGTGAAATTGATAATAGAAACTGTGTAATAGGACAGTGACCATATGTCCACCTAAGTGCAGCCTGACACCGCAAACCCGGTCATGGCCAAGTATGCCATGCCATGTGACCAACTTGCCAGTGGACCTGCAGCAGGTTAAATAGCAGACCAACCTAATTGAAGCCTGCAGGCTCAAGACCAGGCCCTCCTCTCCACCTACATGAGATGGTGTCCTAACAGCAGTGGTAGGAGAACCTTTCCACAGCGGTAGTGCTCAGGGAGATCCATAGGGCAACAGCAGCGCATGCCACAACAGCAGGCCAGCAACTGGCATATTTGGCACGGACAGTAGATAATCTGATGGATGCCACCGTCATTCATAGTCAATGAATGCTCAAGAGACCAGGCGCATCCGCACAGGGATTCAACCGTCATTCATAGTCAATGAATGCTCGAGAGACCTGACGAATCCATGCAGGGATTCACCCATCATTCATAGTCAATGAATGCTCGAGAGACCAGCCACATCCGTGCAGAGATTCACCCATCATTCATAGTCAATGAATGCTCGAGAGACCAGACGCATCCACGCAGGGATTCACCTGTCATTCATAGTCAATGAACGCTGGAGAGACCAGAGGCATCCACACAGGGATTCACCCATCATTCATAGTCAATGAATGCTCGAGAGACCAGACGCATCCACGCAGGGATTCACCTGTCATTCATAGTCAATGAACGCTGGAGAGACCAGAGACATCCACACAGGGATTCACCCATCATTCATAGTCAATGAATGCTCGAGAGACCAGACGCATCCACACAGGGATTCACCCATCATTCATAGTCAATGAACACTGGAGAGACCAGAGACATCCACGCAGGGATTCTCCCATCATTCATAGTCAATGAACGCTGGAGAGACCAGAGGCATCCACACAGGGATTCACCCGTCATTCATAGTCAATGAACGCTGGAGAGACCAGGGCATCCACACAGGGATTCACCCATCATTCATAGTCAATGAATGTTTGAGAGACCAGAGGCATCCACGCAGGGATTCACCTGCCATTCATAGTCAATGAATGCTGGAAAGACCAGTGCATCCACACAGTGATTCACCTGTCATTCATAGTCAATGAACGCTGGAGAGACCAGAGGCATCCACACAGGGATTCACCCATCATTCATAGTCAATGAATGCTGGAAAGACCAGAGGCATCCACACAGGGATTCACCTGTCATTCATAGTCAATGAATGTTCGAGAGACCAGACGCATCTGCGCAGGGATTCACCCGTCATTCATAGTCAATGAACGCTGGAGAGACCAGGGCATCCACACAGTGATTCACCTGTCATTCATAGTCAATGAATGCTGGAAAGACCAGAGGCATCCACACAGGGATTCACCCATCATTCATAGTCAATGAACATTGGAGAGACCAGAGGCATCCACACAGGGATTCGCCCATCATTCATAGTCAATGAATGCTCGAGAGACCAGACGCATCCACGCAGGGATTCACCTGTCATTCATAGTCAATGAACGCTGGAGAGACCAGAGACATCCACACAGGGATTCACCCATCATTCATAGTCAATGAATGCTCGAGAGACCAGACGCATCCACGCAGGGATTCACCTGTCATTCATAGTCAATGAACGCTGGAGAGACCAGAGACATCCACACAGGGATTCACCCATCATTCATAGTCAATGAATGTTCGAGAGACCAGAGGCATCCACGCAGGGATTCACCTGCCATTCATAGTCAATGAATGTTCGAGAGACCAGACGCATCCACGCAGGGATTCACCCGTCATTCATAGTCAATGAACGCTGGAGAGACCAGAGGCATCCACGCAGGGATTCACCCATCATTCATAGTCAATGAATGCTCGAGAGACCAGACGCATCCACGCAGGGATTCACCTGTCATTCATAGTCAATGAACGCTGGAGAGACCAGAGACATCCACACAGGGATTCACCCATCATTCATAGTCAATGAATGCTCGAGAGACCAGACGCATCCACGCAGGGATTCACCTGTCATTCATAGTCAATGAACGCTGGAGAGACCAGAGGCATCCACACAGGGATTCACCTGCCATTCATAGTCAATGAACGCTGGAGAGACCAGAGGCATCCACACAGGGATTCGCCCATCATTCATAGTCAATGAACGCTGGAAAGACCAGAGGCATCCACACAGGGATTCACCCATCATTCATAGTTAATGAACGCTGGAGAGACCAGAGGCATCCACGCAGGGATTCACCCATCATTCATAGTCAATGAATGTTCGAGAGACCAGACGCATCCACGCAGGGATTCACCCGTCATTCATAGTCAATGAACGCTGGAGAGACCAGAGGCATCCACGCAGGGATTCACCCATCATTCATAGTCAATGAATGCTCGAGAGACCAGACGCATCCACGCAGGGATTCACCTGTCATTCATAGTCAATGAACGCTGGAGAGACCAGAGACATCCACACAGGGATTCACCCATCATTCATAGTCAATGAATGCTCGAGAGACCAGACGCATCCACGCAGGGATTCACCTGTCATTCATAGTCAATGAACGCTGGAGAGACCAGAGGCATCCACACAGGGATTCACCTGCCATTCATAGTCAATGAACGCTGGAGAGACCAGAGGCATCCACACAGGGATTCGCCCATCATTCATAGTCAATGAATGCTCGAGAGACCAGACGCATCCACGCAGGGATTCACCTGTCATTCATAGTCAATGAACGCTGGAGAGACCAGAGGCATCCACACAGGGATTCACCTGCCATTCATAGTCAATGAATGCTGGAAAGACCAGGGCATCCACACAGGGATTCACCCCTCTGTCTGGATTCTTGGAGAGGATGGAGAGGACTCTGTTGCACCGGCAGACATTGGATCAGACTGTCAGATTCCATCTATCTCCACAATGGATGAGCCCCCATGACAAGGCTAGCGCACTGCTCACGAAGAGCGCCCCGGCATCGACCTGCCAGCTTGCCAGAGCAATGGCAGGAGGCCTGGGCACTAAGGTGGCACTAAATCAGGCAACAGAAATACTTTTGGGTGGAAGAGTAAGGGGTTATTTATTTATTTTTACATTTGTATAGGACACTAAACCCAGGAGCATCACTGCCCTTTGACAGCTCAATTATGTCACATGGACACTGTTACAGGTAAAATTCAGGTTGCACAAACGTGGTTACGCATCTTGTTTGAGGATGAAAAAAGTGTAGACACAGCTAAGGGGGCGGTTCAGATAGAAAGAGAGAAGGTTTGTCGGGAGGGAAGGAGGTGGGTTTGGTAGGGTGGACTAGGGAGGAGGTTATTATGGTGGAAAAGGGAGGTCAGTTCATACACGGGTGATGTTAAGTGTGACTGAAGCCATGACCGGTTTTCAAGATGTATGTCAATGCCAAAGTGCAATCTACAAACATTTTAGTGCCGCCTTCACTACATTGACAACACCCTACACTTCCTGTCAGCAGAGCACTGCCATCACATGTGCTAAATGTCAACATCCATGGGTGGTGTGAATGGCCCTACACTTCCTGTCAGCAGAGCACTGCCATCACATGTGCTAAAAGTCAACATCCAAAGGTGGTGTGAATGGCCCTACACTTCCTGTCAGCAGAGCACTGCCATCACATGTGCTAAAAGTCAACATCCAAAGGTGGTGTGAATGGCCCTACACTTCCATAGGTGGTGTGAATGGCCCTACACTTCCTGTCAGCAGAGCACTGCCATCACATGTTCTAAAAGTCAACTTCCAAAGGTGGTGTGAATGGCCCTACACTTCCTGTCAGTAGAGCACTGCCATCACATGTGCTAAAAGTCAACATCCAAAGGTGGTGTGAATGGCCCTACACTTCCATAGGTGGTGTGAATGGCCCTACACTTCCTGTCAGCAGAGCACTGCCATCACATGTGCTAAAAGTCAACATCCACAGGTGGTGTGAATGGCCCTACACTTCCAGGGGTGGTGTGAATGGCCCTACACTTCCATGGGTGGTGTGAATGGCCCTACACTTCCATAGGTGGTGTGAATGGCCCTACACTTGCTGTCAGAAGTGCACTGGCAGCACAGGCTGCCTCATAATCAGCCCCTCTCGCACATCCCAATCTGGCGTGTTGCTGCTTGTCCATCTCATGGTGACCGTACAAAGGGGATTCAAATCGACTGAGACGCCAAGTGGAAGTAGGCTGTAACAGAATACTGAGCACACAGCATGACGCAGTTGCCCCAGGCCGATATCCAGCGAGGCGCTTTTGACTGCGTGTGAATTGGATGAACTAGACTGCGCCATTTTGGAAATTAACTGACGTGTGACTCTACCTTGAACCCCAAATGGGCCCTGAAGGAGACGAGAACTGCCCATTATGGCTATTCATCGAAACTAGTGAACACTAGTTGGCTCCTTTCACCGGAGATAAACAAATGTATTGGTAGACACTATGGACTTGCCTAAATGAAAAGCGGCTGCGCATACAGGGCGACTGTGACACTTTGTTGATGCCATTCACCCGCATTTAGATCCTACTTTCTATGAGGAGAGAGTTTTGTCTACTGTGTATCTATAGAGTAACTAGAGTATATTTTATGTTTCTGAGTAAATAACGTGACCATTTGCACATGAGCACTTTTTTTGTGCATATTTCTATTTGGAATTATGTTAGATGGTTGTTATATCAATTTTGTGTAAAGGTGAACAAAGATTTCTGTGTGCATGTGTTTTGATGTGCAAGTGATTGATGTTTTTGAATTAAATGTTGATTTGTGTGGGGCTCTGTACACATGTCCATAAACGATTGCGTATGTACTGCTATGTTGATTTCTTGGCGTTTATTTCATATAAAGTACTTAATATCTCTATGTGCAGAGATTACTTTAAGATCTCGACCACCCAGATGGATGCTGAAACGAGGGAATTGTACGATCGGACCAAAAAAAAGGTCTGACCTTACAAAACGTCCGGAAAATGCTACCACCAAAGGTTCGAACACCAAAAGTTTGAACCTTTGGTGGTAGCCTTGTAGGTAAGTATGAAAAAAAAAGGTTGCGGGTGCTTCAGGGGTGTCCCCCGCAACACCTAACTCACTATACTGTGTGGTATAGTGAGCAGGGTGTTACGGGGGACAACCCCTCAGCGCACCCGAAGAAAAAAAAACAGGGGCTGTGGGGGTGTCCCTTGCAACACCCCCCTCACTATACTGTGTGGTATAGTGAATAGGGATTGCGGGGGACACCCCTGCAGCTCCGTAAAAAAATAAAATAAAAGGACCCTGCGGTGCCAGTTCCCAATCATGGAAGTGAAAGGGAACTGGCGCTGCAGGACTCAGCGTGTAAAAAAGGTAAGTAGGGTTTGTTTTAGTTGGGGGTGGGGGTGTGTTGAGGGTGTGGGTGGGGGAGTGTTCTGGGCATATTGTGGGTATTGTGGTTCGCACATTTCTCATGCATACTTTTCCATCGCTGACTTTTCCGCGACGGAAAAATCATGCAGATCCGAAACGAAATAGGCACAGATTCCAAGACACGAAACTGATTTATACCATAGTACACTTTTGGAACAATATTATAAACAAGAGCGTTGAACCGAGTAAACAGTCGTAGATAACAGTGGCATTGTACGAAAGACAGGAATGAAAAAGATTTTAATAATGAAAAGTTTAAACTGTAAATATATCATTTAAAAAATAAAAAATAGAGTACTTTCATATAATATTGCTGTTCAGGGTCCCTTTCTCTACACCCCCACTCTCAGGTTGCATGCCAGGGTTGTGGGGAAGAGGCACATTGCAGCCTACGCACACGTTGCTCAGCATGCAGCAGACAATGATGATATGACCAGCTTTCTGACAGTGGTAGAAGTGAAATGAAAAAAGTAGTGGAACTGTGGTCTCAACAGGGGAGAGAGTAGGTGGAAGTTTAGTGCATCATGTGCCAAGTGTTGCGTCCGGGGCATTCAATTAGTCTAAGTGACTAGTAACTAAGGCTCCTATTACAACTTTCCACTTCCACAGGGACATGAATGGACAAATCCTCTATGTAGAGTGGTGAATATGCTCATAAAAAGTAGAGGATGGGTAAACAGAAAAGAATAGAAGTAGTGGAACGCCACTCCCGACTGGTCCCGCTCACTGCGATCACTGCTTTCTGAGGCGTAGACATAAGGGCCAAACCATAGGCTTCTGAACCTGTTTTTCAAAATTCCTAAGGCTCTCTTAATGATGGCCCGTGTGCATAATGCGTGACATTGTTTCTCCTCTCCTCAGGCTTCTTGGGGTTACGATACGGAGCCATCAGCCATGGCAAGAGTGGTACCCTACATGCATGGAATTACGTGTCGGTGTTAGCACGCTGTTAGTTCCAGCCATGTTACACTCTACTATTAGTAAATGCTGTGGTTTGTAGTTCTTGTTATGCAGGATGTTGTAGATGGGTCCCACATCACCACTGGACATGCTTGCTTGTAATCCTGGTGTTAACAGTTCCCCGTGGATCCCTGCGTCAATTCCAGGTGTTTGCTCATCTAACCGCCATGCTATGTCCCGGCTGTGCGTGGTCATGTAAGATGGTGGGGTTCTGTGACGCAGGAACATCAAGTGGTGTACTGATCCTGGGAAGGGTGCACAACAGTGTGTGATGGTCATGCCAAGGCCACTGGTCATTTGCACATTCAGTGGGTGCTGCAGTTTCCTTTTACGGTACAATTGCACAGTGGCATTGTTTGGAAACAACGGCACATGGAGTGCTGTCCAGGGCCCCAATGATATTGGGGAATTGGGAAACATCGCACAAGTGTCCTATGATGGCGCTGGGTGCTTGGGAGTTTGTTGGCAGGTCTGTGTATGTGGCAGACTGGCATAGTAGGGCTATCAGGACACTCTTTGGGGACTTTAGAACTTGTGGGCTTTGCCATCCCATGTACCATACCAAATGTGCTTGGGATCTGACAGTGACTAGGACCTGAAGGACTGCAAACAACTTCAGGAAAGGGTGGGGGGGGATGAGCTTATGTTGATGCTGTTAAGAATGAGCTGCAGGACGTGAATGGTGGTGGACCCGTCAACGTGATAGGTTTGCATTATCTGCAGATCCCTTAGGTCCCATGAGGACACCCTGGGCCCGCGGAGGTTCCTCCCAGCTTGTAGTGCCTTCTGCCGAATGATGTCTGCATTCCTCGGGACCTCAGTCTGTTTGTACAGTTTCACCAGGTACAGTGCTCTCCAGCTGGCATTGTGGTATGTGCATTGGGAGTGCTTAAGGAATGGGTTTTTGTACCCTGGGTGGCGATTCTTGGAACCCGGGCCTGCAGTACCTTCACCTGGTGCTAATATATGCCTGCTTTTTGCAAGTTGGTCATTTCCAGACCTTACGCGGCATCGGTAGTCCTAACCGTGAATGGTATTTCCTCACAGTCGATATTTGATGCCTGGAGACTTGCACTGACATGATTTCACATGCTTTACCTTCGGACGCTATCCATCCACTCGCTCCGCATGTGGTGTGTGGCGGTTCATTTAGCGGGCAGTAAAACATCGGCGGTGGTAATTATCGGATACTATACAACTTCTGCCAAACTCTTAAACTGGCCATTAGACTTCACTTGCTTCAGATTGACTTTGCAAGTAATTTACGATTTGCACTTCACTTGCATTTATACTTAACTTTGCATATAAGATACATGATTCTAATTGGACCTTGGGTCTCTGCCACGATGATATTCAGCACAAATGAACACCTACATTGTATGGGATTAAAGAGGGACCCCTATTGTTCAACAAATATGCTAAACCCTTTCCCAACGTGCTCCCTCGTCTGGGCGTTGGGTATCACTGCCACGCTGATGATCCCCAGCTGTTCCTAAAGCTCCCCAGGGATCCTAACTTTCTTTCTGAAGTCTACTCTCACATTAAAGAGTGGACGCAGGGAAACTAGGTGAGCGTGCATGTTGAAAAAGTCCTCATGTATACGGGCTCACTTCTTTCAGGTATTACTCTACCTACTCTTCCGAAACTAAAAACGTTTTGGGCGAGGTTCTCATAAAGTAGTGAAAATAAAACAGCCGAAGAGAAAGAACTAATTTCGTTTGCGCTACTGTTAGAAATGCTCAGGTATGCTCAGGTCACCTTATTCTCAAAGGTGACCTGTGCATTTCACGAGGGACATATTTGGAAAAGAAATTTTGGCGGGGGAACCCCCCAAACCCTCCCTAGATCGTTATAGCTCCCTCGCTACGCCCAGTCGCCCCCACTATTTCAGAGAACTATCAACACACACACACTGAAAGAAATCACAAGAAACTAATCTTTGATCACTGCCCCTGATGCCAAAAGCTATCTTTGGGACTGCATGGCTATGCCTGTGATTCTATTGTGCCAAAGGTCACACAACATGGCTTTTGAATATACTGCTTTGGGTGAGGCTGTTCACTTTTGGCTCGCCGGCCCACCGGGTGACAAAAAGTTAATGCTTCGGCCCCACATTCAAAACGGTTGGACAAGCCTGGACTAGACAGTAGCGCAAATATGCCCTGTCTAGCCCCCTTGCATACACTATCGTCGAGTGCATGCATCCGACATTAATGAAGGATAGGCCCAGGAGTTCACTTCACAGAGACGAGCCGTTAAAGGGCCCATCTCGGTGAAATGCTCGAAAGGAAAAAAGCATTTCATGCCTGGCCTGGTTGGGAAACGGAAATGCTATCATGTCAGCTGCGGTTTAATCTGCAGCCGTCATGATTTGCACCTCCCTCTGCACATGTTCCCAACAAGGATGACCCTCTTTTCGGCGCAATTAAACGTGCATTAAACATTCCTTGAATCACTTGTGTATAGGCGTGTTATAAATGCCATATCATATCAAATCATTCCATTTGTGAAATGTTTTGAGGATCTGGCCCTTTGTGTCTTATTCGATCCCTGCTTGGATATGACCCTGGTAGTTAATGTTTCCCCCTTTTTTCATCATGTTAAATTTGTCAGGTGGGAACGCCCACCTGCTTCCGGCCTTAGTCCCCCCTTCCTTTTGATGGGGTTTTTGGGGTTTTTGATATAAAGTTTATATAAATGTTATATAAAAAAGATATCAAAATGTTTTGATATTGCTTTCAAATACAATGTATACTTGATATAAAATCTGTATAATTTTATATCAATTTGATACAAAGTGAATATAAATGTTATATAAAAATGATGTAACCATTGGAGCAGCGGGTTATTGTGCTGCTTGACTGACTATAGAGGGCGAAGTGAGCTCTGAAGACAGAGGGCCTCATTCCGAGTTGACCGGGTCCGGGTCCGGTCTGGTTGAATGGGGACTTACCGGATCATTCCGACCCTGGAGGACCCGGTAAATCCCCATTCAACCAACCATTTCCCATTCCCATTTAAGCCCCCATAGGGCTCAATGGGAATGGGGAATGTGCTAATAACGGGCCCGCGAATAGCAGGCCCGTTATTAGCGCCCTGGTCCCTTAGCGGGACCCGCAAAGGACGTGTGATCTGACCACACGTTCTTTGCGGCTCCCACTAAGGGACCTCGGAATTGGGCGGTAAGGGTTTAACGGAACCAGTCTCCTTACCGGTGACCATTAACGCTTACCGCCCAACTTGGAATGAGGCCCAGAGACTGTGAACTTAGGGTTTTGCAGAGTGCTGCAGCGCTGAAGCAGGGAGAGGGGTTACGCCCAAGGTGATTATAAGCGTACATACATTTTATAAGTAGTATAGATGACGTCATGATGTTATAATTGTAATGACATGAGCTAGAGAGTTTGCGAGGACGGTTCTAGTATATTTTAATGCAAGTAAAATCTGAATAAAAATTGCTGTTTTAAATGTTAGAAAACCATTGTTGTTTATAATATATGGTTGCGTCTGTATGTTTAGCGGTTATGGAGCAAATATTTACAGGCATGAAGCGGTCAGAAATATAATATGGCAAAGGGTCGTTGGTAGGTATGGAGTGTGTCAAGAGCTTATAGCATAAGCTGTGAATCAACAACATAGTTCTACTTTGTGTCTTATCTTATATCGTGCGATTAAAAATATAGAAACTGTTTCTCTAGGCCATAATGATTTGTTGATCTCTTATAAGTTAAGTGTGGTTTATAGTCCTAATATAAAAGACCCCAAACTATTGGCTTCGTCAATCATTGTTTTCTTTTTTGAATGAAGACTCTTGAACCAAGTTGATACAGCGTCACCACCACCATTAAAATTTAACTTTACCATGCCTATACAAAAACACCAACTTTTGGCTTTGTCACTGCTTGTTTTCTTTTTAAACAATGAAAGCAATTTGCTTTGCAAATAAAGTGTCTTCACCAGAGCCTATAAAAAAGTCCAAAGTATTGCCGTGGTAAAATACAAAATGACAGAGCGCAATGCCAGGTTTACAGTGGCAATACAAAAAGACCATTGGCTTGGACATTGCTTGTTTTCTTTTAAAAACAATGCATATGCAGTCAGATGCAGTCGAATATGTTTATTCAGAAAGTGTCGGGAGCGGCTGGTGCCTTCTGCGGCAATACGGCTTGACGTCCTCAATCCTCATCTGGTTGGACGTTAGGTCCTTTCTTTCGAATGTTCCTGATACCGCCCATGAGCCGTTCCGAGAGCGAGCCCAGCTGTAGCGGGAGCGTTTTACATCCATGTTGCTGGTGTTTAGACTGCGTCCCGCAGTCTTCACTGGTTCCTGGCATACTCTTGGGTCCAAAAAATATCTCGGCACGGCGTGCTGCGCTCAGGCACGGCTGGGGCTACGTCTTGGAAGGCAGACAAGCAGTGGCTGTCTGAATAAGGTATAAGAGAGCAGAAGACAGTTCTCAGGCTGTACAAGTCTTCTTGCATACGCCTTTTGTAAGCATTGTCTTCATGTATGTACGCTAAAATGGGAGAACTGGTGTACAGAAAAAGTCAGTGATTCTCCCAAAAAATTATTAATCTGCTCCAAATCCCAAACTTTCCCCAACTCTCCCTAAGCAAAGTCCGGAAGTTAAATCCCCGGCCATTACCCCCTCTATAATCCTTGAGAGTGCCTGGTCCACAGAAGTGGCAACGATTAACCCTGGGTCCAGCGGTATTGGCGTTGACCTCACGCAGGAGGCAGAGGGTGAGTATGGCGAAAGCTGATGTACTGCCTGTTTCTGTCGAGAAAAATCTTGAGCCGTATGGCGGAAACTGCGAGCCACTTTGTGGGATAGCCAGGTCGCTATCTATGGGGTTTGACAACCCTAAAAGCACCCACACCTTTTAAAAGAACACAATGGATAACAAGGTTATTTCCCCTTTTTTCAACATCCCCATCAGACTTAAAGGGGTCTAAGAGTAGTTCCGAATTACAGGCCACCTTCATAATGGTGTTAGGGCATGGCTTTGAGGACAGTTCCCAAATGCCCATCTCCTCGGATCACTGTTCATTGGTAAAAGACAACATAACCAAGGATTTGAATAAATGTACCAATTTTACTGATTTCCGTGTATGGATAGACTCTTTATGATATGATATGGCATTTATAACGCGACCTCGTAGGGAACTATCATATAATTAAAATGGATAACTATAGTCAAACTGACCTTTTACTCCCTCTACCGATTCTACTGACTCAACCACACTCAGGTTGAAAGGATAATTGGTGCCAAACTGATCATCAATTTGTGAAAGTGTCTTTGCTCCCACAATTTACACAGGCGACTGTAATGCCCCCTGGCCCTCGGCCAGTAGTAGGAGGGCCCTTGTCAGGTTCTAACACCTCATCATCGGTAAATGTAAGGAACCCTAAACTAGGGCCCATGGGCCTATGTCAACTGACGAAAGCCTGCACTACTTCAAGCGTGTTCAGGAACCTGCGAGTAAGGAAGTCATCGATGCCGATGCCGATGGTTAGGGACGAGAATAGAAGAGATTTTATTATGGACAAGAGGAATGCCATCATCACTGATACTGAGAGACCAAGTGGGAAGAGAAGCCTTATGGAACAAGGTTTTGGCTTGGTTTCACCAAAGAACTGGTCTGAAGTTACGACTTGAAGATTTTACGAAGGCTAGAGATCAATGGCTGGTGCTCCCAAGAGCATAGGGAGTGAATTTTGGTAGGATGTGGGGCCAGTAATTGCCATCTTTTCTCAGCATTTGGAAATATATGCCTAAGGGCTCTTCAAATCTGAATCTTATAGTGGGTGAACCCAGGGTTTTGTTCTTTTTGTCCGTACCCTGGAGGGAACCTTGAGGTTTTGAGTTTGGCTATGTTGTCATTTTTATGTTTATTGAATGTTTTATCAATTCTGTTTTGTGTTAACGCTCTGATGCCTGCAGGATTTCAGCGTGAAAGAAAGAAAGAAAGAAAGAAAGAAAGAAAGAAAGAAAGAAAGAAAGAAAGAAAGAAAGAAAGAAAGAAAGAAAGAAAGAAAGAAAGAAAGAAAGAAAGAAAATACAAAATGAGAGAGCACAATGGCTGGTTTACAGGGGCAATACAAAAGACCATTGGCTTGGACAATGCCTGTTTCCTTTAAAACACAGCATGTGCAGTTAGATAGAAAATATCAATGATAGAACCATCTCTTGTTAGACAGCAAAAGTGATTGCCTTTTAAACGCTCAAGAATGGATGACATTTTTGCATGTTGCAGACCTCAGCAAAAAAGACGTGTGACTATTGATAAGAAGGGCCATGTATTTTGCTGTGTAAGCATTGGTGCTGCTTATGATTGGATGATATAATGCATTCGATCACCGTATTTAGGAACTCCAGGTGGGTTGGACAGTCATTTTGAATTTTGCAGGCCTCAGCAAAAAAGACATGTGTGGCTATTGATAAGAAGGGCCATGTATTTTGCTGTGTAAGCATTGGTGCTGCTTATGAATGGATGATATAATGCATTCGATCACCGTATTTAGGAACTCCAGGTGGGTTGGACAGTCATTTTGAATTTTGCAGGCCTCAGCAAAAAAGACATGTGTGGCTATTGATAAGAAGTGTTTGCATTTTGCATCAATGGTACTATGCAGCAAATATAAAACAGCTGTAGCATTTTGGGACTGTCCATATAACGTGCATTTTACTGTGTCATAGAAATCCCATTACACGGTAGATAGCTGCTGATTGGTGATTTTTGTACAGTACATGGGCCTCATTACCGTTCTGGCGGTCAGACTGCCGTTGCTTCCGGCGGGTTTCCCCGGACCTGTAAAAATGTACTGGCGCCTTACTTCCCGGTGCCACCGGCTTGTTACGAGTCCAGCGGACGGGAAGTCAAGCACCGGTAAATGCGTTAATCCCCATTCCCATAGAGTCCGATAGGACTCTATGGGAGTGGGCACAAGGAAGCACCAGCACCGCTGCTAACGGTGCTGGTGCTTCCGTGATTTAGCGACTGCTGCGCCCAGCAGGGTCTGGCCTGTCGGGCACAGCGGTTCTGGCAGACAAACACAGTTTTCCTGTCCGGAAACAAGGGTGCCAGTGAACTTATCGTCACCCTTATTTCCGGACCGACAAACTTGTCATGCAGCCCCATGTGCTTCTGTTAGCCGCAGGTGGCAGGGGAGGGGTGTGATTATTTTTGCGATTCCTTGAAAGGGTCAACTGTGATAAAGGAGGAACAGCTGTTTGCGAACCGTGTGGATTTTTTATTGGAGTTACATTTTGACAGAAGAATCCATCTGGGAGTTTCAGCTGTGAAGGACAGAGGCCATTGTCAACAACCAACTTCAAGGACAGTAAAAAGTGAGTTGTTTTTTAAAAAACTATATCTATATGTTTTGCTGCTATTTTAAGACTTGTGCTCTAATAACATGTAGATGTATCACTTATTTGTGGTTGTAACTTCTGTGCTAGCCCGCATATTTGACTTCCTGCATTGCTGTCACCCAAACCCTCCCTCGATCGTGGCATGATAGCATGTTGGTCCCGGTTCTAAATAAGGGCTCATAAACGGACCCCAGTAACTATCGCCTACTGGCGATGTTGGATGTGTCTGCCAATTTGCTAGGCTCTTGCACGAGGAACTAACTAGCTGAGAAGAGAATGCTAATATCATTCCTTGGAATCAAATTGGGTTTAGAAAAGGCTGCTCCACCTCAGTCAATGTGCTAGCCCTTACAGCCATAATCCAACAGTCATGGCAGATCTGTCAAAACCCTATCTATGTGGTATTCGTGGACTCCAGTGCTGCATTTGATGCAAGACTATGGGGGAAGTTGCTCAGCTGGGGGATCCCATAAGGCTTACTGAAGATGATCATGCTGTTGCATGACATAACAAGGGTCAAGGTATGGCTGGAAAGCAACCAACAGTGGCTCCTCCTGCTGGATTGGTACAAAAATGGGCGTTAAGCAGGGCTGCGTACTGGTTGCCCTGCTGTTCAACTTGTATCTGCCCGACATGGGGCTGGCCTTGAACGACCCACGATGTACTCAACCCAAACTGGGAGACCAAGCCACACAGTGGTTTGGATATGCTGATGATATTTTTGTCGTAGATCTCACTCCAGGTGGCCTTCAAATTGCATTGGACAACCTTCACTCATTCTCAAGGGACAATTCACTCAAAGTGAACTCAGCCAAAACTAAAATCATGGTGTTTAAGCCTCCACACAAACAGGTGGTTCAAGTTGCTTGGAGCCTCATGGGAGTTCCGATCAAAGTGGTCAACCAAAACATCTATTTGGGTGTTGTGTTTGATACAAAACTAGTGTCCTCCTCCCACTTGAATAAACTTAAGGTGGGCTGTGCCCAAATTATTGGGGCCATCTGCTCATTTGTTTCTAAAGGTGGCGGATACTCTGTGAGTTACCTGATAAAATTATACTCTGAAAATCACTCCTATCATCTGTTATGGTGCAGAGGAGTGGGCATTGGGGTCACTGGAGGCTGTCTCTCGAATCGAGTTGACCACCCTCAAACGCATATTAAGACTCCCGCAGTATGTCTCCTCTGAAACGCTTTTCTTGGAGTTTGGTGTACTACCGATATCCAAGCGAGTTATGCTGTCTTGCGTTACATTGTATTGGAAGTCAGTTCATGCTCCTCGTCATACTCTTATGGTGTTGTTGTATGCTTTCCATTAAAGGTGCTTTTCTGAAATCATCCACTCTGGGATCGCTTAAACACCTTTGTGATTCATGGCTCTAGAGATCTCACGGGGCGTCCCTTGAAATGAATATCAACCGGTTCAAGAGGGTCCCCCTTTAGTCTTTCAACCTAGACCAAATGGTAGTTAATTTAGCCTCAAAATCCACCGCAGAATGCCTCTACCCAAATATTATGGAAAGATGATTGGCTCCTTCCTATAGACAGAATTTTATCAGCAATCCTTCCGTTTGGGACCATATACGCTTCACATTCAATGAACCCAAAACATTTGAGATTACTGGCTGTTGGCTTAAAGTCAACAGAGAACATAGACTTTGCCGGTTCTGTGGTGAATCAGCATTAGAATCTGTTCGCCACCTCCACTGTGACTGTTATGCAATGATGATGCTTCGATCAAAAGCTATCAGAGCCTCGGGTCTTGACATGGGCGTTTGCCCTAATGAACTTTGGGCTATCTTCATGTCTGGGAATCATGAGGGAATGTCAAATTGTGGAAGGAAATCTATGAAATAATTGCAGATATCGAGGCATGATACTGATTTTAATGGAATTTTTAATGACAATGAAATGCCATTAATGTGTGTTAGGATGTTTACGATGTATGCATTCAAAGCTACTAATTTAACTGCATAATACTTAACAAATAAAAAATAAATCTGTGCTGGGAGAGATAAGGAAGGCTTTTAATATATACTTATATTTTTTTCACTGCAGGGACATTCTGCAGGGCTTATCAACTTCTTATTCTAGATAACGTGGTTTTCGCAGCTTGCTCAGGGGTGTGATGGCATTGCTTAGTTGCATTTTCAAGTAATGGTTGACATATTTAGTGTTTCTTGGGGTCTATTTTGACACGTTAGCGATATGGATCTGAATATATGACATGCAGAAATATTTTTTTGCAAAATGATGTCACAAGGCTCTTATACCTTTTAAATGAGTGCTAGGTTGTTTTAAGCAACCCTAGAGGTTGAGAGCAGTTGTAGCCTGTTTGGATGTATTAACCAGCACAAAAATATAAAAGCTACATTTGCAATTTAGACTCAGGGCGTGGACAAGTTTGTTTTGTGCAAGCAAAGAACCCTGTGTGCTATGGAGGCTTAGAGTGTTAGGACTCGATTTCTACATGTGAGTGCTGCAATATGTGCTTTATTAATTGCTGGTTAGATGTGTGATATTGTGGGCTATTAATTTAAAATACTGTTTTAACTTTTGCTGTGTTTCATAGAATATTGACACAGATTTTAAAAAATGCAGGGCTTTGTGAATTTGTAGTTTGGCCGGCTGTGCGTGGCAAGGTTTGAGTATGTGACAGAATTCACACATTTGCTAAAATGGTGTAGCCGCGATGTTTTCACACAAGTGGGTGCAAATGTTGATTTTAAAAAAATGGTCCAAGTGCTAGGGGCTGCATTGGTATCAGGACGCGATCAGTGTCTTTGCAACATGCTGTGTGTTGCTACAGTTGGAATATGGTTAGTTAATATTTTTAAAAGAGGTGAATGGTGTAAAAGCTGACTTCTTTTAAGCTCAAGTTATGGTTCAGTCCATGCTGCACATTGCGCTGGACTCATTATGTATTTTTAAGTATGTGCTACAACTTAAATATTTTTTTGAAGCATGCAAAGTGGTATAAATTACAGTACAAGTAGTACAAACCAAAAACACATTTGTGCCTATTTTCTGTGTGCAGGGAAGAACAGAGTGTTAGGACTCAATATTTACATGTGAAAGCTACAATGTGTGCTTTATTAATTGCGTGTCAGATGTGTGACATTGGGTGCTAGCAATTTAAAATACAGTTTAAACGTTCACTGTCTTTCATAGAATATTGACACAGCTTTTTAAAATGCAGGGCTTTGTAAATGTATGGTTTGACCGGCTGGGCATGACAGGGTTTGAGTATGTGTCAGAGATCACACTTTTGATGAAGTGCTGTAGCCGAGATTCTTTTATACAAACGGATTGAAACCCCAATTCTCTGGGGCTAAGTGTTTGGTTGTTACATAGGGTTTAAGATGTTGACGCTGACATTGTAATATGCTGAGTGTTTCGACAGTTGGAATATTATTGGTGAATATTGTAATGTGCTGATTCTCATTGTGTAAAAGATGTCCTATTCTGATTCTATTTTCTTTTTATTTAGAGAGACCATCTCTTCCAACAACTGGATGATGCAGCAGCCATACTCTCTGGATGTGGAATGTACCAGCCGGCCCCCGGTAGCCGATGGATTTATGGAGTTTGGTGCAACATAGACCCAAGAATGATGGGGGGTCTGCCGCAGTTTCAGAATGGCTTTTGGGGAGCTTCACCACGGGCGAACGGATGGGGCAGTTCAACGATGGAGATTGACTTCTCTGATTCCTCAATGGACCTCAGTCATCAATGTCTACGGAATGGCCCGATTTATGGATGCAGGCCCATGGAACTGCAACAGATTTCACTGCTTTTTTGTCACGAGGGGGTATACATTTGGGACAGCGTTGCTACCAAGGCTTAATCATGGAATGCTATAGGAAGTGGTATTGAGCTCCCAGCCAGTGCTACAGTATGTGACGGTAGCCATGACAGTTTTTACATGTGAAGCATTGTCTTGCAGGTTCATGGGGTGGGTAGCCATATCACATTTTAGCTACAAATCAGTGATTGTAACTCAGAAACTCACTACAAAGGGATATCCTGAGAAGTTGATAAAAAGATTTTTTTTTAAAGTGTCTAACAGCAATAGAGAAGCTCTGTCAGTGTCGGATGCCGGCTCAAACTCAGAGGGTAATCTGCTACTACTAAGCTGCGGGAACACACGTTTCTGCTGTTTACGTATGTTTGTGTTCCAGGGCAAACTTCGGTTTAACACAACAGCAAAACGTGATGGATTGTTTTGAATCGTATTTCGCTAAAGCACCCCAGAGTGACATTTAGATGGCATTTGGGCTATAAAAAACATTGGCAAAAATAAATGACCATCTCACGACTTCACAGTAAAAAAAACAATTTGTGCCTGATAGCATTTAAATTGAGGAGCTAGTGCTGAGGATGTATACGAATTGTACGCATGACAATTTTTCGAATAACAATTGACCTTCTAGACAATTGACCGAATTTAAAAAGTCAGTTAAGATATATATGCGGGGGGAAACCCCCCGCACCCTCCTACCCAAACCAACCTCCACCCCAACCCCCCACCCAATCCCCCTATATTATTATTACCCCAACCCAACCCATTATATATATAAAAATGACCATACGGTCAATTGTGCAGAAGGTCAATTCGGACCCCTGTTATTCGAACAATTGTATCATTCGAACAATTGTAAACGAACAATTCGGCTAATACCAGTGCTAAACATAGATGTATGCCAGTGACAGTCACATTAATCCCAAGAGCTAATGTGCTAGTTTAGAGGCTTTGTAACCAGGAAGCTTCCACAAGCCTCCCGTGAGTGCACAATATAAATATGTTAATGGGATTCACTTTTGATCTCACACTTAAGAACTGGCTTTACGGTTCAACTGAACACTAGTCTGATGATTAAAAGGTGCATGTCTCTTAATTTTCACAGTGTCAGTAACCTCATAAAATACATATAGTGCATCCACTATATGGCATGTTCCCGGCGTTTATTGTTCCTTCTGTACTTTAAAAGCCAACCTTACTGGGAATTTTCAGGCTTCCTTCATCTTGCTAGGCTGCAAACTAAGTTCAAAGCTCTAAGCATTTGCAAGCATGTTCACGTAAAACTGGGCGCATTTCTTTGCAAACTGTTGCTGACTCAATGAGAACCAGTACTTCCTATGCTACAACTCGCCAGCCATAGAAAGCAAACACCAATGGCCGAAGTGTACAAAAAGAAGTAGTGGGACTATGTTTGCTACTGGTCTGTCCCGCTCCCTACAAACCCCATCACTGCGCCCCCTCCCACACAGAATCCAAACCCCCAAACAAACACACATGCTACGCATGGGAATGTGCAGTGAAGTGCAATGAAGTGCAAGCTTCAACTTCTTCCTACACTTATTTTAAAACTAAACCATTCCAGAACGGTTTCTTTTTAAAATAAAAGTATAGGAACGGTGAAACTTAAAAACATTTTTTTTAAAAGTATGGGAGCGCTGCTCCCGTCCTCTCCCGCCCACTTTGACCTCTGGCAAACATGGTAAAATATATCGTAGCCTTTTAATCTCAAGGACTCTGGCTCCTCCTCCTTCTGGCCCCCTACTTCCTCATCTTTTGAGTACCATCTCTCTTCTTTTTCCAAACCTATTCCTGTCTCCTTTTGTACTATTTACCGACCTCCTGGCTCTTCTACTGACTTTCCTGACCATCTTGATTCTCTGCTATATCTTCTTCTTCCTTCCACCTCTCCCTTTTTTTTCATGGTAACTTTAATGTTCCCCTTCTTACTGCTTCTACTCAGTCTCCTCTCCTGTCACTCATCGATTCTTACCATCCAAATCTTCTTCCTTCCCCTCCCTCTCATTAGTCAGGCTCCTGCCTTGACCTTATCTTTTCTTCACTCCCCTCCGCGGGACTATTGCTGCTTATCCTATTCACTCTACTGATCATCTTTTATTTGCCCACTCCCTCTCCTTCCACTCATCCTCACTTCCAACCCCTCCTTCTCCCTTATTCATCCTGATGACATTGCACACTCTCTTCACTATTCTCTTCTGTCTTCTCTTGATTGTGATTTCCCTTTCCCCTACTTTTCCCCCTCCTTTGGACCACCACAGTCTTGGCTCACTCCCGCTCTCACTTCGCTCGACTACAGTATCCACAAATCCAAATGGGGCTGGAAGAAGTCCCAATCCCATTCTGACCTCTGTGCTCTTTCCTCACTACACTTTGCTTATGACCACGCTTTACTTACTGCTAAAAAAATGCTGCTTTTCTAAACTCACGCTTTTCCTTTCCCATCACCCCCGTCGTCTCTTTCAACTTCTGCACATAATCCTCTCTCCTCGACCCCCTGATTCCCTCTATTTTTTCATCTCTTTCCTCCACCGACTTTGCTAATTACTTTACCTCTAAAGTTGTCGCTCTTCACTCTTCTTTCCCAACTGCTGCTGCCCCCTCCTATTCTTTCTGATCGATTCTTCCCAATTCCTTCTTCTCTCATCTCTGATTGCCTAACTGCCATCCAGGACCGGTGTGCCGCCAATGATCTTTGTCTGAATGCCAGCAAGACTGAGATCCTCCTCATCGGCACACCTTCACCATCCTTGCCTCTCACTCTATGGCCGGCTTCCCTTGGCCGCCCTCCTACCCCCACCTGCGCGGCTAACCAGCTCGGGGTCATCTTTGACTCCACACTTTCCTTCTCCGCCCACATCTGAGGTCTCTAAAAAGTCACATTTCTTACTGCACCTCCTCAGAGGTACTCTGCCTTTCCTCTCCTTCCCCCAGAAGCTCATGGTATCCCAAGCTCCAGTTCTCTCTAGGGTGGACTATTGTAACAGCCTCTTTCTAAATCTACCTGCCTCTACTCTTCGCCCTCTGCAACTAATCCAGAACAGGTACCTGCTCACCCTGCCACCCTCCCGCACTGCCTCCGGGCCACCCCTTGCACTGGGGTCTGTATCTGTACCCATACAGCACCCCCTTTTTCTTCCTGCACTTATTAGACCTACCCTGTCTGCTGCCTTAAACCTAGCACTTGCAAATTGCTGGCTGCACTACCAATGTCTGTTGTCTTTATTATTTATTTATTGTTATTTATCTGTTTCTCCTCTGCTTCGCACTTTCCGCTTCTCCCCCCTTCCATGCACTTTCCCCTCCCCCTCTCCCATGCACTTGCGCATTCTCAATGTCACTGGGCCTAGTAAGATAAGCTGTTTTGTTCTCCCCTGCTCCCCACCCTTGCCTTGTCGCGCTCTGAAACACTGTGCACGAGCGCGATAGAAATAAAATATCAATATCAACATCAATTGTTCATTATCTTCCTTTTCTCCTCTTTCCAACCTTGATACTTCTGCCCTTCCTGCTTGTGACCAACCCACTGCTTCTCCTTCTGTCCCTCTTCCTTTCACTCTTATTCCTCAAATCTGCCCTCATCCTATTCCTTATTTCACTTGATTTAATTCCTCCATTAATAATTCTTGTTTCCCTTCCTTATTTAAACATGCGCTCACCCTTCCTATTCTGGACAAACCCTCCCATGATCCTTCTAATCCGGCTAAGGTCTGCCCTATTTCTCTTCTTCTCTTTCTCGCCAAGCTCTTAGAGCATGCTGTATACTCCCAGATCAATTCCTATGATATGATATGGCATTTCTAACGTGCCTATACACAAGTGTTTCAAGGCGTAACGAGGCAAGGAGGCTGTTCCAGAGGGAGGCCCCAGCCGAAGAAAGAGATCTACCACCAACTTTCTGCTTGGAGAAGCGACTGATCCTGAGGGAGTTGGAGGTGGAGAAGCAAAGAGCTTGAGTAGGAAGGTATTAGCGGCGAGAGAGTTGGAGGTAGTGAGGACCCATGCCCCATAAGGCCTTGTGGACAATGCAGAGGGTCTTGAACTTAAACCTTGCAGCCACTGGGAGCCAATGCAGAGATTTCAGTGCTGGAGAGATACGGTCCCTGGGCTTGAGGCCAGGGACAAGTCTCTCAGTCTTGTTCTGGATGAGTTGCTGAGGTCGGAGAGTAGAAGCGGGCAGATTTAGAAAGAGGTTGTTGCAGTCGTCCAGCCCAGAGAGAACCAGAGCTCTAGAGACAGTGAGCTTCTGGGGGAAGGAGAGGAAAGGAAGAATACCCCTCAGGAGGTGCAGCTGGTAGTTTGACTTCTTAGAGATGTCAGAGATTGGAGAGTGTGGAGTCGAAGATGACCAGGAGGTTCTTAACCTCACAGGTTGCAGCAGGAAGAGGGCCAAGGGAGGCTAAGGGAGGCACACCAGAGAGTGCCAGGAAAGGAGGGTGCAGGTGTGCTGATGAGGAGAACGGCAGAGCTCATTGGCGGCACACCTCTCCTGGATAGCAAACAGACAGTCAGAGATGAGAGAAGGAGAAGAGGTGGCAGAGGGGAGCCTGAAAATGAGCTGAGTGTCATCCACATAGCACTGAAAGTTGGGGCAGAGAGCGGCAATGCAGTGGGCAAGAGGTGCCAGGTACTGGTTGAACAGCCAGGGAGAGATGTTACATCCCTGGGGACCCAATTTGGACCTGGCAGGGTCGATCAGAGGGGAACGAGGTGAGCCAGGCCACCTCTGTCTCAATCTTCACTCCCTTCTGCCACCACTTCAATCTGGTTTCTGTCCCTCTCATTCCACTAAGGCTGTCCTTCTGCATGTGTCCAAGACTCTTCTCACTGCCTGACACTCTTAAGCTGTCCACTGTCCTTATACTTCTTGACCTTTCTGCAGCATTCAATACTGTCGATAATCTACTTGTTTTTTTTATTTAATTTTTATTTAAAATGAAATAGTTCACATGTTAAACCTTTCATCTTTTGTACATACAATGGTTAGATATAGTTGAAAACAAAAAAAGAAAAGAGGAGAAAAAAAAACCTATGGTTATTCTGTTTCCTTTTTTTCTGTAGAAGGGGAAAGAAAAAGTATGTGGCTATTCTGTTTCCTTTTTTCAGTTATCTTCAAATATCATGTTTAGAAAGCTAATAATTGTGAAGATTTCTTCCTTTGTACCACCGTAGCGTAGAGAAATGTGGCCCATCGATCTTCGGTTGAAAGTTCGGTTGTTGAGGATAGATACATATCTCTAATGCTTGACTTTGTATCAGCCAGTGCCGGGCATGAAGTGATAATGTGCTGTAGGGTTTCGAGTTTGTTTGCTTGTTTGAAGAAACGGTAAAAGGCCTTGTCTTTTGATACAAGTTTCCTAGTTAATAGTAGTTCTTGAGTTGGAATCAGATTTAGGCGAAAACGTAGGAAGGTGTCTCTGGCAAGAGCAGATGGGAAACGTTTCAGATATGATGGGAGGCAGTTTAATGGATGATCATCCAATTTACATTCTTGGTTGAGTTTGAGATGTGCTTTGGCGTCGATGGTCGCTATCCAGTCATTTTGTTCAATTTTCTTTTTTGCTTTCCCCGGGCGTTGAGTTAGCAATTCTATAGATATATTTGCCAAAATTCTAATCGCTTCATGTGTTTTTTTCCAGATCAACAGCGTAATTGCTTGTGTTGTGCGGTCTTTTTGTTGGAATATGTGTAGTGCAGGGATATGTAAATCAGAGATGATTTTCCTATGTAAAATGAAGCTTTCGCCATGTGTAAAGTGACTTGAGTGATTGGAGTGCCAGTTCATATCAGAGGCGGGCCATCGGGAAGGATTGAGGTAACAAAAGAACTTTCCTCCAAAACATGCCTTCTAGACACAGCCATATTAATACATCCGTGTTAATCATAGATTCACTTTCATAAAGAAGGATTGCTATAACTTTTTGCCTATAGAATGTTATGATAGGCTGAACTGAAACTTTCCCATGTTTGCGATGTAGAAAGCGACCTTGACGGGCTAATGATAGGAGTTTTCACCAGTAAAAGGCTAGTTCAATCAGGGGTGATTGAGTTACCCAAATCCCCAGGTATTTGACAGTTGTTACTTGCTCAAGGGGTTGGTCATTCAAGAATAATGTTTTCATTTTCTGTTTTGACTTGTGGGATGGAGCAAACAGCATCAGTTTTGATTTTTGCATGTTTATTTCTAGTTGATTTTCCTTCACATAGGCCTCTAATTTTAACAGTGCTACTTGAAGACCTCTTGGGGTCTGTGAGCACAGAACAACGTCATCTGCGTACATAATTCATGCAATGGTTGTTGCATTTAATTTTGGTGGATTTGACTGCAGCAAGTTGGTCTCAGTTTCGTAATCTGACGTGAATAAATTGAATAGCGTTGCTGCGAGTGGGCAGCCTTGCTTCAGTCCATTATATGTGGGGATGGTGTCAGTTACTGTGCCGTCTTGTGAAAGTCTAACTCTGATAGATGTTTTTCCATGGAGTAGCTTTATTGGTTCCAGAATGTCATTTGGGCATCCCCATTGCTGCATTTGGACCAGAGCTGTGTTCTTTTAACTAGGTCAAATGCGGGTTTAAGATCAATGAATGCTGTATATATTTTATTGTGAATTGCCTTCTGTTTCAGCAGATTCAATAAGAGTAGATTGATGTTAGTTCCGACATGTTTGACAAAACCTGTTTGTCTTGTTGCGAATATATGGTTGGCTTTGGCCCAGGTGTTTAGTTTGTCCAGCAAAATGCTAGCAAACATCTTTCATAGCGTGTCTAGGAGGGCGGTAGGTCTGTAATTGCATGGGTCTTTTGTGTCGCCTTTTTTTAAAATTGGTAACGGGATTGCTGTTTGCCATGATGGTGGAATGGAGTTGGTTTTGGCAATTGTTTTGAAGATGTGAGAGCAGATATCTACCCACATGGTTTTGTTCACTTTAATGAGTTCATTTGAGAGGCCATCAGCTCCAGCAGCGCATGAGGGATTTAAGTTGGTGATGGCTTTCTCAATATCTTCTGTCTGCCAAGTAAAGGTCCAAGGATGTTGTTGTCGGTTTGTGTCTTGAGTATCTGTGTTAGTAGTACTCTTATAGAGCTTCAAAAAGTGTGTTTTCCATCCCTGTTCGTCGATGTCTGTTGAAAGTTTGTCTATCAATGTTGTTTGGGGGTTCAATCATTTCCATAAATCTCTTGTATTACAGTTGTTGAGAGCATGCAGCATTTTTTCCGCGTCATTTTGACTTTGTAGTGCTCTGTTCAATCTTGTCCAGTTTTTGTACTGTTGTTTCAGTAGTCTTATTTTTTCATGGTTCATGTGCGGCATCCGCTGTATCTTTTTGATTTCACTTCTCAGGTCCTCTTTTTTGTTTGCTTCTGTAGTCGAAAAGGCATGTATATGAAGATGGTTCTTATGAGTATTTGATGTTCTGAGAAGCTTGAATGGATTCAATAGTTGTGGATAGTTCAACCGTCTTTCGTCTGACATAGAAGTGCAAGTGATTACATCAGATAATGTTCTCAGATCATGGTGAGAGCTCTTCAATCTGTTCAAACCTGAATTTAAGGATTATTACCGGAAGATTTAATTTTTCTTTCAATCGATTGAACATTTGCCACAAGATTGTCATTAGGGTGTGGTCACTGTTGTCAGATTTCACATTTCTGACGTGTAGAAGCTTTGATTCTATCTGTTTGGATTTGAAGATGTAATTGATGATGGCACCAGAGGAGCCTCGAGTCCATGTATGCAATGGATTGTTGGTTAGTTTATCCAAAAAGTGCACTCTGACGAGACCCCTGGTAGACGTTTTTTTTAGCCATCATTGAGCTTGTGTGGACAGATTTTTTGGTTCTAACTCCAACCCTGTGTGATCATACAAATGCAGGTTGAAATCCCTGTATAATATTGGGTGAATATTTGGATATTTTAGGATGATTTCATCTATACTGGTGAAGATTCTGTCGATGTATGCGTCATCAGCAATGGCCATCGGGTTCCAGTAGTTATTAAATATTCCAAGTATTGTGATTTGGATCCATTCATTTACTTTAATTGATTCCATGATTGTGAGGTTGCTGGTCACTTTAATGGTCACTTTAATGAGGGTCGCAGATTGGCTGCATTGTAATCCATGATTCTTGGATACAGATGATGTCATATTGAGGTAGATCATGTGTCTGGTCGCGGAAGAGGTGGCCATATCCTTGCGTATTCCAGGAGCACAATTACATTTCGGATTCAGGAGTTTTCAGTGATGGTTATTGGGTGGTATCCACACTCTCTGAATATGCTGTTTGTGACCATTCCATTATCCTCCGTATATGGTGGTCATTATGATCAGAGTGTTTTTGGAAAGATATGGGAAGCTCTTGGTGATTATTTTCTATATGCCAACCACTTTTATGTGAGTTTTCATCTCTTGTTCTGCTCTGGTAATTATCCATCCGATAGTCTTGTGATAGTCAAGTGGCCTTTTCTTTCTAGAATTTTTTCCATTTGGGCTTCTTTTTGTGGTTCGATACCAAGCAGGTTTAGATTGTTTTTTTCCTTCATAATCAAGTGTTTCATGTTAGAAGATATAAGAATTAAATGAATTTGGTCCAAGTGACTTTCATCCACGAAGTCCACTGTCAGAATCTCGTGTGTGGTGATTTTATGTAGATTCGGTATGGCTCTAAAGAGGTGCAGAACATTTCTTCTATTAAGAACCAGTTCATGTGTGTTAGCTTCTATTCTTTTAAAAATACTGCTTGTGAAGTTGTAATTTTCCGCAGGTTAACAAAGATTGGCTCTGTTATTGTGTCAGTTGGCGAGTTATTAGACCGAGGTGATAGCTGAGTCTGAGGGGCGACGGGACCATTAGAGGTCGGGTTTGCTTGATCTACGTCTAGCGTGGTGTTTGATATGTCTTCACATGATAGACTCATTTGTGAGTCCTGTCGAGAATCAGGTTGCTCGTATTTATCCACAATCATGAGTGAAGTATCCCTTGGCGTATTTGTGCTTCCTCTGAGATGTCGAGTTCATCGACAAGATGTTGCGCTAGATTTTATAGGACATTTAATTGCGCATCCTCAGTTTGTTCTTCTGACTTCTTATTTCCGTGGGGCATCAAGGTTTTATTTTCAGCCAAATTTGCAGATTGGGATGTAGAGATGGATGGCCCTACTGGGTTTTTCATAAACGGCTTCTGTGATGGTGGTTTAGGCATCGTCAGGTTTCGGTGAAAGGCTCTGGTCCCAGTTTGCCTTTTTCTGGTTTTTGTTTTATTTTGTCCTTTTAGATTTGGTGCTGAGGGCATAAAGATGGCATAAGTGCTTGCTGAAGGAGTTAATTTATTTTTGTTGTTTTGAATTTGAAGATTAGAGACCGCTGGCCAAACAGTGGGGTTTAAGTTTACAGTCGATTGAAGGTTATTAATTAGGTTTATGGAGGTTCTCGCTTTACTTGCTGTATATTTGACTGTTTGCGAAAGTCCTTGCTGAGTCTCGATCAATGGCGGGTTATTTGGTCGATTCATGGCGGTCATCATGTTAATTAGAGCTGTAGTAAGCTGCGTGTTATCTGCTCGATCATTTCTGGCAATGTCTGACAGATGGGATTGCTTCATTTTACTTGTTTCTGCCTCATAGTCCAAACGGTCCTGGATTTTAAGTACGAAAGATTCTATAAAGATCTGTTTAGCATGAATAAGGGCAAGTAGTGTCGCTTGATCTTTGCTCGCATCTGTCGCAGCATCGGCATGAGTTGATAATCCAGGGTTCAATGGAAGGAATGGAGTATGGGTCTCAAGCTGCAAAAGCTTGATCATCTTATTATGTAGTTGTGTAACGCCTTTATTTTGCTTTTCCATACTTTCTTTTTTGTGGAGAAGGGTGGAGTTTGAGTGCAGACTTGATGTGTCATGTTGAAAAAATCCATCTGATGCTAGACAGCTGGTTGGAGGTGGTGTTATGTTTAATTCAAGAACTGAATTTTGAAGTGTCTTTTCACAAATTGACTCTGTGTTGCTCGTTTTAGATGGTGATCTGTCTCTTTCTTGCAGTGTTGAAGCAAGTGATGGTCTATATGTAAGGTCATCACTCTTGGAATCATTCTTTCCTAATTGTAATGGTTTGTCTTGTTCTGTATCTAGATCGACTTGGATATTGGATTTTCCGAGGGTAGCAGAAAGTTGATGCTGTGGTGTGGTAGGAGAGTGAATTGTTTGTGGTTCCTTTTTCATTAAGGTTGTAATTTCTTTGTCCTATTTTTGGTTGAGAATCATTACTTTCCCACGTGATTTTTTTTTAGGGATTATAGTGGGCAGCGCCTTAGCACGTTGCCTGGTATATGGGCCATTTTTTGAGTCGTTATGTGTAGTTTGTGCGAGGTCTTCTTCCATCATATCCAGTACAGGGGAACAGGAGTCTCCACAAAAAAGCACTGTCACCGTAGAAACAGAACATTTAGTGGAATCTTTATGTGTGTAAGGTCTAAGTGGTTCTGGGCAAGTTCTGTCTGTCATAAAAAGTAATTTGAGAGAGGCAGTGTGTGGCACAACTTAGACTGCCAGATATTCCGTGCTACTGAGTCAAAGCCTGTTGCCCGCAGTCCTCAGAGCCGGAGATGTTATACAATGCAGAAGTGGCCTCTCCCTTTTCAACCAGTCTATTCTGCTGATGATAGTTGAAAGGTATGAGGCATGAACATAAGGTGTCTACAGTAAATAGGAGCGTCCTGTCGGTTGATGCAGATAAGTGACAATTAGGCATCCGGTCAAAGAGCTGGGATAAGGTGAAGTTTTTCGATTTTGAAGTTGCAGTTCAATATATCGTGGTCTTGCAGAGCAAAGGGAGCGATGTGTTGGATTAAAGGATTGATGCTGTTTCCTATACAGGAGTGTCAACGGGGCGCTATGAAGAGATAAAGAGTCTAATGGAAACAGTTATTGAGTAGTTTTACTTTCAGAGTGGTGATACAGTGCGCAAGAGCGTGTCAGTCAGTGATATTGCAGTTCATTACCTGACCTTGCATGGCCAGGATCAGTCAGTTGCCATAGTGTTGCAGCGAAGCGGGACAGCGGCATAGCTAACAGCCAAACAGTGTACGTTGAGAGCGCCCTTGACTTTCGCGTGCTTTAATCTACTTGTTCTTTCTACTCGCTCTCTCTAAGTCTTTCTGGGTCTGTTCTTAAGTGGTTTCACTCTTATCTCTCTAGCCACTTTTATTCTGTCACTTGGGCTGGCCAAACATTCCTTCTTGTACCCGCCTTTATGAGATCCCTCAGGGGTCTGTCCTAGGTCTCTGTTTTCAATATACATCTTTCTACACTAATTTCCTCACATAATCTCTCTTTTCATCTTTACGCTGACGACACCCAAATCTATTTCTCCTTCTCCAACACATTGCACTCCACTGTTTCTAACTGTCTTTCAGCTATTCAACATTGGATGTCGTCCCATTTCACCCACCTCAACCCCTAAAAAATGGAAGTTATTTTCTTTCCTGCTCCCACTCTTCCTCCTCCCTCCCTGTCTTCCCCCTTCTTCTCTTCCTTTTTCCCCATCAACACGGAACCTTGGTGTTGTATTCAACCCTTCTCTCTCGTTACCCCGTAAGTTTCTTCCACAGCTTGCTCTTGCTGTTATGCTCTATTTAATATTCACTGTGCCTGCCCTTACCTCTCTTTTCATGCTACTAAGCTTCCTCTTTCCTGCCTGATCTGTTCTCGTATAGACTACTGTTCTGCTCTTCATCTTGGACTCCCTGTTTCTCATTGTGCCCCTCTGCGCTCCGTATATAACTCATCATTCATCTTCTTTTCTCTCTCCCTCCTCATTTCTCCGTTTCTTCTTATCTCGCTTTCTATATCTCTCCTTCCTTTTGAGTCAAGTCTTCTCTTCCATTTACTTTCTATTGTCTTCAAATGTATTCACGATCTCGCCCCTCTCTTTTTCTCTTCACTAATATCAATCTACTCCCCTTCCCGTGTGTTACACTCCCAGAAGCAGTTCCTTCTTTCTTTCCGGAAACCCCCTTGTGCCTCTTCCATTTCCGTTCCTTTGTCTTGCTTGCCCCAAGCACTGGAACTCTCTACCTCTGTCTATCTGTACCTCGTCTTCTCGGCGTATCTTCCAAACCAATCTGATAACGTTTGATGTGATATTTCGGCATTGTAAAGGGCGAACACAAAAAAAAAGGATTTATTTGGCTGATTTTGTGTGGCCTTTAAAACGCTTAAAAATTATATTGTGAACACCCCGACTTACTGGGAAGGCCATGCTGCCCCACCCTCACCCCCACCTTCTCCCATGGGTTTTCTATAAAATCAGGTGTTTTTAGCCCATGAACCCCCCTTTCATCACCTATCTCTCCCTTCTCAGCACAACACGTTCCCTCTCCTCTCCTACAGTCACGCAAACACACATTTACTCATCCGCCCCGTCCCTTCCCCACCACAAACATCCCCCTTCCTCTCCCACAGAGACACTCACTCACACACACACACACAAGACCGGAAATATGCGCACCACACTCCCGCGACTTCCCTCATGCTGCTGTGCCTGTCAGTCCCTGCACAAACTCCTGTGCGGCAGGGGTATGGCAGTTTGATTTAGAAAGACTGCTCGCAGCGATCTCTGAGCAGTCTTTTTATTTGCTTTTCAAGGCGTTTTTTTCACTCCATATGCTAATAACACAGCTTTTATATACGCTATCCAATAATTGATTGTACTTTTCTATTGTTCATTATTGCCTAGAATGTATTACCCATTTTGATTGTACCGTTTCCCTCTTATTGTGTGGCTTAGCTCTTTGACGTAAGCGTTATACAAATAAAAATGAATACAAATACACATGTATCATGAAACATAGATGACTTGACTTCTGCTGATTTTATGCCTGACTCTGCATGTAACATAATCGCAGACTCCATTTGCCTTGCCCTCGAGATTCATTGCAATATACTTTGTACGTGGGTTGGCCCCAACCATTAGCATTAATCCAAAATATCACCTCGCGCCACTCCTCTGTAATCATGTGTTTCTCAGGAGCTTATGCTGAACCCCTATTTCTGTGCTTTCTCCTTCTTATCCCCACCTTGGATTCCAGGTTCCCGGTCCTCCTCCTTGTTGTGGGGGGCCTGGATCACCAAACCCCATACCCACTCTGCATCCATGCAGGGCGGACCAGAGGGAGCACCCTCCAGCATCCGGATCATTGGATGCTACATTCAGCGTCGGGCAGACCGCAAGGGGCACCCCGCGGCCTCTGCAGCTCTTTGGCACCGGAACTGCAGACCCATCAGACCCGGTCCTGGGCACCCTGGCCCGGGCTCCGCAATCGCTGTGGTCACATGGCAGCCTCCATCAACATAGGTGGTGTTGCCCAGCAGGGGCATCGTCTTTGTACCGGGCCACGTGGCGGTCCTTAGGCACGCTGCACCGCACCAGCATGGTGCACAAAGACACAGGAGTCAGGATAGGATCGACTGACAAGCTGGAAACAGCTCATCCCTTTCATTTGCATGGTCAGATGGTTAGCCCATGTGACCAGGACACCAACACCGGAAGGTACCATGTCCCCCAGGAGGGGTGACCTGCAAAACTCCTCCTTTTTCATAACAACAAAACAAAAATCCCAAAACCACAACACAATACACACACTAGCACTAATACCCTAAACCCTACTAGTTTTCACACCCTTTATTAACCTGGGTGAGTGGGCATAGCTCCACTGACACACCACCACGCTTCACCCCTGGCACCCCAAACATATGAATACAGTCCTACTCCACACTTGGGCTGGGCCAGTGTTGGTCTGGAGACTCCCAACCATTGTGTGTGGGCAACCAAAGGGTCCACCGGGTACTCTTCCGGCCTCTGCTGGGGTATCTCCAGAGGCATCACGCGTTCAGGGGGCGGTAGGGCCTCACCTGGGGTCGCCAGAGGCCACATCGACCCAGTCCTTGGCTCGTGGTAGCCGGATGACCGGCGAGCACACAGTTCGGGGTGTGCACCCATGCATATGGAAGATCATGGGGGCACGTTCCTAGACTGGGTAGGCCACTGCTGCAGGGTGCTGATGGAATGACAGCTCCACGGGCTCCATTCACTTCCCCCCTTTTTCTGAGGCTGCGGGCAGGGAGACACTGGTGACAGGGTTTTGGGGCCGGTTATGCAAAGGATGGATTGATGGGCCCGTGGGTCATCCTCTTGTATGCCCGCCCTGATGGGCCTTGTAGGCTGGTGGGCAGCGCAATTAGCATGGCCCTCTCCCTTATTGCTGCGGGGCCACAGGGCAATATGGCTTCCCCTTGCCGTCACACATGTTCACTTGGACCCCTCACCCACCCCAGCTGGCATAACTCTTCTGAATGGCCACTGCTTTGATATGCGGCTAAACCTGGCCATCTTCATGCCCACCATTTGACACTGGCAGCACCCTCTCCTGGTGGCAGATGGCGCCTGCGCAGCGGGGCTCACTGTTCTCGTTGCCCCCCTTTTGTTGATGGGATGCTACCTGCAGCTCTTCCGGGTGGCTGGGGAAACGTGGCTCCATTCAGGGACAGTTTGCAACGCTACTGCCAATCAGTTTAATTGTTTTCACCACACACTCCGGAATGGTCCGTTTCCTTTTCACTTCCTCTTGTTTTGCAGTTTTTTGTGTTTGAAAGCGACAGCTAAAAATATCAGCATTCTTTGATCTCATGAAGAAAGAGGTTGAACTATTGCTGTGTAGGTTGCATCATTCACGCTCATCAATTCTTTGGTATATATGCTTTTCGTCAATGCATCCTTCAATGAGAGCACTTCGGTCTGTGTTTCTGCTAAACGCAAGACACACCATGCAGAAAAAAGCTCTAGCCTTGCATGAATAAGTCAACCACTGCCACTGCTCTCCATCTTTATGTTGATATCATTTCTTTGTATTGAAATGAATTGGAAGGTCTTCTGGTTGTCATGGATGGAATTTTAAAAAGCCAAGTAGGGTTTCTGATGATGGCCTGACCACTGTTCTTCCTCAACATTTTCAGCTGACTCAGCTTCAGCCAGTATATCAACATTATCACGCTCTACTTCCTCAGCTTGTACTTCTAGGCAACCTTCAAAAGTTGAAGCATCTATTACAGTTCTTTCATCACCCTGTCCTGTACCTCCAACTTCAGTTTCAGTGGTAATTGTGACAGAACAGCTGCTTTCTGGTGTAGGATCTTCCTGAGGATAGACACGTATTGTTGACATAAATATGTCACTTACTTTTTGATATTGGCATGCCTCTTTTTCTAGTTTTTTCTTTTTGTTCTCATGTTTTTTCTCAGCTCCTCCTTTAACTTGTTTTCTTTTCCCGTCATCATTGGCTTTTTTTATCCATGATGAAATCTACCAATGTAAAAGAACATTTGTCTAATCAAAAAGCTTCCATGTTTTGGTTACTTATAACAAAACAAGTATTACAATCAAGTCTGTTATTGGTCGGTCACTCGGGACAGGTGTCCTGGCTGGGCTTTATACATATACTCTTCTGAATTTGGGTAAGGGAAAGCTTAGGGCTCGAAACTTTGTTTGTGAACACTATTTTTGCTGCCGACTTCCCTACGCAGTGGATGAAGATAGTTGTGATGGCAAGTACAGGTTTTGGACACAGAGGGGCTCATTCCGAGGTTGGAGGTAGTCATGGCGCTATTAGTGCCACGACTACCTCCAATACCGGTACTGACTCCGCCCTCGTTCAATGGGGACTTACCGGTCTATTCCGACCTTTGCCGGACCGGTGAGTCCCCATTGAGAAAGCCATTCCCCATTCCCATTTCAGCCCTCATAGGGCTCAATGGGATGGGGGAAGGCGCTAATAATGGTACCGCAAATTGCGGTACCGTTATTAGCTCTGAAGTCCCTTAACAGGCCCCGTCCATAATGCCTGGTTAAACCAGGCATTAAGGAATGGACCCACAAAGGGACCTCGGAATAGGGCGCAAAGGGATTACTGGCACCGATGTCCTAAACGGTGCCCGGTATCCCTTTGCGCCCACCTCGTAATGAGGCCCAGAGTCTTGATTTGGACATTCTGACACAGACTATCCTTAGTTTTCTTTATGCTGTGGCCACATACAGTTAGAAATGCTACTTTAAAAAGTGAATTTAGAACATAACTTTAAACTTCTCTGCAAATGATTGTCCCATGTCTGCTGTCAGATCCTACACACACATGATGCTATCAATTAGCACATTTTTCTGCTGCTTGCTTGATGATTATGGAGTAACATCGCACTTTCGAAAGGCAATATTGGGGTTTGCTTTCCAAAGAAAAACACCCACCCATGGCCATGCTAGTGTTCAATATAAATGACAACAATTGGCAGTGTAATGTGATTAGTAAAGAGCAAGTTTAGTTAGGAAAATATATAGGCTTACGGTCAGAAATGTTCACTGGTGTACACAGCAATCTGTGTTTGAGCGGTTGTGACACAGGCACGTGATCAGAAAATGGCGCCACCAGCAGTTACCTCAGACCTCGGGCTGCGGGCATCAACGATGAACGAGAAGCACAAGGGAGAAGACAATGAGGGCTGCACGAAATCCTGCAAAGAAATTAAAAAGAAAATGAACGAAGGTTCACTGGCCCAACCCCCTATAAAACATTGAGCCTCATTACGACCCTGGCGGTGACGGTATGAAAGGTGCCGGTAAGGCACCGGCACCGTTCATACAGTCCCGCCACATTACGAGTTCTGCTCGCCATGCTCGTAATGAGGCCCATTGTCTATGTGACGTCACAGTTCACACACACTCTGCACTCTGCAACACACTTCTCGGCTGTGCACAAACGAAGATAAAAACCATACGCTCTCTCATGCAGTGCCTGGAAAAGTTGACTATGATGAGTAGTTCAGGCCTGTGGTAGAGGGGTACCTGATGCAGTGCAGCATTAGTGGGACGTCCATTGCCGTGCTGTTTGTCGCTACAAACTTTGACCTTTGCCTATCAACTTCCTATTTTTTGTAAAAGTGGGCCACTTTTTTGGTCCATGTGGGCCAGTTTGATGAGTTACTTCACCATACAGCTAGTAGTTTTGATGAGTGTTGTTGAACAAATATTCTTTAAAATGCACAATTTGCATCACATTTTATTAAAAAACCTCCCCCTTGGGTACTACTCAAAGAGTCTGTCACAAAAGGAATGAATTGCCATTTGCAACAGTGGGACACTTTTTCATTGGTGAATATTAATGAATATTAATGAGGGATATGCTGATTAGCTCTCGAGACCTGGAGTTGGAGAACCCTGAAGGAAGCTTCGGTGACTGGCCATCTGATACACAAGTCACAGGATTCAGAGAATGTCCGTATAAGATGTAGTGGGCTTAATGGGGCTGCATAAATACACAAACATGCATGCATGCAGCCTCACACGCATTGCAGTGTTCGGAACTTCTAACGGAAGGAAGTTGTGTTGCCTGATGTTATTTGCATAACATCTCGGCCAGTCATTTACAGTGGACTTCTGTCTGTCCCTTGAAAATGTCTCCCTTCATTTCTTCATAGCTCACTTTCACTCCCTCCCCCTTTGTTCTCCCTCCATTCCTAGCTTCCTCCCTTCCTCCCGCTCCTTTCCTTCACACTTTTACATATTCCGTGTCTTGCTTCTTTTTTCTACCTCCTGGATTCCTGACCCCCCTCCCAAACCTCCTTAAGACCATCTAGCCCTCTTCCTCTTTCCTTCTATTCCTACTTTGACAAATCATTTTAATGTTTCAGTGATTTGTATCTTTCTTTCATTCCCTCCTTGCTGAAGAGGGCCTCAACTCTCAAGTCGGTACGGCGTGAGTCACCAGACACACATTGCTTTTACATTCAAACCCGGGAAGTGCCCACGCGCTTACAAACGCTTGATCCTGGCAAGGCTCACCTGACAGATCGCTGTTGGGGAGCCAAATGCAGGAACCCCGATGTGTGTGTGAGAACAACCAGGCTACTGGCCTGTATGCAGTCTGTGTTGGAATTGTACGAAAGAGAACGAGGCCACTACGATTTAATGTGCGTTTGTGTGTGTAGTCTTCCCTCGCCTGCACACACTACCTAGTGATGAGGAATGCCACTGGCCAGATCGCACAGCTCCTGTCACACCCAGGTGAACAAAAGCAAAGGAAAGGCTCCAGGAACTGGCCAACAAAAAGGTGGGAGAGAGAGAGAGGCCACGGAATCAGCAGAGATTGGCCCCTGCATCATGTGGACTACCACCTGCAACACTAGGGCAGAGACTGGGCCAGGACCAGTAGCTGCAGAGGCTGCCCACCACTGCTCAGTCACAAAGTCAGAGCGGGCGGGAGCCGGGAGAGGAGCCCCACTCCAATGCAGGCACACAAGCAGGAGGCGCAAAAGGGCACCACTCGGAAGCAGCCCTCCCTCGCCTTGCTGGCCTGCTCTAGATTTGTCTAGTCTGTATGCGCGTGTAGGCTGTCCCCAAAGAGCAACAACAGGACTTCTCCATCAGGCGGAGCTGGACTTTTAAGAGCGACAATTTGCATGTAGAGTAGAAAAGTGAAGTGAAAGGCTCGAAACACCAATAGACTTCAATCACTACATAATCCTGCCAGCGCCCGACGTGTGCAAAGTTTTTGTATACTACTCCTTGTTTTCAAAAGCAGAAACGGGCTGGAATCAACCTAGCGCTCTGTGCGACGTGATCAGTTCACGGGAATACGATAAAGCCTCTTCCTCACTATGTCCGAGTTCAGGGTGTGAGTGCCCGAATAATTGTAAAGTGGCACAGCACACTAAACACCTTGCCCACACTTTCACGCTGGGTCTTGGGACTCTTGGCTTCATAGGACCCATCAAGTGACAGTAACGACTTCCTGCTCTGGTGTGCTGCATCAAAGAAACACGTTCCACAACTCACCGAGTGCCTCATTACACGCCACAAAACACTTTGCCCTCACTGCCTTTTTCCCCATAGTTTTATAATCTTTGGACTATCCACTTGTCTATTAGGCTTTACCCACTGGCCGCCGCCCACCAACCAAGCAATCTTTAATTTTCTTAAATCTTCGATGTTTGTGAAGGTGTGAAAAAATGCATTTACTATACATTCAGATAATCAACGTATAAAATGAATAAATGCATTTTCTCAACCCCCCCCGTTTCGGAGTAGTCCGACTCCACCACCAACAGCCAGCTGCTCCGTTCTCAATTCTCACCTACCTTAGTGGTCTGGTTGTCGCTCGAGTCGTCATTGTTGGAATTGGAATTTGGCTGGCTGGCTGCTGCTGCCTGCCCACTGCAGTCAGTGCCCTTTAGCTGCCCGGCTGCTGCAGCCTGCCCTGCACCTGCCCTGAGCAATGTGTGTGCAGGGCACGTGCAGTTCCCCGGTGCCCAGGCCCTCACGCACAGACGCGAGCCAGCGTGGTCAGGTTAGCCCAGCTGCTCATGCCCAGCCCTGCTGGGAAGAAAAGAAATGCGCAGCTCCAGCATGCCTTGTGTCGGTGGTAGAAGCTGGCAGGCAGTCAACTCAATTAAAATTACCCAGGTGGAATCACGCGATGCCCGCTTTGTATCCTTCCGCACCAGAGAGGCCCTATGCCCAGAGGCCTACCGGGGGATGACCCAGTGGGGCAGTCCAACCCTGGGTGTGCATAGCCATAATCTCTTATCGTCCGATTTCACTTCTTGACGCTCCTGGTAAAATCTTTAGTAGAATTATCCTCAGGGATCTTAACATTTGGGCGTCGGAAGAAAATCGGCGAGATCCATTTCAAACGGGATTTGTTGCAGGTCTTGGAACTAGCATTAACATAACGACCCTTAATGCAATTAAAGAGTTAGGTGCCATAAGAAATCAACCAATTTATTTGGTGTATGTTGATTTCCGAGTAGCCTTTGATTCTGTAGACCGGAACCTGCTAATTGAAAAACTGTTGAAATTTAGTTGTCCATCCTCGCTTGTAAGCTTAATATATTTACTTCACACTAACACCTCAATGAAGGTTAAAATGAATTTGGAAGGGCTGTTATCTGAAGAGATTCTCACCAAGCGCGGCCTGAAACAAGGCTGCATTCTTGCTTCCACACTGTTCAATTTGTTTATACTTGATCTGGGCAGTGAATTTTGTAATGTATTGAATGATGCTCCTAAACTTGGGAACCAGAAAATTGCTTGGCTTTTATATGCAGATGATTTAGTTCTTATCTCGCAGACGCCGAGTGGCCTACAGAATATGCTTGATAAACTGAGTCAGTATGTGATAAATAATAATTTAACACTAAATTTGGAGAAAACGCAAGTAATTGAATTGGGGAGATATAAGTCAAGAGTAAGGAAACAGTATTGTTGGTTTTTGAATAAGCAAATGTTGAATGTAGTTAATGAATATAAATAATTAGGTGTTATATTCAGTAACTGTCCTACAAACAAGCCTCAAGGAGACAATATAAAGGGTAAACTGTCAACCTTGATATCACAGGCGAGGATTTTACAACATAAGTATGGCAAGTTTTCGTGCAAGCACATTCTCATCTTTTATCAGCAAAAGGTAATTCCTATTGTTACTTATGGGTCCGAGGCATGGTTACCCTTGAAGGCCTGTTATTGGAACAAATTAGAGGCAAGGTTTTGGAAGAAAACTTTGAATCTCCCGAACTCTAGCCCAATGGCACTGATTCGCTTTGAATTGGGAATTCTTTCAGTTAACATACAAGCATCTTGGAAGAGATGCTGTTTATTTCGGAAATGTGTTCTTGGTCTATCTAGTAAGAGTGTACTTAAGATTCTGGCAGACTACTTACTACGATCTGACCATTTATTCCCATCAACTTGGAGAGAGGCTGTGTTGTTGGATTTGGCGGAAGCGAACATCTCTTTAGATCTTTTACTATCCAATCCTACTAAAGCCAAAACTAAATTATATCAATTGGATTGGAATTTAACTGAACAGAACTGTCTCAAATTAAAGGACTTTGACAGAGCTCTGTTTGGGCATAAAAAAATTCGACATACGGCTGATTATCTATTAAAATGTCCTTCACATACTCTCAGAAATCAAATATTGAGGTTTCGCCTAAATCTATGGCCAACAAAACAAGTCCTGCTAAGGAGGGGAATTATTAAGCCAGAATCTTCATCATGTCGTTTCTGCAATGATGGAACAGCTAAAGAAAATCTGAAACATTTACTAATAGAATGTGTTGCTTTAAAAATGCAGAGGAAAGACATTATTAGAAAATTAACAAGGCATCATTGTATAAGACGCTCCAATGATGAACTATGGCATGAGATATTTGCGACATCAAAGATCACAGTAAGAATAGCTACTGTTCAATTCTTAAATAAGATTCTATGCCCACCATAAATTAGGGAGTAACTTGATGTCTGGTGAACGGGAGAAGGAATGCAAATTATGGTCTTCTCACTACTCGTAATGCTTTTAATGCTTTGCTACTTACCAGTATACAGTGTGATCATATTTGGATTCGAGGTGTTGCCTTTGATTTTGATTTGGATGAGTAGTCATACCAATCATAAGTTGAAATAGTATGATGTTTTTATCTGTTTTTATTTAATATACTTAAGTTAAGTTGCTTAAGTTTAATTTTATATCATTGTTAAAGAATCTCCTTTTGTATATTTGTGCATATGATCTCTAAGAATAATGTCGTTTTGAAAGGTTAATCTAATTAACCAACCAAAATAAAGAAAAAAAAAAATAATCTCTTTCATCAAGAACTTGCCCGCCCTGCCCCACTCAGCTTCCTCTGTACTGCCTCAGGTGCTCCTGCGGAGGGAGATCTGTAGGAGTGGGGACACGAGCTGGGGTGGGGAGCGATGATGGCAGGGGAGGTAGCCCAGCATCAACCACCAAAATCACTGTCTCTCTGATGTGGGTTTTGAGTTCTATAGAAGACACTGAGGCTGTGATTTGAGAAGCTTGGGGAGGGTGTCGTGAGAGGCATATTTATTACTTTTTTTATTACAAAATACATACAGAATTGAAACCAATTTAGCTCTTGTATGAAAAGAATGCTTTAGCTTTATCTTGAAGATTTTTGCAGACCTTTGTTTAAGAATGTATGATATTTTATTTATAACACGCTTAATACCCAGAGGTTTCTAAGCGCGGACCCGGGGATCGAACCTGTGGTGCTCCGTGTCGTCTTGCTTCCAAGGCGAGCATGTTGCCCCCAAGCTATCCTTCCAAATACTTTCCAAAAATAACACTGCCCCTTGTAAAAAAGATTTTAACCATTTCAAAAACCTATTGCACATTGTGCAAATAAACTTTTGAGCACATCTACTCAGCAACAGAATGGGGAATGTTTGGTTTTAAATGTAGGCCATGTACTGCCTTTTGATGTGGTCCTCAGGACATGCGTATTATTTTGGAAAATCACTGAACGTATTTTGTTTTTCCTGCTCCGACAGCATGTGTGGAGAGATGTTGAAGAGCGACTGACCAGAGGGTGAGAAATCCGCTGTCACTGCGAGAGACCCAGCTTCCCCCCAGGCAAGACCCCACTGGTGGAGCACTGAGGTATTGCATGCCTTACAATACTCGATTACCCAATACACGCTCTTTATGAATGCTCTCAACCTTCAGGTAAATGCTGGGAAATCTGTCATTATGATCTGCCAGAGCGGAAAACCAGCTAACAAACTTCCTGCCATGTATACAAACTCCCACAAAATCCCATGGGTCACAGATTCTGACTATCTGGGGTAAGATTGTCATCTAAGTTTACTGGTAAAAACTACATATTAAAGCAAGGCGCAAAAACGCAACAGGCGCTAAGTGACATCTCCAGATTTGTGTGATCTTGTAAACATCAACCAGTACCTATGGCCCATAGGTGTATAAGTGAAAACAAGTGGCTATTGCCAAATACGGTGCCTCCATTTGATGATTGGAGTATATGCCTAGTCTTCAAGTTATAGAGTATCTAACAATATAATAAAAGGCCAGATGTATGTCTGTCCGATGCAGCAGCTTCGCCTGTTGTCGCCGGTAGAGGGAGATAGTGCCTTAGATATAGTGGTCCTACTGTGTTAATGTAAACCTGCACTTTTGCCTCTGTACACGGGCTTCTACACTAGTAACTTCATAAAACACTTATTAGGCTTGCGCGGGTCTATGTCCAATTTTGTGGAAGTTAACCTTTCTTTCCTGGAAGATGAGCTCAAGTTAGAGCCTATTTTGTATTGGCTCCGACTCTGGAATGACTAAGAGGTGGGTCTAACACAGATTATCCTGAGAGCAGACTCATCACATCCTATGGGGGGCTTGCTCACATTAAGTTCTATCTATTCAAGACAGATGCAAGGGATTACTTTAACAACCCCATGCAGGCGACAAACACTTGCGCAATCACTCGTAAAAGACAACTTAAAAAACAACAAAGCGAGTACAAAGAGCTAAGTCTACAAACAAATCAGAACGTTGTGATCCTTGGCAGCAGCACTATTCAAGAGTACCTCCTGTGGAGCAAAGTTATGAAGGAAAGATGTCTGATTACAAGTGCAAGAGCAAATGATTGCTGTTAGGGGTTGTTGCCGCGGCATGGTCTAACCAGGGGAATGCCACTTGCCCATTGTGTGGGGCACTGTACAAAGATCTTCTCCATTTCTTTCAATTATGTCAAGTGTATTCCTTAATTAGAAGAAATAACCTCCTGCCCATCCTTGGAGAGTCTGGAATCTGACAGTGCAGACCGGCTTCATGTTATTTATTGATGGTGGAGAGACAGTGTAAAGGATGGGCTGTACTGTCATACACGCACAAGAGGTCCAGATTACTAAAGCTTAAGGAGGCAACATTATCCCCATACATAAGTGGAATATTATGCGGAAGACAGGAATGGAAAAAAATAAAAGGGGAAAAAAATAAAAATGAAAAAATCCTAACTGCAATTGAGATAATATCCGCACTTGCCACTTTTTTTCCTTTCTTTTTTAAAAGAAAGGGAAATTGGGTGGGAAAGAAAGGCAAAAGAGGGGGGAACGTTATTTTATGGAGCTGTATTGCTGTATTGTGATGGGGAACCTTTGGAACATAAATGTAATGAATTTAGTTGCTCTGGCAGTTTAATCAGTTGATATCTTTGAACGATTATGTGGTTATTGTATGTGCTGTCTCTTTTATGACATTTTATGTTGAAATTAAGAATTGATTGGTGGATTTGTATCATGAATTTGAAATTCGTTGTTGTGAGTACTTCTTGGTGGATTCTTTTTCTCAAAGGGGAGAACCTGGAATAGAGCGCATCACGGCTACCATCTCCCGGTGTGTGGGGCCTCTATGACAGATTGTTGCCATTTTCTTTACCCCCTATATTTTTCTGCACTCCAGTCACATCTGAGATCAATTATGTCTGTTTCACCATGTGCCCAAACTATCACAAACATCACGCTCCTCCCGTTTACCTGTCTCTACTTGAGTCCCAGTGCATTTCACCTCTACCCTCCTACCCCTACAGCCCTATCCCTTTTCCTCTGCAGACTACAGTCTTGTTAATCCTGGCCGTGACAAATACAGCAACTTCCAAGCAAGCCTAGGCCCTCTAAGAGCCTTCTCAGGGATGTCATTTGACCAGAACACGAGGGTTAGTGGAAGTGCCATCACATGACCCTTGAACTCTGATTACACCAAAGGAAGTGATGTCATTTGACCCACCCCTGAGTGACATCAAAAGGAAGTGATCGCACACGACCTTCAGATGCGTCTAACACCCTTGTTTCCACCCTGAAAATGCAAACCCGCACTATCACATTCCTACTCATCACTCACCAGTCTCTCACTCATACACCTTCTCTTACATCCACTCTCACTGCATCCTACACACAGGCTCCCACCCACCAAGAACATTTGAACACACACACTATCACATTTCTTCTGCCCATGAGCTGCCATTTAAAAAGAAAACAAATGTGTTTCATTTTATTGTTTTATACAGGGCTAGCAAGGGAGACTGCAGGGGTAGAAAGGGAGACCACAGGGGTCGCGGTTGCGACACCTGGCGGCCCCCAAATGACGTCCTTGAGCCCTCTGCTATGTTTCGGTGCTGTATAAAAGCATTGTAACGTACTGTAACATAACTTTGGGGATAAACAGACATAGTAATACAGGTAGACCCCACACACATCACTGCCGTTACAGCAGATACCTATATACACTGCTTGCTTTTAGCACACAGTAAAATGCAGGTAAAGTCGGTGGGGATTCCCACCTCTCCACCGGCATTAGAGTACTGATGCGGGCGTGGATTCCCTGCATGAAATGTGCAGTTCCCCGTCCCCACCTCCCAGTCGCCCCATATTTTTACCCTCACCTCCCCCACACACACACACCCACTCTGCATGCCCAACACCCACACCACTTCCGAGGGCCCTCCTTCGGCCTCCACCTACTACACAACAATATTTCAACACAACAAAACAACCAACTTAAAACAATAAACCAAAATAACAACCACTACTTGGTCTCCTTTCACCACCCGGAATATATTGGGTACAGGAATGAGAGCTCTTTAATTATTCAGAGATCCTACTTTTGTATCCCCTTATTACAATAAAAATATGGCGCCACCTTCTCTCCTTACTCAGAAAGGATCCCACACTCCTATTTTTCCTCTTCTGTTATCCTCTCAATAATAGTAATAATAAACAATTAAAAAACCTGCCACATGGCCTTCACGCTCCTTCGTCACACACACACACACACATACCACGCTCCCGCACTCACTCCTGCCCCCGTTGTTGTCGCTCGCAAGAGGTGTACTTACATCTGCATGTTCATCCGAGCTCCTCCATCACGGGGTCCAAATAACGGCTTGCACCCTCCTAGGAACCACGCCCGCTCCAAAGAGCAAACAGGAATTCTGATAAAAATGGCACCTGTACACCACTGCAGGTTGCGCGCTTGGGACTGATCACTTCAGGTGGGCATGGCCCCTCCAGCAATGTGGCCTGGAGGCCTCCTTCATCGCGGGGGTCGCTGGGCTCATGCCAGGGTCACCAAAAATGTAGAGAAACCCCTCAACGCTCAGACCAGAAGAAATGCAGCCCACTATGGAAAAGGGCCCAGCACACCTCTTGCAAAGAGAACAAGGTGTATTTCCACCAAAAAAGAGATGCATCAGCAAAGGACTCTGCTGCCACGAAACATTCTGGCAAAATTAGTACAAGCAACACATTAAAAAGTCACACAGCGTCATCAGTGACGTAAATTACATGAAGTACACATCCGAGATGTTGGTTGGCATGACCCTATAATTAGGCTACCTGCTCCATAAGGGATACCAGGCCATTGGTCCCAGCCCTGTCTGTTCTTCTTCTTCCACGTGGACTTCTTGTACATCATCAAGCATGAGGCTACAGTTAATTGCTCGTTATGTGAATAAAAAGCAACACAGTCCTTGACTCTAACCTAGTGTGAATATGATACTGCAGACAAGGGCTAAGCGGATACTTTGAGGTAATTGTAAGTGACAAACCCTAACTCGATTCCAGACATGTCCACGCCCTTCCAAAGCTCTCCACCCACGATTTAGGTTTGTTGTTTTGCCCCTCCCAGCACCTCTCAGCACAAATCAAGTGATTCATGGTGAATCAGCCTGCCTCTGCTTTCTGATCTTTTCAGATTGATTGGGGGGTTTAACAGCGTTATGGTTGGTGGTCTGGGACTGACTGGTGCCTTGGAATGCTCCGTTTTGGGACGGGGCAATGTGGCCCCATTACTTAGAGCTGGGATGGGGGAGTTCGGAGGTTTGGCCCTCCTTCTCATAGGATTGCTTTTCACAGGGAGCTCTCACCCCCTCGTGGAGTTGCAGGCTGCATTCTTCCTAGGATACGATATGCTGGCAACATGAGACAATGAAAGATCTACGAATCTTTGCAGCTCTGGCATTTCTCACCAGTGCCCGCGATACAACCTACTCTCGCATTCATACACTTATTTCCATGCTTGTGGCTTAGGCCTGCAGTCCCAACTGCACTGCAATGTTAGGCCTCGATTTCAATATGGCTGCTATTGCCTAAAATGGCGTCTGATTCCGAGTGTGTTCTAAACCCACAGCATGCACTACTCTCTCCGCATGATGGCCCCTGCTGCCACCTCTCTCCGCTGCTACCCTCCCCAAGCACTGATCTACATTTCCAGGCCTTTGCCTCATCCGAAACCGCTTGAGGCTCTGGGATGATCGCCCCCCCCCCTTCCCAACGGTAACACATACCTGTGGGCTCTCTTTCTAAGTCTGATGGGGGTATCCCTAATATGATGACTGACTCCCTAGGGATCATCTAGCTTTCCCTCTATTGTTCCCGCTCAGTAGTCTCAGGGGTAACAAATGGTGCCGGCTTTCGCCCAGCATCACGCTCACTCCTTTCACACCCTTTCGGACCTGCCCCTTTCAATACTGGTGTCTCGTGCTTTTCTCCTGCCACCCCATCACTGTCCCTCCAATCTCTCATTCCGCCTTTCCACCTCCACCCTTCGATCTCACTTCTTCTCTTACTCCTGTATTACTGTCACTCATACCTCCAACTAACCCTTTTACCTCCATTAGTGTCTCTTCCTTCCTCTCCCTCTATGACAATAGCTACTCCTATTCCCACTCACTGTCACTCCCACCACGCTCCCTCTACTACTGCGTCTATTCTTTTACTACCAATCCCACTGTATCACCGTCTTCCTCTCTCTGTACCTCCAGGGATATCGTGCCCTGCTCACCCCTCTTGCTAGCCCCTGGTCAACTCCTCAGGGACACCCAGGCTTATGGTGTCCGCACATGCCTCTACTACCCACTACCACCTATCTCCTTCACTTGCTACTCCCACTGCCTGCCAACTACTACCACCACCTCTACCGCTCCCACTTCCACTTCCACTACCACTACTCCTACTCGACCTCTAACACTCACACTCTCCCTCTCTCACACAAACACTCTGCAGACCCCCTCCTTAACATTAACCTCCGCACTCCTTTCACTCTTGCCTCCACTGGTCTCTCAGACGTCCTCCACCGCCTTCTGTACTCACCCAACTAACCCACCCTTGCACTCACACACACACTCCTAAATACCCCTGCCTCTCTCAAGATTTGCTACTTACCTTGTCCAATCACTTAGCTGGCTTACATGGGTGTGATAGGAAAGGCTCTGGAAGGGCTTAAAGTGAGCTGGTTACCCCTGCACCTTTTTTCTACTCCAGTATGGGCCTTGATGACGCCCAGGTCTCTTGGGCCCTTTTTTCAGTAACAAGCCCTGGTGGGCTAGTGTGGTTGGAGCTGATGCTGCATCGTATGTTGCTTCCTGTGGCATCCCCTCTGGCTCTTCTTCTCTCTTGCGGCGATGCAGATGTGCAGCAACCCGGATGCTGCGCCCTTTCGACGTCCTCTCTGTCTATGGTGTGGCTCCAGCGACGCTCTCCATGCCACCGTCTCAGTAAGCAGGGCAATGGGTCCCCCATTACACACACTAGCACTGCGTTCAGGAGGGGACAGCCTTCCTTCCTTGACAGGCTGCCCCCCAATACAGTGCCACACTCACACTGCCTGTACACTGTGTCAAATGTACACTGTCCCCAGATGCAGTGCCAGACTCACACTACCTGTAGACTCTGTGCCAACTTTCCACTGCCCCCAGATACAGTGCCACACTCGCACTGCATGTAGACTGTGTGCTAAATGTACACTGTCCCCACATATAGTTCCAGACACACACTGTCTGTAGACTGCATGCCAAATGTACACTGTCGCCAGATTTAGTGACAGACTCACAGTACCTGTGGACTGTGTGCCAACTTTACATGCCCCCAGATACAGTGCCAGACTCACACTGCCTGTAGACTCTGTGCCAACTTTCCACTGCCCCCAGATACAGTGCCACACTCACACTGCCTGAAGACTGTGTGCTAAATGTACACTGTCCCCAGATATAGTGCCACACTCACACTGCCTGTACACTGTGTCAAATGTACACTGTCCCCAGATGCAGTGCCAGACTCACACTACCCGTAGACTCTGTGCCAACTTTCCACTGCCCCCGGATACAGTGCCACACTCACACTGCATGTAGACTGTGTGCTAAATGTACACTCTCCCCACATATAGTTCCAGACACACACTGTCTGTAGACTGCATGCCAAATGTACACTGTCGCCAGATTTAGTGACAGACTCACAGTACCTGTGGACTTTGTGCCAACTTTACATGCCCCCAGATACAGTGCCAGACTCACACTGCCTGTAGACTGTGTGCCAAATTTACATTAGTGACAGCCTCATACTGCCTGTAGACTGTGTACCAAATGCGGCGCTCTCGCTGAGGTGGAGCAGTCGTGCAGTCCAGTGAGCAGAGAGGTGCACGTAGCTGTGTGAGAGAGTCTTTTCGCTCTTTCCACTGCCTTGTGGGCGGATCTTATCAAAACTCAACCGGCCCGCGGAGCGGCCACAGAGCTGTCGCTGAGGTGGAGCAGTCGTACAGTCCAGTGAGCAGAGAGGTGCACGTAGCTGTGTGAGAGAGTCTTTTCGCTCTTTCCACTGCCTTGTGGGCGGATCTTATAAAAACTCAACCAGCCCGCGGAGTGGCCGCGGAGCTGTCGCTGAGGTTGAGCAGTTCTGCAGTCCGGCTAGTATGGCTGCTGTGGCTGCCCCACCGCATCCACGGGAATCAGAAGACGGAAGACACCTGTGGAGCGGACAAAGTTTTGGAGAAGAACGCCCTACGATCTCATACAGCAGCCTTCAGAGATCACGGACAAAATCCGCTCCGGAAGAGACATTCCTGCGAGACAGTTTGATGAACGTCAAGGAAAATGAAGGGAAAGGTAAGTGCCACTCCACAGAACTAAAAAACTCCCCCCAGTCCCTCCGCTGCGTTCCCCACATACCTCGTAGGCAATGCCGGTGTCTTGTGGCATGGTCGCCGACGGGAGCGTCTTTGCAAACATGGACCGAGCCCGGGCAAGGGGAGCAGTGGTGGGAGGAACCGGCGGTCTGACAGCAGAGGAATGGAAGAAAGTGGCGCTGGACCAGGCGTCGGGTGGAGAATGGCTAGTGACGCCCCTTCACACCCGATCATGGGGAACACACCCGCGCAAATTGAAGTGGGTGGAGCAACCAAAGAAAGGGAGCTCCTCAACCAGGGGGCTCTAGAGTCAAAGGAACCGCAAGATATATTCATCAAAACAATGCAAAATTAAAAAACTGAAAATTATGAAAAAAGCTTCCCACCCATAGAAGAAGGAGTAAGGAAGAGCAGCATGGAGCATATCGAGCATATCGATACGCTCCCCAATGGAGACATGACCATGCAAGAGTCATGTGGAAAGGCGAACTCGACCGTGCAATTCCAAATAGAGGTGCACCCAGTTACAGCCACAAAGGACCTAACAAGCCCCCAATTCAAATCAGATGACTCATATGAGGAATATCCAACAGAGTCACCAGAGAGTAGTAGAGTTGATGAGCATGAAGACTCTCTCAACGCTCTGTATGATAAGCTGGATTGCTTTAAGAGCCATCAAAAAAGCGAAAGAGCCTCGGACACAAAGAGAGCTATAAAGACGCCCTGTAAAATAGACTTGGATACCAATGAAAATAAACAACCTCAAGGCTCACTGGGCCAAAAGCGTGGGCACAAGGAATAAATGGAAGAGAAACAAGTGGAGACAAGTGCGAAAATACCCATACAACCAAGTGAACCAACGGACAATCTAACAAAATAACACGCAGAGAAGATATACAAAAACCGGAAAAAAATGATAAAAGGGCCACAACTAAGAAAAGCCCTCACAGCAAAGCACTTGAACATCCAAATGCTGGAGAAATTTTTCTCTAAAATGGGAAGGGGAGCAGAGACAAATACAAGTGAATTATCGGATGCGGAAATCCTGGAAGAGCTGGAATCGAAATCCCCAACAAATCCTCTAGGCCCCCCCAAACCAGTGGAACACGTGGCACAGATGAACCCTTCAACTCCAATAAGATGGCATTATGGCAAACCAAAGAACACAGCAGTTCCATCTATAAATGCAACTGCAGGGGGACAAGACGTGGGAAAGACGCTAATAAACAGATCACAAGCCATCACGAGAAAAGAGATTGGCAATGGTTGCACTGAAGGAAAACCACATCACCAGAAGGAAGATGAGCAGAACAAAAATCAAAAACCAAATGCCAAATCTTAAAACGAAAGAGATGAGGCCCACAAAGGGAGGCCCAAGGGGAGGAAGGAAACGGAAGAAAAACCAGGAATTGAGTTGATAACACCAGTTCAACAGGGTGCACAGAAAAAGATAAACGATCCGACAAGTGTAATCATTTTGAAGGACCAGCGAGAGCGAATGATCTCCACCCCTAAAAAAGAAAAACTGATAACCTAGTAACTCCCTTACAGACCCAAAACGCAAAAGATACATCACAGACGTCTGGAAAACAATCACCAACAAACAAACTGGACCTCTTCGCCATTATGTCGACAGTCACAATTGCACTGGCCCCTTTTGGAAAACGATATGAGTCCTTGAACAAATCCCTCAAGGATCGCACTGTCACGATGGCACTTATGCACAATAAACTGACACACTTGGAAGGCTATGTACTAGCAAAAGAAGCATGAAAGTCTAACACATGAGACCGAGGGACAATGACAATACAGTCAGGAGAACAAGATTCAAGCACGATGCCCCCATTACCGACAGAGCCTCAATCCACAGGAAATAAGAATGTAAAAACAAGCAAAACAGGGACGCAAACTGATGGAACTATCGAACTGGAAGACCATAAAAGAAAGGAGGGTGGAGTAGAAGAAAGAGGAGTACCAGCTAAAACAGCAGGGGCAAACCAAACTATGCGGATGCCTAATGAGATGAAAGCAACTAAAGCTGGGCAAGTAACCCATCTGGAGGGGACACAAAACACATGCGGCCAAAATAAAGTAGAAACATCACAGACCCTGGGCATTGTGAAGACCCATGAACAAGGTACTCGGCCTGACCAACTAATTTCTCGCGTACAGGACAAAGGGGTGTCTAGTAAACCGAGCCAAATATTGCTAAAAATTGCACAAGAAAAAGAAAACAAAAAAACGCTGAAAGGGCACCCCCTATAAAACGACAAAAGAGAAAGGATCGAATGCCAACACCTGATAAAAGGGAAAAAAAGTAGCGCCAATATTCCAACGAAGAAAGGTATTTAACGGGACTTGTTGATTGAATACAGATGAGGAAAAGAAAAATGCAGAGCACCACTTACTTTGAGAACACATGGAAGAAGAGAACAGCATAAACAACCATGATGAATCTTAGTAAATACTCAATTGAGTCTTCACAGCCAGAATTACCAGTAGGGGTAGACCAAAAAAGAACAGTATACTTTGTGGAGGACTCACCTGTGCTAAGGAATAGGATATTGAGACAAGAACAGTTTAAAGAAGTTGCCTCTGCACACCAGACAGTACACGAAAGACGTAAAAAAAGTTTCAAGGGAAAAGGAGACGACAATAAAACACAGATCAGCTTATTCAGAAGACGTAAAACAGAATAAAACAAACCAAGGAGATAGAAAGTTTCATCAGGAAATCTATAAAAGGCAAAACTTCAGATCAAGACGCTGAGCAAAAGAAAATTGTCCCTCGGATGAGGAGAGTGCCGAGAACACGCCACGCCCTAAATGGAGAATACATACTGTCAGTGAGCGAGAAAACAAAACAGAAAAGATAAGGTGACAACAAAGAGAAGAAATTATGCATACATGAGAACTTGCAATGTTTTGCAATAAAAGTAAAGCAACCAGGACCCTCAAACTCGAAAGACAAAGGGGATAACCTGGTTTTAAATAGGAAAACCACAATGAACTTGTTTGGGCATGCTCTGAACACGGGGCTTCTTCACACTGAAGATCTAAACATAATCGAATTTGCTCAAATAAACAGGACAGACAGCATATACTTTCATATAATCTTACCGACAATTAAAAATCTACTATTGAGCAACGCCGGAAAACTCCAGAGGTGGGGGTATGATTTAAGAGAACCCACAGCGGAAGAAAGGGGTATCAAAGGGCTCAGAAACAGAACAGAACAACAAACCCAATTAGAAAGAAAATATATTGAAAAACAGAAATCGAAGGTCAAAGAGAAGAAAAGAACATAGAATAAAGAAAAACAGTACTTGGATAGTTTAGTTACAATAAAAAAAGGATAGACGAAGACTGGTCAGTTGATGGCAGAGATAGAAATCGAAAACCTCAGGGTCCTCCGCCAAAACAAAAACCTCTAAACAATCAAAGAGCTATAGAAGCACCATCGCTAGGTAATAGGGGGCAAAACACCCGACCTAGAAGAGACTCCACAGAGGAATCTCGTGTGAACCTACAAGAAAAAGAAACAAGAACAAGAAGGAGGAAGGACTTTGGACTAGACAGAGATATAAATCGAAGAAACAAAGAGCAAGAACAAACACGCAAAGGTTCTGAAGAACAGAGATGGGCCTCAAGAGTCCATACGAACCGAAGGAGATCATAGCAGTTCATAAATGTGTTCCAGGAAATTAAAAAAGGCCCAGATGGAAACACTTAAAGGGCAGGAAAAGGAAATCATCACATTCGCATCCTGGAACACAAGGGGCTTCATGCAGAAATTCCAACCTACCGGGTAGTAAAACAAGGGTGCCCGTTGGCCCCAGCAATTTACAACTTTTACATTTCAGACTTTGCAGATTTTGAACCACTACTTAGAATCTTCCCCACATCGGTGGGAAAAATCGAGATCCCCAGACTTCTACACGCTGACGATATAATATTGCTGGATCATACAGAAATAGGGCTACAAAGACAATTGGACAGACTTCAAAGATATGTCGATCATAATCATCTTGAAATCATCCACGGTTAGACCAGGATTATGGCACTTTATCGGCAGAAAAGAAGAACAACTTTCAAATGGATATTTGGCACAGAAACAATGGAGCAAGTTGACAGATATAAATATCTGGGAGAGCAAGTCAACAATAACCCCTCAGAGATACCAATCCAAAACACTCTGATGACAAAGGCAAAGACAGTCTCAACACAGGCGAACATAATGGACAAAAAATACGGGAAATGTTCCACGTTGCCACTGGTAAACCTCTACAAAGGCAAAGTCCTACCAGTACTAATTTACGGCATGGAAGCAATACCGAAACTCCTGTCCAACATATGGGCTAAAGTCGAAGGAACATTCTGGCGTAGAACTTTAAACCTATCAAAATAACAACGCCCATAACTCACATTCAAAGAGAATGGAACCTTTCATCTCTGGCCGTGCGAACAGAATGGAACCGCCTGTCACTGTTCAGGAAAATCCTAATGCTTGAGGCACACCATATCTTCAAGATCTTGTCCGATGAAGCGAAACTACATAAAAATAAGATATTGACAAACTGGATAAAGGACAGGAAAACGACTCTGGAAACTATATGCTGCTCGGAAGAAGTCCTGACTCAGAACGCGACAAGAGTCAAACAAAAATCCTGGAAAAGGACTGGATCACTACCTTGGAGACAGCCTCTGTCAGCAGCCTCGTGGGCAGTATGAAATTGAAGCAACTACGAGGTTACTTGTTAAAATTTCCCCGCTAGAACCTACAGGGCGACATTTATAACGATGAGGCTAAATCAAATTGCAACGGATGAAATAAATGCAATTCGGGTGAAATCCAAAAATAACGATTGCAGATTGTGTGATAGCAGCACAACTCCGGAGACTCTAAAACACCTTTTAACAATGTGCAAGGGTGTCGAGGAAATAAGAAAAAGACACTTGCGACCGTTAACAGAAAACTACAGGACACTCGAAGAAGGAGACATCTGGGGAGCTCTGATGAACGGTAATAAAACATCATGGACAATAGCAGAAGTCTCAATGACTAGAGAAATGCTATCTCGGCTGGAGACAAAAACATCACTAATCCTGAATTAAGAAATCCAGAACATTTCGGACCAATACAAACATATAAACTAGTAACATCAGCAAAATTAGCAATAATGGATCACGTGGCTTTGAAAAGTTTTGTAAACATTGTTAAATCAATTAAAGACAAAGAAAAAATAAAATAAAATGTACACTGTCACCAGATACAGTGACAGACTCACACTGCCTGTAGACTCTGTGCCAAATGTACACTGTCACCAGATATAGTGCCAGACTCACACTGCCTGTAAACTGTGTACCATATGAACACTGTCACCAGATACAGTGACAGACTCACACTGCCTATAGACTCTGTGCCAAATGTACACTGTCCCCAGATACAATGACAGATTCACACTGCCTGTAGACTCTGTTCCAAATGTACACTGTCCCCAGATACAGTGACAGATTCACACTGCCTGTAGACTGTGTGCCAAATGTACACTGTCACCAGGTTTAGTGACAGACTCACACTGCCTGTAGCCTGCGTGCCAAATGTACACTGTCCCCCAGATACAGTGCCAGACTCGCATTGCTTGCTACCTCAGTGCCCCAATTACACTTGTCCCTATCAGGCAGTGCCAGGCTCACACAGTACCAGGCTATATGAAATGTGCCCCAGAAGCAGCACAATGGCAGAATGGGTTCCGGTCCCTCAGCTACAAAGCGAGGTAAACATGTGTCTCAGAGTCTCAAGATCACATAGTCCCCAACTGCAGTGCCTGGAAAAGACACAATCATGATGTAAACTGTGTCCCATATACAGATCCCGGATACAATGTGTCAGAGATACAGTGCTGGGCTAATATTGTCCGGATTCATGGTGCCAGGACACGGTAGCATTAAAGTGCATGTCAGGATGCATGCATGCATGAATTGGGGTTTCCTGAGCACCGACCTAGCTTGCAAGAGATGGAACCCTCGATAGCAAGACAGTAGTGGATCCAATCAGAAGGCTGGAATGTTAAGGCTACATTTGGAAACACATGTGGGGAAGAGATAAATAGGGTTACAGGCACTGGATACAGGTTACAGAAACAAATGCGACCAAGGTAGGATCAGCGAAGCTAAAATAAGTCCTGGCACCACGTCCCCTCATAGGATAATAAATGAGGCGGCTATGAACAATGCCATGATTCAATGTTTCACAGATATAAAACGAAATGTGTAACAAATAGGATGGAATGTGTCCCAGACACATTGCTGGGACTAAATAATAGGGTTTACGGCAACAGTGCCAGTATAAAATGTGTAACAAATAGCTAGGTTAGAATGTGTCCCAGACATACAGCCTCATTACAAGTTGGGCAGTGAGAATACAACAGAAGTACCATTAAGCGTGTATTGGCGCATCGCTCAACTACCAGTTTGGGGGTAAGGTGGAGGAAACCACCAGTTTCTGGAGATATGTCTGCCACTTGACCACCCAAAATCAGCCAATCTGGCAGAAGAACCACCAACTGTGTAATACCCCCGAAACCCACCTTGGAGTCCTATGAATTCCAATTAATGGGGGCTAACACTGTCTACCACCAATTGTATTCTGGCGGTAATACCAACAGATCAAGTGTTGATAACGGTAATACAGTTTGGTGGTATCTCAGCAGATATACCACAGAAATACCACCAAATTTATAATGATGCTGATAGTGGTGGGACAAAAGAAAATGTTTCACATCTACAGTGTCAGTATAAAATGTGTAACAAATAGATAGGATACAATGGGCCTCATTACGAGTCCGGCGGTAACCGCAGCGGTAAAACCGCCTGGTTACCGCCAGACTCGTATTACCATTCCGCCTCCGTGATTCCTGGAATTACCGGGGCATTACAACTCCGGTTTTCTGGGAATCACGGAGGCGGAATGGTGTTAATCCCCATTCCCATCGAGTCCTATGGGACTCGATGGGAATGGGGATCATGGAAACACCGGCAGCATCTCGTAATGCTGCCGGTGTTTCCTCGGCCGCCTGCAGGCGGGCGGTGTTAAACCCGCCAGGTCAAACCTGGCGGGAACATCACCTCCCGCCTGCAGGAGTCGGGATCAGGCGGTCCGGAAACAACGGTGGCGGCGGGTTTACCGCCACCGTTATTTCCGGACCGCCTGAGTTATAAATGTGTCCCAGACACAGAGCTGGGGCAAAATAATAAGTTTCACAGCTACAGTGCTAGTATAAATCTGTAAAAAAAATGTTTAGTTTAAAATGTGTACCAGACACAGAGCTGGGATAGAATATTAGGTTTCACAACTACAGTGCCAGTATAAAATGTGTAACAAATAGGACAGAATGTTCCCCAGACATATATGAAGGGTTGGAACTGTGAGGCAGACAATTTTGTGAAGGTTTTTCAAACGAAGCCATTTATTTAACTTAGACGGCTGGATAAATGCCACGCTATCCCTACCCTGACAAGGATTTCCCTGCCTAAAATAAACTAAAGAAAACACTCTAACAAAAGGATTCTGTCCCTCACACTTACATAAACTCCACAAGGTAATATATGACAATTTAAAAGCAACAAATATAACCGTTGGATTCACCATATGACAACTGTCTCTCCTTCCCCAGATTCAAGCAGGATTCGGTTTAACAGTTCCAAAAGAATAAGGCAATTCCTTCTTGTATTGAACTTATAATACAGTTCTTTTGCAACAAAACGTTCCAACAGTTCAGTGTCGTTCAACAAGGTTTCTTTCTCTCTCACTTGTAATATTGTGGGAACCAGTCTTCTTTGTATAAACCCAGAACAATTTCTGAATTCACTAAAATGAACATAGATTGTCTTTGTCAAAGTTATTCTTCTACCGCATATTTGTTACAAACAATTATACTCTTCTGCTGCAGTTTATGCAACACTTTCTTCATCAATAAAAGTTTGTCAAGATGATTTGTGTACCCCACTTCGCACACATCTGCATCTTCCATCTGGTCTACTTCCATGCCAGGCCTGCTACTTAAATTACACCTGGTTGCGGATTCCAAGATGGTGGTCGCGGCGTAGAGAGACGTGTTCAGGTGACTCTCCAGCCGGGCCTCAATAATTAAGGCAGAAAATAAGGCATTGAGAACTCTGAGGCGATTCTCACCTGCTCTGTGACACCCGCAAGCATGGTAGAGCGGGGGGTCGGAAACTAAGGTGCATAGCTCGACAGAGGAGAGGTGCGGAGTGAGCGCATCTCCCCCAACCGTCCCCTCGGCTGCGGCCCAGTACAGAGAAGAAGGTCTTCCACCTACCGCCCCTGCGTTGTGGAAGGAGACAGCAGGCGAAGCGGGTTCCGCTGAAGGGGAGATCAGAGGAAGAGAATTAAAAGTTGGTGGAGATCAAGGTTGGGGGGTGGGGAAGATGGATGGGGGACAGAGGGGGTCGGGGGATGGATCTGGGTCAGCTGGAAGTGGGAGGCAATATGCACTGGAAAGCACACCTCCTGGGAAAGTTGAGACTCCTAGCATTTAATGTCAGGGGGTTAAATAACCCCATAAAAAGGAAGAAAGTGGAGGGAATGCTGAGAAGGGAGAGAGGGAATAGCTTAATGATGCAAGAGGCCCACATCAGACAGCGAGACAAGACAACGATGCGTTTATGGGGATTTAAGCTGATAGGTCAATCCAACGCGGTGGACAAAAAAGCAGGGCTCCTGACCGCGGTCCATCAAAGTAGGAACATGCAGCTTTGTGGTGTTGTAGTGCCACAATAGATGGGCTCCGCCTCACATTAGCCTCCATATACGCTCCGAACTCGGGGCAAGATGGCGTCTTGCGGGACGCAATGGGGAAACTGGAGGGTTTTGCAGGAGGGGAAATAATCCTGGGGGGGATTTGAACATGGCGTGGCACCCGGCAACAGATAGGAGCTCGGGAGGTCATCAGGGTCAGGGGGCTCCCTCAACGCTTCTCTGCCAAATGATGGACCACATGACACTTAGAGACGTGTGGCGGGAGCTAAAAGATCAGCAAAGAGGATATACCCATTACTCCCATGTATATAACACAGTGTTGAGAATAGATTACTTTTGGGTTTCAGTGGGGCTTTTGGGGAAGGTTCAAGGAATGGAAATAGGGCAAATGTCGTTGTCTGATCACGCCCCACTTTGGTTAGAAATGAAGACCCCCAGTGGAAATAAGGGTCTGTGGAGGTGGAGGCTACCACACAGCATTCTCCAAGATCCCATTATGGGGGAAGACATCAGGGGAAAGATACAGGAATACTTTATCAACAATGACACAGGAGAAGTAAAGCCGGGAACGGTGTGGGAGGCTTTTAAGGCGGTTATTAGAGGTCCGTTCATAGCCATGTAGGTGTCTAAGGACAAGCAGAGATATGCATGGGAAAGGGAACTGGAAAGTAAATTGTCAGATGTACGAGGGGGACTCCTAAAGAAACCCACACTATCTTTGAAGAGGTCTCTGAGACATGTGCAGGGTGAGTTGGACGCACTACGTACAAAAAAAGTAGAGATGAGTCTTGTACGTCTCAGGCACTGGTGTTATACGAAAGCCAACAAGGCCGATAAATTACTAGCGAGGCAACTACGAGCCAAGCAACAAAAGTTAACGATCAGGGAAATTCGAAACACGCAGGGGAGAAACTTACTCGCACCAGCGACATGTGGGAGGTGTTCAGAAACTACTACCGGAACTTGTATGCTACAGGAAACCCGAGTAGGGCGGACCAAGACTGTTATTTGAATTTCTCACAATGCCGCAAATATCGGAAGAGGACAGGGAGGAGTTAGAAGGGGACATCAGGGAGGAGGAAGTGAGGATGGCAATTAAGGGGCTCCAGATGAGTAGGGCACCGGGGCAAGACGGGTTCACTGTGGCCTTCTATAAAAAGTACGCAGAGGCCCTGATCCCATTCCTGACTAAGCTGTACAACTCATTCAGAGGGGAGGGAAATGTGACCCCAACTATGAACAAAGCGAAGGTCCTGGTCTTCCACAAACCGGGAAAAGATCTGTCGTACCCGGGGTCCTACCGTCCAATTGCTTTGATAAATTTAGATGCTAAAATCTACACAAAAATTCTTGCTTCTAGGCTGTCCCCACTCCTCCCCAAGCTGATCAACAAAGATCAATCAGGTTTTATCCCAGGTAGGCAAACTCAAGACAATCTGAGGCGTATAGTACACTTGGTGGAGAAAGTTGAAGTCAAGCAAACCCCCGCAATCATGCTAGCGGTCGATGCCGAAAGAGAATTTGACCGGGTGGAATGGTCAATCCTGTTTGAAATACTAGCACGGATAGGGTTCGGGGAACATTTCTGAACATGATAAGGGCCAATTACAATTCCCCTTCGATTAGAATTGGCATTAATGGGGAGGTCACAGGTAGAGTGGAGTTAACAAGGGGTACCAAACAGGGGTGCCCGCTCTCACCCCTACTATACGCAATATTCCTGGAACCACTCCTAATCAGGATCAAGGAGTCCAGGGCATTTGAGGGGATAGAAATGGCAGGCAGGCAGCATAAGGTAGTCGCGTATGCGGATGACCTGCTGGTGATCATTACAGATCTGACACAAATTCTTCCAGAGGTGATCCAGGAACTAGAGAACTTTGGGACAATCTCGGGCTTAAAGATTAACAGGAATAAATTAGAAATTCTTCTCCTGGCAGGCGATAAAGGGGAAATAGAGGGTGGCAGATTCCCTGGGATTAAAGCTTGCAGACAAAGGGATCAAATAGCTGGGCATAATTCTTACGAGCAGGGTGGATCAGCTATATGGGGGAAACTTCCCGGAATTGCTGGGGAAAATTAAGAGGGACTTGGAGAAGTGAAACCCGCTTGCGATTTCTTGGTGGGGACGAGTCTCCTCGGTAAAGATGACCTTACTCCTGAAACTGTTATACTTCTTCCAAGCTATTCCAATAAGGGTCACCAAATCCTTCTTCAGGGCTCTTGCAAAGGCGGTTTCATTATTTATTTGGAAGAGGAAGGGTCTCAAGGGCAGTATTAACAGTTCCAATTATGGAGGGGGGCATGGCACTGCCACACTTCTACAGGTATTATCAGGCAGCGCAGCTGTGGATTTTGAAAGAGTGGATGGGGGTGGACTGGGCTGTGCAGGATAGGGCGGTGGCTAGAACCCCACTGAGGGAGTTCCTGTGGAAGGGGAGCCAGACCAGGCACCGAAACCTACGGGTAAGCGAGGTCATGAGGGCCCCACTGGATGCATGGTATAAAGTCACATGGAACGGTTCCATACTGCAGTGACTAGCCCGTTTACCCCTATGTTCGGGAACCCGCAATTCCCCCCGTGCATGGAAAGAGGGGCGTATAGGCTTTGGGAAAAGGCAGGGTGTACAAACATTGGGGAAATGATGGAGGAACAAGAAGTGCTCCCGTTTGAGACATGCAAAGGCAGCCTGAACCTCAGGGAATCAGACAGGTTTAAATATGAGCAACTCAGACACTGGTTAGCTACCCCAACGATCAAGCAGGCGGCGACACAGGACCTTACCCAGTTTGAAAAGTATGCTATATCCTATTCTGGAACCAGGAAACTGGTGTCGACACTCTATAAGTTTATCAATGTGCAGGGGGAAAGGGTCAAGTGGAATTAAATGGTGAAGTGGGAGCATACGTTGGGGGAACCCATCAATAAACTACAGTGGGAGGAACTATGGGGCAGTGTCCCAAGGATAACCTGCTCGGTCAAAATGAGTGAAATGTGGGTAAAGGTTATGACCTGGTGGCACCGGACCCCAGTGCGGTTGCATACAATGTTTCTGAATATGTCCAATTTGTGCTGGAGAGCGTGTTGGGGCGAAAGTACATGGAGGCATATCTGGTGGGACTGCAAAGGGATTCAGAGCTTCTGGGACAAGGTAATGGTAAGGGATGTTGCCGGAGTGGCTCAAATGTGGGAGCGAGTGTGGATGTGTGGGCTCAAGTACCAAGCAGCAAAGGAGTTATCTAAATCGCAATGGAAGTGCTTTATGGGACTGCTAATAGCGTTCTGGGTGGCCATAGCCCAGAATTGGAAACAACCGGACCCCCCACTGATCTTTGGCTGGTTACAGAAGGTATGGACATTGGTAACTATGGAAAAATGATCCCACACCTTGCTGGGCGCGGGGGCCTCCTTTGTAAAGGGATGGGGGAAGGTAATGGAATACCTTCAATCGGACTACATGGAACAGTGGTGCCCACACAAAATAAGAATACTGGACATATTTGCGGCATGAGTAGATCCCAGCTGGGTCAGAGACTATCTACCAGAGGGGGTGGGGGAGAGTTGGGAGGAGTTGGGGGGAGAGTTACCTTTTGTTTGTTACTGTATATGGAAATTATAAATAAATATAATTTAAAACATTTAAAAAAAATTACACCTGGTTTACTCCCATGCCCGGCTTACTACTTTAAGGTTCTCTGTGTGGGTATACTACCCTGCCAGAACAGGATGAAGTGTTCAACTTCAACCTCTGACCTGGTATGCTCGCCTGCCAAGTCAGGCAATTATGAACAATTGCTTCTGTGGTTAAGGTCATCTTAACACAACTTCAAAATGTCTCTTGTTTCATATCACCATGTATGATAATTTCTTCTTCGGTGAAGACAAGAGTCACATTGGTGCTCTTTATTATGCTTCTGTGATTTCCAAGACCTTTGCAAGTTACGCTCCAGTCCTTCTGAATCTCCTTTACCAGAGGGGCAGCCTTCTGGCCACTCTCGTTTCCCCACTTCTTCATTAACTGACTACTGACAATAATATGGTCTCACTTTATCTGTTCTTCGGCTTTGGCAATGTGGGTATTCACCTGCTTTGTTTATGTACTCATTTAAACATGGGCAACAAACTTTGCAGACTTTTCGATTCCTATTCGCCCCATCTTGGCTTTGGCAATAAGGTTGAATTGCCTTGTTTTAACTTTCTTTTGGCATGGGCAATGATAGTTTGTATTGGGTTCTAGGATTATTGTCTGTCTTGCTGCTGGCTCTCACACAACCCTTTATGCTTAAGGTTTGTTTTACGAAATAATGTTTTCTCTACTTTTGGCAAAATTCCCTTTCTCCAAAGTTACCGCTCTATGTGGTTGCTTTTTATTATTCAAGTAACCTGTTCTGAGCATGTAAGCGGTTCAGGAGCGGGGTCACACTTGCCTAGTGAACTCATGGGGTATGGAGTGTGCGTCTGTTTCCCTCGCTGATCCCAGGTCCTCCTCCTCAGTGGCTTCTCGTGGTCAGGCAATCTGCTACGCCCAGTCAGCTGCCACCCACTCCACTTGCACACATAGCTTTCTCCCCTCCAAAGGTTCTCCAGTGTTCGCCTGCCACCGGAGACAGCCTTACCATGGCTCTTCAAACTTTCGCTTCCCACTGTGCAGCCTGTGCACTTCAGGTCCCCAGGGGGCAAGCTTCCCTCCCCGACGCTCCCCACTGTATGACCTCTGCAATTCAGGCTTCTGGACCAGAAGACCCTCTCAGGACTGGCTACTGCTCATCACTTGACAGTGGTCCTGGCGTCTTCCTTCTCCTCCAGTCTCTGCTTCTGCTGCAACGTGGAGAGTTCACACCTCCTCTACCTACGACTACTGCTCTTCTCCTTATTCTTTCCAATGGCCTGCACCTGAGGGGGGCTTTTAAGCCTCCCAGTCTCCCTCAGATGTGGGTCATTTACCTTAACAAGTGGCACCTTGCTGTTTTGTTCCTCTTTGGCCTTCTCCTTCGTCCAAGTACCATTGGAATTATGGGACGAAGTCCATATCGCAAAAATCAGTTTGCTATGTGACATGTTGTTTTCATGCTCATTTATTTTCCTTTTCTATTCCTTAAAGGAATATCACAAGGATAATTTAACAGACTTGACTTTACAGAGAGAAGAATAAAGATTTTTAAAATCTAAATTGGTTTAGTTTTTAGACTTTTCCTCACTATTCCTTTGTGGTGTAGAGGAGCATTTGATTTTATGTGTCTCCCTGTTTTTAAAGGGGTTTTCATTTCTTTCAAAGCCTAAGAGTCGAGGAATGGTTTCACCCACATTAAGATGTTCAACTGGGGAAGTAAAAAGCTCTCTCTGGCAACACGCCATTACAGACTTGGAGATCACTGGCATATTTTCCCTCGAAGAAGATAAATACTGCGTCTCATCCAGCGGAGTCCTCTTATTCCCCTGGACCCTTTCTTCTGCCACGTGATCTTACCAGAGAACACCACCATCAGGGTCAGGATCAGGAAGCGTCTGCCATTCCCTGGCCACCTTGTGTATGAGCGCAATACGGATAAAATATCATATCAATTCATATCACCTGGGAGGAGACTTTAGGTAGGGTTTTAGTGAGTAATACGCAGGATTCATCACACACATAGTGGTGGGACAAAATAATAGGTTTCACAGCTGCAGTGCCAGTATAAAATGTGTAACAAATAGATAGGATAGAATGTGTCCCAGACACAGTGCTGGCGCCTAATAATAGGTTTCACAGGTACCGTGCCGGTATGAAATGTGTTACAAATAGATAGGATAGAATGTGTCCCAGACACAGTGCTGGTGCCTTATAATAGGTTTCACAGGTACCGTGCCGGTATGAAATGTGTTACAAATAGATAGGATAGAATGTGTCCCAGACACAGTGCTGGGACAAAATAATGTGTTTCACAGCTAGAGTGCCAGTGTAAAATGTGTAACAAATATATAGGATAGAATGTGTCCCAGACACAGACCTTGGACCTAATAATAGGTTTCACAGCTACAGTGCCAGTATGAAATGTGTTACAAATAGATAGGATAGAATGTGTCCCAGACACAGTGCTGGGACCTAATAATAGGTTTCACAGGTACAGTGCCGGTATGAAATGTGTTACAAATAGATAGGATAGAATGTGTCCCAGACACAGTGCTGGGACAAAATAATGTGTTTCACAGCTAGAGTGCCTGTGTAAAATGTGTAACAAATATATAGGATAGGATGTGTCCCAGACACAGACCTGGGACCTAATAACAGGTTTCACAGCTACAGTGCCAGTATGAAATGTGTACAAATAGATAGGACAGAATGTGTCCCAGACACAGTGCTTGGACCTAATAATAGGTTTCACAGGTACAGTGCCGGTATGAAATGTGTTACAAATATATAGGGTAGAATGTGTCCCAGACACAGAGCTGGGACCTAATAATAGGTTTCACAGCTACAGTGCCAGTATGAAATGTGTAACAAATATGTAGGATAGAATGTGTCCCAGACACAGACCTGGGACCTAATAATAGGTTTCACAGCCATAGTGCCAGTATGAAATGTGTTACAAATAGATAGGATAGAATGTGTCTCAGACACAGTGCTGGGACAAAATAATGTGTTTCACAGCTAGAGTGCCTGTGTAAAATGTGTAACAAATATATAGGGCCTCATTACACGGAAGGCGGTGAGCCATGGCGCTATTAGCGCCATGGCTCATGCCGGTAAAATACCGGCACCGCCTTGGCGGAAAGGGGATTTACCGCCCCATTCCAAGGTTGGTGGGGCGGTAAATCCCCCTTCCGCCATTGCCCTTCCCCATTCCCATTTCTGCCCCATAGGGCTCTATGGGATTGGGGAAGGCGCTAATTACGGCACCGCAATTTTGCGGTGCCGTAATTAGCTCCGAGGTCCCTTAGCGGGTTGGTTTTTAACGCCTGCAAAAAGCAGGCGTTAAAACACCAACCCGCTAAGGGACCTCGTAGTAAGGCGGTAATGGTTAACGGCCACCGTTACCATTAACGGTGGCCGTTAACCATTACCGCCTTCCGTGTAATGAGGCCCATAGAATAGAATGTGTCCCAGACACTGTGCTGGGACAAAATAATGTGTTTCACAGCAAGGGTGCCAGTGTAAAATGTGTAACAAATATATAGGATAGAATGTGTCCCAGACACAGTGCTGGGACCTAATGATAGGTTTCACAGGTACAGTGCCGGTATGAAATGTGTTACAAATAGATAGGATAGAATGTGTCCCAGACACAGTGCTGGGACCTAATAATAGGTTTCACAGGTACAGTGCCGGTATCAAATATGTTACAAATAGATAGGATAGAATGTGTCCCAGACACAGTGCAGGGACCTAATAATAGGTTCCACAGCTACAGTGCCAGTATGAAATGTGTTACAAATAGATAAGATAGAATGTGTCCCAGACACAGTGCTGGGACCTAATAATAGTTTTCACAGCTACAGTGCCAGTATGAAATGTGTTACAAATAGATAGGATAGAATGTGTCCCAGACACAGTGCTCAGACCTAATAATAGGTTTCACAGCTACAGTGCCAGTATGAAATATGTTACAAATAGATAGGATAGAATGTGTCCTAGACACAGAGCTGGGACATAATAATGTGTTTCACAGGTAGAGTGCCAGTGTAAAATATGTAACAAATATATAGGATAGAATGTGTCCCAGACACAGTGCTGGGACCTAATAATAGGTTTCACGGGTACAGAGCCAGTATGAAATGTGTTACAAATAGATAGGATAGAATGTGTCCCAGACACAGACCTGGGACCTAATAATAGGTTTCACAGCTACAGTGCCAGTATGAAATGTGTTTCAAATAGATAGGATAGAATGTGTCCCAGATACAGTGCTGCGGCCTAATAATAGGTTTCACAGGTACAGTGCCGGTATGAAATGTGTTACAAATAGATAGGATAGAATGTGTCCCAGACACAGTGCTGGGACAAAATAATGTGTTCACAGCTAGAGAGCCAGTGTAAAATGTGTAATAAATATATAGGATAGAATGTGTCCCAGACACAGTGCTGGGACCTAATAATAGGTTTCACAGGTACAGTGGCAGTATGAAATGTGTTACAGATAGATAGGAAAGAATGTGTCCCGGACACAGTGCTGGGACCTAATAATAGGTTTCACAGGTACAGTGCCGGTATGAAATGTGTTACAAATAGATAGGATAGAATGTGTCCCAGACACAGTGGTGGGACCTAATAATAGGTTTCACAGGTACAGTGCCGGTATGAAATGTGTTACAAATAGATAGGATAGAATGTGTCCCAGACACAGTGCTGGGACCTAATAATAGGTTTCACAGGTACAGTGCCGGTATGAAATGTGTTACAAATAGATAGGATAGAATGTGTCCCAGACACAGTGCTCGGACCTAATAATAGGTTTCACAGCTACAGTGCCGGTATGAAATGTGTTACAAATAGATAGGATAGAATGTGTCCCAGACACAGTGCTGGGACCTAATAATAGGTTTCAGAGGTACAGTGTCGGTATGAAATGTGTTAGAAATAGATAAGATAGAATGTGTCCCAGACACAGTGCTGGGACCTAATAATAGGTTCCACAGCTACAGTGCCGGTATGAAATGTGTTACAAATAGATAGGATAGAATGTGTCCCAGACACAGTGCTCAGACCTAACAATAGGTTTCACAGCTACAGTGTCAGTATGAAATATGTTACAAATAGATAGGATAGAATGTGTCCTAGACACAGAGCTGGGACATAATAATGTGTTTCACAGCTAGAGTGCCAGTGTAAAATGTGTAACAAATATATAGGATAGAATGTGTCCCAGACACAGTGCTGGGACCTAATAATAGGTTCCACAGCTACAGTGCCAGTATGAAATGTGTTACAAATAGATAGGATAGAATGTGTCCCAGACACAGTACTCGGACCTAATAATAGGTTTCACAGCTACAGTGCCAGTATGAAATGTGTTACAAATAGATAGGATAGAATGTGTCCCAGACACAGTGCTGGGACCTAATAATAGGTTTCACAGCTACAGTGCCAGTATGAAATGTGTTACAAATAGATAGGATAGAATGTGTCCCAGACACAGTGCTGGGACCTAATAATAGTTTTCACAGCTACAGTGCCAGTATGAAATGTGTTACAAATAGATAGGATAGAATGTGTCCCAGACACAGAGCTCGGACCTAATAATAGGTTTCACAGCTACAGTGCCAGTATGAAATGTGTTACAAATAGATAAGATAGAATGTGTCCCAGACACAGTGCTGGGACCTAATAATAGTTTTCACAGCTACAGTGCCAGTATGAAATGTGTTACAAATAGATAGGATAGAATGTGTCCCAGACACAGAGCTCGGACCTAATAATAGGTTTCACAGCTACAGTGCCAGTATGAAATGTGTTACAAATAGATAGGATAGAATGTGTCCCAGACACAGTGCTGGGACCTAATAATAGTTTTCACAGCTACAGTGCCAGTATGAAATGTGTTACAAATAGATAGGATAGAATGTGTCCCAGACACAGTGCTGGGACAAAATAATGTGTTTCACAGCTAGAGTGCCAGTGTAAAATGTGTAACAAATATATAGGATAGATTGTGTCCCAGACACAGAGCTGAGACATAATGATGTGTTTACAGCTAGAGTGCCAGTGTAAAATACGTAGCATTACAGTACCAGGATAATATGTGTTTCAGACACAGCGTTTCTGAAACAGTTCTGGAGAAAAAATTGTTCCAGACACGGAACAAAAATAAAATGTCGCAAAGATACAGTAGCAAGAAAAGGTGTGACATAGGTATATAAATAGTGCCAGACTAGCTGCAAAGTACCAGAGTGGTGTACAACAGGGAGTGACAGTAATAGGGCACACTAAGGACAATAATGTGTCATTTATATAGTGCTTTCACCAAAGCACTATACATAGAGCATATTTACATACAATTATCATCCAGCCAACGTTGGTACTCATTTATCAACCTCGGACAGATGAAAGGCTGAGTTGGCCTTGCAGAATTCAAACCTGCGACCTGCAGATCGCACATGTATCGCAGCAACAATCTCTCAACCCACTCAGCTATTTTAGCCACTAATATCGACATGAGTAGGAAAGACTTGTCGGGGGGAAATTCTCCCGGGGCCGGCTGGGCCGTCCGCGTACCTCCGGGCAGGGAGGCCCCAACTCCTCCCGTATATCCCAAAGAGATAGAGTATGAGCCACACGCAAGAAGCAAGGTGATTCTGCTGTTTATTAAACAAAACAGCAGGGATGGCCAAGGATCGTACGCGTCCGTCCTGACACTCTCTCAGCAGCGTGGGGCTCGCAGGCCCTTTTTACCTTAGCGTGACGCGCTACTTGCGTCACCTTAGCAAAATTAGCAAAAAACCTATCGCCACTCTGGATTGGTTCCCCGAGTGGTAGGGTTAGTATAGCATACATATAGAAGACTTGGTTATTGGTTAAGGGTCAGTCAGGTGGTATACTTGGGTTGTCCCTTCAGTTTGATACATAAAAATTGTTACATGAAGACCCCTTAGGATTGGTCAATGTTAATGGCGTCAGTGATAAGGGTCCCATGTTCTGATTGGTTCACCCGCGAGCCCCCCAGTCTGGGACCATCGCTGTTCCCAGCTCGCGGTGCACCTGTCATTTGCAACAATGTTTCACTAGGGGTATGTGCAGACAATGTGAGGATTTATTCATAAGCAGGAAGGCCGACTACTCCCACCATCGCAGATGTCCATTGAGTCGCTTAATTGTATCTGCCTGTGTCTTGAGACGGGGGGATCCAGACGCCTTCTTCCTCCTGGGCTTGGCACCCTATCAAGTTCGGCTTGGTCACGTGAGGTGGGGACCATGGTTGCGGCAGAATTCTGTACAATTAATATTGCATTTCTCACTGTGTGCCTGGCTTATCTTGCAGGTGCGACCTTGGCGTCGGCTTGCGGAATGAGAGTTTGCAACGTTGTGCCCTTGACTGTCTGCTTTCGCTGGGCTCATTCTGCAGGGTCAGCAACCGAACCCTTGCTCATTTAATGTTCATGAAAGCTCTTGCTTGCGGCCTACTTGGGCCTGGTGCATAGGTGGAACCATTTGATGCAGAGCGCTGTAGGTTATGGTATCATATTGCTCTATCCTCAGTATCGTGTCTCCGTTATATTCCTCATTATGGTACATGGTTTTAGAAGAAGCGTGAGCAAGCCTTTTTAGATAAGTTCATTATGCGTCTTGCGTTTCTGCATTTGAGAAGCCTATGTTGAAAATAATAAAGATGCACGTCCGTGGGTGTGTCCGTCGCCTACGTCATAGCACTGAGTATGTTCTTCGTGTGGATTGATGTGGGAGTGTCCGGTGTGTATGTTGCACGAGTGTGCTGACCGTTAGCTAGGTCGTCATGACATCTCTAAGGATGTGTTGATTTGGTGCTGGATGGTCTAGTCGAGTTCATCCATGCCGCAGGTGTCGGCATGTGCAGGGCAGGCTGGTGGGCATGCGGGTGGGCATGCGAGTGGGCACATCCGTATGTTCTTGTACCAGGGTATTTGGTCGTCTGGGAGATGGGAAAACTCCTCTCGTGGCGGGTGTCTGGGCCGTGATCCTCTAGGCCATGGTTGAGAGGGGATTGGTGGGAGCCTTTTATTCGCTTTTCCCACTTCAGTCCCCCCTCTGGTCGACTTGTCGACCACAAACATATCCTTTTCCTTATCTCCTCTCACTCTCCATATTTTAGTTACTCCTCCCAAATGTCCATAGTGGTTGACATGGTCTTCAAATGACCAGTACATATATACACAGGTTCCTCCAGGTGTGCAGTATACCCATTTCCCTATGTAGCTCCTTGGGTTTCTTGGGTTTTCGAGCTTCACAGATGGTGGGTCCAGGTGATTAGTGATGATCTGGTTGCGCAACCTCTCTCTCCCTTTTATTATTGTGCCTGCATGTTGGCCGTCATCTGCTGGCATCAAGGGGTGCATACCGACCATTTCGATCATCTCATCTGTGGTGCGTGCCTTCCGGGCCTTCCAAAACCTTATTATGATAAGTGCAGCTCCAGCCAAAATAATGCATCCAACTATGATCTTCAGCCCATCTGACAGCCAAGATGGCATCCATGACCATAGCGTCGAAAACCAGCTCTCGTCCTTTTTTACACCTTTACTTTCATCCATCATTTTGGAGTGCATCTGGGCCAATTGTGATACTGCTTCTGTCAGTGTACCATTGTCAGCATCGTTAGCAGGAATAAATGTGCAGCATGATTGTCCTATCTTCGCGCAAACTCCTCCTTCCATTGCTGTGAGGAGGTCCAGTACATATCTGTTCTGTAGTGCAACCATTCTCACTGCTCGCAATTCCTCTTTTATTGCGTTGAATCCATTTACTGTAGAGTTAATTGTCATCATTAGTTCCCACCTAGTTATCTGGAGCCATTTTGCGTTTGCGTAGGCCTGTAGTCCAGGATGTATTATTGAGGAGAAGAACATAGCTGCTCTGCTGAATAGTCTGTGTTCTGGCGGGATTGAGGTGAGTGCTGTTTCCGACCTTCCCCACAGGTAATTTCCTGTCAGAGGTTCTCCTTGTCTTTTCCTTCTGTTCAGGACAGTGTTGTTGCCGTTGTGTCGGTTCTCTGGCCCTTTCTGAGGCTGTGCAGATCTCTTCTTCCTTTTGTTTCCTTCATCCATTTTGGGGAAGTTCGCCATATTCACATGTTTCTGGGGCACCACTAGTGATGGTACATTAACGTGTACTATTGTGCATACACCATTCCACAGAGGGGGCAGTGTGTGGTATGCCTTGTCTCCACAGGCCCAGTAATGGTCCATTACTACTGATGTTCCTGCTCCCCCCTCAGGTAGCTCTGTCACACTTGCACAGTTGGTGTTGTATCCTACATCCACTTCTCCTTTGTGTTGGTAGCATATCTTAGGTGCAGTCATCGGCAGTATCGTTATTGGGTCCTCATCCTTCTCTATCCATGTTAGCATGGGTACGTACTTGACCCAAGTCATCCAACATCTGTTGTTGTGCTCTGCAATAGTTGTAGTATCTTCTCTCGTTATCATGTTGCTGCCAACCACTCCTATGTCCCATTTGTCACCCAGGTACACCTTTCCTGTTATTATTATCAGTGGTCTTTCCCAACATCCTTGTTTACCAGCAGCTTCAGTGGCGTACCAATCACATGGTAGGTACTGTAGTGTAACTTTCTTCGTTTCTCCTTTTTCAGGGCCGCTTGTTATGTATCTGAATGCTTCGGCATGTAAACTGGTCTTGTGGTAGCTCAAATAACTCTTAAGGAAGTTATTTTCGTACGGGTATGTGTCTCGTGATTTCCATACCAGGTGTACCGTGTTCCCTTGAAATCTCCCTTTTGTTTGGAACAGTGCCAGGTATATTATACATCGTGCTGTTTTTTCATCTATTTCTGTGGCAACAAAAGTTCGGGAAGCACTCATGGCGTATGGGATCAATGAGCAGACGTAGCAGCCGTCTTCTGTTGTTTGTTTACCTATTTTGGTCATGTGTTGGTACCACATGTTGTTAGAGACGTGTGCTGAATTTTGTATGTAGTTGTCAATATCTTTATTCTCTGAGTATGTGCTGCGTTTAACTTTATTACCCTTGTGTGGAATTTCGCTAGTACCACCTGACGTAACACCTGTTGCAGCTGGGGGTGGGGGTATATTAGGTTTGGGTACAGCAAAAATATTGATAGCATAATTGTACCGCCATACAGAGGCAGCCACAAACCCGGTGATCATCAAAATCCCTATCATCTTTATTACAGAGGCTAGTTTCACCAGCATTTTGCTCTTACCTTGCTGCAGTCCGGCAGCTAATTCTTGCGACGTTAAAGTTGCCCGCCTGAAAATTCTCAATATCCTTGTTATTAGTGTTAGTTGTTGTTTTCAAGCTCACCCTATCAAGTAGGCCTATCTCTTAGGACAGGCAAGTATGGTTGGATGTGGGGCATTGATTGCTCTATGGCCAAGAGAAGTGCTGTGTAGTAGACACGTACCCTCCTCCTTTTCAGGTGCTTTGGCCTTTTTATGTAATAGACAAATTGGTGCGATAATTCTTCAGGGTAGTTATTGTCTGAGGGTATCATCTACTCCTCCTGGGCAGTGAACTCTGTTAGTTACCTGCTTTCTTAACAGTACAATAATACGCCGTACCTGCATGTGCGAGAGAAAAAAAAGAACATTCACGTGTTTACATGTGTATGTGCAAAACAATGTCCTTCAGTTGGGTTATTATTGCAGTGGGTAGGGGGTCAATGGGCAGAGGGTTTGGGGTTCAACTGGTAGAGGTTTCTTTACTCTTTGAACGTGTGACCATGGGGTGGGCGGTAAGGTAGTTACCCCTCTTTATTTCGGTAGTTGTCTCTGGAGAATCAGGGGGGTGGCAGGGTATGGGGACACTTTGGCCGTTAGTTGCGGTAGAAGTCCCTTCCTCCGTTGGCGATGCTGTTGCTGCTCTTCCAATGGCCCTGTCGGTGACGCTAGGGCGGGTCTGGAGTTTGCAGATCTTTACGTCGTGTAGGTGATTCCAAGCATGTTTGTCCTGTAGCTTTATTGCTCTCGTTGATACCTCCTCTACCAGGTGGGGGCCAGTGAAGCGTGGGCTGTTCCACTTTCTATTGAAATTGCGGAGTAGTACGTGGTCGCCTTTGGCAATTTTGCACAGTTTTCCCTTTTCCGATTCTTCATCCGCGTCTTCTTGTTGATCACTCTTAGACCCGCCCCGCGTGCGCTCGAGCTGTTGAGACACAAACACCACACTAGTAATCAGAGAAGACACATATTGGTACATTTCATCACCAAGGACATTTGCAGTACTCTCGTGGTCGGTAAATGCTCTTGATGTTGGTGTCAGAGGAAGGCGCATTTGGCGTCCGGTCACCACCTCGTGAGGGGTGAGGTGGTGGTCGGAGCCGGGTCTACTCCTTAACTCAAATAGGGCTAGCGGAAGGCAATACAGCCAACTCTTCTTTGTTGTTTGCTGTATTTTTGCAATTGTCTCTTTTAATAGGCCATTCAGGCGTTCGCATATACCGTTGGCCTGCGGGTGATATGCACATGCAAATTTATGCTTGATGTTCAGTAAGGACGTGATATGCTGGAACATTTCATTGGCGAAAGGCGGCCCATTGTCTGACCGCAATATTTCGCACACTCCCCACCTGGGAAAGACCTCCCTCACTAGGAATTTAGCTGCTCGGAATGCATCTGGGTGTGAGCAGGGTCCTGCCTCGATCCACCTCGAGAATGGGCACACAACTACAATCATATACCTATTTCCTTGACATACGTTGATAATATCAACATAGTCAATATGGATGTGTCGGAAGGGTCCCTCTGGCCGGGGTATAGTACCTTTTATCACCTTCAGCGTGTGACCGGCCGTGAACTGTTGACATGTGAGACAATTGCTGACAAAATTTGACACATGGGAATTTAACTCGGGGCAGAACCAATCTTCCCTAATTCGTGCTGCGGTTACTTCCTTGCCTGTGTGGGCTGGGTGGTGTAGTTGGCTCAGGGCGATGTTCAATAGTGCCAGTGGCATTACCATCTTTCCAGTGCTACCCTGGCGCCATAGTGCGTCAGTTGGTGACATTGTACATCCTCTTTTTACCCATATTTCTTTTTCTGCCATTGGTGCAGCCGCTTGTAGCTCCATTATCTGTGTGGCTGGGAGATGGGTGTACCCTTCTCTTATTAACAGCTCCTTAGCTATTCCCCTCACTCTCCCTCTCTCTGACTCTGGGGGGTTCCATACCTCGCCAAAATATGCAGCATACTTCGCGTGTGCATCTGCTGCTGCATTCCCTTTTGAAATATGATCTTCTCCATTAGTGTGTGCGGTGCATTTTACCAAGGCTAATTCTTGGGGGTCATTTATTACTTCAATTAGTTCAGCCAATAAGAGGGCATGTTGCACTGGGGTGCCGTCAGCTCTCCTAAACCCTCTTCTCCTCCACTTGGACAACCCGGAATGGACAGTAGATGTGACATATGCACTGTCGGAATATATGGTCACTCGCTTGTCAAAACTTTCCTTCAATGCCAAGATCAGTGCGACCAATTCCGCTGCTTGGGCAGAGTAATGCTGTGGTAATTGTACGCACTTCATCGCCACACACACCGGCACCTCTGTCATTTTCACCACTGCTGCCCCAGTTCTCCTAATCCCGTCACTTTGGCAATTGTTGATGACCCATCAATGAACAAGAGATCACCTCCCTCTAGTGCATTCTCTTTAACCCTTCTAGTGCATGAATATATTTCAGTAATCTTTGTACAATCGTGTGCATAGTCTCCTTCCTCAATTGCCTCTGCTATAAACCTTGCAGGGTTGACTGTGCTGCATCTAACAATTGACAATTCAGCTCTAGATAATATAATCTCATACCCTGACGCCCTTTGCGTTGTTAGTGTGGACTTAGGCTTGTTCAATATTGCAAATAGTGCATTTTCCACAAATAGTGTGGTTGGGCACCCCATGGTGATTGCTGATGCTTTCTCTACCGCAAAGGCAGCTGCGGCGAGACCTTGTTCGCAAGGGAAATGACCTAGCATCACAGGATCTAAGTGACCGCTGTAAAACGCTACTGGTTTGTAGCCCATGCTTGTTTTTTGAGCCAACACTGCTTTCATCACTGTTGAGTCGCAATGTGAAAATATGAAAAATTGTCGTTCATAATCTGGGGTGGCCAGTACTGGAGCGGTTGATATTGCATCTTTCAGTTCATCAAAAGCCTCTTTCTTTTCCATTGTCCACCCCAACTTTTTCTCCCCTTTGTTAGCTTCTTTTAACCCCTCAAGTAGAGGTCCTATGTATGAGCTGTAATCAAACACCCATGCTCTGCAGTAGTTGCACAGGCCAAGGAACTGCTGTAGTTCTCTCACTGTTTGTGGCAATGGTGTTTTTAAAATTGCCTGTGCTCTTTGTGGTGCAATCTGTCTTCCATATTGGGATATGAGCTGTCCAATGTAAAGTATTTGTTCCTGACAGTATTGTAGCTTTTCCTTGTCTACCTTGTAACCCTTTTCAGCTAATATTGTCAGCATCTTTAATGAGTCCTCTCTGCATCTTTTTTCGTTTATGCTGCAAATGATTATGTCGTCAACATATTGTAACACTGTGCTTTCTACCTCAATGTTACCCAAATCCATCTGTATTACTCTGTTGAATATAGAGGGTGACTCGCAGTACCCTTGTGGCAATCTGGTGTGTTTCCACTTTGCGTTTCTGTAAGTGAAGCTTGTCAGATCTTGTGAGTCTGGGTGCAGTGGTATTGAGAAAAAGGCATTTTTAAGGTCGATCACTGTAAACCGTGATGCCTCTGCCGGAATGCCCCACAATATTGTGGCCGGGTTTGCTGCTATGGGGTATTCTGCTTCCACTATGTTGTTCAAAGGCCTGAGGTCCTGTATGAAGCGCCAAGATCCACCTTTAGCCTTGAGCACTGGGTATACAGCTGTGTTGCATGGGGATTCTGATGGGACCAATATGCCATTATTTATAAGGGCCGTTATTGTTTCACATATGCCCTCATCTGCCTCTTTTGATAGTGGGTACTGTTTTACTCTGGGGAGTATTGCACCCTTTTTCAGTTTTATTCTTACCCCCCCTATGCTTTTTATGCACCCCACGTCATAGGGGCTAGTAGTCCATAGTGATGTGGGTACTTTTGCCATGTCTTCCTCAAAAAAGGGAACCGGGGTGGACATGGGTGCCTCAAGTGCCATTGCAATTTTCTGTGCCACTTGCTTGTATGTCACCCTTAGCCATATTTCCACACTCATCATAAATACCATTTCACCTTCTTCCTTTTCACCTGAGAAGAGCTCCTCATCTGACACCTGGGTAAGTCTACATCCCTCTGCTAGTGCTATCACTGCCCTCCACGCTTTTCCTTCTCTGTCTTGGGCATGCACTGCAATGTAATCAGCGGTAGCTATGATGCTCTCTATGTCCACCGAAATCACCTTTCCTTCTGGTTCGTTAGCTGGCGTTTCTGGTCTAAACAAGTAGGCTGCTGGCCTCCTCCAGATCTTTCCCTCTATCCCTGGCATCCATGCAAATGCCATGTCTGTCCCGTACTGGAACAGTTCACCATCTACTGGCTCAGCCCTAATCACTGTCTGTCCACAGTATGCCTGCATGATCTGTCGCGCCGTGAGCATGTTAATTCCTGGAGTGGAGCAAATTATGCCATCCTCCGTAAAGGAGATCGTCATATTCAACCTGCTCATTATGTCCCTCCCCATTATATTTACTGGTGAGGCCCTGGAATATAAAAGTGGGACTGACATGTCATAATCCCCTATTGATAAGGGAATGTTATCAGTAAAGGGAACCAACCCCCTAGCCCCAGAGAATCCTTGGGTGTTCATGGCTTCACCTGACATCTTAAATTTACCTTCCCTTATGCAAGACCGGGTCGCCCCGGTGTCGACAAGGAATGATAATTTTTTGTCACCTATCGTTACCTCTATGTGTGGTTCCTCCGCACTGTTAGGTGTTACCGACAGGATGGGACACACCAAGGTCATCTGTGGGCTGTCCTATTGGGGGTATAATGATTGACCACTTCCCGTGTAAGGGTTGTGTCCCAGCACTGTCACCCTACCCAGTTGTGTGTGCTGTAGTTGGGTATTGGTTGAGGTTAGGTTATGGTCTTGGACTTGTGTAGGTGGCTGTACTTGCTGTGTTAGGGGTTGTTGTGTAATCGCTACCTGTTGTTGAGGCGGTAGGTATGTCCGTGGCTGTTGTTGTGTTACTAGTTGTTGCTGTCCATTTGCCTGTTGCAATGTCTGCTGTTGCTGGATGCCCTGCTGTTCCTGTGGGAGCTCTTGTTGTCCCTGTTCATTCCACAACGGTGTGCCTGGTCTCACTCTACACGTACGCGACATGTGGCCCACCAATCGACAAATCCAACATACCGGTGGTTCCCTGTTCTGCCATGGAAAGCTTCCCGTGTTGTCCTGGTATGTTGGGTACCTGGTGGGGTAGGAATTCCTAAGGCCCCCCACCTGTTGTTGTGTGTTAAATCCGTATCCTCTCCCTCTCATTACTCCTCCCCTTCCCCGGTTGTAATTATAATACCCAGCTCCTGGCGTTGAGTATCCTCCTCCCATGTTAGTCGTGTATGGTTGGGGTGGCGGCATCTGTTGTGTTACAGGCTGCGATGATTGTATTTGGGAGGGGTCTTGTGCAGCCACTACCTGTGTGGGGCTTTGAGTTATTGTGGCAGGTGTAGTTATTAGTGCGCCTTCCATCGTATATTTAGTGAGTTTCTTCTGTACTAGTTTAGCCTCTTCCGTTTTCCTATCCTCTTCCTTTTTTTCATTTTTTCTTGCCATGTCCTGCAATGATGCACTATAGTCAGTTGTATTTCTGGCCATGCTTTTGCTTCCATCCCCACTACTTTCTTCAGTTGTTTCTGGACTGCTTCTGGGAGCCCCTGTACTAGTATTTGATAGAATATTGCTGGTGTTTTGTCCCATTGTTCTCTAGTTTCCATACGCCACTTCTCTTGAATTTCCTGGATATAATCAACAGGATCTTCGTTCTCACGCATCTTGCGCGAGGTAATAGCTCCTATGTCTGATGTGTCCGGATACTGTCCCCTCAGTGCCTGCCATAATGCATGTCTGCAGTTTGCGAATGGTGCCCCATCGTGAGATGTGTTTGTTATTGTTACCCCGGGGAAGCCTGCTCTCTTCCAGATGTCATCCACAGCATCACCTAATATTGATATGAGAAGGCCCTTTACATCCCCCACTGCCAACTTCTGTCCTGCGGTGTGTTTTTCCATTTCATATATCCATTTACCCGCACCTCCACTTAATGATGGGAGTCTGCATTTTATATTTTCCTTGTCTGCATGCTTCCAAGGGACGTATTGTGGTCTAACCCCTCCCCTCTCTAGAAGAGGCATTAAGTTGTGTCCCGTTTTACCCCCTAGGTTCCACAAAATCGAGTCCTCACACCCCTCCTCTTCTTCCGTCTCTTCTACATCATCAGCTTCGTCCATATTTCTCCTGGTCTCCACTCTTTCTCCTCCACTACTTCCCCTTCTTTCATCATTTCCTTTACTTATTGTGGGCGTGTGTATTCGTTCTCCCTGCCTGCGTCCAGGGAGGTCTCTAAGCCTTCCTGAATAGGGTGTCAGTTCTCTTGTGAAGGGCGCTAGTTTAGATGGGCATGTTACACGTAATGAGTATGGGGTGGTGGAGCATGCATGACGGGACCGTGACGGCGTGGCTTCACGTGTCTGCCCCTCCGCCATTCCATGCTCCTCCCCCTCACTTCTCTGCAGATATTCCTTTCTCCTGCAGATCCATGGTGAGTCTTTATTTGTCCGGGTGGGGTATAGTTTATCTAGGTTTTCCCTTTCACTGTTTCTTCCTTCCTTCTCCATTCCTTCCTCTTCCTCACTACAAAAGTCATTCATAAATGGCAACCCCCAAACTGTCTTTTTCCCCCCAATCGTTACTGTTCTTAAGTCTATTAGGTCCGTTCCTCCCTTTTCTTCTTTACTACTCGCTCCTCTTTGTGCCGATGTTGTTGCTACTTCTGTGCCTCTATATACATGCCTCCTTACTTCACTCTCCCCCCTCCTATCTTCTCTTTCCCCTTCTTCTCTCTCCGCTATTCCCCTACCAATTTCCTCTCTTTTCTTTTTTAATTCTTCCATTACTTCACAACTCATTTTTTCCAATATCTTTTCATCTTCTTTCTTCCTTTCCCATCTCTCCCTCTCCCTTTCTATTATACTCTCTATCATCCTCCCTTCTTCGTATTTCCTTGTCGTTTCTGACAGTAATCTCTTCTTCCATATTGCCATTTCTTTTTCTTTCTCCTCTTCCTCTTTTTTCCTGTCGCGCAGTACTGCTCTTGATACCCTTTCTGCCGCTGCCTTTAGCCTTTCGGCTTCTCTCCTTTGCTCCTCAGTTCGTTCTCTCATTTTACCCAACTCATTCTTACCTTCTTTCCTTTCCCGTGCTCTCTCTCTTTCCCCCCTCTCGAGCTGCTTGATCAGTGCATTCTGTTCATCCCTTAATTCTGCTAATCGTTCCTCCAAGGTCTCTTCCTTTTTCCTTAACGGCTCTACCCCCTTTCTTTTCCCCTCTTCCCCTTCCATTTCACTCTCCCTGGCATTATCCTCGTCCATTTTCCTTACCACCTCCTTCTCTTCTCCTGTTAATGAACCTCATAATTTTAATAGTATCTGCGCAGCTACCCACTCATCATTTCCTATGTCCGTAGTCAGCTCTTCTTCAGTCCTCCCCTCCCCTGCTAGCATCTTCCCATGAGCTGATCCCGTTGTACTAGTCCGCTCCCCTCCCGTGTGGCCACCTGTAGCTGTATATGGAGGTGGGCTGTATGCCGGGTTCGAGTACCCCTCAGCCGCCCTTAATGGTTCTCTTGCTATTTCTCCTAGTTCTCTTAAAGGGTACAACCCCCCTCCCTCTGTTTTCACTACCTTCGCTAGAGGTATATCGTCGCTCTGTTCCTTTTTTATTTCATTTTCAGTTGAGTCGTCACTCTTTTCTCCTCCCTCTTGTCCTCTCCCCGTGTTCTGTGTTCCTTCACTTCCCTTTTCCCCATTCTCTCTCTCCTCCTTAATCTCCTTATCTCCCGTTGTTTCCCCTACAATGAACATTCCGTTTGGTCCTGGTCGGGACCCTTGGAACATCCTCCACAAGTTGAACACCTCCACGTGGTGCGTTAACTTCTTCCCCTTGTATGTATTGTGAAGATAGTTTAATAGTGAGTGTTGGGTATATGGATCGAAGCTACCATTAGGCGGCCATGGTGTCGTCATTTTGTTGTCCGTCCCCTGTGTCCATTCTATGCTGTACTTGATCAATTTCTCTCTATGGGGTGATAGTGTTTTACATATGTGTTGCAGCGGGGTTGTGAGGGTGTTCCCCCACACCCCCGATCCTGTCCCGTATGACATAGTAGCGCTCCACTTGTTATCCTTCCCCTATTTGGTAGCGGTTATCTCACTAGCAGTTTACAATATACAGCCTTGTACCTTTACCTGGCCCCGTAAGTTTGGGGACTTGCGATAGTCCGCTAAGGAAAAATTAGTAAAATATAATATTTACATTTGTATATTCTTTTCTTTAGTTTCTTCCTTTATACAACACCCTTACGGCCCCCTGCGGCCGGGGCGCACGCAGCCCCCTGCGGCTGCGTGCCCCTTGTGACGTTCTTATACCGCTGTCCTATTTTCACTTGCTCCTCCTCCCTCCTCTGCACTTGCCGTGGCCGGCGTTCTCCGTGCGCAGCCACGTACCTCCTTTCGCCTTCCCCCGATCAACTCATTATCGTGTACCTCCGTTTCCACGCCCTTAACACAGCTCTCCTCCCCGCCACTCAAAAATAAAAGATGCCTGGTTCTCGAGATGTCCTATGTAAGCCCTGCTGGTGACGTCACCGATCTCTTCAAACTACTGGTAAGTTCTTCATATATTCTTTAAGTCCAAAATACACTCGCAATCAACCCCCGTTAACCCCACAGCTGTCTTCCTGTCACCCCTGGAACAAGGTAATCAATAATATAATCGGACTGCGCACTCTGCGTCGCCTCGCGTGTGATACGCCCCTCGACAGGAGGGCTTAACCAGCCAATTATCTTCCGTATTAGGCAACCAGCTAGCTACCGCCTACAGGGAAACGTCATCTATCTATCGAGTTTCCTGCTCGAACAATAGGGATCCTCATCTACTCATTGATCAATAATTGCCAAATCGTAGGAAACCACACACACACACCCTTATACGTGATCGCGACCTAGGCCAATTAGTGTCTACGAGCGGCCGCACGTGATGTTTTCGTGCTCCGCCCCCTTTCTCCCGTAACGTAGCGGACTGCTCTCGCACTCGTCCGGCTACCATTCACTTCATTGCCAACACTAAATTATCAAACCTTCGCCGCGCACCTGTGCAACACCTCCCACCTCCCGTATTCAATTCCTCCCCCCTCCCTCACGATTTCACATTGCTTGTTGGGCGTGGCATACTCACCAAGTTCTCTTGATGCGGGGCCGCTCGACTGCGTGCACCCCTCCAAGCGGCTCGCCACCTCCCCTCGTCTGGACTACGTCTGGACACTCGCCAACCGCGGGCGGGATAATTCTCAACCGGCTCCCGAGGGCCACTATCCGGATTGCGCTGTCCGGTCTTCTCACAGTTCCGCGATTGTCCTGTAGTCCTCAAAAGGGTGCAGCGGCAGAGGGGGCCGCGCCGCCGGGCCTCCTCGCAACGGGAGCACTTGGAAAAATAAAAATAAAAGCGGACCTTAAACAGATCTCAGCAGTGCCTCCAACTTGTCGGGGGGAAATTCTCCCGGGGCCGGCTGGGCCGTCCGCGGACCTCTGGACAGGGAGGCCCCAACTCCTCCCGTATATCCCAAAGAGATATAGTATGAGACACACGCAAGCAAGGTGATTCTGCTGTTTATTAAACAAAATGGCAGGGATGGCCAAGGATCGTACGCGTCCGATCTGACACTCTCTCAGCAGCGTGGGGCTCGCAGGCCCTTTTTACCTTAGCGTGACGCGCTACTTGCGTCACCTTAGCAAAATTAGCAAAAAACCTATCGCCACTCTGGATTGGTTCCCCGAGTGGTAGGGTTAGTATAGCATACATATAGAAGACTTGGTTATTGGTTAAGGGTCAGTCAGGTGGTATACTTGGGTTGTCCCTTCAGTTTGATACATAAAAATTGTTACATGAAGACCCCTTAGGATTGGTCAATGTTAATGGCGTCAGTGATAAGGGTCCCATGTTCTGATTGGTTCACCCGCGAGCCCCCCAGTCTGGGACCTTCGCTGTTCCCAGCTCGTGGTGCACCTGTCATTTGCAACAATGTTTCACTAGGGGTATGTGCAGACAATGTGAGGATTTATTCATAAGCAGGAAGGCCGACTACTCCCACCGTCGCAGATGTCCGTTGAGTCTCTTAATTGTATCTGCCTGTGTCTTGAGACGGGGGGATCCAGACGCCTTCTTCCTCCTGGGCTTGGCACCCTATCAAGTTCGGCTTGGTCACGTGAGGTGGGGACCGTGGTTGAGGCAGAATTCTGTACAATTAATATTGCATTTCTCACTGTGTGCCTGGCTTATCTTGCAGGTGCGACCTTGGCGTCGGCTTGCGGAATGAGAGTTTGCAACGTTGTGCCCTTGACTGTCTGCTTTCGCTGGGCTCATTCTGCAGGGTCAGCAACCGAACCCTTGCTCATTTAATGTTCATGAAAGATCTTGCTTGCGGCCTACTTGGGCCTGGTGCATAGGTGGAACCATTTGATGCAGAGCGCTGTAGGTTATGGTATCATATTGCTCTATCCTCAGTATCGTGTCTCCGTTATATTCCTCATTATGGTACATGGTTTTAGAAGAAGCGTGAGCAAGCCTTTTTAGATAAGTTCATTATGCGTCTTGCGTTTCTGCATTTGAGAAGCCTATGTTGAAAATAATAAAGATGCACGTCCGTGGGTGTGTCCGTCGCCTACGTCATTGCACTGAGTATGTTCTTCGTGTGGATTGATGTGGGAGTGTCCGGTGTGTATGTTGCACGAGTGTGCTGACCGTTAGCTAGGTCGTCATGACATCTCTAACGATGTGTTGATTTGGTGCTGGATGGTCTAGTCGAGTTCATCCATGCCGCAGGTGTCGGCATGTGCAGGGCAGGCTGGTGGGCATGCGGGTGGGCATGCGAGTGGGCACATCCGTATGTTCTTGTACCAGGGTATTTGGTCGTCTGGGAGATGGGCAAACTCCTCTCGTGGCGGGTGTCTGGGCCGTGATCCTCTAGGCCATGGTTGAGAGGGGATTGGTGGGAGCCTTTTATTCGCTTTTCCCACTTCAGACTAGTAAGAGTACATTTGGAAGGTTATGGAGAGAGGGTATAATGAGGGTGCAGACAGGGGACCAAGGTTAGGGAGGGAAAGTTGGACCCACTCTTGATGCATTTTTTCTTGTATCTGGAGCCTGGCTCCCATGTAAGTTATAGTTTCGTGTGATCTGACCTTTGGAGTCCCTAGGTAGGCGCCAGCAATTCCCTCGTTTGCCTCCTACTATGAGGGTGGAAGTCCCCAAAGAGGCCAAGCCATTCAGCATATCATGCTACATGTTCCCTGCCTTTTCTGTATGAATGTTTAGCAGCACTCGGAGGGAAGGCTGAATGTAATGTCATCTGCTGTGTGCCTCCAGCATTCCACACTCCAGTACAATTCTCAGAAGATTTTAGTTTGATATAATCAGAAGAAAATATCCACCAGAAAAAGCCAACCTTACTGTATTTAGAGGCTCATGGCACAAAGATGCCCATCGGTTATGCTAAAATGGTAAATAGCAACCTGGCAGGGCTTGATGAGTGCGCCCAACACTGATGTAAGAAGTTCATTACAGGTGTGGGAAAGAGGGCAGAGTTCAGTTTGCTGTTGGATTTTATGTTTAGTTTCTGGCCTATTGATTTTTTTGTACTTGTTTGTATGTCGGCGCCCTTAAGCCTCAGGGTCAGTGGTGCGCAGTATAAATAAAATCAAATAAAATCAAAATCAGAGGTCAACATGTTGATGCCAGGCGCCTGGTGGAGGACTGTTGGCAGTCCCCACTGACAGGGAAAGGACCAGACCCTGACATCTCAGGACAGGCCACAACCACTTGAGCACACGCCTCCCAATTGTGATTGTGTTCACCTGCATAGAACACAGCTGGAACCCACAGCCCAGACCCCCCCACACACCCACCCCGTTCTTGAGCCGCATCATATGCAGGCAATGCAGCTACAATCCGTTGAAGACTCGGCTGGCATTTGCACTGAAGCCAGACCTCAGAACCTGAGAAGTACCACCCTAAGGCCAGAGCAGCATTGGCACGTGCCTGGCAGTGGTGTTACCATGACGCAAACACCTCAGGAACCAGTGAAGAAACAAGCAGAGGTGATGCCCAGATGTGCCTCTGCCATAGAAAATGAGCCTCGCCAACATCAGGACCAGCCTCGGGGACTTACAGGTGAGGCACTGGACTCACCAGCAGCAGTGCAGGCACCCACGCTTTAAAGTGTCATGCTAAACATGCAAGCAATCTCCCTAAGGTAAATGGGCTTCTTGGCATCAACACCGTTACCACCATGGCTACCTCAAAAGTCACCAAGGCTACCTCAAAAGTAGTGTTCTGCAGTAACAAGAGCTACAAATGCTTGGAAATACAATGAGTTTTCTCCAAAGTGGACTACCAAAAATGTGTCATGGGGTGGGAGCACGCTGGCTTTGCATATGGCATTTCCCCTCCTGTAATGGCTTGGCAGGAGAAGAAGGATGGTCTGGAGGGTTGCCCAGAGCAATGCCAGAGGTTAAGAGTAATTCTTGCTTTAGACCTGGAGTTGGTTCAGGTACGATGAGGAATTCTTTTTCATTCACACAATATAATCGTAAGCATCACAAAAAGTTACAAATGTATCAAGATGTCTCTAAAACCATAAAGCCTTGCACACATGGCAGTAGGCTGCAAATCGCACATGGCATCATTCTATTTGAAATAGCATGCCATAGTGAAGGACAACCTGGCATGGATCATGGAGGGTGGGATTGAAGGTCTTTATGCACAGTTACTACCCCCCTTGATTTGCCCCAGGCCCTCGCACAGTCTCCGTCTCATGCCTTGCAGCGGGGGTTCCGGGGCAATGGCTCCTAGGGATAGGAAATACATAGGATCCGAGATCGCCCTTGCCAGTGTGCAGGTGGCATTGCATCAGTGTCTGCAACCTCACACCACCTTGCACAGCTGTGGCGCCGCATGGGGCCTCCTAGAACATCATTTGCCTGACCCTTTCCAGGCTATGGGCGCTGCGGCCTAGCCCCTTCCTCCTTAAGTTGGCTTCTGTCATTCCCAGAAGCTAGATACAGTGGCAGGATGGGCCTCATCACCGGTTCGCCGGTATCCCACCACAATACCACCCAACGCAATTACCGTTTACTGTCACTTGGTCCGGCTATACTACCACTGGATTACAAGTGGCACTGGCGGTGTAAGTCCCCATTTTTTTGGAGTTCATTGGACTCAATGTGGCATTTTCGGCGCACTGGTAATTCTGCTGCAGTAATTGCACCGAAAATGGGCAGAAAGTTGGCAGATTTACCTCCAACTCAGAGCTGGAGGTGAATCCTCCAACTTTACGCAAAAATCAGAGTTAGGCGATGCGGTCATGCAGCACTTTTTTCTCCATCGTACAACTCGTGATGAGGCCCATTATGTGTTGAAGCACATTGACAAAGTACAATGAGCCTCAGAAAAATTGCTAGATGGCATGTTTTCAAGCGACAGTGCCAGAATACACTTTGTCCCACCTACGGAGACACAATAAAATGTGAACCAAAAACAGTGGCCGGATGAAATGAGTCACAGATAAAAGGATGGGAAGAATCAAATGTGTCCCAGGTATAGGGACAGGATAACATGTGTCATAGATACAGTGTCATGATAAAATGTGTCCCAGGTATAGGGACAGGATAACATGTGTCATAGATACATTGTCATGATAAAATGTGTCCCAGGTATAGGGACAGGATAACATGTGTCATAGATACATTGTCATGATAAAATGTGTCCCAGGTATAGGGACAGGATAACATGTGTCATAGATACAGTGTCATGATAAAATGTGTCCCAAGTATAGGGACAGGATAACATGTGTCATAGATACATTGTCATGATAAAATGTGTCCCAGGTATAGGGACAGGATAACATGTGTCATAAATACAGTGTCATGATAAAATGTGTCCCAGGTATAGGGACAGGATAACATGTGTCATAGATACATTGTCATGATAAAATGTGTCCCAAGTATAGGGACAGGATAACATGTGTCATAGATACATTGTCATGATAAAATGTGTCCCAGGTATAGGGACAGGATAACATGTGTCATAGATACATTGTCATGATAAAATGTGTCCCAAGTATAGGGACAGGATAACATGTGTCATAAATACAGTGTCATGATAAAATGTGTCCCAGGTATAGGGACAGGATAACATGTGTCATAGATACATTGTCATGATAAAATGCGTCCCAAGTATAGGGACAGGATAACATGTGTCATAAATACAGTGTCATGATAAAATGCGTCCCAGGTATAGGGACAGGATAACATGTGTCATAAATACAGTGTCATGATAAAATGCGTCCCAGGTATAGGGACAGGATAAAATGTGTCATAAATACAGTGTCATGATAAAATGTGTCCCAGGTATAGGGACAGGATAACATGTGTCATAAATACAGTGTCATGATAAAATGTGTCCCAGGTATAGGGACAGGATACCATGTGTCATAAATACAGTGTCATGATAAAATGTGTCCCAGGTATAGGGACAGGATAACATGTGTCATAGATACAGTGTCATGATAAAATGTGTCCCAGGTATAGGGACAGGATAACATGTGTCATAGATACATTGTCATGATAAAATGTGTCCCAAGTATAGGGACAGGATAACATGTGTCATAGATACAGTGTCATGATAAAATGTGTCCCAGGTATATGGACAGGATAACATGTGTCATAGATACATTGTCATGATAAAATGTGTCCCAAGTATAGGGACAGGATAACATGTGTCATAGATACAGTGTCATGATAACACCAGTCCTAGATATAGTACCTAGATAAAATGTGTCCGGACATAGTGGCTAGATAAAAGGTTTCTCACCTACAATGCTAGGACATAATGGGCCTCATTACGAGTTTGGAGTTTTACATTCAGAAGCCTGCCTCCAAACTCGGGTCCGAGTACGTGGTCCCTGAATGGGGAAATACCGGGCCATTCCGACTTTGGAGGGCCCGGTATTTCCCCATTCAGCGAACCCAGACCTGGACCATCCCCATTCCCATTCGAGCCCCCATAGGGCTCAATGGGAATGGGGAGCATGCTAACAACGGGCCCGTCAATAACGGGCCCGTTGTTAGCTCCCTTGTCCCCTCGCAGGACCCGCTAAGGATGTCTGGTCTGACCAGACATCCAGAGCGGGTCCTGCAAGGGGACCTTGTAATAGGGCGGTATGGGTTTAACGGTGCCGGCACCTTTACCGGCGCTGTTAAACACATACCGCCCAGGTGGTAATGAGTATGAGGCCCAATGTGTTCCAGATACAGTGCCAGAATAACAGGTGTCCTAGGTACAGTTCCACGATAATATGTGGTGCACATACAGTGCCAGGGCAACACAGGTCCTATATATGATGCCTCGATAAAAATGTGTCCCAGACCAGTGGCTAGATAAAACGTTTCTCACCTACAATGCTAGGACATAATGGACCTCATTACGACCCTGGCGGTACGGGGTACACGGCGCCGTAAAAGGTGCCGGCGCCGTTTACCCCGTACCGCCTCATTACGAGGTCCCCTCGCGTAACACGTAAGCACGCCTAGGAAAACCAGGCGTGCTTACCGGGTCCCGCGAGGGGAAGAGGGAGCAAACAAAGGGCCAACTCGTAATGGCCCGTTGTTTGCTCCCTCTCCCATTCCCATTCAGCCCTATGTGGGCTGAAATGGGAATGGGGAAGGACCGGGTCTGGGTCTTTGGAGGGCGGAATTACCGGGCCTTCCGAACTCGGAATGGCCCGTTTATTCCTCATTCTGAGGACTCGGACCCAGACGCAATTTTGGCGGCAGCCATACCGCCAATAGCGGCATGGCTACCGCCGAACTTGTAATGAGGGCCAATGTGTTCCAGATATAGTGCCAGAATAACGTATACTCTGCCAGAATAACATGTGTCCTAGGTGCAGTTTCAGAATAATATGTGGTGCAAGTACAGTCCAGAGATACGATATGATATGAAATGGCATTTATAACGCGCCTATACACAAGTGTTTCAAGGCGCTAGATAACAGAGGTCCTATATATGATGCCTGGATAAAATGTGTCCCAGGCCAGTGGATAGATCAAATATTTCTCACCTACAAGTCTAGGACAAAATGTGTTGAGAGACAGTGCCAGGAAAATGGTGCTCTAGATACAATTCCAGGGCAACTCACTCTAAATACAGCGCCAACCCTCTTGTCTGTCATCTGTCCATCAACTAGACTTGCTCATTCGCCTCATCAGGTGACAAGAATACATACTTCTTCACTTGTGGCTATCATCACACGCCGGCGGCGGTACTACACGCCTTTAGTATAACTGGCATCAGAACTTCTCTTAGCACAGAACGCTTTACGATATAACAGAGATCAGTAATTTGAGCAAGCATCACTATCTTTGAGATAGCCCTGAAAAAGCCCAGAGGCCGTAACACATGGCGGTGCTGTTGGCAATATGATGTCTAGGCCAACATGATGTCCAGATGCTAGACAATCTGATGTTTAGATGACAATACAATATGATTTTCCAGATGTTAGACAATATGATGTTTAGATGCCAATACAATATGATTTTACAGATGTTAGACAATCCGATGTTTAGATGCAGATACAATAGGATTTTCCAGATGTAAGACAATCTGATGTCCAGATGTTAGGCAATATGATTTCCTGATTTTACGTACAGGCGAAATGTATATCTTCTATGATTTGACAATAAAATGTTTCAATGCTAAAGAATAATGTTGGATTAAACGGTAACCCAGAAAAAAACATGAGACTGTACTAAGTGCATCAGTGAAATGCTGCTTACGATGTGATGCACCATGCTAATATTGGGACTTTCATGTGAGGTTTTCTATATGAAACCCATTGAAATATATGACTTGCCTATTTGTAGTAACTACAGGCATTAGTGACGTGTTACGAAGAGTTGACACAAAGGCAATTGGCCAAAGGCGGACAACACGGGGCCATCTTCGTGGGCTTACATCTTGAAATGACATAGGGTTCAATGCAATTGGCCTATACCTATAGCAGCTCAAGGAACAAAGCTTAATTTTCATTTCAATAATGTCTTCTAAATTAGGCGCAGGGGCAAACTGTAAACCCATACATTTCTTTTATACTGAGCTCTGTATTCATTCAAGGATTGCCCCCTGCGGCCATCCCTGAAACTGGTAGAGGACTGTATGCCCCAGAACTGGCTCTGCCACGCTTAGGGGGAGCGGGGAGGGCTGTGTGACCATCCATCCTAATGGTGGGGCAGTGCTTCTCAAGGAAGGAACAGACCAGCCCCTCCAGAGGTACACGGACAAATAAAACCAGTGGTTCTTGCTAAAATTCTGGTCTTTTGCCTACAACTTCATGGACCCACAGGAGTTCTAAGAAAAAAAATCCCAGAGGCATGCAAGTACCTTAGAAGTCCCTTTTAGGAGAGCTTCAGGTCATTTCAAATATTGCCCATAGAAATGTACGAGACAAAGTCAGTAGCCACAGCCACGGTTAGGGGGAAAACAAGGTATGTTCCAATTCTAACCCACAGATGCAGAGAAGACAGTAACCAACACAAGGAGCACCGGAGAACTCCACCGCAAGGTTTGAGAGCTAGCAGGCCTTGGAAGACAAGATGCAAAGCAGGATTCAGGCCAAAGAAGTCTATGGAAAATGAGGTAGAAGGAGGTCTGCAGAAACTTCAACCATGGACCATGGGGATCCCTGTGGGTAGGTATCTGGAATGACCCAAAAACCCCGGCCCCACAGAAAAATATTTTCAATTGGGGTTCCCGAAAGGTTCCATTAGGAATAGGAAACAACCCAGTGGGTATGGATCTTCTTTACTAAGTGAGGTTTACAGGATCCACTCACCCAGGACATTGAAAAAGATTTTAGTAGAGCTAACACAGGGTCAGGGTATCGCTTAGATAAACCCATACACACATGGGTTGGAGTACGAAAGCCCTCCAAATAAACATCAGGGCACCCAAAGAATGGGTTTATTATTGTTTTTTTCATTTATTTGCATTTATAAAGCACGCAAGTGGCCCAGGGGCATTGTGGCGCTGTTACAGAACACTTCACTTGGGGGTAAAAACAGTAATGAAGCAAGTACAATCGGGTATGCATTGTTAAAGAGTGGAATATACAGAGGTAAGTAACGGTAGATTATGCTGTGGCTTTAGTTACATATTGAAGCCAATTACCGCTTGACAGAGTATTAGTTCATATTGTTAGGGCTAGCAGAACAGTACTGTTTTGAGCTTTTTGCGGAAGGTGGTGTAGGAAGTTTCATTCCTAAGTGCGGTGGGCAATGCATTCCAGCTTTTGGGTGCAAGATGCTAACAGCTGGTCCCTCCTGCTTTAGTTCTTTTGAAGGTGGGAACGTGAATCTTGTTGGCTAGGTGGGATCCAATGGGACTTTTGGAAAGGTTAAAGGTGATTCTTTCATATAGGTGTGGTGGTGCGTCGGAAGAGAGGCACTTGTGAGTAATGGCCAGTGATTTGAAAGTATTTGCTCTTTTACTGGTAGCCAATGGGCATCTTTCCTGGCTTGCGATATGTGTTCCCGTTTGGGTATGCTCAGAGCGGCCCTAAGAGCATTGTTTTGCGTGACTTGGAGTTTGTTGAGGTTTTTTGTAGAGTTGCCTAAGAATAGGACATTACAGTAGTCCAGTTTGGTACCTACTGTGGGTCTGGCGATAGATAAACAGTTTTTTGTAGAGACAAAAGGCTTGACCACATTGATCATCTTCGTAGTGAGTGCGGCGTGGGAGGCTATTGCATTGACCTGGCGGGTCATGGAAGAGTCGAGGTAAACTCCTAGAGTTTTTACTGCGGTGGACACTGTCATGGTGGAGTTGTCGATGTTAAAGGTTTTGTATTGTGGATGGAGCTTATTGAGATTTTCAGTCGTGCCTACTAGGAGGATCTCAGTTTTGTCCCCGTTTAGGCAAAGGCCGTTTGCAGCCGTCCCCGTCTGTATCGCAGAGTAGATTTTGGATAGGGCTGCTGCATCTTGTTCATAGGTACCAGATAGGGGGAGTAGTACCTGAGTATCGTCCGCGTAATTGGTGTAGGCAATGTCGCGACTGTCCAGATCTTTAAAGAGTGGGAGGGTGAAAATATTGTAGAGTGTGGGGGCAGCGCATGACCCCTGATTTGGTGCTTTGTCAGCCACCAAATCAGGTGGGCCCCAAAACTACCATACACCCAGGTCCATTTACACAGGATGTGTACATGGCCTGTCTAGGGATAGGGGCTGGTATAAATCAGACCAAATTACAAGACGGGGTGCAGAGCTGGGCTCACAATGAGCCCAAGAGTGCAGAACGGCCAATGTAGGTATGCCTTGTGGTTTCCCAAGACAAAGTAATGGTCCAAAAAACAAAATGGCAGAGAGAGAAGTACTTATAAAAATACATTAATGCCCCAATGGCTACATTGGAGCACTAATGCGGTAAATCAACTTGCACCACTGGTGACGGCAAACTAAACTAAAGCTGCCACCAGCCTACTCTCTACAACCAACATAGGGTGTTATAATTACCATATGGACGAATGGGGTGCTTAAAAAGCACCGCTGTCCTAGTAGCACTATGGGCTACCATAAGACCATATACTAAAAAAGGGGTACAGTGGTAGGGAGATTTCAGTCGAAATCTCTCTGAGCATAAAAGGAGGTCTGAGATGATAAAATAATGAAGGGAAGAGAGTAAACGTTTAGGTTCCCCATAAAAGAGACAGCAACACCTCCAAAAATGGCATGCTGCCCTAACAGTCCCCATAGATGGAAAGCTGAAATCCAGCCCATGGGCCAGGTGGCGTCTACGCCCATTTCTTCTGTCTGCTCAGCCTCACTAGGACCCTCCCCCAAGCTGGTGAAGGAGGGGTTCTGTTTTATCAACACTCAAGTCCCAGACAATGCATCCTACCATGCCCTCCTCTACGTAGTGTCCCTTCACTGTTATCACATGGAATCACGTGTGCGCGCATCGTGGTAAAGCGCAGCTTCAATTATTACAATTCACTAGGACTATGCCACCCACTTGGAGTCAACCTAGATACACTACTCACACGCGGCCTACTCTGATGGCAGTCCCAATTGTTCACAGCATAGGAGAGAATTAAATGCAGACCTTGTGTCTCGTGCGCATGAAGTGTGTTGCTTTTATGCAGCCCAGTCCCAGCTGCGAACCACTGGAGAGCTTTATAACAATGGGAATACAGTAATAAGAGGCAATACGAAGGATAGACTATTAATATTAATGTTGGAAGGCTTTGCAGAATACACAGGGAATACTTACAGGCAGGGAAGCATCTCTGGGCCTGTGCTGCGCTGCAGTTGAAGCGTGTACACAGCCTGGGCAGGAAATGGGCAAGAACGGAGCTCCAGGAACGTTTGTCTTGCTGGAGCGCTGCCGAACTGCATTTTGAGAAGACTCAGCAGCGAATGCAGAAATAGCCAAAGTTTCACATGCTGCTCAAAAGCAAACCACACTGGTATATATGTCTTGCAATTTGAAGGCTTTTTTGTTAAGGTGAGTATTGTGACCAATGAAAAGAGCGAATCCAACTTCCAAGTGACGCCTGAGACCACGCCTCCAGGCTCAGCCAATCCATCGCATTGAGGTCATTACAACATGCAGCCTGGTCAGAGCCCGGGTGAAGTCAGAACAAGTCAGACCTCGCTGTCTGCAGCTGTCCTGAAAAGGAGCGGCCTATTGCTGCGATTTGTACTTCACTGGTGTGTTTGTTAACCGGACAGATGCAGTACTTACCCACTTCGCCAGTCCTGCCAACGCCAGCGCTACCAGCCACTTCATCTGCTGGTTATTATCACTGTTGCATCTTCGTGCTTGGCCCACTGTTTCTCCTTTTTATAATATTATCTGTTCCTCCCTACACAAAGCTCATGCCGTCTGCATGTTTCCTGACTATAAGTCAATCTATTTTATCTTGAAACGATGCCAATCTGATCCATCCCCCCGTACTTCTAACATTTCTCCTATCAACTTGGGACTATGCCATGCCAGATCCCTATGTAACAAAGCCTCCTTTGTACTTGATCTATTTCTACAACAGAATTTGCATTTCCTCTGTGTCACTGACACTTGGATTCCATCTTTTAATACCTCTCTCCCTGCCTCCCTCTCTATTTCTCTTACTTCCTTTTGCCATATCCCTCACGCTTCTGCCTGTGGCAGAGGTACTGGCATCCTCTATCGTTCTCCATTTATACTCTTCCATTCTTTTTTCCTCTTTTGAATGTTCTTATACTGTTTTTTCTAAACCATATCCTTTTAATTCGTACTAATTTATCGAGCAGCTAGGTTGACGGGTACATTCCGTGAACACATTGGGCCTCATTACGAGTCCAGCGGTAACCCTGCCGGTGCTACAGGCGGTTTGCTGCAGGACTCGTAATATTTTATTTGCGCCTGACTTCCCAGTGCCACCAGGAGATTACAAGTCTGGCGGCCCAGGAAGTCAGGCGCTGGTAAAATGTAAGTCCCCATTCCATATGGGAGTGGGGACTCAGAAGCTTTGTTAACAGAGCCGGTGCTTCCGTGAAGGGTCTGCCTAGCATGGCAGCTGAGCCCGGCAGGGCCAGACCAGTCTGGCGCAACGGCCACGGCAGACAGACACGTAGTTTGCCAGTCCGGAAGCAAGGGTGCCGGTGAGCTTAACCCTTGTTTCCGGACCGGCAAACTTGTAATGAGGCCCAATAATTGACTCACTTATGTCCTCTATTTTACCTCTCACAACCCCTCTCATACTTCTTGGTGACTGAAGAGGGATGGGGAAATTCACCCCCTTCTCCCCCTCCTATAAGGTACATGATGCAAGGCCAGAAGATATTGTGAACACCCATACTATTTCCGACCAATTCCCAGTGCTCCAATGATTGATAAGTATGTTGAGCGGTACCCAGTCAGCTAGCCCTACAGACCAGGAACGGTACAAATCTTCCCCAGAGTGGATGAGGAGCCTCAGGCTGCAACCAAAGAGACCTCAATCAACAGTATTGACTAAAGTTCTGAGAAGCCAAATCCACTGACGTCGTTAAGAGACACCGCGACGTAGCAGCGTTAAACATGAACCACACTTGCCATCCGCACATCGGGCACACACACATGCCTGAATACACGAAGAACACAAGCGTACAGTTCCATAGTTAGAGGACCGATACATATACATACTGTTATTGCTTTTATTATTTTGTCATTAGCTTAACACAGCAACGCAGAAACCGCAAGACGCAAGAAATCCTGAACGAAGCTTGCAGATGCTTACATGCCATTAACCTTGTAGAACTGCAGGAAAACCTATGGCCCCTGACAGAGCCACGTGTGACTAACATATGGAGAATATAGAATAGCATGGACACCGCAGGAACCGCATAAAGGTTTAGGAAAATTACAGCAGGCTACAAGCCTCTCAGCAAGAGCTGAGCTGAGGTGAATTCAGGATGGATGAGAGCAAACGTGTGAGACAGGAGCCTCTGCCAAGGCCACGAAGGACATGAATGACATTCCATTCCCTGAGCAACAGTAACACCAACTGCAATAAAACTGAATAATTCCTCATAATTCAGAGCTGCAGAAGCTCCAAATCATGGTCCCCGAACACGACCATGACAATGGACAGAAACCAGAGCTGGGAAAGAGAGTCGACGTCACACCGCCAGAAAGAAGCTTGCAACAAAGATGTTGTAATGAGAGACAAGTGTAGCACGAGATGAACGGACACTCTCATAGTCTAAGGTGGTACACACAAGTTACAATGCATACACATAGTCATTCGTATTACCTTGAGAAGGTACACCAAGAGCTGAGAACCTTTCTGGATCCCAGGCCTTGAGAGGTCAGCTCCAGCCAATCACAGTTCAGGCTCCTAGGGGCGGATAGCAAAGGGCAAGAACCAATGGTAAGACCCTCACACTGCAACATTGTTAAGATAGGAATTTTGGGGATGGACCAGGCCAGCCACCTAACATACGACAGCCAGTAGACTCAAATGTATAGTGTCCACTATAGGTGGACTATTACTCAGAACCCAATCCAGTAGTGCAATAAGTTTTATGGAGAGCGGCACAGGTTGTGACATCACTATGATGTAACGTTAGGACAAATATGGCCTGCGAGTCAAGAGACGTTGAGTGGTTCCTGCATTTCTTCTATCCTTGTACTGATCCCTGTTGGTTTTGCTGTAATAAACCGCATTTTGAACTTGCTGTCTGGCTGGGTCTACGTTCCTTTTGGGGGAAGGTGTTGGGCCTTCCAAGAGTCCGCAAACTCCTAGTAGCCCTTGAACCTACCTGGGAGTTTGTCCCCAACAAGACTTTAATCTCCATCTTTCTGGTACATGCTACTCTTCCTTTACTTCCAATCGTTGATTCTTATTTTCTTGTTACTCTTTCTACTCCTCCTTCTCACATTTCTGGCTCTTGTTTAGATCTTATTTTCACTTCTTCCCTTTCCACATCTTCTGTGTCATCACTTCCAGTCTACCTCTCTGATCATCATTTCCTTTCCATCTCAATCTTCCCAACGTCCCCTGTTACTCTTTCCTCTCTCTCTGAACGCCTTCTTCATATTCTCTGGGTGACTTACGCAACTTTAACACTCCGATTTCTGTCACCTCATTTATTTTTGCTTTACTGTCCCGCTCATCCTTTGCTACCCTGTCTTCTGACGAGGCAATGTCTAATCTTTCCTCTTCACTTTCTTCCTCGCTCAATGCTCTTTACCCTACCTCTGTTTTCTATCCTTGTGTCGGCAACCCCCTTGCGCCCACAACCCTGGCTCTCCTCTCAGCTTTGCGCCATGCGACCGGCTCTTTGCCATCTTGAGAGATGTTGGCTGCAGGTGAAGACTGTGGAAAACTATAGGTCTTACTCTTCTTACCATGCTCTCTATGATGATTGACTTCTCTCAGCTAAACCCTCTTACTTTTCTGGTCTTTTACACACCGGCCCTCATTACGACCCTGGCGGAATCCGCGGTGCTAAATGCACCGCGGAGCATGGCGGAAAGCCGCCGATAGCGCCATGGGGGTTGGCGGATTTACCACCCCATGCCGACCTTGGCGGAGCAGTAAATCCCCAATCCCCATTTTACCCTTCCCCATTCCCATTCTTGCCCCATAGGGTATAATGGGAGTGGGGAAGGAGTTAATTACGCCGCCGTAAAGTACGGCGGCCTAATTAACAACGAGGTCCCTTAGCGCCATGGTTTTCTCCGCCCGGTAAAACCAGGCGGAGAAAACCTCCATGGCGCTAAGGGAACTCGTAGTACGGCGGACGGGTCCGCCGCGATTAGCGCTGGCGGAAACCCACTCCGCCAGGGTCCTAATGAGGCCCACCCAGTCAACTAATCCGAGGCATCTCTTTAAAGCTCTTTCGCGTATTCTCTCTCCCCTTCTCCTGATTACTCTATCAATTTTTCTCTATCAGCATCTGACTTCGCCTCATATTTTTACCTCTCAGGGGCTTTCTCTTTGCTCTGCTATTAAATCCTCTACTTTGCCATCAGCTACTGTTTCTCCTATTTTGTCTCCAAAAGAAACTATTTCCTGTTTCACTCGCATTATCAATGAGGAGACTTCTCTTTTTCTGGCCCGGGCTCACCCGACCACTTCTCCATCTGATCTCCTTCGGCACTTACTGCCAGATTCTATCCTTCTCTTGTTTCTTACGTCACTTCCTTGTTCAATATCTGTCTCTCAACTTTTCTCTCCTCATTTAAGCATGCCTCAATTATTCCTATCTTAAATAAACGTTCCACTGATCCTTCACTAGCTTCTAATTTCAATCCTATTTCATTATTGCCCTATCTTTCTAAAATACTTGAGCGCATTATCTACTCTCAAGTCTTTACTTTCTTTTTGCTTAACTCTATTCTTCCCAGCTTTCAATCAGGGTTTCACTCTTTTCGTTCTACTGAGAGTGCTCTTCCTTTGGCACTAGATCCTGCATGCTATCCTAAACATTCCTCTCTCATCTTACTAGATCTATCTGCATCTTTTGACACAGTCGATCACTTTCTCCTGCTGGCTTCTCTTTCCTCTTTTGGCTTTATCGGATCTGTTCTTTCTTGGTTTAGGTCACACCTGTGCCAGGGGACATTCTCTGTCTCCTGGGCAGGGTCTTCCTCTGAAACACTCCTGTTTGTCTATGGTGTTCCTCGAGGTTCGGTTCTTGGTCCTTTTCATTTCTCTCTTTATACTACCTGAAATTATTTCTTCTTTTGGTCTATCGCACCACGTTTATGGCAACGACACTCAGCTTATCCTGTCTTTTTCATCTTTTTCTCTGACATCCACAACAAACGTTACACTTGTTTCCTTGCCATCGACTATTGGATGTCGGTTCACTTTTTTGGTACTGAATGCTGCTAAAACTGAGGTACTTTTCTTTCCTGCTAATACTATTCTGTCTCCACTCCTTCTTTCATTTCATTTCAACCTTCCGAATTGCCAATTTTTTCCACAGCCCGCAACTTGGGACTTTATTTAGACTCTGAGCTATCCTTAAAGCACCACATTTCTTTATCCCCACGTGCCTGTCATTTTCCCTTGCATAACATTCAGAAAGCTCATCCATTCCTGACTTCTGGAACCACTAAACCTTTGATATCTTCTCTAATCTTTTCTCGTCTCTTCTACTGCTCTTCTGTGCTCTTTGGTCTTCCTCTTATTCATTTTGGCCCCTTGAAATCTGTTTTAATGCTTCCATTCGTCTACTTTTTCTTTTGGCTTCTCCCGATTCTATTTCTTCTTTTCTTTCTAATCTTGGCTGGCTCTGTTTCCTATCCCGCCTCAAATTCAACTTTCTGTGTCTGGTTTTTAAATCTTCCTAGTCTTACTCCTGAATATCTTTCTTCTATAGTTTCACCCGTGAAGCCCCGGTAAGTCCTGCTTTGCCACGGGAGACTCCTGTGGATCGATCCTGTTTCAGCGCTTTTGTGGATTGTGAGCGAACGTCATCTTCCAGCAGGAACTCTACTATCTTTCTTCTGGGAGGGGCCATAAATACGTGGTGCGTGCGCACCGCGCGCGCGCACCCGTGAAGCCCCGGTAAGTCCCGCTTCACCGCGGCATCGCGGATAGCATAGCAGAGTGAATATATTTTTTAACCCTTTCCACAGTCTTGGAAATGTTAGCTTGAACAGAATACTAGTGTTGGTGGAATCTAAGCCCTAGTATTGGCCCACTCTGAGATAGTGTGTGGATTTAAGGGGTTTAGATGTTTACTCTATGCACGTACATGCCCTGTCCTGAAAGGCTACATGCCCTTTTTGACTCTACTTCAAAAGATAGCCCTGCATCTATGCCAAAACGGCACGGCCTTGTGTGAAGAGTGCGGCGTGGGATAAACAACCGTCAAGGAAACGGACACATCCCAATATTCTAACTGGTGATCTTCGAAATTTTGGGTTTGCTGCATTGCATTCCCCCGGTCCTCTGACACGAATGGCAGAACTGGTAAATCTAAGAGTTTCGAATGCAGAGGCACAACCTCTTTCGAATAATCAAGATGGTGCAGTAGCACAGCAACCTTTAATGAGCTCACCGACTGTACTGGTTGTGAATGATGATAATGAGGTTGCTAAACAACTATGTAACATTTCCTTGTCGGATACCATGATGCTACAAAATGCTCGTTCTGGAATTGTTGTATCAATGTTGAATAAGTCAAAATCGGATATTGTAATAGATGATGCGGGTATTGATTTGGAATCATCGCAGCCAAGGAAGGTGAATACGATCTTTCAAAATCGCTGGCATTGTTTCAGAATAGGAATATTTCAGAATCTGAATCTTCTATATCTTATATCCCTCCAACCCTTAGGAGACCAACTAGAAATTATTCAGCTGTAATTATGGGCTCCCAATTTAAGGAACCCTCTCTGATAACATTTGAAACCATGAATACGGCATTAATGTCACTTGCCAAACTATTTGAAGCCTTAAATTCCAAAGTAAATCTAATTCATACTAATTTAGAAAGTATGGCAAGTTGGCAAAAAACATGCAGTGATTTCTTGGCTCAGAGACAAGTGTCTGATGACAGAGATTTGGCACTTTTGTCAAAGCAATTTGTAGAGATTTCATTAAGGTACAAAAGATTAACTGAACGACTAGATCTGCGACTGGAATTGCAGACAGCAGGTGAAAACTTACAATGCTCAAATTCTGCGGACCCGTGTGTGGAGGGTATTATACATGAACTACCTTTGGATGCGGCTGCCATAATTCCCGAGGTTCCGCAGTCGAATGTTGGTGATTAAGGCACCTGATGTGGCCTCGCCCAAGTCAAAAAATGCCAAATCTAGCAAAGAAGCGTATACAATTTTCGTGAAAAATCCCATAATCCAGAAATCCGTACTTAGGATCAACATGAAGAAATCTAAAAATCAAAAATCCAAGGGTGTGATTGTGAGTGGACAAACAAGGCAGTTTTTTAAATCACTGTCCAAGCCAGTGAAATGTTAAACATTGGCAGCCAATGCCATATCCAAAAAATATCTAAATCAAACCCTAGAAAGAGAAAGGAATGCAAAGAATGGTGATAACATCCCTCAAGCCGACCTAACACACTCTCCATTAGATAAGTTGGTACAGGTTGTAGAGGGCATGGAACATAGTCAAGAGAGTTTGATGTTAGAAACCCAACTGGCTCCGACTCTTAAAAGTAAAGCAGTGAGCAAAGGTGACAAATATGAAGCTACACTTAATAGACAAGAGCTTAGGGAAGCTGTGGACGAGTATATGAGTCAATTCCACCCAGCGCCGAGTGTGATTCACCCGCTAGCTCAACTGACTTCTTCAATTGAGCACAAGCTAGGTCTGGGTAATGAAACAAAACAAATTTGATGGGTTTACCATCTAGGAATACAATTATGGTTACAAATGGAAAATTGCCTGAAAAATCTCCTTTGCCTGATATACAGGATAATCTCCAAAATAATATTCTAAGCACAATTAAAGATTGCTTAGTAGCCTTAACTGCTGAACAGAAGATACTTAAATCCTCTTTGAAAACCCTGTTCATCAACAAACCTGACTCATTAAGTGTTCCTGATGAGAAAATGGTCTCGAAGAATGTATCCTTTAAACTGCCAATAGAAGAAAAGAACCGCAGTTTGCATAGAGATACCAAATCCAACAAAAAAGAGGCAAGCTCTAAGACGAGCGCTAAGAACATACAGTTGCCCCAAATGTACTCACTATTCCTTAGTTGCTGTGGTGGCTCTTTTCCTTCTTACACTATGAACAGAATGAGTATCTTACAGCTATTCTCTGATATTTCCAGCTTAGAAGATGTATCCTCAGGAGATATTCAGCAGGTTGAATTCCCTGATGATAATGATCCGACTGTATCTTGTCTCTGGATAAAGTCTCGTATTATTTACAATACAATCTGGTCTGCAAGATCTGCTCTATATGACCTTGGATTCCTATTAATCCCTACCACAATAGAGAGCTGTCCTAATGAGTCTTTACAACAGCCTGGAATACAAGGGGATAATACTGAACGTACTTTGGCCTTAGCTTGTAATTGTAAGAAAACCTAACTAGAACCTGTTGATTTGTGTCCTCTAACTCATAAAATAGCCATTGTGAGTTGGAATACCAGAGGACATAAACACTTACTTAACAATTACAATTGCTCGCTCCAAAGTTTTGATTTAGTGCTATTGCAGGAAACTTGGTTAAGTGTCCCTCTTTCATGGGATAATCATTATGTTCACTTACTTCCTTCTATAAAAGGTCCAAAAGGAAGACCGATGTCTGGCCTTGCTACCATCTCTAATATTGGCACTACAAACAATATAGCTGACTGGCCCTCTCCGAATTCCTTTTTACAATGTTCAACAATAGTAATACAGAATACAAGATTTGCAATAATTAACATATACTGGAACCCAATGGCAATTGTAACCGATACCTTTTTTAAATATTTGAATTTTCTTATGGAGGAAATCATCATTACTCCAAATATTGACCATGTGATTCTAGCTGGCGACTTGAATATTCATCTTTTGGCAGAAGGGAAAAAGAGAAATTCGGAACGGGTCACTCAGTGGCTTGAGTTTGTTCAGACATGGGATTTAATAATGCTAAATGGAGCATTGGCGTCAAATACTTCTCCATCTCACACTTGGATACGTGGATCGCAAAGGGCAACAATTGATTATATGTATGTGGATAGAGGACTATTTGCTAAAATCACCAAGTTTTCTGTATTGCCAACTATCTCTAGTGATCATTTGATGCTGATGGCCGAATTTGTGATCCACTCTTCCCATGATTCTCGGACGCAACAAAGAATATTGAGAAATCTAGTTATAAATCCTCAACAAAATAGACTCCATTGAACTACCCCTGCGCTAGAAGCTTTTGCGTGTAGCTTAGTAGAAGATCAATATCTTCTAGAGAGGGGTTTTGCTCCTCCTGAGTATACTGATAAAATACATTTATTTACATTCTCTTCTGTATCTGGTGCCAATAAGCCCAGTATTCCGCGCACCCATATATTTGATCAATCTGATAGACTCAGAAAAATGGTATTCCGGAAGCAGAAAAGGCAGATTTTATTGCTTCCGGTGCAATATCGTGAGCTGTCCTTACGCAGGTTAAAGCCAAAGTACAAAAATTGGATGCGTGCGCATAAGGCAGTAATGCACCAAAATGATGGCGAACAGTGGCTTCAAGCAATTAAGAATAAACAATCATCTCAAATTTGGAAGCTGATAAATGTGGGCTCAGCACGCCCAGAGTTGTTATCACAACTCAATGGTGTATCTGAAAAGAGTTGGGTTAGTTATTTCAAAAATATTTATGCTTCTCCACAAAACAGTAATGCACAACTATATTATGATTTGGCTAAAACTGCTTTCACGATCAAATTCGACCTAGAAGATGTGCTATTCTATATAAATAAGGCCAGCTCTTCAAGAGCGCCTGGCCCTGATGGCTTATCAAATTTCGTTCTGAAACAGAATCCGGTATTGTGGGCTTCCATTCTATATGCGGTTTTTCAAGCAACACAAATAAAACAAAGTGTTCCGCCATCATGGTGCAGAGCTATAACGGTGCCAATATATAAAAAAGGAGACCGAACGGATCCGGCTAGTTATCATCCGATATCTCTTATTGACGCCCCGGGGAAGATCTACAGTAGAATTGTAATAAGAGATCTCAATATTTGGGCACTTAATGAGAACCGTTGTGATCCTTTCCAAACTGGATTTGTTGCAGGCCTTGGCACTGCCATCAACATCACGACACTCAACGCGATTAAAGAGCTCTATGCGTCAAAAAAACAACCTCTTTATTTGGCATATTTGGATTTTCGAGTTGCTTTTGATTCGGTAGATCAACACTTACTTTTCCAAAAACTAACAAGATTTGGTTGTCCATCTTCTCTAGTCTCTTTAATATATTTACTTCACTCAAACACCTATATGCCGGTAAAATTGAACTTGGACGGGTTATTATCTGAAGTAATTCACACTAAACGTGGCCTGAAACAAAGCTGCATACTAGCGTCTACTTTTTAACTTGTTCATATTCGACTTAGGAATTGATCTCATGGAAGTAATGCATGGTGCACCAAAACTCGGAAACCAGGTCATTGCATGGCTTCTATATGCAGATGACCTCGTCCTCATATCGCAGACGCCGAGTGGTTTGCAAAACATGCTTGATAAATTAGACCAGTATGTTGTTAAAAACAATCTAACCTTAAATCTGGAGAAAACTCAAATCATGGAATTGGGTAAAAGTCAAAAGAGACAAAAAAAGCATTATGACTGGTTTCTGAAAAAGCAAAAACTGACTATAGTCAATTAATATAAATATCTTGGAGTCACATTCAATAATTCCATTGCGAACAAACCTCAGCTAAATAACATAAATGGCAAACTGACTACTCTAATCTCACAAGCGAAGATTCTTCAGTATAAGTATGGTAAATTTTCATGTGCACACATCCTTATATTTTACCAACAGAAAGTTGTACCCATTATTACATATGGGGCTGAGGCTTGGCTTCCCCAAAACTCCAGCTTTTGGAATAAATTAGAAGCAAAGTTTTGGAAAAGGGTAATGAATCTTCCAAACTCAACTCCAACTGCTTGTAACGCTCACCTGGCTCCCACGGAGGCTCTGGTCTGGGTTGCTGTGGCCTCTTCAAGCGTGATGCGCAGAATTCGGACCACCGATTGAACAGGACCCCCAAATCTTGCTTGTCTGGCCCATAGGAATATCCTTCTGCAGATGAGAAAGGGGATTAACTGTCTGCTGAATAATGTGCTTGCTCCCCCCTTTCCCCCTTCGTTCTTCTCTGACTTTCTCCAAAACCCCCGGTTTAAGCTCACCTTCTGGTTTGGAAGGATGAACTCTCCATCCTGCTTCTGGTGCAGGGGCGCGCGTTCGTCCAGTTACTTCACTGGTTTTCAGAATGGCGCTGGCAAATCCACTTGACTTTACTGAGCGATACGCCGTAAGTATGAAGATGCAAAAGTTCAAGTGTGAGCCTCCTTTTATGTTGTCTTTTTCTCTCCTTTATTTCAGGTGTAGAACAAAGCCGATGCATTGAGGGGTTAAATTGCCGGGGTAAAATCAGGTGAGTTAGTGATGAGGGCGACCCCTCTAAATGTCTTTATAATTCCCCAGTAATGTCTTTTGTCCTTTCCCCATAGGGGCCGGGGTGCGGTACCTGCCAGAGATGTGGCGCCGACCCGAGATGTGGAATGGTTCACCAAGAATAGCCGGTAAGTAATATGGCTGAAAATTCGGCTTTCCTCTTGTGTTCCCTTGCTCACCTTTTGTCTCTTCTTCTCTCCCTTAGGTGCTGTGCAGAGATGTGGGGACCAGCACTGAGAACCGCGATGGAGCCGGGCGGCGTCTCGGGAACAGATGAGTGGGGCGCGGCGCTGCAGTGAGCAACGCAGTGCTTTTAAATGGAAGTCTTCCTTCAGGAATGCTGGCGTGAAGATTCCGGATGCAGGTAAGAAGGTTGAAATAGTTCTTGGTTTTCACCTTTCTCTTCTCTTATTCCCTTACAGGTGTTCCAGGTTCGAGGCGGGTGTGGCTGGAGTCCAGGTGCAGGAGCAGACACGGTGAGCTTTCAGCTGCTGGGATGCAGAACAACGCGAAGCACGTGTGGCTGTCCGGGCGTGGCTTAAATAGCCTTGGAAGAAGTTCCAGGTGAGTATTCTTCCACAGCCCCACCCAAGTAACAAAATAGTTCCTTCAGAAAAATAGTCCCTCCTAAGCCTCATTTGGCTTGGTTCTTCATGCAGCATGGTCTGCATCAGGTGAGTGTGCAGCATGGTCTGCTTTAGGTAAGTGCACCAAACACTTCCCCTTATGAGCCTGGCGCCTATGGCGCCAGGACTGATGTCCAACATGAGCCTGGCGCCAACGGCGCCAGGACCGAGTCCAAAGAGCCCCTATAAAGGGCCGCTGGGCTTTTACCCGGGGACGTGATGCCTGCTCCCGGGGGTGCTGGGCCTGGCCTGGTGCTCCGGGGATAGGCATCATGACAGCACTCCCCCCCAAGGCCCCTCCCAAGGCCGTTTCCCCAGGAGGTTTCGGTTTGTTCGGGAAATTCCGATGGAACCTTTTTACTAGCCGAGGTGCATGTACGTGGTCGCTGGGTTCCCAAGATCTTTCCTGAGGCCCGTACCCCTTCCAATCAATTAGATAGAAAAATTTTGATTTTGAGATCTTAGAGTCCAAAATGTTCTTCACCTCGAATTCAGGCTCCCCATCTATCTGGATTGGTTCTGGTGGCTTTATTAATCTGGTTCCTGGTTGCACTGGTTTCAAAAGCGACACATGAAAGACAGGATGAATCTGCATTTTAGCTGGTAGATCTAGCTTGACTGCCACTGGGTTAATTATAGCTTTGATCGAGTAAGGGCCTAAATACCTTGGATTAAAAGTCTGAGGTCCCTTGAGCGATAAGTGTTTGGTAGCCAACCATACTTGATCCCCTATTTGGTATGGAGGCGCCTCCTTGCGATGCAGATCCGCATTCTTTTTGTATTTCCCTTTCGCATGTTGTAAGTGTGCAGTAGCATCCTTGAAGGCTTGAGTAATCGTAGAATGCAAATGGTCCACTGCGGGCATTTCGAGGCTCAAAGGTGAGTCCAGGTCTGAAGTATGAGGGTGATGTCCATATAGGGTATAAAAGGGGCTCTGACCAGTTCCAGAGTGTATCGAGTTATTGTATGCATATTCAGCCACCCATAAAATATCCTTCCAATTACCCTCCGATTGGTGCAACATACATCGTAGATATTGTTCAAGGGTCTGGTTCGTTCTCTCCATCAGACCATCGGTCTGTGGGTGGTGGCTGGTTGAGAGTCTTACGTCGATTTGTGCCAGTTGACAACACTTTTTCCAAAAATGAGAAATGAACTGGCTTCCCCGATCGGAGATTAGTATGGACGGGAATCCATGCAGACGGATGACTTTTTTGAGGAATTCCTTGGCAAGAACAAAAGCTGAAGGTAATCCTTTCATCAGAATAAAATGGGCCATCTTGGAAAATAAATCCACCACAATCAGAATAGTATTGTATCCATTACAAGAGGGCAGGTCCGTGATAAAATCTAGTGACAAGGTGTGCCAAGGTGCTGGTGGAATGTCTAAGGGTTGAAGAAGACCGGCGGGTTTTGTTTTTTGACCTTTGTTTTGGGCGCAAACTCCACAGGACATAACAAAAGATTTAATATCCTTTCGCCAGAACGGCCACCAGAATTGTGGTTTAATTTTTTCCTCTGTTTTGGCAATGCCAGGATGTCCTTCCATCAGAGTAGCATGATGACGGGAAATAACCAGTTCTTGCAATTCCTTTTCTGGCAAAAATAAACGTCCTTGGAAGAAAGGTAAGCCATCGTTGATTGAAAAGGCAGACCCCCTTTTGATCCAATCCTGCAGGGCTGAAGAGTCCAGGAATAGTTTTACCCGTGCTTGAATGTCTTCAAGGGTTTGTAAAGTGGTTATCCCCAAGATTCTTTGTTCGGGAATTATCGGCACTGGTTCTGAGTTTGTGTCCATTTCTCCCATTCCAATTCGAGATAGCGCGTCCGCTTTGGCATTCTTACAGCCAGGACGGTAGGTGATTACAAAAATCAAACTCAGCAAAGAATAAAGCCCATCGGAGCTGTCGTTAAGACTGAGCCTTGCCAGTTTTTAAATATTGTAAATTTCGGTGATCAGTGATCACGGTGATGGTATGCCTGGCGCCAAGAAGATAATGCCGCCAAGCCTTAAAGGCGGACTTAATGGCTAATAATTCCTTATCGGTGATTGCATAATTTATCTCCGGCGTCGAGAACTTTCTGGACCAAAATGCTACGGGGTGCAGTTGGTTGGTTTCGGGGTCTCTCTGAGACAGGACAGCTCCCATGGCTAAGCTGGATGCATCGGTTTCGACTATATATGGGAGATCAGGACGCGGATGTTTCAAAATAGGTGCGGACGTAAATTTAGCTTTTAATTCCTGAAAGGCCTGTTCAGCTTCCTCGGTCCATTCAAAACGTTTATTCTTCCGCAAGAGTGCAGTGATGGGTTGCACCACCCGTGAAAATTCTGGGATAAACCTGCGATAAAAATTGGCAAAACCAAGCATGCTTTGGACACCTTTCACCGAACTAGGTGATGGCCATTTGAGGATGGCATCCACTTTCCGTGAGTCCATTCAGACCCCTTTAGGTGTCAGGATGAATCCAAGAAACTCAACCTCGGTGGTATGGAAAACACATTTTTCCAGCTTTGCAAACAGTTTGTGCTGGCGCAATTTCTCAAGGACGGCCCTGACATGTTTTCTGTGATCAGATTCCGAAGAGGAATACACCAGAATGTCATCGATATACAAAACAACACAGACATCGATGAGTTCCCGAAGGACATCGTTCATGAAGAATTGGAAGGCAGCAGGCGCGTTGCACAACCCGAAAGGCATCACCTGGTATTCGAATAGTCCATATTTTGTACGGAAGGTCGTTTTCCATTCATCGCCTTCTTTTACTCGTACCAGATGATAAGCCCCCAGGAGATCTAACTTGGTGTATATGCAAGCGTCCTTCACCTGGTCAAGGAGTTCAGGGATCAAAGGCAGAGGGTAACGGTTTTTAACAGTTATCTGGTTCAATGCGCGGTAATCGATACAAGTTCTAAGGTCGCCTTCTTTTTTTGGCACGAAGAACAAAGCCGAGGATGCCGGAGACTTTGACGGGCGAATGAAACCATTGGCTAGGTATTGATCTAAATATTGTCTAAAATGCAGATTCTCCGGCTCAGTAAGGGCATAAATCCTGCTACAAGGGGGTTGTGCACCGGGCACCAGATCGATTTGGCAATCGTACGATCTGTGAGGAGGTAACGTGTTGGCCTGTTCCTTTTGGAAGACGTCCTGAAAGTCTTGGTATTCCGGAGGTAGTTGCATGGAGACAGAGGTTACTGATGCTAGACTGACCTTCAGATTTTCTGGGTAGCAGGTTTGTGCACACTCCGGAAAGGTTATTCTCTTTGCTCGCAAATCAATTCGAGGATTATGTGTCTCTAACCAAGGGATTCCGAGTATAACCTGAAACTGTGGAGCCTTGATTACATCAAACGCAACTGCCTCCCGATGGCCGTCCGGACCTACAAGTGTTACCTCAGCTGTGGAATGTGTTACCGGTCCCGAGGCAATTTCGGTTCCATCGACTGTGGTGATGACATCTTTGCTGGTTTTAGGACGCAGGGGGAGGTTAATTCACGATCCACGTAGTTTCCTATAGCCCCACTATCGATGTATGCCTTTATTGCATGCAACCGCTTAGGCTGTTCCGGATCTGCGAGGACCATTGGCACAGTGAAATGCGAGGTCTGAGAGTTCTGTTTCAAGCTCGGCAAGCGGATCCCTACGCTTGTCGGGCGGGGTCTTTTCCCGATACAGAGGTTTCATGGATTTTTTCAGCGGCTCCTACCACCTTCCTGGGCGGCCTTGCCGGGCAATCTCGTAGAAAGTGTCCAGAGGATCCACAATAAAGACATAAGTGCATCTGCCGTCTTCTTTCACGTTCCTTTTGCGTTAAAGGTCCTTTAACTCCTCCGGTTTACATTGGCTCAGAGGCTTCAGACCCTTTAGGTTAGCGTGGGTCTTGACTAACACCCGGGTCTCAAACTTGGACCGATCTGCTTTTCTGTTTTCCAGTCTGTGATCCAATTGGACCACTAAGTCTATATATTCGGAGCACTCTTGGGGTGGATTTACAACTTGGGCCAGGACATCTTTAAGTTCTCCGCGTAGACCTCGATAAAATAACGTGATTCTTTTATCCTCTGGCCACCCAGTTTCCACAATTAGTCTATTAAAGGTTGCAATGTAGGAAAGGAGGTCTTGATTGCCCTGTCGCAGAGATAGAAGTTTGTCATCTAGAGCCTGCCCCTGGGAGTGACGAGCAAATAACCTTTCCATGCTTGCTTGAAATCTTTGAAAATCACGAAGAATCGGGTCATCTTGAGTTACCAGTGGAACTGACCAATCGGCAGCACTGCCGCTGAGATATGACAATACAAAGGCTACCTTGGTCTGGTCATTAGGGAAGGCCCCAGGTCTGCACAGGAAATGCAAACGACACTGATTCATGAATACGGCGAATCGTTTGGGGTCCCCAGAAAAGCGTTCGGGTGGGGCCAGCGGCATGTTTCCAGGTAGATTAATCTGCACCGGGTGTCACCCGCAGTCGCGGCCATCGCCGTGACTGGCAATTTCTTACGCGTTGGAGTTTGAGAGGACACAGAGGGAGGTTACTTTAGTCCCTTTTCTGTGTTCGCAGCCGCCGCTCCAAACGCAGGACGCAACGCTGCCGGGAGTATTTAAATCCCCGCCTCCCGGCAGGTCGTTGTGTTGCAACCCCCTCTGTTGTTTACCTTTCGACTCTGGGTCCTTCGCTCTTCCTCTGCACCTCGCTTTGGAATTACTCAGGGGTTTTCCCCGTGGTTACTTTTCTCTGGTGTCCCGGTACCCGGAACACCGTACTTTTGTTTTCCATTTCTCTCCGCCGCCTTCCCTGGGCGGCGCTAGCTGTGCCTTTTTCTCCGGCGCTCGCTCTCTCTCTCTCTCTCTCTCTCTCTCTCTCTCTCTCTCTCTCTCTCTCTTTCTCTTTCTCTCACCCTTCTTCTTCACTTGCTCTTTGAGTCCAGTCAGCGTGGGGTTTTCTCCCGTGCTCCTCCGCAGTGCTTTCTTGGAAGATTTCTACCTCCACATCAGCCGTGCAGCTGCTGCCTTCTCCCCCTGCCCTTCAGGCCTTGTGCTACCATTGGACTTGGACGTTTTACGTCCACTACCCTCAGTGTTGGAGAGCCTTCGCTTCCTTCTTTCATCTGTGAACAACTGGCCTTCTGAGAGAAGTCTTGACACCTCTTATCAGGGTTTTTTTTCCCCTTGCGGGTTTTTCCCTGTATTTTCTGGCTTGGTTCCGGAAAGGAGGTCACTGTGCCGCTGTTCTCACCCAGCGGCCACAGTGGCTTCTCTCTGTGACAAGCCCACGCACCAGAAGAAGGAGAGAGACTACCTGGCACGTCGAAGCCTGCAAGATACCATCGACTCGGAAAGCTCAGGTGAGGAGAGCGTGTGCACAGGGGGAACTCAGCCAAGGGTACCGTTGAAGTCACAGATTGCAATGCCAAAGAGTATCACGATGTCAGCTGAGGAACAGGTACAAGAGCTGTGGAAGGCTTTCCAGGCCATGTCCCAGGAGCTACAAGGTGTCAAGACTGAGAACGCTTTGCTTAAACAAATGGTTGCGGCTAGGGAACCGACTCCCTCGGAATTGCCACCCATGGCGCTGTCCTCTGGGAAATTTGATGACTCCCCCAAGAAGGTGAAGGAGTTTCTTGAAGCATGCTTGGTTCATTTCACATTCAGATCCCGTACCTTTGCTACAGATCAGGCCCGGGTGGGTTTCCTAATATCCAACATGACTGGAAACGCTCTGTCCTGGGCCACCCCATTGGTGACTAGTGGAAACGCCATGCTGCAGGACTATTCGGGGTTTCAGAATCTTCTCAAGCAGACCTTCGAACGACCAGAGCTCTCCTTTACAGCCTGCGAAGACCTGTTGGATGTCAGGCAAGGCTCGCTAGACGTTTTGTCATACATCTCCTCTTTCAAGACATTAGCAGCCGGAGCAGGATGGCCCGAGACAGCGCAGTATGCCATTTTCAGAAGAGGACTGAAGGAGGAAATTAAAGACGAGCTGGCCAGATCCCCTCGTTCTCCTACTTTCTCAGATCTGCTTTCTGCTGCCCTTCATATTGAGTATCGCCTTCAAGAGAGACGAGTTGAACGTCGTAAGCAAAGGACTCCTGGCTATACCTCAGACCCCTCTGTACCCGTTCTCCCTGGTCGCTCTACTAACATTGTTACTGAAGAACCAATGCAGATCGGTGCCACCAGGGTGCCCTTGTCCGCAGCTGAAAGACGTCGCAGAAGAGAGAAAGGACTGTGTACCTACTGCGGATCAGAGCAACATCTTCTCAGAGACTGTACAGAACTGTCAAGCAAGAGGTCGGGAAACGACTACCCTCGGCGTCAGTAGGGACAAGCGACCGAGGGTCTTCGAGCAATCTTCATCGTCCCTATGTCTCTCTGTCAGTGACCTCTTCTGAATCTAAGGAGGACTCCAGGCTGATGGTCATTCCAGTACAACTCAACCTCGGAAACCATCAGGTGGAAACACTGGCTCTATTGGACTGTGGCGCGGCAGGGAACTTCGTCGACACCCTGTGGGCAGACAGGGTGGGTCTCCGTCGGATCCCCCGGGCAGAAGGTCAGAAGGTGGAAGGTGTGGACGGTTTGCCTTTGTCTTCAGGTCCCATCACCCATACCACTGAGGATCTCTCCTTGACGATCAACCAACATAAGGAAGTTTTGTGTTTTGATATTATCAGGGCTGCCCATTTTCCCATCATCCTGGGCATTACCTGGCTCCGTCGACATAATCCTCTGATTAACTGGACCGAGAATCAGATAAGTTTCAGTTCCCCGTATTGCGCAACCAACTGTTTTTCACTGGAAGGTCGAGCTGATCTTCAGCCAGTCAAGGTGTTTCTCAACAACCATGTGGGTGTCCATGCTTTACCCAATTTCTGCTCTGGGTTTTCAGAGGTTTTTCAGGAGTGTCTCCATGCCAGACTTCCACCCATTCGGCCAGAGGACTGCACCATCGATCTGGAGCCCAATGCCTTGGTTCCATTCGGACGGATGTTCGCTCTCACCCAAACCGAGAGACAAATTTTTCGGAGATACTTGGATACCAACATGGAGAATGGTCTCATCCAACCTTCAAAGTCTCCAGCAGGAGCCCATTTGTTTTTCATTAAGAAAAGAGATTCCGCCGACCTTAGACCCTGCATTGACTACAGGGGCTTAAATACAGTGACAGTCCGTGACCGGTATCCTATGCCCCTAATCACGGACATTATTGAGGCAGTGCAAGGTGCTCGAGTCTTTACCAAACTGGATCTTCGCAACGCATACCATCTGTTGCGGATTGCCAAGGGTGACGAATGGAAAACAGCATTTCGCACTCCTCTGGGCTTATTTGAGTATAAGGTTATGCCGTTCGGTTTGGTGAACGCCCCAGCGGTATTCCAGAGGTTCATGGACCGAATGTTCTCTGACATGCTTTCCATCTCTGTCATCATCTATTTAGATGATATCTTGGTTTTTTCCCCTAACATGAGAGAACACATAGTACAAGTACGACGAGTTTGGAGCGTCTTAAGGAGAACAATCTACTGGTCAAGGAGGAGAAGTGCAGATTCGCTGTACCTTCGGTACATTATCTGGGATATGTTCTATCAGAAGGAGGGATCGCCATGGATCCTGACAAGGTGCACGTTATTCTTGACTGGCCGGCCCCGACCTCCGTCCGGGAGGTCCAGAGGTTCTTGGGTCTTTCGAATTACTACAGGAGATTCATTCCAAACTTTTCGGAGGTGGTGTTTCCCATCACCCACCTACTCAAGAAGACGGCCTATCTTTGTTCCTGGTCTACTGAGGCGGAAAGAAGTTTCTGTCATCCGAAAACCCTCTTCTGCTCTGCCCCGATTCTGCAGCATCCCAACCAAACTCTTCCATTTATTCTGGAGACGGACGCCTCCGCTATAGCTGTCGGAGCTGTGTTGCTTCAGTCCTTCAACATGGTGGAGCATCCTGTTGCCTATCTCTCTAAGACTCTTTCTCCCAGCCAACTCAACTACTCGGTTCTGGAGAAGGAATTGTTGGCGATGAAATTGGCTTGTGAGGAATGGAGGCACCTTCTCATGGGTGCCCGTCATCGGTTCCTCATTCACGCCGACCATAAGAACCTAAAGGCTTTACAGGACATGGAATGTTCGAACTCCAGACAGGCCAGATGGGCCTACCTGTTTTCGCAGTACGACTTCCAGATCACGTACATCCCTGGGTCTCTCAATCGTCTGGCTGACGCTTTGTCTCACAAGGATTCCCACTTGGAAACGGTAGCTGTCAAGTCTGAGCCATTGTTCCACAGAAATCGGATCCTAGCCACAGTGAGTTCTTTCCTTCAGGAAGTCAAGGCTGCTGTTGCACAAGAGGCTCCTCATATCTATTTTTCCGCTGATTCCCCTTTCCAAATCAAGGACGGTTGGGTCTTCTACAAGAAGAGGTGGTATATCCCTGAAGGGTCGCTGCGCCGGAAAGTCCTTAAATGGTGTCACGACTCACGTCTAGGCGGACACAGAAGTGGAAATGGTACGTTGGAACTTATCTCGAGGTCGTTTCTTTGGCCCAACATCAGGAGAGACGTGTTCAACTACATAAAGACCTGCCCGACTTGTGCCAGAGTCAAATATGCCTCGGGGAATCCCCTAGGACTTCTCACCCAAGTGGAGATGCCGACTCGCCCGTGGGGACTCATCTCCACGGACTTCATAGTGGAGCTTCCTGATTCTGAGTCATGCACATGTATCATGGTTACGGTGGACTCTCTAAGCAAGCTAGCCCATTTCTCTCTTCTTCCGGGACTCCCTTCTGCCACCAAGATGGCAGAAACATTTGCCTGAGATATCTTCAAGCTTCATGGCCTCCCCGACAAGATAATATCCGATCGAGGAAGCCAGTACATTTCCAAATTCTGGACGGCTTTATGTACTCGATTGGGAGTGGAAAGGGCCCTTTCCTCTGGATTTCACCTACAGACAAACGGCCAAACGGAACGACTCAACGCAACCTTGGAGCAGTACTTGCGATGCTTTATTTCCCAGCATCAAGATAATTGGGTTTCTCTACTCCCTACTGCGGAATTTGTTTACAACAACTCCAGGCACACTGCCACAGGCCTATCCCCTTTTTTTTGTACCTACGGTGTTCACCCGCGTTATTTAATGCCCAGTTTCTCTAACTCTCCGACTGCGGAAGAGGTGCTAAGAAATATCAAGGAGGCCAGGGACAGTGCATTGCTAAGTTTGGTGGATTGTAGACAGCGGAATAAGGTTGAAGCCGAAAAAACATCGCAGGGAAGCACCTTCATGGAAACCTGGGGACAAGGTGTGGTTGTCCACCAGATTCCTTCCCAGATGGACAAGACCGTCTAAACTGTCTCCACGTTTCTTGGGACCTTTCACCATTCTCTCCAAGGTCAATCCCGTTGCCTATCGTCTACAACTCTCTCCATCTCTCAGACGCATACACCCTGTTTTTCACGCCTCTCTTCTTAAACCCTACTATTCAGATCCACATCGCCGGCCTCTCAACCGGACTCTTCCTGTCACTCCAGCCGACCAGGAAGAATACGAAGTTTCTGCCATTCGTGATTCTAGATTCCTTCGTGGTCGGTTGGAATACCTCCTGTCATGGAAGGGTTACCCGGTATCGGAGGATTCCTGGGAGCCAGCTTCCCAAGTACATGCCCCTCAGCTGTTGGCCAGGTTCCATCGCTTGCACCCGGGTAAGCCTGGGTGGTTGCACTCTAGGGGGGGGCATACTGTCACTCGCAGTCGCGGCCATCGCCGTGACTGGCGATTTCTTCCGCGTTGGAGTTTGAGAGAACACAGAGGGAGGTTACTTTAGTCCCTTTTCTGTGTTCGCAGCCGCCACTCCAAACGCGGGACGCAACGCTGCCGGGAGTATTTAAATCCCCGCCTCCCGGCAGGTCGTTGCGTTGCAACCCCCTCTGTTGCTTACCTTTCCACTCTGGCTTCCCTGGGCGGTGCTAGCTGTGCCTTTTTCTCCGGCGCTCTCTCTCTCTCTCTCTCCCCCTCTCTCTCTCTCTCTCTCCCTCTCTCTCTCTCTCTCTCTCTCTCTCTCTCTTTCTCTTTCTCTCACCCTTCTTCTTCACTTGCTCTTTGAGTCCAGTCAGCGTGGGGTTTTCTCCCGTGCTCCTCCGCAGTGCTTTCTTGGAAGATTTCTACCTCCACCTCAGCCGTTCAGCTGCTGCCTTCTCCGCCTGCCCTTCAGGCCTTGTGCTACCATTGGACTTGGACGTTTTACGGCCACTACCCTCAGTGTTGGAGATCCTTCGCTTCCTTCTTTGATCTGTGAACAACTGGCTTTCTGAGACAAGTCTTGAAACCTCTTATCAGGGTTTTTTTTTCCCCTTGCGGGTTTTTCCCTGTATTTTCTGGCTTGGTTCCGGAAAGGAGGTCACTGTGCCGCTGTTCTCACCCAGCGGCCACAGTGGCTTCTCTCCGTGACAAGCCCACGCACCAGAAGAAGGAGAGAGACTACCTGGCACGTCGAGGCCTGCAAGATACCATCGACTCAGAAAGCTCAGGTGAGGAGAGCGTGTGCACAGGGGGAACTCAGCCAAGGGTACCGTTCAAGTCACACCGGGTTACTGGAAAGCACAGGAGCGGGGTTCCCTTCGGAACCGGTTAAAGGAGTTTGTCCAGCTTGACCTTGCAAAAGCTGTCTAGCCAGGTCATCAGCTCTTTCCTTTGTTACAATCACTTCCCTCCTGAGAGCATTAGTCTCTTGACGAGCGGCGTGTACTTCGGCCCGTAATTCCCCCAGTAGTTGGGCCAACTGGTCAGTCTCGGAAGTTTCCATAGCGCCTGGGTGAGAATTTGTAGGAAGGCTTCGCGTTCTGTAACGCTCACCTGGCTCCCACGGAGGCGCTGGTCTGGTCTGGGTTGCTGTGGCCTCTTCAAGCGTGATGCGCAGAATTCAGACCACCGATTGAACAGGACCCCCAAATCTTGCTTGTCTGGCCCGTAGGAATATCCTTCTGCAGATGAGAAAGGGGATTAACTGTCTGCTGAATAATGTGCTTGCTCCCCCCTTTCCCCCTTCGTTCTTCTCTGACTTCCTCCAAAACCCCCGGTTTAAGCTCACCTTATGGTTTGGAAGGATGAACTCTCCATCCTGCTTCTGGTGCAGGGGCGCGCGTTCGTCCAGTTACTTCACTGGTTTTCAGAATGGCGCTGGCAAATCCACTTGACTTTACTGAGCGATACGCCGTAAGTATGAAGATGCAAAAGTTCAAGTGTGAGCCTCCTTTTATGTTGTCTTTTTCTGTCCTTTATTTCAGGTGTAGAACAAAGCCGATGCGTTGAGGGGTTAAATTGCCGGGGTAAAATCAGGTGAGTTAGTGATGAGGGCGACCCCTCTAAATGTCTTTATAATTCCCCAGTAATGTCTTTTGTCCTTTCCCCATAGGGGCCGGGGTGCGGTACCTGCCAGAGATGTGGCGCCGACCCGAGATGTGGAATGGTTCACCAACAATAGCCGGTAAGTAATATGGCTGAAAATTCGGCTTTCCTCTTGTGTTCCCTTGCTCACCTTTTGTCTCTTCTTCTCTCCCTTAGGTGCTGTGCAGAGATGTGGGGACCGGCACTGAGAACCGCGATGGAGCCGGGCGGCGTCTCAGGAACAGATGAGTGAAGCGCGGCGCTGCAGCGAGCAACGCAGTGCTTTTAAATGGAAGACTTCCTTCAGGAATGCTGGCGTGAAGATTCCGGATGCAGGTAAGAAGGTTGAAATAGTTCTTGGTTTTCACCTTTCTCTTCTCTTATTCCCTTACAGGTGTTCCAGGTTCGAGGTGGGCGTGGCTGGAGTCCAGGTGCAGGAGCAGACACGGTGAGCGTTCAGCTGCTGGGATGCAGAACAACGCGAAGCACGTGTGGCTGTCCGGGCATGGCTTAAATAGCCTTGGAAGAAGTTCCAGGTGAGTATTCTTCCACAGCCCCACCCAAGTAACAAAATAGTTCCTTCAGAAAAATAGTCCCTCCTAAGCCTCATTTGGCTTGGTTCTTCATGCAGCATGGTCTGCATCAGGTGAGTGTGCAGCATGGTCTGCTTTAGGTAAGTGCACCAAACACTTCCCCTTATGAGCCTGGCGCCTATGGCGCCAGGACTGATGTCCAACATGAGCCTGGTGCCAACGGCGCCAGGACCGAGTCCAAAGAACCCCTATAAAGGGCCGCTGGGCTTTTACCCGGGGGCGTGATGCCTGCTCCCGGGGGTGCTGGGCCTTGCCTGGTGCTCCGGGGTAGGCATCATGACACTGCTCTTCTCCGTTTTGAGCTAGGAAATTTATCTATACATATACAAGTAGCTTGGAAGAGATGTTGCCTTTTTCGAAAGTGTGTATTAGGTCTAGCTAATAAGAATGTGCTCCCAGTATTGGCAAACTACTTATTGCGATCTGAGCATCCTTTCCCTTCGAAATGGAGAACTGCTGTAATATCAGATCTGAGTGAAGCTAACATCTCGTTGGATATTTTGCTTAATAACCCTAACAAAGCAAAACTCAAATTCCATCAATTGGATTGGCACATTACTCAACAAAGATGTCTGCAACTGAAAGACTTTGATAGAGCACTCTTTGGACATAAAACATTTCGACAGGCTGCTGATTACTTATTAAAATATCCTTCTTTTAATTTAAGAAATCAGATATTACGGTTTTGTTTGAATTTATGTCCGGCTAACCAAATATTATTGAGAAGAGGTCTTATTCAAGTGGAAAACTCGATCTGTCGATTCTGCAAAATACCAGAAACCGAAGAAACTCTAAGACATATATTAATTGAGTGTGTTGCCTTGGAAAAGCAGAGAGAAGTGGTTACTAATAAACTAATACGATGTCACCATATAACTCGGTCAAATGATGAACTATGGCACAAGCTATTTGCTACATCGAAAATTGCAGTAAGAATAGCAACCATGCAATTTTTAAATACAGCTCTTTATACAACGTGTTTTGAGAACTAGCTTGCCCTAATGCTACCCCTTCAACTCTAATTGATTGAAACTTAGATACTATAAGTATCATAGGATGTAAAGCAGTATGCATGGGTCTATTAAAGAGAATGAGATTGGTGTACATCTCAGGAAACCCTGTCACATTGAAATTAATGTTTTATTCATTGTTTTTTTTAATAGAATGTTGTTTGATATGTATATTACTGCTATAATGTGATGTGATCATGTCAATGTGACAACTTTTTACTTATTCATCTTTTTTATCCTTTTGTATCTATAAAATGTTTGTTTTGAAAGGTTAATTAACCAACCAAAATAAAAAAATAAAAAATATGTAGTTTCATTCTATACCCCATCCTTTTCACAGGGCTCTTACTTCAATTCCTTCTTGTTGTTTCTCATCCTCCGTGTGCCCAGGCCCGTTCATTCTCGTTGCTCGCACCCCTGCATTGGAATGCTCTTCCTCTCTGTCTTCGCTCTTTTTATTCCCTATTTCGTAATTCTCTGAGATCTCACTCACTTCAATCTGGTTAACATTGCAGATGGTGTTTTTTTAATCATCATTTGTTTTGTGCCGTTTGACGAATGTATGGTATAAAGTGCTTTATAAAATCCAAATAAAATTTTAAAAAAAATACTAAACTTACACTACTCGCTCAAAAGGGTTTCTTGGTGAATCACTAGCAGACATATTTCACATTTAAATTTGTGGCCATTCTTAGGCTCCCAAAATGCGTGTTTTTTGTGTGCAAATTGCCAGGCTTGGGTTCCATAAAGAGATATGATATGATATGATATTTTATTTGCATCGCGCTCGTACACAAGTGTTTCAGAGCGCGACTAGGCAAGGGAGGGGAACAGGGGAGAACACAACACAACAGCGATCTTACTAGGCCAAGTGCATGGGAAAGGAAAAAATGGAAAAAGTGCATGGAAGGGGGAGAGGGGAAGGTGCGGAGCTCAGGAGAGCAGAATAAATAATAAATAGAACATTGAGGCAATAAACAGTGGTAGTGCAGCCGGCAAGTGCTGTTTTTAAGGCAGCAGACTGGGTAGTCTGATAAGTGCAGAAAAAGAAGAAAAAAATAATAATAATGGGGGGCGGGGGGCTATATGGGTACAGATACAGACCCCAGTGCAAGGGGTGGCCGGGAGGCAGTCCAGAAGGGTGGCAGGGTGAGCAGGTACCTGGGCCCAGGGGACAGAGGGTGGCCAGGTGCACAGTGCCAAGAGAGAGCAGATCAGCAGGGGAGAGGGGGAGCAAAGGCAGAAGAAAAGAGGAAGGTCTTGAGGTGCTTCCAGGACCGTAGATGGTTCTCCTCAAGTTTCGGGGTGGCAGGGAGGCTGTTCCAGAGGGAGGCCCCAGCCGAAGATAAAGCTCTACCCCCAGCACGTTTCTTTGAAAAACGATTGACCCGGAGGGAGTTAGAGGTAGAGGAGCGAAGAGCTCGAGAGGGGAGGTATTTGGTATTAGATACAGTGTTGCATGACCTGGTCGGCACCCGGCCGTTTATCTCTCCCCTCCTCCCCTGCTACTCCCCCCTCCCACAAGGAGGAGATTGTTCCCAGAGTAAGTTCTTTCACTTTCCAGCACTGGAAACACCTATTCCTAACTTTTCCAAGCCTTCCATTAATACCAGCCGCCATTTGGCTTGAGGGCAGTGTTCCCCAACCTCCTTGCTGTCTAGAAAACACAAATGGTTTGGAGACCGAATTCTCTGGAACTCTAAAGACTCACCTTTTGTAGTTCGCTTTCAAATGGATGTGACATAATCTGCTCCACTTTCATCATCTTGGACTTACCTTAGCCAGCCAGAAGAGGAAGCCCCCAACAATCGCTGAGTCTGGTCTTCCACAAGGCCGCTCTCCCGTTGTTTCCATAAGGTAAATTACTTTGTGGTCATTCACTTTGAAATTATTAATTTAAGTGATTGTGGGTTAAGGGATGAAAGGGGGGTTTGGCGGACGGGTTTCGGGTTGGGGTTTTAATGAAGGGGGATGAAGGTCTTGGTGGGAGACCCCCCTAAAAAATTGTCAACGTAATATTTCTCTGTAATTTCCACGAAGTAAATTTCCACACAGTATTTAACTTTGTGGAAATGACATGGAGCCATGAGGCTTGTCCATCTTGACCCCTGGGAGGTCTTCTAGAAAGATCATGGTCTAGAGCGGAGCCGTCGTGCAACCTGACATATTTTAGAGGGCTGCCATTTTCTCCAATGGGGGATTATGATCGTCTAGTCGTTTATCGACTACGGCGCGCCCCTTCTTAGGGGCTTAGAAGTGGTTGATTATTGCAAAAAGAACCCTCCAAAAATAAAATAGAGGAAACTTTTAAAAAAGTGTTTAAAAAAAAGAATGAATTAGCTAACTGGCTACATGACAACCTATGTTTCTGATCAACGTATCAAATGTCATTGATTGTAGCAGTGGATTATGGATACAATACTTTAGTTGCTGGAGCTGCACCTACTCTATGGTGGTAAAAGTGCATGGGAGGTATGGTTGAACACAGCAGCTAGCGCATTGACTGAAAGAGCCACATTAAGCTGCAGGGAAAAAGGACTGATGCATGAACCTGACCTGCAGTTCATAAAAGTTCAAAATGTCTTCAACCAAACCAAGAGAGCTAAGCTATCGACGTTGAATGAACTGAAAGGGTAGGCGCAGGGTCGCTCCGGGGCCTAAAATTGTCTTGGGCACCGATAAAAAGGCAGCCTACGGTTGCAAATGGCTATTCATGCCTTTGGTGAGAACCTGTTTGAATAGTACCCAAGTGGGAGAATTTTGATACAATGTGGTGCAAATTGTTCATTTTAAAGAATATATATTCAGTAACGCTGGTCAAAACAACTAGCCGCATGGTGGAGAAACTTATCAAACGGGCCCACTTAGGTCAAAAAAGTGGGCCACTTTGACCCAAGAAACTGACCCACACTAGCATTTTGAGTTTTTTGGCTCGGGCATTGCCCTATTGCCCTATGGCGCAGTCCGGGCCTGGCTACAGAGGATGATATTATAAAACTCCAAGAACAGAGTACAGACTGGTTTTGCGACAGTCGCTGCCAGTGGAACCTTTTCTCCTTTGGGATATACTTAAGTCAGACCCTCTGGGGACCAGGTTGCCCAGCTGGCAGGAAGGAGGCAGGCGTCCATAGGGTGAGAAGCTCTTGGAGTGCATCCAGGCAACCAAGTGTAATGCCCGAGGAATTCAGCACAATGCTGGATGGAAGAGGCCGCTCCACCCTTTCTCTGTGTCTTTGCTTCTGGCACCTCCACCTGCATCTGCAAGCTGCAGCAATGGCTCGGACTGGTCCAGTGCACTCTCTTTGGGGTACTGCCAGTGGGGCTTAGGACCTTCTGGGCAGAGTGCAGTTTTCAGAGAATGCGCCACCTGCGAACAGCCATCGGCTCACTTATAGATCACAAAGGACCAGAGTAGGAGATCGCTCTGTACAAGCACACGGTCAGTGGTCGCTAATCCGTCACCCTCCTGATGCTTTGGCTCTCAACTCCCATGAACCCATGCCACTGACTATGCTATGCTGTCCCGGGGGTTCCATGCGATAATATCCCCGCAAAGAAATGGCGCCTTTTTTTAGCCGACGATATTACCCCATGGAAGCTACGGGCGACACCCCTGCAACCCCCATATTTTTTTTAAAGGGAGCTGGGGACTACCCCGCAACCCCTGCTCCCATTTACCCCATAAATGATCCCCATAAATAATGTCACTTATGCCGTTTCCCGGCAACTATCGTCCCGGGCTGATAGGATTTGTATGCGAGAACATCTGGGGAGAAGAGGGGGACCATTGTCCTTTTTGGTGGTGTGTCCCGGGAGGATAGCTCGGCAACGTACAGGCCTTGGAAGCAAGACGACAGGAAGCAACACAGGTTCGATCCCCGGATCCGCGCTTAGAAACCTCTGGGTGTTTAAGCATGTTATAAATAAGCAACTAAGATAAAAAAAAAATTTAAAAAAAGAACAAACAATTCCTGTAACAGCGCCTCGATGCCCACGGGCTGTGTGAGCGCTTTAAAAATGCAAAATAAATAATAAATAAATAATAATACAGTTTTGTGGTTTAACATTCACTATTTGTGCTTTTTTGGCTGATAGTTATTCTTGGTGCCAATGTCTTCTGGTCCCAGAAGATCTCTGCCATAGTGCTTCTGTTTTACCCCCCGGAGAAACCATTTGTGGAAATCCGCCCTTGATATTTATTTATTTATTTAAATTTATATAGCGCGCAAGCAGCCCAGGGGCATTGAGGCGCTGTTACTTGCAATAACTTAGTTACATGGTACATATGATAGCGATTGTTGACACATTATGAGTAGTACAGGAAATCATACTGTTGTTGCAAATATTGCATTTGGGCGTAAATTACAAACATAAATGATAAGTATTTGTGCTGATGTGTCGGTCCTTATGTGAAGAGGGTAGTTTTCAGTGTTTTGCGGAAGGTGGTGAGGGAGTCCTCGCCACGGATGGTGGGAGGTAGGGCATTCCAGAGGGTGGGCGTGAGGTAGGGGAAGCTGGATCCACCCGCTTTTACTCTTTTTACTAGTGGCACAGAGAGCATGTTGGTGTACGGGGATCTGGTTGGCCTGGTGGTGGAGACAGGGTGGATCCTTTGAGAAAGGTAAGCAGGAGCAGTGAAGTGAATGCACTTGTGGGTCAGTGTCAGGGCTTTGAATATGATCCTTTCCTTTATTTGGAGCCAGTGGGCTAGTTTTCTGGCTTCAGAGATGTGTTCTCTTTTAGCAATGCCTTGGGCTGCCCGGAGAGCATTGTTCTGTATTACTTGTAGTCTCACTAAGTTTTTGTTGGAGGTTCCTAGAAAGAGTACATTGCAGTAGTCTAGCCTGGAGCCGGTGATGGCTCTGGCTATGTTGGTGCAGTTGTCTTTGGATAGAAAGGGCCTGATTGCGTTGATAAGTTTAGCATGATATGCAGCTGCGGATGCTATTGCGTTGACTTGTCTATCCATGGATAGGCTGGAGTCCAGGTAGACTCCCAGAGTTTTGACAGAATCGGAGACCGGGATTTTAATGGAGTCAATGGTGAAGTGGCTAAATTGGACATCTAGGTTTTTTAGCGTGTCGGGGGAACCTACCAGGAGGAGTTCCGTCTTGTCAGAGTTGAGGCATAGTCCGTTGTCAGCCATCCAGGCTTGGATGGTGTTGTAGAGGTTGTTGAGGGTCAGGGAGTGTGAATCAACAGTGAGGCAATGTGGCAGGCCTGAATCTATATCCCTGGTGGTGCCTCAACCGCATCCCTTCTGAAAGGTTGGTGAGGCCATCCACCCTCTTGGCATAGGACCCTCTACTGTCCGTAGTGGCTGCCAGTGTCTCCTGTGCCCTAATGAGAAGGGGTAAAGCACGGAGTGCATCATGCAGGGATCATCAGCTACAGGGCTTGCTCTGCATGTATGATCCTGAAACATTGGAACAAGAAAAACAAACAATGTCACCAAAGAGGGACGCATCTGCGATCCACATATACATAGCCCAGAGAGTTCTAGAGTAGAACTCTGTGACATAGTCACAGATTGCTTGCTGTTGTGACCAGTACCTTATAAACCAGGTCTGCAGGCTTAGTGGATCGGTATGGTATGTTACTTGGTGTGTGGGGCTGTTAGTGGGGGTTAGGTGTTAGGGTGATTGGAATAGGAAACAGTAGTTGTTGGCTGATATGGTGCAGAATCCCTTGCAACCTGAATGCTATAGCAGGCAATGCCAGGCTGCAGGCCGGCTCATCAGCAATGGCTTTGGGAGAGGGGTGGCAGATCCTACAAGGTAAGTGTGGGTGTGTCTGTCTGTGAGTGCCATCCAATCCTGCACCCAGCCTACAGCCTACCACCAGTCAGTGAGCTGTTCGCTGTACCCAAATGGCTCCTTTTCTCATCACTGGGTCACTTGCTCTTGCATGCCCTGTTCACACTCCATACCCACCCATCCTCCGTTCTGATAGCCCCATGTATGGTGGATCTTGATTATGTGTTAGGAGACCGACTTAGTTCAATGCTGGTAGTTCAATGCTCACCCAATCGCCTAAACCGAAAATGGTCAAACCTACTGCCTTGTGCCTGGCATACGCATTTTCTTTCTTAAATCTTTAGCCATCATATTTTGGTGTGTGACTTTGAGTCCACATGCACCCCCTGGTGGCCCTTTTGTGTCATGGTTAGCATACCCTCATAGTGGGCTTTCTGCCACTCAACAACTCAAACAGTGACCTGCCCATCAGAGAGTGATGTGTAAACGTGTGTGCACACCCTGGTGGCCCTTTTGTGTCATGGTTAGCATACCCTCATAGTGGGCTTTCTGCCACTCAACAACTCAAACAGTGACCTACCCATCAGAGAGTGAGGTGTAAACGTGTGTGCCTCCACCGTCTCCTTGCCTCCTGGTTTCCAGTCTACCCTTGCCATGAGAGCCCCTTGGATCTTTTGTTTTATTACCTATTAAACCTCTCCACCATGCCATTAGTCTGAGGGTAATAAACTGGCCTTGTGTAATGATCTATCCCATTCCCTTTAAAAAACGGCACGTATCCTCTCACTGAAGTTGGCCTCCATTGGCAGTGAGGAGAATGGTAGTGCAGCCCTCTCTCCTCAATGCCTCCTCAAAGAACTTAATGATGACCTGGTACAAACATTACTTGGTTGCCCTACCACTACCCACCTGGTGTGTAACTCAATGAGGACTATGCATTATGAACTAGTAACCCCAATCTATACGGGTCCTACAATATCCAAGCCCGCCATTTCCCACAGAAAGATCAGAATAGACATGACTGTCATGGGGTTGGTTCAGAACCTGCACCCTTTCTCACTACTCTCACATATGGGTAATTCTTATGACCCGTTCTATTGAATGCTGCATCTGGGGCAATCAGTAGTCACTCCAAACACTTTACTTTGTTTTGGTAATTCCCTGGTGTCCCTTGTGTGCCATGGCTTTGATGCGTTTGGCGGATCCTTACAGATACTTTATTGCATTCATCGCTTCCAAGGCCATCTCTTATCCTGTGTAGTCTTCACAGATGGCCTTCTCCCATTCCTCATTGGACACTATGGGGCTCATCATTAGTCTTGCGGTATATGGTAAAAAAAAAGAATTACCACCACTTTTACCACACTGCCTAATGAAGAGTCACCGGTAATTCCAGCTGTGGAATTAGCACAGCGGTATTAACTCCAGCAGAATTACCACCAACACAGGGTGGAATTAGCCCCAGCGGTATCACAAGTTGAAAATACCACTGAAATACCACCAAAAATGGGCAATAAATAATTCCACCAAAAAACACAGTGCAGTTACCTCCAATGCATAAAGGTAATGGAAATGAAGACATGGGTGCACCCAATCCACTCAGGAAGAGTACATAAGGCCGACACCTTCCCCAAATACACTTCCCAACTCCATTATGTTGGCACTGGCTTCTGTGAACATGGCTGTGCATCCGCTCCAGCTCCACATTGAGCTGCAAAGGCTGGAAGAGCAGCACAAGGCACAGGGCAGTGAGGAAGAGGAGGAGACGCCATGTAAGGCAAGCTCCCATAGCCGGGGTCAGGCTCTCACCCTGGACCTTGATTGACAACCAGCTATTCACCCTGTATTAGCAGAACAGGGAGACCATAGCTGAGCTGCTCATCCTGATCCAGGATGACATCGAGAGAAGGATCACCATCAGTGCAGCCTTACCCCCACTACTGAGACCTGTAGCAGTACTGCATTTCTTTGCAAATGGCACCTTCCAGAGCACCGTGGGCATGCTGCACGGCATGTCCCAGCCCACATTTTCCAATGTGGTTGTGCAGATGCTGGACGCACTCCTGCGCCATGTCTCCTGGCACAGGAGAATGCACATGAAGGCACGTTTTCATGAAGCAGCCCACCTGCCCAACGTAATTGCCACTCTGGACTGCACCAATGTGGCGTTGGAGGCCCACCAGGCTTCCAAAGAGGTACACCGCAACAGGAAGCAGTATCCCTCCCTGAGTGTACAGGTCACCTGCAATCCTGACTTCCTCATAACACATTGGTGTGCCAGCTTCCCTGGTGCAATGTTCCTGTGGAACAGCACACTGCCTGAATACATGGAGAGGCACAGAAGACACCGGACATGGTTAGTGGGTGAGTACAAGTGTCATCACAAAAACTGATCTCACAGCACCAGTGAAATGCCACGTGAATGGGGGAACATCACGACAACTGAACAATTCATGCCCTGTCAAGGCCCTGTACATGCGGAACCTGCACTCTCATTCTGCACATGACAGCCTACAACCCACAGGACTTGGAGATGACTGACGATACTGCAGTAAGTCACCAATGCATATTGCCCCAACAGGCTTACAACACACACACATTGGACTACAGGAACCACAATGCAACATTAAACATCCCTGTACATGGAACAACACAGTTCAACACTGCACCAAAAGAATGCGACACTGGGAGAAGTAATGCAATGTACTCTGGTACCCATGTATGTGAAGCCATGATAGAATAGACGCAGACAACACAGACCTGCACAAGTACAACTAATCATGCATCAGGACACATGCAGGAGAGCAGCGCACAGGCCCAACACTGACATGGCAGAATGTCATGGTGCCTATCACAGACCCTGAAAGTGACAAGTGCTAGTCGTGGGCTGTGTGCATGGTGTTACACGACAGGGAAAATGTTCCCCTAAATAGAATGACTCCACTTGCAAGTACTGTCATGGTAAATCATATTGTGCAACAATACTTGCTGTGCAACAATACTTGCTGTGCAACAATACTTGCAAAATGCATGCACACACTGTCTACCAACATTCCGTTGTAAAAGATGGCCTTTGCCCTTGCAGGTGACTCTGGATAGCCCCAGCTATCATGGCTGATATAACACCTGTGAAGATTCCACAGACACCACAGGTGGCCTACAACAAGGCAGCCGTCCAGACCAGGCTCTGCATCAAGCAGACATTTCGGCTTTTGAAGGCTTGTCTATGGTGCCTCCAGTGGTCTGGAGGCGCCGTAATGTACAGGCCAGAGAAGGTCGGACACATTGTTTTTACCTGTGCGATGTTGCACATTTGCCTCAGGCGGAATGCCCCTCTGGCCCCTGATGAGGACATGCTACCCCCTGAAGAGGACTCACTATCTGCAGGTGCTGTGCTGCCAAACAGTGGGTGGGAAGAGGGTACATAGGGACGTCTGGGTCAGCAAGAACAGACGGCCAATTTGTTATTAGCACATTGATATGCACTTGCTAAGCACCCCTGTATATCGCCACGTACTGAATTAAACACATGCACACGATAAGGAATGTCCTAGCATTGCTTCAAGCGCACACTATTTAGCAAATTTCAAAGCATCATCCCCAAAACACTTCCTCCTCCCCAAAGCATTGTCCCAACCCACCTCCCTCCTTGCCATAACAACTTCCCCAAAAGACCTCCCCCAAAACACCCTCTGCACCCAGCTCCCTCTTCCGAAAACTCCTCCTGTCCCTAAAACACCCTTCCCACCCATCTCTCTTGTGATATCTGGTGGCATGTGTGCCACTACAGTCACTTCTGATACCTCTTGGCCTTGGTAGCCTGCTCCAGCACCTTCGGTGTCAGGTGGCGCTGGGAGCGGCACCTTGGGGTATTGGGCTGGGATCCCTCTGGGGAGGTGACTGAGGTGGAGGACTGGCCCTGGACAGGCTGCAGAGTCAGCATCATCCAGAAATTGAGGGACTCTGCAAAGGTTGACAAGCCCTTTGGATGTTCCTTCATCCTCATGCCGACCGTGGTGACGGCAGCGGTGGGCTGGCAGAGGGAACTTGGTAATCCTACAGTCTGTTCCCTGCAGACAGTCCCTCATGGCCTGCATGTGTTCCACCTGCTAACCCGCTAGTGTTTCCAGTAATGCCTGGTGTTGCACGATGTTACCTAGCCGTGCCCAAATGGCTGCCATGTTGCGTTGTGGCACAGGCGGTGGACTGTGGGTAGGGATGGGGCTAAAGCAAGGCCATCGCTGCCTGTGCCAGGATGGTGTTGGGGCTGGTGACGCACTTCCGGGGATGGGGAAAAGGGGTTTGCTAGTGCCCTGATGAGTGGTTGCCAAGGCAGGGACTGTAACCCTGTGGAATGCCACAGTGGCCAGCTGAGGAGTGACAGTAGCAGCATCAGCATCTGCCGTGCCACCTGCATGGCCAGTGGAGGGGCCACCAATGTGGGATTGTGGTTTCCTCCCTCCCTGCCAGAGTTGCCACAGTGGTGGTGTCATGTGGCCTTTCTGCCTTACTCCTTCTATTCTTCCCTCTGCCTACGGGTCTGGCCTGTGCAGGGGTGGATGTGGACAACTTGGCAGCAGTGGAGGTGTCCAGGGCAGTAGAAGGTCCATCATCCATGGCATCCGTAGACTGTTTACCTGTTTGGTGGATAATGAGATGCTGTCGGTAATCTTGCATACATGTCAGTGGGCTTGCAAGACAATTGCAACATTGGGTTTGTTCTGCATACACACATTTTGTGTGAATGGCATGTGTGGGTATAGGTCAATGAGTACAGATATTGCTAGGTGGAGGTACTGCCTACTGAGGGTGTCCACGGTGCAATCATGTGCAGGTTAGCTGTTGTCCTGCCATGCTTGCTTGTTGTTGTGGGGGCCTTGGGCGTTCACTTGCCAACATGAACTGTTATAGCCTACATGGATACATTTCGTGTTTCCGGGGTTATGTACTCCAAATGAGTGATTTGGCAGCGGAGAGCGGTTAGTTTACATTGTGATGCAAGTAGCTCCTGGCCTCCACATTTTTATCTTTTGCACTGCAGGGTGCACATGTAAAGGGCAAATGTCAGCATAGAAGCGTGTATACCGACTATTTCCCTTCACATGTGCACTTCGGAGTGCAAAGTGAGTAGGCGCTGACTGACATGCTTGCATGCCATGCAGCATTTACTTTGCTTTTTGAGCACGCGTGCCATGCTAGCATGGCAGGGAACATGTCCAATAGATCCCTATGGGGACCTGCTACTTTATGCATGTGCATGAAGCAGATAGACCCCATGGGGGTCGCCAATATCTGAGCTGGCATGGCAATCCATGCTAGCGTAGATGCGCTGGCATTTGAATGGTGGAGAGGAAGGCGGTGGATGAAATGCCAGTTTGGTTCCGCCCCTTCTCTCCACCATACAATATGAATATGTGACGTAAATAAATGGCGTCAAAGCCTTGCGCAAGGCTTTTTTGCCATTCATTGATGTTACGATCTCATGGCGCATGAGCTCCTCCATGTGTTGGCGTGCACATTTGAAGTATGGTGCATGTACATTGCTACATTTCCCCACCTCTCCAGGCACATGAGTGTACTCACTGTGCATTTGCACTGATTGCCATGTGTTTGCCCATTCCCTTGCCCATTGTGGCCATCTATCCTGGGGGACACATGCTTTTTCCCAGTGTATTCACATGTTGACATTGAGATACAGCCATCACTGTGGCTTGCTGCTCCTCCCTCTCCGCTCCCAATCCTCTGAATCCCATCCATGTGGAGGAGGAAGCTGGCCTTCTCCCCCCACAGTGTGAGGGGTTCCACAGTGACACCTCCTGTGGCAGCACTCTCCCTCCTGTGAAGGGAAATGATGCTGCAGACACTGGCCTTGTTCCAGCGTTTTCAACAGTCTTCCGAGTCTCATGGAACGATGCAGACAGCCACCGCCTAGTCCTTGATGGAGGACCATGTGGCCGTCTTCCTCTGGGCAGAGGTCTTGCGCTGCCTGCTGCCATACAGCTCCTCATCGTGGGTGGCTCACGACTTCCTCTACCAGAACATTGAGTTCAGAATCGGTGAACTTCTGCTTCTGCAGCCTCATTTCTGGTAGCCTTGACTTTCCCTTCTCCTGTGACATTTTGCCTAACTGTGGAGTCTGGTTGTCAACAGGAAATGGGAGAGAGGAGTGAGTTTTTTAAGAGGGCCGCCGCCTTGCTTCCCTTTCCGGTGATCGAACGGATTTACACACCTTGCACTCCTATATTTCACTATGTTACTTAAGGAAAGTATTAAATGTATTAGTTAACAAATCAGTTGAATGAACTTCAGGTGCAGGGGAGATAACAATGAACCCTGGCATATGGGTTGTAAATCACACAAAACAGAATAAGAATATACATTTCTTTTATGTCAAACTTGTAATGAATGGTGATGCTCATTGACGATAACATAAAGTAGGATGATGAAAGATTTGTTCCTATTATGTATTACATAATACCAAGAAATAGAAAATACTGTTTGGCTCACATATTGGGCTATTTAGTGTGTTCAGGGGACGGGAGTCCCTTCACAGTGTTGACGTTATTGCCTCCGTCTGTAATAATGCCAACTGTAATGCCGGCAGTAATGATAATACCGTCGTATCTGGCCGATATTATCACCAGAAAACCATTTTTGGCAGTAATACTGCTGTGTTCTGTTATGTGAGTCTGTACAGTTTGTTTTGTGTGCCTGCGGCGTAGTATTGGGAAGTGTCCATTCTCCAGTAAGATTTTAGAGTTGGTGTTGTGGTAATCATGTATGGGTGTTGTATTTAGTATTTGTGTGGTGTGATTGCAGGCATATGGAGAGTTGGGTTAATGATCGGGATGGGAAGTTCCTTAAGTCGAGGTTGCTTAGATTGGTTTTGACTGAAGTTACTTATATAGTGGTTAGAGATCTTATGTTTTCTTTCGCTGGTCCTGCCTGGGTTTGGTTGAGTTGATCCAGGAGGCCAAAAAGGTGACCCCATTATTTGCGGTGTATCTCTTTATATTAAGGTTGGGTGTGTCTCTAAGACTGTGCTTTGTTTTTTAGGTTGGCAAGTGAAAGAGCCATGTTTTCACATGCCCGTGAACGGCCAAGTTCTGTAGACAGGAAAGGTAGGAGGAACTGCAGGCACTCCAAAATGAGGGTGGCTTTTAGTTGAGCAAGGCACTCGGCCGGGCTGCATGGAAGGTCTTGAGGCTCCAGGGGGATGGTAAGGGTAGTGTGGGGAGTTGGATTCCTCTTGGCCTGAGGTTGACTCCATCGGGAGCAAGTGTACATAATCCAGCCTTGAGTGATGGTGTCTATAATATAGACCTTTTAAGTCTTGCCACAGGGTTGCCATGAAGGGGCAAAAGTAGATCTGGTCGGGCAGGGTGAAGATGAACGAATGGGAGATACTGTAAAGGAGTGGGGGATGGCCTCACTGTACCCCTGTACAGTATACAACTCTTCCAATGCCAATGGGGAATGGTTGAGGCACTTGTAATGGGAAGTGCTGTAATGGGGAACTAACAGTTTCAAACCCTTCTGATGGCAATAGGAATCTAAAGCATTATAGTTTACAATTACAAAGTGCAGCAATTTACCGAGGTCCATGACCTTTTCCATCTCTGGAGTCACTCGGATTATCACGGCCTTTAGGTCTCCCTACTCCATGGCCTTAGGAGGTCTCTTCCGATGCCTGGCAGGGTGCCGATTTCTCAAAGTTGCTCGATTGATGGATTCAAGTGTTTTGCTTGGCCTGGTCATTGCTTGTTGTACAACTTGCTGGTCTTCTTCCTCTCATGCGAATGTATTGCTTTGGGTCTTCGCAATCCCATTTCTAAATCAGTGTGCTTTTATCATTTTTCACCGAACCCCATTTGATGACATGATATCTATGGCCATTTTGATTAATCTGGTAATACAAGTGTTTGCTGCTATGTCTATTTGTTGTAAGGAGAAGAGGCATTTCCACATCAGAGCCGCAAAGCAATGCATCATGGTATGCAAATTAACTTCTTGCAGTTTTGCACCATGCGAGATAATTGTCATTGGCCCTCATTACGACCCTGGCGGAGAGGGGTTTACGCCAGCGTAATGCATGGCGTACCTCTCCGCCAGACTACGACATTCCGTAGCGCCATGGTGATTTTTACGCCTGCTTTTTGCAGGCGGAAAAATCCATGGCGCTACGGGACTTGTTGTTAATTACGCCACCGTAATTTACGGTGGCGTAATTAACGCCTTCCCCACTCCCATTATACCCTATGGGGCAAGAATGGGAATGGGGAAGGGTAAATGGGGATTGGGGACTTACCGCCCCGCCAACCTCGGAATGGGGCGGTAAGTCCGCCAACCCCCATGGCGGTGTTGGCAGCTCTGCGCCATGGTCCATGGTGCAATTTGCACCATGGACCTCCGCCAGGGTCGTAATGAGGGTATTTTGAGTCAAACATTCTAAGACGCTACCGAAAAACGAAAAGTGCACCAAAGGACCGTACAACAACCCGTATATAAATAATGGCATGCAGGCAAAATGTCACCAAATACAGCAGGTGATACAAGGCAGAGTCATAAAAGAGAACCTTTCACGGAGCAATGACACCCAGGACAATCCCACAAACAGCTGGTAGGTTTTACATTTTCTCCAGAAGAAGAGATCAGGGACAAGCAGAGAGTTGCATGACATGGCATAGCCCCCACCTAGGGGATGATGTTGTTAAGTTGAAGGAATGACAAACGTGGGCGCCTACACAAATGGTACTGAATTTGGAGGCCCCGCTGATCCTCTAAGATCAGGAGGTTTTTTTGCACCAAATACCTTGGTGTTTTTAAATAACCAGACTCCTTGGCAAAGCTTCCCATACAAACATCTTCCTACTGAAAAAAAATATAGATTTGTATAAGAATTCAATAGGAAAATAGGTGTCATGGAAGTTCTTATACAGTTCTTAGAATTGTTCCTAAAATCCTACAAGTTAATCACAAGTTCTTTTAGAAACCATATCAGGTACATACTTCTCAACTCACACACTTTTGGCAGCTGTGACGCCCACCATGAAACCAGTTCACCCACCCACCAAGCCCCTAACACGTCCGTAAACTTAAACGTGCTCTCACCCGCCAAACCCGCCCTGCGGAACACGAAAGGTTGAAAGGTATTAGGGTATGTTTGGGGTGTGGGGCACCTTGAAATATATCCTGGCATCAAGAAGAAGCCAGTCACGTTTCTCGAGAACAAGTGTACTCCAATCAAATCGCCCTATGAAGGTTTCATGGAGCAGGCGGAACCAATCATTTCAAGGCTCCCCTGTGATTGACGTATGGAGTACCTGCACACATGCCCACTCCCATACCCGCTCAACCTTCAGCTCACTCTGCAGGGTCCCAGGCAATCACACACTCCCTACCATTGCAGCCCCAAAGGGATGGCTTCCCTGAAGCTGGAGGTATCAAGCCCTTTTTGCCGACACCCGTTTTTCCCATGGGTGTTTTGCAGCATGAGATTTTTTTTTCTGAAAATTCCCATCGATATTTTTTTTTAGGGGGGTGGGAAAGGGTAAATAAAGGGTTGGGGGAGAAGGTAAATAAAACAAAATTAAATAAAGGGGGGATTTAGGGGATAACCCCCCCAAAAAATAATGTAAAAACATTTTGATTAAGTTTTTCAGAAAATCTGGATGGAGGCCTGCCATATTCAGTGAGCAACAGATTGTGGCTGCAGTTATAAGAGGGAGTGATAAGACTCAAGGGCACTTCTCGAGGGGATAGAACCCCGCCAAGGACCCTCATATGTTGCAACTCCAGTCCATGTTCTAGGTGTATCACTCACTGCCCCCTTCTCACTTCCATTGCCAGGTGCCCCTCATTCTGCTGGTCAATAGGGGCGTGTATGGGGAATAGTCTGGGGTGCCTGCCACACATGTGTGAGTGTAAGACTTGCATGTTGGGGATCAGGCCCCATATGTGTGGATTCAAGGTTAGTATTTGGGGAAGTGAGGATAATGCGGATTGATCTTTGCCTATCCCTTTTGTCTTTTCTTGACGCAGGTGGCAATCCGAGGATCGAATGGCGGGTCCCCACGTGCCCCCAGATGGGGGTTGGGGATGGATGATTGTCCTTTCAGGCTTCATGATGAACGCACTCTCGTATGGGGTCATCCGCTCCGTGGGGGTCTTCTTCGTGGAGTTTGTCCACTTATTCAACAGGTCGTCCAGCGAAGTGTCCTGGATCTCATCGATCGCCATTGCCGTCCAACAGTTTGCAAGTGAGTGACCAGAGGAATGCCATTGAGGGGCATCTTAAGAGGTGGGCAGTGAGTAACCCCTGGGGGCAGGGCATCACCCTGGCCAATGAGTGACCAGCCTAGTGCAAAGGCAGTATCGCAACCAATGAGAGCTAATCGGGCTGGAGATAATTGGTTATTGAAAGCTTCACCTGAAACCGTACCATACGCAGAGCGATGACAGTGTGTGGCCACATGAACGGGGCCAATGGAGAACAGGGCAAGTAGAGGACAGCACTATGAGTGTATAGGACTATGGGAGCATAGGACTTAGAGAGACCATGGCTCAGAGAGAGAAGGGCTCAGATGGGGCTGTATTCAGAGAAAGGTCAGCAGAGCTCCAAGGGTGAAGGATGAGATAGATGAGGAAACCCCCCTTTCCGGTCATTAGTAGGAATCGGTGAAGTGGCCACGGGTGGATGGTCAGGGGTCAGCCCATGACTGGTGTCTATCTACCACTCTTTTCCCATCCCATGTGCCCATCTATGCTTACCCCCTACTGCGTCTTGCTTCCCATCTCAGGCCCGGTCGGCAGTGCCCTCAGCATGCTTTTCGGGGCGCGAGCGGTGGTGATGGCTGGAGGGGTCCTCGCCTTCCTGGGAATTCTGCTGGCCTCATTTGGGAACTCGCTGCTGCACCTCTATCTCACTCTAGGGGCCATGACAGGTGAGTGATGGAAACTGGGAGCTAAGGTGTGGGAAGGCTCTGTGATTGATGGCCGGCTGGGCTGTGAGGGTGAGGGCTCGGGTGCGCTGTGGATGGGAGGGAACAGATGTGGATGGGCTGTGAGGGACGTGTGAAGGAGGACGGGATGGGCTGTGGAAGATTTGAAGCTCTGGGAGCAGGGGTGTTGCTAGGTCTGGAAAAGATCTGGGGCTAAGCTAATATCGGGACTGTCGGGACTGGGGGCTAGCTAGTCTTTTTAATTGTAACCCCTGAGCTTCTATCTGGGGCTACAACCAAAAGACCCGGGGCTATAGCCCCCTCAGCCCCCCCCCAGCAACGCCTCTGTCTGAGAGTGAGGGGCCTTACCCGTGTGACCGAGTAAGGGCCTGCATTGGGAGATAGCTGGGGCGATGGGCTGTGGGAGTGTCTACCATTTCCTTTTGCCCCTTTTGACTGGCTGCCTGCTGCGTGCCTGGAAGTCTCCACACTGAGAGGGACTTTGAGGGAGTATACACACGCGCAATTAATCTGGCAAAGCTTGGGGTTTTGGTTCCCGACGAGGAGACAAACGTAGCGGATGAAATAAAGACAAAGCAGAAAAAAGTATTTGTACAAAAATAAGTAGTTGTCATCGCCATTGACAGTCACTAGGTCTTTTATGCCCCTTTTATGGGCGGGTTTTATGGGGAACCTTTATTCGTCGCTCGTACTAAGCAAGATGCTGACAGCCACGTTATCTTCAAGCCGCTCCTATCTACTCAGTCAAACCAGTGACTTCCAACGCCTACGTTAAGTAGGCCTCATACAGAGTAGATATAAACATGCAAAATGTTCTACAGGGTCACCTTTGACATTTTCAGAGCCTTCACTTATTAAGTTCAGTTCAACCCCTATTGATCTGAATTGCTAAAAGGTGGAATACACGTCTACAATTCTACCACCATGCCACCAACCTTTTCATAAATTACATTTCCCATAACTGTTGCCATATTTCAGTCAATCTGAGTGCAAACTCCTATAAACCGGCCCTGCACCCCACTACGCTGCGTACGTGCATCCCTAAGACTGATCTGATCCCCGTCTGCGTGCACACACCCCTAAATCCGACAAGCAAACCCACCTCAGTGCTGCGATTCCTAAGCAAGTGTCTTTACTCCTGCCGTCGGGTGGCGAACAGATCGAGGGATTTGCGTGGACATTTCGCAGGCAAGAGGTTGCATGGTCACATCCATGAACACGATTTGTCGTGCGCATTTGTGGGCGTGCTATGGACTGCCTGCGGCCCGTCCCTTCAAACGCCCACTTTTTCCCTTGCTCTTCCTCATTTTCCGAATTCCGCCCCCTACTCTGCCCTCTGCGTAGGCCTCTTCCACACTCTGCGTGGTGTCTCGCGCAAGGCACTCGACTGCTCGCAGAGACATGCTGAGCCTGCATGAAATCACTGCATAGTACGAAAAAGTACAGCGCAGTCGATTCCATGAATCAACAAAGAAGGTTTTGCGCACGGTTTGGCTTGAAGTCCCTATTTTCCTTGCAAATTATTCCATGAATCGGGCCCTCTGTCTTTATCACTCTCTCTGATGACTCTCGCTCCTCCTGCCACCTCCTCCCCTTTTTCTGTATCCCCAGACTAGCCTGTCCCTCCCTCCTGCAACTTCCTCCCCTTTCTCTGTATCTCTAGACTAGCCTATCTGCTCCTCCTGCCACGTTCTCCCCTTTCTCTGTATCCCCAGACTAGTCTGCCCGCTCCTCCTCCTGCCACTTCCTCCCCTTTCTCTGTATCTCCAGACTAGCCTATCTGCTCCTCCTCCTGCCACTTCCTCTCCTTTCTCTGTATCTCCAGACTAGCCTATCTGCTCCTCCTCCTGCCACTTCCTCCCCTTTCTCTGTATCTCTAGACTAGCCTATCTGCTCCTCATCCTGTCACTTCCTCCCCTTTCTCTGTATCCCCAGGCTAGCCTGTCTGCACCTGACACTTCCTCCCCTTTCTCTGTATCCCCAGGCTAGCCTGTCCGCTCCTCCTCCTGCCACATACTCACCTTTCTCTACATCCTCAGGCTAGCCTGTCCGCTACTCCTCCTACCACTTCCTCCCCTTTCTCTGTATCCCCAGGCTAGCCTGTCCGCTCCTGCCACTTACTCCCCTTTCTCTGTATCCCCAGGCTAGCCTGTCCCTTCTCCTCCTGCCACTTCCTCCCCTTTCTCTGTATCCCCAGGCTAGCCTGTCCGCTCCTGCCACTTCCTCCCATTTCTCTGTATCCCCAGGCTAGCCTGTCCGCTCCTGGCACTTACTCCCCTTTCTCTGTATCCCCAGGCTAGCCTGTCCGCTCCTGCCACTTACTCCCCTTTCTCTGTATCCCCAGGCTAGCCTGTCCCTTCTCCTCCTGCCACTTCCTCCCCTTTTTCTGTATCCCCAGGCTAGCCTGTCCGCTCCTGCCACTTCCTCCCATGTCTCTGTATCCCCAGGCTAGCCTGTCCGCTCCTGCCACTTCCTCCCCTTTCTCTGTATCCCCAGGCTAGCCTGTCCGCTCCTGGCACTTACTTCACTTTCTCTGTATCCCCATGCGAGCCTGTCCCTCCTCCTCCTGTACATACTCACCTTTCTCTACATCCCCAGGCTAGCCTGTCCGCTCCTGCCACTTCCTCCCCTTTCTCTGTATCCCTAGGCTAGCCTGTCCCTTCTCCTCCTGCCACTTCCTCCCCTTTCTCTGTATCCCCAGGCTAGCCTGTCCGCGCCTCCCTCCTCCTGCCACATACTCACCTTTCTCTACATCCCCAGGCTAGCCTGTCCGCTCCTCCTCCTACCACTTCCTCCCCTTTCTCTGTATACCCAAGCTAGCCTGTTCGCTCCTGGCACTTACTCCCCTTTCTCTGTATCCCCAGGCTAGCCTGTCCGCTCCTGCCACTTACTCCCCTTTCTCTGTATCCCCAGGCTAGCCTGTCCCTTCTCCTCCTGCCACTTCCTCCCCTTTCTCTGTATCCCCAGGCTAGCCTGTCCGCTCCTGCTACTTCCTCCCCTTTCTCTGTATCCCCAGGCTAGCCTGTCCGCTCCTGCCACTTCCTCCCCTTTCTCTGTATCCCCAGGCTAGCCTGTCCGCTCCTGGCACTTACTCCCCTTTCTCTGTATCCCCAGGCTAGCCTGTCCCTTCTCCTCCTGCCACTTCCTCCCCTTTCTCTGTATCCCCAGGCTAGCCTGTCCGCTCCTGCCACTTCCTCCCCTTTCTCTGTATCCCCAGGCTAGCCTGTCCGCTCCTGGCACTTACTCCTCTTTCTCTGTATCCCTAGGCTAGCCTGTCCCTTCTCCTCCTGCCACTTCCTCCCCTTTCTCTGTATCCTCAGGCGAGCCTGTCCGCTCCTGCCACTTCCTCCTCTTTCTCTGTATCCCCAGACTAGCCTGTCCGCTCCTTCCACTTCCTCCCCTTTCTCTGTATCCCCAGACTAGCCTGTCCGCTCCTGCCACTTACTCCCCTTTCTCTGTATCCCCAGGCTGGCCTGTCCCTTCTCCTCCTGCCACTTCCTCCTCTTTCTCTGTATCCCCAGACTAGCCTGTCCGCTCCTTCCACTTCCTCCCCTTTCTCTGTATCCCCAGACTAGCCTGTCCGCTCCTGCCACTTACTCCCCTTTCTCTGTATCCCCAGGCTGGCCTGTCCCTTCTCCTCCTGCCACTTCCTCCCCTTTCTCTGTATCCCCAGGCTAGCCTGTCTGCTCCTGCCACTTCCTCCCCTTCCTCTGTATCCCCAGGCTAGCCTGTCCCTTCTCCTCCTGCCACTTCCTCCACTTTCTCTGTATCCCCAGGCTAGCCTGTCCGCTCCTGCCACTTACTCCCCTTTCTCTGTATCCCCAGGCTAGCCTGTCCGCTCCTGGCACTTACTCCCCTTTCTCTCTATCCCCAGGCTAGCCTGTCCGCTCCTGCCACTTACTCCCCTTTCTCTGTATCCCCAGGCTAGCCTGTCCCTTCTCCTCCTGCCACTTCCTCCCCCTTCTCTGTATCCCCAGGCTAGCCTGTCCGCTCCTGCCACTTCCTCCTCTTTCTCTGTATCCCCAGGCTAGCCTGTCCCTTCTCCTCCTGCCACTTCCTCCCCTTTCTCTGTATCCCCAGGCGAGCCTGTCCGCTCCTGCCACTTCCTCCTCTTCCTCTGTATCCCCAGGCAAGCCTGTCCCTTCTCCTCCTGCCACTTACTCCCCTTTCTCTGTATCCCCAGGCTAGCCTGTCCGCTCCTGCCACTTCCTCCCCTTTCTCTGTATCCCTAGGCTAGCCTGTCCCTTCTCCTCCTGCCACTTCCTCCCCTTTCTCTGTATCCCCAGGCTAGCCTGTCCGCTCCTCCTCCTGCCACATACTCACCTTTCTCTACATCCCCAGGCTAGCCTGTCCGCTCCTCCTCCTACCACTTCCTCCCCTTTCTCTGTATCCCCAGGCTAGCCTGTCCGCTCCTGCCACTTCCTCCCCTTTCTCTGTATCACCAGGCTAGCCTGTCCCTTCTCCTCCTGCCACTTCCTCCACTTTCTCTGTATCCCCAGGCTAGCCTGTCCGCTCCTGCCACTTACTCCCCTTTCTCTGTATCCCCAAGCTAGCCTGTCCGCTCCTGGCACTTACTCCCCTTTCTCTGTATCCCCAGGCTAGCCTGTCCGCTCCTGCCACTTACTCCCCTTTCTCTGTATCCCCAGGCTAGCCTGTCCCTTCTCCTCCTGCCACTTCCTCCCCTTTCTCTGAATCCCCAGGCTAGCCTGTCCGCTCCTGCTACTTCCTCCCCTTTCTCTGTATCCCCAGGCTAGCCTGTCCGCTCCTGCCACTTCCTCCCCTTTCTCCGTATCCCCAGGCTAGCATGTCCGCTCCTGGCACTTACTCCCCTTTCTCTGTATCACCAGGCTAGCCTGTCTGCTCCTGCCACATACTCACCTTTCTCTACATCCCCAGGCTAGCCTGTCCGCTCCTCCTCCTACCACTTCCTCCCCTTTCTCTGTATCCCCAGGCGAGCCTGTCCCTTCTCCTCCTGCCACTTCCTCCCCTTTCTCTGTATCCCCAGAGTAGCCTGTCCGCTCCTGCCACTTACTCCCCTTTCTCTGTATCCCCAGGCTGGCCTGTCCCTTCTCCTCCTGCTACTTCCTCCCCTTTCTCTATATCCCCAGGCGAGCCTGTCCGCTCCTGCCACTTCCTCCTCTTTCTCTGTATCCCTAGGCTAGCCTGTCCCTTCTCCTCCTGCCACTTCCTCCCCTTTCTCTGTTTCCCCAGGCGAGCCTGTCCGCTCCTGCCACTTCCTCCTCTTTCTCTGTATCCCCAGACTAGCCTGTCCGCTCCTTCCACTTCCTCCCCTTTCTCTGTATCCCCAGACTAGCCTGTCCGCTCCTGCCACTTACTCCCCTTTCTCTGTATCCCCAGGCTGGCCTGTCCCTTCTCCTCCTGCCACTTCCTCCCCTTTCTCTGTATCCCCAGGCGAGCCTGTCTGCTCCTGCCACTTCCTCCCCTTTCTCTGTATCCACAGGCTAGCATGTCCCTTCTCCTCCTGCCACTTCCTCCCCTTTCTCTGTATCCCCAGGCTAGCCTGTCCGCTCCTGGCACTTATTCCCCTTTCTCTGTATCCCCAGGCTAGCCTGTCCGCTCCTGCCACTTACTCCCCTTTCTCTGTATCCCCAGGCTAGCCTGTCCCTTCTCCTCCTGCCACTTCCTCCCCTTTCTCTGTATCCCCAGGCGAGCCTGTCCGCTCCTGCCACTTCCTCCTCTTTCTCTGTATCCCCAGGCTAGCCTGTCCCTTCTCCTCCTGCCACTTCCTCCCCTTTCTCTGTATCCCCAGGCGAGCCTGTCCGCTCCTGCCACTTCCTCCTCTTCCTCTGTATCCCCAGGCTAGCCTGTCCCTTCTCCTCCTGCCACTTACTCCCCTTTCTCTGTATCCCCAGGCTAGCCTGTCCGCTCCTGCCACTTCCTCCTCTTTCTCTGTATCCCCAGGCTAGCCTGTCCCTTCTCCTCCTGCCACTTACTCCCCTTTCTCTGTATCCTCAGGCTAGCCTGTCCGCTCCTGCCACTTCCTCCTCTTCCTCTGTATCCCCAGGCTAGCCTGTCCCTTCTCCTCCTGCCACTTACTCCCCTTTCTCTGTATCCCCAGGCTAGCCTGTCCGCTCCTGCCACTTCCTCCTCTTTCTCTGTATCCCCAGGCTAGCCTGTCCCTTCTCCTCCTGCCACTTACTCCCCTTTCTCTGTATCCCCAGGCTAGCCTGTCCGCTCCTGCCACTTCCTCCTCTTTCTCTGTATCCCCAGGCTAGCCTGTCCGTCCAAGCAGAACTAACCAAACCCTCTCAACGCTAGTATCTCCCCGTTGCTTAACTCAGCCACTAACGAACTTGCAGTGCACCTGGCACTCCCCCCTCCACCACAACACATCCTAGCGAGCCCCACAAGACAAAAGAAACTCCCTTCTGCCCCCGGAAAGGCACCCATACCAGGCTGACTTGTCACACCAGAAACAACCATTATAATGATAAGCACCCCAGGCCTCTCACATCACCCAAATCTGTGCCACCGCAAACATGCTTCTAACTCCCCCAACCCTTATCCAGCCCTGCCAAACCATGAAGGGTTGGTGGGAGGGGAACGTGCCAATGGCCAAAAACCACCAGGCGTCCCAAACCTGTGCCCACCTTAAATACCGCTAGCACCGCTAGCCTCTACACCAGCTCGTTGGGCCAGAAGTACCTGCACAAAACCTCGTGTCACCTTCCCCCTGAGACCCACCTTGGGCCAAACGGTACAAAACCCACAAACACACTTTAGGTGGCAAGGTCGCTTTAATGTGACACGCCCGAGCTTACAACCAACTTCACACTTGGCGTTTAAGCCTTACACACTACCCTATTCAAATGAAACATAGCTATGTTGCCCGACATCCTCCCCTTATCCCTCACTCTTCTAAACCCTCCCTCTTTCCCTCCCCAAGAGCTTAATAACTTTGCCTGTATCACTCGCTCCCTGACACCCATTCCTCCTACCACGAGTCGCTCCCTTCTGTATTCTCGGGCGAGGTGTTATATCTGCCCCACCCCAACTACCTGCGTAGCTTTTCCATCGCCTCTTGTCCAAAGTGTATTACGGATTGCACATCCTGTACACATGTACTTCGACTGCCTCCTACCTGATCCCTGGATGCCTAATATCCTGGCATCCCATATCCCACAAAATGTCCTCTCATCTCTCTGTTTATCCTCCTCCTTGTCCTGTAGCAGTAGTAGTGGCAGCAGTAACAGGTATTTGTAGGGTGCAACTTATCAGTGCATACACGTCATCAAGCCGCAGATGTCATTCAGCACAGGACAAACCATCCAAATAATAAACCCACATCATACATAGATAAAAGAGAAGACACATCCTAAGAACATGTGATGCATTAGCAGTAGTAGTGGCAGCAGTAACAGGTATTTGTAGGGTGCACCTTATCAGTCCATACACGTTATCAAGCCGCAGATGTCATTTAGCACAGGGCAAACCATCCAAATAATAAACCCACATCATACATAGATAAAAGAGAAGACACATCCTAAGAACATGTGATGCATTATCCGGAAACGTCCAAAAATCCAGCGACAAAAGCCAGAATGGGAGATTTGGCCGAATTTCAGCCGTTTCGAAAATTCTGAACGGCCGAAATGTTCGCCCAAATCCCCCATTCGGTGGTAAGGGCTGCTGAGGCTGCGGGGGTGTCCCCCGCACCCTTGTTCACTATATTGTGAGCGGGAGTTGAGGGGTGTCCCCCGCGGCCGATCCCAAAAAGTGAAGAAAACAAAAAAAGGGATAGGGCTCTGCGGCGCCGTTCCCGATCAGGGAAGTGAAAGGGAAAAGGCGTTGCAGGGATACAGTGGGCCTCATTACGTCCATGGTGCTCCCATAATGAAGGGGGCCGGTACGGGAGCGGCACCCTTTATTACGGGATGCCTGATTACGGGGTCCCCTAGCGGGACCCGGAACAGACGTCTGCTAAAACCAGACGTCCTTTCCGGGTCCCGCGAGGGGGCCAAGGAGCTAATACCCCATTCCCATTGAGCCCTATGGGGGCTCAAATGGGAATGGGGATGGGTTTTTCCAATGAGGACTTACCGGGTCCTCCATGGTTGGAATAGCCCGGTAAGTCCTCATTGGAGGAACCCGGTACTGGACCCCGGTATGGAGGCAGCCATGCCCTTATTAAGGGCATGGCTGCCTCCATACTCATAATGAGGCCCAGTGAGTCGGCCGCAAACAGCGAAGTGTGCCGCTGAAAGGTAAGTAGGGAAGTGGGGTTGAAGGGGGGTGGGTGGTGGCGAGGGCCAAGTTGGAAATGTTCAGGGGAGAAAAGACTGAAGGTTATTTTTAGAAAAATAATCTTCGGTCTTTTCTCCCTCGAACATTTCCATCACGGAAACTCTCTACAGCAATTTCACCAGCCTTATCACCTTAGTCTTGGGCATACATTGGCACTTTGCCATGGAATCCAGTCCTATGGCCACGAATATCATTACTGTGGCTGTCCCCTTCATCTTCTCCGATGCCGATGCTAGCGGAACCCCCACCAATCTCATCAAGGCAGTGCACTCCTGCAAGAAATACTCACACTTGCCCTCCACAATCAAGAAGTAAGAGTAATTGGTTATTTATAACGCGCTTAATACCCAGAGGTTTTTAAGCGCGGACCAGTAGATGGAACCTGTGTTGCTCCGCGTCGTCTTGCTACTAAGGCGAGCGCGTTGCCCCTGCACTATCCTCCCGAGTCCCCTGTTGTCCAGGTAGTGCAGCACCTGTCCAAACCTTTCTTAAATTAACACTACCATTCAAAGACTGTGCTGAAGTGTTCAAACAAGGCACAGGCAACAAGCGAGAAGAAGACTTAATATCGCATTTTGGTAGGCATGCCCCCATCCACATTTCCTTATCAACACCTCCACCTGATCGACACCAGCATGTTACTGCACACCCCTCTCCCGAAATGAAATAATTGACAGGAGTCCCCTCAGCCAAAATAAATAATAAATTTACTTGAGCTCCCCGCTTGCCTTCTTCGGTACCACTCTCATTGAGGACACCATCAAATCCTTCCATGGCCGATCCTTGAAGGGGCCTGCCACTCTCCCCTCTGCCACTTCCTTCCAAACTTTACTTCGACTGCATCCGGTAGCCGACTGCGGATTGTCATCAGGCAGGCAGGAGGTAGAGACACAACAAGATTTGAGGAGCTGTTTATGGAAGATCCCCCAGCTAGAAAGTCTCCATGGAATGAACCACCTCACACTTAGACGCTCAAGTGGGAAGAAGACCCCAATAGACAAATTATCCTGGTATAACATTTAGTGGAGAGGCTGGAAATCTTCTGCATGTGAGAATAGTTATAAAGTGCTAATAGATTGGTACCTTGTCTATACACTGATAATGAGAGTGTTCCTTACTATTACTTCCCCCAGTTGTTGGCGATGTGAGCAAGCCCTAGGAACACTATTTCACATTTGGTGATGGGTAACATGAGGTTTGGCCACAGTAGATTTGATCGAGGGAGAATTGCTCGAATGTGTTTGCCGCATTTTACCTCAAATGTATGTGGTGGGGGCTAGGGGTATAATAAAGGTAGGCAGTGATTGGGAGTTGCAGGGGGTCTCCCCCTGCATACATTTGCGGTAAAATGTAATTTAAGAAAAAAAGAAGTTTGACAAATTCTCTGTCGATGAAATAAATTCTAAGAAATCACACGGATCCTTGCTAGAGCTGTAGTCTGATTCAATAATTTGGGAAAGTGCTCTCTCACATCAAAAAAGGTACTGGATATTGAGCTGCTATTTGATCATTGAGTCTTGCTTTGGGAGAGTAAACCCCAGATAGTCAATATAAGCTTTTGAATAAAAGCTCTAAACGTATAAAAGATCTACTGGTGGAAGCTCGCGTCACTATAACTCGCAACTGAAAATCGTGAACCCCCCCTGATATTCGAGAATGGTAGTCACGGATTTGGGGCACCGCGGCTATGGTCAGAATCACAGCCACAGTGGAGAATTAGATGCCAAAATATCTTAATACTTGGCGTCAATTTACTCAAGAAACGGATTAGCCAGCCATACAACACAAACCTCAGGATTTAAAATCTTTTGCTCAAATCCAGGGACTACTATAAAACCCGCTTGATATTTGTTTTATTCTTTAGTTTGTTTCTTCCATTCACTTCGTTGTGCATTACAGTTAAGTTTAAAGATGTTACGGCTAAAGTTTTAATGGTTGTTTTAGTAAGCTCTGAAATCAGTTCACACAGGTATTTTGACCTAATTTGGTTTGATAAACCAATGTTCTGGTATTCATGTGTGTAACTTTAAAAGGAATAAAGTCTAAAAAAAAGCTCATTAGGATTAAAACGGGAGATGGGGTGAGAAAATGTCATCAGAATGTTGGTGCTTATTGAGTAAGCAATGATATGGTTATTTATAATGCGCTTAATACCCAGAGGTTTCTCATCGTGGACCCGGGGATGGAACCTGTGTTGCTCAGTATTGTCTGTCTTGCTTCCAAGACGAGTACATTGCCGCTGAGCTATCCTCCCGAGACAAGGGCTCCCAAGGGCTTGGAACATGGGTTTCCGGGGTCTTTGTTAGTCTCCCAGGGTCCACCTCAATGGCTTATTGCACCAGGAGCTGGGACTAAAATGTATAGTAGCCGAGTTGGCTGTTAGGCCGATATTGTAGAGGCTAAGGGTGTGCACCAAGCCGGGCCCCTCTGGAAAGAAAGATCGTCTTCAGGATTCCAGAAACATGCCTGAAGGGCTGAGACTATCTTGGTTTCCAGGTACCACCCACTTTCCTCGACTCTCGTTCCCCCGCAATTGTTTTAGCGCAAACACGTAGGTGGGGTGTTAGGGTTCTGTATTTAGGAAGGTGGGGTCTGGGGGGCTTGAGGTGGAGTGCTGGAGGACTCCGCCCACATTTTTTGGCAATAAACTTCGGCAAAACAATTCATGGACACGGGATTCGAGATAATGGGTAAAGTAAGTGTCATAGATCCGGTTGCCACACATCAGGTCCCAGCTTGAAAGGATTCAGTTGCCTAGTCTCTGGGACTACCCTGAGTCCCTCAGCTGTTTAGATATTAGGAGGAAACGAGGATAAATCAATTTCAAGCAACTAGCTTAATTCGGCTGTTAGAGAGTTTGAACCATACCGGGAGAGAACATTAGTGATGCTTTGCGGCCCTTACATGCCAGAATACCAAATTATTTATCTATCATTTATTTGAGGGGGTCTCATCCCCCCCAAACACCCTGTTTCCCCATGTTTAAACCCCCAACCCCCTCCCCATCTGATTTAACCCCTAACCTCCCATTTACAAATCGGTATTTATTTGCTAAAGATGTTTCGTTATAAAATGCCTCGAATAAAGAATCCTCGGTAAAATCACTGGATACCATTTTATGATGTTTTACAAAAATTAAGAATGGTTTTAGATCAATTAAAAAAGAGCAGTAAAAGCATCACAATTTGGCCGAGGTTTTTAATGGCGATGACAACTACTTCAAGTGTGAGTTTTCACAGGAAAGGTGAGAGGGACAGATGGGAAGGCGAAGAGTCCAGAGCTAGAGCTCATGAATGGTGGCTGAATAGTTCACAATGATAGAAGTGCTGTTGCTTTGGCAGCATCTGTAACTGGACATCCACCAGGGGCTTGTGTGCTTGTGGGATGGGAGCAAGCCAGCAGCATATGCACAGGTGCAGTGAATTCCCCACTCACTTTGGGAGTGGGAAAGACATGATCCGGGAACTAGTCCATTGAGGGTAGTAGTGCCATGAATGAAGGAATTAATGGTGCAAACGTGTCATAATTGCAGTAGATCATAATGGAGTTTGTTTTCACCTCACCACAGGCTTCGGTTGGGCTCTGGCCTTTGCACCAACCATGGGTACCATCCCAAAGTACTTCCTACGCCGACGTGCCCTGGCACTGGGCCTGGCGCTCACTGGTAATGGCGTCTCCTCCTTCCTCTTCTCGCCGCTCTTTCAAGCTCTCATCGATGCCTACAGCTGGCGGGGCGCCCTCATCATCCTCTCGGCGGTGGTTCTAAACCTATGCATCTGTGGTGCCCTGCTGAGACCTATCCCTGCACTTGAAAATGCCAGTCGACATCTCAAAGAGCTGCAGCAGCCCTCCAAGTGTGCCTTGTTCCTGCGCAAGCTGGCCTCCGTGTTTGACCTAAGTCTGTTCAGGAACCGAGGCTTTCTGGTATACTCAGTTGGCATGCTGCTCATCGGTACCGGCTACTTTGTGCCTTACGTCCACCTGGTGCCGCACGGCAAAGACCTGGGCCTCAGCAACTACGAGGCAGCCTTCCTCATGTCAGTGACGGCTCTGGCCGATGCGGCTTCGCGGCTTTTCTCAGGCTGCTTCGCCGACCTCAAGCTGCTGACGTCGGCGCACCTCCTGGTGCTGTGGAACTCGACAACAGGCCTGAGTCTGCTCCTCCTGCCGCTGGCTGAGACCTTCCCCAGTGTCATGGCACTGGGCCTCATCTACGGCTTGAGTGCAGGCGCATTCGCTCCTCTCATCTTCGCCGTGCTGCCTGACTTGGTGGCCATCGAGAGGGTGACCAGTGCTGTGGGGCTCGGTCTAATGGTCATGAGCTTGGGAGGACTTCTGGGCCCTCCTCTTTCAGGTAAAAGGCATTGGGAAAGAGCAAAAACAGGGGAAAGAGCAAAAACAGAAGGGAAAGGGTCTACAGGGAGAGGAATGTGGTAAGGACTTGGATGGTGAAGGCAAAGGAAAGTACTCAGCAAATAGATTGACAAATAATAGGGGCTGGGGACAGGATTGGAAAGGGTATGAACATGGTTCTGTGGTTCCAAGGGAGAGAAAGGAGACTGAAAGGTAAGATGATCAGAAGACGCCATGTTATTGTGACACTACTTATCCCAACTGGTGTTTACATTTAGCACACTAATGCATTGGGGCAATAGTCCTGGTTACACTCGATCTATTGATTTTTAAAAGCAAAGCCCAGCCCTGGAAACGTGGTCTCCATGTTGACAAGGAGTCACATGGTTGTGCTACTGGTAGGACAGGGCGAGGAGTGGAACGAACGGGACTGGAAGGAGGTGAGAGGAGTCTTGAAGTTGGCATCCGAGGAAAGGAACACTGATGTGGGGGACTGGGTTGGAAAGTGGCCAGTAAGGACATGGACATGCAGAGCAATGTGGTCTGGAATATTTGATTGGGAAAGGACTGGAAAGGAAGTGGCTGGTGGGCTATGAAGTAATTTGGAAAGGAGAAGGGAAGACTTGTGATGGAGAAGCGGTAGCTTGAAGACATTCAGGGTTCTGGTAACAAAGAGAGGACTTGAAGGGGTTGGAAATGGCCTGGGAAGTTAGGAGGTAAATGAGAAGGTGACAAGAAGGGAGAAGAGAGTGAGAAGTGTGAGAAGGAGATGGGGAGGGGGTGGGAAGTACAAGACAGTGACCTGGAAGGAAATGGGGAGAAATGGGAAAGAGTTGGGAAATATATTGAATGGAGATATGGGGTATGAGAATACGATTGGAGGGGGCTGCGAGAGATGGAAAGATGTGGGAGGGATGAGAAGGTGATTGGGAGTGTCAGTGAAGAGATGGGAGCAGGATGGGGAAGGCGCTGGGAAGGAAGAATATAGAAGAATCGGATGCTTGGACATTGAATGTAAGGGCTTGGGGGAAATGAGGGGCTGGACACAGATCTGATGATCCTGGAAGGAGATGTGAGTTGTTGGACAGATCTAGGTAGGAGATGGGGAGTAGCTTTAGAAGGTGCTTTTCACTGGAGAATATTGTCACTGTGCTTCCATATGTTACTGTTGTCCCCTTGCCTTCCCTTTAGGACTCCTAAGGGACCTCACAGGGGACTTCCGGGTGTCGTTTCTCGTCTGCGGGGGATTCATCCTGGCCGGAAGCTGTGTTCTGATGTGCATCCCCTCGTTCTTCTCTGGGGCCACATCCTCCTGTCGGAAGAAGAAGGACAGAACTGGGCTCCCACCTGCCAAAGATGAACCACCAGTCTCCTGCGTTCTGATCACACCATCCTCCACTGACCACTCCTTAGACGTGTCTCAGAGCACCCGGCTCTCCACAATGTCCGAAGAGTGCTAACCACCTTGTGGGCATAGACACCCTGGTTTCTAAAGCAACTGCTGACCTTAAATGTGACTCAGACCTATCAGCCCACCATCCTGAGAGACAGCACCATGGAGGAAGGTTCAGAGGACCCTTGGTACGTGGTCTCGAGGGTCTATGCGCTTCTACTGGAAGAGACGTCCCACCAGAAAAACTTGTATTGGTTTGGAATGAGTGTGGGTTGGAGGACTCTTAACCTACCAAGACTTTCTTTCTCCAATCCATCTCATTTTCAGTGGTGGGATTCCGGAGGTGCAGCATGTGTTCCAGGTGCAACACACCTTCTGACTCGAACATGCAACCCTGAGCTCCTTGAGTCATTTCAGAACTCTAGTTATGTTGCTTGCTTGCTTGTATAGACGTGTTCTGCTCAGTATAACTGCGGCCTGGTTATTGCAAGTACACATATCCAACTATCCTGGTCACTTAGGGGGACCCGCGTTCGCCATTCCCGCGTTCGCCATTCCCATGCCTCCTTATCAGAAGGCAGAGGTAGCTATGACAAGGCCCAACCAATGAGTGGTCATGGTGCTCTAGGTACTGCCAAGTCAATTATGAGCCATATCCTAGCGATTTTGCACTAAAGTACTTGTTTCTTGTGTGATGCCATTAAATATTTTGAACATGGGGTTTCAAGAGTCTACCAAAGAGTATGCTTAGGCAGTCGGCCCTTCTCTTGCTGGGCGCCAACCTTATGGAATGACTTGCCGGAAATCGAATGGGAAATAAACGATCACGCTTAGTTCCATAGGTGCTTAAAAACATTCCTGTTTATATTGTAGCGATGGTCCTCTCCCTTTTTGTGGTCTTCTACTGTCCTTCTGCTTGTTTCGTCCTAGCTTCTTGAGGCCCTTGGGTCTTAGTTGCGCTGTATAAAATCTATATATATACAAGAGTCCTCACACTGTCCGGGAAAGTTCTGATACCTACTAGACCTAGCCGATGCAGAGCCCATGATTGCGTTGGTATGGGGTGAAGCCTATAATGATGACGGATTGCGGTTGGCCACCATGCGTTGATCAGTACTGTGGAAGAACACACCTGATCGCTGCAGAAGGATGTGATGACCACATTCTAGGGCCTACAGAGGACATGCAGATTGCTACAGTGCATCCTTCCTGGTCATCGCAACGCACATACAGAGGTTCCATTACATACGTATGGGAGCTCGATAAGCACATTCTGGGATATCATACCACATGTATGCGGGCTTCATAAGGCATGCACAGGGTTCCATGGCACACATGGGGGGCACCATATTGCACACAGATGGGGCCCATAGCACACATAGTGGGAATCCAATATACACCTCTATGGCATCTGAACGCCCTACAAGGACATCTGAACACAGATGGCTACATAGTTCTCATATAGGTTTTCCATAACATAAAATAAAAAGGACTTCATAATTCACATACATGGGCTCATACCAGTCCTCCAGAACAAACATATAGGGCTTCATAATGTGCATACAACGGCATCCAAACAACCACAGAGAGGACTTATCATGAACACACTGTGGCTCCATGATGCACAGTGACCCTGCCACACACACATAAGATCATTGTGACATACATACACGGTTTCTACAATACTGAAGAGGAGCACCAGAAAGCACGCAGAGGGCACTGTAACGCATATGCATGGGATCTGCAGGGCACAAACAAGAGCACTGTATTTGACATACGGCACACAGGGGCATCACAACATGCACATGGGGTCTCTGGATAGTGCGTAAGGGTCATCTAAATCCACATGCATGGGATCTGGGGCCTTGATTCGTGGTTCCCTGGTCATAAACATCCCTCACCTCCGACTTGAACAAACCAAACCAATCATATGAATGCAAAACCATAACAGAAGGAGTGAGGCACTTCAACAAAAATCCAGAAGCCGAAGAAAGGAAGCCTCTCCTCAAAATCCTACAGTAATGACTGAACATCCTGAAATCAGCACCCAGGATATCTGCCATGAAGGATACTCTGTGCTTGGGGTAAGCTTCTAGGTGTTCTTGGCATGTAGTTTATTGGGACGTGGCCTGGTTGTGTCCTGCGGAGGTACGTATGTTGTGCATCAGGATGAAGTCTGCTGTAATGCGTTTGAGCGCTATGATTGTGTAGATGGTCCGTGGCCCGGTGGCTTTGCCTAGAGTGTGGCTATGTGTGATGGCCGGCATGAGTTTATGTCTGTTGGGCATGTGGTGCGTGGTGCTTCTGGTCATTGCATTTGGTGTAAGGTGCTAAGTGGTTCGGTGAGAAGTGATGTGATTTGTATCACCTCTACAACCAGAGCCTTTCCTCCACTTCAAAGAGAGTGTGCTAGCCCCCTCCCCCCCCGCGGGGGCTGTGGTAGGACTAGAGGTAGAGAAAAGCAGATATTTGTCACAGCGCATCAAAGAGAGAGTGGACAGCGACCCTCATCTACACATGCATGATTTACTAATGTCATTGCATTTATATAGGAACTACTGTTAAACTTCCTCCCAACACATTCCTTATCAAAACATGCACAGTATTCTGTAAGAAAATCTACTGCAATATACATAGTTGCCCCCTAGATGCACCTATACACATGTGTATATGTTCCTGAATGATTCTAAATAAAGATCACTCAATGAATGCTCTCACGCTCTCCTGCAAAGTTCATTCCTTGTTATCGGCAGAAAAAAGTAATGGATAATAATAGCATTTATCACTGATTATACATATCACACTCAATCTAATAAACTTTAATAATGGAAACACTTCTATCATTTTCTAGCCGAAATCTCTATATACAATGAATGAATCAAATCAAAAATCAAAACAGCTCCTTGAAGGCAATTTAAATGCTAATTGGCTCTCAGTAAAAGGCCTCATGCATATTAATGAACCCTCAATTGAATTGTCTCCTTTAATAACTCTTCTAATGCCTCTTTCCTTTTTCAATGTGATATTAAAACAGGTAAAACCTATCTCACATACCCCCACCACTCTTCTGTGCCAGAGTGCTGAAAGATGAGCAGACAATCTGAATCTGGAGGGAGGCTTGAGATGTACAATGCCAGAAATCTTGAGAATCCAATGGAAAAAACACCCAAAACCATTGTGTGCTCTAATGGCTATAAAAAACGCCTTAAAAGAGATTCGGTGTCAATAGAGGTGATCATGATGCAAACATAAGCCAAATCAGAATGAGATAGTTCAGTGGGTTTGAGCTGCTGTAGTTAGGTGGGTGGTGCTTCCATATAAAGCTCAATGGAAAAGGATTGTTTTCTCAAAAAGCATCAAGGAGAAGCTTGTGGAGCCTCTGCCATCAAATGTCCAATTTAGTGCTGCAAAAATCCAGGTTAAAAAAAGGAGCTTTGAGAGCCCCTCCCTTCTCCATCAAGCAAAATTGAGAGTTATTCAGCTTTCTTGGGTCCTAAGCCTAGCTTTCCTCTAACAGCACTCTGTGATGCTCTCGAACAGCATCCCCTTAACTCCTCCCTTAAGCTCTCCTTATACAACTTCTGGAATTCAAAATATATTCCCAGAGAACAAGTTTACCATATTCCACTGTCTTTCCAAACATATCCCAGAAGAATATGTTTACCTTACTCCGAAGGAACATGTTCGACGAGCATCACGCCATGAGACCGAAGGGCTCCTAGAATACCTGGCCTTGCCTGCATGTCACATTAGGAGTGCATCTGGTGCCTTGGAGAGCATCAGAACATTGTTTATTATTTACGGGGCTATTGGGGACTATTGAAATAAACAAAACAGCCACTGGATCCCAGCCCCAACCATATGCTTACAGTATTCTCTCATGCACCATAAACAGATGATAACCTGGCTCGAAGCCCAGACCGCAAGAAAGATAGAAAAGGAGCATGTTGTCATGCATTTCTGCACAATAGATGAATACAATTCAAATGCAAAACCAAGCCTCGTTTTACTCTAATGTTTTCTGCAATATACATGCCTACCTATTGAAGTCCTATGTGCACCCTAACCATGTAACAGAACTAATATATAACAGGACAGCGGTTTGGGGGAAATGGTCATAGTTCATGAATATATTTTTTTACAGCTCAGCTAAAATACATGACAGGTGCTATGGTGTGGTGAGAAGTGATGTTAGTGGCAAGCAGTTCTAGGTGAGGAATCCACAAATATGAGCATCACCATATGCAGTCAAAGGAGAAGATATTCATGGGGAGCGGGGTATGCTGGGGAAACTCCTGTGATGCCTCAATCAGGAACAAAACATCCCTGGTAACAAAACATGCCTGCCAGCAATCAATACCTCAATCAGGACCAAAGCATTCCTATCAGCAATCCATACCTCAATCAGGAACAAAACAATTCCTGGCAGCAATCAATGCCTCAATCAGGACCAAAGCATTCCTACCAGCAATCCATACCTCAATCAGGAACAAAACACTCCTGACAGCAATCCCTACGTCAATCAGGAACAAAACAATTCCTGGCAGCAATCAATGCCTCAATCAGGACCAAAGCATTCCTACCAGCAATCCATACCTCAATCAGGAACAAAACACTCCTGACAGCAATCCCTACGTCAATCAGGAACAAAACAATTCCTGGCAGCAATCAATGCCTCAATCAGGACCAAAGCATTCCTGCCAGCAATCCTTACCTCAATCAGGAACAAAACACTCCTGACAGCAATCCCTACGTCAATCAGGAAAAAACAATTCCTCGCAGCAATCCATACCTCAATCAGAAACACAACATCCCTGGCAGCAATCCATACCTCAATCCGGAAACAAAATATCCCTGGCAACAATCCATACCTCTGCTGGAGCAAAACATCCCTGGCAGTAATCCATACCACAATCATGAACAAAGCTACAATCCATGCCTCAGTCAAGAACAGAACATTCCTGGCAGTAATCGAAGTAATGTTCGCAACAGGTTATTCCCCATTTTTTTGTAGCCGCGGGGGTTAGTGGTATAGTGGGGAACAATACATAACACTTTTGATACAAACATGTTGAAACTATTTTTTAGCTAACACACAGGGATTTTCCTCAATTCCACATTACCTCAAGAGGCGGGTATGTGTCCTTTCTGTTACCAGAGGGATACTATAACACACAAAACAGACTAAGGAACAAAAAAACGTCATCAGAGCTATTTATTATATTGTGCGATTAATGCAACCCTAACTCTTTCCCTGTCACGAAGTCCAGAATCCAAGGCGCAGGAGCGACGTAGTACCAACCACCCCCACTTTGGTCATGGAGCCCGCAAGTCAGGGCTTACACGGGTTTCCTGGACCAGAGCGGGGAAGGAGGGTTAGGGTCTCGATGGTTGGATAGGTAGGGGGAGTTAGGTAAACCGGATTGAGGGTGAGGTAGAGGTTATGGGTGGGATTGGGGTATTTTGCAGGGAAGGATTGGTTGCTGCGCACTTTTGTTCTGGTGTCCTCAGCCCTTACTAACTACTTATACATAAGCACCATTTTACACATAAGAACATTCTTATACTGCCTAACCCTAAGTCATCAGATCGGTACAGGAGTTAGCATGCAACTTAGCTCTGGTTCTGTGTCTCGTCCATGAAGAGCGGTCGCGTCCTTGGCACGTCTGAAGGGTTGTTTTCAAAAGGTCCAAGCTAAAAGAAATTAACAAGCATTAAAAAATTCCCATTATCATTGTCTGCATTCACCTCATGCAACTTCCACTCACACAGACACACACTAAAATGGCCTCTCAAGACCTGTATAGTGCTTTCGCACTATACTACGCAGGCGATCTTCTTGCAGACCCCTGCAAACGTGATAAAATGCACAAGCGGTCTTCCTGCAGACCCTCGTGACCAATTGGTGCTGTAAATCTGTGGTAGGTATTTCTAGTGCTGTGTGTTCACCTCACGGGTTTACTATGGTCTCCGAGAGGCGGAAACATCCCAAATGACAAATCGCCCGTGCACAGGTTAATTTAACCCAAAAGAATGCCGCCGGCGCATTTAGCGCCAAAGTTAGGCCACTTAGCTTTTTCGTAGCGGTGCAGGGGCTCTGGGTGGGCAAGCGATCCCCCCTGCACTTCCCCCTCGATCCCCTTGGGCTCTTAGCAAGGAGGAGTACTTATCTCGTGTGGGCGAGGGGCCGGGCTGCTGCTCGGGTGGGGCTGGGCCCCTCGCGTGTAGTTTTGCTGGAGCTCCGGTCCAAACGTCTTGTCGGCTTGGAGTCTCAAGCGCAAGCCCCGTGCTCGGGGCTCTGCGCATGCGCGATGGGGCGGCCGCTCCCTTCCTGGTCCCCGATTGGTCCAAAACGTCCCTGGGCATGCTGGGGATTGTAGTTCTTTGGCGCCGGCTGCTGGGAAATGCAGTTTTTAACCTCTTTCTCCTGCACATGGGGCAAAGCAGCCTTTTGTATGGTTGCAGCTTTGTTTGTCTCTCCCCACCAGTGCCCACAACAGTACCCACAACACCCCTGCGGCCAGCCTGTCCTTGTCTCTGCCTACCTGAGTCCCTGACAGTACTCCCCCTCCCACAGAAGGCAGTTCTTCTGGGTTTACTAGGGTAAGTCTTGTGAAAAGCACGCAGCAACCTGGGGGCATGTATATGCTGTGAGGGTTCCCAAGTGCGTTCCTCAGGGCCAAACCCCACCCAGTCAACGAGGTAAAACACTTGGCCCTTTTTATCTCGTTTAGAATTCAATATTGCTCGAACCTCATACTCAGGCTCCCCTTGCACCATAACGGGAGGTGGTTTCCTAGCAATCGTCCCATGTGGAGCGGGTTTCAGGAGGGAGGTGTGGAAAGTGGGATGGATCTTCATTTGGGGAGGTAAGGTCAATTTTACTGCAACAGGGTTCACAATTTTAACTATTGGGAATGGACCCAAATATCGGGGTTGTAATTTCCTGGGCCCATCCATGCGAAGGTTGCGGGTGGATAGCCACACTTTATCTCCTACACAGTAAAGGGGACTGGGTCGACGACGCCTATCTGCATAGCGCTTATATGCGTCCTTGGCTTTTGTGAGACTTCCCTGCACCTCCTTCCAAACTTGCTCTATGCCCACCCGTTGTCCAGCCAACGTTGGCAATTCCAATCCTGAAGCTGGAATGGCCACTGGGAGAATCCGTGGGTGTCGCCCATAAAGGCAGTAGAACTGAGTCTTTTTGGTGGAGGCATGTGTGGCGTTATTATATGCCAATTCTGCCAACCAAGTATGCTGGACCCAGGTTGTCTCCCTACTTGTGGCAAAACACCGTAAATACTGCTCCAGGCATTGATTCACGCGTTCTGTCTGGCCATCTGTCTCGGGATGGTAACCGGACGACAAGCGGACTTCCATTCCTAGAATCTTGCAAAACTCACGCCAAAAGCGAGAGGTGAACTGTGGGCCCCTATCGGTGACCACACAATAGGGAAGGCCATGGAGGCGGACTATGTTTTGCAGAACTAATTCGGCAATTGCTCCAGCAGTTGGGACTCCCTTACATGGGAGGAAGTGGGCCATTTTCGAAAAGGTATCCACTATTACCAATACAGAAGTGTATTCCTGAATCTCGGGAAGATCCACAATAAGGTCCATGGTGATCGTATGCCATGGTATCGCAGGAGTCGGTAGGGGATGAAGGAGCCCAGCGGGCTTTTGGTGACTAGCTTTATTTCGAGCACACACATCGCATTTAGACACATGCTGCTGAACGTCTTGCCGCCACTTGGGCCACCAGAAATGTCTGGCCACCAACTCCTGAGTTTTCGACTTTCCCGGGTGTCCCGCCAATGACGAATCGTGGCACCATGATAAGGCCTTTTCCCGTAGTTGCTTGGTGGGCAAGTACAAGGCTGACCCATGGTAGGGGAGTCCTTCAACGAATGTGTTTTGAGGATCCTGTTTGCACCACTGATGGATATCCTGCATAGTGAGGTCTTTTAATACGGCCTCAAAGAAATCAGAAGTGGCTCCTACGATACGTGTTGGGGAAATAATAGGTTGAGGTGTAATGCCTGCCTCTCGCTCTGCTGACTCGGGATATCGTGACAATATATCTGCCTTTCGATTGTTGGCTCCGGGTCTATATGTTATGATGAAATCAAACTCGGCAAAGTATTGAGCCCATCGCAACTGGCGCGGGCTCAACGTCTTGGCGGTTCTTATAAACTGGAGGTTACGATGATCCGTTATGATCGTGGTGGTATGACGTGCCCCCATCAGGTAGTGTCGCCACTCACCAAGAGCTGCCTTAATTGCCAACAATTCCCGATCGGCAATGATATAGTTCTGTTCAGCTGGGAGCAGTTTCCTTGAAAAGTAAGCCACGGGATGTAGCAGGCCTGTCTGAGGGTCCCGCTGGGACAGGATAGCACCTAGAGCATAGCTAGAGGCGTCCGTTTCCACTACAAATGGTCTGGACAAATCCGGGTGTTTCAGTACCGGGGCATCGGTGAAGGCCTTTTTGAGCTGTTGAAACCCCTGGTCGGCCGATGTGTCCCACACAAAAGGGCAGCCTTTACGAAGAAGCTTCGTGATTGGAATGACCAATGCAGAAAAGTTCTTTACGAAGCGTCTGTAGAAGTTCGCAAACCCCAGGAATGACTGTATCTCTTTCACACTGGTAGGGGGAGCCCAATCCAAGATTGCCTGCACCTTTTTCTTGTCCATTTGTACGCCGGTTGGGGTCAGGAAGTAGCCTAGAAATTCCACGGTGGTACAATGGAATTCGCACTTCTCCAGTTTTGCATAAAGGTGGTATTCTCGCAGCTTTTGCAAAACTGCGCGTACATGTCGGACATGTTCCTGGAGATTATGAGAATATATTAGGATGTCATCTATGTACACTACCGCACATACGTCTAAATATTCTCTAAGGACCTCATCCAAGAAATGTTGGAAGGCTGCGGGGGCGTTACAGAGACCGAATGGCATAACCTGATATTTGTACAATCCGAACTTGGTCCGGAAGGCGGTTTTCCATTCGTCTCCCTCGCGCACCCACACAAGATGGTAAGCGCCTCGAAGGTCCAACTTGGTGTAGATTGTCGCGTCCCTAACTTGATCCAGAAGAACTGGGATGAGAGGAAGCGGATAACGGTTCTTAATGGTTATCTGGTTCACTCTGCGGTAATCTATACAAGTCCGGAGCTCTCCAGACTTCTTCGGTATGAAGAACAAAGGTGATGACACTGGCGAATTAGAGTGGCGAATAAAACCATTCTTTAAATTCGCAGCTATGTACTCCTGGAGGTGATTATTTTCAGCCTCCGTTAGGGCATATATACGGCTACACGGTAGAGTAGCCCCAGGCTCCAGATCAATTCTGCAGTCAAATGGCCGATGTGGGGGCAATGATTCTGCAGCTTGTTTGTTAAACACGTCCATGAAATCTGCGTATTCTTGAGGTATACTTTCGGGACGCATTTCCTTTTGCTTAACCGAGACGTTGAGGGCACACACTGAAGGTATACTTTCTTGCCGGCAATGTTCTAGACAATGCGGTGAGTCCAGACTGATTGAACCTGTGGTCCAATGAATTTGGGGGTTATGCATTTTTAGCCATGGTAATCCCAAAATCAGCCCGAATTGTGGGGCAGCAATGATATCAAAGGCAATGTTTTCTCTATGCCAAACTCCGCATTGTAAGGCCACCAAACAGGTGTTATGCGTTATGGGCCCTGAGCTGAGGGGAGTGCCGTCTACAGCACGTACAGGTTCCGGGTTTGCCTTTTGTTGTACTGGGATACCTAAGGTAACCACGTACTGGGCATCAATAAAATTACCTGTCGCTCCCGAGTCGACAAACATAGTGACCTGTTTCTTCTGTGTTTGGAACTCCAAACAACCCGTCAAGGTGACATGCGTAGCATAGTTCGAAATGCCTGCCATTGGGGCCCTGCTACTCAACAGGCTCGATCGGGTGACCCCCACTACCGACGAGCCGAAGCGTTGCCCTGGGTCTTGGGCTTGCTCGGGCATTCACGTACAAAATGTCCAGCCTTGCCACAGTACATACAGAGGCCGACCTTCCTCCTTTGTTCTTTTTCCTCTTTAGTGAGGGGACCTCGAACAGAACCTATCTGCATTGGTTCATCCCCCTCTGACTTGGCCGCCACCCCCCGGGATCCCTTATACAGATCCAATCGAGGCACAGGTCGTGAATCTCCTTTTCGTCTATCGCCCCGCCTTTCAGCCATTCGATGGTCAAGCCGTAAGGCCAGGTCAATCATCTCTGAGCATTCCCTTGGCTGTGGATCAACCTGGGCAATAAGGTCTTTGATGTCATCCCTCAAACCTTGATAAAAGAGAGACATCCTTTTGTCATGAGGCCAGTCGGCTTCGGCTACCAGCCGATTGAAATGAGTGACGTACGTCACTAGTTCCCTAGACCCCTGCTTGAGGCTTAACAGTTCCCGATCCTTGCAAAGGGTGGCAGCTCGCCGGTTAAATATTTTCTCAAACTCCGCCAGGAACTCATCCCAGTCATAAAGAATGGCATGGTCCTTTTGGACTAATGGATTTGCCCATGCCGCAGCGTCCCCCGTGAGGTACGATATTACAAACGCCGTTCGGGACTGAACGGACCGAAAGGCTGCTGTCTTGGTCAGAAAATGGAGACGACATTGAGTAATAAAAGTGGTAAACTTTTGTGGGTCTCCGGCGTAGCGCTCTGGAGGGGCCAACGGAACTATTGCCTCCGGACTGACGTGTACCTGCACCGGGGTAGGTGGTTGGCCAGGTAAGGGCGCTGTCTGAGCTGCTAAACTGCGCACCTGTGCGGACAGTGTGGCATAGTCTTGTCTAGACGCCACCAGTTCACCTTGTAAGTCTTGCAGGGCTTTGGCTATTTCTTCCATGGTTTCAATGGGGGCGGGGGGCGGCCACGCCACTCGGGCGCCTGAATACTACGTGGGCTTGCGCTTCTGTCACGAAGTCCAGAATCCAAGGCGCAGGAGCGACGTAGTACCAACCACCCCCACTTTGGTCGTGGAGCCCGCAAGTCAGGGCTTACACGGGTTTCCTGGACCAGAGCGGGGAAGGAGGGTTAGGGTCTCGATGGTTGGATAGGTAGGGGGAGTTAGGTAAACCGGATTGAGGGTGAGGTAGAGGTTATGGGTGGGATTGGGGTATTTTGCAGGGAAGGATTGGTTGCTGCACACTTTTGTTCTGGTGTCCTCAGCCCTTACTAACTACTTATACATAAGCACCATTTTACACATAAGAACATTCTTATACTGCCTAACCCTAAGTCATCAGATCGGTACAGGAGTTAGCATGCAACTTAGCTCTGGTTCTGTGTCTCGTCCATGAAGAGCGGTCGCGTCCTTGGCACGTCTGAAGGGTTGTTTTCAAAAGGTCCAAGCTAAAAGAAATTAACAAGCATTAAAACATGCCCATTATCATTGTCTGCATTCACCTCATGCAACTTCCACTCACACAGACACACACTAAAATGGCCTCTCAAGACCTGTATAGTGCTTTCGCACTATACTACGCAGGCGATCTTCTTGCAGACCCCTGCAAACGTGATAAAATGCACAAGCGGTCTTCCTGCAGACCCTCGTGACCAATTGGTGCTGTAAATCTGTGGTAGGTATTTCTAGTGCTGTGTTTTCACCTCACGGGTTTACTATGGTCTCCGAGAGGCGGAAACATCCCAAATGACAAATCGCCCGTGCACAGGTTAATTTAACCCAAAAGAATGCCGCCGGCGCATTTAGCGCCAAAGTTAGGCCACTTAGCTTTTTCGTAGCGGTGCAGGGGCTCTGGGTGGGCAAGCGATCCCCCCTGCACTTCCCCCTCGATCCCCTTGGGCTCTTAGCAAGGAGGAGTACTTATCTCGTGTGGGCGAGGGGCCGGGCTGCTGCTCGGGTGGGGCTGGGCCCCTCGCGTGTAGTTTTGCTGGAGCTCCGGTCCAAACGTCTTGTCGGCTTGGAGTCTCAAGCGCAAGCCCCGTGCTCGGGGCTCTGCGCATGCGCGATGGGGCGGCCGCTCCCTTCCTGGTCCCCGATTGGTCCAAAACGTCCCTGGGCATGCTGGGGATTGTAGTTCTTTGGCGCCGGCTGCTGGGAAATGCAGTTTTTAACCTCTTTCTCCTGCACATGGGGCAAAGCAGCCTTTTGTATGGTTGCAGCTTTGTTTGTCTCTCCCCACCAGTGCCCACAACAGTACCCACAACACCCCTGCGGCCAGCCTGTCCTTGTCTCTGCCTACCTGAGTCCCTGACATTCCCTGCAGGGAGTACACTATGCTACCCCTGCTTGATGTTTCTAACCCTCAAAAAACGCTAATATGCCGACTGCCGGCAAGACATGCATGGGGACTATTCATACCCTATGTTACAAAAATGAGAAAACATATTCACAATGAACTACCACAATACATTTTATACATCTAAATTTCATTAGTCCAAACAATTAAAACCAAGACAGTTACGGGAAAAACCATTTCCCGGCTGCACCCTTGGATGAAACAGACAGGTCACGTGGGACTCGGCGTCACACTCTTCGACAATTTAATTGCCCTCCGTGAGGTGTGTCTGGTTGATCCAGGAGTAATTTATTAAAACATTTTATCAAAATATATATGTGTCGCACAAATTCTCAGCACAAAAATGCACTTTATATTCGACTCATTTCTTTACAAGTGCATGAACCCTTCTCTTGTGCGAGAGTATATAACAACTTTATAATAGGAAACTTGAGTTCTCTGAGATTAATTCAAACAATTTATGTTTAAAAGTGCATAAGTCCACTTGTGTCACTCTAAATAGGGTGACATCTGTATATCTGGTCGACCGGTTTCAATGATGTCTTGCGTGTATCATATTCTTCAGGACCCATTATTGCTTCTTTCGACCCAATCAGCAAACCCCGTAGGGGCGAGATTGCGACATATCCTATGGAAAATGGGAGAATGTCAAAAATGACTTCTCTCATATGTGGGAAAAAGGATACGGCATTTCTTAATGACTCTTATTGGTGGAATAAAGTAATTTTACTTTCCAAAATGCTCAACTAGTCAATTTGTGACACTAAAAAGAGACTATCTTCACCCTGCCCCATCACCAATGAGTGTACGATGTTATTTCTAAACAGATAAACTCATACCTGTCCAATTATTTTTGTGTGCAAAGAAACAGCACATTCGGTATCTGTAGTGTTGCCACTTTCAGATAGTGGAGTTGGAAAGCCCGAAATGGTACTTTATCTGCAACATAAGAACAGTCATGTTGCATTGACTGTGTCTATACTCCCCCATTATCACATCACCATATCCCAGAAGATATATATTTTTCTTGTCCCCACAGTTATAGAACTAACGTTTATTTACCTTTCTACTCATAGGTGTCCCTTCGATGAGGAGAGCTTGTTATGGTCTCGCAACTTTGTTCATTACGCTTTCGAAGGGGGTCCTGCAAAAAGGTGGGAGGATTGTAAACCATTAATCAAAAAAACGAAACGAAAAAACGATCTGATCTGCCTCCCCATTGCAAATATTTATCTATACTGGATAGCAGAGACCCGGTGATTGGTGCAGTCACCAAAAAATGGCCCGCTTATTTTCTGCTCCTAGTGATTGAGCCCACATAGAACCCCATCATAGGTACTTATTGAGCCCAACTGCTCATGTCAGGTGCAATAGTGCAATGTAGCAATAGCCCCAAGAGCCCATGTAAATTTCATCAGTATGGGAGCATGCGTACAATCTGAGTAGCCAGTCCCGCAGGTTCTTACTTGTTGGATTCTCATTTCCTTGGCACGCTTTCTTCCGTCGCGTTATTTCATTATTTCGTGATCGTCGCGGATAGCGTTCCTCGCGGTGAACGCTAAAAGACTGATCCGCGTCTGCCATCGGCGCGAACACGGAAGGATGGTCTTACTAGCAGCCAATGGGGGACCGCGACATGGTCACGTGTTCCGTCGGCCATTTTAGGTCAGTAAACCGGAAACGTATACCGCGGCCATATTAGAATGGTAAAACACATATGGGGAAACCAATTGGTGATGGTGATATGGTGATGTGATAATGGGGGAGTATAGACACAGTCAATGCAACATGACTGTTCTTATGTTGCAGATAAAGTACCATTTCAGGCTTTCCAACTCCACTATCTGAAAGTGGCAACACTACAGAAACCGAATGTGCTGTTTCTTTGCACACAAAAATAATTGGACAGGTATGAGTTTATCTGTTTAGAAATAACATCGTACACTCATTGGTGATGGGGCAGGGTGAAGATAGTCTCTTTTTAGTGTCACAAATTGACTAGTTGAGCATTTTGGAAAGTAAAATTACTTTATTCCACCAATAAGAGTCACTAAGAAATGCCGTATCCTTTTTCCCACATATGAGAGAAGTCATTTTTGACATTCTCCCATTTTCCATAGGATATGTCGCAATCTCGCCCCTACGGGGTTTGCTGATTGGGTCGAAAGAAGCAATAATGGGTCCTGAAGAATATGATACACGCAAGACATCATTGAAACCGGTCGACCAGATATACAGATGTCACCCTATTTAGAGTGACACAAGTGGACTTATGCACTTTTAAACATAAATTGTTTGAATTAATCTCAGAGAACTCAAGTTTCCTATTATAAAGTTGTTATATACTCTCGCACAAGAGAAGGGTTCATGCACTTGTAAAGAAATGAGTCGAATATAAAGTGCATTTTTGTGCTGAGAATTTGTGCGACACATATATATTTTGATAAAATGTTTTAATAAATTACTCCTGGATCAACCAGACACACCTCACGGAGGGCAATTAAATTGTCGAAGAGTGTGACGCCGAGTCCCACGTGACCTGTCTGTTTCATCCAAGGGTGCAGCCGGGAAATGGTTTTTCCCGTAACTGTCTTGGTTTTAATTGTTTGGACTAATGAAATTTAGATGTATAAAATGTATTGTGGTAGTTCATTGTGAATATGTTTTCTCATTTTTGTAACATAGGGTATGAATAGTCCCCATGCATGTCTTGCCGGCAGTCGGCATATTAGCGTTTTTTGAGGGTTAGAAACATCAAGCAGGGGTAGCATAGTGTACTCCCTGCAGGGAAAGAGTTAGGGTTGCATTAATCGCACAATATAATAAATAGCTCTGATGAAGTTTTTTTGTTCCTTAGTCTGTTTTGTGTGTTATAGAAACTATTTTTTACTCATGATGACCTATATTCATCTTTTTATCTCAAAATATTAAAAACCTTTTTTATATTAAGAACCTTTTATATAAAAAAAACATTTTTATAAAAACCATATATCACATATCATATTTTAAAATGCAATGGGTGCAATTGTGCAATAAAGGGGTTAAAGTGCCACATAACATTGTGCAAATATACAAAAATAGAATTCAAAGCAATGTTCAACCATTTCACAAACATTGAACTCAGGACGTACAAAGGTCTTTCACCACAAGCATAATTCTTTAATATAAAAACAGTGTCGTGAGGTCCCGAAGGACAAATTGGTCCATGTTATTTCTATTTTTACCAGACTCCCACTATCCTCTCTGCTTGTTATGACATCCATTGAATCCCTGTGGGCTCCTGGTAACACACTATCCCTGGTTTTTCTATTGCAGAATGTGGTAATGATGTCATGTCGACACTCAGCATTTCGGCCTTTTCTTCAGGGATTCGCCCATTTGTTGCGATCCTCAGGATAAAAATATGATAGGCCTTCATCAGGACAATAAAATGTGATTCAAATGAGACCCAGAGTCTTCTCTAACCCAAAGGAGTCGATCTATTCTTATTCTGTAGTTAGACATAGGAGTGAGCTTTCGTGGAGGCCGAGAAGGGATATAGTCCACCTGGCAGTCCTTGATGACGACTGGAAGATGACGCCGTGGAATTAGGAAGCGGCTAGAAGAAATTAAAGCTCACTCCTCTGTCTAACTACAGAATAAGAATAAACTGACTCCTTTGGGTTAGAGAAGACTCTGGATCTCATTTGAATCAGATAAAGATATACACCCTAATTATTTCATTGTATTCCCTGCTAAGATCCTACCACAGGTCAGTATCCATGTTACATATACTGTGCCTATATGCTGTGCCTGTGGGGGCATGATTATTGGTCAGAGGTACTCTGGGCAAGCTACTCCCGTCAGCAAGTTGAGGCAGGGCATACCCGGTGACAGAGAGGCGTTGCTGGCTAGAGTGTTGCCTCCATTTCCTGCCTGGCATCTAATGTGTCACCCATGTATGAGCCATTTCCTGTCTCCAAAATGGCAGCTAGAATTAAGCTCAAGAGCAGTCCTAAAATGGAAGTTGACAGAAAAAGCTGTCCCAGGAAGAATCCACTGGGGGACAGGCAGCAGCATGCTGTCAGGGCCACCTACGCAGTGGTAGTTTCCAGCCTAGAAATATCTGGCACGGCCAGTTGAGGCATTTACCAATAGCTCAGATGCACCAGTTTTATCATTCACCATGCCCAGGCAACCCTCTGCCATGGGCCACCCAGACTGAGTGGCTAGCTCCTTGCGCACTGGACCTACAAGGTGTCACACAGGGTGCTGCTTCACACACACACACACACACACGCACACGCACACGCACACACACACACACACACACACGGTGTCAGGGGGTCTGCTTCCTATTGGATAAACCATGGGGCTGTTCCAGTCCTCAGTAGTCCTCAGACCTCTGAATGGTGATAAGACAGTTTTCACACACATATGACAGGGAAAGCAGGATGACAGAAACAGCCATCAAGGCATGGAAAAATGCACACACTGGAGCTTCAAGGCCTACATATAGGAAACACACATGACACAGAGAGGGGCTTGATAAAAAGAACTAAAGCACCACACCATGCGCCCCATTGCACACATATAAGGGCATGAGGTACATGCAAGTACATTATAACACTCCTACAGTGGCCAACAGCACATGCTCTACTGCTCCATGGTACATGCATACACATGCCCCATGTCATATATATATGGGCAATGTAAGGTATGTATAGGGGCTCCAAACATCACATACAGAAGCATAATAATTAATATCCAGGTGCATCAAAACACACATGTGAGCTCGATAACACACCTGTAGGGGCTTCATAATGCACAGACGCGGGTTCCATAATACACGTGGCATGGCGCCATAATGCACCAAAAGGGGTTCTTAAATTCACTTGTAGGAGCTCTCCACATGGCGCAGAGGGATCATGCTGCTCCTGCACGGTCTGTGCAGTGCATTGAGGCATTCTAATGCATGGGTTTAGCAGGGCCCCTGCAGCAGCTTCATAATGCACCCATAGGGGCAATACAGTGGAGATGCAGGGTCATCATAAGGTCCATATGTGGAATCTTAGCACACACATAGGGAGGGACTCGTGCTGCATAGGAGTGCAGGATGCCATACATATAGAGGGGTCTGAAGTGTTCGTACAGGTTTTATCTCAATAGTGCACGTATAGACACTATACAGCACACTTATAGCTGTTCCCCTAATTAAAAATCAGGCACTGCAAAGCAGACACACAGGGGCACCATGCATGCCATAGAGGGGCATCAGAGGCACACACCAGCGCAAGATTCAGGGCACACATGCATGGACTCCTGTGGGCCAGAGTAAACATATATGTGCCTTCTCATAGTTCATACCGAGGCTCCACCGTAGCCCTCGCCTGGACGCTTGGCAGGGCATTGATGGGGGGCTCATAACACACACAGGGGCATCAGAACACAAAGATGGGCTCTCAGGGCACCCAAATCAGGGACCCTACAAGACACACACAGGGGTTCTGCCCAGAATAGGTCCCCTTTCCTCTAACTCTGGGTTCTAGGTTGAAGTCCAAGCTGGTCATTAAGTCTAGTGTTTTCTCTAGGGCTCTCTGAGTCACAGAAACGGACTGGACTGATTTGTTTTTGACTCCCATGAAGAAACTACACCTGTGGAGAACCCCTCATCGATTTCATTAACGGAAATCCCCCTTTCTGGTGGGTGGCCCATTTCATTTCGGTGCATGTGCCAGGAGATTTCAGGGTCATTCACTTCCTATGCGACATGAATATTTTGGGGTGCACCATCCAAGACATGAAACGCTAGATTTCATTGTTCTCTTTATTGTTTTGGCTTGTTGCCGCTACAAACTTAAAACAAGCCCTGGCAAAGCCAACAGTTTGGGCTTTTGTGTAGGCACTGGAAAGGCACTTGCCAGGCACTGACGTAGTGGTATCAACTGGGCATTGATGGGAGCATGTGCAAAATGGTGCGAATAACTGGGCATCCAATAGCAGTGCCTGACAAATGCCTAACACTTCTACACAAGCCAAAACTGTTGGCTTTGCCAATGCTTTTTTTAAACAGGACTTCAGTGAAGGACACGCATAGTGCTTATATGTCGAGTGGGTGAAGGCAGACCTGGTTAAGAAATGTTTTATTACACAAGCAGTGGGTTTACAGCTCCAATTAAGTCATTAACTCGCAGAAGACTGAGTAACGGTTTATTGAAAGGCCACCCTCAACATGGGGCGTTCATTGCCTCCCCACTCAAGGTGTCATGCAACAAACGGATGGATTCTTTTATTCGGCCCTATCTCCAATTCATCTAACACTCCTTGGATCTCTCCCGAGCTACCAATGAGCCAAGAACCGGGGCGGTGTATAGAAAATATATTTAGGTTTATTTGGATTAGATGTTATGCAACTCGCACTGACATGTCAAACACGACATTATCAGTGGCACAACACAGTACACTTCTCTTAACATAAATACATCACAAAAGTGAGGTGAAAAGAACACAAATCACAATTCTGTACTTTCAACAAATTTCAATTCAAGAAATAATTGGCACTGGTCAGTGAATACATTTATAGACGTAGTGCTGAGCAATTTTGATTTTCCTGTGCGTTTAAAAGGCAGTATATATTTTTTTTTACAACTTTGTGCAAATGAATCTGGCAATTATTATTTCTCCCACACTTTCACTTTAAAATAAACACAGGGTGATTTAGCGGTTTGGTTTTCAGACCTTCTCCCCCACTATGGTCTGGGTTGGGGAAGTCTAACAGAAATATTTGAATGATTTGGGAACTTTGGATTTATTTTTTAAACCCCACTCCACTGAAAGGCCTGTGTTGGAGTAGCTGCATGGTAATAATTGGGATAATTTGAGAATGTAGGATTTTCAGCCCCTTCCTGCCCATGTAAAGGCCTGCTTCAGGGGCAAGTGGACCAACAGATTGGACTGATTTAATAACAAAGACACCCCGCTTCCTTAAAGAAATCAGGGTCAACAGGATATGATATATGGCATTTATAACGCGCTTATACACAAGTGTTTCGAGGCGCGACGAGGCAAGGGAGGGGAAAATAGTGGAAGACGGACAACGATCCTATTAGGCCAGGTGACATTGAGATTGTGCAAGTGCATGGGAGGGGGGAAGGGAAGAGTGCAAGGGGAAGGGAAAGGGGAAAGTGCAGTGCAGTACATGGGAAGAAGAATAAATACGATAAAACAGCCTGATGGTGGCAAGTGCAAGGTAAGAGCAGACATAAGTGCTGGTAAGGGGATTTCAGAACCAGTCCCCAAGTGCAGGGGGTTGCCAGGGAGGTAGGGCAGGTGAGCAAAGGGCGGGACCTGGCCCCACGATCAGAAAGGGTGGCCAGTAACCGGTGCAGAATCGGCAGGGAATTTCAGCAGGGGAGAGAGGCAGAGTAAGCAGAAGCCAAGAGGAAGGTTTTGAGGTGTTTCCGGAACCGGAGATGGTTCTCCTCGAGTTTCAAGGAGGCAGGAAGGCTGTTCCAGAGGGAGGCACCAGCCGAGGAGAGAGAGATCGACCACCAACTCGTTGCTTGGAGAAGCGGCTAAACCTGAGGGAGTTGGAGGCAGATGAGCGAAGAGCCCGAGAAGGAAGGTATTTAGGGAGAGAGAGTTGAAGGTAATGAGGTCCTAGGCCCCAGAAGGGATAATGTGGATAATGCAGAGGGTTTTGAACTTAATCCTTGCAGCCACTGGGAGCCAGTGCAGAGATTTCAGTCCTGGAGAGATACAATCCCTGGGCTTGAGGCCAAGGACAAGTCTCGCAGTCCTGTTCTGGATAAGTTGCAGAGGGCGGAGAGTAGAGGCAGGCAGATTTGGATAGAGGCTGTTGCAATAGTCCAGCTTAGAGAGAACCAGGGCTCTGGAGTAGATACAGTTTCCAGGTTTTCCTTTTTTTCAACCATCTGTACCGTCTGAAAAAAGCTTGACAGCCTCGGACTGTGTCGTATTTCTAAGGTGCACACCTTGGTTTCAAAAATTCAATACACTCTGTAAGGTACCGTGGCCCTTTTCAGTAAGATCACCAGCCTGTTCACTGATCTGGCCGGATCACTTTCTCCTGTCCTAACATGTGCCCTGGGATCCAAAAACCTCTGAACTACTGCCAGTATGTCAGGTCTAAGTAAAAATTACCTAATGTAACTTCTTCGGTGAATACTAATGCCCTCTTCAGCTGTAAGTCAGATGTAAGTTAGAACGTGTTTGTTTCGTCCCAATTTTGTAGAATATACACCAAATGCATTTCAGTACAGTGAATCTGAATGGCAATTAGTTAAATATCCTGCGGTTATCCCGGGATACCTGGTGGCACTGGGACTCTTGTGGACCCAGCCTGGATACCCCTGATGTTACGCCACCATTGATCAAACAAAATCCAAGTTTTGACACCTTTTATTGAACTAACTGAAAGTATTAAGCACATATGGAAAGAGCATATGTTTTCCAAGTCCCATAGGCTGTTTGAGCATATCACTCGAGAAGCAGCAGTGGTAGAAGTCAGCTAAGATCCCACAGAGCCTTTGAATTCTTGGGCAAATTATCCAATCCACCACCTTGATTTTTAGCAGTGCTTTAGGACCGGCAGCTAAGATACCACACAGCTATAGAATTCTCGGGCAAATTATCCAATCCGGCACCTTGGTTTTTAGCTGTGCTTTGGGACAGGCAGCTAAGATCCCACAGAGCCATTGAATTCTTGGGCAAATTATCCGAGCTGGCACATTGGTTTTTAGCTGTGCTTTGGGACCGCCGGTTAAGATCCCATGAGTCAATGAATTCTTGGTAAAATTATCCGATCCGGCACCTTGGTTTTTAGCTGTGCTTCGGGACCACCGGCTAAGATCCCGCAGAGCCAATGAATTTTTGGGCATATTATCCGATCCGGCACCTTGGTTTTTAGCTGTGCTTTGGGACCACCGGCTAAGATCCCGCAGAGCCAATGAATTTTTGGACAAATTATCCGATCCGGCACCTTGGCTTTTAGCTGTGCTTTGGGACCGCCGGCTAAGATCCCGCAGAGCCAATTAATTTTTGGGCAAATTATCCAATCCGGCACCTTGGCTTTTAGCTGTGCTTTGGGTCCGGCAGCTAAGATCCCACGAGTCAATGAATTCTTGGGCAAATTATCCGATCCGGCACCTTGGCTTTTAGCTGTGCTTTGGGACCGCCGGCTAAGATCCTGCAGAGCCAATGAATTCTTGGGCAAATTATCCGATCCGGCACCTTGGCTTCTAGCTGTGCTTTGGGACCACCGGCTAAGATCCCGCAGAGCCAATGAATTCTTGGCCAACTTATCCGATCCGGCACCTTGGCTTTTAGCTGTGCTTTGGGACCGCCGGCTAAGATCTTGCAGAGCCAATGAATTCTTGGGCAAATTATCCGATCCGGCACCTTGGCTTCTAGCTGTGCTTTGGGACCACTGGCTAAGATCCCGCAGAGCCAATGAATTCTTGGCCAAATTATCCGATCCGGCACCTTGGCTTTTAGCTGTGCTTTGGGACCGCCGGCTAAGATCTTGCAGAGCCAATGAATTATTGGGCAAATTATCCGATCCGGCACCTTGGCTTCTAGCTGTGATTTGGGACCGGCAGAAGTAGACCTGTGGGTCTGAATGTAATTGACAGAATCTTTATACAGGTGCTCTCTGCACTACCCTCCGCTCTCTTTATCATTGAGCCCTTTATATTTGCAAAATGAGAATTCGGACATGGCTTGCGAGGGATCAATGGCACTGTTCCCCCCGTCACATATCTGGAGTGGTGGGAAGGGGGTTCAGAGAACAAGGACCCATGTGGTGGAAGGTCCCTGGCCAGTTAACTGATTCAAAGTTAATGTACCGGAGGATAGCTCAGGGGAAATGCGTCTTTCTAGGAAGCAAGACAATGCAGAGCAACACAGGTTCGAATCCCTGTTCTGGGTTTAGTGAGTGGTCTCCAGTATTGAGCGCATTATAAGACAAAGATTAATGAATGACCTCTTCCAAGGGGTGAGTTTTTCCCTCTGCTCATCCCTTCCCAACCTTACCTCGAGATGGCTAGTTCCAGAACCGAGCAAAATATAAATGTGTTCTGTCACTGACATAACACTCACAGTGACACCACACCACATGCGTATATGTATATATATTTACTCCAATTCACAAATATAGGGGCTCTACATGCCTATATACAACTATATGGGCCTGCATACATAGAGAGGCACTGTAATGACCACGCACAGGGTCCTTGTGATGCACATATATGACCATTGCAATGATGATCATACAGGGGTATTGTATGTAAATCCACAGGCATTTTAATGAGTATAGAGGGACATGGTAATGCATTGCACATACTTAGGCATTACAAATACCACCAATGGGCATTGGTATTGCAATGCACAAACAGGGGCTGTACAATGATCATACTTACATTGCAATTCACATACATGAGCACTGAAATGAAAACACAGGCGTATTGTAACGCACATACACATGTGTTGCAAGGATTGTAATGCAGGCAGTGGCATTGTAATGACTAGCCAGGGACATTGTTATGCACACACAGGGGGATTGAAAGGACCACACAGGGGCATTGAGCATTGTGATGTACATAAGGGGCGTTATAATGACCACACTGCAGCGTTGTAATTCACATACATGACCACTGTAATGAGAACACATACAGAGAGGGGTATCAGAATGCACATAACAAGGCACTGTAATGCACACACCGTGACTTGGGCACTGTAATGCACACACCGTGGCTTGGGCACAGTAATGCACACACCGTGGCTTGGGGATTGTAATGCACACACCGTGGCTTGGGCACAGTAATGCACACACCGTGGCTTGGGCATTGTAATGCAAATTAAAAGTGATGTTGTATTGGCTGCGTGTACAGTGCTTACGTCACTCTAATGTGCTGCAAAGCACTGATTGAAGAAACTGAAGAATGGAGGTGGCGTATTTATTTGCATTTTTAAAGCGCTCACGGGCATCGAGGCGCTGTTACAGGAATTCTTTGTTTTTAGTTGCGTAGTTGTTTGTTTCAGTTGCGTATTTATAACCCAGAGGTTTCTTAGCGCAGACCCGGGGATCAAACCTGTGTTGTTTCATGTCGTCTTGTTTCCAAGGCGAGCACATTGCCGCTGAGCTATCCTCCCGGGACAGTGAGTATGAGAGGTAAGAAGAGACAGCATGGACTTGTAAATGCAGTGGTTGGAGAGGGTGGGAACTAGAGAGTACCATGTTCCTCTACATTTACAAAAATTGATCCATCCTTCTGGTACTGGTCGGTGAAGGGCACTTTTGTTTCTTACCTACAAAGATTCACACCTGTATCCGTCAGGAACTGTAGGTGTGTCATCAGTGGTCAAATGGTGTAGTTCCATCGCTCCTAAACTTCTATAAAAAAAAAAGATCTATGTAGCACTTTTATAACAATTTAATGCAAACATGGATTTGCACCCTGGAAGTATGTGTGTACATTGTGTTGCGTGCTGCCGGAATGCGCCTCCGGCCCCCGTGAGCTCGCCCATCCACAGAGCACACGTCACACAGTGCTTGCTGTCCGGGCTCCATGGTTGCTCTGACGCACCCGTGTCAACGCCCCATTCATTACAAGCACACGCGACAGAGGTGCGTCACTACTCCGCGTGTGTGCCCGTAAAGGGGCAGGCACCAAACTTTGCAGGGTGAGGGACATGGTGGGTTTGCACATAGGCTCTTGCACTTTGTGCAGTCAGTGGCCGTGGTACTGTGCGCGTCTCTTCAATGTGCATTGTGGGAACAGCTGAGTAATGAGTAACGAGGGAACAGCTGGCCACGGTCCTCCCTGACTTCAGTCAGGGAGCTGTTTCCCCATTACCGAAGCACACTTGGTTGTTTATGCACACAAATGATTGGATTCTTAGGCAAGAAAGACATTATGACCCTCATTACGACCCTGGCGTTAAGGGATTACCGGTACCGGTAAGGGTACCGGTACCGGTAATCCCTTAACGCCTGATTACGTACCAGCCGTTAAGGTAAGGACCCGCAAAGGGACCTTAAAGGTGATTACGGTACCGCATTTTGCGGTACAGTAATTACCGCCTTCCCCATTCCCAGTGAGCCCTATGGGGCAAAAATGGGAATGGGGAAGGGCCAATGGTAAATGGGGAATTACCGCCCCGCCAACCTTGTAATGGGGCAGTAATTCCCCATGTCACCATAGCGGATCCGGTAAATTACCGGCGTTAACCATTGCTCTAATAGCGCCATTGGTTAACGCCAGGGTCGTAATGAGGCCTTATAACCTTTGCTTTGGTTTCAAATAGAATGCCAGTACCCACGTTTGAGGGTCATTACTGAGGGTTAACGCCCCCCTACAATACTGCCCCTGCTTCCATCAGCCACTAAGATGGAGGCTGCCTGAAAGTGAGCCTGAGGATTGTCACCATGCTGTGACTCCCACTTACTTCCTGGGTTTGTCATGCATCCCCCAGGCCGGCCTACCTCGTGTTCTGTTTGTCACTTATGTTGGCGCAGCTCGTTCACCGGGTCCATTACCTGCACAATAAGAGTGAGGGTTGGCTCACTGGACACACCCTTGTAGGTGGCACAGTAAGAGTTGGCAATCACCGAATGCTAGATCATGCCTGCTCCAGTAGACAGCTAACTCGGAGCCTACCGACAGCGTAGAAGTAGGTGTTGCCAGGTGTCTCAACTGGACCTGTCCGTCTCTCTCTGGTAATGACATGTGAACCCACTGTTGAGCCTTAGCCTCGTTTAAGGGAGGTAGTTGGGAAACCTACTTTGTCGTGCACCGCAACAAACAGGCTACGTCGGTGTGCAGGGTGACCCTATTTAGCCGGGCTTGGGACAGTGAGGTCAGTGCTGGAAATGGAAAGAAATTACTGGGGGAACCCGCACCTCCTTGGAGGGGTGGGGCTGTGGTGCATGGCCCTAGGTAAGGTCAACCAACATCTTCGCATAGAACCCAATCCTGGGTATTTGCATAAAAGTAAAGAGCATTATGGGAACTTAAGAATGTCCGCAATTTTAAATTTGAAACATTTCCTACAGTAATTCAGTACGAAACCCTTTTGAGCGAATAATGGAAGTTGGACTCTGCTTTTTGATTGGCCACAATACTTACCCTAACAAAAATTCCCTGTAAATTGCAGGACATATATGCAAGTTTGGACAGCTGCATCAAGTATGTGAGGGTTTGGCTGTTCTGTGTTTAGGCTCTCTTCTGAAAACTGCCTGCTTGTTGCAACCTAGATTGCTTGTGCATGCAATAACTCTGCTTCAGAACACTGATTCCTGGGGGTGTTTTGTGCTCAGGGAGAGGGGCTAACTGGTGATCGGATACAAAGAGCCACTTTAGAAACTGGGCAGACGAAACTTAGGGGCTCTACCCCCTCTGTTCAATCCCAAGGGTTGTCTGGCATGGGGCCTAAAGAAATAAACAACATATGCCAGTGGGGATTACCAAGTCATTGTATTCAAAGATAACATTTAGTTGCTTTGTTAAGTTTTATATCTAAAACCCATGTATCCGATCAGACATCACCCTTTATGCAAAAGCGAATGCCAGGGGGCCAGGCGGTAGTACAGTGTGCCAGCCCCCTTCTATCTCCTTCTCCACTCACCCCCTATCCCTCCCCAACTTCTACCCTCAACCCACCAAAAAGCGCTCCTCAGCCCTAAGCGCGCCTGCGCGTGCTCTCTCTCTCTCTCTCTCTCTCTCTTTCTCTCTCTCTCTCTCTCTCTCTCCCTCCCTCTCTTTCTCTCTCTCTCTCTCCCTCCCTCTCTCTCTCTCTCTCTCTCTCTCTCTCCCCCCCATTCACTCGGGCCCACATACACTGTACGCTCAATCATTCACATGCGCACCCACACCCCCATTCATCATGCGCTCCTTCATACATACATTACATAATACATATACACAGTTCTTGCACACGGGCATACATACATAATATTGTTATATCTTGGCTCGCATCCATGGGGACCCTCCCCTTGGATGTGAAAGACCACATACGTTGTTATATGTTGGCTCGCATCCATGAGGAGGAGGCTGATCTACACATTTGAATTTTGTTCTGCAGAGAGGTGAGAGAAAGAAAGTACAAGCAGATTAGACTAGGGATAATATACTGTTTTTATTAATTGGTTTAAGGATAGGATGATGTGTTACTCTCTACTTAGTTATCCCTTCCACGAGTTTATCAAGTCTGCTCTCTCCTCCTTTCCACCCTTTCTTCATCTATTTCCCTTCCAGCCAATGGCTGAGTTCTTTTCCACATGCCTGCTATTCACTTTTCTTTCTCACACCTGATCACTTCATATACCCCCTTTCCTCCCTGCCTCCTGCCCTATGTATCCTCCATCCTCTCTAAATTGTATTTTGTTATGATACTCCCCTGACAGTGACACTCCTCCATGCTGCTGCAGGGCACTGCTTGTCAGGAAGTCAGCTTTAATATTAGCTAGGTTGGCATCAGTGACAGAAAACAAGGTTGAGAGCATTATACTCAGGGGTCCTCCGATCACACCATAAAAAACTCGTACTCACAAAAGGAGCACACAGTGGGTAATAAACAACGCTGTTTATTACAGCTGGGCAAGCACAAATCAAACAGAACAGTGGACTAGAACTGACTGATGAAAGCTGACATCTGGGCATACAGAGAACAGTTTTATCCTAAAAAGCACAATTTATTTATTTTTTGCATTTTTAAAGCGCTCACACAGCTGGCGGGCATCGAGGCGCTGTTACAGGAATTTATAATGCACTTAAATACCCAGAGGTTTCTAAGCACGGACCCTGGGATTGAAAATTTGTTGCTTCATGTCATCTTGCTTCCAAGGTGAGCACGTTGCCGCTGAGCTATCCTCCTGGGACAATGGTCAAGACACTTAGGCCCTGATTCATGGAATTATTTCCATGTAAGACAAGGATTTGCCTGCCATTCTACCCGCAAATCCCCATTCACCAAACAGGGATTTGCAGGCAGAATGGCACACCAATCCCTGTTTTACACGCAAATAATTCTATGAATCAGGGCCTTAGAAACACTTGCAATTTAGTAGGTTCATATTTTCGATGTTTCCCAAGAATATCATTGGCTAGGCTACGTCATATCCTTAGAGCTAACGTATGTTAGTAGAAGATAATTGGAGCTAAGAGATCAACAGTATCCCAACTCACCGCTTTCCCATGTGGCGCCACATCGATTCTCACCCCTCCCAGGAACAGTTTGTGATTATTAAAATAACATTTGTGCCAGAACTTTATTGTACTGCCATTGGTCAGTCCATTGAGGAAAGAGCACGAGACACCCTGCTTCTGGTGGGAAGGGAGACATTCACATGGTAACTGCTAGATATTGCCCTTTGCAAACCCTGTAGTGGATACACTGAAGGCTGGCCACCTCCCAGAGACAATAAAACGTACATTTTGATTGGCTCTCCCAGGAACGCCACTCAGTCCCCTTCCCATAGCCACCTGCTGATAGGCACTTGTGGCCCTGTGAACAGTTCTCTGGCTTAAGTCCACTTTTCCTCTACCTCCGAGTGCTCGCAGGATTGGTTTGCGGCCCTGACATTAACTCACCCCCTGCTCCTAGTGATTGAGCCCACATAGAACCCCATCATAGGTACTTATTGAGCCCAACTGCTCATGTCAGGTGCAATAGTGCAATGTAGCAATAGCCCCAAGAGCCCATGTAAATTTCATCAGTATGGGAGCATGCGTACAATCTGAGTAGCCAGTCCCGCAGGTTCTTACTTGTTGGATTCTCATTTCCTTGGCACGCTTTCTTCCGTCGCGTTATTTCATTATTTCGTGATCGTCGCGGATAGCGTTCCTCGCGGTGAACGCTAAAAGACTGATCCGCGTCTGCCATCGGCGCGAACACGGAAGGATGGTCTTACTAGCAGCCAATGGGGGACCGCGACATGGTCACGTGTTCCGTCGGCCATTTTAGGTCAGTAAACCGGAAACGTATACCGCGGCCATATTAGAATGGTAAAACACATATGGGGAAACCAATTGGTGATGGTGATATGGTGATGTGATAATGGGGGAGTATAGACACAGTCAATGCAACATGACTGTTCTTATGTTGCAGATAAAGTACCATTTCAGGCTTTCCAACTCCACTATCTGAAAGTGGCAACACTACAGAAACCGAATGTGCTGTTTCTTTGCACACAAAAATAATTGGACAGGTATGAGTTTATCTGTTTAGAAATAACATCGTACACTCATTGGTGATGGGGCAGGGTGAAGATAGTCTCTTTTTAGTGTCACAAATTGACTAGTTGAGCATTTTGGAAAGTAAAATTACTTTATTCCACCAATAAGAGTCACTAAGAAATGCCGTATCCTTTTTCCCACATATGAGAGAAGTCATTTTTGACATTCTCCCATTTTCCATAGGATATGTCGCAATCTCGCCCCTACGGGGTTTGCTGATTGGGTCGAAAGAAGCAATAATGGGTCCTGAAGAATATGATACACGCAAGACATCATTGAAACCGGTCGACCAGATATACAGATGTCACCCTATTTAGAGTGACACAAGTGGACTTATGCACTTTTAAACATAAATTGTTTGAATTAATCTCAGAGAACTCAAGTTTCCTATTATAAAGTTGTTATATACTCTCGCACAAGAGAAGGGTTCATGCACTTGTAAAGAAATGAGTCGAATATAAAGTGCATTTTTGTGCTGAGAATTTGTGCGACACATATATATTTTGATAAAATGTTTTAATAAATTACTCCTGGATCAACCAGACACACCTCACGGAGGGCAATTAAATTGTCGAAGAGTGTGACGCCGAGTCCCACGTGACCTGTCTGTTTCATCCAAGGGTGCAGCCGGGAAATGGTTTTTCCCGTAACTGTCTTGGTTTTAATTGTTTGGACTAATGAAATTTAGATGTATAAAATGTATTGTGGTAGTTCATTGTGAATATGTTTTCTCATTTTTGTAACATAGGGTATGAATAGTCCCCATGCATGTCTTGCCGGCAGTCGGCATATTAGCGTTTTTTGAGGGTTAGAAACATCAAGCAGGGGTAGCATAGTGTACTCCCTGCAGGGAAAGAGTTAGGGTTGCATTAATCGCACAATATAATAAATAGCTCTGATGAAGTTTTTTTGTTCCTTAGTCTGTTTTGTGTGTTATAGAAACTATTTTTTACTCATGATGACCTATATTCATCTTTTTATCTCAAAATATTAAAAACCTTTTTTATATTAAGAACCTTTTATATAAAAAAAACATTTTTATAAAAACCATATATCACATATCATATTTTAAAATGCAATGGGTGCAATTGTGCAATAAAGGGGTTAAAGTGCCACATAACATTGTGCAAATATACAAAAATAGAATTCAAAGCAATGTTCAACCATTTCACAAACATTGAACTCAGGACGTACAAAGGTCTTTCACCACAAGCATAATTCTTTAATATAAAAACAGTGTCGTGAGGTCCCGAAGGACAAATTGGTCCATGTTATTTCTATTTTTACCAGACTCCCACTATCCTCTCTGCTTGTTATGACATCCATTGAATCCCTGTGGGCTCCTGGTAACACACTATCCCTGGTTTTTCTATTGCAGAATGTGGTAATGATGTCATGTCGACACTCAGCATTTCGGCCTTTTCTTCAGGGATTCGCCCATTTGTTGCGATCCTCAGGATAAAAATATGATAGGCCTTCATCAGGACAATAAAATGTGATTCAAATGAGACCCAGAGTCTTCTCTAACCCAAAGGAGTCGATCTATTCTTATTCTGTAGTTAGACATAGGAGTGAGCTTTCGTGGAGGCCGAGAAGGGATATAGTCCACCTGGCAGTCCTTGATGACGACTGGAAGATGACGCCGTGGAATTAGGAAGCGGCTAGAAGAAATTAAAGCTCACTCCTCTGTCTAACTACAGAATAAGAATAAACTGACTCCTTTGGGTTAGAGAAGACTCTGGATCTCATTTGAATCAGATAAAGATATACACCCTAATTATTTCATTGTATTCCCTGCTAAGATCCTACCACAGGTCAGTATCCATGTTACATATACTGTGCCTATATGCTGTGCCTGTGGGGGCATGATTATTGGTCAGAGGTACTCTGGGCAAGCTACTCCCGTCAGCAAGTTGAGGCAGGGCATACCCGGTGACAGAGAGGCGTTGCTGGCTAGAGTGTTGCCTCCATTTCCTGCCTGGCATCTAATGTGTCACCCATGTATGAGCCATTTCCTGTCTCCAAAATGGCAGCTAGAATTAAGCTCAAGAGCAGTCCTAAAATGGAAGTTGACAGAAAAAGCTGTCCCAGGAAGAATCCACTGGGGGACAGGCAGCAGCATGCTGTCAGGGCCACCTACGCAGTGGTAGTTTCCAGCCTAGAAATATCTGGCACGGCCAGTTGAGGCATTTACCAATAGCTCAGATGCACCAGTTTTATCATTCACCATGCCCAGGCAACCCTCTGCCATGGGCCACCCAGACTGAGTGGCTAGCTCCTTGCGCACTGGACCTACAAGGTGTCACACAGGGTGCTGCTTCACACACACACACACACACACGCACACGCACACGCACACGCACACACACACACACACGGTGTCAGGGGGTCTGCTTCCTATTGGATAAACCATGGGGCTGTTCCAGTCCTCAGTAGTCCTCAGACCTCTGAATGGTGATAAGACAGTTTTCACACACATATGACAGGGAAAGCAGGATGACAGAAACAGCCATCAAGGCATGGAAAAATGCACACACTGGAGCTTCAAGGCCTACATATAGGAAACACACATGACACAGAGAGGGGCTTGATAAAAAGAACTAAAGCACCACACCATGCGCCCCATTGCACACATATAAGGGCATGAGGTACATGCAAGTACATTATAACACTCCTACAGTGGCCAACAGCACATGCTCTACTGCTCCATGGTACATGCATACACATGCCCCATGTCATATATATATGGGCAATGTAAGGTATGTATAGGGGCTCCAAACATCACATACAGAAGCATAATAATTAATATCCAGGTGCATCAAAACACACATGTGAGCTCGATAACACACCTGTAGGGGCTTCATAATGCACAGACGCGGGTTCCATAATACACGTGGCATGGCGCCATAATGCACCAAAAGGGGTTCTTAAATTCACTTGTAGGAGCTCTCCACATGGCGCAGAGGGATCATGCTGCTCCTGCACGGTCTGTGCAGTGCATTGAGGCATTCTAATGCATGGGTTTAGCAGGGCCCCTGCAGCAGCTTCATAATGCACCCATAGGGGCAATACAGTGGAGATGCAGGGTCATCATAAGGTCCATATGTGGAATCTTAGCACACACATAGGGAGGGACTCGTGCTGCATAGGAGTGCAGGATGCCATACATATAGAGGGGTCTGAAGTGTTCGTACAGGTTTTATCTCAATAGTGCACGTATAGACACTATACAGCACACTTATAGCTGTTCCCCTAATTAAAAATCAGGCACTGCAAAGCAGACACACAGGGGCACCATGCATGCCATAGAGGGGCATCAGAGGCACACACCAGCGCAAGATTCAGGGCACACATGCATGGACTCCTGTGGGCCAGAGTAAACATATATGTGCCTTCTCATAGTTCATACCGAGGCTCCACCGTAGCCCTCGCCTGGACGCTTGGCAGGGCATTGATGGGGGGCTCATAACACACACAGGGGCATCAGAACACAAAGATGGGCTCTCAGGGCACCCAAATCAGGGACCCTACAAGACACACACAGGGGTTCTGCCCAGAATAGGTCCCCTTTCCTCTAACTCTGGGTTCTAGGTTGAAGTCCAAGCTGGTCATTAAGTCTAGTGTTTTCTCTAGGGCTCTCTGAGTCACAGAAACGGACTGGACTGATTTGTTTTTGACTCCCATGAAGAAACTACACCTGTGGAGAACCCCTCATCGATTTCATTAACGGAAATCCCCCTTTCTGGTGGGTGGCCCATTTCATTTCGGTGCATGTGCCAGGAGATTTCAGGGTCATTCACTTCCTATGCGACATGAATATTTTGGGGTGCACCATCCAAGACATGAAACGCTAGATTTCATTGTTCTCTTTATTGTTTTGGCTTGTTGCCGCTACAAACTTAAAACAAGCCCTGGCAAAGCCAACAGTTTGGGCTTTTGTGTAGGCACTGGAAAGGCACTTGCCAGGCACTGACGTAGTGGTATCAACTGGGCATTGATGGGAGCATGTGCAAAATGGTGCGAATAACTGGGCATCCAATAGCAGTGCCTGACAAATGCCTAACACTTCTACACAAGCCAAAACTGTTGGCTTTGCCAATGCTTTTTTTAAACAGGACTTCAGTGAAGGACACGCATAGTGCTTATATGTCGAGTGGGTGAAGGCAGACCTGGTTAAGAAATGTTTTATTACACAAGCAGTGGGTTTACAGCTCCATTTAAGTCATTAACTCGCAGAAGACTGAGTAACGGTTTATTGAAAGGCCACCCTCAACATGGGGCGTTCATTGCCTCCCCACTCAAGGTGTCATGCAACAAACGGATGGATTCTTTTATTCGGCCCTATCTCCAATTCATCTAACACTCCTTGGATCTCTCCCGAGCTACCAATGAGCCAAGAACCGGGGCGGTGTATAGAAAATATATTTAGGTTTATTTGGATTAGATGTTATGCAACTCGCACTGACATGTCAAACACGACATTATCAGTGGCACAACACAGTACACTTCTCTTAACATAAATACATCACAAAAGTGAGGTGAAAAGAACACAAATCACAATTCTGTACTTTCAACAAATTTCAATTCAAGAAATAATTGGCACTGGTCAGTGAATACATTTATAGACGTAGTGCTGAGCAATTTTGATTTTCCTGTGCGTTTAAAAGGCAGTATATATTTTTTTTTACAACTTTGTGCAAATGAATCTGGCAATTATTATTTCTCCCACACTTTCACTTTAAAATAAACACAGGGTGATTTAGCGGTTTGGTTTTCAGACCTTCTCCCCCACTATGGTCTGGGTTGGGGAAGTCTAACAGAAATATTTGAATGATTTGGGAACTTTGGATTTATTTTTTAAACCCCACTCCACTGAAAGGCCTGTGTTGGAGTAGCTGCATGGTAATAATTGGGATAATTTGAGAATGTAGGATTTTCAGCCCCTTCCTGCCCATGTAAAGGCCTGCTTCAGGGGCAAGTGGACCAACAGATTGGACTGATTTAATAACAAAGACACCCCGCTTCCTTAAAGAAATCAGGGTCAACAGGATATGATATATGGCATTTATAACGCGCTTATACACAAGTGTTTCGAGGCGCGACGAGGCAAGGGAGGGGAAAATAGTGGAAGACGGACAACGATCCTATTAGGCCAGGTGACATTGAGATTGTGCAAGTGCATGGGAGGGGGGAAGGGAAGAGTGCAAGGGGAAGGGAAAGGGGAAAGTGCAGTGCAGTACATGGGAAGAAGAATAAATACGATAAAACAGCCTGATGGTGGCAAGTGCAAGGTAAGAGCAGACATAAGTGCTGGTAAGGGGATTTCAGAACCAGTCCCCAAGTGCAGGGGGTTGCCAGGGAGGTAGGGCAGGTGAGCAAAGGGCGGGACCTGGCCCCACGATCAGAAAGGGTGGCCAGTAACCGGTGCAGAATCGGCAGGGAATTTCAGCAGGGGAGAGAGGCAGAGTAAGCAGAAGCCAAGAGGAAGGTTTTGAGGTGTTTCCGGAACCGGAGATGGTTCTCCTCGAGTTTCAAGGAGGCAGGAAGGCTGTTCCAGAGGGAGGCACCAGCCGAGGAGAGAGAGATCGACCACCAACTCGTTGCTTGGAGAAGCGGCTAAACCTGAGGGAGTTGGAGGCAGATGAGCGAAGAGCCCGAGAAGGAAGGTATTTAGGGAGAGAGAGTTGAAGGTAATGAGGTCCTAGGCCCCAGAAGGGATAATGTGGATAATGCAGAGGGTTTTGAACTTAATCCTTGCAGCCACTGGGAGCCAGTGCAGAGATTTCAGTCCTGGAGAGATACAATCCCTGGGCTTGAGGCCAAGGACAAGTCTCGCAGTCCTGTTCTGGATAAGTTGCAGAGGGCGGAGAGTAGAGGCAGGCAGATTTGGATAGAGGCTGTTGCAATAGTCCAGCTTAGAGAGAACCAGGGCTCTGGAGTAGATACAGTTTCCAGGTTTTCCTTTTTTTCAACCATCTGTACCGTCTGAAAAAAGCTTGACAGCCTCGGACTGTGTCGTATTTCTAAGGTGCACACCTTGGTTTCAAAAATTCAATACACTCTGTAAGGTACCGTGGCCCTTTTCAGTAAGATCACCAGCCTGTTCACTGATCTGGCCGGATCACTTTCTCCTGTCCTAACATGTGCCCTGGGATCCAAAAACCTCTGAACTACTGCCAGTATGTCAGGTCTAAGTAAAAATTACCTAATGTAACTTCTTCGGTGAATACTAATGCCCTCTTCAGCTGTAAGTCAGATGTAAGTTAGAACGTGTTTGTTTCGTCCCAATTTTGTAGAATATACACCAAATGCATTTCAGTACAGTGAATCTGAATGGCAATTAGTTAAATATCCTGCGGTTATCCCGGGATACCTGGTGGCACTGGGACTCTTGTGGACCCGGCCTGGATACCCCTGATGTTACGCCACCATTGATCAAACAAAATCCAAGTTTTGACACCTTTTATTGAACTAACTGAAAGTATTAAGCACATATGGAAAGAGCATATGTTTTCCAAGTCCCATAGGCTGTTTGAGCATATCACTCGAGAAGCAGCAGTGGTAGAAGTCAGCTAAGATCCCACAGAGCCTTTGAATTCTTGGGCAAATTATCCAATCCACCACCTTGATTTTTAGCAGTGCTTTAGGACCGGCAGCTAAGATACCACACAGCTATAGAATTCTCGGGCAAATTATCCAATCCGGCACCTTGGTTTTTAGCTGTGCTTTGGGACAGGCAGCTAAGATCCCACAGAGCCATTGAATTCTTGGGCAAATTATCCGAGCTGGCACATTGGTTTTTAGCTGTGCTTTGGGACCGCCGGTTAAGATCCCATGAGTCAATGAATTCTTGGTAAAATTATCCGATCCGGCACCTTGGTTTTTAGCTGTGCTTCGGGACCACCGGCTAAGATCCCGCAGAGCCAATGAATTTTTGGGCATATTATCCGATCCGGCACCTTGGTTTTTAGCTGTGCTTTGGGACCACCGGCTAAGATCCCGCAGAGCCAATGAATTTTTGGACAAATTATCCGATCCGGCACCTTGGCTTTTAGCTGTGCTTTGGGACCGCCGGCTAAGATCCCGCAGAGCCAATTAATTTTTGGGCAAATTATCCAATCCGGCACCTTGGCTTTTAGCTGTGCTTTGGGTCCGGCAGCTAAGATCCCACGAGTCAATGAATTCTTGGGCAAATTATCCGATCCGGCACCTTGGCTTTTAGCTGTGCTTTGGGACCGCCGGCTAAGATCCTGCAGAGCCAATGAATTCTTGGGCAAATTATCCGATCCGGCACCTTGGCTTCTAGCTGTGCTTTGGGACCACCGGCTAAGATCCCGCAGAGCCAATGAATTCTTGGCCAACTTATCCGATCCGGCACCTTGGCTTTTAGCTGTGCTTTGGGACCGCCGGCTAAGATCTTGCAGAGCCAATGAATTCTTGGGCAAATTATCCGATCCGGCACCTTGGCTTCTAGCTGTGCTTTGGGACCACTGGCTAAGATCCCGCAGAGCCAATGAATTCTTGGCCAAATTATCCGATCCGGCACCTTGGCTTTTAGCTGTGCTTTGGGACCGCCGGCTAAGATCTTGCAGAGCCAATGAATTATTGGGCAAATTATCCGATCCGGCACCTTGGCTTCTAGCTGTGATTTGGGACCGGCAGAAGTAGACCTGTGGGTCTGAATGTAATTGACAGAATCTTTATACAGGTGCTCTCTGCACTACCCTCCGCTCTCTTTATCATTGAGCCCTTTATATTTGCAAAATGAGAATTCGGACATGGCTTGCGAGGGATCAATGGCACTGTTCCCCCCGTCACATATCTGGAGTGGTGGGAAGGGGGTTCAGAGAACAAGGACCCATGTGGTGGAAGGTCCCTGGCCAGTTAACTGATTCAAAGTTAATGTACCGGAGGATAGCTCAGGGGAAATGCGTCTTTCTAGGAAGCAAGACAATGCAGAGCAACACAGGTTCGAATCCCTGTTCTGGGTTTAGTGAGTGGTCTCCAGTATTGAGCGCATTATAAGACAAAGATTAATGAATGACCTCTTCCAAGGGGTGAGTTTTTCCCTCTGCTCATCCCTTCCCAACCTTACCTCGAGATGGCTAGTTCCAGAACCGAGCAAAATATAAATGTGTTCTGTCACTGACATAACACTCACAGTGACACCACACCACATGCGTATATGTATATATATTTACTCCAATTCACAAATATAGGGGCTCTACATGCCTATATACAACTATATGGGCCTGCATACATAGAGAGGCACTGTAATGACCACGCACAGGGTCCTTGTGATGCACATATATGACCATTGCAATGATGATCATACAGGGGTATTGTATGTAAATCCACAGGCATTTTAATGAGTATAGAGGGACATGGTAATGCATTGCACATACTTAGGCATTACAAATACCACCAATGGGCATTGGTATTGCAATGCACAAACAGGGGCTGTACAATGATCATACTTACATTGCAATTCACATACATGAGCACTGAAATGAAAACACAGGCGTATTGTAACGCACATACACATGTGTTGCAAGGATTGTAATGCAGGCAGTGGCATTGTAATGACTAGCCAGGGACATTGTTATGCACACACAGGGGGATTGAAAGGACCACACAGGGGCATTGAGCATTGTGATGTACATAAGGGGCGTTATAATGACCACACTGCAGCGTTGTAATTCACATACATGACCACTGTAATGAGAACACATACAGAGAGGGGTATCAGAATGCACATAACAAGGCACTGTAATGCACACACCGTGACTTGGGCACTGTAATGCACACACCGTGGCTTGGGCACAGTAATGCACACACCGTGGCTTGGGGATTGTAATGCACACACCGTGGCTTGGGCACAGTAATGCACACACCGTGGCTTGGGCATTGTAATGCAAATTAAAAGTGATGTTGTATTGGCTGCGTGTACAGTGCTTACGTCACTCTAATGTGCTGCAAAGCACTGATTGAAGAAACTGAAGAATGGAGGTGGCGTATTTATTTGCATTTTTAAAGCGCTCACGGGCATCGAGGCGCTGTTACAGGAATTCTTTGTTTTTAGTTGCGTAGTTGTTTGTTTCAGTTGCGTATTTATAACCCAGAGGTTTCTTAGCGCAGACCCGGGGATCAAACCTGTGTTGTTTCATGTCGTCTTGTTTCCAAGGCGAGCACATTGCCGCTGAGCTATCCTCCCGGGACAGTGAGTATGAGAGGTAAGAAGAGACAGCATGGACTTGTAAATGCAGTGGTTGGAGAGGGTGGGAACTAGAGAGTACCATGTTCCTCTACATTTACAAAAATTGATCCATCCTTCTGGTACTGGTCGGTGAAGGGCACTTTTGTTTCTTACCTACAAAGATTCACACCTGTATCCGTCAGGAACTGTAGGTGTGTCATCAGTGGTCAAATGGTGTAGTTCCATCGCTCCTAAACTTCTATAAAAAAAAAAGATCTATGTAGCACTTTTATAACAATTTAATGCAAACATGGATTTGCACCCTGGAAGTATGTGTGTACATTGTGTTGCGTGCTGCCGGAATGCGCCTCCGGCCCCCGTGAGCTCGCCCATCCACAGAGCACACGTCACACAGTGCTTGCTGTCCGGGCTCCATGGTTGCTCTGACGCACCCGTGTCAACGCCCCATTCATTACAAGCACACGCGACAGAGGTGCGTCACTACTCCGCGTGTGTGCCCGTAAAGGGGCAGGCACCAAACTTTGCAGGGTGAGGGACATGGTGGGTTTGCACATAGGCTCTTGCACTTTGTGCAGTCAGTGGCCGTGGTACTGTGCGCGTCTCTTCAATGTGCATTGTGGGAACAGCTGAGTAATGAGTAACGAGGGAACAGCTGGCCACGGTCCTCCCTGACTTCAGTCAGGGAGCTGTTTCCCCATTACCGAAGCACACTTGGTTGTTTATGCACACAAATGATTGGATTCTTAGGCAAGAAAGACATTATGACCCTCATTACGACCCTGGCGTTAAGGGATTACCGGTACCGGTAAGGGTACCGGTACCGGTAATCCCTTAACGCCTGATTACGTACCAGCCGTTAAGGTAAGGACCCGCAAAGGGACCTTAAAGGTGATTACGGTACCGCATTTTGCGGTACAGTAATTACCGCCTTCCCCATTCCCAGTGAGCCCTATGGGGCAAAAATGGGAATGGGGAAGGGCCAATGGTAAATGGGGAATTACCGCCCCGCCAACCTTGTAATGGGGCAGTAATTCCCCATGTCACCATAGCGGATCCGGTAAATTACCGGCGTTAACCATTGCTCTAATAGCGCCATTGGTTAACGCCAGGGTCGTAATGAGGCCTTATAACCTTTGCTTTGGTTTCAAATAGAATGCCAGTACCCACGTTTGAGGGTCATTACTGAGGGTTAACGCCCCCCTACAATACTGCCCCTGCTTCCATCAGCCACTAAGATGGAGGCTGCCTGAAAGTGAGCCTGAGGATTGTCACCATGCTGTGACTCCCACTTACTTCCTGGGTTTGTCATGCATCCCCCAGGCCGGCCTACCTCGTGTTCTGTTTGTCACTTATGTTGGCGCAGCTCGTTCACCGGGTCCATTACCTGCACAATAAGAGTGAGGGTTGGCTCACTGGACACACCCTTGTAGGTGGCACAGTAAGAGTTGGCAATCACCGAATGCTAGATCATGCCTGCTCCAGTAGACAGCTAACTCGGAGCCTACCGACAGCGTAGAAGTAGGTGTTGCCAGGTGTCTCAACTGGACCTGTCCGTCTCTCTCTGGTAATGACATGTGAACCCACTGTTGAGCCTTAGCCTCGTTTAAGGGAGGTAGTTGGGAAACCTACTTTGTCGTGCACCGCAACAAACAGGCTACGTCGGTGTGCAGGGTGACCCTATTTAGCCGGGCTTGGGACAGTGAGGTCAGTGCTGGAAATGGAAAGAAATTACTGGGGGAACCCGCACCTCCTTGGAGGGGTGGGGCTGTGGTGCATGGCCCTAGGTAAGGTCAACCAACATCTTCGCATAGAACCCAATCCTGGGTATTTGCATAAAAGTAAAGAGCATTATGGGAACTTAAGAATGTCCGCAATTTTAAATTTGAAACATTTCCTACAGTAATTCAGTACGAAACCCTTTTGAGCGAATAATGGAAGTTGGACTCTGCTTTTTGATTGGCCACAATACTTACCCTAACAAAAATTCCCTGTAAATTGCAGGACATATATGCAAGTTTGGACAGCTGCATCAAGTATGTGAGGGTTTGGCTGTTCTGTGTTTAGGCTCTCTTCTGAAAACTGCCTGCTTGTTGCAACCTAGATTGCTTGTGCATGCAATAACTCTGCTTCAGAACACTGATTCCTGGGGGTGTTTTGTGCTCAGGGAGAGGGGCTAACTGGTGATCGGATACAAAGAGCCACTTTAGAAACTGGGCAGACGAAACTTAGGGGCTCTACCCCCTCTGTTCAATCCCAAGGGTTGTCTGGCATGGGGCCCAAAGAAATAAACAACATATGCCAGTGGGGATTACCAAGTCATTGTATTCAAAGATAACATTTAGTTGCTTTGTTAAGTTTTATATCTAAAACCCATGTATCCGATCAGACATCACCCTTTATGCAAAAGCGAATGCCAGGGGGCCAGGCGGTAGTACAGTGTGCCAGCCCCCTTCTATCTCCTTCTCCACTCACCCCCTATCCCTCCCCAACTTCTACCCTCAACCCACCAAAAAGCGCTCCTCAGCCCTAAGCGCGCCTGCGCGTGCTCTCTCTCTCTCTCTCTCTCTCTCTCTCTCTCTCTCTTTCTCTCTCTCTCTCTCTCTCTCCCTCCCTCTCTTTCTCTCTCTCTCTCTCCCTCCCTCTCTCTCTCTCTCTCTCTCTCTCTCTCCCCCCCATTCACTCGGGCCCACATACACTGTACGCTCAATCATTCACATGCGCACCCACACCCCCATTCATCATGCGCTCCTTCATACATACATTACATAATACATATACACAGTTCTTGCACACGGGCATACATACATAATATTGTTATATCTTGGCTCGCATCCATGGGGACCCTCCCCTTGGATGTGAAAGACCACATACGTTGTTATATGTTGGCTCGCATCCATGAGGAGGAGGCTGATCTACACATTTGAATTTTGTTCTGCAGAGAGGTGAGAGAAAGAAAGTACAAGCAGATTAGACTAGGGATAATATACTGTTTTTATTAATTGGTTTAAGGATAGGATGATGTGTTACTCTCTACTTAGTTATCCCTTCCACGAGTTTATCAAGTCTGCTCTCTCCTCCTTTCCACCCTTTCTTCATCTATTTCCCTTCCAGCCAATGGCTGAGTTCTTTTCCACATGCCTGCTATTCACTTTTCTTTCTCACACCTGATCACTTCATATACCCCCTTTCCTCCCTGCCTCCTGCCCTATGTATCCTCCATCCTCTCTAAATTGTATTTTGTTATGATACTCCCCTGACAGTGACACTCCTCCATGCTGCTGCAGGGCACTGCTTGTCAGGAAGTCAGCTTTAATATTAGCTAGGTTGGCATCAGTGACAGAAAACAAGGTTGAGAGCATTATACTCAGGGGTCCTCCGATCACACCATAAAAAACTCGTACTCACAAAAGGAGCACACAGTGGGTAATAAACAACGCTGTTTATTACAGCTGGGCAAGCACAAATCAAACAGAACAGTGGACTAGAACTGACTGATGAAAGCTGACATCTGGGCATACAGAGAACAGTTTTATCCTAAAAAGCACAATTTATTTATTTTTTGCATTTTTAAAGCGCTCACACAGCTGGCGGGCATCGAGGCGCTGTTACAGGAATTTATAATGCACTTAAATACCCAGAGGTTTCTAAGCACGGACCCTGGGATTGAAAATTTGTTGCTTCATGTCATCTTGCTTCCAAGGTGAGCACGTTGCCGCTGAGCTATCCTCCTGGGACAATGGTCAAGACACTTAGGCCCTGATTCATGGAATTATTTCCATGTAAGACAGGGATTTGCCTGCCATTCTACCCGCAAATCCCCATTCACCAAACAGGGATTTGCAGGCAGAATGGCACACCAATCCCTGTTTTACACGCAAATAATTCTATGAATCAGGGCCTTAGAAACACTTGCAATTTAGTAGGTTCATATTTTCGATGTTTCCCAAGAATATCATTGGCTAGGCTACGTCATATCCTTAGAGCTAACGTATGTTAGTAGAAGATAATTGGAGCTAAGAGATCAACAGTATCCCAACTCACCGCTTTCCCATGTGGCGCCACATCGATTCTCACCCCTCCCAGGAACAGTTTGTGATTATTAAAATAACATTTGTGCCAGAACTTTATTGTACTGCCATTGGTCAGTCCATTGAGGAAAGAGCACGAGACACCCTGCTTCTGGTGGGAAGGGAGACATTCACATGGTAACTGCTAGATATTGCCCTTTGCAAACCCTGTAGTGGATACACTGAAGGCTGGCCACCTCCCAGAGACAATAAAACGTACATTTTGATTGGCTCTCCCAGGAACGCCACTCAGTCCCCTTCCCATAGCCACCTGCTGATAGGCACTTGTGGCCCTGTGAACAGTTCTCTGGCTTAAGTCCACTTTTCCTCTACCTCCGAGTGCTCGCAGGATTGGTTTGCGGCCCTGACATTAACTCACCCCCTTATGAGGCTAAAAACCTTGGCGTCATCTTTGACTCCTCTATCTCTTTCTCTCCTCACATCACAGACCTTGCCACTCTATCTCCTTCTCTCCTCACATCACAGACCTTGCCAAGAAGGGCCACTTTCAGCTACACCTCCTCAGAGGCAATCTCCCTTTCCTCACCTTCCCCCAGAAAGTCAATCTCTCCAAAACTCTGGTCCTCTCTAAGCTGGACTACTGCAACAGCCTTTTCCTCAATCTGCCTTTTTCCTCCCTCATCCCCTTCAAATAATCCAGAATATGACTACAAGACTTATCTTTGGCCTCAAGCCCAGGGACTTCATCTCTCCAGCCCTAGAATATCTCCACTGGCTCCCAGTCACTGCGAGGATCAAGTTCAAGACCCTCTGCATCATCCACAATGCTTTCTGGGGCCTGGGATCCAACTACATCCAACTCTGTCTCCCTAAATGCCCCTCTAGCCCTTCGGTCTTCTAGCTCCAACTCTCTGCAGATCAGATGCTTCTCTAAGCAGAGCGTGAGGGTTATATCTCTCTCTTCGGCAGGAGCCTCCCTCTGCAATGGCCTCCCTGCCCCTCGTAGGCTTGCGCCAGATCTCCTTAAATTCTGGAAGCATCTCAAGATCCTTCTTTTCTCTTATTCCTTCCGTCTCCCCCTCCCGTGTTAATGCCCCTCTTTGCTGCATTGATTGCCTCCCTGGTGTCCTCTGTGTCCTATAGGGCACCAGGTCCTCCTGGCCCAATCTACCCCACCTCCCCCAGTCTCCCTGGCCCCACCCCCTTACCTGTTCTTGCCCTTCTGGGACCACTTCCCCTGGCCAGGCATGGTGTGCATCCCTACCGAGCCTTGGACCACACCAGTCCTTGCACTTAGCATGTGGGCCTCACTCCCTGCCTCCCATGGCACTTGCCCACCTGGCCTCCACTTAGCACCTGCTTAGCCCCATGGGCCCTCTTCTTCACCTCCTCCTCTTCCTCCTGCACTTGTATGCCTCCACTCTACCCGGCACTTCCCTCCCACGCTAGCATTATCCCTTCCCCCGACCGGCACTCCCCCACACTCCCCTCCCCCTTGCACTTCTTATTACTGCACTTGCACAATCCGAATGACACAAGGCCTAGTAGGATGGTTAGTGTTGTTTTCTTCCCTGTCCCCCTCTCCCCCGTTTTTCTTGTCTTGTGGTGCCATGAAACACCCTTTGTTGTATAGGCGCTTTACAAATACCCAATAAATAAAATAAAAACAATAGAAATTATGAGTCAAGCTACACTGAATTTTGTGATGTGCAATTATATGAACAGCCAATGTTATATGTTATGGAGCAACTCATTGAACTGTGAGGGACTCAGGATTTTATGGATAGCTACGCTATAAAATATCCCTTCCAATTTTGGTCGATAAGGCACTGAGAAAAGAAAATGATGTTCCCTGAACACACACCTTAGTGAAGTGGTGGAGCTGTGTTTTGAATTTGGTGCAATTGTGGGATAAGGTGTGGCTTTCCTCAGTTAAATTACTTTTATTTTTTCACTTTGATTGCGGGGTGTCTTAGACTCACTGAGCTATCATGCCAAGACAGCTCTGCCTCAGTTTATTTTAATGACAGGTTTGGGACATAAAGCCTATTCCCAAACTACCGCACAGCTCTGCCTCTGTAGTCATCCGCTGTTCCCCGCACTGGAAGACTAACTTCCTGGCTCAGAAGCGCTCTACTTCTATTTGTCCTTTACATTAAGCCTGGTTAACATCAAATCGATGCAGGCACAGCTATATGTGTGTAATGGGCTCAAAATTGAGGGGAGCTTGGAGCTATTTAGCGCCTACCTGTAGCCTAGAAGAGCCTGGTTGGCTTGACACCAACAGCAACCAGGAGCTACTTTTGGATCCCTAGGCTAACTGATGCAGAGCACCCATGTGAATTTAACTCAATCTATAAATATATAAATAAGCATTATTGCACAACCATAAAACATTTAAAGCTTAAGGGGTCATGAATAATGGCCAGAATTATATTTTTTCATATTATGTAGAAGTTAGATTTTCGCAACACTATGTGCTAGCTCCTTGTGCCGCCGTGGTAGCTCCTGGTCACTGGTTAATGCTGGATAGCCAGAAGTTGGTTTTCGCTCCTACTTAACAAACCTTCATTTCGATCCCTGTGGTCTTTGGGTTATCCCCTGAGAGGTGCGAATGGTGGGTGATTAGAAAGTGGCGGGGTTCATAAGACTGCATGCTGTGGGGAGAAATGACTACTAGCAGGTGAGATGCATTATCTTTCACTGTGTTTCTTTCAGTGTTGATTATGTCCATGTGCAGCTGGCTTGGGCACCAAGGGAGCTCAAGGGCACAGGGGAAAATTCAGGGGGAGCAAGGCAAGGGAACAGGACACCACCAAGCAAGGGCTGGTGTGCAGCCCTTGCAAAAAACAGGCAGGGGAAGGGAGCCCAGCGCTGCATTGCCTAGCACCCCCTGCCTCCTCCCAAACACTTACTACACTGCAGGGAGGGGGAAGCAACAAAAGGGAAACATCAGGTCCAAGGTGTACGGCAGGAATGGAGGTACTAGGCCACACACGTAGGTGTGAATGGCTGTTGGCGCTAGCCGGCCATAGGGGCAGGAAGCCTCTGGTGACATGCATGCCTGCAGGCAGTTCAGAAAGGGAATAGAAGCAGAGGCCTGGCTGATAGAAAGCCAGTTCTCCCTGGTACTCTGCACTGAGTACCAACACTCATCTGAGAACACAGAAGACTCTCTTCTTCTTTTCCTAAAATCCACCCACCCTAACAGAGGGAAGAAGAGAGGGATGGCGGGGCAACGAACGGGGCCCACAAAGTCGTGGGAAGAAGTTGGCGGCACGGGCCAGTTAGATGCCACTGGCCCGGTGCCCAAAAGATAACAGATGTTTTATCATTGTGTTTGTTTGGATAAATACATTTACCCAATTGTTTTATGATATTACAGATTGCAATAAAAAACCACAGCCTTTTTATTGCCAACCACAACATCACGCCTCCAGACGATTATACACGATTATACACACATACACTCATCTTTCGGTGGTTACATATTTACAGTTATTTACAGTTATAGCAGTTTTACATTTCAGCCCTTTTCAGTTATTTACAGTTATAGCAGTTTTACATTTCCGCCCTTTTCAGTTATTTACAGTTATAGCAGTTTTACATTTCAGCCCCTTTCAGTTATTTACAGTTATAGCAGTTTTACATTTCCGCCCTTTTCAGTTATTTACAGTTATAGCAGTTTTACATTTCAGCCCTTTTCAGTTATTTACAGTTATAGCAGTTTTACATTTCAGCCCCTTTCAGTTATTTACAGTTATATCAGTTTTACATTTCAGCCCCTTTCAGTTATTTACAGTTATAGCAGTTTTACATTTCAGCCCCTTTCAGTTATTTACAGTTATAGCAGTTTTACATTTCCGCCCTTATCACATGTGCGGTTAGTGTGTGAAAAGGTGTGTTTTTAGCTGTTTGTGGAAGATCTAAAAGGAGTCCTGGGCTCTGAGGTGGATGGATAGGGCGTTCCACAGTTTGCTAGCCATCGCAGGGAAGCTACAGCTGCCAGCTTTTTGGAGCTTGACCTTAGGGGTGACGAGGAGCTGCTTGTAGGCTGCTCTGGTGGGTCTGACTGATAGGGTCTCTGGTAATTTTGTCAGCCAGGTAGGCGGGGGCTACCCAGTGGAGGCACTTGTGGGTCAGTGTGAGCGTTTTGAAGCGTATTCGTTCTTAGATGGGTAACCAGTGGGTTTTAAGTCTGGTTTCTGAGATGTGCTGATCTAGGAATGTTGAGCGCTGCTCTGATGGCATTATTTTGAAAGACTTGGAGTTTGTTGATGTTGTACATAGGGGTACCCGTGTATAATGCATTGCAGGGGGACGGCAGGGGGCACCCTGCGGCATCCGGATTACCGGACTCGGATACAGGAGCTGAGGACACCCAGCTGACAGGCATCTTGGCTCTGGGGGCACGCAGGCCGGGGCTGTGACAGTGGGCCATGGTCACACAGCAGAACAAAGACAAAAGACCACACTAGTCGGAGTTGCCACTTCCTGGGCCTCTGCTGCACTGCCTCTCACGTGCCAGCAGAGTCCCTTTTTTTAAGATGAGTCATGACAAAGTCATGACTCGTATCCTTAAAGGGGCAACACACCCCCAGTTAAATGGGCCATACACAACACTCCTCCTTTATTATAATAAAAGCAAAACAAACATCAAAACAGCAACCCTCTGCGCAGGCCCACAACTATGATGCATTCCAGTCCGCACACCACTTCTATCACCTAGAAAACCACATTGAACTGTGGTGCATTCCAGTCCGCACACCACTTGAGGTCCAGTGACCCATTATGGTATCAAAATATGCCTGGATCAAACTGTCCTTCCTGGGGAGTCACACTGCAGTCCCCGGTCTTCCGCTGAAGGCACACATGGCCACTTGTGCTGCTGCTGGACAGAAAGAACACATTCTCGTCTTCCTCATCCAGAGGCAGGCTTCAGCAGTGAACCCCGCCAAACACAAAATGAACAAAGGGACCAGACCTGGTTTGGCGCACTGAGTAAATCTCAAGAAGGACCTTTACAACAAGAAATGGCAAAAAAAGAAGACCATGGCCATTTTGACAAAATGGGAACCCATGGATGCTATACTGCAGCTGCGAACTCAGCGTGCGGTAAAAACACTCAATGGTAGTAAAAAGTAAACCACTGCCACCAGCCATTAATTGTAGAAAGGGTAACATAAAAATGTTACATGAGAAAGTAGACAAAGGGGATACTAACTAACCCCTCCAGCTCTTGGAAACAGTAGTTTAACCAAAAGAAGGTATTTAAACTTTTGGGAAACCTGAAAGATTTCCCTGTGTCACTGTACTGAAGGTGCTGTGTGTCCCAATGTAAACAGATGATGCCTATGGAGTTTATCAGACTCTAAAACCAAAAGAAACACAGTGTTCAAATCAAAGATAAATATATGAGTGGGAAAAAGGTCTCACTTTCTCCAGGATAATAATCCTAAAGTCCAGCAAAAGAGCTGGGGGTCTGTAAGGTAGAAGGGAATGAGCACATTTCTGAGAATTCTCCCTACCATGGAAAGTAGCGCATAACAGCCCTGAAAAACCATTGAGGTCCTGAATGATACAGTGACCTGGAGGATCCTCCGGGATGCCAGCAGGGAAAAACCATCTTGGGTTACAAAAAACCCTGATGTGGAAGGATCCAGGATGTGCAGAAACTTCAGTGTTGGCAAGATGAATTCTGATGCACCTATGGTCGGGACGTTAGTAGAAGACGGAGCCGGAACACTGGGCACAGTGCAAATGCTTACAGGATACGGAGAGGGAGAAGCAAGGAGAATTTCTTTTAATTTTTTTTTTATTTGCAACATCTAGTTTCTTACAAACATTTGTTACAATACATCGTCAATTCACTTCTATCATAATTACAAAACCGTTTAGATTTTTTAATACCTCAGAGCAAGACTTTGTCAAGAAAGTTTATCACTGAACAAGTTAGATGGAACGAGCTGCCACTCAATATTCGATACCACAGATCTTCCATCATTTCATTTACTGGCTTAAATTTGATCAAGTGGATTGATCTCAGCTCCTTTATTGCCATACATTCGGTTATCAGGTGTTTTACTGTCTCATCTTGGCTTTTACAATGCCGACAAGCTGCATTAGTATTCTCTGCCAATTTCCTTTTTACTGTCATATAATTTGTCTTATAGAGATTCAATCTAAGTCTAAGAAATCTGTCCTTGTGATATCTCGACGGGAATTGGCATAAGTACTTTGGCATTTTATCCACCTTGTTCTTTGTAGGTCCGAGCTCCAGTGCTGTCGACATCATGTCATATTTTTCCAAATTTTCGATCCACTGCCATTCTTTCAACAGTCTTCTCGCAGACTGCGGCCGATTTAACAACGTGTCCATTGAAATGTTCGCATTTAACATGATGGTTTTCAATTTCTCTGACCAGTTTAGTAATAGACCAGTATAGTGATGTGTCTCTCCTAGGTTTAATATTCTATAAGCCGGTTCTGGCTATGACATTTCAATCTTTCGTAACAGTAACAGGGATTTCCATAATACTGTTCCATAAAGACTTTCTAATGCTAAGTCATGGCGCAAGATGGTCATTGAAATGTTTTTAGGCAACCGCAGGGCATATCGCCAAAATAGGCCTTCTAGTTTAGACCAGATTTTTAGGTCTATGTTCCAACCTGCTTCTGAACCGTAAGTTATTGTGGGGATTACCTTCTGGAGGTAGAAAATTCTCAGTGGAATCCTTTGCTGCACATATTTATATGCTCTTACCATAACGGCGGTTCCTGATTACCTCTGCCAGCACTGCGAGCTGGTAAACGCTCTTGCTGGTGCCTAAGAGCCCGTTGCTTCCTGGAGATGGCGGGGCTGGGGACACGCACGTCATGATCACGTGACTCCCTGATCGCCTCTTAACTACGAGACAGCCGCCCGAGCGGCGAATCCTTTGCTGCACATAATTATATGCTCTTACCATAACGGCGGTTCCTGATTACCTCTGCCAGCACTGCGAGCTGGTAAACGCTCTTGCTGGTGCCTAAGAGCCCGTTGCTTCCTGGAGGAGGCGGGGCTGGGGACACGCACGTCACGATCACGTGACTCCCTGATCGCCTCTTAACTATGAGACAGCCGCCCGAGCGGTGAATCCTTTGCTGCACATAATTATATGCTCTTACCATAACGGCGGTTCCTGATGACCTCTGCCAGCACTGCGAGCTGGTAAACGCTCTTGCTGGTGCCTAAGAGCCCGTTGCTTCCTGGAGGAGGCGGGGCTGGGGACACGCACGTCACGATCACGTGACTCCCTGATCGCCTCTTAACTACAAGACAGCCGCCAGAGCGGCGAATCCTTTGCTGCACATAATTATATGCTCTTACCATAACGGCGGTTCCTGATTACCTCTGCCAGCACTGCGAGCTGGTAAACGCTCTTGCTGGTGCCTAAGAGCCCGTTGCTTCCTGGAGGAGGCGGGGCTGGGGACACGCACGTCACAATCACGTGACTCCCTGATCGCCTCTTAACTACGAGACAACCACCCTCGCGGCGTTAAGCCTGATAGGTGTAAAGGGCGCCGACTGTTCTGCGGCTGTTCGGCGCGCTGGGATAAAGGTTGAGATAGATAGTAATAGTCTAATCCTCACCCAGGTGGCTTGGACTTGGTGCATGTAACCAAATTCGTAAACATACTGTAAGATAACCACCTGGTGGGGGGAGAGTCGGTTTAAAGCTTGCTCCTTACATTGCCGGGCGCTCCCATACAAGGTGGTTTTGTGGAACATTGCATCTGTATCACCGCACTGATGTGAGATTGGTGTTATATCTGCTTGGCAGTTGTGGTAGATAGCTACCCTTGTTTTAAACTCCATCTAAGAAGTGATCTTGTTATATAATACGAGTCTCAAATTGCTCGCTTTTAACAAATAGTTTTTATATTTTGATTTTGTTTTTGGGTAATATTGCTTGAGGCACCTTGTTTTACTGATCTTTTATTGGTTTTAATCTATTGAGATTATGTTATACATTTCTATTTATATTGAAAGGTGTGTATTGTGAGCACTATTTTACCTCTGGAATTGACGTTTGATTTTATAGACCAGTGAAACTTTAAAGTGACCTACTGTTTGCTAGGTTAGAAGGCGGTGCCGTATAGACATTCTGTACCCTCTATTATCATGGCCCCAAGCCCATGTACTCATAATCTTAGGTCAAAAAAAGGCAAACAAAGTACACCAACAACTAATATAACAATAGTACCTAAGAAAGGGGGGAAAGGAAAAAATAATAGGAAGGGAGAAAAGAAAGAGCTCATTGGTGAGATTAAAGATGTACCTGGTCAACCCAAAATACTTAGTTTTTTAACTATTAAAGAAAAAGTATCGGTACCTGACACTGAACAACCCCTCCTTCTCCCCTCTAACAGTTCAATGATTGATAATAATTCTTTATTGACATTAGTGCATAATCTGAGGCGCCAATCCATGGGAATATATAAGGACCATAACATTTCTGCAGTGGAGGATATTGAAATGAATAATATTATTGGATCTAATCTATCTGACACTCCAGATTTGACTAAATTTGCACAAGAAGAAGATATTGGAAATGAGGAAGAGGTGTCATGGAATCCTATAGAGAATTCATTTAATAATTCTCTTAATAGAGATATGAGTGGGATTAATGAAAACCCCCTTGAGGTTGGAGAAAAATTTGATGCACTCACCACCATGATGGATGTTTTAATGACCATTTGTACTAAATTGCTTAGAGAACAAAGGGATATTAAGGTAATGGTACAACAGAATATAGATAATACTAGATCCCTTGAGATTGGGGTAAAAGAATATTGGGGGGGGGAGTATCCATTGGAAATAAGTGATGATCTTGGAGATTTGAGCAAATTGGTCTTAGCGGCTGAAAATGAAAGTAAGAAAGAACAAGCCCTGTCTAATCTACCCCCACCGGAGTTGCCCAATCCTAGGGATAACACACCAGAAGAAATAACCCTGAATGAGAGTGTTGTTGTAGTAACAGTATCTCAAGGTTTGAAGAGAGGCACTAGGCGTAAAAAGAAAAATAGAAGGCCCACTCGGAAAAGGGTGGCGATGGCTAAAGTCATAACTACAAAAAAGATTAAAAAGAACACGATGGCCCTAGCAGATACAGCTTCCCCAGACTCTGAATGTGTAGAGGTGGGGAACCACTTTGAAATTATTGAACATCAGCAGAAATTGGACTTAGGCAAAAAAACGAAAACAAAAAACAGGGGTTTACAGGACTGGTTAAAAGGAAATAAGCAGGAGTTGGAGGAATTTGGACCCAAGGATAGGGCACTTATGGGAAATAATTTTAAATATGTTACAATACCTCGGAATAGTAATGATATGACTCTTACTAAAACAGAACAGGAAACATATATTAGGGAGATGGAGCGTCTGGTCATGCATAGTAATTATAAAATTGGCATGGCTAACTTAGTTGGAATGAATGAAGAGCCTCTGTTTCCAGTGGGAAAAACCATAAAGATTATAGAAAGGGATACTACAGATGAAAGCCCCTTTCTAAACCGGGCATGGTTATTGAATAAATTGTCATCTATACCGCAGTTACAAAATATTGATACAGGGGACATTGAATCTATTATACTACCAGAAATTGGCAGTTGGGAAAACTGGGTCATTGCCAGATTTAGATCTGCTGTGTTTGTTGACCTTATACGTGAAAACTCCAATGGAATATGGGGGAATGAATATGAAATTGTGATATGTAACTCTCCCCCATATAAAAATATCAGTACAGCAAATAGGGGTTTGAAGGGGTATCCTCAAACATGTATTGAATCTGGAAGTAATTTAAAGGACACAAACATTTTGGAAGGAAATACCCCATGCTCAAATTGAGATGAGGTATGCACTAATGAATATACCCTTCTCTCTTGGAACTGTAGGGGTTCTAACTCCCTTTTACACAAGGATGGTATAAAACTACTCTTGGAGAGTGACATTTTTGCCCTCCAAGAAACTTGGATTACTGGGGAAATCTTATTGGATGGATATAATATATGGCAAAAACCTGCCGAAAAGGGTGAGAAGGGTCGCCCATATGGAGGGCTCTGTATAGGGATAAAAAATCATTTTAATTGTAAACCATATGAGAAACATGGGAGTCTCCGGTATGTCATGTGTGCATCTATAAATAGATGAAGCCATACAAGGAAACTTCTACTTATAAATATCTATTCTCAACCTGATGGGGTCAACTTTTCGGAGATTGGGGAGTATCTCAACCTAACCCTTGATAGTTGGACTCTGGAATCTCCTGATTCTGATATTTGTATAGTGGGAGATTTTAATGCCCATTGTAATATAGCCGCAAAGGATATGAATAGGTGTAAAGAATTGTGGGAGGAAACTGCTATATTTGCATCTATAGAATTACAGGATTGTCTAGGGGTTTGGGGAAAAAATCAGCAGACCCTATTAGGCTGTCGATGGATGAACTTGATGTTTGACTGGGGGCTTACATACTTGGAAACAAATATAGGTACAGGGGATGGGAACACCTGGTCTAATGGAAAGGTTTCTTATAGGCTTGACTACATGTTCGTTAATAAAAATCAAAGACGCACAAACATCTCGTTCGAACATGTAGATATCCTGCTGAGTGATCATGTACCTCTCCGGGGTAAATTTAACTGTGACCCAGGAACCCAAAGATGGGGAGTGGGCGAGGAGATGAATATACAATTTTCAGCTAGTGGAAATAGGATTACTTGGTCTGATAGAAACCTAGCCTCCTTTAATGGTCTGTTTGATCGTTTAGTCATTGATGGTCACGACATAGCTTGTAATGGACTTAACTCTATTACTAATCTGTTGGGTATGATACGTCGTACAAACAGTAATGTCATTCTGAAAAGTACAAAGGGGAAAAATCACACACATAAGTTCGATCAAGCAATCTATGATAGGAAAAAAGAGATGAAACGCGATATTTGGGAACTTAAGCAGATATGTGACTTAGATGATAAAGAGAGAAGTAGAAGAATAAGTAATATAAAGACACATTATAAAAATTGGATAAAGGATTATAAATACAATACCAACAACGTAAATTGGAGATGTATATATAAGTTATGTAAAACTCATGACTCAAAAAAAAGTTGGTATCTATATCGCCAATTTTTAATGGATGAAGATAACAGGGAAATTAATGATGTTGGTCAGGAGGTTTGGAAACAATATATTACTAACCTCTTTTTCAAGACTAGTCACATATCAGCTAATACTAGCCTAAATCCATGGGGTATGGCTAATATCCCCTTTGATATTATTGATATTCTTAAAGTGATATCAAAAATGAATTCCTCTCGTGCCCCAGGGCCGGATGGGTTGGCTAACATTGCTATAAAACAAAACTCTAAGAAATGGGCAGGTATCTTTCTCCAACTATTCACGAGTATATGGGGAACAGGTATTATACCGGAAAGTTGGAGGAAAGCTATTGTCGTCCCTATATTTAAAAAAGGGGACCAAAAACTGCCGGATAATTACAGACTTTTAGCAATGGCGGATAGTAGTTGCAAGATCTTTTGCTCCTTGTTAGTAAACATCTTGAATAATTGGATAGAGGAAAATAGTTTACTCTCTATTCAACAAACGGGATTTCGAAAGGGATATAGCACCCTGGATAACCTGACCATGCTGAACTACATCATAGCCAACTCAAAGGACAAGGGGGAAAAATTATATGTATGTTTTATAGATTATTCGAAAGCTTTTGACTGTGTTAATAGGGGACTTTTGTGGGAGAAATTGAGAGTGAAAAAGATTTGCCCAAAAATCCTTCATTTTTTGGAGGAAATGTATAGGGATACTACAGTGACTATCTGCTTGGGTAAAGGAAGGATGTTGTCATCTGAGATTATAACTAACACCGGTCATAAGCAGGGTTGTGTTACCTCTCCTATACTGTATAATCTATATGTATTAGATATGTGGGAGAGTTTTAAGACCCTAAACATCTTCCCACCTATTGTGGCTGGGAAACCAATATGTGGACTTATGTATGCAGATGATACTATCCTTATGGATAAAACTCCGATAGGACTGCAAAGAATGTTGAATGGTTTATCTGCTTACTCGGAGGCCAACAACCTCAATATTAATATAAATAAAACAAAAATTATGGCATTTGGAGTTACTAAACAGGAAAAGAAAAGGCTTATTTCCAGATGGCATATTAATAATATTAAATTAGAAGTTGTTGATGCCTATCCCTATTTGGGGATGCCCATCCTGAGTAAACCATGTATTAATTTTTTCCAAGAGGCAGTTAATTTAAAAATTTTAAAGAAATGGAATGTGATAAGGAAATACATGGCTAGTAAGGGTGGCCAGTCCATTGAAGGTTTTTTAGAAATATATAAGAGTTGTATTATTCCAGGAATTATGTACGCTATAGAAACAGTGGAAAGTAAATATCTGGGTAAATTAGACCAACTCGAAGGGAAGCTTTGGAGACCAGTTCTTGGGTTGCCCAAAGCTGTGCCTATACAAGCAATACGATGCGAGTTGGGGATAATTTCCCTCTCCACGTGGTGGAAAATAGGATGTTGTAAACTTTATTTTAAAATAATATTGGGGAAAGGGGGGAAAGAAAGCCTTCTTGGTCTCATAGGAAGAAATAAGAGCGAAGGCAGGTTTAAGAATTCCTACATGGTTAGTTTACAAAATACAGTACTAGTCTTTCTTGAAATTTTAGGTTTTAATGAGCTCCCGGGGAAGGACAATATTGTACGTATCTTGAAAAATCTCAAAGAAAAAGCATGTATTTGGGATTTGTGTGAAAATCAGTCCTATTTATATAATATCCCCCGATACACAATGTATGCTCTTCAAGGTCTTAAACCAGCCACTCCGAAACAATATTTGTTAAATACGGGAAATAGGACTTTGAGGAGATTTATTTTACAGCTACGTATGAATACTCTCCCATGTAATGAAACTACTGGGGCTTGGGCAAATATACCCCGTGCTGAAAGATTGTGCAGGCACTGTAAATTAGAGGTGGAGACAGTAAGACACATTCTAACTATGTGTACTAAATTAAAGGAATGGTTTTATAAAGGGTACTCAAATTTAGTTGGTGACCTCCAAATGATTGAATCTAATCAATTTTGGTCAGTAATTTATGACGGTGAAATTAAGTTTTTATTGGGGCAGCCTTTTATATTTGGAAGTGAGCAATTTCTTTTTAAACTTGTGATATCTTTTCTTAAATGTGATATCCTGTTTGTATGATTTACATAATTTGATGTGTGATATTCCCTTCTTATGTATGGATAATATGAAATTAATGTATGTTCTTTGTTACTGATGTAATTAATTTTGTTAGTGTATAAGGTTTTAATTAACCAATATGCACTTTAAATAAATAATTTTAAAAAAAAGGTATCATTGAGAATTTTCCATATAGGGCATGTAATCTAGCACCTTGTAAGGCGAGCATTCTTGTTCGGTGGATAATATCCTGCACCCAGCTCCTTTCGCATATCGAGATATTAATCATTATTCCTAGGTAGCAGATTTCTATCACTTCTTCAAGCTGCTTTTTGTCAATCCACCATTTAAAGATCTTTTTTTTTGTGCCAGGCGTACATCTAAACTTCATAATTTTTGTTTTTTCCACATTAATGACCAGTTCATTATCGGTCATGTAGGAATCTAGCTCTGACAAAAGCCGCTGTAGCCCTATTCGAGTCTTATCAACCAACACTATGTCGTCGGCATAGAACATGCAGCTTATTGGTTGACCATTGACTTTAGGAGGGAAGCAGTTGGCACCTGCAATATTGTGATATCGGCAATATAAAATTTAAACAGGGTTGCGGCTAGGGGGCAACCCTGTTTCACCCCTCTGGTTGTAGTAATTGATTTTGACAGGTCACCTTCTGTGTTTAGCCTTATTCTGATTGTAGTATTAGAATGTAGAGCCTTAATAGGGAGTAGCAGAGAATTAGGACACTTTCTATTTTCTAACTTTGCCCATAGTTTTTCACGGTTTATAGAATCGAATGCTTGTTGTAAGTCAATAAATGCCATGAATAGCTGTTCTTTTTTTCTTAGGGCTTCAAATTTTAATAGGTTCATTAGGGCGAGATTATTCTCTGTTCCTACGCCCTTTGTGAATCCTGTTTGTCTTATATCCGGCAAATCGACTTTTTTTGCCCATGTTGATAGTTTCTTTTGTAGAAATGTTGCTAGTATTTTTCCGATTGTATCCAGAAGGGCAATCGGGCGATAGTTTACTGGATCGCCACGATTGCCCTTCTTGTATATTGGTACTAGTATTGCCTCAGACCATGACTTCGGGACCTGTCTTCTTGCGGCTATTGCCACAAATAGGTTTTTGATGAATATTGCCCATGCATATTTATGCTCTTTTAGTAGCGTATTACTGATGCCATCAGGTCCGGCAGCTCTTGACGTTTTTAATCTTGCTATAGCCATGAGAATATCATCGCCAGACTCGATTATATCCCAAGCCGTGTCATCATTTCTAGTGTCAACAGATTGAGACAGCCCATTTCCAGAAAACACCTTTTGGAAGTGTGAGACCCAGTCGTTTTCGGCGACTCCATTTGACAGTAGAGATTCTTGATTCACTGATCCTTTATTCAAGTTTCTCCAAATTTCCCTTGAGTTATTTTTATTAATTAATGCCAACATTTCTTCGCCGCGCTCTTGGTCTCTCTGATAGGCAAAAGCTTTTACCCAATTCCGATATTGTTGTTTCCTTTGTTTTAATAAACTGAAGGTGTTCGGTCCATTTTGCTTCTTTATTTTTTTGACGTCTTTCCTGAGCTGCTTCTTTTGGTCAATCAGACTCCTACTCCATTTATGTTGGTGGACATTCATATTTTGCAAGTTGTTTCGTAGTGACCCAGTTTTCAGATCTGATAGTAGTGGTATGTAATCCAACTGGACAGTTTTGTCAAAATTTAGGTCCTGTATCTCTTTTGACATTTTGATGATTTGTGGTTCTTTGATTCTGAGTCGATTACGCCCATTATTTACTTCAAGAGCTTGCTTATTGTTTGTACACTTCTTTCTGTCCTTTAGCAGCCAAGACATTACTAAAGGATGATGGTCGCTATTTGTCGGTGACATAATTTGTAGATTATCTATTTTTACGAACAGGTTTCGCGACGTCCAGAAATAGTCAATGATCTTTTTGTATCCCATGTTTCCCCAGGTGTAATTTGGTGGTATGTCACCTCGCACCTGTCCATTAACCATCATACAATCTCGCATCTGCAGAGCTTTACTCCATTGCATTCGTCTTTCATTGCCTGGGCATTCGCCTATTTTTTGAACCTCGATATGTTTTTTTTGATCGTCGAACCACGAGATGTTAAGATCTCCACATATAATTAATTCGAGATCTAGACAGTTCCTTTGCTGACTGTCTATTATCTTGGTTACCGCAGAAATGAACGCTTCAGCCGATATTTTTGCCGGATTCCAATACACATTCAGCAGTAGGAGGTGTTCTTTGTTGTTTTGGTTATTCGTTGATCGCAATACGGTGCCCTGAACATATTTATTTGGATTGATTTTTTCGATTATTTCCCAGCCTGTTCCCGATTTAATCATTGTGAGCAATCCAGAAAAAGGACGTCCCTTATTATTTTTTCCAGCTGGATTTAGTAGTGTTGTGTAGCCGTCTTTAACTGGTGACACCCGCAGCCATGTTTCTTGTAGGCAGATAGCGAAGTTGGTTTGTAGATCTACCGGAAATTCATTATATAAATGAGTGAAGCCTCTTGTGTTCCATGAAATCACCATTACAAGGGCATCTGACCCCACTTCTTCTAGCTAATGCTTGTTTGAGTTAATGACTTCATTCCCATTCTTCACTTTTAGAAGCAGTACTGGTTTCAGGTGTTTCCTCAATTCTTCTCGTCGTTCATCCATGGATTCTTTGGGACTAATTGGGTCCGTTATCTCCATTGAGCCTCGTGAATTTGGTGGGTCATATATTGAGATTTCAAAACCCAAGCACATTAGATCTTGCTTTGCAGACAGTAACGTTCTGCGTACCGCTTGGGAATGAATATGAAGTACAACAATATCTACTCGTTCTTCCGATAGATATTCGACAATACGTATGTCGTCTGATATGATGTTCCTTAGCGCCGGAACTGCGTGTAATAGACGCATAGTGTTTCTGCGATTTAAATTGACGTCCATTTCATTTTTGAAAATGTTCTCAATCATAATTTTTCGCGAAGATTCTTTATATGTCTCTCTGTTGGCCTCATATGAAAAGTCAGCGGTTCGACTATGCGCTATTGTTTGTTTTGGATTCAGGACGGATCGAGTGTATCTAGATATCTTTCCACTGCTATCTGCTATGTATCTCTTCTGTTCAACAATGTGTTTGGTACTAGGTTTTTCCATTCCTTGATTCTCTTTTTGTCCGGTTCTCTGCTCCATTGTTTCCTTTGTTAATCTATTGACAGATTTAGATTGTTCTGGAGAATCAAGGCTGTTTATTGACTGTATTGAGCAGTCTGCCTCTATCGCCTTTGATCCTTCGTCAACTTCATTTTCGGAATAGGTGGACAGATTACACAATTCTTCCATTACGTCACCATAATCAACAGAGCTCTTGTCTGATTCAATTCGCCTTCGCTTTTTTGGGTTTCCATTATCTTTGCTCTTTGATCTGTTTTCCGATACTTCCTTTGCCTCTTCTGTCGTCTCTTCTATTGTACGCAATTTGGTTGATATGGTTAACTTCGTTTTTACTGGAGTTGTCAAATTTCTTATAAACTGTTTTGTATTGCTTCTGTGCTTAGTTACAGTCTGCGTGTTCTTTTTTTTATCCAACATTTTCTTGACGTTACTGTTTGACTCCAAAGTCTGTTTTTTTTTATTGTTGTTGGCTGTAGGTTCGAGATTTTTGTGCAGGACCACTAAAGATGCCATAGGACGCTTTTGAATTGGAGCATGATGGTTTCTCGAAACTTTCCACTGCTGTCCTTGTGTCCTCATCCTCTTTATTTCTGACATCGGCCACCACTTTGCTACCAGGTGCAGCAAGATTTTTTGGGCTGTTAGCAGTTTCACTTAAATTTATCTTTAAACCTTTTGTTGGGCATTGCTGTTCTATTTGAGCAAAGTTTTTTGTTAAATCAATGGAAACCAATCTCTCAGAGCTGGTAGCTACAATATCCTTTTCATTCCTCTTCCCTAATCCAGATATTTCTGCTTCCAGTTTACATTGAGTCTCTACATCTATTCCCCCATAGGTTTTTTTTTCAGTGGAGGCATCCTTTTTTAGTGAGAGTACGGACATTTGTTTTATATTATCAAACATTTCCTCTATCCGTAATTTAGTTCCTTTGTATTCTGTTAACAATTGCTCGTAAAGCCCACTCATGTGACCAACTGCTTGAGTGTATTCCGCCTCTTGTTTTACTTGGAACAACACAAATTGAGTTTCAATTTTATTAATTTTCTCATCCAGATGCCTCATTATTGCTCCGTTGTTTTGCACAGCTTCATTCAAACTTTCATATAGCTTGATAAAGGGGATTAAGGCTAATGATGTCGCAGCTAAAACATTATTATGAATTTGAATGGCAGCTGCTACAGATAGGTTTGATTTTGTCTCTCCATCTTTCTTCTGTGGACTACCATTGTATCCTTTACTTTGTGTGGTCTGATCGCACAAGTTAGTTCCTGGTATACTTTTTAGGCTGCTATTTGACTGTTCTTGTATTAATTCGACCGAAGCTTCTCCTTTTTCTGTATCTGGACTGGTGTCTTCTTTTGGGCAGGAGTATTTTCTTTTGTTTTTCGAGCCTAGCGGTATTATAGTCTTTTGGTTTACATCCAGCAAGTTGGCTAAACGTTTCTCTTCCAGACATGTCATTGTCAGGCCTGGCTCTCTACTGTTGGGGATTTGCTCTTGTTCCCCTTCTGTGTTTTTATCGGTGGTTGACTTCGAGATGCTGTTGTTCCTTGATATTCCCGGAGAGAAGCTTGCTGTTAGTTTCTCTTTCATCTCTTCAAAGTCTGCCAAAAGCCTCTTTGTCAAACGTGCTTCTCGAGCAGCCAAGTCAATCTCTTGTGGCCCCAGAATTTTTCCATTACCTTCTTGTAAGTAATTTGTCTGGCCTCTCATTCCGGTCCCAGATGGTATGTTTCTAAATGAGTTTGTAGATTGTATCTCATAGCTGTTTTGTTCAACTGGTATCGATTTGCATTGACTTGTGATTTTAACTCCATTAGTGTTTTTTTTAATTGGAGTACTTTCCTTCTGTTGAATTACTTGCTGCTTAGCCAACAACGGGAAAGTAAATTATAGTAAAGTAGAGTCCAGTGCCTTATTTGGTATTTCTAACGCCAGAAGTTCATTGTCTGTTACGTCAAAGGGAGATTGAAATGCTTCTGCATTTACTTCAATCACCTCTGGTTCCAACTCGCCCCTTTTTGAACTGGCAGACCACTGATTTGCCTCCTTGGCTACGCTTGCTTTTGATTCAGCATTATTTTTTTACAATATTCGCTGTCATTTTACACGACCTCATGGTGTTAAAATAGATCGTAGATGCATCTTTTTCCTTACTGTCTATTTCTCTCTTTTCATCCTCATTCTTTTCAACAATCACACATATATTTCCAGTTTCTGCCTCGGCATGCCGATGTGTTCGCGGCAGAATATGCTTTGGTCTAACATCAGTGATTTCTGTGGACATTTCAGCACTGCCTTCGTCTGGCGCATGTACTTGAACTTGAACTTTAGTTTGTACGAGTAATCGCTCATCCACGCTCTGCTCTTGTGCCGGCTTCTCCTCAATCAGTATAACGACTTCCTTGTGTCTTGATTCCGTGTCTTCAGTAGATCTACTGCACACCTCTTCTCGCGTGTCTAGATTTTTGTCATACAACCAGTTACCATTGGGGACTACAGACATATTAATCTTTGTCCCTTCTGGCGCACCACTTTCACCCGATGTTTGTACTGCGTCCACAGAAACACAATGGTTTATGTCACTTTCGATTTCATAAGTAGTTTTACTGGCGCTCTCTGAAATCGGATCATTGATCATCGTGTTAGTATGTATCAAGGTCGATGACTTCTGTACTTGTTTTAGCTTAAAGCGCGTTAGAGGCCCAAAGTCTCCCATGTGAATTCCTTACCTTGAGTTTTTCTTCTTCACGGGACCTCTTTGCTAGCTAATTCCGTCCCCACCGAACAAGGGACAGGTGTAAACTGCTCTCACAGTAGCAGCAGATTTCTTGTATAGTGAGTCTTAACCACCTTGAATATGCGTGGTCCTCTCAGCTCCCCAGTCTCCAAACAGTCAGCACGGCGCCCTTTTCACCACGCCGGGTTGACTGTTCTATATCAATGCAAAAACCCAGCAGGAGTGCTCAATCTCAGGGTAGGGAACTCCCGACGGCTTATGGAGCTGCCAGAGTCCGACTCTCCACCCCAAACCCTGAGAACTGAGGCAGTACTGGGAATTGGATTTGCAAATCGAGACCCCAGTTCATGTTACTCACAATCACAGGTCACAGCCGAACAACACAACAGCGTCTCCAGCCCTTACTGCCTCCAGGGCTGAACGCTGCAAGGGTGCTTGTGCCGTAGCTTTGAGGGCCTTCAAAGTCACGTGATGCGTCACGTGACCGCAGTCGGGTCCGCCTCTTTCCAGGAAGAAAATACACTTCAGCAAGAGCAGCGCTCGCAATGCTGAAACTGTTGAAGTGAAGTAAAATACTCTGAAGCCAAGAACACGTTAAAGCAGCCAAGCGTTCTTTTCACCAAATGCACAACACCCCGCTCGGGCGCTTGTGCCGTAGCTTTGAGAGCCTTCAAAGTCACGTGAAGTGTCACGTGACCGCAGTCGGGTCCGCCTCTTTCCAGGAAGAAAATACACTTCAGCAAGAGCAGCGCTCGCAATGCTGAAACTGTTGAAGTGAAGTAAAATACTCTGAAGCCAAGAACACGTTAAAGCAGCCAAGCGTTCTTTTCACCAAATGCACAACACCAGAAAGCCAGGAGAAATAAGAAGGAGAATGGAGAGAAATAGGGTGGAAAACTGGAGAATAACAAAGGGATGAAAAGATGAAAAGAAAAGGGGTAAAAGCGGCTAAGGCCGTCCGAAATTCTCGGAATCCCAAATTGGGGTGAGAGACACTACAAGGGCGAGCGGAGCAGCACGGGCTCTGGTTCCATGAACAAAAGAGAAAAGAACAGAGAAATTGGTGAGTAGCGTGTGGAACAACTAGACCGTGCTGTGCAGTCCAAGCAGAAGGGGCAGGTTGCCGCCATCTAGGTAGAAGTGATCTGAAGCACGAATGTGCCTTTTCCACTTGTACCATAAAGACCACCTCTGATAAGGGCGTTTCCTGACAACTCGGCAGATACAGAGGAAGGGCACCTCCATTCACAGGAAGCCCCTCAAAACAACAGTATAGGATAGAGGGACCTGGCTGGTGAAAAACCTACTGGCGTGTCCATGGGTCCTAGATCTTTCCAGCACATTCCAGCTCACAGCCTCCTGTACTGGCACAGCTGGGCAGCTGAGGAACATTCAGTCCAAAAATGGGGTTAGAAAAAGAGTGGGGGCCTTAACAAGTCACAAAACAATAGGTGAAGTTGATGCCTGTGAAGTGACTGGCAAAGTCGAAGAATCGCAAGGACCTAAGCAACATTGACCATATGTGCAGACTATGTAACTAAGGCAAAGGCCTTTAAGAAATGGTCGATTTTAAAAGGTAAGAAAGTTCGGCTTTTTACACAGCTGGTCTGCTGGGTGACTCGTTAATCACGAAGATATCTTGGTGATCAGAGTATACCAATTATAAAAAAGGGAATTGGTTAATGTTGTAATATATCACCATGTCACAAGGTGTTGCAGTTCTCTTGAGTGTAACGGTATAAAGCCTAACCCGTTAGTTTAGAGTTTGAAAAGGATACTACTAATTGAATTGGCGAAAAAGCCGTGACATTACATTGGTTCCAAGGTAATTTGTTAACCTTTAGTCGTGAATATTAGCCCAGATTTGAGAAAGGCTCAGCTGAGCCGAAACACGTGTTATCATCCAGGGCACTTGTACGGAATAAATACACTAACTTTTGCCACTAATTGGCGCAGAGTCCTGGAGTTTTTCTCTTCTTTTTACGATTTAAAAAGGTGTTTCAAATATAATATAATGAATGAGCAGCCAAAAATATCAACTCAAAATATTCAAATATAAAATCAAATCAAAATAGGTCAATTTAGACGGTAATCACTCTGATTTTAGAGAAAATTCTTGACGTATTGATTGATTTGACTGAATCATTCTAGTGACAAGCCATGAAGATGATATGTTACAAAAATCAAACCATGTATTCGCTTAGGTCAGGCGTCTGCATCTTGTGGCTCTTTAGATGTTTGGAACAACTGCTCCCATGATCCTTCACCATTGACTATGCTGACCAGGGCTGCTGGGAACTGTATTCCAAATCACCTGGAGAGGCAAATGTTGAAGACAACTGCTCTATGGTATAGCTACTATGCAGAGTGCACATAACATATATTCTAACTCCAAATGTATGTAACTAACGGCAGTGATTGTAAACACGGGGTATAGCGTGATCTACTGGGCAAGACCAGTATTGTCACTGGCCTTTTCATTGACTTTTAGTAATAGGAATTTAGAAGAACCAAAGCAATTTTTGGACCCCGCCAGGGCTGGCGCTTGCCACGTCTGGCCGAACCAAAAACACAAACTGCTGGTGGGGGCCAGTTTTTTGGCCAGTTTGATGTGTGAATTCCCTCTGCGGCTAATAGTTTTGACCAGTGTTGCTGAATAAATATTCTTTAAAATGCCCAAAATGCATTACACTTTATAAAGAAATCTCCCCCTAGACTATGGCCCAGTCCGACCCTGGCCCCAGCCCATGCAATGTCCTGGAAACACTGAGGGCCTAGTTCATGGAATATTTTGCACGGTGCAAAGTGACTTTTCAGCTGTGCAAAAATGTCATGAATCGGTCCCTGAATATATTGCTGCTGTTCACCTCGCAATCGAGAACAGAGAGCGCCACCTGCTGCTGTGAAGAGCGAACGGCTGCGGCAGATATGACTGCCTTACGCAACTCTGAACACGTTCGAATTCCACGAAAACATGTGCTGAAACTTTTAACACACGGTACATGCTGCAAATAGTTTCTTATCCCCCTCACACACCATACAAGAGAGCCTGTGTAATTTATAAGGTAACCTGCGCCCAATGAAATCTCTTGCACAGTAAGAAACGGAACTCTGCACCTTACACGTAATAACCAGCGCACTAGGACGTCTCCCCACCATAAAACATGGCACTCTGCACTTACTAAACTATAACCAGCTGGCAGTGACATCCCGACACCATGAGTGACATCGCTCACACTATAGGAAACGAGCTCATTGAGCCTATTAACTCATTAGCAGTCCTGCTGTAAAGTGACACCATGTGCACTAACATTCCCCACAACCATCTGGCAATCTCTCAGAGAAGCCTTGTCTTCTAATAGACCACATTCCCCACAAGACCACATTCCCCACAACCATCTGGCAATCTCTCAGAGAAGCCTTGTCTTCTAATAGACCACATTCCCCACAAGACCACATTCCCACAACCATCTGGCAATCTCTCAGAGAAGCCTTGCCTTCGAATAGACCACACTTTTTTCAGAGAAGCCTTGCCTTCGAATAGACTGCATTCCCCACAGCCATCTGGCAATCTCTCAGAGAAGCCTTGTCTTCTAATAGACCACATTCCCCACAACCATCTGGCAGTCTCTCAAAGAAGCCTTGCCTTCGAATAGACCACATTCCCCACAACCATCTGGCAATCTTTCAGAGAAGCCCTGTCTTCTAATAGACCACATTCCCCACAACCATCTGGCAATCTCTCAGAGAAGCTTTGTCTTCTAATAGACCACATTCCTCACAACCATCTGGCAATCTCTCAGAGAAGCCTTGCCTTCGAATAGACCACATTCACCACAACCATCTGGCAATCTCTCAGGGAAGCCTTGTCTTCTAATAGACCACATTCCCCACAACCATCTGGCAATCTCTCAGAGAAGCCTTGCCTTCAAATAGACCACATTCCCCACAACCATCTGGCAATCTCTCAGAGAAGCCCTGTCTTCTAATAGACCACCTCCCCCACAACCATCTGGCAATCTCTCAGAGAAGCTGTCTTCTAATAGACCACATTCCTCACAACCATCTGGCAATATCTCAGAGAAGGGTTGCCTTCTAATGACCACATTCGTCAGAACCATCCGGCAATCTCTCAGAGAAGCCTTGCCTTCTAATAGACCACATTCCTCACAATCATCTGGCAATCTCGCAGAGAAGCCTTGTCTTCTAATAGACCACGTTCCCCACAACCATCTGGCAATCTCTCAGAGAAGCTTTGTCTTCTAATAGACCACATTCCCCACAACCATCTGACAATCTCTCTGAAAAGCCTTGTCTTCGAATACACCACATTGCCCACAACCATCTGGCAATCTCTCAGAGAAGCCTTGCCTTCTAATAGACCACATTCCTCACAACCATCTGGAAATCTCGCAGAGAAGCCTTGTTTTCTAATAGACCACATTGCCCACAACCATCTGTCAATATCTCAGAGAAGCTTTGTCTTCCAATAGACCACATTCCCCACAACCATCTGGCAATCTCTCAGAGAAGCCTTGTCTTTGAATAGACCACATTCCCCAAAACCATCTGGCAATCTCTCAGAGGAGCCTTGTCTGCGAATAGACCACGTTCCCCACAATCATCTGGCAATCTCTCAGAGAAGCTTTGTCTTCTAATAGACCACATTCCCCACAATCATCTGACAATCTCTCAGAAAAGCCTTGTCTTCGAATACACCACATTGCCCACAACCATCTGGCAATCTCTCAGAGAAGCCTTGCCTTCTAATAGACCACATTCCTCACAACCATCTGGAAATCTCGCAAAGAAGCCTTGTTTTCTAATAGACCACATTGCCCACAACCATCTGGCAATATCTCAGAGAAGCTTTGTCTTCCAATAGACCACATTCCCCACAACCATCTGGCAATCTCTCAGAGAAGCCTTGTCTTTGAATAGACCACATTCCCCAAAACCATCTGGCAATCTCTCAGAGGAGCCTTGTCTGCGAATAGACCACATTCCCCACAACCATCTGGCAATCTCTCAGATAAGCCTTTTCTTCTAATAGACCACATTCTGAAAGCATGAATTCCAGAAACACCACCAGTAAAGCCTCAGAGCACGGGTATCAAACAGAGGAGCAGCCAAACCACAAATGAGTCAGAGCATGGAGGCAGAGAACACTTAAAAGGAATCCAAAATGGCGGACAGCCCTTATGAAGACTCTCTGTTCCAAACTTCAAAACACTCATCCAAACAATATAGCACAAGATCACTCACAACACACCTATGCACAGACACCAACAACCCAGATGAAATAAAAAATACACAAAAGTTGCAAAACACCTCTCCTTGTACACACAAAACGAAACCGGTTAAATTTATTTTTTAAAGGGGGAGCTCTACTCTGCAACACACCTCATATGATGGCGGCAGTCACCCACTGCATTATATGGGCATCTTTCTCACAAGGATAAACTGTGTAACACTCGCCCAGTGCCTCTCCCAATCCATAAATAAATAGTTGACACTAGGATGCCATTCAACCCAGGCAAGAATGAAATAAGGCATGCAGGGGGCACCAGGGTCTCCCTCTACTCATAACACAACAGCATCGACAATGCGGGTGACACCAAGGTATCTCCCAACCCAGACAGCAATGCATCACATACCAAGTTTGACAGCAGGGTCTCCCCCCATCCATATAGCAATGGGACCTGATGGCCTTCCAAATATACTATTTTGAAAGAATCCTAAAGTATGGGCTCATATTTTGTACACCTTCTTTCAAGAGGTAGTGGCAACATGGTGCATTCCCTGCAATAGGTCTTTGTTAATTCCCATTTATATAAAAAAAAAAACAAAAAGGCCAAGAGACTCTACAGGAAATTATCGAATTTTAGCCATGATTGACTCGAGTGCAAACATTTTTTCTCAACTGCTGTGACTGGGTCAAAGAGAAGATGATTTTTGGCAACCAACAAGCAGGTTTTAGAAAAGGCTACAGCGGTTTATCAAATATTTGGCTTTTAATGTATTTTATTAGAACTACTTTGAAATTTAAGTCAAAACTTTATACATCTGTTTTATTGATTTTTCTAAAGTCTTTGATATGGTTGACAGCCACGTTTCGTGGCATAAAATGGAAAAATGGGATTTACATCCACAGACGTTATATTATGTGTAGGATTTTTATAGGGACAATAGTTTTTCAAATTAGAATCATCCAGGAAGGTATGTTAAGTGATATGTTAAGTGATCAATTTCAGGTAAATCAGGGATTAAAACAAGGGTGTACATTGGCACCAGTATTATTTAATATATCTATGGCCGATTTAGAGAAAGCTATCGCTCATCACCCGAATGCCTGGTTGTCGTATGCAGACGACATTGTGGTCCTTGGCCAAACTGCAATTGGCTTACGACATAGCGTTGAGGCTCTGGAACAGTGTGCCAATAACCAAGGTTTCATTATAAATGTATCTAAAACAAACATCATGACCATTAGGTCAATAGGAAAAATATTAAGAGATATAAATGGGCCATTCAAAACGTGCTTCGAAGAAGTCGCTAGCTACTGTTACTTGGGATTGCCTGTTACGAATAATATGGATAGAGGGATTTGCTCCAAAACCATAATTAACAAAACGAATACAAAATGTAAGGCCCTTAGAACTTTTATTTTTTAAAAAGGTGGCCACACAACAGAGGGCCTGATACAATTGTATAAAATTTGCATTGTGCCTTGGAATCTGTACGGTCTGGAGGTTCTCACTGCAAAAGAAACGGCATGGTTGAGTGTGCTAGATGGTCAATTATGAATATCCATCCGCTCTAGGGGTAGCACAATCTGTTAACCGTGGAAGCAATTTGTAGCAAATTGGGCATTATTTCTCTCTCCACACGGAACATGATTCCCACCTGCGTTTTATATGTGAACATTTTAATGAATAAGAATAATTATAAGTCTATCTATTCATAGTTTTTGAAAGACAAAGTTCTTAAAGGTACCCAACCGGCCTTAAAACCCTGGTATAATGAGATGACAGCGTTCCTTTATGATATAGGATGTTCCATCCTCTCCAAAGATAATTTGGCCATAAAACCTATGGAAATTAAACAAAAAGCAGCGATTTGGGATCAGAACCATCGTGCTACAAATTTAGCAAGAAAGTAGCCTTATTTAAAGTGTGCTATGCAAGAGTTTCATTCCTTGCGCTCTTATTTAAAAAATCTGCCAAATGGGAAGGTGAGACGATTTATTATGTGCCTCAGGTTGAACCAACTCCCGACATTATCGAAGATTGGTGCCTGTTGGATATCCCATTTAAAAATCGAGTATGCTGGCTGTGTAGGAATGATATAGAGACTGCCAGACACTGATTGACTGATTGTAATGCCCTTACGAAATTTTATATGAAAGGACACACAGAATTGGTACATGATTTACATTTTATTCACACAGACCAATTTTGGGCTAATTTTTTTAGGGGTGAAAGTCTGGTTATGAATTTTACTATATTTTAAATATATACTGAAGTCACACTTTTTTTATCCATCAAAAACCCGGAAGCCAAGGCAAGACTCACCTGAACGCCCCACAAGACCCGCCGGGGGATCTCCGGACCCACTTCTACGGCCATCACAACTTTCCAAGCGGTCTATCGACACTCAAGACCAAGCCAGACAACGTCTGCGGCACTCCCCTTATCAGCGACCTCGCAGGGCGCAAAGGAAACTAAGCTGGAGAGAGCAATCTCCACGAAGAGCTCTCGCACCTCATAGATCGGGTGGGCAACCCAAACCACCACCGTCGCCAGTTCCGAAAAAGTCTGTTCCTCAAACTGGCCCTTGGGACTGGATAAAAGGGGCTCTATCATCCCACCGCCTCAGATAGCAATTACCCAAGGAAGCCGATGACCACCTATGCGACAAACTCTTGTCACTGGCCTCCTGGAATACCAGAGGTCACGCCCATCTGACTGACCCTAATACCTCTGACCTGGGCCATTTCGACATCTTCTGTCTGCAAGAAACCTGGCTCCAAGATACACCCTCTATGGACGGGTATGACATTGTGATTTCGCCGGCGACAAAAGGGCTACTAGGCCGTCCCTCAGCGGGTCTGCTCATCGGTGTACGGTCAGACCAAAATCTAAAAATGCTCAGGACCACAGCTAGATCATACGGGGTATTGGCAGTCCTAATTGATTGGAACCCTGCTTCGGGACCTCTAAATCGCCGGTCAAAGCAACCTTCATCCCCACCACTCGCTTTGATCACCACTTACTGGAACCCGCAAAGAACCACAACGCAACTTTTCTGCCAAACTATGGCAGAGGTCCTTGATGAGATCCTTATTGAATGGAACACTCCCTTCATACTGGTATGCGGTGATCTCAATGCGAAGTGCAGCCAGCAGAGGACAGACCGAAAAAAACCATCCGACGCAACTGAAGCAGAGCACAGAGGACAAGCATGGATGACCCTCATGGCATCCCGGAACCTACACAATGTTGCCTGGATCCGCGAAGGGCAGACGCTTCTCCCGACCTGGGAGAGGGGCCGGCTGACAGCCACATTGGATTATATTTTTGCGTCTCAAGCTTTGTGTGCTGCAATTCAAGACTTCAAGGTGGTTAAAACAGCCGCCAGCGACCATAACATGCTCACCACTTCTTGGAGCTCCCTAGCGAGGAATTCAACTTCCTATTTACCATCGATTGAAACAAATCCCAAACAATCACGCCTGCGACTGACCCTGACCAACATTAGAGCTATCACCGATCAGTACGTGGCTGAATTTGGGATCGACCAACCTTCCGTACCATCGTCCAGGCCGGACTACTATCCCATGCTCCTAAAATATAGGTGCCACCCGGCAGTGGGCCTAGCTACCCCCAAATCTTGCACCCACCAGTATGATCTGGAAACTGCGGGGAAAAAAAACGGCCTGAGAAATCTCAGAAGGCGTGCAAAGGCCACCAATACCGAAGAGGCATGGGACCGCTGGAGAACTGAAAAAAAGCCTACAAATCATGGATTAGAGCACGTCGTGCTGTTTTATACCAACAGGACGCAGAATCTATGATGAAAGTTCTACACGCAAAAAAAACGGCAGATTTCTGGGACTTGGTAAACGCCTCGCAAGGATCCACAACCTATAACATGAGTAATTCTGTTCCAGAACAAGTTTGGGTTACGTTCTACACTGATCTTTTCGCCAGCCTAGCGCTGGATACGAATTCGTCCTTTGTCACCACCGGAGCACCCTGGATCGATCTCTCTCTAACATCAACCATAAGTACTGCCATCCAAAAGTTAAAATCTTCCAGAGCCCCAGGCCCGGACGGCCTGTCGAACATAGATCTAAAAAAGCACCACGTGGAATGGGCTGCCTTTATGAGCATTCTGTTTGACCACTGTAGATCCACCAGACAGATCCCATCATCATGGTGCAAAGCAATCATCATACCTATCTTCAAACGTGGAACCAGAGAAGCACCGGAAAATTATCGTCCGATTGCCCTATTGGACATAATGGGAAAAATATTTGCCTCCCTTCTTCTAGATCATTTCCACCGCTGGGAGAAAACAGCTCCCTGCAGCGATCCTTACCAACTAGGCTTCAAGAAAAACGGTAGCACCACAGTGAACATCTTCATACTTTCAATTCTAAAAGCCAAAATAAAACAGGGAGCTCCTGCGGTGTACGTGGCTTTTATCGACCTTTCTCAGGCGTTCGACAAAGTGGACCGACCTAGACTATGGAGAAAGCTGGCAAACTGGAACTGTCCACCGGCCATATTACACCCTATAATAGCCCTGCATACCAACACCTCTCTTAACGTCCGTCTAAACAAACAGGGGGCCCTGTCCAGAAATATTCAGGCGTTCAGAGGTGTCAAACAAGGCTGTCCTCTAGCTCCGGCACTTTTCGTGGCTTTTTTGGGGGACTTCAAAGATTCGGAAGCGCTGGTGCGTTGCTTCCCCCCAAAGTTTGGCAATCTTCCCCTGTCCCGCCTCTTATATGCCGATGATATGATCCTGTTTGACCAAACTCCGATCGGCCTCCAAAGGCAGCTGGACAATTTGGCAACCTACATGACCACCAACAATCTCCAAATAAACCAGACCAAAACCAAAATCATGATCTTGTCCTCTCCACGCCACCCGCCGAAAACCACCGGGTCTTGGTCAGTTTGCGAAACCAGAATTGAAGTGGTTCAACAATTTAAATATCTAGGTGTGCTCTTAGACGGGTCGCCACATGAAATCAAAATGCAGCAACACCTCTGGTCCAAAACAAGGCAACTGACTTCCCAATTACGAGCACTCGACAGGAAGTTTGGCAAATTTTCATTAATGCCGGCCATCAATTTCTACAAGGGTAAAATGGTACCCTCTCTGACCTAAGGCATGGATGCCATGTTCACCATACCGCCCCAACTATGGCGAAAACTAGAGGCCTACATATGGAAGTCCCTTTTAGGCCTGCCGAACGCTATTCCCATAGAAGCAATCAGACGAGATCTGGGCCTTCTGTCTCTAGGCGCCACTGTCAGTGGGGCTGCTCTTGCCCTATTCAGGAAAACCTTAATTAAAGACAGTCTGCCAATCTTCAAAACAATTGGGCAGGAACTTGAATCAACCACTACCAAGTCGGTCCAAAAGTGGGTGGATCTTCAAAAAACCAAATTGGAAGGCCTGCAATGTTCACTCAATGACCTGATAACGAACCCACAAAGAGTAAGTGAAAAACTAAAACTGCAGGACTGGATCACCACCGTGGACAAAGCAGCTTCCATCAAGTGCTTAAACCATCTTCCTCCAACCTACAATAAACTGAAATCTCCCATGACGTACTGTCTGCGATTTCCAGATAAAAAACTGCGCTCAACTTTTCTAAGGGCTCGTTTAAATCTGCTCCACACCCGCGAAACCTTGGGAAGAAGACTGCAGACCACTTCAACTACATGCAGATTGTGTGAAGACCCTGGCTCTGTGGAGAACATCCGCCATCTGCTCCTAATCTGCCCGGCTCTGAACGACATTCGCGCCCCATTCCTGTCTCCGCTTTGGTTAGACTCGGTCTTGATCGAGGAGCACACGTGGTGGTGCCGCTTAATATCTGGCGAGAAGTCTCGTTGGGCGGTTGTCACGGCCAAAATATTGGAAGCAGCCTTCACTAAAATTGGCGGCATAGCTAGTGGCCTGCCGACCATGGCTGTTTAACTGATGGTTTTCTGCTACTTTTGAAAACTTCTGTGCAGCTGAGTCGCTGGGTTTTAACTTGGCGAACCTTTCTTTTGATTCTCTTTTGATTTTCATCTACTGTAACCATCAACTTCTTGTAAAAATCATTTTTCTTTTTCTTTGATTATACACAAGTAAAATAAAAAAAAAAAAAAAAAAAAATTTTTTTTTTAAATATTGCAGGAAATTCTTAAGATTTTACCATGAACTAACATGGATTGTTATTAACTTGTAGGCACTTTCTTTTTACAGTGATTTTATATTTAGCACTTTTTGCATTGTGAAAGATTTTATGTGTGATTATTTAATGAATGTTTGAATGTTCTTTTTTAAATCATGTTTAAGGTTAAAATGAACTAATAAACATAATTAAAAAATATATATATATATATATATATATATATAGCACCAGGCCTCTCAATCCATGCAACAATGATAATTTATAACGCGCTTAATTCCCAGAGATTTCTAAGTGCTGATCCGGGGTTTGAACCTGTGTTGCTCTGCGTCGTCTTGTTTTCAAGTTGAGTGTGTTGCCCCTGAGCTATCCTTCCAAGACCAAGTGTGACACCAGGGTCTCCCCCAACCCATACAGCAATAGCACCAGGCCTCTCAATCCATGCAACAGTGGCATCACACACCAAGGGTTTCGCCGTGGTCTAAAAAAAAAAACATACAACTAGAGCACTCGACACACAGGCTGGCATCAGGGTATCTCTCAATCCATACAGCAATGCTATCAGATACGATGGGTGACACCAGGATCTCCCTCAACCCATACCCCAATAGCACCAGGCCCCTCAATCCATGCAACAATGGCACCACACACCAAGGGTGTCAGCATGTCCCTCCTTAAACCCATACAACAACAGCATTAGACACAAAAGGTGGCACCAGGGTATCTCTCAACCGATACTGCAATGCTATCAAATACCATGGGTGACGCCATGGTCTCCCTCAACCCATACACTAATAGCACCAGGCCCTTCAATTTATGCATCAATGGCATCTCAGACCAAGGGTGTCACCATGGTCTCCCTAAACCCATACAACAACAGCATTAGACACAAAGGGTGGCACCATGGTGTCTCTCAACTCATGCAGCAATGCTATTAGATACCAAGGTCTCCTTTAACCCATGTAACCATGGCATCACACGCCAAGGGTGTCTCCATGGTTCCTCTAAACCCATACAACAATAGCATCAGGCACCAAGGGTGACACTAGGGTATTTCTCAAACCGTACAATTAAGCCATTGCAGACTACAGTATGAGCAACACTAGTGTCTATCACACACCCAGGGTGACACAAGAGCTTCCTTAAACCCATATACAGCAATGGTATCAGGGGCGCAGGCAACACCAGCACCAAAAAACGTTCATAAATGACATCTTATACTAGGGGTGACACCAGAATATCATGCAACAATTACAACCTGCCTTAGATGTTGGATGGACACTGATTGGGTATTTCTTAATGTGGCACCTGAATGCATTTCCCTTATTTCTTCCCTTGTGTTACCTGAAGAGCTAAGGAATAAACCTGCATTCCTGTATACACCTACGGCCACTTAGATTCTCCCAGGTCTGCACCTCATACTCAGACTTATGTAGACAGTGATGAAAGTCACAATTCTCAGAGGACTATTATGCATGTTGTGACGAATTTGGACAATTTGTCCCTTCTCCCCGGAGGGGATTGACACCCTTTGAGGCTAGGGAGAGGAGCCCGCTCAGCAAGACACACCCTAGGGGTCCGTACAAGTGTGATCTCACTGGGAGTGACTCCCTTCTCGTGGACAAGGATTCCCATTCTGATAAGGACCTCCCAGTCCAGCATATGTTATCTGCCTATGTGGAAACTGGAAAGACTGTTGTTACTTATGTTTGGAAACCACCATACAGTGACATCTCTCCTATCTCTTTGACTTCAGGTAGTGTTGGAGCCTGTCTGAACACCACAGTCAAAGAAGAAGGGCACATCCTTTTTGTTTGTGATGACGTATATATAAAAAGCACAAGGAACTTTGAATCAACTAGAAACTCCTACGCATGGAGGAGGAAGACTCCTAAGCAGACGCAAGCCTCTGACTAGAGATGTCCTGGAGGGGTGGAGCCACGCTAGACAGCGTAGCAAGTGATGGCACAGCAGAGCAAGCAAATTGCTAGCCCGATGCCTGAATGCTGGCATCCTGTTCGACCGAGAAGCCAACGTCGGTAGAGAGACAGAGATGTGAAAGTAACCGTCTCAACAGGTGGCACAACAGGTGGCACAGCCAGAAGGAAGCCATAGTGGGCCTGTGGCCCGGTAACCGATACCGAGACGATTTTGCAGAGGGGAGCCCAGAACCTGAGCTCCGTACGAGAGGTGCATTGGCCGCTGAGATGGGCGACTGAAGGGAAGCAAATGCTCCCAAGGAGGGGACACAATTGAGAGGTGCAAACATTGTTGATTGTCAAGGTTACGGGAGCCTGATAAACACGAGCAAATGTAAAGCAAGCCTATCAGAGCACCATAGGTCTTTGAAGAGCCCAGAGAAACTAAGATACTGTCAAGGCGGGGGACGCCGCAGAGGTTCCGGGAGCCTGATAAACCTGAGTGGGCAGACACCCGATTTAAACCAAGTTGTGACAAGGCTAATAGAAAGGCTGAGGTCAAGAGAGAGTGAGCCAGTCAGAGGACCATGGACATTTGGAAAGTCCAAGAATGACGAAGTTTAATAAAGAAAACTGTAGAGAAAGAGAGCCTGGAGGGTTTCAAACCCCTAGTCGAATCTAGGGAAATTGTATGAGAAAAACCTTAATTTTCCTGAGGAAAAGGAAACCGTATGAAAGACATTTAACTTTAGTTAATTTTCCAGAGGAAGAGGAAACTGTATGAAAGCTATTAACCTTTTACAACAGAACCTTCAGAGTGGTTATGAACTTTGTTTTGGAACATTGACGAACTTTGAATTTTATTTTGGGACATTGACTAACTTTGTACAGAAGGAAAAGAGATCCAAGGGTTTGGGCCAGGCAGAAGCCGAAGACGGAGACCATTTCTCCGGCCTTCTTCTGTCTGTTGTTTAAGTGTTAGGGCCAGTTAGCCTCTAGGATTTGTACTCAGGGCTATTTTTAATTTTTTTAAAATGTTTTATTAAACAGTTGTTTTAATCAAGATCATTCTTGAATTTTCAACTTAAAAATTCAATACATTTGATGATAATACATTCATTTTTAAGTACATTATACACATTTTATAAACCAAACAATTAATAAAAAAAGAGAAGAAAAAAAAAGAGAAAAAGAATCACAATCATTCATACATTTCTATACTCTTTGATATACAATTTGAACAATAACCAAATATCTAACCAAAGATATAAAAATATAAAGTGTAGAATTAAATAAATAAAGTAAAATTTGAAGAGTAGAAAAATAAAATAAAAAATATAATAAGATCCATTAATGAACCTGCATAGACACATCCATCATTGCTTGTAATCATTTCCTTTCCAAGTATTCTTACAGTTAGCTAAGAGTGTTGTTTATCTCAATTACATCAGCATACATTTTTATTTGCCCATCAACATCCTATCCACAATGTTTTTATAACTTACTCTTACACAGCTCCTTCTCTTCCTTTTTTTAAAAACAATTTTATTGATTTTATTCCAACAAACAACACAAACCAAATATACATCGCTTCATCCATGACCACTCCTTCTCCCGTTCCCTCCCCCCCTTCCGTGCCTACTCTCCTTCATGTTCTATTTTTGCGCCTTGTAATAGGGATTCCTCTTCCATGGTTTCTGTTGGATCGCGATCACTTGTCCAGTCTTGCGTGGGCCCAAAGAACTCAGCTATTAGTTGTTTCCAGGCTATCAGGCTCTCAGCCTCCTCCTCCGGCCCCCAGAATTACTTGCTTCTTACCATACTGTAGTTTCAGCCTCGGCCCATTTCTGTAGGTCTTTCCACCATACTTCTATCCATGGTCTATGGCATGCCTTCCACCCCATAGTGATTTTTCTCTTTGCAAGTATGTACGCTAGGTCTTTTAGTTTACTTACATACTTGCGTTTACGTGGTCTAGGAAACCCTCCTATCAGGCAGGCCCACATTGTGTCCACCACTATCTTAATCCCTTTCTCTGCCAGCCTATGTGCTACTTCTCCCCAAAATCTCTCGATTACTGGACATGACCAGAACATGTGCACCATTCCAGCGTTTTCTTCATCACATTTGGGGCATGATTGTCATCCTATGTTTTTGAATCCGTGTTGTGGTTTCCTCATCAGGGCCCTATGCGCCGCCTGTTCAACTGCAAATCCTTGTGAGAGCTTGCTGGCTCATATTTCCTCTAAAATTATATTCTCTACATAGTCCGTGGGGTCTTGGCCCTCCTCCCCCTCCGGCAGGCCGACCGCACGTTTGTTATTACGTCTCGCTCTCCCCTCGGCCTCCTCCGCATGGTTCTCCAGGTTGGCCACCTGTTGCTTCAGTATGTGGACTTCCTTGGCATTGTTTGTGCTGGTATCCGTGTTAGTTTTCACCGCACTCTCTAGGCCGCTTGTTCTTTCCGCCAGCGCTCTCACATCTTATCACAGCAGGTTGATCTCTATCCCTACTGCATCTATTCTGGTTTCCAGAGCGGTTCTTAGGTCTGCCATCGCTATTCTCCACAAGGTTTTCAACTCCGTGATGGCTGTTAAGATCAGGTGATCCTCTCTTGGCAAAGCTGATGGGTGCGGCTACCATACCTTGTGCTGGGGTGGTGGGGGTCTGTTGCGACTTGGCAAAAATGGCCATTGTGGGCTGCTTGCCCTTGGTTTTGCCTCCTCTTACCGACAATGTACCACCCTGCCTTTACTTCAGGGTCTGACTCTCCTGCAGCGTGCGAGTCCTGCCCCTCCGCTGCTCCTTCTGCGTGGTTGCGGCCTACTGTAGCACTGCCTAGCCTATATTTACTTTTGCTCTGTCCCAGTCCGCCTTGTGGGGGGTTGCAACTTCTGTTTTCTGAGGGTCTTGTTTATGGGGTCAATATGCGCTCTGGCGCAACACTTTAACCATGGCGCGGTTCTCCCTTGGCTGTTCCTGTGCGTGCCGCATACATCATGCGCCACCCTGTATGATGTGCCTTGATCCGACTTTCGGCCTTACCTTCCCACTCAGTGTGGCCTCATACTGTTGCAACTTGCTTGGCGCAGTGCACCCTTGGGTCGTTCCAGTCTGACCGGACCACCAGTGTCCTCTTGTGCACAATTTCAGTCGTGGGCCGCTCTTGCCTGCCTCTTCCATGAAATATGTGCTGATTGGGTACACTGCAAGCTGCTACTGCTGGTCCCCACTTGCCTCGAGGGGAGGCTCCACTGTTGCCGCTGGGCCCCTCTTGTTTTGTCTCGTAGGGGGGAGCTGCTTGCTCTGCTTGCACCACCTGACTGTCTTCTCCCCCCACTATGTGTAATTAGTCCTTCTCCTCTTTCCTCCGTCTTTATAACCACCAATTTCTAGTTAACAGTTGAGGGAGGATTGTAGCATAATGGGCAATGTGGCCTGTCCATGCATCCATTTATGTCCGCTCAGTCCCTCTGAGGCATAGCGCTCCTCTGCTGTTTTCCCCGTTCCTCCCGTGGGAGCGTTCACTGTGTGGGGGGGCACCACGACTGCACCGCGTGCCAACTGAGGGGCTGCGCAGTCTAAAGCTCCTACTGTGCGTGGGCTTATGTACGCCCTTATCGTCCCCCACCGTCTTTCCCCCCCCGCGGCAGAGGGGGGGTCCTCCGTGTGACTGCGGGCACCCGCTTCGCGCTCCAAGATTGTGCTATATCGCACTCTGCCCCCCGGCTCCTGGGTCCTGCGGCGCACCACGCTTCCCTGCAGGCCGCCAGGCTACTCCTGTTCTCGTACCTCCGCCAGCCCCGGGTGCCAGAGGGATCTCCTTGGTGCCCGCAGGGACACCCCAAACTTTCTTCTTTCATTCCCCTACCTCGGGGACACCTGGGCCGCTAATGCGATGTGGGCAAACGCACGAATGGCACCCACCAGTGTGCTCCGTCCCTTCGCAGCTGCCGTTCCTCGCTCCTTATTTCTGTCTTCGTAGGCCCTCGCATCAGTGTACTGGACTCTGTGTCTTTGTTTGCTCACCGTGTTTTGTATCCAGCCGTGACCTCTGCCGTGGGCAACAATGTTGCACAAGTCTATCAATCCGCAATCATTTTCCGAACGGCTTCGCGCATCATATTCAAGCTGCTCTGATGTCTTTTTGGTGTTGGTTTCTTGCTTTTGATCAGCACACTGCTATAAATGCCTTGACGGATCCACAGAGCTTCTTAAGAGAGCAGCCTAGTCCATGGCTGTTAGGCCACACCCCCGCTCCTTCTCTTCCTTTAACAGTAGTTCTAAGCCATATAGGAAGTTAAGAATTGCATATCTGACCTTCCTGCTAGTAGTGTGATATAACAGTTCCCAGAAACTAACAGTAGTTAGACTACGATGGCCTTCAAATAAATGTTTAAAATGCAGCACTCTCAGAGGGTGAAGCATTGAACATTCTGCACACCGATGACTCATGGTTTCAGGCTCAAGCTCGCAAAATCGACATTTCATCTCTTCTATTGTTATTAGTCTATGTTGGTATAATTCACTCGTAGGCCACAGATTCAAATGAAAGCGCAGGTAATCGTTCCGATGACGGGAACTAAGAAACTGATTTAAATAACTTTCGGCTTTAGGAACAAAAGGATTGGCCCAGAATTATTTGTACTTAAAACATGCATTTCTCATTTGGATCCAGTCATATTTCCAAATACAAGTTTTAGTTTTGTCCTGATTTTCTATCAGAAGCTTCACTGAAATTCCTGTATTTAGAATAATCTTCTCTGTTATTTTACGCCATGATAGAGGGTATGTATTTGGTGAATTTAACAGATAATTCGCCAACAAATTTAACAGCCCATTTTTAGAATGCGCCATGATACATTTCCGATAGAAGGAGCACAATTTACATTTGTATATTGCATATAGCGATAACAAGCCCAGCTCATGTCTTATTATACTTATAGGTTCTGATTTTGGGAGGTTGAGTACATGTTTCCAGTATTCCCCCTCCAATTTTGCCCAGTAATTATAGGATCTTTCAGGCCATGCTTCCGATCCATACGTAATTACAGGGGTCACTTTTTATTTATGATAAACAAGAATTGGAACAATAGAAAATGTACAGAATGTAATCTTAATTAAGCGAGCTTGTGAGATGGCTGTACACAATTTACATCTAATGTGCAAATCTAAGGAACCATGGCTTTGTTGGCTGGCTACATGAGTGCCCAAATAAATATAATAGGGCTCAGATGACAATAATACATTTTGTAGTTTATGTTTGATGTTACATTGTCTGATGTTTCCAAATTGTACTACTTTAGTTTTCCTAACATTAATTACGATAAAGTTTTTAAGTATGTATTTATCAAGGGCACTAAGTAAAGATCTTAGGCCATTTGGAGTTTTAGAGAATAAAACCATATCATCTGCATATAGAAGAAATTTTACATGCATTCCATTAATTTTCGGAGAGTCTGCATTAATGTCCATAAAGGACTCATTAATGTCACTTATGAAAAAATTGAACATTGCGGCTGCCAATAAGCAGTCTTGCTTTAAACCACGAGCAGTGTGAATAGGATTGGTTACCAGGGCATCAGTGTTCAGTTTGACTTGAATTGTAGTATCTGAGTGTAAGTCAATCACCCATTTTAGGATATACCACAAGCCATTTTTATTCATTATTTTTTTGTATAGTAATTCTCGTGGGACTGCATCAAACGCCATCCGAAAGTCTATAAAAGCTGTATACAGCGGTTGACGACATTGTTGTGAGTGACGGATAAGGCTATTCAGTGTAACAATATTCACTCCTGTTCCGAGGCCCGGTATGAACCCCGTTTGAAACGGGTCACAATAGTTATTTGTGTCCAACCATGCATTAAATTGCTTCAGTACTAGCCGAGCAAATATTTTCCCCGGGCAATCTAATAATGCGATGGGTCGATATGATTTTGGATCGACCCTGTTGTCCTTATTAAAAATTGGAACAATTAATGATTGTTTCCATGATTTAGGTACCTGCTCCCTTGTGAATATGTACTTGAAGATTTGATGTAATATATCTGCCCATTCCCGAGGATGATCTTTCATCATACATTGTGTAGTCCATCAGGCCCCATAGCTCGAGAACGGCTCAAGTTGTTGATGCAAAACATAATGTCTTCAATATCTATCTGAAATGAGTCTGTATCGCTTGGCATTGCTATGTGTAGCTTAAATTCTCCAAATGGAGAACAGTATATTTCTGCCAAACGTCTTGAGATATTGGATTAGTTTGAGCTACACCTTGGGTCTTATAAGTGGCATTATTTAAGCAGGCCAAAATTTCACTAGTGGATTTACTCAAGATTTGTTTGAGCATCAGCTCACCAACGCGTTGATGTTGGATAAATCGTATGGTTTTTAACCTGGCCTTACAGGACCTGTGAGCTGTTTTTTTCCCGCTCCTTTATCTCCACCAAATTGATTATTTAAACATTGAAGGTCACTCCGTAGCAGCGCCTTACGACGTTGCAATTCTAAGTCAAATACATGACGATGTTCTCTCTTGTTCTTTAGGTTCGATACCGTATAATCTTTAAAAATGTGCATTAGTTGCACATAACACTCTGAGCCATTGGTGAGCGGGGACCCATAGGCTTCTCCAATGTTGGTCTTAACTTGGGTAAGTCTACATCGATTCCAACTCAAATGATTACCCTGGTTATTTACCAATACATTTCTAACATGGTCACTTTGTTGAGTGATCTGGGAGTTCAATGGAAGCCTACACGATAGATGCAATAAATTGTGGTTGCTTAGGTCTGATGATATGACTTTTAGAGTCCTTGCATGTGTCAGAAATCGACTGTCTACAAATATATAATCTAGGATAGATTGTTGGTGACCCCTCTTCCATGTATGTTGGGGTGGAGTGTCACCTTCTATTGCGCCATTCAACATTACAAAACCTCTTTCTTTCATTATTGAGGATCAAGTTAGTTCGTCGTGTGTGAAGTCTGAATTAACATTAGTCAGAAGATGTAAATTCAGATCCCCCATAATTAAAGTATGTAAAATTTGAGGGTCTAAAAGTAGTTGATCCAAAATAATACATAGGTCCTTAAAGAACAGTTTTGCTGGCACTGCCTGCCTACTCCAGTAAATATTAATAATGGCGATGGCCATGGAGCTTCTTGAGAGTTTTGCTACCAGCAAACAAGGAGATGAGGAATGGCATAACACACAGGTTAATCCTGTGGATTTTTTCACTGCTATGAAGAAGCCACCTTTAGCATGGCCTAGGGATTGTCTGGTAGCAGGTGTAGTTATTATTGTATGGGAATCCCATACTGGGGTATTCATGAGCCAGGTTTCCTGTAATGCAAAGATGTCGTGCGCACCCATCTCAGCTTCCCATGAGTTTATAATGTGGTTGCGGCCTCTTGTATTCAAAGAGATTACACTTATATTTTCATTATTCACAAAATGTTATGATCTTTCTCCGGGAAGTTGTAACTCTGGGAATTCATTTGTGCACTGATAAGTTTGTTCCATTCCTGATCTTTGAATGGGCCTATACATTTTTATTGCTGGTTTTTCCATCTGTAATGTGGGAGGAGGGCTAGCTTGGCGCAGAAACGGTACTAGCAGATGGCAGTTTATAGAGGTTTTGCCATTGACGGCTTGCTGTATGTTGCAATTTGATTTCCTGACCAGTTTCAGGCATTGATTAGTGAAGGTACCTCTATATGGAGTATAGGATGGCAGTACCACTGTCGTTGATTCTTTCATAGTATTCACAAGCGGATAACCATTTGTTTGACTTTCTACTCGAGTTCTGCCTTGAGAAAGACCCGTGGGGTCGAAACACGTGTTGGCACGCAACTCTGCTATTGGAAACGGACATAATTAAATCACGCAAAAATCCAACCACGCTTGACTAGAAATTGATTTTGTATTTGGATTGAATATGACTCTGATGATCATTGTTATTTTGGATGCATAACTTGTATGAGCTGGCAGCACATCCAATGGTGGAACAAATTCACTGTTTTCCCTGTGTTAGAATAAAGCCCAGATTATATAAATCTAGTCTTGCTTGCTATACTAGTCTAGATTTCACATACATTTTTGCTTCATCTAAACTTGTATTATTATTGAATTCCACTAAGTCAATGTCTGAGGTTATCAGGTTCTTTAATATTGGGATTTCCGCACAAATGTTCAGTATGCTTGTTCTATTTAGCACGTACTGGGCATCAGGTAGATCTCGGCATTTCAACAGTAGAGAATTGTAATTTTTATAGCTATTTATACGCCCAGTCTATGCTTGGTTGTTAAGAAAAGATTTTTTAGAAATTGTCATTGGATGGCTAGTCAGTGCTACAGCATTTGTAAAGGTTCCTTGTGGTGGTCTATGACTTTGAGACAAGCACTGTGGCCCTTGTAGTAGAGCCGTAATATCAGGAAAAGCTGATCTCTGCCTTACCTCATCTTTTTTTGTTTTTCCTTCATTCTCTGTAATGTAAGTATCAATAGATAATTTTACGATGTCTCTTATCTCTTGTGGCATAGATTTCTCCACTCTAGGCGGTGGGATCGGTTCTACTGGCATATCGACTGAGTTACTAAACTGGTAAATTTCAATCTGCGATTTTGAATTGGGGAAAAGTGGATTCAAATGTCTTTCATCTAGTTTAGCATGTATATTTGTCTTTAAAGGGCACATTGTTGTAGTCTGTGCAAGCTTCGGTTTTGGTGACTTTACGGAGCTTTGTATTACATAAGATTCAATAGAGGCACGTATTTCCTCCCTGAGTCTATCAATGCTTAGTTGCACCGAGTTTGTGCTCGCTGAGTTGGATATATTAGTAGATGGTACCTCGATATTCTCATTATTGCAATTAGGTGCTACTGATTGCTTATCTGTGATATTTCCCAATCGTTGCTCAGTGTTTTTTGCTCCTTCATTAGTGGCTACTCTGTCAGAAAGAGCCACTAGATTGTCTAGAGGTTTATATGTCATTATGTATTTCACAGCATTCTCTGTGGTCGTATCAGAAGCTTTGCTATTGGCACTGACTTTTCGCTTGGGTAAATGGCTGATTGCTTTAACAATCCTTATGTTCTTTTTCTTAGAATGCACTTGTTGCGAATCTTTCATTGATTTTCAGTATTTCTTAGAGCGCTTATCACATTTGGCTAGTGAATCCACTCGATTTACCTGATTACTTTCAATCGGGGCAAACAACTCAAATATATTGGGTTTGATACTAGCTACAGGTCCCTTTATTAAATTCACAATGGGCGGCTCTGTATTTGGGAATTCGCAAGGTGGTAGCTCTATGACACCACTGGTATTCCTATCGTGGGTATGGCATTAACAAGTGGCAGTGAGGATTCTATAAACTCGATTCCTTCTCTGGGTGATCGCATAAGATCCTCTTGACGCCTGACTCTCTCGTCAATGTTATAGGTCTCTTCTCTTTCAAATGTATCTTGATTGCTAGGATGAGTCTTGTGCAATAGTGGGACAGGTGTTGTAATAGATCTAAGATATAGCTCCATACTGTATACTTTATCAGTAAGTTGCTCAATCATTAAGGTTTGGCCACTCATTTTATTCTCTATTGTTTCATACAATTTTGCTATAGTTAATAAGGCTGTATTCATGGCTCCTAGTGTATTATTCAAAGCTGGAGCCTCTGGAAAAGAGAAGCGTGTAGATTGACCTTTGTGGTGCCATATCCTGGAATCTAGAGCGTCTGGGGGTGGGAGAAATAAAAGAGAGTGATTCATTCACAAGATTATCTTGAATCGCCAGTGATATTCTTTTGCCATACTTTTACATGGTGATGGACTAACCAAAGATATATGCTCATCACGTGCAGGGACTTTATCATAAAGATTATTTTCCTGCAGTTGAATTAAATCCCCTGTATTAGAACAGATGTATAATACATCTTGTTGCAGACTGGATTACAGACTGGATTTACTGGATAACTCCATAAAATCCAGTGCGTTTTCATCAATTTCACCCACCAGGCTCAGTTGTTCGTGGGCTTGTCGTAATCTTTTTTGGGCTGCCACCGAACAACGGACTGGTTTCATTATGTTTACAGCAATATCTGGCGGGATTAGTGCTGTTACATTAGAGGGACACAATTCTTCTGTTAGAGAGGCAGATGCCATTCTAGTATCAGTGATTTCTCCCGGCAGCTGGACTATCTTGGTTTGTAGTGAGTTGACTGGCAGTGAGTCATCCTTACCCAGGACTGACTTACTCGTTACACTAGCTGCCATAGATTTTATAGGTGGACCACTGTCCGGGGTTATAGGTGGATTGCTTGGAACCCTTTGTTATTAACTTCATTTCCGTTGCATTCAGCCTCAAGATTCGCCGTGCTATGCTTGCTGGAATCTTTGGCATAGAACAGGCAAATGTCACAGGTGAGTGATATTGATCGGCGAGGCATTAAGCTTGCGTCTCGCGCAGCAGAAAATACATGTTTTGTTCTTAAATTGAACACACTCACCTCCGCCATTCGTTGCTGCCCTTCGGTAAGTTGACGTGACGGAATAGTGAGTGGCATTCCAGTTTTTAGAGTACATTTTTTAGTGCCCATTTCAAGGGCAGTGACACAATACAATTTACAATACCAACCTTAACGTAATATCTAATAGATCTATTCAGTGGTCAAAATAAATCTGTCTGTTATTATACTGTGGAGAGTAGAAAAAATGTTAGAAGTGAAAATGACTAAACAAAACAATACAATACAATGCAATTATACAATGAACACAATTGGGTGTATAACATTCAAAACTTTTCACCCATCCACCTCAGCACGCCTCAGACAGCCACTGACAGCCCTTTACGAACAGCGCTTCTCGAAAAAGCGCGCAACTCAGGACTATTTATTTTCTGACATTGACAAGCACCCTTAGTTTTACTGTTATTAGGTAAGGAACATCCCACATTTGCGTTAGGGCTAGATAGGCATTTTCCTTTTCATTGAAATAAAAACCCTTTAAATGGCATAATAGTCAGAGTCCTTCTTCCGGATCGCCACATATGTTGTCAGAAGTGAGATATGGATAAACCGACACAGAGTTGGCCCACGAGAAAGAGTCCATCAACCCGATATATAGGTTAACACCGGAGATGGAGTCGGATCACTCCCAAGTAGAGTTAGAACCCCACCGTCCCGCTTGGCCAGAAACCTGTGCTCCACCAAATACTGACAGAAGTAGGATGGGCCTTATCTTCCACCCCTTAACATCCGCCGAGGCCATTCCAGCAGTCAGCAAAAATGTAAAGAGGAATAATGATCAACTCGTTGGTCCCCGTAACTACTGAATTCCCGGAAGAGATAAGGACATTATTTCTTTAGACCTTCATGGCGAGCTTCCAGAAGGTTCCCTGATATATGTGGTTGTGCCAGCAAAATCTTGGCAGAAGAACGGTATAATGAGATTGCCCAGTCTGCCTTGCCTGGGAGTGTTTACATTTGTCATCCTGAACTACTCCCCCAAACCGATTGAGATCCAGAGGAAAGACTTGGTGGGTTATTTAATATATTATATGAGGTCCTCCTGGAAAAGCTACCAAACCTGGAAACTGGTGAGAGAGAGGTGTAGAGAACCCTGAGGGAAAGCATTTTAGGGAGAAACCCTGAGATTTGTTTTGAGCTTAAACTGGGTTGAAAAGTGAGCTACACCCTAGTCTTAATAAAGTTAAGACAGGATTTACCGTCTCCCTGGGAAACAGAGGGTCCTCCGATTTCCAAATGCCCATTGAATCCTCCTGCCCAGTAGAGAAAGAAACCCCTGAAAGTTTTGAGTTCACATCCTCTCTGTCTTCCGGCCGGAATAGATTTTCTGCGGAAAAAAAGAAGAGGAGGAAGAACAACTTAAAGGGATGGTCTAGTAAAAATTTTTATTTAAAAAATAGATAGGCCACATAAAAAAAAAAATACTAGCATCCTCCGTTTTAAAACTTCCTATGTAAAATTTTGAGCTATTCAAGCTCAAAATTCGAAAAAGCAAGCACAGGGGCGCAGCCATTTTGTGAAATGGAGGCCCTCCTGTGCTGGCTTTTGCTTTTGCGGCACTAATGAAGGAAAAGCCAGCCAGTTGTAGTAAACAAAGTCTACCGCTGGGTGGCTTTCCCTTCATTAGTGCCGGGACTCGGAGGACGCGGACCGGAGACCAGAAGCACTAGCTGCGTTTTTTTTTCTAAGTTTTCCGGGCTGGAGGAGCCCGGAAAACTTAGAAATAAAACCGCAGCTTTAAAAACGTTGTATTTATGTTCGCTTTTGAAGCGACCGCAAACATAAATACAACGTTATTGTGTTGGAAAACGCTGCGGTTTTTCTTTCCAAGTTTCTCAGGCTCCTCCGGCTCCTCGGAGAAGCCTGAGAAACTTGGAAAGAAAAACCGCAGCGTTTTCCAACACAACCGCGTGTGTTTCTGCCTGCTGTGGCTATCACTTTGGGTCTCCGGTGCTCCCCGAGGGGAGCACCGGAGACCCAAAGTGAAAGCCACAGCAGGCAGAAACACACGCGGTTGTGTTGGAAAACGCTGCGTAGTGTTTCTACCTGCAGCTCATTTCCCATTCCGAGCCGGAGGAGACTGAGAAACTTGGAAAGAAAAACCGCAGCGTTTTCCAACACAATAACGTTGTATTTATGTTTGCGGTCGCTTCAAAAGCGACCGCAAACATAAATACAACGTTTTTAAAGCTGCGGTTTTATTTCTAAGTTTTCCGGGCTCCTCCAGCACTTACCGAGATTCAGCTGCAGCTTTCCTGCTCTGGTCTATGTCCGCGTCCTCCGAGTCCCGGCACTAATGAAGGGAAAGCCACCCAGCGGTAGACTTTGTTTACTACAGCTGGCTGGCTTTTCCTTCATTAGTGCCGCAAAAGCAAAAGCCAGCACAGGAGGGCCTCCATTTCAAAAAATGGCTGCGCCCCCTGTGCTTGCTTTTTCGAATTTTGAGCTTGAATAGCTCAAAATTTTACATAGGAAGTTTTAAAACGGAGGATGCTAGTATTTTTTTTTTATGTGGCCTATCTATTTTTTAAATAAAAATGTTTACTAGACCATCCCTTTAATCCTGAGAATATAACATACTGCTCAGAGGGGATTTAGTCATCCAAGCAGTTGGGGGAGTAGAACCACAGGAGATTCCCTGAGATAGTGAACCCTCTACTGATGCTCCCAATGAAGGAATCATGGGGCATTATGTATTGCCACCTCTATCTCTATCTTCCACCGAGGGACACGCATGTAATTTGTGCAGGGAATTTGGACATCTCACAAAATGCTGTCCCTCAATTTCTTGTCTTCTTCCAACATACTATCCAGACAAAGTAAAAAACTCCCAGGCTGACGTTTGTCACTGCCCTACACCCCAGACATCGACCCTACCTCCAACTTTTGGAAAGAAAGTCCATCTTATTCTTTCCCTTAAGGTTGAAAATCATGAAGAACGGACAAAAACAACTGTCTGTCCTCAGGAAGCTGAACTATGTATTTGGTTCCCGCCAGCATTCGACAACAGAAGGTTTGGGGCTCAGCTTGTAGTGGAGAAAAGGATGTGCCATACATCCAGGATTAATACCCTCGGGGTGGAGAGGACCACCAAAGGAGGAGGTTTGGTGCATCCTTGGACACACCGAAACTTACCCCGTGAAAAAAAATCACTGTAACCATCTTGGGGAAAGAGGAGTATATGAAAGCTTGGGTAATTCCTAGGCTACCTGCCCAATTAATCCTAGGGTGCAATGTCCCATAATTCCCTAATTTCATGTGCCCACAAGTCTCTAGATACAGAACCATCATTTGGAGGTAAAATGTGTTGTCCGTGGGGACCTGGGAGAACAGTCACCAAAGAAGAGCAACAAAGAAGGGAACCTCTTTGTAAAACCACCAAAAAAGGAAATATCAAAGCACTATAATAATATTAATAATAATTTGCATTTATAAAGCACTACAAACCCTCAGGCATCTGAGCGCTGCTTATTACCCATGGTGTGTGGTGCTCATTTATTGACCTCGGAAGGATGAAAAGCTGAGGTTGGCCCTGCCAAGATTCAAACCTGCATCGGCAGGCTCGCCATGGATGTCAAAACATGTGCTCTACTCGCTGTGCTATCTGCTAATCGGCAGATTCTTTGAACAATTTCCCACACCCTAAACAAGAGGGAGCCTCAGATTTAATGGGAGGAGTATGTGATGAATCTGGACTATTCGTCCCTTCTCCCCAGAGGGGAGCCACTCCCTTTGAGTCTAGGGAGGTGAGCCCGCTCACAAGACCCTCCAAAGTAGTCTGCGGAGGTGGGACCTCACTGGGAGTGACTCCCTTCTCGGGGACAAGGACCCCTATTCCAATACAGCACTCCTAGTCCAGCATACGTTATCTGCCTATGGGGGAACTCCCGCCTATGTCTTTGACTTCCGGTAATACTGCAGCTCGTCTGAATACCACAGTCAAAGAAGTACATGCCCTTTTTGTTTATGATGACTTATATAAAACCACAAGGAACTTTGAAACAGAGAGAAACTCTTATGCAGGGAGGAGGAAGACTCCTACATAGCCAGTGTTGGAGTGCAGAGCAAGCAAATCGCTAACCTTACCAACCGGGAAGCAAAGGTCGGGAGGGAGATGGAGCAAGGAAAGTAAGCACCTCATCTGGTGGCACGGCCACAAGGAAGTCGTGGTGAGCCTCAGGCCTGGTACCAGTTGCAACGACCAGACTGGAGAGGGGAGCTCAAATCCCTGAGCTGCGCATGAGAGGTGCATTTGCCACTGAAATGAGTGACAGAAGGGAAGCAAATGCTCCAGAGGGAAGAACACAATTGAGAGGTACAATTATAGATAGTCAAGGCTGGGGAAGCCGCTGAGTTAGGTGAGCCTAATAAAACCAAGCAGAAAGAAAACAAGCCTATCAGAGGGCTTTAGGGCTTTGGAGAACCCCAAGAAACTAAGTGACTGTCAAGGCGGGGGACGGTGACATGGTTACGGGAGCCTTATAAACCTGAGTGGGCAAGCGCCATATTTAAACCAAGTAGCAAAAAGGCTAATAGAGAGCCGGAGGACTTTGGGGAGACCTGAGGAACAAATAGACTGTAAGTTTATTATTATTATTATTTTTTATTAATGTTAGGTTAAGAATATAACCTTTTACTAAATACAACTGAATCCAGAACAATAGCTCATTATCATAAAAAGAGAATTCAGCATTCCAGGATAAAAGAACCAGTGACCATTTTTCCACCTCTCTGACGCAGTCCAATCAAAAGAAGAGGAAGAGGCGCAAGATAAGAAGAAAGAGTGAAGGACCAACAACAAAGAAGAAGGAGAAAAAAGAACGAGAGGGGTATTCATATTGTGTGGGCATTAATTGCCATCCATGTACATCAATATATATAAACTGTTCGGTTACGTAGACGTGCTCAATTCCGTAAAATCCAAGAGGAGAAAAACTTCCTTTAAGAGGTTTAATAATGCCAGGTTTTCATCCACAATCAGTTTATTCCACCATTGGCTCTCAGACAATGATGGTGAGGCATTGATATAAATATCCTACCATAACTATAACTTTTGAGGCTGGTGGAGCCATCAGGGTTAGGAGAAAATCCAGCAAACCCCGAATACGCTGATGCCCCATCAAGACCGAGATAGAGTGAGCCTGTCAGAGGACCAGAGGAATTTGTAGAGTCCAAGAACCACAAAGATTGATAAAGATTAATAAAGAAAATTGTAGAGAAAGTTGACTTTTCTTTGCCGATTTGACGATTGGAATACCACAACAAGACATACCACATTGTAATGGAAGAGGAGATAGCTTGATGTGTAAGGGCGACACCTCACGCCAAACAGACCCTTCACCGGAGAGAGACCCAGATCAACGTCCAGGTCATACAAACAAGAAGGAAGGGTGGCGACAGGGACGCCCTTATCCAAAAGGGAGGGGAAGTTGTCAAAAACATAGGGATGATACCTGAAAGAGTCCCAAAGGCAGGATTGTGAATACACTTGTCTGTTCTTAATGTCACTGGGCCTAGTAAGATCGTTGTTTTTATCCTCCCTTGTTCCCCTCCATCTGCTTGGTCGTGCTCTGAAACACTTGTGTATGAGCGTGATATAAATAAAATATCATATCATATCATAACACATATGTAAGATAGAACTTCTGTTGAGGAGAGAGGAGTAGAAAGGTTTATAGTGAATATGTCGAATGACATTTTTTCGAATGACATTTTTTCGAAAAAAAATGTCGAAGAAAATGATATTTTTTTGTTTTTTATTTTTATTTTTTCTAATGGGGGTGGTTCCCCCAACCCCCCGTTTATTTACACTTTATTTTTACTAGCTAAACCAAAAAACCATACAAATAAAAAAAAACATTTTAACTGGATACTGAGTAGAAATGTAACAAACCTAGTTGGAGGGGAGTGGGAAAAAAATGTGGGCTGCTCTGGGGGAAAGTGGGGGGGATGCGGGGTCGGATAGGAACCCTGTTGGTCTACTCACATGGACCAAGTGTTGGAACGTTTTTAAATACATATGAAGCACGAGTTGTTGATGTTGGGGGGATTAGGTTGAGTTACTTATGGGGATTAAGGGGTAAAGACATGACTTAGAACATACTAAAACCAAAGGAAAACGGTAAGGGGCAAACGCAAGTAAGAGATGGGCCCATATTTAAACATGGTTGACATAAACATAGTATCCTTGAATGCCCAGGGCTTAAACTCACTGATGAAACGCCTCTCCATTCTAAAACGATGAAGAGACCTACATGCATCAGTGGTATTCTTACAAGAGGCTCATCTATTAGCCATAGATGAGAAAAGAATGATACAACAGGCATTCCCCAATCAATACTTTGCAACAAGTGGGACCAAAACTAAGGGGGTGGCAATCTTACTTGGAGCCCCACTAATATTTAAGAAACGGTTTTGTTATAAAGACCCAGAAGAGAGATATTTAGTCCTCAAAGGCCCATTGAGAGCACCGACATTCACCCTGATAGAACTGTATGGCCCAAATGAGAAGCAGGATCTCTTTATGAACACAGTGCTAAAGAAAACAGGTAGTTGGTGTGAGGGCCAGGTAATATTTGGAGGGTATTTCAGTTGTGTTATGGACCCCAATTTGGACCCCCTACTTACAATGACCATAGACACCGACAAGCCCTTGGGAACTTCTTTTGTGATCTGGATCTAATAGAAACCTGGATCCTCTTCCATAGCACAGCTAGGGATTACACACACTACTCAGCGGAACATAAAGGCTTCTCAAGGATAGATATGGTTCTAGTTTCAGTTACACTGATCCCCCACATAACATCCATAAATATGAGAGTAAAATATCTCACGGACGAGAGTAAAATATCTCACGGACCATGCCCCAGCGATAGTATAAATTGAGACACACCTAGATAGAAAAAGTGGGCAAGAAGCAATGTAGACTTAATGAACTAATTCTAAAGGATATCGCTCTTAGAGCTCACGTGGAAAAACGTGATCACTACTAACTTCACCGAGAACGATACCGAAGAGGTATACTGGCGGGTGGTATGGGATGCAGGGGAAGCGGTGATGAGAGGAAAATGTATCTCACAGGCAGCCTCCTATGTCATAGGGAGAGAGGGAGTCCGAATGAAACTGGCAAGGGAGATACAAATGGCAGAAACGCAGCACAAAACCAAACAATCATATAACTCGCTACAAGCCTTGCGAAAGCTGTGGGCCCAACTAGAGGCACATATGGCAGAGTGCTCTGCGAAGACCTTTTTGAACACTAAACAAACTTGCTATACCCAGGGAGGCAAGGTTAATCGACTATTAGCAGCGAAACTGTGGAAAGTAAAAAACTGTAACTATATCACATGCTTGCAGGATGAAGGGGGCAGCCTACATGTAGGGGAGGAGGATAAAGTGAGGATTAGGGAAAGATTCCACGCGACCCTGTTAAAACAGGAGGAGCTGGATCCACTCCTCCAAACAACCTGTATCGGGAAGGCGGACTTGCCGCGTTTGACCGAAGAGGAAAGGGAGAACCTAGATAGACCCATTATGGCGGATGAGCCATAACTGCCCTGCCGACTAACAAAACTCCCGGACCAGACTGGGTTGGTAACGGGTATTATAAAACCTTTAGAACACAGCTATTGGGGCCCATGACACGTCTATTCAACAGGATTAGGGAGGAAGGGACGGTAATGGAGGACATTGGTAAATCTACCACTGTACTATCCCCAAGCCGGGGAAAGGCAAAACTGAATGCGCTAATTACTGTCCAATGTCCTTACTGAAAAGAAAAGATTTTGGCAGGGAGACTACCAGAAATAATACACGAAGACCAGGCGGGATGCATAATGGGGAGGCGCACACAGGACAATATAAGGAGGGTGATAGACCTAATAGATCTAGGCACAAGAACATAACAGAAATTCTCTATAGCAGCATTAGATGCGAGACGGCCGTTTGATAGCTTAGATTGGGGATTCATAGAACAAGTTAAGATCCAGAGGGGAACACAACAGGGTTGCCCGCTGACACCTTCAGTTTTCGCTATGGCAATGGAACCATTTGCAGGCAAGATCGGTTAGGCAAGATCAGAAAATTCTGGGAATAGAAAGCAAAGGATGGACGCATAAACTAGCCCTGTATGCGGATGATATCTTACTTTTTCTGAGGGACACAAAGCGGACCCTGCCGAGAGTGATGACCAGACTACAAAAAATGTGCTGAGGTCTCGGAGGTTCACAATCAATTTTAAACAAGTCCAAGGCCCTCAATATAACTGAGACCCAGAATGATATCCGAGAACTGAGTGCGCGGCACCCGCTGACAAAGACATAGAATATCAAGGGATAAAGCTAACAAGAAGATACACCTACTTATACAGGGCAAATATTCCGCCCCTCTGAAAAGGGTTAATAGACGACCTGCATAGATGGGACACACAAGAACTTTCATGGTTTGCCAGAACAGCTGCAGTTAAGATTACAGTAGTACCCCAATTGTTGTATGTTACCAGTTCTCTCACCATAAACATACCTGCCACAATGATAACCCTACAAGAGGAGATAATTTCCTTCATTTGGCATAAAAAGAAACCCAGAGTTCAGAGATCGGTCCTCCTCCGACCAATATGGACCGGAGGACTGGGAGCCCCAGATGTGAAAAGGTATATCCTACGCAACCCAACTCGCAACCATGTTGAGTTGGTCGAACCCTGAAACACACAAGAGCTGGAGTACAGTTGAGCAAAAGGCTACCACTATCCTGCTGAGTGCGTTACAATCTTTGCATACTGCGAATAATGCAGTGGGGGGGCAACATTAGATTCACTTCAAAAATGGGACATGGCATTGAAATGTGGGAAAATAATCCTGGGATTAGAACCACATAGTCCAATGTCCTATAACGCAGATTGTTCCCCGGGAATGAATGTAGCCTACTGGAAAAGATGGGAGGGCGACATAGGGGAGGGAGAGGGATACAAATACAATCAGATTAGACACTGGATCTCCCAGAGGGAGGTAAAGAGGGCAGGTACAAGAGCACCACTGAGACTAAAGCTAAGCATGCATGAGGGGTTAACAGCAAAAGGGATCTCGAGAATACATAGGTTCCTAGACAGATTGCAATATACAGACAACCTCTCATACACTCATACATGAGTAGATGGGGTAAGGACCTGGGGTCATCATCACGGAAGAGGAACGAGGACAATTCTGGGGGAGAGCCCATAAGTCATCATACAAAATTTGTAACAGATGGTACCTGACACCCCAGAGGCTACACACGATGAAGAAGGACCATTCTCCTTTATGTTGGAGGCAATGTGGGGAAACTGGAACCTTGGGTCACATGTGATGGACATGCCCAAAAGCCACAATTTTTTGGAAGGAAATCCTAGCTCATATCAAAAAGATTACAGGGGCACATTTACCTGAAATTCCAGTAGTGATACTCTTGGAGACAAAGGTGGAGGGGATCTACGCAGCAACTGGGGTGACTGCAGCACTCATCACACACCTATTGACAGCGGCCCGTATGACCCTGGCCCAGAACTGGAAAGCAAGTGAAGGTCCTATAGTAGCACACTGGTGGGCACAAATCTGGGGCGTATTAGCAATGGAGAAGGTGTGTGCTCTAAAAGCGGGGACATACCAGAAATTCTTGAAGAATTGGCTTCCCTTTCATGAATACGCCAAGGATAGCGAACACTACTTTCATAAGCCACAACTGCTTAAAAACATGAGTTCAATATGACCCGGTGATGGAATGCTCCATACAATGCTGACAAGGAAACATGTGTTTGCCAGACAGAAAAGGGGATCTGAGATCTGAGTCCTGTTGGTTTAGTTGCTTGTTATGTTAAGGGGGTGAGGGAGGGGGACGGGGTTGCGGTTTGTTTTTTTCACTTTGATTAATCATGGGGGAGGTGAACCCATTGTTTTTGTTTCATATTAACAATATAGGGCCTCATTACGACCCAGGCGGTAAGTTACCGCCTGGGTCGTACCTTTACCACCATGTCGTAAACTACGTTTACGCCATGGTGGTTGGCGGACTTACCGCCCCATTCCGAGGTTGGCGGGGCGGTAAGTCCCCAATCCCCATTTACCCTTCCCCATTCCCATTTTTGCCCCATAGGGCATAATGGGAGTGGGGAAGGCGTTAATTACGCCACCGTAAATTACGGTGGCGTAATTAACATCAAGGTCCCTTAGCGCCATGGATTTTAACACCTGCTAAAAGCAGGTGTTAAAACCTCCATGGCGCTAAGGGACCTCGGAATCAGGCGATAAGGGTCGGCGCTGTTTACGCCGCCGTAAACCCCTTACCGCCTGAGTCGTAATGAGGCCCTCAGTGCAGCAAAGATGGACAATACTAAGGAGGCCCTTGAAGTCTTGGAACAAAATGTTATGGCAAACAGCACCTGAACTAAAACATGTACTGCTAGTAATGTGTTATTGTACTTAGTCACATATACAAAGGTTTAAAAAAAAAAAGAATATTGTTAAAAGCGGTGGAATTCCAAGTACCTGGCAAACGGCCTATGTACGTCCGATATTTAAAAGTGGTGAGAGAGATCAGGCAAGAAATTATAGACCTATTGCACTAATTGATGCCGACTAAAATGTTTGCATCTATCCTGTTATCGCATGTGAATGAGTGAATGGCTAGCTCCCATCGTTTAAATAAACTTCAGAGTGGATTTCGAGTAGGTCACTCTAGGAACCTAAAATGAATTGGTAATCAGAGCCCTTCAGGAATCGGCCTGGAGAAGTCACTGAGGAGAAATCTATATAGCATCAATAGAGCTTTCGACCGTGTTATCCGTAATCGCCTATGGGCTAAATCTGCAAAATGGGGCATCCCAGGAGGCCTGTTGAATTTAATCATGGCCCTTTATGATAATTCAGGAATCTGTGTTAGGCTTAACCTGGAGGGTAACTTGTCCCGTCAATTTGAAACCTGTGTAAACTGAAAACAAGGATGCTCGCTAGGCCCATATCTCTACAATTTATATGTTTCAGACATTGGAGAGTATTAGGAATAGATGGGCCTGGTAACCCTGAAAAAGGGTGAAATGCACATCCCATGGTTGGCTTATGAGAATGATTTTCTGCTTCTCGATCGCACCAAGGTGTGCCTACAACGCCTGAGCAATAGATTTGCAGACTTTGCGTCTGAGAACGGATTCATTGTGAATCCCTGGAAGAGCCGCATTTTGGTGCTGTCGAGAGGCCGGTGAAGGAAAATGTTGGGTTGGAGCATGGAGGGTGTGCCCATTCAGAGTATCACAAATGTTTTATGTTTGGGTTTCCCTTTAATGGCCAAACCTTCAGGGTGTGGACTCCATGCCTTCCTTAAACAGAAAGCTCTACCTTTATCTAACCAGATGAAGAAACTAGACCATAGGTTTTGCCATTTTTCTTTGAAAGCCTTGATCTCCTTCTAATAGGGTAAAACCGTGCCCAAACTACCATATGGGATGGAGCTGCACTATGGGAAATACTGGAGGGAAGGTAGTGGAGACGGATGCCGAAGTTGCCTAATAATATCCCAATGATGGCAGTTAGGTACGAATTAGGTATGGTCTCGCTGCAGGCTCGGGTAAGATGCCGATTGCTGTCCCTTTTTTGCCGTTTGATTGCTCCATTGTGGAATACACTGTATGTTGACTTGGGTAAACTGGTCCTCCTGGGTGGATCGGGGAATGATCCCAGTAAGTACATGGCTATTATTGGGGATGTATTTGACCAATCCTTACAGGACTCCGATTCAGAACGAGACACTCTGGTAATGAATTCAGATAAGGTAAAGCGATTACTATATGAGAAGGATTGGATTGTAACTATGGATAAAGTCCACTCCTGCCCCTCTTTGAACCATTTACAGTGGGAGCATAAAAAAACCTCTTCTTCTGCAATTCCCTAACTGATACTATCGGACAATCCTTCTTAAATTACGCTGCAACATCTTGCCAACCCGGAAGGTGTTATTCAGAAGGAAAATGGGAGCCCTGTTAAACCCCTTTTGCCATTTCTGTGAGAAGGTAGAGGACATTGAAACCATGAATCACCTGTTCTTTCATGTCTGGCTTTAAGTGAAAAATGAATTGCCTACCTAGACAAGTTGGTTAAAATGGGGAGTGATGGGGGTTGTAACTCCATTCAGAATACCTCTGAGGGTCTGGCAATAGCATCATTTAACAAATCCCTGACCCTGTATAATGATCAGGATATTGAACAGCAGGTCTTCCCCCACCGGCACTTAATGGGGATAAATAGGCCCCAATACAGTGCTGCCATATTTGTAATTTTGGCTACAAATACTGATATTAAGGCTGGCTATAATTCTCGATCGGAATCCTATTGGCCCTAATGTTTGTAGTTATATAAACTTAAATGGGTAGATTTATTTATATAATGTTGTAATATGTGTTTCTCCTTTTTGAAGTTTTTAGTATTTTTATAATAACAAGGTTTCATGAATTTTAATTTTCTATACAAAATAATATTTTTGTGATCTATGTAATAGAATGTAATTTTAACTGTTTTTTTAAATGTAATTCCCTTGATATTGTGTAAAATATGTGAAATGTGGAGTGTTAACGTATTTTAATATTAGTGATGAAAAGGTTTCTTTGTGAACCATATAAAATTTTTAAAAAGATGCCAATTTATGAACCACAAGTAAACACACAGATCTCACACTCGCACACACTCCACTTCCTTCAGAACAAGGCACTCTAAGTATTTAAGTATTACATCAGGAGACAAGGTCACTTGTTTCAAGAATTGGGATTGGACCACTCAAAGCAGACTTGCTTTCCTCCAATCACCTTTTGCTTTTTACCTATAAATGAGGGGGTCTCCCACTTCTGTTTTGATTCACTTTCGGACATTAGGAAGAATTCATCAGGACACAGTTTATCTGCCAGAGGTGAAGACAGGTGTTCCAAAGCAGAAGAAAGATCTACTCCCTACCCAAGCATAGGGCACATTGGAGATGACTTTGCTGAGGACCAAGGCTATCCCTGTTTGCAAAATTCCCTAGTTTGGGAGAGCAGAGACTGAAAAGGACTTACCTTGTCTTGAAGTCCCCTGCATTGGGTTTCACCGTAGGGGACCTACCACTGATTTACCACTGTTTTTTCCCACACCGCCATACTCATAATGAGGCCCAATGGGATGTATGTCCTATGCCCTTTTGGTGCAGCTACAGGTCATCTTAGTGTGTTTTGAGTGCAAAAAGAGGTGAAAAAAACATCTCAACCAAAAATGGAGAAACTGAAACCTAAAATCACCATTCAGTGGCCATCATTACAGGTTTGCCGGTCTGAAAAAAGGTGCCGGTAACAACTGTTACCAGCAACTTTTCCGGACCAGCAAACTACAAGTCTGCCGGTAGGGGCTGTGAACTACAGGCAGGCCTGACCTGCAGTTAGTTCTGACCCCTACCGGCAGATATTTCACTGAAGCACCAGCACTGTTACTAACGGTGCCGGCGCTTCTGGGAACTTACTGTTCCTCTGCTGCCCATAATATCATGGTATTACCGGGACAACAGGTGGCAGGAACGGTAAGGCAAGTCTGTCAGAAACCCGCCGGTAGCACTGCCAGGTTACCAGCAGACTCGTAATGAGGGCCATTGACTTCTCTAACAGAAAATATAACCAGTTGCACTGAGAATGGCCTTGGGAAGGAGAAGGATTTTGTTACATTGAAATGAATTCTTAGTGAAGAAATGTTTCCTGTAATATTTTAAACTTCGGTACTGTAGGCTCTTACACAGAGAAAAAGAGATGCATGTTTGGGCATATTCATTTCAAAAGGGTTCTGTAATGGGTGTGGGGTGGTATCAAAATGATGGGCTACTTAGAAAGAAAGATATTTCCTGTATTTCTTTCTGACTTTGCAAGCTGCAGATGCATGTAAGAAAGCACATCTGAGAGCAGTCGAGACCTGTGCTTCCAGAGTGACTATGAGGGGATGGTACTGCATATGGAGAACAGCTGCTCTGAATCAGAAAGCGTTGTTCCATAAGAACATCCCTCCTCACGTTCTACATGTTATTCAAGCTATGGCCATCCATCTGGCTGAGCCATTGCTACACGATCGTCATTGCAGCACACGAGTTGGAAACAACTCCAAGATGGTCGCCTGTGCCATTTGAATCATTCCCTTCACTCTGCTTCCTCATCTGACGAGAGGCGCCTGATGATTGGCTTCTGTAGCCTGCTTCTTCACCTATCCGATGCCGGGAGGTGCAAGCCGGCTCTTCCTGGAAAGGCCCTGAGGGCAAGGCCAGCAACTGTTCTGAGACTGTCCCGAGCTGACCAGAGTCCAAGGCCATACCTCCTGTTCGTGCCCCTGAGACTGTGAGTAATTTATGTTTTGTTTGTTTGTTTTTATTATTTATATTGCGCACCAGACCCGGGGGCATTCGGGCGCAAAGGCAGAAAGAGGGTTGTTCAACTTAGGTTACAGGTTACAGATTAGACATGGGGGTACAGCTACGGTTACAATGCTGTAGACATGTATTGTCAAGGAAACACAGAAGTATATTCAGTAAGTTTACAAGAATACAGGTGTGGCATATAAATAAAGCAGAACAAATATACAGACTGTACATTGCAGTACAGACGTGCAGTTTTTCACACGCGCTGAACCACTATGCCCACGTCACGAGGGAAACGCATGCGCGAGTCACGTCACAGAAGCGCTTACGCGCTAAGTGCCTTTGGTCCAATGAAACCGCGTACGTGTGCTGACGTGCTTACGTGCGAAGGGCCTTTCCTCGAATTACACACAGACGTGCAAGATTTTCACATGCCAAATCACTCCGTATCAAGCTGGCCACGCAACAACACACGAAGACCACGCTCCTGCCCAGAAGGCCGAATTACTGCCCCCCAGAGCCCCGAGCACGCTCCCACCTGCCATCTGCTTCTACCTGCCTGCCTGCTGCCCACGTGCCCTGCTATTTGCTGCCTGCACATCATCCATCTGCAGGGGTGCAGTTGTTGTGACCAACCCTGCTGAAACTGAAGACTCCCGACTGGGATACCATCGCTCCACAGCCCAGCCCCAGGACCCAGTTGCCCACCCACACCTGCCTCTGGGGTTGCCATGTCGGGCACACCACCATCTGGCACCACTGGCAACCCCCAGCCAGAGAGGCAGAGGGCCACCAGCTTCAGTGTCAGGGAAGTTGGTGTCCTGGTGGAGCAAGACCTGGGACAGTATGATGCCCTCTTTGGAAGTTCTCGCGCCGACTATGAAGGATGGGCCAGGATCTGGATGGACATCGTGACTGCCATCAACGAAGAGGGGGGGGGGGCAGTCTGCGACTTCAAACATGTCAAGAAGCGCTGGGAGGACTTCAGGTCCAGGACCCTCGACAAGGCCCGGCGCCTCTTGAAGGCAGCGGATGCCAAGGGGCGCTGGGGCCACCTGTCCGACCACCATATGAGGGTCCTGGAACGCATATGCCCAGCGCTCCACGTCCAGGTCCTTGAGAGGCTGACCCATCTGGAGTTGAGCGGTAAGTGTACATGCATACTGATTGGACGCTGTGTGTGTCGTGGTGTGCCAGTAGTGTGAGGTTGCACATGTGTTTTTGTAGGGCCATGTATGGATGTGTATGTACAGGGGCGTGAGGCTGACACATGGGAGTCCTGTCATGTGTGAGACACATGGATGGTGTATGTGTGGGTAAGCATGCAGGCCAAATGCAGATGTGGGAGCACACATGTTTGAATTACTGTGTATGTACGTTGGCATGGTTGTGGTGTCACACATGGATGTTTGTTCCAGCTGCATGTATCTGCACTGTGTACATGTGCATGTGTGTGTATTTGACAAGTGTGCAACTGTGATGCAACATGGATGCATGTGGCACTGACATGTAGTAGGCTGAATGCCAGATGTGACATGGATGGCGATCTCATCACTCTGACAGTAGGTGGACATGCACACATGCATTTAAGTGTGTTGGTGTGTGTGCATGTGTTGTGTACTCCACGTGTTTCATGTGACGTCAGGCTCACCTTCGAATGCTGATGCTGATGCTGTTGTATGTGTATGGATGGTGCTGCCTGGTGCAATATTGCTGTGGAATAGCTCATGTGTGTGAGTAGAAATGACATGTGTGTCAGGGAGTGCGATGCCATGTCTGAAGTTTGACACTGCCACTCATGTACAACTGTCATGTGTGTACCAGTCCATTGTACAGTGCCCTGATGCCTGTGTTCTATCTCTCCCTGTCTGCAGCGTCAACTGATGAAGAGGGCGGAGAGGGTGCTGTGGAGCAAAGCAGCAGGGATCGCACCACCAGCCGGAGACGCAAGGCCCGGCTCCCCTCCCAGATTGTCATCTCTTCGGGGAGTGAGGAGTCTGGTGCTGCGTACAGGCCGCAGCTGCCGAGGGTAGGTCCAAAAGGCAGAGGTTGGAGATGGACTCCTCAGCAGCAGAAGGGGCAGCTGAGACCCCACAGGGTCCGCCAGAGGAAGATGGCATGGAGTCATCCAGGTTGGTGGGGGGTTTAGAGCAGGAGGCCGTGGAAGGGACACACATGGGGTCTGGAGGTAGGGATTCCACTGGTGCCAGTGGTGCAGTGCAGGGGCAGGGACAGGAGGCAGCACAGGCTGCCGCGGAGGTGTCTGTGTGTAATCCTGTCCCTGATCCTGTGACTGCATCATCCGGCACCAGCAGGGATGCCTACGTCCAGACCCGTTTTCAGGGAAGGGATGGGCGCACAACAACTGGCCTTCCTCTCCCTGCGGACGTGGCTATCCGGGACCGTGTTGAGCCTGTCCTGGCTGGGATAGCGCTGCGTCAATGGGGCATGCGAGTTGACCTGCAGTGTTTTCGTGAAGACACTGCACGTCATCTCGGATGCCTCTTTGACCGCGTTGACCTACTGGGACGGGTCACCAGTGCTGGATTCCTCCGTGTGCTGGACCTTCTTGCGACCCCCTCCTCACCTGAACCCCCTATGCGTCAGTCGTCCTCCATGCCATCTTCCCACCCATGTATCGCCTGGGTACCCTGTGGAGCTGCCTCTGACCCAGCGGCCAGGCTGGTGGAGGACACATCCCTGCTACAGTCGGGAGTCGGACGTCCAGCAAGGGTGACCACCACGACAACTGCACCCCAGCCGGAGGAGGATGCGCAGGCAGCAAGAGCCAGGGCGCAGGCACAGCAGCAGCAACATGGTGGGAGCAATGATGGCTCGGGGCCTTCAACATCGGAGGGGCAGGCATCGGCCAGAGGGCAGGAGGACCCAGGATTGGAATTGTCTTCCGTGTGGCAGCAGTTGGGCCACGCCATAGAAGCGGAGCGGCAGCGGGCGGAAGAGGCACGTCTCATAATGGTCAGGGCAGAGAAGTCCATGCGGAGGGCACTGAGGCGGGCCGAGTGCCTCGAGGCAATTCGCAGGGAGTTGGAGGCCAACATGTCATCGTCCCTGCGAACCCTCGGGGCCATGGAAGAGGACCGCCTCCAGGACATTGAGTGGGAGTTCGATGATGCCCTGACCCGGGACATCCAAAAGTGAGCCGTCGACTAGCCCGCTGCCATTGTAAATAGTTAGTTAGTTAGTTAGTGTTAGGTTTCATTTTGTTTTTCATTTTTTTTGGGGCGCTTGGACAATACCCCACATTTTTGTATATAGTTCTTCATTAGTTAGTGTATTTTTGTAGGTTTCATTTAGACAGTTGGGCTCATGGACCCAGGATTTCATCCTTGTAAATAGTTGGAGTGTGGATTTGTAGGCATTTTCTTTTTGATTTTTCCATGGAGCAATGGATTTTACTTTTTCATTTCTGTTTGGATTTGCTTTGTTGGAAGGAGACTTTGGAGACATTTTTGATTTCATATATTTTGGATTATGATTTCCTTTTTTTTATCATTATGTGACATTCTGCATTGTTTTCCTTATGTCCATTGTTTGGTGTTTGATTTTCTTTCACCACATTTTTTGTTCAATACATTTGTTCCCGTACTTCAATGTGTGGTATTCTCTCATTGGTTTCATGCATGTCACAATGTGGGTGTTCACATTCACTGGCACCCATTGTGTATGTGTGAGGGAAATGTGTTGATGTACATACATGCCATTTGGGTTGTTTCATGTAATGGGCATTTCAATGTGGGGTGTATGTTATGCTTGGTTGGTTATTTGGGCAGGGGTGGCGTTCTGTGGGATTTTGGTGGCCATGAGGGCCATGATTGTGGGTCATGCTGACATGTTTGGGGGGGTGAGTGGGGCCTGCTGGCAGGTGCCCCTCACTGCTGGGGGGTGGGGGTGCTGGGGGACATGAGTGGGACATGAGTGGGGGCCTGCTGGCAGGTGCCCCTCACTGCTGGGGGGTGGGGGTGCTGGGGGACATGAGTGGGACATGAGTGGGGGCCTGCTGGCAGGTGCCCCTCACTGCTGGGGTTGGGGGTGCTGGGGGACATGAGTGGGGGCCTGCTGGCAGGTGCCCCTCACTGCTGGGGGGTGGGGGTACTGGGGGACATGAGTGGGACATGAGTGGGGGCTTGCTGGCAGGTGCCCCTCACTGCTGGGGGGTGGGGGTCCTGAGGGACATGAGTGGGACATGAGTGGGGGCCTGCTGGCAGGTGCCCCTCACTGCTGGGGGGTGGGGGTGCTGAGGGACATGAGTGGGACATGAGTGGGGGCCTGCTGGCAGGTGCCCCTCACTGCGGGGGGGTGGGGGTGCTGGGGGACATTAGTGGGGGCCTGCTGGCAGGTGCCCCTCACTGCTGGGGGGTGGGGGTGCTGGGGGACATGATTGGGACATGAGTGGGGGCCTGCTGGCAGGTGCCCCTCACTGCTGGGGGGTGGGGGTGCTGGGGGACATCAGTGGGGGCCTGCTGGCAGGTGCCCCTCACTGCTGGGGGGTGGGGGTGCTGGGGGACATGATTGGGGGCCTGCTGGCAGGTGCCCCTCACTGCTGGGGGTGGGGGTGATGGGGGACATGAGTGGGGGCCTGCTGGCAGGTGCCCCTCACTGCTGGGGGGTGGGGGTGTTGGGGGACATGAGTGGGACATGGGTGGGGGCCTGCTGGCAGGTGCCCCTCACTGATGGGGGGGTGGGGGTGCTGGGGGACATGAGTGAGACATGAGTAGGGGCCTGCTGGCAGGTGTCCCTCGCTTATGGGGGGTGGGGGTGCTGGGGGACATGAGTGGGACATGAGTGGGGGCCTGCTGGCAGGTGCCCCTTACTGCTGGGGAGTGGGAGTGCTGCAGGACATGAGTGGGGGCCTGCTGGCAGGTGCCCCTCACTGCTGGGGGTTGGGGGTGCTGGGGGACATGATTGGGGGCCTACTGGCAGGTGGCCCTCACTGCTGGGGCGTGGGGGTGCTGGGGGACATGAGTGGGACATGAGTGGGGGCCTGCTGGCAGGTGCCCCTCACTGCTGGGGGGTGGGGGTGATGGGGGACATAAGTGGGACATGAGTGGGGGCCTGCTGGCAGGTGCCCCTCACTGCTGGGGGGTGGGGATGCTGGGGGACATGAGTGGGGGCCTGCTGGCAGGTGCCCATCACTGCTGGGGGGTGGGGTGCTGGGGGACATGAGTGGGGGCCTGCTGGCAGGTGCCCCTCACTGCTGGGGCGTGGGGGAGCTGGGGGACATGATTGGGGGCCTGCTGGCAGGTGCCCCTCACTGCTGGGGGTGGGGGTGCTGGGGGACATGAGTGGGGGCCTGCTGGCAGGTGCCCCTCACTGCTAGGGGGTGGGGGTGCTGGGGGACATGAGTTGGTGATCACTAGTGCAACGTGACATGTGGCCTGGCTGGGGGGCATGGCCATGGTGGACGGGCTGCCTGCGGGACATGTCCAGGGGTGCAGGGTAGTCCCCTGTGGTGTGGGCTGCCTGCAGGGGCCATGGAGGGGGTAGAGGGGACACCTGGGAGGACCCACACTGCCAATTCACGTGTAGGACTCCCCACGCACCACACTGGATACACGTAACCCGCTCTGACATCAAATTCGCGTGTGAAAGTTCCCGCGCACCCTAGTAACACACGTACCCCGCTCGCACAGGGACAATCGCGTGTGAAAGTTCCCGCGCACCCCAGTAACACACGTACCCCGCTCGCACAGGGCCAATCGCGTGTGAAAGTACCCGCGCACCCCAGTAACACACGTACCCCGCTCGCACAGGGCCAATTGCGTGTGAAAGTTCCTGCGCACCCCAGTAACACACGTACCCCGCTCGCACAGGGCCAATCGCGTGTGAAAGTACCCACGCACCCCAGTAATACATGTACCCCACTCGCACAGTGCCAATCGCGTGTGAAAGTTCCCGCGCACCCCAGTAACACATGTACCCCGCTCACACAGGGCCAATCGCATGTGAAAGTTTCCGCGCACCCCAGTAACACACGTACCCCGCTCGCACAGGGCCAATCACGTGTGAAAGTACCCGCGCACCCCAGTAACACACGTACCCCACTCGCACAGGGCAAATCGCGTGTGAAAGTTCCCACGCACCCCAGTACCACACGTACCCCGCTCGCAGAGGGCCAATTGCGTGTGAAAGTTCCCGCGCACCCCAGTAATACACATACCCCGCTCACAAAGGGCCAATCACGTGTGAAAGTTCCCGCGCACCCCAGTAACACACGTACCCCACTCGCACAGGGCCAATTGCGTGTGAAAGTTTCTGCGCACCCCAGTAACACACGTACCCCGCTCGCACAGGGCCAATCATGTGTGAAAGTACCCGCGCACCCCAGTAATACACGTACCCCGCTCGCACAGGGCCAATCGCGTCTGAAAGTTCCTGCGCACCCCAGTAACACATGTACCCTGCTCGCACAGGGCCAATCGCACGTGAAAGTTCCTGCGCACCCCAGTAACACATGTACCCCACTCGCACAGGGCCAATCGCGTGTGAAAGTACCCGCGCACCCCAGTAACACACGTACCCACGCTCGCACAGGGCCAATCGCGTGGGAAAGTTCCCACGCACCCCAGTACCACACGTACCCCGCTCGCACAGGGCCAATTGCGTGTGGAAGTTCCCGCGCACCCCAGTAATACACGTACCCCACTCACACAGGGCCAATCACGTGTGAAAGTACCCGCGCACCCCAGTAACACACGTACCCCACTCGCACAGGGCCAATCGCGTGGGAAACTCCCCGCGACGGGGTGTACATGTATTCAGAGGGGTGCGCGGGGAGTTTTACTGGCGTTTTCGTGGTTCGGGCCTGTGCGCCATGTTCGGGATTCGTGCGCTGTGCATGGCGCACGGGGAGGGGTTGGGGGCGTAACTGGCACTGCTGCAGGGTCGCTGCGCCACTCTGCACTACGGCTAGTTTTGGAGGCTAAAATCCATGAATATGCTGTGCACGGAAATGGATTTTAGCGCACGCGGCTGGCGCAGAAAGTCGCACGCATACACTGTGCGCCAGCCGCTTGCGCCACTTGTGCGCTGGATTCTATGAATTACCCTGAAAATATATACTTTCTCCCAAAGGCGCACACAAATCTAAAAAGGCCACTGGGGAGGCCCATTATGACCATAGTTGGCTGATTTAATGAGAATGTTCCTAAACTGGTTGATGAGGTTCTTTTACCATTCGATCCACTTTACCATCATTTTTGAGAGACACAAAAGAGTTTTTAGGTCAAATTGATTATATCCTGTGGGGAAAATGATTATCGATTTGTCACAATGGATGTGGTTTTCTTATATACCTCCATACAGCATGGGATTGGTTTCAAAGCATATCAATATTATTTGAATACTAGATCTCTCACTTTCTTGAAGCATACAGTAATGATTTTAGGTATGACTGAATTGTGTCTAACTAATAATGGCCCTCATTACAAGTTTGCTGGTCCGGAAACAACGGTGCCGGTAAGCTTACCAGCACTGTTTTTTCCGGACCGGCAAACTATGAGTTTTGCGGGCGGGTGCCGTCCCGACCGCCAGGTCTGCCATGGCGGGCGGAATGACTCCTGCTAGCAGACTTTCGCTGAAACGACGGTGCAAGTGTTTCAGTGGTCCCCACTCCCATAGGGTCTTATGGCACTGTATGGGAATGGGGAACAACATAGTTACCGACGCCTGACTTACCTGCAGCTGGGATTATAATACCCCGGTGTTACCTGCAAGCCAGACGCTGGTAACTGTTTATGGGTCCAGCGGCACCCTGCCGGATTTACCGGAACAGCTACCGTCAGACTTGTAATGAGGGCCAATGTCATCTTGTTCGATCAGAGATATTATAGACAACTACAGGGGACTGCAATGGGCTCCATATTCTCTCCATCATATGCAAATTGAACTATAGAGTGGTTTAAAAATTCATAGTGTGGTCAGACGGCAACATCTGACACATTGATAAGATCATATTATGGTTACGGTTTGTACGATCTGTTAAATATTTGGAAGGGGACAGAAAGAGAGTGTCTAGAATTTGTAAAGGTTTTAAACGCTAACACACTTAATCTCAAATTCACCCAGTCTCATAGCCGTGACAGTGTAACATTTTTGGATGTAACAGTGAAGCAATAACCAGGCAAAATCCAAACTGACTTATACAGAAAGCCCGCGTAATCGAATGCCCCTCTTCATGCCACCAGTAGCCATCTCAAGAGCTTTATCTGGCGTATACCATATGGTGAATTTCTGGGATTGCGATAAACAAAACAACATTCAGGGATCAGGTGTATCCAAAGAAAGTTATAGAACATGCCTACTTAGAAGTCCACAATATCCAAAGGGGGGGGGGGGTCTCCTCTTAACTAGAAATCAGGCAGTACAATCCGACACAGAGGTGGATGAGTTGAGGTTTATAATTACCTTTGACACTTTTTCCAAGAACATAAGAACCATCATGAATCGCCATTGGCATGTCCTTACATTGGACACAAATCTGGTAAAAGTTCTGTCCAGAAATTATAGTATCACTTATAGACGATTTGCTGGTTTCTAGCACAACGCAAAAGGACCAAACACCCCTTGAGGCAATTTGGATGGAGTCCTCTGGTTTAGGTATCCACAAATGTACCAAATGCAAAGCCCGCCAATATGCACACAACTGCATGACATAAAATCATCCAGTGTTAAAACACAGAGTTGAAATCAACTATAAAATGTCATGCAACACATAATTTGTGGTATGGGTTCTCATATGTATATGCAACAAATGGTATGTGGGAGCACGGTATGTAAACTTGAACTGCGGATATTGCAACACATCTATGCTATCAGAAACAATGACCAATGTCCAAACATTTAAAAGAGCGATTTAGCAGGCTTCAGGTTTTTTGGGATACAGAGCATACCTCAGCCAATTGGAGGTGGGAACCGAAAACTGTCATTGCGACAGCAGGAAACTAGAGCCATCCTTGATCTTGAAACCCAATTTCCCTGTGGGCACAACATAGAGGAAGAGTTATATACCTTTGTATAAGTCATCAATGGGATACGATTACTGTTTGGCAGTACATGTTAATCTCAGTTAAGCAGAGAGAGAGGTGTGGTACAAGCCAGTTAAATTCATGACTGACTTTCCAGCACAAGTATTAGATATAGGGAATGCATTCACTGAGATGTGTGTTCCCTCTTTCTTCCCTTTTCTTGGCTTTTTCTTCTTCTTTTTGCCTTCTCTGTTTGTTACTTCTTCCTCACCTCGTTCTTCCATTAGGCTATTTTGAGTCACCTTGGATCAAGCAATGATGGACAGATTTTGATTGAGGTTTTTATGTTTTAGGTGATTTTTTATTGAGGTATTTATGAAGATATAAAATTGGAATTGTATATTCCATATTTGGATATGTTCTGTGAGGATGTCTGGGATTGTGGTTTGTCCTGGAAATGTTTTGTGGTAACACTTGACTGCCATTTGATGATGGTAATCTTTTTCCTGTAGTGGGCTGGGTGTGTGGTCAGGCCATCTCCTGCTCACAGGGTTTTACACCCGCGATAATTTACCATAGCCCGATGTTAAGCACTAAGCCCTTTGACAGTTCCGGGTACTCGAGATGTTGTTGTACCATTGGAATCTACCTCATGTTAAGATCTATGCACTTTGATACTTGTTTGGTACCTCTTACTATGATGAACGTCTGCAATCTAACTCATGATGAGCATTAGGCACCTCAAGCTCCATGCACTTTATGTACGAAGCCTTTTGCACTTTAAGCAATGCCTCTGTTGGTTGATTCTGTCCTTATACATTTATGTCTGATAGGTAATAGTGTATCATGCAATTGTTATTGTTACTTGAATGTGCAATGCAATTATATAGTGGCGCGAGAATGCTTTTGGACACATTAAGCCATTCCAGGTTTACAGTACTATGCACTTAATCTGAGATTTTTTTCAAAAATGATGTAGATTCTTTCAAACATTTAATCAGGAACACTGGCATTTCTGATTTACATGCAAATGTGCATTTTAAATATGTGTATGACAACGTGCAATAGAATGAGGTCGTTTTGTTAATCCCTGTACTAATACCAGGGGTTCCAAACTTCAGTGGAACATATTTCTGCATTGAGCAAGGTACAACTAGACTGTCCTGTTCATACCCTACAGATGTGGTAGGTTATGCTCATGTGGATTCAACCAGTGTGAACACGGCCGACAGATTACACAGTTGCCCCGGTTTCATAGTGAGAGTGTAAACACTAATAATGGACTATGGTTTAACAGCAGGCTACCATGGAGGTGTGACAGTACCCACAAACCACATGTGATTTGTATGTGATCAAGCAATGTGTGAATTGCAAAATGTGTTATTCTTTGTGTTTCATGTGTCTATCCCTGGTTTGGGGATCCTTCATTAAAGTACTTTGTACCTACAACCCTGGATGTGGCTGCTCCTTGAATTTTGGTTGAGGCGGGGAGTGCATTTGCAAGATGCTTGCACACCACTGTTCGACTTTGTGCTATATATATATATATATATGGTGTCGCCATTCGACTCCCAGTCCCTGTGTACCCTTGATTTGGATATCCTTTATTCAATAACATTTCTGTGTCATTCACCCTTCTGAATTTGTTTATTTTTTGGTATCTCCCGACCTTGGAATGCGGTCCTGCTGCTCAATGCAGCGGGCCCTTGCGGTTCAGGTTGAAACAGTTCCATGAGAAATAATGAAGTATGGATCTAACGAAATAGGTTTAAAATGGAAAATGCCACAATAGAGCCAAGAAAATATCCGGGCACACGCTGTTTTTTTTTAAAGGCAACATTTGTAATGTTTTTGGACAATCTTAACAGAGCCTTGCTAGCCACCAGAAAATCCTAACAATTATATCATCACCATTAATTAGTCCATTTAACCCTATACCTTGCCCCCTCCTCTTCCCCCAGGAGTATTCCATAAACAGGTGTACAGAAAAATAACCAGGGTAATGCGGGTGGTGAATCTGTTCGTTGACTGAATAGGTTTCAGGGCATGTCTATAAAGTTCAGAGCCCTCAGTCTCCTGGGACACGAGAGGACATTGAAATCTTTTTGCATACAGGGCAGGAAGGGGCACCACACTGACCCTAAGGAAAGCTGTGAATTTCTTATTTTTGCTTTAAGTTTCGCCATACCCAGAATTGTCCACACCTTGTCCATCCATAGCTGCAGCGAGGTGCCCCCGTTTTTCTCCACAGCTGGAGGATTGCCAATTTGGCTGCCTAGAGAAGTTGGGCCAACAAATTCCTTTCAGGTGAAGTACATGACTGAGGCAGGGGGTGAAGAAGGCCAAGGATACACACTACTGCATCCCTTGTTATGTCCACCTTAAGAATGTCCTTTAACTTAGTTCTCACCTCGAGCCAGTAGTCTTGAATCATTGGGCACCTCCAAAGTACATGTAGCATTATCCCTCTCCCCTTACAAACTCTCCAGCAGAGTTTGGAGTTACCTGGGTGACAAGATGATACCAAACCCTGTCTCGATTGCATCACAGTATTGTGATGCAATCGAGACAGGGTTTGGTATCATCTTGTCAATTTCTTAGCTTGGGTTTCAGCTAATCGAGGGCCTAATGTAGTTGGCGTCCCTTTGTAAATGGTTTCCCATTCTTCCGTAGTTAGTGATTGTCCCAGATCTTGTTCCCAGCCCTACGGTCAGCGGTGGACAGTGAGTGAATACATTTATAGAGTCGACAAATATGTCCCTTAGAGTCTGCCGCCATCTGGAACACCATTACCATATCCGTCAGTTGCCTAGTTGCTGCTGCCACAATTAATGGATGTAAAACACAGTGTCTAGCTTGTATATATCTATACCTGTCCACCTCATATAGCCCAAGAGAAGCACTGCACTCCTCAAAACTCCAGATCATTCCATTGAAAAAAGGTCTCCGATCGTACCCACCCCCTTTTCTATCCACTGGGTGAATCTCCTATCCAGCTGCACCGGAGAGAAATCCTCATTATGAATTCTGTGGGTGAATGGGGAAGAAAAGGAGAAGGACCCCTTCATCTTGCCTACACTATCCCATGCCTCTAAACAACCCTGTGTGACAGGGTTAACATATACGTCCTGTCATCGGCTTGTTGCGGCACCCAGGGTTGGGTCCAAATGTGGCATCCTGCTATAGACTGTTCCATAGTGACCCAGGAATTTATGTGCGTGCCTTTGGACCCAATCAATGATTGGCCTGATCTGTGAGGCCCTATAGTAATCCCCCAGTTTGGGGAACGCCAGGTCCCCTTTATTTTGGCGGCATACAGCATGCTCTTGTTGACTCTGGGGATCACCCTTCCACAGAAATTGAACTAAGGTAGAATCCCATGGCTAGAGGGTCTGCTTGGGGTTAGAGATGGGAAGTGGCTGGGAAAAGTACAATTATCTGGGTAAGACGTTCATCTTTATAACCGCTATTTTACAAAACTAGGGTAAGCAGAGGCCAATCTATTGGTCAAGGTCCTTCTTAATGTCTCTCATTAGCGCCAGATAATTAGCCCCCAAAGAGCTCCCCTATTGGAATTTTAACCCCAAGATATTACACTGATTTAGAAGCCCAGAATTACATTAATCACTTTTCCAATGTTGCCTTCAACGGTTGGGGAATATTGAGACCTAGTATCTCCCATTTAGAGCTATTTATTTTGAACCTTGATACCATGCCATAACATTGGATTTCCTCTGCCATTACTTATAGGGAGGTAATAGGCTGTGTGGCGGACAGGATGACACCATTTAGAGGTATTCATTTTGAACCTTGGTACCACACCATAACATTGGCTTTCCTCGGCTATCTCTTGTAGGTAGGTAATGGGGTCTGTGGCAGAAAGAATGATGTAATCCGCAAAGAGGTTGATCTTCTGCTGAACCCCGCCAAATTTGATGCCCCCTATGCGGGCATTCGCCTGGATCCTTGCTGTAAAGGGTTTCATTGCCATTGCAAATAGTAGCACTGACAAGCGACATCCCTGCCTCATATCCTTCCCAATCGTATGGGTTCAGTCAATGCCCCATTCACCAGCAAGCGGCGCATAGCGACATGTAATTTGACATAATCAAATCCCAACTCAATCCAGTCAAAGGATTTTTTGGCATCCAATGCAAAAGGAGGGAGTGTGCTGCATTTCAACCAGATTTATCAACTAAATGAAGGTCCTTCAAATGTTGTCTATAGTACCCCTTTCCCAAATGAATGCTGAATGATCCAGATTAATAAGGGCAGGTGGGAGATTTTCTAATCTAGTTGCCAGGACTTTGGTGAGTATCTTGGTGTTCAAGTTCAACAGTGCAATATGTCTGTATGAGGAGTATAAAGGGGGGTCCTTCCCAGGCTTGAGTATCAGTATTACCTGGGCTTCTCTCATAGACTGTGAGAGTTACCCCTTCCCGTATGGAGTTAAACAGGTCACTCAGTGGCTTTGCCAGAACCTGGCTTAGTGATTTATAGAATGTAGCCGGCAGGCCGTCCAGGCCCAGGGCTTTGTTATTCTTAAGTGTTTTGAGGGTGTTTGGAGGACTTCTTGGGTGTCTGTTGTGACCTCCAACAGCTCCCTGTCCTTTTCAGATATTCGATTCAGTGCCACGCCGTTTAAATAAACCTGATCCTCATGTTTAGGGGAGCTCGTTGTGTAGAGTGAATCGCAAAAGTCCATTCTCAGCAGGACTTTGTAAGGCTATTCCTCTTGTTTAGCTTCAATCTCTGTGAATTAATAGAAAACAAAACCTTCTACTACTACTAAGGTCAAACACATAGCTTGTGATCAATGTTCTCACTACTATAGTTACTCAAATGAAAGCTTCATGGTATGCACATCTTTTTAGCCCCCGTCTTAAAATCTAGTTCTCTCACGCAAATTCTTTTGGCCCACAAAAATTCACCAAATGGAATGCTTTTTTTAAGTGTTTTAGGGTGACAGCTTTTGGCATGAAGAATTGGGAGCCATAAATGTACCCATTGCCGTACCACATTTGCCTAAAGTACTTTCCTTCAAAAAGGGAGATATTGTGTTCTAAACAGAATCTCAACATGATTAACAGCATATCGTTCTGTTGTTTAAAACTCACAGATCAAGAACTCCCCCCAAACATGTGCAGGCTTCTATACCAAATCTATGTACAATTCTTGTATATAGGGAGACTAAATCAAGGTGAGCTAAAATGAAAGACATTTGCAAGTTATATTTTGTAATTTCTTTAGTAGGTCTTACATGTCACTAAACCCATGGCAAAGGGTTGAAAAAGGTGTCTTGAAATTTAGAAGTGGCTTCTAATATGGAATTATTATCCAAAAATATAAGCGATCTTGTCGTCTTTGTAAGAACAGGGAAATGCTAGAATCTGCAAGATACCTTCTAACTTCACGTGATGTATTGGATTTATATCACAGATATTTCATCAAATTTGTGACTACTTTGGATTGGATTAAAACATCTTATAGTTGTGTGCACTGCTTTGGTAACAAATTGTCCCTTATAATAGCAATAATTAAGCTATGGTTACATTTTGAGGAAAAGTATCTTAAAAATGAAAATCTATTATTAAGTGCCTTTTTTATGAATGATATTATAAGTTTGTATTCTTTTTATATTATGACAAAGTGTGGAAAGTGTATTTTAACTATGTTAAACTATACAATAAAAAGGAAGATGTATTCTAAACAGAATCTCAACATAACTAACAGCATATTGTTCTGCTGTTTAAAACACACAGATCTAGAACCCAAAAAAGAATTTGCAGGCTTGTAAACCAAGTTTATGTAAAATGCTTGTGTATAGGGAGAACACATCAAGAGAAAATAAATAAAAGAGGGTTCCTCAGTTCTGTTTCGTAATATCTCCAGTTGGTCTGATGTGCCTCTAATATAAAATTAAGCCCTTGGCAAATAGCTGATAAAATGTGGAAGGGGCTTCTAATAGACAATGACTAAAAGCGACAATAGGTCTGCCTGGTGGATAATGAGATCATTTTATGTACCTTAGGCAAACGGTGTAGAATGGGGGTCCTAGGGTGGTTGGTTTTCAAAAATAGAAACTCCTCACAGTCTAATAGATTTCCCTTGTGCCAGTCTTTCAGTAAGTGTCTTTTCTTCTACCAATTTGTAGGAATCTGAATTATGAAGTTGACTATAAGCTTCTGGCAAATAAAGATCTTTATCGCAAATTACCACTGCTCCACCTTTATCCCCTTGACGAATTATGATGTCTGTGGCATTTTGTACATTTTTTATAGTAAGTGGGTAACCAGTGATAATATTGCCATCAAAAATAAAGAATCATTTTTCAGAGGTGATGAAACAATGAAATACTTTAATATTTAGAAACAATTTCATTGACAATGTATTTTAATGTTTATATGACATATATTGTTTGTATTATAGTAAGTCTGATTGAAAAACCATGTACTTCCAATATTCACCACTGGAGGATGTTGCAAATGTTTAATCCTGCGCAGTTCCTTTTTTGTCCACTGGAAGCTTTCTCACTATTTTTGAGTTCTGGTTACTCGTGCCCGCCATTATTTTCATCATTGTTTTCAGTGACGGTACCTGGAGAAGACTTCCCTGCACCCCTCATGAATTTTTTGATTTTTTTTTACTTTTTACTTTTGGGGCTGGATTTTTTGCTTTGGAATCATTGGCTCTAAGAATGCATTCGTCAGATACCCTTATTGGGTTTTACCAATACTTGGATTTATTTACATATGTGGATGGATTTTTTGTGGGAATCTATGGATTTTGGAATGGTTTCTCGGAGTGGTTTCTCGGAACATTGTGTTTGGAGTGATGGATTACTTCCGGGAACTTGGATTACTTTACATTTTCGGATTGATTTTTACTTGGAATCTTTTGTTTTTGGAACAGCTTGTTTGAACTCTGTTTTTGGAGCGATGTAATACTTTCGGATCTTGGATTTCTTAGAATCTCAGCATTTTTTAATGGTTTCTTCGGAAATTGTGGTTGGACCAAATTACTTTAGCAAACTCATTTTTTCTTATGCTATTTTGGATCAATTTGATGGGATATGGGTATTTGATTGGAAAACTGAAAAAACAAAACTTTTCTAAACGATTCAACATTTGGATTGATACTGAGAATATGAAGGGGGTAATTCATAGAATTCGGCGCATAAGTGGCGCACGCGGCTGGTGCACAGTGTGCGCGTGCGGCAGTCTGCGCCAGCCGCATGCACCAAAATCCAATTTCAGCGCACAGCGTATTCATGGATCCTAACATCCATAACCAGCCGTGGCGCAGAGTGGCGCAGCGACCCTGCAGCAGTGTCATTTATGCCCCCAACCCCTCCCTGTGCGCCATGAACAGTGCACAAATCCAGTACATGGCGCAAAGGCCAGTGCACCAGCATACAGACCCGCAACCACAAAATCGCGTGTAAAACTCCCTGCGCACCCCTCGGGAATATACGTACCCCGCTCGTGCTAGCGAAATCGCATGTAAAACTCCCCGCGCACCCCTCGGAATACACGTACCCCGCTCGCACTAGCGAAATCGCGTGTAAACCTCCCCGCGCACCCCTCGGAATACACGTACCCCGCTCACGCTAGCGAAATCGCGTGGAAAATTCCCTGCGCACCCCTCGGAATACACATCCCCGCTTGTGCCAGGTAAATAGCATGGAAAAAGTCCCCCCTGTGGTGTGGGCTGCCTGTGGGGCATGGCCAGGGTGGATGGGCAGCCTGCATGATTTTCGGGGGTGCGTGGGAAGTTTCACATGCGATAGGCCCTGTGCGAGCAGGGTACGTGTATTTGTGGGGTGCGAAGGGAGTTTCACACGTGATAGGCCCTGTGCGAGCAGGGTATGTGTTTTTGTGGGGTATGCGGGGAGTTTCACACGCGATAGGCCCTGTGCGAGCAGGGTACATGTATTTGTGGGGAGCGTGGGAAGTTTCACACACGATAGGCCCTGTGTGAGCAAGGTATGTGTATTTGTGGGGTACGCGGGGAGTTTCACACGCGATAGGCCCTGTGCGAGCAGGGTACATGTATTTGGGGGGTGCGTGGGAAGTTTCACACGCGATAGGCCCTGTGTGAGCAAGGTATGTGTATTTGTGGGGTACGCGGGGAGTTTCACACGCGATATGCCCTGTGCGAGCAGGGTATGTGTATTTGTGGGGTACGCGGGGAGTTTCACATGCGACAGGCCCTGTGCGAGCAGGGTACGTGTATTTGTGGGGTGTGCGGGAAGTTTCACACACGATAGGCCCTGTGCGAGCAGGGTACTTGTATTTGTGGGGTACGCGGGGCGTTTCACATGCAATTTGGCATTGTGGGCCCTCCCGGGCGTGCCGTTTCCCCCCTCCCCATACCCTGCAGGCAGCCCACACCACAGGGGACTACCCTACAACCCTCACCATGCCCTGCAGTCAGCCCACAGGGCACCATGCACTTGTGAGCACCCACCCAGCATTGACGGGCACCTGCCAGCAGGCCCAGACTCATGTCCCCCTGTACCCCCACCCACCCAGCATTGACGGGCACCTGTCAGCAGGCCCTGACTCATGTCCCCCTGCACTCCCACCCACCCAGCATTGACGGGCACCTACCAGCAGGCCCCGACTCATGTCCCCTGCACCCCCACCCAACCAGCAGTGACGGCACGACTCATGTCACCCCCCCAACGCGTCATCACAATCCACACTCATGGCCCTTATGGCCACCCAAATCCCACCCCACGCCACCCCAGTCCAAACACCCCACCCAGCCAAGTATTCCAGTCTTCAACTATATACAATGTACAAATCCAGGGTCCATGAGCCCAACAATCCAAATGAAACCTACAAAAAACCCTACCTAATAAACAACTATAAACAAAAAGGTGGGGCATAGTCCATGCACCCCAAATGAAAGAAAAATAGAAAGGAAACCTAACACTAATTAACTATATACAATGGCGGCGGGCAAGTCCTATGGCTCCCTTGTTTATTTCCCGGGCCAGGGCATCATCGAACTCCTGTTCTACGCCCTGGAGGCGGGCCTGTTCCATGGCCCTGAGGTTTCGCAGGGATAACGCCATGTCCACCTCCAACTCCCTGCAAATTTCCTCGAGGCACTCAGCCCGTCTCAGCACCCTGCGCATGGAGTTCTCCGCCCTGACCATAGTGAGCCGTGCCTCTTCCGCCCGCCGCCGCTCCGTATCTATCTGCTGGCCCAACTGCTGCCACACAGAAGACACTCCCAATCCAGGGTCTTCCTGCCCTCCGGCCGATGCCTGCCCCTCTGATGTTGATGGCCCCGAGCCATCATCGCTCCCACCTTGAGCCTGCTGCTGCCGTGCATGTGCCCTGCCTGTTGTTGCCTGCACGTCCTCCTCCTGCTGGGGTTCAGTTGTTGGGCTGGCCACCCCTGCTGGACCTCTGACTCCCGACTGTGGCAGGGATGTGTCTTCCACCAGCCTGCCCGCTGGGTCAGGGGCAGCTCCACTGGATGCCCAGGTGATACTTGGGCGGGAAGATGGCATGGAGGACGACTGGCGCATAGGCGGCTCAGGTGAGAAGGGGGTTGCTAGAAGCTCTAGCACACGGAGGAACCCAGCACTGGTGACCCGTCCCAGTAGGTTGACGCGGTCTGCGAGGCATCCGAAATGACGTGCATTGTCCTCACGAGAACCCTGCATGTCATCCCGAATGCCACGTACACACAACGCCACCCCAGCCAGGACAGGCTCAACACGGTCCCAGATTACCACGTTCGCAGGGAGAGGAGGGCCAGTTGTTGTGCGTGCATCCCCTCCCTGAAAACGGGTCTGGACAAAGGCATCCCTGCTGGTGCCAGATGATGCAGTCACAGGATCGGGGATAGGATAACACACAGGCACCTCCGCGGCCGCCTGTGCTGCCTCCTGTCCCTGCCCCTGGACTGCAGCACCAGCACCAGTGGAATCCACCCCTCCAGACCCCATGTGTCGGCCTTCCACGGCCTCCTCCTCAACCAAAGCTCCCACCAACCTAAATTACTCTGTGCCATCTTCCTCCATAGGCCTCTGTGGGGTCTCAGCTGCCCCTTCTGTTGCCGAGGAGTCCACCTCTGACTTCCGCCTCTTGGACTTACCCCCGGCAGCTGCGGCCGCGGAAGCGGCACCAGACTCCTCACTCCCCAACGAGATGACAACATGGGAGGGGAGCTGGGCCTTGCGTCTCCGGCTGGCGGTGGGATCCCTGCAGCTGTGCTCCACAGCACCGTCTCCGCCCTCTTCATCAGTTGAGGCTGCAGACAGGGAGAGATAGAACACAGGCATCAGGGCACTGTACATGACAGTTGCCCATGGGTGGCAGTGTCAAACTTCCCACATGGCATCACACTCCCCAACACACATATCATTTGAACCCACACATATGCGCAAATTAACATGAATGTTGTAGCAAGCAACACCATCCATACACATACAACAGCATGAGCATCCAAAGAATAGCCTGACGTCACATGCAACAGGGGATGTGCCGAACACATGCACACACGCCACCAGACATACATGCATCTGTACATCTACCCCACCTGTCGCAGTAAAATCATCAACATCCATGTCACAACTGCTAATCAGCCTCCTACATGTTGCCATCACATGCATCCATGGTGTAACACAGTGGTACACATGTCTAATACACACACGCACATGTACATTGTGCACATACATGAAGGTGGAACCAGCATCCATGTGTCACACCACAACCATGCCACAGAACATACACAGAAATTCAAACATGTGTGCACCCACACATGCATTTGTGCCCCATGCATTTTGAGACATACGCCACTGATGTGCCTCACACATGACTGGACTCACATGCGGCAGGCCCATGTCCCTGTACATACACATCAATACATGGGCCTTCCAAGACATATGCCCAACCTGCACAATCCTGCCACACCTCAACATGCACAGCGTCCAATCAGTACGCATGGACACTTACCACTCGACTCTGGACGGGTCTGCCTCTCAAGGATCTGGAGGTGGAGCGCTGGGCGTATGCGTTCCAGGACCCTCATCTGGATGTTGCTAAGGCGGACCCGGCTCCCATCTGCATGCGCTGCCTTCAAGTGACACCGGGCCTTGCTGAGGGTCCTGGACCTGAAGTCCTCCCAGCGCTTCCGGACATGTTGAATGTCGCGGGCTGCCACCCCCTCCATGTTGATGGCATCCACGATGTCCATCCAGATCCTCTTCCGCTCTTCATTGTCAGCGCTTGAACTTCCAAAGAGGGCATCATACTGCCCCAGGACTTGCTCCAGCAGGATGCCAACTTCATTGACAGAGAAGCTGGCAGCCCTCTGCCTCTCTGCTGGGGGCTTGCCACTGGTGCCAGATGGTGTTGGGTCGGACATGGCAACCCCCGAGGCAGGTGTGGGTGGGCAACTGGGTCCTGGGGCTGGGCTGTGGAGCGATGGAATCCCAGTCGGGAGTCTTCTGTTCCAGCAGGGGTGGTCACAGCAACTGGACCCCTGCAGATGGCTGACGTGCAGGCACCAAATAGCAGGGCACGTGGCCAGCAGGCAAGCAGGCAGCAGCAGATGGCAGGTGGGAGCGTGCTCGGGTCTCTGGGAGGCAGGAAAATGGGCTTCTGGGCAGGAGCGTGGTCTTCCGTGTGTTGTTGCGTGGCCAGCTTGATACGTAGTGAATTGCCACGTGAAAAAATAGCACGTCAGCATGTTATTCGAGGAAAGGCTCTTAGCGTGTAAGCGTGTCTGTGACGTTACGCGCACAGGTCTTTCCCTTGTGACAGGTGCATAGTGATTCAGCATTTGAAAAAACAGCACGTCCGCGTATTAATGCATGCCGAGGAAAGGGCCTAAGCACGTAAGTGATGTGACGCACGCGGGCGTTTCCCTCAGCACGGGTTAAAGGTGAGCGGGGCCAGCAGTTCGCTGTACGTGCCTTTCGTGGAGACCGACGTGTGTGTTGCATACTTCGTGTTCTTTCGTGCGCCATCACAACTTCACAGCGGATCAAGGACGTATCTCTTCTTTTGGCGGGAGTATTGTATTTTTCATTATCATGCTAGTCTGACGGTGAGTCGCGCTTGCTATTTTTCCCACTGCGGGTGCCACTGTGTATCGCGTACCCGTTTTCGAGGTCATAGTAGCCTGCGTGTCCCACACGTACGTGTTTTTCGTGTCCCTGGGTGCCACTGCGTACTGCGGGAGGTTAATTCCACACACGTGGGCTACCGGGGGTTGCGTGCACGGTTTTACTGCAGTTTTGGGGAGCCTGAGCGTTGCGTGACCCGTCACTTTATCACCGGGGTCACATACAGCCTGGCAGGTGCAGGGGTGCTGTTAACATCGTGTATCCCACCCCCTTCACCCCAATTACCCAGGACAATTGTCATGTACACCTCCCATTGGCACTACTACATCTGTGCCGCCACTACTCCATCTGTGCCATGGCTGGGAGGCCACGAAAGGTGAGGTGCACCTCAGCTGGGTGTACTCCATGTGACGGGCGTGGTCAGGGAGTAGGGGGACTCCAGGGTGTCCAGGGTGGCTGCAGAGGGGGAAGAGGCAGGGGTACACCAGCTCAGCACGATGTTGTGCCACGTGTTCGTGCAGTCATGCCACCACCCCCTGCGGCTCTAGGAGATGCAGTTCTTGCATCGGCACTGGTGCCCATGGTACCCGGCAGTCCGTTTCATCGACTGCCACGGGCCTAAGGGAAGTGGTAGCTGCAGGTGCACCTGTGGACACCACCACCCAGGCTCAGGGTCTGCCAGCGCAGGCTGCGTTGGCACTTGAAGAGTCCATGGAAGATTTCCAGGAGGTCAGGAGGCACACCGTAGGTGCATGCAGGGCTCCCCTGACCGAGGCACGTGTCCCTGGGGCAGTAATGTCATCTTCTGCCCCGACCAGCCGGGTGTTGGCAAGCGCATGGGCAGATGCAGCCGACACCACCCCGGTTGTGAGTCTACCAACCAGGACAGTACCGGTCAATGACCCTGGCACAGCGGATGTTGCTGCGCAGGGTCCATTCCAGGGCACCCAGCAGTCACTGACGCAAGTCAGGGCTTCTGTCCATGTCCCACCTGCCACTCCCTCGGCTCAATCCACCAGCGCCACTGCCCATACTGATCAGGGCAGCATTTGCCAGTCAGGGTCCGGACCAGCATCCAAGAGGAGGAAGGTTGCAACTGCAGTAGAGGCTTTGACCCCAGACACAGCTACGGCCTCCAGCACGTCGAGGAAGAAGCCTTTCTGCATGCAGGAACTGGACTTCCTTGTGGACTACGTGCGGGAACAAAACCGTGACATGTTAGTGGGGCCGAATTGTCAAACTACGGCTCTCCATCGTAATACCCACTGGAAGCAAGTTGCGGATCATGTGAGTGCATTCGGCCATGAGGTGCACACAGCTCAAGAGTGCAAAAAGCGTTGGAATGACCTCAAACGCAGCCTAAGGCGAAGTGTGCCTCTAATTACAACATGACTCTGGTGACTGGCAGTGGGCCACCACCTGAGGAGGAAGACCTCACTCCGCATGAGTCAGTTGTTGCGGAGTTCATACCAACAGGAATGGTCGAAGGAGTGGGAGAGATGCTGGACTTTGGTTCCCCGTCCAGTGAGTGTTGTCAAGTGTTTGTCGAGGCCATTTGTGTTTTGCTTGCATGATGTGTTGTTCTTGACTGCCACTACATGTCATGCGTACATGGTTCTCATGTGCAAGTCATGCAATGCTTCACTGATGCGTGCCTGCTGTGCAGGATAGTGGACCTGTAGAGCAGATAGGGACTGTCCTCATCACCACACTTGCACCCTACTCACATGCTAGTCACCCGGCTGCCCCTCCGGTCCATGTTCCAGCTCACTGGCCCTTCTGCATGTAGCTTGGGGTGTCTTTCCTCTCAGCACTGGGACTATGTCATTGCATGACTGACGTGCATGTGTCCTCTGCGGTTGCCAGTCAATTCGTCGAAAAAAATTGGTCGACCAGACAAATGGTCGAAGCAAATTGGTCGAAAACCATTTCGTCGAAATTTTTTTTTTCTATTTTAACCCTTTATTTATTTATTTTTTTGGGGGGGTCCCCCCACCAACCCCCCTTTTTTGCCTTAAAAAACCTTTTTTTGCCTAAACGAACACCCAAAAAAATATATATAATTTTAAAAAAAAATTTGACGAAATGGTTTTCGACGAAATTGCGTCGACCAAATGTCATTCGACCAATTTGAGGTCGACGAATTGACTGGACACCGTCCTCTGCCTGTATGCAGGTACTCCACATAGGCATGCTCCCTTGCCCCTCCACCCCCCATGCACCACAATTTGACCATGGCACTAGTGTGCATCGTGTTGGCGTACTGCCCTTGCCTGTTCAAGGCTCCTGTGTACATGCAAACTTCCACCAGCCAACCTGCCCGACACATGCAGTGGGGTACATCCTCTGTCCTTGATGCAGGGTGTCTCACTTGGACTGTGCAGGTGGCAGATGCTCCGCAGGGACATGAGTGCCCATTCATGCTCCATGTGCATTACATGCATGCCCCTATGTGTCCTTGACAGGATGATCATAGTAGTACTTGTCCAGGATGACCTACATTTCATGGCATTTGATCATCAATTCCATGCCCACTCTGGCTCAGGCCAGCATCACCCACAGGTTAAGGATGTCACAGTCTGAGTGGGGCACATGCCTCACCCTGTTTCTGCCCTACTGACTCTTTTCAACTGGTGTAGTGGCTTCTGCACACGTGGGTGTACTAATGAGGGTTCAACATGTGTCCTGCTTACTGTGTTGTCAGTTGACTCAGATGATGCAATTGACACTAGTCAACACTGTCTGGCAATACACAGGTCTCTGGTCACCCTTTCACTGCCATGCAATGCCTCCCTGCATTTTCACTTAGGGAGTGTGGGGGGTTTTCCTGTAGCCATGCAACCAATTGCATGCACATTGCACGTGATGCCTGAACTTGCCCTTGCACTGCCTACACGTGTATTGGTAGACTTCATAATGTACTTGTTCATGTAGATAGTGGGTCATGTACACATGTTCTGCACTGCATCAAGCCACTTCTGAGCCGGGTTACACCCTTCTACATGACTACTCACTGTTGCTATGTCAAAGTCACCTGGCATGTATGGACTGTTTCTCATTCCTTCTCTGTCATGTATGCGACGGGCACAGGTGCATCCTGTGACACATGTACTCAGTGTTAGGTCTACCTATTGGTTGTTAAGATGAGTTTATTGGTCAATGTGCAGCCTATTCCAACTGGCATAGGGCACTGATTGGATGTAGCCTGCCAATTGGGTTGTGATGACTGTGGAGCATCCTTCACGTGTGTATGTGTGCACTTCCACATACATCAAAGCAAGCAGCGTTATAGCTGCTTGCTTTGGTGTATTGTATGCTGGTCATGTTCACAATACAGGTGAATGCAGAAATGGGTGTTTTTGAATGCTTTCACGTTCACATATGCAAGCAGCTTCAATGTTGTGTGGTGCAACATTGCGAGTACTCACTCATGTGTTTGTGAAAGTGTCCATTTACACATGTGCCTTCCGCAGCTTCATTGTTGACGGAGTAATATGTAGTTGATAGACGTTTCTGCTGGTGAGATTTCTGCATTGCGTACGTTCTGTGGAACTGGCATGATCCCAAAGGTTCACTGTTGTGCAATATGTGTATGCCCAGGCCCACTTAGCTACTATGGAGGTTCCTGGGCATGTAGATTTCCACAGGGAATGATGTACGAGGGCACATTCATAGCCCAATGTGGACAATCAGGACCTGAGGGGTGTTGTGGAGGCCTCATGTCCTGCAGCTCGGACAGTACAGGGCGTTATGGTCCCTCATGCCTGGTTGCAGGCCCTTGCTTTGCTTGTGACATTCACTATTTCTACATGGCCCATGCCACCCGGTACGGGGCGAGCTGCAGATGGATGTAGCTATATTGATGATGATGCTTCAGTGATGCATGGCTACATGCATGTTACCTGTGTCATTGTATGTTTGGATTCACTTGCAGCAGTGGTCAATTTGCAGTTCAGGCATGCTTATGGTGTGTTGCATCTCTTAGTTGCCATATTTCTTTTCTGCCTGTGACATGTGCCGGACAGAGGTGGTGTCTGATGGAGTTCATATACTACATTTTTTAATAGTGTAGGCTTTGCTATTTACACACATCCATTTCTGCTTTTGGGATGTGTTTGCATATCAAGGCCACTAGATGCATGCCAGGTTCTGATTTGTGTGTAACAAGTCTGCTTCATGTGTTGACTGTGTATGTGATGTCTGTGTGTGTGTGTTTCATGTGCTTCAGACATGTGTACGAATGTTCATCTTTTCTCCCCTTTCCAGATGATGACACAATGGAGCCAGAGGATGGTGTTGTCATGCCAGACACAGGGTTGCTATCACACCAGCAATCCAGCACAAGTGGGGGTCGTGAGGTGTTAGGCCACGAGAACCCACTTGTGTCCCAAACCATCTTGTCTAGGGCTGGCAATGAGTCTAGCTCGGATGATCACTCTGATGACAATGTCGAGTTGGATGTGCATCGGGTCCATTTGCCAGGGGTGAGTGATTCTGATGTGGATGCTCCTCTGTCTGCGACACCTGCACTGAGGGGCCAGACGGTGGTGGGACCTCCGCCTGTGGTGGATCGGGACGCAGGGTCACCCTCCATCAAGTAGCTCATGTGCCTGGGGCATCAGGTCGACAGAGGAATGTAGTCCTGCAGCCGCAGGTGGTGCCAACCCAACAAGGACATCGGCTCCTTGGGCCCCGCAGGTGTGAAGCCCAGCAACGCGGTGGCCGCGTGTCACTGGGGTATACTGAGTGGGAGCAAGCCATGGTTGCCAATTCAGAACACCAGGGGGCAGCAATTGATAATATCGCTGAGAGCATGGAGTGTGTGGCCCAATCCGTGCTACCCCTGCTAGGCAGGTGGAACTCCAGCAGTGGGCGGCACAGTCCACGGCCCGCTCGCTCAGGCTGGGCATGGTGGCCTCAGACAGGGCACGCCAGGCTGAAATGGTGTCTTTGCGTCAAGCAATTGCTGCTCACGCACAGGCACACAAGGATGCCATGAGGGTTGAGTATGATTCCCTCAGATTTACTCTGGGTGTGCTCTTGATGTCCCAGAGGAAGCGGTCAGAGGAGAGGTTGGAGCAGCTAGAGAGTACCATCTTGACTGTGAGAGGTGGGTTTACTCCTGGTTATCTTGTCTGATTCGGTATCAATAATCCTTCTAACACGGTAGTTAGTGCGATACAGGTTCGCTTTTATTGATGGTTTATGAAAGATTCCACTTGATACAATGATTAGTGTGTAGAACACTGTTATGGCATTTTATGCCTTGGTGCGGTCAGCCGACACGTGTTTCAACCCAAACGGGTCTTTCTCAAGGCTGAACAATATTCAAAAAGGTGCAAAGTGATATGTGGTAAAAGACATTTTGTGACCAGCATGTTTAATTAACAAACATTAAACGTGGTGGGTGATGTGTGGTGGTGGTGGGAAATTTAAAAACATTGCATAATTATACATTGCATTTACAAGTTGGATTATTAACACAGTAGACAGAAGAAAAAATGGGGAGAGAGAAAAGAGAGAGGTTAGCAAGAGCGGTGGGGAGGAGGATGGGCGGAAGGAGGATTGGAGAGATAATTGGTCTTCTTACCAAGTATGTCATGCTGCGGTCCCTGGGTGGGGTTCTTGTTTTATTGTGGGTGGCTGTCCTTATGGCAGTCTAGCTCCTATTGGGCTCTGAAAATAATTCATGAAATAGTCCGTGGTTACAACTGGTATATGATTATGATTTGTATAGTTCGAGGGGGGTGGGTTGAGCCCTTTCTTAGGTATGGCGAGTTTCAGCGAGGGTTGGATCGAGGTGGCATTGCTTACCTTCGTCCGAGTAGTGTCTGTGATGCGTTGCTCCCTGCGGCTTCAGTGGTGAATGAATGCCGCCATGTTTAATATACTTGCGCATGCGCCTACCAGCCATGGTTGGACTGGCGGCGCATGCGTGAGCGTGTGGTGTCCCAGCAGGTGCTACTGCGCGTGCGCGAAGAGATAGTGTTCTTAGGAGGCAAATTGCGCATGCACGGGTGCGAGTTAGCGATACTGAAGTGTGCACATTTTGATGTTTTTCTGAATGGGCCATGGCCCGGTGGAATGGGGCGGTATTGTTGGAACCTAGGAGGGCAAATTCCAGGGGGATCAGAATGGAAGGGTGTAAGTGGTGGTTGGCTAATTTCTGTTATGAGTGGATAGCTCATTTAAAGTGTGATTGAATAAGTCATTACGGATGGTCAGTCGTGGCTTGCCAAGAATTTGTCGATGTCTGATACTGTTATTCGTGTTCGTCGGTCGGGCCAGGGTGTGATGCCCATTGAAGTATATCATGGTGGAGGCAGATTTGGTGGTTGAGAGGGTTTACAGAAAGACATTGAGGTCGTGATCTCTGTTAAGACCATTTTTAACACATCTAAAGTGACAGATAAGTCGCGCTTCTTCTTGTCTGAGTTTCTGGATTCTGTCTCCTCCTCTCGGGCCCAGCCTGACGATTTTCAGTCCGATGAACCTTATTTCACTTTTGTCGTTCATTTGGTGATACTTCTGCCAGTGGTTGGCCAGCGGTAGTTTAGGATCTTGCGAATGTATGCTGTTCATATGTTCCCTTATCCTGATGCGAGCTTCTCGGATGGTGCTGCCAATATATATCTTGTCACATACGCAAATCAAAGCATAGATCACATACTTACTTCTACAATTGATGTGCTCCGTGATTTTAAATATTGGGCAACCTGCGAATTTGGCACAGTTAGTTTGTGTCGCATATTTGCACATTGAGCAAGTTCCGCATTTAGTGAAGCCTATTGGTGTTTGCTTGCTGAGCCAGTCTTGTGCCATGATGTGTTTCTCCGCGAGAAAGGAAGGACTAAGTAGGTTCCTGAGAGTTGGTGCTCTTTTGAACGACATGCTTGGATATGTCTCAAGCTGAGGTTCGATATGTTCATCCATACGGAGTAGCTCCCAGTGTTTGGTCAAGATTTTTTGGAGGGCATGACTGTCTTGGTTGTATCTTGTGACAAATCTAATCTTGGGGTTGCATTCCTGTCTTCTGGGTTTAGGTGTTAACAGTGTAGATCTTGGAATGTGTATAGCTTGTTCTCTTGCCGGTGTCAGGCTTTGGGCGGAATAGCCTCGGCATCTAAATCTGCGATCCAATAGGTCGCATTCTTCTGTGAAGGATTTGTCTGTGTTGCAGTTCCTTCTCGCTCGGATGTATTCACCTTTTGGGATATTTCGTATAACACTGTTCCTGTGGCAACTTTGTGCATGAAGGGTTGAGTTCACTTCCGTTGGTTTACGAAATGTTCTGGTTGTAATTTTGTTGTCTTCAATCATAATCTTGAGATCCAAAAAGTCTATTTGTTCCGAGCTGATATGGCTAGTTAGTTCAATGCCATAGTTGTTAGTATTGAGGTAATCCATGTATTGGTTTAGTTCATCTTCTGTCCCTTTCCATATCAGGATGATATCATCTATGAAACGAGCCCAGTTGACAATTAGGCTGGTGTATTTGGTTTCCTTCATTGCATGCTCTTGTTCGTAGGTATGCATGAAGCAGTTGGCTAATGCTGGAGCATAGCTGGCTCCCATAGCGATCCCCTTGATTTGCTTGTAGTATTCACCGTTGAAAATAAATATGTTGTTGTTGAGTGAAAATTTCAGGAAGGATTTGGTCATTTCTACTTGATCGAGGTGTGACGCTGACTCGTATTTGAGGAGGTACCCCATACTCGATATTGCAAGTTCATGGTCTATTGATGTGTACAGGGCCTTGACATCTAAGGTGGCCATTAAGAAATTCGGTTCCCATTTGATTCTGGAAAGTATCTCCAAAGTATGCATGGTATCCCTGAGATAGGTAGGGATCTTGACGATGAGTGGCTGTATTACATTGTTGATGTATCTTGCTAGTGTTTCAGTAATACCGCCAATGCCACTCATAATTGGTCTTCCTTCTGGAATGGTGTCAAAGGTTTTGTGGATCTTCGGTAGGAAGTACAGCGTTGGCATAATTGGATGATCCGTTCTGAGATAGTCATATTCATCCTCTGTAATGAGTCCTATTGCTTGATATTTGTTTAGGAGTTCTCGGTGTTCCCTGAGAATCCTGGCTTGGGGATTGTTGTCCAGTTTCTCGTAGTTGCCCGGTATTTGGAGGTGGTTCAGGGCCATTTTGATGTAGTCTGTTCTTTCCATAATAACTATATTGCAACCCCAAGATTAGATTTGTCACAAGATACAACCAAGACAGTCATGCCCTCCAAAAAATCTTGACCAAACACTGGGAGCTACTCCGTATGGATGAACATATCGAACCTCAGCTTGAGACATATCCAAGCATGTCGTTCAAAAGAGCACCAACTCTCAGGAACCTACTTAGTCCTTCCTTTCTCGCGGAGAAACACATCATGGCACAAGACTGGCTCAGCAAGCAAACACCAATAGGCTTCACTAAATGCGGAACTTGCTCAATGTGCAAATATGCGACACAAACTAACTGTGCCAAATTCGCAGGTTGCCCAATATTTAAAATCACGGAGCACATCAATTGTAGAAGTAAGTATGTGATCTATGCTTTGATTTGCGTATGTGACAAGATATATATTGGCAGCACCATCCGAGAAGCTCGCATCAGGATAAGGGAACATATGAACAGCATACATTCGCAAGATCCTAAACTACCGCTGGCCAACCACTGGCAGAAGTATCACCAAATGAACGACAAAAGTGAAATAAGGTTCATCGGACTGAAAATCGTCAGGCTGGGCCCGAGAGGAGGAGACAGAATCCAGAAACTCAGACAAGAAGAAGCGCGACTTATCTGTCACTTTAGATGTGTTAAAAATGGTCTTAACAGAGATCACGACCTCAATGTCTTTCTGTAAACCCTCTCAACCACCAAATCTGCCTCCACCATGATATACTTCAATGGGCATCACACCCTGGCCCGACCGACGAACACGAATAACAGTATCAGACATCGACAAATTCTTGGCAAGCCACGACTGACCATCCGTAATGACTTATTCAATCACACTTTAAATGAGCTATCCACTCATAACAGAAATTAGCCAACCACCACTTACACCCTTCCATTCTGATCCCCCTGGAATTTGCCCTCCTAGGTTCCAACAATACCGCCCCATTCCACCGGGCCATGGCCCATTCAGAAAAACATCAAAATGTGCACACTTCAGTATCGCTAACTCGCACCCGTGCATGCGCAATTTGCCTCCTAAGAACACTATCTCTTCGCGCACGCGCAGTAGCACCTGCTGGGACACCACACGCTCACGCATGCGCCGCCAGTCCAACCATGGCTGGTAGGCGCATGCGCAAGTATATTAAACATGGCGGCATTCATTCACCACTGAAGCCGCAGGGAGCAACGCATCACAGACACTACTCGGACGAAGGTAAGCAATGCCACCTCGATCCAACCCTCGCTGAAACTCGCCATACCTAAGAAAGGGCTCAACCCACCCCCCTCGAACTATACAAATCATAATCATATACCAGTTGTAACCACGGACTATTTCATGAATTATTTTCAGAGCCCAATAGGAGCTAGACTGCCATAAGGACAGCCACCCACAATAAAACAAGAACCCCACCCAGGGACCGCAGCATGACATACTTGGTAAGAAGACCAATTATCTCTCCAATCCTCCTTCCGCCCATCCTCCTCCCCACCGCTCTTGCTAACCTCTCTCTTTTCTCTCTCCCCATTTTTTCTTCTGTCTACTGTGTTAATAATCCAACTTGTAAATGCAATGTATAATTATGCAATGTTTTTAAATTTCCCACCACCACCACACATCACCCACCACGTTTAATGTTTGTTAATTAAACATGCTGGTCACAAAATGTCTTTTACCACATATCACTTTGCACCTTTTTGAATATTGTTCAGCCTTGAGAAAGACCCGTTTGGGTTGAAACACGTGTCGGCTGACCGCACCAAGGCATAAAATGCCATAACAGTGTTCTACACACTAATCATTGTATCAAGTGGAATCTTTCATAAACCATCAATAAAAGCGAACCTGTATCGCACTAACTACCGTGTTAGAAGGATTATTGATACCGAATCAGACAAGATAACCAGGAGTAAACCCACCTCTCATACGCACCAAATTGGGGTCCTGGCTAAACCCCTAACCACTCCTGTGATCTTGCGACACCAGAACAAACCTTCCAACCTATAAATGGTGCTTAGCATGGGCAGGTTCCAATCCTAGAGCCAACCAGACCCTTTACCATCTTGACTGAGCTACGTGCTTGCTGGGAGGTATACCAGTTGTCCAGCCAGTCCATGCAGGAAGAACTCTGTGTTACACGTGCTACCTTGCAAGAGGAAGCACGCGTATCACGCAAGGTTCTACATGCTGACCTATGTGGCATCGGCGCACAGAACCAGGCTCACCCGTCCCGCAGACTTGCTGCCGACGAGGCACAAGCTGCGCCTAGGCGTGGTCAGGGTACTGTGCCACATCAACCTTTTTCAGACAGAGGGTGATTCGGACGGCAAGATATCTCCCACACAGGTCGAGCTGTGCAGGCGTTGAGCCCATGGAGGATTTTCTTTTGTCTCAACATCATCGCATGTGGGTGTTTTTGGTGCACCCTGTACCTCCCCCCTCCTGGGTGCCTCCCCCCTGGGTCGCATGTAGCCATTTTTGATTTTTCTTCTTAGTGTAGTTAGTTAATATGGTTTTTGATAGTTAGTTTAATTAGGTAATGTAGGTTTTTTATAGTTAGTTTAATTAGTCAATATAGTTTAAAATTGCTTGTCTATTGTGCATTCATGTGATGGTGTGGTGCTTTGTGACTTTTGAAAGCATCCCCTGTCTGTTCCAGCTGGGCCCTTCAAGCTTGTCTCGTGTATGTGTTTGCAGCTTGGGGTCCTGACTCACATAGGCCACTCCTGCTTCCTTTATCCATGGGCTCGCAAGGATGGTTTGGTGTAATTAACATTTACACAAGGGCTTTGGACTGTCATATCTGTGGCCTGTCTGCTGCTGTACTACTTATGTTAACACCCCTAGTGGGGATTGTGGGGGTTTTATCCGCAGCATGTCTGTGATCAATTTGGGTAGGTTCATGATTGATGTGTCCATTAATTGATCTAGATTGTGATGTATATTATTTTCTTTCCTGTATATGTGCTTGATGCACCTCATGCTGTAGATAGTAGCCTGCACCCTTTGCCTGTCAAAGTCACACTGATGGTGGGAGGAGTTCTGATGTAGGTCTCTAACATGGCCCAGTGACAACTAGCATGAAGACACACACACACAGGGAACTTTCAAGCGTTATTTATATGTTTTATGCCCTTTCTGCAGGACAATGAGCTGCCAGACCACCTTTGTCAGCAGACACAGGGCGAAGTACTACAGAAACCTGGCTACGTTCGGTGGTGCAGACATGCGCATGTGTGCGCAAGCAGTAGCACAGGGCTTGTGCTCAGACATCCAACAGAAGCAGATGTGTTTCCATGAGCTCCAAGCAAGGTGAGCAGCACAAGGGGGCTACACCGCAGCCAACCTTCCACCAGGCCACTTGCAATTGCATGCTAAGTAGCGCCACTGATGGGGAGCTTGGCCAGATATTGTTGTAGAAGCACACAGTAGAGCTAAAATGCATTGAGGGACAAATGCCAAGTATCTTTACAAGTTGTCAGGGGCACACGCTGGGGCCATCGCACATATCCTCCAGTCCCCCCAGCTCCATAGAAGCTGAGTTATTAGCGCAGTAGCATTCCGAGCCAGAAACTTATACAGCGCACAGGGACACCCAGCAAGGCACAGACTCGGGTGCAGTGCACCTATTGTAATCCATGGCTGCCAGAACACAACGTGTACTGAAGTCGCACCTCGCTATACGCGTCTAGCAGGTCACCCAGGGAGCATTCTATCATGTGTGATTCTTGACACATTGGTCTTCCATTTACCGTACGCCCACGTGCGCCTGCCTTACTGTATTGACAGTGTATGAATCATCACAGGGGCAAGCTAACGTATACGTACATAGCAGCAGAGAAGGGTGTCTGCTTGTGGAAAAGTCACTTACTTTGGGGCAGGAATGTTGTTGTGTGTGTATTGTAAACACACACAGATTAGTAACTCACGCTCTCTTTGCAGCATTGAACTGATCCTGTTACCGGACCTGAGAGTGCGCAGGCAGGAGGCCAGAATTCACCCCAGAGATAAGTCTCTCTTTGTCTTGCATTTCACTCATTTCATACTATGTGCATGTAGAACATGGTTTCTCTGATTGAGTATGTGTTATTGTCAATAGTTGTATTTTGTATTTTCCCTACTTTCCCTTTCAAATCCAACTCCCCTCTCCTGCCCCTCTTTCCGGTTATCCTGAATACCAATGCCTGTCCAACCAACAGATCCTGACCCTCTTTCCCCGCTGCGGTCTCTGAGGCCTGTGTACGTTTTACCTTGCAGGCGCCCAAACCACGGAGGGGGTGGTTGGTTCGTGCCACTCCTGCGCCTGGAGACCGGAGCTGTGACACTACCCATCAGTTGTTGCATCCTCATTGTATGTTGTTTCCGGAAAAAGGTACCCTTCCTGTTGAACCATTGTTGAACTGTGATACATTGGTAGTTCGATCATTCTGCTTGTACATGTGCCAGGACTCTGTTTTCCACTTCGAGTAAACTACTGGAGACTCTTCCAGGGTTTTTTTGTGCCGAGAGGCTTTTTACCTGGTTTGGGGGTTTGGCTCCTTGGAGTTCTCTGCGATTTGGTATTTTTACCAGTCAAGGAGGCCTCTGAGGGGGCTGGACCTATTTAAACGCCAGGTGGAACATGAAGACCAAGGGGTAGGGGGATCCCGTAGCCAGGTAGACTAAAAGGGAGAAGGCTACATACCCCAGACACAGTTGTTCAGAAGGTCATGGTGATGTGTAAATGAGGGAGGGCCTTTTGTTGTTGGACAGTAAGCCTGGGCTACAGTGTTTGGGCACTCTCTGACAATGTCATTGTGGGGTACTATGTACATGATGTGTTCTGCTGGTCAATGGCTGTTCCTGTGTTGTATTTACTTTTCAGGTGTCAGGGGATTTTTGTGGTCTGACATGCTGGGGTGTACACATGGGCAATGTTCACATGTGATGTGTATAGGACACTGAGGGTCACTTGATTTGACATGCATATATGGAGTGCATGTCCCTACTGACAGACACAGTTGCGCAATGCTCCACCACACATACAACCACCCTTCCATGCTCACAGGTGCACACATATTGCCTTCTCGGGCACGCTGTGTCCCTGCAGCGCATGATTAATTACCATTTGGGGATCCTGGACATGCGTCAATGGGAACATTTGTTAATTTGTCCTTTTGATGTGATGCTCAAGGTGTATCCCCAACACAATGGCTGCTCACTGTGCTCTGTGGTGAGCAGTGTGTAGCAGGAGACACACACAGCACACAGGTTTGGGACTGGCGATTTTGCCTTGCCCAATGTGCATGTGAACAGGCATTCAGTGATGTGTTGAAGCTACCACTGGTGTATAGCATTTGTGTATGACTTGGTATGTGTGGGAGGTTGTTGTCAGTCATTTCATCTGATTCCATGTCAGGCATCATTGTCTCAGCCCACTATCCATTCATCACATGTCACTTTGTATATTATTGGTCATGTGTTGGCCTTTTGCTGTTGCATGCCATGTCATGGTGTGGCAGACAAGAGTGATGTGGTTTGGGTGGGTTTGGGTGACATACTAGGGATTGTCATGGCCTGTTTTGCGGGGGGGGGTGATACACACCTTGCATGTGTCCCTTTTGGTCACACGGGATTGGTTATGTTTAAGTAGCTAGGGATGCACACAATGCAGCACTCCCATGGCAACATCCTCAGGGTGGTAAGGTTGTGACAGTTTACTGTCCCTTTGTCCTCATCGATTGTCACCTGGTATGTGCCAGGCCTGTGTGCACTCTACAGGGGTGGGAGTTTAGGTGAAAAATGTGGCCACAAGCAGGGTCCGGGCTGCCTCGCCACTTGCCCTTTCCCCTCCCATGGGCAGCGCCTGTGCCTGTAGTTTGGTTATATGGGGGCACCACCATGTCCACCGGTATGCCCTTCCATGTTGCAAGATTGTGCAGGACACATGCTGCCACAATGATCCTGCACACTACTGCGGGGCATATAATAGCTGGCCGCCAGAGCGGTCATGGGAGCGGAAGCGTGACTTGAGCACTCCGAATGTGCGCTCCACTATGGCCCTGGTTGCAATATGGGCAGTGTTGTATCTTAACTGGGGTGGTGTGGTGGGGTTCCTGATTGGCGTCATCATGTGTTTGCTCAGAGGGTAGGCACTGTCCCCTGGGGAGGTCGTAATGGTTGTGATTAGTTGGGTTTGTGTATTTGTATGTGTGTGACATGCATGCATGTGCACAGGCATTTGTACTCACCTAGGAGCCATGTGTCGCCATGCTTCCCAGCTTCCAGGGCCCGGCTCAGGGCAGACATTCTGTATATGAAACTGTCATGGGTTGATCCAGGGTAGTTTGCATAGACAGAGGTGATGATTCCCTTTGCATCGCATACAACCTGCACGTTGATGGAATGCCAGTGCTTGCGGTTTCGATAGATTTGCTCAGAGGCCCTAGGTGGATGTAGGGCCACATGGGTGCAATCTATGGCACCAAGCACTTTGGGGAAGTGTGCCACCTTGTAGAAGTCCTGGACCACGGCCTGCCTTTCTGCGGGTGTTCTGGGCATGTATATGCGCCTGCGGACTGAGGGGCGCGCAGTCATGATTGCCAACACCTGGTGTAGGAAGCGTGACTGCGTGGCCTGTGAGACCCCCCCACTATGGCAGTTGTCCACTGAAATGACCCAGTGGCCAAAAAATGCAGAACATTGAGCACCTTCTCCAAGGGGCTCAATGCTTGGGAGCACAGGGTGGGGGATGTAAGATCATCTTCCCACTCCCTGACCAGGTCTAGGATGATATGAGGTGGAAACCTATACCTGCCATAGACCTGGTTGTCAGGCATCCCAAAAAGGCTGGTCCGGGGCAAAAAAATTCGGGGCCTGGCTTTTCTCCTCCTCCTGCGGTGTCCCACGATCAGTGCTGCGACAAATGGGGCATTCATCGTAGCTGTATATACGTGTTTGTTGTTGTGCGCACTTTTAAACTGTGGATGGGGCGCTTCCGCCTGCCTTCATGTGGCGGACGTGTTGATGCCTGTGCGCGTCTTTTAGCGTGCGTGGGTTTCCCATATTTGATTGCATGAATACGTGTTGTTCGCGTGCGTGTAGGCGTTCCGTGTATTTCCCTGCAGTACTTCCCCAGTTACACCTTCTTTTTCATGCGTTGTTCCCCATTCCGCGTGTTACGCCCCGTGTCCACCCCCTTTTTGGTGTGTGCGCTGACGTTGTGTGCTATCGCTGTGCGCGTCACGCACGGCGTTCAGGACATTGGAATGACGTGTGAGCCCGTGTGCGCCACGCAAGGATTTGGCGCACATCCCGCAGTAAACACGTGCAGGCACTTCCATGAATCGCTCGCGTGCGCTTGCTTTTTCACGCTTGCGCCAGCTTCCGCCAAGATTTTCAGCGCACATTTGTTCCATGAATCGGCCCCGAAGTTTGGTAAGTTTATTATTTCAACTTTATATTCCTTAACAACTGCCGTTGCTGTGTTTTGTAAAGACTATTAACAGTCACTTTTTAACATTTGAAGTTAATAGCAATATCATGTAGAGATTTTTATCTGTAATTCAACAATGCAATTTCACACTCCAGTGTTTGCTTAGGTATGCATTGCAAATGATGCCTCTATTATTTCACCACTATTTTTTGTTTTGGATATTTGCAGAATGGTAAAATCACATATAAACAGCACCTAACTTGGTCTAAACTAAGATTATATTGCATTCAATCTTAGTATTTATTTTTTTAAATACCTCTTGATCAATGCCTCCCGGATATCAATTTTGCTATCATACCATTTAATAAAAGGCCAGATGTATGTTTGTCTGAAGCCGTCCTGCCTGTTTTGCCTGTTATCACTGCTAGAGGGAGCTGTTGCTTTACGCATACAACAATAAGACTTCAAGTTGATCTTGCAGTTGAACAAAATGTGTATTTCCTGCCAGCTTCACCTGTTATCACCGCTAGTGGGAGCTGTTGCTTTATGCATACAACAATAAGACTTTAAGTTCATCTTCCAGGCAAACAAAATGTGTAATTTAACAATGGTAACATACAATTAGCTGCATAAAAGGCCCGGGTCAGGGATACCACTGTAACAGCATACTAGTTGCATACACTAAGAAAATATATATATTAAAAAACATATAAAGAGAAATTCATTTGATTAAGCACTATTTCTCTAACAAAATAAATTACTTTTTTATGTACTTATATATATGTATATATTATTTAATTATTCATTGCAATATTTCTTAGTATGTATTATTATATCAATAATATTCTTCATGTATGTTTTAAACTTTATTTGACTTCAAGCTACTTTATTTTATGATCTCATGTCTATTTCGAATCATGCTGTCCGTGAATTGTATTACTCTGACATCCCTCAACATTATATATTTCAGTCTAAAACCCGTAAGTGGAATCCAAGACAATGAGAAGCAGATACAATTGGCTTTATGTAGTATGTTGAACTTTAAACGGATTCTGTGGGATTTTGCTTGAGGGTACTACTTCGCCACGTAAAAAGGAGCAAGCTCCTTTACAAACATTATTTTTTCTATTAACATAAATTACGGGAAAACACACCACATAATATATTTACATTCTAAAAATGTCTTCCTTTACACACATTAGCCAGTGTACACAGACTTTTCCACTTGTTTACAATATTGGGACAAGATGTATATTTAATTTTAAAACCGCTAACTGCGCTCACATCTCTAGAGATGCCATATTTCTCTAGCATAGTGTGAGCATCTGCCATTCCATCTGATGCTTCAGTAGAATCCGGGTATTCAATAGGCATGTCAAAGGTGCAACTGTGAGGGGGTTTCTCTCGCTAGTATCTTCAAGATGTGTTTCACAGGCTGAGTGTTGTTTAGTTATATGATGCCTGGCTAATCTTAATTCTCTCATAAACATAAATCATTCTGTGAATTGGTAAAATCAAAGGCACAAACATGAGAAAATGAAAGTCCCAATACCAGCCCTGATTTCTCAACTGGTGAGATGTGTCTATTGGTGATATAATAAATCTTTAACTGGACTTCTTCACCAGTCATCCCCTGCCTCTGGTTTTATGTCCCCTTCTATAGCATGTTGTTCGATGTTGGAAGGTTCCTTTGAGCTGATCGTTTGCTTCTTTTCGTGCCAACCTCTTGTATGATGATGTACGCAATGGACAAACATATGAAATCCCATCTCACATGCATGTACATATTGGCCTACATACAACATGCAGTGGATGCCAGTGTCGGCCTGTACTGATGTGCACATGAGCAATAAATAGCAGCCAGATTGGCCACATCCACACTCAAACATATTTGTGTGTCTGTTCATAACTGCCTGCGAATGAAGGACATGTCAAAATCCACATCCCGATCTGTCTGTGAAGGACACATAAGCTTTGTCACAAAAGCAATCCTGGGCACGCATGCAGCTCTACTACCTCAGACTTGCCTACCTTTAATTAGCTAGGTAACATGCAATACACTAGTTAACAATGTGGCCCATCAACAGCCCTCCCCAAGAGGATGGCATGCCAAATATGACACACTAATGCGGCAATGCAGCGGTACTAGTGCTATGGCCTCAGGCGGAGTATGTCAGGACAAATGCCATAGAGAAGCAACAAGTCTGCAGCCTATGCCAAAACATTCACATTTCCTCCAGCATGTGACTGGCACCTAGAATTCCCCATCTCTACCCTGAACCTTAAGGCATGTGAGCATACACATCCCAAATGTCTTCTTAGATGAGGAAGGTCATTGGCCAAAGGTTGTGGCATAGCAAGCCATGTCATATGGGCAACTATCATGGTAATGCAATGATGAGGATGAAATCCACAACAACTCCACTCATGTTCGCTGATTCAGGACTGTATGTATCACCATATACATTACTTGTACATATCTCTTGTCAGAACACACATACCCAACCATGTCAACAAACACTGTGACCCTACATCACCACTGACTGGTACCCCAGGCGGGCACAGCCCTGAGAAAGCTGCACAATCATTTTGTCATAATAATGTGTAGATATTCCCATCCCAATGCATATCATGGCCAACAGGAATACTCTTTTCTTAGGCTGCCAAGTAAACCCTGCATCCCATTATTTAAAGAAGCAAGCATGCATGTTGCTGATATACACCAAAGCAATACACCAGAAGCAACACCTACACCATGAGGTGCACAGTGTGGCAGAATGCAATGACCAAGTGCGCAATGCTATGTCTGCAACAAGCATTGTCATAGTTAACAGGCATTGCCTGGGGTCTCTCCAAGTCCACAACCCTCTGATATTCCTCTTGGGTGATCGTGCTGAGTACACAGAGTTGCAGGGGGTTGATGCTGGCCCTCATCAGGCCCTGCAATGGTTTATTGGGTGCCGCCTGAAGGATCTTGGCTGCCTTCTGTCTAGTGATACTCCTGAGGTCCTCCCAGCGCTTCTTCAACTCCTTGGCGTTTCACTGGTAGACCCAAGCGCATTGATGTTCCTCACTATCTTTGCCCATGACTTGGCCCATGCAGCCACCTCTGTGTGCACAAAGATGTGACTGGTGAGGTGTGGGGCACCTCTGTCCACAGGAGGGCCACCTCCTGGTGTGTAAAGTGTGGGTTACGCAACCATGTAGTGGAGAGGAGGGGACAGAGTCACAGCAGGAAATGGTACATCTTGGAAGGTTGTGGGGCTGGATGTTGCCATCGCTTTTCAGGTGCTATCTCTTGACCCAGGGTGGAATGTGTAGAGGGGAAGCACCTTCCCCTTTGTGGGAGTCCTCTGTTTCAGCATGGCTGCAGTGGCCCATCCTTCTCCTCTTTCTGGTCCTCATGAGCAAGGTGGCATTGGGACAGGAGCAGTGGGCGTGGTTCCCTCTGCAGCATGCACCAGTGCAGGTGAGATGGTTATGTTTTCAAATGTGTGGCTCAGCCCTGGTCCTATTTCCTCCTGGTCCATTGCGGAAGTGGAGGTGCTGGCCTTCGCCACAGCAGAAGCCCTGTCCCTACTCCTTTTGGCCCTTCTGCACATCCTTGATGGTTCCTTTAGCCGATCAGAGGCTTCACTGCTGCCATCTATTGGCAAATCAGTAGTAAGGCATACATGCCAACATTATGTGACCAAAAATCTGTAGGACTCTTAAAGTTTCAAAAATAGTAACTAGCATAATGATGATATCCCATGAAATGATGTCACATGAACTTTGGCCTTCAGGCATTACAGAAAATGACCTGAAGTGACATATGGCCTTTAAGAGATCACAGGAAAACACTGCCTGGTGTGACGTATTAAAAAATCATCTGACTCATCATTAGAAAGAAATGTACTAAATAAGTGAGCTGTGAGCAGTGTGACCAGCTTCTTCCTCATTAACACATATTTTCCTCTTCAAACATACCCGCTGATATTCATGAGATGGCCAGCCAGCAGGGAGCTGAAACACAAATTACCCACTGAAAAGCTATAAATCCTTCTATTTGAACAAGTGCCTTTTGTGGAGGATCCAGTGTGAAAAGGCAACATGGTGATAACACTTCTGTATACCCCAAGGGAAGTGACGGTCGCAAGGACTCCCGCAAATGCAGCTTGTAAGGCAAGGCCCAGAACAAAAGTAATACAGCAAACTGGTAACGTTCTTTCGATGGGATGTTCCTCCAACGTATTCCTTATGTTTGATGTTATCCATTGATGTTATCCATTCCAGCTTGCTGGCCTCGGAATTTTCTTTCAGTAGAGGGTGCTGCGCGTCGACGTCTTTCGAGTTGGTGTCCCGCGACAGGCTCCGTATTGGCACCGACGTCATCATGAGTATAAATAGACTCCCGCAGCGTGCGTTGCTCAGTTCCGTTTTGAAGTTCAGATTTGCTTTGCATTAATTGGTTAGTAACCTTGAAGGAGTGTAAGCTGCAACTACAAGGGAAGTTTTACTGCGGGGATGGATGGGAGGGGCGATAAGGAATACATCGGAGGAACATCCCATTGAAAGAACGATACCAGTTTGGTAAGTAACTTGTTCTTCGAAAGGATTGTGTCCTCCGACGTATTCCTTATCTTTGATAGACTCCCATAGCAGTTGTGTAAAGAGGAGGTGAGAGTAAAGATGAAATATTTCCCTTTAAAGATGCACAGAATGCAACACAGCTTTCCCAGATCTTGTCTCCTGGCTAGAGGAGGAATCTAGGCTGTAAAATTTGGTAAAAGTATGTGCGGATGACCATGTGGCAGCCGCATATATATCTTTAATTGGGACCCCTCTTTGGAGAGCCGAAGAGGCTGCGATACCCCTGGTTGAATGAGCACTAGGATGTTTTTATACTAGCAAGTCTGCTTATATAAAAACTCAAGGCACGCCTTGGATCCAGCCTGTGTAATCTCTTTCCCTGGACAGGGAGGAGGATATAACGAAGGTAAGGTTATTTTCTGAGTAATATGGAATTCAGAGCCCACCTTTGGGAGAAAATTGGGCTTCACTTGTAAGACAACCTTGTCTTTATGAAAGATTGTATGAGGAGGTTTGCAAGATAGAGCTTGTAATTCGCTCACTCTTCTGGCGGAAATTAGAGCCAATAGAAAAACTGTTTTAAGAGTGAAAAATCTTAATAAACAGGAATGAAGTGGTTCAAAAGGAGTACCCATCAGAAATTCTAAGACTAGATTTAGATCCCACAATGGAACTTGAAAAGGCTTTGGGGGATAAACATTAGTTAATCCTTTCAGAAATTGGATTACCAAAGGTATTTTGAAATATGAAGGCTCCTCAGCAGTACGCTTAAAGATTGACAGTGCTGCGAGGTAGCCCTTGATCGTACCAATTTGAAGACCTGAATTTGCTAAGTAAATCAAGAAGGATAACACTATTGGTGTATTGCATGAAAAGGGTTCAATATTCTTTTCTATACACCAGCTGAGGAATGACACGGACTGGGGGAAATGCATACAGAAGTGGAACCTCCCAGTCCACTACGAACACGTCCCCTAGAGCTCCTCTCAGGGTAAATTTCCTTGAACAAAACTGATCGCACTTCCTGTTGATGCTGGTGGCGAACAGATCCACTTGAGGGGTTCCCCAAAGGGTGAAGATCACTTGAAGGACTTCCTGAGCTAGCTCCCACTCGTGGGAGACTGTGCTCTGCCTGCTCAGAGTGTCCGCCGTCAAGTTCTTCTCTCCGGCTAGGTGAACTGCCGATAGAGGGATTCCTTCTTGAATTGCCCAAAACCAGAGCTGCATTGCCTCTCTGCACAGTGGCAGTGACCCTACGCCTCCTCTTTTGTTGAGGTAGTGCATGGCCACTGTGTTGTCCGTCATTATCAGGACATTCTTTCCCTGTACTGATGGCAGAAAAGCTTTCAGCGCTAGTCTGATTGCTCTCAGCTCCAATAGGTTGATGTGTAGTCTGGACTCCGATGGAGACCAATGACCGCTGATGGTCAAGTCGTTGGCATGAGCTCCCCACCCTGTGAGTGAGGCATCCGTGACTACTGTTATCTCCGGCCATGGTTGCCAAAACTGTTCCCTTTTCAAGATGTTCTCCCGACAGGCCCACCACTGAAGGTCTCGAGCTACTCTGTCCGGGATTTGTAGGAGATCTGACATTCTTCCTGAGAATTGCGACCACTGGGTTCTTAGTGCCCATTGGAGGGATCTCATTCTCAGGCGAGCCTCTGGAACAAGGAAGATGCAGGATGCCATGAGGCCTAGCAACCTCAAAAAGTTGAAGGCTGATAGACGTTGGGCATTTTGAAACTTGGTGACCATCTGTAGAATATCTTGAGTCATCACCTCTGGTGGCGAGGATTTTCCCAGGGAAGTGTCCAGGACTGCTCCAATGAACTGGAGTCTCTGTGATGGTATCATCTGTGACTTCTTTAAGTTGAGGGAGAAGCCCAGCTTGTGAAGGAAGTGGCAGACATAATCTAGCTGGATCTGAGCTTGTTCCGGAGATACTGCTCTGATCAACCAATCGTCCAGGTAGGGGTAGACATGGATCCCTTCCCTCCTTAGACTTGCAGCCACTACCGACATAAGCTTGGTAAAGACCCTCGGGCAGAGGTCAGCCCAAAAGGCAGAACTTGAAATTGATAGTGAGAGTTGCCAATTGCGAACCTCAGGTATTTCCTGTGTTTGAGATGGATTGGCACATGGAAATAAGCATCCTGAAGGTCTAGAGATACCAACCAGTCCTGAAGCTGGAGGGCCTGAAGGATCTGAGAAAGGGTTAACATCTTGAACTTGTCTTTCCTGAGGAATATGTTAAATTCTCGCAAGTCCAAGATGGATCTCAGTTCTCCGTCCTTCTTTGGTACTAGGAAGTAGGGGGAATACCAACCCCTGTTCCTCTCCGCTACGGGTACCGGTTCTATGGCACCCTTCTCAAGCAGGTCTAAAATCTCCTGCATATGGAGCGGGTCTGGAAGCTTCAAAGGGTTGTTCCCCGGTGGATGATTCTGAGGAGTGTGTAGGAAGGGCAGGCAGTAACCTTGGGCAATTGTCTCCAATGCCCAAGCATCTGACGTAATAGCCTGCCATTCTGCCAGATGTTGAGTTAACCTGCCCCCTACTGGTGTCTTGTGAGGGGAGGCCTGAGGGGGCTGACGCAGATGCCGAGGGTAAAGAGGCAGCTGCTGCTGCAGCTTTTGTACCTTTGGCCCGTCCACCACGGTGAATCGTTTCTGGCCCCTTTGAGCAGGCTGTCCTCTGCCTCTTGCAAATGCAGAGTAAAAGCGAAAGGACCTACCCCTCAAGGAAGCTCCTTAGAGGCGATTTGGAGTCTGCCGGATTGCAGCCGCAAGGGATTTCGGTGCCTCCTTGGATGTTTGTAATCTCTCCAGGCTGTCATCAGCCGTCTTTCCAAATAAAGAAGTGCTGTCAAAGGGCATGTTCATAAGTCTGGTTTGTAAATCGGGAGCAAAACCAGACTTCCGCAACCACGCAAATCTGCGGATTGTGGTACTTGCCACCATGGCCCTGCTGATGCTGTCAGCAGAATCAATGCCTGTTTGGAGGGACTCGCACATTGCATCCTTTCCATCCCTGATGATGTTTTAGAATGCATCCCTTTCTTCTCCTTCTGGGAGACAGTCAGCAGCAGATGAAGCACACTCCCAAAGTGTGTGGCTGAATCTTGCTAGCGTGCAAGTGGCATTAATCGACTTAAGCGCCATGCTACATGCTGAAAATACTTTTTTTGACATGGCTTCATATCTTTTACCATCCCTGTCCTGTGGAATAGTAGGGTATGCCGACTTACTGTTAGATGAAGTCGCTGCTTGTACAAATAAACTCTCTGGAGTTGGATGCTTGCTTAGATATTCAGGATCTGAAGCTGATACTCTGTATTTAGCAGAACGTTTTTTATTTACTGCAGGGATAACTTCAAGTGTTTCCCAATTAGCAGATATTTTTCTTTGCAGAGCAGTATGAAAAGGAACAACAGGATCCTCCTGTGGACCTTTATCTAAAATATCAGTAAGGTCATCCTGCTGAAAAGCAGGTGTAGGTGTAGTCCACCCCACGAATTTTAATTATTCTGGCCATCAGAATCCTATAAGGAGTCTCAGCATGCTCTCCAGGGTCTGGTTTAGCAAACTCTACTTCTGGAGAAGTATCCAAACCACTTGCCTCATGTAGAGACTCTTGAAGGTCTTTTAACCTGTTCTCCTCAGAGATGAATTCCTCTGGCATAGGTATTGTAGACCTTTGCAAACCAAAGGGTCTCTCATTGTCGGAATCCTCCCCTTTCTCATATATAGAGGACACGGCTCTAAAGTAGTCAGACCTAGGATATGGTTTAAAACCCATTTCTAGAGCAGAAGGAGCTAAATTTGTTGTCACTGCCTGAGAAAGCATTGAGGTTGTCGACGTGGACGTCGTAGGCTTCGACAATCCTGAAAAAGGCATCAAAAAAGTATGAAAAGACCTCGATACACTCGAGAGGATCGGAATCCTACTCGGCGTCGTCGAGATTGTCGATGGCATCCTCGACATCATGGTCGGAGTTTTCGACACCTCTACTGCCTGTGACATAGTGACAGTTGTAGGTTTGTCCTTTATCGGGGTCGACAGTGGCGTCGAGGATGGCGTTGATGAAACCGATTTATGCGTCGAAGGGCCCTTCGAGAAAGGCGTTGATGACGCAGATTTGTGAGTCGAAGGAATCTTTGACGACGGCGTCGATGACACAGTCTTATTGCTTTTACTCGAGGGTTCATGACGCTCTCGAGTATTTTCTTTCGCTGAGTTCAACGACTCACAGCGTTTAGATTTTTTGGGTCTTTCACCCAGGGTATCACCTTTAGATGTCTCAGAGGGGGTCGAGGCCGCTTTCTCGAAGACGCTAAGCTTTTTTTTACAGAATTCCTCCCACTTAGCCAGAGAGCTGTCTTTCGTGGGATAGGTGACCCTTTCTGGGGAAGTAGAGGAAGAAGAAGAGGGAGATGTATGACGTCTAAGTGTTTTGATCTCGAAGACTGGTGAGAACCGCTTCGTGATCTTGAACGAGAATGTTTCTTTTGTCGACGAGGAGACGAATGTCTCGACTCGGCCGAAAGAAACTTTCGAGGCAGTAGAAGTTTTAAAGTCCTTACCTCTTTCTAACTTCCCCTTACGCTCCTTCAAGGCTTTCGCCATCATGGACATACAGTCCTCGCATTCCGAACAGTGATGCTCCGATCCCAGGCACCACAAACAGATCCTGTGAGGATCAGTTAACAACATTTTCTTCCCACAGTCACGACATTTTTTTAAACCGGACCGTGGAGTCGATGGTTCGGATGAAGAAGCCATCATGTAATGGTAATAATCTTCGAAGAATAAGAAGGTTTTTCTGAAGAAAGGAACCGAGCGTCACATTTCCGAGGCCCACGAAGCATGGAAAAACGGAACTGAGCAACAGACGCTGCGTGAGTCTATTTATACTCATGATGACGTCAGTGCCGATACGGAGGCTGTCGAGGGACACCGACTCGAAGGTAGTCAACGCGCAGCGCCCTCTACTGAAAAGAATTTCTGAGGCCAGAAAGCTGGAATCGATAACATCAAAGATAAGGAATACGTCGGAGGACACAATCCCTTCGAAAAATATATAATATATATAAAATATATTGCTGTGTTATACAACTGCTGACTGGCAACATGCAGCAGTTGCTGTGGTCCTCCCTCAAGCTCATGGCCACTTTCAACTAAAAGGTCATGCCCTTGACACATCAGATATTTCTAAATGTTACTAATTAAACCTGCCTCACCCCAACGGAAGTGACAGCTGCAAGGTCTCCCATAAATACAGCTTGTAAAGCAAGCCCCATCCGAACAAAGGTAATATAGAGATAAATATATTGTCAGGTTATGAGACTGCTAAATGGCAACATGGGGGGCCTCCCTTAATCGCTGCTTGGCTTTTTAACAGTTGTTCTCATGTCCCCTCAGTGTCTCCTGCCCTCCTTTCATCTTTCTCATCCATCTGCCTGTTTTTTCTCATGTCCCCTCAGTGTCTCCTGCCCTCCTTTCATCTTTCTCCTCCATCTGCCTGTTTTTTCTCCTGTTCCCTCAGTACCTGCTGCCTTCATTGCATCTTTCTCATCCACCTGCCTGTTTCCTCTTCCCCTACAGCCTCCTTGATCCTTTCATTTTTCCCATCGCTTTGCTTAACTTATGGATTTCTTCTCTTCCCTCTCCCTTGAGGCTTCTCTTGCTAATTTCCTTCCCATTGACCCCTTGCTTACCCCTCTTACACCTTGCTTACCTCTCTCACCCCTCCCCCACTCTCGCTCTCCCCCATTTCTCCTTACTTGCCGCCCCAGATCGCGTTGCTCTGCTCTTTCAGTCAAGCTTTTCCTTCTAAGTTTCAATCTACGTCATGGAGCTAATGGGTCTGGCCCGGGCCCCGGAGGGAAGGCAGCACTGACATCATTCTACCCCTTGACCCCAGATGACAGGACACTGGGCATTCGGACATGGACCCCTACCCAAAAGCCTTGCTATTCAAGCGTCCAGGCGCCTCCATTCATGAAGTTGCTTCTGCACAAGTGTGGGGTATTCTTGCACTAACCCAAGTCCTTTTTTCCAACTCTAGGTTAGGAGCCAAATCACATTATTGAGAGCCAGCCACGAGAGGCTGTTGGCTCGAAAACATCAATAGGGAAAAGTAGCCTAACGTGTGTGTGTGCAATTGTTCCACAAGAGTTGAAACACATTTACTGTGGAGTGTATGGCTTTTTTCCTTTTTCAGTGCCTCTGGAGCCTGACTACAGATGGTCATTTTTGCAGTGCTATCCTTTGGTTTAGTTTAGTTTATTATTTGTATAGCGCCGCCTGGCCCTGGGGCATCCAGGCGCTTGGCCAGTTACATAGTAGCCAACATATCACAAACAGGTCAATCAAAAAGCGTTACAGATAATAATGACATTATAAACATTTACTAATAGTATTTACATTACAGCATATTTACAAAGGTTTTTGGTTGGGCAGGTTTGTAAGACAGTATATAAAATTGTGTGTAAATGGGTAGATATTTTAGTTAGCTTTGGCCATTAGCCATGTTTTGGCACTATGTCTAAATCGTTGAAAGGATGGTTCTTGTCTAGGATCGGCTGGTAGTGAGTTCCAGAGTTTGGATTTTGACTGCCACCCTCTTTTTTGCCTGAACACTTACAAAGTAATAATTCACAAATGTTACCTGCAGACATTTGGGAGAAGACGGGTTTGCAACTAGCAGCTGTATAGTTACAGCTCAGCTGAGCAGAGACCGAGACCAGCGAAGAATTTCTAGTGAGAGACACCGGCTCGGAGTTCACAGCACGACGATGAGGCAGACAGCAGCCTCTGCCCTGAGGATGTCACGGGATGCCAATGGCAGGCGTCTCTTGCTGACGCTGACAGTGACTGCCTGGACTACGGGGTGCACAGGGCAGTGTAGAGTGTCTCTTTAACGCTGAACAGGCATGCAATGATCAATCAAAATGATGGGTCATTAACACGCCCACAGAGGACGCTGATCATGCTGTGCTGGGTCCCAGGCAACCAGGCCAACAAAAAATATATATACCAGAGGGTCACAAATACATGTGTTCAGAAACGTGTTGCATTTTGGCACTTTACATGTGCTGACACAGCATTTACCTGCCCATGCAACATCTGTAGGATGTGAACAGCATCCCAAGATGTCATGGCAATATTTTGTGAAGGCATCATGAAGCAGACACAGACAACAGGTTCAAATTTGATCCACAAAGTTTTATTAACTTTTAAATGCAGGATGGAGTAAGGCTTAACGTGCCCTGTGCTAAGGTTAGATTTTCCCTACCAGGAGAAAACTAAGGATAGTCTGTGTCAGGAAGTCCGAAGTAAATGCATGTCTGTGTCCAAAACCTATACTTGCCCTCAGGTCTACGTGTATACAATGTGTAGGGATGTCAGCAACAAAATAAATAGTGTTCAAAACAAAGTTCTGAGCTTCTTCCAGCTCTCGGCTTGCACTCAGCTTCGGCTTTCCGAAGTGCAAAATAAGTCAAAAGGAATAGGGTTTCCCTTCCCTAAGAGTTCAAATCTTCCAGCTTTCCCAAACAACACAATTCCTTGGGACACTTCCCAGCTCTTAAGATTTTGTTCCTTTTCACTAGTCCACATAGGCAGTTCAGTTTCTTGACTTCAAAGCACTTAAGAGGTTATTGAAAAACCCAAACTTCTTTATAGGTTCTTTCAGTGGCTCTTACATTCAGGGGTGCACTTGGTCTAGGCGCAGTTGTTGGACCACACGGTCCACCCATTACATGACATGCAACTGATACCCCTTCTTGGCTGCTTCTCCACCAACACAATGCCACTGCTTCAACTTGACAGTGATGCTTGGTTTATTCACCTGTGTCACACTCTCTTGACACTGTATCATGGCATGTTTGTCTACTATGCATGTGTTACACTTTCTTGCATTCTCCTGGCTCTTGCCAATGCTTGTTTTCACATGTACTGCAGTTCTGCTTATCAGGCAGATTCACAAACTTTCTTTCATTCTGCTTAATATTCAAGAGTGCCCCAAAACTTGCTTTCATTCCGTTCAATATTCTAGTATTTAATTTAGCTTTCATGTCATTCAGTATTCAAAAGTATTTGTATTGACTTTCACTCCCTTGCCAAGTCAAAGGATTTCTCGTATCCAAATTACTCATATGGTTTCTCCATAGGTGGTTGGCCACCTTTCATCTGTTAAGGATTTCCTTCCTCCACCAGACGTGTATTAATATTGTGTTCAACTTTCTCTCAAACCGGTCACTGTTTTGCGTACGATTCCTTACTTTCTGGACCATGTTCATTCATAAAGTTCAATGTCTTTCAAACACATTTGTCACATCACCTTTCTTCCTTGTTGAGTTTTCAATCTTTCAGGTCAGTATTCAAAATTACTTAAAGTTCAACAATTCATCCACGCTCAACTGCCCCCTCGCTGTGAACGGGCCACCTTTTCTTGGCGGAATCAGTGGATTATGCGTACAGCAGTTCTGCGAGTCGCCCGTCTGCATTGGTTCAACTTCTCTCTGTGGTGTTTCGCATCTGTGTTGTGTTACCATTTGCCGGCTCTGCTTCTTCCACCGGTAAGCTGTCAGCGGGATGGGCACTTCCACGCGGGTCCACCTGCTCTCCTCTACTTCAATACAGCAGTTCAGCCTGGACCTCCGCCTTGCACCGCCTTCTCCTTCCGTTGTCTCAGCTCTGCACTCCCTGGTACTCCTGCAAACCTCTCGCCTCCATGCACAGCCCCGATTGTGGCTCCAGCTCTCCCAGCTGGCTTCAGCCACTCTGACTCCTCCTTCATGGGTCCTGGGGATTGTAAAGTCTCTGGTGCACTGATTGGTCTTCTTACTACTAGACCACTGACTGTCTTTGTGGAAGTCTCTTTTTCATGTTGTTGTTGTTTGGCTTGTTTCTTCCTTCTCCCAGGACCAAAGTGATATTTGGTACTCTTCTTCGTCCCAGTACCAAAATGGTGAGTGTGTGTGAGTCAATGTCAATGGGGAAATAGGGACAGGATTGGTAACACCTTATGAAGGTCTGGGGGATATTTGATTTCCTATGGAAGGGAAATGGGGATACCATGTCTCACCTAAGGACAACCTCTCCCCACTCCCCAAGTGTCCTTCATCCAGGTGATCCTCCCTCGCATATCCACCCCCAGGTTCAGCATCCAAGAGCGATAGCCTTTCCATGGCTATCCGAGAGGAGGATACACAGGAAAAAAAGTGAGCACAACCTCAGGTGCCTTACATACCCTTCCCCTATGTGGGTTAGACCTAGATGTTTCACAGGGAAACCAGGAAAAGAAGTCGACCTTTCCCTGATCGTGATCCCTCTGGTGCTCCACTGTGAAACAGTATGGTTGAAGATCTAAGAACCATCGCATAATTCTCTGGATTTTCTCTTTTCGCTCGCTTATCCACCATAGAGGAGCATGATCAGTAACTAGTCTGAATTTGCACCCCAACAAGTAATATTTCAGATGGAGTATGGCCCACTTGATTGCAAGGGCCTCGAGTTCAATAACTGAATAATTCCTTTCTTTGGGAAATAACTTTCTACTGATGTAGAGTATGGAAAGCTCCAGTCCATCATGATCTTGAGAGAGGACAGCTCCTAATCCCATTAAAGAGGCATCAGTTTGCAGGATTAACTCTTTTGAGAAATCAGCTACCTTTAAAATGGGGCTCTGACATAAGATTTTCTTTAGGGTGGTATAACGTTTTTGATCTTCTCAATCCCAACTGTTCTTTTGGGGCTCTGCTTTTTTCAGTTTATCGGTAAATCTGGCGGTTTGACTTGAGAAATTAGGAATAAACCGGCGGTAGTAGCCGATGATTCTTAAAAAGGCTCTGAGGTATTTCTTTGTTCTTGGTGTGGTGGTATCGAGGACAGCTCTGACTTTTTACTGTTGGGGCGGTACAGTGCCATTGCCCACGAAAAAGCTTAAATATTTGACTGCCGATTGAGCCAGCTTACATTTTTTTGTGGATTGTCTGTTATGCCTGCCTTTCTTAAGACTTGCATGACTGTATTGAGGTGATAGAGGTGATCTTCCCAGGTTTTACTGTGTATTACAATATCATCTATATAGGCCCCACAAAAATCAGAGTATGGGTGTAAAATCTTATCCATTAACGTTGGAAAGTTGCAGTCTGAATGGGAGGACCTTAAAATGAAACAGATCTTTGGGTGTGGCAAAGGCATATTTTTCTTTGTTAGGACCTTATAACCAAACCTGCCAATATCCCTTTGTAAGGTCTATGGTAGAGAGATAGACAGCGATACCCAGGCGGTCAATCAAATCATCAATCCATGTCATCAGGTATGCATCAAAAGCAGATATGGCATTGACTTTCCTGAAATCAATTCAAAATCTCCAGCTCCCATCGGGTTTTGCCACCAACACGATGGGGGAAGACCAGGGGCTAGTAGATGGTTCGATAATATTAACCTCAAGCATCTGCTTGACTTCCTGGATGTCTATGGCTTTTCCAGATTCAGGTAATCTGAACAGTTTTAAATATACCACTTTCTCTTCAGGATTGCGGATATGACGGTAGATATGCTTCACGCTCCCTGGTTCCTCTCTGAATACATCAGTAAATTGTGATTTGAGGTCATATAGATCTAGTTTCTGGTCATGACTAAGTTTGGGTGGAATCAGAACTTTATCATTAGAATCTTTAGGCAACAAGCAGGACAGAATGTTGGCATTAGACTCTGTAGGATTTTCCTTCCATTCTTGTAAAAGGTTTTTATGACATAGTTGGGTTTTTATGCGGTGGTCAGGTTGGGACCTTTTGTAGTTAAAGGGTCTTGTCTGTTCTAACACCTCATATGGTCTGTGCCACTTGGCTATTCAATTATTCTCAGAGGTTGGCAGTAAGACTAAGACCTTTTGGCCTACTGAAAAGGATCTTAAGGTAACCTTTCTATCATATGAGGTTTTCTGCTGTTCTTGTGCCTTGGCCATATGGGTTTGATCCAGGGACCTAATTACTGTCATGAGTTCTTTAAGTCGGTTTGCCATTTGAGAGAGTGGAATTGGGGCTTCTTCCCAGGTTTCTCTCAACATATCCATAATATCTGTGGTTCCCGTCCATAGAGTTATTGGAATGGGGAGAATCCTGTAGAAGTCGGTGGGATTTTCCTAACAGCAAATAGAGCCCAACGTATAATTTGATCCCATTTTCTGCTGTCCTGTTCTGATAATTTCCGCAAGATGGTTTTCAAGGTTTTATTAAACCTTTGTACAAGGCCATCCGTTTGTGGGTGCTAGACCTATGTTCTTAAAGTGGTAATGTGTTACAGTTGTTTCTTTTCCTACATGGGTTTTCTCATAAATGTAGAGCTCTGATCTGTCAAGATTTCTCAGGGGAAACCATACTCGAGAAAAGAACAGGAGTATGTGTTTTAAGGTCTGCTTGGGAGTGTCAGCTCTAAGGGGAAAGGCCTCCAGATATCGGGTGACATAATCTACTATTGCCAAAATATACTTGTTTCCGCATTTTGATGTTTCCACGGGGCCTACAATGTCCAGGCCAATTCTTGAAAATGAGACCTCAATGATTGGAAGTGGCTGTAATGGGGCTGGTGGTGGTATTTGTGTACTGGTCTTTTGGCAGATTGCACAGGACTGAATAAAGGTTCTAATGTTGGCATGAATTCCCGGCCAGGGAACTTTGTTGAGGATTTGGGCCTGAGTTTTTGTTTGTCCTAGATGACCTCCTGTCAGATGTGAATAAACTATCCCCAGGACTACTTGCTTATGACATTTTAGGATGACCAGCTGGATTTTATTATGCCTTCTGAAGTAGTGTCTCCCCAGTACATTACCCATGTTTTAGTAAGAAAAAAGGTCCTCCTCTCTCCCGTCCCTCTTGTTCAGGTACAATTTACAAAAAGGACTTCAACTAACAGTGCGTCGCTCCTTTGGGCAAAAGCTAGGTCGGGAAAAGTTTCTTTTTTTTTCCCTTGCCCCTTCTGCGTTCAGTGTTTTTAGGGGTATCAGGTGTATCATCCGCCTACCCAAAGCATTGGGTAACTCCATCTGCTATGTCCTTCCCGGCCTCCTCCTGTACCCTAGGGAACACTGCTCTCGCGAACACCCCCTGTACAAATGTATCACCCCATAGAACTTACCACCAACCCCGTTCTATTTATTCATTGTCATTTCAATTGTTTATGTGTTTCCCTTGTTCCCTTTCCTGTGCCCTGTGGCGCTTTGAAACACTGTCTTGTTGTATAAGCGCCTTATAAATATCAAATAAATAAATAGATAAATAAAATCCCCTGACGGATCTGGAAGGGGTCAGTTCCAAACCTCCATGCTAATCCTGACTTGGCAGCCAATCTAATGTAGGTATTTGCGATTGGAATTAGAAACAGATCAATGGGTTTTGCCTGGGGGAATGATCTCTTCACAACTGCTGCAGATATCAATCCCAATAAAGCCTCCTGTGCCTACTGATGGGGTCTAATGCTTTGGGATTTAACTTCACAAACTTTAGGGTTCTCCAACTTGTATCGGTTGAGCCGCATCCCACTCATGACACCATTTGTGAAGGCATCATGAAGCAGGCACAATCAACAGGTTCAAGTTTGATCCACAAAGTTGTATTAACTTTTAAGTGCAGGGGGGCGTGGCTTGGACGCCATGTGAAAGGACGTGCCTGAACGGGAGCTCCCGTTGATCCGAACATTATCCGGCTGAATCCGCGCAACGGCCGCTACGATGTGGCATAGACGGTGATGACTGTAAATGCGAAGCTCGGCTGCACATGTGGATGCATTCTCATACGGGATTGTGCAGCGCTTGTGTACTCAGGAGCCGCGTGAAGTTTTGGGGCCGGAGCTTCGCCGCCAGACAAAATGGCTGCCGTCGCTTGATGTTGGGACAAAGGATCGGGGACCGGGATTCTGGAGGCGATTCCCTCAGTTCACGTTCAGCGCGATCCAGCGAGAGCAAGCCTGACTGGAGGTAGCCGAAACTGTGTGGCGACGGGGGGACATAGTGCCCCCAGGCCTGGGGCCTAAGCGAGATCGAAGGGACGCTCCTGATCGAAGATATGTCGAGCAAGCTCCTGAGGGCGAAGAATAAACAGCCCACGCTCGACGAATTTGCCAAGACATCGCCTGGCACCGAGGGGACCAGGAGCAAAGAGAAGGCCCAGCCCAAGGAGATGGCCGCAGGAGGAACGAACCAGGAGGTCCTGGCGGCGATCGCAGATCTGAAGGCGACATGGGAGACCAAACTCCAACTTGCGGTGGCCGAACTGAAAACTGCGATGGAACTTCAGGTCGGGGCGGTACAGGAGGACGTGAACCTCCTGAGGCAAGATGTGCGAACCCTGGCCGAGCGCACAGAGACCCTGGAGAAGGAGATGGGCCCGACTGTGGCGGAATGCACCGCGCACAAACGAGAGATCCATGCCCTGGTGCAGAGGGTAGGCAACCTGGAAAGCAGGGCTGAAGAGGCAGAAGGTCGGGCCCGCAGAAACAACATTCGGATTGTGGGCCTACCGGAGGGAGCTGAGGGCCAGAATCCCACAGATTTTATTGAGACTTTGCTGCTGCAGGAGATCACCGGAGGTGCCCTAACGCAGGGATTTGCAGTGGAGAGGGCACATAGGGCCCTGATCAGAAGGCCACCGCCGGGTAATCCGCCCAGGCCCGTGATCGCCAAGATCCTCAACTACAAAGACCGGGAGAAGATTCTGGAACATTTTCGTAAAGGGGGCACCATACGGCGAGGGGAGGCAACCATCACTGCTTACCCCGACTACACTCTACAAGTGCAGCGCAGTCGGATGAACTTTGGGGCGGTCAAAAGGCGCCTGCGGACGGCCGGTTTCAAGTATATGTTACTCTACCCAGCCAAACTTAAGGTCTTCTTCAAGGCTAAGACGCTGTTTTTCGACACCCCTGAGGAGGCCATGGAATGGCTCGATGCGCAGAACTGCCCTCAGGAGCCTGATGAGCAGATGGCGGACGGAGCAGGGAGAGTTAAGTGAAACAGTGGGCCCGGCGGACTTTGAACATTTGGACTGGAATATAGTCTTTGCCACTTTGTGATGGGGATGCACTTTTTAACTGTTTTGAACATGGTCTGCGAGCGCAGATATAAATGTGTAGGGGGCATCCGAGGGCCGTTTTATTCGTACCCCAGTGTGTGGTTAGGTTAGTCACTGCGTGGGGTGTGACACCCTGTCGGGTTCTCTACACGGGCTTCCGAAGAGAACCGAACACGGGGATGCCTGAGATCCAGGGATGGAGCTGGGCAGTTGGTTGGGTTAGGGGGGTGGGGGGTGTTAGTTGTTATGTGAGCCTGGGGAAGAAACTGAGAAGGGATGTAGTCGGGACTGGGGGGAGGCGATCAGACCAGAGGGGGAAGTGGGAGCTACGGATAAATCATGGGAGACCTTAAGGTATTGACATGGAATGTTAGAGGGTTGAATAGCTACCTGAAGCGTAATAAGGTCATGTTGTATTTGAAGAGGCAGAGGATAGACGTGGCCTTGTTACAGGAGACGCATTTGACACGGGATAAACTTGAAATGGTGCGGAGAAAATGGAGGGGGACAGTGGTTGGATCCACATTCTCTGCATATGCCAGGGGTGTGCTGGTTTGGGTTGCACCACATGTCCCGTTCAAGCTCTTGGGGGAGGTTGTGGAGTCGGACGGGCGGCTGGCCATGGTTCGGGGGATTGTGGAAGGTAGAGTTGTCTGTATCATAAACACTTATGCGCCCAACCAGGACACAGCGACTTACTTTAAGACACTGTGCGCGAGACTCGGTGAAGGGATGGGGAGCACAGTAATCTGGGGTGGAGACTTTAATTGTGTGCTTAACCCCAGGGAGGACAGGTCGGACGACAAAATGGTTAGGCCCAGCCCAGCGGCCAAGGTGTTGCAGTCGCTGCTAACGGATCTAGGCCTGGCAGACGTGTGGAGAGCGAGACACCCGGGTGGGAGGCAGTATTCGCACTATTCGGCTCCGCACCAACTGCACACGAGGCTCGACTACTTTTTTGCCATTCCAGACATTCTTACGGAGTGTGAACAGATTGACTACAGGGCGAGGGTCCTCTCAGACCACTCGCCCCTAATCATGCATTGGCGGCTGCGCCCCCCACGTGCACGGATTCCAACATGGCGCCTTCGGGCGGAAGCGCTACGGGATCCGGTATTCAAGGAGGACATGAGGGAGGAGATAGTCGCGTACTTTGAGTCGAACACAGGGAGTGTCAAGTCGGCTGGTACTTTGTGGGAGGCTTTTAAGGTGGTGATGAGGGGAGTTGCTATCGCGAAGTCCAAGGGATTAATGGGCGGAATCCTGACCGACCTGCGAGAGGCCGAGATCGAGCTGGAAAAAGAATTGGAGAAGGGTGGGACCGGTATGGAAGTAGTTACTGAGCTGCAGCAGCGGTGCTCTGGGCATTGGGACAGACTTTGTAACCTGAATTATACGAAGTACATTGAGAGGTTGCATGCGGGTGGGGACAAGACAGGCAGGCTCCTCGCTTGGCTATATAAGAGCGAAACCCCTAGGGCTCCGATCCGATCGGTCATCACCGAAGGGGGTGCGGAGATCGATACGCAAGAAGGGGTAAATGGGGCATTCGCAGAATACTACCAAACATTGTATGAAGATCGGGAAGGGGGGAGCCGAGAGGAGATAGATGAAGTACTCGGGGATATAGGCCTGCCCAGAATCAGCGATGAAGAGCGAGAGGAGATGGATGCTCCGATCACTCTGGAAGAGCTCAGAGAGATAGTGCGACAGCTGCCCACTTGCAAGGCCCCGGGGGCGGACGGGTTCCCCAGCGAGTTTTATAAGGCGTATGGGGAGGAGGTACTCCCACCCATGCTGGACATGTTTAATGAGGCGTTTGAGCTGGGACAGCTACCAGAATCACTCAGGGAAGCGGTCATAGTGCCACTCCCCAAGCACAATACACCGGGACACGGTTGCGGCTCCTATCGACCCTTGTCGATGCTGAACCAGGACAGCAAGATCCTAACAGCTGTCTTGGCGGCTAGAATGAGGAGAGTGATAGGCAAGCTGATTCACCCTGACCAGACGGGCTATGTCCCGGACAGGAACATTACCCACAACCATAGACGCCTACACAGAGTGGTCGAATGGGGATGTAGCAAAGACGGCGAAATGGCGATAGTGGCGCTGGATGCGGTCAAGGCGTTCGACTCTGTTCGTTGGCCGTGGCTGTTGGCGGCACTGGATCACTTCGGAATGGGGCCAGGGTACAGGAGGTGGGCCGAATTATTATATAGCGCGCCTCTAGCCAGAGTTCGTACGGGGGCAGTAGTGTCGGATAGGTGGCAGTTAGGTAGAGGCACCAGGCAGGGATGTCCTTGGTCCCCAATGTTGTACATCCTGGCCCTTGAGCCCTTGGCAATTTACCTCCGGCAACAGTATGACCCGGTGGGCATAGAGGTGGGGGGGGAGAGCCATTTGATATCCCTGTATGCCGACGATATGCTGCTGTACCTCCAATACCCTGAAGAGAACTTGCAATATGTCTTGGAGGTGATGGAGAGGTTTGCTTGGCTTTCTGGCATAGCGGTCAACCCTCGGAAATCCACTCTGTTCCCGCTGGGCGGCTATGTGGGGATACCGGCTGAGAGGTTGCCAGTATTGCGAATCCCATGGGCGACAAGCACCTTTCGGTACCTTGGCATAGACGTATACCACACGACCGGGGAGGAACACAGGCACAATACTGAATTGGCAGTGGGGAGGATCGAGAAGTGCATGAGGTTTTGGGAGAAATTACCCTTAGCGATGATGGGCCGGGGTGCTATGCTTAAGATGGTCGTGCTACCTAGGCTGCTGCATTATTTCAATAACATTCCATACATGATACCCAAGGGGTTTTTTGCTAGACTACATAGGGTATGTAGAGATTTCTTGTGGCAGGGCACGCGTAACAGGGTCGCATTGTGGAAATTGCAGAAGGCTTATGAGAAAGGCGGCGTGAGGCTGCCGAACTTTGAGGCCTACTACGTGGCAGCGCAGCTGCAGTACGTGGCCAAGTGGCTTTCGGACGACGAAACCCCGGAACATAGACTGTTGGGAAAGGACTGCTCCCCCTTCTACCTGCGAGAGATTATTTGGGTATCCAGCACATGGATGAGGGGGCGTCCTAAGATGCTAGCGTTGGGCAGGAACATGTGGCGAAGAGCCTGCCGGATGATGGGGGATCCCCTGCCGTGCATGCCGCAGCTGCCGCTGGTGGCCTTGGCAAGGGAAGACGGACAGCTTAGGGCCATCCTGCGAACATACTGGGAGTCAGTGGGGCTGGTCACTTTGGGTGACATTTGGCAGGATGGGGCCTTGGCGGAGTTCGCAGATCTAGAGGCGGGGGCGGGGCTGCATGCGGGGCAATACATGACGTTCCACAGAGTGGTCAGGGAGGTCCGGAGCACTTGGCCCAAGACCGTATTGGCTGACGAGCCGGATGCGACGCTGGAGATTATGTATGACGCATCCGAGGGCGGGCATGAGGTCTCCAGGCTGTACGAGATGCTGATGGCAAAGGTTGGGAAGGATTTGGGGTACCTGAGGTTGGAATGGGAAACAGAGATGGGGGCCCCGATGGCGGATGGGCAGTGGGAGCGCGCCCTGGGGTACCACAAAAAAGTATCGAGGAATGCCAGGTTTAAACAGATACAACTATATATCACGCATAGGGCATACATGACCCCCCTGAGAATTTGCGTGTCCCAAGTGTAACACAGAGAACGCTGATATGATTCACATGTTCTGGGCCTGCCCTGTGATTGCAACCTACTGGAGTGAAGTGGCGCAGAAGCTGGCAGGGAGGGGCATTGTACTTAAGATAGATTCGGCCTGGGCCTGTTTGCTTGGAGGGTACCCCAGGGCGCGCAAGCTTCGGCACGTGGAGAAGCTTAAAGATTTGGCTTATGTACTTGCCAAACGCAGAATAGCCATGGGATGGAAGAATTGTCAGAGGCCACGGGTGGAGGTATGGTGGCGTGACCTCCAGAAATGGGCTGCCGCCGAGACGACAGCATGGTGGGAGGCCAGCAGGGCGGGAGGGGAGGAAGAGGTGAGCTCCCTCACGGCATGGAAGGTGCTATTGGCTGAACTGTTTAGTACGGGGTCGACCTCGGCTGGATCTGAGAGCGACGGAACCCCACCACACGGAACGGACAATGATGGTGGACACCCTACAGGCTCATAGGGGGGAGGGAAGGGGATTGTTAAGTTAATTCTGTTCTGTTTTTTCTTTCTTTTCTTTTTCATATCTGTTGTTTGGCCTTTGTTGTGGCTTGATGTGTTCTATTTATGTTCTGTTGCACTGTGTGGTCGTTATAAAATAAAATACATTTTATAAAAAAAAAAAAAAAAAAAAACTTTTAAGTGCAGGATGGAGTAAGGCCTAACTTGCCCTATGCTAAGGTGGGATTTCCCTACCTAACGAAAACTAAAGCTAGTCTGTGTCAGGAAGTCCAAAGTAAATGTCCGTCTGTGTCCAAAACCTATACTTGCCCTCACGTCTAACTGTTTACAATGTGTAGGGATGTCAGCAACAAAATAAAAAGTGTTAAAAGCAAAGTTAAGAGCTTCTTCCAGCTCTCGCTTGCAAACAGATTCCCCTTACACAAGTGCAAAATAGTTTAAAAGGTAGGTTCCCTTCCCCAAGAGTTCAAATCTTCCAGCTTGAGGAGGCGATAGTATATTGCTCCATTTATATTGGATGATTTTAGATGTGTTTAAAATGCTTAATGTTCTATTGTGTTGGGATATAAAGGCTCTTGTTTTATCTTTTGTATAGTGGAAAGGTTTAAATGTAAACCAAAACAATAATAACGTTTTTTTTTAAATATCACTTTTTGTTTTCATTGAACATCACAGAAAAAGGTAAAAGGGTGCCCATTCATCTTTGTTAAACAGTGACAGCTGTAATAGAACCCTGTAACTAACTTGCTCAGTAGAATGTGACGAGGATGGAATGCTGCAAAGGTCAAAGTACGTAGGTCTATAAAACCTTGGTTTGTTTAAGAAAATCAGTTTAGAACCTTTGAAAGTGGTGAAATAAAATACGTCTGACATGCCAAGTGAAGGAAGCAAACCGCGCACACAGATTTGAAAGGGATATCTGGGTCGGTAAGTTTAAATTGCTCCTTTTTTATGATAAATTACTAATTCTGTAACACTGAAAAGATTACTAAAAATCCTTTCATTCTTCAACAGAAAAATCGTTCAAAAAATGACTCTAAAATACATTACCTCAAGCCAAGAAAAGGCAGTTGGTTCATGAAGGCTACATGTGCTCAAAAGAGAAGGCTAGGGACAAGATAAGCTTGTGAAAATGTACCAAATATAGAATCAAAAGGTGTCCGGAAGGGCATAGAACTATGACAAGGATTTGCTGTTTGTAAAATACCACAACCATGCCCCAAGCCAAAGTAAAATTGAAGTTAAAAAAATGAGATGTTAAACGAAAGAGGGCTCGAGTGAAAAAAGCTAATTGTGGATCAATATTAACAGCGATAATATGCATATTGCAGGAGCTAGGCCATATTCTTTTCTGTTAAAAATGGAAATAAGCCAAAGGAGACAGTCTTCAAGTTGGTAACCAAAACTCCCTGCTTCCATGAATGACGGGCAAATATTTGAGAACGTTCAGTTTACTGACATGAGTGAAAAATGCCTTCAAAAGCTGGAAATGCTTGAGGATTCACAATTATTTTCACAAAAAGCTATTTAGATTACCCATAGTCCTGTTTGGCAAAAAGACTCAGTATGTGGACTAATACATTAGTAAACATTTCTTCTAGTTTATGTCCTTCTGCCAAACAAAGTGTTTCATTTCACTCAATCGGTATGGCATGCAACACAAGGATACAGTTTTCAGGTTCAGTACACTACACATAGTGAACTGAATTGAATGTCAAGGTGCTATGTGGCTTAGCATTCGTGACTTCACATGACGTTGAGATGTCTCATAATGAAATACCATCTGGGCAGCACGCCAACTCTACCTCCAGGTCCTAACACCAATGATAACTTATGGCCTTGAGGCACTGCAATTGATGGACCTAGATTGGCTCCAGATCCTCGAAGGAAAATATTGGAAAAAAATTCTCGGTCTTCCGGGCTGTATTCCAATGTCTATCCTTAGACTAGAACAGGGCCTTATCTCTTGGAAGTCCCTGGTACTCAGAAAAAGAGCTGAACTGTATCTAAAAGCAACACCTTTCACAGACAATCCCTGGTTAGCTGCAATTCACTGCGAAATCAATAAAGCCTCCTCATATCCACTTTTGAAAAAAAACATGAACAACTATCTAGAAATGATTGGCTGGACCCAAAAACAACAAGTGGTATCAACTTCTCTGCTTAGAGCACTAGCTAAGAAATCTGAATTACATGATTGGATCAACAATTTTGCGCATTTGGAAGAATTAAAGCGCTATAAATTTGTGCAATTCATGAACTACACTTTTAAGAAACCATCACCATATTTGAACTTGTGTCCTTCACCTCGCCTGAGACAATTTATTCTCCTGCTAAGGATTGATCAGCTACCAGTACTGGCTATAAGTGGGATTAAGAATAATCTCACCGTACCCGAACGCTGCTGCAGATTGTGTAAGAACAGAACGGAATCTGAAACGGGCAAACATGTCCTTACCAGATGTTCGGCTATGATAAAAGTCTACACAATATTCTATATAGACTTTGTCCATAGGTTGGACCATGTTAGTAGCAATGATTTCTGGCAAAGAGCCATTAATGCAAAGGGAATGAAACTCTACATTGCAATGTACAATGTATGGATGAATGTAGAGAAACTATTGGACATAAGTATATAGTCAACTTCCAGCCTATGGATGCTAATCTTGCTAGTATTATAGTCAGGAACTAATAAGTTTCTCTAATTACCACTAGTAATTGCCTTAGAACCTATTCGTCTTCGAAAAGGTAAAAGAGATAATAATTATTAACTGTTGGTTGTAAGGTCTTAATTATATATTCCTTTAGACACGTACATCTCTTCTAAATTATGATGCTATTATCACATCTTTCTTCTTTTCTTTTCTCTCTTCCTTTTTTCTCTTTTTAATTTTCTTTATGATATTATTATAAATTTGCTTTCTTTTTTTACTGTATAATTCTGTAAAATGTAATTTTTATGTCATGTGAAAAGCTTATGTTAAGCTATAACACATTAATAATAAATTAAATAATGAACTAGTGACAACATTCTTTGAAAAATATGAAGGATTATTAGAGGCAATATTAAAAGTATTTGGACACCACATGCACAGCTAGGGAGACGCGTACTGGATGGAGTGACAGCAAGTACAAGACGGCGGAACTGCAAGGAATCTGTATTAGAAAACATGACAAAAACAAATACTAAAGTGGAAACAAGCCTTTAGGTTTTTCTAAATTTGTAGAAGTGGAGCATCCCAATTTATGGCATTTTCTTGAGGCCATTCAACATGAGGGTTCTTGCACAAGCAGCTGAAAGATTAACAAACACTATAGGAAAGTACCGTGTCCATGGGACGGGGGCTGGAGGAGATATTGATTGACAAGCTACTCGGCACACAATGCAATCGACTTCCTGGAGAGAATTGCATTCAATAATAGATTCGAATATTAGTATAAGGTTGCTAACAGTCTTCTATGTGGAAAGCTTTGTTTTAATTCTATTCAATTTACTATTCGTTTTTACATGGAGTGATAGTATAAAAAGCAAAGAAGCAGTTCGGTTTATCATAAAATGCTCACAATTTCTTCATATATATATTCATGTACACATTCATATCAGGTCTGATAGCAGAGCGAGCAGAGCGCTGCTCTGACATCTGTGCAGAGCCTGCTGACGCAGGTTCGAATCCCGGCAGGTCCAAACTCAGACTTCCATCCTTTCTAGCTCGATAAAGGAGCACCACACAGCGTGGGTAACAATAAGTAGCACTAAATTATTATTGTTATATTCGACCTCATTTCAAGCTAACTTAATTTAGCAAAATATGTCAAAAATATCCTTCATTTAATGTTCTATGTATGCATCATGCATTTGTTTTTAATTGAGATGTGTAGAATAAAGGGAAGTAGGTTTACTAAGGCTGGGTTCTTGTCTGGACATAACACCTATGTGCCAGTCCTTGCCCGGCCCTCGTCGCAGTGGCTGTGACAGAATTTTCAAGATGGCGGAGTGATCCCGCACAGATGCTACGGGCTGCTGACAGTCTGTTCACAGAGACTTTAAATTGGAAGATGGCGGTTAGTGGGTGGGGCAGCCGGGCAGGTGATGACAGGAGGGCAAGTAAAACTGGAGTGAGGTGTCAATTAAGGACAATTTAGAAAGCCGGATCGGTCTTACTAAATTGACAATAAATTATCTGCACGTCTTTTACTTAAAATCGGGATGCCATTGGTCTGCACGGCGCTCACTGCCCACTCTGGGGACCTCCTGTCCCTGTTATGCTGCGTCATCCCGTCCAACAAAATGTCACCGACTCTCATTAGAGCCTCAGTCAATCAGTGTCTACGCTGGTGATAACTCCAGCCACCTCACACTGAATGGACTTTGCCACCTCGACTATGTTCCTCTGTGTCCCCTGAATGCCAGACAGCCTCCTGCTGCTGCTGCGGGAAGATATTCACCCAATCTTGTGGCCCCAGCCTTGATGGTCCAGCAGGTTGATGGTCCAGCAGGTTGAGGTGGTGGTTGGCCTGCCAGGGGTGCATGACGGCAGCAGCAGGATCCTCCATTGGACTGTATTGGATCTCTGGAGAGTCAGGTGGTGGAGAGTGGGAACTTGGAAGGTTGATAATTGTGGATTATACACTTTGAGGCAGCAGCAACTGAATTGAATTGATATTTTATTTCAATCGCGCTCATTCACCCTTGTTTCAGTGCGCCACATGAGCCTCTGTGAAGGGGGAAACAGTCCTCTGCCAGCAGTTCCAGTGTTTTCTTCTCTGCAGGGGGGTGAGTTGGAGGCCCACACTGTTAAGGTGAGATGACCCAGCACTACAATGGGCCCCTGGTGTTGGTGGGATGACCTCTTCCTCCTCCTACATTTGCTGAACCCTCCCATCTCAGTCAGTCACACGCTATGGAAGTGTTTACATGGCTTGGATCACGGTTCTCACATTGCTATTTAGAGTCTGACATGCTGCCAACACACACCTTCGCATCCACTCATCCTCCCTCTAGTGTCAAACGTGTGCGTGTGTGTGTGTGCCCGCGCCTACCAAGCCTCATTTGTGATACGAGTACGTGTGCAAGTCTCCTTTGCCCCAGTCAATATTGAGTCACGGTTCCCTCTGGAGTCCTGTGGTGCGTCACTCTAATGCTCTCCTGATTAGGGTATGTCCCCATGCACGGCCATGCTAGTGTCTGACTTCAGATGTGGCTTTTGACTAATTTCAGGGTATGGCACTAATGAACCACTGTAATGTTGGTGGATTGTGTGAATGGAAGGCTGTTTCCCTGCTATGAAGGGGTGCAATGGGTGTTCCAGTTGAGGAGATGTCTGCGGTGCATATGATGAAGGGGTGCCATGGATGTTCCAGTTGAGGAGATGTCTGCGGTGTATGTGAGTCAACAGGGCACGGTCGCGATGATGGTCCATCTATGTTGCATGGTGGCATTGCATCCTGGGGGTCCTGTATTCTTTGGGTGCTTGTCTGTGCCTTCCTTGCTGCCTGGTGTATGTGATCATTTCTTGAAACGTTGACATGGACATGAATGCATAGTGCCCTTGTGGGTTGCTTTTTGTACTGCCATGTTTGTGTCCTGGTGGTGCGGGAGCTTAATTGTTGCCATTGACTCCAAGGACAGCATTATCCACGAGGAGCTGGTGTGGGAGAGGCGATTATGAAGTGATGATGCACCTGGGAATGAGGCAGTAAAGGTGCTGTGGATGTAGGAGTGGCGCGATGGTCTTAAACCTGCCCGGTGCCTTGTATGCATGTGTGGTAAGGACTGTTGCATGTTATCAATGATGTGTCACCTGTGTCAATGTGTAGTCACAGAGCCAGGGTGTAGAGGAGGCCGGGAGAAGAACTATGTGTGTGCACAGAGTTCATATGGAGGTTGTGTTTTGTTTGTGCTTTCAGGGTACTATGCTCCAGTGGGTATTGTGTTTTAGCCTTGCAATGGCGAACCTTCCAGATTGTGTATGCCGATATCTTGACAACGCATCTCTGATCCGGTTTTACTATCACATGTGTCTCCCGGCCGACTCCCAAGGGGCTTATGGTAATGACTGCGTTGATGGCAGATAGGGTTGGTTTTGTCAAGGTTGGAGTCCAATAGTATGCATGCATTGTTTGGTTGAGACAACATGCCCAAGTAGTGGTGAGGCAGCTGGCCCGTAAGGGGGCCAATGATGTGCAAGAGTCAGCCTTGCCCAGGTTATTTCTGTGTCTGTGATACATGGGCCTGTCACAGAGTGGACCTTTATCAGTGGGGGCTACCTGTGTGAGAGATGGCGACTACTCATCTGCACTGATGTTTGGGCTATGGTGTACATGCAGCTTCTAATCAAGTGAGTCCATCTAGCTGTTGCCAGCTGAAGCCGACTTGCAATGGGCAGTGAACATTTGCACTGGGAGTGACATGCAGACATTGATGGGTGAGGTGAGGGAGAAGACTTTGATGCTAGCGTTAATGGAAGACAGGGGACATGTTATGGGAGAAGACTTTGATGCTAGCGTCAATGGAAGACAGGGGACATATTATGAGAGAAGACATTGATGCTACCGTTAATGGAAGACAGGGGACATATTATGGGAGAAGCCATTGATGCTAGCGTTAATGGAAGACAGGGGACATATTATGAGAGAAGACATTGATGCTACCGTTAATGGAAGACAGGGGACATATTATGGGAGAAGCCATTAATGCTAGCGTTAATGGAAGACAGGGGACATATTATGGGAGAAGCCATTGATGCTAGCGTTAATGGAAGACAGGGGACATATTATGGGAGAAGCCATTGATGCTAGCGTTAATGGAAGACAGGGGACATATTATGGGAGAAGCCATTGATGCTAGCGTTAATGGAAGACAGGGGACATATTATGAGAGAAGACATTGATGCTACCGTTAATGGAAGACAGGGGACATATTATGGGAGAAGCCATTGATGCTAGCGTTAATGGAAGACGGGACATATTATGGGAGAAGCCATTGATGCTAGCGTTAATGGAAGACAGGGGACATATTATGGGAGAAGCCATTGATGCTAGCGTTAATGGAAGACAGGGGACATATTATATGAGTGCAGTAGGCTCTGACTGTGCCCTGCGTTAATTCACTTAGTGATGTGTGGGATATAGTTGAACTGGGATTTCTTCATATATTGCCCTTTGTGCAGCAGGTCTTGTCCTCTGACTCTGTGGTGCCTGGATGTGTATGTGGCTTTGTTTATTGTGCACATGAATGGCCATGTGTGCTGGAGTGTCATTGCATTCTTTGTACTCATAGATAGATCATATTGTGCAATGGTTTGAGGATCATATGTTGTGTTGTCTTTTGCAATGCAAAGCAGCCAGTCTTTGACTCTACATTGTGGGTGTGGGTCATTGTGTGTTCATGTCATAGGTCCTGTGGAAAATTGCATGCAGTTTGCAAGGGGATGGAATGATGGTAGATCTGGGTATGTCAGTCATGACACATAGGTAATGTCCTAACCTCTGAACCCTTGCTTTCCACAGTGCCTCGTATTCCTGTGTGAGTGATCAATTGATTGCTTATTTATTATGCGGTTATACACAAGTGTTTCAAAGTGCAACCATGCATGGCAGGGGAAGACATAAGGAAGACAAGACAAGAAAACGTACTGGGCAATGTACATTCAGATCTGCGGAATGAGGGATGGATCAGCTCTTCCCTAGGTGTGAGTCACTGTGTGTGGGCTGGTGGTTTCCCTCTGAAAGCCTCATCAAGGGAGGGCCGGCAGTATTTGAGCCTCACCTTACGCTTCTCGACCATCACTTCTTCTTTGGCTCCTCCACAGTGCGCACCTCTGCACCGAGTGCATTGCTGGCCTATTTGAGCCTTGCCCACAGGGCTTCCCTCTGGCGTTGGGTGGAATGGTGGCCTGGGTCTTGAACATGATGGATTCTGCTCGTGTTGATAAAGTCAACCGTGAGCTGCAGCTGAAGTTCTGCTTCCTCCGGTACTGTTTCCCTTGTTCCATGTTGCTGGCCATCCTGTTGGTGGTGGAGTGGTCTTTGCTGCTGATTGGGATGGCTGGATCTTTGTAGCAAGTTGCCACTGTCACAGGTGTTGCGGTGGGTCCATGAGGGGCCAGGCGTATGGGCAACTGGTCATTTGGACCTTTGCTTGGTTCCTTGTGTCAGCCTGGTGTGCTCATGGTTGTGGCATGGAGTAATGATGAGGCTACTTTGTGGAACAAGTTAGCAGGTGTTGTGCACTTTATTATGGCTTTATATGTGGTTTATGGTCTAAGTGATTGGGGTGTGATGTGCTTGTGATGGCAATGCCGTGCATGTTATGTACTACATTTGCTCCGTATTCCTTGAGTATTGTGACATGATTTGGCATTGGCGGAAGTAACGCCATCATGTGTTCCACCACACCTCCACTGGAAGCTCTGGAATGGAACTTCCACATGTCTGCGGCGTAACTTCCACAGCATGTGTGCTGCTGTTGGTCTCTTGGAATGGGTCAGATGTATTTCAGTTGGTGTATTATGAAAAATCGGTGTGTTGGTGGGTGTGTATGGACTTTTGGGTTGTACGTCAGGGTTTGTGGAACAGAAAACGATGGGTGTGTACCAGATTTGGTGGGATGTATGTGTGGGTGTGACTGAGTGGCACACCCAGAGGGTGTAATTTGGTTAGTATTCACTAAGAAACTGTGGAGCTGGCTAACCCCATCTCGAATACTTTAACTTATACCATGAAAGTGACAGTGTAAGTGTGGTGCATGACGTGTGAAACTGTTTGGTTGTCCGCGGTAACTGAAGGGATGGGAGGAGAAAGTTTAGGGGTGTATGGGAAGAAATGGTTTTATTTGTGTGAGAAAAAAGTCTTTGGCATGTTGGAATTGTTATTTCACTTTTGCATCTACTCGTGATGGCAGGGTTTCCACTGACGGAAATTAGGCTATTTTGTGGTGTGTTTTCTTAGTGAATCAGGTGAAACGTACGCTGGGCCTGATTCACAGAACGTTTTCCTATGGGATTGCACCATTATAAAACACTTCCATGAATCAGGCTCACTGAATTTTGTGCAAAAGTGTACATTCCCCCGAACGTTGAAAACAAATTCTGTTGCAGCTATACCCCACAGCTATAGACCAATCAGCTGGTTGGATTTTCATCAAATTTGTGCGAGGAGCGGTGGCCTGGCAAGAAACGCTTTTTGGTGTTACTCCATCCAGTGGTTCCTCTAAAGATTGCCAAATAGAAGGCCAAAAAAATTAGTGATAGAGTTTTTGGTATCAGGTAATAATGTACCCATACATACTGTCGCCGGGAAAAGCCATTGGGATATTCCCTGCTCCCCTCTGCAAAAAACGGCGACTTTTTTGTCAAGAGTTATTTTTGCAGGGACATTATTACATGGAACCGTATTTCGGCGAATGAGTGCTCACGCATAGGAAGTACAAAGGCGGCACCATCCCCCTTCATTTTTAGGAACCTCCCGGTCCCCCTGGGGCAGCAAATAAAATGCATTGCATTATTGAGCGGGTGGTTTTAACTCGCTCCAAATAATGCAAATGTGGTATTTGCATTTGGAAAGAATCTGGCGGTGCCCCTTATGCCATGAACGGCACTTGACATGGGGAAGGCGGCGGATAAAATGCACATGCCTTCACTCATGTAAAGCAGGGACGTCATTTAGGGGTCGCAATTGGGACCCCTGAGGTCTCCCCTGCTACCTCTGCGGTCTCCCTTGCTACCCCTAAAAAGAAAAGTTACAAAAAAAAGTGTCCTTTTTTTTTAATGCAAGTGCCTGGGCTGTGGCTAGCGCCATGTGGCTCTTTGCTTCTGGAGTGGCCGGTTTTCTTGTTCAGGCCTCTTAAAAAAAATGAACAGGGGTTCCGCAAGTCTAAAACTTTCTGCAGTGACCCTAAATAAGAAAGAATAGGAATACCAAATTATTTGTCTTTCTGGAATTGTATACAATAATTGCTAGACTCATCAAAGGTTTATTTCAAGCACACTTCAGAGGGTGAGTCACTGATTTAGTCTGTTCTTAAACACCTCAACTCAGCCTTTCATCCTTCTGAGGTCGATAAATGAGTAGTACCAGCACAGGTTGGGTGATATTGTATGTATATTTTTCCTATATATATATAATGCGTAAGTGCTCTATAATAACACATAATTCGCATTTGGCCATGGACGTCTGCTTGCATTCACAGTAATTTGGTAATATGGGCCTATACACACTGATCTTAACATACATATGGCGATCCTTTCTTGTATGAAATGTATATGACATTATAGTGATATCGTAAACATATTTTTCGTAGTGTACTTCGGAACAATGCTGTGTGATTCTACTTCCTGTTTTGTCAAGGGGTGAAAGGTTGTGTTCCATCACGTGATATCACTTTGGGTGGGGTCAAAGGACACCACTTCTTGTGACGTCATCAGAGGTCAAGGGTCGTGTGATGTCACTTCCATTACCCCAGGCCTTTTGGTGAAATGACGTCCCTGATGTAAAGCTTTGTGAAAGGCATTAGACCATGGGTGATGGCACGCCCTTCAAGGTACCTCGGCAAATCTGGTCCATAAAGCATACTGAGGGGCTCTTCACCTTTATGATATGATATGATATGCCATTTGTAACGCGCCTATACACAAGTGTTTCAAGGCACGAAAACCTTCCCTCAACCTGTCTCAGGCCGGGGGCGGGGTCAGAATGCTGACCCTGCCCTCTGCCTGATAGAGGATAGGCAGGAAGGGAGGTGAAGGGCATCGCCAGACCCTCTTCCTCCAACTTGATGACGCTGGAGGAAGAGATCCTAAAACTGGGCTTAGAGTTAAGATCACTGCTGCGGCCGAGCAGTTAGGTTTTTAAACTTTTCAAAAAGTTGGGTCTTCTTGTGTGATTGTATGTATGTGTGTCTGTGAGAGAGAGAGAGAGTGTATTTTTAAAGTGTGCATGCTTGTGAATGACATAGTGTATTTGTGTAAGTGAAGTGTTCTGTTGCGTGTCATGCTGTATGGGCGCATGACTGCTGGTGTGCATGTGTATATGAATGTGTATATTTGCGTGAGTGAAGTGTTCTGTTGGGTGCTGTGGGGAATGAATCATTCACTCAGCACCCGCAGCATATACACATATTCATATATCCATGCACACGAGCAGTCAGACCTGCACACAGCATCTCTCAATCATTCAGTGATTGAGAGAAACTGTATGGGGGGTGAATGCTTGTGTGCATATATTTAAGAATGTGTGCATCTGCGAGGGTGAAGTGTTCTGAGGGTGTCATGTGTATGATTGAGAGAGGGTGTACGGGACATGACTACTTGTGTACATGTGTCCATATAAATATGTGTATCTCTGTGAGTGAAGTGTTCTGCTGGGTGGATCATTCAAAAGGCACCCACCAGCACACTTAGGCAGATACACATATTTGGATATTCATGTACACAAGCAGTCACACCCACATGCTGGAACTGAAAACAAAAAAGAGGATGAAGAAAACACAGCTGAGACGGTTTCCACCGACCGGAGAGCCTGCTGTGTAACTGGGGCCTGCCGTTACCCTTCCTTCTAATCGACCTGGGGATCCTGAAACAGATGAACCCCGACCCAGAACCTGGCGAGACTCACTATAGTCAAGACGTCCTGCATTTTGAGCCATCCCACATCATACTGTGGTGCTGCAATACCCCAATACCCTGGGACCTAGAGCCATTGTGCAATGCATAATTTTCTGAATTCAGAATCTTGATGAAACTTTGTGGGCATCCTGCTGGACCTCCAGAGGATCTTTTTTGTTTTCAGTTCCAGTGGTCGACTACCTTTTCAGCTTCCAGGATCTGACCTGTATGCAGGAACCCAGCCAATCAAACATGCAACATTAAAACTTGGGTGACTGGCAGTCCTTTCAGGGCAGCCAACCTTCCAGATTGAACTGGATTCTCGCAGTCAGGCTGGAAGACAAAGGGCTGCAGAGTTTTGGACTCCTCCCTCGCTTCCTGCCTTTACAGACACTCTGGAGCCTGGGCGTGGAATCCACAGGATTCCCGCCGAAGATAAAGTTAACACAAGGGATTTCCCCAGCCTTGATGTCATGGTAAAGAACAAGAAAACATAAGGACCACTAAAATGGCGTAAAAAGAAGACAGGGGCCATTTTGGTCAAATAAGCACGCATGGGTGCCTTTACCAGGGCTGTGGAAACAGCCTGCGATAAAGGTGCACCAAATTAATAGAAAGGTTCACTGCCACCAGCCATTAAAGGTAGGTTTGTCCTTGTAACATAAATGTTACATTTATATTGAGAAAGGGGATACCCAGTATCTCCGCAGGACTCCACATAAGGTGTGAAAGGGATCCAAAGAAAGCTAAAAGGGGAGCCCAAGGGCAACCTAGCAACAATAGGCAGTATGTGACAAAAGTTGTCAAAGAAGATAACATTAAAAATACACGATAGAGAGTCTTACAAATGACACCCATAAGAAGAATAAAAGACTCTGTGAGTGTGTAAAAAGGTTCCCACTCACTGAGGTATAGGGGAACATAGTCTACCAGTCCATCAAAAAGTTCTGGGGTTGACACAGGTCAGGGAGATTTATCATTGATCTGAACATCTTACCTAAAATACCCTCTTCAGAGTTCTGCATATACCTGCAAAGTAGAGGTTATTCCTCCCCTTTATAGTAAGTACTGAGATGAAAAAGATCAGTCATAGCATCCAAGAAATAGGTACTGAGACAAAGAAGAAGTGCGGAGTGCAGAAGAGCACCCCACGGAACCACAGTGAGCAGACCAGCCTATTCAATCTATTTGAACCCAGCCATAGAATAAAAAGGAAAGAAGGACTTCTGACGAGGAGCATTCCTCCTTGGAGAAGCCGTGCGGAAAGGCACTGTGTCTGCAGTGCACAGGGATGAAGCCGGGAAGCCCTGGAAGAATCTGAGAGCTCCAGAGCCGGTCCTGAGCTGCAGGAAGGGACGGTAGGCTGCAGGATGCAGGAGATAGGCGGTCCTGAGTCTTTGGAAGCGCCACGGCTTCCCGAAGAAAGGTTGGTGCTGCAGAGCTGCCGCACACCAAATGAAGCCTTCGCGAGCGCCACGAATCCTGTGGCCAAGAAGGAACCCAGGAGAAGGAGGGCACCCTTGCAGACCAAGAAAGCAGGTACGCGAAGGGGCATGGAGATGCTGGAAACCCGAGAAAATTGTGGCAAATGGAAAGTGGGAAGTAATACTCTGACCTACGGTCTGGGACACAGAGTAAGAAGTTGTGGCAAGTGGAAAAGGGGAAGAAATACCCCAAACCTAGGGTCTAGGACCCTGAAAGTAAAAAGAAGTTGTGGCAAGTGGAGAAGGGGAATAAATACCCTAAGTTGAGTTCCACGATCTGGAACCGTGAAAGTAACATTGAAGAAACTATCACATCTATGGTTATATATGGTAGCGCTTGGCAGGAGAGCCTACTAAGGAAGATAAGTGCCGAAGATAGGCAAGTCTGGGACTCGCACCCACTTCACAAAGACAGTTGTTACAATAGATTTACAAACGGTAGTACTTGGCAAGAGAGTACACCAAGTCTACCTTGAAAGAGAATTGTTGAAGCCAGGCGAGTCTGGGACTCACACCCACATAAGAAAGACAGCTGTTACTCCTCTTCTTAGTCACAGTACTGGGAAGAAGAGTGCAAAAGGGAAGAGAAACCTGGGGAAGAGTGGCAGGCCCCTGGGATTATGAACAATGCATCAAAGCTAAGAGAAGAGGAGACATTCTCTTAGCTCTATAAGAGCATGAAAGAGGAACCAAGGAAAATAAGTCATTCCCCCTGGAACTTGTGATCCATGTGAGAAGTCAAGAGAGAAGGGAGACATTCAGGAAGCAGCTGAGAAGACATCCCCTTTGCACTTTATGTTTAGGTGGTAATGTGAGGGTTAGAGTTAGGGTTTTGACACAACAGTGGACTTATCTTTACTTTGACATCCTGACAGACCCATTTGAGATTTGTGTTGATGCAGGGAAACGCCTCTTAGCGTTAGGGCAAGGGAAGCTTTTGCCGAACCGCACCTTTCATTTGAATACAAGTCTAAAACCACAATAATGCCACCTGTCTGTCGTGTCGATCTCTCACTACTGCACCCTCACAGAAGTTAGTTATAAGTTTATAATATTTTTGGATATATAGCATATATTTTGCCCTCATGGATCTTACATAAAATGTACTATGTTTCCAATTTCTGTGAAGAACAGTTGTTTAGCATTTAAATATTTCTAATCTTTGGGTCAGCGGGGATATAAAATCCCATTTGAAGTTAAGAAAACACATAAATGAATTAGTTGCTTTGAATAACTTACAATGATCTGAACATATGTTTTGCGTTGTTGGACACCAATAGGCATGTTCACTGCAGCAAAGTGTAAATAGTGAACACTGCAAATATTCATGTATGTTTATTCAGCTATTAGGCAACACATTATACATAAGGTTTTTTGTGAAAGAGTATTTTCATGAAGACTTCAATTGACGTATTCTAAACACTTGAATGAAAAGTGTGAACCCACTCGGGATTCCCTCTCCCCAAAACGTTCCTTCGTTCCTCGGCAGGGGGTGTGGGAGCCACTCAGCCAAAGAGGAGGGTCGGAACGGGGTAATCCCTTCTGTGAGCCACCACACAGCTGGAGGCTGCCATCATCCCCCGCCGGGGTTCGAGGTAAGTGTTGTTACCCTCCCCCTCCCCCGCCCCCTCAATCCAAAGATTTCCCTCCCAACCCCACTTACCTTCTTTTCTGTCCAATTCCGGAGCCGGCGGCGCTGTGAACACTTCTGTTCCCAGCGCGTCCGCTCCCAATCAGCGACAGCCCATTATGGAAAGGAAGAAGGGACTACACTGGCCACTAGGGAAAGGGAGAAGGACTACTTGTAGTCCTTCTCCCTTTCAATGGTGGTCATTTTGTTTGTTTACTTTTTGACATTACTTTTCAATGGCCGCCATGGAGAGGGAAAACCAAGTCCGTTTTCCATTTCCATGGTGGCCGTTTTTTTCTATGGGCCACGGGGCATTACTTGATCCCTGCTTGGGGCCTATTGCTTAAGTATGTAAACATTTGATTTTTATAGATTTTTAGAATCAAAAGAAAGTCTAAATTGCAAGAAAACCATAACAAGTTTTGACTTGCTTTATTTTAAAGTTGCTGGAATAATACACTTTCCCAACTTGGTATAGGTACATAAACAACTTCCTTATTAGGTACAGTGGCACCTGAAATATGGCAGCACAGACTACATGTATGTTGCCAAGTGGGTGAAATGTTTACTATGCCTTTGGCAGGAATGTTTTCTCCATCTCGATCTTCTAACAAGTGCATGATGATTTCTTGTGGATCCTCCTGGGAGTTTAAGGTGAATTGCACATGCATGTACTAAATCTCTTATGGCTGGCATATTGTGGGATGTAACCTGGATTTATTGTTGCATTTCTGTGCAGAGAAGTGTACTAGGTAGCCCGTGTTCCATGGAAGTGAATGTGGTGTCCTAGTAGTGACAATTCAAACAAGCATATTGATAGTAACATTTCCATAACAGCCGACTGCTGTGATTTTTTAAAATTTCAATCGACCAGCAAGTGTGGAGTATGACCGCGTTGTGCTTGCTGGTACTCCTTTTGGTGGGCAAAACAGGCGCTTCTAATGTAGTTTCATATTTTCTATAACCCTTTCAGTAGGTTCATGTTTTTTGGGTACTGGTTAAAAATCCAGGTGTGGGCTATTGAGTCTACTGTACTCTGGGAGGCCTGAAATGTCAGCACTGGCTTTGCTTGCATCAAAGGTTATGAAGAAGAGGGCTGTGAGTGCCCAAACACAGAGAGTGCTACATAAATGACTCCCTCTTTGGAGACAAAAGGGCCTCATTACGAGTATGACAGTGTGGCAATACGTGGAGGTAATTCCAGTATTACCACTTCACTGCCACATTACCACAACGCCGTGCTACGAGTGTCAGCTGTAAAGTGGAGGATGTACCTCAAGCACAAAGCTGGCGGTTAATCGTCCACCTTACTGCCAAAGATCGTTTGAATTACTTCAGCGGAATTATGATATGATATGATATGGCATTTGTAACGCGCCTATACACAAGTGTTTCAAGGCGCGACGAGGCAGGGAGGGGGACAAGGGGAGATCAGACAACGATCCTACTAGGCCAGGTGTCATTCAGATCGCGCAAGTGCAAGGGTAGGGGGACTGGGAAAAGTGCAAGGGGAAGGGGTAGAGGGGAAGTGCAGTACATGGTTAGTAGAATACAAGATAAGTAATAGGTCCAGCTGGTGGCAAGTGCAAGGAGAGTGCAGTAAGTGGTTAGTAGAAAACAAGATAAATAATAGGGCCAGCTGGTGGCAAGTGCAAGGTAAGTGCCGGGAGAAGGGGCTGTAGGATACAGAGACAATCCCATAGTGCAGGTAGTCAGTGCAGGGAAGAGTGGCTGGGCCAAGGACCGAGGTCGGTGAGTGGCCAGTTACAGATTCAGTGCAGGTTCAGTAATTTTAGCAGGGGAGAGAGGGAGAGAAGGCGGAGGCAAAGAGGAAGGTTTTGAGGTGATTCCGGAACCGGAGATGGTTCTCCTCAAGTTTCAGGGAGGCAGGAAGGCTGTTCCAGAGGGAGGCCCCTGCTGCGGAGAGAGATCTACCCACAGCTCGTTGCTTGGAGAAGCGGCTGACCCTGAGGTAGTTGGAGGTGGAAGAGCTAAGAGCTCGAGAAGGAAGATATTTAGGAAGAGAGAGTTGAAGGTATTTTGGTCCAAGGCCCCAGAATGCCTTGTGGACAATGCAGAGGGTTTTGAACCTAATCCTCGCAGCCACTGGGAGCCAGTGTAGCGATTTCAGTCCAGGAGAGATACGGTCCCTGGGCTTGAGGCCAAGGACAAGTCTCGCAGTCCTGTTCTGGATGAGTTGCAGAGGCCGGAGAGTAGAGACAGGAAGATTCAGATAGAGGCCGTTACAGTAGTCCAGCTTCGAGAATTACAGCTCATGGAAATTCCTAGAAATACCCCATGGCATCTTATGGACTCCAGAAATGGACACCCACACCAGAGTGTCTCTGCTCATAATCTCATGGTAAGTCCACGGGACCGAGAAGCAGTAACTGATTTTGGCAGTAAATTGGTGGATTTACTGCCGATTTACTGTCAAACTCATAATGAGGCCCATTTCGATCTATTTGTACAAGTGCGTGATTAAGAATTAGAACCTGACATTTGTGCATAGCGACTGCATATACCAGCCAGGGAGAGAATTGCTTTCTTCATACACATGTGTCTTTAAAAGCAGGAGAGGTGCTGATGTGTGGGCAGTTTTTTGGATTTGACAATGGCAAACTGTATATCATCTTAATTAAGCATACTTTCATTAAATTGTGTAGTCTGATAGTGTACAATGTACATGTTTTTGTGTTAACTGATCCATTAGCTGAGAACCTGCTGCTCGTTTCCCATAATGTTCGGAGGCCAGCATATTATTCAGGGTTATATTGTCCTTGTCAGAAAGTAAACCAATGCTGATGGCTTTTTTAGGTATTTCAGGTTAGTTGTTGTTTCACGCCTGTTGCATATTTTGCACTGGTTGCATGTGTTGGAAATGAACCCACAGATACATATCTCCTAGGCTGTCTAATGTCGTACAACATTTTTATGTTTGGAAAGGAACCAGTCTTTGACTGGTGTTAACTGAAGGAGATCACCAAACACAAGGAATTATTTTCCTGAAAAGAGTTCCTAATACCCCATCTTTAGCACTCCGCTTCATTCTAAGGTGGAAGAAGACTAGCACTAAACTAGAAACCATGTTCATCTCAATTATAAAGAGCACTTTCATGTCACACAGCATTCTGCCAACTCCTTGTGATGTTTCTTCTTACAACTGCGGTGAACCAGAAGAAGGACTCGGGCTAGATTGGGTCATCGTTTAGAGATTTAGTAACATAAAAGCAAAAGCACCTTACTAGCCCTGTCACTGTGAGGTACGTTCCCTGCCTAGTAAAACCAAACCTAAGGATGCATGTCAATTCCAAAGAAAACAAGTGTTCAGTCCGAATGCTAATCAGTAACTGGCACTACCACTTTAGCAAAAACACCTAACAAAAAGGGACAAGGGCAGGCTTGTACACTAGCCTCGGTGTCGGCTTCAGCCTGGCCCAACATGCAGTAGACTGGTTTTACACAGTCTCAAAGTTCCTTTAACATATAGTTACATTTTCACAATCTTCAGATAGAGTCTCTTGGTCAAATTATAACTATCCTCTGTACAGGTTTCAATCTCGTCCCTTTGTTATGCTCTATTTCAAATGTCTAAATCCCTTCAGGATTACTTGATAATACACTTCTCTGTCTCCCACCTTCGTGTCACAGAGCCTTCCCCAGAGTCCAGGGATTCTTTGGTAGGTGCCTTTGTTTCACAATTACAATACTAGACTTTGGCTTCTGCTTGCTCTGGTATTTTTACAGTTTCCTATAGACTCATGCACTTGATTAGCCTTGTTGCAAAGCATTCACCCTCTTTTCACCTTCTTCCCCGTTGGACGTATATCTGTCAGTCTTTAATGGCCTGGTCAGCTATCCCAGTTCAAAATATTAAATTGCCCAAACAAGTCAAGAACAGAATCAATTTTTATTCAGTGGAAAGCAAATTGTGAAAAAACACTAGAGAACATTGGAACAAATGCAGAAACCCTAATACACCCTCACCTTACTTACCTGCAGCCTCCAAGCACATATTGCCCATGTGTTTGCATTCCACTCGAAATTCGTTTGTCAGGCAATTTAAAGATGGCCGCCACGCTTTGGTCCCCCCACGCCTGACCTTGTCCTGAATGCCTGCCTGACCTGCACCCTGCATCCTGCCTCTGGATTGGTGCTGACTGACAACACATCGTGCCTCCAATCACTGGCAGGCGAGAGCCGGCCAATGAGGTAAGGCCCAGAGAGAAGGCCATCCCCCTGACTGAGCTGACCGAGCGCAGCCACGCAGCCAGGCGACGTCCTTATGCCCAAATACTTCTGCAATTCATCTTGCCTCTAGTGCCCCTCCGGCTAACTCAACCAGCAGTGCTTGACCACCTGCAATGGAAGGTAATCCACGCTACCTGCACCACCTTTAATGTACTTTATTGACTCTGAGATACAGCACTCTCCTTACCGTCTATAGTACTCGCCCCCAGTTTGCTACCAACATGCTCACCTGCAGCACCCCTGTTTAACACCTGCCATACTGCCTATGCTTTACCTGCTATGCTCCCATATTGCGCCTGCCTCAGACTAATGTGCGCGATTCTTGAGTTAGTCTGCCTACCTCCTGCATTATCCAAACCTGCTGCGCACATATTCTGATCTGCTCCACATGTATGCTACATCGCTGTTCTGCCTGATAATGCTCGAGGTGTAATGCCTGTTTGACGTGCCACACTTTTGAATGGTGCCTTGTGTACTCTGCACTGCTCCTTACTTGATGTAAGTGTAGTGTACTTGCATAACCTAACCTGCTGTGCCTCACTACTGATTGGTGCCCCATGTATGTTGCATTGCTCTTTGCCTGATATGCCCACATTTGCTGCAAGCCTGGTATCTGCTTTGCCTTTTGTACCTCTGCTATGAATGTGCCCACTCATTCACCCAATACTGCCTAGACTGCCGCATTGCTACAACTGTACCCTCTGACCTTTTTGAGACCCTTTTGGTCGCCTACCATGGCACCCTGTGACCTATCCGAGACCCCTTGGTAGCCTGCCACTGCATCCTGTTACCTATTTAAGACCCTTGGGTCGTCTGCCTTACACGTTGCTAACTACTCTAAGTCATGCATTTTAGTTCATATTGTGATTCTTGAATATCATGATCCATATCACTAGATGAACCCCTGGCTATAACTAGCCACCCGCAATCTATATTGCGTCACCCTAGCCAGACATCCTAGCGAAGTAAGGGAAGTAACTTGAACCATTTAACTACTCTAACTACCATGTGTAGAAACCTGACCTCCCTGGCCCTCCTAACTACAATCATGGCCTTTGCTACCTACAGCACTAGCCCCCCCACAGACAGAAACCTGAGACTTAGGGCAAGACTACCTTGCATTTATGAACCCAAAAGAAATAGCGCAAACTATACTGTTAGATCCCCACCTATACAGACGCACTTGGATAAGCAAATTCAAGCCACGAAACCCTCAACTCCGACCCCGAATCCCACTCACTTTCATAAAAAGAAACACCCTAGTCGAAACAAGCACACAGATAAATCTGCAAGCTATCCTATTCCTAAGAATACTTTATCACTTACTGGATCCCTTATCAACGCCAGATCCATGGTAGCCCATGCAACTGAAATTGCTGACATACTAAACAACAGCAGCATCGACCTCCTTGCCGTAACAGAAACTTGGCTCCACAAGGCAGCAGGACCCTCCCTGATGCTAGCCGTACCTGACAATTACCAGATCCACAGAGTAGATGGACCCAATGCTAAAGACGGTGGCCTAGCCATCATCGCGAAAACTACTTTGCCTATCAGACTCACCGCCTCACCTCACAGTGCTTCCTGCGAAGTACTCTTAGCAAAATTGCAACTCTCTAATAACCGCACGCTAACTATTCACTTGATCTATAGGCCCCCAGGTCCCTTGGGAACCTTCGAAGATGACCTTACCACCCTCATAGCTAACAATACCCAAAATCACTCGCAAACGCTGTTGCTGGGCGACTAACATTGGCTTCAATGAGCCAGATAATAAAAATGCCCTCTCTATAACAGCTATCCTAAACAACCACGGCCTTACCCAAAAAGTCCTCACCCCCACACATGTTAAAGGTAGAACCCTTGACTGGGTATCTGGACTTAACTCCAACATAGTCATTACTGACATCATCCCTCAACCATGGACCGACCACTATCTAATAAATTTCACTGCTACACTTGACCTCCTCAGCCCTAAAATTATCAAATTGATACCATCACTCCCCACCAGAAGTAAAAAAGACATTACTACAGAAAAACTCATCCCCCTCCTCCTGCCTACTATCAATGGCCTGGAGAACAATACTGACCCAGACACCCTAGTAGACACCTTTAATAAAGCTATGTCTCATGCACTAGATACTATTGCACCACCCAAACTACGCAAAGCTAAACAAGAAGCCCACCTTAATGCTTGGTTCACACCCCAACTTAAGGACCTTAGAAAGCAGAAACGAAAACTCCAAACTATCTGACGCAATTCGCCTACTGACGACAACAAAGTTAACTTAACCCAATTCACCAAATATTACAAGACAGAAATTATCAATACAAAAAAAATGTATTCAATGACAGAATTACTAATGCCAAATCTAATACCAAGGAACTTTTTTCCATCCTACGGGAAATGGAATTCCCCATCCAACCAACTGACACGGTCCCCAAGGACAAGATATGGTGCACTAACATACAGAACGCCCTATCGAATAAAATGTCCACCCTCCAGCTTAAAATAACTAATAAAAAGGACGCCCTCTCTCCTACTGATCAACAAGCACCTCTAGTGATTGAACCTAATACTATCCCCCCTTTTAGCTTCAAACCTATCTCCATCATCGACACTGAAAAGGTTATCCTCTCACTGAAGCCTTCCAACTGTAAGGGCGACAGTTGCCCAGCTCAAATAATAAAGGACGCAGCCAGAGATTTAGCCCCATTTATCTCGAAGCTCATTAACTCCTCTTTCAAATCCAACACAGTGCCAGCTAACCTAAAAGAATCCTGGGTCCTCCCCCTTCTTAAGAAACAAACCCTTGATCCATCCATCCCAACTAATTATAGGCCTATCACCACTGTACCTTTCCTACTAAAAATCATTGATAGAGTAGCCTATCTCCAAATTCAAGATCACTTAGAAGCTAACCATCTACTAGGCTCGCGCCAATCGGGCTTCCGCCCTCTCCATGGCACTGAAACAGCTTTGATAGATCTTAAAACTAAAATTGAGGAATTCAAGGATAGTGGGAAAACAGCGCTGCTACTCCTAGTGGACTTGTCAGCAGCTTTTGATTTGGTGGATCATGCAGTTTTTTGCAACCACCTCAAGCTCGCTGCCAATTTCACAGGGGAAGCTATAGCATGGGTCCAGTCCTTTCTAGCCAACCGGACCATGAGAGTCTTTTCCACCTCTACCTGTGCTGATCCCATCCAAATTACATGTGGAGTCACACAGGGCTCCTGTGTCTCACCCACTATGTACAACATTTTTACCAAGCCATTGTTCGACAAGTTGGACAGACTGGGGGTCACCTACACAAATTATGCAGATGACACCCAGATCCTCATACCCCTTTCGGGCAACTATGAAGTGGACCTGGCTTTGGTGAATAAAATATACATCCTCATTCAGGCATGGATGGCCACCCATGGCCTCTGCCTGAACGACGATAAAACTGAAATCCTGCTCCTCGGATCAGACCATAACCTAACTAAACTCATCCCGGACTATGCCTCATTTAACATCGACAATAATACTATTAAGGTTATGCGAGAGGTTAAAACTCTCGGTTTTTGCCTCGACTCAGCTCTCACCCTTAAAAAGCAAGTGAACTCCCTCGCCTCTACAACCACTTACACGTGTAAACTCATCCGTGCTGCCAGACCATTCCCTGTCCAGTGCCAGCTGCCTCACCTTGGCCAATGCCCTTTTCATGTCCAGACTGGACTATTGCAACGCCCTATTCTCAGGTGCAAATAAGTCGGTCATTGACAAACTCCAGAGATTACAAAATAATGCTCTAAGAGCAGCTTTGAATATCCCACGTAGAGAGCATATCTCCAAACACCGGACTGAGGCCCACTGGCTAAAGATAAAGGACAGAATCCTCCTTAAAACTATTTCTCTCACATCCAAATGCCTCAACAATCAAGCACCCCCGTAGCTAGCTGAAAGAATCAACTGGAGACCCTCAAACCGACTGACGAGATCTGACAACACCGTCTTACTTGAAGTCCCGAGATTCAAACTTACCACAGCGGGTGGATCTAGCTTTCCTGTTAGAGCTGCACAATCATGGAACATGCTCCCACCTGACCTCAGACGCCAATTACCCTACACTAGATTTAGATGTAACGCTCTCAAATGGCTGCACCACAATGATATGTAACGATATTCACCCTTATCTAGCTGATCATGCTATACACATGTTAAGACGGTATTCTTCTACGCTTACCCATCTTGATCCTATATGTACTGTATCACTTGTATCATTTGTTGTAAGTTACCTCTGTTTTGTAATAGCCTGTGTCAGGAACTTTAACTAAGTTTCGGGTCTACTTGTATTGTTGCGCCCAGCTGCCCAAGGGCTTTGAGTGCATTATCAAATAAACAAACAAACAAACAAAATCCCAATAAAGTGAAGAAGAAGTTATGGGAATGTGATTGGTGTGAAACGATTGGCTTAAGAACAACCTATAGGCGAATGGAAGACGCCCCTCCGGAAGCAAGGATGCTCAACAAAATACCAAAATACTTCGAACGATTTCCTTCTCCCACCAGAAGAAAACAATTTATCATGTTTCGTCTGAATTTATTCAAGACTAAACAAGTACTAAACCTCTGGAAAAGAAGTGACGTGAAAAACGAACTCTGTCGATTTTGTGGTTTACAAAAAGAAACCCTAAAGCATTTGGTTCTGAATTGTATTCAGTTTCAAAAAGATAGAGAAATTCACCTAAAAAAAAGGCGAATATAGGGAGTCGATACCAAACTGAGGATGACGTATGGACTTTACTACACGAGGGCTTGAACAGGCAACTAATGTTCGCTTTAACGACATACCTTGGAGATCTTGCAAGGAAATTGGAACTAAAAGATCCTCGAGACGAGGCAATCGAACCGGATTGAATGATCAATGGCTGAAAGAGAGGAATCGATAAAAATGAAAATAGTAGAATTGGACTCATTTGAAGACTTTGTGAGCGAAGTTGTCTGTTCTTGCCTGCCAAATTGCTAAGAGAGGAGTCTGTTTTGTTTTAATTTATTTTAAAAGTTTGTAATAAACGGATAAAATAAAAAAAAATAAAAAATCCAGATTTGGCATGCACTGTATTTTTTTCACTCAGTTTAGTGGGGCCCCCGGACCCATTCGTTTCTCATGCTTTCTCATACTTCTGGTGGCTGTTACTGCTGTGACATACAACTTCTGCACCTTTCTCAGCCTGTTTTTCCTGGGTTGGAGCTCCATCCCACTCCCACAGGCATTCGTACGGTTGCCAACTTCGACCATCTTGGTAACTGGAGTTCATGACTCTCACTGGCATTCTTGCGTTGGGAGCGTTTGCTTCGCTCTGGGTTATCGTCTCTTCAGCAAACATGCTTGCTTTGTGGAGCTTGGGGATGCGGGCTCCACTCTCTTTCCTGGTCTCAGCGTCAGCTGTCGGGCGTGCAACCCACCACTGTTTGCCACCAGGAAAGACTGTTCTCTTTCCGCCTTCGCTTCTGTCCTATTAGAGCCACTTGTTCAGTCATGTTGCCCGCCTTGCAGCCTCCAGGTAGCAGGTCTTGCCTGCACAGCTGGCTCTGTGGCTTGCCATCTCTCCGCCCCTACTGGTTGACGTCTCCACAGAGACTCTGCTCCCTCTGCAGGAGTTATCCTTCCTTTTGCAGCCTGCGCGGCTCTTCTGTACATCGTTACAACAAACAAGTTTGAGTCCATCTTCTTTGATCATTGCCTTCAGATATGGTTCAGCTATGCAGAAAGGGTTGCTTGGTTCGGGGGTTCCTTCACAGAATGGGAATCCTTGTCCCCAAGAGAGGAGTCACTCTCATTGAGGTCCCACTTGCCCCCTAGGCAGGGTCTAGCATAGCAGACTCACCCTGCAAACATCTAAGGGGGTGGCTCCACTCTGGGGAGCAGGGACGCATTTTCCAGATTCATCACACAAAATTTTCTCAATTCTAACTTACCAACAGTAGGCGATCAAAGGAGTTATGGACATTTTTCCTTTTTGGCCTTTTCCCCCATTGATTCCACCCCGCATATATGTCTATGTTTTGTAATCCTGGCTGACTTTACAAGGACATAAAGCCTTTTAAGTTTCACTTGCCTACTAAATGCATTTATATGGGCGGAAGGCTGCCAGTGCTGGGAGACAGTTGGGGTCTTTTTACCACCTCCGCTGCATTTGTAGTGTGGCATATACCCCTAATATTCATCGATTTATGCATCACGCGGTAACTGAAAGCAGAGCGCAAGTTGTGTTTGGCACCTTAGCATTTTGTGTTTGGCACTTTAGCATAAGGTGTGCAGAGAGTTGATACGCCTCTCAAATGCACAGTGTAGGGCTGCACCATGCTTCATATCTGTTTCCAGGTCTGCTCAAAAGGCGAGCAAATACAGACGTGCTGCTTTACATGCTGTGCAGAAGCCCCCCACCAGACCTCATGGACTCCCCAGCCTCACTACTGGGAGGTAGTGAGGGTAGGAGAAACATTTAGTGTGCAGCAAGACTGAATTTTATTTGGTGATAGCTGCATTCTTATGGTAGAGGTGTTGTTCAAAGTGTCTTTGGGTAGTGCAAGTGGTGGATGGGTGCTGGGAGGGAGTCGGGAGAGTGTGTGAGAGTAGGGGAAAACATTATGTGTGCAGCTAGACTGAATGTTATCGCGGGTGATAGCTGCATTCTTATGGTAGAGGTGTTGTGCAATGTGTTTTAGGGTAGTGCAAGTGGTGGATGGGTGCTGGGAGGGAGTCGGGAGAGTGTGTGAGAGTAGGGGCAAACATTATGTGTGCAGCTAGACTGAATGTTATCGCGGGTGATAGCTGCATTCTTATGGTAGAGGTGTCGTGCAATGCTTCTTAGGGTAGTGCAAGTGGTGGATGGGACTGGGAGGCAGTCCAATACATCAACAAATGGTGTTATCGTACACTTGGAAGCATGACAACACTGATCCATGCAAAGAAAAAGATGCCAACAGACTCTGTACCTCAAACTACAGTACCTCGGTCTCACGCACGCATGCACTGTGCACCCACTCAAAAATGCACAATTCGAATGGCCGAATTACCATGGAAAAACATAAAGCTTATAGATAGCTAATACATACCTACTCTGTGATTGGAAGAAGTGTCTCACCAGTGTCCAAACATTCGCATGTCTGAAGATATTCCCCACTAGCACCACAACTCTTTTGCCTCTAACAAAACAGCATCCTGGTTGGAATGTAAGAGTATCAGTCTCTGGGGATGCCCAGGCACAGGTGGAGGAGAATGAGAGACAAGTGGTTGATGCCTGTCTTTGTTGGAGCCACTCCTAGATGGATGCCGGAAAGAAGTCCTTGCAGAAGATGCAGCATGAGTTGGAGGAAGCAAACAAGTTGAGGCAGGGAGGCATTGCTGGTGGAGGTGCTGGAAGCTAGGCAACAGGCCAGAGATGATGCGGTCTGGCCCGGAAACATGCTGCTGCTAATGCAGCTGTTGCCGTAGCTTTATCTGCCTCAGCTGTGCTCTGGCCAGGGAGGTTGCCCGTCTGGCCCAGGAGCAGTCTCTTGCCGAGTCAGCTGCTGCTGTAGCTGCATCTGCATCGGCCTGTGCTCAGACCAAGGAAGATGTCCAACTAGGCAGAGAGCAGGCCTCCAGACACAGTCAGGCAACTTGCCATGCTGCGCACACTTCCTCTGCTGCTGTCTGGTGCTTGGATTGTAGCAATGCCGCCCTTTTCTGCAGTATGGTGGGGGATAGCCTATGCCATGCCCATTCACAAATTGCGTCGACTGGGCTGCTGACCCACCAGGAGCAGTCCTCTGCCCTTTTGACCAGTTTGTGTAGTATACATGTATATTTGTGTTGGATCCTGTATGTATATTTTGACATTCTTGTAATATTCATTGTGCTCTTTTAGATGTTGAAGAGCCTGCCTGAGTTTTCCGAGGTCAAAAGGTTGTTGCCAGACCTCCTTCCTTTTGGCCAGTACTCCATTTACCAACACGATTAAAGATTGACCTAATTGACGGCCTACTCCTAGAGGTTCTACATTTTCAGGTCCAGAGGAAATTATACAACCTCCGTACAGATGCCTATGAGTAATGAGTTTAGCATTTTTGGGTTGTAACTGTACAATGGCTTGGAAAGGAGGCATTTCTTGAATTATGATAGCTTCATACAGATGAAGATGTTCGACAGCTCCTGGTAATGGAATATCTCTAGGTTGTTACAGCTTATGAAGGCAGGTATTTGGCATTGAGCTTGTTATAGCAATAGGTGAAAAATGATATCAAGTCAACCAGAAAATATCAATTTTCTGCTGCAAAGTTCAAGGGCAATTCAACCCACCCAGACTGCCCACTGTCTTCAATTTTAAAAGAGATATTCACTAACCATGTACTTTTCTTGTATAATGTTCTACAACAGCAGATGCGTATCTTCTCTGTTATTTAGGCTTTCAAACATTGCTCTTTCTGTCTGATGTTTATAGTGCAAAGGAACTACTTTCTTGCAAACTCTTGTGCTAAATTTGGAGCTCTACTAGTGTTTTGTATTTCTTCTGCAGTGTCAAATTTGGGGGTTTGACTTATCTCGGGAGGACTGCTCAGGGGAAGCGCGCTCCCCTAGGAAGCAAGATGAGGTGGAGCAACACAGGTTCGATCCCCGGGTCTGTTCTTATAAACATCTGGGTATTAAGCTAGTTATAAATAACCAATTATATTCTCCTAGTGCAATGACTTCCTCTGCTGCCTGTCAGCAAACATTTGTTTATTGTCAGCAGTTCTAGAGCTCGACTACTTGCACTGTACAATGTATGCGCAAGATTGTGCATTGTGGAGTGGTGGACCTTTGTAAGCAGCTCCTTGTTTTTAGTTCTGACATAACCTTTCTTATAAGGTTTCAAAAAAGTGTTAGTGAGTTGAATAATTCTGGGCAAAGGTTTCAGAGTCATCTGCTTGTCCATCTCTATAGTAGACATGTTGAGTGGGAGCTCTGGCTTCAATGTCAGTTAGGCAAAGTCATGGAATTCGTTTTGTTTTCAATAATTTCTTCATTGACCATCTTACCATCCTTGCAACCAACATACAATGCATGAGAATTTGTTGTTGTTGGTAGTTGGCTTCCCGAAGGACGAAAGATTCGGTATTAGAAGCATGAAACCAATTGTCCTCATAAAATTGGGAACATTTGTCAACATTAACGTTTAATATTTTTCTAAGTTCCCTTTTTAATTGTGTAACTCATTGTGCAAAAGGTTTAATTTTGTTTAAGGTGGGAATTAATAGTTTTAGTTCAAAGTGACAGGGGCTGTCAATGGGAGCTTCGAGGATGAGTTTGCATCGATAGTTGATAGTTGATAAGTGTATGCTGTGACTTGTTACTTTTTTCGTCCGGTTACTTAGCATTCTAAAATGAAACATGGTTTCCTGCGAATGCTTACTGCTAGCAGATTGACATTGGCAGGTATGCCGTGTCTTTTTGTGCTTTGTGTTGGAGTTTCACTCCTTGAAGAGATATTGCAGAAGTCAATTATTTTTAAGCATCTTTGGATGAATCTTTTTGTACACTGGGGCAGGTTACAACTGTGTCAGTGACTGGTGGATATGCACTCTATAAAATGAGGTCAATTTGCTCTGTTGCTTGTACAATTTCTATAAAATATTTGCGAGGAAGGTGTCTGTATGGTGGTGCGGTTATTGGATCTCCACATTTCTGTTTGTCCTGTTTTCTTACTGTCTGAGCTTTGGTTGGCACTTTCTGGGTCTGTTGGGTAAATATGAAGAAAGTCTAATGTATGTCCCTTTGAAACATTTATGGAAAAGCATGGTGCTTTAGTGACTTTTGTTTACAGTTGTGATTAAGAATTGGTATAGTCACTGTATGTCAAGAAGTAATTATGAAAAGGTAATCACAGTATTTTTTGATGTTAGATAATATCAAAAATAATTATTATCAAAAACACATATATACATTAATGTTGCCATCCTTATTTGCACTCCTTCTCCACTGTTGTATACTCTATTCCCTATTTTCTCAGGCTCCTTGACAGGTTACACTATTTCTCTTTGTGAGGTTATATTGTACATATATAATTATAGCTGTGCAGACATGTTTCAGTAAGGGGTTTTGAGTGAGGTAATGCAACATGAGATTCAAGATCGAGTTGTTTATTATGTCACTTGGAACTCTGAGATGGACTACACCTTATATTTGAAAGTTAACCGTCTATAACGGTATGTTGAGTAGGGCACAGTTACATCTATTTTCCACCCCTGGCACTGTTAATATGGATAAGCATCACTGGGAGTACAGACGTGGGGCATGAAGGAGCAATATACAATATTAAATGGATCCCTTTATGTACATCATCATAAAATGAATAAAAGATATTTGATAGGAAAAATGCTTTGTACCTGTGCTATCATGTCTTAGAAGTTGAATATGACTTTATGCGTCCTGTGGGAGGATGTCACAGTAGACAGATATAGCATACAGAGAATAAAATACCTGCTAATGAATCCTTGTCGAATGTATACACAACAATACGTTAATGTGTTATGAGTAGCGTAACAGCAAGGTTCAGAATGTTCTGTTTGTGGGCACTACAGTAATAGCAAAGGGACAAGAGATTTAATTGGCAGATCCCACAGTTCATTATGTAGGTAAGTGGGTAGTGTATGGTGCTGTGAGTCTTATCTTGCAAATGGGGATTCATTGGACTTATAGGGACCTGTGTGACACAATTACCATAATGTGGAGTGGATGTAATGTTTATTACATTTGAAAAGCTTTAATGATGCTAATAATCCTATTATATATATATTTTTGAATCACTGTCTATCTTGGAGGATAGCTCAGCTGCAACATGCTCGCCTTGGAAGCAAGAGGACACGGAGCAACACAGGTTCGTTCCCCGGGTCCGTGCTTAGAAACCTCTGGGTATTACGCACGTTATAAATAACCTATCATATCATATCTGTCTGTTTGACCGCCATAGAAATGGACGGGGACCTATCCAGAGGGCTCTAAAAGGGCTAACTTTTCAAGAGAAATCTATGGTGTGGTTGAAAGTTGCTGAAGTGGTTTCCGTGGTGGGTAAAAACAAAACAAATGCCTATCTTGCCTCTGGTGGATGAAATTGGAACTCTTGCTCGTTTGCTTAGTGAGCGCCCATAGATATTTTGCTCAAGAAACGACCACAAAAAAGCTACAAATTCAACCATAAAAAAAAAAAAATGCGCCAAACATTAGTAATAAGTAATCTAGGAAGATTAATACGAGAAGATCCGGAAAATTAGTCTTATCGATATTCAAGAAGTAAACCTCCCTAGTGACAAAACACCTGTAATTCAGTCATAATGCCACCAAAAAGACGATCCACTTTTGGAAAGCCGCCTGGTGCTCAGCGTGATGAGGCAGCCAGAGAAGAAGAGCCAGTTGAACAATACATCAAAGACATCAAGCAAACAGGCAGCATAGAACAGAGACAAGCCAGACAAGATGCAGTTGTCTGAGGCTCAGCGTAAAGTGGCAGCCATAGCAGCAGTCGAAAACCACATTAATTTAGTAGATTATCAAATGGAAGAATGCATGAGCTAGTTAAGCAATAAGCCACGAGCAGGGGGGCTATTACCACTGCGTAGTTAACGAAGGCCCGTGGCTTTACCTGCAAGGGGCTTATTGCTATTAGTGCCCCAGCCCGTAAGACCGGATACTAAGAAAAAAATGTTCTGTTCCGAAACGCTGGACACCTGTGATTCCTAATAACAAAACAAGACTATCTCTAAACTTGGCTGCAGGCTTCAAATCAAGAGATGCAGAAGCAAAAGAAAGTTTTCTTAGACATAAAGCACAATCAACAAATACTGGAAGCCCCTCAACAACACTGTTAATATGCAAACTATATGAACAGTTAGAACTGTCCAAAAAGGATCTCTCAAAATGGTGGGAAATTAAAACAATCAAAATGTATTTAGATGTTGGACAGGTACCAAGAGAACTTAGAATCTGCACTTTCCCAATGTTTAAGGAAGAAGACGGAGATGCAGTAAACAATTGTGAACAACTGATCACCAACCCATCAAAAGAAATTGTCAGAGTAATCAATCGATCCACTAAAACACATTAGAAAACTATGACAGAAATCAAAATTATTAAGGATCAGATAGGATCCATGAACCTTCCAGAAATTACATTCAAGAACTACCAATGGATGACTACCTGACCAAATTCACAACAGAATTGAAACAAAAGAACCAAAAAAAGTTCATTTGAGATGAAAATGATTACATCAATAAAAGAATATATACCTTTCATTCAGAGAAAACATGATATAAGAATGGCAATGAAGACTCCCAACAGTAGAGGACGACCATCAACATCAGTGATCTCATCTCCATCATCGTCAGATCTAGACTCAGTTGGCAGTAGAGACACAGAGCAAGTGAATGTACAAAGTGATGCCAATAAAGACATAGAATTCCCTTTTTTAGGGGAAAAACAACATAAGATGGAATTTCCAACAGATGGAAGCACAAGATACAGGCAAAACTAATAACACAACAACAGGTACTATGAGTCAAAACAAATTACACAAAAGGGGCAAGAGGGGTGGAGGAAGAAACCAAGACGCAACACACACAAGGAATGCAAACCAGATCAAAACAGAGAAAGGGACCACACAAATAGATCTGGTAATGAGTCTGTCTAATCTAAACATTAGAAGTGATCTCCAATCAACACTAAATAAAGGCCTCTCTTTTAGCCCTGCTAACACATATGACTACTTCCAAACAAATGTAGACATTTACACATTTTGTAGAAGATTGAAACATCAGCAAGAACTTTGAAACCCAAATAACTACAACCAGAACCTTCAAATCTAACAGTAGAACTAACAGGCAATACTGTCACAATGCTAAATTCAGAAACTGGAACAGATTAATATACTCTTGTAGATTTCTCGAGAAAACAAGAACTCTCACTATATTTATCAGAAGAGACGAATTGACAATGTGATCGACCTGTTCAGCAGAGCGGTAGGAAAAATACAAGACCAAGAATCCAGCCAAATCTCACACCAAAGGAGAGACAAGCAGTCATGGATCTAACAAAGGAATCTGGATATCATCATCAAACCAACAGACAAAGGTGGCAAAGTGGTAATCATGAACACAGAAGACAGTTTGTGAAGCACATCAACAATTGAATGACACAAATTTTTATCAGAAAGTCATTGCTAACCCTTTGTGAGAACTATTCAACAAAAGGGGCGACATGAGCAAAAAGTGGCATGAAGAAGGATTATTAAGCGACAATGAATATGATTACATAAATGTCAAATATCCAATCATGGTAACCATTTACTTTGTTCCGAAAATCCCAAAGCAATGTCATAAATTCCCACCATGTCGACTGATTATAAATGAAATTGCTCACTCACTGAAAGAATTAATTAATTTATTTATTTAATTTATAAAGCGCACAAACAACCCTGAGGCATTGAGGCACTGTTGCAGGTACAATCAGGAAGCATACTTTGTCCTACAGTTAGCAGATTACATCTGTAATAAGAAACCAAGAACAGTTCCATAGAAGATAAAGTAGTAACAAGCATTTTGTTGAGAGGACTGCTGATGATATTTACATGATTTCAGGCTGTGTGGTAGGTTAGGAGAAGAGCTGGGTTTTAAGCGCTCAGCGAAAGATCCAATAAGATTTCTCAGCCCTGAGCGGGGGGTGGGGGGGTCATTCCACAGTTTCGCTGCAAGGTAGGGGAAGGTTGAACCTCCTGCTGAGCTTCTTTTGATTTTGGGCACGACTAAGCAGTCAGTGTATGGGGACCTAGTGGGTTTGGAAGAGAGGGCCTTGGTGATTCTGTGTGTGAGGTATGGGGGAGCTGTGTTTGATAAGAATTTGTGCGGGATGGAGAGAGGTTTAAATCTAATGCGCTCCTGGATGGGGAGCCAGTTTGCTTCTCTTCTGACTTTGGCAATATGTTCTCTTTTCGGGATCTGGAGGACTGCTCCTATGGCTTTTTTTGGACCACTTGTCGTCTCTTTGTGTTTCTTGCTGAGGTGCTTATGAAGAGGACATTACAGTAGTCGATCTTCGAGCCAATGATAGCGTAGGCGATTGTGAAGCAGTTTTCCTTAGTGAGGAACGGTCTGGCTGCATTAAGGACCTTAGAGGAGTAGGCTGCCGAAGAGGCAATGGCGCTTACTTGCCTGGACATGGTAAGTGAGGTGCAAGGTAGACTCCCCAGGTCTTCACGGTTGAAGAGACTGAAAATATGCAATTTTCAATCTTAAATGACGAGTACTGTTTGTCCAGTGACTTCAGGGCATTTGGATGGCTGACAATTAAGATTTCTGCCTTATCGCTGTTAAGGCAGGGGTGGTTCGCTGCCATTCATGCCTGTATAGTTGAATAGATGTAGTTGAATGTGGTAAAATCGGCTTGGTAGTTGCCCGACAGAGGCATGAGGATTTTTTTGCGGTCATCAGCATAATTAGTGTAGGCTATGCCTAGTGAGTCAAGGATGTTGAAGAGAGGTCTGGTGAATATATTGTAAAGGGTTGAGGCGATACAGGACCCCTGGGGCACGCAACAGGTAATAGGAGCGGACAATGTGTTTGCAGTCTCTGAGAAGACCCTCATGACGCTACCTCCCAGAAAGGAGGCAATCCAGGCCGTGGCAGGAGGGGAGAAGTTGGTGTGTTTCAGCCAGGAGATCAGCAGGGGAGAGGAGGAGAGAAAGCAGAAGCAAAGAGGACGGTCTTGAGGTGCTTCCAGAAGCGGAGATGGTTCTCCTCAAGTTTCAGAGAGGCAGGGAGGCTGTTCCAGAGGAAAGAGATCTACCACCAACTCGTTGCTTGGAGAAGCGACTGACATGTAGGGAGTTGGAGGCATGTACTCGAGGGCGGAGCGACCTCTGAACGGGCCCATTGAGATTCAGAGCTCGCCCTCCGGCACCTTAAAATGAGATAGCTGCACCTTGAGGAAGATGGGGTGCAGGATTCTCTTACTCTGACACAATTCAATAAGGACAACTCAATGGTTTGGCAAAATGAAGTCTGTTTAATGACAATTACAAAAAAACAGGGAAACAAATGGAAATCAGCAGTGTTGCAATCGCCTGTCTCGCTTCAACTTCCAAATTCTTCGTTCAGACAGCAATAATTATACCCAGAAATCGTCATCAGTGACGTGCAACACTCATAAATTTATCATGCAATTCTATTGGTTGGAAAAGGTAACTTAAGTATAGGTGCTATATCTGTATATAGTAACAAAGCGTAAGGATTGGATAATTCTTATCGGGTGGGCGCCTACGCCCATCCCTCTACATCACTCGTGATAGATGTCACTACAAGCACAACGTCTAATTGGTTCTACAGCTAGATTATTCGGTCCATTGTGATTGGGTGGGTTACACCCCTAGGCATAAATCTCTACTTTAATTAGCAGCAAGCAGAATAGACACCCAGGTGCCTTGTGCCCCAAGATTCACCCTGCCTCCCTTCCATCAATCAGTACTTTAGGGCTATGTGTCAATTAGTTGGCTGAGGAGGGCCTCGAAACTGTAGCTTCTTATCAGGAAAAGTTATGGCATCCTCGGGTTCTGGGTGACATTAGACGTTGGTATCTCTTCGCCCTTGGCTGGTCACGTGTCTGTCCACCGTGAATGTGCTTCATTCTCCTTCTTTTCGTGTATTTGTTTCTTCCGTAGCCTCGCCACCTGCCTAGGGCATCCTTATCTCGACCTTCACTGGCTGGCTGCTATGCTCTGAAGTTTAGATTCTCAGAGGCTGCCTCTCTCCTCCCTTCCTTAGGTTGACCTCTAATTCCCAGGCATTGAGCTGCTTCTTACTGAGTTTCGATTCTGCTCCTTCCTTTGGCTTTGGATGGAATATGAATCTGGGCCTTGTTAGCCCATTGCTGCCTGGGCTTAATTCTGCTTTTACAAAATGGAGTCGCACTTGTATACTGTGCTTCATTCAGGTAGATATATAATTGGCGCATGCTGCTCTATTCTTCTACTAAGTATTGCAAGCAGTTCCATTTTCTTAGCTTTGTGCGTTCCAAGCCTATTTACAAGCATTTTAGTCAGTTACGTGTGTTCATCTCACTTATTGGTTACGTTTCTTTATATTAACATCTTTTCTCTTACACGTCCATTACAACATTATTCCCAGCATTTCGCCCTTGTATGTTAACTTTCGTTCATCGTTTATGTTCATCTGTACGACTGTTCAGGTTCTTATGTGGTCACCATTTACCCTCCATTAGGGCTCTTTGGGTTTCTTCGGGGACGGCCTGTAAGTAGTCTTCATTTAGTGTCAGCTGCTGGAACGGTTGTCTCAATGGGTACCGAGCTGCCCATGGCTGTCTGGTTATAGGCACTTCGATGGGTATTGCGTTTCTGATGGGCACTGGGCAGGGGCCTATAATTGCTCTCTGTTTGTTCATTTTTTCCTCATACGTCACATATCTCAGCGAGTATGTCCCTGGTACCTTGAAATGGGGGGCTGGGGTGCAGGCCATGTCTGGGACCTCCTCTACAGGTGGATGAGTGAAGAGCTTGAGAAGGAGGATATTTAGGCAGAGAGAGAGAGTGTTGAAGGTGGAAAGTATTGAGGACCCAGAAGGCCTTGTGGACAATGCAGAGGGTTTCAACTAAATCCTCACCGCCACTGGGAGCCAGTGCAGAGATTTCAGTCCTGGAGAGATACGATCCCTGGGCTTGAGGCCAAGGACAAGTCTTGCAGTCCTGTCTTGGATAAGTTGCAGAGGGCGGAGAGTAGAGGCGTGCAGATTTAGAAAGAGGCTGTTGCAGCAGTTCAGCCTAGGGAGAACCAGAGCTCTGGAGACAGTGAGCTTCTGGGGGAAGGAGAGGAAAGGAAGAATACCTCTGAGGAGGTGCAGCTGGCAGTGTGACTTCTTAGAGACGTCAGAGATGTGAGGAGAGAAGGAAAGTGAGGAGTCGAAGATGAACCAGAGGTTTTTACCCTCACAGGTGGGAGCAAGAAGAGGGCCAAGAGAAGCCGGCCAGAGAGTGACAGGAAAGGAGGGAGCAGGTGTGCCGATGAGGAGAATCTCATTCTTACTCGCATTACAGCAGAGATCATTGGCGGCACACCACTCCTTGATAGCAGACAAACAGTCAGAGATGAGGGAAGGAAAAAAGGTGGCAGAAGAGAGCCTGAAAATGAGTTGAGTGTCATCCTCATAGCACTGAAAATTGGGGCAGAGAGCGGCAATGCAGTGGGCAAGAACTGCCAAGTATTGGTTGTCATGATCTCTGCTTCCAAAAGGTCAGGGTTTTCCCAACTCCCTTGGAAGCAGATCCATAACCCAGGTTCCGAGTGCCAACCAGTCCCAATTGGGACCTTTTGGACCCAGTCCTGGCGCCAGTGGCACCAGGCTCATAAATATGCCCAGTCCCAGCGCTGGAAGCGCCGGGCTCATAATGCTTGGGTGGACTTACCTGCAGCAGACCATGCTGCTTACTTGCCTGCCAGTTGAGCCTCTGATCCTCTTCTGTTTGGAACTACTTTTCCTGTTGGGTGGGGCAGGAGCCACTCCCTAGATTCAGAACACTGGAACTCTTCTGGAAAGCAGGAACTCTTTTCTTACCTAGGCGTGGCTGTGGAAGGAGACCCCTAAGCACTACAGGAGGCTATTTAAACCACACCCGGTGGATGAATCTTGCTTTGCGTTATTCTGCATCCTCTGCAGCAGAACGCTCATCGTGTCTTCTGCATCGGATCCTGGGCCTAAGGAAAAAAGGCTTACCATCCTGAATCCAGTCTTCAGCAACACCTATAAAGACAAGAAAGAACAGGTTAGCATTCCGGCATCTGAAAGACAAAGGCTTACCTAATCTTCGTGCGCTCCGGAGGTCTTCACACTGCATTCCGGCATCTGAAAGACAAAAGCTTACCAACTCTTCGCACGCTCCGGAGGCCTTCGGCGCTGCATCCCGGATCTGAAAGACAAAACAAGGTGCGTTTAAAGACATTGGGGAACTTTAATACTCACGTGCCATTACTCCTTTCCACATCTAACCCAGTGGGTATTCCGGCAACCTGCAGCCGCTCCGAACTCGTACCTGCAAAATAAAAAGACAGTTAGAGCGCATCGTGAAGCAGGCAACAAGCGCTTACTTACGTGCTTCCAGGCGCTTCTATTCATCACACGGACTCCATCTTCAACTCACTTCAGCCCGTCATCCGCCATCGCCGGAACCCTGCAAAACAAGAGACATCATTACTAAAGACTTTAAAGACAATAGAATTACTCGAAACTTACCGTTCGTGCAGTAAACGACGGACAGCAGTCCTCTGAAGTCAAGAGGCCTGCGCTACCTACCCAGTGAAGAAACTGGTTACAGCACCCTGCCCCAAGGCAGATGGAGAGCTCGGCATTCACTTACCTAAGGTGAGAGCGTTAACCTTTGGGGGTCTACAGGAGAGCAAAAAGGGAAGAGATAGGGACACCCCAATAACCCCAGTTCATTAATCCTATATTTTCTATCTGCAGACATCTCACTCTTGAAGTCAGGCATACAGTGCACAGAGGTCCAGCCCAAAGAGCCAACCGGGTGCTACAAATCACCTTTGAAGATACGGTAGTTGCCCAGTCAAGACCGGCGCCTCTGCGTGAATCAGGTGAGCGTTACAGAACGCAAAGCCTACCGCAAAACTCTCGCCCAGGCGCTATGGAAACCTCGGATACTGACCACCTAGCCCGGTTACTTGGGGAACTAAGGGCAGAAGTGCATGCAGCTCGTCAGGAAACGAATGCTCTAAGAAGGGAACTAATTATTTCCAAGGAGAGAACAGACGGTCTTGCTAGACAATTGCTACAGTCACAAGCCGGACAGACCCCGTTACCCGCATCAGGGGCAAATCTTCCTTCAACATCCTCTATGAATCCAGTGCAGATCAACCTACCTGGGAATGTACCTCTGGCTCCGCCCGAACGATTTTCTGGTGACCCAAAGAGGTTTGCAGTATTTATCAATCAGTGCCGGTTGCACTTCTTATGCCGGCCAGCAGCCTTTCCAACTGATCAAGCTAAAGTAGCTTTTGTACTTTCGTACCTTAGTGGCAATGCGGCAGACTGGTCGATCCCTCTAGTTAATCAAGATGATCCGGTTCTCCATGATTTTCAAGCCTTTCAGCTTAGTATGGAAAAACTGTTCGCAAGACATTCACAGGGGCAGGCCTTGGACAATGAGCTTCTTTCGTTGCGACAGGGTAATCAAGACCTTTTGGCTTATATTGCATCTTTCAATAGACTAATAGTGGAAACTCAATGGCCTGAGGACAAAAGGATTACGCTGTTTTATAGAGGTCTACATGGAGAGCTCAAAGACGTTTTAGCCCAAGTAGTGAATCCCCCACAAGACTGTTCGGATTATATAGACTTGGTCGTTCAAATAGATCATAGACTGTAGAACAGGAAGGCCGACAGTTCCAAGTTTGATGCTCGAGTATTTTCCAAGTCGCCAACTCCTTCCAAAGGAGTAGACTCCGGGGAACCCATGCAAATAGGGGGTCTGAAAGGTCCTCTAACACAAAAGGAGCGGGAAAGGAGAAAACAGTTGCAATTATGCCTATATTGCGGAAACTCAGGGCACTTTCTTCGAGACTGTCCGGTGAAACCTGCCAAGAAGGCAGTAGAAGCTGCAGTTACCAAAGTTACAAACTCTGAGCAGGGAAACGACCTCGCCCGACAAGAATAGAGGTCCTCTTGCCGAGCGTGAAAACCAGTTCCGTGACCTCGCATTTCGTGATACCTATGGTCCTCATTAGCCCTGATAATCCGGATCGATTACATGCAATTGAAGCTTACGTCGACAGCGGTGCCATCGGCAATTATGTGGATCATGAAATGGTTTTGAGGATGAATCTAACTCTTTGTCCCAAGGCTGTAAAGGACGTCATTACTACAGTGGATGGTACGGAGATAGCCTCCGGGCCAGTAACGCATACCACTCAAGAGGTGACGCTAGTAAGTCAAGATGGACACCATGAGAAGATCGTGTTCGATGTGATCAAGGCCCCTCAGTTTCAGATTATTCTAGGAATACCTTGGTTAGAGAAACACAATCCTCTGATCGATTGGCGAGCAAGAACGGTCCAGTTTCCAGAATGTGTCTCTACTTGTCACCCTCCACCTGGTGTTGCACTGGCAGCAATTTCTTCAGAGACTCCCCAGTTACCTCCCGAATACCTAGAATACCAAGATGTTTTCCGGAAGGATCAGGCTAACTCTCTACCTCCTCATAGGTCTTATGGCTGCCAGATAGACCTAATACCTGGATCTACTCCTCCTTGTAGTAGAATTTATGCCTTCACCGAGCCTGAGAACCTTCACCTTCGACAATACCTGGATCAATACCTGGCGAATGGGTTTATTTGTCCTTCCAAGTCCCCTGCTTCTTCAGCTTTGTTCTTCGTTCCAAAAAAGGAAGGAGACCTTAGAACTTGTATCGATTATCGCTCCCTGAACCAGATCACCGTTAAGAATAGATATCCGTTACCTTTGATCCCTGAACTCCTGGACCAAGTCAGAAAAGCATGCATATATACAAAGCTGGATCTTAGAGGAGCTTACCACTTGGTACGAGTAAAAGAGGGCGATGAATGGAAGACGGCCTTCCGCACCAAGTATGGGCTATTTGAATATCAGGTCATGCCCTTCGGACTTTGCAATGCCCCGGCCGCCTTTCAATATTTTATGAACGATGTCCTCAGAGAGCTCATAGATGTGTGTGTTGTTGTTTACATTGACGACATCCTCGTTTATTCTTCATCGGAATCTGAACATCGGAAACACGTGAAAATGGTCCTCGAAAGATTGCGTCAACACAAACTTTTCGCTAAGTTGGAAAAATGTGTTTTCAACGTGACTGAAGTTGAATTCTTGGGATTCATATTATCACCTGGCGGAGTACGTATGGATTCAAAGAAGGTCGATGCAGTTCTCAAATGGCCATCACCATCCTCCGTAAAAGGTGTGCAAAGCATGTTAGGCTTCGCTAACTTTTACCGCAGGTTTATCCCCGAATTCTCTCGAATAGTCCAGCCCATCACTGCCTTGTTAAAGAAAAACAAACGTTTTGACTGGTCTACCGAGGCGGAGCAAGCTTTCCAGGATTTGAAGACTAAATTTATCTCTGCACCAATCTTAAAACACCCTCGCCCCGAACTCCCCTACATCGTGGAAACTGATGCTTCAAGCCTTGCCATGGGGGCAGTTCTATCACAAAAGGACCCGGTAACCAATCAGTTGCATCCCGTGGCATTTTGGTCCCGCAAATTCTCGCCTCCTGAAATCAATTACACGATTACTGACAAGGAACTTCTGGCTATCAAGTCTGCCTTTAAGGCTTGGCGGCATTATCTGCTGGGGGCCCGACACACCGTTACTGTGATTACGGATCACCGAAACCTGCAATATTTGAAAACCGCAAAAGCCCAATCCTCTAGACAACTCCGTTGGGCATTATTCTTTGCCGAGTTTGACTTCATAATTACCTATCGACCTGGTACAAAGAACGGTAAAGCTGATGCCCTTTCTCGGATGGGAGTGGAAGAACACTTGATCAACCCTAAACCTGTACCAATCATTCCCGAACAAAGAATTCTGGGTGTAATCGCCACAGAATCCATAGATGAAGTTAAGGATAAAGCCAGGCAACTTGTAACTCCAGCAGACATACAGAATTGGCATCTGCAGGGAAAGGACTTTGCAGTAAAGGACAACTTATTGTATTTCCAAGAACGATTATACCTACCCAGCACAGATTTACAGAAAAAAGTAATCTCTTGTTATCACGATTCTTTAATGGAAGGTCATCCCGGTATGGCCAAGACCTCAGAAAAGATCAAGCGCTACTTCTGGTGGCCGTCTTGGAAAAAAGATATCAGAGACTTTATAATGTCCTGTGGAGTATGCGCCCAAAACAAGAGTCAAAAGGAAAGACCAGCAGGCCTCTTACGCCCTATTGACATCCCACCTCGCCCTTGGCATACGCTTTCTATGGACTTCATCACCGATCTACCTCCATGCTCCGGATACAATACGATTCTAGTAATCGTGGACTTATTCTCCAAGATGGCGCATTTCATTCCGCTCAAAGGCTTGCCAACAGCAGCAACTCTGGCCCGAGAATTTCTCGAAAACATCGTCCGACTACACGGTTTTCCTTCGGTTCTAATTTCGGATCGAGGTAGTCAATTTATTTCTCATTTTTGGCGAAGTTGCTGTCGGTCGGCTCAAATTGATGTGAGACTATCGACCAGTCACCACCCTCAGACCGACGGACAAACCGAGAGGACCAATCAAACTCTGGAACAGTATTTACGCTGCATGCTGCAACAAACTGAAAAAACTTGGAAAGACATCCTTTGGATAGCCGAATATGCCTACAATAACTCTGTCCATTCGGGAACTGGGAAAACACCGTTTTTTCTTTTGTACGGCAGTCACCCTCGAACCTCGGAGTTGGATCCCCTCCAAGATCTTGAAACACCAGCAGTAGACTACCTGCATTCTACAATCACCCAAGCCTTTAAGGAAGCTGTTTCTCACCTTCAAAGGGCTAAAGAACAATACAAGAAAGGAGCAGATCAACATCGGAAGGAAGCCCCTCAATATCAAGTAGGGGAACAAGTCTGGTTATCCACCAAATATCTACCTCTAAAAGGGCCACGCACATTCAACCCAAGATACCTTGGTCCCTATTCCATCACTACCATAGTAAACCCAGTAGCGGTCTAGTTGGACTTGCCCCCACACATGAAGATACATCCGGTCTTCCACGTCTCTCTATTAAAACCCGTGCAACCTCAAACCCGACTAACTAAATCTCCAAAACCCATCCTAGTTGATGGAGAACTCGAGTTTGAAGTCAAAAGCATTCTGGACTCCAAGATCTCCAAATCTAGACTATTTTACCTAATTGACTGGAAAGGCTACGGCTCCCAAGAGAGATCCTGGGAACCTGCTGAATATGTCCGCGCTCCTCGCCTAATCAAAAGATTTCACCGAACATTTCCTGACAAGCCAAAACCCCCGGAGAAGCCCGGTTTGGGAGGGGCCTTGAGGGGGGGTACTGTCATGATCTCTGCTTCCAAAAGGTCAGGGTTTTCCCAACTCCCTTGGAAGCAGATCCATAACCCAGGTTCCGAGTGCCAACCAGTCCCAATTGGGACCTTTTGGACCCAGTCCTGGCGCCAGTGGCACCAGGCTCATAAATATGCCCAGTCCCAGCGCTGGAAGCGCCGGGCTCATAATGCTTGGGTGGACTTACCTGCAGCAGACCATGCTGCTTACTTGCCTGCCAGTTGAGCCTCTGATCCTCTTCTGTTTGGAACTACTTTTCCTGTTGGGTGGGGCAGGAGCCACTCCCTAGATTCAGAACACTGGAACTCTTCTGGAAAGCAGGAACTCTTTTCTTACCTAGGCGTGGCTGTGGAAGGAGACACCTAAGCACTACAGGAGGCTATTTAAACCACACCCGGTGGATGAATCTTGCTTTGCGTTATTCTGCATCCTCTGCAGCAGAACGCTCATCGTGTCTTCTGCATCGGATCCTGGGCCTAAGGAAAAAAGGCTTACCATCCTGAATCCAGTCTTCAGCAACACCTATAAAGACAAGAAAGAACAGGTTAGCATTCCGGCATCTGAAAGACAAAGGCTTACCTAATCTTTGTGCGCTCCGGAGGTCTTCACACTGCATTCCGGCATCTGAAAGACAAAATCTTACCAACTCTTCGCACGCTCCGGAGGCCTTCGGCGCTGCATCCCGCATCTGAAAGACAAAACAAGGTGCGTTTAAAGACATTGGGGAACTTTAATACTCACGTGCCATTACTCCTTTCCACATCTAACCCAGTGGGTATTCCGGCAACCTGCAGCCGCTCCGAACTCGTACCTGCAAAATAAAAAGACAGTTAGAGCGCATCGTGAAGCAGGCAACAAGCGCTTACTTACGTGCTTCCAGACGCTTCTATTCATCACACGGACTCCATCTTCAACTCACTTCAGCCCGTCATCCGCCATCGCCGGAACCCTGCAAAACAAGAGACATCATTACTAAAGACTTTAAAGACAATAGAATTACTCGAAACTTACCGTTCGTGCAGTAAACGACGGACAGCAGTCCTCTGAAGTCAAGAGGCCTGCGCTACCTACCCAGTGAAGAAACTGGTTACAGCACCCTGCCCCAAGGCAGATGGAGAGCTCAGCATTCACTTACCTAAGGTGAGAGCGTTAACCTTTGGGGGTCTACAGGAGAGCAAAAAGGGAAGAGATAGGGACACCCCAATAACCCCAGTTCATTAATCCTATATTTTCTATCTGCAGACATCTCACTCTTGAAGTCAGGCATACAGTGCACAGAGGTCCAGCCCAAAGAGCCAACCGGGTGCTACACATCACCTTTGAAGATACGGTAGTTGCCCAGTCAAGACCGGCGCCTCTGCGAGAATCAGGTGAGCGTTACATTGGTTGACGTGTTTCCTCTCCTTTTCTAAGGAGACTAACGATCAGAAGTATAACGTGCAGCTGTTTGGAGAACAGTACAGATCGGAAAACAAAATTAGAAGGCAGCTCACCATGAGCTAGTTATATATATATATATATATTTTTTTTTTTTTTTTTTTTTTTCTTCAAAGAACCTTCATTGAAAGTACAAATGGGTTGCACTCCATAGAGCAGCTGGGCAGTCCTAATGTCTGCTCAGCAAAAAATAGAAAGGCACGTCTGGTCCAGGAAAACAGAAATATTTTATTAATGGATGTGCTTTGGAAAAAAGAGAACCTGGCAAGGATAGCGACATGTTTTGTGGTATTTCAACCGCTTGATCATAGGTTTCAAAGACACAGAAAATGGACTACATTTTATTCCGTACCAACTCTATGATAGTGTGTAGAGTGTCCACACATCCTAGGACTGCTCTTTGCTGGTCTATACAATCGGCCATGTTTTAACATTGTTGTTTTACTAAGTGCAAATGCACATAGAAAACATTATTCATTTAGAAACTTAAATGTGTTCCAACATAGAATGCACAACTCACTTATGGAAGTTAGCCAACAGTATATATAATTTACTGGGTGAAACCCATGCATATCGCAAAAATGGCTTAAAAGTGAAAAATAACAGCTATTGGGCCTCATTACGACCCCAGCGCTAAACCATGGTTCTATTAGCACCATGGTCCATGCCGGGGTCCGCCATGGTGAATGGCGGAATTACCGCCCCATTCCAAGGGTGGTGGGGCGGTAATTCCCCATTCACCATGTGCACTTCCCCATTCCCATTTTTGCCCCATAGGGCTAAATGGGAATGGGGAAGACGCTAGGTACGGTGCCGCAAAATGCGGCACCATACTTAGCACCAAGGTCCCTTTGAGGGACCCTACTTTAACGGCTGGTAAAACCAGCCGTTAAGGTCAGGTCCCGCAAAGGGACCTCGTAATTCGGCACTAATAGGTTAACGGCGCCGCAGCATTTTACGGCGTTGTTAACCCATTAGCGCCTGGGTCGTAATGAGGCCCATTGTATGAGCTGCGGAAAAAAGCCTGGTCAGTACTATATGCAGCTAAAAAGCCTACTAGGGCCTATACAGTCATAAATATGGAAGAAATCAGCTCGATCTAAATTCCTGCAGCTCAAATATCAGTACTCTCAAAAAAGAGAGACTTCATGTATAGACATGCGGTCCGCAATGGACCTAATGCTATACCTCCACGTGATATGCAGCAATCTAAATGCATTCAATACCAACTACCTGATATCCTTATAGACAGACTGCTTGAGCTTCCAAAAATGGAAAGTGTGGCGGATTGTTTGCGTGGGGAGAAAGTGCAAATGCGCATAGCAGCAATACCAGAATAGTGCAAAATATGCAAATTCGGCAATGATGCCAAAGCAGAAAAAATAAAGTGCATAGTGCTCTCCGTCCATGCTAGCAACACAGAAAATATCCAACTATACAGTTTGGGTCTTGGAGAACCCGTAATGGTTATTGTCTGTGTTATCAAATACACACAAAATTACTCTTTCCTCACAATATTGTATTAAAGAGATTTGGCCCTATAAGCCAAAAATATATCTCCTAGATCAATGGATGCAAGCATGGGCTGCTTAAGTTAAACCTGTCAATGTTAAGGTGCATAGTGCGTGCAAACATAGCTTGTATATAAAGTGCATAGTGCATACACATATAACTCCTAAAAAATAGCTAGTACAAAACACTCCACTGTTATTTAAATCAAACATATCCTCAGGAATTATAAAAAATGTTATTGCTTAAAAGGCCTATGTGTGCCACTTCTACATTTAAAATACAAGCTACAGTATAGGGAAAAAGAGAAAATCCCAAAGTCATCTGTGTCCTATACAGAGAATCAAAGTCAATCTCTAATCTACACAAGCTTTGATCACGCCTTAACATAGTCACAATCACACAATGTTATAAGAAACAAGCTAAAACCTAAATACATTAGAAAAATAGAAAGTCTGAATCATATGAACAGTAAGTTGAATACACGAAGTCAGGAACAAGGATTACATATGGAAAAAGGTAAATAGCAAGTGGGGCACTGAAATACTTTGAGAGATTGAGATTGTTAGATAAAGTGCCTGGTGCAGTCAAGTTCACAAATTGGAAAACTGGTAGGCAAGGACATTCAGGTGCCCAAGAACGTATACAATTCCTCGGGTTTTTTAGTCTCAAAGTCCAGAATGCATTTTGTTTCTAATTGTCTTAACAAAAGCTCACGATTACCCCCTCTATGTTGTTTCAACACTGTGTGAATACCAAAATACAAAAATCCCTCTACGTTGCCTCCATGTTCATTCTTAAAATGGAGCGCCATCGGGTATGTGGGATCAGCATTTTTTTAAAAAACTTTGGTTTTATTAGCATTTTCTTATTGTTACAAACAGGGTCAATGCAGATTTGAAATGAATACAATCAACTGGCCCATTGAACCCTTACCCCTCCCCAACATCCCCCCTCCCCAACACCGACCCTCCCCCCAATCCCCGTGTTCAAAACAAAACTTTGATCTTGGGAGACACTAAATGTTCTCTTCGTATCCTGTACTTGGGAGATGATGTGGTTGGTCACCATTTTTGCTGGCTGAATTGAGGTCGCCATCCCCCTGGCCGTGGGCACTTGGTTCGTTTGCAGGACATCTCTGACCCCGCCCCCCCTCTCTCGGTCCAGGGCTTTGTCCTGGTGTTAGTGGGGGTCCCATCCCCAGGTCTTCTGCATCCCATACCAATTCGCTAGGAATTAACCCGAGTCATTATTCACCATTGCAGTCAGTTTGTCCATCAAGAACATGCTCTTTAATTTTTTCAACCAGTCATCCTTGGAGGGGGTCTCTGGGCTCTTCCACTTCTGTGCCAGGTCTACCCTTCCCGCCCTGAACATTGTTTCCGTCATCCTTGGGTAACTATATATTTCCGTTTCCTCCGGGGGGAGGCCCAGCAGCATCGTCAGAGGGTTTAGAGGGAGAGGTTCGTCTGATACCTCTGCAATCCAGGCCCGCACCCTCCCCCAGAAGTCTTGGACTTTTGGGCACTGCCACCACATATGTTTCCTGGTGCCCACCTGGCCGCATCCCCTCGGACATCTCGGTGACACCCCTGGGAACATTTTAGACAATTTCACTGGGTCCCTGTGCCACTCCTGCAGAATCTTAAAGTTATGTTCCATGTCTGAGGTAAATAAAAGCAATTTTGAAAATCCTAGACCAAGCATCCGCTGAAATAACCTCCCCTGCCAGGCCATTCCAGAACGAGCGAAAACTCCTCCTTCCCGGAAGGTTGATGGTGTTCAAAATGTTGTACATTCTGGATACAGCCCCCTTTCTTGAGGTTGCCGTGTCCAGGAACTTCTCGAAGGGGGTCAACTGCCTCCTCAGGTTTTGACCCCATGATTGGTCGCAAAGTATGCCCTTGAGGCGGAGGTATTCAAAGATGGAAAGCAACCCCTGTCCGAGAGCATCCCTCAATTCCTCGTATGCTAGAAATTCGCCCTCTCTGAACATCTGCCCCGCCCTTTCCATTCCCATGTCTGACCAGGTCTGGGAGTTCCGGAACTCCCTGCTACCCAGATTGAGGCGATGGCCCCAGAGAGAGGACATCGGGAACGGACATGAAGTAAGATAAGCAGTCTGTGGGCCCTTTTTCCAAATTTCCCAAAGAACTCCCAGGGTCGGATGGGTTCTCAGCTTTCCTGGGATTGACTTGCGCGTGGCCCACAGGAGGTCCCGAACCTTCAGGGGGTGGGTATCCAAGTCCTCTAAGTATGACCAGTATGTCCCCATCGCTTCTTTAATATGTTCCAAGAGGACTCGCAGCTGTGCGGCACGGAAATAAAGAAGAAAATCTGGTAACCCAAACCCTCCCTCCTCCCTCGGCAGAGTTAGGATCGCCCTCCCAGTCTTCGGGGTTTTCCCTTGCCATATGACATCTCGTACTGCGTTCTGTAGATCCCTAAAGATCTGCTCGGGGACGCTGGTTGGGAGCGCCGTAAAGAGGTACAGAAGCCTTGGTAGGACATTCATCTTTACGGCCGTCATCCGGCCATACCAAGACAGAATCATTTTGCCCCATTTCCTCAGGTCTGATGTGATCCCTGCCATTATGGGGTCATAATTGGTGGTAGCGAGTTTCGACAGGTCCCTAGTGAGCAGGACGCCCAGGTATCGTATGGAGACCTTCCGCACTGCAATCCCTTTGAACCTATCCAGGGGGTCTAGCTCAGGATCACATACTTTCATTGGGAGCAGTACTGATTTTGTTGTGTTAATTTTCTGCGCCAAAAAGCGTCCAAACCTGGCCACCAAGGACAAGAAGGGGGGGAGCAAGGAGCCAGGATCCACCATGTAGGCTAAGATGTCGTCCGCAAACAGGGATAGCTTGAATTCTACCTCACCTCTACTAATTCCCCTGATGCCCGGATGTGCTCTGACCGCTATGGCTAGTGGTTCCATCGTAAGGACGTATATCAAGGGGGAGAGTGGGCAGCCCTGCCTTGTCCCTCGTGAGAGGGGGAAGGACTCAGACAACTTCCCGTTCACTTGGACCCTTGCTGTGGGAGCCCTATAAAGTGCGGATACCCAGCTCCTAATGTGTGACCCGAAGCCCATTTTTTGGAGGAGGAGTTCCATTTATCTCCATATATCTCCATATATCTCCATATATATAGCTCCCTTCTCGCTCCCTTTGTCTCGCATCTTGATTTCTTTGGTTCCCCCTTCCTCTCTCCCGGGGGGCCCTAAAACTAGCCCTTAACTGCCCCCCAATCCCTATCCCTAAAAGAACAACCCCAACCAACTTGTGACCCCCCTCCCACCTTTCCGGCGTCCAGCCAGTTAGTTCCGCCATTGCTGGCATTTGGCTGGACCACCAGCCTGCCCTCTTCGGCCAGGCAATCAGTACAATGCTCGTCTCTTTGAGCCCCCCCTAACCTCTACTGCTTCGTCCCATCGGTTGCCCCCATTATACTTGCTGTTCAAGGGGACTCTGCATTCATTGAAACCTCAAGAACTTCCATTCCCGATCCGCTGCAGGTCAGGGGACCCCCGCCGTCAGCCCTCCGAGTGAATATGCTCTCCTTCCTTTGCGGGCGGCGGAGTGTTACATTTTTTGCATTTCCTCGAACTGGTTTTCCTTCTCCTGGCACCCGACTGGCCAGAAACCCCCCTACTGATCGCCTCTGGGCAAACTGGGCCCCTCCGGGGGGTAGGTTCTGCCACATAATCCTGGATGGCTCCCCTTATGTCCTCTTCTGTGACCAGCATTGTCCGTTGGCCCATGTATTCGAAGGCCAGGGAGAAGGGGTACCCCCACCTGTAGCGCACCCCCCTCTCCTTGAGTAGCTGCGTTAGGGGGCGGCACATTCTGCGCTTGGCCAAAGTGTAGACGGAGAGGTCCTGGAAAATGGTGATCTGGGCGTGGTTGTAGGTGATCACCCCGCCTTCCTTGCTTCCTCCAGAACCTTAGTCTTTTCTGTGTAGTAGTGGAACCGGGCCAGGACAGACCGGGGGTTCCCTGCCTTGCCTCCCGCCCTGTGCACCCGGTTGAACGTGAGTTCAGTGGTCATCTCTTCTGCAAACAGGAGGGTAATAATGTCTCTCACCACTCGGATTAAGTCTCTCTCCGTTTCTCCCTCTGCTTCAGGGACCCCGAAAAATCTAAGGTTATTCCTCTTTTCCCTGTTTTCATAGTCATCCATCTGCCTGGCTCTTTCCTCGTCCCTCTTCTCCAGGGCCGCTAGCCTCATATCAATTCGAACCTCCTGGGATGCTGATGTCGACTGGTTGGTTTTCACTTGTAGAAGCCTGTCCTCGACCTTGTCCACCCTTTGGTCCATATTTTCGAATTTCTGAACAATGTCTGATCGCATTTCTCTGATTTCCTGAAGGATTTCCTGTAGGATAGAGGCGAAGCCCTTTTCCATCGCTATCATGGACTGCGTTGAGGCCTCTGGGTGGGCCATGTCCCCACTGCCGTTAGGGCCGCTGATAGTACTCTCTGTCTCCTTGTAGCGGAATGCCTGCAAAGCCTCTTGCCAGCTCATACGGTCTTCCGATGTGCCCGGGGGCCACCACCTGCTTGAGTCCGGAGTGGGTGAACACTGTCCCTTTGCTTGTCCTCGATGTGGATGCAGGCCGCGGGGATCTCGGGACCCCTCGGGGGAGGGGGGGGTCACGTTCCCGCCTCAGCGACTGTTATGCTCTGGGCCTGAGAGCACTGTAGGGGCCCACCATGGGTCTATGTGGCTTGGGATGGGCCCTCTCCAGTGGGGCGGGGGGGCCACCGCTGCGAGGGGGTTGCAGGCACGGCCCCGCCTGGTCTGCGGCGTGGTGTGTTGCAGGGGGGCCGCCGCTTCCAAGCGCACCCCGACGCCGCCTTCCCGATGCCACGGCTGCCAGGCCCCGGATGCTTGTCCTCTCCGTCCACTGGGCCTACCCCGCCGGGGACATGCTCAGACCCGGGGGGAGAGGAGGGGACGGCGAGAGCCCGAATCCCGTTCCGGGGCCACTGTCCCGAGATCATGAGCTCCCCCCGTGGGGGTGGGAGGGCGGATGGATGTAGGGGGCCGGGCTCGCCGGCAAGACCCCCCGCTTCGGCGGGCCGTTCCTCCTTCCCTGGCGCCAAGGCCGATGCTCTCTTTGCTGCTCCTCCGTCACTGCCCATTCTCTTGCTCTCTGGGGACCTCGAGCTTTGCTCTTTCGGGCGGGGGCGTCACGGGGGGTCACTGGCACAATCCAGCCGAGTGAATCCACCTGGGGGTTCGGGGGATGCTCAATCCCCTTGATTGGCCCAGCCTCAGCGGGAGCACAGCGTTCAGGCAGCCATTACCTGTGCGCCCCCTGGTGGCCTCTCGGATCAGCATTTTTAATTGCCCATATGTGTTGAAGCAATCTCAATTTCAGTTTACCTATTGTGCTTCCCACATACCATTTGTCACATGGGCAATTTAACACTTACACCACAAATTCGGTTTCACATGTTATCTTGGGCTTGATCTTAATAGTCTGGCCCAGGATTGGGTGTAAGTAAGAGGTAGTGTTAGCAGCATATCTGCAGGCTTTACATGTTGAACATTTTTGAAAATCTGACACTTTAGTAGTCAACCAGCTGCCTCCCAATGGATTGCTAAGAGGACTCATGAAACTAGGTACAAGGGTATCTTTGAGCGAGGTAGATCGTCTGAATGTAATGTAATTTTGTCTCCTAATATTTTGCTCAAATATTCGTCTATTTTGAGAATGTGCCAATGTTTCTGCATGACCTGGCGAATATTCTGTGCCCCGGTTCCATAGGTCAAAACGAGACGTGTTTCACTCATATCTGTAGTGTCCTCTCGACCAATGTTCGATACCAGAAGTGACGGGCAAGCTGTTTCTCTTGCTTTCAGAAAAGCTCTCTCTAGTAATTTTTTGGGGTAACCTCGATGTTTGCTCCTTTGCGACATATGGGCACATATATATATATATATATTACACGGCTTGCGGTAGCGGTGGTGTAGTTATGGTTAAATTGATCAACTCATAGGAAGAGCACTTTTTGGGGGGCTTATACCTTTGCTCCCTGTGGACGAATCCTCACCAAACTTTGCACACTATATGGCCCACTCTGAATTTCTTTGCTAAGTTTGGTCAGGTTTCGTCAAGGGGGGGCAAAGTTGTAGTGGGGGGTCCCTAGTCATAATGTTATGCTAGTAATAATGTGGCGTTCATCCCCCATTCCAGGGACTGAAATGGAGCCTAACGGCCCGGCAGCCCAGGTTATCGGGCCAAGCGAAGTGTGTCTGTCTGCGCCCTGATGCCCGAGGGCATCGGCGCATTATAAATAAATAAATAACGTGAGCTCCAGACCATTATCCTCCATTTCTGCCCTTGCAATGGCAGATAAAGGCCATTAGCGCCCCTGGTTCCCAAAGCGAGAACCCGGGGTTCTAAAAATAGATTTTTCTTCATACAGCGGGACGTCCAGGTCATGACCTTATACCATGACCTGGACAATCTGGCCACTGCCCATGGCTATAGGCTATTCCTCAGTCACCAAAGGTATATCACTATTTTGTGTACCTACATTATGAAACTTCCAAAAAATAAAGTGAACGTGTCTCTGTGCATCCTGATGCCCACGGGCTTCAGCGCATTATAAATAAATAATAAGGGTTCCGGACAATTATCCTCAATTGCAGCACCTGAAAAAGGGGATAAAGGCCATTAGTAATACTAGTTCCCAAAGCGCGAACCCGGGGTGCTAAAAAATGTATTTTTCTTCCTACAGCGGGACGCCGAGTACAGAGCCCCTCTTCCCTTTCCATGACATCCTGCAGAAGGCGAAGTCAGAACCTTATGACCATATTACCATGAGCACATTTCTTTTCACTTTCAAATCTATCCTACTTTCGAATAACTTTATCACATAGCCGGTCCCAGGTGGACATAGCCACTTTAACACAATTTTTCATCCCTCGCAGTTAATGCCAGTAGCCAAATATATACCATGACCCTGACAATCTGGCCACTGCCAATGGCCACAGGCTAAACCTGAGTCACCAAAGGTATATCACTGTTTTTTGTACCTACATTATGAAACTTGTCAAAAAATAAAACACAGGCACATTTGCAAAACCATGCTTTAAGGTCCATGCTAATGCTCCTTAAACAAGTTCCCTGAAAATCCACCCGTGTTTTATTTTTTCAAAAGTGTGAAATGTATGCACATACAATAGTCATATAACTTAGCCCCGAAACTTGACAAAATCCATTCAGACTTCACAAAAACATTTATATCTAGATCTAAAAATGTTTAGCAAAAGTTTGTGTAGATTCGTCAAATTGCACCACATTTATATGCCTTTACAATATTTTCAGATTCCCCCCTCTAATTTTACCCCCTCTTGACAGGATCCCACCAGACTTGGCAAAAACATTTATATCTAGATATATTATCGGTTTGCCAACTTAAGTGTAGATTCGTCAAATGGCACCTCATTTATAAGCCTTTACGTTATTTTGGGACCCCTCCTCTAATTTGGCCCCCTCTTGACAGAAACCCACCAAATATCGCGAACTCATTTGGAATCAGGTCAAGAATGTAATTGCTAATTTCCATGCAGTTCCATTAAGTGGCACCAAGGTTATAACCCATCCAAGAACTGCTTTTCACCAACCCTGTAACGCAGATGTGTCCACGAACTTCACAGGACTGTTCGCGAACATCCAGACGGTTCGTGGACTTTTACGGATAAAAACACCCGTTTTTTTGCTTCTTGCAGACATATCCCAACCTATCCTCATCACCCCTCACCTCCCCGGAGACAAGTGCAATGTTGTGTTTTTTAATATGTTTTTGTCCGTGGACACCGGCCGCTGTCCATGAATGAAAGATGGCGGGTGTTTCCAAAAATCTGACGCACTTCACGCTTTTCACCATCCAATTAGTGGGCGCCTCTGATGTCTGCGAACACCACGTAGCCTTCTAAGCCAATCGGAGCCCTATCACGGACCAAACAGGGAAATGGGTCCGTGGACCGAACCGAGATATCACACATTTTTTTGGACCTACTTTTTGGTTGGTGTAAAAAAAAACTACTGGACGGATTTACAAAAGCACGCTTTCGGGACCAAGCCACCGCTCCTGCCGCAAATTTGGTGAGAATCCGTCCAGCAGTTTGCGCTGTAGGCGTGAGCAAAGTTTTTCTCCATTCTGTCTATGGGAAAAAAAGAATTTTGGGACCCCCCTATAACTTTGCATCCCCTTGACGAAACCTCACCAAACGTTGCAAAAATATTCAGAGTGGGCCATATACTTTTTGCAAAGTCTGGTGAGGATTCGTCCAGGGGGAGCGAAGTTATAAGCTGCTGAAAAAGAGGTCTTCCTATGGATTTAGCAACTTAACCATAACTACACGCCCGCTACCGCGGGCCGTGTAATATACATACATATATATATATATGCGCACATTGCTGTGTTTGCGAGGAAAGTGACTCTAAAAGGCACAGACCACTCCACACAGCCAAAAGAACACAAGCACCCAATCCCAGCTATAAGTGCTAAAACATAACTTTTATTTACAATAAAAAATTGTCCATTAAAACAATTCAAGTCAGCATGGATTTACAAACAAGTTGCAGGGCTCCACAACCGCTACTCTGCTGCCACTCGTTCCATCCCTTCTCTGGGACTTCTTCAGGCTTATCTTACAGCCTAAGGCTTGTGGGCTAGTTTTGCATTCACAAACAAGAAACACAGTAACTCCGGTCATGTGACTTATTTGTAATACCCTTTAGAGCCACCATCTTATATTAGTCTTTCATGGTCTAGAATTGCTCAGTTCTTATTTACACATTAACTTGGATTTTCATATTACTCCAACATTTACATTTACAATTAGTTTCTGTTTGTTAATCTTAGTGCATAATAAATATTGCCCAAAAGATAAAATATCTGTAATCAGATGTGATACCGATGCAGTGCATCCTGCACGGCAGCGGTCGAGACACTGCGACTTATTGAAAACAGGGGACGCGCAACAGCAATGCCTACCACATCTCAACTACATCTATTGTATGTCCCAAAAAACTAGATAGCCCGAGTGGGCATTCGCCATTGGGTTAAAAAAACTCAGAAATTGCTCTAGAGCCTTACAGTATAGCACAAGTGGGCTATAAATTGTTTTATGACCATGTAAAACTGTACAATTATATTGTATCTATATGCTAAAGTGTTAATGCATTCGGACTCTTAGAGTCTCACCAATCCATATATCTTATAGTCAATTTCATAATGTGGTAATTTGAAAAACCAACACAGTTACCTTATGCAATTCAGATTATAACTTGTTCTACATTGTTTCTGACTTCATTATCTCTGCTAGTATACTAAACCATTCTAAAACAACATTGTACAACCTATTTAATGCAAATTGTCTCGCTGTTAAAGTGTCTAAGTGCTAAAGTGCCTCTTCCAAAGCAGTAGACCACCGACTGGATACACATAAAACTGTCAGAACTGAAAATTATCATATCCATACATTGTCTATCATAAAGCATGCTCTAGCAATACTTTTGCATATTATATATCTGGGAGGGTATAGAAGCATGTAATCAAGGTGTCAATCTTCCAAAAGGTGTACTGCCAACTCTTCCCCAGCATTATGTCCATTGGATCTTTTAGTATTAAATGTGATAATCAGTCTTGACGCCAATTTCCTCAGTTTACGCTCTCTATTTCCACTTCTATTATGCATGGGAATATGAGCTAATGCAAAGAACCTAATACTAGTGGCGTCACTAGAGTGCTTTTCAGTAAAATGTACAGCCAAGGGATAGGTCTCATCTTGATTAAGAATAGCTCTATAATGCTGTAATATTCTCCATTTAAGTTGACAAATGGTTGACCCTATATACATCAAATTACAGGGGCACACTATTGCACATACTACAAACTTTGTTATGCAGTTGATCCACTGTTTGATTCTCCAAGTTGTGTTTAGATCATGACCATAATTGATCACGGCTCTTTTGTCTGCATATTTGCACATTTTGCAGCACTTATTGAAGCCATTTTTCAGATTTACATTGTTGAGCCAATTTTCAAACCGACTTCTAGAGTCCACCATACTAGGGGCTACCAGATCTTTTAAAGATTTAGGGCCTCATTACAACCCAGGCGGTAAGTTCCCTACTTTACCGCCATGGTGTAAACTCCATTTACACCATGGTGGATGGCGGATTTACCGCCCCATTCCAAGGTGAGTGGGGCGGTAAATCCCCATTCCCCATTTACCCTTCCCCATTCCCATTTTTGCCCCATAGGGCATAATGGGAGTGGGGAAGGCGCTAATTACGGCACCGTAAATTACGGTGCCGTAATAAGCACCAAGGCGGGTTAGCGCCTTGCATTTTAACGCCTGCTAAAAGCAGGCGTTAAAATGGTAATCAGGCGTTAAGGGTTAACGGCGCCGACGGCGCCGTTAAAACCTTAACGCCTGGGTTGTAATGAGGCCCTTAGTCCCTCATTACGATACTGGCGCTAAACCATGGCGCTATTAGAACCATGGTTGGTGCCGGTATCGTAACGAGTCCGCCAATGTTCAATGGGGAATTACCACCCCATTCCAAGGTTGGCGGGGCGGTAATTCCCCATTGAACATTGGCCCTTCCCCATTCCCATTTTTGCCCCATAGGGCTCAATGGGACTGGGGAAGGCGCTAAGTACGGTACCGCAAATTGCGGTACCGTACTTAGCACCAAGGTCCCTTTGCGGGTCCCTACTTTAACGGCTGGTCCAGCCTTTTACGGCACCGTTAAACACTTAGCGCCAGGGTCCTAATGAGGGCCTTAGTCTTACAAAAAGTCATCAGAGGCCTATCACCGAGGGTCTCTCCTATATCTATATCTGCACACAGGATGGACCAATGTTTTTGTAAAATATGTCTTATCTCATTGGCTTGATTGCTAAACTTACTAGTGAATCTAATAGATTCTGTACCTTTATTTTTGGGACGTTATACTTTCAACAGCTTTTTCCTTTCCCTTTGAACAGTTTGATTGTATGCCTTAATTATGTAATTTTTCTTATAGCCTCTTTCAAGAAATCGTGCACCCATTTTATTGGCTTCACTCTGGAACTCTAGGTCTACTGAACCATCAATTTTTGCCCTTATCATTTCTCCATATAGTATGCTAGCTTTTAGCTTTTCCGGATGATGGCTTTTACCATAGAGAATCGAATTAGAGATACTGGCTTCCTATAGAGTTTGCTCTCAATTCTGCTTTCTCTTACATACAATTCTAAATCTAGAAAGACCAATTGCTCCTTACTACTTACACAAGTTAGTTTTAGGTTCATATTGTTGGTATTGAGAATATCTACATATTCTAATAGAGAGTCTTGACTCCCATTCCGCACTAGGAACAGGTCGTCGATATATCTATACGAACAAACTACCTGATTCACAAATTGATCATTGTCTGTTCCCACCACCCCATATATAGGTTTGCATATGTGGAGGCTATACAAGATCCCACGCCTGTACCGCATTTAAGTCTAAACAATTTATTGTCAAAAAATAAACACATTATATTCTAAGCAAAACTCTAATAGTACCATAATCATCTCATTCTGTTGTCTAAAACTCACAGACCTCGTATTTAAGAAAACTTGACAAGCCCACAGACCATATTTGTGCATATTAGCGCCTTCAGGGCCTCCTCTTATTCTGATACCTCAGTGGAGGAGAGCCTGTAGAAGGGAGCCCAGACCCTTAAGCTGGTTTGAAATTGACACCAACACAAAGGGTTGCAATCAGACTCTAAGAAATTCTGGAGTCTGAATGCAAAGTGCAATACTAAGATGTTTTAATTCAAGTAGAGAGTTACTTGGTTAAGTCAGCATGGCAGAAGAGATTGAAGCCAAGAGATATGCGACAGCAAAAGTCCTATTTAAGTTGGATACAGATAGTGGAAGGATACAAGACACTATCAGCTCAGAGGCACTGTTACGCTCACCTGGTTCCACGGGGGCGCCGCCCAGCAGTTGGGGTTCAGATGTCCCTCCTTGCGATGCCCAGATGTGACCAGCGGAAGAGTTCTGCCTGGAATACAGGTAAGCTGTGTTCAGGACTGGGCAACCGGGGTAAACAGCCTCCCACCTCCCTGTAGGTCTGCGACCCATCTGGACTTCTCCTCACCTTGTTTTAGATGTTGGCGGGTTTTCCGTCCTGCTGTCTTGGCAGGGGCTTGTTGAGCTTGGTGGGCAATGGCGATTGAGTTGCTTCACTGATGCCAGCCCGTCTGGAGTCTTTCAGGTAGGTCTTATTGCTGTTCTTGCATGCCTTTTAAACAATATCTTTTTCTACCTAGGTACGCGGAAGTCCAATATGTGGCAAAGCGGAATCTGTGTTTCGGCGGTAAGTATGGGCGTTTTTGGAGCACCTTGATGCGGTGAGTAGGCGCTATGTGCTGCGCTTAAGATGCCTTGCCTTTGCTAACCTGTTATCTTTTCCTCTCCACAGGTTGCGGTACTCGGCCGGAGTATGGAATTTCCGTCGTGATGCTGACTGAGTAGCGGCCGGCGAGGTAAGCCTTTCGGCACAGTTAGTTAATTGTTCAATGTCTAATGCCTTGTTTCTTCTCTTTTACAGGTCCGTCAATCCGGGGGAGCGCTGGTTCCAGGATGATGGTCGGAAGAGCTGTGGACCGCTGGCGATGAAGTTCAGGTAAGCTGCTGCCTTTTTCTCACAATGTCTTCTCCTTTCCTTTGCAGGTGCTGTACTTACGAGGTTCGTGGCTGAAGCTGAACACGGTGAGCGTTACGTCGCAGTAATGCAAACTAACGCGAAGCGTGTCAGTCTATTCGGTCTGTGGTTTAAATAGCTTCAAGAAAGAAGTCCAGGTAAAATAGTCCCCATGGTACCACACCCAAAAACACTACACTGCAAGCCTGGATTCAAGGAGCCAGGTTATGAGGATGCCTCCACATGACTGGCATTAATGAAAAGTAGTTCCCAAGCACAAGTTCATATTCAAACATGAGCCTGGCGCCAAAGGCGCCAGGACTGGCCCCAAGAAGGCCTATGCTGCAATTTCTTGGGTTTAGTGGGGGCAGGAATCAAGACTCTCCCTGGCCCATAGGTTGGCCAGGGGGTCTTCAGAGTGTGGGTCGTGACAGGCACTGACTATAATGCAAGGAATGGACAAACTAGAGCAAATTAAGAATAAAGAAATTCGCAATTGGTGGGAAGCGATGACATTAACGATATATCTGGAAGAAAAATGGATTCCCAGAGGTCTTAGAATCCTCACCATCCCCACATATGAATAAATGGACCCAGAACTAATAGAAGAGTGGACAAACCACACAAATATCTGCTCTTTTCGGATGCTACAATCAGTCATCAAATTTGCTAAAAAGGATTGAGAAAAACTGATTGGAGAAATAGAACAATTTGAAGAAGAAATATTTAACTCTATAGATGCAAAAGAAAGATACTCCCGGGTGGAAGAGAATCTAGACAGGTTTGAAGGAGAAATAAGAATGAAGAAACAACAGAAATTCCTGAGGGATAAAAAGGAATATCAACAAAGTAGAATTTACACCTTTGCATGCAAATATGATGAACCCATAAACCAACAACTTTTGAAAAACAAGAAAATATCGATCACGAGCACCAAAGCAATTGTGGAGTCTTCATCCTCAGAAGTAGAATCCTCGGACCCTGATTGGTCAGATACATTTGTTTAGAGGAACTCAAACTGCTGCATCAAGAGAACAAAACGGCAGGAAACCCAGAGGTCGACCTCCAGGCAGAGGAAGGCTAGGTACAAAAAGTAAACCAGGAGGGGGGCGAAATGTGGGAGATGGAAGCATACTGAACCGGACAACACGTTCTGGGAGAGGACAGAAGACCAGAGGAAGAGGAGCACAGGGGCAGAATTGAAAGCGCAAGTATTTAACATCTCAGAAAGAAATATAACAGCAGGAGAACAAGAGGTTCTAGAATTAGGACTCTCCTTTTGCCTGTCTACAGATTTCCACTATACTGAATCCAGGATTGATCTGTTCAGATTTCTATGTAAAGTCAAATTTAAGAAATTCTTTGCGACCCAATTGCATGAGAACCTACAGATACAAAAAGACTCTTTACCTATACCCAGTATTCTAAGTGTCAACGATCTAGAAGTGATAGGCAATTTGGAAACATTTGGAGATACCCAAGTTATATGATATGATAGTTTATTTATATAGCGCCTATACACAATGGCCCTCATTACAACCCCGGCGCTAAACCATGGCGCTATTAGCACCATGGTTGGTGCCGGTGTTGTAACAAGTCCGCCATGATGAAATGGGGAAATACCGCCCCATTCCAAGGTTGGCGGGGCGGTATTTCCCCATTTCACCATGGCCCTTCCCCATTCCCATTTTCGCCCCATAGGGCTCAATGGGACTGGGGAAGGCGCTAAGTACGGTACCGCAAATTGCGGTACCGTAATTAGCACCGAGGTCCCTTTGCGGCACCCTACTTTAAGGTCGGGTCCCGCAAAGGGACCTCGTAATCAGGCGTTAAGGGTTTAACGGCGCTGACACCTTTTACGGCGCTGTTAAACCCTTAACGCCTGGGTCGTAATGACCCCACATGTGTTTCAAAGTGCTTCAAGGCAAGGAAGGGAACAAGGGAAAATACAATGACATTATTACAGGCCCTGAACAGTAAGGATGTGGAATTAACTATTGTACTCGGCCTGACGACATTTCAGATAGTGCAAGAGCTAAGACATAGTTAAGGAAGGGGAGTGGGAAGGAAGTGGAAACAGACAGGCGACTACCGTACTAGGCCTGATGACATGTCTGGTAGAGCCAGAGAAAAACAAAAGGTGAGGAAGAGGGCTGCAGAAAGGGAGGGGAGGAACAAAACAAACACTATCGTACTAGGCCAGGCGACATTTCGAATAATGCTGGAGGGGGTGACAACAAGGAAGGGTAGGGGGAAGGAGACAGACAAGGTTGCTATCATACTAGGTCCAGGGACAATTCTGATAGAGTAAGTCATAGAAGAAAGTAAGGGGGGGAGATAGGAAAGGGAGAAATGGGGAGGAGGAGAGAACAAAGAGTAAGCAGTCAAAAAGAGTGGAGAAGCAAGAGGGGAGAGGGAATACAATTGCAGAAGTCAGTAGTAACACATAATGGTGCATGCCACGATACAAGATGAAGATGAGAACAGCATGATTCAGGGCCACCAAGAGTACAAGATGCAAAGGACGTCCAGCATGAGAGTTGAGAAAGGGTGACGCACTGTGAATCAATGAAGTCCATAAAAGTCAAATCCAGCATTGGCCACAAGACGATGATGGTGAAACCAGAATATATCAGGACAGACTCCTGCAGAAGTAGGGGAGAAGAATCAAGCAAAACAGGCAACACCTGTGTACGAGAAGGGGGAGGCAGACCGAGGGAGTAAACACATGTTGGTGCATGATTACCTGCTGTCTGGGCGGGGGTTCGGGCCCTGGGCCCTCCTGGTCTGCACAGGTCCAAACAGGAATTGCCCTTTGTTTCATCTGCCCTTCATCTTCACAGGCCCAAACAGGAATTACTCTTTTTTTCATCTGCCCTTCATCTGCACAGATCCAAACAGGAAATGCCCTTTTCTTCATCTGCCCTTCGCTTCAGATGCCCGGGAGAGAGACGCCCTTGATCTAAGAGTTAAGAGCAGGAAGGAAAAGGCAAGGCTAAGAAGGTGGGTGGTGCTTAGGCCAGGTGACCTACATCCACTTGCACCTGCACCCCATCTGCAAAGGAAAAGAGGCTGGAGGGCTCCTTAAGTAGGGAAAACAGCGGCAACTAGGAAGGTACCAGGTGGGTGGAGCTTGCTAGTGGGGAAAAGAGCGGCGACCTGGAAGGTGCCAGGTGGGCAGGGCTTAGGCCAGGTGACCTAGATCCACTTGTACCTGCTCCCCATCGGCAAAGGAAAAGAGGCTGCAGGACTCCTTAAGTAGAGAAAAGAGCAGCAACCAGGAAGGCACCAGGTGGGTGGGGCTTGCTAAGTGGAGAAAAGAGCTGCAACCTGGTAGGCGCCAGGTGGGCGAGGCTTAGGCCAGGTGAACTAGATCCACTTGCAACTGCTCCCCCTGCTCCCAATCTGTGATAGTCAATAAAACTTCAATAGAGAATGAATACATTCAGGAATATTATGGGATTACCACGACTCTCATTCCAGAAAGTGGACTGAAAAATAAATCAACCTTCATTTCGGCCATCGTCTCGAGCAATATTGATGTCTTTGAGGAATGTGTTCCAAAAGATCTAAGAACTCTGTCATCTAGATCTAGGACCAATAAGTCCAACCTCAATCCATTACAACAATCAGCAGATGAAACTCTCAAACAAGACGAAATGATTGTCATCAGACAGTCTGATAAGGGAGGGGGAGTAGTTGTATGGTCAAATAAGAAATACATGGACGAAGCATATAGACAACTACAAGACGGAATGTGCTATGAGACGAAAGAAATTGACTATTTTAATAAGATCAAAATTGATCCGGATTGTTTATTACATTTCTACAAAAACAAGAATCTGTTACAGCCTGAAGAGGTGTTGTTAATGATGAAAGACCATCCTACCACACCTATCCTGTATTTTATTCCTAGGATACATAAAGATTTGTTGACACTCTCTGGGAGGCCTATAGTGTCATTGAAACGTTCCCTACTAGAAAATATTTCCAAATATTTGGGTGTATTTATACAGCCATTTGTCAGAGATCTCAATTAATTTGTAAGAGATACCACATATTTACTAGCCAAGATACAGGATATGCAATGGGACATGAACTATTGGCTAGTATCACTAGATGTTATCTCTCTATACACATCTATTCAGCCCAAATATGGTCTATTGGCTTGTCAATTTTTCTTAAATATGAGGTCTGTGAGTTTTAGACAACAGAATGAGAAGATTATGGTACTATTAGAGTTTAGCTTAGAACATAATGTGTTTATTTTTGACAATAAATTCTTTAGACAGAAATGCAGTACAGTCATAGTCCCCACATAAGCTAACCTATATATGGGGTGGTGGGAACAGACAATGGCCCTGGCAGAACAAAATGATCAATTTGTGAATCTGGTAGGTTGTTGGTATAGACATATCGATGACCTGTTCCTAGTGTGGAATGGGAGTCAAGACTCTCTATTTGAATATGTAGATATACTCAATACCAAAAATATTAAACTAAAACTAACCTGTGTAAGTAGTAAAGAGCAATTGGTATTTCTAGATTTAGAATTGTATGTAAGATGAAACAAAATTGAGAGCACATTCTATGGGAAGCCAGTACCCTCTAATTCAATTCTCCATGGTAAAAGCCATCATCCGGAAAAGCTAAAAGCTAACATACCATATGGAGAAATGATTAGGGCAAAACGTAACTGTTCAGTAGACCTAGAGTTCCAGAGTGAAGCCAATAAAATGGGTGAACGATTTCTTGAAAGAGGCTATAAGAAAAAATACATAATTAAGGCATGCAATCAAACTGTTCAAAGGGAAAGGAAAGAGCTGTTGAAAGTAAAACTTCCCAAAAATAAAGCTACATAATCTATTAGATTCCTTAGTAAGTTTAGAAATCAAGCCAATGAGATAAGACATATTTTACAGAAACATTGGTTGATCCGGTGTGCAGATATAGATATAGAAGAGACCATAGGTGATAGGCCTCTGATGAATTTTTGTAAATCTTTAAAAGATCTGTTATCCCCTAGTATGGTGGACTGTAGAAGGTGGTCTGAAAATTGACTCAAAAATGTAAATCAGAAAAAGTGCTGCAAAATGTGCAAATATGCAGACAAAAGAGCCATGATCAATTATGGGCATGATCTAAACAAAAGTTGGAGACTCAAACAGTGAATCAATTGCCTAACAAAGTTTATAGTATATGCAATAGTGTGCCCCTGTAATTTGATGTATATAGGGTCAACCATTTGTCAACTTAAATTGAGAATATTACAGCACTATAGAGCTATTGTTAATCAAAATGAGACCTATCCTTTGGCTGTATATTTTACTGAAAAGCACTCTAGTGACGCCACTGGTATTAGTTTCTTTGCATTAGCTCATATTCCCATGCATAAGAGAAGTGGAAATAGAGAGCGTAAACTTAGGAAATTGGAGTCAAGACTCATTATCACATTTAATACTAAAAAACCCAATGGACATAATGCTGGGAAGAGTTGGCAGTATATCCTTTGGAAGATTGACACCTTGATTACATGCTTCTATACTCTCCCAGACATATAATATGCAAAAGTATTGGTACTGCATCCTTTATGTATGGATATGTATGGATATGATCATTTTTAGTACTGCCCTGTTTTATGTTTATCCAGTCGGTGATTTACTGCTTTGGAAAGGCACTTTAGCACTTCAACACTTTAACAGCGAGACAATTTGCATTAAATGGGTTGTACAATGTTGTTTTAGAATGTTTAAGTAGACTAGCAGAAATACTGAAGCCAGAAACAATGTAGATAGACCACGTTATAATCTGAATTGCATAAAGTAACTGTGTTGGTTTTTCAAATTATCAAATTATGAAATTGACTGTAAGAAATATGGATTGGTGAGACTCTAAGAGTTCGTAGGCATTATCACTTTAGCATATAGATACATATATAATTGCACAGTTGTACATGGTCACAAAACAACTTATAGCCCACTTGTGCATTACTGTAAGCCTCAAGGAGCAATATCCGAATTTTATTAACCCAATGACGAACGCCCACTCGGGCTATCTAGTTTTTTGGGACGTACAACAGATGTAGTTGAACTGTGGTAGTCATTGCTGTGCTTGTACCCTGGCTTCAATAAGTAGCGGTGTCTCCACCGCTGCCGTGCAGGATGCACTGCATCGGTATCACATCTGATTACAGATATTTTATCTTTTGGGAAATATTTATTATGCACTAAGATTAACAAACAGAAACGAATTGTAAATGTGAATGTTGGACTAATGTGAAAATTCAAGTTAATGTGTAAATAAGAACTGAGCAATTCTAGACCGTGAATGACTAGTATAAAATGGTGGCTCTGTTCAACCCTTACTAAAGGGTATTATAAATAAGTCACATGACCGGAGTTACTGCGTTTCCTGTTTATAAATACAAAAATAGCTTGCAAGCCTTAGGCTGTAAGATAAGCCTGAAGAAGTTCCTGAGAAGGAATGGTATGCTTGGCAGGAGAGTAGCGGTTATGGAGCCCTGCAACTAGTTTGTAAGTGCATGCTGACTTGAATTGTTTTAATGGACAATCTTTTATTGTAAATAAAAAATATATTTTAGCACTTATAGCTGGGATCGAGTGCTTGTGTTCTTTTGGCTGTGTGGAGTGTTCTGTGCCTTATAGAGTCACGTTCCTCGCAAACACAGCAATGTGTGTATACATTTATTTTATGGTTTCCCTTAATCGACACAGCACCTGCTTGAGGAGGCTAGAGCGCCACTGGTGGAAAGATTGGAGTGAATGTATATATATATATATATATATATATATATATATATATATATATATATATATATATAACGCAAGAAGGCAGCCCTGCACCAATGAACCTTGTTAAAGAAAGGTTTTAAAAAAGAGGGTGAATGTTGGACTAATGTGAAAATTCAACATAGCAGCAAGGTGTAGTGATTTGGTATCTATGTTGCTTTTGTTAGTATGAGTGGAATGTTGGATGAGTGACATAGAATGCTGCCTGTGAGAATGTTGTTGTACAGTTGATAGTTCTGAGTGAGTCAGTTGGAGTGATGTAGCCTACCTGAGAGGATGCCGGTATATGTTGCCTGGAGCTCATTTGTTTAGATTTTTTTGATTTTGAGTAATTTATAACGCGCACCAGACAGAATAAACCGCATTCGGGCGCAGATGACAACTAGGGAAAGAAATCCTGTGAAAAGAAAAAAGGAGAAGCAGGCATTCTCATTTTAATAACTTTCATCATTTGTTTAAATAGAAACGTTTTCAGTCTCTTTCTGAAGAGGTCCAAAGTTTCACACTTTCTAATTTCAAGTGGAAGTTGATTCCAGACTTTAGGACCATAGACTCCAAAGCTTCTGCCTCCTCTCGAGACGCATTTTGTTTGTGGGCTGCAGATCAAGAGTTTATCCTCTGAGTGTAGCTTCCTTCTTGGCTGGTATAATACAATTTTATCAGCCAGGTATGCGGGGGCCAGCCCTTTTAAGCATTTAAAAACTAGGAATGGCATCTTAACTTTAACTCTATTCTCCACCATCAACCAGGGGAGGGGTCTCCGCATTGATGGTACGTGATCCCGTTTTCTCAGGTTTCCAATTACTCTTCCCGCTGCATTCTGTGCTCTTTGGAGTCTATCCATTTGTTTTTGAGGGATTCCTGCTAACAGACTATTGCAGTAGTCCAGGTGATGGTTAGTCATTGCCCCCACCACAACTGCCCTGTCTTCCATCGGGATATACTGAAGTATATTCTGCAATGATCGCAGTGCAAAGTCTCACTGTTCCGATTCTCCTGCCACCAGCAGCCCAGGTTTTTCACTTTATTTGCATACTGTAATTGTTCCCCCAGAATCAATGGAGGGGGACTTTGTCTTTCCGATAGCTTTTTATTCTTTGGGTCAATCAGTATGATATCCGTTTTCGCTGCATTTAGCTGTAAATGGTTATTATTCATACATTCATTAAGTTCTTTCATACATTGGTGAATTCTCTCAAAGACATCTTCACTATTCTGGACTTCAATATATATCTGCGTATCATCAGCATATGAATGAAATAGCAGACCATACTTCTTGAATATTTTGAAAACTGGACGAAGTATAGATTCAAAATAAGAGGGGGATAGGGAGGGGCCCTGTGGAACCCCACACCCAAGGTCCACCATTTGTGAGGTGAAGCCATCCAATATGACCTTCTGAGTTCTATCTTTGAGAAATGACTCAAACCAGGTCCATAGCAGGTAGACCAATGTTCCTTCGGTTGCACAGCCTCTCCAGCAATTCAATGAAATGCTTGGGTTAGATTTCTGTAGCTGTGCTGGGGTGATGTAGTATCTGTAACAAACCTTATACCCGCCCTCTCCGTTGGTGACACATTGCGTACTTTTGTGGGTTCTTGTCCAGATCTTGCCCCATGCTTCAGTGTCTATTCACCCCAGGTCCTTCTCCCAATTGGTCATATATTTTTCTTTGATGGTGGGGTCCGATTTGTCCAGGAGTTGGTAAATGGTAGATATTTTCCCTTTAGGCGGGGCAGATGTTAATGTTAGCTCCAGCGCTGTAAAGTCCCTCGAGCCCCTTTCCTTAACCTTTCTCTAGAATATCCAATGCCGGATCTGCGAATATCTGAATCTTTCCCCCTCTGTGATTTTGAATTTTGCTTTGCAGCCTTCAAATGTGAGCGGGGTCCCACCCTAGGAAGTCTGAGATCTTCCGGAGGACCCCGATTTGCCAGGCAGAAAAGCTCTGAGGTTGGAGACTTGGTGAAAACTCAGGATTGTCCCATAAAGGTGTGAGCAGGCCTAAGGTCCCTGTGGATCCCCATTTCCGAGCTGCTGCCTTCCAATTTGCCACCGTATTGTGAGTCGATAATAGGGGACCAGAGTTTGGCTAGGCATTTGGGGACTGAATGTGTGGGGTGTCGGTTAGGGAAGGTTTACACCATGCCTCCTCTATCTGCTTCCAGTACGGTGGGTCTGACGTTTGGGTCCATGTGAATGCGTGGGACAGCTGTGCTGCTCATCTGTACCTGGCCAAGTCTGGAGCTCCCAGTCCCCCCTGCATTTTGGCCTCGAGTCATGATTTTCTGTGCTATACAGGGTCTTTTTCCTCCCCAGATGAATTTCAATCTGACTTTCTGTAAGGCGCTTAGTTCATTCTCTGGGATATGTGTACGGAGTGCTAGGCAATGGTAGATCAGTCTGGGTACAAGGTTCATCTTTATCGCCGCTATTCGACCACGCCATGAGATCTCCTGTGTGCCTCAGTGTTTTATATCTCTCCGCAGGTTTTTAAACAATTGCGAGATGTTGCTCTGATAGATTTGAGTGTGGTTTTTTGGAATCTGGACCCCTAGGTATCCGAACGCTGTGTCTGCCCATGGGATGGGGAGCTTGGGGCTAAGCTCACTCTTCTGCCTCTTAGTGATGTTGACGGCTAATATGGACGATTTGTCATAGTTTATCCTACATCTGGATGCTTTTCCGAATGTGTCTAGCTCCTCCAATAAGGGAGCCAGGGATGAGCCCGGATGGGTTATTGTTAGAAGGACGTCATCAGCATATAATGTTGCTTTATATTCCCTGCCTCCCACTGTGAGCCCCTAAATGTCTGAATTTCGTCGGACCATTCCCGCGAAGGGTTCCATGGATAACGCAAACACCATGGGAGACAACGGGCAGCCCTGGCATGTGGCCCTATTTATAGTGATACTCTCGGATCTCATTCCGTTCACTCGCAGTTGTGTGGTCGGGCACTGATAGTTCGCCATTATCCACTTCGAGATATTGCTTCCAAGACCCATGTGGGCAAGAGTGTGCCTAATATATTCCCAGTTCACGAGGTCGAGCGTCTTGTGGGCGTCTAGGGAAAAGACCAGCATTTCTGTCCCCTGCCGTTTGGCACTTTCAATGAGGTCTAGTGTTCTTCTAATATTGTTGTGCGTTCCCCTTCCTGGAATGAACCCTGTCTGGTCCCCGTCTGTCATGTGTGTGACAACATTTCCCAGTCTCGATGCTAAAACTTTAGAATAGATCTTCCCGTCTAGGTTCATGAGTGTAATCGGTCTATATGAGGACACTTGCTCAGGGTCTTTCCCTGGTTTATGGACTGGAATGGTGAGTGATTCTGCCATTGATTTTGTCACCGTCCAAGTTTCCAGGAATGAGTTAGATACACGCGTGAGCTGCGGGGCTAGGATTTGTGTGTAGGTTTTATAGAATTTTGTTGTTAGCCCGTCTGAGCTTGGGGCGGTGTTCTTCAGGGATGTGATACTGTTGGATACCTCCTCTACCGATATTTGGACTTCCAGGGACTCGAACTGGGGTTTGATGTTGGGTGCTATGTATGATTGCAAATACTGCAGGTTCTGGATTTGGCTACCCGGGTGGGGAGACGAGCCGGACATAATTGCTCTGTGATGGGCTATGAGGGTGTCCATCTTGTCTGTGTTGGAATACCGAGGCTTGCCATCTTCCCCGAGGAGGCATGATATGTTGTTCCTTTTATGTACCCGTTGTAATTTATAGGCTAATATGCGATTTGCCTTGTTGCTTTTGTGATAGTAAAATTGGTTAGTGAATGCTAGGGATTTAGCCGAACGGGCTGCCCAGTGGATTTCTAAGGCTATTCTTTCTTTTTTCAGTTCCCTCTCTGTCTTCCTCGTATGGCGGATTTTCAACTCCTTCTCTTCTACATTTAGCTCTAGGGTGTTGCTCTTGGATCTTAAAGTTCCGGTGTTGTTCGGTGGCTGTGCTTCCCCTAATCACTGGTTTCATGGCCTCCCAAATCGTCCCAATAGCCGTGTTGGGAGTTGTATTTTCTCTAAAATAGTTGATCAGCGCATCCCTCACCTCTGCTCTAATTGTTTCATCTAGTGATATGGAGTCATCAAGCTCCCAGTATCTTGGGGGAGGTGTGGGTGACCCTCTGATTGATAGGTCTGCGGACACTGGGGCCTGATCACAGATAATCCTGCAGTGGATTTCTATTTTCCTTAGACAGGGGGAGAGGGCCCCTGTGATCAGGAGTAGATCAATCCTAGAGTGGCCTTCATGTATGTTGGAATAAAAAGTGTAATCCCTTGCTCCCATGTTTGCTCTACCATTTCAGTTTCTCGTAGGAGCTTAGCAAGAGCTAGGGCCTGTGTAAAATCGGCATTGGATGGAGGGAGGGTTTTGTCTGCTAGTGGGTCTGGGGCCAAGTTAAAGTCTCTGCCGGTGAGGAGGTATCCCATTGTGAATGTCAGTATAGTCGGGACCAGATCCCGCAGGAATTTATCTTGGCAGGTATTCGGGCAATAGATTCCAGCTATGGTGATTGGTTGCTCCGATATGTACCCCTTCAGAAGGAGGTACCAGCCTTCAGGGTCCCTTTTTACTGTGGGCTCTATAAGCGGGAAGTTGTCACTACGTAGTATCGCTACCCCCCGTTTTTTCTCCCCCCCCGCGGAGGTGAAGTTGGCCTTTTTGAATTGCCTAAATCTGATGAGACATTCGTCGGCAGCTAGTAAGTGTGTCTCTTGTAGAATTACTATATCCCCAGCCAAGGCATTAAGTCTGCCCTCTACCGACTTGGACTTCCCCGGGAAGTTGAGGCCCCGTATGTTCCTGTATGTTCCAGGTAATAATGCAACCCAACCCAACGGGGTAACTAGCTGAGCCCCATCATCAAACCTGTTGCAGGCCAACGTGGCACCTATGCCATCAACGGGACGGGATGGTTTGACGTTTATTCATGCGTCGAAGCGGACCTGCACATAGTATACTAGTCGCACCGATGTGTTCGTGTTTTGGTCCTTAGGGATCTGACCCTTGGATAGTGGGGGGAGCCCCTCCTGCATGCCCCTCTTGTGGCTATGTAGGAGGCACTCCCCTGGGAAGATCGTAAAACAGAGTCACATGGTCAAGGCAACTAACCTGCTAGTGGTCGATACCATCTGGTTTAGCGGTCTTTCGGGGGCCTCGGAGCCTTCGCCTCCTATTGACTCGAGACCAGGTGCTGGCGGACAGCGTTTTTGTGTGATCTTGGGCGGGCGCTTCTGATTCAGAGTCCCCGCTTTCTACCCCAACCCCCATGAATTTCTCCGCTTCTTTAGGGGTACGTATTTGCCTTCGGGCACCTTCCCACGTAAAGGTGGGGGCTGTTAGGAAGCTCCATCGGTATTGAACTTTCCGGTTCTGCACCCATTCTGTGAGGTTCCTGAGTGCTTTCTGCTTCTGCAGGGAGGCACTTGCTAGGTCTTGGTATAGCGAGATGGTTGCCCCTCTGAAGATGATTTGTTTGGTTGCTCTGGCCTCCCTCATTATTTCTTCTTTCATTTTGAAGAAGTGGATCCACGCTAGCACATCTGGGGGTGTTCAGGATGCCTGTCGCGGGGCTGTACGATGGACCTGGTCTATCTCCAGGAGAGAGCTGTCTGGAAGAGTAAGGATACATCTAAACAGGTCACTTGTAAAGCCTTCCAGCTCTGTGTCGGTAATTGCTATGGGATTCTGTCGGAGGCGAATATTATTCCTCCTAGAGCGGTTTTCCGCCTCCTCCTGCTTAGCCTCAAGCAGCTCACATCTTGCTTCAAGTAATGTGGTGCGGTCCAGGCCCTTTTCCAATTCGAAGGCGTTATCGCACAGGTTGTTCTCCACGTCTCCAGTGCGCTTTTCAGCCTCTTCCACCCTCTTGTCCAGAGCCATGATCTTCTTCGTAACTTCTTCGGTTCCTTTCTGGATCTCTTTTGTTATGGCCGACAGCAGGTCTTTGAGGTCTGACTTAGTTGCGGATTGTAGTGATTCAGGCCCCTCAGGAGTGGTGGTTACCTCGGTGGAGACTCCCTGTGTTTGATCATTTTTCTTCGCTTTTTCCTGAGACAGAATGTTCATCAGGGCCGCCTGTCTGTTTAGTCGATTTTCCGCTTTTTGCCATGACTTCTGCGGTGGGATCGCTGGTTGACTGTGGTGGTGAGGGCTCCTTACCCCGGGGCTCCGTCCCAAGATGGGCCTCTGTTTTTATGTGGGCAGTGAGCGTCCGCCGAATCCTCGGTGCCCCCTGATGATCTATGTGCCTTGCTACTGCGATGTGCTTCTTCCCCTTCCCCCTTCTGGACGCTTTATTGCATCCACTCCTTTTTTAGTGTGCCGCCAACCTGCTCACATGCAGCTGGCTGGGTGCTTCTTCATTCCTCTTTTATCCTGCTGGTCGGACTACGCTTGATGGTGTGAGAGTTCCAGTATGGGATAGTGGAAGCTTTATGTTCTGCGTGGTGATGAGGGGACGTCTCCCGATGTGCTAGATGAGGTGCCAGGGTCTTGTGTTCTGCCGCCTGTGTGTGTGGATGTTTAAGGTGTTTAATTCTCGTCACCCCGTGTAGGAGTGTCAGTTACTTGCAGCCTATTAATACCACCACTTCTGGTACAAATCCTCTTTAGTTTGATTTAAATTCAAAATCATGTTCTCCATTTTAATTTGTCATCACACCTTACGAAAAGGGGGAGGTTCTGCAAATGAAAGCCATATTTTTATTGGCTTATTCACATACTTCACTTCCATAAAACGTTTGTTTGTGCACCAAAAGCACATCAATGGGGAAACTCACTGTGCATACTGTCTAATGTCTGTTCATCCTCTTCATTCTCTCTATGTACAACCACAGGCTTAACATCTACATTGCACTTTCTCACTTGGCGGTCTCATTTCCTCTCTTCTCCCTGTGTAAATAATATGATAATATGAAAAACTGTTGAAAAACGAACACAAGAAGGAGATCCCTGGTGTAACTAGTATTGCTAGGTGAAGAAATGCCTCTGACTTGTAAGTTTTCAAGTTTTAATGAGCGAAGCTCCCCGGAGCCCCAACACTGCCCTCCACTCTTCAAATTCCACTGTCTCTCGCTGGTCACGCGGCTCCCCCAGCCACAATACGAGGGTCCGCGAGACCAGCTCGAGAGCAACATTCTAAACTTAAGCTCTACACTAGGTGAGTGCATATATTCGGAGCAGCTTCACAATCGCGCTCTCACCTTGGGCAGTGAAGTGCTCGTATGTATTGGGATGCAGAGCCCTGCTGCTTCACGCCCGTGTCAAGCTTACTATGGAAGGTCTGCTTGCTGCCCGCCGACATCTGTGTATCCTAAGTAACTCTGGCTACGTCTAGGATGCTTGCTCTAGGATAAACTAAACTAAACTTGCTGCCTCTATGGAAAGTATGCTTGCTGTCCAGCCACATCTGTGTATACTAAGTAACCCTGGCTACATCTAGGATGCTTGCTGCCTCCTCGCTGCGTGCATGTGTGGCAGCCATCTTGAGAGTATTGTTCCATACCCTTTGTTCTATTTTGTCTCTGGAACCCAAATGTTGCACTCGTCTTGCTCCTGTAGGATAGAGTGCGTATATGTCACTGGATGTAGTCTTTTGTATCAACTCGGCAATCACTCATAACTGCTCCTTATTCATGGACAATAGTTCACGGTTCATGTATTTTTATCCACAGCTTAATGCTGAGACTTATCCCTCCCTGTTCTGTACGCCCATCAGTGTAATGTTAAATTCTATGCCAACGGGACCGTGCATACCCTATAATTGGAGTTAATCCCTGCCTAGCCTCTCAGCAGAATATCCGCTCTGTGACTATAGTTAGTGCTATGATCTAAAAAAGTAGAGTGCAGGGTAAACCAATTCTTCCAGGGCAAAAGAGTTTTGCATGTGCACATAATTGTATAACATCCACTCTGTTGGTTAACGTCCTTCACCTGTTGTCATACTGGGGGTATACATATTTGCCAACATTCTGTGACCAAAAAGATGTAGGATTTTTCAAGTTTGAAAAATAATAATTCCCATAACAATGACGTCACAGGAACATACAAAACATACAAACAGCACAACATGGAAAAATGTTGAAATGTTAAAAATGTATAATTCTGAATGCGAACACCAAATTGTCGGCAAATGCTGTGTGATGGTGTTACGCTCTGCCACTTGCTTTCACTGCTGGTTCACCTAAGTGTTGTACCGGCAAGAGTGCAGGATAGAGGCACGCAGCTGTTCGGTCAGTGGGTTGGTCTGAGTGCAATCAAAGTAATCACCTACCAGTCCACTGTATAGACAGACTATTTAATGTGTTGCATGCTCTGTCCTGCAGCCTGCCTTAGAATCACATAAATTACTTGCCCCTGTAAAAAGCAATAGGATCTGTCACTGAAATCTGTAGGCGGTAGGGCTGCTTCAAAAGCAGTAGCCTACTGCCTAAATCTGTAGGGTTGGCAAGTATGGGTATATAGAGTCTCTTACATATGTGTGTCTCCTGCTGCGCTGTGTGTGTATCAAATTCTCCATTGCCATGAACATTACAGACTCTGATGATCATTTAGAAGGTCAAACAACCTTGATCAAGAACGGGGCCCCCTTCTATACATACATTCAGCATAGCTCTCAACCTTTTTTGTCAGCATGGCGGGTGAAAACACCCTATTTTCTTTTTGGCGGGTGAGAGGCCCATAGAAGTGAATGGACGTATGAGGGACTTGGCGGGTGATTCATCTGCTTTCAAGGCGGGTGACACCCGCCCAAAGCGGGTGAGTTGAGAGCTATGCATTCAGGCCCTTCCTCACAGTATTGAACTTCTTGATGAGTCTTTGCTCCATTCTGTGCAGTTGTTGCTCTGCCTCACGGTTATCTGGCTTAGTCTGTGCCTGTACGGCCACAAACCACAACAGTTCTTCTACGTTATGTTGTTTGGCAATCCAAGGCTTCATTCGTGGTTTGTCCTGCACCCGGTTCATAATGCACGACCAGTGTTCGCAGATAGGCTACCTCACTTCCCTTTTGGGCTTCCCTAAATAAAGCAGGTTACAGGGACACTTGATCCCATAGACCAATAATTTGCTTTTGCAATCTGAAAAACCCTTCATTTTCCATGTGGTGCCGTTCAATTCAATTTCTTTCATGTTCCGGGTCAAATCACACACAGAACGTCCTCCAAATTTGAAGTGACCTACTACTGCCATTAGCCCCCATATCTGCCTTACGTTTGCTCTTTAAGTTTATCATGTTTAGCTCCCACTAGGTTTTGCCTGAGATTAGTGCTGTGCTTGAAGGCAAACATGTTTTCTTTAATGTCATACCCCTCTGATTAAGCAAGTACCAATTCTTCCAAAACTACTTCCTAATCAAATTGCTCAGTGGACTGAATGTGGTAACACATGCTACTCTCTCCTGCTTAGGATGTTCCTGTTGAAACAAGCATACCTCTCTCAGGATCTTAAGTGTGCTCTTTCAGCACCGCCTCGTTAGTTTTTGGAGGTACCCACATTTACGTAACTTGTCCTCTAGGGTTTGTGCCTCTGTGCTAAAATTTCTTCTGTCCGTACAGTTTCTAATCCTGAGGAACTGCCCGAAGGTACCTTTGATCTGTTTATACAGTCTGTTCTTAAAACTGAAAATGTTTGGAGATGATGTTAGTATACCTGAAAGCAGGACCAAGTCCTGAGGTTTTATAGGTGAAGAATGTGCCCTGTGTCTTCATCAAAAACCCTACATGTAAAGGGAATTGGAGTGGGGTTGAGAACAAGTGCAGCAGAGATAGGATGACCCTCATAACAGATACAGCTGAAAAAGAGATGAAAAAACAAAGCAATGAGATAGCAGCATTAGAGAATGCGGCATCCATCAACACACTGATGCAAGATGCAAACAATAAATTGGAGAAACTAGGGGAAGAGATCAGTAACAAAACAAAGGAGGATCTCTTGCTACTAGCAGGAGAGACATAGTAGACCTTTTGGGCCGAAAGGCAGATGTGTCGACATGTTTTTTTAATGGACATTGTATGTGGTGTCAGTCTAATCATTATGTTTTGAAAGAGTATACATGAGCACCACACTACGGTGGGAAGAGCTTGAGTGTGAACGCAGTGAAAAGACTGATAGATGAATAAGTGTGGCAAAATAATATGTCAACAGTTTTTTTCTTGAGTTTAAATAGCTATCTGCGAAAGACCTCTGACAAATACAATGTGTTTACATTTAAGATGCCCAGTTTGAGATGCAAAAACTGAGTGTGAGTACATTTTTGCCTCAGCTACTAACCCCCCACTGAGTGTGTCGTTGTTTTATGGAAGTCTTTGTATTATTTGTTGTATGTAGTCTTATGGATCTGATTATGTATGTTCGTAGAACAAGTTCAAATACAAAGATTTGTAAAAAAAAAAAACGGGTCATAATAGAACCGTGAAAGAGGAACAACAGTGTATTTTCCAGATATGAGTGTCTCTTTTTTATATTTACACTGCCAGGTTTCCCAGAGGTTTGGGGAATACATAACTGCGCCCCATTTCAGTCTGAGAAGACTATACACATAACTGGGAACCACTGAGAAGGGCCATCGTCCAGTTTAGCAGGTCCCAGAAAAGCCCTGGCAAGCTTCTCTGCATTCATCAGAGTGGAATCTACCAATGTTCTGCTGGCCCCAGCAGCTCTGATGCCTGCCCGTAGATCCATGGCCATCAATGGGCACACTATCATGACGTAGGATTACGTATTTTCAGGGATGGGGGCATATGTGTCTGTAACCTGTTACTCCCGGGACCCAAGGAACGCTGGAAAAACTTCAGCACTGACCCCTATGGGTGCAGAATCTAAAGAGATGAAATTACCTGTGAGAATACCCCCCTAGTACTGAAAGAATGCCCAATATCACAGGCTGGGCCCCTAAGAAATGACTCTTGAATAAGGGCCCCCCTTCCACATAACTAATGAGAGGCTCCACAAGCCACAGAAGGACATGAACAATTGACCAGACTCCTGTTTGGCATCAGAGGTACCACTAACCTTAACATGGCAACTTTAGGACTACCCTTTTTAATGGTTTATTGGGTCTTATGGGATTGGTATTGATCACTAGATCCACCCTATGTTTTTTTATGCTTCCTTCCCTCCTGATATTTATGTGAGTCCCCTTTGTCCTTGCCAGATACCCCACTGGTCTGCTGCAAGGCAGCAGCTACTGACAATAAATTGAGGTTTAACTTCTTGGATTCAGAAATTGTTGATTCATCTCCGGAGAACAAGAGTCAAAATTATGCTCCAGCATGGTCAGATTGAGCATGCCATCACATATAGTCACTTTATGAACATCAACCCACCCCGCCTGACCCTCCAGGCAAGTAGTTAAGGGAGTCATTTGGAAATAGTAACTCATGTTCATGGTCCTGCTTCTAATGCTCTCTAAGAGGCTTCCCAAACTTGAGATTTGCAATAGAAGCTTCTCTCATGGGGCACTTTCAAAGTTCACCAAAGACAACATGTCGCATGTTACAAGACTGACTAGGCCCACCAGTCTAGGAGATGAGGGTGCTGGAAAAGGACTTCCATAGGCACTGGAGATGACACATAGGATTCCAAGTGATTGCCTTTAACATTTCTAGATACTTCGGCTGCAGTCATCCAGATCTGCTGATAGGACTCTTCTGGCTCCAGTAGGCAACCTCTTGAATGCCTCCAGACCCTTTAATCTTATCCAATATTTGGGCTGGGGTTTACCATAGCCACACAACAGGGATGATCTGCACCATTCAAACTGGCAGTGGCTGTCTAATATGCCCATACCCACATCTGGACAGTGCCCCTGTAACACTTAACTCAATGTTATTGTAGTGGGTGAGGTAAGGAAGCAGAGACTGTACGTTGTTTTAGGAGTACCTTTATTGGCCGTTATCTATAAATAAGGTACAGTATGAACATAAGCATATTGGAACATATGGGGCCCCACCGACCGCAGCTCCAACGTTTCTGCTGTGATTCAAAACACCGTAGTGTTCTGCATACGTAGACACACGGTCAGTGTTCTGAGCACAGAACACTCATGGCTGATGATTCATGAGTTACGCTCGTGGCGGAGCTTCGTGGCAGAAAGAAAGGATATATGCAATACTACAGTTATATTTCTTACAAAATGAAAACACAGGCAAATACAAATGGGAGAAAAAGCCTTCCTGTACTGGCAGCTTTATAGACTGACCAGTGCCCCAAAAACAGGTAAATTGAACAGGGGAGTGAGACTAAAAAGGCCTCACTCACTCAAAATGCAGCCAGGAAACCAAAAAATAAAAAGATACGTTGGATTTTCCATTGACATTAAAGGAGGGAAAGTGGTGAGAAAGAATTCTCCTCCTCTACATTATTTTATTTTAATTTTTTAAATTTTTTTGTTTATAACTGTATAGACAGTTTTTACAAAAGAGGAGGTTCTTTCCTCGTGAACTTTGCTTTGTTTTGTTTCTTTTGGTGTGCTTGTGAGGGTTAAATCCTTTGATGTTGAATCTTCTAAGGTAGAGTCTAGCTCAAGGCTGTGCAGGAAGTTTCCCATTGCAATGATCGGTTTTCGATTTAACCCGTTCATCAGAAACGCCCACCAATAATCTTCATCTAGCCTTGAAAGGTCTGAGTAGAGGTGGCCGAGGTGGATTTCTCTGTTAGCGATTCAAGTTGGGCAGGTAAGAGTTAGATGCTTTAGGCTTTCCATTGTGTTAGACATCGCGCAGAAACGGCAGGTGTTGGCATCTGTTTTTCTTTGGATTCCCAGGATCTCTTTTGTTTTCAGGATGTTTAATCTTGCTCTGAAGAATGTTGAAGGAATTTTCTTGTTTGAGAATTTCTACAAATAGCTGATGGGTTCGTTTATTTTTTGCGCGAAAGGAGGCAGGTGGGCTATGGACTTGTAGCTCAGCGCTTTTGACTGTGTATCACACCAGTCTGTTTCTTAGAATTTTTTTGCAGTTTTTATTGGATTGGTCAGGAGTTCCTCTTCAGTGCTTTCTATCTCTTCTAGGATTGTCTAATTTTTGCTAATCCAAGTTTGAAGCAGTTTGTTAGTGCCTTTCTTCATTTCTTCATGGATGAGTGTGTAGATTTTTTCTTTGGAGGATCTTGTTTTCCTGTAAAGTATCAGGCTGTTAAGAGACACTGTTCCTTTAAGCGAGGTGAGACCAAGCTCTCTTCTTATCAGAGCCATTGGAGTAGAGGCTGGAAGGCAAAGTAGCTTCCTCCAGAGAAAGCCTTCAAGTTTTAGCCAAATGGTTTCAGGGATGGTGGGCATGGCTTCAACTCCATAAGTGAGGGCTGGTACCACCTTCACCTTATAGAAGGTGATTGCCACTTTGAGTGAGAAGCCACCACATTTTTTATCCATCAGGATCATTTGGTTGGTCATAGTTTTGTTTTTAAGAACCAAGGTTTCTTGCATCAGTATTTCTCTGTTTTTGTTGCTGAAGGTGATCCCCAGATATCTGAAGGATTTGACTTCTTCCAGTCGTTCTCCAGCCAGGAACCATGCACCGTGGACTTTCTGTTTGGCTGATTTGTCTAGTCGCATCACTTTGGTCTTTACAGTGTTGCTTTCTAGATCGTTGGTTTTGAGGTATTCATGCAGGTTGTCCAGTTTTCTCTGCAGCACAAACTTAGTTTGGTCGATTAGAATGATGTCGTCCGCATATAGCAACCTGCTGACCTTTTCGGTGCCCAAAGTTGGTGGAAAGGCTCTGACGTCCTTTTCAGAGTGTTGGTAGTCTCCTGTGTAGGCGTTATACAATGCCGGAGCCAGTGGGCATCCTTGCTTCACACCACGGCTCGTTGGAATAGATGTAGAAAGGAGACCTGTGCCAACGAGTCGAACTCTCATGGATGTCTCTGAGTACAGTTCTTTTATTGGTTCCAACACCGAGTAAGGACAGTTCCAGTTAAGAAGTTTATTCCAAAGTTTGTCTCTGTTGACTTTAGCGCTTTGGAGAGGTCGATAAAGGCCAGGAACAGAGGAGGGGTGCCTTCCAGTACTCTGGCCTTTAAGATGGTAAGCGTAAATATATTGGCTGTTGTTCCTAGATTTTTTGTGACACCAGTCTGGAATGGGTCCCAACCTTCAGATGAAGAGACCCAGGCCTTGAAGCTGTCCAAAAGAAACGATCCAAAGAGCTTTCCGATGCAATCGAGCAGTGCTTTAGGGCGGTAGTTGTTGGGGTCGCCTCTTTCACCTGATTTGTATATCACCACCACGTTTGCTATCTTCCAGGACAAGGGAATTGATTTTGTTGAGGCACAGGATTCAAAGGTTTCAGTCACTAGGATGGACCAGAGCCCGGGGTTAGGTCCATGTTGGAGAGCCCATCTGGGCCGGGCGCGCGTGATGATTTGAGCTTTCTGATTTTCCCTTCGTTGTTGGTTGGATTGAGTTCTATGTCCCATTTCTTGGTAGCTCCATAAAGGGTTGTAGTCGGAAGGGCTGGGGCATCAAAGAGGGATGAGAAATGAGCGACCGATGAATCTTCTGGGACACTGGATGTTAAGTTGTCTTGTGTTGAGAAGCCTTTGGTAGATATGAGTGACCAAAAAGCCTTTTGCTTCCTCGCAGTTCATGGTGGAAGGGAAACAGAGAGCCTTTATTTTCACTCGTCTCATAGTGAGTCTTTTTTCTCTGAGGATCGGGTTGTTATTGTGCCTTGCCTTGGGCCGTATTCTGCCTCCATTTTATTGAACTTGATAGGGTAGTAGTAGCGGGCAGTAGTCCGTAAAGGTTGTGGCGTCACTTTGTTTGTTCAGCATCTTTGCTTTGCAGTAAGTGTTAGTTAGATCATTAACCGCTGCAGCCTTCAATTGCAGGCGTGTGCCCTTTGCGTTTGTCTCGATGTTAGTGGACATTAGTGAGCGCGGGCAGATCCTGGTGACTAAGAGGATCGTCCAAGTTGTTTTCAGGAGGTTGTGGTCACTATAGAGGGTACGAATGATCTCAAAATCGATAACGTGTGTCAGAAGTTCTCTTGAGAGGTATACATGATCTAGGTTGGCGTGCCGTCCTGCCAGTTCCCAGGTCGGAATGACAGGGTCAGTGGTTTTTTGTTCAGATCATGAGACGCCATCAAGTTGGCCCATTTCTTCCCTCTAAACGACGTGTCTCCTAGCGTTGGTGCTTTATCTGTTTTTCGTTTGAGAAGAGATTTTTCCGGTGGATTTTCAGTTCTTTTTAACACTATTTTGGAGTTCAGATCCCCGAAGATGATTATGCTGTCGATTGTATCATCCAATCTGGCTTCATCAAGTATTTCTTCGATCTTGAAGAGGAATAGCTCTGTCAGGAGTTCTCTCGGATTCCAATAAACATTCATCAGTAGGTATGTTGTACCTTACTCTTGGTTTATGGCAGGTAGAAGAGAGTGTCGTTGGATCACAGTGGCCAAGATGTGGGGGTCTTTTTTTACAGCTTTGATCAGTTTGAAGTTGGATCCTATACGGATTGCTGTTAGTAATCCTGCCCTTGGTCTACCCGCGGGTCCTCTCAGTGCCGGGGAGAAGGCAATCTCGAAACCGTCGATCATAGGTTTCTTGAGCATCCATGTTTCTTGCAGACAGAGGATGTCGAATTATCCTATGTTTATATCGGTGGTGTTAGTCAGGTGAGAGAAGCCTCAGGGATTCCATGAGCCCAAGGTCAGACAGGGAGGGTCCTCCATGTTAGATGACATGATGGAGTTGTCGGTCCTTCTCTGTCTTGTTGCTAGAATCGTGGTTTGGCTGTTAAGACTCCCGGGAACCAAGCCCATTGGTTTAACTCTACTTTAGGGCGACTTGGTTTCTGATCAGTTGTTGGGTCCATGTGTCTCTTCTTAGAGATGTCTTGGTCTATTGTGATGTTCCAATTTTTTTGCGGGCCCGGCGACACTCTTTCGGTTTCCAATGAGCTTGGGCGATGGACATTGTTTCGAACCCTTGGTGAGGGAGATTGGTCATACCTATTAGTCCGTGGTGGAGTTCGGTGAGTCGAAGTTCGGTTATTTCTAGAATGCTGACCTCTCATTACATTGCCAAGAGTTCTTCCTTCAGTGGAGTCTTCGGCGTCATCGTTATACTTGCTCCATGAAAAGTTTATTTTCTTTGTTTGCTTCTTAATTTGAGGGTGTGTCTTATCTTGGTTTCTGCTTCGATGACAAGAGTTAGATCTTGTGGTTGACGGGCTGCGACCTTGTAGTTTCGTTTTTTGGTTGTCTTGGTATCCGTGAGACAAGGAGATCCTCGAGTCGTTTGGCTCGTAGTTTCTTCGGTCATATCCCAAAGATCTTAATTTGTTTTTTGCCTCGGTTAGTAGAGTCTTTGTACTAGACGATTGTATATGAAGATAGACACTGTCCACACGCTTTTTGTCTAGGAATTCAACGATCGTAATCTCCTCTGATGAAAGGCGATTTAGTGATGGGACAAGGTGAATAATCGTCAGGATGATTTTTCTGTTTAAAATAAACAAAGGGTCTTCTTTCCAGATACTTTTTAGGAGAAAAGTGCGGGTCTTTGTAGTTCTTTCGGAACGTTGCAGCATTGCTCTTTTGTGTTGGCGATAGTCTCCTTTCTCCCTGGTCGATTGCTCGTATTTTGGTTTTCTAGACGGTCTTGGACTGATATTGGAGTGATTTCTAGGTTGGTTGGCTGGTCTTTCAGTGTAGTGATTTTTAACTCGAGTTTCACTGTTCGGTCTTCGTGAGGTGGGACGACTGTTCGGGCTTCTGTTTTGGTGCACTTTGGAGCTCCAACGCGTGGGGTTTCTTGCCGACCTGTCAGACTGCGAATTGTGGTTAGCTTTTCTCGTCAGAATCCCTCTCTTAATAGGGCCATGCTCGGGTTTAGATTAGTGAGGTTTGTTTTTTTTGCCGCATTAACTGCTGCGGGGTATTGAGCCAGCCTTGTGTCTTTTTTCTTTGCAAGACGTTTTAGTTTTTTTTTCCTCAAGAGTAAGGAAAATAGGGTTTGGAGAGTCCAAGGCTGAAATGTTCTGGTCGGTTCATCAATGCTTTGAAGGGAAGTTTGTCGGTTGGCCTTTCTTTTGCCTCTAACCCGTTCTTGCGGTTCGAAGACATCCATATCTTCAGGAGTGGTGTCCAGGTTTAAGGCTGCATCCATCAATTCACTTTCAGTAATTGATCGGACGCTGCTTTTCAGGGTCCTGGTTCTTGTCAGAAGATGGCGATGGTTCGCTGACTTTGGAGCGCTTGGTGAGGTCGATGGATTTAGTCTCAAAAGTCAGGCAAGCTTGCTTTAGTGTGGATACCGAGTTGGGCTCAGTAGTTTTGGTTCAGGTTGGTCGTCTGCTTAGAGTCATCTTAGGCGGCCTTACTGGTCTTTCAATTTCTTTTTAGATCGATAGGTCAGCGGACCGTATGCGCATCCGTTTTTGAGCGGTTTTCCACTCGGGATTTCCAGCTCGTTTGTCTATGGGGGCTCGTTGGCCAATAGTTGGTGCTTTCTAGTGTTCACTGTGCCATTCTCCTTTGGTTTTGTTAATGGCACGGTACGAGGGTCTGTGAACGCATGTTTTGCTTGATTCTGGCCCAGAAGTAAGCTGGATGCTATAGGGGCTGCCAAGGTTTTGAATTCTTTCGGGCCGCTTTCTGTAAATAAAAAGGTTTTGACAGTGGTCTCTTCTGTTTGGGTGGCGAGCTGACGTTTTGGTGCCAGTGCCAGTTGCTCTGATTGTGATGAGGCCTCTTTCGGGAGGGGTTTGTCTCTATCTTTTGCTGTGATATACCCTTCGATGTAAGAGAGTCTTGTTTGAATGTATGCCATTAATGTCAGTTGGTCTTTTGCTGTGTCGTTAAGAGCTTCATAAAGCTTGGTGAAAGGGGCCAGTGCAATTGTTAGGGTTGACATGATGGAGAATAGGTGTGGCCTTTTTAACGGAGAAGAGGGACCAGTATCACCCATGGTTATGGGTTGTACCTGGCCGTACTCGCCATGGTTTTAAGGAGAGAGGAGACCACTAGTCTGTCACATTCTAGTGCCTTGTGATCAAAAAGGTTGGCAAAGGTCGAGTCAGAGGGATCCGCCAAGTTTATCGTCTTCTTAGGACTTGCTGAAGATCTCGGCGTAAGGTCTTCCGATGTGAGCGTCGGAGTAGGAGAGAAATGTGTGGTTAGTTGGTCTGGCAAGGTTTTTGTTGGCTTAAATATCGGTTTTAGCCCCTTCGCTTGTGGGGGTCTTCCTGTTTCCTTCAAACAATCAGATTTCAAGTGCCATCTCTTCAAAAAGGCTATTTTTTGCAGCAAACCGTTCTCGGTCTCCAGTTTTGGCACCAAACTTGGGTGGGATGGGGTTTCTTGGACCAGATCGATTGGAAGATCTTGGTATGTTCCTTCGATTAGGTCAGCGTCTGAGATCTCACCTTTTCCTTCGGCTTGGGGCTTCTTTTTTTTTTTACAGAAAAAAAGTCAGCAAGAGATTCCGTTGTCAGAGTTTTTGACTTTGATGGAAGTGAGTGCTGTTTGTGTTTCATTATAGGTTTTTTTTAGCTAGCCATTTGCCAGGTTTGGGTTCATGTTTTGAATAGGTCTGCATGCAGTCCGTTCTGGGCAGGATTGATTTGAGGGGGCTCCTGTGCATGCCTACCGTTGGCGTGGAGTGTTGCCCCTTGGAGTTGGATAGCCTTAGAGGGGTAGTATGACAGTTTGGGGTCAGCAATGGATAACTCAATTTCATCCTCTGAGTATTCTATGGTAGAGTATGAGCTGTCATTGATTGTGGGGGCCTTAGCACAGATATTAGGGGGGCTGGCTAGGTCCTCTTGAATAGGAGTGTAGTGAATATCTGCCTTAATGGCCTCCTTGGCTGATGTTGTACTTGCTGAGCTAAGGTGTCTGTTATTCATGGGGGGGGGGGGTTGTGGTTCCTTTCCGTATGTTGACAATAGTTTTTTGATCAGCCATCACTTCACATGGCTTGCTTGTATTATTGTTGTCTGATGGATTGGAAGGGGTTAACTCCGACTCTCGATGTCAATCCAGGGAGGGGCTGGGCGCCACCTCCGATGTAGGTTCCGGCTCCGGGTGCAGCAGTCGCATGTGTATGGCCAGGCGTTCTTGAGCCTTGGCCGTTTCCGATGCTTGCATGAGATTCTCCGAGCCGCTCCTCCCAGGCTCCTCCTTCTCCTTCGTCATCCGGTCCCGATCAACCAAGTGGTCCGTCGCCTCCGCAACGGGCAGCTGGGTGAGGGTATTGCTTCGGCCAGATGGAAGGGCGCACGATGCCAGGACGGACAGCTTCAGGAGACTGGATGGGGCAGATGCCAGCGCCTCACCAACCCACACCCCCGGGGGGCTTCCTCGCTCATAGTAAGATGGTCAGGTATTTGGGCGGCCATGTTCGAGGCAGGCACTTCTGGAGGATTTGTTGGGTTTAGTGTGGCGCTGTAGGAAGGAGGTGGTGGGTGCGTGGGTCCTTTTTCTTTGCCTCCACATGGCTCGAGCGTTGTTGGGTCTTTTAACAGAGGTTCAATGCCTGGTAGTGCCCGGCCGGGCTCCATGCCATTGTTAACAGGCAGTTCCTCCCTCGGCGTTGGTGTTGGGGGGGTTTCGTGCGAGGCACTAGTGCCATTCATCGGGTACTTGTTGCACAAAGTAGAAGCCTTTGTTTCCGTTGGCTTTGAGTCCCGCCATGTTATGGTTTCCGGGTTTGAAGGTGCTTTTCTCTGGCGAGACCGCAGTTTCAGTGGGCTTCGATGCTCCAGGCCGCTGTCCTCGCTCCGCATCCGCTGGCTTCTTAGCCAGTGCCCCTCATCGCTATTCTATCGGGCAGGCATTATCATGGGCGGCAGGCCACAGGGCGGCCACGGACTGCCACAGACTGCGAGCACCTCAGCGAGCAGCTCTGCGGCCGCTGCGCGGCTTGAATGAGGTTTTGTAGAGTGTTTGGTCACACCTCTGACCAACAAGGAAATGAACAACAGACTGCTCACGGTGCTTCCCACAGACTGCGAGCACCTCATCGAGCAGGTCCGCGGCCGCTCCACGGCTTGAATGAGGTTTTGTAGAGTGTTTGGTCACGCCTCTGACCAACAAGGAAACGAACAACAGACTGCTCACGGTGCTTCCCATATTATTGATTTTTCATGGAATTTGTTTGCATACATAATGCTGCGCATGGTTGTGTATGACATGTTTTTCCGCTCTCCTCCTTTTCTCCACCACCATAACACTAGAAACCATGTGCCTGTCCTTTCCAGGCACCCAGCGACATGTTCACGAAACAATGCCCATTGTGTGACCGGGTAACTTCCAGCTCCTCTCACTGCGGCTTGACACGTGCTTCAGAAACATTCCTCGGGCCTTTCCCCTAGTGTCATGATGCCTACCCCCAGCCATCCGGACCAAGCCCATCAGCTCCGGGAGCAGGCATCTAGACATTTAGTAAAACCTCAGCAGCCCCGGCTAGGGGCTATCTGGGTTCAGTCCTGGCGCCTTAGGCGCCAGGCTCATAATAGGACTCAGTCCTGGCGCCTAAGGCGCCAGGCTCATAGTCATTACTTACCTCAGGCAGACCATGCTGCAAATGACTCCAATCCAACATGAAGCCTGAAAGGGACTATTTTTCTACAGGGACTATTTTTTACTCGGGTGTGGTTCTAGGGACTTCTTACCTGGGACTACTTTTGAGGCTATTTAAACCACACCGACCAGCAACACACGATTCGCGTTATTCTGCATCCAGCAGCGTAACACTCACCGTGCCTGCAGCCTGCATCCAGTCTTCTGCCACGCCCGCCTCGAATCCAGAGCTCCTAAAACAAAGAGGAAAGAAAGGGACAAGGTTAGAAAACTAACTTATTTCTATTCCACACCTGATTCTGGATCCATCTTGTCTCCGGACCTGTAAAGAACATAATGTCTGCACGCGCCGCACATCCAGCTGCAGCGCCCCACCATACTCACCAGTCTTCACAGCATCCTTCGGGTCGGCGCTGCCTCCATCATTTCTTCGCCGAACTTCGGCACCTAGGAGACAAAAGAAAACCACAAGGTGAGCCGAGGGAACCAACAAATATAATTCTTACCACCATAGACTTACCTGATTTACCACCGGAGGCATCCTTTTGTGACTCTCCATATTTTCATGTGCCGCATCTGTAAAGAGAGACAAAACAACACGTTTTCCTTGTGCAACATTTACCGGACAGCGCCGGTAATACAGACGCTTACCTGAGCGCCACCAGCTGCCACAAGAGCATCATTTCATGAGCCAGCTGCAAGACAAGAAAGGAAGGGGGGAAACAAGAGTGAACATCGGACACATTGAACTCTATGAACTTAATACTTACTGGTCCTCACCAGGAACCTCAGAGTCAATACTCTCCGGAATTCTCCCGGGCCTTCAAACCAGTGAAGTAACTGGAATCGACGTGCCCCTGCAAATCCACGCAGGATGGAGAGCTCATCTTTCAAGAATATAAGGTGAGATTGCTGTGAGGGCATTTCGGAGGTGATTAGTTGGGGAGGACTGTGGGGGTGCCATCACTTGAATCCACAAGTGGCAAAATCCATCTCTCCACTTGCAGGAGAATATTTCTATGGGTTAAGCAGACAAGATTAGGAGGGCAGATCCAGTCAGTCATCGCTGCACTACGCATCACATGGGTGGAGACCGCAGCTGTCCGGGTCCGACCGACGCCCCTGTGGGAGCCAGGTGAGCATAACACCTAGCCTGCAGAAGGATCTGCGTTGCACGGTGTGAGTATTCCTTGCAGTGCTCCTGCTGACATTGCTGCCTCTGTCTCTGCTTTTGACATGGTCTGAGAGAGACCAGAGAACTAGCAAGAGCTAGTGAGTAAACGGGCGGGTCCACCCGCAGTGTAAACTGAGAGCTGTTTTGGATTTTGGAGCCTTCCTTGCTCCTGCACTCGCAGAGAGTGGTGAGGGACACTGCCATTGTGGCCGTGTCCTGTGGGACATCCTTTAGAGAGAGCAGCGAGTGCATCCGCGCCCTATACTTCTTCCTGCATCTACATACCAAGGGGCTTGGAGGTCGAGCCTGGTGAGCTTGGTGAGTGCTCTTCTCGCTTTTGAACAGTCTGGTGCAGCTGTAGACAAAGTCTGGGGTGAGCATAGTGTAGTAAAGCTCCCCACCATTGCCCCAAGCAGAGAGCACAGAGCTTAAGGTCTGGCGAATAAGCGCTAACGTTTACTGCCAGTTTTGCTCCATCACAGCGATGAAGCGTACAGCTACCAGAAAATAGTGCCACTTCTCGCTCTGCAAAAAGGTCACGAAGCCCAGAGCATAAAACCAGAATACGGAAAAAAACTCAGACCTGACCAAGTGGCCGAAATTCAACCTCCTATCACAGCTTTCCTAAACCCATTTCCAGCTCTCACTGAGGTGAAAAATGCTGTCTCCTCTCCCTGTTGTCAACCTTCCACAATTGCTCATCTTTCATCCGACATAGACAATAGTCATTCTTTATTGGAAATGTGTTTGGGTTTGCAACAGGACTCGCTGGGAAACACGGGCCTGCCTGCTCCACTTTTTGATCGCTCGGAAAATTTTACTGGCACGAACATCTCTGTTTCCCCTGATCTTGCAAGATATATCTCATCCTCTGATTCCCTGGACTGCACAACTAGCGAAAGCGACAAGGAAAGCGTAATGGAATGCACTATCGTTCACAGTAATTGGAGCCCCAAAGATGAAGACTAAACAATATCCAAACCTAACGGAATTACTTCTAGTGTCAAAGCTTTGATGATCCTGTGCTCTGCTATCGCACAGGAGCAGAAGGAATTTAACAAGATTATAATGAAGGTAGTGGACATAATACTGGAGAATTCTAGGCCTCTGCAAGCGGGCTCCCCCAAAACTATCAGAGGAAAAAAGGATACCTGGTCACATCCCAAAAGCACTCTTCTGCAAATGATACGCATTCCCTCAGCTGAAAATTGCTCCATACAGTCGGTATTGCAGGAAGCGGATTGCGTTGATTCTCAATCATCTGAGAAGGATGATTGGGACTACGAGGAAATTATAATAGCTCCTCCTCCAATCATTCCACCTATAAAAGGAAATCCCACTTTTGACCTGATTCTGATCGGTATGAATGATATATGCAGAGTGCAAAAAAATAAGAAAAAGGTGAAAAAGAACAACTTTGCACCTTGGGCAGAGCTACGACCCATTACCCGCACCTGGAAAAACCCCAAGGACTATAGTGTTGCATATCTTAAGTGACGGGACAGTCAGGCAGGCTCAATTGCAGGGACCATTAGATCGATGGCTACATGCATCAGAAAATCACATCATGTAGGACATGGAATCAACCACACTTAAAAATTCTGTTAGCAGAACAACTAAGCCAATAGAAAGGCTTACGCTCACTAGCAATCACCATGTAGCACCTGAAGCGCCAGCTGCTTCTAGGCTTCCCCAGAGCAGAGACAATTCTAATCTGATACAAAATCTGATGCTGCCAGGTAACACTTCATCTTTAAAGGAGAGAAAGGTATGGCCTATCCTGGGGAAAAGGAACATTTTCACCACCAACGACAACCCAAATTCCTTGGGAAAATGGGCCAAATTGGAGAAAATCTATCTGACCGATCGTAGCCCATTCTTAAATCGGAAGATCATCATGGAAATCTTCTCACAGATCAACCAGTTAACAATGATAAACTCTGCTGACTTTATCCATATAGATCAACCAAAGTTTGATAGCCCTTTAAATTGGGTTATCATAGAGTTTGTCTCTCAGTCGATGGTGATTCTGCTTAAACAATGTGCTTCTGAACTTGAAAACTTTTGCTTCAGACTTACAGTCTGCAGAAAACAGCTCATACCTTGGCCTGAAAACCCAGCAAAACCACTGCAACTAAATCTTGCTAAGCCAACGACTTATACTGGAAATCATTGCTCCGAACTTCAATTGCTATTTGCCTCTATAGTCAGCTCTACCACCTATGATCCAGATAAGAGTCAGGCTGAGCAATGGATCAGTGAAACAGCATTATCTAACACCGTTTGACATAAAGCCTCTGACTTGACACTCATATGGACTTCATGGAACACTAGAGGTCACCATTCTTTCCTTGCCCGACCGCTGGGTTTACTTTGTTTAACTTCCTTTGATATTTTCTTGCTTCAGGAATCTTGTTTCACTACTAACTGTAACATTGATGGCTATAATATACTCTGTAACCCTGCTAAAAGCTCAAATTGAGGTCGCCCAAGTGGTGGCTTGGCCATAGGTGCTTGTGTCAGCGTTTCATTGGAAGCAGTATGTTTAGGTCATACTCTTCCATATGTAATGACGGCCTTTCTATTCACACCCGCTTCTAAAGAAAGAATATTGCTGATCAATGTTTATGATCCTCTCAATTGCAAGGTTACATCTAAAATACAAAACTTGATAGAAAATATTATTTTAATGTGCGACAGTAACCATCCGGCTGACAAGCTTTTAATTGCAGGAGACTTTACCACTCATGCTCTACACTTAGATACGCACGCAGAGTCAAGTGCGGAAATGAATCAGACCTGTGAAATGTACAGGAGTAGTGGTATTGATCGTGGATGGAAGAGTTTAATTGACGGGAATGACTTGTTTTGCCTTCCCAGAAAGAATCCCGACCACTCAGACTCCAACTTAACTTGGACAAATGGTTGCTCCAAACCGTATCTATAATATGTTGTAGCAAACATAAAAATTAAAGCTGTGACTTATTAAACATAGGCCACAATGATCACAGTGACCATGCCGCACTTTCGTGGACTTCCAGATTGGGGCATTTTCACTCCATCTCTTTTATCACAACTGCAGCTAAAACTAATAATACAGGAAATCGTCTTATGTGGTCACCAAAAATGGCCATAGACATTAGTAACATGATGTTAGGAGCACCAGGAACCGTGGGTTGCTGCGCCTACAGTCTCTGTTATTGAGGTTCACTAGCAGCCAGTTGGCGGAAACTCAAAAAGGCCCGTGCTCGTGGTGCCTATTGTAATTATGAGAAATTGTTTTTTTAGTTTCCACTCGTTCGGTGCGTGTGCTGATATGAAAATAGAGGTATTCAGCTGGATCCGAAGGCAGAGACGCGACCACAACAAGAGGTGCTTACCTCAGCAACTTTAACAAGACAAGGGCGGACTAAGCCCCACATCCACCAGTAACGCAGGCCCAACTGGAAGGACCAGACACCAATGCACCCAGCATAGACCATGGCATACCTATGCCCTGTACTCATCAGCCTTGAAAAAGACCTGTAAGGTCGAAACACGTGTCGGCGCCACTTGATACCCCATCAATTGGACAATTCAATTGAATAAACCCATAAAAATGAAACTAATGATCTTTGTGGACCTCAATTTCTTCATGCTCCAGAGTTGGAAATAATAGAGGATACCGCTATTTTCAAATCAGCACACGTGCCGAACGAGTGGAAACTAAAAACCCAGTTTCTCATTAGTAACATGATGTCAGCAATCAAAGAACACCTTGAACCATGGTGGCCTTACCCGATTGGAATATTAAGCTCCTGGTGAAAAACCTAGCGGAATCTGTTGATGCTCGTAAATTAAACAAAACTAGCATGATAAGGAGAGTTAATCTCTCTAACTTCAATCCTGTTATCCTGCATAGAAAGATACTCTATCGTGGGGACAGGGTGATGATCAGAAAACAATTCAATCTCTCACTTAATGAGAAAGAAAGCAAAACTCACTCCGCTAACAACTTGCTATGAGAATTGGCTGATTCAGCATAAACACTCTTTAAATAACTCAAATTTGTCAACTCTATTTAGAATCCTGAAAGCAAGCAACAGCAAACCGTTCTGGTCTCGCTTTAGGACATTTTTGGCTGGATCAACATCTATAGCACTAAATGCTGTATCTGAATCTCAATGGCCAGCACACATTACACAAACACATGTTGCACCAGACGGTGAGATAAAAACTGATGTGGACAGTTATGCCGCTCGTAATAAGCTTTTTGGTGAGGGTTTTGATGAAAAAGATATAATCATGATAATTAAAAAAAATGAGACCCTCCTGTGCTCCTGCCCCAGATGGAATAGCTAACATCAGTCTTAAAAAAAAACTGTATTCCGGGCTAAATTTCAACTAAAGCTAGATACATTGAGGCCCTGGCCGCATTCCTGACAGCTGGAGGAGGTCTATACTCATAACCGTCCACTAAAAAGGCATAAGACACGATCCCCTTAATTACAGACTTTTAGCAATGCTTGAATCGAGCCAAAAGATATTCTCATCAATACTACTAAAAAGACTTAATGAATGGGCTCAGGAGCAAGGTCTACTAAACCCTTTTCAAACAGGCTTCCGAAAGGGGCATTGCACATTGGATAATATATGTATGATGCAATATCTCATGGCTGAAGCGAGGCGCAGTGCAGAATCCAATCTCTACTGTTCCCTTGTCGACTACAGTACGGCCTTCGACCTTGTATCTCGTGAACTTCTATGGTTAAATCTCTTACGTTGGGGAATAGATTCGCATTTATTGCACTTCCATAAATCACTATACCTGGATACAACAGTCACAGTTCGATTAAACCAGGAGGGGGAGTTGAGCTTGTAGATTGACACTAATTCAGGATTGAAGCAGGGATGTGTTCTTGCCCCCCTGCTTTTTAACCTATTCGTCTCAGACATGGACATGTCGATCATTGAGGCGCAAAACTTTCTGCCCAAAGTTAACAGTGTGTCAGTGTCGTGGCTAGGATATGCCGACGACACTGTCCTCTTTGATCAAACACCTTTGGGCCTTCAACGCTCAATAGATGCCCTTACCCTTTTTGCACAGGAAAACCACATGATGATTAGCACCAAGAAAACCAAAAGCATGTGTCCAGGCGGGTCATTGGCACAGAAAATACTTTTGAATGGAAATTGGGCAAAGATAATATTGAAGTGGTTTACAGATACATATATTTAGGTTTCCCACTAAGGCTCAACCCTACGATCCACTTCTATTAGGGACATTGCAAACACTAAGATTTAGAAAAAATGGCTGATTATTAAACATTATATTACTAACACGGGTGGAAATAACATAGAAGGCTTTCTAATCATCTATAAAACAAGTATTATACCAGCAATATTATACAGCCTTCAGGCTCTTCCCTTTAAATATATAAACTGGCTTGATAAATTTGAGGGAAGAGTACTCCGGTCTGTCATGAACCTACCCAGCTCTATCCCTGTGGAGGCGTTACGGATGGAATTTGACATCTGCTCCTTACCCACCCCCTGGCTCACCCAACGTACCCTCCTGTACCTGAAGCGGTTCTCTCCGCAGAGCAACGCAAACAACCTTGTAAGAATATTGGGCACTCGTGATGCCCATAGGAAAGATAACAGATTCATTTCTGAATTAGAACAATCAGCTAAATAATTATTGATGTACCTGGGCATAGCTCTGGCTCATGCATAGGACTTACCGAATATACAACAGATTTTAAAACAGAAGTCTAGAGTAAAATGGCCGCATTAGCGCTTAAGAAAATATGTAATACATACTCGTCTCTGAGTTTCTCCCTCAACGCTCCTTGCACTTACCTATGCAAGTAATGCGATCAGTCTCTGAAAGGATGTATTCTATATCTGTGTTTTAACCTGCTACCTACCTGGGAATATCATTGTGCTTGGAAACATATCCCCCATGAGTAAGACTTTGCCACTTAGATATAGAAACTGACCGTCATATGTTAACTAAATGTCCCACACTAAAATCTCTCTATGTTAAATGATATGGAAAACCTGTTGCGACTATTGAACTAATGGAATCAGACCAATTCTGGAATGCACTCTACATGGCTGAATCAACTGTTATCACTGCGGCTGCATGTTTTATTTGTAAGGCTGCTAAAATGTTTTGAAATGTATAAATATCCTATACAGTTAGGTGTGGTTGGCAATGTAAATTACTGTTTTGAACAGAATCACATCTAATGCATATTTTAAAATTGGTCCTACTGAATTTTTAGCTGAGTAGTTTGTATACTACTGTTTTTCATTGTTATACTGTTTAAAATATGTGATGTTCTTTATGTAGTGCTTAAGGTTTTTACATTAACCAAATACTCAATAAAGGTGAAAAAAGGAAACAATGTCCACAATCAACACATGTATTAACTAATCTGAGTCTCCTCAACCACAAGCCATACTTTGAGCACTTTGCATCATGTTATGGTCCCTTTGCCCACACAGCACAGGCTCTCGGCATCTACTCCTGGGCACAGAAGGCAAGGGTCTCCTTCTGAATGCCAGTGCCTTAGCATGCACAGTCAGTGCACGCCAGACACACAATCAGTGGAACACAAGATGCTAAGCGGACACTACTGGCACCACAGTGGAGGTGAACACTTTAATAAGCAGGGAGATCCAATTGCACGGTTCATCACATTAAACGGCCGCTCAGTTGAATTGTTCACGGGTTAAACGCTTGGCTCTGCCATGGAACAAGCCTGCATTTTGCAAGGGATCAATTAGCCCTTCCTACTTTCAGTCAATACATTGAGTACCATTAAACCTGGAAATAATAACAGCTGTGATTACAGTGCTTAGAAGCTGTAGGAATCTGGTACTGATATGATCTCCTGCCACCCCATTTCCCCACTTTGCATTTGACTTTCTGGCCTTTCAGTTGGAGACTGAACTGTGACAAACAAATGTGCAACCCTTCGAACTCCTTTTCTACCCACCAAAGTATTCCAAAAACGTACTGTACATACAAAGGTGAAGCCTGTCCTTTCTTTTTAAGGAATGCAGTTGAAATATATATACAGAAATGTGTAGACATATAGAGAACTCGTTGTTAGAGGCAAACACATTTGCCTTCTTGTAGTGACACATGAGTACATCGTGGCTGTGCGCTCAACGGGAGAGCGTGCAGGGCGGGGAAGGCGCGCGGCGGGTGAGAGACGAGAGGGAGGAGCTTCTTGTAGTGACACATAAGTGCATCGTGGCTGTGCGCTCAACGGGAGAGCGTGCAGGGCGGGGAAGGCGCGCGGCGGGTGAGAGACAAGAGGGAGGAGCTTTTTGTAGTGACACATGAGTGCATCGTGGCTGTGCGCTCAACGGGAGAACGTGCAGGGCGAGGAAGGCGCGCAGGGGCCGAGAGACGAGAGGGAGGAGCGAGAGAGGGATTCATGGCACCTTGGACTCTGCAAATGGCGACGAGGAACGGGATCTGCAAGACAAAAAACAAAACAAGAAATAAATAAAAGAAAGTAGATTGAGCGTGTGAAGCAGCAAACTGAGTTAAATAAAGCAAGCACAGAGAGAAAATGGCTCAAGATGATGTGGCTACTCCACCAGTCTTCTGATAATAAAGCCCAGGTAGGCCAGTATGCATGACAACAATTGCTACAATATTTTAATGTGAATGGGGAAGCATCACGGCTCCAATAACTGGGTGAGAAAAAGAAAGCAGACATACTAACAAATGCTATCGGGATAGAGGGCCAGTGCATGTTCCAAACGCTCCAAGGAGAAAAAGAAAATTAGGGATCTAATATTGAGTGAATTGAATTGATTATTTATATAGAGCTTATACACAATGGGCCTCAACTTACAAGTTTGCCAGTCTGGTAACTATGGTACCGGTAAGCTTGCCGGTTCCGTAGTTACCCGACCAGCAAACTATGAGTTCTGCTCGCAGGTGCCTTTTTCGTTTGCCAGGTCTGACCTGGCGGACGGACCGGCACCCGCGAGCAGAGCATGTCGGATGCACCGGCACCATTCTCAATGGTGCCGGTGCATCCGGCCTCCCCATTCCCATTGAGCCCTATGGCTACCGCCAAACTTGTAATGAGGCATAATGTGTTTCAAAGCGCTTCAAGGCAGGGAGGGAACAAGTCCTTGATACATTCAGAGTGTGAAAATAACTATCATAATCAGCTTGGCGACATTTCAGGTAGTACAAGTGCTTTTGACAATGATAGTTAAGGAGAATGAGAACAGACAAGCGGCTACATTACTATACCTGAAGACAATTGAGGTAGTGCTGGAATTTGACAAAAGGTGGGGGTGGGGGGGTTGGAGTAAAGGAGAAGGAGAAGAACAAAACAAGCGACTATCATACTAGGCCTGACAACATTTCAGATAGTGCTAGGGGTGTGGGGGGGGGGGAGGGTGCGGAGGAGAATAGTAAGGGAAGGGGGAGGAGACAAACATTTGATGCTATTATCAGGGACAATTGTGATAGAGTGTTTACATAGAAAAAAGTAAGGAGGGAGAAAGGGAGAAGGAAGGGGAGGAAAGAGCAGAGAATAAAACTGTGAAAAAGAGCAGAGAAGCAGACGGGAGAGCGAATACAGTGGCAGAAGTCAGTAAAATACATAATGTGCCGGCACCATTCATACCGGGCCGCCACATTAGGAGTTTGGTCGCAGGTGGCGGTATGCACGTCTGGTCTGGCCAGACGTGCATACCGGCACCAGCAAGCAGACCAGGATGCTAACAACGGACCCATCATTAACAGGTCCGTTGTTAGCATCCTCCCCATTCCCATTGAGCCCTATGGGGGCTCAAATGGGAATGGGGATGTACCGGGTCCGGGTCCCAAGAATGGGAATTACCGGGAATTACCGGGGCCGCAAAAGTTGGAATGGCCCGGTAATTCCCTTTTTTCGGGACCCGGACACGAGTTTGGAGGTAGCCATGCCAGTAATGACCGCAGGGCTACCTCCAAACTCGTAATGAGGCCCAATGGGCTTCATTACAAGTTTGCCGGTCTGGAATTAACAGTGCCAGTAGAACCGTACCGGCACAGTTTTCCAGACCGGCAAACTCGAGTTCTGCGGGCGGGTGCTGTCCCGCCCGCCAGGTCTGACCTGGCAGGCGGATCGGCACCCGCCCGCAGAGATGCACGGAAACACCATTATGACATGGTGCCAGTGTTTCCGCTGTCCCCATTCCCGTGGAGTTCTATGGGACTCCACGGGAATGGGGATTTACAGAATTGCCAGGGCTGTAATGTCCCAGTAATTCCAGCAAGTCCGGCGCCAGTAATTCACTACGGGTCCGGCGGCAGCCTGCCGGTTTTACCCGCACGGCTACCACTGGACTTGTAATGAGCCCCAATAGTTCCACAAAGTCAAATCCAAGTGAAGGCAACAGGTCGGGGATGGTGAAACCATAGTGAATCAAGAAAACTCCAACGGTAGTTATGGAGAAAAGCGGGGTGGAAGAAGGGAGAAGGGGAAGGCAGGAAAGAAGAGATCAGGAAAAGCAGGAAGGGAGGAAGCAGGATGAGGGGAAGAGAGAAAGGGGGGTAGGGAAGGCACAGAGGACATCACAGGGGACCAGGGAGGGGGAGGAGGACACAGAGGACATCACAGGGGACCGGGAAGGGGGCACAGAGAACATCATAGGGGACCAGGGGGTGGTGGGGGCACAGAGGACATCCCAGGGGACCAAAGAGGTGGCAGCATTCTGGTAGCAGACAGGGGCCTTAGGAAGTGTGCCTTTGGATGAGGGGTCGGTTAAAGCCTGCCGGTCCCCGATAGGATGCTATCAGTTGTGATGTGGCCAGTGGATGGGCACCTAAGGCAGGCACAACAAAGTTGAAAAATGTGCGGCAGCCATATGAAGAAGCACAAAAGATTGAGAACAGAGGGAACAAACTAAGTGACAGGCTACATTACTATGGGCCTCATCATGAGTTGAGCAGAGCAGTAACATGCAGCGGTAACACTATTACCGCCTCATTTACCGCTCTGCCCAATCTCAAGATGTTTTACGTCCTTCTTTTTGGACTCAATGGGTGCTATCAGAGTTAGAAACTGATTGTCACTTAAGAGATATTCTAGACATATGCTGAGAGACTCACTAGTACTGGGATGCAGGCGTTTGAAGACATAGGAAAAAAGTCTGTAATGCAAAACACCTGCATACTGAATATAGAATACAAAAGAGCATGCTTCACAAACAAAAGGATCAAAAGCAGAATCAGGAGAAAGAAGTCATGCAAGTGAACGAGGTTGCCAGTCATTTGGTCGAAAACAATTGGTCGACTGGACAACTGGTCGAATCAATTTGGTCGAAAACCAAATGGTCGAATTTTTTATTTTCTTTATTTTTACCCCTTTTTTGGGTTTTTTTGGGGGGTATCCCCCCACCCCAACCCTCTTTTTTTTCTTTTTTTTATTTTTCTACACGAAAACCCACAAAACACATATATAAATAAAAAATAAAAAATTCGACCATTTGATTTTCGACCAAATGACGTCGACCAAATTGCAGTCGACCAGTTTGTAGTCGACCAAATGACTGGACAGCAGTGAACGAAGCCTAATGGAAAACAAATAGACCATTAAGGGCGGAGACCACCCGCTCAAAAGAAAAGGAAAAAAAAAAGAAAAACCATACTATGATGTACAATTAGGATGTACAATTAGGAGAAAAGCCAAGACGAATGATGGTTGCCTCAGTGTCAGATCCCACGATCGTATCAGAGAAACAGTGCAAACAAAAGTGGAAGAAAGAAGTACAGCAACTGAAGAGATCCAAATCTAAACCAAGAGCCTGTGGAAGTACCAGGATACTTCAAGACAGATATACAATTCAAAGACAAGAGATCGAGGGGAAGAGTGTCTGTCATTAATATACGCGTGCACTACCAATCTGACCACATCAAGCAAAACTAGATGTATAATTGGATACAAACGCCACGGAACCAGTCATGGCAGTATCAGGTACAAGGAAACAAGGTATAGTTGAGAAGTATGCTGAAGTATTTGAAAGCACAATAGGGACACTCAAATGGTACATGCACAGAATCAAACTAAGAGTCAGAGCAGTACCAGTTACATCTCCAATCGTCGTAGTGGTGTAGCTGCAAGCTCGGTCGCAAGGCTCTCAGGCTCTCGGTCGCAATTCTCTCTGTAGCGGCTCTCGGCAGCGGCAGCAGCGAGGCTTGCAGCAAGGACTACAGCTGTTATCATGCTTTGAGTCCTTCAGCCCGCCAGCCACTAGTTCCATGCCTGCACTCTCCTCGACGGCGACAACGGCATCATTCGGTGGCAGCTCACCTTAGCACTATTCCAATCCACACAGGTAAGCACTTGCTCCCGGAGCACACCCCAAGTGCGTTTTACCTTGTGTTCTTTTCAAGCACCCTAAAACCTCTATTTGGGCAGGTCAGTTACGAGATCACAAACACTGCAAATAATGTCCAATTGGGACAAGGGCACAGATTTCTTTCCCGTACCTGATACTAGCTATAGCCCTAAGGTGGAGACTGCTGTTACTCAGTCTGATACAGAGACTGCTGATAATCAGCCTGACACCTCAAGCAAAACTGAATTCTCCTTTCAGTCACCATCTTGGGTTTCCCACAGGAGTGGTAGCCGTATATCTGAAGTGCTGGCCTTAAGTGCTAAAACAAGACAAAAACTTCAGAATGAGCATCCTTTGCTCATGAATCAGCTACGTATTAATAAAAATCCTAAGAGTGACGCCAGCGTTGCCTGGTCCAGTTCCTCCCTATCTATGACACCAGATCATCATGATACCCTTGGAGGTGGTACCCAGTTCCTGTTAGCACAGCCTTTAAAAAAAGGGGAGCAGTCAGAAGAAATGCGTAGGGATTTAGCTGCTTGCTCGAACTTTGAGGAATTCCAGTCCTGGCTGGTCTCTGTTGGACCTAGAATGCCGTTATTTCTATCTAACGCACAGAAGCCCAGTCAGCCCAGCCTGCTTGATTATAAAGTACTGGAAAAGTCATCCCAAATTACCTCCCGACCGATTGGGGTTCATCAGGGCTGCCAAATAGTCCCTACTGAATCCTCCGATGTAGGCTTGTCCATGCAAGCAAATGTAGCCTCTTCTATTTCTTGCCCAGGGGGTGTAATTTCTTTGGAGGGTACTGCACCTCCTACTAAGCCTGCTTTACCATCGGTCCCTCCAGCTTCTAAGGACTTTAGATATATAATAGCAATGATGGTCAAAATTACAGACTCTAATGTAAGGAGCTTTGTGTTGGACTCCAGAAACATCATTCTAACTAATGTTGATAAACCGAAACAATTTGAATATTGAGAGGCGCTGAAAAACAAAATTCTAGCATGGTGTAACCAAAACCTGGGTCAGAACTCAGGACATGAAAGTCCTCCGTTGGCTGCAGATTGAAAATTGGTGTTCAGTGGACAATACAGACTGTATAGTCATAGGATGTGGATTCATTAGTTTGCCTTTGTTCTTGAACAGAATTATACATTCACAGGCTATGGCCTCGCTCCCTAAATTTAGGATTGTGTTGAACTGATCCCCTCACTCCTTTGCCATATTTTTCCTGTTTTTACTTTTCATTGGTTATCTTGTGTATGTTTCTTTTTGACTGTTGTTGTTCTGTTTTTGGCTTTATGATTACTGTATTTGTCTGTTTAGTCAGCGCCCTTAAGCCTCAGGGTCCGTAGCGCGTGGTATAAATCATATCAAATCAAATCACAGCTAGAGAAGAAATGCAAGGGATGTTGAAGAAGCTGTTCGAAAAGCGGAACATAATTGAAGCAGTGGAGGCAACAGACTGGCTCAGCCCCATAGTAATAACCAAAAGAAATGGGTCCGACAAACACAGAATGTGCATAAACCTTAGATCCTTGATTCAAGAGGTAGTGAGCGACAATTTTCCATTACCAAATATAATAGAGATGATACAATCACTACAAGGAGATGCAATATTTTCTGAATTTGACATAGCAGGTGCATACCACCAGGTTAAACTACATCCAAAGTCGAAACAGTTGACAGCATTTGTGATGCCTTATGGCAAGTACCAATACAAGCACATGCCATTCGAATTGTGTTCAGCAGCATCGATATTCCAAAGGATCATGAAAGAAACACTCTAAGGTATTGAAAATGTCAAGTTCTTCCAAGATGAATTATTGATCCACAGGACCGCTAGAGAAGAGCATGATGCAGCCCTGGAGAAAATACTCAATAGGCTGAAAGAAAAAGGAATTATACTAAAAAAGGGAAAGTGTGAACTTAGACTTTCCGGGGTACACAGTCTCAGCAGCAGGGATGGAAGCCCAAGAGAGCTTAGTGCAAGCAATTGCACCGCAAACCAAGCAGCAGTTGTAGTCCCTCATGGGGAAGGCAGAATATTAAACTAAGTTTGTGAGAGGCTTTTCCAACAAGATGGAGGATCTGAGAAAATTGTTGCGAAAAGTGGAGAAATAGGAGTGAATGGTACAGTGCAAGACAGTATTCAAGGAGATGTAAAAAGATATAACAGAAGCCATCAGCCTTAAGCCATTTAACACAAAGAATGATACTATCATAGCAGTAGATGCAAGCGCATATTGAATAGGGGCAGCACTGACGCAAACAGTGTCGCACTGGGGTATAAAATCCACCCAGACACCAATGAAAGAGTGGTGCCCATTGAAAGTGGACACATAATTCATTACTGTCAAGAACAGATCCAATCATACATAGAATCTAACTCCATACTAGGCAAAAGACAATCTGGCTTCCGTTTCGGGCATGGAACAGAATCCGCCTTATTAGATCTAAAAAATCAAATCTCACAGATCATGGACTAAGGCAAACCTGCCTTGCTCCTCCTCCTCGATCTATCAGCTGCTTTTGACCTGGTAGATCACCAAACACTCACCACCCACCTCACCCATGCAGCCCATTTCTCTAATCAAGCAGCATCCTGGATCACTTCCTTCCTTAAAGGAAGAGCCATGAAGGTCTACTCCGACACAGCTAACGCAGATCCTACCACTATAAACTGTGGTGTCCCCCAAGGATCTTGTACAGCCCCCACCCTCTATAACCTCTTCACAAAACCCCTCTTCGACCTACTTGAATCCATGGGTTTTGCATATACAAACTATGCAGACGACACTCAAGTACTTTTACCCTTATCTGGACTCTACCACCAAGACGCCACGGCCCTTCACAACATCTATGCCACTATCCAAGCTTGGATGGCAATCAATGGCCTCTGTCCTAACGGGGAGAACACTGAAATTCTCATCCTGGGCCGGACAAACACATTATCGAAACTAAGCCCCCTATACAACAACTTCAACATAGACAACTCAACCATCTCCGTATCATCCTCTGTCAAGACTCTAGGTGTTCACATTAATGCAAATCTATCGATGAACAAACAAGTCAGCACCATAGCCTCTGCATCAGCGTTCAGCACCAAACTCATCAATGCCATTAAACCCTATTTATCCAGCCCCAACCGGTTGGCCATAGCTAGAGCAACTATAGGAGCCAAACTCGATTATTGCAACGCCCTTCTAGCTAGTACCTCCGCCAAAAACATTCACAGACTGCAAACCACACAAAACAATGCCTTCAGAGCCGCCATGAGCATCCCTAGAAGAGACCATATATCCCACGCCAGACGTGAAGCCCGGTGGCTCCAGGTCAAAGACTGTATTACTCTGAAAATCCTCACCATCACTCACAGGTGCATCAACAAAACCGCTCCAGCATACCTATATGAAGCAATATCAAGGACCACATCCACTCGCCCCACCAGCAGCGGGAGGTCTAGGCTTCTCCTATATTGCACCGAAACTCTGGAACTCACTCCCTGCCACCCTTAGAGCTGAAACTTCCATCTCTGTCTTCAGCAACAATCTCAAGGCCACTCTCCTCAACTAGCAAGTGGAGGACTACCTCCTCCACTTCTGCCATGTATATTGTAATGTAACACAGATGTAATATAACTATATTGTAACCTGTATATATACTGCTAATGACTATGTAACTAAGTAACTAAGCTTTGTACTGTAACAAGTGCCACAATGTCCTTGGGCTGTTGTGCGCTATATAAATACGAATAAACAAAACAAAACAAACAGACTGAGTACTATCTAAGGGTCTGTTTCTGATAAAAATGTGTTGCAAATAATGCAATTGAAAACATATTTTCTTAGTAATATTGGTTGCAACTAGTTAGTAACCTTTGAAACTGGCCCACTCTGGACAAAAACGTGGTCCATTATGTAAAACAAATACTGGATAACCAGCATGATTGGTTGACACTTCGGGCATTTCCCTATAGGCCAGTCCTAGCCTGAACGCAACATGCACAAAAGGAAACCTACACAGTAGCATTTGCATTTAAAGCGCTAACAAGTACGGAACAGCACTACTCAGTGACAGAGAAGGAAATGCTGGCATGCACCTGGGTGGTAAATCATTTCAGGACATACCTATGGGAAAGAAGGCTCAAGTTATGGATGAACCATAAGCCCCTAGTAAACATATTAGGACCTATAAATACAGTGAATCAGACTCCAAGGTTGACAAGACTGGCATCAGAAATGGAGGAATATCATTCCCAGATCAGACATATACCTGGATGGGAGAATCGACAAGCTGTTTGTCTATTAACCGAGGAATTTTGCTACATGCGACTCCAGCTCAGTGATATTTGGCCTTAGTTGCCCGTGTGGGGTTTTCTATGTAGGCCAAACATCAAGGAAAGTAAAAGAGAGGTAGAATGAATACAAAAGCAACATAAGTATAAAGAATGCACGCTCGACAGTAACAAGACATGTTTCTGAACGCAGGCACACCGTAGCACAATTTAAACTCATCATGCTAGATGTAGTTCACAGACCACATAGAGGAGGTGACCAAGGCAAGAAACTAGATCAAAGGGAACTCTACTGGATAGAAAAGTTGCACAGTCTGACCCCGAATGGTATGAATTAAGACTTTTACTTGGGCGTTTTTATCTTTAAAAACAATTTACTCATTAGGGACACAGAAGAGATGCAACTCCGACAGGATACTGAACAGAATGTAAGAGCTAAGTTACCCTTATGATGAATGATACAATGCTTAGAGTGTAAGCATGGTATCCACCCTGAATCATTCGCCTGGAGAAGTCTTTTATTGATGTAGCTCTGACCTGTGTGAACACACTTAATGTATAAGAACCACTTATGAAACAATTCAATACCAATTTTTGAGACAATGGTGCTTCACCCACATTACAGGTACCTCAGTGTCCTGTCACCAGGATAGAGGATTGAGACGTTCCTCCGCACAATAGACATATTCATCTAGTTAATATCCAATTTGAAAATACTTCAACGTCACAGAGCACTAACTCGGATTAGCCACCATATACCCTGAAGGAGAAATCAGTGCAGATTGTTGATTAACAACCCTAACACAACATTCATAGGAGGACTCCTCCATACTGAGTGTTCATTTTGGGATTACACCACATCAACATCAATGGATGTTATTGGATTTTTAAGTTTTAAGCACAATATCTATATCGGATAACAGCACTTAGCTCCAAATGATTTCTAGGGTACATAACCATTCAATTTAAATGACTCATTCGAGAAATTCCACAAATGAGATACATGTTATGCAATATGCATCAGTTGCCCTAAATATAAGAATATGCAAGGGATTATTATGTTCGCGGTGGAGGCCGCTCAACGTCACTCGCTGTGTTTACATATGATGTCAGCACGCTGCCGCGTAATCATGATGGGTCATAAATAGCTGCCATTTTGAATTTGCCCGCAGTAATTCTCAGATGGCCAGATCAATTCGACTTTGACTTGGAGTGAACAAAGTATGTTAACAATAATCGTTTCCTTGCGACATCAGTGACTTTGGACCAATTTGATCCAAGCACTAAGCTGCCCCCTCACAATGTATTTCTCTGTAGGTTCTTATGAGCCATTATTCGAGTGACGAAAACCAGGAGTGTTGCTAGGTCTGGAAAAGATCTGGGGCTATGCTAATTTTGGGACTGTCGGGATTAGGGGCTAGCTAGCCTTTTTGGTTGTAACCCCTGAGCTTCTATCCAGGGATACAACCAAAAGACCCGTGGCTATACCCCCCTTAACCCCCTCTAGCAATGCCTTTGATGAAAACTGAGGAGACTAACCAAACATTCTGAATGTCCCTGTTTGAAGTAGACACATATATTGGTTCATTACCCCACGGATATGTACCCAATTAGATTCTTAGGTGAAGGTAGGACCTTCTTGACCTTTTCTACCTTTTTTACCTTTTTTACTTGGCATGCTAAAGTATTTACACAAGATATACAGCACATGCCTTTTTAGCAAACCGGAGAGGGTAGATTCAGGCCAAATGATCTATTGATCTACACAGGTTGATTTTAATCAGACTCCATATGAGCTATATCAAGGAGATCCTGTGAAAGAATGATAGACGGAACATTCAGCTTCTTAGCTTCTGACAACTCTGTCTGAAGGTAAGATGACATCCATTGTAATACCCTACATAAATATTGAACACATAGTACCGGGACATAATAAACACCAGTGATTATTGGTTCATTTATTAGGCTGGATAGTCTTGCCTGGAAAGTCGGCACGTTCTAGTATCTCGGAATAGAGGCCAATATGTTGGACTGTATAAATCTGAACTACTTTTTTTCCATCACAAAAAACAGGCAGTGAAGTATATATCTATGATAAGTGTAACTCACAAAGTGGCTGTCAAAAAAACACACACATAAAGACTGTCCCTGTTCAGAAGCACACCCTGACCCCCTGCCAGGGCACGCTCTCCCTAGAAAGACTGGTGGTGTACCACCTATCTAATAGGGATAGCAAGAGATCTTTCCCTCATCTAGAGATCACATTGAACTTGATCACAAACAATTAAAAATCACCAGTACTGGTATTGGTAGAGAATGTTAGCATTAGATCATATCTCTTTTGTGTTATTTCGTATTGGAGGTTACTTCTTGTAGGAATTTCTCTATAATGTTTAATCACCAATTAAGTCGAGACCTCCTCAACAACAGACCTAGTACTGGATCGTTAAAACAGCAAACCCCCACAAAAAAAAGTTGCAGCCTCTAATAGCATTGAACCCTACTAAAGCTACCTTTTGTTCTAGCGTGTTCACTTTGACTGATTGGAACATCATCATGGTCATGAGAGAGCTCATGAACCTATGGTCGACCGGTTTCGATGACCACTCCAATTAGGGTCATCTTCTTCAGGACCAGGTGGTTTATCTTGGGTGACATTCCGTGAAACGTCTGCAATGGCGGATCAGGTGGTGTCTCCGTCCTCTAGGGAGAGAAGAGAAAGGTGGAAAACTGAGGTAAATTCTCAGTTACTTAACACTTTTCATGTGTCAGACTGTTTTAAGAGCAGTCTCTGTGTTTATTTATTCCTTGCCCATGAATTTTTAGCACTATCCATGGACTAGGGCTTTCTTAATGCCCAGCAGTAGATCAGAATCCGGATTGGGAGGGGAAACTGGGTGTGAGGTGAGAGGTAGACCCAGAGAGCCCCAAAAATATTCTATATTGGCAGAGGGGCCACCCCGTTGGTGTCTGGTGGTGGTGACACACACACTGTTACTGTCATACCAAGCCATCTACCAGTGCTCTGTAAGTGGATGTGGCTCTGGGTGGTGGCTATCGTGTGCCAGGCGTTACAGGCAATTAGTTATCATAGTTTCACGTTCTGTCTATGCAGAGATACAGAAAACTGCAATGAAGTTGACTCAATACATGTGCCCCATCTTTTCATCAAACCGCGGTGACTTTTTGGACCCCTTACCTTTAGCGTGCTGCAAAGCTGCAGGTATGCGCATCTAAATATGGCCGGCTATTTTTCTTTCGTATCTGTAATGAAAGGGAAGTGATCAGAAAACAACTCTCTCGGTATTGTCAGATGGTGAATCCCTATCCCTTAACTCTTCTTACCTTTAGAGGTCTGGGGTTTGGTTCTTCTGACGCTGCGTCGTACAATTAATCACTAGCTGGAGCCGACTTGGAGCTCCATATTTGTTACTGCAATCTTTTGATTTGCAATTATGAATCGATTCGTATCTGGCAGATTCTTCCGCAACTGCGAAGCGATAGAGGTACGCTTTCAGTTGATTTATGTTAATCCATTAAATGACACTCAGTTTTCAGACACTGTATATTTCCTTAGTGGCTGATAGAAACAGGCATGTCTCATTTTGTATTTTAGCAATCGAGTACCTGAAAGGGTCCCCAGCAGGTTAATTACCTGTCTGGTAAATCCAAGTCTCGTTCTTTCTTCCTCCTACTTTTTTTCATGCTAAAACCAGCTTAATTGGAAAGTTACATTGAGTTACCTTTATTTTATTTTGTTTTGTTTTTTCATTTTTCATGTACAGGATTTTTTCTATAGAGATTTGTAAAGACCATCCTAAAACACAAGGTACTTCATATAATTTCTTGTGACCTGACTGGTGGGTTTGATGTTTTGGCGCGCCTCCAGTGCGCCTTTAAACCTATTGAATGCAAACTAACCAATTACAGTTTTCTCTCTTTCTTTCTCTCTTCATTGTCTTGTCTTTATTATTTGAACAATATGTTTTTCATGTCGACTTGGTTAAATCTTTTGTTGAATACATTGATGATCAATTGATATTTGTGTTTGAATTGAACTGTCACCTTGCAACGTATGAGACACTGATGAATATATATGAATGCATTTGGACATATGTTTAACCGCCGGTTTGTTTCACCTTGGTTGGTTCCTTGGTTTAATTACTTACAATGTGCATATATATAATTGGTTTGTATAATCAATTTGACCTAATGATCAATTAGCCTCGGATGAAGAGCACGTATGCTCAAAACACGTGTCAGGCTGAACTGCTACAGAATAAATTATATGTGATTTAGCATATAATATTTGAAACATTTGGCGCAGTGTCACTGGATTTGTTCTCATTTTGCTTGTCATACGCACTGTGGGGTCCCTCAAGGTGCGTGCTTATCCCCCTCTTTATTTAACATTTTCTGCCGCCCTCTCTGTGATCTGATGGACAGGTTGGGTGTTCATTTCACAAATGGTGCTGATGACACCCAACTTGTCTTTGAGTTGAGCGGCATATAGACAGAGGATGTGGAACGTGTAAATAAAGTCTATGCAGCGATCCAATATTGGATGGCCAATAATGGGATGTGTTTGAATTCCACCAAAACTGAGCTAATGGCATTTGGCTCTCCCCAGGCCAGATACAATTTGGATAGTCAATGTGTGGGTTTTTGCATTGTAAATCACTGTATCAAAACTGGGGATAAAGTTAAGACATTGGGTGTGACTTTTGAGTGTTCACTTGAACTCAAACATGCACATTGAATATGTCTGTCACAAAGCTCAATATTTTCTTAGGCTGCTTAGGCGAGTCAAACTGTATGTTACAGAGGTTAACGGTGTGATTCTTGTGCATGCTTCGATAATGCTGAGGATCGACTACTGCAACGCCTTGATGATCGGGGATATTAGAAATTGTGTTAGGCATCTTCACGTCCTGCAGAATGATGCAGTACGTTTTGTTAAAGGGAACACCAGATACCAGCCCATTTCCTAACACAGGAGTAAGTTACATCGGCTTTTGGTGGAAGCGCAAATTTGCTATAAAACTATGACTATTGTCCACAAATGTTTGTATGGTAAAGCTCCTGACTATTTGAGAAAATGTGTCAAAGTTCAACATCACTATAGATCTACTAGGGCAAGTGATTCGGGTTGTCTCTCCATTCCTAGGAGTAGAGGAGCTAGGGGTTTGGGCAGACCCTTCACTGTCCGTAGCGCTACTTTTTGGAATCAATGGCCCAAAGAGCTTCATTCAGAAATTGATATATTGAAATTCAGGAAGGGGCTGAAGACAAGACTGTTTGAATATTTGTTTGTGTTGATACTACGCCTGTCTCATCTCTGCTTTCTTCATCCCACCCTTGTTGTTGGGTTCTTTGGCAGCCTGATGCCTGCAGGTTTCGGCGCCTTATAAATGCACAAATAAAATAAGCGCTGGGGGAGCCCAGAGGCAGTGCGAGGGCAACTGGACATGCAGGAGCCTGGGCCCAAGTTCAGAGGGTAGCCAGGTGACCAGTGCGTGGAGCAGTCTGGACATCAGCAGGGGAGAGGAAGAGAGAAAGCGGAAGCGAAAAGGAAGGTCTTGAGTTTCTTCCGTAACCAGAGGTGGTTCTGCTCAAGTTTGAGAGAGGCAGGGTGACTGTTCAAGAGATAGCCCCCAGCCGAAGAGCGAGATCTGCCCCCAACTCTCTGCTTCGAAAAAGCACCTGACCCTCAGAGAGCTGGAAGTGGTTGAGCAGAGAGCTCGAGAAGGGAGATGTTTAGGAAGAGAGAGAGTTGGAGGTAGTGCAGTCCCAGGCTCTAGAAAGCCTTGTGGGCGATGCAAAGGGTCTTGAACTTGATCCTTGCTGCCACAGGCAGCCAGTGAAGAGATTTCAGAGCTGGAAAGATACAACCCCTGGGCTTGAGGCCAAGGACAAGTCTTGCAGTCCTGTTTTGGATAAGCTGTAGAGGTCAGAGAGTGGAGGCAGGCAGATTTAAAAAGAGGCTGTTGCAATAGTCCAGCCTATAGAGGACCAGAGCTCTGGAGACAGTGAGCTTCTGGGGGATAGTAAAGAAAGGAAGAATACCTCTGAGGAGGTGCAGCTGATAGTTTGACTTCTTATAGACATCAGAGATGTGAGGAGAGAAGGAGAGGGTGGAGTCAAAGATGACACCAAGGTTATTTGCCTCAGAGGTAGGAGCAGGATGAGGGCCCAGATTTGGTGGCCAGAGAGAGGAAAGGGGGGAGCTGGTGTTCCAACAAAGAGGATCTCGGTCTTGCTGGCATTAAGGCAGAGATCATTAGTGGCACACCATTCCTGAAATGCGGCCAGACAGTCTGCTATGAGAGATGGGGAAGAGGTGGCTGAGAGGAGCCTGAAAGAGAGCTGGGTGTCATACGCATAACACTGAAAGTTGGAGCACAAAGTAGCGATGCAGTGGGCAAGAGGTGCAAGGTAGTGGTTTAAAAGCCAGGGAGAAAGGTTAGACCCCTGGGGAACACCACAAGAGGATAGAGAGATAGAAGAGAGGAAAGACCCCAGTTGGAACTGAGAGGGTCGTCAGTGAGACAGGAGCTCAGCCAGGCCAGGGCCTGATCATTGATACCCAGGTTATCACAGAGGTGATTGAGCAGGATGGCATGGTTGACCGTATCAAAGGCAGAAGAAAGATCGAGAAGAATGAGGGCAGAAGGAAGGTTGGAGTCAAGGTTAGAAAGCAGGTCTTCACCGGTGTTCAGAAGAGCAGTTTCTGTGCCTCTGGCAGCTCTGAAGCCAGAATGGTGGTCGTGGAGTCAACCAACAGATTCGGTGTGCAGACTAAGCTGGGAGATAGCCAGCTTTTCCAATTGTTTGCCCAGAAAAGGAGTGATGGAGATCGGGCAATAGTTAGCCAGTGAGGAAGGATCGGCAGAGGGCTTCTTTTGAAGGGGGTGCACAAGGGAGTGCTTAAGGGGGAGGGTAAGGTTCCAGTGGCAAAGGAGTGATTGCATAAATCGACAAAGGCTAGACGAAGGGTGTCAATGTGGTCCTTGATGTTGAGGCTTTCATAGATCAGACTTGTCAAGAAACGTTGTCTGCGGTGAGGAAGGGAAAGGAGGAGAAAGGAGAAGGAGAGACGGCCACAAGTGGGCCACGACTGGAGGAGGAGGTTGAGGGGGTAGAGTTTTAGTTATGAAATGAGAAGCCAAGGCCGTTCAGAGGGAACAGGAGAGATAGAGACTACAGCAGAATTGGCTAGCACCTTGCAGAGGTGAAGAGTTCGACCGAGTTGTTGGTGCCGCAGAGAGGAGGGCTTGGATGTGGGCTCTCTTCTTAGCGAGGACATAGAGTCTGTATTGCCTTTGGAGCAGGCGGCAGGACAGTTTGTCAGGGGGTGCACCTGATGCCCTGCACTTCTTCTCAGCCACTATACACTTGCCTTTAAAGGTGACGAGGTCGGAATCATACCAAGATTTGCACTTGGATTTGTGCTTCAAACGGATCCTCATGACAGGGGCAAAGACATCAAGAGTGTTAGAGATAGAGCGATGAAGGTTAGATAGGGCTGTGTCAGGGGGTGCATCAGCCAGAGGTGCAGAAGGAAGAGCAAAAGTAGCGGCCAAATTCTTCACTGACACACGCTTCATGGGTCGGATGACCGAGAAGGTTTGGTGGCAGTGCTGGAGTCGGCTTGGCCTGAGGGGAGGGGGGGAGAGGTAAGGGGAAAGAGAAAGTTATTTCTCCAGGAGAGAGAGGTGAGAGGGTTAGAGAAGGGGAGATCTGAGTAGATCAGAACATCCAGGGTGTGCCCTGCAGAGTGAGTCGGGCCTGATGGAAGAATAGAGAAAGAGTTGCAGAGGTTGCGAAAAGTCCCGAAGAAGGGCAAGTAGCATCCAGGTGGATGTTCAGTTCTCAGAGGAGGAGAAGTTGAGAGGTAGAGGTGAGGAGGAGAGGTCAGCCGACTCTGAGACCACAGTGAGAGAGAGGCCAGGAGAGATGGAGAGCCTGCAGGCCAGGCATTCAAAGGAGAAGTAGTCATGCATAGGAATGATAGAAGCAGGGATCCACTCAAGGCAGATCAAGACTAAACCCCCACCGGGACGGTTGTTTTTGGGTTCAGAGAGGATCTTGTAGCCATCAGGAAGGAAAGTGTCAAAGCTTGTGACAGAATGGCCGTGACCCAAGTCTTGGTGAGACCAATTACATCCAAATCAAGTTCTTCCAGGAGAGGGCAGATGTCAGGAGTGTTTGACAGCTGAGTGAGAGTTGAGAGTAGCAATGAAGGACTTCCGTGGAGGGGTACGAGTCAGAGGTACTCCCTGCAGATGTTTTGGAGGTGTCTGAGGATGGGAAGAGGACGAAGGAGCAGAAGGTAGCCAGGGAAGAGGAAGAGGGTGCCAGGGGGGCGCCAGAGGTATTGAGGCAACAGGGTGGCCAGAGAAGCAACAGAGGGTGCTGTAGAGGTGGCAGAGGATGGAGGCGGCAGAGGAGCCAGATAGGGGATAGCAGGAGAAGAAAGGAAGTAGATAAGGCATGGGAAGCATCTATCAAAAAGGAGGAGCTTGGTCCGAGGACCCTGGACCAAGATGGTGCCATTTAAGTAGACATTAATGATGGTCTTCGAGAAGTGGAAGGGGGCTAGGAGGGCCTTCCACCGGGTGCCATCATTAATGGGAGAAGAGGAAAAAGGAGAGAGAACAGAGACCATATGTTGGGTCCAAAGGCCTAGCGAGGGAACAACAAATAGGATGTCGGTAAGGGTCTGTCTGGAGGAAACACTAGTGTAGGTATCAGCGTTAGGGAGGCCTTGGTTGGACACCAGGATGTCCATTTTGATCTTCCTCCTGACAGACTTAATGAGAGGGATAGGATAGTCAATAGAAAAGCAGTTAGAGAAGTTAGTAGAGACAGAGAGCACCATAGAGGGTGCATATAGGAAGCAGGAGGGAATGGGAGGGAGGGGAGCCACAGCAGGGAAGGGGGGTAGCGCTGGGGAGCAGGCAGGCAGGGGGTGTACCTGGGGGACACACAAAGGGAGGGGGCAAACAATGGGCAAGAAGCAACAGATCAGAGATATCAGATGCAATACATAGTCAACAGCAAAGTACCGCGCACAGTAGGGAACATAGAAGAAAAAGGATGCAGACGCAAAGAACCAACAACAAAGCACAGATCTCAGCAGGGGACCTAGAAGGGAAGAAAGAATAAGGGAACAACAAAGCACTGAGCACAGCAGGGACCTAGAAAGGAAGAAGGACAGAGTTAGAAATAAAGCACGGAGCACAGCATGGGACCTAGATTGGAAGAAGCAAGCAGTGTAGTGTGACACCAAGAACCGTGGGGAACAGCACAATATCAGAGCAAAGGAAAAATGTACAAAATCAGAGCAAAGGAGGACGCATAGTGTAAATCACAAAAGGAGCCTAGAAGTAAAGAATATGCACATCAGCAATGCAGGCAATGCAATGTAAGCCGTGAAGCAACAGAACGTCAAGAACAGTACACAATAGATCAAGGGGGGGAGGTATGGTGCTAAGACGAGAGGGGTGGGAAGGTACTGCAGAAAATGTGGGGTCCTAAGATGCCAGGGAACGCAGCGACTAAGATAAGGAGGGGTGCACGTGCCCAAGTAGAGAGGGAACGCATGCGGCCTAAGTTTCGGGGGAGTGCACGCGGCCTAAGTTGCGAGGTGGCACCCACGTCCAATGTTGCGGGGGAGTGCACACAGCCTAAGTTGCGAGGGGGAACCGCGGCCTAAGTTTGCGAGGGAGCGTATGCGGGCTAAATTGCGAGAGAGCGCACGTGACCAAAATTGCGAGGGAGCGCACGCGTCCTATGTTGCAACGGGGAGCATGTGGCCTAGAGTTGCAAGGGAGCCCACGCGGCCTAAGTAGCAAGGGAGCGCACGTGACCTAGGATGCACGGGTGCAACCAAGGGTGCGAGTGAGCGCAAGTAAACTGATGGGGGGAGGGGAGGCAGACCTGTCACGGGGGAAACAACGCATGTGCAAGAGTGAGAAGAGGCACCGGATCAGGGGGGTTGCATGGAGTGCAGCAAGCTAACTCTCCCCGCACCTTCTTACCTTGCGGCCACAGACAGGAGGGTGAGGTCATCCGCACTCACTGTCTATGCCGCTAACCTTTCGCTGCCCAACACCTGCGTCGCTCAACACTGCAGCCTTGTCCTGCAAGGGCTTTGCCGCAGAGGGTCTGCACCTCTGTTCTTATAGGCACGGATGCGTGTACGCAGTGAAGTGTGCTACATATAATCAGGCAGCGTCTCCTGCGCACCTGCGTTGCTCAACACTGTGGCCTTGTCTTGTGAGGGCTTTGCCACAGAGGGTCTGTTCCTCGGTTCTTATAGGCACAGCTGTGTGGACGTAGTGAAGCATGCTACGTGTAATCAGGCAGCGTCTCCTTCACACCTGCATCGTTCAAAACTGCAGCCTTGCCCTGCAAGGGCTTTTCCATAATCGGCCAGCGTCTCCAATAGATATGTGAAGGGAATAATCTAAGCAGCCTTCAGAGAGGGCTAGATTGTCGAGAAGAAGTCAGCAAAAGCATAGCGGCACATCATATGACCCCCTATTACATGATGAGAAAATGACTAGCAAATACATTATTGATATGATAGGTTATTTATAACGCGCTTAATACCCAGAGGTATTACCCGGGTAATTACCCAGGGATCGAACCTGTGTTGCTCTGAGTCATCTTGCTTCCAAGGCGGGCACGTTGCCACTGAGCTATTCTTCCCACAGCAGATAAAGAAACATAAGGGACCAGTGGAGAAGAAAATGAGTAAAGCAGAAAAGAGAGTGAAAGAAACCCAAAGAAGAAGACAATAAATAAATTATGCAAGGAAGGCTGTCAAAAGACAAGACATTTGTCGTGGAGATTGGATAAAGATTTGAATGCCTCAGAAAGACAAGTGGATGATATCTCAGTACAGTGCGTCCATTCAGGCATTGAAAGTACATGAGTGCTATATCCAGACAGCAGATGAGAAGAAATTGAACAGGGACAGAATTGCACTTTATAGTTGAAAAGATACTGAAGACAGCACAAAAAGGGCAGAAAGAGAGACGACAGATGCAGGACAGGTACAAAGAGATGAGTGGCGAATAAGGGAATTACAACATCAGGAAGAAAAGCAGCAGAAAACGCCAGAAGAACAGATCAAGGAGAATACTGAGGCAGAGGCTCCAGAGCAAAAGGAGAGCCTGAAGACACCTGAGAGAACACGAATGTATGATAGAACCAGACCAGAGGTGTTGCTACGAGGTCTCTGGGGGCTACAGCCCCGGGTCTTTTGGTTGTAGCCCCGGATCGAAGCTTAGGAGTTACAACCAAAAGACTAGCTAGCCCTGACAGTCCCGACATTTTTTCCTGACCTAGCAACACCCCTTAAGCAGACTACTCCAGAAAACATGTGGGGTAAGAAGACCTCCTAAAAAGTAGAAATACTTTATAATGGACTAACCTTTTCTTTGTTAACAAAGAGGGATAATGTAGTGACGCAGGAGCGCAGCATTACCACACACTCAACGAGAAAGAGTGCAGTGTGGGGAAGGTGCGCAGAGTGAGAGAGGAATGAGAGGGAGTGAGCAATGGGAAGCAGAGCTCCAACATAAGCACACATGTTTGCGAACCTATATGTAAGTACATGTTTATATAGAAAAAGATACGTGTGACTGTACCTACCTGAGTCAGAGTGATTCACACTTCTGTAGCTGAGATGTGGCTTTGAATGGAAAAGGAATAAAGTGAACCTGAAGTGCAATATCCGGTCCAATCCCAGGCCCTCATGGGCTGGAGGTGGAGTGGTACTGACCTTGCCCGAGTGGGTTCATGCCTCCATCATCCCCACTCAAACCTACTCATTCTTTGAAAGACTAGTCTGCAGGCTGTCTGTCTCACCTACTTTCTCTCGTACTCTCGCTACATCTACAGACCCCCAACTGTCCTCCCTCTTCCTCTCAGAATGGGTCGACCTGTCCTCCTCGGTTCTTGCCTCCTTCCCCAAACCTATCTTCCTTTGGGACTTCAACATCCATCTCACCTCTCTCGATGGGACCACCGTTCTCTTCCTCAACCTCTATAACACTCTTTCCCTCTCTAGCCTTCCTTCTGGCCCAACCCACTTGGTGCTCCCTTGATGCTCTCATCTCAACTGACATCCCTCTTTAACCCTCTCATTAACCCTCTCTCCTGGTCTTACCACTCTCTCCTCTCTTCTCACCTTGACCTTCCCTGTCCCCTGACCCCTCCACCTCAGGCTCGCTTCCGCCACCTCTTCTCCTTTTCTCATCTCTGTCTGTCCGCTATCCAGGAGTGGTGTGCCGCCAATGATCTCTGCCTTAATGCCAGTAAGACTGAGATTGTCCTCATCCGCACACCTGCTCCCTCCTTTCCTGTCGCTATCTAGCCAGCCCCTCTTGGCCCTCTTCCTTTTCCCACCTGTGAGGCTAAAAACCTTGGGGTCACACTACCAGCTGCACCTCTTCAGAGGTATTCTTCATTTCCTCTCCTTCCCCCACAAGCTCACTGTCTGCAGAGCTCTGGTTCTCTCTAGGCTGGACTACTGCAACAGCCTCTTTCTAAATCTGCCTGCTTCTACTCGCTGCCCTCTGCGAATCATCCAGAGCAGGACTGTGAGACTTGTCCTTGGCCTCAAGCCCAGGGATCGTATCCCTCCAGGACTGAAATCTCTGCACTGGCTCCTACTGGTTGCGAGGATTAACCCTCTGCGTTGTCCATAAGGCCTTCTGGGGCCTGGGGCCTCAATACCTCCAACTCTCTCTTCCTAAATATCTTCCTTCTAAAGCTCTTCGCTCATCCACCTCCAACTCCCTTAGGGTCAGTCGCTTCTCCAAGCAACGAGTAGTTGGTAGATCTCTTTCGACGGCTGGGGCCTCCCTCTGGAACATCCTCACTGCCTCCCTGAAACTTGAGGAGAACCAACCCCGGTACTGCAAGCACCTCAAGAACATCCTCTTTGCTTCTGCTTTTGCTCCTTCTCTTCCCTGCTGAACTCCTGAATGAAACTGCACTGATCACCTGGCTAACCTCTGATCTCGGGCCCAGGTCTCCTCCCCCGCCAGCTGCACACCTGCACTGCCTCCCGGGCAACTCCTGCACTTGGGAGCTGTTTCTGTATCCCTACAGTCCCCACCAGCTCTTGACACTTGATGTCTGCACTTAGCCCTGCACTTGCCACAAGCTGACTGCACTTTTACCTACTGTTTTTTTAATTCTATTTATTTTTTTACTGTTGATCCTATGTATTGCACTGCCCCCTCCCTCTACTTTCACCCCCCCTTCCCCAGTACTTGCGCAATCTTAATGTCACCTGGCCTAGTAAGATCATTGTCTCGGTCGTACCTCTGTTCCCCCTCCCTTACCTCGTCGCGCTTTGAAACACTTGTCTATCGGTGCGTTATAAATGCTATATCATATCACCTGCACTGCCAGTCTCCTTCTCTTTCATTCGATCGATGAAGCATGTGTCAGAAGCTGCATTTGCCTCTTCCTTCATCCCTCCTCCGACCTCCTCATTAGACACTCCCTCTGACTCTGTTCTTGCTAACCTCCACCTATCGCCATCACCATGGACATCTGTGGCCCTATCATGAGGATCTGCATGAAGCCTGTCTCCAAATGCAACTCTTGGTATGACTCTGACTTGGCCGCTTTAAAATGCAAGTGCAAAGCTGCAGAGAGGAAGTGGCTGGCATCTAGCTCATCCTCTGATAAACTGCCCTTCCGCCTACTCTAAAGGCAATACCGTCTCTCTATAAGCTCCAAGAAGAGGGTCCATGTCCAAGCTCGTATCTCTGGAGCCACCAACAACACAGCTGAACTCTTTAAAATATGCAAGGAACTTGCCAATCCTACTGCAATCTCCTCTTTCCCGCCCTTCCCAGGCCCTCTGCTCTGCACTGGTCGACCACTTCTCCTAAAATACTTTGGACATCGTGCCCTCTCTGTCATCTACTCCCCCCTCCTCCTCCTCACTCCCTCCCTCCCTCTCTCGCCCCCCGTGGCCGCCCTCACCCAATGCTCTCCTCTTTCTTTCCCATTGTTCCAGATGAGATATCTAGAGTCGTCCGCTCTATGAAAGTCTCCTCTAAAGAGGTGCTCCCCGGTTCCTCCAGAACCATCCAGGGTAACATTGCCTCTCTTGCTCCATCCCTAGCTCATCTCTGTAACCACTCATTTGCAACTGACTCCTTCACTTAACCCCTCAAGCATTCTCTTCTGCACCCTCTCCTAAAAAAGCAGCCTGCTGACCCTTCTTGCTCCAACTCTCTATAGGTGAAACGTTCCCTCGAAGCAGAGAGTGGGAGGTAGATCCCTTACCTCGGCTGGCTCCTCCGTCTGGAACGGCCTCCTTTCCCCCCTCCGACTTGAGCCAGATCTTCTAAATTTGCGGAAACTTCTCAAGACCTTCCTTTTCTACTCTTCCTTTCTTCTCCAACTCCCATGCTAACTCTACCTCTTCTGCTACGACAGGGGGACTGGTCCCTTCAGAGTTTATACAGGGTCCAGAATAAGTGCCCCTCCAGTCCCCACTGCATCCTTTACCATCACTTGCCCTCGGGCTTCCTTTCCCGGACTCGCTACTTGGACCACCCTGCCTACCGCACTCATCCTCCCTTTCCCCCTTTTCCCCTGGCACTTGCCACCTTGACCCGCCCAGCACTTTCCTGGTCCCTTCCCTGGGGGAAACCCACTCCTGCACATTTCCCTCTACAGCCTCATCCCCTGCACTTACCACTGCCTTCTCAAGCACTTGCACGGTAGGATTGTTACATGGCCTATATAACGCTTTGTTGTTTCATTATACCCTTGTACCTCCGGCCCCCATCCACACCACACCACACCCCCCGCCCCCTCATCTTGTCTTGTGGCACCTGGAACAACTTGTGTATAGGCGCCATACAAATGTCCAATAAATAAATAAATGCTTCTAAACAATTCTGCAGTAATACAAAAGTGGGGGCTGGCATGGAATCCACTACTTTCATTCACCTTTTCCATGGCCGTCAAGACAACAGTGCTAGTTGACCGCATCAATGGCAGTGTGAGCTCAAAAAGATGCAAAAGTCACCACCCTGTGAAGTGTCAATTGTGGAGAAAAGGGGAAGGGTTCACTCCCAACAGATATAAACTTTTCTATCTGTGACAAACCCCTTCATTTTGAAAACGTCCTTTTCAAAACACCACCATATTCGGCAGCAATTCGATATTACCATTTTCTCTCCTAACGTGACAATGGCCCTAGAGACCGCAACAAGTGCAGAGTCGGCACTAGTTTTGTGCCATTACAAAACGGCTAAACTATGGCATCCCATGAGGTGTCATTACTGAAGGAAAGAGGCACCCTTTAGTCTAAAGGTAATTCAAAAATATGCCACAAGATGCCAAAGTGAGCAGCCCACTATAAAGAAGACATATGTACCAGCATCCTACACAATCTGACTATAATCACTGAATCGTAAAAGCATACACTACAGAACGTGACTTCATGCAACAAGGCACAGTATTATAAACCTGTGTGCTAATGGAAAACGGAACCGAGGAGTCCTAACCAGACAGATGAGGAGAAGCGATCTGACTTCTACAAAAGCCAACAAAGCCGTATCGACTACAACTGGCGCGAGCGCAGACAGAATAATCTCTGGAGAGAGATGGAACATGACTGGCACTTTTGGTAAAAGTGCAAAGTCACAGCTTCTGGAGTGTTTACCAGGTAGAGAGGAGAGCAGAGAAGAACACCCGATTCTCTCTGATCGTCCTGGCCGAAGTGATTGCTAGTCAGAAGAGGGTTTTTATGATAAGATGGTTCAAATTAATCAGGAGATGAGTCTCAAAAGGGGGCTTCAGCAAAGCCAGGAGAACCTGATGCAGAGCCCAGTGGGGGCATTAGGTATGCGACCGATCAAAAGGCTATGAAGCAGCCTGGTAGCAGTGTCATCAACTGGATTTCCCTCCACTCACGGGGGTCAAAAAGCCTTGAATGTCACCCACTGGTCCTTGAGTGCAGAAAGAGATGGGTTTAACTGGAAGCTCTCCAGCAAAAATCAGGCAATATCAGCCAGACCACACCCGAAAGGGAGAGGAGAATTTTTGCCATATCACTTTGAATCTGTAGGCCTCACTGGCAGAAAGGATAAGCGTAGAGGGGCACCTGGGTTACTGGACCACAAAGGTGATGGAAGAGGAAACACCCTGCCTTCTGAGTCCCTCCCTCTAAATGTCTACGCTGCTCAGAGCAAATTGTCAACGGGTGTCGAGTCCCCCGACCTGTAGTGCAAGGGACGAGAAGACTGGGATAACTGAAGGAGGAGAGGAGGAACCATGACCTCCAAGCCCAGTAGGGAGCAATGAGAGAAACATGTGCCTGGAAGGACTTGATCCTCCTGAGGATCTTAGGTGATGAGGTGAACAGGAGGGAACATTTTAGAGGAATTTAGCAGACCAATTAATGCAGAGGGTGTCGATGTGCCAGGCTGCTCAACCGGAACTCCATGAGCAGAACATATCACTGAGAGAAGAAGTGGCCAATTGAAGTGATCCATTAACAATTGAAACAATGTCGGACTGAAATAGAGTTCCTGGGTGCAAGGGAACATCCTGCTGAGGGAGCTGACCACAGTGTTTTTGACGCCCCTCATGTGCGATGCTTCCAGAGACAACGAATTGTTCACTTCCCAGGAAGTCAGATGAAGGGCAATCCTAGCCACAGAGAGGAACACATTCCCCGTCTTGTCACATAAGAGGCATCCATCATGTTGTCGGGAAGAATTTAAATAGACGTGGACCTGATGAGGAGGGAGAGCACACAAGATGGATTGCCGCTAATTCCCACCAGTTGGAGGGCAGGCCTGCCGTGGAGAACAAAGTGCCTGCATAGTTGTGGTGCACAACAAGGTCCCATCACCTGAAGCTCACGCTGATAGTGATGCCTGCTCTTAGAGCAGGGACGTGTGGAAATCTCCTGAGAAGATTGTTGATATCCATCCGCCACTGGAGACCTGGCTTCATCTGAGACAATATTGGAACAGCCAGATCAAGGAATAGGGATCTTGGAGTCCAAAGATGATGCAGAAAATGGAGTGTAGATGAATGCGAGCCCAAGAGGTGACAAATACGGCTGCAGCCATAAAACCTTGAATGCACAACCATCTCCGAACAGTTGTGCTTTCCAGCCAATAGATCCGAGACACTTCTTGCTTGAGACTACTTGCCCTGGCTTGTGTAGCTAAACCCCTCAACGCTCACACCAGAAAAATGCAACCCGCTATGGAAAAAGGGCCAGCACAACTCTTGCAAGGAGAACAAAGTTGTATTTCCGCAAAAATAGAAATGCGCCAGCAAAGCATTCTGCTGCCACAGAACGTTCTGGAAAAATCAGCATGAGCAAGAAGTTAAAAAAGGCACACAGCTAGAAGAACAGCAGGTGTCCACACACTTGTGGAACACTCCTGTCCTCTGCACACCTATTTGTGTTATAAAGCAACCAATATGAATTTTATTTATCACTTCTATTCAAAAAAGAATTAAAGACAAACTTTCTGTTTTTCTTAAAACCATAAATAATAAAGATTTCTGTGTATTGGTATATACAGTGGTCCAAATTACATCAAATTTGACAAATGTCACTATAATTTCTCCAATATCCAGAATAACATTGATCACTTGAGTTTTCAAACCGATATAATCCTAATGCATACGGAAATAGTGTTCTTCATTTGTCAGAGTTTGCTCTACACGTTTCGGGAAAGTATCTTCCCTTCACCAGGAGCTGGTTATTCAAATTCCTTCCTTTCTATTCCATTTATTGATAATTTTATCTATAAGAAGAACAAATATTTCTATCACTTTTCACGTCTTCAACATATACTCAATAATTCTGCCCTGATTCTTCTATTGATAATCACCTGGATGTGCTCAGTTCCAACGTCTGGGATTTTCCAAGAATTATGTTGGGTTACAGGTGTCTCCTTATAAATATAAAGATAGCCTCACTTAATTCAAACTGGCCCTTTAACTGTATCATTGCCTAAAAAATTGGTTCTACTGGTAATATTATTTGTAATGAAAGTCTTCACTAATACCTGTATCTTGCTGTTAGTGGTCTCCCACTACTGCTGCCACTAGATGTCTCTTATACCGCTACGTTTTTTTCCGGGAGGGGAGGTGCTGTCTGCTGTCCTTTTTCGGGTCCAACGTCCAGATAAATATCCTATAGACACAATAAAGGTAAGATTTTGTTTACAAAGAAGGCCTGTGATGGACTCCTAATGACTACATTAGTATCCCCAATGTCAACTACTTCATCATCTCCTCTCTGGTCATACTTACCAGTGTATTAGAGCCCAGGTACATGTGTATTTCTCGTCCTTAGCAGCGATAGTGTTAAAATACCCACTCTTTTTTTATTTACGTCATTGCGGCTTTCTCGTCATTTTTGTCATTTGTTTACTTCCATGGGCGAAATCCCATCTTGTAGTGTACTATGCGCTGGATGTATTTCTAGTTGCATATGCCCCCAATATTGTTGGTGCAGTTCAAGGTCTATAGGATCCAGATAACTTACATGATCTTAAATATATGAAATTGAGCCTGAATATAAAATTATTGGGACATACTGCAGCTCCAATTTAGAGCGTGTTATGAATTCCAATTTCGCGCATGCTATGAGTTCCTTTTTTATTAAATTTCTTTTGTTGAAATAAACAGTAAAGTATTGTTGTAGGAATCTTTTGACCCGGACTGAAGAGTCATTAACGTACCGGACGCCTTTGCATTTCAAGAGCTTCTGTGGCAGTAGCTTTGGTTGTCCCTTTATGCTACCATTGTGAAAGTGGGAATACAGTGGCCTTTTCTCCCCATCCACATGCTTATTAATAGCATCATGCTCACATTCTATGTACCACTGTAGCATATTACCTCATGTGTTAGTTGGTGCATATTCGTTTACACAAAACATCTTTGAAACATACATTCCATATAAGTAAGTGCATCAAACACATTTCTGTCGCATTTCTTAGCAATGGTAGTGTCTTAACTTGGGTTAGGCCCTTAATCTAGCACAGCACAAAAGCAAGTGCATTAAACACATTTCTGTCAATTCTTTTAGCAACTGTAGTATTTTACTTGGGTTATACACTTAGTTTAGCGTAGTCAGTTAATAGGTGATTTATCAGTCCTCCTGCCTGTATTTATAGGAAGGCTCCTAAGTTGAATTCCTCATTCATACCATCCGGGGCTAGGCTTCCCAATTTTTCAATCCAAACTAATTCTCTCTGGTTCATGTGTTTTCCATTGTTGCCGCCTCTCTGTGGTTTCCTCACTACTTCTAGTATTGTAACTTTCAATTGGGCAATTGTGTGCCTATTTTCTGCAAAATGCTGTGCCACTGGTGACCTAAAGTTGTTTGTTCGGATGTTGCTCTTATGCTCGTTCCATTGTTCTTTCGCTTTCCTTACTGTCTGTCGCACGTAGAATATCCCACAGGGACAACTTAGTCCATAGATCACTGATCTTGAATTACAGGTAGCAACGTCCTTCAATTGTATTTTGTTCCCATTCTGTGGATGTCTTATGTAGCTGCCTCTCATTACGTTATTACAGTTGTTACAGTTCACGCAGGGGAATGTGCCTATCTTCTTTTTCTTCAGTATTTGTTGTTTGTCTGTTTTTGGTTTTTCTGCCTTTACCAGTTGGTCTCTGAAATTCCTTCCCCTCTTATAGGCAATAATTGGAGGTTCAGGGAACAAAGCCTTCAGTTGGGGATCCAGTTCAATCAATCTCCAGTTCTTCTTGATCAATCTTGTGATGTGATGACTTTCACTGGAGTATTTGAGGGCATACAGAAATAATATCTCTTTAGACTTCGTTTTTGGAATTAGAAGATCCTTCCTGTTTAGCGTACTTGCTTTCTCCTGAGCTTTTTCAATGACTTCCCTCAAGTAGCTTCTCTTGTCATACCGCTGTGCCATTTTCAAATTTTCGTCTCACAGTGTTTCTTCTGTTGGTACAATCCTTTTCAACCATAGGAATTGACTGTATGGTAAATTATTCTTCGAATGTTGCATGTGATCACTTAAGTAGTGTAGTGAATTATTTACATCTGTGGTTTTATGGAATATATTGGTTATTATCCCATTTCCTCTCAGTTCCAGTTCAACGTCCAAGAAGTGTAGCCACACAGTGTCACCAATGACATAAATTACATAATGTATTAATCCGGCTGGGAGGTTGGTGCGGCCCTATACATAGACTGTCTGCTCCATAAGGGATGCCAGCCCATTGGTCCCAGCCTGTCTGTTCATCTTCTTCCACGTGGGTTCCTCCTTGCACCCCATCAGGCATGATGCTACAATTAATTGGTGATTAGGTAAAGAAAAACATTGCAGACTATGGCCCCCATTAGGACCCTGGCGTTAAGGGGTTAACGGCGCCGTAAAAGGTGTCGGCGCCGTTAAACCCTTAACACCTGATTACGAGGTCCCTTTGCGGCTCCCGACCTTAACGGCTGGTTTGGACCAGCCGTTAAAGTAGGGACCCGCAAAGGGACTTTCGAGGTAATTACGGTACCGCAATTTGCGGTACCGTAATTACCGCCTTATCCAGTCCCATTGAGCCCTATGGGAGTGGGGAAGGGCCAATGGTAAATGGGGAATTATCGCCCTGCCAAATGGTTTTTGTCCTAAGAACAGGGGATTGGGGGGGACCCCCTGCCCCAAAAAGAAAAAAAAAACATTTGGTCTTTTTTTTCCCGTCCTTTTGACTCTAATGTATTGTATTTCGATCCTTTGTATTCGATCCTTTAATCCATAACCGCACCTGGCACTACAGACAAGGGCTAGGAGGATACTTCGAGGTCATTGCATCGCACACATTAACTCAATTCCAGACGCGTCAGTCTCCATCTTAAGCTCCCGACTCTCGTTTTAGCTATGTTGTTTTGCCCCTACCAGCACCTCGCAACACAAATCATGTGACCTATGGTGAAGGCAACAAGGCCCTGCCTTCTGATCGATTGGGGGTCTAACACTTTTATGGGTGGTGGTCTGGGACTGAATGCTACCTTGGAATGCTGGGGGTCTTGGGATGGGGGCATCTGGGTGCTATTACTTAGAGCTGGAACATGGAAGGTCAGAGGCTTGTGCCCTCCTTCCCGTAGGATTGCTTTACGCAGAGAACCCTTAACCCCCTCATGGCCTTGCAGGGAGTGTTCCTTCTGGAATACGAATGTAGGCAACATGAGACAATGAAGGCTCTATGAATCTCTGCAGCTCTGGCCTTTTTCACCTGTGCCCAAGCTACAACCTATTCCCTATTCTTGCATACATACACTTATTTCCATGTGCGTGCGGCTTGAGCCGCAGCCCTGGCTGCAACGCAGAACTAGGCTCAATTTCAATATGGTTGCTTCTATCTAAAATGGTGTTTCAGTCCCCATGTACTGTAAAGCTAAAGCATACACCACCCTCCCCACACTGTAGCACGTCAAACCCCCTCTCCCCCCTGTAACCTCTGCAAGGCCCTACTGCACACTCTCAGGCCTCTACCGCATCCGAAAGTGCTTGGGGACCTGGGACGAATGTCCCCCCTTCCCAACACTTGCGGAAGACACGCTCTACCCGAGCCGGTCAGGAATCGGAACTGATTAAGAAAAGATCCTGCATATAGGCATTGGATGAGACTTCTCAATGTTGATGAGCCAGGCGATCGAAGACAACAGGTGAGTCAACCACTTCACTGCAGACCTCACTTCCTTTCTGGAAGAGCCTTGAATGAACAGATCTTCCAGATAGGGAAAAGGATCAGACCTTGCTCTACCACCAGGGTTACCAAGGGCTTTGTGAACATCACTGGGGTTCGCCGAGAATTGAATGTGCTGGTCACTAACTCCAAACTTCAGAAAGCGATGGTCGGCTGCATGAATTCAGATGTGAAAACAAGTATACCGGAGATACATGAAAGCCCACTAGTTCCTGGTTCACACCAAGGGGACAATACACTGAAGTGTCTCCATCTTGTATTTTTATTTTGGAGACACATTTGTTTACTCCCTTGTGATCTAATGCATGTCTAAAGCCACCTGACACCCTGGGAATCCGAATGACCATTGACCACTGGCCTGGAGAGCGACTGCATCAATCACTGTCTTTCTTCTGGTTTAGATCTAGAAACCACGTTTTAATCACAGCTGTTCTCATTGGATCCTTGGGCTAAGGGGTAATGCCTACCCCTGTATCTGGAGGGCATGACTACAATACATTGGAGTGACCTTTTAAACCATGGTCAAGGCCCACAGATATGTTTTGGAATTCATCCAGATTTCCATGATGTGAAAGAGTTTTCCTCTACCAGACAGAGGAAAGGCCTGAACCTCTGAGTGGGTGTTCGCCTACCCCTGAGGCAAAGCATGACTCAGTTGGCTACCACAGGAAGCTTGGGCCCTCTGAACAGCCAGGTCTCTGGTTGTGTGATCAGGTTTTCTGTTTCAGTCTGAGGGTGCCAGAATGATTTTCCTCTTCTCGGCCCAATTAACCTTTTCTTCAAGTTATTCACCAAATAACTTGAATCCCTAAAAAGGGAGATGGAGGGCACCACCTTCTGGGAGGTCACTCTTTGCTAGTCCCATATGTGGAGGAGTCTCCTTGCTGACAGGGATGCGCCCATGATCAAAGCAGCTGCCAAATGCAATCAAAGAATAGGTCAGACAAGAACTCTACTTAATGCTGCATCATGTCATGTAGGGAAGAAAATTGAAAGGTATACAACCCCTGAAAATCCTCCAAAAAAGCATGGTAACTATCAGGGCAGTGTACAGCGAAAAATGGGAGCAGCACCGACCTTCTTGTTGATGGGGTCCTGCACTGCCTCTTCCTGAGCAACATCAAGGTTTGGCTGGTTAAACTTGATAACAGAGAGTCGGCCTCTCGAGAGGTTGGAAGCGACTGGTCCTCACCATGCAAGGCATACATTTTTCCATTTCGCTAAGATTTTGCCATTTTTATCAGAAATCAGGGGGGATACCCTTTTTCATTTCTTCTTAAAGTCTGCCTATTGGTTGATCGTTGAAGTTAGGATGATCACTTCTGCGAAAGACCATCCAAGCAACCAGATGTTCTGATACAATGGCCACATTCGCGCGATCACAGATTTTGCCCTTTGGGTCTCTTTTGGACGCTTCCTCCAATGCTGGACGTGAAAAGGAGGTGCACGCTGAAGAGGAGAGGAAGGAAATATCTACCTCATGTATTTCATGCCTCTGCATTTCCTCCTTTCCTCTCTCAGAGTGTGTCTGATAATGGATTTGAGATCATGAGGGAAGGATAGGCAGTGCATCATCTCATTGGCTCTGCGATGAGGCAGAAAGGGGGTGGGGCACAAAGAATGTCAGGAGTTGGGAAGCATAAAAGAAGGCCATGGGATTTGGGAAGAGAGCACAATAAGGGTTGGCGTGGTGGGGGAGCACAAAAGTGTGTTGTGGTGCTGGGTTGGAGTACAAAAAGGGTGAGGGTGCTGGGAAGCGTGCAAAAAGAAGGTCATGGTGTTGAGGGAGTACAGAAGATGGTGGGGTGGTCGGGAGAGCACAAACGAGAATGGGGGCTGGGAAGCACAAAATAGTGTTGAGGTAAGCACAAAAGAGGGTCGGGTGGTGGGGAGAGCACAAGAGGTCCAGGATTTGGGGTGTAAAAGAGGCAGGAGGTCTGGCCTGACAAGGGCCGAACGCGAATCGAGCCAGTGAAATGGCTACGCAAACAGGGTAGAGAGATTCTGTGCCAGGGGCTGGTGACGTAGAAAAGAAGAAACAAAGGGGCTAGTGGCAAAGAAAAAACACCAAGGCAGAGAAAGGTATCAAAAGGGGATGGAACCTAGAAAAGAGTGCCGGGTGAAGAATAGGGGTGTCAAAAAAGTGGTCTGAGGTTGCGAAAAAGGGTGAAATGGGATAGGGGTCTAGAAAAGTGGGGTTGAGAAAAGGGGTGAATATAAGCACATGGCCTGAGAAAAGGGGTGAAAAAAGGGTCTGGGGCATAGAAAAAGAAAAAGTATACGTTCCCGAGAAAATGGGTAAAAAGGTGACTGGCGTCTGAGAAAAGGGGTGAAAATGGGTCTGCGGGACTAAGAAATGGTGTGAAAAAAGTGAGCTGGGGCTGAGAAAAGCAGGGAGAAAGGGGACTGGGTCCAAGAAAATGGGTGATAATGGGGGCTGTGGGCTAAGAAAATGGGCTGGCAGCTGAGCGAATAGATAAAAAGGGGGCCTGGGTCTGTGCCAGGAAAACGGGTGAAAATGGGGGCTGGAGGTCAAGAAAAAAGGCTGAAGAATGGGGTGAAAAAGAGGGCTCGGCCCAAGAAAAGTGGCAAAAAAGGGTCCGGGGACAAGAAAAAGGGATAAAAGAGGCTGAATGCTGAGATAAATTGTGAAAGGTGGGCTGGGGTGGAGAAGAGTGTTGTAAAAGGGAGGTGGGATTGAGTAAAGGGGTGAAAGGGGGTGGTGCCTGAGAAAAGTGGTTAAAGTGGCCAGTGGGGGATGAGAAAAGGGGTGAAATAGGGTCTGGGGCCGAGAAAAGGGATGAAAAAGTGGGCTGAGGGCCAGTAAACGAGGCGAAAAAAGGGCCTGGAGCAGAGAAGAGGGTGTAAATGGGCTGCAGGCTGGGAGAAAGGGTTAAAATGCGCTAGGGGGCAATACGTACGGGTAGAAATAGTTTTGATGGTCAAGAAAAGGCAGGAATAGGGGCGGGGGGGTTAGAGGGGGAGGTTGGAAAACGATAAAGCACTTACCTGCTCTACTTATTGGAAAGTTGGGGCTTGCTCACAGACATTCCTTTCTACTTCTCAGCTCAGGGTGGGAATAAGGAGGAGAGGCGATACAACGGGAGACAGGCCGTGCAAAGACACAAGACCAGGCGGCCATTTTAGCATCAGACAAAGCACATCCAGGCCCCCACAGGTATTGTTCTGCGGCCATATTAGAACAAGCAAATGCTCCCTTCGAGGTGTGGGGCTGAGCATTGGCAAACGAGGGATCACTTGTAATCGTCACAATCATTAAAATATATCCCTTCAGTGGTTTGATTGGCTACAGGTGGCTAGTTACCACGCCAACCACATGTCCATCCTGATTCTCACTATCCCCACCTCTCTCTTTTGTGTCAGCAACGCTTGCCAATGCGTGGCTTATTGTATAAGGAAGAACATCGCATTTTGGCAAAGATTCTCAATGGCGATGACAATTACTGCATGCATCCGTCTCAAATGGGCAAAGTTAGAGAGAGGGCTAGAGCGGATGCAGGAGAATACAGGATGAATACTTGATATTTCACAAGTGGTGCTGGTCTGCAGGAGCTGTAAGGAGGCTGTGTCCCAGTGGGATGCGAATAATCTTGTAGAATGAATTTCCAACTCACTTTAGGAGTGAGAAAGTTATTGATTGGAGACTTAATCCATTGATAGTAGCACTGTGCATGAACATAACATTAATGGTGCCATTGTGGAGTGTTTGCCGGAGACTATAATGGGGTTTGCTCTCTCCCCACCACAGGCTTCGGTTGGGCTCTCATCTTCGCACCAAGCTTGGGTGCCATCTCAAATTACTTCCTGCGCCGGAGGGCCTTGGCGCTGGGCCTGGCGTTCACTGGCACTGGCCTCTCTTCCTTCGTCTTCTCGCCATTCTTCCAGGCTCTCATCGATGCCTACAGCTGGCGGGGCGCCCACCTCATCCTCTCAGCAATCATGCTAAACCTATGCATCAGTGGCGCCCTGCTGAGACCCATCCCTGCGCTGGAAGGCACCGGTCAATACGACAAAGAGGCGCAGCAGTCATCCAGATGCTCCCTGCTCCTGTATAAGCTGTCCTCCATGCTGGACCTAAATTTGTTCCGGAACCGTGGATTTCTGGTATACTCAGCTAGCATGCTGCTCATCTGCACTGGCTACTTTGTGCCTTACATCCACCTGGTTCCACATGGCAAGGACCTTGGCCTCAGCAACTACGAGGCAGCCTTTGTCGTATCACTGATGGCACTAGCAGATGCGGTTGCCCGGCTTCTCTCTGGTGCCTTCGCTGACCTCAAGGTGCTGAAGACGCTGCACCTCCTGGCCCTGTGGAACTCAGCAACAGGGCTTACTCTGCTCCTCCTGCCAGTGGGCGCGACCTTTCCTGCCATGATGACTCTGGGCTTCATCTACGGCTTGAGCACCGGAGCATTCACTCCCCTCTCATTTGCCGTGCTGCCCGATTTGGTGGCGACCGAGCGGGTGACCAACGCCACCGGCCTCTCTCTAATGGTCATGAGCTTCGGGGTACTGCTGGGCCCTCCACTATCAGGTAACAGTGCTGGGAAAAAAGCAATAACAGAAGTGAAAGGGAGTACAGAGAGATGGCTAGGAGATGAGAGAGAGGGAAGAATGGGCTGTCCAGGAACTGGTATGGACTGGGAAGGTGATGGGAAAGGACAGCACTCGGCAAATAGATTTGTAAATACATAGGGGGTGAGGTGTCATTGGGGAGAGGCTGGATGAAGACCCAATGAGTTGAAAGGAGGCTTTAGGGTAAGATGATCAGATGTCGCCCTGTTTTTGGGGGACTACTTTTCTAGTCCTTTCAATTAACAATGGAGGTAGTACTGGTTATCCATAATCTAATGATTTTTAAAGCAAAGCCCAGGTCTGAAAAAATGGTGTCCTGGTGACATGGAGTCACATGGTTGTAGACAGAAGGGAAAGAAAGTTGAAAGATCTCTTTAAGTAGATATGAGGGGACTGGAGGGGATCATGGGAGGGACTGGGAAGAGTTTGGAACGGAATGGGAATGGTTTTACAAAGCGTATTGGAATATGAGGTGGAAAGGGAATTGGAAAGGACCTCAGAAGTAGTTGGTTAGGGGTACGAGGGTGACTGGAAGGAGAAGGAAAGGGTTGTGATGGAGAAGTGGGTTCGTCAAAGAAAAAGGGGTACTCGGAACAGGGAGAGCAACGGAAGGAGATTGGAATTTGTTGAGGAGGTGCTAGCATGGCAGGTGAGAAGGCTATAAAAAAAAGAAGGGAGCGCTGCACAAAATGGGAGGAGGGTCGTAAGGTGATGAGAAACGGCGAGAAGGCATAGCGAGAGATCTACTAGGGGATGCAAGAGGGATGTGGAAGCATTGGGAAGGGCTTGGAAGAGAGATTGGAAATATATGTAGGTTATGGGAATTAGATGGAAGAGAACTGGAGGGGGATACAAGTACGGGATGGGGAAGGAGCTGGAAATGAGTGGATGAAAGTCTATAAAAGATGTTAGGGTCCGGCGGTGAGATATGAGGGCTTACCAGAAGATGTGGGGCTGGGCACAGGGCTGAGGAGGCTGGGAAGGAGATGCAACTTGCTGGACAGAATTAGTTAGGTGATGGCGAGTAGGTTTAGAAGTGCATGCCATGTACTGCCAGTGTGGTTCCATATCTTACTGTTGTCTCAGTTTCCCCTTGTCGTCTCTTTAGGACTCCTAAGGGACCTCACAGGGGCCTTCCGGGTGTCATTTCTCGTCTGCGGGGGATTCATCCTGGCCGGAAGCTGTGTTCTGATGTGCATCCCCTCGTTCTTCTCTGGGGTCTCATCCAAATGCCAGAGGAAGAAGGATAGCGGTGCGCTCCGTCCTGCCAAAGATCTATCACCAGCCTCCTGCGTTCTGATGACACAGCGCTCCACTCGCCATTCATTTCCCAGACCACCCGGCTCTCCACTGCGTCTGGCGCGTGCTAACCACTTTGTGGGTGCAGACACACTGGCTTCTAAAGGAACTGTGGAACCTACGTGTGGCTCAGTCCTATCCGCCTCTGAACCTTAGGGACAGCACTTAGAGGACCCTGGGTGCATGGCCTCAGGGGACTGTTTGTTTTCTAATCGAAGAGGGGGTCCAACCACCAGGAAACCTTTTATTGGTTTTTCATGAGAGTGGCTTGGCGGTCACGTGACCTATGAAGACCTTCTTTCTCAACTCCATCCTATTTTTAGTGGTGGGATAGAGTAGGTGGAGTATGCAAACTGTTTCAGGTACATCCATCTTCCCGACTAGCACACTGAACCCCAAACCCCATCAGTCATGTAATTACCCATGTTGCTTGTTCATTCAGCATGGCTGCATCCTGGTTATTAGTGCACATCCCCTAACAGACCCTGGTCATGAAGGGAGGGAAGAGTCGATAGCATTTTCCTCCTCATCATTAGGAAGTGGGGCAGGCAGCTTTCGTAAGACCCATCTGGTGAGCACACATGGGGCCCTCCATACTTCCCTATCAACTATCTGTCTTTTCCTAGTGATTTGGCACTAGTCTTTTCATCCTGAGATCTGCCTCTGAATACGTGCTCCCTAGTTAGACACGCCACGGAGGTGGCGGAATATATTAAAGATCACAAGATTGATGTATGTACTAGCATCGAGACGTGGCGCCATGCAGCCACAGGACCATCAGTAGCATTGGCAGTCCCTCCAGGATATAACATCCTACGCTAGGACCGCACAGCTGGCCAGGGGACTGAGGTAGCTCTTATCTATCATATCTCACTGAGAATTCATAAAATAAGTGGCATCACTGTGGAAAATTGTGAAACTATTAGTTAAATTATCAACTAATCCCAATACCACCATTAATAACCTTTTGTTTTATCGACCCCCGGACAAAATGCCGGACTTCCTCCTCCATCTTAGTGATGTGATCCTTCCCATTCTCAAACCTTTATCTAAAGTGATCATTCTGGGGGACCTGAACCTAGGGCTGACAGACCCAAATGATAATATGGCCAATCTTGTGAATTCCCTGCTGGTGGAACTTGACTTCCAGCAATGTGTCACATCTGCAACGCATAATAAGGGAAGAGTGCTTGACTGGGTTGCCACAGATAATGTTGAGCTGCAAAACATTGAGGTCTTACCGTGCCCGTGGTCGGATCACTCTGCCGTACACTTCGCTCTGCCCTGTTTCGCCCAACCTATAAACAACACCAGGACAAGGTGCTGGACCAAAGTCAGGAACATGCGTTAACTCATCGCCTCAGCCCTAGCACCACATTTAGCTCCCACATTAGACAACCTAGCCATCCATAATATGGCAGACTGTCTGGCAGAGGCCTACCATAATATGATGACAAACACAGTAAATGATTTATCTCCCGAGAAAAAGGACCTAGCGAGGAGCAGGCCTAAACTGTGGAGCTCCACAGAAATCAAAACACTGAAGACCGCATTGTGAAACTATTAGTTAAATTATCACTCCACCGTGCACTTCGCTCTGCCCTGTTTTGCCCAACCTATAGACAACACCAGGACAAGGTGCTGGACCAAAGTCAGGAACATGCGTTAACTCCGCCTCAGCCCTAGCACCACATTTAGCTCCCACATTAGTCAACCTAGCCATCCATAACATGCGCGACGGTCTTGCAGTGGCCTACCATAATATGATGACAAACTCAGTTAATGATTTATCTCCCGAGAAAAAGGGCCTAGCGAGGAGCACGCTTAAACTGTGGTGCACCACGGAAATCCAAAGACTGAAGACCGCCTAAAGAAAGGCTTTCCAGCTCTGGAAAAATTATCCATCAACTGATAAATAATCAGAACTCCATTGTGGCTAAAGCTCATAAAACTGCTGTCTGTGAGGCAAAACAACTCTCATATGACCGCAGAAATGACAGTGCATCCTCTAGCACCAGAGAGCTGTTCAAGATCTTGAAAGAACTAGAATACTAATGCCCAGGGGTTGATGTGATCATTAAGGATGACAACTGGTGTAAGACAATCCATGCAGCTATGATAAAAAAAGTGGAAACAACTAGAGAAAACATGACCTCCAAACGCCTGCCCACGCCAAAGGCTTTGGACACCGGAACAACCCCAGGTCCACCCCGCAAATTCCCCTTTTCTCATTTAGGGCAGTGACTAAGTCAGAAATATCAACAATCTTAAGCTTGCTCAAACCTCCCACCTGTAAGGGTGGTATTTGTCCGGCAACAGTTGTCAAGGCCTGTGCATCACAGCTGATACCACTGATCACCAAATGTGTCAAATCTTCCTTTAGGGAAAATGTGGTTCCAGCCTTCATCAAACAGGCATGGATCACTTCACTGTTAAACAAACCATCCCTCGAGCCCTCCTTACCTGAAAACTACCACCCAATTTCCAATATTCCATTCCTGAAAAAAATTCTGGACAAGTTTGCATACACCTAGATTCAGGGGTTCCTAAAACTTCATAACATAGTAGGAACCAAGCAATCAGGTTTCAGGAACGCCCATAGTACCGAATCCATCTACTAGATCTCCAGGCTAATATCCTAAATCTCTTTGAAAAAGGCAGCACAATACTTCTGATGCTGCTTGATCTATCTTCTGCTTTCAATCTTATGGACCATGCCATTCATGTCTCAAGACTACAGAAATCATCAAATTTCTCATCTGACACGGCAGAATGGATTAACTCCTTTTTGTTGGGTCGAAAAGCTAAAGTTGTCTAAAATGATTCGGAGACAGAGGATTTTTTGCTGTCGTGTGGAGTACCCGAGGGGCCGTGCCTCTCACCCACACTTTCTAACATCTTCACAATCCCCCTCTTTAAGATGATGGAAGATTTTAGGGTGATCAATGTGAATTATGCTGATGATTATGCTATAGCCCCAGGTCTTTTGGTTGTAGCCCCGGATATAATATCAGGAGCTACATCCAAAAGGCTAGCTAGCCCCCAGTCCCAACAGTTCCGACATCAGCGTAGCCCCAGGTATTTTCCAGACCTAGCAACACCCCTGGCTGTTTGTGTGGTGGAAGGCCTACATAAGGCTGATCATGTCTCTAAGGCAAAACAGGCTATGCGCTGGCTCCCAGGGGAGAGCAGAGTCACTTATCACACCCTGTGTATTACTCGCAAGTGCCTTTATGGTAAGAGCCCATGTTACTTGGCCGAGGCAATTTGTTGACTTCCCTCGTGCAGAGTACTTAGATCTAATAACTCCCACCTTTTCAATGTCCCCCTTCCAAGTTGTCCATAGTGGCACAGGGCTCCTTTCCACACTCCGCAACTACATGCTGGAATGCCCTGCCCCCGGATCTGAGAGCATGTACCAGCCTCTCGAACCTTCAAATGTGAACTGAAAACTCTACTCTTCCACTAACCGCTACCCTCCCGGATGTGCCTGACTTTGCTTACTCCCCTGACTCTATCCTAGAACTCTCATGCCTGTGGGCCTCATCTATGCGCTCTACAAATAAATTAAATAAATAAGGACTTCCAAGAGTCCCTGCCATCTTCAGGAAATCCATGATTCCAAACCTAACCAGCGAAGAACATATGCCTGCAATGGTGCAGTGTGAAGCCTTTGATGATGGAGGACTGTAGTGGGCCAAGGTGTATTGTTCGGAATTATGGATGAGCCCAGCTGATCACTGCACAAGGCTGAAGGCTGAGAGCACTACATTCTGGTGGCCTATAGAAGACATGTAGAATTCTATAATGCATTCACACGGTCATCATGCCACTCATGCTTGGGTTCTATAATGCACATATAGGAGGATCCATAAGTCATATATGGAAACACAAACAACTTTGTGGGGCATCATATTGCATGCATATGGGCTTCATAATGCATGAACAGGGCTCTATGATGGTGATGCGGGGGCACCAAAATACATAGAGAGGGGGTCCTAGCACACATAGCAGGGCTCCATAATACACACATAGGGAGCTTCCGAATGCTCCTTTGCAGCCATCTAAACACATATACCAGGGCTTCACAATTCACATGTAGGTTTTCCATACAACACAATTCATATATATATGGGCTGATACCAGACCTCGATAATAGACATAAAGGGGCTCTAAAAGGCACATACAGGGAATTGAGCATGCACGCACGGTGTATCCATAATGCACATTGGCTTCATAAAATCCAATGCATGAACACGCATGTCGGATTTCATTTCTTGATATTCCGCTAAAGGTGCCAAGACTTGGGAGAAAGCTGTGCATTCCTCTGCTGGACCGCTGGCTCTGCCTGCTTCTCGGTCTTTCCCTCAATATCATAATGTATGGTAATAATGCTCTGCCTAGCCTTAGGCAAGGGTGTAAACTGCTATGATATTAAGCAAGGTGTGCCACATTTACGGTACCATCTGCAGTGTGATGCTGCCATTCCCAGAAATAGCCCTATAGCCACGGCCGTCATTTAACCAAAATGCCTGGGGTAGCGGAAGTGACAGCACACGACCCTTGAACTCCAATGACATCACAGGAAGTGATGTTATTTGACACCACCCCCAAACGTCAACACGGGAAGTGATGGCACATGACGTTTCACCCCTTGACAAAACAGGAAGTGGCATCACACAGCATTGTTCCAGTACACTACGAAAAATATGGGTACAATATCACTGTATTGTGCTATACATTTGATACAAGAATGTATCACCATATGTAGCATTAATATCAGCGTGTATAGCGCAAACAACCATAAGGAAATAAAGCACTGTCAATCGGCCGGTGACAAACTGTTGCTGCTAGAACGGAAAACAGCGTATGATCAACCAATATAGTGAGAAACACTGAGATCAGTATACACCTGGAACAAACACGTTTTTAAAAGCTTTCTACAGCCTCAGAGAATACAGAATTTGATTCCAGATTCGGATGCCGGTGTTGCCAGGCTTTATCACCTGCTGACAGCAGGCATGTCAAACAAGGCTCCCACAACTCGCGGGAGTCTCAAACAAAAAGAGGCTCTGTCCCGCACTGTTGCAATTTAACCTAATTCTACAGCAAAAATAGGCTGGAGGGAATCTTCCTGTTGTCCAAGCAAATCTCAGTCTTTCTTGGGATAAGTTAAAAGACTTCCCCAATTAAACACTTATGTGTGCTAGAAAAAAGTTTCTTGATGATTTTGCCATACAAAATGGTGGAGGTGACTGCTACTTTAATCTCGGAACGGGACAAGGAGGAAATCTGACGCGGTCAGAAGGCATAGAATACAGAAATTGCAAGGGGCACATCTCACTGCTTGTGCCAATGTGTGATTCTGCCCAGTGGTATTGCGTACCTCAGTCCATCCCTGAAAATATGCTCTATTCCATTTGGAAGATTGTAGCATAGCCCTGTTTTTTTTTATTTGCAATGCATTCTGGGAATTGTAGACCTGTGTTTAGAATGGAGAGATCCAAGACTATCAGTCAAAGAATGCACGTAAAATGACTAGATTAACATCTCCCGATTGGAATGTGGCAGAGATGTCAGCAATTCTGCGAGGTAGCATAAGGAAGAAGGTGGCGGCATACTCTAATGCAAAGTGCACATACTGCACTGAGGAGCACATGTTGCACAATGCCTGTGAGCTTGAAGCAGCAGATAACATACACTCTTTTTTAGAACCGAGGATACAATGAGAGATGCAGCAAAGAAGGCTGGCATTACTATGCCAGAGTGAAGCTATTTAAAGAGGAGTGCCTTTCATAAAGAAATGTGTGGAAAGCGTTCCTTGCTAGTAGTCATGGTGCACTTATAGTTGCACCGGCTCTTTGGCTACACACTTCAGAAACACAGATAGATGTTAAGGCAACCATGAGGGTTTTCAGGAAATCATGGCCTAAAAAGGTTTTGTCGAAGATCACAGCATTGGTTCAAGTGAGTCAGCCAGCATTAAAACTAAGGTCTGGTGTGTCAACTGCCAGTTTAGCTACTCGACTGAAATGTGCATGGGGGTTATAATGCCTCGAGCTAAGCACCTCAGAGCTGAACAAAATAAAAAAGCTAAAAATACAGTTTTGTCAGTGATTCTGCGAGGTATCGTCTTTCAGCGGTCTTTGGTGTCACGATGAAAGAAATAAACAACCTCCAGCAATATCAGTTTTTGACCTTGGAATCACTATGCTGACTGCAGATTAAACATTGGCGCAAAAGTAAGCATCATCATTGATGGACGCAGATGTAGTATGTAGATGCAGGCCTCCAGATAAGGTGGGTACGAGGCCTTTTTCCACAGGAAAATCTTGCAAATATGACAGCTTTATTATTTTCCTGGGTACATTTACACACAGGTTTAGAGCACAGGGCAGTGCAAAGGTCAGGGTACTTGATAGAAACTAGGAGACTTCTTTTGATTTTTATCTACATGGATGTAATTGCAAGCCACCTCTGAAACAGAATGGATTTCTCTGAAGCCTTTCAAAAAAAGAAACTGCACACTGTGATAAAAGGAATGGCTTCTTTCCATTCAGCTTTAGAAGCACTGTGCATAATTTCCTAGAATTCTAGGATTGTATAATAAGATGGAAAACTAAGTTGAAATTGAGAATTAATATTTTGTAACAAATTATGCTTTTTTTTCTAGTGAAAGCAAACCAGTATTGCACCATTGTATTTTTCAAATTTCTGGTGCTGTGTGCCTAATCATGCGGAGGCAGATCATTTTTACACTGATAATTTAATTTACACTCTAATTATAAGTGTGTAAAATGATGACTATGCACAGTCTAGATTACATCCATTCAACCTTGCAGTAAATGGGCTACATTACTATAAATGGTCAGTGGCAGCCGTGTCTTTGCTCAAGGGTGAGTGATTGTCATTACACCAATCACAGGTATTTAACTTCATGTAGTGCCTCATAAATGGTTCATCCAACATCTAGGTACTGTGATTATTATACCTCAGTCGATACTCAGTTACCCGGCCTCTGAAGGATGTCAGCCAATAAGATAGCTCAGCCGGTTGAGCACTCATTGCGGCAATCTGTGCGTGATCTGTAGGTTGCAGGAACAAATCACGGCAAGTCCAACTCAGCCTTTTATCCTTTCGAGGTTGATAAAGGAGTACCGACTTTGGTTTGGTGATAATTGTCATAATTGTGATAAATATGTTCTATGTACAGCACTTGGCCAAAAGCACTACATAAATAACCATTTGACCATTAGATTAGATGTAGAATTTAGCATGGGGTCCTTGCCTCGCTGAACTGTTGTATCATAACATTGGCATACCTTTAGGTAGTAATAGCTCCAGAAAATGAGGACTCATTAAACATCAAATGACAATTCTCACTCGAACCTCAAAGCACACAATACAATTAATATTTGCTTTACTATGTAATTGGTTAGGTTTTTGTGATTTCAACATTTAAATATACACAGGAGAGATCAAATGGCAAGACCTTAGAGAAATACTGAAATGTGTATTCTGTCACAATGCAGAAAGCTGCCGCATGCTAATGATTTCCATACAGTTTGTGCATGCGTCGGCTGAATGTCACATACATTTTACTCTCTTGCAAAGGAGAAAAGTTATTTTTACTCTCTTAAAATCATATTTACTCTCAATGTTTAAAAACGGGGATTAAAATCCTCCCACCTCAAAATCTTATCTGGAGCACTGTGTAGATGGTTTATGCCACATTATGCAAGCCAGGCAATAGGGGGGGTCACAATATCTTGTACACATTTGAAGACAACAGTGGCAACCTTACATTTAATTTTAGCTGGTAGTGGGAGCGTGTGAAGGTGGCACAAGATTCAGGTTACATGGGTCCTGTACAGTGCATTGGTAACAATCTTAGCAATTTTGTTTGAAGCACCTGGAGTGTAGCCTCTGGATTCGATTAATGTGGCACACTTACAGAAGGAGTACTAGTAAAACCACAATATTGACCATGTGGGAGGTTTCAAAATGCAAATGTTGCCACTTACTTATTCTAGGTCGTCGTGTCTCGCGGTTGTTTTTGACTGATACCCACCCTTTTTCCATGGCAGAACTAAGTCACAATGCGCCGCGTCTGGCTCAAATAAACATGAAACCATGCCTTTTCTCTTGGGAGGAGGATATTGTACCGGCACTCATTGGTGCCCTTTAGCACCAACAGAATAGACAATGAAGTAGTGGTACTGCTGCAGCACTGCGCATCATGCATGACTGTACATGTGGCTCACAATAGCAGTCCTCTATGTTCCCTCGGGAGGGTCTGCAGAATCTCCTCTTGGCCTATTGTGTGGGGGGAAATGGGCTACGTGCCTACCTTCCTCCCTAGTGCCCTAACCAGTGAATGCAGTGCACTACTACCAAGCTCAGTCCCGCTCAGTGAGTTGTTCACCTCACTGATGGTGACTGTCACACAGTGAAGTCAGTCTGACCCACCTCACCACACAGGCACGCTAGCCTCCCTCTTCTCACATATGGCTCACACATGCTCACCACCAGCACAAGCACCTACCACCACCTCACCTGCTCTCTCTGACTAAGCTGTCCTCACAAGTTACCATCTTGGGGCCAGTGAGCCAGCCAGGCTGCCACGGCACGCTACACGCACACAATATGGACAGGAGACAGCAGGCAGGCCGGCAGGTGAAGGGTCTGACTGTGGACTGTAGGAGTCAGACTGTCACTCAGGTTCTCAGGACAGGAAGAAATGGAACACTGGTGGTCCCTCCAAGGCAGGTCACACTTGTATCTTCTGGGCTGGGGGATGAGGTGTGTGGCTACATTGCTACATTATAGCAAATGTGCCTGTCTGCCCAAGTGTGCTCTTGTCGGCTAAAACTCCTGAAAGTCTGGGCCTGGGTGGGCCCAGCCTAGGGAAATAAATCGAAACTACATGCAGTGGCACGAGTTTTAGTGCCATTTTCCGCACCCAGGCGGCCAGGCCGGCGGCATGGCATCTGAGCTAACGCTACACACGAAACGCTGCCATTATGCCATACCTCCATTTTGCAATGGGGGCATCATCAGCGTTGGGGTGGAAAAAGGACCGAAAGGCACAAGGGCGGCCCACAGAAAATATATTAAAAAAACTTTTTGGGCCAGCGTAGCAAGTGAAACAGCAGGGGTCGCAGTTGTGACCCCCAAATGACATTGCTGCCTATAGCCATCATTTTTCTGTTAATATAACTGACAACTGGATGTCTATCTTTCCTTCTTTTTGTAGAGACATACACAGCTTCTACACCATATGCAATTTGACTGCTGTGCTCTTGTCTTGTTTCTCAATCTACAGTCAATTTACAGTCGTTTGCTTTGGTTTTTTATTTGTATAGCACTCACAGCCCTCAAGCATCTTGGCGCTTAACTTAAGGCATATGGTCACAGTAAGTGCATTACAGTAGTTACAGTTCAGGCCTACAGACAGCCTGGGTCATGCAAGCGAATACATACATGAAAAACTTTCCATAATGAATAACAAATTAGAGCATATGTATTTAGGTCATATCAATAACAGACAGAGAACAATATAATACGGCAGGCGCACCTCTGGTTGCAGGGAACTATAGCCCGTACATGATGGGTAATACTAGGTGCAAACATGTACTTAGGACGGTTCGCCTCACACTGTAAGCAGCTACAATCAGTACATGGTAAGTCATAGTGGGTTCAGGTAAGGTATGCAAAGGAGCTTCAGCCGTTGCAAAATACATCTTGGTGGATTTAAATATAGTATGCCAAGACGAGCTTGCCTCATGTTGTGGGGAGCTACGTTCAGAGCATGGTTGGTCATAATAATTGTCTAGTGTAGAATGTTGATTGAATCAAATATAGTATGCCAAGAAGAGCTCGTCTCGTGTTGCGGGGAGCTACGTTCATAGCATGGTGGGTCATAATAATTGTCTAGTGTAGAATGTTGATTGAGTCAAATATAGTATGCCGAGAAGAGCTTGCATCGTGTTGTGTGGAGCTACGTTCAGAGCATTGTGGGTCATAACAATTGTCTAGTGTAGAATGCTGATTGAGTCAAATATAGTATGCCAAGAAGAGCTTGTCTCGTGTTGCGGGGAGCTACGTTCAGAGCATTGTGGGTCATAATAATTGTCTGGTGTAGAATGTTGATTGAGTCAAATATAGTATGCCATTGTCTTTTCTATTATACTGGCTACTTCCTCATGCTTCACTCCCTATCTCTGGGTGGTTTCTATCTTTTTCTGTGTTAAACTCCAAATCGATATAGTCCACCCTTTCTTGCAAATTTGTTATCCCTCCCATTGCCTCACACTTTATCATATCCTTTCTTAGCCTCACTTCCTTCCATTATCCCCCTTCTGTCTCTGGCCCTGAATCTTTCCTCTCCCGTCCATCTCATTTTTTACTGGTTTTCTGACCTAAAGCCCTCAGTTTTCCATCCTTTGTATTTGTATTTATTTGTCTTTTATATATCGCCTTAAGCCAAGACGCTGTGCATAGAACAGGGAACGGTACAATAAAATGAATAAGCAAAAATTAAGAAAACAATCAATCAAGCATGTTGCAATAGGTGAGAAATCAATGATTTACGGAATAAAGAATTGACAAAGCGAAGGGAGTAAGGAAGGGTGTTCCAGTGAAGGGGAGCTAAAAGAGTGAAAGCGCGATAATGAGATTGACCACAAGGGCGCGAGGTGCCATCAAGAGAAATTGAGAGGAGAAACAGAGAGACTGAAAAGGGGTATAGCAAGATACCACAGCAGAGAGATAGTCAGGAGCAAGACCATAGAGACATTTGAAGACAAGGCATAGGAAATAAAATTTATGTTGAGTGTGAAAAGATAACCAGCCAAGAGTAGCAAGAGAGGAAGAGATAGAGTCTCGGAAAGGAAGGAGGCAAAGAAGATGAATAGAAGAGTTAAAAACAGATTTGAGAGGGGCAAGACGAGAAATTGGGAGCCCAAAAAGAGCAGAGGAGCAATAAAAGTGTTGGGAAAAGATAAGAGGAAATCAACAATTTAGAGGCTTGAAAAGTGAGAAATGGACGGGCTTTACGGATATTGTCTAGGTGAAAGCGACAAACGCGCGAAGTTAGAAATATTTTATGAGAGAAAGAAAGACTAGAATCAAAGTAGAGCACAAGATTTCGGGCGTAGACCAGATAAGAAGCTGGGATGGGGGAAGGAAATAAAGGAGGGTAGGGGAGAGGGGAAAGGGTGCTAGCAGGGGAAAAGAACCTCAGGTTTCCCAGCATTAAGTGTAGGATAGTGAGAAGACATCCAAGATGTAATGGCCAGAAGACAAGCAGAAAGAGTGTGGTGAATCTCAGAAGAAAACGCGAGAAAAAGTTGAGTGTCATCTGCATAAAGGTGCAGATGACACCGAAGGAAGAAATAATGGCGGCAAGAGGGGAAGTGTAAAGAGAGAGCAGAAAAGGGCATAACACGGATCCTTGTGGAATGCCATGGGCAAGCAAAAAAGATTTAGATGATTTGCCAGCACATGAAACAGAGAAAGTTCTTTGAGATAGATGAGATTGAAACCAGGATAGAACTGAGTCCACAAAACCGAAGGAAGCAAGAGACGCCAGTAAAAGAGAGTGGTCGACAGTGTCAAACGCGGCAGATAGATCCAAAAGAATGAGAAGAGATGAGTGTTTAGAATACCGTGCAGTAAGGAGTGCATCCAAAACAGAACTAAGAGCAGATTCTGTGTAGCCAAGAGGGCGAAAGCCAGACTGGAATTGTGAAAGAATGGAAGAGTTAGAAACAAAGGTAGAGAATTGGGAATAGACCAACCGTTCAAGTAATTTAGAGGGATAGGGGCGGCGGAAGGTTTCTTTAAAATTGGCATAATGGAAGCATGTTTAAAAGACGTGGGGAAAGTGGAAGTTGTAAGACAGATATTGAAGAAAAAGGTGAAGTAGAACACTAATGGAGGGTAAACTTTAAGACTCAGTGCAGAAGGGATTGGATCAGCAGGAGAGGCAGTGTGGTGAGCTTTGGCCAATAGAAAGTGTCAGCGTTAGAGATTGGTTGAAAATAGGAGCTGGAGGTAGAAGAAACAGGGGTAAAAGAAGTTGTGACACTGGGTCAAATGAAAACTTCAATATGAGAGCGAAGAGCAGCTACCTTAGAGGAGAAGAATTGGGCAAGGCTGACAGAGTAGAATTAGCAGAGTAGTGAAGAGTGGGAGGAGAAAGAAGTCAAGAAAGAATTTGAAAAAGACGCCTAGGGTGGACAGACTATGTGTGCAAGAGATCAGAAAAGAGATCAGAAAAGTAGAGACGTTTAGCAGAGAATAAACAGTCGTCGTAGAGCGCATGATAGGAAAAGCATGAGGAATGCTCTGCCGTAGGTTTGGTTTTGAGCCAACGTTTTTCAAAGCGACAAAGGAAACGGTGCATGGAACAGAGATTGGAGGAAAGCCATGGTTGAGAAGGTTTGCAAGTGAGATGGAAAGGTGATAAGGGGTACAGTAAGTGAAAAGAAGAAGAGAGAGAGGAAGAAATAGTGAGGCAGCCGCATCAGGTGTTAGGGATGGAACACCTGATGCTGATCTCCGTTTGAAACTCCTTCATTTCTGAGAAGGTCCTCAGATTCCACCCCCCCCCACCCCTCTAAAGAACATCATTGTGTGGGAACGCTACTGAAAGTCCGCTCCCATCCCATTCGCCCTCTTCCTTTACCCATACATGCCAACCCTCCCGATATAGGCGGGAGAGTCCCGATTTTTCAGTGAAAAATATTGCTATTTTTCATGCTCTTCCGCCTAAAATAACCATAGACCCAATGCATTCCTATAGGAAACTGCATGTTTCCCGATTTCTTTGGGGAAATCTCCCTCTCAGGTACGTCGCAATGTTAGCATGTATGCTTTACCTCCTCCTGCCTGCCTCACCATTATTGGGGGTGGGACAGTGGAGGTCTGGGGACTCCAGTCCCCATGTATCTACTCTCCACCACGACACAATCCCCTCCTGTTGACGACCTACTTCCTGTTCCTCTGCCATCATAGCTGCTCCTGCGTGTCGACGCTCTGCTGTCCAAAGCTTCTCGGTAGTCTGCTGTGCATCCTTCTCCCAGTAGGCCTCTAACACCACACCCACAGAATTCCTAAGAGCGTCCGCCACCTCTTTCCCGGAGTGGGAGTGCCAGCACTACATGTTCTACCTGAAAATAAGGAAACCTGTTGACTGTAGTGTCAACACATTTCCCACTCGCAAATGTCAAAGGAAAAAATGTGTGTTTCTGTGTAAACTTCACGCTACCATCTTATCCAAAGTAGGCACCGAATAAAGTGCTAAAAAAAAATCGGCATACGTTGTTGCCTGTGTGCCCCCTCCCCCAATCACCATTCGTGAGTTCTATTTGTCATCAACGATCTTCAAACATCAGACTCACTATTTGGGCTTCAACGTCAGGCAGATGAACTTGCCTTGAGGGTAAACAGCTTCATATCCATGATCTCTGTTTAAACAGTTATGCCGTGGCACTCTGTTATTTGGTATGACAAGGTATTTGTGTATACACATTTTTAAATATACATCTGTATCTAAGGGAACCAATATTCCTTATACAATACCTAGGCTGATAAAGATCTTTAGTTGGAATGTGAAAGGTATAAATAGCCCTCTAAAAAGAAGAAAAGTACTGAGTTTTATTAATAAGAGAGGAGCAGACATAGTTGTTTTGCAGGAAACACACCTTGACTAAGCACGGAGTGATAATATTTCGAATAGGTCATATAACAAGGAAGTGTCAGGCTGTTATTTAAGTAATTCTAGGGGAGTTAGTATTTTATTTGGAAAAATCAGAGGTTAGCTATAGAAAAAAATAAACAAGATCCAGAAGGTAGCTATGTGGCTGTGTGGATGGTAATAGAAAATCAAAATGTAATTTTATTTAATATAAATGCCTCAAACTTAACAAAAATTGATGACACCTTAGTGGAACTAGGAGAAGCAGAGGTGATGGTGGAGATTATAATACTGCGCTGGACATGATGTTTGATAGGACAAGTAAGAGATCCTCAAGCCCAGAGAACAAAGCACGTAAGGGATTGTTAAGGCTACAAGAGACGTGGGATTTGGTCTGATGTGTGGAGGAAACTGCACCCAGTTAAGAGGCAACGCACATTCTACTCAGATGTCCACAAGACCTTTTCACATATTGACTTATTTTTAATCTCAAAAGGAATCTTTAGAGAGTTCACACCTGTGAAAATAGGAGAGATGGCAATTTCTGACCATGCTAACATAGAACTGACATTAGATGGTTCTCTAGGGGATCAGTAGGAAAAGGGACGGTGGCGCCTCGAATTTGTAGAGCACATAAAAGTAAAAAATATCATATTTAACAGAAAAACTGAATCTTCATCAAGACCTTTTTATGGTATGGATGCCCTAAAGGCAACAGTGAGAGGTTTTATAATTAGTTAATTAACATATAAGCAGCTAGCAGCTGGACAGCAACTATGCTAGGGCAGAGCAGTTATGAGGAGACACACCAAACGATAAGAATAAAGCAAATTAGGAGAGAGACAGATGCTCTTTAGACCACAAACTGAGCTAAAGGAGGAGCAGAGGTTCTTCTACATGAGACAGGCTACTTGGGTGTATGGTGAGAAGGTGGGGTCTCTCCTGGTCCAGTGATTGTAGATTAATGAGATTAAGAATCAGATTTTACTAATTGAAAAACATAATAGTGTGGTTTTAAGGAAGAATGAAGAGATCTGAAATACCTTCAAAGACGTCTATGAAAAACATTATATCCCTGAAACATGTACGCAGTATCTAGTTTTATGGAAAACATATTTTTGCCAAAGTTAGATTTGGCGGAGAGCAATAGCTTGGAAATAGATATCACTTCAGAAGAAGTTATTGAAGCAATAAACTCAATGGGTATGGGTAAAAGCCGAGGACCGGATGGTTTACCGATTGAATTGTATAAGAGCTTTTATACTGACCGAGGCATTTCATTGATTAAGCTGTTCAAGTCCATTGATAGCAAAGTTGCTTGCATGCAAGCTGTGGAGAAAGTGCAGTTATAGCAATTCCAAAATCGGATCGGAATTATAGTTATTGTGCCAAGTACTGCCAGTCTGCCTACGCAGACTTCTTTCTGTCTGGTGATTCGTAAGAACCAGACTGATCTTCATGATGGGACCGGGCAGTTCAGATAATAAGAGTACGTTGATTGATATCATCTATTTGTGAAATAAATCCATTAGCCCATGTGCTGCCATTAGTATTGATGCAGAAAAAGCATTTGAAAGGGTTAATTGGAATTAACTCTGGTCAGTGCTAAATAAGATTGGGTGCGGCCAAACTTACTCAGCCTATTTGATGCGTTATATAATTGTTCTAGAGTGCATGTCGCAGTAAATGGGATGACGTCTAGTACCTTTGAGAAGATGAACTAGACAGTGTTGTCAGTGCCATCCAATTTTCTTCAATCTGTTCATTGAACCTCTAGCATCACTGATAAGGAATGATCAAGAAGTCATAGGGATTAACATTGGGTAATATGAATCACAGGTTCTGCTCTGTGCAAACGACCTACTGGTGTTAATCTCAAACCCTGGTAGTTTGTTTCAAATGCTACTAGAGGTTTTAGAAGTCTCTGACTTTAGGGTTAACACTGACAAAGTAGAAATATTTCCATGTGAAGTGCTACAAGGGTTACGGTCTGCTGAGGAGACCGGGCTGTGCGGTTCACTTTAGGGCTTGTGGTATTGTGACTACCATTTGCTTACACATGGAGACAGTTGTTTTTCTTTAAAAGCACTGCGCATTTCAGAGCACGCTAAGTGCGACAAGTGTTACAGTCTGCAGTCCACTGGCCGCGGCTGGGACCGAGACTGAGTTGGCACCGGGGAATTGCTTCCAAGCTGGTATGATATATTTTCTCTGTGACTCCTAGCCTGGTTGCTACTGAAATCCATGGTCTATAATCTCTGCAGCCGTACAGGTGATCTTACTCTTATTACGAGGCTTGCTCCCCTCGAAGACGAAGCGAGAGCAAGGGCCACTGTGGAGGGTAAAATTATGGCTTTATTTGAAGCAGTTGATGCCAGAGGCAGGATGGACTGTGGTGGTCCAGGTACGGAACCTAAAGAGGATCCTGCAAACAGTACGGCAGCCTCTATTATAGACAATAACTGTTTGTTGGACATATGCCTAAGCCTCCAGAGAGGTGGAACAAGTCTAAGGCGCCAATCAATAATAACAGCGTTTCCCTGGCACACACTAATTATTTAGACATGGTACTTTGGATTATTAACAACTCATTTAGTGATCTAAGTCACAGTCCGATGCTAGCCCCACCGATGCCCTCAGACCTGGTTAATTCTCTTACACTTTCTCCATCTCCTACCACAAGGACATTTCATGACAACCAGTGATCTACTGATAACACAGCTCTGCGTTTTTGGGCTCGAAAAACACCCAAAGAGATCAGTATGGAGCACTGGCGAACATAGAAGGCTCTCTACAAAAAATTGTGGATTTGTGGTCTTACCAGAGACATAAAGCATTTTCCAACATTCTGGAAATGCCCAAATTGACTGGTAATGTAGCAACCATAGAGCCAGTGAATGTAGCCCATAAGGAGATGTTCAAGAAAACGGTGTGGGAGCTGTCTCCCTGAATGAAAACTGTGCACCATTGTGAAGTGATGCACTCCTACTCCCTATGAGCAGTGTCCCTTCTATTGAAACTGTGGTTGTTTCTAATTTGATTAGTAGTTCAAACACCAAAATCCAGAATAGGAAAAGGAAGCCGACAAGCCAAAATAAAACCCTGAAAAGTTGAATTATCAAGCAGCCTAAACATCCGGCAGATACAGAGCCACTAGATCAATTATTAAAAGAAATTGAAGAAAATACAATGTCCTCCTCCAATATTAAAGAAGGTATGAGAAAAAGGAAAAGGAAAAAAACTATCAAAAAGGAGAGGCCGTAAGCAGGGTAGTAGTCTTGATGGCTGGCTGATACAGAGAATATTGAATTCCCCAGTACCTACAAAAGACTCTGATAATGTACTATTGGTGGACAGTCTACATTCCATGCAGATAACCCTAGCCCCTGAACAAGAAAAGAGGATTGATTTTCTCTCTTGATCTCTATCGATTAGCCAACCAGATGAGGGTAGTGTTTTAAACTTCACGTATCTAATGCTCTCAAGATCAGAGAAAAGTGCTGACGTGAAAAAATGTCCTACATCTACTTAGGCTATTTCAGACAGTAGCATTAGCAACTGTGTTGCTATCAAAGATATTTTTGATACTGATGAGAAAGGAGCCTTAACAGATCATGGTCCTCATTACTAGTTTGCTGGTAAAATTCCAGTGTTACCGCATTGCCGGTGGCACCGTTTCGGCACCTGTTGCACCAGAGCCACCCGCAAAGTACGAGGTGTCGGCCCCATGCATTCCGACACACCAGAAACGTTGCCACTGGCACCACGGAAACACAGTGAAAATCCACAGAATCCGATTGTACCTTAATCCACACTGCCGGTGACATGCAGCAGTACTGGAAACAGAGGCAATGGAAACAACAACACTGGAAGTACTGTGACCGGAAATAAAGTGATCACTGTAACAGGAAACTTGCCGGTGGCCTTTTCTGAAAACACAATGCACTTTAAATTGGCAGGTTCCAGTAGCCATTCACACCTCCTGACTGTGGAAGTCCATCACAAGCAATGGCATCATGGATACCAGAGAGATGCCAGTGCAAGCCTGCCGCGCTTTACAGAGGCAGAGCTTAGTATGCTTACTGACACCATTGTCGAGCATGCTGGGGAGATCTTCGCAACTGACCACCACCGCAGAACCCAGCAAAGAAAAATCACCATCTGGGATGAAGTTGCCCAAAAGGTGTCTGCAGTCGGAACCACCCCCAGCACAGTCCGCGACTGCCGCAAGCAGTGGATGACCTCCACCTGAGGGTGAGGAACCTCCTCTCTGCCCACCGCAAGCAATGCATGGCCACAGGTGGTGGAACATCCTCATTGATCCGTCTCATGCGCTGGGAGGAGAAGTGCAGCAGCGTGCTGCAAATGGAGGCGATTGAAGGAGTAAGAGCTGCAGAGGCCGGAGCCGGGACACCTGTCTTGGGCGGTGAGTACATAATGCCCCAATACAATAATCACACCTGAAAGCCAGGTAGCTACACCCTCTTGCCACTGGAGTGTGGGTGCCCAACACGCACCACATTTCCACAGCCTGAAATCACATTGCCACTGGGACAGCACCAGCCCCAGTGGCCCATGATGTCAGGCACCGGAAAATTTAAGTCCACATTCCCATGTGGGCACACAGGAAACAATGGCCATGGGTGTATGAAAGCACTGGCACCCTCTAGAATGGTGGCAGCTCCACTGTGCATGCCATGCCTACAGGTGCCGGTGCCCCCGGAAAGCCAGAGCAGCTGAGAGCAACGGACCCTGCAACATACATTGGGAGTGTGTCGGCTGGAAATGGCACTCGTACGATGGCACCAGCACCCTCATATCCAGTCCGGCAGCCCTGTACTGCATCACATGGAAATGCACAACACCGCACCTAACTCATACACAAGTCGCCCCCGCCCTCGTCGTTCCATGGACAGGAACAATGTGCACTGAAAAGACACCCATTGCCATGCACGCACCAAAGGCGGTCTGACAGACAACGCCAGGTCAATTCGGGAAGCACAGCTGCCATGCACACATGGCCAAGTGCATTGTCGCCCTACCCATTCTCGGACATAACCCTCCATCTTCGCTGGTGCACATGGACCAACTCAATTGACTGGTCAGCTCAACACACACCTCCCCCCTGCTCAGCCTACCATCTCCACCGTACCACTACAGCACCGATTTGGCATTTCCACAGTCCTCATCTCCCAACTCCCATCCTGCACCAGCATCCCCATCCTCTCCCAAATCCTGTGCCAACCAAGTCACATGCCCTGTCTTCCATGCCGGCCCCAATCCCACTGTAAAGACTGGAGGGGGGGGGGGCTGTACTCCTGCTCTCTATATGGTAGAGGAGAGCCACATAGGACCCCAGCCAAGATTCTCTATTGTGGTAGCAATGGATGAGCAATCAAGGCCTAGCTTCTCAGGAGGTATTGCGGGGTGGTTTTTAAGTACGGTGTAGTCCCCAAGCCCCCACAAAGGAATGTCCACACGCTGTATTAGTTAAAACACAGTCTTTATATAATTAAGTTCAAGGTTATGTACACAATCAAATTAACTCACTTTGTGCTCAGTAAATCTACAATGGCAAATATATACAGTTCTGAGTGGTACCACAATTATCAGATTTCATTAAAGTGCATCAACTGTACTCTGGTTAAATGTCACACAAATCACTTAATAAAGGTAACCAACAATAGATATAGGAGGAAAGCAGTTGGTTAAAACAATTGGCAGAATAGTGGCCTCTACCGTTAAATACAGTTCTGTGTGGAGATCCCCCCACCTGTGTCATGATTCACCGTTTCCGCCCTTTCTGGACTACATGGTCCATCAGACACCGCAACATCCTTTCGAGCAGATTTCCAACATGGCTGACGACAATCCGAAGTTACTGGTCTAGTGTTTCAACTGACTTGCCACTTCCAAGACAACACACACATAGCATCGGGAGAGCCTGAAGTGGCCAAACAATGAGACAGCAGGAGTTGCACATGCTTTAATGCATGGGATACCACGTTGGGAATCTTTCAGGCAATTGACATACCCACTCATGTTAAACAGCTAGTACCCGCAAGTACTCTGCAAGTAAAGTCACACCCAATGGTGGACTAGGAGTTAGGCACCCCTAAAGGAATAAAGATATGCCTCCTAAATACTATATCCCTGAATAATCAAGCCAGGAACATACACAACCTGATTGTTGACAACACCATCAACGTCCTCTGCCTCACAGAAACTTGGGTGCGTGATTCAAGTGGCCCCATGGTCAAAACCGCGTTGCCAGAAGGCTATTCGATCTTTTGTAAGAATAGGGAACAAGGACAGGGAGGAGTAGTGGCGATTATAGCAAGGAAAGATCTCCATATGTTCCCAGACCCATGTTGCTGCCAGGGTTGTGAAATCCTTCAAATGAAGTTTACCCCAACTAATAACAGCTGTACAAATGTAATAGTGGTATATAGACCACCATCTACTATGACAGATTTGAATGAAGAAATAATTCAGCTGTTAGATGGCCTTAATGGAACTAATACAGCAACCCCATTTATGGGGGACCTAAATCATTGGAGGGGGAGCCCAAAGATAAGGAGGCCCTGGTGCTAGAAAAAGCCTTAAACGATATAGAGTTCAAGGTGTGCAACAACGAGCCTACTACACCAAATGGCAATATACTAGATTGGGTAGTATCCTGCAACCTGGATGTCAAAATTGAAGGAACCACACTGTGTATATGGACGGACCACTACAGGGTTCATTTAGTTACTACCCCGCAGTGGCCAGGCCCCAAAATGAAGAATGCGCAAAAAAGAGTTCTAAATAGAAACTTTAACAAAATTAAGAGGACACAGTTAGCACAATGTATACAGGACGTCATGACACAAACTACAGAAATAGACTCATGTGAACATCTAGTCTCAATATATAACACACTGGCTCAAGTAGTCGACCAGGCTGCTACAACCAGGTGGAAACTAGTAAGGGCAAATATAAACCATCAAAAATGGTTCTCGGCCCAGCTAGCCTCCTTAAAGAGAGAGAAAAGCAAACTAGAATCTAGATGGATACAACAGCCAACCACTGAAAATAAGAACAAGTGGAAAGACGCAGACTCTCGGTACAAACAAAGCATTATCGCGGCTAAGGAAAACTTCTACAATGAGCAAATAGCCACAGCTACAAACTATGAGCAAGCTTTTTGAGATTTTGAGAACTTTAGAAAACCTCCAAATCATAACCCCTCATGCCCAACCATCACAGAGCGAGTGTATAAAAGTACAGGAGGCCTTCAGGTCAAACACTTCAAAGGCTAGAGAAACAATCAGGAGAAATAAACGTACAATACCGGATGGACTAAACTCAATGACTGACCCACTGGAGCTTAGAATGGCCGAGAAATTTGACTTCCAACCTATTAGAACTGAAGACATGAGTTCGCTCCTAGCTTCCATGAGACCTACATCCTGCGCAGAGAACATACTAACCCCGAGAACAGTATTGCAACACCGAGAAATCTTCCTACCATTCTTTACACGATTAGTAAACGCATCCTTCCGAGACAGTCATATTCCAGAAGACATTAAAATCGTCACAGTAACCCCTTTGGTCAAAAAGCCTGGATTGGACCAAAGAGATCCACGCAATCTACGGCCAATTACAACTTGTAATTTCTTATTAAAGATTCTTGATAAAGCTGCCACGTTGCAGATGCAAGCTTTTGTGGAAATCAACAATATCCTGCATAAACAACAATCAGGTTTCAGGATGGCTCATAGCACTGAATCAGCCATGCTGGATCTTCAGAGACGCATGTTCAGTATTATGGGTAAAGGCAGGTCGGGCATCCTAGTATTGCTCGACCTGGCTGCGGCCTTTGATCTGCTAGATCATGAACAGCTGCTTCGGTCAGTGGAACAGATGGGGGGGTTGCTCATTTAAGACAACAAAATGGGTCCTCTCTTTCCTGGCCAACCGAAGATCTAAAATACATTGGGTGGAATCCTTCTCTCACCTGGCCACCATAGATTGCGGAGTCCCTCAGGGGGCTAGTTTGTCCCCTCTACTTTTCAATCTTTGAGATTTCTGTGCACAGTACTTGACAACATCAGAGCTTTCTTTACAAACTACACCAAAGACACGCAGCTGGTGCCCGTAAACTTGAGACAGTGTATAATGTCATAGAGGCCTGGATGACATCCAATTGGATGTGTCTCAACGGGAACAAGACAGAGTTAATGATTTTTTGATCATGCCAGGCCCACGCTAAATTAGGTAAGGAATACGAGACCTTCCAGATCAGTAACTCTCCCATACATGTCTTTGAAAAAGTAAAGACCATGGGGATCCTCCTGGAAGCACCAATGGGTGCGGAATCACAGTTGAGTAATATGAATAAAAACTGCCAATATTACTTACGACTATTAAGCTAAAGCTACATCAGGCCTTTGCTAAACGAGAAGAATAGTGGCATCATAGCCAGGGCTACGATTTTGTCTAGACTGGACTATGGGAACGCTCTAATGCTGCGAGCAAACAAAGGGTTCATTGCTGGATGTCAGATTATTATGAACAGTGCAGTAAGGATTGTCAAGAAGAAAGCAGGAGGGAGCATAACACCGTAGACACAAAAGCAATGCACTGGTAGGTGGTCAATGAACAGATTATCTCCAAGGCCATGACCATAGTCCACCGATGCCTTCATGGCAGGGCACCTGGTTATTTGAGAGAACAGATAACTCATTACACCCCAGGTCAATCCTGAGATCCAAATCTGCTGGTCAAATAGTCTGCCCTGGCTTTAAGTGCTCAAATGGGCTTGGGCGGGTCATTTCCAGTAAGAGTCGCTGAAGTATGGAATGGATTAACAAAGACAATCAGACTTGAGAGCAACTACATAGTTTTTAGGAAAGCACTGAAGACAGATATCTTCAGATAATCACAGTATATTCCAGGAGAGTCAATGAACCAGTCAATTGTCTTGTTAAACTTTGTTGTCTTTGTCCAAATGTGTGCTCCCTGATGCCTGTGGGCTTTGGCGCGTTATAAATAAATAAATAGTTGGAAAGAATCCATTCTTATAACAGTGTACAACAAGGAAAACAGAATGGACCCTTCAAATCACAGACTTTCTATGCCCTTATTTTAAAACACATAAACAAATGGGTGGAAGAGAAAGGCCTTTTAAAAATGTTCCAGACTGGGTTTAGATGATCTCATAGCACCTCGCATAACATCTGTACCCTTCATCACGTAATGGCGGAAGCTTCATGTCGCCCTAACAGGAAATAATTTCTTTGCTTTATAGGCTTTTGACTGTGTCTCACTCTCTTTATTATGGGTGAACTTGCTTGATGGGCATTAGACCCATGTTTACTCCTTGTTATAAAGTTAATGCATGTAGACACCACATTTACTGTTAGGGTTAGCCAGGATGGTTCTATTGTTTGTCCTATTCCCACAAACCGAGTTATCAAACAGAGGTGCATTTGCGACACTCTGTTATTCAATCTCTGCGTCTCTGATATGGGTGCTACAATTAGATCTAGCCGTACTTTCCACAATACATTAAAAAGGAGGCTATACATTGGTTGGCTTATTTAGACGACATGGTGCTTCTCGATTATACTTCAATTGGTCTCCAGCACTCCATGGACGCCCTTTACAATTAATATGAAAATGATTCATTCGAAATCTAAAATTATGATTATTGGCAAATGCCTTTAAACTGGAGACTGACTAACATTACGTTGGATGTAGTGGATAGCTATGTTTATTTGGGCTTCCCCAGTAACTCCTGTCCGCGCTCTCTTTTTATGGTAACTATATTATTCCGAAAGCAATGATGACATGGCTCGTAATAACGAGGTTGATTGCTTGAAAAGGGTACTATAATGTAGAGGCCCTCCTCATTATTTACAAATGAATATCATTACTGGTCTTTTGTGTGGGTTTGAAGCCCCATCAACCCGATATGCCACGTGGCTCGATAAAATCGAGGGGAAATTGCTTCGCTCCATACTGGATTTCCCAAGTGATGTGCTAGTAGAGGTACAGAGATGCGAGCTTGATCTCACATCTATTAGAGCCCTTTGGTTGATACAACGTAGCAAATTTATTTAAAGCTTTGTACTCTTCAACCTGAGGATAGTACACTTTGGGGCCTTGTTGCCTCTCATAATAACGATATGACACTTAACCCCTTCTTGGACCTGTACACATCTGTAATGGCTCACTTTGAATACATTGGCTTGACTCCAAATCAGTCTATGGTTTTGCCAAATGTCTCTTTTATATCAAAAAATAAAACTGTGGATTGGGATTGATCTGAAAATATGGGCACACTTAGCAATAAAAAGCAATATGTTGAATTTTACACTCAAGGTTTCACATATCTTATTAAAAAGGTGTTCATTGATATTGAGGAGATTTATCATCTAGCTACTTTTTAATATACTCCCCATGTTAGAGTATACTGGTATCTGGTCTGGCATTCCACGCAATGAAAGACTGTCATCTTTGCCACAAAACTACAGAAACCAGACACCATTTCTTGACTTCTTGTGGTGCTCTAAAGGAAAACTATGTTAACGGTTACTGCCATTTTCTAAGTCATGAGGACATTTTAACCGCTGACTAATGCTAGCGCCAGATATACGTGACCGAATCACTGGTGATCATCTCTGCTGGATTCTGCACTTGAACTTGCACTTTTTGAATCTGGACTTTTACCACATTTGAATCTAGCACCTTAGCAAAATCCCCTGTTAAGGGTTTATTCGTTTAAATTATTGATTGACCATTGGGATATTAATTGGATTTTAAGATAACAGCATTTTTGCCTGTTTTTTTTTTAAAGAAAAGGAACATTTAGATTTGATATCTGTTAAGTGTAAATTAAATTGTTTTTTATTGTAATTGTGATGTATTGTAATTGAATTTTGTAATACAAATGGATTATTCATTTAACCAAATGCACTTTAATAAACAATTAAACAAATTAAAGTTATCTTCATTATTTAATAGTAGATTAAAAATGTGTTTAATGCTTTAACCAATTCATTAGTGAGCCTCATTCCAGAATTCGTTTAATGGCAGGTTATTTTTTTAAACTGTTGTATAATTTAAATGAATACATTTTCATACAAGATGTAGACACTGTTTTGGAAATATTAGCTTTATATCTACCTGGCAGTTTATTCTCATTTAATTTGTTGGTAGAATACAAACATATTTGTAAGGTTGCATTTCACAGACCACAGTCATTAAAATTAAATAGTTTAATAAACCAAGCAAAAGATTATCTTCATGGCTTGTTGTCTTTTCTAGTACATTGATATTTTATATTTGCTTTTTATAAAAGGTACATCCGCACTATTCACAAACAAAAGTGGGATATTTTTCTGTTTCATAGTTTTACTTTTTAATTATCTTTCTATAAAATGGATTTATCCAAATCTCCTACCGGAGATAGATGATGAATTAAAATGTTCATTGTTATCAGTCTGAACTCCAAAGAATGTATTTGGATTGCAACTGGCAAGAGTATTTAATATTTAATTGATTCATCATATCATGTGGTTTTCAATTCTTGTAAACATTCTGCAGGATTTTTGACACATATGTTTTTTATAACATGTCACGAATACCAGTATTTTGAGGAGCTGTCATTCTAATAGGATTTAAAATACTTGTCAATATATTGGTGCTTCAGCATGATCTAAGGTGACTATGGTTTCTTGCATATTCCCAGATTGGATTTGAACCTATATTTATATCTGCCTTTATATGGCCTTTGCTATATTCCGAAATCACGGTTATTAAAAAGGTATATGGCTTGTGTATTCTAAAGATTTGGAGGCAAAACCACTGTTTTCCGCTTTTAGCAAGAACACATGCATGATATGCTATGTACTCAATTTCCATGCACTCATTAGTTGATTGTTTTAAAGGTTCCTGAATTTGACATCAAGTACTTCAAAAGTACTTTAGCTATAAAAGCATAAACTATATCATTGCTTTCTTTATACGTTTCATCAGCATAGTACATTTTGATAGAGGAAGTAAGTATAAGTTTAGCTGACATATGTTTTAAATATTTTGCTATGGTATATTTTCACAAATGTATTTTAAGTGCATCATGTATTAGTAATATGATCAATTCATGTGACAATCCTGGATACATGTTAAACTTACTATATCAGGGCTTAAATGTTCTAGCAAAAACAGAGATATGTAAAAATAAAATGAAAGTATGTTCATACCATTATAGGAAATTGAAAGTTTGGAATGTCTGTGAGATTCTTTTGCATCTTCATTAATACAGTGGATCAATATTGTTCCTGCCCACTCTCTAGCACTATACCATTTATAAGAGAATGCACAACAACATGTTAATGCACATGCAGTTTAAAGCCACAGCATTGTTCTTGGTATTCGTGGGCATAATGTACACATACTGCAGTATTGATCTATTTGTATTGTACACAATTGTGTACAATGTACTGCACTTTTTTAAAATTATAGTGGTAATTCTTGGACAATTCTTCAGCTAGCATTCACAGGGCAATTTAATAATTAATTGTGCAACTATTTTGTGAACGAAGAAATGCAAGAAAAGTATGAATGAGCATACCATTATAAGTAGTTTTATGATTCACATAAGTGTTAGTTGGTCAGGGCTGTTCTCCAAAAACTTTGGAGTGAGTGTTGAAAAATGTATTTTCAGTGTTTTAAGAAAATGTACCTATAATGAAATTCTGAGTAAATGGTTACCTTTTCAATGAAATTAAAGAATGTGACAGTTAAAAGAGTGTTACGATTGCTTGTGCAGATTGCACATGCCAATATAAGAATTCATTGTCTACACTACCTCACTGCAAATTAATACTAAACGTTACTAGACTCAAATGTAAAAATAAAATTAAACAATGTGAATACAATTATTTGAAGTTCACTCTTCCCTGCAAGTGTTGGTTGTCCCAGCATATGCTCTTCAGTACTTGTACCAGTGTCTAAAAATAAATGTAAAATGTTTACGCAAAAATGTAAATACAAAAATGACTGCTTGAACTTTTTTAAGCAAACTTAGTAAATGCAGTCTTTTTGAAAAAATATCTACTGACTTTTTACAATGTTGATTGGACAATGAGAAACAGCAGCATGCAGAATACTTGCAGAACCTGTGCAGTTGAGTCTTTCATGACATTTCAAATTGAAACGACAGATAAACTAGTACAAAATGTTACAAGAGCCATGGAATACACAGGAATTTACAAAAAATTAATGTTTTCAAAATTGACTGGACAATGAAAAACAGCATATCATTTTCAAAGAAAGCCAGCATTTGTGTCATCCTAAATAGCTTATTTATTGTAAAAAGAAGAAGATTAAGTAGGAAATTATGATTTTGGAAAACTGAAAAGTCTACTGCCTGACTGTCAAGCTCACTCTTGCGTTCCGTCAATTGCACTCCACCTTCCTGAGTACCCCTCACGCCCTTCTCCTCACCTGTGGTTTCCTGGTCCGACACAACTCCGAATCTCCGGATTCTCAATGCTTCTTCCCTGGATTGTCGATGTGGTCTGCCTCGAGAGGAAGCCACCCTGCCCCTCTAACTCGGGGCCAAGGGGGCCCCCGTACCGGGGCAGACCGGTTTTAGGGGAAAAAGCCAGCGGGCATAAAAAACCCCTCGTAGCTGAGCCAGGTAGCAGGATAGCAGGCACAGGGTACTAAATGCAGACAAGCAGGACAACAGGAAAAGGACTGACTGAACGGAGGAGTTTGAGAAGACAGTCGAGGGAAGGGGAAACAAGGAAACGCTACCATAGATAGCAAGGTAAGCCAAGAGAGTGCAATATTGAAGACAAGTAGAAAGAAAGAGCGGCGAAGCGCCGCGGAGGAAAGACCTACAGCGTATCAACCCGGAAGCTTGACGCGAAAGGTTGCAACGCATCTGCTTCCGGGTTGGTGCCGGCTAAAAGGACATCGCTGATCTGGAAACTAGACCGCTGCGGACAAGAACGTAATTACGTGACGGCAAAGTTAATGGCTGCTCCACCGCCAGCGTTTCCACAATTGCCAGGGACCGCGGTGTGTGACAGTATATCCCCCTCCCAATCCGAACCCTCCAGGTTTCCCTGGATGTGTCCGGTGAAAACGCCCGATGAGTCTAGATGCATGTATGTACGACCTGGGCTCCCAGGAGTCCTCGGAACTAGGATAGTTCTTCCATGACACCAGGTATTCTAGCCTGCCTTTATGGTATCTAGAATCAAGGATGGCAGACACCTCATATTCTTCTGGTCCAGATTTGGGATTACTCAAATGCCCAGTAGTCTTGCCCATCGGGGTGTCTGGATCCACAGGGCTGAGAAGGGAGGAGTGAAAAACCGGATGTACCCGGCCCATGGATTTGGGTAGTTGCAATCTAAATGCCACTGGATTAATCTTCTTGATAATCTTGAAGGGACCGATATATCTGGGGGTTAGTTTGGTCGGATGTACCCACCTAGGCAAGTATCTAGTTGATAGCCAGACCCGATCGCCCTCCTTCCATTCCGGACAGGGTAACTGAGCCCGATCAGAGTGGTCTTTATATCTGCGTCTGGCCAAAGCTAAACTCTGTAATGCAGTGTCGTGGGCTTTAGTGATTTGATCAAGTGTGGATTCGATGGTGGGTATGTTAGTATGAGAGGGAAAAACTGGGAGTATGCTGCGAGGGTGATGTCCATAGGAACTAAAAAAAGGACTCAGTCCCGTGGCCGAATGTACAGTGTTATTATATGCAAATTCAGCAGTGGACAGAAGGTTCACCCAATTGTCCTGATTCTTGTTAACATAACACCTGAGATATTGTTCCAGAGTGGCATTAAGCCGCTCAGTCTGACCGTTGGTCTGAGGATGAAAACCTGATGATAAAGCCCTCTCGATTCCTAACCGTGTACACAGGGCGCTCCAGAACCGTGAAGTATATTGACTACCTCGATCTGAGATAATCTTATCGGGAAGACCGTGGAGCCTAAAAATATCCCTGAGAAACACCTCGGCCATCTCGGAGGCTGACGGCACACCCTGTAGTGCGGAAAAATGTGCTAACTTGGTAAATGTGTCAATGGTTACCATAATGCAAGTCTTCCCCTGAGATTTGGGCAGATCTACTATGAAATCAGTGGAAATTTGGGACCATGGCTGGTTTGGCAAGTCTGGCTGCGTAAGCAACCCATAGGGCTTATGCGTGGAGTTCTTGTTTTGGGCGCAGACTACACACGTTTTACAGTGTTGCCTAACATCATGTGAGAGTGAAGGCCAAAAGAAAGACCGAGAGATTAGCTCAAGGGTGCCTCGAACTCCCCTGTGTCCTGCAGTAACATGATTGTGACCCCATTCTAAAACTTTAGATTGTAAGGACCTTGAGGGAACGTACAAACGTTGTCCTACCAATAGAAGACCTTCAGACCAATGGATTTTAGATTGTAAGTCATTGGGTACTGTGATTGCCAAATCGGGTTTGGTTACCGATCTTATCTCTTGCAAGAATGCCGAAACCATTCCCACAATCTTGTTTCGAGGAAACATTGGTTGGCTAACTGAGGGGGAATAAAAGTCTGCAGACCGGCATCTAGACAGAGCATCCGCCAAGCTGTTTTGGGTGCCAGGAATGTACGTGATGATAAAGTCATACTGGCTGAAGAAATGTGCCCAGCGGGCCTGCCTTGAATTGACGCATTCCATGTTACGGAGAATCTTCAGGTTCTTATGGTCTGTACGTAATGTAAACGGATGCCTTCCGCCTTGTAGCAGGTGTCTCCACTCTTCACAGGCCACCTTGAGAGCCAAAAGTTCTTTTTCTATCACTGAATGGTTCTGTTGACTGGAAGAAAGAGTTTTCGAAAGATATGCTACAGGATGTTCCTTCCCATCTTTCAGCTGGAGTAGTACAGCACCCAACGCGCTTGCTGAGGCGTCAGCCTCTACGATAAAAGGTTGGGTTTGATCCGGTTGAGTTAGGATGGGTGCAGAACAGAATCTCTTCTTGAGGTCAACAAAAGCTTGATCAGCTGATTCTGACCAGAAAAACGGTTTAGCGTCCTTTTTAAGTAATGAGGTTATTGGTAACACAATCAGTGAAAAATGACTGATGAATTTTCTGTAGAAATTGGCCAGGCCCAGAAACCGTTGAACATCTTTCAAAGAGGTGGGAATGGGCCAGTCCAAGATGGCAGATACCTTCCTTGGATCCATAATAATACCATCATGGGAAAGAATGTATCCCAAATATCGAACGGATGACTTCTTGAAGATGCACTTCTCTGGTTTAACTAACAGATGTTGCAATTGCAAGCGATGCAAAACCGTCTGGAGATGTACTATATGTTCAGATGGGGATCTTGAGAAAACCAAAATGTCATCCAAGTATACTATGACACTGAGGTATAGCAGGTCAGAGAATAGACGATCCATAAAGCGCTGGAATATGGCAGGAGCGTTAACCAAGCCAAATGGCATCACTCGATACTCAAAAAGACCAACTGGAGTACGAAATGCGGTCTTCCATTCGTCTCCATCCTTTATACGTAGAAGGTGGTAAGCACTCCGGAGGTCCAGCTTAGAGAAGATGGTAGAACCCTGAACCGCTTCCAATATGTCTGTTATCAGAGGCATAGGGTATCGGTCCCGAACTGTGACTTTATTTAGACCTCTATAGTCAATGCAGGGCCTTAACTCAGTAGAATCCCTCTTAGGTATGAAGAACAGCGAAGCTCCAGCCGGAGATTTGGAGGGACGAATGAGGCCATTGGTCAAATGAGAGTCCAAATATCTGCGAAGCGCCCTTTTTTCTAGTAGAGACAAAGAAAACATGCGGCTGAACGGCACCAGGGCATCTGGCACCAGCTCAATAGCGCAATCCTCCGGCCTATGTGGAGGTAGATCTAAGATTGGATCATCTTTGAAGACTTCCTTGAATTCTGCCAATTCTGGAGGAACCCTACTAATCTCATGTACTCCTTCCTGTTGTGGAGTAAGGACTTGTACCATTTCCTCTGAAGCATGGGATAAACAATTCTGTTTACAATATGGGGAGGAAAAAGCCAAGGTGTTTTGTGCCCAATCGATGAGCGGGTTATGCCTCCTCAACCAAGGAATTCCCAGGATCACAGGAAAATGTGCTGCTCGTATCAAATCAAATTGTAACTCTTCCGAATGCTGGAAAACCCGGACCTTCAAGGATACTGTGGAATGGGTAATTGGTCCTGACGAGAGTGGTGAACCGTCAACTCCCTCTACTTTCTGATATTCTTCTCGTTTTAACAGAGGGAGTCCTTGTTGGTGTGCCCACATGGTATCCATGAATATGCCTGCGGCACCACAATCTACCAGAGCCATGGTTGTAAGAACCTCTGTCGGAGTCTCCAACTGGATGGGAACTGCCATGAGACGAGAGTCCATCGAGACGGCTTGTGAAGCTACAGTCACAGTGACATAGGGACTAGCACTCTGACCTCGGTTACTCGTCCCCTTTAGTTCCGAGGTTGATCGTTTCCCGACCGCTTAGGTGGAACTTCTGGACAGTTTCGTAGTAAATGAGTGCCTGATGCACAATACATACAAAGGCCAGCATTCCTCCGAGGTCTTCTTTCTTCAGGAGTCAAGGAAGATCTAGCAGACCCCACTTGCATTGGTTCTTCCTTGTTATCGGAGTTAGGTAGGGAGGGCAATGAGTGGGTACTCGGTAGAAAAGAGGCCGGGGCTCTTTGCTTCTTTCTTTCCGCCTTGCGTTCACTAAGGCGATAGTCAATTTGAGTAACAATGGAGAATAAATCAGACAGGGTGGTGGGGCGGGCTATCCTTGCCAGTTCGTCCTTTATTTCATCCTTTAAACCTCGACGAAATATGGTGTATTGAGCCCGTTCTGGCCATCCAGCTTCTGAAGCCAAACGTTTAAATGTGGAAATATAAGTCAGTGAATCTCTAGAACCTTGGTTAACATCCAGGAGTTCTTCCGCAGCCACATGTATAATCTCTGGTTGCTCGAAAGTCTGGCGCAATAAGGACAAAAACCCCTCATAGTCTCTTATGACGGGGTTATTGTTGGTCACCAAAGGGGCAGCCCAAGCTAATGCATTCCCCGTTAGGTTGGATACCATAAATCCCACCTTGGTATGATCATTTTGGAACAACTGAGGTCTAAAGGTGAAGTAAATAGAACAAGCTTCCAAAAATTCCTTTAGACGTTTCGGAGTTCCATCGAACTTGCCAGAGGATAAAGCCATGGGAGGTAAGTCAGAATCCCTTGTATCCCTAGTAGAGACCATCTGTCTCAATACGGCATTATCTGCTTTTACATTCTGGAGTTCCACATTCATGGCCTGGACCGCGGCCACTAGTTCCTGTATTTGTTCTGAAGTGGCCATCTTTTCTTTTAGGCGTTGCAAACTGTCAAGCTCACTCTTGCGTTCCGTCAATTGCACTCCACCTTCCTGAGTACCCCTCACGCCCTTCTCCTCACCTGTGGTTTCCTGGTCCGACACAACTCCGAATCTCCGGATTCTCAATGCTTCTTCCCTGGATTGTCGATGTGGTCTGCCTCGAGAGGAAGCCACCCTGCCCCTCTAACTCGGGGCCAAGGGGGCCCCCGTACCGGGGCAGACCGGTTTTAGGGGAAAAAGCCAGCGGGCATAAAAAACCCCTCGTAGCTGAGCCAGGTAGCAGGATAGCAGGCACAGGGTACTAAATGCAGACAAGCAGGACAACAGGAAAAGGACTGACTGAACGGAGGAGTTTGAGAAGACAGTCGAGGGAAGGGGAAACAAGGAAACGCTACCATAGATAGCAAGGTAAGCCAAGAGAGTGCAATATTGAAGACAAGTAGAAAGAAAGAGCGGCGAAGCGCCGCGGAGGAAAGACCTACAGCGTATCAACCCGGAAGCTTGACGCGAAAGGTTGCAACGCATCTGCTTCCGGGTTGGTGCCGGCTAAAAGGACATCGCTGATCTGGAAACTAGACCGCTGCGGACAAGAACGTAATTACGTGACGGCAAAGTTAATGGCTGCTCCACCGCCAGCGTTTCCACAATTGCCAGGGACCGCGGTGTGTGACACTGACCAAATTATAAAATATTGTGCAGCTTTCCTAATTCACTTACTGTAAAATGACGAATAATAATTGTGAACTGGAATTCCAAAGCTAAACCGATGAGGGCCAATGTTATACACATTGAATTGAGAACAAATGTAATAGGGTTCTGACTGTTTTGAGTAGAGGATGGTGTTGAGGGGCACATAGGGAGTGAAGAGTTTGAAGATGAAGAGGTGTTTCCTCAGGTAGAGGGAGAAAAATGTTTCTATATATTAAATCCTCTGGAATCTCTTGGCAATACTCTATTATCTGTAAAATAAAAGGTGAGCAAAAAATGTATAAGTAATTTTTAACAAAAGTTCAAGTTAAATAAAAATGTGTTACAAAACTTTGTGAACGCATTTGCTTTTTATTAATTATGCAGGTGGTACTAATTGTGAAGAGGATTGCAGGGGCATGATATAAAAGCACTGGGGTGTGTATTGTGAAGGCATCATGAAGTAAGACACAGACTACAGAAAATATATTTATTCATTTAAATGTGGGATTTCCCTACCTGAACGAAACTAAAGAAGGTCTTAGTCAAAGAGTTCCACTTAAAAGTCTGCCTGTGTCCGAAAGCCATCCTTGCCTCACAAGTAAAGCTAGTAAGTGTGTAGGGATGTCAACATAAAAAGAAACAGTGTTCAACTCAAAGTTCTTCCAGCTGACAGATTTCTTTCAGCTCTCCTTCCCCAAGCATAAGAAAGTTCCATGAACAAGTCTCAAAGTTTACCTTTCTCTAGTTCAAGGCGATATCAATCAGAACCAATCCTCGGGATTCCCTTCCCCAAGTTTCAAATAACATAATCCAAAACAAAATGGGTCTTGAGACTCAGTACCCAAGACAACAAGTGTGGCCCTTCAGGTCTCAGGGTTCCCTTCCCCAAGACGTCAACTGCGCCACATACACTTGCTTCAGTCTTTCAAAAGAGTCTTAGCACAACACAAGGTCAACCTGACCCCCATTCTGGTTTACCTCGCCAGTTCATTTACAGTGGTTTTATTGGGATGTTTCACAGTGCCCTTATCTTTCACCATTCAGGGCTCTCTGGTCTAGGCGCAGTTGTCAGGCAGCACGGACCACCCCTCACAGGATCCCTAGGCTAATCAGCCCACTCAGGTTCTTGGCACTTGCTCCTGTGCACAAAGTCCCCTTTGCTTAGTTCCTTTTATTGGCCTCTTTGCTTAGTGTGCAATCTTGCGCTCCTCTGGCTTCTCCTTGATAGGCTAGTGGCTCTGACACCACGTGTCACACACCTCTTGCCAATCCGTTGCCTTTCCACACTGCATTCATTCATAAAGTTTCACTGGTTGGCTCCCTTCAGCATTTAATGTACTTGACTTTAAGGTTTGAGTTAAATCATTGTGCAATCTATATTCAATATTGGTTACTTTCAGTTTGGTGTTCAATGTGTACTTATGTTGCTCAATTATATTTGGTATTCAGTATGCACTTGTTTGCTTCAATATAAAGTTTCCATTTAGTTTGATATTCAATATGCATTTGTTTATTTCAATGTTCAGTCTCCACTTAGTTCGGTATTCAATAAGTATTTGTTTGCTTACTTGCACAGACCGCTGCTCCCTTGTGGTCTTACGTGAGCACCCTGGTGCTGGAGCACCTTCATGACGCTCGCCAGCCTTCTGTGCCTCTCCCCGGTGGTTCCTGTGCCTTCCTCTCGGCTTTGGAGGCCAGTAAATTGCTGTGAGCTATGCTTGTTCGCTGTGTGTTTCCTTCCTCACACCGGCACCTCTGACGCTTCTTGATGGACGTAGACAGCATCCTCTGCACTCTGGGCTCCCCAGCAGCTCCTGCTGCTCACGCTGAGCTACGGAGGCTCCCAGGTTTGTGGGAAACACAGCCCACTCGGATTGGGTCCCACAAGCCTTCTAGGATAACAGCGAGAGTCCTGGTTCTTTCTCCAGTCCCACCACGGCTGCCTCCTCACAAGGGTCTCCTGCTGCTCTCCCAGACACAGGTCTCCCTGTTGCTCCCACTGTCGCTCTCTTACTTGCTGAGTTGGTTTCTTTTTATACATCTGCAGCCCCTTGACAGGTTGCAGGTGTGCATGCTTCATTAGCCCTACCTGACCATAATGAAAGGGACATGCCAAACCCTCACAGCCCATTGCAGGCATTTTCCTCGTCCCAGTACCAAAATGGTGAAAAGGTATAATCTTCATCACTCTCAGTCACCTCTTCTCTGTCCCATTACTTCAAAGTGTCACATGTAGGAAATTGAGAGGAGCTTGCTTATAATAGCCCATAAAGGTTGGGGGAGGGGGAGGTTGGTTTTCAATAGAAAAGGGGGATACCATGTCTCGCCCCAGCGCCCCCCACTCCCAATCATCAAGGATCCTCTACCCAGATGTTCCTCCCTCACTTATCCAAACCCAGTGCCATGATTCAAGAGCAATGGACTTTCCCTGACCAGCTGAGCAGAGTATCCAAGGGGAGTAGGCTGGAGGATGATTATAAAAAAAATACTATATTAAAGCCAATAAGTCAGATCGACTGGTGGCTAATCAACTCGGCCAGAGTGTGGCATTCGGCACAATACAGCAGATCAGGCTCCCCTCTGGTTACATAATCACAGAAACTCCTCACATTATCACACAGTTCCACTCATTTTATTCGGATCTATACTAAACTGGAAAATCTGGAGACGGTAACTCTTGCTCCAGTAACGCCTATGATACCGAGCAGCTTGAACTCGATATTACAAGATGAAGTTCTTCGGGTCATTCGCAGACTTCTGCTAAATATTTCACCACGCCCCAACGGATATCGGGCATCGTTCTATAAAACGTAAATGCATTGGTGTCACACCCCTGGAGTATCACACATCTCCTTGATAGCCACTGAAGCCAAATGAAGTTGACCGCTCCCAACTTGGTTGGCAGGGGATCCTGATCTTGATTTTTACAAGACCACGAGGCAGCCAATGCGGGGGGGGGGAGGGTTATGGAGCGGTTGTGGATAGGTAGGGGGTGTTAGGATAGAGGGTTAGGAAACTTGCATGCGGATAGGGAAGGGAAGTAGGGAAAAAGACACACATGAACACATAACTTGCACAATCTGAACCAAATCCTTAATTCGGATTCAACCTGCCACCTGTATTCTTAGATAATGGGCCTCATCACAAGTCTGGCGGTATTCCCGTCAAGCGCTATTTGCGCTAAAGCCACGCTGCCTGGCGGGAAGTACACCAGATCAGGAGTTTGCGTGCACATGCACATGGACATAGCATTAACGCAAATAGAGCTTGGCGTAAAAATTGGCCAGGAACCTGTAAATCCATCGCACTCTGCGCTACTGCCGAGCCCTGGCACTAATAGCGCACGCTATCAGTCCACGCTATTTGCAGCTGGGAAATGTCTCACTGCTGGAACGGGAAATAAAGTGGCAGCCATTTTGGAAATCACAATCCACCGAAAATCACAACACCTGCAAGCCATCCACCCCTGTGAACATCGCGAAAATGTCTCAGGAACGCACCAGGGGCAAGTTAGCCCTGGACAGGGTTAGAAAACCGAAGTTCAATGACCAGGAGCTAGCCATACTGTTGGAGCAGGCAGTGGCCCACAAGGAAGAGATGTATGGTGCACTGCAGCGCAAGACAACTGGCCAGCGGCGAGGGCAGATATGGAGGGACATCAGCCAGAGGGTGTCTGCGGTGGGCCGCATGCCCAAGAATGGTGAGGACTGCTGCAAGCGCCTCAATGACTTGCGGGTCCGAGTAAGTGGCCTACTCTCCCAGCACAGCTATGCAAGCATGGCAGCTAGAGGAGGGCCAGCACCACCCAAGTTCTCTGGCTGGGAGGAGCAGATGGCAACGCTCATCGATATGTCCACCATTGAGGGAGTCGGAGGAGCAGAGGCTGGTGCCGGTACCCAGGAGGCTGCAGGTGAGACCCCCCCTAAAATTGCAGGAACCTGTAAGTGCCACGCCTCCAGACCCTAAGTGAATGTATGTGCATGCAATGTGCGTGATGCACCGCAGCCACCCATGACCGACCCCTCGTACCACCGTACCGTAGCACCCCCTAGTCCCCTGAGTACGTACACTGCATGAACACAAGGCCCAGGGGATAGACATCCATGGCCATGGCCAGCAACGTGATGTGTGAGTGTGCATGATTGCCCCCCAGCAATATGATCACCGTGCATCCCTAGCAGACATCTGAAGATGTCACGCCAACATGACCAAGCAGTGTCCCTCCCAAGTAACACGTTGCACCAATCACAACATGGGGAGTCAACAAAATGCAATGGTGAAGCATGATTGATAATGTGTCCAATCCCACTGTAAGGCATGATATGCATGATACAAATCTAAGCTGCCCTCAACTCATAAAACACCCTATGTACCCCACAGGCACACAGCGCCCATCACAGGCTGATGATGGTGAGGAGGCTACAACATCCGCCGCCCAACCCGGCGCACATCCACCAGCACCACCCCGCAAAGGGGCCGGGCAGTAACAACACAATGCAAGACGCATCCAACACCACCCCACCGTAGCCCATAGGTGCAGCGTCCACAAGGCCACAGGGGGCCAGCACCTCATACACCACCAGCCACCATGGAAACCTTGGATGTTGAGGGAGCAACCAGTGGGGCCGAGCCTGTTGTGGAACACACATCAACAGCTGCACGTGACACTGCACTGTTGACCTCCACAGCCTCAGTGTCACACATGAAATAGGCACACCCCAGGGAAGCCCGGAACCAGCGGAAAAGGATGCTCACACTCTACATGTGTGTCATGTCCGCACACCTGAGCCAGACATGGATACGCCGTCCTATGGTACCATTGAGGATAGACACTCCAACCTCAGCACCCCCACCCAAGGTGGCAACATGTCCCCTCCTCCCACGCAGTACAGAGCTGTCAACCTGAACCACGGCACACCCGAAGTACCACTCATCACGGGAGCTGCAGTGATGGGGCGTCTGGATGTCATTGAGGCCAGACAGATGCGAATTGAGGCCATGTCCACAGTGCACAGCACCCACAATGAGGCCATCAGCCGTGCCATATGGAACGCATCTAAGAGAATGGCCCATGGCAATGCACAGACCCGTAAAGTGGTGGAGGGATGCACAGCGGCACTGACCGGTTTCGGGCAGAGGGTACGGGAGTTGTGTGAGGGACTATCTGCGCTTGTAAAGCAGATGAGGGAGTCTAACATTCTGCTCCGCCATTAGCTGCAGGTTTCCGGAACCATTCCATCAACCTCGACTACGCCCACGGAGGGATCCCTGGAGCATTCACCGAGGCTCCGTTCCATGCGCAATAATAGACGCCGCTCACCAGAGGATCCCGGACTTGGGAAGCGCCCGCAACCATCGTAGATGGACATGACACAGTAGTGGGGGGCCTCGGGCACATGCACCTACCTGCACTGTTTTTTGGGTGTTCTCAGAGGGGAGGGAGGATTGTGTGTTGGGGAGTTCTAAGGGGGAGAGGGGATTGTGTGCTGGGGAGTTCACTGGTGGGAGGGGGATTGTGGAACATATAAGAAATCACTTAAAAAAAATCATACAAAGCATGGACAGTCATGAAGTGCTCTTTAATGTCCAAGTGATATGTGTCAAATGTACCCATCGCCATATCAAAAATAATTCTCAATCAAGCCCTGTCAGGCCAACCTCCCCTCCCTCCCCATCCCTGTGTACACATGCACTAGCTTCTGACACATCATCATCTTCACTCCTATCCTCAGGTGGCAGCACATCAGCATCGGGGGGCAGTGGCACATGTTGTGCAGCATGGCACATGTAAGTACGATTTAGCCACATTTTTCAGGTGCATACATCAATGCCCTTCCCGTACGGTCTAGGCACCGGAAGCATGCCTTCAGCAGTCCAAATGCCCTCTCTACGCAGATGCGTGTACGTCCATGGGAAACGCTGTATGCCCTCTCAGCAGGAGTGTGGATGATGCACAGGGGTCATGAGCCATGTGTACTGGGGATATCCAGAATCACATACAGGGGAGAGAAGGCAGGTATGAGGACAAGGTTGGTTCATTGGGTGCACAAGGCTAGGTCATCAGTGACATTGACAGCAGAATCAAGTTTGTGTTGAAGAGGTCATTCTATCTCATTGCAATGTTGGCATACACCCTTCCCCTTAAGGAACATGCATGGTCTGAGATTGCCATGCAGCTGTGTATCAATGTATATGTGAGTGCTTATATGTATCACACTCATGTACTACATGTGCACTAGTTATCATATGGTCACTTACATTGTGGTGTGTGCTGTGCTAGGGGCAGCATTGATTCAATGGACTACTTACTACCAGCACCACCCCTGTGCCTAAATGTAACAGTACTCTGTCCCTTGTCACTGGATGAGGGGACCCTTGTATATGCTTGTGCATGCAACATGTTGTTAGACCATCTGTCATTGGCATTCCCTTTGGCTGCTGTTGCGTTTGCTGATTGGCACAATTATGTACAGTTCTCCAGGCATGTGATTGACAAATCAGGGGTCAGTGTTTCAGGGATGTACATTGTCGTAAATCAAACTACTCATGTGTAGTGCTTTTGTGGATGTGCCTACTTTCGGGCACCATTGGCATGACTGCCGGGTGGCCAGGGTGGGATGTCTCTGTTGTGTCAGGGTGAGAAGCAACACTGCGACACACACAGGAGGTTTTGTGGTAGTTGGGCTTCCATATGTGACTGTGCTCCCACATGTCTTTGCCATTCAGACTGTGTGTGTTCTGCTGTGTTGCACATGTCCAAGTGTCCAAGTGTTCACGTCTGAGGTACATGCATGGGAATGTTGCAGTGCTGGTGCTGCCTATGTCTCCTGCTGGCATGCAGGGTTTTCACTGTGTATGTCCACCCCCATCAGTCGTCACTTTACATGAATTTCGGACTACATTTGTAATCGCTGAGAATCCATGTCTTTTGGCCTCAGTGCCTTTCCATGTAAACTGGCAGGGTACTATTGCGCAGGACCGTGGAGTCCTGGATGGATCCTGGATGGCGGGCGCAGCAGTGGCTGAAGGTTAGGTCAGGGCTACATGTCATCTGCACATTCATGGAATGGAAATTCTCACGGTTTCTGTAGGCTGCCTCATGTGCCCGGGGTGGTACTAGTGCTACATGTGTGCAGTCCAGGACTGCTATGACGTTTGGAACTTGGGCAATGGCATGGCACTGGCCTTTCAGCTGGTTCACCTGTGCCTGTGTGGCTCGCAATGCAATGTGCTCATTCACATGGAGCAGCAGTGCATCCAGAACCTGTCCCAGCACGGCACTGAAGGTGGAGTGGGCCATGCCATGCATCATGGCAATGGTGTGTTGGTAACTGCCAGTCCCAAGGTATTGTAGCACGGACACAAGCTTAACGCAGCGGGGGCACTACAGTGCTGATAGCAATACGGCTGCATATGGCAGCATGGATTGTGTCCAGCAACTGGGTGATGGTTGCCCTGCCCAGCTTATACTCAGTCACCAACTCCCCATCAGTCAGGGCCCAGGGTGTTGGCCTGACCCTGGGGATGGCTGGCCGCCTTGCTGGTGCTGCTCTCCTTCTCCTCATCCTCACCACCCCCTGTGCTCCCAGGGCCCTGGCCTGGTTGGCCTCTGTAGCTGATTTGCATTGGTTTCACCTGGGCACTTTTTGCTGTCTCCTCCCTGCTCCTGTTGGTGTTCTGGTGTTGGGGAGGGTGTGCTATGCATGGGTGGGAGTCCTTTGTGGGCCTCTGATTTGCATTGGTTTCACCTGGGCACGTTTTGCTGTCTCCTGTGTTCTTTTACCTCGAGCATTTGGCTAGCCATATTTTCGGCGGATTTTCCACCGGTTTTCTGGCGCTAATATTGGTATTGTAGTACGGACACAAGCTTAACGCAGCGGGGGCACTACAGTGCTGATAGCAATACGGCTGCATATGTCAGCATGGATTGTGTCCAGCAACTGGGTGATGGTTGCCCTGTCCAGCTTATACTCAGTCACCAACTCCCCATCAGTCAGGGCCCAGGGTGTTGGCCTGACCCTGGGGATGGCTGGCCGCCTTGCTGGTGCTGCTCTCCTCCTTCTCCTCATCCTCACCACCCCCCGTGCTCCCAGGGCCCTGGCCTGGATGGCCCCTGTAGCTGATTTGCATTGGTTTCACCTGGGCACTTTTTGCTGTCTCCTCCCTGCTCCTGTTGGTGTTCTGGTGTTGGGGAGGGTGTGCTATGCATGGGTGGGAGTCCTTTGTGGGCCTCTGATTTGCATTGGTTTCACCTGCGCACGTTTTGCTGTCTCCTGTGTTCTTTTACCTCGAGCATTTGGCTAGCCATATTTTCGGCGGATTTTCCACCGGTTTTCTGGCGCTAATAGCGCCTACGCCGGACTCGTAATGGCTCTGTAATAACGCAAATGGGTACTGGCGCTATTGCAGCCATGCTACTACAGCCAGCTGTAGTTGCGCCGGCTGCAATATCGCTGGCGGTATTTGAACTCAGGATCCGGCGGAGCAGTATTGGCGGCGCTAATACCGTTGCGGCCCAATGTCTCCTGTATTCCTAGATACCCCTGACATAGCAACAACTATAAGCACATGGAACATTATAGATGGCCATAGATAACGTATAGCAACAACATGCAAAACATATAACATAAGACTGTATCACAGCATATCACTTGAGCTTAGTGGGAATATGCATAACAGAATTTCTCTCCTGCCGTGATCACCCAGAGCAGATACTTAGGTTATGACCAGAACTGACTTGATAACAAACATTTACAAACAAAAGCAAGCAGCCATGAACAAGTCAGCAACCTCCTTTGCCCCGTGACAAGTTCAATCAGCTTGTGCTGTTTGTGAGCCTCAAAACTGCTGGGCAGGATTCAGGCCACAAGAGTCTGTATTCACTAGCGTTGCCCATGCCCTCTTTTTTGGGTAGTCCCTATTTACACTCTTCCACGCACAATGTGGCATAGTTCATGCAAATTAGAGAAAAACACAGTGCGTCCGCAATCGAAAAAACAAATATGCAAATGAGGTTTTAAATACACAAGTTTTCCACTTAACTGAGGCCTGGAGGGGCGTGCCAGCTCTCCCACAGACAAGTTTCTGTACGTCCTGCGTGTTGATTTAGAATGTTGGGGGTGTGAAAGTGAGGCTCGAATGCCACGCGTGTTGATACATGGCTCCGCTCCGCTCACGGGTTCTTCTTCTTCCCACCTTCATCGCCAGTGTGATGTCGGGTCCCAGTTAGTGTGCGGGGCCCAACCTCGTGGGTGGGCCTGGCTTGGGCCTGGCCTAGTGCGCAGCGCTTCGCGTCGCTCAAAGGAAGACGCAACCACACGTTCGGATGCATGAACCCGGACTGGCGTTCCAACGCCAGTTCCAGTGATTCCTTTATTTCCGGGTGTCACATGACCCGGAAGTATCTGGGCACGTGGCACCACAGTGTTCAGCATTGGCAGCCCTGCCGCTGCGTGTGAAATGAGCGCCCTTCACCGCCTGGGCCCCGCTCGCAGCATCGATAGCTTGCTAGTCCTAACCGCCCATGAGAGAGTCAGCAGCCTGTGTCACCGCTGGGCCCAGACATACAAAAAGCTTCTGCACGAGTAAAAACAAGCTCTGACCCTCTTTCTTGAACATCGAACAAACACGAGGGAGTCACTGGCTCACCAAAATAGCTGGATTCCACACATGTGGGACCTGCAATATGTGCAAGTTTGCACATGTTGACTGTTGAGAGTTTCAAGCCAATGATATTGAGATTCAAATCAAGGATTTCATTAATTTTCGTTCCACTTACACTGTTTATGCCATTGTATGTGTATGTCAATTAGACAACTCAGAGTGAGAATCTGGGAAAATCTATCTAAACTCAGTAGCCAGGACAATAGGTTACATCTGGCTGTTCATTGGCAGGAATGCCACCAGATGGCCACCAAGAATGATTTCAGATTTATAGGCTTGATGCGAGCCACACCCGGAAAAAGAGGGGAGGACCTCACTTTGAAACTAAGCAGAATGAAATCAAAATGCATTGTCTTCTACGGTGTGTTACTTTGGGACTTAATGCGGATCATACGAAATCAGGTCCGGGCTCCCAGAATGGGGAATTACCGGGCCATTCTGAATTTGGAGGGCCCCGTAATTCCTCCCTCCAGGAACCCGGGCCCGGACCTTCCCCATTCCCATCTGAGCCCCCCTAGGGCTCAATGGGAATGGGAGAGTGAGCAAACAACGGGCCGATTATGAGCGGCCCGTTGTTTGCTCCCTCCTCCCCTCGCGGCACCCGGTAAGGACGCCTGGTTTGACCAGGCGTTGCTTACCGGGTCCCGCGAGGGGAGCTTGTAATGAGGCGGAACGGGTTTAACGGGTCCGCCTCCTTTAGCATTGAGCCCGTTAACCTGTTCCGCCTCACTGGTAATGAGGCCCAGTATGTTAGAAGCAAGTCACTGCAAGGGCCATTGCAGCAACGTGGGGAGCCAGTGACTGTAATGGCCTTTGCAGCAACTTTCAAATCGACACATCAATTTATTGATAATTTGGCCTATTGTGAAAATATTAGTAGGAACACAATTATTGACACATGGAACGCTACAATCTTGGATTTTTAAGGGCATTTGCAGTGTATGGTTACTGCGTAACAGTGATTAATCATGACACGGCAATCAATTACTATTGTAAGTAACCGGGACCACTTAGGAGCTATAACGTGATGCCCCACCAATTAGGTTAGTACGCGCACAGATTTGTTATTTTGCAGACTAGTGCAGTAAATGCGTGCACAGACAGCAATGGAGGCAGTGGGCATGTAGAGTCCATTATGGCTCACAGAATGCTAGAAGCGCGGACATGCTAGTGCTTTTTCAGCGTGTGCAAACTGTCGACCAGTTACTGCACAATACTTGGTAACGAGTTACAGTCGAAAGTAATTGAGGCTACTTAGTAAGCTTAACGCAGCGCCTCATCTATGATGACAGCACACGCATGCTTCGCTTACACGTGGGACGTACACCTGTATACGCAATTATGGAAATGGCACTGGCCTGCTAGTCGTGCCGCGGCGCACGCAGACAATCCCGTGTATTGTCACTTCATTCCAGGTAAGCGTGATTTCATTTTCACGGGTGCTTATGTTGGCAGTTATTGTTCATTCCAGTTCGTAACAGACTCAATCAGGGAATTATTAAGAACGCTGCATGCATGGAGCATTTCATATGCTGGCCCGAATTGACCGCCTGCATTTAAATGCGGAAATTTAGGTTGCCGTCAAGGTGCACGTACATGGAGCTAATCACCTGTGCACTTTAATGTTTCTTAATAGGATAATCATCCATGACTAGAGCCATTACTTGACGCATCACACATCGGAAAACGTTAGGGCGGACCTGAAGAGCACACTATTTAGGTAAGTCGCTGTGAATTAGGTAATGTACCTTTTAATGGGTAGTAGTTAATACCTACCATTTAATCATGCATTGTTTGGGCCTCATTATGAGTTTGGAGGCAGCCCTGGTACTATAAGCATCATGGCTGCCTCCAAACCGAGCTTCATTACCGCGTTCCTTCAATGAGGAATAACTGGGTCATTCCAACATTGGAGGACCCGGGAATTCCTCCTTGCAGGAACCATTCCCCATTCCCATTTGAGCCCCCATAGGGCTCAATGGGAATGGGGAGGGAAGTAACAATGGGCACATTACGAATGGCCCGTTATTACCTCCCTCTTCCCCTCGCGGGACCCGGAAAAGACGTCTGGTTTTACCAGAGGTCTGGTCCGGGTCCCGCAAAGAGAACCTCGTGATCGGCGCTCACGTAATGAAGGGTGCCGGTCCCGTACCGGCACCCTTCATTACGTGAGCGCCAGGGTCATAATGAGGCCCATTCTCTTTATAATTTGTAAATATTATTTGAATGTGTGTTGAAATATTGTTACATGTATTCAGCCTTGAGAACGACCGGAGGGTCGAAACACATGTCGGCTCATGTTCTGAATAAGTCTGCGCACAATTTATCCAACGTCTCCACTGTATCAACTCTTATTGGGCAGTGAACGGACTTGCAGTACTTACCATTACTACAGAGCTATGTTACTTTGCAGTAGTTGGGGTACTACCACCTAGTACTGCTAAACAGCCAGCCTTTGTAAATGATTTAAGGGTGCCAGCGCCCCCAGTCATACGGGTCCACCCAGACAAGTTGTTAATCTCAGTTATATAACTCTTTTGCATACTCAGGCACTATTTGCCCTACTATTGAAGAAGCGAAAATTGTGCTATTCCCTAAACCAGGCAAAGATCCGAGCAGTTGCGGGTCTTATCGCCCTATTACATTAATAAACCTAGATGCAAAGATCTACACTAAAGTGTTAGCCAATAGGATGGAGGATCTATTCACCTCACTAATACATCCAGATCAGACCGGCTTTATCAAGCAGCGACAGACACACAACAATATCAGAAGAACGTGCCATATTTTAGAAAAAATAGAGAAGAAAAAGATCCTGGCGGTTCTTTTGTCCATAGATGAGGTTAAAGCGTTTGACTGCGTTTAATGGTCATTTCTCTTTCTCACCTTGGCAAAGACGGGGTTCGGGCCAAAATGTATTGATAACATTAAGGCTAACTATAAACAACCAACTGTGGGATTATTAATAAATGGTCATTTATCCCTTCCCATTTCACTACAACGCGGGAGCAAACAAGGGTGTTGTTACGCTCACCTGGCTCCCACAGGGGCGTCGATCGGAAATGGACAGCTGCGGTTTCCACCCATGTGACGCGTAGTGCCGAGATGACAGACTGGACTGGCCCACCTAATCTCGTCTGCTTGACCCGAAGAAGTATTCTCCTGAAAGTTGAGAAAGGGAATTAGCCACCCGTGGATTTGAGTGATAACCGCTCACCCACTGTTCTCCCCTCTAATCACCTCCGATGTCTCTTTTTATATTCTCACCTTAGGTTTTTAAAGGATGAGCTCTCCATCCTGCGTAGAATGCAGGGGCACGTGTATAACCAGTTACTTCACTGGTCCGAAGGAATTGGAGAGTTCCAGAACAATATTGACTCTGAGGTTCCTGGCGAGGAGCCGTAAGTATATAGTTTGTAAGTGTTCAAAATGTCTGACTTTCACTCTTGTCCGATTCCTTGCAGCTTGCAGCTTGACCCTAGAGAAGATTGCCTCGTGCGGCTGGTAAAGTTCAGGTAAGAGTCTGTAGTATCCAACACTGTCCGGTAAATGACACCTGTATGTAATCTGTTGCTTTCTCCCTTATTACAGGTGCTGAGTGAGAATTATGGTGTTTTGAGGAATAATACCTCCGGCGGTAAAAACAGGTAAGTCTATTATGGCGAAGGAGATTCCCTTGGTTTGTTCTTTCGGCTCACCTGGCTGTCCTTTTGTTCCCCTTAGATGCCGGAGTTCGGCGAAGATGAAAGGAGGCTGCGCCAGCCCGTGGAGATGAAGAATGCCTCCGGCGGTAAAATCAGGTAAGTCTATTGTGGTGACTAATATTGCCTTATTTTTCCCTTGGCTCACCTTGCTGTTCTTTATTCCTCTTAGGTGTCGGAGTTTGGCGAAGAAATGATGAAGACAGAGGTGGATCGTGGAGGTGCTGCGAAGGCTGGTGAGTATAGCGCGGCGCTGCAGCAGGCGATGCGACGCGCATCAAATAATGTCTTTCTTCCTATTCGAAGGCGCGATGGATCCAGAATCAGGTGACGAAATAAGTATTGTTCTTGTTCTAACCTTTTTTCCTTCTTTCTCCCTTTTCTCTAGGATCTCCAGACTCGAGGCGGGCGTGGCAGAAGACTGGATGCTGGCTTGCAGGCACGGTGAGCGTTACGCTGCACGATGCAGAATAACGCGAATCGTGAGCTGCTCTTCAGGCGTGGTTTAAATAGCCTTCAAAGTAGTCCCAGGTAAGAAGTTCCCAAGACCACACCCGAATAAGAAAATAGTCCCTGACATAAAGTAGTCCCCCTTCAGACTTCACATAGGCTTGAATGCTGAGCAGCATGGTCTGCATGAGGTAAGTGAAAGCAAATGAGCCTGGCGCCTATGGCGCCAGGACTGACCCCTTCTATGAGCCTGGCACCTACGGCGCCAGGACTGTACCCAGATAGCCCCTAGCCGGGGCTGCTGGGTTTTTCCCAAGTATCTGGATGCCTGCTCCCGGGACAGATGGACCTTGGATGCCTGCTCCCGGAACAGATGGACCTGGTTCGGATGCCCGGGGGTAGGAATCATGACAGGTGTCCCCTATCACCGTTATTGTATGCACTTCACCTGGAACCACTACTCACCAAGGTCAGACAGACAGATGATATGCGGGAAATTGACTTTGGGAGAGTCCCACACTAAATTATGGCTCATGAGAGGATATGCTTCGCCTGGCTTCAGATCCCTTAAACACATCACTAGTTGGCCAAAAGAGAATTTGTGAAAATTGGGAGTGTCGCAGGCTTAAATATAAACAAAACAAAATCAGAAATATTAAACTCATCCCTCCCACGGACGTGCAGGCTTCACGGTCGCATACACAATTTGGTTGGGCACAAGAAGGGATTAAATTGCTACGGGTAACTATAACTTCTACAATAGATGGGTTATATGAACTAACTAACTAACTAAATAACTAACCCCCTATGTTAAAAGGAATCAAAACACAACTATTGAACTATCTCCTGGGTTGGTAGAATTATTTCGGTAAAAATTGTCACACTGCCCAAAGTCTCATATAAGTTGCATGTATTACCAGTTTGGTTACCCGCTACATTTTTCCAGAAGCTGCACAAATGAATCACTGCATTCATATGGAATAACCAAACTCCTAGAACTGGCCTTACGTATTCTAATGACCCCTACAGAAAAGGGGAGGCTGGGTTCCCCTGACTTTTTAAAATATTACCAATCAGCTCAATTCAGGGTTCTCAAGGATTGGTGTGCAGAGGACACAGGGAAAAAATGGATAGAGACGGAGAGGGCTTTGGGTGGCCCTCAACTTGGGGATAAACTGTGGCTACCTAAACAAGACCTACCCCCCGAATATACAAACTTGGTTGAGGAAATCTAAGATATAATAGTCAAGAAATATCACTTGATGACTTATCCTTCCCCTTTTACACCCTTATTTTAAAATCCCGAATTCACTCCAGGCCTTGAACCCAATGCATTCACAGAATGGAAACAGGCAAGTTGTACGAGAGTGAGAGATATGTTTTAGGGAAATGATCCTAAATCCTTTATTCAATGTGAACAGGTGCTAGGTCTTCGGAAACCAATAGATTTAAATATTTCCAAGTCAGACATTGGTTCCTTACCGCACCAGCAAGGAAGGCGGCAGTAAGAGAGCTCACACCCTTTTGAAAACTATGTGACGTCTAACCCAGGAAACAAAGCCTTTATTTGAAACGTACAGAAATTAATGGCTGCCATCACCCCTAAGACATTGATTGTCCATAAACAACGCTGACATCTAACACTGGGACATGTAGTGCCAGAGGAGGAATGGGATACATTATGGACAGTGATATATAAACTTGCTAGGTCGATCCAAATCAGAGAATTCTTGTACAAATTAATGGTACAATGGCACCACCCACCAACTCGTTTACGGAAAATGAAGCCTTCTATCTCGGACAAATGTTGGAGAGAGTCCGGTATAGTAGGTGACTGGAAACATATTTGGTGGACTTGCCCTGGGTTGGTGCAGTACTGGAAAGAGGGAAAGAAATATATGATCCAAATATTTGGTCTACAAGAACCTAGACTTTGAAGTCATGTCTGCTGGTGGTGATTGAAGAGAGCTTCCGACATAGCCCTAAACAAATATTGAAAGCTTTCACCATATTGAAATTGGTGGCCCTATTAGTAATTGCCCAAAAGTGGAAGTTGAAAGAACCACCCCACGTTAGCAAATGGTGCTCCAAAGTCTGGAACTTTTTGGCCTTAAAATGGATAATGTACTCTATACAAGGGGAACAGTCTGACTTTACGAAGGACTGGAATGTTGTGTTGAACTTTTGCAAAATGACTATAATCTTGTTTATTGTTTATTGCCCTCAGAAATTGCCATACTCGGAATTGCTTGAAAATGTGGAAATTGCTTGAATTTATATTGTGGCTTATTCTACTGTCTGAGACTTGCTTTATGCACAGTGGTAAAGGGGGAGGGGGGCAAAGGTGAAGGGCGGGGTGGGCGATAGGTGGGAGGGGATGTATGATTGTTATTAACGTGAAATGCCAATAGAAATAAGTATAAAAAAATATGGCTTCATCTTGGGAAAATGGATACAAGATCATTTGATATCTCAAAAGTTGTTAAATGGGTTTTGTTACACACTCCTCTCAGTATTTGGTTGTATTTCTACATCAAACAGTTTTTAATGATGTAGCATTATTAGATAATCGGTATGAGCCATTGCTTGGTTGCAGTTGCTCCACGTGTTGTATTATGTTAATTGCTGGCTGCATTACCACTGTTTGTTGCCTTTATTATTTATTTATTGTTATTTATCTGTTTCTCCTCTGCTTCGCACTTTCCACCTCTCCCCCCCTTCCATGCACTTTTCCCCTTCCCTCTCCCATGCACTTGCGCGTTCTCAATGTCACTGGGCCTAGTAAGATCGCTGTTTTGTTCTCCCCTGTTCCCCTCCCTTGCCTTGTCGCGCTCTGAAACACTTGTGTACAAGCGCAATAGAAATAAAATATCAATCAATCAAAAATATGTACATTCAATGAAGAGTAAAAAAAATAAGCAGCAAAAAAAAAAAGACCTTCAGTCTCATCTTTCGAATCAGTCTAAATAGATTTGTTTTCTCTTTAGCAAGGTAGAACTCTGTGTAGGTGTGAAAGATAATACTAGATGGAGTACATCAAGTTGGCTTTTCAACAGGTGTTTAGAAGATATATTCACTACTGCCTGTAGTTGTAGGAATCACTGAAAATGAAGCAGACACACGGCAGAAAGGCACGTTTTGTCATCTGCTATATTACACATATGACATTGTTACGCAAACGCGTCACAAGAAGCAGCCATTTTGAAATCGGCCGTGAACAGTCTGGGATTGATAGAATCGTCCATGGTTCCATGACCAGGTAAGGTTTGGGGGAACACTGTGAAGATAAGTAATGGAACAATGACCTGAACATAATACGAATACTTAGCAAGTCTATAGCTATATAACCTAACAGGTTCCCATGAGCAAACTGGACTTGAAGAGATTAACCTTGGGGGTCAATACTTTTTTGACTACGTTGGGAACAAATTATCACCCTCGTTTCCTGACAAGGGTAAGATGATTGAGTCCACTTTACCCTCTATGCTCTGGCATAATGATGTAGAGTATATTTGACTTACCAGATTCTTGACTTAACTGATAGAGATAAAACATGGGTCTTCGCTGGTTATCCTCTTTAGGTTTACTCCTAGAAACCCACCATTGAACTAATCCAGGGTTAATCAGTGACATCCTTGGGGGGCCCATACACCCTGGACAGAACAGTAAACCGAGCTTGGAATTGCCTAAAATGTTACATTTTTAATTGAACGTAAGACCACGGATCCACCTGTTTTGATAGTTCAACAACTCATATGAACTAGGGTCTTACTAAATATATGCTACCTATTGTTTAACTTACAAGACTTCGACATTTTGATTGGAAACTCAGCATGTCCCAGTCATTCGGGACAAGATGCCAACAACTTGGACTGTATAACTTCGACCCACACCAGGTGAATATTAACGGAATAGATCGTGATAGATTTCTGTTTGATTTTATTACTAGAAACAAGTTTGTAAATATCACTCTACTAAAATAGTTTATTCTCTATTTGCGTTCTGTAGATTACTGTGTGGTTCTGCGGACAAAAGTACGATCCATAGCTCCTGAGGAAGGGAATTTATTTCCTGAAACACATACACACAACCACAGCCTGCTGATATTGAACACACTTTTCTTTGAAATTTGAAAACATTTTGTTCATTGTGCACTGATTATATAAACAATTTATTTTGTAAAAAATAACTTTGAATTATTGATTTCTATTACAATTGACCTTAAAGATAGTCATAATTGTTGATGGTTATACATTAAATATAGGTGTGCCGGGGATGGGAGTAGTCCACATATCGTGGGCACCTGTTTGTTTGCCTTGATTGTATTACAACCCAGTGTCAGGGTTAGTTCTCTCCCCCGCACCCTTTGACCTGATTTGCATTAGTAATCTAGAGTAAAATATAGGTGTGCTCCTGACTATTGCAGAGAGCACCTTTGCCCCCAACCCACACCCAGTCCTCTGCCACTTAATGCCTGGCTAACCCCACTCTGTGCCTTAAAGGGAGCTCCAAGGTGCAGCGGTCCAGATAGTGTTTCACTCCTGGTAGTACCAGACAAGGGTTGAATGGGAGGGTTTAAGGTTAGTGATTCCAGTGGCCAGCCACGTTGTAATTAGCAAGCAGTTTGTAGACTGTTGGCTTATCCGAGAGGTTAAGTCATTCAAGTCTCTAAGGGCTCTATATGTCTTTACACAGAAGGTGAAACAGTGAATGCCCAGCGGGGAAACGTGGACAGCAGACAAGCAAGCCCAGCAAGGAGTGACTCAGGTAGATCGTGTGGATGTAGCATGCTAGAGAGGTGCCTGCACCGCCACTCATGGTTATCCTGTTCCTTTTCTTGTTCTGTTCCTTTTCTCTCCCTGTAGAGGCTGGTTCCAGTACACAGATCCAGGGGGCTCGTTGATGCAGGAAGAGTGTCAAGTGTGGCACAGCTCCAGGAAGCAAGCATGGAAGCATTGTGTTTTTGGCAGCGCCAAGCATAGGAAAAAAGGGGATGTGGATATTAATAGTCTGTGCCCGCAAGATGTTCCCTGAGTATTGGCATCTTTCTTGTGGCAGAACTACGGGGTTTCTGGGAGCTGTAATGTTCGACCCTTTTTGTCTCCTGTTTATTGTATGGGCCTGGAATGGCACATTAAGAACAATGAGAAAGGCAGTGTTTGCCCAGACTGCATGCTTGGTACTCCCCCCAAGGTGTGTAGATCTTTGTAGCCACCTTTGTCTGTAGATCCTATTTTTTTGTGTCATGCTCTTGGACACCTTTGGGGCATGCATGTCTAGAGAGTGTGTTCGTTGCCCGGCCATCTTCCTGCCAACCTTGACAGTATACCTCCCAAGAACCCACCTACCCCTCGTGGCTTATGTGAATAATGTTGATGGAATCATGTCGTTAACCTAGGGGCATGAACGTGTTTCCCAGGTCCTCACGATCTTCCCTCTAGACCGCACCCTTTCCAATCTATCAGGTAATGCAGCTGGCCCCTTTGCCACTGTGGATCCAGGATAGCCTTAACTTCTTATTCCACTCCACCTTCGATCTCTAGGAGCCGTGGTGGGGGTGCTCCAGGCCAGAGGTGTGGTTTGCCGGTTTCAGCATGGAGATGTGGAAGACAGGGTGTATTCTTAAGGTGGGAGGAAGGTCTAACCTGAAGGCAGACAATCCCCCTTTTTTCATCACTCAGTAGGGTCCAACGTATCGAGGCAAAAACCTGCGGGCTCCCCTCAATCTTAGATGCTTGACTGGCAACCACACCTTGTCTCTGACCATGTCTGGTAAGTGTGACTGGTGTTTCTGAAGGGATTACATGGGGTTTTTGCTCACGGCCTCCAAGGCCGAACTCAGTGGATGCATCCCATACATGCAGTAAAATGGGGAAAACCCTGTTGGGGAATGGGTTGCGTTATTGTATGCAAATTTTGTGGTCCAAAGCAAATCCAGCCAGTCCTTTTCTTCTTGGGTGGTAAGCCATCACGGATATTGTTCCAATACCTGAGCTTTGTTTGTTCCATCTACCCATCCATTTGTGGGTGATTGCTAGTGGACAAGTGGATTTCTACACCCAGCATCTTGCAGAAGGCCTTCCAAAAACAGGACACAAACTGCAATCCTCGGTTGGTAACGATGACCTCAGACAATCCATGTAGTTTCACTACCTGTTGCAATAGTACTTCAGCCAGCACCATGGCTGGGGGTAGTCCTTTCAGGAGCAAAAAATGGGGGGCCATTTTGGTTGGGTAGTCCACCTTTACCAACACAGTATCATATCCTTTTTTTGGGAACTCCATGATAAAGTCCATTCCCTGGGTATGCCACATGGGAATCTAAAATGGCTGTAGATGGCCCGCCAGGGGGGCTTTTAGTGATTTGTTTAGCGCGCATACAGAACATGTTTTGACCTACTTCTCGTTATTAGAGATCAAGGTGAGCCACCAAAAATGTCTCTTTATCAGCTGCATAATTGTTGTAATACCCAGTTGTCCGGCTAACATGGAATCATGTTTCGCATTGAAAGCGGTGTGAAGTATATCCTTAGAGGGTAGGTAGAGAAGACCTTTGTGGAATGGTAACCACTGTTCTGTTGTACGACTCATTGAGCTGGGGGTAAAACAAGCCTTGATCTTACACAGAAACGATTGGTTTGGACCCACTACACAGATTCCTCCTGCAAAACAGCTGGATGGTAGGACTAGGGGAGGGGTCTGTTTATCCACTTCCGGTATGTAGTAGCACAGTCTAGATAGGACGTCTGCCTTGCCGTTCCATGTTCCATGTTTGAACGTGATGACAAATTGGATCCATCACAGTTGCCGGTGTGAGGGCCCTTACAGACCATAGAAACTGTAGGTTACGATGATCGGTGTAAAAAGTCAACTTGTTTGTTTTATGGCTAACATTTTACGATCCAATATTGAACAGTTCCTTTCAGTTGGTGTACACTTTCGGGACCAGAAGGCGATTGGGTTGAGTTTGCTGCTTCAAGCATCATGTTGCAACAGGATTGCTCCCATGGCCACACTGCAGGCAAACATTTCTACCACATCCAGGAAGCCTGGATCGGGATGGGCTAAGATAGGTGCCGTAGTGAATCGCCCTTTTAGTGGACTGAAAGCTTGTTCGGTTTCTGGGGTCCAAACAAACTTTTCCCCCTTTTCTGTAAGCTAGTAAACAGATGGAGCACTTCCGAAAACCCTTAATAAATCAGCAATAAAAGCTTGCAAAACCCAAGATACTTTAGGCTTCCTTGATGTACATGGGTGAGGGCCAGGATGTTATTGCTTCAGTCTTTTTGGGGTCCATTTCAATCCATTCTGCAGATAAGACAAAACCTAAGAACTCAACCCATTTAATGTGGAACACGCATTTCTCCATTTAACAAACAGTCGATTCCTTCTCGGTTCCAGCAGGACAGCCCTTATATGCCGTATGTGTTCTTCCAGGGTAGTTGAGTCAATAAGAATATCCTCGATATACACGACAGCGCGCACATCCAAATGTTCTCTCAACAATTCCTGTTCACATCTCTACTCACTCTAAATAATATGAATCATGCTCTATTTCGCACTTGTTTCTCACCTTTCCTCATATTTCTGACTTTTCTCCCTCTTGTTTCAATCTTGGTTTACGTAATTTCCACTCTATTGTTTCTAAAACTGATCTCCTTCTTGATCTCTTCATTACCTTTCAACTCGATTTCCTATGTATCACAGAGACTTAGGTTCGCCCTTATCAAAGTACTGAGTTGGCTGCTGGTCACATGACCAGGCCCTACCACCCAGTTGCTCCGCCCACCTTCAGTTTTTGTGCCTTCCAAGCCTCTACTTAAGGACTCTAGGCAAGCATCCAGACAGACAGCTTTGAGTAGTCTGCTGGTCATGTGACCAGGCCCTGCCATGTAGGTGCTCCATTCACCACCTATTTAATCAGTCCTCCTTAGGGGTCCTCATCGCTGGTGTCCTCAGCAAAGGACAGGCGAAGAGAAGGCCTCACCAGTTTGTGCCTCTTTAGATCGGATGGGGCCAATGGCCTGGTCTGCTAAACTGCATTTCACCTAAAACTAATCGCTACTACTGCTACTCACCAAAAAATATCACAATGTGTGTCTTCCCTTAATAACCCATCCCCACTCTCACTAGGGTTTGAATGGCCAATAGCCCTGGGCAGCCCCAGCAAGCAACCCTAGTGAACCTCATCAATATTTCCCTTGCCCCCATCGAACAACCCCAGACCACATGCACACACCTTTTGTTGATCAACGCTCGCTCAGCAGTCGCTCATGCTGTAAAGATCGCTGACCTCATCTCGTACGAAAACCTTGATCACTGAAACATGGTTTACCCATCATTCCCACATGTTTCGACATCCTCCTTCCCCAAGGCTACTGCATCCAACATGCCGACATGACAGAAAGGGCAGGAGGCGGAGTGGCAATCATCCACAGGAGCGACTGCCCATGCTCCATCATCCCCTCTCCCAGAACAAGCTCATCTGAATACGTCTCCTGCCAGTTCCCTCTAGCATCCAAGGAATACATCATATTACACCTGATCTACAGTCCACCCCAGAGGAGTTACTTTCATTGCAGACATTTCCAACTTACTCTTTTCTGTCAAATTAGCAAATTATAGTAATGTCTTTCTTGGTGATTTAAACATCCCAGAGTCACAGGCTGACAACCATACTCGACGCATGCTTTTCGCTCTGATCCCTTCAATTTACCCTATGCAAATTGTTCTCTCCCCCACGCACAATGATGGCAACATCCTAGACTTAGTCTTCACATCATCCCCCTGCATCATCTGTTCAGACCCTATCCCACTTGAATGGTCTGACCATGCCGTCATCCCATTATCAGACACCCACTCAACTACGGCTCACAAAGGTCAGCCGAAACACCCCCTCACTCAGCGCCGCTCATTCAAAACCTTCCCGGTCAATGAGCTTGAAACAAACTTTGCAGACTTCCCCAACCCGGCGAATGCTTCAGACCACCTGAAATTATCCAACAACTCTGCTACGAAACTGGCAGACACTAATGCACCCCTAAAATACAGCCAGGCAAAGAACAAATCATCAGCACAATGGTACACCCCTGAGCTAGCCTCCAACAACCGCTCAGTCAGATCCCTAGAGAAACGGTGGCACAAAAACCATAACTCAGTAGGTCTCACCAATCTCAAATCTCTCTGCGCAAACCGCAGGATACTGATTACCGAGGTCAAAGCTGCTGACTATTCCACCACCATTGCGGCAGCCTCCAACAGGAGCAAAGCCCTCTTTGAAGTAGTAAAGCACTGTACAAAACCCTCAACCGTCCCTGAGGGACCAGCAGCTCAGTAAAATTGCAATGGAATCAACACATTTGTTATTGAAAAAATATACAAAATCCAAGTGACCATCGAATCAACCTCGCACAGTATTAGCATCCCCTGCACCTTGGCACACACACTGCCCCTGTTGACCAAATTCTCCCTGGCTTTTTTTTTTACCCCGGATCTCCTAATAAGGGTTGTCTCCCTCACTCTTACTCTGATGATATCATTCTGGCCTCCATACTACTTGCCAGAATCGTACAACTCCACCTCCTAAACGACTATCAGTCAGGGTTACGGCCCAAGTGTATCATCAGGACAGCTACCATCCAGGTGGTGGATGATGCCATTCAAATCATGCATAACGCCTCATCCTCCTTGACCTCTCGGCTGCATTCAACAGCCTCAACCACTGAATCCTTCTCTCATACCATGCCGACAGGATGGGATTCTCTGGCACTGTCCTGAATTGGTTTACCTCCCACCTCTCAGGCAGACACCATGCTGTTCAAATGAACTTGTGTTCTAACAGCCTCCAGGTCTCCTGCAGAGACCCCAAGCCGCCATCCTCTCACCAAACCTTTTAACCCTTTACATGGGGCCTTTGGACACTCTCCTCAAAGATCCCAATATAACCATCCACGAATATGCAAACTCAGTTGTACATGAGAGTAAATAGCACGCAGGACATGAGTCGTCTCAGTGATTACCTAGCCATCATCCAGTCCTGAATGTCGGCTGCCTACCTCAAACTAAACCCATCCAAGACTGAATGCGTCCTCATCGGTCTGCCCTCTAAAAAACAACTTGTCCAACAATGGCTGAATGATATGCACCTAGAAGGATTTGATCCACAACTCTCAGACTCAGCAAAATCCTTAGGCCTCACCACTGACAGCAGCCTGTCGTTCCAGAAACACATAGGGCCTCATTACGAGGTAGGAGGTAGCCATGGTGCTATTAGCACCATGACTACCCCCTTACCGCATTCCGGGTCTGGGTTCCCGAAATAGGGACTTACCGGGTCATTCCAACCTTGGAGGAGCCGGTAAATCCCCATTCCAGAAACCATTTCCCATTCCCATTCGAACCCCCATAGGGCTCAATGGGAATGGGGAAGGAGCTAATAACGGTACCGCAATTTGCGGTACCGTTATTAGCTCTGAAGTCCCTTAGCGGGTCCCTTCCATAACCGCTAAGGGACCTCGTAGTAGGGCGGTAAGGGATTACCGGCACCGGTGCCCTTACCGGTGCCGGTAATCCCTTACCGCCTACCGTGTAATGAGGCCCCAGGTGTTAAGGAAGGGACCCACTAAGGGACCTCAGAATAGGGTGGTAAGGGATTACCGGCACCGGTGTCCTTACCGGTGCCGGTAATCCCTTATCACCTACCTCGTAATGAGGCCCATGGCCTTGTTCAGAATCTCTACCCTTTGAAAAATCAAATCCTTCATCCTGCCGCAGGACTTCTGGACCGTAGTGCAGGCCCTTATGGTCTTGCACATCGATGGAGGAAATGCTCTCCTGACAGGCTCCGAGCTGCTCACTTTGCTCCCCTAAAAGCAGTCCACTATGCTGCAGCACGTCTTATTACAGGAGCATGGAGATTTGACCGAATTAGCCCCATCTAACGCAAACTACATTGACTTCCACTCCAAGCCAGGATACTGTTCAAGACTGTATGTATCAGCTACAAAGCAGCCACGTGTAACACACCAGTGTATCTGGTGGCTAAGCTCCACATATATGGTGGTCCACGCTCCCCACTCAGCAAATCGAACAACTGACTTGAATTACAAATCGTCGGCAAAGGGAAGACTCGCAAAAAATCCTTCTCTTGACACGCCACCCTTTGGAAATCGATCCCAGAGTCGGCTCGGAATACCCCCACAATTCTCCAATTTCCTAAATCTCTCGAAACATGGCTCTTTGAACAACACCTGACCAAGGACTAATTCCAATGGACACACTTCTGATGCACAGGCTCACAGTACTGCGCTACTTTTAAACGATGGCAGCCCAAATGTGGGCTACCAACACTGTGTACAGTGCTGCGCTGCTCTCGTTAGGTCAGCGCTTTCAACTATAAATTTTTTTTAAAATGACACTTCTTCTGTGGCCGCTCTTATCTCCTGCTGCTCTTCCTTTTCATATTTTCCTCAGCTTTGTCGCCCTGGAGGCGGCACTGGTCTCTTATTTCATCCCCAATGGATTTTTGTTCCTTCTCCTTTCCTTCATCTCACTGTCTCTTCCTTTGAATTTCATTTAAAAGTTTCTCTTCCCCAGTTTCCTTTTCTATTTTGATTATCTATAGCCCTCATGGCCCCATCGCATCCATCTATGATGAATTAGACTTCCTATTATCTTCAATCTCTCCTTCCGACTCTCCACTTATCATTGCTGCCAACTTTAATATTCAAATTCCTCAGAACGATGTCCTTGTTTATCCCCTACTACTTCTTACATCCACGTACAAGCTGAAGCTATTGCCTTTTCCTACTACTCATGTAACAGGAGGCCCCATTGATCGAATCTTTACATGCTCTGATCTTGGCCCTATTGAATCCATTACCTCTCATTATTTTCCTCCTGCTGATCATTTTCTGGTTCGCACATCACTTAATTTTCCTGATCATTAATTTCCGTATTGTTGCCCCTCAAAACTTTGATTCCGTTTTCCTTAGTACTTCCATTTCAGATCACTTTTCCAACCTTAGTCATTTCGCTTCTTCTAATGCCGACAATCTTCTTTCTTGTTTGTATTCGCCCCTCTCCATCTCCCCTCTTGAAATCTTTATGGGTTCTTGCCCATAGAGATGAACGCCACTTTCTCAAAAAACAAACTCCTGCTAACTATCTTCTATTCTGTGCTACCTCTCTTCTTACACTTCCGGTCTTAAATAAGCTAAATTAAGCTATTTTCAAAATAATAATAATAATAATATCTTTTTCTTATATAGCGCTACACACCCATGGCTTTCAGAGCACTGAAATAATAGATGACATTATTATCACACAGAGTGGTACCGAAGTTATTAACCTCGGAAGGATGACAGACTGAGTTGATCTTGCCGGGATTTGAACCTGCGACAGCTGGCTGTGGACAGATATCAGGGGCAAGCGCTGTTGGGTGTCCTGACCCACGTTTGAGCTATCATGCTGCAACATTTGGTGCTGTGGGCTTAGAAAATCCAAGATGGCCAAAAAGCCCACATGTGCGCCAGAATCCAGGAGAACCACGCAGTTTGTGTGCACACCAAAATGGTTGCCTAACTTGCCACCCACCAGTGCGAGCATGATGGGCCAGGGTGCCATGAGTGGAATGGGTGCCAAAGGTAAAACAGCAGCGCCTGTTAGCAAAAAAAAAAAACGCTTTAAAATGACCTTTGGTTTCTCTGAATGCCAGCTCAAAATGCCTATTTACAAACATTGCAACACATCCAAAAATCTCACTGAACACCAGCAGACATCTGGCAGAATGAAGTGTTGCGTGCCTACAAAATCTGGGAAGATGAAGAGCCCAAAATAATGTTGATAACAAGACTGGCTGAGTGCTAAACTGAACTGAAAGACACTAAAATCGAAATGTTTAGAATAAATGAATGACCTACTTTTGAGTGTCACATAGTTTGTCACTGTTGAAATGTCATAGTTTTGAACTTAGAATCAGCATTCTAGCTGCATGTGTAAAAATTGTAAGTTTGATTTAAACTGGGAACCCAAAATGACATGTAGCTAAAAACTGGCTTAAAGAGATTCCAATTCTGCCTGACATCTACCCCCACAGGAGTTGAAACTTGATCAAGCAGGTTCACAGGCCTGGCTGCATTCTGTTGCCCCTGCCAAAAGGAGGTCACACACTCTCTGATTGAATTACCTGGGGACTGCAGGAAACTAAACAAAGGGCCCAGGCAGATGGTTTATTGGGGGTGGGGGGGTCGTAAATGGCTTCCTTTTGAACAAAGCCCTTCCTTGACTCAGGCAGATGGTTTATTGGGGGGGTCGTAAAGTGGCTTCCTCTTGGCAGAAACGGGGAGGGGCAGCCCCCTCTGAGGACAGGCTGAGCTTAAAGAAAGTGGATAGACTGGTTTCTCCACCATGTGACCTGGGAAGACACACCCCTGTTGGCCAGAATATGATTTTAAGAAAGATGTGTAACTCATGGTGCGGACTTGTCAAAATTATCTAAATGATACCATCATTCTTGTGATTTTTCTGCCCACATTTTAAGAGGTTTTAGGACCCGGTGGTATGATCTGGGGGTTTACGAGCGGAAAAGAGGCTGTTACTCTAAATGTATGCATGTTAAAAATCTGACACTTCCTTATCTAAATGCCCACATGCCTTGCACACAATTGTATAAATTTGGAGAAAAATCCGATATGGGGAAAGCTACTAAAAAGCGCAAAAAGTTGCCATTTCTTTACCCAAGCTCCTAGAAACGCCAGGGTCGGAACAGTGCCTCCCATCAGTAATGCATGATGTGTGTATGCAATGACAAAGAACTGTGTATCTGTGGAATATGTATTTGGGTCAAATATAGATTTGTGTGCAATTTGACAGGGGAGTGTCCTTTCTGCAGGCCATAAAACAGCATCACCATCACTCACATTTCCTTTCCCCTATCAAGGAAGAGAGAAAAGCTTGACCAATGATCAGTTGAGAGAGGGGCTGGTGCAGTGATGCTGCGCACACACCCACTTTCAAAAGACATAAAAAGAGCCACTGGAAGCTAGAGAGGACATTCAAATCCAGTTGCTGCGGAGCGTTTTGCCGGACCACACAACATCCAGAAGATACCAGTTCCAGACTGACTCCAGCTACATACTCCAGAACCTAGAACTTATACTTTAGAACCTAAATCAGAGGCCTTAAACCACAAGCTGAGTTCTCTGCAGCAGGCCTCAAATCATTGCAAGCTGCTCACAGCCGGGCGAGCTGCTTGAATCCCTTGCCAAGAACTTTTGCCAGGACCAGTGCAGAGATCCAGGAGCCGTGCAGAGACCGCTGTATCCGGACAGACCAGACCAGAGATCCAGAGTGACCCAGACCGCTGTGAGCAGAACCAGAGAGCTGACCCAGATCACTGTGAAGTGCCGAGACCAGAACCGGAGTCCAGTCCAAAACCTGACCAGATCCGTGGCGAGGCCTATTTCAAATTTATATTGTGAGTACCTAGCAGAACTGTGCAGAACCAATCTCTTAGTTAAAATAATCTAATCCAAACTATTTTAACCTAAGTAGAACAGCCTCCTAGAAATCGTGCCATCTGTCATTTGTAAAGCTGCACAACTGTCACCTGTCATTTTGACTTTACTTTAAATCCGAAAAACTACCTTTATTTAATCGTCCGTATCTCTGGAACCGTTTGGGCTAGTAACGCAATTTCCTCTAAAAGCTTAGAATATCAGCTTTCCAACGAACCTAGAACCGACTTGCTACTCCTAAACTTACTCCGTAATCACGATTCACTCACTCGCAAATTTTACCGCGATTTGCGATTTGGTTAAAAATCCAGCCACGTGTAACCATCAGCAGTCATTTCTTTCCTTGCAAAAAATGTGTTTGCCTCTTAATCACCATCTCTGAATCATTGCTAAAGTGAGCCTGAGCTCATCCCAAGTATCTCTCACTCACCCTGAACCTCCTAAAGGGAATTAAAAGCATTTTCAGCATATTTCTCACTTCATTGCCACTACATTCAAAGCACTTGGGCCTGTGTTTTAAAACTCATATGGGTTTTCTCTAAGCTTGCTGGGGGGGGAACTGAATTTCGTATTGTATTTGATTGCATTCCTGCAATCAGAACTGTGTGCTCCTCTTTCCATCTACTTCCATGTCTTACATTGCATAGGGGAGGGGGGTGAATTACCAGAGAAAAAGTGATTATATTATCTTTTGCTAAAATCATCTCAAGTATTTCTGTACTGCATTTTATTCCTCATTGCTTTTCCCTTGAAATCATAAAAGTATTTTTGCTACTTGATCCATCCTATACTAACTCCTCATGATTTTAAAGAAGTGTGCTAGTGGCAGATTACCCATTGTTGATTAACATTATATTTATAAGGGCGATATCGATTATTAATTTATTATAAAAGCGTGGTATCTATATTTTTTTTAAAACTTGCAAAACAGAACTACTTCTTGGCTCAGTGGGGTCAGGGGGATTCTAAGAGAGGGGTGTTATATAGGGGTAGTCATCCAGAACTCATGAACTGGACATAAAGATATATCAATAAGGGTTTCCATTCAGTATCCCAGACTAGGCATTGACTTAGTTGTAGTGTTGAATTGAATCTTCTTACAGCGCTCAGCTTGCTGTGATATCTGACGGCCATAAAAAATCTTATTTCTTCTCAATCTAACTCTCACAAACTGCTTCTCAATCTCTGAACAGGCTTCTGACCCCACTCCAGTTGATCCCTCTTCGTCCTCTATTCTTTCTCCCACTGACTTTGCTGATTTTTTTCTTGTTAAGATTGACACTATCCATTCCTCTGCTAGCTCTGTGGTCTGATTATCTACTTTCAGCAGTCCTCCTACTTCCCCCGATTCCAACTCTAGTATGTTTTCCTTCTTTGTCCTCTCCACTCTTTTCCCTTTTCATACCTATTTCCGATGTTGATGTCATAGCTACGTGTGATGCTGGAAATGCAACGGAGGGACAGGGCCTCCGTATCCTTGTCCTTTACTGCTTTTTATCGTGTGTTCAGTCATGTTTTCCGCACAGGAGTTAATGTGGGACTCCTGGCGGTGCAGCTCTCTTTCTTTTAGTTTGGTGAACAGACCCGTGGGATACCCTTATGGCACCCATGGGTGGGGGTACAAACCTGTGTCCCTAGTGTATGTTTTTGGGCACCTGTGGGTGGCCCGCAGAGCAGGGTATGGGCTGGTGGCAGCTCCATGCTGAATTTGACAGGTGCGCAGAGTATCCTCCATTTTGGGATACCCCGGCCCTGCCATTGGGATCAGTTGATTCCTGATGGAAAACAAGATGGCCCCGGTGGCCTCTTACTTTCTATTACCCATTACCTTGTTTTCCCAAAGTCCTGGGAAGCCCTGACTCTGTCCCTTCCCCCTGACTGGCTGTTGGGTGGAAGTGCCATATAAAGTGTTGTTGTGAAGGCCCGGTCAGACTAGCTGGAGCCTTCCCGGTGATGTATGTTGTGGGTACCTCCTGTGGGTGGGACCTGGGTGAATAGAGTGTGTGACGAATATGCATTCTGTGTTGTGGGTGCCTAGTATCTGGTGGTTGACACAATGACTGAGACAACCCTGCCTGAAACCGGTATGAATGCAGCTTGGAGTGTTGAATGGCTCAGTACTTGTCCGAATACACATAACTTGTTGTGAGTGTCTGGAGAGAAGTGAATGGCCTGAATACCTCGTGTGCCTGATTGGCCGCCTGCCTGCATGAATGCCCGTAGTCGTGATTGGATGCTTGAGTGTGACCCAGCGGAATGAATGGGAGATCAACAGTATATCTGGGGACCTCTCACTGCTAGGAATCGTGTTCAGAAGCTGAAGCCCACTACGACGAGTAACTGGATTAACTGACGCTTGACCTAGAAGCCCTGCTGGACGAGAAGAATTGCTGTTGCTCTCCTTCACAATCTGAAAGCTGCTGTGCCTGCAATGACTGACCCAGAGAGGACCTGGTAAGGCGCCCTCTTCCCGAGCTACGAGGGACCATCGTGCACAGCTAATCTTTGCCAACGCTCCCTGGTAGACAGACCGACAGGCTGCCGACCCGATACGGGGACTGCTGCGGAACTCCAAGGAGAAGCACTCAGACTGTTGTCCGCCACTGTCGATGACCGCCGTCGCCGACCGGGGCCGCCGTGCTCCCGTTTGCCTAAGAACTTCAATTGATCATTGGACACTCTCGTCTGCATCGGCATCCGCTTGTTTCCCGCTGGAGAAGGCCTAACCGTCGACGCGCCGAGGAGCATCCACCGGTGGGTTTCCCGCCACCTACAGACCGCAGGGACGCCGATGACTCGACGCCCTTGCTGGGCCACAGTTCTTCATCATCTCTTTGCGGTCCAGAACTATCATCACCGAGGTGCCCCGCACGCCTCTTCCTTGCAGGACGCCGACGCTCTGTCATCGACGAGCACCGCTAGGAACGAAGCTGTCACTTCCCTGCCGTAGTTCACCCTGTTCACCGTCGGACGTTCGACGACCCGTGATTCCCGCCTTAAAGGGAGGGCACTCAAGAAGGGCTGTCGATTCCCCGACACCGAACGCCAAGTTCCCCGACACCTCTCGACGATCCGTGGCTCCCACCTGAAAGGGAGGCACTCAAGAAGGATCGGTCGGTGCATCGTCGGAGAACTCTACTCCACCAGGTACATTGGGGGGGTAAAACCTTAATAGGAAGAAGTGAGACTATTGAACATATGGACTGGGCTTGTGCGATATATCTTTATTTACAGGTTGCCCAGGTGGGGGGATCTCCACACAGAACTGTGCCTAGTGGTAGAGGTCAGTATTCTGCCTATTGGTGCAACCCCCTTGCGTTCCTTCCTATCTCTATTGCTGGTTTACTCGTTATTGATCTGTGTGACATTTTAACCGTACAGTTGATGCACTTTAATGAGATTCGATAACATTAGTGGTACCACTTTAGAATTGTATATATTTATCATTATTGACTTCCAAGTACAAAGTGCATTATTGTGATCGTGCACATACCTTTGAATATTAATTATATAAAGACTGTGTTTTCAGTAATACAGTGTGTGGACATTCCTTTGTGGGGGTTCGCAGACTACACTGTACTTAAGAACCAGCCTGCATCACCTCCTGAGAAGCTAGGCCTTGATTGCTCGACCACGTACCAATAATAGAGAATCTTGGCTGGGGTCCTCTGTGCCTCTCCTCTACCATATAGAGAGCGGAGGTACAGACACCCCCTACCAGTCTTTACACTACGATCCTTCAGACTCACCCTACGGCTGTTGCTTCAGACCCTCTCACTGCTTCTTTTGTTAAATCTGTCTATCCTGCTTTGGCTTCCTTCCTTACTACTTTCTTTAATCCTTAATACTCTCAGATTCCTTTCCCTCAGTCTTTAAACATGCCACTTTCTACCACTTCTCAAAAAACCCCTCTTGTGACTCGTCTGACCACTCTAATTTCTGTGCTATCTCACTTCTCCCATAATTATCTAAACGCTTGGTCCACTCTCAACTTTCCCCTTTTCTGAACCCTAATAATGTACTTATCAACAATCTGGATTTAGATCTGGTTGTTCTATGGAAACTACACTTCTATGTGTATCTGATTCTATTTGTCTTGAATGCCATCTTAAACTTTCCACCCTATTGATTGTTCTTGACCATAGTGTTGTCTTTGACACTGTACATCACCCCACTCTTTTCTCTACTCTCTCCTTCCTTGGTCTCTCTGACATGGTCTTCAACTGGTTATCTCTAACTGCTCTTTCTATGTTTCTTGGAAAGGTTCCTCTTCTCCTTCCTTTCCTCCCTCTCATGGGGTCCCACACGGGTTTATTCTTGGCCCGGTCCTTTTCTATCTTTACATTTCGTCCCGCCCCGCTCTAATCGCTAGCTTGAGGTTCCAAGCACATCAGTAATGTTGATGATACCCAGTTTCTTCCTGACTCTATTCATCATCATCTATCCTCCTGTCTTTCTGCTATCTCTGCCTGGATGTCTCCCTGTTACTTGGGCCTCAACTCAAAGAAGTTATTTCCTGCTTCTTCTTCTAAGATTCTCGCCCTCTATCTATTTAGATTCCTCTGTTTCACCTTTCTCTGTCTTCTCAAGCAAGGGACCTGGAAATTGTCCTCCACTCCACCTTCTCCTTTCAAACTTATATCTCTTCTGTATCTTGCTCCTGTAATTTTCATTTGTTTAACATCAGGAACATTCGACATTTGCTTACTTTCTCTTCCACCAAAACTTTGCTCCAATTCCATGCTCTTTCGCAGCTCTACTATTGTTCTTCACTTTATGTTGGTATACCCAACTATGCTCTGCTTCCCTTACGTTCTATCTTGCACTCTGCGGTTAGGACCCTAATTAGTCATCATTCGTCTGTGCAGATTTCACCTTTCCTTGCCTGCCTTAAATAGCTCCCCCGTCCACCTTTTGTGAGAAACCTGAAGGTGTCTCTCTTACTAGTACACGGGGATCTGTCATCCAGGTGGCCAGGACACAGCCATTACTATTGGATCCAGTTCCTGGGGGTGGACCAGAGCAGGAGGATCATCTGGATGGTGGTCCTCGGGGAGTGGAAGTGGGACGCCGACGGGTGAGACGCGATATCCCCATTCCAATACCACCTTTTCCCCATCCTACCCCATAGGACACTCAGACGCTCTATGTCCCCTTTTTTCTGACACAAACACTTTCACACACCCCGAAAGACGACAGACAAACACCAAAGCCATTTACAGGAAATGTGCCACCGCAAGGGTCAGGCAAAGTCAGGCAATTGACCAGACGGCCCATTCCCATCCCCACAGGGATAAAAGGTGGAGCATGCGAGCACAATACAAGCAAGGCAGAAAGCGCGACAAGAGAGATAACCCAGTACAGCAGTTCAAGAGGAGGAGAAAGACGGCACAAACCCAGATGGTGACAAGGAGAGAAGCGACCTCGCCCTTTCCGACCAAGGCCCACGAACCCTCCGCAGCAGGAATCGTGGGCCTTGCAGAATAGCCAGCGTGTGTTGCAGCAGTTGATGTCAACGGTACACAGTGCCCTCCTCCGCTGATAACCAAGCCGGGGAGAGACGATTGCCACCATGGTACCTGCCTTGACTTCGGAGACAAGAAAAGCCAAGCGGTTCATCACAGCCGGTGAGTCTAGCGGAGAGCCGATAAGAAACCGAACTGTGTTGAACGAAAGTAGCCAACGGCTAATTGAACTGTGAAAATACAAAGAACTGTTGATACCAGAAGGGGGAAAACCAGCAACAGAGGAGTCAGGCACCACGTGGGTGCTTACTCAGGAAACTCTGGTGGATTACTCGATTGTTGAAAGTACTGTTACCAGAGGGTCTTGGGAAAAGCCATAAAGGGGTCAATATGGGCATACAGGGATCCAGTAAAATCCTCTGTACAGTCGAAAGTCTTTGACCGACAGATGACTGTGAAGCTAAGGACATGAATCCTGTTTCGCAAGACCTGATTGAGAAAATTTGCGTTTGACAAATTTGGCAAGGATGAACAAGAAGCGGGGATGCTGATAAACAGGGGCGAAGTCTAAAGTCCAGACATACAGCGTTTTGACAAGAGTGAACCTGGTAGAAGGATGTCCACAGTGAACTGTTTGAAAAGGCATTAAGATTTCTGAATGTCACAGGAGAAATATTGTGTTGAAAGCCGTAGTGAACCCAATGAAGGGAAGGCAAACAATCGTGAGGGGTCTGAGCTCTGAAGAGAGGGATCCAGGGGTGAGAAGCCATCACCCCACCGGCACGTGAAGGTAATAGAAACATCTTTTCAATACAAGCCAGGGTGATCCCCACAGAGGGAGGCTGATACTCAAGGGGGGTCTGAACCCGGAGGAGGGATACCCAGGGGTGAAGTAATATCCCCTCCAGTACAATCAGGAAAGAACTTTTGTTTATTATTTTGAACCCATCAGAAGCAGGAAACTTAACTGCCGAAGGTCCTGATATTGCAAAGTACTTTTTGGTGGATCTGAGCTCGGAAGAGGAGGATTCAGGGGTGAAAAGCTATCACCCAACGTACAAGTAGAAAGGAACTTTTGATTATTTTTTTGTAATACATTAGGTCCTCAGAGGCAAGAGACTTTTTGGTGAAAAGAGGCTTAACCACTGAAGGTCCTGATTGCTGAGAGCGGAACTGTTCGCTTGTGCTGCGGAAGCTTGAGCAGGTACTGTTCTCCAGAATCCTACCTTGTCCCATGCTTAAAACGTGGGGAAGGGAGACCCCAATTACTGAATCCTGACTTATAATTTGTGAACACTTCCTTCTTTCTTATGAACATTATCCCACATTTCTTTTTGTATGGGCAGTAGGTTTTTTAGTAAAGGCCTTTTTATTTGTCAAGACGCCACTCGGACTGCCTTTTTATTGTTTGATGGTCGAAGCTTCATCCCATCTTAGATTTAGGTTTAGATTAAGCATTTTCCCAATCTACCTATACAGTTTAATAAACACCCTTGAATTGTGATCACTTGTGTCTGTCTTTACTGTTGCCACCATGAGTTCCTTACACTTGTCTTTAAATATATCCATGCTCCGCCAACATCTACATCTTCTGCTTGATTTTCCTCTATCAACCTACTCGGAATCTTCTTCTAAATTCCTTCTTGCTAATCCCCATCGGTCCTGCGCTGCATCTCACTTTTGTTCATCCAGCTTTTTGCCCCTAAAACCTGGAACTGTTTCCCCCTTGAAATCCTCTCTCTTGCTCTCTCTCTCTCTCTCTTTAGAAAACATCTCAAGTCCCATCGACTTCTTCTCTCTTCATCTTGACAACTGGTCTTTGATCCTCACCTCCTCTTTTTCTGATTGATTTTTAATGTTATTGTACTGTCCATCTTATGACAAAGCGCTTTAGGGAAATGGTATTCCCAGATGAGGGTTATAGGAGAGGGTTTAAGGTTAGTGATGCCAGAGGCCAGACAAATTGTAATTAGCAAGCAGTTTGTAGGTTGTTGGGTTATCCAAGGGGTTAAGACATGCAAGTCTCTCATGGCTCTATATGTCTTTACAGAGACGGCGAAGCTGTGGATGGCCAGCGGGGAAACGCAGACAGGCGAGCCCAGTGAGGAGCAACCGAGGCGGGTCAGTATGGACGCATCATGCGAAAGGGGTGCCTACACCATGACACACTGTTTATTCTGTTCCTTTTCTCATTCTATTCCTTTTCTCATTGTGTCGAGGTTGGTGCCCAGATGCAGATCCAGGCAGGTTGGTGATGTAGGAGAGAGCCAAGTGAGGCATGGCTCTGGGAAACTAGTTTTTGGTAACGCCAAGCACAGGAAAAAAGGGGGAGTCACTATTTATAGTTCATGCCTGCAAGATAGCCCCTGAGATTTGGCATCTCTCGAGGTATTTCGCCTGTCGTTCTCGACCTTTCTTGTCTCCTGTTTGTTGTATGGGCCTGGAGAACGAAGGGAAATGCAGTGTTTGCCCAGACTGCCTGCTTGGAACTCTCCTCAAGGTGTGTCCATCTTTGGAGCCTCCTGTGTCTATGGATCCTATATTTTTGTGTGATGTGCTTGGGTACCTTTGGGGCATGCATGTCTGGCGAGTGTGTTCGTTTGCCAGCCGTCTCCATGCCAAACCTGGCATATAGCCTCCATGGTGGTCTATGTGATGTAGATGTGTGTATTACCACAGCTGTCATAATCACTCGTGGTCAAAAAACATTGAGCCCTCAATGTGTGTCTCTGATATGAACAATACTAGAGAAGTGGTCACCAATAAAGGTCTAATCTAGAAAATCTGAAATGCATGTGGAAAAAACAAGTGTAGTCTCTTGTGTTGTCATTTTGGACTCTCCATTGTCTATGACACCAAGTTCCCTTAGGAATCTAACAAATGCAATCAAATTTCTATAGTCTGTTTTGGGGGAGGTAAAATCTTGTCTTTGTGTAAAATGGAGGCTAGAGTGAAGTCTCCCCTGTCAATTGCGTTACCCTCTAGCACTCCAGCAATGTGTGGGAGGATTCTAGACAGGAACTGATCTTGCTTATCATTGGGTGTTGTAAGGAAGGCATAGTATCAAAGTAAGACAGACACAAGTGATCACAGTGCAACAGTATTTATTCAACTGCACAATGGGTGAGATAAATGCCTAATCTAACCCTAAATCTAAAATGGGAGCAAGCTACGACCATCAAATAATAATAATACGGTCCCTGTGGAGTCTAGTCAAATAAAAAGGCCTATACTAAACAAAAAACTATTTCCAATCCTTACCTCTATGCTACAAAACAGTGTAGGATAATGTTCACAAAAGAAAGAAGTGTTCACAAAATGATAAGTCAGGATGTGTAAGCCGGGGCCTCCCTTCCCCACATTTTTAGGCGGATCACTTGAGCACAGGACACTCCAGGGCTCCTCCAGCACAAGGTCACAGTTCCTTTCACCAACATCAGGGCGTTCTGTGCCCAAGTCTCTTTACTGTAAAGTCTCTTGACTTAGAAGACCTGATGTCCCATAAACAATAAAGAAAAGCTCCTTTCTCAATATTCACGTCAGGCGATTTACTCTTCATCCGGGATCCCCCTCAGCCAGGCTCCAATCATTCTGTCACTGTTAGCCTCCCTCAGTCGCGTTCAGACTAACTTCAATTTGTAAGCATCCTCAGTCTGGTTCACATTTGCCACAACAATCTTCTCAGGTGTTGTTCACCCAGGATACCCCTCTTCGAGGCTCAGACCTTTTCTTTACAAATAATTCTCCTCAGACCAACTTCATTTTACAGACAATCAAATGCTTTCGAGTGTGCACGGGATTCAACGCAACCTGCTGCAGGACCACTTCAATTTCACAGTCCAACAATTCTTCCCCGTTCAGAAGGGGGGCGATACCAAACAGAGACCTTCGAGTGAGCACCCACACGGCACCAGACCACACCATATCTGGTATCACAAAGTTCAATTATAGTCACGTTCTCTTTCTTCATACAATGTTGCTGCTTGCAACCTTGAGCATAACACAGTCCCATCTGCTATCAGTTTCTCCAATTTACCGGTTGTGCTGAACTTGTTGGCGTGGATTTGATGTCGGAGTCAAGGACAGTACCACGGTGGCAATCGCTTCTCCACTTGCTGGCTATCAGTGCGGAAGGGCCCTACGTACCTTTGACATATGCTACACCATTCGTCAGCTTCAATTCCCAGTCTTATGTTTCTTTTCCTTGAGGCATCTTGAAAGTTGCGGTTCTGGGTTGTAAAGGGGAAGGGTCATTTCCTCATTGTTGTCCTCTCAGATCTCGCCACCTTTCTCCTCAATTTAAACTGCCGTCTCAGGATAGCTGCTACCTTGTGCGTTTGGCCTTGCTCAGAGTGTGCTTTTGTGCTACGCCTTTTATCCATGTGGGGAAGAATAAAAGGAGTCAGGTGTGTGTAGTTATCAGTAATTGTCTAGTTCGGCCTGACCGTTGTGTTGGGGCATGTCAGGTATACAGCTCTGGTGTTAGTCCATTGTCGCTCACGATGATCTGTCCCTGTGAAGGTGTTTGTGTCAGAAAAGGGGGCGGGGGTTGGGTTTATAGATATCCTACCAGGTAGGATTGGGAAAAGGTGCCATAAGGAAGGGGATATCGCATCTCACCATTCAGTGTCCCACTTCCACTCCTCGATGACTCCTCATCCAGGTGATTCTCCCTCACTGGTCCACCCCCAGGAACTGGATCCAATAGTGATGGCCGTGTTCTGGCCACCTGGATGGAAGATCCCCGGGGACTAGCTGGTGAGAAACCTTCAGATTTCTCAGTGTGTAAAAGGAGATCAAAGTGAGTATGTGTCCCAAAAGATGGCCCTTGACACATAATATCTCCTCTGGTGATACCAAAGGATATTTGATGTTACGAATGGAACATCTTTGGCTACAACAATCGACACTCCTCTTATCTTTTCAGATGATGAGGCATCGAATTGGAGGTGGGAGCATCTGTGGATTAATCTGCATTTGTCATTAGGAAGCAAATGGGTTTCTTGTAGGAAAAGCAGGGGATTGTTGATGTCACCGTTGGTGTAGGACTGCCTTCCATTTTATAGGAAAGATTAACCCTTGAACATTCCATGCCAGGTGATGCTACAAAGCTATAGGCACACTGTCTGGGGGCTGTATGCTACAAATGACCACCATAAAGTAGTTGGTATAGCATTAGAGCCCTATTTCAAAAATAAGGTTCCCATAACTCCCTTACTTCCCCTCCTCCCAATCAAGATCACCAAGCATGACATTGTGTAAATTCAAGGAAATCTCAAACAGAAGATTGGGGCATGCCATATCCAGCCGGGATCTGAGTTGTGTATCTAAGATGGTATATAGGTATATGTAGAGCAGAAGAGTTCATGCCTACCATTGGGTTCAGTCATTAGCACACCAATGCTCTACCAGTGTGATCAAGCTTAATTCATATTTCTTTGTGTCAGGGCTCTATGGGTATTCCCAACTTTAGTCCAGGGGGTGTTTTTCGGGGGGTCAAGATTAACCTGGATCACTCCAGGATATCATGGTATCCGGGTTCTGTTCCAGAAAGAGTGCCTGGATATCATGTCACCTAGATATAATGCCAGTATAAAATGTTTTCTAAATAAAAGTACGGAAAGTGAGGGATTCTTTCAGTCTTAAAAACTTGAATGTTTAATCGTAGTTTATAAAGCACTAGGGTGGATCCACTGGCTAAATTTACTCAATGAATTTCTAAACAATTAGGCAAGGACAAAAGGCCCATGAATTCTTTTTGGGGAGCATGGTAAAGAAAAAGCACCTTTTCTGGGAATCATATGGGGAGCACAATTAAATAAGCTATATACCTGAACCTCATTGAAGGAAAATAAAACAGTGTCCAGACAGTAATACTATAGAAAATAAAAGCTTTAATACAGCTAAACTCTACAAAAACAGATTCTACGCAAGAGCATCCATAAACAGGGACATGCCTGAAAGAAGTACAGGGCTGGATGTGCCAAAACTTTCTCAGCCTCTAAGCATCAAAGGCTGAAATCCAGCTCATGGGGCCAGAGGAAGTCTACATCCAAGTCTTTTGTCTGGCCAGCCTCAATAGGACCCTCTTCCAAGCCTGGTTCACAAGGCACAAAAGCTCAGTGATCTGTTTAATCAAGACTCAGCCACAGGAAATTGACTCTCCCATCCCCCCTTCTTTGTAGGGTCTCTTTGAGAGTGTCCCACAGAATCACCCTTACACTAACATGGGTACAGTTCTCCGCCAATTATTACAACTCGATTTATAGAGGACTGATTTCCAAGACACTTAATAAACTCCAGATGGTCCCAGTAGTATGCTGCTTGACTTTTATCTAGCCTAAAATGCACCTTTGACATCCTACCTGCTATGGTGGTAGTCCAGTTGCTCCCCATCAGGAAAATGATTAAATGTAAGACTTTGTGTCTCATATGTGAGTAGTGTATTAGTTTTATGCAGCAGAAGCCAAGTTGGGCAACAACAGCACACTATAACAAGGGGATAGAGCAATGAGATGCAGACAATAAGAAGGGTAGAGTATTAAGGCCACAGTTCAGCAGGTTTGTACTGAACAAACTACCCCTATCTTTCAAAAGCCATCCAGTGTTTCCAGCCTGAGGCCACCCTCCCACAACCTGCTTAGCTATGCAGTAAACACTGCTCTGGAGACCGAAATGTACTAGTTCAAAGTACACAATTCTAGAGAACCCTCCCATTTCACCTGACATGACCCAGAATGCTATAAAATGCAATTGAACTCTAAATAATAACCTCTTCTACCTCGCTTTTTCCAGGAAGCGACATAATCTGCAAAACTTCCTCACCTTGGACTCCTATTAGCCAGCACAAGTAGGACTGGCCCCATCTTTCGGTGAGTCCCTTCTTATGCAAAGCTTGTGGTGTGCAGTTATAATGTCGAAAACATTTGGTCGTATTACAAAAATGTCGAAAAAAGAATATTGGAAAACATTTTTCGAATGCTTTATTTTTTTATGTACATGGTTTTTTTGGGGTTCCGCAAGTAAAAAAAAAGTGTTAAAACAGATTTTTTTTTTAATAAAAAAGGTGGGCTGGGGGGGAACACCCCCATTTCGAACAAAAAACAAAGAAAAAAAGACATTCGAAATTTTTTTTCAACATTTTGTTTTCGACATTTTGACTTTCGACAAAATGTTTTTGGAAATGATCACTATAAACCAAAGCTTGTCATTCTCTCTGAATGGTCATAATGTAAAATGTACCCTATAGTGTTTGACTGGCAGCATTTTTGTGGATAGAGATGCACGTCAGTGATATTTTCTGAGGGACCCGTTACTAGGTGCATAGAAGTTATGGATAGTGGTGCAAAGCACTGTACAATAATAAAATACATTCAAATGTTTTAAAAGGTGTTAAATACCCAGAATGTTGAGATAACCATAGAAATTCTACGAAGTGTTTTATTTAAGGGAGTAACGGAATAAGAGAGTATGTTTTATGTGCATTAGCACATTATGTATAAAATGAATTGAATTGCGTGCTAATTACCCTTTCCTAGAAGCCGCTCCAAATTTGTAATTTGAGTTGAAAGATCTGTAGGGCGGTCAAAAGCTCTGCAAGGTCTGGATGACCATGACCGCTATCACCATGACCTAAGGAGCGACTGCAATCTAAGGGGGGGCTAGACTCTATGAGCGTGATCTCAGTCTATGAAAGACCCAATAAGAGTTCAACTGCCTCCAGAATAAGGACACCCAACGCTCAATAACCAATGGCATGTGTTTAATAGATAAGGATGGAGGATTTCAGAAAAGTCAAAGAGCAGACTGAGCACTGGTTGTTCAATCAATGCCAGTGCACTGGCTTCTCCTTCCCGGCATTATTGAGTCAGGACTATCCTAGAGTCAGGCCTCGCCTGGAGTCTCTTGGGTGATTTAATCCAGGTAAACAGATGTGATGCTTGCATTCAACATAAAGTTGGACCTAGGAGGTTTTTGCACCATTTCCAGATGTCTTTGTTCTGGCACCTCCAGACCGTCTGTCAGCTGTAGCAGTTGATGGTATTGGTCTATTGCAGACATGTGGGGGTCCTGCCACTGGGGCTTAGTGCTTTTCGGGCAGTGCACCAGGTGTCTGCAAATGTGGCATCTGGGAAACAACCACCTTCTCCCTTTGGGATTTTCGGTTACTTTTTCCAAACGGAAGTGGAATAGTAGTCTCCTCTATTCAAACACAAGATCTAGGATAACTAATCTGTCCCCCTACATATGTTTTCCCTTTCACCAACCATAAGCCCTCACCACTGACTATACTGGCAGGGGATGATGGGATCTGTATGTCAGAACATCTGAGGTTTGGAGAGGTTGACTGCCCGTATCTAACAGATCTAGCAAAGTAGAATGCAGCCCGTAGCTCTCCAGATTTTGCGAACTACATCTCCCATGATTCCTCACCATTGACTGACTATGGTTGTTGGGAATTCTAGACCAAAATATCTAGAGACAGAGGTTGCAGACCCCTGATTTTGCACAAGAAGCACATCACACTGGTTGGTCACATCCCGTAATCTCAGCACCACAGTTTTAGGTAGCCAATGGGTCTGGTACACCGGTCCCAGCCTGGGGGAAAATAGCCAACCATGGGCAACTGGTTTGGCTGGCAATTGATTTCGGTATCAATGTGCCATGGTACCAGAAGATCTCTGCCAAGCTCTTCTCTTCTAGTCTCTAGAGTAAACTGCTGGCTAAAGTCTCCATTGCTTCCACATTCAATGGGAGCGACTCATCAGTGAGATGATGTCACAAGTATGGACCCTCAAATCATTGATCCCTCATAGACCAGATTCAGTCTGAAACGTCGGTGCAGTCCTCTACCCCCTTGGCGCAAGGCCCTCTACTGGGCTGTAGTGGCTGTCAGTGGCTCCTATGCCCAAATCGGGAAGGGGTAAACCACAATGGGCACCATGCAGGGATCATCAGCTACAGGCATTATGTTAACGTATTCTGAATCCTTAGAACAAGGGACACCTATAGACTGTCAACAAAGACAGCCGCATATGCAATATATATATATATATATATATATATATATATATATATATATATATATATATATATATATATACCAAAACTCACATGGTGCCTTGATGGTATACTAAGTATGGTTTATAATCACTATTTCGAATAACATTTGGTCGAAAGTCAAAATGTCGAAAGAAAATGTGAAAAAAAAATGGCTAATGTCTTTTTTAGTTTGTTTTTTGTTCGAAATGGGGGGGTTCCCCCCAACTCTCCTTTTATTATTTTTTTTCTGTTTTAACCCTTTTTTTTACTTGCGGAACCAAAAAAAAAACATGTAAATAAAAAAAGAAAGCATTAGGAAAAAAAATTTTAGACATCATTTTTTCTACATTTTTGTCATTCGACCAAATGTTTTCGACATTTTGACTGGACACCACTAAGGGTATACATAATGGATGCTATTGAGGGTTTAGATGATGACATTTGTGGATCACTATGGGTATCTTACAGGGTGTGTGGCAGTATTAGTGGAAAATCTCTGAGGCCCTAGTCGGGAATAGTTATGTGTGTGTTACAGGGTGTGTGGGGGTATTAGTTAGGGAATCTCTTAGGTGATAGGAATGGTTACAGTATGTTTCAGGGTTTGTGGTGCTATTAGGGGGGAATCTCTGAGATGTTAATGGGACATGGTACGGGAGTGTTTACGGGTATGTTACAAGGTGTGGGGGTTTATTTGTGCGGAATCCTGATATTGATATTTTATTTGTATCACGCTCGTACACAGGTGTTTCCGGGACAGGGTGTGTGGGACTATTAGTGGGGAATCTCTGAGGTGCTAGTTTGGAATGATTACGGGTATGTTACAGGGTGCGTGGCGCAATTAACAGGGAATCTGTGAGGTGCTCGGAATGGTTACGGGTATGTTACAGGGTGCGTTTCTTTTTAATGTTGAATTCCTTAGGTGTTAGTGGGGCATGTTTACTAGGATGTTACAGGGTTTGAGTGGCCAATAGTGGGAATCACTGAGGTGCTAGGAATGGTTACGGGAATGTTACAGGGAGTTACAGCGTGTATGGGGCAATTCGCAGGGAATCTCTTAGATGTTAAGAATGGTTATGGGTATGTTACAGGATGTGTGGGGAGATTTGTGGGAAATCTCTTAGGTGTTATTCAGGAATGGTTACGGGTATGTTACAGGGAGTGTGGTCATATTTAAAAAAAAATCTTTTGGCAAAGACAAGTATGTTTATTTATTTATGTAGTGGGAGGAACAATGCTCTTTTGATCACAAAACAACATACACTAAACAAGAAATCAGATTGGACAGGAAGCGGTGAGCTTCTTACAATGGGGTAAGTCTTAGGGATATTCGGACCAAGTTGTGAAGGGGAGAAAATGGAGCAGTCACCGGGCACAATACATAAGTGGGCATACATAGATGAAGGACAACCAACATTAGACAGTTTTAAGTGTGAGTAAGCGGTATGGGTAGATGTGTCCTGGATCTGACAATGATGAAGTGCTAGGGTGGAGGCAGAGAAAGTGAGGGAGAGAGGCAGGTTAGAGGCAAAGGAAAAATGTTAGCTGAACGCAGGTGACAATTAGGTTAAAAAGGTAACCCGAAGGCTAGGTGGTATGCTTTTAGTTTGGTTTTGAACAAATCTGTGGGACTTGTTTCTCGGATGTCCGGGGTAGAGTATTCCATGCAAATTGGGCAAGAAGAGAGAATGAGTGGAAATGAAAAGAAGTACAGGGAGAGTGAGGAGCCACAAGGATAGTCGAGGAGGCAGAGCAGAAATGGCAAGAAGGCTTGCAGAGTTAAATAGAGGAGGATAGATATGGTGGTGCTTCACCGTGGATGGATTTGTCAAAGAAGAGAAGACATTTAAATCTGGCTCTGTTTTGCATCGTCAGCCATCCAGCCTGGTGATGGTACAAGGAAGTAGGTGTGAAGAGAGGAAGTTCAAAGAGAATCCTGGTAGCAAACTTAATGAACATGACGAGAGGACAGAAAGCATAGTTGGGGAGACTAAAGAGGATGCTGGCCTGTAGTCCAGTTTAGAGAAGACAAAAGAGATGCTTGGCGATGTTGAAAGGAAGGAGGTGCCTGATTTTCCTAATATTTAGGAGGATGTGGTGAGCCGCTGTTGTACTTTAGGAGATGAAAGAAGAGAAGCTGTGAGAAGGGTCATAGATGACGCAGAGGTTTCTAGCTGAAGAAGGGTAGGGGAGAGTATCAGGTGGGAAATGGATAGGCAGAAGAAGAGATGGGAGACAGCATTTGTCAGGGAAGAAGAGCACCTATGTTTTGGTAGAGTTTAACACCAGAGGGTAGAGGTTGCAAACTCATCCAATATTTAATGGCAGAGAGACAGTTGGACATTTTGATAGAGACATCAGAGGAGAGTTCAGGAAAAGAGAAGAATATTTGGGTGTCGTCTGTGAAGAGCTGGTATGAGAACCCAAAGAGGAGCAGACACAAGACATAGGGCCTCATAACACGGTAGGCGGTAAACCAAGGCGCTATTAGCGCCATGATTCATGCCGGTAATTTACCGGTACCGCCTTGGAGGAAATGGGAATTACCACCCCATTCCAAGGTTGGTGGGGTGGTAATTCCCCCTTCCACCATTGCCCTTCCCCATTCCCATTTTCGCCCCATAGGGCTCTATAGGAATGGGGAAGGCGCTAATTACGGTACCGCAAATTGCAGTACCGTAATTAGCTCCACCGGTCCCTTTGCGGGTTGGTTTTTAACGCCTGCAAAAAGCAGGCGTTAAATTCCCCAACCCGCAAAGGGACCTCGTAGTAAGGCGGTAAGGATTTACCGGTACCGGTAAAATATCGGTACCAGTAAACCCCTACCGCCTACCGTGTAATGAGGCCCATAGTCTTGTGGAACACCATCAGTTAGAGGAGTACGCTGAGAGGTGTTGCTCCAGGAGACAGAGAATTGGTGAGGTGCCAGGTAGGATTCCATCCTAGGGCTCTATCGTGAATCCCAAGAAGAAAGAGAGCATTAAGGAGATCAGAGTGATTCACAGTGTCAAAGGCAGCAGACAGGTCAAGGATAATTAGCATAGAGGATTTGTTGGAAGTGCTTAGCAGAGGTGATTAGGTTGCATACATTCATGAGAGCAGTTTACGTGGAGTGACGCAAGGGGAATCCTGCTTGTAGGGGGCCTCAAAGTTTGTGGATGTCTAAGAAATTGGTAAGATGGTTGAACACAACCCCTCTCAATCACTTTAGAGTAGTGCAGAAGGAGAGACACAGGGCAAATGTTAGCCGGTAGGTTTGGGTCAGCCCCTTGCTTTTTTAGAAGAGGGATAAACATTTTTTTTTTTAAATCGAGGGAATGCAAGCTGAGTCAAAGGACATGTTGAAGAGTTTAGTGAAGTGAGAGGCCACTAAAGGGGCAATATGCTTGACTAGCTGAAGATAAGATGGTCTGACGGGGTACCAAGAGGGGCTAACCTTCATCAGTAGAGATAGGACTTCTTCAATATTAGTGCAACTAAAGTGGGAGATAGAAGCAGATAATGATGGTAGGTTAGGCGGAGTGTAGAACATAGGAGGGTGGAGAGTGAGCAAAGTCATGAGAGAGTCTCTAATCTTGGAAATGTTTGCAGCAAAGTGTTCAACTAGGTAATTATCTGTGAGAGTGGAGTTGATAGTCATTGATATAGGAGGCGTGAGTTTGGGGGTTAGTTTAGGGTGCCATGTAGTTGGCGAGGATGGTTGGAATAAGAGTCAATGAGAATGAGGTAGAATTCCCTTTTCACTCTATCAAGAGAGGAATTTAGAAAGTTCAGGGCAGAGAGGTAGAGGTGTATATCCTCATGGTATTTTGGAGTGATGGAGTGAAGAGGCAGACAACCGGATGTTATTTTGGCTATAGACTTTTATTATCATTAAAAATGACCTATCTTTCCCTAGTTCTATAAGGTTATCCCTACCTAAACAAATAACAGCTTGGATGCATGTCAAAACCAAAACACTGTCCTCTGTCCAAACCAACTACTCCTCTATCTCTGCCACTAATAAACAAACACAAGGATTCAATAAGCTCTTGACAAGCGACCAGGGGAATGACTCCCTTCTCCTGGTGTAAGAATTCATCCTTAGGCTGGGTTAACAGCAGCCTTCTGCAATAGGGTCAGCTTTAGCAATATGACCAGGAGAATGGCTCCCTTCTCCTGATTTAGCTGGAGGAATCTTGAAGGCTGCTCCGTTAAAGTCTTTTACACAAGCCCTTAAAAGTCTCTTGACTTCCTCCCAGGGGTTCTCTATTAAGAACAGCAAGGTCTTATCAATTCTTCTTCTTATATCCCTTCAAGTGTCAGGGCTTTCAGGACTCTGTATCTGGTCTTGATGATTGGAGAGTTTGCTCCCAGGCAGTTCATGACTTAACAGATGTTTTCCAGACTTACAAGGTTCACCACTGTGACTAGGGAGTTTACTCCCTAGGCACTTTTCATCTTTACCACTTTTGTTGTCACCACTCTGATGAGGAAGATCACTCCACTGCACTATGCACTTTGGATGCTTTGTACATTACTATTTTAACAAGGAAAATTCCTACTGTGATTTCCATGACTCTTGTTTCGCTGGGTGTTACTATTATGACAAGGGAGATTACTCCTAAAGAAGACTTGACTCTTGGTTATCTGGGTATCACTACTGTTATGAGAGAGTTCACTCCCAAGGAATGTTTGACTCTTGTAGCTAACCGGACCCCACCTGGGTTGTCAACAACTCCCGTTAACTTCACCTTGACTGGGGTGTGTGACCATTTCTTCCCGGTGTCTCAGGTCAGCGTTGCTTCTGGACACTTTCCCAGTGTACTCTTCTGCTGTTTCTCTTTGGTCGCTGCGGCTCCACAGAGGTTTCAGCCTTGTTAATGGACCATGCAGTGCACCTTTTGGAGGTCACACCACCACAGGATTCTTCCTGCTTCAGTAGCGAGCCAGTCTCCCACCCCCCCCCCCCCCCCGAGGACAGACTGTCTTTCAGGACTTCGGATGCCATGGGTTTGAACTTCCCAGCCTGTGTAGGACAGACGTCGGCTTCCCTTGCAGCTGTTCCTACTTCCCCACAACATTAGTCCTTCCTCAGTCTTTACGTTATATGGCTGGGCTCGCCCCCACGCAACGTCAAAGTCTTTCTTTGGTGTCCCTGATGCAGTGGGTGGAGAGAGAAGGTTAAAGTCACCTAAGAGAATGAGGTGATGTTTAGTCGAAAGAGAATCAAGGAGTTTCCCAAGATCATAAAAAAATGCTCTAGTGGAACCAGGAGGGTATAGATGGAGCTGACGTGAACTAAGTGAGGTGGAGCAATAGTAGAGATGGTAAATGCAAAAGATGTAGGAGAGGACGTGGCATTGGAGATTTGTGAGGCATTTAGGTGGGGAAAGAGATGTCAGATACATTCAGCTCTGCCAGTCTGTCCAGGAGAGTGAATGAATAATAGTTTGGAGTTGTATATGGGCATCACAGTGGCAGTGTCAGATGGAGAAATCCAGGTTTCAGTGATAGCAGGAAGTTCTAGGTGAGAAGAGCTGGAGTGAAAGTAGTCAGTGAAAAAGGAAATTTGTTGCATTCAGACCGAGCATTCCAGAGTGCAATGTTCAGTTGGTGCAGTATGGAAGTGTAGAGAATTTGAGTATCTGAGGAAGAGTGATGAGGGGGATAGGTGTTAATGAAGGTATGGTTAGCTCTTCGGCTTAGTTTGTTGGAAATAGGTGGAAGAGAGATGGAGTAGTGGGAGTTTTCGAGATGTGAATTTTATAATAGAAAGAGGACATGAGGACAGTGTAGCGTGATTGGAGAAAGTGTAGGGAGAGGTGTGTAGGAGGGTCAGCAGGAGGAGCCGGAGTGAATGCATTATAGGTGAGTACTGCAGTGTGGAGAGACAGCACAGTAATTTGGATGCTTAGGTTACTCACAGGTGCAGCAGGGAAGAAGACAAAAGCAAAGGCTCATCAGCGAAGAGGCTGGTCAATGGATGGTCTTCATCCTTCAGTGTGCCTGCCTTCACTGGAACACCCCCGGCTGGACGCCCCTAGGGAGTTCAGAAGGGATGACACACGTTATTGTCAGCAGATCGCCTATTCGATCAGTGTTTGGTCTCTCTGATATTGTCCCTGGTTTTGCAGGGATGAGGCAATTTCTTCCTGATTATTGTTCCCTGAGGAGCCTCTTGTGGTCTTCATCTGGAGATAGGACAGATCCAAGATGGCCACAGGAAGTGATGCCACTGACCTAAGTTGGCCACAGGAAGTGATGTCACCAATCCAAGATGGCCGCTGGAAGTGAAGTACCAAACAGAAATTGAAGCCTATTAGTGACGAATCTCTAAGGTTTTCAGTGGAATGCTTACATGTGTGTTTCGGGGTTTGTGGGGCTATTCTGGCAGAATCTCTGAGGTGTTAGTTTGGAATGGTTACATGTATGTTACAAGCTGTCTGGTGCTATTAGTGGGTAATCCCTAAGGTGTTAATGGGGAATGGTTACGGGTGTGTCACAGGGTTTGTGGTGCTAGTAGTAGGGAATCTCCGAGATGTTAGTTGGGAATGGTTACGACTGTGTTACAGGGTGTGCAGGGCTGTTCGTGGGGAATTTCTGAAGTGTTAGGAATGGTTATGGGTATGTTACAGGGTATGTGGGGTTTTTGGTGTGGAATTGTCTAGGTGTTAGTGGGCAATGTTTACAGATATGTTACAGGGCTTGTGTGGCTATTAGCGGAGAATCTCTAAGGTGCTAGTCAGGAATGGTTAAGGGTATGTTCCAGGGTGTGTGTGGGGCTATTAGTGGAGAATCACTGAGGTGCAAGTCAGGAATGGTTAAGGGTATGTTACAGGGTGTGTGTGGGGCTATTAGTGGAGAATCACTGAGGTGCAAGTCAGGAATGGTTAAGGGTATGTTACAGGGTGTGTCTGGGGCTATTAGTGGAGAATCACTGAGGTGCAAGTCAGGAATGGTTGCTGGTATGTTATAGGGTATGTGGGACTATTGGTGTAGAATCTCTGAGGCATTAGTCAGGAATGGTTATGGGTATGTTATAGAGTGTGTGGGGCTCTCTGTGGGGAATCTGTGGGCGGTTAGGAATCGTTATGGGTATGTTACAGGGTGTGTAGGGTTTTTAGTGAGGACTTTCTGGGGTGTTAGTGAAGAATAGTTACAGGTATGTTACAATGTTTGTGGGACTATTAGTGTAGAATCACTGAGGTGCTTTGAATGGTTACGGGTATGTTACAGGGTAAGTGGGGGTCACTAGTAGAGAATCTCCGAAGTGTTAGTCAGGAATAGTTATGGGTATGTTCCAGGGCTTGTAGGACTATTGGTGGGGAATCTCTGAGGTGCTAGTCTGGAATGGTTATGGGTATGTTACATGGTGTTGGGGGGCTATGAGTGGAGAATCTCTAAGGTGTTAGTAAGGAATGGTTACAGTATGTTAGAAGGGCAGTTCTGTGCGCTTTATAAATGCAAATAAATAAATAAATAAATTAGAAGGGTTGTGGGGCTATTGGTGGGACATCTCTGAGGTCTTAGGAATGGTTACTGGTATGTTACAGGTTGTGTGGCTATTGTGGGGAATCTCTGAGGTGCTAGTTGGGAATGGTTATAGGTATGTTACAGAGTATGTGGGGCTATTAGTGGGTAATCTCTTGGTGTTAGTGTGTAACAGTTATAGGTATATTACAGGGTATATGGGGCTATTAATGGGGGAATCACTGAGGTGTAAATTGGGAATGGTTATGGGTATGTTATACGGTGTGTGGGGCTATAAGTGGGTAATCATGGTCTTATTGTGAAACGGTTATGGGTATATTACAGGGTAATGGGGCTTTTAGTGTGTGAATCCCTGAGGTGTACGTTGGGAATGGTTATGGGTATTTTATAGGGTTTGTGGGACTATTAGTGGGTAATCTCAGTCTTAGTGTGAAACGGTTATGGGTATATTACAGGGTATATGGGGCTTTTAGTGTGTGACTCCCTGAGGTGTATGTTGGGAATGGTTATGGTTATTTTATAGGGTGTGTGGCGCTATTAGTGGGTAATTTGGTGTTAGGGTGAAGCGGTGATGGGTATATTACAGGGTATATGGGGCTTTTAGTGTGGGAATCCCTGAGGTGTAAATTGGGAATGGTTATGGGTATGTTACAGGGTGTGTGAGGCTATTAGTGGGTAATCTTGGTGTTAGGGTGAAACGGTTATTGGTATATTACAGGGTATATGGGGCTTTTAGTGTGGGAATCCCTGAGGTGTAAATTTGGAATGGTAATGGGTATATTACAGGGTATATGGATCTTTTGTGTGGGAATCCCTGAGGTGTACGTTGGGAATGGTTATGGGTATTTTATAGGGTTTGTGGGGCTATTAGTGGGTAATCTCGGTCTTAGTGTGAAACGGTTATGGGTATATTACAGGGTATATGGGGCTTTTAGTGTGGGAATCCCTGAGGTGTAAATTTGGAATGGTAATGGGTATATTACAGGGTATATGGAGCTTTTGTGTGGGAATCCCTGAGGTGTACGTTGGGAATGGTTATGGGTATTTTATAGGGTTTGTGGGGCTATTAGTGGGTAATCTCGGTCTTAGTGTGAAACGGTTATGGGTATATTACAGGGTATATGGGGCTTTTAGTGTGGGAATCCCAGAGGTGTAAATTTGGAATGGTAATGGGTATATTACAGGGTATATGGAGCTTTTGTGTGGGAATCCCTGAGGTGTACGTTGGGAATGGTTATGGGTATTTTATACAGTGTGTGGCACTATTAGTGGGTAATCTTGGTGTTAGGGTGAAGCGGTGATGGGTATATTACAGGGTATATGGGGCTTTTAGTGTGGGAATCCCTGAGGTGTAAATTTGGAATGGTAATGGGTATATTACAGGGTATATGGATCTTTTGTGTGGGAATCCCGGAGGTGTAAGTTGGGAATGGTTATGGGTATGTTACAGGGTGTGTGGGGCTATTAGTGGGTAATCTTGGTGTTAGGGTGAAACGGTTATTGGTATATTACAGGGTATATGGGGCTTTTAGTGTGGGAATCCCTGAGGTGTAAATTTGGAGTGGTAATTGGTACATTACAGGGTGTGTGGGGCTGTTAGCGGAAATCCAGGGGGAGAATAACAGAGAAGAAAGTAAAATAATATGGGCCATAAGCACTTCTTTCCTAGAGTGTGAGAAGCAAAGACTTGCCACAATCTCCTCTAACACCCCCCTTCCAGATGTGGGACTATTTCATCAATCTATGGTCGTATTAATGGGATTCTTTTCTGTTAATTGGATTAGAAGCCTTAGATGTAGTAAAGTAATATATTATCCAATGACACACACACACGCACACACCACACAAGCGCGTCCTTCATAGAGAGACCTTGTTAGGCTCTCTTCTTTTAGCTCATAGTATCTGTGTCCTCCTTTTGATAAATGCCACACTAGCCTGAGGAATTCTACACCATGCCAGAAAACAAAACAGACAACAGATCCTGGCGGCGGATGCACCTTTGGACTGTCTCGCGTGGTTACCAGGCGCTGCCAAGGCACCCTTAACCCCAGTACAGTGCCAGCATACATTAATGGCCATGGCATAGAGCCAGTGGCATCTCAGAGACACCAATGCATATCCCTAACCAAACAGGCTTTGCAGGGGTGTGCCAACATGGGACTTCGGTGCTGTTTCTACACTACACGCCCACCATGGGTGGGCCTAGCATGCATCACTCTCAAAGGGGACTGCTCCAGGCCTACGAACCTTTCAAATGCATGGACTTGACTTGTGACTGACACTACTCCAGCCCCACCTGCCTTTCGCAACAGCATCTCGTTCTCTCGCCCACCCTATCCCCACATGCCTAGTGCAAGCCTGGTGCAACATTGAAGCATGCGTCTCTGCAATGAACCCGCATGCAACCCCTGGCACAGCAAGACTAAAATATATGATATGAAATGAAAGAGGGACAAGCTAGAAGTTTCTTGAGTCATGAGTTTAATATTAAACTTGCCTGAACAGGCTTGCAAATTAATGATCTTGTTAGGCTACCTAAGGCATCAACTTCTTGTTATCTTAGGATCAACGATGTTGTAATCAGAACAGGCTGTCTAGAGATAACCATGATTCTGGAGTCCTGATTTGTTTGATGAAACCCCTTTAACCAACACAAAAAGTGGATTGTAGTGCTTTTGCCATGTTGTCATGTATAAGGTACATACAAGCACTTGAATGGCTATGCTGTTGCCCTTGTGAGCCACAGCTGGAATAGCTGTGATCACCAAGCATGACGCCTGAACGGCACCCAGTCGCTGGACAACAGAAACACATTAATATCACGTTTGAACATAGTGCTTTAAGTGAAAGTCCTCCTGCTTCAAAGCACTATAATAATAGAAGTTACTATTACCGAATGTAATAGCACTCCCATTATCTATCTAGGCACGAGGAAGGGATTGGATCTTGGGCTAAATACTGGGCCAATTTACAGCCAAAAGGTAAAGACTGCACACAGCCAGCCTTAAACCTAGATAGACAAAACAAATAAGGCTATTTAAAAGACCAATACACCGCACACTGCATTGCGAAACTTGGTACAATATAAGAACATATTATAAGCAATGGTAACTGCTAACAAAATAATTCTGTCAGCCTCAACTTCCAAATTGCCCCCGTGCATGGTTCTCTCAGAGGCCAGTCCGCGCGGGGTCCTCACATGTTTCAGGATCGCCACCAGGCAGCACTGCCCCCTGCAGGGAGGAATTCCTCACTGTAGTTCTAGCGCAGATGTCTGCAAGCTTTGGCTCTTCAGATGTTTGGCACTACAACACCCATCTACCTAATCTAGCGAAAACAAAGATGAGGGATCATGGCAGTCACAGTCCACAACATCTGGAGAGCCACAGGTTGCAGGTCCCTGGTCTAGTGGGTGTACAATAGAAATAGCAACACAATGGTGTCACTACTCAACCAGGAAGCAGAGAGGGTTTAACACTCTGCTACCAGCAATAGCTGCCCAAATGAAAAAATACAGACAAAAACGGACACAAATGCTGTTACTAGACCCAGATGGGCATGTCAAACTGGGACTTTACTGAGAGATCAGTCTTGGTTCATAGCTTCCTGGGAATGTCAGGTTTACAGGGAATGTCAAACTGGGATCTTACTTGGAACATCAACTGTACTGAAAATCTCAAACTATCTGCTTACTTGGAATGCTTAATGGGAACATCAAATTGGGAGCTTACTGGGAATGTCAAGCTTCCTGGGAATGTCGAATCTGGAGCTCACTGGGTTTGAGGGAATGGTAGCTTACTCAAAATACCAAGCTTAGTAGGAATGTCAAACTAGGAGCTCGCTTGGCTTTTCAAACTACGGAGTTTACTCTGAATGTCATGCTTACTGGGAATGTCAAACTGGGCGATAACCAGGAATGCCCATATCCGTTTGCAGTGTGCACAATTATCACAAATGTTTAACTGAGTGTCTACTGGATGTCAAAGTGTCACCTTATAGGATTAAAAATGGCAAATTCTTTTTTGGGTATTTGCCTCTGTGTGATGCCTCATTCCACTGATTGCCATTATGTTGTGTGGGTCAGAGGGACACAAGTTGTGTCATTCAATCTGTACTGCATAAGCAGTGATTCTCCAGCGGCATCTTGCACTCCACGATATTTAGGTAGATTAGTTAATTATCAGTTCACTACTGAAATTGCGTAAAACTGTGAGATTAGTGCATGTGTAAAGAAGGAACTTGCTGGGAATGTTAAACTTATTGGGAATGTCACACTTAGTGGGACTGGCTGCTGGCATGAAAAGCTGGCCCTAATGGTTCAGTGATCCTGACTGTGCACACCTCTTCCGATAGCCTTGGGAGACTCACGTTACTCTAAACCTCTAATAAGGGGTGTCTCTCCTTGCATCAAACAGCCCTCCCTGTGTCACCAACCTGTGATTTCCCGTGCTCTTCACCTGTCTGCAACTGTCTTGCTGCTAGGCCGCCTGGTGAGTTTGTTGTGCATTGTGCAGTTTCTTCCTTTTGTGCAGTTTTTCTGTCTCTCTCTTCCTTCATCCTTTCTCTCTGCTCTCTCCCTCAATGGTTCTCCCCGTCTCTCCTCTTTATTCTAACTGCTTCTCTATCACCTATCCTTCCTCTCTCTCAAGGCCTGGAAGAAAGAAGTTAAAAAAAGATCTCTTGATATCCAATCCTGGCCTGCACATCGATGACACCTACATCAATGCTTTTTCCAGGCAGACTGTCACAGACATTCTCTTTGTTGTTCCCTCTCTGGACCTATGGACTCCCCGCATGGTCTCTGTCCTCTCCCCGTACTCTTCTTCGCCCATTAATAATGGCACCAGATGGGAAGTTCTCTTGGCATTCTTCTCGTCCACTAGGTGCATCATTAATGTCTATCTGAATGGCACTGTCATGGCCCAGGGCTCTCAGCCCAACCTCCTCCTTCTGGATAGGCGTCTTCCGTCTCTCATCAACTTCCTCCCTTCTCCTGCCACCCCTCTGTCTGCCACCCCTCTAGCACCCTCTCCTCCTCCGTCGTGCATACCACATCCCTGTACCCCACCTCAGAAGACCTTCAAAAGTGGCAACCAGCTTCACCTAGCTACTCTCAACTCTTGCTCTGCTGTTAAATACTCTTCTGATATCTGTCTCCTCCTTGAAGACTTTGACCATGACGTTCTAGCTCTCACTGAAACGTGGTTCACTGCCGGCTCTGTCACTGCCTTTGACACTCTCCTCCCTGAGGGATACAAAATCCTATCTAAATTCAGGCCTAACCGGTCTGGAGGCGGAGTGGCCTTGACACTTCCCTGAATGGGTCCCTGCTACTATCATTCCCACTCAGACCTACCCTTCCTTCGAATGCCTCGTTTGCAGACCTGGTGTCTCTCCAACTCTCACTTTGACTCTCGCAACCATCTATATGACTCCTGGTCCGGTCTCCCTTTTCCTCTCAGAATGGTCTGATCTCTTCTCTTCTCTGCTTGCCTCCACCTGGCAGCTTCTCCTCTTTGGGGACTTCAGTATTCACCTTGACTCCACTGATTTGTCCATTGGTCTCTTCCGCAGCCTCTGTGACTTTCTTTCCCTCACCAGTCATCCCTCTGGGCCGACACATTCTGCCGGACATACCCTGGATGCTCTCATCTCTGCAGACATCCCCAACTCCAATCCTCCCACTGCACCTCTCTTCTGGTTTGACCATGCTCTCCTTTCCTCTCACCAGGATCTCCTACGACCCCTGGCTAAGCCCCTGCCTGCACTGCCAGTCTATATCTGTCATTCGACCAATGAAGCGAGTGTCAGTTGCTGCTTTTGCCGACACTTTCATTCACCCTCCCACTCCTACCTCTGACTACCACACTGACTCTGCACTTGCCAATCTTCATTTCTCTGTCACCAACACTGTGGACATTCTTGCCCCTGTCATGAGGATCCACATGAGGCCTGCCTCCAAGCGCAACACCTGGTATAATTCCGATCTAGTCTTGCTGAAACGCAAGTACAGAGCGCCTCAGCGGTGGGCATCAGGTACATCCTCTGGCAGACTGGTCTGCCGAATGTTCCAAAGTCACTATAGACTCTCCATCCGCTACAAGAAGAGGGCCCATTTCCAAGCCTGCCTCTCTGGGGTCACTAACAACTCTGGCAAACTGATTAAAATCAGCAAGGAACTATCAGTCCTCATGCAGTCTCCACTTCTCCCCTCCCTTCACTGACCTTCTGTATTTCACTGGGCTCTCACTTCTTAACCAAAACACCCGTCTTCTACCCTTCCTCCTCCCACTCCAGCTCTCAATCCTCACTTGGCCCACATGCCCACCACTTGTACTCTCCTCTTTCTTGCCCATACCACCAAATGAGGTTTCCAGGCAAGTCCTCTCTATGAAAGTCTCCTCCAAACAGGTCCTCCCCAGCTCCTCCAGAGCTTGCGCCAGCCTTGGCCAATTTCTGTGATCACTCCTTTGCCACTGGCTCTTTCCCGGCTACTCCTCAAGCTCTCCCTTGTGCATCATCTCCTCAAAAAACCCTCTGCTGACCCTTCATACCTTGCTTACTACCATTCTATCTCCACAACCCTCTTCATGGGCAAACCCCTGCAGTAGCTGGCTATCTCCGAACTAATCCAACACACTAAATCTGTTGGTTGTTTCCACGACCACCAGTCTGGCTTCACAGCAGTCAGAAGCACAGAAACTGCTCTTCTGAACACCAATGAAGACATGCTCTCAAATATCAACTCCAACTCTTCCTCTGTTCTTATCCTTCTGGATCTTTCCTCTGCCTTTGACACGGTCAATCATGCCCCCCTTACTAATCGGCTCCGTGACACACTTTTCAGTATTTTGGAATTGTGTAAACTGGGAGTTTAGTGAGTCTGCCTAATTGAGGGCTTACTGGTAGTGTCAAACTAATAGCTCACTGGAAATGACATTTTACTGGGAATGTCAAACTAGGGGCTTACAGAAATGTTGAGCTAATTGTGAATGTTTGGAAGATTAGTGAAATAACAGTTTATAGGGAATGTCAAAATGTGAGCTTACTTGAAATTACAGTCTTCATGGAATGTCAACAGGAATCTTACATAGAATTTCAGACTGGAAGTTTACACAGTTTACTAGAAATATCTTGTTTACTGGGACTGTTCAATTGTGACATTAACAGGTATGGCAAACTGGGAGTTTACTGGGAATGGCAAATTGAGGTTTACAGGCATGTCGACCTTACTGAGAAATATCAATATTGGAGGTTACTTGGAGTGTAAGACTGGGTGCTTACTGATCATTTCAAGCTTTAAATCTACAGGGAATGTCAAGAGGTGAGCATGCTGAGAATGTCAAATGCATTGGACATGTTGAACTTAGATTTTACTGAGACTGTCTTTCTGATTTTCAGTAAAGCTGGGACTTTATTGAAAAACTTTAGAAACCAGGAGCCTACTGGGAATGTCAAACTAGATGATTTCTGTGAACGTCAAGCTTACTATAGATGACAAGCTTACTTTAAAAATACTGAAAATGTCAAAATGGAAGTTTCCCAACAATAACCAAATAATGAGCTTATTGCGTGTGTCCAACTTGCTGGAAATGTCCTACTTAGGGGTCACAGCAGATATCATGCTGAAAGTTAATTAGGAATATTTATTATTTTTTATTATTTGTTTGGTTAATACAATTAACCTTTCAAATTTTATACAAAGCAACATAAAAATAGAAATAAAAATACAGTTGTACCCAAATGATCTACATAATATATACAGCTGAAAATACACTCAATCACAATGCTTGCAGTGTCTCTCAGCACATCATCATAGTCTAAAATTTAAAAATAGTTTCATTGTGCCCTTTACATAACTTTTCTTTCATGATTATCATTTACATCAATCTGCAGCGTTCCAAATGCATTATGAATCATAACCTTCTAATAGCTGAAACATTGCATCTAGAAAGTGAACAATTGCCACTATAACAGCCAGTTTCGTACTTGTAAAAATGAATTGCCATACTTGCTTTAGATCCATTGGGCAAAATTTGACAATTACATTTTTGAAAAATGTTTGTTGTATATGATTTAACTCTGAACAAATAACTATACAATGTTGAAGAGTTTCTTTGTGCTGTTTATTCATACAAAAACAACAGTTATTCAGTTCTTTCTTAATGAACTGTGTTGTCGCCATTATGTCTTGTGTTTTCCAGAGATTTAATCTAAATCGCAAATATTGTGTGCGTATATATGGCGACAGGCATTTAATCAGATAATCAGCCATCACTCCATACTTCTTGTGACCAAAGTATTGCTCATCAAAATCTTTATAGCACGTGCAAAGGGACCGATTAGTACTCCAATCAAATTGATATATTTTCATTTTCGCACTAATTGAATTCTCTAGAAGGAGATCAAGTGTGACAGAAGCATCAGCTAATGCATTTAGTATAAATGTTCGCCAACATTTGGGAAATAAATGACTAGCCACCATCAAGTGAAAAGCTATCATCCTCAGAATATTCAGTGCAGAGAATCCTATTAGACACTTTCTGAGGAATTCACACATTTTCCATACTACCTGTGAGTGCATTGATAGCAGTCCCAACTCGAATCGTATTAAGGGTAGTGGGGCACTATTCGGTAACTTCAGGACTTGCCTCCTTAAACCTGCCTCTAGCCTATCCCACCTTTTACGATCCGCAGGAATTCTAGTCTCCGATCCATAAATTAATATCGGTATTACTTTTTGTTGATAAAACGATACAATATGTTTAAGGGAATATTTAGCATATTTATAGGTCAATATTTTCACCTGGGAAACTAGAGTCTGTAATTTACAGTTCAGATCTTGATCATAGACCTGATTGTCCATTCTATCTGTGATAATAACTCCCAAGTACTTGTATTGTGAGACTCTTTCAAGTATGATATCATCTAGTCTCCAGTTATATGATACAAATTTAGATTTAACACATTTTCCTACAAACCAATATTTGCATTTTGTCTATATTTATTATCAGATTGTTTCTTCGAACATACAGATTCAATTGGTTCAATAAGTTCTGAAGACCAATGGGTGTTTGAGATAGAAGTATTAAATCATCTGCGTACAACAAATAACAGATTTTCTGATTACCTAATGTTTGCGAGTCGCTTGTCAATTCATCAAATGTTTCTCCCATGTCCAAAATAAACATATTAAAAAGAGTGGATGCCAAAATGTATCCTTGTTTAAGGCTTCGTCGGGTAGAGAAGGAAGATGATAACTTTCCTTCAAGAGTTAATCGGACTTGCATAAATGTGTTTATATGTAAAAGAGTGATCAAAGTTAGAAGCGACAATTGACAATTATAATGGATCAGGAATATTAAGATTACTAGGAATGTCAAAAAGACATATTACAAGGAACAACAAATTGGAAGCATACTGGGAATATTAAGCTTATTAGTAATTTCAAACTGGGAATTCAATGAGAATGTCTTACTGGGAGTGTCCCAGGGTTGTCAATCGTACTGGAAATGGCAAAGTGGGTGCTTATAAAGATTCTAAAATGGAATCTCACTTGGAATGTCAACCTGGGAGATTTCTGTGAATGTCAAACAGAAAGATTACTGAGAATGTCAAACTGAAAGCGTAATGGGAACGTCAATCCTACTGGGAATGTCAACATTAGAGCTTTCCATGAATGCCATACAGGCAGCCTACTGGGAATATCGTGTTTACTAGTCAAACTGGGAACTTACCTGGGATGTCTACCCTTGCGCTTACTGAGATGCCTGAGGGTTACGTGAACTTAATAAATGTAAAAATAAATACATAATGTCAAGGTTACTCGGAATATTAATGATCACCTACTAGGAATATCGATTTGGGAGCTTACTGGGAATGTGTAACACTTCTTAAGTTTTAATTCAGTTCCAAAGTAAACGTTTTCACAGTCATTAATGCAGAACTCAGATTAACAACAAAAAAACAACACTAACCTGATCATGTTGGAATTCGTTAAAGCAGAATTGAAGGCTCACCTATCCTCCTCTCCCCGTGCCGGAGAAACCCAGCTCAAAGAGAAGAAGGCAGGGAAACCCTTGTGGGGAATAAAACCCTGTCGTGCCGGGAAGTCGGAATCAGCTGTGTGTGTGCTTCGGTTCCCAAGGAGTGACTTCGGGAGTTGGACTTCTCGCTAGCACGGACTATCCTAAAGAGAGAAACCAGATTGAATGTATGGACTGGAGAGATAGGAAAAGGCAGAATCCTGAAGTGCGATGTACCTTTAAATCTGAATGTCTGCAAACGGGATAGAGGTTGAATGGCACGGAAGTTGTAGGCCGTTGAGTTCGTTCTGTGTGCTGGAAAAAGTAATTCCCAGGCTGTGCAGGAGAGACTAAAGGAGTATGGACAATTAGCATGCAAATGGATGAAGGGAAATGTGAAAGAGGGGAACAGAGGAACTATACGTACTGAACTGGGTTGCGCGAGTGCCTCCTGTGAATGCGTGTAGAAGAATGGCAATGCGGATGTTCGAGGAAAGAGAGGATTGACACTATAGAAATGGGGAAAGGTAAGAAAGACGTTTAACAAGAAAAGCTTTCCTAAAGTAATAGGGAGCAAGTGTAGATTCGCGGACTTGCGATGCTTGGCCTCTGAGAGCAGTAGCAACGCGCTGCTCCGAAGGTGCCGCCGAAGGAAATCCCTTCTCAGTGGCTGGGGGCGAAGTCACCGGGTACTTCCTGATTCAGAAGGCTGGAGCGCTGCTCTTCCTTGCGACCTCCATGTTGGAGGTAATAGGAGCGATGCAAGAAATGTGTCTCCACTTGTGCCATAAGGACCGCGTCCGCCGACCCCTACCGGGAGCGGATGTGACAGTATGCCCCCCCCAAAGGGCGGCAAAACCGGGCTTGCCCGGGTGCAGTCGATAGAACCTGCAAACCAAACGGGGAGCATGAACAGCAGAGGCGGGTTCCCAAGAAAGTTCTGCCTGAGAAAAACCCTTCCAATCGATAAGGAACTGTAGCACACCTCTCCGATAACGCGAATCGCTGATCGAGGAAACTTCATATTCCGGCCCCTCTCCAGTTAAGACCGGAGGGGGAGTCCCCTTCTTCGGAAGATGAAATCGAGAATGTATATCAGGCTTCAACTGAGAAACATGGAAGGTAGGGTGTATACGTTTCCAAGAAAAAGGAAGCTGCAATTTGAAAGCTGCTAGCCCTTTACTTTCAAGGACCAAAAAGGGCCCAAAGTATCTTGGGGATAGTTTGGAAGGCATCAGTCTCTTAGGGAGATATTTGCTAGCCAACCATACCTTGTCTCCCACCTGTATGAAAGGTATGGGACTCCGGTGTTTGTCCACTTGTTCTTTGTAGCGTTTATGAGCATCCTTCAAAGCTTCCTGTGCATTACGATGCCCTTGTTGGATGGAAGCTATTAACCTATCCAGATACGGGTAAGGAGTAGCCGTGGGAACTGCTGATGGGTAGACCTCAGGATGAAAGCCAAATGTACTAACGAATGGACTTCTTCGTATGGTGGAATTAACAGCATTATTATATGCGAATTCTGCGATTGGCAGCAAAGTCTTCCAGTTATCTTGTAGAGCGGATATGTAACATCTTAGATAAGCTTCCAATGTTTGGTTCAAACGTGCCGTTTGGCCGTTGGTCTGAGGGTGATTATCCTGAACTGAGTGCTCTTGAGATCCCTAGGATGTGACATATATTTCCAATAATCGGATGTATATTGTGGTCCTCTATCAGAGATAATGACTTCCGGGAGTCCGTGGAGTGAAAAAATGTGATCCACGAAAACTCTTGCCATAATAGGTGCAGATAGAACAGACGTTAGATGGACAAAATGCGCCAATTTAGTTAAAGAATCTATCGTTACCATTATGGTATTACATCCCTCGAATCTTGGTAGATGTTACGCTCACCTGATTCCCACGGGGGCGTCGATCTGGACTGGCCCGCTGTTGCTTCCACCAGAGTAACACGTAGAGCCGAGATGACAGACTGGACAGACCCACTGAGCTTCGTTTGTTGGACTCGTACGAATATCTTTCTGCAATGGAGAAAGGGAATTAACCTCCCGTAATCTGAGCGTTAACCCGCCTTCCCACTCCCCTGGTCTGCCCACTGAACACTCCTGAAGTTCCCTCTTAATCTCACCTGAAGATTTGGAAAGATGAGCTCTCCATCCTGCGTCGAGCGCAGGGGCGCGTAGACGACCAGTTACTTCACTGGTGTGGAGGAATTGGTGAGTTCCAGTATTGACTCTAAGTCCAATTGTTCGTAAGAGTTCAAAAGTCTGATCTTCACTCTGCCAGATTCCTTGCAGGTTGCGGATATAAACCACCAGAAGAGTTCCAAGTGGCAATTGGTAAGATCCTGGTAAGTCTATTGTGGTTCTCCCCTTTGGGGCCGGGGTACAGCGATGATGCAGAATTAACTGCGCCCACCCGAAATGAGGTGAGTTCCCCCTGTGGTAAATCAGGTAAGTCTTTGGGGTTAGCGTGCATTGTCCTTCTTTTTTCCCCTTAGCGGCCGGGTGCGGAGGTGATGCGGTATTGACTGCGCCGACCTGAGATGAGGTGAGTACCCCCTGTGGTAATCAGGTAAGTCTTTGGGGGTGATTTGTATTGTCCTTGTTTTTCCCCTTAGGGGCCGGGGTGCGGCGGTGATGCGGAATTGACTGCGCCGACCCGAGATGAGGTGAGTACCCCCCTGTGGTAATCAGGTAAGTCTTTGGGGGTGGTTTGTATTGCCCTTGCTCACCTATCTGTTCTTGTCTCCCCCAGGTGTTGAAGAATGGCCTGGAGATGCTGGATTCGAGAAGGAGTAAAGGAATGCAGCCTTGGTTGGTGAGTTCAGCGTGGCTCTGTGAGGTGCGTGGCAATGCACCTCAGAAGGCTTCTCTCTTCCAGATCGACGATGTGCTGGATCAAGGATTCAGGTAAGGGTTTTGTTCTGACCTCTTCTCCTTCTCCTTTTCTTGTTCCAGGTGTTCCAGGACTGAAGCGGGCATGGCTGAAGACTGGAGCTGCTGAAGACACGGTGAGCATTACGCTGCAGCAAGCAGAATAACGCGAAGCACGTGTGGCTGTCCGGGTGTGGCTTAAATAGCCTTGGAAGAAGTCCCAGGTAAGTATTCTTCCACAGCCCCACCCGAGAGGAAAGGAGTCCCTGAGGTAAAGTAGTCCCTTTAAGCCTCATTTGGCTTGTGGCTTCGTGCAGCATGGTCTGAATCAGGTAGGTATGCAGCATGGTCTGCAACAGGTAAGATTTCTGTAATGAGCCTGGCGCCCATGGCGCCAGGACTGACTTTATTCTTATGAGCCTGGCGCCGTAGGCGCCAGGACTGTAGCCAAAGAGCCCCTAACTGGGGTTTTTGGGCATGCTTCAAGTGGCATGATGCCTGCTTCCGGGGTTGCTGGGCCTGGTCTGGCTTTCCGGGGGCAGGCATCGTGACAGTAGATAACCTATAAAGTCTGTCGATATTATTTGGCAAGGTTTCGTAGGAATTTGTGGCAAAACTAGTTTCCCAATAGGAGGAATCCTTAGAGTCTTGGTTTGTAAGCAAACCGGACAAGAAGCGACATAGTCCTGTACGTCTTTGCGAAGCGTTGGCCACCAGAAGTGTCTTTGGATCTGTTCTGTGGTATTGAAAGTCCCTCTATGCCCAGCTGCCTTAGAGTCATGACACATCTGAAGAACTTCTAGTTGTAGATCTTGGTCGGGAATTAACATCTTATCTTCCTTAAAAAGAGGGCCCTGGCTGGGAGTAAGTCCTAATTTGTGAAGGGACTCGGGTTGTGTAGCTTCCAAATTTCTTGTCTTATTTGCAATCTTTTGAAAAAATGAGTGGATAACAGACACTGTGACCAAGTTAGGAAACATGGGTTCTGGCCGAAACGGAGCACCTTCTCGTGGATTACTGCAGGATAAAGCATCAGCCTTGAGATTGGATTTGCCGGGAATGAAGGTAAAGGTAACACAAAATGGCGAAAAGAAGTGAGCCCATCTGGCCTGTCTGCTGTTGTTGGTTTGGGCATATTGAAGTGCTCTGAGATTGTGGTGGTCGGTTCTAATTTCAATGGGACACAATGCTCCCAAAAGTAAATGACGCCATTCTTCGAAGGCTCTTTTTATCGCTAGTAATTCTTTTTCCAGAACCGTGTAATTGACTTCCGCCGGGGACAATGTCTTAGAGAGGTAAGCAATGGGCCTTTCAAAACTCTTGTCGTCAGGTTGTAAAAGAACAGCTCCAATACAATGGTCTGAAGCATCTGATTCCACAATGAACCTGCGGTGTTGGTCAGGCATTGCCAAAATAGGAGCTCTAGTGAATAGAGTTTTTAACTCCTGAAAGGAGGCTTCAGTTTCATCTGTCCATCGAAAGGTGACACCTTTTTTTAGAAGATGAGTGATTGGTTGTGTAAGAGCAGAGAAGTGAGGAATAAATCGTCTGTAGAAATTTGCGAAGCCAAGAAACCGCTGTATTTCCTTGACTGACTTTGGTGATGGCCAGGCGAGTATAGCTGACACTTTCGATGGATCCACGGAGATACCCTGAGCGGAAAGGATATACCCTAGATATGCCACTCAGTCTTTATGAAACTCGCATTTCTCTAATATGCAATAGAGATGGTTCTTCTATAGTCTGCGTAAGACTTCCTTTAATGTTAAAGGACATTTGTACCGTGCACTATCACCACCGGAGTGGTCCCCTGGCGCTCTGGCGGCTCTGAAAGAGGGGGGGAGGTTGAGTTAGTGGGAGGAAGCAGGAAAACTGCAAGAGAGCAGTGATGTGCTGTTGGCGGCCTCAGCCCGGTGGGTCCGTTGGCTGGGCCTGGGGTGTTTGCGGCCGGTAGTCATTGTGTACTGTTGTGCAAGACTATGTGTGTTTTTGTTTTGTTGTTGCAATGTAGTGAAGTTTGTGCGGTTTGTTGTGCTGCAGGTTTTGGTTGTGTTTGGTTCGGAGTTTGAGAGGTGTATGCAGAAAGGGAAATTGTTAGTAGGGTTGGTTAATTTGTGTCTCTATCCTGAATCGAGGCGCTCGGCTTGCTTAGTCTCCCCTGATGCGACTCTGTTCTGATCTGGGTCCGACTGGTATACAAGGTTTCTTACTCCTCTGGCCCCCACCTCTAACATGCTCTCTCATAGCTCCCCTTATCCTCCCTTCATACTCCTCTGGCCGGTGCACCTGCCTATGTCAGCCTCTTAGGTAGTGTGGTGATTGCCAATATCTTGACAATTCCGCGCTACTGTGGTACCTGGCGGTAACTCAGGGGTGGGCGAAAGTGTTGGTGGGATTGTCTGGGATAGTTGATCCAGTCTCTGTGCGTGCCGCCTGTGTTCCAATCTATCCTGTGTCACCCGTCCAGGTGCCGTGGGAGCTACCCTCTCGGGTCGGGGATGTCCGTGTCCATTCCGGCTTAGTCGTCCTTTTTTCGGTTTTGGTTTCAAGGTTTAGTCTGTGGTGTTGAAGAGCCAGGTTTTTAGTGATTTCCTGAATTTTAGGTGATCTTCAGTGTTTCTTATTTCTTTTGGGATGTTGTTCCAGGTTTTTGCGGCTAAGTGGTAGAAGGAGGTGCCTCCAAGTTTTTTCTTAAGGATTGCCCTGTGCGTTATGCACATTGTTTTGAAGGTGCGTTGTTTTACAGGGAGCCAGTGTACTGTTTTTAGGGCTGGAGTGATGTGGTCTCTTCTGGATAGTTTGAGGAGTAGTCTTGCTGCTGCATTTTGGATCCGTTGCAGTTTCTTTAGGAGGTATTCTGGTATTCCGAGGTAGAGGCCGTTTGCATAGTCAATTTTTTACATGATTAGGGCGACAATAGTGAGTGTTTTTTGCACGAAGGAGAGGAAAGGTAGAATTCTTCTTGCCGTGTGGAGGAGAAAAAAGCATTTCTTCACTTTTGCATTTATTTGTGGTTCCAGGGTTAGGGTGTTGTCCATTAGGATTCCCAGATGTTTTACTACCTTTGATGGTGTTGGTGTGTTTCCCATTTCCGTAGGCCATGGGATGGTGGTTTCGTTCTCTTGTTCTTTGGATACGATCATGATTTCTGTCTTTCCTGGGTTGATTTTCAGGTTGTTGGCATCCATCCAGTTGAAGACTTCTTTTAGACATTCGATTAGGGTTGAGTGGTCGGCATCGGTGTCTTTGATTTTGTAGATGATCGGAGTGTCGTCTGCGTAGTTTTAACATGTAATGTTTTATTTATTGAAGATTTTGATGACCAGAGTCTGATAGATGTTGAAATATAGTGGAGATAGTGAGGATCCTTGTGGCACTCCACAGTCGTTAACTCGTGGAGTGGATTTGAAAGGTTTGATCCATACGGTTTCTGTCCAGTCTGCTAGGAATGATTTGGTCCAGCGTAGTGCTGTGTCTGTTATGCCTATGTCTTCTAGTCTTTTGGTCAGGGTGTCGTGGCTAACTGTGTCAAAGGCTGTGGAGAGGTTGAGCAGAATAAGGTCTGAAGTAGTGTTTGAGTCTGCGTTAGTTTTGAGGTCGTCCCAGATGGATAGTAATGCTGTTTCCGTTCCTCTCGCTGGTCTGAAACCGATTTGAGCTTGGTCCAGGAGGTGGTGTTTTTCTACGTGTTCTTGGGTTAGTTTATATACGTAGGTTTCTAGATGTTTTGCTGGGTAGGGGATGTTAGAGATCGGCCTGTAGTTGGAAAGGTCATCTACATCACCACTTGTGTTTTTCAAGAGTGGCTTGATGTATGCTGATTTGAAGATCTTCGGTACGGTCCCTGTTGATAGTGATAGATTTAGAAGGTTTCTGTAGTGTTCTGCTGGCAATCCTTGCGCAAGGATTGATTTGTAGATGTCTGGGGGACAGGGGTCCATGGGTTATCCCGCTTTCTTGCTTTGTTTTACCAGCATTGCGAATGCCTCTGCTGATATTTCAGGAAAGCTTTGGAGTTTGTGCTGTGGTTCCGTGTTAGGTTCGTTGGGTTGTATGTTGTGGATGGTTGGTCGCTTTTGTATGGTTTGTCGGATGTCATTGATTTTTTTTTTTAAGTTGTCCGCCAGGTCGTTGCATAGTTTTTCTGATGGGGTTGGGGCGTTATCGCAGCCTGGTGGGTTTCTCATTTCTTCAATGATGCTAAACATTTCTTTTTGTGTGTTGGTGGCATTGTTGATTCTGTCATCGTAATGTCTTCTCTTTGCCTTTTGAATTTCATTCTTGTATGCGCAGATTTGTTTCTGGTTCACATGATCTGAAAGGGTGGATGAAAACACCAGAATGTCATCTAAATATATGATGACAAAATGTAGCGCAATATCTGCAAAGATGTGGTCCATAAACCTTTGGAATATTGCAGGTGCATTGGCTAGTCCCAAGGGCATTACAATGTACTGGAAGTGACCGAAGGGTGTCCAGAAACCGGTTTTCCATTCATCCCCCTCTCTAATGCGGATGAGATGATACACACCATGTAGGTCCAGTTTTGTGTAGATCCTTGCTCCTCTAAGTGCCTCCAAGATATCCGGAATAAGCGGCATGGGGTACTTGTCCAGGACAGTGATCTTATTTAATCCTCGGAAGTCAATGCAGGGACGTAACTCGGAAGTGTTCTTCTTTGGAATAAAGAAGAGCGAAGCTGCCGCAGGGGAAATGGATTCGGTTATGAAGCCATTCTCAAGATTTGTCTTCAGGTATTCTTTCAGTGCTTCTTTCTCCTAGGCGGACAAAATGTACATGCGTCCAAAGGGAAGAGGACTATTCGGAATTAAATCTATAACACAATCATCCCTGCAATGAGGCGGTAATTCGGTATATTCTGTCTTAGCAAAGATATTGTGGAATTCCTGATATTCTCGAGGAAGAGTGGTCACTTCGTTAAGCATCCTATTCGTGGTACAAGGTGAATCCTGAGACGGATTGTTCCTGAGTGTAGGAACTGCCAACTCATGAAAGAGTACCTGCTGTCCAGTTAATATAAGGGTTATGTAATCTTAACCATGGTAACCCTAAAATTACAGGATAATGTGCAGTCTTGATTAAATCTAATTCCAGGATCTCTCGATGTGCGGCTATTGTCATAGTTAGAGGAGAAGTGTGGTCTTTTATGGGACCTGAGGTAAGAGGGCTACCATCGACACTTTCGACCGGAATCATCAGGTCTTGGGTACTCTTGGGATCCCCTGTCTTGTAGCCCAAGTGTCATCTAGAAAATTGCCTGCTGCTCCGCTATCAATAAGTGCGGAAACATTTACCAATCTCGTATTACCCCAGGCTAGAGTAACCCCAAGGACTATCGTCTGGTTTTCCGAAGATTGGCCTTGTTGGACCTTGGCAGTGTTCTGAAGGGAACTAGTTATCTTGGAACCCTGCACCGTTGTTCCCCTTACGGCTGGGTTCTGGCGTTTCCCGCCTTCCCAGGGGGAGTAAGGGGACATTCTTTGACCAAATGAGAGCTATCCCCACAATACATACACAGTCCCTGAGTATGCCTTCTGGTACATTGTTCCATGGACAAAGGACCTCTAGTGCTACCAATTTGCATCGGCTCATCGGTAGGGACTGGTCTAGTAGGAGACATTGTCCCTTCGGGGGTTTGTCTGCTACTCTTTTCTTTCTTTCTTTCTCTCTGTCTTTCTTGCAATCTATGATCTAATTGCATGACCAATGCAATATACTCTGCCATGTTGTGTGGACGGAGCAAAAACAAAGAGGTGATGGCTAGAAGGTTTAGAATGAATCTTAACCACTGGCGTTGCTCTGGGCAACCCTCCAGACCACCGTTCTTCGCCTGCCAAGCCATTACAGAAGGGAAAAGACCATATGCCAATCAGGCTTGGCCCCACCCCAAAAGGGCCAGTCCAGCCCGAACTGCTAGATCACATCCCTTCTGCACGAGACCACAAGCATCCCCAAACATGTTTCGCCCTTGTTGGGGCTCATCAGTGAGGGGTAGCTTGGGTCTCTAGGCCCAGCAGGCACGGGACCCACGTCTGGGCATACCCGTCCCACTCGGGTTGACAAAGCAAAAACAAAGAGGTGATGGCTAGAAGGTTTAGAATGAATCTTAACCACTGGCGTTGCTCTGGGCAACCCTCCAGACCACCGTTCTTCGCCTGCCAAGCCATTACAGAAGGGAAAAGACCATATGCCAATCAGGCTTGGCCCCACCCCAAAAGGGCCAGTCCAGCCCGAACTGCTAGATCACATCCCTTCTGCACGAGACCACAAGCATCCCCAAACATGTTTCGCCCTTGTTGGGGCTCATCAGTGAGGGGTAGCTTGGGTCTCTAGGCCCAGCAGGCACGGGACCCACGTCTGGGCATACCCGTCCCACTCGGGTTGACAAAGCAAAAACAAAGAGGTGATGGCTAGAAGGTTTAGAATGAATCTTAACCACTGGCGTTGCTCTGGGCAACCCTCCAGACCACCGTTCTTCGCCTGCCAAGCCATTACAGAAGGGAAAAGACCATATGCCAATCAGGCTTGGCCCCACCCCAAAAGGGCCAGTCCAGCCCGAACTGCTAGATCACATCCCTTCTGCACGAGACCACAAGCATCCCCAAACATGTTTCGCCCTTGTTGGGGCTCATCAGTGAGGGGTAGCTTGGGTCTCTAGGCCCAGCAGGCACGGGACCCACGTCTGGGCATACCCGTCCCACTCGGGTTGACAAAGCAAAAACAAAGAGGTGATGGCTAGAAGGTTTAGAATGAATCTTAACCACTGGCGTTGCTCTGGGCAACCCTCCAGACCACCGTTCTTCGCCTGCCAAGCCATTACAGAAGGGAAAAGACCATATGCCAATCAGGCTTGGCCCCACCCCAAAAGGGCCAGTCCAGCCCGAACTGCTAGATCACATCCCTTCTGCACGAGACCACAAGCATCCCCAAACATGTTTCGCCCTTGTTGGGGCTCATCAGTGAGGGGTAGCTTGGGTCTCTAGGCCCAGCAGGCACGGGACCCACGTCTGGGCATACCCGTCCCACTCGGGTTGACAAAGCAAAAACAAAGAGGTGATGGCTAGAAGGTTTAGAATGAATCTTAACCACTGGCGTTGCTCTGGGCAACCCTCCAGACCACCGTTCTTCGCCTGCCAAGCCATTACAGAAGGGAAAAGACCATATGCCAATCAGGCTTGGCCCCACCCCAAAAGGGCCAGTCCAGCCCGAACTGCTAGATCACATCCCTTCTGCACGAGACCACAAGCATCCCCAAACATGTTTCGCCCTTGTTGGGGCTCATCAGTGAGGGGTAGCTTGGGTCTCTAGGCCCAGCAGGCACGGGACCCACGTCTGGGCATACCCGTCCCACTCGGGTTGACAAAGCAAAAACAAAGAGGTGATGGCTAGAAGGTTTAGAATGAATCTTAACCACTGGCGTTGCTCTGGGCAACCCTCCAGACCACCGTTCTTCGCCTGCCAAGCCATTACAGAAGGGAAAAGACCATATGCCAATCAGGCTTGGCCCCACCCCAAAAGGGCCAGTCCAGCCCGAACTGCTAGATCACATCCCTTCTGCACGAGACCACAAGCATCCCCAAACATGTTTCGCCCTTGTTGGGGCTCATCAGTGAGGGGTAGCTTGGGTCTCTAGGCCCAGCAGGCACGGGACCCACGTCTGGGCATACCCGTCCCACTCGGGTTGACAAAGCAAAAACAAAGAGGTGATGGCTAGAAGGTTTAGAATGAATCTTAACCACTGGCGTTGCTCTGGGCAACCCTCCAGACCACCGTTCTTCGCCTGCCAAGCCATTACAGAAGGGAAAAGACCATATGCCAATCAGGCTTGGCCCCACCCCAAAAGGGCCAGTCCAGCCCGAACTGCTAGATCACATCCCTTCTGCACGAGACCACAAGCATCCCCAAACATGTTTCGCCCTTGTTGGGGCTCATCAGTGAGGGGTAGCTTGGGTCTCTAGGCCCAGCAGGCACGGGACCCACGTCTGGGCATACCCGTCCCACTCGGGTTGACAAAGCAAAAACAAAGAGGTGATGGCTAGAAGGTTTAGAATGAATCTTAACCACTGGCGTTGCTCTGGGCAACCCTCCAGACCACCGTTCTTCGCCTGCCAAGCCATTACAGAAGGGAAAAGACCATATGCCAATCAGGCTTGGCCCCACCCCAAAAGGGCCAGTCCAGCCCGAACTGCTAGATCACATCCCTTCTGCACGAGACCACAAGCATCCCCAAACATGTTTCGCCCTTGTTGGGGCTCATCAGTGAGGGGTAGCTTGGGTCTCTAGGCCCAGCAGGCACGGGACCCACGTCTGGGCATACCCGTCCCACTCGGGTTGACAAAGCAAAAACAAAGAGGTGATGGCTAGAAGGTTTAGAATGAATCTTAACCACTGGCGTTGCTCTGGGCAACCCTCCAGACCACCGTTCTTCGCCTGCCAAGCCATTACAGAAGGGAAAAGACCATATGCCAATCAGGCTTGGCCCCACCCCAAAAGGGCCAGTCCAGCCCGAACTGCTAGATCACATCCCTTCTGCACGAGACCACAAGCATCCCCAAACATGTTTCGCCCTTGTTGGGGCTCATCAGTGAGGGGTAGCTTGGGTCTCTAGGCCCAGCAGGCACGGGACCCACGTCTGGGCATACCCGTCCCACTCGGGTTGACAAAGCAAAAACAAAGAGGTGATGGCTAGAAGGTTTAGAATGAATCTTAACCACTGGCGTTGCTCTGGGCAACCCTCCAGACCACCGTTCTTCGCCTGCCAAGCCATTACAGAAGGGAAAAGACCATATGCCAATCAGGCTTGGCCCCACCCCAAAAGGGCCAGTCCAGCCCGAACTGCTAGATCACATCCCTTCTGCACGAGACCACAAGCATCCCCAAACATGTTTCGCCCTTGTTGGGGCTCATCAGTGAGGGGTAGCTTGGGTCTCTAGGCCCAGCAGGCACGGGACCCACGTCTGGGCATACCCGTCCCACTCGGGTTGACAAAGCAAAAACAAAGAGGTGATGGCTAGAAGGTTTAGAATGAATCTTAACCACTGGCGTTGCTCTGGGCAACCCTCCAGACCACCGTTCTTCGCCTGCCAAGCCATTACAGAAGGGAAAAGACCATATGCCAATCAGGCTTGGCCCCACCCCAAAAGGGCCAGTCCAGCCCGAACTGCTAGATCACATCCCTTCTGCACGAGACCACAAGCATCCCCAAACATGTTTCGCCCTTGTTGGGGCTCATCAGTGAGGGGTAGCTTGGGTCTCTAGGCCCAGCAGGCACGGGACCCACGTCTGGGCATACCCGTCCCACTCGGGTTGACAAAGCAAAAACAAAGAGGTGATGGCTAGAAGGTTTAGAATGAATCTTAACCACTGGCGTTGCTCTGGGCAACCCTCCAGACCACCGTTCTTCGCCTGCCAAGCCATTACAGAAGGGAAAAGACCATATGCCAATCAGGCTTGGCCCCACCCCAAAAGGGCCAGTCCAGCCCGAACTGCTAGATCACATCCCTTCTGCACGAGACCACAAGCATCCCCAAACATGTTTCGCCCTTGTTGGGGCTCATCAGTGAGGGGTAGCTTGGGTCTCTAGGCCCAGCAGGCACGGGACCCACGTCTGGGCATACCCGTCCCACTCGGGTTGACAAAGCAAAAACAAAGAGGTGATGGCTAGAAGGTTTAGAATGAATCTTAACCACTGGCGTTGCTCTGGGCAACCCTCCAGACCACCGTTCTTCGCCTGCCAAGCCATTACAGAAGGGAAAAGACCATATGCCAATCAGTGGACGGGACACTTCGTCCTTTAAATCCTCTGAAAGTCCTCTTCTGAATATGGTCATCAAAGCTTCGTCGGCCCAAGCTGTATCGGAAGCTAATTGTTTAAAGTGTGTGATGTACGTAAGGAGATCCAGACTACCCTGTTTACAATCCAATAACCTTTCCTAAGAGGCTATGGTAATCTCCTGTCTCCCAAACATACTTTTTACGCTGTTGCAAAAGGCAGGGTAAGAATCAAGTATGGGATTGTTGTTGGTCACTAACGGAGTAGCCCAAGCTAATGCAGCTCCCGACATCTGGGCAATCATATGACCCACCTTGTCTCTGTCTGTCGGAAAAAAGGCTGCCTTAAAGGCAAATTGTACCGAGCAGGATTCAAGAAACTCCTTGACCACATGTGGATTACCATCAAAACGACCTGACAGTAACAGGCCTGGAGGTACTTCAGAGCTATGGGATGCTTGTCCTACCTGTTGCCTTAGATTGGCGTTCTCTTGTTTTAATTGCTGGACCTCGGTTGGCAGGGATTGAACTGCTGCCACCAGTTGTTGGATTTGTTGTTCCATAATAATGGATTCCACTGACTCTACCAGTAATGACTGTGAGGCCAGAGAGTCTTTCTAGCCCTTTCTTTCTGTGGGCTTTGCTATCTGTAACACTTCTTAAGTTTTAATTCAGTTCCAAAGTAAATGTTTTCACAGTCATTAATGCAGAACTCAGATTAACAACAAAAAACAACACTAACCTGATCCTGTTGGAATTCGTTAAAGCAGAATTGAAGGCTCACCTATCCTCCTCTCCCTGCGCCGGAGAAACCCGGCTCAAAGGGAAGAAGGCAGGGAAACCCTTGTGGGGAATAAAACCCTATCGTGCCGGAAAGTCGGAATCAGCTGTGTGTGTGCTTCGGTTCCCAAGGAGTGACTTCGGGAGTTGGACTTCTCGCTAGCACGGACTATCCTAAAGAGAGAAACCAGATTGAATTTATGGACTGGAGAGATATCAAAGGCAGAATCCTGAAGTGCGATATACCTTTAAATCTGAATGTCTGCAAATGGAATAGAGGTTGAATGGCACGGAAGTTGTAGTCTGTTGAGTAAGTTCTGTGTGCTGGAAAAAGTAATTCCCAGGCTGTGCAGGAGAGACTAAAGGAGTATGGACAATTAGCATGCAAATGGATGAAGGGATATGTGAAAGAGGGGAACAGAGGAACTATACGTACTTAACTGGGTTGCGCGAGTACCTCCTGTGAATGCGTGTAGAAGAATGGCAATGCGGATGGTCGAGGAAAGAGAGGATTGACACTATAGAAATGGGGAAAGGTAAAGGCGTTTAACAAGAACAGCTTTCCTAAAGTAACAGGGAGCAAGTCTAGATTCGCGGACTTACGATGCATGGCCTCTGAGAGCAGTAGCAACGCGCTGCTCCAAAGACGCCGCCGAAGGAAATCCCTTCTCCGATGCTGGGGGCGGAGTCACCTGGTACTTCCTGATTCGGAAGGCTGGAGCGCTGCTCTTCCTTGCGACCTCCATGTTGGAGCGATGCAAGAAATGTGTCTCCACTTGTGCCATAAGGACCACGTCCGCCGACCCCTACCGGGAGCGGATGTGACAGAATGTTAAACTGGGGCCTTGCTAGGAATGTCAATCTGAGAGCTTACTGGGATGTCAACACAAAAGTTACTAGAAATGTCGAATTAGGAGCTAATTAGGAATGTCAAGATTACTGGGAATGTGAAACAGTTTGGTTACTAGAATAGTCAAACTTTATGGGAGCATACGGGGAAAATTAAGTAAACTGGGAATGTCAAACATGAGCCTACTGGGAACATCACAGTGGAAGCCTACTGAGAATTTCTGTTTGGGATCGTTGAGCAATGGGGGTTGGAGAGAGTGGGGTAGGGCGGAGTGGGGGTAGGGTGGGAGGGAAGAGGTAGCATGGGGGTTGGGTTGGTGGGTGGGGTGAAGAGAGTGGGGGATGGGTGGGTGGCTTGGGGTAGAGAGTGGAGTAGAGTGGTATCGGGTAGACTGAATGGGCATAGGGTGGTATGGGGTAGAGAGAATGGGCGTAGGGTGGGTGGGGGTAGAGAAAACAGGGGTAGGGTGGATTGGTTGGGGTTGAGAACAGGGATAGGGTGGATGGGGTAGAGATGGTTGTTGACAAGGTGTTGGTAGAGAGTGGGAGTGGATGTGTGAGGATAGAGAGGGTGTGGATTGGGTGGGTGGGGTTGAGAGGGTGGGGATTGGGTTGGTGGGGGTAGAGAGAGTGGGGTTGGGTGGGTGTGGGTAGAGAGAGTGGGGGTAGGGTGGGTGGGTGTGGGTAGAGAGAGTGGGGGTAGGGTGGGTGGGTGTGGGTAGAGAGAGTGGGGGTAGGGTGGGTGGGTGTGGGTAGAGTGAGTGGGGTTAGGGTGAGTGGGTGGGAATAGAGAGGGTGGGCGTAGGGTGAGTGGCTGGTGGTAGAGAGGCTGGGGCATAGAGAGGGTGGGTGTAAGGGAGGTGGGTGGGGATAGGGGGTGGACGTAGGGTGTGAAATAGAGAGAGTGGGGTTAGGGTGGGAGTGGGGGTATGATAGAAAGAGTGTGGGTAGGGTTGAAGGGTAGGGGTAGAGAGCTTGGGGTAAGATTGGCGGGGTATCTAGAGTTGGGTTAGGGTATTTGGGTGGGGTAGAGATGGATGTGGTAGGGTGGGTGTGGAAGAGAGTGTTGAGGTATTCCTTCACTGGCGTGGAGGAATTGGTGAGTTCCAGTATTGACTCTAAGTCCAATTGTTCGTAAGAGTTCAAAAGTCTGATCTTCACTCTGCCAGATTCCTTGCAGGTTGCGGATATAAACCACCAGAAGAGTTCCAAGTGGCAATTGGTAAGATCCTGGTAAGTCTATTGTGGTTCTCCCCTTTGGGGCCGGGGTACAGCGATGATGCAGAATTAACTGCGCCCACCCGAAATGAGGTGAGTTCCCCCTGTGGTAAATCAGGTAAGTCTTTGGGGTTAGCGTGCATTGTCCTTCTTTTTTCCCCTTAGCGGCCGGGGTGCGGAGGTGATGCGGTATTGACAGCGCCGACCTGAGATGAGGTGAGTACCCCCTGTGGTAATCAGGTAAGTCTTTGGGGGTGATTTGTATTGTCCTTGTTTTTCCCCTTAGGGGCCGGGGTGCGGCGGTGATGCGGAATTGACTGCGCCGACCCGAGATGAGGTGAGTACCCCCCTGTGGTAATCAGGTAAGTCTTTGGGGGTGGTTTGTATTGCCCTTGCTCACCTATCTGTTCTTGTCTCCCCCAGGTGTTGAAGAATGGCCTGGAGATGCTGGATTCGAGAAGGAGTAAAGGAATGCAGCCTCGGTTGGTGAGTTCAGCGTGGCTCTGTGAGGTGCGTGGCAATGCACCTCAGAAGGCTTCTCTCTTCCAGATCGACGATGTGCTGGATCAAGGATTCAGGTAAGGGTTTTGTTCTGACCTCTTCTCCTTCTCCTTTTCTTGTTCCAGGTGTTCCAGGACTGAAGCGGGCATGGCTGAAGACTGGAGCTGCTGAAGACACGGTGAGCATTACGCTGCAGCAAGCAGAATAACGCGAAGCACGTGTGGCTGTCCGGGTGTGGCTTAAATAGCCTTGGAAGAAGTCCCAGGTAAGTATTCTTCCACAGCCCCACCCGAGAGGAAAGGAGTCCCTGAGGTAAAGTAGTCCCTTTAAGCCTCATTTGGCTTGTGGCTTCGTGCAGCATGGTCTGCATCAGGTAGGTATGCAGCATGGTCTGCAACAGGTAAGATTTCTGTAATGAGCCTGGCGCCCATGGCGCCAGGACTGACTTTATACTTATGAGCCTGGCGCCGTAGGCGCCAGGACTGTAGCCAAAGAGCCCCTAACTGGGGTTTTTGGGCATGCTTCAAGTGGCATGATGCCTGCTTCCGGGGTTGCTGGGCCTGGTCTGGCTTTCCGGGGGCAGGCATCGTGACAGTAGATAACCTATAAAGTCTGTCGATATTATTTGGCAAGGTTTCGTAGGAATTTGTGGCAAAACTAGTTTCCCAATAGGAGGAATCCTTAGAGTCTTGGTTTGTAAGCAAACCGGACAAGAAGCGACATAGTCCTGTACGTCTTTGCGAAGCGTTGGCCACCAGAAGTGTCTTTGGATCTGTTCTGTGGTATTGAAAGTCCCTCTATGCCCAGCTGCCTTAGAGTCATGACACATCTGAAGAACTTCTAGTTGTAGATCTTGGTCGGGAATTAACATCTTATCTTCCTTAAAAAGAGGGCCCTGGCTGGGAGTAAGTCCTAATTTGTGAAGGGACTCGGGTTGTGTAGCTTCCAAATTTCTTGTCTTATTTGCAATCTTTTGAAAAAATGAGTGGATAACAGACACTGTGACCAAGTTAGGAAACATGGGTTCTGGCCGAAACGGAGCACCTTTTCGTGGATTACTGCAGGATAAAGCATCAGCCTTGAGATTGGATTTGCCGGGAATGAAGGTAAAGGTAACACAAAATGGCGAAAAGAAGTGAGCCCATCTGGCCTGTCTGCTGTTGTTGGTTTGGGCATATTGAAGTGCTCTGAGATTGTGGTGGTCGGTTCTAATTTCAATGGGACACAATGCTCCCAAAAGTAAATGACGCCATTCTTCGAAGGCTCTTTTTATCGCTAGTAATTCTTTTTCCAGAACCGTGTAATTGACTTCCGCCGGGGACAATGTCTTAGAGAGGTAAGCGATGGGCCTTTCAAAACTCTTGTCGTCAGGTTGTAAAAGAACAGCTCCAATACAATGGTCTGAAGCATCTGATTCCACAATGAACCTGCGGTGTTGGTCAGGCATTGCCAAAATAGGAGCTCTAGTGAATAGAGTTTTTAACTCCTGAAAGGAGGCTTCAGTTTCATCTGTCCATCGAAAGGTGACACCTTTTTTTAGAAGATGAGTGATTGGTTGTGTAAGAGCAGAGAAGTGAGGAATAAATCGTCTGTAGAAATTTGCGAAGCCAAGAAACCGCTGTATTTCCTTGACTGACTTTGGTGATGGCCAGGCGAGTATAGCTGACACTTTCGATGGATCCACGGAGATACCCTGAGCGGAAAGGATATACCCTAGATATGCCACTCAGTCTTTATGAAACTCGCATTTCTCTAATATGCAAAAGAGATGGTTCTTCTATAGTCTGCGTAAGACTTCCTTTAATGTTAAAGGACATTTGTACCGTGCACTATCACCACCGGAGTGGTCCCCTGGCGCTCTGGCGGCTCTGAAAGAGGGGGGGAGGTTGAGTTAGTGGGAGGAAGCAGGAAAACTGCAAGAGAGCAGTGATGTGCTGTTGGCGGCCTCAGCCCGGTGGGTCCGTTGGCTGGGCCTGGGGTGTTTGCGGCCGGTAGTCATTGTGTACTGTGGTGCAAGACTATGTGTGTTTTTGTTTTGTTGTTGCAATGTAGTGAAGTTTGTGCGGTTTGTTGTGCTGCAGGTTTTGGTTGTGTTTGGTTCGGAGTTTGAGAGGTGTATGCAGAAAGGGAAATTGTTAGTAGGGTTGGTTAATTTGTGTCTCTATCCTGAATCGAGGCGCTCGGCTTGCTTAGTCTCCCCTGATGCGACTCTGTTCTGATCTGGGTCCGACTGGTATACAAGGTTTCTTACTCCTCTGGCCCCCACCTCTAACATGCTCTCTCATAGCTCCCCTTATCCTCCCTTCATACTCCTCTGGCCGGTGCACCTGCCTATGTCAGCCTCTTAGGTAGTGTGGTGATTGCCAATATCTTGACAATTCCGCGCTACTGTGGTACCTGGCGGTAACTCAGGGGTGGGCGAAAGTGTTGGTGGGATTGTCTGGGATAGTTGATCCAGTCTCTGTGCGTGCCGCCTGTGTTCCAATCTATCCTGTGTCACCCGTCCAGGTGCCGTGGGAGCTACCCTCTCGGGTCGGGGATGTCCGTGTCCATTCCGGCTTAGTCGTCCTTTTTTCGGTTTTGGTTTCAAGGTTTAGTCTGTGGTGTTGAAGAGCCAGGTTTTTAGTGATTTCCTGAATTTTAGGTGATCTTCAGTGTTTCTTATTTCTTTTGGGATGTTGTTCCAGGTTTTTGCGGCTAAGTGGTAGAAGGAGGTGCCTCCAAGTTTTTTCTTAAGGATTGCCCTGTGCGTTATGCACATTGTTTTGAAGGTGCGTTGTTTTACAGGGAGCCAGTGTACTGTTTTTAGGGCTGGAGTGATGTGGTCTCTTCTGGATAGTTTGAGGAGTAGTCTTGCTGCTGCATTTTGGATCCGTTGCAGTTTCTTTAGGAGGTATTCTGGTATTCCGAGGTAGAGGCCATTTGCATAGTCAATTTTTTACATGATTAGGGCGACAATAGTGAGTGTTTTTTGCACGAAGGAGAGGAAAGGTAGAATTCTTCTTGCCGTGTGGAGGAGAAAAAAGCATTTCTTCACTTTTGCATTTATTTGTGGTTCCAGGGTTAGGGTGTTGTCCATTAGGATTCCCAGATGTTTTACTACCTTTGATGGTGTTGGTGTGTTTCCCATTTCCGTAGGCCATGGGATGGTGGTTTCGTTCTCTTGTTCTTTGGATACGATCATGATTTCTGTCTTTCCTGGGTTGATTTTCAGGTTGTTGGCATCCATCCAGTTGAAGACTTCTTTTAGACATTCGATTAGGGTTGAGTGGTCGGCATCGGTGTCTTTGATTTTGTAGATGATCGGAGTGTCGTCTGCGTAGTTTTAACATGTAATGTTTTATTTATTGAAGATTTTGATGACCAGAGTCTGATAGATGTTGAAATATAGTGGAGATAGTGAGGATCCTTGTGGCACTCCACAGTCGTTAACTCGTGGAGTGGATTTGAAAGGTTTGATCCATACGGTTTCTGTCCAGTCTGCTAGGAATGATTTGGTCCAGCGTAGTGCTGTGTCTGTTATGCCTATGTCTTCTAGTCTTTTGGTCAGGGTGTCGTGGCTAACTGTGTCAAAGGCTGTGGAGAGGTTGAGCAGAATAAGGTCTGAAGTAGTGTTTGAGTCTGCGTTAGTTTTGAGGTCGTCACAGATGGATAGTAATGCTGTTTCCGTTCCTCTCGCTGGTCTGAAACCGATTTGAGCTTGGTCCAGGAGGTGGTGTTTTTCTACGTGTTCTTGGGTTAGTTTATATACGTAGGTTTCTAGATGTTTTGCTGGGTAGGGGATGTTAGAGATCGGCCTGTAGTTGGAAAGGTCATCTACATCACCACTTGTGTTTTTCAAGAGTGGCTTGATGTATGCTGATTTGAAGATCTTCGGTACGGTCCCTGTTGATAGTGATAGATTTAGAAGGTTTCTGTAGTGTTCTGCTGGCAATCCTTGCGCAAGGATTGATTTGTAGATGTCTGGGGGACAGGGGTCCATGGGTTATCCCGCTTTCTTGCTTTGTTTTACCAGCATTGCGAATGCCTCTGCTGATATTTCAGGAAAGCTTTGGAGTTTGTGCTGTGGTTCCGTGTTAGGTTCGTTGGGTTGTATGTTGTGGATGGTTGGTCGCTTTTGTATGGTTTGTCGGATGTCATTGATTTTTTTTTTTAAGTTGTCCGCCAGGTCGTTGCATAGTTTTTCTGATGGGGTTGGGGCGTTATCGCAGCCTGGTGGGTTTCTCATTTCTTCAATGATGCTAAACATTTCTTTTTGTGTGTTGGTGGCATTGTTGATTCTGTCATCGTAATGTCTTCTCTTTGCCTTTTGAATTTCATTCTTGTATGCGCAGATTTGTTTCTGGTTCACATGATCTGAAAGGGTGGATGAAAACACCAGAATGTCATCTAAATATATGATGACAAAATGTAGCGCAATATCTGCAAAGATGTGGTCCATAAACCTTTGGAATATTGCAGGTGCATTGGCTAGTCCCAAGGGCATTACAATGTACTGGAAGTGACCGAAGGGTGTCCAGAAACCGGTTTTCCATTCATCCCCCTCTCTAATGCGGATGAGATGATACACACCATGTAGGTCCAGTTTTGTGTAGATCCTTGCTCCTCTAAGTGCCTCCAAGATATCCGGAATAAGCGGCATGGGGTACTTGTCCAGGACAGTGATCTTATTTAATCCTCGGAAGTCAATGCAGGGACGTAACTCGGAAGTGTTCTTCTTTGGAATAAAGAAGAGCGAAGCTGCCGCAGGGGAAATGGATTCGGTTATGAAGCCATTCTCAAGATTTGTCTTCAGGTATTCTTTCAGTGCTTCTTTCTCCTAGGCGGACAAAATGTACATGCGTCCAAAGGGAAGAGGACTATTCGGAATTAAATCTATAACACAATCATCCCTGCGATGAGGGGGTAATTCGGTATATTCTGTCTTAGCAAAGATATTGTGGAACTCCTGATATTCTCGAGGAAGAGTGGTCACTTCGTTAAGCCAACTCATGAAAGAGTACCTGCTGTCCAGTTAATATAAGGGTTATGTAATCTTAACCATGGTAACCCTAAAATTACAGGATAATGTGCAGTCTTGATTAAATCTAATTCCAGGATCTCTCGATGTGCGGCTATTGTCATAGTTAGAGGAGAAGTGTGGTCTTTTATGGGACCTGAGGTAAGAGGGCTACCATCGACACTTTCGACCGGAATCATCAGGTCTTGGGTACTCTTGGGATCCCCTGTCTTGTAGCCCAAGTGTCATCTAGAAAATTGCCTGCTGCTCCGCTATCAATAAGTGCGGAAACATTTACCAATCTCGTATTACCCCAGGCTAGAGTAACCCCAAGGACTATCGTCTGGTTTTCCGAAGATTGCCCTTGTTGGACCTTGGCAGTGTTCTGAAGGGAACTAGTTATCTTGGAACCCTGCACCGTTGTTCCCCTTACGGCTGGGTTCTGGCGTTTCCCGCCTTCCTAGGGGGAGTAAGGGGACATTCTTTGACCGAATGAGAGCTATCCCCACAATACATACACAGTCCCTGAGTATGCCTTCTGGTACATTGTTCCATGGACAAAGGACCTCTAGTGCTACCAATTTGCATCGGCTCATCGGTAGGGACTGGTCTAGTAGGAGACATTGTCCCTTCGGGGGTTTGTCTGCTACTCTTTCCTTTCTTTCTTTCTCTCTGTCTTTCTTGCAATCTATGATCTAATTGCATGACCAATGCAATATACTCTGCCATGTTGTGTGGACGGGACACTTCTTGTGTGAAAGTCCTCTTCTGAATATGGTCATCAAAGCTTCGTCGGCCCAAGCTGTATCGGAAGCTAATTGTTTAAAGTGTGTGATGTACGTAAGGAGATCCAGACTACCCTGTTTACAATCCAATAACCTTTCCTAAGAGGCTATGGTAATCTCCTGTCTCCCAAACATACTTTTTACGCTGTTGCAAAAGGCAGGGTAAGAATCAAGTATGGGATTGTTGTTGGTCACTAACGGAGTAGCCCAAGCTAATGCAGCTCCCGACATCTGGGCAATCATATGACCCACCTTGTCTCTGTCTGTCGGAAAAAAGGCTGCCTTAAAGGCAAATTGTACCGAGCAGGATTCAAGAAACTCCTTGACCACATGTGGATTACCATCAAAACGACCTGACAGTAACAGGCCTGGAGGTACTTCAGAGCTATGGGATGCTTGTCATACCTGTTGCCTTAGATTGGCGTTCTCTTGTTTTAATTGCTGGACCTCGGTTGGCAGGGATTGAACTGCTGCCACCAGTTGTTGGATTTGTTGTTCCATAATAATGGATTCCACTGACTCTACCAGTAATGACTGTGAGGCCAGAGAGTCTTTCTAGCCCTATCTTTCTGTGGGCTTTGCTATCTGTAACACTTCTTAAGTTTTAATTCAGTTCCAAAGTAAATGTTTTCACAGTCATTAATGCAGAACTCAGATTAACAACAAAAAACAACACTAACCTGATCCTGTTGGAATTCGTTAAAGCAGAATTGAAGGCTCACCTATCCTCCTCTCCCTGCGCCGGAGAAACCCGGCTCAAAGGGAAGAAGGCAGGGAAACCCTTGTGGGGAATAAAACCCTATCGTGCCGGAAAGTCGGAATCAGCTGTGTGTGTGCTTCGGTTCCCAAGGAGTGACTTCGGGAGTTGGACTTCTCGCTAGCACGGACTATCCTAAAGAGAGAAACCAGATTGAATTTATGGACTGGAGAGATATCAAAGGCAGAATCCTGAAGTGCGATATACCTTTAAATCTGAATGTCTGCAAATGGAATAGAGGTTGAATGGCACGGAAGTTGTAGTCTGTTGAGTAAGTTCTGTGTGCTGGAAAAAGTAATTCCCAGGCTGTGCAGGAGAGACTAAAGGAGTATGGACAATTAGCATGCAAATGGATGAAGGGATATGTGAAAGAGGGGAACAGAGGAACTATACGTACTGAACTGGGTTGCGCGAGTACCTCCTGTGAATGCGTGTAGAAGAATGGCAATGCGGATGGTCGAGGAAAGAGAGGATTGACACTATAGAAATGGGGAAAGGTAAAGGCGTTTAACAAGAACAGCTTTCCTAAAGTAACAGGGAGCAAGTCTAGATTCGCGGACTTACGATGCATGGCCTCTGAGAGCAGTAGCAACGCGCTGCTCCAAAGACGCCGCCGAAGGAAATCCCTTCTCCGATGCTGGGGGCGGAGTCACCTGGTACTTCCTGATTCGGAAGGCTGGAGCGCTGCTCTTCCTTGCGACCTCCATGTTGGAGCGATGCAAGAAATGTGTCTCCACTTGTGCCATAAGGACCACGTCCGCCGACCCCTACCGGGAGCGGATGTGACAGAATGTTAAACTGGGGCCTTGCTAGGAATGTCAATCTGAGAGCTTACTGGGATGTCAACACAAAAGTTACTAGAAATGTCGAATTAGGAGCTAATTAGGAATGTCAAGATTACTGGGAATGTGAAACAGTTTGGTTACTAGAATAGTCAAACTTTATGGGAGCATACGGGGAAAATTAAGTAAACTGGGAATGTCAAACATGAGCCTACTGGGAACATCACAGTGGAAGCCTACTGAGAATTTCTGTTTGGGATCGTTGAGCAATGGGGGTTGGAGAGAGTGGGGTAGGGCGGAGTGGGGGTAGGGTGGGAGGGAAGAGGTAGCATGGGGGTTGGGTTGGTGGGTGGGGTGAAGAGAGTGGGGGATGGGTGGGTGGCTTGGGTTAGAGAGTGGAGTAGAGTGGTATCGGGTAGACTGAATGGGCATAGGGTGGTATGGGGTAGAGAGAATGGGCGTAGGGTGGGTGGGGGTAGAGAAAACAGGGGTAGGGTGGATTGGTTGGGGTTGAGAACAGGGATAGGGTGGATGGGGTAGAGATGGTTGTTGACAAGGTGTTGGTAGAGAGTGGGAGTGGATGTGTGAGGATAGAGAGGGTGTGGATTGGGTGGGTGGGGTTGAGAGGGTGGGGATTGGGTTGGTGGGGGTAGAGAGAGTGGGGTTGGGTGGGTGTGGGTAGAGAGAGTGGGGGTAGGGTGGGTGGGTGTGGGTAGAGAGAGTGGGGGTAGGGTGGGTGGGTGTGGGTAGAGAGAGTGGGGGTAGGGTGGGTGGGTGTGGGTAGAGTGAGTGGGGTTAGGGTGAGTGGGTGGGAATAGAGAGGGTGGGCGTAGGGTGAGTGGCTGGTGGTAGAGAGGCTGGGGCATAGAGAGGGTGGGTGTAAGGGAGGTGGGTGGGGATAGGGGGTGGAGGTAGGGTGTGAAATAGAGAGAGTGGGGTTAGGGTGGGAGTGGGGGTATGATAGAAAGAGTGTGGGTAGGGTTGAAGGGTAGGGGTAGAGAGCTTGGGGTAAGATTGGCGGGGTATCTGGAGTTGGGTTAGGGTATTTGGGTGGGGTAGAGATGGATGTGGTAGGGTGGGTGTGGAAGAGAGTGTTGAGGTATTCCTTCACTGGCGTGGAGGAATTGGTGAGTTCCAGTATTGACTCTAAGTCCAATTGTTCGTAAGAGTTCAAAAGTCTGATCTTCACTCTGCCAGATTCCTTGCAGGTTGCGGATATAAACCACCAGAAGAGTTCCAAGTGGCAATTGGTAAGATCCTGGTAAGTCTATTGTGGTTCTCCCCTTTGGGGCCGGGGTACAGCGATGATGCAGAATTAACTGCGCCCACCCGAAATGAGGTGAGTTCCCCCTGTGGTAAATTAGGTAAGTCTTTGGGGTTAGCGTGCATTGTCCTTCTTTTTTCCCCTTAGCGGCCGGGGTGCGGAGGTGATGCGGTATTGACTGCGCCGACCTGAGATGAGGTGAGTACCCCCTGTGGTAATCAGGTAAGTCTTTGGGGGTGATTTGTATTGTCCTTGTTTTTCCCCCTAGGGGCCGGGGTGCGGCGGTGATGCGGAATTGACTGCGCCGACCCGAGATGAGGTGAGTACCCCCCTGTGGTAATCAGGTAAGTCTTTGGGGGTGGTTTGTATTGCTCTTGCTCACCTATCTGTTCTTGTCTCCCCCAGGTGTTGAAGAATGGCCTGGAGATGCTGGATTCGAGAAGGAGTAAAGGAATGCAGCCTCGGTTGGTGAGTTCAGCGTGGCTCTGTGAGGTGCGTGGCAATGCACCTCAGAAGGCTTCTCTCTTCCAGATCGACGATGTGCTGGATCAAGGATTCAGGTAAGGGTTTTGTTCTGACCTCTTCTCCTTCTCCTTTTCTTGTTCCAGGTGTTCCAGGACTGAAGCGGGCATGGCTGAAGACTGGAGCTGCTGAAGACACGGTGAGCATTACGCTGCAGCAAGCAGAATAACGCGAAGCACGTGTGGCTGTCCGGGTGTGGCTTAAATAGCCTTGGAAGAAGTCCCAGGTAAGTATTCTTCCACAGCCCCACCCGAGAGGAAAGGAGTCCCTGAGGTAAAGTAGTCCCTTTAAGCCTCATTTGGCTTGTGGCTTCGTGCAGCATGGTCTGCATCAGGTAGGTATGCAGCATGGTCTGCAACAGGTAAGATTTCTGTAATGAGCCTGGCGCCCATGGCGCCAGGACTGACTTTATTCTTATGAGCCTGTCGCCGTAGGCGCCAGGACTGTAGCCAAAGAGCCCCTAACTGGGGTTTTTGGGCATGCTTCAAGTGGCATGATGCCTGCTTCCGGGGTTGCTGGGCCTGGTCTGGCTTTCCGGGGGCAGGCATCGTGACAGTAGATAACCTATAAAGTCTGTCGATATTATTTGGCAAGGTTTCGTAGGAATTTGTGGCAAAACTAGTTTCCCAATAGGAGGAATCCTTAGAGTCTTGGTTTGTAAGCAAACCGGACAAGAAGCGACATAGTCCTGTACGTCTTTGCGAAGCGTTGGCCACCAGAAGTGTCTTTGGATCTGTTCTGTGGTATTGAAAGTCCCTCTATGCCCAGCTGCCTTAGAGTCATGACACATCTGAAGAACTTCTAGTTGTAGATCTTGGTCGGGAATTAACATCTTATCTTCCTTAAAAAGAGGGCCCTGGCTGGGAGTAAGTCCTAATTTGTGAAGGGACTCGGGTTGTGTAGCTTCCAAATTTCTTGTCTTATTTGCAATCTTTTGAAAAAATGAGTGGATAACAGACACTGTGACCAAGTTAGGAAACATGGGTTCTGGCCGAAACGGAGCACCTTCTCGTGGATTACTGCAGGATAAAGCATCAGCCTTGAGATTGGATTTGCCGGGAATGAAGGTAAAGGTAACACAAAATGGCGAAAAGAAGTGAGCCCATCTGGCCTGTCTGCTGTTGTTGGTTTGGGCATATTGAAGTGCTCTGAGATTGTGGTGGTCGGTTCTAATTTCAATGGGACACAATGCTCCCAAAAGTAAATGACGCCATTCTTCGAAGGCTCTTTTTATCGCTAGTAATTCTTTTTCCAGAACCGTGTAATTGACTTCCGCCGGGGACAATGTCTTAGAGAGGTAAGCGATGGGCCTTTCAAAACTCTTGTCGTCAGGTTGTAAAAGAACAGCTCCAATACAATGGTCTGAAGCATCTGATTCCACAATGAACCTGCGGTGTTGGTCAGGCATTGCCAAAATAGGAGCTCTAGTGAATAGAGTTTTTAACTCCTGAAAGGAGGCTTCAGTTTCATCTGTCCATCGAAAGGTGACACCTTTTTTTAGAAGATGAGTGATTGGTTGTGTAAGAGCAGAGAAGTGAGGAATAAATCGTCTGTAGAAATTTGCGAAGCCAAGAAACCGCTGTATTTTCTTGACTGACTTTGGTGATGGCCAGGCGAGTATAGCTGACACTTTCGATGGATCCACGGAGATACCCTGAGCGGAAAGGATATACCCTAGATATGCCACTCAGTCTTTATGAAACTCGCATTTCTCTAATATGCAAAAGAGATGGTTCTTCTATAGTCTGCGTAAGACTTCCTTTAATGTTAAAGGACATTTGTACCGTGCACTATCACCACCGGAGTGGTCCCCTGGCGCTCTGGCGGCTCTGAAAGAGGGGGGGAGGTTGAGTTAGTGGGAGGAAGCAGGAAAACTGCAAGAGAGCAGTGATGTGCTGTTGGCGGCCTCAGCCCGGTGGGTCCGTTGGCTGGGCCTGGGGTGTTTGCGGCCGGTAGTCATTGTGTACTGTTGTGCAAGACTATGTGTGTTTTTGTTTTGTTGTTGCAATGTAGTGAAGTTTGTGCGGTTTGTTGTGCTGCAGGTTTTGGTTGTGTTTGGTTCGGAGTTTGAGAGGTGTATGCAGAAAGGGAAATTGTTAGTAGGGTTGGTTAATTTGTGTCTCTATCCTGAATCGAGGCGCTCGGCTTGCTTAGTCTCCCCTGATGCGACTCTGTTCTGATCTGGGTCCGACTGGTATACAAGGTTTCTTACTCCTCTGGCCCCCACCTCTAACATGCTCTCTCATAGCTCCCCTTATCCTCCCTTCATACTCCTCTGGCCGGTGCACCTGCCTATGTCAGCCTCTTAGGTAGTGTGGTGATTGCCAATATCTTGACAATTCCGCGCTACTGTGGTACCTGGCGGTAACTCAGGGGTGGGCGAAAGTGTTGGTGGGATTGTCTGGGATAGTTGATCCAGTCTCTGTGCGTGCCGCCTGTGTTCCAATCTATCCTGTGTCACCCGTCCAGGTGCCGTGGGAGCTACCCTCTCGGGTCGGGGATGTCCGTGTCCATTCCGGCTTAGTCGTCCTTTTTTCGGTTTTGGTTTCAAGGTTTAGTCTGTGGTGTTGAAGAGCCAGGTTTTTAGTGATTTCCTGAATTTTAGGTGATCTTCAGTGTTTCTTATTTCTTTTGGGATGTTGTTCCAGGTTTTTGCGGCTAAGTGGTAGAAGGAGGTGCCTCCAAGTTTTTTCTTAAGGATTGCCCTGTGCGTTATGCACATTGTTTTGAAGGTGCGTTGTTTTACAGGGAGCCAGTGTACTGTTTTTAGGGCTGGAGTGATGTGGTCTCTTCTGGATAGTTTGAGGAGTAGTCTTGCTGCTGCATTTTGGATCCGTTGCAGTTTCTTTAGGAGGTATTCTGGTATTCCGAGGTAGAGGCCGTTTGCATAGTCAATTTTTTACATGATTAGGGCGACAATAGTGAGTGTTTTTTGCACGAAGGAGAGGAAAGGTAGAATTCTTCTTGCCGTGTGGAGGAGAAAAAAGCATTTCTTCACTTTTGCATTTATTTGTGGTTCCAGGGTTAGGGTGTTGTCCATTAGGATTCCCAGATGTTTTACTACCTTTGATGGTGTTGGTGTGTTTCCCATTTCCGTAGGCCATGGGATGGTGGTTTCGTTCTCTTGTTCTTTGGATACGATCATGATTTCTGTCTTTCCTGGGTTGATTTTCAGGTTGTTGGCATCCATCCAGTTGAAGACTTCTTTTAGACATTCGATTAGGGTTGAGTGGTCGGCATCGGTGTCTTTGATTTTGTAGATGATCGGAGTGTCGTCTGCGTAGTTTTAACATGTAATGTTTTATTTATTGAAGATTTTGATGACCAGAGTCTGATAGATGTTGAAATATAGTGGAGATAGTGAGGATCCTTGTGGCACTCCACAGTCGTTAACTCGTGGAGTGGATTTGAAAGGTTTGATCCATACGGTTTCTGTCCAGTCTGCTAGGAATTATTTGGTCCAGCGTAGTGCTGTGTCTGTTATGCCTATGTCTTTTAGTCTTTTGGTCAGGGTGTCGTGGCTAACTGTATTAAAGGCTGTGGAGAGGTTGAGCAGAATAAGGTCTGAAGTAGTGTTTGAGTCTGCGTTAGTTTTGAGGTCGTCCCAGATGGATAGTAATGCTGTTTCCGTTCCTCTCGCTGGTCTGAAACCGATTTGAGCTTGGTCCAGGAGGTGGTGTTTTTCTACGTGTTCTTGGGTTAGTTTATATACGTAGGTTTCTAGATGTTTTGCTGGGTAGGGGATGTTAGAGATCGGCCTGTAGTTGGAAAGGTCATCTACATCACCACTTGTGTTTTTCAAGAGTGGCTTGATGTATGCTGATTTGAAGATCTTCGGTACGGTCCCTGTTGATAGTGATAGATTTAGAAGGTTTCTGTAGTGTTCTGCTGGCAATCCTTGCGCAAGGATTGATTTGTAGATGTCTGGGGGACAGGGGTCCATGGGTTATCCCGCTTTCTTGCTTTGTTTTACCAGCATTGCGAATGCCTCTGCTGATATTTCAGGAAAGCTTTGGAGTTTGTGCTGTGGTTCCGTGTTAGGTTCGTTGGGTTGTATGTTGTGGATGGTTGGTCGCTTTTGTATGGTTTGTCGGATGTCATTGATTTTTTTTTTAAGTTGTCCGCCAGGTCGTTGCATAGTTTTTCTGATGGGGTTGGGGCGTTATCGCAGCCTGGTGGGTTTCTCATTTCTTCAATGATGCTAAACATTTCTTTTTGTGTGTTGGTGGCATTGTTGATTCTGTCATCATAATGTCTTCTCTTTGCCTTTTGAATTTCATTCTTGTATGCGCAGATTTGTTTCTGGTTCACATGATCTGAAAGGGTGGATGAAAACACCAGAATGTCATCTAAATATATGATGACAAAATGTAGCGCAATATCTGCAAAGATGTGGTCCATAAACCTTTGGAATATTGCAGGTGCATTGGCTAGTCCCAAGGGCATTACAATGTACTGGAAGTGACCGAAGGGTGTCCAGAAACCGGTTTTCCATTCATCCCCCTCTCTAATGCGGATGAGATGATACACACCATGTAGGTCCAGTTTTGTGTAGATCCTTGCTCCTCTAAGTGCCTCCAAGATATCCGGAATAAGCGGCATGGGGTACTTGTCCAGGACAGTGATCTTATTTAATCCTCGGAAGTCAATGCAGGGACGTAACTCGGAAGTGTTCTTCTTTGGAATAAAGAAGAGCGAAGCTGCAGCAGGGGAAATGGATTCGGTTATGAAGCCATTCTCAAGATTTGTCTTCAGGTATTCTTTCAGTGCTTCTTTCTCCTAGGCGGACAAAATGTACATGCGTCCAAAGGGAAGAGGACTATTCGGAATTAAATCTATAACACAATCATCCCTGCGATGAGGTGGTAATTCGGTATATTCTGTCTTAGCAAAGATATTGTGGAATTCCTGATATTCTCGAGGAAGAGTGGTCACTTCGTTAAGCATCCTATTCGTGGTACAAGGTGAATCCTGAGACGGATTGTTCCTGAGTGTAGGAACTGCCAACTCATGAAAGAGTACCTGCTGTCCAGTTAATATAAGGGTTATGTAATCTTAACCATGGTAACCCTAAAATTACAGGATAATGTGCAGTCTTGATTAAATCTAATTCCAGGATCTCTCGATGTGCGGCTATTGTCATAGTTAGAGGAGAAGTGTGGTCTTTTATGGGACCTGAGGTAAGAGGGCTACCATCGAAACTTTCGACCGGAATCATCAGGTCTTGGGTACTCTTGGGATCCCCTGTCTTGTAGCCCAAGTGTCATCTAGAAAATTGCCTGCTGCTCCGCTATCAATAAGTGCGGAAACATTTACCAATCTCGTATTACCCCAGGCTAGAGTAACCCCAAGGACTATCGTCTGGTTTTCCGAAGATTGCCCTTGTTGGACCTTGGCAGTGTTCTGAAGGGAACTAGTTATCTTGGAACCCTGCACCGTTGTTCCCCTTACGGCTGGGTTCTGGCGTTTCCCGCCTTCCTAGGGGGAGTAAGGGGACATTCTTTGACCGAATGAGAGCTATCCCCACAATACATACACAGTCCCTGAGTATGCCTTCTGGTACATTGTTCCATGGACAAAGGACCTCTAGTGCTACCAATTTGCATCGGCTCATCGGTAGGGACTGGTCTAGTAGGAGACATTGTCCCTTCGGGGGTTTGTCTGCTACTCTTTCCTTTCTTTCTTTCTCTCTGTCTTTCTTGCAATCTATGATCTAATTGCATGACCAATGCAATATACTCTGCCATGTTGTGTGGACGGGACACTTCGTCCTTTAAATCCTCTGAAAGTCCTCTTCTGAATATGGTCATCAAAGCTTCGTCGGCCCAAGCTGTATTGGAAGCTAATTGTTTAAAGTGTGTGATGTACGTAAGGAGATCCAGACTACCCTGTTTACAATCCAATAACCTTTCCTAAGAGGCTATGGTAATCTCCTGTCTCCCAAACATACTTTTTACGCTGTTGCAAAAGGCAGGGTAAGAATCAAGTATGGGATTGTTGTTGGTCACTAACGGAGTAGCCCAAGCTAATGCAGCTCCCGACATCTGGGCAATCATATGACCCACCTTGTCTCTGTCTGTCGGAAAAAAGGCTGCCTTAAAGGCAAATTGTACCGAGCAGGATTCAAGAAACTCCTTGACCACATGTGGATTACCATCAAAACGACCTGACAGTAACAGGCCTGGAGGTACTTCAGAGCTATGGGATGCTTGTCCTACCTGTTGCCTTAGATTGGCGTTCTCTTGTTTTAATTGCTGGACCTCGGTTGGCAGGGATTGAACTCCTGCCACCAGTTGTTGGATTTGTTGTTCCATAATAATGGATTCCACTGACTCTACCAGTAATGACTGAGGCCAGAGAGTCTTTCTAGCCCTATCTTTCTGTGGGCTTTGCTATCTGTAACACTTCTTAAGTTTTAATTCAGTTCCAAAGTAAATGTTTTCACAGTCATTAATGCAGAACTCAGATTAACAACAAAAAACAACACTAACCTGATCCTGTTGGAATTCGTTAAAGCAGAATTGAAGGCTCACCTATCCTCCTCTCCCTGCGCCGGAGAAACCCGGCTCAAAGGGAAGAAGGCAGGGAAACCCTCGTGGGGAATAAAACCCTATCGTGCCGGAAAGTCGGAATCAGCTGTGTGTGTGCTTCGGTTCCCAAGGAGTGACTTCGGGAGTTGGACTTCTCGCTAGCACGGACTATCCTAAAGAGAGAAACCAGATTGAATTTATGGACTGGAGAGATATCAAAGGCAGAATCCTGAAGTGCGATATACCTTTAAATCTGAATGTCTGCAAATGGAATAGAGGTTGAATGGCACGGAAGTTGTAGTCTGTTGAGTAAGTTCTGTGTGCTGGAAAAAGTAATTCCCAGGCTGTGCAGGAGAGACTAAAGGAGTATGGACAATTAGCATGCAAATGGATGAAGGGATATGTGAAAGAGGGGAACAGAGGAACTATACGTACTGAACTGGGTTGCGCGAGTACCTCCTGTGAATGCGTGTAGAAGAATGGCAATGCGGATGGTCGAGGAAAGAGAGGATTGACACTATAGAAATGGGGAAAGGTAAAGGCGTTTAACAAGAACAGCTTTCCTAAAGTAACAGGGAGCAAGTCTAGATTCGCGGATTTACGATGCATGGCCTCTGAGAGCAGTAGCAACGCGCTGCTCCAAAGACGCCGCCGAAGGAAATCCCTTCTCCGATGCTGGGGGCGGAGTCACCTGGTACTTCCTGATTCGGAAGGCTGGAGCGCTGCTCTTCCTTGCGACCTCCATGTTGGAGCGATGCAAGAAATGTGTCTCCACTTGTGCCATAAGGACCACGTCCGCCGACCCCTACCGGGAGCGGATGTGACAGAATGTTAAACTGGGGCCTTGCTAGGAATGTCAATCTGAGAGCTTACTGGGATGTCAACACAAAAGTTACTAGAAATGTCGAATTAGGAGCTAATTAGGAATGTCAAGATTACTGGGAATGTGAAACAGTTTGGTTACTAGAATAGTCAAACTTTATGGGAGCATACGGGGAAAATTAAGTAAACTGGGAATGTCAAACATGAGCCTACTGGGAACATCACAGTGGAAGCCTACTGAGAATTTCTGTTTGGGATCGTTGAGCAATGGGGGTTGGAGAGAGTGGGGTAGGGCGGAGTGGGGGTAGGGTGGGAGGGAAGAGGTAGCATGGGGGTTGGGTTGGTGGGTGGGGTGAAGAGAGTGGGGGATGGGTGGGTGGCTTGGGGTAGAGAGTGGAGTAGAGTGGTATCGGGTAGACTGAATGGGCATAGGGTGGTATGGGGTAGAGAGAATGGGCGTAGGGTGGGTGGGGGTAGAGAAAACAGGGGTAGGGTGGATTGGTTGGGGTTGAGAACAGGGATAGGGTGGATGGGGTAGAGATGGTTGTTGACAAGGTGTTGGTAGAGAGTGGGAGTGGATGTGTGAGGATAGAGAGGGTGTGGATTGGGTGGGTGGGGTTGAGAGGGTGGGGATTGGGTTGGTGGGGGTAGAGAGAGTGGGGTTGGGTGGGTGTGGGTAGAGAGAGTGGGGGTAGGGTGGGTGGGTGTGGGTAGAGAGAGTGGGGGTAGGGTGGGTGGGTGTGGGTAGAGAGAGTGGGGGTAGGGTGGGTGGGTGTGGGTAGAGAGAGTGGGGGTAGGGTGGGTGGGTGTGGGTAGAGTGAGTGGGGTTAGGGTGAGTGGGTGGGAATAGAGAGGGTGGGCGTAGGGTGAGTGGCTGGTGGTAGAGAGGCTGGGGCATAGAGAGGGTGGGTGTAAGGGAGGTGGGTGGGGATAGGGGGTGGAGGTAGGGTGTGAAATAGAGAGAGTGGGGTTAGGGTGGGAGTGGGGGTATGATAGAAAGAGTGTGGGTAGGGTTGAAGGGTAGGGGTAGAGAGCTTGGGGTAAGATTGGCGGGGTATCTAGAGTTGGGTTAGGGTATTTGGGTGGGGTAGAGATGGATGTGGTAGGGTGGGTGTGGAAGAGAGTGTTGAGGTAGGGTGGGCAAGGTAGCTAGGGTTCGGGTAGGGTATGTGGGGTAGGTAGGCTGGCTGGGGTAGAGAGTGGGAGTAGGTAGGGTGGGTGGGGGTAGAGAGTGGGGGCAGGGTGGGTGGGGTTGAGACAGTGGGGCAGGTGGGAGGCTGGGTGTTGAGAGAGTTAGGTAGTGTGGGAGGATGGAGTTAGAGAGTGTGGATATGGTCGGTGGGTGGGGTAGAGAGAGTGGGGGATGGGTGGGTAGAGTAGATGGAGTGGGGGTTGGGTGGGTGGCTTGGGGGTAGAGAGAGTGGGGTAGGGTGGTATGGGGTAGACGGAATGGCCATAGGGTGGTATGGGCGTAGGATGGGTGGGGTAGAGAAAACAGGGGTTGGGTGGATTGGTTGGTGTTGAGAACATGGATAGGGTGGATGGGGTAGAGATGGTGGATGGCGGTTGAGTGTGTTTCCATAGATAGTTGAAAGTGGGTGGGTGAGGGTAGAGAGGGTATGGAGTGGGTGGGTGAGGGTAGAGAGGGTGCGGATTGGGTGGGTGGGGTTGAGAGGGTGGGGATTGGGTGGTCGAGGGTAGAGAGAGTGGGGGTAGGGTGAGTGGGTGGGTGCTGGTAGAGATAGTGGGGGTAGGGTGGGTGCGTGGTGGTAGAGAGGCTGGGGGTAGAGATGGTGGGTGTATGGGAGGTGGTTGGGGATAGAGTGGCTCAATGTAGGGTGGCTTATGGTAGAGAGAGTGGGGTTAGGTGGGTGGGTGAGGATAGAGAGAGTGGAGTTAGGGTGGGAGGTTGAGGTAGAGGGAGTGGGGGAAGGATTGGTGTTGTAGCTAGGGTTGGGTGGGGTAGGGGAGGTGGGAGACGATAGAGTGGCTGGAGGTAGGGTAGCTTGGTGGGTTATGGCAGAGAGAGTGGGGTTAGGTGAGTGGGTGAGGATAGAGAGAGTGGGGTTAGGGTGGGGAATTGGGGTAGAGAGAGTGGGGGAAGGATTGGTAGTGTAGTTAGGGTTGATTATGGGTAGGGTTGGAGGGTGGGAGGGTGGGGGTAGCAAGAATTTAGGTAGGGTGGGATGGTGGGGTTAGCGAGAGTGGGGCTAGGGTGGGAGGGTGGTGGTAGAGGGAGTGGGGCTTTAGAGAGAGTGAGGAAACAGTAGGAAGGTGGGGTAGAGAGGGTGGGGCTCGGGTGGGATGGAGGGGTAGAAAAAGTGGGGGTAGGGTGTCTGTGTTGTGCTAGAAAGATGTGGGGAAGGTGGAGGTAGGGTGGAAAGGTGAGGGTAGAGAGAGTGAGGTTAGAGAGAGTGGGGTAGGGTGGCTGGGTGGATGTAGAGACAGGAGGGTAGGCTGAGTGGGTGGGAATAGAGAGATTGGGGTATGGGTGGCTGGGTGGGGCTGGAGAGAGTGGGGGTAGAGTAGACAGAGTGGGGTAGGGAGAGTGGGGTAGGATGGGTGCAGAGCAAGTGGGGTAAGGGTGTTAAGGGGTAAGCTGGGAGGGTGGAGGTAAAGAGTTGGTCAGGTGGCAGGATGGTGGTAGAGAGGGTTGGGGTAGGGTGAATGGAGGTAGTGAGAGTGGGGGTAAGGTGGGTGGGGTAGAGAGGGTTGGGATATGATGGGCGGCGTAGGGTTGTAAGATGGGATAGAGAGAGTGGGGGTAGGGTGGAAGGGTATGGGTAGATAAAGTGTGGTTAGGGTAGTGTTAGTGGGATAGAGAGAGTGGGGTAGGTGGGTAGGGTAGTGGGAGTGGAGATAGGGTGATTGGGTGGTGGTAGAGAGAGTTAGGGTAGGGTGAGTGGAGGTAGAGAGAGAGGGGGTAAGGTAGGGTGGGTGGTGGTGGACAGAGTGTGGTTATTGTGGCTGGCTGGGGGGTAGAGAAAATAGAGGTATGATGGGAAGGTGAAGGTAGAGAGAATGGGGGTAGGGTGGCTGGGTTGGGTTAGAGAGAGTGGGGGTAGATAGGGCCGGTGGGGGTTGTGAGGGTGGGGTAGAGTTGGTGTGTGAGGGTAGAGTGTGGGGTAGAGGGGTTGGTGAGGGTAGGGGGAGTTGGGGTAGGGTGGGTGAGTATTGGTAAAGAGTTGGGAGTGGGTGGGTGGGGGCTAAAGAGGGGTAGGGTGAGTGAGTGGGGGTAGAGGGGGTTGGGGTAGAGAGGGTGGGGGCAGGGTTGGGGTTGAGAAGGTGTGGGAGGGTAGGGGTAGGGTAGATTGGTGCAGGTAGAGAGATTGGGGGTAGAAGGCATAGGTGGGTGTAGAGAGGGTGGGGGTATGGTGGGTGGGTGTAGCTAAAGGGGATGGGGGTAGGTGGATGGGTGGGAATAGAGATGGTGGGGGTAGAGAGGGTGGAGGTAGGGTTGCCAGGTGGGTTATGGTAGAGAGATTGGGGGTATTGTGGGTGGGTGTGGATAGAGAAAGTGGGGGTGGGAAGGTGGGTGGGGATAGAGAAAGTGGGGCTAGGGACGGTGGGTGGGGATAGAGAAAGTGGGAGTATTGGATAGAGATGAGTTGGGGTAGGGTGGGTGGTGGTATAGATGAGTGGGGCCAGGCTGGGTGGGTGGTGTTACAGAGGTTTGGGGTAAAGTGGGTGGGGGTAGAGAGAGTGAGGGTAGGGTGGGGTGTGTGGCGGTAGAGAGAACGGGGGAAGGGTGGGTGGTGCAGAGAAAGTGGGGATAGGGTGTGTGAGTGGCCATAGCGAGATTGGGGTAGGTGGGTGGAGGCAGAGTGAACAAGGGTAGGTTGGGGTGTTGGGGTAGAGAGAGTGGGGTGGGGGCGTGAGTGGGGAGTAGAGATGGTGGGGGTTGGTTGGGTGGTGGTAGACAGGGCGAGTGTAGAATGGGTGCATGGGGTGCGTGAGTTGGGGTTGGGTGGCTGAGGGTAGAGAAGGTGGGGATTTGGTGAGTGGGAGTAGAGAGGGTGGGGGTAGGGTGGGGGTAGAGATAGTGGGGGTTGGGCGGTATACAGGGAGTAGGGGTTGGGTGGGTGTGTGGGGTAGAAATAGTGGGGTAAAGGTGAGTGGATGGGGTAAAGAGAGTGGAGGTAGAGTTCATGGGGCTAGAGAGAGCAGGGTCAGGGTGGGTGGATGTAGAGAGAGCTCCTGTAGGTTGGTTGGGTGTGGGTAGAGTGAGTGGGGATAGGGTGGGTGGGGTAGAAAGGGACGGGGTAGGCTGTGTGATGATAGAGGGATTGGGGTGGGAGGTTGGGGTAGAGAGAGTGAGGTAGGGTGTGTGAGTGGGGGGTGGGTGGTTGTGGTTATGGAGAGTGGGGATTGGGAGGCTGAGGGTAGAGAAGGTGGGGTACAGAGAGTGGGGTCGGGTTGGTGGAGGGAGTGGAGGTAGGGTGAGTGTGTGGGGTAGAAAGAGTGGGGGTAATGTGTGTGTGGGTTAGCGAGAGTGGCGGTATGGTTGTTGGGGGTAGAAAGAGCAGGGGCTGGGAGGGGGTATAAAGAGCAGGGGTAGAAAGAGCAGGGGTAGGGTGGGTGGTTGTAAGATACGAGGAAGGGAGATCGCCCAAGTAAAACATTGGCATGGCCCATTAGGTGAGAAGATCAAACCACTCCCGTAACAGAGGTTGAAGATCAGTACGGGAACACCATTAAAGACCTAGATGGGATTAATAACACTTTTCGAGACTACTATGGGCAACTATACGCATCACGGTCCTGTTCAGGTCATGACTTGCTTATGGAATACCTGGACGAGATCACACTGGGCTGGCTAAACCAAGAACAGGGGGGAGAAATAAATGTCCCAATAACTGAAGAAGAGATCCGTAAAGCGGTACTGTCTCTCCCCAGTGGTAAGGTCCCAGGTTTGGACGGTATAACTGCAGAATTTTACAAAGCCTATGTAGACCTACTAACCCCAAAACTCCTGAGAATGTACAAAAGTGCATTGTAAACTGGCTCCCTCCCGGAATCCATTAGAACAGCGTTAGTGACCGTACTTTTAAAACTGGAAAAGAACCCCTGACAGCGATCCTCTTACAGACCGTTGTCGTTAATCAACACAGACAATAAAATACTGGCCAAGATACTTGCGGACTGTATACTTCCGCACATGCCAGCATTGTTCCTCCTTGACCAAGCCGGGTTTATTCCAGGCCGTTCACCCAGAGTAACCTGCAACGGTTATTCACCCTAATGCACAACGTGAACCCGGAGATACCAATGGTAGTTGCGGCCCTTGACACGGAGAAGGCCTTCGACTCCATCGAGTGGTCTTTCCTCTTCGAGGTCCTCCGGCGTTCGGGATTCGGCTACAAATATATCAAGTGGGTTAGACTATTATATACGGCCCCCAGAGCTGCAGTCTGCACAAATGGCATGGTATCAGAGTATGCGCCAGGGATGCCCCTTTTCACCAATCCTGTTCGCTCTCGCAATGGAACCCCTGGCCTGCCACATCCATGAATTGCATTAGAACAGAGGAATCAGAGTGAATTTGCATCTCTCTATCGTGTTGTTATATGCGGATGATATTCTGCTCTACTTTAAATACGCTAGGAAGAATCTTCCCCCCTTAACCCAAGAAATTGTTAGATTTAGAGAATTCTCGGGATAGAAAATTAATTGGTCCAAATCTGAAGTACTTCCGCTAATCGGGTTCCACAGGCGGATGTGGGTGATGAATTTCGGTGGTGTCCCTTAGGGAACCGCTATCTGGGCATCAGGGTCTCCACAGATGTGAATGACCTACACAGGGACAACTACGTGAAGGCTTTGGATCCACTAGAACACAAAGTGGAATCCTGGATCCTGTTACCAATCTTTCAAACCACCCGTATTAGCCCATAGTGCACTACTGGACCTGCGTCAAAAGCCTTATGACGCAGGTGGTATGGGCGAGCAGACAGGCCAGAATAGCCTACGACACCCTTACTCGGACATATGAACAAGGCGGACTGGAGTATCCCGATATGTACCTCTATTACCTTGCGGCACAAGTCCAACATATGATGCACTGGGAACAACGATGAGCGAGGAACAGTGGAAAATAGTCTGTATGCAAACCCGTACCCTAACTTTGAACCCCCGATATAGACTCATTCACTACAAGTTCCTACACCAACTATACTACTCCCCCCTCAAACTAAATAAGATATTCCCCGAGAGACAACCCTCTCGGGGAATAAAAGAGGCGCCCTAAAGCCTGCAGATTTCTACCATGTAGCCTGGACCTGCCCGCTTATCAGACCATATTGGGAGAAGACAGAGGGAGTTATGACCCGAGATGCTGTCCTCAACAAGGCACTACAGACCAGAACTGTGGCTCCTAGCACTGATTACAGAAGGGTCCCGCACAGAAGAGAAAGTATTGAGTATGGTCAGAGCCGTGGCCAGATACCTTGTGGCAAAGTACTGGGGGAAACAAACGCCCCCTTACTTTACGAAGTGGTTGGAAACCATGCACACCTGCCAGGAGAGGGAAGCCAGATATGCCTCCACACTTCCAACAAACAGCAGGCCATTCGATTACTGGCCCCCGTTCCATCAATACTACATTGATTTACATCAGAGTGCACACTCAACGGAAACTACCCCATTAAGGTCAAACACTGATACCCTAACATGGGGAACACGTTACCAATGCCAATTGAACTATCGAGGAGGTAGATGAAGCACAGGCGTTTTCTAGGTGCATCCCGTGAAAATGAACTCAGAGATAGTAGGAGAACAGCCCCAGAAAAACACACCTAAAGGTCACTGCCAAGATGGGATGCAATGAACTGTATACAAGTTGAAATTCACAAGGTATATTGGAATGAGTACAAAATGGACAACTAAAACAACAACTCTGCAACTGTAAAGAACCAGGAGGGATTGGGAGGGGTGGGTCTGTTGGGATAATAGGTACAGTGTTTTTGTTTACTGTCCGCCTGAAAATCAATGAAGAAAGTGTTTTTAAAAATGTTGGAAATGTCAACAGTAAGGTTATTCTGAACAGTCTAAAAATCTTTTTTCACAATATAATTACAGTCCATTGTGAGGTGTCAGACATGGAGACAGACACATAGATGGAGTTTTCTCACAATTCACCATTTATTAAAATAATAAGAAGTGAGATAAACACTGATCTTTCCCTAACCTAACGAAACCCAGACTAAAGAAAAATTATCTTGTGAGAAAAATATCCGTCCCTCGGAATATTGCATACAACAAAATCAGAAAAAAACAAGGGGGGGTCTTGGGAGTCCCTCTGCCAGACATTAGTCCTGGTTACGAGAGCCTTACCCAGAGCTCACTGTCTTTCAAAGAGGAGAAATATCCAAAACATATCAGACTTTGTCCTGCCCTGGGGCAGTCCAGCACCGAAATGCTAGGCAATTCTCCTCTGAACAAGAGTACCAACAGCAACTCCAGACACGTGTTTCGTTCTGGTTGGACCTCATCAATAAGGTGGAGCTGTGCCTCTCTAAGAATATTGAGCAAGGGGTCTACGTCTGGATTCTCCTAGTAACTCAGGGTGAGACCCAAAGTTACTTAAAATATGCAAAAAAACAAGGAGGGATCCTGGGAGTCACTCTGCCAAACATTAGTCCTGGTTACGAGAGCCTTACCCAGAATCTTTAGCTCACTGTCTGTCATGATGCCTACCCCCGGAGCACCAGGCAAGGCCCCGCACCCCCGGAAGCAGGCATCATGCCCTCGGGTAAAAGCCCAGCGGCCCCTTATAGGGGCTCTTTGGAGTCAGTCCTGGCGCCTTTGGCGCCAGGCTCATGTTGGACATCAGTCCTGGCGCCATAGGCGCCAGGCTCATATTGGGAGGTGTTTTGTGCACTTACCTGATGCAGACCATGCTGCACGCTTCAGGCCTCCCTGAGACCTGAAAGGGACTATTTTTTCATAGGGGCTATTTTTTCACTCGGGCGTGGCCAGGGAAGGATACATACCTAGTTGGGGAAGGATACATACCTGGGACTTCTTTGGAGGCTATTTAGGCCACGCCCAGACAGCAGCTCATGCTTCGCGTTGTTCTGCTTCCTGCAGCTTAACGCTCACCGTGTCTGCTCCTGCTCCTGGACTCCAGCCACGCCCGCCTCGAACCTGGAAGACCTGCAAGGAAGGAAGAGAAGAGAAAGGTGAAAACCAAGGACTATTTCAAACTTCTTACCTGCATCCGGAATCTTCTCGCCAGCATCCCTGAAGAAAGACTTCTATTTAAAAGCATCTGGTTGCTCGCTGCAGCGCCACGCTTCACTCACCTGTCCTCGAGACATCTCCCGGCTCCATCGCGGCTGTCAGCATCGGACGCCACATCTCTGCACCTAGGGGAGAGAGGAAGAAACAAAAGGTGAGCAGAAGGAACACAGAAGGAAAGCCTGATTAACAGCCATAATACTTACCGGCTTTTCTTCCACATTTCGGGTCGGCGCCGCCCCGTTGGCAGGTACCATACCCCGGCCCCTATGGGGAAAGAACAAGAGACATTTCTGGGGAATGATAAGGACATTTAGAGGGTTCGCCCTCATCACTACTCACCGCGGAAGTTTAACCCCTCGACGCAACGCCTTCATTCTGCACCTGAAATAAAGGACAGATCACAGGTTAGAAAGACAACATAAAGGGGGCCTCACTTGAACTTTGAACTTTCATACTTACGGCGCATCGCTCAGGAAAGTCAAGTGGATTTTGCCAGCGCCATTCTGAAAACCAGTGAAGTAACAGGACGAACGCGCCCCCTGCATCAGAAGCAGGATGGAGAGTTCATCCTTCCAAACCATAAGGTGAGCTTAAACCGGGGTTTGGAGGAAGTTAGAGAGGAACGAAGGGGAAAAGGGGGGAGCTAGCACACTATTCTGCAGACTGTTAATCCCCTTTCTCATCTGCAGAAGGATATTCCTACGGGCCAGGCAAGCACGATTTGGAGGTCCTGTCCAATCGGTGTTTCGGGTCCTGCGCATCACGCTAGAAGAGGCCACAGCAATCCAGACTAGACCAGCGCCTCCGTGGGAACCAGGTGAGCGTTACAGAACGCGAAGCCTTCCTACAAATTCCCACCCAGGCGCTATGGAAACTTCCGAAACTGACCAGTTGGCCCAATTACTTGGGGAATTACGGGCCGAAGTACACGCTGCTCGTCAAGAGACTAGTGCCCTCAGGAGGGAAGCGATTGTAATAAAGGATAGAGCTGATGACCTGGCTAGACAGCTTTTGCAAGGTCAAGCTGGACAAACTCCTTTACCCGGTCCGGGGGGAACCCCGCTCCTGTGGTTTCCAGTAACCTGGTGCAGATTAATCTACCTGGAAACATGCCGCTGGCCCCACCTGCACGCTTTGCTGGGGACCCCAAACGATTTGCCATATTCATGAATCAGTGTCGTTTGCACTTCCTATGCAGACCTGGGACCTTCCCTAATGATCAGACCAAGGTAGCCTTTGTGTTGTCATATCTCAGCGGCTCTGCTGCCGATTGGTCAGTCCCACTGGTAACTCAAGATGACCCGATTCTTTGTGATTTTCAAGGATTTCAAACAAGCATGGAAAGGTTATTTGCTCGACACTCCCAGGGACAGGCTCTGGATGACGAACTTCTATCTCTGCGACAGAGCAATCAAGACCTTCTATCCTACATTGCAACCTTCAATAGACTAATTGTGGAAACTGGTTGGCCAGAGGATAAAAGAATCACGTTATTCTATCGAGGTCTACGCGGAGAACTTAAAGATGTCCTGGCACAAGGTGTAAATCCGCCCCAAGAATGCACTGAATATATAGACTTATTGGTCCAATTGGATCACAGGCTGCAAAACAGAAAAGCAGATCGGTCCAAGTTTGAAACCCGGGTGTTGGCCAAGACCCACGCTAACCCCAAGGGGGCTGATGCCTCGGAGCCTATGCAAATCGGAGGGGTTAAAGGACCCCTAACGCAAAAAGAACGGGAAAGAAGACGACAGATGCAATTATGCCTTTATTGTGGGTCCTCTGGACACTTTCTACGAGATTGCCCGGTTAAGCCGCCCAAGAAGGTGGTAGGAGCCGCTGATAAAATCCATGGAAACTCTGTATCGGGAAACGACCACGCCCGGCAAGCGTAGGGGTCCGCTTGCCGAGCTTGAAAACTAACTCTCAGACCTCGCATTTCATTGTGCCAATGGTAATCGTAGATCACGAAGAGCCTAAACGGTTGCATGCTATAAAGGCATACATCGATAGCGGGGCTATAGGAAACTATGTGGATCGAGAATTGGTCTCTAGGATAAACCTCCCTCTGCGTCCTAAAACCAACAAAGATGTCATCACCACAGTAGATGGAACCGAAATTGCCTCTGGACCAGTAACACATTCCACAGCTGAGGTGACACTTGTAGGTCCGGATGGCCATCGGGAGGCAGTTGTGTTTGATGTAATCAAGGCTCCACAGTTTCTGCTTATTCTCGGAATCCCTTGGTTAGAGACACATAATCCTCGAATTGATTGGCGAGCGAAGAGAATAACCTTCCCGGATTGTGCACAAACCTGCTACCCAGAAAATCCAAAGATTAATCTAGCATCAGTAACCTCTGTCCCCGTGCAACTACCTCCAGAGTACCAAGACTTTCAGGACGTCTTCCAAAAGGAACAGGCCAACACGTTACCTCCCCACAGATCGTATGATTGCCAAATCGATCTGGTGCCCGGTGCACAACCCCCTTGTAGCAGGATGTACGCCCTTACTGAACCAGAGAATCTGCATTTGAGACAATATTTAGATCAATACCTCGCCAATGGTTTCATTCGCCCGTCAAAGTCCCCGGCATCCTCAGCTTTGTTCTTCGTGCCTAAAAAAGAAGGCAACCTTAGAACTTGTATCGATTACCACGCATTGAACCAGATAACTGTTAAAAATCGTTACCCTCTGCCTCTGATCCCTGAACTCCTTGACCAGGTGAAGGACGCTTGCGTATACATCAAGTTAGATCTCCGGGGGGCTTATCATCTGGTACGAGTAAAAGAAGGCGACGAATGGAAAACGGCCTTCCGTACAAAATATGGAATATTCGAATACCAGGTGATGCCTTTCGGGTTGTGCAACGCGCCTGCAGCCTTCCAATTCTTCATGAACGATGTCTTTCGGGAACTCATCGATGTCTGTGTTGTCGTGTATATCGATGACATTCTTGTGTACTCCTCTTCGGAATCCGATCACAGAAAGCATGTCAGGGCCGTCCTAGAGAAACTGCGCCAGCACAAACTGTTTGCCAAGCTGGAAAAATGTGTTTTCCATACCACCGAGGTTGAGTTTGTCGGATTCATCCTGACACCTAAAGGGGTCCGAATGGATTCACGGAAAGTGGATGCCATCCTCAAATGGCCATCACCTAGTTCAGTGAAAGGTGTCCAAAGCATGCTTGGTTTTGCCAACTTTTATCGCAGGTTTATCCCGGAGTTTTCACGTGTGGTGCAACCCATCACTGCACTCTTGCGAAAAAATAAACGTTTTGAATGGACCGAGGAAGCCGAACAGGCCTTTCAGGAGTTGAAAGCTAAGTTCACATCCGCACCTATTTTGAAGCACCCGCGTCCCGATCTCCCATATATAGTCGAAACCGACGCGTCCAGCTTAGCCATGGGAGCTGTCCTGTCTCAGAGAGACCCTGAAACCAACCAACTGCACCCCGTAGCATTTTGGTCCAGAAAGTTCTCGCCGCCGGAGATAAATTATGCGATCACCGATAAGGAACTATTAGCCATTAAGTCCGCCTTTAAGGCTTGGCAGCATTATCTCCTCGGCCCCCGGCATACCATCACCGTGATCACTGATCACCGAAATTTACAATATTTAAAAACTGCCAAGGCTCAATCGTCTTGACAGCTCCGATGGGCTTTGTTCTTTGCTGAGTTCGATTTTGTAATCACCTACCGCCCCGGCTATAAGAATGGTAAGGCGGACGCTCTATCCCGAATTGGAATGGACGAAATAGACACAAACTCAGAACCTGTGCCGATAATTCCCGAACAAAGAATTTTGGGGATAACCACTTTACAAACCCTTGAAGACATTCAAGCACGAGTGAAACAATTCCTGGACTCTTCAGCCTTGCAGGATTGGATCAAAAGGGGGTCTAACTTTTCAGTCAAGGATGGCTTACCTTACTTCCAAGGACGCTTATTTTTGCCAGAAAAGGAATTGCAAGAACTGGTTATTTCCCGTCATCATGATACCCTGATGGAAGGACATCCTGGCATTGCCAAAACAGAGGAAAAGGTTAAACGACAATTCTGGTGGCCTTCCTGGCGAAAGGATATTAAATCTTTCGTGATGTCCTGTGGAGTTTGTGCCCAAAACAAAGGTCAAAAGGCAAGACCCGCCGGTCTTCTTCAGCCCTTAGACATTCCACCAGCACCTTGGCACACCCTGTCACTAGATTTTATCACGGACCTGCCCTCTTGTAATGGTTACAATACTATTCTGGTCGTGGTGGATTTATTTTCCAAAATGGCCCACTTTATTCCGTTGAAAGGATTACCTTCAGCCTTTGTTCTTGCCAAGGAATTCCTCGAAAATATCATCCGTTTGCATGGATTCCCGTCCATACTAGTCTCCGATCGGGGAAGCCAGTTTATTTCTCATTTTTGGAGAAAGTGTTGTCAACTGGCACAAATCGACGTAAGACTCTCGACCAGCCACCACCCACAGACCGATGGTCAGACGGAGAGAACGAACCAGACCCTTGAACAATATCTACGATGTATGTTGCACCAATCGGAGGGTAATTGGAAGGACATTTTATGGGTGGCTGAATATGCATACAATAACTCGATACACTCTGGAACTGGTCAGAGCCCCTTTTATACCCTATATGGACATCTCCCTCGTACTTCAGAATTGGACTCACCTCTGAGCCTTGAAATGCCTGCAGTGGACCATTTGCATTCTACGATTACTCAAGCCTTCAAGGATGCAACTGCACATTTGCAACATGCGAAAGGGAAATACAAAAAGAATGCGGATCTGCATCGAAGAGAGGCGCCTCCATACCAAATAGGGGATCAAGTATGGTTGGCTACCAAACACCTATCACTCAAGGGGCCTTGAACCTTTAATCCAAGGTATTTAGGCCCTTACTCGATCAAAGCTATAATCAACCCAGTGGCAGTCAAGCTCGATCTACCAGCTAACATGCGGATTCACCCCGTTTTTCATGTGTCACTTTTGAAACCAGTGCACCCAGGAACCAGATTAACAAAGCCACCAGAACCGATTCAGATAGATGGGGAGCCTGAATTCGAGGTGAAGAACATTTTGGATTCTAAGATCTCAAAATCAAAACTTTTCTATCTAATTGATTGGAAAGGGTACGGGCCTCAGGAAAGGTCTTGGGAACCCAGTGATCACATACATGCACCTCGGCTGGTAAAAAGGTTCCATCGGAATTTCCCAAACAAACCGAAACCTCCAGAAGGAACGACCTTGGGAGGGGCTTTGGGGGGGGGAGTGCTGTCATGATGCCTACCCCCGGAGCACCAGGCCAGGCCCAGCACCCCCGGAAGCAGGCATCATGCCCTCGGGTAAAAGCCCAGCGGCCCCTTATAGGGGCTCTTTGGACTCAGTCCTGGCGCCTTTGGCGCCAGGCTCATGTTGGACATCAGACCTGGCTCCATAGGCGCCAGGCTCATAAAGGGAGGTGTTTTGTGCACTTACCTGATGCAGACCATGCTGCACACTTCAGGCCTCCCTGAGACCTGAAAGGGACTATTTTTTCATAGGGACTATTTTTTCACTCGGGCGTGGCCAGGGAAGGATACATACCTAGTTGGGGAAGGATACATACCTGGGACTTCTTTGGAGGCTATTTAAGCCACGTCTAGACAGCAGCTCATGCTTCGCGTTGTTCTGCTTCCTGCAGCTTAACGCTCACTGTGTCTGCTCCTGCTCCTGGACTCCAGCCACGCCCGCCTCGAACCTGGAAGACCTGCAAGGAAGGAAGAGAAGAGAAAGGTGAAAACCAAGGACTATTTCAAACTTCTTACCTGCATCCGGAATCTTCTCGCCAGCATCCCTGAAGAAAGACTTCCATTTAAAAGCATTGCGTTGCTCGCTGCAGCGCCACGCTTCACTCACCTGTCCTCGAGACATCTCCCGGCTCCATCGCGGCTGTCAGCATCGGACGCCACATCTCTGCACCTAGGGGAGAGAGGAAGAAACAAAAGGTGAGCAGAAGGAACACAGAAGGAAAGCCTGATTAACAGCCATAATACTTACCGGCTTTTCTTCCACATTTCGGGTCGGCCCCGCCCCGTTGGCAGGTACCGTACCCCGGCCCCTATGGGGAAAGAACAAGAGACATTTCTGGGGAATGATAAGGACATTTAGAGGGATCGCCCTCATCACTACTCACCTCGGCAGTTTAACCCTTTGACGCATCGCCTTCATTCTGCACCTGTAATAAAGGACAGATCACAGGTTAGAAAGACAACATAATGGGGGCCTTACTTGAACTTTGAACTTTCATACTTACGGCGCATCGCTCAGGAAAGTTAAGTGGATTTTGCCAGCGCCATTCTGAAAACCAGTGAAGTAACAGGACGAACCCGCGCCCCTGCACCAGAAGCACAATGGAGAGTTCATCCTTCCAAACCATAAGTTGAGCTTAAACCGGGGTTTGGAGGAAGTTAGAGAGGAATGAAGGGGAAAAGGGGGGAGCTAGCACACTATTCTGCAGACTGTTAATCCCCTTTCTCATCTGCAGAAGGATATTCCTACAGGCCAGGCAAGCACGATTTGGAGGTCCTGTCCAATCGGTGTTCCGGGTCCTGCGCATCACGCTAGAAGAGGCCACAGCAATCCAGACTAGACCAGCGCCCCCGTGGGAACCAGGTAAGCGTTACACTGTCTTTCACAGAGGATAAATATCCAAAACATATCAGTCTTTGTCCTGCCCTGGGGCAGTCCAGCACCAAAATGCTACGAAATTCTCCTCTGAACAAGAGTACCAACAGCAACCCGAGACATGTGTTTTTTGGTCTGATAGGACCTCATCAGTAGGGTGAGGCTGTTCCTCTCTTAGAATAGTGAGCAAGGGGTTCACGGCTGGATTCCCCTAGTAACTTAGGGTGAGACCCAAAGTTATTTAAAATATGCAAACAAACAAGGGGTGTCCTGGGAGTCCTTCTGGAGTCCCTCTGGTGGGGCCAAGCCTGATTTGCATACGGTATTTCCCCTTCTGTAATGGCTTGGGAGGGCAAGAACGATGATCTGTAGGGTTGCCCAGAGCAATGTCATAGGTTACGATTCATTCCAAAGCTTCCAGAAATCAACTATTTCTTTTTGCTTTGTCACCCCGAGTGGGACGAGTATGCCGAGATGTGGGTCCCGTGCATTTTGGGCCTAGAGCCCCAAGCTACTCCTTACTAATGAGGCCCAACAAGGCCAAAACATGTTGGGAGATGCTTGTGGTCTCGTGCAGAAGGAATGTGACCTAGCAGTTCGGGCTGTATTGCCCCTTTTGCGGTGGGGCCAAGCCTGATTTGCATATGGTCTTTCCCCTTATGTAATGGCTTGCTAAGCGAAGAACGACGGCCAGGAGCGTTGCCCAGAGCAATGCCAGAGGTCAAGATTAATTCCAAACCTTCCAGCCATCAACTCTTTGTTTTTGATAACTCAATATATATTGAAATATAAGAAAACATACATTCTTATGATCAGGGATGGGTCCCCTTCCCCTGGATCAATTCAGAATAAACCAAAGTTAATTTCAAGAAAGTTATTTTCAAGAAAGTTATTTTCCTTCGTACCATTGCAGGTGGAAATACAGTTCTTTGTCTCCAATGTGTCATTCACTTGGAAACAATTGTTAAAGTGTCCACTTGACAGTTCACAAAGTCTTTTCTGCATACACTCATTTGAAAAAGTGAAGGCACGAGCTCTACTTCAGTCAGGATGGTTACACAATAGTTCATCAAATACAGAAGTGGAATTACTATTTCCTTTCCAACAAAATCACGTACAACCTTCTACAACATTCAAAGTACTTCAAATTCTCTTCTTCCAGGTCCACTCGTCTCCCAGGACTAACCACTATATGTCTTGAGCCTGAGGAGTCTGTCTACAGTGCCTTTACTCGTGAGAGAGGCGGAGCCTGTTTGGAGCTGTGGAGCTGAAAACTTTAAAACCTGCCAGTGCGTGCGTAGCACCACACTTGTGAAGCAGTGTATAAGCGGTCTGCAGCGGTCTGCTGTGAGAGCGGGTGAAGTGGGATAAAGCTAAGCCTCTCAGAACTTATAAGATGCCGGGGAAAGTGCATAGGCAAAGCAAACACTATAACGTCTGTAAAATTAAACCATATGGAAAAACTAACGGTTACAGGAGGCCGGAGAAAGATGAAAGTAACCATGGAAATAGAGAGAATCCAATCTCGTGTCAAGAACCCCCCCTCCTACCCACAAAATTCCCCATGAACATGCATCAACTGGCCACATCATAGCCTATTTTAAACCAGGAGGTAAATCAAAAGAGGGGAACGACCTTATGATTGGAAAACTGACTGAAGCAGACATACATCCAATAAATAACAACATCAGTTTATTATCTGCCGCTTCCTCTGGAGAAATTGGTGACAACTCTCTGCGTGATTTGTGCTACCGTCTTGGTGGCACATCAAGAACTATTCAAGAGAAAAGCATTGAGAAAGAATCAGTGTCAGTACTACCCTCTCACCAAGCAAATGAAACTGGTGCCTCATATGTACATCAAAGACTTTCTACAACTCGGATTCTTTTCACTCCGACTCTGAACTCCCCCTCCCCACCGAGAGTCTGGTCTGCCACAGGCAACGCAGCAGTTATTGAACAAGGTGAATGTGGTGTTGAGGTAGCCCCAAGAAGTATTCACCAGTCAAAAGAAGGACATTCCACCACAACTGGGGCACAAATAGCAAATGGCTTACTTAATTTTGCCATCAAAATCTTGTTACTCTGACCACATTTATATGGAGACCCAGAAACATGGGGAGTTACTTGAGAGTCTCCGTAGTCAACTAAAATGCGATATTAACAGTAGCGAAATACAGGAGAAACCTGATTGTGAATTATTAACAGCAAAGCCGCTGCTCATCATTATCAATACTCAAGATGAAGACGAGCAACCAATAATTATACATAACCAAAGAGGCTCCCCCTCACATACCCGACCCACAAGCAAAGACATAGATATGAGAAACCACACAAAATACAAGAAAAATGCAATGAGAAATTAACCCCTGCTGACTCGATTTGGATGAACAACCGCAACCACTAAATTCACCATTGTGTCTGCCTCTGACGCTCAGGGAAAAACTTAACAAACAAGGAAGAGAGAGAACAGAAAAAACAAATGCAGACAACAGAAAATGGGAACACTAACTAGCTGGTTATTACAGGAAAGCAACACTAGCAATAATGACCGCCAAGCACCATCTCCCCATCAAGTAAATCAGTCTTTATCATTCCTTAAAGAAATAAGCTCTAATCTTCAAAATTCGGAGAAACACTATACTCGGTCCAACGCCATCCCTAAGGTCACACTTGATGGCGTGCATGACAAAAAAGAACCGGAACATGTTCTAGATGTTCGTGTAGTAGTAATTAGTGAACAGGTTTATGTCTGATCCAAAAAACACATAAGTAGAACTGCACTAGTACATTTATTCTCGAAAATACCATTGCTTCGTATTTGAAAATCTTGCGACTTAGATTTCATTGAACCAACGAAAAGTGGGTTTGGGGCAGATTCTCGAATTAATTGTGTATTACCATCTACTGCTACCTTGATTAGGAGTCAATGTGAATCACTGGATTACCTGGGCTACGACCTAGATAAAGAAATAATAAACATTACAACAACCTCCTGCTGCGAACACTGCTGTGTAATAAAGAAGAAGGAGACAATCATTACTACCAGACCGAAGACGGAAGGTCTCGATAGTCAAATGGGATGGCAATGGTTGAAGAGTTTAGTGCAACAAATGGAGACCTCATAAAAATGAGAATTTAAAGTGGCCTCGTGGAACACAAAAGGCCATTCGCATTTTATAACAATCAAGTTGCGTGTGGTATACTCACTGTTTATGCTGCAAGAGACCTGGTTGACTAATGATTTTTATTTGGATAGTCATGCCATACATCAAGTATGGGGTGAAGGGCACTAGTACATGTGGCATGGTCTGGGGGGCACCAGAGTGTGGCTTGGTTTCGGCACGCTTGGTGAGACTAGCACAGGTATTTTTGGGGACTGAGGCTTGAGTACGCAGGCCGAGTCGGCAGTTTCTTGAAGAAGTGATTCTTCGGCGTGAGGGGCGGCAAATGGGTTTGGTACGGGCCCGCAAAATTACCAGTCTTCGTTTTTGAGCATTTTGTTCAGGCAAGGGGGCGGGGCAGTGAACATCTAGGTGAATAGCTGCAGGAGTGATCATGGGGGTGGAGTGAGTGGCGAAGGTTACTGCGAGAGGAGCTTGCACTTGGAGTTGCAGAGGCAAACGGGAGACAGTGTGTGTGGATGTGCTGCACGAGGTTAACCGTGGAGGTGAGGACGTGGTTGAGTGGAGAGGCTGTGCCGTGCCTTTCGGGGCAAGGGGAGGATGGAGCTTTGTGTTGCGGTTCAGTTGAAGTGGGGGGTGTGGGCATGGGGGAGTGTGATGGGGCGACGGGAGCATAGCTATGCTTGTAATGGAGGGCGGCTGGATGACAGGTAAGAACCAGGTTGGGTGTGGTGTGGCAGGGTCAACATTATAGTACAATTTAACATACATTTTCCTTTTCGGTAAATGATGAGCCGGGACCGTGCACAATAGCAGGTGGCTTACCTTTCTGGTAGAGCAACGGGAACAGTGGAGAGCTGAATAGAGCTCCTTGTTGAGCCTTTTGTTCTGGCCTTCTGGACTGGCCGGCTTTGCCACCTGGCTCAGGTGGGGCATTCGAATTTTGTATATTTCCTGTTGCGGCCATCCAAACAGCAGGAAGGCTGGGTGAGCCAGCAGCAGGATGGGATGGCATCACGCTCAGGTCAGCCATCTTAGCAGGGGGAATTGTGTTGCAACATGTGATGATTCCTTCCTTGTTGGTAGGGTGCAGAGTCTCCCACGTAGATTCCAATCTCATCGGAGCTGCAGAGAGCTCTTTGTGAAGCCTTTTGTCCTAGCCTTTTGGACTGTACTAAGATGTAGCACAGTGCAGGTTCATACTGAAGGAATCCCTGGCCCGCAAGAGTGGTTTAAGCGTGCAATCTCTAATTAAGGAGAAACCTTGACAAAATAGTAAAAAATGGGCCAAGTCTTCCTTGGGGTGTCGCAAAAAATATACGATTGATTTTCATTGCCATTGGACCAGGCCGCCACCACTGCTCTTAGATGGATACAATTAAAGCATTCCCTGGTAATGACAACACGCTGAGAAGGGTTCTGTGCCCATCGCAAATATTTCTGCAGAACTGGGCTCGCAGTGGTCGCATGTTTCCTGTTAGCGGGACTCTAGATCTCGGATGACTCCCTATTATCCTGAATATACTGGAACACCCTTACTTTTACAGCTCTCAGGAACTTGCACGGCATAACATCCCTCATAAGAATAAATTAAGCCAGGTCTCCTTCTGACAACATTGCCTTCACATACCTAAACCAGGGAATCTTCAGGTAGGTTTCCCTAGGAACCAAGTGTTTAATTAGCTCCAGAGTTAAACAAGGTTTGCTGTTTCCCCATACTCTAACTTAATGATTTACAGGCTGAGCTTCGATGGAGTCATTGATGAACCTGCAGGCCAATTCCTGGTGGACTGCAAAAAAGGGGCAGAACGTAGAAGTCCCAATATTCTTTTCAGAAAAGTGTTCCCCACTACCTGGATGGGCTCAACATTGCTGCATCCCCACAGCTCCCTGTCATATCTGGCAACAGAAAAAGCTTTCCCATTTTAAACCTTGAGCACCAGCATGACCCGGTTTAGCCTTGACCATGCCCATGACTCGTGCCACACCCCCTATCGCCTGTTTGAACCTTGCAGTCTGCTTGGTAAAATGGGCTTCAACACTAAAGTTGGAACAAAATCTACCCCCAGATGGTCATAACTAGAGACTATGGGGATCAAGACTGCCTTAATAAACATCACCTGATCTTGTGGAGGACACTTCACCCTAGTACAGACCATGACTGTCGATTTTTGGGTATTAACATTTAGATCCAGTGAATCCATGAATGAAGAGTAATCATCAATCAAGCGCTGCAAGGCTCTGGGAGTGCGGGCCAGCAGAACCGTATCATCCGCATAAGCCAATAATGGCACATGCCGACTACACAGCCTGGAGACATCCGGAGTGGAATTAATTAAATGGGAAAAAAGACCATTAATGTACAGACAGAAAAGCAGCAGGGCCAGCACACAGCCCTGGTGGAATCCCTGCTCCTCCCAAAAGAAAGCAGTGCAGTGACCCCGTACCTCACTCATTACACAAGCCACTGTGGATGAACACAGTCTCTCCAGAAGATCCAAGAAAATAGGTTCAACCATGATGTACAAAGAGTGAGCCACCACCAAATAAAGGTACAAGGACTGGCCAGCCGTTCCGAGACCTGGTCTAAACCCCAGCTGGATGGGGGAAAGAATATTGTTTCATTCCACCCAAGACTCCAATCTCCCCAGGAGAACCCTCCCCATGATTTAAAAAAATACATATCTTACATTTATAGCAGCGCACAAAGCCCTGAGGCATCTACGCGCTAGTTACAGTGGATATGGTGTTACAGTATGCTGTCGGGTGTTACAAATCGCATAAGTAGCACAATGCTGCAAAGTCATAGTAGGTAGGTAACAATTACGATAAGTAGGCTATAGGTCAGTTGCATGAGCAGAACAAGGCTGAAAAATCATGATAGGTAAGTTACAATTCAGTTGCATGAGCAGCACAAGGCTGAATAGACATCATAGGTAGGTTACAAATCTGTTGCAACACAAGGCAAAAAGACATAGATAGGTCACAATTAATTTGCATACGTAGCACAAGGCTCAAAATCAAAATGATCTTAAACACGGAGTCTAGAAGCGAAATAGGTCTATATGATGCTGGTAGCGTCCTTGGCCCCTTCTTATATATCGGCTGAATTACTGCCCGTGACCAAGAAACAGGGTGCCCACCCCCTGCTCAAATAGCATTAAAACCCTGAGTCAACTCAGGGACCTGGATCCCAATTTCTGGCTTGGCATTTTATGGCTGATACAATTTCCCTTACTGTTAAAACAATGTTTCCTTTCACTGGGTATGACAACTGCTGGGGATCTACGGCCAGCGGTCGTTCAGTAGGCACAACCCCATAACCCGCACTATACAGGGCAGAAAGGTGAGCCACCCAGGCCTCATCAGAAACCATGTCATGAGCATATCTTGACTTAAATTTGTTAAAAGGCCCATTGTTCACTATGTTCCAAAAAAGCTTAGCATCATTAGTGGCCGAAGAATTGATCCAGACTTCCCAGGACTCAGCTTCAATTTCAGTCTTCCTGACGGGGATAACCCTTTTAAAAACAGGCAATACACCAATAATATCCCTTTTTGAGGACAAGGGATTCTTCAGGGTTTCAAGTAAAATACTCTTAGATTTTGTACAATCTGAGTTAAAACAACACGACTGTCTCTTTACCATTTTTTTGCTAACTTGTCTCCTCAATGGGATAAGTTAAATCAACAACAACTTCTGATTCATTAAACACATGGGGCACAGAAGAGCAATGATTCTTATATGCATTTCAGTACCACTGGTAATGCAGGTTACATTTCTCTCCCCCATGGTGCCTTTCACAAGGACGGCATCTCTCCTCCTGTCTCTTATCTCCTTCCCTACAACCTATTGGCTGTTGACACGGTGTTTCACAACTCTCATGACTGCGCACTCCAATCCGCCTTTATATCTCTGGACTCTGGCAAAGCAGGTAATAATGTCTCTTGTTGAGATATCGTTCTCTGGAAAAACTGTATCCCCTTTGTTTTATATTTGCCCTTCTTTGGCTTGGCCAATGCTGGTTCCAACATTTTCTCTTTTCAGGCAAGTTGCATTCACCTTGTTTAACAATGCTCCATTTGGTGTAGGTAATGTGGGTTATCGTATCATTCTGTTCACCCTCTTCCTTTTGGGAAATTACATTCAATCTGCTTTCTTTTAAATGTTTGTTATTCAAAAACTGCTTTCTTTTGAAGCAATCTAGGAGGAAGCGCCTCAGGGTCATCTAGTTCAGGATAACTCACCGGTTTCTCTTGGCATCTTCTTCGGCCCTGCTTATTGTGGTTTGCTGCAAGTCGGGTCGCCCCTTGTGTTGGACAGTCTGTCATGTCCCATAGGTGGCATTGGTCTGTCTGGAGTGGATGGAAGCAGATTGGACTTGTATTCTGTCATTCCCCTAAGATGGCGCTCCATAGGCTCATAGCTAGTCTATCCAATCCCCCCTGAACTCTTTCTTCTGCCCTCATTTGATGTTCAGTAAACCTGGCCCAGAGAGTTTCTAAAGTAGCCCTTTCCGAATAATGTTCTTCTCTCTCACTAATGTTTAAATTGTGTTCAATCCGGACCAAAACATCTTTACTATCTTGTGTATATATCTCTTCTTCTATTTCAAGGAGGGAATCAAATTGTAGCTGGGTTCAATGTTCGAAAGGGATGATGTTAAATCTGTATTGGGTTTTAGTATGAAGGTTATCTTACCTTGGTGCTGAAATTAGAATCATAGACTCATTTTAAATTTGTCAATGGTTTTTGATTAAACAATATTTTTGTTGTATAGGAAAAGCAGATTTAGTTACAGTTTGCTGTTTTATTCTTTGAACTGTAGTATGAGGGCTTACTTCAGAGTAAACTCATCTCCCTCTGATGGCTGTATAATAAGTTTCATGAGGGGATCCTAAGGCAGGATTTAGGTTCTTAGTTTGTATCAACTGGTCCACATCCCACGCTTGACACCATACGTGAGGAGTCAGATATGGGAGACGGACCCATAGATGGAGTTCTCTCACAATTCAATAATACTCTATAGAGACTAGAGGGTGTTTAACGACCACCTAGATCAATCCTTCTTTTTTAAAAAAATAAACTTTGTGGTGACCTGGTGGTCCTGCCTTCCTTTTATTTAGGGAAGACAAATAGCTCCGACCTTCAAGAGAAGGACACAAATGAGTATTTCCGAACCAGAGTCTTTTAATATTATTAAAACATACAATTTATCAATAAATATTCATACAATACAATCCGAATAATTTAATCTATTTCATTTACTTGCATAAATCCAATGCATTTTGTGGATCTATCTGTACCTAGCGTACTACTCCGTTTATCACTAAAACCAATGTTTTTACTACCTATAATACCTTCCAGTGCATTTCAATGTAGCATTACTTGCTGGTTTGCATCCATTCTGCATTCTTTCATATTTCTATTGCCCAACATGTTTCATTCCTCACTCATAGTTGAAAACAATTATTCAGGAAATTCTTCAGGGGGACCCTACTTGGGTTACCACAAATTTTGCTTTGATCTACAAAGTCTAACACATTATTTGTCTCTACGTCCTAACACTTTTACAAATCTTGCTTCATGATTTCACCATTTTAAAAATCTTTTGGCTATTCTTCTGTTGGTCTTCAGTCTTTGTGTTCCACTCTTTAACTTGGTATGTCCAGCAGATATTCCCTAGAGGAAACAAAAAACAATTTTAATTTACCGTTCACAATTGGCCATTTATTAAAATAATAAGGGGTGAGTAAAACACCTATCTTTCCCTAACCTATTGAAGCCCAGACAAAAGAAAAATGGCATAGGGCCTCATTACGACTTTGGAGGTAGCCTTGGCGCTATTGGCGCCATGGCTGCCTCCAAAACTATGTCTAGGTTCCCTGAATGGGGAAATACCGGGCCATTCTGAGTATGGAGGGCCCAGTATTTCCCCATTCAGGGAACCCAGACCCGGACCTTCCCCATTCCCATTCGAGTCCCCATAGGGCTCAATGGGAATGGGGAGGGAGCTAACAACGGGCCCATTACAGGAGGGCCCGTTGTTAGCTCCCCGGTTCCCTTGCTGGACCCGCTATGGACGTCTGGATAAACCAGACGTCCACATCGGGTCCCGCGAGGGAACCTCATAATAGTGCGCCGGAACCGTTAAACGCATTCCGCACAACTTGTAATGAGGCCCATAGTGTACAAAATGTCTGTCACTCACACTATTACATACAACAAAATCATACAATGTATCCTTCACTTGGCAACAATTGTTAAAGCATCCACTTGACAGTTCAAAAAGTATTTTCTTCAGACACTCATTTGAAAAAGTTAATGCAAGAGTTCTACTTCAGTCAGGATGGTTACACAATAGTACATCAAACACAGAAGTGGAATTACAAATTCTTTTTCACCATAATCACGTACAACCTTCTACCACATTTAAAGACTCGCCTGCCAGGACAAAAACTCCTACTACTGTTACTATTCATAGTCAGAGGCAAGGTATGTTCCCAACTTTCCACAGTTGTCTCCTCAGTGGGGTTAAAGTTAAATCAACAACAACTTCTGATTCATGAAACACATGGGGCACAGAAGGACAATGATTCTTACATGCATTTCTTTGCCATTGGCAATGCAGGTTACAATTCTCTCCCCCTCTGGTCCCTTTCACAAGGAGGGCATATATCCTGCTGTCTCCTATCTCCTTCCCTACAACTTATTGGCTGTTGGCAATGTGTTTCACAACTCTCATGACTGCGCATGTCAATCCGCCTCGACATCTCCGTACTCTGGCAATGCAGGTGATAATGTCTTCTATTGGCATATCTTTCTCTGGGAAAACTGTATTCCCTTTGTTTTATATGTGCCCTTCTTTGGCTTGGGCACTGTTGGTTCCAACATTTTCTGATCAGATCTCTCTTTTCAGGCGAGTCGCATTCACCTTGTTTAACCATTACCCCATTTGATGTGGGTAATCATGTCCTTTTGTTCGCCCTCTCCTTTTTGGCTAATTACATTCAATCTGCTTTCTTTTAAATGTTTGGTATTCAAAAACTGCTTCCTTTGGAAGCGGTCTAGGATGGAGCATGCCAACGTCACCTAGTTCAGAACAATTCATCGGTTTCTCTTGGCGTCTTCTCCGGCACTTGCTTATTGTGGTTTTCTGCTCGTCAGGTCTCCCCTCGTGTTGGATAGTCTGTCATATCGCATAGGCAACGTTGGTCTGTCTGGAGTGGATGGAAGCAGATTGGGCTTGTATTCTTTCATTCCCCTAAAATGGTGCTCCAAAGTTCCCATAACGTTCCAGTCTTTCCTCTTCCTCTCCCTGCTCGGTCTCCACCCATTGGTACTGTGGGAGGAAGTTATCCTGGGCAGTAGACAGAGATCTGACGCATCGCTACTCTAAGCAGTGAACGCTCCGTGAGTTCGTAATTGATTCCCTGGCATCTGTCACTTGTATTAGCCTCTTCTAATTTCCTCTTCTTGACTCTTTCCCTCTCACCCCTCTGAATACATCCACCAATGCCAGCTCTCTAAGACTAATTCCGCCGCAGCAACCACCTCCTCCGTATGCCAACATGCTTTTCGGCTCCATGTTTCTCTCCTCACTGTTCCACTCATTCACACACTTTCTATTCTTTCAGCGCTACAGTGGCATAGCTTCCGAAACCCGCTACGTACTTGCAGACAGACGTATTTATCCAGAAGGCTTCCTCCGCGTGTCAGTAGGTGTGCCCGCCCTTCTTCCACTGGTATATCATCCCTTAACTCCACAGTCTTTCACTTTCTCACCATCTTTTCAGTCGCCCTGTTACAACCTAGCACCCCAGCCTCCTCCTTTGAATGGTGGACCTTTATGGTAATAGTCGCCTTATTCTTCGCATTGCAGACTCCTGTGCAAAATATATGCCCTTACCTCCCTCTTGAGCAGCCTCGCTGACACTTGCTGAGAACCATCTCCGGTTCCAGAAGCACCTCAAGACCTTCCTGTTTGTTTCTGTTTCCTCTCATACTCTCCCCTGCTGAACTGCTGACTGAAACTGCACTGGTCACCTGGCTACCCTCTGATCTCAGGCCCAGATCCCCTCCCCCACCAGTTGCATGCCTGCACTGCCTCCAGGGCAACACTTGCACTTGGGGGTGGTTTCTGTATCCCTAAAGTCCACTACCAGCTCCTGACACTTGATGTCTGCACTTGCCACAAGCTGGCTGCACTTTTTACCTTTTGTTCTTATTATTTTATTTATTTTACTGTTGACCGTATGTATTGCACTACCCCTTCCCCCCTCACTTTTCCCTTACCCCCCTCCACTGTACTTGCGTGATCTCAATGTCACCTGGCCTAGTAGATTGATGTTTTTGTCTTCCCTCTGTTCCCCCTCCCTTGCCTCGTCACGCCTTGACGCACTTGTGAATAGGTGCATTATTAATACCATATCATATCAAACATTCCACCTCGAGTGAGCCAGAGGCATCAGCCTTTATGACTTACATAGCAATACCCTGGTTCTTCAAGGAAGAGCCACTAGATATCCAAAAGACGCCAGACCACTAGGGTATTTTTCACCCAGAGGGTTTAGGAAGACGGGACGGACGGAGGGGGCAAATGTCTGAAGGAAGGGAGAAGCTAGCTGATATCAGTCAGATGTGGTCAATCGAATCGGTTCCATGTGTTAATATCCCCGCAAAAATATTGTAATACAAAAATATAGCCAGATTTATGCGGCAGTATTGACCCATGGACCCTGTGGGGGACAGCCCCGCAACCCACACATTATTTTTTTTCCAAATTGTCTTTATTATTTTCGATAAACAACAATTAAGCAACATAACTTGAACATCCCCCTCTCAACTCCCCCCCTTCCTCCCTGGGGACATGTGTGCTTTAGAACAGGGATTACATTATGCATTAAAGATATCAGAGATATTGATGTTGTGTGGGCACCACTGTTCCATATAGTCTGATTGGAGATATTCCAGGACTCCACCCCATTCTTTTGCGAACCTGTCTCTCGTTCCCTGGATTGAGTGTGCGATTTTTTCCATCGCCATCTGGGCCCAGACTCTTTGGAGCCATGCGAATATCAGCGGGGTATCTTTGTTTTTCCAACTATGGGCAATTGTTGTCCATGCCGCTATAAGGAGACCCATAAGAGTTCTCCATTGTGCTTTATTATATCTTCTTGCCATGTCGTCTCTTATTCCACACAACCAGACACCCTCTCCGAGTTGTCCCGCATCTGGGAATATTTTGCCCATTTCTCCCTTAACTTCTTCCCAGAAAGGCCTTTTTCCTTTGCAAGTCCACCAGATGTGTTTCCATGTTCCCACCTCTCCGCATTCCCTCCAACAAAGGCTTGAAGTTTTCGGGAATATAGTGTGGAGTCTCTCTGGGGTGTAGTGCCACTGTGTAACTACTTTTATCCACATTTCTCTTGTTTGAGCAGATCTGGTCATTTTTGGAATTAGAGTCCAGAGGTCCTCCCATTGTTTCCTTGTTGGTTCCCACCCCAAAGTGCTGCTCCATTTAATCATATATGACCACTTAATTTCTTCATCCTGTGTATTCATGAAGGAATATATAGAAGAAACCCATTTCTTTGCCCCTGAGTTCGTCGTAACATATTTCTCAAATGGGGTGAGAGTTCTCGTTGCTGCCTTCGTTATATCCGGGGATCTCAACCAGTGTTTGAGTTGTTCGTGTCTGTATTTCTCCCGAGTGGAGCATGCTGCGAGTGGGAGGCAGGATTCATATGATCTAATTTCATTGTTGATGAACATGTCCCCAATTTTTGTTATTCCTACCTCCTCCCAACAATCGTATGCCCCTTGCTCCATCCCCGGGGGGAACTGCGGGTTTCTACAGATGGGGGTGAATGGGCCTAGCGTGGTGATCATTATGCCTCTTCGGGTTTGCGTGTCCCACGCCTCCATCGTTGTTTTCATTATTTCGCTTATCTATATGTTGGGGTGTCTGTGCTGTTTCTGTTTCCAGAGTAGTTCCACTAATGGGGTTCTTGCCACTGCTCTGTCCTGTGCTGCCCAAATCGGTTGTGGATCATCGCCTAGCCACTCCCGTAGTACCTTTAACTGTGCCTCTTGATAGTATTTCTGGAAGTGAGGGAGCGCCAGGCCCCCCTCCCTGGTTGGTGTGGACATAACCGCTTTAGCCAGTCTTGGCGTTTTCCCCTTCCACACAAAGGCTGATATTACCCGGGACAGTGTTTTAAAGAATAATCTGGGTACCCTTACCGGGAGGGCCTGGAAATAATAGAGAAGTTTTGGTAGGATGGTCATCTTTACCGCTTGGATCCTGCCCCACCACGATATCAGCAAGGGGTTCCATCTCTCCATATCCCTACGAATACTCGTGAGGAGCTGCGGGTAGTTTTTGCCATAAAGCTGTTCCACCCTGTGTGTAAGCGTAATTCCCAGGTATTTGATGCCATCCTCTGCTATCTTGAGATTTAGTGCCTTAGCTTCTCTGACAATCTCCCCCCTGTCTCCTGCCAAGATTAGAATTTCCGATTTATTTCTATTCATTTTTAGGCCTGAGATGGTCCCAAATACTTCTAGCTCCCCCACCGCTGCCGCCAATGTTCTGGCCGGTTCTTCTAGTGTAAGCGGCATATCGTCTGCGTATGCGGTTACCTTGTGTTGTATGCCTGCCATGTCTATCACTTTGATATGTGTAGCTTCTCTTAATTTCAGAAGTAGGGGTTCTAGAAAAATAGCGTATAACAACGGGGAGAGCGGGCATCCCTGTTTTGTTCCGCAGGCTATGTGTACCGTTTCCGTTACCTCCCCATTTACGGCCACACTGCAAGGTGGGGCGATATAGTTCGCTCTTGTTCTTGCTATGAAGTTCTCCCCAAACCCCATGGAGTGGAGTGTCTTAAAGAGCATGGACCACTCCACCCGATCAAAGGCTTTCTCCGCATCTACTGCGAGTAGAATAGCCGGGGTCTGCTTTATACCAATTTTTTTCCACCAAATGGATTATCCTTCTCAGATTGTCATGAGTTTGTCTTCCTGGGATAAAGCCCGACTGGTCCAGATGTATTAACTTCGTGAGTAGAGGGGATAGCCTGGTGGCTAAAATTTTCGTGTAGATTTTTGCGTCGATGTTTATTAGGGAGATGGGTCTATATGAAGCCGGATATATAGGGTCCTTCCCTGGTTTGTGAAATACTAGGACCTTCGCCTCGTTCATTGTGGGGGTCACTGTGCCACTATATTTAAATGAGTTTAGGAGCTTGGTCAGGACTGGAATCAGGAGATTCGCATATTTTTTATAAAAGGGGGCCGTGAAGCCATCCGGGCCTGGGGCTTTATTCATTGGGAGGTTATTTATTGCTTTTTTTACTTCCTCTTCTTTGATTGGGTCCTCCAAGGTCTGCCTGTCTGCTTCTGAGATTTGTGGGAAGGTGAGGGATTTCAGATATGTGTCTTGTGCGTCTGCCTGTGGGTGGTCAGTGGAATAGAGATCCTGATAGTATTCTTTGAACACTTCCCCTATGTCTTGTGTGCGCGTGTGGAGTTCCCCTGTCTTGGCTGTGATGCATTTGATCGTGGTGTCTTTCTGTTTTGCGCGGAGTTGTCTCGCTAGCAACCTATCTGCTTTGTTTGCTTTTATGTAGTACCTTTGTCTTAGGTAAAGTAGGCTTCTTTCAGCACCTTTCGTGCGTAGCATCTCAAGTTGACCTTGGGTATGTCTAAGTGTCTTCTTCAGGTCTCTAGAGGGCTGTGCCACGATTTTCCCTTGTAGTTCTGTTATTGATCTTTCCAGTTCCTTTTCCCATATAGCCCTCTGCTTCTCCTTTGTGATTTTCAGTGCCATTATCTTCCCGCGGATCACTGCTTTAAACGCCTCCCAGACCGTACTCATTGAGACCTCCCCCGTGTCATTCTGAGTGAAATATTCTTCAATCATTTCCCTTATGGATTCCCCCGTAACCGGATCCCGGATAATGTCCTCCGGTAACCTCCATTTCCACAGCCCTTGAGGTTTCCCTGGGAGTTTCACCTCCAGCCACAGGGGTGCATGGTCTGAAAGTGCAATTGCCCCCTTTTCCAGGCCTTGGATCTTGCCCATAAGCCCAAAACCCACACATTATTTTAAAATGTGCAGGGGACACCACCGCATCCCCCGCTCCCACAAATTATCCCCCCCAAAGATATCACCTATGGCAAGACAAACGCCCATAATAATTTGGCACTTATATAGCGCTACAAACCCTCAGGTATCTGAGCGCTGCTTATTATTACCCACGGTGTGTGGTGCTCAATTATCGACCTCGGAAGGATGAAAGGCTGAGTTTGGCCCCGCCGGGATTCGAACCTGCGTTACCAGGCTCTGCACAGATGTCAAAGCGAACGCTCTACTCGCTGTGCCACTTGACCGGCTTTCATATGTACGGCGATATTTTTGGTGGGGATATTTTGTAGAGATACCATCGAATCTCCACGCTCCCTCTTCCCCGGCGGGCATTTCTACTAACACGACTATTCTCAATCACATCCAGGAAATTCCCGAGCCCTATAGACAACATCATGAAGTTTTTGCTACATCTCAATACTCAGCGTTACCCCCTCATCTTAGGGACAATTGTGCCATCAACCTCTTTCCGGACAACCCCCCCGCCCCATTTGGTAGGATGTACAGCTTGTCGGCTAAAGAAAAGGAAGTCCTGAAAGAATATCTCCAGGTTAACCTAAGGAATGGACTAATTGCGGAATACACTTCCCTGGCAGGGGCCTCCCTCTTCTTCATCCCAAAAAAAAACACAGACTTTCGAGGTCTAAATAAAATCACAGTTGCCGACCGTTACCCTATGCCTCTGATTCCTGATATCCTGAAGGCAGTCAAAGGTTCCACGATCTATACCAAACTAGATCTTCAGGGTGCATACCATCTTATTAGAGTCCAACCAAGCGATGAGTGGAAAACAGCCTTCCGTACACCTTTTGGACATTATGAATATCGATTAATGACCTTTGGGTTGTCCAATTCACCAGCCATATTTCAGAGATTTATGGAATACTGTTTTGCTGACATCTTGTTACATTTTGTCATAGTCTATCTGGATGACATTCTGGTTTTTCCCCATCAATATCCGAGCACATAAGCCATGTACAGGAAGTCCTAAGTCAGCTTAAAGAGAATCATTTATATTGTAAATTGGAGAAATGTGAATTCAACCAAAGTCAGGTCACATATCTAGGTTATGTTCTGTCAACACAAGGTGTTTCCATGGATCCCACAAAGGTGACTGCTGTATTTAATTGGCCTTTTCCTGCTTCAGTCAAAGATATTCAATGCTTTCTAAGATTTGCCAACTTCTGTAGGAAGTTAATTCCTGGCTAATCATCTATTATCCGACCCCTTGCCACCCTTTTGAAGAAAGGAGTCGCTTTTCTCTGGTCAACAGAAACCCAGCAAGCCTTCGACAAACTTTAGACATTATTTTCTATAGCCCCAATTCTGATCACTCCTGATCGAAACAAGAAATTCATCTTGGAGACAGATGCTTCATACTATGCTCTGGGAGCAGTTCTTTTACTTGAAGCCATTCAAGGAGATGAATGTCCCGTCGCTTACCTGTCCAAGACCCTGACTCCCTCAGAGCTGAATTATACCATGTTATAAAAGGAGTTGTTGGCGATAAAGGGAGTGTTTGAGGAATGGAGGCATCTGTCGCTGGGTGCCAAATATCCAGTAGCAGTGAGGACATGTCACCACAACCTTAAGCCCTGCAGTATGCCCAAACTAGGAATAGTCGGCAAGCGCGCTGGGATCATTCCCCCCCCCCTCCCAATATAACATAACCTTTACTTTCATCCCAGGGAGGGTTAGACTTTGGGCCGGCGCCTTATCAAGGAAGGAACCCTTGAGAGTCTTCCGTCCCGAACTATTGTTTCTCAAAGCCATGTTTATAAACGCCATCTCGAATTTTTCGCAAGGAACAGAATCTGAAAACGAGAGATCATGAAGTAGAATGCCAACAATTGATTCCCAAGTACAATCTCATAAAGAAGAGCAGATGCTATTTCCGGGAGCAAAATGTATTTCTCCCAACGGCCTCTCTTCAGCAAGAAGTCCTTCGTATGTGCCACGATACACAAGCAGCTGGACATAGGGGGTGGCCAACACCACAGAATTAATTTAGAGGCACTTTTGGTGGCCCTCTTTAATCACGGATGTTCAGGCCTACGTATCCTCTTGTGCTATCTGTCTTCAATCTAAGATACCCTGTTTCTCTCCTTTGGGACATTTGGTTAGAATGCCTCTACATGATAGGCCTTGGAAGATAATCTCCATGGATTTTATCGTAGATTTACCCCCCTCATAAGAATCCACCACTGTGATGATAACTATTGATTCATTCACAAGCCTTGCACATGTCGTACCTTTACCTGGTATCCCTATAGCCGCACGGATGGCCCGTGTCTTTATCAAAAAACACATATTCTCTTGCCATGGATTGCCCAAAACGATTGTTTCTGATAGAGGATCTCTATACACCTCCTGTTATTGGAAACAAGTCTGGTCGACCCTCAACATCAAACAGGCCTGTTTCCACCAACAGACAAATGGTCAGACAGAGAGGTTGAATCAGACCCTAGAGGGGTACTTAAGGGGTTTCATCTAAGCTGCCCAAGACAATTGGATGGCGGAATACGCGTACAATAACGCGACCCATACTGCCCTGTCCTAAAAACCAGTCCGTTCTTTTGTACTTATGGTTAGCATCCTACTTGTTTCCCGGCTATCACTCCTTCTGCTATATGTTTCCCGGATATTGACGACCTGGTGAATTGCATCCAACTGGGCCACAAGACAGCCCGATCGGCTCTACAGGAGGCTCAAGACTGCGTTAAACGTTTTGCTGACCGCCACCGGACTCCTGCTCCAGGGATCAGCCCTGGGGACAAGGTTTGGTTGGCATCGCAATTTCTTCCTCGGCAACTGGTACCCTCGAAGTTGTCTCCCGATATGTTGGTCCCTTCACAGTTTTGGGACTGAAGGGGTCGGCGGCTTTCCATCTTCAGCTTCCTCCCTCTGGGTCCAGGATTCACCAGTGTTTCATGTGTCCCACCTTAAGCCAGATGTTCCGGTGACCCCTGCCTGTTTACACGGTTTCAGGTCCGGAATTCGAGGTCTCGAGGATCTGCAATTCCCGCTACTTCCGATGGCGCCTCCAATACCTAGTGGATTGGAAGGGGTAGTCACCTGCTGAGCGGACCTGGGAACCTGCCACCTCAGTTTATGCTTCTCATTTGGTCCGACAATGTCATCATTTGTACCCAGGTAAACCAGGTTACTCGCCCTTTCGGAGGGGGCATATTGTCATGTCCCATAGGTGGCGTTGGCCTGTCTCCGCCCATTGGGACTGTGGGAGGAAGTTATCTTGGGCAGCAGATGGGGATCCAACATGTTGCTACTCTAAGTAGTGAACGCTCCGTGAGTTAGTAATTAATTCCCTGGCATTTGTCACTTTTATTAGCCTCTTCTAATTTCCTCTTCTTGACTCCTTCTCTCTCAGTGCTCTGAATACATCCCCCAATGTCAGCTCTCTAAGACTAATTCCCCCAAAGCAGCCGCCTCCTCGGTACGTCAAAATTCTTTTTGGCTCCTTGTTTCTCTCCTAACTGTTCACTCGTTCACACATTTTCTATTCTTTCAGCGCAACGGTGGCTATAGCTTCCGAAACCCGCTACGTACTTTCAGACAGAAGTATTTGTCCAGAAAGCTTCCTCCACATCAGTAGGTGTACCCGCCCTTCTTCCACTGTTACATCATCCCTTACCTCCACAGTGTTTCACTTTCTCACCATCTTTTCAGCCCGGCAGTCGCCCCGTTACAGCCTAGCAACCCAGCCTCCTCCTTTGAACAGTGGAAGAACTTTATGGTAATAGTCGCCTTCTTCATCGCATCACAAACTCCTGTGCAAAAATTATGCCCTTACCTGTGTGTTTTAAATTCCAGCTCGAGTGAGCCAGAGCCAGCAGCATCAGCCTTTAAGACTTAAATATCAACACCCCAGTCACAGCCACCAGATATCCAGAAGACGCCAAACTACCAGGGTTTTTTCCCCCAGAGGGTTTAGGAAGACGGGACCGAAGAAGGGGCAAATGTCTGAAGGGAGGAAGAAGCTAGCTGATATCAGTCAGATGTGGTCAATCGAACAGTAAAGTTTTCAAGAGTTTCCTACATTTTAGGTAGCAAGAGTCAAGGCGTAGTGACAGCGCTAGCGAGTTCCAGAATTTGTCTGCCAGTATGATGAAAAAGCGCACTAGGTCTTGGCTCTTTTGGATCTAAGGACAGACAGTAACCCGCATGAACTAGAACGGAGGTGGTGCTGTGGTTATTTTTTCCGTAAGAAAGGTGGGAGCATTGCCAAAGAAACATTTATGGGCCAACAAAAGTGTCTTAAAGCGAATACTTGCTGCCACGCACAACCAGTGGCCTCTTCTAGCTTGCGTAATGTGCTCTCTCCTTGGAATATCATGGACAATGCGAACTGCATTGTTTTCTGAAATTTGGAGTCTCTTAAGACTATTGCTACTGGCTCCAGTCAACAGGGCACTAGTCAATGTGAGGCATAATCAGTGCCCTCAATACAGCCGACCGATTTTTCAGAGTCAAAAAGGGTTTAACATGCCTTGGCACTTTGAGAAGGTACTGTGAACTGCCTACTATGCCATCTACCTGCACGTCAGAGCAGAACGAGGTGTCTATATGAACTCCCAGCTTTTTGACTTTGAAAGAACCTTTGTATGGTTATTCTCCATTTTTAGAAGTGAGTAATCGGGTTGTAGCTTGGCTCTGGCCTGCGTTGACGCAAGAATCATCAGCTCAGTTTTGTCTGGATTTAGACACAACAAATTGTGAGTCATCCATCCTTTGACAAGATAATAGATGTTAGTGAGCCGAACTGAGTCAGATGCAAAGTGCCACTCAACTCCATAAGGAGCTGGGTGCCGTCGGCATAGTTAAAAAAATTAACATCGGAAGTGGTAAGGAGATCATAGAGGGGTTTGAGGTATTGAGCGTGGCATAGGCATGCGCCTTGTGGTACCCCGAAGTGTATTTGCTCGGGTCCTGGTTAGCCCAGTGAGCGCCTGTTGCTCAAGAAGGAGTGGATCCCATTTAGAGCCTCACTAGAGCTTTCTGCATAGGTAGTTAGACAATCGGGCAAACGCTTGTGATCGATCAAATCGAAAGCAGCTGATTAGTCCAGCAGAAACAGCAGCCCTGGTTTGTTATTTTCTATGAGGTTGAACATAAGCGTTTGGGCACTTTCAGTTCTGTGGTAAGCACGAAAGCCATGTTGTTTACAATGGAGAACATTAGCTTTTTCCAAGTGTTGTTGTAACAGGATAGTTGCCTTCCCCTGGCCACATGGGTGGAGAGTTTAGGCTGGGACTCTATGATGACTCTGCAGGATTCATCAGACCATCCAAATAAAAATCAATCCTCAGCTCACACTTCACTGACATCAGTACTATATTTAAAGTCAGTCTTGTGAAGCAGTGATGTAGTACAAGTTAAAGTTTCATTTGTGGTCGGTTGGACTTTGATTACATTCTGAGAATAGTTAATTTACCCGTTAAGTAACCTTAACATTGCCATTCACAGCGTTCATAGGCTTTATCCTTTCATATCTAGTACCCTGAACTCTTTTTAGAACAATGTGCACCAATTATGTATATGTATAGATGTAGAAAACCAAGGGAAAAAATCTTTATTGAAGAGACAGTTAAGGTAAACAAGTTCATCGCAACAAAACGCACAAAATGTAATAGGTGTGGGGAGTAACCGCAATCTTGCCTCGGAGCCACCCTTTCGATGTCACCACTGATGTCATTTTGCATCTCATTTTCTTTATCCCTGCTGTGTTCTCATGTATGTGCAGTCATGGGCTGAGCAATGGGTGACTGCTCTGACTTAAGCCAAAGGCCGTGGTCCAAAAGAAACATATTGGGTGAACTCGTACAGTGGCCACGGCCAAAGGCCATGGCTAGTGGGCCGTAAAAAAAGATGGTATAGCAAAACCCTTGAAATTCACTGAAAATAACTTAAGGTGCAGTTAAGCTTTGCAGATTTAGTTAAACAAAACCCTTGAAATTCAGCAGATGTGTGAAGTCAAGATGAGCTTAACTCAGCGTTTTCCCGTTGCAAAGGCAATGATCACATACATATAATAAGGGAAGTGATTCACAACGACATACACAATCAGGGTCATTACCTCCACGTCCACTCTTCCTCGTCCCAGAACTTACTTCATGAGGCACCTGCCTCCGACACAGGACCTTCTTCTATTTCTTTAAATCTCTATAACTCCTCCCCCACATCCATGTCACTCAGTTTAATTTTTCCTGCCTCTGGCAGGTTGGACTTTTTCTTCCCGGAGCGGGGCACCAGGGAGCACCGATTGCTGGCCCCCTGGGGGGGGGCTGTGTGGCGGGGCCCTCGGCTCCCTCAGGTGCAGCGCTGCTCCTGGGCCCCCTGAGGGGCTTGGGGTCACAGTTGAGCTGGATTGCCTCACTCGGTTCTTTGCTGGGCTCCGGACCGCAGCGTGAGCATTGTGTCCCGGGTCCTGCACGGCCCCGGGAAGGTAAGGAGAGGGGAGGACTGGGCTTGATGTTTTACCCCTCTCCTCCTGTTTTGGCCGTCTTGATTCGACTTGGCAGTATAGGCTAGCCTTCCCTTTTGTTGTGAGGCCTCTCTGCTTCTTGTCGTGGGGTGACAGTGGCAGAGAGTCTTTGGGAGTGCGGGGGCTCTGTTCTGTCGCAGGCATGTCATATACCACCTGCTCCTCAGACACACGGCCCAGGATGCACCGGATGTTAGCTGGATTATCTGGGGGAAGGTAAGGAGAGGGGAGGACTGTGCTTGATATTTTTCCCCTCTCCTTCTGGTATGGCCATCTTGACTCCTTCAACATGCCGTTTTCCTCGTGCCTTGTGTGCACATCTTTATTGGAAATGATGGCAAGCACTTGGCAGTATGGGCTAAGCCTTCCCTTTTGTTGTGAGGCCTCTCTGCTTCTTGTCGTGGGGTGACTATGACAGAGTATTTGAAAGTGCGGGGGCTCTGTTCTGTCGCAGGCATGTCACATACCACCCGCTCCTCAGAGACACACGGCCCAGGATGCACCGGATGTTAGCTGCATTATCTGGGGGAAGGTAAGGAGAGGGGAGGACTGTGCTTGATGTTTTCACCTTTCTTGCTGGTATGGCCATCTTGACTCCTTCGAAAGGCTGTTACCTCGTGCTCTGTGTACACATCTTTATTGGAAATGATGGCAAGCACTTGGCAGTATGGGCTAGCCTTCCCTTTTTGTTGTGAGGCCTCTCTGCTTCTTGTCGTGGGGTGTCTGTGACAGAGTATTTGAAAGTGTGGGGGCTCTGTACTGTCACAGGCATGTCACATACCACCCGCTCCTCAGACACACACAGCCCAGGATGCACCGGATGTTGGCTGCATTCCTTGCGTGCTGCCTGTGAATACGGCGCAGATTTGGTCACGTCTGCAAGCGGCCGGAAGGGTACCGGCCTGGCATAGTCTACACTTCGGGTTTGAGTATCAGCGGTGCTGACTCGGTCCCTCAACCTTCCTAGACCGACGCATTGGAACGATCTAGAGCATGGGGCTACCAGCTACTGGATACAGGGCTCAAGCCACCTCTCAGTCATGTGGCGTGTTAGTGGTGTGTTTGGGTCTGTGCTAGCTATGGACGCAGACTCCTTGTCCTGTCCTCTTCCTCTAAACTGCGCGAGGGAAAGTCGAAGGAGTTGATTTGCTTTTCCCTTGTCCGGCATGGGATTATGGAAAATGCATCATGGAAGTAACGGCCATGCAGGGGGTTCCCAGTGTCTCTTCTTTTAGGGCCTAGGTCCTCCGGTGCCGACGTGTTGCTTTCACGCCTCCTCTCAGACTTGTGGGAAGTGATAGGGCACATGGTGGCACATGTCTGTGCTTAGAGGGGTTCTCAGAGCCCCTGGTGCTGGTGGAGAGGATGTCACTCAGTGGGTTTTCCAGTGTAGGCATACCTCAGGTAGGGGGTTGCCTTTGATGTCGGCTATCCGGGATGGATTGCTTTGCCCCGCTTTGTGACAGTACTCTGCCCTTTTGACGCCAGCCTGGTGGCTCCTCTGTCAGCTGAGGGGGCCATAGTCTGCTGGATTTCTGGGCTGTCCAGTATCTTCCTTTTGATAGGTCAGATCTTTTTGTGGGCTGACAAGCATGCTGTTATATTGTGGCGCAGGCCTGTTTCAACGTCCTGTGATTTCCCTCTGGTGCAAGTGCAGTGACTGGCGGTTTTCCCTGGCTCCTCGTCTCTATCTTCTCGGAGGTGTATGGGACAGGTGGGGTTCGGCTTCCTGGGTAATGGGCTCCTTCTGGAGGGGGTATCAGTTGCCGTTCCTGTCTCCTCCTGTCCAGGTTTGCATGGTTAGGACTGTGGTACCCAGCTCACGGTCCAAGTAGTTGGCCATGGGATCCGTTCTCTCCGAACGGTTGTTGTGGGTTACCGTCTTGCCCGTTCCTCTCCCTGTTCAGGGTCAAGTTTTCTACTTGCGGGTGTTCCTGGTCCCTATGCCTTCTAGGATGTGTCACCTGCTTATGGGTCTCAAGACCCTGCACTGCTTGTCCGGACGTCTGGGGAGAGCGTACTCTGGATGTTGTGCAGGGGGGGCGCTTGCTGGCTGTTCTGGGCTGGGTTCTCAGAAGGCAGTATGTCTCGGCTCGCCTGTTGCTGAAGTTACGGGGCACGTGGCGTCTTGCATGTTTTCCAGTTCCTTGAGCCCGTCTTCGGTTACGTCTCCTGGTGTCTTATACTCTCTCCCATTGGCTCCCGACATCTCATCTTTCGTAGTTTTGTTTTCAGTGTCCCCAGCGCTGCGAGTGTCCCTGACATGGTGGCGGGGGGTTTCAGGTCTACAGGCTGAGGTGTGCATGGTCCTTCCTCCTGTGACCTCTCCTACTACCAACACCAGCAGAAAGGGTCTACATTGGGGGTCCTCTCAGCTCAAGGGTTGTGAGATCTGGGGAGAGCCGGCGATCATCCAATTGGCAAGAGTTGTGCCACTGTCCAAGCTCTGGTGTACTTCGAAGAGTTGCTGGACGGTCGGCGGTTTTTGGTCCGATCGGACAATACGACGGCCTTGGCATATGTCAACTGTAAAAGGGGTTCCGGCCACTCCTTGAATGCTCTGGCAGCGCTGATAGGCACCTGGGAGGACTCTCATCTGGTGTCTCTGGTGGCCTCACGTATCAGAAGGGTGGACAATGTTCAACGGATCTTCTCAGACGCCGGTTTTCACTCCTCTGCGGAACTGGTCCTGTTGGCCCAGGTCTTTGCGGTGACCTGTGTCAGATTAGGGTCCCTGGTTCTAGACCTGTTTGCATCCCCGGCCTCAGCAGAAGTTCCCCTCTTCTGCTCTAGGTTTCAGGCTGAGGGGATTGGGGGATGGACGCCCTCTCTGTACAGTGGCCTTGGGGTTTTCCTTTATGCCTTTCCGTCTATTCCCCTTCTGCCCCGGGTGGTTTGGCGCATCAGAGTGTCCAGGGTGACTGTGTTGTTGTTTGCTCCGTTCTGGTCCCGCCGGAGTTGGGTCCCCTCTCTGTTGGAGCTTCGGTCCTAGGAACCTTGGCTGGTTCCGAGGTGGCCGTGTCCCCTTCAAGGGGATCTGCGGTTGGAATTCCACCAGATGCAATGGGCGGTGTGGCTATTGCTCAGTCTAGGTTGATATCTCAGGGGTTCTCAGATCCTGTAGTTGGGTCCAAATGGATACTCTTAGACCCTCCACTCTGAAGGTGTTAGGCAGACACTGGGACCATTTCCGAGACTGGTATGGGCGGTCTGGGATCCCTCCCCTGCGTTCTGGCCTCTGCTATCCTTCAGTTCCTCCAGGAGGGGTTTTGACAGGGGCCTGGCAGTTTTTCCAGGCTTCACTCTCAGTAGGCCTCCATGAAATTACTTTTGGGGGACTCTGACGGTCACTTGGATGGGGAGGTGTTGGTGGGGAAATTGATCCAGGGTTTTTCTTCTTCCCGTCCTTGTGCTGATAAAGGGCTTTCCTCTTGGGATCTCCCTCTTGTATTACGGTTCCTTCACGGGCCTCCTTTTGAGCCCATTTCCGAGATTGATATCAAACATCTTACACTGAAATCTGCTTTTCTTATTGCCCTCACTTCTGCCCGTAGGCTTGGGGAGATTGGGGCTCTCTTATGTCACGCTCCTTTCCTGAGGGTGCTGCCAGACTCGGTGGTGCCGGGGTGTGGTCCGATGTTTCTCCCTTCAGTTGTCTCTCGGTTTTCACACCTCTCAGGGTCTGGTTCTCCCTGACTTCTTTCATGATCCAAGAACGCCTGAGGAGGTGGCTCGGCTTAACATTGATGTCCGACGGGACGCGTTGGAGTATTTGGCTTGGCTTGCTTTTTCCACCAATCTGATAGTCTTCTGATTGCTTGTGGTCCGGCTGGGGCTAAGCATAACGCATCTGTGGTTTCCATTTTCCGGTGGTTCTGGGTTGTGATCTCTAGGGCCTATGTGGCTTCTGGCCTGCCTGTGCCTGCGCACAATCGGGGGCAGTCTGCCAGGGGTTTGGCGGCTTCCTGGGCCGATGCAAGGAGGGTTTTTCTCTGCAAGAGATTTGTATGGCTGCCGCCTTGGCATTACTTACCGGTAATCTTCATTACTCCTAGTCCTACTCTTCCTCGTCACAGTACTGACGACCCTCCTCACCCTCCCTCAGGGGAAGGTCCCATGCTCCGGCTTGGTAATATGAAACTGAGTGACATGGATGTGGGGGAGGAGTTATAGAGATTTAAAGAAATAGAAGAAGGTCCTGTGTCGGAGGCAGGTGCCTCATGAAGTAAGTACTGTGACGAGGAAGAGTAGGACTAGGAGTAATGAAGATTACCAGTAAGAAATCAGAGCATTATGACCCTGGTGGTAGCCGTGCCAGTAAATACCAGAGTCATGAATTTACTGGCACCTGGGAATGGGGACTTACCCGGGGCATTACAGGTCCGATGGACCTGGTAAATCCCCCTTGCCGGGTGCCGGTAATTATTACTCCCCATTCCCATTTGAGTCCCATGAATGGTGCCGGTGCATCAGTCGAGGTCTGCTCGCGGTTGCCGGTCCGCCCCGCCAGGTCAGACATGGTCCATTAACAACAGTGGCAGTAGTTTACCGGCACCGTTGTAACCGGACCGGCAAACTTGTAATGAGGCCTAATGGCATTATGGGGGACTTCAACAGGAGTGCGCACAGTTAAGCGATTCATTTCTTCACAAATTCGCTGAATTTCAAGGTTTTTGTAGCGTTACATCTTTGAAACCTAACTGCACCTAACTAAGGGCTTTTCAGTGGATATATATTAGGGCGCTGCACTACAGTTAAGGATTGTACCTAGTTCCATTCGAAACCCGAAAACTGAATTGCAATAACGTTTGACTTGCAGGACTAATTCACATCAAAGTTAGTCCTGACTTTCATGTGAGTTTTTATACATATAGTAGAGTACATGTTCATACTATACATCTCGAACATGTACATGCCATTTCATGTACAAGATGTCTATAGAGAGGGACCGGGTAGCAGGCGTGTGTGTGCCGTTGTAGTGTGCTGTAAGAGTCTGTGGTGTAAGTGTTAGGCACGCAAGTGTTGAATTGTTGACAATGCCAGTGCACCCCGCTCAGGAGCCACCTGCAATCTGGCCCGGCACCAAAGCTGCCTCATCTTTTGCTTCCTGCAAGTTTCAATAGGGCCTCATTTCAGTAGGGCTGTATTAGTGGATACACTATCACCAGCAGTAATTACCAGCACTGTTTGAGGTATTTAAAATAATCTCCCCAATTATTGAAAAGCTACGGCTCAGTGTTAACAATATTTTAAAAATGTTTTCTATCAATTTCCGCCCTCATTTTGATGGTGGTATTGTATAGTGTATAGACATAGGTCATACCACGACTGTACATTGTGTTCCCAGTGTACAATGGGTTAATTCTGACCCTTTTGTGCTTTACATGGGAAAGATGGGACTAGGGTGGGCATTAGAGATACCAATTTTATTTTCTCACCCCATTCCAATGTCCCAGGACAACCTTTTTATACTGTATTGGATGGAAGCTCTTTCACTTCCCTTCTGTAAAGTAAGAAACGTTAAAACAATTCTTAGCTCATCTTACAATGCGTGCATATATTCTGGACGCAGCTGCAGCATCACAAAAGATTTACAGTGCAATGATGCTTTTCACTGTGGGTACCAGCGTCATGAAAGTGTTCTACAGTGAATGCTGACATATGTTGTGAGCACAGGCATGATGAAAGTTCTTAACATTGGGAATGCTGGCGCATATTATCAGTGCAGTATCATAAGAATATTACCGTCGGAAGGCCCCCTCCGCAGCCCAAATGCTGCTCTTGCCACTGCATGAGTAAGATACAACATTGTCCTCTGTATACATGCTGGGATAGGGCTGCTGCTAGAATGAGCAGCATAAGTGATCTATTATGGTAAGCATTTCCTTATGCCTGCATCCATATATAGAACGCAACACCAATATCAGTTATTTGGTGTTCTTTATTAGTTCTCTCGATGACCTCTGCATCAGCCTTCCTCCTTCAAACCACCACCCCTCTTGTGTTCTACGTCCCCACATTCTATCTACGTCCCCACAATCTATTTCCCAGGTTCCATTCCCTCATCACCCATTACATGTCATCCATCCTAACACCCACCTTCCTTCGGCTGCACCCTTTCACATCCCCTCTCCACCACAGAGATCATCTCCTTGTTCCAAACTCCTTCTACCTTGACCATATAACTAGCTCTGCTGCCTTTGAAAATGTCGATTCCCCTGTCCTAACTCTCCCAGGTAGCTTCAACTTTACGGTGTCACCTGGATTCCCTGCCACCTCCCTACAACATTTCCTTGCATCAAACCTCACCTTAGCTCTCACCTCACTTTCATAAATGCTACTTCTAACCTCCTCCACATCAGTAATTCTGACTCTTGATTTGCCCATCCATACTGGACATAGATGTGTGTTGGCCTTCCTATCCCCTAGATATTCAAATAGTGACCGCCCGGTCACAGAGTGCAGTAATAACCTATACTGGAAATCTCTTCCCATCACTTCTCTGATCCAATAACCTGTCGTGGCAACTTCAATTCTTTAGGCATCCATAAGGGTATGGTTGAACCTTTCCAGGCACCCATTTCCTTGTTGGTGGTATAACGCTGTGGTCACCTATTCTATTCCATTTCCATAAAAGAATTATCTTAACTCTTTGGAGACCAACTGCAGACCATTGTCTGACAGACACTCCTGCGGAAACCCTTGTCTCTAAAACAACAGTTCAAGGAACTGGATGATTCTGCCAGAGCTCACGTCTCTCAACACACAAACCTCTGCCCATTTCGACAACATGTCCATCACCAACACCATATATGCATCTCTTGAACCCCTGGTGTTGAATGGAGCCAGTAGATCCAAGGCTATCTCTTTCCAAGGTACTTGGTTACATCACAAACCTTCATCGGTAGCGTGCATGTCTGAAACTCTCTACAAACTCTTTGCACTCCATAATTTTGTCCTCCACCTCCCTATCAAGGCCACCAGAAATCTGCCCTAATCAATGCTTTAGTTCTACCAATTCCCAAATGTCCTTTGTATCCCAAACTCATAACCTTGCTCTTCATACCCTCTGCGACTAGCAACCGGTGTCCGCTGCACAAATATCCTCCGCTCGCACGCTACTCATTGTACATTCTACTAAATGCTCTTACTTCCTTTCTCTCTACCTCCACAATCCATTTGGATTGTACCTGTCCCACCACCACTTGGTAAATGTCATCTTCCGCACAAGCTTAGTCCCACTAGTCACGTGTCCCACTATCTTCAACTTGAAATATACCTTCTACTTCATGATCTTTAGCATCTTCCTCTCCTGCATTCACAACCATCATCACAGCCCCTCTGGACAAAGCATTCACAATCACGTTCTCTTTCCCCAGTGCATGTTATACTGTAAATTGCAGTCCTTGCATGCTGCTCACTCACTTCATAATTCTTCTGGACACACCTTCCAAACCTCCCTTGTTGAAAATGCTCACCAGAGTTTTATGACCTGTTCTCGTCACAAAATTCCTTACAGATACGTTTTAAACTTGTTGATGGCCCACACACATGTAAGTACCTCACGCTCAATCACTGGATATTGCCTTTCTGCATTCCTGAGCGCTCTGGGGGTAAACGCAAGCATACACATATCACCCTACTCCTCTTGCATCATCACAGGTCACCCAAGCCCGAGAGTACAAGTGGTGCTCTAGTTGTTATGAGGGCTTACCTACAGCAGGGAAATTTAAACAGCTGAAGCAGCTGACTAATGAGAACTGCTGGAGGGAGAAGAATACATCTCTCGAGAGCAACCGAGAGATTGAGGGACCAGAAGATGTTCCACTGAGGCAACCAGTTTATGGAGGAAGAGTAGGGAAGCGGACCATGACGAGAAACATGCTACAGGGACGCCAGAAGACAGTAGAAGACTTCTGGGCATTTGCAGGTGCATGGAGGCCACTTTCACCTCACCAGAGCTCGGGAAGATGCCAGAGATCCCAGCAGGAACCACGAAGAGCAGAGAGGCCAAGAAACAGAAGCGGATAGCAGGATGCTGAACGCTTGCTGCTGGTGAACCTTGAGAGAGGCAAAATATATAGGGAGGTGGCAGGGAATCTAGGTGACACAGTAAATATATAGAAGAACCAGTGAGTCCACAGAAGGGGAGAGGGGACACCAAGGCATATTGACAGACAAGCCAAATGCTGTTAATGAACAAAACAGTCCCTGCATGAATACATGCAAATGAACATTGTTGTAAAAGGGATAAAGCAAACAGAATAAGAGACTTACAATCATATGAGTGCATGCAATACACATGTGAAAGAAGTCCTGGCAGAATAGCATACAAGGCAGAAAAAGCCAATATAAAAGACTATCAGAATTGGAAATGTGTACACATACGAAAGCCCTGGCAGGAGAATATACCAGTCAATTTGAAGGAGTGTTTCAAGGTGGAAGAAGGAGCATATGTAAAAAAAAGCCCTGGCAGGAGAGTATACCAGGCAAATACAAGTTGTAAGAGTGTTCAAAAGGAGAACGTGCATGGCAGGAGGGTATACCAAGTGGATGCTAATTGTGAACATATGTCTTTATGAGGAAGCCCTGATAGGAAGGCATATCAGGCATTAAGTTGAACCAAGTGTAAAACGAAGATTGATTCAAGAAATCCTGAACAGAGCACATCAGGAAAAGGCAGAGGAAATATATCAAAGGAAAAAAAGAAACCTGGCAGGAGAGTACTCTAGGTATCCTAACACAGCAAAGTCCAAGAGTCAGGTTTTTTGTGCGCCAGTCGCATTCATACTCTGGTAATCCTGAGACTTATAATATTGAAAGGAAACCAGAGTGAAGAGAAATCCAGGAGAAGGGAATCGCCCTCTGGAGAAAGGAACTCTATCTGGCGGAGTTACACATTTTCTTTGTGAACACTTATACACCACCCAAGGCCAAAGACATTTTCCCTTTACACTTTAGAATTATTTTGTTAGAATGTGAGAGTCAGAAAAGAAATGTGGACACAGGATTTTATTTTAAGCTCTCTAACCACTGATGAATGTGAGCATTAGAATAGAAATTTGGCAGAGGATGTTTTATTTTAAACACTGACCACTGACTGATCCTTAGTTTTGGTTTTAGGTAAGGAAACTCATTTTCCCAACTCCTTTTATTTTAATAAAAGTCTTTGACCAACAATATGAACCCCTTGTGTGCGAGTTTCATTCCTGACTCCTTACACCGCCTCTTTCAACATTTCTGGCACTCTTCTTATCCTCACATCATGCTCACTCTCAATCGACCCCCATATCAGCACATCATCCTGATAGAATATCACACCACTCTCACCCCCCAAAATTGTATGCATAACTTTTTGAAATACACTAGCCATAGACACTAGGCCAAACAGCATCCTTTTACATCGGAAAAGACCAAACGGCGTGATGAATGCTATTAGATCTATAGAGTCTGCCTGAAGTTCCACCTGTTGATGTGCAGACCTGAGGTCCAAAAGCGAAAACACCTGTGCTCCTGACACATTCATCAACAGATCATCAATTTTTGGGAGTGGGAACTTTTCAGCCACTACATTCCTGTTGAGATTCCTGAGATCGATAAAGTGTTTCACTGCCCCATTGGTTTTCGACACCACCACAATAGGGCTCAAATATTCTGAGGCCTCAATACTCTCAATTACTACTTCAGCCTCCATCTTCTTCAGCTTCAACTCCAGTTCCTTCCTCAAAGCTAAAGGAACAGTTCAATCTTGGCTGACACCAGCATGGCATCAGCCTTGAGCTTTATCCGATTAACAAAAACCCTTTAAGTGCCATATCCTTTTCTCAAAAACCTACGGAAACCACAGTAATACTTTATTGCGTCTGCTAGTTCCACTGGTCTCCTCTATTAAGGCATCTTGTGCCACCAAAACCTGATCTGGATGATGTGGCTGTAACTCGATGGCTAGTTTAGCTTGATCATCCCATGAGAGCAGTTCACCTCCTTTCCTTGCTACATATACTCCACTAGCCTTCCTTCCCTTAAATTGAAGCTGCGCTGTAAACTGTCCCACAATATCAATGGGAACTTCACCATATGCATTGGATTTTATTCTTGTCTCCTTCAAAGTACAACATCCAAATTTGTCTCTCCACACTTGCAAACTTATTAGCATATAGTCCGCTCCACTGCCAACCAACAATGAAAACTGTACTTTATTCAGGCTCCCTTTCTCCCATCTCATCCCTCTATGCTTGGTCTTCCACTCTGTCTTCACCTCTGCAATTTGTCTTCTCTTCTCACTTCCTCCTCGCTTCTTTATTACCCAGTCACTTCTTTCTATCTCTTTTCTCCCCTATGACTCTCGTCTTTCATTTAATATTCTTTATATCGTCTTTAAGTGTGATCTCCCTTCTTTCGGCTCGATATTTTAAGAACTCATCTTTTCTCATTCTTCTAGATCTGTCGGCGGCCTTCGACACTGTTGATCACTCTTTACTCTTAGCTTCACTTTCGACCTTTGGTCTTTCAAGTTCTGTTTTGTCTTGGTTCCACTCTTATCTTTCTAATAGAACATACCCTCAGCTTCCACATGTTCGCGCAATGTGCTCTGTCATGCCACATGTCCAACATATAGGAGGAGCTCTTCTGATGAGCCCCCCCCTTGATTAAAACCTCCTTGCACATTTTGGTTATCATTCTGCATATTCTGAAACCCACCATGATTATTCGAGAACCCACCTCTTCCTCTACCTTGCGGCGCAAACCCATTCTCTCCTTGATCTGTTTGCCGTTCACTATTTGCCTGCGAATTACCCACCACTTGCTGTGTACCCAGCCATTCTCCACTTGTCAGAACCGCCCCTTCTATGTCGTACTTTGATAATTTCCTCTGAACTAACTTAACCTTGTCAAGTTTCCTAGCATTGTCCGTCTTCTTATTTTTCTCTTGCAGCAATCAACAATGATGCACGATAGTCAACTGTATCTCAGCCCATGGCTTTGCTTCCATTCCCACTAACTTTTTGAGCTGTCTCTGTAATCCCTGACACAAAATGTGGTAAAATACTGGCACTGATTTCCCCCACGGTTCCCTCGCTTCAAAAGTCCAGCATTCCTGAATACTTTGAATGTAAGCAAGTGGATCTTCGTCATCTTTCATTTTACATGCCATAATTGCACCCATATCGGACATATCAGGATACTGTACCCTGAGTGCTCTCCAAACATCTGCTCGGCAATCATTAAATGGTGCTCCATCATGAGCTGTGGTCCGTGCCGTGACACTTGAATAGCCTGCACTCATCCAAATGTCATCAGCCCTTTCCCCAAGTGGGTATTTAGGCGGCAGATAGACAGGTCTATTATAGGAAATGATTCAAACTCCAGTCAGAGTATTTTAGGGGCTAAGAGAAAAGGAGTGTCAAGACGAGGTATATGTAAAGTCGACTAGTCTGTGTGTTTTGAAGGAGCGACAAAAGTAAAATTGTGAGGTTAAGTGAGAGTAAAAGGTTATCTATCTTTTTAGTCATTGTCACCGCAGACTGAACAGGTAGATTGGAGTAATTGAGAAGTAGAGGCTTTGAGCAGCGAGGGTGGTGAGCGCCCATATTTGTTATTTTTCGGAAACGTATTTTGTGTAAATCAACTATAAGTATCGACAGTCAATTAACACTTGTCACAATGGGGGATGTTACTCCACTGATGCACCTCTGCAAAACTCTGCCAAAACACGCACCCAAGCTCAAACAGTATAGTGCGGAATGGGTAAAGGGTACAGCACATAAAATGTTCATGCCATGGTCACAAGGGGGATCGCTGTCAAAAGCGGTTTTACAACATATGACCACATATTTGCACGCTTCATACACAAGAAAGAAATTGGAGGAAAAGCTAGCTAGTTTAGAGCTCTGGAAAATGTACCAGGAGGAACTGGACAATCCGCATCCTGAGGACTGGATGCTTAACCAATGTAGGGAGGATGGTGCTGAGCCTTCTGCTCCCTTTACCTCGCCCGAAGTAAATGATAATAGTATAAAAGGTGAAGGATTGTATCCGTTAAGGGAATTAAAAGCGGCGACAGCATATAGTAATCCGATACATGAACCGCCTGCTAATAGCAGTGATGATAGCTCAGAAAAGACTAAAAGAAAAGAAGAGACTTTAAGGTTTTACAAGACAAAGAGGAGAAAAGTGAACAACCAAATGTGACCTTAGATATAGAACGGGAGATTAAGAGATGGAAAGGAAAAAGGAGAAAGCTGACAAGGTTACGCTCATGGAGAACGAATGGATGAGTGGACAGATATTGCTTAAACTCAATGGGAAAAGTATCAAGGAAGTAAGGCAAAGGTAAGACCAAGATGAACAGGATAGAAAAGACAGGGAACAAGAGAAAAGATTGAAAGAGGACGAGCACAAGAGAAAGGATAGAAAAAGGCGAGAACAAATATACCAAGAGGAGCAGCGGAAGAAAGAAAAAAGGGCAGGGGAGCAAAGGAAATATGACAACAGACAGAGAGCAATTGAAGAACGAGAGGCTAGAAAAGAAGAGGGAAGAGGAAGAAGCTCTGAGATTACGGGATAAAAGAATGCAAAGAAGAAGGGAAGAGGAAGTGCGTAGAGAAAATGAATGAAGGGAAGATAAATGAAAAGAAGAGGAAAGAGTTAGACAGGAAGCAAGGAAGCGAAGGGAATTAGATGAAGAAATTGAGCAAAAAAGGAGACAGAGAGAACGCGATATCGATCGCATTGAGAAAGAGTTAATGGAACCAAATCCAGTAATATTGTGGAGCCACATAGAGAAGTTCCTCCGGTCATAGGGAGCAACATCAGGACCATCTAGGATAACCTTAGAGGAGAATTTTCACATAGGAAGCATCAGAGATAGGATCGATAGAGCTTATTAAGATATGAGAACAAAAGGAGAATCTGGAAGCCAAGGGAAAGAAGATCGATCTATAGTCACTCCATCACAAGGCGAAGAAGGAAGTCTGTTTAGTCTCGAGCATAGAACCTTGTCTTTGGAAAGCCTGACCTTAAATAGGGAAAAAAGAGACGACAGTCATACTAGTTGGGGACTAGATATGTCAGACAAAGAAAGGGAAACCTTCCGTGGAGAGGAGGGAGAAAGTGCGTGCAGTCCCGAGGGCTGTCTGCAGACAGACCAGGAAGTGAGATGGTCTGATCTAGAGCAACCTAAAGATAGGACGCCAGATCCTATGGTGTACCCAGAGCGACTTAAAGGATGGTTGCATAGTGAGGGGAGAGTCGGCACCATATGTGAACAGGCTAAGGTCATTGCCAGGTAGAAGGCAATCAGGAACCATTGTCCCCACTTTGAATAGGCAGACGATGGGAGCCGATTGTGGATTTGGGTACACGCAGTTCCCCTTATTGGAGAAAGGAAGGGCCAGACCGCAGTATATCCCCTGGCCTCAAATGGACGAGGATAATTTAAGATGTAAACTCCCTAGTTAAACAGCAGGTGCAGGAAAATTGATTTATGAGTTAGAAAAGATGACAGGAGATAATACTCTAGCCATAGGAGACATTAAAGGTCTCGTAACAGACATTCTTGGGGAAAGGGCTGATGACATTTGGACGAGAGCAGGCTATTCAAGTGTCACAGCACAGACCACAGCTCATGAAGGAGCGCCATTTAATGATTGCCAAGCAGATGTTTGGAGGGCACTCAGGGTACAGTATCCTGATACATCAGATATGGGTGCAATTATGGCACATAGAATTGAAGATGGCGAAGATCTGCTTACTTACATTCAAAGTATTCAGGAATGCTGGACTTTGGAAACGAGGGAACCGTGGGGGAAATCAGTGAAAATATTTTACCACATTTTGTGTCAGGGATTAACAGAGCAAGTACAGAGACAGCTCAAAAAGTTAGTGGGAATGGAAGCAAAGCCATGGGCTGAGACACAGTTCACTATTGTGTATCACTGCTGATTGCTACAAGAGAAAAATAAGAAGACGGAAGATGCTAGGAAACTTGACAAGGTTAAGTTAGTTCAGAGGAAATTATCAAAGTACGACATAGAAGGGGCGGTACTGACAAGTGGAGAAGGGCTGGGTACACAGCAAGCGGTGGGTACATCACAGGCAAATAGTGAACGCCAAACAGATCAAGGAAGGAATGGGTTTGCGCCGCAAAGCGAGGAATGGGTTTCAGAGGAAGAGGTGGGTTCCAGAATAATCAGGGTGGGTTTCAGAATATGCAAAATGATAACCAAATGGTCAAGGAGGTTTTAATCAAGGGGGGCTTGTCAGAAGAGCTCCTCCTATATGTTGGACATGTGGCATGACAGGACACATCGCGCGAACATGTAGGAGCCATGGGTATGTACAGAATGGGCAATTCTCAAGTGGAGGGAGAGCTTATCCTCCACCATATAGCTCACATAATAGGTATGGGTTTGCAAAAGATCAGACAGTGCATCAAGCACAAGCGATGCAAATGCACCAGACATTGCAACCACAGCAAGCACCATTGAATCCACTGCAAGGGCAGTCATAGCATGCACCCATGCAGATACAACAGAGTGCAAACACAGGATAGTTATTGACACCTAGATTAGGGGGCGTCACTGTCGTAGGAGGAAGTCCTTTTACAGGTACGGAGATAAGCATGTACAATTGGACAGCTCACAGGGTGCCTTGATGTGTTCAGTACCATCGGGGACACTGAACCCCCAAGAGGAACCAAGGGTTGATGTTACCATAGGGGGCAAATCTTTTTCTTTTTTTAGTAGACACTAGGGCAACTCGCTCATGTATACGAGAGGGAAAATATCCATTATCGGGAAATGCCATGAAGGCTCAGGTCTTCTCTGGAGCTACAAGTAGAGTTCCTTTTACGAATGAATTACCAGTCTCCATAGGAGAGTGTGACAGGTCTGTTCTATTATTGTATTCAAGGCAGACACTGGTTCATATTTTGGGTCGAGATTTAATGACGAAGGTAAATATGAAGATTTTCTTTAATGATGAAGGAATAGTGTGTTCCACTCCAGGGATACATTATCTAAACGTGGTGAATTTATAATGGCGTTTACAGGGCAAATGGCTCTGTGTGGAATGCCATTAGAGCCAGAAGTCTTTCTTTATGGGGTACGCATTTTGTTGCCATGGCTACCCGGCCTAGTGGGAAAGATTATGAGGATACCTGATGAGACTATTCCCCTAGAATTACATGCAGCCATAGTGTGAGGGGAATTGGCCATGCTCGAAGGAACCTATGAGGGCAGGCCATGGAGAACGGTAATTGCCATTGGGGACGGGTATAGATTGACTGATGTCACAGACGAAGATATGTTTAGAGATGATCCATCAGATGATAAAATAGTATTAGAGATGAGTATTGCATATTGGATCAGAATAGAGAGAAGGGAAATTTATGGACTACAGGCACCTATGACGGAGGCCTATTGAGGGGGGTGGGAGGAGTTATCAAGCTGAAACCAGAAGCGATTTTACCTTAAGCAAGACAGTACAAGATGTCTCGAAAGGTGGATGAGGGTATTTTTAAGATTATATGAGCCATGATGGAACAGAGTATCTTTGTGACGTCAGAGTCACTGTGTAATACTGCTGTGTATCCTGTGAAGAAATCAAAAGGGGGGTTATGGAGATTAATTCAGGCTATGAGGCCAATTAACCAGATTGAAGAGGCAGAGTTTCCTTTAGTTCTGAATCTTGCTATGATTTTATGTAGTACCCCCAGAGAGGCACGATATTTCACAGTGATTGACTTGAAAAATGCATTTTTCTCAATCCCGCTGCATAAGGACTCCCAAGACCTTACGTCATTTACGTTTCTTGAGACTAAGCTAAGGAGCACTTGTTTGCCCCAAGGGTACTGAGAGTCTCCATCGATCTTTAATAGGGTCCTGCAGATGGACATAGGCAATATTAAATTGGAAAATAGTGTTGTGCTGCAATACGTAGATGATATTTTAGTTTGTAGCACAACAGAAGAAAGGTGTAGGCAAGATTTGATCAGTTGATGACTATCCTAGCAGACAAGGGATATAAAGTAGACAAAGAGAAGTTGCAATATTGAAGGTGTTGTACATAGGCCAGTTAATCTCACATGGAAAGAAAGTCACACCTGAACGAGTTTAGGCGATTATGAAAACACCAAAACTGCACACGATAAAGGAAATGCAGCAGTTTCTGGGAATGTGCAATTATGTTAGAGCATGGGTATTTGATTATAGTTCATACACAAGACCCCTTTTGCAGGCATTGAAGAAAGCCCAAGTGAACTAGGAAGAAATAGAATGGACTGAGGTAATTGAGGGAGGGTTTGAGGAATTAAAGAAAACCATTTGTACAGCTCCAGTTTTAGGAATTCCCAATTATTCACAGGAATTTTATTTATTTTCGCACACGAATGGGACAGTTATGATAGCGATGCTTACACAGAGGACTACTCTAGAGTCCAAACCTCTGGCATAGTATAATGGGATTCTAGATCCAGTTATGAGAGGAGACTTTCCTTGTGAACAATCGCTTGCAGCAGCCGCGTTCGCCATTGAGAAGTCTACAAGCATTGTGATGGGGTGTTCTATGACGTTGTTTGTTGAGCATGCTTTGTTTGCTCTTTTGGAGAAACCTAAGGGTACACTAACATCTCAAAGGGCTTCTCCATATGAGGTAGTCATATCGAATCCAACGATCAAAATAGTCAGGTATAAAATAGTGAACACTGCCACGTTCGTAGGCGAACCTCTGACAGAGGATGATTGCTCTAACTACGAGAAGTTCTATGACGAGATCCCAAGGGTGAAGGAGAATGCTCTAGCAGGTGGGGAGTTTCTCTTTATTGATGGGTGTTCAACAATTGATCAAACTGATGGGAAACGGCATTCAGGTTCAGCTGTGGTAAGGCACAGAGCTAATGGGGGATTTGAAGTGGCGGCAAGTGCAAGACTACCGTCTCACTTTTTGGCAGAAGCTGCAGAATTGGTGGCAATTATTGGCACGCTCGTGAAACATGCAGGGCAGGAAGTAACAGTGTACAGTAACTCTGCCTACGTGACGTCAACCGTGCATGCAGGGCAAGCACGTTGGAAAAGGATGGGCTATCTCCGAGCGGATGGCACTCCAGTGCAACACACAGCAATATTGGATAGGCTGATTAAGGCACTAAAACTCCCAGTAGCCATCGCAATAGTTAAATGCACAGCACACACGAGATAACTCATTATATCTCACACGGGTTTGAAGCCGCAGGTGAACAGACCAAAAGGGTTGCATATTCCCCAGATATTTCTAGTTTTGATACTCCAGATGTAAAATAAAACATGGTCACGATTATGATTGTAAATTAAGGGTTTGCTCATTTGTCCAGAACACAGTTGATGGAAGTTCAAGGCAGCCCTCCACAGGAAGAGCAAGAATTGTGGAAACGGAAAGGGTGTTCTTTATACCCCTCTAAAGCATTGCGGCAACAGGACAGCACTGGCAAACCGGTGATGCCTGTAGCCTTATTAAGGGTAGCATTTGAACAGCTGCACCACCCAACGCATGTAACTAGGGAAAGCCTCGCAGCAGCTATTGTGGAGGACTGGTTCGCACTGAACCTGTTAGAAAACGTTGCCTTTTATGTAGTAAATTGCATCGTATGTCAAAGGCTTACCGCTAGGCACACACTGCAAACAATTCAAAGGATTCTTTGACTGAATGGTCCTTTTCAGCATTTACATATCGACTATGTCGATATGCTGCAAGTATGTAGTGGATATAGGTATACAATAGTGGTGCTGTGCCCCTTTTTGAGATGGATTGAAGCTGGTACATGTATCCACCCTGATGCCACTTGCGCTGCAAAATATTTAGTGCGAGAAGTCTTTCATAGATGACGAGTATGTGAGATGCTGAGATCTGACAATGACCCCCATTTTGTGAATGAATTATTCAAACAGAGCAGCCTATTGCTTAGTATAAATCACAAGTTTTCTTCTACTTATCACCCGCAAGAGAACGGAATATGTGAGAGACTCAATGGTCTTCTCAAGGAAAGAATCGCTAAACTCAAATGGACATTGAAGAAGGGATGGCTCTATTGTCTGCCCCTTGCATTATAAGCATTAAGGAATCAGCCTGAGTTGGACCACCACCTCACACCCCATTAGTTAGTGACAGGAAGGTGAATGAGAACCCCCCTGTCCCCTCCATCGAGGAGTAGAAGTTATGTCCACATGACAGCAGAATTGTTAGGAAATTAGTTATGTACGTATTTGACATGTATGACCGCTAGTATCTCTGTCATTTCAGATCAACTCAAGCGTAAGGGGTGTCGGTCTCAGGACACAGATAACGACCATTCAGCAACCGGATGTGAGAAACTACTATCTGTACCCAAGTTGTTTATTGGAGACCCCGTGTTGGTGCGCACTTGACAAGGAAGTGGCATGAATTCCCTTTTTAGTTGACCATTTATCATCGAAAATATCCCTCACTCAGCAGTTAAAGTCCAAGAAAGGTGTGCCTGGATTCACTTGGGCGACAAGAAGCCGTATGCTGGTGAGACCGATACATCCCCACCTGTTGATTTGGAAGCAAGGCAAGAAGAAGCAGTTCAGCACATGCAGACTCGATCGATGATGAGGAAGAAGGACGGTAAGATTGCTGATTAAATAAATGCAAATGTGCATTTGGACTGTGGCTCACCCCAGACACTCTTTATGGATATTTTAGCAGGAGTGCAAAAATCAATGTTCTAGAGCCACAGGAATGTTTTTAATTGGACTTTAGAAAGTGCTGATGTGCTTAAAAAATGCAAGATCTTGATTTCATATATGACAACTGGAAAAGGGAACAGTTCCCTGATTCATTCCTCACTGAGTTTCTCTTTGGGTAGATCCATGGTTCTATCTGATGTCGATATCCATAGGCTCCTTCTCGCTGTCTTCATTTTTATACTCCGAGCTTACCCTGCTCTTGTTGGGCGTAGCACTGACATACATACTTTTCTGCAGGATCCTAAGAATGGTCATGCGACTAGAACATTGCTTGCAGCGATAATTGAGCAAATTCGGCAGCTACCTGAGCATCTAACAAGGCTGCCTAATTAAAAAGGTTTTTTCCTTCCTTAAAAGTAGTACACAGTCACAATGTGGACCGTTGACAATAATGCAACTCCAGAAAGTGACCACAAAAGTGATGGGTGGAAGGTTTCGAATTAATCTAAACCACTGGCAATTGCTCTGGGCAACCTTCCACACCACCGTTTTTTAGCCCGTCTGCGCCATTGCAAAAGGGGACCAGCCATGTGCAAATCAGTCAGCAGCTGCCGCCACCAAAGTTAGCAGCCCAGCCCGAACTGCTAGGCAAGGTCCCCTCTGCACAGAAAACCAAGCAACCCCAGACATGTTTTGGCCTTGTTGGACCTCCTCCTCAATGGCGCAGACGGGCTAAAAAACGGTGGTGTGGAAGGTTGCCCAGAGCAATTGCCAGTGGTTTAGATTAATTCGAAACCTTCCACCCATCACTTTTGTGGTCATTTTGTTTCTCCTTGTGAGAGAGGGTATGCCCAGACTTGGGTCCCTTGCTCACTGCGCCACAGGGAACCAGGCTGCACCTCACTGAGGAGGTCCAACAAGGTCGAAACATGTCTGGGGTTGCTTGGTTTTCTGTGCAGAGGGGACCTGGCCTAGCAGTTCGGGCTGGGCTGCTACCTTCGGTGGCGGCAGCTGCTGACTGATTTGCACATGGCTGGTCCTCTTTTGCAATGGCGCAGACGGGCTAAAAAACGGTGGTGTGGAAGGTTGCCCAGAGCAATTGCCAGTGGTTTAGATTAATTCGAAACCTTCCACCCATCACTTTTGTGGTCAGTTTGTTTCTCCTTGTGAGAGAGGGTATGCCCAGACGTGGGTCCCTTGCTCGCTGCGCCACAGGGAACCAGGCTGCACCTCACTGAGGAGGTCCAACAAGGCCGAAACATGTCTGGGGTTGCTTGGTTTTCTGCGCAGAGGGGACCTTGCCTAGCAGTTCGGGCTGGGCTGCTACCTTCGGTGGTGGCAGCTGCTGACTGATTTGCACATGGCTGGTCCCCTTTTGCAATGGCGCAGACGGGCTGAAAAACGGTGGTGTGGAAGGTTGCCCACAGCAATTGCAAGTGGTTTAGATTAATTAGAAACCTTCCACCCATCACTTTTGTGGTCAGTTTGTTTCTCCTTGTGAGAGAGGGTATGCCCAGACGTGGGTCCCTTGCTCGCTGCGCCACAGGGAACCAGGCTGCACCTCACTGAGGAGGTCCAACAAGGCCGAAACATGTCTGGGGTTGCTTGGTTTTCTGTGCAGAGGGGACCTTGCCTAGCAGTTCGGGCTGGGCTGCTACCTTCGGTGGCGGCAGCTGCTGACTGATTTGCACATGGCTGGTCCCCTTTTGCAATGGCACAGACGGGCTAAAAAACGGTGGTGTGGAAGGTTGCCCAGAGCAATTGCCAGTGGTTTAGATTAATTCGAAACCTTCCACCCATCACTTTTGTGGTCAGTTTGTTACTCCAGAAAGTGAGAAGACTCGACAACGTGTGGAGAGACACCAGTGGTGGGGTCTCATGTATTGGTGCATTATATATGTGTGCTCAGTACCCATTATTGTTTTTCTGTTTTTGCTGATCCACGCTGTTTACTCTGATGGTCCCACACCAGTGACCTATGCAGAATTAGCTGTAAACAAAGAGACCAAGGCCATATGTGATTATCCCTGCACCAGTAACACAAGTAAGATCACCCATTTCTCTGACAAAAGTTCATATGATTCCCCCTGTAGGAAGGATGATTACTGATATACTCCATGAGCATTATGCAACCATTCTCCTTGCAAGAAAGAGACCTAAGAGAGGTACAGGGAAGATGATTATGAGTTAAATAACTATCTAGATAGTACAGCACATTTCGGGAAAAACATGTGGTATCAGCAAACCTCTGAGGTGGATTGCTATGTTTGTGCTCTCCTACCTTATGCTATGGGGAAGTCTAAGATATTCATAGCTATAGAAAAAGACGTACAGACAACTCATTGCCTGACTCACCTTGCAATCTGCCATACAAGAGGTCAATTCTAGGTTCGAACAGCACCCTCGGTATGGGTGACAGAATGGTCAGCTCCAGAAGAAGATGATTATTCCCAGGATTTAAAGACAACAGCAAGAGCACACACCAGAGATCATGTGATAAGATACGAGCAGCCCGGAAGGAAGAGAGCAGGAATCAGATGGGCGATAAACAAGAAGCTCAATTGTCAAGGAAAAACTGATGAAGAAATATGAAGATGCAAGGAGAGAGGACAGATGCAGATCTGAGGAACAGTACTTTCTCTATATGGCTGGGAAGAAGGCATAGACCTATGCAGAGCTGTGGCAGTAACAGGACATCACAAACCAGTTATAGATTGTGTGGAAAAAGGATGCAAACCTCTATGGCCCAATCTTGCAAAATTGCTGACATGGGTCGAGGATAAAGGAGGCCCGTTGCATATAGTGCCTCTGGCTAGTGCAGAGCTGTGCTTCAGAAACAATGGCACAAGAAAAGTTGGGGAGAATCAGCAGTGCGGTCGAATCTTCGATGTACCAGGAATGAAGGATGGAACATTAGTAATAATTGATCACTACTGGGTTTATGGATCCAGAGCATATATGAAGCTACCCAAGCTGCCCAGTGATTGGAGAGGACTATGTTCTATAGGGATTGTTGATGTTCCAGCATTGATGATACGGAAGAGTGACCTGAACATTGGAGAATTTCTAAAAGCAGATGCCTACTTCTCAGATAAATCAATAGAAGCTTTCAATGACATTCCGTATGAACACAGGTTGGTCAGCCAGACTTCAGCAATATTCACAACAATCTTCATGCCAGAAATCCAGACAATGGCAATTTCCAGATGGTTACCGATAACCAGATAGGAGCTCTTGCAGACGATCAACACTACCATAAATGGATTCAATGCTATCAAAGAAGAGCTGAGAGTCATAAGACTGATGACTCTTCAGAATAGATATGTCCTGGACATGATTACAGCTATGGATGGAGGTGTTTGTGCCAAAATCGGAGAATCATGTGTCACATTCATACCTTCTCACGATGAGGAAAATGGGACCTTGACAGAGGCCAAAACGTTGTTCACGAACATACACATCAAGATGGAAGATGAAATAGAAGACATTGCTGATGACAGCTGGTTTGCATCAATCTTCTCATAGGTTCCACAATGGATGGCGAATATCTTCAAGTTTGTGGAGCCTTATTGGACATGATCATGTTTGGATTCTTTTTTTTTTTTCGTTTTTATTTACTTTTTTTTTTTTAAATGCTTTGGTTTGCATTCAAACCTCTCATCTTATTGCCTTCTCCTCTGGTTGCTAATCAGCAGGCCTACGCTGAATGTTTTATCTAATGACGTTGGCTCTCATTTGTCCTCTGAGATTTGCTTTGGTTTTGGTTTCTTTGTCTAATTGTTTCTTTAACCTGCTTGCCTTAAATTCATTATGTTGTTCCAGAACGATATTAAGGCAAAGATCAATTGTTTTTCATTTCCTGCTATCATCGTTGCCCAACGGTCTTCCGGGTCAAGTACCTTTGTCGTTTTCATGAACCATTCTCTCGATAGTTGCCTTTTTTCATCAAGAGCAGGGCAAATCATGATTATGTGATGTAGTGTCTCTATCGTCTTCTTGTCTTTGCAGAAACGACAATATTTTTTTGCTTTGGGGATTTGGTTCCTCGCTGCCATTATTTCTCGTGTTAGAAGTATGTTTAGGCGCAGTCCCGTGAACGTGTCTCTTATTTTTGAGGAGGGGATCATTGTCAGGTATGCCGGTAATTGATTAACTCTTCTAGAATCAAGTGCACATTGCATATGGTGTCGCTACTTGAATTTGTCTTGTGTTGTCTTCATCCAGTCATTCCCCCTGATTTTGATTTTTGCTTTTTGAGGTCTTTCTAACAGCATTTCCAGAGATATGTCTTGTTCTATTCTTTTGTCTTCTATCGCTCTTTTCCATATTGCAAGAGTGTGTTCTGCATTGTTGTTTTTGTCAGATCTAAGTATTTTGAGCGGTGGTGCATAGCTTTGACTCATGATTTTCCTGTATAGGTCGAGTTGCTTCCATAGTACGATGGATTCAAGTGATTGTAAGGCGAGTTCTGCTCGTATGCGTGGTGCAGGCCGGGACATTGGTAGGTTTAGCACTTTCTTCCAGAATTTTCCCTCTAATTGAGTCCAGATGGATTTGTCGATGTTTATCATCGCCTCTGCTCCGTAAGTTAGTACTGTTGTTACTTTTTGCTTATAGAAGGTGACTACTGGGGTTAAGGAGAATTTTCCATATCTTCTATGTATTATTTTGGCCTGTCTCGCGAGTGATGCAGTCTTGTCTTTGAGTCACTGCATCCATTCTTCTTCAGTGAGGGATTGTGATATTCATACTCCGAGATATTTTATTGTCTTTACTTGCTCCACTCTGTCTTTTCCCATGTGGAAGGAGGGCGTTTTTCCGTTTTTCCTTGTTTCTTTCTTTAATGTCATAATTTTCGTTTTCTGTGTGTTAATTTCTAGCTGGTTCTTTCCCATGTATTCTTCCAGATTTTTCAGCGCTATCTGCAGTCCTCTGGGTGTTTTTGCCAGCAGCACTATGTCGTTAGCATATAGAATGCATGGTATTGCTGTATTATGTATTATTGGCGTATTCCTTTGTGGTATGTAGATGTTTGTTTCAAGATCTGCCATGTAAAGGTGATAAAGCATGGCGGCCAGCGGGCATCCTTGCTTCAGGTCGTTCCATGTTCTGATGCGTTCAGTCAGAGTGCCTTCTTTCGATAGCCTGACTCTTATGCTGGTGTTTTCATTTAAGAGTTTGATGGGTTCAATGATGTTGTTTGGGCACTTCCACATATTCAGCTTCTCCCATAGGGCATCTCTGTTCACAGAGTCGAAGGCCAGTCTTAAGTCTACAAATGCGGCATAGATTTGTGATTTCGTTCTTCTGGCTTCGTGTTTCAGTATATTTAGTAATAGGAGGTTGATATTAGTGCCAATCGTTTTTACAAACCCAGTTTGTCTAGTGGCGAATTTTTTTCTTTTGTTGCCCATCTTTTCAGATTCTCTAATAGGAGATTGGCGAAGATTTTCCCCAGTGGATCGAGCAATGCTAACGGTTGGTAATTTCGTGGGTTTTTTGTGGAGCCATGTTTGAATATGGGTATTATCTTTGCTTGCCTCCATGTTTTAGGGATTGATTTGGTACTCTGAATCATTTCAAATATGCTCTTGCATATTGCTCCCCATACTTCTGGGTTTTGTTTTAATATCATATTCGATAGACCATCCGGGCCCGGTGCTCTGGATATGTTTAGCGATCTGATTGCTTTTTGTATGTCTTCGGAGTCCCATTCCCATTGCCATGTTTTATTTTTCGTGTCTTGGATTTTTCTTTTCTTGTTTTTTCTGTGACCGTATATCTCTGTAAATGATGTTGTCCAACTTGCCTCGGGTACATCGCCGATGAGTGTATTTTGTATTTGGGTTTGGCCATGTAGCAACATCCATAGTTGTCTCGTATTTCATTTGTTTATCATTTGGAGCATCTTCTCAGCGGCGTCTTGCATTATTATGGCTCTGTTGTTCTTTATACAGTTTCTATATTCTTGTTTTGCCGCTTTTAGTTGTTTTGTTTTCTCATTTGTATTTTGCTTCAGTATCACTTTTATTTTGGTTCTCAGTTCCTTTTTTTTGGTTCTGATCTTCTCATTGAAGACATGGGCGTGATTTTTTATTGCTTTGCTTTCATTAGAGGGTCTATTCTGGCGCTTGCAGGGTAAGAGTAACCATTCATAATTGATCTTTTCATTGTCTGCTAATCTTGAGTTACTCATTATGTTCGGAAGTTCTTCTATCATTTTTCGTCCAATTCTTAGTCTGTTTCTTCCGTTGTTTATCTCCAAATCTTTTGATTCCATTCTACCATTAGTTGAATTCGCGGTGTTCCTCGTTCTTCTCATTATGAAGTGGTCGCTGGTTTTTGTTTGGATGTTTTGTGTTTCGCTGAGTTCATCATATATACCTTTGGACAAGTATATATAGTCGATTGTGGCTATAGAATTCCCTCTTGCCCAGGTTTCCATTCTTCTTCCTGTTGTTGTGTCTATGGTGTCCGACCTACTCAGGTTCCTGCATGTTGTTTCTTTTTTCCAGTTCTTCACTCTGGTCGACAGGACGTTTTTCCCTAGTTCTTTCTCTTCTTTGTCAAACATGTGGATGTTTAAATCATTGCATATTATGCATTCTGCGTTATTGTGTGTCTCCTTGGCGTTATCTAGAGTCGAAAATACCACGTCTATGAATTTCTCGTCTGATATGCTTACTGGGTTCCAGTAAAGGTTCATGAGACACCATGTTTTCTCTTCCCTGTGGTGTCTATTTGTTGTTTCTTTCACCGATTTTTCTGTTTTGCATTTAAGTATCGTTATTTGAATCCACGGATTTATGTTTTCAGATTCTATGAGGCTGTCAGTGACTCGAACCAGAGCGAAGAGGTGGATGCCCTATAGTGCGAGGTGTCAGCTGTGTGTAGAACAGACCCTGCAGACAATTGTTTGAGTTTTGCTTTGACTTTGACTTTCTCAAGCGTTTTTTTTACTGCATCAGTTGTCTCAGTGAGAACTCACAGAGTGAGGAGAAAAGAAACACTAACAACATGCAAGCTGCTTTATTCCCTCTGCCTGCAGTTCGGCGAACGAAAGATGCCCAAAAGGGAATTCTATAGAATTCTATAGGAATTCCCTCTGGATTCTGTGTGATCAGAATAATAATCACACAGTGCAAGAAGACAGCAAAGAAAGTAACAGGAATGAAGATCATGATTGATGTCGAGTCAGGGTTTGGACCCAAAGAGCTGACAGATGAAGAAATCAGAGACTATGTAAAGGCTAGTATTCATGCACCTGAGGGAAGATAATTCCTATATCCGAGAAACCACAAGAAGTATGTGGGAAGATGGATCTACTGCAGCCCGAATGGAAAGTGCAATCTCATGACCTGGAGTGTTGATGAACATGTGAAATCAACAGCATATCTGAAAGGAGTAATAAAGATATGGACTCCAAAGAAGCACTTCTTCAGACGAGGATGTCTAGATGTGAAGACTGATGGGTGGGTGGTCGATAAATCAACCAGAGGGGGGAGTGTAGAGGAGGAGCCAAATACCTCTACTGGAAGTCCCGCCCCTATTCTGCCTATATCTTGAAAGCCAGAAATTGCAAAATGCACAAAGCCAGTAATGGTACCTAGACTGAGAAGAGTCACAAATGAACTGATGCAGTAACGCAATTAGACGAAGTAATCATAAGGCTGGCTATACGTAGTAAATAGACTGCAGGCAGTGCCGCCATTATATATATATATATATATATATATATATATATATATATACATATATATATATATATATATATATATATATATATACAGAATCTGGATGTAGCAAAATTGGTCCCGTGAATGAAAGGGATGAAAGTGTGGCTCAGCAGAATAAACAGAGTTGACGGCGAAGGAAGATTCGAGAAGGCTTGCCTGGCACAGTGTCAAGAGTCAAGGCTCGCCAAGAGCCTGGTTTTATACTCGAGAAGAGAGCCGAACTCCTGTTTTAGGTGTAATGGAAAAACACTAGAAGTGCCAGCTTTTCTTCATTTAATAGTAATAAATACAACAAAAGAGTTAAAAATGTGGTCTCGAGTCACATGGTCAGATGAAAATAGATATGGGGCGAGCTACACCGAGACCAAAAGAAAAGGCCATGCCTTCACTCCCTTGTATTCCCAGGCACAATCAGCCTTCGCAAGGCAGAGTTCAAAGACTAATTGACTGGCAGACAGCAGGAGTGATGATGGATGTTGGGCTCATTGGGTGAGGAGGCATTACTAGGCCAACCCCCTAGCATCTGCGGTACCAGCTTGCGTGCTGCTAGCGAGTGAAACATTCCAGAAGGGTACAAGTGTGCCAACCAATTATAGAGGGCCATGTAGCAAGGAGCGCATCACAATTCGGTGCTCAGAGGCACCAGTAACCCATAATGTAGTGGGAGCCTTTACACATTTCCTGGATTGCGCTGTGCACCAAAAGAAGTCAACAGGTCTCAGTCCTGGTGCCTTTGGCACCAGGCTCATATGGAACAGGAAGTGCTCCTCTCTTATTCCAAGATGGAGGGTTGGTGAGTTACTGCTTCTACCTGCAAGCAGTGTATGCAGACTAGACTTTTTGGAGTGGCATGGTGTGGTCGAGTATTTAAGCTCCACCCCTTCTGAAATCCATGCTTCGCGTTACACTGCTCCCAAGCAGCATGACTCTCACCGTGACCAGCTCTCTGTTTTCTGAAGCTTCGGGACCCGCTTTGGCTCCAACAACATCCAGCTTCAGCTGCAAGGAAGAAGACTAAACAAATATGATTAGAACAACACTTACCTGTTTCGGGACGCCGTCGTAGAATTCCATCGGCGGCCTAATCATCGATCCTCAGAACCACAGCTACTCTGCACCTGGAAGAAAGAACAAGAAAGACAACAGGTCAGTTTGGGACCACAAAAGACTCATGCGCACCCTGCAACTTAAACCCCGCGCAGCTGCACTTACCGGTTTACGGTGCGCAACGCTCCATCTTTTCGCAAGCTCATCCAAAGCGGGGTAGGTCGAAGCATTCTGCCCCGTGGACACCAACTTCATCTCGGCACCTGCGGAGGAAGAAAAAGAAACGCGATTGAAAGAACAGCACGTTAAAGCTAATGCTAACAGCATGGACAATGCTAAAACACCTTAAAAGGGAGTAAACAAGACAACAAGAAAGTAGGCAGAGCAAAACAAAAGGAAAAGGCAAGAGAAGGACAAATAACAAGTAGGAGACAAGGAAAGACTTACCTTGGCAGATCAGGGCAGGCTAGTCTTAGCCACAGCCGGACTGGGCAAGCGGACCAGTGACGTAACTTGGTCCATCAGAGCCTGAGCCATGCAGCAGCGCCACTGCAACGAATAGCAGGACAGATAGCCCACCAACCACAAATATCAGGTGAGGGGCATTCAAGGAGAGAATTCAATACCCAGGGAAGGGGAAGAACAACCAGGGAGGGCGGTCTGGGTGGACACATGTACCAGTAGCCCACAACTGACCTTGCTTTCCCATCCTAGGACCAGACCCCGAGCAGACTATATCTCCCGAGGTATCGAGCCCAGCAGTCCAGACAGCTGTCCTCCCAGGAACGCCTGACGTCCCCGCGGAGACAAGATGAGCATAACAGAGCCCTATAGTTTGAGAAGCCAATAGAACATTGTGTATTAGCCTGACACGGAAGATGACTTGCACGTGGGGTGGGTTTAGTTGTCCACCTGACCTTAGGGACCCAATCACGATCTTATACTTAGATGCTCTCTTTAAGCCTATCACAATCTCCCGTAGGTTTTCTTATATTGCCACGTAGTATGATGGCACTCATGACAAATGTTTAGTATAAAGTTGTGCTTTTTTATCAAATGTTTGAGAACTCTTGAGAGAGAATGCTGTGCGGCGTCTGTTGATGCCCGGTGTACTCCCTGTTTTAACAAGTGTAATTAAAACAGTCGTGTTTTTGCCAAACTTCCTCAGTCGGTCTGATTATTGATGTATGAGTAAGATCTGCATCCCCATCCATCTCAGATACTGTTACCTCGTCTTAAAGGACCTTCGGGATCACTATCATTCGGAAGAAGGAATTATTGAAGCAGATAGGTTTTCAACTTCTTCCTGAATAGGGCCAAATAATGTATTTTCCAGAGATCTACAGGCAGCATATTCCAAGGTCTAGGACCGCTGATAGAAAAGCTATTATCTCTGCGGTGCACAAAGTGGGAAGAATGAATGGTCAGGGGATTATGGTCAGTGGATCGAAGTGAACGAGTCAGACAATGAAGGGACATTTTTGAGGCAAGATAACAGGGAGCAATGTCATGGATGCACTTAAAGATCAGACAGAGGATCTTAAAAAGAATCATCTACTAAACTGGCAGCCAGTGAAGGTTCCTAAGGAACGGTGAAATCGAGAAAGATCTGGGATGGCTGTGCAGCATTCTGAGCAACCTGGAGACGGTGTATCCGCCCAGTTGTTAATTAAGTGCAATTGCATTAATTGGTTGATCCAGCAACCGCCAACACAGTTTTCATAAACCCCTCCTTCCAATCAGCCCATTTAATGTTTGGCTCTCCAGGAGAGTGTAAGAGCAGTAAGGGACCAAGCATGTTTGCCATGACTATGTCACCAAACCTATTAAGTGGTGTGATGTTAACATAGTCTTTACTCAGCGTTGTACAGTGTCTCTTTATTTTTTTTTATTTTTTTATTATTGAGTTAGCTGTTATAAACAACTTTTCAATATACAACATTAAATACTTTAAAAAGATAAATACACAATTCATTTGGTTACATTCATTGACAATGTATATACTCAAGCAGCCTAGTTATCATGACGATATAAAATACCAAAAGACCAAGGCCAAGCCCAAAGCATACAACAACAAACTTCTGGCGAATTATGCTTAAGCATTGAGCTCTGAATCCACTACAATCAGATGATTCAACAAGAGCTAAGTTTCACCAATAAATCATTATTCATGTATCATGTATCATATATAGGCTGCCTGAGAGTATAAGTTTCCTCATTTATCAATGTCCCAATTCATCGCAGATAGAAAATTGAATAGAGCTATCTGAACAGAGTGATTGTTAAAACACAATAAAAACGACCATAGCATTTCAGGGTCGATAGTTGCTAAGATGCTCATCACTTTTGAGAAGCACCGTGATCTAAGGGTTACCAATTGGACACAATGACAAACTAGATGCTCAAGAGACTCAGTTGTGGTTGCATCCTTACAGAATCTACATATTGTAAGCATTTGCGGTCTCAAATTGCGTCTTGCTAGAACTTCGTAGGTCGGCCATAAATCAAAACGGGCTCTTAGAAGGCCTCCTCGGAATAATGCTGATGACGATTGCAAGAGATAGGACTCAGGGCTTTTGACTGGTTTGGGCCAGAATCGAAAGCGGCATGGTTGACGATACCTTTGGCATTTTTCGAGGGTCTTAAGCCAATCAAGTTGGAATATAAGGTTTCTAGACTTCTCTGGATTCGCAGTCAATAGATCAATTGAAACATTTGCATCCGCTAGGGCTGTTAAACAAAAATCAATCCATTGTTTTACAAAATGTTTGTCAGTTGTTAACATATAATCAGCAATTATCGAGAGGATGGATATTTTGGGAGGAGCCAAAACACATTTGCGCAGGAGGATACAGCAACGCCACGTATAAACCACCTGCATTGAAATAAGGCCAAGTTCATAACGCAACCAACAGCCTGGGACACAATTAGGTAGAGCAAGCACACCCCGCCAAAATTTACTTTCGCATCTATCTAGAATCAGAGTCAGGTTTTTACAATTCAAAAGAGTTTCAGTGCCATATAAAATACAGGGGATCGCTTTCATGGTCCAAAAGGTGATGGCCGGTTTGATAGTAAATTTACCAAATTTATGTAATATAATTTTTGTTTGAGAGATGGCAGTGCGCAGCTTAACCTCAAGGTGCTCAACCTGTCTACATGGTGTTATGGACCCATCAAAATCAATGCCTAAATAGGTATAGTTTGAAACAGTCATTAGGGGAACATTATTTATTACCCACTTTAACTTATATTTATGAAGGCGATTTGCTTGATAAACTACAATCTGTGTTTTTTTGGTGTTGACAATGAGTTGATTCTCCTGTAGATACTTACTAAAGGTATCGATCAAGCTCTGGAGGCCCTTCGGAGTTTTTGAAATAAGAACTATGTCGTCAGCATAGTTCAAATTTGTTATTTTTTTGCCATTTAGCATGGGGGCATCAGAGGATATTTGCGAAAATGTATTGCTTAAATCATGGATAAAGTAATTAAAAATTGCAGCAGCTAGTAGACAACCTTGTTTCAAACCTCTAGCTGTCTTGATCGGTGCTGACAGCAAGCCCTCTAAAGTGAGTCTAACTCGAATCGAGGTTGCACCATGAAATGCATGGATGATATCGAGAAGAGCTGGTGGGCAACTATCACGTACAAGCTTTGCCATGAGTAGTGGGCGAGAAACAGAATCAAAAGCCGTATGTAGATCAACGAACGCGAAGTAAACTGATTGTTTCTGTGATTGGCTAAGTGCTTTAATTGCATGGAGGGTTAGTAAATTAATACCAGTCCCCATTCCTGCAACAAACCCCGTTTGATGCCAGTCACGCTTAGCATTACATTCTGTCCATTGACTAAATTCCCTCAATACTAGCTTTGCGAAAAGTTTGCCTGGGGCGTCTAACAGGGCAATAGGGCGATAATTTCTGGGGTCAGCACGATCACCCTTCTTGTAAATAGGAACAATTATTGAGGATAGCCAAGAAGTTGGCAATCTACGGTGATTCATTATTTGAGCAAAAATTGCATTAAGATTACGGGCCCAGAGGCTTGGGTTGTCCTTCAACATGATGTTATGGAGGCCATCAGGGCCGGCAGCCCGAGATGAGCTTAGCTTCTTAATCAGTTCTTCAAGTAAGGATGGACAGCAATTTATGTGCCAAGCTGTGGAAGATCGGAGCTGGTAGGCCTTTGGATCGAAGCTTGGATCACTATATAAATTTGAGAAGTGGGTTATCCAAATGTCCTCCTTAACAGTTCCTGTTTGTAGATATGCTTGAGTTTGATTTGATTTGTGGTTGAGATGACGCCATATCTCCGCAGAGTTTTTGGACCAAATTGCAGAGAGCATGGCTTCACCGTCATGTTGGTATATGTAAGCACGACGTCGACGAATCCAATTATGATATTTACATTTTGCCGTTTTTAGTGCAGAGGTGGGATTTGTCATGTTTGACCTGAGAATTACACGCTTTTCTTTACGATATTCTGCCTTGCGGGTTTTAATTGCTAGATCAAAAGTGTGGCTATGGGTTTTAGCGTAGGGGTTTGGGACAATGGTGTTTAGGAAGGGTTCGAGAAAGTCAATATATTCGATCAAATTAGACGAGTTTACGGAGGCATGTAGAGCATGGGTAAACTTCGCCAGGTTCCCATGGGACCATTTTAACCGGGTCCTGGAGTTGTTTACCATTAGAGGTTGGGGCATCCATTGTCTGGGTGTGCTATTAGATGACCATGTGTATTGTAATGAAAGCAGATGATGGTCACTCGTTGGTTGTTGAAGGATTTCGAACGAAATAATCTCCGAGAACATAGCTTCTGAAACATACATATAGTCAATGATACTATGGCTAGAGTCTCGATGCCATGTGGCCTTTGGTGGAATATCATTGGCTACCGAACCATTCACCATTCGCATGTTGCAATCCGACATAAACATTGACCAGGTGGTAACGGCCTTCGTCATGATTTTGAGAGAAGAGGATAAGCAATCCATGTTTATGTCGCCCATGATAAAAGTTTCTGTAATATCATCAGTAACTGATATGAGGTCAATGAGACTACTTAGCCCCGCAAAAAAGATTGGATCAGGTATTCCTACCGGATTACGGTAGATATTAATCAAGGCTATTGTGTGATTTTTACATTTAATTTTCACCAATTGCATGTGGATGTTCACTTGGCTCCAGGCTTCAATACAGAATCCCAATTTTTTGTTTACAGCCACCAATAAACCTGACGAAGGCCGACCACGAGGACCCAACTTTGCAGGTAACAAAATGACATCAAAATTATCCCATGTAGGTGGAACCAGATACCAAGTCTCTTGAAGAGCAATTATCGCATAACCTGCAAGAGTTTTTAAAGATGTCAGTAAATGAGCATGACCACGAGTATTCCAAGAGGCAATCCCAATGGCATGGGATTGTAGGGTAATTGGTGGTTAGTAACTCTCAGCCTGAGTGTCATCACGAGAGCTTGAGTAGGTTTTAGGCCGCTGAACACTGAGAGTATTGGTACAATTTGTGGTGCGATCCGGATCTTGGGCTAGCAAAAACCCCATATTAAATAATGACATTCTTGCTAGCCATATAGTATTTAGGACTAATCCTGAGGGGATCCATAGACGCACAATCGCTGTCGAATCATCGGAGATATATTCTACTTGGGCGATGTCTAGAGATGTTAAATCCTCTAGTTCGTATATATCGTCAAAGATATTCAAAACACTTTGCCTATTTAAATTAAATTTCGGGTATGGGCCTTCACGACATTTCAGGATTAGTGTATGACAGGCTGTAGAAGGCAAAGTCGAATGCCGAGTCAGTTTGTGATTATATTTGCTCGAATCTTGATTAGTGAGCGAGTTGTTACTTCGCTCTAAATTATATTGAGGGGATCGTGGAATTGAATTGGGAACTCGGTTTGGTACAATCGAGTCACCGTTTTTAGTTAGATGCGACAGGGTTGTTGGTTGCACAACCGGTGATGACCATGAAACCGTTTTTACATGTGGATCCGGAACCAATTTCATGGTTGGGTCCCTGGGGACCGGATCCCGTTCGTCTAAATAAGCGTCCAGCGCCTTACGCATTTCCCTCAGAATATCAGCCTTTCGTAGGTCATTTTCATAGATCTTAGGTGCTGATGATTGTTTATCTGAGGGATTGACCGAAGGCTTTGGCAAGCATGGAGCATTGATGATGTTAATATGGTCATTTTCAAGGACTTCAACTAGAGCGTCCAGTGTCTCTTTATTCAACATAAAGTGTTGTACAGTGTCTGTTACTTCGAAGTACAATAACTCTCCTTTTCCTGCCCTCGTACTGTATAAGCCTTGCCTTATAATGACTTCCTTTGGAAGTTAGATCGGTGTGCCCTGATAATTCCTGAACCTAAAATAGCGGCCCAGGGTCCATGTGTCTAATCAGCACTCTGGAAACGTTTCTATTCCCAAGATGGCCGCTAGGGATCTGTGCATCCAATTGACACCTTGGAACATACCTGGTTCCAAGATGGCCACCACTGTAAACACCTACTGCTATGCTATCACGGAGCTGCACCGTTCAACAATCTCCGTGCCCCAAAGCTTTCACACTCTTACCGTGTGTATGACCGTGTGCTGCATCCTCCAACCACAATGCATGCCACGATGCTGTAGGCCTGCGACGCAGCTGCTGGGCTTTACACTGCTCCACTCTTCAATCCATGCTCATCCATGCATTGCACACACCATCCGGAGATCATCGCCCCCATCAAGCTCAGCGGCAGTTGTTATGGTAAGGGTTTCCTTAACCCTGCCAAAAATTCAAACTCTGAAAACAGGAATAGTGGGCTTCTATTAAAAGACAACCTGTCATGTTTTGGGCATTCAGTAAGTGAGTCCATGTCCCATCTGTCCTCACCCTTCATATGCTGCGATATGCAGGCGAGAACTTCCTGGCCAATATATGGTGAACTTTGGGATTGTGTAACATGATACTGTTTTTGCTTCACACTGCTGGTCACACTCACTCATTCACATATTCATACATTCTCAGTGCTTTGCCCACACTTACACATATTTATCTATCTCCACATGCTTATTCGATGATCAATTCATACATATTACACTTAAACAATGGTCGAAGTGTACGAAAAGAAGTAGCGGAACTATGTTCTCGGCTGCCCTGCCTCCTCTCACCACAAACCCCATCGCCACACCCACTCCCACACACAATACAAACCCCCAAACAGTTGCACCTGCTGTTTAAGGGAACGTTCAGTGTAGTGCACTGAAAGTGCAAGCTGCAACGTCTTCCAACACTTTTATTTTAAAACAAAACCATTCCAGAACGGTTTCTTTTTAAAATAAAAGTATAGGAGCTGTCAAACGTAATTTAAAAAAGTAGAGGAGCAGCGCTCCCGACCGCTCCCGCTCACTTCGACCACTGCACTTACACCGTTATACATCCATCTATCATATGCTATTAAGCTTTTATTCATTCATCTAACTTCAAAATCTTTCATTCACTCTCCAGCACCAAACCCTTAACCATGTATCTGTCCTCATAATCATTCATTTCGAGAGCCTCTCTTGCTCTCATTCATCATCAATTCTCACATTCATATTTATTCATCCACCCCTCCTACACCCTCAACCAATCAACCATGAGCACAAGTGTGTTAATGCTTTTTTCCAATCTCAGTAAGCAGAAACCCAAGAGGATACTACAAAGTTAGCTCACTGTGGAGGCTCTCCAAGCATAGCTCCTAAGAAGGTGACAAGGTATAATCTAATTGACCTACATTCAAATGTACACAAGCAAATTCAGTTGCCTTCATTTAGAGTATGGCAGAAAGCATGGTTACACCTCACATCCTCCAGAAAGCAGTTGGAAAACAATACTATTACGTCTTCAGCCACACTTGACACAAGGTGAGTTTTTAAAGTATTTATTTCATATAAAATAAGAGGCTCTCCTGCTCCAACAGCTCCACTAACAGTCACTCACATAGTAGCAGAGCCCTGCCTAAGCGAAGCACAGAACCTAGTATGTTAACAGGTTCCCCTGGAGACAGGATAATCAATCCATCACAAACCCAGCACAAGTGTGCTGAACCATCTGTACTGAATGTAAACACACCATGTAATGCATAGCTGTGAGTACACTCACAGCATTTACATCCATATTATAAAGTAAACATCTAACACATCGCCCTCCTTACATATACATGCAAGAACTAAAACTAAAATGAAGAAATTATTAGAATGTAATGGCTGTAGGGTTTTGCACGGGCCCCTTAAACCGCGTAGGAGAAGTATCACGCGGGAGCCGGGCTACGTGCGACTATCTTTATTTGTTGCACAACAGGAACTGCCCCACCATCCCAATAGCCCCCTCCCTAGCCCAACGTCACTTCCCCCTGTCAGGGAGAATAAGACCGTAACGACGGTCTGCCCACACAACGATGTGGGCGGGCTGCAGAGCCCTCACGAACAACCTGACATCTCCCCCCTTTTTAGCAAACGAGGTGCTTTCTCCTCCTCACTCCATTTCTTCTATGAGTCTGTGGGGTTTGATGCGGCTTCTCTGGGGTCGACCACTGTAACCAGGCGTCCGCTCGGCCAGGCCCTGTAGTGACGAAATGTCCTCACCTTCTGAGGCCTCGCTCTCCTCCATGTAATAGCTGTCCTGAATGTGGTCGTCCTCACTGTCTACTTCTCTGTCCTGTACGTCCTCCATGTAATACCTCTTGGGTTTGAAGTACAACACATTTCGAGTGACGGAGGATTGGTCGGTTCTCTGGGCCGTGATCATCGTCCCTTTCTTGTGCATGACCGTCAGCGGTTCCGGTGCGAACGTGGCATCCTCCTTGCGTTGCTTGGGTTGCCGCAACCACACTTGGTCTCCCAGTTCCACGTTAGACTCCTGTGCCTTTCTTTTGTGATCAGCGTTGTCCTTCATTTTGGCTTTAGCTGTGTCGTCCTTGTGTCTGGCCTCCTGTTCCAGGGGCGTGGCCACTGCCGAGTGTGTGTCTTCCAGCAACCGTGTCTGGATTGGTCTGCGGAACATCAAGTCGGCTGGGCATATGCCCATCGTGCTATGAGGGGTGTGACGATAGTCCCTGAGGAACTGATACTGTGCTTGTTCGAATGGTTTATGGAGGATGGTCGCTATTTGCAGGGTTCTTTTAATATTGGCCATGAACCTCTCGACCATCCCATTGGCCTGTGGCCATCTCAGAGTTATCTTCCGATGGCGGAACCCCATATATCTCGCAAAGTTCTCGAAGTCCGTGCTCATGAATGGCGCTCCGTTGTCGGATTTTATGATCCTGGGTATTCCGTATGTGGACAACATGCGGTCCAGTACAGGGATGACACTGGAGGCTGCGGTGCTGTCTACAATTTGTGCGTCAGGGAATCTGGAGTGTTCATCTATTAGCACTAACACATAGGTGCCATTTCTGAGGGGTCCAAAGAAGTCCACCGCTAGTTCTTCCCATACGTGTTTCGGTAGTGGTGACATGTGGAGTGGGTTTGGGTGTGGAGGCTGTGCTACCTGCGCACACGTCGTGCATTGTCCTATCATTTCCTCCACCATCGTGTCCAGCCTGGGGAACCACACTTTTTTCCCTTAGTAGTCTCTTGGTGGCAACCACCCCTCGGTGGCTTTCATGTGCTACTTGGATTGTTCTGGTGCGCAGCGACTTCGGGAGGAGTACTTTGCACCCTTTTAGTATTACGTGATCGTCGACAATGGAGAGTTCGTCCCGGACATGGTCTATTTGCTTGATATCTTCTCGGATCTCTTCCGATTCGTGCTGCGCCTGTTGACGCATGTGTGCCCTTCTGTCTTCCTGTATGCAGTGTCGCACGATTCGTAGAGCCGGGTCTTGTTCTGAATGTGCTATGATGTCTGCCCACTCCACTGGTAAGGGTTGCAAGTGGTGGACAACGTAATTGAGATATTCATCGGCGATGGATGGTTGAGGGTTCGCAGGGCCAGTCGGGTGGCGAGACAGATAGTCCGCTGGGTTGTCTTCTTTTCCCGGTCGATGTTTGATGATGAACTTATAGTCCTGCAAGCGTAGACCCCATCGGGCTATCCTTGGCAGCATTCTTGACTTGGGGTCTCCGTAGATTGTAAGCAGTGCCTGGTGGTCCGTTATGATGGTGAACTCCTTGCCATACACGAACAGGTGGAAGTACTCGCATGCCCGTACCACCGCTAGGCTTTCCTTTTCGGCCTGGGAGTAGGCTTGTTCTGTCGGGGTTAGGCTCCTGCTGGCGTATGCGACTATGTATACTTTTGCGGGTTCATGTGGGTCAATTTGTGTTAATATGGCGCCCAGACCGACGGGGCTGGCGTCCACGATTACCTCGGTGCGTCTTTTGGCGTCATAGTAGGCCATGTCCTCCGCCCTCGAAATGGCATCTCGTATCGCCTCAAAAGCTTTCTGGCAGTCTGTGGACCATGTGTAGGGTTGTTCTTTGCACGTTAGAAGGCGCAACGGGTTGCTGATAGTTGCGTAGTCCTTTAGGTATCTGGAGCAATAACTGGCCAGCCCTAGGAAGGATCGAAGCTCCGTCGTGTTCGTCGGGGGTGCAGCTGAGTTGAGCGCCGCGACTTTCTCCGGGTCTGGTTGCATCCCTTTGTCGGAGAATATGTGGCCGAAGAACCTCAGTGAGCCTTTCCCGAACTCGCATTTGGCCTTGTTAAGTGTTAGTCCAGCCTCTTGCAGTGCAGCACACACTCTGTGGAGAGCTGTGTCGTGCTCTTCTTTAGTCTTTCCAAACACGAGGACGTCATCCAAGTAGTTCAGGCAGTTGGGCACGTGCCTGATGACTCGGTGTATTTCCTCTTGGAAGATTTCGGCTGCGGAGGATATCCCGAAGATGAGCCTTTTATACTGGAATAAACCCAGGTGTGTGACGAATGTCGTGATGTATCTGGATTCGGGAGCGATCTCAATTTGATGATAACCTTTCGTGAGGTCCAATTTGGAGAAAACCTGAGCCCCGTGGAGGAGGTGTATCATGTCAGTGATCCTGGGTGCCTGATGTCTTTACCTTTCAATGGCCACGTTGGCTCTCCTCATGTCGACGCACAGGCGTATCGATCCGTCCGGTGACTTTTTGGGGACGGGAACAATGGGGGACACCCATGGGGTGGGCCCTGAGACTGGTTCAATGACGTTGAGCTTAATTAGCTTGTCTAGCTCCTCTTCGACCTGGTGTTGTATGTTTACCGGAATGCCCCGATAGTGCTGGGCGACAGGCGGTAACCTCGGGTTTATATGCAGCTGTACCTTTCGGTGTTTCAGTTTTCCTAGGCCTTTGAACAGATTGGGGAATGTCTGTTCAATGGCGTCCGGTCTGGGCCATGAGCTGATATAATATGTGCACCAAACCCATCTCGACGGCGGTCTTAAAGCTGAGGATGCACCCACTGTTGGCTTCCGTCTTCAGGATGTGTAGCGGGATCTTTGCCGCGTGCAATTTGTGCACGCACCATGTGGATATTGTCCTTTTGCAGGGTAGCGGGGTTGTAGCTCCGTAAGGGTATATGTCCACTGACGCCTTTCGGATCTTTGGGGGGTTGGTGAGTGAGTTGTACGCCTGTTCACTTATTATGTTGACTGTCGCCCCCGTATCAATGAGGAATTCCAGAGGCGTGTTGTTGACTTGTAAGATGAGCGTCGGACTGTGTTGGGTGGCTGTGACGTTGTTGAGTGCCCACACGTACCCTTTTTTCCGTTGGACATCCTCTGATGACTGAGATTCACTGCCTGATGGGGATCTTATCTCAATGTAACGGACGAACCGTCTTCTTTGTGATCGCCTTGATCCGTCGGATGGCCTTCTGTCGTCTCTGACGTAGGAGCTCCTTTGAGGTTTTTCTTCTCTCCGGGGTCCAGTCTGTTCTTCTTCTCCTCTCCCTGCTGTTGGGCTGTGTCGCGAGCTTCTCCTTCTCTCTTGTTGTCTCGGTCTGCTGGGTCCTGGTCCCGGAGGATTCTTGCAGACTGCTCTGCAATGGTCCATTCCGCCACAGGCGGCGCACTTTTGTCCTACTGCTGGGCAATCACCCACGTGTGGATACTCGAACCGCATCTGTAGCACGTGGCGTCTGTGCCTTTCCCTCCCAGTGAGGGCGCAGCATATAGTCTGTTAATTGCGTCTGCATTCGGTGTCGGGTGTTGAATGGTGACCTTACCTAGGCTGTCAAGCTGCGACTCAACTGCGGCTTCCATCCTGGCAAGTGCGAGGATTTCCTCGAGGGACCTTTGCTTCTGGAGCAGCTGCTTCCTGAAGGGCTGCGAAATGCAGCCGGCTATGACTTGGGATCGTAGAGCCTCGTCATTTGAGTACTTATGGAATTCATCGTACTTTAACTTAATGCGTAGGCGCATCACAAAGTTGTCGAGTGACTCTCCTTTTTCCTGTCTAGTAGTATGAAAGACATGGCGCTCGTAGTCAATGTTTGTATGGGGCGTGAAGTATTCTGATAGTTTCCCATGCAGTTCTCCATAGGTGACCGTGTCTACGTTCATCAGTTCGCCTGCGATGTCCCTGACAGCGGTGCCTACTGTCATGAATAAGGTGTTTTTAAGCATCGCGTCATCGGTTAAGCCGATTGCCCTCGTGTAGAATTTAAAATCCCTGAGCCATATGACCCATCTGGGTCCTAGATTGGAGGTGTCCCTGACATCGAATGGGCCCGGTATGGGTAGGTTCTGTGAGGCGGTACCTGATGCTGGTGCCTGTTGGGGGCCATCAGCCACGGCTCCAGATCCGTCAGATGAGGAAGCTACTGGGCTCGCTGGGGCCGACATGTCCGCTGTGGCTTTAGTGCTCCGGTGGATGCCTGGCGCGCCTTTGCAGTCCCTTGTCGTGCTGTGCTGTAGCCCTCAGCACGTGCGGCTCCCTTGCGGCGCACGTGTTGTGTGTTGGTGGTATGCAGCACCTTCGCGGGCTGTCGTGTGCCCGTTTATGCTGTCCCCTGGGTTCCTGGGTCTTCGTGGGGCCTCCCACTGCCTGCGGGTTGATGCGAGAGAGGGGGGGGCGGGACCAGCGCCCGCACCTGCCTGCGGGTCTGCCGCGTTCGCCTCTTGGAGCGCGAACGCGCCCACGTGGTGCGTGCGAAGGGCAGCTCCCTTCCTCGGCACTCCGTGCCTGCGGCTGGTCCGGCGGGTCCCCGTTCACATGAGGAGCGCCGACGCGCCACGCCGCTCGACCGCGGACCTCAGTGGATCTCCCAGGCCCCCGGGGCGGAGGTGCGCCGACGCGCTGCACCCGCTCGCCTGCGGGCCTCCTAATGACACGAGCGGGTACAATGTACCCCTCGTCGCCAGTTGTAGGGTTTTGCGCGGGCCCCTTAAACCGCGTAGGAGAAGTATCACGGGGGAGATGGCCCAACACACCTCCCTCCTAATACACATGTAAGGAATCACATGGGAGCGTACTATCTCAACACCTCACTACTGAACCACTACCCCTACTTACTGAGGGTTTAACTGCAAACACACTTTTATTTTTATTTATTTATTGTGATAAATGCTTTTAAAATCTAAAACCTTACACAATTTAATTGCATCCGAATAATAACATACACACATACGTATAAATAGATACAATCAGATATACATATACATAGATACGATCACAATACATTAAACTGTTCAAATTACATCACAAACTCGTATTCAACACTGTGCTAATCTCACATCACCTCATTAGTCTGTTCTGCAATCACTCCGGTCATTTTTCTTGTTGCCAATTAGTGAATTCTAAACCTACCAAGAATGAATTCAAACCTTTACGCCAGTCGTAAACTTTCAAATTTTGTAAATACAACCACATATCCTCTGCTGACAATGTTCCAAATCGTGTCCAACAATGACTGAAACAACCTTCCCTTTTTCCTTTCAGCATTGGACATGACAATAACAGATATTTTATGATTCAACATCATTATTGCAAGACCTACATATATTATTCATGGCCCACTCTTTACCCCACCGAAAGGCATTTTCTTTTGTTAGTAAGAGATGTCTAAAACGCAGTAGCAAATCACCAAACTTGTTGGAAGGGAACTTGCACAGATGAGGGTCAAATACATTAACAGTTTTAAAAAAAAAAAAACTTTTATTTAAGTCAACATGTCGCGAGTACAGAAAAACAGTTAGGCTTTGAATCTTGTGTAGTATAACATTTTTGAACATTTCAAGGAGGTCCCCTTGCTTGTAAGGGGTTCGATGTCTCGCCTCTCCACCCCAGCGGGGGTTAGGTGCGCCCAACAACTGTTCACAGCAGCGGGAACCGTTGCAGCCTGGGGGCTTCACCACCATGGCAGGGTATTTTTCAGCAAAGTCAATAAACGGGGACCATACCGATACATATTTCATATAGCGCCCCTCACACATCGCTGTGGTTTTATCCGCCACCAGTATGTCCTAGGACCTGGCCCACCACATCTGTGCCATCGGCCCCTCAGGTGTCTTACATGTCCGGGCTATAACCAGCTTTGCTGCTAGCAGAAGGTGACTGTTTACACTTTCATGGCCTGTATTCAAGTCCCTAATGTTCTTATACTTTGCCAAGCTATCTAAGGCCACCCACCAGTCCGCTCTCCATAGTTGTTACTTGTAGGCATACAGATTCTTCAAATTTATTTCATAATCTAAGCCACACTTGGTGACCCATGCTTTACAATTTACAAAATGCCAATCCACACTATCTTGATCCACCATTTATAGCTCTTCATAAATTACATTACTTGGGAGGATATTTTAACTAATTACAAAGCAAGATTTTTGTCCATAAAATCTGCACATTTAATGAACTAAGCCCTAGTTCGAAAACCTACAGCCATAATTGGCCTCAAAGCCGTTAAGGAAAGCACCATTTTCCAAACGTGTCCTTCAAAAATAGTACAATCAACCTCATCCAATAGATGGTATATCTCTGTTCCATATATTAGAGCAGGTACCTTTGCCTCATAAAATATTTGTGCCAGTAAAAATTAGAATTTTCTAAATTTCAATGGAATTGGTTCATCTGTATGGCTAAGCTTCTTGCTTTGTCTTTTAGGTGGTTCACCAAGCTACTTTTATTTGGTTGAGCTGCAATGAAGAAACCTAGGTATCGAAACTCTGAAACAACCTACATTTTCTGGTTGTCAACCAACCAACCATGATTTTTCCTATGCCCCTTCGAGAATGACATAATCTTCATTTTACTTACATTAACTGTTAGGTCACTTTCTTTACAAAAAGAATCAACGGCAATCAAAAGTCTGTGTAGACCAATCTTAATTCTATCTAATAGAACAACATCGTCTACGTAGGAAATCCAAGACATTTTCAAATTTTTGACTACCGGAGAAATAAAGGTTACTTCCTCAATACTTTTTCCAAGGTCTGCCAAATACATGTTGAACAATGCTGGCGCCAATATGCATCCCTATCGTAGTACCCGCATTGTAGGCATATTTTGTGTATAGTCTCCTTCCTGGTTAAATCAAACTCTAATGGTGGTATCAGAGTGTAAATATGCCAGGATTTTTAAAAAACGGATTGGCAGGCCCCATTCCATTACCTTATTCCGTAGTCAGGTTAATTTTACACAGTCAAACACCAGTGACCAACCATGGCTGCAACTACATTCTGGTCTTTATATAACCAGGTCAATTATGTACCCAGCAGTTATCGTACCCACTCCTGCCCAATAGCCTAACTGGTTGGGGCATAGGATGTTTTTAGTATACACCCAAGCAGTAATTTCATTTACAATAATCGATGTGAATATTTTTGACTTCGCATCCAGTAAGGCTATCGGGCGGTAGTTCAAAGGTTCTGTTCTGTTACCTTTTTTAAAAATTGCAACCACGTTCGACTATTTCCAACTACTATGGGTTTGTTCTGTTCTCAGAACCTCTCAGAACAAGTCTTACAATACACCCCCATAACCTATGGTCTCCTTTTAGGACCAAAAACAGAGTCTGTTCGGTCCGTTACTCTTGATATACTACTTTCAATTATGAGCTTTTCAATACAGTCCCGGTTAATGTCTAACCTCCACTTCCCCTCTAACATGCATATTCTTTGCACACATCCCTCTGACTGGTCACCATGTAGCTTATTAAATTGGTTTACCCAGGTTACTTCTTTATTTGGGTTTGTTTGTGTTAACACCTGGAAACTGTCCATGTTATTGGTCAGTTTCCAGTAATTAACATCTTTTTTCTACTCTAATCTGGACAGCATATTCTCTCCATTTATTTGATATTCAATCAGGCGTAAATTCTTAATTCTGTTTTTATAAGCTTGCTTTAATTTTTTAATTACCGTCAACTGTTCTGTTTTCTCTTGAATATTCCTTTTTACCCATCTTACATTTTGCCTATAGCTTCCCTCTTACGCTTGGAATGTATTATAAACCCTTTTTCCGGGCTTCATTTCTTTCTCCCATTTCTGCATTCCGATGGTTTTCAATAAAAATCAGAAAAGCCCCTGAATAGCCATAAATGAATCGGTGCTGCCCTGCCATTGAGCTTACTGATGTATCTATATATTTGGTAACCATACTGATGTTATTTGGCACCCAAATCATCCTATTTTTACCTTTGTTAACCACCATGTTATCTTCCAAGCCTTTCCCTAAATGGGCACATAAACACTGGTGGTCACTTTGGCAACCATTTTTGTACCTCATAATTATTCATGTCTCGTGATAGATTCTCTGAGGTAACAAAGAATGAAATACATATGTATTGTCCTCCATTGTGGCAAGTGTAATACACCACGTCAAATTTAGAACTATAACTCTGAAGAGGAAATAGGTGCCAGTTCTGAAATAAATGGTGCCCATTTCAGTCCCTGCCTGCATGGCTTCTTTCAAGAGTAATAATGACTATGGAAATTAATAGCTGCCTCTTCATTCGAAAACCTACAGTCAGCATTGAAATCTCCAAGAATGATAATTTCCCCTGTGTTTTCTGCATATCAGTTCTAGAAAATGTTTTCCATATGGGTAATTAGATTGTCAATACTATCTTGATAGTTACAATACATATTTATCATAAACCGTTTCTTATTTTCTTTCTCTGGGGTTTGTAATATTTGAAAAAACAAAATACCTGCCATGATGTTATCTCTAACCGTTGATGCACGCGCCAACATCAGTAGCCCTCCTTTTGATCTCCCCTGGGCCCCTTTAACTGCCTTCTGTAAGAATGTTTTATAAACATGCAAAATAATCTCTTCACTCAGAAATGTTTCTTGCATGCATACAACATCAAACTCTCTCAACATTGCCCCTTTGGCTTCCTCTTCCAAAAGGTGGCTGAATCCTCGTGTCTTCCAGGAACATATAATAAACAACTGGTTGTCTACTCCAGTCTCCTGCCCCGTAGGTGCCCAGTCTTCCCGCCAACCAGGACAAGTCACTCGCCTTCTGTCGGACCTTATTCGGCTGTTCCTGTGTGGCTGATTGTCAGATCTAACAGTGCATGAAATGGGTACATGCAGAACCAAATCCCCTGACCCAACCTGATCCTGCCACACATACAGATTGAAGCCTCATAGCCTTAATTCATCTGAAGCGGATAATAATAATCACACTTTTATCCCAGGTCCTTCCGTCTTCTAGTACTACAGCACCATCAATTGCTCTACACACTCTCAGCAGACCTGCAAATTTACCCTCCCTCTTTACTCACACTGCAAAGACTGTGTACCCAAACTCTATCCCCTTCATCCACTCTGGTGAGTCAGATGTTTTTCTCACTATCATATCTTTGTATCATGTCCTCACATTTAGAAAGTACTCTTCCTCTAAGTGTTTCCTCAACCCAATCCACAAACTTCATCCTGCCTATCCATGGAGGACAGACTGACATGCCTGCCTTCCCCTTCCTCAAAATTTCGAAGAGCACCAACCCTGTGGTCGCATGTGTAGCTAATCTATATGCATAGACCACTTTGTCTGTACTTTCTACCCAGCTTCTACCTTCTTCACCCTGCGAATACACTGCATGAGCGTTCTATTAAATATTTTAACAACTCCATTGGTGGCTGGATGGAACAGTGAAGATTTATGTTGCTGTACTCCTATCCCCTGCAAGAGCCATTTCATAACTTTGGAGGTGATATGTACTACACTGCCAGCTAAATGTTTGTGTGGAAATCCCTCTCTTTGGAAAATGTCATCCAAAGAATTGTACTGAAACTGCCTCTTGAACAACCTTGGTGTCCACTCGTTTAGAATACAAGTCAGTCAAGGCAAATACATATTTATTTATGGAATTGTATGATCGGACCGAAAAGTCCGGAAAATGCTACCACCAAAAGTTCCAACACCAAAAGTTTGAACCTTTGGTGGTAGCATTTTAGGTAAGTATACAAAATAAAAAAAAGACTGCAGTGGCAGTGGGGGTTTCCCCCGCAACACCCACTCACTACTGTGTGGTAAAGTGAGCGGGGTGTTGCAGGCGACACAGGCAGCACGCTCCAAAAAAAAAAAAACAGGGGCTACGGGGGTATCCCCCCACAACACCCCACTCACTATAATTTAGAGTAAAAAAAAAAAGGCGGCACATATGTTTTAAGAACCTTGTGTCAGGTGTGGTTGAAGACTTAACAGAATTGATGATGAGCTGAACGCCCAGAGGCCCTCCTGCCCATGTTGTTTGCTGATGGGAACTGCTTTCGTTCATCTGGATTTATTGTGGTCACTTTGTTCCCTTTGCAATTTGATTGGCCTGACTTAATTGAACCACGTTGTCGTCTTCGGTGCAGTAGCTCCTGAAGTGATTTGTCCTCGAGCAGAATAGCAGAAGAAGGGTGCTAGGTGTTCGGTTATTTTCCGGTGAAGGGGCTGTGGATTCGCTCCTGCGATTCACAAATGACTGATAAGCACTAAGGTGTTAAACGGTTTAGGCTCAATGTTACGTGTGCCCTATACCGAACACGGTAATCCGTGTCCCTCACTTAACTGTGCACTTTGAGGCACTTTGACCCCTATTTGCAAAGAGAAAGGGTTAAATATAAGTGGAAAAGGCGATTTTTTACATTCCCTGGTGAGCCTGTAGTACATTGGGATACGTGGAAGGAAGACTTCCAGGATTATGTCATGGCCATCGTTCAGCTTAGAGTGCTGCAGGGCTCTCCTTATCCATTGTCTTCGCTTTGAAGCCAGGCGCATTTTCAAAAGCCTCCCAGAGTAATCTGCGTCTGCACAAGGTGCTGGAGAGGGTGAAGAAGCACCAAACCCATATGAAACCATCTTGAAGAAGGTGGATAAGCACTTTGAGAAAAAGGTGAGCATTATTTTACAACGCTATCATTGCAGCACCGGGGATCAAAGCAAAGATGAATCTATTGAAAACATTGTCACTGTGCTTAGGGAGTTAGCAAATAGGCGCAATTTTGGACAGTCATATAACAAAAGGTTAAAAGACCAATTTATGTTAAAAGTTAAAGATAATAAAATAAGAGAAGAGATATGGTCCAAGGGGGACCCCAGTTTGGAGGAGGCATATACGTTGCGAAGAGATTGGAGCACATGTTAGCCTGTATTAAAGAATTAGACAATAAGGATCAGAAAGATTCAGTGAATGCAGTGAGTCTTTCAAAATTAAAAGGTATCACACCAGGAAAACCTCATCTCAAGAAGGATGAATATGAGCAGAATCAGGATCGGAAGGGAGCACAGAACAGATATTATACTAGTGCCTCTGCTAAAAAATGCTTTCTTTTTCGGACCAGTTCTCACTTGGCAAGCACTGCTGAGTGTCCGGGACATTATGCCACTTGTGGCAAGTGTGGCAGGAGAGAACATTTCACCCGATGTTGCCAAAATCTCTTTCAGAGGGGCATGAAAGAAATTACAGAAGTGGTTGAATATGACAATGTGGAAGATACTTGTACAGATGTGGAAGCATATGGTGTGAGCTGGGCTGTGAGTGAGTTTGGGCCAGCCAAGGCCTAGACAAGAAGCCACATGCTATGGTTCTGGTAAATGGTTTTGAGGTGAGCATGCTTATTGATTCCGGATCTGACTACACCATTATAAACAGAGAAACTTGGCGGCACAAGTTTGAAAGTACAAGTTTGCGTCCACCTAACATCAACACAAGCGCTTGTGGTGTTCACATTGGTATGGTAGGGATGTTTTGTAGCCACTTTCGAATGTTGACAGAGACAAACGAAGGCATAGGTTTATGTTTCAGAGAAAGGAGGTTGTTTGTTGGGTTGGTACCAGCACAGTGACATGAATAGTATGATTGATTCTAAGGTGCCAGGGAGTATAGATGCTGTGGCAGGATCAACCTTAACTCATACAGAGGACTCATATGCTGAAGTTTTCAGAGAACATTTTGGGTGCTTAAAGGGATATAATCACAAGATTAGACTCATAAAAGATGCCATCCCGGTAGTAGCCAAATTTAGGTGCGTTCCTCTTGCCCTGTTGGAAGAAGTCGCTAAAGGGATTAAGAGACTCAAGTCAGAATTCATATAGGAGGCTGTAGAAGCTTCTGATTGGTGTTCCTCAGTGGTAGCTCTTTAGAAGGCCAATGGCAGTGCTCTTTTGTGTGTTGACTTGAGAGACCTTAATGGGAGTGTTTTTGTTGACAGGTTCCCCTTATCTAATATAGGGGAATTGATAGGTTTCACAGTACGTGCTAAAGTATTCACCACTTTGCAGCTTGCATCTGCTTACCACCAGGTATTGTTGGATCCTGACTTAAGAGACCTCACAACATGTATTATTCTCGAAGGGACATATAGATTCAAAGGCGTGCCAAATGGCCTCATTTCAGCAGCAGAATTCTTTAAACGTGTCATGAAAGCAATCTTTGGTGGCATTTTAAAGAACTTTCACTGCTGCGCCCGGCAATTAGACGCTTCTGCTTCACTGTAGAGACGGTGAAAAGGATTTTTCCAAGATGGCATCAGCATCTATTGTGCATTCATGCCATGACGTCAGAACCTCAAGATGGCGCTGCGCATTTGCAGTCAGAATAACTACAAGAGTCTTCCTCTCTGATTGCTACAATGCTGTTCTTCCTGCTGTATTCCTTGCTTTGCCCCCTCTACTGCCTCTCTCCTAGTTCCAGAGTCCTTCTTCCTTCCTGGACCGTATTCCTGTCAGTTCCTCACTCTTGTCCACTCTCTCTGGCGGTCACCCACCTGATTTCCTCCTTGCGCTTCACTGCATTAATACTTCCTGGACTTCAAGGAGTCTTTACTTCTAGACTGCACTACAACTAGAGGTTTTTTCCCCAATACTGGGTTTTTCCTCTATTTTGGAGACTTGCCCTCTCAGGGTAGGCCTCTGGCCTTTCTGTGGCACTTACAGGCGGTGGGGTGGCTACCCGGGGTGACACGCCTTACAGCTTAGGCAAGGACTGTTGCTGACAGGAGTAGAGGGTGTGATCTTTTATCAGGATGAAATATTAGTGATGGGGACAACTGTCGAGGAACATGATGACAAATTGAATGTATTGTTAGGAACATTGCGTGGTGCAGGTCTCACGTTTCAGAGGATAAATGGTGTTTCAGAGTACCAGAAATGGATTGCCTAGGGCATGAACTTACTGGAGAAGGCGTCTCACCAAAGGAAAGTCTGGTGGCTTCCATTGTTGGACTTGAACCTCCAAAAGATAAGCAGGGAGTAATATAATTTTTTAGGAGTAGTTGAATATTACTCTATAAGGAATGTTTCTGATGGCTGCAAAAATATTAGGGGACTGAGCAAAAAGGACGTACAGTTTGAATGAACAGCGGTATGTGAACAGGAATTTGTTGAGATTAAGAATGCTATTTCAAGTGCAATTCACACAATATAAAGATCTTGTGCTGTCAGCTGTTGATACAGGAGACCACAGTATCATAGGTGTAGAGAGGAAAGAAATTAAATTTGCTCTGTCTTATACTAAGAATAGTAAACAATTTATTTGCGTTCATCTAAAAAAAACATAGTTTAAAAATACATACGAATCAAAATGTGCACTCCAGACTGATCAGTGCTTACTAAAACAGTACATTATTCAAATAATACAATTAAAAGCTTTTAGCACAGAGAAATTATTGCACAGAAAAATGTTTTTATATAGCAGCAAATCTTTTATATAGCAGGAAAGAAGTGCAATAGTTATAATTTTAATAAGATAGCCTTTTAACTTAGGCTATATTAGTAACCCAACTTGTTTCGATTCTTTTAGTATATTTTACAAAGTATAGGTACTTCTTCAGGGGATATTTTTTTTCTCGAATTTTAGCACTCCATACGCATTGGGTTGAGTGAAGTTTGTGCCTATATTAGAAGTCACATTCAAGTATGATGCTCAATGTGTGTTCTTCTATTTATAAAATTTGTCGCAAGTTCTTTTCAATGCATTGGTGTCCTATGCCATGAGAAAACAAATAAACAACTTGAATTTGATGCTGTTGTTATAGTGAAGCACTTTTTATGGCCTAAATTCAATACAGCACCCTATCTTTCTTAGATTCATACCTATTGTGTTGCTTCTAAATAGGTCATCGGGAGAGGTTCAATTTCTCTCTTATAGCGCTTCCTATGGAAACATAAACATTATGCCCCTTGGTCATTATCACTACTCAAAATGCTTTCTTGAGTTGTTAATTTTTAAAGTAATGCTCACTTACTTATGTTAATTAGCCCTCGTTATGCGTTTGGCTTCTGTTTCTAATTACTACTTTGTTTGTGACTGCCATTTAACATATATTGATTATAGGTTAAACAAATTCCTGAATGACAGAGTAATGCCTTTTAAGTATCTAGTTACATTTTTAATTATGAGTGTTTCAATGGAGATGAATAGAAAATCTAGTTCAAAGTGCTTACTTATTGTTTATAAGCTGCAGCATGTCGTACTCTGGGCTTTCTTCTAAGCTTGACTCAGAAGTTGTTTTAAGGGCGTCATAATCTATGGACATATGTAAATTGATAGAACAGGGATAGTGTGAATATAAAAAGTAATTAGACTCTATGTCTATAAGCATTTTGCTTTCTCAAATATAGTGTGCAGGGTGCTTACTTACTTACTGGGAATTACGGCATATACAAACACGGGTATCCCTTCATTTCGCTGCTGTTTGTATTCTGAGCAGTCCACGCCAAGTCTAAATGCCATGTTCTGCAGTGATATGCAGTGTGATGGGGGTACAATTACTCTCCAAGCCTTCATTATAAGTTTTATACGTCAGGTTTAAATTATGATTTCTCAATAGTTTGTAACGCCACTGCATTCGCTCAGCACGACTTCTATTTTTTGCATTTATTAACATTTAAAGCACTTGACACTGTCTATATTGATGAAGTAATAGCTAGCGTGTAACGTGGTGGCCATCTTGGAAATATGGTTAAACCAATAGGTGTTCTTGCAATCGTACTTCTATTTATGATGCCATAAATAATCGTATCTTTAATGCACTTGGATTTTATACATTGTCTAAACTGTTATTTCATTTTAGTGTTGCATATAAATAAAAGTTAAAGTGCTCTGTTTGATTACCTTAATTCAGTATAAATTATCAGGCCGATTCATGGAATGAATGTGTGCTGAAAAAACGGCGCACGCGTGCGAAAACGTGCGATTTGCAGTGAAATAGCGAAAATCGCAGTGCAAGTGAGATTATCGCATAGAAAACAGCGCACATCTATTCATGGAAGTCCGTGCACGAGCAAAATGTGGGATGTGCGCTGAAAAAGTGGTCATCGAACGCCGTGCGATAAGGCCACAGCGAATTCGCACATAGCGCGGCGCACATAACAAAAGTAGGCATAACACGGGGCGGTACACGCAGAATGGGGAACAACTCGTGAAAATGTAGGCGTCACGGGGAAGTACAGGTGGCAAGTGCGCGGAACACCCACACGCTCGCCTACAACAAGTATTCATGGAATCGAATAGGGAAAAACAGCGCACGGCCAAAGACGCGCACAGGCCCATACATGTCCGCCACACGAAAGCAGGCGGTAGCGTCCCTGCGCAGGAAAAAAATGTGCGCTAACATAAAGCACCTATATACAGCTCTGATGAATGTCCCATACTGGGCCCTCTTGGACAAATGACGTGCAAAGGGGTACGCGACAAACACGGACACCCGCTGTGTGAATAATAGCGTGAGCGTGTATTTCGGGGGTGCGCGAGAAGTTCTACACGCGATTGTGCTGGGTGCGTGGATTTCAGAGGTGCGCGAGAAGTTTCACACGCGATCGGGCCTGGGGGAGCGTGTGCGTGTATTTCAGGGGTGCGCGAGAAGTTTTACACGCGAATGGCCTGGGTGCGTGTATTTCAGGGGTGCGCGAGAAGTTTCACACACGATTGGGCCATTGGGGAGCGTGTGCGTGTATCTCAGGGGTGCACGAGAAGTTCCACACGCGATCGGGCCTGGGGGAGCGTGTGCGTGTATTTCAGAGGTGCGCGAGAAGTTTCACACACGATCGGGCTGGGTGCGTGTATTTCAAGGGTGCGCGAGAAGTTCCACACGCGATTGGGCTGGGCGCGTGTATTTCAGGGGTGTGCGTGAAGCTCCACACGCGATCTGGCCTGGGGGAGTGTGTGCGTGTATTTCAGTGGTGCGCGAGAAGTTTTACACGCGATCGAGCCTGGGGGAGCGTGTGCGTGTATTTCAGAGGTGCGCGAGAATTTTCACACGCGATTGGGCTGGGTGCGTGGATTTCAGAGGTGCGCGAGAAGTTCCACACGCGATCGGGCTGGGTGCGGGTATTTCAGGGGTGCGCGGGAAGTTCTACACGCGATTGGGCTGGGTGCGTGGATTTCAGAGGTGCGCAAGAAGTTTCACACACGATTGGGCCTGGGGGAGCGTGTGCGTGTATTTCAGGGGTGCGCGAGAAGTTTCACACGCGATCGGGCCTGGGGGAGCATGTGCGTGTATTTCAGAGGTGCGCGAGAAGTTTCACACGCGATTGGGCTGAGTGCGTGTATTTCAGGGGTGCGCGAGAAGTTCCACACGCGATTGGGCTGCGCGCGTGTATTTCAGGGGTGCGCGTGAAGTTCCAACCGCGATCTGGCCTGGGGGAGCGTGTGCGTGTATTTCAGAGGTGCGCGAGAAGTTTCACACGCGATCGGGCTGGGTGCGGGTAATTCAGGGGTGCGCGGGAAGTTCTACACGCGATTGGCCTGTGCGCGTGTATTTCAGGGGTGCGCGAGAAGTTCCACACGCGATTGGCCTGTGTACGCGATTCCATTGGACCAAAGGCCCTCACAGCGCAGGCGCGTCTGTGACGTGACACGCGTGGGCGTTTCCCTGTACCCGGGGGAATGTTACAAGACCAAAAACTGCACGTCCGAGTGTCAGCTCGCGTAATTGGAGGATAGGGCCTCAGTGCGTATACGCGGAAGTGACGTTGGACGTGTGGTGCGGTTTAAAAGGTACGTGTAGGACGTCATTTCCTTGTACGTGCTTTTCGTGGAGAGCGAGTGGTTGAAATCTGTACTTCTTGTCAGTTCACTCGCGATTTACTTCACAGCGTTTCTAGTTCGTACTCCCTGTTACCTCTGTCAGTATTTTTCTGATTTTCTCTTCGACCTGTTTCCTCAAACAGCGTTGACTTCTCCTTTTGTCCTGTCTCCTCAGACAGTGTACAAATCTTCTTTTGGCGGGGGTGTTGCCAACGTGCACATTTTTCACGCTCTTTTCCCAGGCAGACGGTGAGTCGCGCACGTATTAACCAACTGTGCTAGCCCCGTGTGTAGCGTACCCCTTCAGAGGTCATTGTAGGATGCGTGTGACACGCATACGTTCATTTTTGTGTTTCTGGGTGCCACAGCGTAGTGCGGGTTCCTTTTCCCACGCACGTGGTCTACGAGGGGTCGCGTGCACGTCATTTCCTGTTTTAGGGGTGCCTGTGCGTTGCGTGACCCGTCATCTTTCCCCAGGGGTTCCATACAGCCTTGCTAGAGTACTTGGGTACGAATTCCATCTAGTACCCTACCCCTTTGACCCCCAATTGCCCAGGACAATTGTCTACTGCAACTCCCATACGCACAACTCCATCAGTGCCATGGCTGGGAGGCGAGCAAGCGGTAAGGGTGGCAAAGGTGGCCGAGCCTCAAGAGGTGGGCGTGGTGGGCGCGGTAGTGGACGTGGCCAGGATTTGCAGACTACCCCTAACCCCCCACGTGTGGAGGACCAGTCAGGGACACACACCCCCCCCCATGGTTGAGGGAAACGTGGCTGACACCATCCCTGCTGAGCCCTTGTTGGACCGGCCCGTTGTGGCACCTGACCTAGCACAGGGTGACTCCCAGCTGACTTCCAGGTCGCCAAGTCCAGGCCACAGGTGGCGGGGCAAGCCAGTGTCACCAGGCCACGTGGTACAAGGGCAGCCATGTCATCTGCTGCCCGAGTAGGCGGGGTGGGGAGGCTGCAGGGGCAGCTGCAGCTCCGTCCACCCCAGCTCTGACTCTCCCAGCCAGGACAGTGTTGGTCCCGGTACATCAGACTGAGGTTCCCCCTGCCATCATCACACTTCAGCTAATGCCTGCAGAAAGTCATGTGGTCAGTGTGCCATCGCACACTACTACTACACAGTCCACCGGTGCTCCTGCCTCTAGTGTCTAGAGCGGCATAGGGCACTCCGGATCCCCACCACCTACAAAAAGAAAGAGGAAGAGTGCTCGTCCAGTACAGGCTGATGACCCCGACACGGCTACATGGTCCGGCACGCCAAGGAAGCCTAGCTTCAATGATGACGAACTGGATGCACTTGTGCAGTATGTGTCCGAACATGACGCCGTAATGTTGGTAACTTCAGGGTGTAGGATCACACCTGCTCGACGCCAGGCACACTGGCAGTCCATCGCGGACAGCATAAGTGCCCTTGGGTTTGTGAGGCGCACAGCTGTTGAGTGCTACAAGCGCTGGAACGACCTTAAGCGCAGGGCAAAGAAAAAGCTGGCCTCAAGTCATGCCGCAACTCTGGTGACTGGAGGTGGGTCTCCACAAGAGGACATTGAACTCACTCTACATGAGCATGTTGCTGGGACCTACGTCACAGAGGAGCAGATCCAAGGTGTGGGAGAACTGCCAGATTACGAGGCATTGTCCGGTGAGTGCACATGCATGTGTGTGTGATCCATGTGTATGTTGTTTGTGGGAGGGGTTCTGGTTGAGTGCCAGGTCAGGGTGTGTGTGCCTGAGTGTTTTGGGCCACCCATGTGCTTCATCCAATGCATTTGGCGCACCGGGATTTGGGTATTACAGTATCCCTTCTGCCCACAGTAGGCTTTTTGCACTACATCGCGCCAGTTGCCCTTGAAGTGGCATCTTGCATCAACATTGTTCCGTATTTAGCTGTGTTCATTCAGGCTGATTGTTGAAATTCACCCAGTTCTACTACGCATCACTCTGCCCTATTCTCACATATATGACATGCCTATGGTACATGCCATCTGTGTGATGGCATGTGTCATCTATGTGTATTGGACATGCCACTCCCAGGCCAATGTGTGATGGCACTGCTAGCCAGCATGCAGCTAATGTGTTGCTCTTCCATCTTGGTGTCATCAGTGTCTGACATTTTCCTCCCCTTCCAACTCATGGACAGTGCATGCATGGGAGGGTTATAGTCATGTGGGACATGTGTAAATCAGGTACTGGTACTGTAGCTTGTCTGGCCTAATTGTGTGCCATGGTGCTAATGCCCGTTTCCATTTTTTGTCTTTCATGTTTTTGCAGAGGATGACGCACTTGATGCTGTTGAGGGTGAGGAGATGGTGCAGACCCAGGAGGGATCTGAAGCACGACCAGGCACCAGTGGGGGACGTGGTTTGGTGGTGGGGGAGAACCCTCTCTTGCTGCAGGCCATACTGTCCAGGGGTGTCTCTGGCTGCACCTCCCCAGAACTCTTTTCAGGTGTTGATTTGGATGAGACCTATGTGGTTTCGCAGGTATGTGTTCATGGAAGGGATACTGTTCTGTCCGACCCACCTGCACCAGGGGTAGAGCCCACTATGGGGATGTCAGTGTTGGTAGGTGCGCCTGTGGTGGTTACGGATGCAGGGCCACACTCCGCAACATCTGATCCTGTTCCTGGGCCAGCAGATCAGAGGGGAAAGGCAGTCCTGCAGCCTCAGGCAGTGCCGACACAGCAAGGCGCAGTTCGCCTTGCCCCAGACAGGTGCGGTGCCCGCCAACGCGGTGGCCGTCCGCCACCGGGCAATACCGCATGGGAGAAATCCATATACGGTATGGCCAACCAACAGGCAGCATCATCAGAAATGATTGCTCAAGCCATGGAGAGGGTGGCCACTTCCATTGTCCCCCCAGAAAGGCAGATGGAGCTACTACAGCAGGCAACAGACTCCATTTCCCAATCAGTCAGGGAGGACATGTTGGCATCCAACAGGGACAGACAGGCGGCCCTGGACAATCTGAGGGAATCAATTTCTCTAGATGCCCAGGGACAGAGGGAAGCCCTGAGGGGAGAGGTCCGGCACCTCAGGCAGACTCTTGTGGACCTTGAGGCTTCCACTGTCACCAGGACGGAACAGCTGCTGGAGCGCGTCACCCGTACGCTTTCAGCAGAGACGCAGGCAACTCAGGCGGAGGCCCGGGCAACTCGGGTGGAGGTCCGGGCAACACGTCGGGTGTTGCATGGGGATCTCCGCACCATATCCCTCCAGAACGAGGCCTTCGACACCCGCATGCTTGCTGCCATGGAGGACCAAACTAGGGCTTTGCATGGGCTGCCTCCCATAGCACCACCACCTCCTGTGGCAGCAGCAGCAGAGGTTGAGGAGAGCGAATCCAGCAGTGAATCTCCCACGATTTAGTAGCCCTGCAGGCCATGAGCCCATGGAGGTGTTTTTTTTTTGCCAACATTCACACAGGTGGCTGTTGGTGGGCACCCTGTCCTCGGACCTCCTGGGTGGCCTCCCCCACCCCCCCTGGCCCACACATGGCCATTTTTGATTTTTGATTATTGATTATTGATTTTTCTTTTGCAGTGTGTTGCCTTGTGTGGCTCCTGTGGGCATCCACTGTATTCCGGCTGGGCACATGCAGGCTTGTCCTGAGTTTGGGTTAGATGCTTGGGTTTGTGAGACACACACCCCTCCTGCTTCCCGTTTCCATGGGCTTGCAAAGGGTGTGCCCAAGTGACAGTGAGATACGCAGTGACGTTGGACTCCCACGACATGTGTGGGCAGTCTGTAGTCAATGCTGTGTATACATCCCTAGTGCATATTGTTGTTGTATTGTACACTGCATGGTGTATTGATGTGTGCTTGTGCATCCATGTCTCCTAATTTGCAGGTCCATTCCTCATGTCTTCACAAGGCCGTCCACTTTGGAGATGGAGTTCATGTTGTGAGCAGTGGAGTTCCAGATGTGCCTGGCAACAACACTGTACAGTTGGAGGTGGTGGATGTGCTGGCATTCTCATGTTGTAAGACTACGTATCCTTTACCTTAGTACTGTAATGTTTATGCTATGTGGATTGTATTGTGGTAAGTATTTGGTCATGTGTGTTGTTATTCCTACATTAATGTGGGCATATTGTGTGTGGCCAGTTTCCATTAGAGGGCACTGTACTTTGTGACACTTGTGTCATGTTTGGGGGATGAATTTGTTTGCTCTCACATAGCATGTCATGCCATGGTGTGTTGGGTGGCGGTGCTGGGGAGGAGTTGGGTGACATGGCACTGTTGTCATGTTGTACCTTGCAAGGGGGTAATGATTTTAGCAGCATAGGAGTGTGTCTTTTGATGACACAGCATTGGTGGTGTTTGTGTAGGTAGGGAAGCACACAATGGAACACTTCCAGATGTACAATCTCAGGCTGGTATGGTTGTGACAGTTGACTGTCCATTGACACATCATAATTGTCAGTTACAATCATCATTGATTGTCAGCTGGTATGTGCCAGGGCTGTGTGCACTCCACAGGGGTGTGATTTTATGTGAAGTAATTAGCCACGAGCTGCGTACGGGCTGCCTCACCCCATGCCCTTTCCCCTCCCATGCGCAGCGGGCATGCATGTGGTTGGGGATGTAGGGGCACCACCATGTCCACGGCCAGGCCCCGGCGTGTTGCAACGTTGTGCAGGACACATGCTGCCACTATGATCCTGCACACTACTGGGGGAGCGTATAACAGCTGCCCGCCAGAACGGTCAAGGGAGCGAAAGCGTGACTTGAGCACTCTGAATGTGTGCTCCACGATGCCCTGGGTTGCAATGTGGGCTGTGTTCTATCTTACCTGGGGTGGCGTGGTGGGGTTCAGAATTGGCGTCATCATGTGGGTCCTGAGAGGGTAGGCACTGTCCCCTGGGGAGGTGGTGATGGGTATCATTAGTGGGGTTGTGACATTACTCAGTATCTGACATGCATGCATGCGCAGTGGCATTTATACTCACCGAGCAGCCATGTATCGTCATGCCGCCCAGCTTCTATGTCCCGGTTTAGGGTAGACATTCTGTAGATGAAACTGTCGTGGGTGGAGCCTGGATAGTTGGCGTATACTGAGGTGATGATTCCCTTGGCATCACATACTACCTGGACGTTGATGGAATGCCAGTGCTTGCGGTTTCGATAAATGTGCTCAGTTGCCCTGGGGGGACGTAGAGCCACATGGGTGCAATCAATGGCACCTAGCACTTTGGGGAATTGTGCCACCCCGTAGAAATCCTGGGCGACAGCCTGCCTTTCTGCAGGTGTTCTGGGCAGGTATATGTGCCTGCGGACTGATGGCCGTGCAGTGATGATGGCCAAGACATGGTGTAGGCAGCGTGACTGCGTGGCCTGTGACCCCCCCCCCCACTATGGCACTTGTCCGCTGAAATGATCCAGTGGCCAAGAAGTGCAGTACATTAAGGACCTTCTCCAGGGGGCTGAGTGCTTGGGAGCACAGGGTGGTTGATGTGAGGTCATCCTCCCACTCACTGACCAGGTCGAGTATTATGTGAGGTGGAAACCTGTACCTCCCATACACATGGTCATCAGGCATCCCAAAAAGGCTGGTTCTGGGTGTAAAAATTCTGGCCCTGACTATCCTCCTCCTCCTGCGGTATCCGACGGCCACTGCTGCTAGGAACGGTATATTCATCCTGGCGTCTGAGCTTGTTTGTTGTTTGCGTGCACATTTATGCTGTGCGGGTCAACGTACGCCTACTTCCTGCTGGCGTACGTGTTTCCGGATTGGCCACGTTCGATTCCATGAATACATGTTGTAGGCGAGCGTGTAAAACTTCCAGCGCACCCCTGGAATACACGCACCCAGCCCAATCGCGTGTAAAACTTCCCGCGCACCCCTGAAATACACGCACACGCTCCCCCAGGCCCGATCGGGTGTGAATCTTCTCGCGCACCCCTGAGATACCCGCACCCAGCCCAATCGCGTGTAAGACTTCTCGTGCACCCCTGAAATACACGTACCCAGCCCGATCGCGTGTAAAACTTCTTGCGCACCCCTGAGTTACACGCACACGCTCCCCCAGGCCCGATCGCGTGTGAAACTTCTCGTGCACCCCTGAAATGCACGCACCCAGCCCAATAGCGTGTAAAACTTCCCGCGCACCCCTGAAATACACGGACCCAGCCCAATCGCGTGTAAAACTTCCCGCGCACCCCTGAACTACACTCAACCAGCCCAATCGCGTGTAAAACTTCCCGCGCACCCCTGGAATACCCGCACCCAGCCCAATCGCGTGTAAAACTTTCCGCGCACCCCTGGAATACACGTACCCAGCCCAATCGCGTGTAAAACTTCCCGCGCACCCCTGAAATACACTCACCCAGCCCAATCGCGTGTAAAACTTCCCGCGCACCCCTGGAATACCCGCACCCAGCCCAATCGTGTGTAAAACTTTTCGCACACCCCTGGAATACACGTACCCAGCCCAATTGCATGTAAAACTTCCCGCGCACCCCTGAAATACACGCACCCAACCCAATCGCGTGTAAATCTTCTCGCGCACCCCTGAAATACACGTACCCAGCCCGATCGCGTGTAAAACCTCTCGCGCACCCCTGAGATACACGCACACGCTCCCCCAGGCCTGATCGCGTGTGAAACTTCTCGCGCACCCCTGAAATACACGTACCCAGCCCAATCGCATGTGAAACTTCTCACGCTCCCCTGAAATACACGCACACGCTCCCCCAGGCCCGATCGCGTGTGTAACTTCTCGCGCGCCCCTGAAATACACGTACCCAGCCCAATCGCGTGTGAAACTTCTCACGCACCCCTGAAATACACACACACTCCCCCAGGCCCGATCGCGTGTGAAACTTCTCACGCACGCGTGTTCCCGAAACCCATAATACATGTTCCCCGCTTTGCGTTTGCTAGTCCGGTAAACTGGTCCAGGGTTGGCGCAGCGCTTTGCGATGGTTTTGCGATCTTGATGGCTTTTCCTTGCGCGAGGGCGTTCTTGGGGGCGTAACTGGCGCTGCTGCAGGGTCTCTGCGCCACTCTGCGCCACGTCTGCTTTTGGAGGCGAGAATCCATGAATACGCTGTGCGCGGAAATTGATTTTATCGCACGCAGCTGGCGCAGACATTCGCACGGGCACGCTGTGCGCCAGCCGTGTGCGACACTTTTGTGAGGAATTACATGAATCGGCCTGTATAGCTATGGCCTTTGTTGTTATATTTCCTTTATGTCATAATTAATAATCTAGCCTCGCTTAGACAATTCTCAGTCAGTGCAGACATTAGTCCCAATGTAGGCTTCTTTGTTACGCAGCCAATTTGGAATGGTATCCGCGTTTCATGAATTACAAGCAGTTACATTTCATCATACCAGTGTACAGACACGTAATAATATTGTGACTAATCGTGTATTCATTATATTACAATTACATTTGGTTTTACGAACATGTTTGCTCATCTGTATGAAAAAATGTATGTATTTGTTGTTATCCCTTTTGGGTATCTACCATTATTGCGATGTAAAATGTTACAACTACTTAACTGTAATTGTATTTTCTATGTTTGGTGTTTTATTGCAGTCTCTTTGTAGGGCAAGCTATTAGCCAATTGCAACCGTTTGTGGTAACAATAGGATATTTATTAAGTATCCAAGTTGTGCCAGTTGATACTCTCATGTTTTGACCCTATGAAAGAGACATATGTCATGTCATTACAAAAAGACAAAGGAGTGGAGAGAATTGTTGCATTTGCATCTAGGGTCCACAAGGGTGCTGAGCCCAGATATTCAGAGGATTTATGTGTTTTGTGGGCCATAAGAAAGTTTAGAGCATGCATGTGGGGCAGGAGGTTTACTAGTCAATGTGGCCTTTTGTAGCAGTCTTTACATCAAAAGAAGTTGATGGATATCACTCAGAATCGCAAATTGGGTAACCTCGCTCTCAGTTTGGGCCTGGCAAAGAGAATGTAATTGCTTAGTATTTATCCTGAAATAAAACAGGTGTGGCTGAAGTGGCAGATGAAACAGGAGAATCTTTGCAAGAGGTGTTTGTGGTGTCTGAGGACACCATTTCTTGGGATGACTGGGAGGAAGCCAATAGGGAAGATGCTGAATTGTGTAGGATGCGAGATCTGGTAAATAATGAATTGTCCAGTTGGAAAAGTGAGTACGGTTTGGAGGCCTTTTATAGAATTAATTGAGTGTGGAGGACAGTCATGTCATGGGTTCAGGTCGCATTGTTCTCCCTGCAGGTGTAAGGAAGAGATTATTGTAGTTGGCTCATAGTGGGCATCTTGGGATGACAAAGACTAAGGGTTGCCTAAGGGCAGGCTATTGGTGGCCAGGACTAGACAAAGAGGTGGAAGAATTGATCAAGGAGTGCGTAGAGTGCTTCGCATCAGACAAGGTTCTTAAAATATATGTGTAGCCACTTAAACCACTGGATTATCTGAGGATGCCTTGGGACTATGTCACATTGGATATATTGGGGCTGGTTTGGTTGAAGGGTGGCATAAAAAATATGCGTTTGTCTTGGTTGATTTGTATTATAATCGGGTGGAGACCAAGGTTGTTCAAGAGGCAGATTCAAGGGCAGTTGTACCATTTCTGGATGACATTTTTTTAAGAGAGGGGTTTCCCAGCAAACATTTAACTGTCAATGGAGTACAATTCGACTCCAAAGTTATAAAGGGGTTCTTGCCGGGGATAGGAGTACAACAACACAAATCTTCACAGTTTCATCCATCTACCAATGGAGTTGTTGAAAGATTTAATAGAACGTCATGCAGTATATTCACGTGGTGATTCAGGAAGGTAGAAGCTGGGAAGAAGATATAGACAAAGTCGTATATGCATATAAATTAGCTCCACATGCAACCACAGGGTTGGTGCCCTTTGAAATTCTGAGTAAGAGGAAGGCAGCCATATCAGTCTGTCCGCTATGATTGGGTAGGATGAAGTTTGTGGATTGGAAAGAGGAGATGCTTAGAGGAAGAGTACAATATAAATGTGAGGGCATGAAACATATAATGAGAAAAAGGTCTGACTCACCAGAGTGGAAGAAGGGGATAGAGTTTGGGTATGCAGATCTTGCGGTGTGAGTGAAGGTCAGTTGAGAGTGTGTACAGCAATGGCTGATGTTGTAGAACTAGAAAATGGAAGGACAATGAATAAAAGTGTGATAGCAGTGAACCCCTCAGTAAGTGGGGTTAGTGGTCGAGTAGTGAGGTGATGAGATGGTATGCTCCAATGTGGTTCCTTACATGTGTATGAGGAGGGAGGTGTGTCATGGTTATTCAGGGAGGTGCAACTCACAACTTGGCAGAAGATGCGCACCAACATAGCAACATTCATAACCACCAAAACTGTACATAACACCTTCGACCCACCACTGCCACGCTTGAGCACAGCCTGCCCCACATTGTGCCTACAACCTTCTCTCCTGACCATCAATACAAAAGCCAAACACCTCTGATCTCAGGGTTGCCACCCACAACCAAAGACTGCCCCTTAGATGGGCTAGCACGCGGACCTACTACACCCTGAATATACAAAAGTAACCATCTAAATAAATCTCTCCAAGCTCAGAGTGACACAACCAGCAAGATGCCACATAGTCCACAACCAAGGGTAGCACACGACCACAACCACACAATCACCTCACTCACACCACACAGAAGAAAGGGTGACAACAATCAATTCAAGCTATGATTCCCACACAACATAATTACCACCAGATCCCAATCTGTTGGACAGACAAACTAGGCAAGCTGCGTGTCAGATTTTAACAAGAAGGACAAAACTAACCTTTAAACCGCTGAATCACTGGTGACCAGAAACAATGTAAATGGGTTGCCATATTAATCAACCACACAATATATTGCCAACAACATCTAGAATGGGGTTCCAGATGCCGCTGGGAAGGTTGATAAACCACACAACATTTTAACATTCTTGACGGGGAGCAACCCATCATACATTTGACTATCTACAGTCATCTAAATCCACTCGGCTGAGCCCCATCTAACCTGAATCACTCTCCATCTAGCAAGGAACACTGCCTATTTCCACTGGGCACTTATGTTAATACACACTCGGATACATCACCATCCAGCAAGTAACACTGCCTTTTCCACTGGACACTTTAAATGCACACACTGAGACAACATACCTGCTGAGGTGTGGAGGTGTCCCAGGCCACACCAGCATACCACTCACGGCTACAATGTGGGCAGCCCCCCAAACCCCCACACCAGCCATCTCAACACTGATCATTCCTGTTCATACACCACAGCCCAGTCTAACTTTATTTCCTTTATGCTGAGTGCCCTAATATTTTCAATATTTTCAACCATCAGAAGAGTTCCTTATGAACTAAGAGTAATATTCAACTACTCCTAAAAAATGATAATATTCCCTGCTTATCTTTTGGAGGTTCAGGTCCAGCAATGGAAGCCACCAGACTTTCCTTGGGCGAGTAGCCCTCTCCAGTAGGTTTCTGCCTTAGCTTATCATTTTCTGGTACTCTGAAACAACATTTACTCCTCTGTAGTGTGTGACCTGCTCCACACACTTTTCCAAACATTACATACAATTTGTCATAATGTTCCTTCACAGTTGTCCCCATCACCAATATATGATCCTGATAAAAGATCACACTGGCCCTCATTACGACCCTTGCGGAAATCGAAAAACGATGGCGGAAATGCAATACCGCCATCGAATAGCGCTCGGTGCGACTATGACCCGTCACCGCAAAGTACGAAGCCATTAGCGACACTGTAGTGAACGCCAACGCTAACTGCACCAAGCACGCGCGCGCGCGCCATGCCAAACCGCAAACACCACCATGGTGCAACGGTACGCCAATTCCGACCCTAGCGGACATGTACCTAACGCCATCAGGCATGGCGTAATGTACCATTCCGCCATGGCGAGAAGTACGGCATCGCGAATCAACCGTAAACGGCCCCACTGAGTGCCTGTACACCGCTCCCTGCCCACAAAGTACAACTCCCCGTAGGTGCAATGAAGCCACAATGCAACCATTGAAATGTACAAGTCACCCATGCATGCCAACGAACAAAAGAAACACAACAGGGGCCAATGGGAGCTGCAGGGCACAGATGGCACGAATACAGAAGCCATCCCAATGGACATGACCACAGTCCCCCACCAAGAAACGCACGCAAACACAGGCACCTGTGACCAGCAATATTCCGAAAATCACATCATTCCACCAGTCCACCTGGCTGACCGGCATCTCTTACACAAAACCCAATCCCCCGCCCCTGAGCATGACAACATTCAAACTGTCATATTGGCAGCCCCCATCCCTGACCTCACTGGGCTTCGTAGGCAAACGCGGCCAGTACAGTACCACGCAACTAAACCCCGAAGCCGGAACCCGATGCAGATCTCCCCACAATACATCGCCCCCCAAATTGGCATATGCCACATCACTTGCAAAGAAAAACGCTACACGGGCCAAATCCGAATAGAAATTTTATGCACATCAAAATCACCAAGCCCATACAGCCATCAGGCCATGAACTCCAAAACACCAATCACCATTGTGGGCTGCTTCCGCAAGAAATGACCAGCCACTACCTGTGTGTCGCCCTGTTCCCCCATGGTACACAGAGCCACAATCACGTACGAAAAGGCAACATGGAAGCGCACAGAACCGCAGGGCCGTCCCAATGGGGAGGCACTAGTCCAGCTGAAAGGCCGAAATGTTGCTCCGAGCCACCAGTACTGCGTAAGGGCATGTGGGCCATTGGCGATCGTCCCATAAGATCATAATGCTGCTCCACTGATTAACACGAAGCAGCAGGTGTCGGGAGTAAAATCCATCTGCAGGAGTGGCATACAGATGGCAGTGGCAAAAGGGGAGGAGATACCTGTCAACCAAAAGAAAAGAAAAAGAACAGAATGGCCATCAGAACTACATTCCAACTACTCACTTCAATGATCACACGAAATCCACAGCAATATGCATGCTAGCCCAACCAAAAGGATCATCACCACCCCAAAACCACTTGCGACTCATAACCATCTATATCGAGGTGCAAACACCATCACAAACAAGTGTACCTGTGCATGCGTCTGTCAAAACAGATTCCATCAGATGGGAATGTTAACGTGCATGGACACAAGTGTCTGAGGGCGCCTCGAGACAGGGAGGGCTCAACAAGGCCAGATGGACGATGGTCCCACAATGGCAGCCCTGCATCACATAGCGTAGGGGAGGCGGATAGATCCCAAGAAGCCCTGTACATGGCAAACTCTGTATCAAATCACCTGCCCATGCATCCATCCATCATTCCCTCATCCCGGGATCAAAATGCCTGAATAATTACTCACATAACATTAGAAACATCCATTGAGTCCGTGCGTTATGCAGCCTGCTAAATCCACAGTGCCCCAGCCCGTAATTCCAGTGTTGTGAAGTAACATGTATTTGGGAACGGCCGGCCTCATCGCCCACGTAGCTATTGCGCATCCCAAACTATTCATATCAATCATTGCTCCCTCGCCATGGGTCCTGTCTCAAGGACATAGAACAATAGAACGTTACATTTGCAGTCAGACCTGTGGGCATCTCCTCGCCGCTAGCTGGAAACCGAAAGCGCCGCCCCTCGAATTCCTCATTTGCAACATCACGTCGAAAAGGCATCTGTGGCCGTTTGAAATCACTAATTATTCCATCGAGTGCGGCTGTGTGTGAAAATGGCAACTGCCTTCACCCACGAATGGGACGCCCCGCCCGTCGTTGCAACTCGGTACAGTGATGCATGAGGGCCCACCGTTACTCGAGTACTACGTTCCACTGACCCCTCACAAGTCAGTTCGCGACTGCACAGATAGTATGTGAAACAATGGGACCACAGCAGAATGAACATATCAACCAATCTTACACGGCCATCGGGTACAAATACATGATTGCAATAGCAAGATACAATTCCCCGAATTGCAGCGTTGTGCGCGGGACGTGCTCGGCCAAAGGGGAGAGCAGTTTGCACAGGTGGAATCAATCACCACAGGTGGAGGCCATACAGCCTGAAAACACATAAATTGCACAGCCAGTCTCCTCCAACAACCACACCGAAATGCTACCGGCAGGACTCGCGATGTTGGCCCTGGGGGACCTGATAGCACTGCAAGCGCTCCGACTCCAAGAAGAAGACGAACACCAATTACAACCAGCCGCACGGAGGAGACGCAGGAGGAGGAGGAGGCCAAGGCAGGGCCAGCAAGGGCTGCCAGCACAGCCACTACCACCACGCGGGCAGCCCGCAATCCCACGCCTCCGAGCACATCCGTTCAACCTCACTGATGAGCAGATCCACACCCTCTACCGTCTGGACCGGGACACCATAACCGCCATTGTGGACATGACACAGGCTGACCTTGTCAGCATGATAGATAGCCCAACCGCCATCCCACCCCTACTGAAGGTGGTGTCTGTACTCCACTTCCTGGCCACAGGCACCTACCAGCACACAGTCGGACAGTTGCATGGCATTTCTCAGCCACTGTTCTCACGGACACTATTGCAAGTGCTCGATGCCCTCCTGAAGCACGCAGACGACTACATCTCTCTACCACGCTCGGAGCAGGAAATAACCAACACAAAAGTGGGATTCCATGCACTTGCCGGCATACCGGGTTGCATTGGTGCCATCGACTGCACCCATGTTGAATTGGTCGTCCCACATGCCATGGAGGCCCAGTACCGCAACCGAAAACAATTTCATTCCCTGAATGTACAGATGGTGTGTGACTCCAACAGGATCATTACACGTTGTTGTGCCCGATTCCCTGGATCAACCCATGGTTCTATGGTCTTGAGGAACTCTACAATACCACGCTACATGGAGCGACACGCAGGGAACAGATCCTGGCTACTCGGTGAGTCTCATTACATGCATGATGATGTGGGGTATGTGAATTGGCATTGACCTGCCAGGAAGGGGGGGGGGGTGTGCGTACGTATCAATGGCATTCCACATCATACGTTTCTCGTCCACATACAGGTGATGCTGGATATCCACTGAAGAGATGGCTCCTCACACCAGTCCGGAACCCACGGGACCAGCATGAGGAGGACTACAACCATGCCCACTCACGTACCCGTGTAGTCATTGAACAGGCATTCGGCCTACTGAAGACCCGTTTCCGCTGCCTCAGCAGGTCTGGCGGGGCACTCCTGTACCGCCATGAGAAGGTTGCAAAGATGGTGATGGCATGTGTCATGCTCCACAACATGTGCGTACGTAGAAATGTGCCCATGCCCCCTGACGCAGAACTGCAAGCACCTGAAGATGGTCATGATGAGGGTGGGGATGTGGTAGCACCTCATGGAGTCTGCGAGGCACCGGAGGCCCGTGACATTCGTCAGCATCTCATTGATGTATGCTTCTAGCACTCACGCCTGGTGGCTGATACATGGACACGGGACTCGTGGCACTGCGTGTGTCTGGGACATGCACAATATGGACTGTACGCCTATGATGGCCTAGTACACAAAGATCAATGTCCACACTTCTCATTGGTTGATCGTGCACTTTTTATGGCATATGTGATATCATGTTGAACACCCTATCGACCCGCCACCCAAGTGAGCCCAACACACCCCCTCCACCCTCCTACCTCCCCCCCGAACACCAGTGTCCAAAGATGCTCATTGTCAGTGGGCTGTCGCTATTGCATGCCCCCTCTGCGGGTATCAGGGGCACCCCTGCCTGTGGAGCGCAGGTTCCTTCCAGATCTACGTTGGGGGCTGCCCTGGACGGAACTTGCAACGGATGATGTGTCTGCCTGCTCACGTCCATGCATGTCCCTAAGGGTTTGCGAGAGCTCAGTGAGCACACGGCGCACTGCGGCAAGTTCGGCACATACGTCTTTGGACGTCGCATGCAGTTCCCCCCTCAGGCTCTCGGTGCTTCTCTCAATTTGTGCCCTTAGCGTCTCTGTACCTCTCTCCATTTCTGCCCTAAGTGTCTCAGTTGATGTTTCTATGTCTGCCTTAGTGCCCCCACATTCATCGGCATGGTCCTTGAGGAGTGTGGCCAGTTGCTGCTGTTGTTCGATCAACTGGTCGAGGGACTGTTGCCTCTGCTGGGCCATGGCCATTTGCGGGGGTGTCACAGAGGGGCTGTTGTCCTCATGTTGCCTTGCCACAGGGCTTGTGGGGGATGGGCAGTCGTCGTCTGGTGGGTGCCCCTGCGTGGTATCCTCATGTTGTACGGGATGGAACAGACAGGGGGATTGGGACAGGTCATGGATGGATCTGACTTCGGCATCCCCGTTTTCTGTGTCCGAGCATGCTGCCATCAATGGGGTGTCACCTATGGTGCTGCTGCCACCAGAGGCAGTGCCTTCTGTGGCATCCATTGGGGGGACCTGTGGTGGTGGTGTTGTGGGCATGCTGGCTGCTGGGGTGCCTGTTGATGTTCCCTCCTGTGTGCTGCCACCTGATTTGTGCTGCTGCCGTGTCTTGATGCGTGCAGCTGAGGTGGAGGGTCTCTGGCCGTTGGTCTTGGCCCTCTTTGCAGGTGTGCTGGTAGGGGTGTCCTGTAGCTCGTCGTTTGGATCGGACCCTGTGGTGGAGTAAAGGAGGGCGAGGGTTATTGATGGGTCTGTGGGAATTGGAATGGCATTGTATCACATGCATTGGGGTGGTACCTGAGGGTGATTTGGGTCGGGGCCTTGGAGGTGCTTTGATTTGTGTGTGGAGTGAGGGTGCAGTTGTCTGGCAGCCTGCAGTTAGGGTGTGCCTGCTGCACGTGTAGTGCGTGTATTAGGGGTTTTTAATTATTTATGTATTTATTGTGGGTTTTAACGTGCGCTTGCAGGCCGATGTGTGTGGCCGTTCTCCTGGACATGTGTTTCTGTTGCACTATGTGGACGCATGGTACTTCACATGGATGGAATGTGTGGATTTGGCATTGTTTTATCTGGCCCACCTACCTGAATCTTCGGATGTCTGCACTCCTTTCTCCATCCCTCCGACTCCCTCTATGCTCTCCATTCCGATGGTGGAGGCACAGATTTCTTCCCAGGGGGTCAACTTGATGGGTGATTCAGGACCTCCCCCGGTGGCTGTGGCAATGTTGCGGTTGGCAGAGAGTATGCTGCGGACGCGTATCCGCAGGTCGTCCCATCGCTTGCGGCATTGCTGTGGGGTGCGGGGTGCGGTCCCCACCGCACTTACCCGCTGTGCCACCAGAGCCCATATGGCCTTCTTGTTTGCAAGTGCCGTCCTGGTCATTTGCGTGGAGAAGACGACGGCAGCATTCTCCTGGAGGGTCTCTGTTAGCACGGTGAGTTCCTCACGGGAGAAGTGGACCTGCCGCTTGCGGTCGCACGCTTTCTTCGCTACTTTTCCCATTTTTCTTGGTTTCGCTAGGGTGGTTGACGGGTTGGGGTGTGTTTCAGGGTAGTGATTTTAGTGGTTGTGTGGTTTTAGTGTATTTATAGGTGTACGCCGGGATGTTTCCCGTTCCGGGCCCATGTTTTAACTTCCGTTTCCGTATATTTCCGGCCACCGTACTTTCCGGTAGGCGCACACTGCGGTGGCCGCTAAGAGGGGTGGCGGTATTGCACCTAGGGCGCCGTACGGCGGCGGTGTGGGCCGTTTTGGGGTCATTTCCGCCATCGCGGACTTTGCACTTCCGCCATGCCGTGGTGCTCGTGCCCGATGGGTCGGAATGGGCCGCACTTTGCTCCTTCGTGCAATGGCGGAAACGCTATTTACGCTGTGGCGCTCCGGTCAGTCGCTTTCCGCCAGGGTCGTAATGAGGGCCACAGTCTACTCCACCAAGTATTGCTTTCATGACACGTTGAAAGAAGGCTGCCGCAGAAATAAGGCGAAATGACACTCTTTTAATTCAATATTTCCCTGCGTGAGTAATAAATGTTGTGAGGTCTCCTGAGTCAGGATGCAACAATACGTGGTGGTAAGCGGAGGCAAGGTCCAAAGTGGTGAATACTCTAGCACTACTAGCACAATTAAACAACAACACTCCCATTAAGGGCTCTTAAGTCAGCACTCAAACAAGCACTGCCGTTGGCCTTCCAAACATTCAGATGCTTCTACGGCATCTATTACGTATTCTGACTGAAGTCTCTTAATCTCTTTTGATACTTTTTCACGCACGACAAGTAGAACTCACCTATGTTTGCCCACTACCGGAATTACATCTTTCTTGAGTCTAATCTTGTGATGATATCTCTTTAAACACCCTAAACCTTCTCTCAAAACATCAGCATATGAGTCCGCTGGGTGAGAAGAGGGTGATCCTGCCACAGCAGCAGCACTCTGTGGCATAAATCACAATATTCATGTAAATCTGCTGGTACCAACCCAACAAACAACCTCCTTTCTCTGAGACATAAACCTTCACCTTTGTTTGTCTCGGTCAACATTCTAAAGTGGCTACAAAACACCCTACCATACCTACCATACCAATATGAACACCACCATAAGCTCTTGTGTTGATATTAGGCAGACGCAAACTTGTACTTGCGAACTTGTGCTGCCAAGTTTCTCTGTTTATAATGGTGTAGTCAGATCCGGAATCAATAAGCATGCTCACCTCAAAACCATTTACCAGAACCATAGCATGTGGCTTCTTGTCTAGCCCTTGGCTGGCCCAAACTCACTCACAGCCCAGCTCACACCATATGCTTCCACATCTGTACAAGTATCTTCCACATGGTCATATTCAAACGCTTCTGTAATTTCTCTCACGCTCCTCTGAAAGAAATGTTGGCAATATTGGGTGAAATGTACTCTCCTGCCACACTTGCCACAAGCGGACACACTTGTATTATATCTGTTCTGTGCTCCCTTCCGATCCTAATTCTGCCCATGTTCATCCTTCTTGAGAAGAGGTTTTCCTGGGGTGAAGCCTTTCTTTTTTACTGCAGTTGGTTTCTTTAATTTTGGAAGGCTCACTGCCTTCAATAAATCTTTGTGATCCTTATTGTCCAATTCTTTAACACAGGCTAACATGTGTTCCAATCTCTTTGCAAAATATGTGACCTCCTCCAAACTAGGGTTCCCCCTTGACCCTTATCTCTTCTCTTACTTTTAACATGAATCGGTCTCTCAACCTTTCGTCACATGACTGTCCAAAATTGCATCTATTTGCTAACTCCCTAAGCGCAGTGACATCGGTTTCAATAGATTCCTCTTTCTCTTGTTCCCGGGTGGTCAAATGATAGCGTTGCAAAATAATGAAAATAATGCTCACTTTTTTCTCCAAGTGCTTATTCGTCTTCCTCAAGATGATTTCACATGGATTGGTGCAGCTTCACCCTCCCCATCACCTTGCGTATATGCACGTAACTCTGGGAGGCTTTTGAGAATGTGCCTGCCTTCAAAGCCAAGACAATGCATAAGGAGAGCCCTACAGCACTCTATTCTGTACGATGGCCCATGGATGGCCATGCCATAATCCTGGAACTCTTACTTCCACGTGTCCCAGCGCACTACATACTCACCAGGGTATGGAAGGAATTACGCCGGGAGGTTTGCCATGTTTACTTACATTATACCCTTCCTCTTTGTATAGAGGGGTCAAAGTATCTCACAGTACACACTTAAGTGAGGCACACGACTGACAGTCTTCAGTAGAGGAAACACGTAACGTTGATCATAATCAGTATTAATTCCTTAGCACCTATCAGTCATTTATGTGTCGCAGGGGCCCACAGACCCTTCACCTGAAAATTAAGTGAAAGACTGAACAACCTTCTTCCGCTCCAGGAGGCTAACCGCCACTGCACCGAGGACGGCGACGAGGTTCAATTAAGCCAGGCCCGACACAAGCCCTAGGGTCTCTGCATCAATCCAAAGGGAACAAAGTGACTGCAAACAATCTTGATGAAAGAAAGCAGTTCCACCACCAAATAACACAGGCAGGCTGGCCTCCAAGGATACATCTCATCACCAATTCTGTTATGACTTCAACCACACCTGATACAAGGTGAGTTTTTGAAGTATGTATTTCATATAAAATAGAATGCTCCAATTGCTCCACTAACAGTCACTCACAGAGCAGCAGAGCCCATTTTAAGCAAAGCACAGAACGTAGAATTTTAACAGGTTGCCCTAAAGACAGGATAAACAACCCATCACAAACCCTGCACGGGTGTGCTGAACCATCTGGACTGAATGTAAACACACCATGTTATTCATAGCTGTAAGTACACCCACAGCAGTTTGTGTGAGACAGGCATGGTATCAAGAGAGAGGACACAGACAACATATATATATTTCTAAACAAAGCTTTATTAATAATCAGGATGGTCTAACGCCTAACTAACCCTATCCTATGGTGGGATTTTCCCTACCTAAAGAGATCCAAGCAAAGTCTGAGCCTACAAGTCAAAATCAAAAAGTTTGTCTGTGTTAAAACCTATGCTTTTCCTCACAAATACAACAGAATCTATTAGGTAAATGTTCTCAACCAAATATAAGTGTTCAAAAGTAAATGTGCAGCTACTGGCAATTTAAGTTCATTGAGAGTTCTATGTCTCAAGTTCAATACAGTTCCAAGGTAACTTTGTTTCAAGGAGGTTTGATCAAGTACTGAAGCTACCTTCTGTGGGTTCACAGGCATCACAGTTCGCAGCAAAAGAGGGTCTTGGGTTTCCCTTCCCCAAGTGCAAATGTAATCAAGTTCATACAACACTGTGATCTTGGGACTCCCGTCCCCAAGATAACTACTCTCCAGTTCTTTGGTTCTCAGGGTTCCCTTCTCCAAGCTGTACACTGAGTAGTTGACCTGTTTCTCTGTTCACAAGTTCAAAAGAGAATACAGGGTTTGTTGGACCTGTCCTTTGGTTAGCTTCACCAAGGGCACACACTTCTTTGCTGCTTTTCCAATACTTGGAGGTTTCTGGTGTAGGCACAATTGTCAGACCCCACGGCCTACCCATTGCCAGTCACGCAACCACATAACTTGTTTGTGATTTGACTTTTGATGTTGGCAATGTCTGTGTTAGGAAACTTCCTGGTTTAGGCACGGTTGTTAAACCACACGGTCCACCCATCACAGGTCACGCAACCTTAAGTTTCCCCAAAGCCTTCCTTCAGTAATATTCAAGACAACTCTTCATAAATGCAATATTTACTTGGTTACACTTAAACCACGACTTTCCTGCCACTCAATATTCAGTCAAAGTAATGTTGCCTGGTATTTATCAGGATAATGCCTTTCATTCAGTTTGGTTTTCAGTAAATGTAACTTTAAGTTGTGCAGGCATGAATGGCACTTTTTGTGCTGTTCAGCATTCAGTTAATGCAGTTTTCAATTGTGCAGGCTTAAACAGCACCTTTCATTCAGTGCGGCTTTCAGAAGTGTAATATTTCACTACTTCCATAAACCGTTATGATTTCCAAAGTCCCTTGGAGTGCTCCGGCGCTCCTAGTGCATCCTGACTCTTCTTGAGTCTCTGCATCTTTGTATAGGGGCTTTTCCCCAAGCCGGAAAAACATCCCCCTAGTTTACTGGATGCTCTGCTCAGCACACACTGGCCTTTGTGCTTGGATCGGCCTCTGCTGTACACCTTCCCTCACAAGGGCTCCCAGTCCTGCATAGTCACCTCGGCAAGACTGTCGGGATCTTTGACGGCATGTCAGCATCTCCATTTTTCGCTCCTCATTATGTTAATTCCTTTGCTCTCTTTTCCTTCTGCGACTGCACACCTCATGTGCTTCTGGATTCCACCTTTTATACTCTCTTCTACTACTGACAGGCTGCAGGTGGACCAAGGTGTACTCAATTGCCTGACCCTGCTTGAGCCTATTAGTGTGACATGCCTGCTCTTCATTGCTACATGCCTCCAGACCACTCATCCTCGTCCCAGTACCAGAGTGTTGTTCGTAATGGGAAATCTGTACTATTCCTAGTTGCCTCTTTTTCTTCTCAGTACTTAAGGGAAAACTACATAGGGAGGATGGGATGAGATTGACAATAGCCCAGAAAGGCTAAGTGAGGGGAGGGTATGTCAGTATCAGAAAAGGGGGATACCATGTGTCACCTTCGGGTACCCTCTCTCCAAGCCCCAAGGACCCTCCACTCAGGTGATCCTCTCTCACTTGTCCATCGCCAGGGTCGGGATCCAAAAGCGAAGGCCCTTCCCTGGCCACCTGAACAGAAGAGTTTCTCATATACCCTTCCCCAATGCGTGATGGACCTAGGGGTTTCACAGGAGAATTTTGCGAGTTAGTAAATATTATCTTGTTCCTGACCTCTCTGATGTTCCACTGAGAAGCAATATGATTGAAGGTCCAGGAACCATCGCATAACTCTAGGGTTGGATGCTTTTTTCTGGCCAGACTAGTGGAGAATGATCAGTGATCAGCCTGAATGTTCGACCTAGTAGATAACATTTAACATGGAGAATGGCCCACTTTATAGATAGATCTTCCAATTAGATGACTGCATAATTCCTCTCTTCAGAGAACAATTTTTGACTAATATACAATATTGGATGTTCCAGTCCATCATGATCTTGAGATATAACTGCACCTAATCCTGTCAGAGAGGCATCTGTTTGAAGAATGAATTCTTTAGATAAGTCTGCTACCTTCAAGATGGGACTTTGACATAAGACTTGTTGCAGAGTGTTATAACAAATGTTATCTTCTGCATCTCATTTAATTTTCTGAGGCTCTGCATTTTCAGACTATCTTTCAATTTGGCAGTTTTACTAGAGACATTTGTGGTGAACCGCCTATTAGCCATAACAAGGATCTTAGATCTTTCTTGGTCTTTTATATGTGAGTTTCACGGACTGCTCAGACATTTTCCTGTTGGGGCTGAACACTACCATTAGCTACAAAGAACCCCATGTATTTAACAGCTGATTAAGCTAACTTACATTTCTCAGGGTTGGCTGTTAATCCAGCATCCCTTAAGGCTTTCATAACGGTGTACAGATGAAATAGATGGTCCTCTCATGTTTGGCTATGAATCACAATATCATCGATATATGCCCCACAAAAGTTAGAATACTGTTGAACAATCGTATCCATTAGCCTCTGAAATGTTGCTGTAGCACCATGGAGACCAAATGGCAAGACCTTAAAGTGAAACCGTCCTATAGGAGTGGCAAAAGGAGTTTTTTCCTTGTCAGGTTCCAACAGTGGAACCTGCCAATAGCCCTTGGTAAGATCTAGAGTTGACGAATATAGACAGCATTACCTAGTTTATCTATCAAATCATCGATGCATAGCATTGGATAGGTATAAAAGGCAGAATTTGTATCCACTTTCCTAAAGTCGTTACAGAACCTCCAACTACCATCAGGCTTTGCCACCAACACGATGGGAAAGGACCACGGGTTAGTCAAAGTTTCAATGATATTGACCTTCACCATCTATTCTACCTCTTTAATAATAATCTCTTTGCGTGATTCTGGCAAACGATAGTGTCTCAAATGTACCACCTTGCCTGCTGGAGAGCGAATATGGTGATATATGCCCTTCACCCTTCCAGGCTCTTCTCAGAACACATCTGGAAATTGATCTATTAAATCTGAAAGATCTTGTTTTTCATTATTTGTGTGATCAGGGGGAATACGAGCGGTGGTTTCCACTTCGCTACCTACTAAGCAGGATAATATAGTGGCATTAGACTAAGCTGGGTTCTTTTTCCATTCTTTCAAAATATTTATATGATAATCCTGTGTCTTCTGTCACAGATCTGGTTGTAAGAACTTGTAATCACAGGGCCCCACCTGTTCAACTACAACATAGCGTCAATGCCATTTAGAGACTAGTTTGTTGTCAGATATAGGTGACAACACTAGTACTTTGTCAAGAAACCACGGCAGGCTAAGGGGCTTAGGCTTCTGCATCATCCCCAGAAGTCGTCGTATTCTGGTGCTGCGGCTCCCATCATACCCCGTTGCAAACGACATAGGATTAAGGCGCTTTGTTCTACCTCATTGCTCCGTACTTCTTTCAGGGAGCATTGGGGATTGCCATGAAAACGCTGGCGTTACGCGTTCCGTAGGTCATGTGTTTCGGCACGGCCAGCCGTTTCTTCACGGTCATGTGAGAACAGTGTACCTTAATAGACTCCTCCCACAACTTACTTGCTGCTTCTGAATCTGGTATTCTACAAGCTAGGTTACTTTGTGATTGCTCGTCTTTGATTCTGGCTATGTTATTCGGATTGGTTTTGCCTAAGCCCTTGTCTGCATTGTTTTTGGACTGTTCGGTTATTTGACCTCGGCACAAACTTTTCTCTGCCCGCTCTTCGGATTTGTTTATATTTTTGCTCAAACATTGCCAGGAACCCGGAACGCCTTGAAACCTTGTTTTCTCTTGTGAATTGGTTTTGTCCTTTGTCCACATCATTCGGTCTGCTTCGAGTCTGCATAGAACTCATCTGGATCAGAAACTTCAGCGGAGCGTAACAGCTACACAACGCCTTTCATCCCTGCTTTTCCCTATCAACTGTCCGTCGATCTACAACAGCTACCACCTTCTCTGGCGTTCTGGACTAGAGACTGCCTTGTGAACGCTCTTAGGCGTCCTCGTTTCGTCGGGTTTAGGGTTTGGATTACTCGGACCTTAAGACTTCATTGTGGGACTTTTTTAGGCGTCTGCGTGCCGGCGGGTGTCAGGCACTATTGGATTGTGTTCTCTCACTTGACTTCTGTGACACTTCTTCTATACTGATGCTGTTCCTACCCTCTTGGTAAGACTTCCTTTTTCTATGCTTGTCAGTTTTGTTACTCATTGATTGTTGTCCTTCCTGTTCATTTATCTGTACCTTTTTGGTCCTTCTTTGCAGGATTACAATCCACCACGCCTTGCATTGCCTATTGCCATGGTGTTCATCTACTTCTGTTAAAGATCAGCGGTGTTCTTGAGGCGTTAGCCATCTTTAGACCAATAGACTCCTCAGACAGTTCATACGTACTCCTGAGGGGTACATTGGCAAAAAGAACTCATCGGCTACACAATGAGTTCAACTGTCTGTTAAAGGACTACTCCGTGGAATTCCTGGAAAGTCCTTACATACTTTCTGTCTAAAGCAGAAGGACTGTAATGAGACTTTCTGATTGTAAGAAGTCTTCTGTTGTTCTTGGGCTTTGACCATTTGGGATTGTACAAGTAATCAGACTGTTGCCATTAGACTAAGCAGAGTTCTCTTTCCATTCTTTCAAAATATTTATATGATAATTCTGTGTCTTCTATCGTAGATCTGGTTGTAAGAACTTGTAATTACAGGGCCCCACCTGTTCAACTACAACATAGAGTCAATGGGCCTCATTACGACCCAGGCGGTAAGTTACCGCCTGGGCCGTGACTTTACCACCATGGCGTAAACTACGTTTACGCCATGGTGGTTGGCGGACTTACCGCCCCATTCCGACCTTGGCGGGGCGGTAAGTCCCCAATCCCCATTTACCCTTCCCCATTCCCATTTTTGCCCCATAGGGCATAATGGGAGTGGGGAAGGCGTTAATTACGCCACCGTAAATTACGGTGGCGTAATTAACTCCATGGTCCCTTAGCGCCATGGATTCTAACACCTGCTAAAAGCAGGTGTTAAAAGCGCCATGGCGCTAAGGGACCTCGTACTCAGGCGGTAAGGGTCGGCGCTGTTAACGCTGCCGTAAACCCCTTACCGCCTGGGTCGTAATGAGGCCCAATGCCATTTAGAGAGTAGTTTGTTGTCAGATGTAGGTAACAACACTAGTACTTTCTGTCTAATGCAGAAGAAGGACTGTAATGAGACTTTCTGGTTGTAAGAAGTCTTCTATTATTCTTGGGCTTTGACCATATGGGATTGTACAAGTAATCAGACTGTTGCCATGTGTTGAGTCTGGCTGCAGTTTGAGAAAATGGTATAGAGCCCACCCCTCTCTCTTCCCAGGTTTACCTGAGCATATCCAATATATCTCAGGGCACCCTCTAATAAAGAAATTCAAAAGGGGAAAACCCAGAAGAGACCCGGGGTGTTTTCTGCATTGCGGATAATGCCCATGGAATCATTTGGTCCCAGTTTTATCCGTCCTGATACACTGACATTTGCAGTATGGTTTAAGAGTTTAATTAAACCTTTCTACAAGACCATCCCTCTGAGGATGATTGATGGATGTTTGCCGTGTGGTGATGTCTAACAACATCCCCCTAGGTTTACTCATGATGTTCGATCCCTGATCTGTTAACATCGCTTCAGGAAAACCGACTCACGAAAAGAAGGGGAGTAGATGTTTTAATATTTGTTGGGTGATGTTAGTTCTAAGAGGGAAAGCCTCTGGATACCGAGTGCCATAGTCTAGGATCACTAAAATGTACTTGTTACCCAACTTTGAAGCTGCAAGGGGGCCTACAATATCCATCCCAATCCTTGAAAATGGGATCCCTATAATGGGTATTGGATTCAATTGAGCCAGTCGTGGTGTATAATTACTTGTCTTTTGGCAGAAGTCACATGCTGGGACAAAATCTTAATATCTGCATGAATTCCTGGCAAATAAAATTCATACTGATGTGCGTTTGGGTTTTTGCATGTCCTAGATGCCCTCCTATTAAGTGGGGATGGGCAATTTCAAGAACCACTTGTTTGAGACTCCTGGGAATAACCGGGATCTTATCACACAGTCTACGGTCACATCCTCCATATACAACAGTCATGCCTCCAAAAAAAGAAATGTCCATCTTTTTCTCTGTGCTCAGGTTCCAGTACTACCTGGAGAAAGGCTCCAGGTAACAAACGGTTGTTCCTCTGAGAGAAGGCTAAGTCGGGAAGGGTGCTGGGTTCCTCTTCCCGAATCTTTGAAGCTGAAGAGATTCTAAGGGCTTCATCTGCCTCTCTGAAACCTAGATTACATCTCAATCCCCCCTTGACACTTTCTTCTTTAGGTTTGGGAATCGATGGAGAGGCATTTGGCCTACGAAAAGAACTCATAACAGGGACTGCAGTGTTTTGCAAAGGGCGGAAGAGGCGGTGAAGAAGCAGAAAAGGAAGGCAGAGGCGGTGATGGATGGCGATCACAGCATTTTCGTGAATTTACTTCTTTGAGTACTTTTAGGGTGCCAGTTAAAGGCACCCAGCCACTGCACATGAGACCAGAGGATGAGAGAGTCAACCAATGGAGTGAGAGAAGCGGGCAAGCATGAATGAGCAAGTACTGTTGGGCTATTGTTAGTATGTTGGGGGATGAAGGGAGTTAGTAGTTTGGTTTACACTGGGGATACAATGCATGCACACCTGCCGCGTGGCTCACGCTGCCGCGCTACCAAAAAAGATATATGCTAGCCGGGGCACAGCTGAGACTGGGGCCGGGGAGCAAAGGGAAGTGCAAGAGAAGTATGGCGAGTGGGACACAGGGGATCAAGTTGGGATGTAGACGGGAATGAGTGCCATTAGAGTCATTAACTGCAATGCCAGGGGGCTGAACAGCTTTGTGAAGAGGAACAGGGTACACACATATTTGAAGGGGAAGGGAGCGCACATAGCCCTCTTGCGGGAGGCATACATAACTGCAGCAAGACAAGCGACGATCAGCAAAAAGTGGTGGGGCAGATGTATGGCTCAACATACACTGCATACCCCAGGGGCGTCCTTATATGGGTGTCCCCTACAGTATCCTTCAGGCTGAAAGAATGCAGATGTGACCATGAGGACAGTATGGTGATCTTGCATGGGTTCCTGGAGCAGCAGGAGCTCTACATCATAAACACGTATGCCCCGAACCACGATGCCACCGATTTCTTGAAGGCACTACGCCGTAGGCTGGCCCTGTCCACTGGTTCCATGTGGATATGGGGGGACTTCAACTGCACCCTGGACCCCACCCTAGAGAGGTCTGACGATAGTCACAAGAAAAGAGAGCCACTGGCAAAAGCGCTGAACAACGTGATGTCAGAACTGTGCCTGAGCGACATATGGAGGGAATTGCACAGGGACAGCAGGGGCTACTCCTATTACTCAAGCCCGCACAATGTGCACACACGCATAGACTATATGCTAACATAAAATAAGGGTTCCTGTCAGATCATGCTCCATTAGTAAACAAGCCCCCGATCCCAACGTGAAGGCTGAGAGAAGAGGCCCTATTAGATGAGCAATTCGGGGCCCACATGAGCCAGAGAATAGAGGAATTCTTTGCCCAGAATGCGGGAAGTGTGGACAGTGCAGGGACCTTGTGGGAAACTTGCAAGTTGGTGATGAGAGGGGAGGCAATTGGCAAAATGGGAGGTATCAGGAAGGAGCTGCTGCGCAGCATCACGGATGAGGATGAGCATATAGAAGCACTGGGATAAGGGGGGAGCGCCCAGGAAGTGCGGGACAGAAATCACCAAGCTCCGGCAGGCAAGTATAGTGCACTGGGAGCGGATGGGCAAGCATGACTATGCAAGATATCTGGAGAGGCTGCACTAGAGCGGGGACACACCTGGGAGGGCTTTGGCATGGCTCTGTCGGGCGGAGTACAAGAGGGCAGCCATCAACTGCATCAGGGACAAGTGCAGGGAGGAGTGGCGGGCCCAGAGTGAGATTAACGTGACTTTTGGCAGAGTCTATCGGGAATTGTATAGCACTAGCGGAGGGGGGACTGCGTCGAAAATAGAGGAGACCCTGCAGGACATAGGGTTACCACGCATAGAGCAGCAACAGGCGGAGATGCTAGACGCACCGCTGACGGAGGAGGAGCTGTAGGCAACCATCCTCTCACTACTCACAGGGAAAACGCTGGGGATCCGACGGCCTCCCGTCTGAATTCTACGAAGACTATGCCGGGGAGCTGACGCTGCACATTCTACAGATGCTGGAGGAGGCATTTGAGATGGGTCAGTACCCGCGTGCTTGCGAGAATCAACCATTGTACCGATACTCAAGCCAGGTAGGTCCCCGCTTGATTGCAAATCTTATAGACCTCTCTACATGTTTAACTAGGACTGCAAAGTACTAGCGGAACACTTAGCAAACCGACTCTGCAGGCTGATAGGGACGCTGGTACATGAGGATCAGACGGGATACGTCCCATGGAGAAGCACGGCCTGGCACAAGCTCAGGTGCACTCATCATAGATAAGACTAGTGAGGCAGAGGGAGAGTATGTGGTAGCCTCACTGGATGCAATGAAAGCATTTGATTCAGCCAGCTGGGAGTGGCTGCACGCGGTCTTGCAATGCGTTTGAGTCGCCCAGCTTTCCAGCGATGGGTACAGTTGCTATACAAGAGGCTGATGGCCGGGGTGAAATCTGGAATGCATATCTCAATGGCGTGGGAGCTGGGGAGAGGGAACAGCAGGAGTGCCCACCGTCCCCTATCTCATTCATTTTGGTGGAACCTGTGGCGGTTCTTCTCAGAGCAGACTTCAAAGTGGCAGGCGTATCAGTAGGGGGCTCAGGAGAGTGGTTAGAGCACTTGGAACTGTTGGTTACTGCACCTAACTTATTATTGAGATACCAGATTTGTTTGAATGAGAAGCCAGTTTGTAGGAACCAAAGTGCACATGCTCTAGTGCCCCAAGTCTGTATTGGGTAGGTTTTGGTGGGTTCCTACCTAAGTGGCGCTTACAAACATGATTATACGTTTTTATTGCATGTTTTTGTAATTCGTTGTTCCACATAATTCGGTTAGTAATTCATACTCTTATTTTTGATACCATCATGGTTTTTTATTTTGATTATTGATTCGATCACCATATGTGTCGACACTTGTCTCGATCAACAGAAGGTCTTTATCAAGGTATGGATTAAGATGTCAGATGCGTGGTAATTCAGGTGGGGCCGGTGACCCAGAGTAAGTAATGATCACCAAAATTGGTATATCTTGCTAGTAAGGTGCCTGGATGCACTTTGTGGATTTCTGACAGTGAATCGGTCAGTAGGGGGCAACACACATAATCTTGCTGTACACGGATGACATACTTTTGTATGTGCAGAATCCAGTGGTGAACCTACCGTACATGCTGGAGGTCCTGGATGAGTTTGCTGGGCTGTCCGGCATTACCATCAGCAAAGAGAAATCAAGGCTGTTCCTGCTGGCGGGACTGGCAGGGCTGGGCGTAGCACGCTTACCGAATCTGGGGTTGCGATGGGTGGAAAATACTAATCTGGGAGTGGATATTTATCATGACCCGAGGCGGGAATACGAAATGATTATGCTGTGGTCACTCCAAGGTGTAGAACATTCCATTGAGTTCTGGCGGAGGTTACCATTGTCTATGATGGGCCGAACAGCGGTGCTGAAAATGGTGGGGCTGCCGCGCATGCTCTACCACTTCGTCAATCTATCCTATGACATTCCAGGGCACTTTTTTAAGAAACTAAATTCATGGCTAGGGGATTCATCTGGGGAGGAGGAAGGTGCAAGATAGCGCTGGGCACACTGTGTAGAGATTATAAGGATGGAGTTTGTCATAACCTGGCTAGCAGACGAGGGCTTGCTGGACAAAGGAGCTGTTGTGGGGAGAGGTAAGACCGTACTACCTGAGGGAGGTACTCTGGGTGGGGGATGCCAAGCTGAAGGAGACATCAGCATTGGTGATCTTGGGAAGGAGAATCTGGTGCAGATTGTGCAGAAATAGGTGGGAGGAGCCCAGGAGAGATTAGCAGCTACCGATCAAACTGGAAGCCGAACAGGGTAATCACCCTGGGAGACCTAGATAAGTAGGGAGAGTGGATGGAATTCTCGGAACTGATAGACTAATACGGCATTCCCAGGGGCTAGTTTTTGCTGTACCACAGTCCTATTAAGACCGCAGAGGACAGATGGCCGGGGCTGAGAAAGGGAGGGGAAGGGGATCCAATGTTAGAAGCCTTCTATGATGTGGCAGAAGGAGGGCATAGGATTTCAAGGCTCTATGAGCTGATCTTGGAGGACCTTGGAAAGGCAGAACTTAAGGTGAAGTCAAAGTGGGAAGAAGATATGGGGCGCCCTCTCATGGACGGTAATGGACTAGAGTACTGATATACACAAAAAAGGTGTCCAGGAACACTAGATTTAAGCAGACACAGCTCCAAGTCACCCACAGGGAGTACATCACCCCACATGTCATCTCACAGTTCCAGGGAGCACAGGAGCAGAAATGTCTCAGGTGTGCGGGTGACTCGGCAGGGATGCTATGCATGTTTTGGTCGTGCCCAGTGATTAGGGCTTTTTGGCAGAACATAGCGCACAGTGTCAGGAAGAAATGCAGCAGGGGCCGCCGGTTGCGTAGCTATTAGGACTATACCCATGGCGGCGCAGGGAGGCACTTTTCACAAAGATGAAAGATCTGTCTGCGTCTTGGCCAAATGAAGGATCGCCTTAGCGTGGAAATCGTTGGAGGGTCCCTGTATAGAGGCATGGTGGGGCGATTTAAAGAAATGGGCGGAGGCCGAGAAAATAGTGTGGACAGGGCGGTGTATAGGGGACAACGGGAGATCAGTAATGACATGATGGCATGGAACACGCTAGTACAGGAGATGCTCACAACACAGGACCTAGGACCCCCTGTTGCTCATTAGGATAAAGAGGGGGAATGGCTTGCGGGCTGGATGGGAGGGCATATGGATGGGGGTGGCAGAGGGGCGGAGGCAGAGTGTGTGTGAAGGAAGCATGCAAAGTTGGGTGGGGTTTAGCAGAAATGGAGAGACATCCACTAGCGTTGTAGAGTGCACTAGGTGGCAGCACGGTCCAGACAGGGGACGCAGGTGAAGGGAAGCCATGGGAGCCGGCCGCAGTTACCTCATGGCGCAAGGATTGGACAATGCGAAGAGCACAGGACAATATGCACTACTCGCACTGGAAGAACACTTCAAGGGGGGTTGGGTGGGTGGGAAAGAGTCCATGGAAATGGGGTACATCATATTGTTCCTCATGTATGGTAAACTGATATTTGCTGAATGACCCTTTTGTTAAGCTGTGTTAGAAACCTGAAGGTGTCTCATCCGCTAGTCCCCGGAGATCTGTCGTTCAGGTGGCCAGGACACGGCCATCATTATTGGATCCAGTTTTGGGGGTGGACCGGTGGGGAGGATCACCTGGGTGAGGGGTCTTCGGGAGAGGAAGTGGGACACTGAGGGTTGAGACGCAATATCCCCTTTCCTGTAACACCTTTTCCCAATCCTACCCTGTAGGATATTTAGAAGCTCTACCGCCACACTTTTCCCACATGAACACTTTCTTACACATTAGCAAACAACAGACTAACACCAGAGCCGTTAACCTGACAAGTCGCAATACACGGGTCAGGTAGAGTCAGGCAATTGACAATAAACATGCACACCTGGCGGCCCTTTACCTTCCCCACAGGCATAAAAGGCAGAGCACATAAGCACCCTTAGAGTAAGGCCGAACGCACAAGGCGACAGCTACACCAAACCGGCAGTTCAAACGGAGAAAGAAAGCAGTGAAACCTGGAAGGACGACGAAGGGGGAGTTGCCCTTGCCCTTTTCACAGCAGACCCACAAAGCCCCCAAAAGGGACATTATAAGACTGGGAGCTACAGCTGGAGTGCGAAGCAACAGACGTCAGTGGTACACAGGGACCTCCCGTTTGATAACACAGGCGGAGAGCCAAGCTGGCTACCGTGGTATTATCCTTGATTCTAGAGAACAAAGAAGCCAACGGGTTCAGAAAAGCCGGTGAGTCGGGGGAAGCTGATAGGATATGATATTTAATTTATAGCGCGCCTATACACAAGTGCTTCAAGGCGCGACAAGGCAGGCAAGGGGAAACAGGGGGGACAAGACAACGATCTTACTAGGCTCAGTGACATTGAGATCGAGCAAGTGCAAGGGAGAGGGAGAGGGAAGGGGAGTAGTGCTAGGGGAAAGGAAAGAGGAGCAAGTGCAGGACATAGGATAAACATAGAAAATAAGAAGTGCAGGTAGCAGGTGACAATGCAGGGTTAAGTGCAGACAGCATGTGTTAGAAAAGTGCAGGTAGGGGGCTGGCGGGTTGCAGATACAGTGCCAAGTGCAGGGTTGCCAGGAGGCAGTGCAGGTGTGCAACTGGGAGGGCAGAGACCTAGGCCTGTAGTTCAGAGGGTAGCCAGGTAACCAGTGCAGTATCAAACAGGAGATCAGCAAGGTAGAGGAAGAGAGAAGGCAGAAGCAAAGAGGAGAGACTTGAGCTGCTTCCGGAACCGGAGATGGTTCTGCTCAAGTTTCAGAGAGGCAGGGAGGCTGTTCCAGAGGGAGGCGTCAGCTGAAGACAAAGATCTGCCCCAACTTGTTGCTTGGAAAAGTGACTGACCATCAAGGAGTTGGAGGTGGAGGAGTGAAGAGCTCGAGTAGGAAGATACTTCCGAAGAGAAAGCGGGAGATATTTTGGACCCATGCCCCAGAAGGCCTTGTGGACAATTCAAAGGGTCTTGAACTTGAGAGAATTCAGTGCTGGAGAGATACGATCCCCGAGCCTGAGGCCAAGGACAAGACCGAAATTCCTGTTCTGGATGAGTAGAGGCAGGCAGATTTAAAAAGAGGCTGTTACAATAGTCAAGCCCAGAGAGAACCAGAGCTCTAGATACAATGAGCTTCTGGGGGAAGGAGAGGAAAGGAAGAATACCTTTAAGGAGGTGCAGTTGGTAGTTTGACTTCTTATAGACGTCCAAAATATGAGGAGAAGAAGAGTGAAAAGTCGAAGATAACCCAGAGGTTCTTAGCCTCGCAAGTGGGAGCAGGAGGAGGGCCAAGGGAAGCCGGCCAGAGGGTGGCGGGAAAGAAGGGTGCAGGTGTGCCGATGAGGAGGATCTCTGGCTTGCTGGCATTCAGGCAGAGATCATTGGTGGCGCACCAATCCTGGATTGCAGACAGACAATCCGGGATAAGAGAAGGCGAAGAGGCAGCATAGGGAAGTCTGAAAGATAGTTGGGGGTCATCCGCATAGCACTGGAAGTTGGAGTAGAGAGCAGCGAGAGGTGTCGGGTATTGGTTGGACAACCAGGGAGAAAGGTTAGACTCCTGGGGAACACTGCCGGTGGAGAGAGAGCTAGAATAGAGGAAGGACCTAAATTGGACCTGGGAGGGTTGGTCAGAGAGGAAAGAAGTCATCCAGGCCAGAGCCTGAACAGTGATACCCAGGTTATTACGGAGCTTGTTGAGCAGGATGGCATGGTTGACTGTGTCAAAGGCAGAAGAGAGATCAAGTCGGATGAGGACAGAAGGTAGATTAGAATCAAGGTTAAGAGATCAGGTCTTCATGGATGTTCAGGAGAGCAGTTTCCGTGCTTCTGACTGCTCTGAAGCCAGAATGATGGTCAGGGAGACAACCAACAGATTGAGTGTGATGATTAAGCTGGGAGATGACCAGCTTTTCCAGGAGTTTGTCAAGGCAAGCCGTGATAAAGATTGGGCGATAGCTAGCCGGAAGGGAGGGATCGGCTAATGGTGGAGAAGATGGTGCACAAGAGAGTGCTTCAGGGGGAGGGGAAGGTTCCAGAGGCGAATGAGTGGTTGCAGAAGTCAGCCAGGGCTGGAGCGAGGGTGTCAATGTGGTCCTTGATGGTTTTAGAAGAACAGGGAAGAACCTGTTTTGATGAGGTTTTCACAGATCGGAGTTGTCTAGAAACCTCGTCTGGGGAGAAGAGAGGGAAGGCACAGAAGGGAGAAGGGGTGGCCGCAGGGGGGGCAGAGGACGAGGAGAGCTTGGAGGGAGAAACAGGAGAAGCTGAGAGGGTGGAAAGGATATCCTGGGTTTTAGAGATGAAGTAAGAAGCCAGGGCAGAACAGAGGGCCTGGGAAGGGACAGGAGAAGTAGAGACTGCAGCAGGATTGGCCAGTCTCTTGCTTTTATTTTAAAGAGTTTGGCCGAGTTGTTGGATGCCACGGAACTGTGTTGAGCCCAAGGTTGCAAGTGGCAAGTGCCTTGGCTTTCACTTTGGGTCTCCGGTGCTCCCATGGGGGAGCACCGGAGACCCAAAGTGATAGCCACAGCAGGCAGAAACACAACACGGTTGTGTTTGAAAACGCTGCAGTTTTTCTTTCCAAGTTTCTCAGGCTCCTCCGAGCCGGAGGAGCCTGAGAAACTTGGAAAGAAAAACCGCAGCGTTTTCAAACACAATGTTGTATTTATGTTTGCGGTGGCTTCAAAAGCGACCGCAAACATAAATACAACGTTTTTAAAGCTGCGGTTTTATTTCTAAGTTTTCCGGGCTCCTCCAGAAAACGCAGCTAGTGCTTATTTTTTTAAAAAATAAATAGCACTTACCGAGATTCAGCTGCAGCTTTCCTGCTCTGGTCTCCGGTCCCCGTCCTCCGCGTACAGCACCAATGAAGGAAAAGCCACCTTACTACAGCTGGCTGGCTTTTCCTTCATTAGTGCCGCAAAAGCAAAAGCCAGCACAGGCGGGCATCCATTTCACAAAATGGATGCGCCCATGTGCTTGCTTTTGCGAATTTTGAGCTTGAATAGCTCAAACTTTTACATAGGAAGTTTTTTTTTAAAAAGTGCTAGTATCATTTTTTTAATGTTGCCTATCTATTTTTAAAATACATTTTTTTACTGGACTATCCCTTTAAAATAAACAGATTGGAAACGAGAGTCATGGCAGACTCGGGCTCTGACTTAACTATAGTACCCCTGCGCACATACAAAGAGATGATGGGCACAGAGACAGTCAAAGTGTTTAGCACTCGGCATAAGCCCACAGTGTTCGGAGGCGCATCTTTTGACATACTTGGCTATATCAAAGGAAAGGTGGAGTTCAAAGGGAGAGAGACCACCACAAAAGTATACTTCAGTCAAGAAGGCCCAGCAGTGTTAGGTTGGGATGATCAGGCTAAACTGCAAATCAAGATTGACCACAGCACAGAGGACCAGGTACTGTCAGTCAGTTCTAGAGAAGCGCTGGAAGCCAGAGAAGATTATCCAAAATGTTTTCGGAAGGGCCGGGACACATCAAAGGCTTCCACCACAAAATACTACTCAAAGCCAACGCAGTCCCCGTCAAACACAGAGTAAGGCCAGTACATGCGACTGCCAGAGACACGCTCAGAAGCCACCTGGACGAAATTATGAAAGAAGGCACCATCGAAGAAATCGAAGCATCAGAGTGGCTGAGCCCGGTCGTGCTTATAAAAAACAAAATTCACAAGAGTTAAGGGTATGCATTGATCTCCGCAGTCCAAACCTGGAAGTAATTGCGGACAGCTAGCCCTTGCCAAGCATCAACAAGTTAATCCTCATGATGAAGGAAGCCAGAGTGTTCTCCAAGTTAGACATGAGGGACGCGTACCATCAAATACAAAGACTCCAAGCTACTGACAGCATTCATCACCCCGTTTGACACCTATCAGTTCACCAAGATACCGTTTGGCCTATCATCCGCAGCCTCAGCGTTTCAACGCATGATGGACGCACTACTGTGAAACGTCAAGAACGTGTCCTATTTCCAGGATAACATCCTAGTGTACGCTGCAGATGAACAAACACATGATGCCACGTTGAAGAAGGTCCTTACCAAGCTCCAAGAAGCGGGAGTGAAACTAAGGTACGAGAAATGTGTACTCAAGGCACAAGAAGTCGAATATTTGGGGTACAAGATATCAGTGCAAGGCATAAGCCCAAAGCAAAACCTGCTGCGAGAAATAATAAAAGCTCACGAACCTACCAACAAAGACGAGGTGAGGTCATTCCTAGGTCTGGCGGAATACTATGCTAAATTCATCCCCAAATTCTCTGAAACCTCAGCGCCACTTCGTGAGCTCCTCAAAAAAGGGTCAGAATACACGTGGCAAGAAGCTCAGAAAAAAGAGGTGGAAAGCATCAAACGACACATAGTGGAAGCGGCGTGCCTACAACCGTTCAATCCAGACTGGTGTACAGTCATTACCACGGATACCAGCACGTATGGATTAGGAGCCGTCCTCACCCAGAAAAAAGGAGACACAAAACATGTAGTGGCATTTGCCCCCAATGCCCTATCACCAGCTGAACAAAATTATTCCACAGTCGAGAAAGAGATGCTGGCTTGTGCATGGGCTGTGGAACACTTCAGGATGTACGTATGGGGTCCGAAGTTCAAGTTAGTCACCGACCACAAGCCCCTCATCCATATGCTCAGCCCAGGGGCACCAAAGTGTCGACATCCAGGTTGGCACCAATAGCAGCCAAGCTGCAAGAATACACATTTCTGGTGGAAGACTTCGCAGGCAGACTGCGACAAAGCCACCACCTTCTTGCAAGAAGAATGCATAGTAGCATCCATCACAGACCTCAGGGCCCCAGACTACCTAGAGCTGAGCGAAAGACATTGGATGGAAGAAAATGGGAAAGACCCCACCATGGTGAGAATCAGGGAATGGATCAAGAATGAATGGCAAAATGAAAGGGCAATGCCAGAAGGAATGAGACCATATTGGAAAGTGGCAGATGAAATTTCAGAGACTGGCAATCATGAAAAACGACCAAGTAATTCCACCCACGGGAATGAGGAAAACCATCTTGTGCAGAGCCCACGCAGGACATCTAAGAAACACCATGACACGACGAAGAGTAAGGGAAGCATACTGGTGGCCCTCCATGGATCAGGAGATGCGTACAATGATCGAGAGATGCTACGAGTGTTTCAACAGTGATAAACACTTGAAGATCAGACAAGCTCCCATGAGTCCCACTGAAATCCCCGAAACAGTGTGGTCAAAAGTAGGTCTGGACTTTATTGGACCACTGGAAGCGATGGCGCCCGAACGTCGATATGGCATAGTGTTAGTGGATTACCTATCGAAGTGGGTTGAGGCAGAGTTTGTCCCCAAAGTCACGACTGCCACCATGATAGAAGTCCTCACCGCCATCTTCCAGAGGGAAGGGCTCCCCAGCGAGTTAGTGACAGACAATGGGGTACAGTTAATTTCTAGAGACATGTAGTTGTTCCTGAAGAAACATAACATTTACCAGAAGAAAGCAGCGTTATATCATCCACAAGCAAATGGACTTGTGGAGAGAGCAAACAGATCCATCAACGGAGCCATCCAATTAGCAACCGCCTCGGGAATGGATCCACTCACCCACTTACAAAGAGAAAATGTGAATCTGCCAGGAAATTATGCCCAACTGATTAGAATAAGGCCAATCTAACATCTATCTCTCGTCATTACAAAAATCAAGTCTGCCTGCCAAAGCGGAATTCATTTAATGACCGTATTGCCAACTCTAATTCAAGTATGAAGGAACTTTTCTCCATACTGAAAGAACTTGAATCACCTATTGCCACACCAGACACTTGCACCAAGGATCAGACATGGTGTGCAGCTATCCAACACGCATTAGCAAACAAAATAAACACCCTCCAAAATAAAATCCAACTAAAAAAAGACTTGCTAAACCTTCCTAATCAGCCTAAGCCACCACCTAATGCTACCCTCAATACCCAGACTAGCAAATTCCCCTTTACCAAAACCACTACATTAGAGGTAGAGAAAATTATCCTCTCCCTTAAACCCTCTAATTGTAACAGTGATATCTGCCCAGCACAGTTAATAAAAGCCGCTGCCAGAGATTTATCACCTTTCATTTCCAAACTGGTTAATGCCTCTTTCTCTCTGCCAACTTAAAACAATCTTGGGTGCTCCCGCTTCTCAAGAAGCAGACACTAGACCCTCTCATCCCTACTAATTACCGCCCGATTACCACAGTACCATTTTTATAGAAGATTTTGGACAAAGTGGCCTATACACAGATTCAAAAACACCTTGAATTGCATAAGCTACTAGGAGCTAGACAATCTGGCTTCCGTCCATTACATGGAACTGAAACAGCCCTCATTGATTTAAAGACCCAAATAGATGAACTGAGAAATCAAGGAAAGACAGCACTCCTCCTCTTACTAGATCTCTCAGCTGCTTTCGATCTTGTGGACCACAAGGTCCTCTGCAGACATTTGGACTCTGCTGCTCACTTCTCCACCCAGGCTCTCAGATGGATAGAATCCTTTCTGAGTGAGAGAACTATGAAAACGTTCTCCCCTTCGGCGGCAGCAGCAGACCCTACACCCATCACATGTGGAGTCCCCCAGGGCTCCTGTGTTTCCCCAACATTATACATCATCTTCACCAAACCTTTGTTCGATGATCTGGACCATCTAGGTATCACCTACACTAACTATGCAGATGATACACAGATTCTCCTCCCGCTTTCTGGGGATCATAGTTAGGACAGGGAGTTGGTGAACAGAATGTATCTTATCATTCAGGCATGGATGGCAACCCATGGTCTTTGCCTGAATGATGATAATACAGAGTTGATCATTTTGGGCACGCAAGCCAATATCAACAAATTAGGCCCTGACTACTCTGCGTTCAGTATAGACAGAAATGTCATCAAGTTCTCTAGGGAAGTAAAAACGCTTGGTTTTTAATTTGATTCTACCATGTCATTCACTAAACAGGTCAACTCCTTAGCTTCTACTACAGCCTATACCTATAAATTAATAATAAGAGCAAGTAAGCCCTTCCTATCCAACGACAGCTGTATGATCCTGGCGAGAGCCTTAATACTTTCTCGACTCGACTACTGTAATGTCATTTATAGCGGTGCTAGCAAAGCCATCACCCAAAGGCTACAAACTCTACAAAATAATGCTCTCAGAGCTGCTCTTGGCATAAATAAAAGGGGACACATCTCCTCTATTAGACGTCAACATAAATGGCTCTGCACTGACAACAAAATCCATCTAAAAATTATCTCAATGACCCATAAAGCTCTTAACAATGCTGCTCCTAGCTCTTTGACGGATAAAATAAAGAGAAAAATCTCTAGCAGACCTACAAGAACTGCCAACTCCAACTGCCTGGTAGTACCAAGATTTAAATTCGCCAACATTGGAGGCATTAGCTTCCCCGTGATAGCTGCCAACCTGTGGAATGCTTTGCCACATAACCTAAGAGCAGACCAACCCTTCTCACACTTCAGAAGGAACTTCATCAAACACATCAATTCCAACAACGTGTAGTCACCCCCATTAGATACCGCTGTATTCTCAGCCTAACTGAACTGTATATATGTTTTACTAGAAATCTATCAACAAATGTATATAACTTTAACGTTGATTGTAAACCCATTACACCTTGTATATTATTTTTCCACAACTATCTGTATATACCTGTAAGTATGTAACTGGACATTTATGTAACATTGCAAATTCTAGATTCGTGTAACACTGTAAGCTTTGCATATTCCTTCTACTGCGCCCGGTTACCCCTGGGTCTGGCGTGCATTATAAATAAATAAACAAACAAACAAACAAACAAACACTCAAGACGACCAAAGAGGGCATCGCAGCTCACAGGCTGACTCCCAACGGTATCACCCAAATCTCCCCATTTCGCATGTTGAGAGGGAGGAGAGCAGCCTCCACATGGTTGGCCAGAGTAAGAGAAGACGAAGAAGTAGACATGTCGGAAATAGTGTGGAGAATAGAGAACAGCAAAGCATGCATGAAAGGTGGAGAGACAGAAGAGGAAGGACAAAACAAGGTTGGGAGGTAAAAGAAGGAGATTGGATTAAAATACGTATACCGACCAAAGACCAAATGACTGGTTCAAGGTTCAGCAGACCCATTAAAGTGATTCACAGACGAACCAACCACGTCTGCACCGAGGACGGCCGCACATGGAACATTGAGAGAGTAGCCATGTTGGAAAAGAGTCAAGAGAGAGAAAAGACCCATGAAGGACCCAAACCGATGAAGTACCAGACAGAGAGGCTGGGAGAGAACAAGAGCCGGAGACAGGCAGAAGAGAGGCCGAGGAGGAAGAAGTTGAAGCAGATGCACCCATGGTCGTTCAAGAATCCGATCAAAAGCAGGACGGCAGCAGCAAGAGGGATAACCGGCCGCGAAGGGAACACACAAGACCGGTGAGATACAACGACTATGTAATGCAGTAACCTGTTTTGCATTATCAAAGGGAGGTGTGTAGAGATATCGCAAGACTTCAGAGTCTCGCGAGATCTCGCTATGGAGGCGGAAGAGCGGCGCCCTGGCGCGAGCGCCAGAAGCTGCAGCAGAGGGCACAGAGCAACATCAGCTCCTGTGTGCTCCCTCTTATGAACTGACCACCATTTACCTTTCAAGCCTAAAGATTTATGAGGCAGAAAGCAGAGTTGTGGGGCCTGTTGCCCCAGTTACATTGCAGAGTTATTGTTGCCTGAAAGAAGCTGATGTTAAGTACAGAATAAAGAAGTGTCATCAGCAAACCTTCAGTCTACTGTGCATTATTATACAACACATTCCTACAGAAATACACCAAAAAAGTAAGTGTATTTTGAGAACCTGAAATCTACATTTAGTCCTTGATCGTTAGCGAGACGCAAAGTACAATTTGTATATATTAACTGTGGCATAGAGTCTATTTGCACGCTATAGTCTCACCTGGTGTGGCGTCATAGGCGAGTGCACATTGTGTATTCCAACAGGAACATGCTATTTCCTGTGCTCAATGTGTGGATCTGAGTTGACGTGTCTTGTTGGAAAGTCGTGGATGCCTACAGTGAGACAACAGTGGACACAGTGTGTTACTATGTGCTCTGTTTGTGCAAGATCCAGATTTACTTGGGGATTGTGATTATCTAGATAGGCTAACCATCCGTTTTAAAGGCTAGGTTTCAGATGGCTTTAGCAGGGCGTGGGTGCCATAATACATAGCTCTCAACTCACACGCTTTTGGCGGGTGTCACCCGCCTTGTGAAGGGCTGACTCACCCGCCAAGCCTCCTGCAAGCCCATTCATTCCAATGGGTGTCTCACCCGCCAAAAACAAAAATTGGGTGATTACACCCGCCGTTGTGACACAAATGGTTGAGAGCTATGCATAATATTCGTATTGTTTTTTTCATCTATTTGAAGAGGAGGTGAGAGTAAACACCTGCTCGCGTGTCTGTGCAAAGAGAAAGAGCGGAAGAAAACCTCAGTAAGGTGTTTATACTGCCGGTTGTTTATCAGTAAACCGTGCAGTATTTCCATTGGGTGGATCTGCTCACGGAAATAGCGTGAGCTTATCTGGAGGCTGTAGTTATGAATTCCTCTGCCTTGCACGCATTGAAGCATTCACTGTTGTGCTTTCGCCGGCTCTTTGAACACATTACGCGTCTTGCCACTGTGTTTGTGATCTATTGCCGGTGTCTTGTGACTCTCCTTTGTGTCACCTGACTTCCTGGTCAATTCTCTAAGGAGGCTGCCTGTTTAGCCGCGGTGGCCATTTTAGAGAGCAGAGTCTAAATATGTGGAACAGGGGATACTTATTTGACCTGTGTTTAAATTCCGATTTTAAATCGTTAAATTACAGGAAGTGGTTTTAGTCACTAATTAGAGGAGATTAGTGTTATTTATTTTAGTATTCTGATAGTTCATGTTCACTGTTCACCAGTTGTGCCAACATTCCGACTCACCTGGGCGGGAGATATCATCAGAGAAATCGGGAGTCGCACATTTTCCCATAAGGGTTCATTGGGGCTAGAAGTAATTTAATCGCGAGGTTTGGCATGTATGGTTCACAGACCCCATAAGCATACGTGCCAACATTATGTGACCAAAAATCTGTAGGAATCTTAAAGTTTCAAAAATAGTAACTAGCATAATGATGATATCCCATGAAATGATGTCACATGACCTTTGGCCTTCAGGCATTACAGAAAATGACCTGAAGTGACATATGGCCTTGAAGAGATCACAGGAAAAGACTGCCTGGTGTGGCCTATCCAAAAATCCTCTGACCCATCATTAGAAAGAAATGTACCAAATAAGTGATCAGTGTGACCAGCTTCTTCCTCATTAACACATATTTTCCTCTTCAAACATACCTGCTGATAATCACGAGATGGCCAGCCAGCAGGGAGCTGAAACACAAAATACCCACTGAAAAGCTATAAATCCTTCTATCTGAACCAGTGCCTGCTGTGGAGGATCCGGTGTGAAAAGACAACAAGGTGATGACACTTCTATATACCCAAAGGGAAGTGACGGCCGCAAGGACTCCAGCAAAGGCAGCTTGTAAGGCAAGCCCCAGAACAAAAGTAATATAGAGAAAAATATATTGCTTTGTTATACAACTGCTGCCTGGAAACGTGCGGCAGTTGCTGGGGCCTCCCTCAGGCGCATGGCCACTTTCAACTAAAAGGTTGAAAGGCCCTGATTCCTTTCATGCCCTTGACACATCAAATATTTCAAAAATGTACTAATGACACCTGCCTCACCCCAATGGAAGTAACAGTCACAAGGGCTCCCACAAATACAGCTTGTAAGGCAAGCCCCATCTGAACAAAATGAATATGGAGATAAATATATTGGCCCTCATTACAACACCAGCGCTAAACCATGGCGCTATTAGCACCATGGTTGAAGCCGGTGTTGTAACGAGTCCGCCATGGTGAAATGGGGAAATACCGCCCCATTCCAAGGTTGGCGGGGCGGTATTTCCCCATTTCCCCATGGCCCTTCCCCATTCCCATTTTTGCCCCATAGGGCTCTATGGGAATGGGGAAGGCAGCAATTACGGTACTGCAAATTGCGGTACCGTAATTGCCTGCGAGGTCCCTTTGCGGGTCCCTACTTTAACGGCTGGTGTAGACCAGCCGTTAAGGTCGGGTCCCGCAAAGGGACCTCGTAATTAGGCGCTAAGTGTTTAATGGCGCCGCAGCCTTTTACGGCGCTGTTAAACACTTAGCGCCAGGGTCCTAATGAGGGCCATTGTCAGGTTATGAGACAGCTAAATTGCAACATGGGGCAGTTGCTGGAGGGGCTCCCTTAATCGCTGCTTGGCTTTTTAACAGTTGTTCTCATGTCCCCTCTGTGTCTCCTGCCCTCTTATCATCGTTCTCATTCATCTGCCTGTTTTTTCACAAGTCCCCTCAGTGCCTCCTGCCTTCCTCTCATCTTTCTCATCCCCTGTTTTTTCTCAGGTTCCCTCTGTGCTTCCTGTCCTCCTTTCATCTTTGACACGATGGACCCTGCTGTTAAGGTTTCGGCGTTCTGCTGCTGCTGGAAGAAAATATTGGTGATTGTTGGATTTCATGGTCTGGGTGGTGGCTTTGGGTGTGCTCGTGATCAGATGTGCAATAGAAGCATCCTCGTGGTTTCCAGTGGGGCAGGAAGACATTTGGTTCCCTTCCTATCTGGAAGTGTCATTGTCAGGTGCAAGCATGGTGAAGGTCCGTGGGAATGGCTAGAGCAGATGGAAAGCAGTCAGATGGTTCCCACGTGTGGCAGGCCTAGAGTTTAAGTGTCTGGCTGTGGAATTGGTGGCGGTGCATGCTGGAATGTTTGGGTTCTTGGGCCCCTTAGTCCATGGCGAGTAGGGTCCCATTACATGAGATCCAAGAATGTGACATTTTGGTCCTAGCCCCATGTATGTGATTGAAGGGGAATTCCAGGAAGGTGCAGCTTTCTCTGTGTGTGCTCTGACTTGTTACAGAGTGTTTGGGGTGGCTGTATGCTTCCTTTTGTTGCCCTCCTGTGGCTGCATGGTGGGAATGATGTATGTAGGTTCTGCCATTGGATGTTGTGAATCTATATGCTCGGAGGTAAATCTTGCATTGCATTTGCGTATTGGTGCCAACACCCTGCCTGTTTATTACTGTGGTGTGTGTGATGTCTTTATGCTCCTTGAAAAACAAAACACTTATCTTCGGTAATGTTCTTTCTGGAATCCCATTTGACGCAGTCAGCCCTAGAAACCTTTTACTGCCACTAATTGGCACCTTGCAGCTCTGTCCTCAACCTTTTTATATTGTCTTTTCCATCTCAAGCTAAGACAATGTCACCAGTGTTTATGTATGGAGCAGTCTGTGCTGTTTTCCCCAGTTTCCCGTCTTTCCTCTACAAGGCAAAGAAACTGCATTTCCTGCATTTCCCAGTCTAAAAATCCTTCATTCTCAATGGGTACAATTTGATCACCCTCATGGATCTTCTGCCTCAAAGGGTAAGGACGCGGAAAGAAGACTGGTAGATTCATTTTATGGGATTAGTGGAACTCTGTTACCACTTTTGTCAAGACTGACGGTTTCATCTTAGAGATACCTTGTCTTTGCTAAACTGAACACATTCCATGCCCCAGTCTGGAGGACCCCAGGCAGCCAGGCCCAAAAAAATAAAGAAAAAAAAGATACAAGAAAATAAAGAAATCGGTATTTGTTGCCACTAAATCGGTAGGCGGTAGGACTGCTTAAAAAGCGGTGTCCTTCAGAGTAAATCGGTAGAGTTGCCAAGTATGCATAAGGATAAAAATGTACCCTGGAGTTCTGTTTTGAGCATGATTATCTCTTGGTTCCTCCTAGATTCCTTGTTATAAGTAAGGGAAAAAGTCACTTAAGTGTATATTATATAATTTAATTTATTACTAATGTGTTACAGCTTATAAGCTTTTCACATGACGTAAGAAATTACATTTGAACAACAATTAATCATTAAAAATAAATACTAACATATTGGATAGAGAAAATAATAACATAAAAGGCACAGATTAGCAGAAAAGGATCCATAAATCCACCAATGAATGAATATTAGTTTTTTCCTTTTTCCTAGGAGTGACGTTCCCAAGTGACATCCCCGAGTTGGCATTTGCTATATGTTTATGTCCAATGATTTCTCAGCAATCGTCCAAACATTATACATAGCAATGTATAATTTCATTCCATTTCCCTTTGCATTAACGGCTCTGTGCCAGAATTCGTTACTGCCAACATATTCCAAGTTATGGACAAAGTCTGTATAAAATATTCTATAGACCTTTGCCATAGCGACACATCTATATTATATATATCCTGCACAGGAGGGCATAGCTCTCAACCATTTGTTTCGCAAAGGCGGGTGAAAACACCCGATTTTATTTTTGGCGGGTGAGAGGCCCATTGAAACGAATGGGTGTGCAGGAGGTTTGGTGGGTGAGTCAGCTGTTCACAAAGCGGGTGACACCCGCCATAAGCGTGAGTTGAGAGCTATTGAAGGGGGTGAGGGGAAGTTCTTTCTAAGTATAAGCCACTCCAGAAAAATGAGTTAATGTTCTCTTTTAAAGAGTTTTTCATCTTTTTCTTTTTTGCTAGTGCCATGAATTTGTTTTATGATTGTCCATGTAAATTCTTCCCGGCCATGTTTCTTTTCCATAAAATGTTTGACCATAGGGGCCTGTTCCACTATATTCATTATGAAGTTCAAATATTCTTGTTTTTATTTCATGATTTGTCTTGTCTAGGTATCTCAGGCCGCAGCGGCAGACATGCATGTGCACAGCATGTTCTGAGTTAAATGGGGTGACAGTATGTTGTGTCCATGGTTTAGAGACAATCCGATGTCTATATCTTTGGTCTCTTTTGTCAATTTACAGATGCCGCATTTTCTGCATGGTTATTGTCCCATAATGGGATTCGTACTCTGTTTCACACAATGAGGGTGTTTTTGTATCCTTTATTATCATGCTTTTGCTTACTATTTTACTAATTGACTGGCTCTTTTTGTAATTTTTAGACTGAGATTGGTAAACGTAGACAAACATTGTCATCTCTGGTTTTAGGGTTGGTTTCTAAAAGGGCCTCCCTATGTTTGTTATAGGATCATTTTGCAGCTCTCCTTACCAGTCGTTTAGGGGAGCCCCTAGTCCTTAGTTTTGTAGATAGAGTGTTTTCTTCTTCCTCAAAGGAGATTTTGGTGCTGCTATTTCTTTTGAGGTGCAGAAATTGGCCAAACGGTAAACTGTCTCTTAAGTGCTTCACATTGTGACTTGTATATTCCAGAAGTGAGCTCTTATCAGTGGTTTTATGAAAGGGTTTCACTAGTCGTCTACCCTCTTCATGGTATAGGGTGATGTCAAGAAAGTCAGGTTTGGTTTGGCTTTTGGTCATTGTAACCTTCAAGTGACAATTAAGATTGTTAAGTCAGTCAAAAACATCCACACCCATCTCTTCCTGACCTTCCCATATCACTAGGATGTTGTCTATATAGCCGATCTGTTCCTTTATCTGATTCTTAAAAGGGCTTGTGTCTGTGTATATGTTTACTTTTTCAAAATGTTTAATGTAAAGGTTGGTTAAGCTAGAGGCCATAGTCGCCCCCATAGCAGTACCTTCTATCTGGCTGCAAAGTTTACCCATGAAGTGGAAGTATTTTTTTGTAAATGCTAGTTCCACACACCATATCCAATCCTATTAATAGATTTTTCTCAGGATCAAAGACTTTGTTTTCTAGGATTCTAATCGCCCCAGTTGTGTCTTTCACATAAGACTTCATATTAGTGACAAACCTCTGATGGTAGTGACTATGTACCGCCAGCACTTCACGCTTTGCCTAAAAGTAATACATCAGTTTCAATTATAATACATGATTGATCTAGTAGTGACACGATTCGAAAAAGGCTTTATCCTTGAATGTATTCTCTGCAATTCACGTATGAACAGCCAACACGTGTTTCGACAGTATTGTCATTTTTTTAAGGCTGTTTACAGTTAACTAAGTAAAACAATACATGTTATTCCCATACACGGGTTCAGATACAACCATATGGAATTGAGATTGTATGGTATTAATTATCATGCCAATACAATAGAAAACAAAAATACATGAAATTGACAGGAGTTGGGGGGGATGTTAAGGAAGCAAAGTAAATATATGCATAAGTTAGTCACTTCTCTCATTATCATACATATTTGTAGCAGGTGTTTGTTATTTACTTTTTAACATTCAATGTTTAAATGTCATCTCTCATGCAGTATCCTATACATGAGCGTGTTTATATTCCTCCAGGTGCTCTGTTTTTGTCATAAATATTCGACATAAAGATTACGACTGTGTATAAGATTTCACCATCTCAAATATTCCCGACTGCTGTTGGCAGGGTGATTGTGTATACACAATTGTTCCTTTCTAATTACAGTATTTCAATAGTCACCGTTATCAAGTGCGAGGGGAGAATCCATTAGTTAGTGTTAGCTCCTCCCTTTCCCCTGTGTAGAGAAGGTAGGATTAAATGACCCGGAGTGGTCCCTCACCTAAGCTCTCCGGTCCTATGCCACCTGTAGTAGAAAATCATATTCTCTTAGTCTGGGACAAAGCAGTACAGAAGTCCTTAGCACAGTCAATGCCGTGTCTAGGTAAAAACCATACCATTTGTTTAGGGTTGATTCAATTCCTCCTGATGTGTTTGTATAGCTGTTGGTGAGTCGTCCCAAATTAACCGGTTTCCCAAATTAACCTTTTCTCTGGCTCCTGAGTGAGTTAATGCCCCTTATTAAATACAATTTATGATTAAAGACAATTTTGCCATCAAATCTGTTACATAAACGGTGGTTCCCAATATTTATATATATACACTTATCAATGCCTGTGTAGGTGTCTTCTCTGGTATCACCTAAGCAGACCAAATGCTTTCCATTGCAGCCGCCATCATTGTTGTCTTTTATTTCGCGGGAGGACGTTTACGTGAAATGTGATGACGTCACTCATTCCTGATTCTAAGTGTGTTGGAATATGTAGTTTTACTGAGGTTCCTTGTAAACGTGGAGGCGAGTGACATCTATATTAGTGTAAAGTAGAATGGTGCGTGTACATTGCGCATAGTCTACACTTGCTAACCTAAGAATTAATCGAAAATATGTGCATTGCACTGAGTTTTCCTGTGAGCCTAACGACAGGTGAAAGCTCTGTTATTATTGGATGTAGAGGTGTGCACATAATGCACACTGCCATGGTTAGCTAACCTTCTATTTGTGAATTGTAGTGAAAGTGGGGTTGTCTCAGTAGCGGATAAACATTGTGGGCACAGTCCTAATGCGCGTTAATGTAAATTACTGGCCATGCCATAAACCATTGCTTCCAAGCAATGAATCCTTTTACATTTTTCAGTCCTCTTTGTCTCACATGTTTGCAAGTTTTACGAGCATTCTATGTACATTGGTTTGGTAATTGATTGTTAAACATTGCTTGTAATTTTCTCATATTTTTCTGTGATTCATGTACAGAGAACAATATATTGTCTTTGTTCCTTTTACCATTCTAGTACATTATTTTAGTGGTTGTGCTAGCATGAAGTTGTGATGTAAGATTGTTTTTGATTAACAAAATGTGATGAAATGATTGTGTGCAGCCGGACTAAAATTAGTGCTTAACATGTATTTTGTCAGAATACATGCAGTCAGATTCGTAAAAAAAAACATTACATGGTCCTTATTGAGCCTGTCTATTGTGCATCTCAACAAACTGAAGGGCAAACCCCTACTCTGTCTGGGACTGGGGTGTAGAGCCTACAATCAATCGAAAGGTTTGTGTGCCAACAGGGAAGAGTGTTTAGTTTGATAGTGCAAAAAGTCACGATAAACTGTCTGTTTCAATGGAGCTTACGCCCTGTGCTAATTAATAGCACGTAATGAAGATTACCCAGGCTAATTGCACTGGTAGTCTTGATTCTATTAAAGACACAGAGGCAAGCATTATGTTTTACTCTTTATTGCCACTTATTATAGCAGCCACTATTCAAACACTTCGGCCCTCATTACAACACCGGCGCTAAACCATGGCGCTATTAGCACCATGGTTGGTGCCGGTGTTGTAACGGGTCCGCCATGGTTCAATGGGGAATTACCACCCCATTCCAAGGTTGGCGGGGCGGTAATTCCCCATTGAACCATGGCCCTTCCCCATTCCCATTTTCGCCCCGTAGGGCTCTATGGGAATGGCGAAGGCACTAAGTACGGTACCGCAAATTGCAGTACCGTACTTAGCACCAAGGTCCCTTTGCGGGTCCCTACTTTAACGGCTGGTGTAGATCAGCCGTTAAGGTCGGGTCCCGCAAAGGGACCTCGTAATCAAGCGCTAGGGTCGTAATGAGGCCCTTCATCTTAGTTTCCACAAAAAAACAACCTGTTCATTTTTTTTTCTTCAACAATAAAATAGGAAAAACCAAGGAACAGTCCACAAAACTACTCTGACCTGGGACTACAACTTCCCACAAGTCCCCAGTGTTCTGGTAGTTTTGAACTCAGTCCTAAACACCAATCCTGTGCCAGCACTGTCCATGCCTCACTTCCTGCCTACGCCTCTTCCTCTTTCTTTGATGCAAAGAAGACAAAAACAACCAATAACCTCTTCCAACATTCGGAACTTGAACTGCAAACTATCTCCAATCCCGATTAAACTTTCAGCCGACTCCAACTCATCGGCTTCTTCAGACCCAAACCAATAACACATCATCAGGGTGGGAGTATGCAGACGATATAATAGTCATATACATGTCACAATACACAGTAGCATTAGATCCCGAATACAAATCCCTCCCTGCATACCATGGCAGGATAATGCTCGCCTTTGTGTTTTTAATAGAATCAAGACTACCAGTGCAATTAGCCTGGGTAATCTTTATTCTATGTCAAGACCGGAGGCAAGCATTATGCTTGTTCAAAGCTTTCTAACACCACATTAGCTACAGAAGCAACAGGCTTGAAATAGAAAGTCTTAAACGTGGACTCTGGTGACCAATCTGCAGCTTTCAGAATGTCCTGCAAAGAAGCCCCTTCCGCAAAGGCTTTGGATGCCATCGCTCCTCTAACTGAATGCACCCCACAGAGGTTCAGGTCTATTCCAGCCCAACATATGACCTCTCTAACCCACCTAGCTATGGTGGCAGTTGCTATAGCATGAAAAGGCTTCCTATGCGCAATCAACAACTGATGCACCCCTGCAGGTCTGACACTCTCCGTCACTCTCTCATACTCTTTAATGCATCGCGCCACACACAGCTTGGGCTCTCCTCGGAAATATGGGTATGAAATGACCTTAGACACGCTCTTAGTTCTTTGAGCTACCTGGAAAGCTATACCCTCCGGATAATACACCTTCCTGTTAACCCCCAACGCCTTCATTTCAGACACTCTCCTACAAGATACTAAACATAACAGCATCGCTAACTAGCCCGACAAACGCTGCTTTGACAGAAGCTCATTATCTGGCCACTGTTTGAATAATCAAAAAACCGCTTCAATGTCCCACATCACTGAATACCAAGGGATCGGTGGTTTGCGCATCTTAACACTCTTCAACAGTCTAACAACTGCCAGGTGCTCTCCGATAGGCCGACCTTCATACCGCTCATTCCCCGTGGAGATGGCCAATCTATACACCCCCAGCATACGAAAAGCTTTCCCTCCAGATGACATCTCTGGTAAGAAATTCAACACATGAACTACAGCTGCTGAAACGGGATGAACACGTTTCTGCACACATCATTCCACCCACTTTGCCCAAGCGGCTTCATAGCTCCTAATAGTGGAGGGGGCCCATGAAACTCTGATACAATCAGCAGCTTCTCTCGAAAGGCCAGGCAAATCCCGTTGTCTCCTGAAATCCTGCACGCCAAAAGCTGCAGGACTCCCGACTGAACTAAAAGGTGTTGTTGACCCCTCGTATCTCACAGCAGGTCTGCTTCCCATGGAATCAGTCTTGAAAAATCAGAAGAAAGTTCCATCAGAATTGGAAACCACGCTTGCCATTTCCCGAGCGGCGCTACCATGCCCACCTCCGCTCACTCACGACGTATCTTCGCCAGCATCCTCATCAACATAATGAATGGGGGTAAGGCGTACTGCAGTGCACCCCTCCAGCTTTGCAGAAATGCGTCTGTCACGAAAGCCCTGGTGTCTATTCTCCAACTGTAATACTTTGGAACCTGTGCGTTCAATCTGAAGGTGAACAGATCTCGCTCTACCTGGCCCCATAACTCCTGCAATCATTTGAAAACTCACCTGCATAACATCCAATCGCTGGACTCCGTCAGATACCTGCAAGTCCAGTCCGCTACTGCGTTCTGTTTCCCTGGGAGATACTCTGCCACTATCATTAGCTTTTTCTGCAGGCAATGATGCCAGAAATCTTTCGCTATTTCTGCTAACATCTTCAATCTCGTTCCTCCTAACTTGTTCATATAACGTACTGCTGAAATATTGTCCATTCTCAGCAGAATACAACAATTCACATGGCCCTTGGTGAACGACCGAACCGCAAAGGAACCTGCTAGTAACTCCAGACAATTTATATGAATGTTCAACTCGTCCTCCGACCATTGCCCTCCTGTCTGAAGTTGACCACACCTGGCGCCCCAGCCGAATCTGCTGGCGTCTGATTCTATCACTAACTTCGGCACATCCCCGAAAAGGCCCTGCCGTCCAGGTTTCAATGTTCTGAAGCCACCAGTGTAGCTCTACTCTCCCTTCCCTTGCCTGCGGCACCGACTGATGATACCCCACCATGCAGGTGTTTCATCTTCAACCTCTGGAGTGCTCTGTAGTGCAATGGCCCTGGGAAGATTGGCCTGAATTGACGCTGCCAACAGCCCTACAATCCCCGCTAGGCTCCGAATTGAAATCTGAGATTTCCCCAGCACTAATCTCAATTCTTTTTTTACACTCTTTACCTCCTGCTGCATCAGCTCTAGCGTGGCCTTCCTGGTGTCCACTACGTACCTCAGGAACTCCATCCGTTCGAAAACTCGCCTGCGTAACATCCAATCGCTGGAATCCGTGAGATACCTGGAATTCCAGCCCGCTACCATGTTATGTTTCCCTGGGAGATACTCTGCCACTATCATTAGCTTTTTCTGCAGGCAATAATGTCAGAAATCTTTCGCTATCTCTGCTAACATCTTCAATCCCATTCCTCCTAACTTGTTCATATGACGTACTGCTGAAATATTGTCCATTCTCAGCAGAATACAACCATTCACATGGCCCTTGGTGAAAGCCTGAACCGCAAATGAACCTGCTAGTAAATCCAGAAAATTTATATGAATTTTCAACTCGTCCTCCGACCATTGTCCTCCTGTCTGAAGTTGACCACACCTGGCGCCCCAGCCGAATCTGCTGGCGTCTGATTCTATCACTAATTCCGGCACATCACCGAAAAGGGCCCTGCCGTCCAGGTTTCAATTTTCTGAAGCCACCACTGTAGCTCTACTCTCCCTTCCTCATCCTGCGGCATCAACTCATGATACCCCACCATGCAGGTGTTTGATCTTCAACCTCTGGAGTGCTCTGTAGTGCAATGGCCCTGGGATGATGGCCTGAATTGACGCTGCCAACAGCCCTACAATCCGCGCTAGGCTCCGAAATGAAATCTGAGACTTCCCCAGCGCTACTCTCAATTCCTTTTTTACACTCTTTACCTTCTGCTGCGGCAGCTCTAGCGTGGCCTTCCTGGTGTCCACTATGAACCACAGGAACTCCATCCGTTGCTGCGTAATCATTTCTGACTTCTCCCGATTGATCAGAAACCTGAGGGTGGAAATCAGATCGCTTACCCAGGTCACTTGATCTTGCAAGACCGATTTGCTCTGTGCTAGGATCAATATGTCATCCAAATATATGATAATTCTTACACCTCTGTTTCTGATAGCTACCGCCACAGGTCTCATTACTTTTGTGAATGCCCAGAGGGCCGATGCTAGTCCAAAGAGCATGCATGAAAAATGCCAGTTTTGCCCCTTCCAAAAAAATCTGAGATAATCTCTGAACTTCTGAGCTATCGGAATGGTTAGGTAGGCATCCTTCAAATCTAATCTCGCCAGCTAGTCCCCCTTGCGCAGCAAATCTCTCAGAAGATGGATGCCCTCCATCTTGAAGTGCCTGTAAATCAGCCACCCGTTCAATTCTTTCAGATTGATAACCGGCCTTGACTTCCCTTTCCTGTGTACCAGGAACATATTGCTGTAGAACCCGGCACCTCCTCGGGGACACCCCTCTATCGCCCCTTTCTCTAATAGAGCCAGTAACTCCCTCTCGAGGAGCAAATCCTCCTCTCTTGACATCTTTATGCCTACTGGGACCTGAGTCTGTTGAGGGACAGCCACGAAATCTACGTTTCATCTCACTACTGCCTATAATAGCCAGGCATCGCCTGATATCGCACGCCACGCATTCAAATGCAAAGCTGTCCGCCCCCTACCCTGGGGTAACTCTCGCTCAGCGCACTTACCGGCAGAAGCGTTGTGTTGCTGGAAATTCCCTCTGCCTCTTCTGCCACGGTATCCTCTCCTTCTGGCCGGCCTGCTGTCGGGTCTCCCAGTACATTTACTTGGGTCCCTGAGGCTGCCTTGCAAAGGTGCGACCGGCTGCCCGACCTCTCTGGCGGCCGGTCCCAGCAAAAACCTGTCCGGGGAATATCTTGCGAATGGAAGATTGCGCCTTCTCTAACGATGTATATGTTCCCACAAAATGGGAAATTTCTTTGGCGAATGCCTCACCAAACAACATACCTCTAGCCACTTCTCCTGCTTCGTAACTGGCGAGGTCCCCTAATGTACTGTCAGTTTTCAACAGTAAACTGCGACGTCTTTCTGCTGACAGGGCACAGCTGGCATTCCCCAGGAAACAGACCACCCTCTGCGCCCAGATGGCTAGTGTATGCGGATCCATCGGCTCCCCGGTGTCCCTGGCTCTTTCCGCTAAATCCATTATTTTTGCGATGCAACCCGCCATATCCAAAACCTTATCTTGACAGGCTGTCCACACCTCTCCTGATGTCTTTCATGGCCTTGGTCACGAATGTGACCATCTTGGTGTCCAGCTCCGGGGTCTCCATTACCTTCCCCGGCAGATCCGGTCTGGGACACTCTGCCCTCATCCTAAATCTCACTTCCCTCTCCAGGGGCTTGCAAATTCTCTGAGTCATGTAATGAGCTACCCTGGGGGAAGGTAGCCACTCTGAGGACTTCGGGTGCCTGATGCTATCTGGATCAAATATGTCCTCCAAGACATCCATTGGGTCCTTGCCCTCGTCGTCCAACTTTTCCTCCTCTGCAAGACCCTCTTCGACCTCGTCTTCCTCTTCTTGCAAAGATTTTTCGCCTTATTCGGCGTCTCCTGTATTTAACACTACTGGATTAGGAGTCCGAGGTTCAGCACTGTTCCCCTTTGTTAGGGAGAATTCTCATTCTATGGCTAATTTCCCTTACCTAGTGAGTTCCCCAGCAGCTTTGCTGGATTTCTGGAGTTTGTTTTTCCACTTGTTAAGAGTGTACCCTTTTTCCCCCCCACTCTTACCTGTGTTTTGTCATGTGTATTTCATCTGTTTTTGTGATTGTGGACTCTGGAGTACACCACTTCAGTAGCCCCCTTCTTTTGTGTGTTACAGAGCACCCTCAGTGCAGTAACACAGGGTTGTCTTTTAGACTTCCCCCGGACTCCATTTCTGAGGCTGACTACTGTCCCCCAGAAAAGGGTAAAGTTACCATTAACTTTACATAGTCATTTTACCAAAGATCCAGTACCCCATCTTACATGGTGTACTGGAAAGGGTTAATCCGTAGCCTTTTTTTATCTGTACCTCCTAGAGCATTGTTTCGCTCTTTTAACATTTAGACTTGGCTGGTGGCAGTGGTATCTACCCTAACTTTTCTACCGCAATTATACTATATAAAAGGTGGTATTGTTTTAGGTTATTATATTAACCTCGAACTTAAACCCGCTTGACCAAATACTTTTTCTTTTGGCTCCGGTCAGGTTTATTCGCCATTTCTTTTTGTTAAAGTCCTTCTTGTGTTTTACTTTGCGCGGCAAACCAGGTTTTCCTCTTTTGTTCACTGTCTTTTGGCAGGCTCCGGCCAAGAAGCCGTCCTCTAGGCGCCTGTGTGTCTAGGTGGGCTGAATGTGAGGGAGGGGTGTAGTCACCCCCTGCACAGGGTATCCTAGGAAACCCAAGTCACACTTTCCCATGATTGGCTGAGGTGGTTGTCTGGGCTGGACAACCCCCCTGCTGCGTGATTGACAGCCAGGCTGTGTGAATGGGGGCTTTTCGTATAAAAGGCAGGTCTCTTGGGCTAGAAGTCAGAGTCGCCACTGGAACTACAAGGAACCGAAGAGAAGCGGAAAAGAAGTCGACTGCTGCAACTACCCCATCCAGGTGAAGCCCTGCTGCAGTCCCGAGCTATCTACCCTTCGACGACCAGAGAAGATCCAGTCCGGAGTCTTCTTCCCTTGAGCCTGGTGGGGATAACCAGCTCACCTTCTACAGCCAGAGGATCCCCTTCTTGGCTGAAATCGCTGCACACGGCTGTAGTGGTCCGGATAGCCATCTGAAGAGCCTCTCCTGTTTTTAAGGACCGCACCTTTTATTCACTGTCGCTGCTGCTGGCTTCATCCCTGTGTGGTGCAGACCCCGCAGACGTCCTCCTTCGTCCCAAAGCTCCAGGAACCGTGGGTCTGCAGGAAACTACCAGGAACAACTGCCGTGGCACCAGCCTCTTCTTTGAATAAGGTACTGTGTTCTGCTTGAGGAATTAGGGTGAACCCCTTTTCTTCATCTCCAAGGCTTGCCCTTGTCTTCCCTCCTTCTTATAACTTTTGCTTCCTCTGTTGACAATAACTAAGTACTCCTGGCTACGTTGAATTGTGAACTGTCTGACTGTGTGATCCTCGACAACAGGAACCCGGTTCCACTTGACACTGGCTCTGGCCTATTGACTCTTGAATTTCTGTCAACGAGTGTTCTCTGATTCTGTCTGCCTTGACAAAAATATTTCCTATGATTTTTGCCCACAACTCTCTCTGGTTAACTCAGGTGCTAAGTGTGTTTTGCTCCGGTAACATTTCTTGCCGCAGATACGCGTTTCTTTAGTAAGACCGAACTGTCATTACTGTCAAAAAGTGATCGCAAGTGTATTCATGGTAACGTCTTTTGTTTCATAACACCGGTCCATTAAAACATAAGGTACTTACCTTGAGTTAGAGTGTATCACAGTGAATTGGTTGGTTGTAGTGTATTTCATGTGTGATTTCAAATTAATAGAAGTGTCGTGTTTATAACAAACGGTTTAAAAATAAATGTACTTATATTTTTTACCTGAAACCTTGAGTCAGTGTTTGCTTGAGTCACAGTAATTGTGGTCCCTTTGTGTAATCTCTGCTACTGCTCATATACTCTTAAAATAAGCATGGCTGCTCCACTACTGCTACCACTTTAACATAGTAGTACAGGCTTCTACCAAAGATAAAACTTTTATTACCACCTGTAGTCTTAATTATGTGTAGTGGTCCCTAAGGGCACTGCACAGGATTCTGCCTAACACCCTTCCCAAAAAAGCTGCCTTCAGCTTATCGAAGGGACCGACTACCTCACGGGGCTTGGTCTGGGCCCCTGTCATGTGACCCGGTGGGGTGGAAGAGTGGGGGCTCTTCCGGGTCTTGTCCACGCCCTTCTGCGATGGCCCCAATCAACCAATCTTGTTTTAAAAACACATAAAAAAGACATGTGATCACTTGTATCATACTCATAAACCATAAAACAAAACACATCTTATTCTGTAATGCATACAGGCGGGTTATTACGTACAACAATAATTTTCAACCAATTCGAAATTTCTTTATAGAGAAAATCAAAGCAACCTTTTGAAGGGAACATAAAGTGACAGTTTAAGCATACCACTGGCATAACACTGTCTCATTCGTAAAATGAGTGTAAGAGGGATTAAGATGGTTTATACTCCTTCCTATCCTCACTATGCTTCCTACTCTTTTGTATAATAATGGTACAATAAGATGTGTTTTGCTGTATGGTTTATGTGTATGATACAAGTGATCACATGTCTTTATGTGTTTTTAAACCAAGATTGATTTAATAAAATTGTATAAACTGATATATAGAAGAGTTTTTTTTAAAAGGGTTGGTTGATCCACTGAATGATTAAGTAGACGCATGTGTTTCTGCCCGGCCCTCACTTGGGGACACTAGAGAGGTGTAGTCGATCTGAATCTTTGTTTTTGTGATTTAGTGCAGATACATCCAGGGTGGCCAACAAGTAGTCTGTCTCCTATCTTACATTTCTCAACATTGATAAAACATGTGTTGTGTCTCGAATATAAGTTGGTATGAGGTACACTTGCTCCCTGATTTCATTAACTATGTATTCTGATAATCTTTCTAGTAGCTCCCCCAATACCACTTACAATGGGGCGTACCTCTGGTAGAAAATTGTAGTTTTTATGGATTTTAGGTGAGAAATATATCGTTGGCATTGTTGGATTTTTGACACTCAAAAATGATTACTCATCATCCTATAAGCATCCACATCTATGCCACTTGTCTATTAGTCCATAGAGTTCTTGTAGGATCTGATAGTATTTTCCAAAGGCACCCTGGGGAAGCTAAATGTTTAATCCCTATTTTGATATACTCCATAGTATTGAGGATGACAACATTCCCTCCCTTGTCTGCTTCTTTAATAACTATATTCTTATCCTTAGTTAAGGACATTAGTGCCATTGATTCTTGGGGACTTAAATTGTTGTACTTGTGTCTGTTCTTTGTTGGTCTTGTGTCTAGGTGGCGATGGATGTCTCTAGTCAATGCCTTATGAAAAGTATCAATGAAGTTCTCTGATACCAATTGTGGTGTAAATTTGGATTTCTTTTTTAGTTCACTTACCTTAAGATTACTGGGTTGTACGCCCGATTCCTTGCATAGTGCATCTAATCCTGTGTTTGCTTCTTGTTCAAGAGAAAGGGGGATATGGGTGTTCAATGTCTGCAATAGTTAAATCACTGATTGGTGTTGATACTTCTCTCTGTGAGTAAGATTTAGCTGGTGCTGCAAAACATTTTTTTAATTTTAATTTCCTGATGAATTTAAAAACATCAATCTGAAAATGAACAAAGTTCGTAGTCATGGTGGGTGAAAATGATAGGCCCTTATTGATAACAGCTATTTTTGTACTGGTGATCTTACGGTCCAATAGGTTGGTAACCAAATTGTCTTTAGTTACTTCCCCACCTGTTTCTTCCCACACAATCTCATTTGTCTTCCTGGTGGGTCTGCGTCCTTGTCGGAGCTTCCTTGTTCCTCCCCTTCTTGCCCTTGCAGGTTTTTCTGCGTAAGTATGCTTGATACTAGCAGAGTTTGGAATGTTACTTGTTTTGTTGTGTTCCTTTGTGTGTCTCTCCTGGACCATTTTATTTGATCTAAAAAACTCCTCTTAGCTGTACCCTGGATTTGATTTGGGAAGAAAGGGAGGAACAAGGAAGCTCAGACGAGGATGCAGAACCACCAGGAAGACAGACGAGATCGGTAAGCTTATCAGCACTGTTGTTTCCGAGCCGGCAAACTACGGGTGCTGCTGTGCCCGACAGGTCTGACCCTGCCAGGCACAGTGGTCATGGTAGGCAAAGCCGTCACGGAAGCACCGGCACTGTTAACAGCGGTGCCGGTCCTTCCGTGTCCCCACTCCCATAGGGCCTTTGGGAGTAGGGATTAACGAAATTAACGGCGCCTAACTTCCTGGCCACCGGATTTGGAATAGCCCGATGACACAGGGAAGTCAGGTGCCGGTAATTTATTATGGGTCCAGGGGGCAACCCGCCGGTAGCACCGGCACGGTTACCGCCAGACCCGTAATGAAGCCCAATATATTGTTCTCTGTACATGAATCACAGAAAAACTTCTGAAAATTACAAGCCAATGTGTAAGAATCAATTACCAAACCAATGTACATAGAATGCTCGTAAAATTTGCAAACATGTGAAACAAAGAGGACTGAAAAATGTAAAAGGCTTCATAGCCTGGAAGCAATGGTTTATGGCATGGCCAGTTATTTACATTAACATGCATTAGCGTTCACGTTCAACAATAGATCTAGATATCTAATATAATATAAAGATCTGCTGTGCAATGGACTTTATTGCACCCACAATGTTTATCTGGGACTGAGACAACCCCACTTTCAATCCATTTACAATTCACAAATAGAAGGTGTGCGAACCATGGCAATGTGCATTATGTGCACGCCTCGTCATCCAATAATAACAGAGCCATCACCTGCCTTTAGCCTCACAGGAAAACTCAGTGAACTGCATGCTGGAATTCACATATTTTCCATTCATTCTTAGGTTAGCGAGTGTAGACACTGCGCAATATACATGCGCCATTCTACTTTACAATAATATAGATGTCACTCACCTCCAGGCCTACAAGGAACCGCAGTAAAACTACATATCCCAACACGCTTAGTATCATGAACGAGTGACGTCATCACGTTTCACGTGAACGTCATCCAGTGAAATAAAAGACAACAATAATGGCGGCCACAATGCAAAAGCATGCAGTCCGCTTAGGTGATACCAGACGGGACACCTGCATAGGCAGTGACACTCTTACACAGCTCTGGAGGAGCAGGAGCCCCTCCAACACTGCAGGAGCAGTGCACCGCCTTGGGAGTGAAGCCGGAGCTTCCCCCTACACCGATGTAGGCCCGTGGGCTCTATCTACCTTTATTTTGAAAACCACTTTTCTTCGCCATGAAAGCGCTGACGTATGCGCTCCGTTTCCTCTTTGCTGAGGATTCACCCTTGCCTGAATCTGCCACACGCTATACAGCGTTATTTACAATTATTTATTGTGATCGTGTACTAGTGGATCTCGTGGCCGCCATTCTAAGAATGCCGCCCGACTTTCGTAGGCACTCTGCCTCCCCTGCTTGGATCCACCCAGGCTGCTGGAACCTCACCATTGGCTGCATGAACATTGATTTGGGCCAATCACCAACCGGCAGGCGTAAGCCGGCCTCCAGCACTAAGGACTGCATGAAGGCGAATCTTCTGCCCCAGCCTGTCCAGGCCTTCCCAGCTGTCAGCCAGGAACCCTGCCTGTCTACTGTGGGACATCCCTCGCCCTCCTAGAGGCATGCACAAGGTACTTTAACACGTTGACAGTCGCGTGCTCTCTTGTCCATAGCGCCTAAGTAGCACGCACCAACCCTAAATGTACGCTCTGACACGTGTTACCGGCAGCTGGTGTGTACAACTAGCCGCGTGTCTCTGACTGTCAGCCCGTTAATAATTTGCATGTTAATTGTCATACTTGCGTTACGCTTCCCAATGGCCTGTATCCGCCTCTGAGATCCGTTGATAACAGTACAGTACTGTCTATTCATGTTCCCTTGTCAATCTAAATTGTGTACCACTGACGCCACTGTTTGAACCACTGTTATATATGGTTAACCTATGGCGCTGTATCTTCCTATTGTCTCATAGTTGAGGCCACTTCACGCTCTTTACATATTTTGATGCCGCTCGCTGCCTGTACATGTCTCTTGCAATGCCAGCTAGCCCAGTATGCTTTTGAATTTATTGATCTGGTTACCATTTGCTCCCAGGGTTCAATTGTTACTATTGTGTGCTTAGTCTGTTATGCTTATCCAGCTATGTATTGAATACACAGTGGCTAACACCCTACTCTGCTCAACGTGGTACCTTGCATGTTAATTCTACCAATCCTATGCAGGGCTGGCTGCACTCTGACTGTCTATATACCTAATTAGCACTTGACAAGGCTCTTAAAATGCACTGTACCCCTGTTATCCACCCACACCTGATCCCCATCATTGTCAGATCATTACCGAAGCACACACACCTACCCGCACTACATCTCACATCGTAACTCCTGCTCACCCTCTGGGTCCTGATCTGGTCACCTCACGTCACCCACACATCCACCACCATTACATCTCAGTACCACCACTCACTCTAACCTACTACCTGTATAACATTTCTGCACGTCCTAATGCCTCACGTCCCTATGACAAGCTCTAATCCATACCTAAATGCACCGGCCCTTTGGTTACAACATTTTTCAACCAAACCCACCCCCAATCAACCTTGCTTTACCCCCAGTAGAAACTGTAGGCTAGGCTCTCGCCTTTGCCATGTATCCCACAACCAGACTCTGATGCTCAACAGTATAGTTTCACTATCCAGACACCACACCGTGTCGGACATGAGCAATGTGAGATTAGACACGAGACCCCGCCTTACCCTCTCTCAGGCACGCACCATCGCTAACAGTCCCCTACCACCTTAACTCGCTTCTCCACCAATTGCCGCCAAACAGACTACACCGACCTACACCAGCCAACCATGTCCCACCCAAGCCAGAAACCAGAGATTAGCTTCTAGATGTCACCATTTGTCCTATCGCCAGAACCACACCTCCAATAACAAAGCACCAGCGCCTAACAACAACAAAGTCATGGCCTTAACTCCTAACAAAATGCATCAGCCCATCTGGCTCCGAGCATTGCCAAAGACATCAAGATCAAAGGCGCGCTCATCAATACTCGCTCCCTCCCCGCTCATGCGTTAGATATTGCTGACTTCATCGTGACTGAAAATGTAGACTTTCTAGCCATCACAGAAACTTGGCTGCATGTGGCATCAGGCCCGGCTTTGTCCTTGGCTATCCCAGACAACTACTCTATTATCAGGTGTGACAGGGATATCAATCAAACCCAGGGTGGAGGATTAGCCTTCATCTTCAAGAGCTCACTCGAACTCAGAACTGTCCCGAGCCCTCTGATCCCGTCCGCTGAACTACTCTCTATTGCATTACCTATTTCACCTAATCACACTACCACAGTGCATCTCATCAATAGGCCCCCAGGTCTCGTTCGCTGAGGACATCTCATCTATCTTATCCACTAGTACCAAGCCCAACTCACATATCCCACTACATGGCGACTTCAATCTAGGATACCAGGATGTGAACAATACCAAAGCCCTTCACTTAGCAAGCACACTAACCGACTTCGGCCTCACCCAACACATCAAAGAGCCTAACCACATTAAGGGTTGCACTCTTGACTGGGTCTCTGACCTGAACTGCTCGCTTAACATGATCCCTGTGACCCCCTGCTCCTGGTCTGATCATCATAAAATAGTTTTCTCTATTAACTCTAACCCACTCACAGCCAAACTGAACCTCACCCCACCTATCCACACTCGAAATAAGAAGGACATCACTGTAGAGAAACTTCTCCCACTGATCCTCCCTCTGCTTAACACTGCTTCAACTACCTGCTTTGACCCCACAGTCCTAGTAGATACCTATAATCAAGCCATGTTAAAAGCCCTTAATACCATTGCGCCACTTAAGCTGTGCAAACAAAAACCTTGTCTCCACCTTAATACCTGGTTCACCCCACATCTACGTGACCTGCGTGAAGAAAAAAGAAAAGCTGAGGCACATTGGAAAAGCATACCATCTCTAGTTAATAAAAACAACCTAACCATTGCCTCCTCTACCTACAAAGAAGCCATACTAGCCGCTAAAAAAGACGTGTACAACAAATGGATATTACAAGCTCAATCAAACACAAAGGAACTCAAGGAATTAGAGTCTCCAGTAGCCCCTCCGGATACGTGCACCCCTGACACTGCCTGGTGTACCAACATGCAAAAGGCACTTTTAGACAAAATTGCCACACTTCAAGGCAAAATCAATGCCAAAAGAAGCCACTTCTCTGACTCGGCAGGCAACCCCCCGTCGTACAACTTCCCCACACCTAAACATTAATTCAAACCATTTAGCTTTGCACCTCTCTCTATTAAGGAAGTTGAAATTATTATCAAGAAGCTCAAGCCATCTAATTGCCAAGGGGATTCCTGCCCCACCCCCGTCATAAAGGAGGCCACGCATGATCTTGCGCCCTTCATCACCACCTTCATAAATGCCTCATTCAAATCAGGTATTGTACCAGATAACCTCAGGGATGCGTGGGTCATCCCTTTAATCAAAAAACCTACACTTGACCCGAGTAACTCATCCAACTACAGGCCCATCACTACAGTGCCTTACCTACTTAAAATCCTGGACCGGGCAGCTTATCTTCAAATCCAGGAATACCTCGAAACAAATAATCTATTAGGTCTCAGACAATCAGGCTGCCGAGCCAGACATGGGATGGAGACAGCCTTGATTGACTTAAAAACACAAATTGAGGATCTGAAAGACAAGGGCAAGCAGGCACTGCTGCTTCTCCTTGATCTCTCAGCAGCTTTTGATTTGGTCGATCATCAAATCCTATGCCACCACCTTAATATAGCTGCCCACTTCTCAGATGCAGCCACATCTTGGATTAGCTCCTTCCTGGCTAATAGAACCATGAGTGTTTTTTCACATTCTGCCGCAGCTAAACCAGCACACGTCCCGTGTGGAGTCCCACAAGGATCCTGCATATCTCCCACACTGTACAATGTGTTTACTAAACCGCTCTTTGATATACTTGACTATCTGGGTGTCTCTTACACCAACTATGCGGACGACACCCAGATACTTATCCCTATCACAGGCGACTATGTAATCAATTCTAAAGCAATCAATGCAGTCTACACAGTCATCAAGGCCTGGATGGCACATCATGTGCTTTGCCTTAATTCTAAGCTCCCCTACCAAACTCACCAAACTTGAACGAGAATACAGATCTTTTACTATTGACGCAAACATTATCAAAGTGTCCAATGTCACAAAAACACTTGCCATCTACTTGACTCTACACTGTCTCTCAACAGACAAACCAATGCTGTTGTTTCGGCTTCGTCCTACACCTGCAAACTCATCACTGCATGCAGATGCTTCCTGACAACCGACAATTGTATTATCCTCGCCAGAACTCTCATCATGTCCAAAATTGATTATTGTAATGCCCTCTACTTAGGGACTAGCCAAGGAAACTTGGACAAGTTACAGGTCACTCAGAACAATGCCATCAGGGCTGCACTCAACATCCCGAGGCAATCACACATATCTGACACAAGACGCAATCTTCAATGGCTCCCTGTTACACTTCGCATATCTCTCAAAGCCCTCGCTCTAACACACAAAGCCCAGAATAACCTAGCACCTGCTTACCTGTCCAGTCGCTACATGCGACACACCGCAACCAGACCTCTGAGTTCGGCCCATGCACACACACTGACTATTCCTAGCTACAAGCTTCAGACAGCTGGAGGATTGAGTTTCCCAGTCCTTGCAGCCAAACTTTGGAACACCTTACCCAACACTCTCAGAACAGAGCCTTCTGTCTACTCCTTTAATAACAAAAAAAAACTTTGGCTCCATGAACTTGATGCCTCGGCCTCATTGCCCCAAACCACGTGGGCCTCCCATGGGAAGGTGTGACTTGCACTTGCACCTCCTGATCCTGCCCTCCCAAAGTGTACCCAGATACTTTGATTGTTGGGCATACACTGTAGTATACCTAAACTCCTAGGAATTTCTCCTGTAACTATTTTTTACATGCTATTGTATTTTATCCTGTCTTTTTCTCTTAAATTCTGCTTTTTGTATAGTTAAGATGTATTCTTTCCTTTGGAAAGTTGTTTTTGAATGCTTGTAACCTTTTGTAACCACTCTCTTCAAATCATGCGCCCAGATGGTTCAGGGCAAGGTGCGCATTACAAATAAACAAAATACAAATACAAATACAAAGTGTACATATATATATATTGGGAACCACAGTTTATCTAACTGATTTCAAAGGCAAAATTGTCTTTAATTATAAATTGTATCTAATAAGGGGTATTAATTCACGGAGGAGCCAGAAACCAGGTTAATTTGGGAAACCAGTTAATTTGGGATGACTCACCAACACATCAGGAGGAAATTAATCAACCCTGAACAAACAGTATGATTTTTACCTAGACACTGCATTGACTGGGCTAAGGACTTCTATTCTGCTTTGTCCTAGACTAACAGCATATGATCTTACTATTACAGATGGCATAGGAACAGAGAGTTTAGGTGAGGGACCACTCCAGGTAATTTAATCCTAGCATATCTACACAGGGGAAAGGGACAAGGTGACACTAACTAATGCATGCTCTACTCGCGCTTGATAACTATTGAAACACTGTAATTAGAAAGGAACAAATGTGTGTGCACAATCAACCTGCCCACAGCAGTCGGGAATATTTGAGATATTGAAATCTTATACTCAGTAGTAATCTTTATGTCTAATATTCATAACAAAAACGGAGCACCTGGAGGAATATAAACACGCTCATGTATAGGATACTTACTGCATGAGAGATGACATTTAAACATTAAATGTTAAAAACTAAATGACAAACACCTGTTACAAATATGTATGATAATGAGAGAAGTGACTAATTTGTGCATATATTTACTTTGCTTCCTTCACATCACCCCAACTCCCGTCAATGGTATGTATTTTTGTTTCCTATTGTATTGGCATGATAATTAAACCCATAAATCTCAATTCAATATGGTTTTATCTGTACCCGTGTATGGGAATAAAATGTATTGTTTTACTCATTTATCTGTAAACAGCCTTGAATAAAACGATACTGTTACTTATGCCACCTGATTGACTCCTTTAATCTATGGGTTATTCAAACATTATGACAGACCTTCACAGTAACAATTTATATGTAATAATAAGCAAAGCCACCAACCTGATCTCCTGTGTAGAATATGAAGATAGGAAAGCTCACCTAGTACTCTCTCAACATGCCTAGATAGACTGGCACTGTGAGAAAGCCCCAGGGAAACCCTTGTGGGGGAGAAAACCCTGTGAGGCTGGGGTGCAAAGGACGAGGTGTCCGGGAACGGCTTCAACGACTGGAGAATGTGGTATCGTAGCGGCAGAGCTCGTAAAGTCTAAGCAAAGGTATGGATAGCAGAAAGGAGACAACAATTAGAAGGGAAAGTGGCACATGTTACACCCTTTTAGAAGGATGTATACCTATTAGGTTACTTCCGAAACTCGTGTAGGAGTGAAAGGAGGTGGAGCTGTGGTTGTGCGGCTGACTAGGAACTCGCCTTTGTAGAAATGGTCAGAGTTAGTAGGATTTACTACTACAAAATCCCGTGTCCTGTAAGAGCCCTAGTATTCCACCTACCGGGTTGGGGAGGAGCAAGTATAATTCGTCAGTGCCGCAGATTCTTGGAGCTGAGAGGGAGATGTCGAGCGGTCTAAATTGAGAGAGCAGTGTGACTGCGGAAGACAAAGTAATGTTATTGTGGAAAGGGATTGGCTCTGCAGGAAGAGTGACTGATTAAAACACCTTCTTTGCACGGGAATGCCGGGCTGCTTTGGAGTATGAGAGTGACTGGTGAAAACCCGTTGGGAAAGAGAGAAACCCTAAATGCAGTGGAGAAACTTTGCTGAAAATGTTGGGGGGGACATGACCTCAGAAGAAAAGGTGCCCCATTCAAATGAATGGGGACAAAATAGTGTGCCATGAAAGTTTGGGGGGACAAACACCCCCGTCCACCCCTAAAATTACGTCCATGCACTAAACGTACAAGAAAGGGGCGAGAGTATTAGCGTAATAGAGTCTGAGAAGCTCTTGACTTAATCCTAAGAGTTTAGAAGTATCGAATTTACGGAGCGTAGCCTCTGATAGCAGTAGCAACGCGATGTTGTGATGTATCCCGGAACTGAAATACTGCGTCCTGTGAAGGGGAGGAGCTACCGTCTCCGACCTTGACAGAGTGCATAGAACGCTGCACAACCCACATGGCGCCATCTTGGGAAGGAAAGTATGAATACTGGCAACGTGACGCCAACATTTCCATAGCGACCAATCATGCCAACAACCCGGACTCTGCAGGGGAAGACCAATATCAATCGGGAGTCCAACAACATTTTAGACCTAGGGGCCAAAGACCTTTTTTAGGGAGAGGCCCCTTTCAAGGCTACCAAGGGGACCCCTACAGTCAACCATGGGATACACGGGGAGGTCGGAGATGGCAACGATCACGCAGGAGAGGCTACAACCAACAGTAGCCCTTGTCACTCCTCAGGTCACTATCTCGGAAGATCAAACTATTCCAGTTTTTAATTTATCAGATGTAATACTATCCGACGAACAACTTTTGCTTCTTACAAAAGGTCTTTCTTTCGTCCCCACCCACAGGACGGATTGGTACTCCACGGAAATTGAAATGAAACAATTCTTCAGAAAAATTAGATTAAGTAATTTTTTCTGCGAACAGGGGGAGAGTGAAACTACAACAGACACAGGATTGAGGGTGCCATCTACCTTTACTCCATCAGACAATCAGGTGGCTGAGGAAATTGTCCTATTTGAGAAATGTGTCCTAAATGACCTTAAAAGACTTCAAAACACAAATCATCAGGTTAGAAATAACCTTTCTAATAAAGAGCAGAAAGCCCTGGAACAATTAACATCTAATCCCAATCTGATTATTAAACCTGCAGACAAGGGGGGAGGGATTGTCCTTTTTTCTTGGGCTCGCTACAATCGCATGACGCTGGACCTCTTGGAGGATACCCAAAGCTATTGGCCGTTGAGGAAGGACCCCTCATTAGACATCGAAAAAGAGATCAGGGACGCCACCCAATATGCAGTAGATCGATCATGGATAACTAAGGATGAATTCGAATATCTAAATCATTCAGAGAAAAGGACTCCCTCCTTTTACAGTCTACCTAAGATACATAAAGATCAAACTCAGCCACCAGGTAGGCCGATTGTGTCTGGCTGTGGCTCCATTTTGGAACCTTTGTGCAAGTTCATAGACCTATTCTTGCAACCAATCAGTAAACAAACTGACACATATCTAAAAGATACTACAGCAACTATAAAAATCTTTGAGGGAGAACCATTTGATATAGACCAGGACTTTTTAGTCACGATGGACATTACTGCCCTCTATGCGAATATTCCACAGGAGGAGGCAATAGAGATAGTTCATCTCTTTCTTATCCACCAGGCAACCCAACATAGGGTCCCAGCGGCATTCATAGTCGAACTAATGACCATTGCGCCACAAAGAAACTTTTTTGTCTACTCAGGACAGTTCTATCTACAAAAACGAGGAACTGCCATGGGGGCAGCTTTTGCCCCGAGCCTCGCGATTCTATTCATGGCTGCTTTTGAGATGAAACATGTTCTCTCCGAAAATAACATCTATAATCCACATATCAGAAAGTGGTACAGATACATTGATGACATTATTTTTCTCTGGAGAGGAAATATCGAGTCCCTACAGGAATTCTTTGCCTACTTGAATTGCCAACATGATACTATCAAATTCACGATGCAATATTCCAAATTGACTATGAACATGTTTCATCTCAAAAGCAGCCATGAATAGAATCGCGAGGCTCGGGGCAAAAGCTGCCCCATGGCAGTTCCTCGTTTTTGTAGATAGAACTGTCCTGAGTAGACAAAAAAGTTTCTTTGTGGCGCAATGGTCATTAGTTCGACTATGAATGCCGCTGGGACCCTATGCATTAATGTGAAAGTTGGACATTTGGCCTGTAACTTACATAAAAAGACCACAGACAGAAACACTTTTCTACACTTTAAGAGTTTCCACCCCAGATCTCTCAAAGAGAATTTGCCCTTCAGTCAATTCCTTAGACTCCGAAGAAATTGTACTGAGGTTGCTGATTACTATATACATGCCAATAAATTGGCCGGTGAGCTAAAGGAACGAGGATACCCCAAGAAATTGGTATCCCATGCATTAAAAAGAGCAAGATTTACGCCCCGTGAAAATCTATTGGAATGCAACCCGAAAATACAAAATCAGGATCGCATAACATGCGTTACGACCTACAGTACACAATCATTTGCCATTAAGAAAACCCTTTTGAAGTATTGGCCAATGGTCAGAAACTGTCTTCAAGACAAAGGCAAACCTCTGTTTGCATTTAAAAGATCGAGAAACCTGAGAGATAGATTGGTGCATTCTATTAGCCATGGCAAACCCAACATAAGTCATAGAATTCTTAGACCCCTGTTGGGACACTTCCCGTGTGGAAACTGCCGGGCATGTAAATACACAAAGAAAATGTCCAACTTTAAAATTGAGGAGAGAGTATGGGACATACGTTTCTTGTCTAACTGCAAAACTACGAATGCAATTTATTGCATCCAATGTCCATGTGGACTGAGATATGTGGGCCAAACCACAAGACCAGTTCACATAAGGATCAATGAACATCGATCCAGGATTAAGTGCAAGAATCATCAAGCACCAATGGTGTCACACTATGTGGCTTTTGCCCATAGCTCTGAGGACTTACACTGGTGGGTTCTGGACACTGTCAAAAACAGTTCCAATCCAAAGAGAGCATTGAATGACAAGGAATCCAGATGGATCCATCGTTTACAAACTTTGGATAAACGGAGAGGTCTAAATGAGGAAACTCCGCAATGTCAATTTCTACACTGACCTTGGGATCCCTCAGAGCCAAACATGGTTTTTGCTGCAGACCATTCTGGAGCACAGCTTTACTTTCTCTCCTTCTCTCTTGTCTTTAGCCATCTCCATTTGGGGACACTGCTGTTCAGACAGACTTCGGCTTTCCATTTACCCTCCTGTGGCCCCAGGAGTCCCCCCCGTTCCCCCCTCCCCCCTTTCCCCCCCCCTCCCCTTCCCCACCTTCTGCACTCAGATGTATCAATAGCTGGAGTTTTTTAAGCTGCACAAACTGGACAAGTCACTGCCAATTTGGCCCCATAGGTATTGCATGCTTAAATATACCCCAGTCCTCTCTAATTTTTGCTTTAACCCATAGGATTTGAATATTGGCATTGATTCCCTTTCCATCTTTCTGTTGAGACATCCGATAGTTTTTTTCTCTTTTTTTCCCTTTCCCCTGAGTTACTATCAGCATGAGATTAGACTATACTTGCCGCTTATGGGCAGCTTTTGTCTACCAGCATCAAGCTGAGTGTCATTCCCTTTTCTGGCCACCATCATAACAATGGCGCACCTCCGGCAACTCGGACTGCATTCCAAGTTCCACGTTACGTAATTACAGCAGCCGCTCTAGCTGTACGTCTTTACACTCGCTGGCTCCATAGCCACTTGATTACAACTAGGATATATTCTGCCCTATAGAGGCTGCGCCCTTTATGTATGACGAACACTACTGAGAGAGTTACTTGCCGGTCACAAATGAATCTAGCAGACCGCTAGCGGCCACGAAGACGGCATTTGCCGTTTCTTGTTTCTATTTGACCCGTATGCCCGCCTTACAGAGAAGACCTGAGTTCCCTCGTCTTACCTGCTCAAGGGCATCGGGTGAGTACATGTCTACTTTTATTTCCATCGCTGAGTGCTGGATTAGCTTGATATCAATACCGCTGGTCCCACACAGCGAGCATGGCGTTTTAATACGCCTCTTTTGGCCTTTGTGTTACTCCTTATGCAGAGACACATAGCTCTGACGAGCAACCAGCAATCTAACTGCGGCACGCTGACTTTGACATGTGCTGATTTTAGTGCCCAGATAAGCCCATGATTTCAAGTACAGACCTCTATTTTCTCACTTCTGTCATGTATTCCAAGTATATTTGTCACTATTTGGAATTCTGCATGCGGATTTTAGAGAGACACCTATTTTATGTGGTATACATTTGTGTTTCCCTCTAGATAAGTGAAGTGTGTACACACGTAACTGGGTCCTCTGGTCATCAATACCTTCCAGTATACAGATACTACCCAATCCGGTAACACTACATGTGGCTCCAGACCTTTGTTTGATCGCCCAATTTGAGGTAAAGATACCCCCTCGATATTGAACACAAGATTCCAACTTAGGGGTGATTTCTCACTTGAGGGTGTTACAAAAATGTTCCCATATCTGACTCTACTTAGATCATTTGGCCTCAATATTCATATCTATTTAGTATCTCGGCCTACTCTGACACACGATTGTTTTTTGCTTGATTCATTATTCATACATTGTCATATTTCTTCACGGTGCTGGACTATGCACACATATTGTATCTTGTTATGAACAATATTCCTTATAATTTGGCTCTTCACCCTGTGATGGGTTTGGGTGTTTCCCTCTTCTTTCCTGTCTTTTCTCCTGCCTTTTCTTTTCATGTTCGGCTTTTTCCCTTTACATGTATTATTTGAATAGAAATTGGCACGCCTCTAGTTCTTTAACAGTCGCTTTTGGTTGGACTTTTTAATCTTCCCAAAACTCTCTTTAACATTATTTTTTGTTCCACTTTCTTGCCCTTTCTGTTTTTGCTTGTTTTTATAGGGGCTATAATTCTTACACATCTGACTTTTGGTCCTGAGGAAGGCGTTTTCTGTCCAGATCATTACGCCGAAACGTATTTCAACTACATCTGCCTGACCTTCTTTGGCTGTTTGAGTTGACCACTGGACTTACATCAGCTATGCCAGTTTGCATATACGTAGACCTGAGCAGTACTGTAAGAAATAGTAGTTCAATGTGAATACACAAGTCAAGTTGAAACCAGTCATCTATTCCCAAAAAAAACCCCACAAGGAACAAAAATTGGCTCCTGTCTTCCTTTGTCTGGGATTCCTTGGCAAACATATATGTGGATTTCCAGAACCTAAATAGGGTGAAAACAAAGCATTGTCAAACCAAAATAGGGTGCAAACTAAGTAATGTTATAATATCCCTCTGTCATAGGAATAGAATTTATTTTCTGTGTTATTTATAGTTCTTGTCCAAATGAAAATATTTTTTATTGGTTTTTTTTGCAAAAAATGTTTGTATGTTCTTTTTTCACTTGCACTTAACTTTTATTGTTCTCCATGGTGCATGATTATTTCAAATGCTGTCATTTTGACGGAAAAATTATATTTTTGTGTAAAATGTCACTGAGGCTCTTGCACCAAAAGTTGTTTTATGTTTTCTATTAAAATAATGAGAATTATAGCCAAGTCTTCGGTCAATATTTAAACGTTAAATTTCTAGCAATGACCCTCTGAAAACAGCTATGACATGACCACATGCTAAGCAGAGGTAAAATACAAAGAGCCAGAGTCAATTAGGACACTCTTTGGAACTAGAAAGTAATATGCCCAATTGAGAGTGATCCTGCAAGGGAACCTTATGCTAGACCTGTTTACTAGTCTGTGGCATTTTTCTTGTATGCTACAGTGTTGTACACTAGTTGTTTGCTTTTTGAGGTTAGAAAAAGTGAGGTGAGTATTAGTAATAGGTATACTACATCACCTGTATTTTTTACACCCTGTGGGGTCATTATTTGTTGATACTTGTTGAAACAACCCGGACACATAACAGATACTGTCGAAACATGTGTTGGATGTTCATATGTGAATAGCAGAGAATAAATTCATGGATAAAGCCTTTTTTGAATCATGTCACTAATAGATCAATCCTGTATTAGAATTGAAACTGATGAATATCTTTTAGGCAAAGCGCAAAGCGCTGACGGTACATAGTTGCTAGTATTGTTCTTATGGTTTAGGGCTTACCACAAACCCAAACCCCAGCCCCAGCGCAATTGGACACCATCTAATTTTGTCCTACACTTTATACTCTGTAGGTAGTGGTCCGCAAATTTGGATAAGGGCACCAGGACAGAATTAATACCTGACAGGATGAGGAAGTCGAAGAGTTCAACTTAGGAATCTGTCTGTGTCCAACACCTATATTTTCCCTAATAACTAATCTATACAATGTATAGGGATGTCAGCAACCAACAAAACAGTGTTCAAAACAAAGTTTCTTTCATTCGCCTTTCCCTAAGTATAAAGCAGTTCCAACAAAAAGTCTCAGGATTGCCTTCAATTCAGAATGATATAGATTTAACCAAGACTCAGGTTTCCCTTCCCCAAGTTTCAAACCACAGTTGCAAACACAAAATATCTTGAGACTCCGTCCTCAAGTCACTTGCGCCTTCTGTATATGGTTGGTCTTTGCATAAAAATCTCTGGACTGAAAGTTGCAGTTCATTTACTTGTTAAAGTTCATTTACAAAGTTCCATTACGTTGGAGTGCAATATATATTGGATTAGATTCAACATATATGACTTTTGCTTGCATTGAAAGTTCTATTAACTTTTAGGCTTGGCACATGATGGGTTTATTTGAATTGTAAAGCTCCATTAATTTATAATCTTCATAGGTAACAGTTGTCTTTCAGTTCGGTATTCACTAAGAATGAAGATATGTTTGGTAAGCTTTTCAGTCGGTCTGGAATTCAGTAAGTGTTAAAGGCCTTCATGCAATTCACCTCGTTGTTATATATCTTTATAGAATGCCTTTAATAACATGCCCAGCACTCAGAGACTTTCACAATAATTGTAAAAGGTTTCATTCAGTTCATTTATTTCGTTTCTTTGGAGATTGCTTTTGTAACGTGCCTAGCACTCAGGGACTTTCGAAAATGTGCTTTCATGTACACGTGACCACTCCGTTACAAAGTATTCTCCATTGATCAATAGTTAATGAGAATTCAGATCGGAGACCTTCGAAAACGTGATTTATCGTGCACACAACCACTCTGATACAATGTAATCCTCTGCATAAATTCAAACACTTGCATACCATGTTTCCTCTCTCATAGAAAATCACTTGTTGCTTCTTTCAGAGTTCCCGCAGCGTAGATCTCTAGGCCTTCTGTCTCCGTCTCAGGGCTCTGCCTCCTGCCGCTCAGGCACTCCTGGGTTGGTTTCAGACCCCAGGAGAACAAGCACTGCGAACACCAGAAAAAGGGGCAGCCTCCCAGCACGGCTCCCCTTTCAGCGTTCGTTCTCTTCCACTGAGACCCAGCTCCCGGGCTGCACCCCTCTGAACCATTGGCGTGCTACACACATACAGCTTTTCACTGCTTCTCTTGGCCTCTCTGCTACTCCACCATCGCCGCCACTGCTCCTTTCTATGACATCATTTGATTTGGCTTTTTATACACCAGCAGCCCTTTAACAGGCTGCAGGTGCGAGTGTGCAATTAGCCCTGCCTGACCATCATTAAGGGGACATGCCTGACCTCTACAACTCTCAGCAGTCCTCTTCCTAATCCCAGTACCAGGGTGGTAAAAGAACCTAGTCTTCATTACTCCTGGTTGCCTCTTCTTTGTCCCAGTTCTGTTAGTGGTTCTATATGAGGAAGTCAAGGGAGTTCACTCATAATACATGAAGGTGGGGGGAGGGTTGGGTTGGCTGTCAGTAAGAAAAGGGGGATACCATGTCCCTCCCAAAGGCGTCTCACTCCCAGTCCCCAAACGTCCTGCACCCAGGTGATGCTCCCTCGCTTGACCACCCCCAGAGTCAGGATCCACGAACGATGGCCTTTCCCTGGCCACCTGCACAGAGGACCAATGGGGAATAGAAGTGAGAATACCCTCAGGTTTCTCAAAGTTCCTCATTTTTCAAAAACCCAGCTTCTTCTTTACTGATCCATCCTTGGTCAGCTGCTTTGTGGCTTTAGACTCAATCATACCTTTGAGTTGCTCTGTGGCAACTTGTGTGAGTATTTAATAACTCCTCTGGTCGTTAAGTTGGTGCCGGCATTCTGCCACATAATCCTTTCTTTTTAGAATGACTATTCCGCTCCCTTTGTCTGCTCTTTTTATTATAATCTCCTGGTTATCTACCAGTGATTGTAATGCCCATTTGTCTTCTCTATTTGGATTTTAGAAAGTATGATTAATTTTAGATTCAAAATAGTTAACTTCCTTTAAGACCTTCTTCCCAAAAATAAGTGATGCAGGGGAGTGCGTATGAGGAAAGTGCATGAACGTTGATGGTTTTCTTAGTCCGATTGCATTAGTGGAAGGCAGGCTTTCGCTGTGAGCAAAGTATTCTTGTATAAGTATTTTCCTCATGAAGTTTTAAAATTCTTTTCAGAATTCAAAAGGATTATTTTCTTTTGTTAAAACGAATCCTAAACCTGTGTTGAGTAATTGTTCTTCCTTCTCTGGGAGCTTAGAGTTGGATATATTAACGATGAGTGAGACATGCTCCTTGTCTCTCTCTGGTTGTTTCTATTTCTTCACCCTCGTCCTCTTTGTCTACTTGCACCTTCTCTTCCTGCATTGGTAGATTGTCTGCTGGTTGATGAACCCTCACCTACTTCTTCTACTTCACTACTGTTGTTGCTTGTGCTATATGAGGTGTCTCGAAAGTGTACACTACACCTTTTGTTATTTGGACCTCTGGCTTGTATGAGGGATTCATTGTAATAACCCTCTTTCATGTAAGGAAATAATGCACCTACATGTACACCCTTGCCACATCACTGACATATGCATTCTTCCCCCATAAGCAATCACATAGCTGCTGCCACAGGTTACACACCTGTCATACAAGGTCATACCTCCAGACCAATACTGCAGAGAAAGCCTTCCTCCTGCAACATCTCAATCAACAGACAATCACGAATATAAAAGCTCTCCTAGCCATGGACCCAAAGCCACAGATAATCATTGGCACTTCTATACTACTAATCCTGATGGTGGAGCATCCTACACTCTTGTGCTAGCGGATCATTCCAGACCACAGTGGGTGGCGTGGCAGGAATGGCCCATCACACGTTTAGTGGTTTCCTTATAACAGGTGCAGGATTCCTTCATCTCCCATGCGCTGGTACACATCACCTGTCATGATCACTGCTTCCAAGGGGCTAGGACCAGCCCAACGTCCTTGGAAGCAGGCCTCTAACCTTCATCCTAGGCACCAGCCGGTCCCCATTGGGACCTTTTGGACCTTGTCCTGGCGCCGGTGGCACCAGGCTCATCAAAATCACTGGTCCCGGCACTGGAAGCGCCGGGCTCATAACATGTATAAAGATGCTTGGGTGGACTTACCTGCAGCAGACCATGCTGCTTACTTACCAGCCATATGGGAATCCTCTACGAGCTGGGACTAGTTTCTTACCTGGGTGGGGCAGGCTCCACTCCCTGGATACAACACTGGAACTCTTCTAGAACAGGAACTCTTTTCTTTCCTGGGCGAGGCAGTGGAGGAAGACGCCTCATCACTCCAAGGCTATTTAAACCACACCCGATTGATGCAACGTGCTTCGCGTTATTCTGCATCTGCAGCAGAACGCTCACCGTGTCGGTTCCAGTCTTCTTTCTTCCGATCCTGAACCTGTGAGAACAAAAGCTTACCTTTCTTGTATCCAGCCTTCAGAAGCACCTGCAAAGACAAAGAAACAACAGGTTAGCACAGCAACCTTCACTCGCAGCGCTTTCCTTACCTGATCCATCGGCAGTTACCAACTCTTCGCGCTGCTCCTCCGCCATTATAAAAGCCTGTGAAGACAAAAGCATAATTATTCCTGTGGGGAATTTACTTACCGGCACCCCTCGAATTCCGGTTTTCTTCAACGCTGCATTCCTGCACCTGAAAGAGAAAAGGAGAGACATTAGGCAGGCTATTTACTCACGCGCCATTGCGCCCTCCACAATTAGGCGCCTGCAAATACTCTGGCGTTTTCCAGAGTCTCTTCAGCATCCGAACTCATACCTGCAAAAGAAAAGAGACAGTAGGAGTGCATTTCGAAAGCAGGCAACAGGCACTTACTTACGCACTCCCAAGCGCTTCATTCCTATGCGCTGGCTCGAACTCCGGCTCTCTTCAAGCCACCATCTTCCGCCTCAAGAGCCCTGCAAGACAAAAGGCACCATTTGAAAAGAACATTATACAGAGCCCTATTCCATACTAACGTGCCCACGCACCTAAAGACTGTAAGGACATTAAAGGGGCCCGGAAACTCACCGTTCGTGCAGTTAACGACGGTTAGCAATCCTCTGAAGTCAAGAGGCCTACGTTTCAACCCAGTGAAGGAACTGGTAACGGCACCCTGCACCAGACGCAGATGGAGAGTCCAGCATTCACCTATCTAAGGTGAGCACGTTGACCTTGGGGCTCCACGGAAAAGTGAGAGGGGGAGAGAGAGAGATACCCGACAATCCCAGGTCATTAACCCCATATTCTTTCACCTGCAGACATCTTACTCTTCGAGTTAGACACACATTGCGAAGAGGCCCAGCCCCGGAAGCCAATCGAGTCCTGCACTTCACTTTTCAAGATACAGTTACCACCCTGCCAAGACCAGCGCCTCCGTGGGAATCAGGTGAGCGTTACATCACCTTACCCACTGATGACCATATCCCCAACAGGATAAAAGGCAACTTGTAAGGCATCCTGAACATTGTAGGTATGATATATGAAACCCATGTGGCCTTCTCCCCCATGCCAAAGCACAGAAGCATACATTCCAGACAAGGAAAGACTTCCACAGCATTAACCTGCTGGTTGCTTGTGATGCCAAAAAGCTCTTCACACACATATGTGACAATTTCCCGGTATTAGGTCATTTGTCTCTGATCTATTGTTTGCGGGCAAAAAAGACTCAATACCCTTGTCCTTAAGTTGGCCTGTCAGGCCATGCCCCTCCCCACACATGAATGTGTGCAGGGACAGACAGGCGCAGGCAGGCTGAAAGAGTGGGCGGACCAGTTAAGTGTGTTTACGTGTGTCTTTGATGTGTGTGTGTGTTTGTGTGCACGTGTTTATGTTTCTGGGGATTCGAGTTGGGATGAAGCAAGGGGTTATTGGGCGCAATGTTTGTTGCAGGGAAATGGTGGGGGGAGCAAAGAGGGGCTTGTGGATCGAAATGCCCTGATTAAACAAATTGCTGCTCCCAGGGATGTTAAAGGCCACACAAAATTGGCATGAAAAAATCTGCCTTTTTTCGGGGCAGCCTTCAACAGTTGGAATTATGACATACAACCAAAGTTTCCTGGGACTACTCAGCCCTAAAGATAAGCGGCATACCATTCAATTTTACCCACTCAAAAAGGCAACTATTCTTGTGAGAAAAGTATGGTATCACAAGTAGGCACAGACACAAGAGATACACGTTTTCAAAACCTTCATTGAATAGAAATGGGGTTGGACACTGCCTAGCTTGCCCCATCTCTACAATGGGAGTAGTCTCGACCATCAAACTAAAGTCAAAGGTAGTCCACAGTCTGTCAGTCAAAATAATAAAGTTGTATGTGTCAATCCTATGCTTGCCCTCACTTTCTCTAATACAATAATGTGTATGGGATTGGATCAAAGTAAAAGTGTAAGTCAAATAATATCAGGATGGCACTGGATCTGTTCCACGTCACCCTTTCCCAAGCTTGAGCTACTCGGGCTTTCACAATGTTCCATCGACTTAAACAGTTCACCAACAGGATGTCGAAAAAACAATGGAGCCATCCCTGAGCTCCCTTCTCTAAGTTCCAGATACTAGGGCCAATCACAGTTCCATGTATTGGGACAGTTCGTATTCAAGTTTCTCAAAAAGGTCACTATTCATCGAAGTCTTTAAGTTCCTTTAGGTAAGAAGAGGCTTTCTTTCTCCACAGACTCAGTAGCCCTTCTTGTAACCTTTCTTCAGGAATTTTCAAGCTCACACTCTTCAGTACCTTTCACTTGGTTATCACTTGTTCAACACTGGGATGCCCTTCCAGAACTTTTCAATCACTTGGAACAAATCTTCATATCAGAGACTATTGAAAAACACACAGTATTCCTCAACCCTGTGCGGGACCACTCTGATACCTGGTTTACATTTCATTTGAGTCGTGTCCCTGGTGCTCTGGGTCGAGCCCAGACGTGGGTCTCCATCCCTCTTGTGCTTTTCATATGGGTCCCTGACCCTTAGGTTCATTTTCTTAGCTTTCACAAATATCAATCACAGTTCATTTCCAGAGATAGACTCACTTTTTAGCTCGCTTTGCCTTTCTTGCGCAGCTTTCCTTTTTAGGCTTTCTCTTTCACTTCTATTTTGAAATTCCCACAGCTCCCCTTCAATTTTTACAAAGTATTTTTCTTTTCCTGGGGCCGCTTGCACCCTCTTTAAACTACAGTTCCCATAATGCCTCTCTACCTTACACTATGGAACTTTACATTCAAGGCTTTTGCATATTTTCCTTTCTTGACTTCAATAGGGCTGCTCCCACTCCGCTCCTTCCATTTGGGATTAAAGGCTTTCTCTAAAGCTTTCTTTCACACGTGCACTGGGTTTCACGAAACTCACCGGTCGCCGCGTTATCGTCTCCTGGTTCCCGCTGCCGTCACCGTTTGGTCAGGGTGTAGAGGTATCGCGAGAGCCCGGCTCTCGCGAGATCTCGCTCGCGCGACCAGCTCCGCCCCCGTGCGCTACGCGCGATTACGGGACGAGCTGAGGACGCGAAGAGCAGCGTCTTCCCGGCTCCTCCGAGCACGGGAGTTGTTTTATGAGTTTTCCAGCGGATCAAAGCCACGGCACCCAAACCCCTGTTAGCCACGTTTGGCCCTGTTAATCCTGGACATTTTCCATGCCTCATTGATCCATAGTTAATGGAAATAAAGTCCTGGTGAAAAACCTGCCTGGCTCCTGTCTTCCTTCAGGCACCCTTATACTACATAAATTGGCGATGAGGATCACCACAAGCACCGCGCAGAAACATGCAGGGAGCCACACCGCCACCACCCTTTCTACAGACACCAGGTAGGCCTGCCATTCCTTGGCCACAATGGCAACCCCTGTTCACGACCTACGTGGAGGCAATGGGTGGATCGGGATTTTCAGCAGTGAGACGCAGGGCCATGTTACTTAACGCCTTAGGGGTGGAAGGGCAAAGAATTTTCGAGGGCCTTACCCCGATACCAGTAGATGACGTCAATGACGATGTGTTCATGGAGGCCGTTAGAAGAATCATTAAGAGGTTCGCCAGCAAAGAGAACACTGTACTCCACAGAATAAGGTTTTACACTCGGAAACAGGAGCAGTCCGAACCCGTCGATGACTACGTCACGAAATTAAGGGAACTAGCAGCCCTGTGTAACTTCGGTACCGACGCGGAAAACCGCATATGCGACATGCTAATCGTCCATACCAACAGTCGCAAAGTCCAGGATAAGTTCATCCTCGAAAAAGAGTTACAGTTAGAAAAAGCCGTGGAAATTGCCAGAGCGGTAGAGGAAACCGCGGGGAGAAGGAAAGAGTTCACAGGGGCCCAAGTCCCCACTGAAATACAAGCAGTTGGATTCCGTCCAAGAAAGGAAAAATCTGCACCAGACACGAGAGAGTCAAGAAACAGCAAGAGGGAACCCCTCAAGTGTCATAGGTGCTCCAGCACCAAACACCTGGCATATGACAGAGAGTGCCCAGCCAGAGACAAGGAATGTTCAATCTGCAAACGCATAGGACACTTCTCGATAGTGTGTCGATGGAGGAACAAGAAGGTCGCGAGCCTCACCACAGACCACACAAAGGAAAGGGAATCCTCGTCAGATGAGGAGGGGAGCCCCACGGTCATAATGGTGAACAGCACCCGAGCCAGGAGAGAGAAGCCTCACTGCGTCATCAGAATCGATGGAAGAGAGACTCGGGTTATGGCAGATTCCGGGTCGGACCTCACCATCCTACCCCTTCAGACATATAAAGACATGGTGGGTAAAGAGAAAGTGGAAGTGCTCACCACACGACACAAGCCCACGGTGTTTGGCGGGGCCTCAGTCGAACTTTTAGGGTATATCAACGGAAAAGTCGAATTCAAAGGAAGGGAAACCGTCACCAGAGTCTACTTCAGCCATGAAGGGCCTGCAGTTTTGGGCTGGGATGATCAAGACAAGTTAAAAATCAGACTGGATCCCAGCACAGAAGATCAAGTCCTATCAGTCCATACGAGAAATGAATCCGTTGTCAAGAGCGATTACCCCACACTTTTCTCGGAGGAGCCGGGGCACATTAAAAGTTTCATTCACAAGATCGTGCTCAAAAGAAATGCCGTCCCTGTCAAGCACCGGGTGAGACCAGTACCGGCCACAGCAAGGGACACCCTGAGGCAACAGCTGGACAAAATGAAGAGGGAAGGAGTGATAGAAGAAATTGAAGCGTCCGAATGGCTGAGCCCAGTCGTCCTGATAAAGAAACCCCACTCACAGGAATTAAGGGTGTGCATAGACCTGCGCAGCCTGAATTTAGAAGTCATCACGGACAACTACCCGCTCCCAAGCATAAACGAACTCATATTATTAATGAAGGAGGCCGAAATATTCTCAAAGCTTGACATGAGAAATGCATATCATCAGATACAGCTCCATGAAGAGTCGAAACCACTTACTGCATTTATCACGCCCTTTGGCACGTTTCAATTCACTAAAATGCCTTTCGGGTTGTCGTCGGCTGCGTCGGCCTTTCAGCGCATGATGGACGTCCTACTCAGGAAAGTCGAAAATGTAGTATATTTTCAGGATGACATATTGGTTTATGCAAAGGACAAGCAGACGCATGATACCACCCTCAAAGTGGTTCTCAACAAACTACAAGATGCAGGAGTGCGTTTACGCCACGAGAAATGCTCGTTTGGAGTAAAAGAAGTGGAATATCTGGGGTACAGAATTTCGGAAAAGGGGATCAGCCCGAAAGAAAATCTGATGCAAGACATCACCAAAGCTCCTGAACCAGCCACCAAAGAAGAGGTGAGGTCTTTTCTGGGATTGGCTGAGTATTACGCGAAATTTATACCAAAGTTTTCAGAAACCACGTCACCCCTACGCGATCTACTCAAAAAGGGGACAGAATTTTCTTGGAGGGAACCTCAGAAGAGGGCGATGGACACCATAAAGCAACACATCATGAAAGCTCCATGTCTGCAACCCTTTAACCCAGAGTGGGATACGGTCATTACCACTGACGCCAGCGCATACGGATTAGGAGCAGTGCTAACGCAGAGGAGAGGTGACACCGAACATGTGGTGACCTTCGCGTCGAAGGCACTATCAGAGGCGGAACGGAATTACTCAACGATTGAAAAGGAAATGCTAGCATGCGCATGGGCAGTCGAACATTTTAGAACATATGTGTGGGGCACAAAGTTCAAGCTGGTGACAGATCACAAGCCGCTCATCCACATGCTCAGCCCGGGAGGCACCAAAACATCCACGCCTAGGCTAGCTCGCATTGCAGCAAAACTACAAGAATACACATTTGAAATCCATCACATATCAGGATGGAAAAACTCGCAGCCGACTGCATGTCGAGACTGCCAGAGAACAAGGAAAGGGCTACCACATTCCTACAGGGGGAATGCATAGTCGCATCCATATCAGACATAAGGGCCCCAGATTACCTGGAACTCAGTGAAAGACACTGGGAAGAAGAAGACGGGAAGGACCCGATCATGGCCAAGATACGCAATTGGATCAAAGAAGGCTGGCCCCATGAGAAAATGCTGCCGGAGGGCATGAGAGCATATTGGAAGGTGCAAGATGAGTTGTCGGAAACGGAGGGAATAATCATGAAAATGGATCAGATCATCCCCCCCACAGGAATGAGGCGCACCATACTCTGCAGGGCCCACGCGGGGCACCTTGGGAACACGATGACTCGCCGCAGGGTGAGAGAAGCTTACTGGTGGCCGTCCATGGACCAGGAAATACGCACCATGATAGAGCGCTGCCATGAATGCCTAAACAGTGACAAAAGACTTAAGGTCCGACAAGCGCCTCTCATTCCCACGGAGATACCAGAAGCGGTATGGTCCAAAGTGGGCATTGACTTCATAGGGCCCCTGGAGGCGATGGAAACGGAACATAAATATGGCATAGTGCTGGTCGACTACTTATCCAAGTGGGTTGAAGCCGAGTTTGTCCCGAACATAACCACAGAGACGGTCATAGAGGTACTCACTGAAATATTCCAAAGGGAAGGTCTCCCCAAAGAAGTCGTCACAGACAATGGAGTGCAACTAGTATCCAAAGATATGGAAGCATTTTTGAGAAAGAACCACATCAAACAAAAGAAAGCGGCCTTGTATCACCCCCAAGCAAATGGACTGGTGGAGAGGGCGAACAGGTTCATAAAAGGGGCCATCCAACTGGCAACAGCGTCAGGAATGAACCCCCTCAAAACCGTCAAAGAAGCCATAGCGGCTCACAGGCTTACGCCAAATGGAATTACTCAAATATCCCCATTCAAAATGTTGAGAGGGAGGAGTGCGGCATCCACCCTCATTCCTCCATGGCTGGCGAAAGTAAGGGAAGATGAAGCAGTTGACATGACTGAAGTAGTATGGCGCATGGAGAGAAACAAGAAACGCATGAAAGAGTGGAGTGATGAAAGAAGAAGGACGAAGCAAGCGCCCAACATAAGAGAAGGGGACTGGGTCAAAATCAAACTGCCAAGAAAGGACCAAGCCACGGGATCCCGTTACAGTAGGCCCATAAAAGTAGCTCACCAAGGGACTAATCACGTCCGCACGGAAGACGGGCGCTCGTGGAACTTGGAAAGGGTAGCACTATACCAGAAAAGGCAAGAAGAAGCGAAGACCAAAGAGACACCCCACTTAGAAACCGAAAGAGATAATTGGAGAAACGAGGAACAAGAAGCAGAGGGAGGCGAAGGAGAAAGAGACGCAACCGTAGTGGATCGAGAAGAACCATATGAAAGTCCTGAACCAGAGCAGCAGAGACCATGCCCTGTGATCAGTGAGAGGCCCCGAAGGGAGCACAGAAGACCGGTGAGATACAATGACTATGTAGTACAGTGAACCCGCTCTGCTTTTGGGAAAAGGGAGGTGTGTAGAGGTATCGCGAGAGCCCGGCTCTCGCGAGATCTCGCTCGCGCGACCAGCTCCGCCCCCGCGCGCTACGCGCGATTACGGGACGAGCTGAGGACGCGAAGAGCAGCGTCTTCCCGGCTCCTCCGAGCACGGGAGTTGTTTTATGAGTTTTCCAGCGGATCAAAGCCACGGCACCCAAACCCCTGTTAGCCACGTTTGGCCCTGTTAATCCTGGACATTTTCCATGCCTCATTGATCCATAGTTAATGGAAATAAAGTCCTGGTGAAAAACCTGCCTGGCTCCTGTCTTCCTTCAGGCACCCTTATACTACATAAATTGGCGATGAGGATCACCACAAGCACCGCGCAGAAACATGCAGGGAGCCACACCGCCACCACCCTTTCTACAGACACCAGGTAGGCCTGCCATTCCTTGGCCACAATGGCAACCCCTGTTCACGACCTACGTGGAGGCAATGGGTGGATCGGGATTTTCAGCAGTGAGACGCAGGGCCATGTTACTTAACGCCTTAGGGGTGGAAGGGCAAAGAATTTTCGAGGGCCTTACCCCGATACCAGTAGATGACGTCAATGACGATGTGTTCATGGAGGCCGTTAGAAGAATCATTAAGAGGTTCGCCAGCAAAGAGAACACTGTACTCCACAGAATAAGGTTTTACACTCGGAAACAGGAGCAGTCCGAACCCGTCGATGACTACGTCACGAAATTAAGGGAACTAGCAGCCCTGTGTAACTTCGGTACCGACGCGGAAAACCGCATATGCGACATGCTAATCGTCCATACCAACAGTCGCAAAGTCCAGGATAAGTTCATCCTCGAAAAAGAGTTACAGTTAGAAAAAGCCGTGGAAATTGCCAGAGCGGTAGAGGAAACCGCGGGGAGAAGGAAAGAGTTCACAGGGGCCCAAGTCCCCACTGAAATACAAGCAGTTGGATTCCGTCCAAGAAAGGAAAAATCTGCACCAGACACGAGAGAGTCAAGAAACAGCAAGAGGGAACCCCTCAAGTGTCATAGGTGCTCCAGCACCAAACACCTGGCATATGACAGAGAGTGCCCAGCCAGAGACAAGGAATGTTCAATCTGCAAACGCATAGGACACTTCTCGATAGTGTGTCGATGGAGGAACAAGAAGGTCGCGAGCCTCACCACAGACCACACAAAGGAAAGGGAATCCTCGTCAGATGAGGAGGGGAGCCCCACGGTCATAATGGTGAACAGCACCCGAGCCAGGAGAGAGAAGCCTCACTGCGTCATCAGAATCGATGGAAGAGAGACTCGGGTTATGGCAGATTCCGGGTCGGACCTCACCATCCTACCCCTTCAGACATATAAAGACATGGTGGGTAAAGAGAAAGTGGAAGTGCTCACCACACGACACAAGCCCACGGTGTTTGGCGGGGCCTCAGTCGAACTTTTAGGGTATATCAACGGAAAAGTCGAATTCAAAGGAAGGGAAACCGTCACCAGAGTCTACTTCAGCCATGAAGGGCCTGCAGTTTTGGGCTGGGATGATCAAGACAAGTTAAAAATCAGACTGGATCCCAGCACAGAAGATCAAGTCCTATCAGTCCATACGAGAAATGAATCCGTTGTCAAGAGCGATTACCCCACACTTTTCTCGGAGGAGCCGGGGCACATTAAAAGTTTCATTCACAAGATCGTGCTCAAAAGAAATGCCGTCCCTGTCAAGCACCGGGTGAGACCAGTACCGGCCACAGCAAGGGACACCCTGAGGCAACAGCTGGACAAAATGAAGAGGGAAGGAGTGATAGAAGAAATTGAAGCGTCCGAATGGCTGAGCCCAGTCGTCCTGATAAAGAAACCCCACTCACAGGAATTAAGGGTGTGCATAGACCTGCGCAGCCTGAATTTAGAAGTCATCACGGACAACTACCCGCTCCCAAGCATAAACGAACTCATATTATTAATGAAGGAGGCCGAAATATTCTCAAAGCTTGACATGAGAAATGCATATCATCAGATACAGCTCCATGAAGAGTCGAAACCACTTACTGCATTTATCACGCCCTTTGGCACGTTTCAATTCACTAAAATGCCTTTCGGGTTGTCGTCGGCTGCGTCGGCCTTTCAGCGCATGATGGACGTCCTACTCAGGAAAGTCGAAAATGTAGTATATTTTCAGGATGACATATTGGTTTATGCAAAGGACAAGCAGACGCATGATACCACCCTCAAAGTGGTTCTCAACAAACTACAAGATGCAGGAGTGCGTTTACGCCACGAGAAATGCTCGTTTGGAGTAAAAGAAGTGGAATATCTGGGGTACAGAATTTCGGAAAAGGGGATCAGCCCGAAAGAAAATCTGATGCAAGACATCACCAAAGCTCCTGAACCAGCCACCAAAGAAGAGGTGAGGTCTTTTCTGGGATTGGCTGAGTATTACGCGAAATTTATACCAAAGTTTTCAGAAACCACGTCACCCCTACGCGATCTACTCAAAAAGGGGACAGAATTTTCTTGGAGGGAACCTCAGAAGAGGGCGATGGACACCATAAAGCAACACATCATGAAAGCTCCATGTCTGCAACCCTTTAACCCAGAGTGGGATACGGTCATTACCACTGACGCCAGCGCATACGGATTAGGAGCAGTGCTAACGCAGAGGAGAGGTGACACCGAACATGTGGTGACCTTCGCGTCGAAGGCACTATCAGAGGCGGAACGGAATTACTCAACGATTGAAAAGGAAATGCTAGCATGCGCATGGGCAGTCGAACATTTTAGAACATATGTGTGGGGCACAAAGTTCAAGCTGGTGACAGATCACAAGCCGCTCATCCACATGCTCAGCCCGGGAGGCACCAAAACATCCACGCCTAGGCTAGCTCGCATTGCAGCAAAACTACAAGAATACACATTTGAAATCCATCACATATCAGGATGGAAAAACTCGCAAGCCGACTGCATGTCGAGACTGCCAGAGAACAAGGAAAGGGCTACCACATTCCTACAGGGGGAATGCATAGTCGCATCCATATCAGACATAAGGGCCCCAGATTACCTGGAACTCAGTGAAAGACACTGGGAAGAAGAAGACGGGAAGGACCCGATCATGGCCAAGATACGCAATTGGATCAAAGAAGGCTGGCCCCATGAGAAAATGCTGCCGGAGGGCATGAGAGCATATTGGAAGGTGCAAGATGAGTTGTCGGAAACGGAGGGAATAATCATGAAAATGGATCAGATCATCCCCCCCACAGGAATGAGGCGCACCATACTCTGCAGGGCCCACGCGGGGCACCTTGGGAACACGATGACTCGCCGCAGGGTGAGAGAAGCTTACTGGTGGCCGTCCATGGACCAGGAAATACGCACCATGATAGAGCGCTGCCATGAATGCCTAAACAGTGACAAAAGACTTAAGGTCCGACAAGCGCCTCTCATTCCCACGGAGATACCAGAAGCGGTATGGTCCAAAGTGGGCATTGACTTCATAGGGCCCCTGGAGGCGATGGAAACGGAACATAAATATGGCATAGTGCTGGTCGACTACTTATCCAAGTGGGTTGAAGCCGAGTTTGTCCCGAACATAACCACAGAGACGGTCATAGAGGTACTCACTGAAATATTCCAAAGGGAAGGTCTCCCCAAAGAAGTCGTCACAGACAATGGAGTGCAACTAGTATCCAAAGATATGGAAGCATTTTTGAGAAAGAACCACATCAAACAAAAGAAAGCGGCCTTGTATCACCCCCAAGCAAATGGACTGGTGGAGAGGGCGAACAGGTTCATAAAAGGGGCCATCCAACTGGCAACAGCGTCAGGAATGAACCCCCTCAAAACCGTCAAAGAAGCCATAGCGGCTCACAGGCTTACGCCAAATGGAATTACTCAAATATCCCCATTCAAAATGTTGAGAGGGAGGAGTGCGGCATCCACCCTCATTCCTCCATGGCTGGCGAAAGTAAGGGAAGATGAAGCAGTTGACATGACTGAAGTAGTATGGCGCATGGAGAGAAACAAGAAACGCATGAAAGAGTGGAGTGATGAAAGAAGAAGGACGAAGCAAGCGCCCAACATAAGAGAAGGGGACTGGGTCAAAATCAAACTGCCAAGAAAGGACCAAGCCACGGGATCCCGTTACAGTAGGCCCATAAAAGTAGCTCACCAAGGGACTAATCACGTCCGCACGGAAGACGGGCGCTCGTGGAACTTGGAAAGGGTAGCACTATACCAGAAAAGGCAAGAAGAAGCGAAGACCAAAGAGACACCCCACTTAGAAACCGAAAGAGATAATTGGAGAAACGAGGAACAAGAAGCAGAGGGAGGCGAAGGAGAAAGAGACGCAACCGTAGTGGATCGAGAAGAACCATGTGAAAGTCCTGAACCAGAGCAGCAGAGACCATGCCCTGTGATCAGTGAGAGGCCCCGAAGGGAGCACAGAAGACCGGTGAGATACAATGACTATGTAGTACAGTGAACCCGCTCTGCTTTTGGGAAAAGGGAGGTGTGTAGAGGTATCGCGAGAGCCCGGCTCTCGCGAGATCTCGCTCGCGCGACCAGCTCCGCCCCCGCGCGCTACGCGCGATTACGGGACGAGCTGAGGACGCGAAGAGCAGCGTCTTCCCGGCTCCTCCGAGCACGGGAGTTGTTTTATGAGTTTTCCAGCGGATCAAAGCCACGGCACCCAAACCCCTGTTAGCCACGTTTGGCCCTGTTAATCCTGGACATTTTCCATGCCTCATTGATCCATAGTTAATGGAAATAAAGTCCTGGTGAAAAACCTGCCTGGCTCCTGTCTTCCTTCAGGCACCCTTATACTACACAGGGTCTTCCTCACTGCCCCTCTGATACCTGGGGTTTCCATTCACACGCCCAGAGGAAACTTGCACTCCAGTGGACACAGCCAGCAGGCTGCAGTCTATCTTCTCCGGCTCTTTGGAGACACGGCTCCCCAACCACGCTGCAGCCCTTCCCAGACACTGGGCCAGCGCTTCGCCAACCCTTTCTCCTCTGGACTCTCCAGGCATCTGGAGAGGCATCTGCTCCCTCCTGCTTCTTGTCTATCCAAGATCTCTCTGTACTTCCAGCTCACTCCCAGTGTGCCTATGTGCCCCACCTTTTATACTTGGTTGGAAAGTCAATTGGAGTCAGATGGGGTAGTTACCTAGCCCTGCCTGACCTTATTAAAGGGACAAAATGGAGAATGCCCATAGGAGTCCATTGCGCATGGATCCCTATGGGTAATCCTCATGACTCTCAATGTGTTCCTCTTCGTCCCAGATTTTGGCAGCTAAGTGGGCTAATGGAATTGTAGTATCCCACTAAAAGAGAAGGGCAGTTGGGTAGATTCCTGTCAGGAAAGGGGGGATACCATTTCTCACCTTTAGGCACTCCATCCCAAATCCCAGAGGACCGTCCACCCAGGTAGTCCTCCCCTGTTAGTTCGCCCTCAGGGTCGCTATTAGGAGATTCCCAGGGAGTAAGGGGGGAAAAGCCCTTAGGTTTTTCTCATTCCCAACATAAAATATATGGGGTAAAACACGAGACACCGGCTACTGCCCCCTGCTTCAACATACACTTCTCCACTTTTCCTTCCCAAATCAGGAGAATAACCACTCAGAATTTACAACTGTGGTAATTCCACCAGAAATCACTAATGGAGTCACTAACACTAACACCGCCCTATCCCCACTTGTAGTCCTGTGGTAAACCCACAGGACCAAGTGGTGGTAGCAGTATCTGATTTTTGCAGTAATTACAACCGAATTACAGCCAAACTCAGAATGTGGCCATAAGACTTAAAAGCGCACCACTCCTACCCTCCTTCAGAAGATGCAACACCTCCCTCCCAAGGTTTACCACCCACTCACTTTCACCGGCCCACTTGCATTCCCAGGTGAGGTGTTTCTAATTCTGCTGGTGGATAAAAGCGTGCATCGTCAATAAATTGAGGTGCATGACACTTATTTGTGAGTGCTGGGCTTCTATTTTGGGTTGCAGTGCACCTATTTAGGAAGGTCACAGAATATCCTGGATACCTCGCGATTTTAAAGACCTGTGGGTCTTTATCAAGGCAAGTTAGAGGGCAAACTAGCCAGGACGTACTAGCGCCAGACTCAAGATAACGTCCAGGGCCCACCTGGAACCCAGCTGTCATCAAACAAGACAAACTACGTCTATCATCAAAGGACCCCACAGGGGCTATCTCTCATACTTACTTGCCTTAATAAAGACCCACGGGTCGAAACGCGTGCCGGCTGACCATAACGGGACCATGAGTCCATGTACAAATAGCTAATCAATAAAGAATAGGAATTTTACTTTCACTTTTTCACCAAATAAACAGTGTGGCAAATCCAATTTTTTGCAAAACAATTAAAATCACGAGGTATTCAAGATATTCCGTGACAATACAATAAAGGAGGTGTGGGCTTTGCCTCAAAACATTTACCCTGTGACCTTGCATTAATCAGAAAACAGACCACTGCAAACAACAGAGCTCAGCAAGGAAGGTTCCATGACTAGGGCCCCATCTCAGAAATCCACCTATTTAGGAAGGCAGGGCACTTATGTATGATTTCAAGATCCTTATTTGGGGCAGCAAGATCATATTTCAGTGTATGGGAGCAGTCTGCCTATTCATGTTTTCTGACACCTTTTGTCTTTCCTTCATGCAGGTGGCCCTCCAAGGTCAATGCCAGGCCCACACATTCCCCCAGATGGTGGTTGGGGGTGGATGATTGTTCTTTCAGGCTCCATGATGAATGCACTCTGCTATGGGGTCCTCCGCTCCATGGGGGTCTTCTTTGTGGAGTTTGTCCAGTAATTACAACCGAATTACAGCCAAACTCAGAATGTGGCCATAAGACTTAAAAGCGCACCACTCCTACCCTCCTTCATAAGATGCAACACCTCCCTCCCAAGGTTTACCACCCACTCACTTTCACCGGCCCACTTGCATTCCCAGGTGAGGTGTTTCTAATTCTGCTGGTGGATAAAAGCGTGCATCGTCAATAAATTGAGGTGCATGACACTTATTTGTGAGTGCTGGGCTTCTATTTTGGGTTGCAGTGCACCTATTTAGGAAGGTCACAGAATATCCTGGATACCTCGCGATTTTAAAGACCTGTGGGTCTTTATCAAGGCAAGTTAGAGGGCAAACTAGCCAGGACGTACTAGCGCCAGACTCAAGATAACGTCCAGGGCCCACCTGGAACCCAGCTGTCATCAAACAAGACAAACTACGTCTATCATCAAAGGACCCCACAGGGGGCTATCTCTCATACTTACCAAAGATCATCCAGTGAAGTGTCCTGGATCTCAGCCATCGCAGTTGGCATCCAACAATTTGCAAGTGAGTAGCAGAAAAATGCCACTAAGTGCAATCTAAGGGAGTGGGGGAGTGTGTGATCGCTGGAGCATCACTGTGGCCAATGAGTGATCAGCTTTCTGCAGTGGCAGCATCGTAGCCAAGTTATTTCTTACTGAAAACATTACCCAGTGCAGTACCATGACCAGAATTTTGATAGTGTGTAGCCAATAAGAGGGACCCAGAGAGGCCAGGGCTTGGAGAGGACAGTACCCTCAGAGCAGGTCTTGGCTGAGACAAGACAGGGCTCGGAGAGTAGAGGAATCAGAGAGTAAATGGTCCAGAGAATGAAGTTCTCAGATGGAAGTTGTATTTGACGATAAAGCAGCAGCGTACCAAAGAGAATGGAGCTCGGAGGGTAGAACATCAATCATGGATGACTCACAGAAGACAGGGCACACATGCTTTCTAGTCATTAGTGGAAATTGCTGAATATGAAATGACGGACCCTGGTAATTCAGTAACTAGAGCTGGAGGGTCAATGATCAACACATGATTGGTGTCTATCTACCACCCCCTTTCATTCTCATATATCATTTTATACTGACCCCCAATTGTCTCTTATTGTTAACACAGGCCCAGTCGGTAGTGTCCTTACCTTGCAGTTCGGGGCACGACCAGTGGTAATGGCTGGAGGGGTCATCACCTTCCTCGGAATTCTGCTGGCCTCATTTGGAAACTCCTTGATGCACCTCTATCTCACTCTAGGGCCCATGACAGGTGAGTGGTAAGTGCTGGGATCTAAGGTGTGGGAGGGCTGTGGAATGGATGGAGGGGTTGACTGTGGGAGTGATAGCAGATGGCCTGTGAGGGTGAGAGCTTGGGTAGGCTGTTAATTTTTACATCGGGTGATTACCCTTCACCCTTGGATCCCCCTCAGACGGCTCCGATCCTTCTCCAGTCGTCAGCCTCCCTCAGTCGGGCTCAGACCAACCACTCACTGTGGACATCCCTCAGTCAGGTTCATACTTGTCGTCACAAGGTAGTTCACTTGGCTTCTTCACAATGTGGGATTTTCTTCCCTTAGCTTTTCTGTTGACATTCCTCAGTTAGGTTCACTAATGCCTTTCAATCACAATCTTCTCTATCAGTGCGAGAGGGTTCCATATACCGCTGACATACGTCACACCATTCGCCAGCTGCGATTCCTGGTCTTATGTTTCCTTCGTCAGGGGCTTCGCATGTCTGGGTTGAAAAGGACAAGGGCAAATCCCTCCTTGACGTTCTTTCAGGTCTCGCCACCTTTCTCCTCTGTTTGAACTGCCGTCCTGGAATAATTGCTTCCTCGTGCATTTGGCCTTGCTCAGAGTGTGCTCTTGTGACCTGTCTTTTATCCCTAAGGGGAAGGGAAGGGCCAGTCAGGTGTGTGTGGTTATCTGCAATTTCCTACGCCTCAAAACTGGGACACCTGGCGGGCTTTCATAGGGAATTATAGCCCCTACCTCTTAGGTCATCAACCCTCGTCCTGGGGGGGGGGTCGCCAAACTCGGAAGGGTGAGAATGGTAGGGGTATTGATATCGGGAAATAATGATCAGAGGGATGGGGAAATATGGACTGGGAGTACTCGGGTAGGCAACAGAAAAATAGGGATTCTGGGAGATGTAGTTTCCCACTGTTACAGGGTTTGGGGTCCTAATAGGTTCACCAGATGCAGAGGGGTTCATTGGGTGGAAGGGAGGTTGATTTGGAACAGCCAATAAAAGCCTCAGGGACTTCGTCCTCCTTGTCCTCTTCCCGGGTGTAATACCCCATCTAACCTGGTGCATTCCCCAAGCATATCCCCAAGCTTCTCTACCTAGGTGATCCTCCCTCGCTCGTCCACCCCCAGGGTTGGGATCTGAGAGCGCCAGCCCTTCCCTGGCCACCTGAATAAGGGATTCTCGGGGTCTAATGGGGAGAACACCCTCTGGTTTCTTACAATCCCCTTCGTCCAGGGGAACCTGAGACCAATCAGTCCCACCACTTTCATCCCGTTCTTCTGCACAGTTCCAGGCCGGGTGCCCTCTCCCAGCCTCTTTAAAAAAACTGGCATTCCTGCTAATGGTGGCTGTTCCATCCGAGGCTGTCACCATGGACCCTTTTACTACAATCACATCCAGTGGACTTGGTTCATATGTCAACAACAGCTTCCCTTGTGGATGCCGATTTCTTACTATCACCTCGTCTCCCAGAGCTAACGGGGGCTATTGGAGCCCCCGTCTTATATTCTCGACCTCGTTCCTAAACCTCCTCTCATCCTCCAATTGGGCATCATGAATCACACTCGAGTCTAGCAATGTGGGGTTGCCCGATATTCCTGTAGAAAATAGGTAGAGAGCCCTTCGGAGACACTGGGCCTCATTACAACTCCGGCGGTAACTGTGCTGGTAAACACAGCACAGCTGCCGCTGGAGTTGTGTTTTTTTGCAGCGCCTGGCTTTGGGGAATTACTGGGGCATTACAGCTCCGGCGGTCCCGGACGCCAGGCGCCTTAAAAAGTAACTCCCCATTCCCATTGATTCCAATAGGACTCAATGGGAATGGGGAGGACGGAAGCACCGGCACCGTGTGCAACAGTGCTGGTGCTACCGTCAAAGTCTACGAGCAGATGCCGTTCCGCCTGCCAGGTCACACTCTCAGTTTCAATAAATCAGGAGATACCCTTTTGGGAAGGCACACAGACACTTCCTATACCCTGAGGTGACTTCAGTAACTAGGACACTGTGGCCATTGATATATCACTGGTACATTTAGAGCAATACTGAGTTCCGTGTCAAAAAGGAAAAGATCAGGGAAGGAAACAATGGTTAATAAGTTTCTCAAACAGGTAAGCACTTTTGAACCCCCAATGCAATGTAGATGAACCCTTTTTCAGCTATACAAGTAAATAATGTATGACTTGTCGAGGGATGGATCAAAACACAAAGTCAGAGGTTAGAAGAGTCTTCAGGGAGCCAGGACAGCCAATGAAAATTGAGCAACGTCTTGGAGAGCTGAGGCACTTCTTGCAGGTAAATAAAAAAGTCTTGCACAATGTTATAGAGAGTTTTGTAGAAAAAGAGATCACTGTTGGGCCACAAGCTGGGAGGCTTGTGATGGGCAAAGCTGCAAGCAACTCTACCGCCAGTACCTTGGTGAATACCCTTGGAGCCGAGGCTATTCCAAAGGGCAGCACCTTGAATTAGTAGTGCTGGTTCGCTATCTTGAAACGCAAGAATCTTCTGTGTGCTGGAAACATTGAAATATGAAAATAGGCATCTTTCATATTCAGTGTTGCCATGTAATCCCCCTTTTTAGTAGGGGGATTACCTCTTGTAGTGTAGTCATGCAGAATTTTTGTGGCTTGGCATACTTGTTATCAGGGCGCAAATCTAATACAGGGCGCATTGTGAGATCTTTCTTTGGCACAAAGAAGTAGGTTGAATAAATACCTGTTTACCTGGTTGGCCGGGACGATCACCTCTATGACGTTCTTTAACAGCAGAGTGGCAATCTCCTCGAGGAGGATCCGCTGGTGTTCATGAGAGTGCACTTTTTGCAGTGGAGGGTGGTTGTGGGGGGCGCTTGAGTAATTCGATGGTGTAACCTCCGGATACTGTGGACAGCACCCATTTGTCCGAGGTGATTCCCTCCCATGCGTGGGTGAAGTTGGAAATGCGCCCCCCCCTACTAGGGAAGCATGGGAGGGGACCTGAAGCACAACGTCACGGCTTGGAAGGTGGCATACCACCTCTAGTGGGGCTGCCTCTTCCCAGCCCACAACCTTTGCGCTGCCCTCTTGGGTAGCCCTGGGAAGACTGTGATTGGATGTTTCCCCATGATGAGCTTTGATTCTGGCTATAGCTAGAACTTCTTTGGGAATTTTGGCCCCGAAAGCTTCGAAAATTACTGCTTCCCCTCTGTCCGGAGGGTTTATTAGTGAGTTGACCAAGGGATTTCAAAGTGTCATGCTCATCCTTCGCCGTTTTTAATGCATCTTTGACAGCTTTCCCGAATAATACGTTCGACCGACATGTCTATAAGAGTTGCCTGAGTCTCAGGCTTAAACCCTGATTGTCTCAGCCATGCATGCCTCTTAATGATCGTACCCTCAGCGTTTATTCTACCGACATTATCAGCCGCGTCGAAGTTAGTCTTAAGGAGGCAGCCAGACACTGCCCTCCACTCGGCTGCCACTTGCACTAACTGGGGTTTTAATGGTTCTGGTGCAGAGAAGAGTAAAGCAAAAACCTCCTTCCACTTGTAGCAATTATAGCTCGCCAAGAGGGTGGCGCTGTTGGCTATCCTGGCCTGATAAGCCGCAGAGGAGGCGACATTCCTACCTAGGCCATAAATCCTCTTGCTTTCTTTATCCAGGGGTCCCTCTGAGGAAGCAAGTGGGGTGCCCACTCTTTTGCTTGGGGTGGTGACAACTAAAGAATCTGGTTTTAGTTGTCCCCTAATATATAAAGGGTCAGAGGGAGCGGCACGAAACAACTTCTCGACACGCAGATTTGCTGCACGTGTGAGGTTAGGGGTTTGTAGAGATGGCTGAATCCTGAGCTGCTGAGCTGAATAGATTTTAGTAGCGGGATGGACTGAGTTACTGCCCTCTTGTCCCCCAGGATTTGCTATGCGAAATCCTTAACCTCCGGAATTTCCCGAGTATCAATCTGGAAGTGTTCAGCCGCCTTGGCCAACACCTCGTTAAGGAGGGGTTGGTTATCAACTGGGGAATCATTACCGGGAGGGTCCTTAGGGATTGGGGAGTCTAAGGTGTAAGCATCAGCCTCATATTCAGCTTCCTGTTCCTCATCATCCCTGTAATAAGGGACTGCATCCTGGTCCTCATTGAATTGAGGGTCAGGGTCCTCATGGTAGGAAACGGGGTCATAAGGCTCCACAACAAAGGGGTCTATGAATATGTCCTGAAAGAGGGTCTCAGTGGGAGACCTTTTAGGAGGGGGCTGAGAAGGCACAGGAGTGGCCCTGGAACCAGATGGAGCTGAGGTGTGGGGTTAGGGGAGTGCTCATTTAACTTTGAAAATAAGTTGGATCCTTTTCATAAAAGTTGTCCATAAAGGTAATCCTTTTCATTACTTTGTCCATGTCTGCAGAGCTCCACTCCTTGGAGCTTGGTATGGTAACAGTTTGAGGGGTTAGGCCCATAGCCACATCTGTGGGAGGTATAACCTTAGTTATAGGGCCAGGCTGAGGTTCTTTCAATTTTATTGCAGCCTTGTCTTCCCCATGCTTTTCTTTAGGAGTGTGGGGATCTTTAGAGGATGTTTTATGGTGTTTACCCCCTACCCCATGGCCAGAAGTGGTCTTAACAGACTTTTTGGGGCCTTTTGCCTGGTTTGACACATCGCATCGACTTTCGGAGGTGGGATCTGAGGCGGAGCACCGAATTTCGGATGTGGGATTAGACGCAGGGCGTCTAGTCTTGGAAGTAGGTTGGGACACGGCGTCGTCGTCAGATGACTGAGTCTCGATGGTAATTTGATTGGCGACACCTTTCCCGTCCGAGGACGGCTGGGCCCTGTTGTGAGGCAACCGCGAGCGGGAGCGCCCAGAGGACAGGGATTCAGTGGACCGCTCCCTAGGTGTCCACCATTGCTGATCACTCAACGCGCATGTCGAGTCTCGGCCGGGGCTTATGTATTTGGTGGTGAGTGTACGTGTTGCGCTTTTGCCGCTGGGTGTGGTCCCCATGACATGGCCGCCGGCCTGTCCTACGGGGTCTGCGCCTGGGTTGCGGAAGCTGCCCTGTCGCCCTCGCCGTCCGATTCGGCAGTGTTGCTGCCATCGCTGAAAACGCCCTCTACATCCATGGCTTCGAGCTGCCTGGCGTAGTGGGCCCAGAGCTTCGTGGAGCTGCCCTTTAGGGTTTTAAGCTTGAAGAGCCTACAGGCCTTACAAGATGCCTCGATATGGTCTTGTGGGAGACACAGATGGCAAGTTAAATGCTTATCTACCCAAGGGAACTTTCTGTTACATTTGGGGCAGAATTTAAATGGAGTACTCTCCATATGGTCAAATTATGGCAGCAGGGCGAATAATATGTAGGAAAAGGGGGAATAAATCTATATGTGACCTCCCCCACTCTCCCTACTGACTGGACCAAGGCCCGGCGTGGCTTTCCAAGGTCAAGGGTCCGTTGCGGTAGTGGAAAAAGGATAGGAATACATTTTACGTAATTGAACTATATAAAGGCTTTACGCCGAAAGGAACTCCGCACACATGTGTCCGACTAGTATGCCGGAAAAAAACAATCTGAAGGACCTACATGAGTGAGGGATCATGGGTACAGTGGACGTCACACTAGGGATAGTATTACTGGCACACCCTGTCGACATCCCTTTTCGAGTTTCGAAAACAATAACTGTAATACTCTGCAGCTTCCACTAAATGTTGGCCTATGCACAGCATGTGATCTAAGCAGATTCCACAAGCCTCCGAAATATATATATATATATATATATATATATATATATATATATATATATATATATATATATATATATATATATATATATATATATATGGTGTGGGAAAGTTTTAAAGCAGTAATAAGAGGCGAGCTAATTAGTCACACACATAATATCAACAAATAGGAATGGTTGAAATATCAGCAATAGAACGAGATTTGGAAATGGCACAGAAAATGTACCGGTCTCTGGGAAGAGATAATAGACACGGGGCAGGAGGAATATCTGGTCTTCTTGAAAACAAAGTGAATTTGATGGCAGACAAAGGTATATTTTACACCAAAAAAGTTTTTGGGAAAATGGGGCCAAATGGGCCAAGTTATTGGCTCAAAAATTAAAAGCAATACTTTGACAAATGCTAGTTGAAAGGTATATTGGATAATTATGGTATACTGATTACCACAAGTGGTACTCAAGTGCATAATTTAGTGCATATTATAAAATGTTATATTCTGAAAATATTCAGCAAATTGAATCTAACGTAGACCTATTTGGGGGAAATCATATAAAAAACTGTAATTAATAGATGAGGGAATATTGATTGAAGAAATAATCACAGCCATTCAATATTTGAATATTGGTTAATCCACAGGGCTCGATGGCTTACCGGTAGAGTTTTTTTACGCAACTGGTGCCCATTTTGTGTGAGCTGTAAAACCATATTTTGGATGAGGGTAAAGTTTGACTTACGATGACGGAGGCATTAGCAGCACTGATCTCTAAACAAGGAAAAGATCATAATTGGTGTGAAAATTATAGACAAATATCATTCCTTAATGCCGACATTAAAATGTTGGCAAACATATTTGTGAACAGATTAGACAGTTGCATATGGGATATAATTAATAACTCACAGACCGGCTTTATTAGGTAGAGGTATGGATAATATAACATTAGAACTCTTATTGATATTTTAGGATTGCAGGAGATGCAGTGTTGATTATTTTTCAGATGCAAAAAAAGTGTTTGATAGTGTTCATTGGAGGTTTTGGGAGTATGCATTGAATAGAATGGGATTTAGACGCTGTTTCATTATAGGATGGTAGGAAGTCTACAAAATGTGACAATGCCAAGAATATGGGTTAATGGAATGATGTCAGACATGTTCCGTCTGGAACGTGGCACGAGGCAAGGAAGCCACACATCTCCTTTTTTATTTAATATTAATCTAGATCCATTAGCAGTATACATCCAACAAGAGACACAATTTAAAGAAATAGATATTGGTACACAGCCATTCAAAGTATTGTCATATGAAGAAGGCATGGGGATTCTTTTATTGACACCAGGTGAATGCTATAATAGACATAAAGACATGGTTCAGGAAGTAGGTGAGTTGTCAGGGCACACGATTAAATGACTGACATCTGAAATTCTACCACTTTCATTAGAATGTTGTAGGGAGGATTTTTACTCATGGAAATACAAGTGGTCTGAAAATATGGTGTAGTACCTTGGTGGTTTATAGTGATAATTTCGACAACAAAAATGTTGAAAGTCAAAATTTCGAAAAAAAATGTGAAAAAAAAATGTTGACTTTTTTTTTTTAATTTTTTTTTTTAATTGTTCCCTTTTTTTTAACTCCCGAACCCCTAAAATAAATATATAATTAAAAAAAACGAAAGTCGACATTTTTTTTTTCGACATTTTTTTGTCGACATTTTTGTCTGTCGATATTTTTTTTTCGAAATTATGACTGGCCACCTACCTTGGTATTTCTATAGTTCAAGACATAAAGAAAATTGTGGAAACTAATGTACTTAAGTTTATTGCGGATATGAAAAAGGAAATTGGGAAATGTCATAGACTTCAATTGGGAATTTGGGCAAAGATAAATATAATTAAAATGTGTGCTTCTGTTTAAAGTATTGTATATCATTCAATCATTATGCTAAACATTTAATTATTTTCAAGATTTCCTCCAGGATGAGGGTAAGACGGCAAAAAAGATTTGTTATTTTTGGTTCCCAGTGTTAAGACAGGTGGATTTGGGTATCCACACCTTGAAAAATACTAGAAGGGATTCCTTTTGTTTTTTTTAAATGGCTTTTTGGCTCAACAGTTTAATGATGGATCCCGAAACATGACTGGACATAGGCATTCACGCAGTTTGGTCAATGATTTTGAATAAGTCAATAGCCCGTCGTCCCACAATTACAGCTACAAGAGCGGCATTCATTTCATGGGTAAAGCTTCTTTATGTCACAATCCAGCATGGCTAGTAAATAATACAATTGCATATTGGTCAGGCTGGATTACAAAGGGTGTGATGACAATAACAGATGTTATAGAAGAAACAATGCACTTAGAGCGGCCCTAAGTATCCCCAGAAGTGCACACATTTCAGAAATAAGACGAAAACACAAATGGCTTTCCACCCAAGAAAAAATCAACCTTAAATCTGCGTCCCTTATCCACAAATGCCTAAACAACAAAGCTCCCCGATACCTCTCAGAACGCTTCAACAGGAAAAATCCAACGAGACTCACAAGGACAGCCAGCCCCAACTGCCTCCTAGTGCCCAGATTCAAACTAGCCACCATTGGAGGTTCCAGTTTCCCAGTTAAGGCAGCACAGTTATGGAACTCCCTACCCCTTGCACTCAGATCTGACCAAACCTTCAATAACTTCAGAAAGAACACCATAAAATGGCTTATTGAGAATGCGACATAGCGTATGTCACTTTATACGTAACGTCTTCTTATAATGTTTGTACTAACCTGCTTTTACTGTTTGATCGCCATAGATTTGACTGTTTAGCTACGCCTTATCTGCATTTGCACTTGCCCTACCCTGCAGATTCGAAATGTCCACTATGCCTGTAACCTGTAACGTTAACTAATCTGTAACCTGTAAACGTTAACTAAGCTGTAAACCTCCTTGTTCTCTTGCGCCCTGCTACCCTAGGGTCTGGTGCGCACAATAAATAAATAAACAAACAAACAAACAAGACCGAAATAGAGTTATTTTCTTTAATGAATTAAAGGATACATTCCTTGTGGCAAGACATACATTGAGGAGATATCATACTTTTAAGACATTATTGTTAGAAAGGCTGGGAATATTAGGTATAGCCCTGAAAGATAAACCAGATAAATGCAAATTAGAGAAGGATAATTGCTGGGGTTGTGGGGACATGGGTGGATAATATAATAAGGGAATGCAGCATTAGACACGTGACTCAAACTTTTCTTTTTCTAGCTATTAACAGATCTGATCTGAGTAAACTTCACAATAGTTGGGTAATAAGGCCTTGATTGTAGCAATGAAACAAATATTGAAAGTTTGGAAAACAAGAAAGAAATCACAAGTAGAAGACTGGATTGTGGATCTTCAAACATTACCATTATTTGAACAAGTGATGTATAAGAGGATGGACAAGGAAGATTACTATTTGGATATTTTGGGATCATTCAATGAGTTATATGGATGATGTTCACATAAAATTATGGAGGAAATTCCTACATGGACGGATTGCATATATATGCTATATGCTTCATTTTTGTTAGTTCATCTGTTGTGTGCGTTGTGTGTTCTTCTTTATGATTAAAGTTTAGATTTGAATGATGTTAGAAATTTTATGGGCACATTGCGAGATAAAAAAAGATGAACCTTTTAGGAGGTGGTACCTTTTAAGATATCAAATGTATATTTTTACATAACAGGAATTACTTATTTTATATCCGTGTCTCATTAATTATGCAGCCTGAAAAAAATTGTCATTTATGTATTGGCTGTAAAATAATAAATCGAGGTTTAAAAAATACATTTGTATCTTCCTGCTTCATGTCTGTACCTGCTTTTGGGAGGATTTACAGAACACTACTGAGTGGGGATTCTGAGTCCAATTTAGTAGATTAGCAAGGGCTTTTGACACTCAGTCTCAACAAACTCTCTCTGGGTGGAATAGGCTGAGCAGTAAGGCATACTAATTCTGAGTCGACCGGTCTGGTAAAAAAGTGCTGGCGCTCATGGCTACCAGCACTTTACTGGACTGGCCGGCTACGGGTTGGCCGGTGGTGCACCTGGGTTACATCCAGCTAAGAGCTGGAGGAAAGCCAGATGCCCTACTGGCAAAAAAAGCAGTAGTACTTGCCGGTGCCAGTAATGACAGCAAATGCCCTTATGGAGTCCATGAATGGAGATTTACACTGTCACTCCGGCACCCGTATTCCAGCATGCCGCCGGACCGGGTGCTGGAAACGGTAACTACATTTGCCGGTATCCTGGCGGTTCTACCGTCAGGATACCGGCAATGTTAGAATAATACCCAATATGTAGGTGCAATTAACAACATTTAGAGATAGCAAAGTGATAGAGAGATATGTAAAAATACTCATTTTATTTGACCAAAAACAAATGTTGGTAACACTTAAGAATACTATGGTCCTCATTATGAGGTTGGAGATAATTTGCCTGTAAATCCACAGAAGTACTGCCATAATCAATTACTGTTAATAGTACTTGGCCCTGTGGAGCTGCCACAGGTTTACATGTGGTAGTAATTCACAATTTATAGAATCCATAGGACTCCATGGGGATTTTTGGCCGTAAAGTGGTGGATTCACCTCCAGCTTTTTGCTAACGGTAAATCCTGCATGTTTCCTCCAAATGCATCATGTGGCAGTGCAGGAAAAAGTATTAATTCTGCAGTAAAACCACTTTTTTCACACACCACCAAACTTGTAATGAGGCCCTATATAGTACTATACTACACAATAATACACTTACACATGCGCGCACACGCAAACACACATACACACAAATACACATGTATTTATATGTACACACACACACACACACACATTAGGTAACCCCTAAAAAGGATAACACAACACTAATAAATAATTATAACCAATTAAGCAGAGCAATAGTAAACATGGTAACAAGTAAAGTGGGGGAGAAAGCACAGTTAAACAATATAAAACAATCTGCCTTATAAGTATAAGGCAGTTACCTTCAATTTAAGCAGTCCTTCCCTAGTCAGGTAAACAAGTTCCATTGCTCTTGAATGAGTTAACTTAGCAAGTACCTGGAAGGGGGTTAAGGAAGTCTTAAAAATCATCCTGCACAAGACTTAGCTTCAGCCAATATGTAAGTAGTTTCCAATGTTACAAATATGTTTAGTAAGTAAATTGAGGTAGATTCCCGACTCCTACACTCTAGGGTTTAACCTTGGAGAACTCCATCACCCATGGACATGTAAGGGTCGCCTTCAGGGAGTTGCCATTGCATGAATTAAATCCTTCTGGGTTATGGGGGGGCAACAAGACTGGGAGGATCTGGTACGAGTAGGTTTGTGCACACTGTAGGGGAGGACTGGTCCAGGAGACCCCCCTCGCCTGCGTTTTCTCCCCAGGTGAGGGCTATGGCTCATTGGGCGTCCCCTCATGCCACCCGGGCCCTGGTGATGGAGGGTTCATCCGCTGGAGACATTGCCCACACGTATTGATTGCCCACATGTATTAAAATTTAGCTAGGCCAAGAAACCATTTTGTCTGGTAAAGATGGTGTGAGCTCAGCGCACTGTAGCGCGGCCCCCACCCTTGGAGAGTCTCAGTCATCCCTGTCGCCGCAGCACCCTGGCAGATCCGCTGCGAGCACGTTCCCACGAACAAGACGGACATGAGCTAGCGTAATACACTAACATTGTAACAGTTCACCTCCCGCAGTGTATCATCGCTCCCAGCATGACCCGGCCAGCAGGCCTGGGCAATGAAAAGAACAGTAAAATGATCATCAGATGGCAGACAGTCTTTATATATTAATGTCAAGACCACTCACAAAGTATGCTTTCTTCCACAAAATCCCTTATATTACAAAAGCCTGTAAAATGTATAAACATAAGAAAGCATGCTTCCATGATATAAGCGATGGCGAGCCCACACCATTGCAGTTGGGTGCTAATAATAAAGGAACGCACCAGGGATCTATTTGTTACGTGTATCACTGGGAAATTTACACTCTGTGGGCTTGCGCCATAACTGAACTAATGCTGCTAGAGGACACGAGAAGACGAATGTAACCATACAGAGGGCTTATGTGAAGGATGCACGAGAAGGCGCTTGTCATGTGTGCATGTCTAGGCCCCACATGTGCCACCACCGTCACGAACAGTGGCGGGTTACTTTCTATGTACTCCACCAATCCTAATTCTACCTCACTTACTGCAAATATATATGCATATAACTAAATACTGTAGTTGTTAAAACATAATGTATGAATAAGGTGCTCAGACTGGGTATAATCGAGACACATCCAGCAAAGTTTAAATGCATGTTTTGGATCGATTTGAATAAGTATTATAGAGTGTTCAAATGTTTGATGTCTTTACCTAAAATCGGCAACACACGAGGGAGATACCTTTGTGAAATACGTGCAAGGCCATTCCCCCTCCCACCCTGCGAAGGCTGCCAAGGCATGAGAGCAGAGGCCGCGCCGCACTGCTTTACCTCCCCCAACCAGACTGGAGCCGCTTCAAAGATTTGTAATCCCCTCTGTAGCACCCAAAGCCGCGGCCCGCCACCTGCATTATTTACAGCACAGCAGTAAACCTCTGCCTGAACACACGCGCCCCCTCGTAAACCCCACAACCCACCGGACCATCTCAGACTTATGGCCCTGTGCAATCAGGACACCCAACACTTTGACAACACACAGCGGAACATCCATAACAACTTCTAACAAGGCAGAAAGACCCGTACCACCTGTCCCAGGCCCTGAAGCTTAGCCCCTCGACCTATGGCCCCGGTCAACAGGACACTGGTAACCATGTCCTGACGTATTACCTCCAGACCCCTCACAAGGTACATTCCTCCTGTGTTGCATTAACCTGTAGTATAACCTATTGGAAGATTTACTAAAGAAAATAATATTGAAATGACTGAATGACTGCGGTGTGCATGGCATAGGGCAACCAAGTCAGGAAAAGACATTCATCTCTGACACTGGCCACAATGGCACAACAACACCGTCCGGATGAACTCAGCCGACCTGCCAGGCCCAGCCCAACCCACGAGGCTGACCAGTGACGTCTTCCAGCCAAAGCCAACCACATCGCAGCAGCACCTATAGTTAGTCGTCGCCACCCAATCCCATTGAACTTGTGCCCCCTATAGTGTGTAGGTTCTTATGACGTTTTTTGTAAATATATACGCCTGTCTTTGCTGTTGTCAGACAGAGCGCTCTCGGAGTTTGCAGAGTTCTTTGCATGCCCTATTCTGATTGATTAACTCCCATTTACGCTCACCCGCACTCTGTCTTGGCCTTATTCCCATTTTGGGAGAGTCCTTCATTGTCTCTCATTGCGGGGAGGATCGTGCTGTTTGGGGACGCTTGCCTTCAGTGGTGACCCCGATAGCGTGATTTTTATTTCTTCCTAACTCATTATAACCGTCCCCTTTTGGCACGAGAATCTCCGGTCGAAAAGGGATACGCACGGTGAGCCGGCTCCGGGAGGCTGCCCGCCAACGGCGACCGGTACACTAAGAAGTGCGCACTCAATAGAGAGAGGGTACGGGATCCCAGTTGAAAAATCCCCTTTGAGTACCGCTCGCCGGAGCCGGGGCTGACTGTTGAGCTGACGGCGACACTGCCTGGACGACCCAGTTTCGGAAACTATCGGTTCAAGACGGGCACGTGAGTACTGAGTGCGAGCGATTGTAAAGGGAACGGGCAGAGAAGTGTAGGACAGGTAACGAAGAGGGGGTACGCAGATCTACTAAGGATCATCTTAAATTTTCCTTGCTTTTTCTTTGCATATGGCCATTAGGATTAAGAGGTGAATAAGAGATAAAAGTGACGGGAACCTAGCTCCGAAAGGGTGTGGAAGGCGGCGCCGCATAGTGCTATCTTGACTAGTACTGGGAATATATGAAGAAGTGGAATATAAAATAAAAGTGTTCAGCAAAAGGGGGCACTGAGAATATATTAATGACCGCTATTACTTCTGTCTTTTCTTTTCTTTAGGGGCAGGGGGAGAATAAAAAGTGAGATTAACACAAACTTAGGGGAAAAGTAAGAGAAAAAGAGTCCTACTAGAAGGGGGGAGAGCAGGCTAACATATATATATATATATATGCGCATCCATATATTCAAATAAGACGGACAGGGACAGCCGGCTAGGGAGGAAAGGGAGGGCAGCTTGAATGGTGAATTGAGTGGTACCAAGGGGTGTGTGCACCTTGTATGTGTCAGAAGACAATTTGATTTTGCGAATGTGTAAAACGGCTATAAATGTATAATAGTTAAATGGTCATGGTAAGTGTGACCGGATAAAACTTTTTTGAAGACAACGTTGATACAGTGAAGTGAGTGGGTACCTTTTGATTTCCGGGTTGATATTGTCAAAATAAATGATGGGTTGCTCTTGTATGTGCCCCCCAAAGAGAACAGAGTAGAAACTGTGTACAGTGAGTTTTGTATTGTGCAGTCAAGGGGGGGAGAGCCCAAACGAGCCCAACATTGAATGTGAAGTAGAATACGAAAAATAATATTGATACTACATTTACATTGTAGTTGCAGACGCACAGAGACACACAAGCATTAGGAGGGCACAGAGATGGGGGCTGAAACACCCTTATCACATATTTGTAAGAATCTCCCAGGGTACGCGGAACGGATTAAGAAATATCACGACCAATGGATAACTGAGCTGAAGGGAGAGGGGTTACCCCAGATATGGCCAGAGGGAGGGTCATTTGATAAAAGTGTTCTGGATATGGTGACCACATGCATTTATTTGAAGTACAAAGGAAAGCAGTTGCAAAATAGGAGGGAAATATTAGATCTTTGGAGGTTATTGGAGGAGATACCACCGCCTAAAACACCAGAATTAAATACTGATCTCCCATCCACCACAGACAATCCCCTAATGATACAGAAAGATGTCAAAGAATTGTCAAGTGTAGCGCCACCAGTAGAGGTAATAAGTTTGTACCCGATATTAAAAAAGCCTGTACCCGCAGAAGGATACAGTGACCCGACGTATGTGCCTCCCCCGACAACTACTACACCCCACCGGCCCACTGCACCCCCACCATATGAAAGTACGAGGCCAGGCGAGTACACAAAGGGTGGACATAGAGAAACTCACAGATGATTTACAGTCAAGACTCTCAATAGCAAAAGATGAGCTCTCGAGGATAAAAGACATGTGCGGACAAACAGCACTTACCGCGACTAGGTCAGGGCGCACGTCTAGAGCGCCAGGTGAGAATAGAAAACCCGAAGAGGGGTGGAAGAAAGGTGAGATACTGTTCAGAATTGAAGAACAACCGACACGAATAATTGAAATAGAGACACGCGAGGGAGATACTGACAATGATGAAAGGCCTATGGGGGACAGAGAGGAATTACTATGTGACATAAGGGACGAGTTAGAAGAAAGTGACAGGTTGAGCATGGCAATGGGAGGGGGAAGCGAAGGGGGGGATGGTACATGTTCAATGAGAACCCTGGATGATGAGTGGACGGGACGACTAAGGAACAGAGTGGGGAAAATGGCATCACTGGGAACATCAGCAGCCAAAACGGGTCCGGATGCAACGACGAAAGGAAGGCTACAGCTCCCGTTGGTACACAGGGGGGGAGGTAGGCCTAACTATATCCAATGGGCACAGATGGATAAAGCCAATTTATTAAAGCTATTGCCCCCGTTATCAGGAGGGGCAAGTAAGTGGATATACGCCTTTGAGAAACATACTGCTGGGGTACCCCTAGCTATAGGAGATGTGAAAAGTCTGCTCGTATCAGCAGTGGGCGATCAGGCTGAAAGAGTATGGGTTAAAGCCGGTTTCCCGGGAGTAACGTTAGACTGTGACCACCATGATGGGGCCTCCTTTAACACAGTGCGTGCTAGGGTGTGGGATGCCTTACGCGAAACATTCCCAGACACACCGGACTTACAGTCAGTGATGCAGTGTACAATGAATGACGGGGAGGAGGCTATGGATTACATTTTTCGGGTCCAAGAGATGTGGAGAGCAGAAACGGGCACGCCCTGGTATCAATCGACATCCTTATTTTACTTCATTATAAAAAGAGGGCTCCCAAAGGAAGTGCAGAAGGCGCTCGACAAGATAGCAGGTATTGAAGCAAAGGGATGGCCAGAAATTCAGAGCATAATAGTACACCATTGTAAACGAATCAAGGAGAGGGAGAAGGAGGTGGCGCAGAAAAGATTGGCAGACGAGGCGAAGTTAGTACAGACAAAGTTGGTGAAGGTTGCAGCAGCAGTAGCCGCGCTCCCACACAGCAGGGAGGGAGATGATGAGGAGGAGGGGCTGATAGCACTACAAGGAAGGGTGGCAACTAATTGGGCGGGAACAGGACAGCGGCAGTGGAATGAGCAGGAGCAAGGCGGAGGTCCGCAGTGGCAAGAGTGGACCCCTCGAGGGGGACGAGGTGGGTACAGGGGCCGAAGAGGAGGTGGGTACAGGGGCCGAAGAGGAGGTGGGCCGGGGTACGGGGGAATGGGAGGAAATGGATGGCAGGGTCCTAGAGGTGCACAAGGAAGTTGCTGGAACTGCGGGCGATGGGGGCATTACTCTTGAGAGTGCAGAAGCAGACCCAACAACGGGTTCCAAGAGGTAGAACAATATGGCCATCCCCACCCGGGAAGCCCATATGGTCTACCAATGGGACAACAGCAACTCAGAAACCCAGGCGAGGGTAATGCTGGCCAGCAACAGGGACCCCAGTACAGAACACAGAACCACCTACAAAACAATGACAGTATACAATACACGCCTTTCGTGACAACAGCAAACGGGGCCCCCGCACCAGCACCTTACAACGGCATGTCAGTGGTTTCAGGAAGTGTCTTTAATGAGGGGGGGGCGATGAGACACCCCGCATAGGACAGCCCACAGAGAACACTTGCGTGTCCAGTTCTATCCACCACCTACAATGCAGCAGAGGAACCATTGGTAGGGGCGCAGATAGGAGACAAGCGGTTCATATTCATGGTTGATTCGGGAGCGGAGAAATCATGTGTCAGAGAGGAAGTTAGAGACGCAGGGGTTCTCTGGGGCTGTAATTGAAGTTCCTTACACAGAAGCTTTGGATGTAACAGTGGGGGGTAAGACTGTGAAGGCACCCTTACTGTATTACGAACATTCCCCAATAAATTTGTTAGGGAGGGATCTTCTGCGTAAACTTAACATGACCATATCATTTACCGAGAGAGGAATAGTGTGTTCTACACCCGGGATATGCCCCTTGCGTGCGATGTTGGTAGTGCAAGCTTACACAACCACACAGGAAATACGAGGGCTGCCACAAAATGAGGAAATGTTTATTGAAGGGCTAAAGACTTTGGCCCTCATAATTCCAGAGCTAAGAAGCATGGACTGGAGGATTCCAGCAGAGTTCCTCTTCCGCCCCATAGTGTGTCCCAACGCAGCACCAGGATCAGTGGTATCGTTGGACTTGCACGCTGTACAGGTATCAGCGAAAAGGATCGCTGTGATTGGAGTGGATAGGGAAGGATGTGAGTGGCGCACAGTGCTGTGTACAAACGCTAACATCGCCCTACGAGAGGTAACAGATGAGGATCTCTTTTCAGACACAGAAGGGGATGGTGAGAAAGTAATGGAAATAGCGATGCCCTGTGACATTTTAATCCAAGCCAGGGAGACCCCCGTCCAATTGATGACAGTGGTAGGAGCACCACCGTCGTTTTTTGATGACGACATGAGGCTCGTACCAAACAATTTATGGACAACAGGCCCCCATGATGTAGGGCTGTTGCACGGAGTACAACCTGTGGTAATAAAACTAAAGCAAGGAGCAATTTTACCCCGAGTTAAACAGTATCCATTGTCCCGTGAAGCTGAAGAAGGGATAAAAGAAACAATAAATGCACTACTAGCACAAGGGATAATAGTGCCTTCAAACTCCCCATGTAACACATGTATTTATCCAATCAAAAAAGCGAAAGGAGGGTCCTGGAGGATGATACAGGACTTACGCCCCCTCAATGATGTAATTCAGAAGGAGTTCCCTCTAGTCCCGAACCCTGCATCAATACTATGCAGCATCCCGAAAGTGGCATCACATTTCACAGTAGTAGACTTGAAAAACGCATTTTTCTCAATACCCCTGGCTGAAGAGAGTAGATACCTTAGAGCCTTCACACTGGGGGGTAAGAGATATGAACACTGCAGACTACCACAGGGATACTGTGAGAGCCCGAGCATATTCAACCGCATATTGCATGAAGACTTGGGAAACCTATTAGTTGAGAGTACGATTATTCAGTATGTAGACGATTTTTTAGTGTGTGCACAAGACGAAGCAACATGTAGAAAAGATTCAACAACTCTCCTGACTTTACTGGCCAACAAGGGATACAAGGTAGACAAGGAGAAGCTACAGTACTGCCTGACTGAGGTCTTATACCTGGGACAGCTCATATCAAAAGATGGAAAAAGAATAATTCCCGACAGGGTAGAAGCAATAAGATCAGTAGGAGAACCGACAACAGTGAAAGACATGCAGAAATTCTTGGGGATGTGCAACTATTGCCGAGCATGGATATTAGATTATGCAGCATACACAAGGCCCCTCCTACAAGCACTCAAGGAAGCACAACAGGAGAATGAAAAAATACAATGGTCTGAAGAAATGAGCGAATCATTTCAATCATTGAAAGAGCTAATTTCAAGCGCTCCAGTACTAGCAAACCCCGATTATGGACGCAAATTTTACCTATACTCACACTGCAAGGAAACACTCATGACAGCAGTACTGACACAAAAAACGTCCTTAGGACACAAGCCATTGGCTTACTATAGTGGTACTTTAGATGCCGTGATGCAGGGCCATTTCGCGTGCGAGCAATCACTCGCTGCAGCCGCGTTCGCGATTGAGAAAAGTGCCACAACAGTAATGGGTTGCCCTGTGACATTGTTTGTGGAACATTCATTATTTGCAATACTTGAGAGATCAAAAAGCACACTGACCACACAGCGGGCGACAGCCTACGAGATTATATTGTCCGGCGCCAACATCCATATAGTGAGATGCAAGACAGTGAACCCCGCCACATTCATTACAGAAGCGTGCACACTAGAGGATATGCAGAACCACGATTGCGCAACCTACACAGGAGAAAGAGGGGAGGACACAGTGGTGTGTGAGAACGCTCTAAGCGAGGGGGAAGTGTACTTTGTGGATAGGTCTGCATCAATTGACGTGGACACGGGAGAAAAACATGTTGGCATGGCAGTAGTGAGGTTAGAAGACGGTGAGTATGAAACACTAGTACAATACCGCCTCCCATCACATTACTCCGCACAGGCAGCAGAACTGATTGCGCTCATAGAAGCACTACATGCAGCAAAGGGTTGTGCAGTGACAATATACACAGACTCAGCTTACATGACGACGACAGTACATGGAGGTCTAGCAAGATGGGGGCGTAGGGGATTTAGACGGGCAGACGGAACACCAGTACAGCATGCAGAATTGTTGAAAGAGTTAATTGAGGCCCTACAAAACCCTACTGCAGTAGCAATAGTAAAGTGCCAAGCACATACATCCAACACAGATGTTGTGTCTTTGGGGAACGCGGCAGCGGACGCTGCCGCCAAGGAGGCTTCCTATTTTCAGAAATATGACACAGGTGAGTACATGCTTAAGCACAAGAGAAACGAAGAGCCCCCAGAAGGATACAACATGATGCCCATATCACAAATACTAGAATTGCAGGAAGGAGCTAGTGCAGAGGAAAAATTGATGTGGACAAAACGGGGGTGCAGCAAGTCGGGAACAGACCTGCTGTGGCGACAAAATAACTCAGGGAAAGTGGTAATGCCAATACAGTTACTAGAAGTTGCATTTCAACAGCTACACTTCCCTGCACATAACACCAAACAGCACATTGCAGCAGAAATACAGGAAGAATGGTTTGTGCCCTGTCTCCAGGAGCATGTGTCTCGATTGGCAATGGAATGTACAACATGCCAAATATACAATTCAGGAATGACATTACGTACTCTCCGGGGAACAATTCCTAAACCCATTGGCCCATTCAGAGAACTGCATATAGATTACGCAGACATGGGGGAAAGGTGTAATGGCGCGCGGTACATGATCGTGGTTGTGTGCCCATTTTCAAGGTGGGTGGAAGCAGGACCTTGTGCGCGACCGGATGCCAAAAGCGCCACCAAGTTCCTAGTAAGGGAGGTGTTCCCGTGCTGGGGAATTTGTGACGTGATTCGCTCAGACAACGGCACTCATTTTGTGAATGAGCTTTTCAAGGAAGTCACTACATTATTGGGAATAAAACATAAATTGTGTTCAATTTATCATCCTCAAGGTAATGGCGTAGTGGAAAAGATGAACGGACTGTTAAAGGGCAGGTTATCAAAACTATGCTTTTCATTGAAGAAGAATTGGATTTACTGTCTACCCCTTGCGCTATTTGAATTGAGAAATCAGCCAAGCAAAGACCACCATTTGTCCCCGCACGAGATCGTGACTGGGAGACGAATGAACACAGCACACTCTCCACTGCGCGAACACTCAGATGCTCACAGAAGCGCTGCAATATTGGGAGATGAGTTCACAGAATATTTAAGGAAATTGACAAGGGCAGCGCGCGCGATATCAAAGCAACTCTCCCCACCCTTCACTAGAGAAGAGGGAAACGTAACAGGATCTGTCACGGAGCCAGAGCAACAGCTACAGCTGATGCCAGGCGACTCAATTTATGTCAGAAGCTTTGTGCGTCGGTGGAATGCACCACGATTCCATGGCCCATACGAGGTAATATTTTGCACGCCCACGGCAGTGAAGGTGAAGGGCTTGAGGTACTGAGTGCACTTGACCGATGTACGGAAGGCATATAGCAATGTACGAGAAGAGGTAGATGAGGAGGCACAGACAACAGCAAACGATGCAACTGAGCAGAATGTCTGAAAACGAACTTGTGTGTGTGTGTTGGTACTGGACTTGAATGGGAGAAAAACTGATAAGGATACTCAAAAAAAAAAAAAAATGTTTTCTCTTTTATCTTGTTGAGTTGTATATAATTAATGGAATGATCAAATTATGGCCTGTATACACCCTTGTCTGTGAATACCCCTCCCCGCATCCCCACCCGCTTCCATTCCCCGTCAAATATATATTGGCACTGAAGGTGCTAACAAAATGTTTACATGCATGCACTTAATGCACTTTTATATCTCAAACAGGAGCTTCCATGGCATCTAACGGGCAGCCTGCAACGGATAGAATTAGTAGAATGAGAGAATTAGTACATGAGAGATGCAGATATTCGTATGAGTGTGGATTATCTGTATGCATCGCATTGTTTTTAATGATAATGTTTGGCCTGGTTACATATTGGTTTGTAGCGTTCATCTCTATCGAGATGAACGAGGGGGGAGGGATTAACAGCACTACTGGGCCCAATACAACTACAAGTGTCAATACTAGGGAAGGTGATTTTTTGATATGGGACGGAACCAAACTTGTATGGGGGTATCATACCACACCATCCAGTGCTGTCATCTTACAAAGAAAAAGCCACAAGGTGGAATGGAATGCAGAACAACACAGTGTCTCCACCAGGGGTATCTAATTACAATGCCCACAGTTTAAATGACCAAAACCCGTCTGCCATATCATGGTTGTATAACACCCCCACCAGCCAGCCTGCCCCCATACTAAAAAACAACCTGCCAGATAACGTCAGGAAGGAAGAGGAAAAGCTACTAGCAATACACAAAATATTATATGATGCATGGGCCAAGGGGGGTGGGAATGAGAAAGGGGGGTCTAGTTTGTCCCTTGCCCAGGGAGTTGGGAAGTACATGAGGAACAAGAACAACAGACGGAAGAGGGAAGCAGGGAGGAGGAAGTATGATGAGTACTATGGGCTAGGTCTAGATAAGATGGAAGACCCACGACACCCCCACCAAACAAATAAGTGGTATGCAGATATGAGTGCCACAGCTAAACAAACAACAAACGAGAGCTGTTATGTCTGCTCCCTCATCCCTCACGCATCAGGTACACCCAAAGTATTGTTACCCAAAGAGTTGCCAATTACAGATGCCCAATGTCTCCTTCATCTCACGTTATGCAGGATTAAGAACACCTTCCAGGCACATGAAGTGACTTTTCAAATGCTGCAGAACGAGAAAACGTGCTACCCAAAAACGGCAGGGGTGGTATGTCTGAAAGAACCATTTTTTGTAATTGAAGGGACACTTTTTTCTGATAACAAGCGGAAGGATGAAGAAGTAGTGTGCAAAGCGGAAGCACTGAGAGGTGTGGCACCGGAGAAATTGCAGTGGATAGAAGAAACATGTACACCAGTATGGAAAGAACACATTTCAAAACTAACTTGGGTAACCACCATCGAAAAACCTTTCAAACAACAGAGCGAAATGGACTATGAACTGTGTTTTAAAGGAGAAGGGAGGACCTCCATGGGAACAAACAAGAGCTGTAACAAGACCCTCACCATCCCAGATCTAAGAAAAGGGACTGCGGCCCTTATGGACACGTACTGGGTATGCGGCAACCAGGGATACCTACACCTCCCCCCGTCATGGAGTGGCAGCTGCTCAATGGCCACTCTGCACTCAGCCCTAATGGTGATACCAGAAAGCCACATCGATGGGAGCAAAAGGACACAGGAACGCATGCAACAGAGTGTGGCTCAACCAACTGCAGAGTCACAAATGTATGTCCTGTCTTCCGGAAGCAAGGGAGAGGTGCTGACCCGTAACAGACGAGCATCAAATTACATATCAAAGGCATCATCAGAACTATTGGCTCAGATCCCAGACAAATATTGATTATTCAGCTCAGCAGAAACATTTTTTGCCTCGCTCGTCTCAAGTGTCCAAGCAAGGGCAAACGCAAAATGGCTCCAGATAACCCGCTGGGAATTGATTCAGCTGGCAAACGACACTGAAGAAGGGTTCAACATAATAAAGGTGGAACTAAGAGCTTTACGACTGATGACCATGCAAAACAGGTATGTCCTGGACCTGTTGACGGCGATGGACGGCAGTGTTTGCCGAAAAATAGGAAGTGCCTGCTGCACTTTCGTACCTTCTGAAGACGCAGAGAACGGCTCCCTGTCCCATGTGATCGAAGCAGTCCACAACCTAGGAGAAAAAATGAAAATGGAAGGTGGAGCAGAAGACAGTACATGGTTCGATAACATCTTCTCCTGGGTCCCCTCATGGCTTGGAACAACTGTGAAATTTTTGATGCCAGCTGTGGTGTTCCTCCTTTTAATTTTTTGCCTGTGCCAGGTGGGTCTTCGAGTTTGTGCTAACGCAGTACCAAATGGTGCAATGATGATGGTGACAATGGGCAACTCACACGGTACAATAAAAACGATGCAAGAAGCACAAGTACAAACAGGGATAGATAACACACCCAGGTACCAACTGGTGCCTATGTACCACGATAAGGATATTGTAGATAAGCTGTGGCACACCACCATCAAAGAGCCCCGTATACTAGAATGGTACGGGGAAGTTTGGGTAGATTTGGAAGGAGATGGTGGATGTATATATCTAACGTGTACTCCAGATGAATACGCCAGGAGAGGTGACAGCTTAAGGGGGGTGTGCAGAGCATGGATGCCCATCAAAGGAACTCCTGCATGGGATGAGGCGGTGATGGACGAAGCAGAATGTAGGAGGATAGAAGATTTAAAGAATTCGTTACTTAAGTAACGAAAGGGGGGAAATGTAGGGGAGGACTGGTCCAGGAGACCCCCCTCGCCTGCGTTTTCTCCCCAGGTGAGGGCTATGGCTCATTGGGCGTCCCCTCATGCCACCCGGGCCCAGGTGATGGAGGGTTCACCCGCTGGAGACATTGCCCACACGTATTGATTGCCCACATGTATTAAAATTTAGCTAGGCCCAGAAAACATTTTGTCTGGTAAAGATGGTGTGAGCTCAGCGCACTGTAGCGCGGCCCCCACCCTTGGAGAGTCTCTCTCAGTCATCCCTGTCGCCGCAGCACCCTGGCAGATCCGCTGTGAGCACGTTCCCACGAACAAGACGGACATGAGCTAGCGTAATACACTAACATTGTAACAGTTCACCTCCCGCAGTGTATCATCGCTCCCAGCATGACCCGGCCAGCAGGCAGTAAACAGTAAAATGATCATCAGATGGCAGACAGTCCAGTCTTTATATATTAATGTCAAGACCACTCACAAAGTATGCTTTCTTCCACAAAATCCCTTATATTACAAAAGCCTGTAAAATGTATAAACATAAGAAAGCATGCTTCCATGATATAAGCGATGGCGAGCCCACACCATTGCAGTTGGGTGCTAATAATAAAGGAATGCACCAGGGATCTATTTGTTACGTGTATCACTGGGAAATTTACACTCTGTGGGCTTGCGCCATAACTGAACTAATCCTGCTAGAGGACACGAGAAGACGAATGTAACCATACAGAGGGCTTATGTGAAGGATGCACGAGAAGGCGCTTGTCATGTGTGCATGTCTAGGCCCCACATGTGCCACCACCGTCACAAACAGTGGCGGGTTACTTTCTATGTACTCCACCAATCCTAATTCTACCTCACTTACTGCAAATATATATGCATATAACTAAATACTGTAGTTGTTAAAACATAATGTATGAATAAGGTGCTCAGACTGGGTATAATCGAGACACATCCAGCAAAGTTTAAATGCATGTTTTGGATTGATTTGAATAAGTATTATAGAGTGTTCAAATGTTTGATGTCTTTACCTAAAATTGGCAACACACGAGGGAGATACCTTTGTGAAATACGTGCAAGGCCATTCCCCCTCCCACCCTGCGAAGGCTGCCAAGGCACGAGAGCAGAGGCCGCGCCGCACTGCTTTACCTCCCCCAACCAGACTGGAGCCGCTTCAAAGATTTGTAATCCCCTCTGTAGCACCCAAGGCCGCGGCCCGCCACCTGCATTATTTACAGCACAGCAGTAAACCTCTGCCTGAACACACGCGCCCCCTCGTAAACCCCACAACCCACCGGACCATCTCAGACTTATGGCCCTGTGCAATCAGGACACCCAACACTTTGACAACACACAGCGGAACATCCATAACAACTTCTAACAAGGCAGAAAGACCCGTACCACCCGTCCCAGGCCCTGAAGCTTAGCCCCTCGACCTATGGCCCCGGTCAACAGGACACTGGTAACCATGTCCTGACGTATTACCTCCAGACCCCTCACAAAGTACATTCCTCCTGTGTTGCATTAACCTGTAGTATAACCTATTGGAAGATTTACTAAAGAAAATAATATTGAAATGACTGAATGACTGCGGTGTGCATGGCATAGGGCAACCAAGTCAGGAAAAGACATTCATCTCTGACACTGGCCACAATGGCACAACAACACCGTCCGGATGAACTCAGCCGACCTGCCAGGCCCAGCCCAACCCACGAGGCTGACCAGTGACGTCTTCCAGCCAAAGCCAACCACATCGCAGCAGCACCTATAGTTAGTCGTCGCCACCCAATCCCATTGAACTTGTGCCCCCTATAGTGTGTAGGTTCTTATGACGTTTTTTGTAAATATATACGCCTGTCTTTGCTATTGTCAGACAGAGCGCTCTCGGAGTTTGCAGAGTTCTTTGCATGCCCTATTCTGATTGATAAACTCCCATTTACGCTCACCCGCACTCTGTCTTGGCCTTATTCCCATTTTGGGAGAGTCCTTCATTGTCTCTCATTGCGGGGAGGATCGTGCTGTTTGGGGACGCTTGCCTTCAACACTCACTGTGGTTTCCCCTTAATACCCCTCTCGCTTTTAATGGGGGCACCCCACTGCCCTGTTCTTTCCCGTGACTTTGAGGTAGCCCACCCGACATACTCATGTTCCTCACATCATACAACACCCGCTGATTCCCTATTTAACATGCTGATTCCATAACTTACTATTATACATGTTGCTGGGCATGTGGCGATGCAGGCAGATACCAAGTGGTATCCACGCTAGAGCCAGATTCTGGAAAGAACTATTCACAGGGGCGCTAGAATCAACATGGCTTCTCACCCATGCCCGTGGTCCCCTTGCAGGAGGTCCAGAGTTTGGGTCCAGTAAGTTGGTGGATCTGATCCTCAAATCAGGTGTAGTAGTTTCAGTAGACTCCCTACTAGAAAGGACACTGAACCTTGGATGAGTACCACTACTTCTCCCACAGTGAAGGAGGATCCCTACGAGAGAGCAGTAGAAGATTTGGTTCTGTCAGGCTCCTCTTCAAGGTAGGGAGCAACTGCTGCAGGCAACATGGTTCCGGGTGCCCAAGCTGAGGTTCTGACAAGAGATGGCGCCCACAGCTGTAGAGATTCCTCTTTAATGGGCGACCAGTCCCCTGGAGGAACCAGGGCACTTCAAACGTCCACTGAAGGTAGCACAGTGTTGCAGGACATACGACTAGTCAGGCCCCCTAGCTTAGGGGAGAAAGGCACTGACAAACTAAGGAAAAACTGCACACCACACACTAAACAGATTCTGATTATGCGTACCGGTGTTCAAAAGACTTCAACATAATTAATAAGGGGCTCTTGATAAAATACAACCTGGCTGAAAAGTGTTTAATCAAAATACATAGAAAGGCCCTTACTAAATTGTACTAAATTGTCCCTTACCATTAACCTTCAGCCTCATGTGCTCCTCAAGATGCTCTGATGACCGAAACGTATCAAGCAGGTATAATATTTGCTTTATTGGTGGCTTTAGGTGGCTGCGTTGAATTATGACTACAACATCATTATGAATTTGGAGCATTATCATGAACATTCTGATTTCATTACCTATAGAAACTTATATTTCACTGTTTGGATCTATTGTTTTAATTACAGAATGTTAGCTCAGTTTTCATTATTAGATCATTAACATCTATTATTTTTTGGAGTTCACCATTGATTGTCCCCCAGAATGTGTTGGAGGCCTTTCTATGTAGGGACAGCGTTCTTCCCTGGTCTCTGGTCCCCAGTGATTGTCTTTGGCAATGCCAATGCTTCTGCTGCTGTCCTCTAGGTCTTCTCAGTGCTTTCGTCTCTCTTCAGATGTATGGCTCCAGTAGGCGACTTCTAGAACTAGTCCAGGACCTTTTCTCTTTTCCAAAATGGAGACTGTGCATTCCCACATCATTCGAATAGGAATGGTCTTTAGCTTTAGTGGTTACCGAATCGTGGACATCTTACATCTGCCAAGCCACAGACTTCCACTGGGTGAAATGTGGATTGGGATCAGACAATCCCAAACTCAGTTCCAGTCACACATAGCACCGATTGTGAATCCAGGGCTGGATCCCTGACAGTTTGTGCCCTTATTTTGGAGATTACAGCTGGAGAAGGCAGGGAGACAGCCAGAAAGCAAGCTCAGCAAATAACAGGGCTTAAAACACAAGAGGCAGCCATTCCATGATACCCAAAATGGCATTATCAAAGTGGCCAGCTGTCACCAGCAGCAACCATCAAGGTAGGTGTGGCCTGGGCGGGGAGTAGAGCAATCACTCTACTCCGGAAGCCCTGCCACTCAAGCTACCCTCAGTAGATAGCAGACTTGGATATTAATACTAACCAGTTAACAACGTCACATAATTGTGAATATTAGCCATTGCCTTATCGAGACAGGATAGGATTGTGAATATTGGCTCGCATCAGATCTAGGCAAGACTGTACATGTTTGCCTGAGCCGCTTCTTGACAGGACTGTGAATGTTAGCCAGTGACACATTTAGAGAGAACTGTGAGAATTAGCCATTGCCACATCTACTCAGAATTGTGAATATTAGCTTGTGCCACATCTAGACAGGACTGTGAATGTTTGCTTGAGTCGCCTCTAGACAGAATTGTGAATATTAGCTTGCAACACATCTAGACAAGACCGTGAATGTTTGCTTGCGTCGCCTCTAGACAGGATTGTGAATGTTTGATTTCATCGCCTCTAAACAGGACTGTGAATGTTTGCTTGCGTCGCCTCTAGACAGGGTTGTGAATATTAGCTTGCAACACATCTAGACAAGACCGTGAATGTTTGCTTGCGTCGCCTCTAGACAGGATTGTGAATGTTTGATTTCATCGCCTCTAAACAGGACTGTGAATGTTTGCTTGCGTCGCCTCTAGACAGGGTTGTGAATATTAGCTTGCATCACATATAGGCAGGACTGTAAATGTTTGCCTGAGTCGCTTCTTGACAGGACTGTAAATGTTAGCCAGTGCCACATTTAGAGGGAACTGTGAGAATTAGCCATTGCCACATCTAGACATAATTGTGAATATTAGTTTGTGCCACCTCTAGACAGGACTGTACATGTTTGCTTGCATCACCTCTAGACAGGATTGTGAATGTTTGCTTGCATCGCATCTAGACAGGATTGTGAATATTGACTCGTGTCACATTTAGACAGGACTGTAAATCTTTACCTGCGTCGCCTCTAGACAGGATTGTGAATATTAGCTTGCAACACATCTAGACAAGACCATGAATGTTTGCTTGCGTCGTCTCTAGACAGGATTGTGAATGTTTGATTTCATCGCCTCTAAACAGGACTGTGAATGTTTGCTTGCGTCGCCTCTAGACAGGGTTGTGAATATTAGCTTGCATCACATATAGGCAGGACTGTAAATGTTTGCCTGAGTCGCTTCTTGACAGGACTGTAAATGTTAGCCAGTGCCACATTTAGAGGGAACTGTGAGAATTAGCCATTGCCACATCTAGACATAATTGTGAATATTAGTTTGTGCCACCTCTAGACAGGACTGTGCATGTTTGCTTGCATCACCTCTAGACAGGATTGTGAATGTTTGCTTGCATCGCATCTAGACAGGATTGTGAATATTGACTCGTGTCACATTTAGACAGGACTGTAAATCTTTACCTGCGTCGTCTCTAGACAGGATTGTGAGAATTAGCCAATGCCACATTTAGAGAGAACTGTTAATATTAGCCATTGCCACATCTAGACAGGATTGCGATTATTAGCTTACGCCACATGTAGACAGGATTGTGAATATTAACTTGTGTTACACCAAGACAGGATTGTGAATGTTACCCAGTGTCATATTTAGAGAGAACTGTGAATACTAGCCATTGCCACAACTAGATAGGATTGAGTAATTCAATGCTCAAATCTCTGCATACCTAAGTCACACAAAAATCCACACAACTATCTTCTCGCCCAGCAAACCGCACGCACTTCACCACAGCGCACTTCACCACACTGCAGCAACAAACAAATAACACATAAACCGCACCAACAGCACACAAGGTCTGAATTGAAGCTGCCAACAGCACACCACTTTCTCACTTTCCTACGCCCTTTTCACCTGACTAACCTACCCCACCTTCCTGTTTGCAGATCGGCCAGAGCGCCTGGGGACCAATTCCGATTGATGACAATGCGCGGTACAAATACCTTTAACATTTAAAAAGGATTGTCCATGGCGGTGCACTGGAAACAGTTATAAAACATGATTCTCCTGCCACCAGTTTGTCCCAAGAACCCTGCAAAAACAAAATAAGTGCCCAGACAAAAAGAAAAAAGGATAATGGCCCTCATTACAAGTTTGTCGGTCCGGTATCAACAGTGCCAGTAGAACCGTACCAGCACTGTTTTCCAGACCGGCACATTCTGACCCGCGATGGCGGACATGCCATCCCTGCAAAGTGACCCCTACAGTGCTACCGTACTCAGTAGCACCGTGTCCGCAAACAGTGGGATGGCTCAGCAGAGCTCCCTCAATTACCGGCACAGCGTAATACTGGGTACATTATGAGAACCACGTACACAGAAACACCACCACCGTGAACACCGCGTTTGTAACAACGGCACCGCAAACTAGGCGTTAAACATTGCCCGGGGGGGCTGCAACAAGCCCCAGCTGTGCACAATTAGGCCACTGGGAAACTACAAAAGGGCCACACCCAACATCCCTTCCAACACAACCATGCTGGCAGTCGTCCTTGCAGCAATTGGGATGGGGAACCTGCAAGGAGCAGCGGAGTTAGAAGCAGCACTGAGACAGAGGAGGAGACGGCGTAGGCGGAGGAGGCAAATGAGGAACCCGGTGGCCATCCCAAACATCAATATACGGCAGGTACCACCCCACACGCAGCCAGCAATACCCCGCATCAGGGCCTCACCCTGGGACCTGACCCCAAGTCAAATACACACATTATACCATCTTGACAGGGCCACAATATTATCAATTGTCACCCTCATCGAAGAAGACATCAGCAGCATCATCAACATCCGGACTGCTATCCCACCCCTGCTGAAGGTAGTCTCTGTACTGCACTTTCTTGCCACTGGAACCTATAAGCACACTGTTGGGGAGCTGCACCTGTTTTTCAAGGATACTCTTACAGGTACTGGATGCGCTGCTGCGCCTTGTGTCAGACCACATTGCCCTACCCTGTACCCCTGCACAGGTCAATGCCAACAATGTGGCCTTCCAAGCCCTTGCCGGCATGCCCAATTGCATTGACGCATTAGATTGTACGCACGTGGAGTTGACTGTCAGACATGCAATTGAGGCATTGTATCTCAATCTGAAGCAATTTCACTCACTCACTGTGCAGATGGTCTGTAATGCATAACAACTCATCACGCATTGCTGTGCTCGATTCCCGGCGTCCACACACGATTCAATGGTATTGCGGAACTCCACGTTGCAAGGGTACATGGCACGTTAAGCAGGTCAAAGGACCTGGCTGTTGGGTGAGTAGAACTACCAATGCATGACCTCTGTGTAGTTGGGGTTTGGGGGGCAATAGACAACCACTAGAGTCCACCCAGCTTACCGCTGCAACAGGCAAATGGCAATAGACCATGTCACGGGAATGCATACTCTGGCTAATTGTAAAAATACCCTAGCCATGGAGTGGCACAACATGCAATGCCAACATGTGGGTGCGTGTATCTCCACCAGTGAATAAATAGTAGCTACAGCCATGTGTACGATGGCTACACATCGTGCTGTGCGCAGTAGTCACTTCAATCGTGTGGGCTGTGTCTACCTGCAGATCCTGCCAGCACCTTACAATACATGAGGCACCTTCTACATCAGAACACATCATTGTGTAAATTGCAATGAATGAGACATGTAGTTGCCTAGCAGCACATCACAAATGGAGACACCAGACAAAACAGTCTCTGTAGGAATGTGTGACCCAAGTATGCAGAATGGAAATGTTCTTCAAAGTCATACCGGATGGCACAACTGTGGGTTGTAGTTCTATGCTGATCTTATACAGAGTGTGTACATGCTTTTATTTGCAAAAACAAACCGCAAACACAAACATGTCTCCTTACTGTCACTCCCATGCAGGTGATGCCGAATATGCACTCACGCCATGGCTTATGACACCCATCCGACATCCACGGAACAGGCATGAAGAGGCCTACAACCGGGCACACATACGGACACGGGGCGTGATAGCGCAGACCTTTGGACTGCTGAAGGCCAGGTTCCGCTGCCTCAGCCGATCCGGCGGGGCATTGCAGTACAGCCCTGTGAAGGTAGGCAAAATTGTGCTGGCATATGCCATGCTGCACAATATGTGCATACGCAGGAACATTCCACTGACCCCGCACATGGAGCCAGCAGATGCGGATAAAGAGGATGATGATGATGATGATGGGATGGGTGTACAACCAGGCCGGGGAGCCATTGATGAACTACATGCACACACGGAAGAAGATTGTCCACTCGTAATTCACATTTGCAAACTAGTGTATTAAGAAAAGAACAAATGGAACAGGTGCAATAAGAAATAATGCCCACATGTGACCTCCCACCTCCCCAACATACCCACCCACTGCCCAGGCCCCAACTAGCTATCCCCACTATGGACCACCACCACCTTCGCAACATACCCACCCACCGCCCACCCGCCAACTAGCTATCCCCACTATGGACCACCCCATCCCCCAACGTACCCACCTCCCACCCAGACCCCAACTAGCTATCCCCACTATGGACCATCCCCACCTCCCCTACATAAACACCCACCGCCCAAGCACAAAACACAATGTTATCATGTGTAATTTTAGTGTGTCAGTGTACACCCGATTTTTTTTCCATGCTTGGGCCCATGAATGTCTCTTGGAGTTGGTTCAGACATCCTCATAGACCTCCTCCTGGGGCTGCCGGCCAGAGAACTTGAAGGAATGGTGCTGGTGGAGGGTAAAGCAGGGTTCGGTGGGGGCAGGTGGCTCATAATGTCCTGCAGGGCCAGGGACATTGTCTCTGCGATGTTCGATTGCGCACTGTTGCCCTCTCGTACCCTTGTGGACATCAACATGTTTGATGTTGCACAACGGCCAGTTGCACGTGATAAATAGCGGACTGACTTTTTTTTGCTCTCCTGCTGCAACCGCGACTCCTCATGTTGGAGCCTTGATTCCTCCAGCTATTGCTCCACAAGTCTGAACAGAGTGTCCTGACGTTGTTCAATGCGATTCAGGCGAGAGGTCAACTCCTGCAGCGATGGTGTAGGGGAGTGCATTGGACGGTGGAGGCGCGTTGTGCTGAATGTGCCCAGTTGATCCGGCGTGGAGGAGAACCCCTCATTCCCTGACCCTGGTGCCTCACTGGCAGGATTGTCTGGTGTGATTTCTGTGCCATCGGACTTTGGCTGGTCTGGAGGTGAAGCACTTACAGGTGTAATTGGAGTGGCAGCAGGGGGATTTTCCTGCCGTGCCTCCTGATTAGCTGCCGCTGCAGGGGGGTTTTCCGGCGGTGCCTCCTGGTTAGCTGACGCTGCAGGGATGGTTGTCTCCTGAGCGCAGTGCACCTGGACCGTAGTTACACCACGGGTCCCCCTTGACGTCACCTGATGACCCCCGTCGGTGTCAGATGATGTTCTTGCAGGGGAATGTAAGGCATGCTGTTAGTGGTGTCACAGGATGTGAATGGTACAATCACATGCAAGACACTCCTCAAGCTTCATCTAGATGCGGCTACATGCATCGATGTGTGCTGCGGTCATATGTGTGAGTCAGGTGTTCCACTTTGGCGCACGCCATCTGGCTGGCCTGGAGGGGCATGTGGGGGTACTGGGTGTGCTAGGGTTGATGGGGACTCTGACATGTGGCTGTCTGTGGCTCTCTGTGCATTGCTGGAATGGGGGGGTTGTCCCATGGGGGTACTGGGTGTGCTCTCTGTGCATTGCTTTGGAGGAATACCTTGATTTGCAATCATGTCTTTGCACTTTCTGTACTTACCGGCCTCGCCAGGTGTCACTGCTCTGGCCTCGGCTTGCCAACTCCCTCGATTCCTTCGAGGTGCAGCACGCTGCTACACCTCTCCTTCCACGGTAGCAGCTTCAGTGGGGAATGTGGTCCACCTCCTGTGGCACTGCATTGCTGTCTGTGGGCTGCAAGCATGGTCCCCACCCTCAGTTGCAGGTCATCTCAATTCTTGTGGCAGTCGTTTACCATATGTGCGGTCACCCAAACAGCTGAGACCTCCTGGGCAGCTTCAGCCCATATGGCCTTTCGTCTCTGCTGCGTGGAGCGCCTCTGGTCTGCGCTGAACAACTCCCCTGCATTGTCGACTATGTGCTCGACAAGCAGGGTGATTTCTGCTTCACTGAAGCAGAGTTTCTGCTGCCAGCTGACTGGGATCTTGGATGTCATCTTCCCCTGCGTTTTTAGGCTTTCACAGTAGCTGTAGGCCTTGTGGTACCAGAGGATTGCAGTGGATTGTGATTTATGTAATGGCCGCCGCTCTCTTTCCAGTTTTTGCAAAAACAGTATTTCTGGCACAGGTGTTTCCGCCTCCGTTATGTCCAGCATGCTCAAGGACGATACAGATGTACCGCAGGCATTTGGGCCGCTGCATCTGTCGCAGTCAGTGTTACCGTACTGGCTGTGGCACCAGTTCCGCAGTTTGCTGAGGTGCGCAGCTGCCAAGCCGCAATTCAAACTTGTTTCTGCATCCATGCAGTGATGGAACCGGTGTCACCGCCATCACGGTAACACCGGATTTCGGCCGCCAAACTTGTAATGAGGGCCACTGTGTTGTGTGTTACAAAATGAAAACACAGGAAAATACAAATGAGAGAAAAATCCTATCCTGCACTTGTCTGCCAGCAGTGCCCCCAAACAAGTGAGTAAAATAGGCGAAAAAAAGGCCTCACACACACGAAAAGTACCCATGACAGATATGCTAAATGTTTCGTAGAAATCAATTGAGGGAAAGTTGAAAAAAGAAAAATTCCCTAACAGTCACCCACCCTACACCAATACTAGGGACATGGGGATCTAATCCACCACTGGATAAATTTCCTGTTCCAGTCGATTATATGTCCTGGGAAGGCAATAAGCATTGTCATGCTGGAACCCAGGCTTATGCTCAATAATGAAGTCAAAGCATTGAAGGCTTGTTGACAAAATTTACCCTAGTAAACCTGGGATTCCGAAAGGTACAGACAGCAGTAATGATCCATCATCAGTTGGGACTGTGAATGTTGAAAAAGAACCTACACAGACTACACTAAAAAAGTCCACAATTATAATTGCTAAAGCGTTACGTGCAACATCATATCAGTCTAAAATAGTACATTACACGAAACAAACACAGTAAAACGTTCCCATGTGCTTAACACAAATATAATTTTGTGCAATTACTACCTGTTCATCAAGTTAATACTTAACTCAATCCAATGTCAACTCCTTTGAGGAGGTTCTGATCAACACTATCAGTCTATACATAACCACCCAACACGTTTCTTTCCCATGTATGTAACCAGTGATGGGGAAACATTTTCAGCGTCTAGTGTTGGAGCACAACGTTAAATAAAAAAAACAAGGTTGCTTTAAGACAGTGGAAAACCACTGCTCCTGCCTCCTTGTGCCATTTTACTGGTGTTGCTAACATCAAAGCCAACATGTATGTGGCACGCAGTGGCTTATAACATTGCAGGCTTTTTATTCAGCCAATTATAAAGCAAAATCAAAAAATTGTGAAGAAAATAACTGCATCAGGGTTGTTAACACACTGGTACTCCCCTTCTTAAATTGTAAAAGAGTCCTCATAATGAAATCAGTGGAGTACACACACGCTGCGGCACACGTCCGAGTGATGGACAATACACCACTGTGATCATCAAATTCTTCAGAAGAACAATTTTGGACTGTACCAATATTAAGTGACGGTGCACTCACGTGGCTTGACTGCCGTTTTGTTCTTGCAAATAGAGCACAATCAACAGGCAACTGAAACTAAGCAAAAATACTCTGTGACCTACTACATTCAACTACCCTCTTAATACAGACCAAGTGCAGCAGCACAATATTGTTAACCAGCCAATGTTGCTTCCATATACATTTAAATAAACTCTGGAGCGGTTACAAACTCCACATTATCCCTGCCTCATCTAACACTTATTTTCACAGTTTACCATGTCACACACTGGGGAAGACTTCTTCCTAGTGCCTCTATATCTGGGGTATGTCATGCTACAATCCACGCTGACTCGACAGTGGACCATCTCCGGCACACCTCGCACAGAATCTACAGACGCGTTATGGTAGCCTCGGCTATCCTCATCTACATTTTCACGGAGGATGCTTACTCGTATGCATGTCACTCCTTAACGTAGCTACGTCCATTCTTCTAATGTTTTCTAGCCATACTCTTCTAGATGCGAGAAAATGCTCAATGAGAAACCCAACATTCACGATTGCAACTAACTCGCCTTATGCCTGGGGTCCCCAACATTTTGTTCACAATGAGCAAAATGTGCATATCAAAAGAAATGGTGAGCAACACCCATTCTTCAGCGAAACATATTGTCGGCTCAGTTGGCGGAAAAATTATTGCAACTTAAATTAGAAATGTAATAAACTTTAAGACTGCTAATACAACATTTGAATTTCAAGTACTTAACAGTTATCTAGACAATGTGCAATACTAGTAAAAGAAATGTGCAAAGCCTTTAACTTTATTTGACATTAAGTGGTTGTTTACAGGAAATGTTGAGGAAATTGATTGGTCGGTAGGATATTTTTAGTCAGATAGGACCATTCAGGTTGTTCAGAAATATAGTCGGACTAAATAAACATCATCAGGGGTTTCAGGTTATCAAGCAAAACATTTTTTTTTAAATTTGTGCAAATGCTTGGACAATAAAACTGGTCACAAATGGCACTCTGATTTTCAGGTGTACTTTGGGATTCTGCCCAGAGATTTTCCAGGATCTTTAGTGGCAAATGCTGCATTCCTAAGCAAATAAAACTAGTAATACTGTTCTTCATTTACTGATTACCGTATTGTGAACAGTTTTTTCTTCAAGAATGTTATGACATTTTGCCTTTCTGATTGACAGAGAGTGATCACTAGCCCCTTAAAGTAATTTTATTTATTTATTTGATTAAATATACAATTAACCACAATGTTTTGTATATACATTAAAACATTACGTCACACATAAAAAATATACAACATTACACATGTTAAAAATTGGAAACCTGTACAGGTATACAACCTGCCCGTTTACCAGCTTAGATACATTTCAAAATAAAACTCTGTTTGATAACTCATTTAAAATATCCATACATTTCCTATAAAACTTAACAATGAAAAATATAAAATTCATATAATTTACTTCCATAATATTTTTCCAAACCATGGATAAATCCATGCAATTCAAATGATTATTGTACGATTTTAAGTTTCTCTTATCACGGATAGACTTGCACAATCAACTATCAAGTGTTTGAGTGGTTCTGAAACTTGATCCCCACATAAACGACACCACCTTTCTGCTCTTCTTATCCCGTTTTGCGCCTTTGACTTCTAGAGTCTCACAATTGTTACATTTCATTAAAATATACTGCCTAAATAGTTTTGGACAAGGATATGCTCTAATATAGGCTGGAGTAGTTGTATGTTCCATTCTTTAAATCAAGAAGCTACCACTATTACTAAGTGTTGCTAGCTGTACAATACTATTCTCTGTACTCATTTCCTTACACGTATGTTTCAGCCAAGATTTAAACACATGTGCTGTCCTAAGTACTTGAATATTTTCGAAGCAAATGCGCCATTTTTTGTGCAAAGACACAATTTTCCCCAATATACCCACCTTGCAGCAATTGTCTGTATGAATAAATTTCGACATGATGTGGTCAGCAATGGTCTCATTGTTCAATCTATACATTCTATCACAGCACATTATTGTTCTATAATAAAAGTCTGTCTCAACACTGTTCAGATCAAATTCCAGTAAAAGATATTCAACTGAGACATTCTGTGGTAGCCTAAACAATTCTCGCTATAGGAGTGCTTCACATTTTTTCAGTTCACATAGGAGATTGTGACCCCATATTTCAACGCCATACATTAACATTCGTCTTACTCTCGCTGTGTACAGTAGCAATACAGTATGTGCAGAAAATCCCATATTTTGTCCAATAAATTTGCTAATAGTGTGAGTTGTTTTTAGACATTTTATTTCACTCCAATGAGTTTTCTAGTTCAAATTTTCATCCACATATAGGCCAAGGCCCCCACTTGTTATAAGGGTACACCCTCATATGCCCAACTATATTATTTAGTAACACAGCATTTATGTTTAAATACCATAATTTAACTTTTTCCTATATTGACTTGAATATTATTCCTTTTAGCATATTAACATAAGGCATTAAGAGTGATATGTAAACCATGAGGGGCATGATCTAGTACTACCAAATCATCGGCGTATGCCAGCCAATTCATGGATAGTGTGCTCCTACCTTTACAGGACAGTTCAGTAGACCATCAAAATGATTGTTTAATAAAGGTTAAATAGCGTTGCCACCACTATACACCCTTGTTTGACTCCTTGCAAGGTAGGTATGGATTTAGAGAGTCTACCTTTCCATCCAGGCGCATGCATATTGAGTTCTCTGTGTATAATAGCATCAGCATTTTAAGTAGGACCATCGACATCTTCCATTTAACTAATTGTGCCTATCATTTTTTCCTATTAACTGAATCAAATGCTTAACTAAAATCAATGTAAGCGCAAAACACTTTTTGATTCACCCCTTCTCCAAGCATATTCTACAGCAGTGGTCAAAATAATGATATTATGAGCCATATTAGATTGTGCTCTAAAACCAGTTTGGTTAACTAGTAAGATCTTGTTTTCACAAATCCAATTGTTAAACCAGTACCACGCTTGCAAAAATGTTACCAGGTATATCGAGCATTGCAAGCAATCTTTAATTTATTGGGCTATTCAATGCACCTTCCTTATATACCGCTAGGATCTCGCACTTCCGCCAGGTTTCCGGTACCACATCCCTACACCCAATTTCATGGAATAGAATGGAAAGTGCATGGACCCACTTAGCAGGAGAGGGTTTTATCAAGTTGTTACATACCCCGTCTTGTCCAACCGCACGCGAGCTGCGTTCAGTCATTTTTTGGATATCCATGTTGGTTGCACAGCATGTCCAGAAACTATTGGGTATATCTACTGCAACTTCATCCAGATAGGTTACTCGCAATGTGGAATGTATATGCAATTCCCATGCTGTTTTAGTTACACAATTAATCGGGAGCTCTCTTTTTCTGTAGCTCGTATTACCCTCCAGATTTCAGTATCATTTTAATTAAGAGAGATGCCAAGGTTCAGACTCACAATTGTTTTTGTAATTCTTCAACCAATTTTGGTAGGATCTCTTTATGCTTTTTACACAGATAACAGTTTCAAGGCTCGCAGTTACGCCTACTGCCGGATACAAAACCCATGCTATCATATTCCACATATAATAATAATTTTGCATTTATATGGCGCTACGAACCCTCAGGTATCTGAGCGCTGCTTATTATTACCCACGGTGTGTGGTGCTCATTTATCGACCTCGGAAGGATGAAAGGCTGAATTTGGCCGTGCCGGGATTCGAACCTGCTTCTGCAGGCTCTGCATGGATGTAAAAGTGAGCGCTCTACTCGCTGTGCTACAATGTTTGCCTCTACAATGTTTTTATCAACATGTTGCTTCCTATTTATATGAATGTTAGAGCATTCACAAGTCGTTTTTATATCTTGTATAATGACATTTGATTCATCATATTGTTGTATATAGATGGTCAAGTTTCGTACTATGACTATATTCCCCTTGATCATATTGTTCATAATCTTTCCAGTTTAATGAATTTGTACTGTAACGTTTACGGTTGGTTTGGTTGTGGTGGGAAGGCATGCATTGTTGATCCCCTTGGGGCAAATAGGGGCTTGATGTCCTCATTCCTGGATAGGATGTAGTCCGCCATTCTAGGTTCTGTGGTGCTGAGGGGTGGCAGCAGCTCCCTCGTTCCTTAAGTATAGGTCCAGAAAGAGATATGAGCACTAGGAAATAGGTTGCCGCACCTTCCTCGTTGTGTTCTCTCCGGTCTAGTTACACTTGCAGCCGGTTGGTAGAAACCATAGGGCCCGCGCTTGACCATGGGACCATGGGAGACACTAGGCCCCCTATATCCATAGACCCCTCTGCAACCAGTAGGCACAGCAGTACTTGCGGGGGGTCCCCGGGCGTCCGCACCTTCCATTTTACGAGACACTCTCACTCGCCCATGCCTCCAACACAGGACCATAGATCTTGCTCAACTATCTCCATACAACCCTTTTGCATGAGCACCCATGCCACTCACAGCCCCCAGCACCACAATCCCAGCGGGTTGTCAAAGGGACTCAGTAGACGTTCTTGTGGGCGCCAGCCTTTGCAATTTGTTCTGAATATTAGCATCAGTTATTTTGTGTCCCTTTCAATACTCTGACCTTGACGTTTTCTCTTAAACACTTGCATGATTTCGCTTGTTCACATAAACCCGGCCTATCACGTGACGATGTAGTGTTACTAGGCACTTGGACCTACTACTAAGAACGTCCTCCGAGTGGCCCATCACTCTGCAATCTGATTACAACAAACCTATGTATACTTTCATGGCCACGTGGCCCGCCCTGGCAGATTTTATAGCCCATGACACGGCTCCCTGGCAGCCAGATTTGTTGCTGAACCATTCTACCTGTATACCTCCATTCCCAAGGCATTACTGATACGCCACAACTTGCCAACCTGTATCAATCATTCTTCCTCACAGATGCACCTAACCAGGAAGAATAACTTGAGGCCGAGGCTACACACCTTCTTTATATCTCCTACAAGGAAGTGAACTACAGTTCAAGGCCACACGCCTCCTTCCAAGTCTCTACCCTTGAGACACCACAACCCTAGGCCAGCATGCCCACCCTTACCATACCCCCGCACGCCAACTTACCAACAGCATGTTGCTCATAAACCAGCTAACCTACTCTCCTCTACCTCTTCCTTCCCTTGTGTTTCACTCTCTCCTTTCATGGGCATAATTGTCAATGTATGAATCAAATTTCCTTTGTCATTTATACAACGTTGATGTATGTGTTTAATATTTCGAACCTACCATATTTTCAATGACATTGGTTTTTGTTACATCATGTGGATATATATGTCCTAGTATGCAAACCTGGCCACCCCCCTGCTTGGATCTATTATTACCCTCATATCATTTAACAATATGAATATTTATGTATTTCTTTTCACGTAATGCACTGAATCACTGATCACACTGCACATGTCACAACAATGGTGCGTGCTCAACATATGATACGCTATGAACCTGTCAACAATTGTAGCCTTGATAAAGACCCATCAATGGTCGAAACTCGTGTCGCCACTTTTTGGTGAACAACACATTTTCAATAAATCACAAATGATATGCAAAGCAAAAACATGTGGACTATACCTACTACGCTCCAAAGTGAATGAAGCAAATGCATATGACCAAATGCACCAGTGCCATACGAGTAGAAACACCAACCAAATTGCATAGACCTACACTTTGGGCACCTAGAGCGCCAGCCCTATGGTTTCTACCAACCGGCTGCAAGTGCAACTAGACCGGATAGAATACAACGAGTAAGGCGCAGCAACCACTAGTTCTTAGTGCTCATATCTCTTTCTGGACCCATATGTTAGTAAGGTTTTCTTTTATATTCTCAACCTGATCGACAACCCTAATGTCTCCAGATGACACTCCTCTTAGTGGGACAACCATGTGAAATATATTCAGGACTGCAGTTCTGTTTAGGGGGAGTAGATTTACAGAGTATGATACAGGTTGCAACTGCAAGGCCTTATGTAAATCAGTAGGGGTCGAATTTGCGACTAAGTTGTTCAAAATGGGAGCCGAAGATTTAGATCTATTAGATCCCCACATGTCGTCAAGTTTAGTTTGGATATGAGGGCGTGCAACCGTATTATAATTACATTTACAAGATGGACAACTCGCTATGTCCGCGCTGCTCTCACCCACAGTCACAGGCTTTTTGGTTATTCCAGTCCCTTCAGTTAACGTAGCACTGTTCTTAGGTGGTTCATTAGAGGATGCCAGGACCGAGACACTCAAACCGTCAGTACCCTGATTGCCAGTAGCATTAGCTACTTCCATAGCTGGTGCTGGGCTGACTACTGGTAGAGCTTCCTCATATAACCAATTTAGTTTTGTTACACACCGAACCCCCCTGCTCCCCGTGGATTGTCATGCACTCAATCTCTTGGAATGCAGGAATGCTTGTGATACCACTTTCGGTTTCACTTTTTGACGCACCTTGCTACCTTTACTTTGCTTCTGCACTATCTCTACTTTGGTAGGAAGGGATTTAATTCGGTCTTAACGATTTATACGTTTAAGAAGTAGCACTGACGGAACATCTATTTATTTCTCCATAGTTTCACATTTTTCTACTAACATAGTTAACAGGTTGTCTAGTGCCCAAAACATATAGTTGGATTCATGCTACAGATGCTGCCATCTAACACCTTCGATGATGACTTATTTTGGGCTGAGTCGGCAGCTAGATTAATGCTAGTATTATCGGGCACATGTGAATACCCGCTTGCATTTATTTGATTTTCCAGCTGTGATGTATTGGTATTATTTTGCATTTCTCGGTTTTCAAAAAAACTTTCAGGTTCCAGCTCCAATACATATGGGGTTTATTAAATGTCTTTATTATTTACCAGATATAATGCCTCTGAAACATCCATAACTAAATCTTTAGATGTGTTAAGTTCGAACTCATCAATTGTATGTATGTTTTTATGTACTAGTACAATAGTGTGTAATGGGTCAGTAGTTGTTTCCATTTTGGTTACTTTAGGTGACAAATCTGGTTTGAACTCAGCTATTTCTTCAGATGAAAGGGAGGTGCAACTATTAACATATTTCTGGGATGAAATTGTGGCAAGGGTCTAGTAATCACTGAATCTAGTCATTTAGTTCCTATGCAGGCAAAATAATTGCTAAGATATGCTACATTCTCCTTGCCCGCTATTTCTTCAGCAACACAATCCATTGCTGGAATTTTGGCAAAAAAGGGTGGTCAACCTTCCAGATTTAGCCGTTAGGCCATTGGTTGAAATGGTCTTTGGGGTACACATTCTGCAGCAGCAACGGACCGCCAATGGGATGCTTTGAGATACATCTTCCACGCTTTTGAGGTTACTCATCCCTTCAAACACTACCATGAATTGGACGCTACTAACAGTAGACCTCCATCCAAGCAAGTTATGATAAACACTTTGACGCCTTTACTTTTACTCACAGTGCACTGAACTTACCACTGTAAACTGTATTACAATCAGGGTGCACTAGGCAGATCCGCTGGCCAAACACGCTGACAACGATATAAGAGCTGCAGCCATTCGTCAATGTAAAATAAAATTAGAACAGAGAGTATTCAACAGTATTGCCTTTTCTTCATCAGTTATGTAGTTAATTTCAGCTAAATTTAGTGCCAACAATGCTTATATCATAATTGGTCCAGCTATTACACTACCACCAACGGGTCTGCTCGGGGTAACTATGTAGTATATTTATCCAATAGAAGACCCTCTTGTAACTTTGTGCTACTTGCTTACAGTTTTAACAATATTGGTGGCTTACAGCCACATAGCACTAAATGCAGTCTTAGTGCCCACTCCACAAACTGGCCAAAGATTGGGTGTGCGTATTTGCTGGTGTCGCAGCAAGAACCGGAGGCAACAAGCAGGTCACACCCAATATGGGGAGAACTCTCAAAGTGCTGGGTTATAACTGAATTTATCTCTTTTTACACTCTATACGCACAAACTCATGCCAGGGTGATTACTGACATGCTTTCACAACCACAACCGCATCAACCGTACCACCGGGTTTAAAGGATGTGGTGTATTCAGTACACTTGAGTAATCAGCTTGCTGATGTTAATCAGATCAACCTCTGAGTTGCAGCGAAAGAGGTATCATGGCCAATTTGAACAGGGCAGTACTAACATTAAATCCACAGTCACCCAAATATTCACACAACTCACCTCGCCAAGTTTATAGGAAAAGTCAACCACAACCAGGAGAGGTATAAGGAGTGAGCGCTGCATATGCAGCCGCTACTGACTGCCCACTGCACACGAACAGCGAACAGCAATAGACTTTGCAATGGACTTCACAAAACGCGTGTGGGCTGATGCGCGCGCCATGCTGTATTTAAGAAATTCTGGGTGGGGTGGGGCCAAATCCACAATAATGGTCTGTAGCTTTTTAAGTGCCTTCGGTGTACCAACCAGCGAACAGCAATGGGCTTCGCAGTGTTGTTTTCCAATGGCCAGGGGTAGGCACCACAAAGATGTCCGACAGTCAGAGGGGATGTTGGCGATGCCTAAAGTCAACAAGGAGGCATTGGAAAGAATGACTAATTCACAAGGAATTAAGATATTTTCTTAAAACTGTTAAACAGTTTCATAGGCCCCAAAGGAAAGTGTCATTTTGTTTGAGTCATTGGTTGAAACTATCAGGGACAGAGCTATTTGCAAATGGTTCGATGCAGAATGTAGAATCTCAGCAAGAAAATTGAAACATGATTTAATGAATGTTGTGTACACGGCTGGCCATATTTATAGTTTCAAAAGGGCATATAAATAATTGCTAAAAGACAAGCAAAAGAATGTATTTAGAAACAATGTGATTTTCTTTTTGGATGACACCAAATTGTTTAATCCGATTATTGAGACAGTCACTATGCCATCTCCTTGGACAAGTAGTCATTGGACTACCAACCCCCCATGGTTATAGGCCAATTTCCTTAATGGACATTGCCAGTAAGATATTCTCCAAAGGTTTCTTGCTCAAACTGGAAGAGTGGGCTCAAGGTAACACTACCTTGATGCCCTCACAAGCAAGTTTAAGGAGAGTGCCTAGTACAGTGCACCACTGTTTCACTCTTAGCACCATCCTTGATCAATATGGTAAGGTTAAGGGAGGGAGAATATATGTGGTTCATGTCAGATTTTGAGAAAGCCTTTGATTTGATTGTTAGAAACATGGTGTATTTACATTGTATTGGGGTCCCTAATGGTTTGTTAATGTCAGGGTACCAGAAGTGCCAGGCAGAAGTACAGACTGCCCAGCGTGCGAGGGAATAGAGTTTTGCCCTACAGAAGGCTTCTTCATCCTTTCCATAGGAAGAAGCCTTCCAGGACCACATTTCCCAGCACACTCGGCGGCAAGAACTACACTTCTCAAGCCACACAGGGTGTGGCGAGCCGGCGCGCATGCGCGAAGCTTAGAGCACGGGGCTTGTGCTCAGAACTGCATCGTGAGCGGTCGCATCTTCCGGAGCTCCAGCCTGAGGGGACTACGCGAGGAGCCACGCCCCACGGACCTTTCAACCCGGCCCCTCGAGGCTCTCAGATAAGTGACGCATGCATGCTCAGCTGTGGGAGAGAGAGTTAATGGGGAATCACGCGCAGGGGGTTAACGCCCACACTCTTAAGCCCCCCTGCGCACGGCTAAGTTAAGTTCTGTGCACAGTTGCACTGGATGACATTTAATCCAGAAGGCAACGTTATTTTTGAGTTTCACATTAATCCATACGAGTGTGAACTAACAGCGCTTGCGGTTAATCGTAGGCCACGTGCGGCTCCCGCATGTCACGCCCAGACCCCAAAACAATGCCGGAGCGTCTTTAACCATGTGCGGTTCTTTTTAAACGCACGGATTGACAACCAGGAAACACAGCCGGCTCAAAACAGTACTAGTTGAGGCGTGAGGACGCTTCAGCCTTATGAGCCCTATTCTGGTGTGAGAGTCAGGGGGGAACCAAGACACGGCAGGGGCCCCGCGTGGCTTACACACTAATCTTCGTGTTCTGAAGAATGGGACAACGTGCATGCATGAGTGAAATGGTGCTGTGTCGCTGTAATTCAGAGCTATAGGGAGCATTGCCTAATTCTTGCTCCATTTACAGCGATCGATCGCTTCTGATACCGACCGGACCTGGAGTGCGCAGGCAGGTGGCCAGCACTCAAACCCTGAGCTAAGTGCCCTATTGTTTTGTTTGTTTGGAGTCACTCCCCAAATCGGTGTGGCAATGCATGGATGTATGTAATGTCATAACTTGGTTTTGAATGACTTTTTCCCTATGTTTCCCGTGTCCTATCTAATACTATACCCTGCAACCTCAATCCGGTATTCCTACTTCCCCGTACCCATCCAACCAGCGTTCCCTAACCCTCTTTCCCCGCTGGGGTTGCGGATGTCTGCGTAAGCCTTCGCTTGCAGGCACCAAAACCTTAGAGGGGGTGGTTGGTTCGTGCCACTCCTGCGCCTGGACTCCTGGAGCCTTGATAGTAGCACAAGCCCACGTGTGACAGGCGCCCGAGTGGTACGACCCATCCCCACTATGGAAGAGCTTACTAAAGTGTTACAGGACTTGCAGGCCGAGTTAGCCGCCTCTAGACAGGATTAAGCTACCTTGGCTGCTCAGGTGCGCAGCCTTAGTGCTCAGGCGGCCCCCCTGCCCAGTGGAGGAATACCAGCCCCGACCCCAGTGCAGGTTCAAGTCACTCCTGAATCTGTGGTTCCCTTGGCCCCTCCGGAGAGGTATTCAGGAGACCCCCATAAGTTCCAGACATTTATTACTCAATGTAGGTTACATTTCCTCACTAAGCCTGCCGCCTTTCGCTCTGTACATGCACGAACAGCCTTCGTGATTTCTTATCTTAGTGGTGATGCGGCGGCATGGGCAAATCCGTTGATACAACGGGATGATGGTGTCCTATATGATTGGGACGAGTTTTTGGCTGAATTCGAAAAAATATTCGATCGAAGAGCTGCAGCATTGTGTAGGGACCGAGAGCTATTAACCTTACGACAAGGCAACAGGGAGCTGATCACGTACGTGACTCAGTTCAATCGTCTGGTGGCTGAGGCTGATTGGCCTAGGGAAAAAAGGATGTCCCTTTTTTACCAGGATTTGCGGGATGAATTAAAGGACTTAATCGCCCAGGTGGACCCACAACCCATTAGCTGCCCAGCTATGATTGATCTAGCTCTGCGGTTGGATCACCGTCAGGCAGAGCGACGGGGAGATAAGCGACGCAGGGATTTACACCCGTTCGCCCGTCTAGATCAGTCACGCTCAGCTCGAACACCCGAGAAAGCGAGTGGGGAAGAGCCCATGCAGATTGGTGCTGCCCGGGGACCCCTTGTTAAGGAAGAAAGAGATCGCCGACGAAAGGAGGGTCTTTGCATGTATTGCGGAACCTCAGGACATTTTGTCCGAGAATGTCCCTCGAAACCCAGGGTGCAGGGAAACGTGTCAGCTCGACAGTAAGGGTCATACAGTCGAGCCAGGATGTTTTAATGGCCCCAAGGAACAACAGTACAAGTAACACCCCACATATTTCTCTGCAAGGGTGCTTGAGTTTTCTAGACCAAGAAACCCAGGTTACGCTGTTTCTGGACTCAGGAGCAACTGGTAATTTCATAGACATAGCTTATGCTGCCAAATTAAACATACCGGTATGCCGAAGGGAAAATCCAGAGGCAGTACGGGCAGTGGATGGCACAGTCCTAAGTTCCGGGCCCATAACCCATAGAACCCAAGTTCTGGAACTGCGTTGCTCGGGAACTCATCTCGAGAAGGTGCAATTCGACCTTATAGCTGCGCCACAGTTTCGCCTCATCTTGGGGCTTCCCTGGCTCAGGAAGCATGACCCACAGGTGTCCTGGTCAACAGGCACAGTTACATTTTCATCAGACTATTGTCAAAAAGGTTGTATAGTTCCTCGGAACGATCATGATTCCCTTCTACGGCCCATTATAATGCTGACGGAGATGCAAGACCTCCAGCGTTTGCCCACAGAATACCATGGGTTCAAGGACGTGTTTGACAAACAAGCAGCTGAGACATTACCACCACATAGGTCTTTCGATTGCCGTATAGATCTGGAACCCGGGGCAGTACTCCCGTGTAGCCGTATCTACGCCCTTACCGAGGCGGAAACGGCCCACCTTAAAAAATACATCGATGATAACCTATGCAGTGGGTTTATTAGGCATTCCAACTCGCCAGTCTCGTCACCGCTCTTTTTCGTCCCCAAAAAGTCTGGTGAATTAAGAACTTGCATCGACTATCGCGGGGTTAACAGCATCACAATAAAAAATCGATACCCATTACCCCTAATACCAGTTCTATTAGATCAGGTGCGAGACGCCACAGTCTACACCAAACTGGATCTAAGAGGGGCTTACCACTTGGTGCGAGTCAGAGCTGGGGACGAGTGGAAAATGGCTTTTCGAACAAAATTTGGTTTATATGAATACCAAGTGATGCCGTTTGGTCTCTGTAACGCCCCTGCAGCTTTCCAACACTTCCTTGACGAAGTACTTCGTGAGTATCTTGATGTATTCGCTGTCTTGTATATAGACGACATCTTAATTTACTCACAAAATATGCAGGAGCATGTTCAGCATGTGAAGGCAATTTTACAACGCCTTAGAGAGTACAACTTGTTCGCCAAGCTTGAGAAGTGCGAATTTCTCTGCACCACGGTTGAGTTCCTTGGGTACTTTTTGACCCCGTCAGGAGTACAAATGGACAAATGAAAGGTCCAAGCAATCTTGGATTGGCCAGCACCCACTTCCGTGAAGGAAGTGCAGGCCTTCCTTGGCTTTGCTAATTTCTATCGGCGGTTCATTAAAAATTTCTCAGAACTGGTAACCCCAATAACTACGCTATTACGGAAGGGTCGAGCATTTCGTTGGGACGAATCTGCCGAGCGTGGCTTTCAACAACTCAAGTCGGCATTCACGTCTGCACCAGTGTTAAGGCATCCAGATCTGTCAATACCATTCGTGATAGAAACAGACGCGTCTAGTTATGCTCTGGGAGCAATCCTCTCCCAACGTGATCCTAAGACTGGCTTTCTACACCCAGTAGCCTACCATTCTAGGAAGCTGCTCTCGGCAGAAGCAAACTATACCATAGCCGACAGGGAACTGTTGGCAGTGAAGTCCGCCTTTGCAGAATGGAGGCATTATCTGTTAGGGGCCCGTCAGAAAATAACCGTCATGACTGACCACCGCAATTTGCAGTTTATAAAAACCGCTAAGAAACTCAGCCACCGCCATTACCGGTGGGCTCTGTTCTTTGCCGATTACGACTTTCTTATCACGTATCGGCCTGGGACCGACAATCGTAAAGCTGATATCTTGTCTCGGTATCCCGAGCCTGAGGAGAAGCAAGTGAGTGAGACCCGACCAATAATACCCCCACACCAGATTATAGGAGTGGTTGGTAGACCTAACATCTTTGAGGATGTGCTAGAAAATATGTCAGCATCGGAGTTAGAAGAATGGAGCACTAGAGGGTCCAAACATACTATTGTGAATGGCCTTCCCTATTATGAAAAGGCTTTGTATTTGCCCACGTCAGAGTTGCGGACTGAGGTAATGCAGTGGTGTCATGATTCCACACTAGCTGGACATCCAGGTATAGCAAAAACCCAAATAAATGTGGCGCGACATTTTTGGTGGCCCACTATGTTGCGAGATACTCGAGTTTACGTATCCGATTGTGACACATGCAGTCGACAAAAGGCTGGCCATCAAAAACCAGCAGGATTACTGCAACCCTTACCCACGCCATCAGCTCCGTGGCACACCGTAACAATGGACCTAATTGTGGATTTACCACCAGTGGATAAACACACTTCGATCCTAGTCATTGTTGATTCCCTCACTAAGATGGGTCACTTTGTCCCTTGCAAGGGCGTGCCCACTGCAGGGGAGGTAGCTGAGTTATTCCTTAATAATGTAGTACGTCTACATGGTCTTCCCTCTCGTGTTATTACGGATAGGGGACCTCAGTTTACATCCCGATTCTGGCGGGCATTCTGCAAACTGATCAATATGGAAGTCGGCCTGTCGTCTGGGTATCATCCTGAGACCGATGGGCAGACTGAAAAGGTCAACCAAGGTCTAGAGCAATATCTGCGCTGTTATGCCAGCACTGCCGAAACTTCCTGGGTGCAATATGTCTGGTTGGCCGAGATTGCCTACAACAATTCTGTGCACAGCTCAACAAAGTATACGCCGTTTTTTAGCATGTACGGTTATCATCCACGGACCATGCCCATGTCGCCGATAGCCCCTTCATTAGATTTACCCACGCTTGTAGGACGGCATGCACACGTAAAACAAGTATGGGGGGATATACAGCACAACCTACAACTGGCCAAAGAAACCTATAAATCTTATGCAGATAAGAAAAGGCGCCCTAGTCCCGTTTACCACCAGGGGGATCGGGTATGGTTGTCCACCCAGCATATACGTTTACAGGGCCCTCGTAAATTACAGCCGGTATCTTGGGCCTTTTACGATCACTGAGATAATAAATCCGGTGGCTGTTCGTTTGGCATTGCCGACTCAAATGAAAATCCATCCCACGTTTCATGTGTCTTTACTCAAACCAGCTAGACCCACTATTCGCACTATGAAACCACCACCCGTGTTGGTGCAGGGTCACCCCGAATATGAGGTGCAAGCTATCTTGAACTCACAACTGCGAAGCGATGGTCAGGTGTACTATTTGGTAGAATGGGTTGGGTATGGGCCTGAAGACCGCTCCTGGGAACCAGCTTGTAATGTTCATGCTCCGAAGCTTGTAAAACTCTTTCATGCTGCTTATCCCGGGAAACCCAATACTCGAACCCTTCGGAAGGGGGGGGAGTACTGTCAGGGTACCAGAAGTGCCAGGCAGAAGTACAGACTGCCCAGCGTGCGAGGGAATAGAGTTTTGCCCTACAGAAGGCTTCTTCATCCTTTCCATAGGAAGAAGCCTTCCAGGACCACATTTCCCAGCACACTCGGCGGCAAGAACTACACTTCTCAAGCCACACGGGGTGTGGCGAGCCGGCGCGCATGCGCGAAGCTCAGAGCACCGGGCTTGTGCTCAGAACTGCATCGTGAGCGGTCGCATCTTCCGGAGCTCCAGCCTGAGGGGACTACGCGAGGGGCCACGCCCCACAGACCTTTCAACCCGGCCCCTCGAGGCTCTCAGATAAGTGATGCATGCATGCTCAGCTGTGGGAGAGAGAGTTAATGGGGAATCACGCGCAGGGGGTTAACGCCCACACTCTTAAGCCCCCCCTGCGCACGGCTAAGTTAAGTTCTGTGCACAGTTGCACTGGATGACATTTAATCCAGAAGGCAACGTTATTTTTGAGTTTCACATTAATCCATACGAGTGTGAACTAACAGCGCTTGCGGTTAATCGTAGGCCACGTGCGGCTCCCGCATGTCACGCCCAGACCCCAAAACAATGCCGGAGCGTCTTTAACCATGTGCGGTTCTTTTTAAACGCACGGATTGACGACCAGGAAACACAGCCGGCTCAAAACAGTACTAGTTGAGGCGTGAGGACGCTTCAGCCTTATGAGCCCTATTCTGGTGTGAGAGTCAGGGGGGAACCAAGACACGGCAGGGGCCCCGCGTGGCTTACACACTAATCTTCGTGTTCTGAAGAATGGGACAACGTGCATGCATGAGTGAAATGGTGCTGTGTCGCTGTAATTCAGAGCTATAGGGAGCATTGCCTAATTCTTGCTCTTTTTACAGCGATCGATCGCTTCTGATACCGACCGGACCTGGAGTGCGCAGGCAGGTGGCCAGCACTCAAACCCTGAGCTAAGTGCCCTATTGTTTTGTTTGTTTGGAGTCACTCCCCAAATGGGTGTGGCAATGCATGGATGTATGTAATGTCATAACTTGGTTTTGAATGACTTTTTCCCTATGTTTCCCGTGTCCTATCCAATACTATACCCTGCAACCTCAATCCGGTATTCCTACTTCCCCGTACCCATCCAACCAGCGTTCCCTAACCCTCTTTCCCCGCTGGGGTTGCGGATGTCTGCGTAAGCCTTCGCTTGCAGGCGCCAAAACCTTAGAGGGGGTGGTTGGTTCGTGCCACTCCTGCGCCTGGACTCCTGGAGCCTTGATAGTTAAATCTTATGCAACTGTGATACGCAGACATCTCAGTATCTGTCCAATGTACAAGATGGGGGAATTATACATTGTTTTCCCCCACAAATATAGGTGAAAGCAGGGATGTCAATTGGCCCCAATGTATTCCTTTCAGACTTTGACTCTAGTACTTCTCTTAGAAAAGTTAATCCACTCTCTCCGAAGGGTACATTTTATAGCATGCATCTTTATGCCGATGACATGGCTATTTTGGACTTAATCCCACCAGGTCACCAATAGGGCCTGCTATACACAAATGTTACACAAATAGTTTGAAATTAAATATTAAAGCAAAAATGATGTGTTCGGGAAAGGGTTGTAACCTTGTAGCTGGTTTCTAAATGTGTTTAGGGATGAGGATGTAGTCTCATTTTCATTTTAGCCTACTCTCAAAGCGCAGTGCTTGGGTCAATTATTTTAAGAAAACAGCGAAAAGGCATGATTAAGGATTAAAGGTATTTTTTAAATGTTATCTCAAGTCTGGGGCATTCCGATTGGACAGGTGTCTGGAGGTATATTAGGCAAAGGTCTGTTAAGTGTTTTTTTATGGCAGTGAAATCTGGGGTGGTTCGAACTGTAATGTCCTGGAGGGGTTGCCAAATACATTCCTTTTCCAAATAGCAGGTCTCCATCCAGGTACACCTGGTGGAACTTTATGAACTGAATTGGGGGAGTACAATTTGAAGGTGTTGGCCCAGTTTAGATGTTTCACTTACATTTTAAAAGCACATCTGGGATTTTCGGCTAATCATAAAGTGAATTTCAGTGTACGAGCGATGGCAGCGTCCCCTGGTAAAGGAAAATACTTGTGTTATGGGGGGGTTCTAAAACACTGTCCTTTGGGATAGGGGGTGCCTTTGGCACATTAAGCCAATTCAAAATAGCTCTTAAAGCAACAGCTTCTCAGGTGAGAGAGAAGCAGATGTCCAAAATATGCATAACCTGCCCTTTTTAGCTTAATATGCAGACTTAAGTACACATATAAAACAGGAAGAAGAAATCTGTGAAATAAGATCCCCAGAATGCTGGAGGCTGATGCTAATAGTACATTTAAATGTAACCCCGCTCAATAAATGAAGAAGGTGTGAAGGAGGAAACACAAAGTGTGCCTGCAAAATGGGAGTCCATGAAGATTTGGGTTCATTTTCTGTTAATTTGACAATGTGTCTCTGTTTTCCATAAGCATGGACATGAATGGAAGCTATGTTTTACATAATTAATTGAAATGATTAGGTTTGTATATGGAGCTTGTTTGTATATGTTAAAACTGCGTTTTTATTTTGTGCTTGTTCTTTATGAATTTTATGAAATAATATACAGGTCTTTAAATGTTGATAACGTAATGGCGAAATATGATTAAATAAATATTGATTGAGTAATACTGGTCACTGCATGCTAGGCTTACAGATCACTTCACTGGGCTTTTGGCATGTAATATGGCCATAATGACGAGGAACTCGGCCATTCTGGGTGTTTCCACAGAACGGACTGGGTGCCCCATCGGTATGGCCATTAGCAATCGTGTACTTTCCTACACGTTGCTATGCGGCGCCACAACGTAGTTTCCCAGTCGGTTTTCAAGTTGATGTCCGTCACACAATCAACAAAGAAACAGATTTTAGATTTTATGGTGCTGCACCATGACTATACGCAAGGAAACGTTTCTTTAAAAAAAAAATATTTAACACTCTTACCACCCATGTAGTAAACTACACGAGTGCTAAGAGGTGAGAGGGAATGGGGAAGGAAATAAGGCGTGGGGAAGGGAACCGAGCGCTGGCCAGCAGCACTCAGGCTGCTTGGAACGCTGGCTTATACTGGAGAATCCAGCACACATTCCGAGCATCCTGATTGACCCACACCCCCTTCCAGGGAGCTAATGGCAAATAGGCATTTTAAAACACCTGGGGCATGTTACAATGGTGAAAATGTGGTTAGGAATAAAGTTAATATTTTCCTGAAGTATTTGGAGCCTCTTTTCTCTGCCCAAAATGGATTTTAGACAAAACATAGTGGAAAACATTGGTTAAAACCTTGAGCACTTGAGAACCACTTTTTATAGGGATGTGTGGTTTTAACTAGGTATTTGGATTGATTAATTGGCTTTTTAATTTAAACTTATTAACAGTAATGTCATCGGATTTGAATATAGGGAAAAATTCGAAGAAATGTGTCATGTATTTGCCTTATCTGCCCATTATCCATGTACCAGATGGCTAGCGTATCAAATACGGACAATTTGTCCATTTGGACAATATAGGCCTCCTCACGAGTTGGGCAGTAGCCCTTAAATATGGCGGTAACGCTAATACTGCCACATTTAAGGGCTGGCCCTATTATGAGCTGGGCGTAAAGTTTGGAGTTTTACCTCCACCTTTTTGCTGGAGGTAAAAATGCTGCTTTCCATCCGTTTTCAGTGCTATTACTGCTGGCGCATTTACCGCCGGCAGTAATAGCGCTCCAACACCCATTGGCTCAAATGGATCCAATGGGAAATGGGAACTGACTGCTGTACCGCTACTCCGGATCCAGTGCCAATAGTGCCAGACCGAGTAGCGGTAACGCTAATAGCATTAGACTGTATCCCGGCACAATTAGCACCGGGATACCGCCCAACCTCTAATGAGGCCCTATGATATGATAAGGCATTTATAACGCGCTTATACACAAGTGTTTCAATATGCATGTTCATATGCAATAACACATATAGATTACACTAAAAGTAATATTTCTGATAAATATAATGCATGGTGGCATCAAGCACAAACCTCACGTGTAAAAGCAGATCATGCAAATTATTTAATGAAGGAAAGTTGGGTATGCATGCTTCTTATTTGTCTATTGTGCTTCTGATAGCTGTACAAAGGAACAGAATATCAGTTTTCTCCAGAACACAAACATGGGAACATGGTTTAATTATTTTGCTCATTAATACAATGTCAGCTGGGCAAAGTATCTGAAGATGACAGGGTTTTAACAATTACACTGGTATAATAAGTAAGGACATTTACTGAAATGTAATTTGCAACAAACTCAAATCAGGGACATCATTTGGGGGTCACAAGGGGTCACAGCCGCGACCCATGTGTTCTCCATTGCTACCCCTGCAATCTCCCTTGCCACCCCTGTAAAAACATGTTTTTTTCTTCAAACTGAAGCTCCTGGAGCAGCCGGGTTCTCTGCAGCACATGCGGTGCACGGGCCATGTCACACCAGGTCTGGGGGTGCCCCAGCGCAGTCTTAACCCATCAGGGTGAAGGCTGGGCCAGGGCTTGCAGTGCGAGAAGGAAGCACTCATTAGGGGTTTGAGCTGACCGTGACATACATGCCACGTTCAGCTCTAACCACTTCTCCAGTAGGGATTGGAGCTGACCGTGACATGTGGCACCTGTCACATGCTACGTTCAGCTCCAATCCCTTCTCTGGCTTCTTTGCTGCTCATATACAGGAACCAGGAAGCTCTCCCAGCTTCTTGGTTCCTGTTTGTGAGCAGCACGGAGGAGCCGAGGGTGGCCTAGAGTGATGGACCGAAGCTGGAAAAAACAGGTAATAAGGCTTTTTAAAAGAAATGTAATGTGTATGTCGGATGTATGTATGCGCTATGGGTCAGTGAGTGGCGGCTGAATGAGATGAAATGCGATCGTTTGCGTGTTTGAATGTTATGGGTGGGTGGGTGCATACCTGTGTGGTGAATACAGTGTGTGTGAATGAATGTGAGAGGAGGTGTATGGGTGGGTGAAAGGGGATGTGTTTTTGTGGGCGCGTGTGTGTGTGTGTGTGTGTGTGTGTGTGTGTGTGTGTGTGTGTTTGCGTGCCAGTCTAGCCATTTGTGGCATGACATTTATTACTTTGATAAAGAAACATGATAAGTAGTATTACCTTGCTAGACTGACATTTTGGTGTTGCACCCTATATATTTCTTACTGTAGCATGGCATTTTATTAACTGAGCATCTATAATGAAGCAAGGATGATAAGTGTTCTTATGGGTCTAGAATGGCTTACCTTGGAACCAGTTTGGACACATTTTCCTTTTGTGCCATATCCCTTTTAATGGCCAAACCAACAGGAGCATTGCCTTACATAGGAGTACTGGCATACATTGGCAGAGCTTGCTTTGTGCCCAGTGCCAGTAATCATACTATAGAAAACATCTCAAAAGCGAACATGAGTATGTTCTTAAATGGGAATACTAGCATATGTTGGTGAAGCCAGCAATAAAATGTTTTTTATCCTGGCTGTCATATTTTGAAGGGACCGGCATGACAATGCATCGGGAAATGCGCTTGTGCACTTTTGGTGACTTGCATCTACTATACTTTTTTCATGAGTTACCCTACACCCTACAAAACTGATTGCAAACTGTCTGAACTTCTACCCACATTTTCACAGAAAGTGGGCTGTGTAATGCACCATTTTAACCCATTATCCAAAAGAAATTCTCATGAGAGGGGGAAGAATCCCCCAGAACCCCGGCCAAACCTGTTTTCGTTCGTTTGGGCCCCCTCGCAATGCTCGGTCGCAAACGCATATTTTTGGCTGGTATATTTTGGGACCAGGAACCGCCCCCTTCTTTCTATGCTAGGTGAAACATTTAAGCTTTGATTAAAAAATATATTTACTTCTTTCACTTAGAGAAGTGCATGCCCCTGCAGCAGCATACTCAGAATGGACAATGCGCACATGATGTGGTGCGCCCTGTGCTTTGTTAAGGACTATGGGGGGGGGGGCCTTCAGCATGGCTCGCAGGGGGTCCCCACATTTTGTGCTATGCCACTGCTTGGGCTCTGCTCACCTTAAACGCATTCAAGTGTGATGTGGATGGTTGAGAGGGGCCACAAACTTGACAAGGACCCTGCTCTGGTGCAACACTGTTTAAGAAAATAAGTGTTGGACACAGAGGCCCTCATTACAGGTTTGCCAGTCTGGAAACAACGGTCCTGGTAAGCTAACCGGCACTGTTGTTTCCAGCCCGGCAAACTACAAGTTCTGGGGCGGGTGCCAATGACGGTGCCGGTGTTTCATATCGGACTCTATGGGAATGGGGAACAACATAGTTACCGGCACATGACTTACCGGCAGCCGGGGTTGTAATACCCCGGTGTTACCAACAAGCTAGGTACCGGTAACTGTTTACAGGTCAGGCGAAAGCCTGCCCGATTCACCGGCACGGCTACTGCCGGGCTCGTAATGAGGGCTAGAGTCTCAGAAGTGAGAGAGCCATGGAGTGACCCACCCCTTCCCGCTCAAACTCTGTCTTCGAAAGGGCTTTGTGGAAGCTTCATTCACGGGCGATCTGGGGGTGTGGGGGGTCATTGACTAACGCCCCTCACACATAGAGCTCTGAAAATCGTAGATGCATTGAGACCCACTCTTGAGGGAAGTGCAGTCGCCCCCACCCACACGTCAACCCATTGAAAAAGATTGAAGAAGAGTCATGTATCAAAGCCGCACATTAAGGTGTTATGTTCGGCTCTGGGTTTGTGGGGGACAACATGTGTTTGCTTGTCATATAACTTAAAGATAAATGCACACAGAGACAGAGGGCCTCAGCTTGCACCCGCTCAATAGGTTTCTTCTACGTGTACCAGAGATGTGCTATACCAAGATACACACCTCATACGAAATTAATCAAAGAGGAGCGTATAAAGATTATCTACATGTTTTTCGTAATATAGTACATAAGTGGTAAACAATGTAGACAGGGTCGGACTTAAGCATAAAATTGTCTCGTGCGCCACAGTTGTAAATAACAAATCATTCCTTTTGTGACAGACTGTTTGAATAGTATCCGAGGGGGAGTGTTTTGATAAAATGTAATGCAAATTGAGCAATTTTAAAGAATATTTATTCAGCAACAATGGTCAAAACTATTAGTCGCATAGTGAAAACTGGCCCACTTTGAACAAAAGAACTGGCCCACACTTGCATTTTTTGTTTATGGTTTGGGCATTGCCCTATTACCCTACAGGCCAGTCCGAGCCTGAATGTAGGGCAAGACGTTATCACATGTCCAATTGTTTCAACTTGGGAGAAATCCCCACACAGTCTACAAGTGCGTTTGTCTAGTGGCATACCCGTCCATTAAGTTTATTCAAACTAAGCAACATTAAGATCCTTCTGAAGAATCTCAACCTGCCCACGTGCTTGTGGTTCCTCACCAAATCCCATTTCTCAGTACATCTCTTGAAGGTCTTAAGCAGTATTCCCTCGCCATGATCCCATTCTGGGGTCCAAGCAATTTCCTCAGTTTTAAATCTGAAAAACGCCAGGCTAGGGGTGCCACAAAGATCTTTTTTTCACAAATTTAACACTGCACTCACTTCAGCGCACATACCACGATTAATCTCCATTAAACTAGCCAACAAGGTCAATCCCAAATCCAATGTAATGGCTTCAATGGGGATGGAAGTAGATAATCCCAAGATGTTCTGCCACATCGCACCCTCAGGTTTGTTGGCCCAGGGATCAACATTAATAAAGGTAGTCTCCAATGCATAAATTATGCTAGCCACCAGTTTCTGCCTATATATCATAATAACACCAATCAGGCTATACCCTGCAGTAAGTTGGAAAAACTGCTTAATCAAGAGCATACTTTCAAGAGCCTTTAAACTACTCTTGTCAATAACTCCTTATCTCCCTTATGAATGCCTATATCATAACCCAAGCAGGGATGGCTATCAACGTTATCGATCTTTCCTTGCCCAGTTTGTATACATTTCCGATCCCTTTTTGTCATATTAAATCTAATAAATGTAGACTTGGCCATATTGACAACCAGGCCATAGCCTAAAATTGGGTGTGCCTTCCTGCGTATGCCCATATATGTGTTGTCAAATAAAATTACATCGTCCGCAAAAGTGAGCCATCCGATTTTCGATTGGTCTATTTTGGGAGGTACCCAATTTATTCCCCCCAATCTACCTCCAAGATCAGAGACAAACAATTTAAATATGAGGGTAGCCAGTACATCCTTGTGGCCCACCATGTAATAGGGATAGGAGTTACCAGCTCACCCTGGCCATTAAGCCTTATTCTGGCTACATTATCAGTATATGACACTTGACAAGGATAGTTCGGAATCCCCATAGCCACCATTTTAGTCCACAAAGTATTTTTCTCACCCTTATCAAAAGCCGCTAAAAATAAATCAATAACTCGGGCATATCATAGGTGGGGGCTTTTAGCTCTTGCCTGTTAAATTAAGATGTTAACAATCAGAACATTGTATACTGTACGCAATCCTTTAGTGAATCCTGTGATCCTGCGAATAACTCAGTAGCTTATTTTGCTCCACCCAGTGATTGTTGTTTCCACAGGATACTGTTGAACAAATCTTGCTGGCATCATCTAATCTCTCCTTTTTAAATATGGGAATAAGATGGTCCTCCATCCAGGACTCTGGTATATCACCTATTCTTACCACTTTTTCAAATAGGGTACTCAATATTTTTGTCCATGTAATAGGATTGGCTCTCATCATAGCATTGGAGAAACTGTCTGGACCTGGGGCTCGAGACTGTTTGAGACCACAAATTATTATATCTTGCTCAAACTTCAACATAAAGCCTCCCTTAGGCAACACGCCCTGTTGGTCTGAATGAAATGTGTCCTTCAAAAATGTACATCAGGTGTCCTCATGGATGTTTCCTACCAGGACATGTTTCTTTTCCTGTTTTCTTTTGTTAAACAGCACCCACAACCCTCTGGTGTTACCCTTATCAAGTGTATCATACATAACTTGACGAGTTCTATCATTACAAGAGGCATTGTAACGCTTTAGCCAATTGTGTTATTTATTTCTTGCCATCTTGGAGTACTTCCATTTTACAAATACTTCAAGCACCTCATCATTAATGCATCTCAATTTATGTCGGAGAAGCCTTTTCTTATTTTTAATTATCTTATCAAATACACGAGCAGTTTGAGCACCCTGTTTATGAAATGTACCAGAGCCCATTGATAAAAATCTCGATGTGATAGAAGAAATCCATTTGGGGTGTCAAACCAATTATATTCATTGTTAATATGGCTAATATAGTTATAAATAGCAGCATGGTTACGATCTGGGCACCCCAGTCTATTTTTACCTTCATTAATCCTAACTAGCCCCATCTTTTCCAAGTGCCTCACTCTACTAGCCCCAATTTCTAAAATAATCATCAATATGGCATGGTTACTGGAATCATTGAAGCCCGAATTAATACTTTTCATAACTCCATCAATACTATCACAACCGTATACAAAGTCTATAGTAGAGGCCATGGTCCCAATTTTACAAGTATTATCGGATGGCAAATCTCCCTTTACTCGCCGTTCATTAATAAATCAATATCATTGAAAAATTCAACCTAAGAAAGAGCAGATTTGGTTGGTTTGCCACCCTTAACCTGCTTATCAGGAACCAACATAACTTTATCATTAGCGATTGCATAGTTGGTGCATCTTGCATTTAAATCACCCACCAATATCCATTCATCAACCCGCTTATTCGATCTACAGATTAATATCTCATATATACTCAGTTTTGCGGCTTCGGTAAACTCGTCAATGGTGGGATTATACACATTAATTACTAGAATGTGTGTACTCTCAGAGAAAGTGAGTTCACTTGCTAACACATTACCATTCCCTTTCCCTAACAGGACTTCCAGGGATTTCCATTGATTGGTACACAACACCAACAGCACACCAAATGTGCGACCAAAATTACCCTCAAAATATACGCTTCTCCCATCTCTCAAGTTTCTTGCAATAAACTAAATCTGACAAACCCAACAAATCAGCAGAACCATCAGATGCGAACAGATGAGTATGTCCCTGTGTATTCCATGATTTAATGGTTAATGAGTTCTTCGCCATCTGGGGTAAGAATGACAGTAACCAGGTCCACTGGTATCCTACAGTTCCTCATACCATTGGGACTCATTTTACCACCCACATGTGGCGACTTCAAAGATCGCTGATGGTCCCTATCAATGATTCCTTTTGCCTCGTTAGATATTATCATTAGATATTATGGCAGGTTGATCAAAGTCATATCCCTATTTCACTAATGAAGCAACATTAGATCTAATCAATGCCACCACTTCTGTTGAATAACAATGGACCTCTGGCAGTGGAGGACCAGACCCCTTAATCTGTTCCACATAATCAAAGTACGAGCTTTTAATAACTCTTAGCGCTGGTAGATGACAAAATAATTGGAGTAATTGGAAAACACACCCGTGATTGACTGGCGACTATTCTTTTTCAAATAATCTGTAAACTGTAAATGATGTTAACGTGAGTGACTCCTGAGGCGCTAGATGGTCCCTAAATTCTATTATTTCCTTATTACCCACAGAGATCTCGAGGATGGCTTACTCTTGGTCATCACTGGTGAGCAGCTCCTCCATCGATTGATTTTCCTCAATCAGCTCCATCCTTTTGTTAACAACTGATAAGGCCCCAGATTTAACCAGCACCTTATTGTTGGTTTTCTTGTTCTTTTCTTCAGCTCAAAGAAGCCAACTAGTCAAGTTTCCAACTTGCTCTCATGAGTCTACGGCTATCTTTCTTCAGTGCTTTCTTGGATTTAGTCTCGATTTCTGTACTATTACTCAGACTATTGTTGTTAACGGTTGCACCCGTTTTTGATGGGACAGATTTGGGCAGCTCCACCCTGCCTTCCCCACTTTTTTTTAGTCTATCATTCTTTCTTTGTTAAATGAGTTATGTATATAGGTTCATTCTGCTCACCACTTTCCACTATGGGCTGAGGTACATCAAATTATGTGGGTTCAAGCATCCCCACACTCTGAATTTCTGAATATTTATTTGCTTCCATCTCAATTTCCTTCTCTTCGGTAGTAGCAATCTGCCCGTTTTATGTTGCAACTTTTACTCCTAGATTTAACAGAGGATTAAGTGTCAATACTTTATCAGTCGCAGTCAGTATCAAAGAATGTTTCTGTATTTCACCATGTATTCGACTGCACAATTTTGATAACATTTGGAAGGCAAAATGATTTACCTTATTATGTACCAAATTGTTTTTGGGATCACTCATAAGGTTACTTTCAATCTGCGCTATTTCCTGCTGAACCACTTGTGCTTCTGAGTCAGCCAAATCGCTACTAGTTCTCTGTGTCACTTCTTGAATTAGGCCCTTCAATCTCGGAGATCAAGACACCCTCTCAGGAAGATGAGTGGGCAGCCCTACTTCACATACAGCTTGCTCATCGTGAGCGACCAAACTAACCTGTGCATCCACACAAAGTGCAGCCAACTGCTGAACATCCGTTGGCAGTCAATAACAAAGGTTCAATAAAGAAATGTTATTGTCAATTACCACAGATGTACACCCTGCATTATCGCTGATAATCTCCACTTGATTAGGCACTATGTTTTCTTCCCATATTCCTTCTTTAGCTGTTTTAAAGTAGTTGGTAATCATAGTCTTGAGCACCTTGTCTTCCCTTATCGGTATAGCCTCTAATGCAACTGTCGAATTAGGTGCCACATTAGCTTCCTTCATGGTTGCCTTTTTGCGCACTTTAAGGTTTTCTTATTAGTTGAACCCAGCAGAGGATGCAATTGTTAACTATTGCATTCACCTTCACAGTGACACACAGTCAGCCCAAAGGTGCAGTCCCGTAGATGTTCTCACTTACTTGAGAAAGTAACAGAAGCTCCTGGCTTCTTAATCGCCGAACTGCACAGAGCACTTGAGAAGCACTTATTAGAATTGCATACACGCGCGCAGGAGCACGATGTCTGAAGCTTTTAATCTCCCCCAGGTGTAATCGGCGTAATGGCAGTCAACACCCAGTCAGGAACAACAGGTAATCCTTCTTCTCTGCAGCCTGCGTTCACTGCCAAACTGCAAAGAGCACTTGGGAAGCACTTGACAGCACAATTGGACAAATATTATTTCTACAAAATGTGTAGATAGTGGCTATGACAACTCGCTATTAACTACAGCTATTAAAAAAGTATCCCTTACGGATAGCGCCTCCCTGCTTACACATGTCCAAAAAACATCAAGTCCAGATCTAATATATGTAACAACATACTCTAACCAGAATGCTTTTTTGAAAAACCAGTGTTGAAAAACTAGAATATCATTACACAAGATCAAACCATTAAGCTTTTGTTTGGAAGTGTTCTGACTTTCTCTTACAGAAGAAATAACAACTTATGGCAGTTATTAGTCGTAGCAAAATGCAAAACCAGGGATACACAGACTTCTAAGAAGAAGGGTGTATTCAATTGTTGGAATTGGGATAATTGTAATTATAAAAGGCCAATACATGTACCATCCATCTATGGGTGCTAAAATCGACTACGACACTTTGATATGTGTGACTCACAGGGAGCAATCTACGCGATTAGATGCGCCTGTGGAAAACTGTATGTTGGTAAAACCAAGCGGAAAGTCAAAGTTCATTGGAATGAACAACATTCATCTATTCATTTGAAAAATTGTACTTCAAAGCCACTATATTGAAAATCAACATAATGCATCACAGTTGCAAGCATGTGTTTTGGAAGTAGTGTCTAAAAGAAAATGAGGAGAAGATTATGATAAATTGCTAGAACAACATGAAGCTCATACTTCACGATTTTATTGACCATATTGAATTATATCACTTCTTGTATTAGGATATATAATACACCGATTTGCACCTTGTTAAACATGGCGATTTGGGGTTGCATTTCCCATGAGTATATACAGATCCACATTGATTGTTGTAAAGGCCATCCTATGTATTAAAGGAATGGTTTGGTTAAAAAATGTTATTGTCCCTAAGGGTCGGCCATGTGTTTTTAAGCCTAATTCGCTTGATTTTAGAAAAATTTCCTATGGACCTTACCCGAGTTTTCCTCCATTAAACGCACGCGAAAACAGGGACCAGGGCGCTGCAATAAGGTACATTTGGTAAAGTACATTTATTTGACATTAAATGTTTAGAGAATATTCAGCAATTGGCATATTAAATCGGAATTGAATTTTTTTTCTTTTCTCTCGATCCGCAAATCCAGAAAAGTTTATCGTGAGTCACGCGCTGGTCCTTTATGGTAGACAGGGTGTTGGTTTTCGTTAAAAGAAGCACTTTGGTCGCACGGTGAACCGCAAGGCTGTTCCATCAACTAGGCACTAGGCCAGCGTAAAGGTTGATATGTTGCTTCTAGCTGCTAGTACCGCATAAGGGCATATGGGCCCTTGGCGATCGTCCCATAAGATCGTCAAAGTGGTGCAGTTGTTTACAAGAAGCTGCAGCTGGCGGTTGAAAAAACCATCTGCCGGGGTCTGAAACTGGTGGCAGTAGCAGTAGGGTAGGATATGCCTGTTTTGAAAACATAAAAATTATAAATAGTCTCGCCAGCCGATCTTTATTACTATTATTCCTTTTATTTATTACGGCCGATCAGAAACTATTTGCTTGCAAGGATAGTGCAATGGAGTATTTTTGGCTCTAAAATCAATGCGAAAACTAACGAAATAAATCGAGGTTAACACACAATGAGAAACAACTGTTTGTCTACATGCGTGTGGAATGTGGACCTGCATGCCCATGTGCCGGTACAAAGACGATCCCACAAACGTTTTACTTTCTCTTCATTCATTCATTCATCCATTCATTAATTCTTCATTCTGGTATAAAAGCGTCTAAAGAGTTACTTACATTATATTTGCAATTTCCATTGTTTCTCTGCATAATGCAGTCCGTAAATCCCACTGTGCTTGTGACAATGATTTTTCGTATACTGAACTAACATGAAACTCGGTCTAGTTTCTGAATTTTCTGCCTTATCGTCTCTTACGTTATTGCACCCCTCCTTCAAATGAAGTCCTTTCGGCATGGTCCCTGTCTCTCAAGGTCAAAAACAATAGAACCTTATACTGCCAGTGCGAGTTGTGGGCCTCTTCAGGCCGCGAGCTGAAAATCAAAGCCGTTGACCTTCACTCAAAATGAGCATACATTCTTACTTTGCAACATCCCGTAGTAAAGCCATCTGTGAGAACTTGAATTTCAAATCCATCTATGTACTGGGCCTCAATGTGCAAATGCGAACTGGCTTCTCTCCCATCTGCAACGGCTCGCTTGGCGCGTTCTAAGGCCCCCAATTTTGTCCTTTTTGTCCGGGAGCTTTGCAGCCCTAGAGAACCATAACTATGGCGATATTGACTTTTTGGGGGAAGGTCAGGGAAAGTATAAAGTACCCGATGAGTTGAGTTGAAAGTGAGATTTATTGTTTGTTTGTTTTATTATTTGCAATACGCAAGCCTCCCCTTGGTTAACAGTGCGCAGTATTTACATGAAATTGCAAAACTTAGTTACATCAACAAAAATATATACATCACATATTGACAAGGTCAGCGATATGAGGCGAACAGAGAGAAAAGTCAAAGATGACACACAGCTTGTTCGCCACCCAGGATGGTGAAGGTAGGGGTTAGGGTTTGCATACTTTGTATCTACACTGTACAATAAAAATTTTTTACAAAAAGACAATCAGATTATAATGATTTAAACCGGGATTTGTACTTCTCAACGAGCTCTTCTTTGGGTGGACATGGTACAGTGGCAATGTTTGGTGGCAATACATCAGTGCTCTGCACAGAAACGCTCAAAATTCCATATGTGTGCTTCTCGAGTACAGCAACAATAAGGCCTTTAACAAAGTCGAACTCCATTTCCTCATAGACTGGTTTGATCACCCATTGCTTACTTCTTTTTGCAAAGGCCGCAGTGTAGCGAAGCATCCCTACATTACCTGTAGTTCTAGATTGTTCACGGCACACATTCTCGTTATGGGCCAAGACCGCAAGTAGAGTCCTATGTTTCATGCCCTGCATGCTGAAATGCAAGCGCTTTGGCCTGTACTTTAGGCACATATTGTGGAACACTTCCAAACCTCCTGTGTGACAGAATTCTGTCAGCCCCCTCAAATCTCTTGATAGAGTTTTATCGAAAACAATCTTCTCAATGCTTTGTGTGTGGGTGAAGATGGAACCAACCACTTTTTCTTCCGTGCCTCCTCTGGGGACAAAGGGCCATGTTCACACTGGTGGAAATGTAGGTTTTCTGTCCAGCGGTGAACGTTGGTACAGTGGTGCATCAGTGACCGCCATTTTTCAAGTAGGATTTCCACTGACCCTTCACAAGTTTTGGAGCTCCACCAAAGATGGTTGCTGATAGACTGGGACCACTGTGAAATACTTTCCAAACCTTTTTTTTCCCCTGCAGCCGAGATTTTCTTATTGATTGATTTAGCAAGATGCGATACATCAAATTGATGTTTAATATGTGGGAACTGCTCTCCCATTGTCTTGGCAATTGAAACATGTCTGTCCGTGGCTATGAGGTCTATGTGCATTCCCCTAGATTGTAGATAGTCCACTGATTTTATAAATCCTAGTTTCTCCATGGCCACTGAGGATTTACATTGGGACACCTGCACGACCACCAAACTCAAAATTTTCTTACTATCCATGTCCTGAAAGTGGTAGGTGCAGTACTTGGCAGAAAATCCAGGGCTGTCACACTGTCCATCGCCGGCTAGCCTGAATCGTTTACCTTCCAATGTACTTGCTAGAGACAATTGTTCAATTTTCCAAGCATCACTAATGGCCGGAAATAGATAATCATGTTGGAATTTGTAGTACTGCGTTTAAGAAATGAAATGGAGTCCCACAAACTGAAAGAAAGACTATAACTTTCTAAAACTGGAGCCACTAAAAAGTGATGCAGCTGCACACAGTAGATTGCCTGCTGGCAGTTTCCCCAGCATCGGTTATGCAGACCATGAGAACGTATTATTTAATCTACAGGCGGCAAGTATTGTGACGTTACTGACTTGTTTTTGACGAGTCACATGAATCAATGGCTTCCCACATACTTTCCCTCTGACGGAATGCCCACATTTCAGCATACTTATAATATCCATCAAACGCAACTGTCGAATACTATGTATTTGCCCTCTGTCATTAGACTGTCATCGGCATCACACTTGTTTCGGACTGCATCGTTGCGGACATATCAGCTTAATTGAAAGAAATATCGCCGATATCAGGTTCTGATGCGTCGGTGAATGCTGCTGCTGGTTCATTCTCTGTCATTTCAACATCTGTTATTTCAACATTGTTGGGAGAACACAACGATGTCGACAGCTTTTTGTTGGCAATTTTTTGGCGGGTGTAGATTGTGTGAATTGATCTGCAACTACTTCAGAGCTATCTTGAATACATTCAGTATCATCTTCTTGTGGTCTTGCAGTCGCACTGTAGCAATGGTCCATTACAACTTTACTGGATTCTCCGGACACATTCATTTCATGTTCTGGCCATTGGACATGAGCATCTCTAGTCTCAACACGCGGCGTCTGTATTAATAGTTCCTCCATAGTGTAAATGGTCTGGCAAGCAACATTTCTCATTCGCTTCACTGTCTGTGTATGTATAGTTCGTACACCCACGTGTAACTAGAGGACAGATTGCAAAATGGATGTTCAGTTTAAACACAAGATAAAGTATAGTACAATTGACTGGAAAAAAACATAAAATAGTCCCCAGCACAAAAAAAATTCTAAAGTTATGAACTGTTTGTAACTAACCTTATTTATGGTTCTTTTCTTTGCAACTTTTTTGACTCGACCTTCAACATCTGCACGCTGTAGCTCTGATTCGTTTCCGGATTTCTTCCCTTCCTGTTGCGCTGCAACGACTATATTTTCTGTATCCGCATAGACAGCACGGAATGAGGCTCTATCGACTCCCTGAAACACAGTACTTTCATTACTATGTATCACAATATTGTTAGCATAAAACACACGTGAGGACGAACAGACAGGTACATCTCAATAGCTAGACACGATTTAAACATTGTGTAGAACAATCAAACGACAAGTATTCGAGCTCTGATGACCTAGTTCGATGGAACTGTCGGTATCCATACCTCTGGCTCTGCATGGACTGCCATGAATGATTGTATTAGAGAGGATGCATCAGCAACTCCCTGAAACACAGTACTTGCGTTAGTATGGTTTTCAATATTGTAAACATACACACACTTGGGGTCGACGGCACAGGTACATATAAAGAGATAACCACAAATGATGCTTTGTCTAAAAGAATCAAGGAATATTTAAATATGATCAGATTTAATCGACTTATTTCTCCGATTTCTTTACATCTGCATCATCTAAATAGGATGTTGTGATTGTAGTGGAAGCTCCATCGTCTCCCTGAAACACAGTACTTGCGTTAATAGGGAAGAAAGTATAGCAAATGGAATCACGTTATATGATCACGCTCGATGAAGCTGTCAGTATCCATACCTCGTGCTGCTGAAGAATATCTAGGGATGTTGGAAATGTAGTGCACACTTCCGATAGCTGTTGCGCCGATTCGGATCTGCATGGTCCCGCTTCCACTTCCCCTGGAATTACTTGAATGTCAGGCTCTGCATCAGGTGCGGGGGTTGACGCTTCAACAACTGCCTGAAACATAGTATTTGCATTAGTAAGGATTACAATATTGAAAACATAACACACTCTTGGGGTCGACCGCACAGGTACATATCAATGGCTAACCACAAATGAAACATGGTGTAGAACAAACGACAAGTGTTCCAGTCCTGATGATCACGGTCGATGGAGCTGTCAGTATACATACCTCGTGCTGCTGAAGAACATCTAGGGCTGTTGTCAATGTGGTGGACGCTTCAGCATCTCCCTGAAAGACAGTACTTGCATTAGTATGGATAACACTAATTATAACTGAAAACAAACTCCAGTGGACGATAACTAAGGTGTATATCAATTGGAAAGCACTAACCAAAAAATTGGTACAATAATCACACAATACATAAAAACTATTACTTGACATGCATAAAACAAGTCTGTAGCGGAATAGCCAAGTAAGATTACCTGATACGCGCTAGAAGTGGTTGATAACTGCGAGCACGTCACGGAAGTAGAATGTTCTTGCTTTAGATTCAAGGGATAGTCAAGCAGTTGTAAAGGTAAATTATTGTTTGATAATGAAATGGCAATATTTAAAATTGCCATGTAAGGAGACAGAATACTTGAGTAATGCTATTGAAAATGCGCAATATAGCACAGTTCCCTGTGCCCATACATAGATTTCGTTTATGGGTTATGAAATCTAAAAATAATATATTGATAAATGTCATTATTCAAAAAGCTATACACTCATATCAATGTCGAAAGTATTACAAATTGGAAACAACACCTAAAATATCAATTAATCAATTCGGCTACCTACACACTACCGCAAGGCCTAAAGCTAAAAACTGACACTTGACTCACCAGTGGCGGAATGTGGACGAATATAGTGGGAATAGCGTTTGCAAGAAATTTTCGTGTCGTTCGCCGTTTATTCTTCTTTGTTACCCAAGATATGGCGTACATGTTCGAGGAAAAGTGCCGGCTGCAGATGTGGTATCGATCACCCCTCTTGTCCTGTAAGACTTGTTGGACTCTACTTTCAAGCTCATTCAGTGGATATCTGCAATATCTGACCCATTCTCTTATTCGATCAACAGTTTTCGGGAATACATGCATTGTAGTGCCTTCAGATTTAGCATGGGTCTTCGAAGGGCAACCGCTAATCGAACAGGCAGGCATTGTTGAAAATTATGAAAAGTAAATATCGACATTATTAAACAATCTTGATAAATAAAAATGTGATACAAAAGTAAATGAACCATACAATGTTCAATGCAAAGTTTGTTTTACTCGCCGGAACTATACCAGTTCATCATGTGCGGTTTAGTGTTTGCATAAGTTGCAGAAATTTGTAAATGATGTGACTAAACTCTGAACATGTGACTCGTCCCTTGGATGTTCTGTCTTGCACAAGAAGGAAACATGCTTACATTATAGACTGGACCCACGAAGGATGCAATTCGATGACAATTGACACAGATGAAAATAAATAGATCTATCGATAGCATAACAATTGAAACTCAAGTCAATAGCAATGAGCCAAATGAACACTATTGGGTACTCTAATCGCAAATAGATAGAAATTTAAAAATGACCGAAATATGACTAGGATACATGGCCTTACCTTGACCAACAAACAGTTGGATTCAGCAGGCCGAGCAGTATGTTGCAGGAGAACAGGTAGATGGCCACAGGTAGCACACTGACGAGTTTGCTCGAAGCGGTCACAGATGGCACAACGACGAGCAGATGAGCATAGATCTCACTGCTTCTCAGGTAGAACGTTCAGGAGTTGACTTGCAAAGCACAAAGATGTTCTCATGAGACATATCAAGTGGTTTATTAAGTATTAGAAACAGGGGTGTGTTTGTGAATCATTGACGTGTGTATGTCGTGGTATTATGTGGTTTGCAGGGGGGCGGCCAGCGTCAGGCTTGGCCTGCCTGGAGACACAGGGTCTGAGGAGGCCATGTGAGCAATTGCCCCTGGGCGTGGGATACCTTTTGAAGTGTACATGGTGTTTGGCACCTTGGCCGTTATCGCCCCTGACAGCACACCATGGCAGCGCTCATCCACGGGTGCGAAATGCTTTTGATAGGGGAGGGGGGTAGATGGATGGGCCGGTGGGCGTGCAGACAAGGCATAGGAAGACTGCTGAATGGAGACACACTTATGTGGATTGCAGGGGGGCGGCCTGCCTCAGGGGAGGCCTGCCTGGAGACACGGGATCTGAGGAGGCCATGCGAGCGATTGCCCCTTTGGCGTTGGATACCTTTTGAAGTGTACATGGTCTTTGGCACCTTGGCCGTTATCGCCCCTGACAGCACACCATGGTAGCGCTCATCCACGGGTGCGAAATGCCTTTGATAGGGGAGAGGGGGTGGATGGATGGGACGGTGGGCGTGCAGGCAAGTGTGTGGGAACGAGGGGCTTCTCAGTAGAAACTCGGACCAAGTGCCTCCAGTAGTGGGTTCGCCCCTTGCCCTTATGTGATGTTAACTTTGGTTGACATTCGCGTAGATGGGACCACTGAGCAGGACAGGGCATCCATTTTTGTACCCCCTTTCGACTCCATCTTGGTGACCAGGCCTCACTGCGATAGTACAGTGCTCATAGCACATGGCCCCCACCCTCGTTCCCACTCTGACTGGAAAACTCTGGAGGTATTTACAACAGCTAATAAATGTAACACATCACTCTTCCTCCGAGATCACTGTCCTGCATGTGAACCAGCCTGAACTAAGCACATAGCTCGTTCATCTCCACAAACGTGTCCTTGCCCACGCACCCTCGCCAGTGGAAACTTACTGCCATTCTGACCCTGTGTCCCTGCAAGGTATTCTCTTCATGTGCCAGACCACTGACCACGCCATGATGCCCACCTAGCAGATCCCCAACTAACATTAGACCCCTACCACAGTATATCGTTGCCTATCAATAACAAATGACACATACCGGAGATTCTTGTGAGCACAGACCCACACTTCACTAATACCAGTGTATTATAGTGGTCAAGATCCTTAACCTAAGGCCTGTATAATCCAATGTTAATTGATAGTACAGATATATGTGTGACTTTTATAGAGACATAACCTACTGAAAGACTTTGAACAAGTGTTATTTAGTGCATGCATTATTGACAATATATTATGTTAGCTTAGATAGTGACCACCCCGCTTCACAGCGACCTGACCTTCACCCATTCGGAGCACAGATGTCTGACGTCCATCCTTGAATGGAGACACACTTCATTCATTTAAAAAATCGAAAGAACTGTTGTTGAAATATATGTGGTGTTTTATTTTGTATCTTATTTTGATGGCACGAAAATACAAGACTTTACACATTGTACAGGTCAGGTTGCAGCACAGCGAGAGAAAATCCCCTGTACTGATCGCTTTCACTCAGGAAAGTTTCTCTTATGGCACGAACGGCACACGCGGGTATTACTCTTTGAACGCGGTGTCCAAGCCTCCCGTGAAGCCACCATATAAAGGAACGATAGGCCACCAGCCGGTACCACCTGTGAAAAAGAATGATACAAACTGTTTTTAAATGAACAAGATAAGTTTATTAAACGTTTGTTGTCAATGAGAATTCTTGTAACTAATGGCATTCTGCTAGAGACTGCACACTATTGAACGACTTTCATGCGTTATCATGATTTGTATATGTAATTTTGGATATAGCAGAATACCATGAAATAGGAGTGGCATCACAAGCAGAGTATACTTACTAGTTACTCGGATTAGGAGGACGAACAGTTGCACAAAGTTCGTGCATAAGCACCATCATTATCCTCAACACGGACCGTGTGAGGCAGGATGCACTGAAGTCTGGCAGCTCGGTGATGCATTGCGGCCGTGGCTCGACTTCCGAAATGTAGGCCACGCATCCCGAGTTTTCACAGCAGCACCAGTTCTCATCCTCGGTTGGCATAAGCTTGCACCGATTGCATGTGGACCAGGTGGAAACACCGTCCATGCGACTAGGTCCAGTGTCTTCATCCGTTGACTCGTCCTGCCAACTGCCGTCCGAAGCCCCATCGTTTTCACATGTTTCCCTTTCCAGTAGTTCCTCATCGGTATACTCGGGCTCGTACATGTAGGGCATTATTGTAGCCATTGTGTAGTAAACCAACAAAAATAATTTATAGCGGTGGTACTGGTATCTGTTCACACGGGCTACAAGCAACGAAGGTAGCTGACCAAAGCACAGAAACGAGTCACAGAATACTCAAAGTAACTCAGAGAGAGGAATGGAATCGAAAATCTGCTGCTGTGTGTTGTGAAACGGTCTGTTTATACTTATTGAGTAAAGAGGCTTCCTGCCGTTTCCATGGCGGCACGTCATTAGCTGAAGCGCAGCGATTGTTGACACGAGACGTGCTTTGGCGTTGTGAAATGGGCGGTACGCGTCTGCTGATGACAGGCTCAGGGGCGGGGGATATGATTTAGTGCCGCAAAAGCAGGTCAGCCAGGGCGATGGGGCAAGTGATAGGATTATCACAAAATGGCAGCGCCCTGGTGCCTGTTTTCGCATGCGTTTAATGGACGAAAACTCGGGTAAGGTCCATAGGAAATATTTCTAAAATCATGCAACTTAGGCTTAAAAACACATGGACGACCCGTAGGGACAATAACATTTTTTGACCGAACCATTCCTTTAACAATACCTAATCCCCCGCACTATCGTGAGTGGGGGTTTAGATTCTATTAAAGACAAGGAGGCAAGTATTATGCCAACAATCTTTACTACGGACATAAATAGCAGCAAGAACATTTTCTTGTTTAAACAGTAACTTTTTCATTAATAAAAGAGAAAAACACAAAGTTCATAGGAACACAGTGAAAGAACCCAGTCCAAGAGGGGGGCTAGGAAGCAACCCATCAACCAATCAGGAGGAGCCCACACCCACACATGTCCTTTACTCTAACAGCAACTCCTCTTCTGAAGCTGCAATGACGCCTTAAACAGCAAACATAAGAGGTCCAAGTCCAACAAAAGGACAATCCACGCAAACTCCAGGCGTAAACTCCAAAGACCTTCCGCTGATGAAATCTCGCAAGGTGATCAACCCAAAGCTGAAAAATGGAGACAGATGTTAGCACTGGGTGGGTGGGCGTTATAATACTCGCCTCCTTGTCTTTAATAGAATCTAAACCCCCACTCACGATAGTGCGGGGGATTAGGTATTCTATGGCACGACAAGGAGGCTCATATTATGCAAGTTTAAAGCCCTTGCATCACATTGAAAACCACATGATCAATCTGTTTATGATAAAATGTCTTAAGAGTAGATTCCCTGGACCAGTCAGCTGCTTTAAGGATCTGCTCCAACCCTCCCCCAAGGAGAGCGGCCTTAGACGCCATGGCCCCCCTAACTGAGTGAGCTCCAAAGGAAGAGATGTCAATACCAGACTCCTGCATCACCCATCTAACCCACCTAGCCAGGGTAGCTGAGGACACTGCCTTATAAGGTCTACGGTATGAAATAAGCAGCTGAGAGGTACCTGGGGGACGAAAATCCACAGTTCTAGCTTCAAAACATTTCAAACACTGAACCACATATAACTTATTATTTTCAGGAAATGCCGGATACGAAACAGAAGAAATCATACATTTAGTTCTCCTAGTAACAAAGAAGGTTACTCCCTGTGGTGAGAAGATCTTATTGTTCACATCAAGAGCTCTAATATCAGATACTCTCTTAATGGAGACAAGGCATAAGAGCATTGTTAACTTTGAAAAAAGTTGTTGAAGGGATCATTCTTGATTATGAGGCCACTCTATAAACAAATTTAGAACCTTATTAACATCCCACAAAACTGAATACCTGGGTTTAGGGGGAACCTTAACCCTAATTGATTTAAGAGCCTGCCTGACCAGGAAATGTTTACCCACTGGTTCTCTTTTAGCCAGAACGTGGGCAGCCGATATCGCCGACCTAAACCCATTAATCGTTCGATAGGCTTTACCTTCCTTGAACAATTCCACCAAAAGGTTTACTATGTCTACTGGAAGAGCAAAAATGGGATTGAGGTGTCTAACCAAACACCAGCTAACCCAGCGGTTCCATGCTGATGAATGCCCTGTCTTGGTGGAGGCTACCCAGGAATCTTTGATGATACTAATAGAGTCCTGCGAAAGGCCTCTGAAGCACCAGGAAGTGCTGAAATCCTCCAAACCAAAAGGGAAAGATGTCCTTGAAGGACCAGGCTGTGAAGGCGACCCGACGGATCCGTCAAGAGCTGGGGATGAGATGGCAAAAGGCGAGGAAAGTCCACCGCCAATTCTATGAGAGCGGGAAACCAAACCTGAGAAGGCCAGAATGGAGTCACTATTATCAAGGAAGTACGCTGCCTGCATAGCTGTACCAGAGCCCTGGCTATCATGGCAAAAGGAGGGAAAGCATAGGAATGAGGACCTGACCAGTCTTGGAGGAACGCATCTGCCGCCAGAGCCCGAGGGTCCGGTCTCCAACTGTAAAACCGAGGAACTTGACAACTTAGACGGGAGGCAAAAAGGTCCATGTGAATGAGACCCCAAAGAGACTGAAACAATGCCAATATACTCCTGTCCAGCATCCAGTCGCTGCTGTCCTGAATGTAACGTGAATTCCAGTCTGCCACAGAATTGTTTATCCCCGGAAGATACTCTGCCTGAAGCAGAATGTTTCTGCCAGAACTCCCTTGCCAAGTCCGCTAGTGCCTTCGAGCAGGTCCCCCCCAGGTGGTTGATGTATCGAACCGCTGACACATTGTCCATCCGAAGGAGGACGCAGCAATTCCCCTGATCCTTGAGAAGGCTCTTGACCGCAAAGGAACCTGCGAGCAATTCTAGGCAATTTATGTGAAGCAGACTCTCTTGTTTCGACCATTTCCCCCCAGTGGAAATCTGACCTATCATGGCCCCCCAACCGGCTCTGCTGGCGTCTGACTCCAGAACCACAACCGGAGAGGGCCCAAAAATCGCTCTGCCATTCCAAGCATTCATGTGTTTGAGCCACCAAATTAGCTCCAACCGGGCTTCCGGATCCAGCTTCACTTTTTGAGCATGAGACAGGCTCTTGCGCAGATGTCTTCCCTTGAGACGTTGAAGAGCCATGTAATGCAGAGGTGCCGGTAAAATAGCCTGAATGGAGGCGGACAACATCCCCACTCCCCTTGCTAACTGTCGAAGGGACACTACCCCCAACCTGAGGATGAGGCGAATTTCTTTCCGAATCCGCAAGAGTCTGGAGTCTGGGAGAAGAAGGATGCATTGTTTTGAATCGATATCGAAGCCCAGAAATTGGATACATTGATTAGGACAAAAAATTGACTTTTTGGCATTTAGAACAAACCCTAGATCCTGCAAAAGGGAGATTATCAGATCCAATTGACCTTGCAGAATCCAGTGATCCTGGGCTATGAGAAGAATGTCGTCTAGATAAATTATACTCCTGATCCCCTTTGACCTGAGGAAAGCCATCACTGATTTCATTAGCTTGGTGAAACACCACGGGGCTGAAGACGGGCCGAACGGGAGAGAGGCGAACTGCCAAAGGCGACCCCCCCCCAATGCAACTGAAGGAACTCCTGATGAGGGGGAAACACAGGGACTACCAGATAAGCATCTTTGAGATCTAATTTGACCATCCAATCCCTGGGAAGCTGTGTATCACTCAGAAGATGAATGCCCTCCATTTTAAAATGATGGTAAACCACAAATGAGTTGAGGGCTCTGAGATTTATCACGGGGCGGAACCCTTTCTCGGGCTTCGGGACCAGAAAGATCGTGCTGAGGAATTGAGAAGCCCTGAATGTGGCCGGGACTACCGCACCCTTGAAAACAAGCTCTTGGATCTCTGCATCCACCAGCTTCTGCTTCTCTTGACTGAACACAAGTGGTGGAGGAGGAAAGAGTTGACATGGAGGGGAGTAGAACTCTATCTGAAATCCCCGAACCATCTGTAACACCCAAGGATCTGATGTGAGACTTTCCCAATGATGAAGAAATCGCACCAACCTGCCCCCCAAACCTTTGTGGGAAGAAACCTTTACGAGACGAGACAATACCTGGAGCGGATCTCGCTCTACTTGAACCTCTGCCACTCCGACCTCTCCACTGATTTCCTCTCTGGGGATAGAAGGTCGTCTGCGCTCTTCGAGCAGAGGAAGAATGATGGGCCCCTCTAGAGGCGTATTGCTAAGGTCTGGCAGAGCCCCTGAAAGAGGAACGGCCAGAGGAGCAGGCTCTTCCTCGTTCGGCCTTACCAAAAATTTGGGGTGCAAAAACCTTCCTGACATTCGTCTGGTCCTTGTCTAAAGCTGTGAAGGTATGGGCATAAGCTGAAAGGTCCTTTATAAATGTATCTCCAAAAAGGTTCCCTTGAGCTTTGGGACCAGCCTCTAACTCCGCCATATCCTGTAGTTTGGGGTCAATGTGCCTAAGGAGCGCCTTGCGCCTCTCCTTAGAAATACTAGAGTCAGCATTGCCGGGCAGGCAAATGGAGCGCTGCACCCAGCCCCTGAGTGCTTCAACATCAATTTGCGACTCATGCATATCCGCCTCCTCTGCCAATTCAAATATTTGGGTCAAGGGCCCCAACATGTCCAAAGCTTGTCCTGACAAATCTTAAGTGCTCCATCCACACCCTTCTTAGGATCTTTACCCCTCTGGGACAAAAAGGCCACTATGGACTGATCGATAATGGGAGACACAGCCACCTTGTCCGGGATAACAGGACGGGGGCATTCTGAACGAAGCTTACTCCTATCCTCATTGGGGAGAGCCCTCCTAACCCAATGGGGAAGGAAAGAGGATACTGCCTCAGAGTGACGCCATTCCGCTGCCCTAGGGTGCTGAATGAGGGACCGGTCAGAAGAGGGGCCCCCACTGTCATCTAACAGTTGCTCTCCAACAGATTGAGACTTCCCCGCAGAAGATACTTTCCTTTTTCGCCTCTTAGGCGGGGAATTTGAATCCTCCGAGGACTCAGGGGAGGATAAAGGGGTAGAGGTCACCCTAATAGGGGCTGACAACTGGGTCACGCCCTCACCAAACTTACATTTTAAGGCTCTAACCGGGGAGTCCGGGGAAGAGGGAGAACTCAAAACTGGGCTTAGTTGCCCTTGTAAATGCTTAGTTTTAGGCATGCACTTCCTGGAGGCTGTAGAAGGTCCCTGAACAGGACCCGGATGGAAATTCATGGAATCCTTTATCGCCCTTGAGACTGAAGGGAGTGGAACCAGGGAAGCCTCCCCAAACCCCCTCATTAGACAATCCTCACTGGGCCTATCTGTTTTCTTCGAAGCCACCCTAACCTGGGTACTGGCATCTATCGAGGGAGCCCCATCTATCCCTTTATTAGACTGAATTACCAAGCAATTGAAAAAAGGAAATGCAAAGGGAAAACACACACACCCAAGTGAACACTGACCAAACAGAAAGGGCCAAGCAGGCCTGACAAAATTCGACCTAAATTATGTGGAAATGTAAGTATATGTGATAACACACATATAAATTACCAACGGTGCAGGTGAAAACAAGGCCAAGCAGGCACAACACAGAGGGGAGGAATTATCCCTAAACAAAGATTCTCACAACTTTGCGTGAGCAACGCGGAAACTGTAACATATATAACTGCCTAAGGCAGATATTCCCACGCTATGCCGAGCAGGCGAACGCTGAGCGCATAGAACAGCCTCCTTCACACGAGGCGTGACTGCGCCACACCTTCAGAATGCTCCACAGGCGAGCTGAAGGAATGTATATATATTTAAATATACACGCGCTGAGCAGGCGTGAACAACAAAGGCTGGGAAGGAGGCGCGAGCAGCGCAAATGTGGCACACACTTCGCCGAGCAGGCGAAGCTTAATATAATAATGACGGGGAAGGAGGGGCAGAAGGCGGAAAGGCTGCAGATAGGGGCCGACACAGGGTGTGACTAAGGCGGAGTAGAACGCCTCACGCCAAGCGGCCTGCACAAGCAATAAAGTATTCAACGTTCGAACGAGCGAACGTTAAAGCTAAATTATTCACAATACACAATGAAAGAAAGAAACAATGTAACACTAAACCCCCTTCAGAGAAGAAACGATGAGCGTGCAACAAAAGGAGCAGCAAAGAAAGAGGAGTTGCAGTTAGAGTAAAGGACATTTATGGGTGTGGGTTCATCCTAATTGGCTGATGGGCTGCTTCCTAGCTCCCATCTTGGACTGGGTTCTTTCACTGTGCTCCTATGAACTTTGTGTTTTTCTCTTTTATTAATGAAAAAGTTACTGTTTAAACAAAAAAATGTCTTGCTGCTATTTATGTCAGTAGTAAAGATTGTTGGCATAATATGAGCCTCCTTGTCGTGCCATAGAATCATTTGTTCTATGGTCCTTCTACACTGCACCATCATTTTTGGATAAATATTTGACTAAACTCTTGAGAAAAAGGGGCCAGTACATATAGTTCAAAGAGTGTCTGCGTAATGTGGTCAAATGTATAGAGGCATTTGATGAGAAGGTCTGCAGTATGAAAGGTGCTTTTCATTAATGCCGAGTATGAGGGGGGCGCTGGGTAGACTGATAAGAAGGGCATTTTCACTGCCCAGGTATGGTATATAATATGATATTATTTATTTTTATTTATTTATTTGTATTTTTAAAGCACAAAACACCCCGTGGGCATCGTGGTGCTGTTACATAAGAGACATTAAGCTGGTTACAAAGGAAGGCAAATAATGATTACAAGGCAATTTGCTTTACTGGAGCATATTTGGTTACATATGCTGGCATTACAGACATAGATCGTTATGGTACATTTGTCAGGGGAGGAGAGGGCAAAGGATAGAGGTTATGTGAAGAGCGTGGTTTTAAGGGATTTACGAAGGGATTACAGAGAGGGTTCGGCTCTGAGACAGTTGGGGAGAGCGTTCCAGAGCTTGGGTGCTATGTGTGCGAAGCCAATGCCACCAGCTTTGGCTCTTCTTATAGTGGGAACGTGGAGTTGGTTAGCATGGTGGCTTCTTTTAGGACGGAGGTAAGAATTCCTGGTTATGGTTTCTGATAAGTAGGGAGGTGCAGTGTGATTGATGCATTTGTGTGTGAGGGTGAGTATTTTAAAATGGATTCTTTCCTTGACTGGGAGCCAGTGTGCATTTCTTCAGGCCTGTGATACATGGTCAAATTTGGGGATGTGCAGAGCAGCGCGGAGCGCATTGTTTTGCACTATTTGGAGCCTGTTTAGGTTTTTGGTTGACGTACCCGCTAAAAGGGCGTTGCAGTAGTCCAGTCTGGCTCCTATGGTGGCTCTGGCGATGGAGAGGCAGTTGGGTGCGGTAAGGTAGGGTTTTATGGCATAGATGAGTTTGGTGGTCAATGCGGATGCAGAGGAAATGGCGCAGACTTGTCTTGTCATGGAGTGTGTGGCATCTAGGTAGACTTCTAAGGTCTTCACGGCAGTGGAGACAGGTATATTAATGTTGTCAATGGTCATGTGTGAATAATCTTGGCTGAGCTTGGTTAGAGTTTCGCTAGGGGCCAGGATGATGATCTCGGTTTTGTCACCGTTTAGGCAAAGACCATTAATAGTCATCCAAGTTTGGATAGTGGTGTCAATGTTGAGGAGAGCTTCTGTGTCTTGGTCATAGTCTCTGATGAGGGGGAGGAGTACTCGTTTGTCATCAGCATAGTTTGTGTAAGCTATGCTGAGAGTGTCCAGTAAGTCAAAGAGGGGTTTAGTGAAGAGGTTATTGAGGGTCGGTGCAGTGCATGACCCTTGTGGGACTCCACAGCTGATGCTGGCGGGGGGAGCGTTGGCCTGGTCAGAGTACACTTTCATGGTCCTACCTTCTGGAAATGATGTGATCCATGTGGTTGCTTTGTGAGATAAGTGAGCTGCATTGAATAGGTGAGAGGTGAGGATGCCATGGTCCACTAGGTCAAATGCTGCGGAGAGATCGAGCAGTAGAAGGAGAGCAGGTTTACCTGTGTCCACTATTTTGGTGATTTGATTCTTTAAATCTAGGAGGGCAGTTTCAGTCCCATGACCTTTGCGGAATCCCGATTGTCTTCTGCCTAGAATGGCATAGGTTTCCAGGTAGTGTTAGATTTGGTTATGGGAGGCTTTATCTAAGATTTTGAGGAGGAAGGGGACGGTGGTGATAGGGCGATAGTTATTGGGCGAGGTGGGATCCCGGGGAGTTTTTTTTAGGAGTTGGCAAACCCAGGCTTCTTTTAGGCATTGTGGTATGGTTCCAGATGAGAATGAAGCATTGATGAATGCTGTGATGATAGGGGTGAGTGCTTCTGTGCACTCTTTGATGATGGTGGGTGGGCAGATATCCCTTTTGCAAGTAGATGGTTTGATGTTTTTGAGAAGGTCAGAGACTTCTAGCTCTGTGACTTCTCTAAAATCAAAGAGGGGTATTTGCGGGTGAGGATTGTGAGTGGGAGGTGTGGGAGGACTGGCGTGGGTATTGAGGGCTTTACGTTGGGATGCTATTTTATCTTGGAGCGTTTTAACTTTGTTAAGGAGGGCAGTCTGGATGACTGTGCGCCATGCTTCATCCTTGATGACTTCATCTGGACTGGAAGTGGGAGTGGTGAGTTCTTTGAATATAGAGAATATTTCTCTTGATTTGGAGCTGGCTTTGGTAATTCTCTGGTTATAGGATTCAGATTTAGCTTGGAATATGGCATTTTTGTAGGTCTGTGAGGTTTCTTTGAATTCGTTGAGAGAAGATTGGTTGGGTGCTAATTGCCAGCTGGCTAGGGCTTTTCATTTCTTGGTGCGCAAGGCAGATAGTTCTTCTGTGAACCAGGAGTTGGAGTGCATAGATCTTTTTTAACTTCTAGAGGGGCAATTGTCTCAATGGCTTGGGTGAGAGCATTGGTATAAATGTTGGCGAGAGAGGTGGGGTCTTGGTTAAATGAATGTTTGAGTTCAGGGATATTGAGAATAGGAACGAGGTTGGTAGCAGTGAGTTTTTTGGAGCTTCTCACTTTAGCGGGGGGGGCATGAGTAAGGGTTTTGCGGGTAGGTGGGGTGTGAATGGAGATTTGGATTTAATAGTGATCCGTCCATGGAAGGGCTGGGATGGAGGTGGTGTCAGATGAGCAGTTATGATCTGCGATCCAGTCAATGATCTAACCGTTGCAATGAGTTGGTGTAGTGATTTTGTGTTCGAACCCCATGTGAGAGAGATCTTTAGCTAGCCAGCCTTATCCTTAGGGTCAGTTAAGCCAAGGTTAAGGTCACCGAGTAGGATGGTTTTAGTGGAGCTTTTGAGGTTGCTTTTGGTAGTCTGGGGGTGAGCCTGGTGGTCTGTATGTGATTATGATGTTAATGGCGCAGTTAGGGGAGAGAGCTAGTTTGGCACTGAGAAGATCAGCGTTGTTGTCCCACTGTTGGTTACACAATCTAATGGCAAGGGTGTTTTTAAAGATGAGTGCGACGCCACCACCCTTGGAGGTTTTGCGGTCCAAGGATGGTGTAATCTTGAGGGAGGTCAAGGTGTATGGATGGATGCTGGATGCTTCATGAAGCCAGTTTTCGGATATGGCTAGTATGTCTAATTTGTGGGTGGTAATGAGGTCATTAATCTCAATAGCATGGGCATGGATGGAGCGAGCATTAATGAGTGCACATTTTAAGTCTAGGTTGGCTGGTGATGGAGCATGAGTGCTGGTGTTGGGGGTCAGAGAGGTGGTAGATGTGTGTATGAGTGGGGAAGGTTGGAGTGTAATGGGAGCGGAGTGATGTAAGATGTGTGCATGGACAGGGAGGTGTGTTTGTGAGAATGTTGTGTGGGTGCGAGAGCTAAGCCTGTGGTTCCTACGGTAAGTGGAGGGTGGAGTGCTGCAGTGAGAGGAGGACGGTTTAGTGCGCGTTCATAGTCTACAGAGCCTAAGGTGGTGTCTAGGCGGGACGGTGGCGCAGTGGTTGAGTGTAGTTTGTAGTGCTGTGGATGATGCAGAATGCATGATGTCTGGTGGTGGTGTGAGGTCTAGGTGTGCAGGCAGCATGCTGCAGGTGGCCCAGAGAGAGAGAGTAATGAGGAAGATGGAGGAAGGGGAGGGGAGAGGTGTAGGCGCTGTAGAGTGGGTACCAGAGGAATGCATTTGTGGAACAGATACTGTAGAGTGCAAGTGCAGAACTAGTTGGGCAAGTTCAATAGCCTAGTATTTAGTGAAGCTGGCAGTGGTAAAAACAATCAATGGCCGCTAGGGGCTGGCAGTGGTAAAAAACAATCACTGGCCTCTAGGGGCTGGCAGTGGTAAAAACAATCAATGGCCGCTAGGGGCTGGCAGTGGTAAGAAAAATCAATGGCCGCTGGGGGCTGGCAGTGGTAAAAACAATCATTGGCCGCTAGGGGTTGGCAGTGGTAAAAACAATCAATGGTCGCTAGGGGCTGGCAGTGGTAAAAACAATCAATGGACGCTATGGGCTGGCAGTGGTAAAAACAATCAATGGCTGCTAAGCAGTGTATAAGCAGTATAAGAAGTAAGCTAGTTCATAAATGGCACAATGGGTGAGGTGTACGCGTTGGGCCTTTCCACAAGTCAACATAAAGGGTAGGTATGATAATAGAAGGCTGTTATTGATTTTGCCAGTGAGTGGATTGCAGGCAGTAGGGTGGAACAAGAATAACTCGAATGAAATCTAACTTGATGCATCAATGCAATAGTGCTGTTACCGTGGGCTATTGCTCTCTTAGCTGGCAACACGATAGTGACACTGAGAACAGCTTACACAGGTTGTGGACAATGAGAAATACTGCATGGTTTCTGCAAGCAGAAATTTCAGGATTACGCCCGTGCTGGTTGGTTTAGGGTGTTAAAAGTCATCAGATGATATGGCATTTATAACGTGGCTATACACAAGTGTTTCAAGGTGCGACGAGGAAAGGGAGGGGGAACAGAGGGAAGACATAGACAACGATCTTACTAGGCATGGTGACATTGAGATTGCGCAAGTGCAGGGGAGGGGAAAAGTGCGAGGGGGAAAAGGGGAGGGGGCAGTGCAGTACATGGGATCAACAGTTAAATAAATAAATAAAACAAATAAATAAAAAGTGTGGACAGCTGGTGGAAAGTGCAAGGTTAAGGGCAGACATCAAGTGTCAAGTGCTGGTTGGGGACTGTAGGGATAAAGAAACAGCCCCGAGTGCAAGGGTTGCCAGGGGGGAAGTTGCCGGTGTGCAACTGGCGGGGAGGAGACCTGGTCCTGAGATCAGAGGGTAGCCAGGTGACCAGTATAGTTTCAGTTATAGCCAGGGGCTACAGGGGAGAGGAAGAGAGAAAGCAGAAGCAAAGAGGAAGGTCTTGAGGTGCTTCGGGAACCGGAGATGGTTCTCAAGTTTCAGAGAGGCAGAGAGGCTGTTCCAGAGGGAGGCCCGAGCCGAAGAAAGAGATCCACCACCAACTCGTTACTTGGAAAAGCGACTGCCCCTGAGGGAGTTGGAGGCAGGTGAGCAAAGAGCTTGAGAAAGAAGATATTTACAAAGAGAGAGTTGAAGGTATTCAATACAATCCCTGGGCTTGAGGGCAAGGACAAGTTTTGCAGTCCTGTTTTGGATGAGTTGCAGAGGGTGGAGAGTAGAGGCAGGCAGATTTAGAAAGAGTTTTTCATAAATGGTAGCAGGCGCCCCTCTCCAGAAAGAACACACCATGATAACCTGTTCAGTGGTTTTTTTCCCACTACGAGAGTTAGCAGCCATCTGCTTTTTGCTCACTGTACCTTTCACAGATGGAAAATAACCATTTGCATATCAGTCTTTGTCCAAAGTCTATGGCAATTACTTTCTGAACAAGAGTACCAACAGCAACGCCATACACGTGTTTCAGCCTTGTTGGACCTCATCAGTGAGGTGGAGCTGTGCCTCTCCGAGCACATTGAGCAGGGAGTCCACATCTGGGTTCCCCCATGTAACTCAGGGTGAGCAACCCCAAGTTCCTTGCAAACATTTTTCATAAATGGTAGCAAGCGCCCCTCTCCAGAAAGAACACGGCATGATAACCTGTTCAGTGTTTTTTTTCCCACTACGAGAGTATGCAGCCATCTGCTTTTTGCTCAGTGTACCTTTCACAGATGGGAAATACCCATTTGCATATCAGTCTTTGTCCCACCCACATGGGCTGTCCAGCGAAGAAATTCTATGGCAGTTCCTTTCTGAATAAGAGTACCAACAGCAACCCCATAAAGGTGTTTCAGCCTTGTTGGGCCCCATCAGTGAGGTGGAACTGTGCCTCTCTGAGCACAGTGAGCAGGGAGTCCACGTCTGGGTTCCCCCAGGTAACTCAGGGTGACCAACCCTAAGTTCCTTGCAAAACATTTTCATAAATGGTAGCAGTTGCCCCTCTCCAGTCAAGCTTGCAAGTGTGTAAAGTGAACCACATGAGAAAAAGCCTGGCAGGAAAATTAACCATGCGAAGACAAGCCTGTGAGTCAAATTGCATTGAATGTAGAGAAGAACCTGGCAGGGGAGTATACTAGGAGTCCTGCAAGGCTAACACCCACTTCCAAATTGTTTTGCAACAGAGTTTTTTTGTTGAACAAAGAAACCCAAAGAAGACTCATGCCCTGAGGATTTAGAATTATTTGAACAGACCTGGGCAAGGGAGACATTTCCCTATGAGTGGAGAGCAACGCCAAGAGGAGGGAGGTATCTTCTTGGGCTATAAAGAACTTTGATTGTCTTGTTGATCTGTTGTAGTAGTGAAGAGAAACCTGGGGAAGGGAGCAATTCCCCGGAACTGTGAACACTATCCATTGGGAAACTTTGTGTTGGAGTTACACCTTTCTGTTGAACTGGATCATTTGAGCACTTTCAACCAAAGATATTACCCTCAGCACCTTTGAGTTACTTTTAGAATGTGAGGGCTAGAATAGGATTTCGCACACAGGACATTTTGCTTTGGACGTCTAAGCACAGGACAGACCCATCGTTTTGGTCGAGGTAGGGAAATACCTCTTAGAGTAGGGACAGTGAGGATTTCATTCATTCAAAGTTTATTCGGATTAAGCATCCATCAAACACAAACATCACATACACTTAAAAAAGAAAAAAAATGCGTTAACAATAGCCATTTCATCAGATTTAAAAATAACAGCCTTAACATTGTCAAAACCTTTCACAGATATGTTAAAATCAGGTTTCTCAAGACAGTTAAAACAGTTAAAACATGTTCTATTCCAATAAAATCCCCTTTCTCAGAAACATAGCTCTTTTTAGATTGGACAAAAGAGCCCAAGCAGAGAGGCATTTTCCAACCCCTTCGTTATTTTGAATAAAAGTTTGTAAGCACAATCATGAGTTCTCTGTGTCCATGTGTCATTCCTGGCTCCTCACAATACAGTTCAAGTTGACTTTGCACTCAATGCGAGTAAAATATGCAATGCTACAGTAAGGAAACATTTTGTTTTGGCTTCAAATATGCTTCCACCCACCATGTAAGAACACACATCAATGTGGTCTTGCCCCTTATGAGAGTAACAATACCATTACACATTTCCAGTTTGCCTTCCACCATGCGCGATGCACCCCTACTCCAAACGCCCCTCCATCTAATAACATTAGTCAAATTGACTTGTCATACAAATGATAGTAAAACATGTAAGAAAATGTCCATGTTCCAGTGCCCCTTGCTTACGCCCCAACCTTGCACACACACACTCGTAGCAATTCACCTACCAGTCTCTCACAAAGTGGTGGATGGTGAATATTTTAATTGAAGGGGTATAAACATTTCCCACAAACATGCCAAAGTGACTGAGTCTACTGAGGGATCCCAAAACACCCAAAGGAGATTTGGGGTATGTCCCTCCCCCCAAGATAAATGTTTGAATAATGGGTTAAAATGGTGCATTGTACCATACACATTCTGTGAAAAATTTGGTAAAAAACAAAAGCGTTTGCAATTGGTTTTGAGGGGTAACTTCAATCCAAAAATCGAAAAGCTGCAAGACACCAATAGTGCACAGGAGCATTAATGCTTTCATTAAATTAATGCTTGGACATTAAAAGTGGAATGTCACAATAAGAAAACACATCTAAACTGGCTGCACAATGTAGGCCAGGCTAGACACGTAATAATACTTAAGTTTGGTTTATCTGCTGGCCCAGATATGGTCCCTCTCGAATTTGTTAAACATGAATGCATAATGACTAATCCCCCTCACTAGCGTGAGAAGGGGGTTTAGATTCTATTAAAGACAAGGAGGCGAGTATTATGCTTTACAATCTTTACTCTGAAACCACAGCAGCAAAGAAAAAACGTTTACAAACAAAAAAGTTTGAAACATAGAACTAAATAGAGTTCATGCCAATGTAAGGGGGAACTACCCAATCCATTATGGAGGACTGGTCATGCCCTGCAGGAGACCAATGGGCAGGGACCCTCCTCTATATAAGACCTTTACTCCAATCCCATCTCCTCTTTCTGTAGCTGTCTTGAACCAGACGTCCACTGCACAGACCAGATGGCAACACAATCCAGCAAAGCTCTCAGATCACGCACTCTCCACATCTTGTAACTGTTACTAACGTTCCTCAACAGAACATCTCAGCCCGATGCTGTAAGAACAACAAACAAAGAAGGGTGGGTGGATGGGAAGAACAACAAGCCAAAGAATGTTCTCTCTTGAAACACCTGTGTATAGGCCCACTAAAAATGCCATATCATATCATATCAAGGGTGAGTGGGTGAGATAATACTCGCCTTCTTGTCTTTAATAGAATCTAAACCCCCTTCTCATGCTAGTGAGGTGGATTAGTCATTCTATGGCAAGACAGGAGGCTCATATTATGCAAGTTTGACGCCCTTGCATCATATTAATTACAACATGATCAATACAATAGTGACAATATCATAATAATAATAGGAGAAGATGTGTTTGAAATGTTTCCATTTTGACCAATCAACTGATTGCAAATGCATTCCCCCAGGCAAAGCTGCACCTATAACTGTCCTAAGGCATAGCAGACTTAAGTGCAAAGAACTAGGAAGATGCGGCACTCATCGGCCACCAAAACCAACTAGTTAAAAAGAGGGGAAGGGGGGAACACCAGACAAAAGTCTTCCTATAGTAATAGGCAGGAGAAAACATAGGAATAATAAGCTCCTTTGTCTTCAGCATCAAACATTTAAAACACTAAAAGTCATACCAATTTATGGTACTTAGACAGTAAACGGAAGAAGTTAAACATTTAATTCTCCTGGAGATAAGAATTGGAACGGCAAACCTTTGGTAGAAGGCCCAAGCGGGAGTCAAAGGGACACCTTATTAACATGTTATAGGACAAACTAGCTTAGGTTGAGCTAAAAAGCAAAAGACTTGAGGGCCTTGTGCACCCAGAAGAGTGTACACCAAGTCCTGTCCTTGAGTACACCATTTTATACCAGTAAACCTTTCTAAACCAAGAAAAAGGATTACGTCTTCCGGAGGCAGAAGCGGGATGGAAGAGAGGGGCCACACCTGAAACCCAGCAGGTAGGTGTTAAATTACATCCTTAGTAAGAAGAGCCCAGCCAGGGGACACTGATGACAGAGATATTCCCCAAATCCTTGAAAAAACCAACCCCAGGAAGAGCTAAATTTGTCAAACTGTAAAGACAGAGACCCTCAAACCTCCTTAAAAAAAGGATCTCTGTTACCATGACCATAGGGAGATATTTACATAAATCTGACCCTGAAGAGACAAATTTGGCAAAGAGAAACGTATCTTAACATCTAATTGCTCCCATCATAGGGATGCCTGCTAGAAGCGCCCGGTGCTTGGACCCATCCCCTCCCCCATTGTCGATAAAACCCCTAGGGGAACATAAAGCAACCAAAGGAGGACCCACTAAACACCTAAACACCAAGTCTTGAGAAAGACTCTAGACTGCAAAGAAAAACTGATCAGTAAACAGTTAATATGAAGCTGCTTTACGGAGGAGGACTAACCTTTGTCTTGGTAAATCTGTACTATCTAGACACCCCCAGCACTGTGCATGCACTTTTTTACACAACTATCTCCAGAGTGAAACAAAACGGTCTACCTGCCATGCAGACGGCTAAGTGAACCCAGTCACTAATGAAGTGTCTCCTTGAGCAATCGCACTGACAGACACTTGCGGGTATGGCTAATGCTGAGTTGCTGAAATGCCCAGTGACAGGGAGGCCGTAATAACATGAATGGAAAAGAACACCCCTCCCAGACCCCTCTATGCCGCTGAGGGAGATTCTCCCTTCCTAGGGAAAAGATAAACTTCCTCCAAGGGAAAAGATAACTTCCTCCACTTATCTAAGAAAAAAAAACCAGAAGAGAGACCTTACCTGTCTTCAATATATACTCTTGCACATAAAACCAACCCCCATGACTGTAAGAGAGGGGCTCCGTTAACTCCACTGGACAATGGAAAAACAAAGAGACCAGAAACAAAAATAAGCATCATCCTGACCTCTTAGGACCTGGGGTGAGCCTGCAGCGGCTCCGCTAACTTGGTGAAATACCAGGAAACTGGTGAAGTGGAAAGGGAACAGACAGGAAGAAAATTGTCCAGCGCGAGCTCCACACTGGTCATGATCGAGAACTTCCGCTAAAGAGAAAACAGAAAACCATCAGGAGATCCTCCCAGAGGTGTAACTTTAGTAGGCACCCCCCCCCCCGCCCCCTAAATGGGCAGTGGGGGAAGGGGGATAGGGGAAGGGCAGGGCTTGGGATACATTTTGTGCTCAGTAATTGGAAAAGCTGAGAAGGAATAGAGGTCTGGACCTCCGCGTCCCTGAAACGCTGACCAGTTTCTCCAGAGATCAGGGGAAAGGATCAAGGAGAAAAAACTGTCAAGGGAAAAGAATGAAAATAAACAGCCATCTATAAACTGCAACGAGCCTTGAGGTAAAACTGTGTTTGTACTCCTCGAGCAGAGGAGATCTCTATACACTGCTAGACAAATTAGCGGGATAGGCAAAGGCTTGGGAGAAAAAAGGCTACAGGGGCGGTGCTATAACTTTATTATTATTAGGTCATCTTTACCTCCGACATCAGCCAGTGTTTCATAAACACTGCATCAGTGTGAGACCCTGGGTTGCTCAACGTTGTCTTGCTTACAAGACTAAACAGTTGCCTTTGAGCTGATTTTGTCCCTGCCAAATGTTTTAATATTGGCCCGTTTAATGACATATTGGGACAAATAGAAAGGGAAAACACGTCACCCCTTAAGGACTGGAAATGGTGTTGCCGAGCATCCAAACCCCATGCGCCCATCATGCCCCACAGCTTGTGCACGTCATTAGTGGATATTTCTCTCTGCAGCTAGTCAAGAGAAAAACTCAGTAACCCAAAACAACACACAGTACAATCCTTCTAGTATTCATCTATCCCCCTTTTGGGGGTCTTTTACCTTTTCTGGGCAAAGAAGGATACCATCTAATATTTTAACGCCTTATGAAGGCGAGTAGAGCAGAGATCACCAATTATTTGTATAAGGAAATAGGGACTGAGCTGGCAATTTTGTTATTGTGAAAGAAATGCCTAAGGAAAAAGGACTGAGTTGTCCTATACTAACTAAATTATGGGCTGACAGAATTTTACAAAAAAACTAAGGTTAGCATTTGAGTGATGGCTAGAGAGGAAGGTAGGCCCCCCTACAGGTCTCTTAACGACCCTCCAAAAACTCTTTTCTTTGAAGTACTAAATAAATAAATAAATATAAAATATAAACTAATGCCCCTAGAAAGTGGCGTTACGCCCCAACAGGGGTCTGAACTCAGGCCCCTTATAAAAAGCTGATGCTTACTGAGCCATTCAGGCTACTGCCAACAGGAACGTTAATGTGCTTCACGCACAGCTTAAAATATTGTTTAGCAAAGGAGTACACTGAGCAAGTGTATCTCAAACTGCTCACCCTAGCAGGGTGTGGCAACCAGCAGTACACGAGGGGCAACCTCGTAGTAGAACACAGGCAAAGCCTGCCACCAAGCAGGTTATGGCACAAGTCTCGGGAGGATAGCTCAGGGGCAACGCGCTCGCCCTGGAAGCAATACGACATGGAGCACCACAGGCTCGACCCCCTGGTCCACGGCCAGAAACCTCTGGGCATTAAGCATGCCATAAACAACCCATCATATCATATTATACCTACAGTGAAGGTAATCACCAACGCCACACGCAATACTCAAACAAAGTTGCCGACTTTAAGCAAGGGATACACTGAGCAAGTGTACCTCAAACTGCTCACCCTAGCAAGGTGTGGCAACCAGCAGTACTCAAGGGGGCAACTTCACAGTAGAACACAGGCAAAGCCTGCCACCGAGCAGGTTATGGCACACCTACAGTGAAGGTAATCACCAACGGCATATGCAGCACTCAAACAAAGCTGCAGACTGGTAGTGCATTAGGCTCCTGAGCGGGTAGGCTGTTATTTTAATTTATTTCTTAGCGGTATTCAAACCCCTGTCCCTCTGCGTGGTCTTTCTTCAAAGACAGGCGCATTGCCAATGAGCCACTGCAGCCAAGTAACCCCAAACCATATTTAACAAAATTCTTATTAAAATATGAAATTAAAATATATACTTTCCTTTTAAAACATATATAAATAAATATGTACAAAATATGAGGGGAAACAAACCCAGGTCTTCCTGCCTTGTAACCATGCCGCTCAATCATTGATCTACCTTGCTTCTGCAGTGAAGCAGAAGCTTTGCTACATAACAAACTATTTGCTTGAAAAAACACACAGGGCTCGTGTGTGCCAGGTCTGAAGCAGAAGCTTCTTTCAGACGGGCGCGCATCATAAAGGGCAGGCTAGGCCACTACAGCACCTGGGATTTCCAGGCATTTAAAAAATAAAACAAAGACATGGGTTTATGTGTGGTAGCACCACAGGGCAGGCAAGCCCTCTGCAGGACCTGGAACTCTCTGGCATTTAAAATAAACAAACGCTGAGGTCGAGCGCAGAAAAATCACAGAGAAGCAATGCTTACCCTTTTATTACAATGATGAAGGCTGGTAGTCAACAAAACAACTGTTTACATAGGCCATTAGAGCCAGAAAACAGAGTTATTAGGCCAGAGGGAACGTGAGGATGGGTAGGAAGGAAATTTAAGGGAGAAATGCGGATCCATCAGAGGGAAGGCCAGCCCTCACAGGCGACCTCTAAAGAAAACAGTACACGCTCACTAGAAGCTTTGCTAATATAACGCGCTTAAAAGCCAGAGGCAAACAAACTAAAGTGTTATTGTAACACAAACACATTAATTAAAGCAACAGCTGCGCAAGGCCTACAGATACAGTGCTAAAGCAGAACAACTTCCCTTATTCAACAAAGGATATTAAATACATATACATTTGCACAATTTGCAGCCTTAATGTACTAATAAGGCCTAGTACTACTGACTAACATGCAAGACACAACACAAGGAGTGACTTAGCTGTGGTGTCAGCTGCAAAGAAAGAGGAGTTGGGATTGGAGTAAAGGTTTTATATAGAGGAGGGTCCCTGACCATTGGTCTCCTGCAGGGCATGACCTGTCCTCCCTGATGGATTGGGGAGTTCCCCCTTACATTGACATGAACTCTATTTAGTTCTGTGTTTCAAACTATTTTGTTTGTAAACGTTTTTTCTTTGCTGCTGTGGTTTCAGAGTAAAGATTGTAATGCATAATATGAGCCTCCTGTCTTGCCATAGAATTTTGCTACTATTATTCATGAGGGTATGTAACATTACTGGTAAGAAAGGGAATACAGCAGACCCAACCTATTACCATACTATCTCTTTAATCGATTCAACAGCAAAGTGGTTCAGCCGGGCTTTCTACGGGAACCCCATGGGCTGGGTAGAGGAGAATGCTATCTTGTCAGATGTGCAATATGGCTTCCGTAAGGGCTTGAGGATGACCAATCAGATTTTGAATTTGTCCCTTATTTTGGAAAAGCATGTCCATGGTTATGGGGTCCCTATTTATATAGCATTTATGGATTTAAGCACAGCGTTTGACTGTGTAAACCGTGAGAAATTGTGGACATGTCTGAAATCTTTTGCCATGCTGCCTCCTTTATTGGACATGTTGGTAGCCATGCACATAGACCTGTCTGTAGGAGTACATGTTAATATGTCAGGGGAGCTAAAGGATACTATCGATTGAACCTCTGGTGTCAGACAGGTATGTGAGCTGGCTCCATTGCTTTTTAATTTGTACATTAATTAATTATCTGCCACCCGGAACAGTCTGCCAAGGTTAGCAGGCAGGCGCTTTCCACTGCCAATGTATGCCAATGATGTGGTTCTTATTGCAAAAACTGGAAGGTCCCTTCAACAATTGGTGAAGTGCTTCTGTAATTATATGCCTTCTAGAGACCTGAAAATGAATGCAGCAAAATGCAAAGTAATGTGTATTGGCCCAACAAAAAATTAAACCAAAAATTATACTGGCTGAAGGATTTGCTTTGCAATGAGTAGTGAGCACTTTCACTTACTTAGGCTTCACATTTTCAAAGGTTTTGAAATGGCAGCTGCATATTGGAGCTCAGGCTGGTAAATGTGCCCAAATTAATGGCTCTATATTGGGATACAGGCACAGCATGGGTGGGCTCCCAGTTGAACATGCTTTACGTATTTATAGAGTAAAGCCTGTGCCGGTGGCCACATACGATGCAGCAGTCTGGGTGAATTAGGTACCCTTTAGCTGTACAAAGGAAAGAGAATCAACTTCTCAGTAGATCTATGGGGGTAAATCAGGGTTTTCGTGGTTATATAATCCACTAGGAATGCAGCACAATGTTTGCTTCAGACCGTATCCAACTTCAACCATTGCTGTATTGGCTACGTCTCTGGGCCAATCCAGCATTGTCACTGACAAGCGCACTAATCCATTATATCTTGGGCTTAGATGTCGTGCACAAATTAGAATGGCCAAACTATATACGAGCAAGCTTCAGTCAGCTTGGCCTGATGGATTATTTTTATTGTAAAACAGGTGTGGGGATCAGGCTCTGAAGATTACGACCACCAAAGCCTTTTTTTTATTAAAACATATTAAAAGAGAAGCTATTGAATCCCATAAAAAGTATTTTGAGTAATCTTTGTAGGAAAGAAGTTTTGGGCCTACCAAATTATGTGATCTGGTTCAATGAACCGAGAAAGAGGGTAGTTCAATGAATCGAGAAAGAGGGTAGTTCAATGAACCGAGAAAGAGGGTAGTTGAATAGTTATCCTTGCAATCAACATGATGTGGATGATCTGTTGTATTTCTTGTTAATATGCCGTTTATATGTGAAGTTGCAGCGCACATATCTTTGTCCATTGCTTAGGAATCGGGGGATAAGAAGTGCAAGTGCAGCCTTAAATATGTTTTTATTGCCCACAAATTTTAACTGGGCACTAAAAGTCTATGTCGAGCAAGCTCTGGAACTCAGAATGGTTTTATTGTAAACATTTTATTTTATTTTGCTATTATATATTCTGTATCAAATGAATTGAGCTCCGTTGTGTTTGTGCGGTTGTGATTGTTTTTGTACTTTTATGGGTATCGCTCCAAAATACTTTTTTATTTCTTCTTCTTGATTGATCCTTGATAATGCCTAGTAAAACATTTCATGCCATAGCAAGACATTCCTAGACTGCATGCACAAAAATGCCATTCTAACCACTTACTAACACTTATCATGCTTACTTTATCATAGATGCCGATATACATTTGTAATATCACAGTAACAATATGCTAGACTGGCAGTACCCATATGCCAGACTAGCTAGGTAATAACACTTATCATGCTTGCTTTATCAGAGATTCCCAGTAAACATGTCAAGCCACAGTAAAAAATAGCAAGACTGGCTGCACCTAAATGTCAGTCAAGCCAGGTAATACCACTCATGCTTACTTTAATATAGAAGCCCAGTAAAATAAATGTCATGCCAAAGTAAGACATGACTACACTGGTTGCACGCAAATGCCAGTCTACCCTGGAAATACCACTTATTGTGCTTGATTTTTTATAGAAGCCCAGTAAAATAAAATGTCAATCCAAAATAACTTGGGTTCTCCTTTCCTCTATCTCACTCTCTACATGTGGTGTTCCCCAAGGGTCTAACCTCTCTCCCTAGCTTTTCAAATAATACCGGGCACCCCTCGCCCACTGCATTGCTGCTCTCTGCTCCAATTTTCAGTGGTATGCGGATGACAGACAGCTCGTTTTCAGGCTCCCCTCTGTCACCTCTTCTCCTTCTCTCATCTCTGACTGTGTGTCTGCAATCCAGGAGTGGTGTGCCGCCAATGACCTCTGTCTTAATGCCAGTAAAACAGAGATCCTCCTTATTGGCTCACCTGCACCTTCCTTTCCTGTCACTCTCTGGCCGGCTTTCCCTGGCCCTCTTCCTGTTCCCATATGTGAGGCTAAGAACCTCAGGGTCAACTTCGACTCCACGCTTTCCTTTTCTCCACACATCTCTGTCATCTCTAAGACAGCAAACTACTAACTGCACTTCCTCAGAGGTATTCTTCCTTTCCTCTCCTTCCCCAGAAGCTCACTGTCACTAGAGCTCTGGTGCTCTCTAGGCTGGACTACTGCAACAGCCTCTTTCTAAATCTGCCTGCCTCTACTCTCCGCCATCTGCAGCTCATCCAGAACAGGACTGTGAGTCTTGTCCTTGGCCTCAAGCCCAGGGATTGTATCTCTCCAGCCCTGAAATCTCTACATTGGCTCCCAGTGGTTGCAAGGATTAAATTTTAGACCCTCTGCATTGTCCACAAGGCCTTCTGGGGCCTGGGTCCGCAATACCTTCAACTCTCCCTTCGGAAATACCTTCCTACTCGAGCTCTTCGCTCCTCCACATCCAACTCCCTCAGAGTCAGTCACTTCTCCAAGTTGGGGGTAGATCTCTTTCTTCAGCTGGGGCCTCCCTCTGGAACAGCCTCCCTGCCTCTCTGAAACTTGAGGAGAACCATCTTTGGTTCCGGAAGCACCTCAAGTCCTTCCTCTTTGCTTCTGCCTTCGCTCTTTCTCTCCCCTGCTGATCTCTGTCTGCTTCGACATTGGGCACCGGGCTACACTCTGATTTTGGGCCCAGATCCCTGCCCGCACAGCCACTTACCTGCACTGCCTCAGGCATCCCTGGCACTTGGGTCTGTATCTGAAACCCCACAGTCCCCTTTCTGCACGTATTAGACACCTGTTGTCTGCTCCATATTCTTGCAATTACCACCTGCTGGCCGCACTACCTGTTGTTTGATCTTGTATTAGCACTTCCCATTACTCCCTTGCCCCTTGCACTCTCCCCCTCCCCTCTCCCCTGCACTTGCGCGGTCTCAATGTCACTGGGCCTAGTAAGATCATCGTTTTTGTTCTCCACAGTTCCCCTCCCTTGCCTCGTCACGCTCTAAAAAACGTGTGTATGGGCGTGATCTAAATAAAATATCATATCATATCATATAATTGGCTGCACCAAAATGCCATTAAAGCCCCTAATAACACATATCATGGCTGCTTTATCATGGATGCCCAATACAATTAAATGTTAGCACCCCATGGGTCCCCACACATCTCTCCTGCCTGCCACTCCAGCATCCCCCAAAATGTGCTCCTCAGCGCAGCACTAAACACAAGCAAACACACATTCACACACCATTCCCTAACTCATTTATGTGTGCACTCATTCTCCATACGCTCACACACATGAACAAAGCCACCCAAATATCACACGCTCACTCATTCACACACATTGCATAATATACATAGGCAGCCCAAAGGTTCCCTCGCCTGGAACCACCACCCACCCAAACACCCAAAATTAGCTCCCCGTACCAGCATTAAACACAAGCACACACCATTCCCTAACTCATTTAGGCATGCACCCATTCATCATACGCTCCTCACACACATGAACCAAACTACCCAAACATCATGCGCTCGCTCATTCACACACATTGCATAATATACATAGGCAGGCCACACGTCCCCTCTCCTGTCCCACCACAGTGAGAAACCAGGTAGAGCACAGGAATCCATTATGCAGGTCGCCAGGGCACGGCCATCGCTGTTGGATCCAGTTCCTGGAGGTAGACCCATGGGGGAGGATCACCTGGGTGAGGGAGACCAGGGTTATGCTTTGGGAGGATATCCAAGGTGGGGAACGGTACTGTACCGAGGATGAAAAAGAGGACGAGATCCCTGAGGCCTTCGTAGGTTACAATACATCTGCCTCCCCCCTCCCATTAAATCTCTCCTACCCAGATCCAATAAACCCTCTGTACAAAACCCATCCTGTAAGATCTCTAACCCGCTTGCATCTTATCCAAATAACCCTGGGCATTCCTTTCCACATTATTCTAGTTATTTTGTCCCGAACATCCAATCCACTAGGACAGAACACTACTATTCCCACAATCCCCTATGTTCTGTTTTCCATCCCCGTCATTCTCGTCCATTTCACAAACCTTCCCTATCCCGTCCCGTAGGATACTCTGACATTCCTACCCCTTCCCTTTCCAATACGAAGACTTTAATTCCCGATAACACCATATCAGAATCTTACCACACAGAACATGTAGAAACTCAACTGCTCCCCTTTTCCGACACCAAAACTTTTCCCTGATGTAGAAAACAGCAGACTTGTAACAATACTGTTTATCTGACATGTCCCAACAGGGTCAGGCAAAGTTGGTCAGTTAACCTGAATCACACACACTTGACGGCCATTTCTTTTCCCCACAGGGATAAAAGGTGGAGCAAGAGAGCGCCGTACGAGCAAGGTGAGCATGGTAGACAGCACAATGAGATGGCTAATCAGGTGCAGCAGTTCAAGAGAAGGAGAAAGGCAGCAAGAATCAAGAGGGTGGCAAGGAGAGAAATGACCTCGCCCTTTTAGACCCAGACCCACAGAACCTTCAAGGAAGAGAGCCTAAGACTGCGAACAATAGCACAAGTGTCTTGCGGCAGATGTCAACAGTTCACGGGTAAACCTACGCTGATATGCAGGAGCGAGGGAAGCTCCTGTGCCCATGGTACCAGCCTTGACTCCAGACAAGAGAGAAGCCAAACGGTTCATCACAGCGGTGAGTCGAGGGGAGAACCGATAAGAACCGGGCTGTGTTAAAAGAGAATCGCAAAGTGGCCAGTTTGAACTGTTCAATGAACTGTGAAAAGTATTGAGGGGAGACCAGCTGTAGAAGGTATCAGCACCACGTGGGTGCTAACTCGAGAGACTCTGGTCGACGCCCGGGCCAAAATCATGACGAGGCCCTGGGTGCCGGTTCCTGAAGCCCACACCTGGGCTGGACTCCGGGCCAGGTGTGGGCTTCAGGAACCGGCCCCCAGGTCCTCGCCGGATGCATAAGTTGAAAAGGATCTGTGAGATACATAATGTAAGAAATCAAAGGACTGCACAGCCTTTAGCTGATTCTGGCGCTCCTCATATAGACTCATTAAAAGTGTGGAAGTAGCAGAAAAAGGGTCTAAAACTCTCAGACTTTAGAGAGAAGCAAACTGCTATACATATATATTAGACCTTAATGTATTCTGCGCTCCTACAAAGAAAATTTGTTAATCGAAAAAAATGTGTTTGTGAAAAATACACATATGACTCTTGAGATCGACACTTTGTATGGTTTTTCTTAGCCTCAGTTTATTGGATATGTTGCATGAAAGAAACATTTCTTGTCTTATTGGTTGAATTTGAATTATGTCATCATTCAAATTGTTTACCAAAGAAAGATTTGAAATACAAAAAAGAGAAAGAGCTTCTTGAGTAAAGTCTGTTATAAGCAAAGTATAATTGTGGTGTCCAGCATAAGTCCCGACACGTGTTTCCCCGCCTAGTTTATGGTGGTTCCTCAGGGGTTAATAGCTTGTAACTTTCAAAAACCAGATAATTCCATTCCTTGGTTAATTAATGATTCCACATTTTTACCTAATGTGACAGAGACAAATGGGCAATAGATAAGACACATTATATATTGAAGGCAAACTGAGAAGAGATCCTCAAGACTAGGTAATGGGCATTTGGTCAGGCTGTGGTGAGAATAACTGAAAAAAGGGTCGCAACTTACATGTGCGTGATAATGGTGTTTCAAAAATTTGATGTCCCAACTGGTGCTGTATAATGGTGCCTCCCCAAACTGAACGGTAGTGGCACTGGATGAGAAAAAGCACAGGCGTACGTTTAAGTTAACGCCATTGAAAGCACTCGTGTTTTAAAAAAATATAAGCATGATGCAATTTAAGGAAACTACTTGGAAGTATATCTTACCTCTGGTTCTTGTGAGGTTTGTCGTGGTATGTAAAACTCGCGTTCTTGTTACCGGTTCGATTGCAGAGTACGGAAAAAGTCTGCATTGGCTTGTTCGAGCTAGTGTTCAAAACTGCTGGTTTCAAGCGTAAATGTCAGGTGATCGCACAGCATGTATGCGAGTGGCTGGGCGCCATGTTGGATCAGGATAATTTTGTTGTGTTTGTGGAGGAATGACGATGGTGAACCTGTAATGGGGCGAGATCTCCCTGGTTCTATGAGGGAAATATAGATACAAAAACCGTTGTGAAGATCTCATCTCAGAAATATAATTTATGTGATAATGTACAGGCTAAGAAACGTATTAATGTGGCAAAGTGCAGTTACAGGGCTGAAAAGAGGCGGACAATGTCTAGTTGTCTTATTTATCACAGAACTGACGAAAGACACAGAAAAAAACATTATGTGGATTGCAAAATCTGCCAGAGATGTGTATGCACATGCGGAAAATAAAGAAAGAAAACCATGCTGGTGTGCATAGACAATTCTCCTAATTCATATAAAAGAAAAGAAATGATATGGGGGAGCAGAAAAACAATGCAAATGTCTTGAAATGTTACGTTTGTCAAAGGAAGTGGTGTAGTTCCTGATCCACGTTCAAACCTGTGTAAATTGAGTCCATGGACCATATCCAAAAAGCTTCTCTTTTGCAAAGGCGTTTTTCCATATTGCCTCCTCTCTTTGGTGTGGAGAGTTTTTCTAGTCCGTAACATTTAATTTTGGCTATGTCAGACTCCACGTTATGTTGTTGAAAGTGAAATGCTAAAGGTGATTGTAAGTTTTTGTTTTTTGATGGCCCGTAGATGTTCTCCCATTCTGATTTTTAATTTTCTGATTGTGCTACCAATGTATATTTTGTCACATGGACATATTATCGCATATGTCACAAATTGGCTGTTACAGTTGATGAGCTGTTTGATGGTAATTTTTCTTCCATTTAGTTGCACAAAGTCTTTCTTGCCATTGCATATAAACGGGCAAATCTGGCAGTTGCTACATTTGAAGTTGCCATGCGTAGGGGAAGTTAACCAGGTGGTTGCGGTATTAGTTTGGTTAAATATATGTTGTTCATACTTTTTATTGTCAAAATAGGATGGACCGATCATTTTCTTTAGGTTCATACAGTTGCGAAAAACCATGTTTGGTCTTTTATCCAAAAAGATACTTAATTCTGGATCAGTGCCTAAAATGTACCATTTTTTTTGTAAAGTTTTTTTGATGACATAGTTGTTAGAGCTGAAGGTTGTGATGAATCTTGGTTTGTCTAATTTCTGCGTTCTCCTTGGTTTATCCTGTAATAGATCAGATCTGGGTCTCGCCAAACTCTTGATTACTGTGGTTTTGAGATGTTTTGGGCTATATCCACGTGTTTTTAATTTCTTAATCGCCATATCTTGATGTTTTGTAAATTCCTCTGTTGATGTGCAATTTCTTTTGATCCGTAAAAGTTCACCGAACGGTATGTTCTGGATGATGTGGTGAGGATGATTGCTAGTGGCCTGTAAGATACTGTTAACAGCAGTCTCTTTTGTGTGTAAGGTACTGTGGATTGTTTGATCCTGTATATAGAGATGGAGGTCCAGAAAATGTATGGATTCCTGGCTATAAGAAATGGTACATTTCGAGTTGTAATCGCTGTTGTTCAGAAAGGAGTGGTATTCTTTTAGTTGTTGTTCTGTGCCATTCCATATTACAATGATATCGTCGATGTATCTACCCCAGAAAGCAATTCTATTGTTGGTGGTAAAGTCTGGATGCTGCCAGGCGACTTGGGTCTCGAAATGTCCCATATAGAGGTTTGCATATGCAGGAGCGTATTTGGTTCCCATTGCCGTCCCCTGGACTTGTCTGTAAATTTTGTCTCCGATGCAAAAAATGTTGTTTGTCAAAGTGAAGTGAATCGTTTCTGAAATCATTAAATTCTGATCATGTAAAGAAACCGATCTGCTTTTCAGAAAGTAGTTTACTGTTGAGATGCCTTTGGTGTGGATAATACTGGTATATAAAGCTGTTACATCAAAAGTCACAAACCAAAAATTAACTTCCCAAAAGATGTTTTCCAACTGTTTTAATGCATGAGTGGTGTCTTTAATGAAAGAACTCAAACCAGCTGCAAGGGGTTGGAGATGGTGGTCAATATATTCTGAAATTCTCTCCGTAAATGAACCAATACTGTTAATGATGGGTCTACATTGAGGTAGGTTGGTAAATGGTTTGTGGATCTTAGGCATGAAATAAATCATTGAAATTATTGGATGTGGGATGTTCATGTATTCGTATTCATCATCTGAAATCAAGCCTAGTTCGTGCCAATGTGAACTCCTCAGTTTCCAATCTGCATTTAGCTTTTTGACAGGATTTGTTAAAAGAGGTTCATAGCAGTCCGTATCATTCAGGTGATCCATGGCAATTTGTATGTAATCTTCGGTTTTAAGTAACACAATATTCCCCCCTTTATCTGCAGTCCTGATTATGATGTCATAATTCTCTTTCAATCTTTTGATAGCTGTGATTTGATCTTGTTTAAGGTTATGGTCAACTTTCGGTTTTTGATTTCTCAAAAATAGTTCTCTTAAATCTCTTTGTACTGCTTTCTGAAAAAGGACTATTGCGTTGTCTGGTGGTAAGATTGGAGTAAATTGAGATTTTTATTTAAGCTTGGTGTGAGCGGCAAGACCTAATGTGATTTCTTGTTCTTGTGCAAAGGATGAAATTGTGTGTATATCCGCTTCTTCTACTAGATTTAATAGGTCAACGGTTTTTTCCACATGATCTAAAGAAAGTTCCGAACAAATGTTGATGGTTCTTGGATTGATGCTGTTATGTAGGAAAACATTTTTGAGCTTCAATTTTCTACAGAAACGGTACAGATCTGTAATAGTTTCAAAGTAGTCGTAGGTGTTGGTAGGACAGAAGGTAAGTCCTTTATTGAGTGCTGAGATCAATTCTTTAGGAAGTGGTTGGTTAGTGAGATTGATTACTAGGTTATCCTCTTGGGTTGGTTCATTGACCTTGTTTGAACGCCATTGTTTTTGCCTAATCTGTTTCCTTTGTTTGTTGCCTTTGCCCCTGTGTCCCCTCTTTGTTTTGAGGTGTTCAGTGTCGTAGTAAAGCCCCATTTTAGATTTTGTTTTAAGTTTGGGCGGGATTTCTTGAAATGTCTGTATTCTTCTAAAAAAGAAGACGATGGTGCTGGGTTTTGAGGATTCTCTGTTTCAAATTCTTCTTCTGGAATAGATTCTAAAGAGATTAGTTCCGATTCACTAGGGGATTCAGATTCAGAGGATAATCTAGTTGTTGTTGGTGGTGGGATACTAGAAGAGTTCTGTGGGGTTGGTGGTTTTGATTATCTGGCTGTCGATTTGTTGAAGGTGTACACCCTTTTGAACTTGTAATCTATTTCGTCTCGTAACAATTGACATTGTTTTTTTATTTTAATTTCTTGTGAGAATTTTTCAATGATCTCGTCCAATAGCTCGTATTTTTTAAAAGTTTTCTCTGGAAGGTTTAGTGGTTCGATATTTTCTTTAATTGTATCTATGTCTTGTATTGTCTTGTCATATTGTTTTATAGCATTGGCAATCAGTTTTTGGATCATCTGTCTTGAGGTATTTGTGAGAAGTTCTTCCTAATTTGGAGACTGTAGACATCATCGTCATCAAATGGTGGAAAGATGCATATTCTAAGGCCTCTTGGTATGCGCCCTACTTTAAGATATTTTTCCAAGGTTCTTATTTCCCACCACTTTGATAACTCGGATTTAAGAAGTTTTTCTTGTTGTTCGAAAAGGATTTTGAGAGATTTCGAATTGTTTTTTTGTTCATTAGTAGGTGTTGTCTTTAAGTTTGAAAATAGTGATTCCGCCTCTTTGTTTCTTTCAGAAAAGCATTTCAACATCTTTTAATAGATTATATAAAGGTGTGTTTGAAAGAAAGGTGGAGTAAGGTTCAATTGAGTTTGCAGCTCAGTACAGCTTTCTTTAGCATAAGAAATCAAAGGACTGCACAGTCTTTAGCTGATTCTGGCGCTCCTCATATAGGCTCATTAAAAGTGTGGAAGCAGCAGAAAAAGGGTCTAAAACTCTCAGACTGTAGAGAGAAGCAAACTGCTATAAATATATATTAGACCTTAATGTATTCTGGGCTCCTACAAAGAAAATGTGTTAATCCAAAAAAAAGTGTTTGTGAAAAATACACATATGACTCTTGAGATCGACACTTTGTATGGTTTTTCTTAGCCTCAGTTTATTGGCTATGTTGCATGAAAGAAACATTTCTTGCCTTATTGGTTGAATTTGAATTACGTCATTATTCAAATTGTTTACCAAAGAAAGATTTTAAATACAAAAAAGAGAAAGAGCTTCTTGAGTAAAGTCTGTTATAAGCAAAGTATAATTGTGGTGTCCAGCATAAGTCCCGACACGTGTTTCCCCGCCTAGTTTATGGCGGTTCCTCAGGGGTTAATAGCTGGTAACTTTCAAAAAACCAGATAATTCCATTCCTTGGTTAATTAATGATTCCACATTTTGACCTAATGTGACAGAGACAAATGGGCAATAGATAAGACACATTTTATATTGAAGGCAAACTGAGAAGAGATCTTCAAGACTAGTTAATGGGCATTTGGTCAGGCTGTGGTGAGAATAACTGAAAAAAGGGTTGCAACTTACAAGTGCGTGATAATGGTGTTTCAAAAATTTGATGTCCCAACTGGTGCTGTATAATGGTGCCTCCCCAAACTGAACGGTAGTGGCACTGGATGAGAAAAAGCACAGGCGTACGTTTAAGTTGACGCCATTGAAAGCACTCGTGTTTTAAAAAGATATAAGCATGATGCAATTTAAGGAAACTACTTGGAAGTATATCTTACCTCTGGTTCTTGTAAGGTTTGTCGTGGTATGTAAAACTTGCGTTCTTGTTACTGGTTCGATTGCCGAGCACGGAAAAAGTCTGCGTTGGCTTGTTTGAGCTAGTGTTCAAAACTGCTGGTTTCGAGCGTAAATGTCATGTGATCGCGTAGCGTGTATGCGAGTGGCTGGGTGCCATGTTGGATCGGGATAATTTTGTTGTGTTTGTGGAGGAATGACGATGGTAGAGTGAAACTGTTGAATATTATCACTTATTATCGCTGACATTCATATATAAGGGTGAACCTGTAATGGGGCGAGATCTCCCTGGTTCTATGAGGGAAATATAGATACAAAAACCGTCGTGAAGATCTCATCTCAGAAATATAATTTATGTGATAATATACAGGCTAGGAAACGTATTAATGTGGCAAAGTGCAGTTACAGGGCTGAAAAGAGGCGGACAATGTCTAGTTGTCTTATTTATCACAGAACTGACGAAAGACACAGAAAAAAACATTACGTGGATTGCAAAATCTGCCAGAGATGTGTATGCACATGCGGAAAATAAAGAAAGAAAACCATGCTGGTGTGCATAGACAATTCTCCTAATTAATATAAAAGAAAAGAAATGATATGGGAGAGCAGAAAAACAATGCATATGTCTTGAAATGTTACATTTGTCAAAGGAAGTGGTGTAGTTCCTGATCCACGTTCAAACCTGTGTAAATTGAGTCCATGGACCATATCCAAAAAGCTTCTCTTTTGCAAAGGCGTTTTTCCATATTGCCTCCTCTCTTTGGTGTGGAGAGTTTTTCTAGTCCGTAACATTTTATTTTGGCTATGTCAGACTCCACGTGATGTTGTTGAAAGTGAAATGCTAAAGGTGATTTTAAGTCTTTGTTTTTGATGGCCCGTAAATGTTCTCCCATTCTGATTTTTAATTTTCTGATTGTGCTGCCAATGTATATTTTGTCACATGGACATATTATCGCATATATCACAAATTGGCTGTTACAGTTGATGAGCTGTTTGATGGTAATTTTTCTTCCATTTGGTTGCACAAAGTCTTTCTTGCCATTGCACATAAACGGGCAGATCTGGCAGTTGCTACATTTGAAGTTGCCATGCGTAGGGGTAGTTAACCAGGTGGTTGCGGTATTAGTTTGGTTGAATAGATGCTGTTCATACTTTTTATTGTCAAAATAGGATGGACCGATCATTTTCTTTAGGTTCATACAGTTGCGAAAAACCATGTTTGGTCTTTTATCCAAAAAGATACTTAATTTTGGATCAGTGCCTAAAATTTTCCAATTTTTTTGTAAAGTTTTTTTGATGAAATAGTTGTTAGAGCTGAAGGTTGTGATGAATCTTGGTTTGTCTAATTTCTGCGTTCTCCTTGGTTTATCCTGTAATAGATCAGATCTGGGTCTCGCCAAACTCTGTCATGATGCCTACCTCCAAGGAGCCAGGTCCGACCCAGCGACCCCAGAGGCAGGCATCATTTCCCCAGGGGAGTGCCAGCGGGCCCAAGCTGGGGCCATTTGGACGCAGTCCTGGCGCCTTAGGCGCCAGGCTCATGTTGGACCTCTTTCCTGGCACCTTAGGCCCAGGCTCATAAAGCTAGACATGTGTTCAAGTGTTTTAATGTGCACTTACCTGATGCAGACCATGCTGCCACATCCAGGCCCTCTTGAGGCCTGAATGGAACTACTTTACCTGTGGGACTACTTTCCACCCGGGTGTGGTCGGGGAAGGATACATACCTGATCGGAGGAAGGATACACACTTGGGACTTCCTCCAAAGCTATTTAAACCACACCCGATCAGCAACTCACGCTTCGCGTTGTTCTGCTCCTCGCAGCTGGACGCTCACCGTGTCAGCTCCTGCATCTGGACTTCAGCCACGCCTGTCAGCATCCTGGTTCACCTGCAAAGGGAGACAAGAGACCTTACCAGCTAAATCTGCACCACGGAGACATCACCGACGATCCTGAAAGGGAAGACATTATTTTTAAAAGCATTTCGATACGATCGCTGCAGCGCTGCATTTCACTCACCTTTCCTGGGTTCCTCCATCTTCAGCAGCGATCATCCGGATACACAGACACTTCCCAGAGCCTAGAGAAAAAGACAAGAATAAGAGGTGAGAGAAGGAAGGGAATAAGACTTACCTGTTGGGTCATTCCCATTTCATTTCGGGTCTTGCCGCTTCCAGGCATTTTCCGGACCCCGGCCCCTATGGGGAAAAAAGACAAAGATATTGAATGAGCGTATGCAAAGACAGTTCCCGAGCGCTCATCCAGAAATAACCTGCCATTTACTGGAACTGGAACTGCACGTTTTACTTCGGGTCGGTGCCATATTTCCGGCATTCCGAACCCCGGCCCCTAGGGGGAAAAAAGACATAAGCATTAGCGCTTGCTGCAAAAAGACAATGAACATTATTATTAAGCTTGGACTTTTGAACTTGCAACAGAACTTTTACAGAGCCTTACCTGAATAGTCAAGCTTACCTGAACTCCCATCAATCCTCAATCCAGTGAAGTAACTGGGTTTAAACGCGCCCCTGCATCAGAAGCAGGATGGAGAGCTCATCCTTCCTGACCCTAAGGTGAGACTTCACAGGGAATCGTGGAAGGGTATCGTGGAGGGTTGGAAGAGAGTGGGAGGCTTGAGCATAACTTAGTCAGTAGGTAATACTCCCTTTTCACGCACAGGGGAATATTCCTGCAAGCCGGGGAAGCCAGAGTAGAGGGCCCTTCCTGTCCATCTTCAGAGTCCTGCGCTTCATCATTGAAGGAGCATCAGCACTCGAAGCCAGACCTGCGCCTCCGTGGGAATCAGGTGAGCTTTACAGAACGCGAAGCCTACCCACAATTTCCCACCCGGGCGCTATGGAGACTTCCGAGACTGACCAGCTGGCCCAGGTTTTGGGGGAATTACGGGCAGGGGTGCACTCAGCCCGCCAGGAGACTAACGCTCTCAAAAGAGAACTGATCTTATCCAAGGAAAGAACAGATGACCTAGCCAAAAGGTTATTACAGGCCCAGGCAGGGCACACTCCTTTATCTAATTCCGGAGACATTTCCACATCAATGGGTTTGAGTAACCCGGTACAAATTAATCTACCTGGACACATGCCTTTGGCCCCGCCTGAACGTTTTGCGGGGGATCCCAAGAAATTTCTTCCGTCTTTATGAACCAATGTCGTTTACACTTTCTATGCAGACCCGGAGCCTTCCCTAACGACCATTGGTAAATCAGGATGATCCCATTCTCCAGAATTTTCAGGGCTTCCAGCCCAGCATGGAAAGATTGTTCGCTCGACACTCTCAAGGACAGGCCCTTGATAATGAACTGCTAGCCTTACAACAAGGTAATCAGGATCTTCTGTCCTACATAGCCACCTTTAACAGACTGGTTGTGGAAACTGGATGGCCAGAAAGCAAAATGATCACATTGTTTCATCGAGGCCTGCGCGGAGAGCTTAAGGATGTCCTAGCTCAGATAGTAAACCCACCCCAGGTCTGCGCAGACTACATTGACTTGGTGGTTCAACTTGATCACAGACTTCAAAATAGAAAAGCAGATCGGTTCAAGTATGAAAACCGAGCACCGATCAAAACCCACGCTAACTCCAAGAGTACCAACGTATCTGAACTTATGCAAATCGGTGGTGTTAAAGGACCATTAACGCAGAAAGAACGAGAGAGAAGGCGGCAAATGCAACTTTGTCTGTATTGCGGGACTTCCGGTCACTTTCTTCGAAATTGGCCAGTTAAACCACTTAAGAAGGTGGTTGGAGCTACTGATAACGAATTAGTGACACCTGATTCGGGAAACAACCTAGCCCGGCAAGCGTAGGGGTCCGCTTGCCGAGCATGAAAACTAACTCTTTGACCTCGCATTTTGTCATGCCAATGGTGCTCGTGGACCCAAAACAGCCTCAGCAGTTGCATGCTATAAAAGCATTCATCGACAGTGGAGCTATTGGAAATTACATAGACCGTGAATTGGCTTCCAGGATTAAGCTTCCTCTCCGCCCGAAAGTAACCCAAGATGTCATTACTACAGTAAATGGAACCAAAATAGCCTCAGGGCCTGTAACGCATTCCACTGTTGAAGTGACACTGGTGGGTCAGGATGGACATCGGGAAGCAATCGTGTTTGATGTGATGAAGGCCTCACAATTTCAAGTAATTCTTGGAATTCCTTGGTTAGAAACGCATAATCCCAGAATTGACTGGCGAGCAAAGAAGATAAGTTTTCCTGATTGTGAACCAACTTGTTATCCAAGAAATCCAGCTATGGGTCTAGCCTCAGCAACTTCCACCCCTGTACAGCTACCGTCAGAATACCAAGAATTCCAAGACGTTTTTCAGAAAGAACAGGCTAACACGTTACCTCCCCATCGGTCTTATGATTGCCAAATCGATCTGGTACCCAATGCTCAACTACCTTGTAGTAGGATTTATGCTCTTACGGAACCTGAGAACCTGCATTTGCGTCAGTATTTAGATCAGTACCTAGCCAATGGTTTTATTCGCCCGTCCAAGTCTCCTGTCTCTTCAGCTCTGTTCTTCGTGCCGAAAAAAGAAGGCGACCTTAGAACGTGTATAGACTATCGCGCCCTAAATCAAATAACGATTAAGAATTGTTATCCTCTGCCCTTGATCCCTGAGCTTATCGACCAGGTGAAAGACGCTTGTGTGTACACCAAGTTAGATCTCCGAGGAGCTTATCACCTGGTGCGCATAAAAGAAGGCGACGAATGGAAGACTGCATTCCGCACCAAGTTTGGGCTCTTCGAATATCAGGTGATGCCCTTCGGTTTGTGCAATGCACCTGCCGCTATTCAGTACTTTATGAATGATGTTCTTCGGGAACTTATCGATGTCTGTGTCATTGTTTACACTGACAACATACTGGTGTACTCTTCTTCAGAATCTGATCACAGAAAACATGTTAGGGCAGTTCTTAAGAAACTGCGCCAGCACAGATTATTTGCAAAACTCGAAAAATGCATTTTTCATACCACAGAAGTTGAGTTTCTCGGATTCATCCTGACACCTCAAGGAGCCCGAATGGACTCGCGAAAGGTGGACGCCATCCTCAAATGGCCATCTCCAAGCTCGGTGAAGGGAGTTCAGAGCATGCTCGGCTTTGCCAATTTCTATCGAAGATTCATCCCAGAATTTTCCCGAACAGTTCAACCCATCACCGCTCTCCTAAAGAAAAACAAACGCTTCGAATGGACTCTTGAGGCCGAACAAGCCTTCCAGGACCTGAAAACCAAATTCACCTCTGCACCTGTATTGAAGCACCCGCACCCAGATCTCCCGTACATAGTGCAAACGGATGCATCCAGTTCGGCCATGGGAGCTGTCCTGTCACAAAGAGACCCAAAAACTAACCAACTACACCCAGTGGCCTTTTGGTCCAGAAAATGTTCTCCTCCTGAAATCGACTACGCAATTACCGATAAAGAGGAACTGGCCATCAAATCTGCTTTCAAGGCTTGGCGTCACTACCTTCTCGGGGCAAGACACACCATCACCGTAATTACGGACCACAGAAACTTACAATATTTAAAAACGGCCAAAGCTCAATCTTCACGACAACTCCGATGGGCTCTATTCTTTGCGGGATTTGATTTTGTAATTACCTATCGCCCTGGCTGCAAGAATGGAAAAGTGGACGCCTTATCCCGGATTGGCATGGAAGAACCTAATTCGAGCTTAGAACCTGTGCCCATCATACATGAGCAAAGAATCTTAGGCTTAACTTCATTGCAAACTATTGATGATATCCAAACGCAAGTAAAACAACTTCTAGACTCTTCAACCTTACTGGAATGGAGTCAAAAGGGTCCTCATTACACCGTTAAGGATGACTTACCCTACTTCCAGGAGCGGTTGTTTCTGCCAAGTAAAGAATTGCAAGAACTTGTTATTGCCCATCATCATGAATCTTTAATGGTATCGCTAAAACGGAGGAAAAAATCAAACGCCACTTCTGGTGGCCTTCTTGGAGAAAAGGCATAAAGTCTTTTGTACTGTCTTGTGGAATATGTGCCCAAAACAAGGTTCAAAAGAAAAGGCCAGCCGGCCTACTTCAACCCTTGGATATTCCACCGGCGCCATGGCACACCCTGTCAATGGACTTTATAACAGATCTGCCTCCTTGTGCTGGTTACAACACAATCCTTGTAATTGTGGAACTATTCTCCAAAATGGCCCACTTTATCCCTTTAAAGGGTTTGCCCTCAGCCTCCACCTTGGCCAAGGAATTCCTGGAGAATATAGTTTGCATACATGGTTTCCCTTCCATATTAGTCTCGGATCGTGAAAGTCAATTTATCTCACATTTTTGGAAGAAGTGTTGCCAACTAGCACAAATAGATGTGCGGTTATACACCAGCCACCACCCCCAGACCGACGGACAAACCGAGAGAACCAATCAGACTCTCGAGCAATATCTTCGGTGCATGTTACACCAATCCAAGTTAAATTGGAAAGACATCCTTTGGATCGCAGAATATGCATACAACAATTCAGTGCATTCTGGAACCGGACAAACTCCCTTTTATACTTTGTATGGTCACCATCCTCGGACCTCTGACCTAGATCCACCTCTGACCCTGGAAATGCCCGCAGTAAATCATCTGCATTCCACAATAACCCGAGCCTTCAAAGAAGCTGCAACTCATTTACATCAAGCCAAGAAAAAGTATAAAGAAAACGCTGATTTGCACCGAAGTAAAACTCCTCCTTACCAAGTAGGAGACCAGGTAAGGCTAGCAACTAAACATTTACCCCTCGAGGGCCTGCGAACCTTCAATCCCAGATTCATAGGACCTTATCCCATCAAAGCTATAATCAACCCAGTGGCCTTTAAACTGGATCTACCGTCCAACATGCGTATTCATCCAGTTTTTCATGCATCACTTTTGAAGCCAGTACAACCAGGAACCCGATTGTCCAAGCCTCCAGATCCAGTTCATATTGAAGGGGAATTAGAATTCGAAGTTAAAGACATTTTAGACTCCAAGGTGGCAAAGTCGAAACTCTTCTATCTTGTTGACTGGAAGGGATATGGACCTCAGGAGAGATCGTGGGAGCCTAGTAACCATGTCCACGCACCTCGATTAGTACAAAGGTTTCACCGGAGATTTTCGAACAAGCCCAAACCCCCAGAGGGAAGAACCTTGGGAGGGGCCTTGACGGGGGGTACTGTCATGATGCTGTAGTGATACACAAAATTGCAACCTTGCCAATCAGGGCTTTAGATGACAGCATTAGCCGCTGAAAGCCAATAGTGTATCCAAAGTATGTGCTAAAAATGCTGACAGTAGTCTGTTGTAGCACTTCCATTATGCAGTAGTGAGCTACAAGGAATATGCAGGCCTAGTATGAGTGATAGGTCACATTATGCATTGTTAATAGACAGGCAGGGAGAGGGCCCTAGCTCTGTAGCTAATAGGTATTTTAGGAGTGTTTGGAACATTATGGCACCTATATAGCGCTTAGATAGCCAGTCTTAAGCGCTATAAACACTAAGCTATGAGTGCATGCCTTTTAGAGCTTGCAGATGGGGTTAATACATCCCTGCTTCCCTTAGAATATTCTGCCTCACTAACGGTAGCCCTGCATGGCCCCAAGCTAATCTCCTTTTCTCTGGGAAGGCACTGATAAGACATTCTGAGCTTTGGCAGATGGGCTCCAGGGAGCCAGGGAGGGGCTCAGAAGAAGGAGCAGTGGAAATTAACAGAGTTGGGTTTTTTCCATGAGCCAGCCTATATTTTGCACAGGGAAAGTTCTGGAACTGTGCGTCATGGACGGGCAGCACGAGATTATAAAATATCCATGCTCACATGACTCGGGGGGAGATCGTCCTGTGGACTTGGTTCTAGCCAGATCAAGTGCCCGGAATTGGAGCTCTTGACGGCATCCCGACAGCGCTGTTCTCTGAGCGGGGCTGTTACAGCTATCTTATGAGGGCCAGGGTCTCCCAGTGCTGATTGAAGGGGCGTAAGACTGTGTTTCTCTATGTTTCTCTATGTTTCTCTATGTTTATCTAAGTTCTATGTTTCTCTATATTTTGCATTTCTCTAAGTTTTGTGCTTTGTAATCTTCTCTAACTTGAATACCAAATGTATATGAAATTCAATGTTTAGAATAAATACTAAAACTTATTGAAGGTGTCATTGTCACTAGCATGAGATCACTGCTCAGCACAATAGAACCTGTATTTTGGGCTGAATTGGGTAATTATTGCTCCCGAGGGCTGGTCCCGAGGACGATTTGGCCCATATCAAGACATTTGGTGGCAGCTTTGTGGGATTTGTGCAGAGCAGTGCCTTGCTGTGAAATGACAAATTGTGTGAGAGAACACAGTATAGAGTGAGGAGCAGGCTGTCGCATTTCCTTGGTGGTCTCACTGCAGCTCCGAGACTTCAAAAGACAGCAGCGTTGTGTCGGCTTGCTGTGGCCGATAGCTTGTGTGGTTAAGACTCCCTTCAGTAAATCAGTCGTGACTGACTTATTGCTTGGGAATGGAGCCAGGGAGTACAAGGCGATAAACAAGCGGGAAATGGCTTTGTTTAAAGCGCTCTGATGAATGGTCAAGAAAGATGTATGTTCAATTAGGAAAGAATTTTATCATGCGGTTTCCCCAGTTTAAAGTTGTAATTTGAAATGCAAAGTGAGACGGAGTTCTCATCTCTATTCTGTCATGAGGGCAGGGAAAAATAGTTGCAAGGATTTGACATGCAAATTGTGAACAGTAATCTAACCATTGACTCAGCCCCAGTGTGCTAGCGAGTGGGGGGCTGTAATGTTCGGAGGCGAAGGTTCGCTTTTTAATGTATGCTTTTGAAGTGTTGACATTCCTGAAAATTAACGTGGGGAATGAGCCGTGCTTAGGAGAAAGAGTAACATCTGTGCTGAGAGCCTAAAGGGTTTGTTTTTTCTTTTGGCAACTGTAAATTCCATGTGCTGGTGGTGAATTCTGTTTAAAGGAAACACACTAAAATGGTTATATTGCATTTTAAGCTGTGCCATGCTTATAATGGGTGAGAGACTCACTTAAAAAAGAAAGTGAGTGATGTTATTTAGATTTTCGATTTTTTGTGTCTTGATTTGAAATTGCAGAATCAGTGTGCAATGGTTTGGGGGGGGGAAAACAAGTTATATTTTTATATTTTGCCTCTAAATTGCCCCTGGAGTATTTTTGACTGTTCCCACGCTATGCCATGGATTTGTACTGTTGCCTTATAAGTGATGTATGTTTTTGTAAATAGTGACCTGTTGACTGTGATACATGGTGAAAAATGTTGTTGACACAGTAACAGCCCACAAGCAATATAGAGTGTGGGTTGCTCTTGCAGGAAAATCGTGCAGGGAGCTGCACTAAACATGGCATTTTTTAAATGCACTGAAATAAGTGGTTATATTCTGGCAATGGTACAACAGAATGAAAAATCTGTGTGTGATAAGATAGCACAAAGATTTAGTGGGTTGCGGGTTCTTTTGAAAGATCGCACATTGCATTGGAGTGAGCTCGTGAAGCCAAACTACAAGGTTACGAGGAAAAGGAGAGAAAAAAAAAAAAAACGTATGCTTTTAAATGGGACATTAATCAGTTCAAAACAGGCTAAAAGACGCATTGACATTTTGCTAAATTACATGGAGTAGAATCTGATGAGAAGAAAAAGTGCCTCTTTTGAAAATAAGAGTCTTGCTGTGTGTGCAGAGCTTGTGCCTTGAAGCTGTCTTGGGCGAGGTGCAGGAAGGCAAACAAAAGCAGAATGCTGCACTCCTGATTAATAAAATGGTGTTTCAGATATGGGAGCTTTTCTGAGTTGCTGGAACAGTGCAAGAAAGAGTTAATCTGGATGAACTGTCTGAAACGAGTGCCTTCCATTGAAGCCGCCACAGTGTAAGAGTTATAGGCGAAGAGATAAGCTTTCTGCGCGAAAGATAAACATTGACATTCCTGCATTCCATCCCCTGTGAGAGACACCGCAGCGTGGGCAAAAAACTGAGGAGAGGGGGTGCAAAGACAGAAATGTTGATGTACGCATGCTTTCTAACGGGGTGCAATAACAGAGCTGATCAGAAGTAAAGAATTTGCCCAGTAACACTGGAAGGAAAACAAAGGTTGCATGCAGGATGGCAGACGGGCACATCACATCTGAACATTTGGGGAACTTGTGCATCTGTGAATGGGCTAAGAAAAGACAGCTGCCCATTCCAACCGACATTGCCATGCAAACCGCATTCCCATGCACCATGTGATGTGATGTGAAGTGAAACGCTATTGCTGTGCAAGCTGCATCCCAGTGCTCCATGTGATGTGAACTGAAGTAAAGCGCTGTGCACTGGAGAAGAAACCTCTATGCGCTTTGAGAAGAGAAAATACACAGCTGGCAAAATGCAAGCTACATTGCCAGGGCTGGAGTAACTGACAAAGACATTATGGCATTCCAGATGGAAGCAAAACTGACAAAAAGCGCTTAGCCGTTTTGCAAGAGACAACATGCAGAGCGGGGCTTTGGAGTACAACATGAACACTGCACATTAGCCATGATCCAGAAGCCTCACGGCTTAGTGCAAGAATGAATGATTTGTTGAAGCAACAAAAGAAACTGACTTAGACTATCGCGCTCAAAGGGGTGGTCCAAGAAATCAGCAAACACCCTTTGAGAAAAATGACAAGTGAAAAACCAGAGGCTTGAAAGACACTAGCTGTATGGAGAAAAATAAACAAAGCTGCTTGTACAACTGCAGGCGGTATTGGACTGAAGGCCTTTACCTTTGAAAAATGGAGTGATGCCAGCAGGGCAAACTAAATCAAGATCATGAGACACTGGAAGCAAGTTGGCGCCTGGCATTCGTGATCGCTTTGGTGAAAAAGAAAAGCATTGTGCGTCCTGGGTACTTATCATATAGCTTTTGTAAAAGCACAGATCAGTCTGAGGTACCATTGACCAACTATGATCGCATTGCACAAATGAGTTTGTGATTAGGCAGTTACACCCCGTATGGTTGAGTGTAAATAAGCCCCCAGAAACATGCAGAAGGGTGATAAATAATTGCAGTAGCAATGACAAAGTGTGTAGTTACCTGGTGAGACTTCTGAAGATGGGAGTGGTGTTCAGGGAAGGGGTGGATAACGCTGATATTGATGAATAATGATATTGTACTTTTGATGAAATCCTAACATTTCTGTCTGTATTTTGCCTAGGCAAAAAAGCAAGACAATAGCGTGCCATTATTGGCGTAGATGTGTTCAATTTGCGGGTGACACTGATCAGTCAAGCAAACTGTGCTCAGAGAAAGCGAGTCAACTTTAAACGTGTCCCCCACCGCACTCAATGCTGCTAGCATGCATGACGTATGAGGACATTTGTTCTGCAACCTGCGAAAGGTGTCCAACAGAGTAATAACTTTTGCTGAACTGGCATGGTGCAGACTTGGCTAGTTATCAAATATTTGATGCTGCACATTCAAATGATTCAGTTGCTGGAAAGGACTTAATTGACATGTCTTGCCTTTCTTGTTTAAAGGACTATGGACAATGAGTTGTGGACTGTAAGATCATGCACCACAAACAGCTGTGTGACACAGCACTTGAATGCTAACACATTGAAAAATGGTTTTTAAATGCACTTTTTGAGATGAATCTGAAAAAACGAAATGGTTTTGCTCTTCCAACTGAATTGCTTTAACCAGAGATGCTTTGCTTTTTGAAAAAAAAAAAAACTTCTACGTTGCACGTAGGCAGGAAAATGACTTATGAATTGTTGGGGCAGCAGGATTATGCAAGCAGGAGCGTAATTTATTTTGAGATAAAATGAGTGCACACATCAAAGTCACCTGTGCGTAGGTTAAGATCCTTAATTGAAGTAATGCTACCAAGTGTGTGAGCTCTAATTTGAGATGGTAACCTTTGAAACACTGGATACTTTTACAGCCAGCCTTAAGGCAGGTAAATGAAACCATGACTGACTAGTTATTTGATCTTATGACACAGAGTGTGACACGGTTTTTGTTAAACCAACCAGTTTCATGTTTTTGTGGGGACAGCTGTCTCCAGCACACTAATGCAAAGAGTCACCTTTTGATTGTAGACATTTGGAATAATTCTTTGGAAAAGCGCTACAAATGAGTATCCACATGGAATTGCTAGCGTACTGGCCTGGCACATTGTCAGACATCTTTTGTCACTGACTCATATGACTGGTGTCTATGAAGTCATAGGCCCAAATGTTTCAGTGAATGGATACAACGATTTGTTTAATTTGTTTAATGTTGTTTTTCTGACCAAGAACTGCAGCGAGTGTTCTCGCCAAGATTTTATGGACTATAACTTGACTAAATGCATTTTACACAATGGTGTGATGAAACAGCCACTGCCGGAGGGTAGTATGGTGTTTGTGGCTAAAACTAATATTGTATATGGTAGATATCCCACTTGAAGAAGGGTATTCTCCAAGTCACAATAGGTAGACACTGTGAACATGTTAGATTTTCCAGTAGTAAGGCAACATGTAAATTGTAGGCTGGTAATGCACACCTCTATTATTACAGTGATACACTTAGACATATATTTATCATGAGGCAATGTTTCCTTAGTACTATCAAGCTGCTACAAATGGAGTCCATTTCTATGGCCCATCACTAGAGTGCGCGTAGCTAGGGAGCTAGATTCATTAATTGCAGGAGCTTTATATGTTTGTGACATAGAAACTGTGCACAATAAGATAGCCACTATGGGTTCTGATGCCAGCTCTGCTATAGAACTTCTGGCCTAGTGGGGCCCATTGATGCGCCCAACACTGCTACAAGTATTGGCAACCACTGGAGATGGCAGAATTTTAGGTATGAAGACATTTTTTCTGCCATAGGGCAGATCAACAAGACTGCTAAATACACAAGATGCATTGTATGGCAAACATTGTTAAATCAGCAGGTGTTGGCTTTTTACTGGGTGGGGGCGACCATCCTCCACACACTGGCACGCAGAGCTACAGTTACCAGCATACATATGGATCAAATTGCTTGCTTTTGATTGCATGAATAACACATGCCATGCTTGATGTAAATTAGTAGAATTGTTTTTATTTAGATAACCTGGTGCCCATGGGTTCACCTTGTTCACGAAATTAGATGGTTTCTGGTTGGGTTCCACATACATGGGGGAAGTGTCTAATCACACAGCCCATAGTCATGTTTGAATGCCCTGGGATCAGGGGGGAGGGTAGGCCCTTAGAATGAAAGGATGCCAGGTTTTAGAATTGGTAACCATACATAAATGCAATAGTGCATTGTAGATTAGACTACACCGGATTGCCTTGACATTCTAACTGCATGCTGCTTTTTAACTGACAATCAGTTATACAATAATTATTTAGGTATTTTTGTGTAGGCCAGGTTTTGGCTAGAGTAAATGTCCATGTTCACTTTGTGTAGATATTTTTGTGTAGGCCAGGTTTTGGCAAGGGTATATGTCACTGTTCACTTTGTGTACATTTTTGTTTAGGTAGTGTTTTTTACTAACCTTGCATGCCACGCTAACTAACCGCTAGAAGGTAGTTTGCTTAAACCTCTTGCAAAGCCCCAAAGTCTTTATCACTGCACTAAATACTATATTGATGTGTATTAGTCAGCATTTATCGCACACACGTTGAATAGGGGTGGAATGTAGTGATACACAAAAGTGCAACCTTGCCAATCAGGGCTTTAGATGACAGCATTAGCCGCTGAAAGCCAATAGTGTATTCAAAGTATGTGCTAAAAATGCTGACAGTAGTCTGTTGTAGCACTTCCATTATGCAGTAGTGAGCTACAAGGAATATGCAGGCCTAGTATGAGTGATAGGTCACATTATGCATTGTTAATAGACAGGCAGGGAGAGGGCCCTAGCTCTGTAGCTAATAGGTATTTTAGGAGTGTTTGGAATATTATGGCACCTATATAGCGCTTAGATAGCCAGTCTTAAGCGCTATAAACACTAAGCTATGAGTGCATGCCTTTTAGAGCTTGCAGATGGGGTTAATACATCCCTGCTTCCCTTAGAATATTCTGCCTCACTAACGGTAGCCCTGCATGGCCCCAAGCTAATCTCCTTTTCTCTGGGAAGGCACTGATAAGACATTCCTGAGCTTTGGCAGATGGGCTCCAGGGTGCCAGGGAGGGGCTCAGAAGAAGGAGCAGTGGAAATTAACAGAGTTGGGTTTTTTCCATGAGCCAGCCTATATTTTGCACAGGGAAAGTTCTGGAACTGTGCGTCATGGACGGGCAGCACGAGATTATAAAATATCCATGCTCACATGACTCGGGGGGAGATCGTCCTGTGGACTTGGTTCTAGCCAGATCAAGTGCCCGGAATTGGAGCTCTTGACGGCATCCCGACAGCGCTGTTCTCTGAGCGGAGCTTGTTACAGCTAGCTTATGAGGGCCAGGGTCTCCCAGTGCTGATTGAAGGGGCGTAAAACTGTGTTTCTCTATGTTTCTCTATGTTTCTCTATGTTTATCTAAGTTCTATGTTTCTCTATATTTTGCATTTCTCTAAGTTTTGTGCTTTGTAATCTTCTCTAACTTGAATACCAAATGTATATGAAATTCAATGTTTAGAATAAATACTAAAACTTATTGAAGGTGTCATTGTCACTAGCATGAGATCACTGCTCAGCACAATAGAACCTGTATTTTGGGCTGAATTGGGTAATTATTGCTCCCGAGGGCTGGTCCCGAGGACGATTTGGCCCATATCAAGACATTTGGTGGCAGCTTTGTGGGATTTGTGCAGAGCAGTGCCTTGCTGTGAAATGACAAATTGTGTGAGAGAACACAGTATAGAGTGAGGAGCAGGCTGTCGCATTTCCTTGGTGGTCTCACTGCAGCTCTGAGACTTCAAAAGACAGCAGCGTTGTGTCGGCTTGCTGTGGCCGATAGCTTGTGTGGTTAAGACTCCCTTCAGTAAATCAGTCGTGACTGACTTATTGCTTGGGAATGGAGCCAGGGAGTACAAGGCGATAAACAAGCGGGAAATGGCTTTGTTTAAAGCGCTCTGATGAATGGTCAAGAAAGATGTATGTTCAATTAGGAAAGAATTTTATCATGCGGTTTCCCCAGTTTAAAGTTGTAATTTGAAATGCAAAGTGAGACGGAGTTCTCATCTCTATTCTGTCATGAGGGCAGGGAAAAATAGTTGCAAGGATTTGACATGCAAATTGTGAACAGTAATCTAACCATTGACTCAGCCCCAGTGTGCTAGCGAGTGGGGGGCTGTAATGTTCGGAGGCGAAGGTTCGCTTTTTAATGTATGCTTTTGAAGTGTTGACATTCCTGAAAATTAACGTGGGGAATGAGCCGTGCTTAGGAGAAAGAGTAACATCTGTGCTGAGAGCCTAAAGGGTTTGTTTTTTCTTTTGGCAACTGTAAATTCCATGTGCTGGTGGTGAATTCTGTTTAAAGGAAACACACTAAAATGGTTATATTGCATTTTAAGCTGTGCCATGCTTATAATGGGTGAGAGACTCACTTAAAAAAGAAAGTGAGTGATGTTATTTAGATTTTCGATTTTTTGTGTATTGATTTGAAATTGCAGAATCAGTGTGCAATGGTTTGGGGGGGGGAAAACAATTTATATTTTTATATTTTGCCTCTAAATTGCCCCTGGAGTATTTTTGACTGTTCCCACGCTATGCCATGGATTTGTACTGTTGCCTTATAAGTGATGTATGTTTTTGTAAATAGTGACCTGTTGACTGTGATACATGGTGAAAAATGTTGTTGACACAATAACAGCCCACAAGCAATATAGAGTGTGGGTTGCTCTTGCAGGAAAACCGTGCAGGGAGCTGCACTAAACATGGCATTTTTTAAATGCACTGAAATAAGTGGTTATATTCTGGCAATGGTACAACAGAATGAAAAATCTGTGTGTGATAAGATAGCACAAAGATTTAGTGGGTTGCGGGTTCTTTTGAAAGATCGCACATTGCATTGGAGTGAGCTCGTGAAGCCAAACTACAAGGTTACGAGGAAAAAGGAGAGAAAAAAAAAAAAAAACGTATGCTTTTAAATGGGACATTAATCAGTTCAAAACAGGCTAAAAGACGCATTGACATTTTGCTAAATTACATGGAGTAGAATCTGATGAGAAGAAAAAGTGCCTCATTTGAAAATAAGAGTCTTGCTGTGTGTGCAGAGCTTGTGCCTTGAAGCTGTCTTGGGCGAGGTGCAGGAAGGCAAACAAAAGCAGAATGCTGCACTCCTGATTAATAAAATGGTGTTTCAGATATGGGAGCTTTTCTGAGTTGCTGGAACAGTGCAAGAAAGAGTTAATCTGGATGAACTGTCTGAAACGAGTGCCTTCCATTGAAGCCGCCACAGTGTAAGAGTTATAGGCGAAGAGATAAGCTTGCTGCGCGAAAGATAAACATTGACATTCCTGCATTCCATCCCCTGTGAGAGACACCGCAGCGTGGGCAAAAAACTGAGGAGAGGGGGTGCAAAGACAGAAATGCTGATGTACGCATGCTTTCTAACGGGGTGCAATAACAGAGCTGATCAGAAGTAAAGAATTTGCCCAGTAACACTGGAAGGAAAACAAAGGTTGCATGCAGGATGGCAGACGGGCACATCACATCTGAACATTTGGGGAACTTGTGCATCTGTGAATGGGCTAAGAAAAGACAGCTGCCCTTTCCAACAGACATTGCCATGCAAACCGCATTCCCATGCACCATGTGATGTGATGTGAAGTGAAACGCTATTGCTGTGCAAGCTGCATCCCAGTGCTCCATGTGATGTGAACTGAAGTAAAGCGCTGTGCACTGGAGAAGAAACCTCTATGCACTTTGAGAAGAGAAAATACACAGCTGGCAAAATGCAAGCTACATTGCCAGGGCTGGAGTAACTGACAAAGACATTATGGCATTCCAGATGGAAGCAAAACTGACAAAAAGCGCTTAGCCGTTTTGCAAGAGACAACATGCAGAGCGGGGCTTTGGAGTACAACATGAACACTGCACATTAGCCATGATCCAGAAGCCTCACGGCTTAGTGCAAGAATGAATGATTTGTTGAAGCAACAAAAGAAACTGACTTAGACTATCGCGCTCAAAGGGGTGGTCCAAGAAATCAGCAAACACCCTTTGAGAAAAATGACAAGTGAAAAACCAGAGGCTTGAAAGACACTAGCTGTATGGAGAAAAATAAACAAAGCTGCTTGTACAACTGCAGGCGGTATTGGACTGAAGGCCTTTACCTTTGAAAAATGGAGTGATGCCAGCAGGGCAAACTAAATCAAGATCATGAGACACTGGAAGCAAGTTGGCGCCTGGCATTCGTGATCGCTTTGGTGAAAAAGAAAAGCATTGTGCGACCTGGGTACTTATCATATAGCTTTTGTAAAAGCACAGATCAGTCTGAGGTACCATTGACCAACTATGATCGCATTGCACAAATGAGTTTGTGATTAGGCAGTTACACCCCGTATGGTTGAGTGTAAATAAGCCCCCAGAAACATGCAGAAGGGTGATAAATAATTGCAGTAGCAATGACAAAGTGTGTAGTTACCTGGTGAGACTTCTGAAGATGGGAGTGGTGTTCAGGGAAGGGGTGGATAACGCTGATATTGATGAATAATGACATTGTACTTTTGATGAAATCCTAACATTTCTGTCTGTATTTTGCCTAGGCAAAAAAGCAAGACAATAGCGTGCCATTATTGGCGTAGATGTGTTCAATTTGCGGGTGACACTGATCAGTCAAGCAAACTGTGCTCAGAGAAAGCGAGTCAACTTTAAACGTGTCCTGCACCGCACTCAATGCTGCTAGCATGCATGACGTATGAGGACATTTGTTCTACAACTTGCGAAAGGTGTCCAACAGAGTAATAACTTTTGCTGAACTGGCATGGTGCAGACTTGGCTAGTTATCAAATATTTGATGCTGCACATTCAAATGATTCAGTTGCTGGAAAGGACTTAATTGACATGTCTTGCCTTTCTTGTTTAACCCTTTAAGTGCCAAGGACGAGGTATCTCGTCCTTGGAAGTGCACACGCAGTGCCAAGGACGAGATAGCTCGTCCTTTTCGGCACCTTGTTTTGAGCGATCCCTGCAAAGCAGGGATCGCTCAAAACTGTAATCCAACCCCCGGGCTATGTGAGGGGGAGGTCCCCCCTCACTGCCCGGGGGTTGGATTTCCTTCAGTTTCACGCCGACGTGCGTGACGCACGTCGGCGTGAAACGGAAAGCAATTCCACCGCAGCAGCCATTTTCGGCTGCTGCGTTGGAGAGAGAAGGTGAGTGCCCTTCTTGTTCCGCCTCGATCTCCGGCTGTATTTCAAGCCGGAGATCGAGGCGGGTATCGTTGGAAAGGGGAGATTCTCCCCTTTCCAACGGTACCCATTGTGTGACTTTGCTGCCCGCGGATCGGGCGCAGGGCGCCTCGATCCGCGGGCAGCAACGTCACGGATCAAACGAAGATCCTTTTGTGACGCGTGGGGGAGGGGGGGTTGCTTACTAGGTAAGCGGCCCCCTTCCCCCGTGGCCCCAAAGCATGGGGCCACAGCGCCAGGGACCCCTGGGGGCAGATGATCACTGCCCCCGGGGTGGGGGGAAAAAAAAAAAAAAAAAAAATCGAGGGAAGGAGGGAGGTGGGAGGGGGTTTTGGGCCCTGGGGCCCACTGGGCCACCAGCGATTGACCTAAAAGTGGTGTCCCTGGAAAGGGGACTTTCTCCCCTTTCCAGGGACACCACTCATATGCCGCATTGCTGGTCACGGATCAGCGCAGAGCGCTGATCCGTGACCAGCAACCCACTGAACCACCATGGATCTGTTTGCGAGTTGGGGGGGAGGGGGGCTGCTTCAGGTAAGCAGCCCTCTCCCCCCCCCCCGGCCCCCAAAGCATGGGGACACATGAAAATGTACCCTGGGGGCAGATGGCTGGCCATCTGCCCCCAGGGAAATATATATAAAAAAAATAATAATAATCTGAGGGATGGGGGGAGGTGGGAGGGGGTTTGGGGTCCTGGGGCCCACTAGGCCACCAGGGATTGAACAGAAAGTGGTGTCCCTGGAAAGGGGACTTTCTCCCCTTTCCAAGGACACCACATATGAGGCATTGCTGGTCACGGATCGGCGCAGAGCGCTCGATCCGTGACCAGCAACCCACTAGACCACCATGGATCTCTTTGTGAGGTGGGGGGTGGGAAGGGGGCTGCTTCAAGTAAGCAGCCCTCTCCCCCCTCCCGACCCCAAAGCATGGGGGCACGTGTATGTGAACCCTGGGGCAGATGGCTGACCATCTGCCCCAAGGGAATGTAAAATAAAAAACAAAAATGAAATGATGGGAAACAGGGTTGGGGGAAGGGGTGGGGGCCACTAGCCACCATGGATTTTTTACTGAATGAAAGGGAGGGGGTGTCCCCCCATAGGGGCGGGTGCCCCCCCAACCAAAGTAGAAAGGGGGCACCCCTTGTAACCCTCCCTGGGGGCAGATATCTGTTCCTAGGGAGGGCCATCTGACCCCAGGGAGGGATGCATGAGGTGGGGCCCCCCCTATCTGCCCCCAGGTAGGGTTGCATGAGGTGGGGCCCTCCATTTGGGGTGGGGGGGGTTGAGGGCCACCCCCCGTTGCGGTACATCATGCGCTGCCAATTTAGGGTGGCCCTCAGCCCCCCCTAAAAAGCAGCCTGTGGTTTTGTAATTTTTTTTTTGTTTACCCAACTTTGCTTGGTGCAGATGGCCACATTAGTGTGGCTATCTGCCCCCAGGGTGCCCAAACCCTACTGCCCCATCTATTGGGGGTCCAGCCCCACCTTTTGGGGTGGCCCTCTCCCCCCTCACCCCAAATGGAGGTGGGGTGTACCTCACGCAGCCGTTTGGAGGAGGCCCAGGGAGGCCTGCATGAGGTGTGTCCCCCAGCCATTGGGGGTGGGGTGGGGGGGGGCACCCCAAAAGCTGGGGCAGGACCCCCAATAGATGAGGCAGTAAGGTTTGGGCACCCTGGGGGCAGATAGCCACACTAATGGGCCCATCTGCACCAAGCCAAGTTGGGTAAACAAAAAAAAATATACAAAAAAACAGGCTGCTTTTTAGGGGGGGCTGAGGGCCACCCTAAATTGGCAGCGCATGATGTACCGCAACGGGGGGTGGCCCTCAACCCCCCCCCCACCCCAAATGGAGGGCCCCACCTCATGCAACCCTCCCTGGGCGCAGATAGGGGGGGCCTCACCTCATGCATCCCTCCCTGGGGTCAGATGCCCCTTCCTAGGAGCAGATATCTGCCCCCAGGGAGGGTTGCATGAGGTGGGGCCCTCCATTTGGGGTGGGGGGGGGGTTGAGGGCCACCCCCCGTTGCGGTACATCATGCGCTGCCAATTTAGGGTGGCCCTCAGCCCCCCCTAAAAAGCAGCCTGTGGTTTTGTAATTTTTTTTTTGTTTACCCAACTTTGCTTGGTGCAGATGGCCACATTAGTGTGGCTATCTGCCCCCAGGGTGCCCAAACCCTACTGCCCCATCTATTGGGGGTCCAGCCCCACCTTTTGGGGTGGCCCTCTCCCCCCTCACCCCAAATGGAGGTGGGGTGTACCTCACGCAGCCGTTTGGAGGAGGCCCAGGGAGGCCTGCATGAGGTGTGTCCCCCAGCCATTGGGGGTGGGGTGGGGGGGGGCACCCCAAAAGGTGGGGCAGGACCCCCAATAGATGGGGCAGTAGGGTTTGGGCACCCTGGGGGCAGATAGCCACACTAATGGGCCCATCTGCACCAAGCCAAGTTGGGTAAACAAAAAAAAATATACAAAATCACAGGCTGCTTTTTAGGGGGGGCTGAGGGCCACCCTGAATTGGCAGCGCATGATGTACCGCAACGGGGGGTGGCCCTCAACCCCCCCCCCACCCCAAATGGAGGGCCCCACCTCATGCAACCCTCCCTGGGCGCAGATAGGGGGGGCCTCACCTCATGCATCCCTCCCTGGGGTCAGATGCCCCTTCCTAGGAGCAGATATCTGCCCCCAGGGAGGGTTGCATGAGGTGGGGCCCTCCATTTGGGGTGGGGGGGGGGGTTGAGGGCCACCCCCCGTTGCGGTACATCATGCGCTGCCAATTTAGGGTGGCCCTCAGCCCCCCCTAAAAAGCAGCCTGTGGTTTTGTATATTTTTTTTTGTTTACCCAACTTTGCTTGGTGCAGATGGCCACATTAGTGTGGCTATCTGCCCCCAGGGTGCCCAAACCCTACTGCCCCATCTATTGGGGGTCCTGCCCCACCTTTTGGGGTGGCCCTCTCCCCCCTCACCCCAAATGGAGGTGGGGTGTACCTCACGCAGCCGTTTGGAGGAGGCCCAGGGAGGCCTGCATGAGGTGTGTCCCCCAGCCATTGGGGGTGGGGTGGGGGGGCACCCCAAAAGGTGGGGCAGGACCCCCAATAGATGGGGCAGTAGGGTTTGGGCACCCTGGGGGCAGATAGCCACACTAATGGGCCCATCTGCACCAAGCCAAGTTGGGTAAACAAAAAAAAATATACAAAATCACAGGCTGCTTTTTAGGGGGGGCTGAGGGCCACCCTGAATTGGCAGCGCATGATGTACCGCAACGGGGGGTGGCCCTCAACCCCCCCCCACCCCAAATGGAGGGCCCCACCTCATGCAACCCTCCCTGGGCGCAGATAGGGGGGGCCTCACCTCATGCATCCCTCCCTGGGGTCAGATGCCCCTTCCTAGGAGCAGATATCTGCCCCCAGGGAGGGTTGCATGAGGTGGGGCCCTCCATTTGGGGTGGGGGGGGTTGAGGGCCACCCCCCGTTGCGGTACATCATGCGCTGCCAATTTAGGGTGGCCCTCAGCCCCCCCTAAAAAGCAGCCTGTGGTTTTGTATATTTTTTTTTGTTTACCCAACTTTGCTTGGTGCAGATGGCCACATTAGTGTGGCTATCTGCCCCCAGGGTGCCCAAACCCTACTGCCCCATCTATTGGGGGTCCTGCCCCACCTTTTGGGGTGGCCCTCTCCCCCCTCACCCCAAATGGAGGTGGGGTGTACCTCACGCAGCCGTTTGGAGGAGGCCCAGGGAGGCCTGCATGAGGTGTGTCCCCCAGCCATTGGGGGTGGGGTGGGGGGGGGCACCCCAAAAGGTGGGGCAGGACCCCCAATAGATGGGGCAGTAGGGTTTGGGCACCCTGGGGGCAGATAGCCACACTAATGGGCCCATCTGCACCAAGCCAAGTTGGGTAAACAAAAAAAAAATATACAAAATCACAGGCTGCTTTTTAGGGGGGGCTGAGGGCCACCCTGAATTGGCAGCGCATGATGTACCGCAACGGGGGGTGGCCCTCAACCCCCCCCACCCCAAATGGAGGGCCCCACCTCATGCAACCCTCCCTGGGCGCAGATAGGGGGGGCCTCACCTCATGCATCCCTCCCTGGGGTCAGATGCCCCTTCCTAGGAGCAGATATCTGCCCCCAGGGAGGGTTGCATGAGGTGGGGCCCTCCATTTGGGGTGGGGGGGGGTTGAGGGCCACCCCCCGTTGCGGTACATCATGCGCTGCCAATTTAGGGTGGCCCTCAGCCCCCCCTAAAAAGCAGCCTGTGGTTTTGTATATTTTTTTTTGTTTACCCAACTTTGCTTGGTGCAGATGGCCACATTAGTGTGGCTATCTGCCCCCAGGGTGCCCAACCCCTACTGCCCCATCTATTGGGGGTCCTGCCCCACCTTTTGGGGTGGCCCTCTCCCCCCTCACTCCAAATGGAGGTGGGGTGTACCTCACGCAGCCGTTTGGAGGAGGCCCAGGGAGGCCTGCATGAGGTGTGTCCCCCAGCCATTGGGGGTGGGGTGGGGGGGGCACCCCAAAAGGTGGGGCAGGACCCCCAATAGATGGGGCAGTAGGGTTTGGGCACCCTGGGGGCAGATAGCCACACTAATGGGCCCATCTGCACCAAGCCAAGTTGGGTAAACAAAAAAAAATATACAAAATCACAGGCTGCTTTTTAGGGGGGGCTGAGGGCCACCCTGAATTGGCAGCGCATGATGTACCGCAACGGGGGGTGGCCCTCAACCCCCCCCACCCCAAATGGAGGGCCCCACCTCATGCAACCCTCCCTGGGCGCAGATAGGGGGGGCCTCACCTCATGCATCCCTCCCTGGGGTCAGATGCCCCTTCCTAGGAGCAGATATCTGCCCCCAGGGAGGGTTGCATGAGGTGGGGCCCTCCATTTGGGGTGGGGGGGGTTGAGGGCCACCCCCCGTTGCGGTACATCATGCGCTGCCAATTTAGGGTGGCCCTCAGCCCCCCCTAAAAAGCAGCCTGTGGTTTTGTATATTTTTTTTTGTTTACCCAACTTTGCTTGGTGCAGATGGCCACATTAGTGTGGCTATCTGCCCCCAGGGTGCCCAAACCCTACTGCCCCATCTATTGGGGGTCCTGCCCCACCTTTTGGGGTGGCCCTCTCCCCCCTCACCCCAAATGGAGGTGGGGTGTACCTCACGCAGCCGTTTGGAGGAGGCCCAGGGAGGCCTGCATGAGGTGTGTCCCCCAGCCATTGGGGGTGGGGTGGGGGGGGCACCCCAAAAGGTGGGGCAGGACCCCCAATAGATGGGACAGTAGGGTTTGGGCACCCTGGGGGCAGATAGCCACACTAATGGGCCCATCTGCACCAAGCCAAGTTGGGTAAACAAAAAAAAATATACAAAATCACAGGCTGCTTTTTAGGGGGGGCTGAGGGCCACCCTGAATTGGCAGCGCATGATGTACCGCAACGGGGGGTGGCCCTCAACCCCCCCCACCCCAAATGGAGGGCCCCACCTCATGCAACCCTCCCTGGGCGCAGATAGGGGGGCCTCACCTCATGCATCCCTCCCTGGGGTCAGATGCCCCTTCCTAGGAGCAGATATCTGCCCCCAGGGAGGGTTGCATGAGGTGGGGCCCTCCATTTGGGGTGGGGGGGGGGGTTGAGGGCCACCCCCCGTTGCGGTACATCATGCGCTGCCAATTTAGGGTGGCCCTCAGCCCCCCCTAAAAAGCAGCCTGTGGTTTTGTATATTTTTTTTTGTTTACCCAACTTTGCTTGGTGCAGATGGCCACATTAGTGTGGCTATCTGCCCCCAGGGTGCCCAAACCCTACTGCCCCATCTATTGGGGGTCCTGCCCCACCTTTTGGGGTGGCCCTCTCCCCCCTCACCCCAAATGGAGGTGGGGTGTACCTCACGCAGCCGTTTGGAGGAGGCCCAGGGAGGCCTGCATGAGGTGTGTCCCCCAGCCATTGGGGGTGGGGTGGGGGGGGCACCCCAAAAGGTGGGGCAGGACCCCCAATAGATGGGGCAGTAGGGTTTGGGCACCCTGGGGGCAGATAGCCACACTAATGGGCCCATCTGCACCAAGCCAAGTTGGGTAAACAAAAAAAAATATACAAAATAACAGGCTGCTTTTTAGGGGGGGCTGAGGGCCACCCTGAATTGGCAGCGCATGATGTACCGCAACGGGGGGTGGCCCTCAACCCCCCCCACCCCAAATGGAGGGCCCCACCTCATGCAACCCTCCCTGGGCGCAGATAGGGGGGGCCTCACCTCATGCATCCCTCCCTGGGGTCAGATGCCCCTTCCTAGGAGCAGATATCTGCCCCCAGGGAGGGTTGCATGAGGTGGGGCCCTCCATTTGGGGTGGGGGGGTTGAGGGCCACCCCCCGTTGCGGTACATCATGCGCTGCCAATTTAGGGTGGCCCTCAGCCCCCCCTAAAAAGCAGCCTGTGGTTTTGTATATTTTGTTTTTGTTTACCCAACTTTGCTTGGTGCAGATGGCCACATTAGTGTGGCTATCTGCCCCCAGGGTGCCCAAACCCTACTGCCCCATCTATTGGGGGTCCTGCCCCACCTTTTGGGGTGGCCCTCTCCCCCCTCACCCCAAATGGAGGTGGGGTGTACCTCACGCAGCCGTTTGGAGGAGGCCCAGGGAGGCCTGCATGAGGTGTGTCCCCCAGCCATTTGGGGTGAGGGGGGAGAGGGCCCCCAAAAATGGTGGGTCAGGCCCCCCCAGTGGGTGGGGCAGTAAGGTTTGGGCACCCCGGCGCCAGATTGGCACACCAATGTGACCCTCTGCACCAAGGGGAGTTGGGTTACCAAAGGAAAAAAATGAAAATGGTGGTACGCTTTTTAGGGGGGGCGGTGGGGCACCCCAATGGGTCAGGGAATTTTCTAATGGGATGGGGCGTTGACCCCCCCCCCCACCCGCAATGGAGTGGGTGCCAAGTCATGCAGCCCTTCCTGGGACCAGATATCTGCTCCTAGGAACGGACGCCTCAGCCCAGGGAGGAGTGCAGGACAACCCCCCCCCCCCTATCTGCCCCCGGGGAGGGCTACATTTTGCTGGTGTGACCATAGGTAACACATGTTCTTTGTTTTGTTTACAGCTTTTTCTACCCGAGCAGCTGCAACGTTATGTGAGTACTGTTTTTTATTATTCTATGGTTAGGGCCCACTGTCAGTGGGGTGGGTGAGACTGGGGCTGGATTGTTGGTGGTGTGGGTGGGAATGGCCCGTCTGGGCAGATCACCTCCAACTGTCCTGGAGTTGCGGCTTGGCTGCATTACAGCTTTTCCCTTCGGGGAGGTATTGGCACACTGCCGAGACTCCTTGGTGGGGAGAAGCTGTAACGCAGGGCAGCCAGGGCTCCAGCAAAGTCGGCGGTAATATCCCTGGCCTTGGGCACCCTTCTCCCATGTGGGTCTTTGCTGGTGGTTCTGGGTATTACATTCTGGGCCGATTTGCGTAAGTCAGACCTCTGTGGATTCCCACGGGTGTCCTCTTTTGGGAAATGCATGGGGTTCCCTGTTTCCCTTGCTGGCTGCGACACCCTAGGCCCAAATCTGTAGGTTGCCCACATGAACAAAATGGGCAGTGGCGAATGGCTTGGGGTTCCCAGTTGGTTACCCTTTTCCTTTTGCGCCCCCGGTAGGTGCACCCACACATGTGAGGTACCGTTTTCATCGGGACACCTGTGGGAACGCGGGACGGTAGGCCATGTGTTGTGGGGGGCGCGTTTCGATGGGTGCGGCGAGCGAAATGTGCGGAAAAAGCGTTTTTTTCCCCACATTTCCGAATTTGCAGGGCTGTCTGGGTAAAAAAATCTGGGGCGATGGGCGCAAATCACACCTCTGCGGATTCCCACGGGTGTCCTCTTTTCGAAAATGCATGGGGTTCCCTGTTTTCCTCGGTGGCTTGGACACCCGAGGCCCATATCTGTAAGTTGCGCCGGTCGGCAGAATGGACAACAGACTTGGGGTTACTTGTGTTTTAGGCTTTCCCCTTGGCGGCCAGGTAGGTGCACCCACACATGTGAGGTACCGTTTTCATCGGGACACCTGTGGGAACGCGGGACGGTAGGCCATGTGTTGTGGGGGGCGTGTTTCGATGGGTGCGGCGAGCGAAATGTGCGGAAAAAGCGTTTTTTCCCCCACATTTCCGACTTTGCAGGGCTGTCTGGGTAAAAAAATCTGGGGCGATGGGCGCAAATCACACCTCTGCGGATTCCCACGGGTGTCCTCTTTTCGAAAATGCATGGGGTTCCCTGTTTTCCTCGGTGGCTTGGACACCCGAGGCCCATATCTGTAAGTTGCGCCGGTCGGCAGAATGTCGGAGATTTCCCTCTGACAACAGACTTGGGGTTACTTGTGTTTTAGGCTTTACCCTTGGCGGCCAGGTAGGTGCACCCACACATGTGAGGTACCGTTTTCATCGGGACACCTGTGGGAACGCGGGACGGTAGGCCATGTGTTGTGGGGGGCGCGTTTCGATGGGTGCGGCGAGCGAAATGTGCGGAAAAAGCGTTTTTTTCCCCACATTTCAGACTTTGCAGGGCTGTCTGGGTAAAAAAATCTGGGGCGATGGGCGCAAATCACACCTCTGCGGATTCCCACGGGTGTCCTCTTTTCGAAAATGCATGGGGTTCCCTGTTTTCCTCGGTGGCTTGGACACCCGATGCCCATATCTGTAAGTTGCGCCGGTCGGCAGAATGGACAACAGACTTGGGGTTACTTGTGTTTTAGGCTTTCCCCTTGGCGGCCAGGTAGGTGCACCCACACATGTGAGGTACCGTTTTCATCGGGACACCTGTGGGAACGCGGGACGGTAGGCCATGTGTTGTGGGGGGCGTGTTTCGATGGGTGCGGCGAGCGAAATGTGCGGAAAAAGCGTTTTTTTCCCCACATTTCCGACTTTGCAGGGCTGTCTGGGTAAAAAAATCTGGGGCGATGGGCGCAAATCACACCTCTGCGGATTCCCACGGGTGTCCTCTTTTCGAAAATGCATGGGGTTCCCTGTTTTCCTCGGTGGCTTGGACACCCGAGGCCCATATCTGTAAGTTGCGCCGGTCGGCAGAATGTCGGAGATTTCCCTCTGACAACAGACTTGGGGTTACTTGTGTTTTAGGCTTTCCCCTTGGCGGCCAGGTAGGTGCACCCACACATGTGAGGTACCGTTTTCATCGGGACACCTGTGGGAACGCGGGACGGTAGGCCATGTGTTGTGGGGGGCGTGTTTCGATGGGTGCGGCGAGCGAAATGTGCGGAAAAAGCGTTTTTTCCCCCACATTTCCGACTTTGCAGGGCTGTCTGGGTAAAAAAATCTGGGGCGATGGGCGCAAATCACACCTCTGCGGATTCCCACGGGTGTCCTCTTTTCGAAAATGCATGGGGTTCCCTGTTTTCCTCGGTGGCTTGGACACCCGAGGTCCATATCTGTAAGTTGCGCCGGTCGGCAGAATGGACAACAGACTTGGGGTTACTTGTGTTTTAGGCTTTCCCCTTGGCGGCCAGGTAGGTGCACCCACACATGTGAGGTACCATTTTCATCGGGACACCTGTGGGAACGCGGGACGGTAGGCCATGTGTTGTGGGGGGCGTGTTTCGATGGGTGCGGCGAGTGAAATGTGCGGAAAAAGCGTTTTTTCCCCCACATTTCCGACTTTGCAGGGCTGTCTGGGTAAAAAAATCTGGGGCGATGGGCGCAAATCACACCTCTGCGGATTCCCACGGGTGTCCTCTTTTCGAAAATGCATGGGGTTCCCTGTTTTCCTCGGTGGCTTGGACACCCGAGGCCCATATCTGTAAGTTGCGCCGGTCGGCAGAATGTCGGAGATTTCCCTCTGACAACAGACTTGGGGTTACTTGTGTTTTAGGCTTTCCCCTTGGCGGCCAGGTAGGTGCACCCACACATGTGAGGTACCGTTTTCATCGGGACACCTGTGGGAACGCGGGACGGTAGGCCATGTGTTGTGGGGGGCGCGTTTCGATGGGTGCGGCGAGCGAAATGTGCGGAAAAAGCGTTTTTTTCCCCACATTTCCGACTTTGCAGGGCTGTCTGGGTAAAAAAATCTGGGGCGATGGGCGCAAATCACACCTCTGCGGATTCCCACGGGTGTCCTCTTTTCGAAAATGCATGGGGTTCCCTGTTTTCCTCGGTGGCTTGGACACCCGAGGCCCATATCTGTAAGTTGCGCCGGTCGGCAGAATGGACAACAGACTTGGGGTTACTTGTGTTTTAGGCTTTCCCCTTGGCGGCCAGGTAGGTGCACCCACACATGTGAGGTACCGTTTTCATCGCGACACCTGTGGGAACGCGGGACGGTAGGCCATGTGTTGTGGGGGGCGTGTTTCGATGGGTGCGGCGAGCGAAATGTGCGGAAAAAGCGGTTTTTTCCCCACATTTCCGACTTTGCAGGGATGTCTGGGTAAAAAAATCTGGGGCGATGGGCACAAATCACACCTCTGCGGATTCCCACGGGTGTCCTCTTTTCGAAAATGCATGGGGTTCCCTGTTTTCCTCGCTGGCTTGGACACCCGAGGCCCATATCTGTAAGTTGCGCCGGTCGGCAGAATGTCGGAGATTTCCCTCTGACAACAGACTTGGGGTTACTTGTGTTTTAGGCTTTCCCCTTGGCGGCCAGGTAGGTGCACCCACACATGTGAGGTACCGTTTTCATCGGGACACCTGTGGGAACGCGGGACGGTAGGCCATGTGTTGTGGGGGGCGTGTTTCGATGGGTGCGGCGAGCGAAATGTGCGGAAAAAGCGTCTTTTTCCCCACATTTCCGACTTTGCAGGGCTGTCTGGGTAAAAAAATCTGGGGCGATGGGCGCAAATCACACCTCTGCGGATTCCCACGGGTGTCCTCTTTTCGAAAATGCATGGGGTTCCCTGTTTTCCTCGGTGGCTTGGACACCCGAGGCCCATATCTGTAAGTTGCGCCGGTCGGCAGAATGGACAACAGACTTGGGGTTACTTGTGTTTTAGGCTTTCCCCTTGGCGGCCAGGTAGGTGCACCCACACATGTGAGGTACCGTTTTCATCGGGACACCTGTGGGAACGCGGGACGGTAGGCCATGTGTTGTGGGGGGCGTGTTTCGATGGGTGCGGCGAGCGAAATGTGCGGAAAAAGCGTTTTTTCCCCCACATTTCCGACTTTGCAGGGCTGTCTGGGTAAAAAAATCTGGGGCGATGGGCGCAAATCACACCTCTGCGGATTCCCACGGGTGTCCTCTTTTCGAAAATGCATGGGGTTCCCTGTTTTCCTCGGTGGCTTGGACACCCGAGGCCCATATCTGTAAGTTGCGCCGGTCGGCAGAATGTCGGAGATTTCCCTCTGACAACAGACTTGGGGTTACTTGTGTTTTAGGCTTTACCCTTGGCGGCCAGGTAGGTGCACCCACACATGTGAGGTACCGTTTTCATCGGGACACCTGTGGGAACGCGGGACGGTAGGCCATGTGTTGTGGGGGGCACGTTTCGATGGGTGCGGCGAGCGAAATGTGCGGAAAAAGCGTTTTTTTCCCCACATTTCCGACTTTGCAGGGCTGTCTGGGTAAAAAAATCTGGGGCGATGGGCGCAAATCACACCTCTGCGGATTCCCACGGGTGTCCTCTTTTCGAAAATGCATGGGGTTCCCTGTTTTCCTCGGTGGCTTGGACACCCGATGCCCATATCTGTAAGTTGCGCCGGTCGGCAGAATGGACAACAGACTTGGGGTTACTTGTGTTTTAGGCTTTCCCCTTGGCGGCCAGGTAGGTGCACCCACACATGTGAGGTACCGTTTTCATCGGGACACCTGTGGGAACGCGGGACGGTAGGCCATGTGTTGTGGGGGGCGTGTTTCGATGGGTGCGGCGAGCGAAATGTGCGGAAAAAGCGTTTTTTTCCCCACATTTCCGACTTTGCAGGGCTGTCTGGGTAAAAAAATCTGGGGCGATGGGCGCAAATCACACCTCTGCGGATTCCCACGGGTGTCCTCTTTTCGAAAATGCATGGGGTTCCCTGTTTTCCTCGGTGGCTTGGACACCCGAGGCCCATATCTGTAAGTTGCGCCGGTCGGCAGAATGTCGGAGATTTCCCTCTGACAACAGACTTGGGGTTACTTGTGTTTTAGGCTTTCCCCTTGGCGGCCAGGTAGGTGCACCCACACATGTGAGGTACCGTTTTCATCGGGACACCTGTGGGAACGCGGGACGGTAGGCCATGTGTTGTGGGGGGCGTGTTTCGATGGGTGCGGCGAGCGAAATGTGCGGAAAAAGCGTTTTTTTCCCCACATTTCCGACTTTGCACGGCTGTCTGGGTAAAAAAATCTGGGGCGATGGGCGCAAATCACACCTCTGCGGATTCCCACGGGTGTCCTCTTTTCGAAAATGCATGGGGTTCCCTGTTTTCCTCGGTGGCTTGGACACCCGAGGTCCATATCTGTAAGTTGCGCCGGTCGGCAGAATGGACAACAGACTTGGGGTTACTTGTGTTTTAGGCTTTCCCCTTGGCGGCCAGGTAGGTGCACCCACACATGTGAGGTACCGTTTTCATCGGGACACCTGTGGGAACGCGGGACGGTAGGCCATGTGTTGTGGGGGGCGTGTTTCGATGGGTGCGGCGAGTGAAATGTGCGGAAAAAGCGTTTTTTCCCCCACATTTCCGACTTTGCAGGGCTGTCTGGGTAAAAAAATCTGGGGCGATGGGCGCAAATCACACCTCTGCGGATTCCCACGGGGGTCCTCTTTTCGAAAATGCATGGGGTTCCCTGTTTTCCTCGGTGGCTTGGACACCCGAGGCCCATATCTGTAAGTTGCGCCGGTCGGCAGAATGTCGGAGATTTCCCTCTGACAACAGACTTGGGGTTACTTGTGTTTTAGGCTTTCCCCTTGGCGGCCAGGTAGGTGCACCCACACATGTGAGGTACCGTTTTCATCGGGACACCTGTGGGAACGCGGGACGGTAGGCCATGTGTTGTGGGGGGCGCGTTTCGATGGGTGCGGCGAGCGAAATGTGCGGAAAAAGCGTTTTTTTCCCCACATTTCCGACTTTGCAGGGCTGTCTGGGTAAAAAAATCTGGGGCGATGGGCGCAAATCACACCTCTGCGGATTCCCACGGGTGTCCTCTTTTCGAAAATGCATGGGGTTCCCTGTTTTCCTCGGTGGCTTGGACACCCGAGGCCCATATCTGTAAGTTGCGCCGGTCGGCAGAATGGACAACAGACTTGGGGTTACTTGTGTTTTAGGCTTTCCCCTTGGCGGCCAGGTAGGTGCACCCACACATGTGAGGTACCGTTTTCATCGCGACACCTGTGGGAACGCGGGACGGTAGGCCATGTGTTGTGGGGGGCGTTTTTCGATGGGTGCGGCGAGCGAAATGTGCGGAAAAAGCGGTTTTTTCCCCACATTTCCGACTTTGCAGGGATGTCTGGGTAAAAAAATCTGGGGCGATGGGCACAAATCACACCTCTGCGGATTCCCACGGGTGTCCTCTTTTCGAAAATGCATGGGGTTCCCTGTTTTCCTCGCTGGCTTGGACACCCGAGGCCCATATCTGTAAGTTGCGCCGGTCGGCAGAATGTCGGAGATTTCCCTCTGACAACAGACTTGGGGTTACTTGTGTTTTAGGCTTTCCCCTTGGCGGCCAGGTAGGTGCACCCACACATGTGAGGTACCGTTTTCATCGGGACACCTGTGGGAACGCGGGACGGTAGGCCATGTGTTGTGGGGGGCGTGTTTCGATGGGTGCGGCGAGCGAAATGTGCGGAAAAAGCGTCTTTTTCCCCACATTTCCGACTTTGCAGGGCTGTCTGGGTAAAAAAATCTGGGGCGATGGGCGCAAATCACACCTCTGCGGATTCCCACGGGTGTCCTCTTTTCGAAAATGCATGGGGTTCCCTGTTTTCCTCGGTGGCTTGGACACCCGAGGCCCATATCTGTAAGTTGCGCCGGTCGGCAGAATGGACAACAGACTTGGGGTTACTTGTGTTTTAGGCTTTCCCCTTGGCGGCTAGGTAGGTGCACCCACACATGTGAGGTACCGTTTTCATCGGGACACCTGTGGGAACGCGGGACGGTAGGCCATGTGTTGTGGGGGGCGTGTTTCGATGGGTGCGGCGAGTGAAATGTGCGGAAAAAGCGTTTTTTCCCCCACATTTCCGACTTTGCAGGGCTGTCTGGGTAAAAAAATCTGGGGCGATGGGCGCAAATCACACCTCTGCGGATTCCCACGGGTGTCCTCTTTTCGAAAATGCATGGGGTTCCCTGTTTTCCTCGGTGGCTTGGACACCCGAGGCCCATATCTGTAAGTTGCGCCGGTCGGCAGAATGTCGGAGATTTCCCTCTGACAACAGACTTGGGGTTACTTGTGTTTTAGGCTTTCCCCTTGGCGGCCAGGTAGGTGCACCCACACATGTGAGGTACCGTTTTCATCGGGACACCTGTGGGAACGCGGGACGGTAGGCCATGTGTTGTGGGGGGCGCGTTTAGATGGGTGCGGCGAGCGAAATGTGCGGAAAAAGCGTTTTTTTCCCCACATTTCCGACTTTGCAGGGCTGTCTGGGTAAAAAAATCTGGGGCGATGGGCGCAAATCACACCTCTGCGGATTCCCACGGGTGTCCTCTTTTCGAAAATGCATGGGGTTCCCTGTTTTCCTCGGTGGCTTGGACACCCGAGGCCCATATCTGTAAGTTGCGCCGGTCGGCAGAATGGACAACAGACTTGGGGTTACTTGTGTTTTAGGCTTTCCCCTTGACGGCCAGGTAGGTGCACCCACACATGTGAGGTACCGTTTTCATCGGGACACCTGTGGGAACGCGGGACAGTAGGCCATGTGTTGTGGGGGGCGTGTTTCGATGGGTGCGGCGAGCGAAATGTGCGGAAAAAGCGTTTTTTTCCCCACATTTCCGACTTTGCAGGGCTGTCTGGGTAAAAAAATCTGGGGCGATGGGCGCAAATCACACCTCTGCGGATTCCCACGGGTGTCCTCTTTTCGAAAATGCATGGGGTTCCCTGTTTTCCTCGGTGGCTTGGACACCCGAGGCCCATATCTGTAAGTTGCGCCGGTCGGCAGAATGTCGGAGATTTCCTTCTGACAACAGACTTGGGGTTACTTGTGTTTTAGGCTTTCCCCTTGGCGGCCAGGTAGGTGCACCCACACATGTGAGGTACCGTTTTCATCGGGACACCTGTGGGAACGCGGGACGGTAGGCCATGTGTTGTGGGGGGCGTGTTTCGATGGGTGCGGCGAGCGAAATGTGCGGAAAAAGCGGTTTTTTCCCCACATTTCCGACTTTGCAGGGCTGTCTGGGTAAAAAAATCTGGGGCGATGGGCGCAAATCACACCTCTGCGGATTCCCACGGGTGTCCTCTTTTCGAAAATGCATGGGGTTCCCTGTTTTCCTCGCTGGCTTGGACACCCGAGGCCCATATCTGTAAGTTGCGCCGGTCGGCAGAATGGACAACAGACTTGGGGTTACTTGTGTTTTAGGCTTTCCCCTTGGCGGCCAGGTAGGTGCACCCACACATGTGAGGTACCGTTTTCATCGGTACACCTGTGGGAACGCGGGACGGTAGGCCATGTGTTGTGGGGGGCGTGTTTCGATGGGTGCGGCGAGTGAAATGTGCGGAAAAAGCGTTTTTTCCCCCACATTTCCGACTTTGCAGGGCTGTCTGGGTAAAAAAATCTGGGGCGATGGGCGCAAATCACACCTCTGCGGATTCCCACGGGTGTCCTCTTTTCGAAAATGCATGGGGTTCCCTGTTTTCCTCGGTGGCTTGGACACCCGAGGCCCATATCTGTAAGTTGCGCCGGTCGGCAGTATGTCGGAGATTTCCCTCTGACAACAGACTTGGGGTTACTTGTGTTTTAGGCTTTCCCCTTGGCGGCCAGGTAGGTGCACCCACACATGTGAGGTACCGTTTTCATCGGGACACCTGTGGGAACGCGGGACGGTAGGCCATGTGTTGTGGGGGGCGCGTTTCGATGGGTGCGGCGAGCGAAATGTGCGGGAAAAGCGTTTTTTCCCCCACATTTCCGACTTTGCAGGGCTGTCTGGGTAAAAAAATCTGGGGCGATGGGCGCAAATCACACCTCTGCGGATTCCCACGGGTGTCCTCTTTTCGAAAATGCATGGGGTTCCCTGTTTCCCTCGGTGGCTTGGACACCCGAGGCCCATATCTGTAAGTTGCGCCGGTCGGCAGAATGTCGGAGATTTCCCTCTGACAACAGACTTGGGGTTACTTGTGTTTTAGGCTTTCCCCTTGGCGGCCAGGTAGGTGCACCCACACATGTGAGGTACCGTTTTCATCGGGACACCTGTGGGAACGCGGGACGGTAGGCCATGTGTTGTGGGGGGCGCGTTTCGATGGGTGCGGCGAGCGAAATGTGCGGAAAAAGCGTTTTTTTCCCCACATTTCCGACTTTGCAGGGCTGTCTGGGTGAAAAAATCTGGGCCGATGGGCGCAAATCACACCTCTGCGGATTCCCACGGGTGTCCTCTTTTCGAAAATGCATGGGGTTCCCTGTTTTCCTCGGTGGCTTGGACACCCGAGGCCCATATCTGTAAGTTGCGCCGGTCGGCAGAATGGACAACAGACTTGGGGTTACTTGTGTTTTAGGCTTTCCCCTTGGCGGCCAGGTAGGTGCACCCACACATGTGAGGTACCGTTTTCATCGGGACACCTGTGGGAACGCGGGACGGTAGGCCATGTGTTGTGGAGGGCGTGTTTCGATGGGTGCGGCGAGCGAAATGTGCGGAAAAAGCGTTTTTTTCCCCACATTTCCGACTTTGCAGGGCTGTCTGGGTAAAAAAATCTGGGGCGATGGGCGCAAATCACACCTCTGCGGATTCCCGCGGGTGTCCACTTTTCGAAAATGCATGGGGTTCCCTGTTTTCCTCGGTGGCTTGGACACCCGAGGCCCATATCTGTAAGTTGCGCCGGTCGCCAGAATGTCGGAGATTTCCCTCTGACAACAGACTTGGGGTTACTTGTGTTTTAGGCTTTCCCCTTGGCGGCCAGGTAGGTGCACCCACACATGTGAGGTACCGTTTTCATCGGGACACCTGTGGGAACGCGGGACGGTAGGCCATGTGTTGTGGGGGGCGTGTTTCGATGGGTGCGGCGAGTGAAATGTGCGGAAAAAGCGTTTTTTCCCCCACATTTCCGACTTTGCAGGGCTGTCTGGGTAAAAAAATCTGGGGCGATGGGCGCAAATCACACCTCTGCGGATTCCCACGGGTGTCCTCTTTTCGAAAATGCATGGGGTTCCCTGTTTTCCTCGGTGGCTTGGACACCCGAGGCCCATATCTGTAAGTTGCGCCGGTCGGCAGAATGTCGGAGATTTCCCTCTGACAACAGACTTGGGGTTACTTGTGTTTTAGGCTTTCCCCTTGGCGGCCAGGTAGGTGCACCCACACATGTGAGGTACCGTTTTCATCGGGACACCTGTGGGAACGCGGGACGGTAGGCCATGTGTTGTGGGGGGCGCGTTTCGATGGGTGCGGCGAGCGAAATGTGCGGGAAAAGCGTTTTTTCCCCCACATTTCCGACTTTGCAGGGCTGTCTGGGTAAAAAAATCTGGGGCGATGGGCGCAAATCACACCTCTGCGGATTCCCACGGGTGTCCTCTTTTCGAAAATGCATGGGGTTCCCTGTTTCCCTCGGTGGCTTGGACACCCGAGGCCCATATCTGTAAGTTGCGCCGGTCGGCAGAATGGACAACAGACTTGGGGTTACTTGTGTTTTAGGCTTTCCCCTTGGCGGCCAGGTAGGTGCACCCACACATGTGAGGTACCGTTTTCATCGCGACACCTGTGGGAACGCGGGACGGTAGGCCATGTGTTGTGGGGGGCGTGTTTCGATGGGTGCGGCGAGCGAAATGTGCGGAAAAAGCGGTTTTTTCCCCACATTTCCGACTTTGCAGGGCTGTCTGGGTAAAAAAATCTGGGGCGATGGGCGCAAATCACACCTCTGCGGATTCCCACGGGTGTCCTCTTTTCGAAAATGCATGGGGTTCCCTGTTTTCCTCGGTGGCTTGGACACCCGAGGCCCATATCTGTAAGTTGCGCCGGTCGGCAGAATGTCGGAGATTTCCCTCTGACAACAGACTTGGGGTTACTTGTGTTTTAGGCTTTCCCCTTGGCGGCCAGGTAGGTGCACCCACACATGTGAGGTACCGTTTTCATCGGGACACCTGTGGGAACGCGGGACGGTAGGCCATGTGTTGTGGGGGGCGTGTTTCGATGGGTGCGGCGAGCGAAATGTGCGGAAAAAGCGTCTTTTTCCCCACATTTCCGACTTTGCAGGGCTGTCTGGGTAAAAAAATCTGGGGCGATGGGCGCAAATCACACCTCTGCGGATTCCCACGGGTGTCCTCTTTTCGAAAATGCATGGGGTTCCCTGTTTTCCTCGGTGGCTTGGACACCCAAGGCCCATATCTGTAAGTTCTGCCGGTCGGCAGAATGGACAACAGACTTGGGGTTACTTGTGTTTTAGGCTTTCCCCTTGGCGGCCAGGTAGGTGCACCCACACATGTGAGGTACCATTTTCATCGGGACACCTGTGGGAACGCGGGACGGTAGGCCATGTGTTGTGGGGGGCGTGTTTCGATGGGTGCGGCGAGTGAAATGTGCGGAAAAAGCGTTTTTTCCCCCACATTTCCGACTTTGCAGGGCTGTCTGGGTAAAAAAATCTGGGGCGATGGGCGCAAATCACACCTCTGCGGATTCCCACGGGTGTCCTCTTTTCGAAAATGCATGGGGTTCCCTGTTTTCCTCGGTGGCTTGGACACCCGAGGCCCATATCTGTAAGTTGCGCCGGTCGGCAGAATGTCGGAGATTTCCCTCTGACAACAGACTTGGGGTTACTTGTGTTTTAGGCTTTCCCCTTGGCGGCCAGGTAGGTGCACCCACACATGTGAGGTACCGTTTTCATCGGGACACCTGTGGGAACGCGGGACGGTAGGCCATGTGTTGTGGGGGGCGCGTTTCGATGGGTGCGGCGAGCGAAATGTGCGGAAAAAGCGTTTTTTTCCCCACATTTCCGACTTTGCAGGGCTGTCTGGGTAAAAAAATCTGGGGCGATGGGCGCAAATCACACCTCTGCGGATTCCCACGGGTGTCCTCTTTTCGAAAATGCATGGGGTTCCTGTTTTCCTCGGTGGCTTGGACACCCGAGGCCCATATCTGTAAGTTGCGCCGGTCGGCAGAATGGACAACAGACTTGGGGTTACTTGTGTTTTAGGCTTTCCCCTTGGCGGCCAGGTAGGTGCACCCACACATGTGAGGTACCGTTTTCATCGGGACACCTGTGGGAACGCGGGACGGTAGGCCATGTGTTGTGGGGGGCGTGTTTCGATGGGTGCGGCGAGCGAAATGTGCGGAAAAAGCGTTTTTTTCCCCACATTTCCGACTTTGCAGGGCTGTCTGGGTAAAAAAATCTGGGGCGATGGGCGCAAATCACACCTCTGCGGATTCCCACGGGTGTCCTCTTTTCGAAAATGCATGGGGTTCCCTGTTTTCCTCGGTGGCTTGGACACCCGAGGCCCATATCTGTAAGTTGCGGCGGTCGGCAGAATGTCGGAGATTTCCTTCTGACAACAGACTTGGGGTTACTTGTGTTTTAGGCTTTCCCCTTGGCGGCCAGGTAGGTGCACCCACACATGTGAGGTACCGTTTTCATCGGGACACCTGTGGGAACGCGGGACGGTAGGCCATGTGTTGTGGGGGGCGTGTTTCGATGGGTGCGGCGAGCGAAATGTGCGGAAAAAGCGTTTTTTTCCCCACATTTCCGACTTTGCAGGGCTGTCTGGGTAAAAAAATCTGGGGCGATGGGCGCAAATCACACCTCTGCGGATTCCCACGGGTGTCCTCTTTTCGAAAATGCATGGGGTTCCCTGTTTTCCTCGCTGGCTTGGACACCCGAGGCCCATATCTGTAAGTTGCGCCGGTCGGCAAAATGTCGGAGATTTCCCTCTGACAACAGACTTGGGGTTACTTGTGTTTTAGGCTTTCCCCTTGGCGGCCAGGTAGGTGCACCCACACATGTGAGGTACCGTTTTCATCGGGACACCTGTGGGAACGCGGGACGGTGGGCCATGTGTTGTGGGGGGCCTGTTTCGATGGGTGCGGCGAGCGAAATGTGCGGAAAAAGTGTTTTTTTCCCCACATTTCCGACTTTGCAGGGCTGTCTGGGTAAAAAAATCTGGGGCGATGGGCGCAAATCACACCTCTGCGGATTCCCACGGGTGTCCTCTTTTCGAAAATGCATGGGGTTCCCTGTTTTCCTCGGTGGCTTGGACACCCGAGGCCCATATCTGTAAGTTGCGCCGGTCGGCAGAATGGACAACAGACTTGGGGTTACTTGTGTTTTAGGCTTTCCCCTTGGCGGCCAGGTAGGTGCACCCATACATGTGAGGTACCGTTTTCATCGGTACACCTGTGGGAACGCGGGACGGTAGGCCATGTGTTGTGGGGGGCGTGTTTCGATGGGTGCGGCGAGTGAAATGTGCGGAAAAAGCGTTTTTTCCCCCACATTTCCGACTTTGCAGGGCTGTCTGGGTAAAAAAATCTGGGGCGATGGGCGCAAATCACACCTCTGCGGATTCCCACGGGTGTCCTCTTTTCGAAAATGCATGGGGTTCCCTGTTTTCCTCGGTGGCTTGGACACCCGAGGCCCATATCTGTAAGTTGCGCCGGTCGGCAGATTGTCGGAGATTTCCCTCTGACAACAGACTTGGGGTTACTTGTGTTTTAGGCTTTCCCCTTGGCGGCCAGGTAGGTGCACCCACACATGTGAGGTACCGTTTTCATCGGGACACCTGTGGGAACGCGGGACGGTAGGCCATGTGTTGTGGGGGGCGCGTTTCGATGGGTGCGGCGAGCGAAATGTGCGGGAAAAGCGTTTTTTCCCCCACATTTCCGACTTTGCAGGGCTGTCTGGGTAAAAAAATCTGGGGCGATGGGCGCAAATCACACATCTGCGGATTACCACGGGTGTCCTCTTTTCGAAAATGCATGGGGTTCCCTGTTTCCCTCGATGGCTTGGACACCCGAGGCCCATATCTGTAAGTTGCGCCGGTCGGCAGAATGTCGGAGATTTCCCTCTGACAACAGACTTGGGGTTACTTGTGTTTTAGGCTTTCCCCTTGGCGGCCAGGTAGGTGCACCCACACATGTGAGGTACCGTTTTCATCGGGACACCTGTGGGAACGCGGGACGGTAGGCCATGTGTTGTGGGGGGCGCGTTTCGATGGGTGCGGCGAGCGAAATGTGCGGAAAAAGCGTTTTTTTCCCCACATTTCCGACTTTGCAGGGCTGTCTGGGTAAAAAAATCTGGGGCGATGGGCGCAAATCACACCTCTGCAGATTCCCACGGGTGTCCTCTTTTCGAAAATGCATGGGGTTCCCTGTTTTCCTTGGTGGCTTGGACACCCGAGGCCCATATCTGTAAGTTGCGCCGGTCGGCAGAATGGACAACAGACTTGGGGTTACTTGTGTTTTAGGCTTTCCCCTTGGCGGCCAGGTAGGTGCACCCACACATGTGAGGTACCGTTTTCATCGGGACACCTGTGGGAACGCGGGACGGTAGGCCATGTGTTGTGGGGGGCGTGTTTCGATGGGTGCGGCGAGCGAAATGTGCGGAAAAAGCGTTTTTTTCCCCACATTTCCGACTTTGCAGGGCTGTCTGGGTAAAAAAATCTGGGGCGATGGGCGCAAATCACACCTCTGCGGATTCCCACGGGTGTCCTCTTTTCGAAAATGCATGGGGTTCCCTGTTTTCCTCGGTGGCTTGGACACCCGAGGCCCATATCTGTAAGTTGCGCCGGTCGGCAGAATGTCGGAGATTTCCCTCTGACAACAGACTTGGGGTTACTTGTGTTTTAGGCTTTCCCCTTGGCGGCCAGGTAGGTGCACCCACACATGTGAGGTACCGTTTTCATCGGGACACCTGTGGGAACGCGGGACGGTAGGCCATGTGTTGTGGGGGGCGCGTTTCGATGGGTGCGGCGAGCGAAATGTGCGGAAAAAGCATTTTTTTCCCCACATTTCCGACTTTGCAGGGCTGTCTGGGTAAAAAAATCTGGGGCGATGGGCGCAAATCACACCTCTGCGGATTCCCACGGGTGTCCTCTTTTCGAAAATGCATGGGGTTCCCTGTTTTCCTCGCTGGCTTGGACACCCGAGGCCCATATCTGTAAGTTGCGCCGGTCGGCAGAATGTCTGAGATTTCCCTCTGACAACAGACTTGGGGTTACTTGTGTTTTAGGCTTTCCCCTTGGCGGCCAGGTAGGTGCACCCACACATGTGAGGTACCGTTTTCATCGGGACACCTGTGGGAACGCGGGACGGTGGGCCATGTGTTGTGGGGGGCGTGTTTAGATGGGTGCGGCGAGCGAAATGTGCGGAAAAAGCGTTTTTTTCCCCACATTTCCGACTTTGCAGGGCTGTCTGGGTAAAATAATCTGGGGCGATGGGCGCAAATCACACCTCTGCGGATTCCCACGGGTGTCCTCTTTTCGAAAATGCATGGGGTTCCCTGTTTTCCTCGGTGGCTTGGACACCCGAGGCCCATATCTGTAAGTTGCGCCGGTCGGCAGAATGTCGGAGATTTCCCTCTGACAACAGACTTGGGGTTACTTGTGTTTTAGGCTTTCCCCTTGGCGGCCAGGTAGGTGCACCCACACATGTGAGGTACCGTTTTCATCGGGACACCTGTGGGAACGCGGGACGGTAGGCCATGTGTTGTGGGGGGCGCGTTTCGATGGGTGCGGCGAGCGAAATGTGCGGAAAAAGCGTTTTTTTCCCCACATTTCCGACTTTGCAGGGCTGTCTGGGTAAAAAAATCTGGGGCGATGGGCGCAAATCACACCTCTGCGGATTCCCACGGGTGTCCTCTTTTCGAAAATGCATGGGGTTCCCTGTTTTCCTCGGTGGCTTGGACACCCGAGGTCCATATCTGTAAGTTGCGCCGGTCGGCAGAATGGACAACAGACTTGGGGTTACTTGTGTTTTAGGCTTTCCCCTTGGCGGCCAGGTAGGTGCACCCACACATGTGAGGTACCGTTTTCATCGGGACACCTGTGGGAACGCGGGACGGTAGGCCATGTGTTGTGGGGGGCGTGTTTCGATGGGTGCGGCGAGTGAAATGTGCGGAAAAAGCGTTTTTTCCCCCACATTTCCGACTTTGCAGGGCTGTCTGGGTAAAAAAATCTGGGGCGATGGGCGCAAATCACACCTCTGCGGATTCCCACGGGGGTCCTCTTTTCGAAAATGCATGGGGTTCCCTGTTTTCCTCGGTGGCTTGGACACCCGAGGCCCATATCTGTAAGTTGCGCCGGTCGGCAGAATGTCGGAGATTTCCCTCTGACAACAGACTTGGGGTTACTTGTGTTTTAGGCTTTCCCCTTGGCGGCCAGGTAGGTGCACCCACACATGTGAGGTACCGTTTTCATCGGGACACCTGTGGGAACGCGGGACGGTAGGCCATGTGTTGTGGGGGGCGCGTTTCGATGGGTGCGGCGAGCGAAATGTGCGGAAAAAGCGTTTTTTTCCCCACATTTCCGACTTTGCAGGGCTGTCTGGGTAAAAAAATCTGGGGCGATGGGCGCAAATCACACCTCTGCGGATTCCCACGGGTGTCCTCTTTTCGAAAATGCATGGGGTTCCCTGTTTTCCTCGGTGGCTTGGACACCCGAGGCCCATATCTGTAAGTTGCGCCGGTCGGCAGAATGGACAACAGACTTGGGGTTACTTGTGTTTTAGGCTTTCCCCTTGGCGGCCAGGTAGGTGCACCCACACATGTGAGGTACCGTTTTCATCGCGACACCTGTGGGAACGCGGGACGGTAGGCCATGTGTTGTGGGGGGCGTTTTTCGATGGGTGCGGCGAGCGAAATGTGCGGAAAAAGCGGTTTTTTCCCCACATTTCCGACTTTGCAGGGATGTCTGGGTAAAAAAATCTGGGGCGATGGGCACAAATCACACCTCTGCGGATTCCCACGGGTGTCCTCTTTTCGAAAATGCATGGGGTTCCCTGTTTTCCTCGCTGGCTTGGACACCCGAGGCCCATATCTGTAAGTTGCGCCGGTCGGCAGAATGTCGGAGATTTCCCTCTGACAACAGACTTGGGGTTACTTGTGTTTTAGGCTTTCCCCTTGGCGGCCAGGTAGGTGCACCCACACATGTGAGGTACCGTTTTCATCGGGACACCTGTGGGAACGCGGGACGGTAGGCCATGTGTTGTGGGGGGCGTGTTTCGATGGGTGCGGCGAGCGAAATGTGCGGAAAAAGCGTCTTTTTCCCCACATTTCCGACTTTGCAGGGCTGTCTGGGTAAAAAAATCTGGGGCGATGGGCGCAAATCACACCTCTGCGGATTCCCACGGGTGTCCTCTTTTCGAAAATGCATGGGGTTCCCTGTTTTCCTCGGTGGCTTGGACACCCGAGGCCCATATCTGTAAGTTGCGCCGGTCGGCAGAATGGACAACAGACTTGGGGTTACTTGTGTTTTAGGCTTTCCCCTTGGCGGCTAGGTAGGTGCACCCACACATGTGAGGTACCGTTTTCATCGGGACACCTGTGGGAACGCGGGACGGTAGGCCATGTGTTGTGGGGGGCGTGTTTCGATGGGTGCGGCGAGTGAAATGTGCGGAAAAAGCGTTTTTTCCCCCACATTTCCGACTTTGCAGGGCTGTCTGGGTAAAAAAATCTGGGGCGATGGGCGCAAATCACACCTCTGCGGATTCCCACGGGTGTCCTCTTTTCGAAAATGCATGGGGTTCCCTGTTTTCCTCGGTGGCTTGGACACCCGAGGCCCATATCTGTAAGTTGCGCCGGTCGGCAGAATGTCGGAGATTTCCCTCTGACAACAGACTTGGGGTTACTTGTGTTTTAGGCTTTCCCCTTGGCGGCCAGGTAGGTGCACCCACACATGTGAGGTACCGTTTTCATCGGGACACCTGTGGGAACGCGGGACGGTAGGCCATGTGTTGTGGGGGGCGCGTTTAGATGGGTGCGGCGAGCGAAATGTGCGGAAAAAGCGTTTTTTTCCCCACATTTCCGACTTTGCAGGGCTGTCTGGGTAAAAAAATCTGGGGCGATGGGCGCAAATCACACCTCTGCGGATTCCCACGGGTGTCCTCTTTTCGAAAATGCATGGGGTTCCCTGTTTTCCTCGGTGGCTTGGACACCCGAGGCCCATATCTGTAAGTTGCGCCGGTCGGCAGAATGGACAACAGACTTGGGGTTACTTGTGTTTTAGGCTTTCCCCTTGACGGCCAGGTAGGTGCACCCACACATGTGAGGTACCGTTTTCATCGGGACACCTGTGGGAACGCGGGACAGTAGGCCATGTGTTGTGGGGGGCGTGTTTCGATGGGTGCGGCGAGCGAAATGTGCGGAAAAAGCGTTTTTTTCCCCACATTTCCGACTTTGCAGGGCTGTCTGGGTAAAAAAATCTGGGGCGATGGGCGCAAATCACACCTCTGCGGATTCCCACGGGTGTCCTCTTTTCGAAAATGCATGGGGTTCCCTGTTTTCCTCGGTGGCTTGGACACCCGAGGCCCATATCTGTAAGTTGCGCCGGTCGGCAGAATGTCGGAGATTTCCTTCTGACAACAGACTTGGGGTTACTTGTGTTTTAGGCTTTCCCCTTGGCGGCCAGGTAGGTGCACCCACACATGTGAGGTACCGTTTTCATCGGGACACCTGTGGGAACGCGGGACGGTAGGCCATGTGTTGTGGGGGGCGTGTTTCGATGGGTGCGGCGAGCGAAATGTGCGGAAAAAGCGGTTTTTTCCCCACATTTCCGACTTTGCAGGGCTGTCTGGGTAAAAAAATCTGGGGCGATGGGCGCAAATCACACCTCTGCGGATTCCCACGGGTGTCCTCTTTTCGAAAATGCATGGGGTTCCCTGTTTTCCTCGCTGGCTTGGACACCCGAGGCCCATATCTGTAAGTTGCGCCGGTCGGCAGAATGGACAACAGACTTGGGGTTACTTGTGTTTTAGGCTTTCCCCTTGGCGGCCAGGTAGGTGCACCCACACATGTGAGGTACCGTTTTCATCGGTACACCTGTGGGAACGCGGGACGGTAGGCCATGTGTTGTGGGGGGCGTGTTTCGATGGGTGCGGCGAGTGAAATGTGCGGAAAAAGCGTTTTTTCCCCCACATTTCCGACTTTGCAGGGCTGTCTGGGTAAAAAAATCTGGGGCGATGGGCGCAAATCACACCTCTGCGGATTCCCACGGGTGTCCTCTTTTCGAAAATGCATGGGGTTCCCTGTTTTCCTCGGTGGCTTGGACACCCGAGGCCCATATCTGTAAGTTGCGCCGGTCGGCAGTATGTCGGAGATTTCCCTCTGACAACAGACTTGGGGTTACTTGTGTTTTAGGCTTTCCCCTTGGCGGCCAGGTAGGTGCACCCACACATGTGAGGTACCGTTTTCATCGGGACACCTGTGGGAACGCGGGACGGTAGGCCATGTGTTGTGGGGGGCGCGTTTCGATGGGTGCGGCGAGCGAAATGTGCGGGAAAAGCGTTTTTTCCCCCACATTTCCGACTTTGCAGGGCTGTCTGGGTAAAAAAATCTGGGGCGATGGGCGCAAATCACACCTCTGCGGATTCCCACGGGTGTCCTCTTTTCGAAAATGCATGGGGTTCCCTGTTTCCCTCGGTGGCTTGGACACCCGAGGCCCATATCTGTAAGTTGCGCCGGTCGGCAGAATGTCGGAGATTTCCCTCTGACAACAGACTTGGGGTTACTTGTGTTTTAGGCTTTCCCCTTGGCGGCCAGGTAGGTGCACCCACACATGTGAGGTACCGTTTTCATCGGGACACCTGTGGGAACGCGGGACGGTAGGCCATGTGTTGTGGGGGGCGCGTTTCGATGGGTGCGGCGAGCGAAATGTGCGGAAAAAGCGTTTTTTTCCCCACATTTCCGACTTTGCAGGGCTGTCTGGGTGAAAAAATCTGGGCCGATGGGCGCAAATCACACCTCTGCGGATTCCCACGGGTGTCCTCTTTTCGAAAATGCATGGGGTTCCCTGTTTTCCTCGGTGGCTTGGACACCCGAGGCCCATATCTGTAAGTTGCGCCGGTCGGCAGAATGGACAACAGACTTGGGGTTACTTGTGTTTTAGGCTTTCCCCTTGGCGGCCAGGTAGGTGCACCCACACATGTGAGGTACCGTTTTCATCGGGACACCTGTGGGAACGCGGGACGGTAGGCCATGTGTTGTGGAGGGCGTGTTTCGATGGGTGCGGCGAGCGAAATGTGCGGAAAAAGCGTTTTTTTCCCCACATTTCCGACTTTGCAGGGCTGTCTGGGTAAAAAAATCTGGGGCGATGGGCGCAAATCACACCTCTGCGGATTCCCGCGGGTGTCCACTTTTCGAAAATGCATGGGGTTCCCTGTTTTCCTCGGTGGCTTGGACACCCGAGGCCCATATCTGTAAGTTGCGCCGGTCGCCAGAATGTCGGAGATTTCCCTCTGACAACAGACTTGGGGTTACTTGTGTTTTAGGCTTTCCCCTTGGCGGCCAGGTAGGTGCACCCACACATGTGAGGTACCGTTTTCATCGGGACACCTGTGGGAACGCGGGACGGTAGGCCATGTGTTGTGGGGGGCGTGTTTCGATGGGTGCGGCGAGTGAAATGTGCGGAAAAAGCGTTTTTTCCCCCACATTTCCGACTTTGCAGGGCTGTCTGGGTAAAAAAATCTGGGGCGATGGGCGCAAATCACACCTCTGCGGATTCCCACGGGTGTCCTCTTTTCGAAAATGCATGGGGTTCCCTGTTTTCCTCGGTGGCTTGGACACCCGAGGCCCATATCTGTAAGTTGCGCCGGTCGGCAGAATGTCGGAGATTTCCCTCTGACAACAGACTTGGGGTTACTTGTGTTTTAGGCTTTCCCCTTGGCGGCCAGGTAGGTGCACCCACACATGTGAGGTACCGTTTTCATCGGGACACCTGTGGGAACGCGGGACGGTAGGCCATGTGTTGTGGGGGGCGCGTTTCGATGGGTGCGGCGAGCGAAATGTGCGGGAAAAGCGTTTTTTCCCCCACATTTCCGACTTTGCAGGGCTGTCTGGGTAAAAAAATCTGGGGCGATGGGCGCAAATCACACCTCTGCGGATTCCCACGGGTGTCCTCTTTTCGAAAATGCATGGGGTTCCCTGTTTCCCTCGGTGGCTTGGACACCCGAGGCCCATATCTGTAAGTTGCGCCGGTCGGCAGAATGGACAACAGACTTGGGGTTACTTGTGTTTTAGGCTTTCCCCTTGGCGGCCAGGTAGGTGCACCCACACATGTGAGGTACCGTTTTCATCGCGACACCTGTGGGAACGCGGGACGGTAGGCCATGTGTTGTGGGGGGCGTGTTTCGATGGGTGCGGCGAGCGAAATGTGCGGAAAAAGCGGTTTTTTCCCCACATTTCCGACTTTGCAGGGCTGTCTGGGTAAAAAAATCTGGGGCGATGGGCGCAAATCACACCTCTGCGGATTCCCACGGGTGTCCTCTTTTCGAAAATGCATGGGGTTCCCTGTTTTCCTCGGTGGCTTGGACACCCGAGGCCCATATCTGTAAGTTGCGCCGGTCGGCAGAATGTCGGAGATTTCCCTCTGACAACAGACTTGGGGTTACTTGTGTTTTAGGCTTTCCCCTTGGCGGCCAGGTAGGTGCACCCACACATGTGAGGTACCGTTTTCATCGGGACACCTGTGGGAACGCGGGACGGTAGGCCATGTGTTGTGGGGGGCGTGTTTCGATGGGTGCGGCGAGCGAAATGTGCGGAAAAAGCGTCTTTTTCCCCACATTTCCGACTTTGCAGGGCTGTCTGGGTAAAAAAATCTGGGGCGATGGGCGCAAATCACACCTCTGCGGATTCCCACGGGTGTCCTCTTTTCGAAAATGCATGGGGTTCCCTGTTTTCCTCGGTGGCTTGGACACCCAAGGCCCATATCTGTAAGTTCTGCCGGTCGGCAGAATGGACAACAGACTTGGGGTTACTTGTGTTTTAGGCTTTCCCCTTGGCGGCCAGGTAGGTGCACCCACACATGTGAGGTACCATTTTCATCGGGACACCTGTGGGAACGCGGGACGGTAGGCCATGTGTTGTGGGGGGCGTGTTTCGATGGGTGCGGCGAGTGAAATGTGCGGAAAAAGCGTTTTTTCCCCCACATTTCCGACTTTGCAGGGCTGTCTGGGTAAAAAAATCTGGGGCGATGGGCGCAAATCACACCTCTGCGGATTCCCACGGGTGTCCTCTTTTCGAAAATGCATGGGGTTCCCTGTTTTCCTCGGTGGCTTGGACACCCGAGGCCCATATCTGTAAGTTGCGCCGGTCGGCAGAATGTCGGAGATTTCCCTCTGACAACAGACTTGGGGTTACTTGTGTTTTAGGCTTTCCCCTTGGCGGCCAGGTAGGTGCACCCACACATGTGAGGTACCGTTTTCATCGGGACACCTGTGGGAACGCGGGACGGTAGGCCATGTGTTGTGGGGGGCGCGTTTCGATGGGTGCGGCGAGCGAAATGTGCGGAAAAAGCGTTTTTTTCCCCACATTTCCGACTTTGCAGGGCTGTCTGGGTAAAAAAATCTGGGGCGATGGGCGCAAATCACACCTCTGCGGATTCCCACGGGTGTCCTCTTTTCGAAAATGCATGGGGTTCCTGTTTTCCTCGGTGGCTTGGACACCCGAGGCCCATATCTGTAAGTTGCGCCGGTCGGCAGAATGGACAACAGACTTGGGGTTACTTGTGTTTTAGGCTTTCCCCTTGGCGGCCAGGTAGGTGCACCCACACATGTGAGGTACCGTTTTCATCGGGACACCTGTGGGAACGCGGGACGGTAGGCCATGTGTTGTGGGGGGCGTGTTTCGATGGGTGCGGCGAGCGAAATGTGCGGAAAAAGCGTTTTTTTCCCCACATTTCCGACTTTGCAGGGCTGTCTGGGTAAAAAAATCTGGGGCGATGGGCGCAAATCACACCTCTGCGGATTCCCACGGGTGTCCTCTTTTCGAAAATGCATGGGGTTCCCTGTTTTCCTCGGTGGCTTGGACACCCGAGGCCCATATCTGTAAGTTGCGGCGGTCGGCAGAATGTCGGAGATTTCCTTCTGACAACAGACTTGGGGTTACTTGTGTTTTAGGCTTTCCCCTTGGCGGCCAGGTAGGTGCACCCACACATGTGAGGTACCGTTTTCATCGGGACACCTGTGGGAACGCGGGACGGTAGGCCATGTGTTGTGGGGGGCGTGTTTCGATGGGTGCGGCGAGCGAAATGTGCGGAAAAAGCGTTTTTTTCCCCACATTTCCGACTTTGCAGGGCTGTCTGGGTAAAAAAATCTGGGGCGATGGGCGCAAATCACACCTCTGCGGATTCCCACGGGTGTCCTCTTTTCGAAAATGCATGGGGTTCCCTGTTTTCCTCGCTGGCTTGGACACCCGAGGCCCATATCTGTAAGTTGCGCCGGTCGGCAAAATGTCGGAGATTTCCCTCTGACAACAGACTTGGGGTTACTTGTGTTTTAGGCTTTCCCCTTGGCGGCCAGGTAGGTGCACCCACACATGTGAGGTACCGTTTTCATCGGGACACCTGTGGGAACGCGGGACGGTGGGCCATGTGTTGTGGGGGGCCTGTTTCGATGGGTGCGGCGAGCGAAATGTGCGGAAAAAGTGTTTTTTTCCCCACATTTCCGACTTTGCAGGGCTGTCTGGGTAAAAAAATCTGGGGCGATGGGCGCAAATCACACCTCTGCGGATTCCCACGGGTGTCCTCTTTTCGAAAATGCATGGGGTTCCCTGTTTTCCTCGGTGGCTTGGACACCCGAGGCCCATATCTGTAAGTTGCGCCGGTCGGCAGAATGGACAACAGACTTGGGGTTACTTGTGTTTTAGGCTTTCCCCTTGGCGGCCAGGTAGGTGCACCCATACATGTGAGGTACCGTTTTCATCGGTACACCTGTGGGAACGCGGGACGGTAGGCCATGTGTTGTGGGGGGCGTGTTTCGATGGGTGCGGCGAGTGAAATGTGCGGAAAAAGCGTTTTTTCCCCCACATTTCCGACTTTGCAGGGCTGTCTGGGTAAAAAAATCTGGGGCGATGGGCGCAAATCACACCTCTGCGGATTCCCACGGGTGTCCTCTTTTCGAAAATGCATGGGGTTCCCTGTTTTCCTCGGTGGCTTGGACACCCGAGGCCCATATCTGTAAGTTGCGCCGGTCGGCAGATTGTCGGAGATTTCCCTCTGACAACAGACTTGGGGTTACTTGTGTTTTAGGCTTTCCCCTTGGCGGCCAGGTAGGTGCACCCACACATGTGAGGTACCGTTTTCATCGGGACACCTGTGGGAACGCGGGACGGTAGGCCATGTGTTGTGGGGGGCGCGTTTCGATGGGTGCGGCGAGCGAAATGTGCGGGAAAAGCGTTTTTTCCCCCACATTTCCGACTTTGCAGGGCTGTCTGGGTAAAAAAATCTGGGGCGATGGGCGCAAATCACACATCTGCGGATTACCACGGGTGTCCTCTTTTCGAAAATGCATGGGGTTCCCTGTTTCCCTCGATGGCTTGGACACCCGAGGCCCATATCTGTAAGTTGCGCCGGTCGGCAGAATGTCGGAGATTTCCCTCTGACAACAGACTTGGGGTTACTTGTGTTTTAGGCTTTCCCCTTGGCGGCCAGGTAGGTGCACCCACACATGTGAGGTACCGTTTTCATCGGGACACCTGTGGGAACGCGGGACGGTAGGCCATGTGTTGTGGGGGGCGCGTTTCGATGGGTGCGGCGAGCGAAATGTGCGGAAAAAGCGTTTTTTTCCCCACATTTCCGACTTTGCAGGGCTGTCTGGGTAAAAAAATCTGGGGCGATGGGCGCAAATCACACCTCTGCAGATTCCCACGGGTGTCCTCTTTTCGAAAATGCATGGGGTTCCCTGTTTTCCTTGGTGGCTTGGACACCCGAGGCCCATATCTGTAAGTTGCGCCGGTCGGCAGAATGGACAACAGACTTGGGGTTACTTGTGTTTTAGGCTTTCCCCTTGGCGGCCAGGTAGGTGCACCCACACATGTGAGGTACCGTTTTCATCGGGACACCTGTGGGAACGCGGGACGGTAGGCCATGTGTTGTGGGGGGCGTGTTTCGATGGGTGCGGCGAGCGAAATGTGCGGAAAAAGCGTTTTTTTCCCCACATTTCCGACTTTGCAGGGCTGTCTGGGTAAAAAAATCTGGGGCGATGGGCGCAAATCACACCTCTGCGGATTCCCACGGGTGTCCTCTTTTCGAAAATGCATGGGGTTCCCTGTTTTCCTCGGTGGCTTGGACACCCGAGGCCCATATCTGTAAGTTGCGCCGGTCGGCAGAATGTCGGAGATTTCCCTCTGACAACAGACTTGGGGTTACTTGTGTTTTAGGCTTTCCCCTTGGCGGCCAGGTAGGTGCACCCACACATGTGAGGTACCGTTTTCATCGGGACACCTGTGGGAACGCGGGACGGTAGGCCATGTGTTGTGGGGGGCGCGTTTCGATGGGTGCGGCGAGCGAAATGTGCGGAAAAAGCATTTTTTTCCCCACATTTCCGACTTTGCAGGGCTGTCTGGGTAAAAAAATCTGGGGCGATGGGCGCAAATCACACCTCTGCGGATTCCCACGGGTGTCCTCTTTTCGAAAATGCATGGGGTTCCCTGTTTTCCTCGCTGGCTTGGACACCCGAGGCCCATATCTGTAAGTTGCGCCGGTCGGCAGAATGTCTGAGATTTCCCTCTGACAACAGACTTGGGGTTACTTGTGTTTTAGGCTTTCCCCTTGGCGGCCAGGTAGGTGCACCCACACATGTGAGGTACCGTTTTCATCGGGACACCTGTGGGAACGCGGGACGGTGGGCCATGTGTTGTGGGGGGCGTGTTTAGATGGGTGCGGCGAGCGAAATGTGCGGAAAAAGCGTTTTTTTCCCCACATTTCCGACTTTGCAGGGCTGTCTGGGTAAAATAATCTGGGGCGATGGGCGCAAATCACACCTCTGCGGATTCCCACGGGTGTCCTCTTTTCGAAAATGCATGGGGTTCCCTGTTTTCCTCGGTGGCTTGGACACCCGAGGCCCATATCTGTAAGTTGCGCCGGTCGGCAGAATGTCGGAGATTTCCCTCTGACAACAGACTTGGGGTTACTTGTGTTTTAGGCTTTCCCCTTGGCGGCCAGGTAGGTGCACCCACACATGTGAGGTACCGTTTTCATCGGGACACCTGTGGGAACGCGGGACGGTAGGCCATGTGTTGTGGGGGGCGCGTTTCGATGGGTGCGGCGAGCGAAATGTGCGGAAAAAGCGTTTTTTTCCCCACATTTCCGACTTTGCAGGGCTGTCTGGGTAAAAAAATCTGGGGCGATGGGCGCAAATCACACCTCTGCGGATTCCCACGGGTGTCCTCTTTTCGAAAATGCATGGGGTTCCCTGTTTTCCTCGGTGGCTTGGACACCCGAGGCCCATATCTGTAAGTTGCGCCGGTCGGCAGAATGGACAACAGACTTGAGGTTACTTGTGTTTTAGGCTTTCCCCTTGGCGGCCAGGTAGGTGCACCCACACATGTGAGGTACCGTTTTCATCGGGACACCTGTGGGAACTCGGGACAGTAGGCCATGTGTTGTGGGGGGCGTGTTTCGATGGGTGCGGCGAGCGAAATGTGCGGAAAAAGCGTTTTTTTCCCCACATTTCCGACTTTGCAGGGCTGTCTGGGTAAAAAAATCTGGGGCGATGGGCGCAAATCACACCTCTGCGGATTCCCACGGGTGTCCTCTTTTCGAAAATGCATGGGGTTCCCTGTTTTCCTCGGTGGCTTGGACACCCGAGGCCCATATCTGTAAGTTGCGCCGGTCGGCAGAATGTCGGAGATTTCCCTCTGACAACAGACTTGGGGTTACTTGTGTTTTAGGCTTTCCCCTTGGCGGCCAGGTAGGTGCACCCACACATGTGAGGTACCGTTTTCATCGGGACACCTGTGGGAACGCGGGACGGTAGGCCATGTGTTGTGGGGGGCGCGTTTCGATGGGTGCGGCGAGCGAAATGTGCGGAAAAAGCGTTTTTTTCCCCACATTTCCGACTTTGCAGGGCTGTCTGGGTAAAAAAATCTGGGGCGATGGGCGCAAATCACACCTCTGCGGATTCCCACGGGTGTCCTCTTTTCGAAAATGCATGGGGTTCCCTGTTTTCCTCGGTGGCTTGGACACCCGAGGCCCATATCTGTAAGTTGCGCCGGTCGGCAGAATGGACAACAGACTTGGGGTTACTTGTGTTTTAGGCTTTCCCCTTGGCGGCCAGGTAGGTGCACCCACACATGTGAGGTACCGTTTTCATCGGGACACCTGTGGGAACGCGGGACGGTAGGCCATGTGTTGTGGGGGGCGTGTTTCGATGGGTGCGGCGAGCGAAATGTGCGGAAAAAGCGTTTTTTTCCCCACATTTCCGACTTTGCAGGGCTGTCTGGGTAAAAAAATCTGGGGCGATGGGCGCAAATCACACCTCTGCGGATTCCCACGGGTGTCCTCTTTTCGAAAATGCATGGGGTTCCCTGTTTTCCTCGGTGGCTTGGACACCCGAGGCCCATATCTGTAAGTTGCGCCGGTCGGCAGAATGTCTGAGATTTCCCTCTGACAACAGACTTGGGGTTACTTGTGTTTTAGGCTTTCCCCTTGGCGGCCAGGTAGGTGCACCCACACATATGAGGTACCGTTTTCATCGGGACACCTGTGGGAACGCGGGACGGTAGGCCATGTGTTGTGGGGGGCGTGTTTCGATGGGTGCGGCGAGCGAAATGTGCGGAAAAAGCGTTTTTTTCCCCACATTTCCGACTTTGCAGGGCTGTCTGGGTAAAAAAATCTGGGGCGATGGGCGCAAATCACACCTCTGCGGATTCCCACGCGTGTCCTCTTTTCGAAAATGCATGGGGTTCCCTGTTTTCCTCGGTGGCTTGGACACCCGAGGCCCATATCTGTAAGTTGCGCCGGTCGGCAGAATGTCGGAGAGTTCCCTCTGACAACAGACTTGGGGTTACTTGTGTTTTAGGCTTTCCCCTTGGCGGCCAGGTAGGTGCACCCACACATGTGAGGTACCGTTTTCATCGGGACACCTGTGGGAACACGGGACGGTAGGCCATGTGTTGTGGGGGGCGCGTTTCGATGGGTGCGGCGAGCGAAATGTGCGGAAAAAGCGTTTTTTTCCCCACATTTCCGACTTTGCAGGGCTGTCTGGGTAAAAAAATCTGGGGCGATGGGCGCAAATCACACCTCTGCGGATTCCCACGGGTGTCCTCTTTTCGAAAATGCATGGGGTTCCCTGTTTTCCTCGGTGGCTTGGACACCCGAGGCCCATATCTGTAAGTTGCGCCGGTCGGCAGAATGGACAACAGACTTGGGGTTACTTGTGTTTTAGGCTTTCCCCTTGGCGGCCAGGTAGGTGCACCCACACATGTGAGGTACCGTTTTCATCGGGACACCTGTGGGAACGCGGGACGGTAGGCCATGTGTTGTGGGGGGTGCGTTTCGATGGGTGCGGCGAGCGAAATGTGCGGAAAAAGCGTTTTTTTCCCCACATTTCCGACTTTGCAGGGCTGTCTGGGTAAAAAAATCTGGGGCGATGGGCGCAAATCACACCTCTGCGGATTCCCACGGGTGTCCTCTTTTCGAAAATGCATGGGGTTCCCTGTTTTCCTCGGTGGCTTGGACACCCGAGGCCCATATCTGTAAGTTGCGCCGGTCGGCAGAATGTCGGAGATTTCCCTCTGACAACAGACTTGGGGTTACTTGTGTTTTAGGCTTTCCCCTTGGCGGCCAGGTAGGTGCACCCACACATGTGAGGTACCGTTTTCATCGGGACACCTGTGGGAACGCGGGACGGTAGGCCATGTGTTGTGGGGGGCGTGTTTCGATGGGTGCGGCGAGCGAAATGTGCGGAAAAAGCGTTTTTTTCCCCACATTTCCGACTTTGCAGGGCTGTCTGGGTAAAAAAATCTGGGGCGATGGGCGCAAATCACACCTCTGCGGATTCCCACGGGTGTCCTCTTTTCGAAAATGCATGGGGTTCCCTGTTTTCCTCGGTGGCTTGGACACCCGAGGCCCATATCTGTAAGTTGCGCCGGTCGGCAGAATGGACAACAGACTTGGGGTTACTTGTGTTTTAGGCTTTCCCCTTGGCGGCCAGGTAGGTGCACCCACACATGTGAGGTACCGTTTTCATCGGGACACCTGTGGGAACGCGGGACGGTAGGCCATGTGTTGTGGGGGGCGTGTTTCGATGGGTGCGGCGAGCGAAATGTGCGGAAAAAGCGTCTTTTTCCCCACATTTCTGACTTTGCAGGGCTGTCTGGGTAAAAAAATCTGGGGCGATGGGCGCAAATCACACCTCTGCGGATTCCCACGGGTGTCCTCTTTTCAAAAATGCATGGGGTTCCCTGTTTTCCTCGGTGGCTTGGACACCCGAGGCCCATATCTGTAAGTTGCGCCGGTCGGCAGAATGGACAACAGACTTGGGGTTACTTGTGTTTTAGGCTTTCCCCTTGGCGGCCAGGTAGGTGCACCCACACATGTGAGGTACCATTTTCATCGGGACACCTGTGGGAACGCGGGACGGTAGGCCATGTGTTGTGGGGGGCGTGTTTCGATGGGTGCGGCGAGTGAAATGTGCGGAAAAAGCGTTTTTTCCCCCACATTTCCGACTTTGCAGGGCTGTCTGGGTAAAAAAATCTGGGGCGATGGACGCAAATCACACCTCTGCAGATTCCCACGGGTGTCCTCTTTTCGAAAATGCATGGGGTTCCCTGTTTTCCTCGGTGGCTTGGACACCCGAGGCCCATATCTGTAAGTTGCGCCGGTCGGCAGAATGTCGGAGATTTCCCTCTGACAACAGACTTGGGGTTACTTGTGTTTTAGGCTTTCCCCTTGGCGGCCAGGTAGGTGCACCCACACATGTGAGGTACCGTTTTCATCGGGACACCTGTGGGAACGCGGGACGGTAGGCCATGTGTTGTGGGGGGCGCGTTTCGATGGGTGCGGCGAGCGAAATGTGCGGAAAAAGCGTTTTTTTCCCCACATTTCCGACTTTGCAGGGCTGTCTGGGTAAAAAAATCTGGGGCGATGGGCGCAAATCACACCTCTGCGGATTCCCACGGGTGTCCTCTTTTCGAAAATGCATGGGGTTCCCTGTTTTCCTCGGTGGCTTGGACACCCGAGGCCCATATCTGTAAGTTGCGCCGGTCGGCAGAATGTCGGAGATTTCCTTCTGACAACAGACTTGGGGTTACTTGTGTTTTAGGCTTTCCCCTTGGCGGCCAGGTAGGTGCACCCACACATGTGAGGTACCGTTTTCATCGGGACACCTGTGGGAACGCGGGACGGTAGGCCATGTGTTGTGGGGGGCGTGTTTCGATGGGTGCGGCGAGCGAAATGTGCGGAAAAAGCGGTTTTTTCCCCACATTTCCGACTTTGCAGGGCTGTCTGGGTAAAAAAATCTGGGGCGATGGGCGCAAATCACACCTCTGCGGATTCCCACGGGTGTCCTCTTTTCGAAAATGCATGGGGTTCCCTGTTTTCCTCGCTGGCTTGGACACCCGAGGCCCATATCTGTAAGTTGCGCCGGTCGGCAAAATGTCGGAGATTTCCCTCTGACAACAGACTTGGGGTTACTTGTGTTTTAGGCTTTCCCCTTGGCGGCCAGGTAGGTGCACCCACACATGTGAGGTACCGTTTTCATCGGGACACCTGTGGGAACGCGGGACGGTAGGCCATGTGTTGTGGGGGGCGTGTTTCGATGGGTGCGGCGAGCGAAATGTGCGGAAAAAGCGTTTTTTTCCCCACATTTCCGACTTTGCAGGGCTGTCTGGGTAAAAAAATCTGGGGCGATGGGCGCAAATCACACCTCTGCGGATTCCCACGGGTGTCCTCTTTTCGAAAATGCATGGGGTTCCCTGTTTTCCTCGGTGGCTTGGACACCCGAGGCCCATATCTGTAAGTTGCGCCGGTCGGCAGAATGGACAACAGACTTGGGGTTACTTGTGTTTTAGGCTTTCCCCTTGGCGGCCAGGTAGGTGCACCCACACATGTGAGGTACCGTTTTCATCGGTACACCTGTGGGAACGCGGGACGGTAGGCCATGTGTTGTGGGGGGCGTGTTTCGATGGGTGCGGCGAGTGAAATGTGCGGAAAAAGCGTTTTTTCCCCCACATTTCCGACTTTGCAGGGCTGTCTGGGTAAAAAAATCTGGGGCGATGGGCGCAAATCACACCTCTGCGGATTCCCACGGGTGTCCTCTTTTCGAAAATGCATGGGGTTCCCAGTTTTCCTCGGTGGCTTGGACACCCGAGGCCCATATCTGTAAGTTGCGCCGGTCGGCAGATTGTCGGAGATTTCCCTCTGACAACAGACTTGGGGTTACTTGTGTTTTAGGCTTTCCCCTTGGCGGCCAGGTAGGTGCACCCACACATGTGAGGTACCGTTTTCATCGGGACACCTGTGGGAACGCGGGACGGTAGGCCATGTGTTGTGGGGGGCGCGTTTCGATGGGTGCGGCGAGCGAAATGTGCGGGAAAAGCGTTTTTTCCCCCACATTTCCGAGTTTGCAGGGCTGTCTGGGTAAAAAAATCTGGGGCGATGGGCGCAAATCACACCTCTGCGGATTCCCACGGGTGTCCTCTTTTCGAAAATGCATGGGGTTCCCTGTTTCCCTCGGTGGCTTGGACACCCGAGGCCCATATCTGTAAGTTGCGCCGGTCGGCAGAATGTCGGAGATTTCCCTCTGACAACAGACTTGGGGTTACTTGTGTTTTAGGCTTTCCCCTTGGCGGCCAGGTAGGTGCACCCACACATGTGAGGTACCGTTTTCATCGGGACACCTGTGGGAACGCGGGACGGTAGGCCATGTGTTGTGGGGGGCGCGTTTCGATGGGTGCGGCGAGCGAAATGTGCGGAAAAAGCGTTTTTTTCCCCACATTTCCGACTTTGCAGGGCTGTCTGGGTAAAAAAATCTGGGGCGATGGGCGCAAATCACACCTCTGCGGATTCCCACGGGTGTCCTCTTTTCGAAAATGCATGGGGTTCCCTGTTTTCCTCGGTGGCTTGGACACCCGAGGCCCATATCTGTAAGTTGCGCCGGTCGGCAGAATGGACAACAGACTTGGGGTTACTTGTGTTTTAGGCTTTCCCCTTGGCGGCCAGGTAGGTGCACCCACACATGTGAGGTACCGTTTTCATCGGGACACCTGTGGGAACGCGGGACGGTAGGCCATGTGTTGTGGGGCGCGTGTTTCGATGGGTGCGGCGAGCGAAATGTGCGGAAAAAGCGTTTTTTTCCCCACATTTCCGACTTTGCAGGGCTGTCTGGGTAAAAAAATCTGGGGCGATGGGCGCAAATCACACCTCTGCGGATTCCCACGGGTGTCCTCTTTTCGAAAATGCATGGGGTTCCCTGTTTTCCTCGGTGGCTTGGACACCCGAGGCCCATATCTGTAAGTTGCGCCGGTCGGCAGAATGTCGGAGATTTCCCTCTGACAACAGACTTGGGGTTACTTGTGTTTTAGGCTTTCCCCTTGGCGGCCAGGTAGGTGCACCCACACATGTGAGGTACCGTTTTCATCGGGACACCTGTGGGAACGCGGGACGGTAGGCCATGTGTTGTGGGGGGCGCGTTTCGATGGGTGCGGCGAGCGAAATGTGCGGAAAAAGCGTTTTTTTCCCCACATTTCCGACTTTGCAGGGCTGTCTGGGTAAAAAAATCTGGGGCGATGGGCGCAAATCACACCTCTGCGGATTCCCACGGGTGTCCTCTTTTCGAAAATGCATGGGGTTCCCTGTTTTCCTCGCTGGCTTGGACACCCGAGGCCCATATCTGTAAGTTGCGCCGGTCGGCAGAATGTCTGAGATTTCCCTCTGACAACAGACTTGGGGTTACTTGTGTTTTAGGCTTTCCCCTTGGCGGCCAGGTAGGTGCACCCACACATGTGAGGTACCGTTTTCATCGGGACACCTGTGGGAACGCGGGACGGTAGGCCATGTGTTGTGGGGGGCGTGTTTCGATGGGTGCGGCGAGCGAAATGTGCGGAAAAAGCGTTTTTTTCCCCACATTTCCGACTTTGCAGGGCTGTCTGGGTAAAAAAATCTGGGGCGATGGGCGCAAATCACACCTCTGCGGATTCCCACGGGTGTCCTCTTTTCGAAAATGCATGGGGTTCCCTGTTTTCCTCGGTGGCTTGGACACCCGAGGCCCATATCTGTAAGTTGCGCCGGTCGGCAGAATGTCGGAGATTTCCCTCTGACAACAGACTTGGGGTTACTTGTGTTTTAGGCTTTCCCCTTGGCGGCCAGGTAGGTGCACCCACACATGTGAGGTACCGTTTTCATCGGGACACCTGTGGGAACGCGGGACGGTAGGCCATGTGTTGTGGGGGGCGCGTTTCGATGGGTGCGGCGAGCGAAATGTGCGGAAAAAGCGTTTTTTTCCCCACATTTCCGACTTTGCAGGGCTGTCTGGGTAAAAAAATCTGGGGCGATGGGCGCAAATCACACCTCTGCGGATTCCCACGGGTGTCCTCTTTTCGAAAATGCATGGGGTTCCCTGTTTTCCTCGGTGGCTTGGACACCCGAGGCCCATATCTGTAAGTTGCGCCGGTCGGCAGAATGGACAACAGACTTGGGGTTACTTGTGTTTTAGGCTTTCCCCTTGGCGGCCAGGTAGGTGCACCCACACATGTGAGGTACCGTTTTCATCGGGACACCTGTGGGAACTCGGGACGGTAGGCCATGTGTTGTGGGGGGCGCGTTTCGATGGGTGCGGCGAGCGAAATGTGCGGAAAAAGCGTTTTTTTCCCCACATTTCCGACTTTGCAGGGCTGTCTGGGTAAAAAAATCTGGGGCGATGGGCGCAAATCACACCTCTGCGGATTCCCACGGGTGTCCTCTTTTCGAAAATGCATGGGGTTCCCTGTTTTCCTCGGTGGCTTGGACACCCGAGGCCCATATCTGTAAGTTGCGCCGGTCGGCAGAATGTCGGAGATTTCCCTCTGACAACAGACTTGGGGTTACTTGTGTTTTAGGCTTTCCCCTTGGCGGCCAGGTAGGTGCACCCACACATGTGAGGTACCGTTTTCATCGGGACACCTGTGGGAACGCGGGACGGTAGGCCATGTGTTGTGGGGGGCGCGTTTCGATGGGTGCGGCGAGCGAAATGTGCGGAAAAAGCGTTTTTTTCCCCACATTTCTGACTTTGCAGGGCTGTCTGGGTAAAAAAATCTGGGGCGATGGGCGCAAATCACACCTCTGCGGATTCCCACGGGTGTCCTCTTTTCGAAAATGCATGGGGTTCCCTGTTTTCCTCGGTGGCTTGGACACCCGAGGCCCATATCTGTAAGTTGCGCCGGTCGGCAGAATGGACAACAGACTTGGGGTTACTTGTGTTTTAGGCTTTCCCCTTGGCGGCCAGGTAGGTGCACCCACACATGTGAGGTACCGTTTTCATCGGGACACCTGTGGGAACGCGGGACGGTAGGCCATGTGTTGTGGGGGGCGCGTTTCGATGGGTGCGGCGAGCGAAATGTGCGGAAAAAGCGTTTTTTTCCCCACATTTCCGACTTTGCAGGGCTGTCTGGGTAAAAAAATCTGGGGCGATGGGCGCAAATCACACCTCTGCGGATTCCCACGGGTGTCCTCTTTTCGAAAATGCATGGGGTTCCCTGTTTTCCTCGGTGGCTTGGACACCCGAGGCCCATATCTGTAAGTTGCGCCGGTCGGCAGAATGGACAACAGACTTGGGGTTACTTGTGTTTTAGGCTTTCCCCTTGGCGGCCAGGTAGGTGCACCCACACATGTGAGGTACCGTTTTCATCGGGACACCTGTGGGAACGCGGGACGGTAGGCCATGTGTTGTGGGGGGCGTGTTTCGATGGGTGCGGCGAGCGAAATGTGCGGAAAAAGCGTTTTTTTCCCCACATTTCCGACTTTGCAGGGCTGTCTGGGTAAAAAAATCTGGGGCGATGGGCGCAAATCACACCTCTGCGGATTCCCACGGGTGTCCTCTTTTCGAAAATGCATGGGGTTCCCTGTTTTCCTCGGTGGCTTGGACACCCGAGGCCCATATCTGTAATTTGCGCCGGTCGGCAGAATGTCGGAGATTTCCCTCTGACAACAGACTTGGGGTTACTTGTGTTTTAGGCTTTCCCCTTGGCGGCCAGGTAGGTGCACCCACACATGTGAGGTACCGTTTTCATCGGGACACCTGTGGGAACGCGGGACGGTAGGCCATGTGTTGTGGGGGGCGCGTTTCGATGGGTGCGGCGAGCGAAATGTGCGGAAAAAGCGTTTTTTTCCCCACATTTCCGACTTTGCAGGGCTGTCTGGGTAAAGAAATCTGGGGCGATGGGCGCAAATCACACCTCTGCGGATTCCCACGGGTGTCCTCTTTTCGAAAATGCATGGGGTTCCCTGTTTTCCTCGGTGGCTTGGACACCCGAGGCCCATATCTGTAAGTTGCGCCGGTCGGCAGAATGTCGGAGTTTTCCCTCTGACAACAGACTTGGGGTTACTTGTGTTTTAGGCTTTCCCCTTGGCGGCCAGGTAGGTGCACCCACACATGTGAGGTACCGTTTTCATCGGGACACCTGTGGGAACGCGGGACGGTAGGCCATGTGTTGTGGGGGGCGCGTTTCGATGGGTGCGGCGAGCGAAATGTGCGGAAAAAGCGTTTTTTTCCCCACATTTCCGACTTTGCAGGGCTGTCTGGGTAAAAAAATCTGGGGCGATGGGCGCAAATCACACCTCTGCGGATTCCCACGGGTGTCCTCTTTTAGAAAATGCATGGGGTTCCCTGTTTTCCTCGGTGGCTTGGACACCCGAGGCCCATATCTGTAAGTTGCGCCGGTCGGCAGAATGGACAACAGACTTGGGGTTACTTGTGTTTTAGGCTTTCCCCTTGGCGGCCAGGTAGGTGCACCCACACATGTGAGGTACCGTTTTCATCGGGACACCTGTGGGAACGCGGGACGGTAGGCCATGTGTTGTGGGGGGCGTGCTTCGATGGGTGCGGCGAGCGAAATGTGCGGAAAAAGCGTTTTTTTCCCCACATTTCCGACTTTGCAGGGCTGTCTGGGTAAAAAAATCTGGGGCGATGGGCGCAAATCACACCTCTGCGGATTCCCACGGGTGTCCTCTTTTCGAAAATGCATGGGGTTCCCTGTTTTCCTCGGTGGCTTGGACACCCGAGGCCCATATCTGTAAGTTGCGCCGGTCGGCAGAATGTCTGAGATTTCCCTCTGACAACAGACTTGGGGTTACTTGTGTTTTAGGCTTTCCCCTTGGCGGCCAGGTAGGTGCACCCACACATATGAGGTACCGTTTTCATCGGGACACCTCTGGGAACGCGGGACGGTAGGCCATGTGTTGTGGGGGGCGTGTTTCGATGGGTGCGGCGAGCGAAATGTGCGGAAAAAGCGTTTTTTCCCCCACATTTCCGACTTTGCAGGGCTGTCTGGGTAAAAAAATCTGGGGCGATGGGCGCAAATCACACCTCTGCGGATTCCCACGGGTGTCCTCTTTTCGAAAATGCATGGGGTTCCCTGTTTTCCTCGGTGGCTTGGACACCCGAGGCCCATATCTGTAAGTTGCGCCGGTCGGCAGAATGTCGGAGATTTCCCTCTGACAACAGACTTGGGGTTACTTGTGTTTTAGGCTTTCCCCTTGGCGGCCAGGTAGGTGCACCCACACATGTGAGGTACCGTTTTCATCGGGACACCTGTGGGAACGCGGGACGGTAGGCCATGTGTTGTGGGGGGCGCGTTTCGATGGGTGCGGTGAGCGAAATGTGCGGAAAAAGCGTTTTTTTCCCCACATTTCCGACTTTGCAGGGCTGTCTGGGTAAAAAAATCTGGGGCGATGGGCGCAAATCACACCTCTGCGGATTCCCACGGGTGTCCTCTTTTCGAAAATGCATGGGGTTCCCTGTTTTCCTCGCTGGCTTGGACACCCGAGGCCCATATCTGTAAGTTGCGCCGGTCGGCAGAATGGACAACAGACTTGGGGTTACTTGTGTTTTAGGCTTTCCCCTTGGCGACCAGGTAGGTGCACCCACACATGTGAGGTACTGTTTTCATCGGGACACCTGTGGGAACTCGGGACGGTAGGCCATGTGTTGTGGGGGGCGTGTTTCGATGGGTGCGGCGAGCGAAATGTGCGGAAAAAGCGTTTTTTTCCCCACATTTCCGACTTTGCAGGGCTGTCTGGGTAAAAAAATCTGGGGCGATGGGCGCAAATCACACCTCTGCGGATTCCCACGGGTGTCCTCTTTTCGAAAATGCATGGGGTTCCCTGTTTTCCTCGGTGGCTTGGACACCCGAGGCCCATATCTGTAAGTTGCGCCGGTCGGCAGAATGTCGGAGATTTCCCTCTGACAACAGACTTGGGGTTACTTGTGTTTTAGGCTTTCCCCTTGGCGGCCAGGTAGGTGCACCCACACATGTGAGGTACCGTTTTCATCGGGACACCTGTGGGAACGCGGGACGGTAGGCCATGTGTTGTGGGGGGCGCGTTTCGATGGGTGCGGCGAGTGAAATGTGCGGAAAAAGCGTTTTTTTCCCCACATTTCCGACTTTGCAGGGCTGTCTGGGTAAAAAAATCTGGGGCGATGGGCGCAAATCACACCTCTGCGGATTCCCACGGGTGTCCTCTTTTCGAAAATGCATGGGGTTCCCTGTTTTCCTCGGTGGCTTGGACACCCGAGGCCCATATCTGTAAGTTGCGCCGGTCGGCAGAATGGACAACAGACTTGGGGTTACTTGTGTTTTAGGCTTTCCCCTTGGCGGCCAGGTAGGTGCACCCACACATGTGAGGTACCGTTTTCATCGGGACACCTGTGGGAACGCGGGACGGTAGGCCATGTGTTGTGGGGGGCGTGTTTCGATGGGTGCGGCGAGCGAAATGTGCGGAAAAAGCGTTATTTTCCCCACATTTCCGACTTTGCAGGGCTGTCTGGGTAAAAAAATCTGGGGCGATGGGTGCAAATCACACCTCTGCGGATTCCCACGGGGGTCCTCTTTTCGAAAATGCATGGGGTTCCCTGTTTTCCTCGGTGGCTTGGACACCCGAGGCCCATATCTGTAAGTTGCGCCGGTCGGCAGAATGTCAGAGATTTCCCTCTGACAACAGACTTGGGGTTACTTGTGTTTTAGGCTTTCCCCTTGGCGGCCAGGTAGGTGCACCCACACATGTGAGGTACCGTTTTCATCGGGACACCTGTGGGAACGCGGGACGGTAGGCCATGTGTTGTGGGGGGCGTGTTTCGATGGGTGCGGCGAGCGAAATGTGCGGAAAAAGCGTTTTTTTCCCCACATTTCCGACTTTGCAGGGCTGTCTGGGTAAAAAAATCTGGGGCGATGGGCGCAAATCACACCTCTGCGGATTCCCACGGGTGTCCTCTTTTCGAAAATGCATGGGGTTCCCTGTTTTCCTCGGTGGCTTGGACACCCGAGGCCCATATCTGTAAGTTGCGCCGGTCGGCAGAATGTCGGAGATTTCCCTCTGACAACAGACTTGGGGTTACTTGTGTTTTAGGCTTTCCCCTTGGCGGCCAGGTAGGTGCACCCACACATGTGAGGTACCGTTTTCATCGGGACACCTGTGGGAACGCGGGACGGTAGGCCATGTGTTGTGGGGGGCGCGTTTCGATGGGTGCGGCGAGCGAAATGTGCGGAAAAAGCGTTTTTTCCCCCACATTTCCGACTTTGCAGGGCTGTCTGGGTAAAAAAATCTGGGGCGATGGGCGCAAATCACACCTCTGCGGATTCCCACGGGTGTCCTCTTTTCGAAAATGCATGGGGTTCCCTGTTTTCCTCGGTGGCTTGGACACCCGAGGCCCATATCTGTAAGTTGCGCCGGTCGGCAGAATGGACAACAGACTTGGGGTTACTTGTGTTTTAGGCTTTCCCCTTGGCGGCCAGGTAGGTGCACCCACACATGTGAGGTACCGTTTTCATCGGGACACCTGTGGGAACGCGGGACGGTAGGCCATGTGTTGTGGGGGGCGTGTTTCGATGGGTGCGGCGAGCGAAATGTGCGGGAAAAGCGTTTTTTTCCCCACATTTCCGACTTTGCAGGGCTGTCTGGGTAAAAAAATCTGGGGCGATGGGCGCAAATCACACCTCTGCGGATTCCCACGGGTGTCCTCTTTTCGAAAATGCATGGGGTTCCCTGTTTTCCTCGGTGGCTTGGACACCCGAGGCCCATATCTGTAAGTTGCGCCGGTCGGCAGAATGTCGGAGATTTCCCTCTGACAACAGACTTGGGGTTACTTGTGTTTTAGGCTTTCCCCTTGGCGGCCAGGTAGGTGCACCCACACATGTGAGGTACCGTTTTCATCGGGACACCTGTGGGAACGCGGGACGGTAGGCCATGTGTTGTGGGGGGCGCGTTTCGATGGGTGCGGCGAGCGAAATGTGCGGAAAAAGCGTTTTTTTCCCCACATTTCCGACTTTGCAGGGCTGTCTGGGTAAAAAAATCTGGGGCGATGGGCGCAAATCACACCTCTGCGGATTCCCACGGGTGTCCTCTTTTCGAAAATGCATGGGGTTCCCTGTTTTCCTCGGTGGCTTGGACACCCGAGGCCCATATCTGTAAGTTGCGCCGGTCGGCAGAATGTCTGAGTTTTCCCTCTGAAAACAGACTTGGGGTTACTTGTGTTTTAGGCTTTCCCCTTGGCGGCCAGGTAGGTGCACCCAGACATGTGAGGTACCGTTTTCATCGGGACACCTGTGGGAACGCGGGACGGTAGGCCATGTGTTGTTGGGGGCGTGTTTTGATGGGTGAGTCGAGCGAAATGTGAGGAAAATGCGTATTTTTTCCCACATTTCGGACTTTGCGGGGGTGTCTGGGTAATAAATTCTGGGGCGATTTGGGCATATCATACCTCTGCGGATTCCCACGGGTGTCCTCTTTCCGGAAATGCATGGGGTTCCCTGTTTTCCTTGGTGGCTTGGACACCCGAGGCCCATATCTGTATGATGTGAGAGTGTGACATTTCCGGTGTGAAAACAGACTTGGGATTACTTGTGTTTTAGGCTTTCCCCTTGGCGGCCAGGTAGATGCACCCACACATGTGAGGTACCGTTTTCATCGGGACACCTGTGGGAACGCGTGACGGTAGGCCATGTGTTGTTGGGGGCGTGTTTCGATGGGTGCGTCGAGCGAAATGTGCGGAAAAAGCGTTTTTTTCCCCACATTTCAGACTTTGCAGGGGTGTCTGGGTAATAAATTCTGGGGCAATTTGGGCATATCATACCTCTGCGGATTCCCACGGGTGTCCTCTTTTCGGAAATGCATGGGGTTCCCTGTTTTCCTCGGTGGCTTGGACACCCGAGGCCCATATCTGTACATTGTGCCGGTCGGCAGAATGTCTGAGTTTTCCCTCTGAAAACAGACTTGGGGTTACTTGTGTTTTAGGCTTTCCCCTTGGCGGCCAGGTAGGTGCACCCACACATGTGAGGTACCGTTTTCATCGGGACACCTGTGGGAACGCGGGACGGTAGGCCATGTGTTGTTGGGGGCGTGTTTCGATGGGTGAGTCGAGCGAAATGTGAGGAAAATGCGTATTTTTTCCCACATTTCGGACTTTGCGGGGGTGTCTGGGTAATAAATTCTGGGGCGATTTGGGCATATCATACCTCTGCGGATTCCCACGGGTGTCCTCTTTCCGGAAATGCATGGGGTTCCCTGTTTTCCTTGGTGGCTTGGACACCCGAGGCCCATATCTGTATGATGTGAGAGCGTGACATTTCCGGTGTGAAAACAGACTTGGGGTTACTTGTGTTTTAGGCTTTCCCCTTGGCGGCCAGGTAGGTGCACCCACACATGTGAGGTACCGTTTTCATCGGGACACCTGTGGGAACGCGTGACGGTAGGCCATGTGTTGTTGGGGGCGTGTTTCGATGGGTGCGTCGAGCGAAATGTGCGGAAAAAGCGTTTTTTTCCCCACATTTCGGACTTTGCAGGGGTGTCTGGGTAATAAATTCTGGGGCAATTTGGGCATATCATACCTCTGCGGATTCCCACGGGTGTCCTCTTTTCGGAAATGCATGGGGTTCCCTGTTTTCCTCGGTGGCTTGGACACCCGAGGCCCATATCTGTACATTTTGCCGGTCGGCAGAATGTCTGAGTTTTCCCTCTGAAAACAGACTTGGGGTTACTTGTGTTTTAGGCTTTCCCCTTGGCGGCCAGGTAGGTGCACCCACACATGTGAGGTACCGTTTTCATCGGGACACCTGTGGGAACGCGGGACGGTAGGCCATGTGTTGTTGGGGGCGTGTTTCGATGGGTGAGTCGAGCGAAATGTGAGGAAAATGCGTATTTTTTCCCACATTTCGGACTTTGCGGGGGTGTCTGGGTAATAAATTCTGGGGCGATTTGGGCATATCATACCTCTGCGGATTCCCACGGGTGTCCTCTTTCCGGAAATGCATGGGGTTCCCTGTTTTCCTTGGTGGCTTGGACACCCGAGGCCCATATCTGTATGATGTGAGAGTGTGACATTTCCGGTGTGAAAACAGACTTGGGGTTACTTGTGTTTTAGGCTTTCCCCTTGGCGGCCAGGTAGGTGCACCCACACATGTGAGGTACCGTTTTCATCGGGACACCTGTGGGAACGCGTGACGGTAGGCCATGTGTTGTTGGGGGCGTGTTTCGATGGGTGCGTCGAGCGAAATGTGCGGAAAAAGCGTTTTTTTCCCCACATTTCGGACTTTGCAGGGGTGTCTGGGTAATAAATTCTGGGGCAATTTGGGCATATCATACCTCTGCGGATTCCCACGGGTGTCCTCTTTTCGGAAATGCATGGGGTTCCCTGTTTTCCTCGGTGGCTTGGACACCCGAGGCCCATATCTGTACATTGTGCCGGTCGGCAGAATGTCTGAGTTTTCCCTCTGAAAACAGACTTGGGGTTACTTGTGTTTTAGGCTTTCCCCTTGGCGGCCAGGTAGGTGCACCCACACATGTGAGGTACCGTTTTCATCGGGACACCTGTGGGAACGCGGGACGGTAGGCCATGTGTTGTTGGGGGCGTGTTTCGATGGGTGAGTCGAGCGAAATGTGAGGAAAATGCGTATTTTTTCCCACATTTCGGACTTTGCGGGGGTGTCTGGGTAATAAATTCTGGGGCGATTTGGGCATATCATACCTCTGCGGATTCCCACGGGTGTCCTCTTTCCGGAAATGCATGGGGTTCCCTGTTTTCCTTGGTGGCTTGGACACCCGAGGCCCATATCTGTATGATGTGAGAGTGTGACATTTCCGGTGTGAAAACAGACTTGGGGTTACTTGTGTTTTAGGCTTTCCCCTTGGCGGCCAGGTAGGTGCACCCACACATGTGAGGTACCGTTTTCATCGGGACACCTGTGGGAACGCGTGACGGTAGGCCATGTGTTGTGGGGGGCGTGTTTCGATGGGTGCGTCGAGCGAAATGTGCGGAAAAAGCGTTTATTTCCCCACATTTCGGACTTTGCAGGGGTGTCTGGGTAATAAATTCTGGGGCAATTTGGGCATATCATACCTCTGCGGATTCCCACGGGTGTCCTCTTTTCGGAAATGCATGGGGTTCCCTGTTTTCCTCGGTGGCTTGGACACCCGAGGCCCATATCTGTACCTTGTGCCGGTCGGCAGAATGTCTGAGTTTTCCCTCTGAAAACAGACTTGGGGTTACTTGTGTTTTAGGCTTTCCCCTTGGCGGCCAGGTAGGTGCACCCACACATGTGAGGTACCGTTTTCATCGGGACACCTGTGGGAACGCGGGACGGTAGGCCATGTGTTGTTGGGGGCGTGTTTCGATGGGTGAGTCGAGCGAAATGTGAGGAAAATGCGTATTTTTTCCCACATTTCGGACTTTGCGGGGGTGTCTGGGTAATAAATTCTGGGGCGATTTGGGCATATCATACCTCTGCGGATTCCCACGGGTGTCCTCTTTCCGGAAATGCATGGGGTTCCCTGTTTTCCTTGGTGGCTTGGACACCCGAGGCCCATATCTGTATGATGTGAGAGTGTGACATTTCCGGTGTGAAAACAGACTTGGGGTTACTTGTGTTTTAGGCTTTCCCCTTGGCGGCCAGGTAGGTGCACCCACACATGTGAGGTACCGTTTTCATCGGGACACCTGTGGGAACGCGTGACGGTAGGCCATGTGTTGTTGGGGGCGTGTTTCGATGGGTGCGTCGAGCGAAATGTGCGGAAAAAGCGTTTTTTTCCCCACATTTCCGACTTTGCAGGGGTGTCTGGGTAATAAATTCTGGGGCAATTTGGGCATATCATACCTCTGCGGATTCCCATGGGTGTCCTCTTTTCGGAAATGCATGGGGTTCCCTGTTTTCCTCGGTGGCTTGGACACCCGAGGCCCATATCTGTACATTGTGCCGGTCGGCAGAATGTCTGAGTTTTCCCTCTGAAAACAGACTTGGGGTTACTTGTGTTTTAGGCTTTCCCCTTGGCGGCCAGGTAGGTGCACCCACACATGTGAGGTACCGTTTTCATCGGGACACCTGTGGGAACGCGGGACGGTAGGCCATGTGTTGTTGGGGGCGTGTTTCGATGGGTGAGTCGAGCGAAATGTGAGGAAAATGCGTATTTTTTCCCACATTTCGGACTTTGCGGGGGTGTCTGGGTAATAAATTCTGGGGCGATTTGGGCATATCATACCTCTGCGGATTCCCACGGGTGTCCTCTTTCCGGAAATGCATGGGGTTCCCTGTTTTCCTTGGTGGCTTGGACACCCGAGGCCCATATCTGTATGATGTGAGAGTGTGACATTTCCGGTGTGAAAACAGACTTGGGGTTACTTGTGTTTTAGGCTTTCCCCTTGGCGGCCAGGTAGGTGCACCCACACATGTGAGGTACCGTTTTCATCGGGACACCTGTGGGAACGCGTGACGGTAGGCCATGTGTTGTGGGGGGCGTGTTTCGATGGGTGCGTCGAGCGAAATGTGCGGAAAAAGCGTTTTTTTCCCCACATTTCAGACTTTGCAGGGGTGTCTGGGTAATAAATTCTGGGGCAATTTGGGCATATCATACCTCTGCGGATTCCCACGGGTGTCCTCTTTTCGGAAATGCATGGGGTTCCCTGTTTTCCTCGGTGGCTTGGACACCCGAGGCCCATATCTGTACCTTGTGCCGGTCGGCAGAATAACTGAGTTTTCCCTCTGAAAACAGACTTGGGGTTACTTGTGTTTTAGGCTTTCCCCTTGGCGGCCAGGTAGGTGCACCCACACATGTGAGGTACCGTTTTCATCGGGACACCTGTGGGAACGCGGGACGGTAGGCCATGTGTTGTTGGGGGCGTGTTTCGATGGGTGAGTCGAGCGAAATGTGAGGAAAATGCGTATTTTTTCCCACATTTCGGACTTTGTGGGGGTGTCTGGGTAATAAATTCTGGGGCGATTTGGGCATATCATACCTCTGCGGATTCCCACGGGTGTCCTCTTTCCGGAAATGCATGGGGTTCCCTGTTTTCCTTGGTGGCTTGGACACCCGAGGCCCATATCTGTATGATGTGAGAGTGTGACATTTCCGGTGTGAAAACAGACTTGGGGTTACTTGTGTTTTAGGCTTTCCCCTTGGCGGCCAGGTAGGTGCACCCACACATGTGAGGTACCGTTTTCATCGGGACACCTGTGGGAACGCGTGACGGTAGGCCATGTGTTGTTGGGGGCGTGTTTCGATGGGTGCGTCGAGCGAAATGTGCGGAAAAAGCATTTTTTTCCCCACATTTCCGACTTTGCAGGGGTGTCTGGGTAATAAATTCTGGGGCAATTTGGGCATATCATACCTCTGCGGATTCCCACGGGTGTCCTCTTTTCGGAAATGCATGGGGTTCCCTGTTTTCCTCGGTGGCTTGGACACCCGAGGCCCATATCTGTATGATGGGAGAGTGTGACATTTCCGGTGTGAAAACAGACTTGGGGTTACTTGTGTTTTGGGCTTTCCCCTTGGCGGCCAGGTAGGTGCACCCACACATGTGAGGTACCGTTTTCATCGGGACACCTGTGGGAACGCGGGACGGTAGGCCATGTGTTGTGTTTGTGTGGTTTTCATAACGTTTTGACCCATTTGCTGGAGCCCTTTGTCTCACAACCCTTTCTTTTCCCAAATGTGACCTACATTTAGTCGCTGCTTTAGCCACCATACACTTTTGTAACCTGCACAAGTCACCTACCCTTGAAAAGGTCTGCCTGTGCTCTTTCAAAAAATGTATGGCTGCCGTTCCTCACCACATTGGTTTTCCCAATTTACACATGCTAAGTGCGTCTGGTCAGGCCGTGAGCGTAAAACTCCTGTGTACCATGGCTCAGTGTTTGGCTTGTGGTATTGCTTGTTTTGTACAAACACTACAAAAATGGTATGCTCTCCTAACTGCAAGAGTCGGGGGAATGTAGCAGAGCATTGCTTTTCTCAAAATTCATAGAAGCCATTGCCGTACCAAGCCAACCATGTCCAACACATACCTTTTTTTTCAGTCATTTTCCCGCTTTTCCCCCATTCGATGGCAGTTTCCCCTACCTAGTTGTTGCCTGACCTATACAAATCACCCCTTCCTAAACTTGGAATTTTGTCTACTTTTCAGAAATATATGCCTTTCTGTCCTCCAATTTGGCTTTCCTGCCCTTTTCTTCCATTCCGTCCATGCATGTCCAATTGGCAAAAATGGCAAAAATCGCCTACCTCTCACAAAACGGTTGATATCCCCATCAAAATAATTTTTTTCCATTTCCACTCAACCTGTTCCTGAAAGCCAACACATTGGGGAACTCAGCACAGCAAACCATTTGTTCCTAGCTCTTACAAGGAAAAAACCACAGGCTTCTTTGTGCATCATTTTATTGGCATTTTTTGAAAAAACCCAAAATTTTCGCACATTTTCCTTATTTTCTCTCACCCCCCTACAGCAACCTGGGATTCCTGGGTGGCGTTACGACCGCCTACATGTGGGAAGAAAAGGAGCCAAATTTGGCCGAGATATCTCATGTAACAAAAAAGTTACAAGCCATTGAATGGCCACATACCAAAATCACCAAAAAAGGCTCTGGCACTGGGGAGAAATACCCATGGCACTTAAAGGGTTAAAGGACTATGGACAATGAGTTGTGGACTGTAAGATCATGCACCACAAACAGCTGTGTGACACAGCACTTGAATGCTAACACATTGAAAAATGGTTTTTAAATGCACTTTTTGAGATGAATCTGAAAAAACGAAATGGTTTTGCTCTTCCAACTGAATTGCTTTAACCAGAGATGCTTTGCTTTTTGAAAAAAAAAAAAACTTCTACGTTGCACGTAGGCAGGAAAATGACTTATGAATTGTTGGGGCAGCAGGATTATGCAAGCAGGAGCGTAATTTATTTTGAGATAAAATGAGTGCACACATCAAAGTCACCTGTGCGTAGGTTAAGATCCTTAATTGAAGTAATGCTACCAAGTGTGTGAGCTCTAATTTGAGATGGTAACCTTTGAAACACTGGATACTTTTACAGCCAGCTTTAAGGCAGGTAAATGAAACCATGACTGACTAGTTATTTGATTTTATGACACAGAGTGTGACACGGTTTTTGTTAAACCAACCAGTTTCATGTTTTTGTGGGGACAGCTGTCTCCAGCACACTAATGCAAAGAGTCACCTTTTGATTGTAGACATTTGGAATAATTCTTTGGAAAAGCGCTACAAATGAGTATCCACATGGAATTGCTAGCGTACTGGCCTGGCACATTGTCAGACATCTTTTGTCACTGACTCATATGACTGGTGTCTATGAAGTCATAGGCCCAAATGTTTCAGTGAATGGATACAACGATTTGTTTAATTTGTTTAATGTTGTTTTTCTGACCAAGAACTGCAGCGAGTGTTCTCGCCAAGATTTTATGGACTATAACTTGACTAAATGCATTTTACACAATGGTGTGATGAAACAGCCACTGCCGGAGGGTAGTATGGTGTTTGTGGCTAAAACTAATATTGTATATGGTAGATATCCCACTTGAAGAAGGGTATTCTCCAAGTCACAATAGGTAGACACTGTGAACATGTTAGATTTTCCAGTAGTAAGGCAACATGTAAATTGTAGGCTGGTAATGCACACCTCTATTATTACAGTGATACACTTAGACATAGATTTATCATGAGGCAATGTTTCCTTAGTACTATCAAGCTGCTACAAATGGAGTCCATTTCTATGGCCCATCACTAGAGTGCGCGTAGCTAGGGAGCTAGATTCATTAATTGCAGGAGCTTTATATGTTTGTGACATAGAAACTGTGCACAATAAGCTAGCCACTATGGGTTCTGATGCCAGCTCTGCTATAGAACTTCTGGCCTAGTGGGGCCCATTGATGCGCCCAACACTGCTACAAGTATTGGCAACCACTGGAGATGGCAGAATTTTAGGTATGAAGACATTTTTTCTGCCATAGGGCAGATCAACAAGACTGCTAAATACACAAGATGCATTGTATGGCAAACATTGTTAAATCAGCAGGTGTTGGCTTTTTACTGGGTGGGGGCGACCATCCTCCACACACTGGCACGCAGAGCTACAGTTACCAGCATACATATGGATCAAATTGCTTGCTTTTGATTGCATGAATAACACATGCCATGCTTGATGTAAATTAGTAGAATTGTTTTTATTTAGATAACCTGGTGCCCATGGGTTCACCTTGTTCACGAAATTAGATGGTTTCTGGTTGGGTTCCACATACATGGGGGAAGTGTCTAATCACACAGCCCATAGTCACGTTTGAATGCCCTGGGATCAGGGGGGAGGGTAGGCCCTTAGAATGAAAGGATGCCAGGTTTTAGAATTGGTAACCATACATAAATGCAATAGTGCATTGTAGATTAGACTACACCGGATTGCCTTGACATTCTAACTGCATGCTGCTTTTTAACTGACAATCAGTTATACAATAATTATTTAGGTATTTTTGTGTAGGCCAGGTTTTGGCTAGAGTAAATGTCCATGTTCACTTTGTGTAGATATTTTTGTGTAGGCCAGGTTTTGGCAAGGGTATATGTCACTGTTCACTTTGTGTACATTTTTGTTTAGGTAGTGTTTTTTACTAACCTTGCATGCCACGCTAACTAACCGCTAGAAGGTAGTTTGCTTAAACCTCTTGCAAAGCCCCAAAGTCTTTATCACTGCACTAAATACTATATTGATGTGTATTAGTCAGCATTTATCGCACACACGTTGAATAGGGGTGGAATGTAGTGATACACAAAAGTGCAACCTTGCCAATCAGGGCTTTAGATGACAGCATTAGCCGCTGAAAGCCAATAGTGTATTCAAAGTATGTACTAAAAATGCTGACAGTAGTCTGTTGTAGCACTTCCATTATGCAGTAGTGAGCTACAAGGAATATGCAGGCCAAGTATGAGTGATAGGTCACATTATGCATTGTTAATAGACAGGCAGGGAGAGGGCCCTAGCTCTGTAGCTAATAGGTATTTTAGGAGTGTTTGGAACATTATGGCACCTATATAGCGCTTAGATAGCCAGTCTTAAGCGCTATAAACACTAAGCTATGAGTGCATGCCTTTTAGAGCTTGCAGATGGGGTTAATACATCCCTGCTTCCCTTAGAATATTCTGCCTCACTAACGGTAGCCCTGCGTGGCCCCAAGCTAATCTCCTTTTCTCTGGGAAGGCACTGATAAGACATTCCTGAGCTTTGGCAGATGGGCTCCAGGGTGCCAGGGAGGGGCTCAGAAGAAGGAGCAGTGGAAATTAACAGAGTTGGGTTTTTTCCATGAGCCAGCCTATATTTTGCACAGGGAAAGTTCTGGAACTGTGCGTCATGGACGGGCAGCACGAGATTATAAAATATCCATGCTCACATGACTCGGGGGGAGATCGTCCTGTGGACTTGGTTCTAGCCAGATCAAGTGCCCGGAATTGGAGCTCTTGACGGCATCCCGACAGCGCTGTTCTCTGAGCGGGGCTTGTTACAGCTAGCTTATGAGGGCCAGGGTCTCCCAGTGCTGATTGAAGGGGCGTAAGACTGTGTTTCTCTATGTTTCTCTATGTTTCTCTTTGTTTCTCTATGTTTATCTAAGTTCTATGTTTCTCTATATTTTGCATTTCTCTAAGTTTTGTGCTTTGTAATCTTCTCTAACTTGAATACCAAATGTATATGAAATAAACTGTTTAGAATAAATACTAAAACCTATTGAAGGTGTCATTGTCACTAGCATGAGATCACTGCTCAGCACAATAGAACCTGTATTTTGGGCTGAATTGGGTAATTATTGCTCCCGAGGGCTGGTCCCGAGGACGATTTGGCCCATATCAAGACAGATGCCTACCTCCAAGAAGCCAGCGACCCCAGAGGCAGGCATCATTTCCCCCAAGCGAGTGCCAGTGGGCCCAAGCTGGGGCCCTTTGGACGCAGTCCTGGTGCCTTAGGCGCCAGGCTCATGTTGGACCTCTGTCCTGGCGCCTTAGGCGCCAGGCTCATAAAGCTAGACATGTGTTCAAGTGTTTTAATGTGCACTTACCTGATGCAGACCATGTTGCCACATCCAGGCCCTCTTGAGGCCTGAATGGAACTACTTTACCTGTGGGACTACTTGCCACCCGGGTGTGGTCGGGGAAGGATACATACCTGATCGGAGGAAGGATACACACTTGGGACTTCTTCCAAAGCTATTTAAACCACACCCGATCATCAACTCACGCTTCCCGTTGTTCTGCTCCTCGCAGCTGGACGCTCACCGTGTCAGCTCCTGCATCTGGACTTCAGCCACGCCTGTCAGCATCCTGGGTCACCTGCAAAGGGAGACAAGAGACCTTATCAGCTAAATCTGCACCACGGAGACATCACTGACGATCCTGAAAGGGAAGACATTATTTTTAAAAGCATTTTGTTACGATCGCTGTAGCGCTGCATTTCACTCACCTTTCCTGGGTTCCTCCATCTTCAGCAGCCGATCATCCGGATACACAGCCACTTCCCAGAGCCTAGAGAAAAAGACAAGAATAAGAGGTGAGAGAAGGAAGGGAATAAGACTTACCCGTTGGGTCATTCCCATTTCATTTCGGGTCTTGCCGCTTCCAGGCATTTTCCGGACCCCGGCCCCTATGGGGAAAAAAGACAAAGACATTGATTGAGCGTATGCAAAGACAGTTCCCGAGCGCTCATCCAGAACTAACCTGCCATTTACTGGAACTGGAACTGCACGTTTCACCTCGGGTCGGTGCCATATCTCCGGCATTCCGAACCCCGGCCCCTAAGGGGAAAAAAGACATAAGCATTAGTGCTTGCTGCAAAAAGACAATGAACATTATTATTAAGCTTGGACTTTTGAACTTGCAACAGAACTTTTACAGAGCCTTACCTGAATAGTCAAGCTTACCTGAACTCCAATCAATCCTCAATCCAGTGAAGCAACTGGGTTTCAACGCGCCCCTGACTCAGAAGCAGGATGGAGAGCTCATCCTTCCTGACCCTAAGGTGAGACTTCACGGGGAATCGTGGAAGGGTATCGTGGAGGGTTGGAAGAGAGTGGGAGGCTTGAGCATAACTCAGTCAGTAGGTAATACTCCCTTTTCACGCACAGGGGAATATTCCTGCGAGCCGGAGAAGCAAGAGTAGAGGGCCCTTCCTGTCCATCTTCAGAGTCCTGCGCTTCACCATTGAAGAAGCATCAGCACTCGAAGCCAGACCTGTGCCTCTGTGGGAATCAGGTGAGCGTTACAACTCTTGATTACTGTGGTTTTGAGATGTTTTGGGCTATATCCACGTTTTTTTAATTTCTTAATCGCCATATCTTGATGTTTTGTAAATTCCTCTGTTGATGTGCAATTTCTTTTGATCCATAAAAGTTCACTGAACGGTATGTTCTGGATGATGTGGTGAGGATGATTGCTAGTGGCGTGTAAGATACTGTTAACAGCAGTCTCTTTCGTGTGTAAAAGGTACTGTGGATTGTTTGATCCTGTATATAGAGATGGAGGTCCAGAACATTTATGGATTCCTGGCTATAAGAAATGATAAATTTCAAGTTGTAATCATTGTTGTTCAGAAAGGAGGGGTATTCTTTTCGTTTTTTTCTGTGCCATTCCATATTACAATGATATCGTCAATGTAGCTTCCCCAGAAAGCAATTCTATTGTTGGTGGTAAAGTCTGGATGCTGCCAGGCGACTTGGGTCTCGAAATGTCCCATATAGAGGTTTGCATATGCAGGAGCGTATTTGGTTCCCATTGCCGTCCCCTGGACTTGTCTGTAAATTTTGTCTCCGAAGCAAAAAATGTTGTTTGTCAAAGTGAAGTGAATCATTTCTGAAATCATTAAATTCTGATCATGTAAAGAAACCGATCTGCTTTTCAGAAAGTAGTTTACTGTTGAGATGCCTTTGGTGTGGATAATACTGGTATATAAAGCTGTTACATCAAAAGTCACAAACCAAAAATTATCTTCCCAAAAGATGTTTTCCAACTGTTTTAATGCATGAGTGGTGTCTTTAATGAAAGAACTCAAACCAGCTGCAAGGGATTGGAGATGGTGGTCAATATATTCTGAAATTCTCTCCGTAAATGAACCAATACTGTTAATGATGGGTCTACATTGAGGTAGGTTGGTAAATGGTTTGTGGATCTTAGGCATGAAATAAATCGTTGAAAGTATTGGATGTGGGATGTTCATGTATTCGTATTCATCATCTGAAATCAAGCCTAGTTCGTACCAATGTGAACTCCTCAGTTTCCAATCTGCATTTAGCTTTTTGACAGGATTTGTTAAAAGAGGTTCATAGCAGTCCGTATCATTCATGTGATCCATGGCAATTTGTATGTAATCTTCAGTTTTAAGTAACACAATATTTCCCCCTTTATCTGCAGTCCTGATTATGATGTCATAATTCTCTTTCAATCTTTTGATAGCTGTGATTTGATCTTGTTTAAGGTTATGGTCAACTTTCGGTTTTTGATTTCTCAAAAATAGTTCTCTTAAATCTCATTGTACTGCTTTCTGAAAAAGGTCTATTGCGTTGTCTGGTGGTAAGATTGGAGTACATTGAGATTTTGATTTAAGCTTGGTGTGAGCGGCAAGACCTAATGTGATTTCTTGTTCTTGTGCAAAGGATGAAATTGTGTGTATATCCTCTTCTTCTACTAGATTTAATAGGTCAACGGTTTTTTCCACATGATCTAATGAAAGTTTCGAACAAATGTTGATGGTTCTTGGATAGATGCTGTTATGTAGGAAAACATTTTTGAGCTTCAATTTTCTACAGAAACGGTACAGATCTGTAATAGTTTCAAAGTAGTCGTAGGTGTTGGTAGGACAGAAGGTAAGTCCTTTATTGAGTGCTGAGATCAATTCTTTAGGAAGTGGTTGGTTAGTGAGATTGATTACTAGGTTATCCTCTTGGGTTGGTTCATTGACCTTGTTTGAACGCCATTGTTTTTGCCTAATCTGTTGTAACGCTCACCTGATTCCCACGGAGGCGCAGGTCTGGCTTCGAGTGCTGATGCTTCTTCAATGGTGAAGCGCAGGACTCTGAAGATGGACAGGAAGGGCCCTCTACTCTGGCTTCTCCGGCTCGCAGGAATATTCCCCTGTGCGTAAAAAAGGGAGTATTACCTACTGACTGAGTTATGCTCAAGCCTCCCACTCTCTTCCAACCCTCCACGATACCCTTCCACGATTCCCCGTGAAGTCTCACCTTAGGGTCTGAAAGGACGAGCTCTCCATCCTGCTTCTGACGCAGGGGCGCGTTGAACCCAGTTACTTCACTGGATTGAGGTTGGATGGGAGTTCAGGTAAGCTTGATAATACTGGTAAGGCGCTGTAAAGGTTCGGTTGCACGTTCAAAAGTTCAAGCTTTAAATAATAATGTTCATTGTCTTTTTTCAGGTGATGAATGAAGATTCCTTTGGAGACTTCTTGCAACAAAGCGCTGATGTTGATGTCTTTTCCCCATAGGGGCCGGGGTTCGGAATACCGGAGATATGGCGCCGACCCGAAGTGAAACGGGCAGTTCCAGTAAAGATCTGGTAAGTCCTAGATGAGCGCTCAGGTAATGTTTTTGCATTCGCTCATCTAATGTCTTTGTCTTTTTTCCCCATAGGGGCCGGGGTCCTGCTTGGAAACAGCAAGACCCGAAATGAAATGGGAATGACCCAACAGGTAAGTCTTAGAAGTAAACTGAGCTTTTCCTATTCCCTTCCTTCTCTCACCTCTTATTCTTGTCTTTTTCTCTAGGCTCTGGGAAGTGGCTGTGTATCCGGATGATCGCTGCTGAAGATGGAGGAACCCAGGAAATGTGAGTGAAATGCAGCGCTGCAGCGATCATAACGAAATGCTTTTAAAAATGATGTCTTCCCTTTCAGGATCGTCGGTGATGTCTCCGTGGTGCAGATTAGCTGGTAGGTCTCTTGTCTCCCTTTGCAGGTGACCCACGATGCTGACAGGCGTGGCTGAAGTCCAGATGCAGGAGCTGACACGGTGAGCGTCCAGCTGCGAGGAGCAGAACAACGCGAAGCGTGAGTTGCTGATCGGGTGTGGTTTAAATAGCTTTGGAAGAAGTTCCAAGTGTGTATCCTTCCTCCGATCAGGTATGTATCCTTCCCCGACCACACCCGGGTTGAAAGTAGTCCCACAGGTAAAGTAGTTCCTATTCAGGCCTCAAGAGGGCCTGGATGTGGCAGCATGGTCTGCATCAGGTAAGTGCACATTAAAACACTTGAACACATGTCTAGCTTTATGAGCCTGGCGCCTAAGGCGCCAGGACAGAGGTCCAACATGAGCCTGGCGCCTAAGGCGCCAGGACTGCGTCCAAAGGGCCCCAGCTTGGGCCCGCTGGCACTCCCCTGGGGGAAATGATGCCTGCCTCTGGGGTTGCTGGGTCAGACCTGGCTCCTTGGAGGTAGGCAACATGACAGTACCCCCCTTCAAGGCCCCTCCCAAGGTTCTTCCCTCCGGGGGTTTGGGCTTGTTCGGAAATCTCCGGTGAAACCTTTGTACTAATCGAGGTGCATGGACATGGTTACTAGGCTCCCACGATCTCTCCTGAGGTCCATATCCCTTCCAGTCAACAAGATAGAAGAGTTTCGACTTTACCACCTTGGAGTCTAAAATGTCTTTAACTTCGAATTCTAATTCCCCTTCAATTTGAACTGGATCTGGAGGCTTGGACAATCGGGTTCCTGGTTGTACTGGCTTCAAAAATGATGCATAAAAAACTGGATGAATACGCATGTTGGACGGTAGATCCAGTTTAAAGGCCACTGGGTTGATTATAGCTTTGATGGGATAAGGTCCTATGAATCTGGGATTGAAGGTTCGCGGGCCCTTGAGGGGTAAATGTTTAGTTGCTAGCCATACCTGGTCTCCTACTTGGTAAGGAGGAGTTTTACTTCGGTGCAAATCAGCGTTTTCTTTATACTTTTTCTTGGCTTGCTGTAAATGAGTTGCAGCTTCTTTGAAGGCTCGGGTTATTGTGGAATGCAGATGATTTACTGCGGGCATTTCCAGGGTCAGAGGTGGATCTAGATCAGAGGTCCGAGGATGGTGACCATACAAAGTATAAAATGGGGTTTGTCCGGTTCCAGAATGCACTGAATTGTTGTATGCATATTCTGCGATCCAAAGGATGTCTTTCCAATTTAACTCGGATTGGTGTAACATGCACCGAAGATATTGCTCGAGAGTCTGATTGGTTCTCTCGGTTTGTCCGTCGGTCTGGGGGTGGTGGCTGGTGGATAACCGCACATCAATTTGTGCTAGTTGGCAACACTTCTTCCAAAAATGTGAGATAAATTGACTTCCACGATCCGAGACTAAAATGGAAGGGAAACCATGTATGCGAACTATATTCTCCAGGAATTCCTTGGCCAAGGTGGAAGCTGAAGGCAATCCCTTTAAAGGGATAAAGTGGGCCATTTTGATTTTGGAGAATAGGTCCACAATTACAAGGATTGTGTTGTAACCCGCACAAGGAGGCAGATCTGTTATAAAGTCCATTGACAGGGTGTGCCATGGCCCCGGTGGAATATCCAAGGGCTGAAGTAGGCCGGCTGGCCTTTTCTTTTGAGCCGTGTTTTGGGCGCAAATTCCACAAGACAGTACAAAAGACTTTATGTCTTTTCTCCAAGAAGACCACCAGAAGTGGCGTTTGATTTTTTCCTCCGTTTTAGCGATACCAGGGTGTCCTTCCATTAAAGATTCATGATGATGGGCAATAACAAGTTCTTGCAATTCTTTACTTGGCAGAAACAAGCGCTCCTGGAAGTAGGGTAAGTCATCCTTAACGGTGTAATGAGGACCCTTTTGACTCCATTCCAGTAAGGTTGAAGAGTCTAGAAGTTGTTTTACTTGCGTTTGGATATCCTCAATAGATTGCAATGAAGTTAAGCCTAAGATTCTTTGCTCAGGTATGATGGGCACAGGTTCTAAGCTCGAATTAGGTTCTTCCATGCCAATCCGGGATAAGGCGTCTGCTTTTCCATTCTTGCAGCCAGGGCGATAGGTAATTACAAAATCAAATTCCGCAAAGAATAGAGCCCATCGGAGTTGTCGTGAAGAGTGAGCTTTGGCCGTCTTTAAATACTGTAAGTTTCTGTGGTCCGTAATTACGGTGATGGTGTGTCTTGCCCCGAGAAGGTAGTGACGCCAAGCCTTGAAAGCAGATTTGATGGCCAGTAACTCTTTATCGGTAATTGCTTAGTTGCTTTCAGGAGGAGAAAATTTTCTGGACCAAAAGGCCACTGGGTGTAGTTGGTTAGTTTTTGGGTCTCTTTGCGACAGGACAGCTCCCATGGCCGAACTGGAAGCATCGGTTTCCACTATGTACAGGAGATCTGGGTGCGGGTGCTTCAATACAGGTGCAGAGGTGAATTTGGTTTTCAGGTCCTGGAAGGCTTGTTCGGCCTCAAGAGTCCATTCGAAGCGTTTGTTTTTCTTTAGGAGAGCGGTGATGGGTTGGACTGTTCGGGAAAATTCCGGGATGAATCTTCGATAGAAATTGGCAAAGCCGAGCATGCTCTGAACTCCCTTCACCGAGCTTGGAGATGGCCATTTGAGGATGGCGTCCACCTTTCGCGAGTCCATTCGGACTCCTTGAGGTGTCAGGATGAATCCGAGAAACTCAACTTCTGTGGTATGAAAAACGCATTTTTCGAGTTTTGCAAATAGTCTGTGCTGGCACAGTTTCTCAAGAACTGCCCTAACATGTTTTCTGTGATCAGATTCTGAAGAAGAGTACACCAGGATGTCGTCAATGTAAACAATGACGCAGACATTGATAAGTTCCCGAAGAACATCATTCATAAAGTACTGAAAGGCGGCAGGTGCATTGCACAAACCGAAGGGCATCACCTGATATTCGAAGAGCCCAAATTTGGTGCGGAATGCAGTCTTCCATTCGTCGCCTTCTTTTATGCGCACCAGGTGATAAGCTCCTCGGAGATCTAACTTGGTGTACACACAAGCGTCTTTCACCTGGTCGATAAGCTCAGGGATCAAGGGCAGAGGAGAACGATTCTTAATCGGTATTTGATTTAGGGCGCGATAGTCTATACACGTTCTAAGGTCGCCTTCTTTTTTTGGCACGAAGAACAGAGCTGAAGAGAAAGGAGACTTGGACGGGCGAATAAAACCATTGGCTAGGTACTGATCTAAATACTGACGCAAATGCAGGTTCTCAGGTTCCGTAAGAGCATAAATCCTACTACAAGGTAGTTGAGCATTGGGTACCAGATCGATCTGGCAATCATAAGACCAATGGGGAGGTAACGTGTTAGCCTGTTCTTTCTGAAAAATGTCTTGGAATTCTTGGTATTCTGACGGTAGCTGTACAGGGGTGGAAGTTGTTGTGGCTAGACCCATAGCTGGGTTTCTTGGATAACAAGTTGGTTCACAATCAGGAAAACTTATCTTCTTTGCTCGCCAGTCAATTCTGGGATTATGTGTTTCTAACCAAGGAATTCCAAGAATTACTTGAAATTGTGGGGCCTTGATCACATCAAACACGATTGCTTCCCGATGTCCACCCTGACCCACCATTGTCACTTCAACAGTGGAATGCGTTACAGGCCCTGAGGCTATTTCGGTTCCATCTACTGTAGTAATGACATCTTGGGTTACTTTCGGGCGGAGAGGAAGCTTAATCCTGGAAGCCAATTCATGGTCTATGTAATTTCCAATAGCTCCGCTGTCGATGTATGCTTTTATAGCATGCAACTGCTGAGGCTGTTTTGGGTCCACGAGCACCATTGGCATGACGAAATGCGAGGTCAAAGAGTTAGTTTTCAAGCTCGGCAAGCGGACCCCTACGCTTGCCGGGCTAGGTCGTTTCCCGAATCAGGTGTCACTAATTCGTTATCAGTATCTCCAACCACCTTCTTAAGTGGTTTAACTGGACAATTTCGAAGAAAGTGACCGGAAGTCCCGCAATACAGACAAAGTTGCATTCTCTCGTTCTCGTTCTTTCTGTGTTAATGGTCCTTTAACACCACCGATTTGCATAGGTTCAGATACGTCCGTACTCTTGGAGGTAGCGTGGGTTTTGATCGGTGCACGGTTTTCATACTTGAACCTATCTGCTTTTCTATTTTGAAGTCTGTGATCAAGTTGAACCACCAAGTCAATGTAGTCTGCGCAGACCTGGGGTGGGTTACTATCTGAGCCAGAACATCCTTAAGCTCTCCGCGCAGGCCTCGATGAAACAATGTGATCCTTTTGCTTTCTGGCCATCCAGTTTCCACAACCAGTCTGTTAAAGGTGGCTATGTAGGACAGAAGATCCTGATTACCTTGTCGTAAGGATAGCAGTTCGTTATCAAGGGCCTGTCCTTGAGAGTGTCGAGCGAACAATCTTTCCATGCTGGCCTGGAAGCCCTGAAAATTCTGGAGAATGGGATCATCCTGATTTACCAATGGAATAGACCAATCGGCAGCACTGCCACTGAGGTAAGATAGTATAAAGGCTACCTTGGTCTGGTCGTTAGGGAAGGCTCCGGGTCTGCATAGAAAGTGTAAACGACATTGGTTCATAAAGACGGCATATTTCTTGGGATCCCCCGCAAAACGTTCAGGCGGGGCCAAAGGCATGTGTCCAGGTAGATTAATTTGTACCGGGTTACTCAAACCCATTGATGTGGAAATGTCTCCGGAATTAGGTAAAGGAGTGTGCCCTGCCTGGGCCTGCAATAACCTTTTGGCTAGGTCATCAGTTCTTTCCTTAGATAAGATCAGTTCTCTTTTGAGAGCGTTAGTCTCCTGGCGGGCTGAGTGCTCCTCTGCCCGTAATTCCCCTAAAAGCTGGGCCAGCTGGTCAGTCTCGGAAGTCTCCATAGCGCCCGGGTGGGAAATTGTGTGTAGGCTTCGCATTCTGTAATGCTCACCTGATTCCCACAGAGGCGCAGGTCTGGCTTCGAGTGCTGATGCTTCTTCAATGGTGAAGCGCAGGACTCTGAAGATGGACAGGAAGGGCCCTCTACTCTGGCTTCTCCGGCTCGCAGGAATATTCCCCTGTGCGTGAAAAGGGAGTATTACCTACTGACTGAGTTATGCTCAAGCCTCCCACTCTCTTCCAACCCTCCACGATACCCTTCCACGATTCCCCGTGAAGTCTCACCTTAGGGTCTGAAAGGACGAGCTCTCCATCCTGCTTCTGACGCAGGGGCGCGTTGAACCCAGTTACTTCACTGGATTGAGGTTGGATGGGAGTTCAGGTAAGCTTGATAATACTGATAAGGCGCTGTAAAAGTTCTGTTGCACGTTCAAAAGTTCAAGCTTTAAATAATAATGTTCATTGTCTTTTTTCAGGTGATGAATGAAGATTCCTTTGGAGACTTCTTGCAACAAAGCGCTGATGTTGATGTCTTTTCCCCATAGGGGCCGGGGTTCGGAATACCGGAGATATGGCGCCGACCCGAAGTGAAACGTGCAGTTCCAGTAAAGATCTGGTAAATCCTCGATGAGCGCTCAGGTAATGTTTTTGCATTCGCTCATCTAATGTCTTTGTCTTTTTTCCCCATAGGGGCCGGGGTCCTGCTTGGAAACAGCAAGACCCGAAATGAAATGGGAATGACCCAACAGGTAAGTCTTAGAAGTAAACTGAGCTTTTCCTATTCCCTTCCTTCTCTCACCTCTTATTCTTGTCTTTTTCTCTAGGCTCTGGGAAGTGGCTGTGTATCCGAATGATCGCTGCTGAAGATGGAGGAACCCAGGAAAGGTGAGTGAAATGCAGCGCTGCAGCGATCGTAACGAAATGCTTTTAAAAATGATGTCTTCCCTTTCAGGATCGTCGGTGATGTCTCCGTGGTGCAGATTAGCTGGTAGGTCTCTTGTCTCCCTTTGCAGGTGACCCAGGATGCTGACAGGCGTGGCTGAAGTCCAGATGCAGGAGCTGACACGGTGAGCGTCCAGCTGCGAGGAGCAGAACAACGCGAAGCGTGAGTTGCTGATCGGGTGTGGTTTAAATAGCTTTGGAAGAAGTTCCAAGTGTGTATCCTTCCTCCGATCAGGTATGTATCCTTCCCCGACCACACCCGGGTGGGAAGTAGTCCCACAGGTAAAGTAGTTCCTATTCAGGCCTCAAGAGGGCCTGGATGTGGCAGCATGGTCTGCATCAGGTAAGTGCACATTAAAACACTTGAACACATGTCTAGCTTTATGAGCCTGGCGCCTAAGGCGCCAGGACAGAGGTCCAACATGAGCCTGGCGCCTAAGGCGCCAGGACTGCGTCCAAAGGGCCCCAGCCTGGGCCCGCTGGCACTCCCCTGGGGGAAATGATGCCTGCCTCTGGGGTTGCTGGGTCGGACCTGGCTCCTTGGAGGTAGGCATCATGACATCTGTTTCCTTTGTTTGTTGCCTTTGCCCCTGTGTCCCCTCTTTGTTTTGAGGTGTTCAGTGTCGTAGTAAAGCCCCATTTTAGATTTTGTTTTAAGTTTGGGCGGGATTTCTTGAAATGTCTGTATTTATCTAAAAAAGAAGACGATGGTGCTGGGTTTTGAGGATTCTCTGTTTCAAATTCTTCTTCTGGAATAGATTCTAAAGAGATTTGTTCCGATTCACTAGGGGATTCAGATTCAGAGGATAATCTAGTTGTTGTTGGTGGTGGGATACTAGAAGAGTTCTGTGGGGTTGGTGGTTTTGATTGTCTGGCTGTCGATTTGTTGAAGGTGTACACCCTTTTGAACTTGTAATCTAGTTCGTCTCGTAACAATTGACATTGTTTTTTATTTTAATTTCTTGTGAGAATTTTTCAATGATCTCATCCAATAGCTCGTATTTTTTAAAAGTTTTCTCTGGAAGGTTTAGTGTTTTGATATTGTCTTTAATTGTATCTATGTCTTTTATTGTCTTGTCATGTTGTTTTATAGCATTGGCAATCAGTTTTTGGATCATCTGTCTTGAGGTATTTGTGAGAAGTTCTTCCTAATCTTGCAGACTGTAGACATCATCGTCATCAAATGGTGGAAAGATGCATATTCTAAGGCCTCTTGGTATGCACCCTACTTTAAGATATTTTTCCAAGGTTCTTATTTCCCACCACTTTGATAACTCGGATTTAAGAAGTTTTTCTTGTTGTTCGAAAAGGATTTTGAGAGATTTCGAATGGTTTTTTTGTTCATTAGTAGGTGTTGCTTTTAAGTTTGAAAATAGTGATTCCGCCCCTTTATTTCTTTCAGAAAAGCATTTCAACACCTTTTAATAGATTATATAAAGGTGTGTTTGAAAAAAAGGTGGATGGGTAAGGTTCAATTGAGTTTGCAGCTCAGTACAGCTTTGTTTAGCATAAGAAATTAAAGGACTGCACAGTCTTTAGCTGATTCTGGCGCTCCTCATATAGACTCATTAAAAGTGTGGAAGCAGCAGAAAAAGGGTCTAAAACTCTCAGACTGTAGAGAGAAGCAAACTGCTATAAATATATATTAGACCTTAATGTATTCTGCTCTCCTACAAAGAAAAATTGTTAATCGAAAAAAATGTGTTTGTGAAAAATACACATATGACTCTTGAGATCGACACTTTGTATGGTTTTTCTTAGCCTCAGTTTATTGGCTATGTTGCATGAAAGAAACATTTCTTGCCTTATTGGTTGAATTTGAATTATGTCATCATTCAAATTGTTTACCAAAGAACGATTTTAAATACAAAAAAGAGAAAGAGCTTCTTGAGTAAAGTCTGTTATAAGCAAAGTATAATTGTGGTGTCCAGCATAAGTCCCCACACGTGTTTCCCCGCCTAGTTTATGGCGGTTCCTCAGGGGTTAATAGCTGGTAACTTTCAAAAAACCAGATAATTCCATTCCTTGGTTAATTAATGATTCCACATTTTTACCTAATGTGACAGAGACAAATGGGCAATAGATAAGACACATTATATATTGAAGGCAAACTGAGAAGAGATCTTCAAGACTAGTTAATGGGCATTTGGTCAGGATGTGGTGAGAATAACTGAAAAAAGGGTCACAACTTACATGTGCGTGATAATGGTGTTTCAAAAATTTGATGTCCCAACTGGTGCTGTATAATGGTGCCTCCTCAAAGGGAACGGTAGTGGCACTGGATGAGAAAAAGCACAGGCGTACGTTTAAGTTGACGCCATTGAAAGCACTCGTGTTTTAAAAAGATATAAGCATGATGCAATTTAAGGAAACTACTTGGAAGTATATCTTACCTCTGGTTCTTGTGAGGTTTGTCGTGGTATGTAAAACTTGCGTTCTTGTTACTGGTTCGATTGCCGAGCACGGAAAAAGTCTGCATTGGCTTGTTTGAGCTAGTGTTCAAAACTGCTGGTTTCGAGCGTAAATGTCATGTGATCGCGTAGCGTGTATGCGAGTGGCTGGGCGCCATGTTGGATCGGGATAATTTTGTTGTGTTTGTGGAGGAATGACGATGGTAGAGTGAAACTGTTGAATATTGTCACTTATTATCGCGGACATTCATATATAAGGGTGAACCTGTAATGGGGCGAGATCTCCCTGGTTCTATGAGGGAAATATAGATACAAAAACCGTCCTGAAGATCTCATCTCAGAAATATAATTTATGTGATATATACAGGCTAAGAAATGTATTAATGTGGCAAAGTACAGTTACAGGGCTGAAAAGAGGCGGACAATGTCTAGTTGTCTTATTTATCAGAGAACTGACGAAAGACATAGAAAAAAACATTACGTGGATTGCAAAATCTGCCAGAGATGTGTATGTACATGCGGAAAATAAAGAAAGAAAACCATGCTGGTGTGCCTAGACAATTCTCCTAATTCATATAAAAGAAAAGAAATGATATGGGAGAGCAGAAAAACAATGCATATGTCTTGAAATGTTACGTTTGTCAAAGGAAGTGGTGTAGTTCCTGATCCACATTCAAACCTGTGTAAATTGAGTCCATGGACCATATCCAAAAAGCTTCTCTTTTGCAAAGGTGTTTTTCCATATTGCCTCCTCTCTTTGGTGTGGAGAGTTTTTCCAGTCCGTAACATTTTATTTTGGCTATGTCAGACTCCACGTGATGTTGTTGAAAGTGAAATGCTAAAGGTGATTTTAAGTCTTTGTTTTTGATGGCCCGTAGATGTTCTCCCATTCTGATTTTTAATTTTCTGATTGTGCTGCGAATGTATATTTTGTCACATGGACATATTATCGCATATGTCACAAATTGGCTGTTACAGTTGATGAGCTGTTTGATGGTAATTTTTCTTCCATTTGGTTGCACAAAGTCTTTCTTGCCATTGCACATAAACGGGCAGATCTGGCATTTGCTACATTTGAAGTTGCCATGCGTAGAGGAAGTTAACCAGGTGGTTGCGGTATTAGTTTGGTTGAATAGATGTTGTTCATACTTTTTATTGTCAAAATAGGATGGACTGATCATTTCCTTTAGGTTCATACAGTTGCGAAAAACTATGTTTGGTATTTTATCCAAAAAGATACTTAATTCTGGATCAGTGCCTAAAATGTTCCAATTTTTTTGTAAAGTTTTTTTGATGAAATAGTTGTTAGAGCTGAAGGTTGTGATGAATCTTGGTTTGTCTAATTTCTGCGTTCTCCTTGGTTTATCCTGTAATAGATCAGATCTGGGTCTCGCCAAACTCTTGATTACTGTGGTTTTGAGATGTTTTGGGCTATATCCACGTCTTTTTAATTTCTTAATCGCCATATCTTGATGTTTTGTAAATTCCTCTGTTGATGTGCAATTTCTTTTGATCCATAAAAGTTCACCGAACGGTATGTTCTGGATGATGTGGTGAGGATGATTGCTAGTGGCGTGTAAAATACTGTTAACAGCAGTCTCTTTCGTGTGTAAGGTTCTGTGGATTGTTTGATCCTGTATATAGAGATGGAGGTCCAGAACATTTATGGATTCCTGGCTATGAGAAATGGTAAATTTCAAGTTGTAATCGTTGTTGTTCAGAAAGGAGTGATATTCTTTTAGTTGTTGTTCTGTGCCATTCCATATTACAATAATATCGTCGATGTATCTTCCCCAGAAAGCATTTCTATTGTTGGTGGTAAAGTCTGGATGCTGCCAGGCGACTTGGGTCTCGAAATGTCCCATATAGAGGTTTGCATATGCAGGAGCGTATTTGGTTCCCATTGCCGTCCCCTGGACTTGTCTGTAAATTTTGTCTCCGAAGCAAAAAATGTTGTTTGGCAAAGTGAAGTGAATCATTTCTGAAATCATTAAATTCTGATCATGTAAAGAAACCGATCTGCTTTTCAGAAAGTAGTTTACTGTTGAGATGCCTTTGGTGTGGATAATACTGGTATATAAAGCTGTTACATCAAAAGTCACAAACCAAAAATTATCTTCCCAAAAGATGTTTTCCAACTGTTTTAATGCATGAGTGGTGTCTTTAATGAAAGAACTCAAACCAGCTGCAAGGGGTTGGAGATGTTGGTCAATATATTCTGAAATTCTCTCCGTAAATGAACCAATACTGTTAATGATGGGTCTACATTGAGGTAGGTTGGTAAATGGTTTGTGGATCTTAGGCATGAAATAAATCGTTGAAAGTATTGGATGTGGGATGTTCATGTATTCGTATTCATCATCTGAAATCAAGCCTAGTTCGTACCAATGTGAACTCCTCAGTTTCCAATCTGCATTTAGCTTTTTGACAGGATTTGTTAAAAGAGGTTCATAGCAGTCCGTATCATTCAGGTGATCCATGGCAATTTGTATATAATCTTCAGTTTTAAGTAACACAATATTTCCCCCTTTATCTGCAGTCCTGATTATGATGTCATAATTCTCTTTCAATCTTTTGATAGCTGTGATTTGATCTTGTTTAAGGTTATGGTCAATTTTCGGTTTTTGATTTCTCAAAAATAGTTCTCTTAAATCTCATTGTACTGCTTTCTGAAAAAGGTCTATTGCGTTGTCTGGTGGTAAGATTGGAGTAAATTGAGATTTTGATTTAAGCTTGGTGTGAGCGGCAAGACCTAATGTGATTTCTTGTTCTTGTGCAAAGGATAAATTGTGTGTATATCCTCTTCTTCTACTAGATTTAATAGGTCAACGGTTTTTTCCACATGATCTAATGAAAGTTCCGAACAAATGTTGATGGTTCTTGGATTGATGCTGTTATGTAGGAAAACATTTTTGAGCTCCAATTTTCTACATAAACGGTACAGATCTGTAATAGTTTCAAAGTAGTCGTAGGTGTTGGTAGGACAGAAGGTAAGTCCTTTATTGAGTGCTGAGATCAATTCTTTAGGAAGTGGTTGGTTAGTGAGATTGATTACTAGGTTATCCTCTTGGGTTGGTTCATTGACCTTGTTTGAACGCCATTGTTTTTGCCTAATCTGTTTTCATTGTTTGTTGCCTTTGCCCCTGTGTTCCCTCTTTGTTTTGAGGTGTTCAGTGTCGTAGTAAAGCCTCATTTTAGGTTTTGTTTTAAGTTTGGGCGGAATTTCTTGAAATGTCTGTATTTTTCTAAAAAAGAAGACGATGGTGCTGGGTTTTGAGGATTCTCTGTTTCAAATTCTTCTTCTGGAATACATTCTAAAGAGATTTGTTCCGATTCACTAGGGGATTCAGAGGATAATCTAGTTGTTGGTGGTGGGATACTAGAAGAGTTCTGTGGGGTTGGTGGTTTTGATTGTCTGGCTGTCGATTTGTTGAAGGTGTACACCCTTTTGAACTTGTAATCTAGTTCGTCTCGTAACAATTGACATTGTTTTTTTATTTTAATTTCTTGTGAGAATTTTTCAATGATCTCATCCAACAGCTCGTATTTTTTAAAAGTGTTCTCTGGAAGGTTTAGTGTTTTGATATTTTCTTTAATTGTATCTATGTCTTTTATTGTCTTGTCATGGTGTTTTATAGCATTGGCAATCAGTTTTTGGATCATCTGTCTTGAGGTATTTGTGAGAAGTTCTTCCTAATCTTGCAGACTGTAGACATCATCGTCATCAATTGGTGGAAAGATGCATATTCTAAGGCCTCTTGGTATGCGCCCTACTTTAAGATATTTTTCCAAGGTTCTTATTTCCCACCACTTTGATAACTAGGATTTAAGAAGTTTTTCTTGTTATTCGAAAAGGATTTTGAGAGATTTTTAATTGGTTTTTTGTTCATTAGTAGGTGTTGTTTTTAAGTTTGAAAATAGTGATTCCGCCTCTTTGTTTCTTTCAGAAAAGCATTTCAACATCTTTTAATAGATTATATAAAGGTGTGTTTGAACAAAAGGTGGATGGGTAAGGTTCAATTGAGTTTGCAGCTCAGTACAGCTTTGTTTAGCATAAGAAATCAAAGGACTGCACAGCCTTTAGCTGATTCTGGCGCTCCTCATATAGACTCATTAAAAGTGTGGAAGCAGCAGAAAAAGGGTCTAAAACTCTCAGACTGTAGAGAGAAGCAAACTGCTATAAATATATATTAGACCTTAACGTATTCTGCGCTCCTACAAAGAAAAATTGTTAATCGAAAAAAATGTGTTTGTGAAAAATACACATATGACTCTTGAGATCGACACTTTGTATGGTTTTTCTTAGCCTCAGTTTATTGGCTATGTTGCATGAAAGAAACATTTCTTGCCTTATTGGTTGAATTTGAATTATGTCATCATTCAAATTGTTTACCAAAGAAAGATTTTAAATACAAAAAAGAGAAAGACCTTCTTGAGTAAAGTCTGTTATAAGCAAAGTATAATTGTGGTGTCCAGCATAAGTCCCGACACGTGTTCCTCTGCCTAGTTTATGGCGGTTCCTCAGGGGTTAATAGCTAGTAACTTTCAAAAAACCAGATAATTCCATTCCTTGGTTAATTAATGATTCCACATTTTTACCTAATGTGACAGAGACAAATGGGCAATAGATAAGACACATTATATATTGAAGGCAAACTGAGAAGAGATCTTCAAGACTAGTTAATGGGCATTTGGTCAGGCTGTGGTGAGAATAACTGAAAAAAGGGTTGCAACTTACATGTGCGTGATAATGGTGTTTCAAAAATTTGATGTCCCAACTGGTGCTGTATAATGGTGCCTCCTCAAAGGGAACGGTAGTGGCACTGGATGAGAAAAGCACAGGCGTATGTTTAAGTTGACGCCATTGAAAGCACTCGTGTTTTAAAAAGATATAAGCATGATGCAATTTAAGGAAACTACTTGGAAGTATATCTTACCTCTGGTTCTTGTGAGGTTTGTCGTGGTATGTAAAACTTGCGTTCTTGTTACTGGTTCGATTGCCGAGCACGGAAAAAGTCTGCATTGGCTTGTTTGAGCTAGTGTTCAAAACTGCTGGTTTCGAGCGTAAATGTCATGTGATCGCGTAGCATGTATGCGAGTGGCTGGGTGCCATTTTGGATCGGGATAATTTTGTTGTGTTTGTGGAGGAATGAGGATGGTAGAGTGAAACTGTTGAATATTGTCACTTAAATCCATGGCGCTAACCTGCCATGGTGCTAATTACGCCGCCGTAATTTACAGCGGCGTAATTAGCGCCTTCCCCACTCCCATTATTCCCTATGGGGCAAAAATGGGAATGGGGAAGGGAAAATGGGAAATGGGGATTTACCGCCCCACTCACCTTGGAATGGGGCGGTAAATCCGCCATCCACCATGGTGTAAACGGAGTTTACACCATGGTGGTAAAGTTGGTGCACTTAGCACCAAGGTTGTAATGAGGCCCAATGTGTCTTATCTATTGCCCATTTGTCTCTGTCACATTAGGTAAAAATGTGGAATCATTAATTAACCAAGGAATGGAATTATCTGATTTTTTGAAAGTACGCCTGAGGAACCGCCATAAACTAGGCGGGGAAACACGTGTCGGGACTTATGCTGGACACCACAATTATACTTTGCTTATAACAGACTTTACTCAAGAAGCTCTTTCTCTTTTTTGTATTTAAAATCTTTCTTTGGTAAACAATTTGAATGATGACATAATTCAAATTCAACCAATAAGGCAAGAAATGTTTCTTTCATGCAACATAGCCAATAAACTGAGGCTAAGAAAAACCATACAAAGTGTCGATCTCAAGAGTCATATGTGTATTTTTCACAAACACATTTTTTTTGATTAACAATTTTTCTTTGTAGGAGCGCAGAATAGATTAAGAGTTGCATAATGTACCTTACAGATCCTTTGCGGCTCCGCCGGCCTGCTGCAGATGCAGAGAAAGGTAAGACCGAAGTGTTACCTCTCTTTGATGAATGCAGCGTGCCGGAGGCCAACTGCCGCGGCCTGCAACACCATGGTGCCAGCAGCAGTCAGTGTTACAAAACATTGGGAGGGAGCAGCAGTGCTGGGCGGGCCGGGGCTGCCTCATCCCAGCCTGTTCCCTCCCATTGATTTGTATTTACGGACTCACTCTAAGCTGCTCTGCGCCGCATGCCACCAGAGTGTACAAAGGCAGGCAGCAGTGAAAGGCAGTGGGCTGCTGTGGCGACCGAGAGAACACTTTTGCCGAAAAGTGGAACTTGGATTGTAGACTGCTTGTCACGCCAGCCAGTTGGTGAACTCATGTTCACACTGGCCAAGCACACGTTTAGGAAATGACGACTTGAGAGGCATCTCTCAGGCAACTACGCGCAGAGCACACGTTTCAAGTTGCTCTTCCTGTGATCTCCAGCGGACAATATGGATGCACCCTGTGAAGCGGCTGACTCCCTTCTGCTAGCTCACAGTATTCAGCGGAAGGCTCCGGGTCCCCACACAGGCATCCGTGTAGTGTTTCATTGGGTCCCTGGAGATACCGAACCCTGGATAGCTAGACCACCTGGGTATTTGGCATCCTGGTTGTACAGCATCGAGTTTCAACATCTCTAACCCGTCGGACTTCACTGTTTACTGCCATCCATGGGTGTGTACACCCTTGGCTTTCTACAGTTCCAGTTTGTCTGGCATGCTTGTTTATTCAGGAATCTCTGCTTAAGGTCTTCCACAGTTTTAAGCGCTCGCAAACCACTGCACAGTGCTGCGCAAGAGGTACTGCAGTAGCTATGTCTGAGGTGAAATTTCACACAGTTTTTCGTTGACATCACACAAATACACTAAACAAAAAGAGGTAAACAGAAAATTGGGCAATATGAGAAACGACAAAACCCACTGGAGTGTGCTGAAATAAACAGATCATATTAATATCACCAAGAGGGGAATGGCCGAAGAAGGCACGTGCGCTCGCGTTTTTGTTTCTTCTAAACATTTCTTGCCCTACTTCCTCTTTGCTGTTTCGCTGTGCGATAAAAGAGAACTAGAAAGAAGACTTGGTAAGTGCCAGGCCCTGAAAGTACGCACTATATTGGTAAAAGGTCTTTATAGAGCCCAGTCAGGTCTTTGCACAAGTCATTTCGTGACATATTTGTTTCTTTCAAAAATATGTTTTTATAGAGATCAGGAATGACACAATTTATTTCCAATATTGAATGCATAGATGGAACCTACAAAAATACAAATCTGGACCAAACATGTGTTTTTCCATAATAAAAAGGACATCTTACAAAATGTTTCATAGACCACGAGACTGACATTGTGAAATGTTTGTTGTAGAAATGTGAATAGCATGGTGGGTGAGGCTTTCAAAATCTCAAATGTACATGTTTTGCAAAGATTACAAGACAAATAGGAAACGTGAATAGCTGTGGTCATCTCTTTTGTGCAAACTGTAGGACAATATAATTTGTTCTTTTATAGGGTCTCAAAACTCTGCAGTGACATGCCGTTGAAACCCCCAAATTTAGGACTCTCTGCACCCCAGTTTCCATATCCGGTTATCTCTATGCTGCTGGGTGCAAGGGGCAACATTAGTTCATTGGGACCTTTCTGTCTGGTTCTAACTGAGCACCCACTGAAAGGTACTGATCCCACCAGCCACCTCAGGTAGTGCCTCACGAAAAGTTTTTTTACAACAATCACAACTATCTTATGAATACAAAAGCAAACAAGATGTTTACGCAAACGTCCTCTTTTGTGATAGCCACACAACATTGTGGCTTGGCTGGGGTTCTCGAAATATATACGTCTGTCACCCATAATGTGTAAGCATGGGAAAGACTCTTGCCAGGCACTGCCGTAGTGGTATTAAATGGCCATTGATGGAAGCAGTAGAAAAATGGTGTGAGCATGTGGACATCATAGCATTGCCTGGCAGATGCCTAATACTTACACAAGCAAAAACCATTGGGTTTGCCAATTATTGTTTTTATCATGATTAAAGAACGTAGGTAGTGCTTATAAATCGAATAGCTGAAGTCAGAACTGGTTAAGACATTTTTGTTACATCATTAGCGCATTTATATAATCAATTAAGTCATTAACTCTCAGAAGACTGCTTTGAAAAAACACTGGCAGGCCCTTTTAGTGCAATGTTTAACGTTATGACTTGATTAAAGCAAGCTGAAAGAGTTCCCATGAGGCAGTGTTTAGGGTAGGGAGGGGCAGGAACTGGGTGGTAATGGCCATAGGCATTAACATGCCTATGGTCAGTCAATCAATGGTTGAGTAAATACCCAAATATCATCTACATTTCTAGGGCCCCATTCACCGCCCAAATGACTCAAAATGTGCTTATAGGACATAATGCCACCATCGGACTCGCCCGCACTCCGAATCCCGCTGGACCCGCCCCCACCAAGCCCCCCAGCCACTCATACATGCAGTCGATCACCCACCATTTTATCCCAAAATATCACTCGCCAGCACATATCACATGCAGGCTACTATCCACATGCAACCTGGAGCTCTGCAGAAGCATGGCACACAGCACGAGACCAGGGTCCCCCCATCATGACCGTAAATTTGTGAATTGACGCGATTCACGGATGATGGTTTGAGTGCCAATTTTTATGAGGTGATGTGTGGGCCACTTTTTTGAGGCGAGGGGTGGGCCACTTTTTTTTGGTGTCCGGGCCTATTTCTTGTCCCAGTCCGACCCTGTCCAGGGGTGAAGCTTTCAACCAAAGTTGATTGATAAAGTAACTGTTATATCATTTGTGGAATGTAATACATGAGGGGTCAGCACCCGGAAGAGGTGGACCCAGGGGTGATCCATTTTTACCCTAACGAACTTTCATGTGTTGAAGGAACCTTTTGTTTTATTATTTTTAAAGACATCAGGTCCTCGAAGGCAAGAGACTTTCAGTAAAACGAGACTTGGCCATCGACGGCCCTGAAAACTGAACTGTCATCTCGTGCTAGAAAAGCTGGAGAGTGTGCTGTGCTCCACGATCCCACCTTACCCTGTGCTCAAAACGTGGGGAAGGGAGACCCAAGCTACTGCATCCTGACAAATTATTTGAGAACACTTCTTTCTTTTCTTGAGAACTATCCCACCCCCCTTTTTGTATTAGTTGTAAGGTTTGGCAATAGGTTTGTTAGTATAGGCCCTTTTTATTTGACACAACGCCACTTGGACTGCCTTATTTTCATTTGATGGTTTATCATATCATATCATATAATTGGCTGCACCAAAATGCCATTAAAGCCCCTAATAACACATATCATGGCTGCTTTATCATGGATGCCCAATACAATTAAATGTTAGCACCCCATGGGTCCCCACACATCTTTCCTGCCTGCCCCTCCAGCATCCCCCAAAATGTGCTCCTCAGCGCAGCACTAAACACAAGCAAACACACATTCACACACCATTCCCTAACTCATTTATGCGTGCACTCATTCTCCATACGCCCACACACATGAACAAAGCCACCCAAATATCACACGCTCACTCATTCACACACATTGCATAATATACATAGGCAGCCCAAAGGTCCCCTCGCCTGGAACCACCACCCACCCAAACACCCAAAATTAGCTCCCCGTACCAGCATTAAACACAAGCACACACCATTCCCTAACTCATTTAGGCATGCACCCATTCACCATACGCTCCTCACACACATGAACCAAACTACCCAAACATCATGCGCTCGCTCATTCACACACATTGCATAATATACATAGGCAGCCCACACGTCCCCTCTCCTGTCCCACCACGGTGAGAAACCAGGTAGAGCACAGGAATCCATTATGCAGGTCTCCAGGGCACGGCCATCGCTGTTGGATCCAGTTCCTGGAGGTGGACCAGTGGGGTAGGATCACCTGGGTGAGGGAGACCAGGGTTATGCTTTGGGAGGATATCCAAGGTGGGGCACGGTACTGTACCGAGGATGAAAAAGAGGACGAGATCCCTGAGGCCTTTGTAGGTTACAATACATCTGCCTCCTCCCTCCCATTAAATCTCTCCTACCCAGATCCAATAAATCTCTCCTAACCAGATCCAATAAACCCTCTGTACAAAACCCATCCTGTAAGATCTCTAACCCGCTTGCATCTTATCCAAATAACCCTAGGCATTCCTTTCCACATTCTTCTAGTTATTTTGTCCCGAACATCCAATTCACTAGGGCAGAACACTACTATTCCCACAATCCCCTATGTTCTGTTTTCCATCCCAGTCATTCTCGTCCATTTCACAAACCTTCCCTATCCCGTCCCGTAGGATACTCTGACATTCCTACCCCTTCCCTTTCCAATACGAAGACTTTAATTCCCGATAACACCATATCAGAATCTTACCACACAGAACATGTAGAAACTCAACTGCTCCCCTTTTCCGACACCAAAACTTTTCACTGATGTAGAAAACAACGGACTTGTAACAATACTGTTTATCTGACATGTCCCAACAGGGTCAGGCAATGTTGGTCAGTTAACCTGAATCACACACACTTGACGGCCCTTTCTTTTCCCCACAGGGATAAAAGGTGGAGCAAGAGAGCGCAGTACGAGCAAGGTGAGCATGGTAGACAGCACAATGAGATGGCTAATCAGGTGCAGCAGTTCAAGAGAAGGAGAAAGGCAGCAAAAAGCAAGAGGGTGGCAAGGAGAGGACTGACCTTGCCCTTTTAGACCCAGACCCACAGAACCTTCAAGGAAGAGAGCCTAAGACTGTGAACAATAGCACAAGTGTCTTGCCGCAGATGTCAACGGTTCACCCAAAGTTGATTGATAAAGTAACTGTTATATCATTTGTGGAATGTAATACGTGAGGGTTCAGCACCGGGAAGAGGTGGACCCAGGGGTGATCCATTTTTACCCTAAAGAACTTTCATGTGTTGAAGGAACCTTTTGTTTTATTATTTTTAAAGACATCAGGTCCTCGAAGGCAAGAGACTCTCAGTAAAATGAGACTTGGCCATCCACGGCCCTGAAAACTGAACTGTCATCTCGTGCTAGAAAAGCTGGAGAGTGTGCTGTGCTCCACGATCCCACCTTACCCTGTGCTCAAAACGTGGGGAAGGGAGACCCAAGCTACTGCATCCTGACAAATTATTTGAGAACACTTCTTTCTTTTCTTGAGAACTATCCCACCCCCCTTTTTGTATTAGTGGTGAGGTTTGGCAGTAGGTTTGTTAGTATAGGCCCTTTTTATTTGACACAACGCCACTTGGTGTGCCTTATTTTCATTTGATGGTTGATGCTTGTTCCTATCTTAGATTTAGGTTTAGATTAGGCGTTTTTCCACCCTGCATACAGAATTCATAGGTCAATAAACACCTTTGAACTGTGATCACTTGTGCCTGTCTTACTTGTTGCCACCATGATTTCCTTACACCACCCACCCCAAACCCCCAAAATGAGCTCCTCATCCCAGCAAACACATATCATTCCCTCACTCATTTAGGCATGCACCCATTCACCCAATTTCATGCAAAGAGTATAGGAGCCGGAGGCTTCGTCCATGTCCTGGGAGGGGCCTCAGACTTCTTTAAAGGAACTCATTTTTTTCAGAGGCCAGAGAGACTTCAAAAGAAGTTTTTTCTTATTAAAGTCAGATGGCCATCCCCCCTAGGACTTGGGATGGCGAGGCCCCTGCTACGCCAATGGCATCAAGAGGCGCAAGAGTTAGAAATGTGTGAGATGCAGGTGAATCCCGTCTACAAATTCTTAGATCATAAATGGCATATTCAAAGACTCTGGGCGTTGCTAGTAATGGGAAATCTGATACCATCCATCCCAGTATGCAAAGGAAATGCTTGCTATAAAAGCAGGACTGGCCGAAGGTGTGCAATTGATAAGGGAAGCACTGTGTAACTGGATCTGCAAATGGCAGGGGGCATTACATGCTTCGCGTATGCTTGCAGTGTGGAACAATGACAAGTGTGCACCATAGGCACTTGAAGTGAAATAAGGGCCACGCAGATAGGCTTGTAGCCCCTCCTCTGATGTGAGTCCTCATCACTCACGCAATCCGCACCTGGTTCTGTGTTAATGCAAAGATATATGTATTGTGCAACTACCCTGAGATATCTTGCTGAAGTCCTTACTTTTACAAATTCTACTCTATGCAGTGACAATGAAAGGTAAGTGTATATCTGGTCCACTAGTAAAGGAAAGCTTCAAGGTTACATATTGGTTATAGCTGCTTGCCCACATGACTCTCAATAAGACACTCCTTTGTGCCTAGATTGAAGCAGGCAGTGCAAATAAGGCTGCATAGAGAAGGAAGTTGGGTCCAATGAGAGATGCACATACATGTTCGGTGTCATACAAGATACAAATTGACAGGCAACAAGGGCTGTGTTGCCTGGCCCACCCACTTGCACACAACCCTTTTCAGTTAGAATGAGGTCCTGTGTTGGCAATGAAAGCCTTCTACCATCTTGCCGATGGCCGTACAGTGCTACCAAAGAAAAGAGGACCACTGAGAACATTGACTGAGCATGTTGTTATGTTATAAGAGTGTGTAAACATCCAAGACGCTACCATGTGGGCACCAAAACCATATTCTGGAAGAAAGCATTGAATTTACCAAACTCATTACCCATTGTAGCGTTAAGGTATGAATTGGTGTTACATCTATGAAATGTTGACTAAATTGGAGAGTCTTGACGGTTCATGAAAATACACTGATGGCAAATGGTGACAGCTTGTACTCTTCTATTAATACTGAACTTCGAAGGATGAGCTCTGGTCCTATCATTGTTTTTTTTTATATTGGGCTAATCATATTTTGAGGTCTAATGAGTGCACAAAGGAAGAACTATGTGGGGATTTACCAAAGGATAAATCAGTGGTCTTTTTAACTTTCTCTTTTAATATGTATGTTTCTACTTTGTATACTGTAATGTATCAATCTTTTGTATGATTTTATGTATAAGGTTGCATGATCAACCAATTCATATTAATAAAAAAGTAAAAAGTAGCAGGCAGTGAAACTAAGGCTGCATAGAGAACGAAGTGGGGTCCAATGAGAGATGTACATACATGTGCAGTGTCGTAAAAAATATACATTGACAGGTGACGAGGGCTGCGTTACCTGGTACCATCCTCTCACACACATACCATTTCAATTAGAATGAGTCCCTGTGTCTCTGCCACCAAAGCAAGGAGGACCAATGTAAAGATTCACTGAGCATGTTGAAAACTAAAACTCAGTATCTGTTTGTGTGAAGTAGTCAGTAACTTAAAAAGTCGTCCTTGTGTCCAAAACATTCTAAGCTGTCTTTCACAATAGAAACACACTAGAAAGAAACCAAAAAAACGTTTCTCTGTGTCGTTGGTACTGGATTCACAACATTCTTGTTCAAACAATAAATCCCATTATAGTCTTTCTTTAGCTCTTATTGTTACTGTTGTGGATTGCCTTGCATACTCTCCTGCCAATAATCCTTCTATGGGGTTTTCAGACCCCCTGGTATACTCCCCTGCCATGTATCATCCCCCGTTCAAAATAGTTTTGAAGAAAAGTCCCCCACGGTGCACCCGAGGATGTGTGGGGGGCTTGACAAGTTCTTAGGCGACATAGACAGGGCACTAGGACCCCAAAAATGTTCCCTCCCACGTGTTTATCCTCCTCACCTTTAGTCCTCAGTCAGTAGACTGTTGCATTTCTTCTTTGGGTGGCCCTGACTCCACGCAGTGCCTCGATAGTAATCTGGCAACGGGAACAATACGTTGTAGGCGTGGGCACTGTAGGACAAAGTAGGAGGGCCTCTGCACAGCCTCGACAGCCCGCACAGACTGCACTGACTGCTACTTTTTGCTACTCCGCGCCGCTACATGGATAGCTTGAGTTCTTAAGCAGCAGTCCTCAAAAGGTCCGCCTCCAAGCAATAGATAGGGATGACAGAATCCACAGCCAGTAAAGAGAAAACAGAGTAACTGCACTGACTGCTACCTTTCGCTGTGTTTTTATAAATATGTTTATGACTCTAGGACCAGTACTTATGCCAAGACTTAATTTGGCCTACTTGTATTTATAATAAACCTTTATTTTTTATAATACTTCTGCTTTGAAGTGTTTCTGTTGAATCCTTGGTATACTTCTCTCATGTGGCCAGGACACAGCCATCGCCTTTGGATCCAGACCCTGCAGGTAGACCAGTGAGGGAGGATCACCTGGGTGATGGATATTCAGGGAGTGGGGGTGGGGCAACTGAAGGTGAGACGCGGTATCCCCCCTTTCCCGTTCCCATACCCCATTCTATTTTATAGGATTCTACAGCATTCCAACCCCCACCCCCTTCTACACAAACACTGGGCAGAGGAAGAGGAGAACTGAGAGTAAAGAGGCTAACACTTGCATATCTCAGTGGACATGTTCCGTTAATAAGGTCAGGAAAAGTCAGGCACTTGACCTTAATTACATACATCTGATACCCGATCGAGGGACCAGAGCGAGGGGTAGGGAAACCCTAAAGATCCCTGCATGAGGTTGTTGCCTCCGGGAAACCGTGAAGAATACGCAGAGAAAGCCAAATCCCAGCCAAGAAGAATTGTATTGTGTTGAAAGGACGGCAGCGACCCTCCCAGGGGAACGCCAGACTTGGGGAGGCGAGGCCAAGCCTGTGGTATTAACCTTGACTCGTGAATCAAAGCCGCAGAGAAAAGAAAGGAATGCACACAACCAGAGAGTTAGCCAAAGACATGAAAGGCTGGTATGTGTCAAGGAAAGATTGAAGCTGCAACAGTGTATCTCATAATTGAAGGTTGCACGCGTGTTGATGAGACGTGAAAGAAAGCAAACCAGTAATGAATTTTAAAACTTACCGATAACTGTGAAGCCAGTGATACAGAGTAGCGGAGTGGTCCGTTGAAAGGAAATAGCCCACTCGAAAGTTGTTATAAAGCAACACAGTTAATGAACTCTGAAAAGCTTGATGGTCAAGATTAATCACGAGGAAAGGGGAAGTTAAAAAGTGAATGCTTTAAGAGAAAGATTTCTTTGAATCTTTCTGACTGTGTTGTGGAACTACCAAGACCAAGAGACACTGGGGGCAAATAACATAAAAGTGAGCTGAAGTGAAAGTCAAAGCGGTCCTGTGAGGTCTATGAGAAAACCTCACACACTCCTAAGTCTTTGACATCAGCAAAATGTCGGAGCACGACTGAGGGAGACCTGAAAAATGAAATTAGTTAGAGGAAGGGAACCTCTAATGTATGTGAATGACGCTTGGGGAAGGGAACCCCTGCAAGCGCTGTGATTGTGAGGTCCGAGCCCAGCTGAGGGAGATCTACTTTGAATCAGGTACTTTTTGTTGAGAGGTCCAAGCCTGACTGAAGGAGACCTATGTGAACTGTTGATACCTTGAGAGGTCCGAGCCGGACAGAGTGAGACCTACATGAACCTTTGTTGAACTGTGAAGGAACTTTTTGTGAACTGAAAACAAGTGACTTTAACGTGGAAGGCCAAGTGTGCCTCAACCCATGTTTAGTACTGCCTTTTTTTTGATAACCTGATCCAGAGTGTGTCATCCTGTCTACAGGGGCCGCCTTACTCTGTGCTAGCCAAGGTGGGGAGGAGAGCTGACTCAGCCACCTTGATCCTTTATGTTATAACACTGACTTTCTTTTGCATACACATTCCACTTTACACAAATTTTGTTTAAAAGATAGGGGAGGCATTATTTTATTTTTTTAGTATAGGCCATTTTGATTTGACATAGACTGACTAGGACTGTATTTTCTTTATTAGTATATGGTAGAGCCTACTCCCATCATAGCTATAGGGCAAAGTAGGAGTTTTCATACCCCAAGAATTTAATAAAGGTGCTGAAACTTGTAGCTCTAATGTCAGTATCATACGTGTGATATCATGCCTCCCTTACAGTATTTAAGTCATAAATGGGGTTTTGACTAGAGTGATTTGGAGGAAAGGTTTTCTGACTTGTACTATAGGATGGAGCTGTTAGGTGAGAGTACGCCTTTAGGGTCTTAGGTATTATAGAGTCTTCCCCAAGAAAAAAGGGGAATACATCATCTCATCCAATCGAGTAACCACCTCCCCCCGTAGTTGTCTCCTCCCCTGTGATTGTCCATCATATAGCCACCCCCAGGGTCAGAATCAGTTAGCGGCTGCCGTCCCCTGGCCACATGGGAGGAGGTCACAACAAGGAAGTTAGTGATGACTCCGTCAGATTAATCACAGTAGGCACCATAAAACAATCATCCATAACAGAAATTCAGACTTCCAAATATGGCGAGAAGCAGTAGAGAAGCAGTAGAATGGAGATCGGACAGATCACATGGGGAGGAAGGGGGGAGAAAGGGGGCATAGAAAAATGGCACTGAGCCTATGGTGGCAGGAACGAGAAGAATTAAGTTAAGGTCCTTCACAATCGTCACCGTTGTATGCGCCATCCTTTGATTCTATTCAGAATATATCACATGTTGACATCTGCAGTAAGGAACACGGCTATTAGATCATTTGTTTATATATTTCTATGGGATGCTGGTGTATTGCCAAAAGAAAAAATAAATACATGCAAGATGGACACCTTTGCCAATATATGGCCTATCATATGAGAGGAGATTTTCTTTCTGGAGCCCCTGAATGGATCGGAATTCCCCGAGTAATTTTGGCAGCATTGAGAGTTCTGGGAATCATCAATGTAAATGATGGCTAGATTGTAAACAAATACGGTGGAAGAGCACAGAGATGCACTCTAGACGGTACCCGGCAGTCAGCCATCAAGATAGGTTCAGCAGTACTACCAGATGTATCGACAATAAGCGATAAACCTAGAAGATAGAAATAGAATAAAACAAACAAAGTTATCCGTTTGAAGATTGGACCTCAGTAAAATACTAATGGAACCTCATCAATAGTGGATCCTTAGAATGAAAAGAAGACAAACAGATTTGCACATCTTATTGAATTGTGGTATAATGAAGTTTTTACCCCTGAAGAATTTCCTTGTTAGTGGTATGAAAGTGTGTAAGGAATGAAACATGTCGGGTATGGTTTGAATGCAGTATGAGAGTAAGCATGGGTGATATGAACATAGAGTGAAATATTTTATGGACTGGGATGTACTTCTCTATGAGAGAGGAGAGCAAACTACAGATCTTGATGAAATGTTTATCTTGAAGAAAATTGTGAAAGAATGTATTACTACAGATCATTTGATACGCATAGTGAAATTGAAAATCATCGCTATATTTGTTTAGTCAATGAATTGTATAGAGCTATCTGACAATTGCATATAAAAAGAAAAAAGAAAATTGTTAAAAAGAGTTTTTTACATAATGTGTTCAAAGAAAGAATAATAAATGACTATTTTTGATACAAACTAGTGTGATATATGACAATATAATGATCAGAAAGCATATATAAGAGGTACAACCAAGGCGGGATAGTGGGGAAGCAACTGACCCTTTCAACATAATGTTTTTTGTTCAAACTATTGCCTAATGGAGGGTTGTTTATAAGTGGTCGGTAAATAAGTACCTCCAGTCTCTCTAAGTTGTAGTGCCTATCATATGAGAAAAACATATCATATTGGCCAAGACGCTTAATGGCAATGACAACTACTGTATATAACCATCTCGAACAGGCAAAGTTAGAGAAAGGGGTACAACTGATGCAGAAGAATACAGGATGAAAAACATACATTACACAACTGATGTTGGTTTGACAGTAGCTGTAACTGGGTCTCCATTGGGAGACAGAGTACTTGAGGGATGCGTAAAATCTGGGAACAGGTCGAATGAATTTCCCACTGCCTTTAGGAGTGGGCAAGGTATTGATCCAGGACCTAATTCATTGGGGCTAGAACTTTCAATGAACTGGCACCAATGATGCAATTGTTGCATGTTTGCATCAGATGATAATGGGTTTACTCTCTCCCCACCACAGGCTTCGGTTGGGCTCTGGTCATAACACCGACCATGGCTGTCATCCCAAATTACTTCCTCCGCCGCCGTGTCCTGGCACTGGGCCTGGCACTCACGGGAAACGGCCTCTCCTCCTTCATCTTCTCACCATTCTTCCAGGCTCTCATCGATGCCTACAGCTGGCGGGGAGCCCTCCTCATCCTCTCAGCAATCATGCTAAACCTATGTATCTGCGGCACCCTGCTGAGACCCATTCCTGCGCTGGAAGGCACTGCTCGATACCACAAAGAGGTGCAGCAGTCATCCAAGTGTGTATTGCTCATGCATGACATTTCCTCCATGTTGGACCTAAGTTTGTTCAGGAATCGTGGTTTTCTGGCATACTGCTCATCGGTTTTGGCTACTTTGTGCCTTATGTCCACCTGGTGCCGCATGGCATTGACCTTGGCCTCACTAATTACCAAGCAGCCTTCCTCATGTCAGTGACGGCCCTGACAGATGCGGCTTCGCGCCTTCTCTCTGGCTGCTTTGCCGACCTCAAGTTGCTGAAGACGTTGCACCTCCTGGTGCTGTGGAACTCGACAACAGGGCTCAGTCTGCTCCTCCTGCCAGTGGGTGAGACCTTCCCCACCATTATGGTTCTGAGCTTCATCTACGGCTTAAGTAGTGGTGCATTCACTACCCTCATCTTTGGCGTGCTGCCCGATTTGGTGGCCATCGAGAGGGTGACCAGTGCCATGGGACTCTCTATTATGTTCATGAGCTTCGGGTCACTGCTGGGCCCTCCTCTTTCAGGTAACAGTGATTGGGAAAAAGCAAAAACAGAAGGGAAAGTTTTTACAGGGAGATAGCTAGCTGATGGGAGAGACAGAAACATGGGCTACCAAGGAACTGGTAAGGACTGGGATGCTGATGGCAAAGGACAGCATATGCATACATAAATAAATCGGTGTTGGGGTGTGGTTGGGTAAAGGATTATAACATTTTGGAATCATTCAGTGAAGAGGATCAGATGAGGTCACAACACAGGGGCACTGCTTTTCCAGTCCTGTGCTTTCATTTAACATTGGTGGTAGTCCTGGTTATTCACGACCAAATGATTTGTCAAAGCAAAGCCCAGGCCTGGAAAAATGGCGTCCTGGTGACATGGAATCACATGCTTGTAGGTAAGTGGGGGGAGGGGGGAATTTGAAAGGGAAAACAGTTGAAAGGTGTCTTGAAGTAGATGTGAAAGCGCTAGAGGTTAATGGGGAGGGCTGAGAAAGAGTTTTGAAAGGGCTGGGAATATGATGGAAGTGGTTTTGGAATGTGGATTGAAATATGAGTCTGGCAAGGGGCGCGGAAATGAATTGGAAAGCAGTTGGTTAGGGGTGATGGCCACAGTCCAGAAGGATTAGGGGTGTATTGATATGGATATGGGGGGCTTCAATGAAAAAAGGGGTGCTGGAAACAGAGAGGGCAATTGATGGAAGTTAAAATGGTCTTGGAAGGTATTAGCGTGGTAAAAAGAAGTTATAAGAAGGGACGGAGCACTATGCAGCAAAGAGGTGGAAAGACTTTGGAAGGCAAAGAGCACAGTCCAGTATGAAAGAACATGTAAGAAGCTGGAAAAGAGATTGGAAGAAGATGTAGGGCATGGTAATGGGAAAAGGAGATGACTGGACAGAGATAAAGGGCTACATAAGAGGACAGGGATGGTGAAGGAGATGAGAATCATAATCAAAGTAGGGGGAAGGATACAGGAGATGTGAGGGCCTAGCAGTGAGATTTGTGGCCATGGGAAAAGAGGAGAGGCTAGACACAGATCTAGGGAGCCTGGGAAGCAGATGCAGGCTGTTGGCTAGAACTAATCAGGAGATGAGTAGGTTTAGAAGGTGCATTTCACTGGGGTATGTTTTCACTGTGCTTCCATATGCCACTGTTGTCTCAGTTTCCCCTTCTCTTCTCCCCAGGATTCCTCAGGGACCACACGGGAGACTACCGGGTGTCATTTCTTATCAGTGGGGCATTCTTCCTTGTCGGAAGCTGTGCTATGATGTGCATCCCCTCATTCTTCAACGGGGCCTCATACACCTGCCAGAAGAAGGAGAATGATGAACCACCAGCATCCAGCATTCTGGCCACACTGTCCTCCACTGACCACTCCTTGGACATCTGTCAAACCACCCGGCTCTCCACTGGGTCTGCCGAGTGACAAATACTTTTTGGGTGTAGACACACTGGCTTCTAAAGGAACCATGAATCTCAAATGTGGCTCAGTCTTATCAGCCTACAAACCTTCGAGATAGCACTCAGAAGGAAGGTTTAGAGGCCGTTAGTTGCATGTTGCATGGTCTCAGGGGACTATGTCAACATGTGCCGGCTGGGATACTGCCCAACTGTATTTGCGTTACCGCCCACCAGTCTGGCGCTTCCAAGAATCGCTGCTCTTTCTAGGAAAGTCTGATACCAGAACTAACCGATTCAGAGCACATGATCTCTATTTCTGACTCTTCTTCTCTGTTAGCTCGTACACATCCTGCAGCTTCTCCATCTGATCCTAGTCCCTCCTCACTTACACCCAAGGTTTACCATTCCCTGGTGTCATACCTCACTTCTCTCTCCGATTTTGAAAAAAACCTTCTTTGGATTGTGCTCTTCCCTTGAATTTCATACCCATCTCTGTCCTTCCTTATCTGTCTTGAGCACCTTGTTTATTCTCTTGTTTCTACCTTCATTGCTGTGAACTCTATTCTTCACCACTTTCAATCTGGATCCCTTTCCTTTAATTCTACCGAAACCGCTCCTCTCTCACTCTGCCACTCATTGGTATCAGCTCATTATTCTAAACATCCCTCTCTTTTAGTTTTATTGGATCTATCTGCAGCTTTCGACACAGTGGATCATCTTGGCATCTCTTTCTTCTTTTGGTTTCTCTGGTTCTGTCCTATCCTGGTTCTGTTCTTACGTATCTGACGTTACCTAGTCGGTATATTGGGTTGGGACTTCTTCTGCTACTTTACCTCTTTTGCACAGTGTTCCCAAAGGTTCTGTATTAGTATCCTTTCTTTTTAATCTTTATACCTCCCCTCTCGCTGCAATCATTTCTTCATTTGTGATATCTCATCATATGTATGCTGATGATACCAAAATGTTTCTGTCCTTTTCTTCTTGTCTGCCTTCTATTCAAAATAATCTTGTCTTCTAGCTATTAAATCTTAGATGCTTGACCATTTTTTGGTATTGAATTCCGCTAAGACAGGAGTCCTCTTTTTTCCTGCTAATACCATTCGTCCTCCTTCTCCTTCTTTCTCCTTTCCCACTCTCTCTACTCCCTATTTCTGGTGCTGCTCGCAACCCTGGCCTTTACTTTGAGTCTGATTTATTATTCTCTTAAATTTCTTCAATCTCGCACTCATGCTATTTTCACCTCTTCAATATTCGCAAGGCAAGGCCCTTTCCTAAGTTTGAAGCTACTAAACTCTTGCTCTCTACTCTCATTTTCTCACGTCTATTTTACTGCTCTTCTACTCTTTTTGGTCTTCCTGCTTCATGTCTAGCTCTCCTTAAATCTGTTTTCAGTTCGTCTGTTTGTTTGTTATGTGTACTCATGCCTCGTGATTCTATTTCTTTGTCTTTATCCTCAATTAGATGGCTGTCCTTTCACTCTTGTCTCAAATTCAATTTTCTTTGTATGTTTATGGTCTTGCTCCCTTCTATCTTAATCCCTTGTATCTTCCTATTTTCCTTTGCGCTCTCTACTCTCTACACTCTCAAATAAATTCCTATTATCTGTCCCTCGCCCTCCATGTGCTCAGTCTCTTTTTCATTCTTTTCCTTTGTAAATGAGGGCCCAGTGTGCCATACTAATAAAAAACAATACTCAATAATGGAGTACTCAAAGTCCACGGAACAACTCCAGCTTTATTCAAAGTATAAAATCCCATCTGGGATAGCATACAATCATTTCTCAGCTTTTATAATGAATGTGAGTTTCTTTTAACAAAAGACACATCATCTGTGTCGTCAAAATACATTATCTATTACAAACTTAGGACTGCATCCTAATTGGTCAACATTGTAAGCTACATATAGAGTGCATAGGTGTTAGTTCTGTGATTAGGTTAGACATATCTGATGACTCATCCTAGGCCCCACCTACATCATATAATATTTCTAATGACATCATCACATTGATACTTAATTGGTTGGCCATGCTTACTATAGGCAGTGTAACACTAGAAATTTGTATTGGTTGGCAATTTGCTCATCAACCATGGACACTTTGACGAGATGTCAAAATCTGAGAGAGACATGACTGCACGACTGTGCAGCTGGTGCACAAATTAGCATCCATTGTGGACTATTTGGGACTCATCCATCTCTATTATCCCCCCTGGACAATATATATTCATATGTTTGTCTTTACTTTCCATTTGCAAGACTTTGGAACTTTTTATTTAATTTCACAAACTACATGTCCCATAATGCACCCTGTGGCAGTTCCCATTCACTGGCTATTCCTATACAGCAGTCTTAGAACTACAATCCCCAGAAGCCTTAGAGATCAGTGTGGCTCTCACTTTCCCAGGACCAGAGAGGGAGGAGGCCAATTACCTTCAGGTGTGCTCCTCCAGGTACTGCAAATTAGCCTGTTTCAGCACAGGGCAGATCAGTATTTAAGCAGCTGCCTGAAGGGGCACAGGTCTCTTGCACTGAGCTCGCCTCCAGCCCTTTGTTGCTTGGATTTCTGCTGCATCCTGTCTTTTCCAGAACCTGCTCCTGTTCCAGAGCCCTGTGCTCCCTGCCTTGCAGCCCTGCTACTTTGCCTTCACACCCCTGCCTTTTGCCCTGCACCCCTGTGTTTCCTATACTGTAGCCCTGCTCCCCTGCTTGCAGTCCTATGTTGCCTGTCTAGAGTCACTTGCTCTCTAACATTAATTATCTTGTTCCCTACCATCAGTTACTTGTTCTGTGCCCATTGCCAATGCTATCTGTCTTCAGTCACACCCTTGTTATCCCACTTTAGAGCTACAGTTTCCTTGTTATGTCTTCAGTCCTGTCCGTGCCTGTTGTCTGTTGTCGCGTTTTCAAAATTGTATGTTGTGCCATTGTAAACGGTGTACTGGTTCCTGTTTCAGGAGGCAGTCATTGTTCAGTTCCTGCTGGACCCTTACAGGCTTCCGTCTTGTGAGTACTGTTTCCTTGTTCGTGCTTTAGGGTCCAGACACTCACTGCTGTTGCTCCTTTTCATGAGCATTCAGAGTGGGGCCCTATTATAGTAACCAGCTCAGAAGGTTGGAGTTTCCCTGGTTCTGTGGGAAACTCTTCCCCCATTCTGCGTACACCCCAAGAGGGAACTTAACATGTTTATTTTACTTGAACTCCTTGACCCAGAGCTACTATCTACAGAGGAACTGCAACATGAGAACCACTTTTTATATTACTGTACAGCCCATAAAAAATCATCCCCATAATATCTTTAGTGCTTCCAATGCACACATCAATTCAGACCCTCATGCCAATGATGTACTTACCTCTCAGAGCCTGCATTCCACTGTGCCTTTCTCAGAGCACACTACTCCCCATTTGCATCTACTTGATGGTCCTTTTCCAGACATTTCGCATACCTCAGAAGGCATGCCACAGGAATACATTAATAGGATCCCTGTTGCCAAAGTTATTTGCTCTAGATCAGCGTGGCTAGCTACACATCCACCAAAGACTGCTAATAATTCTCATTTAACAGGACAAGACATTCAGTGTTCAGAGGGTAGTGCAGCTGGTCCTCTTTACAAAAGACTAATACAGACCATAGGATTTCTTAATGCTTCCCCAAGGACTACTAACACAAAAGTCAGTCTTCACATTTCAACACCTTGCGCTTCTGCTACACCAGGAACACATTAAAGGAACATACCAGTTACAGAAACAGCTCTTGTGTCTTAAAAGGCAAACTGAAGATCTATGATGACCTTGTCTACTTCATTACATCACAAACTAAGTGTAATCTTCTGAGTGAAGATCCTGCTGAGTCAATAATTGTCCAGATCCTGCCCTTGATGTCGGTCCTTTACTCACACTTACAGCCTCTACTAAAGTGACCAAGTCTGATATGTACTCTGCTTCTATGAATATTCCTGCACCAGACTATGTGTCAGACTTTCAGACCAATCCTGAACTTAACCCAGTACCTGTATGGAGTCCAGTTTTGACATTGGTTAATACCAGAGATCCATCAGTCAACCTGAGCACACAAGATTTAGAGGCCAGCCACCTGAAAGCCTGCCCTTTTCTGATACTACCCTAACCAACAGGGAAGACATGAATTTGAAAAAAGTTGTCCAAGAACTACTGTTAAGCACAGTCATTGGTGTCATGCTTCTTGGAGCCTTTTCTCCCATTTGCAAAGATTGTAAAATTCTTCAAGGGAATCCTGAGCTACGTCCCTCAAATGACTCTGTAGTGGAGGCAGTTTCTTTTGTATCTACTGAGTAAACTACGTGGGATACTGCCCCTTTCAAGAACCCTTCCTGCTATCTGAATGTCAGTGAATATTCACTTGTGAACAAAGATGCACCCCTGTATACACCATGCAATGAAAATCTTGTCTTGCCTGATTAGACTTCCAATAAGAAAATCACACCGACTATCAATACATCTTAAAGATTTGGAAGACCTCCCTAAAGCAACCAATTCAGCTGTAGCCTTGGTTCCACCTTTCAGTACTGTACCATTGCCAGCCCTAAGGAAACCATGGAGCATGCAGCAGAGCTTCAACGTTCCTCAGTCCACGAACGCACTGCAGTGTTTTGTGCCTCTGAAACCATGTCTTTCTTGGATTCAAACACCAAGGTTCTAAAAGATGTCAAAGTTTCCTACTTAAAAACTCTCACCTTGAAGACTTAAACAGATTTTGGATCGTCACGATGTGCTCTTACAGTATAAGACCCTTCTGTAGTGAGACAGGCCTTGGACTTTATCTTTTTGGTCTATCTACATGGGGCCTCGGGAGGGGCATACTGTCACGACTGTGCAACTGGTGTACCTTATGGCACCCATTGTGGACTATTTGGGACTCATTAATCTCCATAATACTCCCTGGACAATACCTATTCATATTGTTGTCTTTACTTTCCGTTTGCAAGACTTTAGAACTTCCTTATTTAATTTCACAATCTACATGTCGAATAATGCACATTGTGGCTGTCCCATTCCCTGGCTATTCCTATGCAGCAGTCTTAAAACTACAATCCCCAGAAGCCTTAGTGATCAGTGTGGCTTTCACTTTCCCAGGACCAGAGAGCGAGGAGGCCAATTACCTTCAGGTGTGCTGCTCCACGTGATGCTAATTAGCCTGTTTAAACACCGGGCAGGGCAGTATTTAAGCAGCTGCCTGCTGGAGCACAGGTCTCTTGCATTGAGCCGCCTCCAGCCCTTTGTTACTTTGATCCTTGGATTTATGCTGTCCTGTTGTTTCCAGAACCCGCTCCTGTTCCAGAGCCCTGTGCTCCCTGCCTTGCAGCACAGCTAATTTGCCTTCACACCCCTGCCTTTTGCCCTGCACCCCTGTGCTTCCTATACTCCCCTTCTCTCCTCATGCCGGCAACCTTGGTCTCCACATCGACCCCCACCTTTCTCTTTCTCACCACATTTCTCTCACTGCTAGATCTTGCCGCTTCCACCTCTACAACATCCGTAAAATGTGTCCTCTCCTAACCTTCCACACTCCTAATCTCCTCCCTCATCTTCTCCAGACTCTTCTACTGCTCCACTCTCTTCTTTGGACTCCCCTCCTCACACCTCTTGCCCCTCAAATCCATCTACTATCCGCTCCCTCTGCCTTCTCTCACCTCACGACTCCATCTCCTCTTCCCTTGACTCACTAGGATGGCTCCCTTTTCACTCTCAGCTTAAATTTAACTTCCTCTGTCTAGTTTTCAAAGCCCTCAATTGTCTTGCCCCTCCCTATCTATCCGCACTTCTCCTCCACTCTGTGCCGCTTCCGCTCCTTCCAACTTCTTGCTCCTTTCCATCGGAACCACTTTCCCCTCCCAGTCCGCTCTATTACCTCCTACCCCTCATTTTGCACTTCTCTAAAATCCTACCTCTTCCATTCACCCCCTAACATCTTTCAGCTTCCTCTCTCTCCACTGAATTCTCCTTCTCCTTCACCTTCTAACCCTCCTCTCTCACTTCAGTCCCCCTCCATATGCACTTAACCTCACCAATAATGTAAATTGTTCCTTGTACTGTTTTCTGGTTTGATTCAATGTTATGTATTGCTTGTTGTAATTGCTTGTTCCTCATGTAAAGCGCTTTGGCTTAAAGTGCTATATAAATGGAAATAAATACAAATACAAATACTGCAGCGCTGCTCCTCTGTTTACAGTCCTATTTTCCCAGGTCTACACCGCTTGCTCTATTACACTAATTATCTTGTTCCCTACCTGCAGTTACTTGTTCTGTGCCCATTGCATGTGCCATCTGTCTTCAGTACTGCCCTTGTTATCCCACTTCAGAGCTACAGTTTCCTTGTTATCTGTCTTCAGTTCTGTCCTTGTTATCCCACTTCAGAATTACAGTTTCCTTGTTATCATTCTTCAGTCCTGCCCTTGTTATACCACTTCAGAGCTACAGTTTTATGTCTTCAGTCCTGACGTTGTTATCCCACTCCAGAGTTACTGTTCCTTGTTATAAGTCTGCAGTTTCCAGTCTCCTTACCCCTGTACTCAGATTCTAGTTTCCTTGCTTCTCTTCCAGTTCTCTGTTCTGAACCTTGCTCACTTTGACTTCCTCTTTACCCGGGATATTTCTGTTATAGTTCTTGTCTTCACTTGTGTATTTTCTTTGTTCAGAGTTTGGCTGCTGGGTTTCCAGCAGGCAATCTCTGCCCCCTTTCTTTTGTCGCGTTTCAGTATTGTACCTTGTGCAAATGTAAATGCTGTACTGGTTCCTGTTTCAGGAGGCAGTCATTATTCAGTTCCTGCTGGAACCGTACAGGCTTCCATCTTGTGAGTACTGTTTTCCTTGTTCTTGCTTTAGGGTCCAGTCACAGACACTCACTGCTGTTGCTCCTTTCCATGAGCATTCAGAGTGGGGCCCTGTAATAGTAACCAGCTCAGAAGGTTGCAGTTTCCCAGGTTCTGTGGGAAACTCTTCCCCATTCTGCGTACACCCCAAGAGGGAACCTAACATGTTTATTTTACTTGTACTCCCTGCCCCTTTCTGTTCACTGCCTCTGTTGCCTATCCTTTCTTGTCTGCAGGAATCCTTGTACTCCTGCTTCTTGTGTATTTTTCTCCCTTTGTCTTTGTAGGCACGTCTCTACCCACAAGCCCCTCTGACAATAATACACAAATTGAGTATTTTAAACACATACCAGGGCTACATAATTCACTTATAGGTACTCCATAAAACAAATAAAGGGGGTTGTTAATGTATATATATGTGCTGTTACAAGGCCTTGATAATGGACATCCAGGGGCTCTATAAGGCATATACATGAGTTTTATCACATACACACAGTGGCTCCATAATATGCAGTGGTTCCAACAAGCACATAGTAGACTCTCTTAAAGCACATACAGATGTTCCATAATGCCGAAGGGGAGCATCATGATGCATGCATAGTGTCTGTGCCATGCACATACCGTGGATCTGGTCCAACTGGTTCAGGGCCAATTCATCGCAACCATTCCCCAACACTTTTTGGATAATTCTTCTGTAGGCAAGGCCGCCATATTCCTTTTCTATACACTCCTCCAACATCCAACTACCCTGAGAAATGAAAAAAGAAAAATACCCTTTTCCCTGCAAACTCCCTACAAATGCCACGAGAAAATGAGGCAACAGGGCCGTGATGAGTTAGCTACTACGAGTACACTGGTACATACATACATGCTCTAAAGGGCATACACAAGGACACATTTCAATACCGGTGACACCCTCATTTTCCTGTCCTGCCCCTATTCTGTGTCTACATATCAACAGCTGTGATGCAATCTCACATTTAAAAATTAAATACAATAGCGACACACCATGGCGTCTCGCAGTTGCTTGCGGAACACTAGCGGCATGATATGATATGGCATTTATAGCGCACATATACACAAGTGTTTCAAGGCACAACGAGGCAAGAGAGGGGGAACAGAGGGAAGACAAAGACAACGATCTTACTAGGGCAAGCAACATTGATATCACGCAGGTGCAGGGGAGGCGGAGGGGAAAGGTGCCAGGGGAAAGGGGAGGGGGGCAGTGCTGTACATGGGATAAAAACAATAACAAGAAGTGCGGCCAGCAGGTGGAAGGGTAAGTGCAGAGAGCAGGTGTCCAAAAGTGCAGGTAGGGGGACTGTAAGGTTACAGATACAGACCCAAGTGCAAGGGTTGCCGGGAGGCAGTACGGGTGTGCACAGACCTGGGCCCAAAATCAGAGGGTAGCCAGGTGACCAGGGCAGTATCGGACAGGAAATCAGCAGGGGAATGGAAGAGAGAAGGCAGAAGCAAAGAGGAAGGTCTTGAGGTGCTTCCAGAACCAAAGATATGATATTGATTTGGCATTTATAACGCGCCTATACACAAGTGTTTCAAGGTGCAACGAGGAAAGGGAGGGGGAACAGAGGGAAGACAGAGACAACGATCCTACTAGGCCAGGTATCATTCAGATCGCGCAAGTGCATGGGTAAGTACAGACATCCGGTGTCAAGTGCTGGTTGTGGGACCTTAGGGATACAGAAACAGTCTCCAAGTGCGGGGGTTGCCAGGAAGGCAGTGCAGGTGTGTGACTGGCGGTGGAGGGGACCTGGGCATGAGATCAGAGGGTGGCCAGGTAACCAGTGCAGTGTCATCCAGGAATTCAGCACGGGAGAGGAGGAGAAAAAGCAGAAGCAAAGAGAAAGGTTTTGAGGTGCTTCCGGAACCGGAGATGATTCTCCTCAAGTCTCAGTGAGGCAGGGAGGCTGTTCCAGAGGGAGGCCCCGGCCAAAGATAGAGATCTACCACCAACTTGTTGCTTGGAGAAGCGACTGACCCTGAGGGAGTTGGAGGTGGTTGAGCGAAGAGCTTGAGTAGGAAGGTATTTACAAAGAGAGAGTTGGAGGTATTGAGGCCCCAGGCCCCAGAAGGCCTTGTGGATAATGCAGAGGGTCTTGAACTTAATCCTCGCAGCAACTGGGAGCCAGTGCAGAGATTTCAGTCCTGGAGAGATACGATCCCTGGGGTTGAGGCCAAGGACAAGTCTTGCAGTCCTGTTTTGGATGAGTTGCAAAGGGCGGAGAGTAGAAGCAGGCAGATTTAGAAAGAGGCTGTTGCAGTAGTCCAGCCTAGAGAGAACCAGAGCTCTAGAGAAAGTGACCTTCTGGGGGACGGAGAGAAAAGGAAGAGTACCTCTGAGGATGTGCAGTTGGCAGTTTGACTTCTTAGAGACGTAAGAAATGTGAGGAGAAAAGGAGAGTGTGGAGTGGAAGAGGACCCTGAGGTTCTTAGCATCTTCATCATGATCTCCCGAGCTCGAGGCGGTAAGACCTGCGATTGCCCTCATTCCTAGTTAAGCTCTGTGTTACATGTGGGCTGCTTTTACATCTAAATTCCAGCTCGAGCGCTCACCAGCACTTTGATTTTCCCAGATGGGTTGTGTTATATGTGGGCTGTTTTTGATGGGAATCAGGCAAAGAGCGCTCTACTCTATGGCGTGAGCCCAGATGGTCTCAGTTGTTCGTTGGGACTTTTTCAGCTTACAGATGGCCGCCGCCATTGCAGGCGATGGAGTGCCCTGCAGGCCCACCCTGCTGCCTCACTGATTGTCCACAGCATACTTCTTCCGGCCAATCCTGGGAGCCGGCAGGCTGCGCCGGCCCCTGCCAAGCCCCACTATTAAGGCCCCTGTCTGGCCGGTCTGGCTGAGGCCGCAGGGCCGCGCCACCCTGCTACCCTGAATCTTCTGACTTTTCTATCATACAGTGCCTCTGATGAATTCTGCCCACCCTGATGGTAAGCGCTTCCCTGAGCGCCTCCCCTGCCTGATCCTCGTTTGTACTTTTTGAGCCTCATTACACTGGTAGCCTTCTCCTACCTCTACCTGCAACCTCCACATTGTGTTCACGCTTGGAATAAAATCACAAAATTCCTATATCTCTTCCACCGCCAGACATTTTCCTTCAAGTCTGGTTTCTGCTACTGTTTCCAACTTATCCTAACTGTGTGACTGCCAACCGCTTGCTGCATTTTACTTGCGTCGAGCATCACCTCTGTTCCTAGTTATTCAGCCAACTTGCACTGCATCCGCTTTCTGCATTCAAATCCTAATTTTTTATCTGGAGTTGTAACATTGATTCTGCATGTTCTAAGTCTGATTGCTGCACTCTAATGCTGCCATTTGTACCTGGATTTCTTAAAATCGAATCTGGATTGTTCTAAAATCTGCTTGTTGCATTCTGTTGCCATTTTTAACTGGATTTCTTAAAATCTAATCTGGATGTTTCTATATCTGCTTGCTGCATTCTAACATGGACATTTTTAAACTGGACCTTATTATCATGTTACTCTAAATATCTGTGGGTTGCACTAAATGCTTTGCTCTTTCACTTTATTCACTTTGATGTTTTGAAACCTGTAGGTTGTTACCTAAACAATGTTTTTGTGGCTGTATATTTGAAATTCGACTCTAGATGTTGATTCTGCAGGCTTTACCTATACGTTGTATGTTGTCTGTATTCCTGAATACCGAATCCTGCTTCTCAAAATCCTCTGGCTGTGCCTAATGCTAAGCTGGTTTCAAACCTGTTGCCCTGCTTAACTGCTGGCATTTCTCATGTATGTGTGAATTTCTAATCTGGGTGAATTGAATTATCTGTTGCCCGTGCTGAATTGCTGCATTTTCCCTGATTTTTTTGGAACGCCAAATCTGGGTGTATTTAAAACCTGTTGCCCTGTGTAAATGCTGGCATTTCTCATGTATGCTTTAACTTCAGATCTGTGTATTTAAAATCTGCTGCCCTTTTGTGAATCTTGCCTAAAGTACCTGCTTCATTTGTGCCTGCTTGCTGCTAGTCGGTCTGGTGAGTTCTTCATGCACTGTGCAGCTCTCTGTCTTTCTCCCTACCCTAGGCATCCTTCTGCCTCCCACCCCATGGTGCTCTCCATCTCTTCTATCTATTCTAACGGCTACTCTATTACCTATCCTCCCTCTCTTTCGAAGCCTGGAAGGAAAAGGTTTAAGAAGGGTCTCCTGGTTTCAAACCCAGGTCTGCCCATTGCCGACACCTACGTCAATGCTTTCTCCAAGCTGATTATTACTGACATTCTCTTTGGTGTTTCCTCTCCGGACCTATGGACTCCCCATATGGATGGGAAGTGCTCTTGGCACACTTCCCATCATGCAGGCGCATCATCAATGTCTACTTGAATGGCACTATCATGGCTGAGGGCCCTCAGCCCAACCTCCTCCTTCTTGACAGGTGTCTACCGTCTTTCATTAACTTCCTCCCTTCTCCTGCCCCCCTGTATCCTGGTCTGCAGTGGTACCTCGTCCCTGTACCCCTCCTCGGAAAACCTTTAAAGGTGGCAACCAGCTTCTCTTAGCTACCAATTCTCGCTCTGCTGTCATACACTCCTCTGACATCTGTCACCTCCTTGAAGAATTTGACCTTGATGACCTCGCGCTCACTGAGGCGTAGTTGAATTGAATTGTTTATTTGTATAGCGCACCTAACCCTCAGGTAACTGGGCGCATTACTTTAGATGCATACAAAGGTTACAACCAGTGGACATGCTAACAAAATACAATAAAAAAACAGATGTTAGTAGGTAGAAGGCATAACAGTAATATACATAGCAGTACAGCGAGTGAGGAAGAAGACAGGAAGGTTTACAGTACAGTGGTGTAGATACATAGTTCAGTTTACAGATAAGGTGCTGAGCAGTCAGGATCAGCTATAGGACCCAAGGGGATACAGAGTTTATTGATTCTCCTGAGAGGTGAGCCAATTTTGTACCGGAGTCCTAAATAGGGGGAACAAAGGTTGTCCTCCTAAAGCAGTGGGTAATGATTTCCAAAGTTTGGAAGCTAGGACAGGGAAGCTGCTTTTCCCAGATTTTTGTAAGTTGAATCTCGGGACCTTAAGGCAGTGTAGTTGAGCCACTTCAGTGGGCCGGTCTGATTGGCTTTTAGTAAATCTATCTACCAGGTATTTCGGGGCTGCATTAGACATACATTTATGAATTTATGGTTGCAGAGAACTTCGTAACTGATAAGGTCAAAAGCGGCTGATAAATCTAACAGCAGGAGGAGTGATATGTTGCCTTTATCTTTTTGGTCCTCTAACTGGGTTTGTAAATCTAATAATGTAGTTTCAGTACCGTGTCTAGGTCTGAACCCAGATTGTCACAGGCCCAGAAGATTTTTGGTTTCTAGATGTGCTTGTATTTGTAAATAAGCAGCCCTATCTAGAATCTTCAGCAAAGATGGCAGAGTAGTGATGGGTCTGTAATTGGTGGGGATGTCAGGATCAAGGTTCTGTTTTTTTTTAGCAGCAGGAGTACCCAGGCATCGTTTAGGTTGGATGGGACCATACTCGTTGCAAATGAGGCATTTATGAAGGTGGTGATAGGCAGTGCAAGTTCTTTAGCTGCATCTTTAATGATGTTAGCTGGGCAAATGTCGCCCTGACAATGGGACGGTTTAAGGCTAGATATTATTTCTTTGACCTCTTTATTAGATAAACTGTTGAAGTTAAATAGGCAGCCAGGTTTAGTCGTTGAAGGATCTGGCTTAGGATGGTCAGGATCGGAGGCAATGCTAGATTTTTTCATTTCAATTTTGGATTGTAGCATAGATATATTATATTTAGTAGTGCTGCTTGAATTTTGGTACACCATAGAACAGGATTCATGAGGGGGTGTTGGTGTCTCAAGTTCTCTAAAGATAGCAAGCAGTTCCCTGGTGCTGGATTTGGAATTCATAATTCAGTTGTTGCAAGTGTCACTTTTGGCTTGGGTGATGGCCGACTTGTTGCAGCAGGCCGTTTTAGCATATAGGTTTTTGTTATTAGCTGAAGGGTCATTTTTCCAAACTGTTTCAGCTTTTCCTTTGTTATTACGGAGAGTTTTAAGACTTGGAGTAAACCAAGAATTAAGATGTGCTTGAGGCTTGGCTTTACGCATCTTCAAAGGAGCTAAGGTGTCAATAGCTTGTGTAAGTGTTGAATTGTAAAGGTCTACAAATGCTGATGGGTCAGTGTTTGTAGTTGGGTAATTAAGGATCGGTCGTATGAGCGGGAGTAGGCTCTCCGTTGTGATGTTCTTTTTATTCCTTGTTAGTGCCTGTGGCGCTTTGGCAGCAGATCGGTTTAAATGAGTACTAAATTGTAGAGTGAATGAGACTAAATGGTGGTCGGTCCAAGCACATGGTGAATGGGTGAGGATATTGGTCTCGCAATTGAGGTCGGCAATCCAATCTAGGATTCTACCTTGAATATGTGTAGGTTTAGCTATACGGTGAGAGAAGCCTAATTCTGATATGGATGTGGCAATAGTGGTGGCAGTGTTGTCATTGCCATCTAGGAAGCCTATATTGAAGTCACCAATGAGTAAGATTTAGCTAGGTTTGGTATTCCTGGAGAGTTGAAGGATAGCTTTCTCAAAGGTCAGAATGGGGCCTGGAGGCCTGTATAGGAGGTGAATTTTTACAGTCTGTGGGCCTCATTATGAGTTTGGACGTAGCCATGCCCTTATTGGCTGCCTCCAAACTCGGGTCCGGGTCCGTGGTCCCTGAATGGGGAAATACCGGGCCATTCCAACCTAGGAGGACCCGGTATTTCCCCATTCAGGGAACACATCCCCATTCCCATTTCAGCCCCCAATGGGTTAATAACGGGGCCGTTGTTAGCTCCCTGGTCCCCACGCGGGACCCGCAAAGGACGTCTGGTCTGACCAGACGCCCACAGCGGGTCCCGCAAGGGAACCTCGTAATATGGCGGAATGGGTTTAACGGCACCAGCGCTGTTAAACCCATTCCGTCTGCCTCGTAATGAGGCCCTGTGACTCAGAGTGGGAGCTTCAAGGATATTAATTCTGCTGAAGGGAAGGAGATGTGTGGCAAAGCTCTTAATCCGACGTGATTTTTGGAGATGATTGCAACTCCACCACCTTTAGAGGTTTCTCTGTCGAGTCTAGTGATGGTTTAGTTGTCTGGAATGACTAAGGTAAGTGTATGTCCGGATGCAGAGTGTAGCCAGGTCTCCGTTATGGCCAGGAAGTCAAGCTGATTGGTGATGATCATGTCCGCAATGTCTAGGGCGTGTGCCATCAGTGATCTGGCATTGATGTATGTTCCTTTGAGGGGAATGTTATGGTTATTAGGTATATTGAATGGGACTGTATTGTTGGATGAGCAAGAAGAGTTAGATTTACTTGTGTTAAGGGAGATGATCAAGGACTTTTTGTTAGTGGCTGTGGTGGATGCACGCTTAGGTTTGAGTTTGAGTGGAGCTTTGACATTCGAGAGTGGCAAGAAGGTCAACCTAAATCTAGAACCAAGTCTGAGATTCCGTATTGCTGTAAGACATGGTAGATTAGGAACCGGTTTGGAGGCGTAACACTAGATCCATTGGAGGGGGGTGAGGCGAGGTTCTAGAGTACGATGTAGTAGGTTGTGGTAAGCAAGGAGGTAGGAAGCAGGACAATGCTATGGAGTTGTAGCGAGGTAGTGAGTTGGACATAGATATTGTTATATTGGGCTTCCTATGTAGACTGATGATAGGGTCGATGGATGGCTGGATGGTGGATCCAGTAATGATAGTAATAAGTAAGGCTGATGCAAGTAGGAATATGGTAGTTAGGGTGGCCCTTGTCATAGTAGTTTGGGTCAGATGGTTGAGTAAGGGAATAGCATTATACATAGGCATGACTAGCAGGTTTAGGTATGTAGATTGTGAGAGGTCTAGGATAGGTAAGGTAGTCCGTGGTAAGGTGAGGCTTGTTCACGTATGTCTAAGGTATTCAGTCGGCAGGTGCTCACAGGATACAAATTAATGTGAATACAATGTTACGGATGTCTCGTTGCCTACCTGGTCTAATAGGCCTAGGTGTGGCAGATAGACTTAGCTGTAGGAGGCTGAGAAGCAACTGACAAGCTATAGGCTATTAGTTGGGCTACAGTTTTCTAGGTGGGGAATTGCGTTGGCAGTCATACATGCATCATTACACAGGGTATCATACGTAAAAGGTACAGTGCTAGCAGGTTAAGGATATTGCGGAAAAAGCAATCTAGGCATTGTTGTTGTAGATAGCATACAGTAGGAGTGCAAAGAAGTCAAATAGTGATTTACCAAATGCTGACGTCTATGTTAAAGCAGGCGTAATGCAATGATATGAGGTATGTAGCATACATAGAAAAAAAGCAGCATTACAAACAAATGGTGAGAAGCTTACGGTGCATGTCTCAGGAAGGCATGGCGACGCCCGATGAGAACAGTTTGACAATCAGGTGGATTAGAGGTGTAAAGCGAGTCAGTGACATGATATATAATGTGGAATTAAGTGATGTCATAGCCACAGCTAGCACTTAGGTAAGGCATTATGGGGTGGTGCCATAGGATACGATAGGCAAGTCGTTAGCGATGGCCGTAGTGAGGTTCACATCTAGGCGTGTAGGAGGCCAGGTGGTACTGAGTAAGTTACATAGTGAGTGTACAATGAACAGCTAGCAGCATCATTTAGCGGTTAATGAGCTGTGATTGATACGATAGTAGGAGGGACGACTAGGAAATGACAAGTATTAGTAACATAGGCATGGAAGCAGTATAAGGCGGGTGCTTATCCAGTAATAATTTCTAAATCCGTTCTAAAGCATAGAGGACAGCAAAGATCAGCACGGTCCTCCTGGCTCCGACAGGCTCAGGACAGAAGCCTTATCTGTGGGCCTTTGGTGGGAGCCGGCTGACGCCTGTCGGTTGTCAGGATTGGCTTATGGTGGTGCAGGCAGCCAATGGAAGGCGAGGTACGGTCGTCTAGGAAACTTTGTGTATCACAGGCCCGAAATCACTCAGTGGCCATTTTAGAACAATTCTTCAGGAATAGTTTGGTGTACATACACGTGTTCAGGCTGAGAGTGCGGCGCAGTTTCGCTCAACACAGCAGGCTGGATGAGAAGCAATAATAAAGTAGTATCATCTCTCAGGAGATTAATTGTAGCAGCATGCTACTTCCAGTAAATGAAACTTCAGTTCAATGCCAGCTGTGTCACTGCTTTTGACACTCGTCTTCCTGAGAGCTACAATTTCCTCTCCCAGTCCAGGCCTAACTAGCCTGGAGGCGGAGTGGCCCTTGTCATCCCTGAATGGATCCATGCCTCTATCAGACCCATCTAATCCGACTCGTTTTGAATGTCTTGTCTGTAAGCTTTGTATCTTTCCTACCCTGTTGATCACCATCGCTACTATCTACAGTTCCCCTGGGCTAGTGTACAGAAGGGCGGAGTGACCTCTGATGGGCCCATGGGATCAGAGCTCACACTCAAGTACTTTAAGATGAGTAAGCTGCACCTTGAGGAGGATGGGGTGCAGGATTCTCTTACTCCAACACAAATCAATAAGGACAACTCAGTAGTTTGGCAAAAGGAAGTCAGTTTAATGGCAAGTACATAAAACAGGGCAACAAATGGAAATCAACAGTGATGCCATCGCCTGTCTCGCTTCAACTCCAAAATTCTTCATTCAGACAGCAATAGTTATAGTACATTCTCGTCATCACTGACGTGTTACACTCCAAAATTGTCATGCAATTCTATTGGTTGGGAAAGGTAACTTAAGTGTAGGTGCTATATCTGTATATGGTAACAGAGTGTGAGGATTGGATAACTCTTATCGGGTGGGCGTCTACGCCCATCCCTCTACATCACTTGTGATAGACGTCACTACAAGTACGACGTCTCATTGGTTCTACAAGCTATAGGACCCTAGATTATTTGGTCCATTATGATTGGGTAGGTTACACCCCTAGACATAAATCTCCACTTTAATTAGCAGCATGCAGAATGGACACCCAGATGCGGTGTGCCCCAAGATTCACCCTGCCTCCCTTCCATCAATCAGTACTTTAGGGCTATGTGTCAATTAGTTGGCTGAGGATGGCCTCGAAACTGTAGCTTCTTATCAGGAAAAGTTATGGCATCCTCAGGTTCTGGGTGACATCAGACCTTGGTCCCTCTTCACGGTTACGTTTCTTTATATATCAACATCGTTTCGTTTTACAAGTCCATTGCATCATTATTCTGTACATTTCGTCCTTGTGTGTCATCTTTCGATTGTTATTTATGTTCATCTGTACGTCTGTCCAGGCCCTCATGTCGTCACCATTCGCCTTCCATTAAGGCTCCTTGGGTCTCTTCAGGGACAGTCTGTAGGTAGTCTTCATTTCGTGTCAGCTGCTGGTACGGTCATCTTAGCAGGTACCTAGCTGCCCATGGTTGTCTGGTTATAGGCACTTCAACAGGTATTGCTCTTCTGATGGGCACTGGGCAGAGTCCTAGTGCCGCTCTCTGTTGGTTTATTTGTTCCTCATACGCCACATATCTTGGCGAGTATGTTCCTGGCACCTCAAAATGGCGGGCTTGGGTGCAGGCCATATCTGGGACCTCCTCTACACTCCCCTCTCTGGTCGGTTCATCGACCACTTCTGCTTCCTCCTTTGGATTCGTCGTACCTGGTTGTTCAGTATCGTGTTCATCGTCTTCTGGGTTTGTACATGATGGTGTGAACGTGTGTTTCCTTGGAGTCCATATTTTTATCACTCCTTTCAGACTTCCTGCTGTTTTTACATGTTCGTCCATGTTCCAGGTCATGAGCTGGCATTGTCCATTTGGACTGCAATAGATCCATTTTCCTTCATACTTTCTTCGTTTTCTGGGATACACAAACTTTGTTCCTTCTGGCGCAAATTTGCTGGCCTTCACAAAGTCCCTTATTTCTTCATCAGTCAGGTCTCTGGGCTTCCATCCTGGTTTGACATCGATCATGATCTTCATCCCTATGGCTTTCTTCAAAGTTTTTGGGCACTGTTTGCTGCATGCATCACTACTAATTACATTCAATTTTAATTAGTTTACCTTACCATCATATTTTCTCGGAACTGGAATAACTATATAGGGTCTGGGTGCTTTCGTGGGACTCATGCGTGCATTATCTGGTGGGTGCACTGAAATTGGAACGCTTCATGCACCAATAAAGAATGCAGTTCTGATTTTTAATGACAGAAAAACAATGATAATCACTATACATATACACATAATCGTGCAGTATGACAATTGGCAGCATTTCCTTCCAGGGAAGCGGGGGCGCCCCTCTGTTTGTGGGAGGACCAGGTTACTGTTTTGGGCCCCCATTTCAATCATATCAGTTGTCAGTGTTTAATTATTTCACTTACTCCGTTATTGTTTCTCAGAAAGTTTGGTGTCATAAAGTGTCTGGTGCTTCGCAAGTGTCCCCCCTCTTGTGGGTGGCGATTGTCTCTGGTTATGTGAAACAGTTCCCTAGCAAGACTATGGAGAAAGATTAGACTAACACCTTTGGTAAGCCACATTCGTTATGCATATTCAAAATAGGTAAATTCCCAGTCCACCCCCCTAATCTGCTTCAGTCCTGAGGACATGCTGGACACTATTCAATGCGAAGAAGTGGAAAAATGGTAGTCAATCAAAATCAAACCAGAAAAAAATAAAAGTAAAAAAAAACAAGACAGTGAAGTTCTCGTCCCTGCTCTCTCAATCCGTCCCTCGGCGGAAAGATGAAGTGCTGTATCTCTGTCTTCTAGATCTGTCCCTCGGCGGAAATATGAAGTGCTGTGTTGGCTTCCTTGATCTGTCCCTCGGCAGAAGGTTTCACTGGAATCTCCTCAAATACTCTCTTTGGAAGTTGGACAGTTCCACTTGGAACATAATGCCATGTAGGAGCGTTCCCATATGCGCGACATTAGCTGGATCTCTGATGAAGGTGATGACGTCAACCTCGGCAGGTCTCCCCACCATTTCTGGAAAGTCAGTGACTAGATGAAACAGGACGTTGTGCGCCAGTCGGCTGTCCTCGCGAGACAGGGACATTTGTCCTGCTTTGCTGGGTTCTGGATCACAGGCCTTTCTTTTGACATGAACAGTCTCTACACTTTCCTGCTGCGTGGATTGCAACCAGGTAGCTGAGCTTCGCCCACAGCTGGTGCAAATGTTCAGTGTTTCTTGGATCTCTAATGAAAGTGAGCGTGTCGCTGGTTCTCTCGCCGATTGCTGGGCACTCCTCTATGATGCGAAAGAAAAGCGTGTTTGTGAGTTCATCTACTATCGCCTGTGGTGGAAGCATTTGTGTCCTTTTCACTGTATGCGGGTAACACAGCGAAGGCTTCCGCGATGACAGTAAGCAGTTGCCAGATTACTTTCTTGTTGGCAGGATCTTGAATAAAGTCTGTGACACTGGTGACTCTCCCTACAAGTGACGGATATGTCTCTAGTACTAGTTGGAAACAGGACAGTACATCCCTTATGATATTTCTGCTGGGGGATACCATAAGTTCTGCAACACAAAGTCTTGGTGTTGGTTGCTTCAGGACACTGTGTTAAGCTCTTAAAAGAAAAGACCTTGCTCACAGTCTATCAGGATCTTGTTTTCCAACAATGCTTGAGTGTGGCTTGGTTCAAAAGTTCGTATTATCAATGTAGTGTGGATTAGATGGCCAATTTTCTTCTTCCCCCTGCAACTATGATGCACAGAGTGTCCGTATTATGTCCTTATTCCCCTTTTGTTTGGCAGAAATGTCCAGTTTAAGCCGCAACTTTCAAAAATAGTTCTTTTGTCTTGGCTTTGCTGCTCATGCGTCCTTCTTCCTCATCATGGATTTTGTCTGCATGTGCTGAGGTTCTTCCCCATTGTCTGTAATATCTTCGCGGTGGGGTGCAGCTTCAGGGCTTTCTCCGATATAGGGCTTAATGTCATTTAGAAAAATCCATGCTCTCCTGCCCTGCAATTTGACAGCTGACGGAGTGCAATCCTCTATGATGAAAGGGCTGTTGAATCTTGGCTCATCCCACCTTTTCCTCGTGTGGTTTTTCACCAACACGGCGTCTCCAGGGAAGATGAGAGGTACACGTAGACCTTGAGCTGCGTCTGCCTTAGTGCCTCCTGCACCCTTTTCGTTGTCGCTGTGGTTGGTCTGAAATGACAGTAAGGCTGGATGTCATGCAGTTCAGATATTCCTGCAGTTCGGTTCCCAAGACCTCTCGGGTTGACTGGGCATCACATCTAGCTCTGTCTCGGGGGTAAGAGGGGCATTCATTCTCCTTCCTGTGACTATCTCATGCGGCGTAAGATGATGGTTGAAGCCTGGTTGGTTCCGAAGAGCACACAATGCCAGTGGAAGGCAGTGCAGCCATCCCCTCTTTAGAGTAAGCTTCAACTTGGCTATCCTTTCCTTTAACAAGCTGTTGAGCCTCTCAGAAATACCATTACCTTCTGGATGATACGCCGACGAGAACTTGTGCTTTATACCAAGCTGCAAGCTGATCTGCTCAAAGACTGCGTTAACAAAATGAGCCCCGTTGTCTGATCTCATTACCTCGCACACCCCCCATCTAGGGAACACTTCCCTCACCAGGAATTTGGCAGCACAGGTTGAGTCTGGGTGTGTACAGGGACCTGCTTCTATCCATCTAGAGAATGGACATACCACTACAATTAAGTACCTGTACCCGTTACACACTTGAATCATGTCGACATAGTCGATATGTAAGTGCTGAAAGGGCCCATTTGGCCGGGGGATGATTCCTCTCACTACTTTTAATGTGTCCCCAGCGGTGAATTGCTGGCAGATTATGCAGTTCACCATAAAGAATGCAACATGCTCAGCTAAATTCGGTATGAACCAGTCTTCTGCGTGCGTTGCTGCTAGATTCTCTTTTGACATGTGAAATGGGTAATGCATCTGTTCCAATGCTATTTTTAGTAAGGCTACAGGCATTACTGGTTTACCAGTGCCGTCTTGCTGCCACAACCCGTCAGAGGGGTTTAAAGAACACCCTCTACACCTCCATAGGTTCTTTTGGTCCTGAGGGGCCTCCCCTTGGATCTCCATCAGTTGTGTCTGCCCCATATTACTATAGGCTTCTGGTGTGACTTGTGCTATGTCACCCCGAGTGGGACGGGTATGCCCAGACGTGGGTCCCGTGCCTGCTGGGCCTAGAGACCCAAGCTACTCCTCACTGATGAGCCTCAACAAGGGCGAAACATGTTTGGGGATGCTTGTGGTCTCGTGCAGAAGGGATGTGGCCTAGCAGTTCGGGCTGGACTGCCCCTTTTGGGGTGGGGCCAAGCCTGATTTGCATATGGTCTTTCCCTTCTGTAATGGCTTGGCAGGCGAAGAACGGTGGTCTGGAGGGTTGCCCAGAGCATTGCCAGTGGTTAAGATTAATTCTAAACCTTCCAGCCATCACCTCTTTGTTTTTGCTATGTCACCCCGAGTGGGACGGGTATGCCCAGACGTGGGTCCCGTGCCTGCTGGGCCTAGAGACCCAAGCTACTCCTCACTGATGAGCCTCAACAAGGGCGAAACATGTTTGGGGATGCTTGTGGTCTCGTGCAGAAGGGATGTGGCCTAGCAGTTCGGGCTGGACTGCCCCTTTTGGGGTGGGGCCAAGCCTGATTTGCATATGGTCTTTCCCTTCTGTAATGGCTTGGCAGGCGAAGAACGGCGGTCTGGAGGGTTGCCCAGAGCATTGCCAGTGGTTAAGATTAATTCTAAACCTTCCAGCCATCACCTCTTTGTTTTTGCTATGTCACCCCGAGTGGGACGGGTATGCCCAGACGTGGGTCCCGTGCCTGCTGGGCCTAGAGACCCAAGCTACTCCTCACTGATGAGCCTCAACAAGGGCGAAACATGTTTGGGGATGCTTGTGGTCTCGTGCAGAAGGGATGTGGCCTAGCAGTTCGGGCTGGACTGCCCCTTTTGGGGTGGGGCCAAGCCTGATTTGCATATGGTCTTTCCCTTCTGTAATGGCTTGGCAGGCGAAGAACGGTGGTCTGGAGGGTTGCCCAGAGCATTGCCAGTGGTTAAGATTAATTCTAAACCTTCCAGCCATCACCTCTTTGTTTTTGCTATGTCACCCCGAGTGGGACGGGTATGCCCAGACGTGGGTCCCGTGCCTGCTGGGCCTAGAGACCCAAGCTACTCCTCACTGATGAGCCTCAACAAGGGCGAAACATGTTTGGGGATGCTTGTGGTCTCGTGCAGAAGGGATGTGGCCTAGCAGTTCGGGCTGGACTGCCCCTTTTGGGGTGGGGCCAAGCCTGATTTGCATATGGTCTTTCCCTTCTGTAATGGCTTGGCAGGCGAAGAACGGTGGTCTGGAGGGTTGCCCAGAGCATTGCCAGTGGTTAAGATTAATTCTAAACCTTCCAGCCATCACCTCTTTGTTTTTGCTATGTCACCCCGAGTGGGACGGGTATGCCCAGACGTGGGTCCCGTGCCTGCTGGGCCTAGAGACCCAAGCTACTCCTCACTGATGAGCCTCAACAAGGGCGAAACATGTTTGGGGATGCTTGTGGTCTCGTGCAGAAGGGATGTGGCCTAGCAGTTCGGGCTGGACTGCCCCTTTTGGGGTGGGGCCAAGCCTGATTTGCATATGGTCTTTCCCTTCTGTAATGGCTTGGCAGGCGAAGAACGGTGGTCTGGAGGGTTGCCCAGAGCATTGCCAGTGGTTAAGATTAATTCTAAACCTTCCAGCCATCACCTCTTTGTTTTTGCTATGTCACCCCGAGTGGGACGGGTATGCCCAGACGTGGGTCCCGTGCCTGCTGGGCCTAGAGACCCAAGCTACTCCTCACTGATGAGCCTCAACAAGGGCGAAACATGTTTGGGGATGCTTGTGGTCTCGTGCAGAAGGGATGTGGCCTAGCAGTTCGGGCTGGACTGCCCCTTTTGGGGTGGGGCCAAGCCTGATTTGCATATGGTCTTTCCCTTCTGTAATGGCTTGGCAGGCGAAGAACGGTGGTCTGGAGGGTTGCCCAGAGCATTGCCAGTGGTTAAGATTAATTCTAAACCTTCCAGCCATCACCTCTTTGTTTTTGCTATGTCACCCCGAGTGGGACGGGTATGCCCAGACGTGGGTCCCGTGCCTGCTGGGCCTAGAGACCCAAGCTACTCCTCACTGATGAGCCTCAACAAGGGCGAATCATGTTTGGGGATGCTTGTGGTCTCGTGCAGAAGGGATGTGGCCTAGCAGTTCGGGCTGGACTGCCCCTTTTGGGGTGGGGCCAAGCCTGATTTGCATATGGTCTTTCCCTTCTGTAATGGCTTGGCAGGCGAAGAACGGTGGTCTGGAGGGTTGCCCAGAGCATTGCCAGTGGTTAAGATTAATTCTAAACCTTCCAGCCATCACCTCTTTGTTTTTGCTATGTCACCCCGAGTGGGACGGGTATGCCCAGACGTGGGTCCCGTGCCTGCTGGGCCTAGAGACCCAAGCTACTCCTCACTGATGAGCCTCAACAAGGGCGAAACATGTTTGGGGATGCTTGTGGTCTCGTGCAGAAGGGATGTGGCCTAGCAGTTCGGGCTGGACTGCCCCTTTTGGGGTGGGGCCAAGCCTGATTTGCATATGGTCTTTCCCTTCTGTAATGGCTTGGCAGGCGAAGAACGGTGGTCTGGAGGGTTGCCCAGAGCATTGCCAGTGGTTAAGATTAATTCTAAACCTTCCAGCCATCACCTCTTTGTTTTTGCTATGTCACCCCGAGTGGGACGGGTATGCCCAGACGTGGGTCCCGTGCCTGCTGGGCCTAGAGACCCAAGCTACTCCTCACTGATGAGCCTCAACAAGGGCGAAACATGTTTGGGGATGCTTGTGGTCTCGTGCAGAAGGGATGTGGCCTAGCAGTTCGGGCTGGACTGCCCCTTTTGGGGTGGGGCCAAGCCTGATTTGCATATGGTCTTTCCCTTCTGTAATGGCTTGGCAGGCGAAGAACGGTGGTCTGGAGGGTTGCCCAGAGCATTGCCAGTGGTTAAGATTAATTCTAAACCTTCCAGCCATCACCTCTTTGTTTTTGCTATGTCACCCCGAGTGGGACGGGTATGCCCAGACGTGGGTCCCGTGCCTGCTGGGCCTAGAGACCCAAGCTACTCCTCACTGATGAGCCTCAACAAGGGCGAAACATGTTTGGGGATGCTTGTGGTCTCGTGCAGAAGGGATGTGGCCTAGCAGTTCGGGCTGGACTGCCCCTTTTGGGGTGGGGCCAAGCCTGATTTGCATATGGTCTTTCCCTTCTGTAATGGCTTGGCAGGCGAAGAACGGTGGTCTGGAGGGTTGCCCAGAGCATTGCCAGTGGTTAAGATTAATTCTAAACCTTCCAGCCATCACCTCTTTGTTTTTGCTATGTCACCCCGAGTGGGACGGGTATGCCCAGACGTGGGTCCCGTGCCTGCTGGGCCTAGAGACCCAAGCTACTCCTCACTGATGAGCCTCAACAAGGGCGAAACATGTTTGGGGATGCTTGTGGTCTCGTGCAGAAGGGATGTGGCCTAGCAGTTCGGGCTGGACTGCCCCTTTTGGGGTGGGGCCAAGCCTGATTTGCATATGGTCTTTCCCTTCTGTAATGGCTTGGCAGGCGAAGAATGGTGGTCTGGAGGGTTGCCCAGAGCATTGCCAGTGGTTAAGATTAATTCTAAACCTTCCAGCCATCACCTCTTTGTTTTTGCTATGTCACCCCGAGTGGGACGGGTATGCCCAGACGTGGGTCCCGTGCCTGCTGGGCCTAGAGACCCAAGCTACTCCTCACTGATGAGCCTCAACAAGGGCGAAACATGTTTGGGGATGCTTGTGGTCTCGTGCAGAAGGGATGTGGCCTAGCAGTTCGGGCTGGACTGCCCCTTTTGGGGTGGGGCCAAGCCTGATTTGCATATGGTCTTTCCCTTCTGTAATGGCTTGGCAGGCGAAGAACGGTGGTCTGGAGGGTTGCCCAGAGCATTGCCAGTGGTTAAGATTAATTCTAAACCTTCCAGCCATCACCTCTTTGTTTTTGCTATGTCACCCCGAGTGGGACGGGTATGCCCAGACGTGGGTCCCGTGCCTGCTGGGCCTAGAGACCCAAGCTACTCCTCACTGATGAGCCTCAACAAGGGCGAAACATGTTTGGGGATGCTTGTGGTCTCGTGCAGAAGGGATGTGGCCTAGCAGTTCGGGCTGGACTGCCCCTTTTGGGGTGGGGCCAAGCCTGATTTGCATATGGTCTTTCCCTTCTGTAATGGCTTGGCAGGCGAAGAACGGTGGTCTGGAGGGTTGCCCAGAGCATTGCCAGTGGTTAAGATTAATTCTAAACCTTCCAGCCATCACCTCTTTGTTTTTGCTGTGACTTGTGCTATCATCATTCATTCATGTGTGCACGCCACTTTTACTTCCATGATCGTTTCACTCTTGGATGCCATACACTTGGCTTCCGTGTCTGCTGCATGGTTTCCACGTGACACGGAATCTGCTGTCCCTTTGGTGTGGGCGGTGCATTTCATGACCGCTATGCCCACTGGGAGCTGTAGTGCCTTAATCAGCCTGTCCAATAAGGCTGCGTGCTGCACTGGCGTGCCGTCCGTTCTGAGGTAGCCCCTCCTTTTCCATCGTGCTAGGCCTGCGTGCACTGTAGACATCACATAGGCGGAGTCACTGTACACCGTTACTTCCTGGTCTGCATGATTCTCAATGGCGAGTATCAACGCCAGTAGTTCTGCAGCTTGTGCTGAATAATGAGATGGTATTTGTGCACTGACGAGTACTTGAAATTCTCTATTTGCTATGTGTTCCATTGCGGCAACGCCTGTATATCTTTGTCCGTCTTCTTGGTCGATTCTCGAAGAACCGTCAATAAAAACGATCTCACCACCTACCAGGGCATTTTCTTTTACCCTGGGGATTTCATCATAGAATTCTTCGTAGTTAGCACAGTCATGTATCAGCTCTCCTTCAGTGACTGGCTCAGTTATGAACATAGCTGGGTTTACTGTTTTACATCGAACTATTTTGATCGATGGATTAGATATGATCACTTCATAGGCAGAAGCTCTCTGAGATGTCAATGTGCCTTTTGGTTTTTCTAAGATGGCAAATAATGCGTGCTCAACGTATAACGTCATGGAGCATCCCATTACAATGGTTGTCGCCTTCTCTATGGCGAACGCTGTGGCAGCTAAGCTCTGTTCGCATGGGAAGTGGCCTCTCATGGCTGGGTCCAAATTCCCACTGTAATAAGCCAGGGGCTTGTACCCAACGAGATTATCTGAGTGAGTACTGCCGTCATAACACTGCCATTCCTGTGCGAGAACAGGTAGAATTCCTCTGCATAATTAGGAATCCCGAGAACTGGGGCCATACAAATCGCTCTGTTGAGTTCTGTAAATCCTTTTCCATTGTCTCAGTCCATTCAATCTTTTCCTTTGTTGCCTGGGCCTTCTTTAGGGCCTGGAGCAAGGGCTTGGTATAGGAGCTGTAATCGAAGACCCATGCTCTAACATAATTGCATAGGCCCAGAAAGCTCTGCATTTACTTTACCATGAGTGGCTTTGCCGTGTTCACAATAGCTTCAGCCCTGGGGTTACCTTTTTCCCCTCATGCGAAATGAACTGGCCTATGTACAGTACCTCTTGTTGACAATACTGCAGTTTTTCCTTGTCAACCTTTTAGCCTTTCTCAGCCAGTATAGTCAGCAGCTGCACAGAATCTCGCCTGCATTGCTCTTCTGTGGTGCTACAGATCAGAATGTCATCCACATACTGCAAGACGACACTTTCTACTGCAGTATTGCTCAGGTCCATCTGAAGGACTCTATTAAAGGTGGACGGGGACTCACAGTACCCCTGTGGCAACCTCGTGCTTTTCAGACTCATTTGTCTAAATGTGAAGGACGTCAGATCTTGTGAATAACGATGCAACGGGATTGAGAAAAAGTCATTTTTCAAGTCAATCACAGTGAAATATCTTGCCTCGACAGGCATATTACACAGGATCAAAGATGGATTAGGGACTAGAGGGAACTCTGCTTCATCAATATCGTTTAATACTCTTAAATCTTGGATTAAATGCCAAGACCCTCCTTTTGATTTCTTGATGGGGTAAATCACTGTATTACAGGGTGATTCTGATGTCACTAGGATGCCCTGGTCCATCATGGTGGAAATTGTCTTCGCAATCCCTTCATCCGCTTCTCTGGACATGGGATATCGTCGCGGTCTTTTTAAAATTGTTCATGGTTTCAGTTTAATTTTCACTTCTCCCACCCCCTTCAGGAGGCCTACATCATACGGTCCTGTGGTACATACTGAGACAGGCACCTGGGCCATGTCGTCATCAAAGTATTCTGAACGTATCAGTGCCAACATCCTTCACTGAGGCACTTCTCTCTTGATAATTTTTACCCAAAATATGAGACTTACTTCCACCCTCGTCTCTTCTGAGTCAGGGGATTCTTTGAACAGATCGTCACCGGTGATGTCAGCCACTCAATACCCTTCTTCAATGGCGTTGATCGCGCACCATTGTCTGCCTTCATCATCGTATCCTTCGACCAATGCTACTTTCCCTCGCACTGCTGAGGTTAGTATCGTTAAGGGAAATACTTGTCCCTCTTCTTCATGCATAGGTATTCTTGGTCTGAATAGGAACTCATCAGGGGTTCTCATAGGTTTATCTGCGAGGCCTGGCAATCCTGCCATGAGCACACGCATGCCATATGCGAAGACTTCTGGTTCTAATGGTATAGCTCTCATGGCTATGCGTCCTGAGTATGCTCTGATCATTTTGCATACCACTGAATAATGCATTCCTGGAGTGGCGCATACTATACCCTCCTCCTTGAACGAGATTGTCATGTTCAATTTTGTCATCAAGTCTCGAAACGAAATGTTTGCTGGGGTCTGACACGAATACAATAAAGGTACATTCATTTTGCACTCTTCTACGGAGACTGGGAGTGCGTCTGTACAGGGAACTCGACTGTCAGCTCCTGTAAAACTCTGAGTATCTATGGCCTCGCGGGACAAGGAAAACTTGCCCTCCTGTATGCACAAGCGTGTTGCACCCGTGTCCACTAGGAAGGAATATTCTTTACCCCCTATGATGACATTCACCCTTGGTTCCCTGTTAGGGTCTGGTGTCACTGATAGGATAGAGCACATCAGGGTTCCCAGTGAGCTGTCCTAGTTCATATATAAGTTCGGTCCACTGTATACTTGTGGATTTTCTCCATTCCCAGGGTTGCCTCCCCTTCCGGAGTTTGTGTCCTGAGACATTTGCGGTGGTGCCTGTTGGGATTGCCCTTGTGGCAGCTTTCCTATGTTCAGGGGTTGAACCCCCTGCTGTGCACCCTGATGCATGCCTCGTGCTTGCTGCTGCACTGTGTGATTCTGTGCACCGCCCTGTTGGGAGATTGCAGGCGGATTCACCGTGCCTGCTCCCATTCCTTGGCCATTTTGCCATGCACCTTGGCTTCTGCACGAGCACGCCATATGCCCTGTCATACCACACAGCCAAAATTCTGGCAGTAGTCGGGCTATTTGTCCATTTGACATATCTGGACTGCCCATCTTCACGTTTTGAAAGCCTCCTTGATTACTCTGGAAACCTCCCTGATTACTTTGCCATCCTCTTCCTCTAAATCCCCTTCCCCTAGGGTAAAATCCCACATTACCCTGGTCGTTCTGCAGCGGGTTAGTCACCCGTTGCACGTTCTGTTCCACTGGGCTGGTCAGCATGGCTCCTTCGAGAGCATACTTTGATAGTTTCTTTTGCAACAGCTTTGCTTCCTTACCCTTACGAGTTGCCTCCTTTTTTCAATTCTTTTCTGCAAAACAATCTACAGGAATGTGCAATAGTCAACTGTATTTCAGCCCAAGGTTTAGCTTCTACCCCTACCAGTTTCTTGAGTTGTTTCTGCACCGGTTCTGGCAACCCTTGGCACAATATATAGTAGTATACAGAGATAGATTTCATCCAAGATTCATGCGTTTCGAGCACCCACGCGTCTTGGAAATTCTGGATATAAATTCACGGATCTTCTGACTCCTTCTTTTTTGAGTCATTATAGCTCCCATATCGGAAGTGTCTGGGTAAAGCACTCGTTGCACTTTCCACACTGCTGCTCTACAATTATTAAATGGTGCTCCGTCATGGGTAGTGTTAATTATGGTTACACCAGGGTACCCTGCCCGTTTCCACACATCTTCTGCTCTCTCACCAAGCATGGCGATTAGGAGGCCCTTAATGTCCCCTATGGCTAACGTGACACCCACTGTCATTTATTCTAACTCGTTTATCCACTTCCCAGCTCCCGTTGTCAGCATTGGAAGCTTGTTTTTCAGGTTCTCTCGATCCATGTGTGGCGATGGAATATATTGTGGTCTTACTCCCCCCTTTTTCTAGCAGCGTGAATTGGAATGCGCAGTCTTCCTTCTCTTTCCCCGTGGCTCTCCTGTCTATCGCTGGCGTAACATTCCTGCATCGCTGTCTACCTGGCAACGTCTTTAATCTGTCTACATAGGCGGGTGCTGACCAATGTTCCCTCTAATTATTTTTCCTTTAGTGGAGAAATGCTTAGCTTTTGTGTGCAACTTATTTTCCATGTGCGCAACTAAATTACGAGGTAAGCTACTTTGTGAGCATGCATAGTTGGTGAGCTACCATCTCCAAAGAGGTTGGAATAGAATTTCTCCTTCCCAACCACTGCAATTCTTTACGAGTCCATGTAAAAGGTGCATCTTGAAACACTTTTTCCCCAACATATAGGCTTAAAAAATATATATATATTTTATGTGGTTATAAGGAGAGCTCATGAACCAGTTCGAAACTTTAAGATATGCCATAGTTCCTTACCAAAATTACTCATATGCAGAGAAGCCAAATGTGTATGCACAAAAAAGCTTTGTATGGTCGGGATGAACAATAGGTGTAGTTGTGGCTGTGGCTATTCATTTATCGACACTGCTTAGAGACAATGCAGAAAGTGTGTAAAACCATTTGTAAAAAATACTCCTGTTTATTACAAAAAAGCAAATATCACTTATCACTGACGTGGCTGTCAAAAAATTCTGACACAATAACATTTATGCAAATGAAATAATGGCAACTAAAAGGAATGTGTCAGAAAACATGCAAAAAGGAATTAATGTGCCACTTTAATGAAGTAATTCAAGGGCCTGGAGTACATGCCTCAAAATGGTGTGTAAGGACGATAATTTGGGCCTCTGCTTGTTATCCACATTACGTGGTCCTGTGAGTTGTGACTTTAGCTCAAAACCAGCCTTCCAGCTAAGAGGTACATACACGATCCATTGTTACTCCCTAAAAACAGGAAAATGAGCCCAACAAAAACAGGAAACCATGAACATATAGAAACCTACCCCTCTGCTTCTACTCACAAAGTTCCACTGATATTGTTTTGAATCAGGGACCTGCAGAGCAGTGGCATTGGTAGAAACTCAAATACTACTGCTCAATCTCAAGAGGAATTTTAAGGTGAAAGAATATTTTAATAAACATGAAATATCCCTACTGGCAAAGCTAATTACTTTCTTACTCACTGAAAAATCATTTGATTCGGAGTAGGGAGTAACATCATATCAGAGCCCTCCTTGTAACGCTGACACACAAAGTGATATGACAGGATCCATAATACAGCTTACAGTTTTGCCCACCCTTTCACAAGTCCACTGGAGTCTAACTGAGGTTTCGTCTGGAGCACCATTGACGAAAATCACATATATTTGCCTTTTAAGTCAATAGCAATAATGTTCATAGGTACAACAGATTGACTGCTTTCTTCTTTAACTATGGACCCCTCTTATGAAATACGCTGTTATCAGTTGGACAAGATACATGGGGATGCTAGAGGCAATAAACGCAGTCACATTATCATATTGAAAAGCCCTCAGCAGGTGAGCAAAGAAAGAAACCGAAGGCGCAGTTTCCTAGACCGTTCCTAGAGTATCCTATCCCTCAGAAAACAAACACATTTCCTTCACTGTACTGGACTGCCAAAACATCTGCTTTGGTTTTTAAACGTTTCTGATTTGTTTTTCACCCCAAAGGAGTGTTCTCCTGTGCCCTTCCATCTGTACCCCACCCTGGCTTCTGTGCTTGCCTCCAATACCAGTTGAGAGGGCTCTGTAAAAAGTGAGGGACTGTAGCAGTAAAATGTGCAGTTTAAGAAAATGCCATGAGTCTGAGTGCCCAATTACTAGGACGTGTATACAAGATGGTTTGCAACATACCTCACTTTTAAATTGTTGGGTAGGATTATAAAAATGTTCAGTGAAACTGTTTTTTTACAGCAGCGAGTTAGCATATAATTTGTCTAGTCTATGCCCCATGGAACTTTGAAAATTTGGAAAGGTGGCAGATTGTGTGAAAAGCATTTTAGTAATCTGAATATCTGTTGCCCTAATACTGCATACGAATAATGGCAGGCATAGTTCATGCCCATTATTCCTTGCAGGCCAGGTAAATGATATTGAAAGCTCTCCACTTATAAAGTAGACATGACATTTGCCTACTCAAAATCCTTAGAGGACAAATTCATATTGGAGTTCTAGAATGCACTAATTTGCAAGGGGGGCTGCTTCAAAGTGCTTGTGTGACATATGTACAAAGAATAGGAATCATGGGATGAGGTTACACATTCAAGTAGCCTGCTTACTTGCACTGAGGATCTGATATTTGAGCCGACAGTTGGTCTACATAGTTTGGGTGACGCTTTTTCTAAGTGCCATGAGTAACAGAAATTCTTGTGCTTAAACGGCATTCATATTAGAAACTTAAAAGAAGTGGATGTAAGTACAAGTCTGGTAACCATTTGCAGAGCCAAGGTAGGGAGAGTCAATGTTGTTTGGTATTATATCTGAATGAGGTCGGGGGGGGGGGCCGGGGGAGTTCGAATCATAAGGTAGAAGTGTGATAGTCAAGTATTGGAGTCATGGGTAGGAAGGGGAGATAATTTGGTTAATTTGTGCATACATCTCTTAATTATACATTCTGTTCATGTAGTAACATGTTCATATTCATTTTTAACCTATTGTGGATGTATCCTGCTTTTAGGGTTTGGGTTTTTTTAAGGTCAAGCTTGCATAGAAGGGCAATGTAAATAGGCTAGACCAGAATATCAATACTAGTTCATAAAATGTAGCTTCATTTTGAGAGAAAGCAAATATGTGCCTTGTGCATTATTAAATCTTTTTGAATAGGTGGGAATGGTCTGTGTGTACTGCTGAAATTCTTCTGAGCGGCACCTAGAAGGAAGTTGGGCAAGCACACATGCGCACAGCTTAGAGGGAACATTGGTGCTGACACCCCCCTCTGACCGTGGGGTGTTCCTCCATGCTGGTCAGGCTGCATGGCAGACTCTGATGTCCTAGGTGCGGACTCGCTAGCGTCTGACCATCGTAACCCTTTGTCCCTTGGGAGCCGCTTTTCGCGCCGTCTTCCTTCTTCATTTGTCTCGTCCTCCGTCTCCTCTCCGGAGTCAGACACTGATTGTTCCCAATTCACGCAACTCCTTGTGTCTTCGTCGTTCTTACTAATTTCTAGCCTGTCCAGGGACAGTCTCCTGATCCCACTACTTCGGGTGACATCCTCTGTGTCATATAGCTGAGTGCTTTCCAAGCTCTCGTCTTCCCTCCCCCCCTGGTAATTCGGTTCCAGCCCCATTTCATCGTATATTTTATCGATCATTTCCCCGATGCTTCTGGTGTCGAAGTCATCTTCAACATTTGTCCCACTCGTGCCTGGTACTGAGTCGTACGCAAGAAAGAATTCTTCAGTGTCTTCCCATTCTACAACAGGATTTAGTTTTTTAACTTCCCGCTCCAAATATTCACGATCCCGTGCCCTCTGTCTACGCTTATGATCAATACCATCATCGGCTTCCTTGCTTCTTCTCTATTCTTATCTTCTTCCCTTCTCCTTTCATTTCTACATTCATTTGCCCTTCTAACTTTCTCATCTTCTCGTCTCTTTACTCTTTTCTCACATACTCTTTGCTCTTCTTCCAACCTTTGCAGGTTCTGTCTGTACTGGTCATAGGCTGCTATCTGCGACTGAGCAGCTTTCCTTGCTCTTCGCGATATCGCTGTTCTCACCTCAGCCTATCCTTCCTTTTTATTCTCTCATCCCTTATTTCTTTATCCTTCTCCTTCTCCCTTCTCTGTGTCTCATCAGACTTCTCTCTCGGTCTCACATCATCACTTCCTTTACCATCGAGTTTCAACAATATCTGTCCTCCTGTCCATTCTTCTTTTGCGAATGCTATCTCATCAGTTCTGTCTTCACTTCCTTTCTATTTATTCCCCTCTCTCTCTTTATCGATAAGTGCACTAATCTGTGCCTGGTCCTTCCTTTCATCATTGCGTCTCTCCTTGTCCCTTGGGATTGCGGAGGCAAGATTTTTATCCTGATCCTTCACCTTAATTTCGTCACTACTGTACGTAGGTGACTCATATGCGGGGTTGCTATACCCCATGGCTGCCTTGAGCTCTCTTAGTGGGTTGAGTCCCTCTGACTTCCCTCGGTTTCTATTTCATGCGGGGCTGGTGGTGGGGTAGGCGTCTCACCCCCCTCCGTGCAAACGTTTAATATCCAGTCTGCAGGTGGCTCTTCCTCCTTCGGCTGTTCAAACATCTTCCAAAGTTCTAGAACAGCAAGACGTTTTTCTAATTTCTTGCCTGTATATGTGGCATGCAAGTAAGTCGTCATATGTTGTAAGACGGCTTTGGATAAGGACCCATTCTGCGGCCACGGCATAAACATCTTGTGGGCAGTACCCTTAACCCACTCAGTGCTATGCTTCTTAAGCTTTGGTGCATGTTTAGGCAACTGCTTACATAAGTGAGCCAGTGGAGTAATATCTTCCATGCTTAAGTTCTGTTTCTAACAATATTTTCATGCAGTTTTAACACTCCCAACAATATGAGCGAGGACCAAATACTGCAAGCTCCAATTCAATCTTTCCCGCCAAAATTTTATAGCATTAATTTACTCAAGAACATCAATCCATGTGCGATTCCCTCTCAACTACAGAAAAACCCAAACTTTGTTTCAAACAATCAATGATACAAAGTTCTTTAAATGTGACATATAACAGAACACGTACGACAGACACTTGACAGACTAGATAGACACCAGCTGGACACAAATATCTCTGCCTTCTAATCAATACCCCGACATGGAGTTTAAACAAACTCCTTTTACAACGTCTTTAATCATCGTAGTAGCCTATGTTTTCCCTATTATGTGGGACTATGAGTTCACGTTTCTTCTGACCGCTATATTAAAGCACAGGAGCAAGGCAAACCCTCTCACTTTTAGCTCAGGAGTCCTCCCTGGTATCCTCTATCTACTGACGGGTGTCTATCCCGGTAACCTGTTTTCTCTCGGGTGTCTATCCCGGTACCCTCTGTTTTCTCTCGGGTGTCTAGCCCGGTAACCTCTGATTTCCCAATTATACCTGAGTCATTATCCCCTTATGTATATACCGTCTTCTTTACTTCTGACTATTTTTCATTTTCCGCCTCCCTCCGTTACCTTTTCCCTTACTTGTTCTAATGCCTATAATACTTTTGCCAAAGCAATTATTTGTTTCACTCATCGACCGCATGGTTCCTCTCTGGATCCTCGGGATCACCGCCTTCGTTACCGCCTTTTTTGGCCTTTCGTCTGTTCACTGCCCGTAGGAATGGAAGGGTTTCTGTTTTTAAAACGGGTGCCTTCGAACCCACTGCAGTTTTTTAGGACACGTTTATACTATCATTGTCCACGGGAAGCTTCACAGTCTACTCAGCCAAAATGGCGAAGGACTTGTGATATTGCCCAAGACCTAGAGAGTTACTTTGTGTCGACGATCAATAGGTGTCTTATCAATAACGGATAGTCAATAGTTGATGGTCATAACCATCCTCACCGCTACCAAGTGTACAGGAGGGCGGAGCAACCTCTGACGGGCCCATGGGATCAGAGCTCACACTCAAGTACTTTAAGACGAGATAGCTGCACCTTGAGGAGGATGGGGTGCAGGATTCTCTTACACCAACACAAATCAATAAGGACAACTCAGTAGTTTGGCAAAGGGAAGTCCGTTTAATGACAAGTACAAAAAACGGGGAAACCAATGGAAATCAACAGTGATGCGATCGCCTGTCTCGCTTCAACTCACAAATTCTTCATTCAGACAGCAATAGTTATAGTACATTCTCGTCATCACTGACGTGTCACACTCCAAAATTGTCATGCAATTCTATTGGTTGGGAAAGGTAACTTAAGTATAGGTGCTATATCTGTATATGGTAACAGAGTGTGAGGATTGGATAACTCTCATCGGGTGGGCGTCTACGCCCATCCCTCTAGATCACTTGTGATAGACGTCACTACAAGTAAGACGTCTCATTGGTTCTACTAGCTATAGGACCCTAGATTATTTGGTCCATTATGATTGGGTAGGTTACACCCCTAGACATAAATCTCCACTTTAATTAGCAGTATGCAGAATGGACACCCAGATGCGGTGTGCCCCAAGATTCACCCTGCCTCCCTTCCATCAATCAGTACTTTAGGGCTATGTGTCAATTAGTTGGCTGAGGATGGCCTCGAACCTGTAGCTTCTTATCAGGAAAGGTTATGGCATCCTCGGGTTCTGGGTGACATCAGACTTTGGTACCTCTTCGCGCTTGGCTGGTCACGTGTCTGTTCACTGTGAATCTGCTTCATTTTCCTCCTTTTCGTGTATTTGATTCTTCTTTAGCCTTGCCACCTGCCTGGGGCCTCCTTATCTCGACCTCCATGGGGCAGGCTGCAATGCTCTGACGTTTCGATTCTTCAGAGTTGCCGCTCTCCTCCCTTCCTTGAGTTGACCTTGAATTCCCAGGCATGAGCTGCTTTGTGCTACGTTTCAATTCCGCTCTTTCCTTCTGGCTTTAGCTGGAATATGAATCTCGGCCTGGTTGGCCCCTTGCAGCCAGGGCTTAATTCTGCTTTTGTAAAATGGAGTCGCACTTGTATAATGTGCTTCATTGAGGTAGATATATAATTGACGCTTGACCCTCTATTCTTCTACTAAGCATTGCAAGCAGTACTGTTTCCTTAGCTTCTTGCGTTCCAAGCCTATTTACAGGCATTAGTTAGTTGCATATTTCATCTCACTACATGGTTACGTTTCTTTATATATCAACATTGTTTCGTCTTACAAGTCCATTACATCATTATTCTTTACATTTTGTCCTTGTGTGTCATCATTCGATTGTCGTTTATGTTCATCTGTACGTCTGTCCGGGCCCTCATGTCGTCACCATTCGCCTTCCATTAAGGCTCTTTGGGTCTCTTTGGGGACAGTCTGTAGGTAGTCTTCATTTCGTGTCAGCTGCTGGTATGGTTGTCTCAGCGGGTACCTAGCTGCCCATGGTTTTCTGGTTATAGGCATTTCAACAGGTATTGCTCTTCTGATGAGCACTGGGCAGAGTCCTAGTGCCGCTCTCTGTTGGTTTATTTGTTCCTCATACGCCACATATCTTGGCGAGTATGTTCCTGGCACCTCAAAATGGGGGCTGGAGTGCAGGCCGTATCTGGGACCTCCTCTACACTAGTCTCCCTCTTCCTTTCAGAGTGAGCTGACCTCACCTCTTCTCTCCAAGCTTCTACCTCTAATCTTCTCCTCCACTGAGACTTCAATATCCATCTTGACTCTCCTGATGCAGCCTTACCCTTCCGCAACCTCTATGACTCTTTCTCCCTCACCATTCTTCACTCTGGATGCACTGATCTCAGCTGACCTCTCTCTCTAACCCTCTCAGTACACCTCTCCCTTGGTCTGATCATTCTCTCCTCTCATCTGGAGCTCCTGGGCTCCCCGCTAAGCCTCTGCCTGTACTGCCAGCCTCCTTCTCTGTTATACGACTAATGAAGTGAGTGTCAGTAGCCACCTTTGTTGCTTCTTTAATTCCCCCCTCCACCCCGGTTTTGACTCTCACTCTGACTCAGTCCTTGCTAACCTTTACCTCTTAATTTCCAACACCCTTGCCCCTGCCATGAGGAGCCAAATGAAGCCTGCCTCTAAATGCAACACTTGGTATGATTCCGACTTAACCTCGCTGAAAAGCAAGTGCAGAGTTTCTTCTCGCACATTCTCTGACAAACTGGTCTGTCACCTGCTGCAAAGGCATGACAGACTTTCCATCCGGTCCAAGAAGCCGGCATCTCTTTGGGCCACCAACAACACGGCTGAACTTTTCAAAATCTGTAAGGAACTTGCCAGACCTACTGAAGTCTCTACTTCTCCTCTTCCTTTACAGGCCCTCTGCACTGCTTTGGCCTCCCACTTCACACACAAAACTCAGAACATCCTTTCCTCACTCTCCTCTACTCCCCTCCTCCACCTGCACTTAGGCCTCCCTTGGCCCCTCTCTCTCCAAATCCATCCTACTCTCCTCCTTCTCATCCATAGCACCGGATGAGGTCACCAAGACCGTTTGCTCTATGTAGGTCTCCTCCAAACAGGTGCTTCCCTGCTCCTCTAGAACTATCAAGGACAATATTGCTGCCCTCACTACCTCTTTGGCTGAGTTCGGCAATCACTCTTTTGTCACTGGCTCCTTCCTGGATTGCTTTAGAGGTAATCTCTAAAGCAGTCCCTTGTGCATCCCCGCCTAAAAAAAGCCATCTGTGGACCCTGGCTTGGCTGACCTCTTTGCTTTCAAATCGGCCCTGCCACATCCAAATGGGCTCTTTTCTCTCCTCTACCTCACTCTCTACATGAAACGTCCTCAGGGCTCTATCTTCTCGCTGTGGCTTTTTAATGTTTACCCTGTCACTCTTGGCCACCTGATATCCAGCTTCTCTCCACACTTTGTGTTATGCGGGTGACACTCAGCTCTCCTTTAAGCTTCCCTCCTCTACCTCCTCTCTCATTCCCGATTGTCTGACTACTTTTCAGACATGGTGTGCTGCTAATGATCTCCGTCTTAATGCCAGTAAGACTGAAATCCTTCTCATTGGAATACCCCCCCTTCAACCCCCCCTACTCCTGGCCACCCTCCTTGCCCCCCACATGCTCTTGTGAGGCAAAAAACTGGGTGTCATCTTCAACTCCTCTCTCTCCTTCTCACCTCATATCACTGACCATGCCAAGAAGGTTTACTTTCAGCTTCACCTCCTCAGTCATTCTCCCTTTCCTCACCTTCCCCTAGAAACTCAATGGGCCACATTATAAGTCAGGCGGACTGAAACACTGTTTCCTCCGCCTGATATCCCGGTGCCACCCAGGATATCAGGCGGTGGAAAATGTTAGTCCCTATTCCCGTGGAGTCCAAGGACTCCGCAGGAATGGGGACTCAGGTGCGCAGGCCCAGGAAAGCAGAGTTGTAGCTTGCCGGTGCAGAAAGGGTGCCGGTACGTTTCTACCGGCACCCTTATTTCCAGACCAGCAGACTTATAATGATGGCCAATGTCTGTAGAGTTCTGGTTCTCATCAGGCTGGACTACTGCAACAGCCTCTTCCTCAATCTGCCTCTTTACTCCCTCCACCCTCTTGAACTATTCTAGAATAGTACTGCAAGACTTATTGTTGGCCTCAAGCCCTGTGACGGCATCTCTCCAGCCCTGAAATCTCTCCACTGGCTCCTAGTGGCTGCAAGGATCAAATTCAAGACCCTCTGCATCACTTGGCTTTCTGGGCCTGGGACTGAGCTACATCCAACTTTTTCTCCTTAAATACCACCCTGCTAGAGTCCTTTGGTCCTCTAGCTCTAACTCCCTGCAGGTCAGATGTTTCTCCAAGCGGAGAGTGGGGGGTAGATCTCTTTCTTCGGCAGGAGCCTCCCTCTTAAGTTCCAGAAGCTTCTCAAGACCTTTTTCTCCTCCTCCTTCCCTCTCAACCTTCCTTGCTAATTCCCCCTTCTACTGCGACTGGCTTCCTGGTCCCTTCTGAGTCCTACAGCCCTCCCTCGAACAGTTTGCCTTAGCACCCCCCGCCCCCTACCAGCACTTGCCTTTGGGCACCGTTACCTGACTAGACTACTGAGTCTGGTCCACCCTAGCGCTTACACAGTCCCTTGGGCCCCTTCCGCCTGCATACCCCTCCCCTTCCCTTCCCTTCCCCCTGACCTGTCCCTCTCCCCTGCACTTCTTGTTTGTTTATTTATTTATTCATTTGTAAAGCGCTCCTGACCCTGGGGTATCTGGGCGCATACATGTGATAGTACATTGCAGTTTTTAAGAGAAACAGTTACATGAGGATAGTCAATATTACAGTAAGCATCACAGTTGCATGATGATAGATATTAAACATTCCAGTAAGCATCACAGAGTATACAAAGTATTGCAACGTGTCTTAAGCTCATTCTTGAGCGAATAACCAAGTTTTCACTTTTTTTCTAAAGCTCCAGAACAAGGGTTCTACCCTTCTAGTTAGCGGCATGGAGTGCCATAGTTTAGCAGCTAAAACAGGAAAACTGTTTCCTCCAGCTTTTTGTAGCTTAAATTTAGGAACTTTGAGGCAGTGGGTGAGTGAAGACTGTGTAGGTCGGTCGGATTGGTTTTTGGTGATTTTTGCATGCAAGGTATTTAGGAGCTTAGTTAGAGAGCCATGTATGGGTTAGAGCTAGGATTTTGAACGTAATTCTGTCTTGAAGTGGCAGCCAGGGGGCATTACGTCTAGCTGTCGAGATATGGTGGGATTTGGGTATATTGAGTGCAGTCCTCAATGCATTATTTTGTAAAATTTGACGTTTTTTGTATTGCGTTTGTTAGCCCATAGGTAGAGGGCATTACAATAATCTAATTTAGATAGTATGAGGGCTCTTGCTAAGGTAGTGCAACTTTCCGCCGATAAAAAAAAATTGTCTGCAAGCATTGATCAATTTACATGTGTACGCCGTAGCAGAGGCTGTGGCGTTGACTTGTTTAGTCAAGGTGAGTGAAGAGTCTAAGTAAATTCCTAGTGTCTTCACTTCCCTTGAAACTTTGATGTTGATGCCATCAATGTTGAGTGCTTTAAACTGGTTATCCAATGTATTCAGTTTTGTCTGAGATCCAATGAGTAGTAACTCTGCCTTATCGTCGTTAAGACATAGGCCATGAGTGGCCATCCAGGCTTGAATCGTTAGGTAAAGTTCATTAATCAGCTTTGTATCAATGTCGTGGTCGTCTGTGATTAGAATGAAAATTTGGGTATCATCTGCATAGTTAGTGTAGGTGACACCCAAATTGTCTAAATTGACAAAAAGGGTTTTGGTAAAGATATTATATAAGGTGGGGGGATGCAGGAACCTTGAGGTACTCTGCAAGTGACAGGAGCCGGCTCGGCCATCGCAATCGGTGCGAATACCCTCATGGTTCTGTTGTCTAAGAAAGATTGCATCCAGAAGGTAACTTTGGCAAAGTAGTGGGCCGACGAAGGACTACGTGATTGACTAAATCAAATCAGCGGATAGGTCCAGGAGCATAAGGAGGGCCAGGTTACCCATGTCCTTCAGTTCGTCCATTTGCATTTTTAAATCTATCAAGGCTGACTCGGAGCCATGACCAGGTCTAAAGCCTGATTGCCTCAGGCCGAGGAGATTGTTAGATTCGAGGTGTTCCTGGATTTGTAAGTAAGTGGTCCTATCTAAGATTTTCCGGAGAAATGGCACTGTAGTTATGGGTCTGTAATTCGTTGGTATGTTAGGATCAAGGCTAGGTATTTTCAAACGCGGCAAGACCCAGGCATCTTTCAGATTAGTTGGAACCAAACTTGTTTCGAAAGATGAATTGATTAGTGTAGTGATGAAAGGGGCGAGATCTTTCACAGCCTCTTTGATAATGGTTGCCAGGCAGATGTCCCCTTGGCATCACAATGGTTTGAGGCTTGTGATTATTTCTACTTCTCGAATGGTGACTGGGTAAACTCGAATAGGCTGCCCATGTTAGAGGGTGAGTCCTGTGGCTTTAAGAGTTGTGTATCGGTGGGTAGGCTACTTTCTTGTTGTTTCCATTTTCATTTGTAATAGAGAGATTTTGCAGAGTAGTGATTTTTGCATCTTAGCACACCAGGTCGCATCTTCAGTGCTTGTTTCTGGTGGGAGTGAGGAGGTTTCTAATTCTCGGAGTATGGTAAATAATGATTTTGTTCCAGAGTTAGCTTTCGAAATTCTGTCATTGAATGTGTCTTTTTTAGTCCGGTGAATAACGGTTTTGTAACTTTTGGAGACTTTAGAGAATATTTCTTTATTCAGGTCTGAAGGGAACTTTTTCCAATTAGCCTCGGCGTTTCTTTTTTCGTTCCTCACATTTTTAAGTTTGGGAGTAAACCATTTGTTGAGGTTAGCAAGAGGTTTGGCTTTACGCATTTTTTATGGTGCTACTTTGTCTATGGCTTGCCGTAGAGTAAGGTTGTAAAGCTCAACTACTGCTGATGGGTCTATACTCCTATAAATTGGATCCCTGGTGATGGGTTCTAGGAGAGGTAGCATGTTCTCTACACTGATGTTACGGTTGTTTCTAGTGGGAGCAGGAAGAGCGTGTAAGTTGCTGGAGTTAGGTCGAGGGCAGTCCTGGATAGTGAAGGAAATAATGTTGTTGTCCGACCAGATGCAAGGTGTGTTGGCTGTGATCTTGATGTCACTGTTCAGATCGGCCAGCCAGTCCAGAGTTCGCCCTTTGATGTGTGTTGGATTTAGGATGCAGTGTGAAAAGTCTAATTCTGAGAGTGTGTTTGGAAGGGCTAATGCATTATTGTCATTGGGGTCAATAAGGCCTAAATGAAGGTCTCCTAGTACAATAATCTGCTAGCCAGGTTTACTGTTAGCAGAGAGGAGTTGGGTGATGTCCCCCTCGAAGGAGGATAATGGGCCTGGGGTTCTGTACATAAGGTGTGTCGTTACCGCGTGAGTGGCCTTAAGAGATAATTTAACAGATAAGATTTCTCTAGGGGAATGGTTGATTTGGGATAGCCCTTAAGCCAAGCTGAGTTTTGGCAATGAAGGCTACTCTGCCTCCTCTGGAAGTTTCTCTGTCTAGTCTAAGGATGGAATAGTTTTCTGGGATGGCTAAGGACAGTGTAGGTCCTGCCGCAGCGTGGAGCCACGTTTCAGATGCTAGAAGGTCAAGATGAACAAGTTACTCTCTAACCTGGTAACGTTCTTTCAATGGGATGGTCCGACGACGTATTCCATATCTATGACAGTAATCACCCCAGCGGTGCTGCTTCGGAAAATCTTTCGGCGTCTGTGTCCTGCCGTCCTTGAGGGCCTCTGTCGAGCCGACGTCACCGGATGTTATAAGTAGGACGCACGACGCCCATAGCCTCAGTTGTAGTTTTTTCCCCAGAACGTGTGGCACCAATCAACTGCCATTATAACCACAGAAAGCCTTGCGGAAACGTAAGCTGCAAAACGGACAAGAAATTCTGTAGCGGGTTAGGCAGGGAGGGAGCGATATGGAATACGCCGTCGGACCATCCCATCGAAAGAACGTTACCAGGTAAGAGAGTAACTTGTTCTTCGAGGGGATTGGGTCCTCCATCTATGACAAACTCCCAAAGCAGTACCAACGTAAGGAGGTGGGAAAAGAATTTAGAATATACCAATTTCAAATGCCCAATCAAATTGCAGAGTAAAGGACCGCCTTTCCAAAGGCCAGATCCTGCCCATGGATAGAATCTAGGGAGTAGTGATGTACAAAAGTGTGGACCGAAGCCCAAGTGGCTGCATCACAGATGTTACAAATAGGGACACCCCTCTGCAGGGCAGTAGAGGCAGCCATACCCCTAGTAGAATGGGCCCGTAAGCCTACCGGAGGGTCCTTACCCGCCAAGCGGTAACATTCAGAAATTGCCAAGATAATCCATCTAGACAAAGTCTGCTTAGTCACAGCTTGTCCCAAACGCCTTCCAGCGTAACTAATAAAGAACTGATCATCCACTCTGACCTGTGACATGCGTGAAATGTAGAAACTTAAAGCTCTTCTAGGATCCAGCCTATGGAGCCTCTCCTCTTCCTTACTAGGATGTGGAGGAGGGTAAAATGCCGGAAGAATAACCTTCTGGCTTAAATGAAATTCTGACACCACCTCCGGAAGAAAGGAAGGACGAACTCTAAGGACAACCCTGTCCTTATGAAACACATTGTAGGGTGGCTTAACTGAAAGTGCCTTAACACACTCACTCTGCGAGCGTAAGTGACCGCAACTAAAAATACAGTTTTAAGGGTTAACAGTCTCAAAGGACAAGAATGTAAGGGCTCAAATGGAGCACCCATTAGAAACTTGAGAACAAGATTCAAATCCCAACCGGGCACCTGGCAAGGTGACGGAGGGAACACAGCCCTTTAAGAAATTAAAGGAATTTTAAAATAAGAACACTTCTCAGACGAGCGCTTAAATATGGACAGTGCCGCCAGGTAACCTTTAACGGTACCCACTTGCAATCCCCTGTGGGCTAAAGAAAGCAAAAAAGACAGAACCACAGGAATGTCACATGAAAAAGGATCCACATTCTGAAACCTGCACCAATCGCAGAACTTTCTCCAACGGCAACGGTACAGGGACATTGTTGATGGCCGTCTGGCCGAAAGCAACACCTCCATCACGTCTTCAGGGAGATCCCAATCCTTATACCTCAACCTTTCAGAAGCCAAGCGTGAAGGTTGAGGGATCTGGCCTCTGGATGGAGAACCTGACCCCCCTCCCGTGAGAGCAGATCGTCTCTGTAGGGAAGACGATGTGGAAGGCAGATGGACAAGTCGAGAAGGTCCGGGTACCACGTCCTCCGGGCCCATGCCGGAGCAATGAGGATCATCCGGGAACAGAACCTCCGTAACCTCTGCAACACTTGCGGGATGACGGGGAACGGAGGAAACGCGTACAGCAGTGGGAAGGACCACTCCACTACAAACGTGTCCCCTAAGGCTCCTCTTGGAGGAAATTCCTGCGAGCAAAACTTTCGCACTTCCGGTTGACACTGGAGGCAAAGAGATCCACTTGAGCGGTCCCCCAAAGGGCAAAGATCTCCAGGAGAATCTCCTGAGCCAACTCCCACTCGTGAGAGATTGCGCTCTGCCTGCTCAGAGCGTCCGCCGTCTCGTTTTCGTCTCCGGCCAGATGAACTGCCGAGATCGAAATTTCCTGCTGGATGGCCCAGAACCAGAGCTGCATCACCTCCCTGCATAGGGGAAGTGACCCTGCCCCCCACTTTTTGTTGAGGTAGTGCCTGGCCACTGTGTTGTCAGTCAGAATCAGGACATTCTTTCCTCGCACAGACAACAGAAAAGCCTTCAGGGCAAGCCTGGCGGCCCTCAGCTCCAACAGATTGATATGGAGACCAACGACCGCTGACTGTCAGCTCGTTGGCATGAGCTCCCCATCCCGTGAGGGACGCGTCCATCACGATCGTCACCTCCGGCCAGGGTAGCCAAAGCGGAGCCCCCTTCATGAGATTGCCTTCGACGGCCCACCACAGAAGGTCCTGAGCGACCGAGGGCGGCACCTGAACGGGGTCCGACATCCTGCCGGAGGACTGTGACCACTGGAGCTTGAGAGCCCATTGCAAAGATCTCATCCGCAATCTGGCCTCTGGCACCAGAAGAATGCAGGATGCCATTAGGCCGAGCACCTCAAGAACTCGAACGCTGGGAGACTCTGGGCATGTCAAAACTTGTGCACCATCTGTTGAATGTGGTGAGCCCTCACCTAGGGAGGAAAACACTGGCCCAGGGGCGTGTCAAGCACTGCTCCGATGTACTGGAGCCACTGAGTTGGCGTCAAGTGGGACTTCTTTAAGTTGAGGGAGAAGCCCAGCTTGTGAAGGGAGTGGCAGGTGACGGACAGATCCTCCAGGACTTGCTCGGGAGAGCGCACCCTGATCAACCAATCGTCCAGGTAGGGGTAGACGCGAATCCCCCTTTCCTGAGATATGCTGCCACCACCACCATGAGCTTGGTGAAAACCCTTGGGGCAGAGGTCAATTCCGAATGGCAGGACCTGAAACTGAAAGAGCGAGTCGCCAACCGCGAACCTCGGGTACTTCTTGTGCTTGGGATGGATCGGCATATGAAAATAAGCGTCCTCGAGGTCGAGAGACACCAACCAGTCCTGAAGTTGAAGGGCCTGGAGGACTTGAGAAAGAGTAACCATCTTGTTACTGTTGTTGGAAGTCGGAAGTGGCGTAAATCTTGCGAGAAACGTTTGCTGTAGGTTCTGACTGACTGAACGGAGCTACAGAGCGAGTGTCTTAGGCTTTGGAAAGAAAATTCTGGTGGTGCAGAAGCCCGTGACCGCTGTGGCTCTTTCCGTGCAAAGGTTAAGCCCTGCCCTGCAGGAGTGAAGGGCGTCGTAATTCATCTGTTTGTTGCTGTTTGGGCTGGAGGCTGGAATACAGCCCACTACCAGCTACTCCCAGCTGACATATTTACCTCCAGGAGTATGGACATTTCCCCCTCATCACAGCAGAGATAAGGATTGCATGTACTCCTGGTGAGTGGGAAACTGAAGACTACACTCTGCTGCTGGCTGGTAAAACTTTATTTTCTAACAGCCATAGGGGCAATGAAGTACTATCTGACTCGTGGAGTGTGTCTATTACAAAAGGATTTATAGCCCTGAGGACCTTTTATTCTGTGATTGAAGTCCCACGGTGTTCTCTACCAGCGGTCACACATGTTAATGTGCTGGATTTGTTTTGAAGTGTGAAACGGATTGTGTGATCAAAGCCTTGGATCTGACTCACTGGTAATGGCTGAAGTACATTTTCAATTGTAGGTGGTCTGTTGGCAGTGTTTATTTTGCAGTGACTGCAGAGCTTTGCTCTTTGAGCCGCTGAAACAGATTTATTATTTAATGCCGACCATATTATTTTCTTTTCGCATCTATGAGTGGTAACTGCGGAGCCTAGCTCTTGCTAATGCCGACCATATTATTTTCTTTTCGCATCTATGAGTGGTAACTGCAGAGCCTAGCTCTTTGAGACACTGATGCTGATTTACTGCTAATTGCTATTTGTGCCAGTCTTCTCTCTTTGAGTCTGTGAGCGGTGACTGTGGAGTTTTTACTCTTTGAGCCGTGGACGCTAATCCTTTACCTTTTGCAACAAGTGTATATGCCATCTCTTTAGCTACAGTCTGTCTAAGTAAAGGAGGGGTCCACTATTGTCATACACATTCTTCTGTTATTATAACAGCATCTTACTGTGCCAATAACCATGAAGTTGCGCAGCAAACTTAAAGCTAGGAAGAAAAATGGCAAAAACGGTGCTCTAAGAAATACTGGTGATGTAAGCACACAGACTGTTGTACCGAAGGAAAATAAGATAACTGACTTTTTCCAAGGTCAGTCTACAGTGGCAGACATTCACGAGGAACCTCTATCTGTGGTGGGTGCGTTGGCAGAAGCGGTTTCAATACCTGCCGATTTTGACAATAATAATTCACTGCTAAACCTGTGCTACAGCCTTGAGGGTCAGATTGTAAATATGGAATGCAATAAACCTATGACCAATGCACAGGTGGATGTAGAGGCTGGGTTGGGGGGGGAAATGATGATCCGGATGCAATTGTTGAAAATGTTCCCCCTCCCATTTTCTTGCCTCCGCCATCTCTACCTCCTCCTCCGCCCCCTCCCCTTCCTCCAATCCTGACAGACTCTCTTGTACCCCTCGATTAAGTGGCCTGGCTGACAGGTCTATAGAGTCCAGCACTGGCACTACAGAACAGTCGGTGTTGTCGGTTGATGGAACCTCGGCAAACTGTAGCTTTAAGCAAAAAGTTAAGGATATTGAGGCTCACAATATTGCCACTAGCTTTGCGCTTAAAATACTACTGAAATTGTGCCATATATACTATGTATAGCTGAAAAGAATACAAATATCCTAAACCGTGTGGTGATGGGTAAAGGTGGCGTTGTCAGTTTAGACAACCATCTATCCCCATCAGCCACGAGGATGCCGGATATACAAGGTGTTGCTATCTCAGCTATGGCTAATTTGGAATCAACGTTGGTGGAGATTTTGGCGGGTGACGAGTCCGAGGAAAATGAAAACTGCCAACTATCTAAAAGAGAAATTTGCAGGAAAAAAAAGGGGTATATGGCTCTTAATAGTAGATCTCTGGCACCTGAGGTGGTTGAGGTAACGCAAGCTCCCCCCCCCCCATTGCAAAGCTCCTTAAGTGTAATCTGACCAAAAGGGCGAAAAAGAGGTTGGCCAGGAAAGCTAAAAAACTGGCACTTAAATCTGGGAACCTCACATCCTGGCTGGTTGGAGCAACAAACCCTAATGATAAGAAACCGGAGAAGGGTAGTTCGGAATCTAGCTCAAGCGATTTAGAATCCGAAGAGATGGACTCCACCAATGATATTAGCATAGTCTCCTCTGAAGCTTCTAATCCCGAATTTTTTAATGTTAGAAGCAGCCCTCCTGTCCATCCTCTAATGACTAAAAAGTTAGGAGGAGACAAATCCAATGGAAAAAAAGTGCAACTGCCCAAAAAATCGTTTACCATCTCTGCTGGATGGAAAAGATTAAAGGAGCCCATAAACAGAAGTCTACTACTTGAGATTCTTTACTCCCAACTTTCACTGAGATTGGTGAAAAGTAGTGACTTCAAGTTTATGGAGCCTCTTTCATTGACCTTGACTAAAGTGCAGTGTTACTCTGAGGCAGTAGTTTCCCTTAGTAGGATTGCGAAATCTGACCTGAAAAAATATGGCTATGAAATAGATGCTGCCCCTGCCTCTAAGAAGCAGACTAAATTCCAAGAACCTCATAATGTGAAATCAGGGCAGGCCCCCAAGGTGAAAAAAGATGTTAATATGGATGCAGTTACTAAATCACATTGGGAATGGCTGTGCTCCTTCCTGCCAACCATGAATAACCAAGGATGAACGAAATTAGCTATATCTTCTTGGAATACTCGTGGTCATAGCCATCTTCTTAGTAGCAATGGATCTTACCACCTATTGAGGGACTCTGAAATAATTTTTCTACAAGAGACATGGCTTTTATTTCAACTAGTCTTTGATGGTTACACCACATATTTTAGGAAGGCTCTTCAGGCCGACCTTTTGGCGGTTTGGCAATATTGGTGTGCAATATAAGTATACCCTCCTTGGAACTCAGCTATGGGGATAGCTGCCCCTATACATTAATGGTTGAGATTCAAATAGAGGGGGGGTCAAAAATAACCCTGATAAATACATATGGTCCCCCTGGGGATAGTCATACATTGGATATACATATAATGTTATATTAGGTGGGGACCTGAATGCCAACAATGTATATGATTGCTGTAATATGCTGTAATCTTAAATCTGATAGGTGGAGGACTTTTATTGCTGATGTCGATTTGTATATGGCAAATGGTGCTAATAGAGGAAAGCTTGGACTAGAAACAACATGGTCTAATGGCCATCAAAACTCTACCATTGATTATATTCTTCTTAATGCCTCACTTTTTGAACATATGTCACAATTTATAGTTCAATCGACCTCTTTTAGTGATCATGCTATACTATCTTGTATGTTGAAGGTAAAGTCCTCGGGGATAAATCTTGTAGACAAGGTTGGGGAAGTTGAGGTATTGGGCAATGGAAATAGATTGGGATGGTCTGACCGTAACCTTAAAAAAGCTAATAGTTGGTGCCAATGCCTGTTGCTCAAAGATATGACTAAGATGACTGCAGATGAGGCCTTTGATTGGATTGCGATCTGTATGCATGCTATGATGCCTATGGGATGTAAACAACTCCCTCGTCCTTGCAAAATTTCCCATGTTGCCCCCTACAACAAGATAATTAATGCAGAAAAGAAAAAGATGCGTAAAGCGATCAAAGCTATTGGATATACCAATTCCCAGCTGGATTGCTACACCCTGGAAAGGTGGAAAATAAGGAACAAATATAGGAACTGGCTATCCAGATATAGAGCCTCCACTGATAACATCTGCTGGCAAGCTATGGTTAAAACTCTCTTGACAGGTGATACGAAAAAACTCTGGTCAAACTTCAGAACACTGTCTGGGAAAAATAATCAAGACTTAGCCTGCTGTATAGACAGCAAAACTTGGGTTCAAGATCTTGAGGAGAAATTTAAGGGTGAATTTTCCGTGTTGGTAAAAAAACCTATTAAAAACCTTCTGCTGAAACGTGATGATGTTATTGACATAATTAAGAAATTAAAATCATCTCGAGCTCCTGGACCGGATGGTCTATGCAATATCATCATCAAGCAGAATCCTGACAGCTGGGCTGATACCTTGCTAATTATCTTTCGTAAAATACTTGATACTGGTGTTCTACCTAAATACTAGAACACATCCATTACAATTCCTATCTTTAAGAGTGGAAACCGTAATGCGCCTGCAAACTACTGATTACTTGCACTTACGGATGTACCCAGCAAAATACTTTGTACATTAGTTCTTCATGAAATAAATCTAGAGATAGCAAATAATAACATCCTTGATAAGGCCCAAACTGGGTTCCGTAAGGGCTATTTTACGATTGATAATATTTTGCTGGTAAATACATTAGTAGAGCAGGCTCATATTAAATCGGAATGACCTCTTTATATTCTGTATGTTGATTTCTCCTCAGCCTTTGATATGGTAATAAGAAGCCGGCTATGGGAGAAACTAGAGGCGATGTGTATGCCGGCCCATCTATTATACATATGCAAACTGATGTATGAAAATAATACCACCAGAGTAAGACTGAACAATATGGGACTAATGTCTGACTAATCTCTATTAAGCGGGGTGTTCAACAAGGATGTGCATTGGTGCCGATATTCTTCAATCTATTCATGGCTGATTTCTTCAAGATATTCATGGAAAAAATGAATGCTTTCCCTAGGATTCGAAATACCAAATTGGGCTGGATCTGCTATGCAGACAACGTTGTTATCTTTGACAACACTTATGTCGGGATCTGCAATAGTGCTAGGGCTGTCTGCTGTTATGCGGATAAGAAGGGTCTTAAAATTAACATTACCAAAACCCAATTTATGGCCATTGGGACTGGGCGAAGTAATAGAACAACTATTTCTTGTAATATCGGGCTCATTAAAAGAGTTAATGCCTATAAATATCTGGGCTATGAGGTAGTGTCTGAAAAAAAGTGAGATGAATAACAATGTTCAGGAAAACAAGAGGGCTAAGGTTCTTTCTACTCTAGGAGCAGTACTGGCATTCTCAAAAAAAATGGCGGGATACAGCCTATGCGGAATCCGTACCATCTGTAGACAGAAATTGGGGTCTGCCTTTCTCTATGGTCTTGAGGCTTCATACTGCGATTGGTCTAAGTGGGCAGAAAAAATTGAAGGGCTGATATGGTGCAAAATTATGGGGCTAAGCAATTACACTCCTATTGAGGCAATTAGGCTAGAGATGGGTCTTACTTCCCTCTTTACCCTGATTAACCTGAATAGAGCAAAGTTCTATATTAAGATTATGTTTTCTTTGCCAGACTCTTTCCTTACGATCCTTCGTTCCCCTTGGAGACTAGCACCAATGTGGTAATGACTAAATTCAAAACAATGAATGAGAACTTCTTTAGGAAGCTATGTTGGACACCGAGGTGGCAAGACGGCGAAGGTGCAATGCTTAAATCCTTGAAAAATTTGGCTGAGAAGCAAGACTGGGTAAACAGCCATGAAAATGTTGCTAGTATGAGATCTCTAAGCTACTTTCCTAGGATGTATTTTAACTATAAGGAGCACAAGAATATCTAATGCTCCTCCCATCCTTGATAACGCAGAGGCTGTTTATGAACATCCGCTTAAACCGTCTTGATGTCTTAGGAGTTAAAGGGGCATGGACTGGAATGCCAGCCCAGGAAAGAACTTGCAGACTGTGCTGTAATAAGCTAGAAACAGAGACGGCAAGACAAGTGCTTACACACTGTTCAATGATGAAATCCATCTATGCTCAATACTACCTTAAATTTGTAAAAGATCTGGATGACATAACCCATGAATATTTCTGGTTAACTTGCTTCTCTGGATATAGTCAAAGTAGGATCATCACTATAACACAACTATGGAAATTTGAAAGAGACGTGAAATTATTGGAGGAATTGAGTAAAAGCATTTGTTCCAATCCCTGAGTATACCTCATATGCTGTGCAATGAACATAGGATCCATTTATGTCTGTATTGCTCCTTGGGATCAAATTGATAACTAATGACATTTTTTTTTTTTTTAAATTATCATTACAAATGGATCGTGTTAGATGAATTGTCATGTACTGATATTTTTACTAAGGATATGTAAATGTGCTCTATTTTGTAGCCCGATATCCTTTTTTATATAATTTTATATAATTTTGGTATCGGTTAAATATGTGGAAATAATGTTTCTACTTTTAGAAATTATTTTCTTCTTTTTTGTTGTATTTCTATCTAAGAATGTGTTAAAGTTTGTTTATTAAACTATATACACAATAAAAAAAATTAAAAAAGTAACCATCTTGAACTTGTTCTTCCTGAGGAGCTTGTTCAAACCGCGCAAGTACATGATGGGTCTCAATCCCCAGTCTTTCTTTGAAATAAAAAAATAAGGGGAATACCATCCCTTGTTCATCTCCGCTACAGGCACCAGTTCTATGGCGCCTTTCTCCAGCAGGGATTGAATTTCCTGCGTAAGGAGCGGATCCGGACTCTTCAAAGAGAGATTCCCTGGTGGATTGTCGTGAGGCCTCTGCCGGAAAGGAAGACAGTAGCCGTGGGCTATGATCTCCAGATTCCACACATCTGAAGTAATGGCACGCCATTCTACAAGATGCTGCACCAGCCTTCCCCCAACCGGAGAAGCATGGGCCTCATGACTGAGCTGAAATGGCTGCGGAAGTGCCTGAGGGCAAAGAGGCAACTGCTCGTGCGGCCATGGCACCTCGAGTACCTTTGTTTCCACCCCTGGCACTCTTATGATGGCCTCTTTGACTGCTAGCTCCCCTCGCTTTACTGAAGGACGAGTAATAGCGAAAGGAACCTCCCCTCCATTGCTGTCCCCTAGAACGAAAAGGCAGAGGTTGGCGAACTGCAGCGCCCAACGACTTCGCTGCAGCTTTGGAGGTCTGCAACCTCTCAAGGCTCTCGTCAGCCTTGCTGCCAAAAAGGTGTTCACCATCAAAGGGCATGATGAGGAGCTGGGACTGCACATCAGGAGTGAACCCAGACTTCCGCAACCATGCAAATCTGCGCATTACGGTGCTCGCCGCCATGGACCGGCTGACACAATCTGCCATGTCCGAACCCGACTGAACGGATTCACACATGGCATCCTTGCCATCCTGCACAATAGCAAGCAAACCATCCCGTTACTCCCCTTCGGGAATATGATCAGCCGCTAAGGAAATACAGTTCCACAGAGTGGCGTGAAACGAGACAAGGCACAAACGGAGTTGGCAGCCTGAAGCGCCATACCCACAGAAAAAAATACCTTCTTCGCCCAGCCGTCAAAACGTTTGTCTTCCCTATCAGGAGGGATGGTAGTGCGTGGTCAAGTAGCAGGGGTCGCCACTGGCTGGGCGATATTTCTTCGGCAAGGACTTGCTCACTGCTGGGAGACTCTCCGGAGAAGTCCAAGCCGCAGCCACCCTTCTCTGCAAGGCCATATGGAATGGCAGCACCGGGTCAGTTGGAGGACCTTGGTCCAGGATATCAGTCAGGTCCTCCTGCTGAGAATCCCCAGGGGGGGCAGACCACCCCAGGCAATCAGTGACCCTCGACATGAGGCGCCGGTATGAGGATTCGGCATGCGTGCCAGGCTTTGGCCTACCAAACTCCACCTCCTGAGAGGTGTCTAGACCAATGGCGTCGTGCAGCGACTGACGCAGGTCCTCAAGTTGACTATGACCAGAAACAATGTCATCCGGGACCTCTGCAGGAACCTCACCTTCCTCAGACCCCTCATCCACCTCCGAAATATAATCCATAGGCTGGAAGGAGGGTACAGAAAAAGGCACAAAGACATGTTTAGCCTTGGCCATCGCCGTTCTGGGGGGTGCCACCGAGCCACGGGGTACCTCCGACAAGGCCGCCACGAAAGACATTGAGGGCGTCGACGTCGAGCGCTGCACCGACAGCTTTGATGGCATCGACACAGGCCTCGAGGGCGGAGCCCCGAGCGTGTCTATCGACAGCGTGGGCGCCGATGGCGTCAAAGATTTCCTCGGAGGTGGAGCCTCGAGAGAGTCCGTTGACGACCTTGGCGCTGCCGACATCGATGTCTTCCTCCAAGACTTCACCGATTCTCGTGGTCTCGAGGACGTCAAGGACCGGGACCTGGAACTGGCATGTCTAGAGCGACCATTCTTGTCCGACTGGGACCTCGAAGGCACCCGGTGGTCCCGACGACTGCTGGAGCCCAAAGGCGGATGAGCGGTGTCTCTAGCACGGCCATGACCGGCGTCCTCAGACGGCGCAGATGGACCAGAGCCCTGCGATTGAAAAATCGCCCCAACATCTCTTTGGAAGGAATCCCATTCCTCAGGAGTGGAATGCTTGTTTGGACAGAGGAATGGCGGGACCGACTCTCAGACCGAGAACCCCTGGACTCACGACGACGATGCAGCGAGTCGCCCCTCGAAGCGTCCGTTGAAAGACCAGTGGAACACGACTTCCGGGGCTTGGCCAACTTACCGACAGCTTCTTCTTACGCTCCCGCAAGACCTTTGATGTGAGCAATTGGCAGCCGACACAGTCGCCCGTATCATGATCCTCACCGAGGTACCAGAGGCAAGCGTTGTGCGTATCCGTCAGCGACGTCTTGGACCCGCACACCCGACACTTCTTAAAGCCGGACCGCGGGGTGAAAGAAGCCGAAAGACATCATACGATAGCAATGAAGAAACAGGTTCGAAGAAACGAAAGAACAGGATTCAGTAGAATTGAGGCGCGCCGAGATCTCCAAAGCGAACACGTTCGCAGAAAAAACGGAACTCAGGCTACGGAGGCTACGGGCGTCATGCGTCCTACTTATAACATCCGGTGATGACGGCTCGACGGAGGCCCTCGAGGACGGCGTATCGACGTCATTGATGCAGGACGCAGAGGGCGAAAGTTTTTCCAAAGCAGCACAGCTTTGCCGATTACCCAATCCCCTCGAACATTCCTTACTATCAGGTCTGCTATATCTAGCTCATGTGCAAGTAACGATCTTGCGTTTATAAGTGTGCACTTGATTATTGGGTGTTGGCGTCAGACTTGGCTGTGAGTAGGGGCTGGTCAACAGGTAAAGTAGGGGTAATATTAATATTGCTATTATTTTGCATATCTCTATTTCTCTTGGAGGATGTGGTATTGGGTCTGGCATTTTTTTCGGTAGACGGTTAGTGGGGATTGTACATTCTTTAGTCTAGACCCTAGTCTAGTGTTTCTGAGGTTTACGGGGCAAGGTTGGTTAGGTGTAGGGCGTACAGTGTATAGCTGGATCCTATTTCTCTTGGAAGATGTGGTCTTGGTTCTGGAATTTCATCTGTAGATAGTTAGTAGAGATTATGCATTCTTTAGTCTAGACCCTAGTCTAGTGTTCCTGAAGTTTACGGGGCAAGGTTGGTTAGGTGTAGGGTGCACAGTGTACAGCTGGATTCATTGGATGGGGGTGAGTGGGCAAAGACTGTTTAATGACGTCCCTAAAGTAGAATTGGGTATAGTGGTACCAGACTGTAGAGCTGGTAGGAATTTGGTAGGCGTTATGGTGTGAGAGGGTAGTAGCAATGTGGACATGGTAAGGGTTATGCCATGTTTGTTAGGCATGATTGGGCAATAGTTGGGGGGGGCTAGTGTATAATATCTTACAGTGAAGATATTGACAGCTAATGCTGTGATAAGCAGAGCGATGAAGTAGTATAACCAAATTATGAGCATCGTGATGTGGGCCAGTCAATGTTCTAGAGGTGAGGAGCTTGGAGGTACTAGAGTGGCAGGCTATAGACTAAAGAGGCGCATGTGGCCTAAGTCTGTGCTGGCTCAGCTTGTAGCAATATTAAATCAAGTTAGTACAGTAGTGGCACGATTATTATATTGCGCAAGCAAAGGTAAGGAGTACATATGGCAATCCTAAGCATCAGTATATAGAGCACAAGCAAAGGTATGTGTGCATTTGGCAGTCAATGAAGTAGGGAATCCTAAACACAGATTGGTATAGAGCGAATTTGCTTGGCTCGGAAGCCCTGCATTTGGTTGCAAGTTGGAAACAGTCAAAACAGTAATAGTGGTCGTAGTAAAGTTATTAGACAATATCAGGTAAATGAAGGCAGTGGCACAATATCTGGTGCGTAAATCAAGGCAGTGGCACAACATCAGGTGCATAAATCAAAGCAGTGGCACAATATCAGGTGCATACATCAAGGCAGTGGCACAATATCAGGTGCATAGCTCAAGCAGTGGCACATTTAGGAACAAGAAACAGGCAGGGGAACAATATCTCAGCGGCTGTATTGGGCAAGGGCATCGTATTTAGATAAGGAGTGTACATGCAGAGCTTTGACAGTAAGCATAGATTGCAAAACGGTGCATTCAATGCGTATTCTGAGCAGTGGGGCACCCTACTGTCTAGGACGTAATGTGCAATGCTAGGCAGTAGTGGTTCCTTTAGTAATGGCATTATGATAGTGTTATAATACCTGGTTACTAGGACAAAGCAGAAGCATAGTACTCGCAGTAGAGGGATCCAGGTGGCGTTAGGGAGACAGTGCCTGTCTAATGCGGCAGATTCATGCAGGCGTCAGGCAAAGGTAATCATGTATAACAGTGTAGTACATGTGGAATGGTTAAAGTCTTTAAAGTTCACAGGTGGCATAGGAGTGGAAGATGCAGGACTGTCCTCCGGGCAGGTTAATTTGGGAAAGGGAGACTCAGTGTACGCCGCGTCACCACAGAGCTTGAGAGGCAAACAGCGGGAACAGCAGGTGACTGATAACTACGTTAGAAAGCACGGTATGAACAGTTTGGTAGTTAACTTGCGCGGTTTCGCAAGGGGTTATGAGAGGGACCGTAACAAGGCGAATAGCAGGAACAGAGTGGATGGGAATTGCACAGAGAGTACCTTAGTTGCGGATGGGTCATGAAAACGCACGTCACGGACAGCCACAGACAGGGGCCTTGAGCCTTGATACCCAATCAGCACAGCAGACTGCTGCACAAAGGAAGTAGAGAAGGCACTCCAGTGCTGGAAGGTGCAGCAGCCATTTTGAGTGGCACTCTCTCAATTAAATCAGCATGGGCACAAACAAATAAGCACAACTATGAACAAATAAATGCTCATTTCAAGGAGCGAGGTTGTGCAAAGCTAAGTGCAGCTATTATGCTTATATTCGAAGTTTCTAAGATTTTCTGGGATTTCATTCTTCAGGAAGCTTTATACCGCATTTGGCCCCAGTGGCCTTACCTCGTGATGTGAGATGTGGGAGATCATTGGTGATTGTGTCCATCTACTCTAATGGCGTTAGGCAGCCAACAGCTTCACAGGAGGATGGAAGAGCAGAAATGAGGCCAGATTGGAGTGGGGCCTGAATGTGGGCCGGCGTTCGCTTGCCGGCTTCCGATTGGGCAGCTTCTGGTGCTCAGATACCCAATCAGCGCAGCAGCCTGCTGCACAAAGGAAGTGGAGTAGGCACTCCAGTGCTGGAAGGGGCAGCAGCCATTTTGAGAGGGACTCTCGCAATTAAATCAGCGTGGGCACGTACAAATAAGCACAACGATGAACAAATAAAATGCTCATTTCAAGTAGCAAGGTCGTGCAAAGCGAAGTGCAGAAGTTATGCTTATTTTCAAAGCGGCTTCCAGTCGCTTCTAAGATTTTACAGGATTTCGTTCCTCAGGAAGCATTATACCGCATACACCCATAAATGTAATATCTAAAAGACACCAAAAAATCAAAACATAAGTTTTAATTAGTGTAACTTCGGAAACGGCAATAACGTTTCATGGCTTTGGCGTTGCCTATAGCATGATAAAAATACCTTGTATCTATTATCAACCATCAACTTTGTAACTCTGCTCAATAGTAGAAGCTGAACAGGTTTCCCGTTCCTCATCAGAATCTGCCATGAAACAAGGTACAAATATCTCAGACAGTCAACATCATACACAATATAATTATTCACGAATATCTGAGAAAACTGTCTCTCGAAGTGAAGGCCTGGAAATCTGACCTCAACTGCCAAAATCTGCGATTGTCAAAACGCCTATCTGTGTGTAAGAAAACCCCAACGTAAATATAAATACTCGTCTTTTCACAAGACCACCACTTTATACACTTTCTACAGTATGCAGTACCCAAATTACTCACTTACATTACCGAGCAAAATCTGCACGGGCCAGACCATGAGTCAGAATCCGAGTCCTCAGATTCTTGGCTCACCTGTTTGTTTCTGGTCTTTTTTCTGGTGTTTACAGGCTTCTTTGTCTTGGAGGTGTGGGTTTTGTAAAGGTACGGTTGTGTTTCCGCTGAAGCCAGACTGCAGGCAGATAGCGAGCTTTGAAGTCCGAGGCTCCAGCCTGTCGGGGAGCCGTGGAGTCGGGATGCGTTTAAAGTTCCAAGGAGGATCCGGGAAGGGACTAGGACAGGGGAAGACAAAATTGGGAATGGCTGAAAAACAGCTAGCACAGCTCCGCTAAGGTGGAGGTAGCAGGGCCGCTCAGGAAGGGATGCCAGGAAGGGAGCAGGAAAATGGTGCCTTACTGGAACGAAGGCAAAAACGAGGCCAGGGAAGTTAGATACACAACTTGCCGGGACGAGCTGTACAGACAAGCGTAGCGTTGAGATGTGCCGAGGTGCAAGGGTGTGTCTGTTTTCAAGGAAGCATGAGACAGGATCAGAAAGACTAGACCGTAAAGTTCCACGGCGTCGGCCCAGTTAGGAGGGTTCGAGTTGCAATAGTCAATGTCTAAGGGACCAGACCGTCCAGAAGGGTCGGAATTGCTGATTCATGACAGCATGCCCCCTTCTAAACTCCAATCCTCTGGGCTTGCCTTGATGAGTTCAATGGAAACGCCGTACCAGGCAGAGAGCATTCATATTGAAGACTGGCACCCAAGTCCGTTCGCTAGGCAGATAGCCTTTCCACTCCACCAGATATTGGAGACGACCTCTTCCGTACCTGGAGTCACAGATCCTGGAAACTTCAAATTCGACTTGGTTGTTGATGAGTGGGGGAGGCCGAGGAGCTGACCTGGTTGATTGGTGAAAAAGTTTCAATAAGGATGAATGGAAAAAAGGATGAATTATTTTCTAGGTTTCCGGTAATCAGAGTCGGAAGGCCACAGGGTTGATGATTTCAGTCACAGTGAATGGTCCATAAAAACATGGTGCCAGTTTTTTAGGTAACAGATGCCTGGACAAATATTGAGAAGAAAGCCAGACGTTATCTCCAATAGTATAGGAAAGACCAGGTCGCCTTTTGATATCAGCAAATTTCTTTATGTCCATCCTGGCCTTTTCTAGGTGTTCCTTTACATCTTTGTGTACCGAGACCAGTTGGGCAATCCAAGAATCCACCGATGGAGTTAGTGTGGTATGAGGCAAGAGCGTGGGTAAAACGGATGGATAGAACCCCTGAGTGCAAAAGAAGGGACTTGTCTTGGTTCTAGAGTGATCAGAGATGTTGTAAGCAAATTCAGCTACTGGAATTGGTAACAACCAGTCGTCCTGGAATTTCGAAGCAAAGCACCGTAGATATTGTTCAAGGGTTTGATTTACCCTCTCAGTTATGCCATTTGTCTGAGGATGATATCCCGAAGATAAGGCACGTTGAATACCTAACTGCTGACAGAGGTGTTTCCAGAACCTGGAGATGTATTGGGGTCCACGATCTGAGATTACCTTGGTAGGTAGACCATGTAATCGAAAGAAGTGTGTAACAAAAATCCCTGCCATTTCTTGTGCCGAAGATATCTTGATCAGAGGAGTAAAATGGGCCATGTGAGAAAACAGGTCTATAGTAACCATTATGGTGGTATGTCCTTTGGAAGGAGGAAGATCTACCATAAAATCTGTGGTAATCATTTCCCAGGGTCGAGATGGCAGGTCAGGTTGATGAAGTAACCCTACTGGTTTCCTGTTATCAGTTTTGTTCTGGTTGAAAACTGCACAAGCTTCTATATATGCACGTATGTCAGTGAACATTTTAGGCCACCAAAAGTTCCTCCGGATAGTTATATGTGTGGCCTTGATTCCACGATGCACGGAATGAAACTTACCTTGAATTTAAAGAGGAAGTTTTCTTCGTGTAAATGGACCATTGAGAATTTTCCAATTGCTAGTGCTTCTACGATTCAGTCTCTTGGTTATACAATTTCCAATTCCAATTCTCTTGCAATGTAGAAGGAGGCACTGAACAAAAAAGTAGCACCACTTTCAACTCAAATGCGCATGGTCTATGTGAAATATTGTACATTTTCAATAATCCCACTAATTCAATTTTAAATTCTTAAAGTGGAATCAGTTCTTTTGTATGCCTTAGATATGTGCCTTGCAGAAATTGGTAAATTCCTTGACCAACTCCAAGGAGGCTTATGGAAGGGGGCTTGGCACCTAGCCAAGTCCTTACCCAATGCCGTACTGAGGCAGGAGCTGGGTCTTACCTCCTTGTCTGCGTGTTACAACTGGCGGTTATTGTCAAACATGGCCAAAATGCTATATCCTCCAACTAATTGTTTATATGAAGATTTAGGTCAGATGCTGACTGCTTCTAATCCGCCATCCATTGCAAAGTATTACGATCAAATGGTTTTATTATTTGCTGAAATTGCTCTTAATCCCTCAGATTTGGAATTTCGATTGGTGCATGTCAAACTTCGCCTATTTGATCATGATTGGTGCACTACATTAAATGCAATAGAGGCATTCAAATTGTACAAAGAAGCTGCAAAGTTTAGCACTGCAAGACTACCGCACCAACTCTACCTAATTTAATTTCCCTGTAATAAAGCCAGAGATATTTATTTACGATTTAAATTAAATCAAATGCTGACCCTTGAAAGAATTGGGAGCTGGCGCACACGTTTCCACAGATATTGAACAGGGCTGCAGATTTTGTAATAATAGCAGGCAGATTGAATCCACTAAGCATTTAGTCGTCTACTGTGTGCGCTTTGAGGAAATGTATCTACATTCCGAGTTGGGCGGTAAGGGTTAACAGGCACCGGTAAAGATGCCGGTGCCGGTAAACCCTTACCGTCCAATTCCGAGGTCCCTTTGCAGGTCCCAGCAGGAACGTTAAGAGACCTTGGAACTAATAACGGTACTGCAATTTGTGGTACCGTTATTAGCGCCTTTCCCATTCCCATTGAGCCCTATAGGGGCTCAATGGGAATGGGGAATGGTTTACCGAATGGGGACTTACCGGGTCCTCCAGGGTCGGAATCACCCGGTAAATCCTCATTCAGCCAGACCGGAACCGGACCCGGTATTGGAGGCAGCCATGGTGCTAGTAGCACCATGGCTGCCTCCAATCTCGGAATGACCGCCTGAGAGTGGAAACTGAAATGGGATCTGACATCTTGCCTGAGAATTGTGACCACTGCATCTTGAGGACCCATTGCAGGGATGTTATCCTCAGCCTGGCCTCTGGCATCAGAAAAATGCAGGATGCCATGAGGCCGAGTAACCTTAAGAATTCGAAAGCCGGGAGACACTGGGCATGTTGAAATGTGTCCACCATCTGCACAATGTGATGAGCCCTCACCCTGGGAGCGAGCACTTCCCCAAGGAAGTGTCCAACACAACCCCGATGTAATGAAACTGTTGGGAAGGTGTCAGATGCGACTTCTTGAAATTGAGGGAGAAGCCAAGCTTGTGGAAGGAGCAGCAGGTGAGACGGAGATGATCCATTGCTTGCTCGGGAGAACGCGCACGGATCAGTCAGTCGTCAAGATTGGGGTAGACGTGAATCCCCCCTCGCCTGAGATACTCATCCACCACCACCATTAGCTTGGTGAAGACCCTCGGGGCAGAGGTCAATCCGAATGGCAGTACCCGAAACTGAAAGTTCGAGCTGCCAGCCGCAAACCACAGGTACTCTGTGCTTTGGATGAATCGGCACATAAAAGTAAGTATTCTGTAGGTCCAGAGACACCAACCAATCCTGACGTCGAAGGGCCTGGAGAACCTGAGAAAGAGTGACCACCTTGAACTTGTTCTTCCTGAGAAGTTTGTTCAACCAACGCAAGTCCAAGATGGGTGTCAATCCCCCGTGTTTCTTTGGAATCAAAATATATGGGGCATAACAGCCCTTGTTTCTCTCCGCTACGGGCACCAGTTATATAGCGCCTTTCTCCAGCAGGGTCAAGATTTCCTGCACAAGGAGCTGATACGGAAGCTTCAAAGAGATATTCCCCGGTGGATTGTCGTGAGGCTGCTTTAGGAAGGGAAGGCAGTAGCCGTGGGCTATTGTGTCCCGAACCCACGCATTCGGAGTAATAGCTCGCCATTCTTCGAGATGCTGAGACAGTCTGCCCCCAACCGGCGAACAACGGAACCTGGCCTCATAGTTGTTTTGGAGCGGCTGCGGCAGCGCCTGAAGGCAGAGAGGCAGCTGCCTGAGCGGCTTTGGCACCCTTAGTTCACCAACCCCCACAGGTACCTTACGTTGACCCCTTTGACTGGCGGCTCCTCTCTTCCTACCAAAAGAGGAGTATTAACTAAAGGAACCTCCCCTCCACTGCTGTCCCCTAGGACGAAAAGGCAGGGGTTGACGCACAGCTGCGCTCAAAGATTTAGTCGCAGCTTTTGCGGTCTGAAACCGCTCGTCAGCCTTGCTGCCAAACAAGAGGGCGCTCATCAAAGGGCATATTCAAAAGACAAGCTTGCACATCCAGAGCAAAACCCAACTTCTGCAACCACGCAAATCTGCGTATAATGGTGCTTGCAGCCATGGACCAGCTAACACTTTCAGCTGCGTCCAATCCCAACTGAAGGGATTCACACATGGCATCCTTGCCATCTTGTACGAGAGCAAGTAACCCATCCCTTTCTTCCCCTTCGGGAATATGCGCAGCCGCTAGAGAAACATAATTCCACAGAGTGTGTGACAAACTTGCTAAGGCATAGTGGAGTTGGCCGACTTCAGCGCCATACTCCCTGCAGAAAACAACTTGCTTGCCCAACCATGGAAGCGTTTGTCATCCCTATCAGGAGGGATGGTAGGGTACGCCACCTGCATCAAGGTGGCCGTAGCCGCCTGAACCACCAAACTCTCGGGAGTGGGGTGAGAGGAAAGGTAGCTGGGGTCGCTACTGGAAGGGCAGTATTTTTTAGTTAACGACTTGTTAACCGCGGAAGAGATTCCGGAGTCTGCCAATCAGCCGCCACCCTTTTCTGCACTGTCAAATGAACAGGTAACACTGGGTCAGAGGATGGACCTTGATCCAAAATATCAGTTAAATCATCCTGAACAAAAACTTCCGGAGGACCAGACTGTTACCACCACTTGGTCAGGCGATTTATCACCGGATTGCAAGTGGTAGTGGCGCTGTGAGTCCCCATTAATTTGGAGTCCATAGGTCTCCACTGGGGATTTCAACAGAATTACTGGTGCAGTAATTCTGCTAATTTTGCTGATTTTTACAGCAGAAAAGGGGAGGATTTACCTCCAGCATGATGCAGGAGGTAAATAACCCACTCCAGCTCCAAACTCGTAGTATGGCGGTGCCGGAAATGTGGCAGTAATTCCGAGAGTCGCCCCTCGAATCGTCGGTGGACATCACCTTAGCAGCTTTATGGGACTTACTGGTTTTAGAACCCCTACCTACCTGTAACTTCCCCTTACGCTCCTGCAAGGCCTTAGCACTCAACGACTGGAATTTGGAACAGTCGTCGGTGTCATGGCTCTCTCCCAGACACCACGAAAAAACGCGATGCAAGTCCGTAATCGACATCTTAGACTGCAGTCCCGGCAAGTCTTAAAGCTAGACCGCGGAGTCAGAGGGGTTGGAGAAGAAGACATTCACGAGGAATACACAAGGTGCGCAGAGTCTCTGAAGCAAACATTTGCATAAAAAACATAACTGAGGCTACGGGCGCCGTGCATCCTATTTATAACATCCGGTGACGTTGCCCTCGGTGGAGGCCTTCAAGGGACAGCAAACCGACGCCATTGACGCAGGACGCCCTCTGACGAAAAATGACCAAAGTACACAGCTGTGGACATTACATGTCAAAGATGTGGACTACGTTGGAGGACACAATCCATTCGGACACTCAATCCTGGCAGCTTAATAATGGTACCAATGTAACATCTGATGTGGGTATCTTCCCCATTTATCGCTCATATACTTTCAGTGCACACGAAACACCCAGTGGTGATGGAAAAAGATACAGAAGGTCATTAACTAATAGTAAAAATGTGTCAAATACACAGGCAGAAGCAGCAAAGCAATTAAAATAAGATGCTTACCACGGGTTGGGATTGGATGAGGTGGAGGATCTTCGTCATCCGGACCAGTCTAACAAGTGGTATTCAGATATGAGCACCACAGGGAGACCGGCCACAAACGGTAGCTGCTATAAGTGTTCACTGATACCTCATGCGTCAGGGACCCCTAAGGTTTTAGTGCCACATGAATACCCCTTAGTGCAAGCCCAGTGTCTATGCAAGCCTCGCACTATGTAGGATAAGGGGCACCTTCCAAGCACACACAGTAAACTTACAACTGCTTCCTCCTGATGAAAAACTGTGCATGAAGAGTACTCAAGGTACGACATGCTTTAAAGAGCCATTCTTTGCAATGAAATGGACAATGTTCGCTGAAAACAAAGGGCAAGATGCAACAGTGATGTGCAAAGCAGAAGCGCTAGGTGGCTGATCGGACAAACGACTGAAATGGATGGAGGACACAAGCTCCCACGTGTGGTCTCAACAAATCACGAAACTAACATGGGTCACAGCTCTTGAAAAAACAATCAAGATTCGGCATGATGAAAAATCTGAATTGTGTTTCCAGGGGGAGGGAAGAGTACCCACGGGCTCCAACACATGCTGCAATAGAACTCTCGTAATACCTGACATGCGAAAAGGAACAGCTGCATTGATGGACCACTACTGGGTCAGTGGCGTAACACAAAATGTGGGGGCCCCCCTGCGAGCCATGCTGAGGGCCCCCCCCCTCAACTCGCCAACAAATAACGGGTTGTGCCACACTGTGGGCCAGCCTAGATTGTCACACTTGCACAATATACACAAACGTGCTGCTGAAGCGGTATGCCGCACACTGCACTAGGAGAAAGATATAAATATGTATTTTAATGCAATACACAGCACACTTTCTGTGAAAAATTGGCCATAAAGCCAGAGTGTTTGCAATTGTTTTGTAGGGTAACACCAATCCAATACATGCAAGTCACCAACAGTGCACAGGAACATTAATGCTTTGCTATTAAAAATGCCATGCCATAATGAAAACATGTCCAACTGGCTGCACAATGAAGACCAGTGTAGACACGTAATAACATTACAGTAAAACATGCCAAGCCACATTTAGACATACCTAGACTGGTTGCACCAAAATGCCAGTCAAAGCAATAACACTCAACAAGAAGAAAGCACACCTTAAAGCCTGCATCTCCACGGCCTCTACCAACACGGCCAAACTCTCTAAAATCTGCAAGGAACTGGTCAATTCTTTTGCGGTCTCTACCTCTCCTGTTCCCTCCAAGACCCTCTGTACGGCCCTGGCCTCTCACTCCTCAGCTAAATCTCAGGACATCCTGTCCTCTATTTCCTCTTCCTCTCTCGGCTCCCTTTGGCCATCTCTACCTCTCCCCCTCATTTTTCCTCTTTCTCTCTGACAACACCTGACAAGGTTTCTAGACATATCCGATCTATCAAAGCGTTGTCCAAACAGGTGGTCCCCTGCTCCTCCAGAACCATCAAGGACCATATTGACACCCTTGCTCCAGCCTTGGCCGATTTCTGCAATCACTCTTTAGCCACTGGAATGTTCCCCTCTCCCCTTAAGCACTTCCTTGTGCACCCATTCCTCAAGAAGCCATCAGCTGATCCTACCTGCCTGGCAAACTATTGCCCAATCTCCATCACCCCTTTCTTGGGCAAACTCTTGGAAAAGCTTGCCATCTCCCAGCTTACTCGCCAGACTGAATCTGCTGGTTGTCTCCATGACCATCAGTCTGGCTTCAGAGCTGCCAGAGGCATGGAAACTGCTCTCCTGAACACCCGTGAAGATCTGCTCTCCAACCGTGATTCCAGCATTCCTTCTGTCCTCACCTTCCTACTTTCCTCTGCTTTTGACACGGTCAACAACGTCACCCTGATCAATCGACTCTGTGAGAACCTGGGCATCACGGATCAGGCCCCGGAGTGACTGACCTCCTTCCTCTTGGACCGCCCCACCCCCAAGGTCCAACCTGGTCCCAATCTCTCTGCCATGTCTCTCTCTACCTGTAGCGTTCTCCAGGGCTCTATAATCTCACCCTGGTTTTTCAACCTCTACTTGGCCCCTTAGGCCCACCTGATCTCTACCTTCTCCTCTAACTTTCAGTGTTATACGGATGACTCAGCTTTCCTTCAGACTCCCCTCAGCCTCCTCTCCTCTGTCGCTCATTCCTGACTGTCTATCCACGATTCAGGATTGGTGCGCCTCCAACGATCTCTGCCTTAAGGCCAGTAAGACGGAGATCCTTCTCATTGGGACCCTGGCACCAGCTTTCCCTCTCTCACTCTGGCCGTCTGCCTTGGGCCCTCTTCCTTCACCTTCCTGCGAGGCAAAAAACCTTGGTGTCATCTTCTTTGCCACTCTCTCTTTCTCTCCGCGGATGTCACCAAGAAGTTCCACTACCAGCTGCTCCTCCTCAAAGGGACTCTTCTCTTTCTCACTTTCCACCAGAAGCTCATTGTCTCCAGAACCCTGGTTCTCTCTAGGCTGGACTACTGCAACAGCCTCTTTCTCATTCTGCCTTCCTCTACTCTCCGTCATCTGCAACGAATCCAGAGCAGGACTGCAAGACTTATCCTTGGACTCAAGCCCAGTGATCATATCTCTCCAGCCCTGAAATCCCTCCACTGGCTCCCGGTGGCTGCAAGGATCAAGTTCAAGACCCTTTACATTGTCCACAAGGCTTTCTGGGGCCAGGGCCCACACTACATCCAAGGCTCTCTTCCAAAATACCTTCCTTCTCAAGCCCTTCGCTCAGCTACCTCCAACTCTCTATGGTTTAGACGCTTCTCCAGGCAGAGAGCGGCGGGGTAGATCTCTCTCCTCTGCTGGTGCCTATCACTGGAATGGTCTCCCTGCCCCTTCAAACTTGAGCCGGACCGTCTGAAGTTTCGGAAGCAGCAAAACCTTCCTTTTCTCCTCTGCTTTCTCTTTCTCCCTCCCCTGCTGACCTACCTGTCTGATGTACCGACAGGTTGCTTGGATACCCTCAGTCTCTCTGAGTTCAGGCTGTTTCTTGATCGGTCACCCTTGCACTGTCTCCGTGCCTACCATGCACTTAGGGGTTGTAACTGTAACACTGCAGTCTGTTGTTCGCCTTGCACTACCCATAGCCGCGCTGCCCTGGCTGCACTTACTCAGAGCATTGCAGCCCTGTTTTCCCCTCCCCTCTCCCTTGCACTTCCCCCCCTCCCTTTCCTCTTGCACCTCTCGTTCTCGCAATGACACAAGGCCTAGTGAGATCGTTTGTGTCATCTTCCCTTCCTTGTCTTGTCACGCATAGAAACACTTGTGTACAGGCGCGTTATAAATGACTTTTATCATATAATTTTATCACTTATGCCCAGAAAAATATACAATGCCGCAGTAAGAAATGGCTAGACTCGCAGCACGCAAATGCCAATCCAGCCAGGTAATTACACTTGGCAGGACTGCTTTATCAGAAATTCCCAGTTAATAGAAAGTCAGACCAAACTGGGGAATGACTAGACTGGCTGCACCAAAATGCCTTTCTAGCCACCAATACCACATATCATGCCTACTTAGCCTGGACATGGACAACCATTAGGATTTATCGCACACTCAAACCCCCCGCCCCCACACATCCCCTCTTCTTTGCCCTAGAGCTTACGTATGAGGCTCCTTGCCTCATAGGTAAGTACTGGGATGAGGAAGAGTGGGACTAGAAGTAATGAAGATTACAGGTAGCTAAATCAGGCATTACCTCCATGTACCTCTACCTCATCCCAGTACTTGTGTATGAGGCAGAGTACACAAGTACTGTCTCATACATAAGTACTGGGACGAGGAAGAATAGGGCTAGGATTAATCGAGGCTGTAAACACACGTAGTGGCGCAACACCATTGAGTTAACTGGGCTTCAGCAAATTCACCCCCCTGACATTTTGGGCTATGTTCACTCGACCTGGCTGACCTTTAGAGCAGTTGCTGGACAGAACAGGACACAGATGTTAAAGTCAACTGGGTTTTGCTGTTAATAAGGGCCAAGTAATTACCAATGTAAAGCATTTCACTGTTAGTACCTGCATTCAAATGCCACATTTTTTAGGCAATTGAAATTGCGATGTGGGTCTAGTACTTGCATGCCAAGGGAGTGATTGGAAGGGTAGAGAGGGAATATGAGACTTAAAGGAGAGAGTTAACTGCTTGTAACATTGAAGCTGCACTAGAATATCTCATTAAAACGCGTAAAGAAGTTAGATGACCCCTCACAAATAAGTTTGTCGTGGCCGCTGTGCCCGGCAGGATCAGACCTGTCGGGCTCAGCGGCCCCGCAGGTAGACCTGAAATATGCCGGTCCGGAAACAACGGTGGCGGTAAGATTACTAGCACCGTTGTTTCCGGGGCGGCATGGTCAAAATGAGCCCCATTGTTTCTTTTTGAAGTCACTCTAACTTCATTAAGAAATTATTCAGTTAAGGACCGAACCATAATGGAAATAATTTCTTTATGAAAGCAGAGTAACTTCAAAAATAAACTGTTTATTTTTGAAGTCATAGGGCTCCCCCTCACCCCATGAAATGGAGCCCTCCAGCCTAGGGTCTTCCATGTCATGGGTTGGGGGGAGCCCACAGACTTCAAAAAGAAAGTTTATTTTTGTAGTCACTCTGCCATCCTAAAGAAATGATTTCTGTTTAAGAAATAATTTCTTTATTAATACAGAGTGAATTCAAAAGGAAACTTTTTTTTGTTGTTGAGAACATTTTTTTAAAAAGTGGGGCCCCTGTTATGCCAGTGAACTGGGTGTGTGGCAAACAGGCATACTTGCACCTCCCATCATCATGGAGGAGCCAATGTGCTCTGGCAACGCTGCACTCTGCACTGCTGGTGATTCCGGAAAACCATATCAAGGGGCAGGGGGTATCCAATCCACGGCAACTGGCACCCAAACCTGCAAGTGAAGAACCCCCCCATCTTTGATGTGGAAGACAAACTACAAGACCAAGTGTCCCGCAGAAAGAGAACATCCAATTTCCTCTCGAAAGACTCTTCAAACCTCTTGGTACAAATACCTGATCAATACAAACTATTCAATTTGGCAGAGACATTGTTTGCATAACTTATCCCCAGCATCCAGGCACGAGCAAAAGCCAATTGGCTTCAAATTGTGCGCTGGGAGCTGATCCAGGTGGCCAACGACACAGAAGAAGGATTCAATGTAATAAAGGTAGAATTAAGAGCACTTAGACTGATGACAATGCAAAATCGTTATGTGCTCGACCTGCTCATGGCAATGAAAGGCAGTGTTTGCCAAAAAATTGGGAGTGCATGTTGCACGCTCGTGCCTTCTTCAGATGCTGAAAATGGAACACTCTTGCATGTAATATCAGCAGTGCATGAACTCGGAATGTGGATGAAAGAAGAAGGTGGCATTGAAGCTAGTAACTGGTTTAGTGCAGTATTCGACTGGGTACCATCATGGCTCGGGAGTGTAATGAAGTTACTGGTCCCTGTTATTGTCTTCCTCCTGCTGATCTTCTGTGTGTGTCAACTGGGAGTACAACGCTGTGCAGAGGCGATTCCTAATAGTGCGATGATGATGGTGACTTTGGGAAATCCAAATAGAAATGGGAAAATGCCTCACGATACTAGGGAAGCCCAAGTTAAGACAGGTGAAAGTGATTAACACAAATACTGCATGGTGGCCATTTACAATACAGGGGATATAGTAGATACTCTATGGCACACAACCATCAAACAGCCCCAAGATTTAGAAAACCACAAGGAAGTGTGGATGGAGGGTGCATATAGATGATGTGTACTCAGAAGTTTGTGCCGTGCATAGATGCCAATAAAGGGTACACCAGCATGGGATGAAGCTGTAAAAAGGGCAGAGGAATGTAGATGTTCTGGAGGAGGGTATTTGTTACTTTAAGAGTAACGAAAGGGGGCAGGGTTGGGAGAGAGGTGGTCTATCCCGCCTCTTTCACCCGTCCCGCAACACGGTTCTCCCTTGTGTTGCAGGGTGGAGACGTCCCCCCTTCCCCACAACTACAATCTGTGTTAATCACCTACTAATTACTAACATGGAAAGTATGTAACTAGACCTTATTAACGTGCAAAGGCTCCATTTTAGGTCATCTGCCAAACGCCATCTTTTACTAGGCCTGATAATGATCTCTAAAAACCTGTCTCTTCCTTTGCCCCGCACTTCACACCACCAGCCCAGGCCCCCACCCCGCTGCCTCCTGCAAGCTTTGCACAAACCCTGTTCTCACAGAAGTTCAGCTATTCATAGTTGCAACCTTTAGTGCCGTCCCAGAACAGATGAGCTCACTGCACTGTGTGAGACCAGAACAGGCCCCCACCTGAGAGCGCATCCTGCAAAGCTTTAAACTACCAGGCCCATGCCCCTCTGCTCTTTGATAGAGATACACATCTGACCCCCTGTAGTGGCCAAACAAAGACACCCCCCCGCCCCTGAGAATCCTGACCCCAGACACTCGGTAGATCAAAACCTCCAAGGTGGGCACATGGGTCGGGGATTCTAGGTTTATGGGTACCGGGGTGCAGTGGGTACAATGCCTGCCTATAGCTTGACTATGAACGCTGGGAAGCACCCACATTCCTATCTGACTTTATGAGTGTCATTTGTCTCATGCTCTCAAATGCTGTTATTGCAAAATTAGTTAGTCAGGGAAAGTGTCATTTTGCTGGCCAGACATTCACCTCGCAAAGATTAGCCCAGCTCACCCACGTGCTGTGGGAGTGATGCCCAAGCACCCACCAATCCAATGCAGCCGTGATTTATGGATCTATACAGCACCGACGACTCGACCCAATTGCATTTCAGAATTGTGCATTTGTAATGTGATGTCACTCATGACGCTTGGTGCCTTTTGAATGTGCTGCCCATCTATCTGTTGGCAGAGCGCTCTCCGGGCAGCAGAGTCCTCTGCGTGCACAATTCAACTCATATAAACTTTGTTCTACTTGCAATCTATCTCCTGGTCTCATTCCCTACTGGGGTGTGTTCATTATTCAGATTTTTGGATATTGTGTCGGGGAGTGGGCACTTTCAGTACCTCTGCACAACTGCAGAATCGTAGCCCAGAATATAGCTCCTTTGAGGTGGCGGGCTGTGCTATTGTTGCCCAGTCCAAGGTTAAGACCCTGGGGGACTATTTTGATAAAGATCTCACCATGAAGGCCCAAGTAAACTGTCTGGTCTCAGGCACAGCCTATCATCTTAAATTACTGATCCAGCACTGCCATTTCTTGAATGTTAATGTGCTATTGTAGGGGCCAAATTGGATTATTGTTCTAATCTCCTTCTAGGTATTGCGAAAACAGACATCACCCGTTTTCAGGTGATACAAAACAATGCAGTCCGTGCAGTGAGGGGTTAGGAAGGTTAGATCATGTGACTGCAGCAAGGAAAGTCTTACATTGGCTTCCTGTCACTGGCAGGATTATCATTCGAGTGCAATGAAAACAGTTCTGTTATCTTAAATGTTCTTGGGTCTCTGTTCCAGTACTTTCTCTTCTGATGTACTTTATGTGTTATTGTTAGTCTTGTTGTAAGAGCTATTATGCATGAGGGCTTTATAATGCTCTCTATAAATTAAAATAAATCTCTCCCAGGTAAGAATTTTGACATGGTCTTGCTGTAGAATTGTTTTCCTATCGGCCCCCTGCAGCTGAGCCCCATGGACAGGTGCTACCTTCAGCCTGTAAGCTCTTCTGTTTGGCAGGGCTTGGCTTCCCCACTGCACTCTGGATGGTTGTTTTTTATTTCATGTTACTAGCAAAAGAACAAGTTACTTCTTACCTTGTAACGTTCTTTCGATGGGATGTTCCTCCGACGTATTCCTTATCTTAGATATCTCTTTCCAGCTTTGCTGGCCTCGGAAATGTTTTCTCTGTAGAGGGCGCTTCGCGTCGACGTACGCTGAGTCGATGTCCCTCGACAGCCGCCGTATCGACGTCGACGTCATCCTGCCTATAAAGGCCGCGCGCAGCGTCCATTGCTCAGTTCCGTTTTGTAGCCCACAATAATTCTTTCTGGACTAAAATAATCACCCTGAAGGAGCGTAAGCTGCGACAACAAGGGAAGTAGTACTGCGGGGATGGATGGGAGGGTCGATAAGGAATACGTCGGAGGAACATCCCATCGAAAGAACGTTACAAGGTAAGAAGTAACTTGTTCTTCGAAGGGATTGTGTCCTCCGACGTATTCCTTATCTTAGATATGCTCCCATAGCGGTATTCTGTTATTGGAGGTGGGAGTACTGACTTCATGCTTCCTCTTATTGATGAATAGTGTGCAATACTGCCCTTCCAAACCTAGTTTCCTGATTGGAGGAGGAATCCAAGTTGTAAAACCGTGTAAAGGTATGGACGGACGACCATGTGGCAGCCGCACATATGTTTTGACCCGGCACTCCTCTTTTGAGGGCCGATGAAGCTGCGATACCTCTGGTCGAATGAGCCCTAAGATTTTGAGGGGGCTCTTTTCCTGCCAGTTTATAACATTCCAAAATGGCTAAAATAATCCATCTGGAAATGGTCTGCTTAGTTATCGGTAGCCCCAGCTTGTGACCTGCGTAGCCTACAAACAGCTGGTCTGCTTGTCTTATCCTAGCCAGTCTACTAATGTAAAAACTTAAAGCCCTTCTTGGGTCCAGCCTGTGTAACCTCTCTTCCTCTTTCCACGGATGGGGAGGAGGATAGAAAGATGGAAGGGTAATCTTCTGTGTGATATGAAATTCAGAAACCACCTTTGGGAGGAAATTAGGCTTCACTTGTCTTTGTGAAAGATTGTATGAGGGGGTTTACAAGAAAGAGCTTGTAACTTGCTCACCCTTCTAGCAGATGTAAGTGCTACTAATAAAACAGTCTTAAGGGTAAGAAACCTTAACGAACAAGAGTGGAGTGGTTCGAAAGGTGTGCCCATCAGGAAAGTTAGGACTAAATTTAAATCCCATAGGGGAACCTGGAATGGTCTTGGGGGATAAACGTTAGTTAACCCCTTTAGAAACTGTATTACCAAGGGTAACTTGAAATAGGATGGTTCTTCCGCAGTGCGCTTAAAGATGGACAGCGCTGCGAGATAGCCCTTGATAGTGCCAACTTGAAGGCCTGAATTTGCCAAGTAGAGTAGAAAGGATAACACTGTTGGTGTACCACATGAAAAGGGGTCGATATTCTCTTCTCTACACCAGCTGCAAAATCTGTTCCAACGGCAACGGTATAAAGATTTTGTTGCTGGCCTTCTTGCCCGGCATAACGTCATCAGGGAGGTCCCAATCCTTGTACCTCAGCCTTTCAGAAGCCAAGCGTGAAGGTTGAGGGTTTTGATGTCTGGATGGAGAACCTGACCTCCCTTCTGTGAGAGCAGATTCTCTCTGAGTGGAAGTCGAATTGGAGGGCAGATGGACAAGTCTAGAAGGTCCGGGTACCACGTTCTCCTGGCCCAATCCGGGGCAATTAGGATCATGGTTTTCCGGAATCTTCTCAACCTCCTGATCATTTGGGGAATGACAGGGACTGGTGGAAACGCGTACAGGAGTGGAAACTCCCAGTCCACTATGAACGCATCTCCCAGAGCTCCTCTCGGGGAAAATTCCCTTGAACAGAACAGATCGCACTTCCTGTTGACACTGGTGTCGAACAGATCCAAGAGGGGTTCCCGAAAAGGGCGAAGATCTCTTGAAGGACTTCCTGAGCTAGTTCCCACTCGCGGGAGACTGTGCTCTGCCTGCTCCGAGCGTCCGCTGTCAAGTTCTTGTCTCCGGCTAGGTGAACTGCCGATAGAGAGATTCCTTCTTGGATTGCCCAAAACCAGAGCTGCATCGCCTCTCTGCACAGTGGTAGTGATCCTACGCCTCTTTTGTTGAGGTAATGCATGGCCACTGTGTTGTCCGTCATTATCAGGACATTTTTTCCTTGTACAGATGGCAGAAAAGCCTTCAGCGCAAGTCTGATGGCCCTCAGCTCTAACAGGTTGATATGTAGTCTGGACTCCGATGGAGACCAATGACCGCTGATCGTCAAGTCGTTGGCGTGGGCTCCCCACCCCGTAAGTGAGGCATCCGTGACTACTGTTATCTCCGGCCAAGGTTGCCAAAACTGCTCTCCTTTCAGAATGTTCTCCTGACAGGCCCACCACTGAAGTTCTCGAGCCACTCTGTCGGGAACCTGAAGAAGATCTGTCATTCTCCCTGAGAATTGTGACCACTGAGTTCTCAGTGCCCACTGGAGAGATCTCATTCTCAGGCGAGCCTCTGGCACAAGGAAAATGCAGGATGCCATGAGGCCTAGCAACCTCAAAAAGTCGAAGGCTGGGAGACGTTGGGCATTTTGAAACTTGGTGACCATCTGTAGAATATCTTGAGCCCTCACCTCTGGTGGCGAGGCTTTTCCCAGGGAAGTGTCCAGGATCGCTCCGATGAACTGGAGTCTCTGCGATGGTATCATTTGTGACTTCTTTAAATTGAGGGAGAAGCCCAGTCTGTGAAGGGAGTGGCAAACATAATCTAGCTGGATCTGAGCTTGTTCCGAAGATACAGCTCTGATCAACCAATCGTCCAGGTAGGGGTAGACGTGAATCCCTTCCCTCCTTAGACTTGTAGCCACTACCGACATTAACTTGGTGAAGACCCTCGGGTTCGGAGGTCAGCCCAAATGGCAGAACTCGAAATTGATAATGAGAGTTGCCAATTGCAAACCTCAGGTATTTCCTGTGTTTGAGATGGATTGGCACATGGAAATAAGCGTCCTGAAGGTCCAGAGATACCAACCAGTCCTTGAACTGAAGGGCCTGAAGGATCTGAGAGAGAGTTACCATCTTGAATTTGTCTTTCCTGAGGAATTTGTTCAATTCCCGCAAGTCCAAGATGGGTCTCAGTCCTCCGTCTTTCTTTGGTATGAGAAAGTAAGGGGAGTACCAGCCCTTGTTCCTCTCCGCTACAGGTACCGGTTCTATGGCACCTTTCTCTAGCAGGTCTAAAATTTCCTGCAAGAGGAGCTGATCCCCGGTGGATGACTCTGAGGTATGCGTAGGAGAGGCAGGCAGTAACCTTGTGCAACTGTCTCCAATGCCCAAGCATCTGACGTGATAGCCTGCCATTCCGCCAGATGTTGAGTTAACCTGCCTCCTACAGGTGTCTTGTGAGGGAAGTCCTCAGAGTGGTTTAGGGGTGGCTGATGCAGATGCCGATGGTAAAGACGCACCTGCTGTTGCTGCGGCTTTTGAATATCTACCCCGTCCACCTCGGGTAGTTCTTCTTTGTCCCCTTTGAGCCGGTCGTCCTCTACCTCTTCCGAATGCGGAGTAGAAGCGAAAAGACTTGCCTCTCGCAGAGGTTCCTGTGGGACGAAAAGGTGTCTGACGGATTGCAGCGCCTAGGGATTTTGCTGCTGCCTTTAATGTTTGCAGTTTTTCTAAACTGTCATCCGCCTTTTTCCCAAACAAAGAAGAGCCATCAAATGGCATATTCAAGAGCCTGGCTTGCACATCTGGGGCAAAACCATACTTTCTCAACCAAGCAAATCTCCTGGTTGTTGTACTTGCCGCCATTGCTCTGCTGATACTGTCAGCCGAGTCAATGCCCGTCTGGAGGGCTTCGCACATAGCGTCTTTACCGTCCCTTATGATATTTAGGAACGCCTCCCTTTCTTCTCCCTCCGGGATGCAGTCAGCCGCTGTAGAAGCACACTCCCAAAGTGTATGGCTAAATCTAGCAAGGGTGCAAGTAGCATTAATAGATTTTAACGCCATGCTACATGCCGAAAATACTTTCTTAGCCATAGCATCGTATTTCTTATCGTCCCTGTCCTGTGGGACGGTAGGGTAGGCAGTCTTGATGTCAGTAGAAGATGCTGCCTGTACCACCAGACTTTCTGGGGATGGGTGTTTGGACAAAAACTCCGGGTCTGCAGAAGATACCCTGTATTTAGCAGACAGTTTTTTATTTACTGCCGGGATGACATCTGGGGTTTCCCAGTTCGTCATTATTTTTCTTTGAAGAGCTTTATGAAAAGGTACTACAGGATCCTCCTGTGGACCTTTATCAAGAATATCCGTGAGGTCATCCTGTTGGAAAGCCGGTGAAGGTGTTGACCACCCCATAAATTCTGTAATCCTGGCCATTAAGGCTCTATAAGGGGTTTCAGCATGCTACCCCGGGTCTGGCCTAGCGAACTCCACCTCTGGGGAAGTGTCTAAACCACTTGCCTCATGTAAGGAATCATGGAGTTCCTTTAATCTGCCTTCCTCTGAGGATAACTCCTCTTGAACTGGGGTTGCAGATCCCTGCAATTCAAATGGCTCTTCTTGATCAGACAGTTCTCCCTCTTCCATAATTGAAGACATTGTTCTCAATTGGTCTGAGCTCACAAAGGGTGTGAAACCCATCTCCAAGGCAGAGGGTGCCAAACTTGTCGTAATCGGCCTCGAACACGTCGATGTCGTCGACGCCGACGTCGAAGGCTTCGAAAGTGGCGTTGAAAACAAAGGTGGAGGCCTTGAGGTCTTCGATAGAATCGGAATTCTGCTCGAGGATATCGACAATCTCGACGACATCAACATCGAAGACCTGGGAATAGCCACTGGGTGCGCCGCAACCGTGACTTTCCTTGGCGTCGACGCCGGTGTCGAGGATGGCTTCGAGTCGACAGACCCGTGTGTCGAAGGTCCCTTCGACAACGGCGTCGAAGACACCGACCTCGGCGTCGACGGAACCTTCGTCGACGGCGTCGACGGAACCTTCGAAGAAGGATTCGAGGTCTTTGCTTTACTCGAGGGTTCGTGACGTGCTCGAGAAGCTTCCTTCGCCGGGTGCTGCGACTCGCAGCGTTTTGGACCTTCGGGTCTTTCGACCAGAGCATCGCTCTCGGCAGTCTACGAGGGGGTCGAGGCCGCTTTCTCGAAGACGCTCATCATATTTTTTCGGAATTCCTACTATTCAGCCCGGGAACTATGCTTCGTGGGCTAAGTGATTCTCTTAGGTGAAACAGAGGAAGAGGAGGACGAAGAAGGGGATCTTCTGCGTCTCCTTTTCGAGTGCTTCGATCTCGAAGAGCGATGTGACCCACTTCGAGACCTGGAGCGCGAATGGTGACGAGGAGACGAATGTCTCGACTTCGTCGAGGAAGAAGAAGCTTTAGAAGTCTTACCTTTTTCTAGCTTCCCCCTACGCTCCTTCAGGGCTTTAGCTGTCATGGACATACAGTCCTCACACTCCGAACAATGGTGTTCAGCTCCCAAACACCACAGACAGACCCTGTGAGGGTCCGTTATCGACATCTTTTTTCCACAGTCTCTGCATTTTTCAAAGCCGGACCGAGGGGTCGTCGGTTCAGACGAGGAAGCCATCAAGTATGGATCGAATATCTCGAGGAAAATGGAATAATATATCTACGAAACTGAGCAACGATATTCCGAGGCACTGAGTAAGCGCGGAAAAACGGAACTGAGCAACGGACGCTGCGCGCGGCCTTTATAGGCAGGATGACGTTGACGTCGATACGGCGGCTGTCGAGGGACATTGACTCGGCGGACGTCGATGCGCAGCGCCCTCTAGAGAAAAAGTTTCCGAGGCCAGCAAAGCTGGAAAGAGATATCTAAGATAAGGAATACGTCGGAGGACACAATCCCTTCGAAAGATTATTTTAAATACGCATGTTACTGTAATCCTTTTATTCCTGAATGCAAGCACTTCAGTATATGGCTTCTGGCTTTCCGGCCTGAGCATACATGCTTCTGATATTATGGTGCCCTTTCCATCCCTATCGTCACTGCTTATGCCAACACTATCCTTGTGCAAGTTAGTTGAACAGATAGTGTAGAAAATGCCTTGTGAAATATTGGTAAATACCTTTCACGTTACGACTCCGAGTGTTCATCTTATCTGCAATTTATGCACTCTGGCCATCCCCCTACACACTCTGAAAGGACCACTTTAGCAGACAAACTTGGTATTTGCGTTTGTATAAAATACACTATCTGCGCGTATATTATGCACATTGCGTTAAAATGTGTTTTTGAATTGCCACCCAAATGTTACTATCATTAGCATAGGTGCCAAGCTTCCAAGATCGCTTCCGCTTTACTGCACCCGTTAACCAGATAAGACCCTAAAACCAGAGGAGCCCATTTACAATGAAGTTTTTAAGAGTAGGTATGCATTTTGAACAGGATTGCGGTACCGGAAACATGTTCAGTTCAAATAACTGTCATATATACACCCAGATAAATACTGTCACATCATAAATGATTTGTATTGCTTTTATCATAAATGATCGCTATTTTAACATGTCAATGTGCCAAGTATATTAATCTTACACTCTTAAAAGGGCAGGATTTGCATCAATGTAATCACAGTTTGCATTTTATTAGGCCTAATCCTATACACAAAGTATTCAGTTACAAACAACATTGTCTAGGATTAGATATGAGATGCAAACTGTGGTTACATTGAAGCAAATCTTTCCACAACAAGGGTGTTCGCTCGAAACATGTTTTGACAAGTATGTAGTTTCCACAAGCAATGTTTAATTACAAAAGCAACACAAATCATTCATGAACAGGCAATGCTGTTCCCGATAACTACTCAAAAAACGAATGTTACAATTACCCTACTCCATGGTTCCCATTATATCAACTTAGAAACTGGAAGTTTGAGTCAGCTCTGAGACACACGCTTCACCAGCGCCTTACTTACACTTTTGCTGCACGCTTTTGTCTTCAATTTAGATTATTATAGAATCCCTTGCTTCCAGTGTTCCAGTGCTGGAAATGGACAGAATTCACTCTGGAAGCTGAACTCCGAAGCGGATGTGCAAGTGGAATATGCAAAGGAATGGAGAAAACGCAGCCAAGAGAAAGGTTGAACCAAGTGTATTTACCTATCTTTAACTCCCCCCCCCATAGATACTGACAAAAAGCACAGGCTACTAAAGGTGGTGTGGCTCATTTTACTGGTCATTAGACACTCTTTTACATTTCCAGAAGTGTAAAAGAAACAGAAAAAGAAGTACGTGTGCAGTATTTTTCACGTAGAAGTGTCATTTTACAGAATGGACCATATCTTTTTCTGGTCAATCGCTGCCTCTTAGGGGTTCATTTGACAAATCAGTGTAGTGCAAAACAGGTGTAAAGCCCTGGCATAAAAGGTTCACGCAAGATTTTGCACGTGTTGCACTCTGCTGGACTTTTAAACGTTTTTGCAGGCAGACTGAGGGGGGTGTGGAAAGGAAGTAGAGTGTTTCGCCGACCTTTGACTCTCCACCTGCGAAAACCACATGGTTTTTTTGGAAGAATAATATTTTCATGCTGGCGTAAAATGGATTACAAACATATCTGCCTGCTTTAGCATCTGTTAGAAACAGGTGGTTCCATAATTATCCATTGTAAATGCTGTCTGCCATGCGTAAATGACAGGCAGCATTTACACTATTTGCATTACGAGGTGTAAAAATAATGTATTAAAGTAATTTCATATTTTACCACTTTTTGCACCTCTTAGTGTAAATAACGAAAATTGCACGGAGAGGACAGTTTTGCACAAAAGTGAAAATGTAGAAGTACCATTAATGTGATCGAACCTTTTTGTAAAATGAGTGCCTATATGTTCCAGTGCTCCGCTTGCTGCAGGAGTGCCACTCCCTTGCCACTGAAGTAACCACATTGTTACATACTTCTGCTGGTGAAAGTCTTCTAAGTGGGAGCCATTGTGGTGCAAAAACAACAGAACACTTACTCTGCTGATGAGAAGAGGGTTTCTCGTCGGTCACCTGGCTGAACACACGCTCACAATCTGCAGTGAAAGTGTTGCAACGAGAGGAAGCATTTCCTGCGACTCGCTTTTGCCACCATTGTCCATGTATTCCCAAAACCCACTACAGCAGAAGGTGAGTAATCTGGGCAATATTTGGTGTCAAAACTTTGCACAACCTACACACGGATGTCAAATCTTTGAATTCAGAGACTAATCAGTCTGTGGCGTCCTTGCACATGGGAAGAAGTTTCAGTTAAAAGTGTCTATGCTGTATGGCATTTAGAACTCTTTACAAAAAATCTCTTTTTTAGAGTTCTACATTAACGTTCTGTCTTGCATGCAATTCCACACCTTGCAAATCCATTTCGTTGGTAGTCTGTAGCATGTGTTTGCACATTAGGCTAGCTATTGTCCTCTGCCAAAACCTCAAAAACATACATTTGCCTGCATCCGGGAGAGTGGCCGTTTGCTTGCATTTTTAGGAAGTTCTAATACATTTAACAACGATCAGCCTTTCTAGACAGCCATTTTTTGGGGATAAATATTGAAAAGGAAATGGTAGGGCTTGATAGGAGCCTCAAAGCCATTGTCGCAGTGCAGCTACTTCATACAACCCCTAGAAACTGGCCTATCGCTCTAAGCCCATAGGAAATACAAAGCATACACAAATGCCTTCAAGTTGTGTTTAATCCAGACACATTCTTCAAATCATCCTCACAACGAGGGCAAGTCTATGGTTGCAACAGTGCCAAACAAGTATATTCTTTTAGTTGTGCTGCAATTCCTGGCATCTGCCCCATCATTGTCGATGTTCTGTCTAGGTTCTGCCTAATAAAAGGCTTGTGGGAAACATTTAAGAATGTATGATTGCAGTTCCACCAGTGTTGCTTCCACTGTTTGCCCCAATTGAAGCAAATCTACGAAAATGATTGAGTCACTCTAGTCCCCACCAAATGCGCCTCTGATGCACACTGAGAACACAGAGGAGTCTTAAAGTTGTGAAAATACTACATCAAAGGCAAATTCAACCATATGGATGGCAATCTTCTTCCGCACTTCATTGTCAATGAAGTCACAAATGCCAACACAGCTCTTCCTAATCTGCAGAAGTGTTCCCCCATTTTAAGATAATTTTTTACTTGCAAATCCACAACAGCCGTGTCTGAAAACGGGCAGTCTTGCGCGCATATAGGCTGTGTGGAAAATGTGACTGTTCATTTCCTCGTCTATTATTCCATTATCGCCTTCTTTGGACTGAAGAAGAGTCCCATCTGCCTGCTGGTGACCGTGGCTCATTTTGTGCGTCCACATATTTTTTTCTTCAGGCAGGAGTTGGTTGCCCTGTTTTGTGTCGGCAGCAATTAATGTCTGCACATTTTGAGGTACCAATTTTGCGCTCACATTACATCTTAGTTGTCCTTTTTATGGAGCTAGACATTTGGGGATTATAAGAACAAATTACGTACTTCTTGGAAATTTTCTTTCTGATGGATGTTCCTCCCACGGATTCTTCATCTATGATAAAGCTATCCCAGCGCAGCTGTTCTTCTGAAACATTTCTGCCACAATGGGGTGCGGCACGGCTCCGTTCAATGCCTCTACGCTCCTTCGAAGTCGGGGCCAGTAAATATAGCGGCACAATTAGCTATAGAGACACAATATAGAGACACTGTTCTGCAGAGCAGGCATTTGTGGGAAGTGCTTGTGTCAAGTGCTGTTTTGCTGTCCTTACTCCAATGCGCTTCACAGAAACGGATCTGGTATTATATTGCTTTTTTAAAGCATTTCATTAAAAAAAAAACTAAATTTGGTCCTGCCCACTTGCTCCAGAAGCCCTATATTAACAGAGGTTGCGCGCATTCGTGCGAAGTGCTTGTGTCAAGTGCTGTTTTGCTGTCCTTGCTCCAGTGCTCTTCACAGAAACTGATCTGGTACCACAATGACATTGTGAACATTTCGTCTCTCTGAATATTGTGGACTTTATGCACTAAGAACTGTTTACAATACTCTAATTGGATATTGTTTCTGCTTATATTTTAGGCATTATACTGCTTTTTTAAAGCATTTCATTCAAAAACGAAATTTGGCCCTCCTACTTGCCCCGGAAGCCCTATATCAACAGACGTTGCGCGCATTTACGTGAAGTGCTTGTGTCAAGTGCTGTTTTGCTGTCCTTGCTCCAGTGCTCTTCACAGAAACGAATCTGGTATTATACTGCTTTTATAAAGCATTCATTCAAAATGAATTGTGGCCCTGCCCACTTGTTACGGAAGTCCTATATTAACAGAGGATGCGCGCATTTGCGCTAGCGTATTTGCGGGAAGCGCTTGTGTCAAGTGCTGTTTTGCTGGTTGCTTGTGAGTGTATCACTCTCATTTCATTCTCATTTTATTTTTTAAGAGTCCAACAATTCATTGCTGCACTGTAGTCCCACTAATTTGCAAGGCATATTTTTATGTCTGGCACCTATTCGCTAAAAACGGCTATGCCTCCTGCAAAGGAAATCAGCAAACCACTTAATCAATCTAAACGCACACCAATGCGAGTGACACATCCCTTGCAGCTCTCTGCCCCAATGTTCAGTGCTATGCAGATGACACTCAGCTCATTTTCAGGCTCCCTTCCGCCACTTCTCCTTCTCTCATCTATCTTTCCGCTATCCAGTAGTGGTGTGCCACCAGTGATCTCTGTCTTAATGCCAGTAAGACTGAGATGCTCCTCATCGGCACACCTGCTCCTTCCTTTCCTATCTCTCTCTGGCCGGCCTCTCTGGGCCGTCTCCCACCTATGAGGCTACAAACATCGGGGTCATCTTCGACTCCACACTCTCCTCCTCCCCTCACATCTCGGACGTCTCTAAGAAGTCACACTACCAGCTGCACCTCCTCAGAGGTATTCTTCCTTTCCTCTCCTTCGCCCAGAAGCTCACTATCTCCAGAGCTCTTGTTCTCTCTAGGCTGGACTACTGCAACAGCCTCTTTCTAAATCTGCCTGCTTCTACTCTCCACCCTCTCCAACTCATCCAGAACAGGACTGCGAGAATTGTCCTTGGCCTTAAGCCCAGGGATTGCATCTCTCCAGGACTGAAATCTCTGCACTGGCTCCCAGTGGCTGCAAGGATTAAGTTCAAAACCCTCTCTGCATTGTCGGCAAGGCCTTCTGGGGCCTCAATACCTTTAACTCTCTCTTCCTAAATATCTTCCTACTCAAGCTCTTCGCTCATCCGTCTCCAACTCCCTCAGGGTCAGTGACTTCTCCAAGCAATGAGTTGGTGGTAGATCTCTTTCTTCGGCTGGGGTCTCCCTCTGGAACAGCCTCCCTGAAACTTAAGGAGAACCATCTCTGGTTCCGGAAGCACCTTAAGACCTTCCTCTTTGCTTCTGCTTTCTCTCCTCCTCTCCCCTGCTGAACTCCTGACTGAAACTGCACTGGTCACCTGGCTAGCCTCAAGGTCCCCTCCCCCACCCAGCTGCACACCTGCACTGCCTCCCGGGCATCCCCTGAACTTGGGGGGTGTTTTTGCATCCATACAGTCCCCATCAGCTCTTGACTTGATGTCAGCACTTACCCCTGCACTTGCCACTAGCTGGCCGCACTTTTTACCTTTTCTTATTTTTATTTATTTATTACTGTTGATTCTATGTACTGCACTGCCCCTCCACACTTGCCCTTTCCCCCTCCTCCTGCACTTGCACGATCTCAATGTCAACTGGCAATGTAAGATCGTTGTCTCTGTCTTCCCTGATACCCCCCATTGCCTCGTCACACCTTGAAAAAAAGTTGTGTATAGTCGTGTTATAAATGCCAGATCATATCACCTGAAATTGTAATCCTGCTACGCGACTCTGCACACAGTCTTTAACTGCAGACATCCAAGGGTTTTGTACATCCGAGTCATATGCCAAGACAACTTCAAAATCCCTGAATAATGACTCTACTCTTAAGACAACCACCCAGCCCCCGGTTGAACACACTGGCATCAACATGCCTCCAGTTGACTTGTACACACCAACAGACTCTTTATTGGCAGCTGGCTTTTCTCAGCCTCCTACATCCTTGTGCTCATCAATCATTCCCCCCCCAGGTCTCAATTGACTCCAGTTTCATGAGCTTCGATTTCGGATGTGAAACCGTACCTACAGCTCCAGTGCATAATTGTCCCTCACAAGCTTCCATTGCCATAAGTCGAGGAATTGCTGTAAATAACCAAGCAAGAGCTGTTCAGAACTTAGTAGCTGAATCCATCTCTTGTCATGATGCCATTGATCTAACTGATGATGCCTCACTAGCCCCTTCGCCCCCACACACAGGTGCCCCCTCTCAATCATCCTTTGCTTCACTGCCCAACCCTTGTCCGACCAATCTATTCCAATCCCCAGTCATGTTCACAAACCCCACGCACAATTCATCTGTCCTTTCACTCTCTTTTGCAAATCCCACTCTTGGAAGACCTGTCTTCTCGTGGGCCATACAATCCATTTCTCCCCGAGTCTCTACAGCTCCTCTTGTTGAGCTCACTCTCAGCCATGAACACAGCTCTCCTATCTCTAACCAAACTCTTTGAAAATGTATATACCAAAATAAATGTGCAGACCTCTCTGATAATGCAATTATTGCAACGTGACCCACATGCTCTCATAAACACTCCCCATCGGAAGCAGATCAATAGGCCCCGACTCTGATAATAACCGCAGCAGGCTCTCTCTAGAGGGTGAGACCTTAGCCTCCAAGAGGACTTCTGCCGCAGTATCAACTTTAACTGACTCGGTCATCATAGTCGCTGATACTCAATCTCATGAAGAGCCTTTGCTACAGCAGCCTTTAATTAAAACAGCATTTACCATCTTTGCCAAAACTGAAAAACTCAGTAAACCTCAAGAGACCTAAAAAATAAATCATCCACGGCTGCAAATCGATCAGGCTCAAGGCACTTTATCCACTCTTTAATACTGCTGAGCAAACAAATTCAGATAGCCAAGTCCGCTATCACTAAAAAATATGCAACTCTAGCTCGGTCAAAGAGAGTTACATGGAAGAAGTTAGCTAATCATACATCTCTTCCGACTACTGTTGATAATTTACAATATAAACTACGTGATGATCTCCTACAAGAAGTAGAACTTCACGACAAACAAATCTAAAATTCTATCTCGTCCACTCACAAGCTCTTTCTTTTGTTTCCATTGAACCTGCTCATGAGCCGCCGCCTCTTTGCAATAACGATTTCTTAACTCTAGAACAAAGGCGCTCTGAAATTGCCAAGACAATTGCCTTATTCAGCACTTTGCCACAGACCAGACAAAATAATAACTGCATATACATGGAACTCCAAAAAAACAATGCAGAAGTATACTGTAGCAAATAACTCACAAGCCTTGTTATCTCCAGTTGAATCTGTGATGTGGCCCCAAGCCTTACCAACAAGCAACAATGCCCCTGCACCCCTGTCCAAACGCAGAGATTCCTGCACAAACCTGTGCTCAAGCATAAGGACACCATACATATCTCGTCGGTTATCATTTAATTCTTCAATGCAGAGGGGACTCTTTCCCTACCAGTATCCTAAACATCTTCAGTGATATTCCACTTTTGGAAGATCTTTGCTCCTCTGACATAGCGCAGGTAGAGTTCCTGCATGCAAATGATCTGTCGACTGCAAGACTTTGGATACAGTCGAGCATAGTACTTAATACCATATGGCAAGTTAGAGCTTCACTGTCCCGACTGGGCATTCTTCTTACTCAACAACCCTCATTAAATAAATCTTTAGCATCTGAACCTTCCGAAGAGTGCCAGGCTGACAAATAAAAACTCACTTCCTCTACCTTTAAAAATAACTTGTACTCAAGGAGCCTTTGAGACTTTCCGCCAGGTAGAATCCACCTCAAACTACTCTTCACACCTGCGTTATGCAAACCTGAATTAACAACCCAAGGCTGACAATCTCTATGCCTACAACTTTGCCAGCTGGTATACCAGGGGCTTTAAGCATCACTTGACTACCGCCTCAAACAGCTAACCACTATGACATCATTACCCTACAAGAAATTTGGCTAACTGAATCATCCATTTAGGATAATTATAGCCTTGCATTACTTTCAGCCAAAGCTTCATCCAGAGGCAAGGCCTTTGGCTGGTCTTGTAGCAGTGAAAACTGCCTCAGGTCTTCAACTTGAACCGTGGGCTTTTCCAAACATGTTCACCCAATTAGTAGGTATCAAGATTCATTCCAAAGTTTTAGCCTTAATCAATATATACTGGAATCATGTCAGTATAAGGGCAGATGCATTCTTGCAAGTTCTAGAACATGTATTGGATCTGATGTTCAATGATTGCTCAGTAGATCATACAATTCTAGCTGGCAACATTAACATACATTCAGTCCAAAGGCTCTCCTCAAGATGCAGCCCTTGTACATCGCTGGTCCTCATTGATGGATGATACATAACTAATCATGCTCAATGGTGCAATTTCTGTTGACCTCCCATCTCAAAACACTTGGAAAAAAGACAATCAAAAAGCAACCATTGATTAGATCTACACAGACTGACTTATTTGCAGTCATTAAAGACTTTCAAGTGAAGCCCCAGAAATATAGCAATCAAGAGCTCCTATCCCTAACCAGGACCTGGTCGCTTCCCTCTGCTCTACCCCAGCTGCAATTTTATAGCCCTGTACCTGCTGTGTCTGGTGGCAGAAATCGATTTAGATAGACTTCAAATTCACTAAGAGATTTAAATGCGCAAATTGAGAATGCAGAAGACATATTACATCCGGAGCTCATATATTCTGATGGCCTTTACAATGCGATCTTGCAAATGATCAAACTATAACCATATTCTGCCTCTAAGTGCATTCATAAACACAAACATGCATATGATCTCGAGCTACACAAAAGGAAAGCTTTCAAACTTGCCACCAGCGACTAGATCCTTAAGATTGAGGCAACTCAACACTCAGTATAAACACTGGATCAGGTCACGCAAAGCTTTAGTTATGCAGAAAGATTCCCAACAGATGCTGCAGGCCTTAGCCCCCAAAAATTCAGCCTTAATCTGGCTACTTAATCGGGCTAATCACATCACTCAAACTCCTATGCAAATTAACGCGGCCAACACTTAGTGCAAACACCTTCCAGTGATATCACCCTTGCATTTATTCTAGAAGACATCATTTTTTACATCTCAAAGTTAAGTTCTTCTAGAGCACTAGGGCCTGACGGGCTTAGTAACGCCATGCTTAAATTGCATCCTGAAGGTTGGACCACAGTTCTCCACACCATTTTTCCCCATGTTGTAAAGCGCCAACGGATTCCACCTTTATGGCGAAAGTCAATCATTGGAAACATTTTTTAAAAAGTTGATCGCCAAACGCCTGAGAACTATCATCCCATCGCTTTACTTGATGCTCCAGGCAAATAGTTTGCCCGTTTAATCCTAAGAGACTTCAATTGTTGGATGTCTACTCAAAATCGACATGATCCATTTCAAACGGGTTTTGTCCCAGGATTGGGCACAGCGATCTATTTGCAAACCATCAATGCAATAAAAATGCATGAACAACAGACAAAAACAACCTGTCTATATGGCCTTCATTGATTTGAAGCCCGCTTTCAACTCTGTCTCCAGAGACTTGCTAAGAACCAAGTTAACCATCACTGCATGCCCTACCAATATTCAAGCGCTGATTTTACAACTGCATACTGACAACGATGCAAATATGTTTGACACTAGATGGTAAACATTCGGCCCCCATTCCCATATTCAGAGGCCTTAAACAAGGCTGCATACTCCTGCGGCCGACTCCCTCCCTGATACAGCCCTCTCAAACTTTTATCGTTCCATCTCCAATCTCCAACACTCTTGTCATTCTTGCCCCTGTCATGAGGGTCCGACTGAAGCCTGCCAAAAAGTGCAACTCTTGGTACAACTCCGATCTGTCTGCCCTTAAACGCAAGTACAGAGCAGTGGAACGGAAATGGGGATCTTCAGATGCACCCTCTGACAAACTGGCCTGCCACCTTCTTCAAAGGCAATATAGACTCTGCATCTTCTCCAAGAAAAGTATCTACATTCAACCCCACATCTCTGCGGAATCTAATAACATGGCCATCTCTTCAAATTCTGCAAGGAACTGGCAGTCGCATCGTCTACTACACCTACCCAGGCCCTCTCTTCTGCTCCCCCCTGCACCAACATCTCTTGGGCCCCCTTCAGCCGCCCCACCCCACCCGCTCTTCTCTCCTCCCTCTCCCCTGTCACACCTGATGAGGTCTCCAGACAAGTCCGGTCTATGAAAGCCTCCTCCAAACAGGTGGACCCCTGCCCCTCCAAAACCATCATGGACAATATTGACACTCTCACACCAGCCTTGGCCGACCTCCGCAACCTCTCTTTCGCCACTGGAGTTTTCCCCTCTCCTCTCAAGCACTCTCTTGTGTACCCTCGGCTCATAAAACCCTCTGCAGACCCATCCATTCTGGCAAACTATCGCCCGATCTCCGTTTCCCCTTTCCTGGGAAAATTCCTGGAGAAGCTGGCTATCACTCAACTTACCCGCCATACTGAAACTGTTGGTTGTCTCCATGACCATCAGTCTGGCTTTAGAGCATACAGAGGCACTGAAGCTGCTCTTCTGAACGCCTGTGAAGACCTGTTCTCAAATCTTGACTCCAACTCTCCCTCTGTCCTCATTCTTCTCGACCTCTCTTCTGCTTTCGATGCGGTAAACCACAACATTCTGATCACCCGTCTCTGTGATACCCTGACAATCACAGATCAGGCACTGCCGTGGCTCGCCTCCTTTCTCTCTGATCGGTCCTCCCAGGTGGAACTCGGGCCCTTCCTCTCCTCTACCACTCTCGCCACTTTTGGTGTCCACCAGGGTCCTAACCTTTCCCCCTGGATCTTCAATACCTACATGGCCCCTTTGGTCCACAGGATCTCTACCTTTACCTCTAACTTTCAGTGTTATGCCGATGACACGCAGCTCTCTTTCAGGCTACCCTCGGGCCTCTTCCTCCTCTTCGCTCATTCCTGAATCTCTATCCGCAATACAGGCTTGGTGTGCTGCCAACGATATATGCCTGAATGTTAGTAAGGCAGAGATCGCTTTCCCACTTCTGACTGGCCTGCCTCCCTTGGCCCTGCGCCCTCACCTACCAATGAGACAAACATTCTTGGGGTCAGGGGGTGCTGTTGCGCAGCTAAGAAATGGCTGCCTGACTGCGAAGCTCCGCCCTGGGCTATATCCTAATTAATTAAAAATCTTCATCGGTGCCACTTTACAACTCGAAAAGAAGAAATATTGTCGTCTAAAGGCTTGTAGCAGAGGCTGTCTCATTCCCGAACACTCTTGTTGCATAAAGGCTGAGAAATCTACACTTTGAGCACACTGGCTGAGACTTGGAGCGTGATCCACCTCCAGCATCCGAGCAGTGCAGCATCCCTACGGGAGAGAGAGCGAGGCTCCTGAGGCCGCGGTGGGGGAGGAGCTACCAACGAACTACTGCGATGAAGTGGGATATACCCTCTTTTGATATCCCCTTTTTTTGCAGAGCCGGCACCAGTGAGACTGGGGAGCTCTGTGCAGTGAGCAGTCCCCCGTCCTTCAGTGACTTGAGCACCGTTACCATCTGCGAGGCAGCCCATGTCGCTCACAAACGTAAGACCTTCAGCGCATGGATGGAGGACTGCAGTGTTTGGGACGGGCTAGCCTGACCTAGCTGCATGACTGACGTGGCGGACCCTACTGACAACAAGGGTGAGATCATGGACAGCATAGAAGGCGCATATCGATACAGCCATGGTCGCCCTGCTGTGAAAGACAGGCGGGCGGCTTGCTGCAGTACTTCAGCAACGGACGACAGCCGCTGTGAGCTGAAGGCTTCCACCCGATCCTGGCAGCAGGTATCCAGTCCCACACGTCCTTACTCCTGGCGTGGTGCGGCCATAGCCAAAAGCGGCTGCTGCCATAGGGGGTCTGCTTTCAACCCTACAGCCCTCGTGGGGATAACAGAGATTTCACACCCTGGGCTGGGCACTCCTCACTACTACAATTTTACACCTGACCCGCAAGAAGTGGGGACTTTCCTGATCCCAGAAGGGCATTGAAGCAGCCCGGTCGCATACCAGTGTAAGCTGAGCAGATAAACAACAGTCCCACGTGGGTTCTATCCTGCATATGCTGTGCAGACTGTTAAAATATATGCAGACCGGGATGAGGGAAGTGAGTGAACTTGTGGGTTCCACCGAGTACGCAGAGTGAAGACTTCTGTCCACAGATAGCTGCAGCCTACCCTGCCCCCACGAAGTGAGGCAGGAGAGACGCTGCAGGTAGAAGTGGTGCGTGAATGGTACCTGGACTCTACTGGCCATATCGCTCTCCTCAACGTGGGAGACATTTCCCCTGCAGGATCCTCCATACACTATTACTCACTGGGCTAATTACCACCCGGCCTACCTGGAACGCACCCTTAGCCTGCAGTTTGGGAGACGCTGCCATTTATAGTTTACCCGGACAGAGAGGTAGAGAAATGTGTATTAGTGTCTGAAAATACAGAGAATTGTCCCGACTACACAGGAGAGTACAATCCATCCTGTCCCATACAGGGTAAGGCAATCAAGACACCGCTGTGGGAATGTGGTGAGACTACTTGGCGTGGGCCGTGGGGGCAACAACGCCACATCTATCGTACACATATGCAACTGGCTAGCAACTCCTCTCTTCATAAAAACAGCCAGCTAGACCACCTGACCTGTATGCCTACTGTGCTCCACGGATTGACGGCCACTGGGCCCCTAAAACGCTGATATAGTGGCAGACTCCACTGGATCACACCCGTATGACATAATCCGGTCTGATGGTGAAGGGTGTTACTCTGCAAGAAGAAGAACAAGTTATTTTCTTACCTGGTAACGTTCTTTCGATGGGATGGTCCGACGACGTATTCCATATCTATGACAGGTAATGTCCACAGCTGTGCTGCTTCGGAAAATCTTCGGCGTCTGCGTCCTGCGTCGATGATGTCGATGTGCCGTCCCCGAGGACCTCCTCTGACGGCCGACGTCACCGCATGTGATAAGTAGGACGCACGACGCCCATAGCCTCAGTTGTAGTTTTTTCCCCCAGAACTTGTGCCACCAGTTTTCTGCCAGTCAGACACACAAGGCCTTGCGGAACGCAAGCTGCAATCGCAAAAGAAATTCTGCAGCGGGGAAGGGAGGGAGCGATATGTAATACGTCGTCGGACCATCCCATCGAAAGAACGTTAACAGGTAAGAAAGTAACTTGTTCTTCGATTGGGTCCTCCGACGTATTCCATATCTATGACAGACTCCCAAGGCAGTACCAAGCAAGGAGGTGGGAAAAGAATTTAGAACACAAATTTAGCATGCCCAATCAAATTGCGGAATAAAGGACTGCCTTGCCAAAGGCCAGATCCTGCCCTCGGATGGAATCAAGCGAGTAGTGCCGTACAAAAGTATGTACTGAAGCCCAGGTGGCTGCATCACAGATGTGACGAATAGGAACACCCCTCTGCAGGGCAGTAGACGCAGCCACTCCCCTGGTAGAATGGACCCGCAAGCCAGCCAAAGGGTCCTTACCCGCCAAGCGGTAACACTCGGAGATAGCTAAAATAATCCAACGAGACAAAGTCTGTTCGTCACAGCTTGTCCCAAACGCTTTCCAGCGTAACCAATGAAAAGTTGATCGTCCACTCTGACCCGTGACATGCGCAAAATATAAAAGCTCAACGCTCTCCTAGGATCAAGCCTATGGAGCCTCTCCTCTTCCTTACCAGAAGGTGGAGGAGTATAGAATGCTGGAAGAACAACCTTCTGGCTCAAATGAAATTCCGAAACCACCTTCGGAAGAAAAGAAGGACGAACTCTAAGGACAACCCTGTCCTTATGAAACACAATGAAGGGTGGCTTAACTGAAAGTGCCTGTAACTCACTCACTCTGCGAGCGGAAGTAACCGCAACCAAAAACACAGTTTTCAGAGTTAACAGTCTCAAAGGGCAAGAATGCAAAGGCTCAAACGGAACACCCATAATAAACTTAAGAACAATGTTCAAATCCCAACCGGGCACCAGAAATGGTGGTGGAGGGAACACATTAGTGAGCCCGTTCAAAAACTGAGAAATAAAAGGAATCTTAAAATAGGAACATTCTTCAGACGAGCGCTTAAATATGGACAGCGCCGCCAGGTAACCTTTAATGGTCCCCACTTGCAAGCCCCTGTGGGCCAAGGAAAGCAAAAAAAACAGAACCATGGGAATGTCACATTCCAAAGGATCCACATTCTTAACTCTGCACCAGTCGCAGACTTTCTCCAACGGCAACGGTACAGAGACTGTGTTGCCGGCCGCCTGGCCGAGAGCAACACCTCCATCACATCTTCAGGGAGGTCCCAATCCTTATACCTCAACCTTTCAGAAGCCAAGCGTGAAGGTTGAGGGATCTGACCTTTGGATGGTGAACCTGACCCCCCACCCCCGTGAGAGCAGATCGTCTCGGTAGCGAAGACGACGTGGAGGGCAGATGGACAAGTCAAGAAGGTCCGGGTACCACGTCCTCCGGGCCCACGCCGGAGCAATGAGGATCATCCGGGAACCGAACCTCCGTAACCTCCGCAGTACTTGCGGGATGACGGGGACTGGAGGAAACGCGTACAGCAGTGGGAATGACCACTCCACCATGAACGTGTCTCCTAAGGCTCCTTTTGGAGGAAATTCCCGCGAGCAGAACCTTTCGCACTTCCGGTTGACACTGGAGGCGAAGAGATCCACTTGAGGGGTCCCCCAAAGGGCAAAGATCTCCAGGAGAATCTCCTGAGCCAGCTCCCACTCGTGAGAGATCGTGCTCTGCCTGCTCAGAGCGTTCGCCGTCTCGTTGTCGTCTCCGGCCAGATGAACAGCTGAGATCGAAACTTCCTGCTGGATGGCCCAGAACTCGAGCTGCATTGCCTCCCTGCACAGAGGAAGTGACCCTGCCCCCCCTTTTTGTTGAGGTAGTGCATGGCCACCGTGTTGTCCGTTAGAATCAGGACACTCTTTCCTCACACAGTCGGCATAAAAGCCTTCAGGGCAAGCCTGACGGCCCTCAGCTCCAACAGATTGATTTGGAGTCTGGACTCCGACGGAGACCAACGACCGCTGACTGTCAACTTGTTGGCATGAGCTCCCCATCCCGTGAGGGATGCGTCCGTCACGATCGTCACCTCCGGCTAGGGCAGCCAAAATGGGGCCCCCTTCATCAGATTGCCTTCGACGGCCCACCACAGAAGGTCCTGGGCGACCGAGGGCGGCACCTGTACAGGGTCCGACAGCCTGCCGGAGGACTGAGACCACTGGAGCTTCAGTGCCCACTGCAAAGATCTCATCCGCAGACGAGCCTCTGGCACCAGAAGAATGCAGGATGCCATGAGGCCAAGCAGTCTCAAGAACTCAGACGCTGGGAGATTCTGGGCAAGTTGAAACTTGTGCACCATCTGCTGAATGTGAAGAGCCCTCACCTGGGGAGGAAAACACTGCTCCAGGGATGTGTCGAGCACTGCTCCGATGTACAAGAGCCGCTGCGTTGGTGTCAAATGGGACTTCTTTAAATTGAGGGAGAAGCCCAGCTTGTGAAGGGAGTGGCAGGTGACGGACAGATGATCCAGGACTTGCTCGGGAGAGCTCCTCCTGATCAACCAATCATCCAGGTAGGGGGTAGACGTGAATCCCCCTTTCCTGAGATGCGAACGGCGGACCCGAAACTGAAAGTGCGAGTCGCCAACCGCGAACCTCAGGTACTTCTTGTGCTTGGGATGGATCGGCACATGGACGTAAGCGTCCTTGAGGTCGAGAGACACCAACCAGTCCTGAAGTTAAAGAGCCTGGAGGACTTGAGAGAGAGTAACCATCTTGAACTTGTCCTTCCTGAGGAGTTTGTTCAAACCGCGCCAGTCCATGATGGGTCTCAATCCCCTGTCTTTCTTCGAAATCAAAAAATAAGGGGAATACCATCCCTTGTTCCTTTCCACTACAGGCACCAGTTCTATGGCGCCTTTCTCCAGCAGGGCTTGAATTTCCTGCGCAAGGAGCGGATCCAGTCTCTTCAAAGAGAGGTTGCCAGGTGGATTGTCGTGAGGCCTCTGCCGAAAGGGAAGACAGTAGCCGTGGTTTATGATCTCCAGAACCCACACATCTGAAGTAATGGCTCGCCACTCTACAAGATGCTGCGCCAGCCTTCCCCCAACCGGCGAACCATGGGACCTGGCCTCATGACTGAGTGGTAGCGGCTGCAGCGTTGCCTGACGGCAAAGAGGCAACTGCCCGTGCGGTCTTGGCACCTCGAGTGCCCTTGTTTCCACCTCTGGAACTCTTACGGTGGCCTCTGACTGCGAGCTCCTCTCGCTTTACTGAAGGACGAGTAATAGCGAAAGGAACCTCCCCTCCATTGCTGTACCCTAGGACGAAAAGGCAGAGGTTGTCGAACTGCAGCGTACGACTTCGCTGCAGCTTTGGAGGTCTGCAACCTCTCAAGGCTCTCGTCAGCCTTGCTGCCAAAAAGATGTTCACCGTCAAAGGGCATGTTGAGGAGCCAGGACTGCACATCAGGAGCGAAACCCAGACTTCCGCAACCACGCAAACCTGCGTATTACGGTGCTCGCCGCCATGGACCAGCTGACACAATCTGCAATGTCCAAACCCGACTGAACAGCCTCACACATGGCATCCTTGCCATCCTGAACCATAGCAAGGAAACCATCCCGTTCGCCCCTTCGGGAATATGTTCAGCCGCTAATGCAACACAGTTCCACAGAGTGTGTGTGAAACGAGACAAGGCACATATGGAGTTGGCCGCCTGAAGCGCCATACCTCCTGAAAAAACACTTTCTTCGCCCAGCCGTCAAAACGTTTGTCGTCCCTATCCGGAGGAATGGTAGGATACGACGCCTGCTTTGTCGGGGCCGTAGCCGCCTGGACCACCAAACTCTCCGGGGTGGGGTGCCTAGACAAGTAGCAGGGGTCGCTACTGGCTGGACGGTATTTTCACGACAAAGACTTGCCCACTGCCGGGAGACTCTCCTGAGCAGTCCAAGCCGCTGCTACCCTTCTCTGCAGAGCCATATGAAACGGCAATACCAGGTCAGTGGGGGGACCAAGATCAAGGATGTCCGTGAGATCATCCTGAACGAACTCCCCTGGGGGAGCCGACCAACCCAAGTACTCGGTGACCCGAGACATAAGGCGCCGATATGAAGAATCGGCATGAGTGCCAGGCTCCGGCCTACAAAACTCCACCTCCGGAGAGGTGTCCAGTCCACTGGCATCATGCATGACTGCCTCAGGTCATCAAACTGGCTACCAAACCAAGCCTTCATCACCCTCTGAAATGTACTCCAGGCGGTGAGAGGAAGACATCTGTGGACCAAAGCTGTGCCTGACCTTAGCCAGAGCCTTTCTAGGGGCTAACCCTGTGCCACGGGGACCCTCCGACACCACCGCCTCAAAAGGCGTTGAGGGCGCCGAACGAGTCGGCGCCAGCATCGAGAGAATCAGCGTCGAGCGAATCGTCGTTGACGTCAGCTGCAGCGCCGCCAGCATCAATGACGTCGACACAGGCCTCGAAGCCGGAGCTCCGAGCGTGTCTCTCGACGACCTCGGCGCCACAGGCGTCGACGTCTTCTTTGAAGACGGCACAGGATCACACGGTCTCGAGCGCGTCGAGGACCGGGACCTGGAACGGGCATGGCGAGAACGGCTACCCTTGTCCGAGCCGACCACCCAAGCCCGAAGGCGTACGAGCGGCGTCTCTCGACCGGTGCCGACCGACCCCACTCAGAGGCACGGGTGGACCGGTGCCCTGCGATTCAAGAATCGCTAGCATCTGCTTCCCGAAGGAAGCCCATTCCTCTGGTGTCGCTTGCATGGTGGGATAAGCGACCCGCCGATGGGCGAGTCCTCAGAAGAGGACGGGGAAGGCGACCGATGCCGGCGGTTCCGGGAATGCCTCGAAGAGGCGGAGGAGTGGCGAGACCGACTCCTGGAAGAAGACCCACTGGACTTCCGGGGCTTAGACACCCGACCTACCGACAGCTTCTTCTTGCGTTCCCGCAAGGCCTTGGCCGTGAGCGACTGGCAGTTGACACAGTCGTCCGTATCGTGGGCCTCCCCGAGGCACCAGAGGCAGGTGTTGTGCGAGTCCGTGACCGATATCTTGGACCCACAGTCCCCGCATTTCTTGAAGCCCGGAGGCGGGGTTGAAGACGAAGTAGACATCGCCACAAACAGGTCTTCACAAAAAACCGAACAGGTTCAACGAACCGAGAAGAAAACAGCAAACTCCAAAGAGTCGAGGCGTACCGAGATTCACGAAGCGAACACGTTCGCGGAAAAAACGGAACTGATGCTATGGGCGTCGTGCGTCCTATTTATCACATCGGGTGACGTCGGCCGTCGGAGGAGGTCCTCGGGGACGGTGCATCGACGCAGGACACTGACACCGAAGATTTTCCGAAGCAGCACAGCTGCAGACATTACCTGTCATAGATATGGAATACATCGGAGGACCCAATCCCCTCGAAACAATTAGCTCTAGCCCTGACTGCAATCGTTCCAATATCAGACACGAGCAGAGTTCATAGGACGCAGAGTGCAGGTTGCCAACATAAAGATGACATTCATCTGCATTGCTCGGCGGTTGGCGGGTTGGTGTCCATTAAGTGTGGTGGAACGACTGGATTCTGCCCCAACCACAAGATTTGTAAACAAAGCGACAGCCCTTCCTCTTACTTCTCTGGGCCCCTGGATCGGTTACTCTGTGGGCCCTCACCACCGGGTGAGCTTTACACTGCCATACCTTACTTGATTCCCCTGCAGCTCTCCTGGTGTGCTTGAATCCCTGGTCCATCAAACTGCTTTGTCCTACTGGCTAGAGATCTCACTTTGAATATGGAGGTCTCATCACCTCAGGATTTCACCTTACCAGCTATGCCCCCCCATCACAGTGCCCTACCGCAGTCTCATATATATCCGTGTCGGTGCGGTCATGACTAAGGGGGGCATCAGGAAACAAAGCTCTATTAATATGTTCACTAAGTCAACACCAAAGCAGAGTGAGGCCCAGCCGGAAGCCAAAGCCCCCCCTGCAGTGTCTACTGAACATACAGAACTCCAAAAGATGTTGGGAGTACATGTGGGGGGTAGGGGGCTTTACTACACTTCACACAAAGCTTGACGATATGAGCGGGACAATCAGCTCTATCAAAGCCCGGATGGAGATGACTGATACCCGGGTGACGGAGGTGGAGTCTAGAGTCGGCCTGACAGAAGATGATATCATGACACTTAGATCTGAGGTGGCCTCGCTGTCCATACAAGTACAGGCCGTTAGTAAAAAGAATGAGGACCTGGAGTCCAGGCGCAATAACCTGTGCATTATTGCCGTTCTTGAAGATAAAATTGATGGCTCCACGGAGGATTATGTGGAACGCATCCTTCTCTCTTTGCTGGATGCCTCTAAGCTCTCACCACAATTTGCGATGTAATGAGCGCACCGATCCCTGGCCGCGAAACCCAAGCCTGGTGCTCCACCCCAGTCCTATCATAGCCAGAGTACTAAACTATTGCGAGAGGGATGCGCTGTTACACGCGGCCAGAGCTAAAGGCAAACTACTACTTGCCTCCGCCATGATCCATTTGTATGCAGACTTCTTCGTGGCTATTCAACAGTAGCGCAAAACCTTCCTAGCTGCCAAGAAACCTCTTCAAGAGCTAAGTGTTAAAGCTAGGTGTCTCGGGAGGATAGCTCAGGTGCAACGTGCTTGCCTTGGAAGCAAGACGACACAGAGCAACACCGGTTTGATCCCCAGGTCAGCGCTTAGAAACCTCTGGGTATTAAGCATGTTATAAATAACCTATCATATCAAATACTCCCAGCAAAATTGAGGATCGAACATGCGGACAGGGTCTTCTTTTTTACACTATGCTGGAGGATGCCTCCAAGTTCATTGATGAACATTTTCCTCTCATCACCCTTGCAGACCCTTTTGATTCCTTTTCGAAATATGGTCCTCCCATTCAACCCCGGGAGAACAGTGCTAGGTCGGCCTGTGCAATCTCCTCCTATCTTTACTTGATATGTATCTGTGCTCTTAAAATAGTTAGAAGTCCGCCCCGGCTTTGTTTAAATCCCCTACAATGCTTCTTTGTCAATCTCTGAGTTGTGCACACATAATGCTTCCTTATGCCCTAGGTCAGTGTGGACGCCGTTCTTGGCCAGCGCACAGCACCCATGCAGTGCTGCGATTGTTGCTGTTTGGTCTGATGTTCTATTGGGGTTTCACTCCTCTAATTTTGAGGGGGCGTGGGCGGGAGGTGGTACAAATGTTTGAAAAATTGCTTGACTTGCGATTGTGGAGACAAGTTGAAACTTACCTTCATGTTGAGTACACCATGATTTAAACCGTTCCGGCCTGGTCAGGATTTTGCTGGACATATGGATATCGGGTCATGTTTCCATTGATACTAGTCTACCGTCTAGATGGCGGATGAAGGTATAGTATGTATGAACTGGAATATTAGAGGACTGGGTAACCCTGTTAAAATGCATAAACTGCAACTGTATGGTGAACGACATAAGGTCAGGGTGCTCTTCTTACAGGAAACTCATGCATTAGCTAGCGGGTGTGATGGGTTTGCCAGGTCATGGGGCCCCCAGCGCTACTATACCACCTACTCAATCCAAAGCCATGGAGTTATGGTCCTAATCCATAAATCCCTCAAGTTCACCCACAAGGATACACATATTTACCCCCTGGGACGCTATGTCTTACTGCTTGGCCCGCTTCTTGGACGGGAGGTGGTTCTACTCAATGTATATGGTCCTAATATCGACGATCCCGATTTTTACTCCCATCTCTCTTCCCTGTTGTTTGGGTTTCCCCTGATTCCTATACTGTGGGGCGGTGATTTCAACACCATCGTAGACACTGATTTAGATGGGTATGGTACGAACCCTTGCCAGCTTTCCAGGGCTGCTAAGACCAATATAGAAGTACAGGCCTTGCTGAGGGTGGTTGATGGATGGAGACTGATACTGGGGTAAAATATATCAACGACTATTTTGCGTTCAACAGTGGGTCGGTAGAGACGCAGGTCACTCTCTGGGAGACTTTTAAAGTCTCCATTCGTGGAGTTGCCTTGGCCAAAGAAGCAGGGATCCTTAGAGTGATTTGTAAAGCCATCGAGGAGAGCAAGCTCTTACTTGCTGGGCTGGAAACTCAATATGCCTTGTCTCCAACCGCTGCTACACTCAGTGAGATAGGGGCAGCACTAGATCCCTTCCGAGCCCAGGCGGACCAGAAACGCAAGTTCTTGGACGATCTTCAGACCGCCAGGAAATACGGCGAGGGGGAACGTCCCGGCTGGCTATTAGCTAGATTGATCTGGCAGGAGGGGGAGTGCCCAATATACCAGCAATTGTGAGAGCGGACGGTACTCTTGCCCTCTCAGCTCAAGAAATTAACGACGAGTTTCGCTCTTTACTAATGTCGACACCTCCCCTTCGGCAGATATCGAATCCTTTCTCGACAGTCTTCCGCTCTCGGTGCTATCGGCACAGACCAGGGAGGCACTTGACCGCCCAATAAGAACTGAGGAAATATCTGAGGAAATAGACTCACTATCTACTGGGAGGGCTCTTGGGGCTGATGTGCTTACTACCAAATTCTATAAATGTTACAAGGGTCGTCTGATGTCCCGGCTAGCGGCTGTATGGGAGGAGGCGTGCGTGGTCGGTAAACTCCCTGCATCGCTCCGTGAGGCGGTTTTTTCAGTATTACTGAAACCTGACAAGCCCGCCACACAGTGCGGCTCTTTCCCTCATTCATTTCAATGTCAAAATATTTGCCACGGTGTTCGCCCTCCGGTTAGCACCATATATGTCATTTATCGTTCACCCCGACCAGTCGGGATTCATCCCAGGGCGCTCCACCGCTCTTAACCTGAATCGCTTATTTGGCATCCTGGCCCAAATTGACCCAGAGGCACAGGCCGTATCAGCCACATTAGACATGCAAAAGGCGTTTGACTCAGTCTCCTGGAGGTTTCTGTGGTTGGTGCTAGAGAACAGTAACTTTGGTCCCCGCTTCCTGTCCTGGGTGAAATTACTATATGCGTTCCCTGTCGCCAGGGTCTGCACTGAAGATTGGTGCTCCACCCAATTTGAGATAGCCCGGGGCACCAGACAGGGCTGCCCCTTCTCGGCTTTTATATTTGCATTAGCCATTGAGCCTTTGGCAGACAGGGTTTGTCAGCGACATGCCCATAGGGGTTTAAGACTCTCCGAGGACCCAGAGATCATCTCACTCTATGCAGATGACGCATTACTTTACATCTGCTCACCTGAGGAGAGCCTGGCACCAATAATAGAAGACGTACTCTACTTTGGTGAGTTATCCGGGTTGAAGGTTAACTGCGCTTAAGCCATGCTGTTCCAGTTGACTGACGCCACTAGGGCCCCCCAGCACCTTCGTGGGTTTACCTGGTCTCAATCGGAAATGAAATACCTTGGGGTAGTAGTCACGCATAACTGGACCTCATTATACGACCACAACTATGAAAACAACCTCACCTTCTTTACCCGAAAGACTGAAGGCTGGGCTAAATTGCTTATCACACTAGCCGGGAGGGTGGCAGTTCTCAAAATTGTGATTCACCCACAACTTCTATACAGATTTCTGAACATCCCACTTTGGTCTGTAGGTGAATTCTTCAAATCACTAACCCGGACGGTCAGTGCATTCTTGTGGCACTCAGGTGCTGTCCGCCTGAAGTTGGACACGTTGGCTACCCCTTTTGCGCAAGGAGTTTTTGCTGCCCTAATTTTGAGCAATACTGGATTGCTGCCCAGGCCCACTTCGCTGCGTTTTGGTTTGAGTCTAGCGGATCCCCTCCTCACGTCAAACTTGAGGGCCTTGCAGCCGGAAATCTGGACGTTCGTTTTCTGGTTCTCCCCTCTTTAAAAGTAGAGCCCACCAATCCCACCGGAGTCACAATGACGACATGGTTTAGGCTTTGGAAACAGGTAGGCACCCTTCATCCATTTCACAGTGATTTCACTCTGTGGAACTGCTTCCCAGGGACTCCCCCTGTAGATGGCGCAACAGTTTGCCACTGGTCAGGGGCAGGCTTTGACAGTATACGGGATGTTTTTACTATGAGATCCTTCATGAAATGGCAGGACCTGCCCGAGTCCCTGAGAGAGAGCTCCTCCTGATGGCTACAATAAGCCAGCCTGCGCCGGGCACTCAAGAGCAGGTGGCACAAATTCCCCTTGATTCCCTATAATCCGAGATTATGATCGGCACATCAATGAGGGGGAGGGTTGCCAGGCTATATGGTCTGCTTCAGGGAAGGCCACCCATTGGTTAGGCTGCGGGGTGCTTGGAGTAGGGGCTTGGGTATAGATATAACCGACCAGATATGGCAATCCATGTGCGCCTCTACCCCAGAAGTCTCTTTTAATTCTAGGTTCAAACTGATCCAGTTAAAAATACTCCACAGATACCACATTACCCCGGCTAGGTTGCATCGCATGGCAAGAGATCGGCCTTCTGAGTGCCTGAGATGCAGACAGACAACGCTGATTATATACACATGCTCTGGTCCTGTCAAAAAATCACTTAATTCTGGGAGAAGGTATGTGAGGCGGTATCTTTAATACTAGACTGTACTATTACACCGACCCCATTAAACTGTTCATTTCACGAGTTCCCCCTGCACCGGCCGTGACCTCAGGAGGCTGGCCGGTCTCTGCCTGTTGCTGGCAACTTGCTGTATATTGTTGCTCTGGTTACGCCCTGGAGCCCCCACCTTCGACCAATGGCTTCAGGGTGTCACTTGGGCCTCTGATGTGGAAGAGCGCTGGTCCGCCATGCAGCCGGCAACGAGTAGGCCCAGGAACATCTGGGCCCCCTTTCGATCCTATCTATACTCCCTGACTGCCAAGGATGGGGGTAACAGTGCAAATCCACTGTCCCCTGATCATTGTCCCTGTTAATATGTCTAGATGAATGCTTTGGTACCCACCTTCATGATGTAAAGCTTACAAGTTCCGCTGTTTAGACCCTGTGTGGTTGCACTGCCCGATCCTATACTCTCAAAGTCAGATGTTTATTGTTCATACAATGCTCCCTACTCCCTGTAGTAATTTGAAGCAAGTTAAATACATTTTAATTAAAATAAAAATATTCTTGGGGTCATCTTTGACTCCGCTCTCGCCTTCTCTTCTCACATCTCAGACATCTCCAAAAAGTCCAACTACCATCTGCACCTCCTCAGAGGTATTCTAACTTTTCTCACTTTCCCCCAGAGGCTCATCACCTCGAGAGGCCTGGTTCTCTCTAGATTGGACTATTGCAACAGCCTCTTTCTCAATCTTCCTACTTCTACTCTCCGCGCTCTACAACTCATCCAGAACAGAATCATAAGACTTGTCCTTGGCCCAAGCCCTGGGACTGCATCTCTCCGGCGTTGGAATCCCTTCACTGGCTTCCCATGGCTACAAGGATCAAGTTCAAGACCCTCTGCATAATCCACAAGGCTTTCTGGGGCCAGGCCCGCACTATCTACAATGCTGTCTTCCTAAATACTCTCCCTCTAGAGCCCTCCACTCGTCTTCCTCCAACTCTCTGCAGGTGAGCTACTTTCACAAACAGATTTGGGGGTAGATCTTTATCCTCTGCAGGTGCCTCCCCCTGGAACAGCCTCCCTGCATCTCTTCGGAGCATCTTAAATTTCGAAAACTTCTCAAGACCCTCCTTTTCTCTTCCTCCTTCTCTCTCCCTCTCCCCTGCTAACCTCCTTTCTTTTCTCTCCACCCTCCTTCTCCTCCCTAACTCTTCAGTTTTGCTGACTGGTTGCCTGGTTCACCTCCAGAGCCTGCAGGTCCCAGGCTCCCCTGCCAGTCTTTGCACTTGCCTCCGGGCCGCTACAATTTGTTCAACATTACTGCACTTTCAGCTTATGCTCCATGAGGGGGGCAACCTCTCTGCACTTAACCCAGGGCCTTGCTGGTCTGACTTTGTTCCCCCCACAATTCCCCCGTCTCTACACCTCTGTCTGTATGTATGCATTACCTAAATGTACTAGGACCAGTTAGTTAGTCTGTCCCCTTCACTAACCCCCACCGTCTCCCCCTCCTGAGCTATGCCCCAACTGCTCTTCTTCATGCACTTGAACTAGGAGAAATGTCGTCAGGCCTAGTATGCTAGTTTCTCTGTTTATATCATTCAGAATCTTCAAGGCCTAAGAATGATCATTGTATTCCCTCGTTTTACTTCCTGCCTTGAAGCTGGGAACGCCAAGGAGGTATTCTGAACAGTGAGATCTTGAACTGGAAAAAGGTAATTGTGAGACTTTTTCATGGAACTTTCTTTTGCTTGGGGAAGGGGGAGCTGAAAGAAAGTTATTAGCTGGACGGAGCCCAGAACTTTGAGTTGAACACAATTTCTTTTGACTATGATATCCCTACACATTGTTTAGCTGAAGTTGTGAGGGCAAGGATAGGATTTAGACACAGGCAGACTTTTCAAGTTTTACTCTTTGACTCGGATTTTCCTTAGTTTTGTTCAGGTATCCCACCTTAGCATAGGGCAAGTTAGGCCTTCAACCATCGTGCCATTTAAGTTAATGAACATCTTTTGATTGAACTTTAAGTCTGCTGTCTGTGTCTTACTTTGTGATGCCTTCACAGCTTGCATTGATGGCCTGAAACCAGAAGCCCTCAGGCGAAGCATGGGAGGAAAGAAAGGTTGGATCCGATGTGGCGGGATTGTGTATCCTCGCCAGATCCCTGTCCACTGCCGGAACAGAGGACGGTTTCTTCCACACCTCCAACATGGAAGCCTTCCCTGCCACAGTGAAGATAAGGCGAGCGTCACCTTTTTGGGGGCATCATCCAGAATGTAATAAAGTTTGTACTGAACAGTGGACCTGGACAGAACAGATTCAAGCGCTGGAAGGCGGCAGGTGGCTTGCCTGGAATGGGAGATGGAAAAAAATTACATCTCCAGAGAGGTGTCGAGCTACTGGCCCCCTGCAGTTTCTCTGCCAGGCTCAGCACGTCCTCACCATCTCCCTAGAACCCATAGGTTCCAGCCCAAATGGGACCTGATCACCCTCCTCCTAAGACATTAAGGCATCCCTAGGGAGTGGGAAGTATTCCCACAGTGTCCATGGTGCCAACAATGACAATGGTGCTGAGACCACTGCCCCAGGTGGGGGCTGTCGGCGCTGAGAGACCACGATCCCCGTCTGGTCCAGGACTAAGCTCCTAGGCGTGCAGGAATGGTCCCTGAAGGGTACCCTGCTAGTCTCAGCAGATGCAGTGGAACCCTGCGGCGCTGTAGTCGAAGCCGATGGCGCCGCGGTGTGAGCCACAGGTGCCGAGACCTGAGCAGTCAGTGCCTTGGTGAAAGTGTCCAACATCTTCAGGCGGAAAATCTCCCATTCCTCCAGCACGGAGCACTGGGTGGGAAAAGGTACCTGCGCTGGATGCTCAGGTGATTCCCTGGAGCAGTGGCTTGTCTTCTTCAAAGAAGAATAATGTTGGTGTGAGGACTCACATGGGTAGCAGGACGTCTTCCGATGCTTCTTCTTGTCCTTTTCCTTGGGCAGAGCAGAGCAGTTTGCAACATGTAGCATTGTTCCGCACCATGCAACCTCGACCGCGTACCTTCAGCCTTCACCTTGTGGACGAAAGTGAAGATTTTCATTGCGCTTTCCTGCAGGGCCTACGGGTGTATGGACTGGCATGACCCATACCCTGGGTATCATGCTCCTCGCCCAAGAAATATATATACAAATCCGGTGCGGACCCCAGACAGACATCTCCCCGCTGCAGTCCGCACATGGCTTGAAGCCGGAGGCCTTGGACAGAGTAGGCATGGCATATTTTGAAAAACATAAGTAGCTTGACGAGTGTTCCTATCAGCGAACAGAGTGCATGGAAAAAAGGAACTGAGGTCACAGCGCCGCTACATATACTGTGCAGGGTGCATAGAGCCATTGGACGCAGCTGGCGCAAACTGTGCTCGCCCCCTGGTGGCAGAACATTTTCCAGAGAACAGCTGCGACGGGAAAGGGATATCACAGAAGAGGAATCCACGGGAGAAAAGATTGCATTAGAAAAATGCTGCTTGCTCTTTGGTTAATCAAAGCGGTGATTCAGTTTCGGGCACCAAGTTGTTTGAGAAGGTAGTAGAACTACCTGGGGAAACTGCATTGCCCACATCCGACATCCTAGTTGCATGGTGTCATAACTCATTGATACAGCAAATAATATCCTCACTCTGCAGTGAGTTCCTTACAATGATGCTCATCACGTGCAGTTTGGGAATCGGTATCAGGCATCGTCTAGGGTACTGCTTGTAGACTCATGGCAACACGAGAAGCTGTTGTTTGCCAGCCTCCTCCTACCTGTGTCTATCCTTTTGACTTTTTTGATGTGGCAAGTGCCTACCTTCTCTGTTAGCCCCCCAGTCTGTTATCCAAACTTGCATCAGCTTTTGAGACAGGATGATGCTGGCTAATCCTTGGAGAAGCCTGTATGGCCTACTTGCCTTTTTTTTGTTGCCGAAAGGGTGAACAGAAAGGCAGATTTTGGTGGGTGCACTGTGCCACTGGTTTGGGCACTGCCGGTCAGCCCCACAATAGCCGGAGGCATGACCACATTCGTCAATGTCCCTTATGCCAGCCCCAGCTCTGACTGCCACTGGGTCCCTCCACTACCCGATAGTAAGATGCCTACCAATGACGCATGGCTCATATCTATTCAGTGGAGATGGAATGCTATATGCCTCTCAGGGTCGGAACGGCGGTGGGCACTTCATTTCTATCCTGGGAAATCCTGCCATCTTCCTGCACTGCCTGCCTTCACCTTAATCCACTTTGAAGGCAATTCAGCCCTATATTCTGGGTATCTGGAGTGTAGGTCAGAGAAACCCGGTCTAATAAATACCTGCTAAATTATCTCACCTTGACTCAGGGAATAATGTTACACAGCGGTCTTAGCAATGAATTCTAGCTTTATAAAAGCCTCCCTTTCATGAACCTACAGCCCCAAAGGGCAGCTGAATGAGCAAAGAATAGTGCAATAGGCCTTAAACTGTCTGCCTGCCTCATCAACCATGCTACAGATACCCCAGACGCGAAATTGGCGAGTTGCGTCTGTAGATGTAGGTGCCTGCTGAAGACAACCTGCAAGGCAGCTCCAAGTCCAGCACCAGGACACTCACTCCTTCAGAGGTCAACAGAATGAGAACGGCTGACTGGCCACTATTAGCATCTGGTACTTACAGTGCTTTGTAGAGGCATGCCTCTTAAAATGATTGCCTATTGGTGACATTTTTATATAGAAATAAATTAGCTACCCCTCGGCTGAAGTCTAATATCACATTGATAATAAATCTATCAGGCCCTTGGGAAAGGGCCGACTCGATGATGTCCCAATCCAAGCCTGCTTCCAAGTGCTGAGTATGGTTTATTTGGCATGTTCTTATCCTAATCCCCACTTGAGTTATCAGTGCAGGATTCAGGTATGGCGGTGGCACACAGGCCTTGGCACAATATTTAAAGCATTCTAGGAACTGAGCGCTTTGTAGTGTATGGACACAATACATGTTTGTGGGTGATATGTCTTATGGCTGGCAAACGAGAGAAAAAGAACACTGCGGGCTCATTTCAAAGTCCATGGGTGTTAAAACAGGTGCAAAAAGGCAAAATGTGTGCGCTAGGTGTTGTACCAATTTGAACACTTTTTTTGGCAGGCAGAGCAGGGGCATGGAATGAAATTACTTCTTCTGCCTGCCCACGTAAGCTCCTACGGCCAAAAGCATGCAGTAACGCCAGCATCACATTTTCATGATGGCGTTAATGCACAGGCTTCCTGTGGAATCAGTCTGTTTTTAGCACCTGCTAAAAGCATACAGCTGCCATATGAAATCTATTGTAAATGCCTCCCGCGAGCCTACATTGCAGAAGGCATTTACGCTTCTTTGAACTACAATGTACAAAAACAGTGTGTCAAGTTCAACATACATATTTTGCACATCAAAAAAGTGCTTTGGCAGCATTTTCTGCTTGAAAGTGTAGTCTGACTATAGCACCAACTACAGAGACAGATGTTTGTTAGATGATGAGACAAACGTTCATTAGTGTTCATTTATCAGTGCTTAGACATTCAATGTTTTCAGCTAAGTGCCAATTTTCCCCAAACTTGAACAGGCAACAACCTCTGATCGCCAACAGTCCATAAAGAAATAAAGAAAGTGGTCTTTTGTCATGGACAGTTTTATCCAAACCCTGCGGTCCTTTCTGAGACCCTCGGGCCAGTATATCTGACAGGCGCTGCTTCTTCAGGTGATATTCTGCAGCCCCTTCTTCCTGGTGAGTTAACTAACACGCAGGCATCCTAAAGCATGTCTGTAATAATTACTTGTTGAGGGTCTAGACTTTTGAAAAACGAATCCCATTGATGTATTGGTTTGTCATAAAAGTGAATCCCAAAAATGTATTCTTCTGGCTTCTCTTGTTCATACTAACAACTCGTTAGTTAGTGTGGTGCATCTCAGAGGTGTATTTATTTTACATTGTTTTGTCTCTAGTAATCGCTTACTGGTCATTAAGGCGAATATCCGGTGTATACCTCATTATGCATGGTCTTGTCTATTGTAACGTTTTGTGGTCGGGTGTTTTTTATTGATTGGTTTGGCACTGCTCACCACATATGGTAAATGAAGGGTATTCCTTCTGTGTTCCCTTGGCTCTGCTGACATGCAGTCTGGTCTGTGAAGGGTATCCCTTACGCAGTGTCTTAGCTCGGAAGACGAACTATTGGTCAGTGAAGTATATTCCTTATACATCATCTTGTCTCCGTTGGCAGCTTAATGGCCAGAGAGGTGCATTCCTTGTGCTTTGTCTTGCTCCACTCACACGCTGTTTTGTCAGTGAGATGAACCTCCGAAGTGGGTTCTTATGCCTATTCCTATCTCTGCTTGTACCTAGTTCATCAATCAGGTATGTTCCTTCCACATGTTCCTATCTTTCCTGCGTTACCTTTTCTCTGTTAGCCCCTCGCTAGTCAGCGAGGTACACAGACCTCCATCCAAAAGTGTTTTTGCTTTGACTTTTCTGGTGAAAACTCAGGGTAGGGGAGGTGAATCCTGAGTGCGCCATGATCCATCTTGTTGGGTCAATATCTGCTTTTCAGTACTACACAGCAACTGCGTTCGCACTTTACAAAACAACAATAAATAATTATATGAATAAATATGGCAGTCTCGGGTGATACCCCTTTGGTCAGCGAGATGCATACGAGATCTTCCCTAGTGGTATTCTCATTTTAGGAATAACAATGTCATCAATTAAGGTCCTCCTCCAGGGTGCAGTCTCCTGTCCTTCTAAGGGCTTCTGTCCGGCACCTCCATTCCATGAGAATCTTGGCCAACGAAGAGCTGCTGCTTTATTGCATGGTGTATAAGACTTGAGTAGGCCCATGAGATAATATTCCTAGTGAAAGCTCTATAGGAACAGACTATACTGAAGTGCAAACATGGTTTTAAGTACCTTCAGTAAGGAGAAGTTGTAAAAGCCCTTATGTTAGGTGGGGGACATCCTCAATCTCACACTGCAAGATGGGAGTCGAATTACCATTCTAAGCATCATCAGATGTTACGGCATATATCCGTTCAGACTGGACCTTCCGCAGGCCTCTTATCTGAACAAATGGCATGCACATGTCCATTCTGCATGGAGAGGGTTTCTTCAGCGTCACCTTCTGGCTTCATCCCCATTGATGCTTCTAACTGTTTGGTGGATGCTTTCCTAAGGCATGAGAAGAAGTTGGGTAGAGTCATCAAAACGAGGCAACCGGCGAGGAGAAACCCACCAGCTGTACCGAAGGAAGAGTAGTAGTTCCCAGTCAGGTCCCGGAGCCAACCTAGTACCAAACAGAAATAGAGAAAGAGTCAGAACATAGAACAAACCAAAAGAAACATTCAAGCAAAAGGGCATACATAGACTAAGAATAGCATCCCTCATTGGAGGATAGCACCCCAAAAATTAAAAAGTATATGCAGAATATTTAGAGAAGTATTCGAACCCTGTGAAATCACTACAAAATAAACACAGACCAAAAGACATATTGCAACCCTGGGAGCCAAATTTTGCAAAAAACAAAAGGTAAAGATCATTGAAAGAATCAAACCTCAGGAAACCCCAGTAATAGATGATGAGGAGTAACAGCATTCACCACACAAATTAGAATGAGGCCAAGAAAAGTATTCAACCCTAGGAAATTACCTGAAAATATTTAATTTGATTGAAGTGTGTATAAACATGCATAAAAAACAAGGCAGATTATTCTCCATTTGGGTGCATATGAAATAAAAGGGCATCAATCTGTGAAGGGAAATGTATGTTATTGGTAAAGATATGTGTTTAAGCTTTTACCAAAGGCAAGAAATAAATCAGCCATCCTACGTTCTAAGGGGATACAGTCCCCTACACAAGGACCCAATATGAATCATCTGTCGCCTGAGGTTTTGCAGTGGTACAGGAGATGAAGAGGAGATGTTGAAGCATTGACCGCAAAGATCTAGCTGGTTGGTAAGCTTGAATCTTAGATGTGAGATGCTGAGGGGCCAAACCGTGAACATACTAGAAGGTAAAACGAAGTATCTTGAATATGATACCTTGATGGCTGGGTAGAGTGTAAAGAATTTGTAAAGAATGTCAAAAAGAGAAGACTGAGGAAGACATGGCTAGTTTAAATAAAAATCAAAACGCTGCATTTTAGTGCAGTTTGAAGTTGGCTAAAAAAATTATTTTCAGAAATAACTTTGTACAAAGCGTTGGCATGATCAAAGGAATTTACCAATATACCGACCACTCTTGCATGATCTTCCTTAAGCTTAATGCTTAAGGAAGCATAAGTTCAAGTAAGTCGAGACAGGAAAACAAGGACTTCCCTACTTTATTAACTTGATTCACTAAACGCAGATCCAATTCCCAAACACCACCTACACTCTGTATCTTGTTGGAGAAGTTTGGAGGTAGGTCAAAAAGCAGAGCAGAGGAAGGAGAAAGACACCAGTCTTTCAACAATTGTTACACCCTCCAACAGCATTTACTTAATCTTTGAAGTATTTAGTTGGTTGCACAACATCCATTGTCTAACTTCCCCATGGAAAAGTTTAAGAACAATCCTCAGAGGAACCGGATGTCGTTTGCCTAAAAATGGGACTGCCAGCTGAATTTCTGGAGAATCATCATCAAGGGCTACAAATCGATGCAAAAGAAAATATGTGGTAATGAAGAGCCCTGAGGTACACCACAAGTCACGGGGATGGGTTTGGAGATTAACAGGCCTACCTTCCCTGCTTGACATTTACCACGGAGGAAACTACAAAACCAGTTGAGTGCCTGTTCAGAGGTCCCAAAAACCTTTTTTAGTCGAGAGAGAATAATATGATGGTGTAGTGTATCAAAAGATGCTGATAAATCCAGCACCAACAACAAGGACAGGTGTCCATTATCAGAATTGGCTAAAATGTCGTTCCATATGTAAACTAAGACTGTTTTGGTCCCACGCTTGAGCAAAACCTTGACTTCAATGGATCTAGTCATCTTAGACAAAACGTAATTGTGTTGTAAGCAGTTTTTCTAAGATCTTAGCTTTCCACGTTAAGCATGCAACAGGAGGATAGTTACTAAGCACGCTGAGGTCTAATGACATTTCCATTAAAAGAGGAATGAGTAAAGCAGTGTTTAGGGTGGCGGAAGCCCCTTCCTGCTCAATGGAAAGATTAAGAAAATCAGTAATTGAGTAACCAACAATGTTACAAGGTGTGGCAATCAATTATCACAGATAAAACATCTCATTTAAGTTGAATCGGGTTCAACCCCTTTAACAGTGGGAGAAATAGATAATCTGCTACTTTCAGAAAAACAAATGTAGGCCTAGACAGACAAGGCTCAAATACATCTGAGAGGGATTCAGAAAGAATATCATTCTGTATATTTTTTTGAATGGCTTTCATCTTGGATGTAAAGATATAATTAAATTAATTGCCTGTTCAGGAGAAAGTTAGGATTCTGTATGATTCATATGACATTTGCAAATATATTAGTGATCCAAAAGAGTTTGTGGGGTTTATTAATAGCTTAATCAACTCTTATCGCAACAAGATGTGGCTTTGGCCTAAGACGTGTTAGATCTTTAGAATGCTAATCATTCGATGATTGCTTTCTGTGCCATTTGACCACTTTCGTAAAATCTGATTGCCACTGACCAAAAAGCCACTAACAGAGCATATCTGGTTTACAGGTGGCATAGAGGAAAGAGGTTCCTGCAAAGCGATACTAAGAAAAGATCTTTCAGACTGCAATTCCTGGTGAATTGATAAGCCAGGACAAACAGTTGATTTAGTAATGCTAAGGACACATCTATGGAGAAAATGGTCACTCCAGAAAACTGGTGTAGTTGTAATACAAGAAATAACCAATTCTCTAATAAAAATAACATCCAGACAATGTTCTCCACGATAAAAGGCAGATGTATTAATAAAGAATAAGTTCCTTACCTGTAACTCCTGTTCTCCAGCATTGGTATCTTTCATGAATTCACATGCTCTTGAACATTCCGTCCTCAGGCTGGGAATCCTCATTAACATTAAAGCTGTGTACCTTTAAACATTTAAACAGATTTGAGAAACTTGTTGAGTTTCCTGAGGTCTAGTATTGGCCTCCATCGCCCTGACCTTTTCCTTACCAAAAAGTATCTGGAGTATACTCTGGTGTCTAGGAGTCGTAGTGGCACAGGTTCAATCAACCTGTTTTCTAAGCGGTACTGAACTTCTTTAGGGGCGGGACATATGGAGGGGTGTTTCTCAATGAACTCTAAGGTATGGCCCAGTTTAATTATGGATAGCACCCATTTGTCGGTGGTGATACTCTTCCACTATTCAAGGAAGTCAGCTAGCCTCCCCCACAGAGGGGTGCAGAAGTGGGGGGCTGGGACCGTGGCCTGGCCAGGGTTGCTTTCGTACCTGCCTCCTGGATGTGGCTCTGCATCATTGCTGGTTTTGTCTGTAGGGCTGAGATCTACTCTTAAACCCCTACTTGGGCAGCACCAGGTCTGGGATGTTTGTGGCAAGTAGGAGAATCTGTAGTCTCTCAAAGTACTTGAGAATCTCATTTGAACTGAAGGAAAGGACTGGCGACGCTGTTGTAGATTGCCCAGAGAACGTGCTGTCTTTGTGTCAGCCTTGATGACCTGTAGGTTTTCATCAAACTTCTTTCCAAAGAGGTTGGTGCCACCAAAGGGCATGTCAAACACCTTAAATTGGATTTCCGGTATGAAATTGGTGGCTTTTAACCAGTGTTGGCATAGCAGCACTGCTCCAGTACCCATTTGGCAGAACGCAGTATCCACTATATCCACAGCGATAGAAATGCCATGGTCTGATGCCACCTTCATGTAATAGCATAAGTACCTCATGAAGTCTAGTATTGGTCCGAGCTTGAATCATAGCTCACGAACATAGTGGGAGAAAATCGCAAGCAAATTTGCCGCCTTGATGGTCGTCGTGGCTGTAGAAATGACCCTCTTACCAAAGGCGTCCAGCTGCTTGCCCTCTTCATCTGGAGGCACCATGCAGGGTGAAGAACAAGTTACTTACCAACTCTAACGTTCTTTCGATTGGATGTTCCTCCCACGTATTCCTCATCTTAGATATTGTATCATCAGCTTTGCTGCTTCGGAATAAAAATGTACACACCAGAGGGCGCTGTGCTCAATGTTGTGGCGTCGATGTCCCTCGAGGGCTGCCATAGTGTGTCAACGTCATCCGTAATATAAATGGCTCGAGCCGCGCCCGTTGGCTTCAGTTCTGTTTTTTCTATATTCTCAACTGATGAGTTGGTAAGGCGTACCTTACCCATAGACCGTAAGCTCTCACGGAACCACAGAACATTGAGTGTAGAATACGTAAACTGTACGGCGGGGTAAATTGGGAGGGTCGATGTGGAATACGTGGGAGGAACATCAAATCGAAAGAACGTTACAGTTGGTAAGTAACTTGTTTCTTGGATGGATTGTGTCCTCCCACATATTCCTCATCTTAGACTCCCAAAGCAGTGAAAAATTGGAGGAGGGCATACTAATTAATTCTACTCATGGACCGTATGTAGAACGGCCTTAGAAAAAAGACCTCTTTAGGATGAGGTGGAATCTAAACAATAGCGTTTCACAAAAGTGTGCATGACGACCATGTGGCTGCTGCACAAATATCCTGCACCGGAATACCCCTCTGAAGAACCGTTGAAGTTGCCATGCTCCTAGTAGAAAGAGCCTTTAGCTGATCTGGGGGTTCTTTACCTGCCAGCTTGTAACACTCTCCAATTGCTAGAATTATCCATCTGGATAAGGTCCGTTTTGTTACTGCCAGGCCCAATTTGTGGCCGGTGTATCCAATGAAAAGTTGGTCACTTTGCTGAAATGTTGCCAGTCTAGAAATATAAAAGCTGAGAGCCCTTTTTGGGTCCAGCCTGTGGAGCCTTTTTTCCTCCTTACTTGCATGACGGGGAGAATAGAAAGATGGCAATGCGATATTTTGAGACAAGTGAAAGTCAGAGACTATTTTTGGTAGAAAATGGTAGAAATGAAGGTTTACTTTAAGTATAACTTTGTCTTTATGGAAGATGGTGTGAGGAGGCTTACAAGAGAGCGGGCTGATGTAGTAGGATTGTCTTAAAAGTGAGAAGCCTTAACGGACAAGAATGCAAAGGCTTGAAAGGAATGCATGTAAGGAATTTTAATACTAAATTTAGATCACAAACAGGGACTTGAAATGGGACTGGAAGGTACACGTTAGTGAGATCCTTTAAAAATTGTACAATCAATGGAATTTTGAAGTAAGATGCCTCTTCGGAGGAGCGCTTAAAAATAGAAGGCGCAGCTAAGTATCCTTTTATTGTACCAATCTGAAGGCCCCGATTAGACAAATATAATAGAAAAGAAAGAACCATAGGTGTACCACATAGTAATGGAGCCACATTCTTATCTTTGCACCAGTAACTGAACATGTTCCAATGACACCGGTAAAAGGATTTTGTTGCTGGCCTTCTGGCCGCCGGGTGGTCCCAATCCTTATATCTCAGCCTCTCAGAAACCATGCCTGAAAGCTGAGTGTCTTGACCGCTGGCTAGAGAACCCAACCTTCCTCTTGCGAGAGAAGATCACCTCTTAGTGGAAGACGTATTGGAGGGCAGATGGACATATCCAGAAGGTCGGGGTACCACGTCCTACTGGCCCAATCCGGGGCAATTAGGATCATGGTTTTCCTGAACTTTCTCAACCTCCTGATTACCTGAGGAATCACAAAGACAGGAGGAAACCCGTATAGGAGTGGAAATTCCCAGTCCATTACGAACGCGTCCCCTAGAGCTCTTCTTGGAGGAAATTCCCTTGAGCAGTACAGTTAGCACTTCCGGTTGACACTGGCCGCAAACAGATCCACTTGGGTTTTGGGTTCCCCAAAGGGTGAAGATCTCTTGAAGGACTTCCTGAGCTAGCTCCCACTCATGGGACACTGTGCTCTGCCTGCTCAGAGCATCCGCTGCAATGTTCTGCTCTCCGGCTAAGTGAACTGCTGACAGAGAAATTCCTTCTTGTATTGCAAGAACCAGAACTGCATTGCCTCTCTGCAAAGTGGTAGTGACCCTACGCCTCCTCCCTTTTTTAGATAGTACATGGCCACTGTGTTGTCCATCATTATCAGGACATTCTTTCCCCATACAGAGGGCAAAAAGGCCTTCAGCGCTAGTCTGATTGCCGTCAGCTCCAAAAGATTGATGTGTAGTTTGGACTCCGATGAAGACCAACGACTGCTGATTGTCAGATCGTTGGTGTGTGCTCCCCACCCAGTGAGTGAGGTGTCCGTCACTACTGTTATCTCCGGCCATGGTTGACAAAAATATTCTCCTTTGAGAATATTGTCCTTGCAAGCCCACCATAGAAGATCTTGAGCCACCTTAGCCGGAACTTGCAAAAGATCTGACATATTCCCCAAAAATTGGCACCATTGAGGTCTGAGGACCTATTGAAGGGATCTCATTCTCAATCTGGCCTCTGGCACCAGAAAAATGTAGGATGCCATGAGGCTCAGCAACCTCAGAAAATCGAAAGGCGGCAGATGCTGGGCACTCTGGAACTTTGTTACCATCTGCAAAATGTGATGAGATCTCACCTCAGGAGGTGAGGCTTTCCCCGAGGAAGTATCACGGACTGCTCCGATGAATTGGAGTCTTTGGAATGGTATCATATTTGACTTCTTTTAATTGAGGGAGAAGTCAAGTCTGTGTAAGAAGTGGCAGGTCATGCTCAGATGTTCCTGGGCCTGTTCGGGTGAATGTGCCCTGATTAACCAATCGTTCAGGTAAGGGTAGACGTGAATCCCCTCTTTACTTAGACTTGCAGCCACTACCGTCATCAGCTTGGTGAAAACCCCCAGGATGGAGGTCAGTCTGAATGGCAGAACTCGAAACTGATAGTGAGAACTGCCAATCGCGAACATCAGGTACTTCCTGTGCTTCAGATGGATTGGCACATGAAATTAAACATCCTGAAGGTCCAATGATACCAACCAGTCTTGGAGTTGGAGAGCCTGAAGGATCTGAGAAAGGGCTACCATCTTGAACTTGTCCTTCCTGAGGAACTTGTTCAAGTTTATAAAGTCCAAGATGGGTCTCAATCCTCCGTCCTTCTTTGGGATGAGAAAGTATGGGGAATACCAACCCTTGTTCCTCTCCACTACAGGTAGATGTTCTATTGCACTTTTCTCTAGCAGGGTTAACATTTCCTGCAACAGGAGCAGATCTGGAATTTTGTACAGAGTTGTATCCCGGTGGATGGTCCTGATGCCTTTTCTGAAAAGGAAGGCAGTAACCTTGAGCTAATGTTTCCAGTGCCCAAGCATCTGAAGTAATACCCTGCCATTTGTTCAAATGCTGAGAGATCCTGCCTCCCACCAGGGTCTTGTGGTTCAAGGCCTCAGAGTGGCTTTGCGGCAGCTGCAGCAGTGGCTGAGGGGACAGATGACGCTGCTGGGGCTGATCTATCACATTTTCCTCATCCCCCCCCAAAGACATTTTCTTTATCCTCTTTGACTAACCTGTCCTCTTCCTCTTCCAAATGAGGAATAAAAATGAAAAGGACGACCCCTCCAGGAAGATGAGCCTGAGTAGGAGTGTTGCTGAGGTTGACGTAAGGAGATGCTAAGTGACTTATCCGCCACCTTAGAGGTCTGCAGCTTTTCCAAACTTTCATCCGCCTTGCTGCCGAACAACCTCAAGCCGTCAAATGGCATATTGAGAAGTTTAGCCTGCACATCCGGTGCAAAGCCCGACTTTATCAGCCACGCAAACCTGCGTAGCACTGTGCTAGACGCCATGGACCTGCTGATGCCGTCAGGAGTGTCCAGTGCTGATTGGAGGCATCCCCCCATAGGTTCCTTTCCATCTTTTACAATCGCAAGGAAGCCATCTCATTCCTCGCCCTCAGGAATGTGTTCAGCCGTCGCACTAATACAATCCCACAGGGTGTATGTGAATCTTGCAAGGGTGCAAGTCACATTTGTTGACTTTAAAGCCATACTGCTCTAAGAAAAAATCTTGCAAGACCAGGCATCAATTCTCTTATCGTCCTCATCCGGGGGAACAGAGGGGTATGGAGATTGTCTAGTGGATGTAGCTACCTGGACTACTACGCTTTCAGGTGTAGGATGCTTAGTTAAATAGTCAGGATTAGAGGATGAAGTAGTCAGGGTCATAGGATGAAGGTGTATATTTCCTAGCAAAATGTTTGTTTACCGCTTGTCCAGATTCTGGGGTTTCCCATGCGGCCATAACCTTCCTCTGGAGTGCTGTGTGAAAAGGAAGAATGGGATCCTTTTGAGGACATTGACTGAGAATGTCCATCATGTCATCTTGTTCATAGGTGGGGGAATTTCTGTTCCACCCCATGAACTCCACTACCCTATTCATATCATTTCTATATGCTGAGTCTGCATGATCAGCTGGGCCAGGTTTGTCGAATTCCAATTCAAGTGGCGTGTCAATACCACTAGCTGTTTGGAGACCGTCATAGAGGTGAGACATTTTGGACTGAGGGTCAATTAGCTCCTCAGGAACATTCTTTCTACCATATCTTACCCTAAAAGGGGAAGTCTCTTCCTCCAAGCATTGATCCTCCTCATAAATAGAGGCCATAGACTTGAAAAAGTATTTTCTTGGGACAGGGTGGAACATTTTACCCGTGGTCTGTGAGGGCATCGACCTTGGTTTTGCCAAAGGCATCGATATTGGCACCGTAATCAATGTTGCCCTCGACAAAGGCGTCAATGTTGTCGACACTGGCTTCGATAAGATCTAAGAAGCTTTAGATAGAAGCACCGTCGAGGAAGGTGTTGACGGAGCCTTCGATACCCGTGTCGAGTACGTTTTCGACAGAGGTGTCGAGGAAACCTTCGACACAGGTTTTGATGACGGTTTGGAACCTGACGCCATTTAGTCTGGTGTTGTCTTCGGTTTATGCACCGATAGGCCTGTCTTGCTCTTTTTATGAGGTATCTGAGAGGTTTCTCTCGATGACACCCTTGATTATTTCTCGCCGGATTTAGAGCGTCTAATCGGACCTTCCTTTGTCATCCTTAGAATGAGGTGGGGCATGGCCTTTGCGCGGTTTCTTCGAGGGCGTCGGGCCGCATTCTAGAAGATTTGCATCATTGAGGCTCTAAAAGCCTCCAATTTTCTAGGGGAATCCTGCTTTGATCGACAAGGTATAACCACTGTATCAGAAGACGAAGAAGAAGAGGGAGATCAGTGACGCCTCTTCTTCATCTTCTTCGAAGACGAAGATTTTCTTGACCGACTCCTCGACCTAGATTTCTTCGACTTACGTTGGACTCTTCCCTAGACTCCAAAGAGCCTTTATTTTTCTTCGAAGAGGCCTTCGAAAATTCCTCCCCCATCGCCAATTGACCTTGTCGTTCCTTGAGAGCTTTACCCGTCAAAGTTTGACAGAAACTGCAGTCGTCAACTGTTACACTTCGGGCTTCCCGGCTTAGTACGGCGCGCGTCTGCAAGCTCCATTGTGGAGCAGATACAGGTTGCCTGTACAAACTACAGCGGAATTCGTGTCAGCTGACACGTTCTGTACGTGGGAGACGTATGGCAAGACACGCCCCCGCAACGGCTTTAAATGCACCGTCTTTCAAGAGGTTCGCCGCTGCTAATTAGCGTTGCTAAATACTGTGGTTACGTCCATCCTTTTTCCCTTCGTGAGAATCCCTCACAATCCTCTGATCTGACTTCCTGGTTCTGAACTTCGCCTGGCTTCCGGATTGCTTTGTCTCCTCCCTTTCTGGCACTTCCATTGCTCGTAACGGCTCTGACTGCTTCGGTTTTCTTTCTGGAATGGTTTCCCGTGCTTCCTACTGTCCTTGCGGCCCCTCAACGGCTTTCTGAAAGCTGACCCAGGACTCCTCAGCTGCTCTGTGCTCCACTTCGAACCCCGCAACTCCCCATCCGGGCTCCTCAGCTGCTCCGCGCTACATTTGGTGTTCTCAGGTAACACTTTGTAGTCGTTCTAATTAGGGTGAGCCCTGCCAATGCTCCCTTGTCAATCTCTCTCTTGTCTAAACAGATTGGGTATTTCCTTGGCTGAACTTTGGGACTCTGATTACAAATCCATAATTGGTGACTCTTCATCCAGTGCATATGAACGCTTTGCTGACGCTGCACCAACCCGGCCATAGTGCAACCCTCGTGCCGCCCGGGTTTACTTCCCTATACTAACCTTCCTGTTTGTTGTTTTCACCTGTTGTTGTTTCCACTTCCTGGACCATATCAATCCCAGAATTTACCCACAGTCAGATCATCCCGGGGAAGTTCTACTCCAATACTTACTTAGGTATACACTGTATAATACTGTTGTATTGATTGGTTGGTTGCTTTCTCTGCATCTTATAACATCTCTTGTATTTCTTTACAGCATTGGTATCGGCGGTGCGTGTTCTCCCCGCTCTTTTATTCAATTGACACCTCTGTCTGTACCAATCGAAATAGCAGAGAGGTACATTGTAAAAAAGAGCCCCTCCTTGAGGAAGCCTGAGTTTTTACTCAGGGGAGCTGGGATGGAAGGCTGAATATCGATTCCTGTACTCCCATCATCTCCAAGGGCAGTCATCCACGTCACTGACCTACCACGGAGTGGTGAGTAACATCAACACGATGGTCAGCACCCAGGCACCAGAGGCAAACTCGAAGTGGGTCAGTTATAGACATTTTCTTCCAGCAATTCTGGCACTTTTTGAAGCCAGTTTTAGGGGTAGAAGGATTAGATGAGGTAGACATCTTGAAAGACTGAAGCGCCGTTTTCATACACACGAAGCAAAAGCTTTCAGAAAATTTAACTGAAGCCAATGGGCGCGACTCAAGCCATTTATACTACGGATGACGTTGACACTCTACGGCAGCCCTCGAGGGACATCGACGCCACGACATTGAGCACAGCGCCCTCTGGTGTGGATTTTTTTTTCCAAAGCAGCAAAGCTGATGATACGAATGTCTAAGATGAAGAATACATGGGAGGACACAATCCATTCGAAAAGGGATGATTGTCAGAACGCTTGCAGGCAACTGGAGAGACAACTGCATCAGGACAATGTTGCGTGCATAGGCATTTATGTGCTGACTCTGGAACTTTATATTTCTTATCGAAGTGATTCCTTTTTGGGAGGTGCTGAGAATAGGTGTTTTCATTACTAGAAGCCCGTCTTCCCAAATATCCTTTGATACCAGAAACGCCACCACTGATTTTCTGGAAGACCCCCGTCATTGGTATAGAAATCCCTCCTTTTTCTGATCTTCGGACAGAAGGTCAAAAGGCTTTGGCGCTCATGACACGAGGGCATGAAAGGAGCCAATTTCATCTGGGGCGAATCTCTTGGTGGTAGGTCAGCTGGCTCACTATCACCTGGCACTAGATCTTCAAACTCATATGTAGAGTGCATGCCTGGAGAGCCATTGGACGGGTAGATGTCAGTGTCTGAGTCCGTATCCGTAAGAGTTACAGGTGGTAACTGCAATACTGGCGCAGAAGGTCTGGAAGTTGGTGGCATTGCCAGGTTGCACTGGAGAAGAAAACAGTGTTGTAGGAAGTTGTTGCTGGAGTTCAGAAACAAATATCTGCAGTGTGGAGAGTTTGTCCATTGGCACATCCCTGTAGCCAGACAGTGGAGGAACCTGGGTAGAAAATGTGGGGATGTCCTTTGGAGCAGGGGTCCCTGGAGGGCCTCTTTGTATGGAAAGGCCTTGTGTTGGTGGGGTTGGCGGCATGTTTACCATAGGAGGCAAAGTCTCCTCTCTATGGTCTTCAGAGGGTTCAACCTTGTGTACATCCAATTCCATGTCTGAGTCTGCACCCTGTTGTAGTAATTACTCTGGAGGAGGTATTTAATCTTAATGTTTTGTAAAGCGATAAATGCAGTTTTTCATATGCTAAAGTGTGTCTTCACAATTAGAAGGATAGATGGGTAGAAACATTAGGGGAACAGGCTGTGTTGTTTTTGGAACCCTCATAAATCCAGGAGAAAGATTATGACTGCAAAAAACATAACTGCAAGAACTAAGGTATTCAATCCCAAGGAGCAGTAGATGGACTGATATGCAAAAATGATAGAAAACATTTTGGTGGCTGCATGAAACTCAGGGAATGAGTGGAAGATCATCAATAAACATCACACACCGGTTAGCTCTTTCTTTTTCTGCATGGTGAGGGCCTACTGTTTCCAGTCACCCGAATAGCAGTGACTTTGGGTTCTGCAAGCCTATGAGTTGCATCTGTCTTTCATCTCATTAAGCAGAGTTGGTTGTTCGTTCTTCATGTGTTGCTGATCCACAGTATCTTTCTCTATCTTGAGGTGCGTATGGGTCTCATCAATGCATATGCAGTAAATAACCTTATGGGCTTTAAGAATACTGTGCAAAGGGGTCACCTATGCTCTGAAGAAGATATGGGGACAACCAATCCTTTTTTATTTCCACAGGATACTAGCTTGGAAAATAAAAGGATCACAATTCACTTGGTGAGTGTTGTTACAATATGCAGTGACCCATTTGAACACAGGCACACAGACATGCACACAGTCTGCTGCAGTGCAGCAAGTGATGCAGATTGTACAAAGGATGCAGAGAGGTGGAGCATGTTCAGTGTACATGCCAGGCACAGAGGGATTTGCAACTCTTCTATGATGTCTAGTAAGTTAGTGTTCAGGTGTCTGTCACATCAGAAGTCTGAATTGAGGGAGAATAGGAATTAATGTGAAACTGTATGGGGGAGAGATGTGCAGCAACTATTCTATCAACTGCTTCTGTTATGCAGCGACAGCCTATTTCACACCTTTCGTTGGTAGATATCTATGGGCCTGCAACAGTTTTTAAAAATGGGGCGATGATTGCATACCTGGGCCATGCATGGGACACCACCATTTGATAACGAGGCATGGATGAGATGGGTGATAAGAAGCCAGGACAGTAAAGACCAAGTCAATGGCCTTTGCATTGTAAATGACTATTGAAGGGGATGATTTCTTGTAGAATGACAATCTTTTTGACTTCAATACACAAACAGGAGTGAACTTGCAGAAAGGTTACGGTTGCACAGACTCTGGGAACATGTATTTACATTGGGCTTGTCTCGAAGCCCCCATGCTAGCACAAATGGGTCATATTATTGTTTCTGATGAAGGCCATTGGGGTGTCAGCACTTTTGTGAGTGGCCTGGTGCAGACCATCAAAAAAAAGGCCATAGGCGCCCCTCTGCGAGAATGAACATGGCCCATTGACCAGTTCTTTGGGAAGGTACCCACTCCCGAGTCCGCAGCCACACTTTAGCTCACTGTACCATTCACAGATCGGAAATATCCATTTACATATCAGTCTTTGTCCTGCCCACATGGGCATTCCAGCACTGAAATACTATGGCAATTCCCTTCTAAACAAGAGTGCCAACAGCAACCCCATACATGTGTTTCAGCCTTGTTGGGCCTCATCAGTGAGGTGGAGCTGTGCCTCTTCGAGCACAGTGAGCAAAGGGTCCAGGTTTGGATGACCCTCGGAAACTTAGGTTGACTAAACCTAAGCCCCTTAAACAATCAAAAAATAGTCGATAGGCACCCCTCTGAGAGAACGAACATGGCTATTGACCAGTTCTTTGGGAAGATACCCACTCGAGAGTCCGCAGACCATCCCTGCAGTGTGTCTACCAGCACTCCGAGATCTCGAGGAGTTCTTTCAAGGAGCTATTGAATTGAGTGGCGAAGACCTACAACCCTGCCCTATTAGAGCTGATCTACTCTTGTATGTATCCACAACAGCGAATATGGCACTCACTGAGGTGCGAAGGAAGATGCGATTTTTTCCATCGTCTGCTGCCGAGTTTTAGTTGGGATAGAGGTTTGTTTGCTGATAATAAGCGTTTGAAGGCAGTGGGAGGCCATGCTGTCAAGTGTGAGGAAGACTCTCTTGAATGTGTTTCGGGATTTAAACTGTGGGTGAGTGTAACTGTTTGTTGGAATTATTAGTGTGACAGTGCTAGGGCCATGGCCCTGTCACAGTGAGACAGGAACTCCTCCCAACCTGGTGTAGACAGCCTACAAGGGCGTATTTGCCAGAGCCAATCCTACTCGCGCCTTGAAACACTTGTGTATAGGCGCGTTACAAATGCCATATCATATCATATATCTACCCCAGAGGTGGAGTGAGGGTGTTGGGAGGGCCCCAGTCCCCGTACTTCCTAAGTGTGCTTTGTATGCTGACCTTGGTGCCATTGTCGATCACCCAAAGACTTGCTGTATAGTTTTTGGCCATAGTCCTCTGTGTTTTGTTTAAGAACTACAAGATCCAGAAGGCCAGGCGGTAGCAGAGAACCCCAACAAACTATGGGTAGAAGTTACCGCACACGATGCAGCAGCAGAGACTCCGGCACCTATAACAGCTTGAGAAAAAAATATGCGACTCACCAAAGCGCATCACCACCAAACATACACCACACTCACCTATGATATGATATGGCATTTATAACGCCACTATACGCACCTAAGTGCAGAGACTGTCCAAAATGCCACAGACAGAAAGTTGGGTGGGGCGAACAGGAGTTTTTCAAACTGTGCAGAGCAATGACCCAACTCTAGGGGAAAGAACAGAAGGAGATTGGACCCTCATGTGGGACATGAAGCCAATGTAGTGAAGACCTGGGTATAAAAGACCCACAGTAGTTGAGGTACTGAGGTGGATTGAGAGACTAGGTAGAGGGCAGAAGGAAGAGCAGAGTTCTGAAAAGTCAATAGTGGTGGATACAAGTGCAGGTAAGGTGTTGACTTTTAAGAGAGTGTGGTAACAAGTAGAAAGAGTGATGCTGTGATTTGAACGTGTATGCGGGAGTAGGAGTAGTAGGAGAAGAGTGTAGGAAACAGGAGTGAGATAGAAAAGGAGAGATAAAGAAAAAGAAAGGTAGGAGTAAGAAGAGATATGGGAGACCTACAAAGGCCAAAAGGAGCTAAAGAGAGAAGGAGGGAGTAGAATACAGGAGAGAGCTAGGAGGGATATGATCAGGGAGATGAGAGAGAGGTATTAAAATGAGATTGTGAAAGAGGGTCTGTAGAGGCACAAATCCAGTCTTGAACCACACAGACTCAATCCTGTGAAAGGATAGGATACCCCTAATAAGTCCCTGAGGGAGACAGACAGAAAGGGCCTTGGCCTTGGCCATGATCAGAAGCTTAGAAAAATCAGTAGGGGGTTACTAATCTAGTCTTGGTTACCACCCTGGGCTTTCATGAAAGCCCAGACTAGGGTGCAAGGAACCCATCAGAGGGCGAGAGACCAGTTTGGGATCCCCATTAGACTGGTCCATAAGATAATCATCACAAGAAGGGGAAGCACTGTTTTGGCATATTGGTCATACAAATCCTTGAACCATCCTTTGAAGTCAGTAGTGGGATTGGTCAGGCTCCGACACAAAGGCCCACAACCAAGAAAAAAAAGACAATAAATCATAGGCAGGAGATTCTTGGCTAACTGCAGCCACTGATAAAGAAATTTAGAAGCAGGGAGTGGAATTATGACTATCCCTAGATACACCTGCACAAAGGATCAGACGACCCAAGGAAGTCTGGGGACTCGCATGACATCTCGATTGGCAAACGGGACTGAAAGAGAAATGAAATTCTGGAATGAGAATCCAAGAGCAATTTGGGGTAGAGAAGAGCAGATTCGGGAGGCGTGGGAGAAATCAAGACAGTTAAGACGAGCAGTGGTCAGTAGCATTGGCCTGATAACTAAATGCCAGTTCAAAGAACAAAGAAGACAATGATGATGCTGGAACCCTGTCTGAATTAAAGAATAACTCGACCCCAGCAACTCACCATCTGAACCCACCACAATGATAGATCTATTGAGGATTATGGTTAAAGGCCATCTGATGATAAGCCAACAGCACCAGGAGGCTCTGACAGCACTACCTGGCGCATTATCCGAAAGGCAAGGGCAGCTCGAAAGGCAAGGGCAACTTGGAGTACCAATGGCCATCATGCAAAAGCACGCATTCTTTGTTAACTTCGAGAGGGTAGCTGAAACTGCTCAATGGCGTTGCGATCATTTGCCTGGTACTTAGCACACTGCAGAGTCTCAACAGGCCTTCCAAGCCTTAAACCCAAATGAAACCCCCAAGAGTAAGGGGTTCTCAAATATCTAGTCTTGGCTACCACTTTGGGGATTTCGGGAAGCCTGGGCTATGGTGAAGGGTGCCTGCAGAAGGTCAAGGGACCAGTTAATGATCCCTATAAGATTGCACCATCAGACAACCATAACAAGAAGGGGAAAGCATTGTTTTGGCATATTGTTATTAAAAAAAACCTTTAACTACCTTTTGGAGTCAGGAGATTATTGAAGTCATCTGTGACATTGGGTAAAATGGCCCAATTCTATTTTGTTAAGTTTCCAGATGGACTGGGATAGTTGCCTATCTTACAGTGGTCAGTTTGGGGTAGATATCTCAATGTGGGAAGTTAAAGAGATTGCAGCTTTCCTTCAAGAGACTTTGGTAGTTAAAATACATTAACAAAAATCAGGGGTTAGGAAGAATGAGTTTGGGACTGGTCAACTTGCTCTGAATGTTGATTGACTTGGTTCCATGTGTTAATAGCCCCGCAAAAATATTGCCATATTTCTGCAGCGATATTAAGGCATGGAACCCACGGGGGATACCCCTGCAACCCCTGTATTATTTTAAAAGGAGCGCGGGACACCTCTGCACCTCCCGCTACCAAAAAACCCCAATATTATCCCCACATAAAATACTGCCTATGGCTGTCCCCGATTACCATATATACGGCAATATTTTTGTGGGGATAATATTACCTGATACCATTGACTTTTGTGGTGACTCCCGGAGTGTCCATATCTATGACCACCCCCTAGTGTGTAGGGGCAGGAGATATCTTCCACCAAGATGTTTACACTGCCCACAATGATGTACAGAGCATATACTGCTCAGGGTCATGAAAGATAGAGGAACGGAGGTATGGAATTGTAGGGGGACATGGTACACCAATTTTCAGATGAAGAATACACACTTACAGAGACTGATTTTCAAACATGTAACAGAAAAACAGCCAAACATCACACCAAAGCATGCAGATATTGAAAGTGGTGTGCAGATCCTGGGAAATCAGCCAAAATATACAAAGATCCTGAAAAACGAAAGCAGAATTTACCAGACAAAGGTGCTCCCAGGAGACCGCCAATGCTCTCAATCATCTGCAGGAGTCCAAGGCCTCCCAGCAGTTGTCTGATACCCACAATCTGCGGCACCAGCGAGAACACGACAGGTGTCATTGCCCCAGCCCCCAATCCATATATCAAGCTGATGGCCATCAAGGTGTAGTAGTTTTGGCCCAATGGGATCACAATCAGACTGAAGCCAGTAAGAGCTGTCCAGAACGTCAGTAGGTGCTGAAGCTGGAATGTCCCCCTGTCTGCCAGCCACCCGGAGATGAGGCGTCCACAGATATCGATTATGGCAGCCGCAGACATGAGGAAGGCAGCCTCGTACTCATTGAAGCCCTGCACACGGGCATGTGCTACCAAGTGCACATAAGGGATGAAGTACCCAGTATTAATGAGCGTGATGGCTGTGACATATCTCATGAAGGGCCAATGCGAGAGAAGGGGAAGCCCAAACAGGGTTGAGCACTGCCTGCACCCATCATTTTCTTCCCCTGGCTGCCCCAGGTCTTCTTTCAGGGTCAGTGGTCTGAGTAGGGCGCCACACACTACCAGGTTTAAGGTAATGCCAGAGACAATGATGAGGGCGCCACGCCAGGCATAGGCATCCACAAGGTACTGGAAAAGAGGGGAAAAAGCAAAGGAGGAGATGCCCACACCAGTAAAGGCCAGGCCAGTGGCCATGGTCCGCTTCTTCTTGAAATATCGCCCCACAGAGCCGATGCAAGGTGTGAAAACCAGGGCCCAACCCATACCTAAAAAGAGAGAAGACCAGAGAACGATTAGCAGAGCACCACCAGAGACTGTCTACCTCACTACATATCTCAGAAATGAAAAGGTAAGGAACAAACTGTAACGCTTTACCATGGCCAGGAACAACCACATGATCTGCAGGTTTCCACAGATTTCAGCTGCAGGTACACAGCCCACTAAGTGACCTCTGGATCGGTTTGAGTGTATTCAGTAGTGAGAAGTAAGGAGAAAGAAGATAGGAGTACTATTGGGGCCAAAAATAGATTTTACTCAAGACCCTTTTGACAGCTTGCACATCACACATTGGAAGTGTAGCACATCCAACATGCAGTGCAATAAACGTGTTTGGTGTAGTATGGGCTGAAGTCAGATGGGGTAAAATTAGCATCATTTAGATGATGTGCAGTGAGAGGCAGGTAAAGAAGATCCTAAACCAAATGAGGTGCACTGACATGAAGGTATTTTGTGGTGTGGGAGCCATGCATTGAAAGGCAAGTGATGTGCAGTGAGATGCAGCAGATGTGCAGCATAATTGAGATTATTTCCAGCAATATCCAGGCAATGTGCAACACGCCCATGCCTTTGCTTCTGGTATGGGAGTGCTGTCTGAGGCATCTGCCTGCATCCAGGGCAGTGATTGGTTGGGGGGTTTGCCTTGAGGACCAATGACAGACCGGCAGGCTTCAGCCGGCCCACCGCCTCCAAGGCCCACTTCTAAGGCCCCTGTCAGCTTCCCTGTCCGCTGACAGGCCGCCATATGAGACTTCTACCACAGCCCAAACCCTTCCTGATGTTGCAACCCCAGGACTACTGGACTACTATGGCTCTCCTACCTCACTCAACATGGGTTAGTTACTTCCTCCTGACTGCCCTTGTACTCCCTTCTCTGGCAGTTATGTACTAATTGAAGTCTTTTCTGTACTCTCTCTTACCATCGAACCCCCACTTTCGTTTCCTCTAGGGCAGTGCCTTGCATTTGAATTGAAAATCAAACTTGGGTGTATTCTGCATATAACTTTTCCCATTGATTGTAATCCACTAGCCCAGTGACTGTTCCATACCGCTGTACTTGCATACTCCTCCCTCTGCCTCTTATCTCTTCCCACTCATGGCACTTTCTGTTTCTCCCATCTATTCCAATTGCTTCTCCATCAACTATCCTTCCCTTCTCACTAAGTCTGGAAAAAAGAAGTTTAAAAAGGATATCCTGGCCACCAACCCAGGTCTCCCTATCGCTGACACCTATTCCAGCGCCTCTTCCAGACAGACCCTCACCGACATCCTCTTTGATGTTCCTTCGCTGGATCTATGGACCCCACATATGATATCTGTGCTCTGTCCTGTCTCCTCCTTTCCCATTAATGGTGGCACTCACTGGGATGTCCTCATGGCTTCCTTTGACTCCTCCAGAGTCATCCTCAATGTCGACCTAAATGGCACTGTCATGGTCCAAGGTCCTCAGGCCAATCTCCTCCTCTTCGATAGGAGGTTCCCTCGCCTCATCAACTTCCTTTCATCTCCGGCTGTCCCCTCCTCTCATTCCTCGGCTACCTTGCCCACTACTCCCTCCTCTGCCCCACTTCAGGCTACCTCCACCCCTCCGCAGGGCGTACCTCTGATTTGTACCCCTCTACGGAAGGTCTTTAAGGCAGGCAACCTTCTTCATCTTGTCACTCTCAACTCCCGCTCTCCTGTCAAACATTCCTCTGACATCTGCCACCTCTTGGAAGAACTTGACCTTGATGTCCTCGGTCTTACTGAGAGATGCTTCACGGCCAGCTCTGTCACAAGCTTTGACACTCTCCTCCCTCCTCCCTGTCCGCACCCAGATCCACCCGGCCCGTAGGGGTTGTAGCACTTATCTTTCCAGAGTGAATTCCTGCCACTGTCATTCCCACAAAGACCTACTCCTCTTTCGAATGCCTAGGCTCTCACTCTCGCCTAGCCACTCTCTTACTGTTGCTACTATATACCGACCCACCTGGTCAAATCACCTCTTTTCTCTCCGAGTGGGCTGACCTCTCCTCCTCCCTCCAGGCCTCTAAAACTCAACTCCTCTTCCTTGGTGACCTAAACATCCACCTCAATTCTCCCTGTCCCTCATCATTGCTTTTTCGCGAACTCTGTGTTAGGCAGAAACCTGTGCAGTTCCCTTTGGGAACACTGCAAAAGATTTAGGACTACAGGTGTTAGCAGTAAACCCACTTGGTAGCAGTCTGTACCACCCAGATTTACCTGGTAGCTGTGGCTGAGCAGTCAGACTTCCCTCAAGAAGAGTTAGGCAGTATGCAAAGTATACACAATAGGCACTCAGACACAATAGCACAAGCAAACACTGACCAGAGCTTTGGTATCAAGGTATATAATTATTTATTTAAAAACACACTGATTGAAACACTCCAGCACTATTATTGTAAATCACTCTCAACACAGTTACTATTATTATATATACAATCCCTTATTCCTTATCAGACAAGTCTTAGTTAACACCACTTATTTCCAGACAGAGGCGAGCGCCTAACTATAGATGGCACGCCAATAAGTTAACGAAAAAGGAAGGGAAAAAGGCAGAATGTAGGAAAATACACCACACTAATACTTAGGAACTCTTAAGCAAGGCAGGAAAGTCAAAAGTTACTTGTGAGCCGAAGTCCATAGGCCGGGCCCACTCTTGGAGAGAGCAGAGCACATATGCACCCAAGATCACACAATGACAACAGGCTTAAAAAGTCTTGCAGGGAGTTCAGAAAGGTTTTAGTTAGGCTCAGAAAAGTTTAGCCAGGGTGTCCCAGGCTAACCCAGGTTCGAAAGCCGGGGGCTAAATCTACCCCGTACAGTCGGTTGCAAGGGAAGCCAGGCGGAACACGGTACCTTATGTGGAAAGGATCCTCCAGCGGGGGCAGTTGTTCCTGGCAGCGGGTGCAAGTCCCGGCGTCGTCCAGAGGAAGAGAAGATCTCGACGTGGAAGGCAGGTGAAGGTCGTTGCACTGCCAAGGAAGAAACCAGCCGCAGAGTTTTCCGGTTAAAGGTACTACCCTTCGATTCGCGGTAGTGATAAAACGTGGTATCCCGGTTGCCGGGGTGGTTGGCACAGGCAAGGCGGCCACGAGATGTTCCAGGAAGCGAAAAAAGGAAGCAGACTGGTTATCCCCACCAGCCGAAGGAAGAAGACTCTCCGGGCTGGAGATCTCCTCTGTCGTTGGGAAAAGTGGTGAGACGGTTCAGCAGGGCTCCACCGGTGGTGTTGTCGTAGCAGGCCGGCTCAGCTTCTCCCTCGTTGGATTCTTAGGTCCTGTGGCGACTTCTAAAGTTCCAGTCCCCAAAGCCCTGCTTTTATGCAGCATACCCCCATTCACTCAGCCTAGCTGTCAATCAAACATGCTAAGTGGTGAGCCGGCCGGCTCACCACTTGGGCCAATCACACAAGAGTGCGACTTGAGTTACCAAGGTAACTCAGTCCAGGGTGCCTAAACCCCCTCCCACACCCCCTGTGGTACCCAGACAGAGTGGCACCACTTTTGGAGGCTTCTGTGGAGAAGCCCGCCAAAAAGTGGAACAAAGGGCTCAACTTGGGTTGGAGTCACAGAAGCGAACACAAACGCCATTTTAGAACCGAGTTCTGGCAAAAAATACCAACCGGAGAATTAATATTAAATAAATAAACCAGCGGTATGTTCGAGGCTATAGGAATTAAATAATTAATGTTGGTAGCCTCGAACAATGGGAAAATCCCATAGGAAAATATTTGCGGTCGAATATAAAAAGTAGTATCCACTGCCACCAGCCAAAACTCGATCAGGGGGGACGGAGACGTGCCCCCTCGACTAACAGACACCGGGGCAATCGAATTGCCCCGGCCAGTACGTCCACAGTATGATGGTTTGTACTGGTTCTGTTCAGAATTTGAGACTAGTGAAGTCAATGGTGACTTTACATGCCCTGGGAGACAGTAGTCAGTCCCAGGGTATGGAGTCTATACTGGGGGGTCACTATGACACCCCTGTATTACTGCACTGAGGGTGCTGTGTAACACACATCACAAAAACACATGAAGCCCTATGGAGTAAAAGACCCCATAGCCCATTAAACACATCTAGAGTCAAAGAACCACAATCAAATCATGCCCAAGAGTGAGGGTAAAAGAGTCTCAGTCTTGGCAGGAGAAAAAAATAAACCCCAAAAATCCATCAAAGCTGCTGGGGGACTCACTAGGTTAGGAAATTCAGCCTAAACAGAGAATTCTCCCTAACACTCTGCGATTCCCTCACTCTCTCTATCCTCCCCCCTGGCCCGACGCCCTCTGCAGGTCACACACTTGATGTCTTGATCTCTACTGGCCTCCCCCTCTCTATCCCTCTGACTACTCCTCTCCCCTGGAGTGACCACTGCCTCCTCTCCTCTCATCTCTCACTCTCTTCCCCCCAAGCCAAGCCCACCACAACACTGCCACCGACCTTCTCGGACATCCGACCTATGAAGCGTGTGTCAGTTGAGGCTTTCGCTGCCACCTTCTTTCCCCCTTCTCCTCCTCTGGCTGACTCACACCCTGACACAGCCCTATCCCTTCTCTACTGTTCTATTTCTGATACTCTTGATGCTCTTGCCCCTGTCATGAGGATCCGCTTGAAGTCCAAAACCAAGTACAATTCCTGGTTTGACTCCGACCTAGCCAAACTTAAACGTAAGTGTAGGTCGGCTGAGAGGAAATGGAGGGCATCTTGTTCATCCTCTGACAAATTGGCCCATCGCCTGCTCCAAAGGCAATACCGACGCTCTGTCCTCACCAAGAAGAGAGTCCACATTCAAGCCTATGTCTCGGCGGCATCTAACAACTCGGCCGAACTCTTTAAAATCTGCAAGGAGCTGGCCAACCCTACTGCAGTCTCCACCCCTCCTGTTGCCTCCCAGGCTCTCTGCAATGCCCTTTCCTCTCACTTTATCTCAAAACCTCAGGACATCCTGTCCACCCGCACTTCGCCTTCCCTTCTCCACCCCTCTCTGTCTCTGCCTGCTGATCCTCCTTCAGCCACACCCCGAACCCTCTCTCGTCCGTTCCTCATTTTCCCCCAGATGAGGTTGCTAGACAAGTCTGATCTATGAAAACCTTGTCAAAGGTTCATCCCTGCTCCTCTAACACCACCAAGGACCACATTTACACCCTTGCTCCAGCCCTTGCTGACTTTTGCAACCACTCTTTTGCCTCTGGATCCTTCCCCTCTGCTCTGAAGCACTCCCTTGTGCATCCTCTTCTCAAGAAACCCACAGCTGATCCTACCTGTCCGGCTAACTATCGCCCAATTTCCATTACTCCCCTTCTGGGTAAACTCCTGGAAAAGCTGGCCATCTCTCAGCTTAACCTTCATTCCGACTCTTTTGGCTGTCTCCATGACCACCAATCTGGCTTCAGAGCTGCCAGAAGCACGGAAACTGCTCTCCTGAACATCCGTGAGGATCTGCACTCCAACCTTGATGCTAACATTCCCTCTGTCCTCATCCTACTCGATCTCTCATCTGCCTTTGACACGGTCAACCATACCATCCTGCTCAACAGTCTCCGTGATAACCTAGGTATCACTGATCAGGCTCTGGCATGGCTGACCTCTTTCCTCTCTGATTAACCCTCCCAGCTCAAACTTGGGTCCTTCCTATCATCTATCTCCCTCTCTACGTGTGGTGTTCCCCGGGAATCTAACCTCTCGCCCTGGCTTTTCAACCTATACTTGGCAACTCTCGCCCACTGCATTGCCATTTTCTGCTCAAATTTCCAGTGCTACGTTGACAATACTCAACTCATCTTCAGGCTGCCCTCGGCCACCTCCTCTCCTTCTCTCATCTCTGATTGCCTTACTGCCATTCAAGATTGGTGTTCCGCTAACGATCTCTGTCTGAACGCCAGTAAGACTGAAATTCTCCTCATCGGGACACCTTCTCCATCTTTTCCCCTCACTCTCTGGCCGGCCTCCCTTGGCCCTCCTCCTACCCCCACCTGCGAGGTGAAAAACCTCGGGGTCATCTCTGATTCTACACTTTCCTTCTCTGCCCACATCTCTGAGGTCTCTAAAAAGTCAAACTTCCTACTGCACCTCCTCAGAGGCACTCTACCTTTCCTCTCCTTCCCCCAGAAGCTCAGTCTCCCAAGCTCTGGTTCTCTCTAGGTTGGACTATTGTTAACAGACTCTTTCTAAATCTACCTGCCTCTTCTCTCCGCCCTCTGCAACTAATCCAGAACAGGACTGCAAGACTTGTCCTTGGCCTCAAGCCCTGGGATTGTATCTCTCCAGCTCTGAAATCTCTCCATTGGCTCCCAGTGGATGCAAGGATTAAATTTAAAACCCTCTGCATTGTCCACAAGGCTTTCTGGGGCCTGAGTCCAAAATACCTTCAGCTATCCCTCCGTAAATATGTCCCCTCTCAAGTTCTTTGCTCCTCTTCCTCCAACTCCCTCAGGGTCAGTCATTTTTCTAAGTAACGAGCTGGGGGTAGATCTCAGTCTTTAGCTGGGGCCTTCCTGTGGAACAGCCTCCCTGCCACTCTAAAACTTGAGGAAAACCATCTCAGGTTCCGGGAGCACCTCAAGACCTTCCCCTTTGCTTCTGCCTTCGCCCCTCCTCTCCCCTGCTGATCTGTTCTCTCTTGGCTCCCTGCATCTGGACACCCCTGTCCTCTGGTCCCAGGTTCCTGCTCACCCTGCCACCCTACCGCATTGCCCCCGAGCCACCCCTTGCACTGGGGTCTGTATCTGTACCCATAAATCCTCCCCCTTTTTCCCCCACCTGCACTTATCAGACCCACCCTGTCTACTGCCTTAAACCCAGCACTTGCCACTTGGCTGCACTACCACTTTTGCTGATTTTATTACTTATTTATTTTATTATTTTTCCTGTTTCTCCTTTGCTCTGCACTTTACACTCCCCCCCCCCCCTTCCATGCACTTTTGCCCTCTCCCTCTCCAATGCACTTGCACATTCTCAATGCCACTGGGCCAAGTAAGATCATCGGTTTTGTTCTCCCCTGTTCCCCTCCCTTGCCTTGTCGCGCTCTGAAACACCTGTGTATGAGCGCAATATAAATAAAATATCACATTGTATATCATGTGGATTGAAATGCAGTAGATGGCAAGTGAGATTAAGGAGATACACAGTGAGATTGAGATGACGATGACATGCAATGAGATCAAGGTGATCTGCAGTGAGGGTTTATGTTAAATGAGCCTCTGCTATTTACATGCCCTCATGACTGATAACGAGTGATCGCTGATGACCTGAAAATTGGAAGGGATGTCATGGTTTCGGTCTGAAAGTTCAATGAAGTGCATAGTCCATACAGGCATTCCCCTTCTCCTGCCTTCTAAGTGTACAGGTTTGTTTACGCAAATAACATGCAGTCTGTGTGTAATGTGAAGCTGTGAATATGCAGTGTGGTGCATGCCATATGCATTAAGATACAATGAATGTGCATTAGAATAGTGATGGGGACATGTAAGCATCTGCAACGTTACACTCCTCTCCTTCCCCAGCTTCCACATCATTGCCACTGGAACTGGCCTCACCTGAAAGAAGTCCTATAGACAGATAGAGGTGCATCAGCCTGGTGGCAAAGGCAGCAAGGAACATGCCAAGGCTGGACAGGAAGGCACCCAACATAACCACAGGGCGGGCTCCATATCGACTGCTGAGGGCGCTCGCAACTGGACCTGTAGCAAGAAAGACACATGCCATTGCTTTTATATGGAATGGGATTCACCTTAAACACCACAGTGGTCACAAATCAATCCAGAAGAGCCAACAACTAGACCAAATACAATCTGTGAAGTTAACCAGTATCATCCCCTGAGACCTGTGCAGGAAGCAGGGCATGGTGGCTCCTCCTCCCCGTACAGGTAGCAAACAGGTTATGGTGATTCAAGACATCACACTTAGGTTTTGCAAACCTTTTTTATTCTGTGAGCTGTCTAAACTTTGACACACAGTTCTACAATCGTATCACTCATGTCTGAAAAGCACCAGTCTTCTGTGACAATGTGCCTATTTGTAAACGAGCAGTGGATGCATTGAACACCAGTCACTGCTAATTTAAACATATAAATCATTGCCAGGTCAGCCGTTCCAACGTGGGCTATATCTTATGGTAGCAATGAAAGTGAGAAATTGTAATGGGTTATGAACCGGCAGACACAGACCCCCAAAGAGATGAGACTGGAGGGAGTGGCCAAGCAGAAGGATATGCAAAAACCCTCCTCGCTAGCTCTCTGATTCAGGGTCCTTTCCCCTTCTCAGAATGCAACTTAATACTATTTGGTGCAGGATCCCTATTGTATTTTTGGAATTTGTATTGCGCACAGAATGGACCAAACCGTATAATGGTGCAGGTGAAAACATTATTCAAACAAAACGTAGTTAGACCCAAGTGTAGAATCGCCAGGATATAAGAAAAACCCTATATAAACAAGAAAGTTTTTAATGCTCTGTGGAATTGGTATAGTGAGCTAATGGTACTCAGCTCCAATGGTAGGGAGTTCCACAATTTTGGACCAAATACCAAGAATCTTCTATCTCCCCGGGATTTGTACACTGAATTGGGTATAGATAGAAGAAGAGCATCACTCGAACACAACTGTCTAAAAGGCTGATATGAATTAATCGGATCCCTCAAATATTGAGGGGCAATACCATTAACACATTTAAAGATAAGGCAGGCAGCCTTAAATCTGAGGCGATCCTCGATCAGAAACCAGTGCAGCTCATGATGGAAGGATGACACATGGGCAGTTCTGCCCAATTTATAGATCATCCTAACCGCTGCGTTTTGTGCTTTTTGTAGTCTGTAAATTTGATTAGCCCGGAATTCCCAACAGCTGACTATTACCGTAGTCCAAATGCGCTCTAGTCAAAGCACCGTCCACGGTCACATGATCTTCTGTGGGGATATATGGAGGAGCTTGGCGTAGGAGTCTCAGAGCAAAATGCACTGCCTGACCTTGGCTCCTACTTGACCTTCACTACTAAGATCCTTTTGCCAAGTACAGCCAAGATTCTTTACCCTAGATACAAATTTTAAGGTCTTTCCCAAAAGAGTTGGGATAGGCAATTTCTTGGCTGCGGTCAACGGTTGTCTTGAATCGAACAAAATAAGTTTGGTTTTAGCTGCATTGAGCTGTAGTTGATTTTTAGACATCCATCTGCTAACTTCTTCCAGAGACTGTTCTAATCTACTAAATGCCTCTACAAAGTTGATCACCCTGATAACAACCTGGGTGTCATCTGCATAGGAATTAAAGTTTAGCCTATAATGTCTAAAGATCTCCAAAAGAGGGTGAATGTACAGGTTAAACAACAACAGTGAAAGGGATGATCCCTGCGGGATCCCACAATTCAACCTGATCAGATATGAAATAAACTCACCTAATTCCACCTGTTGTTGTCGGTGTGTCAAAAATGACCTAAACCAGCCTATGGCATGATCAGATACTGATCCTACCTCTTGCAATCGCGCAATGAGGATGTGGTGGTTCGGCGTGTCAAAGGCTGCGGACAGGTCCAACATTACCAAGAGGGAAAGTTCTGCTTCGTCTGCAGCCTTTTAAAATCATCCTGCACAGATAGAAGGGCAGTTTCGTTCCAAAACCTGGTCTGAAACCTGTTAGTCTTCCACAAATTTCTGCAGTTGACCTGTAACTACCTTTTCAAGTATTTTGGCTGGCCAGGGAAGCCCTGCTATAGGGCGAGAATTCTGTTGTGACTCAGAGTCAAGCGTTGGCTTTTTTAGCAGAGGGGTGACCATAGAGTGTTTTAAGCTGTCAGGTACCATCCCATTTGTCAGTGATTTGTTTACAAATTTGGTAACAAAAGGAGTCGACTCCTGAGCAAAAACGCTTTTCTGCATATGCAGGAAAAGGGGACAGAGAATCAATAGTAGGCTTAAGGGTCTCCAACATTTAAAGGCATGGTCTAGTAAAAATGTTTATTGTCCCAACGGGTCGGCCATGTTTTTTTAAGCCTAAGTGGCTCGATTTTAGAAAACTTTCCTATGGACCTTACCCGAGTTTTCGTCCAATAAACGCACGCGAAAACAAGCACCAGGGAGCAGCCATTTTCTGATAATCCTATCTTTTCCCTGATCGCCCTGGCGGACCTGCTTTTGCGGCACTAAATCAATTCCCCCGCCACTGAGCCTGTCATCAGCAGACTCGTAGCGCCCATTTCCCAACGCCAAAGCACATCTTGTGTCAACATTCGCTGCGCTTCAGCTAATGACGTGTCGCCATGGAAATGGCAGGACGCCTCTCTCCTCATTAAGTATAAACAGACCGTTTCACAACACACAGCAGCAGATTTTCGATTCCATTCCTCTCTCTGTGTTACTTTGAGTATTCTGTGACTCGTTTCAGTGCTCAGGTCAGGTACCTTCGCCGCTTGTAGCCCGTGTGAACAGATATCAGTACCACCGCTATACAGTATTTTAGTTTGTTTAACACACAATGGCTACAATAATTCCCTACATGTACGAGCCCGAGTATACCGAGGAGGAACTACTGGAAAGGGAAGCACGCGAAAACGATGGGGATTCGGACGGCAGTTGGCAGGACGAATCAACAGATGAAGAGCCTGGGCCTAGTCGAATGGACGGCGTCTCCACCTGGTGCACATGCAACCGGTGCGAGCTAATGCCAACTGAGGACGAGAACTGCTGCTGCCGAGAAAACTCGGGATGCCTGGCCTACATTTCGGAAGGCGAGCCACGACCGCAATGCATCACCGAGCTGCCAGACTTCAGGGCAGCCTGCCTCACACGGGCCGTGTTGAGAATAATGATGGTGCTTATGCACAAATTTCGAGCATCTGTTCGTCCTCGTAATCCGAGTAACGAGTAAGTATACTCTGCTTGTCATGCCACTCCTATTTCATGTTCTTCTACTATATCCAAAATGACATCTACATATCATTGTAACGCATGTAAGTCATTCAATAGTGTGCATTGTCTAGATAACATTTGTCCGTGTAAAATGCCATTAGTTACAAGAATTGTCATTGACAACAAACGTTTATTAAACTTATCTGGGTCATTTAAAAACAGTTTGTTTCATTCCTTTTCACAGGTGGTACAGGCTGGTGGCCTATCGTTCCTTTACATGGTGGCTTCACGGGAGGCTTGGACACCGCGTTCGAAGAGTGATACCCGCCTGTGCCGTTCATGCCATTAGAGAAACGTTCCCGAGTGACAGCGGTCAGTACAGGGGATTTTCTCTCGCTATGCTGCACCCTGACCTGTATAATCTTTAAAGTCTTGTATTTTTGTGTCATGAAAATAAGATACAAAATAAAACACCACATATATTTTAACAACGTTTGTCTCGATTTTTTAAATGAATCAAGTGTGTCTCCATTCAAGGATGGATGTCAGACATCTGTGCTCCGAATGGGTGAAGGTCTGGTTGCTGTGAAGCAGGGTGGTCACTATCTAAGCTAACATAACATATTCTCGATAATGCATGCACTAAATAACACTTGTTCAAAGTCTTTCAGTAGGTTATGTCTCTATAAAAGTCACACATATATCTATACTAACAATTACCATTGGATTACACAGGCCCTAGGGTCTTGGCCACTATAATACACCGGTTGAAGTGTGGGTCTGTGCTCACAAGAATCTCCGGTATGTGGCATTTATTATTGATAAGCAACGATATACTATCATTGATATAAAGGCGATACACTGTATATTGATATAAAGGCGGTTCGCGCCGGTGGATGCGCGCTGGCATGGGGGGCTGTGACGGGCGCAAACGGCCAAGGTGCCAAACTACATGTTCACTTCAAAAGGTGTCCCACGCCAAGGGGCCATCGGTCACATGGCCTCGACAGACCCCGTGTCTCCAGGCAGGCCTCCCCTGAGGCAGGCCGCCCACCTGCAATCCACAAAAGTGTGTCTCCATTCAGCAGTCTTCCTGTGCCTTATCTGCACGCCCCAGGGCCATCCATCCCACCCCCCTCTATCAAAGGCGGTTCACACCCGGGGATGAGTGCTGGCATGGGGGGCTGTCCGGGGCGCGAAAGGCCAAGGTGCCAAACTACATGTACACTTCAAAAGGTGTCCCACGCCAAGGGGCCATCGGTCACATGGCCTCCTCAGACCCCGTGTCTCCAGGCAGGCCTCCCCTGAGGCAGGCCGCCCCCCTAATACCACGACATACATACGTCATTCATTCACAAACACACCCCAGTTTCTAATACTTTAAAAACCACTCGATATGTCTCATGAGAACATCTTTGTGCTTTGCAAGTCAACTCTTGAACGTGCTACCTGGGAACCACTGAGATCTATGCTAATCTGCTTGTCGTCGTGCTATCCGTGAACTCTGTGACCGACCGCTTCGAGCATACCCATCAGTGCGCTACCTGTGGCCATCCACCTATTCTCCCGCAACATACTGCTCTGCTTGCTGAACCCAACTGTTTGTTGGACAAGGTAAGGCCATGTATCCTGGTTATATTTCGCAGATTTTTAAATTTCTATCTATTTTCCAGTAGAGTACAAAATAGTGCTATGTTCATTGGTCTCATTGGTATTGACTTGAGTTTCCATTGCTATGCTATCAATAGATCTATTTATTTTCATTTGTGACTATTGTGATTGAATTGCATCCTTCGGGGGTCCAGTCAATAATGTTAGCATGTTTCCTTCTCGTGCAAGACAGAACATCCAAGGGACGAGTCACATGTTCAGATTTCAGTCACATCAATTATACATTTCTGCAACTTATGCAAATACTAAGCAGCACATAATGAACTAGTATAGTTCCTGCGACCAAAACAAACCTTGCATTGATCATTGTATGATTCATTTACTTTTGTATCAAATCTTTACTCTTGAAGATTGTATAATAATGTCGATATTTACTTTTCAGATTCATCAACAATGCCTGCCTGTTCGATTAGCGGTTGCCCTTCGAAGACCCATGCGAAATCTGAAGGAACTACAATGCATGTATTCCCGAAAACTGTTGATCGAATAAGAGAATGGGTCAGACATTGCGGATATCCACTGTATGAGCTGGAAAGTAGAGTCCAACAAGTCTTAGAGGACAAGAGGGGTGATCGATACCGCATCTGCAGCCGGCACTTTTCCTTGGACATGTACACAACTTCTTGGGTAACAAAGAAGAATTGACGGCGAACGACACGGAAATTGCGCGAAAACGCTATTCCCACTCTATTCTTTCACATTCCGCCACCGGTGAGTCAAGTGTCCGGATTTAGCTTTAGGCCTTGCGGTAGTGTGTAGCCGAATGGATTAATAGATATTGTAGGTGTTCTATCCCTTGTAATAATTTCGATATTGATATGAGTGTATACTTTTTTGAATAATGACATTTATCAATATATTCTTTTTCCATTTCATAACCCACAAACACAATGTATATATATATGGGGACAGGGAACTGTGCTGTATTGAGCATTTTTCAAGTATTCTGTCGGCTTACATGGCTATTTTTAATATTGGCATTTCATTATCAATCATTAATTGACCTTTACAACTTCTTGACTATCCCTTGAATCTGAAGCAAGAACATTCTACATCCTTGACGTGGTCGCAGTTATCAACCACTTCTAGCGCGTATCAGGTAATCTTACTAGGCTAATCCGCTACAGACTTGTTTTATGCATGTCAAGTAATAGTTTTATTCTATCGTGTAATTATTTTACAGAATGTTTGGTTACTGCTTTCCAATTAATATACACCTTAGTTATCGTCCACTGGTGTTTGTTTTCATTTATAATTAGTGTTATCCATACTAATGCAACTACTGTCTTTCAGGGAGATGCTGAAGCGTCCGCCACATCTACAACGTTTCTAGATGTTCCTCACCAGCAGGAGGTATGGATACTGACAGCTCCATCAAACGTCATCATCAGAGCTGGAATTCTTGTCGTTTGATTGTTCTACACAATGTTTCATTCGTGGTTAGCCGTTGATATGTACCTGTGCTGTCGACCCCAGGTGTATTTTATGTTTTCACAATTGTAATCCTCACTAATGCAAGTACTATGTTTCAGGCAGTTGATGGAGCGTCAACCCCTGCACTTGATGCAGAGCCTGACATTCAAGTATACGAATCGGCGCAACAGCTTTCGGAAGTGCGCACTACATTTGCAACATCCATAGATATTCTTCAGCAGCACGAGGTATGGATAATGACAGCTCCATCATGCGTGATCATATAACGTGATTCCATTTGCTATACTTTCTTCCCTATTAACGCAAGTGCTGTGTTTCAGGGAGACGACGGAGCTTCCACCACAATCACAACATCTCATTTAGATGATGCAGATGTAAAGGAATCGTTGAAATAAGTCGATGAAATGTGATCATATTTGGATTTTCCTTGATTCTTTTGGACAATGCATCTTTCGCGGTTATCTCTTTATATGTACCTGTGCGTTCGACCCCAAGTGTGTGTTATGTTTCCAATATTGAAAACCATACTAATCCAAGTGCTGTGTTTCAGGGAGACGACGGAGCTTCCACCACAATCACAACATCTCATTTAGATGATGCAGATGTAAAGGAATCGTTGAAATAAGTCGATGAAATGTGATCATATTTGGATTTTCCTTGATTCTTTTGGACAATGCATCATTTGCGGTTATCTCTTTATATGTACCTGTGCCGTCGACCCCAAGTGTGTGTTGTGTTTCCAATATTGAAAAGCATACTAATGCAAGTACTGTGTTTCAGGGAGATGCGGATGCCTCCTCTCCAATACAACCATTCATGGCAGTCCATGCAGAGCCAGAGGTATGGATACTGACAGTTCCATCGAAATAGATCATCACTGGTCGAATACTTGTCCTTTGATTGTTGCACACAATGTTTAAATCGTATTTGGCTATTGAGATGTACCTGTGTGTTCGTCCTCACGTGTGTTTTATGCTAACAATATTTTGATACATAGTAATGAAAGTACTATGTTTCAGGGAGACGATGGAGCCTCATTCCGTGCTGTCTATGCGGATACAGAAAATATAGTCCTTGCAGCGCAAGAGGAAGGGAGGACATGCGGAAACGAATCGGAGCTACAGCGTGCAGATGTTGAAGGTCGAGACAAAAAAGTTGCAAAGAAAAAAAAAACAAAAAAAGGTTAGTTACAAACAGTTCATAACTTTAAAAAAAAAATTGTGGTGGGGACTATTTTATGTTTTTTTCCAGTCAATTCTACTACACTCCATCTTGTGTTTAAACTGAACATCCCTTTTCCAATATCTCCTCCAGTTACCCGTGGGTGTCAGAACTATACACACACAGACAGTGAAGCGAATGAGAGATGTGGCTTGCCAGACCGTGTACACTATGGAGGAACTATTAATTGAGGCGAGGCGTGTTCAGGCTCGAGATGCTCATGTCCAATTGCCAGAACATGAATTAACTGTGTTTGGAGACTACAGCAAAGTTGGACCATAGCTACAGTGCGACCGGACCACCACAAGAAGATGTTATTGAATGTATTGAAGATAGCTCTGAAGTAGTTGCAGATCAATTTACACAATCTACACCCGCCAAAAATTTGCCACCAAAAAACCTGTCGACATTGTTGTGTTCTCCCATCAATGTTGAAGTAATAGATGTTGAAATGACAGTGAATGAACCAGCCGCAGCATCCATAGACGCATCAGAACTTGATATCAGCGATATTACTTTCCAATGTGTTGAAATCTCCACAACGTCAAAGGCCGAAACAACGTTGACGCAGGATGACAGTCTAATGAAAGAGAGCAAATACATTGTATTCGACAGTTGTTTGATGGAAATTATAAGTATGCTGAAATGTGTGCGTTCCATTAGAGGGAATGTATGTGGGAAGCCATTGATTAATGTGACTCGTCAAATAAAAGGCAGTAACGTCAAAATAGATGCCGCCTGTAGATTAAATCATAGGTTCTCATGGTCTGCACAACCAATGCTGGGGAAAATGCCAGCAGGCAATCTACTGTGTGCAGCTGCATCGCTTTTTAGTGGCTCCAGTTTTAGAAAGTTAGAGGCTTTCTTTCAGTTTGTGGGACTCCATTTCATTTCTAAAGCGCTGTACTACACATACCAACGTGATTATCTGTTTCCGGCCATTAGTGATGCTTGGAAAATTGAACAATTGTCTCTAGCAAGTACATTCGAAGTCAAACGATTCAGGCTAGCCGGCGATGGACAGTGCGATAGCCCTGGATTTTCTGCCAAGTACTGCACCTACCACTTTCAGGACATGGATAGTAAGAAAATTGTGAGTTCGGTGGTCATGCAGGTAACACAATGTACATCGTCAGTGGCCATGGAGAAACTAGGATTTATAAAATCAGTGGAACATCTACAATCGAGGGGGATGCACATCGACCTCATAGCCACGGATAGACACGTTTCAATTGCCAAGACAATGAGAGAGCAGTTCCCACATATTAAACATCAATTTGTCATATGGCATCTTGGTAAATCAATCAATAAGAAAATCTCGGCTGCAGGAAAAAAAAAGGTTTTGAAAGTATTTTGCAGTGGTCACATTCTATCACCAACCATCTTTGGTGGAGCTCAAAAACTTGTGAGGGGTCAGTGGAAATACTACTTGAAAAATGGCGGTCACTGATGCACCACTGTACCAACGTTCACCGCTGGACAGCAAATGAACATTTCCACCAATGTGAACATGGCCCTTTGTCCCCAGAGGAGGCACGGAAGAAGAAGTGGTTGATTCCATCTTCACCGACACACAAAGCCATGGAGAAGATTGTTTTCGACAAAACTCTATCAAGAGATTTGAGAGGACTGACAGAATTCTGTCACACAGGAGATTTGGAGGTGTTCCACAATATGTGCCTAAAGTACAGGCCAAAGCGCTTGCATTTTAGCTTTCGGGGCATGAAACATCGCACTCTACTAGCGGTCTTGGCCCATAACAGCAATGTCGGACGTGAACAATCTAGGACTAGGGGTAAAGTAAGGATGCCTCGCTACACTAAGGTGTTTTCAAAACGAAGTAAGCAATGGGTGATCAAACCAGTCTATGATGAAATGCAGTTCGACTTTGTGAAAGGCCTTATTGTTGCTGTGTTAGAGAAGCACAGATATGGAATTTTGGACGTTTCTGTACAGAGCAGTGATCCATTGCCACCGAACATTGCGACTGTGCCATGCCCACCCGATGCACAGCTGATTGTGAAGTACAAATCCCGGTTTAAATAATTGCAATACGATTGTCTTTTTGTAAATAAATGTTATTGTACAGTGTACCTGTAAACCTAACCCCTAACTTCACCATCATGGGTGGCGAACAAGCTGGGTGTCATCTTTGAATTCTCTCTATTCACCTCAAATATGTGTATGTATATATTTTTCTCATGTCTCATCTCATGTAAATGTAAATGCTGCGCACTGTTAACGGAGGGGAGGCTTGCGTATTGCAAATAATAAAACAAACAAACAAACAATAAATCTCACTTTTAACTCAACTCCTGTGGTACTTTATACTTTCCCTGACCTTCCGCCAAAAATTAAATGTCTCAATTTGGGCTGCAAAGCTCGCAGACAACGGTGACAAAATTGGGGCACTCAGAACGCGCCAGCCAAGCGGGCCGTGGCATTTGGGAGAGAAGCCACTTCCCATTTGCACATTGAGGCGCACTACATAGACGGATTCTAAACTTCAAGTTCTCATAGATGCCTATACTACGTGATGTTGCAAATAAAGAATGCGAAGGACAGCGCCCAGATGAGGCCCACAAGTCGCACTGGAAGTATAAGGGTCTATTGTTTTTTGACCTTGAGACAGGGACCATGCCGAAAGAACTACATTTGAAGGGAGTGCGCAATAACGTAAGAGACGATAAGGCAGAAAATTCAGAAACTAGACCGAGTTTCAGTTTTAGGTCAGTATACGAAAAATCATTGTTAAGAGCACGGTCTGTTTTACAGACTGCATTACGAAGAGACACAATGGAAATTTCAAATATAATGTAAGTAAATCTTTACACGCTTTTATACCGGAATGAAGATTTAATGAATGGATGCATGAATAAATGAATGAATGAAGAGCTAGGAAAAGCAATTAAAACTGTTCGTAGTGGGCACATGGGCATGCAGGTCCACTGGTCTCACCGATCTCGCTCCATGGCCCAGCCACTTTTCCCTGCACTACGGGACTGTCTCTGTATCCTTCAGCCCCTTCTCCCGGCATTTACCTTGCACTTGCCACCAGCTGGCCCTATTATTTAATTTGTATTCAACTAACCTTGTACAGCCCATCCCCATGCGCAACCAGAAAGACACCTGGCCTAGTAGGATCGTTGTCTGTCTGCCCTTGTTCCCCACCTGCCTCGTCACGCCTAGTAACACTTGAGTATAGGCGCGTTACAAATGCCATATCATATATCATATCATTCCTCACGCATGTAGACTGTCGTTTATCATTGTGTGTTGGCCTCGATTTATCTCGTTACTTTTCGCATTGATTTTAGAGACGAACATACTCCATTGAACTACCCTTGCAAGCAAATAGTTTCTGATCGGCCGTAATAAATAAAATGAGTAATATTAATGAAGTTCGGCTAGCGAGACTAATTATCATTTTTTTGTTTTCATAACAGGTATTTCATCCCTTACTGCCACTGCCATCTGTTTGAGACACCGGCGGATGGATTCTTCAGCAGACACCTGCAGCTTCGTGTCAACAACTGGAGCACGATCACCATATTATGGGACGATCGCCAAGGGCCCACATGCCCTTACGCTGTACTAGTGGCTAGAAGCAACATAACAACCTTTAGGCTGGACTAGTGCCTAGTTGATTGAACAGCCTTGCGGTTCACCGCGCTTCCAAAGTGATTCTTTTTACGAAAATGAACACCCTGTGTACCATAAAGGAACACCGCGTGACTCAAGATGAAATGGAACAGTTATTGCGGATACAGATAAAAGAAAATAAATGGCTTCCGGAGTTCATATGGCAATTGCTGAATATTCTCTAAACATTTAATGTCAAATAAATGTACTTAACCAAATGTACCGTGTTGCTGTTTCATTGTAAAGTACAGTTTCATATTCCGAATTGTGGCGCGCTGTGTTGTGAGTTGATCTGTGTTGGTTTCCGGGTTCTGTGTGGAGTTGCGCAGAAGACGACTGGGCGCGTTTGCCTACGCAGCACAGTAACGTCACGGGGAGAGGCGGGGAATATGAATGTTTTGATAATGTCAGGCTCAGGGGCGGGGGAATTGATTTAGTGCCGCAAAAGCAGGTCCGCCAGGGCGATCGGGGAAAAGATAGGATTATCAGAAAATGGCGGCTCCCTGGTGCTTGTTTTCGCGTGCGTTTAATGGACAAAAACTCGGGTAAGGTCCATAGGAAAGTTTTCTAAAATCGAGCCACTAAGGCTTAAAAAAACATGGCCGACCCGTTGGGACAATAACATTTTTTACTAGACCATGCCTTTAAGTGTTTTAGCTACCTCCTGAAGGCAGACGTTCTTTAAATCTGCACCACTGGTGCTGGGGAGTGCCCAAACTCCTGGAGCCTGCTACTCGCCATCAAAATGGTACATGACGTGCTTGCTCAGACTGGACTGGCTCTAGCGAAGGCCTGCAGGGCTTCCCCCTCTGATTGGGGTTGGTCTGTTCGAGGTGAGAGATCCTTCATAGCTGTCTAGGCCTTTGCCCCCCCACCCCTCTCTCGACTGAGTGCATCATGCTACATCAGTGAGGAAGATGCAGGAGCCGGGTGGCCATTGGGTGGAAGACTTGACACTTGACTCCTGAGGCAGTCATAAGAAGGGAGCCTCCCATCCCACTGCAAGTCCCTAAATCCTGTGAATGCCTTTGAGGCCCTGGGGGCAATGGCATACCAGAGAGATGGCTTCCCGGTGGCGGCTGAGACCTCGCTTCCACAAACCACCATTTGGGTGGTCTACATCTGCTCAGCACGGGTTGGGGTTTGGGTGGGTGCTTGATGGACCTCTGTGCAGGGAGAGCAAAGATGATTTATCCACAATACCAAGCATTTGTGCTCTGTCACTGAAACAAGGGCTCGAAGTAGAGAGAACTTTGTGCTGCGTGGCCTGTGTCAGACAGCACTGTTCCATCCATGCTTTGCCTCCCACTGTCCCCGGTCTTCGGGTGGTATTAGTTGCCAAGAACAGGCTTAGCTGGCTAACAAGGTTTTGTACTGGAAGTACTCTTAAGGATGGGAGGTAGGGTGATTTTCAACTCAACATACATTTCTGAGGCTCCTTGAGCTTCTATGTCCCATCTTTGGCGATTGGCACCATTTGTCTGCTTGTCTAGTCAGAAGTACATTTACAGCAACTGGGAAACAGATTCACACCTTTCTGTTGCTTGTGATCATACAGTTAAATAGATAAAAGCATTGACTAGATGGCTAAGACCTCGAACAAGCTGAAAGCAGTGAAAACAGCAGACATGGAAGAAATGATGTTGGCACAGTACCATGCCAGAAAACATAGCCTAGAAATTGCGTCCAGAATCAGTTGTCTACAGAGAATGCTGAAATGCACAAGGCATTAGCTACTAAACTAGGAATGATCTCAAGGTCTTGCTACAACCTACGAAAGAGTTTCTATAGATTTGTATAGCTATGTTCTTGTAGCAGAGAAGAGATTGGATGAGGTCAAGATCACCCTGTGTGACCAGGCTTATAGGTGAACCTCCTGGAGACAGGAAGATGGGGAAAACAGGTTGTGCCGCAATAATAAACGAATTGGAGACATCCCTAAACAGGTTCAGGACCAGCAGGTGGAGGAATTTGTAAGTGGACTTTTTAGAAACATCCTGTAACTAACGGATGATGCTAAAGTGTTGCTTGATCACAGACACAGATTGTCTTCTTCACTTCAGCAGTATAGGAATCGCCTCCCTGATGTTCTATCCCAAGTGCATTTCTCTCATGTGAAGGAGATGGTTATGGCATCATATTTTTCTCTGAGAATATACAGTTCAGGCATGTGAAAACTCAGCTGTTCTAGTACTTATCCCAAACCACTCTAATTACAATAGTTTTCAAAAAATGATTACCAGAATGTGCTAATTCAAGTTTTTTTTAGATTAGCAAACAAACTTATTTGATTAGCAATGTTGTACTAATATTTTAAATGTCACCAAATGTTATTTGTACCAAGACATAAAATCAGCATTTTTGCGTGCCGTTTAAGTAAGACATCAGTGATTGCCTGTAAAATGTAATAGGTTTAGGAGCAAAGAGGAATGGACAAAAATAAATAAAATTGATAAAAAATGGCTCTGAAAACATTTCTAAGGCTATGTGCAGCTGGATGCAGTCAGTGCTGCGTAGGGCAGTGGGCCTCTTTATGAGTCTGGCGGTAGCATGCCGGGAAAACCGGCAGGCTGCCGGCGGACCCGAAATACCATTCCACCTCCGTGATTGCTGGAATCACCAGGGCATTACAACCCTGGTGACCCGGTAATTCCGCAGGCGGAATTCCGTAAATCCACATTCCCATGGTGTCCCATAGGACTCCATGGGGATGGGGACAATGGAAACAATGGTTCTGTCTATGACGGAGCAGGTGTTTCCAATTCCGCCTGCAGGCAGGTGGCGTTACTCCCGCTAAGTCAGAACTGTTGTTTCCGGACCGGCAGACTGTAAATGAGGCCCAGTGTCCTTTATCTTGTATGCTTGACCCATCATTTGCTGTGTAAGGAGCAGTTCAGAAGTTTCATAAAACCACAACGTTCACAACTGGGGGTGGGGGGGGTCTGGGAAACTCTCTACCAGCACGAACACAGCCCATTGACTTGTTCTTGGGTGGATGGCCCCTGGGAGAGTCTCAACCAAGTCTAGCTCACTGTTCTTTGCACAGAGAAGAAATATCCCCACATATCAGTCTTTGTCCTGCCCAGGGGCAGTCCAGCACCAAAATGCTAGGCAATTCTCCTCTGAACAAGAGTACCACAGCAACCCCATACACGTGTTTCAGCCTAGTTGGGCATTATCAGTGAGGGGAATCTGTGTCTCTAAAAGCAGTGAGGAAGGGGTCCATGTCTGGAGTTGCCTGGTAATTAAGGATGAGACCCAAAGTTACTTGGTATGCAAAACAGAGGGTGTGGGGGGGGGGCTGGGAAACTCTCTACCAGCACGAACACAGCCCATTGACTTGTTCTTGGGTGGATGGCACCCCGAGTTACCTGGGGGCAACCAGACGTGAACTCCCTGCTCACTGTGCTCAGAGAGCCACAGCTTCACCTGACTGATGAGGCTCAACAAGGCTGAAACACGTGTATGGGGTTGCTGTTGGTACTCTTGTTCAGAGAGAAATTGCCATAGCATTTTGGTGCTGAACTGCCCATGTGGGCGGGACAAAGACTGATATGTAAATGGATATTTCCCATCTGTGAAAGGTACAGTGAGCAAAAATGGTGTGCTGCAAACTCTCATCTCAGAACAGGTTATCATGCCATGTTCTTTCTGGAGAGGAGCGCCTGCCACCTTTTTTGAAATATTCACAAAGTTCACAACTTTAATGGAACGTCATAGCTTGAGAATAAGTACGGTGGTCAATCGCAGGCAATCGGCCCTCCCTCGGGGTTTGGGCAAGTGGGACCTCACTGGGAAAGACTCCCCCCTTAGGGGCTAAGGACTCCTGCTCCTGTAAGGAATTCCTTAAATCATTCATCCACCATTGTTACATATATGGAACTATCAGAGCTGAAGGTAAAACTAAAATAACCCATTATGCATGAGAAGAAGGCTCTGTCTCTTTAGGAGACACACAAATAATGGAGACTAGTAGGCTAGGTAAAGAGCAATGTTCCCTCTAATCATTTTTCTCCAAGTGCGAAATGTTTGGCTTTCGCGCGCACATTATTTTCCATGTGCGCAACCGACTGAGCTAAGCCACTTTGTGAGCATGAGTATTTAGTGAACTATCATCTCTGAAGTGAGTTTGGAGGGGAATTTTCCTTACCAAACCACTGCAATTCTTTGCAAATGAGTGTAAAAGGTGCATCTCACAGCACCTTTTCCAAAGATATAGGATTTAAAAAAAATATATATTGTATACGTGGTTCAAGACGTGCCACAGTACCTAGTAAAAGTACTCCTGTGCAGAGAATAACATTATGTATATGCACAAAAAGTATTGTATGCTCAGTTAAAACAGGTTTAGCTGCAGCTATTCATTTGTCAACAATGCTCAGAGACAATGAAGAAAGTGTTTGATGCCACTCGCAAAAACCCTAAAGTTTATTACTAAAATCAAATATTTCTTATCATTACTGATGCGGTTGGCAACAAATTCAGACAGGATACAATATTTGCAGAGGGAAGAATGGCAACTAAAAGGAATGCAGCAGATAACATGCCAATAAGAATTCTGGTGCCACTTTCATGAAGTAACGCAAGGGCCAGTAGACCATGTCTCTCTTAATTATGAAACAAATAATGTAAGGGTGATAATTGCATCAGTTACTGCACCACAGAATAGGATGATCAACGTTCTTGGGCCTCTGTTTACTACCCACATTACATTGTCATGTGCACAGAGCTTTGACAACACTTACTCAAAATTAGCTGTATAGCTGGGAAACAATGAGCATATAGGAGCATACTCCCTGCTCCTACCCACAAAAAAGGTCCACTGAATTTTGGAATCAATGACCAACAGAGCAGTGGGATAGGAAAGATCTCTAATAATATGACTGCCCACACTCAAGAGGAATTGTAAGGGAAAAGAACATATTTGAATAAGCATAAAGTATCCATATTGGCAAAGCTAATTATTTGTTTACTCCCTGAACAATCATAGGGAGTAAAATCTTAACAGTGCCCTGATGTAACCCCGATGTAGGAAGTGAAATGACAGGGCAGATAATACAGCCTATAGTTTTGCCCACCCTTCCTCAGCACAGCATAGAAACAATTCAACAAGAGCCTTACTGACGTTGCTTATGGAGACCCGTTGAAGAAAATCACATTTACTTGCTTTTCAAATTAGTAGCAGTAATGCTCAGAGGTATACAGGACCTCGCTTCTGCAATTCGCTGTTATCAGTTAAACAAGATATACAGGGTTGGCAGAGGCTATAAAATTCGAACACATATTGAAAAGCCCTCAGCAGCTGAGCAAGGAAAGCAATAGTAGGGGCAGTTTCCTGTTACTGGAGTTTTCTATCCTTTAGCAAACACAACATTTCCTTCACTGTAGAGTACTGCCAAAATGCTTGATGTTCACAAGAAGTGGAAACAGGAGGAGAAGCAAAACAGTAGACCGGTGGTGGCGTGACCACGACAAATACATGGCGGGCAGGCCGCCCATCTAACAACGCTGAATACCTCCAGACCAGAGTTTGAGAAGCGTCCTGCGACCCGCAGTCATTTATTGGTCACCACGAGAAAGCAGATACAGACAAGGAGGTGAAGCATGTGAGATTTGAGACCAAGAAGAGAACACGAGCGAAAGATAAGCCCAAAAGCATCCCTCTCCGAACACAGAGGTAACGGGGAGAAAGGAAATACCGGGGGGCCGCTGGAGCATCATTATGGAACAAGAGAAACTTGCCCCAGTGAAATTGACAAAGTACCAAACTGTCCATTAAAGTTGAACTGTATTGATGTGATCAGGAAGATAACAAGTTAGCCTCAAAGAGAAGTTATTGAGGAGTGGGCACAAAGAGAAACTCGGCCCAGTGAAATACATGAGACATTAAAGATAGAAACCTTAAAATAGAAAGGGGAGGGACAGAGTGTTTCCAAGAAAGAATAAGCCTCAGAATGCAAATGTTCAGGACGAGATACAACCCCAGGGAAGGGGAGAGGCCAAGACATTAAGGAGGAGTGAAGAGTCACTAGAGTTAAAAGGACATTTATACTATACCAGAATCAAAGAAGGAGTGGCAAAAATCCTGTGGAATGCTTACCACCAAGATGGGAGACCAAGCTTAAATACATTGTAAAGGAGCTACAAGATCTGATCAAAAGGATGGAAAGAGACAATTTGAAGATATGTTGAAGAAGAGAACTAGTGAGGGAATCAGGATATTGACATATTAGGATATCACAACTGGGGAGAGATTCTCCCAAGATAAATTAAGTTTGTTTATATAGTGATAGGGTCAGGTAGGAGTAGTTTTGGACAGAGGACACTTTTCAGTTCGGACTTCCTGATGACTGACGAGCACCTTTAATTATTTATATAGTCTAGGAAATCTTTCAAGCAATATGGAAAGTTAGGCTTTATTAATATTATTTGAATACACCAAATTCATAATGTCCTTGAAGTGTCTGCCTCCTTTTTCTGACCCACCACAGTATGTAGTATAGTTTTGCAGCAGGCAGGGTAGTTAACTTCATGTGGACAAAATGGCCTTTGCCTGTCATTGATATCAACTGTTTACAATATATCGTTAATTACCACTTTCGGGGTAAGGGTCACTAACGGTGCTCAAGCCTGAGTCCGGTAAGCACAAGTGCATCTATGAAATCAATATTGATCAATATTAGCACTTAGAGCTGCCATTTGAAGGTTCCGATCATGTTTTGCTTGTTTATAAGGAGAAGCAGGTTTTGAACAATTCATGTTTCCCTTAAAAATAAATTATCCACATGTCCGTTATTGGAAATAGGTATTCCCAGGACTTGAATGTGAGCAAGGAGGTGTGCAAGTAAGTGATCAGGGGTCAAGGTGTGACACTCCAGTGGAGACTTGGCCTGCGGCACCGTCTCCAAGGACAGGATGAAGGCTGAGCACAGGCTAAGCGCCACAGCATGAAATGTGTTCAGCTTCTTGCAGAATCTGCATGTGTTCCCATCATCCACATTGGCCAACACTCCCCACAGGTGCAAATTATGCAATCATAATCATAGAGAAAAGCAAGCTCTGGAGATTAACGACAGTGTATGGTATTGCAGTAGATCTTGAGATGTACACACTGTGTGGAACTATTGATCACCTCTTTGCATAAGCTTCTATTTCGCTTTTGTCTATTCATTAAGTAAGAGGAAAGAAAGTCATGAGCAGAGTGTATGGTGTAGCAGGCAGAGAAATTGGCAAACTTGGTGGAATATAGTAGTTTTGTAGCCATCTCACTTTCAGGGGAGCAGGTATAAAGCAACCAGGTGATGCGATAGAATGTCAAGGAGTTTGGGATCATCTCATTAGTTGAGAACCAGTTGTACAGATGTATGCAACCAGCATGTCACAGAACTAGACTTCATCAAAAGCATTTAGCGTTGTGACGAATTAAGTGATTCAGTCACTTCCCCCAAGGGAGGAGCCCCTTCCTGTGAGGCTAGGGAGGTGTGTGTGCTGCAGACCATTCCCCCTAACGGTGGTGGTAAGCGGAACCTCACAGGGAGAGACTATCCTCTTGGGGATAAGGACTCCCTTTCCCATAAGGAGCTCCCTTCTCAATATCCCCTAAAACCTAGTACAACGTCATTAACTGCCAGACAAAAAAACTCCTCTTACATGTATTATCGTAATATAATACCAGAAGACCAATGTCAACCTGATACTGTGAAGATTAAAAACATGAGAGTAATGAAGAGTAATTGTCTGTCAAATACTGACACAAAGAAGCCAGGAGGCATAGTGAATATGAATCCAACACAAAGGAAGGACTTTCTTTGGAAGCTGGGGAAACCCCAGCAGCGCATTATAAAAAGAGGAGGATCAAGAGAACAAGGAAGGGAGACCCGGGAGTTTCTAGCCGGCTAGATTGAGGAGGCTGGGAAACCAAGGGAAGATGCTGCTTTGCCTGTCCAAAAGCAGCTATGGAGAAGAAGGGACAGCAGCATGCTGCCAGACTAGCAAAGCGGAGGCAATCCATACTATTCCCAAGAGGGACGCTCGAGAAATGCCAATGGAGAGCCTCATCATGGCGTGCTAAGAAGGTGATACACTAAAAACAGACCCGAAAAGGTCTATTCAGGGGGGTAGAACCCAACAAACAAACCAAAGGAAGAAGGTGGTGGCGTGGCACGGAACCGAAGGAAAACCTTTCATCGCTGAAACCCCCCAAAAAAACAAAGCATGTCAGAAGAGCGACACGGGAGGAACCAGAGAATCATAGAGGAGAGAAAGAACGCACAGAAAGACACAGAACCTCTTCAATAAAGGTATAGGGGAGTGGAGAAGACCCGGGGAGCAAGGCGGAAAGAGTGAAGATCACTCATGGACCCTGCATCCTCTTTCCAGTGATTGGCAAAAGTATATAAAGAGTGAAGATCACTCAGGGACCCTGCATCCTCATCCCAGTGATTAGCAAAAGTATGAGAAGAGTGAAGATAACCCAGGGTACCAACCTACTCATCCCAGTGATTGGCAAAAATTATACCAAGTATTTAAGAGTACAGGATACATGCTCCTGTGAGTTGCAAGAATGGGAGAGGAAGAAAAGTAAGACAGGGACTTTGTCTACACATCCCTAGAAGAAGAAAATGGTTTAGAGAAACAGGGGGAACAAATACATCGGGTCCTGTAAAGACCCATTGAAAGAAGTGAAAGAGCTATTACAAGGAATAGCAAGAGACTATTTGAAGATATCCTAGTGAAGAGACTTGTGCCTAGAAGCATCCCCCAGGAAAAGGAAGTCATTCCGCTGAACCTTTGGTAAGTATTAATAGCGGAAGTGTCAGCTTAGGCTAGTTTTGAGAGAGGATGGACTATTAAATTGGCGCTTCACATCTGAAAATGAGCACCCTAGTTTAGTTTTGTTAGGTAGAGCATCCCATAGGCCAGAGTTAATGAGACATTTTTTCTATTATGTACATAAAAGTAAGTTAAGTTGAACATGACACCTTATAGTCTTCCTCCTCCTCTGACCTACAACACTGTGTGATCATGTACATTTTCAAAAGTGTTAACTCATCACTATAATGTACTTTTCCCAACAAAATTAAAAATATAGTTTATACTATGAGATTGAGATACACCAACTTAAACTTTACTGAAAAACACAGAAACCATGCAGTATTTTACACTAGCAAGACTGTAATTATGCATTACGTAACAACTTACATTTTTTTAGGAAGGGAATTTCGGGACCAGTTTAAGAAAAATAAAAGTTAACACATTCTTGTATTTGCCTTCCAGGACATAGTTGGCATAATAAAAGTATCATCCCGATTACTTCTGGTTTGCAATTATTATTGTAAGGAACTCATGGTGGCAACAGTAAAGACAGAGACAAGAGATCAAAGTTCAAGGGTGTTAATTGAATTTTATAATGAGTAAGATAAACGCCTAATCTAAACCTAAATCTAAGATGGGAGCAAGCTACGACCATCAGTCCTAGTGGCTTTTTTGCAAAATAAAAAGGTCCTATACTAAAAAAAAACTATTGCCAATTCTTACCACTAAGTTACAAAAAGAGTGTGGGATAATGTTCACCAGAAAAGAAGGAAGTGTTCACAAAAAGATAAGTCAGCATGGTATGGCTGGGTCTCCCTTCCCGTTTTTAGTACAGGACAAGGTGGGGCGTCTGAGCACAGCACACTCCTTGGCACGAGGCTACAGTTCCATTCAACGATACCAGGACCTTCAGAGGCCAAGTCTCTTTTCTACAAAGTCTCTTGCCTTAGAAGGCCTGCTGCAACAAAACAACAGACAGACAGATGTGCTTTAGGTAATCTTGCACCTTGGGCGATTGCTCTTCGCCCCTTGGATCTCCCTCGGGTGGGCTCAGATCCTTCTTGCAACTTCAGGTACACTTTTGCAAATTTCACAGTTCACTTTATGTTTAACACAATGCGGGATTCACTCTCCTTAGCTTTCCCCTTGGCATCCCTCCGTCAGGTTCACAGAGCCATCTTTAACATAGTTCATGCTTTTACTCGCACTCTTATCAAAAAAGCAGGGGTTCCCTTCCCCTAGCTTTATTTCGACCACGGGTCAGCGACTTTCGATTGTACAAGGGATTTCACGTGACCCTTGTAGGACCACTCTGACACCTCACACCACCCTCTCCTAGGGCCTGCTGGTACTTTTAGTTTCAAAACAGGTCGCAAAAGAGTCTTTCGAATGAGCGCCCACGTGTCGCCGGACCCCTTTGCACCTGGACCTTAACTAGCCTTTCTTTAAAGTTCATAAACATACAAGTTTGTTGTCCCTCACTTCCCTGCGTTCATACTATGTTGCCGATTGCAACCTTGCGCTCAACACAGTTCAGTCCGCTATCAGCTTTTTCTGACTCACCGGCTGTGCAGAACCCGTTGGCTTGTCTCGAGTCAAGGACGGTATCCCGATAGCCAGCACGCCTCCCTGCCTGGTTTATCAATGCGGGAGGCCTCCATGCACCGTTGACATCTGCTGCCCCACACATCAGCTGTCAATCCTGGTCTTAGATTACCTCTTTCAGAGACTTCGCAGGTCTAGGTTGAAAAGGGCAAGGGCATTTCCCTCCTTGCCGTCCTTTCAGGTCTCGCCGCCTTTCATCTCTGTTTCAAACTGTCATCCTGGAATAGCTGCTTCCTCGTGCGGTTGTCCTTGTTCGTAGTGTGATCTCGTACTCTGCCTTTTATCCCTGTGGGGAAGGTAAAGGGTCGCCAGTTGTGCATGGTTATTGTCAATTGCTTGACTCTGCCTGCCTATGTATTGGGACATGTCAGGTAAACAGCTCTAGGGTGTCAGTCCGTTGTCTGTTACGGTGTGAGAAGGTGTTCGTGTTGGAAAAGGGGGGGTTAGAGCTTCTAAGTATTCTACAGGGTAGGATGGGGAAAAAGTGTTACAAGGAAGGGGGTACCGCGTCTCAACTGTTGGTGTCCCACCTCCACAACCTGAAGACCCCTCATCCAGGCGATAATCCCCCACTGGTCCACCTCCAGGAACTGGATCCAATAGCAATGGCCGTGTCCTGGCCACCTTGATGACAGATCTCCGGGGACCAGCAGGTGAGACACCTTCAGGTTTCTCACATTAGCAAACCAACAGAATTGCACAGCAAAATGCTATACGACACTGCTTATTTTATGCCTTGCAAAACAAAAGGAAAAGCCTGAGATTGTGATATCTTGGCTTCATGGCACAGGATTGATATACTGATGGGGGTTTGCCTTCAAGCTACTCTTCACTTTCAATCCCATCAATATGCCATCAAAAAGGAAAAGGAATCATTAACTCAAGAGACAAACCTGATTCAGCTGATGACCATTCTAAGAAGTCGACCAACAATGGGATTCATTAATTCATTCATTTTTATTAAAACTATATCAGCTATAGAACCATCAAAGTACAAATTGTGACAAATCTTCAGATATCGTCCCTTCTACCCTAATGGGAGATCTTTCACATGGGAGCAGGGCGGTGCATCCACAGTACAATTATCCCACTGGGAGTGGTAACCAGGGGTGGATCACATGGGAGAGGTAGCCCCTTGGGGGATTAGGGATGACTATCCTCAGAGAACGCGGTATACTGCTGTGGGTCACCCTCTCCATATCTACTAAAGCCAGATCCTTCTTACACAGTACCTGCATGTTTTATTGTAGAGTCAGGCCAACTAACACAATAGACTTGAGTAAGGTTCAGGAAAATCAAATTTGCCTTACACACACCATGAACATCGGTATTGGGAAGAAGAAGATGACTAGAAGTAGGAAGATTACTCCAATGAACTATGGTGAGCGGTCTAGTCTTCTGCTGTATCTCATTGGAACAAGGGAAACCAGGTAGAGGAAAACTATCCTCTGGAGAAGTGCTGTTGGAGAAGCCATGCTGGCTACTGTGAAGCCAGAAAGGGAAGACGCTGTGCACAGAGAGGGAAGAGAGACCAGCCATAGCCCAGGGCATGGGAACTACGAGTCTCACTCCCCAAACAGCCCATTGGGCGTCCCACGATCCCTGAAACAACAGCAAGCCGAAAGGAAACTCAGAGAGACACAGAGGTCCGCAGAACCGCGTACACTACCAGAGCCTAGCAAGGAAGTCCTGCTACCCGGAAGACGCGAACCGAACGCAAAGCTAGACAGGCAGATTGGAAGGGGCAGGAGGTCCAGGGAAGCTGGGAGAAGCTGAGAGAGAACTGACTGAGAGGCCAGGGGAACCTGAATAAAACAGACAGGCACCCTGAGTAAGAGACGGATAATACAAGGGACTGGGACCCTAATAAGAGATTCCATGAAGGGAGAAAGTCTAGCTTGGCAGGAGAATAAACCAAGCTACCCGAGAACAACATAGCAAGTCGAGGACCCGCACCCATATCTGAACGGGAAGCTTGAAAACTAGAGAATAAGACGGGCTGACACCCTGAGAGGAAGGAAGATAATATGAGAGTCTGGGACTCTAGCCCACGAGAGAACCTGTGAAAGAGAAAATACGGACTTGGCACAAGACTGAACCAAGCTATCAAGGAACTATACTGTGAGTCGGGGACCCACACCCACATTTGAAATAGAGAATAAGAGGGTCTGGGTCCCTGAAAAGGGAGAGAAAGAGATATACTAGTAATACAGACTTGGCAGAAGAGTGAACCAAGCTATCAAGGAACTGATAGCACCCAAATTTGAAACCGGGGATAAGAGAAAGAGAAGAAAATACTGAAGAAATCCATGCTTGGCAAGAGAGTAAACATAGCTGGTTACAAACGGTTTGGGACCTGCACCCATATTAGAATCAAAGGACTACTACATAGTCTGGGACCAGCAGGAACTCAACTGTCATATTCCCCTGGATAGTATTTGGCAGGAGAGTGTAACTGATCTACCTAGGGAAGGAACAAAAAAACAGGTTTCAAAAGGAGGCCAACTATTCATGAAAGAGTAGAAAAGGCAGGGAAATGGCAGACAAGTTCCCAGGCGGAATAAGTATTGTTTCTCAAGAGCCAACTTCTTAGCTTGAGAAGTGGAACAAGCAAGTATCCAGGGGACAGGAGTAATTCACTGGATATTAGAATAGTGTGTTTTTAGAAAGCGAACATTTCTTTTTATCAATGCAACCAATGACATTTAGAACTTTCCTTTGATGGAGACCTTTCATCACCACTTTTTCAGAAGAGAACGTCCTTGCACTTTAGATTTATGTTATTAGTGCTAGGGTCGGAATTAGGATTTTTGGACACGACTGTCACGAGTGCTTTATTTAGACATCCTGACAGTTTCACTAGTTTTGCTTGAGGCAGGGAAAGCCCTCTTAGCATTTAGGGACAGGGGGAATTTTTCCAACCCTCATATTATTTTAATAAAAGTTTGTGTCAACAATCATGGCACCTCTGTGTCAGAGCCTTCCTTCTGCACCCTTACAAAATATAAAAATAAAGGTATACATATTGATATGTAAAGCTTACAATTATGCAGATCAAGACATTAAAAGGTTCCAGAAAAGGTTTCAGGTTCATTGGTAAAAGGTTCCAGGTTCATTGTAAAACAGCAACTTTAAAATGATCCATATCTATCATCAGAGCACAGTCCTTCAGCACAAACACATGGTTTGACAAAAAAGTTAATTGTCAATGTTCATTAGTTCTTGGATCGCAAACAGCCAGGCCTGATACAAAAATGTACAAAGTGCGCTATGCATAGGTCATCAGTGTTTTTACAATAAGTGCCATGTCAACCTGCTGTATGTTTGTCAGCCTTAGTAATAAAAATAGGTAGCAGGATCGTAGATTCTTATATCTTACACAAAACAACAAAGTGAGTAAGGGTCTCTTCCGAGGCTCCACAGGCCCTACACGTTGCAGCATTAGCTGCATATCAAGTTTTCGTAAAAATGGCCACATGGAAAAAGTTGGTTCGAAATTCTATAAAAAGTCCACGGACAAAGCGGGGTATGATAGTGTCCAAATAGGTTTAATACCCTTAAGCATTTTTGTTCCTTAATTAGGGGCGATCTGTATGTAGCTTTTGGTATGCTTCTTCCATGAGGTGTCTAGATGCCTCGAATCTGGCACTGTTCACTGCCTCTTTAGCACCCCTGCACATTTCAAGCGATGACTCCCATTGATGACACAAATTCAGTCTTGTTAGCCCTCTCTGCCCATGCTTAAACCATGGTAGCATTTTGGACCCCTCCAGGAACAATGCATGTGCTAGAGCCTCTTTGTACGTTAATACATTCGGGGCGGAAATTCTCACCTAGTATTGTAGCGATTTACGGCCAATAAGGTCCTCGATGGGGTGCAGATCACATTCCATTTGTAGGCTGGCACTTGGAGCTTCTGGCAATTGCATGAGTATCAGTTTAACAAACCTGTTTTCTAAAGTGCTTAGTGTATGGGCTCTTGTATGGCCCCAGATTTCTGTGATACATGACTGATGGAAAGGCTTGCAACCTGTAGATGTGAAGTGCTGGTGTGACGGGACCTCCATCATGGCCTAAAAAGAATTTCCTTAGTCAACCACTGTATTTGTCCAATGTCACAGTGGCTCTCGTAACTTGGTGTGACCATAGGCAATTATTTCGGCAAACTTGATGCCCAAATAGTCATATTTGGATTTTTCTTCTATTTTGGTGTCATCAACTTCTAGATTAATTTGATAGCAAGCCGATACCTGAACACAATGGTCTTAGTTTTTCCTTTATTGATCTCCAGGCATAACTCATTGCACTTTTTCGAATAGACGATTAGAGTATGCTTGAGTCCCACTGGGGATGTTGCTAGTAGGATGGCGTTGTCGGCTAAGAACAACGCTGCGTCCTAATCCATACCCATCCTTGGTGGGTATGGATGAGGCAGCATGCAAACAGCTCATCAATTAATTAGTTTATTTAGACATAAAAGAGGAGAAGAGCCAGTGCGCATCCCTGGAAAACTCCCCTCAAGACCTCTATATGGTCTGTCACTTCTCCAAGGCCCCAACGAACTGACATCTTGCTACCCGTGTATATAAGCTTGATGGCTGTTAATAGATTGCCTGGGATGTTTTTATTGGCCAACGCTTGCCAAAGTTGCCGCCTGGGTATTCAGTCAAAGGCAGTCCTAAGATCAATAAAGACACTGTAGCTTTATTTAGAACTAAACAGTGTACCCGCGCTTCCCACAGTAATTCCTAGGGTTGAAGAATGCAATCTTGAAGTGCCGTACGTGTATGGCTGAAGCATGTAAGATTCGTACTGTTGAGGTGGCCTGCATTCATCAACTTCCGTGGGAAATAAAGTTCCTGTAACTATCATGAGAGATTTGCCACGATGTGATGAACAATGTCATTGGGGACACTATGGAAGAGACATGCATCGTTTCCTGTCACCCACATCGCTACAAAAGCACTGTTTTGTGTCACCCACATGACGTCGAAAGTGAGTTCTGCTAATGTCAGCTAGAATGCTGATCGTATGGAAAGTGTAAAATGTACATATTATACTTGTTGCATTGTCTACACCATGGAACCTACCCACATGCCAAATTTCAGGTTTCTCGCATGTTTGGAAGTATGCTGAACATTTCAAACAGACACACACAGATATCCAAGCTTTGCAGACTGCAATAATTAGAAAATGTATACATTGTCTACACCATGGTACCTACCCAAATGCCAAAATGCAGGTGTGTAGCATATTGGGAAGTATGCTGAACATTTCGAACAGACACACACATATACCCAAGCATTGTAGACCACTTAAAAAAAAAAGTCTAGAGAACTGTGCAAGGGGAAAGTGATCAAATTATCAACTTTCACCTCATTCCTAATCAGCTACAACTTAAGTATTTAAGTATTTACATAGCCACACAAGCATCCCCTTATTTGTGGATGGCTCTCTCTGGTCAATGGATGGCATAAATCAGTTTTCTACTAGTTCTAATATATTAATACATTGACTACATCGCCTTTATGGTTATGCATGATGCATTCACTCTGCATTTACCAACTTTAGCATATCCATTATGGACTTTTTACTTCTCCCATAAATAATAGTTGCTACAATTCACTTTTACTCCATCACGACCCTCTACCTTAGTATACCAGTTCATCTGGATTTAGAACAGCTTTACTTTATTATTTTCCAGGTATTGACACCATTTATTGAGTCTGAAATGGATTTATCCACTGAACTACTTTGAAACACCCATCTCATCGAATTCTTGAGCGCATCCAAGCATATCACAATGGTAAACATAATACACTTAGCCAGTGAGACTCACTTTTATTGACATTACCCAACATCAGACCACCAACCGGTTGCTGATGTTAATATGCGTTCTGAAACTAGCATTTTCTACCTTCCAGGCAACAGTCCAGGAGACACACAGTTGTATTCCTGGATCCTTGCTACACCTATATCTTTAGAGGGATTCATCCCCTATATAACTTGGTGAGTGCAACCAACTTTTACATTTGCACTTTACTTCTCTGGTAATTTTTCACGGGCTTTCCTTAGCCACATTTCCACATTCTTTGCTCCCATTCTAGACACAGTTTCTCACTTTGGAGTGTCACTCTCTCAGAGATTTTTTGGGGAATCACTGCGGCATGATCTCTCTTTTTTTGTGGAGGAGTCACCTCAAAAATGGTATCTGGTAGTAATCTACACAGACTAATTGCTGAATCTATTTCCACCAAAATCGGAACCTCAATAACTAGCAAATGGTGGCACTTATCCCATCCTAAAATTTGCCTCCCGTCGTCTTTTCCCCCCCAACGGCTCGCTGTATCCATTTGACTATTGGACTATGAACTTGGATTTGGGTATGTACACCCGCATTGCTCAATTAATGATATATGTATGCATATCTGAACAAACATATATAACTTATGATTGCTTCTCATGTTACACATTTATGATTTGTTATAGGTTTCACTTTTATTTTGCATTTTACTTGTCTTTTCTTTCTAATTATTGTAATGTATCCCTTCTTTATACACTAATGTGACAGCCTTGAGGACGACCCTTTGGGTCAAAACATGTGTCGGCTGAACATACAATTAAAGGTCTTCATTTACGAATCTGGATGGCTACTTCTTTGAATACTCAATAATACTGAGACTTGACAATTGGAACTTGGTGTCCTCAGCACAGTAGTACTACACATCCACTCAGCTTACACTTAAAAAAAAGGTTAAATTAGAAAAAATGTATATACTTTTTACATTGTCTACACCAGGGAACCTATCCACATGCCGAATTTGAGGATTGTAGCAAGTTGGGAAGGATGCTGAACATTTCGAACGGACAGGCACATATATCCAAGCATTGCAGACTGGTTAAAAAAAAAAAAATACACCTACAAATTTGAAAATAAGGACAATGTATATTTTATACTGTTTACATTGTCTACACCATGGAACCTACCCACGTAAAATTTCAGGTTTGTAGCAAGTTGGGAAGTATGCTGAACATTTTGAACAGACACCCACACACAGTTCCGTTTAATATATATAGAGAAGAGATAGAAGAATGATAGTGTACTTATTCAATATTAGATTCAGCCTGAAGCTCTGATCGTTGGTGCCGATTCCACGCTGGAACCCAGACTGCAGATGGTTAATAATTCCAAAGTGGTCCACCCATTTTTGCAGATGCTCCAATACCACGCTGCTGAAAATCTTGCCCACTGAGTCCAGCAGGAAGATTGGGGGATAGTTCCCAAGATGGTTCTATTGATCAGATACAAGTACGCCCACTCTTTCACTTCACATATAGATTTCACTGTGCAATTTCAGATTGTGGGATTGCATGGGGTTTAAATTCACACTGTTTTTATAGACAGTAGAAATAGAAATGACTCCTCTTACCCCCTAAATATCTTCAAATATCTATGGCATCCACAGGTTGCAAGTTATTTATAAATACGCTGTCAAGTTATGAAGTGCAGGCCCTTGTTTTACAGTTAAACTGCCAACCATACCAGTGAAAACACGTGGCATTCAATTTGATTGAACTTGATATCAAGTTGATACTGCACACACAGCACAATAATGCAATCGGTTTTCTCTAAGGGAAATGCCACTTCACACTTAAACATAGTGAGAAGCAAAATTAATTTCACATGAATTTCACATGACAATGCTCCTGTATTCAATAGGGAACCACTTCCACTAGCCCTTCCAAAACACCCACTCCTAGGGCTTAGAATAAAAAAGGCTGAAAGGCAAATATAATCTAATTGAGGAGATTTTTTGCTCACTTAGGGATAATTATTTTAGTTTATGGAACAAGCATCAGTTTGGTCCCCGGTCCTCCGTGGTCTCTAGTCCCTCTAATCACAGTTCAAATCTGCCACTACCTGCTTCAATTTCCCTCCTGGACAAGGCTCCTCATCTCCATTTCTAGCTCAGCACCCCTCCAGATGGGCAGGGAGCTTGTTAATCATAATCCAATCTGACTGGCAGTCAGAGGGCGTGTCCTCTACTCCAGCGTTTTCACGTTGTTCTGCTTGGACAAGTATTTCCATTGCCTTGTTTAATATTAGACGCTCCCAGAGACTACTCTCCTTAATCTCCATTGGATATTCATACTTCTAGGCATGTGACAATATAATAAAGTGAGGGCTAATCTCACTCATACTGCAGAATGTAACATACATTTTTGCTTATAAATAAAGAGCAACCTGACACCAATATAATATGGATTACTACATTTGCCACGTCATGTATGTCAGGATACCTGAATTAAGTTCTCCAACTATCCCTCACAAAGTTATTAATATTAGTAATTTTCCTAATTATTACAACTCATAGATAATTTACATTGATTAAATAGAGGACAATTCCATGAGAAATATGCACAGAGGCGTCTACATTTTATAGTTCCAGAATTAGAAGTAATACTTGCATATATGGTCCATGGTAAAAAAAAAAAAAACGTGTGCCAACGATTGGCCATGCCCTGTATTTCAACGTGGAGCCTTGTGCTTCATCACACAGGCTAATGGTAAACACATCTATAGAATGGGTTGAGTGAGTGAATGATTCAAAATGAGAGGACAGGTCTCTTTTGTTCTCATTAATAATATTAATAATGTATTTCTTATATAGCACTACACACCGATAGGCCTCAGAGAGCTGAAATAACAGAAAACTTTATCATCCCACAGAGTGGAACTCAATGTATCGACCTTGGAAGAATAAAAGGCTGAGTGGACCCTGCTGGGATTCGAATCTGCCACAGCAGGCTGCGCCCAGATATCAGGGGTGAGCACTTAGCTCACTGTGCTATATGTGAGCAACCTGAAGGTGTCTCACCGGCTAGTCCACGGGCATCTGTCATCCAGGTGGACAGGACACGGCCATCGCTATTGGATCCAGTTCCTGGGGGTGGACCAGTGCGGAAGGATCACCTAGATGGGGGTCCTCGGGAAGCAGAAGTGGGACACTGATGGGCGAGACACGGCACCCCCTTCCTTGAAACCCCTTTTCCCCAACTACCGTAGGATACTTAGAGGCTGAACCCCCCCATTTTCTGACACAAACACTTTCCTACACCGTGAAAGACAAAGGGCTAACACCAGAGCCATTTACCTGACATGCCCCAACACAAGGGTCAGACAGAGTCAGGCAATTGAACATAACTATGCACACCTGACAGCCCTTTCCCTTCCCCACAGGGATAAAAGGCAGAACACAAGAGCACACTTTGAGCAAGGCTGAACCCACGAGGAAATAGCTGCACCGGAATAGCCGTTCTAACGGAGAAGAATGGCGGCGAGACCTGGAAGGACGATGAAGGGGTAAACTCAGACCCGCAAAGCCTCCAAAAGGAAAATCATAAGACTGGGAAGTCCAGCTGGCGTGTGGTGTGACAGGTGTCAACGGCAAACGGGGCTCTCTTGCACTGATAGCAAAAGCGGGATTAAGCACTTGCCGCCGTGGTGCCATCCTTGACTCCCGAGACTCCAACAGTTCAGCACAGCCTGTGAGTAAGAGAAGAAAGATAGTAAAACCGAACTGTGCTGGGCCCAAGGTTGCAGGTGGCAACCTTGTTGAACAAAGAACTTGTGTAATTGAACTTTAAAGAAACCCTAGTAGAATGTTCAGAAGCAGAGTGGTCAGGGGTCACGGGACGCTCATTTGAAGGACTCTGACTGAAGCCTTTGTGAGTTATGTTGTTTGTTGAAACTTACGAGAACCGAGAGGCCAGTGTGAAGTGTCAAAGTGGTCCGATGCGGGTCGAGCAAAACCTCTCGTACACTTGTACGTGTTTGACACATTGGAGAACACCGATTGAACTGTGAATGTGTGAAGCCTGACTGGGGGCTAAGAGAAAGTCTGACTGGGGGCTGGAAAACTAAGGGAAGTGATTTATGCATATTGTTAACACACCTATGAACATTGTGGCGACAAGTGTTAACCCGGCTGAGGGATGCCCACAATGAATAGTTGAACCGGGCAAACGCGAACTTGACAGAGGGATGCCTGCAAATTGAGGGTAAACCGGGATTTACCCATGAACATTTTGACGACAAGTGGGAACCTGTCTGAAGGATGTCCACAATGGATAGTTGTTAAAAAGGACATTGAGACTTGTTTAATGATGCGTTTTGAGGGAAAGGCCATAGTGAACCCAATTGAGGGAGGCTAACATTGCAAGAAGGATCAGAGCCTGGCTGAGGGCGATCCAAAGGGGCAAAGAACGATTGTCCAACGTGAAAAAGTATCCAAGGAACATGTGTTTATTGTTTATGGTGAAAAATTATCCAAGGAACTTTTGTTTGTTTATTGTACAGCAGGCCTTCCAAGGCAACAGATTTTGCAGGAAAGAGACTTGGCCCCAGAAGGTCCTGGCATTGTTGAAAGGAACTGTAACCTTGTGCTGGCAAGGTCCAGGAGTGTGCTGTGCTCAAAGGTCCTGTCTTGTCCAGTGCTAAAAACGTTGGGACGGGAGACCCCAGCCCTACCATCCTGACTTATCATTTGGTGAACACCTCTTTCTTTTCTTGTGAACATTTTCCCAAACTACTTAGTAATTTAGTTGTAAGGATTGGCAATAGTATTGGCCCTTTTTATTTCACAAGACACCACTAGGACTGCATTATTATTATTTGATGGTGGTAGCATGCTCCCATCTTCGATTTAGGTTTAGATTATGCGTTTTTCTCACCCATTATACAGTTTAATAAACGCCCTTGAACTGTGATCACTTGTGTCGGTCTTTACTGTTGCCACCATGAGTTCCTTGCTTATCTAACTGGCCACTGCAATAGGCCAACCATCTATGCAGAGTGCAAAAGGTGCAACCTCCAATCACACTGCAAATCTCCAATTTTGATACATGTATTCCTTGTTTTTCAAGGATTTACTTTTTAAATGTCTCGCAAAGGTAGGGGCTTGGTTGCTCCCGGTTGAAGGCCCGTTCAACTTGAAGTCAGCACAATATAGAATGCTCAAATGAATACTAATGTTATTCAAACCAATACCAACCAACTGATTGTCCATTCATTTACATTGTAAGATAATGTTTACAGTCAACAATATTATTATTAGCATTGTACAATAATCTGACAGTTAGGGGAGAAATTAATCCACTGTTACATTAGAAAAAAAGTAATACAGTGATGATTCGTTTTGTCTTCATTTTTCAGGAACAGTAACAGTAGGGAAACTTCACTTTAAAATTAAGATTTCTGTAACATAAGCCATGTTCTCCGGTTAGCAAAATTATAGTTTCGACTCATTTGGGACCTTAGTATTTTTTGATGTATAGATTCAGTGTGGCAGGGACATTTCTTCATGAATACAGATGCTGTTTTTAACTTTAGAGTTTTTTCAGCATTTTCTGCTGTTAATTTTAAAATTATTCAAATGCACGCTTTGGGGCAAAATGTACTTATGCCCCATATTGTTCCTGGCATTGTTTAACTCAATCCGCAGCATGGGCAGAGTGCTGTGTCTCAGGTGTGCAGGTGAATATCTACAGCCCACAGGTGCACCCGATTTGTAGCAATGGAAGAAAGATATGTGAAGCTGGACAAAGCACTATTCTAGCATCTCCCACTTTGAATTTAGGCAGTCTTCATTTGACTTTGATCCTCCTCACAAAGTCCTAGTCTCCCTTTGGTTTCAGGGTTTTACGCCACTAATCATTTGTAGATACCCTTGGAGGCTGAAGGATCGGATAATGGCGGCATCCTTCCATCTACCCCCCCTTGGGTTTTCCTCTGAGGTGGCCAAGGGAAAGGCCATTGCTTTTGTATTCTGACCATGGGGGTGGTGATTCGAGGGAGGATCACCTGGGTGGAGGGTCCTTGTGGAGTGGGGAGAGGATGTCTTCAGACGAGACACAGTATTTCCCATTGACTTTTTCCGATGAACTTTCCATCCGAGAAATCTTTCTAGGATTCTGTCAAATCCCATCTTTTTCTTCCATTAAAAATAACCTTCGGATATGTCATCAAGATAAAGGTACAAAAAAGATCAGTTAGGAGGACACCCCCTCATGTGAGCAGGTTAGACCTACATCCACCTTCTCTTTGTTAATACAGGAAAATGGCAGAGCGCACCTTGCCCTCTACCGTCCCTTGTAGGTTATTTTCAGAGGCGAGACAACGCAGAGCATCACAGGTTCGAAACCCGGGTCCATGCTTCGAAACCTCTTTGGTATTAAGCGCGTTATAAAAAAACAATTATAATTATATGCCTTTGGGGCTGGGACGAAGAGGCAACAAGGAGTAATGCACACTTCTATTGGTGCGCACCACTCTGGTACTGAGACGAAGAAGAGGACTGCAAAACACTACTACCATGGTCAGGTATGTCCCACTAATTGGGGTCAGGCGGTTGAAAAAGGCTGCAATGGAGATGTATTTAAAGAGAAACCAGACCTGCCTGGGGGGAGAGACCCTGGGGAAAAGGTTGTGGCAACCCAATACGGAGAAGGCTGGAGAGGCGCCGGGGGTGAGGTCGCTGAGTGCTGAAGGGGAACAAGGACACCACAACCCGAGCGCGCTATAAGAAGGTTGGGAGCCCTGCAGAATCCAGTGCTGTGTGTCCCCCACTGGAGCTGGGTGTCACTAAGGACTCCAGGTCCCCGCCAAAAGCAGAGGGAAGGTTCGGAAGTGACGAGTGCTGCTCCCGGCGAGTGAACAAGGAGCGAGACACGGCAGAGAAAGTCGAAAGCACCCATAGGAGCTGCCGAAGACCGATGAGTGACAGAAAGGGAATAGTCACACCGGGACACTCCAAGAGCTGTGCTTGGGCAAAAAGAGATGCCGATCAGATGAAAACTCAAAAGAGGGTTGTGTGAGAAACCCAATGGTATACTCACACCTACTCCCTTTGGATCATCTGCTCAGGTGGCCAGGGAAAGGCCATTGCTGATGGATCCTGACCATGGGGGAAGAGATGCAAGGATGGTTCACCTGGGTGGAGGGTCCTTGGGGAGTGGGGAGAAGATATCAGCAGGCGAGACATGGTATCCCCCTTTTCTGATGAGAGTCAACCTCCCCCTCGCCCTACCTTTATAGGCTATTGCAAACCATCTTTTCTCATTTCCCCTCATTTAAATCATGATAGTACTGGGACGAGGAAGAGGTGACTAAGAGTAGTGAACACTAACAGCTCATTTCACCACTCTGGTACTGGGACAAGTAAGAGGTACTGTGAGGGACAGGCATGTCCCAATAACTATGGTCAGGCAAGTAAAACTGAGTGCTTACAAAGGGGGAGAAGCAGCAGATCAGGGAAGCAGCTGGGACAAAGAGCACAGCCATCAGTGGTGGAGCAGGCAACACATGGGCAGGTGAAAAGAACGCCTGTAGAAAGGAAGCCAGGAGGGGCGTGGCCTGGAGCGCGAACGATGCAGCGCTCCTGTGATGGCCTCCGTAAGAGACCCGCTGCAATGAAGTAATTCTGAACCCTAAAGGATCGGTCTGCGGCGACCCTCGGTCCATGAGTGAGGCGAACCTCTGAGGCGTCGACTGCTGCCTGGGGAGGCGACATTATCACCCCAGAAGCTTGGATTCGGCCCTTCTCCCCGGCACCCCCCACCTCCTGACGGGGCTGCCAAGATGGCGGACATGGAGAGATCTCCCCGCCGTTCCCGAGGCGGGACGTGTTGAGCCTTGGATCGGATTCCTGGAGGCTGGATTGATCCGACACGGGCTGACAGCCCCCGCATTGCGGGGGCTGGGTGGCCCCCCTCCTCCCTCATCCCTCTTCCCTGTGCCGAGTAATTTGGAGGCACCGGAGCGGGGTGGCTGCCACACAGCTCCTCGAGGCCGCAGTGGCTCCCTGCCGGGGAGTCGAGGGTAAGCCCGCGACATGGGAGACAGCCCCGCGGAGGAACCAGCGATCTCGACCCCCACAACGGGGATCGAGCAGACGCCCACCCAGGCTGACAGCGGGAGCGAGGCCGCCGAAGTGCGGTGGTCACGCGACCCCCTACACCACCCTGCCTGAAGGCCTGGAGCTTGGAAGCACAGCGGGGCCCCCGATGTTGCTGTGGTGAGACAGACGCCCCCCTACAGCGACGGATGACCCGACCGCCGCGCTGAGGCGGCGTGGTTGAGGCCTCCAGTCTAGCCTCCTCTGGGGTTTCACAGGGACTGCTGCCTGCCCCGCTCTGCCCCGCCACCCCACGCCGGAGTCCCGGCGCGGATACCGCCGTGAGCAGGAATCCCCCTCGCCGGCCCCTACATCAGGCGGTCCGGCTCCTCCTTCCTGGGGCGCCCCGGCCCACTCTCATTCTGCCGGCCGCACTCATTGCCATCCCTGGAGTCCCCATGTGGGAACGGCTGACTGTCGGCTCCTCACCAGCACCAGCGGCGAGGCCCGGGATCCCCCCTGATGAGGTAGGAGAGTGTTTAGGGCCTGATTAAGTGCCGGCTGGCTGCTGCTGCCCAGAAGACCGGGCGGTGTCCCCCGCCCGTGCAGTGGTCCCCTGGTGCCCCTCTTGAGCCCCCCTCCCATCTCTTGGACTTCCTGGGGCGCCCCAGCCCACCCCTGCTACCCACATTCAGTCCTGAGTCTCGGCTCCGGGGGTCCCCCCCCGGCCTGATACGTCCCACCCACCTCCCTTCAGTATCTCACGTGGGAGGCATCTCTACTGCGGCCCCTTTCTAACGCCACGGAGACCCGGCCCTGGGATCCTTGATGCTTTTGGCGGACTGCCTGTTCTCCTGAGTATCTCCCTCCCCACAAGTCGCATCTATCCCCCCTGGGATCTCGGCCTCTTGCCTCCTCGGACCAGAGAGTTCCATCTTGCTATCCCTAAGCATTGCAGTCACACCAGCCCGGAGCCCCTCGTTTCGGCACAATGTCGAAGCCAACGAAATCGGCCAAATCTTCGGACATCTCCACTATGCTGATGGCGGCGGACAGAACGAAGAAGCCGGTCCCTCCCCCTAAAGTAACCCCACAAAAAACCCCCGAGGAGCAAGGAAAATTAGCCACAAAGGAAGACATCCAGGCCTTTATGCAGGACATCAAGGCGGAGTTCCGATCATGTATGTCAGAGCTTACCACGCGGATGGACCAGACCGATCAAAGACTGATCGAAGCGGAACAAAGGCTAGGCGAGGTGGAGGACCTGACCCAGAGTCACGACGCCACGATCCTAGACATGAAACGTGAGATCCTGGCGCTGCAGAAGAAGAATGAAGTGCTGGAGTCCAAGCAAGAAGACCTGGAAAACAGGGCACGACGAAAGAACTTGCGCATCCGAGGGGTCCCGTCGACCATCCCAGACAAAGAGTTGCCAGAATACATTGGCAATTTCTTCCAAGCACTTCTCCCAAACATGGATAAAACCCAACTTACTGGACCGTACTCACAGGCTACGCCCAAGACTGGGGGTGGATTCAGACGGCCCCCCAGACGTAATTACCAGGGTCCATTTCTACGCTACTAAAGAGGCCATTTCGGCCATTAGCCGCACCAAAGATGAACTTTCGTTCATGAGCTCCCCGCTGCAGATCTTCCAGGACCTCTCTTTAACGACTCTACAGAAAAGAAGAACCCTCAGACCCCTAACGCTATTCCTAGAGAGCCAGCAGATTCGCTACAGATGGCTATTCCCCTCCGCTCTCCAGTTCTCATTTCAGGGAATCCAGCGCAGAATCAGCCACCTAGAGGACGCAGAATCCATCCTACACCCAAGCTCGCCGGAGGACTCGACCGCCCAGACCCCGCAGCACTTGCCAGAGGGGGCGGAGCAGCTACCCCAGAGACAGCAGCAGCAACCGTGGTCAAAGTCACAGACGCCAAAAGATAAAATGACACAGCCCGGATCGGGGATCATTCCCTGACCGATCCTAAGAAGAAAATAGGAACCAATAACGCTGCGGGTTTCGAGTGGCCCATACCCCACTCCAAGGAGTATCTCTCCAACTCACCCTCGGAGACCCACCCTACGTGGTGGTTGGACCCCAGCCCCGTTGGCTGGGAGCACAGTTATGGCCCAGTTGGCCGACTCAGGTAAAAGTTTACCCTCCCGTTGGAGGATACAGAAATCCCAGCCGCAGGAAAGCCACGCTGAACCTGAGTCACGAAATGAAGACTGAGTACCCCCAAGTCCCCCACGAGGAGCAGAGTCCCATCCCTGAGGACGCCCAGGGATCCCCCCTCCACACCAGAAACTGAAGTTCCTGACTCTGAATGTCAGGGGCCTCAACGCCCCACAGAAGCGGAAAGTGATCCTGAGACGCATCCAGAATGATAAAGCTTCCATTGTCTTCCTCCAGGAGACACACCTGCTCCCAGCTGACTTCACGAGGCTCTGAGATCGGCAATTCCCACTGCAGTTCCTGGCATCGAGCGGTACGAAGAGGGGAGGCACAGCAATCTTGATCGCCAAAGGTCTTAAGCCACAAATCCTGGACTCTATGCTAGGCCCAGAGGGCCGCTTTGTGGCGGTGAAATGCCGGATGCTCGGCCAACTCTACACATTGATCTCAGTATATGCCCCGAATGATATATGCCCCGAATGAAGAGCAGGAGGCATTCTACTCAGCCCTAGAAATAGCTCTCCTACCGTTTGCTGAGGGCCAAACCATCATCGGGGGAGATTTTAATGGAGTCCCTGATCCGTTGGCAGATAGATCACATCCTCCAGCCCGCAGAGACTTTGGCTTGGCGACGGCATAACTTAAACTATTCCGAACCTTAGACGTGGTAGATACCTGGAGAGTCCTCCATCCGGTGGAGCGAGACTACTCGTGCTATTCTTATGTTCATAGGACATACTCTCGCATTGACCTCCTGTTGGCATCCCCGCAGATCCCGGCATACACAGATGAGGTCCTCATAGGACCTAGAATCCTCTCAGACCACGCGCCCATAACGTTAACGCTTAGAGCTCATAATCCTGACCCGGCTAGAGCAATAAAGCAGTTCTTCGAAGAAAATAAAAATGAAGATACCTCCCCAGCGAATACATGGGACGCAATGAATGCCGTGGTGAGAGGGGTGCTAATCTCCCGAGGAGCGGCCTACCACAAACAAAAACAATGGTCCCCCCGCATTCTAGAGGACAAAGTGCTGGAGGCGGAGACTGCTTGTAAGGCCAGAAACTGGTCCCCGAGAACCTACCGAGCCCTGCAGACGGCTCGAAAGAAATTGGAGGCCCATTACGCGGAGGACACAGCCGAGCTCCTAGCCAAAACAAAACAAAGTTACTATGCCAGAGGTAACAAGGCGAATAAATTTCTAGTGGAAACATTGGCAAGATTCAAGAGGAGGAATACCATTATAGGCCTCCGGGACCCCCAGGGCGCTGTCCAGTTTGCGGATCGAAATAAATTAAGAATCGCAGAGGCCCACTTGACCGAGATAATGACGGCGACCCCGAGATCCAGCGGTGAAAAGCTGTCCTACCTGCAAGAGGCCGCCTTACCCAAGCTTTCAACCCCAAGAAGAGAAGAGCTGGAGGCCCCGATTACCAGCGAAGAGATTGACGAGGCAGTTAAAAGCTTAAAATCAAGAGCCCCGGGACCAGATGGATTCTCGCCACGATTCTTCAAACTCTTTCGACCCCAGCTGTTGGCGCCAATGACGACTCTCTTCAACTCCTTCGCCACCTCAGGATCGATAACCCCGTCAATGAAAGAGTCGATCACAGTACTAGCGCTGAAACCAGGAAAAGACCCCAGAGATATTGCGGCATATCGACCCATTTCCTTATTAAACCTAGACGCAAACATTTATTCAAAGGTCTTGGCAAACCGCTTAGCGAAGATTCTCCCGGACATTATAGATCCAGACCAGACAGGATTTATCCTAAACAGAGCCACCACGGACAACACTCGTAGGGTCCTCAACCTGGTCGAGATAGCTAGGCAAGACTCACGGAAACTTGCCCTACTGGCCTTGGATGCGACCAAGGCCTTCGACAAAGTGGATTGGTCGTTCCTCCGTCTGTCCCTGGAATCTTTCCGCTTTGGGTCCTCCTTCTTGAAGCGAGTCTTAGCGAATTATCAAACTCCGACTACTCTCCTCCGAGTGAACGGCCTACTGACCAGCCCGATCTCCCTACCATGCGGCACCAGACAGGGGTGTCCCCTCTCTCCCCTCCTCTTTGCCATGGTTATGGGACCTCTGGCCCAATGGATTCGCCTCAGCACCAGAATCAAAGGCCTTCAAGTAGGCCCGACCCAACACAAGATTGCGCTCTACGCTGATGACGTGATGCTGACCATTACAGACACTTCCCAGTCCTTGAGAGCCACCCTAGCGGAAATCCATAGATTCGGAAAGGTCTCAGGATTTGCCATCAATTTCGTGAAATCTACAGCATTGGGGATAGGCTTAGACCAGAGAGATAAGGAATCCTTCAGTTCCCAGTGCGCGATCCCACTAAGTGACACGTCCATCCCTTACCTCGGGGTTCGGATCCCCGCTTGTCCTGAGGACACCTACCGGATAAACTTTCAGCCTTTGATTAAAATCCTAGAAAAAGACCTGGACTCCTGGCTCACGCAGGAAATATTGCTAATAGGTCGCATTACGGCCTGCAAGATGAACTTATTGCCATGATTTCTGTACGCCTGCTCAGCCCTTCCCATCATAGTCCCTCGCGCCCTGCTGCAGCGACTTCAGAGGAAGATATTCAGTTTCATATGGAAGGGGAAAAAAGCCTGCATTCCGTGGGAAAACCATGCTGTGTGGGTTGAACCAGTGAGGTCTTGGGGTCCCTGACCTCCAAAGATATCAGATGGCAGCGCAGATAGCTCATACCCGGGCCTAGACCATGGCATCGGGGCGCCCCAAATGGACGGACATAGAACAATCCCGATTACCTCTCCCCCTCGCTTTCTCTTGCACCTCCCGGCTTCACTGCGGCGGACGTGGCCATCCATCTTATCGACCAAGCAGACGTTAAAAGGCATGGGACTGGGCACGCAAATCCAGAGGCATCCCGAGGGCCCTAGGCCCGTCAGCTCCAGTATTCCACAACCCGGCCTTTTCACCCGGGACTTCTCCCTCGAACTTCAGAAACTGGATCGCCGGAGGCCTTAGCTCCCTGAGTCAACTATTTGAAGGAACTCAGCCACTGACGTTCGCCCAATGCAAAAGAGTCTTTAATCTTTCGGAGTCTGACAGGTTCTCGTATTGCCAAATCAGACACTGGTGCTCACATCCCCAGACCCGTTTGGCAGCCACTCGGGATCTAGATGCCCTGGAACTAACTACGGCAGACCCTCCAGCCCGAGGGCGTATCTCAACGCTGCACCGACTGTTCCAGGTGAACCTATTGTCAACGCGAGCAACATATATGTCGCAGTGGGAAAGAGACCTAGGACATCCGATCCAGGATCAAGCCTGGACCGACATTTGGTCTCGCACGCATTCATCCTCCTTCTGTATCACCAATCGAGAATGTGCGCATAAACTTCTCTTGAGATGGTATTACCCACCGCTTCGACTACACCACTTCAATCAGTCGCTGGACCCGCAGTGCTGGCGCCGCTGAGGCTCGCCGCGCTCTTATCTACACATGTGGTGGACTTGCCCGATGGTGGCAGACTTTTGGGCCCAGTGTATCGCCGCCATTGCAGATATTACCCAGGTCACTCTGCCACTGGAGCCGGAACCACTCCTGCTGGGTACCCGATTCCAGGCATCTACCCAAGATCGGGCCCGCTCACGGCCCTCATCACTCAATTGCTTCTGGCCGCGAAAATCACTATAGCCCGGACGTGGAAGTCCCTAGAGGGCCCCCTAACGGTGCTGCGGTGGTTGAAAATCTGGGACATGTTCATTGCCGAGAAAATCATGGCGGCAAATAGAGGCCGCCTCCACCGTTTCACGAACATTTGGGCTCCTATAATAGACTATGACCAGCGCTTCCCAGCACTGACATATAAACCACGCCTGCTGATGAATGCCCAGCGGGCTGCAGACGAGGACCGGACCCAATCGGTGGAGGAGCAGGCCTCGGAAGATAGCCAGGCTTAAGATATGGGGACGGAAGTTCGGGAATAGAGGAAGAGGACCTATTGGAGTATGTTATTCTAAGGGGAGATGAAGCGGGGATCGGACTCAACTGGCGAAGAAGCAGGCCTCAGGAGACTGCCAGAAGTAAAGTATGGGGGCGGATACCTGGGGATGTACAATTATGAGTTAATGATCTAAAAACTTTTTTAAAAAAAGCTGAACTGTGATGATACTTTGTTTTCCTGTGTGCTAACTAAAATAAACAAGTTTAAAAAAAAAAAGAAAGGAAGCCAGGAAGACGCTGGGGTCATTGCGGGGCGCGAGAGGGTCTGGGCGAAGCCCGTTGCCGTGTGTTCCCCGTATGTTCCACATAGAAGCCACGGACCGCTGCAGCAGAGACAAGAGAGAGAGCGAGCGCTGCTTACTGGAGCTCCTCGGGAGTGCGAGAGGAGCGAAGAGAGACAAAGGAGACCAGTGTACCCGGAGGAGCGGTCGCACACCGGTGAGTGACAGGGGGGTTCACTCAGGCCAGCTGCTCCAAGGGCATGGTGTGGGTAACGGCAAATGCCGAACAAGAAAGAATACAAGGAAAAGGGGTCTGGAGACCGAAACTGTAAACTATTGAATACCAAACAATTTTGAATAATAATGAATGGGTCGGAAGACCAAAGATGAAATACTGAATACTGAACGAGTTGACAAGCATGTACAAAGTCTGAATGCTGAATTGAAGAAAAGAGAATACCGAATGAATCGAAGAGAGTGTGACATTCTTTTGTGAACAAGATTAAATTAAAGAAACAGCAACGGCAAACAAAGTGAAAAGTGCGGAAAGCAAAACACTATTGGATAGTGTGAAAGCAAGGTGGTAAGCAAGAAGTGCCACGAAGAAGAGTGTGTGAAAGTCACACGTGGACAGGAAAAAGGTCATTAAAGTGCATCAGATGAATAAGTGGACTTATAACACAGATGCAAAGGAAGTCTGTGTTGTCAAGGAAGTCTATGAGTAAGTATGAACTATGGTAAAGCACTAAGGGTTATCGGTTGCATGATTGGTAATGGGTGGACCATTTGGTCTGACAACTGCGCCCAGACTGGAGTAACCCAAGAAGAGTCAAGAGGCTGATCGGCCTAAAAGTTGTTCAATTTCAGAGACTGAAATTAAATGCGCTCAACACAAAAGAAATGCTGTGGCTAAGAAACGACAAAACAACTGCAGACAGCAAATATCGATTCTGCAAATTGGAGACAGAAACCTCCAAACACCTAATAATTGGGTGTACAGAAACTATTATCCAATGTAAAATTCACCTCGAGAAGTTTGCCCCATTGAACAATGATATGGAAGAGTGGTGGGAGCACCTTTTAACGGGCAATAATGTGAAACTAGCCTGTGCCGCAGTGGACTATATGGACACGCTGTTGAGGTCTCAATAGCTTATTGGAACGAAACATTTGAGTGCTTCTGTCAAATAATGAAGCAACAATCGTAATGAAGCAGAGGCAATATGACTTGGATGTTGTAACAAAAGTTTTGAGTTATTTTTGAACTGTAGATTTACAATAAAATAAATAAATAAAGTTGTTCAAGTGAGGAAAAGTAAAGGCACATTACACAAGTGGATTTAACTATGACTTTGAGACCATTATGTGGGACTGTGTTGAACCTGGGGAAGGGAACCCCAAGAACCTTTTGTAGGACTGTCTAAATGTGTTGTACTTGGGGAAGGAAACCCAGAGACCATTGTGTGGAACTGTGTTCAACTTGGGGAAGGGAACCCTGAGATCCTTTTCTTTTGTTAGAACTGGCCATCTGTGTTGAATTGGGGAAGGAAATCCTGAGGCATATTGGAACTGTGTTGAACTTGGGGAAGGGCACCCCAAGCCCTATTGGAACTGTTTTTAACTTTGAAACGCAAGCCAAGTGATGGAAGAAGCTCAGAACTTTATTATATTGGAACACTATTTCTTTTGGTGCTGACATCCCTACACATTGTTTAGCTTTAGTTGTCAGGGCAAGCATAGGTTTTGGACACAGGCAGACTTTTTTTTTTAAACTCTTTTTATTGAATTTTACAACATGTAAAAAAAAAAACATTCCCCCCAATCCCCTCTCCCCCTTCCCCCTCCCTGCAAGGGAACGAGCAATCGATTCCTAGATTGCCTTTCTTCCAGGTAGGAACTCCACTTTTATTGTAGGACTAGTAGTCTCAGGTGTTGCGGGCACTACATCACCCTAAAGTTATCTTTCAGAAAAGCCATAGTTTCCCCCCAATCCGCTGCAAAGTTCTGCACCTTATTGTCCATGGCATACGTTGCCCATTCCAAAGCTACTATTTCCCAAATCTTTCGTAGCCAGTCCTGACTCATGGGGATCTCCGGGCTCTTCCATCTTGGGGCTATTAACATCATAGCCGCCAATGTTAGTATCAGTTCTGCTTTCTCTCTCCCTCTGGGTTCCCCCACCTCTGTGGTTCCCTGGATGCCTAGGAGGATCTGTGCCGGCGTTCTATCGTCCCCCAGGCCAAAGGCCTGTTCCTGCGCCCTCTGTACCTCTCCCCAGAAAGATTCAATCTTTGGACATTTCCACCAGATATGCTCCGCTGTTCCTACCAAGCCACAGCTCCTCCAGCACTTCCCTGTTGTTGTTGGGAACATCCTATGGAGTCGGGCTGGGGTATAATGCCACCATAACAATATCTTATACCACGCCTCGTGTAATTGTGAAGCTTTGGCCAGTTTAGGTATTTTCCTCCACAGCCTCTCCTATTCAGCCCTACTGATTTCCCTCCCTAGGACTCGCTCCCAGTTCTGCATATATGCCCATTGGGAGCCTATATTTGTGCTATCCAGAATCTTGTAAATATTGGAAATGAGGCCCTTCGTTCCATCATTGGACAGTAGGAAGCTTTCGAATCTCGTTGGCTCTCTAGTAACTGCCATTCTAACCCGTATGTTGTATCTGTGCGTACCTTAATCTTTCCCCCTCTTGTATTGCAAATTCCCGCTTGCACTCTTCAAATGACAATTCCCCTCCCCGAAACATATCACAAAGCTTCCTGCAGCCTCCCTCCTGCCATTTCGTAAATGCCCCTTTCTCCAAACCCGGTGTGAAGTCCCCATTGTCAAAGATAGGAGTGAAGGGCGACGGGAACGTGGTTATCCCCTTGGGTCCCGATAGTTTCTCCCAGGTGTCTGCCATGAGCTTAGTAATAGAGCTCTCATATAGAAGCCGGGGCCTGTGCGATTTAGGCAGTCAAAGTTTCCGCCAGGTCGCGATGCACCACCGCCCGATCCATCCTCACCCATAACCTGTCGTGCATACCTTCTTCTCCCTTCAACCATTCCCTGATGATTCTGAGCTGCGCTGCTTCATAGTACCGCCTATAATTCGGTAAGGCTAGGCCTCCCTCCCCCTTGGATGCCATCATTAAGCTGCCACCGTAGTTCTTTTCCCTTCCCATAAGAATCCATTAGTCAGCAGTCCCAATTCCTTAAAGAAGCTCGAAGGTATCGGCTGCGGTATAGCTTGAAATAAATACAACAGTCGAAGGAGTGTAACCATCTTAACTGCGGCAATACACCCCAACCATGATATCCTGAAGCCTCTCAACCTTTGAAAGTCCCTCTGGATTGCTTTTAACAGCGGGGGTAGTTTGCCGAGTACCATCCTGTTAAAGTAGGAGTGATCCGAACCTCCAAGTATCTGACCCCTCCCGGTCTCCATAAGAAGGGGGTACTCACCCTCAGCCTGTCTCGTTCCCCTGCTTTTAGTGTTAGGTTCATAACCTTGGACTTGTTAGCGTTCCATCTTCAACCCTGAGACCTCCCCAAACTCCGCCAACAAGGTTGTGCTTGCCTGGATTTATTTGATTGGTTCAGTTAGGATGAGCAACATGTCATCCGCAAAGGCTGCAACCTTCTGCTGCTCTCCCCCAAAGGGAATGCCCCTTATCTCCCCCGCCTCCCTTATTGCCTGCAAAAGGGGCTCCAGGTAGATCGCGTAAAGTATTGGGGATAACGGGCAGCCTTGCTTTGTTCCCCTCTGTAATCTTACTAACCTTGACGCTGTCCCATTCACCATTATTCTAATGGAAGGGGCTTGATAATTAACTTGGACCGTCGTCATAAATTCCCCTGCAAAACCCATCTTTTCCATTACCCGGAACAGAAAAGGCCACACCATCGGTCAAATGCTTTTTCCGCATTTAGTGCCACCAGGACCGCGGGAGTGTTTGTCTTCTGCACCTTTTCGACTAAGTGGGCCACCCGCCTGATATTATCCGCAGTTTGCCTGACTCTGACGAAACCCGCCTGATCGGGGTGTATCAAGTTCATACATGGGTGTCAAGCCTGTTTGCCAGGATCTTTGTATATATCTTGGCATCAATATTAATTAAAGAGATAGGTCGATAGGATGTTCTTTCCTCTGGGTGTTTATGAGGTTTGAGGATGAGGGTTACCTTCAATTCCTCCATGGGGCAATTTTACCTGTCTGCCGAAATGTATTAAATAACGAGGTCAGTTGCAGGGCCAATTGCGTGATAAATAATTTGTAAAAAGCAGCAGTATAGCCGTCCGGGCCAGGGGCCTTATTTACTGGAAGTTCCCTGATCACCCTTCGTACTTCCTCCTCTGTTATTTCTTGATTAAGGGCCTCCCGTGTTTCCCTTCCTATTTCCCGCAGCTGGACTTTTCCTAGGAATTTGTCCTGCAAGTCGCTTTGAGAATTCTGAGAGGTATAGAGGGAGTCAAAATACCCCTCCAGTGCTTCCTGTAGCTCTTCCTGCCATGTGACCCTTTCCCCTGAGCCCAATTTCAGTGCTGTAATCACATTCCGCGCTCTCATACCCCCAAGTAATCACGCTAGCAGCGCATCCGCCTTATTTGCCTTGGCGTAATATTTCTGCCTGACTGCAAGTAGTGCCCCCTCTGCCTTTTTAGTACGCAGAAGTTTCAACTGCCCCACCGCATTCCTATATTCCCTCATGGCTAACCGGGATGGAGTCCTACCCATCTTCTGTCTAGCCGCTTCTACTTCGGCCTCTAATTGTGCTTCCAGTGCCTTCAATTGTTTCGCGCGATGAGCGGCTGCCGCTATCAGTTCCCCCCTGAGAGTAGCCTTGAATGCGTCCCACCTTACATCCTCTCTTGTGTCCTCCTTCCTACTGATGGCGAAAAAGACCTTGATCTTCTCTTCAATTCCCCCCGAACCTCTGGGTCTCTTAAAATGGACCTGGGGAATTTCCATCCCCACACCCCCCTCACCCTTCAACCCAATTCTAGAATAACCGACATCGTTCTATGATCCGCTATCCCTATCGGTCCCGTGTTCACCTCACAAATACCGCCCACTAATCCCACTGAGACCCAGATATAATCAATTCTGGATTGTGAGCCATGAACTCCTGATAAAAAAGGTGTAGCCTTCCTCCTCTCCTTTCAATTCCCTCCACACATCTCTCAACCCCATCCTACCGATCTTATCCTTCAGCTCTGCTGACATTACGGCCCCCCCCACTCACTCGTCCGCTGACCCTGTCCCGCTCTCTATCCCAAGCTATGTTAAGGTGTCCCATCAGGACAATCTGCCCCCAGGCCTGCTCTTCCAACACCCTCAGAAACTGCTGCAAGAATTGCTCCTGACCAGAGTTAGGGGCGTACACAACCGCAATTGTATAAGGGACATCCTGGTACTTCCCCCTGACCACAATATATCTCCCCTATTTGTCTCTTGTTACATCGCTAACTCTGAAATCGACCGTGTTCTTGATAGCCAGGGCCACTCGCCTTGATTTACTTTGGCCTGACGCATGAAGAATCTGGTCGAACCCACGCAACTTCAATCTCCCCATGTCCCTGTGCACCAGATGCATTTCCTGAAGCCCCATAATATATGGCCCTTCTTTCCTCGTGAAGTGCTCCAACTTTTTCCTCTTTAGAGGGGTATTCAACCCTCTAACATTATGTGTTAGCCACTTGAAAAGTCACCCTGTAAACATTGTTCCCAGTGATGTGCTACTACCCTTCCACTCTTCCCTCTAACAAATGTCTTGTTACCCCCCCTCCCATTGCCCTCTCCCTCCCCTTCCTCCCCTGGAAGGACAGTACCTTCCTGCTTACTCTCCGCTCCTAACTCGGGCATTTCCGCCCTTTCCGTTCCCAAAATGGTTGCTCCACCTACAACCCCAAAGCCTCTATCCTCCATTCAGAGGCCCACCACCCCTTTTACCACTGTTACGCATCAGGGGTCTGATAGTCTCTCGTTCATCTCCTCTCTGGATTTCTCTTTTCGCTGCGGACCTCCTTCTTTTAATCCTCTTCTTCTTTTCACCCCAAATGTCATCCATTCCCATGGTCTCAGCCTAGGTCGACTGCTCATGTCCTGTGTGCCCGAGCCCACGGGAACCTCCTCCAGATCCATTTGAAGCAGGGCTGCCCCTTCCTGTACAGTGGTGATTCGCTTCCGGCTCCCCTCCCACTCAAAGAGGAGGCCAAACAGAAAGGTCCATTTGTATCGTATGGCTTTCTCATTTAATACCTTTAGTACTGGCTCATTTGTCACCTTTTCATGAGCGTGCTGCTCGCCAAGTCTTGGAATAACGCAATCTGCTGACCTTTAAACATAATGGGTTCCCGTTGCCTTGCAGCTCGGAGGACAGCTTCCTTCTGGGCGTATCTGGTAAAAGCAGCCAGAACATCTCTAGGCCGTGCTGTCTGTCATTTAGCCATCCACCCTGTTGTATGCACCCGATCTAGTTCAATAATCTCAGGCCTCCCTTTGTCCAAAATATCGGCAAAAATTCCTTGGGTTACCACTTTCAAGTCTTTATCCAGTACCGATTCTGGCAACATTTTCACCCTTATATGGATCCTTCGGGATCTATTCTCGAGGTCCTCCATCTGAATCTCGAGGTTCCGTGTTGCAATGTCCAGCCTCTCTACAGCTTCGCTGTTAGCCGTGGTGTCTTTGTCTACTTCTTGGAGGCCTTTTTCCAGGGTGTCTGTCCTCTCCCCCAGTTGCCGCATCTCTTGTCTGATCTCTCCTAGGGCTTCATTTAGGGCAGCTCGCGTAAGTTGGAATTGTTCCTGGAAAGTCTTTGCCAGGTTGGTCTGTAGAGCGTGCGGCTCCCCCAGGAATTCCTGTCTAGACATTAAAGCCGGGTCCTCCACACTCCCCTGGGCGTTGTCTTCCCCGGTCTTATCTCGAGTATTCACTGCCCCATCCTTCGCGTTATGCATGGGCCACATTGCATGCAGGGTGCCCGGGGTATCTCCTGGGGACAGGGCCGCCTTCCCTCCTTTTCCTTTGGACTTCGTGGTCATAGTCCTCTCCTCCCCCTTCCACTTTCCCACTACTGTACTCCACTGGAAGTTCCCGTGGGCTAACCACGTCCCGCTAGTCATCCTTTGTGCCTCAAAGTTCGGGGCTTTATCGATGCAATTGTCCCCTATTTCAAGCTTCTCGCAGTGATTCTCTTTCACTTGGTGCTTTGTCCTCTTGTAAGATCTGTTCACCTGAGTATCCGCTCAGCCTGGCCCTCCTGTACCTCCCCGCTGGATTTAGCGGGTACCCGTGAAGTGCGCCGCAAACTGGGCCTCAGTGGCCAAATGGTGTGGGTGTATGGCTAGCCGTCTGAAGTATGCGGGGTGGGCTCGCCCTGTCAGATACTGCCCCTTACGATTCACCCGCAGGGTCCCACCCGCTCAGGACTGTTCGCCCTTGTGCCTCTCCACCGTTTATGCCTGCTCGGGAGATTCACCACCCTCCCCCCACGGGCAGCTGGGGGGGTCCTCCCGTCCTATGGCAGGTATATCCCAGATTCCCTTCTGCCTCCAGGGAGTTTCTGCCTTGTCCGCCGGTGAGGCGAGACTCAACTCCTTCTCCCACTCTGGGGGGTTGGCGGGTAGATTACTGCTCACCTAGGCCCCTGCAGCTGCAGTAGCTCCAGCCCTGTGCCGCTCGGCGAATGGGGCCCCCCGCCTCTTCGTGCACTCACCGGGCTCACGCCTAGACTCTCTGTTCTCGGTGATCCCGGGGCCTCCTTTCACTGTCCCGGACCTACTGGTCCCGATGCCGCAGGTCTCCTCCGTGTGGGAGCCGCCATTGTTCACGGGTTCCACTGTCATGCGGGCATCCGCAGTAGCGTGGTTTCCCCGGCTCCCTCTCAGGCGATTCTCGCCTCCCGCCGGGGACATCCCGGCGCTTCGGGGCTCCCAGGCGCACGGTGCTTCGGCGGGAAAGCCCCCAGAGCGACTTCTACTAACACCTCATTGCTGATCTGCCACGCCTTGCGGCTGACCGCACCATGCCCTTACATGGGGCTACGTCTCCTCCTTGGGACCCCCGGGGTCTGTCGATGTGGCGTAGGTCCGTATGCTCTCCCGCCGCCCGCTCACCAGCTCACGTCTCCTTGGCAGGCGGCTCTGCCGCCGAGGGCCCTCACGGGCCGCCACTGACTGCCCTGCCTCGCTGAGCGGCACTGCCATACTCCACACCCCTCCTCCAACATGCGGGGGTCCTTCCAGCTTTTTCGGGGGTCCGCTAGTGGGGTGGTGGACATTGCGCACTAATCGGGTCTGGAGAGCGCCATCAGCACGTCTACTCAGTGCTGGCGGCCATCTTGGAATCACAGACAGACTTTTCTTGAACTTACTGACTCAGACTATCCTTAGCTTCTTTAGGTAGGAAAATCCCACCTTAGCATAGGGCAAGTTAGGCCATACACCATCCTGACATTTAAGTTAATAAAGGTATTTGGTTGAACATTGAATCTGTTGTCTTTCTTGCTTCATGATGCCTTCACAACTCTCAGATCTCTGATTCATTGTCCCTGTATGTTCATGAGAATGATGTGCCGGACCAGGATTTCAGCACAATCTGGGATGCATGCAAGCCAATCAACAGGGGTAATTATAAGTAAGACAGCCAATTTGCTAAGAGCAAGGGAGCCCATACAGACAGGCTTGAAGGATGCAGTTAAGGAATGTGAGATAATGACTCTGAAGAAAGCTGGATCTTAATTGGGAGCAAACGTGGCAGATCATATGGCGCAGCTCAGGCTACAAAATCGTATTACCTGAAGGGAAATAAAGCAAATCTCTTCTTGGCAGCCGTACTGCATAAACTGAAATCTATTTTAAAATGATTCCGGTCAGATGGAAACATCCACTACGACAAAGACAGTACATTTGAATCACACTATAGCACCCTAATGACACAGTAATCAGATCACACCACACAAACTTCTTATCCCTCTCCCTCCCCGAATAGCTCGAGCTGAAAAATTGGATGAAGAGATGCAACAATCTATGCACTTCCTCCTAGGTAACAAGGCCCCAGGGCCATACAGCTCCTACAACCTTTATTATAAAACATTTTTCACTACCCTAACGCCCTTCTCCAACCACATTATTTAACCTAGTCCTTCCTTCTGGTGTTGTTTCGCCATAACAGCACAACCAAGTCCCTCATGCTTAAACCAGAAAAGCAACCTACTAATTGCACTTTGTGCCATCCTATATCACTTCTCAATGGAGATATTATGTTAAAGGTTCTTATAGCACACAATGTAGCCACCAGTGCGGTTTCTTGGCGCTTCAGCGGATCTGCAAAGCAAAGTAGAGGCGGCGGGTTAGTTAGTAGGAATGAGTAGGAGCAAAGAGCAAGAGAGCTGTGATGTGCTGTTGGCAACTTCAGTTCGAGCATAGGTGTGTTTTTTGGTTGGTAGCCGTCATGTGCTGTTGGGCAAGGCTATGTGTGGTTTGTTTCATTGTTGTGGTGTAGTGAAGTGTGTGTGGTCTGTTGTGCTGTAGAGGTCTGGTTGTGTTCATTTCATTATTTGAGAGGTGCAAGCTGAAAGATGAGTTTTTAGTAAGGTCCCGCCCCCTCTTTTTCATTGACTCAGGCCCATAGCCCTCCCCATTGCACATTCATGTGTGTTACAAGTACCTCTCCTATGTTGTGTGTGGAGGTGTGGGTCCTCCATAGGGCTGTTCAGTGCTAGTACCTTTTCGTCCCGCAGTGTTAAGACTACGTGCTTCCCATATCCATTCCCCGCCGTATAGTATGGTGTGTAGCATTTAAACCCACTCATGGGTTCCCCCAGGGGGGATGTGTTCCCTGTGGTCCGTCATTCTGAGTTCGGGGCATCTCTCTCTCCCCTTTTTCCTCTAATGCCCTGTACCAGAGGACTAATTAAGTCAGACCCCTCTCTCTCATCTGTTTCCGGTTTGACCCTCTATAGGCAAAGGTACGTCTAGTTCTTCCTCCCAATTCAGACACCTATCTTTCTCTGTATTCCACTCCTCTCTGGCCTAGTACCCAGTCCTTCTCAGTTTGTGCTCCTTTTCACGGTGCTGGTCTGTTGTTCATTCATTTTCATCCCGTTCGGAGCCAGGTTTTTAGAAGTTTTCTACATTTTTCATAGTTCGGATTTCTCTCGCGAGGGAGTTCCAAAGTTTTAGGGCTAAACAAGATAATACTGATCCGCCAAGTTTTTTTCTCGTTTATGGTTTCGGCTCAAGGCGGATGTCGTTGCTGGATCTGAGTGTTCTAGTCGGCTGGTAGATAGGGATTTTCTTTTGTATGCAGCTCATAGACCATGGATTGCTCTGTGTGTTATGCACATTGTTTTGAAGGCGATTTGTTTTTTTACTGGAGCCAATGTAGCATCCTTAGTGCTGGGGTGATGTGGTCCTTTTGTGAGAGTTTGAGGAGCAGTCTGGCAGCTGTGTTCTGTAAATGCTGCAGTTTTGTCAGTAAAAAGTTCAGCATTCTGAGGTATAAGCTGTTGGCGTAGTCCATCCTGGACATGATGAGGGAGACGACGGCCAGTGTTTTTTGTGTGAAGGAGAGGAAGGGTAGAATCTTTTTGATCGTGTGTAGAAGAAAGAAGCATTTCTTAATTATTGCGTTTACTTGCAGTTCCAGGGTTAGCTGTTTGCCCATTAGGATTCCCAGATTTTTGACTAATTTCGATGGCGTGGCTGCTTTTCCCAGTTTTGTGGGCCAAGGGATGTACTGGATGCTTCCTTGGATGCTGGATGTAATCATTATTTCCGTCTTGTCCGGGTTGATACTTGTGGTACTCCGCAGGTGGTGTCTTGCAGTGTGGAATTGAAAGGTTTTATCCATAGTGTTTCTGTTCTTTCAGACAGGAAAGATTTGATCCAGAGCAGCGCTGTGTCGGTGATCCCCATTTTCTCCAGTCTACTGATGAAGATATTATGGCTGACTGTGTCGAATGCTGCGGAGAGGTCAAGGAGTATCAGTGCTGAGTTTGTGCTAGTGTCTGCCTTGGTTTTTAGGTCGTCCCCAAAGATAAAAGTACTGTCTCCGTCCCTCTCATGGGTCTGAAGCAAACGTGTGCCTGATCCAATAGTTGGTGTTTTTCTATGTGTTCCAGTGTTCGTTCATATACATAGGGCTCTAATAGTATTGCTGGGTAGGGAATGTTTGAGATTGGCCTGTAGTCTGAGAGATCTTCCATGTCGCCAGTTGTGTCCTTGAGGAGAGGTTTGATGCACATAGATTAAAATGCTTGCAGTACTTTCCCTGTTGAGAGTTACAGGATGAAGAGGTTAAGGTAGAATTCCGATGGTGTGCCCTGTGTAAGGATTGCTTTATAGATGTCTGGTGGACAGGTGTCCATTGGCGAGCCTGCCTTGTTGCTTTTTTTCACCAGGCTGAGGATTTTTTCTCTTGACATTTGGGTGAAGCAGCTTGTTCTGTGTTCTCGCAATGTGTAATGGGGGATTCACGGGCTGATTGAATGGTCTACCTAGAATTGACTAGTGTATTTGGTAGTTGTATTCTTAAAATAATCTGCAAGATCATTGCATATTTTTTGTGAAGGCACCAGTGTGTTATTGCAGCCAGGCGGATTTCTCATATCGTTTAGCATGATGAATAGTTCTTTTTGAGTGTTGGTGGTTTTTGTGATCCGGTCGTCGTATTTCTTTTTGGCTTTTCGAGATTCCTTTTTGTATGCTTGGATTTGTTTACGAAAAATTATTCTTTATGCTTAGTCGTAATTTTTCTTCCATTTTTATTGCAGTTTCCGTTTTTTTTTCTTTATGTTCTCGAGGTGAAACATGTAGCCACAGCCTTCTTTCTTGATGGGATGAGGGGCTTTTCTGGGGAGATGCTTTCAATTTTTTTGGCAATCTATTTCTGGATTATGTCCGCCTTTCCGTCGAGGTATGTTGTGTCCAAGGTTGCCATCAGTGGTTTTGATGATTATAGTTGTTCTTCTAAGTCACTGGTTTTGATGGTATTCCAATGACTTGTCCAGATCGGGTGGTACCTTTGGGGCGGTTTTTGTGTTTTTGCTGGTAGGATCACGAACGGTATAATGAGGTGGTTGCTCCATAGTATTTGTATTGGTGGAGCTGTTAAGATTAGATTTTCATTGACAAAGATTGCGTCAAGAACGTGTCATGCAGTGTGTTTTGCTCCTTTCACCATCTTCCATAGTCTCATTGTCTCAAGCTCCTTAGTTAGTGATTTCTGCGAGTTGAAGTCCCCGAGGATGATCATGTGATCTTGTTTGATGGTCAGGTTTCTAATGGTCTAATGGCTTCTATGAAAGTGTCTATGAAGGTTGCGTCGTAGGTCGGTGGTCTATAGATGAGTATGAATGAGAGGTTTGTTTGTGGGTCCGATGTCAGGTGAAGGATGAGGGATTCACAGTTAGGGATGTTCAGTGGGACACCTGTTTTTATTTGTAGGTGTTCTTTGTGACATACTAAAACTCTCCGCCTCTTTTTCTATTTGCCTGTATGCATTTGAAGTTGTCAGGTAGACAGCTGTGTAGTGTGACTTTGTAGTTGTCATTAAGCCAGGTTTCTGTGAAAAATAAGATGTCAATTCCACCGTCGCTGAGGAGGTTGTAGATTTCTGTTGCATGATTGGACATTGATCCTGCGTTGATTCGATTGCAGCATATCTTTTTCTTTATAGTGAACAGTTTGTTTTGCTTTCGTCCTTGTGTGGTCTTGTTGGTGATTTTTATCATTATCCTCAGGACGTAGGTTGTGTTCTGTAAGGTCTGTTTCCTCATTGAGTAGGTCAGCCATGTTTCTTGTTTGGTCCAGGACTTCTTCTGTGTCCTCTTCTGTATCTAGATGCTGTCCCGCTTGGACTTTTGTGATGTATGGAGTGGAGGTGTTGTTTCCTCTCCGTCTCCTTCCGCAGGTTTCTGCCCTTTTCTTGAGGGATGCCAATATCCTGCCAGTGTCCAACATTTCTGGTGGTTGTATGCTGCTCTGGCGAGTGGACTGTAGCCAGGTATGGTGCTAGGTATGATGTTTTTTTGTCTAGTTTTAGAGTTTGTTATTGTTCTGTTGCGCGAATGGGTGTGTGCTCTGTTGCTGTGTTGGTGTGGTGGCAGCGAGTGGTACCATTTCGTTTATCCTTTCTCTGTTTTTTCTCATGTCATCCTGCTCTCTCACATGGGATAGTCTGTTCTCTTAAGGCTTCAATAATTTTCCGATTTTTTTTTGGTGTGTTGTTTGTTTGGATTGCAGGGGCTGTAGCCCACGTCTGACACTTTTTCCAAGTTTTTGATGGGCTAGTTGTTGTAATTTTTGTTTGTTTAGTTTTAGGGCCTCATCATGAGTTTGGACTCAGCCCTTAAATGTGGCATTAAACCCATTAATGCCGCATTTAAGGGTTGGCCAAATCTCGAGTTGGCCGACAAGTGTCTGTTTTAGCTCTAGTTTTTTGCTGGAGGTAAAAATCGCCACTAACCGCCAGTTTTCGGCGTTATTGCGTGACCGCTAATTGTGCCACCCCAACCCCATTGGGTCTAACGGACCCAATGGGGAATGGGGATTTACAGCCGTACCACTACTCTAGAACCGGCGCAAATTGTGCCGGACCAAGTAGCGGTAACGCTAATAGTAGAGGTTTTCTTGGTGGCTTCTGTTGTCTGTAGCTATTTTCGGGTGAGGGGGTGAGTGTGACTCACTCGGGGGGTGTTGGCTTGCAGAGTGGGCTCTCAGGTTCTAGTAGGCGCTCTGGATGATAATCGTGCATGTGGGGGGAGAGAACGGTCTAGATGTGGCAGGTCTAGTTGGTGGCTCCTGAATGTGTGCTTTTGGTGGCCTTACCCTTTAGCTGTCAGCAGAGTCTGTCCTCCTTGGAATATAGGTTTGTTGGCACTTTTCGGATACCTTTCTATCTCTCTGCGGGATTCCCCCAGAAACCGCTAGATTTGAAGCACAGTAGTGATGGTGGGCCAACTAAGTTAGGACCCCGTGCTAGTGTGAAATCTAGTTCTGATGCACTTTGGCTTGGAGCAAGTAAAAATAGTCAGACTTGTGATACCTGGCAAGTGGGAAAAACGCCTAAATTTGCGATACACCAATAATTCTAAAACAGTCAGATTTGGAATACCTGGCAATTGGGAGAAAATGCCTACATTTGAGATACACCAGTATCATAAAAAAGTCATATTTGGGGCACCTGGAAAATTTGGAGGAGAAACACCTACATTTGAGATGAACCATTGATTAGAAAACAGTCAAATTTGGGATACCTGACAATTGGGAGAAAAAACGGCTACATTTTACAGTGATGATTGCAGTAATGGAGTACAGTAATTGCTGTCCTCCAAACCCAGAGCACGCTTACCTGATCAGTTGCTGCTTGTTGATGGCTGCAGGCTTCTCAGGTGAACATGGGAAAACACGGATTGGAGATGCGTTTTCAGGGGCTGCCCTTTGCCTTGGGGCCCTTAGCTGATGGGGCTGCACTGATTCGAGGACTTAATAGGGTTCTTGAGGCCCAATCAGAAGGGTGGTAGGCGAGCAGTGTGGAGCACAAGGAAGCACTGCAGCAGAGGTCTGGGGAGGATTAAGTGTGGGCCGGAGTACGGAATTTGGCCCAACTAGCTGGGGCAGCAGAGGTCTCACTCACTGTGTACATGAAGTAGCAACCAAGTGGTTGCACAGCTGAATACAGCTGCCTACACCCTCCTAAGGCCTGCGATGGGACACAAGCCCAATCACAGCGGTGGAGGGCGGGTGTTGTGGCAGGTGGGATGGAGCACCAGGAAGCACTGCAGCAGGGGAGGATTAACTGTGTCCCGAGGAGCACGAAATTTAACAAAATTAAACAAAATGGCCGAATTAGCTGGGGCATCAGAGGTCTCACTCACTGTGTGCAGGAAGCAGCAACCAAGTGGTTGTGCAGCTGGAAACAGCTGCCTGCACCCTCCTATGCGATGGGACACGGGCCCATTAAAATTAGAGGTACAAATGTCAAGTTGCAAGCAACTAGCCAAGCATAAAGAGTAACGTGCCACCTCAATTCCACCATGCACAAAGGGGCGCTATTTCTTACTCGCCAGGAGTCAATTATCACTAGGGGGTGGCTCTTGCAAATTTTGAGGCCTGCTAAAATATATTCTAACGTATTGGCAATATGTTTGTTGCAGGTACAACCTATTTCTTGGGACCCAATCAAACTAGTTTTATAGCCAATCATATGGGAAGTGCACTGGGCATATGTTTGCTCTGTTAGCACTTGGCACACATAAGGCATAGTTTGGTACAATATTAAGAGGGTCCTGGGAAAAGTTGTCATAGGGCCCCAATTTCCCAAAATGAATCTTAGCTTTTAAACCCTACAGAAAAAGGTTTGTGTTAATGATTCTTTTAAGAAATCGATAAAGAGCTCTAGAAGGATACACCATAGTTGCCTCTTAATCCCCACTTGTTTTTCTTTGACCATGAGCCTCTTGCCTAGCTTCTCTGAAATAATCTACCTATACAAGAAATCCATTACTAAAATTCATCACACAAAGCCCCTTTATATACAGTTGTTTGTCTTCTGTTTCTGAGAACCTGGAAATCTGTACTGTTGCAATTGATGAATTCAGCAAGTTCCACAAGATTTCAGGATTCATCATTTATTATTCCAAATCATAAGGTTAAATATTTTAGAACCTTCAGAAATGATCGAGGAATTGCAGAAGGGGTTCTCCTTTTCCTACAGAATAACAAAAATTTGAATATTTGGGTAATGCATTGACCGCGTCATATGACACCTTGTATAAAGCCAACATTCCATTGCTATGGAAAGCTCGTGAAGTAGGCCTTTAACAATGGTGAACCCAGGAAATCTCTTTGTTGGGACGAGTTGCTGCTGTTAAAATGACTTCTCTCACATTTCCGGTACTTTACCCATCCCTATATCCCAATAGCTGTGCTCAATCATCTTCAGGGGAAAACCCTTTCATTATTTGGTAGCAAGAAGAGGTCCTTCTTTTCTTGTAGAACACTCTTGTGAGGGCTGGGGATTCCCTCTCTGCAAAGATACATGACAGGTGCTCAGATACCTCCTATTTTTGGTTAGCCCCTCAATAGTGGGCTTAAAAACTGGAAAAGTGTTGAGCAAAATGCCACTTAGTTGTGCTGCCTAAACAATAAGGCAGGAGTGGAGGAAGGCCCTGTGTTATCTGTGGCTACCTGTGCTTTATATTATTAGAATAGAGGTTTGACTTCCACCAGCAACTTTGGGGTTTGGGTCTGCTCTCTTCGACATTGTGTAACCAGGACTTTACCCAAGGATGTCCAAAAGAAGTTGGCCGGCATTGGAAAATCAGGAGTAAAAAACTCGGGTAACTTTTCCGTCAATTGAAATCCAATGACTATTGTAGAATGCAACGCGATATTTCACCTGGATGAGATACACCAGAGAGTAGAGATGTGGGGTCTAAAGACCTATGGAAGTGGTATTAACACTAGCACAGGGAATTGGCAAGGTTAGGGTATATATGCTCTTCGATGACTTGTCATGCTCATTATCATACCAAACCTGCCCATTTTGTTGAGGCCGTTTCATAGCATTTGGTGAAAAGGCAGTTTCACTGTGATTTTTGCGTCATGTTTAGGGTAGGGGCGGGTTCAGGAGTAATAACAAACTGATTATATGGGTAGTGGGAGTGGGTAGCGTGGGGGTACGGGGAGGTCCTTAACCCCCTTTAAAAAAACATTCTGCCAGAATTGTGGTGAAACGGCTGCTGTGAGGAAAAGGGCCAGATCCCATCACACATGGACACGTAAGAGCAAGACCTGGTGAATCAGATTTCAGAGGAAACACAAGCTCACATTTGGGAGAGAGCTGTAGAAAGATTCAACAGTGATACATGTGATACAATATGTATGTTTTAAAGAAGTGGGTTTATTCGGCGTTAAGTCAGGAAAGAGTTTAGACCATAAATAGATAAGACACCGGGATATGCTCTACAAATAATGAAGACGTTCCAAATGAAAATAGTGTCATGAATTGAACAACAAAGTGGGATATTTCTCGGGTGTTCAACACCCGCATAGACGGTTCCACAAATCAAAGTTATTAATTGTAATCATAGGAGTCCTTGTCCATTCACAAAACAATGTCCGTAAGGAATGGACAATAAAATGATTCATAACCTAATTTCAAGTTCTTAGCCTCCTGGTTACATCCAAGCTAAAAGACAAATATTCACATTTTTGTTGGCCAACAGAAGAGTTCACAAAACCTATTCTGCAATGTCCAGCCCTACCCTATAACAAATGAAAATAATCTCCCCTTGGAAGGTTTTTCCACGGTTACTCAGACTGGATCCGTCTTTGGTCTTCCTTTTGTCCCAACACAACTCTACAGCTCTCCCAGGTCTATGGATTCTCAGTTTTTTTTTTAGGCTTCACCTCAAACTCTGTCGTCCAGCTTATACTGCGGTTCCTTCAGCGATCCTCGCGGCATGTATAGGTTAAGTTCAAGCATCCATATGTTTTGGTCTGTTCTAGACCTTCACATTTATGAAACCTCTCTCTCAGACCAAAAGTTCTGGTTTTCAGCACTCATTCAGGTCTCTCCTCGATTTTTGGTTTCTTAGCATTCACTGGTTAGGTCTCTCCTAAACAATTAGTGTGTTAACACTCACTCGTTTGGGTCCCTCCCAGACCATGGGTTTCTCAGAAATCACTTGTTCAGCTCTATCCCAGACCTTCTGTTTCTCAACATTCTTTTTACTGAGGTCTTACCATGACCTTTTCTTCCCAGGACTGCCCTTCTGTAGTCTCACCATGTTGTTGGGTGTGTAAGGTTTCTTCTTCAATGCAAACAAGTATTTCTCCCCCCTCATTCAGAGTCCTTCTAAGGGAGCCAATATTGTCACCCTCCTGCTAGGGGTTCTTTTCCTCAGTCTCTTCTTGGTGCCATGGACTCCAGCCTCTATTAGACAAGGTTTACTGTATAACAGGCAGATGAAAGGCTACCTTCATCAAGGTATTATGCTCCCCTTGAATAAAGGGAGCAATGAAAAGCAAGTCTGCGTCCTCTGGGTGTGTGACAAACACTGGGAGATTCTGTTCTCTCTTTATGGATGGGTTCAGGCTAGCTGTCACCCAATGGGAGAAATGAGATGGGTCTGTACCTTGACTGGTTAGTTGTACAGGCAGGGAAGGAGGACTGGAGGTTTCAAGACATGGCGTGGCAATGGAAGATTCCCATTTAGTGCTTGGGATGGATGCCTTCAGACAGGCTGCTTGATTCCCTCTCAACTTTCTTAAATCTTTTCTGTTAAGCTATGGGGTTTCAATTATGTTTCTATGGGTTTTTACTGTGGGTTGGTGAAATAATTGGTTTTCACGCAAAGGAATATAGAGGAGTCTCTTCTCAAGCCACACTACGTGAGGTGAAGGAATCTGGAGACTTACACAGTGTGTTGTTTGCTAAGAGTTATGTCGTTGGCTGAAGAGAAGCTCTGAATGTCCCTGTACCAACAGCTAGCAGTCTGCCCTCTACTATTTGGCATCTAAAGTATGCAAGGGAACACTAGGAAGGTGCTGGTAAAGGTTCTTACTGATTCCCATGGTACTTGTTGATTTTCTCTGCCCTGCTCCTTTTTTCCAATACAGTTACAGAAATCCAGTCTGAACTTTGTTTTCTGTAAAATGATGCACTTTGGTAGTGAGTGACCACAGGTTTGGTAGTGAGTTGGGGCTGCATCTAGGTTTTCTAGGGAAAACTGCAACCTCTGGGGATACCAGCACTGGTTTTCGAATTGTGAGAATGTTGCACAGACTGAAAATGAACGAGACTGATAACTCAGGACCAGCAGGGAATGGAAATGGACTGAGGGAAATGAGTTCCTACCACCCGCCAAGGTTCACTTCATGAAGTGATGGGCAACATGATTTCCCAGAGTACCTCCAACTTACATAGGTTCATGATGAGTGAATTTCGTCAGTCCATTTTATTTAGAAAAAACAATTCATAAAACTTTACAAAATACATATAAAATACATTCATTCGACAAGATCAAAATATACAAATTGGGGAGGAAGGTATATCTAACATTCAAATAAAATCAAATGGAATACCATAAGAGTTAAAAAGAATTACCACGAACCTCAATAAATGGAGACATGTCCCTTATAGTGTCTGCAATAAATGGAATCTTTGCTTTATTGGGAAACAAATAGAAGTTAAGAGTCCAAGCTATTCAAGGAACCCATTCACAGAACATATAGGTGGCTCTAAGTGCACCACAACAAAATAATGTATCTATATGATCTGCTACAAGTTGCTTACGTCGGTTTCTAGTGACATTTTCGAACGTCACATTTTCGAAATGCCATTTTTTCGACACCAAAATGCTGAAAAAAAAATTGGAATTTTTTTTTGGTATTTTATTTTTTAAAGGGGGTGGTTCCCCCCCAACCCCCTGTGTTTTTTATAGACACTTTTTTTTTTACTAACGAAACAAAAATAAAACATAAATTTAAAAAAAATATATCAATTTTTTTTCAGCATTTTTGTTGAAAAAATGGCATTTCGAAAATGTGTTTTCGAAAATTTAACTGGATACCGCTTACGTCTTCAATCCCACCGCCAACCAATGGTCTCAATAATTTTCATTCTGACCCATCGCTGACATGTTGGAGAAAGCGAGGCAAGGAGGGCGACGTGAGACGTGTGGTGGAAATGTTCAGTAGCACAAACTTTCTGCAAGGAAGTAGTGGCATATATAAAGAGCACCCTGGGCATTCAGATTCTGATGAACCCCTTGGTGGTAGTTCTGAGGGCACAGAAATGAGAATTCGCTATACCTTATGTCTGGACCTTCGGGGCACAATTGTTTAATACAGAACCTCTCACACTTGCACTATTTTGGAAGTGGGAAACAGGCCATAGAGCGGTTTGTTGGTGTTACGGTATGGGAAGTTCTGGCCATGGAAAATGTTTCCACCCTTCTCAACCATAAGATCTCAAAACTTGGTCCCATACTGGAATATGCAAGATATAAAGAAGAGGAATTCCACAGGCTTTTCTCACTGAGCTAGTGAGATGCTTTCTTTGTACTTTTTGGTTTGGATTCCAGGATGAGCTTCTGTTCTGATCTGGGTTGGAGATTTGAACTGGGTAGCCTGGGCAGCCCCTTCCGACAAACATGTTGATCTTGTTTCAGTTATATGCCTTTTGGATTTTAGAGATACATGCAGTACGAGAATGGACTCGAGAGACACAAGAATTGTAATTCTTTTTTACTTCGATTTTCTTGGGCATGCGGTTGCCATAATTGAAAATGAAAAACAAATGAGCCTAGCAAAGCACATAACACCTTGTGAATTCTCTACTTGGAGATAGGCTTGGATACTGGATGACAAATAGCGCTCCAAGAGCATGCATTGTTGAAGTCAATAGTTTCCATAGATTAAGTGCCACACAAGCAGGAATTAGAAAAGGATTTCCCCCCCTAGATCAATGTTTTATTTTGAATGTTTTCATTGAGTAATAGAGCAAGGTTAGAGGGGGTAAGCTGTATGTGCCCTTCTTGGACCTGGAAAAAGCTTTCGATTCCATAGACAGGAACATCCTATGTAGGAAGCTGGAACCACTCAATGTACCTGGTGGCCTTTTGAACCTCATCTGTGCCCGTTATTCTGATACTTATGCAGCTGGGCTGTTTATTCCTCTGCTAAGGGAAGATTTCACAGAATTTTATAACTAATAAGGGGGTTAAACAAGGACCGCTCTCCCGACTTTCAATCATCCTTTTCCATTCTGATTTTAGCCGAGCAAAGCGGGTCGAGAGCTGACCCTCCTGTACTTCAGAAACTGTCTTGTGGTCCCTCCTAGTTGCAGATGATACTGCACGATTAGACCTTACCTCGGGGTTAGGGGGTTTGGGGAGAAGCCTGAGAAGTTTGGAATATGCTGGTAAGTATTTTCATATTAAAAGGGATGTGGCCAGCAGCCATGCCGTAAGGACACGCTTTTCTGTCGCTCCCGATGATCCGACACGAATATGCCTGTTTTGTAAGAATAAGAAAACCAAATCCCACACAAATTAGCAGAAGGCTGTAAGAACGGCAGGGGAATGCCTGGCGGAAGGCACAGTGGCAGTGTCGTGGAGACTGCGGACCACAGCGCACACGACACAGAGGACCGGGCTGTGGTGAGAGAAAATGACGGACTCCAGATAAGGATCACGTTTTGAACAGAAGGCAGGATCCAACTTGCAAGCGGAGCGCTAAGCCACTGGACTGTCCCCCGGCTCACCGTACTGCTGGGGCTCGGCGGGAGTCAAGGAAGAGCGGGTGGAGGAAGAGGAGCAAGCGCTGCAGTTCCCCACGCCGGTCGGCACGAAGCACATGACCACAGGAGAAAGACCAGTGCCTGGGTCGGGCTAACCGAGAGTTGCTAACATGGCCGCGGTATGTGGCGAGGATCAAGAGAGATGGAGTTCCGAAGGAGTGGGACTGTGAAGCTCAGAAAGGAAGTGGTCTGTCATAGCGATAAGGTCATTGCAGCCCGGGAGGCGCGGTGGCCGGGGTCCGTGGCTTCCATTGATCCCCCTGGCATGAGGCAGCTGCACGCCGGAGGCGGGCGCTGAATTTGGGTGGTGGTGGCTCTGGCATCAAAGGGAGAGGAGAGGAGCGGTGCTGACTGAGACAATGAGGCGCAGTTGTAGAAAGACAAGCGAAGGCTGGACTCGGCAGTTGCCCAATAAGTGTTGCAGTCAAGTGGGAGCGTATGACGAGCAGACTCGAAACCAGAGGCATGCTAAGGAGAGGAACGGCTCACTGACATGCACCGAGAGCAGGAGCAGCTGAGACTTCACTGCAAGGTCTGCACCGACATGTCGGATTGAAGTGGGACAACAGGGAGGACGATACAAGCGTGCAGCTCCCCCTGGCAATCCACATCGTTGCAGGCACAAAGAGTGAGAGGTCCAATATAAGGCAGAGTTAAGGCAGCTGATCAAACCAAGTGAGTAAGTGTGAAAGAGATGTTGAATGACCCTACAGACTTGGACACAGACAGACCACTTACTGTAATCAGGAAATGATAATGCACAGATAAGGTGCCAAAGTAACTCTGAGTGAGCAAGGCTTGGGGATAATAGCTGCTGGGAGGGTTGAGTGATCGAGATAAGACATGAGACGTTTTGAAACACCTCTGGGACGGGAGGAAAGAGACATTATCTGACAGGGAACGGCAAGAGGCGGGATGGAAGGCAGGAAGTTGCCTAAGAGGCCCATAGAACAGTATCACCCAGAAGGCATGGATGGCCCAGGCAGTGGCAACAACATTGGGGTAAGAGCAAAGAAGGAGGCCTGCAGTGGGCGTCTACGATTCTGGGTGGCCGATTGTAAAATCACAGCACCTTCAAACTGGAATAAGGGAGAGGGGTGCAATAGGAGGAGGACCCCTTACGGTCAAGCTACAAGTCCTTTCAACCGACACGGCACGTGGTAACTATCCACCCCTCTACTCGATGTGCCATTGGAGTGACGGTCCTGAGTCAATAAAACCCGAGAGACACAGAAATCAGAGTACCGCAGGGGCAACTGAGAAGCACCACAACACAAGCACTTCCAGCCCAACCACTACGGACGGATAAAGCCAGCACAGCAGGCATGCAGGAACCAACATAAACAGTTTAGCCATGGCGTCGAAGACCCAGAAGAATAAGGCGGAACAACCTACCTTGGACAATTTTGCTAAAACTGCACCTGTGGCAGATCCGGCCTCATCAACAAGCCCAGCTGCACCAAGGGAGCAGACCCACATGAAAAGTGACCAGCAAGTACTGGAGGCCATAGTGGCCCTGAAACTAGTGCTAGAATCCAAAATGGATGCAATCAGCATCAATGTGAACCTGCTGAGACAAGATGTTTGATCACCAGCAGAGTGCACCGGGGAGCTGGAGAAGGAAGTAGCGGTCAACACTAGCAGCCTAAAAGAGACTTCAAGAGATGTGTCGATATTACAGCAGCAGGTGAGGAACCTGGAGGGCAGAGTGTAGGATGCGGAAGGAAGGGCTAGACGTAACAATGTCAGGATAATTGGACTGCCGGAGGGGGAAGAAGGGACAAATCCCACTAACTACATTGAGTCTATGCCATTACAAGAAATTGGTCCAAGTAACCTCACCCAAGGCTTTACAGTGGAGAGAGCACATCAGGCGCTCACCGGCCCCTCATAGCACGGATCTTGTACTATAAAGACAGAGAGAAGATCTTGCAACATTTACGTAAAGGGGGCACAATACATCGGCATCCACTGACATTAACGCATATCCTGACTATACCATGCAGGTGCAGAAACAGAGAATGAACTTCATTTCGGTTAATAGGAGGCTGCGTGCATCGGACCTCAGATACATGCTGCTGTATCCCGCCAGACTAAAAGTAATAAGCAAGGGGAAGACAGTCTTCTTCAACACTCCAGAAGAGGCCCATAAATGGATGGTTACGGATGTACCAGCAGGAGAGTACAGCCAGATGACAGGAACCGAGGACATGAGTTGACAAAACACAAGCGTGGCAAGATCATGAGCGGAACCAACAAACGGGATGCAGGATGCAACTTTAATGGCAACACTCATGCAACAGATTTGACAGGTGAAGGATCAAGTGAGGAGTCCCCACCATGGGGCGCCTTAAGAGGGATGTGTTCTTCACCCAGTAGTGGAACTGTTCATGGATACCAAGGTTGGAGTATCCACCTGCTGCACCCCAGGCACTAGGATGCACCTGGGGGAGGATTGAGAAGCAGGGTGCCTGAGCACAAAACATTCAGCTGGGAAATTATTGGGGGGATTGGGGGGAGTTGGGGTAGTTAGCCTATAGACGCACACCAGAAAGGTTTGACCAAGACACTGAACTGATGAGAAGAGCGCAGAAGTCAACTAATGGAGGGGGAACTGTCTATTGGTATGTCTGGGGACTAAATAGCTATATGAAATGACAGAGTAATGACTTATTTATGGCGGCAAAGATGTGGTGTTTTTGCAAGAGACGCATCTCACAGCGGACAGACTGACTGTCCTATGCCGGAAGCGGAGGGGGATAACGCTAGGCTCGTCATACTCGAGATAAGCTAGAGGGGTCCTAATATGGATAGCACCACTGGTACCATTTAAAGTACTCAGAACCTTTGCGGATGAGGGTGCAGGGGTATTATTGTTCAAGGGCTAATGGAAGGGAAAGGTATAAGCATGATTGACACCTATGCACCAAATAATGACACAGCAGTTTACTTTCGCCAGTTATACCCCCATATTGGCTCATACAGAGATGATACAGAGATATGGGGTGGGGATTTTAACTGTACATTACGTGCAGAAATTGACAGAACCGATAATAAGCTGCCACATCCAAACCAGGCGACCAAGGCCCTTACCACTTTGTTACGTGCATTTAATCTTGCTGAGATATGGAGGACCTTACATCCACAAACTCGAGGTTACTATCATTTTACTGTCCCCAAAAATGTATAAACCAGATTGGACTATGTTTTTACGGGAAAGAAACTCCGGGGGAATTTAAGCCAGCTGAGTACAAGGCACAGGTATTATCAGACCATGCCATCCTGGTGGTTTCATGGCAATGCTCTCCTCCCAGAGCGTGCATACCGACTTGGAGGTTGAGGTGCGAATCCCTACAGGATCCAACGTTCAGGGAACACTTAAGAGAGGGAGTGAAACAGTATTTTAAACATAAAACGGGAGTGTTGCATCGGCGGGTGTGATGTCGGACACTTTTAAAGTACTCATCAGGGGGGCAGCGCTGGCAGAGGCGAAGGGACTGCAAGCTGGAAATGAAAAGGAATTACATAAAGCTGAAACAAAACTGGAAGAATTCGAGAAGTCAGGAGATAGGACGGAAGACCGGGCAGGAGAGGTCACCCACCTGCAGCAGGAATGTCTGGAGCATTGGGATAGATTGGGCATGTTGAATTATAGGAAATCTGTGGAAAGGCAACATGCAGAAGGGGACAAGCCGAACATAAACGGGAAGCAATAAGCAAGATTACAGGTAGAAACAGAGAGGCCTGTAGGACGCAAGATAGTTTAAACGAACGCTTCCAGGAGTATTACCAGGAGTTATATACTGAGTCGTCAGCAACACAAAACTCAGATATAGAGGAGGCCCTGGAACAGATAGAGCTCCCGAGGCTAAACGCAGAGACAGCGGAACAGCTAGACGCACCTATAACCAAAGAGGAACTAGAATTTACAATCATAGGGTTGCCGACTGGCAAGACCCCCAGGGACAGATGGACTACCCAGTTAATTTTATAAAGAATACCTAGCAGAGGTAGTGCACCCGCTGCTAGCAATGCTGAATGAGGCACTGGACTCCGGTACGTTACCAATGTCGTTGCGAGAGTCAGCCATAGTCCCATTATTGAAAGCTAACAAACCGGCCACATACTGTGGATCATATAGACACCTGTCGTTGTTGAACCAGGATGGGAAAATATTAACGGTCCTATTGGCCAACAGGCTTAAGCCGGCAATATCTAAGCTAATACACATGGACCAGTCAGGATATGTCCCAGACAGAAATATGACATGCAACCTAAGGAGGCTCCATCATGTTATTGACCAAACTCAAAATAGTTTAAGCCTTTATGCAGTGGCCTCGCTGGACGCGGTCAAGGCATTTGACTCGGTCAGATGGCCATGGCTGTTAGCGGTCCTGCATACGTTTGGCATGGGACCTGTATATACAAAAGGGGTGCGATTGCTGTATAGCAGCCCAATAGCGAGGGGAGCACTGATCTCAGAACAATGGCAGCTTGTGAAAGGTACAAGGCAGGGTTGCCCATGGTCACCGATATTGTTTATCCTGGCACTAGAACTGCTGGCAGCATATCTTAGGAAAGAATATGAAGAGGCGGTCATAACAATAATGGGCACAGTCAACTTGATTTCCCTATATGCTGATGATATGTTACTATATTTGAAACCAATTTGCAGTATATTCTGGATGTGCTCAAGGGATATGCAGAACTATTAGGCATCACGATAAATGCACAGAAATCCCTTTGGCTGGGTATGCAGGGAAACCCCTACAGACGCTACCAGTGTTGCTGATCCAGTGGGCAGTAAACTACTTCAGCTACATAGGAGTGGATATTTTCCATGACCCCAAGGAGGAATACACGCAGAGCACGATGGCAGCAATAGGTAAGATCGAGAAATCTATGACTTTTTGGACAAGGTTGCTGTTAGGCAGAAACCTGTGCAGTTCCCGCTGGGACCACTGCAAAAGATTTAAGACTGCAGGTGTTTGGCAGTAAACCCACTTGGTAGCAGTCTGTACCACACAGATTCACTTGGTAGCTGTGGCTGAGCAGTCAGACTTCCCTCAAGACGAGTTAGACAGTATATAGACTATTCACAATAGGTCAAGAGCACACAATAGAACAAGTAAACGCTGACCAGGGCTTGGTGTAAAAGAGATATAAATATTTATTTAAAACCACATCTAGAAAAACACCCAGGCACTAATAGTAAGCAATTCAAAAACACGGTCACTAAAAGGTATACACTCCCTTAAAAGAATATTAGACAAGTCTTAGGTAAAGCCCCACTTATTTTCAGACAGCAGTGAGCGCTTAATGTAGATGGCACTCTAATAGTTCGTTTTAAAAAGGGAGAGAAAAGCAGAGAACAAATTGAACAGATCCCAACACTTTTACAAGAACATAACAAGAGAGGAAGGCAAAGTAAAACCGTGAATTCAGAGTCAGTAGGTCGGATCCGCTTTAAGAGGATCGAAATGAAATGTGTCCAAGGTCACATGGTTGCAGTGCACAAAAGTCTTGTACGGGTTCAAAAAGGAGTTGGACCAAAGAAAGGGACCAGTTAGAGGGTCAAGGCGGCCAGCCCAGTCCAGAAGGTTAAGGAGTTATTATTACCTTGTAGCAATCTTTAGAAAGGGAGGCCTGGCGGACACGGTACCTTAAAGTGGTGACAACACCCCATCAGGGACAGTTGTTCCTGGCAGCGGATGCAAGTCGGTGCTTCGTCCGGGGGAAGAGAGGATCTCGTCATGGAGGAAGACAGGAGTCCGTTGCACTGCCAGGGAAGAAACCAGCCGCGGAGTTTCTCAGGTACAAGGAGCGGTCCGTTGATTCGCGGTTCAGTGGTGAGTGGCTATCCGGCCGCCGGGGTGCTTGGCATGGGCAGTTCGACCACAAACCGGTCTGGGGTGCGAAGAAAAGAAGGTAAACTGGTTGTGCCCACCAGTCAGGGGAAGAAGCCTCTCCAGCCGGGAGATATTCTCTGTCGTCGGGAAGTGGTGAGTCGGTTCCGCAGGGCTCCACCGGTGGTGTCGTCTCGGTAGGTCGGTTCAGCTTCTCCCTCGTCGGATTCTCAGGTCCTGTGGCGACCTCTGAAGTTCCAGTCCCCAAAGCCCTGCTTTTATGCAGCATACCCCCATTCACTCAGCCTAGCTGTCAATCAAACATGCTAAGTGGTGAGCCGGCCGGCTCACCACTTGGGCCAATCACACAAGAGTGCGACTTGAGTTACCAAGGTAACTCAGTCCAGGGTGCCTAAACCCCCTCCCATACCCCCTGTGGTACCCAGACAGAGTGGCACCACTTTTGGAGGCTTCTGTGGAGAAGCCCGCCAAAAAGTGGAACAAAGGGCTCGACTTGGGTTGGAGTCACAGAAGAGAACACAAACGCCATTTTAGAATCGAGTCTTGGCAAAAAATACCAACCAATATTAATTAAATAAACCGGCGGTATGTTCAAGGCGATGAGAATTCAATAATTAAAGTTGGTAGTCTCGAACAATGGGAAAATCCCATAGGAAAATATTCGCGGTTGAATATAACAAGTATTTTCCACTGCCACCAGCCAAAATTCGATCAGGGGGGACGGAGACGTGCCCCTTCGACTAAAAGACCCCGGGGCAATCGAATTGCCCCGACCAGTACGTCCACAATATGATGGTTTGTACCGGTTTCTGTTAATAATTTGGGACTAGTAAAGCCAATGGTGACTTTACATGCCCTGGGAGACAGTAGTTAGTCCCAGGGTATGGAGTCTATGGTGGGGGGGTCACTATGACACCCCTGTGTTACTGCACGGAGGGTGCTGTGTAACACACATAGTAAAAACACATGAGACCCTGTGGAGTAAAGGACCCCATAGCCATAAAACACATAAGCAGTCAAAGGAACACCATAAATCATGTCCAAGAGTGGGAGAAAAAGAGTCTCACTCTTGGCAGGAGGAAAAAAACAAACTCCAGAAATCCAGCAAAGCTGCTGGGGGACTCACTAGGTTAGGAAATTCATCCTAAAGAGAGAATTCTCCCTAACAGTTGCCACTTTCTATGATGGGGGAGAGCTGCACTACTGAAGAAAGGTGGTGCTCCCAAGGTTGTTACACTTCTTTACTAACATCCCATAAAATATACCTGAGGGTTTTTTCAGGAAAACTGACACAATAAGCAGACGGTTTTTATGGTATAATTCCAGATGTAGGATAGCACAGTCGAAATTACAAAGACCGTACGAGCAGGGAGGAATAAAGGTAACTAATTATGAGCCATATTTTCTTGTGTGCCAGATGCAGTATGTCATGAACTGGCTGTCGGACGAACAGACCCAAGAAGTGCAGCTGCTGCAGCTGGCATTTACCCCATTTTACCTGAGGGAGATGATATGAACGGCGACACAGCATGCCACAAAAACCCAGCTGTTGTTGAGACTGAGGAAGACGATGTGGTTCAGAACCATGCGGTTTTTAAAGAAGGATACACCCTACTCACCCCAGATTCCAATGGTGGCACTAGAGGAGGAGGCATCACATCTTAGATTAAATGTGAGAAAGTACTGGGAGCCCATGGAGGTGGTAACGTGGGAGACTTATTATGAGAAGGCAAACCGGTAGACTTCGGAACGCTCACGTCCGAGACAGGTATCCATAAGGGACACCATGTGAAATCTGCCTCGCTCATTACTGTACTGAAGCGAAAATGGCTGGGAACAGACCGGACATTACAAGCAGATGAAGGGATGAAACATTATATGATAGTTCGGAAGAGGGACACGCAGTGTCTAGAATATATGAACTACTAATGGCCGAGGGTGGGGACAACCACGACTCAGTTGGGAGGCAGACCTGCAAGAGTCATTGACTGATTCAGTATGGAGCAGAATACTGGCTTATCATAAAAAGGTGTCCAGAAATGTGAGATTACAGCTAATACAATTATATAACCCACAGGGCATAATTAACCCCAGGGGGAAACGCCAAGTTTAACAGGGCCACGGAGCAGTCTTGCCCAAAATGTGGATTCATTAATGCCGATTTGATACACATGTTCTGGGCATGCAAGATTATCAGCCATTACTGGGACGATATAGCACAAGCATTAGCCAAGGTGGGCATAACATTGGACATAGAGTCCCCCAACGCCTGCATGCTTGGCATCTTTACATGCCCAAAGCGGGCCAGACACTTGAATAAGTTGAAGGACCTAGTATACATCCTAGCAAAACACCGGATATCAATGGGCTGGAAAATAGCCAAAGGACCACACATAAACCGGTGGTGGAACGATATCTAGAAATGGAAAATAGTGTGGCAAGAGGCAATTCCTAAGGGCCATGGTCAGCAGAACGTAGACTTCAGTTCATGGAAGCAGATAGTGCAGGAACTGATGGCCTCTAGGTACGCGGAGGCGCAAAGGGAAAAGGAAGCTCTGGCATAATGGAAAGTGGGAGATATTATATACGGGATGCAGTTGATGCAATGCAAGGAAAAGTGGGCGAATTAGGTTGGGGTGGGGGATATTAAGGGGGCACACAGAAATATGTTTACAATATATGTGTATGCAATGATGTTTGGAAGATTGTAGGTTTATTGTGGGTAAAATAAAGAAATTGTTTTTTTTAAAAGTATTTTCATATTCATGGATTAAACCTTAACATGGGGAAAAACGAAAAGGATGGTATTCGGGAAAAGCAAAAACAACTATCGCTGTAGGCTAAATGGCGAAACAATTTAAGAGGTGAGGTCCTATTGCTACTTGGGGCTCACCTACGACAAGTCTGGAAATTGGGTCTCACATAGTACAGTAGTCGCTGCAACACTGAAACCGAGGATGGCAAGCCTGATTAGGTTCTATTATAAATATGGGGCCCGCTGTTTAAATAAATTACTTGAAGTATACCAGGCTAAAATAGGGACAATGCTCCTTTAAGGGAGTGATATTTGTGGCTTTACAGGTATGAGCAGTTGGAGGCAGCCCAGAATAAACAGCTCAAGAAACTAACGTGTCTTCCCCCGGGAGCATCCAGTAGGGCAATTCGTTTGTAGTTAGGGGTTCCAACCATAGCCACTTAAAATAGTAGCTTTTCTATTAAAGACGCATGTGTTGGGCCGCAGGAACTCCAATCTTCAGAATGCACTGGGAGAGATGGTCTGTTACAATTCTAGAAGTAAATATATATGGTATAACCAGGGTTGTGCCCTCCTAAACAAGTGGACCAAGAAGGAGTGAAATAACTGACTGCACAGGGATTTTTTAAAATAAAAGCAAATAGACGAGGAAGTCAACCTCTCTCGATAAAGATAACAACAGGGCTCAGGAGTGCACGTTATCTTCCCTTGCACCGTACAAGGCCACCCGACTGTACCAACTCGCATTAATATAGGAGATGTATCGTAATGATTAGACTTCATGTTCTCCCCTTTGAAAGCTTGTAATACCTGGGAAAGGGGATCGGGGTCTACGACACGTAACTGTGTTATGGCAGCTGAGGAAGACTTGGGGCATTTGCTACTAGTTTGTGGGAATTACCCAACACAACGGAAAAAGTGGCTTAGGCTTCTTTTCCGAAAGGAAACAATTTAAACCTACCAGGAGGCTCTACATTTTATAATGAACTGCAATAGAGATGATTTCATTTTTAATCTCTGAATATGTACGAGAAGCCTTCCGTATCAGGGATGTTCGAATGAAAAACTGCATTTATTCATTTTATTTGGTTTGAATTTTTTAAGGAAGTGACAGTTTTAAGGATTTTTTAATTATATTATGATGGGGCAATTGGGATGTTGGGAGAATTGATTTATTTTATGAATTGTATTGTGTATTCACTGTTTGATTTAATGGAGAAATCTGAATAAAGATATTTCACTTGAATAGTTTCGGCTTTTGTATAGGCACTATAAAATAATTTTCTAGTAGCGCCCTTCAATGCGCCAGTACTTGGATATATGTTAATGTTAATGTTAAAGGACATTTGTACTGCACACTATCACCACCGGAGTGGTCCCCTGGCGCTCTGGCGGCTCTGAAAGAGGAGGGGGGGGGGGTTGAGTTAGTGGGTCGAAGCAGGAAAAGTGCAAGAGAGCAGTGATGTGCTGTTGGCGGCCTCAGCCCGGTGGGTCCGTTGGCTGGGCTTGGGGTGTTTGCGGGCGGTAGTCATCGTGTTTGTTGTGCGAGTCTATGTGTGTTTTTGTTTTGTTGTTGCAATGTAGTGCAGTTTGTTGTGCTGTAGGTTTTGGTTTGGAGTTTGAGAGGTGTATGCAGAAAGGGAAATTGTTGGTGGGGTTGGTTAGTTTGCATCTCTGTCCTGAATTGAGGTGCTCGGCTTGTGTAGTCTTCATTGATGCGCGCCTCTGTCCTGATCTGGGTCCGGCTGGCATATATGATGAAAATATCTACAAAAAGGTGTAATAGCAAGGCAGAGAAGATATAGGAGACTTCTTCACTAATTCTGACCTTATAGCAGAGCCTGAATGATGGGAGCAGGGGAGTTGGGGAGGGGGAGAAGTAGCTAAGCCTCATATAATATAATGCCATACGATACAATCAGCATTTCAGATCCTCAAACCAGATGGGACCCCCTTCACAGGCATAGCCAGGATTGTCTAACAAGTGGGGCGTGAAGATAATGCAGTTGGCCCATCGCAGTGACATTAACATCTGTAAATGCTCACTCAGTACTGATTGGTGGGAATTTCCAAATTTTGGGTGAGCCTTGCCCGCTCAGGCCCTACCCTGTCTACGCCTCTGCCCCCCTTATGCCAATTTGAAAACGTACAGGCATTAGTCCTAGTTGGCTACTGAGCAGAGCACATGAGCAAGTCTGATAATTGAGCCGCTTTTAAACTGCCCACCAACAAACAAAAAACGATGAGCTGGTTGACTCGGGTCCTCGTATTTCAAAAAACACTTTTCCCTGCACCAACCGTTCTTGCCTCTCATATCCCTAGCATGTAGCGTTTAGTAATGAGCATTGGGACATTCCCTTTACCCCATCTCCCAATTCACAGATCCTGGTGGCACATGGGATACACTGTATCTATGAGAGAGAGTGAAAAAATTGACGACAACATGACAGTGAAATGGGAGCAGTCTGCAAGAGGCTAGTGTTAAGGGTGCATGGAGGTCCTGCCTTGTAAGGTCTTCTCCGTTCACCTCCCCAACCGACTAACGGGTGCCACTTGATATAAAGAGGTCTTACTTAAGACTGCAGCCTTTATTTTTTGGAAAAATCATGAACAGAGCCCAACTGTTTAAATACTTATTTGCACATTTAAAGCAAATCAGTGTATAACAATCTGCAGATAATGAAACAGAAATTCCTGTGCAGAAAAGTACCCGTTGTGTTCCAGTCGTGACCACTGGCGTAACAGGGGCCCCTGCAGCGCGAGGGCCCCACCACATGTGCTGAGAGGGGAGCCCTTGACTAAAATATATATTTTTTTTTAAATCTTTTGACAATAGAGGATTCCTTCACAATTGGAGTCTCTGAGAAATAGCATTTTAATCTAACCTTCGCGAGAAAGGGAAATATGAACAGGGAAAGAGATTTGGACAAAAAGAGGGAAAGCAAGGGTAAAAAGCAAAGTGGAGGGGCTAATAAACAAACAGGCAGACAGCTGCAAGCTGTTGCATTTGAAAATCAACTCCTCTCCTATTCACTGTACACATCTTTTTTTGCTTTATCGCCCCCCCCCATGAGATGCACAATTTGAATGAGGACCTTTTGGCTATTTTAATGAGTTTTAATACTGTGAATACTTCTATCCTTCTTATAGGAGATTTTAATATGCAGAAGGGAAACCACTCTGATAAAGAGGAAATTTCTCTCGACTGAGCTTAAAAAACATTGACCTTTTAGTTCATAACAACGAAGTAATACATGTCAAGGGTAATATCCTTGACTGGGTTGTGGCAAATAATATACAAATTGTTCCTATCAGTACCACTCCTTGCGTCTGGTCCGACCACTTTTCTATGATCTTTCAAACAATTCTCCCTGGAAAATCTATTTTGAAGAGGAAACCATTTAAAAAGGTTACTTGCAGGAATACCAATAAAATTAGATTGGTGGATCTTCATAAATGTTTAGTTAATATTTTGGCAAATACATCTGACCTTGATCCACCAGACATTCTGCTCTCCAATTATGACTCCGCTATGATGGATATGCTTAACAGTATAGCTCCTGTTAAGACTAGAACCGTTAGGGACAGATTAAATCGTCATAGCTGGTTCTCCCTGCAACTCACACAGTTGAAACAAGAAAAAAGATTTGCCGAACGTAAATGGAACAAAATCACTACAGATGAAAATAAACTAATTTAGAAAAACATTGAAAAAGAATACAGGGAAAAAATTACCATTTCTAAAAAAAAAACTTCTACAATGTCGAAATTGAGGAGTCTCGAATAACACAAGGAAACTTTTTGAGATCCTGAAAGCTATGGAAAAATCTCATCTTAAATCAGACTTGTCTTTCCCCACCCTTGAAGACTGTCTCAAAGTCCAACAAGTCTTTTATGATAAAATTACGAATGCACACAAGAAAATGATGGATGATCCAGCTTCAGCCTTTGAACTGAACATAACTAAACTTTCCCTGTGTGAAGCCATACTCTTTGAGTTCTCCACTATTTCTGTTCAGACACTGGAGGAAGTCCTAAAAAAGATGCGTCCCACTTCCTGTAGTGGGGATCTCCTGACAGGTATAATCATTCTCAGTAATGCTTATATTTTTGCACCTTTCTTGACCCGTTTCACTAATGCCACCTTCAGCTATGGTACCAACCCCCGAAAGAGGCCAAAAGGGTTGTAGTCTCCCCCTTGTTGAAAAAGGCTGGTCTGGATCCAAAAAACTTTGCCAACTACAGACCCATTACTAATGTTCGTGGATCGTGTAGCCACAATACAGTTACAAAAACACTTGGAACAAACCAACATTTGACATCCTTGCCAATCTGGTTTTTCAGAGCATCACGGCACTGAAAGTGCTCTCTCAGATCTTCAGAGTTAGATGCTACATGGATAGGAGCAAGGTTCGCCTATTGATACTTCTTGGCTTATTGGTGGCCTTTGATCTCCTAGACCATGCAAACCTCTTTGCCACATTGTCTATGACAGGCCACTGCTCCCCATTAACAGTGAAACGGCTGGCGTATTTTCTGTCAGGCAGAATGTCTAGAGTTTGCTGAGGCCAAGCATCCTCAGGGTCTATATTGTCCACCTGTGGAGTGCCACACGGAGCTTGCCTGTCCCCTACACTTTTCAACATTTATCTACGCCCTTTTGTGACATTCTTGATAAAGCAGGAGTCAAGTTCACTAATTATGCTGACGATACTCAGCTATTGGTGGAGCTGAGTGTTGATCACACTGAGGATTCAAAAACAGTACAGAACACCTACCTGATCATAAAAGATTGATGACCCAACACTGTCTCTGTCTTCATAGTGGAAAAATGGAAATGTTGATTTTCAGATCCCCACAAGCAAGGATGAAACTGGGGCCGGCATACACAGACTTTACAATTGATGGTCATCTCATAAATATTTTAGACCAGGTTAAAACCCTTGAGGTGATAATGGATAAATCCTTGAGTGCTGATACACACGTAGCCAATTTCATCAAAAAAATCCAATACCATCTTAAACTCCCCAGATTGGTCAAGCCATATGTTACCAATAAGAACTGCTCAGAGGCATAGTTATGCCTGGAATTGACTACTGTAGCGCCTTGCTAGGAGACCAAGTAAAAATTGCATACAAAAACTCCACGTTTTTCAGATTTATGCATTACGCATCATCAAAGACGAGAACAAATAAATAACGATAGGAGAGTTCCTGCGATTAACTGGTAGCGAATGAAGTTTCATTAGCTACCAGTTAATCCCAGGAACTCTTAAGATCCTGACCCTGGCACACAAATGTTTATATGGGCATGCTCCTAGTTACCTGAAAAACGTTTACCCCCCAAGACTTAGGGAGATGAACTAGATCCAACAACACCCTTCACCTCATCTGCCCAAGGATCAAAGGAAGCCGGGGTAGAGGTTGCGCTTTCCCGGTTCTGGCTTCTCTAGCCTGGAACGGCCTCCCAGTAGAAATGCGCTTAGAGAAGAATCCCCAAACTTTCTGGAGAAGGCTAAAGACGTGCTTATTTTTTGAAGTCACTGCCTTCATAAAGAAATGATTTCTGTAACGGTTTTGTCCTTTTAACGTAAATAATTGCTTTATGAAGTCAGAGTGACTTAAAATAGATACCATTTATTTTTTTTAAGTAATAGGGCTCTCCTCCACCCCATGACATTGAGGCCTCCAGATCCTTTGCAGATGACGGGTACAAGAGTTCCTGGCTGCTGCAGTGAGCCAAAGACCTATTTCCCTGGACCAACGGATTAAAGGTAAGAAAATGTAAGAGGGTGTGCATATATATATGTATATAATGTAATGTGCATGAATGAGTGAATGGGTGATGTATGGGTGGCTGCCTGCACCGGCTCAAGGTGCGTTCAAAGGGTGCAAACGCACAAGGGCGCAACCCACAGCACAGGGCGCCTTGCCACCAGCTCAATATCATGTAAACAGCGCCTATTATCTATAATAGATGCTAATTAAATGTCACAGAGCTGCCGGCAAGGCGCCCTTAAAAATACTTTACAAGAAGAGCAGGGGGCTCAGTTCTATTGTTTGGCTGATACTTGTTCTAGTATCAGCGAACAACAGAACTGAGCCCACTGATGTGCTGCATTTGTGGTGGGCGGGTGGAGAGCGCACACATCTCACATAGGGTGCTGGCAGACCTGGGGCTGGCACTGGCGGCCTGCGTGTGCCTGTATGGTGAAAGGGTGCACACCTAAATGTATGGGTGGCTGCCTGGGTGTGCCTGTAGGGATAAAGTGTGGACACTTAAATGTGTGGGTGGCTGCCGGGGTGTGCCTGTACGGTGAAAGGGTGCACACTTAAATGTATAGTTGGAGGCCTGGGTGTGCCTATATGGTGAAAGAGTACACACTTAAATGAATGGGTGGCTGGGTGTGCGTGTATGGTGACTGGTGTGTGTGCTTGTGTTCATGGGTGCAATCCAACCTAAATTACAGGTGGAGGGCAGACCCTAAAAATAATGGAAGAAGCACTAACTAAACGGTTGGTGGGTGAGTGGCAAGCATATTGTGTGGGGGCATCAAAATTCTTTATGCATTCTAATGAGACTATTCTAGTGCAGCTTCAATGTTACAAGCAGATAACTCACCTTCAAGTCTGAAAGCCACCACTTATGGACTGCTGTGAGAATGAACAGTCTCCTGTTCCCTAGCTACCCTTCCAATCACTCCCCTGGCATGCAAGTACTAAACCCACATCACGATTTTAATTGCCTAAAAAATTATGGGTTTAAATGCAGGTACTAACAGTGAAATACTTTAGGTTAGTAATTTCCCGCCCTTTGTTAACAGTGAAACCCAGGCACCTTTTAACATTTGTGTCCTGTTCTGTCCGTCAAGGTCTCTGTAAGTCAGCAAGGTTGAGTCAACATAGCCCACCATTTTTTTGGATTGTGGGGGGCTGAAGCGCTGTCGGCTTAATTGTGTTGCACTACTGCTTGTGTTTACTTATTGACATTCTTCATTACTCCTAGCCCTATTCTTCCTCATCCCAGTACTTTTGTATGAAGCTCTTTGCCTCATACAAAAGTACTGGGATGAGGTAGCGGGACATGGAGGTAATGCCTGGCTTAGTTACACGTAATCTTTATTACTCCTAAATCCCACTCTTCCTCGTCCAGTAATTACCTATGAGGCAAGGTGCCTCAAACGTAAGTACTGGCACAAGGAAGAAGGAAGTGGAGGTAATTCTAGGCCAAGGAGCTTATTTTAGGGTTTGGGAGGGAGAGGGGATGTGTGGGGGCAGGGAGGATGGTGTGGAGCGGGGGTTGTGTAATCAATTGTAATGGTCATGCACATCCAGGCTAAGCAGGCATGATATGTGGTATTAATGGCGAAAGAGGCATTTTGGTGCAGTCAGTCTAGTCATTTCGTAGTTTGGCTCGACTTTTTTTTTTTAACTGGGCATCTCTTTTAAAGCAGTCCTGCTAAGTGTAATGACCTGGCTAGATTGGCATTTGGGTGCTGCCGGTCTAGCCGTTTCTTACTGTGGCATTGTATATTTTCCGGGGCATCTGTGATAATACAACCATGATAAGTGTTATTGCTTCGACTAGCATTTTGTTGCAACCAGTCTAGGTATGCCTAAATCTGGCCTGGCATGCTTTACTGTAATGTTATTAAGTGACTGGTGTACATTTTGCAGCCAGTTGGACATGTTTCCATTGTGGTATGGAATTTTTACTAGCAAAACATTACATTAATGAAAGCATTGACGTTCCTGTGCACTGTTGGTGACTTGCATGTATTGGATTTTTGGATTGGTGTTACCCTACAAACACTCTGGCTTTTTTAGGCACTTTTTCTTTGAAAGTGTGCTGTATAATTCAGATTTTTATTAGTATACATTCAGCCAACATGGGCTTTGTATAACATAAAAAAACGTACAACATTAAAATACACATTAAAAAGAATAACATCATATTCATCACATAAAAGATAAAAACAACGTTACATCTAATAACTATTGGATGCATCTTAAAATATCCACAATCTTAAAATGAAATAATACGATAAAATATATCAAATTAATATTTCCTCTCATAAAAGTGTGGGATGTTTCAACCCGCGCATCCAAGCCCTACAACAACGTTGTGCATTACTGGCAGCGGAAACATCATAATGGCCGTCGGAAAGCATGCTGCTTGCCAGAAATCATCCAAAAATGCACAGTGAAAACCTGACAGATAGGCCACCATCTTCTTTTGCCTCTGTCAGTGTTAATAAAGGAGACCATTGCCAGACTCTATCCTTTGGCTGCACACAGGGCAAAACCAGTGCAAAGGAATATGATACTGTTCAAAATCCGTTTTAAAAAAATTTGCTAAAATCATGGGCACGAAACCACCAAACAAACAATCCAACTTCTGGTTGGGTGTTCTACATTACTCTACTGCAGAATCCACATCAATACAATGTTACCAAGGATCATATGCTATCAAGTAAAATCCCCTTTTTGAAATGTATTAATTCAAGACAGCTAGCTGAGCATAACCTCAGGAGCCCTAGTATCAGAGGCCTCCATCTCTCCCAGTCCTTGGACTCTGCCACCCCCATGTCCCATGGCGCACATGAGCCCAGGGCCACGGGGATGGCAGATTACTATCCAGCCAAAAGTATGGGGCTCATAGGCCAGTACCTCCCAGGAATGGATGGGCGGGCATCCGGGTATGGGCACCCAAGTACAGTGCAATTTAGTGGGGAACCCCAGGATAGTAGGCCCACTAAGGGCATCCTAAAAACCTCTGCCCAGTTAGTGTCATGATGCCTACCCCCTGAGCACCAGGCCAGGCCCAGCACCCCCGGGAGCAGGCCTCATGCCCCCGGGTAAAAACCCAGCAGCCCCTTATAGGGGCTCTTTGGACATTGTCCTGGCGCCGTTGGCGCCAGGCTCATATTGGACATCAGTCCAGGCGTCATAGGCGCCAGGCTCATATTGGAAGGTGTTTGGTGCACTTACCTGAAGCAGACCATGCTGCAAGATTCAGGCCTCCCTGAGGCCTGAAAGGGACTATTTCTTCTATGGGACTATTTTGCCACTCGGGCCTGGCCGGGGAAGGATACTTACCTGGAACTACTTGGAGGGGCTATTTAAGCCACGCCCAAGCAGCAGCTCACGCTTCGCGTTGTTCTGCATCTAGCAGCTGGACGCTCACCGTGTCTGCTCCTACATCCTGACTTCTGCCATGCCCGCCAGCATCCTGGAACACCTGCAAAGGGAGAAGAGAAGAGAATAGGAGAAAGAAGAGTCCTTACCTGCAAAATCCGCATTCCGGAGACATTTCGCCGACGATCCTGGAAGACATTCATTTTAAAAGCACATCGCATCGATCGCTGCAGCGCCGCATTCCACTCACCTTTACTAGGCGCCTCCATGTTCATCAGCGACCATCTGGATCCGCAACCACATTTCAGCGCCTAGGGAGAAAAAGACAAGAACAAAGGTGAACTAGGGAAGAGATTAAGAAAACCGTAATTAGCCATCATAAGACTTACCTGTTGGGTCATTCCCACTTCATTTCGGGTCAGTGCCGCCTCCTGGCATTTCCGGACCCCGGCCCCTAAGGGGAAAAAGAGACATCAGCTTTAGTGAGCGAATGCTAAGACATTACCTGAACGCTCATCAAAGACTTACCTGATATCTACTGGAACTGCACCTTTCACTTCGGGTCGGTGCCATATCTCCGGCATTTCCGAACCCCGGCCCCTATGGGGAAAAGAAAGACACAAGCATTAGTGCATTAATGCAAGGACACTAAAGGAACCTCTCATCAAACAACTCACCTGAAGCTCGACAATCCATGATCCAGTGAAGTAACTGGATTACAACGCGCCCCTGCATCAGAAGCAGGATGGAGAGTTCATCCTTTAAAACCATAAGGTGAGCCTTAGCAGGGAACTTCGGAGGTGGTCAGAGAAGAGCGAAGGGGGAGGTGGGAGTAAGCACACTACTCTGCAGAGAGTTAATCCCCTTTCTCCATCTGCAGAAGGATCTTCCTACGGGCCAGACAAGCAAGAGTTGGGGGGTCGAGTACAGTTGGTGTTCTGAGTCCTGCGCATCACGTTCGAAGGGGTCGCAGCATTCCAGACCAGACCCGCGCCTCCGTGGGAGCCAGGTGAGCGTTACAGTTAGGTCAGTGGGGAGGAGGGGTACTCATCAAATCCTGGCAGCAAGGAGGAATCTGAAGACCCCTCTGAACATCACAGGACACAGGAGACCAGGTCCCCACATTCTGCCAGCCATTCCCAGGCTCCCAGAATCCGGGAAAACCTGGAAGATCATATGGGCACCTCTGGGAGCAGTGCTTCTGAGTCAGAGGATGAATGGACCAGGGTTACCCGAACCAAGAAGACCAATAAGGCAAAAAGGGCCTTGCTTAAGGACCCCTTAAAACAGATTAAGGCAATCGGGAGTATCATCACGCCTTATCACAAGAACGCCAAGTATTCTGTGTAGGAACACTAGGAGCTCTTTTGAGCAATGATGGAGACTTTCCATTTGAAAGACAGCAGTAGCTGCATGCAGTACGTCAAATGGTCATTCTCCCCGGAACACTCCAGTTTCTTTGCGGGGCTGGAGGACCAAAATCATGCAAGATGGTCCACCTACAGGGCGGCCATCTTAAAGCACTTTTCTGTTCACAGAAATCCCCAAGAGGCTCGCAAGGCAGCCTACAATTTGCAAAATGAGGAGGATCAGGCCCCACAAGAATTTGTGCAGGAACTGAAGCGTGCCTTTGCGCAGACTACCAAAAGGGTGCGCACAGATAGCAAAGAATTCCTTAACACTTTTTTCCATGCCTTGCCCAAATACATCATGACCCAGCTAGTGAGAGATTTTCATGAGAAAAGGTCACTAGACTGGGTCATTGAGCAGGCCACCCGAATCTATGAGGTGCATACGCCCATAGAAAATAAAAATAATGCTCAGAAGAGCCCCAAACCAACCAGCACCCCTGCTGTTGCTAAGGTGGCAGAGGTAAAGGTTGCCCCCATTTTAGATTTGGAGATGGGGGGCCTAAAAACCTGCCTGCACCGAATAATGCCAAGCCCAGAAGGCCCTCGGGCCAATCACAAACAGGGAGTCAAGGAGGTAGTCCCACAAATGAGGTCCCTCACTCCCCTGACTATGTAAGTCCCCGCTACAAGGGAAACCGACCCATCCTGGGTTATGTGTGGACTCCTCCAGCCCAAGGGGGGGATCCAGCCAAGCACCTAACCCAGGGAACTTCCCTCCTAACTTCCCACAGGAGGGCAGAAATTCCCCAAATCCTGGGCAGAACTTTTTCCCCAGGTATCCACCCAACTTCCAGCCCCAAAATCATCCATCCTTCTTTCCCCAATTCCCTGAGCCCAGACAACCTAATCCGGGAGAGGGGAGGCCAAGGGTGGAGGGGTACTCAAATCTTCCCAACCCGGGGTACTACCAGAGAAGGGATAGCTACCCTTCCCGGCATCAGCCCAGGGTAGAAAACAGAACCCTGTATCAGCCTGAGCGGGTTTCACAGTTAGAGCGCTGTAATAAAGTCTCTTATTAGTCACAAGGGACACACAGACCAGCTGTGGAGACTGATGTTGTTCCAGGTATGCTTTATTAGTACAATATGTACAGTTCCAGTTACTATCAGGTATTTACAGTAGTCTGGATGACAGGACAAGGACAGGGATAGGTAGTACAGTACACATGAAAGAGAAGACCCACCGGCCATCCACTCACTCCAGCTCAGGCCCCCAACTGACTCACTCAGAACATTCATACACTGATGCACTCAACATTCTCCTGGCTGCATCATACATCACATTCTATTGGCAATCACTCCAGGCCAGTGACAAAGTACAAGACTATATATAACATCTCCCTTTCTTAGCAGATTCAACCACAACATAACATCTCCCTTTCATACCGGAAGTACCCACGCGTGACATCTCCCTTTCATATCAGGTTCATACACACAAACATCATCCTTTCATTCGGGTGGAGGAAGGTCAGCCAAATACACATCACTATGCACATCACTCGCCCACTCATGAATCTAAACACAACCAGAATCTCACACAGATGAACTACATGTAACAGATGAGGTGCTCCTGGCAGCACCGGAGGTCTTAAGCTTAAAACTATTACTAAAGGAACAATGGTGAATGCTTAACAGTAACTAATGCAAAAGTGCGCACTATATATATACAGAATGTACATTTGCCGGCAATAAAAGAAGATTTTTCTTTTTTTTTTTTTTTTTAGGCACAACCCTTGTTCAGTCAGTTGGCCAAACTCTTTATGGTGCAACCCTTATTCAGTCAGCTGCCCAACTCTTTCATGGCGCAACCCTATGCAGTCGGTTGGCCACTTAAGCATCTCACATTAGAGCGTACGCATATAACATATACCTCACAAAAGAGTATACATACCGCCACATTTTTCTTTGTGGCTCTGGTGGAATTTTAAAATTCTCACCTGGCTTCAAATATCTCCAAGACTATTTGATTAGTACACATTAACAGGAATACCCTGCACCGCCACCATGAACTACAACACGTGTGTCATGGCCAGGATGGAACACATAACAGTGGGCCACAACATCACACAAACTGAGCAAGACAATGGCCCAAAGTCAATTGCAGGGTATCCAATGTAACTAATGTTTTGTTGAACAACTCTCCAAAGGGTAAATCAGACCCTTAACACCATAACCATAACATACATTATTCAGTATATAAACATTTCTTGGTGATGGTGGAAATTTGAGAAAATAAAAAAAATATTATTACTTTGTGCTTAAAAAAAAAATTTAAATTCGTTTTTCCATTTATATTGATAAGTGTTGCATAAGTCCATGGTGGCTTTTCCAGATTCATTAAGAAAAAAAAAATTAAAATAAAGAAAAAATGTAAATTGTCACGTTTGCATTATTGCCAAACATAATTCAATCCAAAATAATGATGCCAAGGGAAGGGGTATCCCGTAGCTTATTTCACAAACATGCTCCTTGCTCACATTGTGCCTTTAGTTCCGTTGATGTATATAATAATAAAGAAAATGTCTTGCAAAATGTTCCTTTCAGCTCCCCAATTGATGTATATAATGATAAAGAAAATGTCGTGCAAAATGTTCCTTTCAGCGCCCCAAACTGAATCTTTATTAAGGTACGCACACGGCAGCAAGTGTTTGCATATTTGCCAAAAACCATTAAATCCATTATTTTGGAGCCAACAGAAAATATATTTTCTTGAACCTTCTTTTACTTATCTCCCCCACGTTGTAATTTCAGTTCTGTTGATAAAATAACATTTTGTCTTGCAAGTGTTCCTTCCTGCACCCAATACCTCCAGTTTGTTTAAGGCAATCATTGAAATTATTCATTTCCCGGACATGTTTGCACGTCACGATGGCGAACACAGCATCTTTTTTCTCCATTAACCCATGTAAAGTTGAAGGAACAAAATTGCCACTCATCACAGGCTTCCATTGTCTGCTCCGCATTCCATGGATCACCATCACCCACTGAATGTTAACGCACGTCATCATTCATTAGAAGGGCTGGAGGAGGACAGACCTCACTGGGCCTGTGCTGTCAACCGTCCTTTCACGGAGCATTTTTTGAAATACAGGCAGGATCTTGGATAAAATCAGAGATTCAGAGAATGCCCAGGTGTATCTGTACTGCAGCGTCTTTAGGCTTCAGTGTATGGATGGTCCTTAGTACAGATAGTGACCTCACAATGGGCTGGGAGCACAGGTTGGCTGGTTCAGGGAAGACCTGATGGAATGTTCAGTTGTGATGTCACAATGGACCAAGATAGTGAGTGATTAGTCCCGGAAAGTCAGAGTAGCCATTGAGAGAATGAAGACTGCTAATGCTGTGTGTGAGTTGCTGGGCAACAGCTAGCAGCTTTTGAAAATGATGCAGGGTTCTGCTCAGGGCAGCAGTGAGGGTTTTACACAAAAAAAATGCCAATAAAAGGAAAGCGTACGTTTCATTTTGTCCGTTTTACACATAAAATGCCAAATGAAAGGAAAGTGTAAGTTTCACTTCGTCCTCCCCCCTCCTCTGACCTTATGTATTCATTTTCACAGTTAATATTCTGAGTGCATGGAGGCCAATCCTCAGCTAGCAGGGCCCTTTTGTCCCCACTAAGATCTCTGGGGCATATTCTTCCTTTTGGTGCACATTTATATGAGGGAACTCTGGGGAAATTATTGGTTGCTGGGGACCTCCCTCCCAGAGTCCAGTGGCACATATACATTTTCAACCCTGGAGCTGGCAGGATGTTTATTTTTGAGTCTTTGGGGGAACGGTGGGTCACTTTTAGGCTGCTTCCCCCCCACAGCTCTCCTTACTGTACATTTTTGTAGCTGCAGCTCCTCAGTTGCACTCTGTCCTTTTAAGTTGTATTTGTCCATATTCTTGGGTTCTTTAACTCCCGTCGCCAATGTAATAAAGTCTCTTATTAGTCACAAGGGACACACATACCAGCTGTGGAGACTGATGTTGTTCCAGGTATGCTTTATTAGTACAATATGTACAGTTCCAGTTACTCTCAGGTATTTACAGTAGTCTGGATGACAGGACAAGGACAGGGATAGGTAGTACAGTACACATGAAAGAGAAGACCCACCGGCCATCCACTCACTCCAGCTCAGGCCCCCAACTGACTCACTCAGAACATTCATACACTGATGCACTCAACATTCTCCTGGCTGCATCATACATCACATTCTATTGGCAATCACTCCAGGCCAGTGACAAAGTACAAGACTATATATAACAAGCGCCATGTCCAAAATATGGCACAGGATCTGGGTCGCATGCTGAGGGCTCAGCAGAACCCCCAGATGAGCATGCCGGCGCAGAATGTCCCAAACTCGCGGCCTGGTGCTCCAGAACAATGACGGGGGCAGCACCCCGATAACCCACCGGTCCCCAGTTGTCCAAAAATGTGCATTATCTGTGCCCCCTCGAGGAGAAGGAGGGATGATACTATGCCCCGGTACAAGTACAGGGGCAGGGGACAATTTTGGCACTGGTGGACACTGGATCCCAAGCTACCCTTCTGTCCAGAAAGGCCTTTGATGAACTGAATTCAGGGAGGGGGAAGAATTACCAAATTCCTCTCACCTACCTTCCTGGACAACTTCAGAACTTTGACGGGAAGGAAATTCCAGTCGAGGGGACGGCAGATCTGGACATTAAAATTGGGCGAACAAGGTGAAACACCCGGTCTTAGTACCGACTCCAGAGGGCAGCCCTTGTTTACTAGGGAATGACCTTCTGACAAGGTTGTCACCCCTAATATATTGCGTAAACAAGGTCCTATGGACCCAGACTAGCCGACCAATAAAATTAAAACAACAGAGTGTCAACCATGTTAGTTTAAACGGCACATGTCACATGGTTGAACAAAAATCTGACCAAGTAGAATTTCACTTCCAAAACAACCAAATTCCAGACGTGACAGTAATAGCAGTAGGACAACAGACTGGTGATGGGGGGTCCTCTCTATTTCTAAAAATCAACCTTCCTTCCAGTTTAAGGTGGTATTCCACACTAGAAGGAAACCCTCTGAAATTCTTTACCAATCCACAATCAGACATTCCCACTCCAATAGTCCAGAAATATGTGAAATCAGCTCAGAGCCTGGCTGATATTCAGCAAATTGGAGAGCAGTTGTTCATCCCTGTTCAGTTAAATGATGGGAAGGACTCTGTTCTCGCCCGAGTGTGTGTGAACAACGGTAAGAGCTTCGTCAGCGAAGCCATGTTCCGCGAACTCCCAAAAGATCCAGCCATTCCCACATTCAAACTGATAGACAAATGGGAAATGGATCTGGAAACACCCAATTCCGAACATCTCCTGCCAAGCAGGTGTATGCTCAAAATCTCCATTGGCAACAAGAGCATAGTCCATAATTGTTGGGTCGTGCGAGACGTCACTGCCGCCTTTTATTTAGGCAGTGACATTCTCAATCGCTTTGCCATTAGTTTGGACCTAATAAACTTCAAAGCTTGGTCCCGATTAGCGGATAATCCCATGGGCTTTGATGATCCAGAAAAAGCATTTCGGTCAGCTCAATTGCTACTTTATGCAGTTGAAATTCAGATTAAAGAGGAAGTCACCATCCCAGAAAGGACCCGACAATTCTCCATGGAAGTGAAAATTAAAAGAGGACAAAAATGGAAAAACCCTGATGCTTATATTCCTCTAAATGCTTCTCTCCAACAGCAAGGGTTGGGGGTAAACCCAAGACCATTAGTCAACATAGAACATGACACCATTCCAATAGAGGTGGATATCAGTGACTTAAAGAGTGTTACTCTAGCCACAGGCACCATTATTGGAATGGCGGTTGATGACTGACATTTCTCCATTGATTTAGGAAATTAACTGTTAGGACCAATCCCCAAGGACTTTTGTGACAGTGATAGTGATGACAATACAACACCAGACAGGATCTTTACCCGGCATTGGGGGAACTTCCTGGTGTACACTTCCTGCCCTTTTGGTAAGGAAGATGTGACTTGTGACTTCAGGAGGGATGAGGTGATTTTCCAGGTCCATGAGGGCTGCCTTTCCCACCTGAAGCCTCCAGACCAAATCAGCACCCTGACCAGGGACTTATCCACCCAGCTGGAGGAGGCTGCTTGGAAAGCAAAAGCAGAAGTCTTTCCAGGCTTCAGGCAGATGGTGGAAGAGAGAGTCAACCTAGCTGATGCCTGTATGACTCTGGAGCAGAAGCAAAAGTTGAAACAAGATTTCTTGGATTTCCAAGATCTCTTTGCGGTGGACTCATATGACTGTGGTCGCACCGACATCCACACAACAACAATTCCCATGGACCCTGGCATGACTCCAGTGTTTGTGAAGCAAAATCGCTTACCTCTCGCATCCATGGAGTCCTTTACTGAAATAATTAAGAACCTTGAGTCCCAGGGGATAATCCGTCCAGTACACAGCACCTTCAATAATCCGGTGCTTGGAATATTGAAGCCAAACGGCTAGTGGAGACAATGCGCGGACCTTAGGGAGCTCAACAAACGGGTCCATACTTTCCGATGGCCTCTTCCCTACATTGACCAAGGGCTGGCCCAGATCTAGGGGTCACAGGTATTCACTGTAATAGACCTGACCAATGGATACTGGACTGTGCCTGTCAGTAGGGAGGACCAATTCAAGCTGGCTTTTACCTTTGGGGGCCAGCAGTACACATGGACCCGGACTCCCTTCGGATATCTCAACTCCGGCAATGAATTCAACATTTTCCTACACAAGGCCATGCCTGACCTAGGTGCGAGGGGTAACCTGGCTTATGTAGATGATGTCCTCATCAAAAGTTCATCTGTGGAGGAACACATAGCAGAGATCTGTTATGTTCTGACACAGTTGAGGGACGCCGGAGCAAAACATTCCTTTCAGAAAGCACAGTGGTGTAGAACCCGTGTTAATTTCTTGGGGCATGAGATTACTCCTCAGGGTCTCTGTCCCCAGGAAAAGAAAGTGGAAGCACTTCAGAAACTGAAAGACCCCACAACTCTGCGGGAACTAAGGAGCCTCCTTGGACTGACTAATTACAGCAGAAAGTTCATTGAGGGCTACGCAGAGATCACCAGACCCCTGATTCATCTCTTGAAGGGGGTGTCAAGTGGGAATGGGGTCAAGAACAATCCAAGGCAGTAAGACAGCTCAAAAGAAGCCTCTCACAAGCGCCTTGCCTAGCTTACTCTGTCAGAAACAAGGAGTTTTTCTTGGAGACGAACAAGTTACTTTCTTACCTGGTAATGTTCTTTCGATGGGATGGTCCGACGACGTATTCCATATCTATGACAGGTAATGTCCACAGCTGTGCTGCTTCGGAAAATTTTTCGGCGTCTGCGTCCTGCATCGATGACGTTGATGCGCCGTCCCCGAGGACCTCCTCTGACTGCCGAAGTCACCCGATGTGATAAGTAGGACGCACAACGCCCATAGCCTCAGTTGTAGTTTTTTCCCCCAGAACGTGTGACACCAATTTTCTGCCAGTCAGACACACAAGGCCTTGCGGAACGGAAGCTGCAATCGCAAAAGAAATTCTGCAGCGGGGAAGGTAGGGAGGGAGCAATATGGAATACATCGTCGGACCATCCCATCGACAGTACGTTACCAGGTAAGAAAGTAACTTGTTCTTTGAGGGGATTGGGTCCTCCGACGTATTCCATATCTATGACAGACTCCCAAAGCAGTACCAAGCAAGGAGGTGGGAAAATAATTTAGAACACAAATTTAGCATGCCCAATCAAATTGCGGAATACAGGACTGCCTTGCCAAAGGCCAGATCCTGCCCTCGGATGGAATCGAGGGAGTAGTGACGTACAAAAGTATGTACTGAAGCCCAAGTGGCTGCATCACAGATGTGACGAATAGGAACACCCCTCTGCAGGGCAGTAGACACAGCCACTCCCCTGGTAGAATGGGCCCGCAAGCCAGCTGGAAGGTCCTTACAAGTCAAGCGGTAACACTCGGAGATAGCTAAAATAATCCAACGAGACAAAGTCTGTTTCGTCACAGCTTGTCCCAAACGCTTTCCAGCGTAACCAATGAAAAGTTGATTGTCCACTCTGACCCGGGACATGCGCGAAATATAAAAGCTCAACGCTCTCCTAGGATCAAGCCCATGGAGCCTCTCCTCTTCCTTACAAGGGTGTGGAGGAGGATAGAACGCCGGAAGAACAACCTTCTGGCTCAAATGAAATTCCGAAACCACCTTCGGAAGAAAGGAAGGATGAACTCTAAGGACAACCCTGTCCTTATGAAACACAGTGAAGGGTGGCTTAACTGAAACTGCCTGTAACTCACTCTGCGGCCAGAAGTAACCGCAACGAAAAACACAGTTTTCAGAGTTAACAGTCTCAAAGGGCAAGAATGCAAAGGCTCAAACGGAGCACCCATAAGAAACTTAAGAACAAGGTTCAAATCCCAACCGGGCACCAGAAAAGGTGACGGAGGGAACACATTAGTGAGCCCTTTCAAAAACTGAGAAATTAAAGGAATCTTAAAATAGGAACATTCTTCAGACGAGCGCTTAAATATGGACAGCGCCGCCAGGTAACCTTTAATGGTCCCCACTTGCAAGCCCCTGTGGGCCAAGGAAAGCAAAAAAGACAGAACCATGGGAATGTCACACTCAAAAGGATCCACATTCTTAACTCTGCACCAGTCGCAGAACTTTCTCCAATGGAAACGGTACAGAGACTTTGTTGCCGGCCGCCTGGCCGAGAGCAACACCTCCATCACGTCTTCAGAGAGGTCCTAATCCTTATACCTCAATCTTTCAGAAGCCAAGCGTGAAGGTTGAGGGATCTGACCTCTGGATGGAGAACCTGACCCCCCTCCCGGAGAGCAGATCGTCTCGGTAGGGAAGACGAAGTGGAGGGCAGATGGACAAGTCGAGAAGGTCCGGGTACGATGTCCTCCGGGCCCACGCTGGAGCAATGAGGATCATCCGGGAACCGAACCTCCGTAACCTCCGCAGTACTTGCGGGATGACGGGGACTGGAGGAAACACATACAGCAGTGGGAATGACCACTCCACCACGAATGCGTCTCCTAAGGCACCTTTTGGAGGAAATTCCTGCGAGCAGAACCTCTCGCACTTCCGGTTGACACTGGAGGCGAAGAGATCCACTTGAGGGGTCCCCCAAAGGGTGAAGATCTCCATGAGAATCTCCTGAGCCAGCTCCCACTCGTGAGAGATCGTGCTCTGCCTGCTCAGAGCGTCCGCCGTCTCGTTGTTGTCTCCGGCCAGATGAACAGCCGAGATCGAAACTTCCTGCTGGATGGCCCAGAACTCGAGCTGCATCACCTCCCTGCACAGAGGAAGTGACCCTGCCCCCCCCTTTTTGTTGAGGTAGTGCATGGCCACCGGGTTGTCCGTTAGAATCAGGACACTCTTTCCTCGCACAGTCGGCAGAAAAGCCTTCAGGGCTGTGAGAAGCAACCACCATTTTTCCACTTGAGAAGTCCATCAGAACTCTAACATAGTTAGCCGCCTGGCTACCACTCAGGACCCAGTCCTGTGTAAGGTCAGTACTTGACCAACAATAAGAGTGAACCAGAGTTTTAATTTGTTTGTCCTTTTGTCTTCAGTATCTTAAAAGTTCAATCTATGGCTTTTATACACTGTGCCCTGACATTGCATATAGTGTTGTAACCATAGTTCCCCTCCATCTTTCACAGGGGATACCGTACCTTGGTTCCATGAAGAAGGCTGTGACCCACTATAAAGCCGAAACGTCCTGGGACTCTTTCACCTTCCGGGGTTGTTAGATCCCTTTCTAAAATCTTTGTTTTGATTTATGTCAGTGACGTCGATCCATTTTGGTCACCCTTTAGCCTGGCTTTTGTCAGACCTATCCAAGGTCGTGTGTTTAGAGCAACAACAGGTTATGTTTGTTCTATTTTAGTGAGGTAAATGTGTTCCTTACCTGATGTTTATATACGGTGAATTATGAGAAGAACAAAATGTACTAAATACGAGAAGAAATCTGTTTGTATATGTGGCTTTCTCAAAGAGTGTCATCACACGGCATATCCATGTATGAATTTATTTCGGTTCTCTTTTATGCCCTCCACTAAATTCCTCATGCATCACGGTTTTCTGAATGTGCGGAACAATTGAATTATTATATAATGCAATTCCTGATTTTCCTAAAAAAAAGTGATAAAGTGACTGAGTTAGTAAATAAAAACTACTCCCAGTCTCCCTTAAGCTAGCACACGTGTATTATTACTTGTTTGTACGTACGCCTACCCTTTTGATATGCACACATAAAGTTACAGTAGGGGATTAGACACACCACAGATTAAATTTGCATTTAAACATATTGCAAAAAGCTTTGACTCCCATAGACAGGACACCTCTCCTTGTTTGTGTTTTATACCTGGGCGACCGAGGGCGGCACCTGAACAGGGTCCGACAGCCTGCCGGAGGACTGAGACCACTGGAGCTTCAGTGCCCACTGCAAAGATCTCATCTGCAGACGAGCCTCTGGCACCAGAAGAATGCAGGATGCCATGAGGCCGAGCAGTCTCAAGAACTCGGACGCTGGGAGATTCTGGGCAAGTTGAAACTTGTGCACCATCTGCTGAATGTGAAGAGCCCTCACCTGGGGAGGAAAACACTGCTCCAGGGATGTGTCGAGCACTGCTCCGATGTACAAGAGCCGCTGCGTTGGTGTCAAATGGGACTTCTTTAAATTGAGGGAGAAGCCCAGCTTGTGAAGGGAGTGGCAGGTGACGGACAGATGATCCAGGACTTGCTCGGGAGAACTTCCCGCTGATCAACTAATCGTCCTGGTAGGGCTAGACATGAATCCCCCCTTTCCTGAGATGCGCTGCCACCACCACCATGAGCTTGGTGAAAACCCTTGGGGCAGAGGTCAATCCGAACGGCAGGACCCGAAACTGAAAGTGCTAGTCGCCAACCGCGAACCTCAGGTACTTCTTGTGCTTGGGATGGATCGGCACATGGAAGTAAACGTCCTTGAGGTCGTCGACGATTTCTCTCGAGGCTCCGCCTCCGAGGGGGTCACCGACGCTGTGTCGAGAGACACGCTCGGAGCTCCGGCTTTGAGGCCTGTGTCGACGCCGTCGATGCTGGCGGCGCTGCAGCTGATGTCACAAACAGGTTTTCACAAAAACCTAACAGGTTCAACGAACCGAGACAAACACAGCAAACTCCAAACTCCAAAGAGTCGAGGCGTACCGAGATTCAAAAAGCGAACACGTTCACAGAAAAAACGGAACTGAGGCTACGGGCGTCGTGCGTCCTACTTATCACATCGGGTGACGTCGGCTGTTGGAGGTGGTCCTCAGGGACAGCGCATCGACGTCATCGACGCAGACGCCAAAAATATTTCCGAAGCAGCACAGCTGTGGACATTACCTGTCATAGATATGGAATACGTCGGAGGACCCAATCACCTCAAAAGGGTTCTCTAATACATGCTTGACTGCAGTATTATATCAAAAGCATGACAAGGTCAATAAAGTAATCTCCTATGCGAGTAAAATTTTATCCTCTGTGGAGGAAAAATTCAACGATTTTGAGAAGGCACTCCTGACAACGGTGTTGGCATTGAAGAATTACTGCCCGTTTATCCAGGGAGAACACATCATAGTGGAGACTCCACATCACCTCTGCAATATCTCCAAAGTGACAGAATCCGGGCCGGAAATGTGAGTAATTCTCGAATTACTTCCTGGATTCTGTCAATGCAAGGCTTTCCTGTGGAGGTCAGATATGGCCAAAACAAGAAGAGTCCCCTCGCGCAAGGTCTGGCTGACTTGCACGATTGTGCCAGAGAAAACTGTCTCGAGGACGAAAGTCTAAAAATCAAGGACAACATGGAGGCATACCTCTATTCCCCACACCAAGTCTTTGAAGAAGACAAGTGTGAGGGAATGCCCACTGTCTATGTGGATGGATGCTCTTACCATGCTGACAACAACGGGGAAAAATAACTTGTGGCCGGAGTAGGGAATGCATGGGTGAATGAGTCCCCAGAACCCTCCGCTGGGTACAAGACTGGTCCCCGAAGTAGTCAGGTGGCAGAGTTGATGGCTGTGCACCAAGCCATCCTCAATGCTGTCCAACATCAACTCCACAAACTGGTCATAATCACAGATTCGGATTATGTACGGAACGGGTTCGTGGAGCACCTGCTTAATTGGAAAACTAGAGGCATGTTATGTGCTAATAACAAACCCTTGAAACATGGGAAGTTAATCCAAAATATTGCTGATCTGGTCACCTCGAATGGGATGACCATCTACTGGAAAAAGATCAAGGGTCATTCCAAAGTAGAGGGACCAGACAAAACTGGAAATGACTTAGCTGATCAGATGGCCGAAACCGGGGCCATCCAAGGGAATCTAATAGAGATTGAGTCCCTGTTGGGGGAAATCCAGGTCACTGCGATCACTAGGTCCCAGACAAATGCTCAATGATCTTTCAACTGCACAATGGAGTAAGGAGACCCCAGATGCTGATTTGATTACGGCTCAGAAGGGGATCCAATAATTGGTAAGTTTTACCAACACATTGAGAACCCTGAGAACTTTCCCCTGACAGATACCGATTACATTGGGAAAGTGGACCTTAGAGTGTTGATGAAATGTCCAAAAATGTTCCGAATCCAAGACGGTTTGTTGGTAAGGAAATCCCAAGCTGGCCATGATCAGTGGGTAGTTCCTACCTCATTCCGAAGCCTTAAAAGTCACGGCCATGATGCAGCCACCGCTGGTCATAGGGGGTTTCAGACAACACTTGAGATCTTAAGAGAGGTTGCATACTGGCCACACATGGGGCAGGACCTCGACCAATACTTGAAGGGGTGTCTCGTGTGTGCATCATTTCAGCCAACATCCCTCACACACCGTGCACCTCTCCAAAAGAGAGTGATGACCCTGCCATGGTCAGATTTGCAAGTCGACTTCATAGGCCCCGTTATTCGCTCCTCTAGGGGAAATAGTACATGTTGACATGCTTATTTACCAAATGGGTGCAATGTCTCCCGGCCCCAAACTGCAAGGCAGAAACAGCAGCTACCCTGATGATCAATCACATCTTTTCGCGTTTTGGACTACCCCAAAGGATTGAGTCAGACAGAGGTAGCCATTTCACCAGCAAAGTAATGACAAAGATGTGGGAGATACTGGGGGTTAAAAGGAAGCTACACATTGCTTACCGGCCAGCCTCTTCCGGTGCAGTAGAACGTTACAACAAAACCAGTGTGAGCATCTTGAAAAAGTTTGTGGCAGATTCTGGGCCAAGTTGGGATATCCTAATGGCCATCAGATCTACCCCTTCATCTGCAACTAAAATGTCACCGTTTGAGCTGATGACTGGACGCAGGATGGTGCTTCCCCAGCATTTGCTATACAGGACCCAAGAGCAGACATTGATCAATCAATGTTGCCTCCACAACTCATGAGTATGTTGCGAATTTAAGGAAACACCTTCAACATGCTTTTGCCTATGCTCAGCGAAATCTAGAAAGATCAGCCGACAGCATGAAGACCCACTATGACTTGAAGACTTCTAGGAAAGAGTACAATGTAGGAGACCGGGTTTATCTATACAATTTCCAAAGGAACCAGGCCAAACAGCGGAAATGTCTGCCTACATGGAAGGGACCTTTTGAAATTGTAGACAAGATCTCACCAGTCGCCTACAAGATCTGCATCCCCAAAGGCAATTTGGCGGAAGGGGAAGACAAGTGGGTCCATATCAATCAGCTAAAGTGTTGCCATCCCAGGCACACTCTGCAGCAAATGGAGGAGTCCTCTGCAATCCCAGAGGGGGGCCGCTCCAGAGTAATACATTTCCAACCCTAAAATATTCCACATATAGTCTCTAAAATACAATGATAAGAATGCAAATGTCTCTTGATTAAAAAAGTGTATATGTTCACCCCACTACATTAATAGTGGTGGGGAAATGTCTACGAACAAGTTTCTGCCGCTTTTGCTTTGTCATCCTAGGAGAGATAAACCATGGAGACTGCCCAAGGAGGACAACCTGGGGACCGGGAGCAAAGATCCGAGGGGCCCGGAGTACCGTCCAATACTCCCATCAGGACCGGCGAGGAGAACCGATCGATCAACCCCTGATGGAGGAGAAGATACTGAACTTTGCCATTTGCGGAATCAGAAGAAGATGAGGCGAACATCCCAGCCTTGCGAGTTCCATCGCTGAAAGATCAGAATGGCGATCACAAGAGGGGGGCTTGTGGGATGTGTCAACCCACGCATCCAAGCCCTACAACATCATTGTGCATTACTGGCAGCGGAAACATTATAATGGCTGACGGAAAGCATGCTGCTTGCCAGAAATCATCCAGAAATGCACAGTGAAAACCTGACAGATAGGCCACCATCTTCTTTTGCCTCTGTCAGTGTTAATACAGGAGACCATTGCCAGAACCTATCCTTTGGCTGCACACAGAGCAAAACCAGTGCAAAGGAATATGGTGCTGTTCAAAATCCGTTTTTAATTGATGTCAAAAATTGCTAAAATCATGGGCACGAAACCACCAAACAAAAGATCCAACTTCTGGTTGGGTGTTCTACATTACTCTACTGCAAAATCCACATCAATACAATGTTAGCAAGGATCATATGCTATCAAGTAAAATCCCCTTTTTGAAATGTATTAATTCAAGACAGTTGCCAAAAATGGGTGCAGTACCGGAGCCCGCCACTGACCGGCGCTGGTGATCTAAACTCTGACAGGAGACATGGATTTCAGAAGCTAAACAGTTGTCATAAATCACCAATGTATCAATTGAAAAGGATACAGTAACCAAAAAAGGATACAATTGGTAGGGCTCTTCCGGATCCTTTTTCACACGACTTCATAGTAGATAAGTCAAATTAGACCTTCCAAATGATGCAACTCTCTGACTGATGAAACAGGCAGAGAGATGGATCACTGGAAAGGCCGTGGGTATTAAATCGGAAGTCAGCCTAGGATAAAGTATCATAAGAGACTGTCCTAAACTCAACTCACTATGATAGCACAGTATTAGCATTAATTCAAAACACTGACCTTATGGCAAAAACTGAAGTATTCAACGAAAGTCTCTTGAAGAAAACCAGGAGTTGAACCAACGACAAAGGAGGGGAAGATTAGTAAGGGAGACCTATCCCGAACGGCATGAGGCTCACGCTAGATACCGGGTTGGTGCACCACAGGATAGTGTCCAAAGTACTGTGCACAATCACCTTCCAATAGTTCATGAAATACTTCCTTTCCCACGAAGAACAAAAAATACAAGTTCACCTGTTAACTATCACAGGTACCAAAGGTTCAAAGTAGTTCAGAAAACCACGTGCAGGATTGCATGCGACAGTGTACACGCAGCTCAGGACAGCCGTGCTTGGAGACAGCGGTCTGCGTGGAGATTTGGCATGCGAACAGGATACACGCAGCCCAGGACAGCCGCGCTTGAAGACAGCGTTCGCGTGGAGATTTGGCACGCAAACAGGATACACGCAGCCCAGGACAGCCGCGCTTGAAGACAGCTTCCGCGTGGAGATTTGGCACGCGAACAGGATACACGCAGCTCAGGACAGCCGCGCTTGGAGACAGCGTCTGCGTGGAGATTTGGCACGCGAACAGGATACACGCAGCTCAGGACAGCCACGCTTGGAGACAGCGTCCGCGTGGAGATTTGGCACGCGAATCGGATACACGGCTCCAGGAATTAGCGTGTGGAGGAAAACACGCTACAAAAGGCCAAAGAAGTTGCTGAAGGGAATGCTAGGACGCAGGTCCAGAGTTCAGCTACAAAACGCCAAAAAATGAATTAATCAGAAGCAGCGATCGATGTTTCCACGCTGCTTATGTACGTACTGCCGTGACACACGTGACGGAACTAAGTCACGTGAATTTAACAATGTGCAAAATACAGACGTCGTTTTCCTGGCAATGCATTGAACAACTTCCTTTTCGAATAGAACGGTCTAGCAGTTCTATGGGCGTAACTCATTTTGTATGGAGAGGTTGTTCCCGGTCCAGAGATATGTCCAGCAGGCATGACAGTGCCACCCCCCAAAGGAGCAACCTCTCCCCTTTTCGAGTGGAATCGCCTTAATAAAGCAGGAGCATGAATGTTAGACAGAGGTTCCCAGGATCTATCCTCGGGACCATAGCCTTTCCAATCCACCAGAAAATACGGCTTCCCAGACCGTAGCCTCATGTCCAGTATGTCCTGTACCTCATATTCGTCTGAACCTTTCACAGAAATAGCAACAGGCCATATGGGCAATCTAGTAGCATCAGAGCACGGTTTGATGAGTGACACGTGGAATACAGGATGCACTCGCCACCATTGTGGCAATGCCAGATGGACAGCAGCCGGATTTATAACGTGGAGCACTTCATATGGCCCGATGTATTTAGGCAACAATTTCTTTTTACCGGGTATCCTCAAGTTTTTAGTGGACAGCCATACCTTCATACCTGCTTTGTAGACAGGTGCAGGGATTCTATGAGCATCCGCATAGGTCTTATCTCGTTTTTTAGCTTGCTCCAATTGCTGCTTAACTTTCGTCTGTACACTCTTTAGATCTCTAATATTACATCCTGCTGCAGGAGTATCCAAAGACAAACTGGAATCCAAAGGAATGGATCGGGGGTGTTTCCCATACAGAGCATAGAAAGGCGAAGTACCTATGGCACTATGGTAGGAATTATTATAGGCAAACTCTGCTGCCGGCAGGACATTGAGACAATCTGACTGAAACTGCAGGCACAAACATTGCAGATATTGTTCCATGGTGCTATTGACTCTCTTAGTATGTCCATCCGTTTCAGGGTGATAAGCACTAGACAACCTGTCATCAATTAGTAATGCCGAATTTAGTGCTCTCCAAAAACATGACACAAATTGTGAGCCCCTGTCAGTGATTATCACTGAAGGTAGGCCAAAAAAACGGAATATATGCCGGATGAATAAATCAGCCAGACCAGCAGCTGTTGGTAAACCAATACAGGGGAAAAAAAGCACCAATTTTGTAAAATAGTCCACCACAACCCATATGGTATCGTAGCCATTATTTCTTGGAAGTTCTACCACAAAATCCATTGATATCATGTCCCATGGTTTTTGAGGAACAGGTAGGGACTGGAGTAAACCCACTGGTTTGCCAGGAGTGTTCTTGCATTGAATGCATACAGAACATGTTGAAACATAATTTATAATATCTTGTGTTATGGACGGCCACCAACACCATCTTTTAAGCAACTCTAGGGTCTTCTTCTGTCCAGGATGGGCTGCAATCAAGGAATCATGACCCCAACTGACGGCCTTGTTCCGAGTGGTACCAGTTGGTAGAGTACTCCTTGTTTGAAAGGCAAACCATTGTATATAAATCAATTGTGGATTTAGTTTCACCTACTCATGTAACTCGTTTTTTAGGGAAGGTTGTGCAGAACTACATATCACGTGATCTGCCAACAACTTATTTTGCACCGATGGTTCTTCCTTCACCTCTTCACCGATGCGAGACAAAGCATCCGACTTGGCATGTTGTCTGGCAGGGCGATAAGTAATCTGGAAATTGTATTGAGCAAAAAAGACATGCCATCTGCCCTGTCTAGCTGTAAGACATTTCATAGTTTTGAATGCCTGAAGATTTCTATGATCCGAGTACACCAGCACCTGATGTTTGGCCCCAAGAAGATGATGTCGCCATTCTCGGAAATAATCCTTGATTGCAAGTAATTCCCGCTCAGTGACAGTATAGTTCTGTTCGTATGAGGTAAGCTTACGTGAGATGAAAGCAACTGGATGCTCCTCCTTGGTTTCTGCACAAACTTGCGAAAGTACAGCTCCTGTAGCGACACTGGAAGCCATCTGCTTCAACGATAAACTGACAATCCGGATCAGGATGTTGAAGTACAGGTGCAGTGGTAAATGCTTCCTTTAACATCTCAAAAGATGCTTGGGCATTCTGGTTCCAACAGAATGGAACTTTGGAACTAGTTAAAGCTGTCAATGGGGCCACTGTTTTGGAGAAAGAACGAATAAATCTGTGATAAAAATTCGCAAAACCTAGGAATGACTGTAATGACTTGACATTGTGTGGAACGGGCCAATTCAATATGGCCTTCACTTTGGAACGACTCATTCTAACACCTTGATTGGTAATGTCGTAACCAAGAAATTCCACTTCTTGTGTATGAAAGACACATTTCTTGGCTTTAACAAAAAGCTTGTTCTCTCTCAGTCTTTGTAAAACAGCTAACACGTGTTTAACATGTTCTGGAAAAGAAGATGAATATATCAAAATGTCACCCAAGTAAATCACCACGAATTGGTCCATCATATCTCTGAAGATATCGTTCATGAAGAACTGAAATGTGGCGCGAGCATTACAAAGACCAAAGGGCATCACTAAATATTCATAAAGGCCGTACCGCATCTTAAAAGCGGTCTTCCATTCATCTCCTTCACGAATGCGAACCAGATTGTAAGCACTGCGCAAGTCCAATTTAGGGAAGTACTTGGAAGTTCCTAATTGATCTAACAGAACATTTATCAGTGGTAAAGGATACTGATTCTTTATGGTGATGTCGTTAAGAGCCCTGTAATCAATGCAAGGCCTTAGATCTCCTTCTTTCTTCGGAACAAAGAATAAAGGAGAGGCAGCAGGCGATTGAGATGGCCATATAAATCCCATATCAAGAGCTTTATCGATGTATTCTTTCAAGACAACATCTTCTTTGGGAGTTAAAGAATAGACTCGACCAGTAGGGATTTTAGCTCCAGGAATTAGTTCAATTGGACAATCATACTGCCTATGTGGAGGCAGCTGTTCTGCCTGGCCTTTGTCAAACACATCAGCAAAATCTGTATATTCACTTGGTATATGTGTACCACTCTGATGTACCACACTAATAGTGGAAATTCCCTCCATAGAGGCCAAAATATGTGATTTATTTGACACCTCCTAACTGGTAAAGCAATGTTCAATGCAAAAAACGGAAAGATATTGGATCAATCCCGTAACCCAGTCAATGGCGGTATTATGAAGAGTCAACCAAGCAAGTCCAAGTAATATTTTGTACTAAGGAGCCGCAATGACATCGAAGACTATTTCCTCCGAATGACCATTTAATAAAGTCATCTGAATAGGAACAGTCTCCTGAGTTACCATACCGGAAATCAAGACCGATCCATCCACAGTATTAACAGATTCAGGTTTGTTCTTGTCTACAAGGGGTATAGAACATTTCTTGGCATATGTGATATCGATGTAATTATTAGTGGCTCCAGAATCAACCATAGCCTTGGAAACCAATTCTTGATCATCAAAACGTAAAGTCATCTCAACAGCTATAGGTGCGTGCGCTGGAAATGTAATGGAGTCCGATGTAACACTCGACACAGGGACTCCTGCTACTGTCGAGTTTTGGCCTTTCCCAAAGGCTTAACTGGTTTTTTAGGACATGCCGCCAGTAAATGCTCAGATGAACCGCAATACATACATAAATTGTTTTTTCTTCAGTTCTCTCTTTCTGCTCTAGACAACCGGCCTCTCAACGCACCAATTTGCATTGGTTCAGGATCATTCGAAGAAGCTGCCGGTATCTCAGAACGAACTGGTGCATGCAGGAAAGGTTTTCTCTCTCCTTTGCGAGCATTTCTTCGGGCATCAATTTGTAGAATCAAATCAAGAAATTCGGAGAAACCTGTAGGAACTACTGGGACTGTGGACAAGGCATCTTTGAGTTCTTCTGAAAGACCCTTGTAGAAAACAGTCGTCTTCTTGTCTTCAGGCCATTGGGTTTCGGCTATTAATTGGTTGAATCGGGCGATGTAAGCCAACAGAGGTTGACTACCTTGTTGTAGATTCAGCAACTCCAGATCTGTGGCTTGAGTAGCGTAGCGCACATCAAAGACTTTACTCATAGCAGCCAGAAGATCATTGCAATCGTACAACAAGGGGCTATTTGATTACAATAAAGGATTAGCCCAAGCAGCAGCTGTACCCCCAAAATGGGAAAGCACGAATGCTGCTTTAGTAGTTAGGTCGGGAAACGAATTAGGCCGGCAACGAAAATGGAGTCGGCACTGATTAACAAAAGTTCTATAGGGTTTAGGATCACCTGTGAACCTTTCCGGGGGAGCCAAGGGAAACTGTGTTGGCATAACCACTTTAAGAGTTTCATGTGATACTGATGTGTCGTAGTCCCAGATCCCGATGCAATGGCTACTGGAACCTGTGCTCCCTGAGGAGTGGCATGCATGGCATCTTGCATAACATCCATTCGATGCCGTAGCATGTCCTGTGCCGTAATCATTTCATTTCCCAATTAAGTGATTAACTGAGTCAAAACAGTTAAAGGATCCGTACCCTCCATGGCTTCTGATTCTGTCATAAATCACCAATGTATCAATTGAAAAGGATACGGTAACCAAAAAAGGATACAATTGGTAGGGCTCTTCCGGATCCTTTTTCGCACAACTTGATTGTAGCTAAGTCAAATTAGACCTTCCAAATGATACAACTCTCTGACTGATGAAACAGGCAGAGAGATGGATCACTGGAAAGGGCGTGGGTATTAAATCGGAAGTCAGCCTAGGATAGATAAAGTATCATAAGAGACTGTCCCAAACTCAACTCACTATGATAGCACAGTATAATCATTAATTCAAAACACTGACCTTATGGCAAAAACTGAAGTATTCAACGAAAGTCTCTTGAAGAAAACCCGGAGTTGAACCAACGACAAAGGAGGGGAAGATTAGTAAGGGAGACTTATCCCGAATGGCACGAGGCTCACTCTAGATACCGGGTTGGCGCACCACAGGATAGTGTCCAAAGTACTGTGCACAATCACCTTCCAATAGTTCATGAAATACTTCCTTTCCCACGAAGAACAAAAAATAGAAGTTCACCTGTTAACTATCACAGGTACCAAAGGTTCAAAGTAGTTCAGAAAACCACGTGCAGGATTGCACGCGACAGTGTACACGCAGCCAGGACAGCCGCGCTTGGAGACAGTGTTTCCGCATGGAGATTTGGCATGCAAACAGGATACAAGCAGCCCAGGACAGCCGTGCTTGAAGACAGCGTCCGCGTGTGGAGATTTGGCACGCGAACAGGATACACGCAGCCCAGGAAAAGCCGAGCTTGAAGACAGCGTCCGCGTGTGGAGATTTGGCACGCGAACAGGATACACGCAGCCCAGGAAAAGCCGAGCTTGAAGACAGCGTCCGCGTGTGGAGATTTGGCACGCGAACAGGATACACGCAGCCCAGGACAGCCTTGCTTGAAGACAGCGTCCGCGTGGAGATTTGGCATGCAAACAGGATACACGCAGCCCAGGACAGCCGCGCTTGAAGACAGCGTCCGCGTGGAGATTTGGCACGCGAACAGGATACACGCAGCTCAGGACAGCCGCGCTTGGAGACAGCGTCCACGTGGAGATTTGGCACGAGAACAGGATACACGGCTCCAGGAATTAGCGTGTGGAGGAAAACACGCTACAAAAGGCCAAAGAAGTTGCTGAAGGGAATGCGAGGACGCAGGTCCAGAGTTCGGCTACAAAACGCCAAAAAATGAATTAATCAGAAGCAGCGATCGACATTTCCACGCTGCTTATGTACGTACTGCCGTGACACACGTGACGGAACTAAGTCACATGAATTTAACGACATGAAAAATGCAGACGTCATTTTCCTGGCAATGCATCGAACAACCTCCATTTCGAATAGAACGGTCTAGCGGTTCTATGGGCGTAACTCATTTTGTATGGAGAGGTTGTTCCCGGTCCAGAGATATGTCCAGCAGGCATGACAACAGTATCCTGATGCAGCTCAGACTTCTAAAGGTTTGCGGTCCATGGGAAGCCTTCACACCACAGAACTCCACACAAGAAGGCAGGAAATCACAAGTTTCTGTTAATCAAATGGAGAGTGGCACCCTGGACTGATGCCCTGCTAGCAGGAAAAACCAGACAAAGGATGCCTTCAGCTGAATAGGGTATGCTGATTTTGGGTGTGAACTGTCAACACTGCTCTGGGGGAAAGCAAGACATCTGATCTCTGAGTCAAGCCAAGTTTCTAGGGGCGGAGACAAACGACTGTGGATTCAGAGAGTCCAGCAAATATATGTTTTGTGAGAATACTGATAACTAACTATACCAAGCGGACAAAAATGTACAATTTGGAGATTCTTAAAATGACAATTTCACTCACAATTTGAGACTAAGCTGGACGTTGTGTGATGTTCTGATACCGAACCCCACGATTTATTAATATTGCAGACACTATGGTTATATCAGAAAAAAGAAAACTTACTGTAATATGCGCAGAGAGGGGGTGTACCTCCGTGGAAGATTTGATGAAAAACCAATATGGCGAAAGACACTAAAAGCGCAAAATGTTGTCATTTCTGAACCCTAGCTCTTAGAAAGATCAGGGTTGAACAGAGAACTGTCTTAAATTAATCTGGGATGTGTACATGTATTCTCAACAACTTGTGTACCTTGAAAACATGTTTGGTTATGAAGAATCGGGTTCTAAGTAAAAGCAAAGGGGCATTTCTTCATTAAATTGTAAAATAGTAGCATCACTCTGACTCACTACCCTTTCTCCAGTCAGGGCACAGAAAATCCATTTAACCTATCAAATCCTTAGTGGGTTGGGCATAGAAGGTCAGCCTTCCCACCCACTTTCAAAAGACATAAAAAGAACCACTGAAACCCAGATAGGGACGGCTCTTTCCACTTTCTTGTGCAGCACTTTGCCGGACCAGACAATATCCAGAAGGACCACAGGTGTCACAATCTTGTGTAGGACTTAAAGTTACCGTAGGGGTATTGTCCGAATGCTCCGCTTTCCCACCCGATGCACCACTCTCCTCACCTGAGTCTTCAGGGTCTGACGCTCCGACGCCGTGTCGGTGGGCAAGGTAATCCTTTTTACTCTTCATTGTAAGAGCTCTGACACGGAACGAAGCCGTGGTGGAACTCTGAATTGGTTACCACCTTGGCTCCGGTCCCGTATGCAGGCGGGTAAAGGGAAAAAGCCTGAAGGCGGAAAAAACCCCTGGATCGCGGTAGAACTGCTGGCCGTGGCTTGTGATGAGATATGTAGCCGTAGTAATAGTAGAATTCAATTGCATCGGGAATCCTTGAGGTAAACAAAGCGAAGATTCATCCGGAGAAAAAGTGACAAGGAGGGGAAGAACACTGGCAGAAAGCAGGTAAGCACTGAGACGCAAAAGCAGAGAGAAACCGGCGGAAGAGGGGGGCCGCCAGGGAGACGGAGAGGAAGGAGGAAAAGAGGAGAAGGACCCCGAAAGGGGGGAAGAAGAGCAAGCGAGAGAAAAGCACTGGAAGCGTCTCACTGTGAAAACGAAAGGAGACGGTTGCAACGCAAGGAACCATGGGCAGCAGGAAGTAAATAGGCGAGAGGAAAGAACAGAGGAAAACACTAGACCGTAAACAGAGAAACGTGAACAACGTGGTGGCAGTATTAATGGAGGCGAAGCCGTAACAACGGCATCCATCGCCAACCGAGAGGATTCATGACAGTATGCCCCCTCTTATTGCCGACCCCGCCCGGCTTACCAGGATGCATCCGATGAAATTTAGCTACTAGACGGGGCGCCTTGACAAAATGCACAGGTTCCCAGGAATCTTCAGACCTGGGATACCCCTTCCAGGAAAAAAGATATTGTAAACGTCCCCGGTAGTAGCGGGAGTCTCGGATTTTAGAAACTTCATAAACCTCCTGGGAGTCTCTGGGTGAAATGTCCTGCAAGGGTCTTGACCTAAAGTGTGGTTCAGTTCGTGATTCCTTGAGAAGAGAGGTATGAAATACCGGGTGCACCTGACGAAGGTAGGAGGGTAGTTGAATCTTGTAGGCTACAGGGTTGATTCTTTCTAGGATGGAAAACGGGCCCAGGAATCGAGGAGACAACTTGGGGGAACGGATCTACCTTGGTAGGCATTTGGTCGAAAGCCATACCTTCGTCCCTTTAGTCCAAGTGGGGGCAGTTTGGCAATGTCGATCAGCAAGAGTCTTGTAAGTTCTAAGGCTCCTCGCTAGACTGTCTCTGGCTGTCCGGTGAGCCTCAGAAATTTCCGATAAAGCGGCTTCAGCAGCAGGAGAGTTACTGGTATGGGAAGCAATGGGCCAAATGGACTTGGGATGAAGTCCGTAGTTGCAGTAAAAAGGAGAGATACCCGTGGCGGAGTGTTTAGAGTTGTTGTAAGTGAATTCTGCCGTGGGGAGGAGTTGTACCCAATTATCCTGGAGTCTATTAATGTAGCACCTGAGATATTGTTCCAGAGTGGAATTGAGTCTTCCCGTCTGACCATTAGTCTGGGGATGGTACCCAGAGGAAAGAGCACGGTCAATACCTAAATGAGAACACAAAGCCTTCCAGAACTTAGAAATATATTGGCTACCACGGTCCGAAGTAATCTTATCGGGCAAGCCATGAAGACGAATTATATCTCTGGCAAAAACTTCGGCCATGCGATTAGCCGTAGGTAAGCCCTCCAGTGGAGAGAAATGGGCCATCTTGGTAAATGAATCTACTGTTACCATAATGTAAGAACAGGACTCGGATAAGGGTAAATCCACAATTAAGTCGCTAGACAAGTTCCCCCATGGCCTTTGTGGTAAGTCGGGCTGAGTAAGGAGACCCACCGGTTTGCCTGTTGGATTCTTAGCCATAGCGCAAACCGGGCATGCCTTTCTGTAGGACTGGACTTCTTGTTGAAGGTTGGGTCAGTAAAACGAGCGTTTAATGAGTTCAATGGTGTTTGCCTGGCCTCGATGTCCTGCAACTCGGCTGTCGTGGCACCAGTAGAGAATCCTCTTGCGGAGATGTCCTGAAGGTATGTAAAGTCGGTTCTTGTAGAACCAGAGACCATCTTTGGTGCGAAACTGAGACGCCAAGCGTTTATCTCTAATGTAGGGTTCAGAGTCCGAAGCCTCTTTGACCTCCTGTAGGAAAGTATGTAGAGGTGCCACTATGCGAGTAGATGGAAACATAAGTTCGGTTGAGAGGCGACCCGAGTCAGTAACCAACTCCTTGCGAGACAAGGCGTCGGCTAGGACATTCTGAGAGCCTGGTAAATAGGTAATGGTGAAATCGTATTGGGAAAAAAAGTAAGCCCATCGCGCTTTGCGAGAGTTGGCACATTCGAGGGACTGCAGGACCTTTAGATACTTATGGTCCGTGCGTATGACGAAGGGAATACTGGCACCCAATAGCAGATGTCGCCATTCCTCACAGGCCAATTTCATAGCTAGTAACTCCTTTTCAAGGACGGTATAGTGAAGTTGACTGATGGTCAGAGTGCGAGAGAGGTAGGCCACTGGGTGTTCTATACCTTCGAACTCCTGGAGCAAGGCAGCACCAATGGCGGCGGAAGAGGCATCAGTTTCCACGATAAACTGTTTAGTTTGATCGGCCTGGAGCAATATGGGCGCTGAGCAAAACAAAGTCTTGAGATGTCTGAAGCTAGATTCTGCCGCCGAGGACCACACAAAGGTTCCAGAAGATTTCTTGAGAAGTGTTGTTATGGGTAACACCATCTCGGAGAACCGGGGTATAAATCTTCTGTAAAAGTTTGTTAAACCCAAAAATCTATGAACCTCCTTGACAGAGGTGGGAGAAGACCACTCCAAAATGGCAGACACCTTGCGAGGATCCATGGAGATGCCCCGGTCAGACAAAATAAACCCCAAATAGGGAATGCTCGAGACCCCGAATTGGCATTTCTCAGGCTTGGCCAGTAAACTGTTCTCCTTAAGTCGAGTAAGTACTGTCCGTACATGCTGTTCGTGTTCTTCCTTGTTGATGGAAAATACAAGAATAACATCTAGATAGATGATCAATGAAACAAATAAGAGATCCGAAAACATGCGGTCCATAAATCTTTGGAAAACTGCGGGAGCGTTAACTAGCCCAAAGGGCATGACTCTATATTCGAACAATCCGAAGGGTGTTCGAAAAGCAGTCTTCCATTCATCACCCTTAGCAATGCGCAATAGACGGTATGCATTGCGAAGATCCAACTTAGTGAAAATGTGAGCACCTTGAACCGCCTCAAGAATGTCTGTGATGAGTGGCATGGGATAGCGGTCTCTGACTGTGACCTTGTTGAGACCTCTATAATCTATGCAAGGTCGTAATTCTTTGGAATCCCTCTTGGAGATAAAGAATAAGGGAGCCCCGGCAGGAGATTTTGACGGTTGGATGAGGCCATTGTGAAGATTCACGTCCAGGTAAGTTCGTAAAACCTCCTTCTCGGATCTCGACAAGGAAAACATACGACCGAACGGAACCAAGGCGTTAGGGCTCAAGATCGATAGAACAGTCCTCAGGACGATGGGGTGGTAAAGGTGCTGGCTTGACTTCTGTGAAAACCTCTCTGAAAGTCTCACCAAGATGTGCCATATTATGGACAGTTGAGGATTCTTGACAAGAAGCTGGGGTGACCTGTAGTTGTAAATAAGATTGTTGAGGAATACAATGCTTCTTGCAAAACTCAGACTCGAAACGTAGCAAATTAGATACCCAATCTATTTGTGGGTTATGTCTCCTGAGCCAAGTGATCCCCAAAATAACAGGAAAATGGGCAGCTCTAATGATGTCGAATTTTAGACTCTCCACATGCTGGGAAATCGGACTTCTAGCTCCTCTAGAGTCTGCGTTATAGGTCCTGAAGACAAGGGAGTACCATCTACACCCTCCACCTTCTGTCTTCGAGTCTTGCTAGCCTTTTGAGGCCCACCTTGTCAACCCATAAGGTATCAACAAAGTTACCGGCTGCTCTACAGTCTAAGAGTGCCAAAGTCTCTACGAGCTGGTCTTGGATCATCACGCTGATATGGATAACCATGAGTCTGGAATCCTCTGGTGTCTTCTTTGTGGATACTGCCAATGAAACGTAGGGACTGGAAGATTTACATAACCACCGTTTTTCTGTCCCTTTTAAAACCTGGGTGTTTTATTTCCCGAGCTCCGTTGAGGTCGTTCGGAACAGTCTTTGAGCAGATGTTTGTCAGACCGACAGTAGGCACAAAGACCTCTTTCTCTCCGTCTTCTTCTTTCTTCCGCGGTGAGTGGTGATCGGGTGGTTCCGATCTGCATAGGTTCTTCACTCTGTTTAGAAAATGGAGGAAGAGTGTTGGATGATGTACCGATGGTAGAGGGATTTTCTCTGTAACGTCTTTTTTCATTACGTCTCTCCTGGAGTCGATGTTCAATCTGTAGGACCGAGGATAAAAGATCCGAAAAAGAGGCAGGTCGGGGAGACCGGGCTAATTCGTCCTTTATCTCTTCTTTAAGACCTCTACGAAAAATGGCAAATTGTGCCTGTTCAGGCCAGCCAGCCCCTGCAGCCAGGGTTCTAAACCTAGTGATGTAAGTGAGGAGGTCTGATGATCCCTGTTTTACATCCAGGAGATCCTCACAAGCAGTGTAGGTGAGCTCATGTCTTTCAAAGGATTCTCTGAGAAGAGCCTTAAAATTCCCGTAATTCTGTAGAACGGGATCCTCTCCTGTCACAAGAGGAGTAGCCCACGCAAGGGCATTGCCCACCATATTCAAAATGAGGAAGCCAACCTTAGCCTGATCAGAAGAAAACATGCGAGGGCGGAAAGTGAAGTAAATAGTGGCAGCTTCCAAAAACTCTTTAAACTTTTTGGGAGAACCGTCGAACTTCCCCGAAGGTAGGGCCACAGGTGGCAATTCTGGGGGAGGTTCTCTACCTGAAACCAATTGTTTTAATACAACATTTTCTGCCTTAACAGTCTGAAGCTCTTGAAAAAAGGGACTGCACAGCTTTCCATAGTTCTTGTATCTGATCCTGCAGCTGTTCTGGAGTAGCCATTGGTATCTTTGGGCGTTGCAAACTGTCACAACCTTGTGTAGGACTTAAAGTTACCGTAGGGCTATTGTCCGAATGCTCCGCTTTCCCACCCGATGCACCACTCTCCTCACCTGAGTCTTCAGGGTCTGACGCTCTGACGCCGTGTCGGTGGGGAAGGTAATCCTTTTTACTCTTCGTTGTAAGAGCTCTGACACGGAACAAAGCCGTGGTGGAACTCTGAATTGGTTACCACCTTGGCTCCGGTCCCGTATGCAGGCGGGTAAGGGGAAAAAGCCTGAAGGCGGAAAAAACCCCTGGATCGCGGTACAACTGCTGGCCGTGGCTTGCGATGAGATATGTAGCCGTAGTAATAGTAGAATTCAATTGCATCGGGAATCCTTGAGGTAAACAAAGCGAAGATTCATCCGGAGAAAAAGTGACAAGGAGGGGAAGAACACTGGCAGAAAGCAGGTAAGCGCAGAGACGCAAAAGCAGAGAGATACCGGCGGAAGAGGGGGGCCGCCAGGGAGACGGAGAGGAAGGAGGAAAAGAGGAGAAGGACCCCGAAAGGGGGGAAGAAGAGCGAGCAAGAGAAAAGCACTGGAAGCGTCTCATCGTGCAAACGAAAGGAGACGGTTGCAACGCAAGGAACCATGGGTAGCAGGAAGTAAATAGGCGAGAGGAAAGAACAGAGGAAAACACTAGACCGTAAACAGAGAAACGTGAACAACGTGGTGGCAGTATTAATGGCGGCAAAGCCGTAACAACGGCATCCATCGCCAACCGAGAGGGTTCATGACAACAGGCTCCAGATCTTAGACTCCAGATTCCAGAGACCAGACTCTAGAATCCAGCTCTAGAACCTAAAGCAGGGGCCTAACCCAAAAAGATGAACTGTACAGAACCAATCTCTTAGTTTAAAGTAATCTTATCCCATCCATTCAACCAGTCTAGAACTGCATTTAGAATTGTTGTGCCCATCCTGTGATTTCAAACCTGTAAAAATGCCACATGTCATTCTGAAAACTTGACATTATTTCACAAAATCTACCTCCACAAAAATGTCTGTATCTTTCGAACCGCAAGTCCTAGAAGCGAAGTTTCGGTCATCTTAAAGCTAGGAATCTAAGCTTTCCAACAAACCCAGAACAGCATTCCAACTCCTTATAGTTTTTCTGTAATCACGATCGACGTACTCGGAAAAAGTGCTGGGAATTGCAAACTAGCTCAATTTCACCACTTGCAGAAAAATAGCTGATTCTTGCTTACAACTGCTGAATTTCGTTTCAACCTGATAATCCCTCATGTAATCATTGCTAGTGTTGACCTGAACTAATTCAAAGTAGCTGTCACCTACCCTGAATCTCCTATAGGGAATTAAAATAATTTTTAGCATATTTTTCAATTCATTGCAACCACTTTCATTAAAATAATGCAAACTTTATACAGTGTGTTTCATAGAGTGAACAGATGAGAACAATGCGAATGGTGAAATGTTTGACCCTTTTGCTTCCTGTGCTTGGAGCCACCTTTTCATAAGTGTTGACTGCGCATTGCCATCAGAGCTGGGCTCTAAGTGTGACAGAGCTAGCTAGGGTGCAGCCCCGGCGGTTTCAGAAAACTGATCATCAGCTGGGGGTTTCCGAGTCCCCAGATGAGCGGCGCACTGAGCAGACTTGATTTCTCCTGTCCCGCATCCCAGTTCCCGGCGCACACCACATCAAGAGTAAAGAGGGAGGAGACAGTGGATGCCTGTCTGGAAAGGTGTAACCCTGACCCAGACACCTGCCCGTGTCTTTTGCAGGTGAACAACAAACCCGGACTCACAGAGTCAAATCAATGTTAACTTTTAATTCTTTAATTCACTCGCAGCACCGAGGTGTGAAGCATTTATGGAAGCATTTGAAAATTGAATAATCCAAATATCCGAATCCATGTGTATTTGTTACGAAGCAGTACAAAGAACAGACAGTGACCTACAGTAATTCAGTAGCGTTGAATAAAACCAGACCGTGGGGTACAGTAACTTAGTATTAACATTCTGGCACATGGAAGAACATACATGCTATTTGTCAAGCTGCCTGATATCAGGAAAATGTGTTATTTAGGCATTTACACAAATAGCATTACTTCCTTAGCTCAGATAGTCATAAATTCGAACATTCATATAAATAACAGGTATTAGTACCCGGGGCGGGGGAAACAGTCAATCAGGTTGCATGAAACGCGGGCTAAAACCGTTAATCTCAGCACAGGTTCCTTGGAACCCACAGGCTGCCTCTCCCACCACAGATGCCATCTTCCCCCACCTTCCTGTTCAAAATTGTTTTGTTTTACTTTTCCCAATCCCACTCCCCAGTCCCACTTACCTTATTATTGCAGCGCTTCCCTTCTCGCTTTTCCGGCCAGCATGGTAATAGAAGAGAGGCTTGGTACGGAGCACCATCTTACAACCATGGGGCTATTTTGAATTATTATTTTCGAGATGAAAAGTCTAATCCAATACAACAAAGTAAACAACAAAGAAAATAGCCGCCTTTGTAAAAACAATACATTTTGTTAAACACAAAAAAAAAAAAATGTTCATTCATTAAACGGGACACACGCGTTGGCCTGTTCAATGAATGAAAATACTTCATTTTTTAGCACCCGCAGTTGACGCTTTGGTAACTCGGTGTGCTAATGGTGTTAGCACCCTGTTCCGCGGTCTGGAACAGGGTAAGGGCCTGGCAGCCTGAGTTAACGGTCAGAGCGAAGCCCACCCCTTGGAACAGGGTGCTAAAGCCACAATTTCTTTCTTCCATTCACAGGTATGGCTAGATTTTAACCCCATGACTTCCTAATTACAGCCCCCAACACACAATCTCTTCCACATTGACTGGACTGACTTCACAACTAACGACAAAACCTCCCCCCTGCAACATCATCTACCTTGGTGATTTGAACTCCGATACTTCCCTTCCCGACACCAATCCTATACTAATACTAAACACTATTCTCGCTTAACTCACCCCTTACGACCTCACACAACTCATCACCCAGTGGTCGAAGTGAGCGGGAGCGGCCGGGAGCAGTGCTCCTCTTTTTAAATTACCTTTTACATCTCCTATACTTTAATTTAAAAAAGAAACTGTTCCAGAATGCTTTCGTTTTAAAATAAAAGTGTAGGAAGAAGTTGAAACTTGCACTTTCAGTGCACTGCACTGAACTTTCCCTTAAACAGCAGGTGCAAGTGTTTGGGGGGGGGGGGTGTATTGTGTGTGGGGGGGCGTAGTGATGGGGTGTGTGGGAGTGGGTAAAGGCCAGCAGGGAACATAGTTCCACTACTTCTTTTCGTACACTTCGACCACTGTCATCACCTATCAGACACACATTGCTGGCAAAACCCTGGGCCTTTTGATCTCAAGCAAAAATCATGTCTCTGTGGAAAATCTCATCTGGGTATCGTGATCTGACCACTTTGCTATCCCCTTGACACTCACTTTACCACACAAGATCCCCTCACCTGCCACTCATCCCCCTCCCTCATAGGCTTTGCACAATTCATAACAATTCATACCACTCCACTTCTCCCCAAACACACATCCCTCCATATCACTCAACCAATACAACACTATCATATCAAAGACACTTAACAAAATGTCACCCCCAAATTACAAAAACCCCACAAAGCATGCTTCAACAGTCCGCTACTCTCTATTAAGCATGAAGCCAGATGCCTAGAAAGGTGATATGATCAATTAAAAGGGAACACTGACCAGTGTTGTAGCAATGCACTTACACACTGATTTGTACTATAAAGCTCCTTGTCACTTTATGAAATTTAGCACTGATATCTTTTGTTTTTACTTTTGACAGTTTTTGATGGTTTGCATTGCAAATTATGTGACTTCTACTAGTATTTTAAATAGATTGAATGTGTTCCATTTAATACTGTCGATTGCTTGATGGCAATGATGAATGATGTTTGGGTATTAGGTGGCATGGAGTGTCACCTATCAGCATTACTGGCAAAGCAGTAGAGATGGGCCGCAGATGGGATGTGAGGAGGGGCACACAGCCTGTGGTGTTTATGTCTTATTACCCATGCATTGTTGTCCATGGCCATGGTAATCCTGTGACCACTCCATCTCAGCTGAAACCAGTGGCAGCTTCTTGTTTTGGGCAGGGGGGCCCCACTCCACTTTCAGCGCAGATTAGACTGCCAGGCAGTGCCATGTGCGCAGTGTTGACAGCCTGAGGCAGGTTGAAGGGCAGGCACAAAGGCTCAGCACAAGCTAATAATTAATGGGCCTGGCTATGGTGAGGTGGCATGGCAGGCTAGCGCAGGGATGTGGGCCACAACAATTAATGAATTCATCTTTCGTAACGCGCTTAATACCAGGGACAAGTCCCTAACCATGACACCAGGATTCAACCCTCTGCTGCTCTGCGTAGTCACAAACGCGTTTTGCACAGAGCTATCCTCCCGTCCGTGATCACTATGATCTCACTCATAAACAGCATTGCATTGGGTGATGATAGCACGTTACTACTTCTTTTCTCCAACTGTCAGTCAGTCATCATAGCTGATTGGCAATGTGACAGCCAATGAAATGTGTATATGTTTGGACGTGGCAGGCTTGTGAAGAGGGAGGGATGCAATTGGAGCAGCCTGAGCCCAGGCGGGTTCAGACCAGGTGGAGCCATCCGTCCCACAGACCATAGTGCCAGGGGAACAGGACGGACGATGGCAGGGGGGAGGGACGTTTACAGTTGTGCAGGCTTCCATTCACCCGCAGCACGCTCCCTTCACCATTCACACTTGTTTCCAAGCCCCGTGGGAATGGGATCATGCAGGCGCCATTGCTTTTTGCCCACAGACCCTCTGCCTGGCCCGCTGAGAGCCTGGAAAGTACTGCTGAATTCAGTAGATTGATGGGACAGAAGCTACCCTAATGTCAGCCTGGCTGACTGTTTTCTGGTCTAACGCAACACTTTAAAGCGTAGAGATGACAACATAATTCGCTATAATCCCAACTAACGTGCGACAGTTCATTTACATTTATAAGTGAGGGCCTAGCTCGAAAGCAGTGCAAGGTTGTACACGGTGTGAGCAGCCGACGTGTGGGCTGTGAGTTGCAGTATGTGCGTCTTCTGGGATTAGTCCTTAGGTGTTTTTGAAGTTTCCATCTACTAGAACTTTTTTTTTACATTTGAGGAGCTCTAGTAATTCATGTCTGCTCAAAAGCGCTCAGTTTACAAATAATGCTGAAAAAGAAAGGTAATAGCTCTCACTATGAAACTCGGGTACATTACAATGTTCATGTTTCAGAAGTAGACAGTGTTGTGGGTTTATCTGCGACCCCGAATGCTGCCGTGAGCACCCGCCCCCTACAGAGCCACTCAGGACACAGTCTTTGCAGCTCGGGTTCCCCAGTTGCTGTAACGCAGCCAGGAACGCCCCGTTAATTTATACACACACGGCACTCCAGCGCGTGCTGAACCCTTAAAGGGGCAACACCACACTCCTCCTTTTTCATGAGGACAACAATAAACAAAATAACACCTTTACTAACCCCCAATATTCACAGCAAACAAACCCACAATAGACCCCTTTAATCACAGCCACCCAGAACCCCATTACACATCCGCATCCCAGCTGGTTCACACAACCTCATGACTCCAGCACATAGTCACTGAGGCGGACAGGTTTCCTTCGCCCTGTCCTCAGGGGGTACCTCCTGCCCGCCTCCCGGATAGGGGATCCATCGGCAGCTATCTCGCTCACTGGAGAGCAGGGAGAAGTGGCCGTACCTTCGCCCTCATTGGGAACTTCCATCATGTCTCTGTCCAGGGATACCTCCGCCAGGGGATCCCCCAGTCTTTCAAAGAAACTCACGTTTCAGGTCACCGACGACTTGCCGTCAGATGCGGTCACCATGGACCCCTTGACAGCCACCACATCCAACGGCTCTGGCTCGTAAGTCAATGACATTTTCCCGTGTGGATGCCTGTTCTTGATAAGCACCTCATCCCCGGAAACAAGCTGCTGAGATCTGAGGCCTCTCCTCTGGTGGTTCTGTTCAGTCCTGAGCCTCCGGTCATGTTCCACCTGTTGATCATCAATAACAGCCGGCTCCTTTTCTCCGACCTCAGGTATCAGCCCTCTCGGGCACCGTCTGAAGCGAGCTTCCGCAGGCGCCACCCCGGTAGATGTGCGCCTGGTGGTCCGGTATATACACAGAAACTGGTATAGCGCCCTCTGTAGGCACTGGCCTTGTCCCTGTGCGATGCGGAACACTTATACAGAGTCCTCATCATTCTCTCTGCCTCCCCATTTGCCCTGGGCCACAGTGGGGTGATCCTGCTGTGATGGACCCCATAGCTCTCCATCAGTGCGGCAAAGCTCTCACCTTAAAATGGCGTGCCATTGTCCGAGCATAGCACCTTGGGGAGTCTATGAGCGGCAAAGATTTTCTCCATCGCCACCACCACGTTCTCAAAGGCGACAGACTCAATGAACTCAACCTCTGGGTACCTGGACCATTTGTCCACCATCACCAGGAAGTGTTCAATGGTAGGCTCCCTCTGGGCTGGAGACGCCGCCTAACACCACACGCAAGACACCACAAACTCTCCAGCTCGGGAAACCAAACTTTCAGAGGCAGTCGCACTTTTTTTTTGGCATCTCCCTGATGCCCCTGGTGAGCCAGCTTGATGACTTATCGAATCTTTGCCTGTGGGACTACGATCTGGTCACCCCTGAGCAGGAGGCCCGCTCCGGAGAACGACAGTTCGTCCCTTACTTTCCATAGCTGTTCCAGAGTAACTTTCGTCTCCTGCGTCCGCTGCGCCAGATTGTCCAGCACTGATTTTCAGGAACCCTGTTGCATCGCTGATTTCAGCATGAGAAAACATTCATCCTGAGCTGCCGCCATCTCCAGGTCTTCCATCTGTACAGAGTTAGGAGTTGCGACCTCCAACACCAAGCGAACTTGTGCATCCGCCTCCTCCGCTCAGTCATCAGCCCGGCTTTCCGGGCTGCCTCTGGGGTGGCAAGATAAATAGTCAGCTGCATTGTTACTCCCAGGCCGATAGACCAGCGGGACCCCATATTCGAGCAGTGCCAAAATCCACCGCTCATTCCTTGCAGGTGGTTTGGAGGAAGAGCCTGCTAGGATGGGCAGCAGGGGTTTGTGGTCCGTCACCACTGTCACCTGCCATCCCAGGACACATAGCCTGAAATGCCTGCTCCCCCACAGGACTGCCAGGGCCTCCCGCTCGATCTGGGAGTACCGTTGTTCCGTCTCTGTTAGAGCCTTGCTGGCGTATGCCACAGGCCGGACGCCCGAGTTGGCGTCAACCTGTGTCAGAACCGCCCCCAGGCCAAACGGACTGGTGTCCACCACAATCTCCGACTGTAGGGCTGGATTGAAGAACGCCATGGTGTCTTCAGCTGTGAGGGCGCCCTTGATGTCCTCGAACGCCGCCTGTTCCAGCAGCCCTCACTGCCACGTTACCTTCTTCGTAAGGGCATGCAGAGGCTCCGACCGAGAGGCCAAGTTCTTACTGAAGCGACCACAGTACGTCACCATGCCCAAGAAGCTCCGTACCTCAGACACATTCTCTGGTGGTCGTGCCTCCATAATGTCTTTGACCTTGCGGGGTCTGGTGACACTCCCCCCTCTTTGAACACGAACACAAAGAATTTGATCGTTGAATTGAGGAATTCACACTTGTCACGGTGCAACGTTAGGCCAAGGGACTGGAGCCGGTCAAACGTCTTGGCCAGCCGGTGTAAGTTTTCTGTTTCTGACTTGGAAAAGACCAGGATATCATCACTTATATTGAGATATCACTTATCTATCCAGGTCTGCCAGGGCACCTCGTATGATGTTTTGAAAAACCTCTGCTGCAGAAGGCACTCCAAAGTGCAGTCTTTTATAACGGTATAATCCCCTATGCATGGTAAATGTCCTGATATACCGTGATTCAGGGTGCAGCACCACCTGGTGGTATCCAGCTCTGAGGTCTAGTTTAGAAAAGGACCGGGCTCATGATGATGTCATCAATGGTGGGTGTCAAATGCTGCTCCCTCTTGATGGCCTTATTGGGGAGCTGCATGGCGAAACAAATCCTCACTGAGTCCGGCTGCTTCAGCTTTCTCGCAACGACGATGGAGGACAGGTTCGGGCCTTCAACCTTTTCGATGATATCAAGGGTAACCAGATTGTCCAGTTCTCGATCCACCAACTCCCGCAAATGGAAAGGCACCCGTCGATGTTTGAGAGCGATGCGTTGCACCGACTCGTCAATGTGCAGTCTCACCGGGTCTCCTGCCATTCGCCCAATGCCCTCAAACAGTCTGGAATACTTGTCGAATAGCATATGTATGTCCTCAACATACACTGAGTATGCAGTCCTAGGGCTTCTACCACTGCACAGCTCAACAAAGTGTTGCTGCTCACAGGTGTCACATAGAAGCAAGCCCTTATCCGAGAACCCCCATGTCCCAAGTCAGCCACAAAGGCACCATCAAGGGGAATTGGTTGTGACCCCCCGAATATGAATATACTTGCCTTAGGAGCAGCCAGTTGTAGGGGACACTCCATGGCATCGTAATGTTCTCTGGCCATGACAATGATGGAGGCCCCAGTTTCCACCAGCACTGGGACGGATGATTCATTGACGGTGACCAGCCATCGCGGTTGTCGCCTGTTCTTTGATCGCAGGGCCCCCGACACTGGACACAAAGAAGATGTTCTCCTCTTCCTCCTCTTCGGGTCAGGCACTCTCTTCCCCCTGGGTCCACTTGGGCAAGGTTGGCTGGGCGTGATTGGCGAAAATAGCCAAACCGGACTGGACCTCTCAGCACCACCACAGGTAGGGCAGCTCGACACATACGGGCATAGTGATCGGCCAGACCACACCGGCCACATGCTTTTCCCGCAGCCGGGCACTCCGCAGGGTGGGGCAGATCATACCCACAATTCAGGCATGCCTACCCTGGTCTTCCGCCCCTGTCACGGAAGTTGCCTGATGGCCTCCTGGCACCCCTGCCACATGCGCCACGGCCTACAGCACACACCTCCTCCACTTTGCCCGGGCGCACACCAGCCTCCATCTTGGATGCCCGCACCTCAGACAAACCTGGCACCGACCCAATTCAAGGATGCGAGGTAGGGTGATGCCCGGCTCTCGCAGCACCTGCCTGCGTAGCTTTCCCAATGTGCAACCCCGAATTAGCTGATTCCTTACCATCGTATCTGGATTGTCCCAGGCACATGCCACAGACAGCCGTCACAAACAGCCATAGAAGGTGTCCAGATTCTCATTGTCCTTCTGCTGGGAAGAAGTCATTACAAAGCGCTCATAATCCACGTTTGTGAGAGGCAGGAAGTAATCGTGAAGAGCAGACTTTGCCGCGCCATACTAGGTATCCGCAGGTTGAATGGACTCAAAGATTTTGTGTACCGCCTGCCCCGCAGAGTACAGAAGGGTCGCCAGTTTACTGTCCTCATTCGTTTCCATGGTGGGCCGGAAATACATGTCCAAATGATCTATCCACCTTTTCCATCGGGGCTCCAAGCTAGACGGGGCCCCTGAGATGTCAAATTCAGGGATTGGTTGCAGCGCCAATGGTGGTCTCATCTGGGCCATCGCTTGAGGTACAGGGGCCTGAGCCACAGGTAGATTCACAGGAGGAGCTTGCTGGTCAGCCTGGTCATTCATGGGTGTAAGCGCACAGGCCGCCCACCCGGTGAAACAAGCGTAGTAGCAGGCCACCTCAATCTTCACACCCACCACCAGTAGAACACTGAGCCCTTGGGGCACATGCAGCAGATCAGTCCAGAACACAGAACCAGGTAGTAGTAGGATGTCACAGTAGATGATTCAACTGTCCCAGTGGTGCCACAAATTAAGCTGGGCAGGCCTAGGGGACCAACAAAAAACAGCAGGCTTCCCCCATAGTCTTACCTCAACTCGATGAATTTCTGCACTCCAAATTCGAAAATGTAACTATAAACAGCTACCCGCTGCTAGATTCTCCAAAGATTAGGCCTGGATGGCGCACAGGCACCCTTTTAGAGGGCTGCGACCATTGTAGGCCTCATAGACAAAATGGCCCCCAAGCTGCGTGTTCCTCTCCCTTTGTGCGGCATGGAACGAGTCGAAAGTCACCTCGTTCGAGAATAAAATTGATTTCTTTTTTCACCGCTGTGCCCGGGTGTGGTTCTCACCTTCGTGAACACCGTTGTGGGTTTATCTGCGATCCCGCATGCTGTCGTGAGCCCCCTTCCGCTGCAGATCCACTCATAACACGGTCTTTGCAGTTCGGGCTCCCCGGTCGCTCTAATGCGGCCAGGAACGCCTGTTTATTTATACACACGCAGTGGAGTGCAACGTCACTCTGCCGCATGCTGAACCCTTAAAGGGGCAGCACCACTGACAGCAGGAACATGCACGTAATTAATAGAGCATTGCAAACTGGAGATGGTTAAGCATGAAAGCACATTTTTTTTTCTCAAAATTGTATTCTTCTCATACTCTCCCATACTCACTTTAAGAAACTACTAAAAACCTGGCTATTCAACCAATACTAACTTGCCTGTTCCTACAAGCACATGTCGTTCTGAACCACGTCCTGTGCAAAACTCACACTGCTGTCAATCTATATCTGTATTATGTCTATGAGGTCAAATTTCCTGTGTTCACCTGACTTCTCCCATGCAACCAGAAAGCTTTTACTGTAATCTTGTAACCTACGCCGTGACACCCCGGGGTTTGGGCGCATAATCAAATGCAATAAATAAATAAAACATAAAATAAATTCTATCAGGATCGCTGCACCCATCCCAGCATAATTACTTATTATGGTATTTACTGCACGCTGGCCTAGCTTCGAGAAGCAACAGAGCGATTTACAAAGCTGGTCTAAGAATTTAAAAGAACCCAAGAAGTTGCACTTCAGAGATTAACATTAAAAAGGCAGGTGCATTGTGTCAACCCCGTAATTTTAATATTTAATTTTTCTTCCTAATAAAAGCATAAAATTGCTAACTGGCTTCCTTTGGGGCAAACAGGGCAGTAATAGTCACATGGTGTATCACCCAATCTGGCCACATGCTATACGTATTGGCAGTAAATGAAACCTAAAATGCATTTCCAAACCTCTCTGAAGCGGCTCTGTCATCCAAAACAAATACTCGATCGTATACGGAGATCCTACGCGCCGCGAGCCCTATTTTTGATGTTATTAACTGGTATTTAATTAGTCTTAAATACCTATCACCCAGAAGTTCAGCTAAACTCTGGTTCTGTGTGTGGAAATACAGAAAAAGCGTTGTTATCCATCACCAATGGAAGACTCCACTGAGCTGGAGAACCAAATATGCGGGTTATGGGCTGCTTGGTTTCGGGGTTCACTCAGAAAAACAAAACATTTTTGTTAATTCAGAATTTGCTGATCCCAGATTTACAAAATTCCATAGCAAACATACATATATATTTATATATATGGCCAGTAAGTAAAGCTAAGAAAACATTTCAGACAAAGAAAAAAGGGGAGGGATGCAAGTCAAAGGACAGTGAGACGAAAAATAAAAGCGTACATTGGGCACATTTTCAGGGAGTCTTTCTCCAAGTCAAAAAAACACATGGACTGGTTTTCCAGCTAACTGTGCAAAAAATCCCGATAACTGTCCTTCTACTCTGGAATCTTGGTATCCGCACTTCAAATATTATCGGTCATTTTCTTAACCAGAGCGGTACAATTACCAGCAATGACAGGTGCCAATTAAGACACAGGTCTGGTCAATGGAGTGCCAGATAACATAGCTTGTAATGTACATGGGTCTTAAAAACATTTGACAAAGTTAAGACATTGCAATTCTCTTTTAACATAAGTTATCCAAAGAGGTTATCACACAGTAGGCGCGGATGAGTGCTGCATTTTCCTTCCTTATACCGAATTGACGTTCATAGCAGTATTGGCTTGGTTCTACTGGTATTTCCCCTTTCTGTAATGGCTTGGCAAGCTGAAGAACGGTAGTCTGGAGGATTGCCTAGAGCAACTGCCAGAGGTTTAAGATTAATTCTAAACCTACCAGCCATCACCTCTTATTTTATTTGTCTATGTTTGATTTATATATATCCCTGTCCTAATTCATCATTGAAAGCCAATGTCGGTGCTGAATTTAGTAATCCTAAAAGTCTTGGGAATACATTTAGCATCTTCATACCCCCATATTTCAAAGCCATATAGATCTATCCTTTTAAACATGGCCTTATGAACACACAACGTAAGGTCGAATAGCTGCTTTCCAAAGTGGTTTGCAAAAACTAAAATATCCCCATTAGATAGCTTCATTGCCACTGCTTGCTTATCAAAAATGAAACCACTTAAGCTTTCTGAAAACTGCATTCATAAATAATTTAATGTCTTTACTTGTCTTAGACTCCCCATTCAGAAAAAAGTCCCTCCCCCCACCCACACCATCTCTGATGCCACCTAGAAGATCCCTCTCTCTGACCAATGCACAAGACCACCTGATCCCCTAACTTAGAAGCACACCAGGAAGAGCTGAGGTTTTAAGGCAAGTGAGACGTAGCGGAGTTGGGGGGCACTCAAAAAGGTTTGACCACCTTTACAGAAAAGCATGCTGTTGTGAAGAGATTTTTACAGTGATGACCAGGAGCCGCAGGTACAAATGGAAAGCTTATTTATTGTTCCATTTCTGGACAGATCCGCCCGAAAGCTTTCAGCACACAAGACTCGGGCTGTCTCCAACTGTCACACATAGAACATTCAGCACCTCTCAGAACTCTCAGGATATCACAATTCATGCAAAGCGGACAAGGCAGGAGGAAAGCGCATTACAGTCGGTAATGCCAGATCAGCGTCAAATACCTATCTTTTGAACACCTATTAACTCTTTGCACATGAAAAACCTATACAACTCCCACTCTGGTGGCATACAGGCCAGCAGGAGTAGTACTAAATGGGCTACTGAATGGTTGTTTCCTATATTATATATCCTTTCAGGACATATTTTATTATGTTTAAGTATGGGTAGCAAAGGTAATAGTGTGATACATCCTTAAAGTCAGTGTAGCCTGAACTATTTCAACCTGCAACTGTAGTGCTTAACACTGCGACAGTGTACTTGAAGCGCCTCAAAAGGGCTCCTATTGGTCCATATTAGCTTTGAAGCAGAAAGCAGATCTATATAGTAATCGAGCCTTAGAAGTAATGTCTCATACATTAAAAGTGTGCTTTAGCATTAATTCATTCATTTGTTTGACCATATAGCAGAGCAAGGCGCGAAGCAGCTTCACCATACCATACCATACTGTGAGAATCCTGAGAGTATCCTCACACCCTTGGATCCTCTTCTCAGGTGGCCAGGGAAAGGCTCTCTTAGATCCTGACCCTGGGGGTGGATATGTGAGGTTGGATCACCCGAGTGGAGGGTCCTTGGTTAGAGAGTATCAGCAGACAAGACATGGTATCCCCCTTTTCCGATGAGAGCAACCTTACTCTCCCCCTGCCTTTGTAGGCTGTTGTAAACCATCTCCCCTCATTTTTCCTCATTTAAACCATTATAGCACAGGATTGAGGAAGAGGCGACGAAGAGTAGTGAACATTAACGTGTCATTTCACCACTCTGATCCTGAGACGAGGAAAAGGCCTGTGGAGTGTTGAAAGGGTCAGGCATGTCCCAATAACTAGGGTCTGGCAAGGGAAACTAAGTTGCAGGTGTATAGAAATAGTTAGAAGCAGCAGAAAGGAGAGCCATTTGGGCCGGAGAGCACAGCCATCTGAGGTCGAGCAAGCAGAGTACAGACCAGAGAAAATGATGCAGACAGCAAAGAAGCCAGGAAGAGACATAGGCCATTGCGGGCTGTGAGAGAGTCTGGAGCTGTGCAGAGCCTGTTGCTTCGTGTTCCTTGTTGGGAGTGGGGAAAACACACTGAGATGCTGCTGACTACTGCAGGAAAAACTGGAAAGAGCGAGCGCTGCTCACCAGAGCTTCTTTAGAGTGAGAGATAAGCGAGCGAGAACCCAGAATGCGAGACCAGAGCACCAAGAGGAGCTGCACACCCTGATGAGGAGCAGGGAGGGTTCACTGAGGCCGTGCCGCACCAGGGGCATGGTATGAGTTGCGGCAAATGCCAAACATGTAAGAATACACAATGAAGGGGGCTGGAGACCAAAAAGTGGACTATTGAATAGTGAATGAATTGATAAACAAGTAATGAGTTTTGAATGCTGATAAATGGGTCGGATGACCAAATACAAACTAATTAATACCGAACAAGTTGGCAAGCACTGAATAAGTTTTGAATGCTGAATTAAAGAAAAGGATATGAGAATATTGCACAAATGAAATTTGAAAGCAAGGTGCATTTGCTAAAGAGATTATTTTAAAGAAACTGCATTTGCAAACAAAGTGAAAAGAGCAGAAAGTAAAACACTATTGGACAGTGAAAGGTAGGTGGTAAGTAGGAGAATACCACCAAGAAAGTGTATGAAAGTAACATGACAGGCAAGAAGCCAGAAAAGTGAACCAGAAGTATAAGTGAACTTATAAACACAGAGGCAGAAAGGAAACCTGTGTTGTCAAGGAAGTCCTAAGAGAAAGAATTAACTGTTGTAAAGTGGCAAGGGTTATCAATTGCGTGACCTGTGATGGGTGGACCGTGTTGTTTGACAACTGCGCCTAGACTGAGGAACCTTTCCTGGGAATAAATCAAGAGAAGTCAAGAGGCTGAGACTGGTTGGCCTAAAGTGGTTCACTGGCTGGAAAGAAAAGGCAAACTGAAGAAGTTGATGAGATTGCAAATTTGAAGCCTAAAGAACTGTGTTGAACTTGAGGAAGGGAACCCTGTGACCCTTATGTTGGAACTATAAAGACCCTTTTGTTGGAACTGTACTGAACTTGGGGAAGGGAGCCAAGAGCAAACCTTGTGACACTGAGGTCTTGGACAGGGAGACTTGGGACTTGTTAGAGAGATACATTCCCTGATTATTGTGCCCTAGGTTTTTGCTGATAATTTCACCATGGGTTTCTACAGATGAATGAGCCGAGGGTACATGTGCGGTACCAACCATTATTGTTTACCATAATCCCAAGGAATATGGGAGGTACTTTGAATCCTGAAGCCAGACGCTCAGGGGATTCTGCTGACAGTGGATGACTTTCGGTAAGGGAATTTCCAAGTGTGAATAACATATCAATATTCTGGTAGCCCACAAAGCTAGTCTGCTGATGCCACGCACGGATGGGAGGAGTGAGGGAGGAGGGGGGGCGTGATCATCTATATGTCAGGGAAAACTTTTATTCTTTGCATTTCTGATGTTGAATTTGCCTGACTGAACTGTGTGCATTTCCGCTCCTGGTGCATTATACTTTGCTTTATATCTTAGATGCTCAAGGTGATTCACTGAATTATCCATCTTGGTTTAGTTTAGAAGAGACAGAAATAGTTTGAGAACCTTTAGACGTGTTACACGTTTCCTTATAGAGCAGTTGGAAAGAGGGCTTTAGTATTCAAAAGATGAATTGATGATACCAAGGGTTTTGCTAAAAAGAAGTAATCTGAGTGCCATCTTATGTAGATATTTGGGCAGTGATTACTGTAATGTTTTTTGAGGAGTCTCATGGTACTCATGCTGATTAGCAATATCGTAAAGAAGACCTTTGTGATGATTTATGTAAATAAAATGTGTATTTTTATACGTTGACACTGGTAGTTCTTGTCTCTGGTACTTTACTTGGACATTGAGTGTTATATTGTTGAAAGAGCTTATCAGAAGCATTGCATTGATTGTTCTTTTGTCTCTCTCCATTCTCTCTGTGCGTTAGGAAATGTCAAAGAATTGACAAAAACATTGCTTTACCCGTGAGTATAATGTCAGGTGCTAGGATTAGGGTGGTATAAATGCTATGATAGAGGGGAGGGAAACATACTTGTTGCCCACACATCTAAAATTCTAGTGAGAGCCCAAATCGGCGCTGGATAGTGTGGTGTATCACGGTGCCGCGATCCACAGAAGCGCCTTACCCAGGACTGCCTGGTAGTGGGAGTGACACTAACTGTTGGAGCGGGATGGCCAGCAGCAGTAGGGCAGCTCACGACACGTGGAGGAACAGATGGGCATTCTTCCCTAGGCTTGCCAGTGATTGAACACCAGGAGCCAGGATGGCAGCATGCTTCGCACGGAGGGATGGAAGTCAATGAGAGAAGATGGTGGCGACACACTGCACGACCTCAGAGGCAAGCCTTTTCCTTCAATGGCGCCAGCAAATGTCCCGGATGTTTGGAACTTTGTAGTGCCTATGGGAGGACCCTGGTTCAAATCTACATGGGGGAAGCATAAGAGGTATTTAAATTAAGAAAATAAAAACCTGAGCCACAAGGATCGGACAAATAATGTTTAAAAGGAGCCCAGGAAAAACAAGAATCCAAAAAGCAAATAAAGCTAATCTAAAATTGAAGTCCAACTTGCCAACAGAATGAGAGCCTGAACACAGGAGGACCAGAGTGGAAACACTGGCCAGCCAATCCTGTAAGCAGGGCTTTCCACCAATCAGCAGCCAACAGGATGAGGAGGAGTCTGGCTATAAAAGCAGAGCCAGCTCATTCTAAACATGTCTCAAACAGGGATGTGTTCCCTATATTTCTCTCCAGACGCTAGTAAAGAGATGAAGAGCTGTATCCTGAATAAGGAGATGCTGCCTCGGCCAAGGAGCCTTGACTACCCTGGAGCACTGCCTGCCTGGAAGCTGCCGGACGAGCCTGGAGGAAACTGACCCAGGGCAGAAAAGGAGTGTACCTCTGCAGGCCACCAAAGTCAAAAAGGTGGAAGAGCTGAACTGCCCAAGGAGCCTAAGAAGGGGCTGAGAAAGCTAATTGACCCAGGGGGAAGGAGAGTACCCCTGCAGCCCAACTAAGCCAAAAGGGTAGATGAGCTGAACTGCTTAAGTAGTCTGAGAAGAGGCTGGGGAAACTGACTTACCAAGCGGGAAGAAGCAGAGTAGCTCTACAGCCAGAAAGGTGAAAGAAGTGACCCGCCTGGGAAGGTGCTATGGCAAAACCTTGCTAAAATCCTGGTAGAGAGAGACCAAGGCAGAAGCAGGACTACTGAGGAGAAAAGGGGCTAAAGCAAAGATCCCCTGAAGAGGAGACGGGCAACAATCCAGGTCCCCTGAGGACGTGAAGGACAAAAGAAGCAAGAGAGAAGGAAGATAAAGAAGATCTCTAGCCTAAAAGGCCCGGCACCTAGAAGGCAACTACAGGTCCCAGTTGGAATGCTTTGCGTAAGTAGCCCTGTTGGGCTATCTGAGGAAACCGGAAGAGAAATCATCTTTTGAATTGTTGGACTTTTGCCATTTAGGAATTCTACCCTCAATACTTTTCACCCGAGGGAAGGACTTTAAGCTTATATTCTTCATTGCACCATTTGATTTAGCTATTCTGACAACTCACTTTAAAGGAACTTTTGTTTCAGAAAACCTGTTTTAAGGATTAATTGTGACAGGTGAGTGCACTTTAGGGGCGTACGTGCGGAACATTTTTACTTATACCTTCAGATTGCATTATTAACACAAGGATGGACTTTGAAGTCACTTACGTTTGAACATTTTGCTTCATTCGTTAAACCCTGTTTTGGTTGAACCTGCTTAATAAGGTATTTTCCAAGAAGACCCAAAGTCAGACACCGTTTTGTTCGCCAAGTCGTCACAGTAGTCATAGAAAAAGACGTTCCACTTTCTGCTGGCCCAGTAACTGATGCTGCTCCTGTTTGCAACAGAAACAATGGAAGCCTGTCTGTCAGAGCAACAAATAGCAAGGGGCACAGTTTTTACCTGGCCGGGGGTGGAGATATCAATTCACGACAACACTTCCGACTCATTCATGATCGCACCGCAGAGTTGCTCTTCTTCTGTAATAGCCAGTTAAGTAATACACTGCCTCTGATGTATTCGATCACTGAAGTCCAAATCTTTAAACAACTTTGCTCCATCGTACCCACCCACAAGCCACCTGGATGCAACCCTGGAAAGTAGACTCCACAGAAGGTTTTTTCCCCCTTTTCCAAAACAACTTCCTTAACCCCGAAGCTGCTCTTGAGCTACTTCATGCTGCCATCAAAAACACCTTGGATCTGTTGGCCCCATTATGGCAGAGAAGGGAATAGTTTCTTACCTGTAACTCCATTTCTCCAGCATTGGTATCTTTCATGGATTCACATGCTTTGAATATTCCCCGTCGTCAGGCTGGGAATCCCCGGTACATTATATAGACCCTTTCCCGTAGGAAAACTTTTTCGACGCTTATGCGTCCTATCCACCTCGTTTTGTATCATGTGTGCCCGTACCGTCAGGACGTCATGATATAAATACAGGCCCCGCCCCCGCGCTCCCTCAGATTTCGGCCCCCAAAGTAGTGGGGGAACCGGTTTGCATGTTCAGGGGAGGCAGGTGGGCGCATGTGAATCCATGAAAGATACCAATGCTGGAGAAATGGAGTTACAGGTAAGAAACTATTCCCTTCTCCAGCATTGGATCTTTCATGGATTCACATGCTTTGAATAGATTACATAGCAGTACCACCCCCAAGAGGAGGCGTGCATGCAAACCCATATACTTTCTTCGCAAAGGCCGTTCCCTATGATCATGTGTACATCAGTAATAGTTAACATAGGAAAAAACGAACCACATACAGTCAAATTCCACAGGATGCAACCCCGTAGCCGGGGCTTACCTTATTGGAATAGGTGTCGAAGTACCGCCTGTCCCATCCGGGTGTCTTCGGCATGTTGCTGCGACAGGCAGTAATGGCGGGTAAAGGTGTGTGTAGCCGCCCAGGTAGCCGCCAAGCAGATGTCCCCTAGAGGGACTCCGGCCCACAGTGCCGTCGACGATGCCGCTGCTCTAGTTGAATGAGCTCTTGGCCGTCGTAGAAGAGGCTTCCCTGCCCTGGAATGGCAGTACGAAATGGTAGATGACACCCATCTTGATAGTCCTTGCTTTGAAATGGCATTTCCTCTAGCCCCCAAACCATAGGCCACGAACAGCTGTCTCGTTTCTCTGAACGGTTGCGTACGATGAAGATAAAACTTGAGAGCCCTTTTTACATCCAATGTGTGTAGCATGCGCTCCGCTCCCGAGCATGGCTCCGGAAAAAACGTAGGCAACACAATAGAGGAGTGTTTATGGAACACAGAAGGATCTTTTGGTATGAACTGTGGGTTAGTGGCTAGGACTACTTTGGTCTTGAAAAATCGTAAGTATGGTGGGTCTACCATTAGAGCCTGAACTTCTGAAATACGTCGGGCTGAAGTGATGGCCACCAGGAAGGCCACTTTCCACGACAGAAACTTTAGAGACGATGATGACATTGGCTCAAAAGGAGGCTTCATAAGAGACGTTAAGACCAGATTGAGGCTCCACTCCGGCGGAAATTTATTCTCTGGAGGGAAACTCCGAAAGAGGCCTTTAAGGAAGTGCTTAATCAGGCGGTCGCTGAACAATGGTGCCGAGGACGAGTAAACCTGGAAATGGCTGCTAGGTGTACTTTTATTGACGACACTGACAGGCCCTTTTGAGCTAAGAACAGCAAGTATGGAAGGAGCTGTTCCGGCTTAATCGATTGCGGGGCCAAACCTGGTTGATCCTCACACCATTGACAGAAACTTTTCCATTTATACGCGTATGAGGCGTTTGTGGAAGGTGCTCTTGCCGCTTGCAGGATACGCCGACAGTCCTCCGGAATCGTTAGCCGACCAAATTCGGCGAAGTCAGGAGCCAGGCCGTCAACTTGAGGCTGTCCGGGTCGTGATGCCAAACGACACCCTCCTGTCGAGACAGAAGGTCGGGGGTCTTCTGGAATCTCATCGGTTCCGCCGCCGCTAAGTGTAGTAGGTCTGAAAACCACACCTGTATGGCCCAGTATGGGGCTACCAGAATTACCCGACATGGGTACCTGAGGATCCATTGCAACGTCCTCCGGACAAGGGGAAATGGAGGGAATGCGTACAGGAATTTGTTCGTCCATGGGAATGAGAACGCATCCCCCAGTGAGCCCTGCTGAGGCCATCTGCTTGCGTACTGATGGCATTTTTTGTTGTTCTTTGTTGCTAACAGGTCTATGGAAGGGTGTCCCCATTCCTTGAATACTTGTTGAAGTTGTTGGTCGTTCAGCACCCATTCGTGAACTTCGTTCATTTCTCTGCTGAGGGCATCGGCTTCCACGTTTCTCACTCCTGGTAGGTGGAACGCTAAGATTTGAATGTTGTGTTGCAGGGCCCAATGCCAGATTTTCTGTGCCTCCGTCGATAGGGACCTGGAACGTGTCCCTCCTTGTTTCCTCAAGTAGAACATCGTAGTGGTGTTGTCCGTCATGACACGCACCACCGAGTCCCTCAGTTGAGGAAGAAAAGACTTCAGAGCCCATCGCACTGCTCTCAGTTCTAGCAGGTTGATATGCAGGGAGGACTCCTGCAAAGACCACTGTCCTTGTACTTGTAACGTATCCAGATGAGCTCCCCATCCGCTCAGCGATGCATCCGTCACCACCGTCTTTTGGAACTCTGGTTCCAGTAGAGGCATCCCTTTCGTTAGATGAGTAGACACTCTCCACCAGCCGAGTGCTTGAACTAGTTGTTCGTCGACGACCAGTCTGTCGGACCAGCGACCTCTGCTCTGCGCCCAACGGTCCGCTAGAAATTCCTGGCAAGGCCTCATAAACAGACGGCAGTTGTTTATCAACGGAATGCAGGACGACATGGTCCCTAGCAGGGACATGTACTTGCGCACGGAGACCTTGGTACCGCCTCTCCATTCCGACACCTTGTTTTGAAGTTTCTGAATTCTTTCGCTGGATGGTTTCACCAGGCTTGTGTGTGTATGAAACTCCGCTCCTAGAAAGACCAAGGTCCTCGAAGGCTCTACGGAGGACTTGTTGAAGTTTATTGCGAAGCCCAGTTCCTGTAAGATGGACATTGTGGCTCGTAGACTGTCTCGTGTTTGTTCCTTGGATGAACCTCTGACCAGCCAGTCGTCTAGATATGGATAGACATGATGACCATCCTTCCTTAAATGGGCCGCTATAGGGGCCAAGCACTTGGTGAACGTCCTGGGGGAGGACTTGAGCCCGAACGGGAGGACCTTGAACTGAAAATGCTTTCTCCCGACGACGAATCTTAAGTATCTCCTGTGTCGTGGGCGTATTGGGATGTGAAAATAAGCATCTTGAAGGTCTAGTGATGATAGATAATCCATGGGTTGCACCGACCTGATAACCTCTTGGAGCTTTAGCATTTTGAATTTTTGGCTCTTTAGCCACTTGTTGAGTACCCTCAGGTCGAGAATGGGCCTCCATTTGCCGTTTGGCTTTTTGACAACAAAGAACCTGGAATAAACTCCTTGTCCTTCCTGTGCCACAGGAACTCTCTCTACCGCCCCTTTTCGCAACATAAGCGCCGCCTCTTGTCGTAGGATTCGGAGGTGGGGCTGTGTCGAGAATAAAGGAGGAAGACGCGGAGGCTTGTCTTTGAATTGCAGCGCATGACCCATGCAAATCGTGTCTAGGACCCATCGATCTGTGGTGATGCATTTCCATCGGTCGAAGTGATGAGAGACTCGACCCCCCAGGACGTTCCGAAGGCCGTCATTGGTTGCTGGTTTGCTTGTTCTTCGTTGACGACGGACCTGAGCCTCGCCGCCTGGAGGCTTGATAGTCCCTGCTTCTACGTGCCGACTGGGACGCTCGTCTAAACCCTTGTGAACAGTACGAGGGCCTGTTAAATCCACGGTCCCTCGAGGCTCCAAAGCGGGAGTTTCCAGAAGCACCCCTGAAGGGGCGAAAAGAGCGAAAATTTCTACCCGTTTGAAGGGCCCCGAGGGACCTAGCAGTATCCGTGTCTTCTTTCATCCCTTTCAGCGCTTCATCAACCTTTTCGCCAAACAGGTGTTCCCCTTCGCATGGCATGTCCAGGACTTTGTACTGTACTTCAGGACGGAAAGTAGTACATTTGAGCCACGCTTGTCGACGAAGCACTACTCCATGGTTGATTTGTTTGAAACCAGACTCTGCTAGGTCAACTGCGATATTAATAGCGTGGTTCGAGGCCTCTTCGCCATCCCGCACCAGTAACATAGCTGCTTTCCGGTGTTCGTCTGGCAGGTGTTCTAGGATAGGGGCTAGTTTGTGCCACATTTCCCTATCATATCGTGACACGATCGCTAAGGAATTGGCTGCTCTTACTCGTCGCTCCGACCGAGAGCACCTTCTTTCCAAAGGCGTCCTGCCTCCTAGCCTCACTTTCCGGCGGCGTTGAACATTTTTGCTGGACCCTGGCCTTCCTAGCCGCTGCCGCCGACACCACCGAGTCAGACAGAGGCTGTGATGTTAGACATTTTGGAGTGGACTCCGGAGCTTTAAACTTTTTCTCGATCCGTCCCTTTATGGCTGGCTCCGAGAACGGATGGCGCATCGTCTTGAGACCTTCTTGCCACACGTGGTCAAGGATTGGGATGGCAAATACCGATTTTCTCCTTTGACCCATATTTCTTCTGCTCCTCAGGAATCAAGCCGAATTCGGAACAAGCTTTTCCCATCATTGCATGGAAGGCTCCCACATCATCAGGGGGAGATGGCTGTGTCTGGCTCCTCGTAGACTCCAACTCTACATCCGAATTCCATGTTGGGTCCCTCGACGGTGACAGGGAGATGTCTGACCCCGAGTCATCCAGTATAGAGTCGTACTCCGACAACTCACCCTCCTCCTGAGCTCGAGGACGATCTTTCACCGCCTGGGGAGCCGATGGGTGTTTCGTCGTCGAGCGAGCCGTACACGTTTGCTCGTCGACGGAAGGTACAGACAAAAGTGACGATGACGTCCCAGGTTGAGGGAACTGCGTATCCAGCCGCTGTAGGAGCTTCTGAAGAGTATTAAGCACATCCAGAGACAAAACCGTCTGGGGGGTCAGTAACGTGGATGATATAGGCCCGCTCGCACTCGTCGCCGTCGTCGTCGACGTGGAAGGCCGTAAGACTAAATCCGATGGCTGCAGAACCATGTCACCTTCCCCTTCCGCCGAGCAGGCCGTGTCTGGCTGCAGTAAGACCTCAGGGGGGATCGGGTCATAGACCTCAGGAAGCCAAGCCATAGACTGAGTCTCCGTCGACGAAGGAATCCCAACCGACGCTGCTTGAACGGTAATAGGCATCGTCAATGACACCGAGGTCGACGAGCCAGTCGTCGTCGTCGAGCCCTTAGACTTTGTCGTCGATTTCGATGCCGACTTCCCGGCTGAAGCTTCTCGACTCATGGAAGACCTGGGACGGTCCCCTGAGGAGGATTTTGACAGTGCTAGCCTCTCCGTCTTAGATGATGAGGAGGAGGAGGGCTTTTTATGTGATGAGGAGGATCCAGCATGTTTCCCCTTATGCTTATCCTCAGCTCGAATTTCTGCTGGCCGTACCTTCTTCGATGGAGGCTCCGACTTGCTCCTGGAGGCCGTGGAGCCAACTTCCGAAGCCGGGTAGGCACCCGCTCCGTCATTAAGCCAGTCGACCAGCCTTCTTTTACGGTCCTTAAGGGTTTTTTGGGAGAAACCCTTACATATCTCACATGTATCCGCCGTGTGGTGCGGGTGGAGACAGTAGATACAGTCCATGTGGCCGTCTCCTTCATAAACCTTTTTGTGGCCACAGGTTGCACACGGGCGAAATAACGCCTTACCAGACATAATTCTCCAGAATTTGAACTTCGCCGAAGCGAAACAGACAAAACAACCTAGTTTTCACTAGTAGTAAACACGAGGATCCCACTACTTTGAAAGACGGTTGAAATCTGAGGGAGCGCGGGGGCGGGGCCTGTATTTATATCATGACGTCCTGACGGTACGGGCACGCATGATACAAAACGAGGTGGATAGGACGCATAAGCGTCGAAAAAGTTTTCCTACGGGAAAGGGTCTATATAATGTACCGGGGATTCCCAGCCTGACGACGGGGAATATTCAAAGCATGTGAATCCATGAAAGATCCAATGCTGGAGAAAGGTCAAATCAATCAGCAAGGTCAAAATCAAAAAGGTTCGATAAAAACTGGGCGAAGCTGAAAAAATGGTTAGAAACCAGGAATGGCTATGGCTCGAATCACAATCTGCTAGAGTCAAACGTAACAGTAGAATCCATGCCAGTGGTTGCCACAAAGCAATTAACTTAAACAGAAGGAATGAATATCCAAGCAAATAGGCTAGACTATTCCAAATTTAAAATAGAATAACCAAATCAGACCTTTGCAACTGTTTCTTAGAGCCACCCCAAATGCATAACTAGCACTGGAAAAGCAAACCGCTTTGGCTTGTATGTAGGCATGGGAAAGGCATTTTCCAGTTACTGCCATAATGGTACTCTCCGGCCATAAAATGGCAAGAGCTGGCAAATAGTGCTAGCACCTCTGTATGACAGTGCCTGGCAAATGCCCATTTAACGGCTATAAAAGTGCCAAAACTATGGGCTTTGCCAATGCTTGTAATGAACAGGCCTTCCTTGCAAGAAACAGATACAAGGACACACAAATTGATTATAAATCAAGTGCCTACAGGTGTACCTGATTTAGACATTACAGCAGGAGCGGGTTTGTATTTGCAAAAATGCCATTAACCTAAAAAGACTGGTTATCAAAGGCTCCCCCTTAAAAGCACACAGTTTCTTGAAAGAGATTCTGGGGCAAGGGTGTTTTAGATAGGGAGGGTAGTGGTTAAGAATGGTCACAGGGACTAGCATGGCCATGGGTGGTCAATGGGTGGATACAATCCAAATAATACCCACAGGATGTGCATCCCCCGCACAGATTTCACCCCTAGCTTCACCCCATGCAAGTAGGTGCAGCTTATGGGCAGCCCCTAAATCGCCACCTAATTGCCAAAACGTACTAATGTTTGGAGAATCATACTCAAGTTATTTATCGCATTATGGTGCTACTTTATATTCATGTTAGCCCAGAGCTCTCAAGTTTAAAGTGGCTATGAGTAAGAAGGCCATCCAATCCGGTTTCTCCCCTTTGGATACTGGGACTTTCAGTTTTTCTTTGCCATTTGAAATTTAAGAAAACGACAAGACCCAGAATTCAAGGCAAAACAGGACTAGAGGTCGTCTCACGCATGACCACGGGAATCATGAGAGCTCTATGATTCCTGCTCCCTGCCACATCAAGAGAGAAACGTTTTTGACTCCGATGTTATCAGTGCACTCAAACGTAATTCTAGAAAGCATTTTGATTTGCCTCTGTCTACAAAGCAATGGTAAGGGTGATATCTTGTGATTTGCCTCTAGCCACTCCAGTCTCGAACAGAGGGTAAACTGAAAATAAAAGGAGTTGCTGTAAATATTTTAGGAAATGTCATGGGAAATGTAAGGATATAGTGGCACGTATGCTTAGGAAAACTAGGAAGAGAGCCCGCAAAATACATTTTCATTAAACTATGAAATAATCAAGGACATGGAAGTATTTAGCTTTTAAAAGCTGCCACTGTGCAAATGTCCCGGTTAGCAATAACCCTAGTTATAAAAGATTAGGTTTCTTTCCAAAATCAATACTGTGGGTTTCCTTCCCCATCGTCCACAAAAAATTGGGACCAATAATTACCAACGATTTTTTATGTAATAAAGGTCATGCAGGAATAGGAAATGTTGAAATATTATTGGATATATCTTATTTATTCTGAAACAAAGGGAGGGCTGCTTAATAAATGGTAAGATTTAAAGAATACATTCCCTCAATAAGATGTAAAGATGTTGTGCAATGGGCACCACTGATTTGAGGCTGCACATGAGCAATCACAGATCGGAACATGTTCGTGTACCCAGAAAACATGTCTGGATCTTCACTTTTAAGAGGAGGACTCTTGATGAAATCACACTACAGCTCTGTACTGCCCCCATGTCAGGAGTTACTAGTCTGCGAAAGTCAGATAAATTGTCGGCTTTATCAATGCTTGTTTTTAACATTACTTCAGTGCAAGAAACCAATCTAGATCAAGGGGCTGAAGACACATTTGGTTAAGACGATTTTACTACACCAGTAGCAAATTTCACAGCTGCAATTAAGCCATTAACATCAGCAGATTCGAAATAATACTGGCAGGCCAAAGTTTGTTATTGCTCGATAAAGATAGCTCAAAGAGATCCCAGGAGGATGTATTTGGGGGGCGGGGGCAAGTACTGGACAGTAATGGCCATAAGAATTAATATGGCCATGGGCAGGGAATGGGTGGGTAAATACCAAACTAAACCTACAAGCTGTGTTTCCCTCTTCACATGCCATCTGCCTCCTAACTGCACTCCAATGCAATAGTTTTGGCTTACAAGTGGCGCTGAAGTGACACTAAATAGCACAACACAACAAAAAATGATCTAGCATAAACTCGTAAAGACAAAGTTGAATCTAAAGATATGACACTTGAAAAAAACGGATTCATTCTAATATACTGGTCAGGCCTGAGGCCGGAGGGCAGGGCCGAAGTGGGCGGCTATGTCCATGATGTGGCTCAGGAGCAGGACCTGTTGAATTGTTGAGGAGTTCTTCTTAAGACAGAGGGAAACATGTTTGGTGCGATATGTCTTTCTCCGCAGAAGAATTTCCTTTGTTTTGCGATGTGGAGTAGACCTGCTGTGGCGGACCTGAGGTTTCCCAGTGGGGGTGTAAAGCTGGTCTAAGTCTGATAGGTATTAAGGACCAATATGGGTTCAGTACACAGTGCAATTATTTTTTTCGTCTATTCTGTGCCCGATCGAGAATCCCTGCAGTGTTATTGGAGCGAGTGAGACGAGATTGTGTTTTCTCAGGCATTGATGCCAGGTTTTGGAGTTGCATGCTTGGCATGTTTTTTTATGGCAAAACCTCTCAGACTGCTGTAGTAATCGAGGTGAGACTGTATCAAGGCTCTGACCACCTCAAACGTGTGTCTACCCCAGAAGGAATGACATTTTCCAGAGTATGAGGAATTGGGGGTGAGCAGATCTAGACACAGCATCGACTTGATGGAATCGGGGAATCGTGTGGTGTCGGAGATAGGCATCCTAGACAGACACATTGCTGTCTTGTTCCAGCTGAGGCAGAGGCTGTTATCCAACATTCAGTCCTGGGTCTGCCTTAATAGTGCAGTTTGAAAATAAATCATTTATCCAGGTTTGTAGAGATCGCTATTTCAAGTTATTTATTCATGTTCCCCATCTATCTCCTCCCATGCAGCCAATGTTTGCTGGTGGTGGCAAAGAAGAATATTGTGGTTGACATTGTTGCAAGCGACAATGGTCAAGGAGGATGGAGTTGACTGTTCCTGATGTCTTGGAATGTCAGGTGCTCTCCCCTGTGGTGGGTCTGCAGTTTCACAGGTTGTTCTACAGCAGGGGGCCGTTCATGCGGTCTACTTGTAGTTGGCAGGTGACTACCTTGCCAAGGATTTTTTTTAACTAAAATGGAGATTTGAGATTGTGTGTAAATTGGCTATACCACTTCTATCCATGTAGTGGTTTTAAGGAATGTGTTATGAGTTGAAGATCCAGGTCATTGTGGGTGCGTGCAGCATGTTCCTCTTTCACAAGGCAAGCAGAGGAAGATCTTGTTGGGTGGCGTATTCTATTAATCACTTTAAGTCCTTGATCAGTGGAGCCTCAGTGAGATGAGTGGTGAAGGCGGTAAAGACAGCTGTCCTTTTTGGAACTGGGAAGGCCTCAAAGAGGAGTGTTTTTGAAGAAGATGTAGGGCTTTAGAGTGTTTTGATTATATTTCTATAAATGTAGATAGATCTGCTAGCTTTAGGTGGGTGTTACAGTATTCTTCACGTGTTCAGTTTGAGACAGTTTGCGGTAGATTAGGAGGCGAGATAAGGAAACAGAATTGATTGGTTCAATGTTCTACCTATTTTGCTGCTTGTCTCAATGATCTGTCTGAAAATACTATTTTTTTATATGCCAAAATTCCTTTTGGGGGAGTATGATAGACCATTCAGTAGTAGTAGGGAGGAGCAAAGTCGAGGAGATCATTGGATGAGGAGCGAGGTATAGATAAGATGCTCAGGAAGGCATGAGAAGGTAAAAGGTGGGGGAATTTATCGTGGGACTCAACTGCATTCTATGGGCGCAGCGCCAAAAGGAGAAATAGCTGAAGAAGTGGTTGCTGTGCCACGGAGTACATCTGGATACTCACTGCATGGTGAGCCTGGTCATGTCGAAGCCATGTCGAACAAAACACAGACAGCAAAGCCCTTCTCCTGCTTACCTTCGGCCTCCCAAACATCATTTGGGAGGGGTTGTATGTCTGAAATCCAGATTTGCCAAGTAATATGTTGGTCAGATTTTAATCTAATCCGTTAGTGTCCTAAACCCACAGTTTTTTAAAATATATTTTTATTGGCAGTTGCAGCACAGCAGAAACACGCATAACAGAACCATACATACACTGCTAATTTTAACGTTTCCTTACCCAACCACCAAAACCCATCCACCACCCCACTCACCAAAAATACCTCTCCCCGCTTCCCCCTCCCCAACTCACCTCCCTCCCCTCCCACCCACCCCGGGTGGCAAAGTGACAAGGTGGAAAAGTCCAGAGTACATGTCCATTCCTGCGCAGTGGGCGCTCACTTTCTCCTGTCAGGTCAGGAGTCCAGACCGCAAATCTCATTCATCAGTAAAACTACCCCCCGACTTGCATTGGGCTAAACCTTCACACACCTTTCTCCCACTCCTCATTCCTGGGCCGATCCTTCTCCGGGCCATATTCATCAAGGAAGGCGGACCACTCCATCTCTCTTGTTGGTCTCCGAACGTGTAGCAGCCCTTTGAACTGTTCCATCTTATATATATATATGGTTTTCAGGGCCCATTGTCGCTCAGTGGGGAGCAGTGCCCGCTTCGATCCACCTGCCAGGCAGGCACGGCTAACAGCATGAAAGGGGCCATATGTGGCAACCTCTATACTCCCCTTCTAGCACCTCCATTCCAAACATCACAGCAGGGGATCCAGGTGCCTCTCTATCCTTCCCAAGGCTTTTTTTTTCATCCAAGGACCTTCTTCCAGAAGCCCTGGACCTCCTTGCACCCCCACTACATATGCCAGTAATCTGTTTGCTGTCCACAACCTCTCCAACATCTGCTGTTTATCCCTGGGAACATCTTTAATAACTTTACCGCGTCCCACTGCCATCTATACAGTAGTTTAATGCCATGCAGTTTCGACTGGCATGCTATTGACGCTCTGTGGTCATTCCTACACACCATTCTCCATTGTTCCTGATCCAGGTCTACTCCCATATCTCTCTCCCATCTCCTCTTGTGCATCTCTACTTCCCTTCCCCTTACGGCAAGCAGGGATGGATACAATTGTGAGATCAAGACCCTCATGGATGTGCTGGTGCTCAGCACCACTTCATTGGCTGCCAATTCCCTCTGCAGGACTTCCTTCCATCTCACTGATATCAATACCCCTTTTAAACACTGATATCACCCCTATGCCCAAACTTTCTTACAGTACATCTCCCTTCAACACCTGCCCCACTCTCTCCAACCCTGCCTCAAACCAATCCTGAAATCTGGAATGGCCCGGAATGTGGTCCCGTATCAGGGTGCCTAAATATAGCTATTGGGGGGGGGGACTGTCATGTTTTCACACCAGCCATTTCCCCTTTGACTCTCCACTGCACCCACAGCGGGTCGACGATGCGATGCTCATGAACTCTTCAGGGTATAGCCTTTGGTGGATCCCATAGCCATTCCCCTGGTGTAAGCAACCTCCACAGGTGGTTCTCTATTCGCACCAATTGCTTCTGTGCATTTGCTCTCAGGTGGGGAACCAGCGCCATGAACTGTGCTACCCTGTAATATGTGCGCATATCTGGCAACTTCACCCCACCCCGCTCCTTCGGTTGTATCAGTACCCTGTAGGGTACCCTCTCTTTTTGTCCCTGCCATATAAATCTGTTTCTCCGTTGCTGCAGCTCTGTAAAATGCGCATCTGGGATTGCAATAGGCATTGCTTGATAGAAGTAGAATACCTTGGGGAGCAAAGTAATTCTGACCGCTTTTAACCTACCAAGCCATAACATGGTGAGCCTCGACCATGCCTCTAGTTCCCCAAAGAGTCTATGCAACAGCAAAGGGTAGTTTACCACATACAGGTCATCCAGATTCTTAGGTATTCACACCACCAAGCATCTAATGCTATTCATTTCTATTGGGATCCCAAGATCACCCATTTCATCTCCATGTGCCTGTGCATCTCGGCTAATGGGGAATAGAGCCGATTTGTCCATATTGACCCAAAAACCAGACACTTTTACATAATCAGCCAGTATTTGGAGGGCGCTCCGGACTGAACCAACTACATTAGAGACATGAAGGAGAATTTTATCTACATACAAGCTGAGCTTATATTCCGTGTTCCCCCCCCCGTTATGCCCGCCACCTGCTCCTCTTGCATTATTTTCATAATTAATGGTTCTATTGACAGCGCGAAAAGCAGGGGAGACAGTGGGAAGACTTGCCTTGTGCCTCTTCTAAGATGAATTACCCAAGACGTCTTCCCATTTACCACCACACGCGCACAAGGGTCGGCATAGATCGCGCCAATAGTGCACTGCATTCTTTTCCCTAGGCCCACCTTACGGAGCACTGCGAACAGGAACCTCCATTCCAATCGATTGAATGCCTTTTTGATGTCAAGACTAAGCAATGCATAATCTCCCGGTTTGGCTGAAACATGCTCCATAAGGTCCAGAGTCTTGCATACAGCAGCGTACCCTGCCGTCCAGCGATAAAATCCACCTGATCTGGGTGGATCAGTTGAGGCATCATTCCTTCCAAGCGTGTTGCCAATATCTTTTCATCCACGTTCAGTAATGATATAAGGTGGTATCAGGAGCTACTCGTCAGGTCTCTTCCCCTCCTTGGGTATTACGGTTATCATGGCATTACTAAAAGAGGACGGGTGGTCCCTGTCTCGAGTATGTTATTGAATACCTTGGACATATGATTCAAAAGGACACCCGAACATTTCTTATAAAAACCTGCCATATACCCGTCCTCACCTGGGGCCTTTCCATTGGGGAGCTGTTGGATTGTAGCCTTTACTTCCACCTGTGTTGTCGGGCTCCCTAAAAGCAGGATATCTGGCTCAGGAAGGCAACCCATGTCCACCCCTGTGAGAAATTCCTCAGGCCTGCTCTCTAAATGCAAGAACTCTGTCTTATAGAACTTCGTAATTCTGCACTAATCTGTCCGCCATCTCTGTGTATCCCTGAACGTGCCCCACTTACCGCACAGCTGCACAACCCATCAGTCAGCCCTCGGTGATGTAAGTCTCCCTGATAACAGCGTGTCGGCCTTGTCCCCCTTTTCATAGGTTTGTTTGAGATACTTCCATTTACATAGGGTGTCCCCCAGTCTTAAGGCCTTCAATTCTGCCCTCTTTTTCTGCACAGTGTCCAATACTCGCTCCTTATACCCAACCCGGGCATGCATCCATAGTTCACTATCAGCAATTTCCTTCTTGAGCGCATCTTCTAACAGCCCCGTTCTCTCCTTTTCCTCGCCCTTTTCTTCATGAGAAGCCCCCTTCAAGTTGCCTTTCCCGTATCCCAGACCACATTAATGTCCATCACCCCTGTGTTGTTTATCTCAAAATATTCAGCAATGTCTTCCGACAGATGTGTGGCAAAGAGCGGGTCGCCCCTATAGGGAGTCATTACATCGCCACCTGCTATCCACCATGTTAATCCCCTCTATGTCTAAGCCCATCACAACTATATCGTGCTTGGACCATCCCACCGGTCGGACGGTGCAACTGACAATCCTCCCCCCGGGTCCCTGTTCAAGAGCAGGTAGTGAATTCTTGTTTAGGTAGTATGGGGAGCGCGAAAAAAAAGTATATCCCCTCTGTCCCGGGTGCATCCATCTTGATACATCTATCAACCTCTGTGCAACGATGGCACAGCCTAAGTGCCCCTCCCTCTGCTCTCCCTCATGGGCTATTGGGCCCCTCAATGACTTCCTATCAAGCATTTAGTCGGGCCAAGAGTTAAAATTCCCACCAATAATGAATTCAACCCGACCATGGTTTGCGGCATAGAACGCTGTCAAAACTATCCTCGACCCATCCAAATAGCCTTGTAGTGTGAGCAATCACCACCAAACAGTTTCGTAACCACACCCTCCTGCAGCCGGAATTATTAATGCAATATTATTCCTACTCCATCCCGCTTCGCGGTCCCGGTGCCCTGTGGACCTGCCTAATTCCTGCACCTCGCAACTGCCTTTCCTCCCCATCCACCAATCTAGTTTCCTGCAGAAACAGCACATCCAGGGCTGCGTTGCGGAACTCCCGCGCTGCAGAACTCTTGCGCAACCAGGGACCTATTTGTGGGCGAGTCCATCCCTTTTATATTTAGTGCTCGCATGGCCACACTCCTGCCCCCCTCCTTAGTGTGCATTGTCATATATCTCGGCATGAACCCTCATCACATACTCTCTACGTGCAAGCCCCCAATGCCTCGCTCCCAGCAGTCCACAGCGTCGCCAATTTATAACTCCAGAATTGTCACGAGCCACCCGAAAAAGAAAAAAAAACCTATGTAAACTAAACATCAACTGTATTAACTATAACCTGCAACTTGCATCAAATGTTGTTGAGACGTCCTCCTTCCTGCCGGGAGGCAAGAGCATGATGCCCCCTTTTCAGCATTCACGCGACTATCACACTGCCCCCTCATTTACATAACTCCATTCACAAGGAGGCATGCACTTGCACCCTCCTCTTCCCTGTGGGGGTGCTTGTAGGTCTTTGTGTGGCGACGGTCCATTTAGATGCATATATTTGCCCCTAGTCTGTCCTCTAGGGAGACCTGGTAGTGGTGCCTGCTGCCCCCTCTCCTTGGCTGTGCTCGCCTGTCTGTCGTGCACCCCCTCAGTGTCTGAAGTAAAATGACACAGTGCCTGCTTGGCTTCCTATGCTGAAGTAATCCGATATTCTACTTCTTCCACTTTGAACTGCAAGGTGAATGGGTATGCCCATCAGTACCGAATTCCTTTTCCAGTCAGTCATTTTTGTGAGCGGCCGTCAATCTCTCTTCAGGGACAACATCAGGTTGGAGAGGTCCTGGTAGATCGTTATGCGGGAGCCCCTGTATTCCAGATCTTGCTGCAGTCGCGTTCTTGCTCGCACCTCCGCTTTGTCCTTATATCTCGAGAACCAAGCTACAACAGGGCGTGGGCCACTACCGTATGGCTTGCCAGCCTTGTGCACCCTCTCCAGTTGAACATCCCTTTCCACCCTCTGCTGCAAATAGGTTGACAATGGCCTGCAACTCACCCTGGAAACTGCCTGGACTATTAGGATAGAAAGAGTAACCTAAATACAGTAGTGTTCAAATTCTGTTTTAATCGAAAAATTCATAATCAATTGCTAAAACCATTTATACAATCCCCCTTCGGTTTAGCTTGAAGATTTAGTTACATAAAAACATGACAACTTTATATATGTTCGTTATGCTAAAACACATATCCTAAATCCAATGTAAAGTGCAATGTGCTAAAGTGAGACCGTATTGAGTAATAACAAATGTGAACCACAATTACCAACTGTGCAAAATTGCAATTAATGACTAGATCCTATTACAGATCTATATAACCATCTTGTGCCCAACATGTTTCGTTGTATAGTAAGTTCAATTAATCTCTAGAACTTCTTCAAGGGCTCTTAACCTTCCTAAACACTTCTGTAGTTTGTTCTGTACTTGGGTGAGTAAAAACACATGGCTTGCCTCACTCCTGTGGCAACTTATCTCTGTGCTACTAGGAGCCGTACAATCTAGCACCCCCTTAGGGCGGTTTATACTCTTTTCTCTATATACACTAAAGGTATTTATTAACGTTGCATTTTTGTAACAACTACCAAGTCACATTAATTTAGTTTGATTAATGAATTGGAAGGCCCTCTCGGTAGGCCTTGAAAAATGGTGTGGCATCCAGCTCCTTGCTTATCACAGCTTGTGACTTTCTGTAGACAAAACATGTATAACATGAGTTAGCTGCCACTCTATTATAATTAAAAGGCTTGCTTCTGTGTACCACAGTAATTACTTGCATCTTTTATATGCGATTTATTTTCTTACCAACTCTCAGAGTAGCTGTATCATGAATTCTGCTCGATACGGATTCTGCTCTTCATCTCGCGTATTGACAAACGGCCGCGTGTCTGTGTTTTCGATGTAAGTGCTCGTATCCCTTGGCAACCAGTTCAGGTCACGTAGGCCGAACCTCAGCTAGCGGATTTCTGTTGGTATTCTGGGTCGTCATCAATGATCTGCACCTTGCATTCTACTTGCAGTGGAGTTTCTCCTGTCGCCTCCTTCAGACCCAGCATGCAGATGTTATTCCTCCTCTCCCTGTCCTCCAGATCGTCCATCAAGTCGCATTTCGACCAGGTCAGCATTTAGCTGATTGTTCTTCAGGCTCTCCACCTTACTCCTTACTTTCCACTGTTTCCACTGTTCCGACCCTCCCAATGAGGTCCGCCAGAGATGCCTGTAGGTCTTCTCTAAGTGCCTTAATCTCAGCCAGGATACTCCAAATGTCATCCTTTGCAACAGAATGCGACATGTCCACCTCCGTTAGGAAAAATAAATAACAAAAAAGACTGTTACCCCTTTCTCGGAAACAACTGTATCAAGGCTAGTGCACCACCATGAGCTTGCAATACATTGAATCCCAATTAGTGATTCAAAATGCCTGTGCCAAACCATAAAACTATGAAAAAATACAAAAAAATGTGTTACAAGGTTATTCTCACACAAATTCTTAAAAAACATTTTGAAACCAGAGGCGGTTGCACAGACGTGGCAAAATAATTAAAACCTAAATCTACACATCAATGAAGTAGTACGTGAATGGAGAGAAACTCCAAAAACAAACAACTGAATTTAGCAAAGCAATCTATTTCTGTTTGTTTTCTGTACTTGGAAGCAAACATTTTAATAATGCTTCATCATGATAAGGGTAGAGGCAAAGGTTTGAGATTTGATAGTCCCTTAGATAGTCGACATATGTTTCCGCATGATGCTTCTGATAAGATACTATCTCTTGTATCTTTCTGTGCTGGTATAGCCGTCTTTAGGACAGTGATGATGGAATATAATGTTGTGTCGAATAACAATAACCTTTCTTAGGTGGATAACAGTTGTTTAAAATCCACTATGGAGAGAAAAAGAGAAAAACATGGGTTTTATTTTTAATTCCCATTTTCTATTTTGAGTCTTTAATAGATGAACAGCCATTGGAACGCAATGAAACTGGGGCACTAACCTTTTTGTTTTAAAAAAACAGGTCGAGTCAGAACAGAAGGGATCCTTATACACTTAAGGATGTTTCCATTTCTTGGGGTATCGAATTGGGTCGTCCAAAGTTACCTGTAATATCAAATCAGTTTGAGCCGATCAGTTTCAACGGAACTACGTGCGATACAGAAAAATACTAATCCAGTTATCAGGGACACTAACCTCTGTGTCGTCTGAGAAGGATGTGAATCTTTTTATCCTTGTTTATTTTTTCTCTTCTTTACGGCCTTTAGAATGATGTGGATGTTGGAACTTTCTAACACATCTTAATGAAGCATGATTCTGTAGGTAACGAATACAAAAGCGCCAGAGGCAGCGTTATTCTTCTATTTATAACTATGATATCATGCAGCTAATTCTGCATACATTTCTTCAAGAGTTTTTACCGGTGTCAATCTTTAAATAACAGCCGTGCTTTATCTTTAGGTTGTTTCTTGGCGTTGTCAAATGGTATGAATACCTCTTTTCGCAGCGCGTTTTTTGTTTTTATATTTGAGACATCACGCAGCGTGCTGACTCCTGAAATTACATGGAGGTGTTGGAAAAGTTATTTAATTTTTTATTATTATGTCCGCATTTACATTGCGGTTCTTATGATCGTATAGGAAAAGTGTCCAAACACTCACCACTACACAGGGTGGACTTCCTGGCTTATTCCGACGGTCTTTATGACTGCATAGAGTTTCTCGCCTTCAGTGTTTTTTTTGTTTCATTCAGAGCATGTCACCTGCTTTTATAGGTGAACACATGATCATGGAATGTGCCAGGACATTAACGTGAGTGTTGTGGTGTTCTACTGGCCACCATCTTCGGTCAGGCAAAAAAAGGATTTTATTATTGCAGTTTGAAAGCGATATTTTTAGCAGAAGACCTACCTGTTGTGAAATCAAAAGATGCTTTCATCTATGATCCAGAGCGTGCCTTCTTTATTCATCTGAATTAAAGAATATTTTTTGGAATATGTTTTGGAAGGAGCGTGCCGTTTTTAACGCTACCCAGTACAGTTAAACACATCAGTGATATAGAAATGTTATTGGTCAAATATGAATAGCCTCTAGTTGGAGTGGACATATTTCTAGATGTGATTTTAACAGAGGCATGGTGAGTGTAGGGTGGTTTTAACAGTTTTCTATTTTTGTTGGGATGCACAAATTTGAGTGGCCTTCACGATTTAAGTGAGGGAAATATATAGGTGTTATAACATGCCATTTTTTGTCACTCCAATTATGAAGATGGTCCTTTATAAAAGATGGTCCTTTATAAAAACAGTCCCCATTCATCCAAAGAGATTAATCAATTCTTAACTGTGTTTAAATAAAAAATCCATTTCAGAGCAAAATCTCTGTTGCCTCCTCGTGGTGGCTGTTGTACAGTTTGGATGAGAAACCAGAACATATCTGTCAACAGATGTTTTTTGATGTAGTGTGCTACCATGGGTTTGTTCTCCACTTTGTTTTTAATGCAGGACCTGTGCTCACAGATTAGTTGTTTAATCTGTCATTTTCTCTTTCCTGTGTATAGGAGGTTACACGGACATTTTATGCCATACATAACCCACTGGGAGTAGCAATTAGTGAAACATTTTAGTTTCCATTCTCAACCTTCTAAGTTGACTGTTTTCATATTTTTTGTCATAGGATATACTGAGCAGTGTCCGTATTTAAAATGTCCTTCTACAGGCGGAAGGTTCCATAAGGTACATTGTTTGTTATTGTTGTCGACCCTCAAAGAGTATGTATGTACCAGATTGACTTTTAGATTAGCTTGTCTCTTATAAGCAAATATTGGTGGTAAAGGTTGAAAATCAGGAGTTTGAAAAATATGCCAATTTTTCAGTATAGTTTTCCTCAGATTATTGCTTATTGGAGTAAAGGCTTTGACGCAGGTTATTTTATTTACCTCCATCTTTTTTGGCGGATTGAGACATGTGTCGGTTGGTGTGTTTCGCCCTCTTGTATGCTCTTTGAACTGTCTTTTTTGGGTAGCCTCGGTCTTTAAGGCGGTCTTTCAAGTCTTTCCCATGCTGTTCATACTCTTAGTTGAGTGCAGTTTCGTCTGATTCTTAGAAATTGACCTACTGGAAGGTTCTCCTTCAAGCTTGAAGGATGAAAGCACCGGTATTGAAGTAACATATTCTTGTCTGTCTCCTTTCAAATTAACATCATCTCAAGGGTACCCTCAGGTGTTTTTCTTCTAAAAAGGACATTTTGGACAAATCGTGGCTGCTTGTAAATTGTATAGGTTTATTTTGGTTATTGAGCCATATAATGAAAAGGGCAAGGTCTATTTTAGAACTTTTCCAAGTCATGAAAATATTGTGTATGTAACAATGCCAGCTTGCGTTGTTAGCAAAAAACGGGCATGCTGGATCATAGATCGATTGTGTTTCTAGATTGTCCATAAATAGGTTCGCCATGTCTGGGGTGAAAGTGGCATCCATACTGGTACCATGCTTTTGACTGAAGACTGTACCCTCTTAAAGGATTTTTTTTCTCCATCAAAGCGATTCTTGTACATTCTAAAATGAATGCAGTTGGTACTTTATGTAAAGTTGTAGTTTGTCTATTCAGGTATTGCACAATGACGCGAATGCAATCTAATTGAGGTATACTTGTATACAATGATGTCACATCTAAGGTGACCAAGATATCATCTACTTCAATATGCAGGTTAGAGAGAATGTGGATCATGCTAGTAGTATCTTTGACAAAGGATCTCATTTCTCTGACAAAAGGACGCAGGAACCAATCTACATAAATGGGAGTGGCTCAGGAATTGAATTAATAGCCGATACTATGGGCTTCCCTGGTGTAGAAGTGGGATGTTTTTGTACTTTAGGGAGTATATAGAAGGCGGCAATGATGGGGTTCCTAGGCACAAAGAAGCGCTGTTCATCTTCATCAATCCAGCCTTTTAAATTAGCGTGGTGCATGAGACTCGTATTTCTTCCCGAAGTCTTTTAGTTGGATCTTGATCTACAATTTGGCAGAAAGTTGTGTTGCCAAGTTGTTTTTGAACGTCAATGTCATAGACGATTCTATTCCATAACACAGTGCCACCACCTTTGTCAGCCGATTTGATCACAAAGGTATCATTGTTTTGTAGCTTAATTAAAGCTCGTCTCTCATTGGGAGATAGATTGTCTGTGTGATGGTTTTTATGTTTAAACAATGAGTCAACTTCATGAGTGATTTTGTTCTCAAAGACCACAATGGCCGGGCTTACCATAGTGTTTAATGGGGTAAAGTTTGATGGTGGTTTCAGACCAGTGATGTTATTTTTCTGAGTCTCTGTAGTAGAATTTCAGAAGAAATATTTGAGCCGGACTAGTTTAAAGAACTTTTGAAGTTCTACAGCTGTTTGGAAATTATCTGCTTTTAATGTTGGAACAAAACTCAGTCCTTTACTCAATACACTTTTTTCTGAATCTGAAAGGATGTAACTCGTTAAATTGGAAATTGGTGCTACCAATTTTGAGGCGGGCCTTGCTAGTTTCGTGTTTGTATCCGTGGGGGGCCTTGTTGTCGGTTCTGCCCTCCTTTGGCCCTCCCTTGAAAAAAATGTTGTCTGATGCCCTTGGAGCCTTCCCCTCGGGCTCTGACCCCTGCACCCTGCTGTGCCATTCCGCCTGCATGCTTCTAGGCCCTTGCACTGGGGGCCGTCACTGAGGCCGTCCCCATAACCGGCACCTCCTGGGGCTTTGTGCCAGGGGGTTCCCGTCCACTGATCTTCTGCTTTGCCCAAGGTGCAACAGTGATTTGTAAGGGGGGGCTGTTCCTCCCCACCCCTGCCCTCTCCCGCCTGGGCTTGGCCCACACCAAGACTGCTCCTCTTCCAGCTGTTTCTGCCTCTGTCACCTGTGTCCACAGTGGGTGATCTCTACCTCAGTCTGATGGGCCTGCTCCAATAGCCAGGGGTCCTTCCTTGGGTTTCTACCTGTCCCTCACCTCTCTGCTGTCCAGCCACAGGCACTGGTCAGATGGCAGGGCACGCCTCGCCCTGTACAGGAAGTGAGTACTGTGAGAAACACGAGGGTGTCTCACTTACTAGTCCCCAGGGATCTGTCGCCCAGGTCACAGCCATCGCTATTGTATCCAGTTCCTGGGGTTGGACCACTGAGGGAGGATCACCTCGGCAAGGGGTCTTTGGGGAGTGAAGTGGGACACTGAGGGTTGAGACATGGTATCCCCTTTCATGTAACACCTTTTCCCCATCCTACCCTGTAGGATTTAAGAAGCTCGACCCCTCCCCTTTTCCAACACAAATACGTTCTTACACGATAACAGACTGCAGACTAACACCAGAGCCGTTTGCCTAACATGTTCAAACACACGAGTCAGGCAATTGACAATCACACACACCTGACTGCCCTTTACCTTCCCCACATGGACAAAAGGCAGAGCTTGATGACACACTTCGAGCAAGGCCGAACGCACAGGGAGACAGCTACACCAAGCCAGCAATTCAAATGGAGAAGAAAGGCGGTGAGACCTGGAAGTACGATGAAGGGGGAATCGCCCCTGCCCTTTTCAACTCAGACCCGCGAAGCCTCCGAAAAGGAAATCATAAGACAGGGTGAAGCAGAAGACATCAATGGTACACAGGGGCCTCCCGCTTTGATAGCGCAGGCGGAGAGACAATCTGGCTACCGTGGTACTATCCTCGACTCCAGAGAACAAAGAAGCCAATGGGTTCAGCACAGCCGGTGAGTCTGAGGAAGCTGAAAGTAAACCGAACTGTGTTGAGCGCAAGCTTGCAAGTGGCAAAAAATGTTAACGCAAGGAATCCGAAAGAAAAAGAACTTGTATTTATATTTGAACTTTAGAGAAAATCCAGTTGAGGTCTGGTGCTACGCGGGCGCTCATTCGAAAGGCTCTGACCGGGACCTATTCTTTGAAACTACTAGAACCAGAAGCCCTAGTCAGGGGTGGCGTGAGGTGTCAGAGTGGTCCTATAAGGGTTAGGTCAAATCCCTTATACAATCTAAAGTCTCTGACCTGTGGCGAGAAGAAGGGTAGGGGAACAGAATCCTGCTTACTGATAAGATTATGAACTGTAGAATTAAGGCAAGTGTGAACCCGAGGGATGCAGTAAAAAAAGCTAGGAGAATGAAAACCCTCTTTTCTGATGGAAATGAGCAGTACATAAACTGTGTTAGAAATACATAAACTGTGTTAAAGAACGGCTGTAGTGAACCCGACGGAGGGAGGCCCAAACTGCAAGGAAGATCCGAGCCCGATACAGGGAGAGCCTAAGGGAAAAGGCAAGAAAGATCTGAGCCCGACAGAGGGAGATCCTAGGGGCGAAGGAACAAGTTACTTACCTGTAACTGTTGTTCTCCAGCATGGGTCTGGCATGGATTCACATGCTCATGAATATTCCCCGTCGTCAGGCTGGGAATCCTCGGTAAAGAAAAAACCAGTATCAGTTTCGTTTCTGATCTGTCTTTCGTAGTAGTAACCAATCACTGATCTCTGCGTCATACGGACCACAGCCAATGACTGCCCTCTACCTAAGCCCCGCCTCTGGCAGCCATCTTCAGATTTGGTAGCACGTGAAGTGGCAGTATGACCAAGTGAAGAGCCGCAGAGGGGTAGGCGGGAGGGTTCGCATGTGAATCCATGCCAGACCCATGCTGGAGAACAATAGTTACAGGTAAGTAACTTGTTCCTTCTCCAGCATGGGGTCTGGCATGGATTCACATGCTCATGAATAAAGAATACATAGCAGTACACACATGCACAACCACGGGAGGTGGCAAAGGCTCAACATTAAGCATTACATCAAACTCAACATTAAGCAAATCTTACCTCCTCACCAGGCTCACCTTAGGCGAACAGGTTGCGCAGCACTGCTTGGCCGACCCTGGACTCCCCCCTGGAATCCCGATCGACGCAGTAGAATTTCGTGAAGGTGTGCGTCGACCTCCACGTAGCAGCCCTGCAGATGTCCAGCAAGGACACACCAGATAGGAACGGCGTGGTAGCTGCGATCGCTCTGGTGGAATGGGCTCTCGGACAGCCAGGCAGGGGTCGGTTTGCCAACCGATGACAGTACATGATACAGCCGGAGAGCCATCTGGAAATGGAAGCCTTCAAGAGAGCCTTCCCCTGATTGACAGGTCCAAAGTTCACAAAGAGTTGTGACGTCTTCCGAAAACCCTTTGTGCGGTCCACGTAGAACTACAGCGCTCTAGCCACATCCAGCAAGTGCAGAGTCCTCTCAGCCGGCGACAAAGGCGACGGGAAGAAAACAGGCAACACCAAGGGTTCGTTGAGGTGGAAGTCCGACGGCACCTTGGGCATGAAGGAGGGGTGCGTCCTGAGCACTACCCTCGTGTCGTGAAAAGTCAAGTACGGGGCCTTGCAGGAAAGGGCCTGGATCTCTCCCACCCGTCGTGCGGAGGTGATGGCCACAAGAAACGCTGTTTTCCACGACAAGAACTTCAACGGGGCCGAGTGCAGAGGCTCGAACGGAGGTCCCATGAGCTTGGTCAGCACCACGTTAAGCTCCCACGCCGGGGCCGGAGCCTTCACCGGCGGGAACGATCTGAACAGTCCCTTCATGAACTCTTTCACCAGACGATGAGACCACAAGGACGTCCGCCCCGTAGTTCTGGTGTATCGGGAGATCGCAGCAAGATGAATCTTGATGGACGCGTGCGCCAGTCCAGCTTTGGCCAGCGTCAGTAGGTACGGCAGTACTTGGGGAGCCGTAATCCGCAGAGGGTTAATCTTCTGTGCGTGGCACCAGGCAGAGAACCTCTTCCATTTGTGTCCGTAGCATTTAAGAGTTGAGGACGCCCTGGCCTTTGCAAGAACCTCTCTGCAGTCGGCCGGTATGTCGTATCCTCCAAACTCTAACGCTGCAGGAGCCAGGCCTGCAAGTTCAGCGACTTCGGGTCGTGATGGAGGATGGCGCCTCCTTCCCTGGAGAGCAGATCCGCGTCCACTGGCAGCTTGATAGACGGGGATGCTGACAAATCCAGAAGGTCCGGGAACCATATCTGCCTCGGCCACGCAGGTGCGACGAGGATCATCCTGCACCGGAACCTCTTGAGCTGGTTGATGAGCCGGATGAGCAATGGCAATGGAGGGAACGCGTATAGGAACAGGCCCTCCCAAGGGAACGAGAAAGCATTGCCCATGCTCCTCGGCTGGGGAAACCTGCTGGCGAACCTCCGGCACTTGGAGTTGGTCGCCGTCGCGAACAGATCGATCTGGGGTGTGCCCCACCGTCGGAAGAGGCTGTCCACTAGATCCTGTCGTAGTTCCCACTCGTGGCACGAGCGCAGCTCCCTGCTGAGTGAGTCGGCGATGGTGTTTTTTATCCCTGCCAGATGAAACGGCACCAGAAACATTCCTTGGGCGACGGCCCAATGCCACAGGTCCAGGGCCTCCCTGGACAGGGCTGGGGACCTGGTTCCGCCCTGTTTCCTGATGTAGAACATGGTGGTGGTGTTGTCGGTGAAGATCCTCACCACCTTGCCCTTGAGTGACGGAAGGAAGGACCTGAGAGCCCAAAACACTGCACGGAGCTCCAGGACGTTGATATGGAGGGACTTCTCCGTCGGGAGCCAAAGGCCTCTCGCGTGCAGATTTTCGGTGTGCGCTCCCCACCCTTCCAGGGAGGCATCCGTGGTCACTGTCTCCTGGTGGCCGGGGGTCTGGAAGTCCATGCCCGCCGTCAGATGCGCGCGGGTGCCCCACCACCGGATCGCTCGTCGGAAACTCTCGTCAAGTGTGATCCTCTCCTCGAAGCTGCCCGTGGTCTGGATCCAGCGCGCGTCCAGGAACTCCTGCAACGGGCGCATCCGGAGCCTGCACAGGGGGATGAGGTAAATGCAAGAAGACATCATTCCGAGGAGGGACTTGATGGACCTCACTTTGGCCGCGTCCGCAACCAGCATCCGCTGCACCTTGCCCAGAATGGCCCTCGTCCTTTCCTCCGACGGGGAGGCCAGAAGCGACACTGTGTCGAGCTTCTCTCCCAGAAACAGTGCGTCTTGCGCGGGCACCAGGTGGGACTTGGCGTAGTTTACGGAGAATCCCAGGTCCGTGAGAAGTTGGACGGTCCTTGCCGTGTGCTCCACGGCGAGCTCCCTCGTCTTGGCTCGGATGAGCCAGTCGTCCAGGTAGGGGTAGACGTGGAGCCCCTCTCGGCGCAGCTGCGCCGCCACCGGTGCGAGGCACTTGGTGAACACCCTGGGTGCCGACCTTAGTCCGAAGGGAAGGGCTCTGAACTGATAGTGACGCCCTTGGACCACGAACCTGAGAAACTTTCGGTGTCCCTTTAGGATGGGAATATGGAAGTAGGCATCCTCCAAATCCAACGACGACAGGAAATCGCCCTCCTCCAGCTGACCCAGGACGTGTTGGAGGGTGACCATCCGGAACTTCTGTGCCTTGATGAATTTGTTCAGTCGTCGTAGGTCCAGGATGGGACGCCATCCTCCCGTCTTCTTCTTCACGAGGAAGTATCTTGAGTAAACTCCGGAGCCCCGAAGCCTCTTTGGGACGAGTTCGATGGCGCCCTTCCTGAGCATCGCCTTTACCTCTAAGAGAAGTTGAGGGACGTGAAGTTCTTTCCTGGCCACAGGGGGGACGCGCGGGCACCTTCTTTGAAACTCGAGCGCGTGGCCCTGGGCTAGGGCGTCCAGCACCCAACGGTCGGTGGAGATGGACTCCCACACGCTGACGAAGCTCGTCAGCCGGCCTCCAACTGGGGTGCTTCGGTGGGGCCCGACCCCACGGCCAGTTCAGTCCTTCTTCGACGAGGCTTTGCCGCCTTGACCTCCTTGGCGACGACGGCGGGGTCCGCCTGACTTGCCTCGACCGCTGTAAGCTTCCTGCGACGACGAACGGGCCGCTTGACGGTAGGTGGAAAATCCGCCGCCGGAACCTTTGGAGGCGCCCTTGCCTCCGCCGCTCCGAAAGGGCGGCCACCGTTGCAGGAGAACCCCGAGAGCTCGGACCGTCTCCGTGTCTGCTTTGATGGCTTGAAGGGAATCGTCCACTGTTTTCCCAAACAGGTTGTTTCCATCGAACGGCATGTCCAAGACTCTGGTCTGCACGTCTTGACGGAAGTCCGTATCCTTGAGCCATCCACGCCGCCTAAGGCACACGCTGTTGCCCAACTGGCGAAATCCAGTGTCGGTGATGTCCGTCGCAATCGTAATGGCGTGGTCCGAAGCCACCTCACCTTCCTGCAAGATCTCTAGGGCATCCGCCCTCTTGTCGTCCGGTAGGAAGTCCAGCAGGGGGGCCAGTTTGTACCACAGCTCCCTATCGTAGCGGGCTACGATAGCCAAGGCGTTGGCCGCCTTAATCGTCGTCGCTGCAGACGAGATGACCCTGCGCCCCATCGTATCCAATTTCTTTCCCTTGCCGTCTGGCAGGGAAGTCGGCGTGGAGGCCGCACCCCCCCCCCCCACTTTCTTCCTGGCCGCCACGGAGATGACGGAGTCCGGGGTCGGCTGTGCCCGGAGGCACAAGGGGGCCGCGTCTGGGACCCGGTACTTCTTCTCATACCGATCCCTTCTAGCTGGCGTCGTGGATGGGTTCTTGAGGAGGGCGAGGCCCTCATCCCAAATATCGTCCAGTAGAGGCACGGAGAGGACCGTCTTCCTCTTGGCCTCGCGCCGTTGATAAAGGAAACCTTCCTTCTTCTCCTCCGGGCAGAGCTGGAAGAGCTCGGATGCCCTGGCGATCATGGAGTGAAACGATCCAATCTCATCGGGCGGGGAAGCCCGGGTGGGAGGTGACGACGGCAGATCCTCGCCGTAAACCTCGTCGTCCGTACCCGTCGCGGCCGTGTCAGTCCCCGTATCATCCCCACGAGTTGTGGACGGAGAGGAGGGCTGAAAAGGGCGCGATGGCTGAAAAGGAGGTGGAGGGTGAATCCTTCTTCTCTTAGGGGGAGGGCTCCCAGAAGGGCCTGGCTCCGGGTCCCCCGTCGGGAGCGGTTCCTCCGTTGGTGGTAAAGGCAGTCTCGTCCTCATCTCCGAGCATAAGGACTGTATAGCCAACAAAATGGCCGCCGAGTTGTCTTGCGGCGCTGGTTGAGGGGAGTCCGACGGGCGGTCAGGGGCCCCGTCGGCACCCTCGACGATATCATCGTCTCCTGCGTCGGGATCCCTCCCGACGGGCTGGTCTTCTTCCACGCCAACGCCGTGGCTTAAGACCTCGATCAGCTCTTCCTCAGAGGTTGAGGCCGAATCCACAACGACCTCCTGCCCCCCCTTTTTCTTCTCTGCCGGAGGTTTCACGGGGGTCCTGTCGATGGGCATAAAAGAGGACTCCCTCCGCGGTGGCAGGAATACTCTGAGCCCCGAGGTCGCCACCACTGGTGTAGCCTCCACAGGCTGAGCCAGGGCCGCCGCGACTGTCTCGATAGAGGCCTTGGCCGGATGGATTAAGGCTTTCACCACCCTAGGTGCGCTCACCGCCTTCTCCTTGAGGGGGGGGCACTGCCTCGCCCCCCCTCCGATGGGGCCTTCGAGCTCGACCGGGGCCTCTCCAGGAGCTTCGCCGGGTGCTCTGCCTTCCTCTTACCCGAACCAGAGCGTTGGCTCGTGGTTGATGGTGCCGGGGAGGATGCGCCCTGCCTCGCGCCCGCAGAGCCCGACCGTTAGGCGCTCCCGGTGCCAGCGGACTCGCGGTGCTTGGCCTTGTGTTGGACCCCCCTCGCCGGGGCGTCCTCAAAGGTCTTAGAAGACCGCTCGGATTTCTTCCTCTTCTTCTCGCCTGACGGGCTCTTCCCTTCCAGCCAGTTGGCGAGACGTTGATGGCGGTCCTTCATGGTCTGCTCCGACATGTTGCCGCAAAACGCAAAGTCCTTCTCCACGTGCGTCTTGTCCTCATGTAGGCAGTAAAGACAAAAGGAGTGTTCGTCCTCCTTAAAGACATTCTGCAGCTGGCATCCAGGGCAGACCCTGAACAGCTTTCCGGGTGTCGAGCTTCCCTTCTCCTGGGCCATGTCCGAGATGGGCCTGAGAAACTTCTGGAGTCCTCCAAAAGCGTAGCTCGACGAAATCTTCACCCTTGAGGGGCGTAGACGAATCCGACACGGGTCCCCGTTGATCGGATGAAGAGTCGGTGGAGCTTGAGGCTCTTTTTGACCGAAAAAATGAAGTTTTTGAGAAAAAAACGTGAAAAATAGCACTAACGCTCGAGAGCAATAGCACGAGGATCCCAACACTTGAACGTGCAGTAAAAATCTGAAGATGGCTGCCAGAGGCGGGGCTTAGGTAGAGGGCAGTCATTGGCTGTGGTCAGTATGATGCAGAGATCAGTGATAGGTTACTACTACGAAAGACAGATCAGAAACGAAACTGATACTGGTTTTTTCTTTACCGAGGATTCCCAGCCTGACGACGGGGAATATTCATGAGCATGTGAATCCATGCCAGACCCCATGCTGGAGAAAGGTACTCGCCCAAGGTGCAAAGTCACCAAGAGAACCTTTATTTGATTATTTTCCATCAAGGGTAATACACCCGTGAACATTGTGTCGAAAAGAGTAAACCCGGTTGAGGGTTATCCGCAGTGGGGAATTGTTTAAAAGGTCATTTGACTCATGCAAGCAATATTTAAAAGGCTGTAGTAAACCCGACGGAGGGAGGCCCAAGTTGCAAGAAGCATCCGAGCCCGGCGGAGGAAGTTCCAAGGGGCACAGAGCAATCGGCCAAAGTACGAGAGTACCGAAGTAACCTTTTGTTTATCCGTTTGTTTCTTTGAATCAGCCAACCTTCTAAGGCAAGAGACTTTTGCAAGGAGACTTAGCCTCTGAAGGTTTTTGAAATAGTTAAATTGAACTGTGAACCTCGTGCTGACAAGGGCAATGAGTGTGCTATGCTTGAGAGTCCCACCTTGTCCCGGGCTTCAACGTGGGGAAGGGAGGCCCAGCCATACCACCCTGACTTTTCATTTTATGAACACTTCTTTCTTTTCTGGTGAACATTATCCCACACTCGTTTTGGTAATTTAGCAGTGAGGAATTGGCAATAGTTTTTTTAGTATAGGCCCTTTTCATTTGACAAAATAGGACTGCCTTATTATTTGATGGTCGTAGCTTGCTCCCGTCTTCTATTTCGATTAGGTATTTATCTCACCCATTATAAATTTCAATAAACCCCCTTGAACTGTGATCACTTGTGTCTGGCTTTACTGTTGCCACCATATGTTCCTTACAGTACCCACTCACGGATCCCAGGACTTGGGCTCCTACAATCACCTTCTCATCTCTGGGGCCCAGGGGCTCAAGATAGCATATTTGAAATGTCGCCTCAGTCCCCCTGCTGTGTCTCATGCACCAAGGCAGCAGGGCCGTGTTTGCACATGGGTCCCCTGCCAACTGAACCCCCCCTCACTCCTTCACTCAGCAGGGCACCAGTGGACTTACCGACCTCTTCTTCAACGTGGCAGCCACAGTGTCAGTGGCCTTCTGTTGGCGGCCTGCTCTCATGCAGGCTCCGTTATGCTGCACATGAGAGTGCTCACATGGAGGAGGCCTGCATTCCTCTGTAACTCTCCTTCTTTGGGCCACCGCAGGTTATCAGCAGCGGACTCGCTGAGGGGCCTATGCTCCGTGCCTTGCTGCTGTGTCTTGCTGCGTGCAGGGAGCTGGATCCTCTCGCAGTGCCCTTGCGGCGTGAACACGCTTCGCATCAGGCCCTGCCATTCATGGGTCTCAGCTTCCCTTTCGGACTGTCACCTTCCACGAAAACTGCCCTTTTTCTAGCATGTTAACCCCCAGCTATAGGTTTGGGGGTAAACATGCTAGCTATAAGCTTGGGGCAAACACACCAGACTCGAGATTGGGGGGACCCTTAAATGCGCCGCATTTAAGGGCTACCGCCCAACTCGTGATCAGGCCCTCATCAAGTGTGGTCCACACCTTACTAGCCCCAGTCACCTTGGCACTGTAACAAGAGTGTAAGGTGGACAGAGGTCAGACAGATAGACTGCAATACGTTAACATGACAGAATAACAAGCAATGCAGTTTTGTGGATCTGCCAGCAGGCGTCTGTGGAGAGATGCCCAATTTATTCAAAAGCAGCAGCTCGAGTGTGCCTCAACCGACAGTCCAGAGACCGTCCATGAACTTACGTCTCCTCTTTCTCGTCGGAAGAGGGTAGTCCTCAATCTCCTCTCTATACTCCAGATTCTGTGTTTCAAAAGTCCATTCCTCCTTGGAGTATGCAAACACTTTTCTTTTACTGGCTCTTCATTATCACACTGGCTGGCTCTTTCCTCTACGGTCCCCTCTCTTGCCCTTGCCAATGTCTTTCTCACCACCACCACTTTGCTGCCACCACCTGGCTTTTTGCTACTACCGTCTCTAGATCACTGTGCTCACCTGGTTGACTAGCACCTCTCAACCCTATCTACTTTCTTGATCTCACCACCTCCTTCACACAACTGTTCATACCTCAACCACCTTCCTCTGATCTCATACCCCTTCTGCCACTCCTGTTACTACCATTGCCTTCTCTCCCTGCCTGTTCTGATCTTACAACCGTCTTCTGCTCTGATCTCACCACCTCCTTAAACACCTCTGTATGTCTCACTCTGCTTTCCACTTAGGACTCACCTCCTCAAGCAGCCTTTACTTATCTCTGATCACATCTGCCAATATTGATACTACCACTACTTCAAACCTCCTGTTTGCTCCTATTACTACCTTCTTTCTCACCCCTTCAACACTCATCCACTCGTTCTCGCCTACAGATGCCACCTCTCCTCTCCTCTCTCCTGATGTCACCTATAAAACTGCCTCTACCGGTCTCCAGTCACCACCTTCTCCACAGCTCTCAAATCTCCTGTCTTTTCCTAGGTCTCTCCAGCCAACACCATCTCTCCTTATCAGTCTCTAGCCTTCACCAAACTCGAGCCTCTAGCTACTGCATCCAACATAGCCAGACTGGCTTCTTGCCTTTTATAGGAAGGGCCCCTCACCAGATGGGATTTCTTTTAAGGATTTTCCTCGATGCCCTTGGGTCAGGATGGGCCTGTGATTGATTGTGGCTTATTGCTGCCTGTGGGTAAGACTGAGGCTGAACTGGCTAGCCTAAATCTATGAGAACCCTGGTGGCCATTTTGAAATTCTGTGTGTGGGACATGCCTGAGTTGGCGTTCTGGACAGTGAGAGACAGGCATGGTATCAAGAGAGACACAGACTCAAAGATAATAGTTTCAAAACCTTTATTTTACTAAAGTTCTTGGTTTGGTGTAATGCCTAACTGGCACTAACACTAAAGGGATGGTTCCCTTAACTGATGTTTCTAAGGGCCATCAAAGTCTTGAAGTTCAAAATAAAATCTGTCTGTCTAAATCCATGCTTGCCCTCACTCTTTAACAAAAACGTGTTAGGAAGTCTTATAAAAGTAAGACGTAGCGGTTCAATTAAAATAGGAAACCAGGGTTGGTCAGATCGAGCGTACTCAAAAAGGACTGTTCATAGGCCCTTCACAGTTCAAATGTCAATGTTCTTAAGGTCTTTCAGTAGCACCAAATAATCAAGATTCAATTTTTACAGGCCTCTTAGGGTTCCCGTCCTCAAGCCTAGGCCTCTTCCAAATTCAGATACAAGGCCAGCTGTTAGGTCTCTCAGGGTTACCTTCCCGAAGCTTAGGCCCATCTTCCCAGTTTCAAATACCAGTTCAATATGCCAGGATGTACCTTTCTTTCATATGCAATTCAGTTCTTTAAAAGGGTCAACATCATAGACTTTCGAAAATGCCTAGTTACTTTAACATCTCTCTGTTTTCTTGACTTCTTTCTCATGCCCACTGGCACTTTTTCTTCTTTGCCTTTTCCCGTGCCTACTGCCACCTTTTCCAGTTTTCCCATGCACACTTGCACTCTGGTCACTTGCACCCTTCTGTCACTTCGGGTCGCTGGCACCCCTATTTGTAAAGTTATTTCACTTTGTGCTTCTTGCGTGCTCTGTTTTTGCAGGCTTTCCTTCACTTTCTCTTTATCTCTTCATTTCTCTTTCAGTCTATATAGCTTCATAGGTTTTTTTACCTTTCTTTACCCTTTCCGCTCTGTGCCGTTTTATGCATTTTCTTTCACCTGCTCTGTTTCAATCAGCCGCATGCTCCCAAGTCTCTCTCCCTTACTTTCACGAGACTCAACCGGGCAGCAGCGCAGTGACGAGCGGTCCCTTCGGGTTATGCGGGCCTGAGGTCAGGGTCTCACCACCTGCCTCTCAGACACCCTTGGGGCCAGCACAGGTCCCAAGGGAACGAGCAATGTTCTAGTCGCCAGTAGCAGGCGGCAGGATACTTTGCTCCAGCTCTTGGAGACACGTCTCCCTAGCCACGCTGCAGCCCCTAAGAAACATGGGCCAGCGTCTCTGCACACAATTCTCCTCTTGGCCATAGATCCTGATGCTTTCTGCTCCGTGGCTTCACTGGTCCAAACAGCATCCCAGCTCGCTCAAAACCCTGTGTAAAACCACACCTTTTATAGTTGGAAAAGCAGTCAAGTGGAGTCAAGTGTGAGTGATAATTGGTAAATGCCTGACTCTCAATGGGACAGCTTAAGTCATTTCTATCGCCAGTTTCCCTTATATTCCCTATGTTAGTCTTTTGGGAAATCTTGACTACTCCCGGTTGCCTCTTCCTTGTCCCAGTATTTGTTGAAAATGGGATGGGGGTGATGGTATGGGGCGGGGGTGATGGTATGGGTTTGGAAATACCCCATGAAAGCTGAGTGAAAGGGTTTTGAGGTGGAATGGGAAAAGGGGGAATACCATGTCTCGCCCTTGGATGTTCCCCTCCCAATCCCCCGTGATCCTCCACTCAGGTGATCCTCCCTCGCTTGCCCACACCCAGGGTCGGGATCCAAAAGCGACAGCCCTTCCCTAGCCACCTAACCAGAGGATCCCAGGGGCGTAGGTGGGAGAACACCGTCCGGTTTCTCACAAAAGGGAAGTATTCTTGAGTTGGCTCATTCCAGTTAGTTCCACAAAATCCCATGGATGGGTCTGTGGATTGCAAGGTAATTCACAATAACTGCGCTCGCAGCACTCTGGTGTAATGGGGGCCTGATCAAGTCTGGGGTATTTAGGGCCACTGCAGATGGTCTTGGAGTCCCCATGTTGGAGAGATTGGTTTTGTCTTGGGGGAGGGGGTTAGCACCACCTGAGTGACTGACCCACTGCCAAGTGAGGCAGACCCTGGAAAAAGGTTTGGGGATCCAGCCATTCCGCCACCAGGGCCAACATCCACTATCCTGGGCTGGCACCTGGCCCCTGGACCCCAAAAACAATCTTCTGTGATGAATCACAAGGTATCAGCACTGCTTCCATAGGGGGGAGTCCCTTCCCATGACGCCAGGGAGGTGAGGCTGCTAACCAATAATCCCCCTGGGGGTGGTATTCAGCGGGTGGATCTTAGGGGAGGGATAGCCCCCTATGGGACCAGTGACAACTATGGTAGGAGAACGCGGTATCCACCCAACACCTACACCCTCACTCTCTCCAAACCTACCCTCCAATGCCATGCACTTCTATAACCTACAGGAAGTAGAAAGGACTGAGACAGGGAAGAATAGGGGTAGTTATCATGAAGATTCAAGCCAAGAAACTGTGACGAGGAAGAGGTGGGGATCTGCAGGGATCAATCAAAAGAACTTGAATGAACGGTCTAGTCTTCAATTACAGACCATAGTGGGAACCAACATAAAAACTAACAACAGACTTACCCGGGAGGCAGGTCCTCCCTGGAGGAATCGAGAGCGTGGCAGACGCTTGCCACAGAGACCCGAAGGGAGAAACAAGAAGGCAAGAAGCAAGATGTTCAGGGGACATTGGAAGAGACAGAGAACTGAGAGACTGGCTTGGGAGAACACCAGCAGTGCAACACTGTGGTAACATGCGGTTTGGCAGAAAGAGAGACGCCGAATAGGGTCCGAAGCCACGGAGCCGCTGCAGCATGCCGAAAAGAGCCTCAGAGCGCCTGCAAGCAGGAGAGACACACAGGGAAGCCAGCAACCAACTGGAGGGCTGCAGCCAAGACCCTAAATGTATTTGGGTAGCTGAGCATATGGTTGGGGGTCCCCAGAGGGTGCAAGAAGTCCTAAAGACACCAGTGCATGAAAACTGGGGGAAAGAGGATAACACCTACGGGATATTAACAAGAATATCATTAAGATACTATAAAGAGAATAGGGTTTGGGACCCTTATAAGAGAAGAGCATACCACATAACAACTAATCTTCTTCGTGACAGTACTTTGAGATACGGCGTCTCCGGGCTGTCAACTATCAGAGGAGGGTGTGAAGAAAGTTGTGAGAGTGATTCCTGGGAATACAGTACTTGGCAGGAGAGTGAATCAAGTCTGTCTATGAAAATAAGAGACTGTGAAAAGAACTGCGAAAGCAATACATATAACAACAGAACTTGGCAGGAGGGTAAACTAAATCTATGTTTGAGATTAAGTACTTGGTAGAGAGGGAACCGGGTCTACCAACCAGGGTCAGGGACCCACCACCAGTTTGGAGAAGCATCCAAGCTGCTCTTCTTCATCGTAATGCCTGGAAGAACTGAACGAGGTTTGCCAACAAGGATCGGATAACCACCACTAGTTTGGAGAAGCATCCAAACTGCTCTTCTTCATCACAGGGCCTGGCAGAAGTGTCAGAGTCTTACGTCTGCACCCTACACTTCCCAAAGGTCAGTAGAACCAGCCAGGGGACTATGTCACACCCTCTACTCTGCCCTTGACCACCAGTATCCCTCTCACACCATCATCACATCCACCTCTCACTTACAATACTAGATCACACCTGAGATCCACCTCCTCCAACACCTCCACAAATGGCACAAAGATCAGAGCCCCTGCTTTCCTTGCCTATAGGAATGCCTATCTTTGATTCACTACAGCCCTTGACTCTGCCAAATGAATCTACTTTACCAATCTAATTACTACTCTCCAATCACAACCCAGCAAACTATCCCACACAACAAATCATGCTGTTCCCCTTAACATACTGTGTTCCCTATCAATGAATGACTGTGCCCACTACTTCTCATCTAATATTAACATTTCTGACACTCTCCTATCCTTTCTCCCTGACTTTTTCCCACACCACCTAGTTCTGCATTCTCTGTGTTATGCTGCTCCACCCCAGCCTTTACCTCCTATTAAGAATTGGAACACATACTTGGATCTCTGAACTCCTCCTGCACCCTGGTTAACCAGATTACTTCTCAGATATTAAAGGAGATTACACCCTTCACCTCCTCCTTCTTAAACGTATCTCCTTCCCTTTGGATCTTTCAAGGTAGCAACTGTCTTACCCATTCTAAATAAGTATGTCTGACCCCCATAAGTCCTGCCAACTATCAGCCAGCATAATTTTTGATTTTATTATAATTGTTTTTCAATACAAAAGTATTTTTACACCGCTCATAAATAGATACAAATATGAGAAGAGGTAAAGAACAACAGTTGCACAACCCATACTAAACAAGAAAAAAAAATCTATGTTCACATGTACAAGAAAGCAATCTACAGACTACATAGAATCAGAACATACCCCTGCAATCCCAAATCACAAAGCCGTCATAATTACTTTTATAATGCTAACATCATTATTACTATCATTATTAGTGGGTTTACCCCCCCCCATCAACAAAAGTCAACAAGACCCAAATCCCAACTAAATCTCATCAACTAATGCAAGATGCCTAATACCTTGGTCTGAAACCTCTGCCAACTGCGTAAAAATAGTAATAAGCATTCTGACCAAAGCAATGATGACAGAAATCTGTGGATTAGTCATCAATCTAGACCACAGAGCTTGACTTAAGACCTGCGATGTAGAATGTACAAAACCGCTAAAACTTCTGTTTCTCAGAGGCAAAAAATATTGACAACACATCACCAGATGGAAGGTAGTTTCAGCTGCCCGTGTGTCACACATTCTGCAAATTCTCAAAGCCTTTGGTATTCCAAGCTTCGGGCCCAGGTACCAGTCCCGGAGCTTTGCAGAAGGAAATATCACCAAGTATCTCCTAGGGGTCTTTACTGGTCAAAACGAATGACTCCTTACCCACGTATAACCTTAATCTATTTAAATCATAAGAGTCCATTATTCCATCCTAATTGATGATTTTCCTCTTCAGTAGTAATTCAGACTCTAACCCAGACAGATCCAATTTCTCCCTCATCCTATCAACTCGTCTTTTATATTTCTTTAGATCGGGATTGGAATCCTTTGTCAAGCGAGACATGACATAGTACCTAAGAGAAGAGTTCACTGTATGTTTAGGACTACCCATTAAGGATAGAGACCACCTGGTATATTGAACCCACCAGGAGATCAAGCCAAGTTCCAGTCGGATGGCACTGACTGGAACTGACACTGGGAGGACAAGTGCTTGTTTGAGTATTCTGGATACTCAGCCATTAAATAAAAATCCTATCCCTGATGTTTAATAGTTCACACCCATAGAGAACAATTGGTGTAACTTTCAATTTGTAAAATTCAATAAATGGAACTAACGAGAAAGCACATAGTACATTTTTATAACCTATAAGAGAGAGGTGCACAAGCACATTTTTTCATCTAGTCACATTAATCAACTGATCGTGATGCTTGGACACTGAAATTGTGAAACCCAAATAGTAGATTGAAGTTACTTTCTGGATCGGAGTAGTGTTCAGTGTCCAAGTAAAATTCCTGATCTTCCTCCGAGTGGGGGCAACCATAACATAAGACTTACTCAAATGTATCTGTAAGTTATTAATAGTTAAATACTTTTCTAGCCCATCCAGTTGCCGCTGTAATCCATAGTCGGTATAGCCCAAAAGAATTAGATCATTAGCGTACACCATACATCTTAATTTCAGATTTGGCCAGATGGGGAGGAACACCCCACAATTTTACACTCTTAGCTCACAAATCCACCAGATACAGGTTGAATAATGTGTGGGCGAGCACGCACCCTTGGCGTACTCCTTTCCTTAAAAAGGTCTTCCGGGATAGGTCCCCCAACATATTCAGCCTTCCCTTGGTCGAGTTATCAGAGTAAAGAAGTTGAATCAGTGACAAAAGGCCTGGATCTATGCCCAACTCAGCTAGCTTTTGCCAGGGTCTCGAGATATTGATGTTGTCAAAAGCGGTCGACAAATCTATTGTGCAACAAACAACGAACGACCTGTAGGCATGCCGATATCAGATAAACACGCTGTTAAAGTCATCCCGCTAATCACAGTGACATTCCCTTCTGAACCCTGTTTGCAGAGGGCTAAGAATATTGGCCCCTTCAGCCCACTGGGTCAATTTCCCCAGGAGTGGAATCGCAAAAAGATCAGAGAGATAGGTCTATTTACCACCGGGTTCACATGCCGTCCCCCCTTTAAAAATGGGAATAAGCATTGAAGATGACCAAGACACAGGACAGATGCCATCTTCAATAATGTGAGAGAATAAATTGTACAAGGTATCGGCCCACAATGCAGAATTGCTATTGATAATCCTATTAAACATACCATCTGGACCCGATGCTCGAGAGTCATTTAGTTTATTGATAATAGCCTCTATATCTGACCGGTCAAAGAAAGGTTTACAGGAAAACTCACTGGACCACTTTCCCTCATTAGATGCTGTTCGTCCCCGCCCTTTACCTCTTATTTATTGGAATAAAATGTCATGCATCACAATTTTCCCCAATAAGTCTTAATGTTTTGCGATATATTTCTCCCAGCGGTGGACTCGACACCATGATCTAAACTGCTTTCCTGCAGCCTTTTCTCCCCCCTCACTTTGGCCTCCCACCCTTTTACTGGACATCTCAGCAGTTGCCTAATTCCCCTTCGCATTAGGCATTCACGCCGTTAGATTTCGCTATCATAATTCTGCCTACCCCCTGTGATAGCTATCTTAACTTGAGGAGGAAAACTGACCTGCCTTGGCTGCCTCAGTTTCCAGAAGATTTCCAAAAATGTACTGGGGTCAGACAAAATGCTTCTCTTGTGCGGAAAGATTCTCCCACCAAGCTGCCAGATCTAAATTCACTGAGCCTAGGTTAGAGCTATAGTGTGCTACCCTGTTTGCTTTATCCAACACTATTAAAGGCCCAACCTTAAATAGCTTAGCGGGCTCACAATAGTGTGAACAATTCACAACCAAATGCAACATGGTGTGATCACTTAATTTAGTCTCCGTGATCGAAACATCTACCACTTCCTTTACCACTAGATTCTTTAAACAGATGTTATCAATAATAGAACTCGCGGATGCATTTGGGTACGTCTCTGCCTGAGCCCCCTCATCCCCAAAAGTTGAATTGATTGGACAAAGTTCCATCTCGATAGAAAATTTGACCACATTCTCCCATGGCTGAATTTGATTGACGAACAGACAGAAGGAATGACCCCATCCACCTCATCTGAAGCCTCCCAACCTCCCTCAGTGATCAAAAGATTGCAATTAAAATCCCCCGCTACAATCACTACACCAGTCGGGTATTCTGCTAACCAGGCAATCAAAATTCTGTCCATATCAAATACCACAGTGTCTGCAGCCAAACTTGTGGGGTTAAAATACACATTCATCGCCAAAGTAACTACTTGTTTATACATGTCATTTACTTTCTCACAAATAATTGTCACTAGTGTGGCCTCAGATTTCACGGGGATTAGCTTTATCTGGCAGAACCTTTTAATTTGTACGGCCGTCATAATTGCCTCTAACACAAAAGAGAAAAAGGAGCCCCCCGCCCTGACACGATTGACCAAAGTTTTGTTTCACCCACCCACGTTTGTAATGCCAGGGTAGCCTGGGCTCCTTTTTCTCTTTTGTGTTATAACTTTTGCCCCCTCAAGAGACAGGCCCACAGTAACAAAAAAGAGGGAATCCACCCACTGTATATCAGATCATATCATGGCTATCCAGGAAGTTCTTCTTAATGTTTGACATTAAATAGTTATATCCCCTACAGTTACAACTTACTAATTGAAGACTATCCCTAGAAACCAGGGCATCTGCCGTTTGAGGTGAGGAGGGTAGCTGCCAACCAGCCCCAACTCGGGTGTTCGAATTCGTGAGGCTCAGATGATTCAAGCTTTTGGTCAAAATAGCATCTGATGGTGATTTTCGGCAGTTCATGTGCTTTGTGGCTGGCGGCACTTCAGACTGCTTGATAATACTCAAACCCTGATAGAAGGAGTTCCTACTGATGTCTGAGAACCAACCGCTCGATCATTTGTGAGTGGAAGTGCACACTTGCCCAAGAAATCTCTATCGAACAGGTGAACAAAATTTAGGTCTGCCGAGGATATCGGACTGAGGTCGGGGAAGGATGATAAAATAGCCAGTACTCGCAGTCGATTTAAAAGGAATCATCCTTTCCTCATAGAAGACAGATTCAAATATGAAAATCAGACCCTCGCTCGTTGTCCCTGCACCGTTCTGAGCTAAGGGTAAGTAGATGTCAGTAGGGTCCTCCCGTGTGGATCTCAACAGGTCCCACCCCACCCTGTTAGAATTCCTTAAGGGCACTTGCTGAAAAGATTGAGCACTTTCCTCTTTCTTCCCCATCCTTGGGATATTCTGAGTTGAGTGGGGGCTCTAAAACTGCCACCCGCAACAGTCCAATGGTTCCTTATTGGGGCACTCGCCTCCTCATGCCCACTCGATCTAGGATTTGAGCCTTTGCCACCCTTAGGCACCAATCTCTTCTTTGCATGATGTTGAGTACATGTCGCTGAACACGACTTGGGGGGCAAACAGGAGGTCCGAGATTGATTACTTCGAGGTCCCCCTCAGATTGCTGATCATTTATGGAAGAAGTGGCAGCCACTTCTGGCTGTATGCAATTAGAGTTTGCGGGACCCTTGCTGATAGTCGACTTACTGGCTGCCGCCAAAATTATTTGCAAGAACTTTCGCAAGCCTTTCCTCCTTGATTTCTTTTTTTTTTTTTAAACTTCTGTTTATTGGCAGGTGGTCAAGACAGGTACAGCCCATTTATCATGTAAGTGAGAACAAAAGGAAAACATTATTACAGCATCGATATACATTGCTTCACCAATAACGTCAGATTCACATTGTAGAGGGGAAAACACATAGTGGAAAAGCAGATTCGTACTCATGCGGCGTGTGTCAGGAGGAGTCTAGTGGTGCCGGGGAAGGGGCTGATGTCCGTTCGGCGCCATCCTTGCTGTTTAGGTAACTACGGAATTCAGTCCATACATTTGCAGGGCGGGATGGAGCGGGCACGGTGCCGATGTACTCCTCCTCGCATGTTTGTACCCATGTAAGGGCCTTCAGCCACATGTTGCGGGTGGGGGGAGTGCGGCGCTTCCAGCATTGTAATATGCATCTTTTGGCAACCATAACACTGACATTCAAGAACCTAGACAATTTCCTCACATCTTCTCCCGTCCAAATGCCAAATAGCAAGGCCAATGGGTCCATCTCTACCGGGGCGTCTATTATCTCGGTGAGCGCCTGTGTCACCTCCCCCCAGAACCCGCGCAGCGCCTCACAGGACCAAAACATATGGGCATGGTCTGCTTCGTTTGATTCGCATTTCGGGCATTTATGTGACGAACTAAGCGTAAATTTTGCCACTCTGTACGGAGTGTAGTAGAGTCTATTGAGTAACTTGTATTGGATGCAGCGGAACCTGGCACTGAGTGATACCTTTCGCGTGTGTGCACACATCTTACCCCACATTTCATTAGTGATCTCTGTTCCGAGTTCTCTGGCCCATGTCTCCCGTGGTGCCGGGGAGGTATTCTCTATTTTTCCCATCTGCATTTTATACAGGGAGGATATTATGCCCCTACAGCCTGTGGAGTTCGCTATGTACAGGAGTTCAGGTGAGTCAGGAGGCTCCTCTGGGAAGGAGGGCCACATTGTCCGCACCGCTGCTCTCAGTCTGTAGTACTGTAACAGGTCGAGTGCGGAGCCGGAGTGCCCGGGGCGTAGTGTTAGAGGGGTAATGAATGAGCCTTCAGGGTACAGGTCAGCCAGGGCTCGGTGTTGGTCATGTGTGGGGGTTAGGCCAGGAAATTGCCATAAGGGACGCCACTTATAGTATGGGCGCTGTGCTGGGCTGGGGGAGAGGATATTGTTCCATGCCCTGATCGTGGATGCTACCGGGTCCCATGGGACATCCGCGTGGTAACCATGGTGCAATAGCAGGGTCATGATGTGGGTACCGTCACCCGCCATTTTTTCCAATTTAACATGTGGGGGCGGATCGGGGTGTGTGTACCAATGGGTAGCATGCTGGGCCTGCGCAGCGTTCCAGTAGAGAGTTAAATCGGGGGCAGTAAAGCCTCCCTTCTCATACGGGAGGGTCATATGTTGCCACTTCTTACGGACCGCTCCCGAGTGCCAGAGGAATTGGGCGAACGACGCGTGGAGCCTCTTGAAATACTGCTTGCCTGGCCAAACTGGCACATTTACAAATATATAGAGTAGCTTGGGTACCGCGATCATCTTTATTAGGGAGAGTCTACCAGCGAGGGATAGAGGGAGATTGCGCCACCTGAGCATCTTGGTTTCAATGAGCAGCGCTGTTGCTTCGTAATTATCTGCCAGCAGGGAGACTCTAGCCCTTGACACCTGAACCCCGAGATACTTAATCCCAGCCGGGGACCAGCGCAGGGGGAACTCGCAGGACGGTTGCTGAGTTGTTTTAGTAAGGGGGAAGATTTCGGATTTTGAGTAGTTTATAGTGAAGCCCGAATAGGTTCCTATTTTTGTTATGTCTCGAATGATAGGGTCCAAGTGTGTGGAGGGTTGTCTGACGTAGAGGAGGACATCATCCGCGTACAGCGAGATGATTTCCGGTGTGCCCTGCAAGCGGACGCCCTTATGAGTATGACGATTTCTGACATGGTCGGCCATGGGTTCAATGGCAAGTGCAAAGAGGATGGGGGAGAATGGGCAGCCTTGTCGGGTACCTCTATGCAACTCGAAGGGGGGAGAGGGGACGGAGTTAACTAGCACCCTTGCCGACGGTCCCGTGTACAACAGCTGTATGTAGGCGATCATGTTCGGCCCGATTCCCATTTTCTCCAAGACGGCCCATAAGTATTGCCATGAGACCATGTCGAACGCCTTTTGGGCGTCCAGTGTGACTGCCACTGCATCCGTGCTTGGGTCAATTCTCGACAGTACGTTGAATAGGCGCCGGATGTTAAGTGCCGTAGAGCGGCCAGGGACAAATCCACTCTGGTCGGCGTGGACTAAGTGGGGCATTAGTGGGAGGAATCTGTTGGCAATTACTTTGGCAAAGATCTTCATATCAGTGTTGATGAGGGATAGGGGTCTGTAGGAGCCGCATTGGTCTGGAGGCTTCCCTGGTTTGGGGAGGACAGTGATTAATGCTTCTCTTAGGGAGGGGAGGAGGGAGTGTAAGCGGAGTGATTCGGTCCAGACCTCATGTAGTGACGGCGCTAGTATGGCCACATGCTCCTGGTAAAACTCAGATGTGAGTCCGTCGGGGCCAGGGGCTTTGCCTTTAGGGAGATCTGAGATCACCCGGACTATCTCTTCTAGTGAGAACGGGGCGTCTTGAAGTTCCCTGGTGTCCTGGGAGATCAGGGTCATAGGGATGGATTCCAACAGGTCGTCAAGGTCGCGGGTCGTGTGCTCTGGCTGGGGGCCGTACAGGGTGGCATAAAAGTTGGCAAAAGTGTCAAGAATAGCATGGTCTGCCCATTGTCTGGACCCATTATTATCGATAAGGCTATCTATACGAATCCCGCCTCCCTCGGCCCGGACCAGCCTAGCCAGGGTTCTGCCTGGCCTGTCCCCCTCGCCATATCTACGGGCGGCTGCAGGGCGGGTATGGTATTTCACTTCGCTAAGGGCATGCTCCTCAAATAGTTCCAGTTCCGTCGTAATTTTCGCTAGGGTGGCAGGTACTGGCCTGGAGGCATACTCCTGCTCCAAAGTTTTGAGTTTAGATTCGGAGCGGCTTAAGGCCTGTCTTATGGACTTGAGGACCCCCGCTTCTCTGGCAATGCACATTCCTCTGATGTAGACTTTAAAAGCCTCCCATCGGGTCCCAACGGACGTGTCGGAGACCTTGTTGGTTTCGAAGAACAGGTTTATGTCAGCCAGTATCTCCGCCCTAAAAACGATGTCTGATAGGGCGTCGGATTTAAAACGCCAAGCGGGGCGAGTCCCTGCGATGAAACCCAGCTGGATCTGGAGTAGCACGGGGGAGTGATCGGAGAGTGTGCGCGCTAGAATCTTGACTTCGGACACCCTGCCCATCCGACTACCCGACAGGAGGAATAGGTCCATTCTTGAGGATCTGTCATGTACCGTGGAGTAAAAGGTGTAGTCCCTCTCCTGGGGGTGGAGTGTTCTCCAAACATCGTGTAGTTTCAAGGAGCTCATGTGGGTTAGCAGCCGCTTGGCCGCTCGGGCTACAGGTCTCTTGGCCGTAGTTGTCCTGTCTAGGGCTGTGTCGAGAATGAGATTCATGTCGCCCCCCACACAATGGGGACGTCAACATATTGCATGAGAATGCCGTACACCATGTCCATGAAGTCGGGAGAATCAATGTTGGGAGCGTACGAGTTCACAAGCAGGCATTCTTCGCCGGCTACTGTGCAGTGTAGGATCACAAATCTGCCCTCGGGATCAATGTGGGATGTGTGAAGTGTGAATCTGATTTATGGATGAGAGTGAGGACACCCCTGGCCTGAGTGGAGTACTGAGTATAGTACCTGTTGGGGCCCCAGGACTGTGCGAGGTTTGAGGCCAGGAGTTTCTTAGCATGAGTCTCCTGCAGCAGGAGAACCTTGACCCCATGCCTTTGTGCATAAGCCGTAATTCTGCGAGATTTGGTGAAGTTGGTCAGCCCCCGTACATTCCACGTCAATATCCTAATAGCCATAATAATGAGTTAAGGGACATCCCAGGCGTGGATTCTCACTTTGAGCTTAAAATGGAGCACTGTGATGCAGCAGGCCTGCCGCCCTGTCGCACCGGTCCCGACCAACCTGCATTTTTACGAACAACAAACCCCAACTTTCCCACCCCCCACCCTCACTGCCCAGTGATACCAAGCAGTGTATAGGCAACCACCCTGAAGCGAAACTGCGTGCCATCCCCAACTCGGCAGTGGGGGCTGCTTCTGCCGTCTAGCACACCAATAATAGAACTTTGAGTGAATGTCAACATACACATTTTTACCAGCATTGTTAGACTATTTAAGTGGAGGTTACAGGTAACGGATAACCGCAGTTTTCAATATAGCAAGGACGAAGTTGAGTCTACCGCAGATCCGTGGGTGGACAGCGGTGCGGCCCTGTCCCTGGGGTAGTGACCTGGGTTTGGCCAGGGCATCGTGAAGCCCAGGGAGGTGGCCCCCCCAGGGTGGGAAATACTTGCAAAATTGACAGGGCCCTTAAGCGGCCGGCTGGTGGGATGACCAAGGGGGGGGGGGCCGCCCCGCACCAGGAGTGCAGCGACATGGTTTCATCGTCCACCAAAGGTCAGCGGAGGAGCCTAGAAGTCACGGCGTCAGTCTTCGTCAATCCGTTCCTCAGGCGGATTCACCAGGGGGACCTGTGCTTCGATGAACTTGACGACCTCATCCGGGACCGTGAAGAAATAGCTTTTGTTGCGGTGGATAAATTTCAGGCGGGCAGGGAAGAGCATAGAGTACTCAATTTTCCTATCTCTCAGCATCTTCTTGACCCCACTAAACCGGCGTCGCTCCATCTGGACCCCCACCGAAAAGTCAGGGAAGATTCTGATGACTTGGGATTCCAGCCTTAGTTCACCCCTCTCCCTGGCCAGGCGGAGAATGTTATCCCTATCTTTGTAGCTAAGTAGTTTTGCGATGATAGGCCTGGGGAAGTCTCTGGGCTTAGGGCGGGGTGCCAGGGAGCGGTGCGCTCTTTCAACAGTGAAGAACGGGGAGAGCTCAGGGTTGCCCAGGAGGTCCTTGATGAGCTGCTCAACAGCGGTCTCCATGCGGCCCTTGAGTGCGGATTCGGGAACCCCCACTATTCGGATGTTATTCCGCCGTGATCTCGATTCAAGGTCATTGTTCTTGGCCTTGACCTGTTTCATGTCGCGGACGAGCTCTGAGACCGTGGTCTGGAGGGTGTGAATGTGATCTTCGCTGGTCCCTATCCGCTGCTCCGTTTCCGTGAGCCTGGACCCATGCTGGTCAATTTGGGCGCGTAGAGAGGCGACATTAGCATTGATATCATCCAGCTTTTCATGAAAGGATGCAAAGTTTTTGGCCATTGACTCCATCATGGTAGTGAGGTCTGGTTGCGGGGGGTCCGGCAGTGTCCCGCCATCCTCCTGTGTCGCCGGGGAGGACGCTGTGTCCGCCCGATGGGCTGGCTTGGTAAATTTGTCCATAGCGCCCGCTTTGTTGGCGCCCCGCTCCCTGTTGGACATTGTTGTGGTGGAGGGTTCCCAGCGACTCCGGCAGAGTCAGAGACAGGCAGCGGCCGTGGAGTCGGCGGATGAGGCGAAGGCAGGACTGCAGCCGCTAATCCCTAGTATTGTAGGCACAGGGGAGCCAACCGTGCGCCCATAGGATGGGGAGGCGGGCGACAGTGCGGCCCCCGAGGTGGTGTAGGGTGGCAGGGGGCATGCGTGGTCCCGGGCGGTGTGGTTTTCACGGGGGGGCAGAGGCCCCGACCGTCCAGGGAGCCCAAGGGCCCCGCGTATCCTATGCGGGCACCGGGTGCCACATGGCAGGCCGGACCCAGAGCGCAAAGTGGAGAAGGCAGGTGGGGGCCGAGCCCAGCAGCAGGCGAGAGAGACACCCAAGCAGGGTTAGCTATGGCCAGAAGGGACCGGGCCCACCCCGGAGGCATCGAGGAGGACGCGCACAGCGCCCAAGCACCCACCTTGAGGCCTCCGGGAATGCTATGCTCGACGTAGGCCCACAGCGGTAGCAGCGCGTCAGGGCGATCTTCGTGGCAGGCTGGAGAGGTGGGGGGTCCCAGCAGCGGCGTCCTCGGGTTGTGTCGTGTAGCTCTCACGGGGGCCGGCACCCGGCCCCCCAACCAGCGAGAGCGGGGGAGCGGCCGTCCTCCTCCCACGGAGGTAGCGGGTCGCCGTTCAGTCTGGCGCAGGGGCCCGCCAGGCGACGCAAGCCCACGGCAGTCGGGAAACCCACGAGGTCGTAGCAAGGCCAGTCACCCCCGCGAGGAAGCGTCGCTGGCGGTGGCGGGCTGTAGCGCGGGAGGAGCGGGAACCACAGCTCCTCCCGACAGTGTAGATGCAGGGAAGCCCCCGGGGTGCTGAATCCGCGGTCAGCGGCGCGGGAGGCCCACGGAGCCGCTGTCCCCTCCGGCGGCGGCTGGGTCGCAGTGGATCCGGGAGGCCTCGGACGGCGCAAGTACGGGTCCCGGGCGCCGTTTCGGCTCGAGATTGCGGGAGAATGTAGCGGACAACGCCGCTAGACGAATCGTTGTCGTGGCTGCAGCAGGCGGACCGGATTCGTGCTGATATGGCGAGGATTAGGTGTGCGATGACGGAGCTCCGACGCTAAGCGGCCATCTTGCTTGGCTGCTCAACAGCGCCCCCCTTTCCTCCTTGATTTCTGATCAATCTTCATATTCTTGGATTTCTTTTTCGCTAAAGAAGAGGAGTTAGCATCAGTAGTTACTGGTTGCTCAGCCAGCACCACTGAGACCGACTGTACCCCTTCGTGTTCGTTTGTCAAATTTGTTCGAGGCTGTGGCTTTAAGGGATTACTTGACAAGGTTCTGTTCACTGCAGCAACATTTGACGCTGTCAAGTTTACTCGCAGATTCTCCTTCATACCTTGAAGGAGTTTACAAATGATCACTAGTGCACCGGTGTTCATTCTGACTTCAATGCCACAGTGTCGTAGAGTCTAATAAAGGACTGGAGAACCAAATTTAGGGCTACCAGCAAGCTCTCACCCAATTCCAGGATGTCATTTCTCAGGGGTGAATTTGGGAGAGCAGCCGTCTGGCTCCGATTGTTCTTTGAAGACAGAGTATCCAGGTCCGAAATATCATTACTTTCCAATGATCTCTATTGGGTTCTGAAAAGAGCCAGGGAGACACTCAGTTGGTCCCTTATGGCTTTAATTGCCTGGATTTCGCTCTCCAAGCTCGCACATACTTCAAAAATAGAAATATTTGCCTCCTGCTCCACTCATGTTATAACCGAGCCGGACATATCACAGTCCGTACTTATACAGTTATTTATCGTTTCTGAAGTATTCATCAGACCCGGCCCCGGACCATTTGCTTGAGACACCGGAGCATAAGCTGGGCGTGGCTTCGCTGGAAAAAACGCTAGAATGTTCCCCTTCCCGGCAATCAGCATTGCTAACCGGGGTAATTCTGCAGACTCAGGAGGACAGACCACCTGCACAGCATTTAAGTTTCGCATCTGGTATCTTATTTTTACCTGACATTTTCTTTCCAAATTTTTCACCTGTACAGGATCAAAGGGCAAAAGCCCCACAGTCTCCCAAGTAAAGGAGTCCGTTCAGACAGGAGTACACACGGTAGCCAATCGTAGCCGTGTAGTTTTCCGCACCCCAATTGTGTACCAACTGTGCTCGTCGATGCTCCCCACGCGCAGACGGCAGCCACTCCGCAGACTCAAATTTAAGGATAAGGACCGCCTCCAGAAAGAACAGCAAGTGAAGGCAGACCAGCAGTAGCTCCACACAGCACCTCCAGCAGACTGCAAACACTCTGCAGCCACTCCGCCAGTATCTGTAATTTCCGTCTATTCTAAAATCCTTGAACGACTGGTCTTCAATCAGATCTCCATCTAACTGTACTTCAACGACTTCAGGCACTCACTTCAATATGGATTTTGCAGCTGTCACTCTATGGAATTGCAATGCCTCAAGCGTCCTTACCTTTGCTCAACACTTTACACTATCCTCCATATTTATCCTACTACACCCGTCGGCTGCCTTGGATATCAACGGCCCACTCCTCTCTTGTGCTGACCGTTGCCGCCCTTAGGTCCCACAGAACCATTCTATAGTTAGATGCCTCTTACATCAGCCATTCTCAGTCTTGTGGAACATGGACAGATCTGTTCCAACCTTCCTCCCTACTGGTGTGCCTCAGATCTCCATCCTTGGCCTTTACTATTAACACTATTCAGCTCTTCCTTTAGTCGACTCATCTCCTCTGGGTTCTCCTATCCCCTCTTCTTAAATTTCTTTAACTAAGCATTTTGTTATGTCACCTGTTTGCATATACCGTGCACATATACGTGTTTGCTCAAGCATTGTAAAGAAAACAGTTTTCCATAAACAATTTAGTTAACCTCCCACCCCCCCTCCACGTGGGTCCTCACCCCAGGGACAAAACGAGTCTTTAGCCTGGTTCACATTGGCAATTATGTGTGTTCCTTTGGGGTATAATTTCCCCAGCGTCCTTTCATTTCACTTGTAGGCCTCGAGGAAGGACGGCTACTCCATTTCTCTGCTTGGGGTCATTTAGTTAAGGGCCACGGTGATGCTCTCCATCTCGTATAGCTCTCAAGCTTTCCTGGCCAAGGTCGATTCTGATGGGAAGAGTTTGTGACTTCCAGCTGATGGTGATGCAGACCCTCGCTCCCAGGAGCAGAAAGTGTGTCATATGGGGGGCACGCTTCCACCGATTGTCCTGTTCCTTCAAGCCGAATAGCACCAGCCTGGGGTCACATTCTCGGGTGACCCCTTCCACTTTATGAATCCAGGTCAACACCTCCTTCCAGTATGCCTGGGTTTTCGGGCAGGACCACCACATATGCCAGTAGTCCGCCTGGGCACCGCATCCTCTCCAACTTGCTTGTTCGACATCTTGGATAGTCTATTGGGATCATACTGCCATCTGTGCAGCAATTTTATTCCATGGAGTTTATATTGGGGCGGGATGGAAGTTTTGTATGCGGGTTTGCACATTTGAGACCACAAGCGATCAGTCATCATTGTTCCCAAGTCATTCTCCCATCTGCTTCTCAGGGCGACAAGATTGTTTCCTTTTAGGCTCAGTAGGGATTTATATAGCTGTGTGAACAGGCCCTTAGTTGTGAGGGATTCACTTAAGATTCTTTCCATTGGGGTGAGGTCCCTTTGGATTTTATTCTTCCATTTTGGAGCTGATAACGCTCCTTTTAGTTGCAGGTACCTGAACACCACCAGAAGTCCGATTTGAAGTCTGACTTTCAGGTCTTGAATGGATAAATATCCATTGGCCTTGATCAATTGTCCCACTCTTTCTAGACCCGCTTCATACCATCTCTGGTAGCGCTAAAGATCCTGAATTCCAACTCTTATGGGGGGAGCCCACATGTGGCTATGGGGAGATGGCCATGTCGTGTATCCCCTCATTTCCCCTTTGTTCCACCACAGCTGTATGAGAGATCCCATCCAAAATGATTATTGCACTGGTCGGGAAGGCTTTCTTTGGTGCCCAGAGCCATTCTCCCAGAGTGACCGGGCGCATTAGATGGTTTTCAATGGCTCCCCACTGTTTTTGCTTGTCTACTCTCAGATGTGGAACCAGGGCTTTGAGCTGCGATGCTCAGTAGTATGTGTATAGGTCAGGGAGAACTGTTCCACCTTCCTCCTCCGATTGGATTAGGGTCTTGTATGCTATTTGTTGTTTTTTCCCTTGCCAAATAAATTTAAGGAGCATAATTTTCATATCTGTAAAGTGGGATCTCGGGATGGCAATGGGGAGCTTTTGATACTGATAAATGAGTTTGGGGAGTATTACCATTTTTCAGACGGCCCAGCCAGGATATTGTTAACTTGGCCCATCTCTCCAAATCTTTTGCTATCTATAAAATTAGTGGTGGGAAGTTTGCGTCATACAGTTCTTTTGGTGATTTTGCCACATTGATTCCCAGGTATCTTAGGCTTTGATGTGTGGTCGGGATTCCCTTTGTAGTTGTGCTTCTTGCGCCTTGGTGCTAGGTGCCAATATTGGAAAAGTATAGATTTTTCTGCATTAACTTTTAGACCGGCCCATTTCCCAAATTCCTGAAAGGTCTGCAGCACTTTTGGTATGGCAGTTTGGGGATCTGCTAGGTAGAGGAGTAGGTCATCAGCAAACGTAGCTAGCTTGTATTCTGTGTCACCAATTACACATCTGGCATCCTCTTTCCTGATTACATTGGCCAGGGGTTCAATAGATAAAGCATAGAGGAGCAGTGACAGGGGGCACCTTTGTCTGGTCCCTCTGGTCAGGATAAATTATTTTGAGATATTATCGTTAACTGCCACTTTCCCCTTTGGGGCTCTATAGTGTCTTAAACCCCCCCGTGAAACGGTCTCTGAATCCCATGTTCCTAAGCGTGGCCCAGAGAAAGACCCACTCGACCCTGTCGAATGCCTTCTCCGAGTCAACCCTAAGAAGCACAGCCTCCCCGTCTAGTCCCCTGGAGTGCTGCATTATGTCTAGAGTCTTTCGCATAGCGGCTTCCCCTTGTCTCCCTTTAATGAAGCCCACCTGATATGGGTGGACCAGGAGGGGCATTATTCCTTCCAATCATGTGGCTAGGACTCATGCATATATCTTAGCATCAGTATTTAACAGCAAAATCGGCCTATAGGATTTGCATTGCGTGGGTTCTTTTCCTGCCTTGGGTATCACCACTGTGTGTGACGATGAGAATGAGGGGGGCGCTATGCCAGTTTCTTTAATGTGATTGAATAGTCCTGCCATACGTGGGGTGAGAGTTCCAACAAATTGTTTACAAAAGCCCATTCGGTAGCCGTCTTCCACCAGGGGCCCCACCAGGGGGAAGTCTCTTAATTGCTGCCTCCACTTCCTCAGGAGTTATGACCGACTCCAAGAGAGTTTGTTCTGAACCCTTTAAGTGGGTTAGTCCCGCCCTCTCAATGTATTCCTTCATCTCCTTCTCATCTCGATTGCCTTCTGAGGTATACAGGCACTCGTAGTGCTTGGCGAACTGACTGCTATGTCCTCCGGAGACTGTACCTGACCTCCCTCGTCTGTTTTTATTACCACCACCCATCTCTCTACTCTTTGGGCTCTTAATCCAGTGGCCAACATCTTGTCCGCTTTATCCCCCTTTTCATAGAATTTCTGCTTTAATAGTTTGAGCTTTCTCATTATGTGCCCTTCCCCAATGATTTAAGTTTTTCTAGATGGTCTGCTCTATATGACCCCTGGCGGTGCATTCTTCCCTCCAAGTTCGAGATTTCTCTCCTTAGGTTCTCGTCATGCAATCTGCTTTTTCTCTTACACTTGGCCCCTTCCCTCATTAAGTGACCCCTCCACACTGCTTTGCCTACATCCCATACTGCTGTAATGTCTACCTCACCATTATCATTTATTTGAAAGTATTCATCTATCACAGCCTTCAATTCCTGTGAATAGAGTTTATCCCTACACAAGAAGTCATTACAGCGCCATTTGGAGTCCCGATGGTTAAGCCCTTCCATTTCCAGCGTTGCTATGACCATATCATGGTCCGACCATCCTATGGGGCGAATCACACTGTCCCTGATTCTAGATTTAATCTCTTTATTGACCTACAAGTAATCAATTCTGGTGAATGTGCTGTGAACTCCTGATCTGAACGCGTACCCCTTTTTGTCTGGATTAATTGCTTTCCAGACGTCTACCAGGCCCTTTTCATTGAGGCTAGTGCGGAATCTACTACTCTCTTCTTTGGGGAGGTCTTTAGTTATTGCCCGTGTTACCTGCCTATCTATTCGTGGGTCAGCACATGTAAAATCTCCCCCTATCACCACAGGGCCTCCGCTGTTCTCCTCTATAAGTGATAGGGCTTTCTTGTTAAACGCCCCTTGACCTTGGTGTATACTCCTGCAAAGGTAATTAGTTGGGCTTCCCATTCCCCTTTAACCACCAGAAGTCTACCCTCCATTAGAGCCTTCACTATTGGATTCTTTTAGTCTTAGGCGTTTATTTCGTATTAAGCCCACTCCCCCTTTCTTTTGTTCTGTGGATGCCCTTAACGTTTGCCCCATGCCTCTCCCCTTCAGTGGTTTCTCCTCCCCCGCTTTAAGTCTAGTCTCTTGGATAAAGAGGACGTCCAGGGCGGCCTTCTCAAATTCCCTTGCCACCAGCGATCTCTTTGTGGGGGAATTAAGCCCCTTCACATTAAGAGTGCCTACTCTTAGCGTTGCTTGTTCTGATCATTCTCTGGGCAGCATCTCCCTCTCTAAGCCGGGTCCCATATGTTTCACTTGTTTCTTCTCCGTTTGCCCCTTCACCTTGGGTGAACCTTCATTCGGCGTAATGCCCCGGTAATGTGACCCTTTTGTTTGTGTCCCCCTTCCTCCCCCTTGTTAACTATAGACATAACTAAACTCTTTAACTGAAGCGTGGGCGCTGGCAGCGTCCTAGGTCCTTTGGATCGAGATGCCCTCTTTGAACTAAAGGCCACTAAGGTGTATACTCATCCCCGTTAGGAACTCCCTTTGTTAATCCCTTTGTTAATCCCATGAATTATGATTAGTACTCACTGTGCCTCTCGTATTCATTTATTCATGACGTTCGATAGTGCGTGTGTTCTGTGTCCGTGGTATCAACCTCATGTGTACCTTTTCATGGCGGCTTGGTTGGCGATGTCAGACTTACCTTGGCATATTTTCTCCCCACTTTGCTTCTTTTTCGCCTGTGTGGCAATCCTTCTACTGCTTGCGGCCAGAAGGGTGTGGGCCTCATGAGGGCCCGTGGGGCCTCTTGCTTCGTTTTGATCTGTTAAATGTTTCAGGACCTGTTTCGCCTCCTCGGGGGTGACCACTCTGTAGTCTTCACCTTTACATTCGAAAGTCAGGTCAAAGGGGTATCCCCAGCTATACCGGATGGAATGTTCAGTGAGCCACTGGGTGAGGGGCCTGCATGCCCTTCGTCATCCCAAGGTGAAGCTTGACAAGTCCTGAAATATCTTTATCCTAGAGCCCTGGTATTCCAGATCCTGCAACTGCTTTGACTTGATGAGGATTTCTGACTTCTCCTTGTAGCTGAGGAATTTTACAACTATTGAGCGTGGTCCACCCCATACGCTCTTCCTGCCCTATGAGCTCTCTTAATTTGCACCTTCTTCCCTCCTTCCGCCTCAAAGAGATGGTTTATGATGTCTTGGACATTTTTCTCAACCTGGAGTGGGGTCTCTCCTTCTTTCTCTTCCAATCCTAGTATACATAGGTTTGATCTTGTTTCTCTGTTTGCCATATCATCCATCTTGAGGGAAAGTTCTTCTTCTCTTAGTTCAATGTCCGTCATTCTTGCGTTTAACTTAATTTCTACAAAGTCCATATAGATCTGGTTGTGCTCCAGATTTTCTAATTTCCCTTCAATACTTTCTACTTTTCCTCTAATTTCCGAAATGGACATTTGAATGTCCGACCGTAGCGCTCTGATCTCTGCCATGATTCCTGCAATGTCCTCTTTCTTAGCCGCGTTGCTCATTATGAGGGTGCCTGTGCCTAGAGGCACCAGCTCTTGGGTTCCCCTTCTTTGATACTGTTCTAGGCTGCTTCTCAGGGGGGGCTCCGTGCTGTCTCTAGCCCCTCCAGTTGTGTCGCCTCAGTGGTGCTGGGATCTGCTCCTTGTGTTTTCCGCTCATTTGCCAGGGTTGTCACTTATTAGGGTTTCATGCGGCTGTGGCAGGATAGATCTAAAGGTGCTGGGACACCAAGGGCTAACTCTTCGGAGGGGGACCCTTATGCCCGCTGTTTCTGCTGCTGAGGCGTGCCTCTTCTCCTGCTGGCAGGAGGGGGGGTCTCTCCACCATGTTGCAGCTTGTCCATGGGGCGGCTTTCTCATGGACTACATTTTAATCCTGTTATGGATGCCAATTATGCTGCTGGGCCCAGAAGCACACCGTTTCTTCTTAAGCCTCCCTTAAGGTCAGACCTGGTGGTCTGGAAAGTCCACTCCCTGGATCATGCAAGGGGTTGCCGGCGGGGCTAGTTTCTTGCCAGTTCTGAGGGGGGTCTTTTAATCCCTACACCTTGCTCGCTTTATTCCTCCTGGAGGAAGTCTCTATTCTCTCCACGGGGCTGGCTGGTGTTTTGTCAGCCCCTGTGCCTCCTTTGCTAAACCCGTTAGCACTTCCTGGGTGTAGTGGAACCTGGGAGTCGTTCGCGTTGGTTGCTGGCGAGTACTCCCTCCCTCTTGACCAGTGCCCTCGCCTCACCCTCTCCCTGGGGGAGTAGCCGAGGCCCCTCTAACCTCTTGTTTCTTTTCTTTTTTCCGCCGCGATTTTCCAGACCTCCTCCTCACCTCTGACTCGGGTCAGGTGTCTCCAGTAGAGGTGTTGAGTGCGGGCGGCCTCTCCGCACCTCGCCTTCTCTTTTGATGCGTTGCCCACTCCGGGGTGCTTATTTCGGGTGCCGTGCCAGGCAGCTGCATCAGTGCAGTGGAAGCAACGGTTTATGCTTTTCTGCCGGCATCCATGATACTACGCTTCCTCAGGGGTCCAACGGGCGGCGGGTGCTGCCTTTCTCAGCGCAGCCACCTGGTATCCCTGTTGCAAGACGCTTCTAATGTTTCGCGCCAGTTACCCGCCCTTCATCTGGGGGCCCCGGGCAGAGATGCTGCGGTCCCGCGCTGGGCTGACTCCTTGTTCCAAATTGATGTTAAGGCGTGTTTTATGCCGGGGGGATCTTGCGTACCTGCGTTGTGGCAGCACCGAGCCGGGTGGTGAAGGCTGGTGCGATGCAGGGGGCTCTTTCCATTTACTCACGCGCCTCCAGTAACACGGTCCTTATCACGCGATCTCTACGTCTGCACAATTTCCACTTCAGACTGTCTGTGCGCCCGTTGGGAGATTCTCCTGAGCCCCCTCCAACTCGCTCGTCTGGCGCCTTTCATCCGTGGGCTGCCATGCTCTGCGCCATGTGGGGGGAGGGGAGCCTGACTTACTTTTTGGTTTCTCCACGGCTTAGCCACCAATTTGGGGACTCCAGTAGTTTCCCTCATGCCTCGCTCTATAAATCCACCGTTCGCCTCATCAAAGTGTCATCAGGATTCTCTCTTTTTCATCTCTTTTGTCCCCGCTACGGAAGGAGCTGAACTTCAGGCAATCATTGCCTTCTGCTCCCCCTAGCAGTCTCCCTCCTACCCCCTATTTAAAGACTAGATGCACATCTTTCCTATCCACATATTTGATCGTCTCTCTGCAATCTGCCAATGAAGACATTTCAGTATTGTATGATCAACTCCTGCAAGACTGAAATAATCTACCTTCTTGTCTCCAATGGCTCCTCTTCTTCCTTAAGCCATCTTGTTTTCACCTGACCTACTCTATGCCTACATAATTTAATAGAGCAATCTCAACGTTCACTGCATCATTACCTCTATTTTTGAGTGCAGCCCGGATTAACCTGCTTAATATCAGACAAATATGGTCCCTTCTGACCTAAAGGTGCACTAAAACCCTCCTACTGACTCTGGTACTCAATTGCCTTGACTACCCTGGCAGCCCCCTCCTTGGCCACTCCTTTACTCCTTGGATCCCACTGTAAAAATGTACTCAAATTCTCAATTTGCACCCTCCACGAACTTCTCCACTCTGCTCCCGCCTCAGAAATATTGCCTCATGCTGGTTTTCTTTCGATTCAATTTCTGTTAGTTTGCAACCCTTGAGAGGCTTAAGTTCCCCTAATTTCCCCCAACCTAGCTAACATGTATCTCCCGTTACTCTCTTCTCTGCGTCCTCTGCTCTTGTCCACTCCTTATTCTCTCTATTCCCAAACTGCCATGTGCTTCCTCATGTTTTCGCTTCTCCTTTCTTGCAATGCACCATCAGAACACCTGTCATCCCCATGTAAAAAATGCCTAAACCATCCACTCCTTCATATCGTCTAAAGCCTCGCCTCCTAAATCTACTTCCCCATAACCTCCCGACCGCCCTACTACTAACGCCATTGTATATTTGTTCCTGTATATGGTCATCACCTCTTGTCTGTCTTGTCCAAAGTCTCTTTGCCACTAACTCCCCAACATTCACTGGTCTGTTTGCCGCTACCATTTAGTTATTTGTTTATAATGCAGCAAAAACCCAGAGGCATCAAGGCACAACAAAAACAAACTCCGACAAACAAATAATACAGGACTACATTTACACAATCAAAATAAGCCGATGGGAAACGAGACATAACATTCTAAAGGAAACTACTGAAAGAACTCTGTTTACTAATTACTGAAACAGGGTGGTTTTTAACATTTTTCAGAACACCCTTGTGTTTTCTTCTAGTCTGAGCGCCAGTGGCAGGGAGTTCCAAAGCCTTGACATTCCTTCTGTACAGAACCTGATCGAGGTTTGACCAGTCTACTGTTCATCGAAACACACTGAACCCTCAACAATAAGGTGCCGTGAAAGAAGTGCGGTGCACTCAACACTCCAAAAACTGTACAACTGTTTACCACCAGGCAGGCAGACTTATTCAGAGGAGACGAGGAACAGTTAGAGGGATATTATGCTTAAGATACGCTACTCCATTTGGATAATACTCCTGATACCCCATATATAAAACCGTATATAAAACCCCACCTTGCTCAATTCCCTGACTTTTCTGTTGTAACTATGTAGTTGAATCAAAACCTTGGCTTCAATTTGTCCGTTGATCACTTGACCGACGGTGCCTTACCACCCCCGTTCAGCCTCGCTACCCATTGGCAGACAATGCCAAAGCCCTAAACTGACCGTTACGGTCTAAACTAAATACAATTGAAAATGGGAATTTCTTTGAGCTATAAACTTACAGCTCATTCTACAAGTTCCAAACAAAGTTCGAAGGTGCACAAACAGAAGGTTTCACCAGGAAAGGGGCTTTCCTTCCCCTAGATTTTTTCTAGCGATCTTGATAATGTTTTCTCACAGTTCTCATATAGGGGCATGTGCGAGCAGTGTGTCTGGTGAGGACGTGAGGGCAGACCGCTGCTTATTTGCTGCTCCGAGACTGCTTCCTGAGTCCGCTTTCTACTGCATCAGAAAACTTCCAAAACTTTCTACATATTCACCGCGCATGCACGGTGTGCGAGCAGTGTGTCTGGTGAGGACGTGAGGACAGACCGCTGCTTATTTGCTGCTCCGAGACTGCTTCCTGAGTCCGCTTCTACAGTCCACTTTCTACTGCATCAGAAAACTTCCAAAACGTTCTACATATTTACCGTGCATGCGCGGAGCACTGCGCGGTGTGCAAGCAGTGTGTCTGGTGTCCAGAGTCGGGAGGAGCGGTAAGCGGGCTGCTCCCCCTTTTGCTTTCTCCTTTCCGCTCTCCTTCCACTCCCCTTCTCCGCCTTCCACAGAACGAAACAGTATTGTGGAAACATTCACATCAACAAAAATAAACTGAACAGTGCACTTTGTGCTTCCAACATACAACCCGATTGTGGATTGTTGCGATTTTCCTTCGTGTGCCCAATCAAGTATCCAATCAAGTATCTCCAACCCTCCACCCTTCTCACCCCGACTCAGTGTCTCACAGACCCCTGTACCCTCGCACCCCCGACTTACCGGATCGACCTTTACCAACATGGCTCCGCCCACTCCGTCCGAGGTCACCCATGAGAAACGTTGCCTGCGAAGCAACACACTGTTAAATGAAGCTGGAGGAGATGGATCCCTGCCTTTCCCGTCCCCGATTCGGCCAGCTCTTCAAAAGGAACTCACACTGATAGTATTGGACCCTCCAAAGAGCAAGGCACCGACTAAATTCGTGGCAACAGCGTCACTGAACCATCAACCATCAGCAGAGTGCCTGCCTCCTCCGCTTCCCCCTCGTTTCAAATCAGGAGAAGGTCTGGAACGAGACCAAGGGCCAGTAGGAGGTGAGGACCAGCCGGTTCTGGGGCAACTGTCGGACCACACTGAGATCACAGTCCCCACTGGCGAAGAATCAAAACAATCGTCCAACAAGTCTGTGTCGCATGGGAGCCCGCAAATAAAATTCCCAACCCCCATCTGTTCTACCATATCGACGAGTGGCACCTCGCCTGAGGCTGTCGGAGGATGGCTTCGGCGGGGACCTGAACGGATGGGGGGAGGAAACTGGCTCCTCGTGACAGAAGGCTTGTTTCACCAAAAATTGTCAAAAAACCTCCCTACTGTTGGTAACGAGGAGGCGAAAGGAGCCGAGGACGTGCAGGCTCAGGCTTTCCCTCGGCTAAGGGTCTCAACCACAGCCTTGATTCACAGAAGCATAAATCCATCTATAGGAAACCAGGCCTCAAACATCACAACAGAGCGAGCCATAAGAATTGGCTCAAGTGACTCTGACATCCGACTAAGAGGATCGGTCCATAACTTTTGAACCGCAGAGTTCAGACGAGGAAGCTTTGGAAAAAAGCTTCACCGACAAATCCAAACTTTTAGACCTAACATTAACGTCAGTAGAGAAAGTCAATCAGGATCGGAAAACCAAAACTTCAAACGACCCTTCTTTAGACCGTAATCCTAAACTAGGGGCCGATTCAACAAAGATCCAAAATGACCCCCATCTAACTGATGAGACCTCTGACCTTAATTCCAAAGGAATCAAATCCAAAAGGAACGGCGAAAGCAAAACCTGCACCAAACAAAATACTTACAAAAAAACTAAGAAAAGTCGGACCTAAAATTCAAGGGGGCGCCAAGTGCTTTCCAACCCCCCTGATATCGTCCTCCCTGAAGGAATATTTCCTAAAACAACATAAAAGGAAATTGGACCAAGACTCCGAGCTCTCCGACGCAGAGATTTTGGAGGCTGTTCAAGACCACCTTCCGGTAAACAAATCGCCTAAAACTGATTTAACTAATCCTGGGTTGGACCCAAAGCCTAAATCTCCAGTGCAAAATGTAATGAACACTCAAGTAATTTTCAAAACACCAGTCCAAAATCATCTGTCAGAAATATCAGCTTCTGCCCAGAAGGACTCTCCCAGTAAAAAAGTAGACTTGCTGTCCATAATGTCAACAATCACAATAGCGTTAAATCCTTTTGCAAAACTCTACGAGTCCATCAATGAAACCCTTAAAGACAACACTACTATGCAAGCCACAATGTTGACAAAATTGACCTTCATTGAAGGCTTTATAACAGCCCTCGATTCAAAAACCAGCAAAACACAGGCGTCCCTGGAGACAAAAATCGCCAAACTTGAAGACCAGCTTAAGGAAAGGCGCAACGTCGGCCAAGCCCTCACTCCACTATTCTCTAGAGCGACTCAAACTAGTGAAGGACCACCACAGAAGGACTTGGCCCCTATCTTCGCAAAAATAACATCACGTCAATTGAACATTACATCAGAATCTAGGCCTTCAAAAGAGCGAACAGAGCAGGATTCGCTTCAGATCAAACCAACAAAAAAACCCAATCAACAAAAAAAACCAGTCCCGACTACTCCATCAAACCAAATAAGGGAAAAGTCGCCCCAAGTATTGTTGGTCCCAGGTAACGGAACAAAGGGAAAAAAAGGAGAGGAAAAAACGAGGGCTACCGAACGGACACGACCCGCTCTATTCACCAAAACAGATCATCAGAACATGGCCCAGTCTCCAAAAACAATCGAGGAATTTCAGGAAAACAGTGATCTAATGAATCTGTCTCAGCACCATGACAATTCTGAAGAATCTTCACCCACAACAAAATTGCCCCAGTCAGTTAACAAACTCCCTCCAGCAGCCTCAACTATAAGCTCATCACCGATCTCTGCATCGATGAAGCTGAAGGTGATGATGAGACTTCTAAACCGAGGACTGGGCGAGGCGAGGTTGTTGGGGTTCCTACGGACGTGCGAAGAAATTACCAAGTGAGCCCCCATTCGCAAAGATATAGTCGGACGAATACCACAGGAAACAAAAGAGATTACCGCACAGATGTCCAGAGGCCAACTAGGCACGCAGACGAACCGCGGACGCCTAAAGGGCCTGAGGAATCTGAAGAAAAATGATCAGGAACCACAATCTTCAAACTTGAGCAAATCTCATCTAAAGGAGGATATATGGTACTGAATAGAAAAACGGTTCTGAAAACCCTGGCAAAAATCAGCAAGCTTCAACACCTGACGACCAACGACTTCGAGTAGGTGGAACCATACCACCGGGACCACAGAGCAAAAGCTTATATTCATATAAGAAATAAAGCTCTAGTAGAAATCCCTATAGAAGTGACAAAAGACCTATACCAATTAGGATTCAACTTGTTCGCACTACCAAAACCCAAACCTAAACAACCAGATCAAGAAATTGGGAGGAGGGGGTTCCCCGACCAGGACCCATTATATCTCAAGAACTGAAGTCTTCTACAATCAAAACCGAGGGCAAGATACCCCGAGGCGAAGAATTGCCTGGCATCAGACCACGAAGAATGGACAGGTAGAGACACACAGGAGAAAAGAAGGCGCAAACCATGAGTCTTCATCAAATTCTGAAAGCTCTGGCCAGAGCGCCCGACTGTACAATCAACACAAAACTACGCAGAGTCCAGCGGAAAGAAACTCTGGCACTCACAAATGGAAGAAAAACAGTCTGAACCAAAAGTCTGAGAAGAAGGTGAAAGTTTCAGAGGGACCATGGAAGTAGCTGGCAGACACGTTTGGACAAAGCCAAAAGGAATAGCAGCTAACAAGAAGCCCCAAAGAGCCACTTACGTCGAGAGAGGAACTTGCTCCAAAGTATGCCAAAAAAGAGCTGGTAATGGCATCATGAAACACAAGAGGCTACAAACATCTCACCCGCTTCAGCGACGTTAACTTGGGAAACTTCGATATCCTGTGTTTACAAGAAACGTGGCTAACAGACCAACCTACAATAGACGGATTTGCAATCAAACTTTCCCCAGCTTCCAGGTCCCTAATGGGAAGACCATCCTTGGGCCTTCTAACAGCTACTCGTATAGGCGCAGGGATTACACCTAAAACCAAAATCATCGAAGCCTATGGCATGCTTGGTTCCCTAACCTCATGGCAGCGCCGCTACCCAGTTCTTGACACATGGCTCACCTCAGACCTGGCGATAATAAATCTGTACTGGAACCCTGAGAGAACATCAACAAAAGAATTCTGCAAATCCGTCGCTGAGGTCATTGATACCATTAACGTGGACCTTGATATTGACAATATCATAATCTGTGGAGACCTAAACGCCAAGTGCAATACATACGTAACATTGGAAAGAGCACTACTGACCCGCCCTCTGACAGATGAAAGAGGTTCGGCGTGGTCAAAATTAATTAAATCAAGAAAACTCTATAACGTAGCAACGATACAAGACTCCGAGCCACAGATCCCAACGTGGGAAAGAGATGAAGTTTCCCAAGTTAACGTCGCTGAGGCGGGTGAGATGTTTCCTCAGTAATGCCTGTTGCCTGGCCTTGTGAAGGGAGCTCATCTACTTATTTTGAAGTCTTCTCTTCCCTCCTGAGAAATGAAGGCATTACTTTATCTTGCGCCACTTGATTTTTCTTTGCCATTTCTGTGCTCGTGAAGGTCTTATTGGTTTCGACATTGCCAGTACTTTAAAATGCCTGGCGTAAAAGACATAGCCAGAAAGTATGGCCCAATTAAAACATGTTGCAATATTCTTGCTAGGAATAATCCAAACTCCCCAAAAACGTTCTCAGTTTAAATGATGCATTGACTGCCAAGCAAAGTAGCGGTAAGGAGCCTCTACTCTAAAGGTGCTGAGTTGAAAGTGGGCCAAATTTGGAGGGGCCATCTCATTGACATACCTATTTGAACACAAAACAGTTTCTAGCATTGAGACAAATATGATGTAAGCTAATTTCTCTCAACCTCGTCAGATTAATTAATGTATTTATAAAATGTTTGTATTGCTCAAGACCCGGTGGTATCACAGCGTTTTTACTGACAATAGGTAGACAAAGCTTTATGCATATTTGCAACAACCAGGTTTTTAACTGTTTTTTTAAGGTTATGTTGATTGTTCATTTCTTAAAGCTGGTGGATGTCATGATGCCTACCTCTAAGGAGCCAGGCCGGGCCCAGCAACCCCAGAGGCAGACATCATTTTCCACAGGGAAGTCTCAGCGGGCCCAAGTCGGGGCCCTTTGGACTCAGTCCTGGCGCCTTAGGCGCCAGGCTCATAGCGGACCCCAGTCCTGGCGCCTTAGGCGCCAGGCTCATAGAAGAGGATATGTGTTTAAGTGCTTGGGTGCTCACTTACCTGATGCAGACCTTGCTGCTTCATCCAGGCCCTCTTGAGGCCTGAATGGGACTACTTTACCTGTAGGACTACTTCACCACCCGGGTGTGGTCGGGGAAGGATACATACCTGATTGGTGGAAGGATACATACCAGGAACTTCTTCCAAGGCTATTTAAACCCCACCGGAACAGCCACAAGTGCTTCGCGTTGTTCTGCACCTAGCAGCTGGAAGCTCACCGTGTCAGCTCCTGCATCCTGACTTCAGCCACGCCTGCCAGCACCCTGGGACACCTGCAAGGGGAGAAAGGAAGAGAATAGGAGAAGAAAAGCCCTTACCTGCTAAATCTGCATCCCGGAGTCATTTCTCCAACGGCCCTGAAAAGGAAGACATCATTTTAAAGGCATTTCGTTTCGATCGCTGCAGCGCTGCATTTTACTCACCTTGGCAAGGCGCTTCCATCTTCAGCAGCGATCTTCCGGATTCAGCTACGCCCCGGCGCCTAGAGGAAAAAAGACAAGAACAAAGGTGAGAGGGAGAAAAGGAATAAGGAAAGCTCAGTTTCCTTTTAAGTCTTACCTGTTGGATTATTCCCACTGCATTTCGGGTCCTGCCGCTTCTTGGCATCTCCGGACCCCGGCCCCTATGGGGAAAAAAGACAAAGACATTGAATGAGCGAAGGCAAAGACATTACCTGAGGGCTCATCCAGAACTGTTTCACTTCGGGTCGGCGCCATATCTCCGGCACTCCAAACCCCGGCCCCTAAGGGGAAAAAGACATAAGCATTAGCGCTTGCTGCAATTAGACAACGAACATTATTATTAAGCTTGAACTTTTGAACAGAACTTTTACAGCGCCTTACCTGAACAGTCAAGCTTACCTGAACTCCCATCAATCCTCAATCCAGTGAAGTAACTGGGTTTCAACGCGCCCCTGCATCAGAAGCAGGATGGAGAGCTCATCCTTCCAAACCCTAAGGTGAGGCTTCACAGGGAATCGTGGAGGAGGTATCGTGGAGGGTTGGAAGGGAGTGGGAGGCTTGAGCATTGTTCCACAGTTGGTAATACTCCCTTTTCACGCACAGGAGGGTATCCAACGAGCCAGGGAAGCCAGAATAGAGGGGCCCTTCCTGTCCATCTTCAGAGTTCTGCGCCTTCGACGCCGCGCCTCCGTGGGAACCAGGTGAGCGTTACAGTGGAAGAGAGTTTCAGAGGGTGGGCGCTGTAACACAGAAGCTGACGCCGCCTGCGCTCTTCTTGCTGTATCGAGGAATGCATAGAGTGGTGCTGGAAGCTGATTGTAGCAAGCGGACATGGGTTTTTGTTGGGATGTTGTTGTTGAGGTATTCAGGGGCATATTTGTATATGCAGCGGTGTGCAATAGTCAAGGTTTCAAAGTCAAATCAGGCTTTAATGGGTAGCCAATTAACTTCTTGTCTGGTTATAGAGATGTGGTCAGATAAGACTTTTGCCCAGGGCTGCACGTATGGCTTTATTCTGGAGTAATTGAAGTTTGGCCAGATTAGCTGCAGTGGTGCTAATGAGGAGAACATTGCAATAGTCAGGTTTGCTCAAGATGAGAGCTCTGGCGAGTATAAGGCAATTGGTGCGGGAGAGAAATTGTCTGCTTAAAGAAATTAGTTTGGAGGTGGGGGCTGTGGCTGATGCAAGGGCATTGATGTGTCTGGTCATGGATCTCTCAGCATCCAGGTGCACGCCCAGGGTTTTAACATTTTTAGGACTGAAATGACAGAGCCATCGATGCAGAAAGTGGAGAAGGTATTCGCAATGGTTTTTAGCTGGTAAGGTGAGCCCACGATGAGCAGCTCCGTTTTTTCATTGTTGAGACAAAGGTTGTGGGAGGACAACCAGTTTTGTATAATGTTATATATTCTGTTGATAGTTGCTGAATCACAGGTGGGGTTGCCGGAGATCAGAATGAGGATTTGTGTCTCATCTGCAAAGTTAGTGTAGGTGATTCCAAGGGAGTCAAGCAGATCGAGGAGCGGCCTAGTATAGGTGTTGTAGAGGGTGGGGAAAAGGCATGAGCCTTGGGGGACGCCCAAGGTTACTGTGATGGAATGAGCTGCCGCCTCACCGATGAAGACCCTTGAGGTGCGGTTACTGAGGAAGGATTTGGTCCAGGTTGTGGCCTCGGCCGAAAATTAGAAGTGAGTGCTAAGGTGCTGGCATAGGGTGTCATGATCCACAAGGTCAAATGCAGCGGATAGGGCTAAGAGGAGGAGAATAGCTAGGTTCCCTGAATCATGGATGTGATCTATATGGATCTTTAGGTCAAGTAGTACTGTTTCAGTACTACGTTTTGGTCTAAAGCCAGATTGTCTGGTACCTAGCAGGTGATGGTCTTCTAGATAGGTTTGGACTTGGGAGTAAGCTATTCGGTCAAGAATTCCAAGTAAGAAAGGTACTGGGAATCTGTTTCTGTTAAGCAAGCCTATAATTTAGATGAACCCAGCATCAAGTCCAACATAACCTGAAATGTTTACATGAATGAAGTGTAAGGAGGTAGAAGCTCTTGCAGCGGAAATCGTTAGTCTGGAAAAAGGTGAGCAGGATTCACAAGGAAAAACAACCTGCACCTCTACAGTCCTACAACTGGCTAACAGGTCCCATTTCACCATCTCACATTGCAAGTGTCAATCCCTCTCTCAACCCAATCCAGTAACCCAAGTACAACAAAACAAGGCTCTGAATTGGGAGATGGGGTAAAGGGGTAGTCTGGAAAATCCTCACATTAGCACAAGCTGCACGTTAAGGTTTGTGAGAGGCAATAACCTTTGGTTCAGAGGGATGCTTGAAACCTGAGAACTACAGGCAGTAATGCAACCAACCCTATACATTTAGGACTGTATGGCACACTGTTTACAGGGCTTCCTTTCAGTTACATGACACCAATGACCTCAAAGAGGTCGAATCAGGCCTGTGATTGTTGAGCAGTTTTTTAGTGCTGTGTGGCGCTTGGAAAATTCACTTTTAAAGTGATGGTGCTCTCAGATTACATAATGCTGGTGTTTCAGTCATCATCAAGGCAAAGTTAAGACATTGCCAAATGAGCTTGTGCATATAAACACCCTCTGGGTATGCCTTGGTAGAGAAGAGGGTGGGTAGGGGGAGAAATAGGGAGAGATGGCGAGAAAGAAACCAAGGACAGTCTGGGTGAGAGGGAGACAGAGAAGGAAAGAGGGGGAACGGCGAGGTAGAAGGGACTGGGGCCACAAGAGGGGAAAGAGAAAGGGAGAGAAAGGTAGTGAGGACAGGGAATCAGAAGATGGAGAGCCAGAAAGAGACATAGATGGGCATAGAAACACTGGGAGACAGGCAAATAAGAAGACAAAGAAGTAAGGGTGGGTCACGTGTGTGTGTGCACATGCATCAGAGAGCCCTAGAGAGTGGCAGAAGTTTGGATTTTGGTAGAGGATGAGAAAGAAAGAAAAGGCACAAAGAAGAAGAGGCACAAAGAATAAGACATGACTGAGGGCAAGAGAAAGGAGGAAAGGTGTGTTGGCGAAATGCAGAGAAACTGCTTTTCCTGAAACTTGCTGCCACCACCGCCATCAACTTGGTGAAAACCCTTGGGGCGGAGGTCGGCCCGAATGGCGAAACTCAAAATTGAAAATAAGAATTGCCAATCGCGAACCTCAGGTACTTTCTGTGCTTGAAATGGATTGGCACATGAAAGTAAGCATCCTGAAGGTCCAATGATACCAACCAGTCTTGGTGTTGGAGAGCCTGAGGAACTTGTTCAAGTTTCTTAAGTCCAAGGTGGGTCTCAATGCTCCGTCCTTTTTGGGAATCAGAAAGTAGGGGGAATACCAAACCTGTTCCTCTCCCCTACAGGTACATGTTCTATTGCACCTTTCCGTAGCAGGGTGAAGATTTCCTGCACAAGGGGCGGATCCAGAATTTTGACAGAGTTGTATCCCGGTGGATGGCACTGAGGCCTTTTTTTGAAAGGGAAGGCAGCAACCATGTGCTACCATTTCCAGTGCCCACGCATCTGAAGTAATACCCTGCCATTCGTGCAGATGCTGAGATATTCTCCTCCGACAGTGGGTCAAGGCCTCAGAGTGGCTTAGAGGCAGCTGCAGCAGCGGCTGAAGGTAAAGTTACTGCTGCTGGGGCTGATTTAGCACTGCTTCCTCGTCCACCACGAGGGAATCTTCTTTGTCCCCTTTGTCCGGCCTGTCGTCTTCCTCTACCAATTGAGGAACAGAAACGAAAAGAGCCACCGCTCCAGGAAGAGGAGCTTGAATAGGGTTGTTGAGGTTGTCGAATAGAGGCACTAAAGAGATTTAACCGCCGCCTTGGAGGTGTGCAACTCCTCCAAACTTTCATCTGCCTTGCTGCCGAACAACCTCGAGCCATCGAAGGGCATGTTGAGGAGCCTAAGCCTGCACGTCTGGCGCAAACCCCGACTTTTTTCAACCACGCAAATCTTCATAGTAGATGTTTGGGTTTGGTGGCGAAGGAGTCGAAGACATTTTCTTGGGAAAACGGAAGCGCGCCGATAATAACTCGAAGAGAGAGCTTTCGTAAAAACAAACTGAATCCAACGGGAACTGCATGCGCTATTTGTACTGACGAGGATGTTGACGCTCGACTGAGGCCCTCGAGGCGAGATCTAATATCACAAAATGAGGACTACGTGGGAGGACACAATCCAATCCGAAGGAGGCCCTTGTGGGATATCGAGTTGACTACATCGGCGCACTGCGCCCTCTACCGAAAATGAAATTCAGAAACAGCTCAAGCTGGATATCGAATATCTAAGATGAGGAATACCTGGGAGGACACAATCCATTCGAAATACATTCTTTTCAGAGGATTTTCTCCATGGCTTGCAATTACATCTATGTAGATAAAAATAAAAAGAAGCCTTCTGGTTTCTGTCATGTAACCTGACCTTTGCACTGCCCTCTGCTTTAAACTTGTACGTAAATGTACGCTGGAATATAATAAAGCTGTCATACTTTTTTCATGTGTACACAGGCCTGGTAAGACCTTTATCTGGAGGCCTGCCTGCCTCCAAGTGCAACTCCTGGTATGACTCCTACCTGGCCGCTCTGAAACGCGAGTGTAGAGCAGCTGAGCAGAAGTGGCAGGCTTTGAACACATCCTCTGACAAACTGACCTGCAGTCTGCTCCAAAGGCAATACAGACTCTCCATCTGCTCGAAGAAGAGGGCCTATATCCAAGCCTGCAACTCTGCAGCCACTAACAACATGGCTGAACTTTTCAAATTCTGCAAGGAACTCACTAACCCTACTGCAGTCTCCACTTCTCCTCTGCCTTACCTGGCCTTCTGCACTTCTCTGGTCTCTCACTTCATTTCTAAAACTCAGGACATCCTGTCCTCACTCTCCTCTATTCCACACTCTTCTCCCTCACCAGCTCTCAGGTGTCCCTTGGCCCCCTCCCCTGCTACTCTTCTCTTCTCTTCTCCCACAACACCTGATGAGGTTTCTAGACAAGTCTGCTGTATGAAAGTGTCATCCAAACAGGTGCTCTCCTGCTCCTCCAGAACTATCAAGGACAACATTGTCTCCCTTGCTCCAGCCTTGACTGACTCTGCAATCACTCTTTTGCCACTGGATCCTTCCTCTCACTCCTCAAGCACTCCCTTGTGCACCCTCTGCTCAAAAGGTTTCTGCCGACAATTCCTGTCTGGCAAACTACCGCCCTATCTCCATTATCCGCTTTCTGGGCAAACCTTTGGAGAATCTGGCCATCTCCCAGCTGCACCACACTGGATCTGTTGGTTCCCTCCACAACCACCAGTCTGGTTTCAGAGCTGCCAGAGGCACAGAAACTGCTCTCCTGAACACCTGTGAAGACTTGCTCTATAATCTCGATTCCAGCTCTCCTTCCGTTCTCATCCTTCCTGACCATTCCTCTGCCTTTGATATGGTCAATCATGCCACCCTGATAAATCGGCTCTGTGATACCCTTGGTATCCCGGACCTGGCTCTGGACATCGCAGGTTCAACTGGGCCTATCCACTCGCCCTGTCTTTTCAATAGCTACCTGGCCCGTCTAGCCCATTTGATCTTCCACCTCCTCTCCTAACTTCCTGTTACACTCACCTGGTCGCCACGGGGGCGTTGCACGAAGCTGAGCGATGAACGTCTGCATGTGTTTGTCTCTGTCTCACTACTTCTCTCACGAGTGGACGTTTGCCTAGAATGTTGAACGGAGATGTTAACCATCTGCGTTGGATAGACAAGACTCCCACCTCCCTTAACCTCCTAGCGCTTCCCTCTGTGCTTATGTCTCATCTTAGGTGTTTTAATGGTGGACTTTCCATCCTGCGTCTGAAGGCAGGGGCGCTTTAATGTTCATAGGCGTTTTCACTGGATCTAGTTGCGTCACTGTTCCTGCGGCCTGTAGAGGAATCCAGACCAGCTGCGACTCCGTAGGCAAGTCTTTGTACCAATCGGTTCTTGGTAACAGTTTTGCTTAAGTGATCTTTTGTTGCCAAAGTTTTCACTATTGTGCTTATTCCTTTGCAGGTGTGGTTTTGGAGGTGCCAGATGAAGAATTAGGCTCCTAACTGCGACGCTGCGCAGTATTTCTGCAGGTGAGTGTTATCGCGAGAGCGCAGCGTCGAGATGTATTTAAAATGGGTTTTTCCTTTGCGCGACTAACCTGATGTTTCGTTTTCTCTTTCTCTGCAGGTGCGGTGTGACTCCGGAGCAGCGATCGCATGAACCGCTTTGATGGAATGCTGGAAGACTGTCGCCTCCGGGTGAGTATTCGCTCTCCCTTCTTGTGTCTTTTTCTGCAGGTGCTGTGGTTCCCAGGAACGGCAGAAGAGAAGGCCGTTCGGATGGAGTTGGAGGACTGCTTCTCTTAGGTAAGGACACAACTGCTGTTCTTCTGCTTGTTCTCTCTTTCCTTTTCTCCAACAGGTGCTGATGATCGGTGGTTCCTGATGCGTGGCTGAAGTAAACTGAGCAGGAAGGAGCTGAGCAGACACGGTGAGCGTTACGCTGCAGAGTGCAGAATAACGCGAAGCGTTTTCTTGTCCTTTGGGTGTAGTTTATATAGCCTTGGGGTAAAGTAGACCAAAGCACAGCCACACCCTGGAAACTAGACTGCATGGATCAGTTCCTCCAGACTGGGCTATGTGTGCCTCCATGTTCACTGTATCCTTGTTCACATGATTAAATAATATGAGCCTGGCTCCAGGAAGGCTTCTGAAAACGTTTTGGGGCCTTAATGGACTCCATGGGAGCCTGCAACTGGGGATGGCTGGTCTGATCCTGAAGTCTGGAGGTATGCATCATGACACTCCCATTATTATGCGGATGACATGCAGCTCTCCTTCAAGCTTCCCACCTCTTCCCATCTCGTTCTTGACTGCTTGTCTGCTATCCAGGCATGGTGCACTGCTAACGATCTCTGCCTTTATGCCAGTAAAACAGAGATCCTTCTCATTGGGACCCCTGCTCCCTCTTTCCCTCCCACACGCTGGCCGCCCTCCATAGACCCCCTCACCCTCCTGTGAGGCAATAAACCTTGGTGTCATCTTCGACACTGCTCTCTCGTTCTCTCCTCAAATCACGGACCTTGCCAAGGCGGCCACATTTCAGCTGCAACTCCTGAAATGCATTCTCCCTTTCTTCACCTTCCCCCAGAAACTCAATGTCTCCAAAGCTCTGGTCCGCTCCAGGCTGGACTACTGCAACAGCCTCTTCCTCAATCGGCCTAACTCCTCCCTTCGCCCCCTTCAACTAATCCAGAATCCAAGACTTATCCTTGGCCTCAAGCCCAGGGACCGCATCTCTCCAGCCCTAAAATATCTCACTGGCTCCTGGTTGCTGCGAGGATCAAGTTCAAGACCCTCTGCATCATCCGCAAGGCGTTCTGGGGCCTGGGACACCGCTATATCCAACTCCCTCTCCCTAAATACATCCATGCTAGGGCACTTGGTCGTCTAGCTCTAACTCTCTGCAGATCAGACGTTTTTACAAGCAGAGAGTGGGGTCATAGATCTCTCTCCTCCGCAGGAGCCTCCCTCTGGAATGGCCTCCCCATCTCTCTCAGACTTGAACCGGATCTCCGTAAGTTTGAGCTTCTCAAAACCTTCCTTTTATTTTCTTCCATCCCTCTTCCCCTCCTCTGCTATTGTCCCTCTCTGCCCTTGACTGGCTGCCTGGTTCCTTCAGTCTTACAGCGCACCAGGCCCCCCTAGTCCAGTCTACCCCAGCACTTGGTCTCCCCTGCCCCCCCACTCTCATCCTGCCCCGCCCTTCCGGGCCCCTCACCCCGTACTAGCCTGGCCATGGCCTGTACCCTTGTAGCCCTTCCAGCCCCTTACCCCGCACTTAGTTTGTGGACCTTCCTTCCCCTGCACTCTGCTTTCCCCTGTCTTTGTCCACCTGGTATCCCCTGGAACTCACCTTCTCACAGGCTCTTCTAACCCTGACCGGCACTTCTAACGCTCCCCTCTTCCCTGCCTTTCTCCTTACTGCACTTGCATGATCCGAATGTCACAAGGCCTAGTAGGATTGTTACTGTTTGTCATCCCTGTTCCCCCACCCTCTTGTTGCGCCTCGAAACACTTGTTATAAATAACCAATAAATAAAATGTTCAACACTCAAAAAATTGTCATAGGGATTCTGTAAATCGGCTGCGAATTCCAAAAAAGCAGCATCAAAATCAGAATCAGCAGGGGGAGGGGTGGCAATACACAATTAAAATGTGAAGAGTTAGAGGTGCTGTAACAGATACCCGAACCAATAATGGTTCCATTTTAACATGATGAGGAGGCGAGACAGCTGTCCAAGCCCAACTAGATTTAAAAATGAAGGCCAACCCAACACCTGGGTGAGCCAAAATTATATCAAGGCAACAAACACATCGTATAATGAGCTGGCAAGGCCTGCACCACAGAAGGGCCGCCAAGTTTCAGTGACACAGGCCAAGTCAGGTGAATAATCAGCCAGAAGGTCATAACAAGCAGCAGCATGCGATACTAATGAACGTGCATTGAACAAAAAGCATTTAAAATAATCCACAAAACGAAACGAACCTTTGCATTAGAAAGAACATTAAAATCTGTGGGAAAACCCATGGTTGCAGGAACAAGCTGAAAATGAAATAGGGAACTCCGCGAAGGAGACATCCATGAAATGCCATCCAACACAGCAGTGGGGCTCCCTGCCCACGGCCTGCCCGAGTCACGGCACTGACGGGCTTGACCTAGGCGAGACATCGGCGCACAAGGCGTCAGCTGTGCTTGCAGCCTGGGCACAAGCCAGATACACACATTGCATTGCCCTCACTGGCTTAAGTGGGCCCCATGCTGCCCATGCCCAGCGGGTGACTAGAGGAGACCGCCCTGCAAGAAAACCCTAAAAGCAAGCTCCAGGCTTTATGAAAAGGGCACCCTTTCATTTTTTTTCTTTCAGCACAGAGCTCGTGCCTTTCGGGAAACTCGCTTTGTTGGTTGCTGTGCAAAATAGAGCCAACCCATGTGCCGGCTGACAGGTGAAGAGCACGTCTGACATAATTCCCCCGCCCAAGGTTTGAAAGCTGCAGATTATCATGCGATGGGCAGGCAGCAGAGAGCTGAAATGTCCAAATGTCCAAATGTCCACTGAAACGCATTTAATCCTTGTCATCAAGGGGCTAATGCAAACGAAAGTGGAGCAAAGAGGCAACTAGATGATAAGAGCGTTGCTGCGAAGTGATGACCCCAGAAAATGCAGCCTGTAGCATGAGCAATGCAAAGCGAACATTTAAAGTCCTGAATGAATGGAGTATCTTGTAGTCTCATAGGACTGCTGACTACCAACGTGTGGGCAGCTGCAGGGATTCACCCTAAGTATTGAGCCAATTTCAACTGGAAGGGTAGAAAGGCCTGGGTGCCTTTCCTGCGTGCAGGCAAGTCCAGCAGCTAATGCATGCTTTAAAATAGAAAAAAAAAAGAAAGTAAACCTGTAATACCTGTACCACTCCTTTATTCGGTTCATTTTTGTAGCGTTTTAATGTGTGTAATAAATATAAGGAGGAGCTTTAGCATTTGTTCTTAACGCTACACTTCATCTTCACTTTCCTGGGTGAAACCTCTCGCAGTCTGTTGTACCCGTCACCTGTTTCATAATTTCTGTAATCAATTAGCAGCTAAATTAAAATCAGCAAAACAAAATGTTTCTGGAACTAGAAAGCTATATGTGTGAATACATACTAATATGAGTGTGTGCGTGCAAGTGCCTCCGCATACACAGTGGGCTTTCTTTGTTTTTCTTTATATATAAGAACGTGTTCTATTGTTAAATCACTCTGCATACTAGAGTGAGGCTGTCTCTATGCGGTATGTATTGATGGCCTCGGGTGTGGACTGCATCGTCTCCCTCATCAGGTCCACAAATCAGGAAACGTCTGCTTGCCCCTGTTCATCATTTTGTCATGGTTTAAATTGAAGTGGCCTGTGTGTACGCCGCATCATAGCTTTGGGGCGGTGGGCCGTCCCTGCAGCTGGAAAGAACAATCCAATGCACCCATGAGGTGCTTATTATAATGGGATAAAAAGGATGCAGCAAGGTGGTTAATTGATGCAGATCATAAAGGAACAGCCAGCCAGCGGGGAGCTGAAATACTAAATGTTCACTGAAAAGGTATTAATCACTTTTTGATAGCAGGGCACTAATGTAGAGGATGCCAGAGTAAAAAGGCAACCAGGTGATAAAAACATTGCTGGATATTTTAAGATGCCTGAGAGAAGGGATGGCCTTAGGGTACCAGCAAAGGTAGTCTGAAACGTGCACACTGCAAATCACACATTTAATGTCCTGAATTAAAGTAGCATGCTGCAGTGTTTTAGGGCTGCCAACATGGGCAGCTACTGTGAGCCCATTTCGACTGATGCTATCAATACGTGCAGGAGAGATAAATGCACGTTTTTAATGAGGCGGGTGAAAAGAGAAGTGATTTATATCGACTGGTTCTGAAGTAGATTGTCCATGCAGCTTTAGGAGACATTTACAGTCATTATACTAGCATTTATTGTGCCCACATGTTCATGGAAAATTGATTTGGCAGTCCATATGCTGGCATCATTTGTGACTGCTTGTTTGGTGATATGCAGTCACTTTACCGGCGTAGATTGTGCCTTCAACTTTCTGAAATGTATTTATAGTGACAGATACTGGCATAGATAGATTGTGGCCTCAGCTTCATAAATATGACTTCATGTACTGCTGATAAAATAGCATCAACTCAATTGTTTTTCATATATTGTCCTAGAGAATAGTAAATTGCATGGCTTTTTACCCCATTTTTCTCAAGAAGTGTGCCTTAAACACACCCTACATTACTAGGGCTCCCTCCCTACGCTTGGTGGCTCACACCAATTCATAGGCGATGTTAATGGCCCTCCACTAAAAATATTCACCTGCCTCCACCGACCTCGAATTGTTTACAATGCCAGTGCGACACACCCGCCCCCTGGGACCACCCATCCTACCAGCACCAAAAAACAGACTATTAGCATATGCATAATAATTTTTCTGGTTACGCAGAGTGGTGGCTGGCACTTTTGGATACCAGGGGACAGACGCCACGCCACTCCCTTCTTCTTAAACTAGGTGCATGATGTAGGGTTTGATTTTTAAAAATGTACATCTTTCATCAAGTGCAGTGCATCCCATCAGCAGCACAGTCATCTGTGCTTTGCCATGCCTGCCGGCCGAGGCCAGCCCCTGGAATCTGCGGCACGCCTGTTGCTGATGTGAAAAACTTGGCAGTGGGTGGGGGGGCTCAGCAGGGCTTGTAGGGGCCCCCACATTTTGTGTAATGCCACAGATTGCCCTAAGCCCATCAGGAGGCTAGTGCCAAGTAGGCAGCAAGAAAATAATCTGTGTGATGAAGGGGAGTCTGAAAGAAAAATAAACAGATAGCAGCCGGGCACGAGACCTCAGTGCTTTGTGGCAGGCCAGGCACCCTCCAGCCAGAGTAAACCGGCTACAAGCAACTCAGATTAAAGTAAAAGAACAATAAAGAAACACAATAAACCTAACTAAAATAAATGTATGGAAAAAAAATGAACGGGAGTCAAATTAAATGTGAAAACTGGCGTCCAGTGGCATGGACATGAACTTATGGTTATGGATAATGTACACAACATTTGCACATAGAACACACAGGAACTGCACAACGCACAATTCTGCAATGAGCATTTGTGTACCTAAGGTCTGTGCAGAGTCTCCAGGCCTGGAAGACGCCCTCTCCCATATTTATATCTGGAAGTAACCTGCTGTTTATAAGTCGACATATGCCAGATACCTTCTGGGTACTGTGGAGGACAGTTTGTGCCTCTCAATCTCTGAGAAAGATCAACATTTTATACCAAAGTCTAGCCTTTCTGGACTGGGTTCCTCTCACTGATGGTACGACGTCCTTTCATCGCGGGATGTTTTTTCTCTGGGTTTTTACGGTGAATTCTTTGCTGAAAAATAAACTCATCACATTTTCGGGGGGTTGAGGGGTTGGAAAATATATTGATTGGGTGTGGGTGTTCGAAAATATATAAAAAATTAAAGGGGATGGCGGTTTGGGGTAAACCCCCTAAAAAATAAAATAAAAATAAAAATTCTATTAGTTTTTTTGTAAAGAAATCTGCAGTAAAAAAACAGCGAAAAAACATCCCACGATAAAATGACATGGAATCCTCATTGACGTAGTGGGTACGTCTTCCTACACCCCAGGGCACATTGCATTTTGCACCACTCCTTCCGCCCTTCATCAGGACTCACTTGCAAACTGTTGCACGGCGATGCCAATGGACGTGATCCAGGAGACACGGCCAGACAGCTCCTCGAAGTGCTGCACAAACTCCACGAAGAACACACCGAAGGAGCGGATCACCCCATAAACCAGCGAAGTCTGCATGAAGGCCGCGAGTACGATCATCCACCCCCAGCCGCCATCTGGGGGCTCAGGGTACACCTGGGGGGCCATTGCCTTGAAACCTAGATGGAAGAGGGAGAAGGGAGAGTTAACTACAGTCTCAGGGGAAGTAAAGTACAGTCCGTAATGGAGGTGTCCTAGATGAAGCTTCCTGGAATGGAGAGGATGGTGATGGGATGAGTGTAATTGTGCAGTTGGGGGAATAGAGCAGTGTTGGGATGGTCGACACTGTGCATGCCAACATGCCCCATTCCATTCAGGAGATGGTATTGCAATCTTGGCTTTTCTTTCCGTTGTGGGACTTTTAGTCGTTGATCTATAATGGGAACTTCAGGACTAAAAGTCTCAGAAGGTAAAGTAAAAAACAGAAGTGGACAACCATCTCCCAATGGAATGGGTTATGTTGGCATGTATGACATAGCTGGACGACATAGCATGTATGACATAGCTGGAACTAATGGGACTAAAACTTCCTGTGATGGAGTGGTCAGTGATTGAGCTGTACATGAAGGACGCTTCTGGTGATGGACTTAGTACTGACAGAAGAGCCTGTGTGGGGCTGCTAGGGATGGAGTTGGCACTGACAGAACAGCATGGGTGGGGCTGCTGGGGATGGAGTTGGCACTGAAAGAAGAGCCTAAGGTGGAGCTGCTGGGGTTGGAGTTGGCACTGAAAGAAGAGCCTAAGGTAGAGCTGCTGGGGATGGAGTTGGCACTGACAGAAGAGCCTGGGTTAGGGCCGATGGGGATGGAGTTGGCAAAGAGAAAAGTACCTGGGGTGGAGCTGCTCAGGATGGAGTTGGTGCTGGCAGAAGAGCCTGGGTGGGGCTGTTGGGATGGAGTTGGGACTTACAGAAGAGCGTGCGGTGGAGCTGCAGTTTATGGAGTTGGTACAGATAGAAGAGCATGGGTCGAAGTTGCTGGGGAAGGAGTTGCCCTGCTCTGAATGGTGCTGACAATAGAGCCTGGGTTAGGGCTAGTGGGGATGGACTTGGCAAAGATAGAAGAGGCAGGGGTGGAGCTGCACAGGGTGGAGTTGCGTAGATAGAAGAGCCTGGGGTGTGGCTGCAGGGATGGAGTTGGCGCACATAGAAGAGCTTGTGGTGCGCTCCTGGAGATGGATTCAGGGCTTTATGTGGGCCATGGCTAGCCAGGGCTCAGCCCTGGCAGCCACCAAATATTCTTTGACTTCACTTACCAAATGTCTTTAAATATAAGAGTGGCTATACTGCTCTTTGCCAGTAGATGTCCCCTTCAGTAATATTTAGAATTATAACATCAGTTAAAGAAATTTGAAATTAGGTAAACTGTAAGAGAATATATTTGTTTGATTTTTGCCACACATTGTATTAAAGTATGATCATTAGAATGTCTTTAATTAAGATGTACAAATAATTGATTTCTTTCAGAAGAACTGGTGTTATATTCTGTTATGTTATGTTGATTTATACCGTGCACTGCTACCACTCATCGGCGGTCTGTATTGACCTCTTTTGAGTTGATGTTCTGTTTTATATTTGAATATATTTATTTTGGTCCAAATTTATACACACATTAATAATCTTTGTTGTTTTATTGTGAATTGGTTAATTTAATCAACCTTACACAAAAGACAATACACAAAGAAACAAAGAGTAGGTACTATTTACAAGTTATTACATTTTAAAATCTAAAACAGAGAAAAAGAAAAACATCACTAAACTTAAAAAGAGTATCAGTATAATTCTAAAAGGTATGCCTATAAGGGCATGCTAATCAGTGTAATTCAGTTCAATTCAATAAGAAATAAAAAATAAAGAGTAGGCATATGTCCATCATCAGAAGAAATGCAAAATGTGAACTGCGGATCACAAATATCAGACTTCTCACACTAGCGAAACAGTGACATTTACTACCACCACCTTAAAGAGATTAAATCCATCAGGCTCATGAATTGCAGTGCATCACTAGTTAGTGGGTTCGCATGCCCACTCAAAACTCTTTCCCAAAAATTCTCATCAAGCAGTGACCGGTCGCTATGAACAAATACCGCAAAGCCTGTTTTCAACAGATTTAACCTAAGACGCAAAAACGGGTCCCTCCAAAAAGAGTTTCGAATTTCTGCAGGTATAGTGGGCCCACACCCAAGGGTTTATCGCATTCCCAAAAGGCTATTTTAAAGCCTTGAACTGCTGACTTTGCGGATTGTATCAATCCAGTCCTCTCTAAATAAAATCGTGTTAACCAAGAGCGGATTCTCTCTTAACAACTCTTCAGTCACATGCACACTGTCCAAGGCAGGTTTGGCAAAGATTTGCCGATCAAGAACAGGACCTGGAGCATTGGTTAGCAGCAGTGAATTCAAGTCTTTCGATATTGAATTGATGGGGGGGTACCAAAATATTTCTGAAAAAGGATATTTTCCATTTGTACCATACACACATTGATGAGAGACCTAATTCGTAACTTAGTGCTGCGATAGAAAGACAATCGGCAAGCTCAAAGCCCTTGTTTCCAGACGATGTTCTCCACTGAAGTGGGAGAATGGAACAAAAGGCTCCCACCAATCCCCTCAGACCCATGGCCTAGAGGATCGCGGCCCAGACACCCGCCACAAGAGGAGTTTGCCCATCTACCAGACGACCAAATACCCTGGTACAGGAACATACGGATGTGCCCACCAGCCTGCCCACCAGCCTGCCCTGCCCATGCCGACACCTGCGGCATTGATGAACTCGACTGAACCATTCAACAGTAAATGAACACATCGTTAGAGATGCCATGACGACCTAGCCAACGGTCAGCACACCCGTGCAAACATGCACACTGGACACTCCCACACCAATCCACACGAAGAACATATTCAGTGCTATGACGTAGGTGACGGACACACCCACTGACGCGCATCTTTATTATTTTTCACATAGGTTTTTCAAAATGCAGAAACGCAAGACGCACAATGAACTCATCTAAAATGCTTGCTGACGCTTCTCCTACCCCATGCATTGCAATGAGAAATATAACGAAGACATGATACTGGGGATAAAGCAATATGATACCATAACCTAAAGCGCCGTGCATCAAACATCCCCACCTATGCACCAGGCCCAAGTAGGCCGCAAGCAAGAGCCTCCATGAACATTGAACGAGCAAGAGTACAATTGCTGACCCTGCAGAATGAGCCCGGCGAGAGCAGACAGTCAAGGGCACAATGTTGCAAACTCGCATATCACAAGCCGATGCCAAGGTCACACCTGCAAACTAAGCCAGGCACACAGTGGAAAATGCAATATTAAATGTGCAGAATTCTGCCTCAACCACGGTCTCTCCTCACGTGACCAAGCCGAACCTGACAGGGTGCCAGGCCCAGGAGGAGGGAGGCGCCTGGATCCCACGTTTTAAGACACAGGCAGATACAATTAAGCGACTCAATGGACATCTGCGGCGGTGGGAGTAGTCTGCCCTCCAGCATATAAATAAATCCTCGCATTGTCTGCACATACCCATAGTGATACATTGTTGCAAATGACAGGTGCACCGCGAGCTGGGAACAGCGATGGTCCCAGACTGGGGGGCTCGCGAGTGGACCAATCAGAACATAGGGCTCTTATCACTGACGCCATTAACATTAGCCAATCCTCAGGGGTCTTCATGTAACAGTTTTCATGTATCTAATTGAAGGGACAACCCAAGTATACCACCTGACTGACTCTCAACCACTAACAGCGCTCTCTATACGTATGCTATACTAACCCTACCACTCGAGGAACCAATCCAGAGTGGCGATAGGTTTTTTGCTAACTTTCCCAGGTGACGCAAGTAGCGCATCATACTAAGGTAAAAAGGGCCTGCGAGCCCCACGATTGGAGAGAGAGTGTCAGGACGGACGCGTACGATCCTTGACCCATCCCTGCCGTTTTGTTTAATAAACAGCAGAATCACCTTGCTTCTTGCGTGTGCCTCATACTCATTTTTGGGATACGCGGGAGGAGTTGGGGCCTCCCTGCCCGGAGGTCCACGGACAATTTCCCCCCGACAAGTTGGAGGCACTGCTGAGATCTGTTTGAGATCTGCTTGTATTTTATTTTTCCGAGTGCTCCCGTTGCGAGGAGGCCCGGTGGCACGGCCCCCTCTGCCGCTGCCCCCTTTTGAGGACTACAGGACCATCGCGGAACTGCGAGAAGACCGGACAGCGCAATCCGGATATTGGCCTTCGGCAGCCGGTTGAGAAGTATCCCGCCCGCGGTTGGCGAGTGTCCAGACATGGTCCAGACCAGGGGAGGTGGCGAGCCGCTTGAAGGGGTGCACGCAGTCGAGCGGCCCCGCATCAAGAGAACTTGGTGAGTATGCCACGCCCAACAAGCAATGTGAAATTGTGAGGGAGGGGGGAGGAATAGCATACGGGAGGCGGGAGGTGTTACACAGGTGCACGGCGAAGGTTTGATAAATTAGTGTTGACGGTGAAGTGAATGGTAGCTGGACAAGTGCAAGAGCAGTCCGCTACGTTACGGGAGAGGAGGGGGCGGAGCACGAAAACATCACGTGCGGCCGCTCGTAGACACTGATTGGCCTAGGTCGCGACCACGTGTAAGGGTGTGTGTGTGTGGTTTCCTACGATTTGGTGATTATTGATCAATGAGTAGATGAGGATCCCTATTGATCGAGAAGGAAACTCGATAGATAGATGACGTTTCCCTGTAGGCGGTAGCTAGCTGGTTGCCTAATACGGAAGATAATTGGCTGGTTAAGCCCTCCTGTCGAGGGGCGTATCACACGCGAGGCAACGCAGCGTGCCCAGTCCGATTATATTGTTGATTACCTTGTTCCAGGCGTGACAGGAAGACAGCTGTGGGGTTAACAGGGGGAGGTTGCAAGCGTATTTCGTACTTTTAAGAACGTGTAAAGAACTTACCAGTAGTTTTTGAAGAGATTGGTGACGTCACCAGTAGGGCTTTCATAGGATATCTCGAACACAAGGCATTTTTTCGGAGAGTGGTGGGGAAGAGAATAATGGTAAGGGAGTGGAGACGGAGGTAAACGGTAACGAGTAGATCGGGGAAAGGTGAAAAGGGGGACGTGGCTGCGCACGGAGAACGCCGGCCACGACAAGTGAAGAAAGAGGAGGAGGGGTAAAAGAAAGTAGGACGGCTGTATAAGGACGTTACACGGGGCACACAGCCGCAGGGGGCTACGTGCGCCTCGGCCGCGGGGGGCCGTAAAGGTGTTCGGTAAAGGAAGAAAAGAAAGAAAAGAATATACAAATGCAAATGCTATATTTTACGATTTTTCCTTAGCGGACAATCGCAAGTCCCCAAAATTACGGGGCCAGGTAAAGATCTAAGATTGTATAGCGTACACTGTTAGCAAGATAACCGCTACCAAATAGGGGTAGGATAACAAGCAAAGTGCTACCATGTCATACGGGACAGGATCGGGAGGGTGGGGGAACACCCTCACTACCCCGCTACAGCATATATGTAAAACACTGTCACCCCATAGGGAGAAACTGATCAAATATAGCATACAATGGACACAGGGGACGGACAACAAAAAAGAAATGGAAATATGGAAGAGGAGATTACTGTCAGAAACGACCAGGAAATACGAAGAAGGGAGGATGATAGAGGGTATATTAGAGTGGGAAAGAGCGAGATGGGAAAGGAAGAAAGAAGAAGAAAGGATAATGGAAAAGATGAGTAGTGAAGTAATGGAGGAATTGAAAAAGAAAAGAGGAAATTGGTAGAGAAATAGCGGAGAAAAATGAAGGGGAAAGAGAAGATAAGAGAGCGGAGAGTGAAGTAAGGAGGTATGTATACAGAGACACAGAAGTAGCAACAACATCAGCACAAAGGGGAGCAATTGGTAAAGAAGAAAAGGGAGGAACGGATCCAATAGATTTAAAAACAGTAACGATTAGGGGGAAAAAGACAGATTGGGGGTTGCCATTTATGGATGACTTTTGCAGTGAGGAAGGAGAAGGAATGGAGAAGGAAGGAAGAAACAGTGAAAGGGAAAGCTTAGATAAATTATACATCACCCGGACAAATAGAGAATCATCATGGATCTGCAGGAGAAAGGAAGAACTGGATGGAAGTGAGGAGGAAGAGCAAGGAATGGCGGAAAGGCAGACACGTGCAGCTACACCCTCACCATCCCGTCCAACATGCTCCACTACCTCACGCTCATTACGTGCAACATGCCCACCTAAACTTGCACCCTTCCCCCACGAACTGACACCCTATGCAGGCAGGCTTAGAGACCTCCCTGGACGCAGGCAGGGAGAACGAATACACACGCCCACATTAAATAAAGGAAATGATAAAAGAAGGGGAAGAGAGGGAGGAGAAACAGTTACGAGCAGGGGAAATATGGACCACATTGACGATGTAGAAGACAGGGAAGAAGAGGAGGGGTGCACGATTTCGATTTTGTGGAACCCAGGGGGCCAAACAGGACACAACTTAATGCCACTTCTGGAGAGGGGAGGGGTTAGACCACAATACGTCCCTTGGAAGCATGCAGACAAGGAAAATATAAAGTGCAGGCTCCCATCATTAAAATGGATATATGAAATGGAAAAACACACCGCAGGACAGAAACTGGCAGTGGGGGATGTAAAGGGCCTTCTAATATCAATATTGGGGGATGCAGCAGATGACATCTGGAAGAGAGCAGGCTTCCCCGGGGTCACAATAACAAACACATCACACGATGGGGCACCATTCTCAAACTGCAGACATGCATCATGGCAAGCGCTGAGGGTACAGTACCCAGACACATCAGACATAGGAGCAATTACCTCACGCAAGATGCGTGAGAACGAAAATCCTGTTGATTATATCCAGGAAATTCAAGACAAGTGGCGTATGGAAACTAGAGAACAATGGGACAAAACACCAGCAATATTCTATCATATACTAATACAAGGGCTCCCAGAAGCAGTTCAGAAACAACTGAAGAAGGTAGTGGGGATGGAAGCAAAAGCATGGCCAGAAATACAACTGACGATAGTACATCATTGTAGGACATGGCAAGAAAAGATGAAACAAAAGGAAGAGGATAGAAAAACGGAAGAGGCTAAATTGGTACAGAAAGAAACTTACTAAATACACGATGGAAGGTGCACTAATAACTACACCTGCAACAATGACTCAAAACCCCACACAAGTAGTGGCTGCACAAGATCCCTCCCAAATACAATCATCACAGATTGTAACACAACAGCTGCCACCACCCCAACCATACATGACTAACATGGGAGGAGGATACTCAACGCCAGGAGCTGGATATTATAATTACAACAGGGGAAGGGGAGGAATGATGAGGGGGAGGGGATACGGCTATAACACACAACAGCAAGGGGGAGGATTTAGAAATTTCTACCCCACCGGGCAACAAGTATACCAGGACAATTCAGGAAGCTTTCCATGGCAGAACAGGGAACCACCGGTATGTTGGATTTGTGGATTAGTAGGGCACATGTCACGCACATGTAGAGTGAGACCAGGCACACCATCATGGGAAGAACAGGGACAACAAGGGCCTACAAGGGAACAACAGGACATCCAACAACAGCAGGCACTGCAACCGGGAAATGTGCAGCAACAACTAGTAACACAACAACAGCCACAGGCATATTCACTGCCACAACAACAGGTAGCGATAACACAACAACCCCAAGTGCAGCAAGTACAGCAACCTGCCCAAATTCAAGACCATAACATAAACTCTACCAATACACAACTACAGCAAACACAACTGGGAAGGGTGACGGTCCTGGGACACGACCCTTACACAGGAAGTGGTCAATCATTATACCCACAATAGGACAGCCCACAGACGGCCTTGGTGTGTCCCATCCTGTCGGTAACACCTGATAGTGCGGAGGAACCACGCATAGAGGTAACGATAGGTGACAAAAAATTATCATTCCTTGTTGACACCGGGGCGACCCGGTCTTGCATAAGGGAAGGTAAATTTAAGATGTCAGGTGAAGCCATGAACACCCAAGGATTCTCTGGGGCTAGGGGGTTGGTTCCTTTTACTGATAACATTCCCTTACCAATAGGGGATTATGTCATGTCCGTCCCGCTTTTATATTCTAGGGCCTCACCAGTAAACATACTGGGGAGAGACATAATGAGCAGGTTGAATATGACGATCTCCTTTACGGAGGACGGCATAATTTGTTCCACTCCAGGAATAAACATGCTCACTGCACGACAAATTATGCAAGCATACTGTGGACAGACAGTGATTAGGGCTGAGCCAGTAGATGGTGAACTGTTCCAGTACGGAACAGACATGGCATTTGCATGTATGCCAGGAATAGAAGGAAAGATCTGGAGGAGGCCAGCAGCCTATTTGTTTAGACCAGAAACACCAGCCAATGAACCAGAAGGAAAGGTGATTTCAGTGAGCATAGAGAGCATTGTAGCAACTGCTGATTATATCGCAGTACATGCCCAAGACAGAGAAGGAAGAGCATGGAGGGCAGTGATAGCCCTAGCAGAGGGATGCAGGCTCACCCAGGTGTCAGACGAGGAGCTCTTCTCAGAAGAAAAGGAAGAAGGTGAAATGGTATTTATGATGAGTGTAGAAATATGGCTAAGAGTGACATACAAACAAGTGGCACAGAAAATTGCAATGGCACTTGAAGCCCCCACATCCACCCCAGTTCCCTTCTTTGAGGAGGATATGGCAAAAGTACCAACATCATTATGGACTACTAGTCCCTATGACGTGGGGTGCATAAAAAGCATAGGGGGAGTAAGAATAAAATTGAAAAAAGGTGCAATACTCCCCAGAGTGAAGCAATACCCACTATCAAAAGAGGCAGATGAGGGCATATATGAAACAATAACAGCCCTTATAAATAATGGCATATTGGTACCATCAGAATCACCATGTAACACAGCTGTATACCCAGTGCGCAAAGCTAAAGGAGGGTCTTGGCGCTTCATCCAGGACCTCAGGCCCTTGAACAACATAGTGGAAGCAGAATACCCCATAGCAGCAAACCCGGCCACAATATTGTGTGGCATTCCAGCAGAGGCATCACGATTTACAGTGATAGACCTCAAAAATGCCTTTTTCTCAATACCCCTGCACCCAGACTCACAAGATCTAACAAGCTTCACGTACAGAAACACAAAATGGAAACACACCAGATTGCCACAAGGGTACTGCGAGTCACCCTCAATTTTCAACAGAGTAATACACATGGACTTGGGTAACATTGAAGTGGAAAGCACAGTGTTGCAGTATGTTGATGACATAATAATTTGCAGCACAAGCGAAAAAAGATGCAGAGAGGACTCATTGAAGATGCTGACAATATTGGCTGAAAAGGGTTACAAGGTAGACAAAGAAAAGTTACAGTACTGTCAGGAACAGGTACTATACATTGGTCAGCTCATATCCCAATACGGAAGAAAGATTGCACCACAAAGAGCACAGGCCATTTCAAAAACGCCGTTGTCCCAAACAGTGAGGGAACTGCAGCAGTTCCTGGGACTGTGCAACTACTGTAGAGCATGGGTATTTGATTACAGCTCATACATAGGACCCCTACTTGAGGCATTAAAAGAAGCTAACAAAGGGGAGAAAAAATTGGGGTGGACAATGGAAATGAAAGAGGCCTTTGATGAACTGAAAGATGCAATATCAACTGCTCCGGTACTGGCCACCCCAGATTATGAACAACAATTCTTTATATTTTCACATTGCGACTCAGCAGTAATGAAAGCAGTGTTGGCTCAAAAAACAAGCATGGGTTACAAACCAGTAGCGTTTTACAGTGGTCACTTGGATCCTGTGATGTTAGGACATTTCCCTTGCGAACAAGGTCTCGCCGCAGCTGCCTTTGCGGTAGAGAAAGCATCATCAATCACAATGGGGTGCCCAACCACACTATTTGTGGAACATGCACTATTTGCAATATTGAACAAGCCTAAGTCCACACTAACCACGCAGAGGGCGTCAGGTTATGAGATCATCTTATCTAGACCAGAATTATCAATTGTTAGATGCAGCACAGTTAATCCTGCAAGGTTTATAGTGGAAGTAATTGAGGAAGGAGACTATGCACATGATTGTACACAGACTACCGAAATGTACTCATGTACTAGAAAAGTTGAAGAGAACGCACTAGATGGAGGAGAGCTCTTGTTCATTGATGGGTCATCAACAATAGACCAAAGTGATGGGATAAGAAGAACTGGGGCAGCAGTGGTAAAAATGACAGAGGAACTGGTGTGTGTGGCGGTGAAATGCGTACAATTACCACAACATTACTCTGCTCAAGCAGCAGAATTGGTTGCACTGATCTTGGCGTTGAAGGAAAGCTTTGACAAAAGAGTGACTATATATTCAGACAGCGCATATGTCACGTCTACTGTCCACTCAGGATTGTCCAAATGGAGGAGAAGAGGGTTTAGGAGAGCTGACGGCACCCCAGTGCAACATGCTCTCTTATTGGCTGAACTAATTGAAGTAGTAAATGACCCCCAAGAATTAGCTTTGGTCAAATGTACCGCACACACTAATGGAGAAGATCATATCTCAAAAGGAAATGCAGCTGCAGACGCACATGCGAAATATGCTGCATATTTTGGTGAGATATGGAACCCCCCAGAGTCAGAGAGAGGGAGGGGGATAGCTAGAGAGATGTTGATAAGAGAAGGGTACACCCATCTCCCAGACACACAGATAATGGAGTTACAAGCGGCTGCACCAATGGCAGAAAAAGAAATATGGGTAAAAAGAGGATGTACAATGTCACCAACTGACGCACTATGGCGCCAGGGTAACACTGGAAAGATGGTAATGCCATTGGCACTATTGAACACCGCCCTGAGCCAACTCCACCACCCAGCCCACACAGGCAAGGAAGTTATTGCAGCACGAATTAGGGAAGATTGGTTCTGTCCCGAGTTAAATTCCCATGTGACAAATTTTATCAGCAATTGTCTCACATGTCAACAGTTTACGGCCGGTTACACACTGAAAGTGATAAAAGGTACTATACCCCGGCCAGAGGGACCCTTCCTGCACATCCATATTGACTACGTTGATATGATCAACATATGTCAAGGAAATAGGTATATGATTGTAGTGGTATGCCCATTCTCCAGGTGGATTGAGGCAGGACCCTGCTCACATCCAGATGCATTTAGAGCAGCTAAATTTCTTGTGAGGGAGGTTTTCCCCAGGTGGGGAGTGTGCGAGGTCTGCGGTCGGATAATGGCCCGCATTTCGCTAATGAAATGTTCCAGCACATCACATCCTTACTGAACATCAAGCATAGATTTGCATGTGCATATCACCCACAGGCCAACGGTATATGCGAACGCCTGAATGGCCTACTGAAGGAGGCAATTGCAAAGATACAGCAAACAACAAAGAAGAGTTGGTTGTATTGCCTTCCACTAGCTCTATTTGAGCTGAGGAATAGACCAGGCTCCGACCACCACCTCACTCCTCATGAGGTGGTGACCGGACGACAAATGCGCCTTCCTCTAACGCCAACATCAAGGGCATTGACAGACTATGAAAACACTGCAACTTGGTGATGAAATGTACCAATATGTGTCTTCTTTGATTACTAGTGTAGTGTTTGTGTCTCAACAGCTCGAGCGCACGCGGGGCGCGTCTAAGAGTGATCAACAAGAAGACGCGGATAAAGAATTGGAAAAGGAAAAACTGTGCAAAATTGCTAAAGGTGACCACGTGCTACTCCGCAATTTCAATAGAAAGTGGAACAGCCCACGCTTCACTGGCCCCCACCTGGTAGAGGAGGTATCTACGAGAGCAGTAAAGTTGGAGGACAAACGTGCTTGGAATCACCTACACGACGTAAAGATCTGCAAACTCCAGACCTGCCCTAGCGTCACCGACAGGGCCATTGGAAGAACAGCAACAGCGTCACCCACGGAGGAAGAGACTTCTACCACAGCTGACGACCTAAGTGTCTCCATACCCCGCCACCCCCCAGATTCCCCAGAGACAACTACTGAAATAGAAACTGGTAATTGCCATACCGCCCACCCCATGGTCACACGATCAAAGAGTAAAGAGACTTCCGCCAGTTGAGCCCCAAACCCTCTGCCCATCGACCCCCTACCCACTACAGTAACCACCCAATTGAAGGACATTGTCTTGCACATATACACATGTAAACACTTGAATGTTCTCTTTTTTTCTTTCTCGCACATGCAGGTACCGCGTATTATTGTATTGCTAAGAAAACAGATAACTAACAAAGTTCATTGCCCAGGAGTAGATGCTACCCTCAGACGATAACTACCCTGAAGAGCTATCACACCAATTTGTCTATCACATAAAAAGGCCAGAGTACCTGAAAAGAAGGAGGGTACGTGTCTACTACACAGCATTTATCTTGGCCATAGAACAATCAATGCCCCATCTTCACCAATACTTGCCTGCCCTAAGAGATAGATCGCTTAGATTGGCGTGGGAACAGCTCTTCGCCTGGGCACTGAACGACTACTTGATAGGGAGAGCTTGAAAACAACAACTAACACTAATAACAAGCATATTGAGAATTTTCAGGCGGGCAACTTTAACGTCGCAAGAATAAGCTGCCGGACTGCAGCAAGGTAAGAGCAAAATGCCGGTGAGACTAGCCTCTGTAATAAAGATGATAGGGATTTTGATGATCACCGGGTTTTTGGCTGCCTCTGTATTGCAGAAAAGTTATGCTATCAATATTTTGGCTGTACCCAAACTTAATATACCCCCACCCACGGCTGCAACAGGTGTTACGTCAGGTGGTACTAGCAAGATTGCACATAAGGGAAATAGAGTTAGACGCAGCACATACTCAGATAATAAAGGTATTGACAACTACATAACAGATTCAGCACACGTCTCGAACAACATGTGGTACCAACACATGACCCAAATAGGTAAGCAGACAACAGAAGACAGCTGCTACGTTTGCTCATTGATCCCATACGCTATGAGCGCTTCTCGAACATTCGTTGCCACGGAAATAGATGAAAAGACAGTACGATGTATAGTATACTTGGCGCTGTTCCAAACGAAAGGGAGACGGTGGTGAACTTGGTATGGAAAACGCGAGACACATATCCATACGAAAACAACTTCCTCAAGACTTATTTGAGTTACCACAAGACCAGTTTGCATGCTGAAGCATTCAGATACATGACAAGTGACCCTGAAAAGGGAGAAACAAAGAAAGTAACACTACAATACCTACCATGTGACTGGTACGCCACTGAAGTTCCTGGTAAACAAGGATGTTGGGAAAGACCACTGGTAACAATAACAGGGAAGGTGTACATGGACAACAAATGGGACATAGGAGTGGTTGGCAGCAACATGGTAACAAGAGAAAATATTACAACTATTAATGAACACAATGACAGATGTTGGACGATTTGGATCAAGTACGTACCCATGCTAACGTGGATAGAGAAAGATGAAGACCCAATAACCATACTGCCGCTGTCTGCACCTAAGGTATGCTACCAACATAGAGGAGAAGTGGACGTGGGATACAACACCAACTGTGCAAGCGTGATGGAGTTACCTGAGGGGGGAGCAGGAACAGAAGTATTAATGGACCATTACTGGGCCTGCGGAGACAAGGCATACCACACACTGCCCCCTCTATGGAATGGTGTATGTACAATGGTACACGTTAATGTACCATCACTAGTGGTGCCCCAGAAACATGTGAACGTGGCGAACTTCCCTAAAATGGATGAAGGAAAGAAGAGGAAGAAGAGATCTGTAAAACCTCAGAAGGGGCCAGAGAACGAAGACAACAACAACAACAATGTCCCGAGTAGAAAGAAAAGACAAGGGGAACCTCTGACAGGAAATTACCTATGGGGAAGGTCGGAAACAGCACTCACTTCAATCCCACCAGAACACAGACTATTCAGCAGAGCAGCAATGTTCTTCTCGTCAATAATACATCCGGGACTACAAGCTTACGCAAACGCAAAATGGCTCCAGATAACTCGATGGGAGCTAATGATGACAATTAATTCTACAGTAAATGGATTCAACGCAATAAAAGAGGAACTGCGAGCAGTGAGGATGGTAGCACTACAGAACAGATATGTACTGGATCTCCTTACAGCAATGGAAGGAGGAGTTTGCGCAAAGATAGGACAATCATGCTGCACATTCATTCCTGCTAACGATGCCGACAATGGTACACTGACAAGCAGTATCACAACTGGCCCAGATGCACTCCAAAATGATGGAAGAAAGTAAAGGAGTGAAGAAGGATGACAGCTGGTTTTCACTGTTATGGTCATGGATGCCATCTTGGCTGTCGGACGGACTGAAGATTATAGTTGGATGCATAATACTGGCTGGAGCTGCACTGATCATAATAAGATTTTGGAAGGCCCGGAAGGCACGCACCACAGACGAAATGATCGAAATGGTTGGTATGCACCCCTTGATGCCGGCAGATGATGGCCAGCACACAGGCACAATAATAAAAGAGAGAGAAAAACTGCGTAAACAGATCATCACCAACCACCTGGACCCACCATCTGTGAAGCTCGAAAACCCAAGAAACCCAAGGAGCTACATAGGGAAATGGGTATACTGCACACCTGGAGGAACCTGTGTATATATGTATTGGTCATTTGAAGACCATGTCAACCACTATGGACATTTGTGAGGAGTAACTAAAATATGGAGAGTAAGAGGAGATAAGGAAAAAGATATGTTTGTGGTCGACAAGTCGACCAGAGGGGGGACTGAAGTGGGAGAATGGAACAAAAGGCTCCCACCAATCCCCTCACACCCCTGGCCTAGAGGATCGCGGCCCAGACACCCGCCACGAGAGGAGTTTGCCCATCTACCAGACGACCAAATACCCTGGTACAGGAGCATACGGATGTGCCCACCAGCCTGCCCACCAGCCTGCCCTGCCCATGCCTACACCTGCGGCATGGATGAACTCGACTGAACCATTCAACAGTAAATGAACACATCGTTAGAGATGCCATGACGACCTAGCCAACGGTCAGCACACCCGTGCAAACATGCACACTGGACACTCCCACACCAATCCACACGAAGAACATATTCAGTGCTATGACGTAGGTGATGGACACACCCACTGACGCGCATCTTTATTATTTTTCACATAGGTTTTTCAAAATGCAGAAACGCAAGACGCACAATGAACTCATCTAAAATGCTTGCTGACGCTTCTCCTACCCCATGCATTGCAATGAGAAATATAACGAAGACATGATACTGGGGATAAAGCAATATGATACCATAACCTAAAGCGCCGTGTATCAAACATCCCCACCTATGCACCAGGCCCAAGTAGGCCGCAAGCAAGAGCCTCCATGAACATTGAACGAGCAAGAGTACAATTGCTGACCCTGCAGAATGAGCCTGGCGAGAGCAGACAGTCAAGGGCACAATGTTGCAAACTCGCATTCCACAAGCCGATGCCAAGGTCACACCTGCAAACTAAGCCAGGCACACAGTGGAAAATGCAATATTAAATGTGCAGAATTCTGCCTCAACCACGGTCTCTCCTCACGTGACCAAGCCGAACCTGACAGGGTGCCAGGCCCAGGAGGAGGGAGGCGCCTGGATGCCATGTTTTAAGACACAGGCAGATACAATTAAGCGACTCAATGGACATCTGCGGCGGTGGGAGTAGTCTGCCCTCCAGCATATGAATAAATCCTCGCATTGTCTGCACATACCCATAGTGATACATTGTTGCAAATGACAGGTGCACCGCAAGCTGGGAACAGCGATGGTCCCAGACTGGGGGGCTCACGAGTGGACCAATCAGAACATAGGGCTCTTATCACTGACGCCATTAACATTAGCCAATCCTCAGGGGTCTTCATGTAACAATTTTCATGTATCTAATTGAAGGGACAACCCAAGTATACCACCTGACTGACCCTCAACCACTAACAGCGCTCTCTATACGTATGCTATACTAACCCTACCACTCGAGGAACCAATCCAGAGTGGCGATAGGTTTTTTGCTAACTTTCCCAGGTGACGCAAGTAGCGCGTCATACTAAGGTAAAAAGGGCCTGCGAGCCCCACGATTGGAGAGAGAGTGTCAGGACGGACGCGTACGATCCTTGACCCATCCCTGCCGTTTTGTTTAATAAACAGCAGAATCACCTTGCTTCTTGCGTGTGCCTCATACTCATTTTTGGGATACGCGGGAGGAGTTGGGGCCTCCCTGCCCGGAGGTCCGCGGACGGCCCAGCCGGCCCCGGGAGAATTTCCCCCCGACACCAACTTTTCCCAGTTCACCTGTCTTAATAGGTGGCTAATTTCAATGGCATATAAAAGTGCCAGAACAACTTTGAGCCGATAGCACTCTAGCAAAGGAATAATGGAGAACCTACAATATCTGCTTCTATTGCGCTTCAGTTTCTTTGGGTTTCAATCTAGTTACCACTTGCTCCACAGTAGGAGAGGCCACAACGTCACACCCAAGATCGTTGCTGGTACCACCGCTGATCCGTGCAAGTTCAGGTATGGTTATGGTCCTTATTAGGGTTTTTAGTAAAACAAATATTCATCTTTCCTACAGTGAATACTAGTTCATTTTCCTCTGCATATTTACTAATTTCCGTGAACAGCTGTTGCAGCCCTCATTGAGGATGATCTACTACCATGGCATCAATGGCATTGGCAAGCCAGTAGATCTTTATAGTACCAATTTTAGGAGGACCGAATGCAAAGGGCAATAAATAGTTGGTCAGGTTTTACAAGTAAAGATTGAACAGGAAGGGGGCCAGGGCACAACCCTGCATAAACCCTCTAAAGTAATACAATGATTTGGTTAGATTCCGCTGCCTGTGCAAACGCACCTGTATGGTGGCATCTTCATGCAAGCGGATTAGGATGAACTGTATTTAAATACATCTTTTAAACTAGAATGTGTTCACTTTCATAGCATATATGTAAACTCGATTGGCTCTATTAGGCCACTCCTTTAATTACACAGGCAACTCCTCTTTTAAAGCTTTATAAGCTGTTTGGGATTTGATGTGGCGCAAGACCCTTTTAGGCTCTGCACCCAAATTTTTGATCACGGGGCAGTAGAGAACCCGCCTCGATTTCCTTTCCAATTAAAGCACTGGGTGGAGTTGGCGCCGACAGAGGAGGCGGCGGGGTTGGATGGGGTTCCACGTTCACAGAAGGTGGCCTAGACGCTGTCTGTGTGGAGAGCATGGGGAAAGGAGCTGTCCACAGTCCGCGACACACTTGCTGAACTTAGAGTTGTGCCGTGACTCGAGTTTAACACAAAAAGTGCCCGCCCTAACATGGGCACGATATAGGAACACAGTGTACCCATTTAGCTAAACAGTGGCTGGCAAAAGTATCGCACGCTTCAAACTAGCGATATCATCACTCGCTGTTGACACATGATTGCTTGCCTTGGACCTTGCCTCTGGCAACTTGGCCGAGCATAGTCCAGGGCAATCCACAAACTGGCGAGTGGGGGAGTGTCTGGGTGAGAGTTGCTATAGACAATAGGGTAATAGGCAATGAGACACTGTGACGGGTAGAGGGAGCAAGGTATAGAATGCTGGAGACTGAGACATAGTGAGGGGGTTACAGAGAGTGAGGACTAGTGATGGGCAATGACGAATAGCGAGGGGTATAGTGAGCGAGGAATAGAGTGATGGGCAATGAGGCAGAGCGAAGGGGTATAGTCAGCGTGGAATAGAGTGATGGGCAATGAGGCAGAGCGAAGGGGTATAGTCAGCGTGGAATAGAGTGATGGGCAATGAGGCAGAGCGAAGGGGTATAGTCAGCGTGGAATAGAGTGATGGGCAATGAGGCAGAGCAAAGGGGTACAGTGAGCGTGGAATAGAGTGATGGGCAATGAGGCAGAGCGAAGGGGTATAGTGAGCGAGGAATAGAGTGGTGGGCAATGAGGCAGAGCGAAGGGGTATAGTCAGCGTGGAATAGAGTGATGGGCAATGAGGCAGAGCGAAGGGGTACAGTGAGCGTGGAATAGAGTGATGGGCAATGAGGCAGAGCGAAGGGGTATAGTGAGTGTGGAATAGAGTGATGGGCAATGAGGCAGAGCGAAGGGGTATAATCAGCGTGGAATAGAGTGATGGGCACTGAGGCAGAGCGAGGGAGTATAGTGAGCATGGAATAGAGTGATGGGCCATGAGGCAGAGCGAAGGGGTATAGTGAGCGAGGAATAGAGTGATGGGCCATGAGGCAGAGCGAAGGGGTACAGTGAGCGTGGAATAGAGTGATGGGCAATGAGGCAGAGCGAAGGGGTATAGTGAGCGTGGAATAGAGTGATGGGCAATGAGGCAGAGCGAAGGGGTATAATCAGCGTGGAATAGAGTGATGGGCACTGAGGCAGAGCGAGGGGGTATTGTGAGCATGGAATAGAGTGATGGGCAATGAGGCAGAGCGAAGGGGTATAGTGAGCAAGGAATAGAGTGATGGGCAATGAGGCAGAACGAAGGGGTATAGTGAGCGAGGAATAGAGTGATGGGCAATGAGGCAGAGCGACGGGGTATAAAGCGGCAGGAATGGAGTAATGGCACTGAGACAGTGTGCAGGGTATAGAGAGTCAGGAATAGACAGATGGGCAATAAGATCTAGCGAGGTTGTGTAAGGGGTCAGGAAAAGAGTGATGGGCATTAAGATCTAGTAAGGAGTGTAAGGAGCCAGGATTAGAGTGATGGGCGATGAGGATGAGTGAAGCGGTATAAAGGGCCAGGATTAGAGTCATGGCACTGACACAATGTGCAGGATATAGAGAGTCAGGAATAGAGTGATGGGCATTAACCCACAGTAAGGGGTATAAGTAACCAGGACTAGAGTGATGGGCAATGAGCCACAGTAAGGGGTATAAGAACCAGGAATAGAGTGATGGGCACTGAGCCACAGTAAGGGGTGCAAGGAACCAGGACTCGAGTGATGGGCAATAGACAGAGAAAGTGGTATACGGAACCAGGACTAGAGTGGTGGGCAATGAGACAGAGTGAGGGGTATACAGAGGGTCAAGACTAGAGTGAGGGGTACAGAGACAGAATAATGCCTAAATCGGTATATGGGTAGAGTGATGGGCGCTGAGCTAGAGGGGGGTGTATAGAATGACAGTGATAAAGTGACGGGGTATAGGGAGGCATGGATAGGGTGGTGGGCGTGAGAGGAAAGGGCATAGGGAGCTAGAACCTAGTTAGGTTCATGGACGCTACTGTCAGGGGCACAGCCATAAGATTAAATCACACAAGATTTTGATGAGGTAAGAGAAAGGGGCATGCATATAGGTGAGGGTATCCAGTAAGGGCAATAGGGTGACTGGTATGGACAAAGGGCCATATGGAGTAATGCTCATAAGTAGCTCCTGTGGAGTGAGGAGCGCGAGAGAGAGGGCACATGAAGAGTGGGCTACAGTCAAAGAAAGTAACTAGGCACGGATAAATGGAGGGCTTATGGCGGTAGAGGAAATTATCTCACATAGCTTTGTCAAGTTCAGGTTGCAATTCCACAAGTAAATAAATAAATAAGTGCCGGTTCAACCCTGCATACAACTGAGGACAATACAGTGCCATTCCATTGCGTAATATTAACTCATACTATTATAGCGCTAAGTAGCGGGGCAGAACGCGCTATATACAACCAGATATCTTTATTACATAGACCGTGACATTGGAATAGGGCGAGAAGAACATGCAGGCAGAGATAGTAAATAAAAAGGAAGTGGGGGAGAACACTGGAGTAAGGGACAGGAAGTCTGGGTATAGTCATGGGTCCTCGTATAAATGGGAGAGAGGGCGGCGCTGTGGGGGCGGGGGTGGGGTGAGGGGGAGACTATGGCACAGAGGACAAGAAGACCATGACCAGGTGAAGAGGAGAACAGGAAGCGACACGCGATACAACAAATAGAGGGCAGAAAGAAAATATACTAGTACAAAGGGCAGTAAAGAGAAAAACAGCCCAGGTCAAGCGGCCCGGAAGCGGCACACGGCGCGTTATACATGACAGGACGAAAAGTGCCGGAGAATAAAATGGCGCGGTAAACACCAACAGGGGAAAGGCCTGGGTGCAGAGGGTCTTGCCGTGGGTCCACCTGTTCTCTGCCGCCTCCCTGCGCTCTGGCGCCTCTCAGCCCCGTCCTCCACCGACGGCTCCGGCGCCAAATGACAAGCCAGGCGCGCGTGTCCCGGCCCGCCTGCCCTCTCCCCGCCCACATGAGGAGACACGGCGAGGCCGTGGGCCGGCCCTTCGCGGGTCCTCCACACGGGAGTCGCGTGCCTCGCCGATGCGTGTGGCGTTTCCCGGATGCGCACACCACCCCGGGCCCCGCGCTGCTAGGCGCCGCCTGCCCCGCGCTGTGGAGGCTGTGCGCGGGTTCCTGGAATGGAGGGCGCTACAGCAGGTGCAGGCCAGGATGCCCTGGCTGAGCGGCGCTGCTGGTCGGACTGCAGAGCTCTGCCAGAGCTGTGCGTGTTAGATTTGTGGAATAACACACAGTTGGGGGGTGTGGGGAGACTCGGTCTCAATAATGGAACAGCAGGGGGTGACGCAGGTCCGGATCGAGATGAACTGGCAGAGCAGACCGTTCATCTAACCCTGATGCAGTGCTGCAGTTCAAGATTGATCTAACTGCCAAGATCAGAGCAGGGCAATTTCTAGCCAAATTGCTGCACAGTGTGCCCCACACTGGCTCTCGTCACTCCCAAAGTACACCTCCGTCGTGCGACAAACCCCATACTCAATAGGAATAAATAATTGCTATATGGATGAAGCTGGTTTCATTACAGAAGTCGAATGTGAAAACACAGCTGTTGCTGCCCAAGTAAAAGGTTTTTCGGTCACCAGCTCTTAGGGAACACCTTGCCTGAATGCAGTCTCAAACTGTCTGCACTGGCACACTGTGGTGTAAACAGCCTATCAGGGTCTGAGGGCCCACTGACCTGGCCCTGTCTTGAAGGTGTTCTGTTCATACCACCTCACTTGTATTTCGCAATGGGCAATACTAGACTAACCATATGAATTATTTTCTGATAGAAGATTATCATTCCAAGATGGCCAGTCTGGTACACTCTTATTACACTCTTTCAAAATACATTTCCAGAGAAGGAAAGGGAACAAATAGCATCAATGATGATTCCTGTATGCTTTGCATTAAATCACAGAGCATTTCAGCGCTAGAACAGTGATCAGAGATCTCTATATTTGATAAACAAGTCTGTGAGAAAAGGATTGTATGAGTGAATCTCTAAATTGATAACTGATGCATGACTTGGTGCTTACATCACGATTCACAATACTCACCCCAACATTAGAATGTTTGTAACCATAAACCATACATGCTCATCTGGACAGCTTACGTTTTTGGATGCAAATATAAAATGGCTGCAACATCAGCCACTGAACTCTGGTGCAAGAGCTTTTTTCCTTCTCGTTTCTGAAGAATTTTAGAGGAAATGCTGGGTCTCAGTGTGAGCATGCTCAAACCCAATACAGACAGAAACAACTTTAGTGAATGATATCTACAGACAGGGCAGGATACCGCACAAGAGAGAAGAGAGACCCAATATACAATACACAGAAAGGATTGTACCTCTTTCAAACTTTAGCCTGACCAGTAATAAGCGGACAAAGAGTTTTAAACAAAACCAGCTTCTAATGCACGGTAGAGAGACCACAGTTCCTCAGCCACTACCTCCTCACCATTACGCAGACCTCAGGGGTTATTTCGGCAAAACGAGCAGGCGCATGCTTTATCTAACAGAGATGGCATTAGCATCTCTTATTAGTGCTGGCCTGCAGCTAGTGAAAATCATGGTGTGGCAGTGTAGAAAGGGTGTTTGGCCTAGTGGATTTACAATTTGAGGCAACGTCTTTGATTGCTTTATGTGTTTAAGTCTGGCCACAGTATGGCATGCTCGTCAGAGCGACATACACAAAACATTCCAGTGTGCTCTTGTATAGACATTGGGCACATCAGCAGAGTATGGATTCAGTACTGGAATAGCGTAGGGCCCTGGTAGTGTGGTGTGCAGTCCCAGTACTGGAATAGCAGTAGAGCTGCAGGTCAGGACGGTTGTGCAGTTGCAATGCTGGGTATAGCAGAGTGTGTGGCAGGTCAGAACTCGGACAGAGGGGCATTCACACAGCTGGGAAAGGGCCCATTACTGGAGGACCAGAGGTTCCTGCAAGACACGGATGAGTGAGGAGCCTTGAAAGGCCCGGTACCAGCGAGCAGGGGGGCCAGGCCAGCTGTGCGTGGCTGCAAGTGCAGAAAGAGTACGGGTACCACGGTTCAACGTTTTTTTTTTTTTTTTTACATTGGCAGGGCTGCATGTGGTTGTGGAAGCAGATGTATTTCCTTTAGAAGTTTTAACCTTTGTCACATGATTTGTCTTTGGGAATAATATACACACACATACAACTTTATTTCAAAATTGCCATTATAATCTTTTTTCTCTTAGCTAAGGTAGTAGTGCTGGCATAAAAATTGATTCATTATCGTATATGCTTCCCTCGCGGTTTCCATTCATTTCCTACTCGGTCGGTCAGAAGTTGATTTAATAGACAAATATATATCATAATCTGGCCAATAAAATCACCACAAATGATAAAATGCAGTAATGCAATTAACATGGAACAATAAATGAATAATCAATAAAATTCACGCAATGCTGTGATTCAAAACTAGAGCCCTAAAAATGTTCTTCGTTTCCACCCCGCTTTTTTAGATATTGGCTTTGCGCCCATGGGCCACATTACGACCTTGCCGGTAGAGCCGCCAGGATACCGTCAAAGGATGTTACTGTTTCTGGCACCCGGTTCGGGATTATGGGTGCCGGCGGAGTGGTTTAAACCCCAGTACTCCATGAGGGGAGTTGCCGTCATTACTGCCAATGGCGATGCCGGTTGCAGTAACGAGGGCTTTTTGGGCCGGTAGGGCACCTGGCTTACCTCCAGCATTTAGATGGAGGTGACCCAGGTGCCCCACCGGCACACCTGTAGTCAGGCGGTTCGGTAAAGTGACCGGTTTCCTTGGATAACAGCACTTTTTTCCCCGACCGACTCCGAATGAGCCCCATCACGGAGTCGTTTTGGGTACACAAAGCAGTAAATCACCCGACAGGTTGTATTCATATAGGAAATAGCCATTTTCTCCTCTGCCTTATGTATAAAGGGCAGAATATTAATAAGTGTAATAAGACCAGGCTCTCTATTTGGCATCTTTTACATTTGTCTGAATTACATGTGTTCTATTTCTAAGTTAAGATTGTCAAGGGTAATTTACCCAAACTGACTTTCAGGTTCAAAGGGCCTCATTCTGAGTTTGGCAGTAATTCCAGGATTATGCTGGAGGTAAATCCTGCACTTCAAAAGGCACACTCCAAATTCAGCAGTGCAGTAACAATTGTAGTAATTCTGTTACCACCAAAAAAGCGTTGGTAACGGATTTACCACCACTTTTTTACTGCACCGCAAAACTTCTAATGAGGCCCAAAGTTTGGGCTTACAATAGACTTCAAAACATAGTACAGTTTTTGAGCACTTAGTATCTTGTAATCATGACTTTAGGATACAGTGCTGCATGATACCCGTCCTTTTACTTCTGGGATAATTTGGAATTTAGATATTAGATCTGGGACATTTAGGGTGAGATCAACTAAACTCAAATTGAGTTTCATGCCGCAATCCTGAATATGGCGTACCCAGGGGAGATTGTTGGCACCATTCTGTATAAGGACATCCTCTAGGACTAGTCTGTATGATGTTAAATGGTTAGAGGTAATAATCTTGTGCTGATGCACGCCTGGGGTGCACCTGCTGGGGATGCAGTTGGAGCAGACAGAAGAGCCTGAGGTGGGAGACAGAAGAGCCTGAGGTGGGCTGCTGGGGATGGAGCTAGTGTAGACAGAGAGCCTGAGGTGGGGCTGCTGGGGATGGAGATGGCACAGGTAGAAGCGCCTGAGGAGGAGCTGCTTGGGATGGAATTGGCACAGATAGAAGAGCCTGGGGTGGGTCTGCTGGGGATAGGGTTGGCACACATAGAAGAACCTGGGTTGGAGCTGCTTGGGATGGAATTGGAGCAGACCGAAGAGCCTGGGGTGGGGCAGCTGTGGATGGAGTTGTATCCTCTACACAGTTGGCCAGGAAAAAGCCATCGGTTGTGGATACTGATCCTGGGGGTTGAGAAACAAGGGAAGATCACCTGGGTGGAGGGTCTTTGGGGATTGGGAGTGGGGTGCTCTTGGGCGAGACATGGTAATTTCCTAATGACAACTAACATAACCCTTCTCCAACCTTTATGGGCTATTATAAGCCAATTCCCCTTAATCTTCCACATATAACACTTGACAGTACTGGGACGAAGAAGAGACCATCAAGAGCAGTGAAGATGCCTACTAAGAGTTGTGAGGGTCAGGCATGTCCCTCTGACTATGGTCAGGCCGGACTAATGAGTCAGCCACACCTGCAACCTGTGAAGGGGCTACAGGTGTATAAATGGAAATCAAGCGGCCAGAGGAAGAGAGAATGAGCATGAGACAGGGAGGAACTTTTGAAGAAGCAGCAGTGGTGGAACTGGAGCAGCACAATCCAGGACGCCGACCAGACACCCAGCAGACTTGGGGGACCCGAAGCAAGTGGGCTGTGTGACTTCTCCAAGCCTGGGAACTTCCATACCTCAGAGAGCGCAGAAGGAACTGCCATGAAGCTGAAGCCAAGAGGACGCTGCCGGTATGCCGACTGAGGCACTGGAGCTGCCGGCGTGCAGAGAGAAGCGCAAGGCCGGCGACCAGGGCTCACGCCGGTAAAGTACAGAAGGCTTGTGAGTGTCGGGAGGGCAGAGAAGCTCTGGGCGGTCCAACACGACCGCAAAGGAACTCCGGTCTACAGTATAGAAACTATGTGGTTTTTGAAAACCGAGCTAATGAGAAATATTACTTTCAACAATGAAATGCTCATTGAATACCGAGCTAAAGAAAAACTTTTCTTTGAACCATCAAATGCTCATTGAATACAGAAGTCAATAAAATCTTTCGTTTGAACCATTAAATGCTCATTGAATACCGAGCTCAAGAAAAACTTTACTTTGAACAACTAAAGGATCATTGATTACCGGCTAAAAGGAACACTTCAATATTCAAATAAAAAAGTGCACATTGAATCCTGAACTGAATAGAACTTACAAATGTGAACAATAAAACTGTACATTTGAAAACAGTGAACCTTTTGTGAGTGAATGCAGTGTGGCAAGGCCACAGCTTGACAAGGGGGTGAGGAACACTTGGTGGCAGGGCCACAAGGCTAAAAAGGAGAAGCCAAGGTAGTGGCAGATTACCCCCAAAGCCAGGAGACCAACAAAAGGAGCAAGGACACAGCTTGGTAGGAGGTGAGGGAACAAATGGTGCCAGGGCCATGAGGAGAAGCCAAGGAAGTACAAGAATAACCACAAAGAGACCAACAAAAGGAGCCAAGTGAAGGGGACTTGGTGCACAGGAGCCAGTGCCAAGTAAACCTCTGTGTGTTCTCCAAGGAGTCCTGGGCCCTTGGTTGAGTGACCTATAATGGGTGGACCATGTGGTCTAACAACTGCGCCTAGACCAGAGAGCCCTGCATGGTAAGCCATAACAACTCTGAACCACAGAATAAGGATACCACTGCATCTGAGCTGGCAAAGGAGGCAAGAAAGAAGGTCAGGTTGACCTGATGTTCTTAGTTAAAACGTTTTCCTTTGTAAAGACTATAACAAGTATAGGCGGCAGAATTGATGTCTTGGGGCAAGGAACCCTGAGGCTTATAAGAACCACCTTTGTTGTCTTGAGATCGGAGTTTCAAGATCCCTTTTTCTTTTGGATTGTGTTACTTGAAACCTTGGGGAAGGGAACCCCAAGGATTGCTTCGGAACTATGCCGCTCTGAACTGGAAGAAGGTACAATTTGCGACTTTTTCACTGAACTTTCTTGTACTTGGGGCAGGGGAGCTGAAAGTAAGCTGGGAGCTGGAATAAGCTCGGAACTTTAGGTTGAACACTATTTCCTTTGACTGTGACATTCCTACACATTGGTTAATTGTAGTTGTGAGAGCAAGGAGAGGTTTTGGACACGGGCAGACTTTAAGTTGAACTCTTTGACTCAGAATCTTTTGTTTGAATTTTAAGTCTGTTGTCTGTGCCGTACTTCATGATGCCTTCACAGGTGTCACTGCGCAGTTGTTCGATTGACCACTTGCCCCGTCCCTCTAACATCTGTATTTATACAAGGTTTCTGAATTTTCTATTTTAAACCAAAATCTGGCCTACTTTGCAATTGTCTGTAGTTACTGGTGTCCCGTTTCCATCTCCTTGCCCCTGTCTTGCTCTTGCCAAATGTGCCTGCGTTTTCTTTAATTGTGCTTCTAGATCTCACTGCGCATCATGTTCTACCTACAAAACAAGTGAGTTTATTGGTGCATCTTTAGGCGAGTCTTGCTCATTTCTATTCTCCTCTCCTGGGGGTACAAGTTTGGGATTTATATAGCCTGCAGCAGGCTACAAGGGATAGTGTTCACATACAGTCTGTGGGTGCATGAACTCATACAGACAATGGGCAGTGGGCTGTGTGCATACGTCTATTTGTATCTTCTTTTCATTTCCATTTTTATGGCCCTCCTCCACAAATATTTTTTAAGTATTACATAACCGACTTCTTAGTTTATTCCATTTATATTTAGCTGTTAAATGCGCATATATATTTTGTAACATTATTATGTGTGCCATTCCTTATGATATTTAATTATTTCCTCCCTATACAGAGGAAATTATTTACACATGTGCTCCAATGGGGAGTCAATGCTTATATAACAATTTTTGATACTTACTACAACAGCGCTGGTACACACCACACCAAAATCTTTCATTCCAAACACTTTCAAACCTAATGATAAACCACAACCTACAATATACTTTCACAAAAACACGTTATACAACACACATTTATCAATAATAACGTTCAATGGTATCACTTCCTCCGCTTCTGTAACGCGAGGCTATACCTGGGAAGAGGGAAAACACACCTACTCTGCTCTACAACACGAGGGTATCCACACTTCTGCAGTTTAGATAATGTGAGGTTATCCACTCCTCCTGTCGTCCCCCTTACTCAGGATGGAGGGAAACCCATACTTCCTTGACAATACACCCTATAATCTACACAGCGCTGCCTTTGCTATCATAGAGGAGCATTCATTTAATATACCACGTGGCCTTCCCCATATACTGGGACTATTCTTTTCAACTCCAACCCTACCTCCCCACAAAAATAAAAACACAATTTTCTGTGCTGCTGCGTTTTTCATCCCCAAGCACACTCACGTTCTATGTTTCGCTGAGGTCCACGATGCTGAGCCTCCTCTCGCAACTGCAAGCCTCACCATACTCAGTGGGCCACCAGCCGTATTACGCAGGCCTTTGCCGAACTCGGCAACCGCTCACCTCCCCCTCCACAGGGCAACGCCACTGGCCCGGGTGTGCGGCAAGGAGCCCTCAGCATTCCGAGGACACTGGAGTCCCTTTGTGGTCCCCAAATGTATTAATGCTCCAAATACCATCTCAATAACAAGAAAGAACTGAGAGCGCCAAGTTTAATAAAAAACAACTTTATTCACTTTATTAAAGGTAAAGTGTCGGCCGGGAGTCAAACAAAAATACAAAAAACTCAACAAGCCAACATTGGGCTAAGGATTATAAAGTGCACAACCACAAGATGTGCAGTTTACAAAAAATAATACACGTGACATTTTCAAACATAATAATTGGCTACATTAATCAAAACCCCTATAGATCCCTATACATTGGAGTCTACCATTGGCTACTCCACCATCTATAACCCCATCAAATTTCAAACCCTCAACATGGTCATCATTACAATAACATCACTACCACACAATCTTGTTGATTCGCACTCTTCATATTAACAGTGATAAGAATACTTTCCTGCCATTGGATGGTACCTCTTAAAGTGGCCTTGGATTTTGCAACCATCCTAGACAGTCCAATTATTTAATTTACTGTGGCTGTGAATAGGGAGATCAAACCACCGCTTCGACGAACAAAAACAATACTCCCATCTCATCTCCAATGCCAGGGCCCCATTTGTTCCAGACAGCTGCCTCAATCTTGAATATTGTAGTTAGCAACAGTTGTCTCGACACTCGCTGCCGACGCAGGTGCATAATCTTTTAATTGGGCCATGGGATGAATAGCAGTCATTATAAGGCTGTGTCTGCCGGGATGATTTCTTCTATTTCACTGTAGAGTGTAGGGGCACAAATTAGTCATAGAAAGCACTGTGTACACAGCTCGGTTTAATACCTTTGGCAATATCCTCTTGGGGCACCATATACCTGGCACTGCATGTTTATTCAATTATCGTTTGGAGCAACTATAATTGCTGCATATCTACTCTTGTGTCATGTGAACAGCACCTCTTCACTGCTCCACCGAGCACAATCTTGTACTCCCTTCCACTGTAACCATGGCTGTCTCATACTATCAGGCAAGAATAGGCTTTTCATAAAGGTAAACAAATCTAAGCACTGAGGAGCGGCAGCTCTAAAATAACGAGATGTGCAGATTCTAATGTGGCCTTTGCTGCAAAACGGCAGCACCTCTGCTCAATTTTCATCAAAAATACTGTATATTTGTATATGTACCTCTTAGTAATCTTCTCAGTGTATTCAGCAACCTATATTTCTCAGTGATCTAAGTGTATGCTGCAACCTAACTCCCTCAATGTGGTACAATTACCTACAGTGTTGCAAACAAATTCTATTCTACTTGTGTTTATATTTTAACATAAACTTAATAAAAACCCTTGCCCCTATTCTACTTGTGTTAGTGTGTTCCTTGTATTCAGGTGTGGTGAAAACAGTCTGGGCGCATACAAGGCCTAAAAAACCATCAGTTTAAATGGGCTCCTTTATCTTATATTTTAGGATTGTGGGGGGTGGTGCCTGACGTGATGTTTGCTCTATTTGCACCATCACCGGAGGATGGGGTAAACCGTGTTTCAGTGATGAACAGGGCATCAAGGTTGTTGTACGAGAGCGACTGCTGAGCGAGCATTGATCAACATGAGAGGGCGTGTGCATGTGGTCTGTGGGTGTTGGAAGGGGGCAAGGGCAATATTGAAGAGGTTCACTAGGATAGCTTGCTGGGGCTGCCCCGGGCGCTTGGCCATTCAAACCCTGGTGAGAGTAGGGATGGGCTGTGGAGGGAGGGGACACAGGGTGATGTCTTTTGGTGAGTAGCAGTAGTAGCAATTAGTTTGTAGGTGAAATGCAGGATAGCGGGTCAGGCCCTTGGCCCTATGAGGCAAAAACAGGCGAGGTCCATGTCTTTGCACGTCCTTTGCTGAGGACGCCTAAGGAGGACTGATTAAACAGGTGGTGGGCGGAGCAACTGAGTGGCAGGGCCTGGTCACGTGACCAGCAGCCTACTCAATACTGTCTGCCTTACGTGCGAAGCAGTGGCACTAGTTATGCCTTTTGTACTTCCTGTGATCTCTTTCGATGACTTCATGCACAAGTCTTGATCATATGCTTTGAGCTGCATTTATATCATACAAATGTTTGTGTCTTCAATAATGTACCACCCTTGCTATATATGGTCTATGTTACAAATTACAATGGCAAACATGTGTACCTATGTACAGCCAAGTGAGTACATTTACAAAATAAAACAGCATTGCCTTTTCAAATCTCAGTCTACGTTCGGGTGCAATGCACCTTCCTAGTAAGTTCTAATGTGTGTCTTCTTTCCATCTATGGTGTAGTAGGTCTACGTTACTTATTGCTTTCAATCAGTCTCCTTCCTCCATGATTCAGAAATTAGACATTCTGTGAAGCTGCCAATCCTTGTTCTGTACCTATGCTGGGGTAAATGAACATTTGTCACAACTACGGATCTGTGCCTTGCATTTATACTACACCCTGTATACTTTCCTTCTGGCTGCTATTGATGAAATGTGTCTACAGAACAGAAGTACTCCCAGGGGACCTAGAGGGAGATTCCATGCTTATTTTTTGTGATCAGATGTTCCAAAGACATCTGTGCTCCAGTTCCTTAAAGTATGTTAAGATGGCTCTCACTTAAAAGGATCCGACAAACTCTTACAGGCAACAAAATACATTACAGGAGAAAAATATACCACCAGAGCCCCATCAGCAGCAGGGCTCCGTCTGCAGTTGGGTTTACTCCATTAGATAAAATGAAATCATTTCACCAGTTTGTATGCCTTGTGGGGAAGCAAATGGAGCCTGGGCACAAGAGTACAAACGCATCCTGTTGTGAAGTATTTCCCTTCTCTGGCTGCATGATGTTGGAGGTTCTTGCTACAAGGTAGAAGTGGCCCGCCCATAGGAATCGCTCTTTCCCATATAGAGTCATCTACTACAAAGGCAGGCACCGGGAAGGTCTGCCGATACACTGTTGAAAGAGCAAACACGAATAAAGCCCAGTACAATAGATGAGATGTTCCCCGCTTGGGTCCAGACCAGAGGCTTTGACTTGTTAGGAATTGTGGATTTACAAATGTTATGCACAGTACCAAGAAAGGTGGCTGTGGTATACAATGACTGCAAGCAGGCGGCTATCTCACAGACTCTTCCGCATTGTGCCTACGTAGTTTGCAGAGCTCCAAGTGGTACCACGCGCGTGGGAAATGGCTTTTACGTTCATTTCAGATTGCATTCTGGTAGATGGAGGTCTGCATTTATAATAGGTACAGGAATGCAAAGTGGCATCTAATACGAATGCCAAGACTTGTAGAACATGATTTGAGAGCTATAGTTTGCCATATTATTAAGAAACATGATCTCATGAGGGAGTGCTGCTAGGTGAGAAAAGTGGGGCACATTTTTTCTGCATTTCCACTTTGAGCAGGCTTATGAATTTTCATAGTCAGCAGTTATTTGAATTATTTAGTTTTAGGCGGAAAAACGCATATATTTTACTCGCACATCGAATTATTTTATCTTTACTAAGATGACACAACATAGCATTTAGTTAGCTAATATTAACATGTATTATTTAAAATGTCGTGCTACGGGTCGCCACTGGGGTGCAGTGAATTGTACTCCTTTGATGCAAGTCTTTCTAGGAAGTGTGAATGTTTGAGAGAGTCACACTGCAAAAGGTGGTAGCTATCTAGTGCCTAGATGCTATGAATGCATACATAAAACAAATAAATCTGGTCTCAAAGTACCCCACACATCCGATCATCAATTTAATCTTCTAAAACAACACATTGAGAAAGAAAGCACCCGAATTAAATAAATATATATCCTAGCGAGCCCTGGGCCTGCATGTATAGCATGCATGCCCACTAGGATAGGAAATGCTGCCTGTAACATTGGCCCTAGTACATTTTCAGAAATAGATCTTGCCTGGCAATCACTCACTGATTAGAGTCAAAGAGGGGCCAGTGAAAGGGTGCACATGTACAACATTTTGTCACAGACCATCTCTTTCAAAACCAGCCAGGACATGTCATTTATTAACTTAAACGTTATGGGACCCCGGGGCAGAGGCCGCCTGCCCCTCTTACAATAGTGAGAACTATTTGCTTCAGTAGTGCTGCTGTATATGATTCACGAGAGAAAGTCACTCACAGTCCGAAACGTCTGGGAGGTCAAAAGGGAAATGTGCCCCGGGCCCTCACGTAAAAAGGGGCCTCCACGTGGATGGCTATTTCAAATGGTGCCCATTATTTCCAAAACTTAAATATCACATATGATATTGTATATACGGTGGCCTGCTGAGGCTCTCAGTTCTGGGCCTTCTCGCTGGCTGTTATTGACAAGTAAATTCTGATCGAATCAATTCATCCCGCAATGCTTTCTGTGTTCACTGGGGTACATACAGTTGTGCCTTCACTATAGCGCGTCGTACAATGTTTTCCCCCTTTCGGTGGTAAGTAGATTAATCAACTACACATTTTAAATGCATATAAATACATTTGAGTTCCACTGTATTCCAGAAGATAGCTCAGTGTGTTAAGCACCCGTTGCTGAGACCCATGTTCATATACACGATCACAGTACCAAATTCCCGCTAAGCAGACTCGGTCTTCCTTCTCCCTTATGTTGATACCTACTGTGCTCCACCGGAATGGACCTGCACCAGATAGAGCTAGCTATAAAAACCAACACAGAATCAGTTCGGTGCTAGTCGTTAGCTTGATCTCTTCAGACAATAGTTGTAAATCCTGGCAGACACCCCAAGGCAGAGCATAAAGTGTTAGCAGTCGGAAGTGATCAGGTAGCCAAATACGAGACCGGGGAACCACATTGTTGATGCTCATATTCCAGCTTTAGTGAACGGACGATACTTTGATCCGGGACACATTTTCTTATTTTACTATCTAGGTACTGTGCTGTCTTCTATTGAAAGGTTTGCCTTATCCCATTCTAGTGCCGTTGTTTAGCCAATGTCCTGCTCGTGTAGGTCTTTCGAGTGGAAAGATTTCTAGAAAGAAGCTAGCAGGCCAAATGTCACAGGCCTCTCGACAGCTTTTTTCAGGTCTGCTTATTGGATATAAAAAACAGTTTGTTATTTGGTACAATAACTTAAAATAGGCTTGGTGTCTTGAAAGCTTTAAAATACAATAGAAAATCCCAGATGAGATATTTAGGCTCATGTCAATTAAGTATTCAGGTACTTTTGTACTACACGGTGGAGAAAATAAAGCTACCACCATTCTCCTTTTCCATAATATATTTCTGCAAAGGTTTCAACAAAAATATTGTTGGTTTTCAATGTTTGTTTCAGGTACTAACAGACATAAAACATCATCATGAAACACAAAACCATACAAATACATGTCAAAGTGCATCAAATACCATCCCTTTCTTGCATCACAATAAAGTCGATACAAATAAAAAACAAACATTAAAAACATTGAATTAAAGGAAATAGAGGTCGTGCCCAGTTCTGAGTCCTCAAGCAAGATGTTAAATTAGTCCATGTTTGCTTTCCCAATCTTTAAGGCCGAGTTCTCTCACTCTCAGACTCAAGATTCAATGATGTCCGTAGTGATTCCTTTTTAGACCACAGTTGCTCCCTCGCAAAACTGGAGGCCGCCAGGCCCTTCTCAGCCCTTGATAATAAGATGAATCCTGCTCCCAAGCCTTGCTGTACTCCTTTCCCACTTTGCCATCTTATGGGCAAGCCTCAAGGGAAAGCGAGGCAAGTGTATCATCAGGTTCCTATGGTCCACCCGAGGGTTTACATTCAAGTACGTTGATTGGTAAGTTATAATCAGATCGTCATAACTGGCTAGCATCGTCCTACTTTCACTGCATTCATATGCGCTACCATTTTAGCTTCACGGCATGCTTTTTCATCGATAGGAATCTCTTCAGGGTGCACACACTAGTCCAAGTTACCCAGTCTTGCAAATGGCATTTCTACTCCTCTGGGCCAGGTCATTTTCTTTCTAAGGGGGTGTAGTAAAAGTTCAGCAATGGGATCTTTACACAACAATTTCTCCTCTTTTTGCTACACCTTAACCCTCCACGCTTCCAACCTATAAGCTAGCCTATTTTTAAGAAAGGGTGTATTCTGCTATTTGTACACTGTGAGAAGAAGGGAAGGGAATCGCTCTCAGCCCGGGGTGAGAGGCCTACCAGGGTGGGAGCCAGAGCCAGTCCTACACAGGAGCGGGAAGGTGGCAGCTGGGAAGGCCCCAATCCATGTCCCTTCTTTTAGTGCCAGTTTGCTTGCATACAGTACCACCGTCAATCACTCAATACTTATCTGGCTGATGCTGGACAGTCTTTCTCGATGTGTTCTAGAACACTACGTATCCCAGCGTCCCCTGCGAGAGTGAAAGGATAACCACTTGCCGAACCTAAACTACACACAATGGCTGGGAACCTGTGAACCTCAACCAGAAATGTATTGAACAGAAGCCGCTACGGGGGTCAACAATGGAGGAATGCACCTACACCGAACGCTCTGAAGATATTAGGCTTACATAGGCTTGTTTGACTGGGGAACAGCTCCCCAGTCAAACGAGCAAATTGACAGGCCGAGGCCTCACATGAACTGGGATTTAAGAACCGCAGGCTGCCATTAAAATACCATGGCAGACCCTCACATTAGAGCCCCTTCTATGGCTTTTGGTGTGTGACCCACCTCCCAGGAGGAGAGAATAGGGAGAAATTGGCCCGGGGAACTAGTGGGGAGGGATATCTAATGGGAAAGAGAAGGAAAGGATCAAGGAAGATCTGAGAGGGAGGAAGTTGTGGGTTGTTTGGGTGAAGTCAGAGGAGGAATCAGAGGTGGACCAAGGGACGAGGCAGAAGGAGGGTGCAGAGGAGCGCAGAGGAGGATTATACACGCAGTGTGCAAGGTGAAGTATTGGTTAGTGAGAGGAAGTGGTTCTGGAAGTGAATGAGCGTGTGTTTGCATGAAGTTGTAGGAGAGGGTATGGGGTGAATGAGAAGGTGATTAAGGAAATGAGAGCAAAGTCAATTTAAGAAATGTGTGGGATTAGTCGTAGTGTGGAGAGGGGTCAGTAATATTAGTAGTGTGGAGAGGGGAGAGCAATCGCAGTGTGGAGAGGGGAGATTAGCAGTAGTGGGAGAGTAATAGTATTGCAAAGAGGAGAGTATAGTAGTGGTAAGGAGAGAGGAGTTGTGGGGGAGAGTAGTGTAGAGTTGGGAAGAGTAGTGGTAGTAAGTAATATCGAAGGGTGGAGGTACGCAGTAAGGACTGACAGGACCATCAGAAGGGCCGTAGAGAGCTTGAGGGAGAGACAGAAGAGATGGTGGATGGAGTAGGAGGGAGGAGATGGTGGATGGAGAACGAGGGAGGACAATAGAAGAGTTGTAAAGCGACCTAGGGAGAGAAATACCAAGGTGCAGAAGGGGCAGAGAGGATGAATATCCAATTGTCTGAAAGGCACAACTATATGTCATTACTGTGAGGAAATCATTGGCTAGGAACCCCTAATTTGTTCCCAGAGGAGGTTTAGGTGTAGAAGGTGTTATCCTTTTTAGGCCATCACTAGAAGACAGGTAGTTCTTAGATGGTAGGGATTACCAATCTCTAGTACCAGTTCTGGATTAAGGGATGCACGAGTTAGAGCGGGACTGTCCCTTCCTACATTAGAGTGAAAGGGACGGCAATTAACAACCTTGCTGGATTGAAAATGAAAACCCTTGAACCATCTCTGGGTGTTGCTGTGTTATTCATGCCATCTGTGACAACTATCACATTAGCCACAAAGGAGACAACCCTTTATTTCTTTTTTTTTCTTTTTAAATCTCACAATCATAGGTCACTTGTAGTTCAACTTTGGCCTAATACACCCTTACCGTGGACCTGACAAATGTAGATGCATGTCGGCTATAGAAAACTAGATTAGCAGCAATGGACGATTTCCTTCTCCGGTGGGTCATGTGAGAAACCCGAGGGCTTTCTCACTTATAGACCCCAGGGATTCATTGTTCAGGTGGCCAGGGCACGGTCATCACCTTTGGAATCAGACTTGTTGGTGGACCAGTCCGGGAGGATCACCTGAGCAGGGGGTCCTTGGGGATAGTTGGAGGAATGCCCTAGGGAGAGACGCAGTATTCTCCCCTTTCTGACAAACCCCTACCCAAAACTTCCTCCTCCCTTATAGGTTGTTAGGAATCCTGTCATGTTGCCCGCTCCCCAATTTCACCAGGTACTAACATTAAAAGGAGGCGTAGGAGAAGAAATATATTAGTAGCGCTTCTTCCGTTGAGTCCAACTCTTCTAGCCATGTTGAGCATCTGTTTTTCCACTTATTCAGAATTTCATTTTGTTGGTTAGTACCCGTTGGTTTCAGGATGTCCAGTGGGAGGACAACTTCTTCCATAAAAGTTTTCTGATAGAGATCAATAGATTTCCAGACAACGATTGAATGGATTGACTGGATTGCCAGTTCAAATCTTATCCTCGGAATTGGGAAGTTCTTTGGTAGAGAGAGGACTTTTCTCCAAAATACCCCTTCTAGGAGATCCCATTGCTTTCAGGATACATTCGATGCCGCTTCAGCTCCATATGCCAATATCGGGATTAGAAAACACAGGTTTGGCAGAACAAGTCAAAGTCCACAGCGCTTGTAAACTGAAGAAATTAGGGAAGCACTAGAGCTGCAGGTGACTGAGAGGTGTGGGAGCACTGCCAGTTGCCACCCACAGTTAAGGGACTAAATGTACACAGACAGTTCTCAGTCTCACTGCGCTGAACAGTGTAATAGTGACAGGTGTTCCAAGTAATTCAAAGAAGGGGGTGTTTTTCATAAATCCAATGAATTAGCCTGACACGTTTTTCGAGTCATCACCGACTCTTCATCTGAGGCTGAAGGTTTCAAGAACTAGCCTAACCATTAAATATACAGTGGCCAGTGCCAGATGCACTCTCTCACAGCTTCGCGATTGCGGAACTCCGTATTATCGGCCGATTTTCATTCCATTCAGTTCATTCCATTCATTCCATTCAGTTCATCAGCATAGTACGGAGTTCCGCAATCGCGAAGCTGTGAGAGAGTGCATCTGGCACTGGCCACGGTATATTTAATGGTTAGGCTAGTTCTTGAAACCTTCAGCCTCAGATGAAGAGTCGGTGATGACTCGAAACATGTGTCAGGCTATTTCGACATTAAATTCATTGGAGTTATGAAAAACACCCCCTTCTTTGAATTACTTGGAACACCTGTCACTATTGCACTGTTCAGCACAGCGAGACTGAGAACTGTCTGTGTACAATATCGGGATTACTTTCTGCCGATAAAATAATAGTACCAGTCGTACGGAACATTTCCCAAATTTTCTATGTAAGCTTAATGCCTGGCACGCTAATGACGTGGCCTTTACGGAGAGTGCCTCTTCCCATTTATGTTGATCCAAGGACAAGTTGATCCATACTCCTAAATATTTTATGATTTTAACTTGGGCCAACTTTGTATGTCCTAGGAATAGTGAAAAGCTTCCTTTCTTTCTGATTTCAGAGATTGCAGAAAGACAAAGTTTGTGTTTTGATAGAGTTTACAGATAGGCCGTTTTCTTTGAAATATGCGAGAACGCCATTTAAGCTCCACTGTAGACCAATTGGTGTTTTGTCCAACAGGACAAGGTCATCTGCGTAGACCATCCAGGGTATTGCTTTGCCATTTAGGATTGGAGGATGGGTTCGTACAGCTGCATATGCAGTATTCAAGTATGAGATTTAAAGTTTGAAAAGTATTGCTGCTAGGGGACACCCCTGCTTTAGGCCATTCCAGGTTTCTATTTTTCTTTTTAAAGTGCACCGTGACTTGAAAGATGGTCTTGACTCAAAGTTGTTGAATATAGCGCTTGTATAGCTTCTAATAGATCTGGGGGGCAATTCCATGTCCGTAACATGAGCCATAACCTCTGCCGATCAACCTTATCAAAGGCTTGTTTGAGGTCTATAAATACAGCATAAATAAATAAGTTGATGTTTCTCCCTGAACCTTTGACAAATCCTGTCTGCCGGGGGTCTGTTCTACCATTAACTTTTGACCATAGGACTAGTTGTCGCAGCAATAAAGAAGCAAAGATTTTTCCCAATGGATCTAATAGTGTGATCGGACAGTAGTTAATGGGCAGAGATCTGTCTCCTTGCTTAAAGATTGGTATTAGCACAGCATTTTTCCATGAACATGAGATTTTCGTTGTTTCCTTTATTCCCTCAAAGAGCGCTACACAGAAGTCAGCTCAACCCTCCGGATGTAATTTCAATACACTATTGGAAAGGCCATCAGGTCCAGGTGCCCGTGACGTATTAAGATGCTTTATTATTGATGAAATGTCATCTCTCTGCCAACTGATGGTACATTTGTTGTAGGTATTGGGTTCCTGGAGGTCTAATTCATTGGAGGTCTTTACATATAACGCAGTAAAATGAGAGACCCATTCCGCTTCTGGAACTGCAGCTATCAAGGATGACAAAATTCTTTGGTTATTATTCATTAAGACCCATAGTTCACAGGTGTTCTGGTTACCTAGCAGATTGAGCATCTTCTCTGCATCCATTTGTAATTGGCGTTCTTTAAACATAAGCAGGCAGTTTTTATATCTCTGCTTTCTTTTTTTATGAGAATAAATCGATCTTTTAAAGAGCTTGATTTGAGTTGTTTTTATTTCTGCTCAGTATTTTCTTCTATGATCCACCAAGTTCTTCATTATACATATGGGGTCCAGTGTGTAGATTTGGGGATTTTGATTGATCCGTAGATTTGTAGGGTAACAGGATCCACTCATATTCGAGTGCCTCCATGTCCTTATTAGAAGTGCTTAAATATTTTGTCGTCATGATGGTATAGCCGTTGCAGAAATTCGAAGCCTGTTTTGGCCATTGTTCAATTGAAGTTCTGGGAAATTAGTTAAATTTAAGCCACTTGGAGTGTGCTTCAATTCAATGCTAATAAATGGTGGTCACTTTTCAAAGTTACGACAACCTTTAGGGTGTTAAATTCAGAGTTTAATTTAATCGAAGCAAAGATGTAGTCTAGATATGCAATATAAGATCCCACTTGCCAGGTCGGAATAGGCGGCTTATCTTCAGGTAGTTGTCCATTCAGGAGGAAAATTGATGGCACTTGGAGCTCACTACCCCATACACTAGCTTTCTTCGGGAGTTTTTTGTTTGTTATTAGGGCTCCAGATTTATCAAACAGATGAATATTCAGATCCCCACTTACAATAAAAGAGATCCGTTTATAGCGTAATTGCAGTTCATCTATGGACAGCAAGATCGTTTCAATAAATGATATCATTTATTGCAGCTGAATTCCAGTATAGGTTATAGATAGCTCAAATGTTGCTACCTGTCTTGTTTCGCTGAGCATTCAAAATCATCACAATTTGGGTGAACGGGTTAGGGGTTATCTCCTCACAGACTTCAAGATTTCTGGCAGCTTTTACTAAAGTAAGTAGACCTGCTGATGGGCGGGCACGTTTTCCTTTAAGAGCTGGATTAAGGTAGGGGATATACCCATCGCATGCTGGCAAAGCCAACAGCCAGGTTCCCTGGAGACAGGACAATTTCATACATCTGTAACATGCTGTTGCCCTGCTTGAACAGACTGGACGAGCCAAGGGTGTTCCAACTACAGAGCTTTAGTGGAAGCATAACCACATTTCCCAGTTGCTAATTATCATGGGTCGTCATTTTTCTTTTATCCACTTGAGCAGTAGATATGTTCATATCTCTTGTTGGTATATTTCTTTCGAACAGCTTGACTGATCTAGAGCTCTTATGCTCTCTCGGGTCGAAGTTCACTAGGAATGTAGGTATTAGTTCATTCTCAATTAAATTTTTCCCAGAGTGTTCGTTAGGCAATTGTATAATCGCATTTCGTCTGAGGGACGAGACCTTCTCTTTTCTCATTGCGTCTTTCCTGTTAGTTAGCAAATTTGCAGTTTTTTTTATAAGGTAACGTCAGAGTCACATCAAACCCTAGTGGTAGAAAGGCTTCACTCGGGTTGAGTGTTGCTGTTTGAACTGCACTTGAGAATAGATGGACAATGACCCAAACATTTCTGTTTTCTTCGACAAACTTTAGAATTTTAATTTGGATTTGACTTGTAGGAGTTTGATCACATTTGTGTGATTTAATATGAGCCCATCAGTTGATCTTGAGATACGTTCCATTTCTACTGTACATGGTTCTCGTGCAGCTCGCTGGAAGACAGCATTTGGTAATGCTGGAGTTTCGATCTTTTAACACCTGTGCATAGCTTGCTTTCTGCCCCAGCTTTTCTTTGTCAAGTATTTTCAGTCGCTTTTCATCTAGGGTCAAGAAGGTTTTTTCTCTGGAAGCCACTAATAAGTCCACATCTATGATCTCTTGGGGGATCATGTGGTTAGATTGATATGATTCTTCCAGCGAAATTTCATCTACCGAAATCGGCAGGTTTTGAGGGGCGATAACTTCATCCTCCAATCCTTCTTCTGATGAATAAGTTGATCGATCCATGAGGATTTCTTGCTGTTCATCTTTATTTAAATTTTCATCTGCTCTTTTTTCTGTTATTTGAATAGTTTATTTCATTTCTTTGCTCTTCTCTATGGATTTGAACAGGATTTCTCGGTTTTCTCTCAGAATCCTTAAGTTGCGCAAAAATGCTCTTGATCCGTTTGTTTCCAGTTTAGAATCGCAGGACTGATTTTTTGGCTTCTTCATTCTTGGCTTCGATTTTATGATATTTGAGATAGGTTTCTCAAATATCATGTAGTGTTGTTTATCAGTTGCCCCTCTGGGGTTCGCCTCTTAATGTCGCTCGGGAGTCAATGTCAACCGCGGGCTCACCACGGCACGGAGTTCTCCTTGCCTGACATCTAAGGGAGCTACCGTTTCAAAGTCTGAAATTATAGGCCCAGAAATCTTTACAGGAATATTTCCCAGGCTATCAATACTGTGGTGTGTTCTAGAAGGCTCTCAAGAGGATAAAGTTGATGCATAAGCACGAGAAACAAGATTGTCTTCTATATAGACCATCGATGATTGATTCAGAGTCGGGTATTCCGTTTCTCGAGACGCAACACATTCATGAGATCTAATATGGAATTCATCATCGTGGTTTTTTTGGGAAAGCTCTCCTCGCGCCAGGTCATAAAGCCTGGCTTGCCACTGTGCAGTCAATTCTGATTCTCTATCAAACGTTTCTAAGTATATTTGTTTAGAATGTACCATGGCTAAAAGGGTCACCTGGTCTTTCAGGGCATCATTAATGCTCTCATATAGCTTTAGAAAGGGTGCTACAGAGATAGTCAGAGCACTCATTACCATGTTCTGTACATTCAGCATGGTTGATTCCGTAATTGGTAATGCATCTTCTTTTTCGCCTTGATGTACTGATGAATTTTTTCGACAAGGTTCTAGTTTCGCTCACTGGAGCTTTTAACGAGCTCGCCGGGCTGATTCGTTGTAATGGTGGCATATCCGTCAGTATTAAACTGGTGATCATTTCTTCCAATTCATGTGAGCTGGGTATCGTTCTTTGTGCCTTATGCAGAGTCAAATATGGAGGGTCTCCCACTGGTTGATTGATCAGTTTTGTAAGATTTTCCTCTATTATTAAGACCGCCTCATTTGGTTTTGAAGTGGCACGTGTCTTATTAGCAGATGTATAGGTATTGTCCAAAGGGAGATCTTTGTGTTTGAAGGGGCCAAACACAGCATTTCTTTTTTGTTGATTTTGTATAAGTGCCTCAATTCGTCAATATTGAGGGACTGCTCTTCCAGTCAACTTTATAGGCAGAGCCCTTGGTGCTGTCAGCAGCAGTACATTTTCAGACCCTATTCCTTGCCTGCACAGTGCGCCCGACGCCGCGGGTATGTTCCTGATCGGAGTAAAACATGTCGTAGTCACTATATAATCATGCAGATTTTCAGTAGGCATCACGTGTTCGTTGATGTATAATGTAGAAGCACGGATTTCCTTGGATTTCAGCGATTCACACTCTACAGGAATGGGAGTGGCTGTTGTCTTGATACACCTGAACAAAGCCTTCAGCCGTTGTTAGTTTGCAGTTTTGTCAATTACAATGTTCCACGGCTTCAATGTGTCGGTCGGTGGTGTATTCTCCGAAACAATTACTGCAGCAGGGAATGCATTGTCCGTCTGATTATCAGTCTGATTGCTGTCTCGGTATTATATGTCAAAGCTCTGACGCAGGGGGGAGTTCATAGTAACAGGCAAGTCACGCGATATAATCTCTTAAAACGAGCCATCTTCAAGGGGGAAATTTAGGCTCGAGCCCCAGGAGTTAATTATGATGGATCGATTTAAGACGAGTGTAGGTGAGAGAGTAAGCTTCTCCCCTCTCATGTCTGTTTACCGGGGGTTTGCATTAAAACGGTCTCGCTTTCTCGGATTTATGTCCGCCCTGTGCAGTTCATTAAATTTCGAAGTCATCTCAGATGGGGTTTCCAAGGCGATCGGCGGCACCGCAATCTTTTCCATCTGTTTTCTTGTCCGCGGGCCAGTCATCAGCAGTGGAGCCTCGCATCCCCCTTGTCCCTCCAAGTTAACGCCAGTTAACTCTGCTCCAACTCTCACGCTGGCGCTTCTCGCCTTGGGGGCGAGTTTATTCTTGCAGGGGGTGGAGTAGAGTTAAAGGGAAAGCTCTTCCTACCAGAGTATCCGAAGCTAGCAGCTACGCGTCTCCACAACAAATGCATTGGGACATTATCATCTAAAACCTATTCACCTACAACCACACATCTGCCTCTTCACCCTGACAAACACTTACAAATGTTTCCCTCCATCATTAGAGAAAACTACAACTCCCATAGTTCCTTGCCATTGCCTGCTTTCAAAACTACTGGGACGAAGACGAAGAGGCACAGAGCTATGAGATTGCCCATAAGAACCAATGTACCATGGATTCCTATGGGCAGTCTCCATAAAGGTCCATTAACGAGGACAGGCAGAGTCAGGTCTCTATTTTCAACCACCCACACCTGACTCCAATTAACACTCCCCTGTCAGTATAAAAGGTGGAACACTGAGTCACACATTGAGCAAGATGGGGATGCAGTGTGGACAAGAGGAGCTGAAGAGCAGTGAGAGTGTTTAAAGAACCCTGGAGTGTCTGGTAGGGAGCTGAGGGCCAAGTCGCTGATGCTGTGTCCTTGAAGGGCTGCAGCAGGGCTGAGGAGCTGTGCCTTCTGTGAGAAACCTGAAGGTGTATCACTTACTAGTCCCCGGGGATCTGTCATCCAGGAGGCCAGGACACAGCCATCGCTATTGGATCCAGTTCCTGGGGGTGGACCAGTGCAGGAGGATCACCTGGATGAGGGGTCTTCGGGGAGTGGAAGTGGGACACCGAAGAGTGAGACGCAGTATCCCCTTCCTTAATGACACCTTTTCCCCATCCTGTTCAGTACGATACTTAGAAACCCCCTCCCCCATTTCTGACACAAACACTTTCTCACCCTGCGAGCGACAACGGACTAATAACATAGCCATTTACCTGAAGCGTCCCAACACAAGGGTCAGGCTGAAAAACTTATGGAAGAAGTTGTCCTCCCACTGGACATCCTGAAAACAACGGGTACTAACCAACAAAATGAAATTCTGAATAAGTGGAAAAACAGATGCTCAACATGGCTAGAAGAGTTGGACTCAACGGAAGAAACGCTACTAGCGAATCCCGCACTAGTCAAAAAATAAATCCAGTGGAATGACTGGATAGAGACCCAAAAGAACAAAGCTAAATACAATCTATCTATTAACTGTTTTGCTGATTCGCGAGCTCTACACCAACTACCATCCTACTTATACAGATTCCCATATCCAAAGATCAGAGACCTTTTTATGCGAGTAAGACTGAATCTGCTTCCAACAAGAGAAGTGTTAGCACAGAGGAAACAATTAAACCGGAAACCAGATACCTGCAGATTCTGTCTAAATATTGAGCAAAAGGAATCACTGCGACATATTCTGATGGAATGTGATGTACTATCACAGATTAGATCGAAATATCCGGATATCTTTTAGTGTGTACTGGCGTCCCAACACAAGTGTCAGGCTGACAACCCGACACACCTGAATGCCCTTTCCCTTCCCCAGTGGGATAAAAGGCAGAGCACAAGAGCACACTCCGAGCAAGGCCGAAAGCAAGAGAAAGCTACTAATCCAGGACGGCAGTTCAAACGGAGGAGAAAGGCTGCGATTCATCAGACTAGGCATGGGGTCAGAAATGTATTTTACATCTCCCCCCAGCCTATCAGTCAAGGTATAATGCACACAGTTGGGAAGTGTGACACCCTGCCAGCACTTCTTTGATCAAACTTTATACTTAACCCTCCCAGCAGAATAATAGATTGCTGTGTGCGAGCTGTGTGCAAGTTATCTAATGGGAACTACAGTTCCCAGAAGCACTTACTGCCTATTTCCAGTAACGTCAGGCGCTTCTAGGGCAAGCCGGTCTGCGCCGGTACTCGCCGAGCCCGTTGCCCTCGGCCAGAAACTCTGCATCTACCAGGTTCCTCGACACCAAGCCCTAAACCTCGGTAAGAATGGGCTTTGCTAAAGTGAACGCACTCCTTTCTAAGCTACAAGAGCTGCAAAAATCAGAAGCCATACATGCACGCATGCTAGAGATCCTCGACAAACCTGATAGCAAATTGACACGCACTGATCAGGACCCCACCAATGACACCAGTCCGACTCCACCTAGCACCCGGACCCCTAGTGTCAAAGCACATACTAAACATACCAACAATAAAAAAATCAAGGTGCAAAACATACACAAACTAAATGAGAAAACTTTGACTTTCCCTAATTTGAATGAACTAAAAGTATGTCTACTCAATACACGTTCTCTCAACAACCATGCTCAATGTGTCCATGATCTGATACTATCAGACAACATAGACATCATGTGCATACTGAGACATGGCTACAGGACCCCATAGGTCCTACATGTTCCATAGCAGTCCCCACAGGTTATAAAATCCATTATACCAACAGAGATAGTGGGAAAGGGGGCTAGGTAGCCATAATATCACGAGACTCGATATCTGTGTTCCCCACGACTTCAATATGTCTATGCTGTGAAACCTTACACCTTAAATATTGTCCTACTGACAATAATTGTATTAACTTTCTACTTATCTACAGACCTCCCTCACTTGACTGAGTTCAATGATGAACTCATACACCACGTCAACTCACTAATAGGATAGAACAAATCCACAATTATCCTTGGAGATTTGAATCAATGGCGCGGTGATTCAAAAAACAAAGAAGCAATACATCTTGAAAAAAATCTTCAAAAAAATCCAGTTTAACGTACTGAACCACAACCCTACCATGGCAAATGGTCACCAATTGGACTGGGTTATCTCTAATAACATCGAATCAAATAATGTTACTACTACCCCATGTATATGGACTGACCATTACAAAGTAGTTTTCAATCTACGGATCCCTCAGTTAGCAAAAAAACCTGCTAACGATGCTAAGAAAGTGCACTCAAGAAATTTTAAAAATATCGAAAGTACAGATCTACAATCCTGCGTCAACAGTATTCTGGCTGACATTAAGGAAACGGACTCCTGTGACACCATCATAAGCAAATATGACCATCAGATGCTAAATTTGATAAACCTAAAAGCACCTAATCGTGAAAAAACAGTCAGGCCTACTCCAACCATCAAAAATGGTACACACCAGAATTGATTAATCTAAAAAAAGGAAAAAAAACTTAGAGAAGCACAATGGCAAAAAAATCCAACAGCCGACAATAAGATCAGTTGGAAATCACTAGAAAAATTATATAAGAACAGCATTAACCAAGCCAAAAGGAACTACTTCAATAGTCAAATTGAAGCATCTTCGAGTTCTACCAGCAAACTCTTTGACATATTAAAATCTATTGACAAACCTCAGGCTCTGGTTCCCAATTTCAATCCTTCACAACTAGAATGTGAAAACACTCAGATAGCTTTCGTTAATAAAATCACCAAAGCTAGAGAACGAATTGCATCTGCTCTTGAGACCAAGTCCCAACCTAACCCCTCAGTCGAACTGACGACTGACAAGGGGAAAGTGAAATTCCAATTTCAACAAATATCTATCGACACCATGAAGAAAACACTGGCATCCATGAAACCATCGTCGTGTGTGGAAAACAAGCTTCCCCCTAAAATAATATTTGAACATCCTGACATATTCGCTCCTTTATTTACTAAAATTGTAAACTCATCTTTCCGAGACAAAACAGTGGCGGAAAATATTTAAAAAGTCACCATTACCCCACTTGTAAAAGAAAACAACTTAGACCAACACGACCCTAATAACCTGAGGCCTATTACGAATTGCAACTTCACCCTTAAAATCATGGACAAAATCGCTACAGCTCAACTACAGGAATATGTAGATAAAAACGAGTTACTTCATTCACAACAATCTGGTTTTAGAGCCGTACATAGCACCGAGACAGCAATGCTAGATTTACAAACGAAAATGCTAGAAATCATGGACAAGGGCAAAACCGGCTTACTAGTGCTTTTAGACCTAAGTGCCGCGTTCGACCTGCTAGACCACCATCTATTACAACAAGCACTAGCCAAAACTGCAAATTGCTCCAATGAAGCAATAAGCTGGCTCACCTCCTTCCTTGAGAATAGAATATCACGTGTCCATTGGAGAGACAAATTTTCAACCGAACATAACATCTCGTGTGGAGTTCCTCAAGGAGCTAGCCTGTCACCATTGCTCTTTAAAATCTACATACGCCTCCTGTGTGAATTACTAGAACAACTCCAAGTGTTTTTCACTAACTATGCTGACGACACCCAGCTAGTCATGGAATTGAGCAGTGATTATGTTAAGGACAGTATTACACTGAACACCCTCTACAAGAATATTGACAAGTGGATGATCAATAACTAGATGTGCCTTATCAGCAATAAGACCGAGTTAATGGTATTTGGATCCACCCAGGCGCGTGCCAAATTGACATCCGACTACAAGGCATTTCACATCAAGGAATCCTGCACTGAAGTAGCTGGTAAGGTTAAAACACTTGGCATGACTCTTGAAGCTTCACTCAACGCAGATGCTCAAGCTATGTATGTCACCAAGAATTGCAACTAGTACATTAGACTCCTCAAAGCAATTAGACCTCTTCTTAATGAAAAGAATTGCACCACTATTGCCAGAGCCACCATTTTATTGCGTTTGGACTATGGTAACGCACTCCTTGCTGGTGCCAGCAAGCAAAGCTTACACAAGTACCAACTGATTCAAAATCAGGCGATAAGAGTTATCAAACAAAAATCAAGGAAAGATCACATTAGCGAAGCCAGACGCGACCTACATTGGTTAAAAATGGAAGACCGTGTACAATTCAAGTCCCTGTGTCTAACCCATAAATGTCTTTATGGAAAAGCTCCCGCCTACCTAAAGACCAAACACACACCCTACAATCCGACCAGAACATTAAGATCTGAAGCCAAGGGCTTGATAGCAACCTTAAAATTTAAAAAAGAACTAGGTCTAGGAAGAGCCTTCCCCACCCGTGTCTCAGACTGGAAACAAACCTTTACTCTTTTCCGCAAAAAACCATGCTCTTTAAATAATCCCAGATGAGATTCCTCGTCCTCTGCTGGCTTAATCTCTCTATGTGCTGACCTGTCGCGTCTATCGTCTTGTCTTCTCATTATGTGTCCTTGTCTTCATGTATGCACCCCGATGCTTGCGAGCAGGCGGCGCAATACAAATAAACAAATAAAATAAATAAATGCATATTTTACATGGACAGGAGGAATACTTCTCATCAGTGCCGCTTATAATTTTAGTGGGAATGATCATACCATTACTTCTCAACAGTTCTGCTATATATTAAGGCACAGTATGCCAATTTCTGAGCTAAGCTGCTGTACCCTTTTGATGGGCAACGTCAAGCATTCACAGCAGGGCTAATGCATAGTATGTCGCATCATACCCACAGTTCTCAGGAGGGCTGCTATATTGTGTGACAGAACCAGACTTGTTCAACAGAGCTGCGGTTGTGGCACATTACCAACATGTGTTCACTCAAAAACGAAAAAGAACAATGTCTTAGGTCTTCTCTCCATTCTCCAGAGCGGGTGTAACATACACTGGTGGTCAGAGGAGAAGACTCAATCGTGTGCTTCTCTTGACTTTTCCCTCCCTATGTCTGGCTAGTAGTGACACTGCCAAAAACCAAGAGGCCATACATAGGGAAGTCCCCATTTCAATGGCATCATCCTGTGTGAAACCGGAAGGGTCTCACCCGCTGGCCACCAGGGATCTGTCGTCCGGGTGGCCAGGACAAGGCGATCGCTATTGGATCCAGTTCCTGGGGTTGGATCTATGGGGGAAGATCACCTGGGGGAGGGGGCTTCGGGGAGAGGAAGTGGGACACCGAGGGTTGAGACGCGGTATCCCCTTCCCTGTAACACCTTTTCCCTCATCCTAGCCTGTAGGTTATTTAGAAGCTCTATCCCCCCCTATACCCCACACGAACACTTTCTTACACAATACCCGTCAACAGACTAATACCAGAGCCGTTTACCTGACATGTCCCAACACAAGGGTCGGGCAGAGTCAGGCAATTGCCGACAACTACACACACCTGACTACCCTTTCCCTTCCACATTGGGATAAGAGGCGGAGCACAAGAGCACATTCCGAGCAAGGCCGAATGCGCGAGGCAGCAGCTAATCCAGGACAGCAGTTTAAACGGAGGAGAAACGCAGCGAGACCTGAAAGGACGTCAAGGAGGGAGTTGCCCTTGCCAACACAGACCCCAGAAGCCTCAGACAAAAGAAACATAAGACCAGGAATCGCAGCTGGCGAATGGTGTGATGGAGGTCAGCAGTACATGGAACTCTCCCGCACTGATTGCCAGGGCGGAGAGGTGGGGTTGCCATCGTGGTACTGTCCATGACTCCAGCAGCAAAAGAAACGCCAACGAGTTCAGCACAGCCGGTAAGTCGGAATAACCTGATAGTGGGCCAGACTGCGTTAGTCTCAAGGGTGCAGTAGCAACATTAAGAGACAGAGGTCCTATGTGTGTAAAGAAAATACCAGGGCGCCATGCGGGTGCTTGTTCGGGGGTCTAGGACTGGTACCCCTCTCCTGAACAAAGACTGTATTGAACAGAAAGGGTAACCAAAATACCAGTACCAAGAGGCCATACATAGGGAAGGCCAACGTGAGGTGTCAAGGTGGTCATACACGGGTCAAGCAAAACCCCTTGTACAATCGAAAGTCCTTGACATGTTGCAGAGGTTTTTACGATTATAGAATTGTGAGACAGACGTTTGTGCCCTGCGAAGGGGAACACCGTGCAAACTAATGATTGTGAATAAACACGCCCATGCCATAGGCTAACTAAGTGACTGAGCAAGGCGTGATCGCCCTTCAGTAGTCTTTGGTTATGTTTGGCAAGTGCTGTGGAAGGTTTGAGCTCGGATGTGGGGGACCTAACAAAAAGGTGGTTGTTAAAATAGACATTGAGACTTTTGAATATGACAAATCAGCAACTTGATTGAAAGACGATAGTGAACCCGACTGAGGGACGTCGAGAGAAAAGTGTGAAGAAGCTAAGTGAACAACATTGTGAAGACAAGTAGGAACCCAACTGAGGGATGTCCACAGTGAATGGTTGGTCTGAGACTGATTGAGGGAGGCTAACTGCTAAGAAGAGGATCGGAGCCCGGCTGAGGGGGATTCAAGGGTGAAGAGTAATCACCCGACATGAAAATTACCAGAAGGAACTGTTTGTTTTGTTGTTTTGGCTTATCAGGCCCTCTGAAGCAAGAGACTTTGCACTAAAGAGACTTGGGCACAGACGGCCCTGATATAGAGAAAAAGAACAGTGAGCTTGTCCTGGAGAGGCCCAGGAGCGTGCAGTGCTCGAGAGTCCCGCCTTGTCCCATGCTGAAAACGTGGGGAAGGGAGACCCCAGCCATAACATCCTGACTTATTTTGTGAACGCTTATTTCTTTTTTTGTGAACATTATCCCACATTCTTTTGTAGCATAGCCGTAAGGATTGACATGTTTTAGTATAGGCCCCTTTTATTTGACTAGACTCTACTAGGAGTGTATTATTATTATTCTTTGATGCTCGTAGCTTGCTCCTATCTCGGAATTAGGTTTAGATTAGGTGTTTATCTCACCCATCTTACAGTTTAATAAACACCCTTGAACTGTGATCACTTGTGTCTGCCTTACTTTGATACCATGCCTTCCTTACACTTCCAAGAGCCAGAGAGGGCAGATCATATCCTGCTGACTGTCTACAGGAGTACTCGTTTCCCCCGGGCATGTGAAGGGAAGCCCAGGAGCCTGAGGGGCAGGTAGGAAGACCCTGACCTCGACCCAGAAAGCTCCATAGAAGTTGCTCGCCAGCAATGCACTAACCAGGTGAGTCTCATAGCAAGAGAGAGGAAATCCCGATGAGCCTGATTGTTCGCTGGAGCGGGAACCTGCACACTGAATTTGAGAAGGAAATCAGAAAATGAAAGGCCCATGAAAAGCATTATGGGACTTAAAGTTCTTTTTTTTTTAATGAAGTGAATCAACGTGGTTCTGTGATGGTTCAAGGAAAACCCATTGCACAGTCGAACGTCTTCGAATTTTGATACCAAAAAGAAAGCAAGATTAAAGTGGTCCGAGCCCGACCAAAGGCGACCAATTGCTGTGAAGTGAAAGTAACCGCAAAATAAAGTAGCAGACATAGTGGTCCGGCGGAAAACGAAAGTACGCCCATTCGGAAGACTCTGTGCACTGCGTTTAGGCCCAAGTCTGACTGAGGGAGACTGTGTCCGAGCCCCAACGAGGGGGACCAATTGTGAACACTGTGCTAAAGGGAAAAAAATGGTGATGGCGAGGCGCGCACTCTGGTTCCCAGTGAAAATGTACCTGATGCAAAAAGTAACTGGGTTAGATCCCAAAAACAAATTAACAAGTATTAACAGGGTTGAATCCCAAAAATTGAACAAGTATTAACGGGGTTGGATCCCATCTGCTGTTCAGTTGCTCTGTTGTTCTTGTCCTCCTAGCACTTTCTTGTCACAAACAATCGTCAGGGAGGATGTGCTTGTATTCAGGTGTTACCAATTAGTTGCTCTTTAAGTCTCTAGGGATTCTGGTAGCTGTAGTGTTAACATGTTACCAAATCAGGTGACCAGGAACCAACACCCCTCCTAATGCACAAGTCTTTCCCAAATTTGGGGAGGGGAGAACACCATCAATATAGCTCTCTAGGTGGGAAAGAGTAACCCCGGTACTGCCGCCTCTGGAGCCCGGGACTCCCATAACATTGTAAGAAAAAAAGGGGGATGGCGAGGCGCACACTCTGGTTCCCAGTCAAAATGTACCTGATGCAAAAAGTAACTGGGTTAGATCCCAAAAACAAATTAACAAGTATTAACAGGGTTGAATCCCAAAAATTGAACAAGTAACACCTGTAAAGAAATACATCCTCCTTGAGATTGTTTGTGACAAGAAAGCGCTAGGAGGAGAAGAAAACAGAACAACTGAACTGCAGCAGAAGGGATTCAACCCTGTTAATACTAGTTGAATTTTGGGATTTAACCCTGTTACTACTTGCATTTGATATATTTGACTGGCAACTGGAGTGCGCGCCTCGCCTTCCTCTTTTTTCACATAATGTTATGGGAGTCCCGGGCTCCAGAGGCAGCAGCACCGTGACTACTGTGCCCCACTTTAGAGAGCCATGTTGATGGTTTTCTCCCCTCCCCCAATTTTGGGAAAGATTTGTGCTCTTTAAGGGGTGTTGGTTCCTGGTCACCTGAATTGGAAAAATGTGATCACTACAGCTACCAGAATCCTTTGAGACTGAAAGAGCAACTAATTAGTAACACCTGTAAAGAAATACAGCCTCCCTGGTTTTCTCTGAATCCTCTTGTGCCAACCCGAGTCTCATCAAACGCGGAGTCCCGCAGTGCTCTTGCATTGCTCCCACACTATACAACCTTTTTAAAACGCTGCTATTCAAAATCTTGGACTCACTGGGCATCTCATATACTAACTATGCGGATGATACCCAAGGGCTGATCCCCCTCTTGGGTGACTATCTGGCCGACCTCAACACCCTCAATTCCATCTACTCTACAATCCAATCCTGGATGGAAGAGAACTGGTTGTGTCTCAATATTGAGAAGACCGAACTTCTGTTAATTGGATCCTCATGTACCTTGGGTAAACTAGGCAAGCAATACTCTTCCTTTACTGTTGACAACATCCCTATTGCTATCTCCCAAGTAATCAAGACTCTGGGTGTGTACATCGAACCTGACCTAACCATGAATAGACAGGTCAATGCTGTTGCGTCTGCCTCAGCGTACCATTCCAAACTTCTTAATGCAGTCAGACCCTTCCTCACCCAAGAGAACTGCCTCACCATTGCATGGGCGATAATTGGCTCTAGGATTGACTATTGCAATGCGCTCTTTGTAGGGACCTCTCGCAAGAACCTGGCCAAACTCCAACTTGCTCAAAATAACGCCCTGAGAGCCGCTACGGACATATCAAGAAAAGACCACATTTCAGAAGTCAGAAGGAAGGTCCATTGGCTTCCCATCAAGGAAAGGATTGTTTTCAAAACACTCGCCTTGACGCACAAATGCCTTTACGGGTTTGGCCCCACCTTACCTAGCCCATAGAATTGTCCCCCACGCCACCTCCAGACCGTCGAGAGCGGCCTACGCCAACAGAATAACGGCGCCCATCACACACAGAGTGCGGGCGGGTGGCACGAGCTTCCCAAACATGGCTGCTACCTTCTGGAACTCTCTCCCACAGCCTTCAGAAAAGCTATCAAAACTAGGCTCTTTGTATGACATGTTTTTCCCTTCCATAGTCGTAAACTGCTGCACACACTGGCTGTTTCCTTGTAATTTTAACTGTAACTGATCACTATGTAACTGATCACTATGCATTAAGTACTTTTGTGGGACGCATTCTTGTAACCCTGAATCAAGCCTTCATTCATGTCCTTTCACAGCGCCTCGATGCCCGAGGGCTGTACTGCACTCTATAAATTTAAAATTAAAATTAAAAAATGATGATTGTAACAAGAAAGCGCTAGGAGGAGAAGAACAGAGCAACTGAACTGCAGCAGAAGGGATTCAACCCTGTTAATACTTGACTGGGAGCTGGAGTGCGCGCCCCGTCTTCCTCTTTTTTCACATTGTGCTAAAGGGGTTTGAGCCCAAACGAGGGGGATCTGTGATGCAAGCCTGAATGAGGAAGACCAATTGCGAACCTGTGAATGTGAAAATCCTGGAAAGAAAGGAACTTTGGTGTGTGTTTGTTTGTTACGTCAGGCCCTCTGCAAAAAGAGACTGTCATTGGGAGAGACACTTTGGCAGAAGGCCTCGACGCCTATGCTTTGAACTGTTTTCTCGTGGCCAAGAAGCCAGTGTGTGTGAAACTCAAGCATGCCGCCTTGTCCCATGCTGAAAACGTGGGGAAGGGAGGCCAACTGCTCAACTATCCTGACATATCATTTCCTGAACACTTTACTTTTTGCTTACATTGTTGTCCCACACCATTTTCATTTAGAAGTAAGGATTGGCAATAGGTTTATTAGTATAGGCCTTTTTATTTTGACAGACTCCACTAGGATTGCGTTATTTTTTGATGGTCGTAGCTTGCTCCCATCTTTAGATTAATGATTAGATAGGCGTTCAGGCAATCCATTTGAAGTTCAATAAACACTGTTGGACTGTGATCACTTGTGTCTTTCTTCACTGTTGATACCATGCCTTCCTGGCAGTCTTCCTAATATGCTCCCCCATTTGTCCATTGCTGCAAACCTTACACCTGAATAATCAAAACATTTCACAACTTCAAGTTCATCCTTATTCACTATGTATTTTAGATTCAGGCGCTTAAGACATCCTAATATTAATATTTTGGAATTTGTCAGAATGTATCATCAAGGAATGTCAGCAGGGCTCACCTTGCAAGCCTGCAATAGAAATGCAAGCGCTCTTCCCAGTAATGTTCAGCAGGGCTCACCTTGCAAGCCTGAAATAGAAATGCAAGAGCTCTTCCCAGTAATGTTCAGCAGGGCTCACCTTGCAAGCCTGCAATAGAAATGCAAGAGCTCTTCCCAGTAATGTTCAGCAGGGCTCACCTTGCAAGCCTGCAATAGAAATGCAAGAGCTCTTCCCAGTAATGTCCAGCAGGGCTCACCTTGCAAGCCTGCAATAGAAATGCAAGAGCTCTTCCCAGTAATGTTCAGCAGGGCTCACCTTGCAAGCCTGCAATAGAAATGCAAGCGCTCTTCCCAGTAATGTTCAGCAGGGCTCACCTTGCAAGCCTGCAATAGAAATGCAAGAGCTCTTCCCAGTAATGTCCAGCAGGGCTCACCTTGCAAGCCTGCAATAGAAATGCAAGAGCTCTTCCCAGTAATGTTCAGCAGGGCTCACCTTGCAAGCCTGCAATAGAAATGCAAGAGCTCTTCCCAGTAATGTCCAGCAGGGCTCACCTTGCAAGCCTGCACTAGAAATGCAAGAGCTCTTCCCAGTAATGTCCAGCAGGGCTCACCTTGCAATCCTGCAATAGAAATGCAAGCGCTCTTCCCAGTAATGTCCAGAAGGGCTCACCTTGCAAGCCTGCAATAGAAATGCAAGAGCTCTTCCCAGTAATGTCCAGCAGGGCTCACCTTGCAAGCATACAATAGAAATGCAAGAGCTCTTCCCCTTCTCGGCCACGGGAACCACATCATCTGCAAATAACAGGAGCAGGATTGTTCTAGCATTGATTGTTGGTAGCTCAGTTGCCACTTTGTTACGACCATCAATATAGAAAACACATTAGAGGGGCAACCATGGACCCTCGCCTCAAACCACATAAAACTGGGAAGAAAAGAAAATAAGAGGTGCATGCCCTTTTGATCCGAATCTCACTCAGCCCTGGTTGTCTCGGTATAGTGCCATTATGCATTTGAGGAGCCCAACAGGGATACCCATTACAGCCAAATTATCCAATAATGTGGCCTGATTTACCAGGTCAAAGGCAATATGCAGGCCTGTAAAGGCTAGACAGATTTGTTCTCTGATCACTTTGCCTTTTACCATGATCAGATGTGTCAGAAATGGGTCAACTGTTCCTTGGTTCCTATGAAAACCTAACTCACATGGGGACAAGATATTATGCTTATCAAGCTATTCCAGCAAAACGTATGCATAATTGTCCCATAGAACTTGAAATGGGAGTTCAAGAGCCTAACAGGACCAGATTTGTATAGCCTTCTTTAAAATCAGAACTCCCTCACCTGTTGTCTATGAAGCCTGGTCATTGCTAGATGTTAGTACACAGTTAATGAACACACACAACAGGAAAATCCAAATTGCTTGCCACCTGACCAAGGGGAAAATCTTTGCCTGGGGCTTTCACTAGTTTCTGCACATTTACAGCTTCCACAACTTCACTGCGGTAGATGGCCCTCATTAAGGGAATGCAGTTTCTAATCCCTGCTGGCATTACCTAGAGGATCAGCCAGACTACCAACGATGGGACTGCGCAGAGTACAGCACAGTGAAATGGCCAAAACCATCCTGCAGCACACCTGTGCAGGTGCAGATAAGCCTCAAGCAACAAAGGACATGGCCTTTGTTCACAATGAAGAGCAGCTTCATGCAGTGCATTCCACTGTGCCTAGTAGCAGACTGCTTCTTCCTTTATCGTTAGTCTATGTAGGATTTCCTCATAGCCCTAATGCAGTCCCAATCCCTGCACTTATTTTTGCATTTCTCCAAAACCTACTGTGCATTTATTCAACTTTAATCTATGCACTTAGACGGTGGAGGTAGGCCTGCCTATGGAGGCCAACCAATTGTCAGAAATATTTGCCTAAAATCGCCAGGACTGCCTCATATGCTTTTATTAATGCTCCTGCTTCTGTATTTGGGGCCGACATGATCTCATTACAAGATGTTTGGCACTGTGAGAGTAACGTTGGTTCAGTTTGGCAAGCTTTGATGCTCCAGCACTGCTGTGTGTTTGCTTTTGGAGACTCCTCGCCAGAGTATTGATGGGCTGGCACAGCACGGCTTCTAATTAAGGCTGATGGCAATAACCGTATTGAGTTTAGTCCTTTTGAACTATTCTGGGATTCCTGAGTTGTTGAGCAAGCTCTCATGGCTCAGCACATACAACAAGCTACCAAACCGGTGAGTGAGTTTCCTGATGTACCTTCTAACTTTCGTCCTATTTCACTTCTTTCTTACCCTATGAAACTTTAGGGGGTTTTGGTCACTCCACTTCTATGCTTCTTTCTGGAAGATTCTGGCTTCCAGTCCGGTTTTCAGCCTGGCTGGGTACGGAATTGGTCCCGGTGTCGGCAGTGGATGATTTGGCCCAGATTGTGGATCAGGGTGGTATTGTAGCCCTGATCCTGCTGGACCTTTCCGCCGCATTTGACAACGTGGACTGTGGCATCCTCATGAAGAGGCTGTGATTAGCAGGTGTCTCTGGCCCGGACCTGGACTAGTTTGGGTCTTTCCTTTCCGACCGCTCTCAAGTCTCTTTCTCTTCCTTCGTTCATCTCACCTCCTAGGCCCCTCACTTGTGGTGTTTCCCAAGGCTCAGCTCTCTCTGCTCTTCTCTTCAATCTTAATATCTTGCCTCTTGTTAAGTTGATTCACTCTTTTGGGTTTCGGTGTTTCTCATATGCTGATGACACTCAAACCTTGGTACTGCTTATTTGTAACTCATCATTTTATTTTTTATGTTCTGTTGAGTGTGGTTGTTCATCTGTATTGTAAGCAATTTTTGTTTTAATTTGTTTTTCTATTGAGTAGTTTGTAAAATAGGATACAATGGGCAGTTGGCTGTAACCTTGCCAGTAAAACCGGCAGGCTGCTGCCAAACTTCAGAAAAATTCCGCCACCCGCGAATGGGCAATTACCGGGTCATTACGGCCCTGCCAGACACGGTAATTGCCCATTCGCGGGTGCCGGAATGGAATGCTCCCCATTCCCATTGAGCCTTATAGGGCTCAATGGGAATGGGGCGGTCGGATGCTCCGGCACCATTCAGAATGGCGCCCTGTGCATCCGACATGCTGGGCTCGCGGGTGCCGCTCGGCCCGCCAGGTCAGACCTGGTGGGCAGAAAGGCACATGCGAATACAACTCGTAGTTTGCCAGTACGGGAACTACGGTACCGGCAAGCTTACCGGTACCGTAGTTCCCAGACCGTCAAACTTATGAGGCCCAATGAATTTTGGTCAATGTTTTCACATTTTGAGTAATTACAATTCCAGACCTTTTTCAGTATGTGCTCATTACAAGGTAGGCCAACCCAATGATGCCTGCAGCACATTTAGGATACGCTCCACGGGACCACCTTAGTCTTCGATTTATTAGGCATTACCACCATAAGGACAACCCCAGCCTCATAACATACCCCCAGGACTTCCATCATTAAATTTGAAAAATCAATGATGGCGACAACTGTGTTGTGGTCGCTTTCTACTCTGTGCACCATCTGAAGATTCACCACCCTTTCCCATTTCTCCACATTAATTATACAAGTCAATCAAGGAGAGCCCCACTATTGTGACAGACATGGCACTCTCCGGAGTATCCACATCAGTTCACTGTATGGAGGCGATGGGTACAAAGGATGTCTTTTAGGCGGTAATATTGTTTATCAATTCCCCACTCGATTGGGAATACCCCAAGAGGCCGCCTATATTACACATTGCTCAGGTTCCTCTAGCTTGGAAGTAAAAACCACCAACAAAAGGACATTTGGGGGGTCCATAGGGAGGCATCCCGGGCCTCCCAGAGGCTAGCTAAAAATCGCATCCATGTTTTCCAATACATGCTCCAAGTCCTTCCATGGGTCCTGATGGTGCTGCCAACTGTTTTACCCTGTGGGTTATTAAAATGTATGAGGACTAGATCACACAAAGTCGACTTTCTGCCTGCTGCACAAAGAGGATATTACCTGAATTGACATGCATCTCCTCCAATTGCCAAGCAAACATGGTAGAGAAACTTAACCAAGCCTGCTCGAGGCACATGCCCCTAAGGACTTTCACAGCACATTTAGTCTAGACCACCCAATCCTCTAGTTTGAAAGCAGAAATATCCACCTTTCCTGGTTATATGATAGGTTATTTATAACACGCTTAATACCCAGAGTTTTCTAAGTGCGGACCCGGGGATCGTGTTGCTCCGTGTTGTCTTGCTTCCAAGGCTAGCATGTTGCCTCTAAGCTATCCTCCCGAGCTACAATCTGTGTTTGGTCAATCCATTCCCTCCAGTCTGAATCCTCTGAGCATCTGCATACCTTAAAATATTCCAGGATGTGCAGGACAAAGCTACTTGTTGGATCTTCCAATCCCAGAGATCAGGTGTCCTCAAAGGTGCTTTTTGGGGGCTTAAAATGGAAGGACAAATCAACTGTGCAATCAGCCTATTAGCTTAGGCCTCACTATTTGGCTGAAGTACGCAGATAGGCCTGTAACTCGGGGTGCTTCTCCATGCTTACTCCCTCATTATGTAAAACCTCAGTACTAGGCCTAACTTCCTTTTGAGGCTCCAAATGAACTTGCTTTTAATCCGCTACCTCAAATCCAGCCTCCCAAGCATGTCAATTACTCCCCCCCACCCTGCCGACCAAACAAAACGAGAGAGAATGGAAAAAGCAGGTGCTCCCTCTCCTCCAATATACCATCAAAATCCATCTGTCATCGCAACAGCCTCTTCTCAGTCGGCGGCCGCCAGAGCAGTTGGGTGTTGCTAGGAGACCACACATGGTTTTGTGCATTCTACAGACCCTAAGAGGTCCAAGGCAGGCAAGTTGGGCATGCTGGTGGGTAGATGTAGCCCAGGAGGAGAGTAGGAATATTGGAACCCTTGCCCTAGTTCTATACCCACTATCCCTCTTAGACCGGATGACCGTGTTAGCCCAGCAGCAAGTACTAAAGGTTTTCACCACACAATTCCCTTTGTGATGTTTCAATGTAGGTCCCATCTAGGGCCCCCTGGGTGCCATCCACATCGCTGCAGGGTTCAACCCTCCACCCATACACTTCATATTTAGCCAGAGTTGTGTGGCTTTGCTAGTCAATGCCGCTGTGGACTCCAAGGATTCATGATGGAGACCAGGGACGCACACCAGGACCAACACCAACGGGGCCGGCTCTGCAGGAAGGGGCAGGGAGACACCAGCCTCCACTGGGAGAGGCGAGCCGTGTGATATTTTGGTACTTGAGGCCGCCAGGTCTTCTTCACTGTCTTGGGTAAATGTGTATGCTCTGGACCCCAAATTCTTTAAGATGGCCCGGCTCATAGAGGGTTGTGTTACTATGTAATTATGTTGTCTTACCAAATTGTCAAACCCAATACAGAGGTTTCTAAATATGGGCATATTTATCATCTGCCTGATGTATTATAAAGCTCTATAGGGGCTGGCCCACCACTAATGAATCTCTTGAAGCCCCCACATGCTGGCTTCAGAATTCCAAATGGCAAACAGCAACTGTGTCTCACAGACTCATCACGTAGCACTCCCGAGCAGCACATCATTGAGCACAGCCAAACAGCAGCAGTAGCAGGTAAAACAGAGGCGCCGTGCATTATGACAATGTTCCCTGCCTGGAACGGAATCAGGAGCTGGGGATAGAGTGAGCCTGGCAAAATAGCCAGTCGGGTCACTTAAACCAGAGAAGTCATTGCAAACCTGTTTCAGGGTCCAATCACTAACGTGTATGGGCACACTACCCTCAGAGGAACTACATCTTCCACAATGCCCTTCTCTACTAACTGGAAAACCCAGAATGGATATAAATAGGTAATGGTTGGAAGGTTTTGAATTAATCTTAACCTCTGTCGTTGCTCTTAACCCTCCAGACCATCGTTCTTCGCCTGCCAAGCCATTACAAAAGGGGAAAGACCATATGTAAATCAAGCTTGGTCCCATCTCCAAAAGGGGTAGTCCAGCCAGAACTGCTATGTCACATCCCTTCTGCACGAGACTACAAGCATCCCCAAACATGCGTTCTCCTTTTCGTAATGTCTTGGCAGGCGAAGAATGATGGTCTGGAGGCCTATCCAGAGCAATTGCCAGAGGTTTAGGATTCATTCTAAAACTTCCAGCCATCACCTCTTTGTTTTTGCTCATGGAAACAAAAAAGGACAGGGAGACCACAGGAAACCTTTCACGTACAGGAAAAGACAGAGGGAAACCTAAACACGACCGGAGGGAAAACTTACACTACCGAAGATAACGGCGTTTTTGCTAACAAGTGCCGGCAGGTCTTCTCAACTGCAGGCAAGGAGGCCTCCAAACAATTTTGAAATGAGCACCTACACACCATTCCATTCAGAGACGGTCTTCTAGCCCTTTTAAGTTGATTCTGGGAATATACCCCCGGTTTTCACCATTATAACTACAAGACTACAAGGCCCAGAAGGCAAAGTTAAAAAAGGCCTGGATTGTCTTCACCCCGAATGGTTGGCATGCGCGCAAGACCATAACAGGGAAGGGAAAACTACAGCACTGAAAATGAAAAAAGTGCCCGTGAAAACTACCTGGAGCACTGCGATTCCAGCATAGGATAGGTGGCTTTTCTGGTTTCATGCCAGTGGTGGCACTCTCAGACGAAAACATCCATGTTAGTCCTAATTTTTGTAAAGTATCCCTCTGCAGTGTTTCTGAGATCGATTACACCACTACATGCTTGAAAACGCAGATTGTCTACACTAAAGTCTCCAAGATTACGCCTTCTTTCTTATGAAAGGTCTGGTTTCGGGAAAAGGCAAACAGGTTTCCTTTCTGCGTCATGTCAAGCAGGCAAGGCACAGGCTAGCATGCATTGTTAGTGAGGTATTTACTTCAGAGTAGATGCAGATTATGGGGCTTTTAAATGCTAAACAACCCATCCCAGTGAGCTGTGGTTTGATAGAGAAATGGGCCATTCCCACTAATGCCTTCAATAAAACGTGCCAGATGGGTTACTTAAAAGCAACAAAGAGAATGAGGGGAAAATACCTGCAGACTTTTAAGTCCTGCTGAGACATCGCTTTACTGGAACAAATGAAAGTAACCCTTAATTATAAAATCACGTAAACCGACATGATTTACAATTTACAAGCGCCCATAGGTGCTTCAAGGTTCACTGCTCCAGCCCTGTGGTGAAAACCCGGAGACTCCACGCTCTTCCCCAGAAACCCGGAGAACAGCGTGAAAACCCAGAGGTTAGGCAGATATGGTGCCAAGTCACACTGAAATTAAATAAATAAAGGGATGAAGGGAAGTCTACGATTGACTGTGGGTAATTTAGACCTCTCAAATGTGTGTAGCTTCGAAATAATCTGTACTAAATGGAGTGATGCTCCTTTTGTCTCTAAATCTGGGCATATTAAAGACCCTGGATTCGGGGGGGGGGGGGGGTGCCAAAGATACAGCTATAGATAGTGGGTAATAATAACAGGGTTGGGCAAATTAGGAACAACAATAGAGCAAACAACAGGTTGAGCATGTGGTGGGTGCTCTCGGATGCAAATGGAAATGCCTATACTCATCCTAATGAGTTCCAACTGGTTTTGAAAAGACTTAACAAGAAAAACTGTTGGGGGCTATCATCTCGGGCCATCGCAATGTGTTTGACAATCAAATAAATAAGAGAAAGAAATCTTTGCGGCAGTGTATTAAGGAACTAGCCGCTGTTACCCAACACTGTCAAGGGCTGAAATAAAAAATAAAACAAAGCTGGCCACATTGGCATATGGTAGATGGATTAGGTTTCATAAAATAGAATCACTCTGAGAAAAGTCAAGCACTTTTTAAGAATGTCCTTAGAAAAGACACGCGTTCAATCTGGAGAATTCTAAATGGTATCAACGACCAGCAGTCAATTCTGTGTGTCAGAGAATGGATGGGTGGAGTATTTGACTTTAAAATTTAAGATGGATCCGGGATGCATGATACCTAGCAATGAGAATTATCTGAATGGCACTGGGTGGAAGTTTCAATAAGATAGTACTGATAAAGAGATGATCATAGGGGACCTAAACAACTCACAAGCCAGCGGCCCTGATGGGTTTTTTAATTGTATATATAAGGAAGATCATGTTCTGTGATCTGATATCCCATTTAGGCTGTTCGCTCAAATTGTTGAAGGTACTACTCGTCTGAGTTCTTGGCAGAAGGCTGTTATTGTTCCTGCTTATAAGAGAGGTGATAGAGCTATGGCAGTGAATTACTGCCCCACCGCTCTAACTGATTCCTCTGCAAAAAGTTTGGCAAAATTAATACTGAGGGATCTGACTAGTTGGGCGGAATCAAATAAGATACTCAGACCGTTGCAAACAGGTTTTTGTAAAGGGGTTGGAACAACCATGAGTGTGCTAACTTTGTGTGCCTGTGCCTCCGATATAGGAGGGAAATTTGATATTAACTTGTGGGATAAACTATCAAGGTAGACAATTGATAAGGGCCTCTAAAGAATTATTCAGTTGTACTCCAATTACACAATCAGGGTGAGATTGCATAGGCATATACATCAGTCCAGGGACATCCCTGTTGCCAAAGGTGTGCGTCAGGGGTGTGCATTGGCCCCCATGCTTTTTAATCTCTACCTTGCTGATTTATATGTAGAGAGTCAGGAGCAGAAAATATATTAACCTAAATGGAAAGATATGAGGGTAAATATCCTGGCATATGCCGATCTCGTTTTGTTGGACTACACCCACGGAGGCCTACAGACAGCCCTGGAGGGGGTTGATACTTGTGTAAAAACAAGCTGTCAATCAACACTTCGAAATCCTTTGTTGTGACATTTACCAAGAAGAACAAGTTACTTTCTTACCTGGTAACGTTCTTTCGATGGGATGGTCCGACGACGTATTCCATATCTATGACATGTAATCACCACAGCTGTGCTGCTTCGGAAACTTTTTTCGGCGTCTGCGCCCTGCGTCGATGATGTCGATGCGCCGTCGTCGAGGACCTCCTCCGACGTCATCCGATGTGATCAGTAGGAAGCACGACGCCCGTAGCCTCAGTTGTAGTTTTTTCCCCCAGAACGTGTGACATTAGTCAACTGCCAGTCAGACACAAAGCCTTGCGGAAAGTAAGCTGTAATCGCAAAAGAAATTCTGCAGCGGGGAAGGCAGGGCGGGAGCGATATGGAATACGTCGTCGGACCATCCCATCGAAAGATCGTTACCAGGTAAGAAAGTAACTTGTTCTTCGAGGGGATTGGGTCCTCCGACGTATTCCATATCTATGACAGACTCCCAAAGCAGTACCAGAGCAAGGAGGAGGGAAAGAATTTAGAATCAAAATTTAGAATAGCCAATCAAATAGCAGAGCAAAGGACCGCCTTGCCAAAAGCCAGATCCTGTCCTCGGATGGAATCGAGGGAATAGTGACGTACAAATGTATGTCCTGAAGCCCAGGTGGCTGCATCACAGATGTTGCGTATAGGAACACCCCTCTGCAGGGCAGTAGATGCAGCCACACCCCTGGTAGAATGGGCCCGCAGGCCAGCCGGTGGGTCCTTGCCCGCCAAGCGGTAACACTCCGAGATGGCTAAAATAATCCAGCGAGACAAAGTCTGTTTCGTCACAGCTTGCCCCAAACGCTTTCCAGCGTAACCAATAAAGAGTTGATCGTCCACTCTGACCCGGGACATGCGTGAAACATAAAAGCTTAAAGCTCTGCTAGGATCAAGCCTATGGAGCCTCTCCTCTTCCTTACCAGGATGCAGAGGAGGATAGAATGCCGGAAGAACAACCTTCTGGGCCAAATGAAATTCCGTCACTACCTTCGGAAGAAAAGAAGGACGAACTCTAAGGACAACCCTGTCCTTGTGAAATACATTGAAGGGTGGCTTAACTGAAAGTGCCTGTAACTCACTCACTCTGCGAGCGGAAGTAACGGCAACTAAAAACACAGTTTTCAGAGTTAACAGCCTCAAAGGGCAAGAATGTAAAGGCTCAAACGGAGCACCCATAAGAAACTTAAGAACAAGGTTTAAATCCCAACCGGGCACCAGGAAAGGTGACGGAGGGAAAACATTAGTGAGCCCTTTCAGAAACTGTGAAATTAAAGGGATTTTAAAGTAAGAACACTCTTCAGACGAGCGCTTAAAGATGGACAGCGCCGCCAGGTAACCTTTAATGGTACCCACTTGCAAGCCCCTGTAGGCCAAAGAGAGTAAAAAGGACAGAACCATGGGGATGTCACATGCAAAAGGATCCACATTCTGAACTCTGCACCAGTCGCAGAACTTACGCCAACGGCAACGGTACAGAGACTTTGTTGCTGGCCTTCGGGCCGAAAGCAACACCTCCATCACGTCTTCAGGGAGGTCCCAATCCTTATACCTCAACCTTTCAAGAGCCAAACGTGCAGGTTGAGGGATCTGACCTCTGGATGGAGAACCTGACCCCCCTCCCGTGAGAGCAGATCGTCTCGGTAGGGAAGACGACGTGGAGGGCAGATGGACAAGTCGAGAAGGTCCGGGTACCACGTCCTCCGAGCCCACGCCGGAGCAATGAGGATCATCCGGGAACCGAACTTCCGTAACCTCCGCAGCACTTGCGGGATGACGGGGACTGGAGGAAACGCGTACAGCAGCGGGAATGACCACTCCACCACAAACGCGTCTCCTAAGGCTCCTTTTGGAGGAAATTCCCGCGAGCAAAACCTTTCGCACTTCCGGTTGACACTGGAGGCGAAGAGATCCACTTGAGGGGTCCCCCAAAGGGCGAAGATCTCCAGGAGAATCTCCTGAGCCAACTCCCACTCGTGAGAGATCGCGCTCTGCCTGCTCAGAGTGTCCGCCGTCACGTTTTCGTCCCCGGCCAGATGAACTGCCGAGATCGAAACTTCCTGCTGGATGGCCCAGAACTCGAGCTGCATCGCCTCCCTGCACAGAGGAAGTGACCCTGCCCCCCCCTTTTTGTTGAGGTAGTGCATGGCCACTGTGTTGTCCGTCAGGATCAGGACACTCTTTCCTCGCACAGTCGGCAGAATAGCCTTCAGGGCTAGCCTGACGGCCCTCAGCTCCAACAGATTGATATGGAGTCTGGACTCCGACGGAGACCAACGACCGCTGACTGTCAGCCCGTTGGCATGAGCTCCCCATCCCGTGAGGGATGCATCCGTCACGATCGTCACCTCCGGCCAGGGAAGCCAAAATGGAGCCCCCTTCATCAAGTTGCCTTCGACGGCCCACCACAGAGGGTCCCGGGCGACCGAGGGCGGCACCTGAACCGGGTCCGACATCCTGCCGGAGGACTGCGACCATTGCGTCTTGAGTGCCCACTGCAAAGATCTCATCCGCAGGCGAGCCTCTGGCACCAGAAGAATGCAGGATGCCATGAGGCCGAGCAACCTCAAGAACTCGAACGCTGGGAGCGTCTGGGCATGCTGAAACTTGTGCACCATCTGCTGAATGTGAAGAGCCCTCACCTGGGGAGGAAAACACTGCCCCAGGGAAGTGTCGAGCACTGCTCCGATGTACTGGAGCCGCTGTGTTGGCGTCAAATGGGACTTCTTTAAATTGAGGGAGAAGCCCAGCCTGTGAAGGGAGTGGCAGGTGACGGACAGATGATCCAGGACTTGCTCGGGAGAGCTCCCCCTGATCAACCAATCGTCCAGGTAGGGGTAGACGTGAATCCCCCCTTGCCTGAGATGCGCTGCCACCACCACCATGAGCTTGGTGAAAACCCTCGGGGCGAGGTCAATCCGAACGGCAGGACCCGAAACTGAAAGTGCGAGTCGCCAACCGCGAACCTCAGGTACTTCTTGTGCTTGGGATGGATCGACACATGGAAGTAAGCATCCTTGAGGTCGAGTGACACCAACCAGTCCTGAAGCTGAGGGCCTGGAGGACTTGAGAGAGAGTAACCATCTTGAACTTGTCCTTCCTGAGGAGTTTGTTCAAACCGTGCAAGTCCATGATGGGTCTCAATCCCCCGTCTTTCTTCGAAATCAAAAAATAAGGGGAATACCATCCCTTGTTCCTCTCCGCTACAGGCACCAGTTCTATGGCGCCTTTCTCCAGCAGGGCTTGAATTTCCTGCGCAAGGAGCGGATCCGGACTCTGCAAAGAGAGGTTCCCCGGTGAATTGTCGCGATGCCTGTGCCGAAAGGGAAGACAGTAGCCGTGGGTTATGATCTCCAGAACCCACACATCTGAAGTAATGGCTTGCCACTCTACAAGATGCTGCGCCAGCCTTCCCCCAACCGGCGAACCATGGGACATGGCCTCATGACTGAGTGGGAGCGGCTGCGGCGTTACCTGAGGGCAAAGAGGCAACTGCCCGAGCGGCCTTGGCACCACAGGAACCCTGTCGTCCACCTCTGGTACCCCTGCGTTGGCCTCTTTGACTGCCAGCTCCTCTCGCTTTACTGAAGGACGAGTAATAGCGAAAGGAACCACCCCTCCACTGCTGTCCCCTAGGACGAAAAGGCGGAGGGTGGCGAACTGCAGCGCCCAACGACTTCGCTGCAGCTTTTGAGGTCTGCAACCTCTCAAGGCTCTCGTCAGCCTTGCTGCCAAAAAGGTGTTCACCGTCAAAGGGCATGTTGAGGAGCCGGGACTGCACATCAGGAGCAAACCCCGACTTCCGCAACCACGCAAACCTGCGCATCACGGTGCTCGCCGCCATGGACCTACTGACGCATTCAGCTAAGTCCAAACCCGACTGAACGGACTCACACATGGCATCCTTACCATCCTGGACCATAGCAAGGAAACCATCCCGTTCGTCCCCTTCGGGAATATGTTCAGCCGCTAACGCAACACAGTTCCACAGAGTGTGTGTGAAACGAGACAAGGCACAAATGGAGTTGGCCGCCTGAAGCGCCATACCACCAGAAGAAAACACTTTCTTCGCCCAGCCATCAAACCGTTTGTCGTCCCTATCAGGAGGGATGGTAGGGTACGATGCCTGCTTTGCTGGGGCCGTGGCCGCCTGCACCACCAAACTCTCCGGAGTGGGGTGCCTGGTCAAGTAGCAGGGGTCGCTACTGGCTGGACGGTATTTTCGCGACAAGGATCTGCCCACCGCCGGGAGACTCTGCGGAGCAGTCCAAGCCGCCGCCACCCTTCTCTGTAAAGCCATATGGAACGGCAGTACCGGGTCAGTTGGGGGACCAACATCAAGGATATCCGTCAGATCATCCTGCACAAACTCCCCTGGGGGAGCAGACCATCCCAAGTACTCAGAAACCCTAGCCATAAGGCGCCGGTACGAGGAATCGGCATGAGAGCCAGGCTCAGGCCTACAAAACTCCACCTCCGGAGAGGTGTCCAGTCCACTGGCATCATGCAGTGACTGCCTCAAATCGTCAAACTGACTATGGCCCGAGACAATTTTATCTGGAACCTGACTAGGAACCAGGCCATCAGAATCCTCATCCGCCTCTGAAATATATTCCAGGTGGCGAAAAGAAGGCACCCGAGAGTGCTTGCTCTTAACCAGAGCCTTCCTACCTAGGGGGTTCCCCCGTGCCACGGGGTACCTCCGACACGAAAGGTGTCGATGGCGTCGAGCGAATCGGCGCCGACGTCGAGAGAACCGGCATCGGCGCCGAGCAAATCGGCGTCGACGTCAGATGCAGCGCCGCCTGCATCGGCGGCGTCGCCACAGCCCTCGAAGCCGGAGCCCCGAGCGTGTCCCTCGACGACCTGAGCGTCGACGGCTTCGACGACTTCCTCGGAGCCGGAACCCCGAGAAAGCCTGTCGACGCCCTCGACGCCTCAGACGTCGATGTCTTCCTCGAAGACCTCACAGGTGCACACGGTCTCGAACGCGTCGAGGACCGGGACCTGGAACGGGTACATCGAGAACGAGTCTCCTTGTCCGAACGGGACCTCTCCCGTGACTCGTGCCGACCACTCTTGCGAGCGGTGTCTCTCGACCTCTCACGACCGACCCCACTCGGGGGCGCGGACGGCTTAGTACCCTGCGACTCAAGAATCGCCAGCATTTTCTTCCCGAAGTAAGCCCATTCCTCCGGCGTCGCACGGCTGGTGGGGTAAGCGACGTGCCGGGCAGAGTCCTCCGAAGAGGACCTGGAAGACGACCGGTGTCGGCGCTTCCGAGAATGCCTCGAAGAGGCTGAGGAGTGGCGAGACCGACTCCTAGAAGGAGACCCATGAGACTTCCGACGATGACGCGGAGAGTCACCCCTCGAATCATCCGTCGAAAGCCCCGCAGACTTCGACTTCCGGGACTTGGACACCCGACCTACCGACAACTTCTTCTTACGTTCGCGTAAGGCTTTGGACGTGAGCGACTGGCAGTCGATACAGTCATCCGTGTCGTGGGCCTCCCCGAGGCACCAGAGGCAGGCGTCGTGCGAGTCCGTCACCGACATCTTGGACCCACACTCCCCGCACTTCTTGAAACCCGGACGCGGGGTCGAAGACGAAGTAGAAGACATCTTCACACGAAGGATTTTCACAAAACGAACAGGTTCGAAGAACTGAGAAGAACAGAACTCCAAAGAGTCGAGGGGTTAACCGAGATTCACGAAGCAACACATTCGCGGAAAAAACGGAACTGAGGCTATGGGCGTCGTGCGTCCTACTTATCACATCGGATGATGTCGGAGGAGGTCCTCGACGACGGCGCATCGACGTCATCGACGCAGGACGCAGACGCCGAAAAAAGTTTCCGAAGCAGCACAGCTGTGGTGATTACATGTCATAGATATGGAATACGTCGGAGGACCCAATCCCCTCGAAATGAAATTTAAAATCCTATACCCGGAGACTGAATGACTTACCGAACGGTTATCAGGGTAAACACTATAACTTACCTAGGTTTTTCAATCTCAACTACTTGTTTTATTCTAAATCAACAAAAAGAAAATGCGGGAGAAGTTAATGCCATGTATTTCTATGATGAAAGTGGTGAAGAGAAAGCTCTGCATGTTCTCCTTGGCCCCCCTAATTGAGCTGTATAAGCTAAAAATAACAGCAATGTTACTATATGGCTGTGAATTGATCTCATTCCAAAATCGGAAGTTCCTCGACTCCCTCGAGGGTAAAATCTGGAGGGCAGTCTTGGGCCTTCTGAAGTCTACTCCCATCAGTGTAATTCGTCTCGAGCTGGGGATAATATTGTGGTGGGCCCAGTATATGAAGCAGAGCCTCACACGCTTCTAAAAATTAACAATGGCGGAGTGGGCTAGTTTGGGGTCCCTCTGTATGAATGCTTAACTGATAGGATGAAATCTGTCCCTTTTTTGAGAAATTTTAAGGAACAGTGTATGGTATTTGAGGAGTGAACACTGATTATAGCAACTGATTCCGTCCATGTAAAGAAAAATAAGATTTGGCAATGGGATAAGATTTCAGATGTGACAGACCTGGACAGATAAAAGCTATACAGGGGAAAAGATGTATACTATATTGCCAGGTCAACTCCTTGACCGTACGTACTACATTTCCATCTTAGAGGTTCAGGGACTGGTATTTCAAATTTCAGTTGAACATTTTACCAACAATGCAAGTTATTGGCCAAAAACTGGCCAGAACTCTGCTTGGTTGCTGGGCCTGTGGTGACCCGGAAATAGAATCATTGGTTCATCTTGTATTAAGATGCACTTCTTTCAGGGAAAAGAGGATCTCTTTACTGGGCCCCTATGTACACTCCAGTGGTCAAGTGGTCACTCTTCTGTTATGGAATAGGCTTATGACTACCTCCTGCCAGGCCTTGATATTAGCTCTGGGTAAACCTTTGGAAAAAGTTTTATTGAAATTGATTGTACAACAGGGGGAAAATGATTGGAAGGCCTTTTGGGATTAACTGTTTTTTGTGTGCTGCAATCAAAATAGTTGAGAAATGATGGATTCTTGTTTATGTTGGATTGGGTTGGCTTTTCCTTGTGTGTTCTGTTTTGTGATTGAATTGAGATCTATAAAATTCTAAGTGTAAAAGTTAAAATGTAAACGGAAAACACTTTTTTTAAAATAAAAATGTAGTTTTCGGATCTCTAAGTGCGGGATCGAGTTTCCCATACTACTCGGCATGGTCTTGCTATTCTCCGGGCCCAAATTAGTCAGTAGTTTCATTTTAGCTTATTTTTCAGATGAACTGATGGGTTGGGGATCCATGTTGGGTCCCCTTGCTAGCCACTCGAATCTTTAAAAATGTGAATCTAGAACTGTTTGGGAGTAGACTTGAAATATGAAACCAAAACTTGGGCACCATTCCTGACTTCCACATGTTACAAAAAACGCTGTGATCCTATGCAAAAGATGTTCTCTCTGTGTCTCAATCCACTTACTGATAAATATTTTAAAGACTGCTAAATGGGCATTCTGTTCTGCCTAGGGGTGGTACATCCTGAGGTATTGAAATATGTGCACGTCCCTTTCCGTAGAGGCGCACTTAGAGAGTTAGATTTAGAATGAGGAAAATGTAGGTGCAGGGTCATGGTTGGCAAACTATGAACAGGTTAAGCTAGGCAGGGCTAGCTGCTATCATCGAGAGGTTCCACAAAATACCGAATTATAAAAACCATGCCGCGCCCCTCTGTTTTTAAGACCCTACCATTGACTGTTCATGTTCACTCCAAAGACTGGGGGTGAGTGCGCCCATAATGTCCTAGGAAGTGCCAGATCACATAATGTGCAGGAAGGTAGGGACGTACGTTCCTGGGGCGGCACACAGACCTGGGTGGTGCTGGTGCTGCGGCCTAAAGTATGTGTTGGTGCGCATTTCACTAAAAAATGTTTACTTCATGCAGAAGTGGGTGCAAAGTTGGCACACATTGCTACACTTGCAATATTCTACTCTCCCTCGTCCCTTACTTGTCTCGCCTGGGTCCCTTCCACTCCTCTACCACACAGCCCGCACGCAGAAAGCAACATTTTACCCACCTTTGCCAAAGGGGGGGCACTGGGAGGAACAAGCAAGTGTTTCCCCCCCGGGGTGATTTTGGGTGCTGGCCTGCGCAAAGAGCGCCGGGTAAGAGGTATTTAAGGGGTTAGAGAAGGTTCAGGAGCGGGCGACCGTTAGGACGTGGCGTTTGTCCGGGTTGCTGCTCCCGAGCCTTCCCTGCGTTGGGCCTTGTTTGTGGGCGGCAGTTGGAGGTAGGATTGTCAAGGAGTGGGTAAAGTTAGAGGGTTTTCATTTTTTTATTGTATTTGATAAGATTACAAACCTTTACAATTTACAAAAACAAACAAAAAAATACAAGATTATAATACACATATTTACAACAGTGTTAAAAACATATTTCTCATTTTTTCCTTGCGAATTAGCACAATTCTTTTGCTACAATTCATAAGTAATGAGGCACATTTCCTTTTTTTTTAAAATACATTAGTCATAGACATGACAAAACTGAAATGCACTTAGCCAAATCATAATATCCATTTTTAACCTTAATTGTTGGTGATTTTAATCTATGTACATAAAAGATTAATCTCTTTCAGTTTCTTGTCAATTTCACACAGTAGCATAGTCAATTTCATAGTCATTTTGGTACTATTGCCTATCATACACCTAGACCAGAGGGTCATTCTCGCCAGCAGTGAAGAGGGATCAAAGTAGGATACAGAGTACTAAGTCTCAAGATCTCAAAATAATCACAGAAAACAACCAGATGTTGTAAAGATTCAACCATAGTAACCTTCCGACAGAATCTACAAGTACCTGGTTTTATTAATTCATTGCATCTTCCCCATTGGGCTAATCTTTAATTCGTATGAAATTGGTTTAGTCTGAAGCAAAGGTATAGATTTCGACCAGAAGCTGATGGAAATTGTATAAGGTAGCTCGGACAAGTACCCATTTCCTTCTAATCTGAGCATATTCCTGATACGTGAAATACTAGCCTATTCTGTCTGATTGACAGCACCAATAATATAGCTGCATTTTCCTTTTGCAACTAGGTAAACCCAAAATTAGATGTTCTTCTGGGATAAGCGTAGAGGACATAATATCCTTCATTTTTTCCACAAATGCTAATATGGAAGGTGAGTGTTTAAGCAGCACCTGATTGTTTAGGTCTTCATAGAGACTATTAGCAGGTGGTTCTAGGAACTTAACATAATTATTAAGCATCCGCCAATGCCATTTTACAGATAGAGGAAGGAGTCCTATTTCATGTCTTATGATATCATTTGGAATTGAGGTGGCCAAACCCAATACTTGTTTCCATGTACCACCTTGTAATGAATCAAGAGCATCTTCAATTTCATAACGCATATATCAAGAAAATATAATATGCACGGTTCCACTTTAAGTAAATAAAATTGTAGAACAGGTAATATGGAAAAGCAACAATATTTTCTCATGATAATTTTCATCCGAGAGATTAGGGGCCTAGCTTTTTCATACAGTTTTTTTTTCCACCACTGCAATGAGTACATATCGGACAGAGTATAACCAAGATATTTGACTGATTTTACTGTCTCAATAGGAGTGCAATCAATAGACCAATTAAATCGGTATGCCTTTTTTCCCCATCTGTAAAAACAAGTATGTCAGATTTAGACTGATTCACTTTTAAGTTATTCTCTGATGCATATAAGGAAAAGGAATTCAACTTGTTTTGGAGAGCAAAAGGTGTTTTGTCAAATAGTAATAAATCATCAGCAAAGCCTATATAATTGAGCTTAAGCACCCCCAGATTCACCGGGTAATTGATGACATCAGTCCAACAATCCTCGATATCGCAGATATATAAATTGAATAGTACCGCTGCAAGAGTGCAGCCTTGTTTAAGGCCGATGTTAGTTGGTATAGCATCGGTAGTAGCGCCTGCTCGATTAAGTCTGATCTTATAGTAAGTCGAGGTATGCAGAAGGGCAATAAGCGACACCCGGTACGAGGGAAAACCCATGTGAAATTATCCTATAATCATGGATAAACTGTCCCGTGAAAACATGGATGCAGCCTATATGGATGCACTTCTAACCAAGCGAACTAACTTCCATTTAATGGCCTTGGTTAAGAAGACGGTTCCTGTCAGTACCGATAAAATACATAAGCATAGATTTAACACTGAGATATTCAATCTAAAGAAAGTAAAAAATGCAAACCTTAGACACCTTGCAAAAACGGTTACTGACAGGGACTCATATTGGGTCTCAAAATCCAGAATTTTGCAGACGTACAAAAATTCACTGAAGAGTCTCAAAGTAACTCAATACCTAAATGACAACCAAAATATTATGTACCACCTGTTGAAAAGTGACGGGGAGATGGCACGTATAATGTTGGAGGGGTGAGCAAGGGAGAACAGTAGGGGCAAGGAGAGCAGGAGACCGGTTTCAGTGGCCCTGTTGGTGAAGTTGTGCAAGGCTTTGAGGGGGGTGTGTTGGTCAGCATGGGAGAAGGACATATTTTCAACCTGTTTCACTTGGTTGTTCTTTGGGGCATTTAGGGTGGTAGAGCTGGTGGGGGGGGGAGAAAATGGGATGGAGGTCTACAGTGGGGAGATGTTCAGTTATCAGAAGCAAGTGTGGATATAAGGATCAGCAGATCAAAGAAGGATCAGCAAGGAAAGGGCTTTTGGGGGCTTTTGGATAGGGGTGGAAAAGAGTTGGGTCCAATAAGGATGGGATTACCTTGGCGGGAGACATGTAAAGAAAGAGAGGGGTTGGTTTGTCAGCACGAGGATGGGTCGGCAGTAACGGCAGCTCAAGTTCTGGGGGTCTTAAGAAGAGCTTTCTTGGCCTTGGGGGAGAGAGCAGAGGATTGTGGAACTCACTCTTTCAGGATGGGGGCGGCATTGGAAGGTAGCAGAGGGAGTCTATCAGAGGAGGGGTTCAAGAGTTTGAGGCGCTAGAAATCAGGAAATTACAAGGGGTACATCAGAGAGTTTGAGAAAGGGGCTGATTAGGACAGGAACAAGAGCAGGGGGCTCAGGCGGGTTAGCGGCGGCAGAGAGAGACTCACAAAATGTTTTCTTTTGCAGATGCGGCATGGAGGAGTGGCGAGTTGCCGCAGATATGGATTTGTGGACATTCAATTGTAAAATGGGCAGGGAAAGATGCAGCAAAAAGGATTTTCTGGACACAATTGGGGTGCAGCTATAGCATTGCCTTGCTGAGGTGGTCGGGGGTAGAGGGCTTAGGTGGGAGCAGTTGCTGCCCATGTTAGCGGGTTTGAGGGAGCGCCATGGGTTTACGGCGGCAATAATTCTGCATATGGGGGAGAACGACCTGGTTAGAGATCCAGGGGTATCATTGTTAAGGAAGATGAAAAGGGACCTGAGCTGGTTAAAAGAGATATGGCCCAAGGTAGGGCTAGTGTGGACTAAGTTACTGCCAAGGAGAGTAAGGAGTGGTGCAGTGAACGAAGGGGCAGTGGAAAGAACAAGAAAGAAAATTAACAGGGAGATCGCAAAGTTTTGTGGATCTTTGGGGGTGCAAGTGCTGGAGCACCGAGAAATAACCTACATGGATTTTTCAGTTTTTCGGGCGATGGAGTGCATCTCTCGTTGCTTGGGAACATGCACTACCTGGGGGACATTAGGTTGGCGGTTGAGGACATCGTAAAGATTTGGAATTTGGAAGTAGGGGAGATCCTAAGGTAGGAGCGGGTGGGGGCAGAAAGAACACCTTAGGGGAGGGTTTCTCTTCTGCCGGGTACATGGCCCTTTGGAGGAGGGGTGGAGGAAGCACAATGGGGTACTAGCGCGGAAAAGGAGGGGTGTGGTGATGGTTGCATGAACAGGCTACCCCAGGGGCACAAAGAGTGGGAAGAGGTATTGAAGAAGGAGGGGTGTGGCCTCGGGGAGATGATGGGAGAAAGCGAGAATGAAGGTTGAGAGGAATTTAAGGGGATGGGAGATAGGCGTAGGTAGGGAAGAGTTTTAAATGGTTTATTTATTTAACTGTGGGGGAATTGAAATTTTTTATTTATTTAATTGTTTGGCAATTTGTTAAATGTATATGTTAGTCTGTAAGGCCAGGGAGCCAGGTTAGCGTTTTTTGTGAGCTGTGGCCTGTCACATTAAAGTGATCTTTTCTACTTAATAGCGAGTCTGGGTATTTTTGTGCAGTAAGCACAAAGGGCAGCCCATGACCTCTTCTCTCGACTTGCAAATCTGGAAAGCAAGTTAGCAGTAGGGGCAGACCATGGACCGATGACAGTCACCCCAAACAAATATCCAATAAATACATTTAAAAAAACAAAGGCTGATTGGTGCCAGAGTTCATTTATATAGTTAATGTTAAGCCCCAGTGCTCCCAGACTCCTGACCTGTCAAGGCAGTATGAGGGAGGGGGCATCCATTTCGACACACGGTTGGTTCGGCATGAACGTTCCATTAAAATGCACTTAGTGGCAGGAGCCCGCAGGAAAGCTCTCTTTTTTTAAACCAAAAATAGTGCAAAAGTCTGCTCCGAGCGTCCACGCGAGGGTCACTTAGGGGCTGCCTACATGGCCTTTATTTGGAGACCTACAGTTGGACCCTCATTTGTTGGCATTTTATTTCATGCTATGTGCATTCACATTTAAATATGCTGTTCAGTAGCTTCTGCCTGTAATTGGTGGCAAGTTGAAACCGTCTGGTGCTGGCAGTCGGCGCCCCTCCACAAGTTTGGGTTTGTATGTATTTGCACACTTCCCATGAGAGACCCATAGCGGTCAGCTTTTTTAAGTTGCAGAAGGTCCTTTTCAGACCAACGTGAAAAGAGAAGGGCAGTTTGTACTCAAAGTACCAGAGAAATATTTTAGAACGCCAAATCAGTACAAAATACCTTTTTTATTTAGTGAGTGGGAAATGGTGGTTAAACTTTATAATTCGGAGCCATGTGGCCTGCATTTAGAAGGTCCATCGCAGACCTGCCTACATTTAAAAAAAGAAAAACCGAGAGATCCACGTCACCGGATGCCCCGCCCTAAAACCACAACAGTATGTTTGTAACCAATCACATGAAGGTGTGGGAGTGGTTTCTGGCACTCCTGAAAACCCAGAATTCCAAGCTCTTCCCTGGAGACTCAGAGACTAGGCAGGTCTGGTCCACCATCCAACTGAGCCAAACAGTGGTTGCTTCTTCCGTCAAACGCATTAGTAGCATGTAAACTTTAAGCTATGTGACTCCTGCCAAGAGTCTGCCAGCTCACTAACCTATAGCCACTTGCTTTCTCTGGTCCAATACAAACTTTCTATTCAAGTGTATAGGACTGTGGCGCTATTGCAGAAGGTCGCATGGCAGCAGAAACGGTTACTTCAAGACTATCAGCTTTGTCACTCATCAGAAGGGACACCAGCTAAGTATTCACTCCAATGCATTTCAGTGGCTGCCGGTCGCTGGTAGTGTAACCGCTACCGGTTACCAGGAGACCAATACAGATTGTCAATTTATCTGCATATCTATTGATTTTCCATAACTGTAATGAGGGACCTGTTGAATGTGACTGAAATGCAGCTTTTCAATAAAGTACATTGGTCTTCAGGAATATTTGAGAGGGTCACAACCGGATTTAAAAAATAATAATAATAATAATAATCTGTGCATGTGTTGCGTTTCATATAGTACAAACCTAGATGGTTAGCAAGTGAACACATTAAAGCAAGGCGATACAGTTATTGGATGCATGTATATGGATAGAGCTAGGAGGTTAGAATACTATGGGTGCAGATAGTAGGACCTGAAGAGATGGGGATCAGAGGGTTTCATCAGGCAGGAGATACAGGTTAGTCAGAGAAAAGGTGGACCAAGTCTGGGATAGGGAGTTTTTGCAGATCATTGGCCCATGAGATGTTTAATGAACAGATGCTTATTTTTTCATAATTTCAGGAGAGAGCGCATTGTTATTCTATGTTCTTAACTTTGTTGCTTGCTGCTTCCTGAGCATTTCCTGTTTGTAGTTCTTGGTTTGCAATCTGATGGTCTCCAGAGTTCTGCTGCCAAATTGGCCTGGATGTGAAATGGTAGAACCATCTAAACTTGGATCGTTTATGCGCTGTTTGACCTTCATTTTGAGAGAGGCCATTCACTGAACCCGACGTTCCACCCTATTTATTAGTTGAACTGTTGGGGGCTTCTTGCTTTCACCACTCAATTACAAATATTCAGTCAAACTATTTTCAGTCGTCCCATTTTTTCACGGGTGGACCTGATGCTGTCCATCGCTTGTTGTGCCTGAACTGCCTGCCCTGAAGGATTTCCTAGAGAGACACCTCGGATTTCTTTCTCCTAGGTTGAAATAAATATTCATTTAGCCTCTAAAAGACGACAGCATAAAAAGTACAATCGCATTTTAAAAGGCTAAAGCTAAATACATGTTCTTATCTATGATATGACCATAGTGAGCAGACACATGCCCTAAACCACCTCCACCACCTCGCTATCTCTGCTGCCCGAGGTCTGAGGGCATTAGGACCAGTGTAATGTGCAAGCTGACGAGGCAGAGGCCCTGATGCTTCTGTTATGGCATGTATCCTTTTGTCAGGTGAGGTGGTGCAAATTGACAATAGCTCTGGGCACCACCGCCACCGGGGCACCGTCACCGTGAGTCCACTGTCTAACTTGTCCACAAGTGTCCAGCCTGGTGTGCTGCGGTCAGATGAGGGGTGAAGGCAAGGACAACCATCAGGGCTGGCCTTTGCCCCGACAGCGCCCCAGGCAAAAAAATATTTGCCACCCCCTGAAGGAAATGAAGTATAAAAAATCTCAACACCTATGAACATGACAAACCATGGATTGTCTACACTTTGCCTCCCGTGCTGTATTTCATAGCAAAAGGCCTGTAAGACTGAACTTAATTTGAAGACGACAAGCAAGAAACATTTAATAAAACAGGGAATTCCAAGGTGGCTGCCTGCAGGGGGTAGACGTGTCGGCGGAGCTCTCCTGTATCCTGAGGCTGGGAAAGGCCCACCACCCGGCAATTGGGAAGAAATTTGGGGAGGCAGGCACTTTGAGGAAGTAGTTGTGCATCCGACACCCTGAAGCACACAAGAGGTGGCTTGGCGGACTTCCTTCCATGCGGCTATGGTGACGGAGGTACGGCGCTGGTGGCCGAGGGCGAGGAGGGCCATTGCGACCCTTGCAAGCTGTGACCCGTGCCCCTCCTGGACTGAAGGAGAAGGGTTCGGAGAAGAGGAGGGCGGCGGCCGGGCAGTCGCCTGCGGTGCTGCAGGACCCGCTGAGGAGGAGGAGCGGTATTGAGGCTCCCGGTGGGACAGGCAAAAAGCGAGCGGTGGTAGCTCGCGGGCTGCGGGCCCTCCTGGCGGGCAAGGAACGGTACAGGCAGCAACCGCTCATGGTGCCGTGGAGCCATTGTTGCAGAGGCCCAACCCGCGAAGAGGAGCAGGCGGGTGGTGTCAAGCCCGTCTCCATACGAGGAGGGAGGACCACCTCTCCAGAAACAAGGTGGAGTGAAGCCGCGGCAGGCATCCACGGGAGCGAGTGCCAGAGGGAGCCACCACAGAGGAGGAGGGGTGAGTGGCCGCAACGGCGGTCGAAGAGCGGGTACTGACGGGGCTGGTATTGAAGAGACCCGATCCTAGAGGAGGAGGGGGCGGATGGCCAGAGGTTGCTCCAGTGATTGGGGAGGCCCCGTATTAGGGCCGCTGCCGTTTGAAGAGAGGCGCCAGACAGTGAAGCTGAGCACCACTGGGCTTTCAGTGACATTGATAGTGACATTGGCCGAATCAAGTCCCTAGTGGGGGATGTTCACTACTGCCTGATAGAATTGAGCAGGCAGTGGAAGCAGCATGGAGACGGACCGAGCACCGGACCGGGCAGCTGGAGAGAGACCTGGTTGGCAGGTGATAGGAGGAGACCGGGAGAACCAGGGGAGGGAGTTGCTCAAGCCGCACTAATACAGAATTTATAATTGGTGGCTCCCAGCACCTCTCAGTGCCTAGGGCATACACAAGGAGGCAAAGTATAGCATGTGGGGGGGCCTTGTTTCCCATAGGGGAGTCCCTGTCAAAAAAGGTGTGGGGGAAGAGCATATCCTCCCACTGGCGAGAATATCCAAGGGAGTGCATGGCGGAACGGGCGGCGAGGGAAGTATCGAACCGCTGGAGAGGACACTGGAAAGGTCACGGCAGGGGGAGGACTCCTGAAAGACCCTTGGGTAGGAGTGTGCCCGGTTGGGCAGTGAATCGCCAACGACGGAGTGGGTGGACCGCACGGACAATAGTCGCGCTGATATGTCATTCAAAAATAAGGGGAAGGACGGTAGAGCACCGCAGACCTCGGGGGACGGCCCGGGCACCCTTCCCACTATCTAGCCGATACAGGAGATGAGGGAGTTGGCTAAAACTACGAAGGAGGGCTCAGAAGGAGGAGAATCATCACTCGAAGGGGAGAGCCCGATCATGATGTTAAGGCAAGACTTCAGGGGGGAGATGCTCACCCTGCAAACTAGCTTAACTAAGACGTTCCAGGAACAATTTCAACTACTACGGACAGGCCTCAACTCGGCCCTGGGGGAAATAAAGCAGGAGTTGCGACAGCAGGGTGAGCGGACAGACCTCTTGGAAAGGGGCATGCAGGACTTGGATAAAGAAGTGACAGCCAATAGTGAAGCGATTGATCGGCTAGATACAACCATGCAAAACTTGGAGATCCAAATGGAGGACATGGAGAACAGGTCGATTAATATAAGGGTTAAAATGCTGCCGGAAACCGTCCAAGATAAAGACTTAAAAGGAGTGGCTCAAACTATCTTCGCCGAGATTTTGGGGATCTCGCCTCCTGACAAGATAGAGCTCGAACGCATTCATAGAGTGGGCAGAGGAGGCAAGGGGTCGGGGTCGAGACCTAGAGATGTCCTGGCAGCGTTGACCAGGTATGCTCAAAAGGAGGCGGTCCTCCGGGAAGCAAGAAAGCAAGAACCAATAATGTTCAATGATCATCGCATCGCATTATTTCAGGACTTGGCAAGCAGCACTCTGACAAAGAGGCGTCAAATGGGACAGGTGCTCAAAGCACTCAATGACAGGGGGATTAAATATAGGTGGACCTTCCCATTTGGTTTTTGTTTGAGTGGGAGGGAGCAATCGAGACGGGTGACCACACTGCAGGAAGGGGAGAGTATTCTGCAACTGGACTTGGACGACGTTCCCAGTGGTTCTGGAAAACAAACCTCGATGACAAGGTTAGAGCCAAAGCCATGGTCTTGGACAACTGTGGGGGAAAAGAGAAGGGGAGCGAAGCTGAGCGGCATGTCATCCAAGGAAAGGAATAAGACAAGCCCCGGGGGGAGGGGAGGGATGCACAGGAGGAGATTTAAATCACAACGTTCTATAAGGGTGGTGGGCCACTATAGGAAGTATCTGGCAGGGGGGGGGGCACCCATCTGCGAATCAGAAAGGGTGGGTATACCCGTAGTGAGGGGAGAGAGGGGAGTGGGAATGGCAAGCCCTTCGGGAAGGGGGGGAAGGGGGAGGGGGGTCAGGGGAAAGAGGTTAGGGAAGAGGGAGGGCAGCAGAGGCGTCATACGAGGGCCAGGACAAGGGAGCTAGAGGGCCTCCTTAACGATAGGAAATACATAAGGGAGCAGGAGGAGGGTCCAAGGAGCTCCGCCATTTGGATGCCCCCTCAGGAGGAGGAATGGGGGAGATCTAGGCATCACGGGGGCATGGACGGATCAACCCACTTTCAAGTGGCTAACACATAATGTGAGGGGACTTAATACCCCACTTAAGAGAAAGAAATTGGAGCAATTCACCAGGAAAGAACCCGGACATCCTGGGACTGAAGGAAACGCACCTTAGACAAAAAGACCAGGGGCGTCTGAAGATGCGGGGGTTTGACCAGATCCTGCATGTGTCGGGGGGAGGTAGGTCGGGGGGAATGGCCCTGGCTATTAAAAACTCAGTGGACTTCAGGGTCATGGAAACTATATGGGATAAGGAGGGTAGGTTTATCATAGTCAAAGGGAGGTACCATGACAGCCCATATACCTTGGCGGTAGTGTACGCCCCAAACTCAGGCCAGGAGCAGTTTTTGAAGTGGGTCCTGGGAAGGTTGGAAGACAAGGCCTGGGGGCCGATAGTCTTGCTGGGGGACCTCAATATAGCCTGGGAGAGGGAACGGGATAGGTCAGGGCACCCTGTGGGAGGAGGTGGAGTGGTGATGTCGGCAGACCTCAAAGAAAAAGTATGCGGCGCGGGGCTGAGATGTGTGTGGCGGGAATTGAAAGGGGGTGAAGAAGATTATACTTTTCTACCTGGGTTCCACGGTTCCAAATCTAGAATCGACTATATTTGGGTAACGTCGAGTTTGGTGGGTCGGATCCGAGAGGTAGCGACGGGCCCCATTGGTATAGCTGACCACAAAGTGGTCTCCATGAAGATGGACCTGGGGCATCGTGAAAGAGGGGTGTGGACGTGGAAGTATCTGGGATATCTTCTCAGAGACCCGTTAATTAGGCAAGAGACGGAAGAAAAGATTAGGAATTTCTTTGAGCTCAACAAAAGGGGGGATACGAGGGAGGAGACAAGGTGGGACGCTTTTAAGGCTACATTGAGGGGGGAACTAATAGCGGCAGCGAACTACAGGGAGAAGCAACTGAGGGCACTGGAGAAGCAGTTGGAAGAGGAGGTTGAGACAGCGAGGCGACCCCGACTAGGGCTTCCATAAGGGAGTATCGTAGGGCACTAGGTCAATTGGAGGTCCTCCGACCCAAAAGAGCTGAAGGGGCTCTGCTTAGCGTTCGCCAAAGGTTTTATGCTAAAGCGAATAAAGTAGATTCTCTCCTCGCATGCCTGCTAAGGGGAGTGACAGCTAGGAACGGGATCAAGATCAGGAGAACGGGAGAACGGGTGACAAGAGCAGGGGAGATACGGGAGGCGCTAGTTGAATTCCATGAGTCGCTCTATGCTTCACAGCACCCCCAGGAATGGTTGCAAGTAGAGTTTTTAGATAGGGTGGAGTTGTGGAAAATTGGGAAGGAGGCATCGGAATTGCTCAACAGGGAGATTACAGAGGAGGAGGTGAGGAGGGTGGTAAGAGGCTTACCCCTGAATAAGGCCCCGGATCCGGACCCGGATGGGTATACCGCAGCTTTTTACAAAACCTTTGCATCCCAATTAATCCCACACCTGATTTACCTCTTCAACACCTTTAGGTCAACAGGGAAAATAACTCCATCTATGGAGGAGGCCAGGCTAACCCTTATTCTGAAACCAAACAAGGACCCTGAAGAGAAAACGTCTTCTAGGCCCATAGCGTTAATTAACATCGACGCCAAGATTTTCACAAAAGGTTTGGCGAACAGACTAGAGGGTTACCTTCCGGACCTGATCGACCCGGACCAGGCGGGTTTTATAAGAGGCCGACAGACGGCAGATAACATCAGGAGAGTGGCCCACTTGGTGGAAAAGGCCCATAGAACGGACACTCCCGCGATCCTCCTATCTCTAGATGCAGAAAAGACGTTTGACCGCGTGGAGTGGTCCTTTCTGTTTAAGGTTATGCAGAAGATGGGATTAGACGGGGGGTTTCTGCGTCTGGTTCAGGCCAACTACCAGACGCCTACCAGGAGGATAGCAGTAAATGGGGTTATGTCCAGATCCTTTAGACTGAGTAGGGGCACTAAGCAGGGTTGTCCCCTGTCAACTATGCTTTATTCAATCATTTGGAGCCTCTTCTGCAGGCTATTAGGGAGATGGAGGAGATAAAGGGCATACCATTTGGAGGGACAGAACATAAATTAGCGGCATTTTCGGATGACGTGTTACTGAGATTGACGGCACAGATGGAGTCCATCCTGGCAAGCCGAAACATCCTGGAGGAATTTGGGAAAGCCTCTGGCCTCAAGATCAATATTGGCAAATCGGAACTCCTGAATCTGACCCTAAGGGCAGGGGGCCGAGAGTCAGTGAGGGCGGCTACTCCATTTATGCGGAGCCCGGGTGGAATCAGATATCTAGGGGCAAAAATTATTCCAACCCTCGCAGGGTGGTATCAAGCTAATTATCAACCGTTGTTAAAGGACATTAAACGGGACTACCGTAGATGGAGGGGCCTTCGGATTTCGTGGCTGGGTAGGATGGCCACGATCAAAATGGTAACGCTCCCGCGCTTGTTGGATTTCTTCCAGGCAATACCTCAGGCGGTCCCTGCAGGTTTTTTCAAGGAACTTGGATCTTTAACCAGAGAATTTCTGTGGGAAGGGAAAAAAGCGTGTGTCAGTAGCCAGCTGTTGATGGCTCCCAGAGGGAAGGGGGACTAGCATTGCCGAATTTCCAACAGTACTATGAGGCCACGCAGTTACGAGTAATCAGGGAATGGCTCCGGGAGGGGGAGGCTACACAAGACAAAAGATGGGTAGCAGTGGATAGGGCTGTATTGCATCGCAGTCTAGCGGAGGTTATGTGGCTTCCAAGACAACTTAGGCCTAAACATGTGTACGAGAGCACTATTACAAAATTGATGGCGGAGAATTGTGATAGGTTGGCGAGAACAAAGGGAATCACGACTTTCCCCTCCCCCTTTACACCCCTGTTTCGCAATGGAGACTTTACCCCTGGGTTGGAGGCATTCAAACAGTGTGTGGAGCCCGGGGGGAATCAGATATCTAGGGGGGCTGTAAACGCTTGGGCGACATGTTTAGGGGGGAGAATTCTCCCATTTGAGAAGTGTAAGAGGAAGTACGGGATAATAGAGTAGGAAAGGCTCCGATATGCGCAACTCCGCTATTGGGTCCTGAGCCCTGTAAATAAGGAGGCAGCAAGAAGGGAAATTACACGGTTTGAGAGATTCCTGTCAACTAAGGACAGATCTAAGGGTCTAATATCTAACCTATATATAATCTTGGATGAGGCATGTACCAGAGGACATTGGCCGTATATGCGGAGGTGGGAGCAGGTCCTGGGAAGGGCAATTGAGCGGGAAGAGTGGGAGAGGTTGTGGAGGAGAATCCCTAGACTGGTCAAAGCACCTTCACTACAGGAAATGTGGTATAAGATCTTGTTCAGGTGGCATTATACACCTATCCGCCTTTGGGAGATATATCCTACCACCTCTGGTAGTTGTTGGCGGGAATGTGGGATGGAGGGTACGGCGCAGCACATCTGGTGGACATGTCCAAAAGTCAGACTCTTCTGGCAGGAAGTTGATAAGGCACAGGAACAGGTATATGGAATGGGAAACAGCAGATCCCCTGAGGAGGTTATTCTGGGAATTAGACGGGGCACCTTGGTAGGGCAACCTAGGTGTCGGGAAAAGGCAAGAGCGATTTTCATAATTGCGGCTATGACTGTTATAGCACAGAGATGGAAGAGTAAGGAGGTTCCCTTGTTGCAGGACCTGCTGTGGAAACTTTGGGAAATTGTGGCACTTGAGTGGGCAACATATGCTATGAACAACAATATCCAATTTTTCGCAAGGGACTGGCAGGAGAACCTGACCTTCCTTAGGGACGATTTCCGAATTGGGTGGCACCCGCAGCGTTTGCGTTTATTGGACCTGCAATGAACATTGGCGACTGGTCCATGGAGGCAATGGACCAGGGATTACGTCAGACTGCTCCCAGGGAAGGGTTGGGAGGGGGGAGGGGAAGTTGGGAAGTGTAGTTGTTTTATATGTACTGGCAAGCGATTCATGGAAGTAATGGACCAAGGACATGCGCAGCTGCTTTCAGAGGGGTGGGTAGTTGTGGGAGTTGGGAAATGTATTTCTTTTTTGAAAAACCAATAAAAAGAAGTTACAAAACTGCTGCAAAGATGGTGAAGGTACTTGGAAAGAGCACTTATTATGGCCAACCACACACTTATTTATATATATATATATATATATATATATATATATATATATATAAAATAAATAATAGAGGAGAGGGGCGCACTCCAGTTCCATGCACAGTTAACCTCCTCAGCCACTGGTGTTCTCCTCCTACCGGTTTCTGTGCTCTTCACATCGTCAGGGAGGCACTGTGGGATTGGGTGTGTGCTTGTTCCTTGCAAACCTGATGACTACAGCTACCAGAAGTCCTTGCAGCAGAATCATCATTGATTGTCAACTGTAACGCTCACCTGATTCCCACGGAGGCGCGGGTCTTGGCAGGAAGCTGTCTGTGACTCGAAAAGTGATGTGCAGGACTCGATTGGCTTCTGGGGTCGAACCTCTTCGCACTGTCTGTCGGACTCGAAGAGTGAGGTTTCTGCAGGTGAAAGAATATGGGGGTTAATGGTCTGGGTAGTTGAATGTCCCTCTCTCCCTCGCTCTTCCCAGCTTTTTCGTAGAGCCCCCAGGTCAACGTGCTTACCTTATATAGGTGAATGCTGGGCTCTCCATCTGCGTCTGGTGCAGGGTGCCGTTGCCAGTTCCTTCACTGGTGAAACATAGGCCTCTTGAATTCAGAGGATGGTTACCGTCGTTGTCTGCACGAGCGGTGAGTTTCTGGACACCTTTTGTCTGTATAGTCTTAAATGCGTAGCTCGTTTATATGCAGACTCTATATAATGCTTTTCCCTTATGTATTGCAGGGCTCTTGAGATGGAAGATGAAGTAAAGCGCCTGGAAGTTTGTAAGTATGGCAAGCGCTCTAATTGTCTCTTTCCTTGCAGCTTAGTTCGTGTTAAAGAGACGCCGGAGTATTTGCAGGCGTTTTATTGCGACGAGCGGGATGGACGTAAGTAAATACCTGCTTAATGTCTTTTCTTTTGCCTTTCAGATGTTGGTTTGCAGCGCCGGAGTCCGCGGAATGCCAGTAAGTTGTTAAGATGCTTTGTCTTTACAGGCGGCGATGCAGAACGAAGAAATCCGAAATCCACAGCGTGCCGGTAAGTATGGCAATACTTTTGCCTTTGCAGGTGGAGATGCGGCGTGACGAAGCGGCCGCAGCCGATGGATCAGGTGAGTAAGTGCTGCGTGTAAAGTTCGCCTTGCTAACCTGTTGTTTCTGTTCTTTGCAGGTGCTGATGATGTCTGGATACTGAAATGGTAAGTAGATTCTTGCAGGTCCAGGATCAGAAGAAGAAAAGCCGGAGCAGACTCGGTGAGCGTTCTGCTGCAGATGCAGAATAACGCGAAGCACGCTTCATCTATCGGGTGTGGTTTAAATAGCCTTGGGGTGATGAGGCGTCTTCTTCCACGGCCCCGCCTAGGTAAGAAAAGAGTTCCAGTTTCCAGAAGAGTTCCAGTGCTGTATCCAGGGAGTGGAGCTGCCCCACCCAGGTAAGAAAGTAGTCCCTGTTCTTAGATAGCTTCTAAGTGACTGGTAAGTAAGCAGCATGGTCTGCTGCAGGTAAGTCCACCCAAGCATCCTTACACCTATTATGAGCCCGGCGCTTCCAGTGCCGGGACCAATGGTTTTGATTAGGATTAGGGTTAGGGGCCTGCTTCCAAGGACGTTGGGCTGGTCCTGGCTCCTTGGAAGCAGTGGTCATGACAGTACCCCCCCTCAAGGCCCCTCCTAAGCGTGTCTTCTCCGGGGGTTTCGGCTTGTCGGGGTGATTCAGATGGAATTTTTTGACCAGACGAGGTGCGTGGACGTATTCTGAAGGTTCCCAAGACCTTTCCTGGGGGCCGTAACCTTTCCAATCAACCAGATAATATAACTTAGATTTGGAGATTTTGGAGTCTAGGATGTTCTTTACTTCGAATTCAAGTTCTCCATCTACTAAAACTGGTTCTGGGAGTTTAGTCAATCGGGTTTCTGGTTGCACAGGTTTTAATAAGGAAACATGGAATACTGGGTGTATTTTCATATGCGTAGGTAACTCCAATTTGACAGCCACCGGATTAATTATGGCAGATATGAGATAGGGTCCAAGGTATCTCGGGATGAAAGTGCGGGGTCCCTTTAGAGGCAGGTGCTTAGTGGATAGCCAGACTTGATCTCCTACAGCGTAATGAGGAGCCTCTTTACGGTGTCGATCTGCTCCTCTTTTGAATTGAGCTTTAGCTCTTTGCAGATGGGCCGAGGCTTCCTTAAAAGCCCGGGTGATCTCCGAGTGCAAGTGATCCACAGCAGGTGCTTCGAATTCTTGGGGAGGATCCAGGTTAGAGGTTCTAGGATGGTGTCCGTATAGTAAGAAGAAAGGAGTCTTCCCTGTTCCAGAATGAATCGAATTATTGTAAGCGTATTCAGCAATCCAAAGAATATCCTTCCAGGGGTTTTCAGTTTGTTGGAGCATGCAACGTAGATATTGCTCTAGAGTTTGATTTGTCCTTTCGGTTTGTCCGTCAGTTTGGGGATGGTGACTAGTTGAAAGTCTTACATCAATTTGGGCTAGACGACAGCAACTGCGTCAGAAGTGAGAGATGAATTGACTTCCCCTATAGGAGACTAAAACCGAGGGAAAACCGTGTAGCCGCACGATGTTTTCTAAGAATTCTCGGGCCAATACTGAGGCTGATGGTAGACCCTTTAGGGGAATGAAGTGAGCCATCTTGGAGAATAGATCCACGACTACTAAAATGGTAGTATACCCCGAACATGGAGGTAAGTCCGTGATGAAATCCATGGACAGGGTATGACATGGACAGGGAGGGATGTCTAGTGGCTGTAGTAGGCCGGCTGGTTTTTCCTTCTGACTTTTATTCTGGGCACACACACCGCAGGAGATTACAAAGTCTCTAATATCCTTTTTCCATGACGGCCTCCAGAAATGTCTTTTAATCTTTTCCATGGTTTTGGTAATGCCAGGGTGACCCTCCATTAGAGAGTCGTGATAACAGGAGATTACTTGTTTTTGTATTTTCTCACAGGGTAAATGCAATCGTCCTCGGAAATATGGTAGGTCTTGATCCACTGAAAATTCTTTCCCCTTTAATTGCCAATCTTGTAAATCGCCCGGAGTTAGGAGTGATTTAACCATGGTCTTGATGTCTTCAAAAGATTGAGCGCTGACCAAACCCAAAATTCTTTGTTCTGGAATTATGGGTATTGGTTCTGGATTGGTCAAATGTTCATCTACCCCCATCCGGGAGAGGGCATCTGCTTTTCCGTTCTTACTGCCTGGTCGATAAGTAATTATAAAGTCAAATTCGGCTAGAAACAGAGCCCAGCGAAGCTGTCTGGAAGATTGAGCTTTGGCTGTCTTTAGATATTGTAAATTGCGGTGGTCAGTCATTACGGTGACTGTGTGTCTGGCTCCTAGAAGATAATGCCGCCAGGCTTTAAAGGCCGATCTGATGGCCAAAAGTTCCTTGTCTGTAATTGAATAGTTGATCTCGGGAGGCGAAAACTTGCGGGACCAAAAGGCAACAGGATGTAGTTGGTGTGTGACCGGATCTCTTTGTGATAACACTGCCCCCATAGCAAGACTAGAAGCATCTGTTTCCACGATGTAAGGAAGTTCTGGGCGAGGATGTTTTAAAACAGGTGCAGAAATGAATTTAGCTTTTAAGTCTTGAAAAGCTTGTTCTGCTTCAGAAGACCACTCAAAACGTTTGTTCTTTTTCAACAGAGCGGTGATGGGCTGGACTATCAGAGAAAATTCAGGAATGAATCTGCGGTAAAAGTTAGCGAATCCTAACATGCTTTGAACTCCTTTTACAGAGGTTGGTGATGGCCACTTGATAATTGCATCAACTTTCTTTGAATCCATATGGACTCCGTTAGGCGACAATATGAATCCCAGGAACTCGACTTCCGTTACGTTGAAAACGCATTTCTCAAGCTTAGCAAAAAGATTATGTTGACGCAATCTCTCAAGAACCTTTTTAACGTGTCTTTGATGTTCTTCTTCAGATGATGAATAGACGAAGATGTCGTCAATGTAGACAACAACACACACGTCTATGAGTTCTCTAAGGACATCGTTCATAAAATATTGGAAAGCAGCAGGAGCATTACACAGTCCAAAAGGCATCACTTGATATTCGAATAGCCCGTACTTGGAGCGGAAGGCCGTTTTCCATTCATCGCCCTCTTTTATCCGTACCAAGTGGTAGGCTCCTCTGAGATCCAGCTTTGTGTATATACATGCATCTTTGACTTGGTCCAGGAGTTCAGGGATCAAAGGTAACGGGTATCTGTTTTTAACGGTGATCTGATTCAGGGCGCGGTAATCTATGCAAGTCCTAAGGTCTCCTTCCTTTTTCGGAACGAAGAACAAAGCCGATGAAGCTGGAGATTTTGAAGGACGGATAAACCCGTTAGCTAGGTATTGGTCCAGGTACTGTCTGAGGTGAAGGTTCTCTGGCTCGGTGAGGGCATAAATCCTGCTGCAAGGAGGAGTTGTTCCAGGTATCAGATCTATTTGACAGTCGTAAGACCTATGAGGAGGCAGGGTGTTAGCTTGATCCTTCCGGAAGACGTCGTGGAATTCCTGGTATTCGGGAGGTAATTTGGGAACCTCCTCAGAAGAGATTGCCGCCAGTGAAACATCAGACCGAGGATAACAAGTGGTAAAACACTCTGGAAACTGAACCGTCTTTGCTCGCCAATCGATCTGAGGATTGTGCTTCTCTAACCAAGGGATTCCCAGAATGATCTGGAACTGAGGGGCCTTGATTACATCGAACACGATTCTCTCCCGGTGTCCATCTTGACTCACTAGCGTCACTTCTTGGGTGGCATGCGTTACTGGTCCGGAGGCTATCTCTGTGCCATCCACAGTAGTGATGACGTCTTTTACTGCCTTAGGGACAAGGGGTAGATTCATCCTTGATACCATTTCACGGTCCACATAGTTACCGATTGCTCCGCTGTCAATGTAAGCTTCAATTGCATGCAAACGATCCGGACATTCAGGACTAATGAGGACCATGGGTATCACGAAATGCGAGGTCACGGGACAGATCTTAACGCTCGGCAAGAGGACCTCTATTCTTGTCGGGCGAGGTCGTTTCCCTGCTCTGACTTTGTGGTACAGGTATCCGCGGCTCCTACAGTCTTCTTAGCTGGTTTCACTGGACAGTCCCGAAGAAAGTGTCCTGAGTTTCCGCAATAGAGGTATAATTGCAGCTGCCTTCTTCTTTCCCGCTCTTTCTGGGTTAAAGGTCCTTTCATGCACCCTATTTGCATGGGCTCCACAGTGTCAGCTCCCTTATTCGAGGTCTGTGGTTTAGAGAACACTCGGGTATCAAATCTGGAACGATCTGCCTTCCTGTTCTGTAGTCTATGGTCTAATTGGACAACTAAGTCAATATAATCAGAACATTCTTGTGGAGGATTCACAACTTGCGCTAACACATCCTTGAGCTCTCCACGCAGGCCTCTGTAGAAAAGCGTTATTCTCGTGTCCTCGGGCTATTGTGTTTCCACTATGAGTCTATTGAAGGAGGCTATATAAGTCAAGAGGTCTTGATTACCCTGTCGTAATGAGAGAAGTTCATTGTCCAAGGCCTGCCCTTGTGCATGTCTTGCGAACAGTTTCTCCATGCTGGACTGGAAGGCCTGAAAATCATATAAAACCGGATCATCCTGGGTGACTAACGGGATCGACCAATCTGCAGCGCTGCCACTGAGATAAGAAAGCACGAAAGCCACCTTGGTCTGGTCTGTTGGGAATGCAGCTGGTCGACATAAGAAGTGTAGGCGGCACTGGTTGATGAACACTGCAAATTTCTTTGGATCACCAGAAAAGCGTTCGGGCGGAGCCAGGGGCACATTACCGGGCAGATTGATTTGCACTGGATTTGAAGCTGATGCAGAAGGATAACTCCCTCCTGGAACGGGCAAAGGTGTCTGTCCTGCCTGCGTTTGTAACAACTGCCTAGCAAGGTCCTCTGTTCGCTCCTTGGAAATTATCAGTTCTCTTCTTAGAGAGTTTGTTTCCTGACGAGCCGCATGTACTTCTGCTCTTAATTCCCCGAGCAACTGGGCTAGTCGATCAGTGTCTGAGGTTTCCATTGCGCCTGGGTAGGAGTTTTGTGGTGGGCTTCGCGTTCTGTAACGCTCACCTGATTCCCACGGAGGCGCGGGTCTTGGCAGGAAGCTGTCTGTGACTCGAAAAGTGATGTGCAGGACTCGATTGGCTTCTGGGGTCGAACCTCTTTGCACTGTGTGTCGGACTCGAAGAGTGAGGTTTCTGCAGGTGAAAGAATATGGGGGTTAATGGTCTGGGTAGTTGAATGTCCCTCTCTCCCTCGCTCTTCCCAGCTTTTTCGTAGAGCCCCCAGGTCAACGTGCTCACCTTATATAGGTGAATGCTGGGCTCTCCATCTGCGTCTGGTGCAGGGTGCCGTTGCCAGTTCCTTCACTGGTGAAACATAGGCCTCTTGAATTCAGAGGATGGTTACCGTCGTTGTCTGCACGAGCGGTGAGTTTCTGGACACCTTTTGTCTGTATAGTCTTAAATGCGTGGCACGTTTATATGCAGACTCTATATAATGCTTTTCCCTTATGTATTGCAGGGCTCTTGAGATGGAAGATGAAGTAAAGCGCCTGGAAGTTTGTAAGTATGGCAAGCGCTCGAATTGTCTCTTTCCTTGCAGCTTAGTTCGTGTTAAAGAGACGCCGGAGTATTTGCAGGCGTTTTATTGCGACGAGCGGGATGGACGTAAGTAAATACCTGCTTAATGTCTTTTCTTTTCCCTTTCAGATGTTGGTTTGCAGCGCCGGAGTCCGCGGAATGCCAGTAAGTTGTTAACGATGCTTTGTCTTTACAGGCGGCGATGCAGAACGAAGAAATCCGAAATCCACAGCGTGCCGGTAAGTATGGCAATACTTTTGCCTTTGCAGGTGGAGAAGCAGCGTGACGAAGCGGCCGCAGCCGATGGATCAGGTGAGTAAGTGCTGCGTGTAAAGTTCGCCTTGCTAACCTGTTGTTTCTGTTCTTTGCAGGTGCTGATGATGTCTGGATACTGAAATGGTAAGTAGATTCTTGCAGGTCCAAGATCAGAAGAAGAAAAGCCGGAGCAGACTCGGTGAGCGTTCTGCTGCAGATGGAGAATAACGCGAAGCACGCTTCATCTATCGGGTGTGGTTTAAATAGCCTTGGGGTGATGAGGCGTCTTCTTCCACGGCCCCGCTTAGGTAAGAAAAGAGTTCCAGTTTCCAGAAGAGTTCCAGTGCTGTATCCAGGGAGTGGAGCTGCCCCACCCAGGTAAGAAAGTAGTCCCTGTTCTTAGATAGCTTCTAATTGACTGGTAAGTAAGCAGCATGGTCTGCTGCAGGTAAGTCCACCCAAGCATCCTTACACCTATAATGAGCCCGGCGCTTCCAGTGCCGGGACCAATGGTTTTGATGAGCCTGGTGCCACCGGCGCCAGGACAAGGTCCAAAAGGTCCCAGTGGGGACCGGCTGGTGCCTAGGATTAGGGTTAGGGGCCTGCTTCCAAGGACGTTGGGCTGGTCCTGGCTCCTTGGAAGCAGTGGTCATGACATCAACACCTGCACTTGCTATGAGCTGCAAGTTAAGACTGCCTCCCTGATGATGTGAAGAGCACAGAAACCGATAGGAGGAGAACACCAGTGCAGGGAACTGGAGCGGCCCCTCTCCGCTTTTTTTGTCATATATATAATATCACTAACAAAAACATTGTTAAAGGGACGTTATGGTTAAGTTGCACTAGCAAAAACCTATAAAATTCAATGGAAAAACGTTACAGGGACGTTATGGTTACAGGTAAAACCGAAAACCCCCCGAAATTCGACAGTTACGGTAAGCTAAGCAAACCATAACTCGTGCCACCAGTGTGCACTGCGAGGACTAACACCCATCACATCAAAGATGCCATCACAAATCACATTCATGACATCATTGATGACATCACATGTGCATGTAGTTCTAATAGGAAGCCTCCACAAGTGATTGTTATTGTAATGGTGGCAGAAAACTATCAAAGATTATTGGAATAACTATCATGAGAGAAGTAGGGTATGGAGGAATGCAGTGCTATACACACCGTTGCATTACACACTTCTTCACTGTACATGAAGGAACTTGTGTGCAAACGTAGCCATTATCTGCACCATGCCTCATGGAAGTGTAACCTTCAAAATATGTCCATGTAACATAGGGACATCATGAATACATTTGTTTTAGAGTGTCGGGTACTGTGAAACATGTAAGAAGTAGCTACCATTGCGTTTATAACTGCATAATTGCACTACTGCACAGAAACCATAAAGACACCACAAAGCATACAAACATGACGATATGCAAGGGAATTAAAAGAAGCTAAAAAGGGACAGTATTACCAGAAACTGTTCATAACATAACTGATTATCTGCACGCACAGCAAGCAGTGCTGTGTTTTACGCTTTCCTCTTCCGCTATATGTCTATGTATCATATCATATCAGAGCGCGTACCTCTGATTTGTACCCCTCCCCGGAAGGTCTTTAAGGCCGGCAACCTTCTTCATCTTGCCACTCTCAACTCTCGCTCTGCTGTCAAACACTCCTCTGACATCTGCCACCCCCTGGAAGAACTGGTCCTTGATGTCCTCGGTCTTACGGAGACATGGTTCACGGCTAGCTCTGTCACAAGCTTTGGCACTCTACTCCCTGAGGGCTACAAGATCCTCTCCGCACCCAGATCCACTCAACCTGGAGGATGTGTAGCCCTGATCTTTCCTGAGTGGATTCCTGCCACTATCATTCCCATTCAGATTTACTCCTCTTCTGAATGCTCTCAATCTCTCCTATCTACTCTCTTACGGTTGCTACTCTCTACCGGCCCCCGGGCCAATCACCTCTTTTCTCTCTGAGTGGGCCGACCTCTCCTCCTCCCTCCTGGCCTCAACCACTCAACTCCTCCTCCTTGGAGACCTCAACATTCACCTCGATTCTCGCTGTCCCTCATCGCTGCTCTTTCGCAACCTCTGCGATTCCCTCTCTATCCTCCCCTCTGGCCCGACGCACTCTGCAGGACACACACTTGATGTCTTGATCTCCCTTGGCCTCCCCCTCTCTATTCCTCTGACCACTCCTCTCTCCTGGAGTGACCACTACCTCCTCTCCTCCCATCTCACACTCTCTTCCCCCCAAGCCAACCACACCCCAACACTGCCACTTACTTTCTCGGACATCCGACCTATGAAGCTTGTGTCAGCTGAGACATTCGCTGCCACCTTCTCTCTCCCTCTGGCTGACTCACACCCCTACAAAACACTGTCCCTTCTCTACTCTTCTATCTCTGATACTCTTGATGCTCTTGCCCCTGTCATGAGGATCCGCTTGAAGTCCAAAGCCAAGTGCAATTCCTGGTATGACTCTGGCCTATCTACACTTAAACGTAATGTAGGGCGGCTGAGAGGAAATGGAGGTCTTCTTGCTCATCCTCTGACAAACTGGCCTGTTGGCTGCTCCAAAGGCAATACTGACTCTCTGTCCGCACTAAGAAGAGAGCTCACATTCAAGCCCGTGTCTCTGCGGCATCCAACAACTCGGACGAACTCTTTAAAATCTGCAAGGAGCTTGCCAACCCTGCAGCAATCTCCTCCCCTCCTCTTCCCTCCCAGGCTCTCTGCAATGCCCTTGCCTCGCATTTTATCTCTAAAACCCAGGACATGCTGTCCACCCTTGTCTCCCCTACCCCTCCTATTCCCTCTCAGTTTGTGCTTGCAGACCCCCCTTTTAGAACCCCCCCACCGTCCTTCTCTTCCTTTCCTATTTTCTCCCCTGATGAGGTTGCTAGACAAGTCCGATCTATGAAAGCCTCGTCAAAACAGGTTTATCCCTGTTCCTCCAAAATCATCAAGGACCACATTGACACCCTCACCCTCATTTTTGCAACCACTCGTTTGCCTCAGGATCCTTCCCCTCCCCCCTCTGAAGCACTCCCTTGTGCATACTCTTCTCAAGAAACCCACAGCCGATCCTTCCTGTCCGGCTAACTATCGCCCAATTTCCATTACCCCCTTTCTGGGCAAACTCCCGGAAAAGCTGGCCATCTCTCAGCTTAACCTTCATTCACATTCTGTTGGTTGTCTCCATGACCACCAGCCTGGCTTCAGAGCGGCCAGAAGCACGGAAACTGTTCTAAATATCCGTGAAGCTCTGCTTTCCAACCTTGATTCTAACATTCCCTCTGTCCTCATCCTTCTTGATCTCTCTTCTGCCTTCGTCACGGTCAACCACACCATCCTGCTCAACCTTCTCCGTGATAACCTGGGTATCACTGATCAGGCTCTGGCTGACCTCTTTCCTCTCTGATCGACCCTCCCATGTCCAACTTGGGTCTTTCCTATCATCTATCTTCCTTTCCACCTGTGGGGTTCCCCAGGGGTCTAACCTCTCACCCTGGCTTTTCAACCAATACCTGGCAACTCTTGCTCACTGCATTGCCATTTTCTGCTCAAATTTCCAGTGCTACGCTGATGACACTCAACTCATTTTCCGGCTGCCCTCGGCCACCTCCTCTCCCTCTCTGACTGCCTAACTGCCATTCAAGATTGGTGTGCCGCCAATGATCTATGTCTGAATGCCAGAAAGACGGAGATCCTCCTCATCGGCACACCATCTCCATCCTTTTCCCTCACTCTCTTGCCTGCCTCCCTTGTTGGCCCTCCTCCTACCCCTACCTGCGAGGCTAAGAACCTTGGGGTGATCTTTGACTCCACACTTTCTTTCTCGGCCCATATCTCTGAGGTCTCTAAAAAGTCAAACTTCCTACTGCACCTCCTCAGAGGTATTCTTCCTTTCCTCTCCTTCCCCCAGCAGCTCACTGTCTTCCCAAGCTCTGGTTCACTCTAGGTTGGACTATTGTAACAGCCTCTTTCTAAATCTCCCTGCCTGTACTCTCCGCCCTCTACAACTTATCCAGAACAGGACTGCAAGACTTGTCCTTTGCCTCAAGCCCTGGGATCGTATCTCTCCAGCTCCGAAATCTCTCCATTGGCTCCCAGTGGATGCAAGGATGAACTTCAAAACCCTCTGCATTGTCCACAAGGCTTTCTGGGGCCTGGGGCCAAAATACCTTCAGCTATCCCTCTGCAAATACCTCCCCTCTTGAGCTCTTCGCTCCTCTACCTCTAACCCCCACCGGGTCAATTGTTTTTTCAAAGAAACAAGCTGGGGGTAGATCTCTATCTTCGGCTGGGGCCTTCCTCTGGAATAGCCTCCCGGCCACTCTAAAACTGGAGGACCATCTCCGGTTCCGGAAGCACCTCAAAACCTTCCTCTTTGCTTCTGCCTTCGCTCCCCTTCTCCCCTGCCGATCTTTTCTCTCTTGGCACTGTGCACCTGGCCACCCTCTGTCCCCTGGGCCCAGGTACCTGCTCATCCTGCCGCCTTCCTGCACTGCCTCCTGGCCACCCCTTGCACTGGGGACTGTATGAATGAATTAATGAAATGGATGGAACCATAAAAAAAAAATTAAAAAAAAAAGGATGCCTCCATCGTAATCAGTTCACAGAAACTCGGCAGCCTGGAACGACAGTGAACGGATGCAGAAGGAAGAAGGGAGATTACATCAAAAGATTGAGTGGAGGTCATTTTTTTGTATATGTGTTTTTTTTTGTATGTGGTGCAGAAATAATAATTTTTCTGTTTTAACTCAGAAATGGCTGGTACTTTGGAGTGGCTGGAGGAGTATATTCCGCATGGGGAAATGTCTGAAGACAGTGACAATAATGGTACACATTGCTCTGCATATGCAAAATAATATAATAATAATATTTTTTTTAACAGACCAGGAAAGAAAAGAAGAAAGGGCAACAAACGAGACAGAAGAAGATAGGATAAAAAGGATTGAGCTGAGAATGGACATGTTGAACGAGAATTTCTAAAAGTTTACGGGAGTTTGTGGAGGACTGTGTGAGAGGAAAAGTTTGTTACCATTGCCCCACCTTTACCTGCCCCGCTTCTCCATTCCGTAGTGAACCTTCCCCAAACCTTGAAGAGGAAAATAGATGTTTTGACGAAATAACCATCCCTTCTTCTCCTCACAAATCTTCTCCTCATAACCAGCCCGTGTTGAATCCTAATTCCCCCATATTTGTGTCAGTGTCCGCTTCCCCCGCTATTTCTTTGGATCGAAGTGTGTGTGTGTGTGTATTTGGAATGTTTTTGTACAGTAGTTGTAGTGAAAGAGTGCGAGTAAAATATTTTTTTTTATTAAAAAGACGTAAAATGTTCCCGAACAGCATGCCTGTTCGACCTATCCGTAAGGAATCGATGTTTGACCGCACCATCTGTTGAAGTTGCGTACATAAACAGAAAGGGGCGTCCTAAGGACATTATACCTCGCCGTACCGCTTGTAAACGAGATGAAACATGTTAGCAGAACACACCAGATGTCCGGGATGGCTGTAAATGAGCAAAATGGGAGTGTGTGAAGGACAGCATACCTGTCCGTATCGGGCACAGCCAAAATGGTGCCGTCTGTAGAACAGGCGCGGTGGCCGCCAAGTTCGTAGGCAAACAAAATGGAGTTGTCCTAAGGACACTGAAACTGCCCGTACAGTAACATATCATGTATGCACATGCGCAGTACAACCGTAAGTATAGCGAACATCGTGCCTGTCCCTAACTGTCCGTCTCACTTTGAATTAGTTTGAGAACCCGAACACTGTCCGTAGGACACTTGCGCGCATGCGCACGTTTGGTACTCTGCATTTGCTGTCCAGCGGACTCCCATTTCTGGCACGGATGTGTTCAGGACGTCATCATGTGACCGCACCCACGCTGAGCGTGTGGACTCATTTGCGCAGTTTGTCTGCTTCAGCAACAGTCCAAAAGAACTTGTAGACACAAGGCAAAGTATTGTAGAGTGTAAAAATATCATTTCACATATCCCAGACAATAGCTGACTTGAGGACTTGGTGTGTAAAATATTTGTACCGCTTTGCAGTAATGAAGACGGTCACGAGCCACACCCCTCCACCCCTACAAATGGCCACACCCCCGAGCGCATCTTCATTGTCCTTCTAGCTATAGCAGATTGAGGTGTACTGCCTTTACTGCTGCAGTGTCCAAAAGGAAACTAATCAGTATGGCTTCCATGGCGGCTGTTGGTTCATTAGCCTCTGCACCACCCCCAAACCTGCCACCGCCACCACCTCCCCAAGGGCCTGCAGAGAGATATATGGGCGAGGATGTAGAGAGCGAGGAAGAAGAGGAAGAAGAGAATGAAGTGGAGGAACTCGGCACTAGGAGCACTCGCCGGGAGTCGTGGGTGTGGCGGTTGTTTTCCATTTATGGGAACATACCAAAAGCACATGCAAACCTGGTGAAGTGTAACCAGTGCAAGGTGGTGCTGAGTCGAGTCGAGGCAGACTTGGTTCGTACAGCTTTGGTACGACAACCATGAAGCGACACCTCACTTCGTTCCACACTGCAGAGCGCAGTCGATTGAGTTCCTCCACAGCATCCTCCATGTCCGATCCTCCCACCATAAGAGGCACTCCTGTGGGGAAGCGCCTCCCTCCAGCTGCCTCACAAGCCATTCGCAATGCTGTTCACCCTTACCTTTCAAAGGCAATAGTGTGTAAGTATTGTGACGCAGTACTCTGCAGGGGGGAGAGTTTTCAAAGTGCTTTTGAAGCTATGGTCACAGAGCACCAGAAGATCTGCTCCTTACCTAAATAAAGCTCACCCTATATCTTTCTCTGTTCACTTGCCCTTTCTTATCCCAGTGGCTGGTGTCCCTTCCTTACCCTCCTTTAGCCTCTTCTAGTGTGTCGTGTGCTGTGAAGCAATACACGTGAAAACAACAAAAATTACAGAAAAGGCTCTTTTCAGAGCCGCCTTTCTCAGTTTAAAGATAGAACTATGAAGTGACAGTCGTAGACCCCACGCGGAGAGGTGGAAAAGTTTGACAGTCGTAGCGGAAGGGTGCAAGAGGAGCAAACACAATGAAGTGTACGCTGGGAGTAAGTGGTGGCTCTGAAAAGAGCCTTTCGGTGGTGTGTTGCATGGGTCAAAAACTGTGGATTGGAGAAAACGGATTGTCAGATAGGTTAGTGTGAATTCAAAAGAGGTCGAAATGCATTTTGTACATTGTGAAGAAAAATCTGATTGCCAGCATATGTGAGGTGGACTCCATCTCTGCGGAAAATGAAAGAGCTGCGAAACAAAATGTTTTCATTGTGGAAGGAGGACATGCCAACATCTCTTAAAAAGGCACACACAGCCTTATTCACATTGCGCCTCGCTTTCTCCATTGGTGGATCAAAAGCATAAGAACGCAGCCATATTTGTCTTTGTGCAATACGGGAAAAAAGTATTTGTCAATTCGGAAACATGTCCATGAGCTTTGCAAGTCCTTCCTTCATAGCAAATTGCAAAGAAATTCCAGAGACATGGCCTAACCGGTTTCCTCCGCAATGAATGATAAGTATATCTGGAGGACGCTCTGTCAGTAAAGTAACACAGAGAGGTACCAAGTCCAGCCATCTCATGCCACGCACGCCATACCAGTGCACTTCCACATAAGGAAATCCGAGATCTGCAGATAAACTGCAGCTTTCTGCACGCACTTTCAACCAATGTATCCATGAGTCTCCCAAAATCCAGATAATCTGTTTTCGAGCATGGAAAGCCATGGCTGTGCGATCTCCTGTCAGGGAGAAGACGGTCGTACTAAAGTGCGCCGTTCAGAACACACTTACTGAACTTTATGGCCCAATCCCTAGCTCCGCTCATTCTCATTTGCATGTGTCTCCACCCCTGAATCCCCGTTGGTGATATGCGCTGGCTGCAAAGTACTGCCATGTTTGCGGACATGTATAGGATCAGAGCGTGACGACGGTATATTAAAGTGTTATTCCCCTTTTTCCCCTTTAAGGTGGGCTCTGAAAAGAGCCATTTATTTTCATTTTTGGCCAGATACCATACAGACATCTATTATTTTATTTATTTTTTTGTATTTTTGTCCTTGCTTTACTCCTACAACCATTACAGAACCTTCTCTAAAGCAAGCCTTACGTTCCAAAAGAACATTGCATTTCCCAAAGAAGATAGCGCAACACCATCTGCTTCAAAATAATACGCATTGCTTGAAGCAATGTTATTGTGGCTGCAGAAAAACATACCAGCTCGTAACATGAATGCACGAATGCCGCGATTGATGATAAAACCTCCCAATACTTTGATCTGGACAGAAAACAGAATTGTTGTCCCATTTTACTCTAGGGAGTAAAGCAGAAAAAATTGTTGTTGGGAAGATGGTCATGAGTGCTTCAACCAACTGTGCCAAATCTGCCAACAAAGTACGTGAACTCACGTATCCCAAATGAGAAGCACCATAGTGCAAAATGACCACATGAGGAGTGGTCATTGTACACATGTCTCTGCAGACTTGCAGAATTGCTGCAGCATTGGCATCAGTGTCAGCGCTCCACACCACCTCCACTCCTCTCACATCGAAATTGTGTGCCACATGCCTCTCTGCATAGTGTTGTAAGCCATGCACAGAAATGTCTCCAAGCAACAAAACCCTGACCCTCTCCACCTCTGCCATCTTCAGTGTACGCACCGTCTTTCGACACAAAAGAGTAATATGAACATCTGATTGGCTGATGCCTACAGTCCCCTTTCCATGCAGGATTTGCTGTAGAAACCCGTATGTGACACGCCCTAATTGCAGACAAGCGTTTCCTAAGTGCGGCACGTAACTCTTACCCAGTCCTTCCACCCTTTCCACAGCGGTAGCAAGTCGAGTCCCTCATTGGACACAACTAAGCAGCCACACAACCATCAACCAATCACATTGAACATCGCTAATTCTAACTCCGTCATCAACAATGCGCACTTCAAAATTACTGTCAATGATTCTGAATGGAAGTTGCATATCATTGCAAAGCACCTACTTCACAAGCTACTGTGCAAGTATTGCGAATTTCTACGTACAGCTCCATGCATGAGTATATGCATGAGTACAGAATACAGGTATGTATATTGTAATCAGAGAACATGTGCAACCCTTATGATTTAATTTAGACAAATTAATGCCGCTAATTGTGCATAGGCAATACATACCAACGCTCCGCCTTTTAATTGCAAGATGTCTGATTTGTCATTGACAAACCGCACGACTGCTTACTGTCTTCCCTATCACCTATACATACATTGCAAGCATGCCTATTTAGGGCAGAACTCAATTTTGTATGTGAAAATGTCAGAGTTGTGTACTGTGTACGGGCTACAGTAATGCTACTTGCAATGTAATCGTATGAGAAAAGTAAGCGCTCCCGATTGCTGTGGTGACATCTCCCTCTGAGGGTCTCCCGATTTCTCGGCATCGTGCTTTTAATTTGCAAGTAGACATTTTTTCCCCCCATTTACTACTGTGCCCTATCGCTTACAAACCTCTCTCCTATACATAGTACACCGTGTAAAAAACAAGGCATTTCCATAAACTTTAAATTGTTAGCAATTTTGAAGGACTTTCAAGTACCATATTGCAAATACCATGCAAAGACTGCACAGAGTGAAGTGAAATGCACACATGCACTGGGTTGAAATATGAAAGTAGAATGCTGTGACGAAAGAAGCCCAATTAATGTGTGCAGTATCATCACTGCTGTAAACACACAAAGTAATTGATTTTTGTTTTTTTGCACCACAGTGAAGACTACTCTCCTGAGAATCAACAGCATCTACACTGCAGACGACATATCCGCAGAAACCTGGTTATTTTGCAAAAAAAAGTAAGTACTGTACTACCTTTATATTGTAACTACTCCTCAAAGAGGCTGTGTGGGTTATTTGTTTACTTTGGGCGCCAAAGCAAACATTGATTTCTAAACCATTCTACCTACAAATATCCATTTATTGAACAAAGAATAACAGGCAGAATGGCTCACAAATCCCTGTGTATTTGGAACTCAAATAACATACGTAATCCCTAGAAGGTTAGATTTATAAAAGAAGTTGCTGTTGCAAGTTTATGGCATTTCGTTTATTAATAATGGTTCTCGTCACAAGTAGCCCACTTTGTACTCTCATCTGAAGCACATTGTAGTAGTATACAAACAATAAAGTAGCCTTACCAAATCATTGCAAGAATCCAATGCACATCGACACACCATGACAAAGAGCTTCCCCATCAGACTCATGCACACAGACATTGGACAACAGACCAAAGTATACCTTTTTTTCAACAGACACCAAAGAATGCCTACCAAAAAGCAACTCTGTAGAAAGGTACGCAAAAGTAGAGCAAATAAAAATAAAAGTGCCCAATGTTAGCATCCACCTGTTGTAGAGTTTGTAGAGAATGTTGGAAAAAACCAGCTAATGCAGTTGGTTAGCAAAACAAAGGAAGTCTCAACTACCGAAACTTTACCTCCTCCATCAAAATGTTTCACAAAACACAAAAATGTTGTCAAAAAAACAACTACCAGTACAGCTAACAATGTTCCTAATAATCCTGATCGTGTAACAAGAACGCATAGTAAAAAAAAGTATTTTATCAAAAATGTTTTGTCACAGAGTCCTTCAGAATCTACTAAGAAGAGGACCGAAATCATCCTCAACCCTTAAAACCTACCGTAGAAAGTTAATCATACAACCTCACGTGGACAGTGCAATCCTTCTGAAAAGGAAGTTGTTTATATTAGTGTTAAATAGGATGAAAGCACTAACAAACTAAGTACTAAACTACAAAAGAAACTCAGCAATAAACGGAATGTGAACAAAAATAATTTCTTACATGTTTGTGGTGGTGAATGGAGTCACACAACAACCACAGAACCATATTTTAATGAAGAAGCATACAAACAAAAATCAAACACAATTGCCATCCGTAGCAGTGGACGAGGGTATGAGAAAATCAATACTACCATCATGGAACAAGAAACACTGCTTACAAATGTATTCCCTGAAAACTCAGAATTACCTCTCGATTCAGCAGAACCACACCGTACAGTATACAAATGGCCGTGCACATCAATTTGTACCATTCCAAACAAAGCGTTCAAATCTTTACGTCAGTTCTTCAATCAATATGTAAAAGGTAAAGACAAAAGTAAAATGAAAGTGCTGCAAAGAACAAGTTACTTTCTTACCTGGTAACGTTCTTTTGATGGGATGGTCCGATGACGTATTCCATATCTATGACATGTAATCACCACAGCTGTGCTGCTTCGGAAACTTTTTTCGGCGTCTGCGTCCTGCGTCGATGATGTTGATACGCCGTCGTCGAGGACCTCCTCCGACGTCATCCGATGTGATAAGTAGGACGCACGACGCCCGTAGCCTCAGTTGTAGTTTTTTCCCCCAGAACGTGTGACATTAGTCAACTACCAGTCAGACACAAAGCCTTGCGGAACATAAGCTGCAATCGCAAAAGAAATTCTGCAGCGGGGAAGGCAGGGAGGGAGCGATATGGAATACGTCGTCGGACCATCCAATCGAAAGAACGTTACCAGGTAAGAAAGTAATTTGTTCTTCGAGGGGATTGGGTCCTCTGACGTATTCCATATCTATGACAGACTCCCAAAGCAGTATCAGAGCAAGGAGGAGGGAAAGAATTTAGAATCAAAATTTAGAATTGCCAATCAAATAGCAGAGCAAAGGACCGCCTTGCCAAAAGACAGATCCTGTCCTCGGATGGAATCGAGCGGAAACCCTCTGACTCTTACTGTCATTATAATGCAGATGGCACCAAAAACAAATGCAAACTGACTGGATTCACACACAGTCAAGTGTCACTTGGAAAGATAACCTTTACAACAGTAGGTATAATCTACCATGCAGGAGCTACAACCAATGCAGGTCACTACACTGCATACATTAAAAAGAATTGTGGATGGTTTGAATGTAATGATAGCACCATTACTCTAAAGCAGAGATTGCCAGCTAATCTTACAAATGTGTATTTAATGTTCTTAAAGCCAAAGTTTACAAAATAATTTGTACTTCAAGATTTTTAAACAGAATTATGTGAAAGACTATAAACAGTTAGAATACGCCAACAGGTATCTAACTACCCAAGAGGATGTAAGAATGACACAAATAAATGAATATCACAGATCTTTGGGAACAAATGCACAGGTAGAATACGCCTACAGGTATCTAACTGTTATTGAAAATTGGCAGGAAGGCAACAAACATAACATTAATGGGAAAGATGAAGGAAACCGGATATAACGACGACACAAATGAATGAATATCACAAAGCTGTAGGAACAAATGCACAGTTAGAATATGCCTACAGGTATCTAACTGTTGGCAAAAATCGTCAGAAAGGCAACAAACATAACATTAATCAGAAAGAATGAAGGAAACACTCAAAGGAAACAAGGAAGTACCATAGTAAATGAAGGTTTTTTTTTATCCGACAAGGATTTTTTTCCCCAGACCCAAGGATTAGAAAAGCAAACACAGAAACTGAGCGCAATGCACAGTACACTGGTTTGTAAACTAAATATGACGGTAAGAAAAAAGGTAAACTGTCTATTAAGCAATGTAGTACATTTTCAAAAAATGCAAAGACTAACATACCTGTTTCTTTTATCACAGAAATGGAAAAAGGGATACTTCCACCAAGTACGATAACCATTTACAAATTGTATGTGGATTCTGAACAAAGTAAGAAGTACGTATATTGGCAGTCATTTTCTACAAATGCGAATCTACACGTCTAATCTATGGTACTAATATGCTTCAGTGCCTGTAGCCTGGCCCTTGCATCTTTGGTGTGTAACCTACCATATACGCCTTACGACCAAGGTACAAGGGGTATAGGTCCTAGCCACAACCATCGCTGCATATCAAAACCATGGTCCTTGTAAATTAGCTACTTATAAATTTACTTTTTGGACCATCGTCTGCAGCCATGCAGGCAAGACACTAGGGCGCCCACACATTACACCACACCCATATTCACTTGTAACTCCACTGCTTATGACTTCAGTCTTGGGTGCATGGCCTTTGGGCATACAGTCAAGAGTCTGGGTCCTGGCCAGAACCACCACAGCATATCGGAACCATTGTGCCTTGTCATTCTACTATGTACAAACTTGGTTTTGGGAGCATGGCCTTTGGCCATGCTCCCAAAACTCTACGCCCTCCTCACAGCCATCTTAATGATGTTGCATAGTACAAAGTGTACCAATAGCTGTGATATGGTGCAGTAGTTTGTAGCCACAGGCTACAGAGGTGAGTTTGAGGCCATAGCATTATGAATGTATGGGTATACAGTATTTAAAATGCATAGTTACTTACAACTGCAGTGCTTATTACTTTGTTCAAATACTCTGCATCCTGGCCACTACTACCACACCATATGACATCCATTGTGGCATATAAGTACACTACGAACAAATGTACTTTTGGGGGCATGGCCTTCGGCCATGCACCCATGATTGCAGCCCCTCCCCCCAGCCGCCAGAGTGATGCACTACCACACCATATCGTACCCATTGTGCCTTGTAAGTACACTACATATAACTGTGCTGTTGGGTGCATGGCCTGTGGCCATGCATTCAGGACTGCAGTCTCTCCCCACAGCCACCTGACTGATGTTCAATACTAGGGGTGTCTCTGTAGCTCTGAAATGCTGCACTGTTTGTGCACAGGGCCTAAAATGTTAGCTGCATGGCCATACATTTCAATATATGGTTGTGAAGTGTCTTATAATTCCAGTGCTTACAAGTTTCCTGTTGGGTGCATGCTTGGGTGTATGGCATACAGCCTGCAACCATGCACCCAAAAGTATACATCTTGTCCACAACCACCGCACTACATGAAACCCATGTGGGCTTGTAAGTGAAGAGGTTATAGCTTTGTTGTTGGGGGCATGGCCTTCAGCCTTGCGCCCAAGAGTACACACACTCCCCACAACCAGGCAATCGATACGCATTAGTAAGGGGGTATCCATGGGTGTGACATTCTGAAGTGTTGGTGGCCATGGCCTAGAGTTTTGGAAGAAAGGCTTTCAGCCTTCGGCCGACGGCCATGCATCCAAGACTCTAGGCCCTGGCCACAACCACCGTAGCATGTGCCACCCATGGCGGCGTACTGATGAATACAATAACCATAGGAAAAGTATTGCAATTACGGCATGGTGTCAATTTCAATGTTCCCTAACACCCCACGTGTCCTTACAGCTGTTACAAGTTCCCTGTGCACTGCACGGACTGAAATACTGCCCTTATTGGACCCCTCATTTTCTGTGCGTACAAGGAGGCCATAGAAAATACATCATGAAGAAGGTATAAGTGTGTTATTGGGCGCATGGCCTTTGGCCATGCACCCAAGACTTCAGAGTCTCCCCACAACCACCTCAGTGATGTGTAGTAGTGGGGGTTTTTCTATAGGTGTGGTATCCTTCAGTGCTTCTGGCCAGAGGCTTCACTTCTAGGTGTATGTCCATAGATTTTACATGGGATGGGTGTGCAGTGGCTTCCACGTCTAGTACTTATGGCTAGACACCCAAGACTGCACGCACTCCCCACAACTTGCCAATCGAAACGCAACATTACGGGTGTATCCATGGGTGTGACATGCTGCGGTGGTTGTGGCCAGGTCCTACAGTCTTGGAAGTAAGGCCTTCGGCCGACAGCCATGCATCCAAGACTCTAGGCCCTGGCCACAACCACTGTAGCATGCGACACCCATGGCGGCGTAGTAATGAATATAATAATAGCCATCTGGAAAAGTAATGCAATCACGGCACGTTGTCAATTTCAATGTTGGCTACCACTACGGGTGTACTTTCAACAGTTAGAAGTTTCCTGTCCACTGCGTGGACTGAAGTGCTATCGTTATTACACCCCTCATTTTCTGTGCGTACAAGCTTTCCATGGAAAGTACATCATGAAGACCGACCCCCAGAACAAATGCATTGATCACCCATGCCTTACTGTCTGAACCTTTCCCAGCGGTCTGTGACACAGCAAAAGAGTTTTATAAATAGAGCATATGTACTCTGGTTGTTGCTCCACTTTCGGCGGATCCAAGATGTCGGGCGCATCCAAACAATCTGAAGCAGAACACGTGTCGCAGCAGCCAATGGGCAGAGACGTCGCGTGTCAGCGGTCATAACGCCAGCCCCTTAGCCAATCGGTATCTTGTCTGTGGACCGAACAGGGAAGTGTGACCGCGAAGCAGACATAGATATCACTCATTTTTTCAGACCTACTTTTTGATAATTTTGAAGAAAAGTACTGCACGGAAGGTCACCAAATTTACAAAAGCATGCTTTCTGGACCAAGCCCCTGTACCTGCCGCAGATTTCGTGAAAATCCATCCAGCGGTTTGAACTGTAGCCGTGCGCAAAGTTTTTCCCCCATTGAGTCTATAGGAAAAGACGCAGTTTTGGGACCCCCCCTATGACCTTTGCCCCCCTGGACCAAACATCTCCAAACTTTGCAAAACATATTCAGAGTGGCCCATATACTTATTTTGCAAAGTTTGGTGAGGATTCGTCCAGGGGGAGCAAAGTTATAAGCCGCCCAAAAAGTGCTCTTCCTATGGAAGGCCGTGTAATATACATATATATATATATACATGGCCATGCACCCATGATTGCAGCCCCTCCCCACAGCCGACATATATATATTTTTAAGATTTTTTGGCTTGCATCATGTCCGAGCAAATCCCCGTGGGGGAAACAGAGAACTAGCACTACGGCAAATGGAGACTAGATTCATCTTAGACATTGAATCTAAACAACCTAAAGGTCATAATCTTGACGAAGAATTGTACACATACCTAGGAACCTGAGAAACGGGCCTATTTAGAATTACTGTCTTTTGCATCATACCCATTGTCCTGTGTAAATAATTTGGGTCATTAATATGCATGGACTTCAGTAAAATTGTATCTGACAGTCTGCATATCTATAAGCACTGCTGAGAATTAAGTTTGCTGGTATGAGGGTTTTATTTTATTTCATCTTTTATATCTTATAATAGATTTTTAACATTTTCTGAAAAGTGCCTGTCTGTGGTTATATTGAATGTTCTATTAATGGTGTTTTTATACATATGTGGTTTTATTTATTAAAAAATTTGATTCCGTGGTGGTCCCAATACAAAGTTTATAAGAATGGTTTTAAGCAGGAGCTAATTTTACTACCTTTATTCTGATATTTAAAGTTTAGCTCTGATTCATGTTTATACAGATGTTATTTTTAATTATAGATAATACCTGCACTATGCACTTTACTGATCTATTATTGGATAGATTACATTTGCACTAAGCACTTTACGAATCTATTCTGAGCTAGATTTCTTTATATATAAAAAACTGCTCTTTAAAATGGCCATGCGTAACAAAGCACTATGCACTGATCGACTTGCTATAAACCTTATGCACTCTGTGACCCTTTTACAATCTATCAGCACTATGCACTTTATTGCAATAAGTTTAGATAATTGTTTTGTCCATTAAGGACGATATGCCACTTGATTGCAATAAAACTACTGCTATTTTAGCAGAGGCATTTAGGAGTTACATCATGTTTTCATGTGTCCTGGCAAAGGTATATTAGCAGTTCAGTATATAAAAAAGCATTGGCAATAGCCGTTACAAAATGGCAACCACGTTTACCAACCGCAAGGTACTAAGTACGGGCAGTAACAAAAACTGAAAAGGGACCACCACAGTTTGTTGAACCATAGAGTTGGGAATTAGTGGGTATATATGCACAATGTCTTTGAGCACTCACTTGTACGTGAACAAGCAGCAAGCAGGCTGTGAAACGCGTTGTACCGTGTCTTTTTTTCTATTTTGGCTGATGCCGCAATAAAACTGGATTTTGAAAGAGAAAATCATTGTCTTTTACGTTAATCAAGGACGAAGTTTTACTCTGGCGAGTATCTTACTGTTCGGAGTGCCATCCCCCTTGGGGAAAAGAAGGATTCATCGTTTTTCCCCTTTTTTGCAATATATATATATATATATATATATATATATATATACACACACACACACACATTATATATATGATATATGCTAGCTGGTCCGATAGAGCGCTCGCTTTGACATCCGTGCAGAGCCTGCTGATTATATATATATAGCAAATTATGAATGTTACAAATTGCACAAAATCCTTTTGTGACAGTACATAAAAATGGTGCCTATATATTTTCTGACATTTATATAGGTTACCCGCTTGTGAAATAAAGTATATGTGAGCAACAAGAGCAAGTAAAAGAGAACTGAGATATCCCACATTTGCTGTAATTTCGCAGTCTCATGCACTGAGCCTGAAGGTAAGGTGCTGTGGTAGAATTTCCAGTTAACTTTTCCAAATGGTTTCTATTAGATCAAGTTGCTCAGAGATGCACGATTCTATGAAAAGTCTAGAGGTGATTTTACTTTAACAGGTGAATTCCATTATTAAAACCCATGTTGTGCACAACTCCAATAGGAACTAGGTCTTAGATGTCAACCGGAAGCTTCACTAGCAAGAACTAAATCACAGCTGACATATAATTTGGGGTGATAACATTAACAGAGCACTTTTAAGCGCAGCACTTTACGTACAACCGTTTTATTTATAATTGTTAGTACCCAATCAAAAATGGTACCCATTTTTTATCAACCTTTGAAGGACGAAAGTATGAGTTGGCCTTGTCAAGATATGAACCTGTGACCTAGAGATCACAAACAGATCTCAGCAGCAAGAGCTTAACCTACTGAGATAGCTGACTAGAGAATTGGATGGGTGGGAAATGCTATGTTTGCCAGAACCATCCTTTGCTCTCTCAGGATTTCTACTTGAAGGTCGGGTCTCTTGGTGGATTGCCCTTAACTATTTCCAAATGGTTTGTACTGGATCCAGTAGCTGGCATATGAGTTTTTGTGTACATCTACTGAACTACTACGAAGAAAGGTCTGGTGGTGATTTTTGTCCATCCCTAAAGCACTACAAAACTCTACCTCTCCTTGCTTGTCTATCTGTAGACAGAGGCGTGCAAGCTTCACTCTTACCCTCGTGTATCACCATCCTCTGTCCCCCTTTCCAGTACATTCCTTTCCCATTGCCCCATCTTTCCCTCGTTCCCTTACGCCTCATAGATCAGATTTGCAATGCCCACACCAACACAAAAAAACGATTGGCTTTTGAATGCTTTTGAGTTTTCATGTAGCACTTCTTATGGGGGTGGCTGTTTTATGCATTCCCAATGGTGACACTTGCACGGACCGAGTCACAGAGAGAGGTGATTGTATGCTTAACCTCATACAACTGTGGTATTGTATGGAATCCAGGCCTCCAGGTTTATAATTGTGCACCTCCACATACAACTATTTGACACAAACATAAATGGCAAAGCAAAAAGGTAATTGTCATATCCAGCAAATGTACCAAGTCCCCCTAAATATCTATGTTGCATTTGCTATAAGTGATTAGCATAACTTTGATTGTGAAACCCGTGGAAAGCAACCCACGTCATCTATTTCTATCTTGTTTGGTTACCATCTCCCAGGGAATCTCTCTGACCACCAAATGATGCAGCCTATCACTTGTTTGACTGTTTTTCTTGCAACAACCGTGGCTTACCTACAGTACAATAAGTTGTCATAGAAACGGAACAGGCAAAACAAGCATGGTTCACTTTTAGAGGGGAAATGAGCACAAGTGAGAATGCATATCTCGAAAAAAGACATCAGCAATAAGTGGTTTGAACATTAAAAAATGATTTGTTTTATTCTACCCAGTGTACTATCCAATGACAAGAAGGAAACGCACTGTGAGTTTGACAAGTTGACAAACTTGATGAAACAATATCTACTTCCAGATTGGAATAGAGTGGCCCGAATTACTACATTTGAAAGTGAAAGGAAACCACTCAAGTAAAAGCCTGCTCCAAAGTGCACTAGATGTTAATGTGGGCCAGTTTTCTAGTACGTTAAAGTGTGACAGTTATGAGATACTGATAGTTTTGAGTGGTGTGCTGTGGCATAAATGACCAATAAGGAGCTGCACCGTGAAGATTATTTCATTATTGATTACACATGAAGATAAGAACTGCAAGGGAACTCTTGGGAGCAGATGTTATCACTATCACAATCCTTACAGCTTTGCTTGCGAGTTCTATATGTTTCTGCCAAGGAAAGTAGGAGCGCTGCGTAATATGCAACCGTTCTCCTACTAGCACTGCGCCATCTCGACTTCTCACACTCATGCAGTATGAAGCTTCAGCGAGATCTCAGCACTTGCCGATCCTGCATGACTAGTTAGTGCACCATATATCTCCTTTTCTTGTGATCATTGTTGTTTGTCAATTCATTGCAAGATCACTATTCTTTGCTGGTGTCCTCTTCATTCAATGAGGATGTCCACCAGAATTCTCTGCTGTATTCCCCAGCTCCTCACAATCCCCGCCCCTGATCTCAGCTTCCATCAGTTGTCTTGCTCCTAGGACGCTCAGAAGGATGCTCGATTCTTGTACAATATCCATTTTGTCGCCAACCAGTCCTTAACCAAACATTTCTTCTTCTCTGTTTTCTTGAAACTGAGAGGATTTTCCACTCCTTTTTAGGGCACCCTTCACAAACACAGCTGCTCTCAATAAATTCAATGTTTTGCCCTCATGAGTGGTGCCTTTCTTCACCACCTTGAGTGGGTGACTATCGAGACCATGTTATCCGGTCCTTGTGAGATAATCCCTTTTCCACTGTATCTCCTTCAAACTCTTTTCTTTGGATAGCGGTGCAGCTGTCAGACAACCTCTTCATTTGATCCTTGCTTTTCCTGATCCTCCATGCCACTTCTTCCATATTTATGGCTTCACCCACTCTCACACTGGAGAGCCATGGCGGTGGTAACATGGAAGCTGCTTTTGTACCTCACAGTTTATGAAAGGGAAATACACCTGTGGTGGCATAACGTGTTCATCTGTGGGCAGCTATGGTCTGCATAACTGTGGCATGGGGATCCTTGGCTGATACCAGGCAAGTTGGATGGCTCCCTTGATGAACAGATTCGTCCCTTAAAGTAGGCCACTGCCATTTGGATGATATCTGGATGATACAAAGCCGCCTTGATTTGTTTTATGCTATTTGTCTTCAGAAATTCGATCTTCTCTCCGGACGTCAATTGGACACAACTGTCTGCTTTGGCAACCCTCAACAACTATTTGAGTAGATCTATCACTGTTTCTATGGTAATCCCATGAACAAACATTGAGGTATCTCTGTGGGCATGAGAGAGAGGTGCTTTTCTCACCTGCAGATGCTTGTCACTCTTTAGGCACGTGTGCAACCTCTCCAACATATTTCTTATTTCATGGTCCATGCTTCCTAGATGTCCTAAGTGGACCTGTCCAGTATCATGCTTCTTAGTGTCATGGGAGGTATCATTTATCATTTGTCATTCCTGAACAACAAGCCTTTCCCATAATATATTTCGGTTTATAGTGATATTTTCGAATTCAATCATTTTGAATGCATTAATTTCGAATCAATAATGTTGAGAAAAAAAATTTGAATTTATTTTTTTTTATTTTTATTTTTTATTGGGGGGGTTATTGGGGGTGGATCCCCCCCCCCAAACTCCTGTTTTTTTTAAATGACCCTTTTATTACTAGCCAAACCCCCAAAAAAACATAAAATAAAAAAATTAATATTCAACATTTTATTTTTTTACATTCTTTTTTTCCGAAAATGAATGCATTTGAAATTATTGATTCGACATTTTAACTGCACACCATATATTTCATCTGCTACTTTCCAATATGGTTGCAGGCTTTCCAGAACTGCACTTTCGTCTGGCCAGTCGCTGCTTGTCCATCTTGTTATTTTGGAAATAGATTCATCCTTGGCTGATTCCGACAACCAGTGTTGCTCACTCATTTCTAGATACTCGCATGTCTCCCACTGATGCCACAACACATTTATCATGTAAGAATGTGAGCTTGCTTCTAGTCTATTTGAATCTAGCAATCTGGACATGCATTTGGCTTGGGAGTTCTTCCATCCCAGAATGTGCAGTACCTCATTTGGATACTCTTGCAATTTTGTGCGATGCGTGCCAGTCAGGGAGTAGAAGTCATTGTGCAACCCCCCATTCCTCCCCACCACCCTCCTCCGGGCACAACATGTGCACAACTGTTTGTGGTCTGTCAACAGATGGAACTTGGTTCCTCATACACAGATCCTGAAACCTGGAATACATGTTTTCCTTTTTGGACAACGCCTTCAAGGCAAAGCTACTACATGCTCCATATTGCCTCTTTTCTGTGTTAGGGCTGCCCCAGGCCATTAGCCTTAGCATCCATGGTGATGTATCTTTTTCAAGGTGGGTTGAAAGGACAGATATATGGCTTCCCCAATCATTGTCTTACTTCATCAAACACCACCTTTTGTGCTGTTGACCAGGAGTATTCAGCCCATTTTTTGTCAGTAACTCTTTCATTGGTGCTGTCAGTTCTAGGAAATGTGTCACAAATTTAGCATAGTATTCTGCAAGGCCTAAAAACCAACTTAATGTATCTTTGTTGCTTGGTGTGGCTACATTTATAAAGGCTTGTAGGAGTTCTTTTTGCAGCTGATGCCTTCCTGCGATAGCTTATTACCCAAGTGCTCCACATTTTTTGGTTCGATTATGCACCTCGAGTATCTACATTGCATGTTGCAGCTTGCTGTTTCTTTGTCTTGTGCATAAAAGAGGATGCACTCCTGGAAGTACGACATGTTTCCACAGTGCGCAGCAATGAGTCCATCATCCTTTGAAACATGAGTGTCGCGGAGGACAACCCAAATTGCATTCTGGTAAATTGATAGGTCCCAAATGGTGTTAGGAATACCGTGAGCGTCTTTGACTCTCTGTCTAAGCGGATCTTTCAGTACAAATTAGGCAGGTCTAATTTCGAAAAGTACCTAGCTTCCTTCAACATTTGAAGCAGTTCATTTATGCTTGGTAATGGGTAGCTCTCAGTGACCATCTCCTCGTTTAGGCTGCAAAGGTCTATGCAGATCTTCAGGTCCTTCAATTGTTTTTTTTTTATTGAGTACCAGTGGGCTCAGCCATTTTGGCAACACCACTGTTTCTATAGTGCCTTCTCTTACCATCTACACCAATTGTTCTTGAAGTGCAGCTATCGCCATTACTGGCACGGTCAGACTCTATATGTTTGTCGAGTATAGCGCCTTGCCTCAGGCATATCTTGTGAACATATGTTTTGTAATTCTTACTAGTCATTTTGAGAGCAATTTTGGGAATTTCTCTCTGGAAAGCCATGTTCCTCTAGTTCTTAATGACAGATGCTGATCTGATGTGCTGGGAACCAATTTGATATTCAACTTCACTTGGTCATCGCAACCCTGCACTGCTGGTCCCTCGTCTCAGAAGAACACTCTTGTAACAATCTTCTGACCCTTGAATTCTACACACCCTTGTATGTACCCCAATGGGCATACAGTGGCACCTATGAATACTTTAGGTTGTTACTTGGTCCTTATAATGTCTGTGTGTGAGCGTATGGTCAGTATTGTTAGATTTAACCTAGAATCTGCCATCTACTTTAATGATGAAATGCTTTTCTCCCTGCTAATTCACCATCAGGACTATGGCTTCCGGTGATTGTTCTTCCCAGTTTCTTCTTTTAAAACCACTGTTACTACCTTCATACGCCTCCATCGGCAGGCAGTTGCAAAATGATCCACTTTCTTGTAGTTCATACACTCCTTTACTCCAGCTGGACATAACTGATCGTTTGCAAGGTGTTGCATGCTGGCACACCTGTAGTATCTAAAAAGGCTCCTCTTGCCTAGCTCGAGATTCCTTGACTTCATTCAATGACATATTATTCTCTCTGCCCCTATGATATTGAAGAGCGTGCACCTCAGTACTTTGTGTACTTCCCACCATTTCTTTGCGTGGAAGCATAGTGTCCTCTGGCGATCTGGATTGCTTTATCCAGCATCACTAATTTTTCCAGTATGTACTTATCTTGAATGGTGAATGTTTTGGTGTGTACTGTAAGCATGTCACCTACATTGTTGTATGGTTCCCAAAGTCATACAGCGGGCATATCTCTCATAACTGGGTGATGTAATCATCCACAGGCCCTGTATTTTCCCGATTCCTTGTTGGAGAATCTCTTCACTATCTTCCCGATACCTTTCTAATACACATCATCATCCTCATCATATGCTGGCTGGCCTTTAATTTGACAAATATCCTTTGTCTTTCCACTCCCAAGGCATTCAGTAACATGGCTTCCTGGGGTGCATTCTGCTCCTCCCAAGGCATCCATCATATACGTGACAAACTGGGGCCATGGAATCACGGTCTACCTGGCACCTGCAAAAATGTTGCGGGTAGCGTTGCTCCTTGCATCTTGTTGTGTGAATTTGCTCTGGTGCCGTAGGATCAATCCTGTACTCATTGCCAATTATGTTGTGAAGTGAGTGAGCAATAAGAAACTGCACCATGAAGATGTATCAAGATTACTTTATTATTTATTACACATGGAGGCAAATGTTGACACTGAACTCTTGGGAGCAGATGTTATCATTATCTCAATCCTAATACCTTTGCTTGTGAGTCGTTAAATAGGCCTCTGCCAATTGTCATCTCTGCACTTTCCTCACTTCTCTCACAGTGCAAAATCTTGCATTCTCTGAACCTACTGGTCCCGCAAATGTAATGCCGGCATGCTGTTACCTCAAACATGGCTTAAAATGTATTTTTTGCAAGATATTTTACCAAAAAACGAGCCCTTGGGCAGTACTCAAACAGTCTACCAGGAATGTAATTAATTACCATTTGTGTCTGTGGCTCACTTTTCCTTCTGCCCGTTCCTATTTTATGCCAGAGTCTGACCTTGCTCCAAACTTCTTTGACAGCGCATTGCTGTTGGCCTTAGTCATTTCATTTCATGTATTCGTGGCTCCCAGTTTGATGATTATGATAGGAGACTGCTGTGGTAAGTCAGGCTCAAAAGATAGAGAACATATTGTGGTTTCAACTTTTATTTCTCGTGCAAAAAATCACTAAAGTGCCTTTACGAAATGGTATATTCCTGGCAGGTTTTTGACTCGCCCTATATCATCGTGGAGTTAGACTAGGGCTTCTTGCACTAAGCACGATTCAGGTCAATGTTTCTGGGTCTTTCGCCCTCTCAAGTTCCACTTCAGTTCAACACACCTCCTGAGGCTTCTCGTCCGGTAGGTAAGGGAATATATCTAAGCATGCTAGCCTGTTATTCACTTCCAATAATGACCAACACAAAAGTTCTTTTGAATGTCCTTAAAGAGTCACACCACATCCGGCCTGCTACGGAGCCCCTCTGTCTTCTACCCCTGCCACAGGTCTCGGATTGCACAGCCCCTCTTGGGCTTCATTGGGTGTCAGCCCACTGTGGGCACAATGGATTCTCTCCCCACCCTGCGGTGTTGAGATTCGCACCCTCTCATGGGTAATCCACTTTCTTAGCGTCGCTTGTGCTGTTGTGTCTCTCAGTCTGTCTCGGGTCGTTTTGTCTCTTAACCCAGTTATTCACTCTCTCACTCCAGCTTCGTATTTCTTGATTCTCGTCGCTGGTGGGGCAGTTTTCTGCCTCAGCCCCTCTTAGGCAATTCATCCTCTCACATCGGCTGGGGGTATCTGGTTTCTTGTCCCTGCTCGGGCAGTCTGCGGTCTCAGCCCCTCTTGGGCTATTGGCATTCTCACCACAGTTTGGGGTATACGGATTCTCGCTCCGGTTCAGCAATTTTCTACTTCAGCCCCATCTTGTGCTTTTTCATCTTCTCACCCCAGCTTTGGGCATCTGTGGAACTGCCAGCCCACGTACTGGTTCCTTGAACGCACCATGTACCGGTGTTGCTACAGTGGCTTTCCTCAGGAAAGGCGGCGGCGTGTCTATACTTCTAGCTTCCACATTGATGCACAGGTTTCGGTGTTTCACATTCATTTGTCAGGGGACCCCTGCATTGGCTCCAGCCTGTGCTGGTTGACCCAGTTTCCTGAGGTCGCATCACTTATCATTGCAGTGGTGCCGAGCCTCCCTGGCTCCAGGGAACAGCGTTCCATGGGTTTTCTCGCTCCTCCACTGTCTGCGTCCTGACTCTGCTTGAAAGCCTTGTCTGCGTCTCAAGCTCTGCAGGCTTGCCGGCCTTCTTCCAGCTCTCTCCCTCTTGGTTTGATCTCACACTCCCTTTTTGTTCCTCCCAGGGATGTCCATTGGTGCAAAGTTCATACACGTGGGCCAGTGCCGGCCCCGGCCCCAGGTCTACCAGTGCCCTGTGCAAGATTTGTTCTGTTCATACACAGTGGCCCAGTGCCGGCCCCTGGTCTACCAGTGCCCTGTGTGGGATTTTTTCGCACAGGGCATGGTGTTCGCGTACACAGCTTCAATTGTTGAATAGGTGCTGCGCCTCTGTCCCTCACTAACAGAAAGTCATTGGCTGACACTTTACATCATGTTAAGTGACTTTCTATTAGTGAGTGAGAGGGTCATGTAAAAGGCGCCACCGGTTCACACACTGTAAAGCGTCATGATGATACTTTACATTGTGTGAGCTGGCTGCGCCCTTTAGCCTTGCAGCGCCCCTGCGTGACTGCACATCTGGATCGTCCTTTGCGCTGCCACTGCGGTGGACAAGCAAAAAGCGACAGAAACTATACCAGTTAACTGTTTGTGAACATTCCTATAGCTGTTTAATGTACATTAGCTTCTTGGGACACAGGAGGATATTCCTGGTCAAAGATAGCCAGTTATACAAGGGGTGGGGGGTCACTCTAGTGGGATCCCGCTTGCCCTTTCTCCTACAGTGTTTGAAGCTTTCTAGATGACTCCCGCTTGGGAAGAGGTGACAAATTCCTTGGATTCATCACATTGCTTAACAGGATGTCAGGCCTTTACAAATAATCAACAAATAAAAGGTGAGGAGGCAACAGGGTCAGTAGCTCCACACACCCACCTGGGACACAATACCAGGCCTCCAAGCTGTAATGAATAATAGGGGGTACCATATTAGCATTTCCAGGCACACACTTCAGACATGGCACCTTGCACGGACGATCCGTTGCTTAGCTCTGGTCACCAATCTCTAGTCCCACTCGGCAAACCTGCACGTAGCGCAGCCGCATTACTTACTATTAGTATCTGGAAGGGCACTAGAGGGAAGGCTATTCGAGAGAGCTCAGCGTTCACACTCTCCACCCCTTCGTGGCAGAAACAACTGAGAGACTGCACTGGCTGCATTTCCCAGCTAGCAGTGCAAGCAAGAGTTCTTGCAAAGTGTGCAGGACTGGAACTGAACTAATGGCACATGCTGTGGGCCCATGGCCACCCGATACATTTAGGCCCCTACAGGCTGGATGGTTGCTAGGCGACAGGCCTGCTGACTCATGGCTGCTCTGTATCTCGGCTTTCACGTTTTATTACACTTGACTATCGTGCGAAGAGGTAAAAGCGTAACAAAGTAGTGGAACTGTGACCTTGGGCTAGGGTGCTACCACGGAACACCACACGTGTTAATGGTTCGAAGGCGCGCCGCACGCGAGCCGAGCGTGAGTGAGCAAAAGAAAAGGTTCGTCCACGGTTGTTGGGTCTTCTGATAAGAGCGTTTTCCTAACACACATTTTTCTACAGCTTAGCAGGATCCCTAATTAGAGTTCAAGTAAAAGATCGAAAGGACCAACAGCACAGTTACAGAGATGTTAAAATGGTTGTTAAAAGTCTAGCAAATATCGACAGGAAAAAAAAAAAGTAGTGAACCTCGGGTACTGTTCTGCTCACTTCGACCACCCGAGTACATGTGAACAAAAGAAAAACCAACGTTTACATCTACCCATGCTGAACAGGCGCCCTCTGCCCTTGCCTGCGGCGACACTGGTGCCTTGCCAAGTGCACATTGCAAAAGAGGCCGAGCAGAATAGAAGGCCCTGACACTGCGTCGCGCCTGTGTGGCCTGAAAGGACTATGAGCTACGAGGGACGTTGCGCAGGCGCGTGTAATTGGAGCGTGACCTTTTACTGGACTGGAGCCACGCGCATGCACGCAGTGACGCAGAGACACCACACCCTTCAGTCATCAGCTTCGCTCTGTGGCGTACTCACTTTAATGAACTGGCAGTTTGGGCAAAATAGCAAAGGGGGCTGATCTTTGTCTACGTCACGTCCGGAGTGGGTGTATAGCATGCTATGTCCCGTCCCGGTAGGGCATTAAACATGGCACTTCAAGGGTTCCATGGGTTAATATCCCCGCAAAAATATCGCAATACAAAAATAATCGCCATATTTTTGCGGTGATATTGACCCATGCACCCTGTGGGGGACACCGCCGCAACCCCTGCATTATTTAAAAAAAGGTTTGGTGGGGATATTTTGTAGGGATACCACTTCAAGGTAGATGTAATTTCATGATAAATCATGTCATTAGGTTTTGTATATCATGCCACAATATGTCAAGACATGTCACATTATTTTCGGACGGCCAGTGGAGGAGCCTGCCCGGTGCAGGAAGCAGAATCAGTGTGTCTGGCAGGAGGGCCGAATGGATGAGCTTCTAGCTCAGCAAACATGGCCAGGTAAGTAGCGCAGCACTCGGGTCCATGTTTGCTCGTCGCCAGTTGTTATATTCTATTATCTAATCCTTTCTCGACAACAGAAGCATGCAAGTCTTCTCCACCTTAGACTCTGCAAACCCTATCCAGACAACATGTGGAGTCCCACAGGGCTCTTGTGTCTCGCCAACGATGTATAATATCTTTACTAAACCTCCATTCGACAAATTGGACAGACTGGGTGTCACCTACACAAATTATGCAGATGACACCCAGATCCTCATCCCCCTTTCGGGCAATTTCACTACGGATACAGCTTTAGTAAACAAAATGTACACCCTCATTCAGGCATGGATGGCAAACCATGGCCTCTGCCTGAATGATGAAAAAACAGAGATCCTCATTCTAGGCTCACCCAACAACCTAAAAAAACTTGATTCCAACTACAGCTCCTTCAATATCGATGGCAATATAATCCCCGTCGCCAAAGAGGTGAAAACCCTCGGTTTCTATTTGGACTCCACTTTGTTCCTAAGGAAACAAGTGAACTCCCTGGCCTCATCCACAGCCTATACCGGTAAACTTATTAAAGCATGCAGACCCTTCCTCTCACCAGCTAGCTGCATTATCCTAGCCAATGCACTAATCCTCTCAAAACTGGATTACTGCAATGCACTTTATGCAGGCACAAATAAATACATCATCAATAAACTTCAAACCCTACAAAACAACGCGCTCAGAACGGCCCTGAACCTCCCAGCTAGAGAGCACATCTCAAATGTGCGGAGAAAATACAACTGGCTAAAAATTAGCGATAAGATCACCTTCAAAATTGTCACACTAACATTCAAATGTCTGAACAATGCTGCCCCCCCATACCTTAGGGATAGAATAATAAGAAGAACAGCCAACTCTTTCTGCCTCCAAACCCCTAGATTCCGACTAAAAAAAACAGGAGGTAATAGCTTCCCTGTGCAAGCAGCCCAGTACTGGAACGCCCTACCAGTTGAACTAAGAAGGGACCAGCCCTACAACAGCTTCAGGCACCATACCCGCACCTGGCTTCGACGCAATGACCTCTGAAACCGGTGACCCTGAGCATTGTGACCTGATGACATACATACCCCTCCACTCTTACATGTAAAATGTACATAATGTATTTACTGTATATAATTTGTTACCTTTCCACCCTTACATGTAAAGAATGTACATAATGTAATTACTGTATACAATTTATGTTACCAAAAACCTGTAATATGCAACCTGTAACCAAGTTCTAAGCATTCTTGTTATTCTGTGCGCCCAGCTACCCAAGGGTTTTCGGGCGCCCTATAAATAAACAAACAAACATTATTTGAAGAATAACAAGGACAAATAAAAGCATTAACATTTATTTTATTTTCTCTCCTTCTTGCTCCCTTGCAATACTGCCCTTCCACGCCCTTCCTTTCCGGCCACGTGATCCGTCTCGCCTCTGTTCCAGGTTTGCCTTAAACTAAAGGAACAGAAACGTATCCCTAAAACACAACAAAACACTGCTATAAGAAACATCATTTGTACTTCTGATAACTATTCAATGCAAGTTTGATGATGAAGATGAGATGAGGGTGCTCCTGAAAAGGTGCGCTTCTCTGCAATACTTTGCCAGAAAATTCTAATCGTGTCACGGCACGCAATGCCTTCTTGACAATTTTAGAAAAGGGTGGATTCCATAAGCGGGCGAGGTAAGGCTCGCAGCTGGAAGGCAACACTGAATGGGTTCAGGCTATGTGTGACGGGCCCGCAATTAAAGGTGGCATAAGTGATCCAGGCGGGAAAAGAAATCACACAAAAATCAGCCCCCCGCCCCCAAAAATAATCTTTGCAAATTTGTAGGGGATTGCAAATCCATGCGCAAATTGTTTGTGACTGAGGACACATGCAGACATTGAATGACACAAAACCACTTTGCAAAAGTGTACAAAGCTGCTACCACCACAACAAAGCCACAGCCTCAACTGTGGCTACTATTGAAGTAGCTAGTGGGGCGATGTACAGTTTACTAAGTGATGAAGAGGAAGATGAAGATGCCCTTTCTTTTTAATACCCACCTGCAGGACAAGAACATGAAAAAGTCATCGACACAGGTACAAAGTACCGACTGAAGCACAGTTGTGCCACTTTTTATTGACACTGGAGTATCAGTCAATGTGATGGCTTCACAGAAACCTGAGACGCTCTGCTCTAGCCTCGAGCCTACGATGCCAATGTGAACATCTTCCCTTACAGGCTTGGGGTTTGGTGCACTTCGTGTTTGGAGTGTACAAATAGGACATTGAGACACTTCTTTGCGAGCGCAGCTAGCACTTCCAAGGGACTGGATGTCTCAGAAACCGGCAAGTAAGGTTACACCCAAACCAGAAAGGCCAGTCAGCGGCGAGTGCCACAGCGCACTCCCATGCGTTTCCGAAATCAAGAAGCACGCTTTCCAACCTTGAAGAGGAAGGAATCATTGAAAAAGTCACAAGCCCCAAATCTTGAGGTTCGCAGATAGGGGTGTCTGCCAAACGCAACAGCAAGACATTATGAGAATGCGTGGAAGCTGAAGAGGGCAATTAAAAGACACAGCAAATGCTCACTTTAAACATCATAGCAGAGCTGCAGGGAGGCACAGTGGTGTAACTATTGCGTCTGGATGGTGCTCATCACCAAGTGCCACTATCTGGTGACTTATGATCGATCACAGCATCCCCATTCTATGTTGGGCTTTATCGATATAAATGGCTCGAAGTTTTTGACCGTCCTCAGTGGTAGAGGTGTTCCAACAAATGATAAGGGGAGTGCTAGCTGGACTGCCTGGTGTCTTACAAACAGCGATCATGTCCTTACCAATGCCTCATGCTTACACAGACTATGAGAGGTTATATGCGTTCATACAGTCTCAACCAGTTCTCTGGCTGTGTATTTCAAGGCTCAATAATCTCTGCAGAGCCAATGAAGATAGTTCTGAGAGCATTATTTTGTAGTATTTGGAGTTTGTGTAGGATTTGTTTGTTTGCTCATGCATGACGTGTGTTGCAGTAATCAAGTTTAGACAAGATTAAAGCTCTCGCTCGTATAATGCAGCTATTTGTCAAGAGGTATGGTTTGCCAGCATGCATAACTTTACATGTGTAAGCAGTGGCCAATGCCATCACATTAACTTGTTTGCAAATGTTCAGAGTGGAGTCTAGATAAAAACCAAGAGTTTTAGTTTCCTTAGCAGTTTTAATGATATTGCTATCTATGTTAAATGAAGAGTACTGGGCATGAAGTTTGTTAAGATTTGTATGGGCACCTAGGATCAAAATGTCAGTCTTCTCATCATTCAGGCAGAGGCTATGAGCTGCCATCCATGCCTGGATGATGAGTTAGATTTTGTTTAGTAAGGCAAGGTCCATGTCATAGTTCCTCAAGAGAGGTATGAGTATCTGGGTGTCATCTACATACATTGTGTAGATGACACCCAAATGATCCAATTTGTCAAATAGTGGCTTAGTAAATACATTATACATAGTTGGGGAGACGTGGGAGCCTTGCAGCAATCTGCATGTAACTGGGCTGGGTCCGCAGCAGCAGGAGAGAAGACTCATTGATCTGTTACTTAGAAAGGAATTAATCCAGTCTGTTCTTGTGAGAAGTTTGCCGCTGATGAGAGGTGTTCGCAAAGTATAATATGGTCGACCAAATCAAAAGCAGCTGAGAGGTCTAACAGGAGAAGTAGTGCACATTGTCTATTATCTTTCGGTTGATCTATTTGCATTTTCAGATCGATGAAAGCAGTTTCAGTTCCGTGGAGAGGCCTAAAACCCGATTGTCTAAGCCCTAGGAGATTATTAGCCTCTAGGTATTGCTGGATTTGGAAGTATGCCGCTTTATCAATTACTTTAAGTAAGAAGGGGACAGTCGTTATGGGCCTATAATTAGTCGGGCTGGTTGGGTCAAGTGTAGCTTTCTTAAGTAGGGGTCCTTGAGGTTTGTAGGTGCCTGGCAAGTAAAACAAACGTTTATTAATTTGGTGATAAATGGGGCAAGGTCTCTAGCTGCTTCTTTAATTATTTGGGCTGGGCATAAGTCACCTTGGCATCTCAATGGTTTCAGGGAAGCAATTATCTTTTCGACCTCTAAGGTAGTAACTCGGGCAAATTTGAATTCTTGGAGCTTATTGAGGGCAGGGTTTTTTAGGGGTCTGTGGGCAATCTCTGAATTAGAGAGGTTAAGCCTTTTGGCTGCTATTTTGCTTTGGATGGGGACAATTTTGTCGGAGAGAGCATGTTGGACGTCCGTACCCCATTCTTTGTTTTTTGGACATGAGTCATCAGGTTCTATAGGTGATTCTAGTTCCTTCAGGATTACAAATAGTTTCTTTGTGCTAGAGCTGGCATTCTGAATCCTTTCATTATAGGTTTCTTGTTTGGTCCTGATAATCTCAGCTTTATAGTTAAATGATATTCCATTCACTTTGTATTTGTTTTCTTTTGAGGGTAGGTTTTTCCATTTGGCTTTCATTTTCCTTTTTTCTAGCCTTAGGGCTTTCAACTGAGGGGTGAACCAGGTGTTGAGGTGTGGTTTTGGTTCACTGTTTCGAAGTTTAAGTGTAGCAATGGAGTCTAAAGCTTGGGTCATGGTGTTGTTAAATAATTTGAACAAAGAAGGGGTATAAAATATGGAACTTATTGATGTCCGCTAAGGATCTCCATAATCTACACTAATTCAAAGACTGTGTAGGCCCATGGGTCCCACATTGGTGCGCAATGGCACAGGTCTGACATTGGACCACACCTTTGTATCATGTGACTTTCTGGCCTTAATCGATTCTTTCAAAGTGACTAGAACCAAGAACAGTGACCATAATATCTTGACAACAGTTTGGAAATCATTTGGCGTAACACCTTCATTTATGATGGCAGAGGTTGAAATTTGTGAAGGTAACGGACGCCTTAGAATTACGGCAAAAGCTATCCAAGATCTCTCAGAGACCTACAAGTTGGCCACAAATCAGGTAAATAGAGACAACTGGGCCAAAATTGGCTATAATCCCCTACTTGTAGTGTGCAAGAAAAGGAAGTTTCTGCACCCTAACTCGACAAAATCCAACCTTCACACCTATGATAAAATCCTGGTTGACAAGAGACGGTTGGTGAGACAAGCATGGTAGATCGTCAAACAATCACGCAACCCATCACTGGTCGCCAAAGCTTTGGAAAAAATGTAGAAATCATGGTTGCGACACCGGCGTTATGAACTTTACAAATTTGACTCAGAAGCGATGTTAAGAACCTTGTGCGGGAAGAGGTCCAGGGACTTTTGGACTTTGATTAAACCAATACTGCTCTGCAAAATAATGTCGCTGAACACACCTGGGTAGCTCACTTCACTGAACTATACAAGCTACCAGTCAATGAACAATCCCCGACCAAGCCTTCTCATGAAACAGATTGGGATATTCCCACGAAGACAGCGCAAGTACCGACAAAGATAAAGAAACTAAACAACTCTATAGCAGCCGGGCCAGCTGGGATTACCAACTACGAGCTGAAAAAACACCCAAAACCTTGGTCAACGTTCATGAGCACAATCCTTCGAAATTGTATTAAAACCAGAGAGATCCCGCCATCTTGGAAGCAAGCCCACGTTGTCCCTATTTTTAAAAAAGGGGCCAAAGACAATCCCTGCAATTAACGGCCTATTGCCCTTTTAGACTCCATCGGCAAACTCTTTGGGTCCTTTGTTTTGGACAAATTGCAGCAATGGACACTTAACACTGGTTATCAAGATCCCCTTCAAGCGGGATTCGTCAAAGGCTTGGGTACCACAGCGAATATTCTACTGCTCAACTCCTTGAAGAACAAGATACTGGAGGGGAATCCTCTGGTTTATTTGGTCTTCGTGGACCTGGTCCAAGCCTTTGACCGGGTCAACCGGGAACTATTATGGAAGAAATTAGCCCTGCACAACTGCCCGGACTCCATTCTTGCTCCCAAAAAGGCCCTGTATTCATATACATCTATGAGAGTTAGACTCAATAGGGCAGGCCTCTTATCCAAGGAAATCTCTACGGCGCGTGGAGTTAAGCAGGGTTGCCCTTTGGCTCTGGTGCTATATAATGCATATATAGCTGACTTTATGGACTCGCTGGAAAATGTCCAAGCCTTTCCGCCAACGCTAGGAAACACAAAAATTCCAAGCCTACTCTATGCGGATGACATAATCCTAATTGATCAGGCGCCGGTGGGTCTTCAGAGACAGCTGTAGAATTTAATCGCTTACTTGAATGAAAACAACCTACAGCTAAACGAAAACAAAATCAAAGTTATGTCTTTCGCCGAAAGTGGAGCCGAGAAGAAACCTACAAAGTTTTTCGCGGACGGGAACCCGCTTGAGAGGGTTAAAGGTTTTAAATACCTTGGAATAGTCTTGAACAATATCAAAACTGAGATTCAGAGGCAAGACTTTCTCGACGACAAGATGGTATCCTTGTTAGCTCAAACAAAGGCAATCAATAGAAAGTTTGGCCGTTTCTCCCTACAATCAATACTGAACTTTTTCAGAGCTAAAGTCATTCCTACTCTCACTGATGGGGCCGAGGCCTTTCCAGCACTACCAACAACGGTGTGGAAAAAATTGGAAGGTCGATTTTGGAGGAGAGTCTTGACTCTTCCACAGTTAACTCCGATGGCCCTAATCCGAGGAGAACTCTGCACGACGTCCCTTAAAGCCATAGTGGAGCGTAACGGGCTAATGCTCTATAGAAAAATCATCTCACCTTCGCCAAAGGCTCTCCTTCAAATTATTAGAGACGAAATGGAGGGTGATCATAACGCAACGTTAACCAACTGGAGGGACAAAAATAGGCAAATCCTGGACAAAATAGGAAGTTCCGAGGAAGAACTGTTACAAAACCCCTTAAAAGTTAACAAAAAGCTACTTATCTTTGATTGGATCAAAACACAAGAGGAAGCCACCACGTACGTGCTCACTAAAGACCTCCCACCGAGACACAATAAACTGAAAAACTTCCTTCTTACCTAGTCAAATCCCTAATCAGGGATTTCGGAACAGCTTTTTAAGGATCCGACTAAACATCCTTCATTCCAATGAAATCCGAGCCAAAAGAGGCCTAGCATCTTCAAAGAGCTGTCGTCTTTGTGAAAATACAAATCAGGCAGAAACGATAAAGCATCTCCTCCTATACTGCTCAGGAGTTACTGAAGCGAGGAAGACCTGGCTAAGCCCTCTCTTCAAGGACCTTCAATCCTTTTGTGAGCACGAATGGTGGACCCGCCTAATTAGTGGTGAAAATACCCAATGGACAATTGCTGTAGTGGTTTTTTTTCAGGCAAATAGGATTGGATGGCGCAACTGAAAAGATCCTCTCCTAGTCCAGTGATGATGTGATTAATCAACAATCAGGATAATAGACTCAAACAGCATGACCCTGGTCTCGCTAGTGAAAAAGGAGGCGGGTCGGGATGAGAACACACCAGTAATTAATTGAGCCTTCTCGAATGAACTTTATTTTCATTCTAAAAGACCAGCTTGGGATTTGGATATTTCTCTTATATTCCCTTTCAGGGATGCTGGATTGCTCTTTTGTAAAAATTGTCTTGTGCAATTAAATCAAATAATAAAAAAATAAGTCGACAAGTTCTGCTTGGTCATGCAATTTAGATGAATTTAAAGTGGGGATCAGGATGGGCATCAGCTTGTCAGTAGTGATATTTTGTTTGTTTCTGGTAAGGAAGTGCAATTGTTTTAGATTTAATGGCTGGCCAACTGGCGCGTTTGGTAAAGGATATTAGAAAGTGGTCAGTCCATGTCTGGAGTTTGTTGGCTGTGATGGAGGTTTTACAGTTGTTATCAGCCACCCAATCTAGTGTTCTTCCTTTCTCATGGGTGGGTTGGGTTATTCTTTGCGTGAAGTCTAATTCTGTTAGTGAGTAAGCAAGTATTTTAGCTGAATGGTCATTAGGGTCTAGGAATCCTAAATTAAAATCACCTAACAATGATATTGTGAGATGGGTTTAGTATTGTCTGAAAATACAGTGATAATGGCCCTCATTACGACCCTTGCGGAAAGTGACTGACCGGACCGCCACAGCGTAAATAGCGTTTCCGCCATTGCACGATGGAGCAAAGTGCGGCCCATTCCGACCCATCGGGCACGAGCACCACGGCATGGCGGAAGTGCAAAGTCCGCGATGGCGGAAATGACCCCAAAACGGCCCACACCGCCGCCGTACAGCGCCCTAGGTGCAATACCGCCACCCATCATAGCGGACACCGCAGTGAGCGCCAACCGGAAAGTACGGTGACCGTAAATATACGGAAACGGAAGTAAAAACATGGGCCCGGAACGGGAAACAACACGCCGTACACCTATAAAACCACAAAATACACACAACCACTAAAAACACCACCCTGAGACACATCCCAACCCGTCATCCACCCTAGTGAAACCAAGAAAAATGGGAAAAGTAGCGAAGAAAGCGTGCGACCGCAAGCGGCAGGTCCACTTCTCCCGTGAGGAACTCACCGTGCTAACAGAGACCCTCCAGGAGAATGCCGCCGCCGTCTTCTCCACGCAAATGACCAGGACGGCACTTGCGAACAAGAAGGCCATATGGACCCTGGTGGCACAGCGGGTAAGTGCGGTGGGGACCGCACCCCGCAACCCACAGCAATGCAGGAAGCGGTGGGACGACCTGCAGATACGCGTCCGTAGCATACTTTCTGCCAACCGCAGCATTGCCACAGCCACCGGTGGAGGATCGGAATCACCCATCAAGTTGACCCCCTGGGAAGAAATCTGTGCCTCCACCATTGGAATGGAGAGCATAGAGGGAGTCGGAGGGATGGAGAAAGGAGTGCAGACATCCGGAGAATCAGGTAGGTGGCCCAAAGAAAACCATGCCAAATCCACAATGTCCAATCATGTGATCCACATGTGTCCACATAGCGCAACAGCAACACATGGCCAGGAGAACGTCCACACACATTGGCCTGATAGCGCACTTTAAAACCACAATAAATACATAAATAAGTAAAAACCCCAAAAACACCCACTACACGTGCAGCAGGCACACCCTAACTGCAGGCTGCCAAACAACTGCACCCTCACTCCACACACAAATGAAAGCACCTCCAAGGCCCCGACCCAAATCACCCACAGGTACCACCCCAATGCATGTGATACATTGCCATTCCAATTCCCACAGACCCATTAATAACGCTCGCCCTCCTTTACTCCCTCACAGGGTCCGATCCAAACGACGAGCTCCAGGACACCCCTACCAGCACACCTGCAAAGAGGGCCAAGACCGACGGCCAAAGACCCTCCACCTCAGCTGCACGCATCAAGACACGGCAGCAGCACATATCAAGTGGCAGCACACAGGAGGGAACATCAACAGGCACCCCAGCAGCCAGCATGCCCACAACAGCACCACCACAGGTCCCACCAATGGATGCCACAGAAGGTACTGCCTCTGGTGGCAGCAGCACCATAGGTGACACCCCATTAATGGCAGCATGCTCCGACACAGAAGACGGGGATGTCGAAGTCAGATCCATCCATGACCTGTCCCAATCCCCCTGTCTGTTCCATCCCGTACACCATGAGGATACCACGCAGGGGCACCCACAAGACGACGACTGGCCATCCCCCACAAGCCCTGTGGCAGGGCAACATGAGGCGAACAGCCCCTCTGTGACACCACCGCAAATGGCCATGGCACAGCACAGGCAACAGTCCCTCGACCAGTTAATCGTGCAACAGCAGCAACTGGCCACGCTCCTCAAGGACCATGCCGATGGATGTGGGGGCACTAAGGCAGACATAGAAACATCAACTGAGACACTTAGGGCACAAATGGAGAGTAGCACCGAGAGCCTGAGAGTCCAAATGGAGAGTAGCACCAAGAGCCTGAGAGTCCAAATGGAGAGTAGCACCGAGAGCCTGAGAGTCCAAATGGAGAGAAGCACCGAGAGCCTGAGGGGGGAACTGCATGCGACGTCCAAAGACGTATGTGCCGAACTTGCCGCAGTGCGCCGTGTGCTCACTGAGCTCTCACAAACCCTTAGGGACATGCATGGACGTGAGCAGGCAGAGAAATCATCCGTTGCAAGTTCCGTCCAGGGCAGCCCCCAACGTAGATCTGGGAGGAACCTGCGCTCCACAGGCAGGGGTGCCCCTGATACCCGCAGAGGGGGCTTGCAATAGCGACTGCCCACTGACAATGAGCATCTTTGGACACTGGTGTTCGGGGGGGAGGTAGGAGGGTGGAGGGGGTGTGTTGGGCTCACTTGGGTGGCGGGTCGATAGGGTGTTCAACATGATATCACATATGCCAAAAACAATGCACGATCAACCAATGAGATGTGTGGACAATGATCTTTGTGTACTAGGCCATCATAGGCGTACAGTCCATATTGTGCATGTACCAGACACACACAGTGCCACGAGTCCCGTGTCCATGTATCAGCCACCAGGCGTGAGTGCTAGAAGCATGCATCTATGAGATGCTGACGAATTTCACGGCCCTCCTGTGCCTCGCAGACTCCTTGAGGTGCTGCCACATCCCCACCCTCATCATGACCCTCTTCAGGTGCTTGCAGTTCTGCGTCAGGGGGCATGGGCACATTTCTACGTACGCACATGTTGTGTAGCATGACACATGCCATCACCATCTTTGCAACCTTCTCATGGCGGTACAGGAGTGCCCCGCCAGACCTGCTGAGGCACCGGAAACGTGTCTTCAGTAGGCCGAATGCCTGTTCAATGACTACACGGGTACGTGAGTGGGCATGGTTGTAGTCCTCCTCATGCTGGTCCCGTGGGTTCCGGACTGGTGTGAGGAGCCATCTCTTCAGTGGATATCCGGCATCACCTGTATGTGGACGATAAACGAATAATGTGGAATGCCATTGCTACGTACGCACCCCCCCCCTTCCTGCCAGGTCATTGCCGCATCACATACCCCACATCATCATGCATGAAATGAGACTCACCGAGTAGCCAGGATCTGTTCCCTGCGTGTCGCTCCATGTAGCGTGGTATTGTTGAGTTCCTCAAGACCATAGAATCATGGGTTGATCCAGGGAATCGGGCACAACAATGTGTAATGATCCTGTTGGAGTCACACACCATTTGTACATTCAGAGAATGAAATTGTTTTCGGTTGCAGTACTGGGCCTCCATGGCATGTGGGACGACCAATTCCACATGGGTGCAGTCGATGGCACCAATGCAACCCGGTATGCCGCCAAGTGCATGGAATCCCACTTTTGTGTTGGTAATTTCCTGCTCCGAGCGTGGTAGAGAGATGTAGTCGTCTGCGTGCTGCAGGAGGGCATCGAGCACTTGCAATAGTGTCCGTGAGAACAGTGGCTGAGAAATGCCATGCAACTGTCCGACTGTGTGCTGGTAGGTGCCTGTGGCCAGGAAGTGTAGTACAGACACCACCTTCAGTAGGGGTGGGATGGCGGTTGGGCTATCTATCATGCTGACAAGGTCAGCCTGTGTCATGTCCACAATGGCGGCTATGCTGTCCCGGTCCAAACGGTAGAGGGTGTGGATCTGCTCATCAGTGAGGTTGAACGGATGTGCTCGGAGGCGTGGGATTGCGGGCTGCCTGCGTGGTGGTAGTGGCTGTGCTGGCAGCCCTTGCTGGCCCTGCCTTGCCCTCCTCCTCCTCCTGCGTCTCCTCCGTGCGGCCGGTTGTAGTTGGTGTTCGTCTTCTTCTTGGAGTTGGAGTACTTGCAGTGCTATCAGGTCCCCCAGGGCCAACATCGCGAGTCCTGCCGGTAGCATTTCGGAGTGGGTGTGGTTGTGGGAGGAGACTGGGTGTGCAATTTATGTGTTTCCAGGCTGTATGGCCTCCACCTGTGGTGATTCATTCCACCTGTGCAAGCTGCTCTCCCCTTTGGGCGAGCACGTCCCGCACACAACGCTGCAATTCGAGGAATGGCATCTTGCTATTACAATCATGTATTTGTACCCGATGGCAGTGTAACATTGGTTGATATGTTCATTCGGCTATGGTCCCATTGTTTCACATGCATTCTTTGCAGTCGCGAACAGACTTGTGAAGGGTCAGTGGAACGTAGTACTCGAGTAACGGTGGACCCTCATGCATCACTGTACCGAGGTTCACCGACGGGCGGGGCGTGCCATTTGTGAGTGAAGGCAGTTGCCATTTTCACACACAGCCGCACTAGATGGATTAATTGGTGATTTCAAGCGGCCACAGATGCCTTTTCGACGTGATGTTGCAAATGAGGAATTCGAAGGGCGGCGCTTTCGGTCTTCAGCTAGCGGCGAGGAGATGCCCACAGGTCTGACTGCAAATATAACGTTCTATTGTTCAGTGTCCTTGGGACAGGGGCCATGGCGAGGATGCAATGATTGATATGAATAGTTTGGGATGCGCAATAGCGAAGTGGATGATGAGGCCGGACGTTCCCAAATACATGTTACTTCACAACACTGGAATTACGGGCTGGGGCACAGTGGATTTTGCAGGCTGCATAACGCACAGACTCAATGGAATTCTCACAGGTTATGTGAGTATGGAAACAGGCGTTATCATTACGGGATGAGGGTATGATGAATGGATGCATGGACAGATGATTTGTTACGGTGTTTGCCATGTACAGGGCTTCTTGGAATCTGTCCGCCTCCCCTGCGCTATGTGATGCAGGGCTGCCATAGTGGGACCATCGTCTATCTGGCCTTGTTGAGTCCTCCCTGTCTCGACGCGCCTTCAGACACTTGTGTCCATGCACGTTACCAATCCCATCTGATGGATTCTGTTTTCACAGACGCATGCACAGGTACACTCGTTTGTGATGGTGTTTTCACCTCGATATGGATAGTTATGAGTCGCAAGTGGTTTTGGGGTGGTGATGATCCTTTGGAGTGGGCTAGCATGCATATGGCTGTGGATTTAGTGTGATCATTGAAGTGAGTTGTTCGAATGTAGTTCTGATGGCCATTCTATTCTTTTTCTTTTCTTTTGGTTGACAGGTATCACCTCCCCTTTTGCCACTGCCATCTGTATGCCACTCCTGCAGATGGGTTTTACTCCCGACACCTGCTGCTTCGTGTTAATCAGTGGAGCAGCATTACGGTCTTATGGGACGATCGCCAATGGGCCACATGCCCTTACGCAGTACTAGTGGCTCGGAGCAACATTTCGGCCTTTCAGCTGGACTAGTGCCTCCCTATTGCGACGGCCCTGCGGTTCTAGGCGCTTCCATGTTGCCTTTTCGTACGGGAATGTAGCCCCTGTGTACCATGAAGGAACAGGGCGTCACACAAGAAGTAGCTGGTCATTTATTGCGGATGCAGCCCACAATGGTGAAATGTGTTTTGGAGTTCATGGCCTAATGGCTGTATGGGCTTGGTGAATTTGTTGTGCATTAAATTTCTATTCTGATATGGGCCGTGTAGCGTTCTTCTTTGCAAGTGATGTGGCATATTCCTATTTGGGGGGCGATGTATTGTGAGGAGATCTGCATTGGGTTCCAGCTTCGGAGTATAGTTGCGTGGTACTGTGCTGGGCGCGTTTGCCTACGAAGCCCAGTGAGGTCAGGGGTGAGGGCTGCCAATATGACTGTTTGAATGATGTCATGCTCAGGGGCGGGGGATTAGGTTTTGTGTAACAGATGCCGGTCAGCCAGGTGGATTGGTGGAATGATGTGATTATCGGAATATTGCTGGTCACAGGTGCCTGTGTTTGCGTGCGTTTCTTGGTGGGAGACTGAGGTCATGTCCACTGGTATGGCTTCTGTATTCGTGCCATCTGTGCCCTGCAGCTCCCATTGGCCCCTCTTGTGATTCTTTTGTTCGTTGGCATGCAAGGGTGACTTGTACATTTCACTGGTTGCATTGTGACTTCGTTGCACCTACGGGGAGTTGTACTATGTGGCCAGGGAGCGGTGTACAGGCACTCAGTGGGGCCGTTTACGGTTGATTCGCGATGCCGTACTTCTCACCATGGCGGAATGGTACTTTCCGCCGTGCTTGATGGCGTTAAGTACATGTCCGCTAGGGTCGGAATTCGCGTACCCTTGCACCATGGTGCTAATTACGGTTTGGCATGGCGCGCGCGCGCGTACTTGGTGCAGTTAGCGTTGGCGTTCACTACGGTGTCGCTAATGGCATCGTACTTTACGGTGACGGGTCATAATCGCACCGAGCGCTATTCGATGGCGGTATTGCATTTCCGCCATCGTTTTTCGATTTCCGCCAGGGTCGTAATGAGGCCCAATGTCCTCCTCGAAGAACCCAATGGGGCCAGGAGGTCTGTATATTAGGTGGATGGTTAAGGTACTAGCTTTGGACGTTGCTAAATTAACTGTGAGTTCACAAGACTTGACCATAGGGGCGGTGGTTATTCTAAGCGCTAGGCTAGCCTTAGCGATGAAGGCAACCCCACCACCTTTTGTCGTTTCTCTAACAGCTCTTACAATAGTGTAGGAGTCAGGAATGGCCAGAAGGAGGGATGGTCCTGCAGCAGTATGGAGCCAGGTCTCAGAGATAGCTAGGAAGTCTAGTTCTCCTTTATTGATTATCTGTTGCGCAATAATGGATCTAGCGTTTATTAAGGTGCCTTTGATGTGGGGGTTTGTAGCCTGGGGTGGGGTTGTAAGGTCCTTCTTTAAGTTCAATTTAGATTTTTTAAGCTGTGGTATATTAGATGTAGGGCGAGGAAGTCTCAGAGAAGGTGTAGAGTTTAAAGTGGATTTGTTAGGGCGGGGTGGTATACAAGGTTTCTCTTGATGTAGGTCCGCTGACAATGAATGTCTGGCAAATCTGGAGCCTAGTCACCTATTTCTAAGATCACCGCAGCAAGGTTGATTAGCTGTTGGTTTAGTTGCAAATAACTTAATCCATTGGCTAGGGGTGGGGATGTCTGTTGCGTTAGTTGGCCTGGTTTGGTTAATGTAGTAGCTGCTAGAGCTTGGTTTTAAGTTTGGGAGGAATAGGGTTTGTTTAACATATGACTCATGTGAACTATGTTTCAAAAGGCGGAAGAAATTTAGTTGGTTTAATCTCCGCAGACAAGGATGGATTCATGATTTGAATAGAGTGCATCAACTCTAGCTGAGGATAGTCGATCACTATGGCATAGAGGAGGCTTGATGTTAAAAGAAGCCAGTGACTAGCAATGTAGGGCTTAGTAGCAAACATGCTATATTATGTACTATCGCAGGTACAGCACAGTTAGCTATCTTGGGATCAGGTAGAACACTAATCAGACAGTAGTCTTGATGCAAGGTGAGGGGCTGTGCCGTTAGTTGAAATTGTGATGGGTCATCATTGGTATTACCAGGGCAGGTTAAGGAAGATGCGTAGTATGGGTCATTAAGCGCAAGGTATGATAGCAGTGGAACTATGCGATACAAAGGCCGTCAGATTCGCTAGTGTAAATAAAACAGTTGCAAATAAAACGATTGCATATAAAAACAGCTACAGTAATACTTGTTACAGCAGCAGAGTCGGGTCTGAACATTTAACATATCAAATAGCATAGAGTTGTGTAGAGAGGCATAGGGCAGTAGTATCAACACCTATCTTAAGCATTTAAAACATCTGATAACATCAAAGGGGCATAGTGAGTGAAAGGACACGCCTAGTGGTCTGAAAAGTACAGGCTGAACATAGCATGGGTTGGCAGGTCAAAGGTTGACTGGGCACAATATTGTGATGATGCAATAGTTCGCAGGAGTGGGGGGGTCGGCGAGACGGGATAAACACTGAAATTGCTAGTAATTGTACCAGGCAGCCATTAACATGCAGTGGGCAGGAATGTACAAAGTACTTGAAACGTAGGCATTTGGCAGATGATAGGCAAGGATGGCGGGAAAAAATGGGTAATAACAAACAGTAGGCAGAACTAGCTATAGACAATGACGCCAGATGGCTGTTACCGTATTGTAGATGATATAACGAACCGTAAATGTACCTAAGGACTTATTGTACAGTGTGCGGTGTAGCGACTGGCGAAGGGACCTTTAACACGGTGGGCATGATTAGCTACAAGCTATGATTCCATGCAGTGGTTAGCAGGCAATATGGTGATCAGCAGTCATACTATGGACAACAATATAAAGCATACTAGGCAAGGTGACAGCCAGCAATAGGCAATAATGTGCAACAAAGATGGCTAGGGTAATGGGCCCAGGTGGCTGCTAACGTGTAATTTTCACGGGAGGGAGTGCCCAATACAAAACCAGGACTAAGGGCTATACATAAATGTGTACAAAAGGAGGTGTTGTCCTGGCTGTAACAGTCTAAGCTAATTGCAACTTATTCAAATGCAAATAAAATCTTATTGTGTGTTAACTACCTATTTGTGGCACTATTTATGCGTATCCATAGGTAGGTGTACATAAAAGACAATACTAATACACATGCGCTTGCATTTACCTCTTCTTGAGGCAAGGTACAGCTTTTATTAAGTTGCTGCCCTCATTTATTAAAGCATTTGTTTTATGCAAATACAATATAGAAGGGTGCAGTCCTTCCACATTTAGCAATCATAAATGAATAGGAACTAAATGACAAACATTGCATAGAATCAAACAATCAAATACAAGAGTATGTTGCATAATCACTACTCTAGAGAGAGACATGTATACAAACTGTTTCTAATGCCTTCTTTTCTCCTCATTAAACAACATGAAAGTCAAGATTAAACACGTTTTCCTAACCCAAATTAGAGTTGACATAACTTTGTTATTCCTCTAAAAAGATAACCTTAGATAGGTCTAACATAGCCAGGCTAAAGGGTGACCAAAGTAATGGAGAAAAGAAGGCATTAGAAACAGTTTGTATACATGTCTCTCTCCAGAGTAGTCATTATGTTTGATTCTATGCAATGTTTGTCATTTAGTTCCTATTCATTTATGATTGCTAAATGTGTTGAAGGACTGCACCCTTCTATATTGTATTTGCATAAAACAAATGCTTTAATAAATGAGGGCAGCAACTTAATAAAAGCTGTACCTCGCCTCAAGAAGAGGTAAAGGCAAGCACATGTGTATTAGTATTGTCATTTATGTACACCTACCTATGGATACGCATAAATAGTGCCACAAATAGGTAGTTAACACACAATAAGATTTTATTTGCATTTGAATAAGTTGCAATTAGCTTAGACTGTTACAGCCAGGACAACACCTCCTTTTGAACACATGCTAACATGTGTAGGCAGAGTGTTAAAAAATGGAGATATGAAGTTGCATAACGCAGTAGGCAGGATAGTAATTAACAATAGGCATAGGGCGCATAGTGGAAAAAAATAGTTATCAACAATCGGTTGCATTAGCACATGCAGGCAACAAACTGAGCAATCGTGCTATGAGGCTTCTTAGCATATTACGGGCAAACGATCTGTCCGGCGTAGCGCTATGAAACAGTTATGGTACATATTTCGGGGTGGAATACGATGTTATACGGAAGATGGTAGTAACGTGTGTGGAGATGGCTACCCTTGCTTCCTCACCGAATTGTGTGTATGCCAGCCCTAAGATACGACGAAAACAGCGGTTGCTCGCTGTACTTGGAACTACAGCTAATGACAAACTCAGCGGTTAGTCCACCATGACGAGTGAGCTAAGCGATGTCATTGTGATACCAAACAAAATGAATAATCTCAATACAATATGTACAACTCTGTCACGACTGGTTACATACAACATACATTTGGATGTAACAGATGCTCGAAGCAGAGCTGCCTTTAGTGGCTCCTGATTACGGAAAGAAAGCATCTGAGTCCTAATTCATAGAGCTTACTGACAACTGTGCTGAGAACACTCCGCTCACAAACTGCTTATATAACAATAGCAGTGTTGACCTAGTTCCAACAAGAACGCCAGTTGTGGCTGCCTCGCAGGAATATTATGGCATGAACGAATTGACTTCAGTACCAAAAGAAACAAAGCAGCGGAACATAGAGTGTGCCGAACAAAGCAGCACTCGGGCAGAGGTGTACGCAATGCTGCAAAACGAATACAGGGTCGACAAGTCATTGACAACAACGAACCCTACTTTAAACTGCATTTAAATACCAAACACACATGCGAGGTGCCAGCATCAAAGCCATGCGGTACGGACCACTACACAGACCAGGGGATTCCAATGGCAAGCAATGCTTTTTTCGATTGTAACGCCAAGACAAATGTTCACAACAAAACTCATGAGATTTAACAAAAAGAGATTGTCAGATAGTCCCAACGAATTGTCGTTGGCGGATGAGTACAAAGAGTATGAAGCCCACAACAAACCCACAAAGAATACTAATGTGGGAGGGAGATCAATGATGGACGGCAACGCAAGAGACACCCACACATACTACCTGGCAACACTGCAAAACAAAGTTAGAGAACGCAAAATGAAGAAAGTCGTGAAAACGAATGTGAATGAAGGAAATGCAACAATGAGGATAATGATCCGGCAAAACACGCTATCCTGGAAAGAAACGTGTTGTTGCTTAACGAAACCTGTGCAAACCCAGCAATTCATACATCGGACTCCAGTCCTATTGGACTCATTGCGCAGGCTGTGGACCTAGGTCAAAAAAGTCCCTGAGGTAGTCCGACTCACTCGATTGACTCGAACAACACGAGTGACTCTTCGTGCTCGTCAGGACAATACAGAAGACACGAGAAATTGGATCATCACATTGTTAAAAGTCACTTATCAATAGCGGCAGGAATCCAGACACACAACAATGTTATGGCGGCACTCACGATATCAGCGGCATCTTTAACTAAGCTTTACGAGGCCATGAACAACAATATCAAAGATAATGCCACACTTTTGGCCAGGATGCATTCGAAACTACTTTACTTGGAAGCTTTTACAACAAACGTGCAGGAACGATTAGTCCACAAGGCCGAATGTTCTGCAGCATGGCAAAGGCGCCTATGCAACCTGCCCAGCGGAGACCAAGTGGAAATATCAACAGTGATGTCTGCATTTCCAGAATCAATACAGTGGACGAGAAACTCCGCAATTGAGAAAGAGAAGTAATACCTGACAAGTTGAGGAAAAATAATGGCCCAGGTGAGCATGCAGCCAGATCGACCTGACATCAATCAGAATTGTCATCGATGCGAGATGCTGAACAAAGATCTCCAACAATTAAAAATAAAATCCTCAACCCCTATCCAGAAGAACCAAGAATCATCACAGATTAGAGTACCAATGGAAAATCGGAAACTTTTGCTCTCGCAGTCTGGCGGGGCAAATTCCCCATATAAATCCTACTGATAGTTCGAAGACAAACAAGACGAGTGGTTACTAAGCAAACAAGACAAAAAATATTGAACGGCAACACAACCTTTATACTAGATGAAGGACAAGGAAATGCCCCACAGAAGGAAGACCTCATACACAAGTGTGTCAGAGCGCGACCAGGCAAAGGGAGGGGAACAGGGTAGAAACAAAAACAACGATCTTACTAGGCCCAGTGACATTGAGAATGCACAAGTGCATGGAAAACGGGTAAAAGTGCATGGAAGGGGGGAGAAGTGGAAAGTGCGGAACAGAGGAGGGAGCAGAATAAATAATATGTAAAATAAATAAATATAGGCGACAGAAAGTGGTAGTGCAGCCAGCAAGTGGCAAGTGCCAGGTTGGTCAGATAGGGTGTATCTGATAAGTGCAGAAGAAAAGTGTGTGGGGGGCTGTATGAGTACAGATACAGACCCCAGTGCAAGGGGTGGCCCGGAGGCAGTGCAGGAGGCTGGCAGGGTGAGCAGGTACCTGGGCCCGAAGGACAGAGGGAGGCCAGGTGCACAATGCCTAGAGAGAAACATATCCGCAGGGGAGAAGAGAGACAAAGGAAGAAGCGAAGAGGAAGGTCTTGAGATGCTTCCGGAGCCGGAGATGGTTCTCCTCAAGTTTCAGGGAGGCTGTTCCAAAGGGAGGCCCGAGCCGAAGACATAGATCTGCCCCCAGGTTGTTTCTTTGAAAAACGACTGACCCTGAGGGAGTTAGGAGTAGAGGAGCGAAGTGCTCGAGGGAGGGGGGTATTTACTGAGGGATAGTTGAAGGTATTTTGGACCCAGACCCCAGAAAGCCTTGTGGACAATGCAGAGGGTTTTAAATTTAATCCTTGCATCCACTGGGAGCCAATGAAGGAATTTCAGAGCTGAAGAGATACGATCCCAGGGCTTGAGGCCAAGGACAAGTCTCGCAGTCCTGTTCTGGATTAGTTGTAAAGGGCGGAGAGTGGAGGCAGGTAGATTTAGAAAGAGGCTGTTACAGTAGTCCAACCTAGAGAGAACCAGAGCTTGGGAGACAGTGAGCTTCTGAGGGAGGAGAGGAAAGGCAAAGTACCTCTAAGGAGGTTCAGTAAGAAGTTTGACTTTTTAGAGACCTCATATATGTGTGCGGACAAGGAAAGCGAGGAGTCAAAGATGACCCTGAGGTTCTTAGCCTCGAAGGTAGGAGGAGGGCCAAGCAAGGCCGGCCAGCGAGTGAAGGGAAAGGATGGTGAATGTGTACCAATGAGGAGGATCTCAGTCTTGTTGGCATTTAGACAGAGATCGTTTGCGGCACACCAATTTTTAATTGCATTTAGGCAATCGGAAATGAGGGAAGGAGAGGAGGTGGCTGAAGGAAGCTTGAACATGAGTTGGGTATCATCAGCATAGCACTGGAAATGTGAGCAGAAAATGGAAATGCAGTAGGCAAGGGTTGCCAGATATTGGTTGAAAAGCCAGGGCGAGAGGTTAGACCCCCAGGGAACACAACAGGTAGAGAGGGAGATAGAAGATAGGAAGGACCCAAGTTGTACCTGGGAGGTTCGATCAGAGTGGAAAGAGTTCAGCCAGGCCAGAGCCTGATCAGTGATACCCAGGTTGTCACGGAGTCGGTTGAGCAGGACGGTGTGGTTGACCGTGTCGAAAGCAGAGGTGAGATCAAGTAGTACGAGGACAGAGAGAATGTTAGAGTCAAGGTTGGAGAGCAGGTCTTCACGGATGTTCAAGAGAGCAGTTTCTGTGCTTCTGGCAGCTCTAAAGCCAGGTTGGCGGTCATGGAGAGAGCCAACAGAATCGGAATGAAGGTTTAGCTGAGAGATGGCCAGCTTTTCCAGGAGTTTACCCAAAAAAGGGAGTAATGGCAATTGGGCGATAGTTAGCCGGACAAGAAGGAACAGGTGTGGGTTTCTTGAGGATAGGATGCACAGGGGAGTGCTTCAGAGGGGAGGGGACGAGCCAGAGGCAAAGGAGAGGTTGCAGAAATTGTCAAGGGCCGGAGCAAGGTATTGATGGGGTCCTTGATGGTTTTGGAGGAACAGGGAGGGACCTGTTTTGATGAGGCCTTCATAGATCAGACCTGTCTAGCGACCTCATCAGGGGAGGAAAGGGGGAGAAAGAGGAAAGGGGGTAGCTGAGGGAGGATCAGCAAGCAGAGAGGGAGAGGGGTGAGGAGGGGCGGTGGAAGAGAGGGTGGAAGATGTCCTGTGTTTTAGAGATGAAGTGCGAGGCAAGGGCATTGCAAAGAGCCTGGGAGGCGAGGGGAGGGGTGGAGACTGCAGCAGGGTTGGCCAGCTCCTTACAGATTTTAAATAGTTCTGCTGAGTTGTTAGATGCCGCAGAGACGCAGGTTTGTATATTGACTCTCTTCCTGGTACGGACAAGGAGTCGGTATTGCCTTTGGAGCAGACGGCAGGCCAGTTTGTCAGAGGATGAGCAAGACACCTTTCATTTCCTCTCAGCCACCCTACACTTACGTTTAAGTGTAACTAGGTCAGAGTCATACCAAGAATTGCACTTGGCTTTGGACTTTAAACAGATCCTCATGACAGGGGCAAGGGCACTGAGAGTAGCAGAAATAGAAGAGTAGAGCAGGGACAGGGCTGTGTCACAGTGAGAGTCAGCAAAAGGTGGAGGGGGAGAAGGTGGCAGCGAAAGCCTCGACTGAACCATGCTTCATGGGCCGGATGTCCGAGAAGGTGGGTGGCAATCATGGGGTAAGCTTGGCTTGAGGGGAGGAGACAGAAAGAAGAGAGGAGAGGAGGCAGTGATCACTCCAAGAGAGAGGAGTGGTGAGGGGAGTAGAGGGGGCGGCCAGAGGAGATCAAGACATCAAGTGTGTGACCAGCAGAGTGAGTCGGGGAGGATAGAGGGAGAGTGAATCTCAGAGGTCGCGAACGAGCGCAGATGAGGAACAGGGAGAATCAAGATGGATGTTGAAGTCACCAAGGAGGAGGAGTTGAGTGGTTGAGGCCAGGATGGAGGTGGAGGAGAGGTCTGCCCACTCGGAGAGATAAGAGGTGATTTGATCAGGGAGCCAGTAGAGAGTAGCAACAGTAAGAGAGTGGCTAGGAGAGAGAGAGTCTGCAGACAAGGCATTCGAAAGGGGAGTAAGTCTGAGTGGGGATGATGGAGGTAGGAATCCACTCAGGGAAGATCAGGGCTACACCCCCTCCAGGCCTGGTGCATCTGGGGGCATAGAGGATCTTGTAGCCGTCAGGGAGGAGAGTGTCAAAGCTTGTGACAGAGCTGGCCATGAACCATGTCTCGGTAAGACCGAGGACATCAAGATCAAGTTCTTCTGGGAGGTGGCAGATGTTAGGAGTGTTTGACAGCAGAGCGAGAGTTGAGAGTGGCAAGATGAAGAAGGTTGGCAGCCTTAAAGACCTTCGGGGGGAGGGGTACAAATCAGAGGTACGCCCTGCAGAGGTGTGGGGGGAGCTTGAGATGGGGCATAAGAGGAAGAAAAAGAGGGCAAGGAAGCCAAAGGAGGAGAGTAGGGGGACAGTTAGAGATGAGAGGAAGTTGATGAGGCGAGGGAACCGCCTATCAAAGAAGAGGAGATTGGCCTGAGGGCCTTGCACCATGATAGTGCCATTTAGACATATATTAATGATGACTCTGGAGTCGTCAAAGGAATCCATGAGGACCTCCCAGCGGGTGCCACCATTAATGGGGGAGGAGGAGACAGGACAGAGCACAGAGATCATATGAGGGGTCCATAGATCTGGCGAAGAAATGACAAAGAGGATGTAGTGAGGGTTTGTCTGACAGAGGCACTGGAATAGGTATCAGCGATGGTGAGATCTGGGTTGGAGGCCAAGATATCCTTTTTATATGTCTTCTTACCAGACATAGTGAGAAGGGAAGGATAGTTGATAGAGAAGCAGTTTGAGTAGATAGGAGAAACAGATAACGCCATGGGTAGGTACAGTGGAACAGTCACTGGGCTGGGAGGTTACAATTGAGGGCCAAAGTAAAAAGAAAAACAGACCCAAATTGGACTTTACAGAAACACACCCAAATTTGACCTTCAAAGGCAAAATTCTAAGTCAGCATGGGTAAAAGAAATGATTTAGAAGTGAGTGCTGCAACAAGAGCAATTAGAGAGCATAACAGGGACATAACAGTTGGAAACAGGCAGAGAGGAGAGTGAAGGTCCATGAGGGGAAAAGAGGGTAAACAGAAGGAGGGAAATCCATGGGGAGGGAAGTACGAGTCTTGGTAGTCCAGATTAAAATCTGAGTGTGCTGGCAGTGCCAGGGAGGGTCAGGTTGCGGTAGTGGATTCATGTAGCGTCCTGGTAGCAGACAGGGGCCTTAGAAATGGGCCTTTGAATAAAGGGCCGGCTCCCGCCTCACCGGCCCAACCAATTGGGGGGAATCAATGAAAGATTAGCCAATGGTCAGGGGGCAAGGCCAGGCTACAGAGATAGACTGTAGGAACAGGCAGCCTATTTCCAATCTTCAAGACAAATACCCAACTCATGGTAGAGGGCAAGAGACAGGAACCGAAACACAATGCAGAGCAGAGAAAATAACGAGAAGAAGAGCATTTTGGAAAGAAAACGAAAAATAACCAAAATGGAGCAAACCATAAAACAAATGGATCACGTGCCTTTTTAAGGAATCTGACCACGCCACCACACCGACCAACAGAAAATACTGCAAGTCTGTGCGGAACGAGAGACAAACCAAACCATTGCCTCAAATTGGCAAGATATCGGGGCTTCCCTAGAGAGGAAATATTATGAAACAGCATGAAAAAATGAAGCTACTCTAGTAACACAGAAATTGAGGAGTCAAACCTTGACAAGCCTGACCTAATAGACACAATTATGTTTTATATTCAAGAGAATAAAGCTGTTCCAGCTCTTACATATGATTACCAATTAGTACAAAAAGTGTGAAAAACCAGTTGAGCAAAGTGCTCCTACCACACCATTGAAACGTGAGTAAGAAAGAAATTACCCCACAATAGCGGAGGCACCATTTTTCTTAACATGCTCACATAAATGAAGACATGTAAAACTTAACAAGACTCCAAGGCCCCTGGAATCTAGTATATTGAATGTGGCCAGTCAGGTGAGTTGAACCCAAAGGAACCCCGTGCCCAACCACATTCAACATTGCACTTCATGAATATGGGCACATCGGTGGCATGTGAGAATGGAGAAGATTGAGTTGGAAAACTTACTGTCTGACAGAAATGAGGTAAATTAAATGGAACAAATGTGATGCACCTACTACTTTTCCCTCTCTACGAATCATCACCTCAGACGACATTGCAATAGTAGAATACGTAGATGAGGCAAGAGCAGACTGGGTGATCCTCCATATAAAATCTAAAACAATAAAGAAAATATTATTGGAGGCAAGTCAAGTGATTCGGCCATTTGGTTTTGAACTGCAGCAGCATGGGATGGTTAAGCGATCCAATGACGAACATCAGCAAAAGGTCCCGTCGAGTCAGGATGGCGCGACCGGTTTACTCAGCAACAGATTGTCCCCAAAAAACGTCTAGGAAGACCAGACAGTTCATTTGAAAATAACATTTGCCAACCCCAAGGTGCTGACTGTAGGAACATTCTCTGTTAATCAAGTAGACAAACCAAAAGATGGTGAAGACTGGCCTTGGATAGCACATGCTTTAACAAAATGAATTCCCGAATAGCAAGATACTATTACAGAAATTGCAAGAAGCACTTTTTTGTCATGGACTACACGATGATTTTAAACATTTGTTCAATCAGCCCAGCCTGCAAATTGAAGGAGGACAGATTATCTGTTTACAAGAAACATGGATGCGCAGTATTCCAGCCTGTGAAGGATATAAAATACTAACAGATCTGGCCGAAAAAGAAATCTGTGGCAAACCACACGCAGGGCTTTTAACACTAAGCATAATATCCATTTAAAGGTGGTAAACACAGGTAATCCAAACCAATATGTCCAGTGGACAATATTACAGCATGTTCAATGCAAAGATCATGATCCTACACATACCATTGTGTTGAACTTATATTGGAATCCAGTGAAAATATGAACTGATATCTTTCTACGAGCTGTGGCCACCACTATTGATTAAGCGTATAGAGATCTACGCAGACCACATATTCTTATTTGTGGGGATTTAAATATCAAGTGCCTGGGCTAACACAGTAATCTTCTTGGAGACCCATGTGGTGATCTAGTCTTGGTGCAGACAAACATCTACAAATGGATGCATTTGATGAGATCTCGAAATGTATACATGTTAAATGGACAAATCGCAGGAGATATGCCAGGAAAAAAGACCTGAAGAAACAGAACACAGTCGTCAACAATCGACTATATTTGGACATCAAGAAATTACTTGCACCAAATAATGATCTAGATGTCATTAGCCAGGAAAGTAGTGATCACAAATTGTTGAAGATGTAGAAAACAGGAAACAGCCAAGGACAAGTGCATAAGCTCCAGTCAATTGCAATAAACCAAGGTGGAAACTGATTAAAAATGACAAAGAAAGATATTGAGTCGATAACGAACAAATACCTTGAACGGGTGGAATATGGTATGGTGAACAATTCGTATGCACCGCTCCTTGCCACTAATAAAGTGGTGAAAACAGGACTAAGACAACCTCTACTAAAATCCAGACATCTTTATAGAGTTGTCTATTGTCGCAGTTGTCGAACAGCGGAAGATTCTACGACGTGACCTAACAAAGATCAAAAGAAATACTATAATGCTTTCTCCTACCACCCTAGAACTGACCAGGAAACAAAGGAAACAACATTATAAAAACTGCCTGATCAGTTTTAAAAAACAAAGGGACCAAGAGCAAGACGAATTAATGTTGAAAGCAATATGCAAGTCATCATCTAGAGATACTTGGTCAATCATTAATTATATCACCCTAAATCAACAAAGTCGACTGAGTTATGGTGTATCGGAAGACCGGTGGGTACAACATTACTCTAACGTTTTTCTGGCCTCCTTGTGAAAAGTTACAACTATAAACAGGATACCACTGACGACTTGGAATCTGGACATTTCAGAGATCGTCATCGAAGTGGCAATAAGGAAATTAAAGAACTCATGTGTAGCCGGGCCAGACGGTCTTACCAACTCTATGCTTAAAACTGCTCCAGAGGCTTGGGCAAGGTGCACAGCAACACTATTCCAGTCATTTCTGACTAGTGTAAGGCTAATAACACGACCATGCATGTTCGCTTGAACGATGAAGGTGATCTGTCAGCACAAATTGATACCAAACAAGGAGTTAAACAAGGCTGTCTGTTGGCTGCTACTCTGTTCAAACAAACTATATCTGGCAGACTTAGGCACTTGGGCACTTAAACGAACGTCACACTTTCCTCCTATGATAAATAACCAAGTGATATCAGTGGTGACCTACGCAGACGCCTTAGTCCTATTGGGCTAAACACAGATTGGACTGCAACATTCACTCGACCAACTACAGAAATACATGCTAGCCAATGACCTAGTCATTAACATCGACAAATCAAAAATAATTTCATTTGGCCGTAAACTTGGAAAAAAAGGTAAGAGGTTTAAGTGGAGAATTTCCCAAGAACAAGTACATGTCGGCGAAGAAACACGATACCTTGACATTAAGCGTAATACATCGATTGCAGAGAAGAGCTGGAAAATTGAATTACAACAGAAGGCCAAAATGTTGTCTTCACAGGTAGCTATATTGCATGCAAGATATGGCAAACTCTCGCTGATACACCTGCGCATTTTCCACCTTCAAAAATGTGTCCCTATTCTTTGCCATCACAAACTTTGAATATTTTGGAAGGCAAATTCTGGAAAACAATCTTGAAACTTTTAGGGAAATCCATAGGGCTGTTAAGGAAAATATCAATGGACAAACCAGCCATTCCCTGTAGTCTTCGAAAACCAAAATGTTCAGCAAAGGGTTCAGATCTCTTAAATGTATGGAAAGAAAAATCTGTGAACCATCTTGAATATTTAGAGTCATCTCTGGAAGCTCTCATTTCTAATCCATGTGAAGTAAAAAAGAAACTGCAAAGAGCAGGTTGGATTCAAACACTTGAATTAAAAGCAAAATACAAATCTCTTCAGAATTTGGCCCAGGAACATTGAGCTCTAAACACAATTCCATCTTATCTGCAGAAATCTCTGAGTAGATATCATTGTGATCAGTTCCTGCGCATAAAATTAAACATCTATCCCACAAATGAATATTTACACAGGAAGGGGCAACAAGGGATCAACAACTGTGTATGTGGCTCCTGCAACATCCATGAGAACATGGAGACAGTGAAGCATATGATGACGGTGTGTCCTGCAGTGACTGAGGAAATACCATTGTTCCTTTTCAAATATGCTGAGGGATCTATTTCCTTATCAGTAAACGACTGGTGGAATTTATTTCTTGGTGGCGGGAAACAGGCATTAGTATGCGCAGGAATTAACTTTTTAGATAAAATAATGAGCAACCTACCAACAAGTAGCTTAATAGGTTGCTCTTATGGATTTTATGGAACATGCAAATCTAAGGTGTTCTGTTTTTCTATTTTAACGAGGATTGATTTCTTTTGAGATGTCAAAGAACAATGAATTATGTGGAAATGTGTTAAAAGCTTGTAATAACCTAATTCACAATAAAAAATTAAAATAAAGAAAAATACATTGTCCCTGCTGTCCTAGGGACCATCAGAGATGTTAAGCGCCTTATGTGAACCAACAAAGTATTCCGGATTGTTTTTGTATTTACGGCCTGCTCTGTGTTAGTCCCTAACAGCCTACCAAACAATTCACACTCATGTATTGGAGTGTCTCTGGCTGAAGCATTTCTGGGAACAAAATGTGGAATCTGGATCCTTGATGACCAATCACAAGATGTTCCGATTATGATGAGTTAGGAAGAGAGATGGTGTAAACTACTAGTCAATCAGGGAAACAGGCGCAACAATAGGCAGCGAGTGGACATAAAGATAGGAGATACTGATTTAGTTGACATCGAACAATCAACACAAAAATTGAGTTTACCATTCAAGCCAACTCCCTGACACCCGACTGCAAAGAAAGGGCTCCATGGCCGTGGCAAGCCAAGGCACCCAATGTCTTACAAGAAATTAAAGCTAGTTCCAGAAAGTTACTGTGATTTCTGACCGGACATGAATATGAAGACAAAAGCGACAAATGCGCAGGCGGGCACGGACCATGACAAAGGTCAGGGACAGGAGGAAAACACGATGGGGCCGAGAAGAAACTTTCACAAGATACTATAAAAATACAAGGCTCCAAGAAGAAGCAAACCCAAAGATGACTGAAAGTAGACCTTCACAGAATTGGGAGAAGAGCCCCAAAGAGACTGCTGAAATATTTTCTGTATGATTGAAAAGCATTCACAGTACGTATTCAAATGCATGAAAGTAAATGGTTCACATGTTAATGTTACATAATTTGGAGAGGGCTGCTGTGATATAACACACCCTCACATGTGACTTCATAAGTACACTAAGCCCACTTACTAAAAGTGCTGGCTACAAAGCATGATATTTACACAGCTCATCAGTGTGTGTTGCAGTTATTTCTAGACTCTTTACCATGCAGGCCCACTCAGCATCATGTCTGGGTCAGAAGAGAATGATCTGTGTGGAGAGTAATAAGCGATAATAAAAACGATTACTCAGTCCCCCGCTACAGGAAGATAAGAGTCGTTAAAGCCGTTATCAGCCCGCCTGGACAGGTTTGGGCCAGCAGACTGTTCTTATCTCACTTGGCAGGTATGAGGTCTGCATTTGGCTTACCGTGTGATCAGCAGTTCTCCATTGACGTGTTCATTCATTCAGGTTCCCCAATTCATAAGGGCAGAGATAAAAACAGGCAGCCTTCTACCAGACTGCATAATGGCCACTGCAACCTTTCATTTTGTGTCTCGCTCGGTTGGATGCCCAAGACCAAGACAACTTGTGCCTCCATTTTCAGGTACTAGTGTTAAACCCCCCAGCAGTGCGAGCATTACCCAGACACGCCTGCTTCTTTACAGATACTTAAAAGTTTGCAAAGGTTTGATTCAGTGGCATCAACATAGCCAATCACTATATGGTTAAGATGTCTGCTGGCTCCAACCCGAGTTGGCCTCAATTGGTGTCCAGATTTGCTGCCCTCTTCCAAAGTTTCTCACAAAGATAAACCATGACATATGTGGTGTCATAGGGGCAACAGCCATAAGGCTAAAAGGGCTTCAGCATTGCCAGCTACCGCCACCCTTGACTCATTCGAGTTTGACCATTTTTGGAGTTCTCTGGAATAGTATAGACAGGAGAGGGGCTAGGTGTGATTACACCCTTAATAGTACCCCTTTCAGATCCTATTACACCCTGCTTCTGCCTGCCAAGTATTTAAATGGTTTTCACTAGTGCCCCATAAGGGACCTTCATCCCCAAAGGCAACAAAACCAGCCTCTGCCACCACGTATATGGGCTAGAAGGGGCATAGCAAGCAGTCGGTTATATTTTTTGGAGAGCTTAGAAACAGAGACTGGTCATGAAGCAAAGGGGGATGGCATAGAGATGGGCATGAAGTAGGTGAAGGTAGAACACAGTGGGTGCGGGATGTACATACAGGTGAAGGCAGCATAAAATTGGTCAATGGGGTGTGATGCCCGGGGATCAACAGACAACAGAGACTCGGATAGTTTAGTTCAAAGGTGGTAATTTTACAACAAAAGTATCCCAGTGGATTAGAAAGCAGGAAATACCCACAGACATCAAAGGAGAGCAATTCCAGCTTTAATAAGGAACATAGTCCCTCAGTCCATTCCCCTTTTACCATGGGCTTCACCTCCAGGCAGTCAAATAAATATCGCACAAAGTCTAGGGTTCAAGTGTTCTTTGCACCTCGTACTTTTCTTGGCTGAGTGGTTTCTCTGTCCTTGTCCAGCCCGAATGTTGGTCTTCCAGGTGGGTAATTACACCCATAAGGGATCAAGGCACCCTGGGCTCATTATTTGGGCCCCCAAGATATGATTGAAGCTGCACCAATCCTCCCTAGGCCTGGGAATGTGGGGCACAGGTATAACCGTAGCTTTGGCAGACTCTGTCCAAATTTCCAAAAGCACTGGACTGATATGCGCCTCATCAGGCAGATGCTTCTTAGCCTGGACCCCTCCTCTGTTTCCTGGCCTCCCTGCCTCTGTCCCATCTACTCCGCTAGTAGTCCCTCTCCTTGTACCTTCTGGATGCCCTGCAATGGTTGGGCCCTATGAAATGCCATCTTGGCTTCCAGCCTTCTAATGCTCTTTTTTCCACTTTCTCTCAATCTGCCTCTTTCCTTCTCTCCTGTTGTTCCTACACTAAGTGTATGCTAGCAAAGGGCCATCTCTTCTCCTTTTGCTCTCACACTGCTCTCCCAACTTCCTTGTCGCCTGATGTTGAGAGGATCTCATCTTCCTTCGGTCTCTTCTTGCTTCCTAACATCCCTCTACTTCACTCCTTTCTCCCAAACTCCTCTTTATAAGATGCTTCCTGCTCACCCTTTTACGCTCCCAACTACCCTTTCACCCTCCACCTGCTTCAGCACTTCTCTTCCTCCTACTCCTTTTACTTACCATCTGTCTCTCTGCTCCACATCCAGCCTTACATTTAAGGGTGCATTTGCCTCTTCTCCTGTATGTTTGGTTTTCTCTGGGTAGCTCATCCTCCCATTTTCTCCCTTGCTCTTCCTCGTACGTTCTGCACTCCCTTTTTCTCCGGTTCTGTGCCTTGCCTACTCTTCTTTGTAAGAGATATTCAATTCAACACTACAGCTAAGTCAACGCCTAGTATAGAATACTGAATGAAAACCCTTATTGATATATCTTTATGTCCAGTTCATGCGTTCTGGATGACTACCCCTATAAAACACCCCTCTCTTGGAATCCCCCTCGCCCCACTGAGCCAAGAAGTAGTTCTGTTTTGCAAGTTTAAAAGGTTTATTTGATAATTTAAACGATATATATATATATATATATCACACTTTATGATAAATTAATAATTGGATATCACACTTAATCTGAGCAGTAATCAATAATGGATAGTCTGGCACTAGCACACTTGTGAATAGGAACAGAAGAATAAGGTGGTAGAGAATGCTTTATATAAGTTCAGATGGATGCAATGTTGAATGAAAATGCAATACAGAAAATACTCAATATGATTTCAACAAAACAATGTAATCACTTTTCTCTGGCAATCCACTCCCCCCCCTTTATGCAATGCAAGGAAATGGAAGGAAAGCACACAGTTCTCAGAAATGCAATCAAATGTAATTCAGTTCACCCCAGGAAGCTTAGACTACAGAAGTTTGAAACACAGGCAAAAGTGCTTTGATATGGGCTGGCAATGCAGTGAGAAATATGCTGAAAATGCTTTTAATTCCCTTCAGGAGGTTCAGGGTGAGTGGTATCTAGTTAATATTAGTCCAGGCTCACTCTAGCAATGATTCAGGGATGGTTCTTAAGAGGCAAACGAAATTTAGCAGTTCAGGCAAAACAGCTATCTTTTTACAAGTAAAGAAACCGGGCCAAATCGCAAATCGCGGCAAAATTCGCAGGTGCGAGAATCGTGATTACAGAGAAAGTATAAGGAGTAGGAAGTCAGTTCTAAGCTTGTTGGAAAGGTAAGATTCTAAGCTTTCAGAGGAAAGTTGAACCAAGTTCCAGAGTTATGAACGATTTTGTGAAGGTTGTTTTTCGGATTTGAAATCTTAAAAGTTCAAAGCGACAGGTTACAGCTTGCAGCTAGACAATGACAAGTGACGGCTTTGCAAATGACAGGTGACAGTTAAGAGGCAGTTCTGGTTAGATTAAAATAGATTGAATTAAATGATTTTAACTAAGAGATTGGTTCTGCACAGTTCTGCTAGGTACTCACAATATATTTAGAAATAGGCCTCGCCACGGATCTGGTCAGGTTTTCTTCACTCGCCACGGACGGTCTCTGCGCACATCGGTCTGGGTCAGCTCTACTCTGCTGGTCTGGGTCTCGGGTTCTGATCAGGTCTGTGGGTCCGGATACAGCTGTCTCCGGTTCAGCTGATCTCTCTCTGGATACAACACTGCTCTCTGGCAAATGGCAAGAGTTCTTGCAAAGAATTCAAACAGCTCGCCTGGCTATGAATAGTGGCAATGATTTGAGGCCTGCTAAAGAGGGATTTAGCTTGTAGTTGACCTCTCTGCTACAAATTCTGAAGTAAAGTCTTGGTCTCTGAAGGTGGATAGATTGAAGTCTCTATGTTGGCTCTCTGGAGGTTGATGGAGGTAAAGTATGGATTTTCCCGGCAGAGCGTCCCACAGCAAATGGAATTGAAGGTCCCTATCTGTCCTGACTGTCTGCTTTTATGTGTTTTGAAAGTGGGTGGAGAGGCTAGCTTTCTAGGCCCTACCCCTCTCCACTTGTCATTGGCCAAGCTTTCCTTTCTCTCTTGATTGGGGAAAAGAAGTGGAGTGTCAGAGCGATGTCATTTAATGGCTTGCAGAGAGGACACTCCCCTGTCAAATTACACACAATCTATATTTGACCCAAATGCATATTTGCACAGGTATACATGTGTTTAAAATTACATGCACCCATCACAAATCACATGAGGTATCCCCTGTTCAAACTCTTCCTCGGGGCTTGCATTCAAAAATGGCAACATATTTCACTTTTTGGTCGGGTTACCAATATTGGATTTGTCCCCGCATTTACACAAATGTTCGCAAAGCATGTGGGCATTAGGTGGTGGAGTGTCAGATTTTTAACATACATACATTTAGAGTAGTATCCTCTTTTCCGCTAAAAACCCCCCGGAACATACCACCGGGTCCTAACACGTCTTCAAATGTGCACAGAAAAATCACAAGAATAATGATACCACTTATACAATTTTCACAAGTCCGCTCTATGAATGATCCATCTTTTTAGATTTATGTTCTGGCCCCAAAGGGGTGTGGTTTCCCCCCAGCACAAGGTTGAATTTCTGGTTTTTCCAGTTCTGCCAAGCCAGCTTGCTCTCACAGGCAGTGCTCCTCCCCTTTCCTTCCAGGAGAAAGCCACATTTACGACTCCCACCAATAAAACATTTGCCTGAGTCAGGACAGGGCTTTGTTCAATTTCCTGCAGAGCCCAGGTAATTCAATCAGAGAAGTGTCATATCCCTTTTGGTGGGAACAGCAAAAGGCAGCTAGGCCTGGGAACACAGCTGTTGTGCAAGTCTCAACTCCTGTCGGGGGTAGCTGGTGGGCAAAATTCCCTCTCTTTTTACACCAGGCCTCAGCTAAATGTCTCTTTGGCTGCCAGTTTTCCTGTCCAAATCAAACTTTCAACTTTTACGCATGCAGCTAGAATGCTGATTCTAAGTTTAAAACTATGACATTTAAACAATTGCAACCTATGTGGCACTCAAAAGTAGGTCACTCATTTCTTTTAAACATTTTCGATTTTTGGTAGTTTTAAATCCAGTTTCAGTTAGGCTGCTGCAGACCTGCAGAGCTCAGCCAGTCTTGTTATGAACATTCAAGTGACTTCAGAATATAACTTGACATTGTATCCACCTCTCAGTAAGTCTTTCTTTGGCCTGCTTTGGGTCCATATATTCAGTTTTACACAAATGTCTGGTGTTGTTTTAAAACGCCGGCTTTCTGATAGTGGTGAGTACTGGTAATGCAACCATTTTTGGGATTTAAGAAAATGAATTCCCCACAATTCTAGGTTGCTTTTGGCAATCAGCATTGCCATTCCCAATGGTTTCCGGCTACTGTGTGGGTAGTCCAATGGTGGTTTTAGGCAGTGCCCTTCTGTGCCCATAATATCGGCTAAAATGGGTGGCAGCCTATTCTTCATGCATTTCCCTGGGCATTTTCTGGGAAGCTCTGGCCATCATGATGTTTTCAATGCCAGTACTGCACAGTTTTTGTGGTAGGGCTCGGATGCATGGGTAAAAACATCCCACAAGCCCCCCTCTTGTGATGGCCATTCTGTTTCACTGATGGAACTCGCAAGACCTGGGATGTTTCCTCATCTTCTTCCAATAGATGGCACAGTTCAGCATCTTTTCCTCCATCCGGTACTGATCGATCGGTTCTCCTCGCCGGTCCTGATGGAAATATTGGGCGGTACCCTGGGCCCCTTGCGTCTCTGCTCCCGGTCTCCGGATCATCCTCCCTGGCCAGTCTCAAGGTTTTCTTTCTCCTAGGACGACAAAGGAAGAGCGGCAATACCTATTCATAGACATTTTTCCCCCACCATTGATATAGTGGGGTGGCATATAAATTTATAGTCAAAACATATGAACATGCACATTTCTTTTTGCATTCAGAAACGAAAACACCCACATTGAGAAACTCAGAATTTGATAGGCGATATGTAGGATATTTTAAGTTAGAACTGAATTAATCTGAGACAGTACCCTCAAGGATTCCAGAGGATTCCTCCAGTTGTTTCAGTGTGTGCCTGGGATGGCAACACTTCAACTGGTTAATGTGGACCCACTTGTCTTCCTCCTCTGCCAAACCGCCTTTGGGGATGCGGATCTTGTAGGCCACCGGGGAGATCTTGTCTATAATCTCAAAGGGTCCCTTCCATGTAGGCAAAAATTTTCGCTGTTTGGCCTGGTTCCTTTGGAAATTGTATAGATAGACCCGGTCCCCCACCTGATATTCCTTCCTGGAAGTTTTCAGGTCATAGTGGGTCTCCATGCTATCAGCTGATTTTTCTAGATTCCGCTGAGCATAAGCAAAAGCATGTTGAAGGTGTTTCCTTAAATTCTCCACATACTCATGAGTTGTGGAGGCATTTATCAGTGTCTGCTCTTGGGTCCTGTAGAGCAAATGCTGCGGAAGCACCATCTTGCGTCCAGTCATCAACTCGAATGGTGACATTTTGGTTGCATATGAAGGGGTAGATCTGATGGCCATTAGGACCAGAGGTAATCGGATATCCCAACTTGGCCCAGAATCTGCCACAAACTTCTTTAATATGCTCACAATGGTTCGGTTATATCTCTCTACTGCCCCAGAAGAAGCTGGCCGGTAAGCAATATGCAACTTCTTTTTGGCCCCCAGTATCTCCCACATCTTTGTCATTACTTCACTGGTGAAGTGGCTACCCCTGTCTGACTCAATCCTTTGAGGTAGACCGAAACGGGAAAAGATGTGGTTAATCATCAGGGCAGCTGCAGTTTCTGCCTTGCAATTTGGGGCTGGGAGACATTCCACCCACTTGGTAAACAAGCATGTCACAGTCAACATGTACTTATTCCCCCTAGCAGAGCGAATCACGGGGCCTACAAAGTCGATTTGTAAATCTGACCATGGCAGTGTCATCCCCCTCTTTTGGAGGGGTGCACGGTGCGTGAGGGATGATGGCTGAAATTGTGCACACACAAGACACCCCTTCAAGTATTGGTCAAGGTCCTGCCCCATGTGTGGCCAGTATGCAACCTCTCTTAAGATTTCCAGTGTTGTGTGAAACCCCCTATGACCGGCGGTGGCCGCATCATGGGCGTGACTTAACATCAGGCTTCGGAATGAGGTAGGAACCACCCACTGATCGTGGCCAGCTTTCGATTTCCTTACCAACAAACCGTCTTGGATTCGGAACATTTTTGGACATTTCATCAGCACTCCTAGGTCCTCTTTCCCAATGTAATCGTTATCCGTCAGGGGAAAGTTCTCAGGGTCCTCAATGTGCTGGTAAAACTTGCCAATTATTGGATCCCCCTTCTGAGCGGTAATCAAATCAGCATCAGGAGTCTCCTTACTCCATTGTGCAATTGAAAGGTCATTGTGAGCATTTGTCTGGGACCTAGTGATAGCAGTGACCTGGATTTCCCCCAACAGGGACTCAATCTCAATTAGATCCCCTTGGATGGCCCCGGTTTTGGCCAGCTGATCAGCTAAGTCATTTCCAGTTTTGTCTGGTCCCTCTACTTTGGAATGACCCTTGATCTTCTTCCAATAGATGGTCATTCCCTTCGAGGTGACCAGATCATCAATGTTTTGGATCAACTTCCCATGTTTCAAGGGTTTGTTGTTAGCACATAACATGCCTCTGGTTTTCCAATTAACCAGGTGCTCCACGAACCCGTTCCGTACATAATCCGAATCTGTGATTATGACCAGTTCGTGGAGTTGATGCTGGACAGCAGTGAGGATGGCCTGATGCACAGCCATCAATTCTGCCACCTGACTACTTCGGGGACCAATTTTGTATCCAGCGGAGGGTTCTGGGGACTCATTCACCCATGCATTCCCTACGCCGGCCACCAGTTCTTTCTCCCCGTTGTTGTCAACATGGTAAGAGCATCCATCCACATAGACAGTGGGCATTCCCTCACACGTGTCCTCTTCAAAGACTTTGTGTGGGGAATTAAGGTATGCCTCCGTGTTGTCCTTGATTTTTAGACTTTCGTCCTCGAGACAGTTTTCTCTGGCACAATCATGCAAGTCAGCCAGACCTTGCGCGAGGGGACTCTTCTTGTTTTGGCTATATCTGACCTCCACAGGAAAGTCTTGCATTGACAGAATCCAGGAAGTAATTCGGGAATTACTCACATTTCCGGCCCGGATTCTGTCACTTTGAAGATATTGCAGAGGCTGGTGTGGAGTCTCCACTATGATGTGTTCCCCCTGGATGAACGGGCGGTAATTCTTCAATGCCCACACCGTTGCCAGGAGTGCCTTCTCACAATCGTTGAATTTTTCCTCCACAGAGGATAAAGTTTTGCTCGCATAGGAGATTACTTTATTGACCTTGTCATGCTTTTGGTATAATACTGCCGTCAAGCACGTATTAGAGAACCCCGTCTCCAGGAAGAACTCCTTGTTTCTGACAGGGTAAGCTAGGCAAGGCGCTTGTGAGAGGCTTCTCTTGAGTTGTTTTACCGCCTCGGCTTGTTCTGGACCCCATTCCCACTTGACCCCCCCCTTCAGGAGATGAATCAGGGGTCTGGTGATCTCTGCGTAGCCCTCAATGAACTTTCTGCTGTAATTAGTCAGTCCAAGGAGGCTCCTTAGTTCCCGCAGAGTTGTGGGGTCTTTCAGTTTTTGGAGTGCTTCCACTTTCTTTTACTGGGGACAGAGACCCTGAGGAGTAATCTCATGCCCCAAGAAATTAACACGGGTTCTGCACCACTGTGCTTTTTGAAAGGAAAGTTTTGCTCCGGCGGCCCTCAACTGTGTCAGAACATAACGGATCTCCGCTATGTGTTCCTCAACAGTTGAGCTTTTAATGAGGACATCATCTACATAAGCCAGGTTACCCCTCTCACCCAGGTCGGGCATGGCCTTATGTAGGAAAATATTGAACTCATTTCCGGAGTTGAGGTTTCCGAAGGGAGTCCGGGTCCATGTGTACTGCTGGCCCCCAAAGGTAAAAGCCAGTTTGTATTGGTCCTCCCTACTGACAGGCACAGTCCAGTATCCATTGGTCAGGTCTATTGTAGTGAATACCTGTGACCCCTGGATCTGGGCCAGCCCTTGGTCAATGTAGGGCAGAGGCCATCGGGAAGTATGGACCCGTTTGTTGAGCTCCCCGAGGTCGGCGCAGAGTCTCCACTGGCCGTTTGGCTTCAATATTCCCAGCACCGGATTATTGAAGGTGCTGTGGACTGGACGGATTATTCCCCGGGACTCAAGGTTCTTAATTATTTCAGTAAGGGACTCCATTGATGCGAGAGGCAAGCGATATTGCTTCACAAACACTGGAGTCATGCCAGGGTCCATGGGGATTGTTGTTGTGTGGATGTCAGTGCGACCACAGTTATATGAGTCTACCGCAAAGAGATAATGGAAATCCAAGAAAACTTGTTTCAACTTTTGCTTCTGTTCCAGAGTCACACAGGCATCAGCTAGGTTGACTCTCTCTTCCACCATCTGCCTGAAGCCTGGAAAGACTTCTGGTTTGGCTATCTCAGCGGCCTGCTCCAGCTGGGTGGAGAAGTCCCTGGTCAGAGTGCTGATTTGGACTGGAGGCTTCAGGTGGGAAAGGCACCCCTCATGGACCTGGAAAATCACCTCATCCCTCCTGAAGTCACAAGTCACATCTTCCTTACCATAAGGGCAAGAAGTGTACACCAGGAAGTTCCCCCCATGGCGGGTAAAAATCCTGTCTGGTGTTGTATTGTCCTCACTGTCACTGTCAAAACAGTCCTTGGGGATTGGTCCTAACAGTTCATTTCCTAAATCGATGGAAAAATGTCGGTCATCAACCGCCATTCCAATAATGGTGCCTGCGGCTAGAGTAATACTCTTTAAGTCGCTGTTATCCACCTCTATTGGAATGGTGTCATGCTCTATGTTGACTAATGGAGTTGGGTTTACCCCCAACCCTTGCTGTTGGAGAGAAGCATTTAGATGTATATAAGCATCAGGGTTTTTCAAATGTTGTCCTCTTTTAACTTTCACTTCCAGGGAGAATTGTCGGGTCCTTTCTGGGATGGTGACTTCCTCTTTGATCTGAATTTCAACTGCATAAGGTAGCAATTGAGCTGACCTAAATGCTTTTTCTGGATCATCAAAGCCCATGGGATTATCCGCTAATCGGGACCAAGCTTTGAAGTTTATTAGGTCCAAACTAATGGCAAAGCGATTGAGAATGTCACTGCCTAAGTAAAAGGCGGCAGTGACGTCTCGCACGACCCAACAATTATGGACTATGCTCTTGTTGCCAATGGAGATTTTGAGCATACACCTGCTTGGTAGGAGATGTTTGTAATTAGGCGCTTCCAGGTCCATTTCCCATTTGTCTATCAGTTTGAATGTGGGAATGGCTGGATCTTTTGGGAGTTGGCGGAACATGGCTTCGCTGATGAAGCTCTTACCGTTGTTCACACACACTCGAGCGAGAACAGAGTCCTTCCCATCATTTAATTGGACAGGGATGAACAACTGCTCTCCAATTTGCTGAATATCAGCCAGGCGCTGAGCTCATTTCACATCTTTCTGGACTATAGGAGTGGGAGTTTCTGATTGTGGATTAGTATAGAATTTCAGAGTGTTTCCTTCCAGCGTGGAATACCACTTTGGACTGGAACGAAGGTTGATTTTCAGAAATAGAGAGGACCCCCCATCACCAGTCTGTTGTCCTACTGCTATTACTGTCACGTCTGGAATTTGGTTGTTCTGGAAGTGAAATTCTACTTGGTCAGATTTTTGTTCAACCATGTGGCAGGTGCCGTTTAAACTAACATGGTTGACACTCTGTTTTAATTTTATTGGTCGGCTAGTCTGGGTCCAGAGGACCTTGTTTACACAATCTATTAGGGGTGACAACCTTCTCAGGAGGTCATTCCCTAGTAAACACGGGGTGCCCTCTGGAGTCACTACTATGACTGGGTGTTTCAACTTGTGTCGTCCAATTTTAATGTCCAAATCTGCCGTCCCCTCGACGGGAATTTCCTTCCCGTCAAAGTTCTGGAGTTGTATTTGGTAATTCCCTCCCCTTCCTGCATTCAGTTCATCAAAGGCCCTTCTGGACAGAAGGGTAGCTTGAGATCCCGTGTCCACCAGCGCCGAAATTGTACCCTGCCCCTGTACTTGTACCGGGGCATAGAATCTTCCCTCCTTCTCCTCAAGGGGGCACAGATAATGCACATTTTTGGACAACTGGTGGGCTAATTTTCTGGTTTTGGACATTGCAAGAGAAGAAATTTGGGCAGACTTCTGTGGAGAGCCTTGGGAATCTGAAAGAAAAAGTTGGCAACTGGAGATCAGAGCCATTGTGGGTTCCCCGGGTTCCGGTTCCGGGCCGCCCCCCCCTTTTTGGAGGCAGCCACCAGGATGGGTTGGAACCAGGGGATTTTGGCATTGTTGGTTCTGGGATGAGATGATGGGCGGCGGTAGCTCAGTCTCCATATCTCCCCAGTCCGAATTGACATCCCTTGGGACCCATTTTTCTTTGGGAGGAGTTCCCCCATCTCTGAAGGAGAAGATCCTTTTCCCAGGATCTTCTGAGGATCCCTCTCCCTCAAATTGGAAGATCTGTATTTCTTCCACAAAATGGGTCTGTTTGGGTCCTTTGTTTCTCCTACCCCCCCTCTGCTCCTTGGGAGGCAGGCTTTCAGGGGCAGGAGATTTTGTTTCCGGTTCCTGGTTTTCCAGGGGCTGTTTACAAGTTGGGAAGGAAGCTTCCTCCAAGGCTTTACACCCCCCTTCCCCTTGTGCCTCCTCCCTGGGAACCGGTGTGTTATCGGGGTGCTGTCCCCGTCATTGTTCTAGAGCACCAGGTCCAGAGTTTGGGGCGTTCTGCGGTGGCACGCTCATCTGAGGGTTCTGTTGAGCCCTCAGTATGTGACCCAGATCCTGTGCCATATTTTGGACCTGGCGCTCTAACTGGGAAACCCGCTCAGGCTGATACGGGGCTCTATTTTCTCCCCTGGGCTGATCCCGGGACGGGTAGCTATCCCTTCTCTGGTAGTACCCCTGGTTGGGAAGATTTTGGTACCCCTCCACCCTTGGCCTCCCCTCTCCCGGATTAGGTTGTCTGGGCTCAGGGAATTGGGGAAAGAAGGGTGGAGGATTTTGGGGCTGGAAATTGGGTGGATACCTGGGGAAAAAGTTCTGCCCAGGATTTGGAGAATTTCTGCCCTCCGGTGGGAAGTTAGGAGGGAAGTTCCCTGGGTTAGGTGCTTGGCTGGATCCCCCCCCTTGGGCTGGAGGAGTCCACACATAACCCAGGATGGGTCAATTTTCCTTGTAACGGGCACTTACATAATCAGGAGAGCGAGGGACCCCATTTGTGGGGCTGCCTCCTTGGCTCCCTGTCTGTGACTGGCCCGAGGACCTTCTGGGCCTATCATTACTAGGTGCAGGTAGGTTTTTAGGCCCCCCCCCCATCTCCAAATCCAAAACAGGGGCAACCTTTACCTCCGCCACCTTGGCAGCAGCAGGGGTGCTGTTGGTTTTGGGGCTTTTGGGCTGGTTTTTGTTTTCCACCGGTTTCTGCACCTCGTAGATGCGGGTGGCTTGTTCAATGACCCATTCTAAAGATCTTTTCTCATGAAAATCTCTCACGAGCTGGGTCATTATGTATTTGGGCAAGGCATGGAAAAAAGTATTAACAAATTCTCTGCTGTCCGTGCACACCCTTCTGGTGGTCTGCGCAAAAGCACGCTTTAATTCTTGCACAAACTCTTGTGGGGCCTGATCCTCCCCACATTGCAAATTGTAGGCCGCCTTGCGAGCCTCTTGAGGATTTCGGTGCACAGAAAAATGTTTCAAGATGGCCGCCCTGTATGTGGACCACCTTAAATGATTTTGGTCCTCCAGCCCCGCAAAGAAACTGGAGTATTCTGGTGAGAAGGTCCACTTTACATATTGAATACAGCTTTGGCTGTCCTTCAAATGAAAAGTCTCCATCATTTGCTCATAGAGCTCCAAGTGTTCCCAAACAGAATACTTGGCGTTCTTGTGATAAGGCGTGATGACACTCCTTATTGCCTTAATCTGTTTCAATGGGTCCTTAAGCAAGGCCCTTTTTGCCTTATTGGCCTTTTTGGTTCGGGTAACCCTTGTCCATTCGTCCTCTGACTCAGAGGCACTGCTCCCAGAGGTTCATATCTGATCTTCCAGGTTTTCCCGGATTCTGCGGGCCTGGGAATGGCTGGCAGAATGTGGGGACCTGGTCTCCTGTGTCCTGTACCGTTCAGAGGAGTCTTCAGATTCCTCTTTGCTGCCAGGATTTGATGGGTACCCCCCCACTGACCTAACTGGGCAGAGGTTTTCAGGATGCCCTTAATGGGCCTACTCTCCTGGGGTTCCCCACTAAATTGCACTGTGCTTGGGTGCCCATACCCGGATGCCCGCCCATCCATTCCTGGGAGGTACTGGCCTATGAGCCCCATGCTTCTGGCTGGATAGTACTCTGCCATCCCTGTGGCCCGGTGCTCATGTGCGCCAGGGGACATGGGGGTGGCAGAGTCCAGGGACTGAGAGAGATAAAGGCCTCTGGTACTAGGGCTCCTGAGGTTATGCTCAGGAGTTTCCCTTTCCCAGCGAACCTGGTCTCTATCCGCCCCTGCTCCCTGTTGCAATGCAAGAGCCTGCGCCTTCAGTTCCTCAGTTAAGGCCTTACTAGACTCTATCAGTCTCTCCTGCATCGCTACCTGTTGTTAGAGCCTATCATTGTGCTGACAGAGAGCCTCGTTTTCTCTCTGTGCCTCCTGATTGGTCCTGGAGTACTGGGCCAGTCTCTGCTGCAGGAGGGTTACCTCCTGAGCTGTGTCCCTATTGGCCTGCTCCTTTCTTGCTAGAGCATCCTCCACCCTCCTGGTGTGCTCTAACAAGTTCTGGTGTTCTTTTTGGAGGTCCCCCAGTCCCTGGAGGGCCAGGTGATTTTCTTCCATTTTCCTTTTTAATTGGCAGACTTCCTGGCCTAAGGTATCCCTTTCCAGACTAAGAGCCTGCATTTGTGCCGCCAGGTCGTCCCTTTGCCTTTGGAAGGCACCAGCTTTCTGGCGCTCCTGGTCAAACTCTGCCTGGGTATCCAGGTCTTTCAAAATCAGTTTATTGCTCTCTGCCTTCTCCCTATCTAGGTGGCTTTGCAGGGTGACTACCTGCTCAGCACATGCCCTATTGAAGTCTAATTGTTGCTCCAGCTTTTTCTGGCTCTGCAGTAGGGAGTCCAACCCTTCTTGGTACTCCTTCTGCAAGGCCAGAAATCTGGTATCCTGGTCCGCCTTTTCCTGTTGCAGCACATCCATATCCTCCTTTATTTTAGTGATGTACCGTCTGCTGTCATTTTCTGACTCCTGGCTCCTGAGCAGCCTCTGCTCAGAAGAGTCCAGATCAGATTGGGCCTTCTGTAATGCCAGCAGTTGCCTACTCGCCAGATCTTGGCCTTCAGCACATTTGTCCTGCATGGCTCCCATATGTAAATATAAATATGCCGCTACCCTGGCAATCTTGTGGTGCTCATCCTTGGCCTTCGGGGCCATGTATAGTTCACTCAGGGCCACATGTAGGGGACCCTGATCTCCCCATTATCTGACCCTGTTTCAGTGACCTGTTGCGCGATTGCCTGCAACCAGACCATTTGGTCCTGATGAGTCCACTCGCCTCTCACAAATAGCTTATGTAAGAAGTGTTCTCTGGCTATTTTCATATCTACCAAGGTCGTCATTCTAGAGATTTGAGTTCCTTCCTGACTTACAGAAGTTTGTATTTTGTTTTTGCAAAACAGACCTTTTCCTTAGAGCGTTCCTTTGAGGAGTGCTTTACAGCGTAACACAGCGTGGTGATCCGACCGGATATGTGTATCTGGTCAGCTGGCACGCTTTATTAATCTGCACAAATGGTAAATCTAACCCAGAATATCCCGGACGAGCCCCCAATTTGTAAGAGATATTCAATTCAACACTACAGCTAAGTCAACGCCTAGTCTAGAATACTGAAGGAAAACCCTTATTGATATATCTTTATGTCCAGTTCATGCGTTCTGGATGACTACCCCTATATAACACCCCTCTCTTGGAATCCCCCTGACCCCACTGAGCCAAGAAGTAGTTCTGTTTTGCAAGTTTAAAAGGTTTATTTGATAATTTAAACAATAGATATATATATATATATCACACTTTATGATAAATTAATAATTGGATATCACACTTAATCTGAGCAGTAATCAATAATGGATAGTCTGGCACTAGCACACTTGTGAATAGGAACAGAAGAATAAGGTGGTAGAGAATGCTTTATATAAGTTCAGATGGATGCAATGTTGAATGAAAATGCAATACAGAAAATACTCAATATGATTTCAACAAAACAATGTAATCACTTTTCTCTGGCAATCCACTCCCCCCCTTTATGCAATGCAAGGAAATGGAAGGAAAGCACACAGTTCTCAGAAATGCAATCAAATGTAATTCAGTTCACCCCAGCAAGCTTAGACTACAGAAGTTTGAAACACAGGCAAAAATGCTTTGATATGTGCTGGCAATGCAGTGAGAAATATGCTGAAAATGCTTTTAATTCCCTTCAGGAGGTTCAGGGTGAGTGGTATCTAGTTAATATTAGTCCAGGCTCACTCTAGCAATGATTCAGGGATGGTTCTTAAGAGGCAAACGAAATTTAGCAGTTCAGGCAAAACAGCTATCTTTTTACAAGTAAAGAAATCGGGCCAAATCGCGGCAAAATTCGCGGGTGCGTGAATCGTGATTACAGAGAAAGTATAAGGAAGGAAGTTGGTTCTAGGCTTGTTGGAAAGGTAAGATTCTAAGCTTTCAGAGGAAAGTTGAACCAAGTTCCTAGCACAAACGGTTCCAGAGTTATGAACGATTTTGTGAAGGTTGTTTTTCGGATTTGAAATTTTAAAAGTTCAAAGCGACAGGTTACAGCTTGCAGCTAGAAAATGACAAGTGACGGCTTTGCAAATGACAGGTGACAGTTAAGAGGCAGTTCTGGTTAGATTAAAATAGATTGAATTATATTATTTTAACTAAGAGATTGGTTCTGCACAGTTCTGCTAGGTACTCACAATATATTTAGAAATAGGCCTCGCCACGGATCTGGTCAGGTTTTCTTCACTCGCCACGGATGGTCTCTGCGCACAGCGGTCTGGGTCAGCTCTACTCTGCTGGTCTGGTCTGGGTCTCGGGTTCTGATCAGGTCTGTGGGTCCAGATACAGCGGTCTCCGGTTCAGCTGGTCTCTCTCTGGATACAACACTGCTCTCTGGCAAATGGCAAGAGTTCTTGCAAAGAATTCAAACAGCTTGCCTGGCTGTGAATAGTGGCAATGATTTGAGGCCTGCTAAAGAGGGATTTAGCTTGTAGTTGACCTCTCTGCTACAAATTCTGAAGTAAAGTCTTGGTCTCTGAAGGTGGATAGATTGAAGTCTCTATGTTGGCTCTCTGGAGGTTGATGGAGGTAAAGTATGGATTTTCCCGGCAGAGCGTCCCGCAGCAAATGGAATTGAAGGTCCCTATCTGTCCTGACTGTCTGATTTTATGTGTTTTGAAAGTGGGTGGAGAGGCTAGCTTTCTAGGCCCTACCCCTCTCCACTTGTCATTGGCCAAGCTTTCCTTTCTCTCTTGATTGGGGAAAAGAAGTGGAGTGTCAGAGCGATGTCATTTAATGGCTTGCAGAGAGGACACTCCCCTGTCAAATTACACACAATCTATATTTGACCCAAATGCATATTTGCACAGGTACACATTTGTTTAAAATTACATGCACCCATCACATATCACATGAGGTATCCCCTGTTCAAACTCTGCTCTTCCTGGGGGCTTGCATTCAAAAATGGCAACATATTTCACTTTTTGGTCGGGTTACCAATATTGGATTTGTCCCCGCATTTACACAAATGTTCGCAAAGCATGTGGGCATTAGGTGGTGGAGTGTCAGATTTTTAACATACATACATTTAGAGTAATATCCTCTTTTCCGCTAAAAATCCCCCTGAACATACCACCGGGTGCTAACACGTCTTCAAATGTGCACAGAAAAATCACAAGAATAATGATACCACTTATACAATTTTCACAAGTCCGCTCTATGAATGATCCATCTTTTTAGATTTATGTTCTGGCCCCAAAGGGGTGTGGTTTCCCCCCAGCACAAGGTTGAATTTCTGGTTTTTCCAGTTCTGCCAAGCCAGCTTGCTCTCACAGGCAGTGCTCCTCCCCTTTCCTTCCAGGAGAAAGCCACATTTACGACTCCCACCAATAAAACATTTGCCTGAGTCAGGACAGGGCTTTGTTCAATTTCCTGCAGAGCCGAGGTAATTCAATCAGAGAAGTGTCATATCCCTTTTGGTGGGAACAGCAAAAGGCAGCTAGGCCTGGGAACACAGCTGTTGTGCAAGTCTCAACTCCTGTCGGGGGTAGCTGGTGGACAAAATTCCCTCTCTTTTTACGCCAGGCCTCAGCTAAATGTCTCTTTGGCTGCCAGTTTTCCTGTCCAAATCAAACTTCCAACTTTTACGCATGCAGCTAGAATGCTGATTCTAAGTTTAAAACTATGACATTTAAACAATTGCAACCTATGTGACACTCAAAAGTAGGTCACTCATTTCTTTTAAACATTTTCGATTTTTGGTAGTTTTAAATCCAGTTTCAGTTAGGCTGCTGCAGACCTGCAGAGCTCAGCCAGTCTTGTTATGAACATTCAAGTGACTTCAGAATATAACTTTACATTGTATCCACCTCTCAGTAAGTCTTTCTTTGGCCTGCTTTGGGTCCATATATTCAGTTTTACACAAATGTCTGGTGTTGTTTTAAAATGCCGGCTTTCTGATAGTGGTGAGTTCTGGTAATGCAACCATTTTTGGGATTTAAGAAAATGAATTCCCCACAATTCTAGGTTGCTTTTGGCAATCAGCATTGCTATTCCCAATGGTTTCAGGCTACTGTGTGGGTAGTCCAATGGTGGTTTTAGGCAGTGCCCTTCTGTGCCCATAACATCGGCGAAAATGGGTGGCAGCCTATTCTTCATGCATTTCCCTGGGTATTTTCTGGGAAGCTCTGGCCATCATGATGTTTTCAATGCCAGTACTGCACAGTTTTTGTGGTAGGGCTCGGATGCATGGGTAAAAACATCCCACATCTTGCTCTCAGGTTTTCCCTCCTTGACACTCCAAATCACCACTGCTTTACAGCCATGAACATCATCTTCCACTGTGGCACCACTTTTGTACCTGTGCGGGCCCGTCAACGGAGCATGCAAGCACTGAACTGCACTCTGCTGTGTAGTCCATCAAGCTAGGCATGTGGATTGGGTCTCTGAATTAAAATCAACATATTATTGGTCTGCGCAGACCATTTTGCTTGTCAAAGCATCCTTGTTTTCTTGTTCGTCACCTTCGCTCCTCCTCACACTCGTTTTCATTTCCTTGTTCCCTTCAAAGGCTCGCAGACCCGCATACCTCAGTTGGAGATTTTCACATCTTCAACCATTGATATATGTAGGGTTTTCTTTGGCTGCGGGCCATGCATTCTCCTGGTTCTCCAGCAGTGGGTTGTAGGTGGAAGAGCGTGCTCACTAAAGCACATTGGCCTGGCAAGATTTGATCACTTTGATCCTTCTTATTGAGTCTGTGCCCCTCAGCCAGTCTGCATGCCATCATCCATTATGGCCAACCTCATCCAATCTGCCTCTACTCAGGTTGTGCCCCTCGCAATTTCAGTGCCTCATCACCCACTCTATGCCCTATACTGACTCCCTTCACTCACTGGATAATTACTATCCCTCTAGACATGGCCAGACTTGGTTCTCTGTCCGAAACTACAGCCATCCGCGGCACGTCCCAAACGCGTGCTCATAGGTATACCAGATCATGTCTTAGCCTCTAGGGCAGGGTCTGCAACATGTGACTCTGCAGATGTTTAGTACTTGAACTCCCATGATCCCTCACCGTGGACTATGCTGGTTAGGGGGTGATGGTAATTGAAGTCCAATACACCTGGAGAGCAAATGACCCTTGACGTACGGAGGTCTTGGTTTCTCTTTTTCCACTTATGACAGGGTGCACAATTTCACATTTTATGGTGCTGGGCAGGCATTAATTGTATTTGTAGCCCAGGGTTTCAAATAAGTGCCATAACTGTATATTTTACTCTCTGATATTAGGCTTATATTCCCAAGAAAATAAAATAGGTAGTAACCGTATTCAGGTGTTAACCCCTTGATGCACCTTGCACTGCTCCATTAATGTGTGCATATCAGAGGCCTCTGAATGCCATGCAACAGACGAGCTAAATATACTATTAAGATACAAATACATGTATTCATTTGCAACAATGACTCAATTCATAGAAAGTATTCTTAGCCATCTGTGAGTTTGAGTGTCATGGGTGTTGTATTGCCCGACAGAGGCCTTACAGGAGCCGGCAGTTTTTCTAGACAACAACATTGGGGATGGTATCGAACACAATGCATTGAGATGGGGTTAACATCAATTTAGTGAATTTACTTAGGAACAGCCTACTGTCTTGAGTCACAAGGTCCAATGCCTAGTATACAGTTCAACACTCGTGAGTGTTTCCACCCAGTCACTCACAGACTGAGGGAGAGTAGAGTGCCCCTACACACTTCTTGATCCTTAGTTGTGGTCTGGGTCTCTCTGTCGTTGGCTTAGTGTGTCTCCAGGACAGCGAGATGGTCTTAAGCAGTGGTCGTACCCCAATCATCTTCACGGTTCTTCTGGTCTCTCCGTTTAGGAAAGATTAATAGTTCACCCTCTGACTCTAGGGCAGTGGATTTCCAACTGTGGGGTTCGCCACCTAGGGGGGCCCAAAGGATGTCGGTAGGGAGTGCAAGACTCTTTAAAAACATTTTACAGTGACTTCTTTTAATAGAAAACATAAGCAATTATAGCTTGTGGGTGGGCCTAGAAAAAAACATATTTTTACTCAGGGGGTGGGGGCAGGGTGGCTCAGTATAAAAATGTTTGAATACCACAGCTCTAGGACCCTCTGAGTTGTTGCCCCTCTGAGTAATGCCAATAGGTATTCCCCCTAGGCACGATTCACTACAACCTTAATGCAAGTGTACCGGGATTGGGCAGGGGCTGCCATCCAGTTCTGAGCTCCTAACCTCCTCTGTTTAATCTAAATTTTGGTTTTGGTCCTAGTTATAAAGCACCCCAACTTGCTGAACCTCCTTTAGGGATTTGGCACTCCGACTGCCTTTTCCTTCTCTTTCACTAACTGTCTTGATCCTGCCAGTCTCTGGGCCCAAGTTCTCAATGGGCATCCCTGATTCCAGGAAGTCCTGGACTCGCAACCTGGCATCCCCGATCTTATGTTTTTCTGCATCCAGCCATATCCCATCTCTTTCTGCCTCAAGCAGGCCACCTAGTCTGGTCAACGAAGCTGCTGAGATGGATGGCCTGTCGCCTGATCTCTATACTCTAACTATGGAAGAGCCGGCAGTAGAATCATGACTTCCAATGTGCATGAGCAAATGAAAACCGTACTGGTCCTTGAGGCGCCTGGATTAAAGCATGTCTCATGGAGGATAGAAAGAGACAGAGCATGACCAGGGAAACTCCCACGAGCAGTGGAATCATCAGACCACAGAGTGCAAGGAAAAGCCCCCGCATGAACTGAGATGCTCCTGTTTCCATGAAAGTGACGGACTGGATCATTGCCAGAGTCTCGTGGGATCCAGGTGAGAGAGCACATCCACTAGGGAGTGGACCTTGGCAGTAGGTGCAGAAAGAAAAACAAGAACATGCACATGAAGCAGGGTTTATCGTGTAAGCAATCCCAGGCATCGTATTTGCATGGGTGTGTTGCAATACCACTACACTGAACCTTTCATCCTTCTCAGTGTGATAAATTGAGCAATGGCAACACCCGGTATTTACAGCATGTTAATGGGCAAAAAACAGCAGTGCCATGCAGTACAAAGAAAAGGTTAGGAGTCCAGTTGTTCTAAGTCCGTCCAAGTAACCGGACTGTAGGCTTGGTGGTATGTTCCTGAGTTGCTAACACCATGCACAGCAGGTGCTCCAGTCAAGCTTCCAACCAGTAAAAGACTTATGCTTTCATAGTCCACACAATGGGTTTCTTTCTTTTGTGCACTCGCCATGATGAATCATAAGTTGCCAAATTCAAACCTTGAACTAATGGTAGGTTTTGCAAATGTAAGATTTTTGCTTTTGGTAAATGTGTTATTTAGCACAGAAAGCTTGAGTGATATTTTGGGGCGGGGGATAATTCACCTCTGTGGGACGCTTCAGGAATGCACCTATTAACCATCAAATAACTCCTCACCCCCCCACCCCTCAGCTTACCAATATGTATGGCACATTAATGCCACATCCCTTTTCTTGATCCCAGTACCTATGAGGAATCACCCTGCATGATAGGCACCCATTTATTTATTTATTCGCACACGCCCCACCCTACTCCCATGAGTACATTACAACCCGAATTCCCGCATGCATGGGTTACACATTTTTTCATGACTCATTGGGTAGGGACTCTGGTAGGTAGCTAGCCCAGCTGGCCGCAGCCACAAAAGCCTCTCGCTGCTGCCCCTCGAGGGGCCTCACGTTCATGTCTCCCTTAAGATACATGTTCTGCTGGGCCTAGGGCATACATTAGGGAGGGTGTGCCTCCTAGGACCACCCGGCTGGGCTAGGAGTCCCAGTTGATAGATCCAGAAAGATGCAGCTAGCTTCGTTATGAGGACAAAGGACTCAGCACGGGCCTGTGGAATCCGGAGTAGTTGTAGAGTTGGCAGCTACTAGCCCATAGCTGAGAGATGCTCCATGCCTGGGCGGCAGTAAGGCGCTACCTCTCCTCTGCCCTTAAGATCAAGTAATACACGTCCCACACGGGTAGAGCCAAAAGGAAGGAGATGGTCCAGAACATTAAGGAACTGCAAACCATGGAGACAATCAAAAGAGTACCCAGATGACATGGACAGAGCCTAAGGGAGCTTTTCTTAATCATTACTGGTTGCCAAACCGTCAGAGAAGCTCCAGCTGGTGTAAGATCTGAAACCCCAGAATCAGCCTGTAATTACACATCACTACGAAATGGAAAGCCTGCAAAAAATAATCCCACTGAATAGGGAGAAGGACTTCCTGGCTTCATAGGACACGAAGAATGCTTCCTTCCACATACCGACTCAGCAAGAACACCGGGAAGTACTTAGGGTTTGCAGTGAGCGACAGCACTTCTAATTCAGAGCCCTGCCCTTCAGGATAAAGACAGCGCCACTTGTGTTTAGGAAGATGCTGTGACCAGCTATAGCCTTTTTACACAAGAAGAGGAGCAAACATTCCCCTACTTAGGCGGTTATAACTACAAAGTGTTAACACCATTCTGAACAAGGTGAAATCTCAATTGACACCGTTACAAGATCTCAATTCATGGGGGCATGCTTCTGGACCTCAGGCTACAAGTCATCTCGGTCAGCTCTCTTGGGTACAGAGCAAGCAACATACACATGGCATTATGTGAATCCTAGTGCCATGGGCAAGACTCGTCCTGAGGCCTTTATTATCCCACTTCTACAGGCTCTGGTAAAAAGTATACCAAGACTCTGAGAGCTTGCAGGCCCCACAGGAATGGACACAAATAACAATGATTTGGATACACGATCAATTTATTGAAAGGGTTTTCACTGAGGCCACCCTTGCCGATCATGATTACCACAGACACCAGCAGTGTTGTAGATGGGGAGGAGGGCTACAGTGGAGGAGCATCCAGAGTAATGTGAGAAGCAGGAGACAACACAGTCTTCCAACTTGTGGGAACTAGTGGCAGCCCTCAGAGTGCTGCAAGTCTTTGCACCAATGATTTAAGAATGAAGTGTGGCGATACTTTTGTCAGGGGTACGCTAATTAGTGCATAATTAAAACCATGTACTAAAAAATGGAGCACATACCGGGCAAGAAGCAACGCTGTTTATTGCAGCTGGGTGAGCACAAATCCAATCAAACAGAAAGTGGATTAGCTCTGATCCAAAGGCTGACATCTTAATGGACTATGAACAGTAGTTTTATAACAAGAAAAACAATAGTCGGAAGTCAGGAGAAACAGCTGCAAGCTGGAGGATTCGTTTTTTCTGTACTTCCCAGGGATTTGATTGGTTTGCAACCTCTCTTTCCACGAGCAGAGCGGGTGTGAGCAGCCGCCGTCAGCCGTGACCAGTCTGCAGGTTTAATCCCTGCCTGGCCCTTGTGGGCCTCCAGTGAGTGTTTTTCTGGGTGCTTAATTTTATTAACGGGCCCGCGCTCCAAGCGCTGTTCTCCCTCCTCCCCCCCTCCCCCTGCAGCCACTTCCTAGTCCTCCCTCTCTCCCTCCCGCCTACCTGCCTGCCCACACCCACCCTGCTCCCCCTCCTATTGGGTGCCTTCTGGTTTTAATCTGACCCCTTTGGGCAGCCCCCTGCCCGGCAGCCCCTCGGCTAAGGGCCCCTTAGGCAAAGGGCGGCTCCCTCCTGTGCGGCACCCTGTGTGTCTGCAGGTGTCCGCAGGGGCCAGGCACCAATCCGCCGCTCCATCTGTGAAATCCACCTGCTCCCCCGGCCCAACCAACCCTTACCTGTTCACTTCCTCGCAGGGTGTCTACACTACTGTGTTCTGATTTTGTGGTAAACTAGGGTTTTTCTCCCCCCGCAGGATTTTCAAACTTAGGTGGCCTCTCCACTGTGTACCTGATACGCATTACTGTGTTCTGATTTTGTGGTAAACTAGGGCTGCTGCTCTCTTCCTGTCCGCTTGCACTTGTCCTGTCTCCCCCCCACTCCCTCCTATTCCATGGTGCTCTCTATCTCACCGATCTTTTCTAACTGCTTCTCCATTGACTATCATGCTCTCCTCACTAAATCTGGTAGGAACAAGTTTAAAAAGGACATCCTGGTCTCCAACCCAGGCCTCCCTATCGCTGACACCTACACTAGTTCCTCCTCCAAGGAAACTCTCACTGACATCCTCTTTTTCGTGCCTTCACCTGACCCATGGACCCTTCATATGGTCTCTGTGCTCTCTCCTTTCTCCTCTTCTCCCATTAATGGTGGCACCCGTTGGGATGTCCTCTTGGCCTCCTTCCACTCCTCTAAGGCCATCATTAATGTCTACGCTAATGGGACCGTATTGGTCCAAGGCCCTCAGGCCAACCTTCACCTCTTCGATAGATGCTTCCCGTGCCTCATCAACTTCCTTTCCTCTCCTGCTATGCCCCTTCCTCTGTCCTCGACTACCTTGCCTCTACCCTCCCCTCAACCGCCTCTCTTGCTCGTTCATCACTTCAGCAGGGCGTACCTCTGATCTGTACCCCTCCCCGGAAAAAGTCCTTCAAAGATGGCAACCTTCTCCACATTGCCACTCTTAACTCTCGCTCTGCCGTCAAACATTCCTCTGATATGTGCCGCCTTCTTGAGGAACTTGACCTTGACGTACTCTGTCTCACCCCTGACAAACTGGCCTGTCCCCTGCTCCAAAGGCAATACCGACTCTCCGTTCTCACCAAGAAGAGAGCCCTTATCCAAGCCCGCATCTCTGCCTCATCTAACAATTCGGCCGAACTCTTTAAAATCTGCAAGGAGCTGGCCAACCCTGCTGCAGTCTCTACCTCTCCTGTACCCTCCCAGGCCCTCTGCACGGCACTGGCCTCTCACTTCATTTCAAAAACTCAGGACATACTGTCCTCACTCTCCTCCTATCACCTCCCCCCCTCCTCTGGCCCTTCTGCAGCCACCCCTCCTCTCTCCTTCTCTGCCTTTCCCCTTTTTTCTGCTGACAAGGTTTCAAGACAAGTCAGATCTGTGAAAGTCTCGTCAAAACAGATCCACCCCTGTTTCTCCAAGACTATCAAGGACCACATAGACTCCCTGGCTCCTGCCCTTGCTGACTTCTGCAATCACTCCTTTGCCTCTGGAGTCTTCCCATCCCCTCTCAAGCACTCCCTTGTGCACCCCCTTCTTAAGAAACCCTCTTCCGACCCTTCCTGCCCAGCTAACTATCGCCCAATCTCTATCGCCCCCTTCCTGGGCAAGCTCCTGGAGAAACTGGCCATCTCCCAGCTCAATCTCCATGCTGAATCTGTTGGTAGTCTTCATGACCATCAGTCTGGCTTCAGAGCTGCCAGAAGCACGGAAACTGCTCTCCTGAACATCCGTGAGGACCTGCTCTCGAACCTTGACTCTAACATTCCATGTGTTCTCATTTTGCTTGATCTCTCTTCTGCCTTTGATACTGTCAACCATACCATCCTGCTCAACCGTCTCTGTGATAACCTGGGTATCACTGGTCAGGCTCTGGCGTGGCTGACCTCTTTCCTCTCCAATCGACCCTCCCAGGTCCAACTGGGGTCTTTCCTCTCTGACATCTTTTTCTCTACCTGTGGTGTCCCCCAGGGATCTAACCTCTCTCGCTGGCTGTTCAACCAGTATCTGGCACTTCTCGCCCACCGCATTGCTGCTCTCTGCCCCAACTTTCAGTGCTATGCGGATGATACCCAGCTCATTTTCAGGCTACCCTCGACCTCCTCTTCTCCTTCCCTCATCTCTGACTGTCTTTCTGCTATCCAGGAATGGTGTGCCGCCAACGACCTCTGCCTTAATGCCAGTAAGACTGAGATTCTACTCATCGGCACACCCACTCCCTCCTTCCCTGCAGCTCTCTGGCCGGCCTCTCTTGGCCCTCTTCCTGCTCCTACCTGCAAGGCAAAAAACCTTGGGGTCATCTTCGACTCCACACTCTCCTTCTCTCCTCACATATCCGACGTCTCTAAGAAGTCACACTACCAGCTACACCTCCTCAGAGGTATCCTTCCCTTCCTCTCCTTCCCCCAGAAGCTCACTGTCTCTAGAGCCCTGGTTCTCTCGAAGCTGGATTACTGTAACAGCCTCTATCTAAATCTGCCCGCCTATACTCTCCGCCCTTTGCAACTCATCCAGAACAGGACTGCAAGACTTGTCCTTGGCCTCAAGCCCAGGGACCGTATCTCTCCAGGACTGAAATCACTGCACTGGCTCCCAGTGACTGCGAGGATCAAGTTCAAAACCCTCTGCATTGTCCACAAGGCCGTCTGGGGCCTTGGGCCAAAATACCTTCAACTCTCTCTTCCTAAATATCTTCCTTCTCGAGCTCTTTACTCATCCGCCTCCAATTCCCTCAGGGTCAGCCGCTTCTCCAAACAACGAGTTGGGGGCAGATCTCTCTCCGCTGCAGGGGCCTCCCTCTGGAACAGCCTTCCTGCCTCCCTGAAACTTGAGGAGAACCATCTCCGGTTCCGGAAGCACCTCAAAACCTTCCTCTTTGCCTCCGCTTTCTCTCCCCTGCTAATACTACTGAAACTGCACTGAATCAGCAACTGGGCCACTCACCGTTCTCGGTCCTTGACCCAGCCACTCTCCCCTGCACTGTCTCCAAGGCAACCCCTGCACTACGGGACTGTGTCTGTATCCCTACAGCCCCCCTTCCCAGCACTTGTCTGCACTTACTTTGCACTTGCCACCAGCTGGCCCTTGTTATTTATCCTGTTTGCTGTATGCTTTTAACCCTGTACTGCACTTTCCCCTCTCCCTTTCCCCCTTGCACTTTTCCCTTTCCCTCTACCCTTTGCACTTGCGCGATCTGAACGACACCTGGCCTAGTAGGATCGTTGTCTGTCTCCCCTTGTTCCCCCGCCTGCCTTGTCGCGCCTTGAAACATATAGGTGCGTTACAAATGCCATTTCATATCATATAATATCCTCCACCTCCTCGCTAGTTACATTAATCAGTGAAAGCGTCATTAGAGCAAACAGTTCAATAGTCTTCTATCACCTCACCTCCCCATGTGGTAGCACACTTTACTCACAACCCATCCCGGAACATCTTGTTATTAATGAAGCAAGATTTGTGCTGACTGCCGGAACTTTAATACACTGCCATTGGTCAGTCCCATTGAGAACAGGACACAAGACACCCTGCAGCTGGTGGGAAAGGGGACATTCACAATATACCTGTTAGATAACGACCTTCACAGACTCCCCTCTGTAGTAGATACTTTGAGGGCTGACCATCTCGTCAGAGCTTAGGAACGTACCGTCCGATTGGTCCTCCCATTAACGTCCCTCCGTCCAGTGTTCCCTTCCCACTGCTGCCTGCTGATGGGCATTGGTGGTCATGTGACCGGCACATTGCTACAGAGTCACCCTCCCTGCTACCGTGCAGGGCGGCTTGTTTGGCTGACCGCCCTGCAGTTACATCACCCAGTTCCGGTTGGCTTAATTCCCTTACGAGTAAATTGAGCCTCCCCCTTTGCTCATTCCTGTCAGTGTGGTCACATGTTCTAAATTGAAACGTTGCCAGATCCAGCCCGCTCCGAAGGATTTCCCACAATGTGTATTTGTGATTGTGCTAATTTTGTCCCTCCCCTCCTTTAGCTAATCATAGAACAATGTGTGCATCAAGTTTACATCTAATTAATTGTTACCCCCTACCATTTCCGGTAAAGACCTTTTATACAGTGTGTCTGTGGCTCAGAGTATCTGTGTTATTTCCCATGTAGCCACCCCCACCGTGCATCTTCTGTGCTCCCGTAGTTGGTAGGCACGTCCCCCTATCTGGCATTGAATTAGCACACTTAACACAAGAACAGACAACATGGTTGCTAGAGCAACTAGCAAACTGCTGGGGAGAAAAGCCAGAGTCTAGCCTCTTGTCCATCACAGCCATTGTGACGAATCAAGGAAATGCATTCCTTCTCCCCAAAGTGAGGCTTGGGGCTAAGGAGGTTAGACCACTCTGCAACAACATCCCTAGGGGTCGAAGCAAGTAGAACCTCACCGGCAGTGTTGTCTTTGGCCATGGTACCATGGACAATGACCCTGCCCACTTTGTAGGTAAAGTGGCCACTGGGCCCTTAGAACCAGTATATTTCCAGTACACTCCTAGCTTTTCAATTATGATATTTTTGTAGTATGCACAGCCACAGAATACTACCAGTTTGCAATCCCCTTACTTTCCTATTGTACAAAGTATACAAGTAAAAGCAATTACGGTATGATCTCAAAATGCACGATAAATGCTTTGCCCAATTCCAGCATAATCGCAATTTACTGCTGCACAATGCTTGGTGCTTAGGTAAGTCCTTGCACCGTTTCCAATGATCTTATTGTGTTTTAGTTGGAAAAAAACCTAGACCAATAAGTGTGTAACCCACCCATCCTGACAAATTGTTGAACAATAAACTGCTGACGGGTGTGCTCTGTTAATCCCACATCATAAACCCCACAATTCCATAATACTAGCAGTGTAAATTTAGATATTTACATCAACTCCCAGTTCGGAAATTCCAAGTATATTCCTGGTCTGCAGAATCCCTTGGAATACCAGTTTGAAAATATCAGAACACTCCCAGTGTGTAAAATCATGTATAGTAGCCTTTTGGCATTCCCAGTTGAGGTCCAGTCCCTAGCTTGACCATCTTAGTATACATTGCCAGTGTGCTCAGTTACAGCACAATACCAGTTGTAAACCCTCAAATCTACACCCATTTTACAACCCATACTCCAGTATAAATATCACAATATACTAGCAATCAGCACAAACAAAGTATATTCCTAATGATAATCCAGGATGCTTCAAGTAGTTTAACAACACAAGCATACTCCCAAAGTGTGCAGTACATATCAGTTCTGAGTTTTATAATCCCAGTATACTACAAGGTGGCAAAATCATAATACATTCCCAGTTTTCAACAACCCGGTGTATTCTCAGTTTGACATTAGTAATTTGCACAATGCCAGTATTTTCTTAATCTGACTAGTCCAACATTGTAAGTGCACAATACTCACAGTAGCTAGTACTATACTCCTAGTCCATATTGCCATTTATCTAAGAATATGACACCCCTAGAAAGGGGGTGGGACCAGGCCCACTGTGATTTGGCCCCCTGGATCCCAATGCAATTAGTGCCCTGAATAGTTTTTTGCTATCTGATGCCCAGTCTAATTTGCATGACTGGTGCCTAGATACCACACCTAGATCTCTCAGCATGCTTAGCTGTTCCTACAGACTCTACTGTGTCTCTTCCTTTTCTGGACTGCCTACTCTGAAATTCCCAGGCAAACAATGTTCACACACTCTCTACTTAGTACCGAGTTCTTTATGCACCCTTTATCTTCCACTCCTTCCAGTGTTCCCCCACTGATCCAGGACCAGCCGCGGCCCACTTTCCACTGCCAGAGATACCATTCCTCAAGTGTACCTCAGGACAAATCCTATCAAGGACCTTACATGCATGGTACAATAACTGAGACATCGCCTAAGGTGCACCCCTTCCGCGTTATAGCCATGGCCACACTGGATGGATTATTATAATTGTTCTTTTATAACGCGCTTAATACCAGCGAGTGGTTTCTAAGCGCAGGATCGGGATTCGAACGTTGCGCTGCGTTGTCTTGCTTTCAAGACAAATGCGTTGCTGCTGAGCTATCCTTTCTCCCCAATGGATGTTCCATTAACCTCCCTGCACTAGCATTCCCTACCTCTACACTCAGATTATACACATATCAACTAAGCCACTCATACATGGCAACCAAATAATATGTGTTCCACCTGTGAAGCTCAGATAGACAACAGAATGATGCACCTCTACAATCAACTTTCATATCCCATTCCTAGCACCATGTGGGCAAGGCTCCTCTCTGGACACAAATGCATTTATGCCCTCATCACATGACATGTAGGAACAGACCTGCACGCAGAGCACAGGGTACTTCTGATCTGCACGCATCAACACAACAGCAAGGCTACCTAGCAATTTCCGTCTCTCCTCACCATTTGTACTCCCCCACCCCCTCAGTGCCCATTCTCTTCTCTTTCAGTAGTGGATAGTGTGAGAAACCTTGGGGTATTCTCCCATGTAGACCCGAGAATCCTCTATTCAGGTGGCCAGGGGAAGGCCATCATTTGGATCCCAAACCTGGGGATTGACAAGTGAGGGAGGATCACCTGAGATGGGGAGGCCGGGTTTGCCCTCAGGAGAATACCCTAGGAGAGATCCGGTATGGTAACCGGACAGTGGTGGGGGAGGAAGTCCCAGATGCCTTCCTGGGATATCTTGATTCCAATAACCCAAATCTAGGTGACAAGATCCTTAGATTTCATTCTATCCGTCAGAAGGAGCTGATTACCCAAGAGGGAGAGGGAGGAAGGCACATGTAATACAGGATCAGAGCACTGAGAGCAAGAACAATTCATGCTCTCCAAATCATAGGGAAAACCACTTAGAACCCTATACATATAAGCCATCAGTAGACATAAAGAAGGGGACAACTTCCTCCTGTGGGGAAAAGCAAATCAGGAGATTGTCTTATTCTCCCTGTCAATACCTCGATAAGATGATCAGAACTCTACCTGAACCTGGTTACCCACTTAAAACTTTTCGATTAAGCTCAAGGGGATGTTTACAATCTCACCTCATCTCCCCCTCCCCATTTCCGACAAATACTGAGACGAGGAGGAGGCTCCTAAGATCAGTAAAGATTACCCATAGGAATAGCATGTAGAAGTAAGGAAGACCTACAATAGATTGTGCCACTAACAGATTCAGGGACTCAATAGGAACTACTCACACCTGACTCCACTTGACAGGGTTGTTCACTATAAAAGGTGTGGTCATAAGGTGTGGTCATGCACACAGAAATGAGCGAGCTGGGGGTACAGTCCGGAATAGTAGGGGCCAGGAGCAGAGAGAAGCAGGAGCTACAGGCAGGAGGAAGGTGGCATGGAGAGACGCTGGGTCGGTGTGGGATCGGGGCTGCAGCATGGCGAGGGAGCCGTGCCTCCAGGAAGCTAGACAAGCCCAGCCTGCATTCTGCCGGTCAGGTCCAGGAGAGTGCGTGTTCCTTTGGGGCCTGTGCCGACCCCAAGGTTGCCTGAGGGGCAGGTGGTGAGACCCTGACCTCAACCCTGCATTTCCTGGAGGGACCGCCTTGCAACGCGACGCTGCTTTGTAGAGAATGTGAGAGAAACTCTGGAGAGTGTATTTGCATGAGAGCGGAGCGGAAGAAAGGCATGGACAAGAAAAGTGGCACGGAAATGCAAAGGAAAGTGTAAAAGTTGAAAGTAAGAGCAAAGCAGAAAGCGAAAAGGCTGAAAGTGCAGCTGAAAGCAAGGGCGAAGCAGAAAGCGCAAAGGCTTAAAGCATAGCTGAAGCGCAAGTAAAGCAGAAAGTAAGAAAAACTGATCAGAGAGGAAACAAGCAAAAGACTGATCAGAGCAGGAAGTGAGAGAAAGTGGAAAGAAGCACAAGGGTGCGAGTGGCCCGTAATGAGAGAGGGGCATGAGAAAAGGCAAAGAAAGGGGTGCAGGGGCATGCTAAAGAGGAAAGCAGAAAAGAGGGTGCAAGGTATCACGTAAAGAACAAAGGACAAGTGCCAGACGCATGATAAGAAGAGCAAATGTAAACAGTGCAAGTGTGCACAGAAAGGAAAGAAGAAGAAAAGTGGTGCAGGAAGCATCTGAAGGGAAACAAAGGTATCGGGAAAAGTGAGAGCAAGAAAACCATGAGAGGGGCAAAAGGGACAGAGTGGTCGCATCTAGGAAAAAGAGGCTGGTGTTTTTTTTCGAAAGCCTCGGATTCTACCCTATGAAAGGATGGTATGTGAAAAGGATTGTTAATCAAGAAAAGGGTACATCCTGACCATATGAGAGGCCTGAGCTTGGGGGAGAGAACCCTTAAAGGTCCCAACCAAGGATGTCAAAGAGAACAAAGAGTATTCAAATAAAAACTGACTCAGTGCTAAAAGGGGTCTAAGCTCGGGGAAGGCAACCCTGAGAAACACCCTGACAAGCATAATTTCTGTTGTAAATTAAAGGGGCCTAAACCTGGGGAAGAGCACCCGAGGAACTCAAGAAAGAATTGTGCTAAAGTATGTTTTGTGTTTGAAAGCTGGAAGAGGTCTACAGCTAGGGGAAAATTAACCATGAGAGGCCCATCAAAGAAAACATCCTGATAACAGTGGTTGAAAGGTGCCCGAGATTGGGGTAGGGAATCCCAAGAGGCCCAGCCAAGTTTGAGAGTTGTTTGTTTTGTTGTATTGTTGAAAGGATTGAAGCGTGGGGAAGGGAACCCCGAGAAGCTTACAAAAGGAACTATGTTACAATTTCCCATGGTGTTTTGAAACTTGATTAAGCTGAAACTCGGGGAAGGGAACCCCAAGGAGCTCAAAGACACTGAAGGTAGTTAGAATAACTGGAAGGGGACTGTGGAGAAGGTCTTGCGAACAGCACTGTTGAGTGCACTCATTTGTGTAACATTAACCAAGCAGCACCTGGTGAGAAGACCACCAGAGACCAACTATGGTTTCCACTTTTTGTTGAACCACTATGTTTCTTATTTTAAAAAGACCTCCTATCACATTTCTGTATAGAGTGAGGGCAAGCATAGGTTTAGACACAGACAGACTTATTCTCGACTATTATACAGCGACGGCTATTAGAAACATCAGTGAAGCGAATTACCCCTTCAGAGTTAGGACCAGTTAGGCATTACACCAGCCCAGGAACCTTAGCAAATAAAGGTTTTCAAACAAACCCTTTTGAGTCTGTGTCTCTCTTGATACCATGGCTGTCTCACAATAGGGTGGGCGCAAATATCGAGGAAAGGGAACTATGGACCATGAATTCAGCAGTTAATACACTGAGTAATGTGTACTCCTCCTTCCTACATCTTGTCAGTATTCCTCTGGTGGTGAAGAAGGAGTGGCACTAAAATGCGACATGTTCAAGGGCGTTTATTTAAATTTTTTTTAACGCATTTCTAGCACTACCACTATGAGGGAAGTTCCCTGCTTAACAAACTTAAGCTAATGGTGCTTGTCAAATATCAAAAAGAAATAGTCCAGACCCTTTGTACAATCTGGCCCTACCACTTGGAAAAACATAAAAGTATGGACTGGAGCAATAGCCTCTATCCTTGGGTTTTTCTCGGCCCAACTACTGGGATCTCTGACAAAGAGATGGATTTCACAATGCGGTCTTCCAGCCTCCCTGCAGGCTTTGAACGGCCAGTCTTAAATCTTTATACAGTATACTTTATACTTTATCCAATACCATCGCCTCTTTGTCTGGGGGTTGGGTTGGAGGTAATTGTAATGAAATGCCATCATTTCGGGCTTGATGTTGGAAAGTGTTGCTTTCTTTATTTTTGGCACGTGAACCCCCCTGGTCCTCCCTGTTCCTAGTCCTGCTTAATATGCTTTATATTTTCAGGGCTTCCCTAAATCCTTTGGCCCTCTGGTCAGCTTACTTTAGCAAGACCTTGCTTTGGTGTCTACCCGTTCAGGTTTTCCTGGCTCCCGTAACCTTACAGGCTCTCCCAGCCCTAGATACAGCTGTTCGCCCCTCTCACCAACGTTCCCTCTCCAGAAGAGTCTGCTTCCCTTTCTCTGCCCTGCAGTTGATGCACCTCTAAGGTGGAGATCGAGGATCCGATCTCTCCTCTGCGGTCTTGGTGTCTGTTAAGGACCCCAGATCCACCATGGCTTCCATGTGGTTGTGCCACCAGGTGAGACTGCCCCTTCACCGCCTCTGTCTCTCTCTTGATTTCGGCTTCGTTGCCATCCAGGACACCAGCCTGCTGGGATCTTGCTAGAAATCAGCTAACTTAACATGCTGCCACCAGCTCCTCTGTCTTACAGAGCTAGGCCACTCCAGGACGTTCTCCAGTCAGAGGCTCACCTTTGCGTAGGATTTTCTCTCCTCCTTTCCAAGTTCCTCGTTTTATGTATGTCATCACAAAGAAAAGGACTGTGTCGCTCCTCTGGCTGTGGAGTTCAGGCAAGATCCAACATTACCTGAAGCCAAAGAGAATGAAGAAATTTCACTATTGGGAGAGTCCAAAACAGTGTTTCCTTTTCACATATAGGCAAACAATGTACTCTGGACAGGGAGTTCCATACAGGAATGGGAGTCCATGTGCCCAAAAGGGGAGTCTGTCCCAGTGAGGTCCCACTGTCCCAGATCCCTAGAGAGGATCTTACTTGGAGCGATTACCTCCCAAGCCTCGAAGGGGGTGGTTACCCTCTGGGGAGAAGGGACGAATAGTTCAGATCCGTCACATACTGTACATTTGGGAGACTTTAAAGCATTACAGACATTGGCTGGAGGCGGTAAAAGATGACAGTTCAACCAAGGAGATTCTTCAAAACTAACCAGTTGCAGAATGTTTGAGGAGCTGCTCCTTTTACTTTAGCACTCTCCTAGCATGTAAACGGCAGAGGTCCTACTTTTCAACAGCAACAGAATAACGACAGAAAACGAGTCTGAAATGAAATAACTACCTCTGGAAAGAAGGAAGGATGGGTCCTAAGAACCACCTTATCTTTATGAAGTACTATAAAGGGTTATTCTGAACAGAAAGCTTGACACTAAAATACAAATTGAAAAGTGGGTGTTCATGAAGCAAACCACAGGATTGGAATTTAGAATTGTAATGAAATATTGATCTTATATTGTTCTTTTGGAAATGAATTATGAAGATATAAAAAAGAAGCAAACCACAGGTCAAGTTAACAGCCCCTGACACTAGTCACTGGTGAGAGATAATTGAATCTTTGCAAGTAAAAAATGGCATGTTGTGACCGTGCGTTGATGTTAAGGGCTGAGTGATTCATTATGCCTTGCTGGTAGCTTCCAATTTAAAACTGTTCCTAAGTAAGTTGCCAAAACAACATGCATGTCCCAGACAGTTTGGGGGCAGGTTCCACTGGTGGGTAGAGATGACTTAAACCATCAGAATGGACTTCATCACCAGATTCTGCAAGGGAAAACTAACTCCAATCTGAATGTAGTCATTATCCAATGAACAACAAATTGGTATTGCACAACTCACTTGTAAAACCAAATTTGGTAACATGGACATATAGGATAGAGCATCATCCAAGTGACAATACAACTGATCCATATTCTTGTTCAACGCCAAATAACAAAGGCACGTCCATCTGCTTCTCTACTGTACACAAGTCTTTTCTTACTGATTAGATAATTTTCAAGTTTTTAATAGAGACGCCTAGATGGCTGTAGGTAAAGTCATTAGAAGCCATGCTAAAATAGTGAAATTAAGAAAGGGATCAGTGCCCAACCCTGCAATTACAAAAGAACTGGAATCAGAGGGACCATAACTGATCTTACTGCCACCAGGAAGAGGCCGGTGAGCCAATGCCTGTTCAGCCATCGGTGAGTTATCAAAATCATGCCGCAAGAATCGGAACCCCTCAATATGAGAAGAAACTTTGCCAGTACAAGAAATAGCAGATAGGTACAGAAGTACTGGGTGTGCCAAGAAAGATCGAAGGCAACCCCCATCAAATGGTCAACCCAGTCGTACACAGGCAGCGTGAAAGGGCACTCCTTGATGTACTCTGTTGCAAATAAATCCATAAGATTACAAAACTTTCAAAAAACTGTAAAGAACAATTTGCAAATGAACTTCACATTCTGTGTTTTCGGTTTGTTTCAGAAGCCCATTAGGTATTTAATAGGGATCCATGTGATCAGTGCGTAAAAGAAATGCTGAATCCGAAAAAGTCAAATATTTTTTCTCTGTAAATTTAAAAACACAAATATAAGTGGGGGGAGACCTCCTGCATAATCCCTCCACCCCCCATTCTCACCTCAAATAATGTATCACCCTAAAACCTCCCCCCACATACAATTGTGGTGAAATGCACAGTATAAACGGTAGCATTTTCAGATTCGGTATTTTGGGCAGCGGGATTATGGGGCGATACCTTTAACAGCTCGTAGTTTTTGATGCATTCATATAAAAAGGCGTTTTTTACATTTTTAAAAGATTGCTTGTGTTTGGTGCACTTGAGTGCAAGGGCGCAGTCAATATTGTTAGTAGCCTCAGCAGAGACAGCAAACCATGGCTAGTGCGAGGGGTCAGAAATGAGAGGCAGACACAGAGTTGTAATGTTTTCAACAAAATTTAATTCCTTTGCCGATTCTTTGGTGGCCTCTAAAGTTTGACTAGAGGCACAATGATTAGTAAAGGTGCTCATAATAATAGGAAAGAGCTAGTCCGGTCTGTTAATCGCCAAACTGACACAAGTATGTCGGAAAAGGAACAAGTTACTTACCTGTAACTGTTGTTCTCCAGCATGGGTCTGGCATGGATTCACATGCTCATGAATATTCCCCGTCGTCAGGCTGGGAATCCTCGGTAAAGAAAAAACCAGTATCAGTTTCGTTTCTGATCTGTCTTTCGTAGTAATAACCAATCACTGGTCTCTGCGTCATACTGACCACAGCCAATGACTGCCCTCTACCTAAGCACCGCCTCTGGCAGCCATCTTCAGATTTGGAAGCACGTGAAGTGGCAGTATGACCAAGTGAAGAGCCGCAGAGGGGTAGGCGGGAGGGTTCGCATGTGAATCCATGCCAGACCCATGCTGGAGAACAACAGTTACAGGTAAGTAACTTGTTCCTTCTCCAGCATGGGGTCTGGCATGGATTCACATGCTCATGAATAAAGAATACATAGCAGTACACACATGCACAACCACGGGAGGTGGCAAAGGCTCAACATTAAGCATCACATCAAACTTAACATTAGCATCTTACCTCCACACCAGGCTCACCTCAGGCGAACAGGTTGCGCAGCACTGCTTGGCCGACCCTGGACTCCTCCCTGGAATCCCGGTCGACGCAGTAGAATTTCGTGAAGGTGTGCGTCGACCTCCACGTAGCAGCCCTGCATATGTCCAGCAGGGGCACACCAGATAGGAACGCCGTGGTAGCTGCGATCGCTCTGGTGGAATGGGCTCTCGGACGGCCAGGCAGCGGTCGGTTTGCCAACCGGTGACAGTACATGATACAGCCGGAGAGCCATCTGGAGATGGAAGCCTTCGAGAGAGCCTTCCCCTGATTGACAGGTCCAAAGTTCACAAAGAGTTGTGACGTCTTCCGAAAACCCTTCGTGCGGTCCACGTAGAACTTCAGCGCTCTAGCTACATCCAGCGAGTGCAAAGTCCTCTCAGCCGGCGACGAAGGCGACGGGAAGAACACAGGTAACACCAAGGGTTCGTTGAGATGGAAGTCCGACGATACCTTGGGCATGAAGGAGGGGTGCGTCCTGAGCACCACCCTCGTGTCGTGGAAAGTCAAGTACGGGGCCTTGCAGGAAAGGGCCTGGATCTCTCCCACTCGTCGTGCGGAGGTGATGGCCACAAGAAAAGCTGTTTTCCACGATAGAAACTTCAACGGGGCCGAGTGCAGAGGCTCGAACGGAGGTCCCATGAGCTTGGTCAGCACCACGTTGAGCTCCCACGCCGGGGCCGGAGCCTTCACCGGCGGGAACGATCTGAACAGTCCCTTCATGAACTCTTTCACCAGACGATGAGACCACAAGGACGTCCGCCCCGTGGTTCTGGTGTATCGGGAGATCGCAGCAAGATGAATCTTGATGGACGCGTGTGCCAGCCCAGCTTTGGCCAGCGTCAGCAGGTACGGCAGTACTTGGGGGGCCGTAATCCGTAGAGGGTTAATCTTCTGTGCGTGGCACCAGACAGAGAACCTCTTCCATTTGTGTCCGTAGCATTTAAGAGTCGAGGATGCCCTGGCCTTTGCAAGAACCTCTCTGCAGTCGGCCGGTATGTCGTATCCTCCAAACTCTAGCGCTGCAGGAGCCATGCCTGCAAGTTCAGCGACTTCGGGTCGTGGTGGAGGATGGCGCCTCCTTCCCTGGAGAGTAGATCCGCGTCCGCCGGCAGCTTGATCGGCGGGGACGCTGACAAGTCCAGAAGGTCCGGGAACCATATCTGCCTCGGCCACGCAGGTGCGACGAGGATCATCCTGCACCGTGACCTCTTGAGCTGGTTGACGAGCCGGATTAGCAGAGGCAAGGGAGGGAACGCGTAGAGGAACAGGCCCTCCCAGGGGAACGAGAAAGCATCGCCCATGCTCCTCGTCTGGGGAAACCTGCTGGCGAACCTCCGGCACTTGGTGTTCGTCGCCGTCGCGAACAGGTCGATCTGGGGTGTGCCCCACTGCCGGAAGAGGCGATCCACCAGATCCTGCCGTAGTTCCCACTCGTGGCACGAGCGCAGCTCCCTGCTGAGTGAGTCGGCGATGGTGTTTTTTATCCCTGCCAGATGAAACGGCACCAGAAAAATCCCTTGGGCGACGGCCCAATGCCACAGATCCTGCGCCTCCTTGGACAGCGCTGGGGACCTGGTTCCGCCTTGTTTCCTGATGTAAAACATGGTGGTGGTGTTGTCGGTGAAGATCCTCACCACCTTGCCCTTGAGGGACGGAAGGAAGGACCTGAGGGCCCAAAACACTGCACGGAGCTCCAGGACGTTGATATGCAGGGACTTCTCCGTCGGGAGCCAGAGTCCCCTTGCGTGCAGATTTTCGGTGTGCGCTCCCCACCCTTCCAGGGAGGCATCCGTGGTCACAGTCTCTTGGTGGGCTGGGGTCTGGAAGTCCATGCCCGCTGTCAGATGCGCGCGGGTGCCCCACCACCGTATCGCTCGTCGGAAGGTCTCGTCGAGCTTGATCCTTTCCTCGAAGTTGCCCGTCGTCTGGATCCAGCGCGCATCCAGGAATTCTTGCAACGGGCGCATCCGGAGCCTGCACATGGGAATGAGGTAGATGCAGGAAGACATCATCCCGAGGAGGGACTTGATGGACCTCACTTTGGCCGCGTCGGCCACCAACATCCGTTGCACCTTGCCCAAGATGGTCCTGGTCCTCTCCTCCGACGGGGAGGCCAGAAGGGACACTGTGTCGAGCCTCGCCCCCAGAAACAGTGCGTCTTGCGCGGGCACCAGGTGGGATTTGGTGTAGTTCACGGAGAATCCCAGGTCCGTGAGGAGTTGGACGGTCCTTGCCGTGTGGACCACGGCGAGCTCCCTCGTCTTGGCGCGGATGAGCCAGTCGTCCAGGTAGGGGTAGACGTGGATCCCCTCGCGGCGCAGCTGCGCCGCCACCGGTGCGAGGCACTTGGTGAATACCCTGGGTGCCGACCGCAGTCCGAAGGGGAGGGCTTTGAACTGGTAATGACGCCCTTGGACCACGAACCTGAGGAATTTCCGGTGCCCCTTTAGGATGGGAATGTGGAAGTAGGCATCCTCCAAATCCAACGACGATAGGAAGTCCCCTTCCTCCAGCTGACCCAGGACGTGCTGGAGGGTGACCATCCGGAACTTCTGCGCCTTGATGAACTTGTTCAGACGCCGCAGGTCTAGGATGGGGCGCCATCCTCCCGTCTTCTTCTTCACGAGGAAGTATCTCGAGTAGACTCCGGAGCCCCGAAGCCTCTTTGGGACGAGTTCGATGGCGCCCTTCCTGAGCATTGCTTTTACCTCCAGAAGAAGTTGAGGGACGTGAAGTTCTTTCCTGGCCACGGGGGGGACGCGCGGGCACCTTCTCTGAAACTCGAGCGCGTGGCCCCGGGCCAGGGCGTCCAGCACCCAACGGTCGGTGGAGATGGACTCCCACACGCTGACGAAGCTCGCCAGCCGGCCTCCCACCGGGGTGCTTCGGTGGGGGCCCGACCCCACGGCCGGTTCAATCCTGCTTGGAAGTGGCCTTGCCGCCCTGACCTCCTTGGCGACGACGGCGGGGTCCGCTAGACTTGCCTCGTCCTCTGTAGGCCTCTTGCGACGACGAGCGGGCCGCTTGACGGTAGGAAGCGAAACCGCCGCCGGAACCTTTGGAGGCACCCTTGCCTCCGCTGCTCCGAAAGGGCGTCCGTCGTTGCTGCAGAACCCCAAGGGCCCGGGCCGTCTCAGTATCCGCCTTGATGGCCTGCAGGGAATCGTCCACAGTCTTCCCAAACAGGTTGTTCCCGTCGAAGGGCATGTCCAGGACTCTGGTCTGGACGTCCTGCCGGAAATCCGTAGCTTTGAGCCATCCACGACGTCTAAGGCAAACGCCGTTGCCCAACTGGCGGAACCCAGTGTCGGCGATGTCCGTCGCCACGGTGATAGCGTGGTCGGAGGCCACCTCACCTTCCTGCAGGATCTCCAGGGCCTCCGCCCTCTTGTCGTCCGGCAGAAAATCCAGCAGGGGAGCTATCTTGTACCAGAGCTCCCTGTCGTAGCGAGCCACGATAGCCAAGGCGTTGGCCGCTTTAATCGTCGTCGCTGCCGACGAGATGACTCTACGTCCCATCGCATCTAGTTTCTTTCCCTCGCCGTCCGGCGGGGAAGTCGATGTGGAGGCCGCACCCCCCCCCGCTTTCTTCCTGGCCGCCGCGGAGACGACGGAATCCGGGGTAGGCTGCGCCCGGAGGCACAGGGGGGCCGTGTCCGGGACCCGGTACTTTTTCTCGTACCGGTCTCTTCTAGCTGGCGTCGTGGAAGGGTTCTTGAGGAGGGAAAGGCCCTCATCCCAAATGTTGTCCAGAAGAGGCACCGCGAGGACCGTCTTCCTCTTGGCCTCGCGCCGCTGATAAAGGAAGCCTTCCTTTTTCTTCTCCTCAGGGCAGAGTTGGAAAAGCTCGGAAGCCCTGGAGATCATGGAGTGGAAAGATCCGATCTCGTCGGGCGGAGAAGCCCTGGTGGGAGGCGACGACGGAAAATCCTCGTCGTATGCCTCGTCGTCCGTACCCGTCGCTGCCGTGTCAGTCCCCGTATCATCCCCTCGGGTGGACGGGGAGGAGGGCTGCACGGGGCGCGACGGTTGAAAAGGAGGTGGTGGATGGATCCTTCTTTTCTTGGTAGGGGGAACACCAGAAGGCCCCGGTTCTGGATCCCCCGACGGGAGAGGTTCCTCCGTCGGTAACGGTAGCCTCGTCCTTATCTCGGTGCATAAGGACTGAATGGCCAACAAAATGGCCGCCGAGTTGTCTTGCGGCGCTGGCGGAGGGGAATCCGACGGGCGAGCAGGGGCCCCGTCGGTATCCTCGACGATGTCGTCGTCGCCACCTGCGTCGGGGTCCATTCCGACGGGCTGGCTTTCTTCCACGCCTAGGCCGTGGCTTAAGACCTCGATAAGCTCCTCTTCTGAGGTTGAGGCCGAATCTGCGACGACGCCCTGCCCCCCCTTCTTCTTCCCCACGGGGGGTTTTACGGGGGTCCTCTCGATGGGCACAAAAGAAGACTCCCTCCGAGGAGGCAGGGAGATTCTGGGCCCTGAGGTCGCCACCACTGGTGTAGCCTCCACAGGCTGAGCCAGGGCCGCCGCGACCGTTTCGATAGAGGGCTTGGTCGGATGGATCAAGGCCTTCACCACCTTAGGTGCGCTCACCGCCTTATCCTTGAGGGAGGGGGCACTGCCACGCTCCTCCTCTGCCTTAGAGCTCGACCGGGGCCTCTCCAGGAGCTTCGCCGGGTGCTCGGCCTTCCTCTTACCCGACCCAGAGCGTTGGCTCGTGGTTGATGGTGCCGGGGAGGGTGCGCCCTGCCTGACGCCCGTAGAGCCCGACCGTTCGGCGCTCCCGGTGCCAGCGGACTCGCGGTGCTTGGCCTTATGTTGGGCCCCCGTCGCCGGGGCGCCCTCAAAGGTCTTAGAAGACCGCTCGGATTTCTTTTTCTTCTCGCCAGACGGGCCCTTACCCTCCAGCCAGTTGGCGAGACGTTGATGACGGTCCTTCATGGTCCGTTCCGACATGTTGCCGCAAAACGCGCAGTCCTTCTCCACGTGCGTTTTGTCCTCATGAAGGCAGTAAAGGCAGAAAGAGTGTTCGTCCTCCTTAAAGACGTTCTGCAGCTGGCATCCAGGGCAGACCCTGAACAGCTTTCCGGGCGTCGAGCTTCCCTTCTCCTGGGCCATCTCCGAGACCGGGCCTGAGAAGCTTCTGGAGTCCTCCGAAGCGTAGCTCGACGAAATCTTCACCCTTGAGGGGCGCAGACGAATCCGACACGGGTCCCCGTTGATCGGATGTAGGATCGGTGGAGCTTGAGGCTCTTTTGACCGAAAATATCGAAGTTTTGTGAAAAAAGCGCGAAAAATAGCACTAACGCTCGAGAGCAATAGCACGAGGATCCCAACACATGAACGTGCGGTAAAAATCTGAAGATGGCTGCCAGAGGCGGTGCTTAGGTAGAGGGCAGTCATTGGCTGTGGTCAGTATGACGCAGAGACCAGTGATTGGTTATTACTACGAAAGACAGATCAGAAACGAAACTGATACTGGTTTTTTCTTTACCGAGGATTCCCAGCCTGACGACGGGGAATATTCATGAGCATGTGAATCCATGCCAGACCCCATGCTGGAGAAGTAGTTCTAGCTTTTTCTATGGGTTTTTTGCATGACAAAAATAAAATGATTTGCATGTTTCTCTAGGGAGTGTAAATGTGTGTCATTTTAGTAATACAATGGTGCAAGGTAGCATTCTGTAATGTAAAAACTCTAAACTCCCTAAATAAACAGATTCACCTTATGCAGTCTCTTATGGAGAATGCCATTGGATGGGGTATGTCTCCAGGAAACACACTTACTATGCGAAGACACCATCAGACTGAAAACAAAGATTGTCCCCACTCATGCATTTGCCTCAGCAAGAGTAAAGAAACAGAGTCACATTCTTGTGAGTGCCAATTCTCAAATCAAAGACTAAAAAGGACAAGGAGGGTATATATGTATTTATAACCGGAGATCTAAATGGAGTGGCAATTAGGATAGCTACCACATACTGCCTAAATGAGAATCAGCATAGATTCCTGGAGGATGTCCTCCTTGACCTGGCCACCACCTCACTAGGCCACCTTATGTTGGCTCGAGATATACATTTAGCAATGGGTACAAATTGGGATGTGCAAACAGGATTCTATCGGGTGGTTAACCACCCAACCAAAGATACTTTGAAAGCATTGGAGAGTCGGGGTCCAAGTGGATGCCTGGAGACATGCCCATCCCAAAGGTAAAGATTGTACTTTTTACTCACGCACTCACAGCATTTACTCCAGAATCGACTGTATATTTATGGGACAAAGTATTATACAAGAGACAATAGAAGCAGTTATTGGTGTTATTGGACTTTCTGATCATATACCCATCCCTTTAGTAATAACCTCATTGTAACAAGAACGGAAGTTGGGGCTCCGGAACCTAAATAAAGCTATATTTGCAGACCCAGTAATATGCAGCAAGCTTGATAACCAAATGCCTGTTTTATTACAATAACCAAAAATACCAGATTAGTCTAGATATTCGATTACATGTGCTGAAGGATTACATGAGAGGCATTTTCATAGAGAAATTAAAAAACTCAACTAAACCAGACAACAGGAAATTATATTACTTACAGAGAAATTAACAAAACGTGAAAACAGATACAGGGAAGTGGGGTCTCAAAAAACATTTAGGGAGTTACGAAAAGCAAATATACAACTAAATATCCCAAACAGCAACAGAGCAGAATAGAACCAAACAAAAATGTTACAAATGGGGGAAACACCGTGTAGGTTACAAGCATACAACCTAAAAGCGAGGACTATGGCTAGTTGAACAGGAGGAATTAGAAACATTCCTATTGGAATGTGATACAGAGAAATAGAATTTAGGTGGTTCTATAAAAGATTGATACACATCAGACAGGCCATAACAAGGGGTCATAGAAGCCTTCTTCCACTCATAATTCCTAACGTAAATTATGTACAGAGGGAGAACATTAACAGAAAGCTTGCAGGCGAAGAAGCACTGAAGGCCATTCAGTCATGAAGGGGAAAGCTCATGAAGAGATTAGATGGCTTCCCAAAAATGCTCCTAAAACCAATGCTAGAAGTCTTAAATTCATGTGTTGGGGCTGAGAGGGTGGGGGTACGATGGGTGAAGCTAAAATGACAGTAATACATCAAGCGGGGCACAATCCAGAATACCCCCCCTATTGTAGTCTTAAATATTGACCCAAAAATGTATGCTAAACGTTTGACTGCAAGATTGGAAAACGTACTACCAGATATCACAGGGATCGAGCAATTATACTTTACAGCCAAAAGACAAGTATCAGGTAATGCTAGGAGGGGTATAAGCTTGGTTGACATCACTGATGGAAAGACACGGCATGCGGTTTTACTAGATCTAGATGCTACAAAAGCATTTGAATCCTTTGAATGGCTCTAGGTACTTTTAAGTGTAGATTCAGACTTGACGATTAATTTATTAAAGGGTTTTTGTGCACTGTATTTAAACCCCATAGGAAAGAGAATGGTTGACGGCTCCTTATCCAAGAAGTTTGCTATCACAAGGGGCACAAGACATGTGCCTGCTCTCTACTCTGTTTGCCCTAGCCTTAGAGCCACTGGCGAGCGGTGATCAATGTGGAGCCAGAGATTAAAAGGCATCGTCTATGCAGGGACTTTCCACAAGATCACACTGTTCACAGATGACATTATACTCTCTTTGGCTTCACCACATACCTCCCACTATACTTCCCCAACGTCTCTATTATTTTCAAGTATTAACGATTTATCCACAGTAGTCCTACAGAATATCAGCAAAATCACTCTAGGGAAATTTGAGGGTTGGGAGACCCGAATATTGCAAAAATTCTACCAAGCGCCCAGCTGAACACCTTCAGAGAAAGGGTGAATGCATCTAGTACAAAGAGTTGGAAAAGTCTTGATAAAGACATAATGAGGAAACCTTTGAGATGCATGATATGGCTCCCGGAAAGGAATAGAACCATAGCTATGTATGAATTACCGACATAAAAACTATTTTGAAAATGTGGAGTGGGTTTGTACTAAAAATGCATTCACATTCCCAGGGCCAGACAATGCTCATACCCCAATCATTATAATGTACAACCCAGAGTTTACTCCTGCCTATAAAGGAGTGTTTCAGAAGTGGAAAACAGAAGACAGACTTCTTAGGCCAACTGCTTATATGAGGCCACATTAGATCATTCGAAGACAGCAAAGTAACTTCCAAAGTCCCTATTAGATACTGGCAACAAAGGAACTTAACAAAGAAAAAAAGCAAGTATAAGACCCCTAACTAACCTGAAAAAAAATTCTATTCAATCCCGGATTGTAAAGAGGCCTAATATTTAAAATGTATAAATACTCAAGTGATGCAGGATAACCAGCGTATGTAGAACCTCGTGGGGGGGAAAAGAACTATGAGGGGAATAGTTTAGACTTTTGAAGAACAATGGGAGAAGATCTGTTAGGTGGTGAAAACAACTGCAATTAGTGACCAACACTAAGAGCTTGTATACAATTTCTTTTAGCAAGCTGCTATCTTACACTGGAAAAAAAGAAATACATGAATAAAAAAAAGACAGGGATATGTGGAATGGTTGTGGGAAGGCAGGAACGTATCGGCATGTCTGGTGGAACTGCCCGAAACAGAACAAATATTGGGAGTAATAAGTGAGATGCCAGTGTAAAGTCGCATGAAATCTAGAGGTATGACCGATTGGCATGATTGAGGGGAAAAACGGTTTTACGAGAAAACAAACTGTCCAACAAATGCTGCCAATGGGTATAATTACATTAGCATCCCAATTAAATTAACCAAATATACCGACTGTGGAGAAAAATGTGGAATTTCCTAATATTTCAAACTATTACACTCATGTTAGAGAACGCAACAAAACGATCTGTATACCTTTCTTTCGGCACGCTATAAATAAAAAAATGAAATAAAAAAACCTATGGAACTGCACTCTCAATTATGTTAGGGGCACCAACTTAGACTTTTTATACCCCAACAGCCTGAGCACTGAGGCTTTTGGACAGCGTCTAGAAGCCCAGACTGGAATACACTAAGACGAGTGGATGCCAAGATCTAATATAGAACCTATCAGATGGACAGATACTAAATGTGTTCAGACATATCTACAATGAAACAATACTCATTACATTGCACAGTCATACACAGTGGTGGGGAAGAGGGCGATACGTGAGGGATGTTAGTTTAGGATTGTTCTTCTATTCATTAACAGCAATATTGGATGTATTTGTAAGTGATATCCATAAAGGGGGTGTTTTTGTTGTATTTTTTTCTTGGTAAAATCTCAATAGATGCACAAGATTTAAAAAAAGGAAGGAAAAAACAACAACCACCTGCACCATAAAATAAACTCCAAACAAAAACAGATTATCACCTCAGAAGTAGTCAGTCCTCTTTCACCCAGATCACAAGGGATGACGTGATCGTGATAGCCAAGATGATGAAGGCGTCGAGAGAGACCTTTCACCTTGTCCAGCCTCAATCAATAAATAAAACGCATTCCCTGATGGACACCATTGCAGGGTGATGCAATACCTACCAGAGCAGAGGGAAAGTACCCATGCAGCTAATGAGGTTGACTATCACCTCCCTTCTTAATGGAACACAGGCAGATAATTACGGTCCTGCAGTCACCCTATCTATAACATACTGTTTAAAAGTAAGTGTGGAAAATGCTGTATCTAAACAGGTCAAATCCTACTCCTCCTCCACGATCTTTAGTCATCATACTTCCATCTCTCATCGTACGATACCGTAGATCACAGACTAGTAAATTAAAAAGCATACAAATACAATATGTTTAAATGGACCAAGTCTTGGTTGCATACCATCTTCCTCATAGAGTGAACACAGTCAGATGAATTAACTACAAGAATGGCCCATTTGTGCCAACATGTGTTTCACTCATAGATCCTCATTCATTATCATAGGCATAATAGTGAGCTTCCTCAGGGCTAGCGGTGTGTATTGCCAACATTCTATAACTCCTACATATTTACATTCATATGTGACAATACAGGGTAAAATAATATTTATAGGAATCCAAAAAAGAAAAACTGATTTTTAGTTATTTCAATTCTTCTTCTTATTTTGTGTATGTATTTCAAATGCACACTAGTGAAGAATATCCAATAATTATTTTCCAAAGTTTCCAAATATCTCTCCATTTAATCAGTTCAATTCTGGTTAATACGCTTAATTAATAACTCTGAAAAACCTGCTGGGAGATTTCCTATTTTCTATGGAGTCTCCTCAAATGTTTCTACAAGCATAATTGTGTTCATTTGCCTTTTGATAGGATGCACATTTCACTCCTATAAAGTGCCAATTAATATATTTCAATCAATTTGCAAAATGATAATTTGTCATTCAATATTCATCAACAAAATCAATATTAATAATATAGTACCTCTTCAAGTATGTCAGAGCTTGCGCTTCTTTGTAGTTGAATGTATTTCTTCTCTTAATCTTTTTCAGCACCTGTTAATAAGCAACAGTAATTACTTAAGATATGTTCCTTTGATCACATTTTGTTCAGTTTTCTATCTTGCAAAACATATTTCATTATTTCTCCTAATTCCTAATGTACCCGATTTCAACAATTTTAGAGCATGGCGTGTTCCCCCAGGCTTCAGCATGTTCATGTGGTTGGGCGCCATTCTGGACGTCTTATATGTGGGTGATTAAGAAAGGGAAAGAGGACTCCTTATGCCTTGCAGCTTATGTTGTTCTCTTCCACCATCTTGCAATGGTGAATTGCGATCATCTTTACCTGTAGAAACTCTTTGTAATACAAGTTGCTATTCAATCTCCAAAAACGTTTAGTAAATGAAAAGGTTTATATGGCACTATGTCCACCGAGATATGCCATTCACTACAATCCATTCTCATCTTTTATGTATTATTACTAAATGCCTTCAACTCTTTTATTAGCACAGACTTGAGGTAGACTTCCAGTATAATCCCAAATTCTTTGCATGTGGAATGCCCCACTGCCACTATGGCTATTTAAGTACTATTTTCAACCACTGGTAGACATTGGAACCTAGAGTAACCTGCACGCTGACAAAAGTGTTTTGTCTACCTTGACACAAAAAGGATGGTAGAGGCCATATCCCAGAGTACAGCCATCATTCAGGATTGTATGGAAAAACAAAACATCTGCTTAAAACAAGAGTGATTTGGCAAAAGTCCATTGTTGGGCGTTCTACTGTGCGATTTTATGGGACCCCTAGATTTTTTTTTTGCTCACCTCCCCTTTAGTTCTTTAGGCCCATGTATCTTTATGGTAGCCATTGGGGCATTTAGGAATTTGACTTAATTGTGTCATAAGCACTTGTTTTGTAGAAAAGTGACAGTCTCAATTGTTTATCCCGGTCAAGGATTAATCAATAAATTCTATGAGAAACAGCAGAATACCTGCTGTGCGAGGAGACTATTTTGTCCGCAGGTGTGATACTCTTACTAAAAAAATCCAGATATTCACAAATTTTCCAATAAATCAACCTTTAATGGTTTAATTTTGCATTGGACGGCACTCTCAAATTAACACTGTTTAAATTGAATGTTATAATACAAAATTGAAGGTGTGCAGTCAAAATGTCGAAAAAAAAGTCGAATGTTTTATTTTTTTATTTATATGTATTTTTTGGGTTTGGTAAGTAAAAAAAGGGGTAAAAATAAAAATAAATACAAAAAAGGGGGTTTGGGGGAACCCCCCCATTTTGAAAAAAAAAAAGGTAATAAAAAAGAAATTCGACCTTTTCTTTCGACATTATTTTTTCTATATTTTGACTTTCGACATTATTGCTTTCGATTTAATGACAACCAAATTGAACCATTAAAGGTTGATGTACTGGAAATATTGTGAATATCTGGATTGTTTTAGTAAGAGATTCATACTATATGTGCTGATTCAAACTTAGTTGGCTATGAACTTTCTGACACTCAATGATGGGATAACTGAGTTGTTAATTGTGCGATCAGCCCAAAGTCTAGGAAACCTGGATGAGAAATACGGACAGTTTACAATCGCAGAGTGACATATTCCGGTTGCTTCATCTGTTAAGACGTTGGGAGTCCCTTTGGACTCAAACCCAACCATGAACAAACATGTAGCGCATATGAGATCTTCCTGTGCCTGTGTCACCAAATTGCTTAGGCAAATTAGGCCCGGTCTGTTACCAATCTGTCGGCCGTGGCTGCTGGCACCACAAAAGCCAATCTTAAATCCTTGCAGGTTACTCAAAATAGTGCTGTGAGAGCAAAGTGTGGTTTGGGCAGGATGGATCGTATCACTGAGGCCAGAAGATCACTCCATTGGCTGCCTGTCCAACACAGAATCTTATGTAAAATTATCTGCCTTACACATAAAAGTTGTGCAGGTAAAGCTCCTGCTTACTTGTCGGGGCGACTACATGACTCCCCTGCCGTTAGGTCCCTACGATATAATGGGAATAACCAACTCCACCCTTCATTTTAAACTGAAAGCATTTGAAGGAGCAAGCTTCAATGTGTGTGCTCCCAGTCTCTGGAATGATTTACCTCCTGCTATATGAGAATCTCTTGTTTTTCACATTTTAAGAAGGCTATAAAAACTAACTTTTAAAATTTGAATGACTAATATATACACCTCTGTTCTGATCTTTTCTGGTTCTGATTCCTGCTCCCCTAATGAATTGTAGCCATTTTGTTTTGTTTGCGCACTAAGACCTTTGGGCGGGATGCAGGTTAAAAATAATAGTGTACACCTGTACCCCTGTCTGCTGTATCAGTAGCCTGATCAGCAGCACCTGATCTCTAATGGCACAGAGCAGGTTGAGGTCACAGGTCCCCATCTGACAGCTGCAGTTACAGCCAAGTCTCTTAACACAACTTAACACAGCATTCTTTCACCCTTGCATCCTTGTGAATGTAATATGAGATATACAAGGATTGAGTTGCATCAGTTCAAATTGCAAGCTACTAGAGCTATAAAAGCCACTCACCACCTAAATTATATACATACAGACAGTACACCATTTCTTGCTTGCCAGGAGTCCATTATCACTAGCTAATGGCAAGTACAAATGTTGCACTCTGCGTTCTAGTTTTCTGCCTCTCTTATCTGTGTGCCATTCAATATATATATTAGAATATTAGTTATAATTATATGTTAAAATATTGTATGTGTTTTTTGGATTTCTTTATTTTTAGGGAGGGTTTTTCCTATTTTACCTAAGCTCAAGGTGGCTAGCAGCCGCAGATATATTTTAATGTCGAGGTTCAATGTTCCTGCTTAGGACAATGGCGCCGTGGTTAGGTTTGGACAAGGTGTGCCCATGCGGCCTAGGGCTTAGAGGGGATTTTATGCATGGTTTAATGGATTGCACATTATTTGTCAAATTGAAAAAACAGTGGCTAAGTCCCCATCTTATTAAGAATCAAGTTAGGACTCGAGAGGATGCTATGGGCTTTTTTATGACTAGTGTTGACTAGAGGTTTTTAGTAGAATCTGCCTATTTTTATTAAGGACGCTTTAGATGTAGTTTACAGATTAATGTCCTCAGGGATCTCATTCTTTTGTCTTATGTTTCTATGCAGGATGTTTATTGTGCATTAAATGTCGTATTTTGTTTTTATGTAAGTACTGTGATGAAAAGGTGTTTTCAATGGCTCACGCTGAATAAAGAAATGTATACCTTATTTTGGGGCACAGTATGCCCAATGTCCTTTGAATGTCAAGGTTTAAGTTGTTCAGAAGCATTTAGTTGTTACCATTTCCTGCTTATTGGGTTTGGGGATCCAAACGATACTAGTAGTCAATAGTTGATGAACGGTCCTTTTTCCTTCAAAGACCTAGAGACTGGGTTTCAGCTTGCATTGATTTTGCCCACCTCCTATTTGAAAAAATGAGAAGTAAATATACTGTTCCCTTACTTATGTTCTTACTTATGTTGAGAAATTTTAAACAAGGTAGGACTTTTCTATTTGTACTTATACCCCAAAAATGCTTTTGCCCTATAAAATAATCGAAACAATGTATTAGAATGTGTACATCAATGGCACAACCTAATTAACATGCAGTTGCAAGACAAGTATCACATATATAAAGTAGTTATCATTCATCCGTGTCCCACAAACCTATGAAGCTAATCCACTAAACTAGGCACCGTCTACAAAAGCACATTGTGCAGTGCTGCACAATACAATTCAACAAACAGTGAGTGGTCAACTTGTTACAACGTTTTTGTTATACAAAGTGCAAAGTCAGTGCAGTATCTTTAATAAACATTTAAATAATGCATAAGTAATTCATTCAATGTATGTACCCAGTCCATAAAGCATCTTTTTGACCACAGTCATGTGGTTAGTAAATTATGTTTGCACTGCCTGACCTAGACACAGCATTCAGTTAGGCCTTGTATCTCATCTTTTATAAGTGTTGCATTTATGACACATTTACGCTTCTGGAATCCATTGTAATCATTTAAGTATTGTTTTCATGTGTTTTATAGACATTCATTTTAAAAGAGTATCAATTGTCTTTTGTGAATTGTACGCAAGCTTGATTCCTTTTAAAATCCTAAATGAATGTGTTACTGACGCATTGAATGTGTTAGAACCTTGGATATCTGGAAGTTAATTGTATTGAAATTAGTCAATTCATAAAATGAAAGACATGTTTTGGTCATCTGATTTGTAAACTATGATAAAAAAAAATTAAATGGGATCCTAAATTGGACTGCCTCTGATGTTCTTGCATCAAGGATTTACCAAGGGCCCACATTCAAGTTGCAAGTTAAAAGCCAGCAATAACAGTCACTTGCTACCTCAATTCACTCAACAAACACAGTTAGAGCTCCAGATAAGATTTTAAAGTGGGAGTAGTTTGGTCCCTACTTTTTAAATTTGGGAGTGAGGTGATTTTTTAGGGAGTAAAACTAGTAAGTCCCATTCCCAGTTGGAGTATTTAATAAGTGAGTACAAATATGTTTTACCTGCAAAATAGAAATGTTTTGAAAGAAATATTTCCCTGCATCAAGTTATTCATGCACATTAAAAAAGGTATATTTTTTGCTGTTCAGATTAGGCAGTAATAGTGCAGCCTTTTCGTATGGCACTGTGTTTACTACTGGTCCAAACAAATCCATGGAGCTGTGAGGATGAAAGTAGGGGGACATGCTCTGATGGCCCAGTTTCCCATTTTTGTAGGGAGTATTTGTTCTGCCTATTTATTATTTTTTGGCAGTTTTAGCCTATTTTTATGAAGTAAAAGTGTTGGATAATCTGTAGGGCTGTAAACAGTGCATAGAGTCAAGTATCCTTGGCCAGTGGCTAGTGTGGAGTGCACATTTTGCACCCTGCTACAATGTAATGAAGAATTTTTGATTTGAAGTAAAAGGAACAATCGCAATGTATTTTTTGTCAGTCTTTAGAGTAAACAACCCCTGATGAACGTCTATGCATTCACAACCGAGGAAGGATAGACATATGTATATGTTGGGTGATTACTTAGATGGGAAAGATGACCATCTAAATGGTGAATACTCAGATGGATTTGCAGTCCATGCAGGGTTTTAGTGATTTAGTTGTCTTGGTTAGAATATTCATTGATGATCGAGCACGTTCATGGCCGTCGGTTTTAGGTAGTGTTTGATTGTAATCATGTACATTTTATGGATGATTGTAATTGATTAAATGAGATGTGTCAGGAGCAAGCCCCTACACTAAAGACACCATGTGCCAAACCTAAACAATATACACTAATTCCTACGGAACCACAGAAACTACCTAATATAACCAGAGTATCTGGAGTGCTGATAAATGCAAGGTGTGTAGTGGCTCATGCCACAAAAATAGCTGACATCCTAACTTCTGACGACCTAGACTTCCTAGCGGTTACGGAATCCTGGCTGCATGAGGCAGCGGGCCCAGCCCTCTCATTAGCTATACCTGATGATTATCAATTAATTAGAATGGACAGACAATGCCAGAGGAGGTGGCTTAGCTATTATAGCCTAAGCTAACCTCGCCCAAAGATTCTCCACCCTACCCCAACTAAAGTCATGTGAACTACTCGCCACCAAATTCCCCATATCCCATTGCCGTACCTTAACTATCTACCTAATTTATAGGCCACCAGGAACCATCGGCACATTTGAAGAGGACCTATCTAGCCTCCTAGCAAATAATACCAAAGACTCCTCTCAATTACTTATTCTGGGCGACTTTAACCTAGGATTCAATGATCCAGAGGACGAACAAGCCCTAGCAATAGCAACAATGCTCACTGAACATGGCCTAACCCAAAATGCCCTCTCTCCAACTCATGACAAAGGTAGGACTCTAGACTGGGTGCCACCCTGAACTGCAAAAAAGAAATTATCCGCATGAAAAAAGATCTCTTCAACTAAAGAATCTCAAATGCCAGTTCCAATACTAAGGAATTGTTTGTGATCCTTCGAGAATTAGAACCACCCATACCTCCACTGGACAACATACCTAAAGACAAACAATGGTGCACCAGCATCCAAAACGCCTTAGCCAACAAAATTACAACACTTCAAATTAAAATTGGCAAAAATGAAACCCTTGCCCTCTACTGAGACGCCAACTACCAGCCCTACTAAAGACACAGCACTGTTTAAAATTTCCAAAGTATCCATTCAGGAAACTGAAAAAATTATCGCATCCCTGAAGCCTTCTAACTGTAAAGGTGACAACTGCCCCTCCCAAATAATCAAGGATGCTGCAAGAGATTTAGCCCCCTTCATCTCTAAACTAATTAATCCCTCCTTCTCATCTAACAGTGTCCCAAACAACCTAAAAGAGTCCTGGGTTTTATCTCTTCTCAAGAAACAAACGCTAGACCCTTCCATCCCTACTAACTATATGCTTATTACCACGGTCCCCTTCCTCCTCAAGATAATAGAGTAGCCTACCTTCAAATTCAGAATTATCTTGAGGCTAACCAGCTCTTGGGCTCCCGCCAATCCGGATTCAGACCACAACATGGTACGGAGATGGCCTTAATTGACCATAAGGTACAAATTGACGAGCTCAACGACAAAGGAAACATTGCCATGCTGCAACTCCTTGACCTGTCGGCAGCCTTTGACTTGATAGACTATGCAGTCAGTCTTATGCAAATACTTAGCATCGGCTGCCCACTTTTTGAGTGAAGCCATAGCCTGTGTACAATCATTCTTAGACAACAGAACTATGCAAGTCTTCTCTACTTCGGCATCAGCAGACCCAATCCAGACAACATGTTGCGTCCCACAAGGCTCTTGTGTCTCGCCAACTATGTATAATATATTTACCAAGCCCCTATTTGACAAATTGGACTGACTGGGTGTCACCTACACGAACTACGCACATGACACGCAGATCCTCATTCCCCTTTCGGGCAATTTCGTCACCGATAAGGCCTTGATAAATGAAATATACATCCTCATTCAGGCATGGATGGCAACTCATGGCCTCTGCCTGAATGGTGATAAAACAGAGATCCTAAATCTTGGCTCTGCCACCAATCTAAAAAAACTTCACACTAATTACGCTGCCTTCAACATCGATGGCAACATAATCACAGTAGCCAAAGAAGTGAAGACGCTAGGCTTCTACGTTGACTGTACCTTAACATTGAGAAAACAGGTAAACTCCCTGGCTTCATCCACCGCCTATACCTGTAAACGTATTAGATCATGTAGGCCATTCCTAACACAAGCTAGTTGTATCATCTTAGTTAATGCCCTAATATTATCTAAACTTGACAATTGCAACGCCCTATATCTAGGAGCCAATAAATACATCATGAACAATATCCAGACACTGCAAAATAATGCCCTTACAACGGACTTGAATTTACCGACCAGAGAACATATATCCAATACAAGAAGAGACCATCGCTGGCTTAAAATTAGCGATAAGATCCTCCTCAAAACAGTCACTCTTTTTTAATTTTTTTATTGATTTTATTTCAACAACCAACACAAACCAAACTTACAGTGCATGTAATATTGTGTTTCTCACCCCTTCCCACCCACCCTTCCGAGCCTACTCTCCTTCACGTTCGGTTTCTTCGTCTTGCAGTAGGGATTCCTTATCTATGGTTTCTGTTGGATCCCGGTCACTTGACCCGTCATGCATGGGCCCAAATAATTCAGCTATTAGTTGTTTCCAAGCTATCAAGGTTCCAGCCTCCTCCTCCCCCCCAACATTACTTGCTTCTTGGCATACTACAGTTTCCGCCTCTGCCCATTTCTGTAGATCCTTCCACCATACTTCTATTCTTGGTATATGACATGCTTTCCACCCCATTGCAATTCTCCTCTTTGCTAGTTCATACGCCAGGTCTTTCAATTTACTCACGTGCTTGAGTTTACGTGGTCTACTAATCCCTCCTATCAGGCAAGCCTATAACGCTCACCTGGTATCCACGGGGACGTCACTCAGCCTGTTCTGACCTCTTACGACCTCGAACCCTTCCCTGGAGTCTACTCGACTGGAGACTGGGCCTGAAAAACAGGATTGGTAGAGTTTAACTCCCTATTGTCTCTGTGTACTTGAACCCCTTCTTCCCCGGGGTCCAACCCTTCCCTTTGATCCACAGCTCACCTTGTTTTCTTGGAAAGTGTGCCCTCCGTCCTGCTTTCAGCGGAGGGGCGCGTTGATTGATGCGGGCTCATTGCTGCCTAGTTACTTCACTGGCAAGAATCCGACAGGTAAGTATAAGGAGTCTTTTGAACAGTTCTCTAACTTCGTTCCTTTCCTTCCTTAGATGATGGCCGGCATCCGGGGATGGCGACGTGCTGCTGAGATGAGTAGCGCTGAAGGTGAGTGAGAGCACGATGCGCGATGCGACCCTTCGTATTTGTATTGAACTGAGTTCTTTTTCTGTGTCTTTTAGGTGCCGCAACGTTTTCAGCGTGGATGCCGGTTATGAAGAAGAAATGCGGTGAGTAAGCGCGCTATGCGGCCCCTCTAGATGTTTCCACAATAACCAGGAGTGTCTTTTCCCTCTTGCAGATGGATGAGAAGTTCCGGAGACAGAATTCCCCCAGAGCGGCTGGGATTCAGGTAAGCGTTTGAAGCTCGTACAGTCTTTAAAAATAAGCGAAGATTAGCTGAATGCTTACTAATGCCTTTTTTCTGTTCTTTTCCCTAGGAAGTTTGTTTGTTTGTTTGTTTTATTCACTTTTTATGCGCGCCAGACCCAGGGGTAGCAGGGCGCAGTGGCAAGAAAATGCAAAGCTTACAGGTTACATCAAAGCATAACGTACAGTATAAATACAGTTGAAATTGACAAAGTATACAAGTTTGCGAAGGTTAATCCAATTACAGGTTGCAACCAGGCAGATGTGCAGTAGAGAGAAGACTGTGTGGTCATGGGGCACATGTAATTACAAGTATAAATGGGAAACAGGTGATACAAAATATACACAGGTTTGAGAGCGGGCAGTAGGGTAGTAGAAGGGGACACGGTCGAGTGAGATCAGCTGAGGTTAGTCAGGTGAGGAGTTGGATGACATTTTATGGATGACATTTTTTCTAAAGCGGAGGTAGGGTACGTCTGCTCTCAGGTCTTGAGGTAGTGAGTTCCAACTCTTTGCCGCCTTTACCTGAAAGCTATTACCACCTATCGTCTGTAGTCTAAAGTTAGGTATGGTCAGGCAGTTGGAGTTGACAGCTCTGGTCGGTCTGGAGGATGTTCTCCTATGGAATTTGTCAATCAGGTATTTGGGGGCGGAGTTATTGAGGGCTTTATGGGTCAGGGATAGCATTTTAAGTGTTATTTTGTTCTCAATGGTCAGCCAGTTGTGACGGCGTCTGGCGGCAGAGATGTGGGATCTTTTGTTTATGCCTAGTGCTGCTCTCAGGGCATTGTTTTGTAATATTTGTAGTCTTTGCGTTATAGTTTTATTTGCTCCGGCGTAGAGAGCGTTGCAGTAGTCAATCCTGGATAGTATTAAAGCTCTAGCCAGGATTAGGCAGCTCTTGTTGGATAGGAACGGTTTACCGGCTCTTATTAGTTTGCACGTGTAAGCCGTGGAGGAGGCAAGGGATTTTAGCTGTTTGTCGAGAGATAGGGTGGAGTCAAGATAGAATCCCAGGGTTTTTACGTCCTTGGACACTTGGATGATATTCCCATCTATGTTAAATGAGGAGAATTCCTGACCTAATTTTTTAATATTAGTTTGAGTGCCCAGGATAATCAACTCTGTCTTATCATCGTTCAGACAGAGGCCATGGGTGGCCATCCAGGCCTGGATGATAAGATATACCTTGTTCAGTGGCGTGCCGGGATGGAAATGACACTGCCGAAGATGCCCGCAGAACAGAAGGAGCGATGAATGATGGGCAGAAGCGCCGCAAGGTAAGGCTGTTCCTAACAGTGTTCTTGTTCTTGCAGGACCTGAGCGCAGAAGAAAGATACAGGCCTACTGGAGACCGATCCGAACACGGCGAGTGTCACGCTGCAGGTGCAGAAAACACAAAGCATGTTTCTCAGCCTGGGCGTGGCTTAAATAGTCTCTGGGTATCCCAGGTGTCTCTGGGTTGAACCACACCCAAAAGACTAGACTGCACATGCAGTTCTGGGAACCGAAATATGTGGGGGCATCCATCTTGTCCCCATCAATGCACTACAAGTCCAATCCCCATTGTTATCCTATGGGAGTGAGTGAGCCTGGTGCCACAAGCGCCAAGTCTGACTCCAAGTGGGTCTTTGGAGGGATGGAGAGGCCCTTGAGGGCCATGTAGGTGATCGTGGCATGGCTCCAGCCTGACATCTTGGAGGGCTGGGGACATGAGGGGCAGGAATCATGACAAGCCCACACTGTATCTACCTCTATTTTAATCCCTTTGTCTTCCATCCTATGTGCTTTTCTCCCAGAAATCTCTCTATTATTGGGCATGACCAAAACATGTGTACCATTCCGGCATTTTCTTCGTCACATTTGGGGCATGATTGTCGTCCTGCATTTTTAAATTTGGCTATCCTTTGGGGCGTCATATACGCCCTTTGAGTGATATATAAAATTGTATCTGTTGTAATCTAGCATTTCTTGACACTTTTTTGCGATATCCCTGGGCAACGCTCCCACATCCCATCACTCACTGGGGCACCCACTTCCTCTTCCCAGTCTTGCCTAAGTCGTACCACTTCCTTCTCCACTTTGGTCATCATCCGCTCATATTCTTGATATTTCATGCTCCCCTTACAGCGCCTTACACCATGTCATATATTGTGTCTATGGCGACATCCAGTTCATTTGCTAGTATTACTTCAGGCCCTGTCTCTTTAATTCACTGCACCATCCTATGATATGTGATATACTGCCCCGTATGTAAGCCCGTTTCCTCCACCAGCCCCTCAAAATCCCTTATACTCCCCTCTTTCCATATATCGCCTATCGTCGCTATCCCCACAGGCTCCCAGTGCTTCCTAATCATTAATCTTAGTTGCTTTTCTTTTCCTGACAGAGCGACCAATGGAACCTGTGGGAAACACGGGGACGGGCTATCCATTATCTGACTAGCTCTCCGCCATATCTCCCACCCAAGTGCCATCATTCTTTGGTGCCCTTCCATATCCGATCTAGGCAACCACATCATTTCTTTCAGGAAGAATGGGGCGCAGACCAGTTGGAACAGCCTGGATTCAGAGGCCGGCTCCTCAGAAAGCCATTTAGCTACATATTGAAGTTGACTTGCTATGTAAAAAAATTCATAGTTTGGTAATTCTATACCCCCTTTCTCGTGTGGGTTTTGCAGCTTCCAAAGGGCCACTTTGTTCCTTGTCCCCTGCCAGAGGAATTCCCTGCATATGCTGCTCATCCTAGCAAAGATCGCCTAGGTATCAAGTATGGGATGTTCCCAAAATAGTGCAACAGTCTTGGCAGGACCACCATTTTAAACATTGCCCCTCGTCCCATCATCGCCAAGGGAAGCTTCACCCAGAACCTCATACTATTTTCAATATTTCGGATAGCTTTCTCAGTGTTGTATTGATGCTCTGCTTCCACCGTATGATATATATCTATCCCAAGATATCAAAACGTGCTGACCTCCCATGGTATCTGGAGGATCGGTAATTGCTCTAGCGGGATCCCTTCATACCTACCCAGTGGAAATACACAAGACTTTTTGGGGTTCACAGCTATGCCTTAACGCATTGCAAATCGCTCCATCACTTCCAGGACATACTGTAGGTTTTCGTGCGGGTAGCGTAGATACAACAGCATAACATCTGCGTACAAGGAAATTAGTGCGGTTCCCTATTTACTGCTACCTTAGGTATATTGCCAGAGGCTCTAAGGCCAAAATGTACAGCATGGGGGACCACGGGCATCCCTGTCTAGTGCCTCTACTAAGTTGCCACCTCTCCGATATAACTGCCCCTGTCTTCACCCTGGCCAGCGGTGCACTATATAGTAATTTGGCCCATTTGAGATACCCCGGTCCTATTCCATAATTTGTCAGAGTTGCAATCAGCCATGGCCATTTGACCGAGTCGAAGGCCTTTATTGCGTCCAGTGAAACTATTGCCATCTCACCAGTCTCCCCGTTGGCATGTTCAATGACTCGGTGGAGTCGCCTGAGATTGTTGAATATGTTCCTGTTGGGGACATAACCAGTTTGGTCGGGGTGTATTAATTTATTAATGACTCTCCTCAATCTATTTGCCAGGACCTCCGTCAATATTTTACTATCCTGGTTCAACATCGACAGGGGTCTGTAAGAGCCGCACTCACAGCCAGGCTTGTTAGGTTTGGGGAGCGGTATGATGATCGCCCCTCTTAGGGTCTTCCGACTTCATATGCCTCATTGAGCATCTCTAAGAGCGGGGGGGGTACCTCATTTTTGTACATCTTATACAAATGGCTGGGAAGTCCATCAGACCCCGGGGTCTTACTAGTGGGTAGCTGCCTCACCACTTCTTCCAATTCCTCTAGAGTGATCGGTGCGTCTAGCTCCTCTCGCTCCTCAGCGCTAATCTGCGGCAATCCAATATCCTCCAGTGTTTCACTTATTTCCTTGCTGTCACTTTCCTCTGCATCTCCATACAGGATACAGTAATAATCTGCAAATTCTTGATTAACTCCCTCCTGAGTGTCTACTATACTTCCATCCTCTTTCGCTATCATCCTGATTGTTGGTCTGGGAGTCTCGCTTTTGTATAGCCATGCCAGAACTCTCCCTGGTTTGTCCCCCCCTGCATGCTGCCTCTCTATTTTTTGTAGTTGAGGTTGCACAGCCTTCCCCAATATCCCGCGCATTTCTGCTGCCGCCTAAGTATTGCTTAATTATCTTCTTTAGTGTTACCTCCCCTTTTCAATGCCATTTCTAGCTCTGTTTCCACCCCTTGTAGTTCCGCCAAGATCCCACCTTGTAGCCTCTTGGATTTGGCTATAGCTATCCCTCTCACTACTACCCTAAAGACTTCCCAGAGCACACCCACTGACTCCACGTTGCCAGTATTTGTCTCAAAATAGCTAATTTCTTCCTCTCTCATGTCCTCCCTAAAAATGTTATCCTTCAACGCCTTTGCTCGGAGGCGCCATGTCGGTATCTTCGCTCTCAGGGGTCGGTATTGCCATACTAATATCAGCGGCAAATGGTCTGAAAGGTCCCTCGCTTTATATTTTGTCTGCGCTATTTCTGTCATCAGTTCATGCGTGACAAACACATAATCCAGTCTGGTGTGTAGATTCTGGGGGGCTGAATAATGCGAGTATTGTCTATCTTGTAGATGGTGTGACCTCCATGCATCCTCTAACCCGAAATCCGCTAACAGAGACTGCAATGTCCTGGCAGCTGGGGTTGGTCTGTCTATTTTGGTGTCCGATCTATCTATTTTCGGGTTTAGTACACAATTAAAGTCTCCTCCCCAGATCACTGCCCCCCCCAGGCTCACGCTAGGTTTGCTATATAGGGTTCTGAAGTATGCCACTGTATCCTGATTCAGGGCGTATGTATTTATAATACATATTTCCTTGTTTTTCACCAACCCCTTTATTATTACCATCCTCACATCTGGCTCGACCGTGGAGTGCAGTAACTGAAACGGTACATGCGGTGCGACCCAGGTAATCACCCCTCTAGCATAAGCTGAATGTGCTGCGCACACAACAGTCCCTCTCCACTTCTTCCGGACCACCTCCAGTTTTTCTTGCGTTAGGTGAGTCTCTTGCAGCAAGGCTATGTCTATTTTCTGCCTGCGCAAATACATCATAACCTTATTTATTTTTAAATAGCTATTGAAACCTCTAACATTCCAGGTAACTACTTTAAGTTCTCCCATAACATATCCGGGTCCCACTCCTCCCTCCGCAAGTACAGGCCAAGCCTCAGTTCTTCCCTCCTTTCATGTAGGCTCGTTCCCCAATACAAACTTCCCCTAACTATTAACTCTTCCCCTTCACCCCACTCTCTCCCAACCTCCTCCCTTCCCAACCCCATTACACTCCCCAACTCTTCCCCAACTCCCCCCCCTCCCTTCCTCACCCCATCTTACCCCGCCTCCCCAACTGTTGCCCAGCTCCATCCCTGGATCTCAGGCACCCCCGCATCTAGCCCTTTTCCGGCAGTTGCCTTACTTGCGGCTCAGCAGGTAGATGTCACCCTAGTGGCGGTCCTGCTATTCTAACTCCCGGGGGTAGGTTGTCTCCATCCCGTTACTCCTTTTTTTTATAGCTATAACGCTGTCTCTGAACTCGTATAGTGTAATCAGGGTATGCAGTGATGGTCGCAGACGCTCTTTTTATCGTCCCTCCTTTCCTAAAGAACTCCAAGATCTTTTCCCTGTCCCTGTAGTTTAGGATCTTTGCTATAATTGCTCTCGGAGGGGCATCAGGTTGCGGTTTCCTCCTCAAGGCCCTGTGCGCACGTTCAACCGCTATCTTGTATGATCATGTTTTCTACATAATTTGTGGGGTCTTGGCCTTCTTCCCCCTCCGGCAGACCAACCACGCGTATGTTGTTGCGTCTCGCTCTTCCTTCGGCCTCCTCTGTTCGGTTCTCCAGGTTGGCTACCTGCTGCTTCAATATGTGGACTTCCCTGGCGTTGTTCGTGCTGTATCTGTATTGATTTTCACCTCACTCTCCAGGCCACTGGTCCTCTCCGCCAGTGCTCTCACATCTTGACTGAACAGGTTGACCTCTATTACAACCGCATCTATCTTCGTTTCTAGTGCAGTCCTCAACTCTGCCATCGCTGTCCCCCAGGAGGTTTTCAATTCCGTTATAGCTGTTAAGATCATATGGTTTTCACTTGGCGATGCCGCCACTGCGGGTGCAGTAGTGTCATGCATAGACCACTGCGCGTTGGTTCACGCATTTTTAGTCCAGCAAATGCAGTAAGAAAACATTCGAATCGGAGCGCTACTCGCCACAGTGAATGGAGGTTGCCATGGAAACTACGTGATACGTTGCTAAGGAAGCGCAACGTTCGTTTGGGATCACGGCATTGAACAGGTGACCTGGACTATTTAAACCACGCCTCCACGTTTGTTCAGTGCTTCTGATCGAGCATTCTTTGGCGTTCGGTTTTTGGCCTTTTTCTTGTTCTGATTAATTACACGTTCTTGACCCGGCTTTGGACTCGACTACTCTTTTGGATCATCCTTGCCTGCTTTGAAAACTTTTGTCTTCTTGGTAACGGACTCTTGCTTTTGTCCCTCGATTACGTCTTTCCTTTTTCCTCCTGTTTCTGTTCTTGCCCGCTTGGATTTACGACCCGGTTTGTACTTGGCAACTCTCTGGTTTTCCTCCTGTTGTTTGCACTCGGTAAAGACATTATCTCACCTCCGCGTTTTAGAGACTAACCTAACCGTTGGACACCGTGGGACAGCTGCCGCTGCACCGTGGGACAGCCTCCGCTGCACCGTGGGACAGCCTCCGCTGCACCGAGGGACAGCCTCCGCTGCACCGTGGGAGAGCCGCTGCAGTACCGCTGTGCCTAGGAAGAAGGTCTCACCTGGTAAACTTTCTCCATTGTTATAAGGACGTACCTTCGTTTTTGCCTTACAGAGAAAGGTCTGGGTAAGCAAGATTTTGTTCTGGTTGCTTATTGTCACTCTTCATTTGATCCCAGGGTTATAGGCTCACAGTGTTTTTTCCTTCTTTCAGAACATCTATTGGGTTTCCTTTTATCCGTTGTGAAGTCTCTAAACATTAGTCAGGTTAGTTTGGAGTAACTCTAGAGTAATTAATTTCTGTACCCATTGTCAGTTGTTCTAATCACATCATTCTTGTTTATTTTCTACAGCCACGAGGTCTCCATGGGAATCCAATCTTCCAGTCAATCGATTGCTTTGTATGTTTATTTGTGCATTCAAAGTGATATATTAGCAGGAAGAATTATTCTTCTACACTACAGGGCCAAGTCCAAGAGGAAGAATTCTTACATAATCAGAAGCCTTAAATGGATCCCAACGAGACCCTGGCTAATCTTCTTCAATTAGTGGCAGATCTCAGAACTGACATGGCTAATGCGCATGCCACCACTCAACAACAGATCTTAGAACTACAAACCGCCATACAACCTGTACCCCAAGTAGCACCAGTGATGCCTAATGCTCCAGCCATTGAACCTGCACAGGCGGAAGCCTGCCCGGTGTATATTACATCCCAGTTCCCTCTGGCCCCGCCAGAAAGATTTCATGGAGATCCAAGACAATTTAGGACCTTCTTGAATCAGTGTCGCCTCCATTATTTATGTCGACCCGGTTCATTTCCTCATTCTGCCACTAAAGCTGCGTTTTTGTTGTCACACCTTGGTGGTACTGCCGCAGCGTGGGCTAATCCTCTTTTGGAGGCAGGCAGTCCTTTATTGTTTGATTGCGATGCATTGATGGAGGCCACAGGTAAGGTGTTCGACACCCGATACAAAACTCAAGTTGTGGAACTAGAATTGTTGAATCTACAACAAGGTGATTTGACGCTTCTGGCCTATTTAGCCACATTTAATCAATTGGCTGCTGAGACGGGATGGCCTGATGATAAAAAGGCATCACTCTTCTACAAGGGATTATCCGATTCTTTGAAAGACATACTGGCTATGGTACCAGTGGTTCCAGTAACCTTTCCGGAACTACTTGAGCTAGTTCTGCAGATTGATGCTCGTAAAGCTGCTAGAAAAGGGGAGAAGAGGGGTATTGCTTCTGATCTTCAACCTGTTCCTACCCCAGTTCCGACTGCGCCTGAACCAATGCAAATAGGAGCAGCTACACGAGGTCCTCTTACTCAAGAAGAGAGAGAACATAGAAAGAAAAACAACTTGTGTTTTTATTGTGGGTCTTCAGAACACCTACTAAAAGCATGTACCAAGAAACCTACCAAGAAACAGGGAAACTTGAGAGCTCGGCAATGAGAGGAGTCCGATTGCCGAGCATTCATGTTTCTAAGGACTCTACAATCAATCAACCAGTAGCCGCTCCGGTGATGTTCCGGTTGCCTCAAGGGCAGATCGTTCATGCCACCGCCATTCTGGATTCTGGTGCTACCGGAAACTATATCGATACCTCTTATGCGGAAAGCTTGGGGTTATCCGTTCTTAAGAAAGAGAACCCTGTAATGGTCAATGCTGTTGATGGTTCTACCTTGATATCGGGTATGGTGGTTCAGCAAACCGAAGATCTGATAATGGAAACTATTCACAGACATTCCGAAAACATATATTTTGATCTAATCACTGCTCCGCAGTTCAGGCTTATTGTGGGAATACCATGGCTTCGACTGCATAATCCATCCATTGACTGGCACGCAGGCACTATTGAGTTCTTGTCAGAATACTGTGAGACCAAGTGTCATGATAGGAAGACTCTTATAAATAATCCTTGCCTTCCATTGATGGATACAGCCACTACTATTGGAGCTGTAGTATCAGGGGAATTACCCATGGAATATTCCGGCTCTTAGGATGTGTTCGATGAAGGGCGTGGTACTGTTTTACCCCCTCACAGACCATATGATTGCCCCATTGATTTGGTTCCTGGGGCTAAGATCCCATCAGGAAGGATCGACTCCCTAACCCACAAGGAAGATGTCATTCTTAAAGAATATATTGATCAGGCTCTTAAATCAGGTTTCATTTGTCCTTCACGTTCACCTGCAGCCTCCCCATTATTTTTTGTACCCAAGAAGGAGGGAGACCTCCGCCCATGTATAGACTATAGGGCCATTAACGCCATCACGGTGCGCAATCAGTATCCCATACCACTTATTTCTGTACTCTTGGATCAGTTGGGATCATCCGTAATCTTTACAAAATTGGATCTCCGTGGGGCTTACAATTTAGTAAGAATCCGTAGCGGAGACGAATGGAAAACAGCCTTCAAAACCAAGTACGGCTTATTCGAATATAGAGTCATGCCATTTGGGCTCTCTAATGCACCCGCTACTTTTCAATACTTCATTAACGATGTCTTCCATGACATGATGGACCAATTTGTAGTGGTTTACCTGGATGATATCTTAATCTATTCTGCATCCTATGATCTCCACGTGGTTCATGTTACTCGTGTCCTTCAGAGGCTACGTGATAACTGTTTGTATGCGAAATTAGAGAAATGTATCTTTCATGCTACAGAAGTCGAGTTCTTGGGGTATGAGATATCCGGTAGAGGTGTACAAATGAGTACCTCTAAGGTCAAGGTAGTTTTGGACTGGCCAGTACCTGTAACGCTCACCTGATTCCCACGGAGGCGCGGGTTTTGGCCGGAAGGTGTCCGTAACACGAAACGTGATGTGCAGGATTCGGTTGGCTTCTGGGGTCGAACCTCTCCGCACTGTGTGTCGAACTCGAAGGGTGAGGTTTCTGCAGGTGAAATAATATGGGGATTAAAGGTCTGGGTTGTGGAACGTCCCTATCTCTCTCCTCCCAGCTTGTCTGTTGAACCCCCCTCCCAGGTCAACTTGCTCACCTTAGATAGGTGAATGCTGGGCTCTCCATCTGCGTCTAGTGCAGGGTGCCGTTGCCAGTTCCTTCACTGGTGAAACGTTAGCCTCTTGACTTCAGAGGATTAGAACCGTCGTTGTCTGCACGACCGGTAAGTTTCTGGACACCTTTAGTCTGTAAGTATGGCAAGCGTTCTTACTGTCTCTTTCTTTGTCTTTGCAGGCGACGATGCAGAAAGAAGAAATCCGGAAATCGTCACGTGCCGGTGAGTGTAACACTGCTGTTGTTTATGCAGGTGAAGATGCAGCGTGAAGAATCCGAAATGCACAGCGTGCCGGTAAGTAGAATAATGCTGTTTATCTTTGTGCAGATGCAGCGTGTAGAATCCGGAATGCAGGGCGTGCCGGTAAGTAAAATAATGCTGTTTGCCTTTGCAGGCGAAGGGGCAGCGTGAGACACGGCCGCTGCCGATGGATCAGGTAAGCAAACCCTGCTTGTGAAAGTTTGTTCTGCTAACCTGTTGTTTCTGATCTTTTGCAGGTGCTGATGTTGCTCGGGTACCGGAATGGTGAGTATAATTCTTGCAGGTTCAGGATCTAAAGAAGAAAAGCTGGAGCAGACTCGGTGAGCGTTCTGCTGCAGATTCAGAATAACGCGAAGCACGTTTCATCAATCGGGTGTGGTTTAAATAGCCTTGGAGTGATGAGGCGTCGATGAGGCGTCTCCTTCCACGGCCCCGCCTAGGTAAAAAAAGAGTTCCTGCTTCCAGAAGAGTTCCAGTGGAGTGGAGCTGCCCCACCCAGGTAAGAAAAGTAGTCCCGGTTCACCGAGGACTTTTAAGAGTCTGGTAAGTCAGCAGCATGGTCTGCCGCAGGTAAGTCCACCCAAGCATCTTCACACCTATGATGAGCCCGGCGCTTCCAGTGCCGGGACCAGGGCTTCTGATGAGCCTGGTGCCCCCGGCGCCAGGACAAGGTCCAAAAGGTCCCTGTGGGGACCGGCTGGTGCCTAGGATCAGGGTTAGGGGCCTGCTTCCAAGGACGTTGGGCTGATCCTGGCTCCTTGGAAGCAGTGATCATGACAGTATCCCCCCTCAAGGCCCCTCCTAAGTGTGTCTTCTCCGGGGGCTTTGGCTTGTCGGGGTGATTCAGATGGAATCTCTTGACCAGACGAGGTGCGTGGACGTGTTCTGAGGGTTCCCAAGACCTTTCCTGAGGACCGTATCCTTTCCTATCAACCAGATAGTATAATTTAGACCTGGAAATTTTGGAGTCTAAGATGTTCTTCACTTCAAATTCTAGTTCTCCGTCTACCAAAACGGGTTCCGGGAGTTCGGTCAATCGGGTTTCTGGTTGTACTGGTTTTAATAAGGAGACATGGAATACTGGATGTATTTTCATATGCGTAGGTAATTCCAATTTGGCAGCCACCGGATTAATTATGGCAGATATGAGGTAAGGCCCAAGGTATCTCGGGATGAACGTGCGGGGTCCTTTTAAAGGCAGGTGCTTAGTGGATAACCAGACTTGATCTCCTACAGCGTAGTGAGGGGCCTCTTTACGGTGCCGATCGGCTGCCCTTTTGAATTGAGCTTTAGCTCTTTGCAGATGGGCAGTGGCTTCCTTAAAAGCACAGGTGATCTCCGAATGTAAGTGATCCACAGCAGGTGCTTCAATTTCTTGGGGAGGATCCAGGTTGGAGGTTCTAGGATGGTGTCCATATAACAAGAAAAAAGGAGTCTTCCCGGTTCCAGAATGAGTCGAATTGTTGTACGCGTATTCAGCGATCCAAAGAATGTCCTTCCAGGGGTTTTCTGTTTGTTGGAGCATGCAGCGTAGATATTGTTCTAGTGTCTGGTTTGTCCTTTCGGTTTGTCCGTCAGTTTGGGGATGGTGACTGGTCGAAAGTCTTACATCAACTTGGGCTAGATGACAGCAACTGCGCCAGAAGTGGGAGATGAATTGACTTCCCCTATCGGAGACTAAAACCGAAGGAAAACCGTGTAAGCGAACGATGTTTGCCAAGAATTCCCGGGCCAATACTGAGGCTGAAGGTAGACCCTTCAAGGGTATGAAGTGAGCCATTTTCGAGAATAGATCCACGACTACTAAGATGGTAGTATATCCCAAGCATGGAGGTAAGTCCGTGATAAAATCCATGGACAGGGTATGCCATGGACAGGGAGGAATGTCAAGTGGCTGTAATAGGCCGGCTGGTCTTTGCTTTTGACTTTTATTCTGGGCACACACACCGCAGGAGATTACAAAGTCTCTAATATCCTTTTTCCACGATGGCCACCAGAAATGTCTTTTAATCTTTTCCATGGTTTTGGTAATGCCAGGGTGCCCCTCCATTAGAGAATCATGATAACCGGAGATTACTTGTTTTTGTAGTTTCTCACAGGGCAAGTGCAATCGTCCTCGGAAATATGGTAGGTCTTGATCTACTGAGAAATCTTTTTCCTTTAATTGCCAGTCCTGCAAATCGGTCGGAGTTAGGAGCGATTTCACCGTGGTCTTGATGTCTTCAAAAGATTGAGTGCTGACCAAACCCAAAATCCTTTGTTCTGGGATTATGGGTATTGGATCTGGATTGATCAAATGTTCATCTACTCCCATCCGGGAGAGGGCATCCGCTTTTCCGTTCTTACTGCCTGGTCGATAAGTAATTATAAAGTCAAATTCTGCTAGAAACAGAGCCCAACGAAGTTGTCTGGAAGACTGAGCTTTGGCTGTCTTTAGGTATTGTAAATTGTGGTGGTCAGTCATTACGGTGACTGTGTGTCTGGCTCCTAGAAGATAATGCCGCCAGGCTTTAAAGGCCGATCTGATGGCCAAAAGTTCCTTGTCTGTAATTGAATAGTTGATCTCAGGAGGCGAAAACTTGCGGGACCAAAAGGCAACCGGATGTAGTTGGTTTGTGACCGAATCTCTTTGTGATAACACTGCACCCATAGCAAGACTGGAAGCATCTGTTTCCATGATGTAAGGTAGTTCTGGGCGAGGGTGTTTTAAAACAGGTGCAGAAATGAATTTAGCTTTTAAGTCTTGGAAAGCTTGTTCCGCTTCAGAAGACCACTCAAAACTTTGTTCTTTTTCAACAGGGCGGTGATGGGCTGGACTATCCGGGAAAATTCAGGAATGAATCTGCGGTAAAAGTTAGCGAATCCTAACATGCTTTGAACTCCTTTTACAGAGGTTGGTGATGGCCACTTGATAATTGCATCAACTTTCTTTGAATCCATATGGACTCCGTTAGGTGACAGTATGAATCCCAGGAACTCGACTTCCGTTGCGTTGAAGACGCATTTCTCAAGCTTAGCAAAAAGACTATGTTGACGCAATCTCTCGAGAACCTCTTTAACATCTCTCTGATGTTCTTCTTCAGATGATGAATAGACGAGGATGTCGTCAATGTAGACAACTACACATACGTCAATGAGTTCTCTGAGGACATCGTTCATAAAATATTGGAAAGCAGCAGGAGCATTACACAGTCCAAAGGGCATCACTTGATATTCGAATAGCCCGTACTTGGTGCGGAAGGCCGTTTTCCATTCATCGCCCTCTTTGATCCGTACCAAGTGGTAGGCTCCTCTGAGATCCAGCTTTGTGTATATACAGGCATCTTTGACTTGGTCCAGGAGTTCAGGGATCAAAGGTAACGGGTATCTGTTTTTAACAGTGATCTGATTCAGGGTGCGGTAATCTATGCAAGTCCTAAGGTCTCCTTCCTTTTTCGGAACGAAGAACAAAGCCGATGAAGCTGGAGATTTTGAAGGACGGATAAACCTGTTAGCTAGGTATTGGTCCAGGTACTGTCTGAGGTGTATATTTTCTGGCTCGGTAAGGGCATAGATCCTGCTGCAAGGAGGGGTTGTTCCAGGTATCAGATCTATTTGACAGTCGTAAGACCTATGAGGAGGTAGGGTGTTAGCTTGATCCTTCTGGAAGACGTCTTGGAACTTCTGGTATTCGGGAGGCAATTTGAGAATCTCCTCAGAAGAGATCGTCGCCAGTGAAACATCAGGTCGAGGATAACAAGTAGTAGAACACTCTGGAAACTGAACCGTCTTTGCTCGCCAATCAATCTGAGGGTTGTGCTTCTCTAACCAAGGGATTCCCAGAATGATCTGGAACTGAGGGGCCTTGATTACATCGAACACTATTCTCTCCCGGTGTCCATTATGACTCAACAGCGTCACTTCTTGGGTGGCATGCGTTACTGGTCCGGAGGCTATCTCCGTGCCATCCAAAGTAGTGATGACGTCTTTTACTGCCTTAGGGACAAGGGGTAGATTCATCCTTGATACCATTTCACGGTCCACATAGTTACCGATTGCTCCGCTGTCAATGTAAGCTTCAATTGCATGCAAACGATCCGGACGTTCAGGACTAATGAGGACCATGGGTATCACGAAATGCGAGGTCACGGGACAGATCTTAACGCTCGGCAAGAGGACCTCTACTCTTGTCGGGCGAGGTCGTTTCCCTGCTCAGAACTTGTGGTACAGGTATCAGCGGCTTCTACAGTCTTCTTAGCTGGTTTCACGGGACAGTCCCGAAGAAAATGTCCTGAATTACCGCAATAGAGGCATAATTGCAGCTGCCTTCTTCTTTCCCGCTCTTTCTGGGTTAAAGGTCCTCTCATGCCCCCTATTTGCATGGGTTCCACAGTGTCAGCTCCCTTATTCGAGGTCTGTGGTTTGGAAAACACTCGGGTACTCGGGTATCAAATCTGGAACGATCTGCCTTCCGGTTCTGTAGTCTATGGTCTAGTTGGACAACCAAGTCAATATAGTCTGAACATTCTTGTGGAGGATTCACAACCTGCGCTAGCACATCCTTGAGCTCTCCACGCAGGCCTCTGTAGAAAAGCGTTATTCTCTTGTCCTCGGGCCATTGTGTATCCATTATGAGTCTATTGAAAGAGGCTATATAAGCCAAGAGGTCTTGGTTACCCTGTCGTAATGAGAGAAGTTCATTGTCCAAGGCCTGCCCTTGTGCATGTCTTGCGAACAGTTTCTCCATGCTGGACTGGAAGGCTTGAAAATCGTGTAAAACGGGATCATCCTGGGTGACTAGAGGGATCGACCAATCTGCAGCACTGCCACTGAGATAAGAAAGCACGAAAGCTACCTTAGCCTGGTCCGTTGGGAATGCAGCTGGTCGACATAAGAAATGCAGGCGGCACTGGTTGATGAACACTGCGAATTTCTTTGGATCACCAGCAAAGCGTTCGGGCGGAGCCAAGGGCACATTACCGGGCAGATTGATTTGCACTGGATTTGAAGCTGATGCAGAAGGATAACTCCCTCCTGGAAGGGGCAAAGGTGTCTGTCCTGCCTGAGTTTGTAACAACTGCCTAGCAAGGTCCTCTGTTCGCTCCTTAGAAATGATCAGTTCTCTTCTTAGAGAGCTCGTTTCCTGGCGAGCTGCATGTACTTCTGCTCTTAATTCCCCAAGCAACTGGGCTAGTTGATCGGTATCTGAAGTTTCCATTGCGCCTGGGTAGGAGTTTAGTGGTGGGATTCGCGTTCTGTAACGCTCACCTGATTCCCACGGAGGCGCGGGTCTTGGCCGGAAGGTGACGTAACACGAAACGTGATGTGCAGGATTCGGTTGGCTTCTGGGGTCGAACCTCTCCGCACTGTGTGTCGAACTCGAAGGGTGAGGTTTCTGCAGGTGAAATAATATGGGGATTAAAGGTCTGGGTTGTGGAACGTCCCTATCTCTCTCCTCCCAGCTTGTCTGTTGAACCCCCCTCCCAGGTCAACTTGCTCACCTTAGATAGGTGAATGCTGGGCTCTCCATCTGCGTCTAGTGCAGGGTGCCGTTGCCAGTTCCTTCACTGGTGAAACGTTAGCCTCTTGACTTCAGAGGATTAGAACCGTCATTGTCTGCACGACCGGTAAGTTTCTGGACACCTTTAGTCTGTAAGTATGGCAAGCGTTCTTACTGTCTCTTTCTTTGTCTTTGCAGGCGACGATGCAGAAAGAAGAAATCCGGAAATCGTCACGTGCCGGTGAGTGTAACACTGCTGTTGTTTATGCAGGTGAAGATGCAGCGTGAAGAATCCGAAATGCACAGCGTGCCAGTAAGTAGAATAATGCTGTTTATCTTTGTGCAGATGCAGCGTGTAGAATCCGGAATGCAGGGCGTGCCGGTAAGTAAAATAATGCTGTTTGCCTTTGCAGGCGAAGGGGCAGCGTGAGACACGGCCGCTGCCGATGGATCAGGTAAGCAAACCCTGCTTGTGAAAGTTCGTTCTGCTAACCTGTTGTTTCTGATCTTTTGCAGGTGCTGATGTTGCTCGGGTACCGGAATGGTGAGTATAATTCTTGCAGGTTCAGGATCTAAAGAAGAAAAGCTGGAGCAGACTCGGTGAGCGTTCTGCTGCAGATGCAGAATAACGCGAAGCACGTTTCATCAATCGGGTGTGGTTTAAATAGCCTTGGAGTGATGAGGCGTCGATGAGGCGTCTCCTTCCACGGCCCCGCCTAGGTAAAAAAAGAGTTCCTGCTTCCAGAAGAGTTCCAGTGGAGTGGAGCTGCCCCACCCAGGTAAGAAAAGTAGTCCCGGTTCACCGAGGACTTTTAAGAGTCTGGTAAGTCAGCAGCATGGTCTGCCGCAGGTAAGTCCACCCAAGCATCTTCACACCTATGATGAGCCCGGCGCTTCCAGTGCCGGGACCAGGGCTTCTGATGAGCCTGGTGCCACCGGCGCCAGGACAAGGTCCAAAAGGTCCCTGTGGGGACCGGCTGGTGCCTAGGATCAGGGTTAGGGGCCTGCTTCCAAGGACGTTGGGCTGATCCTGGCTCCTTGGAAGCAGTGATCATGACAGTATCCACGACGTTGAAGGCATTACAGTCATTTTTAGCCTTTGCTAATTTTTACAGGAGATTCATCAAAGATTTCTCATCCTTGGTTGCTCCGCTGACCACGTTGACTAGCAGCAAAGTAGCATTCCTTTGGGATAAAGTTTGTGATCAAGCTTTTCAAAGTCTTAAATCGGCGTTTACCAGCGCACCGGTACTACAACACCCAAATCCTAAATTACCATTTGTGGTAGAAGCTGATGCATCTAACATCGCTCTTGGTGCCATTCTGTCTCAAGTATGTCCGGAAACTGGAGGATTGCATCCAGTGGCCTTCCATTCAAGAAAACGTACCCCTTATGAAAGGAATTACACTATCACAGAAAGGGAGTTGCTAGCAGTACGTGACTCGTTTTTGACTTGGCAACATCATTTACTGGGGTCAGCCTTTCCAATTCAGGTATTCACTGATCATAAAAATCTGGTAGCCTTACAATCCGTAAAGTGCTCCACGGCCCGACATGCTAGGTGGCATGAATTCTTTTCCATGTTTGATTTCACCATTACATATCGACCCGGTTCCTTGCACACTAAAGCGGATGCACTCTCACGTATACATGGGGATTCATCTCCCCCTAGATCAGACGGTCCGCTTCGCTTATCACATCAGGTGATTTGTGGGTGTACTCTCTAGTCTTCTCTCTGTAATGAGTTACGTGAATGGGTAAAGACCCACCCCACAGACATTACGGAACTTAACCTCAACATAGTAGAGGGTTTACCCCATATCAACGGTTTATTGTTCCTTCCGGATGAGGGTAGCAGGAAGAAAGCTATCCAATGGTGTCATGATGCCAAGTTGGCTGCTCACCCGGGTAACAAGAAGACCGTTGATCTTCTACAACGTTGGTGCTGGTGGCCCTCTATGTTAAAGGATGTGGCCATTCATATTGCTCATTGCTATGTATGCGCCCAGTGCAAGACCTCAAATTCCAAACCTGTTGGACTTCTACAGACCATGCCAATTCCAGATTATCCTTGGTACATGATTTCAATGGATTTTGTGGTAGAATTGCCTCCGGTCTGTGGTTATGACACCATATGGGTGGTCATCGACTATTTCACCAAGATGGCTCTTTTTGTACCTTGTCGAGGTGTTCCTTCTGCCCCACAGTTGGCAGATCTGTTTCTCAGGAAAGTCTTTTGTCGTTTTGGGCTACCGTCTGTTATCATCACGGATAGAGGATCCCAATTCACTTCTCATTTCTGGAAGTCGCTCACTGCCTCTTTTGGCATCAATGATAGATATTCCACTGCTTACCATCCTCAAACAGACAGACAGACGGAACGTCTCAACTCCACCATGGAACAATATCTCCGTTGCCTTACGCACCAGTATCAAGACAACTGGTTGTCATTACTCCCTATGGCGGAATTCGCCTATAACAACTCTTTGCATACATCGACGCATTCCTCCCCATTTTTTGCTATGTTCGGCAGACACCCTAGATCGTTGCCTGCTTCTCCTGTCCTGCCTGCACGCCATCCGGCGGCATCGTCCTGCATTCAACACATGTGTTTAGTGCATCGACGGGTGAAAGAACGTTTGGAGACGGCGCAGATTAACACTAAGAGGTTCGCAGATGCCCATCGTTCTCCGGCTCCCGCTTACTTAGTAGGCGATAAGGTCTGGTTGTCCACCAAGAATCTGCGGATACCTGGAGGGAGGAAATTTCTTCCACGTTTTGTAGGACCATATGTTGTTACGGCGGTGATTAATCCTGTGGTAGTGCGTTTATCTTTACCTGCAAAGTGGAAAGTGCATCCAGTGTTTCATGTTTCCCTTGTCAAACCTTTTTTACCGGATACTGCCCTTCCTTCTCGTCCTCCTCCAATCATGGTGCAAGGGGAAGAGGAGTACGAGGTTCGTAGGGTTTTGGACACCAAGGTTTCCAAAGGGGTCAGGATGTATTATGTGGATTGGGAGGGTTATGGTCCGGAAGAGAGGACCTGGGAGCCTGTCCAGAACATTCATGCTCCCCGTTTGATCTCCGATTTTTGGGCCTCAAGGAAACGGGGTCATTCATTAGGGAAGGGTACTGTCATGCATAGACCACTGCACGTTGGTTCACGCATTTTTAGTCCAGCAAATGCAGTAAGAAAACATTCGAATCGGAGCGCTACTGGCCACAGTGAATGGAGGTTGCCATGGAAACTACGTGATACGTTGCTAAGGAAGCGCAACGTTCGTTTGGGATCACGGCATTGAACAGGTGACCTGGACTATTTAAACCACGCCTCCACGTTTGTTCAGTGCTTCTGATCGAGCATTCTTTGGCGTTCGGTTTTTGGCCTTTTTCTTGTTCTGATTAATTACACGTTCTTGACCCGGCTTTGGACTCGACTACTCTTTTGGATCATCCTTGCCTGCTTTGAAAACTTTTGTCTTCTTGGTAACAAACTCTTGCTTTTGTCCCTCGATTACGTCTGGCCTTTTTCCTCCCGTTCCTGTTCTTGCCCGCTTGGATTTACGACCCGGTTTGTACTTGGCAACTCTCTGGTTTTCCTCCTGTTGTTTGCACTCGGTAAAGACATTATCTCACCTCTGCGTTTTAGAGACTAACCTAACCGTTGGACACCGTGGGACAGCCGCCGCTGCACCGTGGGACAGCCTCCGCTGCACCGTGGGACAGCCTCCGCTGCACCGAGGGACAGCCTCCGCTGCACCGTGGGAGAGCCGCTGCAGTACCGCTGTGCCTAGGAAGAAGGTCTCACCTGGTAAACTTTCTCCATTGTTATGAGGACGTACCATCGTTTTTGCCTTACAGAGAAAGGTCTGGGTAAGCAAGATTTTGTTCTGGTTGCTTATTGTCACTCTTCATTTGATCCCAGGGTTATAGACTCACAGTGTTTTTTCCTTCTTTCAGAACATCTATTGGGTTTCCTTTTATCCGTTGTGAAGTCTCTAAACATTAGTCAGGTTAGTTTGGAGTAACTCTAGAGTAATTAATTTCTGTACCCTGTTCTAATCACATCATTCTTGTTTATTTTCTACAGCCACGAGGTCTCGATGGGAATCCAATCTTCCAGTCAATGGATTGCTTTGTATGTTTATTTGTGCATTCAAAGTGATATATTAGCAGGAAGAATTCTTCTTCTACACTACAGGGCCAAGTCCAAGAGGAAGAATTCTGACAAGTAGCCACACTTTGCGCTGGAATGGTGGGGGACTGCTGCGGTTTAGCAAAAATGTCCATTGTGGGCTGCTTACCCTTGGCCTTGCCTCCCCTCACAGACATTTCCGTCTCGTTATTTACTCTCAGGTCTATTGCACCAGCAGTGATCAGGTCTATGCTCCTCTGCGGTCCTTCACGTGGCTGAGGGTTTCGTATAATATGGCCCGTCGCGATTTCAATGTTGTCTCAGTGTGCGCATGGCAAATGCTCCCGGCGCGCCTTCTTTATCCAGGCGGCGCCCTTATTCTTCCTGTCGTCAAGTTCGCACCCCGACTCAAGGCTGGTTCTCTGTTTTGCTGGCTCATAAACTGGGTGCTAAGTGCTCTGGGCCGGGAGCACTGTGGCGCCTCCCTGCCTCCTGTCGAGGAATTTCCTCTCTTCCTTTCGCCCCAACTGTGGCCTCAGCGTTGTCTGTTAGCTATGAGGGATATCCCTCTATGTTTCGCCTCAGGCGCCGTGGGCGTGTCTTCCTCCGCAGTGTGGCCCTCCTTCTCTGTGGGGGTCACCTCCTCACCATGCCTGGTGCTTGTCTGCCTGTGCCAAGCGCTATCATTTACATGGGTAGCTTCATGCCACTGTGCACCTGGAACGGTGCCACTTCTCCTGGGGTCCCAATACTATTGCCACCGTCCTGCAAGCCACTTCCCAGACTTTGCCATTGCACTGTGTCACCTCTTTACCACAGGGGGTCGGGTGGGCACTACCCCTGCGTGGGTGGCTCGTGCTACAATGTTAATGCCTGCAAATTCCACCACTGTGCCTGGGTTAGGCAGCAGAGATCTTGTTCGTTTGTCTGCTGCTGTCTATCCTGCCCGTAATCAGCTCTTCCTCAGTGCTCCCCACACACAGGCCCCATTGCTTCTGCATTTATCTGGGTGTACACCGTTGAAAGCTCTGCATTTATATGTGTATGCGACCCAGAGAGCGCACACTTGGTCCGGCCCCCCCCTCCCGACGTGCGCATCAGGTCCGCCAGACTGTCCACGTTATATCGCCTGCACACGGCAGCTCCAGTTTCCAACACCAGAGGCCTGCCCAGTGCCTTAGTATTCATGCGCGGGGCCAACTTCACTGCCTCCGCTGGCGAAGGCGTCCCCGGGCTTCTCCTCTCCCGCTACTGTTGCCAGCCTCCGCCGCCGTCAGCGATCCGCAATGTCAGATTAAGGCAACAAACTTGCTCCGGTATTCCAAGATGTTACAATGGTGATGACAGGCCACGCGCACCCTCTTTGTTCCTTCTGCTCGCCAGCTTGGTACAAATCCCTTGTGCTACGCATTGCGCTGCATTTTGACCCTCGGGTGCATCGGAGGTTCCCTTTGTTCTTCTGCCTCCGCCATCTTGTCATCGGCCGCATCAGGTCGCATCTCTGCACTTCGGAGGCCCTATCCAAGGACTCGTTTGTCCTATTCAGTCTGTTGCACGCTTATTCAACGGACCTTATATTCCGACAGCTGCTTGCCTCTTTTTCGGGTGATTCCGGGTTCTTTTTCTAGTCTTGTGCATCAGGATCTCCGTCAGATGTTTAGGAGCTCACGGAAAGAGCTACCTACACCATGGCTGCTAAGCCACGCCCCCTCCAAAACAGTCTCATTAACTTTCAAATGTCTGAACAACGCAGCCCCACCCTATCTCATGGAAAGAATAGTCAGAAGAACTCCCCTCCAGAGCGGCTAACTCCCATTGCTTACAAATACCTAGATTCAGGTTAAAAAATACAGGTGGTAACAGTTTCCGGTTAAAGCTGCCAAGCATTGGAATGCACGCCCACTTGATCTTAGAACAGATCAGTCCTACTACAGCTTCAGACGCAGCACCCTTAACTGGTTACGATCCAACGACCATTATGACTAACCTATTTGCACCAGCCTCAGAATTTCCATCCGCTGGTACCGCTATACCTAGCTCCTCTTTGTATTATATTCTGACTCTGTGATTATGTATATATGAACCTCACTTGACTACCTGATTTCACAATGTATGTATGTACCACCTGATTTCACTATGTATGTATGTACCCTACCTTACCTGTCTTTTATTATGTAATTAAGCTATAAGTATCTTTGTATTCTGTTGCGCCCAGTTACCTAAGGGTTTGGTGCGCCCTACAAATTAATAAACAAACATATACTGTATTTTCTGTACAGGTTCCGAATTTGTCTCAAGGAATTGTTGAATGTAAGAAATATCCTATTTACTGTATGTATTTTGAATTCGCTTCATGAATTGTTTTGAGTTACATCAAAGTCAATTATTGTTTTAATGTTAATAGTTAAATAAAAGTGACTTTAGAGTAACTTTTTCCTTTTATGTATTATAAGTCATTCAAGATGTATTTGCACTACTAATACGAGAATGCTTGTTAGACAGTACTGTGCAACTTTAGACAGCCAAAGGTTTTTTTCAGGCTGGCAGCCTTTCTTGCTTTGGGGTTTACACCAATATTACCTGCATGTTCCAGAACCTACTTCTGAGATACCAACCTCTATAAGAATTTCTTTTTTTCTTTTCACTTTTCTGTGTGCAGCCCCTTTCTACATATAGTAGAACACCCCCAGTGTCTCAAAATCCTTCAATTAGAAATGTTACTACTACCTTCAGTGGGCCCTCGGGTGTGTGGCTACAACCTTATCCTCTTAGAAGGGCCAGCTTTACGCCCGGGGGTCCTGGGCTGTTGCATGGGTTGCTGTATTAGCTCCCTGCCACGACAGCGGGAGGAGTCTTTCAAGGGCTCCCCTGTACTGGGGTGGTGGGTGAAAGAGCCCTTTTGAAAAGAAATGCACTCGCACTTGTGCTGGTTGCACCAGCACGGGAGCGGGCACTTTTCATTGCAATAGGGGCTGATGATAAACGAGCATGGGACAGCCTATGAAAGGAATCGACAAAGCCTCTAATCTCCGATTATATTGTTTCGCGCTCCCAGGATTTCGTTAGTTGGTAAGATATTTAACCTAAATCTCATGTACCAGGATACAATGTGCACATAAGGAGTATAATTTCCAATTTTTCTCTCTTTAAAATCCATTCTATTGTTCTGATTTTTTCCTAACGAAAGGCAAGTCAAGTAAGTCTGCGACCGACATCCCCAACCCGCTAAGTAGACCCCTATTGAAGGCGGTTTATGGTCATAAAACCGAAAAAACAAATCCCGAAAAAAAAAATCTCGAAATGAAAAAGTCGAAAAAAAAAAAGTCGAATTTTTTTTTATGAAGTTTTTTGTTCGAAATGGGGGGGTTCCCCCCCCAACCCTCCTTTTTTCATTTTTTTTTATTTTACCCCTTTTTTTTACTTACCTGACCCCAAAAAAGCATATAATTAAATAAATAAAAAATTCAACTTTTTTTTCGATATTTTTTTTTCGAGATTATTGTAATTCGAGATTTTTTTTTCGGTCTTTTGACTGACCACCATTGAAGGCCTCCCAACGGGTTAGTTCAATGTTAGTTCCCTCAGCAATTGCCATGTTCAATTGCCATGTTCAATGTACTAAATAAGGAGCCTTCAGCAGGAACCAGAACATTCCTATATTAACTTAAATATTTCCATTTCACTAATAAAGGTTAGACCCAGCTCATTTCTTAAAACAAATATGGGGACAGAATTTGGCAAATTCAAAACACCCCTCCAAAAGAGGCCTTAAAGTTTGTCCCAAATGGTCTCATCCTAAGTGCTCAATATTTCTGCACCATACATATTAATAGGCACCGTATTAGCATTAAAAATGTATATAGCTGGAATTAAAGAAAACGGCCAAACTTCTTATAGATTCATCTAGCTTGGCTTGCGAGGGCAATGCATTTCTCGCTGCGATCAGCATAAAAGGCTGCATTACCGTTCCTTGCATAAAATGCAAATCCCAAGAAAATAAATGATGTAGTGACTTCAATCAGCGTGTCACTGAGTATCCTGTTAAAACACTAACAGGGTAATTCATAGAATTTCGCAGAAAAGTGTCGCAAGCGGCTGGCGCAGAGTGTCCGCGTGCGATTGTCTGCGCCAGGCACGTGCGCTAAAACCGATTTCCGCGCACAGCGTATTCATGGATTTTAGCTCCCAAACCAGCCGTGGCGCAGAGTATCGCAGCGACCCTGCAGCAGCGCCAGTAACGCCCCCAAGAACGCCCTCGCGCAAGGAAAAGCCATCAAAATCGCTAAATCATCGCAAAGGGCAGCGCTAACCCTGGACCAGTCCACAGGGCTGCCAAACAAGGAACGCAAAGCGGGCAACGTGCATATCAGGGGTACGCGTGAAGTTATACACGCGATTAGCCAGGGTACGTGTATTACAGGGGTACACGGGAAGTTCTACACGCGATTCGGCTGGGTACGTGTATTACAGGGGTGCGCGGGAATTATCACACGCGATTTGGCTGGGTACGTGTATTCCAGGGGTGCGCGGGAATTATCACACGCGATTTGGCTGGGTAGGTGTATTACAGGGGTACACGGGAAGTTCTACACGCGATTCGGCTGGGTACGTGTATTACAGGGGTGCGCGGGAATTCTCACATGCGATTTGGCCAGGTACGTGTATTACAGGGGTGCGCGGGAATTATCAGACGCGATTTGGCTTGGTACGTGTATTACAGGGGTGCGTGGGAAGTTCTACACGCGATTGGCCAGGGTACGTGTATTACAGGGGTACGTGGGAATTATCAGACGCGATTTGGCTGGGTACGTGTATTACAGGGGTGCGTGGGAAGTTCTACACGCGATTGGCCAGGGTACGTGTATTACAGGGGTACGTGGGAATTATCACACGCGATTTGGCTGGGTACGTGTATTACAGGGGTACACGGGAAGTTCTACACGCGATTCGGCTGGGTACGTGTATTACAGGGGTGTGCGGGAATTATCACACGCGATTTGGCTGGGTACGTGTATTCCAGGGGTGCGCGGGAATTATCACACGCAATTAGGCTGGGTGGGTCCTCACAGGTGTTCCCTGTACACCCTCCACGGCCCCTGCAGGCAGCCCACAAAACAGGGGACTACCCTGCACACCTGCTCATGTCCCCCTGCACCCCCACCCCCCAGCAGTGCAGGGGCAGCCTCCACCAGGCCCCCACCCATGTCTCCCACCACCCCCACCCCCCAGCAGTGCAGGGGCACCCTCCACCAGGCCCCCACTCATGTCCCCTATCACCCCCACCCCCCCGCCACCAGGGGCACCCTCCACCAGGCCCCCATCCATGTCTCCCACCACCCCCACCCCCCAGCAGTGCAGGGGCAGCCTCCACCAAGCCCCCACTCATGTCCCCTATCACCCCCACCCCCCCGCCACCAGGGGCACCCTCCACCAGGCCCCCACTCATGTCTCCCACCACCCCCACCCCCCAGGGGCACCCTCCACCAGGCCCCCACTCATGTCTCCCACCACCCCCACCCCCCTGCCACCATGGGCAGCCCCCACCAGGCCCCCACTCATGTCTACCACCACCCCCACCCCCCAGCAGTGCAGGGTCAACCTCCACCAGGCCCCCACTCATGTCCCCCTGCACCCCCACCCCCCGGCAGTGCAGGGGCAGCCTCCACCAGGCCCCCACTCATGTCTCCCACCACCCCCACCCCCCTGCCACCATGGGCAGCCCCCACCAGGCCCCCACTCATGTCTCCCACCACCCCCACCCCCCAGCAGTGCAGGGTCAACCTCCACCAGGCCCCCACTCATGTCCCCCTGCACCCCCACCCCCCGGCAGTGCAGGGGCAGCCTCCACCAGGCCCCCACTCATGTCTCCCACCACCCCCACCCCCCTGCCACCATGGGCAGCCCCCACCAGGCCCCCACTCATGTCTCCCACCACCCCCACCCCCCAGCAGTGCAGGGTCAACCTCCACCAGGCCCCCACTCATGTCCCCCTGCACCCCCACACCCCAGCATCCAGGGTCACCCTCCACCAGGCCCCACTCATGTCTCCCACCACCCCCACCCCCCGGCAGTGCAGGGGCAGCCCCCACCAGGCCCCCACTCATGTCTCCCACCACCCCCACCCCCCTGCCACCATGGGCAGCCCCCACCAGGCCCCCACTCATGTCTCCCACCACCCCCACCCCCCAGCAGTGCAGGGTCAACCTCCACCAGGCCCCCACCCATGTCCCCTATCACCCCCACCCCCCAGCCACCAGGGGCACCCTCCACCAGGCCCCCATCCATGTCTCCCACCACCCCCACCCCCCAGCAGTGCAGGGGTACCCTCCACCAGGCACCCACCCATGTCTCCCACCACCCCCACCCCCCAGCAGTGCAGGGGCACCCTCCACCAGGCCCCCACCCATGTCTCCCACCACCCCCAACCCCCAGCAGTGCAGGGGCAGCCTCCACCAGGCCCCCACTCATGTCTCCCACCACCCCCACCCCCCTGCCACCATGGGCATCCCCTACCAGGCCCCCACTCCTGTCTCCCAACACCCCCACCCCCCAGCAGTGCAGGGGCCCCCTCCACCAGGCACCCACCCATGTCTCCCACCACCCCCACCCCCCAGCAGTGCAGGGGCACCCTCCACCAGGCACCCACCCATGTCTCCCACCACCCCCACCCCCCAGCAGTGCAGGGGCACCCTCCACCAGGCCCCCACCCATGTCTCCCACCACCCCCAACCCCCAGCAGTGCAGGGGCCTCCTCCACCAGGCCCCCACCCATGTCTCCCACCACCCCCAACCCCCAGCAGTGCAGGGGCAGCCTCCACCAGGCCCCCACTCATGTCTCCCACCACCCCCACCCCCCTGCCACCATGGGCATCCCCCACCAGGCCCCCACTCATGTCTCCCACCACCCCCACCCCCCAGCAGTGCAGGGGCACCCTCCACCAGGCACCCACCCATGTCTCCCACCACCCCACCCCCCAGCAGTGCAGGGGCAGCCTCCACCAGGCCCCCACCCATGTCTCCCACCACCCCCAACCCCCAGCAGTGCAGGGGCAGCCTCCACCAGGCCCCCACTCATGTCTCCCACCAACCCCACCCCCCTGCCACCATGGGCAGCCCCCACCAGGCCCCCACTCATGTCTCCCACCACCCCCACCCCCCAGCAGTGCAGGGTCAACCTCCACCAGGCCCCCACTCATGTCCCCCTGCACCCCCACCCCCCGGCAGTGCAGGGGCAGCCTCCACCAGGCCCCCACTCATGTCTCCCACCACCCCCACCCCCCTGCCACCATGGGCATCCCCCACCAGGCCCCCACTCATGTCTCCCACCACCCCCACCCCCCAGCAGTGCAGGGGCACCCTCCACCAGGCACCCACCCATGTCTCCCACCACCCCAACCCCCAGCAGTGCAGGGGCAGCCTCCACCAGGCCCCCACTCATGTCTCCCACCACCCCCACCCCCCTGCCACCATGGGCAGCCCCCACCAGGCCCCCACTCATGTCTCCCACCACCCCCACCCCCCAGCAGTGCAGGGTCAACCTCCACCAGGCCCCCACTCATGTCCCCCTGCACCCCCACCCCCCGGCAGTGCAGGGGCAGCCTCCACCAGGCCCCCACTCATGTCTCCCACCACCCCCACCCCCCTGCCACCATGGGCATCCCCCACCAGGCCCCCACTCATGTCTCCCACCACCCCCACCCCCCAGCAGTGCAGGGGCAGCCTCCACCAGGCCCCCACCCATGTCTCCCACCACCCCTAACCCCCAGCAGTGCAGGGGCAGCCTCCACCAGGCCCCCACTCATGTCTCCCACCACCCCCACCCCCCTGCCACCATGGGCAGCCCCCACCAGGCCCCCACTCATGTCTCCCACCACCCCCACCCCCCAGCAGTGCAGGGTCAACCTCCACCAGGCCCCCACTCATGTCCCCCTGTACCCCCACCCCCCGGCAGTGCAGGGGCAGCCTCCACCAGGCCCCCACTCTTGTCTCCCACCACCCCCACCCCCCTGCAACCATGGGCAGCCCCCACCAGGCCCCCACTCATGTCTCCCACCACCCCCACCCCCCAGCAGTGCAGGGTCAACCTCCACCAGGCCCCCACCCATGTCCCCTATCACCCCCACCGCCCAGCCACCAGGGTCACCCTCCACCAGGCCCCCACTCATGTCTCCCACCACCCGCACCCCCCTGCCACCATGTGCAGCCCCCACCAGGTCCTCACAATCCCCAATCATGTGCGTAATGGTCCGCCTCCACAGCCAAAAAGCCCTACCAAGTAACCCATTCACCCACATGGAAATGGAAATCACATGTTACACCCCCAATGTTCATGAAGCAAATGAACCCATGTCCGTCACACACATATTTTCCAATTGAATGGGAAAACACACAACATGACATGCATGAAACCAATGAGATGAAACCACACAGTGAACAATGGAAAAAAAAATGTATTGGAAAAAAATACGAATGCTAAAGAAAGAAAACAAACTACAATGTAAATGTGAAAAAATAAGCTGCATGTCCGCATAAAAACACAAAAGTAGAAAATCAAATCCAAAAAATTTTGTCCAAAGTGAAATGTAAAAACTCTCCATGCAACAAAGAACTATGTACAAAAATAACAAGGGTCCATCATCACTACTGAACTAAGGAAACCTCCTAAAAAACCTACCTAAATATCAACTATATACAAAAAGTGGAGCAGTGTCCGTCGACTCCAAATCATTAGAAAAAACAAAGGAAACCTAAAACTAAAGAACTATATACAAAGGCGGCGGGCAAGTCCAGCGGCTCACTCCGTGGTGTTCCGGGCCAGGGCATCATCGAACTCCTGTTCGATGTCCCGGAGGCGGTCCAGTTCCATGGCCCCGAGGGTCCGCAGGGACGATGCCGTGTCCTCCTCCAACCCCCTTCGGATTGCCTCGAGGCACTCGGCCCGCCTCAGGGCCCTCCGCATGGAGTTCTCCGCCCTGACCATTGTGAGCCGCGCCTCTTCCGCCCGCCGCCGCTCCGCACCTATGGCGTGGCCCAACCGCTGCCACACGGAAGACACTCTCTGTCCTGGGTCCTCCTGCCCTCCGGCCGATGCCTGCCCCTCCGATGTCGATGGCCCCGAGCCTTCATGGCTGCCACCATGTTGCTGCTGCTGCTCTGCCTCTGCCCGTGCACTGCCTCCTGCTGCCTGCACATCCTCCGCCGGCTGGGGTGCAGTTGTTGATGTGGCCACCCCTGCTGGACGTCCGACTCCCGACTGTGGCAGGGATGCCTCCTCCACCAGCCTGGCCGCACTGTCAGAGGCAGCTCCACAGGGCACCCAGGTGACTGATGGGTGGGAAGATGGCACAGAGGACGACTGGCGAGTAGGGGGTCCAGTTGAGGAGGGGGTCGGAACAAGCCCCATCAGACGGAGGAATCCGGTCTGGGTGACCTGTCCCAGCAGGCTGACGTGGTCAACGAGCCATTAGAGATGACGTGCAGTCTCTCCATGAAAAGACTGCAGGTCACCTCGCATGGCCCGTTGACGCAACGCCACACCAGCCAGGACAGGCTCAATCTGGACCTGGATAGCCACGTCCGCAGGCAGAGGAAGGCCAGTTGACGTCAGCTCATCCCCTGCCTGGAAACGGGTCTGGACGTAGGCATCCCTGCTGGTGCAAGATGATGCAGGGACAGGATCGGGGACAGGATTGCACACAGGCACCTCCGCGGCGGCCTGTGCTGCCTCCTGTCCCTGGTCCTGGACTGCACCACTAGCACCAGTGGGATCCCCACCTCCAGACCCCGTCTCTGGTGCTTGCACGGCCTCCTCCTCCACCAGACCCCCCACCAACCTGGATGACTCCGTGCCATCTTCCCCTGTTGGGCCCTGTGGGGTCCCAGCTGCCCCTTCTGCTGCCGAGGAGTCCAACTCCAACCTCCGCCTCTTGGACCTCCCCCCGGCAGCTGCGGCCTGGGACGCAGCACCGGACTCCTCACTCCCTGACGAGATGACAACACGGGAGGGGAGCCGGGCCTTGCGTCTCCGGCTGGCGGTCGGATCCCCGCCGCTGTGCTCCACAGCACCTTCTCCGCCCTCTTCACCAGTTGACGCTGCAGACAGGGAGAAACAAAACACAGGCATCAGGGCACTGTACAATGGACACATACACACATGACAGTTGCACATGAGTGGCATTGGCAAACCTCAGACATGTCATCACAATCCCCAACACACATGTCATTGCAACTCGCACACATGAGCCATACCACAGCCATATCGCAACTGCCACCACCATCCATACACATACAACAGCATGAGCAGCCAAAGGTGACCCAGACATCACATGCAACACAGGAAGTGCACCACACATGTACACACACCACCACACTTGCATGCATGTGTACACCTCTGCCAAGTGTCGCACTGTTCAGACGGGCATCCATGTCACATCTGCCAATCAGGCTTACACATACCGCAGTCACATGCATCCATGTTGCATCACTGTTGCACCCTTGTCAAATACACACACATGCACATGTACACAGTGCTCATACATGCAGCCCAAAACAACATACATGCCTGACATCACGGACATGTCTACTTACATACACATACATACAAACATGTGTGCACGCACAACTGCATTTGCCATGCAAGCCTACACACACAAGCACCATCCATGTCTCACACATTACAGCCCTCGCATGTGTCAGCCCCACGGCCATGTACACCCCCACCCATACTCGACCCCATACAAACAGATGTGCAACCTGCACAATACCGAATAATCACCACACGCACTGCTCACAATCAGGATGCATGTACACTCACCGCTCGACTCCAGACGGGTCTGCTTCTCCAGGACCTGGACGTGGAGCGCTGGGGATATGCGTTCCAGGACCCCCATCTGTTCTTCCGACAAGTGGCCCCGGCGCCCCTTGGCATCCGCTGCCTTCAAGAGGCGCCGGGCCTTGTTCAGGGTCCTGGACCTGAAGTCCTCCCAGCGCTTCCTGACATGTTGTAAGTCCCGGACTGCCACCCCCTCCGCGTTGATGGCAGTCACGATGTCAGTCCAGATCCGAGTCCGTCCTTCCTTGTTGGTGCGGGAACTTCCGAAGAGGGCATCATACTGCCCCAGGACTTGCTCCACCAGGACACCAACTTCGGTGGCACTGAAGCTGGTGCCCCTCTGCCTCTCTGGCCGGGGGTTGTCAGTGGTCACAGATGGTGTTTGCCCCGACATGACAACCCCAGAGGCAGGAGTGGGTGGGCAACTGGGTCCTGGGGCTGGGCTGTGGAGCGATGGAATTCAAGTCGGGAGTCTTCGGTTCCAGCAGGGGTGGTCACAGCAACAGCACCCCTGGCTGATGTGCAGGCAGCAAATGGCAGGGCACGTGGGCAGCAGGCAGTCAGGCAGCAGCAGATGGTAGGTGGGAGCGTGCTCTGGGCTCTGGGGGGCAGTAGTTCGGCCTTCTGGGCAGGAGCGTGGTCTTCCGTGTGCTTACGCGTGGCCAGCTTGGTACGGAGTGATTTGGCACGTGAAAATCCTGCACGTCAGCGTGAAAATCGAGGAAAGGCCCTTAGCGCGTAAGCGCGTCAGCACGCATACGCGATTCTATTGGACCAAAGGCCCTCAGCGCATAAGCGCGTCTGTGACGTGACCCGCACGGGTGTTTCCCACACAGCACGTGATGACAGAGCACACGTGGAAAGACTGCACGTCAGAGTCTCATCGCGTGTGATTGGTGGAAATGGCCCTACACGCAGAAGTGACAAAGCGTGTAATTGGTGGAAATGGCCCTACACGCAGAAGTGACAAAGCGTGTAATTGGTGGAAATGTCCCTACAGGCAGAAGTGACAAAGCGTGTAATTGGTGGAAATGGCCCTAGCGCGTACACGCCGCGTAAGTGACGCTGGACGTGTGGCCCTGTATAAAAGGTATGTGTAGAACACGTTTTCCTTGTACGTGCTTTTCGTGGAGAGCGAGTGGGTGAATTCTGTACTTCTTGTCGTTTCACACGCGATTTACTTCACAGCGTTTCAAGTTCGTATTCCCTGTTACCTCTGACAGCTTTTTCTCTTTTTTCGCTTTTACTGGTTTACCTGGGCCTGTTCCCTCAAACAGTGTTCCCTTCTACTGTTGTCCTGTCTCCTCAGACAGCGTACAAATCTTCTTTTGGCGGGGGTGTTGCCAACCAAACGTGCTCCTTTTACACGCTCGTTTACCAGGCAGACGGTGAGTCACGCACGTATCTAACATCTGTGCTTGCCCCGTGTGTAGCCTACCCCTTCAGAGGTCATTCTAGGCTGCGTGTGACACGCATACGTTCATTCTTGTGTTACTGGGTGCCACAGCATAGTGCAGGTTTTTCTTCTGCACACGTGGTCTAGGAGGGGTTGCGTGCACGTCATCTCCCTTTTTTGGGGCTCCTGTGCGTAGCGTGACCCGTCATCTTTCCCCAGGGGTTACAATCAGCCTTGCAAGAGCACTAGGGTACAATTACCATCTGGTACCCAACCCCTTTGACCCCCTATTGCCCAGGACAATAGTTTCCAGCCACTCCCATACGCACATTTACATCAGTGCCATGGCTGGGAGGCGAGGATTCCGTAAGGGTGGCAAAGGTGGAAGAGCCACAAGTGGTGGCCGTGGTGGATCCGGTAGGGGACGTGGTCGTTACTTGCAGGGTGAGCCTGTCCCCCCATGTGTGGAGGACCAGTCAAGGGCACCCATAATCCCCCCCCCTCCCGTTGAGGCTGATGTGGCTGACACCATCCATGCTCAGCCCTTGTTGGACCAGCCCATTGTGGCACCAGATCTGGCTGACTCCATGGCTGACTTCCAGGTCAGCAGGCCTATGACACGTGCGCTGGTGCACGTTGATGTCACCATGCCACGTGCATCTGGGCCAGCAAGGTCATCTGCTGCACCAAGGAGGCAGGGTGGAGAGGCTGCAGGGGCAGCTGCGGCTCCATCCACCCCAGCCCTCACACACCCAGCCAGAACAGTGTCGGTCCTAGTCCATGCTGCTGACATTCCCCCTGACACCATCACACTAGAGCCAATGCCTGCACCAACTCCCATGTTGAGTGTGCAATCCCACACTCCTGATACAGAGTCCACCAGGGCTCCTGCCCCTAGTGTCCAGAGCGGCGCAGGACACTCAGGATCACCACCACCTTCCAAGCGGAAGAGGAAGAGTGCTCGTCCGGCACTGGCTGATGCCCCAGACACGGCTACACAGTCCGGCCCATCCAGGAAGCCCAGCTTCACGGATGACGAACTGAATGCACTTGTCGAGTATGTGTCCGGACATGACAACGAGATGGTCATTGTTGCAGGATCCAAGACCACACCTGCACAACGCCAGGCACACTGGCAGACCGTTGCGGACATCGTAAGTGCCCTTGGAATCGTGAGGCGCACAGCCAATGATTGCTATAAGCGCTGGAATGACCTAAAGCGTAGGGCAAAGAGTAAGCTGGCCTCAAGTCATGCCGCAACTCTAGTGACTGGAGGTGGGTCTCCAGTAGTAGACATGGAACTCACTCCACATGAGTCAGTCGCTGGGACCTACGTCACGGAGGAACAGATCCAAGGCGTGGGAGATCTGGCTGATTACGAGGCATTGTCCAGTGAGTGCACATGCATGTGTGTGTCATCCATGTGCATGGTGTGTGTGTGAGGGCTTCTGTTTGTGTGCCAGGTGAGAGTGTGTCCGCCTGAGTCGTATGGGTCAGCCATGTGCTTCATGCAATACTTCCTGCGCAGCTGCATTTGGCCATAGCAGTATCCCTTCTGCCAACAGTAGACATCTAGCCCAACTGCACGCCAGTTGCCCTTGAAGTGTCACCTTGCCACAACATAGTTGCTTATTTTTCACTGTTCATTCAGTCAGTTTGTTTGCATTCCACCACTTTCACTAGGCATGTCGCTGTCCACTAGTCACATGTCTGACATGGCTATGGTAAAGTGGAGTGACTTTGTTACCTGGATATCATTTGTACACACATGTCCCTGTGCAATTGGACCATTTCAGACTGGCAGCTCCAGGTGAAAAATCTGACCTGTTAGAATTAGAAAAGCGATTACATGCGGGAACTGGACTGAATGAATAGGTGCTGCCCTACTCTCCATCTTCACTCAATAGCAATGGTACATGCCATCTGTGTGATGGCATGTGTGTTTCACCTGGCAATCACAGGCCAATGTGTGATGCCACTGCCAGGCAGCATGCAGAAAATGTGTTCATCTTCCATCTTGGTGTCATCAGTGTGTGCCATTTGCCTGCACTTCATACGCAGTGAGGGTGCATGCATGGGAGGGTTTTAGTCATGTGGGACATGTGTCAATCAAGTACTGGTTCTCTTGCTTCTCAGCCCTCATTGTGTGCCATGGTGCTAATGCCTATTTCCATTTCTTTGTTTTCATGTCTTTGCAGGGGAAGACGCACCTGATACTGCTGGGGTTGTGGAGATGGTGCAGACCCAGGAGGGGTCCGAGGGCCGACCAACCACCAGTGAGGGACGTGGTGTGGTGGTGGGGGAGAACCCACAAGTGCTGTAGGTCGTGCTCTCAAGGGGTGTCTCTGGCTGCACCTCCCCCGAGCTGTACTCAGGTGTTGATTCGGATGAGACCTACGTGCCGTCGCAGGTGAGTGTTCCAGGGAGGGATTCTGTTCTGTCTCACCCACCTGCACCAGGGTCAGAACCCTCCATGGGGATGTCAGTGTTGGCAGCTACGCCTTCGGTGGTTACGGATGCAGGGTCGCACTCCGCGACATCTGATCCTGTTCCTGGGCCAGCAGATCAGAGGGGGAATGCAGTCCTGCAGCCTCAGGCAGTGCCGGCACAGCAAGGCGCAGTTCGCCTTGCCCCAGACAGGTGTGGTGCCCGCCGACGTGGTGGCCGTACGCCACCCGGCAATACCGCATGGGAGCAATCCATTTACGGTATGGCAACCCAACAGGCTGCATCATCCGAGATGATGGCTCAGGCCATGGATAGGGTGGCCACTTCCATTGTCCCCCCAGAAAGGCTGATGGAGCGACTAGAGCAGGCAACCGACTCCATCTGCCAGTCACACAGGGAGGACATGTTGGGGTCCAACAGGGACAGGCGGGCGGCACTGGCGACTCTGCAGGAGGCCATCTCCATTGAGTCCCAGGGCCACAGGGAAGCCCTGAGGCAGGAGCTCCTTCACCTCAGGACGACTCTTGTTGAGCTTGAGGCTTCAACACACCAAAGGACAGAACAGCAGCTGGAGCGTCTCACCCGTACGCTCTCAGCTGAGATGCAGGCAACGAGGGCGGAGGTCCGGGCATCCCGTGAGTTGTTGCATGGGGACCTCCGCACACTCATCCTCCAGAACCAGACCTACCACACCCGCATGCTTACAGCCATGGAGGAGCAGACTAGGGCCTTGCGTGGGCTGCCTCCCATAGTGCAACCACCTCCGGATGCAGCTGCACAGGGTGATAATAGCGACAGCAGTGATACTCCCACAATAGGGTAGCCGTGTGGGCCATGAGCCCATGGAGGTGTTTTATCTTCCCAGGATCCACGCAGGTGGGTTCTGGTGTGCATCCTGTCCTCGGACCTCCTGGGTGGCCTCCCCAACCCCCCCCGGGCCCATCAATGGCCATTTTTGATTGTTTCTTATTTTTATTTCTTTTATTCCCAATTTTTTTGGGACGATTTGTTGGCTTCCGTGGTTCCTGTGGGCATACGCTGCATTGTGGCTGGGCACATGCAGGCTTGTAATGTATTTGGTTCAGATGCTTGGGTTTGAGTCACACACACCCCTCCTGCTTCCCGTTTCCATGGGCTTGCAAAGGGTGTGCCCAAGTGACAGTGAATTACACAGTGACGTTGGACTCCCATGAGCTGTGTGGGCAGTCTGTAGTCAATACTGTGTATACATTCCTAGTGCATATTGCTGTTGTGTTGTACACTGCATGTTGCATTGATGTGTAACTCTTCTTCTGTGTCTACCTCCCAATTTCCAGGTCCCTTCCTCATGTCTACACAAGGACCTCTAGTCTGGAGATGGGGTCCATGTTGGCAGCAGTGCACCTACAACTCTACATGGCGCCAACACTGCACAGTTGATAGTGGTGGGAGTGCAGGCATTTCCAGGTGGTGAGACTACTAATATGTAACATTTGTGATGTCATGTTAATGGTAGTACGTGCTCAAGTATGTTGTTGGTCCGGCATTGCTGTGAGCATTTCAGGTGTTGCAGGTTTCTAATAGGGACGCTGTACATAGTGAGACTAGTGTCATGTTGTGGGGATTACTTTGTTTACCTGCAATTAGCATGACATGGCACGGTGTGTCGTGTGGTGGTGCTGGGGTTGGGTTGGCTGACATGGCACTGTCCTCTTGTTGCATTTTGCAAGTGGGTATTCATTTTAGCTGCTTCAATTTGTAACTTCACAAAACTGCATTGGTGGTGTCTGTGTGGGTAGGGATGCACACATTGTGACACTTCCAGGTGAACAATCTCAGGCTGATATGGTATTCACGGTTCATTCTCCAGACATTCAGGATCAGTGTCAGGTTGAGTCATCATTGATTGTCAGATGGAATGTGCCAGGGCAGTGTGCACTCCACAGGGGTGTGATTCTATGTGAAGTAATTAGCCACTAGCTGTGTACGGGCTGCCTCCCCCCGTGCCCTTTCCCCTCCCATGCGCAGCGGCTGTGCATGTGGTTGGGGATGTGGGGCCACCACCATGTTCACGGCCAGGCCCCGGCGTGTTGCAACGTTGTGCAGGACACATGCTGCCACTATGATCCTGCACACTACTGGGGGAGCGTATAACAGCTGCCCGCCAGAACGGTCAAGGGAGCGAAAGCGTGACTTTAGCACTCCGAATGTGCGCTCCACTATGCCCCTGGTTGTAATGTGGGCTGTGTTATATCTTACCTCGGGTGGCGTGGTGGGGTTCCGAATTGGCGTCATCATGTGGGGGCTGAGAGGGTAGGCACTGTCCCCTGTGGAGGTGGTGATTGGTATCATTGGTGGGGTTGTGACCTTGCTCAGTATCCAACATGCATGCATGTGCAGTGGCATACATACTCACCAAGCAGCCATGTATGGCCATGCCGCCCAGCTTCTAGGTCCCGGCTTAGGGTGGACATTCGGTAAATGAAGCTGTCGTGGGTGGAGCCGGGATAGTTGGCATATACTGAGGTGATGATTCCCTTGGCATTACATGCTACCTGCACGTTGATGGAATGCCAGTGCTTGCGGTTCCTATAGATGTGCTCAGATGCCCTGGGGGGACGTAGAGCCACATGGGTGCAGTCGATGGCACCTAGCACTTTGGGGAATCGTGCCACAGCGTAAAAATCCAGGGCGGCAGCATGCCTTTCTGCAGGTGTTCTGGGCAGGTATATGTGCCTGCGGACTGATGGGCGTGCAGTGATGATGTTCAAGACCTGGTGTAGGCAGCGTGACTGGGTGGCCTGTGACACCCCACCCACTATGGCACTTGTCCGCTGAAATGATCCAGTGGCTAAGAAGTGCAGTACATTGAGGACCTTCTCCAGGGGGCTGAGTGCTTGGGAGCACAGGGTGGGTGATGTGAGGTCATCCTCCCACGCACTCACCAGGTCCAGTATAATGTGTGGTGGAAACCTGTACCTCCCATACACCTGGTCATCAGGCATCCCGAAAAGGCTGGTTCTGGGTGTGAATATTCTGGCCCTGACTATCCTCCTCCTCCTCCTTTGGTAGCCCACTGCCACTGCTGCTAGGAACGGCATGTTCATCCTGGCGTCTGAGCTTGTTATTGTTAAAGTGCGCAAATTTATGCTTTGCGCGTGTTCTAGGCGAGCGTGTGACCCGCGCACCCCTGGAATCCAGTTCCCAGTCCAATAGCGTGTGGAAATTCACACGCACCACGGGATACAGGTTCGCTGACGTACTTGCGTGTGTAAGTGCCCGCGCACCCATGAAATACACGTACATAGGCCAATCGCGTGTACGCGCACTTTTGTCCAATTACACGCGATGACACTCTGACGTGCAGTATTTCCACGTGTGCTCCGTCATCACGTGCTGAGTGGGGAACACCCGTGCGGGTCACGTCACAGACGCGCTTACGCGCTGAGGGACTCTGGTCCAATAGAATCGCGTATGCGTGCTGACGCGCTTACGCGCTAAGGGCCTTTCCTCGGATTTCACGCTGACGTGCAGGATTTTCACGTGCCAAATCACTCCGTATCAAGCTGGCCACACGAAAACACACGGAAGACCACGCTCCTGCCCAGAAGGCCGAGTTACTGCCCCCCAGTGCCCCGAGCAGCCTCCCACGTGCCATCTGCTGCTGCCTGCCTGCCTGCCTGCCTGCTGCCACCGTGCCCTGCCATTTGGTGCCTGCACATCAGCCATCTGCAGGGGTCCAGTTGCTGTGTCCACCCCTGCTGGAACTGAAGACTCCCGACTGGGATTACATCGCTCCACAGCCCAGCCCCAGGACCCAGTTGCCCACCAACACCTGCCTCTGGGGTTGCCATGTCGGGCACTTCCACATCTGGCACCAGTGGCAGCCCCAGGCCAGAGGGGCAGAGTGGCACCAGCTTCACTGACAACGAAGTTGGTGTCCTGGTGGAGCATGTCCTGGGGCAGTATGATGCCCTCTTTGGATCGTCCCGCGCCAGCAAGGAAGGACGGGAGAGGATCTGGGCCGACTGTGTGGTTGCCATCAACGCGGAGGGGGTGGCAACCCGCAACGTCCTGAAGATCAAGAAGCGCTGGGAGGACTTGAGGTCCAGGACCCTTGTGAAGGCCCGGCGCCTCGTGGAGTGGGGCCGGGGCCGCATGAGTTCCATCCAGATGAGGGCCCTGGAACGCGTACGCCCAGCGCTCCACGCCCAGATCCTTGAGAGGGAGGCCCGTCTGGAGTTGAGCGGTAAGTGTCCAAGCATTACTGTGTGAGACAGGGCATGTTGCGGTGTGCTGGTTCTATTATACTTGCCTGCATGTGTGCCATAGGCCATGTATGCATGTATGTGTGCAGGGACATCATGGTAATGCATGTGCGACCAGTGATGTGTGACCCACATGGTTGTTGCATGTGTTCAAATGCCGCATGGGGAGCCCTATGCAGATTTTGAACATGAGAGCATGCCAGTCTCTGTACCTGGACATGGGTGGGGGTGTGGGATGGGTGCTGATGCCAGGTACATATATGGTAGCCATGTCTGTGTGCCTGACCTGCGTGTCTGTGACTTGTGCATGCCATGGATGCATGACACATGTGTGTGACAATGCACAGATTCAGTGAAGCAGCCAAATTACCCTTGTATCCGCTGTGTTTGGTGTGTTTGGGGCCAGATGGATGTGACTGAGGTGAAGTGTGTGCATGTGATAGGCATGAGCCATGATGCATGTGAGTTACATATCATTGAATGTTTCAAGAGTCCATTGGACATGCATGGAAATGTCCATGGCATGCACCATGCCTGTTACTGTGTGTGTTTTGCCTGGACTGACCCATGTGTTGTGGAGGGTCATGATGGAAGTGTACTTTGACAGTGGTGCTCATCTGCTATTGCTTCCTGTCTAGGGGACCATTGTACAGTGCCCTGATGCTTGTGTTCTTTGTCTCCCTCTACGCAGCGGCTAGTGAAGAAGAGGGCGGAGACGGCGCTGTGGAGCAAGGCGGCGGGGATGCCCCCACGGCTGCAGCGGAAGGGGTGGGTGAGCCCCCACAGGGGCCTGCTACGGTGGGAGACGGTGAGGAGCCATCCAGGTTGGTGGTTTGCACAGAGGAGGAGGAGGCCGCCACTGGGGCACACATGGGGCCTGGTGGGGGCATCCCTGCTGGTGCAAGTGGTGCAGTCCAGGGCCAGGGGCAGGAGGCAGCACAGGTCACCGTGGAGGGGCCTGTGCATGTCGCTGTCCCTGACCCTGTGAGTGCACCACCATGCACCAGCAGGGATGCCCCGTCCCAGGCCCGTCCGCAGGTAGAGGGGATGTCCATGTCACCTGACTCCCCTCCACCTGCGGACGTGGGAACCCCTGGCCGTGTGGAGAAGGTCCTGATTGGGGTCGCGATGCGCACGGCTGTGATTCATGATGCCGTGCGTGCTTCCCGGGAGGAGGACGCACGTCATCACGAAGTGCACCGTGCCGACGTGGCCCAATTGGGATCGGCCATGTTCGGGGGTTTCCTGCATGTGTTGTCCAATCTGGCGGCCCTCTCCTCCTCTGTGCAGGCTATACACCAGTCGTTCTCCTTGCCGTCTTCCGGCCCAGATGCCACCAGGGCCCCCTGTGGACCTGCCCCGACCAATGCAGCCAGCTCGGTGGGGATCCCATCCCTGCCACAGTTGGGAGTCGGAGGTCCAGCAGGGGTGGACAACACAGCAACTGGACCCCAGCAGATGGAAGATGTGACAGCATCATCAGAACAGAAACTCACAATTACGAGCGCTGCACACACATGCACAGAAATCATTCGCTACTTGTTGATGCAGTCCGGAGGGACCCCTGCTGCTTTAATGCGTACAACAGGAGATACTAATTCCAAGCACTGTACTGAGGCTGTGTATCAAGGAGATACGAATTTCAAGTGCTATACTGAGGGCCGCACTGAGACTGCACAGAAAATGAGACATTTCACTGCTTTTCAGCAATAGTGCAGCCGACAAAGAATAGTCCTTGGACCCTACCTGCCTACATTTGAAAATGTAGGCAGGTAGGCATCATCCAGCAGCAGCCACCATCCAGCAGCAGCAGGAGCATTCCACGTGCCGTGGGCACCGCCGTCCTCGGAGCCCAGACACACCGAAAGCCCACCCAGAGCCATCCTTGCGGTAAGGAGCAGACACACCTGCCCGCACTACGATCGGCACTACTAATCCCTATCTAGATGCCATCGAGCATCGAGCACGCTCTGCCTGACCTACCCTGCCTGACCTTCTAATGCCGGGCGCAGCGCGGCATGAAACCGAGGCTGATGCCTCGCTGCTAAGCGACTAGCAGCCTTTTTCTTCCACCTACATCCGCCGGCAGGCGGAAGCGCCGGCGGCCACACGAAGGCCCATACTAAGGCCCCTGTTTGCTCCCTGGAGCCCCATTCTCCATCGCCAGCAGCCCCCTTGAGGAGAGGGCAGGAGCCCCTCCTCCCCTGCAGCAGCCACCATCCAGCAGCAGCAGGAGCATTCCACGTGCCGTGGGCACCGCCGTCCTCGGAGCCCAGACACACCGAAAGCCCACCCAGAGCCATCCTTTCGGTAAGGAGCAGACACACCTGCCCGCACTACGATCGGCACTACTAATCCCTATCTAGATGCCATCGAGCATCGAGCACGCTCTGCCTGACCTACCCTGCCTGACCTTCTAATGCCGGGCGCAGCGCGGCATGAAACCGAGGCTGATGCCTCGCTGCTAAGCGACTAGCAGCCTTTTTCTTCCACCTACATCCGCCGGCAGGCGGAAGCGCCGGCGGCCACACGAAGGCCCATACTAAGGCCCCTGTTTGCTCCCTGGAGCCCCATTCTCCATCGCCAGCAGCCCCCTTGAGGAGAGGGCAGGAGCCCCTCCTCCCCTGCAGCAGCCACCATCCAGCAGCAGCAGGAGCATTCCACGTGCCGTGGGCACCGCCGTCCTCGGAGCCCAGACACACCGAAAGCCCACCCAGAGCCATCCTTGCGGTAAGGAGCAGACACACCTGCCCGCACTACGATCGGCACTACTAATCCCTATCTAGATGCCATCGAGCATCGAGCACGCTCTCCCTGACCTACCCTGCCTGACCTTCTAATGCCGGGCGCAGCGCGGCATGAAACCGAGGCTGATGCCTCGCTGCTAAGCGACTAGCAGCCTTTTTCTTCCACCTACATCCGCCGGCAGGCGGAAGCGCCGGCGGCCACACGAAGGCCCATACTAAGGCCCCTGTTTGCTCCCTGTTTGCGCCGTGGAGCGTGAGGGAGCGCTATATGGTGATCCCCCAGATTTGACACCGGCCCGCCACGGTGGTGGTCACCGTTCCGCAGTACTTTCATCCCCAGTTGTTCTCGCACTCTTGCTCTTTCAGGTCACACACGGAACGGCGTCTAGAAAGGCGCCACTCCACCGAAGGTACTGTACAAACTGTTTCCTGACTCCCCTACTATGTCGACCTCCATCCAGCCCGACCTGCAAATCTCCTCATAACACTAATTCTAAACGTGCATACTGTGTTTCAGCCACCCCTTGCAAAATTCGAATCTACCCACTATTTACTATTGTGTTATGCCTATGGTCCCATTCCTAGCTGTGCCTCAGATCTTGCCCCATCTGTATTTATGATTCCATTGTGCCGTGATTTTGTTGCCCACACTGCATTCTGATTCTAGTTGTGCCTCAGATCTTGCCCCATCTGTATTTATGATTCCATTGTGCCGTGATTTTGTTGCCCACACTGCATTCTGATTCTAGTTGTGCCTCAGATCTTGCCCCATCTGTATTTATGATTCCATTGTGCCGTGATTTTGTTGCCCACACTGCACTCTGATTCTATTTGTGCCATGTTTAACGATACCCTCGCCATGCCTCATCCCCAATCCACCAGCTCACCAGCGGCCCCACTGGCATTCCTCTCCAACATTCCTCCTACTTACTTCCTACCATCTTTCTTCACTGAAAGCATCCCCACAACACGTCATCCTCCACCCAGCATGACCTCCTACACTAGACCCATCCACATCAGGAACCAACTCCTAGGTCTCCGTTCTGGACACCCTAGACTCACCCACCAAGCACCTCCCATCACTCTTAACACACCAAATACGCCAGCCCTTACAGTCAAAACACCCCTACCTAAACCCGCTATGCCGCTCCCCATCCCGGCTGCTCCACTCAACACCACCCCTACCTCAGCCCAACACACACACAACCTACAGTGTGCCCTCATTAATGCTAGATCCATCCCTGCCCATGCCACTGAAATTCACGAACTCCTAATTAACTTGGACCTCGACATCCTAGCCATCACCGAGACATGGCTGCACAGCGCTGCAGGGCCAGCCCTCAACCTTACTATCCCACAGGGGTACGCCATTATCCGGCAAGACCGCCTCTCCTCAGTAGGTGGTGGGGTAGCATTCATCCTGAAAGATCACCTCGAGGCCAGACAAATCACCTCCAATCTAGGTGACACCATAGACTCTCTAGCTATAAAAATTGCCCTCTCCCCTAACTCCACCATCACCTTCAACCTAGTCTACCACCCGCCTGGCCCACTAATAGAGTTCCATGAGAACCTTGTACACCGCCTAACAGAAAACCTAAAACTCACCTCCAAAAGCATCCTTCTAGGTGACCTTAACCTGGGGTATAACGACAAAAAGGACAAGCCAGCTAAATCTCTTGCACTAGCCTTAAAAGAACTAGGCTTCGACCAAAAAATAACCTCACCCACACACAACAAAGGCCGTATCCTGGACTGGATAGCCGACCACAACTGTCACATCGACATTAGCTCCATCACCCCGACTCCTTGGTCAGATCACCACCTCATTCACTTTTTCATTCCCGCCGTATCTAACACAAACAAACCTAACCCCATCCCCCCAGCACTGGCAAGATGTGTAAAAAATCTCACTAAAGATAAAATTACACCCCACCTTCACATCCTCTCCACAGACCTCAAGTTATCTGATCCATCAGAATTCGCAGATATCTACAAGAGCACCATAAGCACCGCCATTGACGCCATTGCCCCCCTGCAGACCAAAAAAGCCAAAACTATCAAACACTCAAATACCTGGTTCTCCACTGAACTCAAAGAACTCCGCTCACAGAAAAGAAAAGCACTAAACTCCTGGCAGAAATCGCCTTCCCCAGCCACCCTATCCTCCTACAAAAAAATCACTGCCCAATACAAAAAAGCCATAATCACAGCTAAATCAGTCTCCTATAACGAAAGAATTGCTAATGCAAGCTCCGAATCTAAAGAACTCTTCGCCATTTTCAACGAACTCACCACACCGGCCACCAAATCACAAGACATTGTTAAAGACCAAATCTGGTGCAACTCCATACAATCTGCCCTGTTAAATAAAATTGAACTCCTACAAACAAAAATTAAGGAGCACCACAAAAACCTATCACTGCACCTCAAATCTCCCACCACCACGAGCCACATGCCCACCCCCAGCTCGGGGACCCCATCCACCAAAGCCCCCACCACCCCGTTCAAATTCAGGGAAGTCACAGAACACGAAGTTATTGAGGTAATGAACAAGATCAAACCTTCCAATTGTAAAGGAGATCCCTGCCCCGCCAGTCTGATCAAAGACTGCACTGAAACACTCGCCCCCTTCCTTAAATCATTCATTAATGCCTCTTTCAATACCAATACTGTCCCTGACAGTCTAAAAGAAGCCTGGGTGCGCCCGCTTCTAAAAAAAACCACCCTCGACCCAGAAGTAGCTACCAACTATAGGCCCATCACCACTGTGCCTTTCCTGCTCAAGATTCTTGATAAAATTGCCTACACACAAATCCAGGATTATCTCGAAACCAACCATATCCTAGGCAAAAGACAGTCAGGCTTCCGACCAGGTCACGGAACAGAGTCAGCCCTACTTGATCTGAAAATACAACTTGCAGACACTATGGATAAAGGCAAACCGGCACTCCTTCTCCTACTGGATCTATCTGCCGCCTTTGACCTTGTCAACCACGATATCCTAGGCATGCACCTAAAAAATGAAGCACACTTCTCCCCGGAAGCCATTGCATGGGTGGCCTCATTCCTAAATGGCAGACTCATGAAAGTCTTCTCAGACACTGCCTCGGCAACCCCTACTACCATCCACTGCGGCGTCCCCCAAGGCTCCTGCACCGCCCCCACTCTCTACAATATATTCACCCTTCCTCTCTTCAATGACCTCGACTGTCGTAACATAGCGTACACCAACTACGCAGACGATACACAGGTACTACTCCCGCTAACTGGGACCTACGAAGAAGATGCGACAGCATTAACCAAAATCTACACAGCCATCCAAACTTGGATGGCGGCCAACGGCCTCTGCTTAAACGGGGACAAAACCGAAATCCTCATAGTAGGGACCAATGAAATTCTCAACAAACTCCCCCCCCAATACAAATCCTTCAACATCGACAACTCCACCATCACAGTCTCCAAGACTGTTAAAACCTTAGGTGTTCACCTAGATGCCTCACTATCTATGTCTCGCCAGGTCAACGCCATAGCCTCTTCCTCAGCACTCACCACCAAGGTGATAAATGCTGTCAAGCCTTTTCTCTCCACTAAAAACTGCCTGTCCATCGCCAGAGCCACTATAGGTACAAAAATAGACTACTGTAATGCCCTGTTCCTAGGCACCTCCGCCCACAACCTAAAGAAACTCCAAATCACGCAAAACAACGCGCTCCGGGCAGCGCTGTCCATTCCAAAAAGAGAACACATCTCGCAAGCAAGGAAAGATGCTCACTGGCTACCCGTGAAGGAACGCATACTTTTCAAAGCCATGACCATCACACATAGATGCCTCTCCCTGGATGCCCCACCCTATCTCGCAGAAAGAATCACACCGAAAGCCTCCATCAGACCCACCAGAGCTCACCGCACCAACATGATTGATGTCCCCACGTTTCAAAGATCCAGGGCGGGAGGAACCAGCTTCCAACACCTCGCACCTAAAAACTGGAACTCCTTACCTACCTCACTAAGGAACGAAAAATCATACCACACCTTCCGTAAAAACCTCAAAACCCTCCTATTCCGCTAAAAGTCCTCCACATGCACATTCATGCTTGCATTGTAACCACAGCATAGCATAACCCCTAACCCTCAATGTTTATTACCAATGTGAAACGTACTCTGTAACTCGGTTTACATCTGTAAACATATTCCTATGTTTGTGTTCAAGACTAAGTCTGCTGTAACAGCGCCACGATGCCCCAGGGCAGTTTTGTGCGCTTTATAAATGCAAATAAATAAAAATAAATAAATAAATCATCGGGCAGGGCACGTGCACGACGGCGTCGGTGGTTTCCATCAGCCTGGATGCCGTCGTGCTGGCAGAGGCAGTGGCGTCGGAGGCAGCAGCAGGCTCGACGTGGGAGGCATCATGGCTCGGGGCCTTCAAGATCAGAGGGGCAGGCATCGGCCGGAGGGCAGGGCAACCCTGGGATGGTGGTGTCTTCCGTGTGGGAGCAGTTGGTCCAGCGGATAGCTGCGGAGCGGCAGCGGGCGGAAGAGGAGCGGCTCACCATGGTCAGGGCGGAGTTCTCCATGCGTCGGGCGTTGAGGCGGGCTGAGTGCCTCGAGGAAGCTCGCAGGGAGTTTGAGCTGGACATGGGGTTATCCCTGCGAGACCTCGGGGCCAGGACAGAGTCCCGCCTCCAGGACATCGACATGGAGTTCGATGATGCCCTGGCCAGCAACATCACCGAGTGAGCCGCAGGACTTGCCCGCTGCCTTTGTATATAGTTATTTAGTTAGTTAGTGTTAGGTTTCCTTTATTGATTTTTGTATTTTTGGACCGCTCGGACAATGGCCACTTTTTTGTATATATTATTTTCATTAGGTAGTAGTAGGTTTCATTTATGGTGTTGGGCTCATGGACCCTGGAATTTTCGTGTATATAGTTTGCTTTTTGAAGAAACATTTTTTTTATTAATTATTGTGTTCACCATGAGGAAATGGTTTTTAATTATTTTACTTCCACATGATTTTGCTTTGGACAACATTTGTTTTTGGATTACTTTGTGTTTTTTATTTTTACATTTGTTCTCGGACATGGACCATTTATTTTGTTATCCCCATTGTTGTATGTTTGAATTTTTTAATTATTTTTCATCTTTAATACATGTTTTTTTTAACTTTCACTTGTGGTATTTTCTCATTGGTTTCATACATGTCATGATATGGGTTTTGACACTCACTTGCACCCATTGTGTATGTGTGTGCGACGGACATGTGTTCATTTACAGACTTGCCATTGGGGTTGTATCATGTAATTGCATTCACTATGTGGGTGGATGCAATCCTTGCCTGGGTGTTTGTGCTGGGTATGCTGGCCATTACTGCCATGATTGAGTATCGTCAGGACCTGCGGGCAGGGGGACATGTGTGGGTGCCTGGTGGAGGATGCCCCTGCACTGCTGGAGGGTGGGGGTGGTGGGTGACATGAGTGGGGGCCTGGTGGAGGGTGCCCCTGCACTGCTGGGGTGTGGGGGGTGGTGGGAGACATGAGTGGGGGCCTGGTGGAGGGTGCCCCTGCACTGCTGGGGTGTGGGGGTGGTGGGAGACATGAGTGGGGGCCTGGTGGAGGGTGACCCTGGTGGCTGGGGGGTGGGGGTGGTGGGTGACATGCGTGGGGGCCTGGTGGAGGGTGACCCTGGTGGCTGGGGGGTGGGGGTGGTGGATGACATGAGTGGGGGCCTGGTGGAGGCTGCCCCTGCACTGCTGGGGTGTGGGGGTGGTGGGAGACATGAGTGGGGGCCTGGTGGAGGGTGCCCCTGCACTCCTGGGGTGTGGGGGTGGTGGGAGACATGAGTGGGGGCCTGGTGGAGGGTGACCCTGGTGGCTGGGGGGTGGGGGTGGTGGGTGACATGAGTGGGGGCCTGGTGGAGGGTGACCCTGGTGGCTGGGGGGTGGGGGTGGTGGGTGACATGAGTGGAGGCCTGGTGGAGGCTGCCCCTGCACTGCTGGGGTGTGGGGGTGGTGGGAGACATGAGTGGGGGCCTGGTGGAGGGTGCCCCTGCACTGCTGGGGTGTGGGGGTGGTGGGAGACATGAGTGGGGGCCTGGTGGAGGGTGACCCTGGTGGCTGGGGGGTGGTGGGTGACATGAGTGGGGGCCTGGTGGAGGGTGACCCTGGTGGCTGGGGGGTGGGGGTGGTGGGAGACATGGGTGGGGGCCTGGTGGAGGGTGACCCTGGTGGCTGGGGGGTGGGGGTGGTGGGTGACATGAGTGGGGGCCTGGTGGAGGGTGACCCTGGTGGCTGGGGGTTGGGGGTGGTGGGTGACATGAGTGGGGGCCTGGTGGAGGGTGACCCTGGTGGCTGGGGGGTGGGGGTGGTGGGTGACATGAGTGGGGGCCTGGTGGAGGCTGCCCCTGCACTGCTGGGGTGTGGGGGTGGTGGGAGACATGAGTGGGGGCCTGGTGGAGGGTGCCCCTGCACTGCTGGGGTGTGGGGGTGGTGGGAGACATGAGTGGGGGCCTGGTGGAGGGTGACCCTGGTGGCTGGGGGGTGGGGGTGGTGGGTGACATGAGTGGGGGCCTGGTGGAGGGTGACCCTGGTGGCTGGGGGGTGGGGTGGTGGGAGACATGGGTGGGGGCCTGGTTGAGGGTGACCCTGGTGGCTGGGGGGTCGGGGTGGTGGGAGACATGAGTTGGACATGGGTGGGGGCCTGCTGGCAGGTGCCCCACAGTGCTGGGGGGTGGGGGTGGTGGGGGACATGAGTTGGACATGGGTGGGGGCCTGCTGGCAGGTGCCCCACAGTGCTGGGGGGTGGGGGTGCAAGGGGACATGAGTTGGTGTTCATTAGTTCAAGGAGTCATGTGCCTTTGCTGGGGGGCATGCCCATGTTGGGTGGGCTGCCTGCGGGTCATGACCAGGGATGCAGGGTAGTCCCCTGTGGTGTGGGCTGCCTGCAGGGGCCGTGGAGGGTGTACAGGGTACACCTGGGAGGACCCACACTGTCAAATCACATGTGGGACTCCCCGGCACCCCTGAAATACACGTACCGTGCAGAAATCGCGTGTAAAACTTCCCGCGCACCCCTGAAATACACGCGCACAGGCTATTCGCGTGTGGAACTTCCCGCGCACCCCTGAAATACACGCGCCCAGGCTATTCGCGTGTAAAACTTCCCGCGCACCCCTGAAATACACGCGCACAGGCTATTCGCGTGTGGAACTTCCCGCGCACCCCTTAAATACGCGCGCCCAGGCTATTCGCGTGTGGAACTTCCCGCGCACCCCTGAAATACACGCGCCCAGGCTATTCGCATGTAAAACTTCCCGCGCACCCCTGAAATACACGCGCCCAGGCTATTCGCGTGTGGAACTTCCCGCGCACCCCTGAAATACACGCGCCCAGGCTATTCGCGTGTGGAACTTCTCACGCACCCCTGGTATACACGTAGCCCGCTCCCCCAGGCCCGATCGCGTGAGGAACTTCACGCGAACCCCTGTAATACACGTAGCCCGCTCCCCCAGGCCCGATCGCGTGTGAAACTTCACGCGAACCCCTGAAATACACGTAGCACGCTCCCCCAGGCCCGATCGCGTGAGAAACTTCACGCAAACCCCTGAAATACACGTAGCCCGCTCCCCCAGGCCCGATCGCGTGTGAAACTTCACGCGAACCCCTGAAATACACGTAGCACGCTCCCCCAGGCCCGATCGCGTGAGAAACTTCACGCGAACCCCTGAAATACACGTAGCCCGCTCCCCCAGGCCCGATCGCGTGTGAAACTTCACGCGAACCCCTGAAATACACGTAGCCCGCTCCCCCAGGCCCGATCGCGTGAGAAACTTCACGCGAACCCCTGAAATACACGTAGCCCGCTCCCCCAGGCCCGATCGCGTGAATGACTTCACGCGCACCCCTGAAATACACGCGCCCAGGCTATTCGCGTGTGGAACTTCACGCGCACCCCTCAAATACACGTGCCCAGGCTATTTGCGTGTGGAAGTTCCCGCGCACCCCTCAAATACAGGCGCCCAGGCTATTCGCGTGTGGAACTTCCTGCGCACCCCTGAAATACACGCGCCCAGGCTATTTGCGTGTGGAACTTCCCGCGCACCCCTGAAATACAGGCGCCCAGGCTATTCGTGTGTGGAACTTCCCGCGCACCCCTGAAATACACGCGCCCAGGCTTTTCGCGTGTGGAACTTCTCACGCACCCCTGGAAAACACGTAGCCCGCTCCCCCAGGCCCGATCGCGTGAGGAACTTCACGCGAACCCCTGTAATACACGTAGCCCGCTCCCCCAGGCCCGATCGCGTGTGAAACTTCACGCGAACCCCTGAAATACACGTAGCCCGCTCCCCCAGGCCCGATCGCGTGAATGACTTCACGCGAACCCCTGTGATGCACGTACCCTGCTAAAATCGCGTGTGAGACTTCCCGCGCACCCCGGTATACACGCACACGTATTTTTTGTCAGCGGGTGTCCGTGTTTGTGGGTACCCCTTTGCACGTCATTTTTCCTGGAGTTGGCGCACCTTTTGGCGCACATTTCTTACAGCCGCAGAGACGCTACCGCCTGGTTTCTTGTGGCGGTCGTGTTTGTGCCTGTGCGCTGGTTTGAGCGTGCGCTTTTTTCCCCTATTCTATTCCATGAATACGTGTTGTAGGCGAGCGTGTGGGCGTTCCGCGCACTTGTGCCCTGTACTTCCCCCGTGACGCCCACGTTTTGGCAAGTTGTTCCCCATTCCGAGTGTTACGCCCGTGTTCCGCCTACTTTTGTTGCGTGCGCCGCGCTATGTGTGAATTTCGCTGTGGCCTGTGCGATTTTCGCTGTGACCTGGCGCATGCTGTTAGATGACCTGTGCGCCAACGTGCGCCGCGCACTTTTTTATCGCACATCCGCTGGTTTTCTCGCGCACGGCCTTCCATGAATCGACGTGCACTGCCTTTCGTGCGATTTTCGCACTTGCACTGCGATTTTCGCTATTCCACTGCGATTCGCACGTTTTTGCCCACTTGCGCCGCGCTAATTATTCCATGAATCGGCCTGTTATACTTGGCACTACGCCTAAGGCTAAAAACAAATATCTTTGTTTTGATTAGACTGTTGGCCTTAGCAAAAGTATCTAAAGTTACCAATTGACGCTTAAGACCGAATAGGCGTCAGGTCCAGTAACACCAGGTCATTGACATATGCCAACCAACTAATTAGGGTGTTCCCTATTTTAGTGCCCGCCCCACATATTCTCCAACATCAGCTATAAACATGTTGAAAAGGAAGGGGCGAGAACACAGCCCTTTCGTAACGTTATTAATAGACCGATTTGCCATTCCACAGAATTCCAAAATCCCCAGTTCAAGGGGGTTGGGTACGAAAAAGCTACAATGGCCAAAGGGGCTTCTATATGATTTTACACCCCTGCCCACGTTTCCCAGGGTGATTGTGGAAATCAGGGATTACGCTTTAGAAGTCATCCTTCCAGCTCCAGTACAGCTAAGGTTGCGGTTCCCTCTGCTAGTGGAATTAGCAGTAGTTCCATTCAAGAAATGTCCTGAGAACCAGCGATTGAGCATTCCACAGTAGGGGCATGGAAGATGAGAGGTAGGGCCTTCAAAGAAGGGGATGAACCCATCGACTGGTTTTACTAATCCAAAACTGAAGAAGACCAGTACCTCTAAAGGATTAGGATAGGCACTGGTGAAATATTTCACATTGGTGTGGAATGAATTTTAGTTTTTTTTAAAGAATTCTGTTCATGCTCTGCAGGGCCATATCCCCATTATCATGCAGTTCCATAAGGAGATGTTTGGCACGATACTGGCAGTATCCACTCTGAGAGCCCAGCAGGTAGCTATTTCAGCAGTTAGAAATCAAGGATCGTAGAGGTTGCATGATGATGGATTGATTGCTACATTACTCAGGAGTGTCCATCTAAAAACACATTGTCTATACACATGTGCCTCTGCAAGATCTTCCCTTGGTGCTAAGGGCCCTGCAGTTCTGCCCTATCTGTCCTTCAGAATCAGCTGATATAAAACACCTGACAAAAGTATTATTTGTGGTTGCTATCACATTGGCTGGAAGGCTTGGGCAAATTGGGCCATTATTTTGTTAAAGGGCCCTTTCTCCAGTTTCAAGTTTATGCGTTGGTTCTTGTGTCTGATCGCATCTTCTTGACAACATTAGTTTCCTAGGTTCACCAGACTTAGATATTGTTCTTCTGGCATTTCGGCCAAATCCTACCTCACCCACATGCATCAAACAGTTTGTGACATTTTGGGGGAACAGGACAGGGGGAAAAGGCTTTGGTTTCCACTATCAATAGATGGATCACTAGGACAGGCCATTGCCTGGCCCTATGAGTCGGCTATTGAGCTCCAGCATTCACAAGGATGGTTGAACTCATTTGATTCTGGAAATAAAGTAGTGACAGTGTGTAAGCAGTACACTTGTTGATCCATGTTCATTTGTCATAGGCCCATTCATCTCTGTCCCAGGAGTAATTACTGGGACAAAGAAGAACAGAGGTAATAACTTGAATACTTTTTTGTACTTGAATTGCTCCTAATACTATTCTTCCTTGTCACAGTGTTTACGACCCACATCTCCTTCACTCAAAAGGGCCATGATGTGATAAGAGATTAACTGGAGCATTCCAAAAGCAAGTACTGTGATGAGGGAAGAAAAGGAATAGAAATAATGAATATAACGGTATGTATTGAAGAGATTTTCTTTGCATTTCAGGTAGTTTCTGTGAACAGCTATTGTCGGTGTCAGCAAGTGTTAGTTAGTTTGGGCTTTTAGGTGTCACTTGCAACACCTATAAAGGCCAAACTATTGCATTTGAGTACAGATTCAAATACAGATAGGGATGAATGGCATAGGACGAGTGACACAGAGGAATGACTTTTGAAGAGGGACAGAGTGTATAGGTGTTGTTTGGTTATGAGGCCACCCATTGTCTGCCACAGTCATGCTAATCCCTATGGCCATTCCCACCCATTCCTGACTCTTCCTGCCCAAAACTCCTCCCCATGGGAACTCTGAGCTCGAGAGCTCACTTTAATCAAGCCTTTCGAATCGTTGATAGTTGCTGACACAAGGCACAGGCTGCCTGGAAGTTCACTGTTTGTGCAGCACCTCAGCCAGTCAAGACCATTGGACGGTACCAACAGGAGTTCAATGAAAGAACATGTATACCCACTAAAGAGACGAAACATCATGACTGAATTCTACGAGTATAGATAGGAAAAGTCCCGAGATTTTATTTGAAACCATATGAATTATTTAGTTAATGAACTGATTTAATCATAATTATCTTTCAAAAGAAACATTAAATTCATTACAGGAGGACAATGATGCAAAAATCACATGACCACAAAACAATATTATCACCCATACATACAATTACTCAATCGCAACCATAAACCATCCAACAATTGATGACAATATATATAACACATTTGAAAAGCTTTTTTCAATATAGCTGAACAAGAAATGGCTTGTAAATTTCATATTTCCATCGTCAAGCTATAATGATCATGGACCGACCGGTTTCAACGTATAACATATAATTTATCACGTCTTCATCCGGGATATATAATAGACCTAAAATTATACAATAATAAAATGACATCATTTATCCAACCCAAAATGTATTAATATGAACTAATTATATACACAACACTATTTTAAAATAATTTTAGTGTCTTATCACCATGTGAACACCAAAAATAAAACCAGAATGATCACATGCAACAAGGTCACTGAAGTGGCCCATTCCCTCAAAGGTGCTTACACAAAACATTGTTTATTATCTGTCAAACAACAAGTTACGGAACACCACCCAAAGTGTCACTCCAGGCAAAAGACAGATGGCAGACTTGACCACCAGATGTTAAAACTATGGAGAATCAATTACCTGCAGCCTTGACATGAGGAGAAACCTACAGCAAGATGGGTAGACCTGAACATTCAGGCTAAAACCAATCTTAAATGAAAAAGGAACACAAAAGACAAAATGAAAAAACACTGTATGAATTGAGGGTGGGCATGTTTATTACTCCTAAAGTGTGCTGACCATAGCACTCACCATTTTAAGACTGTATTCATGTGGACAGCATTCAGTAATACTGGAATTTGCAATCCCTAGTAATGGCGTTTTCTAAAAAAAAGAATTGAAAATTAGAATCAACCTTTTTATTTTCAAGGTCCCAAAGAGTGGAACCAAACTAAACCTAATGGTATTGGTAGTACAATCACTCATCTGATAGACTAGCCCCTTCAAATACAGTCAAGCTGGACTTCAGCGGGGCAATCGAGTGTTCAAAAATAACACGCCAGCTGATGTTCCGCATATCCACCAACAGCATCGGAAAACAGACGAGTTTGCACAACACTATTTTGCATCAAATGGTTTGTCAGCAATTTGCTACCAACATAAAAGACGGCTATAAAATCTTCAATTGCACATCAATTGCGGCCACCATCTTGGCATATGGATTCAATATGAAATAACAGTGGAACCAATAACCAAATGGTGCTTCCTCCCTGCAGAATCCCGCAGGGGTGGCATTTTGCAAGATACAATGGTTTAATTTGACAAAATAACCTAACTACAGTACTATGTCTAGTTCAAAGCACATTGTTATTTTTGGCAGCAATGAAATAAACAACACAGAGGTTTGCAATCATGAAGATTTTGTACAATGAACCCATACCCAAATTAAGTACACACAATTACACTCCATATCCGATATACCCTCCCCGTACTCTGCTGACCTCAAAGCTCACTGCCTTTGACCCAACCTCTTACCTGGTGAATCCAACTGCTCCTTCTCGCCTGAGGGTTACTCCCGTCTATCCTATGCACTCTAAGGCTGACACTAACCCATCACCTGTTAGGCACTACCCTAGCATCAAAACACCACCCCACTCTGGACCCAAGTCAAGTTAAGCTCTCACAGCGAGTCCCCTTATCACTACCACCCTTGATGCAAATAGCAGCCTCCCCAAACATCCCACCAAACCTTGTGCATCATTCCAATGTGCCCTTGTTAATGCTCAGTCCCTCCCAGCACACGCCCTGGAAAACTGTGACCTGCTCAATGCACACAATCTGAACCTTTTAGCCATCTCTGAAACTTGGCTACATGAAGCCTCTGGCCCCGCCATATCCTTAGCCCTACCCCTTGGCTACAACATCTACCGTCAGGCCCGCCCGCCTACACACCAAAGGCGGCAGAGTGGCCCTCATAACCAAGGAATCCCTTCCTCTAAAACAGGTCACCAACTCCTTCAAAGGTAATAGTGACATTTTGTCCCTCAAACTTACCACCTCTCCTAACTGCACCCTCACAATACACATCGTATACCGCCCCCACGGCCTTATGGCTGACTTCCACGAGAACCTCCTGCATCTCCTATCTGACAACCTAAAAATCTCTTCGAAGTCCATTCTACTAGGGGACCTGAACCTAGGATTCAATGACCTGAACATTTCACATGCCAAACCCTGGGGTGTACACAATCGATCACAAACACCATCCACTCTAAAGACTGCATCCTGGACTGGATAGACAACCACAACTGTTCCCCATACACCAGCTCCAACACCCCCCGCCCCTGGACAGACCACCATGTCATCCACTTTTCCAACCCCATCCCTACGAAACAAAAACTCCTCACCACTTCCATTCCACCCGCTCTAGCTCAGAGCTCACAGAAACTAACCAAAGAAAGACTACTGCCCTTCCTAGAAACTCCTACTTTCAGACCTCCCTTCTCCAAGGACCCCACATTTCTAGCTGATCTATACAACTCTGCATTAAAAAATGCAGTCAATGCCATAGCCCCACTGTCAGCCAGGAAAGCCAAAATTGCCAGACATGCAACGCCTGGTTCACCCCAGAGCTACTGGAAATCCGCTCCATGAAACGCATCGCCCTCTCCACTTGGCAAACTAACCCACTTTAATCCGCTAACTACGATTCAACAAGATAGCCACCCAATACAAAAAGGCAATCATTGAAGCCAAATCTGCCTCATTCAACACTAGGATTGCCAACAAAACATCTGGAAGGAGAGCTTCACCATCTTCAGGGAACTAGAATCACCAGATCCTACCACACAGGTCATCTCTAAAGATGAATCGTGGTTCTCTAACATCCAAACCGCTGTGAGTCTAGAAAGTACCCTTCCATAACATAGGCGATATAATTTTGTTGGCCGAAAACCAACTACATCATGTGTTCAGCATTGTTAGTACAGATTCATAACCATGACCAGAGAGTGTCCATTTTGGAGGAATAGAATTTGCCATTTTGATACATTTTTGCTTTTTGCTTTCTGTTCAAACTGCTTTGCTGTAAGTGAATTCTATCTTGTTATTGTACATGCATAGAGCAAGGCCACAAGTTACAAGTTGAAACGCAGCTCAGGCAACCCAGACAGCAATGCCCGGTCTCCTCCCTCACATGTCCTTTTAAGTAAGAAACAAGGCATTTAATCACGGTAGGAAGGAACATTAAATGGCTTGAATTATGGTCTCTTTCGCAGCGCCCCTTCACTGAACCCCTGTAGATCGAGTTGACCTCACGCACACGAATAGAAACTAGAAGATAGTGAGGACTGGAATGTGTCTCTCCCCTGCATGCAGCTTGCTTGTAAGAACAAGAGCATTATGTTCCCTAAAACAAAGAATTGTGTCTGTAACCTTTGCAAATTGCAAACTGTTGCTGAATAAATGTCTGAGGGTGTCATACTCATCATATTAGTCAATCATCGAAACCATTTCAAAGAAATCCATTATGGGCGGTATTGAAAATGTCACTACTGATAATTAGATGATAAGTTTTGTATGTATGTATCTGTTGTAGAATGCTCGCTCTCTTGCGTCCCACGGGGTCTGGAGACACATGTTGCGGGACGTGAGACCCAGTCGGCCCACTGAGACTATTTGCTTTGCAATAAACCCTAGATTTTGGGAATTGAACCTCGTGTCTGGCGTATCAATTTGTGTGTGGTGATTGTGCCTTGTTTCCATATGCGAGGGTCCCGTAGGGGCCCCATCAAAATGGCGCTCGAATAGGGACCCTCCCCCACTTGTTCCATCGTATACGTTGTAATATAAGAAGGCGAGAGGAGAAAACGAAGCGAGGACAAGACAGTCGAGCCAGGATCAAGAGGTGTTCGGGGCGCCCCTGTGAAAGTGATGAGAGACTCCTTTGCAGATCTGTACACAACTGATCCCTGATCGACGCGTCCGGCCAGAGAACAAGGAGGCGAGGGTCCCGAAACGAGGCAGAGTGAGCCAAGATACGCAGACATGATGATTCTTGGTTGCGTCAGTATACGGACGAATTGCGTCTTGACAGATGACTTGGTTGATCAGGTGAGTCGTGCCCCGATTCTAAATAACCCTGATATTGGTTGAGAGTTGCTCTTGCAAGATCAAACGCCCAGGGTATGGTTAAAACATGCCTGGGGTATTGTCTTCCTGCCTAGTGGGATTTTTCCACTGCGGTAGAAAATCTTTGGAATCTGGCCAGGCTGCGCCACCTGTAGGGTCGCCGGGATATGAGATGTACGTAAATTATGGGATAGGGGCGATAATGTTTTGTGAAATTTGGCAAAGGCAAACCAGACACAAAGAAGATCTACAATGGCCAAAACATGGGAGTTATGAGATTGCGCACATAGATTATTTGGAATCGATACTGTTAGAAAAGAAGGCGCGTCCTGCGACATTTGACGTCATTAGAGATTGGAGGCAGGAAGCTATGCTTCGCTGGAAAAGCAGAGAGAAGAATGCGCACAGGCACAAGTCAAGAGCAGAAAGAGAACAAGAGCAGGATGAAAAGGAGTGGGATGATAATTTAAGAAAGACAGACAGATGTGCTCAGATGAGAGTAGACAAAATATAACCTCAACTAGAACTAATTAATGAAATATTAACTGAGAAAAGACAAAGGCACCCAAAAGAGGAGGCTGATAGAACTTCATCAGTGCCCATTGCTCAGCCCCTCCCTGCTGCCCAGTCCCCATTACTGTCACAGATCATACAGCAAATTAATAAGGGGGGTCCTGGGAGTCCCTCTGCCAGACATTAGTCCTGGTTGCGAGAGACTTACCCAGAGTCTTTAGCTCACTATCTTTCACAGAGAAGAAATATCCTAAACATATCAGTCTTTGTCCTGCCCTGGGGCAGTCCAGCACCGAAATGCTAGGCAATTCTCCTCTGAACAAGAGTACCAACAGCATCCCCAGACACGTGTTTCGGTCTGGTTGGACCTCATCAGTAGGGAGGAGCTGTGCCTCTCACCCTAAGTTACTAGGGGAATCCAGACGTGGACCCCTTGCTCACTATTCTTAGAGAGGCACAGCTCCTCCCTACTGATGAGGTCCAACCAGACCGAAACACGTGTCTGGGGATGCTGTTGGTACTCTTGTTCAGAGGAGAATTGCCTAGCATTTCGGTGCTGGACTGCCCCAGGGCAGGACAAAGACTGATGTGTTTAGGATATTTCTTCTCTGTGAAAGATAGTGAGCTAAAGACTCTGGGTAAGTCTCTCGCAACCAGGACTAATGTCTGGCAGAGGGACTCCCAGGACCCCCCTTGTTAATTTGCATATGCAAGTAACTTTGGGTCTCACCCTAAGTTACTAGGGGAATCCAGACGTGGACCCCTTGCTCACTATTCTTAGAGAGGCACAGCTCCTCCCTACTGATGAGGTCCAACCAGACCGAAACACGTGTCTGGGGATGCTGTTGGTACTCTTGTTCAGAGGAGAATTGCCTAGCATTTCGGTGCTGGACTGCCCCAGGGCAGGACAAAGACTGATGTGTTTAGGATATTTCTTCTCTGTGAAAGATAGTGAGCTAAAGACTCTGGGTAAGTCTCTCGCAACCAGGACTAATGTCTGGCAGAGGGACTCCCAGGACCCCCCTTGTTAATTTGCATATGCAAGTAACTTTGGGTCTCACCCTAAGTTACTAGGGGAATCCAGACGTGGACCCCTTGCTCACTATTCTTAGAGAGGCACAGCTCCTCCCTACTGATGAGGTCCAACCAGACCGAAACACGTGTCTGGGGATGCTGTTGGTACTCTTGTTCAGAGGAGAATTGCCTAGCATTTCGGTGCTGGACTGCCCCAGGGCAGGACAAAGACTGATGTGTTTAGGATATTTCTTCTCTGTGAAAGATAGTGAGCTAAAGACTCTGGGTAAGTCTCTCGCAACCAGGACTAATGTCTGGCAGAGGGACTCCCAGGACCCCCCTTGTTAATTTGCATATGCAAGTAACTTTGGGTCTCACCCTAAGTTACTAGGGGAATCCAGACGTGGACCCCTTGCTCACTATTCTTAGAGAGGCACAGCTCCTCCCTACTGATGAGGTCCAACCAGACCGAAACACGTGTCTGGGGATGCTGTTGGTGCTCTTGTTCAGAGGAGAATTGCCTCGCATTTCGGTGCTGGACTGCCCCAGGGCAGGACAAAGACTGATGTGTTTAGGATATTTCTTCTCTGTGAAAGATAGTGAGCTAAAGACTCTGGGTAAGCCTCTCGCAACCAGGACTAATGTCTGGCAGAGGGACTCCCAGGACCCCCCTTGTTAATTTGCATATGCAAGTAACTTTGGGCCTCACCCTAAGTTACTAGGGGAATCCAGACGTGGACCCCTTGCTCACTATTCTTAGAGAGGCACAGCTCCTCCCTACTGATGAGGTCCAACCAGACCGAAACACGTGTCTGGGGATGCTGTTGGTACTCTTGTTCAGAGGAGAATTGCCTCGCATTTCGGTGCTGGACTGCCCCAGGGCAGGACAAAGACTGATGTGTTTAGGATATTTCTTCTCTGTGAAAGATAGTGAGCTAAAGACTCTGGGTAAGTCTCTCGCAACCAGGACTAATGTCTGGCAGAGGGACTCCCAGGACCCCCCTTGTTAATTTGCATATGCAAGTAACTTTGGGCCTCACCCTAAGTTACTAGGGGAATCCAGACGTGGACCCCTTGCTCACTATTCTTAGAGAGGCACAGCTCCTCCCTACTGATGAGGTCCAACCAGACCGAAACACGTGTCTGGGGATGCTGTTGGTACTCTTGTTCAGAGGAGAATTGCCTAGCATTTCGGTGCTGGACTGCCCCAGGGCAGGACAAAGACTGATGTGTTTAGGATATTTCTTCTCTGTGAAAGATAGTGAGCTAAAGACTCTGGGTAAGTCTCTCGCAACCAGGACTAATGTCTGGCAGAGGGACTCCCAGGACCCCCCTTGTTAATTTGCATATGCAAGTAACTTTGGGTCTCACCCTAAGTTACTAGGGGAATCCAGACGTGGACCCCTTGCTCACTATTCTTAGAGAGGCACAGCTCCTCCCTACTGATGAGGTCCAACCAGACCGAAACACGTGTCTGGGGATGCTGTTGGTACTCTTGTTCAGAGGAGAATTGCCTAGCATTTCGGTGCTGGACTGCCCCAGGGCAGGACAAAGACTGATGTGTTTAGGATATTTCTTCTCTGTGAAAGATAGTGAGCTAAAGACTCTGGGTAAGTCTCTCGCAACCAGGACTAATGTCTGGCAGAGGGACTCCCAGGACCCCCCTTGTTAATTTGCATATGCAAGTAACTTTGGGTCTCACCCTAAGTTACTAGGGGAATCCAGACGTGGACCCCTTGCTCACTATTCTTAGAGAGGCACAGCTCCTCCCTACTGATGAGGTCCAACCAGACCGAAACACGTGTCTGGGGATGCTGTTGGTACTCTTGTTCAGAGGAGAATTGCCTAGCATTTCGGTGCTGGACTGCCCCAGGGCAGGACAAAGACTGATGTGTTTAGGATATTTCTTCTCTGTGAAAGATAGTGAGCTAAAGACTCTGGGTAAGTCTCTCGCAACCAGGACTAATGTCTGGCAGAGGGACTCCCAGGACCCCCCTTGTTAATTTGCATATGCAAGTAACTTTGGGTCTCACCCTAAGTTACTAGGGGAATCCAGACGTGGACCCCTTGCTCACTATTCTTTGAGAGGCACAGCTCCTCCCTACTGATGAGGTCCAACCAGACCGAAACACGTGTCTGGGGATGCTGTTGGTACTCTTGTTCAGAGGAGAATTGCCTAGCATTTCGGTGCTGGACTGCCCCAGGGCAGGACAAAGACTGATGTGTTTAGGATATTTCTTCTCTGTGAAAGATAGTGAGCTAAAGACTCTGGGTAAGTCTCTCGCAACCAGGACTAATGTCTGGCAGAGGGACTCCCAGGACCCCCCTTGTTAATTTACAGATCATACAGCCACAGCAACCACTCCCCCTTCCAGTTGTCCCATCTGCACCGGCCCCTCCCCTTCCCTCCAAAACACGCCCATTCCCCCTCCGCCTATTGAACTTGAATTCACCGTAACAAGAGAAGACAGTACGGAAAGAGAGGGGACGGGACAAAGTGAGTGTACTAGCAAGGAGAGAAGAAAGGAGTTGAAAGAACAGGCAGAGATGTATATAGATGGAAATGATGATACACTGACGCTGGATTCGATGTATGATTTTAGGAAAACAAGCGAAAAACAGGTATTGTTGGAATGCATGGGAGAATATTTAATGGAGAGATGGAAGCAGCTGTTTGGAATGGTACCGCCGCAGAAGTTGCGGGATTTGAATGCTTTTGCATGGTTGAGTGAAAGAGATGCAGAAATAAAAGGAACATGTGGACAGGCTTTTTGAATTTAAAATTGAACTTGATGAGGCATATGCTGAAATGTTTTCCATGCCAGGGTATAGGAACAAAGACATAAGAAGGGAAAGGAAAGAGGTGGTACCATATGTATAGCAGCGATTTCTTCAGCCGTCAAGACAGGCTAGTGAGAAAATGAAAATATGTACACGGGAGGCGCTAAGATGGATTACAGATCCTAGTGTTCCCACGATGGAAGTGCACAAAATATTCGATCAATATACATTGCCAATGATGAGAAAAACACTGCAGGTAATGGTTGAATATTTGCTGGATAGAGATATAGAAAATAAACAAGCTAGCCCTGCCGAATTAATGGCAATATATAAGAGAGCTATTGAACGCGGAACTGGAGAAACAGCCTTATCGCTTGACTTAGCAATAGTATTGCATATGAGGGAGGGAGGAGGAAAAGTAAGTGTGGTATTTCCCATGAGGGAAGTTCCACCTACTTTTGTGCCGAAAGTAGAAATTCCTGCATCAGGTAATCAACCAGCACAGGTCCCCGAAGTGCATTATACAGCACAATACATTTATGTCCCTTTCACCAGACAAGAGGTGAATAATATAAAACAAACAATCCCTGATTTGAGGAAAAATCCAGCGGGATTCTATAACGAAATAAGAGTCCAATTTGAGATCGTCCAATGATATTGACCTAATGTTCCCAGTAATTTTGCCAGCAGATATATGGAAGCAAATAAGAAAAGTAAATGATCAGGAAAGTTTTGGTGACACATGGGAGAAGTTAGCAGAAGAAGATGCAAACAGAAAAGCAGGCGAGAAAGCACCGCCAAATATGGCAGCATTACCAGGACGAATAATACAAAAATTGAAGGAGATAGTTCCAGAAAAAAGAATTGTATGGGACAAACTAACTGCATGTGCCCAAGGCAAAGATGAGTTAGCAACAGATTATTTCAATAGATTTGAGGAAGTATTTACAGATTTCAGTGGGCAGGATGTAAGCACTGAGGCAGGGAAAAGACTATTTGTTGATAAATATGTGAGGGGATTAATCCTCCAATTCAAAACCTGTAATGACATCTGCTTATGGCCCAGTATTATGAGAATAGAGTGAATACAGAGAAAGAGAAAGAGGCGAAGGATAAGGTAAATTTGAAAACTAGGGTGTTACTCCAGCAGGTAGCGGGTCAGAATAGAGGAAGAGGAAAGGAGGAGTAACTCCAACATGCATGTAGGGCCTCTGGGATTAAATCAGTGTGCATATTGTAGGGAAGAGGGTCATTGGCGAGCGCAATGTCCACACTTGCAAAATAGAAATGGGTATGGTCAGAGAAGACAGCACAGGGGACACCTGGGAACAAATGGACAGAATAGAAACAATAATATGCAGCAAAATCAGACTAGTCAAGGAAATGAAAATCGGAATCAATCAACTGGTAATCGGAAGCAGAACCAGGACCATCTTTGGAACCAGGATCAGAGTCAGACTTCTTACAACCAGAATCAAAGTGAGCGAAGTAGAAGCAAGAGCGGAAACATTTTTGACACACAACCCAATACGTATTATTGTGGTGACTACACATCGGACGATCTATTGTTTCCTCAATAGGACAGCCCAAGACAGGGGCCGGAACAAGTGTCTATTCCCGTGAATCAAAGAGGACCCCAGGTAGAAATTAAAGTCAGGAATAGAGAGCACAGCTTTCTCGTAGGCACGGGTGTACAAAAGTGCTCAATAGACCACCACTTGGTTCCGGAGATACCGCTGTCAGGGCAAAAGAATTTTTCAGTAGGTTTTGCAGGAATGCCAGTAATCAATCCCGTGTCCCAATCAGTACCAGTAACATTAGGACCAGTCACCGAATATTGTCCATTTCTCTTGACTGTGGGGAAAATCTATTAGGCTTAAACTTATTGAAAAAGCTGAGTGCAGTTATCCATTGCACTCCTGATGGAGTGTTCTTGACAATATCACCACAGAATGGACCAGTGTCCGAATTTCTGTCCAAACCTCTGCCAGGGGAGTTAGGTGAAGTACCAGCTTGTGTGTGGGCAACGAATGATAACGATGTGGGAGCTTGAAAATTGAACCAGTAAAAATTGTTTTGAAAGAAGGAGTAACATTGCCACGTATTCCTCAGTACAAGATTTCGATAGAAGGCGAGAAAGCATTGAAAAATATTGTTTCAGATTTGGAAAAATTGAAAGTAGTTGAGGAGATTACAGATAGCACATGTAACAGCCCCATTCTCCCAGTGTATAAGAAAGGAGGGAATGAGATACCGTATTGTTTCATAATTGATCAACGCGCATTGAACAAAGTGCTCGATCCCCAATTCCCCTTGGTTCCAGACGTCACCAAAATCTTGACAATGATACCTGCCTCAGCAGCATATTTTAGCGTGGTAGACCTTAAGAATGCATTTTTCAGCATTCCAGTACCCCAGGATATCAGATATTTATTTGCTTTCATGTTAGGAGGACGGTCATTTACATTCACGCGCATTCCACAAGGCTATACAGAGAGTCCGAGTATTTACAGCAGGGCATTGAAAGAGCAGTTGGATATGTTGGAATTACCGGCAGGTTGTATATTGTTACAATATATAAATGATTTGTTGATTGCTGCTGATACAGAGGAGATTTGTAAAAAGAGTACAGTTTTGTTATCACACTTAGCAGCACATGGTCATAAAGCGAGTTTGAAAAAATTCCAATATTGTCGAAAGGAGCTAGCTTATCTGGGCTACCTACTTTCGAAAGAGGGGAGAAGACTGACACCAGAAAGGATAGCAAGTATCTCTGGTATGCCTATTCCAAAAACACAGAAAGGAGTCAGAGCCATAATAGGCATGGCTACCTATTGCCGACAGTGGATAGCAAATTTCGCAATGATTGTGAAACCAATGGTGGAATTGACAAAAAAGAATGCTGTGATGCCTTTGCAATGGAATGAAGAGTGCTAGAGAGCATTTGATCTGCTCAAAATTGCATTGTGCTCCGCCCCAGTTTTGGGCACAGCAAAATATGAGAACATTTTCAGATTATTTGTGCATGAGAATGAAGGCTGCGCGTTGGCTGTTTTAACACTAGAACAAGGTGGAAGGAATGGACCATGCGGCTATTTTTCTTCCGCGCTGGACCCAGTAGCATGCGCGTTACCACGTAGTTTGCGAGCTGTTGCAGCGGCTGCGTCAGTGAAACAAACTGAAGGAATGGTGCTGGGGCACACCTTAATTTTAATGGTGCCACAAGCCATAGACATTCTATTAAATAGAACACAGACGCAACACCTCACGTCCGCTAGATTGACTAGTATGAAATTGTCCTATTTGCACCACACATTAAAATTATGAGGTATAGCGCTTTGAATCCTGCAGAATGAATGCCACTGCCCAGTGGAGAAATAGGGGAGAATGAAGCACCGCCCCACGATTGTTTAATGGTTACTGAGGAAGAAACGAAAGGAGAGCTGATTTAACAGACACCCCACAGAAAGAGCCAGATGGAGAACTGTTTTGTGATGGATTCTGTTTCAAATGACCTGATGGCACATCAACTGCTGCCTATGCTATTACGACACAAAGAATATATTGTAGAAAGCAAAAGAATTCCCCACAAGCTGCGGAGATAATAGCATGAACCAGAGCATGTGAAATTTCTGAAAGTTTGAGTGTAAACATATATACTGACAGCCAGTATGCCTTTGGGGTGGTACATAACTTTGGCCGACTCTGGGCTGAGAGGGGTTTCTTGACATCACATGGAACCATGATTCAACATGGCCCTTTGATTGTACGATTGCTGTCTGCACTTACGTGTCCGAAGCGCCTAGCTATAGTGAAATGCCAGGCACATAAAAAGGTAACATGTAAAGTAGGAGAGGGAAACGCATTTGCAGACAGGATTGAGAAACAAACTGCTACTGATTTGAGTACCAAAATGTTAACAGTATAGTCGGAGGAAGTGCCATGTATGATAGAGGATAGGATTGCTACCGTCAAAGAGATGCAGGCAGAAGCAACTGCTGATGAAATAAAAGAATGGGCTGAGGACTCTGCAGGATTGGATCTAGAAGGTTGCTGGGTAGACAAGAAGAGTAGAAATTGGATGCTGCCCAACTCCTATGTAACTGCAATGGTTACAATGGCCCACAGTCCCACGCACATTTGTGCAAAGAAAATAATTCAGCATTTAGCTACAGTATGGCAGAACACACACATAAAAATGAATGCAGAAAGGCTGGTACAGAATTGCATAACGTGTTTGCAACACAATGTTGGAAAAGGAACAGCTACTCCAACAGGTAGCTTTGGCCCCCCTCTATGCCATTTGAGGTGATCCATTTTGATTTTATAGAGATAGAAAGGTGTCAGAACTTAAAATATGTACTGGTGGTTGTGTGTGCGTTCAGTAAATGGGTGGAAGCATATCCACTGAAGGATTGTACCGCCATGAGCACTGCTAAAGTGATGTTAAAAGAGTACTTTTCACGGTTTGGCTTGCCCCGAGTCATATGGTCAGACAATGGCCCGCACTTTGTTGGCACAGTAATAATACAGATATGAGCAGGTCTTCAGATTGATAAACGATTCCATTGCGCCAGAAATCCGATGAGTGCCGGGCTTATTGAGCGCCAGAACGGCATATTGAAAGCCAAGATTAGTAACATTTGTGCAGGAAACAAGTTATGCTGGACGGATGCATTGCCCCTAGATTTGTTGTGCATGCACACATCTGTGCAAGCAAGGACTGGGCTCTCCCTGTATGAGATTGTTATGGGAGGCCTGCTAATGTGTGGTGTGCACCGCAGCCGAGGCGGTTGAATGAGGTAGAATACCCTGTGCTTAGTACATATTGTAATCTGTTAATACAGAAATTGCGTTTGATTCATCGGCAGGTGCAGAAGGCTCTTCCCATCAGATACACTGGTCCGGGGCATTCTCTGCAACCAGGCGACTGGATTCTGGTGAAGAATTTCGAGGGGAAGCCATCGCTTGCACCCAGATGGTGTGGGCCCTAACAAGTACTTTTGGCAACACAGACAGCAGTTTGTGTGGACAGTAGGAAGGCATGGATACATGTCACGCATACGCAGAAAGTTCCATCGCTATTGAAAGAACTGCCTGATCCAGACGACAAGAAACAGACGGCTGCCTATGTAACGAAGGAAATTGTCGCCAGTTCTCTGCCACAAAATCTGTCTGACCCGAAATAAAACCTGGAAAGATTGCTATAAAGGAGAAAGGGCCAAGAGTGCCCCAACGTTGCCCAGCAGGATCTGCATCGCTGCTGGCTGCTACGAAGCCTGTCTCATCACTTTGGCGCCCACCACCTTTCCGGAAGTACACCCGCACTATTCATCGATCACACAGTACCTGGAGCAATGCGATATAATCTACGGCCTCGAGACAAGAGGCGATCAGATCTTCGTTCTATTTTTCTTTGTTGCCTCTGTTTTCCATCACAGATGAAGTGGGAACCGGAGGCCTAGGGGAGAGAGGCGTGGGAGTTGTGCAAATCCGACAGCTCAGGAACGCGGCTCCCCGGTGCTATCTTTGAAAAATCCATGTGTAAATCACCCCTCATGGACAAGAGGGGCTCCTATGGTACAAAGGCAATTGATAACTGCTCTGGAGTTCTTTGAGCAATGTGCAGAAGCACGATAATCTTGCCCAACGTATAGCAATCCAGGCTGCTGAGAACTGACAAAACACTTTGTTGACACTTCTGAACTTACTAATATTCGAACGAGTGCAACGGTAAGAGGTATTCACGACAAACATTGTTGGAGAAGAAGAATAAAGAAAAATGCCTGCACCAGCTTCTGCCCCCTCCTGCACCAATGCTGATAATGTGTTAGATATAGAGACTGTAAGATTGCTGAAAAAACAGTGCCGCAAGAATTGTATGCTGATTTTAACAATAATCATGTGTGTTATGAGTATACTAGCACCGATAATGATGGTACTGATATTATGGTATTTAGAAGAAATACATCCATTGGAAGTATTCTTGCCTATTAGAAATATTTCCGCCACTGAAAGCCCAGTCCATGTAATTTCATTTACATTGTCCCCGATGGAAGAGAGACACAGGGAAGGATATGGAAATAACACATTACATCTGATAATGAACATGGCACACTCAATTCTGAGAAAAAAACAATTGTTGGGTGTATACCCATTTACCACAACATGGTGGAAAGGGAATAGGTTGGTATGTGCAGCCATTGGCATTAAGTTCTGCATGTTACGTGCCCTTCAGTGCATTTTATTATGGGAAATGGAACAAGAGTGAAACGGGTTAATTAGATAAAACGAACATGGATGAATTCGAGGAGGTAATAATGAAACCTGTAGGTTGCTCAATATTTGGCAAAGCAAGACTAATAAGACCAGCAGTAATGCCACAAGATAGATTATATGTGCCATATAAATCATCTGTAATCACGTTTCACATAAACCTAGAAGGGAATAAAGATACAGTGCCCCCCTCCTATACAATACACTACAGTCCTCGCTCTGTTCCATTTTGCTTAAGTAAAAAAGGCTCCTATTTGGTAGGGACATTCACCAGATGTATGAACATAGCATTCCTCGAGAGAGAGGAAGAACCAGTAGATATAGGTGATCCTGTCTATTTCATATGTGGAGAAAAAGCTTATCCCTGGTTGCCTAGAAATCGGGGAGGTACTTGTTACTTGGGGATTCTGTTTCCGGGGGTGTTTCTTTCAAAATCAGCAGATATAGCTAAACTATCTAGATCAAGACCACGACAAGATGAGGAAGGAGGATTAATTGCGGAAGACATAGCAAAATCATTTATACCATTTTGGGGCCAAGCAATAAACTCCTATAACATAAGACAACTGTCCAGAATATTAGAGAAAACGATAAATGAAACAACAGATATATTATACAACATGATGTTGGAAGAAGAAGGGATTAGATAAATGACACTCCAAAATAGGATGGCTCTTGACATAGTTTTGGCTGATCGTGGGGGAGTTTGCAAAATCATGGGATCATCGTGTTGCGTATGTTAGTGACTCTTCCCCGACGATTTTTGAAGTGATAAAAAAGTTGCACGTTTTGAGCTCTGACCTCCATCCCCCAGAAGGAAGTTGGGAATTAAATATAAGCTCATGGTTCTGGGAAGTACTACGCTCATGGAGATGGAAATTAGTTGCAATTCTAGTAGCAGTGCTCGGGATATTTATGACATGTTGTTGTTGTATACACTGTTTACCAATAATTTGCACTGAAGTAAGTGAAGAGTGCCTACACATAGTAACCCAAAAGAAAGCTCCCAAGTTGGATACTAAAGTGAATCATGAAATGGAAACAGTAAAAGAATTTATGTCAATTAATATCGATAACAATGATGACGACTATAGTAGTATGCAAAGTTCGGAATCAGATACCTGGTCGGAGGAAGATGTAATGTTCGGATGACATGCTTGGCTTACGGCCAAGAGGAGGGTTTGTGAGTCGAGAAATTACCCTTCCATAACATAGGCGATATCATTTTGTTTGCCGAAAACCAACCACATCATGTGTTCAGCATTGTTAGTACAGATTCATAACCATGACCAGAGAGCGTCCATTTTGTAGGAATAGAATTCGCCATTTTGATTAATTTTTGCTTTTTGTTTCTGTTCAATCTGCTTTGCTGTAAGTGAATTCTATCTTGTTATTGCTCATGCATAGAGCAAGGCCACAAGTTACAAGTTGAAATGCAGCTCAGGCAACCTAGACAGCAATGCCCGGTCTCCTCCCTCACAAGTCCTTGGAAGTAAGCAACAAGGTATTTAATCACTACGCAGGTGCCAGCTAGTCTCGCTGGTGCGGCAGAAACGGTAAGAAGGAACATTAAATGGCTTGAATTATGCTCTCTTTTGGGGCGCCCTTTCACTGAGCCCCTGTAGATCGAGTTGACCTCACGCACACAAATAGAAACTAGAAGATAGTGAGGCCTGGAATGTGTCCCTCCCCTGCACGCAGCTTGCTTGTAAGAACAAGAGCATTATGTTCCCTAAAACAAACAATCGTGTCTGTAACCTTCGCAAATTGCAAACTGTTGCTGAATAAATGTCTGAGGGTGTCATACTCGTCATATTCATCAATCATCGAAACCATTTCAAAGGAAATCCATTATGGACGGTATTGAATATGTCACTACTGATAATAAGATGATCATTTTGTATATATGTACCTGTTGTAGAATGCTCGCTCTCTTGCGTCCCACAGGGTCTGGAGAAACACGTTGCGGGACGTGAGAACCAGTCGGCCGACTGAGTCTATTTGCTTTGCAATAAACCCTAGATTTTGGGAATTGAACCTCGTGTCTGGCGTATCAATTCGTGTGTGGTGATTGTGCCTTGTTTCCATATGCGAGGGTCCCCATCACCGCCATACTCAACAAACTTGACCTACTGCAGAGTCGAATCCCAACCAACCAGAATGCACGGTCCTCACCCTCAGCTACACCCATCACTAACCCTTCCTCCCAGGATGCCCCTTTTCTCCTTCAAAAATGTCACCGAACACTAAGTCGTCACCCTCCTGAAACACCTCAAACCATCGAATTGCAAAGATGATGATATGATGATTGCCCAGCCATGATCATCAAAGACTGTGCTATCACTGTAACGCTCACCTGACTCCCACGGAGGCGCTGATCTAGTCTGGGTTGCTGTGGCCTCTTCGAGCGTGATGCGCAGAACTCGGAACACCGACTGAACAGGACCCTCAAATCTTGCTTGTCTGGCCCGTAGGAATATCCTTCTGCAGATGAGAAAGGGGATTAACAGTCTGCAGAATAGTGTGCTTGCTCCCCCCTTCGCCCCTTCGTTCTTCTCTAACTTCCTCCGAAATCCCCGGTTGAAGCTCACCTTATGGTTTGAAAGGATGAACTCTCCATCCTGCTTCTGGTGCAGGGGCGCGTGTTACTCCAGTTACTTCACTGGTTTTCAGAATGGCGCTGGCAAAATCCACTTGACTTTTCCGAGCGGAACGCCATAAGTATGAAGATTACAAAAGTTCAAGTGTTGAGCCTCCTTTTCTGTTGCCTTCCTAACCTGTGATCTGTCCTTTATTTCAGGTGCAGAATGAAGGCGATGCGTTGAGGGATTGAATTGCCGATGGTAAACTCAGGTGAGTTAGCGATGGAGGCGATCCCTCTTAATGTCTTTATATTCCTCCAGTAATGTCTTTTGTCCTTTCCCCATAGGGGCCGGGGTGCGGTACCTGCCAACGAAGCGGCGCCGACCCGAAATGAGGAATGGTCCACCAACAGAAGACCGGTAAGTGTTATGGCGGAAAATTAGGCTTTCCTCATATGTTCCTTCTGCTCACCTTTTGTCTCTTCTTCTCTCCCCTAGGCGCAGAGATGTGGCGACCGGTGCAGACTGTCGTGGTGGAGCCAGAAGAACTCCCGAGGACAGGTGAGTGAAGCGCGGCGCTGCAGCGAGCAACGCGGTGCTTTTAAATGAAAGTCTTTTCTCAGGAACAGGAACGCTGGCGTGTAGGTTCCGGATGCAGGTAAGAAGTTTGATAAAATTCTTGGTTTTCACCTTTCTCTTCTCTTCTTTCCTTACAGGTGTTCCAGGATCGAGGCGGGCGTGGCTGGAGACCAGATGCAGGAGCAGACACGGTGAGCGTTCAGCTTCTTGGATGCAGAACAAAGCGAAGCGTGAGCTACTGTCTGGGCGTGGCTTAAATAGCCCCCAAAGTAGTTCCAGGTAAGTATCCTTCCCTGGCCACGCCCGAGTGGCAAAATAGTCCCAATGAAAAAATAGTCCCTTTCAGGTCTCAGGGAGGCCTGAATCTTGCAGCATGGTCTGCATCAGGTAAGTGCACAAAACACCTTCCTTTATGAGCCTGGCGCCTATGGCGCCAGGACTGATGTCCAACATGAGCCTGGCTCCAACGGCGCCAGGACAGAGTCCAAAGAGCCCCTATAATGGGCCGCTGGGCTTTTACCCGGGGGCATGATGCTGAGCCTGGCCTGGTGCTCCGAGGGTAGGCATCATGACAGCACTCCCCCCCCAAGGCCCCTCCCAAGGTCGTTCCCTCTGGAGGTTTCGGTTTGTTTGGGAAATTCCGATGGAACCTCTTTACCAGCCGAGGTGCATGTACGTGGTCGCTGGGTTCCCAAGACCTTTCCTGAGGCCCGTACCCTTTCCAATCAATTAGATAGAAAAGTTTTGATTTTGAGATCTTAGAATCCAAAATGTTCTTCACCTCGAATTCAGGCTCCCCATCTATCTGGATTGGTTCTGGTGGCTTTATTAATCTGGTTCCTGGTTGCACTGGTTTCAAAAGTGACACATGAAAAACGGGGTGAATCCGCATGTTAGCTGGTAGATCGAGCTTGACTGCCACTGGGTTAATTATAGCTTTGATCGGGTAAGGGCCCAAATACCTTGGATTAAAAGTTTGTGGTCCCTTGAGCAATAAGTGTTTGGTAGCCAACCATACTTGATCCCCTATTTGGTATGGAGGCGCCTCACTCCGATGCAGATCTGCATTCTTTTTGTATTTCCCTTTCGCTTGTTGCAAATGTGCAGTTGCATCCTTGAAGGCTTGACTTATCGTGGAATGCAAATGGTCCACTGCGGGCATTTCAAGGTTCAGAGGTGAGTCCAGGTCTGAAGTACGAGGGTGATGTCCATATAGTGTATAAAAGGGGCTTTGTCCAGTTCCAGAGTGTACCGAGTTATTGTATGCATATTCGGCCACCCATAAAATATCCTTCCAATTACCCTCCGATTGGTGCAACATACATCGTAGGTATTGTTCAAGGGTCTGGTTCGTTCTCTCCGTCTGACCATCGGTCTGTGGGTGGTGGCTGGTTGAGAGTCTTACGTCGATGTGTTACAGTTGACAACACTTTCTCCAAAAATGAGAAATAAACTGGCTTCCCCGGTCGGAGACTAGTATGGACGGGAATCCATGCAAACGGATGATATTTTCGAGGAATTCCTTGGCTAGGACAGAAGCTGAAGGTAATCCTTTCAACGGAATAAAAAGGGCCATCTTGGAAAATAAATCCACCACAACCAGAATAGTATTGTATCCATTACAAGGGGGCAGGTCCGTGATAAAATCTAGTGACAATGTGTGCCAAGGTGCTGGTGGAATGTCTAAAGGCTGAAGAAGACTGGTAGGTTTTGTCATTTGGCCTTTGTTTTGACGCAAACTCCACAGGACATCACGAAAGAAGGCCACCAGAATTGTCGTTTAATTTTTTCCGCAGTTTTGGCAACGCCAGGAGGTCCTTCCATCAGGGTATCATGATGACGGGAAATAACCAGTTCTTGCAACTCCTTTTCTGGCAGAAATAAGCGTCCTTGGAAGTAAGGTAGGCCATCGTTGACCGAAAAGTAAGACCCCCTTTGGATCCAATCCTGCAAGACTGTAGAATCCAGGAGTTGTTTTACCCGTGCTTGAATGTCTTCAAGGGTTTGTAAAGAGGTTATCCCCAAAATTCTTTGTTCGGGAATTATCGGCACAGGTTCTGAGTTTGTGTCTATTTCTCCCATTCCTATTCGAGATAGCGCGTCCGCTTTGCCATTCTTACAGCCGGGGCGGTAAGTGATTACAAAATCGAACTCAGCAAAGAACAAAGCCCATCGGAGCTGACGTGACGATTGAGCCTTGGCAGTTTTTAAATATTGTAAGTTTCGGTGATCAGTGATCACGGTGATGGTGTGCCTGGCACCAAAAAGATAATTCCGCCAAGCCTTAAAGGCGGACTTAATGGCTAATAATTCCTTGCCAGTGATTGCATAATTTACCTCAGGCGGCGAGAACTTTCTGGACCAAAATGCTACGGGGTGCAGTTGGTTGGTTTCAGGGTCTCTCTGAGACAGGACAGCTCCCATGGCTAAGCTGGACGCGTCGGTTTTCGACTATATATGGGAGATCGGGACGCGGGTGCTTCAAAATAGGTGCGGACGTGAATTTAGCTTTCAATTCCTGAAAGGCCTGTTCGGCTTCCTCGGTCCATTCGAAGCGTTTATTTTTTCGCAAGAGTGCAGTGATGGGTTGTACCACAAGTGAAAATTCCGGGATAAATCTGCGATAAAAATTAGCAAAACCAAGCATGCTTTGGACACCTTTCACCGAACTGGGTGATGGCCATTTGAGGATGGCATCCACTTTTCGTGAGTCCATGCGGACCCCTTTAGGTGTCAGGATGAATCCAAGAAACTCAACCTCGGTGGTATGGAAAACGCACTTTTCCAGCTTTGCAAACAGTTTGTGCTGGCGCAATTTCTCAAGGACGGCCCTGACATGCCTTCTGTGATCAGAGTCCGAAGAGGAGTACACAAGAATGTCATCGATATATACGACAACACAAACATCGATGAGTTCCCGAAGGATATCGTTCATGAAGAATTGGAAGGCAGCAGGCGCGTTGCACAACCCGAAAGGCATCACCTGGTATTCGAATAATCCATATTTTGTACGGAAGCCCGTTTTCCATTCGTCGCCTTCTTTCACTCGCACCAGATGATAAGCCCCCCGGAGATCTAACTTGGTGTATACTCAAGCGTCCTTCACCTGGTCAAGGAGTTCAGGGATCAGAGGCAGAGGGTAACGGTTTTTAACAGTTATCTGGTTCAATGCGCGGTAGTCGATACAAGTTCTAAGGTCGCCTTCTTTTTTGGGCACGAAGAACAAAGCCGAGGATGCCGGAGACTTTGACGGGCGAATGAAACCATTGGCTAGGTATTGATCTAAATATTGTCTCAAATGCAGATTCTCAGGTTCAGTAAGGGCATAAATCCTGCTCTTAAGGGGGTTGTGCACCGGGCACCAGATCGATTTGGCAATCGTACGATCTGTGGGGAGGTAACGTGTTGGCCTGTTCCTTTTGGAAGACGTCCTGAAAGTCTTGGTATTCCGGAGGTAGTTGCATGGAGACAGAGGTTACAGACGCTAGACTAATCTTCAGATTTTCTGGGTAGCAGGTTTGTGCACAATCCGGGAAGGTTATTCTCTTCGCTCGCCAATCAATTCGAGGATTATGTGTCTCTAACCAAGGGATTCCGAGAATAACCTGAAACGGTGGAGCCTTGATTACATCAAACACAACTGCCTCCCGATGGCCGTCCGGACCTATAAGTGTCACCTCAGCAGTGGAATGTGTTACCGGTCCAGAGGCAATTTCGGTTCCATCGACTGTGGTGATGACATCTTTGCTGGTTTTAGGACGCAGAGGGAGGTTAATCCTAGAGACCAATTCACGATCCACATAATTTCCTATAGCCCCACTATCGCTGTATGCCTTTATTGCATGCAACCGCTTAGGCTGTAAGTATGAAGATTACAAAAGTTCAAGTGTTGAGCCTCCTTTTCTGTTGCCTTCCTAACCTGTGATCTGTCCTTTATTTCCGGTGCAGAATGAAGGCGATGCGTTGAGGGATTGAATTGCCGATGGTAAACTCAGGTGAGTTAGCGATGGAGGCGATCCCTCTTAATGTCTTTATATTCCTCCAGTAATGTCTTTTGTCCTTTCCCCATAGGGGCCGGGGTGCGGTACCTGCCAACGAAGCGGCGCCGACCCGAAATGAGGAATGGTCCACCAACAGAAGACCGGTAAGTGTTATGGCGGAAAATTAGGCTTTCCTCATATGTTCCTTCTGCTCACCTTTTGTCTCTTCTTCTCTCCCCTAGGCGCAGAGATGTGGCGACCGGTGCAGACTGTCGCGGTGGAGCCAGAAGAACTCCCGAGGACAGGTGAGTGAAGCGCGGCGCTGCAGCGAGCAATGCAGTGCTTTTAAATGAAAGTCTTTTCTCAGGAACAGGAATGCTGGCGTGTAGGTTCCGGATGCAGGTAAGAAGTTTGATAAAATTCTTGGTTTTCACCTTTCTCTTCTCTTCTTTCCTTACAGGTGTTCCAGGATCGAGGCGGGCGAGGCTGGAGACCAGATGCAGGAGCAGACACGGTGAGCGTTCAGCTGCTTGGATGCAGAACAACGCGAAGCGTGAGCTACTGTCCGGGCGTGGCTTAAATAGCCCCCAAAGTAGTTCCAGGTAAGTATCCTTCCCTGGCCACGCCCGAGTGGCAAAATAGTCCCAATGAAAAAATAGTCCCTTTCAGGTCTCAGGGAGGCCTGAATCTTCTATCTATCTATCTATCTATCTATCTATATTTTTGTATTGCGCCACCAACCCATAGGCCTCAGGGCGCTCACAAGAGGAGGAAAGGGACAAAAACAACAGAAAACAATATCAGACAAGGAGAACGAAAAGACATGAAAACTGGTGAAATCTAAACCTCATAAAGACCGGCAGAGTGAGGAAGAAGATAACGGAGAAATGATTTCAAGTACCGAGAGAGCTACGCTAAGAAGACAGAAATGGACCTATCCTTTATCAAACAGGAAGGTCTTCAAATTCTTTTTGAAGATAGGCAGAGACTCACTATTAGAGAGGTATTTAGGGAGAGCATTCCAGAGAGCTGGAGCCCAAGAGTCAAAGCTAATATCCCCAAATCTTTTCAAGATAGATGGGGGCTGAACCAAGACGGTGTTGCTACTTGAGCGCAAGAAACGGGTGACAGGTTTCTTTTTGATCCTGGTAGCGAGATAGGATGGAGCTTGGCCATGAAGGCATTTAAACACAGTAGTAAGGCCTTTGTGGTGTAAGCGCTGTTTCACAGGGAGCCAATGAAGGCTACGCCTGGCGTCAGAGACGTGCATATTGCGCTTAAGGCCCATTACTGCGCGTGCTGCGTTGTTTTGTATGATCTGCAAGGTTTTGATGTTGGCCTGGGAGGTACCGATCATTAGACTGTTACAATAGTCGAGCTTGCAGTTTACAATGGCGGCTGCAATCACAGAAAGGTTCTCTATAGACAGATAAGGACGGATCTGCCATAAAAGTTGAATATAATAATGACACGAGGATTTGAGGTAATTGGCCTGACGGGTGAAGGATAGCTGCGGGTCAAAGTAAACTCCTAAGGTCTTTACGGACTGAGATACAGGGATTGTATGTTGGCCAATCAGAAAGTTGTCATATTTTGTGTCAAGTTTCTTCAGATTTTTCTGGGTACCTAGAATCAACAGCTCTGTTTTTGCATTGTTGAGGGCCAGTGAGTTTAATGCCATCCACTTCTGGATTTCAGTGAAGATGGAGTTGATATGCTCAACATCTTTTTGATACTCACCAGTGAGTTTAATAACAACCTGCGTGTCGTCAGCATAATTGGCAAAATAAATGCCTAGGGCTGACAGAAGAGCGCAGAGAAGACGAGAGTAGATGTTAAAGAGAAGAGGCGAAAGACATGAGCCCTGTGGAACACCACATAATAGTAGGGATGCCATGGAGTGAGCATTATCCTTAGTAACTCTCATGTTCCGTGGTCCCAAAAAAGATTTGAACCAGGCAGAGGCTTCAGGGGAACATTTGCCAATTGTGATTAGTCTATCCGCCAGTAGTTGATGATCGACTAAATCGAACGCAGCGGATAGGTCTAATAATAGTAACAGGGCGGTATGCCCTTTGTCAATAAGGCCAGCAATGTAGGATTTTAAATCTAGCAGTGCAGTCTCGGTCCCATGATTGGGGCGAAACCCAGATTGTTGAGAGGCTAGAACATCATGTTCCTCGACAAAAGTTTGGTATTGACAGTAAGCGATTTTATCTATGATTTTCAGCAAAAAGGGAACATTAGTGATTGGGCGATAGTTTCCTGCCTCTGCAGGATCCAGATTTTCCTTCTTAAGCAAAGGAGTGACCCATGCTTCTTTTATGCTTTCGGGGACATATGATTCGCTGAAGGATCTGTTAACAAAGGTAGTAACCCATGGGGCAAGGGTATGAATATGATCTTTAAATAAGGAGGCCGGTCTGCATCAGGTAAGTGCACAAAACACCTTCCTTTATGAGCCTGGCGCCTATGGCGCCAGGACTGATGTCCAACATGAGGCTGGCGCCAACGGCGCCAGGACAGAGTCCAAAGAGCCCCTATAAGGTGCCGCTGGGCTTTTACCCGGGGGCATGATGCCTGCTCCCGGGGGTGCTGGGCCTGGCCTGGTGCTCCGAGGGTAGGCATCATGACAATCACACTGTCCCCATTTCTCTCATCATTTATCAACGCCTCCTTTGCCTCAGGACGGGCCCCACCTAGCCTTAAGGAAGCATGGGTACGACCACTTCTAAAAATGCCTTCACTTGACCCGCCTCCCCCAACAACTACAGGCCCATAACTACAGTCCCCTTCCTTCTAGAAATCCTCAACAAAGCAGCATACACTCAGGTCCAACACTTCCTTGAAACCAACTACATCCTGGGCTTACGTCAATTTGGCTTTCGCCCTGGTCACAGAAAATAATCTGCTCTGCTTGACCTAAAAAAACAACTTGACGAGATAAAGGATGCAGGCAAGCCTGCCTTACTCCTCCTCGTGGACCACTACATTCTGTGCCATCACCTCATCTCCTCAGCCCACTTCTCACCCAATGCCACAGCGTGGATTACCTCATTTCTGGAAGGATGAGCCATCTGTACCCACAGGCCAGCCCCACCCTCTCTGGTCCCCTTGATGTTCTCTTGTGCCCCCCACCCTTCTCGCACACAGGTTTTGACTGTTTTGCTCGGTTGTTCTACCCTGCTCCCTCTCCCCTCTGCCCCCCCCCCATCCAGCCTACTCCTGCAAGTCTGTCCTGATACATTCTGGTTTCACCATCACCGTCTTGTGGCCAATGCTGGATTTGACTTTTATGGCTTTCAATGATTCACAGTGCGTCACCCTTTCTCAACTCTCATACTGGTCTTCGTTTGCACTCATGGTGGCCCTGAATCATGCTGTTCCGATCTTCATCTTGTATCCTGGATTGCCTTATTATGTGTTACTACTGACTTCTGCAATTGTATTCGCTCTCCCCAATTGCATCTCCACTCTTTTTGACTGCTTACTCTCTGTACTCTCCTCCTCTGCCTTTCTCCCTTTTCCTATCTCCTGCACCTTCTCCCCTTACTTTCTTCTATGCACTTACTCTAACAGAATTGTCCCTGGACCTAGTATGATAGCAACCTCGTCTGTCTCCCCCCCTTCCCTTACTAGCTGAAACGTCGTCAGGCCTAGTACGATAGTCGCTTGTTTTGTTCCTCCCCTCCCTTTCTGCACCCCTCTCCCTCACCTTTTGTTTTTCTCCGGCTCTACCAGAAATGTCGTCAAACCTGATGCAGTAGTCGCCTGTCTGTTTCCATTTCCTTCCCACTCTCCCCCTCCCTTCCTTATCTATGTCTTAGCTCTGGCACTATCTGAAATGTCGTCAGGCCGAGTACATTAGCTAATTTCACATCCTTATAGTTCATGGCATGTAAAAATGTCAATGTATTTTCCATTGTTCCCTCCCTTGCCTTGAAGCGCTTTGAAACACATTGGTCCTCATTATAACTCCTGCGGTAGCCGTGCCGGTTAAAACGGCAGGCTGCCGCCGGAGTTGTGTTTTTTTCCAGCGCCTTGCAATGGGGAATCACCGGGGCATTACAGCCCTGGCGGTACCTGAAGCCAGGCGTCGGAAAAAGTTACTCCCCATTCCCATTGAATCTCATAGGACTCAATGGGAATGGGGAGGATGGTAGCACCAGCGCCATTCATAATGGTGCCGGTGCAACCATCAAAGTCTGAGAGCGGGTGCCGTTCCTCCTGACAGGTCAGACCTGGCAGGCAGGAGGGCACAGGGCCTGCAAACGTATACTCTGCGGGTCCGGTAACAACGGTGCCAGTAAGCCTACTGGCACCGTTGTTACAGCAGGGTTGTAATGAGGCCCATTGTGTATAGGCGCTATATAAATAAACTATCATATCATATCATATCATGAAAGTGTTCTCAGATCAGGCCCGTGCATCCCACGCCACCTTCCACTGTGGATTCCCTCATGGATCTTGTATCTCTGACACGCTCTACAACATTTCCACTAAGCCTCTATTTGACATATTAGAATTCATTGGCATAGCTTGCACCAACTAGGCTGATGGCACCGAAGTCCTTCTCCCACTCTCTGGTAACTACAAAACTGATGCTAAGGCCCTCAGCACAGCCTACTCCACTATACAGACATGGATGACAGCCAACCGTCTCTGCCTCAACAGCGATAAGACTGCAATCCTCCAAGTAGGTTCCCAGGAAACCCTAAATTAACTCACTAGTCAATACACCACTTTCACCATTGACAACATACAGATCCCCGTCTCCTCCTCGGTCAAAATCTTAGGCGTCTACCACCATGCTACACTATCCATGTCTCGTCAGTGCTATCGCCTCCTCCGCGTCCTACCACACCAAACTTATTAACGCAGCCAAACCATTTTTATCCAGGGAATTGCCTCTCCATCGCCAGAGCTATAATAGGTTCAAGACTGGATTACTGCAATGTCCTCTTTGCTGGCACTACTTCAAAAAACTTAATGAAACTCCAGATAATCCAGAACACGCTCTGAGCTGCTCTCAACATTCCCAAAAGAGAACACATCTCTGCTGCCAGATGTGAGGCCCACTGGCTCCCCATCAAAGAACGCATCCTATTTAAAACTCTCGCCATCACTCACAAGTGCATCGTTCACACAGCCCCCACTACCTTTCCTCAAAAGTAGTGAGAATGGGCTCTTCTAGACCCATTAGAACACCATACTCCCACCGACTCATAATCCCCAGAGTCAAACGTGCCAACGCATCTGGTGCTAGGTTCCCTTTCATTGCTGCCAGACAATGAAATTCCACTCACCCTCAGAAACAAACTAGCCCACCCTGCATTCAACAAAGCACTCAAAACCTGGCTGTTTAACTAACCCCTGCACCCCCGCTTTGTTCCTTACACTTGCACACTCTTGTAGCCAAATGAACTGTTTACACTTCACATGTTATGTCCTGTACCACTGTAACCATTTCACCTACCATTGTTATATCTCTATGCTTGTTGTGTACCTCTGTAATTAAGGGGCCGCTTAACTCTAACAGCGCCATGATGCCCCAGGGCTGTTTGTGCGCTATATATAAATAAATAAAAAAATACAAATAAATAAAGTATTTGTGGCTCAGACAAATAAAACAAACTACAGTACTATTTCTATTTCAAAACAGATTGTTACTTTGACAGAACCGAATTACATAACACAGGTTTACGGTCATGAAGATTACATAACAAAATCCCATTCCTCCATAGATTTTAAGCCTCGTTGCAGTGTGTTCAAATTAAAAATCCATAGTTGCTGCATATGAGTACATTTTCTGGCTGAGTTTTCAAGAGTATTGTTCTGGATTCTGTCCACACAGAACCAACTGAAATCTTCCACTTTGTGTCCCATTTCCACAAAACATGTGACCAAAGGGGTCCTCAGTGTCCGGCATCTGATCTTAGAGCGATGCTCACTTATCCTTAAGCAAAGTTCGCTTGAGGTTTTACCAATATATACATTTTTTGGCAAGGACATATAATGGCATAAATTACATTCTTGGTTTTACAAGTAGTAAAAGATCTCAGTTGCCAAATTCTGCCTTCATAGCTGAAGGACTGCATTTTCTTAGAAAGTTTCCATCCTGCACATAAAGTGCAAAGGTAGTGACTGCCTACTTGTAGGTTATAGACGTCAAAAATAATTGGGCAGACTTGGCCTTCACCCATTTCTGCTGAAGGCTCCTGGTTTTTCTAAAAGCAAACAAGAGTTTCTCACATTGAACTCAGTATTTTATAACTTCCAATCTATTAAGATCACTGCTTGAATGGCAGTGGTATATCGGCAAACGCTGGTTGAACATTCTAAACGGTCCAATTTCTTTTATTCTTGAGAAAAATAAGCATTTTTTCCGGATCAGCAACCCTAGTTTGTTTTCGACAGTGACTACCTAGTTTTTTTTATGCAACCTCATTCAGCAAGTCTGCTCTGCAAAATATCAGCATGTTTGTTGAATTAAGATGCAGCAGTACAATTACAGTGTAATCGTACGAGCATGGCGTGTGCAAGATTTTCTACCAGACTTTTTGGATGCTGTCTGGTAAAATGTAAGGTATTACGTTCAGTTATTTTTCTGAACAATTCAGTCTCAAGGTGGCCTTCGTTAGATAACATTGAAAGGTCAAGAAAGAATATATCATAAAATGATTCGCAAGTAAAGAGTAACTCATCTTCCAGTCCATTCATCCATTCAACAAGTAGTCTTAATGTCACCACTTTTACCATTTCAAATTATTAGAAGATCGTCAATGTAGAAAAGATACAGATGGATAGACTGAAAAAATGGGTTAAGGCTATTTAAAATTAATTTTTCTTCAATGAATGCCATAAAAGGAATGGCCAAATTTGGTCCAAACGTACAGCCCAGGGCCGTGCCTTTACACTGTAGAAGGTATTCATTCTTAAACATAAAGCAACTGTTTTTTCAAGACCAAAGCAGCACAGGCAACAAGAAGTTCTGTGGGTACATCGTGAGGTGCCAATTGTCTATTCTAGATGGTCTCTAAACACTGAATGGCTTTCTCCTGGGAAATATTAGTATTGTGAGAAACCAAAGGGTGTCTCACTGCTCAGTCCCCTGGGAACTGTCATCCAAGTGGCCAGAACACGTCCATCGCCTTTGGATCCAGTTCTTGGAGGATCGCTTGGATGAGAGGTCCCTGGGGAGTCGGAATGGGGCACCCGGAGGAGAGTCGCAGTATCTCTGTTCCCATTTACCTGTAAAACACCCTTATTCCATGTACTATCTAGCAACTTTACCCCTCCTTTCCTAAGCACACTCTGCTACAAGGACAAAGCGCTTCAGGGAAAGACAGACTCGCACACAACCAGTCCATTTGACATTTGCCACAAACAGGGTCAGGCAGAGTCAGCCACTTAACCTTAATGACTCACCTGAATTCTGTTACCTTTCCCCACTGGGATAAAAGGTGGAGCATAAGAGCACCCGTAGAGCGAGGTGAGAAGGGCAACAGATGCGAGCAAGACCAGCAGAACAGAAGGGCAGGAAATCCCGGGAAGGCGACACGACCATGGAAGCAGAACAGACAGGCCCAGGAGGCGAACTAAAGGCTGTGGTCCTACCGCTGCGGGGTGAATGTTCCTGCAGAATCCCAAAGGGGCCACTCCCTGCTACTGCAGAAGGTCACTGCGGTACCTCCTTCATGTGCGGTTTGAGGACTTGAAAGGAGGCTAGCTGCGCTGGGACGAAAGCCTTGACGGAAGGTCTTGATAAACTGTATAGGCCGCTGCCGGTGAGTGAAACGGGAGACACAAGAGCATGAGGAACAGGAGGAGGCGGCACCGGTAAACTCTCTCACGTGGGAGAGTAAGCGCCGTGCAGACCGCGGGTTCTTCCCACTCACAACATGTTCTACAGAGCCTGGGAAGGAGGCGGTCGGCCCCCCAGGCCTCAGTTAAGTGCTCCATTGCTTCTGGGCAGACAACGCTGCTGTCAAGGAACGTTTCTCCTGGCATACGAAACGTTCCTCTTGCTACCCAGTGAAGGCATATGAATGCTCTTGGTGAAGTATGTTTGTGCACATTGGTCAGGAGGCACGCAATATGTGTTTGCACGTTTCAGCTTGCTAAGACACACATTTGGATTCACAGGCAGGCAAGAGACTGAAGCATCAGAGGGGAATCAAACATTGGAATACTTCTCTGCCTAGCGTCATTACTGTGTCATGTGTTCAGCAAGCACCCACGTGCTAAAAGGTTATGCTCTTGTGTCTTGTACCTGTGTCCATGTTATTTCTTGTCCAGGTATTCATGGTACTACGGCCTGTGTTGATAAATGAAAAGGATTTTAACCTTTGAAGAGCTTGTTGGTGTGAGGAAAAGAAGCAGGGGCTGGCGGCGTTGCTGCTAGAGTATGGAGGCTCCATTGTTGGTCTTCTAGGACCAGGAGACTACATTTCCCATGAGTCTCACAGGGATTGGTGTGCGTACAGGAGACTCGCTATAAAGCCCATCTCTGGCCCGTGCTGCTTGTTGTTGATTTTGGCGTTCTGCAGGCACATGCCGGAGGATCTTGGTGACAGTCGGAGGTGGATTGGCAGCACTGAATGAGCAACAGGAGGAGGCGGCACCGGTAAACTCTCTCACGTGGGAGAGTAAGCGCCGTGCAGACCGCGGGTTCTTCCCACTCACAACATGTTCTACAGAGCCTGGGAAGGAGGCGGTCGGCACCCCAGGCCTCAGTTAAGTGCTCCATTGCTTCTGGGCAGACAACGCTGCTGTCAAGGAACGTTTCTCCTGGCATACGAAACGTTCCTCTTGCTACCCAGTGAAGGTATATGAATGCTCTTGGTGAAGTATGTTTGTGCACATGGGTCAGGAGGCACGCAATATGTGTTTGCACGTTGCAGCTTGCTAAGACACACATTTGGATTCACAGGCAGGCAAGAGACTGAAGCATCAGAGGGGAATCAAACATTGGAATACTTCTCTGCCTAGCGTCATTACTGTGTCATGTGTTCAGCAAGCACCCACGTGCTAAAAGGTTATGCTCTTGTGTCTTGTACCTGTGTCCATGTTATTGCTTGTCCAGGTATTCATGGTACTACGTGCTTTTGTTAGTTGCTTTCCAGCTATGCTATGACTTACTAAATGTTTTCTGATCATTATAGCATATTCCTAATCAGGAAGGAATATGCTCAGTTAAGTAGGAGTGCATATCTAGGAGCAGGGTGGCCAGGGAATTAGGAGGCTACTTGTATTCTCATGATAAATGTTGTATGTTCCTTTCCATACTTCCCCACTACCTATCCATTTACCCAAGAACTTATCCTAAATTTGGTTACCCTAAACACCCCCCTTCCCTAGCCACAACTTCTCCGCAACCATCTTCCGCCCCATTGGCTGCATCGAGGTAACATGTTAACTAGAATCAGGAGCCTGCGCCAAACAAGGTGGGAGAGGTCAACTACATTTGGCTTCTGTGGTCAGGATGGAGTTGTGAGATACTCTAGGGTGTGGCAGTTGGATTGTCGAGAAACCGCGAGTGAAAGCACATTGTAGCAAAAGTGAATAATGCTGAGATTGTGCGTGTGAGAGAAGCTGTGAAAGAAAATAGCTGAGAAAGGATGTGAATAAAAAAAGTGTTCATAGGAGTGTAAAGTCAACTAACTAACTAAGGAGTTTCTTATATAGCGCAATCACTCACCCGAAGGTCTCAGGGCGCTTATATGAACATATACAGACATATAACATAAACTAGAAGAAGGGAAGAAAGTAGCCGCCATGGTGACTGGCACGTCCTGAGGGGTGGCCAATGATCTTAAGGCATCAAATGGAGATTAGACAAAAAGAAAGGTCTTAAGACGTTTTCTGAATTGGTGCAGTGTGGTGGACTGTTTCAGATGAAGAGGGATTGTGTTCCAGTTCTTAGGGCCCCAGGCCCCAAAACTTGCTTCACCCACTTTCTTCAGAAGGGTACGTGGCTGTGCCAATAGCAGAAGACTGTTTGAGCGTAACGTACGCTTAGGAATCACTGTCTGTAGCCTAGCTTTTAGATAATCCGGGGCTTTGCCTGAGAGACATTTAAAAACTATTACTAGTCCTTTGAATTTAAGCCATTGCTCAATGGAGAGCCAGTGTAACTTTTTCCGATGCTCTGTGATGTGACTTTGGTGACTTAGGCCACATACAGCTCGAACAGCTCCGTTCTGTATAGTTTGGAAACTCCTAATGTTTCTTTTAGAGGTGCCTATCGGGAGGCTGTTGCAGTAGTCCAGCTTGGTATTAACTATGGCTGCTGCAATGGATGCTCTATTGGCTTCAGATAGGTATGGTCTTACTTGCCATAAGAGATGTGTAAAGAAGCTGCAAGATGACTTGAGGTAAGATACGTGCTTCTGAAATGTAAGATAGGTATCGAAGTATACTCCCAGTGTTTTTACAGAATCTGATACATGAATGTTGTTGCCGCCAATTACGAAAGCTGTGTAATCTGGGTCCATGTTTTTATGCCTAAATGGTGTACTGATGACCAGCAGCTCTGTTTTTTTTATCATTAAGTGCAAGAGAGTTAAGAGCCATCCATTTTTGAATGGTATCATAAATTTCATTTAGAATAGCCAAATCATCCTTGTAGACCCCAGATAGTTTAATCACTATCTGTGTGTAGTCGGCGTAATTAGCAAATTGTATGCCCATTGATTTCAGCAGATCACATAGGCATTTGATGTAGATATTAAAAAGTAATGGAGATAAGCAGGATCCCTGAGGGACACCACATGTCACAGGAATTATTAGGGATTTAAAAGATCCCTTCGCGACACATGCATTCCTAGGACCCAGAAAAGATTTTAGCCAGCGTACTGCTTCAAGAGAGCATAGGCCGGTTTTTTGGAGTCTTTCAGCTAGTAATTCATGGTCGACCAAGTCGAACGCAGAGGAGAGATCCAGCAGAAGCAATAAAGCAGAATTGCCCTCCTCAAGTATTTCTGTTATATTGGCTTTAAGGTCTAATAGCGCCGTCTCCGTTCCATGGTTGGCTCTAAAACCGGACTGTTCCCTGGCAAGAATGTTATTATTTTCGACAAATTTCTCCAGCTGTATATAGGCTATTTTCAAGGGTACAAGCACCCCTCAGAGTTGAAAGTCTTTGTCAAAAAGTGAAACAAAGTATAAAGCGAACCTAAGAAATTATTAGCCCTGTGATGCTAACTGAAAACTGCAGATGCCAAAAAGCCTCGGGAGAGCAAGCCGGTATAAACCTTTGAACTGTATCCAGTATTGTGGATTGTGCGTCGGACGTCAGCCGTGAGAAAGAGAAGCCCGATTTTTGAAAGTAAACATACGCACTACAATATAACAGAATGACCCGGCGAGACGTGATCCCCAATTGGAAGTCTCTGTATCGAACTGGTAAATACTTTGAAGTGATGCGTGAAAGATTGCAAAGTAACACGTGTGATGCTAGCGGTTCGAAGGCTCACGCCCAATCGAGGGTAGCCAAAACTGCCTACAGAGGAAGGTGTGAGCCCGGCGGAGGGGGACCTGAGTGAATCAGTGAAAGTGAACAAAATATTTTTTAAAAAGACATTAATAGTTCCTGAATGTTATAAGCTAGGAGAACTGGTAAAGTTAACTGAACTGTGATTTGAAGGTGACAGTAAACCCGACAGAGGGATGCCAAGTGAAAGCAAGGAAAAGTAAATCCTGCATTTTGATAAAGTGACTGAACAGCGGTGTAAACACAAAGGTGAACCCAGCAAAGGGGTATCAGGAGAAAGCTGAGGAAACCCGCATGGTGAGAGCTTGGGAAAAATCTTGTGATGCCAAGCAAAAGAAATGTATTCGAGGGATTCTGCCTTTTATGAACAAACTGCTTCCTGATGCCTATGGACTCAAGGGGTGCTCACAGTCATGCCACTGTTCCGCCTTGTCCCGTGATGTAACATGGGAAAGGGAGTGCATTAGTTCAGCAGTCCTGAACTACCGAAACCCTTTTAGACATTTCAGTTTGAGCTACACTCTTTTGTTATACATATCATTGTCCCACACCCTTTTGTTATATAGTTTAAGGATTTAGCAATAGGTTTTTAATATAGGATATTTTGCGTTAACTTGACACCACTAGGACGTTTTCTTTACTTTGATGGTCGTAGCTTGCTCCCATCCTAGATTTAGGTTTAGATATACTGTTCAAAAAACACCACTGGATTGTACCGCCTGTGTCTGTCGTACTTCTGATAACCATGCCTTCCTTACAGTACATAGTGCCTCTCTGTCCATCGTTACCAAAAGTTGTTCTAAAGAATTGAATGGCATACGCTCCACTAGATTTATTTTGGACACTAGAGATGTAATCAATGTGGGAGTGGCTATGCCAAGAGTTTACTGAAGAAATCAATGTATTTGGCTAGTGGTTGCAAAGTGGAACCACGGCCAGAGACTATAGGGCACTCAGAGGGGTTAGAAGCATCTTCATGAATCTTCAGGAGGATATAGGAAAGTGGAATCCTCCCTTCTGTGTATTAATAAACTCATGTTCCTTTTTTGACAAAAAGCCCTCGACTAGGCCTTTCTCACTGAGATTCAGAATTTTGTCACCAATCTCCTGTGATAGATTGGAATTGATCTTCAAATAATGTCCCTGAATAGCCGAAGTACTTCAAGATCATATTTATTGTAACCATCGACTACAGTTCCACCATCTTTGTCCACTCCTATCAAAACTATAGATGAATCAACAGCCAAATTGTACGAGTAACACTTATCTGTGTGTTATGATGGAGGGTTTAGAAGAGGATATTCTTGATCCATACTTTCTTGAGTTTCCAGTTGTTTCTTCACCTCCACCCCTCAATTGGGGAAAACAGTATACGCCAAGGTGAACACTGGCTCTGATGGTTAAGCATCTCTAGGTGGCAGGGAGCTTCAGTCTGTGGTGCAGAAAGAGCATGCCTGGCTTAGCTACACGATAAGAGGCAACAGCGGATCTGGTTTGGGGGGGTGGGTACAACAGCGACCAACGGATATGAAGGAGCTGAAGGTCCTCGATGACATGTTCAAGGATGTCATATTCTACCCCGTTGGAGATCTGGACCGACAGGTATTTGTGGAGGCGGACAGAGAGAAGGGTTCCAAGACATGGAGCTCATATGGGCACAGTACAAGGATCCAGTCTGTGATCTTGTAGAGTTGTATCCCCTTCCCAGGAGAAGTATTTGCATTTAGGATATTCTGGCCTACTTGACTCTTCCACTGGCCCATTCCACACGCCAGGGTTACATTCTCTTTGGTCCTTTATCCGGTTATGTGAAATAGGAATTCTAAAGGTGTCTTTGTTTCTGCTTCTGCAGAAGATGAGCTCTCAGTACACTGTGTCTGCAGATAGAGCAAAGGTGTTAGCTTGGAGTCTGGTCGGGAATGGTTGTTTTAACACAGCTGCAAACTTTTCTCCAGTCAGGACAGAGTCATAAAATATGTCTATTTCACCTGCTTGTATTAGTTTTAATCCTTCCCCAAACCTAATGTGATCGTGCAGTTGTAGGGGGGCACATGGCCCCTCTCTCAGGAAGCTTATTAACAACTTGGCCTCCTGTTGATTCATAAGAAGATGCACCTGTGCTGCACGAACTGCAAACGTGCATTGAGCATCCAACCATTGAGTCTAAAGGACCTAACAAGGCCTGTCTACTTGGTTTTTCCTGAGGCACACGGTATTTTCAAAACCAGTTATGAAGTTGTGCATGTCTTGGGTGCGAATGAGAGTCTACAGGCATGCTCTGTGTTTTGTCTTGGGCCACATCCTGCAGGTAGATGTTTATGCACACATTCTATATGTGATTGTCTGTACACGTTGCATGCATGATGCTCTTTTGCTACTTCTTACCATCATGCTTGGACAGGACTTTAGAGCAGGGATCGCAACTTGACAGCTATTTTAGACAACTTGCGTGATGCCTCATAATGACTATCGGCGAAGGTTGAAGGGAGGTGTAGTACAAAACATTTGGAGAGCTAAATGTTGCATGCTCTGAGTGATACCTTACTCAACATGTCAATGTGGGCTAGATATATGAGACAGATGGTGTTACTATGTACATGGCACCTTATAGATTTGACTAATGTTACTGACCAAATGTGTTAAAAATAAAAGGCAATATTTGCAACACGTTTGATCAAAAACACCCCCTTAGTTAGTACTCAAACAGTTGATCATGAACAGTAACAAATTGCCATTTGCAATTGTGTCTCACATTTTAGTTTAGGCTATTAGGATAGTGCCACCTACAAGCCAAAACTTGTAGTACTAGATTACAGATAGGGAGAAATGATATATGAGGAGCTCGTATGTGTTTGGTAATTTGCCCATCCCTTGACTACCCATGCTAATCGCTATGGCCCTCTAACTTTGCACTCTAAGTGCCTACCAGTATTTTTTTCAAGGCTGTCTTTTGAGACTTAATTGGAGCTATAAACGCACTACTTGTGTAATAAAAATGTCTTAATCAGGTCTGCTTTTAGCCACTCAATTTATAAGCACTAGGAGTATCCTTCACTGAAGTCCGATTAAAAAGAGAATTGGCAAAACTGAGTTCCATGTTAAGGACTTCACAAGTTCTTAAAGATGGTCGACTTATAATCCTAAGAAAACATACTAACAGCGAAGGCAATATGGGACCAACAAGACTATGGCCAAGAGTGGCCTGCCGGATTTCTCCCATGTAAATATTGTTCCACATACCCCAGATTTCATAGTACCCTGTGATATATGATAGACATAGGTCTGATAGGTTATCTTACCTTTGCATTCACTTGATTTCCTTGGTATACATCAAAAAAGTTTTTTGTATAAATAAAGCATGTAAAAGAAAATGTTTTCAAAAAAGAAATTAAAAAGAGAGAATTGGCAAAGCTAACAGTTTTGGTTTGTGTACATTGTTGTGGGGACAGCAGTAGGCACACGACCGGCCTTACAGGTGCGCGGAGGCCCAGCATCTTGTTGAGTTGCCGGGGTCACCCGGACTTAGTCTTTGCAGGGTGACCCCGAGCATCAGAGATGGAGGGTTCCTGGGGGGGGGGGGGTTCAGGGCTGCAGGACCGTAGTCACACAGTGTGGGCCTTCAGGCCTGAAATGAGAGATGGACACAGGACTTCCATTGTTGGAGTCTGCAGGAGTCTGCAGCTGTTCTGAGGCATGTGCATGCAGGGGCTCCTTTCATTAGGCCGGGCAAAGACACAGTCATGGCCCAGCATAAAAAGGCAATACACTTGGAATGGACACACCATCTTAAAAGGGCAACACACTTGGGAGGGTCACACATAACACTTCTCCTTTTTCATAGCAAACAAAGACAAATGTTATTGAAACATAGATGACCCCCCCCCATTACAGAACGACAATACACCTCTTGGGAATTGTAGGGTAGATGAATCGTAGGGTAAACTAATGATATATATATTTTTTTTATTTATTTAAAGTGCAAATTGGTTAATTAAAACCTTATACACTAAATGAAAATTCTAAGAGAAACAGCAATTACAATAATTCATCAGTTACAATTATACATTTATTATCAAATGACATTCCCCGAAATCCTTTCTTATTAAAATTTCAAATATAAAATCATAAATTCATCGTCATCATCCATTCCAATTACAATCCTTACATTGCGTTGGGTATTTTGACCACAACTCTTTTCCAGATATAAAATGCTGCCCCTATATACATCAACGGGTCTGCCATATATATATGAGACCATGATTGGTCCGTTACAATCATATTCATGTTGCATGTCAGATCTTTATAACCTTTCTCATAATACTCTTGGAGCTCTTGGCATTCTGTTAACAGATGGCTCAAAGTTTCTATCCATCTACAACCATACCTACACAATCTTTTCTCTTTTGGTTTATCTGTCCATGCATCAATATTTTCATGGCAGGGTAATATATTAAAATCAAAGCATTGTTATAAATCTCACAAACTCTCCGTTTCTGACCTTTATTAAATAATTGTGAGGAGCAGAGGGTTTTAGCCGTTGTGTTGAGTACATTTTATACCTTTGCTTTTTTACTCAAATTAGTTAGATTATCACTAGCATCCCAAATATAGGCTTTCTTTTTAAGTTCTTTAAACATTGGCCAGATATAATTGGTCATTGTGGGTAATTTCACATTAACAGTACTAAGGAATCTAGGGCTTGTGGATTTTAGACCTTGGATAAATGTATTTCCCTTTTTTTTCTTGCTCATGTCTTCTCCTATTAAGCTCATCAGAGTTACCTCTTTGTTATTCTGGACCACCATTTTAACATATAGCTTACAACAATTTACTTTCCTTAGTGTTTCAGTGAGGTGATGCCCAATTCACATCTGATTGCTTCAATTGGCGTTGATCTAGGTAAACATAATGCTGTTTTCCACATTTTCCCTTCTATCTTTCCAAGATTCCCTATACTTTTTTCCCCCGCGGTTTCCAAAGCATATAGGGGCCCTTGTATTATGCAGGTTTTATAGATTTCCAAAAGACCTTCCACAGAATAGCCCCCTTTCTTATTCATATTGCTTTGATACAGGCATCATTTTTTGGTTATTTTCAGCTGTACCATATCGAAATGAAATTTATGAGGGGGCTTATTTACGATAGGCATTCCTAAATATGGATAGTTTTAACCACCTCAATTTTTTTGGAATGTATTTTCCATACATAAGGGGTTTTAGACAGCCTACTTTTCTTCCCCCCAAGCACCATAATTTTAGTTTTTCCTACATTAATGCTTAGGTTATTTTCTTTTGAATACTGTTGAATCGCATTTAGCATTCGTTGCAGGCCCACCGGTGTTTTATCTAATAAAACGGTGTCATCCGCATACATTATCCAGCTAATAAACATTTTTCCTATTTTTTGGGGGGAAGTTATTTAAATTCATAAATCTTTCCCATATATCTGTGACATAGTGATTGTAGAGCACTGGGGAGGTGACACAGCCTTATTTTAATCCCATATTAATTCTAATGGGTGGGGAGTATTTAGATCCTTTGTCCAGGCATATTACTGCTGTAGTTTCCCTATATATTTCTTTTAAGAAATGCAATATAACCAGACATATTTGCCATTTGGCCAATTTATCCCACAGTTTTTTCCTATCTACACTGTTAATGTTAAAGGACATTTGTACCGCGCACTATCACCACCGTAGTGGTCCCTTGGCGCTCTGGCGGTTCTGAAAGAGGAGGGGAGGTTGAGTTAGTGGGAGGAAGCAGGAAAAGTGCAAGAGAGCAGTGATGTGCTGTTGGCGGCCTCAGCCCGGTGGGTCCGTTGGCTGGGCCTGGGGTGTTTGCGGCCGGTAGTCATCGTGTACTGTTGTGCAAGGCTATGTGTGTTTTTGTTTTGTTGTTGCAATGTAGTGAAGCTTGTGCGGTTTGCTGTGCTGTAGGTTTTGGTTGCGTTTGGTTTGGAGTTTGAGAGGTGTATGCAGAAAGGGAAATTGTTAGTAGGGTTGGTTAGTTTGCGTCTCTATCCTGAATTGAAGCATAGTCTCCCCTGTTGCGGCTCTGTCCTGATCTGGGTCTGACTGGCATACAGGTTCCATACTCCCCTAGTCCCCGCCTCTAACATGCTCTCTGATAGCTCCCCTTATCCTCCATTTAGACTCTAGTGGCCAGTGCATCTGCCAATGACATGCTAACATTCACAATTCCATCTAGATGCGACGCAGGCTAGTGTTCACAATTCTATCTAAGTGTGGACATGCGAGTATTGACGGTTCTATCTAATAGATAACACTGTCAAAAGCTTTAGTGTAATCTATAAAACACACCTGTAGGTTGGTTCCTTTCTTGCCCAATGTATCCAACATAATGTAATTTAATGTAACCAGATTATCTAGGGTACTATTATCTTGTCTAAAACCGGTTTGTTGCATAGACAGTAGTTGATTCTCCTTGCTCCACCTAATGATATTTCTCAATAGCAGTGTGCAGAATATTTTACAGCTACTGTCTGCCATAGCCAAAATATGATAGTTGTCTGGGCACATTCTGTCCCTTTTTTTATGTATCGGGACAAAAATGTTTTTTTGCTAGCTCTCCGGAATTTTTTCCACTTTCCCAAATAGACGAAAATAGGTGGAACAGTAACCAGGTCCATTTATCAGGGTTTCATTTGAAAACTATATTTGCCACCCTATCCTGGCTGGGTGCTCGGAAGGATTTCATTTTCTTTATTACCTGTAGCTTGATGGTTAAATGGAAAGGTGGGCGCATCTCTCTTCCAATCCTGATCTTCAGTGATTTGACTACTATTTTTTGTAAAGAAGAGTCGGGAGATATATTCTATCCACATTTCTTGGCCAACCCCATTTATATCAGTACCTCTTTCATCTAAAATGTATTGTCGACACAAATACCAAATTTTTTTTAATCACGAGTCCTACAGAGTACAAATATAATACGTCAATTCGCATTATTGATGTTCTGTTTATACGCTCTTAACCAGTTCTTATATTTGGTCTTAAGTGATGATATTTCCTTTTTCTTCCATCTTTCCTCCATGTTCTCTATTTATTTAATTTTTCTTATCTTATCCCTCAAATCCTTTTTCTGACTATTAATCTGGCTATCAAAAACGTTATTATGTATTATCCCCACCTTTTGTTGCCACTTTCCAGTTACTATTATTTTTCTGTATTATACCCAACAGATTGCTTATCACATTTAAACCATTTAGAGCAATCTCTTGTCCATCTAGGGAACAATGATATACACATAGGGACTCCGGTAGATGCAGCTATATAACACATATTGGACACTCTAAACAAATTCAGCCAGTGACAGTTGGGGTTGGCAAGCTGCTGGTGGTATGTTTGCAGTTCCACCAAATTTAACAAGACCCCTTATAAACCTGGGGTAAGTGGAACTTCAACCACTGAATGATGCCATTGTTAGTTACTGGCACCATTTAGAGCATGCCTACAAACTATGGGAGCACAGCTTTCCATCAATTTACCTGAGACCACATTAAGCAAATATTTTTCATGCGGACTCACAGCATCTGAACACATGTTTACTGGGTCCTCTTCGAGCACTTGTAAGACTGCAGGAGACCAGTTCACTTTGCATCAGTGTCCGTTCAGGATAGTCACTTCCACAGGTAAAGGTCCATTGATGGCTCAGTTGAAAGGCCGGCAAAGCCGCACCTGGAAGCGCCAGGGTCCACATCAGCTTAGTCCCTTGATGTTGGGGCAGGCAGCGAGACACAAGGGGTCTAGGCTGTGCCACATTCAGGCTCCCCTAGGTGGGAATGCCTCGTGATGTTGACTGTGGTGTCACTTTACTGTAGTGGCACAGGAGGGCGCACAAGCACTGATACAGAGCTGCAAACCCCACGTGCCAGGTGAATTCTTCTTGGCAGGCCTGTGTCAGTGTAGTATTGCCACCTTCCTTTCCAGTCCTCATACAGCAGGGCTCCTTTACTTCAGCACCAAAGATCTGTTTAATGGCACGGCATGTTGTCAAACCGTATGCAGTTGTCGGTTGACAGCGAACAGAGGCTGCTTGGTTTACAGGGACTGAGTAATGTACATAATTGGGGAGGCAGGATGGCAGGCACCACTTTAACCCGATTGTATGCTCTTCTTAACGGCAAAACATGGAGGAATCGCATGCATACAGAAAATGCAGGGTCTAGGAGGATCGGGTGCTAGTTATTTACCTTCTCTGTTCTGCTCCTTTCCTCCTTGGCAGTAGAGGGTTTACTTAGTTGTTCTGATAGCCACATGTGCCAGTATAGGGCTTACTTGGTTGTTCTGATTGAAACATGCCACATGCCGATGGGTCCGGGATCTGTAGAGGGCCATATGCCTATTGTTGTGCATGCTCCAAAGTTGAGCACTTTATTATTCACTGCCTGCTGGCCCGAGATATTACTGGGGCTTTTGTATTCATAGCTTCGACCCCAGAACACTCATATTCTGGCATGGTTCACCGCCTATCAGGCCCGGGTTCTCATCTGTGCCGGCGCTCTTCTTTGCAAGGCTACGACACTGGAGAGCATTTTACTTCAACTTGCTCTGACATGGAACAGCATATGCTATCACCCCTGGGTGGCCTGGGATTACATTGAGACTGTGCAGGGTCTCTTCTTCCAATCTCGCCGGGTTCTTTAAATTTTTGCTCCGACATGGCCAGGTATTGTTCTGGTGCTTCTTTTCTTCACAATCTCTGGCACCGAAGCACATCTGACCTTCCTATTGCGCTGGCATGTGGCGTGTCCTGGTGTTTACCGCCTCATGGCCCGTGATAATACTGGGGGGGTTTATCAGCACAGCTCTGACACCTGAGAACTCACATTCTCACCGCCGGAGGCCCGGGATGTTGGTGAGGGCTTCGGTGGGCGGCCACCTACATGACCTGTGCTGGCACCTGCAGGGCGGGCAGGGTACTCACCTCCAACGATGTGTAACTGAAAGGCATTGCAACCCTCCAGCAGCAAGCAGAGTCTCCCGCACAGCAGGACTCTGCAAAGCAGAGTGGGGGAGACTGCAGAAGCAGTACTTTTTTCTCTTGGGGACCTCGACCCCTGAGCAAACACCCCCTTCTCCTTTGTAATTGGAGGAATGTTAGGCAGAATCACATGCAGTACCCTTTGGGAACACTACATGCATTTAAGACTACAAGTGTCGGTACAATTTCACCTGGTACAAGCCTGTACTATACAGTTATGTGGTAGCAGTGGCTGAGCAGCCAGACTTATCTCAGGAGTTGAGTGAGCAGTAGAAAAAGTTACACAAAGAACCAACAAATACAGTGATTCAAATATACACTTACTCAAGGTGTCTTAGTAAAAGAATATACATTTATTTACACAGTCAGTTTGAAAACATGACACTAGCAAGAGCAGCTCAATATCACACACTAATATACTACAAATACACAACCAATAAGTTACTGAACAAGTTCAGCTCCCCAGAAGTGGGAGCAAAATGGCACTTCAGATACTTTCAAAAGGGGTAAAAAGACAAGGTTATAAGAATCAACAGCACACATACTTTCATAGGCAGGACAAAGGGTTTCAGTAAACTACAACCAGCAATTCAGTTCATAGGCCTGGGCCAAAGTCAACGGTTCAGAGTCTTTGTATACGATAGCACAGTTCTGGTAGTAAACGGTTAAGTCTTTGCCACAGAGTTTAGAAGAATTTGGCTAGGTGAAAAGTTAGACAAATGTTTAGGGAAGGACAAGGCTTTCGAAGTTGGGAAGTTTCATAAACTTTCTCAGTAGCCGAAAAGATTTCCGGACGGCGTTTGCTCAGTACCTTGAAAGTGAAGAAGAGCTGTAGCTCAGGCAGTTGTTCCTGGCAGTTCGGGCAGATCTCGCTGTTCCTGTCGTGGGGACAAGAAGGAGGATGTCGGGAGGTTCCTGCACTGCCCAGGGATGAAGCCACAAACTTAGCAAAATGTCGGTTTAAGGTGTGAGTACCTTAAAGACCACAAACTGGTATCCTTCCCACTGGCTATCCGGTTTTCCACAGCACTCTGCAGAAAATTTGACCAGGAGGGGACGGTGAACAGGCGGCTTACGAGTTGGTTGTTCCCACCAAACTCAAGGGAAGAAGTTAACCTTGAAGGGCTTCTCTGTCGATGGAGTTTCAGACAATTCGGACCTGCAGCAGGGCTTCACCGGTCGTCCAGGAGTTGCAGCAGTCGTCTTCCTACAGCTCATCTTCGGTTCTTTCGTTCCAGTGGTCAACTCCGCTTTCCAAGTCCCAGAGACCTGCTTTCAAACAGTTTTCCGCCATTCATTCCAGCCTGGCTGTCACTCACACAGCAGGGTGGCTGTCCTTGCCAGACAGCCAGCCGGCCAATCACGCCAGAGTGGATTCAGGTCTCCTAGGGGACTTTGCACAGGGAGTTTCAGGCACCTCCCTCACAACCTGTCCACCCCAGACACCCTGGCGCCAGAGGAGGGCTTCAGCACTGAAGCCCGCCAAAGACCAACGAACAAAGGGACCAAACCTGGTTTGGTGCGCAGAGACAAACACAAGAAGGACCGTTCCTAAAAGAAATGGCGAAAAAGGTTGACCGGAGTCTGTAGGTCCGGGTGCCATATTTCAAAACATGGCTGACCCGATTTTTAGCTACCGCTGTTCGCGGTCGGGAAAAATCATGGTAGTTGGATCTAAACCACTGCCACCAGCCATTTAAAGTAGGAAAGGGTAACATTTGACTGTTACATGAGTGTTTTGACTCAGGGGAAGCTAGTCAACCCCTCCAGCCCTCTATAGGAAGATAGTGTGTGCTGGGTCTGTACATTTCAAGAGACCAATAAGTAATTTAACTTTACATGCTCTGGGAGACAGTAGTCAGTCCCAGAAAAGGTATTAAAACCTTGGGAAGTCTGAAAGGCATCCCTGTGTCACTGCACTGAAGGTGCTGCGTGACGCAAAGAAAAGGATGATGCCCATTGAGTTGTTTCAAAACTCCATAACCAAAGAACATAAAAGTAATACACACATCAAAATACATGGAAGAGTGGGGAAAAAAGGCTCACACTCTTCGCAGGTAAAAAAAAATCTAATCCTAGAAATCCAGCAAACTTGCTGGGGGTCTCAAAAGGTAAAGGAAATTAGCACATTCTTGAGAATTCTCCCTAACAAGGAACTCCGGTCACAGAGCTAGACACTTTCTTCCGGTGGCGGGAGCAAGCAAACCACTTGATTGGCGATGCTGTAGGGCTGCGGGCTGCCTCTCACCCCAGCCGCACGAGCACCCTCTTCGCAGAGGGCCGCGGCCAGGGGGTCAGGGGTCTACTGGCGGGGTGCTGGGCATCTACTCTCATCTTCTTGAGGCAGTGGATACCGCTTCCTCCTCAATTAACACTGCAGCTGCGGCTGTGCCTCAACTCTCCTTTTCTTTCTTCTTTTTTGTTGAAACTTGTGGGAGAGCATGGGACGGGGCGCATAGTGGGGCCATTATTGTGGGGCCAGCTGTGGGCACAAGGCTGGCCTCACAGGTGCTGGGGGTGCAAGTACATTAGTGGGTTTGCCAGGATCACCCAGACTTACTGTGGTTGCAGGGCGAGACCCTGATAGGCCATAGGGATACAGCCTGGACCCAGGGGGCCCATGGATGCCGGGAACATCTGAGATGGAGGATTCCAGGGGTGGACCCTGGCACCTGGCGGATCTGGGGGGCCCAGACCAGCAGCGACCTGCAGGACCGTGACCACACGGTGTGGGCCTTCAGGCCAGGGCTGCAGCACCGTGGTCACAAGGTGTGGGCCAGCAGGCCTGAAATGAGACGAAAACAGAACTTCCATTGTTGGCATCTGCAGCCATTTCTGAGGCACGTGCATGCAGGGGCTCCTTTTATTAGGTCGGGCTATAGCCCACCTTAAAGGGGCAATACACTTGGGAGGGACACACATAACGTCCATGTATTTGGCATTTGCCATGCACGGCTATTCAGTGGTGGAAATGGAAAAAATGTGGTGGGGGATCCCACAAGTGCCGGGGTGGGGGAGGAGTTGGGGGGCACAGGGGGCGTGGTCTAGAGGGGGCAGGGTTGGTAGTGGCCATCCAATCAAATAAATACTTTAAAAAAAAGAAAGAAAAATAAGTGCCCACAACAGTAACATTGCCTTTTACCGCCGGCCATGGCTTTAAATGGGACGGGGCCTGCCGGGGCTCAGCCCCGTCAGGCTCCGAAATTTCCTTTGAGGCGGGGCCCTGTGGGGCCCACTAATCTCCCCTGCCAGCCCCGGCCACTACACAAAAAGGATTTTTTTCTGAAGCCTGAAGCTCTCGCTCGCTCGCTGAAACTCGTGGAGTTTCAGTCTTCAGGAAAACGGCCTCAGCTTCCAGAGGCCTCACCCCTTCAGCCTTAATGGTGAGCCTGCCCCCACGTCGCTGGCAAGGGGCAGCGCCACCATTAAGGCTGAATAGGCGAGGCCCTGTCCCCTGCCAGGCAAGCCTATAGAATATAAATGCAGAGATCAACACCCTCTCCCACCTGGGGAGAGGGTGTTGTATCACTACAAAAGATTGCCTGGCAGGGATGCCAGTAGCCCATTGAGCCGGGGCTCGTCAGGGGGGCGTGGCCTAACGGACCCGCCGGACCCCTGCAGTTAGGCCAGACCCCCTTGATGAGCCCTGGCTCATTTTGTTGTGCGAAAAAAAGAAAAAGAAAAAAAAAACGCCCGCGAGGGCAGCATTGACTTTTACGCGGCTCTGGCACTGGCGTGTAAAGCACAATGCTCGCTACATGTACAACTGATTCCTTTCAGTTGCACATGTAGGGAACATTGTGCATTACACATCAGTGCCAGAGCTGCGGTAAACGGCAAATGCTGCCGTCGCGGACGCTTTTTTTTTTTCTTTTTCTTTTTTCCAGCGCGCTTCAGGGGCTTGGGCGCTGACTCTGGCCGGATCCCGAGATCCGGCTACACATCTGGTGCCGGATCTCGGATCCGCCGAGAGCCGGCCCAATGACCAGCACTGCGGCTATTAGATTCCCTCGTACTTGCACCTACTGCTATCAATGGGCAGTTAATTCCACAATGGCAGTGTGTAGTAGTTGCTCGTGCTTCCGCGAGCTCTTATCTAAGGTTCTACAATAGAATGTTGAGGTGTTAATGTTCGGGGGATGACGGTTGGTGGAGGGAGAGAGAAAGGAGCAGGGAAGAGATGATGTACGGTGTTCGGGTTTGAGAATTAAAGACTTAATAACTTACCTGTGGAGGTCTCGTTATTACACTGGCGACGAGGATCTTCAAACCCGACCCACGCGCCTTGCCAGCCGTACACATCCTCTGGTACCTCAGCTGATTTCTGGGCTGCGCTCCCGGACGTGGTCGAGCGCGGCTCCCGGCGTGTAAAGTGTCAGCTGGGCCAGCGCTACTTGCCGTCAGCGGCCGGCCGAGCCGCGCTCCCGGAGGAGGTCGAGCGCGGCACACGGCAAGGAGTGCAGCCGTGCTACGGCTGAGCGGCCGCTGCCACAAGCAGAGGATCCTGCCGAGCCGCGCTCCCGGAGGAGGTCGAGCGCGGCACACGGCAAGGAGTGCAGCCGTGTTCACGGCTGAGCGGCCGCTGCCTCAAGCATAAATCCTGCCGAGCCGCGCTCCCGGAAGAGGTCGAGTGCGGCTTGCGGCAGGGTGCGACGGTGCCGGGCGGTGCACAAAAATACTGGGGAGCGGCACAGGTGAGAGGAGGACCCTGGGAGGGGGCACAGTCCGGCGTTCTTCGTAGCTGTGAAGACGCAAACTATACACGGATGCCCTGTTGTTCGGCTCCGCCCACCACATAGGAAGTTAACGGAAGGCTTCCTGTTCTAGGGTGGGTGTGTCTACATTACTTGAACTGCAAGGAGAGGAAAGTTAACTACTTGTGTGCTGACATTAGAGGTACTGCGCTTTCTATTTTCTACAAAATATAGAGGAGGGAAGTGACTGGAGCCTGCCTTTAACAGTATTGTGCATATGTGAAGGTGGAATATTCATCTTGCTAGTCTGCCGTGTTGAACAAGGTACTTAAACATTGTTATTCACGGAAGAGCGCAGAGATTCAGGTGTTTCATAGCATAGACCTCAGTCAGTGGCTATGTCGGATCCAGTGACTATGCAGCACAGCAATGCACGTCCTCCTCCGGCCTTCCTCCCCAATCCGGGGGAGCCCCCCATTGCATGGGAGCTTTGGGTGGACACTTTCAAAGTATATCTGAGAGCGTCAGGTGGTTCCAGAATGTCTGATGATGACAAGGAAGCGACCCTACTCAATTGCCTTGGTACGGAGGGTTTAAGGGTGTTCAGACACCTTCCGGGCCAGGATGTTTTGGCTTTGTCTTCAGGAGAAGGAGATGGTGAAGGGGGGCAGGCAGTGATTTTGGCATTTGAGACTGCTCTAAAAAAACTTGAGACACGTTTTGGCAAAAGAGCAAACATTGTGCTTGAGAGGTATCATTTCTTTTCAAGGGCACAAGGTTCTGGCGAGAACATTGATTCGTATGTGACGGCACTGCGCACCCTCATTTCTACTTGTAAGTTCACGGGCATGGCAGAAGAATACATTCGTGACCAGATCATGATGAGAACTAGTGACTCGAAGGTTAGGGAGAGGTTGTGGACAGAGAAGGATCCTCCGTTGGAGAAAGTAATTGAAATAGCCCGTGCCCTGGAGGAGTCAAGGAAGAGTGTCAAAGAAGTGACGGAAAAGGCGGACATTGTACACATGGTTCAGCCACGCAAGAATGAAGAAAGTCGAGCCAGGGACAAGGATCAAAGAGTCACGCTGAATAGCAGAGAATTCTGCAAGAAATGTGGTTGGAGGGGTCATGTTGCGGGTGCTAGGGAATGTCCTGCTTCTGCCGTTGTGTGCAGAAAGTGCAAGGGAAGAGGACATTTTGCCCGCATGTGTAAGGCTATACCACAGAAGGAAGTGGTGCGGATGGTGGACCCCGAAGAAGATGATAATAATGTAACTGTTGTAGGATATGTTAGTCCTTCTGTTAGGGCGGATGTGCTTCCACAAGAAGGTGCGCTGTTGAGTGTGGGACCGTCGGGAAAAAGTGCGTGGGCTACTCTTAATGTGAATGGAGTTCCACTCAGTGTGTTGGTTGACACGGGTTCTCCATACACTATGATATCTCCTGAGATGTATAAATCTAAGTTCCATAAGGAGGTGTCTAGTCTTAACCCGTCCGATATTAATCCTTGTGCGTATGGCCGTGTTCCAATTAAAGTATTGGGATATGAGTGGGTTGAAATTGAATTTCATGGCAGAAAAGCCAGAGGAAAACTGTATGTAGCTTGTAAGGGCGATCCGGTTATTGGGTGGGAGGAGCAGGCTGCTCTAGAGATGGAGATTCGACCTGGCAAAGCTGTCCCGGTTTTGTGCGTAAGCAAGGAAAGAGAAGGTAGTTTGCGTGAAGGAGGTGTGTTGTCAGCCGATAATCTCCAAAAGAAATTTCCATCAGTTTTCTCCTCCGTCCTGGGCAAGTTGCGGGGTTTCTCACACAAGATCGTGCTCAAGAGGAATGCTGTTCCCGTTGTGCACAGAGTTAGGCGTGTACCAATCATGGCACGTGAAAGTCTTCAGACAGAACTTAAAAAGCTGATGGAAGCTGGTGTAATAGAGGAGGTAGAGTCATCAGAGTGGTTAGCCCCGGTTGTATTGGCACGTAAATCCGATGGTGGTATGAGGATGTGTGTTGACCTAAGAGATTTGAATTCAAGTATCTGGATAGACAGGCATCCCTTACCGAATATACAGGAAATGCTTTCACTTGTGGGAGGGGCATCTTGTTTCTCCACCTTAGATTTGTCATCTGCCTATCACCAGGTGGATTTGCACATTGAATCACGACCTCTTACATCGTTCATTACGCCATTTGGAGCTTTCCGTTTCCGGCGTATGCCATTTGGTTTGGCATCCGCCTCCGCTGTTTTCCAGCGGGTGATGCAAAAGTTGTTTTGCGGGGTGGATGGTGTGGAATATTTCCAGGACGATATCTTGGTGTGGGGCAGGTCACGTGAGGAACACAATGAAAGGATTCTACGAGTTTTGGGCATTTTGGAGAAGAGTGGTTTGACGGTCAAATTAAGTAAGTGTAAGATAGGGGTGGAGAGTGTGACTTATTTAGGACACACGCTGGATGCCAAGAGGATACATCCCAAGGCTGAGTTGGTGAAGGCGTTATGTGAAGTATCTCCACCCACCAGTAAGGACCAATTACGGTCGTTTTTGGGATTGGCCGAATATTATAGTAGGTTTATTCCCACGTACTCCGACAAAACTGTGGCCATGAGAGCGTTGCTCAAAAAGGGCGTACGTTTTGAGTGGTCAGGGGCATGCCAGCTAGAATTTGAAGGCTTGAAGGCTCAAGTGGACCAGGCTCCATCGTTAGCTTCCTTTTCTCCATCTAGGAAGACGGTTTTGACAGTGGATGCTAGTGAGTATGGTGTAGGGGCAGTTCTTGAACAGTGTTTTGATGGATCGTATCGCCCCATTGCTTTTGCATCTAGGGTTCTTAGTGAAGCAGAACGTAGATATGCTGTCATAGAGAGGGAGGCCTTGGCAGCTGTCTGGGCATCCAAACATTTTAGAACATTCTTGTGGGGAGTAGAATACACATTACGCACCGATCATAAACCCCTAGTGCATGTTTTGACATCTAAGGGTTTGTTCCAGGCATCGTCTAGAGTGATGCGCTGGATGGCAGACATGAGTGAGTATAATTTTAAGGTGGAGTACTTACCTGGCAGTAAAAATATGGTTGCAGATGGTCTATCTCGTTTTCCCCGGCATGATGTAAGTGCGGAAAACTCAAAACAGGCTGTGATGAGTGATGAATATGTGTTGGTGGCCAAGGTGTTTCCGGCAGTAAATGAGCAGGAATGGGGTAGAGAATGTGCGATGGACCCTGTGTTGAACAAAATCAAGACTGCTCTTACTACAGGTGCAGGCAAGGATGAATTGGACAAGTCGTTCGGACAAGTATGGACAGAGTTGTCTGAAGGTCCGTGGGGCATTGCCAGGGGTACCAGGTTAATACCACCTGAATCTCTTAAGGCCAAGTTGGTGGAGTTGGCTCATGAAGGGCATCTCGGGAGATCTATGACGAAAAGAAGGCTGAGAGAAGGGTATTGGTGGCCCAAGATGGATGAGGAGGTTGAGAAGGTAGTTAAGGATTGTATGGCTTGTTCAGTCAGTGATAAAAGTAAGACAACGTCGCCCCAACCCGTACAGCCTGTGGAAGTGCCGCAAGAGGTGTGGTCAAAAGTGGCAGTAGATATTATGGGTCCCATGGACACCTTGGGTGGAGGTTTCAGATATTTTGTGGTGTTAGTGGACTATACCTCTAGGTGGGTGGAGGCCACGGCATTGTCCTCGGTCACCACTGAGAAGGTGATTGACTTCTTGTCAGCAGTGTTTGACAGGGAAGGGGTTCCGGCTGGAATAGTCTCAGATAATGGTCCCCAATTTGTATCAGTCACCATGCAAGAGTTCTTCTCCAAACTAGGAATTCGTCACCATAAAGTGGCTTTGTACAATCCAGAGGCCAATGGATTAGTTGAACGGATGAACAGGTTTGTGAAGGGGGCAGTTCAGTTGGCCATCGCAAATGGTTTGCCGTGGTGCAGTGTGGTGACTGAAGCTCTAAAAGCCTATAGGGTTACCCCTTCTTCCTTTACTGGAGTGTCTCCTTTTGAGTTAATGAGAGGGAGAAAACCAGGATCTAAACTAAGGGTGGCCGCTCTTGGGGGTGGTGTACAAAGTCGCATCAACATGCAGGAGGTTCTTGACAAGGTGCGTGTTAAACAATCCAGTTTTTGGGAATCTCAGCTTAAAAAAAAGAAACCCCTGCGTGTACAAATTGGTGATCTTGTAGTGGTGAAAAATCCAAGATTTGTAGCAAAGGGTTTGTCCAAATTTATGGAACCAAAAATTGTGACCAAAGTAGGTCATGGATACGTTAAATTGCAAGATGGTACCAGATGGAGTTTGAGGAGGGTGGTCCTTGTTAAGGGAAAGCTGGCGGGTACTAAGGAACTGTGTTGTGAGGGTGGTGGTGATACAATAGGAGTTGATCCAGATTATGCCTCTGAGGATGTGGTTCCCCTAGAGAGGGATAAGGATATGGCTGTACGGGTTGGGGAGGATGCTCGGGTGGGGCATGGAAGGAGGCAGGCGTCTGCCTCGGAAAGTGATGATGTTGTGCCATTAGAAGGAGCTCATTGTGCTAAAGGGATGGATGTACATTCTGAGTGTGATTCTGATAAAGGTGCTTTTGGTTTGACTGGTGTGGATGCAAGGGTTGCAGAGGAGTTGTCAGTGCTTGCATCAGATAATGCAAGCATAGTTCCACACGGAAGGGGACAGTGTGAAAACTCTGCCCTTGCGGAATCCTCCAACCAAGTGAATAATCGCCCAAACCGTATAAAGAATATTCCAGCCAAATACAAGGATTTTGTTTTAGAATTTGCAGATGATTAATGCTTGGACTGTAATCAATTATCAATGTTCCATATAGATAAATATGCCTCTTATTGCATATTAAGGATTCTTCCTGTCCAACCTTGCCTTACCTATGTTCATAATTAATTAATGTTCATTATGGAGATTTACAGGGGGAGATGTGTAGTAGTTGCTCGTGCTTCCGCGAGCTCTTATCTAAGGTTCTACAATAGAATGTTGAGGTGTTAATGAGGTGTTAATGTTCGGGGGATGACGGTTGGTGGAGGGAGAGAGAAAGGAGCAGGGAAGAGATGATGTACGGTGTTCGGGTTTGAGAATTAAAGACTTAATAACTTACCTGTGGAGGTCTCGTTATTACTCGTACTTGCACCTACTGCTATCAATGGGCAGTTAATTCCACAATGGCAGTGCCTGGTAAATGCCTTTGCCATGCCTACACAAAAGCCCAAACTATTGCCATTGCCAATGCTTGTTTTTCTTATGGACTGAGGCCATCGATCTTTTCGTACGAATAATCCAGATGATAGTAAAACAAGTGGTCACAATGACCAAAACCAGATTAAATGTTTTACATATAAAAGTATATTCCCACCTCGGTAACAAGACGAAGGAATACATAGACACACCCCAGAAGGTACTCACCAAAAACATACCGCGTAATAGCGGGTCGCTATTTCCCCGGTGCCATCGATCGTGGCGTGATGCAAACAACCGCTCAGTAAAAGGTTCCATGCATGCCTCATTATTCATTGTTTTTTTAAATCACATGGTCAGGCAACGGCGGAGTCCAGGCTCCGCAGTAGCACCTGCTTCTTTATAAATTGGCACTTGCATACACAGTAAATGCAGTGCAAACAAATGTGTCTTGTAGATACAATTTCATTGATAACTAGTGTCTAGTTCCCGACTGGTGCACATCTGAGAAACGGACCCTAGCAACGCCCCGCCTCCCTCCGTCCCTCATCACTTTAGTAGGACGTTACGTCTGAGCAATGTACGTCATACGTCAAGCCCAGAGTCTGCGTCCTTCAGCACCACACGGTCATTACACACGCGGGGTGGCAAGTCAGGCTGGGGCATTTGTAAAAGATTGTGAGCAACAGCAGTGGCAAATAATTGTTCCCGTAGTATTTGCGGTAAACCGTGTGTTCTGTGTAGAGGGGCGGTTTACCTGCGCATAACAGACTCTTTGGGGCTGTTTTCATTGGCCCCAAATGGGGTGGCGGGGCGTGATTCGAGTGTGTGTGAGAATGGTGCTTTTGCCTGTGTTGTGGTCCTGAGGAAGAGGGCGGGTTACATGCAAGGGTGCATGCAGAGGAGCGACTCATGTGCAGAACGGGGGTATTTGAAGAGCAGCACGGGAAATTTGCAACTCGAGTGGAATGTTTTGGTAATTTGTCCTCAGTAGATAAGTGAGGGGACTTGGTAGTCCTGTAAAGATAGGGGTACTTAGCTGTGTTTATTAATATAATGCACAGGGAAAGCAACGCATTTTTGGGCACAAAAACGCTTGCAGAATAAATGTTTTTTCAACGCAGCGTTTGTTCTCTTGTTCAGAGCAGTAGATTCAGAATACTTGTCCTGTATAGAGTTGTGATTTTCCCTGTGTAGAATAAGGATAGGTATTTTGGCTTGGGCATGTATCGTGTGCAATTGAGGGGGAGATTTGTCATTTGCAATGTGGCAGATTTGGGCCTTTTCCCTGGTGGGTAGGATTGTTCTGTGCAAGGGAGGGGGGATTTGGAGGATTTGCCATGTTCAGCAGAAGGCAGGGTCAGTACCATTGCCGTTCAGCCTTTTCAGTTGAAATGGGCCACCATGCCGTGTGTAGTGGAGGGATTAATGTAAAAAAAAGAAGAAAAAAAGCCTGATATCTTAAGTGGTCATTTAGGGTCTCGGCTGCTTTTCCCTGCTCTTGTTTAGCAGAAGCCAATACACCTGTCGCTTGATGTAAAAAAGCCTTTGTCCGTTAAGCCCTAAAATTAAATCAGCGGTTCTTGTCCCTTCTTGGAGGGGCTGTACTGCCATACACATGTATTTTGATCAGACGCTTCAGGTTGGGAATGCTTGGAAATTGTAATTTCCTCTGGATTACCACCCTGTTGAATCTTTCCAGAGCAACTGTGGTCTCGTCTATAAACAGGGTCATTCTTGAAGTCTTCACCTCAATCCAGAACTTAATGAGGGTCACTTGCTCTACCTTATTGACGTTGGAGATCATAGGGCCAGGCCTTTGTATATTGAGGAGGGCAGGATTATAATAAAAGAAAATAATGGTTTTGATGGGGAGGTTAGTAGTGTAGGTGTGAATAAGTGTGGGGTCAGAAAAGGGTGAGGAGCAGGAGGTGAAAAAGAGTCGAGTGGGGTGGGTAGAGTGGATTAGGGTGAGTGGAGATGTTAGGATAGGTGGGGGAGGATGAGTAGGCGAGTGAGGAAATGTAGGGTTAGCGTGGTATGGAAGAATGGATTAGTGGGGTGAGAAAGTGTAAAGGAGCAGGTGAATGCTTTCTCACTAGTTCCCGCCCCCTCACCACCACATTGCAACAGCAGACGAAGGGCTATGACATGTACCTATGAACACCATGTAGTGCTAAGTGAAATCTGATGAGGGCAGAGTGTTGTCATGAAGAGGATATATGAACCTATGCTGAAACAATATGGAAATAAAGAGTGAGAAGGTAACTGAAGCACCAAGATAAATATGTACGTAAAGCTAAATTAAACATGGATATAAAGAAAGATGAAGTAATTTACTGGTGAATAACTGTAAATATGCAGCAACACAAGATAGATGAGGCATATAGAAGCTTCCTTTGGGGGAATCTATAACGTGGGAAGGACAGTCAGTATAGGAAAATGGACACTAGCTTATGTTGAATTCAACCACACTACCTCAGAGACAGACCAAGGCTGCAGAATCAGGAGACACAGGAAATGCAGCGTGTGTGCAAAACAACGAGTTGAGGTTGGCCTACGATCAAGCATACTATTTTAAGGAATTTGCAAGTCACAACGGGAGTTACATGGATAAGCCCTGACTGTGAGACACCCCTCTTAGATTAGGGAAGAAGAAAACATCTGCAGCAGCCAAAGTATTGGCAATTAAAAAAGTATAAAGTCTATACAAGATAGAGTGAGCATGTCTCTAGAGGCCAAGAGGAGCAACAGCACCCATTCTAATTGAATTAAATGGTAGTAAATAGAAGGTTGAAATGGATACATTTGTGGTCTCTTCACAAGTGATCCAGAAGTCGAAGACAACGGCTATACATTAGAGCTTCAGACCAAGATAATGGTGTGCTCACACTCCCTCAAATGTTCCAGGACAATGAGCAGGCTACAAGGTCAACTATAGACGGAAAACTTTGGCTTAAGGCCGACCGATGAGGGATGAACGGGGAGTAATCTTACGTGATTCAAAGCACCTAGGTTTTGTTTCACATATGTGCTGCTAAAGAGCCGAAAGGATAGTATGCCAACCAATCAGTGGGTCTAAGGGGCAACCTGCTATATAATGTTGCATTGACCAATCCGCTGCTATTTTGTCTGCTGTAATCAGTACTATACGTATTTAGCGGTAGTTCAAGTTGTGCCCTACAGATAAGGGTCAGTCAATGATGTATTCATCTTGATATGTTCTATATGTAGATATGTTCCCTTAACAATCCCTTTCTTCAATAGGTTTTATTATTTGCCCCATAGGATGATGTCATAGATGGTGTACATCGCGGTATAAAACCCCTGAATAAACAAGGTTGTATATGAGTGTGCATGCATCAGTCCGATGCCTGTCAGTTCTCCCTGCTTTATTAAATGAGAATAAAGTAGTACTTTGCCATATTACTTGAGTCTGTCCGGTTATTTGGTCCGAGATCTTTATTTGTAATTCCATGTAGCACAATTGACGCTTGAAGGTGCTAGAGCACATTTTGGTAGCAGTGCGGATGGCTGCGGTCTAATTGACCTAGGCCCAGATCCAGACCCCCAGACACTTGGCTGCTCCCGCCATTAGCCAGAAGACCGCAGAGCTTCCTGTGCAAGAAGATACGGTTGTCAGGTCCCCTTTTGACGAAATTCCTGTCCAGTCCCCGCAGGTACCCCGTGGAAAAAGACAAACTGGTCGGTTGAGGGAGAATCGATGCCGAAGGACTGGAGCTCAGTCACGGATGTAAGTAGAGCAACAAAGGTGGCAAAAATAGGGAGAGGGATTGTGTTCTAAATAATATGTACAAAAGTAACCAGAATTTTTGGGAGATTTTAAAGAGAAGAAGTAGATACCACGAATCCTGGTTCCAGGGGTGGGGCAGAAGGGTACGCACTAGAATAAAGACTCAAAATAGGGGTGTTAAGGATTCCTGAGGCGAAGCCCGCAGACGAGTGCGTATCAAACTCCAAAATGGAGTAAAGTCGAGAAGAGATACATTTACTGAAGATAGTAAAGGAAGGCGTATGCAGTAAAGTTGGAAACATGCACATGTATAGGGTTGCTGCTCTTCAAATACCCCCGTTCTCTGTATTTTCTTTTTTTTTTCCTTGTTTGTATTAATGTGCTATTTTGTAAAGGTTCTTTGAACTATAAACAAATTAAAAAAAAAAATTGGTATAGGGTTATAAATATGTCAATATAATGCTTTTGTTGTGTCTAGATTAATAAATATAAAACAATAGTAAAAAGAAGTATGAGATTGGTGAACATTTATACCAAGAGATTTACATCAATCAGGAGGGTAAAAATCAAAGGAAATGAATATATAAATAAAGAAGAGACTCTTAAAATATCAATAATTGAAGAACGAGATAACAAAAATTGATAGAAAGTGTAAATGAAGGAACAAACAGAGCATTGTTGTATAGATTTCCAAAAGAAAAAGGGGTTAAAGTATTTTTTGGATTATAAGCAGCGATTGATGGTGCCTGCTCCAATTGATCGGTGTGGTGTAGTTGATGAAATAAAGAATCGAATAAAAGAACGGGTACGTTTTGACAGTCGAAACTGACTTGGCATCATGGGGAACACTTCTCTCTTACATCTGTGCAGGACATTGCCGAGATACACAGCGAAGATAAGCAAATATCATTCGGAATGGGTTCTGAGGCACGACTAATAAAACACTCATGCCGTGGCCTCATGAGGGTTCACACTCAAAAACCATATTGAGGCATATGACAACCTATTTGCATGCAACATAGGAAGGGAAAAAAGTTACAGAAAAGGCTGGCCCCTTAGAACTATGGAAGATGTATCAGAGTGAGAAAGACGATCCAGTCGCGAGGGAGTGGGTGCTTAATCAGCATAAAGGGGAGGATAAAACACCTTTGGCTCTCCTTTCCCCTCCTGAAGATAAGGCCGTAGATACAGAGGAGAAGGGATTTTATCTTTTAAAGGAATTAAAAGTAGTGTTGGGCATGTTAATCCAACATATGCACCCCCCGCTCTCAGCAGCGAGGATAATGTAGCAGAGAGAAAAAGTAGAAAACGCAAATATACATCGACACGCAATGAAAGTGAACAGTGTGATGAGGGAAAGGATAGACAGACGGAGACAGAGGAAGAAGCAAAGAAGCAGAAAGAAATAAAGGACAAAACTAAGGGAATAACAACAGAACAAATGGATGGGAGGACAAATCTTGCTTAAACTAGTTGCTAAGGGCAGTGATGGGGTTTGAGAAAGAGGAAAGAGAAGAGCGGAAAAGAGGAGGAGGTAAGAGCATACAAAGAAGAGAGGGATAAAGAATACAAGTGAAGGGAAGAACAAAAGATGCGAGGCAAGGAAAGAGAAGGAGAGATTAGAAGAGAAGAATCGAGAGGAGATAGAATATGTCATAGGAGCATAGTGCCGAATTATGCACAAAAATGATTTGAGGAAGAGAGAGGTGCACACCGAGATCAGCATGGGCTGATGAGCAGGATACAGAAGATATAGTGCGAAGACTTGGAAATTCATATAGGCAAATAAGGGATACAGATAGGTATAGAACCCAAGAGAGCAAAGAAGGATCACTATCAAGGGGAACTGATGGTAGGTCAGATGACATCATAACAGGCAAGCACAGAAAGCTGTCTTTTAACAGATTAGATCTTGACAATGCAGAGAAGGACAATAGCCCTACAAGCGGGGCCATGGTGATGTCAGGCGAAGAAAGGGAGGAGAACGAGCTGGCGCATGCAGGTTTTCAAAATAATCAAGTGTACTAAGTGGGGTAAAATGGTCAGAACTAGAGGACCATAAAAAAAACACCAGACCTGACAATACACTGAGCGACCACAAGCGATCACGCAGTGCAGGGGATGTACCCCTGCCTTATGTAAGCAGATAAAGGGCACTACCAGGAAGGAGACAACCGGGCAATACTAGCACCGCCTGGAAGATGAGGAGTGTAGGCAAGTATGAGTGCTGACTGGGATTTTTACAATTCCCATTATTGGAGAAGAAGTTAGGACGACCACAATATATACCGCGGCCACAAATGGACAAAGATAATTTGAGATGTAAATTGCTGCGTTTGACATCCGGTGCAGGAAAATTGATTTATGAGTTAGAAATAATGACATCAGGGATGATGTTAGCTATAGGTGACAAAAGGTTTGCTAGCAGCCATCATAGGGGAGAGAGCTGACGACATTTGTAAGCAAGCAGGATTTGCAGATGTGACCACACAAAACACAACACATGATGGAGCACCATTTAGTAAATGCAGAGCAGATTTATGGCGGGTGCTCAGAGTACAATATCCCATAACATCAGACATGGGTGCGACTAGCAAAATGGGGGAGGATGAAGACCATGTCATTTTATTCAAGACAAATGGCATCTTGAGATGTGTAAACTGTGGGATAAAACGGTGGCATTATTTTAACACATTTTGTGTCAAGGGCTGCCCGAGCCAGGATTTCAGAACCATCAAGGAAGAAGAGGATTTGATAGCTGACAGCCATGAGAATGTTGGAATTGCAGAAAAATAGGACACATAGCCCGAACATGCAGAAGCAGATAGGCATGCAACAGATATGGCAACCTCCAAGAGGGGGGATGGGTCATGCTCCACAATACAATATAAAACTACATGAATATTGTGCCCAAGACCACAGGCAGGCTCAGACATATGCGCCGCAACCCCAACAAATGCAGCAAGCGCCATTGCAAATGCAATCGCCACAAGGGCAACCACAGGAAGCACCCATGCAAACACAGCAGGTACAACTTCAGCAGGTGTAGACACACCAGGCTATAGTACCACAATGGAATATACATTAAAAAAAGCCTGTTGTTCCCGACGGGTTAACCCACATGCACTACTATTGGACCATAGTCCTTCTAAGAACACTTCACTAAATCGTATTACTAACAATTTAAAGAGTTTATCAAAATTTCATAAAACAAAATTCACATAGCATAGAGATTGTTATACTTGAATTACCAACACTCGGGTTCATATATTCTATAAGATATACAATCTTTTGAGTTCCAAGGCTGATGTATAAATCTATAAGGACTTTAACAAACAGTAAAGCTTATTTTGTGAGAGTGTAGATTATGAAATGAAACAATCAGATTCCAAATTCAAATGCCAACTCGTTTCAGATATTTCATGCTATCCATCTTCAGGCCTATAAACTATACTTTTGTTGTTGTGTGTTAATCTTGTGTATTCTTCTGTGGCCTACAATAAGTAAAATACTCTTATTTCATGGTCTATCAAGGCCAACATACTTATATGATTCAATAGTAAATAACATCAAACTGACCCCTCATCAAATTCAAAAACAAGTTCTAACCTGTAATAAAATGCATTCTGTTACCGGGTGCTCTAATACCATATTTCATGATCCTATTCTGTATAGACCTAAGCAGTCATACCCACTTACCCTGCTCATTCATTTGCCGGTTTGTCCGACTTTGTGGGTTGATTGCCTTTCTCTGTTGTAATATGCAACTGCACGTTCTCGCATCCTGTAAAGGACAAAGAACACATACCCTGTCATTCTGGTTGGCTTTTATCGGCATCGCCACCATGTAGCTCTCCTTGTACCGCATTAATATGTCAGACCGTCTTCCCCTCTAGCTTCTACTCCTCCCTTCCATGCTATTAAGCGTGGGTGTTGCCATGGTAACTCTTTTGTAGCCGCACCATAAAAGTGCCTCTTCTATGAAGTTTAATAACTGTTTCGTTCTTACGATAACCCACTTCTCTGTTCTACTTCGGGCATGCTAGAGTGCTCGCAACATGCTAGGCTCGAGTACTTACCCAACTTGTCTTTGTTTGACGGAACGCGGGGCAGCAGACCGGCTCCCAGAAGCCATCTATTTGTGTCTTTCGGTTTTATACGAACTGACCAAGCTTCGAATTTTATGAGTAAGCTTGTGGCCGAAGTTAAAGAGCTTCTCCATATTGCCACCTTACTAACTTCTGTGTACCATCCTCAAACCGATGGACCAGTAGAAAGATTCAATAAGAACTTGAAACTAATTCTACGGAAAATGGTAGCCAAGTATGGGAAAGACTGTGATCGAATGATCCCATGGGCACTATTTGCAGTGAGGAAAACCCCCTAAGCTTCCATAGGTTTCTCTCCCTTTAAGCTAGTCTATGGAAGAGAACCGAGCGATGTCATGGACATGCTCCAGGAAACCTGGCAAGAACGAGAGAAGGCTCCCATTCCAATATCACAAACTGCCAATAGCATGCGAGAACACAAAAAGTTAGTTCGGGACTTCGTTTGTACTCATGGGAAAGGCGCAGTGCCAACAAAAGGCCAACTATGATAAAAAAGTAAGATCTTTTTCTATTGGACATAAAGTACTAGTCCTTTTACCCACCTCAGAAAACAAACTTGTTCCCAGGTGGCACAGACCTTACAAGGTAATAGAACGAACGGGAACGTGCATGTATAAAATAGCCCAACCAGACCCAAAACGGAAAGTCCACTTATATCACATCAACCTCTTCAAAGAGTGGAAGGCGAACCCGTCACCCACCCATGCTAAAATAATATCCTGCCCAGTTCCCGAAGATATATATAATTTTAATTGAATTCCTTCTGAATTATCTATCCAACAATGAGCAGACCTAAAAGTTGTAGTGGTCTCGTTCTCTGGTGTAGTCTCAGAAAAACCAGGAAGAGTAAAAGATACATACCATTATATCCGAACCCCTTAAGGCAAAGTAGTCCATTTAAAACCCTATCGTCTACCCGAGCACGGAAACAGATTGTGATCGAGGAAGTAAACAAGATGTTGAAGGCTAATATCATTGAGCCCTCCTCAAGTCCATGGCCTTCTCCTATCGTGTTGGTCACTAAACCTGGCCGTTCCTGGAGATTCTGCATAGACTTCTATCAAGTGAATGCCAAATCAGACTTCGATGCCTATCCCATGCCACGCATCGATGATCTAATCGATACACTCGGAATAGCCACCTTTCTATCCACCCTTGTTTTAACAAGGGGTTAGCAAGTCCCCGTATATGGGAAACAAGGGGGGTTCTGGGAGTCTGTCTACCGGCACAAACATGGCCCATTGACCTGTTCTTGGGTGGATGGCCTCCAGGAGAGTCTCACCAAGTCTTTAGCTCACTGTCCCTTTCACAGAGGAGAAATACCCCTGTACTGCCCTGGGGCAGTCGAGCACCGAAATGCTAGGCAATGCTCCTCTGAGCAAGAATACCAACAGCAACCCCAGACACGTGTTTCAGCCTAGTCGGGCCTCATCAGTGAGGTGGAGCTGTGCATCTCTAAGAACAGTGAGCAAGGGATCCACAGGTTGAACCCAAAGGGATCCACAGGTTGAACCCAAAGTTATTTAATAAGCAAAACAAGGGGGGGTTCTGGGAGTCCCTCTACCAGCACAAACACAGACTATTGACGTGTTCTTGGTTGGATGGTCCCCGGGAGAGTCTCACCAAGACTTTAGCTCACTGTCCCTTTCACAGAGGAGAAATATCCTTGCATATCAATCTTTGTCCTGCCCAGGGGCAGTCCAGCACCGAAATGCTAGGCAATTCACCTCTGAACAAAAGTACTAAAAGCAACCCCAGACACGTGTGTCGGACTAGTTGGGCTTCATCAGTGAGGTGGAGCTGTGCCTCTCTAATATGTATATGGCCAGCCAAGGAACAAACTATGTTTTCAACGCTCCTGGGATTATTCCAGTTTAAAGTCCTCCCTTTTGGCCTACACGGTGCACCAGCTACATTCCAACGCCTTATGGATAACATTCTACAACCCTATTCTGATATCCGTGGAGCTTACATAGACAATATTGTCATTTATAGTAAAACCTGAGAGGACCATCTCTTCCATCTTTATACCATCATGAAAGTCCTCAAGAATGCTGGCCTAACTGCTAATCCAGCTAAATGAAAATTGGCCCAATCAGCCATGAAATACCTTGCCTTTTTCATAGGGAATGGGAATTTACAACCCCAACATGAAAAGGTAAAGACTGTCTTGGACGCTCCACCTCACAAGACCAAAAGAGATCTTAGTGCTTTCCTTGGTCTAATAGGATATTACCTTAGGTTTATCCGTAACTATTCGGATAAAACAGCCCAGCTAACAGATAAACTTAAAAATGCCGAACCCCATAGACTCCATTCAAAAGATGATGATGAGATATGTTATAACATCTTAAAGCAGACATCAAAAACCCAATCTTAAAGGTAGTCGACTTCTTGAATGAGTTTGTGCTTCAGACGGACGCCTTTCTTAGAGTGTTAGGAGCCGCCCTGTCCCAAATTTACAACAGACTAGAACACCCCATACTATACACCAGTCGCAAGTTATTCCCACGTGAAAAAAACTACTCGGTGATAGAACTAGAAGCCCTAGCCATCAAGTGGGCCATTATCCATCTTAGATATTACCTTTTGAGACAAAGGTTTAAACTGGTTACCGACCACTCACCCTCAGTTTGGATTAGCCAACTTAAAGAGTCCAACCCTCGGCTCGTGCAATGGTTATTGTTTCACAGTGGAACACCGGAAGGGAAAAGATAAGGGAAACGTGGATTTTCTTTCCCGGTTCCCCTTTGAAGCAAATGCGGCTACATCGCATGGAGGAAGGGCATGTGAGAAACCTGAAGGTGTCTCCCTAGCTTTTGCCCCTGGAACTGTCATCCAGGTGGTTATGACACGCACCTTTCTATTGAATCCAGTTCCTGGGGGTGGACAAGTGAGGGAGGATCACCTGGATGGGGGGTCCTCAGGTAGTGGGAGTGGGACACTGACGGGGGAGACGAAGTAGCCCCCTTTCTTCAACATCTTTTGCCATCCTACCACATTCGACATTCTAAACCACTGCCTCGCCCTTTTCCAACATGAACACTTTCACACAACACACCAGAGAATGAACTAACACCAGCGCCGTTTACCTGACATGTCTCAGTACAAGGGTCAGGCAATTGATCAGAATCGCACACACCTGACGGCCCTTTCCCTTCCGCAGACGGATGAAAGGTGGAGCAAGAGAGCACAGTACCATCAAGGCAGACCACATGACGAGACAGCTATCCAGGTCCGACAGTTCAAGAGGAGGAGAAAGGCGCAGAATATCGAGAGGCTGACAAGGAGATATACGATTTTGCTCTTTTCCGATGCACACCCGTGAAACCTCTGCAGAGGGAATCGTAAGACCGAGGACAATAGCCCAAGTGTGCTGCAACAGATTTCAACGGTACACAGAGCGTTTCGACGCTGATAAGCGGGAGCGTGGGAAACTCCTGCTACCGTGGTACCGGCCTTGACTCCAGTTACGAAGAAAGCCAAGCGGTACATCACAGCCACTGAGTCGAGGAGAGAGTCGATAAGAGCCGGGCTGTGATGAATGAAAGACGCAAAGTGGCAGGTTGAACCAAGTACTAAGAACTGTAAAAAGTGTTGAGGAAAGACCAGCTATAGAGGGAACCAGCACCACGTGGGTACTAACTCGAGAGACTCTGATCGATCCCCGTTTGAGTGAAACTACAAATACCAGAAGGCCATAGGAGAGCCGACAAGGTAGGTCAAAGTGGTCATACAGGAGGTCAAGGAAAATCCCTGTACAGTCAAAAGCCTTTTTTAAATTTTTTTATTGTGTTTAGTTCATCAAATAACCTTTACAATTTTCAAACACAGATAGAATATAAAAAATAAAGAGAATTTCATTCACATTTGCAATGATATTTTGATTGATAACAAGTTTTGCATATCAATTTTTTTCTTAAAACAAGTTTTTTTTAACAAAAATGGAAACCGCTACTATTCAGATTGCACAGAAATCGGTTAAAATATCAATCAAGACAAAAGATCTTATTTTTTGATAACTAGATTTTCACTCAATTATTTTGCGACATTGGATAAGAAAACTTTTCTTAATTTATACACTAATAAGCAATAACTGCTCTTTTATCACTTCCAGGATTTTCATTAGTCTGATAACTAAATTGATACTGTTTCCCCACATACATTTATTCCATAATACGCTCCTAGCTATATCTGATCCTGAGTACCAGTAACTCCCAAATTCCTTTATTGTTAGTAACTCAAAATTTATGCAGAATATCACCAGATGTTTCAAGGTCTCAGCTGTTTTAGGGACACCAAAGAACCGACATTCACTACTTCGCATTCCAAATCTTTCCTTATATGCTACCCAATTTTGTACCCGATCATAGGTGCTAAATTGATTTAATCTGAAGCGCAAACATAAACCCCTTGCAGCCAAACAAGGAAATTGAAGAATGTATGTGGGTAGATCACCCAATTTCCTTCTGAAATGTGCAAATTCTTTATAAGCTTTATAATTACTGATTCGATCTGACTGGAGACACCAGCTGAGCAATTGGAATGTTCACTTGTTGGAAGGTAAGCAAGCTATAAGATCTTCTTTAGATACCGCAATTAATTATAGGATTTCGTCAATTTTTCTTACGAATTTGGATAAAGAGGGTAGCGACCCTGAAACAATCATGATATTCAAGTCCTCGTAGAGCGAATATTTCGGTGGAGATAGCATTTTGCTGTAATTGTTCAACAACCTCCAATTTCGTTTGGCTGAAAGCAGTAGCAGACCTAGTTCATGGCAAATTATATCATTAGGGATTGAGTTTGCAAGCCCTAACACCTTTTTCCATAATTTTCCATGAGCAATGTCTAACAAGTCATCAATCTCTGCAGTACAAATATCGAAGATATACAAAATACATGGTTTGATTTTTAGCAAATAAAATTGAATAATTGGGAATATGGAAAAGGTACAGTATTTGCGATAGAGTATACACATTTAGGCAGTCAAACCCTTAAGTTTTTCACATAACTCATTCCACCATTTCTTTGAATTCTTGTCGGTTAAGGTGTATCCCAAGTACCTTATTTCCTTGACAACTTGAAGATCCATCATACCAATTGACCAATGAAATATTAGTATTTTTTTCTTTCCATCAGAGAAAATGATAATCTGTGATTTTGCCTGATTTACCTTCAGGTTTAGAGATTCATCAAATTCATAAAAATTATTCAATTTGTGCTGCAATCCAAATGGAGTTCTGTCCAATAATAATAAATCATCCGCAAAACTGAAACAATTTAATCTAAAATGGGCTAAACACGCGGGATAAGTTGTAAAATCCCTCCAATTCCACTCAAGATCTAAGAGATAGAGGTTGAATAATATAGCAGCTAAAGAGCAGCCTTGTTTTAGCCCAACCTCAGTTTGAATGGGTTCTGTTAATGTACCTTGTTTATTCAGACAGACCATATAAGTGGTCCTTGAGTTCAAGAGTGCAATTAATGCCACTAAATGCACCGGGATTCAACATTGGATCATTTTATTCCACAAAAGTTCTCTTATTACAGTGTCAAATGCTGCACTCAAGTCGAGTGCCGCCAAGTATACTGACCCTCCCATCTGTTTTGTTTGACACTGTAGGTAGGAGACAATAGTGGCATTCAGTGGACAGCCCATTGATTTTCGGAACCCTATTTGAAATTTAGGCAAGATGTTTTCGTTATACAGAAATACCTGTAATTCTTTTAGGATTAATTGGGAAAAGACCTTATAAGAAGCATCAGTTAAAGCAATGGGTCTGAAGTTAGAAAGATCGTTAATGCTGCCTTTTTTTATAAATAGGAACAATAATTGCAGAACACCAAGAACTTGGGATCTGTTTGGTGGCAAAGATATTGGCGAATTTATTTTTTAGTATCCCTGCCCATAAGTTTGAAAGCCTTTGACCTAAGAACTGTGAGAAAGCAAGGGAAGTGAATCCCGCAAACATTTGTGAATGTGAAGTTGGCAAGAGTGAACCCGGAAGATAGATGCTGACGAAAAGGGAGAAAGTCTAAAGTTCCAAGAAACAGTGTTTTGACAAAGTTGAACCCGGCCGAGGGATGTCCGCTGGAAATGTCTAAAAAGACATGAAGATTTATGAAGGAAGGAAAAGCCACAGTGAACCCGGTAGAGGGAAGCTGAGAGTAAAGAGGGGTCAGCGCCCGGAAGAGGGGCACGCAGGTGTGAAGAATCCTCACCCTCAGTGAAAGCAGGAAAAGAACTTTAATTTGTTGAAGAAACTTTTGTTTTTGTTGTTTGAATACGTCAGGCCCTCGAAGGCCAGAGACTTTCAAGAGAAACAAGACTTGGCCATCGAGGCTCCTGACAAACTGGAACAGAACCGTCGACTCGTGCTGGGGAAGCTTGAGCGTGTGGTCCAAGATCCCACTTTACTGCATGCTCAAAACGTGTGGAAGTGAGAACCAAGCGACCGCATAGAGACATTATTTGTGAACACTTCTTTCTTTTCTTTTTTCCAATAAGTTTTTATTTACATTTTCAAACAACAACATTTCTCAACTTGAAGGTTCCGCCCCCTCCCAACCCCTCCACCCACCTTCCCTCCCTTGATCCGGGTAACATCCTTGCCCTGGCACAGTTCCTCAGAGTGGCCCTGCTTTGGTATTGATTGTCATATTTGGTTCTCTCTTCGTGTTGGTCCAGCGATATAAGTTTTTCCTAAACCGGGGGTCTGTTAATCCTAAGAGACCCAGAGACCTAGGGCACTGTGTTCGGGGTGCACCATCCCTTAGGTATCTCAGTAGGCTTGACCAGTCGTTGCTGAATCTATTGAGCTCCCCTTGTTTCGAGTAAGTGAGCCATTCCATGGTGACAAAGTGCCAGATTTTTGCTACCCATTCGCAGTCCTGCGGGGGTCTCTTGCCTTCCACTTACGCGCCAGAACCAAAGCTGCTGCCATCATCATGATAACGTAGAGTTTGCGGCTTGACTTGAAAGTGATGTCCTCTAGGACCCTGTTGAGTCCTACCATTGCTAGCCCCCTGTTCTCTCCACTCTTGACCCCTAGGAGCTGCTCAATTGCTTCCTGTATACCCCTCCAATAGAGGTCTATTTTTTGGCATTCCTACCATATGTGGCTCCAAGTTCCCTCGCCTCCACATTCCCTCCAGCAAACTTGTGAGGTCCCTGGGTAAATTCTATGTAGCCTGACCAGTGTTAAGTGCCACTGGAGTATTAGTTCCAGCCATATCTCTCTGACTTGGAGGAATCTCGATAATTTAGGCATGTGCGCCCATAGTTTTGACCACTCTGTTCCCTCTATTATGCACCCTGTGGCGTCTTCCCATTTTTTCATATATGCTCTGGACTGAGGGTCCTCTCCTTCTTTTATGTGTTTGTATATAGCTGTTACCACTCTTCTGTCCCCTGGGTCTGTGTTTAGGTACTTCTCAAATGGGGTTAGTTGCCGGCTCCCCGCTTCTTTCATGGTGGGATGTAGTAACCAGTGCCTCAGTTGAGCACAGCTGTACCTTTCCTTTTCCCCCAAGCCGAAGTCAGACTTGCATTGATCTACATTTTTAACCTGATCTCTGTTGAACATGTCTCTAACTCTCCGGCACCCCCATTGTTGCCAGGCCTCAAATGTGCGTGTTTTGTCTCCTGGAGCGAATTGCGGGTTGTCAAACAGGGGTGTATATGGAGAAGGGTAGGTGGTAATGTGTGCCCTTTTTACTGCATAGTGCCAAGCGTCTCCCACTGCTGGTAGGATTGAGCTACTATACATTTGCACCAGTCCGTCTGCCCTGGGTTTCCACAGGATTACCTCCAGGTCCCCCCCCCCCCACCCCCTCAACCGCCCTGTCCAGGGCTCTCCTTTTTGCCAGTCTCTAATGACCCTGGTTTGGGCGGCCGTGTAGTAAGCCCTGGAGTCTGGTTCTCCAATTCCCCCCATGAAGTTGGCGTTCTCATTAGCTTAGCGGCCACTCTCAGTTTTTTTATTCCAAACAAATTGGTTTGTGATTTTGTGGAGGGATCTGAAAAAGGCCAGCGGGATATTGATCTGGAGGGCCGTGAAATAGAGTAGTTGTGGCAGTACTACCATTTTTAGAACGTTCATGCGCCCCATCCATGTTAATGTTAGAGGGCCCCAGTCAATCATTTTGGTTTTAAGCTTGTCCAAGAGGGGTGGGTAATTTGCGTTGTATAATCCTCCCACCGATTTGGCCAGTTTTACCGCTAGATACGTTATAGTGTGATCTACCCATCTATACTGGAAGGTCTTTATGAGATATTGCTCTGTATTAGACATGAGGGTGAGGTTGAGGATTTCGGATTTGCTTGTGTTCACTTTTAAGCCGGCATCCGCCCTAAACTGGATGAGTTCCGTGTCTACTGCCCTCAGGGAGATATCTGGTTGGACCACTGTCAGAGGCATGTCGTCCGTGAAGGCAGCGATTTTGTGGGTGCCCCCCAAAGGGAATTCCTGCTATGTGCTTGTTGGCTCTTATAGCTGCTAGAAAGGGTTCTAGGTGTAATGCGTATAGTATGGGGGACAAAGGGCATCCCTGCTTCGTACCTATCCTGACCCCTACTGATTCAGAGATTTGCCCATTGATGGTGAGCCCGAGAAGCAGGTGTTGATAGTTGGCCCTGACTCGGCCCAGAAATTTGGACACGAAACCCATCCTGTTCATGGTTGCAAAAAGGAATCCCAACTGCACCCGATCAAAGGCCTTTTTGGTGTCCACTTGCAGATGGAGAGCAGGGACTCCTCTCTTCTGGGTCTTCTCGATTAGATGTGCTATTCTCCTGACGTCTCCTGTCTGTCTGCCTCTAATGAAGCCGGACTGGTCGGCTTGAACTATTTTGGGGAGAATCTGTTTGAGCCTTGATGCTAGGATTTTCGTGTGAATTTTCACGTCGACGTTAATTAAGGTGATGGGGCGATAGGACCCACACTCTGTGGGGTCCTTGCTCTTTTTGGATTTTAGGATCACCTTTGCCTCTTCCATTGATTTGGGTAAGGCATTGTTCACTCTGATGTGGGTAAATACGTTTGTGAGATGGGGTATTAGGGTTTCTTTGTGGGTTTTATAAATTCTACGACAAAGCTGTCTTGCCCCAGGGCTTTTGTTGATGGGTAAGGAGTTTATTGCGGCCCTGACCTCTTCTCTTGTGATCTCCTGTTCTAGGGCTTCCCTCTCCACCTCTCATATTTGTTGCAACTAGATTTTGTTTAAATAGGTTTTCTGGTGAGTCAGTGATGGGTTGTTTGAGCTGTATAATTAAGTATAGAACTGAACAACTCCCTCTCGATGTCTTTATTGTTGATACTAGTCCTCCCTCCATTGACTTTAATTTTTAGAATTGTTTTGTCCTTTTCTTCCCTCCTCAACATTCTGGCAAGGAGACGGTCTGATTTGTTAGCTTTGAATAATATTTTTGCCTAAGGCGCAGTAAATTGCGTTCAGCTGCCCTTGTTTATGTAAGGTTTAACTGTCCTTGTATCGACCTGTACTCCCTTTTTATGGCTGGAGTCTGTGCCGAGCCCATCCTACCCATTATATCCTTCAGTTTATCCTCTACTTGGGCTTCTTCCAGCCTCAGTTCCCTATCCGTTCTTGCTTTTGCCTTGAAGGCATCCCACCATGTCTCCAGCACGGTATCCTCGACTTTATTATTCTCGGCAAAGTCCCCCGCCTCTTCAGCTACTTCCTGGGCTAGTATTACATCTTTGAAGAGTGGGCCGTGTAAAGCCACCCCCACAGACCCGGTGGGCCTCGGATTCTTTTTAGGGTTAGGGTTATTTGGGTGTGGTTTGAAAGCGTGATTGCACCCAGTGTAATGTCAATTGTTTTCCCGAGCAGAGCTCTGAAAAGCCATGTGTAATCGATCCTTGAGTGAGACCGGTGTGCGTGCGAATTGAAGGTATAGACTTCCCTGTCCCTCTCTAGTTCCCTCCATGTATCAATTCACACCAGATCTTGGATTTTCCGCTTGAGGTCCCTGGAGGGTCGCCCCAGTGGGCCTTGGGGGATCTTACTTCTGTCTTTAGCAGGGTCCCAGGCCATGTTAAGGTCCCGTTAGTATGATGTGAGATTTCGCAAACTTCTCTAGATGGGTTAGGGCTTTTTGAATGAATGTGCCTTGGCCCGTGTTGGGTGCATATTGTCGTGACTTGCCGCTTAGTGAAGAGTAAAGGGGCCTCTGTCCACAAATCACCCACAGGGAGAGAGTAAAGGAACTCCCTGTGCGAGCTTTGAGGCCACAGGTGGTTTGATGATTCACTGGATCTGATGACGCCGAGGATCCCAGAGGCTGTTAAAAGGAAGTTAGGGTTAGCACAGGCAAACACAGTACTTTGATATGAAAGAGTGTGCAAAACTTTCTTACCTAAATCTAGCGGGATGGAGCTAGGGTGCCTAGGGTCAGATGCGAGGGAGCGTCAAAGATCTGGACAGCCATGTCCCAGATGGTAGGTACCGGCTGATGCCTGTAGTCCTTCCGTAGCCGAAGGGAACTTGAAACTGATCACGAGGTCTATGGTCGGAAGATCAAAAGCCAGAAGGGGAAAATTCAAAAGCAATCCGTTGAGCGTAGCAAAAGTGTCCAGAGTACCAAAATCCGTACAGAGTTCCGAGTCCAAAATCCGATGAAGCAAACAACGTAAATCCTGAAAGCGCCAAACAGAGTTGTGAAACAGCTGTGAAGCGGTGAGCAACTCGAACTTCCCGGCTTTTACGTGTGTCGGCTCCCAGTCACGTGAACGGAAACTTGAACACGTGATCGGGAAACCGTCGCGAAACCAGGAAATAACCGTGATCGGGTGCTCAAGCCCGAACGCAGTCTCCACGGGAGTTGCCAATGAAAACGAGGCAACAAACTGGGCCGGCCTCTGCGCACGGCCCGAATCCGCCGGTGATGTCGACTCCCTCGCACCATAGGTTGACTTGGGAGGCAGACTGTGACCCGGGTCGTCAGGCAATATGGTGCGTGGTTGTGTTACTGATTTGTTGTGCATGACACATATAGTGTTGCCACTGTGTATGCCTCTCCCCTCCCTTCCAGAGCAACTGCTAAATATCTCCCCTGGTCATGAGTTTCCTTCCCCTTTATGGTCAGGTCCAGCCCATCCTTCAGTGCCCCAGCCCAACCTTCAGTGCCAGCAGTACGCCCCCTTTTTTATTGGGTTGCGTGGCCTGAAGTATTATCGTGCATCCCCAGATTTTCATCCTAAATATATCCCGGATTTGGATGTGGGTTTCTTGCAGTGTAACTATATGCGGTTCTTCCCTTCTCATGTATCTCGCCACCTTTTTCCTTTTGATTGGTGAATTTAGGTCATTGACGTTTAGTGATATGACCTTTTGTTTTTCAGTGTTAGCCATTCTTAATCCCTCGGATTTGTGCTTATTGTGTGGTGCCCCTTGTGGTTTTGAAGTTGCCCATTTGGTCCCACTCTACTTCACTTCCTGCTGTGACCTTTACCCTCTGGTGTCTGTTACCCCAGACCCTCCCCTCCCTTCCTCCTCCCTGCCCCTTCCCCCCATCCTCCACCTAGGTAGGTTCAACTGGCTCTTGTCCCCTTTCGAATTGTGGTCTCGAGAGTTGAACCTTAAGGAACCCCCAGATTTGCCTCATGCAGGATCTCCCAATCCCATTCCAACCCCCCGTCCCCTCCCTGTGAGGTCAATATTCACTACAATTATTTAACATTAAAGCACAGGCACTTAGCTTAGCATAGCATATGCCCTCCCCAGGTGTGCAATCTCATTGGTATCGCTTCTTCGACTTATGATTTCATTTTGTGCCCCCAGCAGTTTTTTCCGTCGTGTCCGTCTCCTTCCTGATCGATGGATTCCTGTGGGCGTGTTGGTTTTCCCCTTCTTTGTCCTTTTGGGCTTCACCGTAGACCATTCCCATGGCCTACGGGCATTAGGTTGGTAGGTAGGCGAGGGGGGCCTTGGTAGCGCTTCGCCTTCAATTCCCAGTAGGGTTGTTCCTTGTTTGCAAGTCTTGACCTTTTGCTGCTTCCCCTGCCAGCCGAAAATCAGTCCGAATGGGTGAGTCCATCTGTATTGGATTTCTCTGGCTCTTAGAAATGCTAGGACTGGGCTCATTCACCTCCTTTTGACAAAGGTTACTTGTGCTAGATCCTGATACAAGAATATTTCAGCGCTGTTGTAGGGGATCTGCTTTGCTTTTCTGGCTTTGGCTAGAATTTGTTCTTTGACCTCGTATCTATGTAATGCTGCCAGGACGTCTCTCGGTCGTGCCCCCGGTTCCTGTCGGCGCAGGTCCACCCTGTGGACCCTGTTGAATTGGATATCCGTGCCTGCGTCGGCATCGAGCAGGTCGCGAATATGCTCTTGAGTACCCGGGGTAGGTCCTGATTCCTGTGTCTCCTCTGGTATTTGACACGTATATTGGACCTCCTGGATCTGTTTGCCAGGTCCTCGGCCAGCAGTTCGAGGTTGTGGGTGGCCGCTGCAAGGGTTTCCAATGATTTATTAATCTTGATATGTTCTATATGTAGATATGTTCCGTTAACCAAAACATATTATTTACCACGTAGGATAACGTCACAGATGGCATATATTGGGGTATAAAACCCCTGAATAAACAAGGTTGTGTGTGAGTGTGCAGTTCTCCGTGCTTTATTAAATGAGAATAAAGTAGTGCTTTGCCACGTTCCTTGAGTCTGTCCCGTTATTTGGTTTGAAATCTTTATTTGTAATTCAATCTAGCACAAGAGACGCTTCAGTGCTAGAGCAGAATAGAGTGGGTGAGTCCGGTGGGGTAGAAGACAGGATAAGGAAGTGTGGGCAACTGGGGTAAGACAGAGTGGGGTGAGCTTGGGAAGAATGGGGAAAGGGGTGAGGAAGTGCAGGTGAGATAAAGTGGGCGATTGGGGTGAGGAAGGGTGGGTGGGGTGAGGCAAATTACAAGTGGGGTTAGGTAGAGTACACGTGGAGCAAAAAAGAGTGAATGAGGTAGAGTGGATAAGAGGGGAGAGGAAGAGTAGGTGAGTGAGTGGTACAGTAACTGACTTTGCAGTCATCCACTTTCACCCCAGAGGCCGATGAGCATTGCAGATGGCACCGATGTTCACATCAATGGCATGATCACGCAACCGGATGACTCACCTTTAAACACTCTTCTCATCATCCTGTTGCAGTAACTTGTCTATGATTGGGCACAAATGCCTAAAGTGAAGGATAGAAAAAGGGAATCTTATGTTAGCCATGTATATATTCTAGAGTTGTCAGTACTTCTTTGACCTGTACTGTACAGTATGTACATGACATAAAATTGTCACAGAAGCCTAACAATCACAGATTTGATTCCCTCCTGGCTAGGGTTTCTCAAAAGAGTAATTAAAAACTCCTCCACCTAAATAATATTACAGCTATTGGAGAAGTAGCACACTTTGCACTGCCTTCAAGGTTAATTTACTGGCACCCAGGGGTTGTGTGTATGGGCCTTTTGCAGGCATTTTGGATCTATTGTGTGCACTGTATTGGCAAATATTTGCACACACATCTACACTGTACTTTCAAGCACAGAGCATACATTAGCCAATGGCCAATGGTTCTTCTATTCAGACGCAATGCAATGCACGGCACGCTTCCATTATATTACACTTTGACCTATCATTGTAGCACAATCAAACTATAAAACACTTAATCATCTTGATGCTTAGCGAATCTCTGCCGTGAGTGCGCTTTCCCACTGCTGCTGTAATACATGTCAGATGGCGTGAGGTCAATATCTAGCGCGACTAGCCACGGCTGGATTTCTTTAAGGTCCTGGAGTTTGGCGTTCTTCTCCCTGGTGATGCGTTTATGCATCTCTTGGATATTGCGTTCAGAGATCGCAGGCAAAGTGGGGGAGCAGGTAGACACAGTTGGAGCAGTAGCTCGCGAGTTGCAATGTCCAGTGAACTGAAGGCATGCATTTATTTATTTATTTATTTATTTATTTATTTATTTGGGACTTATATAGCACCTTAATCCAAAGCGCTTAACATAGCAACAATATGAAACGGTACAATAGTAAACAAATGAGAGGTTAACAAAAAGCGCCTGAGATCCACCCTGCTGGACCAGATGATGCTTCAACGATTCTTTCAGAATGAGCCCCTCTAAATTGGGTAGAAAGATGGGCTATAGCTCCTTGTTAAGTACATCCATCAAGCCATGATGCCTTAGTCAGGGCCTATTAAAATGTTTTCAGTCCCGGCAGAAAGAAATCCGCCATTTTAAAAAAAGTAAACACCTTTCAAGTGACCAAAGTATCAGCAGACAATGTATATGAGCTTAACTTCCCCCATTTCATAAGAGCACCCTAACCACACTGCAATGGGAACAGAGACGCTGCACGACTTACTAGAAGTGTGTCACATATAATGCAGTCGGCTTCTGATAATTAAACCATCCGCAATGCACAATGAACATCAGCCTTGGAGCTGCCCTTTTAGAACTAAAATAAAACATAAGTGGACCATTTTAATATCATAGTCTATTGGTTGTCTGTTTATGTGTAATGATGTAGTGTTCTATCACATTGTTGAAGAAAAATACAAGGCCAATTCTAAAAAAGATGCTGCAGTTATCTGTCAGCTGTTTTAAAGTTTGATATCACTAACCTGGACAGACCGTGGTCCGAAACGGAGGCAACTTGGCAGAGATTGGGGAATCCCCCGTGGACGTCCTGCTCTCCCTCTCTCCCCTAATTGGAAAACAGCGAGGAGGGAGGCAGGACCCCCAGGAAAGCCCTCCTGGGAAATAAAACCCTGAGTCACTGTGGTTCTTCTGATCGGAAGGCAGCAGCCTGGGCGGTCCCCTCTAGTCGAGCTGTAGTAGGACAAGGATTGGATTCCTTTCCGGGAACACAAGAATAAACAGGTAAGTGCCAGGTAAGAAGGGTAGAGAAAAAAGGAAGGCACGGATAAGAGGAGACACGTACGTGTTTATCAAAATCTGATTCACTACGGGGTGAAGAGGTTCACGGGTACATCCGGAAGACTGAGGAGGGTACCTGACCTAGATCTGTGGAATAACAAAGGTGGAACTTCTGTCTCGAAAGTGACGGAAGAGATGGGAGACGGTCTAAGAGTGAGTGGAGCGTCGGTAAAGACAGTAGCGACGCGAACATTGGTTGGACTTCCTTCCTTATCAGGAGTCATGTGAACAGACGCATAAACGTCAGAAGTGCGTGAATCAACTAGACCGCGGTCATCCTTACAACGTTCCGTCGCGATGGGAGCCTGCAGTACGATATTCTGTACCATTCTTCCTAATCTCCGGTTTTGCCACCATGACCATCGCTGGTAAGGTGTAACACTTCCTCTCACAAGTGCTGAGTTGGAGGTCCAGATTGGTTCTCCTTTGCCAATCAAAGGCTGTGCGAGTGAGGCCAGCAGAGGCATAGCTATAGCAGAGCACACTGTGACCTACTGGGAAGGACATATGCTCTTCTACACTTCTGGTTTTCCCCCCAGAGTTGCTTGTTAAGAGGTGAAAGTGTTTGTCTCAGACAGACCACCATATACTGTCTTGCCTGTGACTCACTTATAATATCAATGAACAATTGTCTGTTCAACAAGAACGGGAAGGCTATGAAAGGTCAGCTGAATCAGTTGGTAGTGAGAGGCATTTGGGGGTGTTCCTGGGTCTCCACTATTCCTAGGCAGTCCCTTGCCAGCTCCATTTCCGCTCTCCCACTTCTCCCGTGTAGCTCTTTTGGGGTTTGTGGGGTATGTGGTTTGTCTTCCATTCGACTCCTGAAAGGGGAAGTATAGTCCATTCACATGTGGGTAACGAGTCTGCTGCTCCTTTTCGAGGTAGGGTCTTGTCCTTGCACAGGTGCATTGTGGGCCAATAATACAGACATGGCTAAGAACCCAGGAAACACATCATCCTCACCTCCCCCACAACATCTCTTGTGTAGGCCGGGCTCTGACGTTGCCCTGGTAGGCCATCAACCATAGGTTGGGAAGGGTCCTTGTCCACCTTTAACACTATAATCCTGCCACTCACTATGGTCACACCTGACCTGGCAGTAAGGGTGGCCCTTATCTCACACTGACCAACATGCGGACATATGGTTTCTTCCCACCCTACATGCAGACAGATACATGCAAAAGCATCCTTTGAAAGTACAGACTGTATTAAAATCAACAATACAGTGAAGGGTATATGAATACAAACCGCAGAAGTGGTTCATAGAAAGGAAATTAGGAAGTAGAATGGGAGACAAATTGAAATGTTGGATTCATTTAAGGTTTGAGCAACAAGGTGGTAGAGCTCCAGGCCCGGACTTTCTCCCATATGATTTGTTCAAGAGTGAACCCACTACCTGGAACCCCTTCCTTTCAATGGCGTTTTTTCCACGAACATCCCACCACATAGTTGGAAAGAGGCAGCTATTCTCCATATCCACAAGAACGTTGACAAAGACGTACCATCACATTTTAGGCCGTTTTCTTTGACTGACTCCTGGGCTAAAATCTATTCAAGGGTTATCTTACATCGATTGTACGAATGGGTGGGTAGATGACTTGGGTATCTTTACATATGCTCAGGCGGGTTTTCACCCTGGGGTCTCTATGCTAGACCAAGCAGTGGGGCTGCTTCACAAATATGTGCGCTTGAATTCCCAACCTTTGTATCTGGCATTTGTGGATCTGAAAAGGCCTTTGACATTGTTCCCAGAGACCTTTAATGGGCGACCCTGAAGGAGCTGCGCATCCCTCCAACCCATCCCCCTGAGTCTAGACTGTGCAATTAAGTATCTGTCTGCACACTAGTAATAGTGCCTGTGTGGGATGTGGGGCCAATGGTGAAACATTGGAGTCAGGGAAGGATGTGTTTTAGCTCCTGTGCTATTCTTGTTATAATAAAAATGATCTAGCCTCTGCGCTGCACGCCGTAGCAAAGGATGCTCCTGGCATGGGCAGCCATAAGTGGAGTTTACGTCTCTTTGCTGATGATGCCATCCTGCTAGCTAAAACTCCGGCAGGGCTCCAAGACCAGCTTGAGACATTTGGCAAATTATGCTCTGCTAAAGGCCTCCGTATTAATTTGCCAAAAACGAAAACAGTGATGTGTACCCCGCGTGTGTGCCACGCTCCATCAGTGGCTACATTTTACTTGAATGGCCATTTACTGGAGAAGGTCGACTCTTTTAACTATTTGGGAGTGACCTTATCCGATAAGCTGAAATGGGCATGCGGCAATGCAGTCGTATCTCAAGTTCGGCATCTCGTTTAGAGTGTGAGACAGTATCAGTGCCCCTTAATATCTATATGGCCCAGGTTGTGCCGGCAGTCACATATGGTGCAGAATTATGTCTGACTCGGCTTCAATCCAAGTTGCAGCAAATGGATTTTTTTAGGCATCTCCTTGATTTGCCGGTAAGTGTGCCCTCTGCTCCAATGGCATATGAAAGTGGATTCATTGAGATAAAATACACTATTATGCTTCAACCGGTTGAGGATCTGGAATTTTGAGGCGCTTGTATTATATCGGGAAGGGCTGGAGGAGGTTTTATCTATGGGAGGAGGCAAGCATGTGAAAAGGATGCTTGTCAATATTGGGCTCGAAGAACTATGGGCAAACCCTACGAAACGTGGTTCTGGTTATAAAAGTCATGTTAAGACTATGGGCCTCATTCCGGGTTTGGAGCTAACCATGGAGTAATTAGCTCCATGGTTACCTCCGACACCGTCCCAAATCCGGCATGGTGAATGGAGTAATTACCGGTCCATTCCAGGATTGGAGGGACAGGTAATTCCCCCTTCACCTTTTGCCCTTCCCCATTACCCATTTCTGCCCCATAGGGCTCAATGGGAATGGGGAAGGAGGTAATTACGGCACCGTAAATTACGGTACCGTAATTACCTCCGAAGTACCTTTGCGGGTCCCGTACTTTCCTCCTGCTAAAAGCAGGAGGTAAGGAAAGACCCGCAAAGGGACCTCGGAATACGGAGGTAAGGGATTACTGGCATCGGCACCCTTCCCTCCAACCTCGGAATTCTAAGAATTGGGTGTGGGGTATGATAATAGATTCTTGCTGTAAGAAAGAGTTGGCAGCCACGTATCTGCTTGTTAAGAAGATGTGGGGCCTGGAGCAGTTTTTGGATTATCATAAACGCCCACATGTGAAGAGTATTTATGCCAAGATCCGCCTAGCCATCTTGTCAATCGCTTATTATACCGGTAATTGGGGTGAGAGTCAATTATCTTTGTGCCTGTGTTGGCTTGCTATGATTGAAGATGAAAGGCTGTTTTTTGGTTTTTGCCCTCCTTCGGCAAGGGAGAGATCGCATTGGTAAAAGCCAATATGATTACTGCTAATAGTCTGATCCTCCCGCATTGCTCTTGAATCTGTGAAATGTTGTTCCACCCCTGCAGATAGAACAGCGCTTGTAGCCTTTTTTTAATGCTGCTTTTAGGAGAAGGTTTCTTCTAAATTACATTTTGGGAGGTTTTGTTTATTCTATGCCTTGGGGGGGGCGTGGATTCAGCATTTTGCTGTTGATGATATAGTTTGACATTGTCAATGTTCTGTTTTCAGACTGTACTAATTTTGCATTGCATAAGGTGTTTCTCTTATGGCGAAATTGTGCCGAAATAAAGAATACATGAATGAAATTAAGTTTTTTTTAATTTTATGTATGCATATACTGCACAATAAAGGAATTTCCAATAGCCTTTTGCTCTGAAGTGCTGAGACATGAAACCGGTCTGGGCGTGGCATGTTTTGTGGGATTAATATGGGACAATATGTTGTGTTGAGCAATTGCATTGCTACTGCAAGAGTACAAACTCACTTTACAATATTGATTCTGGGTTAGTGTGAAATACGCTATTCCGAGTATTCTTTAGTGTGATATATATTCACTTAACACAGGGCATGGTGTTCCATTGTGGTTACATCCTGCAACATACCCAAATAAGATCTTGGCCTAAGCAGATTCCCAGGTGATCTGTTAATTTGTATTGCACTTTGCATATCTGCATCACTTTCAAGTGCTACACAAGTCAATTGACATGTCAGGAGGAGTTCCATCATGGCTATTATATAGTGTTTCCCATCTGTAGTGCTGTCAAACTTTGGGAGGCGTGGCCATCTTGAGGGGGTCAAATCATACACCCCAGGGAAGTAATTGCAATAATGCTTGGGCTGCAATGCAGTGCAAAGTAACCATGAAGCAGTCGGTCTGGTGTGAAAGAGTGGGGGAGGGGAAAATAAGCTTAGTAGTGAATTTAAAAAAAAAAAGACTTTGCTCTTTCCAGTCCAATGTGAGGGGGCACTTCCCATGAAAGGGCAACACTGTCACGACCTCAGGACTCAATTTCGTAGAAATAACTCCAGGGGGTCACCTCTATGGAAGGTGACTTTCCTCACAAAACAGATTGTTCCCTGAAACAAACTTTAGACAATGGAAACACCCAGTTTGAGCGGAAAGGCAGATTGGGCGTAGCCTAGGTTACTACTTTCTACAAAGAAGGTAAGTGCCGCCTCACTCCCCCAGGATATAAAAGTTATATAGTCCGAATTTCGGAATAAGCACAGCTGCCTGTTTATAAAAAAAACGAGCCATCTTAGTCAATATTTAAAACACATTCCCCTACTGTATTCATGAATAGGTTTACATTGGCATTTGTCTGGCTAGGTTTCGCTTGTGTTCTGAACCAGCATTGTCTCACAGATTGAAGAATCCTCCCTAAATGGATTTCACTATTGCTGAGAACCTCTCTATTCGCCGTAGTTGCACCATTACAATGGGCTCTGTTCAGCTACACTACAAAAGCCGGGGTGCAGAGAGCCCAAAATAAATACCAACATTCCTAGCAGCAAGACTTATCCTAGGCCTAGAAACCAGGGTCTACATCAGACCTGCTCTTCTTTCCTGTGCTGGCTCTCTGTCAGCCTTCATGGACTACAAAAGCCTTATTCATAGAGCTTTCTAGTACAAAGGTCATTAGTATCTAGAGCGTAAAGTTAAAATAAATACCCCCTTGCAAGCCACAAACATTCAAAGTGTAGGTGCAGTTTTGATTTCTTTTTAAAATACGCCTGGGGTTAGAAGAGTAGGCACAGCAGGATCTTGCCTGTGGAACAGTTACTGGTTGCCATCAGAAAAGTGGAGAACCACCATCACTATCATAAAAGACTTAAGACTTTACTCTTTTTTTAATTGAATATAGTTGAAATTACATCAACTTTTTCAATTTATACAGATTAGAAAAATTCATAAGCATAAAATCTAGATAAAAAAAAACTATATAAATTCATACTGTACAATCATCATCATTCTAGGTTAAAGGCCTGTAAAAAATTAATCGTTGCAATTCTTATACTCATACATTCAGTGGCCGCCAAGGCGACCCATCTATTTTTTGGATCAAGTTGTGCAAAGTATGCAAAATGGTTAACAAAGTGCAATTTTCTTAGGGTACTAAGTGCAGGACATTCTAATATTAAGTGTTGTAGAGATTCAACAATCATAACATTTTTACAGAACCGACACCAGTTAAGGTCAGAGGAGATTTGTTTCCTTCTTGTTTTGACCTCGCGGGTGGGCCAGATGTTAAACCTTAACCGAAGAATGGCAGATCTTAAAGCAGCAGATGGTGCTAAACATAAGTAGGACGCAATGTTTTTAAAACGTTTTGGACCAAAGATTGTAGGATCGAAGTCTTTATAAGTTAGACACTGAGTTCTGGTGTCAATCCAGTCCATCATATACGCCTTCTTCTTCGCAAGCTCTGGGTGAGCAATAAGAAGTTTAAGTGAAATGTCGGCATGTACCATGATTGTTAGAATTTTTGTAGTCCAGTATTTCGGAAACATTTCTGTAGAATTGAGCAGGTAATTTGAAATGGTGGATAATGTAGAGTTACCATGTGTAGATAATAAACATTTGCGAAATAAGGAACATAAGCGCCAGTTATATAATGCACTTAGAGAAATTAACCCCAATTCATATCTTATTAACACTCCTGGAATACATTGAGGTAGATTTAAAATTGCACGCCAAAACTTGGCTTCTAATAAATTCCGAAACCCTAAGGGGACGATTAGTGTTTCCAGACCATAAAGGACGGTTGCTACAACATTCTGGTCCCAATAAGTAATGGCTGCTTTGATGGAAAATTTACCATATTTAGAAGTGATTACTCGTGTCTGACAAATTGCTGTGGTTAGCTTCTGCTTAATTTTATTTAGATGTGAATCTAACATTGGGGTGCCCTCAAAGATCAGGCCCAAATAAACATAATTTGGTACCGTCTTTAAGGGTATCCCCGCAATCTGCCAGTTCATTAATTGTTTGCGTGAGCCTTTAGGAACATATGCAACGATTTGTGTTTTACTCGTGTTTACTACTAGTTCATTTTCTTTGAAGTAAGAGCATAGGGCTAGCAGGAGATTGTGTAAACCACTTGAGGTTTTTGATACCAACACAAGATCGTCTGCATACCACAATGCACAGATTTTTACATTGTTCAATTTAGGAGCATCAGCGATTACTCTGTGAAAAATGTCCCGTACATCGTTAATGAAAAAATTGAATAAGGCAGCCGCTAAGATACACCCCTGTTTCAGCCCTCTAAACGTTGGAATTGGGGTTGATAGAAGCCCCTCAGAGTTTAGCCTTACATAAACCTTGGTTTGTGAGTGGAGGGCAAAAATAATGTCAATAAGAGTAGATGGGCAGTCCGCTTTGACTAACTTATCTATAAGTTTTGGTCTTGAGACCGAATCAAATGCGGAATGAAGATCTACAAACGCAAAATATCTGGCTTGCTTCTTATAAATTGCTTGTTGTTTTATAGCATTTAAAGTAATTAAATTAATGCCCGTGCCCAGCCCTGCCACGAATCCAGTCTGTGCTGGGTCACGTTGATTTACTTTATTTGTCCAAGCATTAAAATCTCTTAGCACCAGTCTACAAAAAAATTTTCCCAGCACGTCCAATAACGTTATTGGACGATAATTTTTCGGGTTTGTTCGATCACCTTTTTTATAGACTGGAATGATTACAGAAGAGCGCCATGATTGCAGAATATTTTTAGTTTGTAATATATGATGAAACGTATTGTTGAAGATTAATGACCACTCTGTTATATTTTGTTTGAGCATTACATTGGTCAGCCCATCTAAGCCTGCCACTCTAGATGATGAAGTGGCTTTGATGAAGGTTTGAATAATCATTTTTGTACAATGTAAAGACCAACTGTTTACAACGTTACTATTGTGGGTATAATGGTTCATCATAGGATCATTATACAAGGATGAAAAATGTGTAACCCACATCGATTCAGATACGCCGTTAAGCTGCACATGGGGTTGGAATGAGATGTTACATTTATTCAGGAGCTCCCAGATTAGGGCTGAATTTTTACCACGGCAAGCTGATAGAAAACATTCACTATCTATTTGATACAAAGTAGCTCTCCTTGCTCGAACCCAGTTTCGATATCTCGAAGAAGCAATTTTAACTGCCTTAATTCGATCAATTAATGGTAATTTCTGATAAATTCTGATCTCTCTTCTGTAGGCTTTCTTTCGTTCACACAGCGCTAGATCAAAGCCATGAGCATGTCTTTTAACTGGTTTACTACGAGCAGGAAAAAGATTTGCGAAGGTGCTTAAAATTTCTATATAAGAACTAGGCTTTGGGGCACTTTGATTTTTTAAAATTGCATCATTCAAGGCTAGTAGTTTGTTGGCAGACCATTTAAATCGATTTCTGCCATTATTAACAGATAGAGTATATTTATAGTACACTGCAATTTTCGTGTGATCACCACTTTCTACCGCCCAATGTAAGGATAAGAGGTGGTGATCACTGGATGTTTGTTTGATTATCTCAAATTTGCTAGTGTTCGTAAATATGGAGTTCGATACAAAGATGTAATCGATGGTAGATTTAGAGGAGCCTCTTTCCCAAGTATTCATAGGTGGAATATCACCTGTGATTGCACCATTTATCAACCTTAATCCATGATCTTCCATAAAGGAATTCCATCTTGCCCCTTCTCGAATCCAATTCCTCTTATTAGAATAGAAACAGGAAAAGTTCAAATCACCCATTAACAATATTCCAGCAATATTAATTTGATTTGAGATAAATTCAAAAATATAGGAAAGGGCATCATAAAAGCTATCATCAGTGATGCCTACCGGGTTTCTATAAAGATTAATAAGTGCATATGTCTGTGAGTTAAAGAGAATTTTAACCAATTGGATGAATTTATCTGGTGTTTGCCAGGGGAAGATTTTCAATCCCCTGCTCACTTTCACTGCTACGAACAACCCGGCTGTGGGTCTACCTTTACCACCATGCGCTGCTGGCAGTAAACTAATCTCATGATCGGCCCATATAGGAAGGTTTAATAACCATGTTTCTTGTAGGGCCACAATATCATAACTATTCAAACCATTATCTAAATTCCACTGCAAATGAGAGTAACCTCTGGTATTCCAACTAGCAAGTGAAAGAATATTGGTGGAGATGGTTGCTCGTGGTTACAAACAGATATTGGGTCCTGCATTGGGATCTGATGACGAATGATTGATGCAATAATTGCAGACACATGAGGGTTCGGAATTTGTGCCACCAATAGACTTATTTCCATCGGTCTCCTCAGATTGCTGGCGTGCTGGGTCTTGGGCTAACAAGAAACCCAGATTAAACAATTCCATTCTGGCATTCCATAGTATATTACGAACAATACCAGATTTTATCCAAAGCCTAACGATGGAAAGGTTCTTGTCACAAAGAAACTCAACTTGGTCCACATCTGATGAGGAAATGGCTTCCAGTCCCTCTATATCTCCAAATATGTTAAAGACACTGGCACGACATAAATCATATTTTGGGAAGGACCCATCACGACATTTCAGGATCAGAGTATGATACTGGTTAAGTTTCTTTGATAATGCTGCACTATTGTCATTTATGTAGCGTTTATTACTGCGTATATTCACGTTACACCTGTTTCTATCTTTAGATTGATCTCGAAGGTGCTGCATGTTAGAAGAAAGAGGCATGATTTTCATACAATTATCAGATCTGTGTTTAAAAACTCGAGCCTCATTTTGCGGGTTTTTATTAACATTATGTGTATGAGGGAGATGTTCAAAGGTATGTGGAGCTTCAGGTAGCACTTCAGATATTCTATTAAGTAAGTAGGAATCCACTGCAGTTCTTAAAGCAGTTAAACGATCTTCTACTTTCGCTATCGGAGCGAGAGGAAAGGATACCTTAGCCGCACCTGTCGAAACGACATCATTTTGGACCGCTAGTGTTGTTTGTGCAATCGGACAAGATTCTTTTGTCTGTATGTTATCATGTTTAGATGTTAAAAGAAGGACCAGCTCATTCAATGGATCATAATTGGGGGATGGCTTGGGAACTTCTGATGGGATCCTGTGGAGGGGAACAACATGAGAGGGAGGAGGGATGTCTTGCAAAGCTTCATCTACACGCGTATTGCTGGTTATATCGACAAAGTCGTTATTAGTTATCTCATTGCCTATAACTGGCAAGGCAACAGTTCTATGAGTAAGAGATGTGGTGGCATCTGACAAAAGAGTTGTCTGCGGTATTTTTTTTAACTCTGGTAGAGCTTTTTTATTTCTTTGTGTAATTTTAGATGACAACAATTTTATTTTTCTATTATTTAACAAAGATCCTCCCACCTTTTGTGCATTTTGGATGGTGTCTCCACGTGATTGACTTGGTATAGATTGACCCTCAGTTCTCACAGGGGAATCAATACTAATCAAAGATTCGTTAGGTTTTGCTGTGTCTTCTTCGTCAACACATTCAATAGGCCGAATTATTTTAGTAAACATTGGTAAGGCCGGCGTAATTATTAGAGGATCTTGAATCATACTCTCTAAGTGTGATATACGCTGAAAAATAGATGGTCCTGAGTGTACATTTGAACCTTGATTAGATGACCAGTTGGATTCAAGCTGTACAATTCTTTGCTCCAGCTTTACTAAAGAAAGCTCTTTAGAACATTTAAGTGAGGTGTCTTTCATCCAATCACTTATATGATTTAACTTGTCGGTTTGGATAGCTAGCTTCTGATCCAAGGAATTAAAAAGCTTAAATAGAGTAGCCATAGTAGTATTAATAGCCCCCAAAGTAACTTCTAATAAGACAGGATTCGGTAAAGGTACAGTTGGTTGTCGTTTCTTATTAGAAGTTTGACAGCGACGAGGGGTAGGTTGCAAAAAAGAGATCTCCTCATCTTGTCTTGTTGAATCCATGGAACAAGCCTGCACATAATCAGTCATGATCGAAACTCTTGAGCTTTCAAGGTCTCTACATTCAGGAGGACTTTGTGAGGGAGCTGAAAGAGACTTATTATTAGAGGCATGTCCCACGTCTTCAATAATGACTGAAGCTAATGTAACATTCTCCAATAGTGAAATTTGACATTCATTTGTCATCACATCAGAGTCTAGAGATGACTCTTCTAAAACAGTAGTGAAAATTTGCATAGGTTTAATAATTTTAATCGGCGAATGGGGTACAGTTAGTAGAGTTTGATCTGATACGGAAGAGCTCAAAGGAAGAGCAGATGCCTCATTATTTGGATTGGGAATTTGTATAAGAATCAAATCATTTACATCACCATTAGATAGTACAGGATCTGCACTGATCGGTACAGAGGAAGTAGGCTCAGTCAAATTAGAAATCATTAAAACCTGTGGTTTTTTTACATAAAAATTGCGTATGTCATTTGAGTTTTTATTGATTGGGGTTAAAGTGATGTTTTTTTTTGATGTGCAAATTCGACTTTTGATCTTTTCCTGTGAAGTCGGAGGGTTTTGGTTAATGGGGGTTTGAGGGAGCAACGCTGAATCCAGTATATTAGGCATGATAGATGATGTAGTAATCATTGAGTCTCTAGTTATCTCTGATGGCATGCCTGTTCTTAGGGTGAACATAAAGTGAAAAATACACTTTCTTTCTTGAATAAAACACTATGTAGACTTTAAAACTATAAAATGACAACCTAAGATGTTAATAGCTTTGATATCTAAAAGATTCCTGAGTTCATCACAGTTTTTGGCTCTGAAATATGAAATGAATGATAACGTTGGTTGTGAACAGTACCTTAGGTGGGCAATTCACTCTTATGACCATCCGCCAAACAGCCGCAGAACAGCCGATGGACTTGACGCCACAGGGTTTATCGCCGCAAGGGTGGCTCGAAGCTGCTTTAATTGCAGAATCTAGTCACGTGTGCCGTCACGTGACCCACGCAGATCCGCCTCCTCCAGGAAGCGGAGATGAAGGGAGGGTGTCGGCAAGAGCAACGGCTCGCAGTGCCGATTGTAGCAGCCTCAGGGTTTCCACAACACTCAATTGAAGCGAACCTTCGCTTTCCAAATCGATGCGCCGCTCGGGCGGCTCGAAGCTGCTTTAATTGCAGAATCTAGTCACGTGTGCCGTCACGTGACCCACGCAGATCCGCCTCCTCCAGGAGGCGGAGATGAAGGGAGGGTGTCGGCAAGAGCAACGGCTCGCAGTGCCGATTGTAGCAGCCTCAGGGTTTCCACAACACTCAATTGAAGCGAACCTTCGCTTTCCAAATCGATGCGCCGCTCGGGCGGCTCGAAGCTGCTTTAATTGCAGAAACTAGTCACGTGTGCCGTCACGTGACCCACGCAGATCCGCCTCCTCCAGGAAGCGGAGATGAAGGGAGGGTGTCGGCAAGAGCAACGGCTCGCAGTGCCGATTGTAGCAGCCTCAGGGTTTCCACAACACTCAATTGAAGCGAACCTTTGCTTTCCAAATCGACTTTACTCTTCAGGACATCATACGGACTTGAGCTCAGCATGTATTATTGTGAAGACTTCCAGCCCTGCACAGAAAAGGGGGCAGTGCTGTAAAATTGGAAAACCTATGTCTCTTCTGAGATTTCTCAAAGTCTATGTTACTGCTTCTTTGGAAGTCCATTACATGGAAAACAGAAAGTAAGACTTTTAGTGGGAAATTGACTACGTTTGTAGCATTAGAGTGCATCATGGCTGACTTTAGGTGGCATTGCGTGGATCACCAGCTTAAAATGGCCACTGCACCTCATGAATGGCAGTGCCATGTAGCCAATGAGAAACAGTCCTGTGTTTCCGTGTGCAAACAGTGATGAATCTGATGAGAGCAACAGCTCTTTCCCTGGGAGAAACTCTCCACATGTGACCAGGGGACAGCAGACGCCACCTGATCCTGAACCTGAGGGTGGCTATATTAGGGAGGACCACCTGGGGGGAGGTGATCCTCAGGGGGATGACATGAGATCATTATGGAAAGTCACATGCTCTCCATTCCCTTTTAGCGATGGTTCCTCCATTCCTCATGCCCTGATGGCATATTGTAACACTCTCCCCCAACCTGTTACTAGATCTACTTTAAGTATTCCTTAACACCCCACAAAGAACATGATATTAACAACTGGGACGAGAAAGAGGTAAGGAGCAGTAATGATCACTCTCAATAAGGTCCAATATCAGCTTCCTCAACATCATACAAGGAACAAACTGGTAACAACTTAGATGAGAAAGAGCAACTGAGCAGTGAAGATGACTAAGACCGGTAAACCAATGCAATGGTCTAGTCTTTGGAAACTAATCATGCCACAAAGTTTAAAATTGCTACAGCTGACAGGCAGAGGAAGCGAGATCTGCAGAAGCTGGGCAGCACCGTGACTTGTCCCACGTCGCGCACCACGCTGGTGTGGAGCTAAGTCCGTACAGTGGAGAAAGAAACCCGAGTGCAGATGGTTTGCTGCCCGAGAACACAGCAGGCAGCGGGCAGCGGGAACCACGCACTGCAGAAAAGGGGACGGCGAAGGTGCAGCGGCTAATGGGATGCACGGCGAGCCATTAAGTTGAAGGGACCCGAAGCAAAGGAGCGCAAGAAGTAACCGGTAAACCAAGGGGAAACAGATGAGTTACCAGGTTGCCTGAACGCGTGTGTAGCTCCATAAAAATAAAGTGAGAAACGCCAAGTGAAGAGAACCAAAGCAAAGTGACGCAAGGAGCAACCGGTAAGCTCAGGAAAACAGATTGGTTACCAGGTTGCCTGAAAGTGTGTACAGCTCCATAAGAATTAAGCAATAAGAGACGCGAAGCCAATGAAGAAGTTAACATATTTGTGGCGCATACCACATACGGGTTGTTGAACCCATATCTCAAGGAAAAAAACAAAGTGAAGGTGAATGCTCTTGGACAAGGGGCAAAGAACCCTTTGGTAAAATTGGAACAAAATATTGAAACAAACTCAATGAAACAAAGGTTGATAAGTCAACAATGGGCTAATCTCACTTGATGGATAAAATGTAAAGTAAAGTCCCAGCAGGAGAGTATACCAGGTGAAGAGAAGTGGTTGAAAGATTTCATGAAAGTCCTGGCAGGTGATTACACAAGGCAAACTAAAGTGTGTGTACAAGTTATAATAGAAGGAGAATCTCAAATAAGCTCAATGCCCTTGAAATTATGAACTATTGTAAATATGCAAGAAGAGCCTGCGAGTAAAGGACCTGCATCCAAGTTGTCATGCAGGAAATTCCCTAGGAAGATATATACCCTGAGGATTTTGAATCATATTGAAGGTGGAGAGATAACTGGGGGATGAAGCTATTTCCCTGAGAACTGTGAATGTGCCAGGATGAGGGATTGATCCTCTTGGGTTATAAGGAACTTTACTATTCTTTGTTTGAACTTTTCATATTAGTAAAATGAATCTGGGGATGGGAACCATTCTCTGGAATTGTGAACATTGTCCATTTGGAACCTTTTGGTTGGTTGTATACCTTTGTGTTGGATTTGAACATTTGTGCACTTTTGATAATCAGAGACAATACCCTTTGCACCTTAGAGTTAGTTTTAGAGTTTGAGGGCCAGAATAGGATTTCGGACAAAGGATATAATTTTGCTTGGACATTCTGACAAAGGACAGACCCCCTAGTTTGTGGTTGAGGTAGGGAAAAACCTCATAGATTAGGGAAAGTGAGGCATTTTGCCAACCCCTTTTTATTCAATAAATGTTTATAACCAAAACCAAGTCCGGTCTCATTCCTGGCTCTTCACAAAACACACACGCATATGTTCTGGCTTTTTCTGCAAGACCAGTGCTTTAAGTGGAATAAATCAAGGGGAGACCCTAATGGGCTATGAAACAATATTTGTAGGCTAGGCCTAAGAAGTGTCTGGTATGGCCTATGAATCAGAAGATGTTAAGGAACCTTTTAAAAGATGTGAGGCCTGTTCAACTAAAAGAGTAGCCTATCAGGTATGGTTGAGGTTGTGTACCTGGCAAGAAAGGGAGTAACATCTATTTATAACTGTTAAATATAATATAAATAATCAGCAGTCAAAATGCCAACTAAAAGTATTGAAATATAAAAAAAGAAATCAAATCAAAGTAGGTCAACAATGGCTCTAATCACTCAGTTGTTTTGAGGGAAATCCTTGATTCTTATAAATTGATTAATGTGTTTTAAATCCTTCTAATAAAACAACTTAAATGTGCAAAAATCAAACAATGTGTATTCTTTATTATGGTTTCTCTCCACAGTATTACAAAATAAATAACCTATCCCCAAATGTCTCAAACTGTAATTGTAATTCTAACAGGGGTACTGACATAGGGAGGTAGTGACACCTACTGGGAAAGAGCAGTAGTACCACTTTTCAAATTTACATTGACTTTTAGCAGAGGGACAACAGGATGAGGAATACAACCAATGTTAGAGTGCAATTATTAGACCCTGCCGGGATTGAGCAATTTTTTGCCCAAGTCCACTTAAAGTGCATGCCAATTACAATTTGGCAAGTGCTAGAGGGGAATTGTGATCTTCTCACTATTGTTTACCTCTTGCCCTGATTGACATTTGTATTGATGTACACCAGGATATCTTAAAAAAGAAGCACTCCATCCTTTCAAACCGGTCTTGAGACTCAGCAGAAGTGCAGCTGAGGAGAGTTTATGTGCCCAACAATGTGACGTAGAACCCGTCGGATGCCCCATCCTCTCCAGAGCTGGAAATTGAAATACAATTACTCTGGTCTTCCAACTTGGGCGGAGGTGGGGAGATTGGCGATCATTGGTTGTGGGGGGCAGGAGTGGAGTCATAGCAGGTAACTGAAAGGCTTGTAAAAAGTGCTAAAAACGTAGGAATAAAATAATCATTTTAGAGAGATCGCTTGACCTGGTAATTTAACTGAGCAACACAAACATGATTCTGACTCGTATTTTCCCCATTCTAGATGGAATCCACCTAAGAAAAACAAGCAAAGTAATGACAGCACAAAGCAACCTCTGCTGGACAGAAACACAATGTCGCACAGCATGTAGCTTTATACACCCCATTCATAATCACCCACCATTCACTTCGAAATTATCAGCTCCGAGTCGTCTCCTGAACCATCTGAGTTTCATTACTTTAATGTGCTTAAATGCACAAAACAAAAAAGGAAAGCCACAACAGATCTCTTCTGAGCTCGGAATGCTCTCATTACTTACTGGTAATCTTCATTAGTCCTACTCTTCCTCGTCACAATACTTACCTCATGAGGCCCCTGCTGCTGACACAGGCCCTTCTTTTATTTCTTTTATCCCCTATAACTCCTCCCCTCAAACCACATCACCCAGTTTACATAACGAAGCTAGAGCATGGGACCTTCCCCGCAGGGAGGGAGAGGAGGGTCGTCAGTACAGTGACGAGAAAGAGTAGGACTAGGAGTAATGAAGATTACCAGTAAGTAATCAGAGCATTATCTCCACGTCCACTCTTCCTCGTCCCAGTACTTACCTCATGAAGTATACCATAGCAGCAATGGGGAAAAAGGTCCCAATGAGACACAGAGCCAAAAACACACACCTTTAATAACTCTAAATTCACATCCCTGCTAACAAAGCCCCAACCCCGAAGGAACTAACCCCCAAGCGGGAGACATTCAACTGATAGTGGTTGATGAAAGTGCTTTGATCAGCCCAAGTGGCAGCCCTACAAATCTTCTGTAGAGAAACCCCCCTTGCACCGTCCCAGGAAGCCGCCAAACCCCTGGTGCAGCGGCCCTGAATTTGCGCAGGTACAGGCAGGCCAGAAGCCACATAGGCCATGGAGACTGCAACACGGATCCACCAGCTAACAGAAACCACTGACGCCTTGCGACCAGCACCAGAAGGGCCAATAGTAATCAGCAGACTATCAGATTGTCGGAAAGGGGCAGCCCTAGCCAAATACTGCAACACCGCACGTCGCACATCAATAGCATACAAAGCCACCTCCTCTGCCGTTTGCGGACCCTCTTGGAGGAATTGGAGAATAGTGGGCAGACCAGAACTTAAGGGAGGGATCCCAGATCGCCCACACCAGTCCGGGAAATGGCCCCAATGCCCTCCATATGCCGTCAGAGTAGAGGGTCTACGAGCATTCATGATAGAGTCTACCACAGGACCCGAAAACCCCTGACCAAGGGGGAAGACCAAACAACCAATCTGCTTGGGAATGGACCGTTCCTCCATAGAGCCCACCCGCCTCCGGAAAGCCACATCGGGAGAATACTTCAAATGGAGCCGATAGCCGCGAAGAAACGCTCGGCCCCACCGACAGGCGAAACAAAGGCATTTGCAGACACATGAAAACCCCAACTCCTTGTCGCACCCCAGGCACTGCAGGACCCAAAAACCAGGCGAGGCATTCCCGCTCAACCGGGACCCCAAGCCCATAGGGGGCCCAGGAGCAAGGCTGCACCTGAAGGAGCCGAAGGCCACGCCACACAGCCCCACCAGGGGGCCAGCAATCGTTATTCCCTGGCGCCCCGCACCGGGAATAGTCCAACCTGCTGAAGGCAGGAAAAATGTAACTGGGTGACGTGGTTTGAGGGGAGGAGTTATAGGGGATAAAAGAAATGAAAGAAGGTCCTGAGGTAAGTACTGGGACAAGAAAGAGTGGGCGTAGAGGTGATGTCTATTGACCTGGGAACAGCTGATCACTGATGTGCAGTGTTCGGCAGCTGGGCGTGGCCTTTGATGTACCCAGATTTGAAAGCTGAGAAGATGTTGTTACATTACGCTTCCGGCCCAACTCGCACAATGCTACTCGTTCAGTGACGATTGCATATTCCAGTGTTTCAGAGCAGTTGGTTTGCGCAACCAAATTCAAACTGTCTCACTGTGGTATTTTTCAACATGGGATGGCTTCTAGTTGATGGAACTATTCTTTTCTCTGCACATTTACAGGATTACAGGTCTCTAATTGGGCAACCGTGTGAAGTTTCAGCAAACAGACCTGGGTGTTTGGCCGTGTTTGCTGGGCTGGCGTCGCTTCCTGCACTGCAGATATCAGAAACGTGGCTCTCTTCTCGACATTATTCGTACGGGACTGGCACCATTAGAGGGACACACGAAAGAACACAGGGCTTGAGGAGTGTTACGTTAAGGGTTATGTATACTGTGCTATATATACAACCCAAGACATAGCAGGGCTTAATAAAAAAAGGTGCCGAATAAATACTGAGCAATCGGATACAACTTCAAACTAAAAGAAACCAGTGTAAAATTACATATACGGTTATGACATTGGTGCACAAAAGTGTCTATAAGACATCACCAAGTCATCTTGCTACTAGGTTTAGGCCATAAACTGCTATGTCACTGTTAGCTCCCTCCCTGCCGGTGCAGCCTGCAGAGGGAGAGAGGATCAGGGCCTGCAAGCGGGCCGGGCTGAGGAGCGAAATAAACAAATGACACGCTCTCTCTGGCTCGTGCCCGGAACTGCCTGCCTTCCGGCAGGGCGTGCCCTTTATACTTTATGTGCCTCACATCACTTCGCCTGCAGGACGTGAGGCGTACGTAACATTCCTCCTTTTTTCCAACCAAAAACAACAAACTGCAAACACATAACTACGTCAAACAAACAGACTAACTTTGCTGTGCAATCTAGTCCAGCACAGTATCGCACTCTCCACTTTGTCACTTTACCAATCATAAACCCGCCGCCACCGTTGTTTCCGGACCGCCTGATCCCGACTCCTGCAGGCGGGAGGTGATGGTCCCGCCAGGTCTGACCTGGCGGGTTTAACACAGCCCGCCTGCAGGCGGACGTGGAAACAACAGCACCATCACGAGATGGTGCCGGTGTTTCCACTTCCCCATTCCCATTGAGTCCTAGGGGACTCAATGGGAATGGGGATTTACCGAATTCCGCCTCCGGAATTCCTGGGACACCAAGGTTGTAATGCCCTGGTATTTCCGGGAGTCACGGAGGCGGAATGGTAATACAAGTCCGGCGGTATCCAGGCGGTTTTACCGCCTCGGTTACCGCCAGACTCGTAATGAGGCCCATAGTCTCTTAGCCTCTCCGGAGCCTTCGGGGATGCTCTTAGGTCATACCGGACAGGCCTTGGCTGAGGAGCTGTCCCCAGGCCAGTTCCCCCTTCTGGCTCACCTTCATCTTCTGGAGACGCCTCGTCAGATCCTTCAGGTTGTTCCTCGGGCTCTCGACTCGGGGTCACCTCTCCCTCAGAGGCTCGAAATGTCTGGTGGCAGCTCTGCCTCCGCCTGGGACTGCCTATCTCCATCAGTCCACATTTGTCTGAACACCCTCTTGAACCACAAAGCATTCCTGGTGATCGACTGGTGCCCTCGTGCCGCTGTCACCATCGTTCCTTCCATTCGGGTCACTGTCCAGGGTACACTGTCATACCGAGTTTCAAACTTGGTCGTTGTGGGTCTCGCAACACCAAGACATGGTCTCCGTCCTGGTGTCCCGACCTTCTTGCGTGCCTCCTGACACTCATGTGTTCGTTTGCTGCCACTCTCCTTCGTTGAGTATGATCGCTGTCGTAGGTGTCTACTCCCCTACTTGGGTGATGTGGTATGGACGAGTTTACCAGTGTCCCGTACCTGGGTAGACCCATGGAGCTGTGGGGCGTCACTCAATAGTTCCGTAGAAATCTGTATAGATCTACTCTCCAGGGGCTGGTTTGGGCCCAGGATATTCGTAGCACCTTGTTGATGGTCCGCATGAACCTCTCCACATCGCCGTTCGCCTGTGGCCACCTGGGCGTGATGTGGTGATGTCTGATATGCAAGTCGTCCAGGTATTTCTTGAGCTCCGTCCCCTGGAATGGCGGTCCGTTGTCACTCTTGATGCGTCTTGGCAGGCTATGTGTAGTGAACATCTTCTCGAGTGCAGGTATCACAGTTTACGCTGCTGTCGAGGATACCATTTTCACTTCTGGGTATCTTGAGTGGTTGTCGATGGCCACCAATAGGTCCCTTCCTGGACTGTGCAAAAATCAACGCTGATTGCGTCCCATCTTGATGACCCACGCTCCGCTGACTGTATAGGTTCAGGGTTTGGCAGTGCTCCTGTGATTTGGCAAGGGAGGCCAGATGCGATGATTTGCTCAACCTTGGTATCGATGTGAGGGAACCACACCCATTGTCGAATACTGGCTTTTGTCCTGACCATTCCTTGGTGGCCTTCGTGTGCCAGCACCATGATTCTGCTGGAGATCACAATGCGGGTCCCCTCAGGATCAACCCTTCGCTGGTGACCGACAAATCCTGTCATACTGGGAACATGCCAGTGAGGAAGTCTCTGGCTGCCTGTGTGCGGTTGTGTACATGGCAGAGGAAAGATTTCCACTCGCCCGATATGATGGTGTTCTTGATCAAGTCGCAAAAGGGGTCAGTGTGAGTGGCTTCCACAATGTCCTCGATGCTGACTGCCTTGGGCTTCATGGTGTGAGTGATCTGGCATATGTGCTCTTCTGTCTCCTCTGCTTCACTTACTTCTCCTAGGGTGGCAGCCCCTGGGTGCCTGGATAGGAAGTCTGCCAGATTGTCCGTGCTCGCCTGGTAGGCCAACTCAAACTCATATTGCTGCGGGTGGAGCAGCCACTTCCCAATTCTGGCCGGGGGGTGTGGTGATGACCCCATGAAGATCTGGACGAGTCGCGGTGTAGTTTTAACTGGTGGTACCCTGCGTTCAGGTCAATTTTCGAGAACAACTTTCAACCCTGTGAGGTCCGTAATGATCTCATCTAGCGTGGGGGTGATATGCCTCTCTGATTGCTGCATTTGGTAGGCGATGTCAATGCAAATCCTTACTTTCCCCGGTTGCTTCGGCTTCTTCGTTACCACCATAGGTGAGACCCAGGGCGTTGGTCCGGTGACCTGCTCAGTGATGCCAGCCCTTTCGAGTTCTCGTAGTTCCTTTTTGACCAGGTCTCTCATATGAAAGGGGATCCTTCTGTGGCGTACCACCCGGGGTTGTACCGTCTGGTCGATGTGAAGCTTTATGAGTTTTCTTTTTAAACATCTGATGCCGTTGAGGATGCCCGGTTACTTCCCCAGGATTAGTCCTAGGTCTTCCGCTGCATTCCCACTAAGTAGGCATTCAATTCCTGCATTGACAACGTATATCTTTGACTGGAGGACTCTGTCACCCCTGCTTGGTGTCGTTCTGAAACTTCCTTCCACTGGTAGTGGGGTATTGCATCCGTAGGCAAACAGAAGTGTGTTGGGTGGCCTGAGGCCAGGTCGGGGATGCAGTGTCCGGAACATTGTTGACAGCATTACATTTACTGATGCTCCAGTGTCTATCGTCATTTGTGTCTCCTGGCCCTGTATGGACACAAGGCATTTGCATTTTCCCTATCTCTTCATCGGCTCCGTGCTTCTGTGCTCAAGTGCTGAGATCAAATAGACTTTCCTTCTTCTCGTTCATCCAGTTCCCGCCTCCGTCGCTGGGTCGCCATCGTCATCTCCGGATTTGTCTGTCGACTAGTTAGCAGTCTCCACGAGACGCGTGTCCGATTGCTTCTTCTTCTTGGGGACGGCTTTAGCTTGTTACAGTTGGGGTTGTGGGCGTTGAAGCTGCCCTGATGATCTGCAGCCACGTGTAGTAGTGGTCCTTCCAGCCACATGCTCCGAATGTGGTTCCTTGCGCTGCACAGTTTCTTCTTCCATGATGTGCACCTCAGCACCATCCACATTCGGTGGGCCCAGGGATCATCGGTTGCCACCGTGGTGAACTGTTTGTCTCATTGTATTCCTCCCTTGGTGCTTGGCGGTTGGCGATCTGTGCTATTACTGCTGTTGTTGGCACCAGTTGGAGCTTCTGTAGTGTGGTGCACATGGGTGCTGCCCTCGCGTGCGACAGCTCTCTTTGGTGCCCATATTCGATGATTCTGGCTAGGGGAATGCCCTTTTCGCCCAGCACCATTCTGCACAGTTTTTCGGAGTACATACCGTTGATGATCTGGCGCCTTATCTCCTTCTCAACGTTGTCGAATTCACACGAGAGTGCACGTTTCCTGAGTCTTGTGTGGTAGGCGTCCAGTGTTTCATCCTCCATTTGTACTGTGGTACAGAAGTTGAAAGTTTCATAGTCCGGGTTCAACTGTGGCATAAAATGTGCTGTGAGGGCGTCTTTGGCCAGTTGGTAGATGTCCGCACCATCGCCGATGACCAGTGTGTTGAAAATGCGTAGGAGGTGACCTCATCTTCCTGGGCATTGTGATGTTCTTACAGTCCATCATCATCTTGAACTTCTGGATCCACCGCTTCCAGCGGGGTCCCAATGATGATGGATCGGTGTAGGGGTCGAAAGGGCCCAACGCAGGGCCCAATGCAGCTGTGGTCCCACCATGAGGTCGAGGGGACGGCGCAGGGGACATCAGCGATGCAGCAATTCTTGATGGTGTGCCGGGCCTAGTTGGGGAAAGGCCAGTAGCCATGATGTCCCAGTGCTGGAGTTACCACAGCCTGTGTGTGGGCAGCGATGGACTTCTCCTCACCTCTGATTCCTTCCCAGTTGGTGCGCCACTGATGATCTCGCCAGCTTCTCCTTGTCCTTACAGGTGGCGCACTGGTGCTTCCTGTGCCGCCTGGCGTGAGATTCAAGGAGCAGGAGAGGGAAAAAAATTCTCCAGCGACATCAACTGTCTCTGTGTATGCTCTGTGGATGGCAGATCGTTTTAGGAGAAAATATATATATATATATATATAATTATTATTATTGTTTTTTTTGGGTGGGGGATGGTACCCCACTATGTCTCCAAATATTCGCCCTTTCCGTGGGCTTATGGGGCGAGTTGTGGCTTGGGAAGCTGCTGTATGTGTAATCCATTCCTTGTCGCCAGTGTTAGCTCCCTCCCTGCCGCTGCAGCCTGCGGTGGGAGAGAGGATCAGGGCTTGCAAGTGGGCCAGGCCGAGGAGCGAAATAAATACATGACACGCTCTCTCTGGCTCGTGCCCGGAACTGCCTGTCTTCCGGCAGGGCAGGCCCTTTATTCTTTATGTGCCACACGTCACTGCACCTGCGGGACGTGAGGCGTACATAACAGTCACCTTGTTCCCCTAAAGTGACCGTCAGACAAGGTGATCCTTGTGTGGCTGTAAACGTTGTTCTGGCACAGAGAGTGATGATTCATAACAGTCTCCCTGAATCTTTCGGGGCCGACCCGGATATCTTTCTTTTAAAAAAGTAATTTACTGTAATTCTGGATTTTGATAAAAAGTCAATGAAGATGGCGTAAGATTGAAGTAGCATGAGGCATACAGGGTGAATACGTGATGATACTGGAAACATTAGCCGGTCAGATAGCACAGTGAGTATAGCGCTCGCTTTGACATCCGTGTAGAGCCTGCAGACACAGGTTCCAATCCCGGCAACGCCAAACTCAGCCTATCATCCTTCCGAGGTTGATAAATGAGCACCACACACTGTGGGTAATAATAAGCAGCGCTCAGATGCCTCTATAAATGCAAATTATTATTATTTTGAATTACCCAGAGCCTCTGAAGTAATTACTCCATTATGTTGGGCATTGCAATAATTGATTTTAGCACCAACTATAGCCCTAACAATGATGCTCAGGTGAGGGTCACTAAGAAATGGCAGAATTGTACAGCAGGAGCTCCTCACAAGTGAGTTAATATGAGATCACATTTCCAAATGGGAGTCGAAAATTACGCCACAGTTTTTCACATGTGGATAGGATTGGTAAACCCCTGAGAGTCCTATGAAAAAAAGGCAGAGGAAGAATGCAGGTATTCCTTAGTCTACTATGCAGGTCAAGAAGAGGTAGATCAGTCTATTAACTATTCAAATATCCAATCCTTGATAGCAGAAAAGATGTTACTGAGGGGTTAGTTATCATAAACTAAGTATTGGTAATGTTTCAGAAACCTTTGAGTATCGTCAGCATAGAAGTGGAAATCCCACTCTGATGTAAAACAGTAGATTATGTAACAGTTCAGTAAAGAACAGTAGTGGAGACACAGCTGATGCCTGTGGGATGCCATACTGTAAAACATAGAGTTCACCGGTGACAGCCTTGCCAGCAGCAGCTTGAGATCCACCTTTTAGCAATCTACACAGTTCCTTCAATGAAGCAACTGGGATGAGGCCTGTTTTTATTTTTTCAACACTCTTCTCTTAATAATTCTATCAAGATAATATGTTTTATGGAGGTGCTGTCATAAATAGCTGAGTAAGTGTTACACAATGAAGACGTAAAAGCATCGTATTGGCAAGATTTGTGTCCGTAAAAAGACCTTATCTGGAGGGCTGGGTTTATGAGATTTTCTGTCCAGGTATTAAAATTCCCAAGTGGTTGGCATTGTTTTGTAGACGTGACCAGGGACAGCAAGAGGTAATTAACCTCATCAACAAAGATATTATTTTTGCTGATCGGAGGGCGAGATACAACACGACAAAGGAAAGGTTAAGTTATTGTAGAAAAGAAGCTGAGCAGAAAGTATTTCAGAGGAGTGCTGGTGTGGTGAATTAATTGCAAATTAAGTGAGTCGTTAAAAATAATAGCCTGGCCTCCAACTTCTTTCGTTAATATGTTCACAAGAATAATTGAATAGCCTGGATGGGTAAGAGACAACCTGCTTCGGCAGAACCCATGTATGAACCAGGTTTCAGTTAACTTCATGTCCATATTAACTTCTTAACATCTACAGTATGAGAAAAAGGCAGACCATGCGTTAATAGGAAAGCATTTAAGAATGCATAGCAAGGTTACCCGACTATTGGTACTGAAGTCTGAGTTCTAATGAAATGATCTTCTAAAACCAAACTTGTCGTTATAAGGATAATATCTGGGTTTAGAATATGATCGGAATTGGTTTTTTTACGTGTTCTCAATTAACTTTTTACAGAGCTCAGATTATGAATGCCTAAGAATGTGCTAGTATTAGAAATAATCTTAATCCAATTGGTAAAAAATAAAAAAAGGGAGCAAATCAATACCAAACATTAGAAAGCTGGAACTGTTCGCTGGCCCCTGATAGTTTATGCACAGCCACAGTTTCCACGTAGGTTGTATTTGCATCTCGCTTTAGTTCTAGCCCAATCAGCACTTGGGCATGAGCGCATCTACTGTTGAGCAACATGTCTTGAAGCCTTCCTGATGACTCAATGGCCCTCATTATAACTTTGCCGGTCCGTAAACAACAGTGCCGGTAAGCTTACCGGCACCGTTGTTTCTGGACTGGCAAAGTACAAGTCTGCGTGCGAGTGCCGTACCGCCGTCCAGGTCTGCACTGGCGGGCAGAACAGCACTCGTCCGCAGGCTATCAAAGAAGCACCGGCACCGTTATCAACGGTGCCGGTGCTTCTGTGGTCCCCATTCCCATTGAGTCCTATGGGACTCAAATGGAAATGGGGATTTACAAAAACCGCCACCTGACTTACCGTGCTGTAATGCCCCGGTGTTTCTGGCAAGTCAGGTGGCGGTAAAACATTACAGGTCTGGTGGCTACATGCCGGTTTTACCAGCATGGTTACCGCCGGACCTGTGATGAGGGCCAATGTCTTCCTGTTGCTTGCCATGTTCTCCACCCCGAACGTCATGGTTGTTTAAGGCATTGCATACATTTGCTGGTTCATGCACATCACCTAGCTGCAGAATATGTTGGAGAGGGTGAGAAATTCAAAAGAGGTAGGCGAGGACCTGGCATTGCATATTTGTGAACCGTTGAGGCAGGAAGAGAGTAGGTGCCAACGCCTCCACCTCTGCCAGTCAAGTTAGGCGAGTGAATGAAGGATAGTTTGGAGTTGTGTAGGGCTGCCAGGGTGTCAGTGTCAGGTGGAGAAACCCAGGCTCCAGTGATAGCAAGGAGGTCGAGAGGATGAGACCTGGTGTGAAAGTAGTCTGTGATAAAGGAAGTTTTGTTGTATACAGACTGAGCATTGCAGAGAGCAAATTTCAGTTAATGTGGTGAGGAAGAGTAGAAAGGTTGAGCCTCAGGGTAAGAGAGGCGAGGTGGATAGGTGTTAGGGGAGGGTAACATTAGCTTGTTGGCTTTGTTAGTTGGAAGTAGAAGGTGCAAGAAAGATGGACTAGTGTGAATTTCGAGATGTGATTTTTATGATAGGGATAGGAAGGGTGTAACTTGTAGCATGATTGGAGAAAGTGTAGGGAGAGGTGAGTAGGAAGAGCAGCAGGAATACCACAGAGTGGAGAGACAGCACAGTAATTATCAATCTAGGGGTACTCGCAGGTGCAGCAGGTAGGAATGCAAAACACTGGCTCACAGCCAAAGAAGAGGCTGGTCAATGGCTGGTTTGTGTAACACATTTGTACAACTTTCCATGAGGGCTTGAAGACCACACTGGTTGCGTGATGCTATAACCCCATTGCCGGTATATAAATGGGCAGAGAGGTGGTCACTCCACTTCATAAATTGCTCTTCCAAAGCCTATGCAAGCTATTGATGTAAAATTAAAAAGGGGGTGCGTTTAACACACAACTGTTCAATCTCAGCATGACATCAAAAACATGCGTCTGTAGACTTCTATATTGACACCTAGCTTCCACCTCCACTGTTATTGATTAATAAAACATTTGGACAGCTGTTAGCAAGGATATTAGCCCAGTTGTTTGTTTATAATCGATTGAATGGTACATTTGACTGAATTGTGCCAATACCATTTGATCAATTCTAATACATACCGAACATATGGAGCGGGAGTTGCGTGGGTGGTCCCCGCTCTTCATGTTCAGTATTTTGGGCTTTGGGGGTTTGCAGGGGTGTCCCCCGCTTCATCAACATGGGAGGCAGGGGACCAAAAAAAGAAAAAGGGTCCCTGCAGGGTCGGATCCAAAAGAGGGACGGATCTGACGCTGCAGGGGTGCAGGGGAAGTAGAGGCAAGCAAGCAGATAAATAGGGGAGGCGGATGAGGGCAAGCTCATTATAGGTTCATATTTATTATTAAAAGGTATTGTAAATGTTTTAAATTTTGTGTACAGGCATTTCTCGCAAGATTGTTAATGCAAGCACGTTTATTGCGGTCAGTACGCCGCGACTAATTATCATTTATTTATTTATTTTTATTTATTTTAATTCTTAATAAAACGCTAAATCGCCGGCAGGCCTCACGGCGCTCATGTGAACAAACAACCCCAATCCATTAGCAAGATGGTTTCATGCCCATTTTAAATAGACTCTACTCCATTAAGAACTGCTTTTAGGTATAGGAATGCTAAATGCATAGTAACAAAGTTTACATGGCCAGAACAAATAAGATCCAAATGCGTGCATTTCTCAGTAGAAAGGCCGGCCCTGAAACAATATTGCAAATGACATGTGAGATTTTGAATATCAGCCCAACCTTACTGCCCAGTCTACAACAATCATCTAAAGGGTTTATAGTGGTAGACGTCAGTAAAGAACTAGTGTAATAGGCAGGTTCTCTCTTATCCCCTTTTTTTACTATGGGTACCATAACTGCCCTATTGCAAATTTTGTGGGAAGGTGGCATCTTTTAACATTATAATAAAACGCTTGGTGATAACTGGGACCCTGAATGCATCACTGTGAATAAAGTAATCAAAGGGTGTGCCATCTGGGAGAGGCTTGTTGTCGATGGCCTGTGAGTACGGAGCTAATTAGACTTCTTGGTGGATAAAAGGCTTAATAAACGACCAGTTGCATGTATGTTTAGCTATCGGGCCTTTCACAAGATGGCATGTTGTGCACTGCAGTGGGTCCTCATTAGCACTTAGTTGAGGACCTGAACACCACACCCTGGAGAGTTCTAAAGAGTGATAAAATGGTCAATGCATTATTCAGGGTGACTGTCAGAGTAAGTTTTCCTATAGCACTAGCACTGATACCTGATGTCTGCACTTACCCTTGCACTTGCCACCAGGTGGCCGCACTTATTTTTATTGTCTTTATTTATTCTACGGTTATCCTATGTACTGCACTGCCCCCTGCCTTTTCCCCTTGCACTTTTCCCCTTCCCCCCTCCCATGCACTTGCACAATCTCAATGTCACCTGGCCTAGTAGGATCGTTGTCTGTCTTCCCTCTATTTCCCCTCCCTTGCCTCGTCGCGCCTTGAAATACTTGTGTAAGGCGCGTTATAAATGCCATATCATATAGGCCAGAAATCCCTCAGACTGTATTCCATAACTGCCTATAGTCTTTGCTCTGTGCAGCAAGATGGAAGTCCCGCTAATTCCGGCCTGTAAGTTTGCGTTCGCTGGATACTACAACCCTCTGGCTTTCAGATCTTATCTTTCAAATTGCTGGGATCTAGGTTTGCTTCTTTTAATGGCAGAATGAGAACGTGTTTTGATGTCTTTAAAATGACGTTGAATTAACCCTTACATACAGAATTATTTTCCTCAAAGTTCGTAGTCACAGGGCCACTGTTACATTTCAATATCTGTGTGAAAGCTTCAAAAACCTTATTGGGAGATGTTTTAAGAATAGACCCAGGCCGATTTGGTGCTTCTGCTGTTTGAGTACATCTACCCAAAGGTTTATAGTCATAACATCGAAAACAAAAAAGTCGAAAGTCAAAAAATCGAAAAAAAAATGTCGAAAAAAAAAAGTCGAATTTCTTTTTTATTACGTTTTTTATTCGAAATGGGGGGGTTCCCCCCCAACCCCTGATTTTTTTGTTTTGTATTTACCTTTTTTTTTTACATGCGAGAGCCAAAAAATAAATATAAATAAAAAAATAAATCATTTGACTTTTTTTTTTCGACATTATGTTATCGATTTTTTTGACTTTCGACATTTTTTTTCTCGATTTTATGACTGCACACCCTACCCAAACAATCTGAGTCAGTTCCCAGCGCTGGCCCCTCAGATTGTTGGTGAGGGGCATTTTAAGCATGAAGGAGGATATAAGTAGCCTCTTTCAGAATCTGTTGTGAAACCAAGAAACCGGTCAAGCACTCTCAGTGTAACTAATGACCTCTGTGGGGTGCATTTAAAGGCCCCAAATAGAAGTCCCTTTCACATGGATGGCAGCCATTTTAAACACTGAAACAGAAACGGCCAGGACTTTGCTGTTGTTTTTCAAGTAAAATTAAAGAGCCAGGTGGAATGGGGCCTACCTGCCATTATCAATGGATAAGCAGCATTTTAATTTACAAAAGAAGGAGGAATCAAAGATCCCTGTCACATGGAAAACAGCATTTTTAAACATTGAAAACAAAAACGGCCTGCACATGTGTGTGCAAATAAAAACGGTTTAAAAAAGTAAAAGTGAAAAAAATATCACTGCTCACAGAAAAATGTCAGGAAAACAAAACATGATGTGCGGGTTGAACAAACGCAATGTATATTATATTTCACCTACAAAACTCCAGTGACATTTGAAGAGTAATTTTGTCTTAAAAAAAGAAATGTCAGCCGACATGCAGACACTTTTGCTGGATGTGCGCAAAAAGTCACAAGGAATCTCCCACTCCCAGTCTTGATGTCACATCTCCCATCTAAAGACCAACTGCAACAAAAATGTCCTGCTAAAGGTGTTGAAATTCAGTGTTCTCCAGCCCTGCTGGCTCTGAAAGCACTGACTTCAAGAAAAATCCACCCTTGGCTGGAGCACGACTAATATGTGTGAAAATGGGGGCACCCACTTCAAAGAGCAAGCTTCCAACACAAAGGAGATTGATAAAAATAAAACTGTGGGCACAGGCTGACCCAGTGAAAACAAATGGCCGGAAGGCAGGAGTCAGGGCCATTTGTCACACATGAAGATGCACAATTAATTTAAACGGTATTTTATCATTTAGGCCTTTTCTCATCTATGTACCATTTTTAATGTAATTCCCAGGCGATTTTGGGGATATAAAATTCATCTTCCTGTGACTCAGGGAACTGTAATGGCCAGTTAAACTAGGGTTTCTGGCTGATCTGAACATGTTTCAAATGTGAGAGTTGGTGAGCGGGTGGAAAATGAAATTAGGGGTATGCTTATGTTTACATATTCACAGCTATTGTGCTTTTTATGGAAACGACAGAAAAGTGCCACATGGCCGTGCTACATGATACGGATTTGGTGGTCGGCTTATCTAATTCCACATGATTAGATGAAACAGAACATACGCTTAGTATGTCAGTTGCTAGTAGAATTATGAAGTTGTGATACATTTCTTTTTGTTTTTTTTGTGATACTTAACTATTTTTTCAAAAAAGGTGAAAGGAGAACGAAGGGGCGATTACAAATGAGAATTGCCATATGTTGCACCATACCCAAACCAATCCTGACTTGGAGGCTGGGTTTGGGAGAGGGAGAGAAGGATAAATGTCCAATCCTAGTGGAAGGGATTATTGCAGGGTGTTTCCTCTAGATTGTAAAATGGGTTGTGTCATTGCTGCTATATAAGGGGGACTGCACTAGGACAGGGGACAAACAGAGAAAAAGGAGAGGGCAGAGACAAGCGATAGACCATCAGGAAAGCTTCTGAAACTTACCATCTGACAGCTGTAAGGAGACACCAGTGGAGATTCCTGAGAGTGCATCTGGGTGGAGCTGTCTATCTCTAGGAAGGCCTCAAAGCTGACTGGGTCCTATGGTGGAGTTCGGGAGGCCATCTTTGAGAGTGGAGTTCCCAGACCCCTGCCCTATCTTTCCAGAGTGTCCTGAGATGCAGCTTGCTTTCCAGAACCTTAATCAGAGGCTTGCTATGTAAGTAGAACTGAGACCTGGGAAAACAAAAGGTGGGGGAGTCTGCTTGCCTTGAATCCTTTCCTTTTATAGTGGGGGGGGGGCAAAACTGTGTATATCCTTATCCTATGTAACCAAAAATATCAATGTAATTAATTCCACATTTGTCAGAACACTATGGGGTGAATTTTGTTAGAATTTGAAATTAACAAAGCTCACTTCCAAATGTGTGCTGAAAACTATAGCCTATACATTAATTGAGTAATCCTTGTTGTCCAGCTGACCCCAACACAGGCCTTTCAGTAAGGGGGGTCTGAAATCCAAAATTCCCCATAGCATTCCAATTTTTCTGTCTGACTTCCCAACACAGACCAAAGCTAAGGGGGTGAAAATCAAACCGAGAAATCACTCTGTGTTTATTTTAAACCAAAGGTGTGGGCAAAATCATATTTACCAATCTTGAAACCCTACAACTGCCCTTTTAAACCTGCAGGAAAATAGAAATTGCACAACATTACATAAGTGCCTTTGTTATTGATCAGTGTAATTATTTTGTGAAGTGAAATTTGCAGAAAGTAAGAATTGTGATTGTGTTCTTTTTAACTCACTTTTGTGATTTATTTATGCTGAGAGAAGTTAATGGTGTTGTGCCACGGATAAAGTGGTGTTTTGACATGTTCATGCTCATTTCTATTACTTTTAATTTAAATAAATACCAATATAGTTCCTGTACACCGGCCTGGTTCTTGCTCATTGTTAGCTCAGGCGAGAGGGATCCAAGGGGCATGATGTGTCTGAGATAGGGCTAACAAAATAATCGGTTAAACAGTTTGTTGTGTCACCGCTTGAGTGAGGAGGGAAGGAACTGTAAGGAAAAGGGACTGTTGGCCTTGACAGGTCATGTTAAAAGTGTGTTTTGTGCCAAAATGGGTCGAAAACTACCATCCCCCTGATCCTTTGGGGTGGCAGTTGGTTAGGAATGAGGCAAGTGCATCCAACTGCTATTTAAGAGCTTCCTTGGGCCGTGCTGCCTGTTGGTGATTGTTGGTGTGGCAGGCACGGGCCGGAGGAAGCAGGTGTGTGGATTATGCGCATGGAGGAACCCCTTCATGCAGGACCCGGGCCAGGCTTTGAATTTGCTTGAATTAGGGCCTGGCGGTGAAACGCATTTCCGAGCAGCTCCACGTCCCTCAGAGATTTCCCGGTTGGTAGGGATTTAATAGCACTTAGCACCACCGCCAATGTCAGTTGACGGCCCAGCCACTCCGTTTGTTCATCCGTTCACCAATGTAGGGCAACCTGATCCAGATATGTATCTATCTCTGATTGGGAAGCCGTATTTGGGAATAGTGTAATTGGTCACAGAACCCCAGAAATTGCTGAACTATCCCCTTGTCCTCAAATCAATCAACCCCTTGTTCATCCACTATCGCTGGGATTATGGCCCTAAGGTTATCCATTTTGGTTGCCTTTGCCAAAGTCCTGCTGGGGGCCAGCCCCTCCCCATATTGACCTATTGCTATCCTCCCCCATATGTATTTGGCTTCCCTTTGTGCTAACTCCTGGAAATCATGCAGTTGTTGCAGAATATCCGCTTGTTTCTGGTATGATGGGGTGGGCATGGCTATTTGAATTGCATGTATATTACTTTCCTTAGCAGCCAACTCCCTTCTAATTTGCTTTAGAATCCCTGATTCCCTGGATATGCACTCCCTCTGATCACACAGTTGAAACATTCCAACAATGTTCCAGCGGACCTCACTGAGCCCTCATTAATTTAAAAAAGGTGTCTATAGCCACCGTTAAACCCTCCTGAAACACTGTGTCTGTGAGACCATCGCTTTTAAATCTCCAGGGGAGCTTCTCCCTCTCACGGCCTGATAGTTCAACAGTTAGCAGCGCAGGGGCATGGTCTGACAGTGTGCTGGCAAGGATTACTACCTCTTTGACCTGTTCCAGCAGTGATTGTGATGTCAGAAAAAAGTCTAACCTTGATGCTGATTTATAGGGTGCGAAGTGGTGTGTGTATTGCTGCATGCTCTGGCTTCATACCCTCCACACATCTTCAATCTCCCATGTGAGGCCCCTGCCCTGTAGTTTACTTGTCCCCCTGCTCCCTGGGTGATGGTCATCCCCTGTTCGGTCATATGCAGGGTTCATAACTGCGTTGAAGTCACCATCCCAAATTACCTCCCCCGGTGGTAGCTTCCCCAGCTGCTGTTCTATCCAATCCAGCATGTCTACCGTATCTTGGTTTGGGCCGTAGTAATTCATTAAGGTGTAGTGTTTGCCGTGCACAACGTCCTGCACTACAAGAGCCCTTCCCTCCCGATCTTTAACAACATTGGTCTGGCGAAACCCAGTGGAGTTGTGTATAAGGGTGCTCGCTCCCCTTACATACGAGGAGTACAATGAGAAGTATCTATGACAGCCCCAGCTCCTCCCGAATTTGGACTCCACATCCGGTGTTAAATGGGTCTCCTGTAAAAAGGCAATCCCACCTGATGGCACTGCATATACAGCAGGACCGTCCGACAATTTCACGGGCAATTTAGCCCCCTGACATTCCAGGTGATAATACTAAGTGGTGCCATTGAGCATTGTTAAAGCATGTGTATCTCCAGGGGACTGAGCTTTCAGGTGGCTTGTCCTTTCAGTGCCCACTCGGTTATAATGCGTGAGTTCCGTGCACTCTGTGTGTGATGTAGTACTCCTACCAATCCTCTCCTCATCCCCCCTCCACGACAACCCCAATTAGTCAGTTTCTGTGGACCTCCCCCCTCTGATTCCCCACGAACAACCTCATTTTCCTGGTCTTTAATTTCCCGATTTGTAGCTACTTTTCCTCCTCTGTCCCTGCCACCTCCCAGCCCCACCGACAACCACAATCTGTCAGTAATCCAGGTGCCCTCCCCCTTGCCCTGAACACTCCCAGCACCTCCTCCCTCCCTCCAGCTGATCACCCCAACTCCTCAGCCATAACAAACCTTTATACAACTTGAGCTTCCATGTGGGGTGGGGGGTAGCTTGAAATCCAGCCATCCCTCACAACTCTGTTATCCTGCGGTCACAACCCAACTGCACTGGTCTTACTCCTACTTTCTTCAGATACCCTGCATCATCAAAGGATATATTATTCCAGATCTGAAGTCACCCATTGTTCCCTCGCTGCCAGGGGTTCCAAGGTTCTAATTCCAAAAAGGCGTTGGCTTCCTATGAAAGAAAATTGCCCTCCCCTCTGCAGCTTGACCAGGAACAACAGAGCATAGCGTATGCCCTTCTCCCTTTGTTTTTTCTTGACTTCCCTGTATGTTCTTCTGGAAGCCTGTTCTTTATCTGAAAAGTCTGGGAACGGTCTGATTGTGTCCCCTTTATAGGTAACCGTTCATTTTTCCCTGGCTTTATAGAGGGCGGTGTCTCTGCCCTGGTAGTTTAACATACAGGCTATGATAGGCCGCGGTGGGGCCCCCGGGACCGGACGTTTCCAACTCAGTACCTGGTGCGTCTTTTCCACAATACACACCGCCGAGAATTCCTCCAACCCCAATGACACTTGCAGCATCTCTTCCACCAGGGGTTCCATGTTCCTTTGTTCCACCATTTCTGGGACCCCGATTATTCTCAGGTTGTTTCTTCTAGACCTGGATTCCAAGTCGTGCTGTTTGTCGACCAGTGCCATCAGTGCGCGCTTCACGGCTGTCATGTCTCTGGCCACCGATGCAGACTCGTCCTCCACCATAGGCACTGTCCCCTCCACATCATCTAGCCTCTCCCCGTGCTTGTTGAGACAGACCTGCATGTGGCCAACTTTCCAGGTAAGGGTGCCCCTTTTCCCATGTAGGGACTGTATGCTTGTCTGCAGTTGATTGAACATTTCTTTGATGTCTTAAAACGCCCCATTGGGATTTAGTTGATTTGGCTGGGGTCGACTCTCCAGAGATCCCTCCATCTGTCTGTCGTTTTTTGCCTGGGAAGAACTTTCGAAATGTAGTTTGCTCTGTTGTTTGCTTCGTTTGCCTGACTTGGACATTGCAGTTGAGGGCAATCTCTGTGCAACACGGGGCTTATTGACTGCGTCTTATGCTTGTGGTCTGTGTGTGGTGTTGGTGCATTCTCAGCTGCACGGTGCTGATAATCAGTTTCTCGCAGGTTGTGGTCACTGCTGTAAAATCATGCTTTGGACCCTCAGTTTTGTTCCGCCACCCAAGAGGGGGAGGCGCCTACGGTCCCAACCAGAACGCGCCCCAGGTGGCCCTGGCCGGAGATCGCTGTTTGCCTCCACTCTGGACACCCTGTGACCCGCCTTATTTACTGCCCCTATGATTGCTCTTCACCACTCTGTACCTGGGGCAGATCAGCCTTCGTGTCTGATGACCTGTATTCCTTGAGACACCACAAAAGCTCTCTCCCAGGTCGGACCACGTCCTGCTGCTCCGATTGCTTGTTTAATGTTGTGGATGTCGCCCCATAGGTGGTTGGGGTCCAGCCAGACCGTATGGCAGCCACCTTTCATATGCGATTACGGGTGCCAAGACTCAGAAGCAAGCTGCGCCCCTGTGTCCACAGGCCTCTGGTCACCTGTTCGGTGCAGGGCCATTACGGATCGGGCAAGGGTCTTTTCTGCAGTTGAGCTGCAGTCAGATAAGCCTTCTCTCATGACTGCCTGTTCAGGGCAACCCTGGCTCTTCCCGCTCTCCAGCTCAGGACCGGCTCCTCCCGCCTGGCACCAAGCCTCAGCAGTGGAGCACTCCTTCTCTGGATTCCATGCACTGCCAGGCCTCTAGTTTCGTCACAATGGGATCCTACCCCTCTGTACCATTTTTGGGACTGTAGCGCAGTCGGTATACCTACGGTTATTGGCCGGATCTTGCAAGGTGGTCAGGAGCTCACAGGCTTGCAGCCATCTTTTCTGGGCTCTCCAGCGCCCCCTCCTCCAACAACAAGGTTTATATTTAAATCTGACACCTCTAGTAGACCTAGAACACAATGCCATTTGAATATTGGCAGATAACAGCAACCCTCGAAGTATACTTTGGGCGCAGACACCTTTTTGGAATGGCGGTTGATGCCCAACACTATTCTATCAATTTAGATAATGAAAACATGGGACCAATCCCAAACGGCTGTTTTGATATCAGCAATGGTATTCCTCCAGAAAAGATTCTTTCTAGGCATGGGGGAATTCCCTAGTGTACTCTTCCTGCCCCTAAGGTGTGGAAGGGGTGACCTGTGACATTAGGAGGGAGGAGGTAGTGTTCAGAGTCAAGGACCACTACCTTGAATGCCCTGTCCAGGTCAACACCATCAAAAAAGATCTCTCCACCCAACTGGAGGATACCGCTGAAATTGTCAAGCATGAGATCTTTCCAGGTTTCAAGCAGATGGTCGAGGAAAGGATCAATGTGGCTGATGCCTGTGAGACTGAGGAGCAAAGACAAAAGCTAAAACAGGTCTTCCTGGAATTCCAAAATATCTTTATAGTGGACTCATATGACTGTGGACGCATTTCCACATTCAACCACCATTCCCACAGACCCTGAGATGGCTCCAGTATTTGTGAAACAATACCAGTTACCTCTCGCATCATGGAGACACTCATGGAGATCATTAAGAATTTAGTTCCGGTACTGGGGATCCTCAAACCAAACGGCCAATGGAGACTATGTGCAGACCTGAGGGAGTTGAAAAAACTGGTCCACATGTTAAGATGGCTCATTCCCTACATTGATCAGGGACTGACCCAGATTCAAGGGTCAAAGGTGTACACCGCCATTGACCTGACCAACGGTTACTGGATAGTACCCGTGAGTAGGGAAGACCAGTACAAGCTTGCCTTTAGCTTTGAGGGGCAGCAGTACACGTGGACTTGAACCCTCTTTGGATACATAAACTCCGGCAATGAGTTCAACATCTTCCTACATAAGGCCATGCCCGATTTGCGGGAAAGGGGAAACCTGGCCTATGTGGATGATGTTTTGATCAAGAGCTCAACGGTGGAGGAACATATAGCAGAAAACCGCTATGTTCTTACCCAGTTGCAGAAAGCCAGAGCAAAACTGTCCTTTCAGAAGGCACAGTTGTGTAAGACCTGAGTGAACTTCTTAGGGCACGAGATCACACCTGAGGGTCTTAATCCCCAGGCATAGAAGCTGGAAGCCTTATTAAAATTAAAAGACCCTATCACTCTGCGAATATTAAGAAGCCTTCTTGGACTTGCTAATTATAGTAGATTAATAAGTTAATTGAAGACTACACAGAGGTCATTCAAACCCTTGGTCCATTTATTAAAGGCTGGTGTCAAGTGGGAGTGGGGTCCAGAACAATCAGAGGCAGTTAAACAACTGAAAGAAGCCTTTCCCAGGCTCCTTGTTTGGCTTACCCCATAAAGAACAAGGAGATCTTCTTGGAGACGGGGTTCTCAGGTATTTGCCTAACAGCGGTATTGTACCAAAAGCATGACAAGGTCAACAGTCATCTCATACGCGAGCAAGAATTCAATGATTGCGAGAAGGCACTCCTGGCAATGGTTTGGGCGCTGAAACATCCCCATTCATACAGGGGGAGCACATCATTGTCGAGACTCCTCACCAACCCTTGCAGTATCTACAAAGTGACGTAATCCGGGCGGGGAACATCAGTAATTCCAGAATTACTTTGTGGATTCTGTCCATGCAAGGCTTTCCTGTTGCCCAAACAACAAGATTCCCCTAGCACAAGGGTTGATGGATTTGCAGGAGTGTGCTCAAGTACAAAAGTCTAATGATCAACAACAACATGGAGGCGTACTTAACTTCTTCACACAAGGTCTATGAAGAAGACACGTGTCAGGGGATACCCACAGTTTATGCGGGTGGGTGCACCTACCATGTTGATAGCAACAGGGAAAAAGAACTGCTTGCTGGCATTGGGAATGCCTGGGTGAATGATACCTGGGAACCCTCTGCTGGTTATAAAATAGGGACCCCAAAGGAGTCAGGTTGCAGAGTTGGTGGCTATTTATCAAGCCATCCTCAATGAAGTGCACCACCAACTCAATGAACTGGTCATAATTACTGACTCCGATTATGTCAGGAATGGGTTTGTGGAGCACCTGAATGATTGAAAGAATCGAGGCATGCTTTGTGCCAACAACAAACCACTAAAGCATGCCAAACTGATCTAGTCAATCGACAATGTGGTGACCTCTAATGCGATGACCCTCTATTGGAAGAAGATAAGAGATAATTCCAAGATAGAGGGGCCAGATAATACAGGGAATGACCTGGCTGACCAGCAGGCTAAAACCAGAGCTCTGCAGGGGGATTTCATAGAAACGGAATCCCTGCTTGGTGAAATCCAAATGGCAGCTATCACCAGGTCACAATCTCTGGCTAACAGCGAACTCTCAACAGCCCAGTGGAGTAAAGATACCCCAGATGCAGATTCGATCACTGCACAGAAAGAGGACCCGATCATTGGGAAATGTTATCGACACATTGAAGACCCTGTAAGCATTCCTCTAACAGAGTCAGATTACGCCGGTAAAGAGGATCTCCGGGGTGTTGATGAAATTGCCAAGATGTTCCGGATCCAAGATGGTTTGTTGGTAAGGAGAGCCCTATCTGGTTGTGAATACGACATTGGAAATCTTGTGTGAGGTTGCCTACTGGCCACACATGAGCCAGGACCTCGACAGGACCTCGACACTTACCTAAACGGGTGTCTTGTGTGTGCTCAATTCCAACCCAGTTCACTCACACACAGAGCTCCCCCACAGAAAAGGGGAATGACACTGCCTTGGTCATATTTGTAAGCCGATTTCATCGGGCCAGTGATTCGGTCCTCTAGAGGAAACAAGTACATGTTGAATGTGACATACTTATTCAAAAAGTGGGAAGAATGTCTTCCAGTCCCGAATTGTAAGGCAGAGACAGCTGCTGCATTAATGATCAACCACATCGTCTCTCGTTTCACCTCCCGGAAAGGATTGAGTCAGACCGAGGAAGCCATTTTACCAGTTAGTTGATGGCGAAGATGTGGGAGATTCTAGGGATAAAAAGAAAACTCCATATTGCCTACCGACCCACATTGCCTACCGCCTGGCCTCAAGTGGGGGGGTAGGGAGATGCAACAAAACAATTGTGAGTATCTTAAAGACGTTTGTGGCAGGCTCTGGAACGAGTTGGGACATCAGATTGCCGCTTGTCCTGATGGCTATTAGGTCTACACCATCTTCTGCAACAAAGATGTCTCCATTTGAGCTCATGACCAGACAAAAAATGGTGTTACCAAAGCATCTGCTCTATAAGAATTAGGAGCAGACACTGATAAATGCGTCCACTACACATGAGTACATTGTAAATTTAAGGAAGCATCTCCAGCATGCATTTGTTTATCCTCAGCGCAATTTAGAAAAGTTGGCTGAAGGAATGAAGACCTGCTATGATCTAAAGACCACCAAGAGAGAGTATGAAATAGGTGACAAGGTTTACCTGTACAATTTCCAGAGGAATCAGGCCAAGGAGCGGTAATTCCCCCCATCTTGGCGTGGTGCCTTTGAAATTGTAGATAAAATATCACCTGTTGCTTACAAGATCCGATCCCAAAAGGAGAACTGACAGAAGTAAAATGGGTCCACATCAATCAATTGAAAAGCGTTCATCCAAGACATGCTTTACGACTGCTTGATGAGTCAAATGAAAGTTGAGCAGAGATACCATGTGAAGAATTAAAAGGGAGGATGAAAAATTGGATGGAAATATATATATAAAACATGGAGTAATTCACTTGGCGTTATTGTACAAATGAAGAAATTAAATAAAATGGGTTTTGTGAAATGGAAATGTCATGTTCTAGCTGTGTGTTGTTGTTGTAAATTCTATGTTAATCTCCCCGGGAAAAAATGTGTGTAAAATGTACAGAAACTCTTTTTCTATCTTTTATTAGCAAACGAACCTCCTTAACTTCCAGCATGTAGGTGACAGTGTAGTCCGGTGAGATCCCCACGTAACTGGAAAGGAAGGAAGAAAGGGGGTGCCATGCCATACCACCAACCCAGAGATGGAAGGAGAGATGGGTGTGCCCACTCCCTGATGAAGGAAATTACGCCTAATGAAACACCATTCTACCCTGCTCTTCCCCAACAAATAGTCATGGAAGAACATGGGGGGACATGTGGGGTGCATTTAAAGACCCCAAACATAAGTCCCTTTCACATGAATGGCAGGCATTTTAAACTCTGAAACATAAATGTCCAGGACGTTGTTGTTGTTTTTCGAGTCAAATGAAAGAGCCATGTAGAAAGGGGCCTACATGTCATTACCAATGGCTAAGAAGCATTTAATGTAGAAAAGAAGGAGGAATCAAAGATCCCTGTCGCATGGATTTTTAAACATTGAAAACAAAAACAGCCTGCACATGTGTGTGCAAATAAAAATGGTTTTAAAAAGTAAAAGTGAAAATTAAATCACTGCTCACAGACAAAATGTCAGGAAAACAAAACATGATGTGCGGGTTGGCCAAAAGCAATGTATATTATGTTTCACATACAAAACTCCAGTGACATTTGAAGAGCCATTTTGTCTTAGAAAAAAAATGTCAGCCCAACGCAGACCCTTTTGCTGACTGTGGGCAAAACGTCACATGGAAAACTCCCACTCCCAGTGTGGATGTCACATCTCCCATCTAATGACCAACTGCTGGCTCTGAAAGCACTGACTTCAAGAAAAAGCCACCCTTGGCTGGAGCACGACTAATATGTGTGAAAATAGGGCACCCTCCCAATACAAGGGTCAGGTTAAGTCGGGCAATTGACCAGCCTCACACACAGCTGATGGCCCTTTCCCTTCCCCACAGGGATAAAAGGTGTAGCACGACAGCACAGTCCGAGTAAGGCAAACCGCATGACATAAGAGCTAACTCAGCACAGCAGTTCAAGAGGAGGAGGAAGACGGTGCAGACCGAGAGGGTAACAAGGAGAGAGTCGACCTGGCCCTTTCTGACCAAGGCCTGTGAAGCCTCCGCAGACGCTTGTCTCAGTGGTAGTAACCTTGACTCCAAGGAGAAAGAAAGCCAAGCGGTTCATCACAGCCGGTGAGTCAAGGGGACAACCGATAAGAAACAGAACTGTGTTGATCGAAAAGTAACAAGTGGCTATGTGAACTTTGAACAAATAAAGAACTGTTAAATGTTTGGAAGAGGGAAAGCCAGCAGTAGAGGAGTCCAGCACCACATGGGTGCTCACTCAAGAAATTGTGGTTGGTTACCCAGCAGTAAAGACTACCGTAACCAGAAGGCCTTGAGAAGAGGTGAAGAAAGGTCAAAGTGGTCATACAGGAGTCTTGCAAAATCCTCTGTACTGTCGAAAGTCTTTGACCGAGATATGATTCTGGACCAAAAAGGAAACAAATCCCTCTTGCTGAAAGTGAGGGCTTGAACTGTGTTTCATAAAGGTTGGCAAGAGTGAACCCGGCGGAGGGATGCTAACGAGAAGCGGCGAAGTCTAGAGTCCCATAATGAACTGTTGGTAAAAGTTGTCGAGAGTGAACACGGCAGAGGGAAGTCGACAACAGGAATAGTGTGTGGAATGAAGTGAACCCGACCAATGGGTGTGCACAGTGAACTATCTGTAAAGGTTGGCACGAGTGAGCCTGGTAGAGGGAAGCCGACAACCAGGGGCAAAGCCTAAAAAACTGTTTAAAAAGACATTGAGATTTCTGAAAGCAAGACGTATTGCAAGACAAGGGGAAGCGTAGTGTACCCCTCGTCATTTGGGTCCGAGCCCGGCCGAGGGATTTCCAGGGGTGGAAAGTCATCACCCAAAGTTCACTGAGAAAGGAACTGTTTTGTTAGGTTGTTGAATACGACTTGTGAGGGGTTTGCGCCCAGAAGAGGGGGGCCCAGGGGTGAAGCCATCACCCAATCTGGTTATAGAACAAGAACGTTGTGTTTGTTTGTTGACAGCATAAGGCCTCAGAGGCAAGATACTTTTATTGAAAAGAGACTTTACGAACGAAGAACCTGATAGCTGCTACGGAACTGCCAGCTCGTGCTGGGAAGCCTCGAGCCTGTGCTGTGCTCCAAAGTCCCACCTTGTCCCGTGCTAAAGACGTGGGGAAGGGAGACCTCAAGACAATCACATCCTGACTTATTATTTGTGAACACTTTTTCTTTATTTGAACCCCCTACCCCACACTCTTTCTGCAATTAGTTGTAAGGAATTGCCAATAGGTATTTTTAGTATAGTTTTTCCGCCCTGCATTTACAGTTTAATAAACACTGTGAACTGTGATCACTTGTGTCTGTCTTTACTGTTGTCACCATGAGTTCCTTACAATTCCCACCAACTACCTGCCCCCTCCCTGCTGAAACACACCCTCTTAGGTACTCCTCTGTCACAAAGTAACATCAGACATTGGGCCAGTTTGTTGTCTGTCTAGCCTTTCAGTGTTTAATGACTTAATTGCCTCTGTAAATGTGCTCCTGTTGTAATAAAACATATTTTAACAATGTGTGTTTTCAGCCAGTAGATTTAAAAGCAATATTGGTGTCCTCACATCTGTTCCTTGCACTGGAAACCTAAAACAAGCACTTGCAAAGCCAATCATTTTAACTTGTGTAAGTGTATTACACAGGCATTTGCCAGCCAAGGGCATCATATGCCTAGGTACTGGCACCATTTTCTAGATGTTTCCTCCTTATTGTCGGGCAGTACCAGCGGTACCCTTATAGCAGTGCCTGGCAAATGCCTATCCCATGTGTACTGAAAAGCCGAACGTGTTGGTTTTGCCAATGCGTATTGGTTTCAGTTTGTCCCCCAAAGTGAAAGTATATATGCCCAGATGTGGGTGCCTTGTTTGATATTCCTAGGGAATCAAACTGTACCTCACTGAGCTGGTCCAACAAGAACCGACATGAATATATCAAGACTAGGACGGCAAGTATGGACCAGCTTCAGATCTTCTTCTCATGCATAATTACCAGTGGGGTACTGACATAAATAGTATGAATCTTTCTCTGTGTGGAAGCATAGCCAACCGGACAGAACTTTTAGTGAAATGAACAGATCAGTACTGACTTGATAACCATTAACAGTGTTTGTATGCAAACAGAATACATCATATGTATTGTGGTCTTGTTTAAACAGTATGATATAACTGCTTGGGGTTTCAGTTCCAGAAATAGAAGCTATTTACTGTGGGGTCCCTCCAGTTACAGAGGTGGTGGGGGGAGCGGGACTGTAGGTTTGGTCCCAACCCCTCCTTCCCAATAAACATTTGCCACTCAGAAGATGGACCATGAAAGCTTGAAAATGGCACAACACAAAAGCATTTCCTATTATGTTACTAGCAAAGTATAAATGGTGCAGATCTGTTAAACCAGGGGTACTGGAATATTTCCTGCAGAGTGTAATCAGAGGTGGGCTCATCAGTCGGACAAGTGACAAATGCCCATGCGGCACCTTTGCTCTGCCTTTCTCCTCTCAGTCAGCCAGGGCTGCACAGGCCCTCCCAGTAAGGCCTTATCTTTTTAACATGTCTTGGCAGCAGATTATTTAAAACAGGAAGTGATTAGTGATGGTAAAAGGTAACTGGCACTTTTTTTCTAAAAGTTATATAAGCTTTTAATACGCTATTTAAGTGTGATTAGAAATTACGGGGGTACAGAACAAGCTGTGTGAAACAATGATTTAGGCATTAAATTTCACAGTGTGTGTTTGAGATTTTTGTGAGTTCTCATTCATTTGCATTCTGGAGCATGTAGGCTTCAATTCAGGATGGGAAAATAAAGCCACAATCAAATCATTTTACTGCCACTTTTTCTACTCTGCAGGACTTGGAAAATTACCACCAATGATTGTAGCTTTATTGGTTAAATACAAGCTGTAAAGGATCGCACTGGGAGGGGGTTATCTATACTCCGGCCCTCTATATGACAGAGTAGCATCTAACAGCACTCAGCCAAGATTCGCTAAGCGGTAGCAATGGATTAGCAATCAAGGCTTAAGCTCTCAGGAGGTATTGCGGGCTGGTTCTTAAGTACAGTGTAGTCCCCAAGCCCCCACAAAGGAATGTCCACACACTATGTTAGTGATAACACAGTTCTTTATATAAATATGATTCAAGTCATATACATACAAAATAACACACTTTGCTTTGCTCAGGCAATACTATAATGATAAATGTACAATCTCTATGTGGTACCGCAATTTAATTTGACCAGTACTTGCTGGCAGTTTCAAATTGCATACGAATCAATAGCAAAAGGTATCAACAATAGACATGGGAGGAAAACAAGTGGTTAAACAATTGGCAGAATACTTGGTCCCTACCAATAGACAGTTGTGTGTGAGGATCCCCCCACCTGGGCAACCTGTAAATAAGATATTTAACAAGCCCACTCCATATATCATTTAGCACAGTCTTATTTCCTTCTACAAATGTTCTACTACCCCAATATACCTGGTTTAGCAGAGGTCGACGACGGGTCCTTCTTGAGTGAACTCCCTTTAAGGCAGGAGCCACGGATTGTTGAGATTCTTTGAAGAAAAGGGTGAACAATGGTATCGAGGCAGCAGATTCGGTCCTGATGGGGCCCGTCGACCATCGGTCGTGGACGTCCTGCAATGATGAGGTGTGCGGTGTACCTCGACAACGATAGTTATTTGCTGCAAATTAGTACCTGCTGAAGAATGTAGGCCTGGCAGAGGGCGTCAAGTATCGGTGGTGTCATCGATGATCAGGACTCGCCCACGGCTGGCTTTCGGATCTTCGTCAGTGTCTGTGAGGACTTCAGGTGGCAGGAAACCCACCCGCGGATTCTCATCTGTTCGTCTACGACCTTGACTTTCTCAGGCGGGACAAAGCAGTCGATGGTGATGAGCAAGGGAGTACTTGATTCAAAGTGTCTTAGGCAAAGGTGGAGCGTTGCAGCTCCAGTCATCAGCAGCACGGCATCAATCTGTCCCTGCTTCAGGGCAACATGGCTTCAACGGCCTTCCAGCGGTTACGGTGGGCCTCCGAACCCTGGTTGACGACGATGGACTTCAATGTCCGGGCGCTTCACTTTATATTCCTTGGCAGTCCCCGCCCCCAGTTGACAGTCGTTCGAAGGCTGACTTCCAGGGAGCCTTGGTGAAGGTTAGCTGGTGCATGATGGTCCCTCCTAGCTCGGGAAGAGGTCTCCTAGCCAGGTCCTCTCTTGGATCAGTTCTGGGAGACACGACAGCTTTCGGATAGCGTCGAAGGGCCAGCAGCAGCAAGTCCTTCTTCTTTCAGCTGGGCTTCAAGATGAAGCATCAAGTTTCGACTTTAGCTTATGAACGATGCTTGTCAGTGAGAGGTCCCAGGATATACTGTTCTCTCTCTCATTCACACTGCTGAGCCAGGCTCAGGCAGCCAATCATTCAGAAGGGCATTCAGAAGGCAGGCAGCCAATCAGGCTCACAGTGCATTCAGGCCATCCAGACACTCACAACAAGGAATGTGGATTGGGGTAAGCACCCAGCCATTCAGCACACCACACTGCATTCATACCAGTTTCAGTCATTGTGTCACACACCAGAAGCCAGACACGAATAACATGAAATGTATATTGGTCAAACACTCCATTCACCCAGGTCCCACCCCAAGGGTGTACCGACAACATACAGTCGCTGGGAAGGCTCCAGCCAGTCTGGCCTGGACTTCCCCACAATACCATATATGGAACTTCCACCCAACAGCTAGTCAGGGGAAAGGACAGAGTCAGGGCTTCCCAGTTCTTTGGGAAAACAAGGTAAGAGGTAATGGAAAGCAAGAGGCCACAGGGACCATCTTATCTCCTATCAGAAATCAACTGATTCTAATGGCAGGGCCTGGGTATCCCAAAATGGAGGATACTGAGAGCACCTTTCAAATTCAGCTTGGAGCTGCCACCATCCCATATCCTGCTCTGTGGGCCACACACAGGTTCCCATAAACATACTAGGGGTACAGGGTTGTACCCCCACCCTTGGGTGCCATAAGGGTATTCCAAGGGTCTGTTCACCAAACCAAAAAGAGGAAGAGCTGCACTACCAGGAGTCCCACATGGACATTACACTTTTCCAGACATGTAGTATAAAAGTGAAGATAAAAGGCAATTTTGCCTATGTTTTTATTATTTACTTGTCTAATACTTGGTCCCCTCAATGCAATGTAGGATAAAAAAAATGACCCCACTATTCTTTTTCGTCTGTATAAAATTGACTATTTTTAAAAATTGTTTATGGTTTATTACAACATTTACGAAAGAAGTTAGCAAAGTAAGAAACAGAAAAAAATGGAAAAAGAAAAGTAAAAAGAAACATTGAATACTGAAACTTACAATAATAATCAACATTTATTTGTGTTTATTTTATTTATTAAGTATTTGTAAGGTGTCTATACAACAAAATGGCGTTTCCGGGCACCACAAGGCAAACGTGGGGAGGGACCAAGGGGAGTACATAAGCAGTAGCAAAAACATTAAATAAACAATCACAGTCCTGCTAGGCCTTGTGACATTCGGACGTGCATATGCAGTGACGTGGAAGTGCAGGAGAGAGGGAAGGGTGGCGGGAGGAGTAAACCAGGTATGGGCAAGTGCTAATGGGAGCCCAGGAGGGGAATTGACAGGGGATGCAAATGGAGGAGGCCACTGGCTAGGTGGTAGGGCGGAGGTGTCCCAAGGGCGGGGAATGCACAGACATTCGGATGGGAGCCCAGAGGCTAGTGAAGGCAATCGTCCCCAACCAGCACGATCCTCCCCGCAATGAGAGACAATGAAGGACTCTCCCAGGATAGGAATAAGGCCAAGACAAAGTGCGGGTGAGCGTAAATGGGAGTTTATCAATCAGAATAGGGCATGCAAAGAACTCTGCAAACTCCGAGAGCGCTCTGTCTGACAATAGCAAAGACAGGCGTATATATTTACAAAAAACGTCATCAGAACCTACATTCTATAGGGGGCACAAGTTCAATGGGAGTGGGTGGCGACGACTAGCTATAGGTGCTGCTGCAATGTGGTTGGCCTTGGCTGGAGGACGTCACTGGTCAGCCTCGTGGGTTGGGCTGGGCCTGGCAGGTCTGCTGGGTTCATCCGGGCGGTGTCGTTGTGCCACTGTGGCCAGTGTCAGAGATGAATGTCTTTTCCTGACTTATTTGCCATAGGCCATGCACACCGCAGTCATTCAGTTATTGCAATATTATCTTCTTTAGTACATCTTTCAATAGGTTATTCTACAGGTTAATGCAACACAGGAGGAATGCACCTTGAGAGGGGTTTGATGGCGATTCATCAGTACATGGTTACCAGTATCCTGTTGACCGGGTACCATAGGTCGTGGGGCTAGGTCTCAGGGCATGGGACAGGCGGTACATGTCTTTTTGTCTTGTTAGAAGTCGTTATGAATGTGCTGCTGTATGTTGCCATAGTATTGGGTGTCCTAATTTTACAGGGGCCATAAACCTAAGGTGATCCGGTGGGTTGTGGGGTTTAAGAGAGGGCGCCTTTGGATTTGTGTATTCAGGCGGAGGTTTACTACTGGGCTGTAAATAATGCAGGTGGCGGGCCATGGCCTTGGGTGCTGCAGAGGGGACTACAAATCTTTGAAGCGGCTCCAGCCTAGTTGGGGGAGGTGGAGCAGCGCGGCGCGGGCCTCTGCCCTCTCGTCTGGCAGGCTCCACTGGGTGGGAGGGGGAATGGCCTTGCATAAACTCACAAAGGCATCTTCCTCGTGTGTTGCCGATTTGCGGTGAAAACATCATAAACATTCAAATAACATACAATACTAATTGAGTCATTTGAAAGCTCACATGTTTACATTGCTAATGCCTCTCGAATTTAGCCAGTCCGAGCACATTATTTGTTCACTATGTTTTAATAACTACAACATTGTGTTATATGCATATACATTTGCAGTTAGTGAGGTAGTAGTGAGGTTGGTGGAGCACATAGGAAATGACTTGCCACCGTACATGACGGTAGTGGCACATAAGGGGCTTGGACTTACACACATGGAGGGTGCATTCTCGCGTGTCCTTCACATGAGCCCTCAGTATGGTTGCATTTGTCTTTCTTTGCACTCTAGCAGCATTAGTTCGGTTGTGGCGCGGGACCGTGGGGTGTAAGCTTTTCAATGATGCACTTAACAAAATACCCCCAGGACTCTTTTATTATTTGCACACAACTGCAGTGGTGGGGGTGCCTCATTGCTTATGCCATGTGGACATGCATTCTGCCATATCTGTTCGTTTTACAAATGTTCTAATCAAAGGGGTTTGTGGAGAAAATGCACGTATTGCAGGTAGTTTTGGCATTAGTATTTGGGAACTTTTGCTTTTATTAAAGGACCATTTTTCAGTTCTCTTTCCACCCAGGCTCTGCTGGCCGGGTCATGGTGTCATGCTGGGAGCAGCGATACACTGCGGAAGGTGAAATGTTACAGTGTTGGTATCTTACACTAGCTCATGTCCGTCTCGTTCGTGGGAACGGGCTCACAGCGGATCTGCCAGGGAGCTGCGGCCACAGGGATAATTGAAACTCTCCAAAGGTGGGGGCCGCGCTACAGTGCGCCGAGCTCACACCATCTTTATTAGACAAAATGGTTTCTGGGCCTAGCTAAATTCAATACGTTTGGGCAATGTCTTCAGCAGGTGAGCCATCCACCACCTGGGCCCTGGTGGTAAGGAGGGGACGCCCGATGAGCCATGGCCCTCACCTGGGGAGGGGATGTAGGCAAGGTGGGGTCTTTTGGACCAATCCTCCCCTACATTTCCCCCCTTTCGTTACTTAAGTAACAAATTCTTTAAATCTTCCAATCTCCTGCACTCCTCTTCGTCAATTATTGCATCATCCCATGCAGGTGTGCCTTTTATGGGCATCCACGCTCTGCACACCCCCCTTAAGCTCTCACCTCTCCTAGCATACTCATCTGGGGTACAGGTCAGGTATATACATCCGCCCTCTCCTTCCAAATCTACCCATACCTCCTCGTACCATTCTAGTATACAAGGCTCTCTAATGGTAGTATGCCACAAGTTGTCCACTATATCCTTGTCGTGATACCTAGGCACTAGCTGATATCTTGGTTTTTCATCTGTTCCTGTTTGTACCTGCACTTCCTGCATAGTTTGTATTGTACCACGGGTGTTGCCCATTGTCACCATCATCATTGCACCATTCGGTACTGCGTTAGCACAACATCGAAGACCCACTTGGCACAGGCAAAAAAATAAAGAGGAGGAACACCACAGCCGGCATCAAAAATTTCACAGTCATTCCCAGCCATGATGGAACCCAGGAGAAGATATTGTCGAACCACGTGCTTTCTTCTGCTCCACCTTCCATTTTCATTCTTTCTCCTAGGTTGTGTACTGCTTCGATCACATGGGACAGGGAACCGTTATCTGCATCTTCGGAAGGTACGAAAGTGCAGCAGGCACTTCCAATTTTTCGGCAAACACCTCCATCCATCGCTGTCAACAGGTCCAAGACATACCTGTTTTGCATGGTCATCAGCCGTAATGCTCTTAGTTTCACTTTTATTACGTTGAACCCTTCTTCAGTGTCATTTGCCAGCTGGATCAGCTCCCAACGTGTTATCTGGAGCCATTTTGCGTTTGCTCTTGCCTGGATACTTGGGATCAGTGAGGCAAAGAATGTTTCTGCCAAGCTGAATAATCTGTATCTGTCTGGGATCTGTGCCAGCAACTCTGATGATGCTTTTGATATGTAGTTTGATGCTCGTCTGTTTCGGGACAGCACCTCTTCCTTGTTCTCGGAAGACAGGACATAGATTTGTGACTCTGCAGTGGGCTGGGCTGCGCTCTGTTGGGTGTTTTCTCGCATCTTTTTGCTCCCATCAATGTGGCTCTCTGGTATTACCATTAGTGCTGAGTGTAGAGTGGCCATTGAGCAGCTGCCACTCCATGATTGTGGAAGGTGCAGGTATGCCTGGTTGCCACATGCCCAATACGTGTCCATCAGGGCCGCTGTCCCTTTTCTTAAATCTGGGATGGTGAGGGTCTTGTTACAGTTCTTGTTTGTCCCCATGGAGGCTTTCCCCTCTCCTTTAAAACACAGCTGATAGTCTATTTCCTTCTGCAGTTTGAAGGGTTTTTCAATGGCTGTTACCCAAGTTAGTTTTGAAATGTGTTCCTTCCATATTGGTGTGCACGTTTCTTCTATCCACTGCAATTTCTCTGGTGCCACACCCCTCAGCGCTTCAGCTTTACACATTACTTCTTCGTCCTTCCACTTATTGTCTGAAAAAAGTGTCCCTTGTATCACAAAAAATGGTTCTTCCAGACATACCACTCCTACCGTCTTTGGGTAACAAGTTTTCTCGTTCTGCAGCATTCTAAAAGTAACTTCATGTGCCTGGAAGGTGTTCTTAATCCTGCACAACGTGAGATGAAGGAGACATTGGGCATCTACAATAGGCAACTCTTTGGGTAACAATACTTTGGGCGTGCCTGAAGCATGGGGGATGAGGGAGCAGACATAACAGCTTTCATTTGTTGTTCGTTTAGCTGTTGCACTCATGTCTGCATACCATTTATTTGTCTGGTGGGGGTGTCGTGGGTCTTCCATTTTATCTAGTCCTAACCCATAGTACTCATCATACTTCCTCCTCCCCGCTTCCCTTTTTAATCTGTTATTTTTGTTCCTTATGTACTTTCCAGCTTCATGAGCGATGGACAAAGTGGGCCCCCCTTTCTCCTTCCCGCCCCCCTTTACCCAATCATCATATAATATTTCATGTGTTGCTGTCATTCTTTCATTTTCTTCCTTTCTGTTATCTGGCAATGTGTTCTTGGCTACGGGGGCAGGCTGGCTGGTGGGGGTGTTATACAACCAGGATATGGTGGAGGGGTTTCGGTCATTTAAACTGCGGGCATTGTAATTAGATATTTTCGGCGGAGACACTGTGTTATTTCGCATTTCACCCTGTAGCCCTTCATTTTTTGAGATGACAGCATTGGATGGTGTGGTATAATATCCCCATACAAGTTTAGTTCCGTCCCATACCAATAAATCACCTTCTTTAGTATTTGCACTTGCTGTTGCATTGGTCACATTAGTGCTGTTAATCCCTCCCCCCTCGTTCATCTCGATAGAGATGAACGCTATGAACCAATATGTAACCAGGCCAAACATGATTGTAAAAAACAATGAAATGCACACAGATAATCCACACTCATACGAATATCTGCATCTCTCAGTTAACAACTCTCTATATCTAATAAATCTATCCGTTGCAGGCTGCCCGTTAGATGCCATGGTAGCTCCTGTTTGAGATATAAAAGTGCATTAAGTGCATGAATGTAAACATTTTGTTGGCACTACCAGTACCATTATATATTGAAAGGGAATGGAAACGGGTAGGGTTGTAGGGGTGGGGATACACAGACAAGGAGTAGGCACTGCATAATTTTATCTCATCATTAATCACATATAAGTACACAAAAGAAAAATGTTTTTTTTTTTTTGTAATACCCTTGAAATGCAAGTATACCTGTCAGCCACTTTCTCATTCAGGTGCATTTCTGCCACACACACAAATTCATAATCAGACATTCTCCTCATTTGTATTGTTTGCTGTTGTCTGTGCCTACTCATCCACCTCTTCCTGCACATTATTATATGCCTTTCGTACATCTGTCAAATGTATCCAATACTTCAGGCCCTTCACTTTTACAGCTGTGGGCGTAGAAAACACTACTTCGTATGGGCCATGAAACCGTGGTGGGTTCCACTGGCGCACAAAACTCCTGACATAAATGAATTCACCCGGCATCAGCTGTAGCTGTGTTTCAGGCTCCGTAATAGACCCTGTTGTGTTTCCCTCCTCTCTCGTGAAAGGTGGGGAGAGATGCTTTGATATTGCGCGCGCTGCCCTTGTTAATTTTTTCAAATAGTCTGTGAACTCGTCTCCCAATATCGCAGCGCTTCTGTGTGCATCTGAGTGTTCGCGCAGTGGCGAGTGTGCTGTGTGCATTCGTCTCCCAGTCACTATTTCGTGCGGGGACAAATGGTGGTCCTTGCTTGGCTGATTTCTTAGCTCAAACAGCGCAAGGGGTAAACAGTAAATCCAGTTCTTTTTTAATGAAAAGCATAGTTTCGATAACCTTCCTTTTAACAGGCCGTTAATCTTCTCCACTACGCCATTACTTTGAGGATGATAAATCGAGCACAATTTATGCTTTATTCCCAACAGTGTTGTTACTTCCTTGAAGCGCTCATTTACAAAGTGAGTGCCGTTGTCTGAGCGAATCACGTCGCAAATTCCCCAGCGCGGAAAGACTTCCCTCACTAGGAACTTTGCAGCGCTTTTAGCATCAGGTCGTGCACATGGGCCTGCTTCTACCCACCTTGAAAATGGGCATACAACCACAATCATGTAACGTGCCCCATTACACCTTTATCCCATGTCCGCGTAATCGAAATGTAACTCTCTGAATTGCCCAATCAGTTTTGGAATTGTTCCCCTGAGTGTACGTAATGTCATTCCTGAATTGTATATCCGACATGTTGTGCATTCCAGTGTCAATCGAGATAAGTGCTCCTGAAGACAGGGCACAAACCACTCCTCCTGTATCTCTGCTGCAATGTGCTGTTTCGTGTTGTGTGCTGGGAAGTGTAGTTGTTGGAACGCTATTTCCAATAACTTTACGTTGTTGGAACGCTATTTCCAATAACTTTACTGGCATTACCACTTTTCCGGAGTTATTTTGTCGCCACAGTAAGTCTGTTGCTGATTGGCTGCACCCTCGTTTCACCCACATCACCTTTTCATCTGCACTTGCTCCTTCCTGTAACTCTAGTATTTGTGATATCGGCATTGCATTGTACCCTTCTGGAAGCTCCTCGTTTGTCTTGTGCTGTAGCATGTACTCACCTGCTTCATATTTTTGAAAGTAAGAGGCTTCTTTGGCCGCCGCGTCCGCTGCCGCGTTTCCTAAAGACACAACGTCTGTGTTTGACGTATGGGCTTGACATTTCACTATTGCTACCACTGTGGGGTCTCGTAGGGCTTCAATTAACTCTTTCAGTAAGTCTGTATGTTGCACGGGAGTCCCATCTGCTCGTCGAAACCCCCTCCGCCCCCATCTGGCCAGACCTCCATGTACTGTTGTCGTCATATAAGCTGAATCTGTGTAAATTGTCACTGCGCACCCTTTAGCTGCATGTAGTGCTTCTATTAGGGCAATCGGTTCTGCTGCTTGTGCTGAGTAATGTGATGCTAGGCGGTACTGCACTAGTGTCTCATACTCACCGTCTTCTAATCTCACCACTGCCATACCCACATGTTTCTCTCCCGTGTCCACGTCAATTGATGCTGACCCGTCAACAAAGTACACTTCCCCTCGCTCAGAGCATTCTCGCATACTACTGTGTCCTCCCCTCTTTCTCCTGTGTATGTTGCACAATCGTGTTGCTGCATGTCCTCTAATGTGCACGCTTCCGTAATGAATGTTGCTGGATTCACTGTCCTGCATCGCACCACATGGATGTTGGCGCTGGACAATATTATTTCATAGGCGGTTGCCCGCTGTGTTGTCAGTGTGCTTTTTGACCTTTCCAGTATTGCAAATAATGAATGCTCCACAAACAACATCACAGGGCATCCCATTACTATTGTGGCACTTTTCTCAATTGCGAACGCGGCCGCTGCGAGCGATTGCTCGCACGCGAAGTGTCCTTGCATGACAGCATCCAAAGTACCACTATATTAAGCCAATGTTTTGTGTCCTAGTGACGTCTTCTGTGTCAGTACAGATGTCATGAGTGTCCCCTTGCAGTGTGAGAACAGGTAAAACTCGCGCCCATAATCAGGATTTGCGAGCACTGGAGCGCTTGAAATCAACTCTTTTAATGATTTGAAGGAGGCGCTCATTTCTTCTGACCATTCTATTTTCTTGTTCTCCTGTTGGGCCTCCTTGAGTGCTTGCAGTAAGGGTTTGGTGTATGCTGCATAATCTAATATCCATGCTCGGCAATAGTTTTACATTCCCAGGAATTTCTGCATTTCCTTCACTGTTGTGGGTTCTCCTACTGATCTTATTGCTTCTACCCTGTCGGGGATTATTCTTTTTCCATCTTTGGATATAAGCTGTCCCAAGTATAGAACTTCTGTCAGACAATATTGTAGCTTTTCTTTGTCTACTTTGTACCCCTTATTGGCCAACAGGGTCAGCAGTGTTATTGACTCTTTTCGGCATGCTTCTTCATCCTGTGCACAGACGAGTAAATCGTCTACGTACTGAATAATTGTGCTCTCAACTGATAAGTTTCCTAAGTCTTCATGTAGTATGCGGTTGAATATACTTGGGCCCTCACAGTATCCCTGTGGTAATCTACAATGTTCATATCTCTTCCCCCCTAGGGTAAATGCTGTCAGGTATCTGCTCTCTTCAGCCAGGGGGATGGAGAAAAATGCATTTTTCAAATCCACCACCGTGAAATGTGATGCCGTTTTTGGGACGCTGCATAATATTGATGCAGGGTTCGGGACCAAAGGGAACTCTTTCTGTATTACATCATTTAGGGGGCGTAAATCCTGGATCATCCTCCAAGACCCTCCTTTTTCTTTTTTAATTGGGTAAATGCATGTGTTACATGGGGAGTTTGAAGGCACTATTATCCCTTGTGCCAGTAGCGCATTTATTGTCTCTTTTATCCCTTCTTCAGCGTCACAGGACAATGGATATTGCTTTACTCGGGGTAGAATTGCTCCTTGTTTGAGCTTTATTATCACTGGCTGTACTCCATGCAACAACCCTACGTCATGGGGGCCTGTTGTCCACAAATTATTTGGTACGAGCCTCATGTCATCATCGAAGAATGACGGTGGATTTCCCTAGCTTGAATAAAGATGTCACAGGGCATTGCTATTTCCATTACTATTTCACCATCCCCTTCCGAATCTGAGAAGAGATCCTCATCAGTCAAGTCTCTTAGGGCAATATTGGCATTGGTACACAGTACTGTACGCCACTCACATCCTTCTATATCTATTCCAATCACAGAGATCCTTTTCGCAGATACCTGTACAGCGTGCAAGTCTAATGATACCACTGATCCTGGTGCTGTGTCAGGATACACTATTGGGCGGAAGAGGAACTCCGCTGGAATCCTCCAATACATTCTTCTTAACTCAGGAATTATGAGGGCCAGTGTCTTTAGTCCTTCAATAAACATTTCCTCGTCCACTGGCAAGCCACGTATTTCTGGTGTGGTTGTGTGAGCCTGTACTACCAGCATTACACGTAATGGGCATATTCCTGGTGTTGAACACACTATACCTCTTTCAGTAAATGATATTGTCATGTTGAGTTTGCTAAGAAGATCCCTCCCTAGTAAATTTATTGGCGCATGTTCATAATACAGTAAGGGTGTTTTTACAGTTTTACCCCCCACCGTCACGTCTACTGCTTCTGTGTAAGGAACTTCAATTACAGCCCCAGAGAACCCCTGCGTCTCTAACTTCCGGTTAGATAACGGGAACCGGCCCTCTCTAATACATGATTTCTCCGCTCCCGAATCCACCATGAATATGAACTGCTTGTCTCCTATCTGCACCCCTACCAATGGTTCCTCTGCTGCATTGTAGGTGGTAGATAGAACTGGACAGGCAAGTGTTCTCTGTGGGCTGTCCTATGCGGGGTGTCTCATTGCCCCCCCCTTGGTTGAACACACTCCCTGAAACCACTGACACGCTGCTATAGGGGGCTGGTGCTCCATTTGATGTTGTTGCGAAAGGGTTGCCTGGCGTGTAGTGCATATTGTCATTGTTTTGTGGGTGATTCTGTGTTCTGTATTGGTGTCCCTGTTGTTGCTCATTGTACCCCTGGCCAGCGTTTCTTTGTGGTTGTCCCATTGGGAGACCATATGGGCTCCCCGGATGGGGATGACCATAATGTTCTGCCTCTGGAAATCCGTTGCTTGGTCTACTTCTTCACTCCCTAGAGTAACGTCCCCACCTCCTGCAGTTCCAACAACTCCCTTGCGCACCTCTGGGACCCTGCCATCCATTTCCTCCCATTCCCCCGTACCCTGGTCCACCTCCTCTTCGGCCCCTGTACCCACCTCGTCCCCCTCGAGGGGCCCACTCTTGCCACTGCGGACCTCCGCCCTGCTCCTGCTCGTTCCACTGCCGCTGTCCTGCTCCTGCCCAATTAGTTGCCATCCTTCCATGTATTACTACTAGCCCCTCCTCTTCCTCATCTCCCTCCCTGCTGTGTGGGAGCGCTGCTACTGCTGCTGCGACCTTCACCAACTTGGTCTGCACTAGTTTCGCTTCATCTGCCAATCTTTTCTGCGCCACCTCCTTTTCTCTTTCTTTTATTCTCTTACAGTGGTGAACTATTATGCTCTGAATTTCATGCCATCCATTTGCTTCAATACCTGCTATCTTGTCGAGCGCCTTTTGCACCTCTTTTGGGAGCCCCCTCTTTATAATGAAGTAAAATAACGAAGTCGATTGGTACCAGGGCGTGCCCGTTTCTGCTCTCCACATCTCTTGGACCCGAAAAATGTAATCCATAGCATCTTCCCCGTCATTCATTGTACACTGCATGACTGACTGTAAGTCTGGTGTATCTGGAAACGTTTCCCTCAAAGCATCCCACACCCTTGCACGCACCGTGTTAAAGGAGGCACCATCATGGCGATCGCAGTCTAGCGTTACTCCCGGGAAACCAGCTTTGACCCATACTCTGTCAGCCTGATCCCCTACTGCTGATACTAGCAAGCTCTTCACGTGCCCTATTGCTAGAGGTACCCCGGCTGTGTGTTTCTCAAAGGCATATATCCCCTTGCTCGCCCCTCCTGACAACGGGGGCAATAACTTTAGTAAGTTAGCCTTATCCTCTGAGCCCAGGGTATGTAATTCGGCCTCCCTCCTCCCCTATGTATCAGTGGGAGCTGCAACATGCCCTTTGTCGTCGTATCTGTACTCCCCTTCGTTCCCGATTTTCCTAGTGATGCCATTTTCCCCACTCGGTTCCTTAATCGCCCTGTCCACTCCTCATCCAGTGTTCTCATTGAGCATGCACCATCCAATCCTTCACTTCCCCCTCCCATTGCCATACTTAACCTTTCGCTTTCTTCCAAATCATCCCTTATATCACATAGTAGCTCCTCCCTGTCCCCTATAGGCCTCTCTTCATTGTCAGTACATCCCTCTCTTTCCTCTAGTTCAATTATTTGAGTGGGTTCTTCCTGTATTCTGAACAGTATCTCACCTTTTTTGCACCCTTCTTCAAAAGTTCTACTCCCGCTTTGTGCTCTAGACGCACGCTCTGAACCGGCCGCATTAAGTGTGGTCCGCTCACATATGCTTTTTATCCTCGAGAGCTCATCTTTGGCTATAGAGAGCCTTGATTCTAGATCGTCTGTTAGTTTTTCTATGTCCACCCTTGGTGTGCTCACCTGTGCTCGTTCCCTAGTACTCTCGTATGGCGGGGGTGCCGTTGGTCTTTGGGTTGTAGTAGTTGCCGGGGGAGGCACATAAGTGGGGTCACTGTACCCCTCTGCGGGCACTGGCTTATTTAGTATTGGGTACAAACGTATTACCTCTATTGGTGGCTCTTCGTCTGGCAATGCTTTATCATCTTTGTGTATCATTAGAGGATTGTCAGTGGTAGATGGTAGATCAGGATTTAATTCTCTTGCCTTAGGTGGCGGTATCTCTTCAAACAGCCTCCAGAGATCTAATATTTCTCTCCTATTATGCAACTGCTTCCCCTTATATTTCAAACAAATACATGTGGCTACCATATCTAGGACACTCTTGTGAAATGATCCCCCTTCGGGCCATATTTGGGGCAACCCCTGTCCCTTCAACTCTGTGATCCATTGGTCATGATATTTCTTAATCCGCTCCGCGTACCCAAGTAGGTTCTTGCAAATATGTGATAAGGGTGTTTCTGCCCCCATACTTTGTGCCCTCCTAGTACTTGTGTGTCTCTATGTATCTCGATATCTCAATCTATCACCATGTGAGTCCTCGTATTTTATGTCTTACTGAATCGTGGGGGCTTTCGTGTTTCTCCCCCCCGCCTGCACACCATAAGAATGGCTGCACACAGCCTCTATTCTATTCTCTTTTGGGGTGGGGGGCACGTACAAGAGCAAACCAAATTGTAATCTCAACAATGTTAACCCAGAAATCAGAAAGGTACACACTCACTTCACCTTATTACTCTTGTCTTTATAATGTTTTGTCTGGCCACACTTACCATGACCACTCAAGGCTATACATTTATGACCATTTCTACACACCCATCACACCAAATTATCTCCTGACACATACGATGTGCGCACACCCCTCTGTAACACTCTGTTCACAGCTCAATTTGCCCTCCCTTTCCTCCCTGGCCGGATGTCCCTGTCCGTCTTATTCAGATATATGTATATATGTATATGGGTTTGATCTTCAATTTTACAGTAAAACTCTCTGTCTCTTACTTTTATCTCTTTGGTTTTGTACTAACCCACTTTTATTTTTCCCCTAACCCTAAAGAAAAGAATAGAAAGAATAGCAGTCACTAATATATTCTCCGTGTCTCCCTTTGCCAGACACTTTTATCTCATTTTCCACTTCTTCATATATTCCCAGTACTAGTCAAGATAGCACTATGCAGCGCCGCCTTCCAGCCCCTCTCGGAGCTAGGTTCCCGTCACTCTTATCTCTTATTCACCTCTTAATCCTAATTGCCATATGCAAAGAAAAAGCAAAGAAAGTTTAAGATGGTCCTTAGTAGACCCACGTGCCCCTTTTTACCCCGCCTCGTTCCCTGTCCTAAATTTCCCCCTCTACTCCCTTTATGATCGCTCGCACTCAATACTCACGTGCCCGTCTTGAACCGAGATTCTCCGAAACTGGGTCCGTCCAGGCAGTGCTGCCGTATGCTCAACAGTCAGCCCCGGCTCCGGCGAGCGGTACTCAAAGGGGATTTTTCAACTGGGATCCCGTACCCTCTCTCTGTTGAGTGCGCACTTCTGAGCGTACTGGTCGCCGTTGGCGGGTAGCCTCCCGGAGCCGGCGCACCGTGCGTATCCCTTTTCGACCAGAGATTTTCGTGCCAAAGGGGACGGTAGGGATATGTTGGGAGAAAAATAATAATCACGCTTTCGGGGTCACCACTGAAGGCAAGCGTCCCCAACCAGCACGATCCTCCCTGCAATGAGAGACAATGAAGGACTCTCCCAGGATGGGAATAAGGCCAAGACAAAGTGCGGGTGAGCGTAAATGGGAGTTTATCAATCAGAACAGGGCATGCAAAGAACTCTGCAAACTCCGAGAGCGCTCTGTCTGACAATAGCAAAGACGGGCGTATATATTTACAAAAAACGTCATCAGAACCTACATTCTATAGGGGGCACAAGTTCAATGGGATTGGGTGGCGACGACTAGCTATAGGTGCTGCTGCGATGTGGTTGGCCTTGGCTGGAGGACGTCACTGGTCAGCCTCGTGGGTTGGGCTGGGCCTCGCAGGTCTGCTGGGTTCATCCGGGCGGTGTCGTTGTGCCACTGTGGCCAGTGTCAGAGATGAATGTCTTTTCCTGACTTATTTGCCCTAGGCCATGCACACCGCAGTCATTCAGTTATTGCAATATTATCTTCTTTAGTAAATCTTTCAATAGGTTATTCTACAGGTTAATGCAACACAGGAGGAATGCACCTTGAGAGGGGTTTGATGGCGATTCATCAGTACATGGTTACCAGTGTCCTGTTGACCGGGTACCATAGGTCGCGGGGCTAGGTCTCAGGGCATGGGACAGGCGGTACATGTCTTTTTGTCTTGTTAGAAGTCGTTATGAATGTGCTGCTGTTTGTTGCCATAGTATTGGGTGTCCTAATTTTACAGGGGCCATAAGCCTAAGGTGATCCGGTGGGTTGTGGGGTTTAAGAGAGGGCGCCTTTGGATTTGTGCATTCAGGCGGAGGTTTACTACTGGGCTGTAAATAATGCAGGTGGCGGGCCGTGGCCTTGGGTGCTGCAGAGGGGACTACAAATCTTTGAAGCGGCTCCAGCCTAGTTGGGGGAGGTGGAGCAGCTCGGCGCGGGCATCTGCCCTCTCGTCTGGCAGGCTCCACTGGGTGGGAGGGGGAATGGCCTTGCATAAACTCACAAAGGCATCTTCCTCGTGTGTTGCCGATTTGCGGTGAAAACATCATAAACATTCAAATAACATACAATACTAATTGAGTCATTTCAAAGCTCACAACTTTACATTGCTAATGCCTCTCGAATTTAGCCAGTCCGAGCACATTATTTGTACACTATGTTTTAACAACTACAACATTGTGTTATATGCATATACATTTGCAGTTAGTGAGGTAGTAGTGAGGTTGGTGGAGCACATAGGAAATGACTTGCCACCGTACATGACGGTAGTGGCACATAAGGGGCTTGGATTTACACACATGGAGGGTGCATTCTCGCGTGTTCTTCACATGAGCCCTCAGTATGGTTGCATTTGTCTTTCTTTGCACTCTAGCAGCATTAGTTCGGTTGTGGCGCGGGACCGTGGGGTGTAAGCTTTTCAATGATGCACTTAACAAATAACCCCCGGGACGCTTTTATTATTTGCACACAACTGCAGTGGTGGGGGTGCCTCATTGCTTATGCCATGTGGACATGTATTCTGCCATATCTGTACGTTTTACAAATTTTCTAATCAAAGGGGTTTGTGGAGAAAATGCACGTATTGCAGGTAGTTTTGGCATTAGTATTTGGGAACTTTTGCTTTTATTAAAGGACCATTTTTCAGTTCTCTTTCCACCCAGGCTCTGCTGGCCGGGTCATGCTGGGAGCAGCGATACACTGCGGAAGGTGAAATGTTACAGTGTTGGTATCTTACACTAGCTCATGTCCGTCTCGTTCGTGGGAACGGGCTCACAGCGGATCTGCCAGGGAGCTGCGGCCACAGGGATAATTGAAACTCTCCAAAGGTGGGGGCCGCGCTACAGTGCGCCGAGCTCACACCATCTTTATTAGACAAAATGGTTTCTGGGCCTAGCTAAATTCAATACGTTTGGGCAATGTCTTCAGCAGGTGAGCCATCCACCACCTGGGCCCTGGTGGTAAGGAGGGGACGCCCGATGAGCCATGGCCCTCACCTGGGGAGGGGATGTAGGCAAGGGGGGTCTTTGGACCAATCCTCCCCGACACTAGTCCTGAGGGTGGTGGGTGCTGGTGTTGACTGGGCGGAAGGCCTGGTAGTACTTTAGACTCATGAAGGACCAGGCCACTAGTCTCAGCGGCAGTTGGGAAATTAGCAAGGGAGGAAGGCAAAGAGGTAGGGAAAAGGAGAGTTATGAGAAGTTTACCGGAAAGGAGGTCTGTCTCAAGTCAGAGGGGCAGGGAGGCTGTTCCAAACGGTGTAACCAGCCGAAGATAGAGACCTACTCCCCACTCTTTGCTTGGAGAAGCGTTTGATCAGCAGAGAGTCGGAGCTAGAAGAGAAGAGGGATCTAGCAGGGAGGTATTTAGGGAGAGAATGTTGGAGATAGTGGGGTGCCAGGCCCCAGAACGCCTTGTGGATAATGCAGAGGGTCTTGAATTTGATCCTTGCAGCCACCAGGAGCCAATGGAGTGATTTTAGGGCTGGGGTGTTACGGACCCTGGACTTGAGGCCAATTATAAGTCTTGCACCCCTATTCTGGATTAGTTGAAGGGGGCAAAGGGAGGAAAGGGGCAGATTGAGGACGAGGATGTTGCAGTAGTTCAGCCTAGAGAGGACCAGACCTTTGGAGATATTGAGCTTCTGGATGAAGGAGAGAGAGAGGAGTCGAAGATGATTCCAAGGTTTTTTGACTCACTAGTTGGTGAGGGTAGAGGGCCCAAGTAGGGTGACCAGAGAGCAGAAGGGAAACAGGGCGTAGGTGTCCCTATAACAGGGTGCAGGTGTCCCAAACATTCAATGTTCATGTCTTACAATCATTGGTTTAAAGGTATACAATTCATAACAATAACATTTCTTTTTCCCCTAGAAATCATCCTTATCAGTTTAAGTTATTTTATATACAGAAGTAGCAGCTATGGTAAGCAGGGTATAAGGACCATTTAAAATTCTGTACAAAAAGTGACTTGTGTGCAAAGACTCATGATTGTATTATTTTAGGTATTTAAAAAACAAACTTATATACCTATTTGTACCAACTTGAGTTGGGAAGATGTGTGGTCAAGTACCTATAGTTCAGGCTAGGCTTAAATTGTATCTTTACCACTTAACCGAAGGGTGTATGTAATCCTGGGCAAATCATTTCATCTCACAGTCTGTTTCCTGCCAAACTTAGGTGCGCCTTGAAGTGATTAAGTTTGCAGTATGAGCTATTCAAAAAAAGCTGCACTCATGGTTTAACAGATGGGCAGCGCGGGGGTCAGGTCCTGCAAAGGAGACGCGCACACATCTTTTTTGGGAAAATATAGGGCCACATTTATTGATCGAAGTTGTGACATTCAACAGCAAAGAAAAGTAAACTTGTCAAGCAAGAAGTCATCATGGATATTTGCATATTATAAACAGTATATACCAGACAATGATGTATAGGAGGTGGCAAGGGAGCGGTGGCCCCTCCTCCCTTCCACATACAACCATGAGCGATAACAGGAGGCTGGAAACCCCTCAACATGCACTGTCTATGTCCTGATCCCACTCTCTCCTGCATGCTAGTACTCCCACACACCCTCAAAATGTGCTCTGAAATTGCAACAGGAAATAAAATGTTGTGCTTCAAAATGTCATTTTCTAAGAAACTAATGTTCCTATTCCTTGCTTCAATATTTATCGAGGAGGAGGGGGCTGTCTTTCACAACAAGATGGCTAGACCACAAGCTACTCCTCTGTGGCCTCCCGGGAGTAGCCACAGTATTCAGGGAGGTATTGTTGAGCACACACCATCTTAGATTGAATAAGGACTGGGTGCCTCATTGCTCAGCCCCTGCAGAATTCTTCCCAGCCAGCCCAAGAAGGGGGTATGGTGGGATAGATGTGAGCGGTTGTAAATAGGAATGGTGGTCGGGGGGAGCTCATGGAAGGTGATAGGGGGGGTGAAAGGTGAAGGAGGAGTGGGTAGGAAGGGGAGAGCAGATTGGAAGGGAAGATAGGTAGATTGATATTGCCACACCATTGTTTCTGCTTAACCTTTGCTCTGTACTGTTTTGTTATAGCTCAGTTATAGCATTATGTTGAAAAAAGGTACAAAACATTTGCCTTAGGTCATGATTCATTGGGATTCATCTCTCAGACTCTTGTTAAGGGTTCTGCAGTGTACAGCTTTACTTTTTCATGCTTTGGCAATCGATTTCCGTATGGAGATGTGGGAGCGTATGGAAGAGGAAGTGAGTAGCGAATGGAAGGTGAAAGTAGTGATGGAGTTTATGGAAGGAAATAAAGGAGCAAATGGAGGAAGAGGGCAGAAAACTTTGGAAGGGGTATTGCAGAGCCTGTGATTCTGCAAGGGATGTGCCAGTGGAAGGCGAGAGCAGTTGAACAAATTGAGTGAACCTGGGCAAATCACCTCATGTCAGCAAACCCTGGTGGGGTGAACAGGCTGCTTCCAGCCAGAGTCATACCCCTAAACATACAGCTCCAATAGTAGACAAAGACAACTTAAGCACATGTAACATTAGTTGCATTTGTGACAGCCATTAACTGCTCTCGTCCTAAGTGGCACACCCATCACCCACCTACCCGGGCCATATGTCAGGCTTGCCCAAGAATCTCTTTGCCTTAAATCTGCCACGCAGTGCAATTTTAACAAGCATCTTGACCAGACATTCAAGTGATATGACATGATAGGTTATTTTATAACACATTTAATACCCAGAGGTTTCTAAGCGCAGAACCAGGGATCAGACCTGTGTTGCTCTGCATCGTCTTGCTTTCAAGACGAGCTCATTGTCCCTGAGCTTTCCTCTCAAGACTGTAGTCTTGCGGGCAAATCTGTCAACCCTGGTCCTAACAACCTGAGTTTGAATCCAGGCTTTTGCACCTCATAAAGCAGTCGAACAGACTAAACCAATGTGAGGGTGCAAATGGATTTTTCCAGATCCAGGAAGACTTTTTGTTGCTGTGTCATGGATCGGAGAAATCTGGCTTCAAAGAAGAACTTTTTTAGGGTACTCGTACGGAAGTTGCGCCCCCCCTGCTTACAAACCTGGCCCATCCAGATACAAATTCCTGAAGCCGGGCCTATCACCCACAAGCTGTGTGTCCCTCCTCCCATGGCAACTCCTCCCTAGCTGTACTCTTGTCCCTAAAATATTAAACTAAAAATATCCTATAAAATATGACTGGTGTCTGAAGCATACTATTCTCAGGAAACAAGGCTGAAAACTGCTTCATTATGTGAAGCAAAGTTGAATCTAGAATTGTATAATTTAAATGACCAGCTCATGTTACTTCAAGAGTCTTACACAACTTCACTGCGCAATGTAAGTGTGTACCTCTGCTTCAACAAAACATGTTTAAGAAAGTTACCTTGCATGAAAACTCAAATCGTTAATTTGCACCACACACTTTTATTTATTTATTTCATTTCTTATAAGTGGCTGCATGCCTGTAGGCCTCAGACTTGAATCATAGCTGCAGCCTGAAGTGCCCTGCTACATCCTCTGATGTTTTCGGTGGGTGTCATTTATCCTGGCATAGCAAGTATACAGGATAGCTCAGCAGCAGTGTGCTCGCCTTGGAAGCAAGGCGACACGAAGCACCACAAGTTCGATCCCCGAGTCCGCGCTTAGAAACCTCTGGGTATTAAGCGCGTTATAAATAACCTATCGTATCATAATACGCAATTGGAATTGCCCTAGTGTGGTGTCAGGTCCTGCTGAAGGGATGGTGTGGCAGACATCTATATTAGTACCTTACAAGGTGGGTGCGGCGTATGGCCCTATGGGGCACAGGATCTCCTGATGAGCACATGCATCACATGCTGCAGTGAAGTGACTGCTCCTGAGTATGTGAGTGATCTGACATCGGAAGTAGTACAGTGTAAGGTTATCCACTGCAGACATACTTGTGAATCCAATGGCTTATTATCCAAAATGCAGTATTTCAACCTATTTTGTAAAAATACTATTCTCTTGGGGAACCTTCACCAACTGCGGGTCCATATGAATGCAACCCCCATTGCCCGAATGAGTTTCTCACCCCCTATGTGGGGTATTGACTATCGTGACTTTATTATTGCACATGAAACCACCTATTATTCAGGAAACTACTCAAAACCTGGCTCTTCACGTCATAACTAGAAAGACTGGCCACAGGGGCACCGACATAACTAAAAACATCAATGAACGTAGAGCGACCGCGATACGCACCGATCAATCAATGGGAAAAGCTGAGTTAAATATCCCACGGCATACTAAAGGACCTAACGGGAGACAGTCGCAATACGACCAAAGACAGTAAACATAGCAAACTAAGACAGAAAGACTAGAACGAATCATCAAGGGGACCAGGACCTAACTATGACCTTCCCCAATAGCCCTTAGAACAAAACATAGAGAGGACAAGAAATCACTGCACCACGGGCCAATGCAATGGGTGAGAAACAGAATGTTTCATCACTACACACGGTCCACCAATACAAAGCAGGAAGCACAATGCCCCACCACACAAAACTACAACTAAACAACAGTCCCAAGGATGTTCACCACACGGAAATTAAATAACCATTCGGGAGAGAAGGATACGAACGTCTGAATATACACGCTCACCAAGACGGATCCACTAGGACAACACTTCAACACGACCCCGACCGTGAACCACCCAAAGCCTTAACCGACCAGGGTCACACTAGATCACCTGAGAATAGATATCACCCACCCAGTCCCACACCTGAAGATTAGGTTCAGACGCACCCACCAATCCAAACTATACTCAATAAAATACAGTTGGATCAGCGCAACACCACCAAATCGAGACGGCCTACGACGAACCAACAACATCCGAATCCACAGGTATACAACTCTAATGGAAACATAAGTACCTGAACCAGGATACAGACCCCACTAACCCAACCCTCAATCTTCTGCATACTTAAACCCATGCAAAACCACACAACCATCTCTCTCCCAGCAATCCGCACACACTTTACCACACCGCACCAACAAATAAAGCTTCACCCACAGCACTTGAGGCCTTCACCCGATCTGATACTAGCACCAAAGCACAGCACTCTGTGTACACTGAGCTGAAGCTGCCAACAGCACACCACTTCTCCCACTCTTCTTCTCCCCTCCTCCCGACTAACCCTACCCCACCCTTTCTGTTTACAGATCCGCCAGAGCGCCTGGGGACCAATTGCGTTGGTGACGGTGCGCTATACAAGTACCGCTAACATAACATAACATGCAAACATCATTCTATGAATTAACTTCAGTGTGCTCCTGGTGCGTGGCATGTGTTGCTTTTCCACCGAGCCCCTGAGGTAAACCAACTGGAGAACAACTTCAAAATACAGGTACACTCTCAGATCAAGGAACCCTTTCCCTATCACCCTCTTTCAGGAACTCGAGGGGTGGGGGGGCATACAATGAATAATGAAAAGCACAAGAAGGCGCGGGGAGGGGCGTCAGACCTGTGAACGGCTGCCTCTGGTGGCGGCATACATCGTGCTGGCTTGAATGACACATGCAGTGTCTGTCTAAGCCTCAGGGGGGCAGGCAAGCGTGCTTCTGGCCTGAGGCGGCCCTGAAAGCATGTGCTTAAGAAATAGGAAAATGATGAACTAATGCAACATTCATTTGAGTAGTAGTAGCCTGGGTGCTCTGTCCCACTAGGGTGGTGGTTTGGTGCATTATAAATGCCGTCTAACATTAGGCCCGCAGAGCTCAGCTTTTCTAAGTCCCACAGAGCACATTCGTCGCACCCCGGACTATTGACCTGGGCTCTCCACCCAGGCCCTTGCTCCGAGTAAAAGCCCTGACTTGTCGCAAGCTGCTCGTTGTCCTACTAAGCAGCCCCGCCCACATTGCTCAGACCCCGCACGCCTCTCTATTCACCCCTCCCGCTACACACTGGATGCCACGATGCCGTCACTGAACACGGTCCACAGGAGCGGCCGGGACTTCGGAATCTGGGAGTCTATGTCGCCTGCGTGGAACTTGGACCATCGCACTGCACCCATGCTAACCCGCGAGCTCCAAGCAGGCGCGCACTGTCCTCACAACACAGCCAATAGATTCTGCGACTCTGCAATAGTCTCTGCTAGCCTGGGCAAATAAACCTGCCTCACTCTCTCGCCCTCCCCTGCTCTCTCTACCTTTCTCACTCTCTCTGTCTCCCCCACTCGCTCTCTCTCTCTCTCTCTCTCTCTCTCTTTCTCTCTCTCTACCTCTCCCACTCCCTATCTCCCTCTCCCTCTATCTCCCACTCTCTACCTCTCTCTCCATCTCTCTCTACCTCTCTCTCTACCTCTCTCAATCTACCCCCTCTCTCTTCCTTTCTCGCTCTCTCTCTCTACCTCTCTCTCTACCTCTCTTTCTACCTCTCTCTCTCTCTCTCTACCTCTCACTCTATCCCTCTCTTCATCTCTCGCCCTCTCTCTCTACCTACCTCTATCTCTACCTCTCTACCTCTCTCTACCTCTCCCACTCTCTCCCAACCTCTCTCCCACTCTACCTCTCTCTCTACCTCGCTCCCCCTACCTCTCTCTCTACCTCTCTTTCTACCTCTCTCTACCTTTCTCTCTACCCCTCTCCCTCTCCCTCTCTCTGCCCCTCTCTCTCGCTCTCCGCCTCTCTCTCTACCTCTCTATTAACCTCTCTCTACCTCTTTCCCTCTACCTCTGTCTGCCCCCCTCTCTCTCCCACTTTCTCTCTACCTCTCTCTCTACCTCTCTCTTCCTCCCTTTCTCTACCCCTTTCTCCCACTCTCTCTCTACCTCTCTACCTCTCTCTCTCACTACCTCTCATTCTCGCTCTATCTACCACTTTCTACCCATCTACCTCTCTCTCTACCCCTCTCTACCCCTCTCTCTACCTCTCTCTCTATCTACCTCTCTCTACCTCTCTCTACCCCCCTTTCTACCCCTCTCGCTCCACCCCACTCTCTACCTCTCTCTCTACCTCACTCTAGCTCTATCTACCTCTCTCTACCCCTCTCTCTCTCTCACTACCTTTCCTTCTCGCTCTATCTACCACTTTCTACCCCTCTCTATCTACCTTTCTCTACCCTTCTCTCTACCTCTCTATCTACCTCTCTCTACCTCTCTCTACCCCCTTTCTACCCCTCTCTCTCCACCTCACTCTCTACCTCTCTCTCTACCTCACTCTCTAGCTCTATCTACCTCTCTCTACCCCTCTCTCTACCTCTTTCCCTCTACCTTTGTCTTCCCCTCTCTCTCCCACTCTCTCTCTACCTCTCTCTCTCCCACTCTCTCTACCTCTCCCTCTACCTCTCACTCTATCCCTCTCTCTTCATCTCTCTCTCCCTCTCTCTACCTCTCTCTACCTCTCTCTATCACTATCTACCTCTCTACCTCTCTCTACCTCTCCCACTCTCTCTCAACCTCTATCCCACTCTACCTCTCTCTACTTCTCTCCCCCTACCTCTCTCTTTCTACCTCTCACACTCTCTACCTCTCTCTACCTTTCTCTCTACCCCTCTCCCTCTCCCTCTGTCTGCCCCATCTCTCGCTCACCGCCTCTCTCTCTACCTCTCTATTAACCTCTACCTCTTTCCCTCCACCTCTATCTGCCCCTCTCTCTCTCTCTCCCACTCTCTCTCTACCTCTCTCTCGCCCACTCTCTCTCTACCTCTCTCTCTACCTCTCTTTCTCTACCCCTCTCTCCCACTCTCTCTCCCACTCTCTCTCTACCTCTCTCTCTCACTACCTCTCATTCTCGCTCTCTCTACCACTTTCTACCCCTCTCTCTCTACCTCTCTCTCTCTACCCCTCTCTCTACCTACCTCTCTCTACCTCTCTCTACCCCCTTTCTACCTCTCTCTCTCCACCCCACTCTCTACCTCTCTCTCACTACCTCTCCTCGCTCTCTCTACCACGTTCTACCCCTCTCTCTCTACCTCTCTCTCTCTACCTCTCTCTCTACCCCTCTCTCTACCTCTCCCTATCTACCTCTCTCTACCCCCTTTCTACCCCTCTCTCTCCACCCCACTCTCTACCTCTCTCTCTCTACCTCTATCTACCTCTCTCTACCCCTCTCTCTACCTCTTTCCCTCTACCTCCGTTTGCCCCCCTCTCTCTCTCCCACTATCTCTACCTCTCTCTCTCCCACTCTCTCTCTACCTCTCTCTACCTCTCTTTCTCTACCCCTCTCTCCCACTCTCTCTCTCTACCTCTCTCTCACTACCTCTCCTTCTCGATCTATCTACCACTTTCTACCCCTCTCTCTCTCTACCTCTCTCTATCCCTCTCTCTACCCCCCTCTCTACCTCTCTCTCTACCTCTCTCTCTCTTCCTCTCTCTATCACTATCTACCTCTCTACCTCTCTCTACCTCTCCCACTCTCTCTCAACCTCTATCCCACTCTACCTCTCTCTCTACCTCTCTCTCTACCTCGTTCCCCTACCTCTCTACCTCTCTCTTTCTACCTCTCACTCTCTCTCTACCTCTCTCTACCTTTCTCTCTACCCCTCTCCCTCTGTCTGCCCCTCTCTCTCGCTCTCCGCCTCTCTCTCTATATCTCTATTAACCTCCCTCTACCTATTTCCCTCCACCTGTCTGCCCCTCTCTCTCTCCCACTCTCTCTCTACCTCTCTCTCTCCCACTCTCTCTCTACCTCTCTCTCTCCCTCTCTCTACCTCTCTCTCTACCTCTCTCTCTCTACCACTTTCTACCCCTCTCTCTGTACCTCTCTCTCTCTACCCCTCTCTCTACCCCTCCCTCTACCTACCTCTCTCTACCTCTCTCTACCCCCTTTCAACCCTCCCTCTCCACCCCACTCTCCACCTCTCTCTCTAGCTCTATCTACCTCTCTCTACCTCTCTCTCTACCTCTCTCTCACTACCTCTCCTTCTCGCTCTCTCTACCACGTTCTACCCCTCTCTCTCTCTATCTCTCTCTCTCTACCCCTCTCCCTACCCCTCTCTCTACCTCTATCTACCTCTCTCTACCTCTCTCTACCCCCTTTCTACCCCTCTCTCTCTCCACCCCACTCTCTACCTCTCTCTCTACCTCTCTCTACCCCTCTCTCTACCTCTTTCCCTCTACCTCCGTCTGCCCCTCTCTCTCTCCCACTCACTCTCTACCTCTCTCTCTCCCACTCTCTCTCTACCTCTCTCTCTACCTCTCTTTCTCTACCCCTCTCTCCCACTCTCTCTCTACCTCTCTCTCACTACCTCTCCTTCTCGATCTATCTACCACTTTCTACCCCTCTCTCTCTCTACCCCTCTCTCTACCTCTCTCTACCTCTCTCTCTACCTGTATCTCTCTACCTCTCTCTCTCTACCCCTCTCTCTCTACCTCTCTCTCTAGCTCTCTCTAGCTCTCTCTATCTACCCCTCTCACTACCCCCTCTGTACCCCCTATCTCTCTACCCCACTCTCTCTAACTCTCTACAGCGTTATGCCCTTGTTAAGTTGGCCTATGTCAGTTTAACTACTAAGAAGATTCGACAGGCAAAACAAATTACTATGTTAATTCATAGTTTTGTTTTGAGCTATGCCGGGTACTCCTTGCGTGGTATATTAATGCTATACTCTCAGTGGTTAATTCCCATGGTAGCGTATGGCCTTGAGGGACTGACGATCAAACATCTTGAATGGCTGAACCAGAGAGAAGGTTATTTCTGGAATACTGTTTTACGCCTTCCTTGAACTTGCCCAATTCAGTATATTGGAACAGAATTGGGTCTGACCTCTTTAAAGAGTACTGTGTTACAGCAACGTGGTCTCTCTGTTTTGAAATCCTTATGTCACCCAGAGAGCATGATTCAATGCATTATTACTACTGATATTGCTCATTTACACAACTCGAAAAAAATCGAAACCCTATGATCTACAATGCAGAGCTCTTTTTGATGATCTAAATTGGACCATTGACATGTCTGGCACTGGGAACTTGAATTATTCTTAAAAACCTATTTTCCATTAATAGGAATATAAATGCTTGGTTTACAATTACGCCTGTACAGGGTATGGCAAGGATAGCGTCTAGTTGCTTCTACATGGGTCTTGTCCTGCGCAGAGCAGGCAGTGCAGGAGTTGTGAGTGCTGTAAATAATGTGAATAAATATTTGCATTTGGGTGGTGTAACCCCCAATAGTTTAAGTAATTGATAGGGTAGAATGGGGTCGATCAGTGGCCCCTCTCCAAATGAAAGTCAAGGTCCACTGGCTCCCGGTTGCTGCACAGATTAAATTCAAATCCCTCTGTATCATCCACATGGGTGCCTGGGCCCGGGGACCACACTATCTTCAACTTTATCTCACTAAATACTCTCCTTCTAGATCTTTACGTTCCTCTGGTACAAACTCTCTGTGTGTAAAGCGTTTCGCTAAACAGAGTATAGGTGGTCGATCACTGTCCTCCGCTTGCTCCCTCCTATGGAGCAGCCTCCCCCTCTCTCTGCGCCTTGAGCAGGACTTCCTTATATTCAGGAAGCTCCTCAAGACTTTCCTCTTTACCTCCTCCTTCCCTTCATCTCTCCTCTGGTAATTTGAACTGCTGCTGTGATTGGTTTCCTGGTCCCTCATGCGTCCTCGGGGCCCCTGACCTCCGACACTCAATCGTCCCAGCTCCTATCTACCCTGAGCACTTGCTCTTGCACTCCCTCCACCTTGGAGGCTCGCACTTACCTATCACGGCCCAAGGCCTTGTAGCACTCTCCTCACCATGCACTTCTACCATGCACTTATCTGTGGCTCACCCACGGAGCACGAACACTTTAGCACTTCCCCCTTCCCTCTTCCTTGCTGCACTTGCACATTCTGAATACTCACAAGGCATAGTAGGTTTGTCGTTTTCCCCCTTTTCCCCCTTTATCCCCCCTACTGTTTATAAATGTTTAGTGTTTATTAATATGTTCCACACCATGTTCCCTCCCTTTGCCCCCTGGGCGCTTTGGAACAGTATTCACTTGCTGTATAGGAGTCAAACAAGTGAACAATAAATAAATAAATTGAGATGGTCCTGCCATTTTACACGCGGCCCAATATAACAGCAGAACCCTGGAGGCCACCAGATTGCAAACCAAGAACTGCAACAAGAAAACTCTCAGCCAGCAACAACGCTAAGAACATAGAGGGCCTGGTTCATGGAACGTTTTCCTATGGGATTGCACCATTATGAAACACTTCCATGAACCAGGCCCCGAATAACAATGCACCTGGCCTCTGACTGGTGCCCCCTCTCCTGAGATTCAGAAAAAAAGCTGAAGAAGCATCGCATCATTAAACATCTCATGAACCAATGATCTTCAAAAACTCCCTATCCTAGACCTGATGCATCTTTCTCTGCCCAACCTGTATCTCCTGCCTGAACCCCTCTGTATCCCTCTCTCCAGGCCCTACCAGCTGCCTCCTCAGTAGTCTAACCTCCTAACTCTATCCACATGGCCCCTTCCTATTTCTGTATACCTTTATTCTAATGTGCACCATTGCTAGCTGTGGGCTACATAAAACTCAAAACATGCATACACTATTTAGTTGAAAATGTTCCTCCAGACCAAAGCATTTTATTGAACTGATTATACATGATTAGTACAGGTGTTAACATTAGGATTTGTTGACCAAGAGCAGAAACCAGCTCCTGGGTATGCCTGGCCTATGTCTGGAGAACCAGGTGCTAGTGCATAGCGCGTGAGATGCAAACACACTTTTTGCACAAGAAACACTTGTGAACAGGCACCTTATGAATGCCATATCATATCATATCATATGTAATCTAATATGCTTTAAACATCCCTTGGGTATGTCCTTAGACAGAGGAGCTCGCCCTTACGCCTTGCACTACTTTGAAAGGTGTGGCCTCTGGGAGCTCCATGGCAGAACCTCAGCTATGTCAATGAATTCAGGCGGCTGTTAATATTGACATGGCTTGACTTTCATTTTATCATGGCCTGGTCGTGAGCAGTAACATTATTACCTGTGCTAGGGCCTTTCATCTTTTTCAGTTGAAATGGGTCCGCCATTCAACCCGACACTGAAAATTAAATCTTGATAGCTTTTCTTTAGTGAACATTGTCTTTCTTAGTTCTGCCGTTCAGAGCCCAATTACCCTCTCCCTTGATAATCTGCATTACGCAGCCACTCCCTCCCTCCGTATGATTGTGCCACATAATGAAGCGATAAATTGATGCTTTGGCATGCGCATATTGCCTGGGCGAGCTTTAGTCCTCACAAACCAAAGGCTGTGTCAATTTAAATGTGTATTGTCTGGCACCTCTGAAAAGAGCGCCAATATCACTGACATGTTTATCCCTGTTCTCAGCACTATTGTGCAGGCAGCAAATCAACTTTCAGACGAATGAATTTCAAGGTGGGGCTCAGGTTATGCAACCTCAATTATAAAACCAGGGAAATCGCCCTTTGCCATTTGCATTACTATAAACACGCTCCATTATAATTAAGCCTCCTTATATTCACACATAAATACAGACAGAAATAAATCTGCTATCCGTCTGTGTTTATTCATAGAAATGGAAAAAACAGAAAAGATGTCTTTCTGCTTGGTTCACAATGCCGGCAATAATGCATATTACAATTACATGCAATTGTATGGAAGACTGAGGCTGTATTGACTGTATGAAAGTTTCTGGCAACAGATAGCTTTGATCAGCGGCAATCACATTTGTTGTTATGGTAACACTGGAGCTGACATCGATGTGTAAAAACTCGTTATGCAGTGATTATAACGAATCACAGAATAACTAATCCAATTGTAACGAATCGAAAATAACAAATTCCAAAATAACGATTTGGAAAAAAAAAACCTAAAAAAGGGGTTGGGAGTGGGAATAGTGGTTTTTGGGGTGGAGGAAAAGGACGAGGAACCAAAAAAAGGTGGCTTTGGGTGGGTGAACCCCCCCAAAAAGTACAAAAAAAGGAATTTGTTATTTTGGAATTCGTTTTATGGTATAAGTTGTAATGGGAGTTATTTGGATTCGATAAAATCACATACTCAGTTCCATATCTCTCTGTGTTGTAATAAATGTATTTTTTCCTTACTGGTTGCAAATTATCTTTTTTGTATCAAAAAGAATAAATGTGGATACACACAGAAAAAATGGGCAAAAAAATATGCATAAATACAGATGGAAGTTACAGAAAAATATATACCATAAAACCGAGAGCCCTAATTATAATCGATGCACCACACAGAAGCCTCCCCCAAACTATGCTGCTCTGAATTCCTTATGATATATTGATTGTGTGATCACATATGTGCTCCAGAGATTCCAAACGATACGATCTGCCCTATGGTGCACCATCTGCGACTGATTGTTACTATGCCAAATCACAACTGTAGTAGTTGCAAATCCTTGTTACCAGTTCATGGCATAGTGTGCCTCCAACGTTGCCATTTTTCCACTGCCTTTTTTCATTTGAAACGTTTAACTACATTGGATCAGTGCATTTCTGTTCTTAACATGCACAGGCAGGATTTCCCAACTTCAGGGAAGGTGACCTGTGAGGAATTGCCATCTGGCAAGGGCATAGAAGCCATGGCTTTTTCCCTTTAATTGAATAATGCAATGATGCGGGTAATTCAGCCTCAGAGAGGGGGATCTGCTAACCAGACCCCCTTTCATAAGCTCCATGCCAAAGGCTTAGTGACATGTGCCCTGCTGCATCAGTCTCCTGATCTGTAGCGCCTGCTCCCATGTGGCACAGAGCCGGTTCAGAGGGCCCAGGTGCCCTTTTGACAGCTGCTGTGACAGCCAAGTCACTTCAGCGCAGAGGCTGCCTCTCTGCTCCAAAACCACAAAGTCATGAGGAATTGCTGTTCTGGTGGAAATTTAATCTTTAAACATAGAGCCATGTCTAAGTTTAGTGCATGGTGGATAGCAATTCAGATAACTATAAGAAAGCCGCATTAGATTGATATACACGCATCCACACTGTGAGCACAGGTCAGCTGTGGAAGGATTTTCTGTACTCTGGTCAGTCAGGTGGCCCTGCCAGCCTGCAGGGCTGATAACTGAATGACTGTGCCCCTCATTTGATCCTTTGTGAGGCCTGGTATCACCTCTCTCGAGCAGGACAGCCTCCCAGCCAGGGACGTATTTACAATAAGACCGACTACGCTCAGGCATACAACGCCAGATTGCAAAAGGGTGGCATATTTTAATGTGAATTCAGTGGGGCGTTACATCTTTATATGTATTACATGTTTGTAAAACATGTTTCTTTAATGCACTTTTTTTGCCGTTGTGCTGTTTAAAAGCACTTCTCCAATCAAGTGCATGACGCTGCCTGTCATGTGATTTGACAGTGCGTGATATCACGTGATCTCACGGCACAGGGTTTCACATTCGGCACACAACGGTGAAGCAGCAGCAAACAGCCTCCTGTTGCGTGCTCAATGCGAGGAGTGCTTACCATAGCCTGCAGTGCAGATCAAAAACACAGACACACACTTACTAGTGAGAAGAACAAGTTACTTACCAACTGGTAACGTTCTTTCGATTGGATGTTCCTCCAACATATTCCTCATCTTAGATGTATTCCATTCAGCTTTGCTGCTCTTCGGAAAAGAATTTCGGCAGAGGGAGCTGTGCGTCGATGTTGTCGAGTCGATGGTCCCTCGAAGGCCTCCGTTGAGGGTGACATTATCGGGTATATAAGTAGCATGTGCGGCGCCCGTTGGCCTCAGTTCTGTTTTTCCCCCTTTTATCTTTGATCTTGTACTGTGGAGAATGCGCCGGCAGACAGGTATCAGCCTTGCGAGATTTGAGTTGGCAATAACCCGGAAAAATCTACAGAGGGGTAGGCTGGGAGGGCGATGAGGAATGCGTTGGAGGAACATCCAATCGAAAGAACGTTACCAGTTGGTAAGTAAATTGTTCTTCGAGTGGATTGTGTCCTCCAACATATTCCTCATCTTAGAGAGACTCCCAAAGCAGTATGTATAATTTCTCTGGAGGAGGGGGTTAGATTTTTCAATGCCCTTAGATGGCGGAATAAAGCACTGCTTTTCCAAAAGTCAGTTCCTTAGACTGGGAAGCATCCAGGCTATAGAATCTTGAAAAGGTGTGTAGTGAAGTCCAAGTTGCTGCTTCACAAATAGACCTTATTGGAACACCTCTTTGAAAGGCTGTCGAAGAGGCGATGCCTCTGGTGGAATGAGCCCTTAACCCTTCTGGTGGGTCTTTTTGTGCTAGTCTGTAGCATTCTGAAATGCAAATCACAATCCAGCGTGAAATTGTCTGTTTTGTCACCGATTGACCCAGTTTCCTTCTTGTGTAACCTATAAACAGCTGGTTGTCCACTCTAAGTCTGGAAAGTCTAGAGATGTAAAAGCTTAAAGCTCTTTTTGGATCCAACCTGTGCAATCTTTCCTCCTCCTTAGTAGGATGGGGTGGAGGATAGAATGCGGGTAAAACAATTTTCTGACTTAAATGAAAATCAGATATTACTTTGGTTAAAAATGATGGTTTAACCCTCAACACAACTCTGTCCTTATGGAACACAGTATAGGGTGGCCCAGAAGACAGTGCCTGCAATTCGCTCACTCTTCTTGCAGATGTTAAAGCAACTAAGAAAGCAGTTTTCCATGTTAATAATCTTAATGGACACGTGTGCATAGGCTCAAAAGGAGCACACATTAAGAATTTTAGGACTAAATTGAGATCCCAAATCGGTACTTGAAATGGGTGAGGAGGAAACACATTAGTGAGTCCTTTTAAGAATTGTATTAGCAAAGGAATTTTGAAGTAGGAGCATTCTTCCGACGAGCGCTTGAAAATGGAAAGCGCCGCAAGGTAACCTTTTATTGTTCCAATATTCAGACCTCTATGTGCTAGGGTCAGAAGGAAAGATAGAACTTCCGGAATAGAACATAGAAAAGGATCGACATTCTTTTCTCTGCACCAGTTGCAAAACATTTTCCAACGGCAACGGTATAGAGACTTTGTTGCTGGCCTTCTTGCCGAAAGCAACACCTCCATAACATCATCTGGAAGGTTCCGATCCCTGTATCTCAGCCTTTCAGATACCAAGCATGAAGGTTGAGCGTTTTGACCTCTGGATGGAGAACCTGACCCTCCATTTGAGAGAGAAGGTTATCTCTCTGAGGAAGACGTACTGGAGGACAGATGGCAATGTCTAGATGGACCGGGTACCACGTTCTCCTGGCTCAATCCGGGGCAATTAGGATCATGCGGCTCCTGAAGCGCCTCAGCCTCCTGATGACCTGAGAAATTACGGGAATCGGAGGGAGCGCATACAATAGTGGGAAATTCCACTCCACCACGAACGTGTCCCCCAGACTCCTCTCGGGGGAAATTCCCTTGAGCAATACCTTTCGCATTTTCGGTTGATACCAGTTGCAAATAGGTCTGCTTGAGGGGTTCCCCAAAGGGAGAAGATCTCTTGAATGACTTCCTGAGCCAGTTCCCATTCGTGGAACACCGTGCTCTGCCTGTTCAGAGCATCTGCCGTCATATTCTCTTCCCCGGCTAGATGAATTGCCGTTAAAGAGATTCCCTCGTGAATTGCCCAATACCAGAGCTGCATTGCCTCTCTGAACAGAGGTAGTGACCCCACACCTCCTCTTTTGTTTAGGTAATGCATGGCCACTGTGTTGTCTGTCATTATCAGGACATTCTTTCCCCTGACAGATGGCAGGAAGGCCTTCAGCGCTAGTCTGATTGTCCTCAGCTCTAAAAGGTTGATGTGTAGTTTGGACTCCGATGGAGACCAACGACCGTTGATTGTCAAATCGTTGGCATGAGCTCCCCACCATATGAGTGAGGCGTCCGTCACTACTGTGATCTCCAGCCATGGTTGCCAAAAAGGTTCTCCTTTTAGGATGTTCTCTGTACAGATCCACCATAGAAGATCTTGTCGGACCTTGTTCGGAATCTGAAGAAGATCCGTCATTTGACCCGAGAACTGGGACCACTGAGTCTTTAGAGCCCATTTAAGGGATCTCATCCTCAAGCGTGCCTCTGGCACCCGGAAGATGCAGGATGCCATGAGGCCGAGCAACCTTAAAAAGTCGTAAGCCTGGAGACTTTTGGCATTTTGGAATTTGGAAATCATCTGAAGAATGTCTTGAGCCCTCGACTTGGGAGGCGAGCTCTTTCCCAAGGATGTGTCTAATACAGCTCCTATGTACTGAAGCTGTTGGGAAGGTGTAATTTGCGACTTCTTGAAATTGAGGGAGAAGCCCAGTCTGTGGAGGAAGTGGCAGGTGACTTTCAGATGATGCAGTGCTTGCTCGGCAGAACGCGCTCTGATCAACCTATCGTCCAGGTAGGGGTAGACATGAATCCCCCCTCTCCTGAGGTGCGCTGCCACCACTACCATTAACTTGGTGAAGACCCTCGGGGCGGAGGTCAATCCGAATGACAGGACTCGAAACTGATAGTGTGAGTCGCCAACTACGAACCTCAGGTATTTTCTGTGCTTGAGATGAATCGGCACATGAAAATAAGCATCCTGGAGGTCCAATGACACCAACCAGTCCTGAAGTTGAAGGGCCTGAAGGATCTGAGAAAGGGTAACCATCTTGAACTTGTCCTTCCTGAGGAACTTGTTCAAGTTTCTTAAGTCCAAGATGGGTCTCAGTCCTCTGTCCTTTTTGGGGATCAAAAAATACGGGGAGTACCATCCCTTGTTCTTCTCCGCTGCAGGTACTGGTTCTATAGCACCTTTCTTCAGTAGGGTTAGAACTTCCTGCTGTAGGAGTGGGTTCGAAGACTTCAACGGGTGTCTCCCTAGTGGATTGCTTTGAGGTTGCGTTAGAAAAGGAAGGTAGTAGCCTTGGGCTATTATTTCTAGAGCCCAAACATCTGAAGTAATGGCACCCGTAGGAGGCAGGCTGTGACAGCCTGCCTCCTACGGGTGTTTTGTGATGCAAGTCCTCAAAGTGGTTTTGTGGCGGTTGTTGCAGCCGCTGATGGCAGAGAGGCTGCAGCTGGAGCTGGCTTTGCACTTTTTCCTCGTCCACCGCAAGTGTCCTTTTTCTGGCCCCTTTGACTGGCCATTCCTCTCGCCTTTCCATATGAGGAGTAGTAACGATAGGATCGCCCCCTCCACAATTGTCCTTGCGCACGAAAAGGCTGAGGTTGCCTAATAGCAGCTCCTAAAGATTTGGCAGCTGCTTTTGAGGTCTGCAACCTCTCAAGGCTCTCGTCAGCCTTGTTGCCAAAAAGGTGAGACCCGTCAAAAGGCATGTTCAGAAGGCGGTTCTGTACGTCCGGTGCAAAACCCGACTTCCGTAACCACGCAAATCTGCGCATTACCGTGCTAGTGCGCATGGACCTGCTTACACTATCCGCAGTGTCCAATCCAGATTGAAGGGATTCCTGCATGTATTCCTTTCCATCTCTAACGATGGCTAGGAACCCTTCCCTTTCTTCCCCTTCTGGTATGTGCTCCCCACCATTGCGATGCACTCCCACAGAGTGTACGAAAATTTTGCCAAGGCACATGTGGAGTTGGCAGATTTTAAAGCCATACTCCCAGCTAAAAATACCTTCCGTGCCCAGCCATCCACACGCTTATCGTCCCTGTCTGGAGGGATAGAAGGGTACACAAGTTTGTTAGAAGCTGTGGCTGCCTGTATGACCAGACTCTCAGGAGTTGGATGTTTGACAGATAGCCGGGGTCGCTACTGGCCGGGCGGTATTTTGAGGTGAGGGATTTATTTACCGGAGGAATAGAATCCGGAGTTTCCCAATTCTTGGCCACCCTATTTTGCAAGGCTACATGAAAGGGTAGTACTGGGTCTTCGGTGGGACCATGGTCCAATATATCTGTTAAATCATCCTGGATGAAATGGGCTGGTGGTCTAGCCCATCCTAAGTAATCTACTACCTTCGTCATTAATTGACGGTATGATGGGCTGGCATGCTCTCCTGGTTCTGGTCTGCCAAAGTAATTCTCAGGAGATGTGTCAATGCCACTTGCATTGTGTAAAGATTCCACCAAATCCCTCATTCTGCTTTCTTCTGAGATCAAGCATTCTGGGATATTTGGGGTGCCATATTCTAGCCCAAAAGGTACATTTTCCTCATCGGATCTCTCCTGTTCCTCAAAAATTGAGGTCAGGGACTTGAAAAACTCCTTCTCTGGGAGAGGCTTGAAAACCTTCTCTGGGAGAGGAGGAGGAAGAGGTGTATTACAGGGCTCTGATGATATTACAGGTTTTGTAACCTTATCCTTCTCTTTTTCTGGCTTTCCTGGCTTGGCTGGAGCCTTTGGCGCCGAGGGCTTCGGCGTCGACGTCGATAAGGGCGTCGACGGCGTCGACGACATAGTGATCATTCACAGGATCTGCTTCGAGGGCATTGAGGCGGTCTTCGAAGATTTTCCCTTCGAGGTGTGATGGATCTCAGACAGTGTCGGTGACCTCGAACGGTCGACTCGACTCGAGCGTTTTTTGCTCGGCGTCCTGGAAGGTTCCCTATCCTTCCTTTTTCGATCACCTGGGCTCGAGGGCACGCAAGTGTCGAAGCGATGACGCTCCCGGCCGGCTTCCAAAGAAGGCGTGGACTGAGGCTTCGCTTTCTCAAACACCTCCATCATTTTGACCCTGAATGCTTTCCACTCTTCGGGAGACAAATGTTTCATGGGGCATTTCATCCTTTTCGGAGACTCGTCTGACGACGAGGTGGAGGGAGACCTGTGGCGTTGTTTCTTTGATTTTTTTGAAGAAGACGAAGAGCGATGGGAATCGCTTCGGGACCTGGATCGATGCCTTTCGCGTCGAGGAGATTTCTCCTCACGGGATCTCGACTAGACGCTAGAGGCTTTACGTTCGGTTTTGCGACCTACCTGTAGCTTTCCTCTCCTTTTTCGCAAGGCCTTCCCCGTCATCACCTGACACTTCGTACAGGCCTCCATGTCGTGGCCTTCTCCGAGGCACCACAAACATTCTCGGTGCGGGTCCGTGATCGATATTTTTGAGCCACACAACATGCACTTTTTGAATCCCGATCTCGGGGTCGTGGTCAGCGTCGATGACGAGGACATATTTTGTTTGTATTATTTATTATTCTTCACAGAACTCGAGGCGCGCCAAATCTCTGAAGCAAAGTATACTGAAAACGGAACTGAGGCCAACGGACGCCGCGCGTGCTACTTATATACCCGATGATGTCATCCTCGACGGAGGCCTTCGAGGGACCATCGACTCGACGACATCGACGCATGGCGCCCACTGCCGAAAACATTTCTGAAGAGCAGCAAAGCTGGATGGAATACATCTAAGATGAGGAATACGTTGGGGGACACAATCCACTCGAAGGTAGCCTTCTCTGACTGCATCCATGGAGCCGAGTCTCTTTCATTTCGGCCTCCGTGCTCCTGCAGAGAACAAAGCACTCACCCACCCCGTTGAAAAAAGAAACGTAAGATGTGGGCGTTCTTTTTTTATACACCTGTTTTTTAGGCCAAGTCAGGGTCTGACATGGAATTGGAGTCCATGTGCTGTGGTGAGCACCATCCCCACTCCAGCTTCTCTACCCCTGCAATGCCCCAACAGAATTCTGTTCCTGTCAGTTAATGTGCACATCGTGAGTGGATCATGCCCCCACGTGAGGAGTGGGGTATGTGGATGCCACTCAGAGCTAGTTACTGTATATACAGCAGCGGTGCCGCCTCTTTCTGGCTGTAACAGCAGGGGACCCATGAGTGTGTTTCTGAGATCCGTGGCCATGTCAATATGCCTCAGAGATAATATCTGCTTGATTTGCCACTTTTTCTAGTATACATGCCCAACTATCGTATTAAGGTCACACTTGCACATGCCTGTTCTAACTGTGCCAGCACTCCAGCCCATAATAGTGAGGGCTCGGGGCTGGGGCGTTACGCGCACCTTTGCGCAGCGCAATGAGACACATCCACTCCGGTTTCAGATATCCCTGACTGCCTTCTCCGTTGTCGGAGGGCATCCCAGCGTTTATTTGCACGTCACCACGTGAGCGTGGTGATGTCTACCCAACATTCCTCTTCTTTCCCCTTAATCAAACAAAACATACATACATTATACAGTCCATCATTCAAGTCCTTGTTAGAGCACATAGTCACTTAGCTTGTCTGGTGGCTTCAGAGCTGCTCTCAAGTGGTATTGCCTATGCTGCCAGCCTGCTGGACCCGGATGAGGGCTGACCGGCTGTGGCTCTGCTTGTAGTTGGTCTGGGCTGCCACCATGGTTTGGCACCCCCTTCTTCCTGTTCTAGGTATCTCATGTCGGTTGGCTATCGGCCTGGTGCCAGTCTCATTCCTGGCCCTGGTCCATCGCTGTCGCCTCTCCCTCTGTTGTCTCTCTGTCATCCATTGGGTCTCTCCCTTCTCTCCACAATGTCCTGGGAACTTTCTTGAACCATGATGCGGTTCTGCTAATTAGTTTTCCATTTCAGCTTGCAGTGATGATTTTCCCTGTCTGTTCTGTCACTATCCAAGGCTCGGCCTCAAAAACATTCGCCAGCTTGGTCCTTGATGGGTTCCGGAGGACTAGCACTTGATCCCCTACTTTGGTGTGTGACCTCCTGGCTTGTCGTTTGCTGCTCATGTGCTCATTCACCCTTACTCTATTGTTGTGTGTCACCTGTGTGTCTATGGATTTTGCTTTGTTGTAGCAGAGGTGAGGTAGGGAGGACTGTAGTATGGTCCGGAACATGATGTCAGCTGGGGGTGTATTTGTCGAGGCGTGAGGTGTCAGTCAGTATTTGCTTAGGAATCGAAATAGCTCAAATTCCCATGGGGCTGATTGGACCTTTACAATCCTGAGGACCTTATTTATCGTTCTCATGAAACGTTCTGGGTCACCATTCACTTGGGGCCATCATGGCATGATGACATGGTGTGCAATCTTGAAGTCGTCCATGTATCTTGCGTAATCAGCTCCTTGAAATGGTGGTCCGTTGTCACTTTTCAACTGCTTGGGCAAACCGTGTGCCACAAACATCTTCTCCAGGGCCGATATTATGACCTCTGACGCTATTGAGTGCACTATTTCGACTTCAGGGTAGTGGAAGTGTTTGTCAATTGCATCTAGGAGGTAGGTCTCCTCTTATACCGTGTAGAAGTCAACACTCAATGATTCCCACCGTGATATGCTTCTCTGGGCGTTTTATATAGGCTCGGGTCACAGTGGGCTCCCGTGGAATGACACGGGAGGCATGCTGTGACGACTTCTTTGACTTTGGTGGTAATTTGGGGGCACCATACTCGGTCCCTAATCCTTGGTTTGGTGGGTACCATGCCTTGGTGGCCTTTGTGTGCCATTGCTAATATTCTTCCTTATAGCTTGGGTTGTATCAGGAGGCGAACCCCCTAAGATGAGGCCGCCATCCGTGATCAACAGTTCATGGCGAACAGTGAAAATACCTGATACGAATTCTCCATGGTACGGTTATGGTTGTTCTTAAGGAATGAGTTCCAGGCTCCTTCCAAAATCGTAGTTTTTGTCAGGGTGTAACATGGGTCATTGTTCGTGGCTTTGATCAGTTTGGGTATGTTCACCGACTTTGGTTTTGCCACTTCCACGACCAAGCACGTGTTCCTAGGTTTCTGCTGATTTTGAGATTGTGGCAGCTCGTGGATGCCTGGATAGAAAGTCTGCTGGGTTGTCTATGCCCGGCTTGTATACGAGGTCAAACTCGTATGGCTGCAGTTGAAGTAGTCATTTTCCTACTCGTACTGGGGGGTGTGGCACTGAGCCTATGAAGATATGGATGAATGGTTTGTGGTCTGTAAACTTTGCGAACAGCTGCCCATACAGGCATAGATGACAATGCCTACAACCCCACATGATGGTAATGGATTCTTTTTAGAAGTGTTAATATTGTTGTTCTGTGGTGGTAAGGGCTCTGGAGGCATATGCCACGGGCTGTGTGTCAGCCGCTGGGGTGGTTTTCACCAACACTGCCCCTAGGCCTACTGGATGTGGCGTCTACATGTAGTTCTGTTTGCAGATGGGTGTCCTAGTAGGCCATTGTGGTGCTGGGCGATAGTGCTTCTTGGATATTGTTGAATACTTCTTGGCACCATGTGTCCCATTGCCATTCTGTGCGTGATATGGTCAGGGTCCTCAGCAGTTCTGATAGCGTGGTCAGGTTGTTGGTGAACCTCCCGCAGTAGGTGGCCATCCTCAAGAAACTGCAGACTTCAGAAGGTGTTTTGGGTGGTGCTGCATCCTTGATGGCAGCCACTTTCAGTGGGTCTGCTGACACGCCCTTGCTGTTGAATATATATCACAAAATTGTAAGTTGCTCCTTAAGGAACACACATTGTTCTCTGTTTATGGTCAGGCCAGCTTTCTCCAGTCTGTCGAGAACCGCTGCCAACGTAACCATGTGCTCTTCTTTGTCCTTGGAGTGTACTAGGATGTCATCGCTGACATTGAAGACTCTGGGGAGGACTTTCAGGATGGTGTGTATCATTTGCTGGAAAACCACTGCTGCAGACGATATCCCCAAATGTAACCACTTGTACCTCCTCAGCCTCTGGTGCGTCGAGGATGTGGTTATATACCGCGAGTCTTTGTGTAATTTGAACTGGTGATAGCCTGCCTTCAGGTCTATTTTGGAGAACATTTCGGACCCTCTGAGGTCCGCGATTATCTCGTTGAGTGTTAGAGTGATTGACTCTCCCAGATAATGGCTGCGTTGGGGAGGCACATGTCTATGCAGATTCTTTTTTTAATTTTTAATTTATTTATTGCACATGGTAACAGTGCATTTTAATAGCATTGAGTACACACATTTATTTACATGGTTAGGAATCTCATATCAACAGACAAAACTTATGATAATCATATGCTGTTGTCACCTGTACTCAGACAGACGTGTAAGATACAAACGAAAGTCAGCCCAAATGTCTTCAGGGCAGCTCGTGGGTACTTGCAGATTTACATAGATTTCCTCCATATCATTGGCCCATGTCATATCTTGCATCCAATCTTTTAATAAAGGTCCCTCTTTCCATGTCCCTCACATGAGGATGGCTCTTTTAGCTAATACAAGACCGATATTAACAAGTTTATGCTGCTTCACATTCAATTTTTTTGTATATTCCAATGTACAGACTAATGGCGACCATAGGCCTCATTACGACCCTGCCGGTCCGGAAACAACGGTGGCGGTAAAACCGCTGCCACCGCTGTTTCCAGACCGGCTGATTCAGAGTCCTGCAGGCGGGAGGTGTCACTCCCGCCAGGTCTGACCTGGCGGGATTGACACCACCTGCCTGCCGGCGGCCATGGAAACACCGGCTCTGTCATAGACGGAACCAGTGTTTCCATGGTTCCCATCCCCATGGAGTCCTATAGGACAATACCGAGGCTATGGACATAGCACCCGGTACAAAAAATACACAATAGTTGGTAGAACATGTCCACTGCCAGCAGCCCTAACTAGCTGATTGTCTATGTGACTAAAAAGTCACGGGAGCAGAGAGAAGGGGGATACTAGGTATCCCTTTGGCACTCCACTGAAGGTGGTGTGTGGCAATCGCTCAGACAATAGAGCTTTGGGAGAGATAGTAAGTATCCTTAAGAACTGTGGATATAGAAAAATAGTCTTAAAGACAGACTAGGATACAGTTCCAAAAGACAGAGCCCACAAGAATGAATGAGTGGGAAGAACAAGTTACTTTCTTACCTGGTAACGTTCTTTCAATGGGACGTTCCGACGACGTATTCCACATCTATGACAGGTAATCACCACAGCTGTGCTGCTTTGGAAAATGTTCACCGTCTGCATCCTCCGTCGATCCGACGTCACCAGATGTTATAAGTAGGGCGCACGACGCCCGTAGCCTCAGTTGTAGTTTTTTCCCAGAACGTGTGGCACCAATCTTTTGCCAGTAGGACTACAGAAAGCCTTGCGGAAACGGAAGCAGCAATCGCATAAGAAATTCTGTAGAGGGGCAGGCTGGGAGGGTACGATGTGAAATACGTCGTCGGAACATCCCATCAAAAAACGTTACCAGGTAAAAAAGTAACTTGTTCTTCGAAGGGATTGGTTGCTCCGACTTATTCCACATCTATGACAGACTCCCAAAGCAGTACCAACGTTAGGAGGTGGAAAAATAATTTTAGAATGCCCAATTAAATTGCGGAATAGAGGACCGCCTTGCCAAAGGCCAAATCTTGCCCATGGATAGAATCCAGGGAGTAGTGTTTTACAAAAGTATGGACAGAGGCCCATGTGGCTGCTTCACAAATGTTACGAATGGGAACAGTAGAGGCAGCCACACCCCTAATAGAATGGGCCCGTAAGCCTACCGGAGGGTCCTTATCCGCCAAGCGGTAACATTCAGAAATTGTCAAGACAATCCATCTAGACAAAGTCTGTTTAGTAATAGCTTGTCCCAAACGCCTTCCAGCGTATACTACAAAGAGCTGATCGTCCACTCTGACCCGGGACATGCGTGAGATGTAGAAACTTAAAGCTCTCCTAGGATCCAACCTATGAAGCCTCTCCTCTTCCTTACCAGGATGCGGAGGAGGATTGAATGCCGGAAGAATGACCTTCTGGCTTAAATGAAAGTCTGACACAACTTTTGGAAGAAAAGAAGGACGAACCCTAAGGACAACCCTGTCCTCATGGAACACTGTGAAGGGTGGCTTAATGGAAAGTGCCTGCAACTCACTCACTCTGCGAGCGGAAGTGACCGCAACCAAAAATACAGTTTTCAAGGTCAACAGTCTCATAGGACAATAATGTAAAGGTTCAACCGGAGCTCCCATTAGGAATTTTAGAACCAGGTGCAAATCCCAACCGGGCACCTGGAAAGGGGATGGTAGGAACAGAATAGTGAGCCCTTTCAGAAACTGAGAAATCAAAGGAATTTTAAAATAAGAACACTCCTCAGACCAGCGCTTAAATATGGACAGCGCCACCAGGTAACCTTTAATGGTAAGCACTTGCAGGCCCTAGTGGGCTAATGAAAGCAAAAAAGACAGAACCACAGGAATGGCACATGAAAAAGGATCCACATTCTTAACCCTGCACCAGTCGCAGAACTTTCTCCAACGGCAACGGTACACGGACTTCGTTGCAGGCCTCTGGCCGAAAGCAACACCCCCATCACGTCTTCAGGGAGGTCCCAATCCCTATACCTCAACCTTTCAGAAGCCAAGCATGAAGGTTGAGGGACTTGACCTCTGGATGGAGAACCTGACCCCCCTCCCGTGAGAGCAGATCGTCTTGGTAGGGAAGACAGCGTGGAGGACAGATGGGCATGTCGAGAAGGTCCGGGTACCACGTTCTCCTGGCCCATGCCGGAGCAATGAGGATCATTCGGGAACCATAACCTCTGTAACGTCCGCAGCACTTGCGGAATGACGGGGACTGGAGGAAATGCGTACAGCAGTGGGAAGGACGACTCCACTACGAACGCGTCCCCTAAGCCTCCTGTTGGAGGAAATTCCTGCGAGCAGAATCTTTTGCACTTCTGGTTGACACTGGTGGCAAAGAGATCCATCTGTGGGGTCTGTCCCCCAAAGGGCGAAGATCTCCAGGAGAATCTCCTGAGCCAGCTCCCACTCATGAGAGACCGCGCTATGCCTACTCAGAGCATCCGCTGCCACGTTTTCATCTCCGGCCAGATGAACTGCAGAGATCAAAATTTCCTGCTGGATGGCCCAGAACCAGAGCTGCATCGCCACTCTGTACAGAGGTAGAGAACCTGCCCCCTCCTTTTTGTTGAGGTAGTGCATGGCCACTGTATTGTCCGTCAGAATCAGGACATTCCTCCCCCACACAGATGGCAGAAAAGCCTTCAGGGCAAGCCTGACAGCCCTCAGATCCAACAGATTGATATGGAGTCTGGACTCCAACGGATTTGCCTTTGACGGCCCACCACAGAAGATCCTGGGTGATGTAGGGCGGCACCTGAACGGGATCAGACATCCTGCCGGAGGACTGTTACCACTGCATCTTGAGAGCCCACTGTAGAGATCTCATCCGCAGCCTCGCCTCTGGCACCAGGAGGATGCAGGATGCCATGAGGCCGAGCAACCTCAAGAACTCGAACGCCGGGAGACTCTGGGCATGTTGAAACTTGTTCACCATCTGCAGAATGTGATGAGCCCTCACCTGGGGAGGAAAACACAGCCCCAGGGATGTGTCGAGCACTGCTCCGATGTACTGGAGCCACTGGGTAGGTGTCAAGTGGGACTTGTTTAAGTTGAGGGAGAAGCCCAGCCTGTGAAGGGAGTGGCAGGTGACTGACAGATGATCCAGGACTTGCTCGGGAGAGCACACCCTGATCAACCAATCGTCCAGGTAGGGGTAGACGTGAATCCCCCCTTTCCTGAGATACGCTGCCACCACTACCATGAGCTTGGTGAAGACCCTCGGGCGGAGGTCAATCCGAACAGCAGGACCCGAAACTGAAAGTGCGAGTCGCCAACCGCGAACCTCAGGTACTCCTTTTGCTTGGGATGAATCGGCACATGAAAGTAAGCATCCTTGAGGTCGAGAGACACCAACCAGTCCTGAAGTTGAAGGGCCTGGGGGACTTGAGAGAGAGTAACCATCTTGAACTTGTCCTTCCTGAGGAGCTTGTTCAAACCACGCAAGTCCATGATGGGTCTCAATCCCCCATCTTTTTTCGGGATCAAAAAATATGGGGAATACCATCCCTTGTTCCTCTCCGCTACAGGCACCAGTTCTATGGCTCCGTTCTCCAGCAGGGATTTGATTTCCTTCGCAAGGAGCGGATCCGGACTCTTCAAAGAGAGATTCCCTGGTGGATTGTCGTGAGGCCTCTGCCGGAAAGGAAGACAGTAGTCGTGGGCTATGATCTCCAGAACCCACACATCTGAAGTAATGGCACACCATTCTACAAGATGCTGCGCCAGCCTTCCCCCAACCGGCGAACCATGGGACATGGCCTCATGACTGAGCTGAAGCGGCCTTGGCAGTGCCTGAGGGCAAAGAGGCAACTGCTCGAGTGGCCTTGGCACCTCGAGTACCCTGTTTTCCACCTCTGGTACTCTTACGTTGGCCCCTTTGACTGGCCGCTCTCCTCGATCTACCAAAAGACGAGTATTATCGAAAGGAACCTCCCCTCCATTGCTGTCCCCTAGAATGAAAAGGCGGAGGTTGGCGGACTACAGGGCCCAACGACTTTGCTGCAGCTTTGGAGGTCTGCAACCTCTGAAGGCTATTGTCAGCCTTGCTGCCAAAAAGATGTACACCATCAAAGGGCATGTTGAGAAGCCGGGCTTGTACGTCAGGAGCAAACCCCGACTTCTGCAACCACGCAAATCTGTGCATCACGGTGCTCGCCGCCATGGACTGGCTGACACAGTCTGCCATGTCCAGACCCGACTGAACGGATTCACACATGGCATCCTTGCCATCCTGAACGAGGGCAAGAAAACCATCCTGTTCCTCCCCTTCGGGAATATGTTCAGCCGCCAAAGACACACAATTCCACAGAGTGAATGAAACGTGCTAACGCACACACAGAGTTGGCTGCCTGTAAAGCCATACCCCCTGAAGAAAACACTTTCTTCGCCCAGCCATCAAAACATTTGTCGTCCCTATCAGGAGGGATGGTAGGGTACGACGCCTTCTTTGCCGGGGCCGTAGCCGCCTGCACCGCCAAACTCTCCGGAGTGGGGTGCGTCGTCAGGTAGCAGGGGCCGCTACTGGCTGGATGGTATTTTTCAGCAATGACTGGCTCACTGCCAGGAGACTCTCCGGAGCAGTCCAAGCCGCCGCCACCCTTCTCTGTAAAGCCATATGAAATGGCAGCACCGGGTCAGTGGGTGGAACTTGGTCAAGGATATCTATCAGGTCATCTTGCAGAAAATCCACTGGTGGCGCAGACCACCCCAAGTACTCTTTCACCCTCGACATGAGGCGCCTGTACAAAGATTCAGCATGCGTACCAGGCTCAGGACTGCCAAACTCGACCTCCGGGGAGGTATCAGGACCACTGGCATCGTGCAAAGACTGACGCAGGTCTTCCAACTGGCTATGACCAGACAAGAGTTCGTCAGGAACCTCATCAGGAACCAAACCTTCATCAGACCCTTCATCCACCTCAGAGATGTAATCCAGAGGCTGGAATAAATCCCTGGATGAAGGCACAGAAAAAGGTTCAAATACAGGCCTCACTGACTTCTTCAAGGCCTTCCTCTGGGTTTCCACCGATGCACGGGGTACCTCAGGTAAAGCCTCCACAAAAGGCGTTGAGGGCTTCGACGGAATCAGCGTCAACGTTGTGCGTGGCGCCGATGGCTTCGACACAGGCCTCTAGGGCGGTGCCCCAAGCGTGTCCTTCAACGGCCTTGGCGCCGATTGCATCGACGACTTCCTCGGAGGCGGATCCTCGAGAGAGTCCCTCGACGGACATGGCAACGATGGCGTCGACGTCTTCTTAGAAGACCTCACAGATTCCGCCGGTCTCGAGGGCGTCGAGGACCGGGACCTGGAGCGGGAATGGCTAGAGCGATCCACCTTGTCGAATCCGGACCTCGAAGGCTCCCGATGATCGCGTCGACTGCCCGAGCCCGAAGGCGTGCGAGCAGTGGCCCTAACACGTTCCCTGCCGGCTTCTTTCGAAGGTGCAGACGGAACGGAGCCCTGCGATAGGAAAATCGCCATCATCTCCGTACGAAATGCATCCCATTCCGCAGGAGAGGAATGCTTGTTGGGACAAGCAACCCGCCGTCTGGCGGAGTCCTCGGACGAGGACGGGGAAGGTGACCTGTGACGGCACTTCCGCGAGTGCCTCGAGGAGGCAGAGGAATGGCGGGAACCACTGCGGGACCAAGATCCCCTGCACTTACGCCGACGACAAGGAGAGACGTCATCCGAATCGTCGGTCGAAAGCCCAGTGGATTTCGTCTTCCGGGGTTTGGAAACCCTACCTACAGTAAGCTTCTTCTTCCGCTCCTGCAAGGCCTTCGGCGTTAACGACTGGCAATCGTCTCACTCATTGGTGGCGTGGTCCTCGCCGAGGCACCAGAGGCAGACGTTGTGCGGGTCCGTAAGTGACATCTTGGAACCGCAGTCCCGACACTTCTTGAATCCCGACCGCGGGGTAGAAGAAGACGAAGACATGATATCTTCACAAACACCAAGTTCGAAGAACCAATAGAAGTAACAGAAGAACCAGGTCGCGCCGAGATCTCCGAAGCAAACACGTTAGTGGAAAAAACGGAACTGAGGCTACGGGCGTCGTGCGTCCTACTTATAACATCCGGTGACGTCGGCTCGATGGAGGCCCTCGAGAACAGCGTATCGACGTCATCGACGCAGGACGCAGACGCCAAAAATGTTCCGAAGCAGCACAGCTGTGGTGATTACCTGTCATAAATGTGGAATACGTCGGAGGAACCAATCCCTTCGAAAAGGCTCCACTCATTCAGGATTGAAAGAAAAAGGCCCAGAAGTCCAGCAAAAGGTGACGGGGGTCTCACTAGGAGAGGAGATGAAGCATAAAAGTTATTAATCTCCCTAACTCTGGTACATACAAAGCAAAATATAATGCTCATGTAGTTTTGTGCATTTATTTTGCTCGTACTTCGAAGCGCCACACAACAGCAGAAGGCCGGCAGATATCAGCAAGAGGGTGAAGGCCCAGCTGGTGCTTTGGCCATTTCATCGCTGAGCATCCCGTTGCCATGACAACACCATACACAGTCCAAACTCCCCTTTCTCCTTTCTTTACAGTAGCAATGTTTTGGCATATTTGTGGCTCATGCCACAAAACAAAAAATGTAGCACCTTACTAAAGAAATATGCTGGTTCCACACCCTGATGCCCTAAACCTTTAGCGTTTCACCTGCCTCTCTGTGGCATGTGCTGTGCTTGCATGCTACAGGTTCGTAGTCCAGCAGTTTCTGTTTGTAAACAGTTTTGTTCTCTGATTGTAGTTTAGTGGGGCAATTGTTGGCTAGAAAGCAGGTGCCCCCCTGCCTTCCCCAGAAAACACAGAATTATAAAATCAGAAAGAACACATTTGAAACTGCACTTTTAAATCCTCCTGGAAATGCAGCTGGCACTAGGAATAGTTAGGTTCGCTACACAAGTAGGGACAGAAGAGGCATTAGCTGGCACAATTAGTGTGTCCTTTTAAATAGAATAGACTAGGTGGTAGGAAAGTGCATGCCAAGAGAGGGTCTCACTATACATGTAGGGGCAGCATGGCTATAACAGGTAGGGTTATGTTGCAGCGTACCCATATGGAGAACTGAGATGTGCCAGTCATGCACCAGGCAGGTAGACAGCTAATACATGCAGAGCTAATGTGTGTTGCGGAAAAAATATAAAAGTGACAAAATGCCATTTTAAAAAGTGCACCAGCAGAGAATTCAACCCTGCAACTTTAAGGAAGGCCCAGTTGAACACGCTTCAACAAATCAGGAAAAATGCTGAAGCTGGCTTGACGGTGAATGAGCCAAAAGGAATGTCAAGGCCGAGCCATGCAGGAAACATACATGGCGGAATAAGATATTATTGTGTTCGGTCAAGCTGTCAGATAAATCAAGTTGCAAAGATACTGCAAACCACTTCAAGTTTATAGCATCCCAGGAAATCCAAAGGTGGTGACAGATTTATGCATTCTGCACAGCCAGGCGTGAAAAGAAGACCAAGAAACGGCTTAAGAAAAAACAACTAAAATACTGCGATGAAAACTTAACAGTAATTAATCACTCACAAATATGTTAAGAGTAGGATGGCGATTATGGATGGCGAACAAGGCCTTAGCACTCATGGCATGAGAGGTAAAACATGGGCTACTTGATTTAATTAAAATAAAGCGATATGCTTGTCTCTCAGCTCTCTCACCTATACAAATGTATCATCATACAGCCAGTTCATGGATAGTGTGACCACATTGTACCCCATTAGCACATATCTTTTTTCACAGCAGAAGTAATTTAGGGCCTACCAATTAATTTCCAGATATGATGAGGTAGCACTTTCTTAGGGGTAGGTCTGTGGGTGGGGTTTTAGATAACGATTGTCCAATCCCTGGGTGCACACATATAGGTTCCATCTGTAGCTTAGTAGAGGGAGCCAATGAGCAGGAGCAATAAGTTTCCATAACTGTGACATCCCAATGACTAATTCATGTTATATAAACTCCTGTTGATTGTTGAAAACTTTGGAGAATTCTGGAGTCAGAGCTTGGCTTTTATCTTGATTTTTCCCCGTCTATTACAATAAACTGGGTTACCTAGCATTTAACATACCACACTCTGCGTTGTCTCTTTTTTGACAAATGCCAGTTGGAGGGCTTTTTGGCTTTTGACCTCTTCTTAACAGCAGCAATTGCAGTAACGATGTGGACGATGCTGGAGGTACACCCTCGTTTGGCGCTGCAGTTTCGACACAGGCCGTTTGGGTGCGGCCAATTGGACGCAGCGGCTGGTTTGGTGCGCCCATTTCGGCGCAGGTGCCTTTCTGGCGCGAGCGATTTGGCGTGAGGGACGTTTGGACGTGGCTGGTATTGCAGCTACATCTAAACTCCCTCACGCCAAATTCAAAAGCTTAATTCTATTCAAATTCAGCATGTTGACAGGTGCAGTACCTATCAACGTGCTGGATTTGAAAAGAATTGTGCGTGTGGGTTGGTTTAGTGCTCCATGGCTGTGTTACTACAGTCAGTGCACGCAAGGTTAGTGCCCATCACTGTGTTACGTCAGTCAGTGCACACAAGGTTCGTGCTCCATTGCTGTGTTACCACAGTCATTGCACTCGAATGAATTTGCCGAATTTGACAGGTGCTCTGAGTATCCTCCATTTTGGGATATCCAGGCCCTGCCATTGGAATTCAGTTGATTCCTGATGGAAAACAAGATGGTCCCTGTGGCCTCTTGCTTTCTATTGCCTGTTACCTTGTTTTCCCAAAGTCCTGGGAAGCTCTGACTCTGTCCCTTCCCCCTGACTGGCTGTTGGGTGGAAGTTCCATATATGGTGTTGTTGTGAAGTCCAGTCCAGACTGGCTGGAGCCTTCCCAGTGACTGTATGTTGTGGGTACACCCTGTGGGTGGGACCTGTGTGAATGGATTGTGTGACCAATATGCACTTCTTGTTGTGGCTGTCTAGTTTTTGGTATGAGAGACTGAGACAGCCCTGCCCGAAACTGGCCTGAATGCAGTATGTAGTGTTGAATGGCTGGATACTTGTCCCAATCCACATTCCTTGTTGTGAGTGTCTGAGAGGGAGGAGGATGGCCTGAATGCACTGTGTGCCTGATTGGCTGACTGACTGTATGAATGCCCTTCTGTATGATTGGCTGCTGAGTGTGACCTCGCAGTGTGGATGAGAGACAGGATAGTATATCTGGGGACCTCTCACCACTGGAAATTGTTCAGAAGCTGTGTCTACACTTGAAGAGTAACTGGAACTGCTGATCCTTGACGCCCAGCTGGAAGAAGAAGACTTGCTGTTGCATTTGCTTCGACCCGATCTGAAAGCTGCCGAACTCGTCGAAGACTGATCGTCGAAGACTGATCCGAAAGAGGACCTGGTAAGGCGCACTCTTCCCGTGCTCTGAGGGACCATCGAGCACCGCTAACCTTCGCCGAAGCTCCCTGTAAGTCAAACCCCTGAAAGGCTGACGACCGGAGACAGGGACCGCTGAGGAGAACGAAGTGAAGCACAAGGAATTCGCCGCTGTCGAAGTCTACTGCCGTCGACCAGGGTTCGCAGGTTTGTGTAACCGCTGGAGGCCCGTCGAAGTTGTATAGCCCAGACGCGGGGACCACTTGACGCCGTGCCGCCAACGACTGGAGCTGCCCGCTCCTTTGCCTAAGAACATTTGAATTGAAGAACTCCCTTGTCCGCCACGTCGACCGCTTTGTCCTGCCGGAGAAAGTCAAGGCCGCTGACGCCCAGAGGAGAATCCGCCAGTGGGTTTCCCGCCACCTGAAGGCCACAAAGACTTCGACGACTCGCCGCCCTTGCTGGGCCACAGTTCTTCAGAAACTCTTTGCGGTCCTGAACAACCAATCGCCGAGGTGCCCCGCACCCCTCATCCTCGCAGGACGTCGCTGACGAGCACCGCCCAGATCGACATTGTGGTCTCGGCACCCTCGAACTTCTCATCGACGTCGTCAATGCCAAGTTCACCTTCTTCGACGCCTTTCGACGATCCCTGGCTCCTGCTTTAAAGGGAGTCACTCAAGAAGGATCCGTCAACGCTTCTTCGAAGAACTGTACTCCACTAGGTACATTGGGGGGGTAAAAACATTATAGCAGAGAATAAGACTATTGATCAATATATGGACTGGGCTTGTGCTATATCTTTATTTTACAGGTTGCCCAGGTGGGGAGATCTCCACACAGAACTGTGTCCAGGGGTAGGAGCCAGTATTTTGCCTTTTGTTTCAACCATCTTGCTTTCCCTCCTCTCTCTATTGCTGGTTTCCTCGTTATTGATCTGTGTGACATTCTAACAGTATAGTTGATGCACTTTAATGAGATCTGATAATATTGGTGGTACCACTTTAGAATTGTATATATTTACCATTGTTGATTTCCGAGTACAAAGTGCGTTATTGTGATAGTGTACATACCTTTGAATATTAATTATATAAAGACTGTGTCTTCAGTAATACAGTGTGTGGACATTCCTTTGTGGGGGCTTGGGCACTACACTGTACTTAAGAATCAGCCTGCATCACCTCCTGAGAAGCTAGGCCTTGATTGCTCGACCACGTACCAATAATAGAGAATCTTGGCTGAGGTCCTCTGTGCCTCTCCCCTACCATATAGAGAGCAGAAGTACAGACACCCCCCTCCAGTCTTTACAGTAGCACTCATAGAGGCCGGAGGTCTGCACCATGACCTCAGAGGATAGCCACCCTGAACTCTGGCAGAATCCCCCCGCACAAACCCCCCCCCACACACACACACTCCCCTGAGTTCTCTGAGAGCAGCACCATGACCTCAGAGGACAGCAACAGTGACCTCTGGCAGAATCCCCCGCACCAACCCACCCACTTCCCCACACACACACTCCCCTGAGCTCTCTGAGGGCAGCACTGTGACCTCCGAGGACAGCACCCCTGAGGTCTGAGAACTGCCAGCATCAGCTTCTCTCTGGGAGAGAGCTGGTACCTGAGACCACCTCTAGGAGCGCTGACATCAAAGGCAGGTCCGTCAGTCACAGCAGCACCCTGAGCTAATGGCTGAGCGCAGCGTTCAGGGTGCAGAGACTCCCACCCTCACACAGCTGTGATGGAATCACCCATAAAAAGCAAAGCCCTCGGAGTTCGGAGAACATCCCTGCAGCTCGGAGTCTCCCGCCTTCCCACGGCTGTGAGGGAATCACACAACATTCCAGCCGGCTTCCGAAATGGAAAATCCCATCAATTGATTTTATGCATCCCTTTTGCCAAAAAAAGATCCCGGCGGCTAAACGTTCCAACGCCGAACCAGGCGCGTCAAAATGGGCGCGCCAAAATGTTTGCTGCGCCAAAGTGGTGGCGGCGAAGCGGCCTGTGCCGAACTGGCCGTGCCAATACGTCCTGCTCCGCGATTCAGTGCCATATTATTTTCTTTTAGGGCACGACTAACATCTGCTGGCCAGTATGAAGTACTTTGAAGGGAGTGCACAGCAAACCCGTTTTTTTAAAACACTGCAAGAAGCAGACCACCAGGGGGCGCAGACGAGATGGACGCCTAATCCACTGTCTCCCTCTCGAGGCAGGAAAAATGCCGGAATTCTAGCAGAAGAAGACACAGAAATGCCCGAATAAATTATCGCACAACACTGGGAACCAGTTTGGAAGCTGCAGGGAAAGTTTCGCTAAGACCCGTGGTAGCCGAGAAGACGAAAACTCAAAGGCGAGCCCTGCCTCCCATCCCAGCAGTTGCATCAAAAAATGGCAGCCGCACTCTGAGGCCCAATGCGGAGATCAGCGGGCGAGCTCTGTTCCAGCTGTGCCCGTGCGCACAGTAGAGGGGCCACGGAGCTGGTGGTGGAGGGCGCATGGCACAGCACGGTGTCACTGGGAGACATTCGGCGGGAGCAGTTTGATCGCGGGGCTGGGTGCTGCCCGCCACCCCTCCCCCATCAGACAGCGTTGATGCCTGTGGGACTCTGGATCGGCCGCCGGGCGGGCCCCGTGTCCTAAAGGTAAGAGGGCACGGGGAAGTGGAGCGGTTCCCCTCATTCCCCTTTGGAGCGGCCCGCAAGTAGCAGACACGTTGCGGAGACTCGCCGCCCTCCACGAGCCAGCGGAGGAGGGACCCCCCTCGCTCCGGTCTTGCACGGACCTTCGCCCTCGCGAACATCCCGCGGCCTGGGTGCTGGTGCCCGCTCCTCCATCGCCCTTCTCACAGCGCAGCACCTGGGTAGTGGGAGCACCATAGCGTGGGCACCCCAGTGCCTCGTCCTCCCCCCTCCTCCATGACCTGGCCCATGGCCCCTCTCCCCCCCACCCCCACGCAAACCGGCATATGTCATACATTACATGATGAAAAAGAAACAACACAGACACCTTGTAAAGTTGGAAGAGTAAAATGCCACAGCAGCTTTATTTTGCATAAAGTCTTGGAGTTATCTTACAGACGATCCGTAATTCACCACCACAGGTATTCTACTCTGTGTGCGGCTACCTAGGTATCCCTTGTCCTCCCCCCCCTCTCCCTTACCGTCCTCGTCCGGTGGACGCCTCAGGTTGAGCCCGGCCCTTGCTATTCACCCCTCTCTACCCCTGGCCGTTTGTAGATTTCCCATGACCGACATTTTTTGCCCCAGGCCCCCCCCTTTTGCTGTAGGTCTTTGTTGGGAATCCCCTGCCCCCCCCCCCTCCCCTGACACTTGCACCGTGTCCTGGTTTTGGGTCTAGGTAAAACCGGCAGCCACGCGGTGCCTCGCTAGTGTTCAGGTTCCTATACCGGCACCACCACAAGTGCCCCAACGCTACACATCCCACATCCGTACATTTAAGGCCGACACCGCCCTCCGGTGCTGGCCCACAACTTTCTGCCTGCCTATATGGTCATCGCTTTGCGATGCCCGTCTAGTTTGAGTCCTTTCTACTCTACTCTGTCCCCCCCTCCGCCCCCCAAGTGCCGCTTGTACCGGAAGCCCTATCCTATCTATGCCGCCCCCCAGGTCTCCCTTCCGTCTTGCCGAGCCCCTAAATCCTCCCAGTTCCCTCTCCCCCCCAGGCCTCCCTGTGGAGTCTGGCCCGGTGCCCCCCTGCCAGCGTGTACCCTCTCCCTTCTCCTTCCTTCCTTCCCTCGCTTGCTCCTCCACTCACCAGGTCCCCCGTTTTCCGGGTCCTGCCAGACCTCCCCCCTCCCTGCCGTTTCTGCCCCTCCCTATCCTAGCTCCATTTGCCCCCAGGGGCAGACTTCCCAGCCCTATTCTTCCATACCCCGTCTCCTGTCCCCCAGCTTTTGGTCCTTGCCCCCCCCTTATTCCTTGGGGCTGGCTTCCTCCCCCCTGTTCCCTCTATTCCCTTGCCGCCCTATCTTGGATCCCCCACCTCCCTCCCCTCATGCCCCCCTCCTTCCGTGAAGACTTCCCCTTGCTGTTATTTTGTCACTGTTACCTGAGCCCCCCGTATTCTCCTCTTGCTCCCCCCCGACCGACTTCCCTTGATGGTTTTGGTTTGTGAGTTTGTTATTCGTTTACCCCACCCCCCCGTAATTTTGGGCTTGGAATTGGCTCCCAAGTCCCCTGCATCCCTCCCCTTTTTCCCAGGGCCTCCCCCGAGCCTAGTACTTCTGGGGCGCCGTAAATCTAATCTTGTTGGCTGATCATTCCCCTATGGGTCTGCCAGTGCTTCGCTAAAGGGATTGACCTGTGACACCTCCAAGACTCTCTGCTGGCTCCCGGCGGCAGAGAGTTCCCCCCAGCCTGCACAGGGCACTCCACTCTTAGTATTCGTTTTGCTCCAGCCTGCCAAAAACCTCCCTTGGTGATCCAACTGATCTGTGTATTCCGGGGGCCCAAGTTACTGTACCAAAACGCCGTCCGTGCTCTGGCAGCTGCCCTGACCACGAAGGAGTGACCCCCGACCCATACCCTGGTGACTTTAGCTGGCATCGTGCCATCTTTCCTGGATCAGCACTTTGTGCCTGCAGTAGCAGTACCTTATGATACTTAACTTGTTGTTTTATTAGCTATTAGTCCGCACTTCCACGTACGGTTGCGTTGCTTTGTGATAAGTAATTAATTTGTTGGTGTATTCGAACTGCGCGTGCCATACGGACACACCTTATCTGTGCTCTGACCCTTGCAACCCCAATTTGTGGTACCCAGTTCTGTACCCTTTAATATTATACCTCACTTCCCCCCCCGCTGCAGCAGACCGAGCACCCCACTAACCAGCACTCTCTGCTTGGGGTCAGGGGGCTTGAGACAGTTATTTATAATGCGCTTAATACCCAGATGTTTTTAAGTGCGGACCCGGGGGTCGAAATCTGTCCAAAATCTACAAAACAAAAGGACTCAGTGTGCAGCTGCAGAGAGAAGGCCTGGAGTCGGAACTCTTCTTTTGCCGACTCGTAGAAATTTGAAGCACACAGGCGAGCGGTGCAGGGAGCGCCTGCCTTCGCGGCAGGAGCACGAGGGGCTAGCCCTGGCGGACAGTACACTCATGGGCACTTTGGCCAGTGTGAACAGCTTGCCTATGTGAGCGATAAGATAAGTTCACCCTGGTGAGAGCAGAGCAGTATGAGAAGCTCCTCCCCGTTGTTAGTTGGAGGAGCTGACCAGGAAGGGTTATACGATGAGCTGCGAGTAAGGCCTAGTTTCAGGAGCTCGCAGTGGTATGTGGCTGCCAAGGTATTTGGCGCCCGAGACAGCCACCAGGTCAAACAGTCCATGAAAATACCCCTTAACATTATAGTGTGAGAAGCTTGCACTGATTGCCATGGCAAGGCGCTCACACAGCTAGGTATACAGTGTGAGAAGTGTGCACTGATGGGCAGTGTGAGGAACGGATGGGCGGTGTAAAAGTCGGGTCCAAGCGGGCAGTGAGCAGATCATGTGCATGTCTATCCATCTTGGTGCCAGTTAATGCATGCCAGGTCTGGAACCTGCAAATACCCCATACCGATGCAGAATGACCATACTTGAGTTAATTCGCATCTTTTATTGACCATGCCATTATGAAGAGTGTCAGCTATTTATATCATCTCCCAAAGGTTCTATGGCAGGTAGACGAATGTAACACAAGTGTCAGCTTTTACCCTACTGGGAATGGTCGCATTAATGTCATTCTAGTTAGCCAAAGGAAATCCTGCGTACATTATTGAAGGTGGACTCGGCTGCTCCGGCCCCGCAGCTGGCGTCTCCCCTGATTGAGCAGAACAAGGGCACCTAAGCCTTGTTTCAAAGTCATTTTCAGTAGTTCTGATATAATATTTATAACCCGCTTAATACCCAGAGGTTTCTAAGTGCGGACCCGGGGATCGGACCTGTGTTATTCCGTAACGCCTTGCTTCCAATGTGAGCACGTTGCCCCTGCAGCCATCCAGCTTGACGGCCTTCCTCAAACACTGGAACACCCGCGATAAAGCTCACGTCCCCACCGAACATGGCACGTGTCCCATGCAATGTGCTTCCCTCATGCCCTGCACTGCCATCGACCCCCAATATTGCAATCCTGTGTGTCTGTCTGCTGCGTGTGGAGCACGGCCGCCCATTCAACGATTGGCCTCTATGCTGAGATTTTGTCCCGTTATTACCCTTATGCCGTACGGTGCACGGTTTTGATGCACTATGCCTTCCGCTGCCAGACAGCCCATCACTGCCCTCAACTTATGGTTCGTAAATACGACAAAATTCGAAACGTGCGTCCCAAAATAACAGTTTTTACTAGTGCATTCTGAATGTGAGCTTCCTCTTACAAACCCCTGTGCAAATCATGCCCTATGCCTGTGTTTCGGACATATCAAGCAATCAACCATGAATGTCGCCTTTTTGTCCTTAACTTTCCAATATGCTAATGGGAGCAAGCACCACGCCGCCTTACTGAAACAACACAACTTAAGATTGGTGGCCGCTCGCTCCAGTGTTTTGTACTTACAATCCCTATGCCGGCATCTCGACTTCGAGAAACTTTCATTGCGCCCTTTTCCCATATGCCTTTACTCGAGCTGACGTATATTCTCAAACTAAAAGGACCAACTGAATTACACCCTCGCAGCTGCTGCAAGGATAAATTGCGCAGCTGTGTGTAACTGCCACAGCTGCTTGCCCAGATACCTAACTGCGGCCCTAACCCCTGTGTGCACTCGTTATAAAACATTACTGCAAAACTGGATGGCCGTTCCTCGCCGAGGCCATGAACAAGCAACCAGCCATCCAATTCACATACGATAAACAAATACAATGCGCGGCGCGGAGGCCATGCCCAACAACAAATGTAATTCACTGTAGTACATACGACTGCTTTCAAATCGCAGCCTCCCGCTACTACTTACGCCTGCGGCAGGGAGGCCAAGGCAAACCCCCTCAACTTTTAAATGTGCCAAACCCACTATCCAGGCAATTCGCACCGCCCCTGCAACAAATTCCAGACTGCTCCCAAGAACTCCCCACCTCATGCATTGTAGTCAGAAGCTGTTCCATCGCGTGATGTACCTCCTGTAATCCGTGCGTGGCTTTACAACAACCCGGCTAACGCGCTAAATCTCCAACAGTAGAATTGACCACGGAATCCAAGTGTCCCGCGGCCCCCTCACCCTCACAAAATGCGCCAAAGTTTAACTCCACGTTGCACCCGCCTGCCAGGCTATTCTTTAAGCAGACCTCTCGATAAGCCCAAACGACAGTCCTGCACCATCCCACTGTTGGCACTATGACCAAAGCGGCCATCAAATGCGATAAAACCCCATTAAAACCTGTTTCGCGACACATCCCACCTTGCCATGGACTAGTTATAATCATGGTAAATGCTACTGTCTTGCTCCCGGCGCATCCTCCAATTCAGTGCCCGGATTTGCCGCCATATCCTTGCTGCATTTGTTTCACGGGATGGGGCCCGTGCCGAGCCCCACTTGCCTTTCCATAACTAGCAGGATCCTTACCCGACGCCCCTGATTGCTGTATACCCGTCTCCTTGCTGCGACTATCGCGCTGCTTGTACTGTGACAAAAGCGGGCATTAATCGCCCTAAACCCCCTTTGAAACGTGTTTCTCACCACAGCCCCCATCGCAATAGTTTAACCCGAGTATACGCCACTACCTTGTGCCCGGCGCACCCCCACTCCGGAGCCCTTACCCGACGCACCCTCGTAGCTGCAACGAAATCGCCTCCTTCTCTGGCCCGCGATCGGAACCCTTCTTCTTCCTGACTGGAAACTCAAACAGCATCCCGTAACACGAACGATAAGCAGAAAACGAAAATCCTTCCTGATGCGGCGGGTGTCCTTCTGCTGAGGGCTGGATGCCGAAATCCGAAATCCACGAACAGGCGAGGCAGGAAACCGAGGGAGAATGTGCTGGTACTTGTAACCTGTCCCTTTATGGGGCCGGTCCCTCCCTTGGCTTCCTGCCCCGCCCCCCACGTTTCGCGGGCTCTCGTCCGCTTCCGGGGGCGGGTTCTCGTATTCCTTCCCCATCCTTGCCCCCTTGACCCGTATGAGGAGTGGGGGGAGGTCGGCTGGGCAACCCCCACTAAGGGGCGGCGCCCGCCATGCCACCTTCGCTGGCGCGTTCGCCCGCCAGAGCCTCGTGGAGCGGCCAGGGGAACCCCTGGCCATCTACATTTCACACATGCTTGCACATCACGTAACATAAATTGGGTCGCTTTGGTGAACAGCCAGTCTACTTAGGCGCCAGCATCATCAGTAAAACCAGGCCGCTCCACCTCCAGCCAGCTACACCGTGACCCCACAGCTTTTCCCTGGAGTCATGCTCAGCCTACCCCAAATACCAGCGTAAGGAGCATAGCTGAATATAGGAGTAAGGGTGCAAGTGCTACACAGGAGCACCCTGGGGCACCCCTGCCTGCTCCTCATCTCTGTCTATCAGTCCAGTCCGCTTGACACAGCTACATCTAAGACTACTACAAGGTGAGTCTGCACTCACCAGCACTCTCTGCGCTACTGTCAGGCGGCAGTTACTCCAAGGGGCATGAGGCAGCCCAAACGCTGACATAGAGAACAGATCTGAGCTGCGGTACCTAGCCCAGGGGGGGGTGCTCTGGGGAGGAGGGGAGTCAGGAGTGGGGCCTGGAGCTGAGCCCGCAGGGGGAGAGGTCGAGATAACACCCTCTGCCACCTCCACTGGGAAGTGGCGAAGGAAAAGTAGCGACATTAAAGTGCCGAGAGGGGATTCCCTCCTACACTGAGAACTGTGGACAGTGCAATTCCCCCCCCCTCGGGGCGACTCGGATTTACCCACCACACGAAGAGACTGGATCCGCGCACCCGAAAGATATTGCTGACATTCTGCTGAGTCAGCACGGTCATGGTGTCAAACGAAGTCCAAAGCTCCTCAGAGATTCCAGGGAACGATCTAGATAGTGCCACCAAATCAGATATACGACTCCTCCTGGGCGAAATTAGATAGATCAAATCCAGTCTCACAGAAACCGTCTCCGATCTGCAAACAAAAAACGACTGGATGCCGTCGAGAGTAACCAGCACTCAGGCGACATCGCTACAATGCAGTATGAAGCTCGGCTCCTAGACTTGGAACAAAAGGAACGGGACATCGAAACAAAAATCGACAACCTGGAAAATCGGGAGCGAAGATCCAATATTCAAATCCAAGGCCTGGCGGAAGAGCAGGGGGAGACCCCGGCAGGCCTGGAGAGCAAGGTCAAGGCCCTTATCTTGTCTCTGTATGAAGATGTCACTCCCCCTAAGCTTGAGTTTGACAGGGTGCACAGGGATGGCGGCCCGCAAGGGGGACATCAATCAGTTTTCATTAAATGCCACTACTATGCGCAACAAAGGGACATCTTGCAGAAAGCAAGAGAGAAGTGTGCGATGGAATTCAGGAGCTCACACGTAAAACTGTACCAGGACCTTTCCGCAATGACCCTAGCGAAGAGAAGAGAATGCCGTCCCCTCACGGTCTGGCTGCAAGAGAAGGGAGTGCGGTATCGCTGGGGCCATCCCTTCTCGTTGTCTTTTGAGTTCGGCGGCGAAGAATTCAGAATAACGACGAGGGAGGAGGCGGAGGGCGCCCTCCGGCACCTACAGGGCCCCGCAGTGGGCTCAGTTCCCAACGCTCGAAGAAGGCCCGCAGGACCACAACAAGACCCAGCGCTCAAGCCTCCTAGACGAGGCCGGGCACAGTTCAAATGGAAATATAAGCGTCTAAACACTCCCTGATGAATGGGTTGTATTCTTGAATTCCAGCACACCCTACAAAGTTTTTCTGGCTTCCGGTTCGGATTCCAGGGCACTGCTCCGATGGATGGATGCTAGAGAAATTGGGAAGAAGTTAGATTTTACTGTTGTCTCTGCACTCTGTTTCCTAAGCATGCTGTTCTACTTGTATTCATGTGTTCAAATTCTCACTTTTTTTGCCTGGAGAGGGGCCTCTACGGAGTGGCCCTTCTTAATTTAGGGCGTCTCTCTTCTCTCAGATGAGAATACATTCAGCAGCACCTCATGGGGGATGTGGGCGGAGAAACACTCGACTAATTAAAAAGGCAGGTCCAATACACGATACAGACTCACATATGCACGCCGCACTCAAGCAGTCAGTATTTCACTATAGAGCAAAAGGACGAGGTAACCCTTGATGTGATGGGGCCTTAAATTCAATTTCTACCTGCCGACATGGCAGAGTCTGATAGCTTAGTCTTTGGATCCCTAAATGTGAAAGGCATAAACTCGCCACAAAAAAGGTCTATGTTGGCACGTCAGTTCAACCAATCCAAACTGGATGTTCTGTTCGTGCAAGAGACAAAGTATGCCCAGAGGCAGGAGAGAAGAATTGTGGGGAGAGCGATTGGAGACACAGTGTGGGCCTCTGGTCCCCGGACGAAGGTCGGAGTAGGAATTCTTTACAAGAAACCTCTAGGGTTCCAAATAGATCACATACACAAAGATGCTCAAGGAAGATATGTGGCCATTAAAGGGAGGTTAAAAGCACACGCTGTTACACTTTGCTCAGCATACGCTCCCAACCATAATCAGTCAGACTTCTTTGATCCCCTCTTTGATTTCTTGGTGGGTTGGAGGGAAGGCACACTGGTCTGCGGGGGGAACTTTAAGGTAGTAGAGGAGCGTGAGCGAGATTGGCACCCGGTAAGGCAAAACACCTTTCCAACAAATAGCCTTCAAGGAAATAGATTCCTAAGTTACTTTAAGGAACACCATTTGATTGACACATGGTGCACAACCCACCCGGAAGGTAGAGCCTTCACCTTCTTTTCTTCCCCACACCAAACTTTCTCAAGGATAGACTATCTCTTATTGTGGGCGGAGAGTGAGAGTGAAATCCTAAGCTCATCCATAGAAGTAGTGGCTTGGACGGACCACGACTTATGTACGCTAGTCCTTGACTTGGGCCTCCAGCCAAAGCTGGACCGTAGATGGGTCTGTAATGATTTTTTGTGCAGGGACCTAGTGTTCAGGGAGACTCTCTCTGTCGCCATCACGAGTTACTTTGAAACAAATGATGTTAATGGGATGTATCTGAAGACAGTGTGGGAGGCAGGAAAGGCCACAATAAGGGGGATTTTGATGGCTGAGGCAGCAGCTAAAAAAAGGCTCAGGCAACGTAGAGAAAGGGAGTTAAGAGCTGAAATCACTCGCCTGGAACGTGATCTCCGGGACACTCAGGCCCATAGCGAGGACATGATGAGTCACATAAAGGGGCTAAGAGGGGAACTAAAGGACATATGGAATGGTAAGGCGCTAACACAACTAAGATATCTCAAAAAGAAATATTTTGAAAAAGGGGATAAAGCCCATACAATGCTCACCAATCAGCTGAGGAAGACAGGGCTGTGTACAGAGTCAATGATGAGTCCGGTGCCCCTCTTACAGATTCCCGGGAGATCGTTAGTCGATTCTCAAGATTCTACTCGACGTTGTACACAGCAGACGGGGTAAGCTCCCCTTCAGCAATTGAAGAATACCTAGCTACTCTCTCCCGTCCACCAATAACTAGGGAACACCTTGACATGTTAAACGCCCCGGTTACCACGCTGGAGGTTCAGGGAGCCATTTCCAAATTAAAAGCGGAGTCAGCGCCGGGGCAAGATGGTTACACATCGGCTTTCTACAAATCAAACTGTGGCACCCTCCCCCCTTTCCTAATTAAGCTCTTTAACTCTATTCTAGTAACGGGGCAAGCCCCTAAATCATTTACCGAATCCATAATTATTGTCATCCCTAAGGAGGGCAAAGATCCCCTGGAATGTGCATCATATTACCCGATTTCCCTCATCAATGTCGATGCAAAAATGTATTCTAGCATCCTGGCGGCCCGGTTAGCAGTTGTTCTCCCCCAACAGGTCCACTCCAACCAGGTAGGGTATGTCAGAGGTAGGCAGGGAGCGGACAACATTAGGAAAACCTTGGACCTCATGGCCATTCTCTGAGGCACTGGTGACGACCCTCTCCTGTTATCCGTGGATGCCGAAAAGGCGTTTGACTGCGTAGAGTGGCCATTTTTACGAGCGGTGCTGAAATGGATAGATCTCGGAGGAGTTTGGACCCAGGGTGCAAGGGCACTGTATCACACGGCCCAAGCCAAGGTCACTCCCTTAATTTATGCCCTAGTCATTGAGCCCTTTGCCCAGGTCACCCAAACTAATCCCTCGATACACGGCATCCCCCGGGGAGGTAAGGGGTACAAATTGGCCATGTTAGCAGATGATATTTTGCTCTACCTTATTCAGCCACTAGAATCTGTCCCCGCCTTCTTTCGCAAAACTATTGCAATACGGTGCCTTATCAGGTTTCCGATCATCAAACCTCCAAAAGACCATAGCTGTCCCCTTGAAAGCCAAGGATGAATTACCAGAGTAACTGAAGGTGAATTGGGGCTTCAAACTACAATCCCACTCTGTCAGATACTTGGGGGTGAACATTACGGTCTCGCTCCCGGATCTCTTTGAGGCGAATTATAATCACCTTTGGAGGGCCATCTGCGATGATGTGAATAGGTGGTTGTAAAGACTGGAGAGGGGTGTCTGTACTTCTTCTCTCTATATGGTAGAGGAGAGGCACAGAGGACCCCAACCAAGATTCTCTGTTTGGTACCTATGGTCATGCAATCAAGGCCTAGCTTCTCAGGAAGGTGATGCGGGCTGGTTCTTAAGTACAGTGTAGTTCCCAAGCACCCACAAAGGAATGTCCGCACACTGTATCGGTTAAAACACAGTCTTTATATAATTCATATTCAAGGATATATACAATATCACGATAACGCACTTTGAACTCGGCTATCTATAATGGCAAATATATACAATTCTATGTGGTACCACAATTACTATTAGATCTCTTTAAAGTGCATCAACTGTACGGTTCAATGGCACACAAATCAAGTCGTAAAGGAAACCAACAATAGAGAAAAGAGGAAAGCAGTTGATAAGAACAATTGGCAGAAATACTGGTCTCTATCGTTAAACACAGCTCTGTGTGGAGATCCCCCACACTTGGGCAACCTGTAGAATAAAGATACAAGCCCAGTCCATATATTGTTCACAAGAGACTTCCCAATAGTTCTGCAACCCCAAAGTACCTGGCGTTGTAGCGTTCCTCGTCGGGGAATCAACGGCCCTTCTTGAGTGCCTCCCTTTAAGGCAGGAGTCACGGGTCGTCGAAAGTCCGACGGAGAATAGGGTGAGCTACGACGGTGAAGTGGCGGCTTTGTTCCTAGCAGTGCTCGTTGACGAGGAAGAGTAAACGTCCTGCAAGGAAGAGGTGTGCGGGGCACCTCGGTGTCGGTAGTTCTGGACCGCAAAGAGTTTGAAGAACTGTGGCCCAGCAAGGGGGTCGAGTCATCGGCGTCTCTGTGGTCTTTGAGTGGCAGGAAACTCACTGGCGGATGCTCCTCAGCGCGTCGACGGTCCAGCCTTCTCCAGCAGGATACAGCAGCAACGATGCGGACAAGAGCGTCCTTGGATTCGAATGTTCTTAGGCAAACGGGAGCACAGCGGCTCCGGCGACGGCGGTCATTGACAGTGGCGAACAACAGTCCGGGTGCTTCTCCTTGGGATTCCGCAGCAGTCCCCGTCTCGGGTCGGCAGCCTGTCGAGGGTCTGTCTACCAGAGAGCTTTGGAGCTTTGGCAAAGATCAGCTGGTGCACGATGGTCCCTCGTAGCTCGGGAAGAGGGAGCTTTACCAGGTCCTCTCTGGGTCAGTCCTTGGAGACGCAGCAGCTTTCAGATTCTGAAGGAGAGCAACAGCAATTTTTCTCGTCCAGCAGGGCTTCAGTTACTCCACTTACTCGTCGTAGTGGACTTCAGCTTCTGAACACGATTCCTAGCAGTGAGAGGTTCCCAGATATACTGTTGATCTCCCAATCATTCCCCTGGGTCATACTCAAGCATCCAATCACGGCAAAGGGCATTCATGCAGGCAGGCAGCAAATCAGGCACACAGTGCATTCAGGCCATTCACTTGTCCCCAGTCTCCAGACACTCACAACAAGTTATGTGTATTGGGACAAGTACCCAGCCATTCAACACTCCACACTGCATTCATACCGGTTTCGGGCAGAGCTGTCTCAGTCATTGTGTCAAACACCAGATACTAGACACCCACAACACAGAATGCGTATTGGTCACACACTCCATTCACCCAGGTCCCACCCACAGGCGTACCCACAACATACGGTCGTTGGGAAGGCTCCAGCCAGTCTGGTCAGCAATTCCCCACACTACCATATATGGAACTTCCACCCAACAGCCAGTCAGGGCGAAGGGACAGAGTCAGGGCTTCCCGGGACTTCGGAAGATCAAGGTAACAGGTGATGGAAGGCAAGAGGCCACGGGGGCCATTTTATCTCCATCAGGAATCTACCGATTCCAATAACATGGCCTGGGCATCCCAAAATGGAGGACGCTCAGGGCACTCATCAATTCAGCACAGAGCTGCCACCAGTCCGTACCCTGATCTGTGGGCCACCCACAGGTGCTCATAAACATACACTAGGGGCACAGGGTTTCACCCCTACTCATGGGTGCCACAAGGTTAACCCATGGGTCTGTTCACCAAAACCAAAAGAGAGAGCTGCACTGCCAGCAGTCCCACATGAATTCCTGCGCGGAAAGCACAACAGAACACACGATAAAAAGCAGTAAAGGACAAGGATACGGAGGCCCTGTCCCTCCGATGCATTTCCAGCATCACAGTGGTCTAGATTAGCACTATCCTAGGCGGCACGGCTCACCTCCATAAAAATGAATGTCCTACCAAGGTTTTTGTTCTTGTTCCAGTCTCGAACAATAGCCATCCCCGAATCCTTTTTGGCAAAAGTAAAACGGATATTATTAAGTTATCTATTGGCCGCTAAGAAACCAAGGATTCCGTACTCCACACTCATTCAACCGAAAGAATCGGGGGGGCATGGGGTACCCAGACCTAGAAGAGTATTACAGAGCCTCCCAGCTCAGAGTTCTTTCCGACCACCTGTGGGAAAATCCTGAAAAACAATGGGTAACCATAGAAAAGGATATCTTCACACCGGTCACTCTGGGGGAATGGTTATGGATCCCTTTGTCAGCTATTTCTGAAAGTTTTGTGGACCCTTTGGCGACCAACTCGAGCCATGCGGGGAGTCACGGCCTGGCCTTCTCCCTTCAATTGTGTTTGGTCTCCCCCTATTCAAGGCCTGATAAGTGATGTTCATTGTTTTCAGTCCTGGTATGAGGTGGGCCTTGTTAGAGCAGGACAGATGTGGAAAAAGGGTGTATTTATTTCTTTGGAAGACCTAAAGAAAGTACTGCAGGGTGTCGAGATCTCCCCTATGCTGAATGGCTGACTAAAGCACATGCCATTTATGAAATGGAAAGCCTCACAGCTGCAGTTCTTGAATCTCGCAAGAATATAGACATGATGTGGTTGCCTTTCTTGGAATACTACACAGCATATTGGGATTCTATAGGACTGAAGGTTCAGATCCATTCCTGATAACAAAAGCAAGGCTTTTAAGAGAGCCCCGAGTCACTAGCTGGCCTTGATTCCCTTATGTGAGTCTTGTGTAGTCACTAATGCAATGTATAACACTTGTTGTAGTGTTGAGATTCGTACGCTCTTTTTCGACTTCTATGTAACGTCTTGAAGAGATTGGAACTGGGGAGGGGCAGGGGAGGGTTCAATACGGCAACTTGTGGGCATTATTCTCGTAATTGTTTCATATTTTTTGCATTGATATGCCACTGACCAGTACTGTGTAATTAACATGCATTGAGTCAAACTTGTTGAAAAATCAATACAAACTGTTTAAAAAAACATTAACAAAAACACTGCAAGAAGGCTGCCTCATTTCTCCCCAAACAATGCATCTGGGGTACGATTCTGAGCACCATACAAATGCTGTTCCGTGTCAGAAGGACTGCTTTCTACAGAACATATTCTGCAGTCAAACGAAAGTAGTAGGCACACACTGAAGGCGCCACTTTTATTTACTGCTCTATGTCAATGCTTTTTGCCTGACAACCAGAGGTCGAAGTGGACGGAAACTAATGGGTACGACGTTCCTCTACTTTTCTGGGAAATCCGCCTTTGTTCCCTTACTTTAAGTAACACTGAGCACTGTTCCTGGATGGCAGCAAAGGGCATCTTTGTATTTTGGTTTCCCGACTTGCGGTTTGAAAACCGGCTGCAGGCAATGTTTTGTCTGTGTTATTTGAACAGCCTGCTTCGGAATTGCGTCTTTCTGCGTCTACTGCTTGCACTTTCCTGATCCCCTTCCATTGCGCTTTCTTATTCCTGCCTGCATATTCTCTCACTTTCGCTCATTTCCTTTTCTTTATCCCACTCTTCCTCCTTTTGTTTTTCCTTTAGTCTCCTCCTTTCCTTTGCTCGTTCCCAGCCCCTCCTTTCATTCGTATGTGACACTTGCCTCACGCTCTCTCTCTCGTTCATTGACATTTTCATCTCATTTCTCTTTCTTCCCTCTCTGCTTTCTTTTCTTTCATTCTCATATGCTTGCCCATTTTATGTTTTCACCTTTTACAACGTTCTTTCCTCTTTTGATGTTCTTTGCCTTTCCTTCTCCTGTCAATAACCACAACCTTTAATTCTTTCTTACTTTCTGGCACTAACCCACTTCTGTCCCCCAACCTCTCCTACTCCCACCCGCCAAATCTTCTTATTCTGCCTTTCCCTTAATCGTCTGCCTGCTCCGGTTAGGCTTTTTAACCCCCCTGCCACCCACCACAGTCCCATCCTTGATCCCTGCCAAGCTCTTCCATGGACATCTGTCCAAAGCCAACAGGGCCCTATCAAAGTTGCGGGCCTACAAAGAGATGCTAATGTTTGGTGTGGCGGAGGATACCCCAATGAACAATTCTACCTGCATGAGAGTGGGGCTTCCCCAAAGAACATTTTGTAAAAAATAGGCCCAAATGGTGTATTTTATGGTACAATTGCCAGGACCTTCTCAAATAAAACCTTAGGTGTATGCCATTCCTTAAGGTCTGACAGCCCCCACCACAGGAAATGATTCAAGTAGTTAGCGGTGGGTCAAAATGGGTATTAGTTAGTGTATCTAAGTCTTATAACCCCAGAGCCATTATCGAATACCATTAAATTGGCTAATAGTACCCATTTTGCCATGCTTACAAATTTGAAAGCTCTCTCATGAAGGGAAATATAAAAACTGATTTAAAGAAAATATTTTGCAGCACTTACAAACGTGAAGGCTCTATCATAATACCAATATTAGCATAGACCGAATCCACCCTCTCAGTTGGACAGACCATCATCGCATCCACTTCACTCTCACTAGTGATGAACCTACTTCTCTTAAAATTAAAATAACTGACATCATCGAATCCAGAAACTCATGTAAGCTCACAGTAGAGAAATTTGCACCAACCCTCAATAAACACATTGAAACTATACCAACCAATACCAATGACCCTATTATCATTACCGACTACTATCACAAATGCCTCACACTCTCCACCGATGAAGTAGCACCCATCTCATCTAAAACATGCATCACAGACAAAAAGAACCAATTCTGGTTTGACGAAGAACTAATTTCACTAAGAAGAACCAAACATACCCTTGAACACGCTCACATCAAACACCCTACCCCGGACTCCGCTATAGCCTTTAAAAATGCCAACAAAATGTATACATCAACCATCATCGCACACAAAGCCAATGCCTATAACACACGCATTAGCAATGCTGCCTCAGACTCTAAAGAGCTATTTCCCATACTTGGGGAATTCAAAAATCCCATACCCACCACAATGCCAACTAACGTCAGCAAAGAATGGTGTACCACCATCCAAGACGCACTCTCAGCCAAAATCACGATGCTACAAAACAAAATCTCCATTAAAAGACAATCGCTAGCAGAAAAAAATACACCCATACCTCCACTCATCACCTCCTCGGAAAAACCTAATACCCCATTCCATTTTGCTCCAGTCACCCAAGAAATTATGCTCATCACTCTATCTAAATTGAAAACCTCAAACTGCAAAGGAGACAGTGTCCCAGCTCAACTAGTGAAAGATTGTGCTCCCTATCTAGTTCCCACCATCACCAACTTTGTGAACTCCTCTTTCAATACTACCATAATTCCAGCAAGTATAAAAGAACCCTGGGTCACCCCACTCTTAAAAAAGCCTTCACTCGAAGCCACAGTTCCCACTATCGCCCAATAACGGGGGCGTGGCTAGGAAGCCATGTGAAAGGACGTGTCTGTACGGGGGCTCCCGCAGATCCGTACATTATCCGACTGAAAACCGTGCAAGGACCGATGTAATTTGGCTGAGACTGAGATGGCTGCGTACATGAAGCTCAGGTGCACGTGTGGACACATTTTGACACGGGCCCGCACCGTGAAAGCGTAACTAGAAGCTAAGAGAAGACTTGGAGGCAAGAGCGCGATGAACGAGAAAATGGCCGCCGCCGCCTAACGAAGGTACAAAGGAGCGGCTGATCTGGGCGCCTGAGGATCGCACTGGTAGTGAAGGAGCATGGCTCGGGTGCATCGTGGTCATTAAGGACACCCTGGCCCGCGAGGTCGACGGCGCGGACCTGGAAAGGGAGCAGGGCCTGGCCAAAGGTAACTGGACGTGCAGATAACAGGGGAGTGTTCGGTGTGACATGAAACTGTGCCCCCGACTCTTCGTGGCCTAAAGTGCGCTTTAAAGGGTGAGGCGCGACCTGGCCTATCTTGGGGCAGCGAAAGACAGAGGCAGAGGACAAGATGGCCGGGGGAGCCGGAGGACAATAGGAACGTCGTGTCGGAGATGTGGCGATAGCGAGGGGACACCTGAAGAGTGCACTGTGACACCCTGCCCAGACCCGAGTGGGGACAGAAGGACGGGAGACATGTCTAATAAGCTCCTGAGAGCGAAGAACAAACAGCCCACGCTTGACGAATACGCTAAGACGCCGCCCGGCGCAGACGGAGCCAGAAGCAAAGATAAAACTTAGGCTAAGGAAATGGCCGCCGGGGGAGCAAACCAGGAGGTCCTCGCTGCGATCGCGGACCTGAAAGTGACCTGGGAGACTAAGCTCCAGCTCCCTGTGGCTGAACTGAATTCCTCAATGGAACTCCAGGTTGGAGCGGTGCAGGAGGACGTGAACCTCCTAAGGCAGGACGTGCGTGCTCTGGCAGAGCGCACGGAGACTTTGGAAAAAGAAATGGGCCCTACCGCGGCGGACTGCGCCGTGCATAAGCGTGAACTCCATGCCCTGGTGCAACGTGTGGGCAACTTAGAGAGTAGGGCGGAGGAGACGGAAGGACGCGCCCGGAGGAACAACATCCGTATCGTGGGCCTGCCGGAGGGAGCTGAGGGCCATAATCCCACGGAGTTTATTGAAAGCATGCTGCTACAGGAGATCACAGGAGGCACCCTGTCGCAGAGTTTTGCGGTGGAGAGAGCGCACAGGGCCTTAACTAGGAAGCCACCGCCGGGAAACCCGCCCAGGCCGGTGATCGCCAAGATCCTCAATTACCGGGACCGGGAAAGGATCTTTGAACACTTCCGCAAGGGAGGCACAATACAACGAGGAGCGGCGAACATAACTGCCTATCCTGATTATACCCTGCAGGTACAGCGCAGTCGCATGAACTTTGGATCGGTAAAGAGGAGATTGCGGGAAGCGGGGTATAAATACATGTTGCTCTATCCGGCCAAATTGAAGGTTTTCTTTAAGAGCAAGCTGCTGTTCTTTGACACTCCAGGGGATGCCATGGAGTGGCTGGGTGCGCAAAACTGCCCTCAGGAGCCAGATGTTCAGACGGCTGGCGAAAAAAGACGAGATAAGTAACGCTGTGGGCCCGGTCGGGTTACGAACATTGGGACATGAATATAGTCATTGAACTCGCTGGAGAACATGTGCGCGTCAGTGGTTATGAAACGTGGTTCGTGAGGACGGACATGGCTGCGAGGGAGAGGAGCCTCCAGAGCCCGCTCTTTATACCCCTTTTTGTGTTTAGTTTAGTCACTGTTAGTGGGGTGACACCCTGTCGGGTTCTCTACTTGGGTTGCCCGGAGAGAACCGAACACAGGGATGCCTGAGATCCAGGGATGGAGCTGGGCAGTTGTTTGGGGTGTTTTAGTTTTTGTATGAGCCTGGGAGTGAAATCGGGATTGGGTGTCTGCGTGGTGGGGAGGGGTTGCCTCGGATGGGGGGAGAAAACTACTGATAGACCATGGGGGACCTTAGGATATTAACGTGGAACGTTAGAGGGCTTAACAGTTATCTGAAGCGAAATAAAGTCATGTTGTATCTGAAGAGGCAAAAGATAGACGTAGCCTTGTTACAGGAGACGCATCTAAAGCGAGAGAAACTGGAGCTGGTAGGGAGGAAGTGGAAGGGGACAGTGGTGGGATCAACGTATTCCGCCTATGCCAGAGGAGTGCTGGTGTGGGTGGTGCCACATGTCCCATTTAAGCTAATTGAGGAGGTTGTGGAGGCGGATGGGAGGTTGCTTATGGTAAGGGGGCTGGTAGAGAACAAAGTAGTGTGCATTGTAAACACATATGCTCCTAACCAGGACACGGCGACATACTTTAGGACGCTGTGCACCAAGCTCAGTGTCGGGATGGGGGGTACGGTGATTTGGGGTGGCGATTTCAACTGTGTATTAAATCCCAGGGAGGATAGGTCGGATGACAAGATGGCTAAGCCCAGCCCGGCGGCCAAAGTATTGCAGACGCTGCTGGCGGATTTTGGCCTGGTAGATGTGTGGAGAGCGAGACACCCGGGCGGGAGGCAATACTCGCATTATTCGGCCCCGCACAAACTGCACACGAGGCTTGATTACTTCTTCGCCACGCCGGACATAGTCGCGGAGTGCGACCATATAGACTACAGGGCGAGAGTCCTCTCAGACCACTCGCCCCTGGTCATGCGATGGCAGCTTTATCCCACGCGAGCGCGTATACCAACATGGCACCTCAGGGCGGAGGCACTCAAGGACCCAATCTTCAGAGAGGATATGAGGGAGGAGATAACTGCTTATTTTGAGGTGAATACAGGTAGCGTTAAGTCGGCTGGTACCTTATGGGAGGCCTTTAAGGTCGTAATGCGGGGGATCGCCATAGCGAAGTCCAAGGGATTGATGGGGGGAGTCCTAGCGGATCTGCATAGAGCTGAGACTGAGCTGGAAGAGGAGCTGGAAGGTGGTGGGATAGACACGGAGGCGGTCTCCAAATTGCAACAGAAGTGCGCGGAACATTGGGACAGGCTCTGTAATCTAAACTATAGAAAGTATATTGAGAGACTGCATGCGGGGGGAGACAAAACGGGCCGACTTCTAGCTTGGCTATACAAGAGCGAGACCCCACGATCCCCGATTAGATTGGTAATCGATGAAAAGGGTGAGGAGGTGGACACCCAAGAAGGCGTAAACAGGGCATTCGTGGAATACTATAAGGTCTTATACGAAGATTGCAAGGGGGGCAGCCAGGAGGAGATAGATGAAGTGCTGGAAGATGTAGGCCTGCCCAGGGTCAGCGACGAGGAGCGAGAAGAGCTGGATGCTCCGATCACCCTGGAAGAGTTGCAGGAGATTGTGAGGCAGTTACCCACCAGCAAGGCCCCAGGGGCGGATGGGTTCCCCAGTGAATTTTACAAAGTATATGCAGAGGAGGTGCTCCCGCCCATGCTGGAAATGCTCAACGAAGCGTACAAGGAGGGACGGCTGCCGGAGTCACTCAGGGAGGCGATTATAATACCGCTCCCCAAGCCAAATAAACCGGGACATGGTTGTGGCTCCTACAGGCCCTTGTCGATGCTGAACCAGGACAGCAAGATCCTGACAGCTGTCCTGGTTGCTAGAATGCGGAGAGTGATCGGCAAGTTGATCCACCCTGACCAGACGGGCTATGTCCCGAACAGGAACATTACTCACAATCACAGACGCCTCCACAGGGTGGTCGAATGGGGATGTAGTGACGAAGGCGAAATGGCGATAGCGGCATTGGATGCGGTTAAAGTGTTCGGTGGCCGTGGCTGCTGGCGGCTCTGGGATGGTATGGAATGGGACCGGGCTACATTAGGTGGGCCGAGATGCTATACAGTGCACCACTGGCCAGGGTCCGCACGGGTGCAGTGGTGTCAGAGAGATGGCAGTTGGGCAGAGGCACTAGGCAGGGGTGTCCCTGGTCCCCAATGTTGTACATCCTGGCCCTTGAACCCTTGCAATTTACCTTCGGCAGCAATATGACCCGGTAGGCATCGATGTAGGAGGAGAGTGTCACCTTATATCCCTGTATGCAGATGATATGCTGCTATATCTGAGATATCCAGAAGAAAATTTGCAGTATGTCTTAGAGGTGATGGGGAGGTATGCCTGGTTGTCTGGTATAGCAGTAAACCCCCAGAAATCCACTCTATTTCCGCTATGTGGCTATGTGGGGACTCCGGTGGAGAGGTTGCCAGTGTTGCAGATCCCGTGGGCGACGAGCTCTTTCCGATACCTGGGAATAGACGTGTATCACACGACAGAGGAAGAACATAAGCACAACACTGAACTTGCCGTGGGGAAGATCGAGAAATGCATGAGGTTCTGGGAAAGATTGCCATTAGCGATGATGGGCCGGGGAGCTGTGCTTAAAATGGTGGTACTGCCCAGGCTTTTGCATTACTTTAACAACATCCCTTATATGATTCCTAAGAAGTTTTTTGTGAGGCTACATAGTGTTTGCAGGGAATTCCTGTGGCACGGCACGCGTAACAGAGTCGCACTGTGGAAGCTGCAAAACTTCTACGAGAAAGGCAGAGTTAAACTGCCGAACTTTGAGGCCTATTATGTGGCAGCGCAACTGCAATATGTGTCCAGGTGGCTCTCTGACGACGAGACCCCTGAACACAGGCTGTTTGGGAGGGACTGTTCCCCTTTTTATCTGCGGGAGGTGATCTGGGTGACTAATGCATGCATGAGGGAACGTCCTAGAATGCTAGCCTTGGGACGGAACATGTGGCGACGGGCCTGCCAGATGATGGGTAACCCTTTGCCGTGTGTGCCGCAGCTACCACTGGAGACGGGCAGCTCAGGGCAATCATCCGGACATATTGGGAGTCAGTGGGGTTGGTCACCATGGGAGACATTTGGCAGGACGGGACCATCATGGAGCTTGAAGAACTAGAGGCGGTGTCGGGATTGCATAGGGGTCAATATGTAACATATCACAGGATAGTGCAGGAGATCCGAAGTAGGTGGCCTGAAACTACCTTGGCCGATGAACCGGACGCTACGGTAGAGATACTATACGACACATCGGAGGGCGGGCATGAGGTCTCTAGGTTGTACAAGATGTTGATGACAAAGGTTGGGAGTGATTTAGTGCACTTGAGACTAGAATGGGAAACAGAGATGGGGGTCCCGATGGCAGATGGGTTGTGGGAGCGTGCCTTGGGGTATCATAAAAAAGTGTCGAGGAATGCCAGGTTTAAGCAAATACAGCTTTATATAACGCACAGGGCATACATGACCCCCTTGAGAATATCCAAATTTCGGGACACTGCACGCCAGGCGTGCCCTAAGTGTGATGAGGAGAATGCAGACATGATACACATGTTCTGGGCGTGCCCAGTAATTGCAGGCTACTGGGGTGAAGTGGCGCAGAAACTGGCGGGAAGGGGTATTGCGCTCAAAGTGGATTCAGCCTGGGCCTGCTTACTGGGGGGATATCCCAGAGCGCGTAAACTCAGACATGTTGATAAATTGAAGGATTTGGATTATGTACTTGCTAAACGGAGGATTGCCATGGGGTGGAAGGAGTGTCATAAGCCACGAGTGGAGGTCTGGTGGAGGGATCTACAAAAATGGGCGGAGGCCGAGACGGCGGTGTGGCAGGATGCCAGTATTGCAGGGGAGGAGGAGGAAATGGGCTCCCTCACGGCATGGAAATTGATGATAGCTGAGCTGTTTGGAACAGGGTCGGCTCTAATTGAATCTGAGAGTGATGACGCCCCTCTTCTCGCAGCGGATACCGATGGCGGACACCACACAGGCTCATAGGGGGGAGGGATGGGGATTGCAGTGCTTTGGTTGTTAAATGTGTTTATTTATGTTCTGTTGTATTGTTGTTTGGTTTATATAAAAATAATAATATATTTAAAAAAAAAAAAACTATCGCCCAATAACAACAGCCACCTTCCTCCTGAAACTCATAGACAAAATAGCCTATACGCAAATTCAATCCCATCTCGGACAGAATAAACTCCTGGGAACTAGACAATCAGGTTTCAGGACTAACCATAGCACTGAAACAGCCCTTCTAGATTTGAAAAACCACATGGACACCATTAGAGATTCAGGGAAACTCTGCATTCTACTGCTGTTAGATCTCTCCGCAGCATTCGACCTTGTAGATCATGATAAACTACGTACCTCCCTATCTAACGATTTCAATTTCTCAAATGATGCCACCAAGTGGGATAAATCTTTGCTTGCTGAACGGACCTCTAGAGTGGCTATAGGCAAGGAAGCTGCTGACCCTATACCAGTTCCCATAGGAGTCCCCCAAGGATCATGCCTTTCTCCCACACTTTACAACGCCTACACTAAACTCCTCTTCTCGGCCTTGGTTGATATGGGTGTCATCTACACCAACTTTGCAGATGACACCCAGATCCTCATTCCCATCACAGGAGACTACAACCAAGACTCCCTGACCATCAACAAAATTTACTCTATCATATAAAACTGGATGGCGCTCAACAGCCTTTGTCTCAACGATGAAAAGACAGAAGTCCTCATCGTTGGAACCCCAAACAAAATAGCAACCCTCCAGTCAGACTACTCCTCCATCAATATTGACGGCACGATGATCCCGGTCCTCAAACAGGTGAAAACACTTGGAGTATACATAGACACCAACCTTACAATGAACAAACACATCACTATGCTTGCATCATCCACAGCATACACATCAAAACTCATAGCATTAAGTCGACAATTCCTGACCCCCACCAATTGCCTCACCCTGGCCAGAGCTCTGGTTTTGTCCAGATTGGACTACTGTAATGTACTTCTTGCAGGGATTTCCACCACCAAGCTTAATAAACTACAGCTTTTGCAAAATAAAGCTTTAAGAGCAGCACTAGGGATAAAAACTATGACCATATATCCAATGCTAGGAAGGACACCCACTGGCTGCCCATCAAAGCAAGAATAATCTTCAAAACATTATGCATCACGCACAAATGCATCACCAACAAAGAACCACTTTACCTGAACAATGTCCTACAAAAAAATAAAACGTCAGATCCTTAAGATCCAATGACAGACAAAACTTAGTGACACCTCGGTACAACAACAACAAAGCAGGGGGTAGCAATTTCTATGTTCTAGCTCCCAAACACTGGAACTCCCTACCTATCTACATCAAAAAAGAGACCTCTTTTCCCATGTTCAAAAAACAATTGAAAACATGGATGTTCAACCTATTCTAGCACAGCACCAAACTAAACCATGACAATTGTATTGTTCAATGACCATGTAAATACCAATGTTTTTCTATCCTATATTAACCAATGCCTCTATATACCAATATTTTTCAAGATGTCTGTAACCATGGCGTGATACCCCATGGTCTGGGTGTATAACAAATGAATAAATAAAATAAATAAAAATAAATAAATAAAGAGCTTTATAGAAAAGTGAATTAAATATGTGATTATTGGTGGTTATAGATAATAAAATAAAAAAGCTTTGTTTCATTTATAGCATGGTTTGTGAAGTTTCTACCTACAGGTATTACTGTTACCCAGCGTAATGGTGAGCAGCACGAGGGACACAGGTAACAGAAGTAAAGTCTTCATTCGGTCCACTATGTGACCAGCTAAATATTGGTTAAAGTGATTTCAAGATTATTGTGCTGGTAATACTATATTCTAAAAAAACAAGAGGCAAATAAACTCCAAATGTCATGGATCGTTGCCTGGTTTCATTATTTTGTAGTTTGGCAAGAGACACGGTTGTGACATCTTCTCTCCGCCAGGTTCACAAGCAAATTGAACAGTCACTCTGTTACAATACAAATATTGACAGACAGCCAGGTACATTGGTTACACGAAAAGAGCAGAGCTCTTTACCATATAATTGCCGCTCACACAGGCATTTCAGAATCATTTTCAAAGATGTACGTACGTATATTTTGGTCCTCGTTTTTGAACGAATTAAAAAGGCTGTGAGCACAGATCCTGCTAAAATTAACGGCTTTTGTCAGCGCATTAATAAATAAACTTGTGCACGTTATAGCAAGAACTTAGGAAGCCTTCGTCCGGTCTTGAACACGGAGCATGGGAGAGAAAGAGTACCAGATCACGAGTTGCTGATTAGGGTCACAGTGCAACTAACGTGTTCTCGTCACATGAGCTCACGGCGCTCGTGTTCTTTGTTTACAGACCCACTCAAAAACCCGCCCATTCCCCCCGGCTACACTTACTGCAAGACTCTGCACAACAAGGCACTCGTGTTTATGGTGCGCTCCTTAGCTTCCGCACCGCTGGATACAGTGGGGTAGATACACATGTGCCCCTGTTCTGCCCCTCTGCCCACTCTACCCCATGTGCTCTTGGAAGCTGCCCGTTCAGCCCGCTCCTACAAATGGGTTTAGTAATGATTTGGTGGGGGTGGAGAAGGGTGGCTACAACAGCCTGCCACAAGAATGGCATGCTGTGGCTATAGACCCCCACAACATCGACAAACGTGCTGTAAGTCCTATAAACCTTTCCCTCTTTGAACAACTCAACTCAACCACAAAATTCACCACCTCAACAGGCGGGTGCAGAAACGGGATTGAGGGACTGAGCCACACACCAGCCCATGCAGCGGCTCCAAGCTGAGGAGTAGCCTGACTTAGGGGAAGCTGCCCTGGAATCCTTGATGACACAGATAGAGCCCTGCAAAAGTCCCTGGAAGCACCATAAAGAACTGAAATCTTCCAAGCCATAAGGGAGAGATGCCACTGAAGGACCCGCTCGTGAGGGAGACCCGGCGAGTCTGTTAGGAGCTGAGGGTGGAGAGGGAGAAGATGAGGAATATCCACTACCAGCTCTACGAGGGCTAGAAACCACGCCTCAGAGGGCCAAAAGGGAGTTACTATTACCAAAGTCGCATACTGTTTGCGCACTTGCACCAGGACTCTGACGATCATGGTGAAAGGGGGAAAGGCAAAAGACAGGGTACCCGACCAATCTTAGAGAAAGGCATTGGTCGCTAAAGCCAAGGGGTCAGGCCTCCAACTAAAAAGAGAGGCACCTGACAGTTGAGTCTTGAGGCAAAGAGGTCTACTTGAATCTGACCCCAGAGAGATAGGATCCTGGCAAAGAGGGTCTTGTCCAGCATCCAATCGCTCCTGTCCTGAAGATGTCTGGGATTCCAGTCTGCCACAGTATTGCTGGACATCCGGAGATACTCTGCTTTTAAGAGAATGACCCTGTCTAGGCAAAAGTGCCAGAACTCCCTCACTAGATCCGGCAAGGCCTTTGAGCGGGTCCCACCCAGGTGGTTTATGTAACGTGCTGCCAATATGTTGTCCATCCAAAGAAGTACACAGCAATCCCCCTGATCCTTGACGAGGCTCTTGACTGAAAAGGAGCCTGCCAGTATTTCTAGACAGTTTATACGTAGAGATGTCTCTTGAGCTGACCATTTCCCATCAGTGGTAACCTGCCCTATCCTGACCCCCCAACCCGCCCTGCTGGCATCGGATTCTAGCACAACGTCTGGAGATGGACCAAAGATCACCTTGCCATTCCAGGCGGTCACATGAATGAGCCACCAGAGCAGCTCCAACCTGGTGTTGGGAGACAATAGCACCATCTGTGAATAGGATAGATTCTTGCAAAGATGTCTGCCCTTGAGGCACTGCAACACCCTGTAATGTAAGGGGGTCAGGAAGATGGCCTGAATGGAGGCGGATACCACCCCTACCACCCTGGCTAACTGTCTGAGAGAGACCATCCCCTTCTTTTGGAGGAGGCAAACTTCCTTCCGAATCTTTGAGAGCCTGCTGTCTGGCAGCAGATGGATGCATTGCTTGGAATCTATATTGAAGCCTAGAAACTGGATGCATTTTGTAGGCTGGAAGATGGACTTCTTTACATTTATGACAAAGCTTGCAACAGGGAGATCGTCAAATGCAGGTGATCTTGGAGAACCTGGAAATTCTTTGCCAAAAGGAGAATGTCGTCCAGATAAATGAGTATTCAAATCCCCTTCGCCCTGAGGAAAGCCATCACCGGCTTTATTAGCTTGGTGAAGCACCACAGGGCTAAATAGATGCCAAACGGGAGAGAGGCAAACTGCCAAAGGCAACCCCCCATTGGAATTGGAGAAACTCCTGTTGAAGGGGAGAAACCAGACTACCAGGTACGCATCCACGAGGTCTATTTTGGCCATCCAATCTGCAGTAAGGAGGGTGTCGTTACTGCAGGTGAATGCCCTCCATCTTGAAATATTGGTAAACTACAAATGAGTTGAGGGCTCATAGATTTATGACAGGGTGAAACCCCTCCTTGGGCTTTGGGACTAGGTAAATCGTGCTGAGAACTGGGAGGCTCTGAAAGTGGCCGGGGCTACTGCACCCTTGAAGATGAGCTCCCGAACCTGTGCATCCACTAACATCTGTTTGGCCTTGTCGAACAAGAGGGGAATGGGAGGATTGAGCTGACAGGGAGGGGAGTTAAGCTCTATTTGAAACATCCGTGCTGTTTGCAATACTTATGGATCTGAAGTGAGTTACTCCCACTGCTGAATGAACCTTGCCAACCTGCCCCCCAAACGATTGTGGGAAGAAACATTTAAAATAGGTGGTAATACCTGGAGCTGTTCTCGCTCTACCCGCACTTCTGCACGCACGTCCTCTCCATTGAAATCCCCTCTGGGGGTAGAAAGCAGCCTAGGTCCCTCATGCAGAGGAGGAATGATGTGCACCTCTGGAAGCATACTGTTGGGGGATGGTAGAGATGGGAAAAGGGAAGAAGAGTGGGCTCTACCTCGTCCAGCCTTGTCAAAAACCTTATGGGCGAAAACCTTCCTAATGTTGGATTAGGCCTTATCTAGGGCAGTGAAGGTATGTACATAGGTTGTTAATAAACCTGCCACCAAACATGTTGCCTTGGGCTTTAGGGCCTTCTTCCCCTTCTGCTATATCCTGTAGGAGTCGATGCCCATACGAAGGGATTTGCGCCCCTCCTTGGAAATGGCGGCGTTGGTATTGCCGAGCAGGCATACCGCCCTTTGTACCCAGCCTCGAAGAGCTTGGACATCAACTGGGGTATTAGCCCAGCCCCTTTAGCTAATTCGAAAATTTGTGTCAAGGGACGCAAAATACCTAGCAACTTGTCCTGGCAACTGCGCAGGGCTTTCTCAACCCCCTTCTTGGGGTCCTTTCCTTTCTGGGAGAAGAAAGACACCATAGACTGATCAATATCAGGGGTAAGGGCCACCTCATCTGGAATAACCAGTCTAGGGCACTCAGAACACAGCTTGTTCCTGTCTTCCTTAGGCAAAGGCCTTCTGACTCAATGATGTAAAAAAGTAGAGACTCCGCGGACCTTGGCTGTAGGATGAGGGAGGGATCAAAAAATGGCACCCCATTGTCATCTACCAAAGGACTCACAGCACCTTGGCATAAATCCACAGGGGTCCCCTTCTTTTTACGCCTCTTGGGCAGGGATTCGGAATCCTCAGACCTATCCTGTGTGGACATGGGAGTTGAAGGGGCATTAACCTGAGGTATCGGGCTTGGCCCCCTGCCCCCAATGTACGCTTCAAGGCCCTCTTGGGGGAGTGTTCTTGACCTGGGGAACTGGACACAGGTTTTAGCTATCCTTCCAAATGTTTAGATTTAGCCGAACATTTTTTAGGGATATGCACCGCTAGTGAAGGACCTGGATCAGAAAGAGGTTGAAAACCAGACATTTTATTAATTAACCTATCGATTGCTGAGGCCAGGGTACAGTTGATGTTAAGAAGGGCAGAGTCCATAGAATCTTTAATTGCCCTAGCTACTGAAGGGGGGGCAGAAAGGGAGCCCTCCCCTGAACCCTTAACCCCATAGTCCTCCCCAGACCTTTCACTTTTCTTCAAAGGCCTAACCTGTGTACTGGCAGAAGGAAGTCCCTCTAAACCCTTGGTTTAAACCATAATTAAATAGGAGTGAATAAGGCCACTAAATATGAAAAACAAAAAAGCAGAACATAAAGGTAATGAGGGAGAAACTGCCCCTTTGCACAGCACCACAGCTGTGAAAAATCGTGGTAAGGAAATGTGTGTGCACAGAGTGCTTTGAGCACAGAAAAGGTCAGGCAAAGCCTGGAAGCCGAGCAGGCCAAGGAACAAATAGCAGCAGAATGCTGGATGCACAAGGCAGGAAATTTGCTTGCATGGTGTTTTTATGTAACAACAAAAGAGCCAGGTGAAGCCTGGAAGCCAAGTAGGCAAGACTACGCATTTATATATTAATATCCACCAGGCAGGATCTGGACGCCGAGCAGGCCACTGTCAGACGATGCACATCTGTAAATGAGAGGAGGTGGGGCTGCCTCTCCCACTGTAAGTGCGACGGGTAAATAAATTAACCCAACGCGGAACTGAACAGAACGTATAGAGGCGGAGTTGCCTCTCCAATCCAAACGCTTGCCGAACAGGTGAGCGTGTAACTCTGAAGGCCCTGAGTAAAAAGCGAATGCTCTGGCCTTCAGTAAATAGAACGCTTGGGTCAGTGTTCAAGTGCATGCGACCGCTGAAGGGTGAATAAGTTAACTCAGCGGTCACTACGCACTACATAGACAGGGTAAACCCTGACGGAAATTGAGGGACAAACCGTCCTGCAGCCGTAAAATATCATGTGCAAACCCAACAGCAACAAAGTTATTAATAAATGAAGCGATCGTTTCTATCCTTCAGAGACACCAACTAGCAACAAAGTACAAGCGTGAACACAAATGTACTTTGCTTGTGGCGTCAGCAGCAAAGAAAGAGGGAGTTGTTACTAGAGGAAAGGACTTATATGGGGTGGGTCTCTGTCTATTGATTGCTGGTATGGCATCACTTGATAACAAACAATAGTGGACCCATAGGATAGGGAATGGCACTTCTTACACAGTTATCTTTTTAAATATATCAATAAATGTCACACTTTCAATTCAAATTAATTTTATTGTCATACACAAATATATAGTATAAATTCATAAAACTGATATCAAAACAATGTATTCAAAATTCAACTGACATACTGTTAGGCAGAATCACCTGCAGTACCCTTTGGGAACACTACATGTAATTAGGACAACAGGTCTAAGCACAATTTGACCTTTGGTACAAGCCTGTACTACACAGTAAAGTGTTGGCGATGACTGAGCAGCCAGACTTATCTAAAGAGTTTAAGTGAGCAGTAGAACAAGCTACACGAACGACCAACAAATACAGTTATTCAAATATACACTTACACAAGGTTTCTTGGTACAATAATATACATTTATTTACTCAGTCAGTTAGAAAACATTACACTAGCATAAGCAGTTTAATATCACATACTAATAAACCAAAAATACACAACCAGTAAGTAAATGAACAAGGTTAGCTCCCCTGAAGTGGGAGCAAAATGGCACTTCAGCTACGTAATACAGGGGTAAAAAGACAAGGTTATAAGAACAGACAGCCCAAATACATTCATAGGCAGGTCAAAGGGTTTCAGTTAAATACAACCAGCAATTCTTCTCAATAGGCCTGGGCCAAAGTCAGTGGTTCAGAGTCTTTTGTATAGGATAGCACAGTTCTGGTAGATCACAGTAAAGTCTTTGTCACAGAGATTAGAAGAATTTGGCTAGGCGAAAAGTTTGACAAATGTTAAGGGAAGGACAAGCCTTCGTAGTTGAGGAAAGTTTCACGCACTTTCTCGGTGGCCGTAAAGATTTCCAGACCACATTTGCACAGTACCTTGTTAATGAAGAAGAGCTGTAGCTGAGGCAGTTGTTCCTGGCAATTCGAGCAGATCTCGCTGTTCCTGAGCTTCAGTGGTGGGGACAAGAAGGAGGGCGTCGGGAGGTTCCCTTACTGCCCAGAGATGAGGCCAAAAGCTTAAGCAAGACATCGGTTTAAGGTGTGAGTACCTTAATGTCCACAAGCTGGTTTCCTTCCCTCTTGGTATCCGGTTTTCAACAGCACTCTGATGAAAATTCAACCAGATGGGGACAGTGTCCAGGTGGCTTGCGATTTGGTGTTCCCACCAAACTCAAGGGAAGAAGTTAACCTTGAAGGACTTCTCTGTCGATGGAATTTCAGGCAATTCGGACCTGCAGCAGGGCTTCACCGGGCTTCCAGGAGTTGCAGCAGTCCTCTTCCTTCAGCTCATCTTCGGTTCTTTCGCTCCAGTGGTCGACTCTGCTTTCCAAGTAGCAGAGAGCTGCTTTTAAACAGTTTTCCCCCATTCATTCCAACCTGGCTGCCACTCACAAAGCAGGATGGCTGTCCTTGCCGGACAGCCAGCCGGCCAATCACGCCAGAGTGTATTCAGGTCTCCTATGAGACTAAGCACAGGATGTTTCGGGAACCTCCCTCACATCCTGTCCACCCCAGACACCCTGGCGCCAGAGGAGGGCTTCAGCACTGAAGCCCGCCAAAGGCCAACGAACAAAGGGACCAAACCTGGTTTGGCGCGCAGAGACAAACACAAGAAGGACATTTCCTAAAAGAAATGGTGAAAAAAGTCGACCGGAGTCTGTTTTTACAGATCAATCTTGGCCACCATTTTGAAAAACATGGCTGATCCGATTCTTAGCTACCGTTGTTAGCGGTTGGGAAAAATCATGGTAGTTTTATCTAAACCACTGCCACCAGCAATTTAAAGTAGGAAAGGGTAACATTTGACTGTTACATGAGTGTTTTGACTCAGGGGAAGCTAGGGAACCCCTCCAGCACTATATAGAAAGATAGTGTGTGCTGGGTCAGTACATTTAAAGAGACTAGTAAAGTCAATTTAACTTTACATGCTCTGGGAGACAGTAGTGAGTCCCAGAGAAGGTATTTAAACCTTGAGAAGTCTGAAAGACATCCCTGTGCCACTGCACTGAAGGTGCTGTGTGACACAAAAAAAGATGATGCCAATGGAGTTGTTTTAAAACTCCATAACCAAAGAAAAAAAAATAAAACACACATCAAAATACATGGAAGAGTGGGAAAAAAGGCTCTCACTCTCCCCAGGTAGAAAAATCAAATCCTAGAAATCCAGTTGGTGGGGGTCTCAAAAGGTAAGGGAAAATAGAATTTTCCCTGACACATACATTCAATCCTACGATTCATTCAATATCACTCTCTTAAAAAACATACATATCACACCTATATCTCTGACCACTTGGTCAACAATATATATTTTTCACCAGGGGTGTTGCTAGGTCTGGAAAAGATCTGGGGCTATGCTAATGTCGGGACTTTTGTGATTCAGGGCTAGGTATCCTTTTGGTTGTAGCCCCTGAGATTCTATCCGGGGCTACAACCAAAAGACCCGGGGCTGTAGCCCCTTAAACCTCCCTGCCCCAGCCACACCTCTGTTAATCACTGTGAAATGCCCTCCATCTGACTCTCAGATGATTCTATCTGTATGTAATCAATTACACAGATATAGGTGTCTACACGTGTTTCGGTTGTCTGTTTGGACTTCAACACATTCATCCACTTGGTAAAGCAACCTTTATCAGAACCACTATGGGGAATTCAGTAATTCCCATTTAATAACGTAGGGTGAGTTCACCACTCAAAAACGTATATCACAGCGTTTTTGATGTCGCCTTCAGATCATTTGGACGTATCCTTAGTTAGTCGAAAAGGATTCTTCGTTCCCCAATGAATTTTCTGCACTATTTCCATCAATAGTATAGTACATCATCTATTCAGGTACTAGTTAACATCATCCAACTCCAATCCTTTTAGGTGAGTATTCTTGATCTTATTATAGTCAGGCTCCAAAAATGAGTATTATTTTCCAAAGCTTGTCTTCAATGTAGCTATGCCACCATGATCTCCTTTAACTGACGGAGAGGCACTGTTCTCGATCTTCCGCCTCATCAAATGTCAAGTCTCTCTTTTACTCCATGGCTGTCGCACAAGGGTTACCTGGCAACACTTGGCCCTCATCTTGGATTGGGGATTCCTCCCTTTGTTATCACTGAGATACTGTTCTTTTGGTTTAATTTGTTGAAACGTGTTTGTTTTAAAACATTTTCTTTGCTGCTGTGGTGTCAGAAGTAAAGATAGATATGCATAATATGAAGCCTCCTGTCTTGACAGAGAATTACTGGTAAAGAATAAACCTAATGTCAAGCACTCCGCATTCCACGGCTGTGTTAACAAACCATGCTTTTGACATTTCTTATTTACAAAGAGTGCTGCAGAGAGTCTGGTAGCTCGAAGACACTTTAGGTACTGTACACATGTGTCTTTGTTTCTATTTGGCACAGGATGTCATCTGTATGCAGTAAACCTGCAACGATTCTTCTGAGCCCAAATTTCATTAGCCTCTTAACCTACCTCTTATGTGCCTGCCAGCTAAAAATGTTCCCTTGCCTCTAAAGTGCCTCTATTTCAATGCCTGGGACCGGTGAGTGAAAAGGCAAAGTCACTCCTGGGGGCTGTGGGGAAACTAAACTAATGCTGAGTGAATAAAACAGCATGCCGACAATGAAACAAACCCAAAGCCCCGGGTTGGGAGAAAGTGAAGTGGCAAAGTAAATAGATCTTTATGCATGAATACAGTGTGGAAAGGCCAAAGACTGTCAAAGGATATTTGATGCATTGTACCAAACCCAAGAGGCTGACACAGAGAAGCCAAGTGAGTATGATCATTAGCCATGAGGCTGACAAGGAGAAGCCAAATGAGTGTAAAACCTTCACATAAAGCCAAGAGGCTGACAAGGGGAAGCCGGGTGAGTATGAACATTAGCCAAGAGGCTGACAAGGAGAAGCTGAGTGAGTATGAACATTAGCCAAGAGGCTGACAAGGAGAAGCCAAGTAAGGGTGAAACCTTCACATAAAGCCGAGAGGCTGATAAGGAGAAGCCGAGTGAGTATGAACATTAGCCAAGAGGCTGACAAGGAGAGGCCAAGTGAGGGTGAAACCTTCACATAAAGGCAAGTGGCTGATAAGGAGAAGGCGAGTGCGTATGAACATTAGCCAAGAGGCTGACAAGGAGAAGCCAAGTGAGGGTGAAACCTTCACATAAAGCCAAGAGGCTGATAAGGAGAAGCCGAGTGAGTATGAACATTAGCCAAGAGGCTGACAAGGAGAGGCCAAGTGAGGGTGAAACCTTCACATAAAGCCAAGAGGTTGACAAGGAGAAGCCAAGTGAGGTTGACCATTAGCCAAGAGGCTGAGAAGAAAAAGCCAAGTGAGGGTGAAACCGTCCCAAAAAGCCAAGAGACTGCCAAGGAGAAGCCAAGTGAGTATGAACATTAGCCAAGATGCTGACAAGAAGAAGACAAGTGAGTGTGAAACCCTCACATAAAGCCAAGAGGCTGACGAGGAGAAGCCAAGTGAGGGTGAAAGCTTCACATAAAGCCAAGAGGCTGACAAGGAGAAGCCAAGTGAATATGTAAATTAGCCAAGAGGCTGACAAGAAGAAGCCAAGTGAGTGTGAAACCTTCACATAAAGCCAGGAGGCTGACAAGGAGAAGCCAAGTGAGGGTGAAACCTTCACATAAAGCCAAGAGGCTGACAAGGAGAAGCCAAGTGAGTATGAACATTAGCCAAGAGGCTGACAAGGAGAAGCCAAGTGAGGGTGAAACCTTCACATAAAGCCAAGAGGCTGACAAGGAGAAGCCAAGTGAATATGACCATTAGCCAAGAGGCTGACAAGAAAAAGCCAAATGAGGGTGAAACATTCACATAAAGCCAAGAGGCTGACAAGGAGAAGCCAAGTGAGTGTGACCATTAGCCAAGAGGCTGAAAAGAAAAATCCAAGTGAGTGTGAAACCTTCACATAAAGCCAAGAGACTGCCAAGGAGAAGCCAAGTGAGTATGTACATTAGCCAAGAGGCTGACAACAAGAAGCCAAGTAATTGTGAACCCTTCACATAAAGCCAAGAGGCTGACAAGGAGAAGCCAAGTGAGGGTGAAACCTTCACATAAAGCCAAGAGGCTGACAAGGTGAAGCCAAGTGAGTAAGAACATTGTGATACTGTAAATGCATCGGAGGGACAGGGCCTCCGTATCCTTGTGCTTTACTGCTTTTTATTGTGTGTTCTGTCATGTTTTCCGCACAGGAGTTCATGTCGGACTCCTGGCGATGCAGCTCTCTTTTGGTTTTGGTGAACGGACCCATGGGATACCCTTATGGCACCCATGGATGGGGGTACAACCCTGTGCCTCTAGTGTATGTTTTTGGGTACCTGTGTGTGGCCCACAGAGCAGGGTATGGGCTGGTGGCAGCTCTGTGCTGAATTGACTGGTGCCCTGAGTATCCTCCATTTTGTCATTGGAATGGGTAGATTCCTGATGGAAACAAGATGGCCTCCATGGCCTCCTGCCTTCTATCGCCTGTTACTTTGATCTTCCCAAAGTCCCAGGAAGCCCTGACTCTGTCCCTTCCCCCTAACTGGCTGTAGGGTGGAAGTTCCATATATGGTAGTGTGGGGAAGTGCCGACCAGACTGGCTGGAGCCTCCCCAATGGCCGTATGTTGTGTGTACACCTATGGGTGGGACCTGGGTGAATGGAGTGTGTGACGAATATGCACTTCTTGTTGTGGATGTCTAGTTTCTGGTGTTTGACACAATGACTAAAACAGCCCTGCCCGGAACTGGTATGAATGCAGTGTGTAGTGTTGAATGGCATGTTGTGAGTGTCTGGATGGAGAAGAATGGCCTAAATGCAGTGTGTAGTGTTGAATGGCATGTTGTGAGTGTCTGGATGGAGAAGAATGGCCTAAATGCAGTGTGTAGTGTTGAATGGCATGTTGTGAGTGTCTGGATGGAGAAGAATGGCCTAAATGCACTGTGCGCCTGATTGGCTGACAGACTGCTGAATGCCCTTCGTAGTGATTGGATGCTCGAGTGTGACCCAGCGGAATGAATGGGAGATCAACAGTATATCTGGGGACCTCTCACTGCTAGGAATCGTGTTCAGAAGTGTTCAGAGCTGAAGTCCAAACTACGAAGAGTAACTGGAGTGAAACTGACGCTTGACCTTGAAGCCCTGCTGGAAGAGAAGAATTGCTGTTGCTCTCCTTCATCAATCTGAAAGCTGCTGTGTCTCCAAGGACTGAACCAGAGGGGACCTTGTAAGGCGCCCTCTTCCTGAGCTACGAGGGACCATCGTGCACCAGCTGATCTTTGCCGACGCTCCTTGGTAGACAGACCTACGACAGGCTGCCGACCGGAGACGGGGACTGCCGCAGAATCCCAAAGAGAAGCGCCCGGACTGTTGTCCGCCAGTTTCGACGACCGCCGTCACCGACCAGAGCCGCCGTGCTCCCGTTGCCTAAGAACTCTTGATCCAAGGACACTCTCGTCTGCATCATCGCCCGTCTGATCCCGCTGGAGAAGCCCAGGCTGTCGACGCGCCGAGGAGCATCTGCCGGTGGGCTTCCCACCACCCAAAGACCACAGAGACGCCGACGACTCGAGGCCCTTGCTGGGCCACAGTTTTTCAAACTCTTTGCGGTCCAGAACTATCGACATCGAGGTGCCCCGCACGCCTCTTCCTTGCAGGACGTTTACGCTTCCCCGTCAACGAACACCGCTAGGAAGGAAGCTTCCACTTCACCATCGTAGCTCACCCTGTTCTCCGTCGGACGTTCGACGACCCGTGACTCCTGCCTTAAAGGGAGGGCACTCAAGAAGGGCCGTCGATTGCCCGACGAGGAGCGCTACAATGCCAGGTACTTTGGGGTTGCAGAACTATTGGAAAGTCTCTTGTGAACAATATATGGACTGGGCTTGTGGTATATCTTTATTGTACAGGTTGCCCAGGTGGGGGGATCTCCACACAGAACTGTGTCTAGGTATCGGAGCTAGTATTCTGCCAATTGTTCTAACCAACTGCTTTCCTCTTATATCTATTGTTGGTTTCCTTTATGAACTGATTTGTGTGCCATTTGACCGTACAGTTGATGCACTTTAAAGAGATCTAATGGTAATAGTGGTACCACGTAGAAATGTATATTTGCCATTATAGATAACCGAGTACAAAGTGAATTATCGTGATATTGTACATAACCTTGAATATTAATTATATAAAGACTGTGTTTTAACTAATACAGTGTGTGGACATTCCTTTGTGGGTGCTTGGCGACTACACTGTACTTAAGAACCAGCCTGCATCACCTCCTGAGAAGCTAGGCCTTGATTGCTCGACCACGTACCAATAATAGAGAATTTTGGCTGGGGCCAAGAGGCTGACAAGAAGAAGCCAAGTGAGTATGAACATTGGCCAAGAGGCTTACAAGAAGAAGCCAAGTGAGGGTGAAACCTTCACATAAAGCCAAGAGGCTGACAAGGAGAAGCCAAGTGAGTATGAACATTAGCCAAGAGGCTGACAAGGAGAGGCCAAGTGAGTATGAACATTAGCCAAGAGGGTGACAAGAAGAAGCCAAGTGAGTGTGAAACTCTCACATAAAGCCAGGAGGCTGACAAGAAGAAGCCAAGTGAGGGTGAAACCTTCACATAAAGCCAAGAGGCTGACAAGGAGAAGCCAAGTGAGTATGAACATTATCCAAGAGGGTGACAAGAAGAAGCCATGTCAGTGCGAAACCTTCACATAAAGCCAAGAGGCTGACAAGGAGAAGCCATGTGAGTATGAAACCTTCACATAAGGCCAAGGGAAGAGAACCCCGAGGATTTGTGGAACTGCCTTGAACTTGGGGAAGGGAACTCCAAGGGTTTGTGGAACTGTCTTGAACTTGGGGAAGGGAACCCCAAGGATTTGTGGAACTGTTTTGAACTTAGGAAAGGTAAGCCAGATACTTTTGTGGATATTTCTTGAACTTGGACAAGGGGAGTGGAAAAGTGCGCTAGGAGCTGGAAGAAGCTCTGAACTTTGTTTCGATCACCATTTCTTTTATTGTTGACATCCCTACACATTGTTTAGCTTTAGTTGCGAGAGCAAGGATAAGTTTTGGACACAGACAGACTTTTAAGTTGAGCTTTCTGACTCAGACTTTCCTTAATTTCATTCAGGTAGGGAAATCCCACCTTAGCATAGGGCAAGTTAGGCCTTCATCCATCCTGACATTTGAGTTAATAAAGCAACTGAACTTTGAATCTGTTGTCTGTGTCTTACTTCATGATGCCTTCACAATATAAATAAATAAATCATTCATTTACTAGCCATGACCGCTTGAACAAACTGTGTGATCCTGGGCCGATGCGACCGGGCACTGATGATTTGCTGCCTTGTTATTTATGACTTCCAGCTCCAGTAGTGACCTAACTAGAGAAACATCAATTCTGGAGCATAAGTAGTTTACAGAGACAATGTGATGACGGGACATCTTGCCCCCACGCAGGCTCCACAGTTGAGAGAAAGAGGACATTGTGAAGCAGTCAGGCCTTTTACCCAGCTGCTGCCTCTGTGATAGCCATCAGGAGAGCCACGTGGTGGGTAGAAAGTCTCCTGGTCGTTTACCTTGCAGGTTTCCAGGACAGCAAATCCTTCTTACTAGTCTTTGTTTCCAGCAATGGCCTGCTAATGAGAAGAAGTTTGATTGATAGGTCCAGCCGACACAGCCTGCAACCCTCCCCCCGCAAGATCTGAAACGTTGCTGAAGAGGTCGGCTCACCTTCAGAGCTTTCATGAGCAGAACAAAATGCACAGCGTCCTAGCATCCGAATAAGAAAATGTGAGGCTGTTGTTAACAGTAGCGCCTTTCTTATGTTTGAATGTTTGGACAGTTAGAACAGTGATGGGACAATTCCGACTGAAAGACCCACACAGCTCCCATGCCCTACCAAATCTGTGTATGCCGCAAAGACGATTTAACTGATTAGCACAATAAAGCTCCCTTTTAAAGTTTATTTACAAAATGTATGCCAGAGGCATATAGCATAATAAACTGACTGCAGCAATGCAGGCCAGGCTAGCCATGTAACATAACAGACTAGGCGGTTTTTACTGCAGTAGAATTCAAGGAGGTAGAAATCATCACGTTTTACAACGGATTTTGCCGCAAATACATATGGGGGTGGGTTTAGGTGAATAATTAATGCAGGAGGGTTAAGGGGGCTGGGTTGCGGCGGTCTCCCCCCGCACATATTTGCGGCAAAATCTTCCAGTAAAAAATAATATGGATGATTTTTATTTCGATAAAAATACATTTAAGAAACCACATAGAGCCTAACAAGACTTGATATGATACGTCATTTATAACGCGCCTGCACACAAGTGTTTCTAGGCGCGACAAGACAAGGGAGGGAAAACAGAGAGAGAGGACAAGCCAAGCGATCTTACTAGGCCTTGTGTCATTCAGATTGTGCAAGTGCAGGCGTAAGGAGAGGGGAAAGTGCCAGGGAGAGGGAGGCGGTAGTGTAATCAGGGCAGGATTGCTCTGAGTAAGTGCAGCCAGGGCAGCACGGCTCTGGGTAAGTGCAAGGAGGCAAGGGACTGTAGAGGTAACAGTTACAGCCCCTAAGTGTGCGGTAGGCCCGGAGGCAGTGCAGGGGAGACTGATCATGGAGGAGCCCGGTAACCAGTGAGACCCAAAGGGTATCAAGCAACCAGTTGGCGCAAACAGGATACGTGTTGTTACATGGCTAGACTGGCCTACGTTGCTGCAGCCAAACTGGTTACGTTGTCTGACTCTGGAATGGCATGTTTTACTGGGCATCAAATTTAAAGCAAACAATGTTTTTTTTTTTTACATTTTGGGGATTGTTACCTTACGCTGAGGTGCGTACATTTGTTTTGGATCGAGTAGTTGAACTAAGTAGCTAGATCTGCGGTAGTGGTATTTTTTAAAGAATTTTTGATTCCTGAACACCTATCCTAAAAGTCACCTACATCTCGAGCCCATATACTTATAACTAGCTTCACTAAAAACTCAGTCAGAAAATCTGGGCACTAGTATTAAAAAAAAATCTCTCAGCCAAGATGAAGAAGTGAAGCAATAAGGGGAGCGGAGTACCCATTGTGCCCCATTACTGCTCCACCCACTACACCCATAAGTCGACCCTGAATACTAACTCCTCACATTACTCAACACATATTTTAATAAGAAATGTATTACCATTCACCGGTCGTTGGATCACGGCAGTGACCACTAGAGGGCAATCAAGGCACATGTTATATTTTACGGAGACGTTCATCAAATTATGCGTTAATAACAAACAGCGGTCGACTGTGTTCATACCACTACCTTAAACGTGAGGCGTTGTAAATACCTAAAAGCAGAATGGATAGTTTTCTTCTAGTACATAATTTGCTATAATTTTAAAACACAGAACTAGAATGAATGTGCATACTTAGCTGAATTGTGCTCTGGAGTGAAAAGTAGTGTGTGTCACTCTTGAGGTTGCCAGCAGAGGCAGGACTGGTAGTGAAAGACTAAATAAGGAGCTGAATTAAAAGAGACACCCTTCCACCGGACCTGACGACACTGGAGTAGCCGAACAAGGGACTGGATACCATGTGCGATCCATTTCTAGTCCAAAAGATACATTTCGAAAAAGGTTTTTTGTTTGCATGAGTGTTTGTGTGTGTGTTGGTGTCTGCGTTAAAGACTGTGGGCCCGATTCATGGAAATGTGCGCAGAAATCCCGCAGGGGGCGCGTGCCGAAGACGACACTGGGCGAGCCTGCGCGCAGATAAAAAAATACGCGCCCTGCGTATTCATGAAATTTACTGCGCAAAGTGACCGTATCTGCAAGTCGTGCTTGGAAAACACCCGACATGCCCCCACCAAAAGCAAAAAAACAGCCAGGACAGCTACCTTTGCATGCTCCCCGTGCACAAATATACATACCCTTCAAAAAGTGCGTGAGGTCCCCCACAAGCAGGCCTGCATCTCCGGAACCCTGCGCATGGTCCCCCGTAACTTTACCGGGCACCCCAACAACATGCGTATGATGAAAAATTGCAACTCGATTGAAATCTCCAAAAATCGTCATGCAAACCCCCGTAAACCGTTCCTGCACCCTGCTACACTGCGTATGTGCACTCCTGTGCGAACTCCACCCAAGTCCAGGAAAAGTACGGCACATTCGATTCCATAAATTGACAAATGCGGATTTGCGTGCAGTTTGGCATGCATGTACCCTATTTTCCACGCAAATAATTCTATGAATCGGGCCCACAGTGTGTGGGCACTGATTACGACATGATGCAGAACAGTGACCAACAGTGACTCAGGAATATACTGAGACATCAGGATTTGATGTGTGTACTAGCAGCTTGAAAGCTGGGCAGTGCAGGCATATACTGAGACATCTGGATTTGACTTGTGAACTGGCAGCTTGAAAGGTGTGCAGCGCAGGCATGTTCTGAGGCAAGCCACATGTTGTGTTTTACAGTGGTAATGCGAGGTCAGGCTCATTACTTTTATCGGACACAGCCAGCATTAAAGGGGGATTTGCCTCATGATCGGATTTGTGATGGACCTGCTTCAAAACAGAGCAATACTGGCATATATTGTTGAGACAGGCCTGATGGGTTTCCTCTGGGGGACAGCCAGCATCACAACGTGTTGCAAAACGCTTCAGTTTATTGTTGGTAACCTTGCATCTATTGGCTTGTTTCAAGTGTTATGCAAAACAAAGGGGGGTCTGGGAATCTCTCTACCAGCACGAACACAGACCAATGACCTGTTCTTGGGTGAATAACCCCAAGTCTTTAGCTCACTGTCCCTTTCACAGAGAAGAAATGTCCCTGCATATCAGTCTTTGTCCTGCCCAGGGGCAGTCCAGCACCGAAATGCTAGGCAATTCTCCTTTGAACAAGAGTACCAAAAGCAACCCCATACACGTGTTTCAGCCTTGTTGGGCATCATAGGTAAGGTGAAGCTTTGCCTATCTAAGAACAGTGAGCAAGGGGTCCACGTATGGATCGCCCTGGTTACGCAGGGTGAAACCCAAAGTTAATTTATGAAAAACAAAGGGGGGGGTCTTGGAATCTCTTTACCAGCACGAACACAGCCCAATGACCTGTTCTTGGGTGAATAACCCCTGGGAGAGACTCTACCAAGTGTTTCAAGTGTTACCCTGCAGAACAGAATGCATGTTGTACATTGTTACCCAATTTTTCTGAACATTTTGCTGCATAATGTACAAATTCAACGCAGTATATCTAAATAAATGTCTATAGAGAAGCACCGGGCCAAAACTCTTAACGGATTGGCTCAGTTGGGCCAGTGTTTGTCCCAGGGTTTCCCAAATTGACCTAAAAAATGCATGTATGGTACATTTGGCCGAATTCGGCCAGTACCATTAAAGCGAAGTCCAAAAAATCCCATGAGACTTTCGATTGAGCACACTCTCTGTGCCGTACCACTCTATTACTTTGTTTCGTACCCTCTCTGTGTCATGTCAAAGTTCAATACTCGCGTCTTTCATCACACGCGTTAATATTCTTCCTTCTTGCGCTCTTCATACAATGTTTCCACTTTCAATCTTGACTTCAACACAGACAGGTCTTGCATCGATTGGCTATGTTGATTACTCTGGCGCTGCTTTGATCCCAGAGCCAAGGATGGTCCCACAGCGGCTGCAGCTCCTCCCCGACTCGACCAGTCATGTAGGAGGGCCCTGAGTATCTCTGACACACAATGCAGGACTATTCAGTCTCGTTTTCCGGCCTTAGGCTTTCATATCTGAAGGTTTCTGGAAAGTAACTGTTTCTCATTATAGAGGTCAAGGGTATCTCACTCCTTGCTTTCCCTTCTCGGTTTGCTGTCTTTCTCCCCTCATTCAGCTGCTGTGTGGAAAACACTGTTCTTTTGTGTGCTTTGCCTCGCTCAGAGTGTGCTCTCATGCACCGCCTTTTATCCGTGCGGGGAAGCTTAATGGAAGTCAGGTGTGCGTTGTTAACTGTAATTGCCTGACTATGCCTGACCATAGTAGAAGAACATGTCAGGTACAATGCTCGGGTTTGAGTCTGTTTTCTCCCATAGCGGCCTGTCCGTGTGAAAGTGTTTGTGTATGAAGGGGTGGGAGGTTACAGTTTCCAGTTATCCTACCTGAAAGGGTGGAGTAAAGGTGTTATAGGACGCGTGATACCACATCTCGCCATCAGGTGTCCCACTCCCCGAAGACCCCTCAACCAGGTGATCCCCCCACACTGGTCCACCCCCAGGAACTGGATCCAAAAGCGATGGCTGTGTCCTGGCCACCAGATCCTCTGGGACTAGTCAGTGAGACACCTTCTGGTTTCTCACAGGGACCCACGAAAAAGACAAAGGGACCCTGCAGCGGCAAAGGGATGGAATTGGTGCCGCAGGTAGGGCTCAAGTCAAGGGTACACATGGGGAAAGAGTTCACCCACTTTATTCAGAGCGTGGACTCAGTCCCCCCAGCTAAAAGAGAAACATTGGATGTCCTCTTTGAATTTTTGAATTAAAACCGACCTCAGCGAGCAAACCGCAGACATCAGGTTTGTAGGACGGACACTTCACCACTGCACTATATAACCTGATGACAAATAACAAACAACTAAAGGTGAAATATCCCAATTCAGTACTGTATGTTCCAGGGAAAACATTTGCATTGGTTCTTGCAGTTTAAAACATGCACACGTTTTAACGTTTTCAAAAACACTATTAGAAGAAATTATCCTGTCTTGGTTTTGCGTGCGTGTTGATTTTATGAAAGGCAAATGCCATTCGTCCTGTTCAATTTGGGTGGTTATGCAAAGCCAATTTTATGAAATGTGCATATTTCACCTTGATATGCTAATTTATGGTGACATCACGTCCCATTGCGTCTGTTGATGAGTCCCCCACTTTCATTATTAGGACTTGACCACTGGCCGCAGGGGTATAGGAGAAGCACGGCCAGCAAAAAGGTAAGTTAGGGGGGTTACATTTTAGATGTTTAACCAGTTTTGGTTTGTTTTACCGAAATAGAATTGCGGCGAAATCGACTACGGTCAATTCCGCTGCGATTCTTTTCTACTTCGGTAAAACAACCCAAATCCTTTGTCCCAGATGTGGAAGGCATCTGCATGTCCACAGCACAAGAGCGTATGATCAAGCCCCAACTTTAGATTGCCTGGGAGTGACCTCTTAAATTGCTCATGTGTGTGCAGATGGTGGAATCTGCCTTCCACGGAGGGCTTCACAGAATTGTCCCCTTATATGCAGGTTTTTCAGCTAGCAAATAGTCACACATTTAAAAGCCTTGGGTGGTAAACCATTGTGGATGCCTTACCTCACTCATGTCCCTTAGAGGTTCAGCGCCAGACAGTGTTCCAAGCATCATCAGAGGAACAAATAGAGGTTCACTGATTACAAGAAACCCTTTGGGAATCCCCAATATTTCCTCATTGCGTTTCACTGCATTGAGAATGGTTGAATGATCAGTGCTGGCATCCATGCAAGGCCATGAAGCGTCACAGTACCGCTGGTTGTATGATCATGAGTTGAAGGTGCCGTTGGTTGTATTGCACAGTATGGCGTATGCTCTGAGACTGTGACAAGCAATCTATGTACCAGTTTCTATAAGCACCCTCGGTGGGTGCGTCAACCAATCAGGTTGCTCAAAACCCAGGCTGAATCTTACGATCCAAGCCCGGGTTCTAAGCAATTCGAGCAGTTGAAGCACCTGACGGCCAACTTCCTTCCCCCTCCTCACTGTCCCCCGCCCCACTCTCCCCGTCTCCATTCCCCCCCCCCAACCTGTAGCAGGGCTGTGGCACTGCGGACCTCATCCAACTCCACTGATGGCCGCCATGGAAATGGAAGAGGGGCTCCTTGCCCTGACCCATTGATTCATACAAATGTATTGCTGTTGGCTCGCTTCGCTCTGGCCTATGACCGGGCCATAATAACCCGGTGAAGCCCCCCGAATGCGTTCCTATTGCCATATTATAATAATGGAATGTTGTCTGGCCCATGTGAACAATGGGTCAGCAGAGGTCCAAAACCACTGTTTCAAAGCTTGCTGTTTCCCGCCTAGCATTCTGCCTCAAGGCTCAGGGCGACCCTTAGCCAACATTCCACCAGGACAATCCCTACTGTGAGATTCTGAGCACCTTTTTGCCACCTTCTTTTTTTCCAACTTGTGTTTCAACACTGTTTGTGATTTTACCATATTAAAATGGCATGCTATCCATGGGGGAGTAGGATGTAACAGATCCCATACACTATAGCCCCTTACACTCATTATGCACCCCTGGCTTCACCTCAGGCCCATAATTTTGGTGCGGGCTGATATCACCTGTTATAGCCTTATCCCCAGGGCTAGAAGGCCCCATTATCCAAAAGAATTGCCAATGGTGTATTCGTTGTGGCCTGGAACCGTGCATTTGGTGGCCTGTGTCGTGTAACTTAAGGGGCCATTATAAGGCACCGGAGCACATTTCTACTTAGAGGATGGATTTGCAGGCAGGTGTCCAAGGGAGGACTAGGATTCAGAAAGTTGCGCCAGTGAGCATGAGGAAAGCAGACCAGCCCGTCCAAGGACCAACACGTGCTGGTGGCGTGTACACCTCTGTAAATCGACACGGCCCGACTCCGCTGCGGATGTTGTGATGGCCATGGGCAATCTGTAGCAACATTAGCAGTAATGTTACTAGTAATGTTAAGAAACTACTGCCCACTTTTCTTACCTAATGGCACCCCTTGATCATGTATACTTATTCTTTCATAATTATGCGGAACCCACAAGTGATGTTCTGCGAGTCCTGAAACCAGAATGTAAAGGGATGCGAGATTAAAAGCCAGGACTAGCTGATCAACGTACACCTGACGGGGGACAACCTAGGATCATTAAAAACTCTCCTACTACTTTAAAGACTTCTAGATGCGCTCTGCATTCGATACAACCGATGTCTCCTGGCAGTGGTCATCCTGCGAAAACATCCACTGTGCATAGTTGCTTAGAGACTACATGCACCCATTGCAATGCCCTGGTTCTCTCACCCTCTCACTCTCGTGCCGGGAGTCAGTGGTGCTGGGTAATCCCCTTCCAGGCATTCCCTGCCTTATTTCCTTCATTCTGTCCCTTGTCACGTGAGGTGGGCTCCTGCTCGCTCACGTGACTCGGGCTGTGTACTGACATCATATTCCTCCCAAACTTCGATCTTTTTGAACACACATGTATTTTCTCTCACGGGCGTCACTGTATGTTCTTCACACGCCATACGGGCTCTCAGGTCCTCGTGTACTTCGGTGATATATCCTGTGGAGAATGTACCCTCATAGCCGGGTCGATGTTTGAGGCTTTTCCCAGAGTCTATATCTGGGGTTTGCTCTCCGCTAAGGGTCTGCATCGTTCTGGCTTTTACTGTGGTTGTCGCTGGGGGTTGGTGGCATTGGCGTCTCCTCGCGCCGGGGGGGGGGGCTGTGTGGCGTGTTCTAGGGTGTCCTCCCGGTGAGTCTGGCGAGTCAGTTCCTTCTTTTTTTTATTTTTTCTTAAAACCTTTATGTTGAAGACAGTGGAAGACATCCATCCAGAATATACAGTGTGCAATCAGATCATAATCATGCGACAGTGCGTGTCAAAGGTATTCGCGAACATTGGCAGCAGGGAACTACAGCACTCAAAACAGAGTCGTGCAGTGAGCACTATCAATACAATCGTTCTGTTTGTGCAACAACCAATATTGAACAGCCGCCTCTTCAAGATCGAGACCTTACCTATATCGCCCAATAAGTATTTAGGGATTCATAAGACCGGGGGGACATCTGTGCATTCATTCAGTGCATCGGCCATTTCTGACCAGAACTGGGTGATCTGAGGGCAGGCCCTATACATGTGGAGTGCATCAGCAACAGTAGCACTACACTTGTTACAACCAGCATTCACAGAAGGGGCACATTTGGCGATCTTTGCTTGGGTGTAGTGCAGTCTATTAAGTACTTTAAATTGAATAAGCCTGTGTCTAGCGTTCATGGAAACCTCCTTAGTAAGACGGCACCAGCAGGACCATCGCATGTCATCGAGCTCATTGCCCAAGTTTTCTTCCCACTACGACCTGGCTTTACTTGGTGGAGAATGGGAATCCTGCAATTCTTATATAAGTTAGTATGCAGGCCTGTCATGACCAGCTCGAGAGGTTTCACACTCGTCAGGTTCCTTAGGGAACGACGACCACTTGGCCCTGATGGCCACTCTCATTCTGTAGCACTGTAATGTCTTGGTCGGGCCAGCACCCAATTTTTATGAAAAGACTGGGAGGGTAACAAAAGTGCCCTCAGGAAAGAGATTGCGTAGCGTCAGTTCGCCAGGTTGGTCACACCCCTCCCGGATGGCATTATCATATGTTGGGGGGAGCCCTCGGCAGCACCAAAGCCGGATAGAGCCTGCGTATGGCTCAGCAACCTGTATCCTCTTAAAGAGTCTGGACCATGCGTTGGCAGTCGTGCGGACCGGGTCAAACGTACAGGTGTCAGGGTGGCAATTAGCAAGTACGATCGAGCGCAGGTTGGACGGGGAGGCGCTGTATCTTTCAAGGTCAGTGTGTAGTGGTCGAGCTTGTGGGGTATATCAGTGGCTAGCAAAGTATGCACAGGCTACCTCATAATAAAGCTCAAAATCGGAAGTTTGGAGTCCCCCTTGGTCATATGGTTTGGTCATGGCCTCCCATTTCATTCGTGTAGTGTCTGCGTCCCATACGAAACTAATTGCAAGTGATCGGCGCTTGTTGAAGAACATGCGTCCTGGCCAGACCGGGATGTTGACAAAGTAATACAATAATTTAGGGACAATAATCATCTTTATGAGAGATAGTCTGCCATATAGAGAGACTGGGAGTCTGACCCATAGATTCAGTTTGTCTGTAAGTGTGTGCAAATATTTACTATGGTTTTCAAGCAGAAGGGTGTGGTGTTGACGCATAATACCAATGCACAAATATTTCAGCCTATCCTGGGACTATCTAAAGCCCTGGAGATCTGCTGGGGGGATAGTGGAGTTGGTTCCTTTTGCCTCAAGTGCAGGCTGTTCTTTCCAGAGCATTGAGGGTACTTTGTGAAAATGGGATATGTTCCGCGTTACCACATCATTCCCGTCTGGAGGCGGTCACCATGCTGTGGTTGGAATTAAGCAATGTCCCAGGGCAGGATTCATAGGACAGTGTCACCCTCTTTGGGGGTGTTCTGATTTTCAATGGCACTGTGTCTCCAGCTTGTAGTTCTCTGTGCTGTGCTTGATGGGCCTGGCTCTCTTTGTCGTTCTGTTTCTCTCTCTTCTCCACCATGAGCAGTGTGCCGGGTTCCGGGGCTATCCAGTTCGGGTGTAGCGGCACTTTAGCCTGGATAGGCACCCCAAACATCAATGCAGCTGAGCTTACTCTTGTGGAGGTGTGTGGGGTTTGCTTGTGTGACCGGAGAAAGCGGTAAACGGCAGGTAACCAAGGTTGTTGTTGGTCCTTCGCAATCCTTATCATTTTGTTAAGGGACCCCATGAATCTTTCAGGGTCCCCGTTCGCACGTGGCGAGCATGGGGTGATCTTTCGTGCTTGATGTTGAGGTTGGTCAGGAACTGTTCTAGTTCATGGCTGGTAAACGGTGGCCCATTGTCGCTCTTTATCTTCCGTGGTATATCATGTACGGCGAATGCTTTGTCTAAGGTTGGTATAATTGATGGCACATCAGTAGACTTGACGTGCTCGACTTCTGGGTGTCTGCTGAACTCATCAATCAGGACGAACAGGTACCCTTCTCGGGCAATGGTGCAGAAGTCTACACTGACTGATTCCCATCTCGTGCTGCTTTTTGGTGCACTTGTGATGGGTTCGGGCGCTACTTGTCTCCTTGAGTACTGACACGCAGAGCAGCTCTCCACCAATTCTGTTACCCGGCTCTGTATCTTCACCGTCCACACTCTGGACTTCAGATACGCCTGGGTTTTTATGATGCCTTGGTCTACTTCATGTGCCCGACATAGGCCCTCTCCTCTAGCGCCTCTGGCAGAACAATTCAGTGTCCTTTTAGTATGACTCCTTCTTCGGATACCGTGAGCTCATGTCTGATTCCAAACAGGGCTTGTAATTTTTCCTGTGCCGCTGCAGTGCGATGTGCTACTGCTGATAGGACATTGATTTCAGTCTCCTGACTGAATGTTGTGTTTTGTGCGTTGCAGGCAGGCATCTGTCTCAGATTCTTGAGCTATTTCTTGTAGGGTCATCCCCTTCGGTCGGGCGTACGCTACCACATGGCATACATGCTCCTCTGTTTCAATGGCAGGTTCTCTCTCTTGGATGGTGGCCGGTCGATGGTGGTGGGATAAGTAGTCTGCAGGGTTGTCTGCATCATCTCGGTACAGCACTTCGATGTTGAATAGCTGCAGCTGCAGAATTCACTTCTCTAAGCGTGCAGGGGGATGTGGAGCAGAACCTTTGAAGATTGGTACCAGGGGTTTATGATCTGTGAACACCTTCACCAGTAGGCCAAAAAATGGCGGCATCCCCACAGTATTGCTAAAGCATCCTTCTCGGGCTGTGTACTGACATCACACATACCACATTGTGCAAATCCCACTGCAAGCACACAGTGATCGTGTTCATTATGTCTGCATTGGAGTTTGCAAATTCCTACTAAGCTTTGAGGTGCCTGAGGCTTGCAGCTGCAGCCTGCAACATTGTTGCAACTGGACTGCATCCAACCAGGCACAAGAGGGACAGTATGTGGGGCGCACTGTATGGAGGATAGTGTACCTAGAGCACTTATCTTTTACTGCTCCATAAACATAATGAAACAAAGCTAGATGGGATAGTCCATTGCTTAAGCCAACACTCCTCCTGTCAGCTGTCTAGTGTCGTCTGCCGCTAAACACACACCCACTCCATCTGTGTTTGCCTGCTGTGCATAAACTGAAGAACCGCTAGCCCTATGGGATTTAGCATCTGTTTTTACTTATGCTATAACAGTAAATACATAAAATATCACTCAGAAGAACAAGTTACTCCTTACCTGGTAACGTTCTTTCGATGGGATGTTCCTCCGACGTATTCCTTATCTATGATATTTGTATCTCCAGCTTGCTGGCCTCGGAAAACATTTTTTCCCAGTAGAGGGTGCTGTGCGTCGACGTCCGTCGAGTAGGTGTTCCTCGACAGCCACCGTATCGACGCCGATGTCATCATGCCTATAAATGGCCACGCGCAGCGTCCGTTGCTCAGTTCCGTTTTGTAGAGTAAGGAAGTTATTGCATGAATGGTTACTACCCTTGAAGGTGCGTAACCTGCAACCACAAGGGAAAAGTTACTGCGGGAATGGATGGGAGGGGCGATAAGGAATACGTCGGAGGAACATCCCATCGAAAGAACGTTACCAGGTAAGGAGTAACTTGTTCTTCGAAGGGATTGTGTCCTCCGACGTATTCCTTATCTATGATAGACTCCCATAGCAGTGGTATGTGATTGGAGGCAGGAGTAAGAGATGCCATATTACTCTTTAAGAATGAACAGAGTGTAACACAGCTTTGCCAAATCTAGTCTCTTGACTAGAGGAGGAATCCAGGCTATAAAATTTGGTAAAGGTATGTGCGGACGACCATGTGGCAGCCACACATATGTCTCGAATTGATACCCCTCTTTGAAGAGCTGAGGAGGCTGCGATACCCCTGGTCGAATGAGCCCTTAGATTTTGAGGGCGCTCTTTCCCTGCCAGTTTGTAGCATTCCAGAATGGCTAAAATAATCCATCTGGAGATGGTTTGTTTGGTTATTGGTAATCCCAACTTATGTCCTGCGTAACCTACAAAGAGTTGGTCTGCTTGTCTAATTTTAGCAAGTCTACTGATATAAAAACTCAAGGCTCGTTTAGGGTCCAGCCTGTGTAGTCTCTCTTCCTCTTTTCCTGGATGGGGAGGAGGATAGAATGAAGGTAAAGTAATCTTCTGAGTAATGTGAAATTCAGGAACTACCTTTGGGAGGAAGTTAGGCTTCACCTGTAGAACAACTTTGTCCTTGTGAAAAATTGTATGAGGAGGTTTACAAGATAGGGCTTGTATCTCGCTAACCCTTCTAGCAGATGTTAATGCTACCAATAAAACAGTTTTGAGGGTGAGAAACTTCAATGAACAAGAGTGGAGTGGTTCAAATGGAGCACCCTTTAGGAAGTTTAAAACTAGATTTAAGTCCCATAAGGGAACTTGGAATGGTCTTGGAGGGTAAACATTAGTTAGACCTTTCAGGTATTGTATTACAAATGGAATTTTGAAATATGAAGGCTCCTCTGCAGTGCGCTTAAAGATCGATAGCGCTGCGAGATAGCCCTTAATAGTGCCAACTTGAAGGCCTGAATTTGCCAAATAAAGTAAGAAGGATAACACCGCAGGTGTACCACATGAAAAGGGTTCGATATTCTTTTCTCTGCACCAGCTGTAAAATTTATTCCAACGGCAGCGGTATAGAGTTTTAGTTGCTGGCCTTCTGGCCGAAAGCAACACCTGTATGATGTCATCTGGAAGGCCCCCAATCCTTGTACCTCAACCTTTCAGATACCAAGCGTGAAGGTTGAGGGTCTTGATGGCTGGATGGAGAACCTGACCTCCCTTCTGCGAGAGAAGATCCTCTCTGTACGGTAGACGAATTGGAGGGTGGATGGACATGTCCAGAAGGTCCGGGTACCACGTTCTCCTGGCCCAATCTGGGGCAATTAGGATCATGGTCTTCCGAAACCTTCTCAACCTCCTGATCATTTGAGGAATGACAGGGACCGGAGGAAACGCCTGCAGAAGTGGGAACTCCCAGTCCACTACGAACGCGTCTCCTAGAGCTCCTCTCGGGGGAAATTCCCTTGAGCAAAATCTGTCGCACTTCCTGTTGATACTGGTGGCGAACAGATCCACTTGAGGGGTTCCCCAAAGGGCGAAGATCTCTTGAAGGACTTCCTAAGCTATCTCCCACTCGTGGGAGACTGTTTTCTGCCTGCTCAGAGCGTCCGCTGTCAAGTTCTTCTCTCCGGCTAGGTGAATTGCCGATAGAGAGATTCCTTCCTGAATTGGCCAAAACCAGAGCTGCATCGCCTCTCTGCACAGTGGCAGTGACCCTACGCCTCCTCTTTTGTTGAGGTAGTGCATGGCCACTGTATTGTCCGTCATTATCAGGACGTTTCTCCCCCGTACAGACGGCAGAAAAGCCTTCAGTGCCAGTCTGATGGCTCTCAGCTCCAACAGGTTGATATGTAGTCTGGACTCCGATGGAGACCAACGACCGCTGATGGTCAAGTCGTTGGTATGGGCTCCCCACCCCGTGAGTGAGGCATCCGTGACTACTGTTATCTCTGGCCATGGTTGCCAAAACAGTTCTCCTTTCAGAATGTTCTCCAGACAGGCCCACCACTGAAGGTCTCGAGCCAGTCTGACCGGAATCTGAAGGAGATCTGTCATTCTCCCTGAGAATTGTGACCACTGAGTCCTCAGTGCCCATTGAAGGGACCTCATTCTCAGGCGAGCCTCTGGCACAAGGGATATGCAGGATGCCATGAGGCCTAGCAACCTCAAAAAGTCGTAGGCTGGGAGACGTTGGGCATTTTGAAACCTGGTGACCATCTGCAGAATATCTTGAGCCCTCACCTCTGGTGGCGAGGCTTTTCCCGGGGACGTGTCCAGGACTGCCCCAATGAACTGGAGTCTCTGTGATGGTATCATCTGTGACTTCTTTAAATTGAGGGAGAAGCCCAGCTTGTGAAGGAAGTGGCAGACATAATCTAGTTGGATCCGAGCTTGTTCCGAAGAAACTGCTCTGATCAACCAATCGTCCAGGTAGGGGTAGACGTGAATCCCTTCCCTCCTTAGACTTGCAGCCACAACCGACATTAGCTTGGTGAAGACCCTCGGGCGGAGGTCAGCCCAAATGGCAGAACTCGAAATTGATAATGAGAGTTGCCAATTGCGAACCTCAGGTACTTCCTGTGCTTGGGATGGATTGGCACATGGAAATAAGCATCCTGAAGGTCCAGAGATACCAACCAGTCCTGAAGCTGGAGGGCCTGAAGGATCTGAGAGAGAGTTACCATCTTGAACTTGTCCTTCCTGAGGAACTTGTTCAATTCTTGTAAGTCCAGGATGGGTCTCAGTCCTCCGTCTTTCTTTGGTATGAGAAAGTATGGGGAGTACCAGCCCTTGTTCCTGTCCACTACAGGTACCGGTTCTATGGCACCTTTCTCTAGCAGGTCTACAATTTCCTGCAAGAGGAGCGGATCCGGCACTTTCAGAGAGCTGTTCCCCGGTGGATGGCTCTGAGGGATGCGTAGAAAAGGCAGGCAGTAACCTTGGGCATCTGTCTCCAATGCCCAAGAATCTGACGTAATAGCCTGCCATGCCGTCAGATGGCGAGTTAACCTGCCCCCTACAGGTGTCTTGTGATGGGAGACCTCAGAGTGGTTTGGGAGCGGCTCATGCAGTTGCCGAATGTAAAGCGGCTCCTGCTGATGCGGCTTTCTTTCCTCTACCCCGTCCACCACGGGTAAACTTTCCTTGGCCTCTTTGAGCCGGCCGTCCTCTGCCTCTTCCATATGAGGAATAATAGCGAAAGGACCTTCCTCTCCAAGAGGATCCTGAGGGACGAAAATTATTTTGGCGGATTGCAGCTCCTAGTGACTTGGCTGCTGCTTTAGATGTTTGCAGTTTTTCCAAACTGTCATCCGCCTTTTTACCAAACAGGGAAGAGCTGTCAAAGGGCATATTTAAAAGTCTGGCCTGTACGTCAGAAGCAAAGCCGGACTTTCTCAACCACGCATGCCTGTGGATTGTGGTACTTGCCGCCATGGCCCTGCTGATACTGTCAGCAGAATCAATGCCAGTTTGAAGGGACTCACACATTGCATCTTTACCATCTCTGATAATATTTAAAAATGCGTCCCTTTCTTCTCCTTCCTGGAGGCAGTCAGCCGCTGATGAAGCACACTCCCAAAGAGTGTGGCTGAACCTAGAGAGCGTACAAGTTGCATTAATAGATTTTAAAGCCATGCTACAGGCCGAGAATACTTTCTTAGCCATGGCATCATATTTTTTATCATTCCTATCCTGTGGAGCAGTGGGGTATGCAGATGTACTGCCTGATGAAGTTGCAGCCTGGACCAACAGACTCTCTGGAGTAGGGTGTTTAGATAGGTATTCAGGGTCAGAAGCAGATACCCTATATTTCGCTGACAACTTCTTTTTAACTCCAGGGATAACTTCAGGAGTTTCCCAATTAGTTAAAATCTTTCTCTGTAAGGCAGAGTGAAATGGAACCGCAGGATCCTCCTGTGGACCTTTATCCAAAATGTCAGTGAGGTCATCCTGCTGAAAAACAGGCGAAGGTGCAGACCAACCCATGAATTCTACGATTCTTGACATTAGGGTTCTGTAAGGGGTTTCAGTATGTTGCCCTGGGTCTAATTTGACAAATTCCACTTCAGGGGAAGTGTCTAAACCACTTGCGTCCTTTAATACATCCTGAAGGTCTTTCAACCTTCTTTCCTCAGAGTCAAAAGTCTCTGGTTCAGGTGATGTGGTCCTCTGCCGCCCAAAAGGCCTTTCTTGATCAGAATCTTCCCTTTCTTCATAAATTGAAGTTAAGGGGGGATGCTCCGGCCTGTGAAATGGTATAAAACCAATCTCTAAAGCAGAGGGAGCCATCATCAGTGGCCTTGAAAAGGTCGATGTCGTTGACGCCGATGTAAAAATCCTCGAAGGTGCCGACAAAGGCGTCGAGAAAACTGGGAATGGCCTCGAAGAACTCGAGAGGGTCGGAATCCTGCTCGAGGATGTCGACGACGTTCTCGACGTCGTGTCGGAGGCTCTCGATGTAACTGTTGGCTGTGGAGTAGCCGTGGGTTTTTCTTTTATCGGGGTCGATGTCGGCGTCGACGCCGGCGTCGACTCGATCGACGGATGCGTCGAAGAACCCCTCGATAACGGCGTCGATGGCGCCGATCTATGCTTCGAGGGGACTTTCGACGATGGCGTCGAAGATGCTTTGTTTCCCGATGACCCGTGGCGCTTTCGGTTAGACTCTTTCGCCGGGTGCTTCGACTCACGGCGTTTAGATTTTTTGGGCTTTTCACCTCGGGTATCACCCTCAGCTGTCTTCGAGGGGGTCGAGACCGCTTTCTCGAAGACGCTTAGCATATTTTTTCTGAATTCCTCCCACTCAGCCTGATAACTGTGTTTTGTGGGGCAAGGTACTTTTTCAGGGGAATTAGAAGAAGATGATGAAGGGGATCTTCTACGTCTCTTTTTCGAGTGTCTAGATGTCGACGAGTGGTGGGAGCCACTTTGAGACCTAGAACGAGAGAGTTTTCGACGGTGAGGAGACGAATGTCTCGACTCTACCTCGGAAACTTTCGAGGAAGTTTTAACTGACCTACCTCTCTCGAGCTTCCCCTTACGCTCCTTCAAGGCTTTCGCCGTCATGGACAAGCATTCCTCACACTCCGAACACTGGTGCTCGACTCCCAGACACCACAAACAGATCCTGTGAGGATCCGTCAACGACATTTTCTTCCCACAGTCTCGACATTTTTTAAAGCCGGACCGAGGAGTCGTCGGGTCGGAGGAGGAAGCCATCGAGTACGAGTCGGTATTCTCGAGGAATAATGAAGTATATTTCGACTGAAGAACTGAGCAACGATATTCCGAGGCACACGAAGCGCGGAAAAACGGAACTGAGCAACGGATGCTGCGCGTGGCCATTTATAGGCATGATGACGTCGGCGTCGATACGGTGGCTGTCGAGGAACACCTACTCGACGGACGTCGACGCACAGCGCCCTCTACTGGGAATTTTTTTTTTTCCGAGGCCAGCAAGCTGGAGATACAAGTATCATAGATAAGGAATACGTCGGAGGACACAATCCCTTTGAAACTTGTTTTGTGTTAGCAATAAAAAGGCCATGCTTTTTATGACACATAATATCAATAAACATAACTGAGTATTATGGATATTCCCACACAAACAAGTATGCAGTGTCTTCTTAGTTTTGGGCACTTGGGCCAGGAACTGGAAGGTGCCCTTCTTTGCTGACAGGGAGCCCCCGACATGAGTTCTCAGGTCTGTGTGTTTGGAACCTGTAAATTGGCTGGTGCAGCACTCCTGTGCCTGATAACAGTTTCCTTCCAGGCCCATGCCAAAAAACCTGAGGTGGTGCACGGCCACTCAGGTTCCCTCAAACGACCCTTGCTCTACTTACACCCCCTTGTCGCTAAGGCGTTCAGGATCCCTGTGTGGAATAGCTCTATCCCTTTCACTGGCAGGTGGTTTCCATCTCTGCGAAATAGGTCCCGGTCAGAAAAACACTCTACTCCCTGTGATATGATATGACATGATATATGATATGATATGGCATTCATAACGCACCTATACACAAGTGTTTCAAGACGCAACGAGGCAAGGGAGGGGGAACAGAGAGAAGACAGAGACAACGATCTTACTAGGCCAGGTGACATTGAGCTCGTGCAAGTGTAGGGGCGGGGGGAAGGGGAGGAGTGCTGGGGGAGGGGAGAGAGGGCAGTGCAGTGCATAGGATAAACAGTAAAATAATAAAGACAATAAATAGAAAGTACAGCCAGCTGGTGGCAAGTGCAAGGGTAAGTGAGACATCAGGTGTCAAGTGCTGGTAGGAGGCTGTAGGGATACAGAAACAGTCTCTGAGTGCAAGGGTTGCCAGGGGGGCAGTGCAGGTGTGCAACTGGAGGGGAGGGGTCCTGGGCCCGAGAACAGAGGGTAGCCAGGTAACCAGTGCAGTGTCAGTTTCAGCCAGGAGATCAGCAGGGGAGAGGAAGAGAGAAAGCAGAAGCAAAGAGGAAGGTCTTGAGGTGCTTCCGGAACCGGAGATGGTTCTCCTCAAGTTTCAGAGAGGCAGGGAGGCTGTTCCAGAGGGAAGCCCCAGCAGAAGAAAGAGATCTACCACCAACTCGTTGCTTGGAGAAGCGACTGACCCTGAGGGAGTTGGTGACGGATGAGCGAAGAGCTCGTGAAGGAATATATTCAGGCAGAGAGTTGAAGGTATTGAGGCCCCATGCCCCAGAAGGCCTTGTGGACAATGCAGAGGGTTTTGAACTTAATTCTCACCGCCACTGGGAGCCAGTGCAGAGATTTCAGTCCTGGAGAGATACGATCCGTGGGGTTGAGTTGCAGAGGGCAGAGAGTAGAGGCAGGAAGATTAAGAAAGGGGGTGTTGCCGTTGTCCAGCTGTGAGAACGGCCTTTAAGACATGAATGATACTCAGAGCCAATACGTAGGTTGTTTGGATTACAACAAGAATCCAATTCTTTTATTATCTTAACATGTACTTTCTTTCTCTTTCTCTCTATGTACTGAAAAGGATACAATTTCTTTTGAGGACTTCAAGCTTCAGGTAGATGGAGGTTTTGTCAACAGATCAGGTAAGAGTTTATAGTTTTCTTCTTTATATAGTTTCAAACTTCAGCTGAAAACATATAATTCTCCTTCTCAACGTTTCCCTTTTCTTATTTCTCTTTATTTTGTCTTTATGATCTCCATTCGGGAAAATATAATATATATTTCTTTTCTATTATCTCCTCCTTTGTGTTGTTCTTTTTTCCTTTCTTTGTCTTGGTTTCTAACTCTTTATCTTTCCTTTTCTCTCTCTTGCTCAGCTCTTTTGTTTGGATACCTGGCTTCCTGTTAAAGAGTACTGAGGCCGCCTTTGACAGTAGTGATATTCAGCTTCCTTTTTTTCCTTTCCCTAACAGTTGATTGCGCAACGGCGCGTATTTAACTTCTATAAACCTTTCAACTTGGTTGACCGTACTAATGTCTCTAGCAAAAGCGCAACGGCGCCAACTTCATTACAGTCTATCGAGCGACAACGGTCGCCTATTCTGTACTCAATCTGCATACGAGTAAAGCGGTAGAGTTTTCCTCTCTCTCTCAGTCGCTCACTCACCTCCGACTGCGTGATATCAGACAGACTTGGTTGCAACAGCTGACGGCTGAAACTGACTTCGCATCGGGTTCTGCGAGATGTTCACCTTGTCAGTTTCCCTTTCCTCGTAATCATACGGCTTTGGTTGTCGGGGAGTAGCGCTCCAGAATCAAACGGTGATATCTCGCTTCGACCAGCTTCACACTCCTGGGCGTTTTCACCCACACACAGGCCCGCTTCCCACTCAGCTGTTCATGTTTTTCTCCTCGCCCTTCAGTACGCCCAAGATAAACCGTCCGTCTCGCTCTCTTCCTCACGCGCTCTCGTCTCCTAAGCGACCAACAAGAAAATGTGCAGGCATTAGAGGAAAGGCCATACAGTAGGGACTTCCTGGTTCTCAATATCTTCACTACTCGGTATGAGTTTCTATAAAACGTACATCAGAACGTCACACCCCCTCTACTAAACCCTTACGTTCGGGAAGGGTTTGGGCCCTGGATAAATAATCGGCTTGTGACAGCAACTTCCCAGGATTGTGAACAGTTTTGAAAGAGAAGGGCTGGAGGGAAAGGAACCACCTTAGTACTCTTTGATTTGAGTCCTTGTTACGTGCTAACCATACCAACGGTGCATGATCCGTTATTAGAGTAAATTCACGTCCCAGCAGATAGTATCTAAGAGCATCAATGGCCCACTTAACAGCTAAACATTCCTTTTCTATTGTTGGATAGTTGAGTTCGTGAGGTAATAACTTACGACTGATGAACAGCACAGGTCTTTCGCCGTTCCCTTGATTCTGGAGAAGGACTGCCCCAAGTCCCGTTCCTGAAGCATCCGTCTGAAGAACAAATGGGGATTCAAAATCAGGCCATTGTAACATTGCCTTACTGGTGAGAGCTTCTTTTAAAGCATTAAAGGCTTCCATAGCTTCAGTATTCTGCCACTCCTTCTTTGGTAAGGAGGGTTTCCTCAACAGATTTGTTAGTGGAGTAGCCAAAGTAGAAAAGTGTGGAATAAATCTTCTGTAATACCCCACAAAACCAAGGAAGGCCCGTATTTGTTTTGGATTTTCCGGGAACTTCAACTCTTTGATGGCCTTTACTTTCTCCTCTTGGGGTTTAATTATCCCTTGTCCAACATAATACCCTAAATACTTCGTATGGAACTCAGCTATATGGGTTTTCTTAGGGTTTACATGTAAACCAGCACCTTTTAGTGTTACGAGCAGCTTTCTTAGATGAATCATATGTTCTTGCCAGGTGTTACTATATATAATGATGTCGTCCAGATATGCACCAACATATCCTTCATGTCCTTTTATCAAATGATTCATCAACCTTTGAAAGGTTGCTGGTGCGCCATGTAGGCCAAAGGGTAATACCGTAAACTGGTAGAGTCCGGTCGGTGTAGCGAAGGCTGTTTTCTCTTTGTCGGCTGCTGATAATGGTACCTGCCAATAGCCCTTGGTCAGATCGATGGTAGTCAGGAACTTGGCCTTCCCTAGATTATTCAAGAGATCATCGATGCGTGGCATCGGATAAGCGTCAAATTTAGAAATTTCATTCAATTTCCGAAAGTCCATGCAGAATCTTACACTACCATCTGGCTTCGGGACCAGGACTACTGGGGAACTCCAGTCGCTAAATGATGGTTCGATGATTCCTAAATCTAGCATTTCTTGAACTTCCTGGTTGATGGCTTTTACTTTTGACTCAGGTATCCGATAAGGTCTGAGTCTTACTACAGACCCTGGTTTAGTTTCTATACGATGGTAGGTTAGACTAGTTCTTCCTGGAAGGGAAGAGAATATGTCATCAAAATCTTGTAAAAGATGAGACAGCTCAGATTTCTGTAGTACCGTTAACTCCATGTTGATATTTAACCCTTCGACACCTATTTTCTCTTTTATCTGGGGAAAGTTTCCTTCTAACGGTACATCGTTAGTGATCATAGCAACGTTCCGTATTGGTGGAATCCACTTCTTAAGCAAATTCACATGATACGTCTGACACAGGAGTCTACTACCGGGTTGCTTCACTTTATATGTTAAGGGTCCCAGAACTTCTTGGATCTCGAAAGGCCCCTTCCAACTGGCTAACATCTTGTTATCTGATGTGGGCATTAAGATTAGAACCTGATCTCCTTTCTTAAAGGTACGAAGTTGGGCTTTCTGGTTGTAATACTTCTCTTGGTTCAACTGAGCTTAGAGAAGATTGTCTCTTGCTACAACCCGTAGTTTTTCTATTCGTTCCTACAGCTGTGAGGCATATTCAGTTAGGGACAACTCCTGTTCTGGTTGTTCCTCCCAATTTTCTTTCAACACGTCTAACAAACTCCTCACGGGTCTTCCAAACAATAATTCGAAGGGTGAGAAGCCTGTGGAAGATTGTGGAGTATTTCTGAGGGTCATTAGTATCCATGGTAATACTCGGTCCCAGTCTTTGTCTTCTGGTGAGGTTGTTTTCCGAATCATCTGCTTGATAGTCTGGTTATAGCGTTCTACTAACCCATCCGTTTGTGGATGGTATACTGCTGTCTTCAGATGTTCTATCTTTAATGAATTGCAGACTTGTTTCATCACACTGGACATAAAGTTTGTTCCTCGGTCTGTAACAATTTCTCGTGGAATCCCTACTCGACCTATAAAAGGGATTAATACGTCACATATCTGTTGTATATTAGTGGCCTTTAAGGGGAAAGCTTCTGGGTAGCGAGTGGCATAGTCTACCACAACAAGGATGTATTTATGACCTCTTCTCGTAGGATCAATAGGTCCGACAATATCGATACCAATTCTGCTGAATGGTTCTTGTACCAGGGGCATTGGTTGTAGTGGAGCTTTCTTTACGTTGGCCCTATTCTTCTTCTGACAGTCCTCACAGGCTTGACAAAATCTAAATACTTGTTGAAAAACCCTGGCCAGTAAAATCTGTCCAAAATTTTCTTAGTAGTTTTCTCTGTTCCGAGGTGTCCCTCCCCAACTTGTACATGAGCGACTTCTGGTACTGTTGGATAATATTTCTGAGGAACTACAAGTTGCTTCAACTCATCCCCAGTCCGGGATTTACTCACTCTGTATAACAACCCTTTCTCTTTGATGAAATGTGGACCTTGACCCTTGGGATCTTCCAAAGCTCGTTCCCTGGCATACTGAAGTAAGGGGTCTAGATCTTGAGCAGTCCTGAAACTATCACCATCTTCCTCTATCTTCCAGTCCACTGCTACGGGAAGTACATTCTTACTCTTCCATTCTTCTTTCTGAAGTTTCTTTAACTTTTTACTCTTAAATGCTTTATTGGTTGGTGGGTCGATTTCTTCTTCAAAGAAAGGGGCACTTTCCCACCAGCTCTTCTCAATTTTATGTATTAATTTAGGTAACTCAGGTATATCGGACCCAACTAATAATGGCTTTGGTAGATTGGGGAGAATTGCTGCTTTCACCCCCATGGTCTCCCCGCCTAGCTTAATCTGGATATTCTTTGACGGGTAAGATTTTACATCCCCATGTACACATCGTATTGGAATTTCCCCAGGAGAACGATAAGCTTCACCTACCAACTCTTGTGTTATAGCGGTCTGTAGACTCCCGGAGTCGATCAATGCAGTTGTCGGCTTTCCATCCACTTCCGCATCACAAGTATACAGGTACTGAGGTTGCTTTCCAGGTAGATGTTCCAAATATTCACTTTCTTTCAAGGAGTCGAAGGCCCCCACATCCATTGGTTCCGTTTTTGCTTTCTTTGGACAGAACCTAGCAAGATGAACCCCATTCACCGCAATCAAAACATTGAGGGCCTCGAACTGTGGATGTAAAAGGACGACAATTGCTAGGGCCCTCACTGTTTGGTCGAGACCGTAAAACTTCTCCTTCAGGTTTCTTCAACATAGAATTTGGCCATCTCGATTGAGGCATAGCTTTGGTCACAGGGTGATGTAACTTGTTAGCTGTCGGATATGTCATTATCCGACCCTGTCCAGCTTTTTGATAGGCTGAAGCCACATCTACTGCTTCCCTTAAAGATAGTCTATGGTGTTGTTTAACCCATCTCTGAACAGGTCCGGGAAGAGCCTCAATAAATTGTTCTAATATCACTTTCTCCGTTATTTCATTTGGAGAGGACACAGTGGGCTGTAACCATTTCTCTGCCAGTTCTTTAACTCGGTAGTACAACTGTCTAGGAGTTTCCTCTCCACCCAACTTGATGTCTCTGAATTTGATGCGATACGTTTCTTCATCGTGCCCCATCCTCTCTAACACTACTTTCTTCATATCTCCATACGTGGTGTCTCCTGTTGGGTTGGCGGTTTGATAAGCTGACTGCATTTCCCCGGTCATCAATGGTGCGATGTAATGGCACCATCTCTCGGCTGGCCACTGTGCATTTCGAGCAACTCTTTCAAAATTCACAAAAAAATGTGCAGGGTCTTCTCCTGTTGAATATTTTTGTAACACAGAGGTAGGCACTGGAGTATTGTTCCTGGTATTGGTAACCTCAAGTAGTTGTGCTTGCTGCATTTGTAAGGCTTGTTGAAATGCTACTCTGTCTGCTTGGGCCTGCTGAGTCTGTAATTGCAAGGCCTGTTGTAATAATTGTTGTCCCTCACTTGGGGTTTTAATAAGGTCCTCCATAGCGTTCTCCTATCCCACTTCTGACACCAATTGTGAGAATGGCCTTCAAGACATGCATGATACTCAGAGCCAATACGTAGGTTGTTTGGATTACAACAAGAATCCAATTCTTTTATTATCTTAACATGTACTTTCTTTCTCTTTCTCTCTATGTACTGAAAAGGATACAATTTATTTTGAGGACTTCAAGCTTCAGGTAGATGGAGGTTTTGTCAACAGATCAGGTAAGAGTTTATAGTTTTCTTCTTTATATAGTTTCAAACTTCAGCTGAAAACATATAATTCTCCTTCTCAACGTTTCCCTTTTCTTATTTCTCTTTATTTTGTCTTTATGATCTCCATTCGGGAAAATGTAATATATATTTCTTTTCTATTATCTCCTCCTTTGTGTAGTTCTTTTTTCCTTTCTTTGTCTTGGTTTCTAACTCTTTATCTTTCCTTTTCTCTCTCTTGCTCAGCTCTTTTGTTTGGATACCTGGTTTCCTGTTAAAGAGTACTGAGGCCGCCTTTGACAGTAGTGATATTCAGCTTCCTTTTTTTCCTTTCCCTAACAGTTGATTGCACAACGGCGCGTATTTAACTTCTATAAACCTTTCAACTTGGTTGACCGTACTAATGTCTCTAGCAAAAGCGCAACGGCGCCAACTTCATTACAGTCTATCGAGCGACAACGGTCGCCTATTCTGTACTCAATCTGCATACGAGTAAAGCGGTAGAGTTTTCCTCTCTCTCTCTCTCTCAGTCGCTCACTCACCTCCGACTGCGTGATATCAGACAGACTTGGTTGCAACAGCTGACGGCTGAAACTGACTTCGCATCGGGTTCGGCGAGATGTTCACCTTGTCAGTTTCCCTTTCCTCGTAATCATACGGCTTTAGTTGTCGGGGAGTAGCGCTCCAGAATCAAACGGTGATATCTCGCTTCGACCAGCTTCACACTCCTGGGCGTTTTCACCCACACACAGGCCCGCTTCCCACTCAGCTGTTCATGTTTTTCTCCTCGCCCTTCAGTACGCCCAAGATAAACCGTCCGTCTCGCTCTCTTCCTCACGCGCTCTCGTCTCCTAAGCGACCAACAAGAAAATGTGCAGGCATTAGAGGAAAGGCCATACAGTAGGGACTTCCTGGTTCTCAATATCTTCACTACTCGGTATGAGTTTCTATAAAACGTACATCAGAATGTCACACCAGCCTAGAGAGTACCAGAGCTCTGGAGACAGTGAGCATCTGTGGGAAGGAGAGGAGAGGAAGAATACCTTTGAGGAGGGGCAGCTGGTAGTGTGACTTCTTAGAAACATCTTAGAGACATCAGAGATGTGAGGAGAGAAGGAGAGTGTGGAGTCGAAGATGACCCCAAGATTTCTAGCCTCACAGGTGGAAGCAGGAAGAGGGCCAAGGGATGCCGGCCAGAGAGTGACAGGAAGGGAGGGAGCAGGTGTGCCGATGAGGAGAATCACGGTTTTACTGGCATTAGGGCAGAGATCTTTGCCGGCACACCACTCCTGGATGGCAGACAGACAGTCAGAGATGAGAGAAGGAGAAGAGGTGGCGGAAGGGAGCCTGAAAATGAGTTGAGTGTCATCCGTATAGCACTGAAAGTTGGGGCAGAGAGTGGCAATGCGGTGTGCAAGATGTGCCAGGTATTGATTGAAAAGCCAGGGAGAGAGGTTAGATCCCTGGAGAACACCACAGGTAGAGATAGAGATAGAGGAGAGGAAGGACCCAAGTTGGACCTGGGAGGATCGATCGAAGAGGAAATAAGTCAACCAAGCCAGGGCCTGATCGGTGATACCCAGGTTATCATAGAGACGGTTGAGCAGGATGGCATGGTTGACCGTGTCAAAGGCAGAAGAGGGATCAAGTAAGATGAGGACACAGGGTGTGTTGGAGTCAAGGTTGGAGAGCAGGTCTTCAAGCAACTCTGAAGCCAGACTGATGGTCATGGAGACAACCAAGATGGCCAGCTTTTCCAGGAGTGATGGAGATTGGCCGATAGTTAGCCGGGCAGGAAGGGTCAGTGGAGGGTTTCTTAAGAAGAGGGTGCACAAGGGAGTGCTTCAGGGGGGAAGGGAAGACTCCAGAGGCGGAGTGGTTGCAGATGTCAGCCAGAGCAGGAGGCAGGGTGTCAATGTGCCTGATAAAATTCAGACCCCTGCTTGTGAAAAATGTTTCTACGCTTTTGTTCAGCTTGTTCCTAGAAATGTCTATAGCTCTGTTGGAAGAGGCACCATTCCATATTTTTCTGGGCAATATTTTTGACATAAATATCTCAGTTTCTTTCCCACTTCTTGCTATCCCTGTTTTGGATGCACAGATGTCCTGTGTTAGCTATTTTCCTCCTATTTCGACCACATCGTTGCCCCTCCCCCAGATTTATTTATGGGTATTCTGGGGGGTCTCAGAGAAACCCACCAGGTCTGCTAGTCTCTTATGTACATCATCCCATTTCATGCCCCGGGCGCTCCACTGGGAGGTGATGGTGTTTCTAAAGGGTAATTTGTCTCTGGTTTCCTCGGTCCACCTTTCTGTCCTAGCCATAAAGGAGTGCCCCAAGATCCAGGCCGATTTGTAGGGGGCTGCTTCATTGTTTGAGAGATATTTGTTAAATTAGCTCTGGCCTTATGTATCTTCTGAAACAGCCCCCAATTTTGTTGACCCCTTGTGGCCCTATGCCCCCACTCCATGCAGAGGTTGCTGCATCTATTCTGAAGGAGTGGGTTCCATATTCTGCACTGTCCCAGCCAGCCTTAGCAATAGCTTTTTCTAGGATGGAAGTGAAACCAGCTGAAGGCCTTGCCATCCCTGTGAATTAAGAACTGGCCCCCGAGGTAGTGGCAAGGAAAACATTTGTGGTGCATATTGGGCAGTTATCCCTATCATCAATGCAGTACAGGTTGATCAGTCTACCTTTTCCTGTTTTTCTCTTTCTTATCTCTATTGTCCTATAGTCCCGCCTGTGATGCTGGAAATGCATTGGAGGGACAGGGCCTCCCTGTCCTTGTCCTGTAGTCCTTTTTCATTTGTGTTCTGTATTATTGTCTGCCCAGGGGTCCATGTGGGACTACTGGCAGTGCAGCTCTTCCTGTTTCTGGTTTGGTGTACAGACACATGGGATACCCCTATGGCACCCATGGGCTGGGGTACAACCCTGTGCCCCTATTGTATGCTTTCCCAGTGACTGTATGTTGTGGGTACACCCTATGGGTGGGACCTGGGTGAATGAAGTGTGTGACCAATATGCACTTCTTGTTGTGGATGTCTGGTTTCTGACACAATGACTGAGACAGCCCTGCCTGAAACTGGTGTGAATGCAGTGTGTAGTGTTGAATGGCTGGGTACTTGTCCCAATACACATTCCTTGTTGTGAGTGTCTGAGAGGGAGGAGTATGGCCTGAATGCACTGTATGCCTGATTGGTTGACTCACTGCATGAATGCCCTTCTGTATGATTGGCTGCTGAGTGTGACCCAGCACTGTGAATCAGAGACAGAATAGTATATCTGGGGACCTCTCACCACTGGAAATTGTTCAGAAGCTGAAGTTGAAACTGATGCTTAACCTCGGAGCCGAGCCTGAAGAAGAAGGTGGACTGTTGTCTCCCTTTGCCGAAATCCAAAAGCCTTCGAGACCGATCCAAGAGAGGACCTTGTTAGGCGCCCTCTTCCCGTGCTCCGAGGGACCATCGAGCACCGCTAACCTTCGCCGAAGCGCCCTGGAAGTCAGACCCTCGAAAGGCTGCCAACCGGAGACTGGGACCGCTGAGGAGAACGAAGATCAGCACCGGACATTCCGTCCACCGCCGTCGACCAGGGTTCGCAAGTTTGCTGTAACCGCTGGAGGCCCGTCGATGCCGTGTTGCCCAGAAGAGGGCACTGCTTGACGGCGAGCCGCCGACGACCGGAGCGCACACTCCTTTGCCTAAGACTTGATTCATGGACGCGCTCGTCCGCACCGCCGCCCGCCTTATCCCGCCGGAGAAGGCCAGGCCGTCGACGCGCCGAGGAGCATCCGCCGGTGGGTTTCCCGCCACCCAACGACCGTAGAGACGCCGGATGACTCAACACCTTTGCTGGGCCACAGTTCTTCATAAACTCTTTGCGGTCCTGAACTATCATCATCGGGGTGCCCCGCACACCTCTTCCTTGCAGGACGCCTTCGCTTCGTCGATGACGAGCACCACTCAGACCGAAGCTGCCACCTCGATGCCGAGTTCACTTTCTTCGTGGGATCTCGACGATCCATGGCTCCTGCTTTAAAGGGAGCCACTCAAGAAGGATACGTCGACGACCCAACGTCGAACTCTGCTATTCCAGGTACATTGGGGTGGTAGAAACATTATAGAAGGAAATAAGACTTATAGAACAATATATGGACTGGGCTTGTGATACACCTTTGCTTTACAGGTTGCCCAGGTGGGGGGATCTCCACACAGAACTTTGTCTAGTTGGTAGGGGCCAGTATTCTGCCAATTGTTCTAACCAACTGCTTTCCTCCTATGTCTATTGTTGGTTGCCTTTATTAATGATCATGTTGTACATTTGACCAGAGTATAGTTGATGCACTTTAATGAGATCTGATAATAATTGTGATACCACTTAGAACTGTATATATTTGCCATTGTAGATTTTCTGAGCACAAAGTGAGTTATTGTGATTGTGTACATAACCTTGAACTTACTTATATAAAGACTGTGTTTTAACTAATACAGTGTGGACATTCCTTTGTGGGGGCTTGGGGACTACACTGTACTTATGAACCAGCCTGCATCACCTCCTGAGAAGCTACGCCTTGATTGCTCGACCAGCGCTCCCCTATAGAGAATCTTGGCTGGGGTCCTCTGTGCCTCTCCTCTGCCATATAGAGAGCAGAAGTACAGACACCCCCCTCCAGTCTTTACACCGCCCCATGTGCGCATCTAACATGGCTAAACCATCACTGGCTCTTGTATTAGAGGCTATTCATTTGCTGACCTTGAGGGGTCCAAAGTGGGCCAGCACAAAGGCTGCCCTGAAATAGTTTAGCCTCATATATGTTTGAACATATTTCACCAGGGTTTAACATTATTGTTTTTAATTTTTCTAAATTCGGGGGCCGTCATTTTGTCTTTTGCTGGCCCCTGGAGTTTACCCCACCCCTTGAAAGCATAAACTATCAGTGTGCTGTGGGTTGGTTCTTGGGAGGTGGGAGGTGTAGGGGGAGGAGCTGCTGTTGAGCACGAACACCCGGGGCACCCAAGCATTTGCAGGGCACATCACTGCAGCAGCACGGAGGCCAATCACACTCGGGGGTATTAGCGGGACCACCTGCTAGTGTGTGCAGAGCAGGTGGATTGAATGGCGGGCTATCCGGCAGCGGTGGAGAAGGGACCCACGAGTCAGGTGTGGATCTGCTGGACGTGAGGGTGACCCGACCTCGCTACACCCGCTGAGTGGAGAAGCGCAGGGAGGAGCTGCGGTGGCCTGACGAGATCGGAGCGACCAAGTGCTCCTGCGGATGTGCCCGCCTATGATTGAGGAAGGGAGAATTATTCAGACGGGGCTGGGATCGGCGCTGAGCAACCGGCAGTTGCACTCCATTTTGGATATAACCCACACCGAGTGCACCAGAAAGCCTGCAAGGACGGATACGAAGCCCAGCTGGGCCAGCTGGGAAGGACGCCACAGTGGACATCATCGGAGGTGCAAGGAGGAGAGAAGCGGGTGCCTTCCTCCATAGAACCTGGGGTGGCGGCCGGAATGGAGCTGTGGCTGGCGAACCACCCCTCCAGTTGAGGCGGGACGAGCAACATCATGGCCTCACCGTAGGGATGCTGCCAGAGCAGCACTAGACAGCGCTAAGGGGAGCAGGGGAGTCAAATGGGAGAACTGTGCTCTGCTCCAACCCGAGGTGCAGAGAAGCTTGGACTGCAAATGTGCATGGAGCGGGCAGGCCCGTATACATCTTAGACAACCACAGCGCCCTGTGCAATCACGGATGAGAAGCCCAGCTGGGCCAGCTGGGAAGGACGCCGCAGTGGACCTCCACCGTTAAAGGGATTACACGCCATCCCACCGGCAGACCAGAAGACTTACACAGTGATTTGGTGGGCCCAGCTGCCAATCCTGCAGGGCATTGACTGGTCTTGAAGCGTGGAGGTCCAAGAGGACACGGCAGTGGCGGCGTACTGCAAAGGACACATGGTGACAGCAACATTCAACCACTCAAGAAGCAGAGTAACAGTGGCGGCGGAGGCACTGTGTGGACTGGACATGGAAGAATCAGATGCAAGCTGATTGACCCAGGAGATGGTGCATTCAGCTACTCTGGTTGGCACTAGGCAACTCCTTCCTGCTTAAGAGGACTGTGGTACGGTGCCTCGGGAAGCAAGGGCAATCATACAGACAGGATCTGATGTCGCAACTGCAGGTACAACCCGAGGGGAGACGTGCTGGTAGTTGCAGGGGAAGGAAATAATGTGCTGCACCCGGCAATACCCATAAACAGTAAGGGCGACACTGGTCTGTAAAAGGGAGCTCTGTTGGCGGCAGACACCAGTCGAACCTCACTGGTGTAGTGAATACCAAAGTAGGTCTACATAATGATCCCGAGAGTGTGGCCGGAATGCTACAGGCAACCGGCCGGGGTGTTGCAGGTGATAAGCCGACAACTTGGAGATAAGAAGCCCGTAGCGCACATAAAAACCCTGGCTTACGCTTCTCTGCACGAGTGTCCATAGTCTGTAGAGGCAGGGGACGATGTCTCTAAGCTACTTCAAGCTACTTCAAGAGCGCTTCCGACTAGACAATCTATATTGCCCGGAGTGAGGCGTAGTAAACTGACGCACGTGTCCGAGTTGTGAATAGACCCATAGTGACCAAGAGAAGAGGTTCACACTGAGAACGTTGCTCCGGAAGAGAATATCAGACTTATGGTCGCAGGGATCACAATGCCGGCTCGGATCACAGAGTCCTAAATCACAGGAAACGACCCCTACACCATATATTTTGAACCACGAGTCCTGGTCAAGTCTGTGGGGGGGGGGGTTACAGAGCCCCACTGCAGGTGTAAAGCAGTGCCCATAGAGATCCCACGTCAAGAATGAGAAGTGATAGTAACAAGGTATCCTCACTGTCATAACACCTGTGGATAATACACAATAGCATTTGGTTGACAGTGGCAGAGGTACTGTTGAAAGAGAGTTATCGAGAGCGCAGCATGAGGATCATCCTAAAGTTTAAGATTAAACACAAGCAACGCCTCTACACACTCCTGCAGGCACCAGAATGTGGGAGATGTCCAAATCTGGCAAAGACAACAAGCAGCAATCTAAACTGCAGTTTGATACATCATTGCAGAGAAAAACCAACAAACAGATGGAGGAATCCTCAGTACCAAGACCACAGACAGAAGTTCAAGATCCGGCCGGGGGCATTTCAGGATATTAAGGTGATGTAACGCTCACCTGATTCCCACGGAGGCGCAGGTCTGGCTTCGAGTGCTGGTGCTTCTTCAATGGTGAAGCGCAGGACACTGAAGATGGACAGGAAGGGCCCCTCTACTCTGGCTTCTCTGGCTCGCAGGAATATTCCCCTGTACGTGAGAAGGGAGTATTACCTACTGACTGAGTTATGCTCAAGCCTCCCACTCTCTTCCAACCCTCCACGATACCCTTCCACGATTCCCCGTGAAGTCTCACCTTAGGGTCAGGAAGGATGAGCTCTCCATCCTGCTTCTGATGCAGGGGCGCGTTGAAACCCAGTTACTTCACTGGATTGAGGATTGATGGGAGTTCAGGTAAGCTTGGCTATTCAGGTAAGGCGCTGTAAAAGTTCTGCTGCAAGTTCAAAAGTCCAAGCTTAATAATAATGTTCATTGTCTTGTTGCAGCAAGCGCTAATGCTTATGTCTTTTTCCCCTTAGGGGCCGGGGTTCGGAATGCCGGAGAAATGGCGCCGACCCGAAGTGAAACGTGCAGTTCCAGTAAATGACAGGTAAGTTCTGGATGAGCGCTCGGGTAATGTCTTTGCATTCGCTCATTCAATGTCTTTGTCTTTTTTCCCCATAGGGGCCGGGGTCCGGAAAATGCCTGGAAGCGGCAAGACCCGAAATGAAATGGGAATGACCCAACAGGTAAGTCTTAGAAGGGAACTGAGCTTTTCCTATTCCTTTCCTTCTCTCACCTTGTTCTTGTCTTTTTCTCTCTAGGCTCTGGGAAGTGGCTGTGGATCCGGATGATCGCTGCTGAAGATGGAGGCGTCCAGGATAGGTGAGTGAAATGCAGCGCTGCAGCGATCGTAGCGAAATGCTTTTAAAAATGATGTCTTCCTTTACAGGATCGTCGGTGTGATGTCTCCGTGGTGCTGATTTAGCAGGTAAGGTCTTTTGTCTCCCTTTGCAGGTGACCCAGGATACTGACAGGCGTGGCTGAGGTCCAGATGCAGGAGCTGACACGGTGAGCGTCCAGCTGCGAGGAGCAGAACAACGCGAAGCGTGAGTTGCTGATCGGGTGTGGTTTAAATAGCTTTGGAAGAAGTTCCAAGTGTGTATCCTTCCACCGATCAGGTATGTATCCTTCCCCGACCACACCCGGGTGAAAAGTAGTCCCACAGGTAAAGTAGTTCCATTCAGGCCTCAAGAGGGCCTGGATGTAGCAGCATGGTCTGCATCAGGTAAGTGCACATTAAAACACTTGAACACATGTCTAGCTTTATGAGCCTGGCGCCCAAGGAGCCAGGACAGGGGTCCAACATGAGCCTGGCGAATAAGGCGCCAGGACTGCGTCCAAAGGGCCCCAGCTTGGGCCCGCTGGCACTCCCCTGGGGGAAATGATGCCTGCCTCTGGGGTTGCTGGGTGGGACCTGGCTCCTTGGAGGTAGGCATCATGACAGTACCCCCCCTCAAGGCCCCTCCCAAGGTTCTTTCCTCCGGGGGTTTTTGCTTGTTCGGAAATCTCCGGTGAAACCTTTGTACTAATCGAGGTGCGTGGACATGGTTACTAGGCTCCCACGATCTCTCCTGAGGTCCATATCCCTTCCAGTCAACAAGATAGAAGAGTTTCGACTTTACCACCTTGGAGTCTAAAATGTCTTTAACTTCGAATTCTAATTCCCCTTCAATTTGAACTGGATCTGGAGGCTTGGACAATCGGGTTCCTGGTTGTACTGGCTTCAAAAGTGATGCATGAAAAACTGGATGAATACGCATGTTGGACGGTAGTTCCAGTTTAAAGGCCACTGGGTTGATTATAGCCTTGATGGGGTAAGGTCCTATGAATCTGGGATTGAAGGTTCGCGGGCCCTTGAGGGGTAAATGTTTAGTTGCTAGCCATACCTGGTCTCCTACTTGGTAAGGAGGAGTTTTACTTCGTTGCAAATCAGCGTTTTCTTTATACTTTTTCTTGGCTTGCTGTAAATGACTTGCAGCTTCTTTGAAGGCTCGGGTTATTGTGGAATGCAGATGATTTCCAGGGTCAGAGGTGGATCTAGGTCAGAGGTCCGAGGATGGTGACCATACAAAGTATAAAAAGGGGTTTGTCCGGTTCCAGAATGCACTGAGTTGTTGTATGCATATTCTGTGATCCAAAGAATGTCGTTCCAATTCAACTCAGATTGGTGTAACATGCACCGAAGATATTGCTCGAGAGTCTGATTGGTTCTCTCGGTTTGTCCGTCGGTCTGGGGGTGGTGGCTGGTGGATAACCGCACATCTATTTGTGCTAATCGGCAACACTTCTTCCAAAAATGGGAGATAAATTGACTTCCACAATCCGAGACTAATACGGAAGGGAAACCATGTATGCGAACTATATTCTCCAGGAATTCCTTGGCCAAGGTGGAATCTGAAGGCAAACCTTTTAAAGGGATAAAGTGGGCCATCTTGAAGAAGAGGTCCACAATTACAAGGATTGTGTTGTAACCAGCACAAGGAGGCAGGTCGGTTATAAAGTCCATTGACAGGGTGTGCCATGGTGCCGGTGGAATATCCAAGGGTTGAAGTAGGCTGGCTGGCATTTTCTTTTGAGCTTTGTTTTGGGCACAAATTCCGCAAGACAGAACAAAAGACTTTATGTCTTTTCTCCAAGAAGGCCACCAGAAGTGGCGTTTGATTTTTTCCTCCGTTTTAGCAATACCAGGGTGTCCTTCCATTAAAGATTCATGATGATGGGCAATAACAAGTTCTTGCAATTCTTTACTTGGCAGAAACAACCGCTCCTGGAAGTAGGGTAAGTCATCCTTAACGGTGTAATGAGGACCCTTTTGACTCCATTCCAGTAAGGTTGAAGAGTCTAGAAGTTGTTTTACTTGCGTTTGGATGTCCTCAATAGTTTGCAATGAAGTTAAGCCTAAGATTCTTTGCTCAAGTATGATGGGCACAGGTTCTAAGCTCGAATTAGGTTCTTCCATGCCAATCCGGGATAAGGCGTCCGCTTTTCCATTCTTGCAGCCAGGGCGATAGGTAATTACAAAATCAAATTCCGCAAAGAATAGAGCCCATCGGAGTTGTCGTGAAGATTGAGCTTTGGCCGTCTTTAAATACTGTAAGTTTCTGTGGTCCGTAATTACGGTGATGGTGTGTCTTGCCCCGAGAAGGTAGTGACGCCAAGCCTTGAAAGCAGATTTGATGGCCAGTAACTCTTTATCGGTAATTGCGTAGTTGATTTCAGGAGGAGAACATTTTCTGGACCAAAAGGCCACTGGGTGTAGTTGGTTAGTTTTTGGGTCTCTTTGCGACAGAACAGCTCCCATGGCCGAACTGGATGCGTCAGTTTCCACAATGTACGGGAGATCTGGGTGCGGGTGCTTCAATACAGGTGCAGAGGTGAATTTGGTTTTCAGGTCCTGAAAGGCTTGTTGGGCCTCAAGAGTCCATTCGACGCGTTTGTTTTTCTTTAGGAGAGCTGTGATGGGTTGGACTGTTCGGAAAAATTCCGGGATGAATCTTCGATAGAAATTGGCAAAGCCGAGCATGCTCTGAACTCCCTTCACCGAGCTAGGAGATGGCCATTTGAGGATGGCGTCCACCTTTCGCAAGTCCATTCGGACTCCTGGAGGTGTCAGGATGAATCCGAGAAACTCAACTTCTGTGGTATGAAAAACGCATTTTTCGAGTTTTGCAAATAGTCTGTGCTGGCGCAATTTCTCAAGAACTGCCCTAACATGTTTTCTGTGATCAGATTCTGAAGAAGAGTACACCAGGATGTCGTCAATGTAAACAATGACACAGACATCGATAAGTTCCTGAAGAACATCATTCATAAAGTACTGAAAGGCGGCAGGTGCATTGCACAAACCGAAGGGCATCACCTGATATTCGAAGAGCCCAAACTTGGTGCGGAATGCAGTCTTCCATTCGTCGCCTTCTTTTATACGCACCAGGTGATAAGCTCCTCAGAGATCTAACTTGGTGTACACACAAGCGTCTTTCACCTGGTCGATAAGCTCAGGGATCAAGGGCAGAGGATAACGATTCTTAATCGTTATTTGATTTAGGGCGCGATAGTCTATACACGTTCTAAGGTCGCCCTCTTTTTTCGGCACGAAGAACAGAGCTGAAGAGACAGGAGACTTGGACGGGCGAATAAAACCATTGGCTAGGTACTGATCTAAATACTGACGCAAATGTAGGTTCTCAGGTTCCGTAAGAGCATAAATCCTACTACAAGGTAGTTGAGCATTGGGTACCAGATCGATTTGGCAATCATAAGACCGATGGGGAGGTAACGTGTTAGCCTGTTCTTTCTGAAAAACGTCTTGGAATTCTTGGTATTCTGACGGTAACTGTACAGGGGTGGAAGTTGCTGAGGCTAGACCCATAGCTGGATTTCTTGGATAACAAGTTGGTTCACAATCAGGAAAACTTATCTTCTTTGCTCGCCAGTCAATTCTGGGATTATGTGTTTCTAACCAAGGAATTCCAAGAATTACTTGAAATTGTGGGGCCTTGATCACATCAAACACGATTGCTTCCCGATGTCCGTCCTGACCCACCAGTGTCACTTCAACAGTGGAATGCGTTACAGGCCCTGAGGCTATTTCGGTTCCATCTACTGTAGTAATGACATCTTGGGTTACTTTCGGGCGGAGAGAAAGTTTAATCCTGGAAGCCAATTCACGGTCTATGTAATTTCCAATAGCTCCACTGTCGATGTATGCTTTTATAGCATGCAACTGCTGAGGCTGTTTTGGATCCACGAGCACCACTGGCATGACAAAATGCGAGGTCAAAGAGTTAGTTTTCAAGCTCGGCAAGCGGACCCCTACGCTTGTCGGGCTAGGTCGTTTCCCGAATCAGGTGTCAATAATTCGTTATCAGTAGCTCCAACCACCTTCTTAGGTGGTTTAACTGGACAATTTCGAAGAAAGTGGCCGGAAGTCCCGCAATACAGACAAAGTTTCATTTGCCGCCTTCTCTCTCGTTCTTTCTGCGTTAATGGTCCTTTAACACCACCGATTTGCATAGGTTCGGATACGTCGGTACTCTTGGAGTTAGCGTGGGTTTTGATCGGTATTCGTGTTTCATACTTGAACCGATCTGCTTTTCTGTTTTGAAGTCTGTGATCAAGTTGAACCACCAAGTCTATGTAGTCTCCACAGACCTGGGGTGGATTTACTATCTGAGCTAGAACATCCTTAAGCTCTCCGCGCAGGCCTCGATGAAACAATGTGATCTTTTTGTTTTCTGGCCATCCTGTTTCCACAACCAGTCTGTTAAAGGTGGCAATGTAGGGCAGAAGATCCTGATTACCTTGTCGTAAGGATAGCAGTTCCTTATCAAGGGCATGTCCTTGAGAGTGTCGAGCGAACAATCTTTCCATGCTGGCCTGGAAGCCCTGAAAATTCTGGAGAATGGGATCATCCTGATTCACCAATGGAATAGACCAATCGGCAGCATTGCCACTGAGGTAAGATAGTATAAAGGCTACCTTGGTCTGGTCGTTAGGGAAGGCTCCGGGTCTGCATAGAAAGTGTAAACGACATTGGTTCATAAAGACGGCATATTTCTTGGGATCCCCTGTAAAACGTTCTGGCGGGGCCAAAGGCATGTGTCCAGGTAGATTGATTTGTACCGGGTTATTCAAACCCATTGATGTGGAAATGTCTCCGGAATTAGGTAAAGGAGCGTGCCCTGCCTGGGCCTGTAATAACCTTTTGGCTAGGTCATCTGTTCTTTCCTTGGATAGGATCAGTTCTCATTTGAGAGCGTTAGTCTCCTGGCGGGCTGAGTGCACCTCTGCCCGCAATTCCCCCAAAAACTGGGCCAGCTGGTCAGTCTCGGAAGTCTCCATAGCGCCTGGGTGGGAGATTGTTGGTAGGCTTCGCGTTCTGTAACGCTCACCTGATTCCCACGGAGGCGCAGGTCTGGCTTCGAGTGCTGGTGCTTCTTCAATGGTGAAGCGCAGGACACTGAAGATGGACAGGAAGGGTCCCTCTACTCTGGCTTCTCTGGCTCGCAGGAATATTCCCCTGTGCGTGAAAAGGGAGTATTACCTACTGACTGAGTTATGCTCAAGCCTCCCACTCTCTTCCAACCCTCCACGATACCCTTCCACAGTTCCCTGTGAAGTCTCACCTTAGGGTCAGGAAGGATGAGCTCTCCATCCTGCTTCTGATGCAGGGGCGCGTTGAAACCCAGTTACTTCACTGGATTGAGGATTGATGGGAGTTCAGGTAAGCTTGGCTATTCAGGTAAGGCGCTGTAAAAGTTCTGCTGCAAGTTCAAAAGTCCAAGCTTAATAATAATGTTCATTGTCTTGTTGCAGCAAGCGCTAATGCTTATGTCTTTTTCCCCTTAGGGGCCGGGGTTCGGAATGCCGGAGAAATGGCGCCGACCCGAAGTGAAACGTGCAGTTCCAGTAAATGACAGGTAAGTTCTGGATGAGCGCTCGGGTAATGTCTTTGCATTCGCTCATTCAATGTCTTTGTCTTTTTTCCCCATAGGGGCCGGGGTCCGGAAAATGCCTGGAAGCGGCAAGACCCGAAATGAAATGGGAATGACCCAACAGGTAAGTCTTAGAAGGGAACTGAGCTTTTCCTATTCCTTTCCTTCTCTCACCTTGTTCTTGTCTTTTTCTCTCTAGGCTCTGGGAAGTGGCTGTGGATCCGGATGATCGCTGCTGAAGATGGAGGCGTCCAGGATAGGTGAGTGAAATGCAGCGCTGCAGCGATCGTAGCGAAATGCTTTTAAAAATGATGTCTTCCTTTTCAGGATCGTCGGTGTGATGTCTCCGTGGTGCTGATTTAGCAGGTAAGGTCTTTTGTCTCCCTTTGCAGGTGACCCAGGATACTGACAGGCGTGGCTGAGGTCCAGATGCAGGAGCTGACACGGTGAGCGTCCAGCTGCGAGGAGCAGAACAACGCGAAGCGTGAGTTGCTGATCGGGTGTGGTTTAAATAGCTTTGGAAGAAGTTCCAAGTGTGTATCCTTCCACCGATCAGGTATGTATCCTTCCCCGACCACACCCGGGTGAAAAGTAGTCCCACAGGTAAAGTAGTTCCATTCAGGCCTCAAGAGGGCCTGGATGTAGCAGCATGGTCTGCATCAGGTAAGTGCACATTAAAACACTTGAACACATGTCTAGCTTTATGAGCCTGGCGCCTAAGGCGCCAGGACAGGGGTCCAACATGAGCCTGGAGCCTAAGGCGCTAGGACTGCGTCCAAAGGGCCCCAGCTTGGGCCCGCTGGCACTCCCCTGGGGGAAATGATGCCTGTCTCTGGGGTTGCTGGGTCGGACCTGGCTCCTTGGAGGTAGGCATCATGACAGGTGATGTTTAATCAGCTGCAAGGATGGCCATGTGCAGGTCTGTGTACACAAGCAGGGAGAGCGACTGGACGAAGTAGAGGAGAGGGTGTCAGGAATGGAGGACAGGACAAGGTCATTGTCCAGGGACATGGCAGTGGTGCAACGCACATTAAAGGAACTCACCAATAAGCAAGATGACTTAGAATCTAGGTCACGAAGGAACAATCTTAGACTCATCGGGTTCCAGAGTCAGTGGAGCAGAGAAACATGCAACCCCTTGTGGAGGAGATGCTGCGAGACACGCTGGGTCCAAAGGACTTCTTGCCAAAGTACATTGTGGAGAGAGCGCACCAAATACCCAGCAGGAGGAGACCGATCCCTGGAGCGCCACCCCCCCCCCCAATCATAGCCCGCATGTTAAATTACTGGGACAGAGACACTGCTCTCCGCAAGGCTCTGGAGAAAGGGACGCTAACCTACAAGGGACACATGATCAGACTCTTTCCAGACTTTTTGGATGAAGTGCAGGCTTCTAGAAGAACATATACCCAAGTTAAGAAACAATTTTGCGACAGAGGTATTAGGTACGCCATGCTGTTCTCTGCTACACTACGCATTGAGCACGAGGGCCGAACAATCTTTTTTCAGACAACAGAAGAAGCCACCGCTTTCTTGGAACTGTAGCCGTGGAACCCCAAGCAATGGAGGAACAACAGGTGATGACAAACCCGGCGATGTATATCCTTTGATGCAATATGACAATACACATTGAACATTACCCAGGCGCAGTTGGGTCGGGGGGCACTTAGTCTGTACAATGGTGTGTGGAAGGCGGGACTCCTAGCAGACCCTCAAGCGAAAGCTTGACTTAGTGTGTAGTTATGGGGGGGATAAGACTGACAAGTTGGGGGGTCAGTGGAGGGTGGGGAGTTATAAGGGGGGGCTAAAGGGGGAGGCTTTGCAAATCACTGACGAATTGGGGTTGTGGGGGGTAATGGTACAAACGCTCCTACACTTTTGAGCTACAAGATGCCTGGACAGCCCAGGCCAACAGTCGCTGGTCCAGAACCTTATCACATACGCACTGTGTGAGGCGTCCGTGGAGGGAATGGTGGTGAGAGCACTCAACTGGGGAGGACGGATATACAGAGATGTCAATGTCTTAAAAGAGGGAAATGGCAACGATTAATTTCTGTACCCGGAATATCAGGGGACTGCATTGCCCCACAAAGTGTTGGAAAGTCTTGCTGTATATGCAGTGACAACAGGTTGGGATTGCATTCCTACAGGAGACCCACTTAACACCTGAATCGGAGTCCAAATTTGGGAAGTCCTGGGGATGCCACAGCGATCGTCTTTTCCTCATACGCAAGAGGGGTGGGCACCATAATACATAGCGCAGTTGGATTTCACCAAACCAAGGTGGTTAAGGATGGGGAAGGCAGAGCTTTGGTAGCTCAGGGCACTATCCAAGGGAGACAGTACACGCAAATTAACTATTCCGGTCCGAATCAGGTCAAGGTAGATACATTGGAATGGATAGACCGGCAGTTAGGGGTTAGGGGGGATGCCACTGGGGGAGATAATATGGGCCGGTGACTTCAATGCAGTTATGCAACCCAAACTCGACCTTTCATGGGAGGTTACAGATGTGTGGAGGGTCAGAAACCAGACAGCACGACAATATATGTGCCATTCAACAACCCATAATTCAGCATCACGGATAAACTTTTTTCTGGTGTCGCTCTCACTGCTAGAGCAAGTGAAGGATGTAGAGCTTCTCACCCGAACTCTGTCAGATCATGCCCCTGTGCAGATGGTCGTAGGACTGTCGGGCAGGGGACAAAAGAGGCTCCCGTGGCGATTCAAAAGCGAAGGCCTCACAGACACAGTTTTTCAGGGAAACCTAACAGCTGCCGCAGATAACTTTTTTGAAACTAACGTGTGGTCCGTGAAGTCCGCAGGGATACTGTGGGAAAGCTTTAAATGTGTAATAAGAGGGGAATGCATATCAAGGGAAGTGGGAATTCTCAGACAGATTAGGAGAGAATTGGCATCCAAAGAGAGTATTATACAATGGCTGCAGGCGGCTACCCCCACTCTGACAAATCAAGAACAAGCAGAGATTTTGCAGCAACTGAAGGAGTTCCAGGTGCTGGCCCCCCAGGGATTGTTAAATATATTGGGGGCCATAGTGCTATTCGTCAGTACGGGGAAGGGCAAACACTGGGTTGATCACTTGCAAGGGTAACCAAAATGGATAATCTTAAAGGCAGGATACAGGTATAGCAGATGAGCAAGGGAGGGGCCGGTTTGAAGATACAGAGATGATACAGCAATTCTTTAAGTTTTATAATCACTTATACTCCTCCCAAATCCAAGTCTCTCAGGTGGACATCAAAAAGTATTTAGATCGGGTGGCTCTACACTGGTGCACAGATGACCAGAGGGAACAACTCAATGCCATAAAATCCTTGCCGAACGGGAAGTCGCTGGGACCTGACGGGTTCACGACAGAATTCTATAAACATTACGCTGACAGGCTGGGGCCCGACCTGCTGAAATGTTCCAACACAGCCTAGAAACGGCACATCTCCCTGAAACATTGCGGGAAGCAATGGTGGTGGTGTTATTAAAACCTGATAAGCCCAGTAATGAGTGCTCTTCATACCGCCCAATCTCATTGATCAATATAGACAACAAACTTTTAGCAAAAATCCTTGCATCTCGACTTGCCCATAACGCAAACTATGGTGAGGGCGGACCAGGCAGGCTTTATACTGGGACGATCGGCATCGTACGGACTCCGGAGAATGTTTGGGCTGATTGGGGTGGTGCAGCCGGAGGACTTCATAGTGGCAGCATTGCTAGACGCTACTAAAGTGCTTGATTCGGTCGAATGGCCATTTCTGTTTGCCGTATTGTGGCGAATGGGGATGGGAGAGCACTATATAGCCATTGTCAACCTACTATACACACAGCCGGTGGCCAGGATGAGGGTGAATGGCCAGCTAACACTGAGGCTTACATTGGAACGGGGAACACGACAGGGGTGTCCCCTCTCGCCACTGCTGTTTGCCTTGGCAATAGAGCCATTGGCGGAAAGAATAAGGGAAATACACTTGCACCGCGAGGTTCAGTTGCACACCCACAGCGTAGTGATATCACTATACGCAGATGATATGGTGTTATTTATTAAGAACCCTAGAGTTAATCTAGATCCCATTATGAGAGACATGCAGCACTTTGGGGAACTTTCTGGATTAAAGGTAAATGCCTTTAAATCAGTGCTCTTCCCACTGACGGAGGGGGTCGAACTATACCAAAATGGGTGGGGATTCCAATGGCACATGGTTCAAACACGCTATCTGGGAATCAATGTGGCAAGATATAGAAACGTGGTATATCACGACCTGATATCTTTGGAACAAGCACAGGAAGCCGTGTCCAGATGGAAAAATCTCCCCCTTAACCTATATGGTCAGATATCTGTCATTAAAATGACATTGCTCCCCCGGTTCCTCTAGATCTTTTTGAACGGCCCAATAGCGGTCCCGGGGGACTACTTCTGCAGTTTGAAATCGGTGATCTCACAGTTTCTGTGGGCGGGTAAACGAGCTAGGGTATCCTGGGACGAAATAGTGGCACCTATGCACGAGGGGGGACTGGCACTGCCCAAATTTGAGACCTACTATAACGTGGCACAAGCGGGATTCTCCAGTATTGGTATGACACGTAGGGAGATAGAAGACACGTGGAGGTGGAGAGAGCAATAGCAGCGCCAGACCTGCTGAGATCGGTTATCCTCACCGCACCGGACAGAACACAACAAGCTCGAAACATGGTAGAGGTGACCTGTACGGCCTGGTCTCGCATAGAGCGCAAAACTGTGGGGGAAGTCCTTAATTCCCCCAGACTCCCTGTACTGTACATACCGGGAATTCCCATTACAGGCGAGAAAGGGTTTGTAACTATGATGAAACGTTTGGGAGTGACACATTTAGTGATCTTTTTCCTGAGGGTTAAAGGAGAGGGGGGGAACTCTCAGCGCTGGATATATTTCTATATTATAGATTAAGGGGGAGCCTACGCCAGGTGTTCACCACTTCTCCTGAGCAGCCACAGATCTCCCACATGATGGATAAACTGCTCCATGGAACTGTGGGCCACAGGGTCACATCAGGATTATACTCTATGAACAAGCACTCCAAGGGGGCGGCGGGGTGGAACCTCGCCACAGGAGAAGTGGGAGAGAACTCTGGGCGGGAAATCTCTGAAGAAACGTGGACATATTGCTGCATGGGGACCAGAAAGGGGGCCATCAGTACACGGTTTAAACTAATTCATTTTAAATATCTACATCAGTTCTACTACACACCAGCCAAGCTGAGAGAATACTTCCCAGATACCTTGGGGAGATACAGCAGATGCAATACGGCACAGGCAGACTTTCTTGATGTGGCCTAGGGATGCCCAGTCATACAACGATTCTGGGAACAGGTGTTGGTATTACAGGCCAGACGGTAACTTCGGACCCGCTGATGGGCCTGTTGGGCTACACCAAGACGGTACCCAAACACACCAAGAAACTTGTCTGACTACTCCTCATACTAGCTAAGAGACAAGTGGCAATGCTGTGGGGTGGGAAATGGAGTCCTACAATCTCACAGTGGAGGGCGGATAGCCTACATTGCAATGACATGGAAAGTGGGTAGGGGTCACTAACTCAAAACTGGTGCAATGAAAAGCGGATGTGGGACGCATACACACAATTCTTGATTAGACAATCTGATACTGTGGGGGAGAACCCGACTGAACCTGACATCGAACCTTGAAAGGAAAGAGAGGACAAGATGTGTAGAAACTGCATACACGATAAGATAACTGCCACAGCCAATACCCAGGGACGTCATTTGGGAGTCACCAGGGGTCGCAGTTGCTTCCCCTGTGATCTCCCTTGCTACCCCTTCCTGTTTTGTCAAGGGGTGAAAGGTTGGGTTCCATCGCTTCCTGTGATGTCACTTTGAGGTGGGGAGTCAAATGACATCACTTCCTGTGATATCGACAGAGGTCAAAGGTCATGTGATGTCACTTCCGCTACCCCAGGAGTTTTGGTGAAATGACATCCCTGCCAATACCTACTGCTCAAGTAGGCAAAAACGCTTGATTTACAGCTCGCTATGTGATCCAAGGCACACTGTACATGGTGTATTCTGCAAAGAGAGGATGTGGGGGGGGGTATGGGGTGAATGAGAGGGGAATTTTTGGCACGTGGTGCCGGTCGAATTCTAAAATGTTAATAAAAAGAAGTTTAAAAAAAACGGCAGCCCCCTGCTGTAATAAACGCAGTGAAAAAAGACTGCCTGAACCTTTGCTCCTACCGGTCACACTCTGCCAAGATTGTCCTGCCAAATACAGCCTACGTTTCTTACCGTGAAAGCAAATTCCTGCGTCATACCTAGGAGTGTGGGAACTTACCATGTTCTTGCAGTTGCAGGTAAGTGTCCCATCTTAACGGTTCCAGCCCTGTGATGGCACTTAAGAACATACTGTGGTCCGCCCATCTTAACGGTTCCAGCCCTGTGATGGCACTTAAGAACAACCTGTGGTGCGCACATCTTAACGGTTCCAGCCCTGTGATGGCACTTAAGAACATCCTGTGGTCCGCCCATTTTAACGGTTCCAGCCCTGTGATGGCACTTAAGAACATCCTGTCGTCCGCCCATTTTAACGGTTCCAGCCCTGTGATGGCACTTAAGAACATGCTGTGGTGCGCCCATCTTAACGGTTCCAGCCTTTTGATGGCATTTAAGAACATCCTGTGGTGCGCCCATCTTAACGGTTCCAGCCCTGTGATGGCACTTAAGAACATCCTGTGGTGCGCCCATCTTAACGGTTCCAGCCCTGTGATGGCACTTAAGAACATACTGTGGTCCGCCCATTTTAACGGTTCCAGCCCTGTGATGGCACTTAAGAACATCCTGTGGTGCGCCCATCTTAACGGTTCCAGCCCTGTGATGGCACTTAAGAACATCCTGTGGTGCGCCCATTTTAACGGATCCAGAACATCCTGTGGCTGTGGTGCGCCCCATCTTAATGGTTCCAGCCTTGTGATGGCACTTAAGAACACCCTGTGGTGCGCCCATCTTAACGGATCCAGCCTTGTGATGGCACTTAAGAACATCCTGTGGTGCGCCCCATCTTAATGGTTCCAGCCTTGTGATGGCACTTAAGAACATCCTGTGGTGCGCAAGTTCGTCCATGTAAACATGGAAAAGATAGTGCTGTCTTGAAGTGTAAATCGCGAGGTCTGGCTCTTTGAATTCCTAATGAAACGGTTATTTGTTTGGGGGCAGACTGACACTTAACAAGCGCTTTAACATCATGGTATGGTGACGTCACAGCAGAGCCTCATTGGCCCCCCCAAGCCAGTCCCCGAGTCTGTTTCTTTGATGTTTTATCTTTTATTACTGGGCTTGGGCAGACACAAATATAAAACACACATGCGCAAGGGTGCAAGGAGAAGAGTGCAAAGTGTCAGAGGAGGATGAGATAAGGGGCGTGAGTGTGCAAGAGAATGAGGAGGAACCAGAATCGAGCAAGGGAGGAAACGATTGACAGAGGGTGCCATCAATGATGTGCAAGAGGAAATATGAGCGAGAAAGGTTGAGAGCGAGAGGGTAAGAAATGAAGTGAGAGTCTGGGAGGAAGGATGAGGGGATGGAGGGTGTATTGTAGAGAAAGCAGGGTGGGTAGGCGTAGAGAGAAGAAGGTGGGTGGGGATAGAGAGATTAGGTTTGGGTGGGGTTAGAGAGCGCAGGAGGTTGAGGGGGCAGTCTCTGACTGGCCTATAGGGCAATATGCCCATGGGCAAACGAAAAAAACACAAAAAGCTTATGTGGGCCAGTTTTTTGGGTCAAAGTGGGGCACTTTTATGGCCAATGAGGGACAATTTGATGAGTTACTTCACTATGCAGCTAATAGTTGTGACCAGTGTTGCTGAATAAATATTCTTTAAAATGTACAATTTGCATCACATTTTACCAAAAACCTCCCCCTTGGGTACTATTCAAACAGAGTCACATAAGGAATGAATTGCCATTTGCAACTGTGGGCCACTTTTTCGTTGGTGTCCGAGACAATTTTATGCCCCAGTCTGACCCTGGGTGGGTGTAGAGAGAGTGTGGGTAGGGTGTGGGAGTGGAGTTAGAGCCAGTGGGGATAGGGTGGGTAGGGGTATAGAGTGGGGGAAGGGTGGTGTGGGTAGAGAGAGGGTAGGGTGGGTGATCGGGTTGTAGATAGAGTGGAGTTATGGTAGAGGGGGTGAGCTAGGGTGGGTGGGGTAGAGAAAGTGGGTGGTGTTAGGCAGAATTACATGCAGTACCGTTTGGAACACTACACACAATTAAGACTACAGGTGTAAGCACACTCTAACCCTTGGTATAAGTCTGTACTACACAGTTTTGTGGTAGCAGGGCTGAGCAGCCAGGCTTATCTCAAGAGGGATGTGAGTTGTACAAGGTGTTACAAAAAGGACTTGCAATCACAGTAGTTCAAACAAACACTTACTCAAGGTTTCTTGGAAAAACAATATACATTTATTTACACAGTTAGTTAGAAAACATTCCACTTGTAATAAGCAGCTCAATATCACACTATAATACACTTCAGTACCCAAGCAATACGTTTCTGAACAAGTGAGGCTCCCCTGAAGTGGGAGCAAAATGGCACTTCAGTAACTTTCAAAAGAGGTAGAAAGGCAAAGGTTATAAGAATCAAACACAATTACTTTCATAGGCAGGGCAAAGGGTTTCAGTTCACTACAAGAGGCAGTTCAATTCAATAGGCGTGGGCCAAAGTCAATGGATCAGTGTCTTGGATAGGATAGAACAGTTCTGGTAGTAAACGGTTAAGTCTTTGCCAATGTTCTTAGAAGTACTTTTCACAAAAGAGGGATATATGTTGATTTAGGAAAGTTGGGAAAGTTTCACAAACTTTCACTGGGGCAAAGAGGATTTCTCCACCGTGTTTGCACAGTGCTTTTGAATGAAGAAAATCTGTAGCTGAGGCAGTTGTTCCTGGCAGTTCCAGTAGATCTCGCTGTTCCTGGGCCTCCTCAGTCGTGGGGACAAGAGGGAGGACGTTGGGAGGCTCCATCACTGCACGGGGACGGAGCCACAAGCTTGGCAAAACGTCAGTTTAAGGTGTGAGTGCCTTAAAGTCCACAATCTGGTATCCTTCTCACTGGCTATCTGGTTTTCAACAGCACTCTGAAGAAAATTCGACCAGTATGGAGATGGTTTCCAGGTGGTTTGCGAGTTGGTTGTTCCCACCAGCTCAAGGGAAGAAGGCGTCCTTGAAGGCTACTCTGTCGAGGGAGTTTTAGGCAATTCGGACCTGCAGCAGGGCTTCACCGGGCAAACCAACGGCCCAGGAGTTGCAGCAGTTGTCTTCCTTCAACTCGTCTTCGGTTCTTTCGTTCCAGTGGTCGACTCTGCCTACCAAGTCCCAGAGACCTGCTTTTAAACAGTTTTCTCCCATTCATTCTAGCCTACCTGTCACTCACTCAGCAGGGTGGTTGTCCTTCCCGGACAGTCACCCAACCAATCACACCAGAGTGCATTCAGGTCTCCTAGGAGACTAAGCACATGGAGTTACGGGCACTTCTCTCACGTCCTGTCCACCCCAGACACTGAGGCGCCGGGGGGGGGCTTCAATACAGAAGCCTGCCAAAGCCAAACGAACAAAGGGACCAAACCTAGTTTGGCACGCAGAGACAAACGCTAGAAGGACCTTTTAAAAAAGAAAAGTCGATCGGAGCCTGTTTTTACAGACGGGGCTCAGACGCCATTTTGAAAAACATGGCTCCGGTGGATTTCAGCTACCTGACTGTTAAAACGGGTCGCGGTCGGGGAAATAATGGTAATACCACTGCCACCAGCCATCCTGAGAGGAAAGGGTAGCTTTTGAGGACTACATGTGTTTTCTAGGCATAGGGAACACTAGGTATTCCCTCCAGCACTCTGCTGTAAGGCAGTGTGTGCTGGGTCGAGCAATTTAAAAAGACTAGCAAAGTCAATTTAACTTTCCATTCACTGGGAGACAGTAGTCAGTCCCAGAGAAGGTATTTAAACCTTGTGAAGTCGAAAAGACATCCCTGTGCCACGGCACTGAGGGTGCTGTGTGAAACACAAGAAAAAGATGATGCCTATGGGGTTGTCTAAAACTCCATATCCAAAGAACACAAAAGTAAAACACACATCAAAATATATGAAAGAGTGGGAAAAAAAGGCTCACACTATTTCCAGGTAAAAATGAAAGTCCTAGAAATCCAGCAAAGTTGCTGGGGGTCTCAAAAGGTAAGGGAAAGTAGCACATTTATGAGAATTCTCCCTAACACTCATCCCCCCAGACTAAGGTACAGGAGGATTTAATTCACTCCTAGATGAATCTCCTTACTCCAGTCGGTCAAACATCCTGGAGAGACCATCAGCATTTTGGTGGTGACACCATGACCTGTGTTCAATGGTGAAATCAAACCCTTGCAGGCTGATTGACCATCTCAATAGTTTGTGATTTTCCTCTTTCACTTGCATCAACCATCTCAAGGGTTGGTGGTCAGTCTGAATCACAAAAGCAGATCCATACAAGTATGATCTAAACTTCTTCAGTGACCACACAATAGCAAAGCATTCTCTTTCAATGGTTGCCCACCTTGTTTCAGGTTCCTTCAGCTTCCAGCTGATGAAGCAAATGGGGTGCTCCCTACCTTTCTCATCCAGCTGACTCAGAACTGCACCTATACCATCAGCTGTTTTTCTCCGCCACGAGGAGGCCACAAAATGGCCGCCACCATATGATGTTTACTTTTGCCTAGCAACAGTGTTCGTGAGCTCCCGCTTCGATTGGGCAGCAACTTGCTCATCACTGCAGCTGCGACACCGGATGGCGCGAGCCAGCCGTTCTACGAAGGCCGTCTATTAAGGCTAGTTGCCTGTCCCAAGCCTGTCCGGAGGCGTCAGAGGCCAGGGCCAGAAACCCTGCCCATCAGTCGCAAGCCCTACACCTACAACTATCTTCCGGGTAAGCCGATGCCCATCTGCTTAGCAAAGTATTTCTGTGGTTCACACTAGAGCCGGTCGCCCATACCTTGGAACACTTTTCCCTAGCACTGCTCTCTGGTCGCTATCTTTGCTACGCCTACTGTGCTTCATATTGACCTACACAATACTCTTGTTATTAACCTTGCAGTTGTCCCACTGGACTTGGACTAACACAAACTCTCATTTATTCATACTTGCTCGATTACGTACACTTGCTTGGAATTAGCAAAATGAAACTGCATACCGTAAATTGCAATTTGTAGAAATAACGTATATCAATGTGCTGCATGTAAAGTTTGCTCCAAATCTGTATAGTGCTATTACTGCATAAGCGGAAACAGACAAACCCTGTTCAGATATACAGGCTTTGTAACATATTGTTTTGTTATTGTGTCCCTCACTGTTGAATTCTAGACTAACGTTACCCATGACCTTATCTCGAATGCCGCATTTTTGCTGTGCCCTACTCTTTCAAGTTGTTGCATTTGCTGCTGCCTCATTTTGATCTGCTGCTCTGTACTACCTATTCTGAACGCGACACCACGAACGTATCTTGAATGTTACATCTTGTTGTGTCCCATTCTTTTAAGTTGGTCCATTTGCTGCTGCCTCATTATAATTTGCTGCACTGTACTGAATGCTACCCCATGACCTTTTATCTTTATCTCTGCATTGTATTGCTGCCCCACTTTGAACAGCTGTTGCACGGTGCTCCTGCCTTACGCTGATCTGATGCACTGTACTACCACCATACACTGATTTGCAGCACTATACCACCACTCATATTGAATGCCACTCTATGACCTTATCCTAATTCCGCATTGTATCACTGCCCTTCTCTCATTAGTTGATGCATTATATTGTAGTCCCATTTTGATTTACCGCACTGTACCACTGCCCTATCCTGATTTGCTGCACTGCACTATTTGGTCCTATATTGAATGCTGCCACATGACTCTATCCTAATGCTGTATTGTAGTGCTGCCATACATCAAATGCCTACTATACTGATGCCAATACCTCAAATGCTGTTTAGGCCTAAGCGCTGCTGCCACTCCTAAGAGCTGCCTCACGCTGGTACTAATACCTCCTTTATTAGATCACCATTGGCCCTAGGTACCAGCTCCCTTGAAAGTGACATACTCACTAATTATTAGCATGCTCATTACAGCCACCAGCCAGACTACTGGCATCGTATGTCTCATACAGAGCCTTATATTGTACCTTATGAGACTTCACATAACATATACGACCCTTGAGAGTCTATCCACAATGGCACCCACCTACCTGCCCAGCAACACCACTACCAAACAACTCTCAGTCATGAATGACTTTAAATACCCAGCTATACTGAGCAATCCCTGTACTACCAAGGCTAGGAATACTCGTTTCAGAGCTAAGTTAGCCAAAATATTTGAGCCGCCTATCAGCTCACTTCCGTCCACTATAGGAAAAAGGACACCTAAAACTCTGCCTAACACAATGCCTACTAGCACTACTATAGCGCACAACAGCCCTCCAAGGATAGAAAAGTGCATAGCCCAGAACCACAAACCTAAAATCCACCCAGTTCCCCTCCCGACCACGATAACAGCCATCTAATAAACTCTAGATCGCTAGTAGCACACACCACAGAAATTGCCGACCTGATCTTGAGCGACGACCTAGACTTCCTCGCCATCACTGAGACCTGGTTACACATTGCAGCAGGCCCTACGCTTATGCTAGCAGTCCCTGATGGCTACACCATCCTGAGACAAGACAGACAAGGTTCTAGAGGTGGAGGTATTGCTATAATTTGCAAATGCAGCCTCTCTATGAGATTAGCCACCCCAATCGACACTCAATCTTGTGAAGCATCCTCAGTCAAAGTTACTTTGACTAATGCCCAAACCCTCAATAACCATCTGATATATCGGCCCCAGGTCCAATGAGGACATTTGAGGAGGACATCAACACCATTCTATCCAGCAACCTTAAAAGCTCAACACAAGTACTTCTACTTGGATACTTCAATTAGGGCTTCAATGACCCCTCAGACCAGCCTGCCTCAGCAACGGCAAATATTTTATCAGAACGGGGCTTTACTCAGAGAAGTAAAACATCTACCCACAACAAAGGTAGAATACTATATTGGGTGGCAGACTACAACTGCCATGCCAATATCCTCTCTATCTCACTGCTAGCCTGGACTGACCGCTACCTACTCTCATTCATGCTCTCTACCAACAGACCCCCGTCTATACCTGCCCCCAGGGCTCCACCCACACTAACTAGAAATAAAAAGAGTATTACAGTGGATAGACTTATCCCTGCCTTACTCCCTACCCTTAATTCATTGCCCGACAGCACTGACCAAGAGAGTCTGGTCAAGGAGTACAATAAAATTATGTCCTCCTCCCTAGACCTGATCGCCCCATCAAACGTAGACCAAGTAAACTGCAAATTCCATCTGAACAAATGGTTTACACCATTTCTAAAAAACCTAAGGCAACAAAAAAGAAACTGCGAGGCTGCATGGAAAACACTACCTTCAGAAACCAACAAACTCAAGCTCACCAAACTGTCATCCCTCTACACAAAATGAAATATGCCTTGCTAAACGAATATCCTACGACACTCGCATATCACAAGCAAAATCCAATATGAAGGAACTATTTACCATTCTCAAAGAAATAGAGACACCTATAGCAATACCAAACAACTGCACTAAGGATATAAAATGGTGCACAGACATCCAACATGCGCTAGCTAATAACATATCCACCTTACAAAATAAAATATCTAATAAAAAAGCTTCTCTAAAGGATTCATCCTCACCTCAATTAATTGGGAATACCAACAAAGTCCAACCTACCCGATTCAATTTCGCCAAAGTATCTATTCTAGAGGTGGAAAGGACCATCCTGACTTTTAAACTATCCAATTGTCAGGGTGATCTTTGTCCAGCACAGTTAATCAAGGATGCGGCTCGTGATCTATCACCATTTATAACTAAGCTTTTCAATGCATCTTTTGCAACCGGCACCATCCCCACCAACCTCAAACAATCATGGGTACTCCCACTCCTAAAAAAACCGACCCTAGATCCATCCACACCTACTAACTATAGGCCAATCACAACAGTGCCCTTTCTATTAAAAATTGTGGACAAGGTGGCATATATGCAAATACAAAAGTATCTGGAACTACACCACCTACTAGGAGCCAGACAATCAGGCTTCCGTCCACAAAATGAAACAGAGACAGCCCTCATCGATCTTAAAACCCAAGTCGACGAGCTTAGGGACAATGGCAAATCAGCCCTACTCCTCCTTCTAGACCTGTCAGCTGCGTTCGACTTGGTTGATCATACAATTCTATGCAACCATCTCGACACCGCAGCACAGTTCTCCAAGGATGCCATAACCTGGATCAGATCCTTCCTAAGTGGCAGAACAATGAGGATCTTTTCGCCCTTAGCAGTAGCAGACCCCACCCCCATCACCTGCGGTGTGCCACAGGGGTCCTGTGTCTCGCCCACATTGTACAACATTTTTACCAAGCCCCTTTTCGATGATCTGGACCATCTCGGTGTCACCTATACTAACTATGCAGATGACACCCAGATCCTCCTCCCACTTTCAGGGGATTATGACAAGGATCTGGCCTAGGTAAACAGAATGTACATCATCATCCAGGCATGGATGGCCATGCATGGTCTATGCCTGAATGATTACAAAACAGAACTCCTCATCCTGGGCACCCCTACTAACTTAAAAAAAACTAGGATCAGACTACTCCTCATTCATAATTGACAGCAACTGCATTAAAGTAGCACAGGAGGTAAAAACACTAGGTTTTTATCTTGCCTCTACCCTCTCCTTTGCCAAACAGGTTAACTCACTTGCCTCCACTACGGCCTATACGTGTAAACTCATTAGAACCGGTAAGCTTTTTCTCTCCAACAGTAACTGCACTATCCTGGCCAGAGCCCTCATCCTGTCCCGCCTGGACTACTGCAATGCCCTTTACCTACCAAAGCAACCGTTAAAAGAATCCAAACCTTACAAAACACCGTCCATAGAGCGGCACTAGGCATCTGCAGAAGAGACCACATTTCCGAGAGCAGTCGTCAGAACAACTGGCTCCGAACCAATGACAAAATCCTCCTTAAAACCTTGCCACTCACCCATAAATCCCTGAACAAAGCTGCCCCCAACTACCTGTCTGAGAGATTCCACAAACAGACCTCCCTAAGACCATCCAGATCAGCAAATAAGGATTGCCTCTCCATCCCCAGATTCAAACTCTCTACGATTGGTGGTAACAGCTGCCCTGTGAAAGCGGCCAAATTATGGAATTCCTTACCTCCTACACTGAGACTAGACCAATCTTACCAAAACTTTAGAACCAACATTATTATGTGGCTGAAATCTAATAACCTCTAAATTTCATGACACAGAATATTGCAGCCTAACTACTAATGACTCTCTGCTAACGTTATATAACGACACAGCCTGCCTTGAAATGCCTCTATCTTTGCGACTCACTACCGGCTACCCCCAAGATGGTAACCTTAAACTTTCTAGACACTACTTGTAATATTTGTAATTATATATGTATCTATGTAATTATCCATGTATATCCTGTACTACCTGCAAATACCAGTATATTTTTTTATTTTTTTATTGACATTAGTTTTGTAAAAAAAAAAAAACTTTTTTGTCATACTTTCCAATGTTTACATAATGTAATCCTTATAAATGAAGTGACAGATTCAAAGTAAGATGAAGGTTCAAAGTAAGATGATAGGAACGAGCGGAGGGGTGTAAGCAGACAGACACACGAGAAAATACTGATTTTAGCCCTTAATGGCTTATAACACGTCAAGGTTAGGAATGATTGAATCCATAAAGTTGATGGTGGCACAGGTTAGTTGGGTGTTTGTCCCTGAAATTAAATAACTCCACCAATCCTGCATATTTCCGTTTTTTGGTGCAAAACGATCCAAATGCAAGGAGCATTGAACAGCGATTGCTGGGCACCCCGTTATCAAATGTATGCTCGTTTCCACATCTTTCATACAAAACCGGCAGATATTACTCGGTGTAGACGGATCTTTCCTTTGCATCAGCACCTCACGAGTTTTATAGAGATTTAAACGTAATCTTAGAAATTGATTTCTATGGTATCTGGAGGGGAATTTCTCAAGATATCTTGGCAGATCTCCGAGCTTCTTTGATGAGACTCCCAGATCTAGTGATGAAGTAAGAGCATTTCGTTTATTCATATTTGTTATCCAATTCCATTGATGACATTTTTTTTTCGCTATCTGCAGAGTCGACAACAACAATTCTATGTTGATGTTAGCGTCCAGTAGGATTGACTTCAGTTTTGCTTCCCATTTGTTAAGTAGGGCTGCTGATGGATCGTTTGACTGTTCAGATAGGATCTCATATGCTTTTTCTGGTGCTGATAGATGCATTTTCCGCAGTGCTGAGAGCGACTTCCAGACCACTGAATTATATAGCGAATCGAGGCCCAATTCATATCTGATTGCAACCATTGAGAGACATCGGGGTAATTTCAACACTTTTCGCCAAAAGAACCCCTCGATTTGAGTCCAAAATTCCGCTTTTATGTTCCATCCTGCCACGCTTCCAAATGTTACTGCCGGAGATACCTTTTGCATGTAGAAGATTATTAATGGATGCAGAGTAAATTTTCCATACTTAGCATGCAGTTTTGATCCTTGTTGAGCGAGAATCTTAATTCGGGATAGAACATCAAGGGTCCAACTCTGTTCACTGATAGAGGTGTTGAACAGCACTCCAAGGTAACGAATTGCAGCGGTTTTTTCTAGCGCTTCATTATTAACTTTCCAGGTGAAGACTCGCTTCTTGGCCTGCATATTTTGGCCGACGACAATAATTTTTGATTTCATAACATTTATTGCCAGATGATTTTGATTTACATAGACTTGTAAGGATGTCAAAAGTCTTTGTAGGCCAATTTCGGTGGAATCAAGTAAGACTATGTCGTCGGCATAGAATAACCAGCTAAGCTGTTTGCCATTCGCCTTCGGTGGAAACAACCTTGTTTCGGACAAAGCTGCTGGAAGATCTGAGATGAACAATTTGAATAGTTATGCGGCTAACGGGCAGCCCTGTTTCACACCATTTGTTGCTACAATTTCGTCCGTTAAGTCTCCCTCTGCATTTGTGCGCACACGGATGGTAGTGTTCGAATGAAGTGCCAATAAGGGCGACAGTAGTTGTGGTGGGCAGCCCCAGGCCTTGAGTTTTGACCATAACAGTTGTCGATTAATGGTGTCGAAGGCCTGTTTGAGGTCAACAAATGCAAGAAACAACCTTTTCTTGCAGTTCAGGGCGTCCAACTTGACCAGATTGAGAAGCAGTAGGTTTAATTCCACTCCCACTCCTTTTGTGAAGCCAGTTTGCCTTTCATCGATCAGATTTGCTTCGTCAGCCCATCTAGCGAGTTTTTTTTGTAAAAATGTGGCAAATATTTTGCCCATAGTGTCAAGCAACGCGATAGGACGGTAGTTTGCTGGATCTTCGCGGTTACCTTTTTTGAACACTGGGACAATTACTGCTGAAGTCCATGAGGCCGGAAGAGTTTGTGTTGCTGCTATTCGATCGAATAGTGTTTTAATGAAAGTTGCCCATTGTTTGCTATTAGCTTTTAGCATTAGGTTTGATATGCCGTCTGGGCCCGCCGCCCTTGAATTCTTGAGCTTTCTAATAGCGATTTCGATATCTTCTTCAGATTCAGTTGTTTGCCAAATGCGGCTTTCCGACAGCAATGTTCCAATTTCCACAGCGTCCAAAGATGTAAATACAGACGTGTAGTGTTTTACCCAACAGGATGCAGACACACCATTGGATAATGCAAACGTCTGTCTTAAATGGCCGTTGTTAATTAGTTCCCATATATTTTTGCTATCTTTTTGTGTTATTACACGCAGCATTTGTTCTGCTTGGTCTTGGTCACGAATGCAGTTAAATGATTTTAGCCAGTTTCGATAACGTGATCGTCTCTTCGCAATTTGTTCTTGTGCATTTCCATCTGCTAGTTTCTTCAACCGCCGAATGTCCTTTTTTAGCGACTTCTTGGCTTCAGATAGTTCTTCGCTGAAAGAATGTTTATTTTTTGTCACTTTGATGTTGTGCCTATTTGAACATGAAGAAAATTGCAACAGCAACGGCACGTAGTTATTCGCGTTGCACTGCTTATTATCGTGACAAAAGTCAGCGGTCAGGATGTCAATCTGACGGCTGTTTATCTTTAGTCGGTTTTGCGCAGTATTTGTAGTTACGGATGTTTTGTATCTTGGCTGGGTAGTTTTGTTTTTCAGCTCCCAAAATACCCTCAAGACATCATGATCGCTCTTGTCCGATTTTATTATGGTCAGCATGGAAATATGTTGGTGTAGACTATCAGACACCCAGATGTAATCTAAGGTTTTTCTTAGTTGACCCCTATGCCAGGTGGCGGCTGCTGGAATATCGCCTGTGGTACAGCCGTTCAGCATTGTGCAATGTCGCAAACTTAATTCATGTTCCCATTTAGACCGCGATCGGCAGGGTCAGAAAGATTCTTGGACTGATTCCGAGAGATGTGTGTTTTGTCTTGGTTGAACCAAGAATAGTTAAGGTCTCCGCAGATCAGGACGAAAGGGTCGTCGAACTGCACAAAACTGGCATCAATTTGCGCCATGATTAATGATAAGTACTCAAGTTCTGATATCATTGCGGGGTTCCAGTAAGTGTTTATTATCAGAAGATGTTTTTTCTTTATAAAGTGGGCTTCACATGTTGATTCTAGTGTTATGGCTTGCACGAACAAGTTTGGGTTTGAACTGTTGATCACAGCCCACTCAAATGTGTTTTTTAATAACGTGAGTAGCCCTGAAAATGGTCTGCCAAATTGATTTTTCCCCGCAGCATTTAGGGCCACGGAATATCCATCACAGACAGGCGAATCACGGAGCCAAGTTTCTGGCAGGCAAATTATTGGGCTTCTTAAATCTGCCGCTGGTCCGGGTTGAAACAAATGTGTGAATCCTCTTGTATTCCACGAGGTTAACAATGGGGTCATACAATTTGACCCGACGTTATCCTAGTCGCGCTTGTTCCGGTTGTATGTATTGGATGAGAGCGAAGGTTGTTCTCTGAGCTGTTTCCACAGATCGTCTCTTTTTGACCTGTTGTGGCCGGTGGATTTGGAAGAATTTGAGTTGACAGTGTTGGATGAAGGCTGCTCATTACATATCGTTAGATCGAATCCGTAAGATAGTAGGTCATCTTTGGCATCGAGCAGTGGTTTTGCTACGTGTCTGGATTTCATGTGAAGAATGACCCAGTCAGTTCTACGTTCTGATTTGTATTCTACGATCGCTATGTCGTCAGATGATATAATACGTAGAGCTGGGATACAGTGCAGCAGCTTCATTATATTGGCACGATTCAGGTTTACATCGTTTTTTTCTTCAAGGATGTTTTCTAGTTCCAATTTCCACCATTGTGAATTAGATTGTCCAGTTACTCGATTATTTGAGTTGGTCTCGGGTTGACCGATTTTCGTCCAGTGAGCTGCAGTTTGCTTCGGATTAAGCTTTGAAGCAGGGGACTCAACTGCTTTTGATGTTGATTTTAATGAAGATTTCAGGTGCTGGGCCATCTTAGACGATGACGACGGTCTTTCTTTTTGTTTATCCTTAGGATTTGTGGATTCCTGAGGTTTGAACGACTGTTTAGATAAATTCCGCGCCGCTTGGATGCCATAAAAATCGCGCAGTGGCCGCGGACATTCGTCAGCCGAGCTGACGACAGTTGCTGAACAATCTTCGTCGTCAATTGAATAAGTAGAAAGGTCGCATAGATCGATTGAAGTGTTCGAAAACAATTCCTCAGAGAGGATAGACTCTTCACGTCTACGCTTAACGGATGGAATTGGTAAGCGATCTAAATCATTGGTGGAGATACACTTATCTTGCGGTTTATCCAATATGGATTTCAGGGCACTTGTTTTGGAAGCAACCGGGCCTGGAGGGGTTGTCAGATTTCTTATAAATTTCTTTGCGCCGTTAGAACGTGACCTTTTCAGGAGAGGTTTATTTGTGATAATATTCGTCTTTTTGCTAACGTTTTGTGTTCCTTTTTGAGTAGAGTTCTTTGCTTCCTTGACTTGTATTGATTTGGCAGGACCAGAGAAGATTCCAAACGAGACATTTTGAATTGCAACTGCTCCTTTTGCAGTTTGAGGTCTTAGAGGTGTTGGATTATCCGCCTGATCAGCAATTGGTTTTAGAAGGTTATCGGTGATCTTTCCGTTCGAGGGTGATGGTTCAATAACTTCTTTTGTGGATTGTGATGACACCACTACTGAAATGTCGGCCACTACTGGAAGCTTGGTTGACGAATGCGATTTTATGTTCTTTAAGTTATTCAAATCCGTAGGGTGCAATAACGAATCCTTGTTCAAGGTGGCGACCTCTGGTGACACGCTGGTAGTTGCCAAGTGAGGCCCAGGACAGCACCATGGGGCACCAGAGTGTGCAACTTTACCATTGTCTGATGTGTGCCTCATCCATTTTACTGCGTCCAGTAGCCCGTCCATTAAAGAGTCATTTTGACAATGGTGACGTGCGGCGAGATCACTCAGCCGCTCTTGCCATCTTAACGTTTGTTCGGCCTCGTGAGTCAGTTGCGTCTGTAGGGCTTCGTTGACTGCTTCAAATTTATCCATCTTGGTTTTTATATTTATAATGAGCTCAGTCTGATCTTTAAAGGACTCGTGAAGGGATTCGAACATTTTTAAAAAGGGAAGAAGGGCTGTTGAGGAAGCTGCTAAAACATTGTTGTAAATCTGCATGGCAGCGGCAGAGGAGAGACTAGGTTTAGATTTGACTTTTGAATTTTCTTCAACGGAAGAGCGTGTGTTATTTAATGTCTCTGATTGCAAGTCGCTACTTGAAGATGAGTTTTCTGGTGCAGCACAGATGTTCTCGTTTGATAAAGGTACTGGGTTCGTGCGAGCCGGTGGGGCTTTTGGTGTGCTGGCTTGTTTCTTTCCGGTATGAGATACGTATGGCTTCGAACTCGGTGTATGCAGCGTTGATACTGTAAGGTCGCACCCTGTTCTTTCAACGTAGAGCGTTGAGCGCGAGTTTGGTCTGTTTATTGACAAAATGGAGAGGGTGTCATCTAGTTGCATCATGTTTCGTTGCATGTCATTTTTATTTATGATATTCTGCTGTTTTTTTAAGTGGTTGCAACGAGGCTGATGGCTCTAGGTGACAGGTTGATATGCTCTGTGACCGGTGAACATTTGCAATTGGGTGGTGCAAAGTACTTCTTTTCTCGTAATTTTTTGGAGGCTGGGTAGCGTTTGGATCTGTATACGTCGGAGTGGGAGTGGGTATACACACCTGCCTCTTATCAACAATAGCATCCAATTCTTTTTCAGTTTCAACTCCGATATTCGAAGAATTGTTTTGTGGCTCAGTGACCTCGTCACATTGGGAAGCTTCCATTAATTCGGCGTCAGTGAAGTCAAATGGAGAAAAAAATTCATCAACAGCCTCGGCGGTTAGTGACGACTGCTCTGTAAGTGTTTTTGTCAGAGGAGGAGATACAGTCGATGGTAAGCGGGAAATCAGAGGTAAGTATTTTAAAGAAAGTAAACGCTTTTGAGGTTGGAATTTTGTGCTGTGAGTGACTTCTAAGTGGACTGAAAGTTTAGAGACTTCCGCTGGCTCTTCTTGATGGCCAATCAGGTCATTGTCTATTGTAGATGTCGTAACAGCGTCTAGTATTTCTCCTGACATTACAGGTAACTCAGCGGGAATGTCAGATGGAATAACTTGTGTGCAAAGCAGCGAAAGATTCATGTCCGCCAATCCGGACATGGCCGTCGTCACGGCTATTTGCTCGCGTACAGTTGGGGATAGTGGGATAACTCGGTGCCAGAGATTGTAACTTCAGGAGTGTGGAGCGGTGCAAGATTGTTCATAGCAGCTAGTGGGGCTACTTGCGGATCGTTAAAGGCAGTAGGTGAAAGCAAGCAACTTGGTTCGCTTACCTTTGTTTTCTTGAGTGTAGAGGGCGAGCCGTCAGGCTTGAGGGCAGTCCAAGGATTTTCCATCCGGTGCTGCTGAATGATCTTACGCCTTAGGACGGGTCCACCATGACTTGATTGAGCAGTCATTTCCTGATTGGTGTAAAGCAAGTTAGCAGTGTTTCTGCGGGCCCCACAGCGCCAAACAGCCGCACAACAGCCGACGCCCTTTACCCCGTCGGGCTTAACGCCGCAAGGGTGGGTTATGCTCCTCTTTGAGCCGGCAGAAGAGACACGTGACCAGTCACGTGAGCACAAGGGCGCTCCGCCTCCTCCAGGAAGCGAGCGCGAGGTCTGGTGTGTAGAGGCTGGTATTACAACCAGCAGCGATGATCCAGTAGGCAGACAGCAGAGAGCAATATCTGTGGAGGAGAAATATAGCATTTCTGTAAATATTGTATGTAAGTAACTGTTTCTATACTATGCTCTTGTAACTAAGCTACGCATATTCTTGTAAATGCTGCGCTCTGATACCTCTGGGTCTGAAGCGCATTATAAATAATAAGCAAACATACCTGTATTGGAAGCATCTGTTTGCACAATGAAGGTTTGGGTGTAGTCAGGAGCTCTTAAGACTGGAGCTTGACAAAGGGCTTTCTTAAGTGCTTCAAATGCTTGAGTGCACTCCTCATTCCACCTGACCTTTTTGGGAAATTTGGGTGAGGAGATCACATTCAAGGGAGAAGCTATGGTCCCGTAGTTCTCTATGAAGTTCCTATAGTAACCAGTGAGGCCTAGGAAGGCTCTCACTTGAGTTTGAGTGGTAGGTGTGGCCCAGTTTTGTACAGCTTGTTCCTTGCTAGGCAATGGCCTTATTTCACCTCCTCCCACCTCATGTCCAAGGTAGACCACTTTACTCTGACCAATTTGACACTTACTTGCCTTTATGGTCAGATGGGCCTGCTCAAGAGCCTGCAAAACATATCCTAAGTGATCAACATGTTCTTTCCAAGTAGGGCTGAACACTGCAATGTCATCAAAGTATGCCATGCAGAAGAACTCCATCCCATTCAGAACTTGATTAACCATCCTTTGAAATGTTGCAGGTGCATTCTTTAGTCCAAAAGGCATTACCTTAAACTGGTAGAGGCCTGCTGGGGTTGAAAATGCAGTCTTCTACTTGACATGGTCTGTCTGGGCTATTTGCCAATAGCCTAACGTGAGATCAAATGTACTGAGGTACTTGGCTGAACCAAGTTTGTCCAAAATTTCATCTGTCCTGGGTAAAGGATGGGCATCAGTCTTTGTGACTGTATTAAGAGCTCTATAGTCCATGCAGAATCTCAATTCTTTGGATCCTGCCTTTGGAACTAGTACCACTGGACGAGACCATGGACTGGCAGATGGCTCTATTACCCCGAGATCAAGCATCTTGTTGACCTCCTCCTTTATGTGGGTTCTTACATGATCTGACATCCTGTAACCTCTGCTTTTAACAGGTAAACAGTCACCAGTGAGAATATCATGCAGGCCACAAGGGATCAAGCCTGGTGATAGTGAAAACAGGGAGGCAAACTGATTTAACAGAAACCTGCACTCCTCCTGTTGTTCCAGTGTCAGATTAGAAGAGAGATGGACTCCTTCTATCTTCTCATCTAAACGCTGTCCTCTGAGTAGGTCAGGTAGAGGTTCACTCTCCTCCTCTTGCTCTTGAGCTGAAGATAGAAGCAAAGCTCCTACTTCTGGTCTTGAGACATAAGCTTTTAGATGATTGGTGTGAAAGACTCTGGCAGCCTCCTTAGGATTGCCTAAGTCCACCAGATAGTTGACCTCTTCAAGTTTTCCCACAACCTTGAAGGGTCCTATCAATGTGTCCTGTAAGGCCCTCTACCTTGTAGGTACCATAACTAAAACTTGCTGGTCTTGAGTAAACTCAACCATGCTGGCATTCTGGTCATGCCAATGCTTCACCAGAGCCTGACCTGCTTTTAAGTTATCTGATGCTTCTGCCATCATGAATGACATTCTTCTCGGAAGACCTATCACATAGTCAGTGACTCTCACTGGCTTGGGGGAAGGAGCACTCTCCAACCCCTCCTTAATTAGGGCCAAGGGGCCTCTAACTGGATGGCCATTGAGAAGCTCAAGGGACTAAATCCAACTCCCTCCTGAGGGACTCTCTATAAGCGAATAGAAGGTATGGCAGTAGAAGGTCCCACTTTCTTCTAAGGGTTTCTTCTAAAGCACCTATCATGCTCTTCATTGTATGGTTAAACCTCTCTACCAATCCATTCGTTTGTGGATGGTAGGCAGTTGAGAACTTGTAAGTCACTCCACAGTTCTTCCACATGGCCTGCATGTAGTGGGACATAAAATTGGATCCCCTATCAGAGATGACTTCCTTAGTAAAACCTACCCTGGTAAAAATACCAAGTAGGGCCTTAGCAACAGCCTGAGCTGTAACAGTCCTCATAGGTATTGCTTCAGGATACCTAGTAGCATGGTCTACTACAACCAGGATAAACCTGTTGCCTGAAGAGGTTGGAGGGTCTAAGGGAACAACAATGTCGAATCCTACCCTCTCAAAAGGTATTCCTACCAGTGGGAGGGGTACCAAAGGTGCCATATTATTGGCTCCACTCTTGCCAGATGTCTGACAAGTGTGACAGCTCCTAAAGAATTTGTCTACATCAGACCCCAATTTAGGGCAGCAGAAATACAGAGAAAGCCTTTCCTTAGTCTTCTTGAAACTCAAGTGACCAGCCAAAGGAATCTCATGGTCTAACTGCAGGAACTGGTATCTGCTCGCCAGAGGCACTACAAGTCTTCTGTAGTCTCATGGGATAGACTCACAGGCCGATTCATGGAATAATTAGCGCGGCGCAAGTGGCCAAAAACCTGCGATTCGCAGAGGAATAGCGAAAATCGCAGTGCAAGTGCGAAAATCGCACGAAAAGCAGCGCACATCGATTCATGGAAGGCCGTGCGCGAGAAAACCATCGGATGTGTGCTAAAAAAGTGCACGGCGCACGTTGGCGCACAGGCCATCTAACGGCGTGCGCCAGGTCACAGCGAAAATCGCACAGGCCACAGCGAAAATCGCACATAGCGCGGCGCACACAACAAAAGTAGGCGGAACACGGGGCGTAACACTCGGAATGGGGAACAACTTGCCAAAATGTTGGCGTCACGGGGGAAGTACAGGGTGCAAGTGCACGGAACGCCCACACGCTCGCCTACAACTCGTATTCATGGAATCGAATAGGGCAAAAAAGCGCACGGTCAAATCAGCGCACAGGCACAAACACGACCTCCACAAGAAAGCAGGCGGTAGCGTCTCTGTGCCTGTAATAAATGTGCGCCAAAAGGTGCACCAACAAATAGCACCTATATACAGCCATGATGAATGTCCTATACTGTGGCCGTCCAGGACAAATGACGTGCAAAGGGGTACCCACAAACACGGACACCCGCTGACTGAAAAATAACGTGTGCGTGTATTCCGGGGTGCGCGGGAAGTCTCACACGCGATTTGGCAGGGTACGTGGATTTCAGGGGTGCGCGGGAAGTTCCACACGCGATTTGGCCGGGTACGTGCGTGGGAATTTCCACACGCGATTTGTCTGGGTACCTGGATCTCAGGGGTGCGCGGGAAGTCACACACGCGGTTTTGCAGGGTACGTGGATTTCAGGGGTGCGCGGGAAGTTCCACACGCGATTTGGCCGGGTACGTGCGCGGGAATTTCCACACGCGATTTGTCTGGGTACGTGGATCTCAGGGGTGCGCGGGAAGTTTCACACGCGATTTGGCAGGGTACGTGGATTTCAGGGGTGCGCGGGAAGTTCCACACGCAATTTGGCCGGGTACCTGCGCGGGAATTTCCACACGCGATTTGTCTGGGTACGTGGATCTCAGGGGTGCGCGGGAAGTCTCACAGGCGATTTGGCAGGGTACGTGGATTTCAGGGGTGCGCGGGAAGTTCCACACGCGATTTGGCCGGGTACGTGCGCGGGAATTTCCACACGCGATTTGGCTTGGTACGTGGATCTCAGGGGTGCGCGGGAAGTCTCACACGCGATTTGGCAGGGTATGTGGATTTCAGGGGTGCGCGGGAAGTTCCACACGCGATTTGGCAGGGTACCTGCGTGGGAATTTCCACATGCGATTTGTCTGGGTACGTGGATCTCAGGGGTGCGCGGGAAGTCTCACACACAATTTGGCAGGGTACGTGGATTTCAGAGGTGCGCGGGAAGTTCCACACACGATTTGGCCGGGTACGTGCGCGGGAATTTCCACACGCGATTTGGCTGGGTACGTGGATCTCAGGGGTGCGCGGGAAGTCTCACACGCTATTTGGCAGGGTACATGGATTTCAGTGGTGCGCGGGAAGTTCCACACGCGATTTGGCCGGGTACGTGCGCTGGAATTTCCACACACGATTTGGCTGGGTACGTGTATGACAGGGGTACGCGGGAAATTCTACACGCGATTTGGCTGTGTGCTCCCAGGTATTCCCTGTACACCCTCCACGGCCCCTGCAGGCAGCCGACACCACAGGGGACTACCCTGCACACCTGCTCATGTCACCCAGCACCCCCACCCCCCAGCCACCATGGGCAGCCCCCACCAGGCCCCCACTCATGTCTCCCACCGCCCCCACCCCCCAGCATCCAGGGGCACCCTCCACTAGGCCCCCACTCATGTCCCCCTGTACCCCCACACCCCAGTAGTGCAGGGGCACCCTCCACCAGGCTCCCACCCATGTCTCCCACCACCCCCACCCCCCAGCAGTGCAGGGGCAGCCTCCACCAGGCCCCCACTCATGTCTCCCATCACCCCCACCCCCCAGCCACCAGGGGCAGCCTCCACCAGGCCCACACTCATGTCTCCCACCACCCCCACCCCCCAGCAGTCCAGGGGCAGCCTCCACCAGGCCCCCACTCATGTCTCCCACCACCCCAACCCCCCAGCAGTGCAGGGGCAGCCTCCACCAGGCCCCCACTCATGTCTCCCACCACCCCCACCCCCCAGCATCCAGGGGCACCCTCCACCAGGCCCCCACTCATGTCTCCCACCACCCCCACCCCCCCAGCAGTGTGGGGCACCCTCCACCAGGCTCCCACCCATGTCTCCCACCACCCCCACCCCCCAGCATCCAGGGGCACCCTCCACCAGGCCCCCACTCATGTCCCCCTGCACCCCCACCCCCCAGCAGTGCAGGGGCAGCCTCCACCAGGCCCCCACTCATGTCTCCCACCACCCCCACCCCCCAGCAGTGCAGGGGCAGCCTCCACCAGGCCCCCACTCATGTCTCCCACCACCCCCCAGCCACCAGGGGCAGCCTCCACCAGGCCCCCACTCATGTCTCCCACCACCCCCACCCCCCAGCATCCAGGGGCACCCTCCACCAGGCCCCCACTCATGTCCCCCTGCGCCCCCACCCCCCAGCATTGCAGGGGCACCCTCCACCAGGCTACCACTCATGTCCCCTATCACCCCCACCCCCCAGCAGTGCAGGGGCAGCCTCCACCAGGCCCCCACTCATGTCCCCTTGCACCCCCACCCCCCAGCAGTGCAGGGGCAGCCTCCACCAGGCTCCCACCCATGTCTCCCACCACCCCAACCCCCAGCCACCAGGGGCAGCCTCCACCAGGCCCCCACTCATGTCTCCCACCACCCCCACCCCCCCAGCAGCGCAGGGGCAGCCTCCACCAGGCTCCCACCCATGTCTCCCACCACCCGCACCCCCCAGCCACCAGGGGCAGCCTCCACCAGGCCCACACTCATGTCTCCCACCACCCCCACCCCCCAGCAGTGCAGGGGCAGCCTCCACCAGGCCCCCACTCATGTCTCCCACCACCCCCACCCCCAGCAGTGCAGGGGCAGCCTCCACCAGGCCCCCACTCATGTCTCCCACCACCCCCACCCCCCAGCCACCAGGGGCAGCCTCCACCAGGCCCCCACTCATGTCTCCCATCCCCCCACCCCCCAGCAGTGCAGGGGCAGCCTCCACCAGGCTCCCACCCATGTCTCCCACCTCCCCCACCCCCCAGCATCCAGGGGCACCCTCCACCAGGCCCCCACTCATGTCTCCCACCACCCCCACCCCCCCAGCAGTGTGGGGCACCCTCCACCGGGCTCCCACCTATGTCTCCCACCACCCCCACCCCCCAGCATCCAGGGGCACCCTCCACCAGGCCCCCACTCATGTCCCCCTGCACCCCCACCCCCCAGCCACCAGGGGCAGCCTCCACCAGGCCACCACTCATGTCTCCCACCACCCCCACCCCCCAGCGGTGCAGGGGCTGCCTCCACCAGGCCCCCAACCATGTCTCCCACCACCCCACCTCCCAGCAGTGCAGGGGCAGCCTCCACCAGGCCCCCACTCATGTCTCCCACCACCCCCACCCCCCAGCAGTGTTGGGCACCCTCCACCAGGCTCCCACCCATGTCTCCCACCACCCCCACCCCCCAGCATCCAGGGGCACCCTCCACCAGGCCCCCATTCATGTCCCCCTGCACCCCCACCCCCCACCAGTGCAGGGGCACCCTCCACCAGGCCCCCACTCATGTCTCACACCACCCCCACCCCCCAGCAGTGCAGGGGCAGCCTCCACCAGGCCCCCACTCATGTCTCCCACCACCCCACCCCCCAGCCACCAGGGGCAGCCTCCACCAGGCCCCCACTCATGTCTCCCACCACCCCCACCCCCCAGCATCCAGGGGCACCCTCCACCAGGCCCCCACTCATGTCCCCCTGCACCCCCACCCCCCAGCAGTGCAGGGGCACCCTCCACCAGGCTCCCACTCATGTCCCCTATCACCCCCACCCCCTAGCAGTGCAGGGGCAGCCTCCACCAGGCCCCCACTCATGTCCCCTTGCACCCCCACCCCCCAGCAGTGCAGGGGCAGCCTCCACCAGGCTCCCACCCATGTCTCCCACCACCCCCACCCCCCAGCCACCAGGGGCAGCCTCCACCAGGCCCCCACTCATGTCTCATGTCCATACTTGCCAACCCTACCGATTTAGGCGGTAGGATACCGCTTTTTAAGCAGTCCTACCGCCTACCGACATTCGAGGCTGCACTACGGATTTTTCAGGCCTGTGCCTGAAGCCCCAGAACACTGTGGGCGTGACGGCCCATCTTAGATTTTGATTGATGACAAAAGGCGTGCGCTTGCCCAGGCGCACGCCTCTGTCATCAATCAAAATCTGGGCCGAGATGGGCCGTCACGTGACACTGGCTCTGCGCACCAAGGCTTGGTAGTGTCTGCCTGCAAGTCAGAAGTGCCGTGATCCTTCGGGCAGTGCCCGGTGCCTCAGCTAAGTTCACTGTCACTCCACTCTCTGGTAAGTTCACTATTTTAAACTGTGTGTCAGCGCCGTGCTGCACTGTGGGGTTGCCGAGCCAGTGATATGTTAGGGTTTTTTAAATGCAGTTTAGTGTCAAAAATCGAATTTGTATTGTTTGAGGCCGCGGCGAGTAAGGGCAGACACCTTGCAATGCAGTGTCGACGTGGTGGCTGAGTTACAGCTGGAAAGGGTGAAAAAACAGTCTTCATTGCAAATGCACCAAGAACAGTCCCTGTGGGCAGGGGGGCAGGGACTCATATCTGGTACCCCTCTCTCTCTCTCTCTTAGCAAAGAGGATGGGGAGGAAGGTGCTGTATGAATGGGATTGGCTGAGGCCCAGCTCACATCCATTCTTTTTTTGGTCAAATGTCCCCACGCAAGTGCCATGTAGGCCATCACACGCGATGCTACAGGCAAAACAGTCCTAACACAATAATCAAACACCTTGTATTGTAAATAACGAAAAAAGGTACGCTGGTGTCACGAATGTCCCGTTAGCCTGGGGGAAAGTATGAATTACAGATAATGCACCTAATTCATGGAATTGTTTGCATGACGCAGTATGCAGTGACTTTTCACTTGTGCAAAGTCACTTTGCACTGGACTTTGCACTGGCAACAAAACATCCTGATTCATGGAACAGTGCGAATTGTCTTTTTAGCGTGCAAAGTCACTTTGCACAGTAAAAATACACGTTGCACTGTTCCATGAATCTGGCTGGGGCAGTGCAAAGTGTATTGCACTGCAAAACCACACTTTGCACTGTTCAATGAATCAGGTTGGGGCAGTGCAAAGTTTATTGCATTGCAAAAGCACCCTTTGCACTGTTCCATGAATAAGGGTGGAGCAGTGCAAAGTGTATTTTTGCAGTGGAAAGTGACTTTGCATGGTAAAAAGAAACGTTGCACTGTTCGAGCAATCAGTGTGTTTGTTTGCAGTGAAAAGTCACTTTGCACAAGTTAAAAGTCACATTGCACTGTGCAAAAAATCCTAATCAGGACCTAGGGCACTGTTTGGACACTGACTTGTTCACACACGACAGAACCAGCCATTTCAAACCTTCACTTGTGTGGACTTGTGCATGGGCTTTGCGCGCGCGCACGTGTCTATGTATTGCTCATAGATGTGCGCGACCGAACGTGTGTATGTGCGCGTGTGTGTGTGTTTATAGTACATACCGCCCTAACGGCCTAATCCACAAAGCATTTTTCAATGGGATTTTCGCATTGAAAAACGTGTGATGTGTTCCTACATAAATGTACATTTCTTCTTCTTGGTGGGTTTGTAATTTATTAAACCCTTTACATACATTTTAAAAAAATCGAATTACTATCACTGGACAACACAAAAAGTGCACTTCCGCAAGAGTGACTTCTGAGAAAGAGGGCCTGATTCACAAAGCGTTTTTTCAGTGAGAATGTCATATGCAACTTCTTGCATCAAGACTGCTCCTAAATCGACATGTGCAAAACCATCAACGCCCCATCCTTCCCGGCTCTGAACAATCTAAAATGTGGGAACCCCAATAGAACCCTTGAGAAGCCCGTCCATCCGTCTGAATGGGGCATGCTCGGATCCACGGGTGCTCCGCGGACTGAGCCTGGGCCCGCACGCGGCGCTTTTTTCACTGAGTGTTGCTGACTGGACAGGCCTAAAATATGCACTCCAAAAAGTCTCTTTATTGCACTAAACACTGTAAACTATATACACCCGCCTCCTGCCACTGTTTGAAATGAATTGCAGGGAATATACACAAGTGGTACACGACACACATACTTGCCAACATTATGTGACTAAAAAAATGTAGGATTTTTTAAGTTTCAAAAATAATAAATCCCATAACAATGACATCACAGGAAAATACAAAACCCATCAAACAGCACAACATGGAAAGATGTTGACATTTTTAAAATGTATAATTCTGAATGGTAATTTACCACCAAATTCAATTACCTAACTTCACAGAAGGTAATCACACAGAGCTGGTAGGCAACGTTTGCCACTGCTCTGTAACGGCAGTCCAGGCAGTACATATTTATTGCAAGTTGAACACTGATACCCCCCTCAGTGTGATAGGCAGATGCTGTGTGATGGTGTTATACTATGCCACTTGTCTTCACTGGTGGTTCACCCAAGGGTTGTCTCGGCAAGAGTGCAGGACAGACTCAAGTAGCTGTCAGGTCAGTGGATTGGTCTGAGCCCAATCAAAGTAATGACCCACCAGTCCACTGTATAAACAGACTAATTAATGTGCTGCATGCTTTGTCCTGGAGCCTGCCTTAGAGTCACATAAATCATTGATATACCCCTGTGCAGGTCTTAATTACACTCTTAAACGGAAAATGTCAGGCATGCTATAGCTGTCAATCAGCTGTTACGCTCCATGCAGCCTCAGCCAATTGCATCCTTGCACCACCTATTGCCCGTCCCTGAAGTGCAGCTCATTAAAATTCGAATTTTATGGTCTGTTGCGCTTTGCGTTTCCATGAGGTCTTGCCCTTTATAAAATACCAGGCATTTTGGGCTCTCTACGCAAGCGCAGCACAGTCTGAAAGTGGACCCCCGCACAGCTTCAGTTTATTAAATAGGCCTCCATGTGTCTGTGATTGCATGTAGGAATGCAAGCTGCACGTAAAATGCGGTGGCCACATCATCATTATGGTGTCTGTTTGACACCATCACACTAGGTGGCGACATCTGTGTGGCCCACGTCTACAGAAGGAAAAAATAATAGAGAGTGCAGCAAGTCCTGCATTGCTCCACCTGAGGGGAAATCATCATAGGATGTACAGAACATAGCTTCACGGAGGGTGTGGGGAGTGGAACACTCGCTCAGTGTTTACTTAGTTGTCACTGTATATTTCTATTGTGTATATTCTTGGTATTTTATGCTGTGCTCTGTATACATGTTTGAGACTATGTTGTCACTTGACATGTGTGTCTGGCGAAGAACTCTGTCCCATGAGGCTACTGTATGGCCACACTTCACCCCGGAAAAAAGTCAGCCCTTGCATTCAGACACAGCAGTATGGTCTGTGCCATAATTACACTCTGAAAATGTGCGCCCACCTATCTATATAAAGTTAGGTTTTCTAAAACCACTTCTACTCATCTTTTGTTAAAAATGTCGGCTTTGTTAGGCCTCTTCAAAAGATAATCTCATTGAACCCATGGTACAGTTTGTTGTTTATAAAGTTATTGAATTTAGCTACTGACTGAGAATATTATCACTTTATTTATTTTGCTTGTTTTTACTTAACAGAGATGTTGTTTTTTTTAAGGAAAACTATTAAAATGTTTTATTCCTAAAGAAGTAGTACACGTCCTAATCTAATAAAGTGTTAACCAGGTTTCATGAACTTCTAAAAATCCCAAATTAATGGAGAATGTATACATCATTGTTATGGGTATGTTTGAAGGGGAAAACCTGTGTTAATGAGGAAGAAGCTGGTCACAGTGTGCACAGCTCACTTATTTGGTTCATTGTTTTCTAATGATGGGTCAGAGGATCTGGATAGGCCACACCAGGCAGTCGTTTCCTGTGATCTCTTCAAAGCCATGTCACTTGAGTCATTTTCTGTGAGGTCACAAGCTCAAAGTTTACGTCACATTTCCTGTGATGTCATGTCCTATCCTTTCATTGGGTCAAATTGATGTGACATCATTTCCTGTGATATCATCATTATGCTAATTACTATTTTTGAACCTTTAAGATTCCTACAGATTTTTGGTCACAGAATGTTGGCATGTATGCATGTCTCCCACCACCCCCACCCCCCAGCAGTGCAGGGGCAGCCTCCACCAGGCTCCCACCCATGTCTCCCACCACCCCCACCCCCCAGCCACCAGGGGCAGCCTCCACCAGGCCCAAACTCATGTCTCCCACCACCCCCACCCCCCAGCAGTGCAGGGGCAGCCTCCACCAGGCCCCCACTCATGTCTCCCACCACCCCCACCCCCCAGCAGTGCAGGGGCAGCCTCCACCAGGCCCCCACTCATGTCTCCCACCACCCCCACCCCCCAGCCACCAGGGGCAGCCTCCACCAGGCCCCCACTCATGTCTCCCACCACCCCCACCCCCCAGCAGTGCAGGGGCAGCCTCCACCAGGCTCCCACCCATGTCTCCCACCACCCCCACCCCCCAGCATCCAGGGGCACCCTCCACCAGGCCCCCACTCATGTCTCCCACCACCCCCACCCCCCCAGCAGTGTGGGGCACCCTCCACCAGGCTCCCACCCATGTCTCCCACCATCCCCACCCCCCAGCATCCAGGGGCACCCTCCACCAGGCCCCCACTCATGTCCCCCTGCACCCCCACCCCCAGCAGTGCAGGGGCACCCTCCACCAGGCCCCCACTCATGTCTCCCACCACCCCCACCCCCCAGCCACCAGGGGCAGCCTCCACCAGGCCCCCACTCATTTCTCCCACCACCCCCACCCCCCCGCAGTGCAGGGGCACCCTCCACCAGACCCCCACCCATGTCCCCCTGCACCCCCACCCCCCAGCAGTGCAGGGGCACCCTCCACCAGGCTCAATCCCCATGTCTCCCACCACCCCCACCCCCCAGCCACCAGGGGCAGCCTCCACCAGGCCTCCACTCATGTCTCCCACCACCCCCGCCCCCCAGCCACCAGGGGCAGCCTCCACCAGGCCCCCACTCATGTCCCCCTGCACCCCCACCCCCCAGCCACCAGGGGCAGCCTCCACCAGGCCCCCACTCATGTCTCCCACCACCCCCACCCCCCAGCAGTGCAGGGGCAGCCTCCACCAGGCCCCCACACATGTCTCCCACCACCCCCACCCCCCAGCCACCATGGGCAGCCTCCACCAGGCCCCCACTCATGTCCCCTTGCACCCCCACCCCCCAACAGTGCAGGGGCACCCACCACCAGGCCACCACTCATGTCCCCTATCACCCCCACCCCCCAGCCACCAGGGGCAGCCTCCACCAGGCCCCCACCCATGTCTACCACCACCCCCACCCCCCAGCCACCAGGGGCAGCCTCCACCAGGCCCCCACACATGTCCCCCTGCACCCCTACCCCCCAGCCACCAGGGGCAGCCTCCACCAGGCCCCCACTCATGTCCCCTTGCACCCCCACCACCCCCCAGCAGTGCAGGGGCAGCCTCCACCAGGCTCCCACCCATGTCTCCCACCACCCCCACCCCCCAGCATCCAGGGGCACCCTCCACCAGGCCCCCACTCATGTCTCCCACCACCCCCACCCCAGCAGTGCAGGGGCACCCTCCACCAGGCCCCCACTCATGTCTCCCACCACCCCCACCCCCCAGCCACCAGGGGCAGCCTCCACCAGGCCCCCACTCATGTCTCCCACCACCCCCACCCCCCAGCAGTGCAGGGGCACCCTCCACCAGGCCCCCACTCATGTCCCCCTGTACCCCCACCCCCCAGCAGTGCAGGGGCACCCTCCACCAGGCTCCCACCCATGTCTCCCACCACCCCCACCCCCCAGCCACCAGGGGCAGCCTCCACCAGGCCCCCACTCATGTCTCCCACCACCCCCACACCCCAGCATCCAGGGGCACCCTCCACCAGGCCCCCACTCATGTCCCCCTGCACCCCCACCCCCCAGCAGTGCAGGGGCACCCTCCACCAGGCCCCCACTCATGTCTCCCACCACCCCCACCCCCCAGCAGTGCAGGGGCACCCTCCACCAGGCCCCCACTCATGTCTCCCACCACCCCCACCCCCCAGCCACCAGGGGCAGCCTCCACCAGGCCCCCACTCATGTCCCCCTGCACCCAGGTCCTCACAATCCCCAACCATGTGCGTTATGGTCAGCCTCCACAGCCAAAAGGCCCTACCAAGTCACCCATTCACCCACATGGAAATGGAAATTACATGTTACACCCCCAATGTTCATAAAGCAAATGAACCCATGTCCGTCACACACAATGGTTGCAAATGAATGGGAAAACACCCAACATGACATGCATGAAACCAATGAGATGATACAAAACAGTGAAGTATGAAAACAAAATTGTATTAAAAAAAATTGAATGCAAATGAAATGAAACAAACTACAATGGCAATGAAAAAAAGATAAGCTGCATGTCCGTCCAAAAAAATCAAAACTACAAATCCAAATCCAAAAAAATGTTGTTCAAAGTTACATTAAAAATAAAATCAATCCGAGAGATAAAAATAAATGCAAAGACCATTGCTCCATGGAGAATAAATAAAAAATAAAAAAATAAAACAATCCAATGAAGAACTATGTACAAAGCATCCAAGGGTCCATGAGCCCAACTGAACAAAGGAAACCTACAAAAAACCCTAACAAAAATGCAACTATATACAAAAAGTGGAGCTGTGTCCGTCGACTCCAAATCATAAGAAGAAACAAATGAAACTTAAAACTAAAGAACTATATACAAAGGCGGCGGGCAAGTCCAGCGGCTCACTCTGTGGTGTTCCGGGCCAGGGCATCATCAAACTCCTTGTCTATGTCCCGGAGGCGGTCCTGTTCCATGGCCCCGAGGGTCCGCAGGGACGATGCCATCTGCTCCTCCAACCCCCTGCGGATTGCCTCGAGGCACTCGGCCAGCCTCAGGGCCCTCCGCATGGAGTTCTCCGCCCTGACCATCGTGAGCCGCGCCTCTTCCGCCCGCCGCCGCTCCGCACCTATCTGCTAGCCCAACTGCAGCCACACGGAAGACACTTCCTGTCCTGGGTCCTCCTGCCCTCCGACCGATGCCTGCCCCTCCGTTGTTGATGGCCCCGAGCCATGATGCCTCCCACGTTGACTCTGCTGCTGCCTCCGACGCAACTGCCGCTGCCAGCACGACGGCATCCAGGCTGATGGAATCCACCAATGCCGTCGTGCACGTGCCCTGCCTGATGATGCCGGCACATCCTCCATCTGCTGGGGTACAGTTGCTGTGGTGTCCACCCCTGCTGGACCTCCGACTCCCGACTGTGGCAGGGATGGGATCCCCACCGAGCTGGCTGCATAGGTCAGGGCAGGTCCACAGGGGGCCCTGGTGGCATCTGGGCCGGAAGACGGCAAGGAGAACGACCGGCGTATAGCCTCCACAGAGGAGGAGAGGGCCGCCAGATTGGCCGACACATGCAGGAAACCCCCGAACATGGAAGATCCCAATTGGGCCACGTCGGCACGGTGCACTTCGTGATGATGTGCGTGCTCCTCCCGGGAAGCACGCACGTCATCACGAATTGCACCCGCGCGCATCGCAACCCCAATCAGGACCTTCTCCATACGGACACGGGTCCCCTCGTCTGCAGGTGGAGGGGAGTCAGGTGACATGGACATCCCCTCTACCTGCGGACGGGCCTGGGACGGGGCATCCCTGCTGGTGCATGGTGGTGCACTCACAGGGTCAGGGACAGCGACATGCACAGGCCCCTCCACGGTGACCTGTGCTGCCTCCTGCCCCTGGACTGCACCACTTGCACCAGCAGGGATGCCCCCACCAGGCCCCATGTGTGCCTCAGTGGCGGCCTCCTCCTCCTCTGTGGAAACCACCAACCTGGATGGCTCCTCACCGTCTTCCACCGTAGCAGGCCCCTGTGGGGGCTCACCCACCCCTTCCGCTGCAGCCGTGGGGGCATCCCCGCCGTCTTGCTCCACAGCGCCGTCTCCACCCTCTTCTTCACTAGCCGCTGCGTAGAGGGAGACATAGAACACAAGCATCAGGGTACTGTACAATGGTCCCCTAGACAGGAAGCAATAGCAGATGAGTACCACTGTCAAAGTACACTTCCATCATGTCCCTCCACAACACATGGGTCAGTCCAGGCAAAACACACACAGTAACAGGCATGGTGCATGCCATGGACATTTCCATACATGTCCAATGGACTCTTGAAACATACAATGATATGGAACTCACATGCATCATGGGTCATGCCTATCACATGCACACACTTCACCTCAGTCACATCCATCTGGCCTCATACACCCCAAACACAGCGGATACAAGGGTAACTAGGCTGCATCAGTGAATCTGTGCATTGTCACACACATGTGTCATGCATCCATGGCATTCACAAGTCACAGACACGCAGGTCAGGCACACAGACATGGCTACCATATATGTACCTGGCATCAGCACCCATCCCTCACCCCCACCCATGTCCAGGAACAGAGACTGGCATGCTCTCATGTGTAAAATCTGCATAGGGCTCCCCATGTGGCATTTAAACACATGCAACAACCATGTGGTTCACACATCACTGGTCGCACATGCATTACCATGATGTCCCTGCACACATACATGCATACATGGCCTATGTAACACATACAGGCAAGTATCAGACAACCAGCACACCGCAACATGCCCTGTCTCACACAGCAATGCTTGGACACTTACCGCTCAACTCCAGACGGGTCTCCCTCTCAAGGATCTGGGCGTGGAGCGCTGGGCGTACGCGTTCCAGCACCCTCATCTGGATGGAACTCATGCGGCCCCGGCCCCCCTCCACGAGGCGCCGGGCCTTCACAAGGGTCCTGGACCTCAAGTCCTCCCAGCGCTTCTTGATCTTCTGGACGTCGCGGGTTGCCACCCCCTCCGCGTTGATGGCAACCACACAGTCGGCGCAGATCCTCTCCCATCCTTCCTTGCTGGCGCGGGACGATCCAAAGAGGGCATCATACTGCCCCAGGACATGCTCCACCAGGACATCAACTTCGGTGGCAGTGAAGCTGGTGCCCCTCTGCCCCTCTGGCCTGGGGTTGCCACTGGTGCCAGATGTGGAAGTGCCCGACATGGCAACCCCAGAGGCAGGAGTGGGTGGTTAACTGGGTCCTGGGGCTGGGCTGTGGAGCGATGTTATCCCAGTCGGGAGTCTTCAGTTCCAGCAGGGGTGGACAGAGCAACTGGACCCCTGCAGATGGCTGATGTGCAGGCACCAAATGGCAGGGCATGGTGGCAGCAGGCAGGCAGGCAGGCAGGCAGCAGCAGCAGATGGCACTTGGGAGGCTGCTCGGGGCACTGGGGGGCAGTAATTCGGCCTTCTGGGCAGGAGCGTGGTCTTCCGTGTGTTTTCGCGTGGCCAGCTTGATACGGAGTGATTTGGCACGTGAAAATCCTGCACGTCAGCGTGAAATTCGAGGAAAGGCCCTTAGCGCGTAAGCACGTCAGCACGCATACGTGATTCTATTGGACCAAAGGCCCTCATCGCGTAAGCGTGTCTGTGACGTGACCCGCACGGGTGTTTCCCTCATAGCACGTGATGACGGAGCACACGTGGAAAGACTGCACGTCAGAGTGTCATCGCGTGTAATTGGACAAAAGTGCGCGTACACGCGATTGGCCTATGTACGTGTATTTCAGGGGTACGCGGGCACTTACACACGCGAGTACGTCAGCGCACCTGTATACCGGGGTGCGCGGGAATTTCCACACGCTATTGGCCTGGGTACTGGATTTTAGGGGTGCGCGGGAAGTTTCACACGCTCGCCTACAACACGTGCAAAGAAACACGTACGCCAGTAGGAAGCAGGCATACGTCGACCCGCGACGCATAAATTTGCGTGCAAACAAAATAACAAGCTCAGACGCCAGGATGAATATACGGTTCCTAGCAGCAGTGGCCGTGGGCTACCAAAGGAGGAGGAGGAGGATAGTCAGGGCCAGAATATTCACACCCAGAACCAGCCTTTTCCTGATGACCAGGTGTATGGGAGGTACAGGTTTCCACCACACATAATACTGGACCTGGTGAGTGAGTGGGAGGATGACCTCACATCACCCACCCTGTGCTTCCAAGCACTCAGCCCCCTTGAGAAGGTCCTCAATGTACTGCACTTCTTAGCCACTGGATCATTTCAGCGGACGAGTGCAATAGTGGGTGGGGTGTCACAGGCCACGCAGTCACGCTGCCTACACCAGGTCTTGAACATCATCACTGCACGCCCATCAGTCCGCAGGCACATATACCTGCCCAGAACACCTGCAGAAAGGCATGCTGCCGCCCTGGATTTTTACGGTGTGGCACGATTCCCCAAAGTGCTAGGTGCCATCGACTGCACCCATGTGGCTCTACGTCCCCCCAGGGCATCTGAGCACATCTATAGGAACCGCAAGCACTGGCATTCCATCAACGTGCAGGTAGTATGTAATGCCAAGGGAATCATCACCTCAGTATATGTCAACTATCCCGGGTCCACCCACGACAGCTTCATTTACCGAATGTCCACCCTAAGCCGGGACCTAGAAGCTGGGCGGCATGGCGATACATGGCTGCTTGGTGAGTATGAATGCCACTGCACATGCATGCATGTCAGATACTGAGCAAGGTCACAACCCCACCAATGATACCAATCACCACCTCCACAGGGGACAGTGCCTACCCTCTCAGCCCCCACATGATGATGCCAATTCGGAACCCCACCACGCCACCCAAGGTAAGATATAACACAGCCCACATTACAACCCGGGGCATAGTGGAGCGCACATTCGGAGTGCTTAAGTCTTAAGTCACGCTTTCGCTCCCTTGACCGTTCTGGCGGGCAGCTGTTATACGCTCCCCCAGTAGTGTGCAGGATCATAGTGGCAGCATGTGTCCTGCACAATGTTGCAACACGCCGGGGCCTGGCCGTGGACATGGTGGTGGCCCCAAATCCCCAACCACATGCACGGCCGCTGCGCATGGGAGGGGAAAGGGCACGGGGGAGGCAGCCCGTACACAGCTAGTGGCTAATTACTTCACCTAGAAATCACACCCCTGTGGAGTGCACACTGCCCTGGCACATACCATCTGACAATCAATGATGACTCAACCTGACACTGATCCTGAATGTCTGGAGAATCAACCGTGAAAACCATATCAGCCTGAGATTGTTCACCTGGAAGTGTTACAATGTGTGCATCCCTACCTACACAGACACCACCAATGCAGTTTTGGGAAAAAACACATTCAAGCAGCTAAAATGAATACCCACTTGCAAAATGCAACATGAGGACAGTGCCATGTCACCCAACCCATCCCCAGCACCGCCACACGACACACCGTGCCATGTCATGCTAAGTGCAGGTAAACAAAGTAATCCCCACAACATGACAACGTGTCACAATGTACAGTGTCCCTAATTGAAACTCGCGACACCTGAAATGCTCACAGTAATGCAGGACCAACAACACACTTGAGCAGGTATTTAGCAATAACACCTATCAGCCACTGACCCTCAAAACTACCATTAACATGACATTACGAATGTAAGGAATTAGTAGTCTCACCACCTGGAAATGCCTGCACTCCCACCACTTCCAACTGTACAGTGTTGCCGCCATGTAGAGTTGTAGGTGCACTGCTGCCAACATGGACCCCATCTCCAAACTAGAGGGCCTTGTGTAGACATGAGGAAAGGACCTGCAAATTAGGAGGTAGACACGGATGATGAGTTACACATCAATGCAACATGCAGTGTACAACACAACAGCAATATGCACTAGGAATGTATACACAGTATTGACTAGACTACCCACACATGTAGTGGGAGTCCAATGTCACCATGTACGTCAATGTCACTTGGGCACACCCTTTGCAAGCCCATGGAAACGGGAAGCAGGAGGGGTGTGTGTGACTCAAACCCAAGCATCTGAACCAAATACATGACAAGCCTGCATGTGCCCAGCCACAATGCAGCGTATGCCCACAGGAGCCACGGAAGGCAACACATTGTTCCAAAAAAAAAGAAATAAAAAAAAAATAATCAAAAATGGCTATTAATGGGCCCGGGGGGGTTGGGGAGGCCATCTAGGAGGTCCGAGGACAGGGTGCACACCAAAACCCACCTGTGTGGATCTTGGGAAAAAAAAACACCTCCATGGGCTCATGGCCCACACGGCTACCCTATTGTGGGAGTATCACTGCTGTCGCTATTATCACCCTGTGCAGCTGCATCCGGAGGTGGTTGCACTATGGGAGGCAGCCCACGCAAGGCCCTAGTCTGTTCCTCCATGGCTGCAAGCATGCGGGTGTGGTAGGTCTCGTTCTGGAGGATGAGTGTGCGGAGGTCCCCATGCAACAACTCACGGGATGCCCGGACCTCCGCCCTCGTTGCCTGCATCTCAGCTGAGAGCGTACGGGTGAGACGCTCCAGCTGCTGTTCTGTCCTTCGGTTTGTTGAAGCCTCAAGCTCAAGAAGAGTCGTCCTGAGGTGAAGGAGCTCCTGCCTCAGGGCTTCCCTGTGGCCCTGGGACTCTATGGAGATGGCTTCCTGCAGAGTCGCCAGTGCCGCCCGCCTGTCCCTGTTGGACGCCAACATGTCCTCCCTGTGTGACTGGCAGATGGAGTCGGTTGCCTGCTGTAGTCGCTCCATCAGCCTTTCGGGGGGGACAATGGAAGTGGCCACCCTATCCATGGCCTGAGCCATCATCTCTGATGATGCTGCCTGTTGGGTTGCCATACCGTAAATGGATTGCTCCCATGCGGTATTGCCAGGTGGCGTACGGCCACCACGTCAGCGGGCACCACACCTGTCTGGGGCAAGGCGAACTGCGCCTTGCTGTGCCGGCACTGCCTGAGGCTGCAGGACTGCATTCCCCCTCTGATCTGCTGGCCCAGGAACAGGATCAGATGTCGCGGAGTGTGACCCTGCATCCGTAACCACCAAAGGCGTAGCTGCCAACACTGACATCCCCATTGAGGGTTCTGACCCTGGTGCAGGTGGGTGGGACAGAACAGAATCCCTCCCAGGAACACTCACCTGCGACGGCACGTAGGTCTCATCATCCGAATCAACACCTGAGTACAGCTCGGGGGAGGTGCAGCCAGAGACATCCCTTGAGAGCACGACCTGCAGCAGTTGTGGGTTCTCACCCACCACCACACCACGTCCCTCACTGGTGGTTGGTCGGCCCTCGGACCCCTCCTGGGTCTGCACCATCTCCACAACCCCAGCAGTATCAGGTGCGTCTTCCCCTGCAAAGACATAAAAGCAAACAAATGGAAACAGGCATTAGCACCATGGCACACAATGAGGGCTGAGAAGCAAGAGAACCAGTACTTGATTGACACATGTCCCACATGACTAAAACCCTCCCATGCATGCATCCTCACTGCGTATGAAGGGCAGGCAAATGGCACACACTGATGACACCAAGATGGAAGATGAACACATTTTCTGCATGCTGCCTGGCAGTGGCATCACACATTGGCCTGTGATTGCCAGGTGAAATACACATGACATCACACAGATGGCATGTACCATTGCTATTGAGTGAAGATGGAGAGGAGGGCAGCACTTATTCATTCAGTCCAGTTCCCGCATGTAATAGCTTTTCTAATTCAAACAGGTCTGATTTTTCACCTGGAGCTGGCAGTCCAAAATGGTCCGATTGCACAGGGACATGTGTGAACAAATGATATCCAGGTAACAAAGTCACTCCACTTTACCATAGCCATGTCAGACATGTGACTAGAGGACTGAGAAATGCCTAGTAAAAGTGGTGGAATGCAAACAATCTGCCTGAATGAACAGAGAAAAATAAGTAACAATGTTGTGGCAAGGTGACACTTCAAGGGCAACTGGCGTGCTGTTGGCCTAGATGTCTACTGTTGTCAGAAGGGATACTGCTATGGCCAAATGCTGCTGCGCAGGATGTATTGCATGAAGCACATGGGAGACCCAAACGACTTAGGCGCACACACCCTCACCTGGCACACAAACAGAAGCCCTCACACACACACACCATGCACATGGATGACACACAATGCATGTGCACTCACCGGACAATGCCTCATAATCAGGCAGATCTCCCACGCCTTGGATCTGTTCCTCCGTGACATAGGTCCCAGCGACTGACTCATGTGGAGTGAGTTCCATGTCTTCTACTGGAGACCCATCTCCAGTCACTAGAGTTGCGGCATGACTTGAGGCCAGCTTATTCTTTGCCCTGCGCTTTAGGTCATTCCAGCGCTTATAGCAATCATTGGCTGTGCGCCTCATGATTCCAAGGGCACTTACGATGTCCGCAACGGTCTGCCAGTGTGCCTGGCGTTGTGCAGGTGTGGTCTTGGATCCTGCAACAATGACCATCTCGTTATCATGTGCGGACACATACTCGACAAGTGCATTCAGTTCGGCATCCGTGAAGCTGGGCTTCCTCGACGGGCCGGACTGTGTAGCCGTGTCTGGGGCATCAGCCTGTGCCGGACGAGCACTCTTCCTCTTCCGCTTGGAAGGTGGTGGTGATCCTGAGTGTCCTGCGCCGCTCTGGACACTAGGGGCAGGAGCCCTGGTGGACTCTGTATCAGGAGTGTGGGATTGCACACTCAGCATGGGAGTTGGTGCAGGCATTGGCTCAAGTGTAATGGTGTCAGGGGGAATGTCAGCAGGATGGACTAGGACCGACACTGTCCTGGCTGGGTGTGTGAGAGCTGGGGTGGATGGAGCCGCAGCTGCCCCTGCAGCCTCTCCACCCTGCCTACTTGGGGCAGCAGATGACCTTGCTGCCCCAGATCCACGTGGCCTGATGACATCAACGTGCACCAGCGCACGTGTCATAGGCCTGCTGACCTGGAAGTCAGCCATGGAGTCAGCCAGGTCTGGTGCCACAATGGGCTGGTCCAACAAGGGCTGAGCATGGATGGTGTCAGCCACATCAGCCTCAACCAGGGGGGGGGGATTATGGGTGCCCTTGACTGGTCCTCCACACATGGGGGGACAGGGTCACCCTGCAAGTAACGACCACGTCCCCTACCGGATCCACCACGGCCACCACTTGTGGCTCTTCCACCTTTACCACCCTTACGGAATCCTCGCCTCCCAACCATGGCACTGATGTTAATGTGCGTATGGAGTGGCTGTAAACTATTGTCCTGGGCAATTGGGGGTCAAAGGGGTTGGGTACCAGATGGTAATTGTACCCTAGTGCTCTAGCAAGGCTGAATGTGACCCCTGGGGAAAGATGACGGGTCACGCAACGCACAGGAAGCCCAAAAAAGGGAGATGACGTGCACGCAACGCCTCCTAGACCACGTGTGCGGAAAGAAAAACCTGCACTACGCTGTGGCACCCAGTAACACAAGAATGAATGTATGCGTGTCACACGCAGCCTAGAATGACCTCTGAAGGGGTAGGCTACACACGGGGCAAGCACAGATGTTAGATACGTGCGTGATTCACCGTCTGCCAGGAAAAAGAGCGTGAAAAAGGAGTGCGTTTGGTTGGCAACACCCCCGCCAAAAGAAGATTTGTACGCTGTCTGAGGAGACAGGACAACAGTAGAAGGGAACACTGTTTGAGGGAACAGGCCCAGGAAAACCAGAAAAAGAGAAAAAAGAGAAAAAGCTGTCAGAGGTAACAGGGAGTACGAACTTGAAACGCCGTGAAGTAAATCGCGTGTGAAACGACAAGAAGTACAGAATTCACCCACTCGCTCTCCACGAAAAGTACGTACAAGGAAATGGTGTTCTACACGTATCTTTTATGCAGGCCCACACGTCCAGCGTCACTTACGCGGCGTGTACGCGCTAAGCCCATTTCCACCAATTACACGCTTTGTCACTTCTGCGTGTAGGGCCATTTCCACCAATTACACGCTTTGTCACTTCCGCGTGTACGCGCTAAGGCCATTTCCACCAATTACACGCTTTGACACTCGGACGTGTCTTTCGTTTTTTTCACACGCAACATTTTCCAACGTGTGCCCTATTCAACGTGCACGTGACTTCATAGACGCGCATACGCTGGTGATGCGTTTACGCGCTAAGGGCCTTTCCTCGAATTACACGCAGACGTGTTGGATTTTCACGTGCCAAATCACTCCGTATCAAGCTGGCCACACGTTCACACACGGAAGACCACGCTCCTGCCCAGAAGGCCAAATTACTGCCCCCCAGAGCCCTGAGCACGCTCCCACCTGCCATCTGCTGCTGCCTGACTGCCTGCTGCCCACGTGCCCTGCCATTTGCTGCCTGCACATCAGCCAGGGGTGCTGTTGCTGTGACCACCCCTGCTGGAACCGAAGACTCCCAACTGCTTTTCCATCGCCCCACAGCCCAGCCCCAGGACCCAGTTGCCCACCCACTCCTGCCTCTGGGGTTGCCATGTCGGGCACTGCAACATCTGGCACCTGTGGCAACCCCCGGCCAAGGAGGCAGAGGGGCACCAGCTTCACTGCCACCGAAGTTGGTGTCCTGGTGGAGCATGTCCTGGGGCAGTATGATGCCCTCTTCGGAAGGTTGCGCGCCGACAAGGAAGGACGGACTCGGATCTGGATGGACATCGTGACTGCCATCAACGCGGAGGAGGTGGCAGTCCGCGACTACGAACGTGTCAGGAAGCGCTGGGAGGACTTCAGGTCCAAGACCCTCAACAAGGCCCGGCGCCTCCTGAAGGCAGCGGATGCTAAGGGGCGCCGGGGCCACTTGTCGGAAGATCAGATGAGGGTCCTGGAACGCATATCCCCAGCGCTCGACATCCAGGTCCTTGAGAAGCAGACCCGTCTGGAGTCGAGCGGTAAGTGTACATGCATACTGATTGTAAGCTGAGCGTGTGGTGGTGTGCCAGGAGTGTGCAGGTTGAACATGTATTTTTATTTGGCCAAGTAGGGGGGGTGTACAGTGCCGTGAGGGTGACACATGCGAGGGGTCTCATGTGTGACATATGGATGGTGCTTGTGTGTGTGGGCTTGCATGGCACAGGATGTGGAGGAATGATTGTCAGGTGTGACATGGATGTCGATCAAAACACTGCGACAGTTAGCGGAGGTGTACACATGCATGCAGGTTTGGTGTTGTGTGTGCATGTGTAGTGTACTCCCTATGTTGCATGTGATGTGTGGATGCCCTTTGGCTGCTCATGCTGTTGTATGTGAATGGATGGTGCTGGCTGTTGCAATATGGCTTTGGTATGGCTCATGTGTGCAAGTTGAAATGACATGTGTGTTGGGGATTGTGATGGCATGTCTGAGGTTTACCAATGCCACTCATGTATAACTGTCATGTGTGTATGAGTCCATTTTACAGTGCCCTGATGCCTGTGTTTTCTTTCTCCCTGTCTGCAGCGTCAACTGATGAAGAGGGCGGAGAAGGTGCTGTGGAGCACAGCGGCAGGGGTCGCACCACCAGCCGGAGACGCAAGGCTCGGATCCCCTCCCAGGTTGTGATCTCGTCGGGGAGTGAGGAGTCCGGTGCCGCGTCCCAGGCCGCAGCTGCCGAGGGGAGGTCCAAGAGGAGGAGGTTGGAGTTGGACTCCTCGGCAGCAGAAGGGGCAGCTGGGACCCCACAGGGCCCAACTGAGGAAGATGGCACGGAGTCATCCAGGTTGGTGGGGGGTTTGGTGGAGGAGGAGGCCGTGCAAGCGACAGTGGCGGGGTCTGGAGGTGGGGATTCCACTGGTGCTAGTGGTGCAGTGCAGGATCAGGGACAGGAGGCAGCACAGGCCGCCGCGGAGGTGCCTGTGTGCAATCCTGTCCCTGCTCCTGTCACTGCATCATCTTGCACCAGCGGGGATGCCTACCTCCAGACCCGTTCTCAGGGAGAGGATTGGCTTACAACACCTGGCCTTCCTCTCCCTGCGGATGTGCCTGTCCAGGGTGGGGTGGCGTTGCGTCAACGGGCCATGCGAGCTGACCTGCAGTCTTTTCATGATGAGTCTGCACGTCTTCTCGCATGGCTCGTTGACCGCGTTGACCCACTGGGACAGCTCACCAGGGCTGGATTCCTCCGTTTCCTGGACCTTGTTCCGGCCCCCTTCTCCACAGAACCCCCTATGCCCCAGTCGTCCTCCATGCCATCTTCCCACCCATGTGTCACCTGGGTGCCCTGTGGAGCTGCCTCCGACCGTGCGGCCAGGCTGGTGGACAACAGATCCCTGCCACAGTCGGGAGTCGGACGTCCAGCAGGGGTGGCCACATCAACGACTGCACCCCAGCTGGAGGAGGATGTGCAGGCACCATTGGACAGGGCACATGGACAGCAGCAGCTGCAGCAGCAGGAGGCTGTAGGTGGGAGCCACGATAGTCGGGGCCTTCAACATCGGAGGGGCAGGCATCGGCCGGAGGGCAGGAGGACCCTGGACGGGAAGTGTCTTCCGTGTGGCAGCGGTTGGGCCACGCCATAGATGCGGAGCGGCGGCAGGCGGAAGAGGCGCGGCTCACGATGGTCAGGGCGGAGAACTCCATGCGGAGGGCCCTGAGGCGGGCCGAGTGCCTCGAGGCAATCCGCAGGGAGTTGGAGGTGAACATGTCGGCGTCCCTGCGGACCCTCGGGGCCATGGAACAGGACCGCCTCCGGGACATAGACGAGGAGTTCGATGATGCCCTGGCCCGGAACACCACTAAGTGAGCCGCTGGACTGGCCCGCCGCCATTGTATATAGTTATTTAGTGATAGGTTTCTTTTGCAGTTTATTTTTATTTGGAGTCGACGGACACTGCTCCACCTTTTGTATATAGTTCCATTTTAGATAGGTTTTTTGGTAGGTTTCATTTCTTCTCTTGGGATGATGGACCCTGAATACTTTGTACATAGTTGGACTTTGGATTTGGATATTTTTTTTACTATGAATATTTTTTGCCATGGAGCAATGGTTTTCTATTTCTTTTTTCCCTTCGTTTCCTTTTCATGGACTTGAACTTTGGAAGATATTTTTTCGGATTATCATTTATTGATTTCAATTTGAAAAGGGACAGCCTGCTTAATTTTGTAATTTTTTTACTTGTGTATTTTGGTTAATTTTGATTGCCATTGCTGTTGTTTTTAATACATTATTTGGACTTTTTCATTCTTCAATGTGTGGTTTCATCTAATTGTTTTCATGCATGTCATGATATGGGTTTTCAGGTTCACTTGCAACCATTGTGTGTGTGTGAGACACATGTGTTGATTTACATTGTTTCCATTGGAGTAGTATCATGGGCACATGTAATACTTGGTTGTGTCTTTGGGCTGTGGTGGCTGGCCATGAGGCACATGCTTGAGGATTGTCAGGGCCTGTGGGCAGGGGGAGATGAGTGGGGGCATGGTGGAGGCTGCACTTGCACTGCTGAGGGGTGGGGGTGCAAGGGGACATGAGTGGGGGCCTGGTGGAGGGTGCCCCTGCACTGCTAGGGGCTGGGGGGGGTGGTAGACATGGGTGGGGGCCTGGTGGAGGCTGCCCCTGCACTGCTGGGGGGTGGGGGTGGTGGGAGACATGAGTGGGGGCCTGGTGGAGGCTGCCCCTGGTGGCTGGGGGGTTGGGGTGCAGGGGGACATGTGTGGGGGCCTGGTGGAGGCTGCCCCGGCACTGCTGGGGGGTGGTGGGGGTGCAAGGGGACATGAGTGGGGGCCTGGTGGAGGCTGCCCCCGGTGGCTGGGGGGTGGGGGTGGTGGTAGACATGGGTGGGGGCCTGGTGGAGGCTGACCCTGGTGGCTGGGGGGTGGGGGTGATAGGGGACATGAGTGGGGGCCTGGTGGTGGGTGCCCCTGCACTGCTGGGGGGTGGGGGTGCAAGGGGACATGAGTGGGGGCCTGGTGGAGGCTGCCCATGGTGGCTGGGGGGTGGGGGTGGTGGGAGACATGTGTGGGGGCCTGGTGGAGGCTGCCCCTGCACTGCTGGGGGGTGGGAGTGGTGGGAGACATGAGTGGGGGCCTGGTGGAGGCTGCCCCTGGTGGCTGGGGGGTGGGGGTGCAGGGGGACATGAGTGGGGGCCTGGTGGAGGCTGCCCCTGGTGGCTGGGGGGTGGGGGTGGTGGTAGACATGGGTGGGGGCCTGGTGGAGGCTGACCCTGGTGGCTGGGGGGTGGGGGTGATAGGGGACATGAGTGGGGGCCTGGTGGTGGGTGCCCCTGCACTGCTGGGGGGTGAGGGTGCAAGGGGACATGAGTGGGGGCCTGGTGGAGGCTGCCCATGGTGGCTGGGGGGTGGGGGTGGTGGGAGACATGTGTGGGGGCCTGGTGGAGGCTGCCCCTGCACTGCTGGAGGGTGGGAGTGGTGGGAGACATGAGTGGGGGCCTGGTGGAGGCTGCCCCTGGTGGCTGGGGGGTGGGGGTGCAGGGGGACATGAGTGGGGGCCTGGTGGAGGCTGCCCCTGGTGGCTGGGGGTTGGGGGTGGTGGGAGACATGAGTGGGGGCCTGGTGGAGGCTGCCCCTGCACTGCTGGGGGGTGGGGGTGCAAGGGGACATGTGTGGGGGCCTGGTGGAGGGTGCCCCTGCACTGCTGGGGGGTGGGGGTGGTGGGAGACATGGGTGGGGGCCTGGTGGAGGCTGCCCCTGCACTCCTGGGGGGTGGGGGTGATAGGGGACATGAGTGGGTGCCTGGTGGAGGCTGCCCCTGGTGGCTGGGGGGTGGGGGTGATAGGGGACATGAGTGGGGGCCTGGTGGAGGGTGCCCCCGCACTGCTGGGAGGTGGGGGGGGGTGGTAGACATGGGTGGGGGCCTAGTGGAGGCTGCCCCTGGTGGCTGGGGGGTGGGGGTGGTGGTAGACATGGGTGGGGGCCTGGTGGAGGGTGCCCCTGGTGGCTGGGGGGTGGGGGTGATAGGGGACATAAGTGGGGGCCTGGTGGAGGGTGCCCCTGGCGGCTGGCCGGTGGGGGTGGTGGGAGACATGAGTGGGGGCCTGGTGGAGGCTGCCCCTGCACTGCTGGGTGGTGGGGGTGCAAGCGGACATGAGTGGGGGCCTGGTGAAGGCTGCCCCTGGTGGCTGGGGGGTGGGGGTGGTGGGAGACATGGGTGGGGGCCTGGTGAAGGCTGCCCCTGGTGGCTGGGGGTGATAGGGGACATAAGTGGGGGCCTGGTGGAGGGTGCCCCTGCACTGCTGGGGGGCGGGGGGGTGGTAGACATGGGTGGGGGCCTGGTGGAGGCTGCCCCTGGTGGCTGGGGGGTGGGAGTGATAGGGGACATGACTGGGGGCCTGGTGGAGGGTGCCCCTGCACTGCTGGGGGGTGGAGGGGTGGTAGACATGGGTGGGGGCCTGGTGGAGGCTGCCCCTGGTGGCTGGGGGGTGGGGGGGGGGTGGTAGACATGGGTGGAGGCCTGGTGGAGGGTGCCCCTGGTGGCTGGGGGGTGGGGGTGATAGGGGACATAAGTGGGGGCCTGGTGGAGGGTGCCCCTGGTGGCTGGGGGGTGGGGGTGGTGGGAGACATGAGTGGGGGCCTGGTGGAGGCTGCCCCTGCACTGCTGGGGGGTGGGGGAGCAAGGGGACATGAGTGGGGGCCAGGTGGAGGCTGCCCCTGGTGGCTGGGGGGTTTGGGTGGTGGGAGACATGGGTGGGGGCCTGGTGGAGGGTGCCCCTGGTGGCTGGGGGGTGGGGGTGATAGGGGACATAAGTGGGGGCCTGGTGGAGGCTGCCCCTGGTGGCTGGGGGGTTGGGGTGGTGGGAGACATGAGTGGGGGCCTGGTGGAGGCTGCCCCTGCACTGCTGGGGGGTGGGGGTGCAAGGGGACATGAGTGGGGGCCTGGTGGAGGCTGCCCCTGCACTGCTGGGGGGTGGGGGGGCTGGTAGACATGGATGGGGGCCTGGTGGAGGCTGCCCCTGGTGGCTGGGGGGGGTGTTGGTAGACATGGGTGGGGGCCTGGTGGAGGCTGCCCCTGCACTGCTGGGGGGTGGGGGTGCAAGGGGACATGTGTGGGGGCCTGGTGGAGGGTGCCCCTGCACTGCTGGGGGGTGGGGGTGGTGGGAGACATGGGTGGGGGCCTGGTGGAGGCTGCCCCTGCACTGCTGGGGGGTGGGGGTGCAAGGGGACATGTGTGGGGGCCTGGTGGAGGGTGCCCCTGCACTGCTGGGGGGTGGGGGTGGTGGTAGACATGGGTGGGGGCCTGGTGGAGGGTGCCCCTGGTGGCTGGGGGGTGGGGGTGATAGGGGACATAAGTGGGGGCCTGGTGGAGGGTGCCCCTGGTGGCTGGGGGGTGGGGGTGGTGGGAGACATGAGTGGGGGCCTGGTGGAGGCTGCCCCTGCACTGCTGGGGGTGGGGGTGCAAGGGGACATGAGTGGGGGCCTGGTGAAGGCTGCCCCTGGTGGCTGGGGGGTGGGGGTGGTGGGAGACATGGGTGGGGGCCTGGTGAAGGCTGCCCCTGGTGGCTGGGGGGTGGGGGTGATAGGGGACATAAGTGGGGGCCTGGTGGAGGGTGTCCCTGGTGGCTGGGGGGTGGGGGTGATAGGGGACATGGCTGGGGGCCTGGTGGAGGGTGCCCCTGCACTGCTGGGGGGTGGGCGGTGGTAGACATGGGTGGGGGTCTGGTGGAGGCTGCCCCTGGTGGCTGGGGGGTGGGGGTGGTGGTAGACATGGGTGGAGGCCTGGTGGAGGGTGCCCCTGGTGGCTGGTGGGTGGGGGTGATAGGGGACATAAGTGGGGGCCTGGTGGAGGGTGCCCCTGGTGGCTGGGGGTGGTGGGAGACATGAGTGGGGGCCTGGTGGAGGCTGCCCCTGCACTGCTGGGGGGTGGGGGTGCAAGGGGACATGAGTGGGGGCCAGATGGAGGCTGCCCCTGGTGGCTGGGGGGTGGGGGTGGTGGGAGACATGGGTGGGGGCCTGGTGGAGGGTGCCCCTGGTGGCTGGGGGGTGGGGGTGATAGGGGACATAAGTGGGGGCCTGGTGGAGGCTGCCCCTGGTGGCTGGGGGGTGGGGGTGGTGGGAGACATGAGTGGGGGCCTGGTGGAGGCTGCCCCTGCACTTCTGGGGGGTGGGGGTGCAAGGGGACATGAGTGGGGGCCTGGTGGAGGCTGCCCCTGCACTGCTGGGGGGTGGGGGGGGGCTGGTAGACATGGATGGGGGCCTGGTGGAGGCTGCCCCTGGTGGCTGGGGGGGGTGTTGGTAGACATGGGTGGGGGCCTGGTGGAGGCTGCCCCTGGTGGCTGGGGGGTGGGGGTGGTGGTAGACATGGGTGGGGGCCTGGTGGAGGGTGCCCCTGGTGGCTGGGGGGTGGGGGTGATAGGGGACATAAGTGGGGGCCTGGTGGAGGGTGCCCCTGGTGGCTGGGGGGTGGGGGTGGTGGGAGACATAAGTGGGGGCCTGGTGGAGGGTGCACCTGGTGGCTGGGGGGTGGGGGTGATAGGGGACATAAGTGGGGGCCTGGTGGAGGGTGCCCCTGGCGGCTGTGGGTGATAGGGGACATACGTGGGGGCCTGGTGGAGGGTGCCCCTGGTGGCTGGGGGGTGGGGGTGGTGGTAGACATGGGTGGGGGCCTGGTGGAGGGTGCCCCTGGTGGCTGGGGGGTGGGGGTGGTGGGAGACATGAGTAGGGGCCTGGTGGAGGGTGCCCCTGCACTGCTGGGGGGTGGGGGTGGTGGGAGACATGGGTGGGGGCCTGGTGGAGGCTGCCCATGCACTGCTGGGGGGTGGGGGTGCAAGGGGACATGAGTGGGGGCCTGGTGGAGGGTGCCCCTGGTGGCTGGGGGGTGGGGGTGGTGGGAGACATGAGTGGGGGCCTGGTGGAGGGTGCCCCTGGTGGCTGGGGGTGATAGGGGACATAAGTGGGGGCCTGGTGGAGGGTGCCCCTGGTGGCTGGGGGGATGGGGGTGATAGGGGACATAAGTGGGGGCCTGGTGGAGGGTGCCCCTGGTGGCTGGGGGGTGGGGGTGTTGGTAGACATGGGTGAGGGTCTGGTGGAGGGTGCCCCTGGTGGCTGGGGGTGGGGGTGATAGGGGACATACGTGGGGGCCTGGTGGAGGGTGCCCCTGGTGGCTGGGGGGTGGGGGTGGTGGGAGACATGAGTGGGGGCCTGGTGGAGGCTGCCCCTGGTGGCTGGGGGGTGGGGGTGGTGGGAGACATGGGTGGGGGCCTGGTGGAGGCTGCCCCTGGTGGCTGGGGGGTGGGGGTGATAGGGGACATAAGTGGGGGCCTGGTGGAGGCTGCCCCTGGTGGCTGGGGGGTGGGGGTGATAGGGGACATGAGTGGGGGCCTGGTGGAGGGTGCCCCTGCACTGCTGGGGGGTGGGGGGTGGTAGACATTGGTGGGGGCCTGGTGGAGGCGGCCCCTGGTGGCTGGGGGGTGGGGGTGGTGGTAGACATGGGTGGGGGCCTGGTGGAGGGTGCCTCTGGTGGCTGGGGGGTGGGGGTGATAGGGGACATAAGTGGGGGCCTGGTGGAGGGTGCCCCTGGTGGCTGGGGGGTGGGGGTGGTGGGAGACATGAGTGGGGGCCTGGTGGAGGCTGCCCCTGCACTGCTGGGGGGTGGGGGTGCAAGGGGACATGAGTGGGGGCCTGGTGGAGGCTGCCCCTGGTGGCTGGGGGGTGGGGGTGGTGGGAGACATGAGTGGGGGCCTGGTGGAGGCTGCCCCTGCACTGCTTGGGGGTGGGGGTGCAAGGGGACATGAGTGGGGGCCTGGTGGAGGCTGCCCCTAGTGGCTGGGGGGTGGGGGTGGTGGGAGACATGGGTGGGGGCCTGGTGGAGGGTGCCCCTGGTGGCTGGGGGGTGGGGGTGATAGGGGACATAAGTGGGGGCCTGGTGGAGGCTGCCCCTGGTGGCTGGGGGTGGTGGGAGACATGAGTGGGGGCCTGGTGGAGGCTGCCCCTGCACTGCTGGGGGGTGGGGGTGCAAGGGGACATGAGTGGGGGCCTGGTGGAGGCTGCCCCTGCACTGCTGGGGGGTGGGGGGGGTGGTAGACATGGGTGGGGGCCTGGTGGAGGCTGCCCCTGGTGGCTGGGGGGTGGGGGTGGTGGTAGACATGGGTGGGGGCCTGGTGGAGGCTGCCCCTGGTGGCTGGGGGGTGGTGGTAGACATGGGTGGGGGCCTGTGGAGGGTGCCCCTGGTGGCTGGGGGGTGGGGGTGATAGGGGACATAAGTGGGGGCCTGGTGGAGGGTGCCCCTGGTGGCTGGGGGTGGGGGTGGTGGGAGACATAAGTGGGGGCCTGGTGGAGGGTGCCACTGGTGGCTGGGGGGTGGGGTGATAGGGGACATAAGTGGGGGCCTGGTGGAGGGTGCCCCTGGTGGCTGGGGGGTGGGGGTGATAGGGGACATAAGTGGGGGCCTGGTGCAGGGTGCCCCTGGGTGCTGGGGGTGGGGGTGGGGGTAGACATGGGTGGGGGCCTGGTGGAGGGGCCCCTGGTGGCTGGGGGGTGGGGGTTGTGGGAGACATGAGTGGGGGCCTGGTGGAGGCTGCCCCTGCACTGCTGGGGGGTGGGGGTGCAAGGGGACATGAGTGGGGGCCTGGTGGAGGGTGCCCCTGCACTGCTGGGGGGTGGGGGTGGTGGGAGACATGGATGGGGCCTGGTGGAGGCTGCCCCTGCACTGCTGGGGGGTGGGGGTGCAAGGGGACATGAGTGGGGGCCTGGTGGAGGCTGCCCCTGGTGGCTGGGGGGGTGGGGTGGTGGGAGACATAAGTGGGGGCCTGGTGGAGGGTGCCCCTGGTGGCTGGGGGTGGTGGTAGACATGGGTGGGGGCCTGGTGGAGGGTGCCCCTGGTGGCTGGGGGGTGGGGGTGATAGGGGACATAAGTGGGGGCCTGGTGGAGGGTGCCCCTGGTGGCTGGGGGGTGGGGGTGGTGGGAGACATGAGTGGGGGCCTGGTGGAGGCTGCCCCTGCACTGCTGGGGGGTGAGGGTGATAGGGGACATGAGTGGGGGCCTGGTGGTGGGTGCCCCTGCACTGCTGGGGGGTGGGGGTGCAAGGGGACATGAGTGGGGGCCTGGTGGAGGGTGCCCCTGCACTGCTGGGGGTGGGGGTGCAAGGGGACATGAGTGGGTGCCTGGTGGAGGCTGCCCCTGCACTGCTGGGGGGTGGGGGTGCAAGGGGACATGAGTGGGAGCCTGGTGGAGGGTGCCCCTGCACTGCTGGGGGGTGGGGGTGCTGGGGGACATGAGTGGGGGCCTGTTGGAGGGTGCCCCTGGATGCTGGGGGGTGGGGGTGGTGGGAGACATGAGTGGGGGCCTGGTTGGGGCTTCCCCTGGTGGCTAGGGGGTGGTAGGGGACATGAGTGGGGGCCTGGTGGAGGGTGCCCCTGCACTGCTGGGGGGTGGGGGTGCAGGGGGACATGAGCAGGTGTGCAGGGTAGTCCCATGTTTTGTGGGCTGCCTGCAGGGGCCGTGGAGGGTGTACAGGGAACACCTGTGAGGACCCACCCAGCCTAATTGCGTGTGTAACTTCCCACGCACCCCGGTAATACACATACCCAGCCAAATCGCGTGTGATAATTCCCGCGCACCCCTGTAATACACGTACCCAGCCAAATCGCGTGTAAAACTTCCCGTGTACCCCTGTAATACATGTACCCAGCCAAATCGCGTGTGATAATTCCCGCGTACCCCTGTAATACACGTGCCCTGGCTAATCGTGTGTAAAACTTCACGCGTACCCCTGTAATACACGTACCCTGGCCAATCGCGTGTTAAACTTCCCGCGTACCCCTATAATACACGTACCCTGGCTAATCGCGGGTAAAACTTCCCGCGTACCCCTGATATAAACGTTACCCGCTTTGCGTTCCTTGTTTGGCAGCCCTGTAAACTGGTCCAGGGTTAGCGCAGCCCTTTGCGATGATTTAACGATTTTGATGGCTTTTCCTTGCGCGAGGGCGTTCTTGGGGGCGTTACTGGAGCTGCTGCAGGGTCGCTGCGATACTCTGCGCCACGGCTGGTTTGGGAGCCTAAAATCCATGAATACGCTGTGCGCGGAAATCGGTTTTAGCGCACATGCCTGGCGCAGACAATCGCACGCGGACACTGCGCCAGCCGCTTGCGACACTTTTCTGCGAAATTCTATGAATTACCCTGTCAGTTGGTTCACTGTAGAAGAGGCTATCTTCCCAGTACAACCAATGCTTCCCTGGCTCTTGCCCGTCCAGCTGGGAAGCTGTCTGTTGGCGAAGGCCTTTAAGAGTAGTACACTCCCTTTGACCTCTGCTGAAGTCTGCACTAACGGGCTCACCTTCTGCCAGTAAAGACTGCAGCTCGGGATGGTCTGCAGGATCCAGATCTCCAACAGGGCAAAGGCCTTTCTCCCAGCTCTGATTCCTCAGCAGCTGATTCAACCACTCCTGGTTGTTCCTCTGCTTCAGCAGGTGGAGGAATCACAGAGGTGACTTTGGACAGTCCTCTCGGGGATGTACTTTTAGGTAGCACAGGAGTGCAGGCTGGCTTTTTCTTTGAGGTTTTAGGTTTCCCCTTTTCCTCTTTTTTCTTTGTAATGGCAGTCAGTAAGTCCTGTGGACTGGGGGTTATAGTTTTCTCTATAATTTCCCCTACAGAGCCCCTTAAGGTACTCTCCCTGGCCTTCCTTGTCTGCTCCGGTTTCCTTTTGCTTGGGAGGCTTGGGAGTGCTTAATATAACGGCAAGAGTTTTTAAGTCATTCCCCAGCAGGACTCTCCCAAGTACTTCACTCTGCACACTAACAGGTATCTTAACAGTAATGTCATTGCTCTGGATGAGAGCTGGTAACTGTGGAAGCATTTGGACAGGGCCTCCAGCAAGCTTAGGGAGGTATTTGGGTGCCTTAGCAACATCCTCTACCTTGAAAAATGATGTATCCACTACAGTAATGCTGGCCCCAGTGTCTCTGATGGCAGGGGTCTCCTGACCATTCACAAGTACACTGTCTTTGTAATACTCTTTAGTATTGTCTGGGATGGAATTGTAGACATCTAAGTTCCGTTATTCCCACAGACCCAGGGACACTAAAGAAACACTGGCTGAGACTTTCATGGGTTCCTCAGCCAGTAGGTGAAAGTTTCAACTTGCCATTGGTACTTCTTCCTCTGGGGAGAAGAATGCTAAGGAGACAGTGTGGATCCCTGAAGGTTTACCCTTACATCTGGGATCCCCTTTCACATGGTCAGTTGACCCACAAGCAAAACACTTTGCAAAGCTTTTGATGAATGGGGGTTTGGTCTGACCTTCCTCTGGTTTAGCACCAGAGGTTTCACTAGCCTGATTCGGTTTCCCAGGGGGCTTACCATTCTTATGTCTGTGGCCCTCATTTGGATTGGAGGTATTGGAATTCTCTTTGTTATCTTTCTTGTGGTGCTTTCCCTCATCCTTTTTCTCAGTAGCCCCAGAATCCTTGTGAGTAGCCCTGTTGGCAACCCACAAGTCAGCAGCATTTGCTAACTTCTTTGGATAAATTTTGTTTGAGTCAGCCAAGTGCTGTCTCAGCTCAGGAGAGCAGGCATCATAGATAGATTCCAACATAAATAGATTTCTCATACCTCCATAAGTATTAACTCTGTAACCCTTAACCCAATCACCTAAGTCTTTCCAAACATTCATACACCCAGGTAGCCCAAGGGGTTCCATCATGCTTTTTGAGGGTTCTAAACCTCTTAATATACTGGTAAGGAGTTTTCCCAACCTAGCTATCTAAGCTAGTCTCACATTTTCATACACCATTTTGTCTATTTCCCCCACCTCCATTACAGCATCAGTTGCAACCTGGGGTAGCCTAGACAAAAGCCAAGAAATCAGCTGATTACCTGTAATTTCCTGAATCCCATAGTTATACTGAAAAGCAGCCAACCAATCCAAAATATCAAGCTAAACCTCATACATACTTACTGCATCTTTGGGCATGCAAGACCTCTTAGGACTGGAAGACCTACAAGACTCTGGGAGAGAACCAGTCTCAAGAGACAATGTCTTCATTTCAAGAGCATGTTGTAATTCCATTTCCCTTAGTTTAGGTTCTTGATGTTTACTTTCAGTTTGTGCTTGGAGCCTTTTGAATTCTAAAGAGAGACAAACTCTGGACTCAGTACTGGACCTGGTAGGGTCCCTGTGGCTAACGGTTGAGGCCTAACAGCAGGTTAGGAAGTGGGAGCAAAATGGGACTTCAGTAACTTTCAAAAGGGGTAGAAAGGCAAAGGTTATAATAATCAAACACAATTACTTTCATAGGCAGGGCAAAGGGTTTCAGTTCACTACAAGAGGCAGTTTAATTCAATAGGCCTGGGCCAAAGTCAATGGATCAGTGTCTTGGATAGGATAGCACAGTTCTGGTAGTAAATGGTTAAGTCTTTGCCAATGTTCTTAGAAGTAGTTTGCACGAAAAAGAGTTATATGTTGATTTAGGAGCGAACAAGACTCCAAAGTTGGGAAGGTTTCACAAACTTTCACAGCGGCAAAAAGGATTTCTCCACTGCGTTTGCACAGTACCTTTGAATGAAGAAAAGCTGTAGCTGAGGCAGTTGTTCCTGGCAGTTCCAGTAGATCTCGCTGTTCCTGGGCCTCAGTCGTGGGGACAAGTGGGAGGACGTTGGGAGGCTCCTACACTGCACGGGGACGGACCCACCTGCTTGGCAAAACGTCAGTTTAAGGTGTGAGTGCCTTAAAGTTTACAATCTGGTATCCTTCTCACTGGCTATCTGGTTTTCAACAGCACTCTGACCAGTATGGAGATGGTTTCCAGGTGGCTTGTGAGTTGGTTGTTCCCACCAGGTCAAAGGAAGAGGGCGTCCTTGAAGGGCTTCTCTTTTGAGGGAGTTTCAGGCAATTCGGACCTGCAGCAGGGCTTCACCGGGCAAACCAACGGTCCAGGAGTTGCAGCAGTCGTCTTCCTTCAGCTCGTCTTCGGTTCTTTCGTTCCAGTGGTCGACTCTGCCTACCAAGTCACAGAGACCTGCTTTTAAACAGTTTTCTCCCATTCATTCTAGCCTAGCTGTCACTCACTCAGCAGGGTGGCTGTCCTTGCCGGACAGTCAGCCAGCCAATCACACCAGAGTGCATTCAGGTCTCCTAGGAGACTAAGCACAGGAAGTTTCGGGCACCTCCCTCACGTCCTGTCCACCCCAGACACTCAGGCGCCAGAGGGGGGGGGTATCAGTATGGAAGCCCTCCAAAGGCAAACGAACAAAGGGACCAAACCTGGTTTGGCGCGCAGAGACAAAAGGACTAGAAGGACCTTTCCAAAAAGAAATGGCGAAAAAAGTCGATCAGAGCCTGTTTTTATAGAGGGGGCTCAGATGCCATCTTGAAAAACATGGCTCCGGTGGATTTCAGCTACCTGAGCGCTTAAACGGGTCGCGGTCGGGGAAATCATGCTAATACCACTGCCACCAACCATTTTGAGGAAAGGGTATCTTTTGAAGGCTATGTGAGTTTTCTAGGCATAGGGAACAATAGGTATTCCCTCCTGCACTCTGCTGTAAGTCAGTGGGGGCTGGGTCTAGCAATTTAAAAAGACTAGCAAAGTCAATTTAACTTTACATTCACTGGAAGACAGAAGTCAGTCCCAGAGAAGGTATTTAAACCTTGTGAAGTCGAAAAGACATCCCTGTGCCACTGCACTGAGGGTGCTGTGTGACACACAAGAAAAAGATGATGCCTATGGGGTTGTCTAAAACTCCATATCCAAAGAACACAAAAGTAAAACACACATAAAAATACATGAAAGAGTGGGAAAAAAGGCTCACACTCTTTCCAGGTAAAAATGTAATTCCTAGAAATCCAACAAAGTTGATGGGGGTCTCAAAAGGTAAGGGAAATTAGCACATTTGTGAGAATTCTCCCTAACAGGTGGTAGGGTGGGTGGTTGGTGAAAGAGAGTGGGGGTTGGGTGGGTGGGGTTAGAGAGTCGGGGTACAGTCGGTGGGGGTTGAGACTGGAAGTAGGGTGACTGGGTGGGGGTAAATAGTGTGGAGGTAGGGTGGGTTGGTGGGGTTGAGAGAATGGATGTAGGGTGAATGGGTAGTGGTAGAGAGAAAGGAGGTTGGTTGGGTGGGTATAGTGAGAGTGGTGGTAGGGTGAGTGGGTGGTGAAAGAGAGTGGGGGTTGGGTGGGTGGGGTTAGAGAGTCGGGGTACAGTCGGTGGGGGTTGAGACTGGAAGTAGGGTGACTGGGTGGGGGTAAATAGTGTGGAGGTAGTGTGAGTTGGTGGGGTAAGAGAGAAGGGAGTTAGTGTGGGTGGGAGGGAGGGGGTAGAGAGAGGGGAGGTAGGGTGGGTGGGTGGGGGTTGAGAGAATGGAGGTAGGGTGACTGGGTAGTGGTAGAGAGAATGGAGGTAGGGTGGGTGGGGAAGAGATAGTGGAGGTAGGGTGGGTGAGGGTAGAGAGTGTGGGGGTAGGATGGATGGGTTAAAGACAGGGTGGTAGGGTAGGTGTGTGTAGAGAGAGTGGGGGTAGGGTGGGTGTTTGGGGTAGAGAGAGTGGGGTAGAGAGAGTGCAAGTAGGGTGGGTGGTGTTAGTGAGAGTGGCAGTAGGGTGAGTGGGTGGAGTAGAGAGAGTGGAGCTAGTGTGGGTGGGAGTGGAGTGAGTATAGGAAGGGTGGGTGGGACGGACTAGAGCGAGTGTAGGAAGGGTTGGTGGGTAGGGGTACAGAGCGTTGTGTTAGGGTGGTATTAGAGAGAGTGACGATAGGGTGGATGGGGTAGAGAGAGTGCTGGGTAGGGTGAGTGGGGGTAGTGTGGGTGGGGAAGAGAGAGTGTGGGTAGGGCTGAGGTAGCAAGAGTGGGGGTTGGGTGGGGGTAGAGAGAGTGAAGGTAGGGTGAGTGGGCGGGGGTGAGAGTGTGGAGAAGGTGAGCAGGTGGGCGTAGAGAGATTGGGGATTGGGTGGGGGTAGAGAGAGTCGCGGTAGTGGGAGGCACTAGAGAGAGTGGAGGCACGGTGGGTGGGGGTTTGTAGAGAGTGGAGGTAGGGTGAGTGGAGGTAGGGTGAGTGGAGGGAGTGGGTGTTGGGTGGATGAGGGTAGAGAGAGTGGCGGTAGGGTGGGTGGAGGTAGAGAAGGAGGTGGTACCTTGAGAGGGTGAGGGTAGGGTGGGTAAGTGTGCTTACAGAGAGCGGGGGTGGTATGGTAGTTGGTTAAGGGCAAAAAACATGAAGAACAAAGCAGCCTCAGGAGGACTTGTCAAAAGTGGCCCAAAATAGCCCAAACAACCCCAACCAGCACACGTAATGGGGATGGGGTGGGTGGCAGGGCGTAGGTACAGAGAGTAGGAGGTGGGTGGGTGAGGTTTGAGGGAGTAGAGGTAAAGCGAGTGCACGTTTAGTTGGTGGGTGTGGAAAACCAGCATCAAGAGGAAAAAAACAGATCTGCCATCAAAAGTAGCTCACTTGGCCCTGAAAAATATTTCTAAATAGCCCAACATTAAATCACTGCACAGCTGGTGAATGGAAAGCCCAGCACTCGACTTGCTTCTTACAAAGCAGCTGATTGGATCAAATATTGTTAGGGAACTTCTCATTGGGTAGTAGAGTGGAGGAGTTTGGAAAAAGAGATTTGAGTGATTTGGGGGTTTCATGCCATTGCCCATTGCTATGCCAACTAGATATTCTCAGTTCAGAACCCCCATTCCCTCTCTCTCTATTCTCTAACAATGGTTTTGACAATTTTGTGGCAAGGGTGCCACAAACATTTGCCAAAACCAATGAAGAGTGCTAACAGCCCCTTTCTCTGTCAAGTCACATCTCACTGGGAAGAGGTCATTGCATTCGAAAGCCTCTGCACTCCGCAGTAAGTGCCAACACCTCATAAACTTGTTTTTTAAACTCCTCATTTCTGACTGCTGTGTGATGAGGCTCCTTATTGACACAATGCATGTGTGCTTGCACATTTTATTCTCAAGATGCTTGGGTGAAAAAATTACTTCTGCGGTGTGAAGGCAATGTGGCAGTATAAGGAGATGCATGGTTGTCTCGTGCGAGGTGAGACATTTTCAAGCATAAGGGTAGTAACATTATTTGCTTTCTGAATTAGGATTGTTTAAAATAAATGTCAGAAACAAGGAAAGGAGGCATTTAAAAATAATCCTGATGAGAAGTATTAAAGGAATGGTGTGGTCAGAAATATTATTGTCCCTATGGTTGGGCCATGTGTTTTTAACCATACGTTGATCGATCGTACAATCATTTCCTATGATCCATACCAGAGTTTTTGTCTTTTGAACACAAGCGAAATCAGGCAGCAGGGCGCGGCCATCATGTGATAATCTTATCAGTTGACGGATCGCCCTGTGTGACCTGCCTTTGCGGCACTAAATCAAATCCCCCGCCCCCTGAGTCTGACATCACTAGACGTGTACCGCCCATTTCACAACGCCAAAGCACGTCTCGTGTCAACATTCTCTGCGCTTCAGCTAAGGACGTATCGCCATGGAAATGACAGGACGCCTCTTTCCTCAATAAGTATAAACAGACCGTTTCTCAACACACAACAGCAGATTTTCTATTCCATTCCTCTCACCGTGCTCTGGTCAGCTACCTTTGTTGCTTGTAGCCCGTGCGAACAGATACCAGTACCATCGCTATAAATAATTTTCGTTTGTTTACCACACAATGGCAACAATAATGCCCTACCAGTACGAGCCTGCGTATTCCGAGGAGGAATTACTGGAAAGAGGAAGATGCGGAAACGATGGGGCTTCGGATGACAGTTGGGAGGACGATTCAACAGATCAAGAGCCTGAGCCTAGTCGCATGGACGGCGTCTCCACCTGGTGTACCTGTAATCGGTGCGCGTTAATGCCAACCGAGTTGGAGAACTGCTGCTGCAGAGAAAACTCTGGATGTTTGTCCTACATATCGCAAGGCGAGCCTCGGCCACAATGCGTTACCGAGCTGCCAGACTTCAGGGCAGCCTGCCTCACATGGTCCGTGTTGAGGATTTTGATGGTGCTTATGCACGAACTTCGCACAACAATTCGCCCTCGTAATCCAAGTAAGGATTAAGTATACTCTGGTTGTGATGTCAGTTAGGCCACTACTATTTCATGGTTGTCTTCTATATTGTCGTAACTTCAATATATCATTGTCATATCAATTTAGTCTTGCAATTCTCTAGTAATAGTCGTATTGAAGTCGTTCAATATTGTGCAGTGTCTAGGTAGCATTTGTCCTGGCAAAAATGCCACTGAATACAAGAATTGTCATTGACAACTAAGGTTTAATACACTTATCTTGGTCATTTAAAAACAGTTTGTATCTTTCTCTTTCACAGGTAGTACAGGCTGGTGGCCTATCATTCTTTTACATGGTGGCTTCATGGGTGGTTTGGACACCGCGTTTGACGAGTAATACCCGCCTGTGTTGTTGGTGCCATTAGAGAAACTTTCTCCAGTGACGGCGGTCAGTACAGGGGATTTTCCCTCACTGTGCTGCAACCAGACCTTTACAATGTGTAGTAGTTTTGTGCCATCAAAATAAGACACAAAATAATACACAACATATTTTTTTATCAATGGTTGTTTCAGTTTTTCAGTGAATCAAGTGTGTCTCCATTCAGCAGTGTTCTGGTGCCTTGTCTGCACGCCCCAGGCCCATCGATCCCCCCTCCATTATCAAAGGCAGTTGGCACCAGTGGATGTGCGCTGCCAAGCGGTTCTGTCAGGGGCACGAACGGCCAAGGTGCCAAACACCATGTACACTTCAAAGGTATCTTACGCACAGGGGTCATTGTTCACATGCCTTCCTCAGACCCCGTGTCTCCAGGCAGGCTCCCCTTGAAGCAGGCCGCGCCCCTGCAATCCACATAATTGTGTCTCCATTCAGCAGTGTTCTGGTGCCTTGTCTGCACGCCCCAGGCCCATCCATCCCCCCTCCATTATCAAAAGCAGTTGGGACCAATGGATGTGCGCTGCCAAGGGGTGCTGTCAGGGGTGCGAACGGCCAAGGTGCCAAACACCATGTACACTTCAAAGGTATCTTACACGCAGGGGTCATTGTTCACATGCCCTCCTCAGACCCCGTGTCTCCAGGCAGGCTCCCCTTGAAACAGGCCGCGCCCCTGCAATCCACATAAGTGTGTCTCCATTCAGCAGTGTTCCGGTGCCCTGTCTGCACGCCCCAGGACCATCCACCCCCCCCTCCATTATCAAAGGCAGTTGGCACCAGTGGATGTGCGCTGCCAAGGGGTGCTGTCAGGGGCGTGAACAGGTAAGGTGCCAAACACCATGTACACTTCAAAGCTATCTTTCGCGCAGGGGTCATTGTTCACATGCCCTCCGCAGACCCCGTGTCTCCAGATAGGCTCCCCTTGAAGCAGGCCGCTCCCCTGCAATCCACATAATACCACGACATATACACGTCATTCATTCACATACACACCCCTTTTTGTAATTCTTTATAAACCACCTGATATTTATCATGAGAACATCTTTGAGCACTGCAAGTCAACTCGTGAACGTGTTACCTGAGAACCCCGGTGACCGATGCTAATCTGCTCGTCGTCGTGTTATCTGTGAACTTCTGTGACCACTGCGAGTCAACTCCTCAGTGTGCTACCTGTGAACATCTCGATTGTTCTCCTGCCACTAACTACTCTGCTTGCTGAATCTAACTGTTGGTCAAGGTAAGGGCATGTATACTAATCATATCTCCTTCATCTGTAAATTTCGATCTATTTCAAACTTACGTACTCAGTAGTGCTATGTTCATTCGTCTCATTGCTATTGACTTGAGTTTCATTTGTTATGTTATCGATATATCAATTTTCATCAGTGTCAATTGGCATCGAATTGTATCCTTCGCGGACCGTGGGCCTCATTACAAGGTTGGCGGTAAGGCAAAAACGATGCCGGTATGGTATTACCGGCATCGTTTACTGCTCTGGTGTATTCTGACCCAGCAACCTGGTATTAGCGGCACCCTAAATAATGGCGCCGTTAATAGCGGCATGGGCGCGTACACGCACCCCTTCGGGGAGCAAATACCGGCATGCCGGTAATAGGGGGACATCCCAACCCACGCGGACATGCAAATACCCGCATCGCGAAGCCGGTAATCACGGGCTGCACGATGCCTGCCATACAGACCTCACGGACCACCCGCAAACAACAATCAGGAAACAAGCCAACTGCCACAGGTGCACACAATCCCCACAGGTGGAGGCAATGGAGGCTGGGCCAGTATAAAATTAGCACACCCACACACCACACCCCTTCCAACAACAAAATACCACTACTAGCCTTTGCAATCATGGCGCTGGAGGACATGCCAATACTGCTACAACTACAGCAACAACACCAACTACAACAACAACTACAGCAGCAACAACAGGCAGCACAGAGGAGACGCAGGAGGAGAAGGAGGGTGAGACAGGCCCAGCAAATACCACCAGCGCAGCCAGCAGTGCCTCGTAGGCAGCCACCAATCCCTTGCACCAGACCCAGCCCATTCAACCTAACCCCTGAGCATATACACACTCTGTACCGGTTGGACCGGGACACCATCACCACCATAGTGGACATGATACACAACAACATAGGCAGCCTCATAGAAATAAGCACTGCCATCCCCCCGCTACTAAAGGTGGTGTCCGTGCTCCACTTCCTGGCCACAGGCACCTATCAACACACAGTGGGGCAGCTGCATGGCATTTCCCAACTACTTTTTTCACGCATGTTGAACCAGGTGCTGGATGCCCTCCTGAAGCACGCAAGCACCCACATATCCCTACCATGGACTGGCCAGGAGATAGCCGACACCAAAGTAGGCTTCCATGCACTGGCAGGCATGGCCAATTGTGTTGGTGCCCTGGACTGCACCCATGTTGAATTGGTAGTCCCCCATGCCATAGAGGCAGTGTACCGCAATCGCAAGCAATACCACTCCATCAATGTGCAGATGGCATGTGACTCCAGCAAGATCATCACACATTGCTGTGCCCGATATCCCGGATCAACACATGATGCCATGGTACTGCGCAACTCCACCTTACCGCGTCACATGGAGCTACATGCTGGACCATGTGCCTGGCTGCTTGGAGAGTTGCACAACTGGGCCATGGCAGTGCTCTAGGGTACTGATGTGTAGGAATGCATACTCCACCTGGTTGAGAAAGGGGTGGGGATATGCATACCCCACCTGGGTGGCAATTGTCGGTGATTGGAGAATGCATGCAGAGCTAAACACTCCACACCTGAACCTCACAAACGGAACATGACACATCACTGGCACAAATTAAACAAATAATGCATATCGATGACAAGTAAGAGGCACAACCAGGCCACCATGGTGATGGCAAGCAATGCATGACTGTACAGGATGGCAACTGGGCCAATGTGGCTAGTGTGACCATGCACAGAACTAACTGCTTGAATGGGAGGCTAAACATTGTCGTACTACCACAGTACATCCGCCTCAGCATGCATGATTACACCCTGCATCATCCATTGAACGCCATCCAGACGACCACACCTCATAATCGTTTAGAATGCATCTAGGTGACAATTTTGCATACGTACAGGGACATGTGCATGTCAACACCAAATTGCTGCCGCCATGACTGTGCTTCCTGAAGGTGCCAGCTCAGAGTGACACACACCTATTTGTATTTGCTTGCAGGTGACAGAGGATATCCGTTGAGGCCGTGGCAACCTACCCCTGTGTGGAACCTGCAGAACAGCCATGAAGAGGAGTACATTCGTGTGCACACCCGCACCCGTGTTGTGATAGAGCAGACCTTTGGCCTGTTGAAGGCGCGTTTCCGCCGCCTAAGCAGGTCTGGCGTGGCACTCCTATATAGGCCTGAGAAGGTGGCAAAGATCACCATGGACTGTGTCATGCTGCACAACATGTGCGTCCGGAGAAATGTACCACTGCCACCTGACATTGACATGCATGCCCCCGGTGAGGATGATGAGGATTGAGACGGAGGTGAAGTAGCCCCCCTGCTAGTACATGATGCATGGGATGACCATGCAGTACGCCAAGCACAGATTCACGAATACTCCTGACCCACAGGGACTATGAAAGACATGTGTCAGTCAGACACTGGGCCAATGTGGACATGCACACAGGGAATGTTGGGAGTTGGGCACTGAACACCGTAACATATTAAATGGATGCACACGAAAATAACAATGTCCAGCCATAGATTTTTCTTATCACAACGTGTGTATTATTTACAAAAGCAAAAATGTGCCCACTCCCCCCTCCCTAACCCCCCAACAAACTCCCAGATCCCCCCAAAAAACTCCAAAACCCCCCCAACCAACACCAATACCCCAATAGACTCCACAAGATGCACCCCTTCACCCCCAACCTTGTGTCCCACTCCCATTGTCCACCCACACTACTTCCGGGACTTCTTCATTTCAGTGTGCCTTGCACTCCTACGTGTCTGGCACACTGGGCTGGTGGGGACAGATGAAGCTGGTGTGGAGGTAGTAGGTGAGTCGCTGGCAGGTTCCACACCTCCTGCAAGCCGTGGCCGCTGCATATGGAGCAGCATTGAAGTCAGCACCTGTGTCACCGCCCCCAGGCAGTCCCTCATGAGCCGAACCGATGCATTAACAGCGGCTGTGTTGGCTGTGATGGCCGCTGTGGTCCCCGCAATTGCTGTGGCAATACCCCGCCTGGTTTCCTCCCCGTCCGCTATGTACTGGCAGAGTAGGTCTAACATGGCCTCCTGTCGGGCCTCCACCGTCGACAATCGTGTCTCCAGGGTTTTGGAGGGCACTGCAGTGGTGGGTTGTGCAGTCACGTGGACGGCATTTTCGGGACTCTACTCATCAGAGGTGGGTAGGTCACAGTCACGGAGGCAGGGATCAGTTTCACTGCAGGTGGGTGACTGTAGGTGTTGGGGCGAGGAGGCGGGTACGGGGCTCGGGGTGGTCGGGCATGTCACCTCGGTGTCTCCCTCAGGCTCCACACTGGCATTAAGTTCTTCCCCAGTGGAGGCGGGTGCTTCCAGGGACTCCCCTTCGACAGGTGTTGGTCTGGCCTGCTGGGTCAGTAGTGTGTCAGGTTCACTGGCAGCAGGTGTTGCTGGCTGTGTCCCAGCTCGCACAGGCACACTGGCAGTGGCCTGCTTGCCTCCAGCGGAGGTGGTGGTGGTGGTGGTAGCCCTCTTCTTAGGGTGTGAGGTGGATGCCCTCATGGTGTTCTCCTGGGTTGCTTCTTCCTCATCGATGCCTGGGGGGTAGAAGAGATGCAGGGCATCAGTGATGGTGTGACATGGCAGAGGCATACGATGGTGCTGTTCATTATTAATTTGATCATGCATTCATGTCTTACAGGTGTGTCACGCAGGGTATTCAGAGGGGGCATGTTAGCATTCACTGCATGACAGGTGGCATGCCGTTGATATGGGGTTTGTGTGTTGGGTTACATGGGAGCGGTCCTGGTATGTTGCCCGTGTGTAGGTTATGGGATTGGCACTCAGCATGCATTTCTGTATGGCAGGGTTTGGGCCACAATCTTGACTTGGATATGTTGATGTGGGTGTAGGGACATGCATTGCCTTGCCTAGTCTCACATCCACGTCACTAGTGCTAAGTCATGTTTTCCCCTACAGGGATGTGCAGGGTCACTCACATCTTTCTGTGGTTGATGCCGCACCCATCTCCATCTCTCCGAATCCCTCTATTGACTCAGGATCAATAAAAGTGCTGCCAGTCTCCTCCCAGGGCATCAGCTTAGCAGGTGAATGTGGACCCCCACCTGTCTCCATGGCCGCCCTCCTTTTGCTCGATAGGATGTTTTGCACCCTCAAGCGGGGGTTGGGCCACCTCTTGCGGCAGTCATGAGCGGTGCGTGGGGTGGTCCCCACGGCCGACACCTTCCAGGCAACCTCCTGCCAGATTTCCTTTCTCCTCATCTGGGCTTCTCACTTCATATCGTTGCTTTTCATTATGGCTGCATGCGCAGCCAGAGTGTCAGCAAGCATATTGAGCTCAGCATCTGAAAAACGCTTCTTCCGCTGCCGGGTGGTCGTCTTCCTGGTGGCCTTGGACATCCTCAGGGTTTTCCAACACAGCACGACACGAAAAGACTGGTGGTTAGGGAGGATGGCAATGGATTGTGTTTTTAAAGATGGCCGCCGGCCCATTTCCCGTTCTTGCGCGATGATGTAATTTCCGGGTCCGGTTTTGCGAACCCGGTATTAGCATGGTGGTATTACCGGGCCGGTATTTAGGGGTTGCTCTGAGGTAGTGCCGGTATCGGCAGGTCCCGTGATACTTCTATCGGGGGGTTCGAGGGCCTTTAGCAGCATGCCGGTATTACCATTAGAGGCATGGGGTTTCGCGCGCGCTCGCGCACTTGTAATCACCCGCTATTAGCGGGTTCATATGAGCACGGACCCGCTCTTACCGGAATGCCGGTAATGAAACCGTTTTTACCAGGCTACTCGTAATGAGGCCCCTTGTCTATAATATAAGCATGTTTCCTTTTCATGCACGATAGTACATTCAAGGGACGAGTAACATGTTCTGATTTTCGTCACATCAATGAATTGTTTATGAAGGTTGTCTATAATACAGCCGCCCACTCTGCACTGGTTTTACTGTGGTGACCAAAACAAAGCTTGCATTGAAAAATGTATGGTCTAATTCCTTCTTTCTCACATTTTTTGCAAAGTAAATTTTGAATAATGTTGACCTTTCTTTTGCAGAATTTACAACAATGCCTGCATGTTCGATTTTCGGTTGCCCTTCGAAGACCCATGACAAATCTGAAGGCACGTATTCCCTAAGACTGTAGATAAAATTAGAGAATGGGTCAGACATTGCGGATATGCACTGGCAGAGCTTGAAAGTAGAGTCAAAAAAGTCTTGGAGGACAAGAGGGGTGATCGATGCTGCATCTGCAGCCTGCACTTTACCCCGAATATGTACGACACATCCTTGTACACAAAGAAGAATGGACAGAGAATGACTCGAAAATTGCTCCCTAACGCTATTCCGACTTTTTTCGTTCACATGCCGCCACAGGTGAGTCACGGTTCCGGATTTAGCTTAAGGCCTTGCAGTAGTGTGCAGGTAACCAAATGGATTGATTGGTATTTTAGGTGTAAATGTCACTTATAATACTTTCGATATTTATATGATTGTATAGCTTTTTAAATATTGACCATTTTGCTAAACATCAGTCCTTGTTTTTAGAACCCTCATAGAAAATTGATGTATGGACACAGATAACTATGCTATATTGTGCATTTACATAAGCATAATTTTCTCGTATTCAGTCTCCTTACATGCCGATTTTTAATATTAGCATTTCTAAATCAAATAATACTTTCCCTTTACAACTCCATGACTATCCACCGAATATGAAACAACAAGATTCACCATCCATGTCTTGGCTGGAGTCATCAACCACTTCGAGCGCGTATCAGGTAATCTTTCTTAGCTATTCAGTTCCAGACTTCTTTTATACATGGAATTTGAGATAATGTGATCATATTTAAGTATCGTGTAATTCTTTTACACAATGTTTCATTCGTGGTTTGCTATTGATATGTACCTTTGTCCGCGTCCCAATGTGTGTGTTCAATTTCCAATATTTTCATCCTTATTAATGCAAGTACTGTGTTTCAGGGAGATGCTGGGGCGTCCTCTACAATTACAACATCCCTTGTAGTTGATCCTGAGCCAGAGGTATGCTTAGTGACAGTTCCATGAAATGAGATAATCTGATCATATTTACATATCGTGTAATTCTTTTACACAATGGTTCATTTGTGGTTTGCTATTTATATGTACCTTTGTCGTCTTTCCAAAGTGTGTGTTCAATTTCCAATTTTTTCATCCTTATTAATGCAAGTACTGTGTTTCAGAGAGATGCTGGAGCGTCCTCTACAATTACAACATCCCTTGTAGTTGATCCAGATGTATGGGTACTGACAGTTCCATCGAATGAGATAATCTGATCATATTTACATATTGTGTAATTCTTTTACACAATGTTTCATTCGTGGTTTGCTATTGATATGTACCTTTGTCCGCGTCCCAATGTGTGTTCAATTTCCAATATTTTCATCCTTATTAATGCAAATACTGTGTTTCAGGGAGATGCTGGAGCGTTCTCTACAATTACAACATCCCCTGATCCTGAGCCAGAGGTAAGGGTACTGACAGTTCCATCGAATGAGATAATTGTCATGATGCATACCCCCGGGCATCCAGACCACGTCCATCAGCCCCGGGAGCAGGCATCATGTCACCTTGAGAAAACCCAGCAACCCCTGCTAGGGGCTGTCTGGGTTCAGTCCTGGCGCCTGTGGCGCCAGGCTCATATGGGACATCAGTCCTGGCGCCATAGACGCCAGGCTCATAGGTGCACACTTACCTGAAGCAGACCATGCTGCAAGAAGATCCAAGCCCATGTGAGGCCTTGAAGGAACTACTTTACCTTAGGGACTATTTTGTTACTCAGGTGTGGTCGGGGAGGAATACCTACCTGGGACTACTTTGGAGGCTATTTAAACCACGTCCGAAGAGCAGCACACGCTTCGCGTTATTCTGCTTCCAGCAGCGTAACGCTCACCGTGCCAGCAGCAGCATCCAACCTTCTGCCACGCCCGCCTCGAACCTGGAGCACCTAGAAAGAAGGAAAGAAGCAAAGGTTAGAACAAGAGTATTACTTGATTTCTTACCTGATTCTGGATTCATCGCATCTTCAAACCAGAGGAAGACTTTGTTTTAAACGCGCCGCATCGCCAGCAGCAGTGCCGCGCCAAACTCATCGTTCCACGCAGCATCTCTTCAATCCAGCGCAGTCTCCATCTTTACATAGCCAAATTCCGGCACCCAAGGGGGACAAGAAACAACAAGGTGGGCAGAGAGAACAAACAGAGACAATCTCTTTAGCCACCATATGCTTACCTGATTTTACCGCTGGAGGTATAATTCATCAACACGCCACATCTTCTTATGCCGCACCTGTGAGATAAGGAGAAAGCAGCAAGTTTAACCCTTGGCATTATTTACCGGACAGTGTTGGGTAACACAGACTTTTACCAGAGCGCTTTCAGCTGTCAATCTTCTTATTGGGTCAAAGCTGCAATATAAAAGAGGAATTGGACAGGACTGAATTCCGGACATTTTGAACTCTTACGAACTATATAGTTACGGCTCTTCGCCAGGATCTTTTGGAGTCAGGATTCGTCTACAATTCTTCCAATACCTTCAAGCCAGTGAAGTAACTGGTCATCAACGTGCCCCTGCGTGCTTTGCAGGATGGAGGGCTCATCCTTCAAGAATATAAGGTGAGATTGCTGAGAGGGCGCTTCAGAGGTGATTAGTGGGGAGGACAGTGGGGGTGCTATCACTTGATTCCACAAGTGGCTAAATCCATCTCTCCACATGTAGGAGAATATTTCTACGGGTCAAGCAGACAAGATTAGGAGGGCAGATCCAGTCAGTCATTGCTGCACTACGCATCATGTGGGTGGAGGCCGCAGCAGTCCGGGTCCGACCGACGCCCCTGTGGGAGCCAGGTGAGCGTAACAATAATCTGATCATAGTTACATATCATGTAATTCTTTTACACAATGGTTCATTTGTGGTTTGCTGTTTATATGTACTTTTGTCGTCTTTCCAAAGTGTGTGTTCAATTTCCAATATTTTCATCCTTATTAATGCAAGTACTGTGTTTCAGGGAGATGCTCGAGCTTCCTCTACAATTACAACATCCCTTGTAGTTGATCCTGAGCCAGAGGTATGGGTACTGACAGTTCCATCTAATGGGATATCTGATCATATTTACATATCGTGTAATTCTTTTACACAATGTTTCATTCGTGGTTTAATATTTATATGTACCTTTGTCATCGTCCCAAAGTGTGTGTTCAGTTTCCAATATTTTCATCCATACTAACGCAAGTACTGTGTTTCACGGAGTTGCTGGAGCATCCTCTATAATTACATAATCCATTGTAGTCGATCCGGAGCCAGAGTTATGCGTACTGACAGTACCCTCTAATGAAAGAAAGTCAGTCTAATTTTATTTGTAATACATATTACTTATTTTAAATGGATACTCTTTTCTAGGGATGTATACAAGATCCATATATTGAACTGGAGGCACGTGGATCTGAGTCGGTAAACCAGCTTGCTGTTGGTAATGTTAGAGCAAAGAAGGTTTCAATGAAAAGAAAGAAAAATAAGGTTATTTATAAACCGTTTCTATTTTTAGCAATTGTTTTGTGCTGAGGTCTTCATTATATGCTTTTTTAAAATGTAAATTGTAAGATACTGTATGTTGGATTTACATTGAACATCCTTTTCCCGATCTGTCCTGTAGTTGCCCGATGGAGTACAGACTATGCACACACCGACAGTGACACAAATGAGAGATGCTGCTTGCCAAACTGTTTTCACCATGGAGGAACTATTAATTGAGGCATGGCGTGTTCATACTCGAGATGCCTTTGTCCAATGGCCAGAAAATTAATTTAATGTGACCGGCGAACCCAGCAAAGTGTTTTTGGACCATTTCTACAATGCGACTGCTCCACCAGATGAAGATGAAACTGAATGTATAGAAGATACTTTTACATTAGTCGCAGAGCACTTGACACAATCGACACCCGTCAAAAAAATGCCACCCAAAAAGCAGTTGACATTGATGTTTCCTCCTATTCACGGTCAAGTAACAGATGTTGAAATGACAGAGACTGAGGCATCAACACAATTGACCGACGAACTAGACAAAGATCTCAACTATAGTATGTCCAGTTTGGCTGATATATCCACAACGGTTCAGTCTGAAACAACATTAATGCAGGATGACAGTCTAATAAAGGAGGCCAAATACATAGTATTCAACAGCAGCTTGATGGAGATTATAAAGATGCTGAAATGTGTGCATTCAGTGAGAGGGGAACTATGTGGGAAGCCATTGGTGAATGTGACTCGTCTAACACAAGGCAGTAACCTCAAAATACATGACACCTGTGAAATGTTACATAAAACATTTTCATGGTCCGCTCAACCGATGCTGGGGAAACTGCCAGCTGACAATCTACTGTGTGCAGCAGCTTTCCTTTTCAGTGGCTCTAGTTTCAGGAAGTTATCCAGTTTCTGTCAGTTTGTGGGACGCCATTTCATTTCTAAAACGCAGTACTACAAATATCAACGTGATTATCTATTCCCTGCCATTAGTGAAGCTTGGAAAATTGAACAATTGTCTATTCAAAGTACATTCTCCGACAAACGGCTCAGGCTAGCCGGCGATGGACAGTGTTACAGCCCCAAATTTTCTGCTAAGTACTGCACATACCACTTTCAGGACATGGAAAGTAAAAATATTGTGAGTTCGGTGGTCGTGCAGGTGTCCGAATGTAAATCCTCAGTGGCCATGGAGAAACTTGGTTTAATAAAATCACTGGAAGATCTACAATCGAGGGGAGTGCAAATCGACCTCATAGCTACGGACAGGCACATTTCAATAGCCAAGACAATGAGAGAGCAGTTTCCAAATATTAAACATCAATTTGATGTATGGCATGTTGCCAAATCAATCAATAAACAAATCTCGGCTGCAGGGAAAAAAAAGGTTTGGAAAGTATTTCACAGTGGTCCCAGTCTTTCAGCAACCATCTTTGATGGAGCTCCAAAACATGTGATGGGTCTGTGGAAATTCTACTGGAAAAATGGCGGTCACTAATTAACCACTGTTCCAACGTTCACCACTGGACAGAAAACCAACATTTCCACCAATGTGAACATGGCCCTTTGTCCCTGGAGCAGGCATGGAAGAAGTGGTTGATTCCATCTTCACCTCCACACAAAGCACTTGAGAAGATTGTGTTTGATAAAACTCTATCAAGAGCTCTGAAGGGACTCACAGAATTCTGTCACACAGGAGATTTGGAGGTGTTCCACAATATGTGCCTAAAGTACAGGCCAAAGAGATCGCATTTCGGCATCGGAGGGATGAAATATGGGACATTACTAGCGGTATTAGCGCATAACGAGAATGTAGGCCGTGAACAATCTAGGACTGCAGGAAACTTAGGGATGCTCCGCTACACTATGGGCTTTACGGAAAGAAAGAAAAAATGGGTGGTCAAGCCAGTATATGAGGAAATGGAATTCGATTTTGTTAAATATCTTATTATTAATGTCTTAGAGATGCATACTCATGGAATTGTGCGTGATTTTGTTCATAGCACACATACATTGCCACAAAACATTGCCGGCGTGCCATGTCCACCCAAAGCAGAGCTCGTTGAACAGTTCAAATCCCGGTGAACAGTTCAAATCCCGGTACAAATGATTACCATCTGTTTTTATTTTTGCTAAAAATGTTTTTATGAAGTGTTCAAATAAAGTATGCAATTTCTCTTTTGACATCTATCCTCTTTGTCCTTTTTTTTTCTTTCAAATAGTAAAACGTTTACGATTGCCATACAATATAACACTGTGCTTTCACATTTCACAGTTTCGTCGAGCTACTGTGGGACCTTCATTTATCGTGGTAGGGCCCGATGGATAACAGTGTGTAAGAATCTTTGGGTTTTGGCAGTTGCCTTGCCATACAGTTCCCCAAACAGCTGAATAACTGCTCATCACACAAAAGGGATGAGACCTAGGCTATATAAGATACTAGGCACGCAAGAAGTACTGACTGTGAAAACATGCCATGGGGTAGGAGGCCGTGAGATAAGCAGAGGTGGGGCTATTACTAGACACACTTTGACTCCGTTTGTATTTCCTCGACTACAATTTTGGAGTAGGGCGCATTCTGTCATTGGCAAGTTTCCCCTACCCCTCATCAGTGCCATGAACAGCGAGCAGTGACAGTCCCCAATTTTTTCCTCCAGGGCCCGTGCTTCACAATTCCAGCTCCATGGATGCGTTGACACGAGATGTTGCAAACTAAGAATGTATGTTCATTGTGAGTGAAGGTCACAGCTTTGAATTTTTGCTTGGGAGCTGGGGAGGCACACGTGCCGCGCACACAGTGTAAGGTTCTATTATGTTTTGACCTTGAGAGACAGGGACCATTCCCAAAGGGATTGAATTGAAGGAGGGGTGTAATAACGTAAGATATGATAAGGTTGTCCATTCCAAAACTGGACTTAGTTACATGTAAGTTCAGTTTATGAAAAATCGTTGACACGAACGGAGTCTGCATTATGCTCTGCATTACGCCTAGAGAATGGAAATGCCGAATATAATGTAAGTTTCTCTTTAGACGATTTTATACCAGAACTAGTCCAAATATCAATAGCTGACCGTTATTGCTGGGTTACATAGTACTTGTTCGTTCTATGTGGCATATTGCAAAGAAGCGCAAGTACAACCTTTGTGTGCTGGTCTTTCTACCGGGCACGTGGGCAGTCCAGCGTCGACACGCTTGTAGACCACCACCCGTTTCCCCCTGGTTCAACGCTAATAAATCATTACATTGTGCACCTCGAATTGTTGCCTCAGTTTACGCATTACGTTTAGAGCTGAACATACTCCATTGCACTATGCTCAGAAGCAAATAGCGGAGTACTTTCCACGTTGTATTCTCTCGGTTCACATTGTGTCACATCTGTACTAATAAGTAAAATGATTAATTGTAATAAAGATCGGCTACTGAGACACATTTCTATTTTTATGTTTTGCAAACAGATACATCCTGCCATTCTGCGATTGTCATCCATTCCAGACCCCAACCGATGGTTTCTTCAACCGCCAGCTGCAGCTACATGTCAATCACTGGATTTATTTGACTCGTTTGTGGGACTATCGGCAAGGGCCGATATTCCCTTACACTGTACCAGCGATTAGGAGCAACATAACAACCTTTACGGTGGTCTAGTGCCAAGTTGATGCACCAGCCTTGCAATTCACTGTGCGACAAAAGTGCTTCATTTACCTAAAACGAACACCCTGTGTACCCAAAAGGAACAGAGCGTGACTCACGATAAACATTTGCGGATCGAGAGCAAAGAAAAAAAGTTCCATTTTGATTGAATATGTCAATCGCCGAACGTTCTCGAAGCATTTAATGTGAAATAAATGTACTTTACCAATTGTACAGTCTTGCTGTTTCCTTTTAAAGTACAGTTTCATATTCCGAATTGTGACGCGCTGTGTTGTGAGACAATGTGTGTTGTTTTCTGGGTTCTGCGTCAAGTCGCGTAGGTGACGACTGGGCGCGTTTGGCTACGCTGCCCAGTAATGTCACGGAGAGAGGCAGAGAATATCAATGATTTGGTGATGTCAGGCTCAGGGGCGGGGGATATGATTTAGCGCCGCAAAGGCAGTCTACCCTGCGCGATGCGGCAACTGATAAGATTATCACAAGATGGCCGTGCCCTGCTGCCTGATTTCGCTTGTGTACAAAAGACGAACACTACGGTAAGGTGCATAGGAAATGTTTGTGCGATCGATCAACGTATGGTTAAAAACACATGGCCGAACCATAGGGACAATAATATTTCTGACCGCACCATTCCTTTAAATCCGCATCCACGAATGCAATAAAACAAGCAGTTATGAATTTCCACAGCAAATAAACATAGGAGCCAGAAATGTAGGTCAGCCTTCTTTCATCTGAACTGCCAGGTGAGCGGTAACCCTGCCTCTAGGTTTGCATGGTGGGCTGCAACCCACAACAGGAGTAAAAAGGGGACAGGTGAAATGTCTGTCCTTACGTCCTGAAACAAATGGGCATAGAAAGGGGATATTACAAGAAGGGGTACCACTTTACACAGAGAGTGCCACCACCGGGGGCTCCAGTTAGACGCTGTCAGGTGTATTAGGCGCTGTCCAATTTCAACTCCCGAATCACTGCAAACATTGTAGTAACTGCTGAAAATGTTGAGGGGGGCATTGCATCTGAAGGAAAGGGGCCCCTACCAAATGAGGGGGACAAAATGGTGGGCAACAAAAGTTGGGGGGGACAAACACCCTTGTCCCCCCCAAAACAATTACGCCCATGATGCCCAAGTGACAGGGAGCAATAGTGGAGAATGTTGACATCCACCTGTGCCAATCCTTTTCAAACTGCTATGTTTCTTAAAAATACTGCTCATCGGAGGGTGGAGTGCAGCTCCAGAACATTTTCAATTCTATAGCATGGCAATACATTATTTGAGAGGACAATGAGAGGAGCAGTAGGCATCGTCTTTCTTTTTAAACTCTAATTTATTCTTTTAGTAGAATTATATGACTTCCTTACCCCCCGATTTTCTAAGTAACTTTTGGATTCTAAAATGATAGGGTTTTTTTCTGATAATTATGTTTATACCCTGCAATTAAGAAGTTGATGTAAATGTAAATGGTTGTTTTGTTTCTTTCTTTGTTTTTGTGTAACTAAGTAAGAATTAACCAATAAACAATAAAAAAAATAAAAACATTAAACAAATTATTTGAGATCATCTGATATGTGTGAGTGGAAGTCTATTCAATAAAGTTCTTTTAAAACATTTGGCCGCCAGAAGTATTATTTGCAGCATTTCAATGTGAATTTGGGAATTTGAAGGTGTTGCTTTTAACCCCACGTGTTTTTTTTTAATCAATTACTGTAGCATTGTAAAGCTCTGTTGTAAAAAGGTATAATATCAATTTCTAGAGAGACTTTGCAATATTTCCCGCTGCTTGCCGGTATGTTTTAATTAAAACAAGGTGAGAGCAAACTAAAAAAGGAAATTCTTTGTGGCAGGCCATTTGCAAGGTTATCAAACTCGAAACCCCTTTATACTAGCCCATAGAGATTCAATTTAACAGAAAATGGGGGTCCTGGGGTTTCACAGCAGTGTCTGCGTAGGGCGAAGGAGGAGTTGGGGCTCGGGCTCTGTGTAGGGAGTCTGAAATTCGCAGAGGGTTCTAGGACCAGAGCTTTTTTCAGGTGAAGACATCGAGACTCCAGGGCCAGGGTGCCCCACTCCACCCCCATTGCCCATCCACGTACCTTGGCAAACACAAACATTTAGACACATAAACAATTAGACTTGTAAGCAAGAAATGTACTAAGACTTGGTTTGGGTGTAAAACAGGCCGCAACCAGTCCCTTATTGTTAAAAATTGGAGGGTCAAATTAATATCAGGGGAAATAACCTTTTTAGAAGAAGTGTGCCACTGCTCCCCCCGGCTGCCTCCCCGTCCTGCAGCACCACCACCCCACGCCCTCCCGTTTAAAAAGAAATCTATTTGTCAACCCCCGTCCCCTGCCTCCCGTTTCTGATTGTTTCAGGTTTCGCCGCTGCTTCACCGCCTCTCGCTTTTCCAGTATGGAGCCCTCCCTTCCATTACAAATGGCGGCCATCTTAGGAAAGGATTTGCAGTCATTGACCGGGACACATGCAGCGTCCTGTTCAATGAATGAAAATCCTTTTTTTTAACACCCCGGGTTACTGCTTTGGTAACTCTGGATGCTAATGGCGTTAGCAACCCATTCCAAGGGATGGATGGGAGGGAGGGGTAACGTCCTGGTGCCATCGTTATAGGCCTGAGCAAACTCGGACTACCGGGCCGTTACCCCCGTTCCTGCCCTCGGCACGGGGTGCTAATGCCATATTATAAATTGGTTCAGTTTGCTCAACAGGTCCATTCCTTGATGTAATAAATGCTTACCAACCTGTTCTGTATGGCTGAACAGACCCCCCCATTGCAGATGGCACAGTAAGGGCTTGACTAACACTAGATAATAGCGTTGCTTGACATCTCGGTTCCGGTAGCTCAACATGCAACCGTGGTAGTTGGCTAAATAAGACATTACTAACTGCAGAGAAGTTGGTGCCACCGACTGCCTCAATTTTTACTGCCCCAGTTGCCATTAAACCATTCTCAGCTGGGCGGCTCCCCCACCAACTACCTTGACCTTCCTCACTACGCTCGTCTAAACATTCGGAGTCAAGCAATATATACAACCATCTATGATATGATATGATGAGTGTACACAAGTGTTTCTATGCGCGACAAGACAAGGTAGGGAGACATAGAGAGGACGAAACAAACAATCTCACTAGGCCTTGTGTCATTCAGATATTGCAAGTGCAGGGGGGAGAGGGAGAGGAAAAGTGCCAGGAGGAGGGAAAGGGGAACATATACACACGCACACCTCAGGCACACAGCTATAAGAACTTCCTTAGCCCGCTGACTCTACCCCAAAATGGCAATCTTATTGAAGCCGTCTTCAAAAAAGGCCCTTGGGGGGGAGGGGATCTTGCACTTTTAAACCTTGTTTAGCCCCTTAAAGCTTGCATTCATCTCAGCTGGAACCAGTATGCCTTCAAATGTGTCCTTGCCGGAGGAGAAAACCCTTCACCTCAAAAACCCTATGTGGAATGTGGAAAGCAGGTAAGGGGGGAATTGCACCAGTGCCCCCTAGTTGGCAACCAGCTTCCCCGAGGAGACGGTTGCGATAATTGGGTGTTAATCGAGGAATTCCCTGCAGGGATTTCACCAAGGGGAAACAAATAGTGCCCATAGCAGCCCGAACTCCAGCACCCTACTTTCTTAATTGCTTCCTCCCCCAGGCCTGCTGCATGTGCCATGCAGCTGGCCCAGTGTGTTCCTTAATTGTCCTGGTTTGCCTTGTGCCTAGAGATGGCCTGGCAAACAGAGATTTGCAGTTAGGTGGGTAGGTCTGAGAATAGAGCTCACCTTATAGGCAAAGGCTCCCAGTGTTACGCTATTGATTTTTTCAACATGTCCATCTGTATTTATCCATATTTATAGTTGTCCAGTTTTTTGTTTGTTTGTTTATTTGTAGGGCGCACCGAAGCCGTAGGTAACTGGGCGCATCCAAAACAAGGATACTTACAACTTCGGTTACATAGTATAACAGGTTACATAGAGACAGAAGGTAGCCGAGATTATTCCGTAAGGTTGCAACGGACATATACAGTAGGTGGCATAAATCAGGTGAGTAAACGAAAAGCAAGTGAAGTACAGTACAGTATTCAAAAAGCGCATGTCAGGTACAGTATTCAAAAAGCACATGTCAGGTGAGTAAGAGAGTAGCAGATATGAGTATAGTAGAGATATGGGGGCCGATTCATGGAACAAACGTGCGCTGAAAATCCCAGCGCAAGCAGGCACAAGGAGGCACAAGGAGGCGCAAGCGGGAGAAAGCAAGCGCACGCGCCTGCGTGCGATTCAAGGAAGGCACTGCGCTACTTTCCCACTGGTTGTGCGCCAAATCCGTGCATGGCGCACGCTGGCGCACACGTCTCCAAACAGCGTGCGCTAAGCGCACAGCGAAAGCGCACATAGCGCAGCGCCCACAACAAAAGTGGGCGGAACAGTGGGCGTAACACGCAGAATGGGGAATAACGCGTGAAAAAGAAGGTGTAACTTGGGAAGTACTGCAGGGAACTACACGGAACGCCCACACGCACGCGAACAACCCGTATTCATGAATTCAAATACAGGAAACCCGCGCACGGCAAAAGACGCGCAGAGGCATCAACGCGTCCGCCACACGAAGGCAGGCGGAAGCGTCCCCACGCACAGCATAAAAGTGCGCGCAAACAACATACACGTAAATACAACTACGATGAATGGCCCATTTGTCGCGGCACTGATCGTGGGACACCGCAGGAGGAGGAGAATAGCCAGGCACGCATTTTTTCACCACGGACAAGGCTTTTTGGGATGCCTGACGACCAGGTCTACGGCAGGTATAGGTTTCCACCCCATATCATCCTAGACCTGGTCAGGGAGTGGGAAGATGACCTAACATCCCCCACCCTCTGCTCCCAAGCATTCAGCCCCTTGGAGAAGGTGCTCAATGTCCTGCATTTTTTGGCCACTGGGTCTTTTCAGCGGACTACTGCCATAGTGGGGGGGGGTCTCACAGGCCACGCAGTCACGCTGCCTACTCCAGGTATTGGCAATCATGACAGCGCACCCCTCAGTCCGCAGGCACATATACATGCCCAGACCACCCGCAGAAAGGCAGGCCGTTGTCCAGGACTTTTACAGGGTGGCACACTTCCCCAAAGTATTCGGTGCCATAGATTGCACCCATGTGGCCCTACGTCCACCTAGGGCCACTGAGCACATCTACCGAAACCGCAAGCACTGGCATTCCATCAATATACAGGTGGTATGCGATGCAAAGGGAATCATCACCTCTGTCTATGCAAACTACCCTGGCTCCACCCATGACAGTTTCATATACAGAATGTCCGCCCTGAGTCGGGCCCTGGATGCTGGGCAGCATGGTGACACATGGCTCCTAGGTGAGTACAAATGCCTGTGCACATGCATGCATGTCACACACACACACACACACACACACACAAATACACAAACCCCAATAATCAGAACCATTATCACCTCTCCAGGGGACAGTGCCTACCCTTTGAGCAACCACATGATGACTCCAATCCGGAACCCCACCACACCACCCCAGGTAAGATACAACGCGGCCCATATTGCAACCAGGGCCATAGTGGAGCGCACATTCGGAGTGCTCAAGTCACGCTTCCGCTCCCTTGACCGCTCTGGCGGGCAGCTACTCTATGCACCCCCAGTAGTGTGCAGGATCATTGTGGCAGGATGTGTCCTGCACAATGTTGCAACACGGCAGGGCGTACCAGTGGACATTGTGGTGCCCCCACATCCCCAACCACAGGCACAGGTGCTGCCCATGGGAGGGGATAGGGCATGTGGCGAGGAAGCCCAGACCCAGCTTGTGGCCAGATTTTTCACCTAAACTCCCAACCCTGCGGAGTGCACACAGGCCTGGCACATACCAGGTGACAATCGATGATGACAAAGAGACAGTCAACTGTCACAACCTTACCACCATGAGATTGTTGCCAAGGAATTGCCACATTGTGTGCATTCCTAGCTACTTAAACACAAGCAATCCTGTGTGACCAAAAGGCACACATGCAAGGTGTGAATCACACAGACTTGCAAAACAGGACATGACTATCACTGGTATGTCACTCAAACCCTCCCAAACCAAAACATGACATGGCAAGCAATAGCCATACACCACAGTACCAAAAAGGTACACATTGCCATGTGAAAAATGTAAATGGCCATCAGACAATGATGCCTGACATGGAATCAGATTAAATGACACCAACAACCTCCCACCAAAAATAAGTCATACCCGAATGCATTCCAAAAGTTGTATTTTAAACATAACAATTAATGCCTGTCCACATGCACAATGTGCATTGCAAAATCAACACTGCAGCTACTGTGTGCCGTGTCCACCTCCTGCAACACACTGCTCAGCGCACAGCACAGTGAACAGCCATTGGCCCTCATTACAACTCAGGTGTTAAGGGTTTAACAGCGCCGTCGGCGCCGTTAACCCTTAACGCCTGATTCACATTTTAACGCCTGCTTTTTTCAAGCGTTAAAATGCAAGGCGCCAACCACCTGTAATAGCCTGTGTCAGGCTTTGTAACTAAGTTTCGAGTCCTCTTGTACTGTTGCGCCCAGATGCCCACGGGCTCGGAGCGCATTACCAAATAAATAAACAAACAAACAAACAAACCTTAGTGCAAATTACGGCACCGTAATTTACGGTGCCGTAATTAGCGCCTTCCCCACTCCCATTATGCCCTATGGGGCAAAAATGGGAATGGGGAAGGGGCCATTGGTGAATGGGGAATTACCGCCCCACTCACCTTGTAATGGGGCGGTAATTCCGCCATCCACCATGGCGGAATCGTAACCTTAGCGGCATGGACCATGGTGCTAATAGCACCATGGTCCTCCGCCAAGGTTGTAATGAGGGCCATTGTGTGTGATGCATACCCTGAGCATCACATCTAAGCGACAAACTACATTAAAAAAACAAAATAGGCATGTACAGGATCCACAAATGGTCATAGAACATGTGCTGCAGGGACACAGTGGGCACCAGAAGGCAAACAGAGTGTACACGTGGACATGTAAGGGTGGTTGTACATGTAGTGGATCATAATGCGAGTGTGTGGGTCAGTAGGGGCATGCACTCAACATATGCATGTGAAATCAAGTGACCATCAGTGTCCTCTACACATCACATGTGAACATTCACCATGTGTATACCCCAGCATGTAAAATCACAACTATCCCCTCACACCTGAAAGGTAAACACAACACATGAACAGGCATTGATCAGCAGAATACATCATGTAAATAGGAAAGCACAATTACAATTTCAGGGTGCCCATCACACTGCAGGGCAAGGCAACTATCAACAACAAAACACACCCCCCTCACAAATCACCATGACCCACTGAACAACTGCATCTGGGTTATTCATCCGACATCCTTGAATTCCACCTGGCCACAGGATCACCCTTCCCCTTTGTCACCATCTCCCACCTTGTGTGTAAAAAGTTGCCAGCACCCTCAGAGTCCACCTAGATTTGCAAAAGCACAAAATCCAACAGAACTCAAAGCAGGACAACACAGATGCCAAGCTAATAGCCTGCAGGCAGTAAAACAAACCAAACAGCCTCCAGGAGATGCGTTGAAGTAGCAGTACGCCACAAAGGCCAAGTACTACCACAATGATGTTAACAACCAAGGTAGCATGGTAAAACAATGTCACAACAGGATCTGAACCATGTGTGGCACATAACATAGAATAATGCACCACGGACGGATGTCTACTGTCACAGCTCCCGTGTACAGGCGCAGGAGTGGCACGAAACAACCGCCCCCACCGTGGTCTGGGTGCCTGCATGGTCTAACTCACACAGGCCTCTGAGATCCTGGTGGGGAAGGAGGGTCAGGGATATGCAGTCAGGACAGGCATTGGCATACTGGATAACCGGAATGAGGGGCAGGAGAGGGGAGTAGGATTGACACGGGAAAGTAGGGAATGCACCAAAATGTAGTACACACATTAACACATACACAATTAGATCAAACTTGTTCACATGCACATAGCACAAAATTACTCAAATGTAAGTCAAGGAGAAACGTATTTCTGGGGTGAGTGCTGGCGTCCTGCCTGTGCACTCTCAGGACCGGTAACAGGAGCATTTCAATGCTGCAAAGAGAGCCACAGTTCATAACCTGTGCGTGCCCAAAACACACAAACACACCACCAAATATGCCCCAAAGTAACAAAATACATTACAAACAGACAAACTTGTGTGGATGCTTCATACCCATACGTAATATTACCCCTCTGATGGTTCATACACAGCCAATGCAGTAAGTCAGGAACCGGTGGGTGTGTGGCAAATGGAACACCAATGTGTCACAATTCAGACAACATGCAATGTTCCCTGTGTAAGCAGACAGACGCATATAGCAAGGTCTGACTTAAGAACAAGTCCTGTACCACCATGACCAAAATAAAGTAGCCAGTGCATGTGTCAATTTCTACTTGGAAATGAAATGCACTGCACCCGAGTCTGTCCCTTGCTGTCTATCCCTGTGAGCTGCTTCATTCCATGTCTCAGAACGCTACATGGCTAATACAAATGCCTCAATGGACCATGGTGGACCGGAGGGTATGTGCCACTGCCCCTGCACGTGCCCAAGACAACTTCACATCAACTAGCCATCAGTCCACTAACACATCTGAGCTGTATTGTGCGCTTCTACACCAATATTTGTCCAAGTTCACCGTCAGTGCTGCTACTAAGCATGCATGTTCAACTGGCCAGGTGGAAGGTTTGCTGTGTTGTGACCCAACTGTGCTGCTCACCTTGCCTGGAGTCCCTTGAAACACGTCATCGATTTTCGGATGTATGAACGCAATCCCTGTACCTCTGCTTGCGCACATATGCGCATGTCGGCAGCACCAAACGTGTCCTGATTCCAGACGTCCAATGGCCCATGTCTGCTGGCAAAGATGGTCTTAAGGCTCATCCCCCTGCAGAAAGTGCATGAAACACATGATTAATGCTTAATATTCATCTGTGTGTGTCTCTTCAGGCATTACATGACTGGACCATGTCAGAGAACTACATCAGAAATCACACCATCAGTCCATCTTTCACAGCAACAGTGTGGAACACACTATCTACGGCATGATTTGCAACAAGCAGATGTTCATTAAAGATAAGAAACATACTACACAATACATAGCAATGAATGTACACATGAATCATTAAACACCCCATCTAGCAAAAGAAGAACAGTGGACAATTACACCCCAATCATCCCCACTAGGAGTGTTAACACAAGTTCCACAGCAGCAGACATGCCACAGATATGACATTCCATTGCCCTTGTGTAATAGGCTGTTACACCGAACCATCCTTGCGAGCCATGGATAAGGGAAGCAGGAGTGGCATATGTGAGTCAAGGACCTCAAGCAGCAAACACATACACAAGACAAGCTTGAAGGGCCCAGCTGGAACAGACAGTGGATGCTTTCAAAAGCCACAAAGCACCACACTGTCACATGAAAGCACAATAGACTAGCAATTTTAAACTATATTAACTAATTACACTACTATGAAAAACCTACTTTACCTATTTAAACTAACTATCAAACAGAAACTTAACTAACTAAACTAAAAAAAAAATCAAAAATGGCCACATACTACCCGGGGTGGGAGCACCCAGGAAGGGGAGGTACAGGGTGCTGCTCAACACCCACATGCGATGATGCTGAGGAAAAAAAAATCCATGGGCTCAACGCCTGCAAAGCGCGACATATGTGGGAGATAGATTGTCATCCGAGTCTGGCTCTTCCTGGAAAGGAGGACGTGGCACAGGAGCATGACCACGCCTAGCCGCAGCTTGCCCCTCGTCGGCAGCAGGTCTGCCGGACGGGTGAGCCTGGTTCTGTGTGGTGATGACATGTAGGTCTGCATGCAGAACCTCCCGTGATACCCTTGCTTCCTCTTGCAAGGTAGCATGTGTAACACGGAGTTCCTCCTGCAAGGCCTGGCTTGACAACCGATGCACCTCCCGGCAAGCATGTAGCTCAGCCGAGATGGTACGCTCAAGCTGTGCAAACCTCTCCTCTGCCCGCTCCCTCTGGGACATCAGAAGGATATCCAGAGTGGATCTGAGGGAAGCATACTCCTCCCACAGGGCCTCCATGTGTGCCTCTGCGTGAGCAGCAATTGCTTCACGCAGAGACAACATTTCAGCCTGGCGTGCCCTGTCTGAGGCCACCATGCCCAGCCTGAGCGAGCGGGCCGTGGACTGTGCCGCCTGCCGGTGGAGAAGCACCTGCCTAGCAGGGGGGAGCACAGATCGGGCCACACGCTCCATGCTCCCAGCGATGTTGTCCATTGCTGCCCCCTGGTGTTCAGAATTGGCAGTCATGTCCTGCTCCCACTCAGTATACAGCGGTTGCGCGCGGCGACCGCGTTGCTGGGCTTGACCCCTGCGGGACCCAAGGACTGGGTGTCCTCGTCGTGTTGGCACTGCCCGCGGCTGCACAACTACATGCCCCCGTCGACGTGATGTCCCAGGTACATCAGTGACTGGTGTGGAGGGTGACCCTGCGTCCCAATCCACCACGGGCGGAGGTTCCAAGGCTGTCTGACCCCTCAGTGCAGGTGTCGCGGACAGAGGAGTGTCCACATCAGAATCACTCACCCCTGACATATGGACCTGATGCTCATCCAACTCGACATGGTCGTCAGAGTGTTCATCAGGGCTGGACTCATAGGCAGCCAGAGACAAGGTGGACTGTAGCACTTGGTGGTTTTTCGTGGCCTACCACCCCACGACCCCCACTTGTGCTGGGTTGATATAGTGATAACAACCCTGTGCCTGGCATGACAACACCATCCTCCGGCTCCATTGCGTCATCACCTGAAAAATAGAGAGGAAAAAGGTCACTACACATGTTAGAAGCACACTACACACACACACACCGACACCAAACACATCAGGCAGACATGTGACACACAAAATAGAACCTGGCATGCATGCTGGGTAAACTTGAAATTGCTTCTGTGATTAGACCTGTGGAAAGGTGGCAGTTTGCACTGAAGTGGGTCTATGCACTGCAGCAAATATGCATGTTACTCACTATCTACATGTACAAGGACTTCATGGTATGTGTCAGAAAATGTGAAGGCAGTGCAAGGTCAACTTCAGGCATCACGTGCAATGTGCATTCAATGGGTAGCATGTCTACAAGCAAACCACCCTTCCCCCCAAGTGCAAAAGCAGGGATGCCTTGCATGGTATCAAAAGGCTGACCATAGACCTGTGTATTGACAGACAGTGTTGACTAGCATCAACAGCATCATGTGAGTCAAGTGACAACACAGCAAATGATGATGGGACAGTAAGCAGGAGACACATGATGAAACCTCTGGAGTACACCCACGTGTGAAGAAGACACTACACCAGTTGGACAGAGTCATTGGCCATTAAACAGGCTGAGGCCTGTGACCCACGCAGATTGTCAGATCCTAAACATGTGTGCAACGCAGTACTGAGCCACAGTTGACATGGGAAGGCAGATGAAATGCCATGCAATGTCGGTCATCCAGGACTCGTATTACAGTGATCATCCAGTCATGGACACATAGGGGCACGCGTGGAATGCACATGGAGCATGAATGGGCACTCATGTCCCTGCGGGGCATCTGACCTCTGCACAGTCCAAGTGAGATACCCTGCATCCAGTACTAAGGATGTACCACACAGCATATGTCTAGCAGATTGGCCGCTGGATGTTAGCATGTACACAGGAGGCATGACCAGGGAAGTAACCAACGGCAATATTGTAGCAGACCAGTGCTAAGGTGGAATTGGGTTGCAGAGCGGGGGGTTGAGGGGCAAGGGAGCATGCCTACATTGAGTACTCGCTTGCAGGCAGAGGACACATGCACGTCAGTCATGCTATGCATAGTCCCTGGGCTGAGAGGAAGGACACCCCACGCTACATACAGAAGTGCCAGTGAGCTGGAACATGGACCGGAGGGGCATACTGGTAACCAGCATGTGAGTCGGGTGCAATAGTGGTGATGCGGACAGTCCCCGTCTGCTCCACATGTTCACCATCCAGCAGAGTAGACATGCATCAGGGAAACATTGCATTACTTTCACATCAGAACCATGTACACGTGACATGTAGTGGCAGTCATGCACAACACATCACACAAGTACAACACACACATCCTTAACAAACGCGCATAAACACTCAGTGGACTGGGCATCAAAGTCCGGCATCTCTCCCACTCCTTTGACCGATTCAGATGGTATGAACTCCGCAATGAGTGACTCATGCGGAGTGAGGTCTTCCTCCTCTGGTGCAGGCCCACTGCCAGTCACCAGAGTCAAGTTGTAATTTGAGGCACGCTTAGCCTTAGCGCTGCGTTTGAGGTCATTCCAACGCTTTTTGCACTCTTGCGCCGTGCGCACCTCATGGCCGAATGCACTCAAATGTTCCGCAACTTGCTTCCAGTGGGTATCACGGTGGGCAGCCGTAGTCTGACAATTAGCACCCACTAGCATGTCACGGCTGTGGTCCCGCACGTAGTCCACGAGGAAGTCCAGTTCCTGTTTGCAGAAAGGCTTCTTCCTCGACGTGCTGGAGGTCGTGGCTGTGTGTGGGGTCCCAGCCTGAGCTGCAGGTGCAACCTTCCTCCTCTTGGATTGTGGAGCAGACCCTGGCTGGCTAATGTCGCCCTGATCAGTATGGCCAGTGGGTTCGGTGGATTGAGCCAAGGGAGTGGCAGGTGGAGGGACGACCAAAGGCCTGACTTGTGTCAGTGGCAGCTGGGTGCCCTCTAATGGACTCTGTGCAGCAACATCCGCTGTGGCAGGGTCATTGACTGCAACTGTCCTGGTTGGCAGACTCACAACCGGGATTTTGGGTGCATCTGCCCCTGCACTTGCCAACACCCGGCTGTTCGGGGCAGCAGATGACATAACTGCCCCAGGGACACGTGTCTTGGTCAGGGCAGCCCTGCGTGCCCCTACGGTTTCCCTCCTGGCCTGTTGGAAATCTTCCAAGGGCTCTTCAAATGCCAACGCAGCCTGTGCTGGCAGACTCTGAGCCTGGGTGGTGGTGTCCACAGCTGCACCTGTAGCTACCACTACCCTTGGGCCCGTGGCAGTCGATGAAACGGACTGCCGGGTCACACGGGCCCCAGTGCCAGATGCAGAAGCTGCATCTCCCAGAACCACAGGGGGTGGTGGCATGACTGCACCGACACATGGCACAACATCGTGCTCAAGTGGCGCACCCCTGCCTCTTCCCCCTATGCGGCCACCCTGGACACCCTGGAGTCCCCCTACTCCCTGGTCAATCCGGCCATGTCCCCGACCACGCCCGCCATGAGGAGGACGCCCAGCTGAGGCGCCCCTCACCTTTGGTGGCCTCCCAACCATGGCACAGATGTAGTAGTGCCGGCACAGATGGTGTAGTGCCAATGGGAGGTGTACACCACAATTGACCTGGGTAATTGGGGTGAAGGGGGTGGGATGCAAGATGTTAACAGCCCCCCTGCACCTGCAAGGCTGTATGTGACCCCAGTGATGTAGTGACAGGTCATGCAACGCTCAGGTACCCCAAAACTGCAGTAAAACCGTGCATGCAACCCTGCAGCCTACGTGCGTAGAATCAACCTCCCGCAGTACACGGTGGCACCCAGTAACACGAAAAAAGCGTACGCGTGGGACACGCAGGCTACTATGACCTCGAAAATGGGTGCGATACACAGGGGCACCCGCGGTGGGAAAAATAGCATGCGCGACTCACCGTCTGACTAGCGCGATGCAGAAAAACATGCGTAGCCAATACCCCCGCCAAAAGAAGAGATACGTCCTTGATAGCTGTGAAGTTTTGATGGTGCGCGAAACAACACGAAGCAGGAACACACGTCGGTCTCCACGAAAGGCATGTACAGCGAACTGCTGGCCCTGCTCACCTTTAACCCGGGCTGAGGGAAACGCCTGCACGCGTCACGTCACTTGCGTGCGTATGCCCTTTCCTCGGATTACACGCATTCACACACGGATGTGCAGTTTTTTCACGCATGCTGAACCACTATGCCCACGTCAGGAGGGAAACGCCCGTACGCGTAACGTCACAGAAGCACTTACGCGTTAAGGGCCTTTGGTCCAATGAAATCGCGTACGTGTGCTGACCCGCTTACGCGCTAAGGGCATTTACTCCAATTACACGCTGACGTGCAATTTTTTTACGTGCCAAATCACTCCGTATCAAGCTGGCCATGCAACAACACACCGAAGACCACGCCCCATACCCAGAATTCCGAATGACTGCCCCCCAGAGCCCTGAGCACGCTCCCACCTGCCATCTGCTGCTGCCTGCCTACCTGCTGCCCACGTGCCCTGCTATTTGGTGCCTGCACGTCAGCCAGGGTTCCAGTTGCTGTGTCCACCCCTGCTGGAACAGAAGACTCCCGACTGGGATACCATCGCTCCACAGCCCAGCCCCAGGACCCAGTTGCCCACCCACACCTGCCTTGGGGGTCGCCATGTCGGGGCAAACACCATCTGAGACCACTGGCGACCCCCAGCCAGAGAGGCAGAGGGCCACCAGCTTCAGTGTGAAGGAAGTTGGTGTCCTGGTGGAGCATGTCCTGGGGCATTTTAATGCCCTCTTTGGAACATCACGCACCAACAAGGAAGGACGGGAGAGGATCTGGGACGACGTAGTGGTTGCCATCAACGCGGAGGGGGTGGCAACCCGCGACATCAAGCACGTCAAGAAGCGCTGGGAATACTTGAGGTCCAGGACCCTCTACAAGGCGCGGCACCTCGCGGAGGGGGGACGGGTCAGCATGAGTGACATCCAGATGAGGGTCCTGGAACGCGTAGGCCCAGCGCTCCATGCCCAGATCCTGCGGAGGAAGACCCGTCTGGAGTTGAGCTGTAAGTGGCCAAGCATTGGTGTGTGAGACAGGGCATTTTGCAGTGTGCTGGTAGTCTGATACTTGCCTGTATGTGTGACATACGCCATGTATGGATGTGTGTGTGCAGGGACATCATGGTCATGCATGTGAGACCAGTAATGTGTGAACCACATGGTTGGTGCATGAGTTACAATGCAACATGGGTAGCTGTATGGCAAATGCACACATGAAAGCATGTCAGTGTCTGTTCTTGCACATGGTGGGGGTGTGAGGGATGGGTGCTGCTGTCATGTACATGTATGGTGCACATGTGTGTGTGTCTGAGAAGTGTGTGTGACTTCGGTACACCATGGATTCATGACACGTCTGTGATGGTGTGTACATTCACTCATGCAGTGCGGTCACCATTGTATGCACTGTGTCTATCCACTGTGTCTGTGGTGTGCAAGGCATGATGCATGACCCTCCGGTGATGTGTGTGCATGCGATCAGTGTGAGCATTGATGCATGTGAGTTTGAAGGCAAGATTTTGGTTAGTAGAGGCCCTTGTACATGGATGCTGATGTTGATTGCAGGCGCCATGCCTGTTCATGCATGTGTGTTGCGTGCATTCACCCATGTGTTGTGGAGGGACAGGATGGAAGTGACGTTAGACACTGCAACTCATGTGTTATTGCTTCCTTTCTAGGGGAATGTTGTACTGTACCCTGATGCTTGTGTTCTATGTCTCCCTCTACGCAGCGTCAAGTGAAGAAGAGGGTGGAGACGGCACTGTGCAGCCAAGCGGCGGGGATGCCTCCACCGGGCGGCGACGCAAGGCCCAGCCACCCTCCCAGGACTTGCCATCATCCCGGAGCAAGGGGGCTGGTGCCGCGTCTGCTACTACGGCTTTGGCGGAAGGGCCGGGTGAGCCCCCACAGGGGCTTGCAATGGTGGAAGACGGTACAGAGACATCCAGGTTGGTGGTCTCCACAGAGGAGGAGGAGCCCGCTACTGAGCCGCACATGGGGCCTGGTGGGGGTAGTACCACTGGTGCAAGTGGTGCAGTCCAGGGCTAGGGTCAGGAGGCAGCACAGGTCACCGCGGAGGGGCCTGTGCATGTCCCTGTCCTTGACCCTGTGACTGCACCACCATGCACCAGCAGGGATGCCCCGTCCCAGGCCCGTCCGCAGGTAGGGGAGAGTGCCATGTCATCTGCCTCTCCACTACCTGCCGACGAGGGGTCCCATGAACATATGGGCTCCCTCCTGATTGGTGTCGCGTTGCGCACGCGTGACATTCGTGATGACTGGGCAGAGAATGCACGCCATCACAAAGAGCAGCGTCGCGACGTGGGACTGTTGGGAGGGGCCCTGGTTGGTGGGTTCCTACATGTGACGCGCACTCTGGCGGACCTCTCCTCCTCTGTGGAGACTATGCGCCAGTCGTTCTCCCTGCCGTCTTCTGGCCCAGATTCCACCAGGGCCCTCTGTGGACCTGGCCTGACCAACACAGCCAGCTTGGTGGAGATCCCCTCCCTGCCACAGTCAGGAGTCGCTGGTCCAGCAGGGGTGGACACCACAACTGGAGACCAGTTGATGGAGGATGTGCAGGCATCATCGGACAGGGCACATGGACAGCAGCAGCAGGAGCAGGCTCTAGGTGGGAGCAATGATGGCTCGGGGCCATCGACATCACAGGGGCAGGCATAGGCCAGAGGGCAGGAGGACCCTGGAATGGATGTGTCTTCCGTGTGGCTGCGGTTGGGCCAGCGTATAGGTGCGGAGCGGCGGCGGGCGGAAGAGGCACGGCTCACCATGGTCAGGGCGGAGTTCTCCATGCGTCGGGCGTTGAGGCGGGCAGGGTGCGTCGAGGCGACTCGCAGGGAGTTAGAACAGGCCATGAGGGCCTCCCTGTGAGACCTCGGGGCCAGGACAGAGGCCCGCCTCCAGCAAATAGACATGGAGTTCGATGATGCCCTGGCCGAAAACATCAATGAGTGAGCCGCAGGACTTGCCCGTCGCCATTGTAAATAGTTTATAGTGTTAGGTTTGCTTTTTTTTATTTTGGGGCTTTTGGACTATGCCCCAAACTTTTGTAAATAGTATATTCGTTAAGTAGGTTATTAGATAGGTTTCATTTGTTTCGTTGGGCTCATGGACCCTTGAAAATTGTATTGTACATAGTTGGACGTTGGATTTATTTGGACATTTTAATTTAATTTCACCATGGATCAATGGATTTACCTTTTTGTGTTTCATTTGGATTTCGTTTGGTGGACAGAGAGTTTTGGCCATTTTTCTTTTGGATTACTTTGATTTCTTTGAGGATTTTTTTTTTTCATTATTTGGACATGCAGTTCATTTCATGTTTGCCATTATTTTATGCTTTAAGTACTTTCAATTGGTTTTCATGTTAATACATTTTGATCTTTTACTTCAATGTGTGTGATTCACTCATTGGGTTCATACATGTTGACATGTGGGTTTACTCAATCAATGGCAACCTGTGTGTGTGTGTGTGTGTGTGACAGACATGTGTTGATGTACATAGTTGACTTTTGGTTTGTGTCATGAGATGGGCATGTCACTGCTGGATGGGTGAGTGGGTGGGGGACATGAGTGGGATATGAGTGGGGGCCTGCTGGCAGGCGCCCCTCACTGCTGGGGGGTCGGGGGGCAGGGGGACATGAGTGGGGGCCTGCTGGCAGGTGGCCCTCACTGCTGGGGGGTGGGGATGCAGGGGGACATGAGTGGGGGCCTGCTGGCAGGTGCCTCTCACTGCTGGGGGGTGGGGGTGCAGGGGGACATGTGTGGGACATGAGTGGGGACCTGCTGGCAGGCGCCCCTCACTGCTGGGGGGTCGGGGGGCAGGGGGACATGAGTGGGGGCCTGCTGGCAGGTGCCCCTCACTGCTGGGGGGTGGGGGTGCAGGGGGACATGTGTGGGACATGCGTGGGGACCTGCTGGCAGGTGCCCCTCACTGCTGGGGGGTGGGGGTGCAGGGGGACATGTGTGGGGGCCTGCTGGCAGGTGCCCCTCACTGCTGGGGGGTGGGTGTGCAGGGGGACATGAGTTGGTGATCATATTGCAAGGTGACATGTGGCTTGGCTGGGGGGCATGCCCATGGTGGATGGGCTGCCTGCGGGACATGACCAGGGGTGCAGGGTAGTCCCCTGTGGTGTGGGCTGCCTGCAGGGGCCGTGAAGGGGGTAGAGGGGACACCTGGGAGGACCCACACTGCCAATTCACCTGTAGGACTCCCCGCGCACCACACTGGATACAGTACCCCGCTCTGACAGCAAAATCGTGTGTGAAACTTCCCCCGAACCCCAGTAATACACGTACCCCGCTCGCACAGGGCCAATCGCGTGTGTAACTTCCCGCGAACCCCAGTAATACACATACCCTGCTCGCACAGGCCCTTTCGCGTGTGAAACTTCCCACGGACCCCAGTAATACACGTACCCCAATTGCACAGGGCCAATCGCATGTGAACCTTCCCACGAACCCCAGTAATACACGTACCCCGCTTGCACAGGCCCTTTCGCGCGTGAAACTTCCCACAAACCCCAGTAATACACGTACCCCACTCGCACAGGGCCAATCGCGTGTGAAACTTCCCGCAAACCCCAGTAATACACGTACCCCACTCGCACAGGGCCAATCGCGTGTGAAACTTCCCGCGAACCCCAGTAATACACGTACCCCACTCGCACAGGCCCTTTCGCATGTGAAACTTCCCACAAACCCCAGTAATACACGTACCCCACTCGCACAGGGCCAATCACGTGTGAAACTTCCCGCGAACCCCAGTAATACACGTACCCCACTTGCACAGGGCCAATCGCGTGTGAAACTTCCCGCAAACCCCAGTAATACACGTACCCCACTCGCACAGGGCCAATCACGTGTGAAACTTCCCGCGAACCCCAGTAATACACGTACCCCACTTGCACAGGGCCAATCGCGTGTGAAACTTCCCGCAAACCCCAGTAATACACGTACCCCACTCGCACAGGGCCAATCACGTGTGAAACTTCCCGCGAACCCCAGTAATACACGTACCCCACTTGCACAGGCCCTTTCGCGTGTGAAACTTCCCGTGAACCCCAGTAATACACGTTCCCCGCTTGCCGTGTGCTGTGTGGCGGCCATGTATACTGGTACAGGATTAGTGCAGCCCTTTGCGCTGGATTGGGGATTTTGACGGCTTTTCCCTGTGCAAGGGGCGTTCTTGGGGGCGTATCTGGCACTGCTGCAGGGTCGCTGCGCCACTGTGTGCCATGGCTGGTTTTGGTAGCTAAAATCCATGAATACGCTGTGCGCGGAAATGGATTTTAGCGCAAGCGGCTGGCACAGACAATCGCATGCACACACTGTGCGCCGGCCGCGTGCGCCACTTGTGCGCTAAATTCTATGAATTACCCCCCAAATGTCATTGGACCGCAGCCAGTTCATGGTATTGCATCTAAAGCTGAGGAAGGATTGGTCAGCTCTGAGAGAAAGTGGTAGTGCATTCCAGGACTGGGCGGCTTTCACTGGAAAGCTGATTCCTCCAGAATTTTTTTTTTTGCTTGAATCTGGGATGTTCAGACAGCAGGCTTTAGCCGCTCTCATGGGGCGGGTGGAAGATTTTCTTACAATTCTTTCCGTTAGGTACAGGGGTGCTGCATTGTTTAGGCACTTGAAAGTAAGGGAGACTGTTTTAAGCAAAATTCTGTCATTTATCTTCAGCCAGTGGTGTGCTCTTCTGATTTTTTAAACATGTTCTCTATTAGGTATATTTAGAGCAATTCTTAGCACATTGCTCTGTAGGATTTGGATTTTGTCTAGGATATACTTGTTGGCACCTAGGTATAAGGCGTTACAATAATCCAATTTTGAGAGTATTAGTGCGTTGGCAAGGATAATGCAGCTGGCCTTGGATAAAAATGGCCTACAGGCCCTGATTAACTTGCATGTGTAGGCAGATGAAGATGTCATGGAATTTACCTGTTTACTAAGGGTTAGAGTAGAATCAAGGTAAAAGCCTAAAGTTTCCACTTCTTTACTTACCTTGATTATGTTTCCATCTATGTTGAAGGCAGAGTAGTTGGAGTTCAATTCTTTAGGTTGGCCGATGATCAAAGAATCAGGATCTCTGTTTTGTCGTCATTCAAGCAAAGGTCATGGGATGCCATCCATGCCTAAATGAGGAGATAGATTTTTTATCTACCAAAGCCCTGTTCTTGTCATAATTGCCTGAAAGGGGAATGAGGATCTGGGTGTCATCTGCATAGTTAATGTAGGTGACACCCAGCCTGTCCAATTTTTCAAACAAAGACTTTGTAAATATATTGTACATGGTCGGCGATACACAAAATCCTTGTGGAATGCTGCATGTCGTCTGGATAGGGTCTGCAGATGCTGATGGGGAGAAAACTCTCATTGTTCTGTTATTTAAGAAGGATTGGACCCATTCTATTTCGTCTCTCGAGAAGTGGGCAGCCGAGGCTAGGTGTTTACACAAGACTTCGTGGTCCAAGTCGAAGGCGGCCAACAGGTCGAGGAGGAGTAGCATGGCGGTTTTCCCTTTGTCCTTGAGCTCATTGATTTGAGTTTTTAGGTCGATTAATGCTGTTTCCGTGCCATGTTGTGGCCTGAAACCTGATTGGCAGGAACCTAGAAAATGATTGGCCTCAAGTTAATTCTGTATTTGCAGGTACGCTACTTTTTCAATAATTTTGAGAAGGAAGAGTACCGTGGTAATAGGCCTGTAATTAGTTGGGATGGAAGGGTCCTGCGTCTGTTTTTTTAGCAGTGGTAGAACCCGGAACTCTTTTAGGTTGCTTGGGACACAATTAGTTGCGATGGATGTGCTAATTAATTTCGAGATGAATAGTGCTAGGTCTCTCGCTGCCTCTTTGATTATTTGGGCGGGACAGTTGTCGCCCTGGCAGTTAGAAGGTTTCAATGATGAGATGATCTTTTCTGTTTCATGGATGGAGATTTTAGAAAATCTGAATGGTTCTAGGGTGCTGGAAGATTCAATTGGGATGGTCGATGGCGACTCATGGTTTGGGCAGGGTGGCTTTTTTATTCGCAATGTTGTTTTGGAGTAGTGTTAATTTGTTGGCTAAAGCATTCTGTATGCTTGTGCACCATGGTTTATCCTTGGGCACATTGTCTGTGGGCGGAATGGTGGATTCAATTTCTCGTAGGATCATAAATAGTTCCTTGGAACTGGCATTGGTAATTCTTTCATTATAGAGGTTTGTTTTTGTACGAATTATTTCCTTTTTGTAGTTATTTGCAAAGTCTGTCAAGTGCCGCTTATTTTCTTCTGAAGGGGTGTGGCGCCATAAGGTTTCTAGTTTTCTTCTAAAGCCTTTGACATGGTATTATTATATGCTTCGACCAGGAGGTTAGGGTCAGAGGCACTTGGGGGTGTGTTGAGCGAAGGTGGGATATGTGGTAGTAGTCTATCCAATGTGATCTTTTTTTTACTCCTAGTAGGAAGGGGAGGTGCCATGACATTATCTCTGGACAGTTGTCTGGAAGTTGCTAGGGTGAAGGCAATCAGGTGGTGGTTGGTCCACAATTGTGGGGTTACCCTGGTAATGGAAGTGTCACAGTTCTGGTCAGCACCCAGTCTAAGGTCCTTCCTTTGACATGGGTCGGTGAGGATACTCTTTGGGTTAGTCCTTGTTCTAGGAGTATATTGGCTACTGCCTGGGCATTTTTGTCCATAGGATCGTTAAATTCCGAGGTTAAAGTCACCCAGTAGTAATATTTGTGAGGATTCTTTGGTGTTATTAGCCAAGATACTAGATATATCCTCCTCAAAGGTGCCGATAGGGCACAGAGGTCTGTATAGCAGGTAAATGGTTAGAGTACGGCAGTTGGATATTGGAAGCTTGGCACTGAGCAATTTGCAGGATTTGATGGGGGAGATGGCGTGAGTCTTATGGCAAGGTCAGCTTTAGCTATTGTAGTGATACACGAAATTGCAACCTTGCCAATCAGGGCTTTAGATGACAGCATTAGCCGCTGAAAGCCAATAGTGTATTCAAAGTATGTGCTAAAAATGCTGACAGTAGTCTGTTGTAGCACTTCCATTATGCAGTAGTGAGCTACAAGGAATATGCAGGCCTAGTATGAAATAGGTCACATTATGCATTGTTGATAGACAGGCAGGGAGAGGGCCCCTAGCTCTGTAGCTAATAGGTATTTTTGGAGTGTTTGGAACATCATGGCACCTATATAGCGCTTAGATAACCAGTCTTAAGCGCTATAAACACTAAGCTATGAGTGCATGCCTTTTAGAGCTTGCAGATGGGGTTAATACATCCCTGCTTCCCTTAGAATATTCAGCCTCACTAACGGTAGCCCTGGCTCCAAGCTAATCTTCCTTTTCTCTGGGAAGGTACTGATAAGACATTCCTCAGCCTTCGCAGATGGGAACCAGGGAGGGGTAGGAGTGAGCAGGGAGCCTCTCAGAGAGAGTTGGGTTTTTTCCATGAGCCAGTTGCACAGGGAAAGTTCTGGAACTGTGCGTCATGGTGACTGACAGCACGAGATTATAAAATATCCATGCACACATGACTCGGTGGGAGATCGTCCTGTGGACTTGATTCATGCACGGTCAAGTGCCCGGAATTGGCTCTGACGGTGTCCTCCAGCATTGTTTTTCTGAGCGGGGCTTGTTTTTACAGCTAGCTTATGAAAAGCCAAGGTCTCCCAGTGCTGATTAAAGGGACGTAAGACTGTGTTTCTCTATGTTTCTCTATATTTCTCTATGTTTCTCTATGTTTATCTAAGTTCCATGTTTCACTATATTTTGCATTGTTCTAAGTTTATGCTTTGTAATATTCTTTAACTTGAATCCCAAATGTATATGAAATTCACTGCTTAGAATAAATATGCTAAAACTTTGAGGGTGTCATTTGTCACTAGCATGAGATCACTGCTCAGCACAATAGAACCTGTATTTTGGGCTGAATTGGGTATTTTTGCTCTCAAAGGGCTGGCCCCGAGGAAGATTTTGCCCATATCAAGACATTTGGTGGCAGCTTTGTGGGATTTGTGAAGAGCAGTGCCATGCTGTGACATGACAAATTGTGTGAGAGAACACAGTGTAGAGTGGGGAGCAGGATGTCGCATTCCCTTGGTGGTCTCACTGCAGCTCTGAGACTTCAAAAGGCAGCAATGTTGTGTCGGCTTGCCGTGGCCGATAGCTTGTGTGGTTAAGACTCCCTTCAGTAAATCAGTCGTGACTGACTTATTGCTTGGGATGGAGCCAGGGAGTACAAGGCGATAAACGAGCGGGAAATGGCTTTGTTTAAAGCACTCCGATGAATGGTCAAGAAAGATGTATGCTCAATTAGAAAAGAATTTTATCATGCGGTTTCCCCAGTTTAAAGTTGTAATTTGGAATGCATAGTGAGACGGAGTTCTCATCTCTATTCTGTCATGAGGGCAGGGAAAAATAATTGCAAGGATTTGACATGCAAATTGTGAATAGTGATTTAACCATTGACTCAGCCCCAGTGTGCTAGCGAGTGGGGGCTGTAATGTTCGGAGGCGAAGGTTCGCTTTTTTGATGTATGCTTTTGAGTGTTGGCATTCCTGAATAATGAGGGGAATAAGCCATGCTTAGGAGAAAGAGTAACATCTGTGCTGAGAGCCTAAAGGGTTTGTGTTTTTCTTTTGGCAACTGTAAAATTCCATGTGCTGGTGGTGGCGAATTCTGTTTGAAAGGAAACACATTAAAATGGTTATATTGCATTTTAAGCTGTGCCATGCTTTTAATGGGTGAGAGACTCACTTAAAAAAAAAGTGAGTGAATGTTATTTGGATTTTCGATTTTTGTGTATTGATTTGAATTTGCAGAATCAGTTTGCAATGGTTTGGGGGGAAAAACAATTTATATTTTTCTAAATTGCCCCTGGAGTATTTTTGACTGTCCCCATGCTATGCCATGGATTTGTGCTGTTGCCTTATAAGTGATGTATGATTTAGAAATAGTAACCTGTTGACTGTGATACATGATGAAAAAATGTTGTTGACACATTAAACAGCCCACAAGCAATATAGAGTGTGGGTTGCTCTTGCAGGAAAACGTGCAGGGAGCTGCACTAAACATTGGCATTTTTTATTTTTTAAATGCACTGAAATGAGTGGTTATAGTTTGGCAATGGTACAACAGAATGAAACATCTGTGTGTGATAAGATAGCACAAAGATTTAGTGGGTTGTGAGTTCTCTTGAAAGATCGCACATTACAAGAAAAGAAAACGTATGCTTTTAAATGGGACATTAATCAGGTTAAAACAGGCAAAAAAAAGACGCTTTGACATTTTGCAAAATTACATGGAGTAGAATCTGATGACAAGAGAAAGTGCCGCTTTTGAAAACAAGAGTCTTGCTGTGTGTGCAGAGCTTGTGCCTTGAAGCTGTTTTGGGCGAGGTGCGCGAAAGGAAGGCAAACAAAAGCAGAATACTGCACTTCTGTTGAGTGAAATGATGCTTTTCTGAGTTACAAAAGCAGAAACAGTACAAGAAAGAGTTAATCTGGATGAACTGTCTGAAACGAGTGCTTTCCATTGAAGCCGCCACAGTGTAAGAATTATAGGCAAAAGAGATAAGCTGCGTGCTCATGGCGCTGCCAGGTGCACACGAAAGATAAACAATGCCTGCATTCCTGAGGAAGGAGGTGCAAAGACAGAGAGCTGTTCAGAAGTAAAGAATTTGCCCAGTGACACTGTGGTGGGAAACAAAGGCTTCATGCAGGATGGCAGACGGGCACATCACATCTGAACATTTACCTATGCATCTGTGAATGGGCCAAGAAAAGACAGCTGCCCATTCCAACAGACATTACTGTGCAAACCACATTCCCATGTGATGTGATGTGATGTGAAGTGAAACGCTATTGCTGTGCAAGCTGCATTCCAATGCTCCATGTGATGTGAACTGAAGTAAAGCGCTGTGCACTGGAGAAGAAACCTCTAGGCGCTTTGAGAAGAGAAAATACACATCTGGCAAACTGCAAGCTACATTGCCAGGGATGGAGTAACTGACAAAGACATTATGGCATTCCAGATGGAAGCAAAACTGACAAAAGTGCTTAGCCGTTTTGCAAGAGACAACATGCAGAGCGGGGCTTTGAAGTACAACATGAACACTGCACATTAGCCATGATCCAGAAGCCACACGGCTTAGTGCAAGAATGAATGATTTGTTGAAGCAACAAAAGAAACTGACTTAGACTGTTGCACTCAAAGGGGTAGTCCAGGAAACAGCAAACACCCTTTGAAAAAATGACAAGTGAAAAAACCAGAGGCCTGAAAGACACTGCCTGTATGGAAATAAACAGCTGCTTGTACCACTGTAAGCGGTATTGGACTGAAAGACTTTACCTTTGAAAAATGGAGTGATGCCAGCAGGGCAAACTAAATCAAGATCATGAGACACTGGAAGCAAGTTGGCGCCTGGCATTTGTGATCGCTTTGGTGAAAAAAGAAAAGCATTGTGCGACCTGGGTACTTATTATATGGCTTTGTAAAAGCACAGATCAGTCTGAGGTACCATTGACCAACTATGATCGCATTGCACACATGAGTTTGTGATTAGGCAGTTACACCCCGTATGGTTGAGTGTAAATAAGACCCCAGAAACATGCAGAAGGGTGATAAATAATTGCAGTAGCAATGACAAAGTGTGTAGTTACCTGATGAGACTTTTTTGAAGATAGGGGTGGTATTATGGGAAGGGGTGGATAACGCTGATATTGAAGTTTTGATGACATCCTAACATGAAGAATAATGATATTGAACTTTTGATGAAATCCTAACATTTCTGTTTGTATTTTGCCTAGGCAAATAACCAAGAAATAGATTGGGGGGTAGACGTGTGCAAATGCCGGGTGACACTGATCAAGGAAACAGACGCATTCTCAGAGAAAGCGAGCCACTGCGACATGCTATTTCAACTTTAAACGTGCCCTGCACCGCACTCAATGCTGCAACCTGCGAAAAGTGTCCAACAGAGTAATAACTTTTGATGAACTGGCACGGTGCAGACTTGGCTAATTATCAAATATTTGATGCTACACATTCAAATGATTCAGTTGCTGGAAATAACTTAATTGACATGACTTGCCCTTTCTTGTTTAAAGGACTATGGACAATGAATTGTGGACTGTAACATCAGGCACCACAAACAGCTGTGTGACACAGCAATTGAATGCTAACACATTGAAAAATGGTTTTTAAATGCACTGTTGAGATGAATCTGAAAAAACGAAATGGTTTTACTCTTCCAACTGAATTGCTTTAACCAGAGATGTTTTGCTTTTTGCTTTGAAAAAAAAAAAACTTCTACGTTACACGTAGGCAGGAGAATGATTTATGAATTGTTGGGGCAGCAGAATTATGCAAGCAGGAGCGTAATTTATTTTGAGATAAGATGAGTGCGCACATCAAAGTCACCTGTGCGTAGGTTAAGATTCTTAATTGAAGTAATGCTGCCAAGTGTGTGAGCTATAATTTGAAATGGTAATCTTTGAAACACTGGATACTTTTACAGCCAGCTTAAGGCAGGTAAATGAAACCATGACTGACTTGATGTTTGATTTTATGACACAGAGTGTGACACGGTCCACATGGAATTGCTAGTGTACTGGCCTGGCACATTGTCGGGCATCTTTTGTCACTGAATGGATACGATTTGTTTAATTTGTCTAATGTGATGTTTTTCTGACCAAGAACTGCAGCGAGTGTTCTCGCCAAGATTTTATGGACTATAACTTGACTAATGCATTTTACCATGATGTGATGAAACAGCCACTGCCGGATAGTAGTATGGTGTTTGTGGCTAAAACTAATATTGTATATGGTAGATATCCCACTTGAAGAAGGGTATTCTCCAAGTCACAATAGGTAGATACTGTGAACCTGTTAGATTTTCCAGTAGTAAGACAACATGTAAATTGTAGACTGGTAATGCACACCTTCATTATTACAGTGATACACTTAGACATAGATTTACCATGAGGCAATGTTTCCTTAGTACTACCAAGCTGCTACAAATGGAGTCCATTTCTATGGCCCATCACTAGAGTGCGCGTAGCTAGGGAGCTAGATTCATTAATTGCAGGAGCTTTATATGCTTGTGACATAGAAACTGTGCACAATAAGCTAGCCACTATGGGTTCTGATGCCAGCTCTGCTATAGAACTTCTGGCCTAGTGGGGCCCATTGATACGCCCAACACTGCTACAAGTATTGACAGCCAACTGAAGATGGCAGAATTTTAGATATGAAGACATTCTTTCTGCCATAGGGCAGGTCAACAAGACTGCTAAATACACACGATGCATTGTATGGCAAACATTGTTTGATCAGCAGGTGTTGGCTTTTTACTGGGTGGGGGCGACCATCCTCCACACACTGGCACGCAGAGCTACAGTTACCAGCATACATATGAATCAAATTGCTTGCTTTTGATTGCATGAATAACACATGCCATGCTTGATGTAAATTAGTAGAATTGTTTTTATTTAGATAACCTGGTGCCCATGGGTTCACCTTGTTCACGAAATTAGATGGTTTCTGGTTGGGTTCCACCTACCTGGGGGAAGTGTCTAGTCACACAGCCCATAGTCACGCTTGAATGCCCTGGGATCAGGGGGAGGTAGGCCCTTAGAGTGAAAGGCTGCCAGGTTTTAGAATTGGTAACCATACATAAATGCAATAGTGCATTGTAGATTAGACTACACTGGATTGCCTTGACATTTTAACTGCATGCTGCTTTTTAACTGACAATCAGTTATACAAAATTGATTTAGGTATTTTTGTGTAGGCCAGGTTTTGGCTAGAGTAAATGTCCATGTTCACTTTGTGTAGGTATTTTTGTGTAGGCCAGGTTTTGGCAAGGGTATATGTCACTGTTCACTTTGTGTACATTTTTGTTTAGGTAGTGTTTTACCTTGCATGCCACGCTAACTAACCGCTAGAAGATAGTTTGCTTAAACCTCTTGCAAAGCCCCAAGGTCTTTATCACTGCACTAAATACTATATTGATAGGTATTAGTCAGCATTTGTCGCACAAACGTTGAATAGGGGTGGAATGTAGTGATACACGAAATTGCAACCTTGCCAATCAGGGCTTTAGATGACAGCATTAGCCGCTGAAAGCCAATAGTGTATTCAAAGTATGTGCTAAAAATGCTGACAGTAGTCTGTTGTAGCACTTCCATTATGCAGTAGTGAGCTACAAGGAATATGCAGGCCTAGTATGAAATAGGTCACATTATGCATTGTTGATAGACAGGCAGGGAGAGGGCCCCTAGCTCTGTAGCTAATAGGTATTTTTGGAGTGTTTGGAACATCATGGCACCTATATAGCGCTTAGATAACCAGTCTTAAGCGCTATAAACACTAAGCTATGAGTGCATGCCTTTTAGAGCTTGCAGATGGGGTTAATACATCCCTGCTTCCCTTAGAATATTCAGCCTCACTAACGATAGCCCTGGCTCCAAGCTAATCTTCCTTTTCTCTGGGAAGGTACTGATAAGACATTCCTCAGCCTTCGCAGATGGGAACCAGGGAGGGGTAGGAGTGAGCAGGGAGCCTCTCAGAGAGAGTTGGGTTTTTTCCATGAGCCAGTTGCACAGGGAAAGTTCTGGAACTGTGCGTCATGGTGACTGACAGCACGAGATTATAAAATATCCATGCACACATGACTCGGTGGGAGATCGTCCTGTGGACTTGATTCATGCACGGTCAAGTGCCCGGAATTGGCTCTGACGGTGTCCTCCAGCATTGTTTTTCTGAGCGGGGCTTGTTTTTACAGCTAGCTTATGAAAAGCCAAGGTCTCCCAGTGCTGATTAAAGGGACGTAAGACTGTGTTTCTCTATGTTTCTCTATATTTCTCTATGTTTCTCTATGTTTATCTAAGTTCCATGTTTCACTATATTTTGCATTGTTCTAAGTTTATGCTTTGTAATATTCTTTAACTTGAATCCCAAATGTATATGAAATTCACTGCTTAGAATAAATATGCTAAAACTTTGAGGGTGTCATTTGTCACTAGCATGAGATCACTGCTCAGCACAATAGAACCTGTATTTTGGGCTGAATTGGGTATTTTTGCTCTCAAAGGGCTGGCCCCGAGGAAGATTTTGCCCATATCAAGACAGCTATGAGGGCTAATCCGTCTCCTTTAGCATTAGTTCTATCTGCTCTGAGTAGTTGGTAATTATCGGGTTTTGCTAACGTAAGGGCTGGGCCAGCTGCATCGTGCAGCCATGACTCTGACAGCTAAGATGTCGAGGTCCTCCGTGAAGATCAAGTCTGCTATTTCTGTGGCATGTGCCACTAGCGATCTAGCATTAATCATAGCTCCAGAAATCGTGGTCATGTTTTTGGGATCCTGTGATCTAGTGAGGAGAGGATTGGGTGGAGTGGTTTTAGTTTTAGTCTTGTGGGTAGGGTGTGACACAGAGTTCAAAGTTCTAGACGTGGTCTCAGTAACTGGGCTCAATGAAGATTCGAGCCCAGGGGTATTTTTGTTGTAATTAAGTTGGGATGTCGAATTCTTACTACTCCGAGGCTCATAGCGGTGAGGTAGTCTAGCCCGGAGTCTGTTAGTTCTGGCGGATGGAGGGCATGGTGCGCACCAGGTGTAGGTCATAGTAGAGACTATGAGCTGCAGGATAGTTATTACTAAAATGAGAGATGGTAGGGACAACTGGATATACTTAGGGAGCATAATTTAAAAAATAATGTCACCTAGTGCTCTTCTACATTATCTCAAATTAAAAATGTAGCGCATTGATGCCTGTAATGGGAAGCTCACTTTAAATATAAACAGTCCCTTATGCTGATGTAATAAGCATGTCTGTATTCTTTCAAATAACTTCAAACGGAAATAAGTCACTTTTTTAGCTGCTTGGGTATGTTTGACTGAAAAGAAATTGGTTGTGGGAAATGGATCGAACGGCCAGGTACGTCATTTCACCAAAATGCCAGGGGTAGCGGAAGTGACATCACATAACCCTTGGCCTCTGATGACATCACAGGAAGTGATGTCATTTGACCCCACCCCGAAGTGACATCACAGGAAGCGATAGAACACAATCTTTCACCGCTTGGCAAAACAGAAAGTGGCATCACATAACATTAACTACGAAAAATATGGTTACGATATTACTGTAAAGTGATATACATTTCATACAAGAATGGATCACCATATGTATAGTTAATATCAGTGCGTATAGGCCCGTATTACCAAATCACTGTGAATGCAATCAGGCGTCCAAGGCCAGACGATAATGATGTGTTATTATATAGCACTTAAGCTTAAGCGCCCCATATAAAACAAAACTACATACAATATCACCCAACCTGTGTTGGTACTCATTTATCAACCTCAGTAGGATGAAAGGTTGAATTGACCTTGCTGGGAGTCGAACCTGCAACCTGCAGATCACACATACATTGCAGCAGCCGGCAATCAACCCACTGAGCTATTTTACCGGTTATAGCTATCAGAAAACTAGCCACTCCAGAAAAAAAGCCACATGCTGATGGCCACAGTCCATGAGCCTGAATGTAAAAAAAAAGAACAAAAAAATAAGAAAAACTTTTTTTTCTGATTTCTTTTTAGGGGTATCAAGGGAGACCACAGGGGTAGCAAGGGAGACCCCTAAATGACGTCCATGTGTACGGCACAGCTTTGTAGTATTAAAAAAAAAACACACCACCCCCCATTCCCCACTTACCTGTTATCTCGCCACCTGGACCACTTCAGCCTGCGACGACTGATCCGTTCCTCCAACACGGGATCCTATCCGATGCCGCATGGTCCCTTTTTCTTAATTTTTTTTTTCGGTCCCCCGCCTCCAATATTGAGGAAGCGGGGGACACCCCCGCAACCCCGCAAGGCTAATACATACCGATCCTAGGGAGCGAGGGACAACCCTGCAACCCCCGCTCCACATGTTCGGTATGCATTAGCCTAATCGTTCGGTCTTTTTTTCGATCGAATGATACTGACCAAATTTGGTCATATGTATCATTCGATCAAAAACAACGGAACAATTATGCTAATACCTTTTTTTGCATCGCATTTGTGTTACTTTATGCAGCCATTGGCCTGCAAGGTATACCTGACAACCTGAAGAGCTAATCAAGGCACATAAAAATATACTGAAAGGAAACAGAGTGATTTCCGCTGTGTTGATGTGAAGCATCTGTAAGAGTGGGAAAGCGGGAGCCTTACTTCTATGTAATGCAGCCAGAAAGTCTTAAAGAATATTCTAGCTGGGAGGAGAAGCCAGTACATCTCTCTTAGGATGGGAGAAGTGCAGCCGGTTATCCTGTTTGCTGTCCTGAGTCTTGGCACAGTGTGTCCTGGGCGGTGGCAGCCGGAAGTGGGGCCAGGTGCATAGCTGCAATGCCTGGCAGGAGGCCTCGATGTGGGAGTTTACAAGGGGCTGTGAAATCCTCAGCCGATGGAAGGGTTTTACCGTCCAGTGATGACGCCGCCACAGCGCAGGGGCACGAGAGCCATTATATGTTCATAAGGCCTTGAACCCAAGCAAACATGCGAAGGAAATGGCTGAGCATTTAGACTGGAACCTAAATTCAAGGAGCGCCCTTTGAGCACCCCGAAAGATGATGCTCTGGTGATAACTTGTGGTAAAAGGGAACGTTGACATGTGGAGAATTGACGAGGCCCATTTTCTAAAACTGAAATAGAAACTCAAGTGCACGCCATTTCGCGCAAACGCCCCAATTCTCCCGCCCCAGCTATTTGCTCTTGGTACTCCCATGAGTAACAGCAAAATATGCAGCTTTGCAATCACACGGCAACTGTAACACTTTTAGTAAGTCGTACAACCATGAAGATTTTAACACCTGCTTTTAGACAGTATTTGAGAGTATAATAAACAACAGAATACAGAGATAAACATACAATTGAGTCACTCTTGGTCCTGGAGGTCTCTGCCATGGAGGATTGGCCGTCGGTTTTGAGGTAGTCAAGTGAGCATAGTGCGTGATCCTTAGTCCCGTGAGTGACTGCGGGTTCTAATGTGAGGGGAAGTGGAGGGGCGGCTGTTGACAGCAAGGAGTGCCGCTCTAGGTCCCCAGGAGAGGAAAGGTCTTGGGTTCCTCTGCAGCTGGCCAGGAAACCTGGCCCTGGCAGGCCTTAGTACTTGGCAGGCCTCTGTGCAAACCAGCATCAGCAAAGCTCTTCCTGCCTTGGAAGCCGGGGAGAGGGACAGTATAAAACGTGGGCACCTACAGAGCTGTGCTTTGAACATAAGCCAACAGGCTGGAGAGAGAGGAGGGGTAGGATCCTTGGGGCACTGTCTCATCCACAGCCAGTGCACCGACTCTGGAGTCCCACCCATTCACATTAAACCCAAGTTCCTTGAGCACTGCCTCATCCACAGCCAGTGCATGGACTCTGGAGTCCCACCCATTCACATTAAACCCACGTCCCCCGGGCACCGTCTCATCCACAGCCAGTGCATAGTCCCACCCATTCACATTAAACCCAAGTCCCTCGAGCACTGCCTCATCCACAGCCAGTGCATGGACTCTGGAATCCCACCCATTCACATTAAACCCACGTCCCTCGAGCACCGTCTCATCCACAGCCAGTGCACCGATTCTGGAGTCCCACCCATTCACATTAAACCCAAGTCCCTTGAGCACTGTCTCATCCACAGCCAGTGCACGGACTCTGGAGTCCCACCCATTCACATTAAACCCAAGTCCCTTGAGCACTGCCTCATCCACAGCCAGTGCATGGACTCTGGAGTCCCACCCATTCACATTAAACCCACGTCCCTCGGGCACCGTCTCATCCACAGCCAGTGCATAGTCCCACCCATTCACATTAAACCAAAGTCCCTCGAGCACTGCCTCATCCACAGCCAGTGCATAGTCCCACCCATTCACATTAAACCCAAGTCCCTTGAGCACTGCCTCATCCACAGCCAGTGCATGGACTCTGGAGTCCCACCCATTCACATTAAACCCAAGTCCCTCGAGCACTGTCTCATCCACAGCCAGTGCATGGACTCTGGAATCCCACCCATTCACATTAAACCCACGTCACTCAAGCACCGTCTCATCCACAGCCAGTGCACCGATTCTGGAGTCCCACCCATTCACATTAAACCCAAGTCCCTTGAGCACTGTCTCATCCACAGCCAGTGCACGGACTCTGGAGTCCCACCCATTCACATTAAACCCAAGTCCCTCGAGCACTGTCTCATCCACAGCCAGTGCATGGACTTTGGAGTCCCACCCATTCACATTAAACCCACGTCCCTCGAGCACCGTCTCATCCACAGCCAGTGCATAGTCCCACCCATTCACATTAAACCCAAGTCCCTCGAGCACTGTCTCATCCACAGCCAGTGCATGGACTCTGGAGTCCCACCCATTCACATTAAACCCACGTCCCTCGAGCACCGTCTCATCCACAGCTAGTGCATAGTCCCACCCATTCACATTAAACCCAAGTCCCTCGAGCACTGTCTCATCCACAGCCAGTGCATGGACTCTGGAGTCCCACCCATTCACATTAAACCCACGTCCCTCGAGCACCGTCTCATCCACAGCCAGTGCATAGTCCCACCCATTCACATTAAACCCAAGTCCCTCGAGCACTGTCTCATCCACAGCCAGTGCATGGACTCTGGAGTCCCACCCATTCACATTAAACCCACGTCCCTCGAGCACCGTCTCATCCACAGCCAGTGCACCGATTCTGGAGTCCCACCCATTCACATTAAACCCAAGTCCCTGGAGCACTGTCTCATCCACAGCCAGTGTAGAGACTCTGAAGTCCCACCCATTGACATTAAACCCCAGTCCGTGGAGCACTGTCTCATCCACAGCCAGTGCATGGACTCTGGAGTCCCACCCATTCACATTAAACCCACGTCCCTCGAGCACCGTCTCATCCACAGCCAGTGCATAGTCCCACCCATTCACATTAAACCCAAGTTCCTCGAGCACTGTCTCATCCACAGCCAGTGCATGGACTCTGGAGTCCCACCCATTCACATTAAACCCACGTCCCTTGAGCACCGTCTCATCCACAGCCAGTGCACCGATTCTGGAGTCCCACCCATTCACATTAAACCCAAGTCCCTGGAGCACTATCTCCTCCACAGCCAGTGTAGAGACTCTGAAGTCCCACCCATTGACATTAAACCCCAGTCCGTGGAGCACTGTCTCATCCACAGCCAGTGCACAGACTCTTGAGTTCCACCCATTCAACGTAAGCCCTGCTTGTTGGAGCACACTCTCATCCACAGCCAGTGCACAGACTCTTGAGTTCCACCCATTCAACGTGAGCCCTGCTCGTTGGAGCACTGCCTCATCCACAGCCAGTGCATGGACTCTGGAGTCCCACCCATTCACATTAAACCCACGTCCCTCGAGCACCGTCTCATCCACAGCCAGTGCACCGATTCTGGAGTCCCACCCATTCACATTAAACCCAAGTCCCTCGAGCACTGTCTCATCCACAGCCAGTGCATGGACTCTGGAGTCCCACCCATTCACATTAAACCCACGTCCCTCGAGCACCGTCTCATCCACAGCCAGTGCACCGATTCAGGAGTCCCACCCATTCACATTAAACCCAAGTCCCTTGAGCACTGTCTCATCCACAGCCAGTGCATGGACTCTGGAGTCCCACCCATTCACATTAAACCCAAGTCCCTCGAGCACTGTCTCATCCACAGCCAGTGCATGGACTCTGGAGTCCCACCCATTCACATTAAACCCACGTCCCTCGAGCACCGTCTCATCAACAGCCAGTGCATAGTCCCACCCATTCACATTAAACCCAAGTCCCTCGAGCACTGTCTCATCCACAGCCAGTGCATGGACTCTGGAGTCCCACCCATTCACATTAAACCCACGTCCCTCGAGCACCGTCTCATCCACAGCCAGTGCATAGTCCCACCCATTCACATTAAACCCAAGTCCCTCGAGCCCTTTCTCATCCACAGCCAGTGCATAGTCCCACCCATTGACATTAAACCCCAGTCCGTGGAGCACTGTCTCATCCACAGCCAGTGCATGGACTCTGGAGTCCCACCCATTCACATTAAACCCACGTCCCTCGAGCACCGTCTCATCCACAGCCAGTGCATAGTCCCACCCATTCACATTAAACCCAAGTCCCTCGAGCACTGTCTCATCCACAGCCAGTGCATGGACTCTGGAGTCCCACCCATTCACATTAAACCCACGTCCCTCGAGCACCGTCTCATCCACAGCCAGTGCATAGTCCCACCCATTCACATTAAACCCAAGTCCCTCGAGCACTGTCTCATCCACAGCCAGTGCATGGACTCTGGAGTCCCACCCATTCACATTAAACCCACGTCCCTCGAGCACCGTCTCATCCACAGCCAGTGCACCGATTCTGGAGTCCCACCCATTCACATTAAACCCAAGTCCCTGGAGCACTGTCTCATCCACAGCCAGTGTAGAGACTCTGAAGTCCCACCCATTGACATTAAACCCCAGTCCGTGGAGCACTGTCTCATCCACAGCCAGTGCATGGACTCTGGAGTCCCACCCATTCAGATTAAACCCACGTCCCTCGAGCACCGTCTCATCCACAGCCAGTGCATAGTCCCACCCATTCACATTAAACCCAAGTCCCTCGAGCACTGTCTCATCCACAGCCAGTGCATGGACTCTGGAGTCCCACCCATTCACATTAAACCCACGTCCCTCGAGCACCGTCTCATCCACAGCCAGTGCACCGATTCTGGAGTCCCACCCATTCACATTAAACCCAAGTCCCTGGAGCACTGTCTCATCCACAGCCAGTGTAGAGACTCTGAAGTCCCACCCGTTGACATTAAACCCCAGTCCGTGGAGCACTGTCTCATCCACAGCCAGTGCATGGACTCTGGAGTCCCACCCATTCACATTAAACCCACGTCCCTCGAGCACCGTCTCATCCACAGCCAGTGCATAGTCCCACCCATTCACATTTAACCCAAGTCCCTCGAGCACTGTCTCATCCACAGCCAGTGCATGGACTCTGGAGTCCCACCCATTCACATTAAACCCAAGTCTCTGGAGCACTGTCTCATCCACAGCCAGTGTAGAGACTCTGAAGTCCCACCCATTGACATTAAACCCCAGTCCGTGGAGCACTGTCTCATCCACAGCCAGTGCACAGAATCTTGAGTTCCACCCATTCAACGTAAACCCTGCTCGTTGGAGCACTCTCTCATCCACAGCCAGTGCATGGACTCTGGAGTCCCACCCATTCAACGTAAACCCCGCTCCTTGGAGCACTCTCTCATCCACAGCCAGTGCACAGGCTCTGGGGTCCCACCCATTCACAAAAAACCCAGTCCCTGAAGCACTGTCACGTCCAGTCAGTGCACAGACTCTGGAGTCCGACCCGGTGCTTGTGCCACGTTGTCTATTTACTTTGTAAACATGATTTAACAAACATGTGGAGCTCTTTATTTCTAACCCAGCAGCTCTGGGTGTACCATCGAATACAGCAAAACGTATGTCTGGTTTTCTCGCCTTTGCCAGAGAATTTCCACGGGAATCTTTTTATTTTTTCAACAGACATCCCCACCACCCCTCATGCTGTGGCCTCTTACCAAGCTCCTCTGAACCGTTGCAACAGAAAAAACATAAATTATACATTTTATTGCACATAGCGTTAACCCAAAATCCATGCAGTCTGCGTTTCAAGCATTGCACCCCTTTCATAAAATCTATACTAACGGCTGCTTGCCCTGCGGATTCTACCAACTCCAAAATGAGCCCGGGGATGCTTTGTCTTAAGACAAAAGATACTTCCTCAGACTAGATGCGAAAACGTTGCCCTTGAAAATAACACACCATGTGCTACATGAGCTGCTGTGATTGCAGGCATGACGCAGAACCACCTTTGAAAGTTACAATGCCCAATGTCATGTCTTTATTATGACATGGTAACAAAAAGATTCACTGTGATTTGTAGGAATGGTGTATCCATATTGTATAAAAGTTGGTGGGGGAGGGGAGGAAGAGTACACGATTTTGAGAGAGCTTGAAGTGTTCTCTTCCTATGGAGCCTCTGTGCTCTATTTTATATGATACTAGCTGTATCCGACCAAACATATGCTGATCTAGTATGTGTAAGGTTATTTAAGCAATACACTTCGAGGTACGAGGCTGTTCTGCCGCCACCGAAAGGGTTATAGCTATTAATGCCCGGCAGGAGTTCCAGAGTAATAGCTTTGATTTAAGTTGAGAAACGGTGCAGAGCCATGTCTCAGGTTTAAAAAAAATGTTTTTGCCACCATGGAAAACTGGGACGGGAACTACTCCTAGTCCCTTCTCCATTTCCATGGTGGCCATTGGCCGAGCGGCGAGGTGAATGGATGAGACTCAACTTCTGGCAAAGCTGGACAGGTGATAGGCCTGGGGAGGGGTCAGGAGCAGGGTGGTCGTGAGGGTGCTGCGGCGACTGGAGGCAGGCACCGGGGTCAGTGTCGGCACCACAAGAGGCAAGATGGTGGGCTCCACCTTTCCATGGGGCTCGGACCGCAGGTATTCTTATGTGGAAAAGCCTCCTTCTGAGCTCTCTGATTGGCGGAGGTCACATTATGTCACAACCTGGGTGCTAATGGAACTTAAACTGTGCACCAGGCATGGTTTCCTGGTGCTCTGGTGAATCTAAAGGAGACTGGGTGGGTTTGGTTAGTGGAGAGAGAGGAAACATGCAAGCTAGATTTTCTGTTGGGTTGATACATGCACCCAGAAGTACCCTGAACTCTGCAGGCTGTTCTGTTTCTATGCGTCCTGGGTAAAGAGCATAGAAGCATGTGTGTCCAGAGGAGAGCCTTGCATGCCCATGACTTAGGATGCCTTGTGCGGGATTGTAGATGTACATTTATCTTAGAGGCGTCCTGTTGTTTGATGTCTGTCAGAAGGGCTATTCAAATGCTATGTGCGAGTGACTTGGCTGATATGCGTATAGTGTGTTTCGGTGTAGAGGTTGAGACAGTTAGTGTGGGAAGCTTAGTGGAGGACCTGGCGGGAATACACAGGGAGCATGCAGGAGTGGGTACATAATAGACAATACATAAGAGTAGGGGAATTCAGAGTGCGGATTCCTGATCAAGCAGAGTCCTGCTGCGGTCCCAAGAAACAACTCAGTATGTTACATGGTGAAGGTGCAATTGGAAAGCAAAACATGGCAACTGCATTGGGCGAAACCACAGTGTGACACCAGGGAGCAAAACCTCAGTGGGACACACAGCGGCACCAGAGTGCAGAATCACAGTAGGGCGCAACGGAGCAGTATAGTTTAAGGTAGAAAATAGACTGGTGAGCAGTTTAGGGAGGTTGAAAACAATCAAAACACATAACCTGGCCAGCAAAGCATGATAAGGGAATAACACGACATAACAAAATATTAGAAGTCAAAGCAAAACATATAAGACTGACAAAGGGTCAACAGCCTGGCAATAGACTTTTTTTGAAGACCAAGGTTTTTAGATGACCATGAAATTGGTGAAACTCTTGTTTTTTTAAATCCGATAGGGAGATTTATCAACAAGCTATCAGCACCCACTGTGAAAAATCTGCCCACAAGCCTCTTTCTTGGCTCTGACCATCCAGGAGTCAGGGCAGTATTTTTTAACCTTTCACAGATGGTAGACTGACCATACACCCGAGTATACAGGGTGGAGAAGGCAGAGGGTTGGAACTTGATTGTTGCATCCCCACGTAGCCTACGGAGAGATTTTAAAGTTTGGGTGATCTGGTCTCTGGGATTACATCTTAGTATAGCTCTTGCTGCCTTGTTCTGTATTTTTTTTTTATTTTGTCAGGTTTTAAGGGAGGGAGAGAGAGACTGTTACAGTCAGCCCTACAGATAAGGGGTGTATCAGTCACTTTTACTAACTAGAAATTGGCAAATACTTGCAAAACATAAAAATAGTGAGCACAAATACTCCCAACAAAAAATAGTAAAACGCCACGTAGGATCTTCCGCCCCTGCTTTCCTCCTCACAGCTCTATGGGTATGTTTGGACCAGTAGTGCACGTAGTACCACAGGAAGGAACTACTATTTTAACTGTCTGATTGGAAAAAGTAAACATGTATCTTTTAATTTACATAAATAACTAAGTGTAAAGAAATAAATATTACAAACAAAATTCGTTTTTCAATTAAAACATTTTTACTCGCTTATATAATACTCTCATTGGGAATTGGACTTACATTTTTACTCCCTAAGAAATCATTTTACTCCCAACTTTAAGAAGAGGGACCAAAATATTCCCACTTCCAAATATTGTCTGGAGCACTGGGTACAGTAACCCAGATGGGATAAGACCATGGTCATTGTCACTCCCACTTTGTTAGCCATGTTCAGGAACGGAAGAATTATTTTAAGCGTGTTTAAGTGGAATTGTAATATTTTTGTGATATCTGGGACTTGCCGAGGGAAGGAGAAATCTGTTGAAAATAAAGCCAAGGCTCCTTGCTGTGGTGAAAGGGTTTGGAGGAGGCCCCATGGTACTCAGTCAGATGAAACAAGCTCTGCAGGGCACTGGCAACCAAACAGTGTCTTAGGAGTGTTCAAGTAGAGACTATTGCCATCATTCAAGCGTGAATGAGGCAGACACAAGAAGAGAGGCTATTGTGAGTTAGTTGTGGCTCCCCTAGAATGTAGACAACCTGGATGTGGTCCGCATATATTTGAAAAGGCAGTGACAGCTGGGAAAAGGCATAATGTTGGTCTTTAAAAGGCCACCAAAAACACTGATTTTTTGATGCGCTCCACATTTGCTGACATAGACCTCAGATAAGGGCCCAGATTTTACTTGAGACTCTGTGGCTAAGGGCACATCCTTGAATGCCCTGGAAGACCCACGAAGTAGTGTCGCTTGGTTCAGTTTCAGAAGCCGCTCACATATCCTCCAAGATGAGGGTAGCCACAGAGTTGGTGTCCAGGGAATGCTAGAGTCCATCTCCCATGAAAAGAGACACAGATTCCATGCCTCTGGAGAGTTTGAGCGTTGAATGATGGTCATGGAGCAGTGCAAGGATTCACTGTGTATCAGGAGTAGGCGGGCCATTTTCTCCAGGATCTTTCAAATAAAAGGGATGTTGGTGAGGGGCGATAAATGGACTATGAATTTATGGTAATCCATAGGTTTTTTGAGGAGTGGGGAAGAACTCCTGTCTTCAAAAGAGATGTTGGTTAGGGCCGCTAGTGCAGGTGCAAGAGATGTAATGTTCTTATTTAATGAAGTTGGAGTTCAGGGAAAACAAAAATGTTCTTATGTGCAAGTGAACCCCTGTCCTACTAACGTGTTTTTTGTGTTTATGAGTGGGCAGACTTAGAGGCTTCCTGACTTCTTTGCTGCCATTCCCCTCCAAGCTGTAATTGGGCAGAGGCAGTGACATTCGCAACTGTTCCATAATTTCTTTTCCTCCACTTCAGTCGTCCTCCTCGTTATGTGCGTTTGTCCCTTTAAGGCGCATGAACCGGCACACTACCCAGCATTACAACTCTCCTGTGGGCTCGGGGCTTTTGCGGCCTGTGTTATCCGAGCCATCATCTCTCTGGAGCGGCTGGTGTCGGAGAGAAGGCTGCAGGAGGCCTGACACAAACAGTGAGGTTCTGGTGGTCCCAGGCTCTCGCCAAGATTTAGAGCAGGGAGAGTGGCCACCCCTTATCTTGTGCTCCTCTCTAAGAGCTGGTTTTCCGGCCACTAGTCGCTTAAATATCAAAATATGAACTGTAAGTTTAACATCTATTTTCTTGGTAAGTGACCGGGCACAGAGCATATGAACTCACTAAAGAAGTATCGTTCAACTAAAAGTTCAGATGAATCCGATTTCAAATTTTGCAGAGATTGCACTAAATGTAATTTTTACATTTAGTCTTAACTGGAAAGTGTGCTGCAGGAGTTGTGGACTGCCATGTTACGATTACTTTCATATAATATTGGCCTGTCCTATGCCACTGGGCTATTGGACCTTTGTTTGTGCCGAGTTGTCTGTTGCAGAGGAAAAGAGCATGGCCCTTTAAGAGGGCAGAGACTGCAGCAGGAAGTGGGAGGATGGAGGGGTAGGAAGGGCAGGAGGTAAAGGGAAAGAGGTAGATATGTTAAGGAGAATAAAGGGAGAAGTTATGAGACGACTGTGTCCTGCATTATTTGTATGTGTGCCCGTTTGAACAGGCCCCAAAAACTGGCGACGAGGCGTCACGACCCGACGCGGACCAGGAAGGGAACCGCCGCCCTCACATGAGCAGCAGCAGGAGTGCTGAGGCCGGAGGAGGAGGCTAGAGCAGGAGGAGAGGAAGCAGGCATGATGGAAGGAGGAGGCCGAAGCCCATGACGCGGACCAGAGAGGGTCCGCTGGCCGCCTATGCGCGGCAAGAGCCACGCTGAAGCTGCAGGAGGAGGTCAGAGCGAGCAGTGTAGGAGCAGGCATGGCCAACGGAGATAGGAGGCCCAACGAGGCTCCGGGGAGAGGCGAATAAGGACCAGAAGAGCTGCAGCCGTAAGTGACCGCTGCAGCGTGCGAGGAGGGATGCGCCAGCAGCACCGATGACCAGTGCACCAATATGGCCCGCCCACCGGTAATGAGGACCGCTGAGCGGGTGGAAGGTGGGAGACTAGGACTACTGTTGCCAAGAGCAGTGCACCCACAACAGAGGTCCTTACCACACCCTCACCTGAACGAGACCACGTATCATAGGCACCACGCGGCCTCACCCTGACTACGGTACTTGAACAAGAGGACGCAGAAAACAAAAACAAAAAAAAGAAACTCATTAATTAAAAATATATACAGAGATAGAAGGAATTATAATAATAAACAAACACTTGCCACCAAGCTCTACAGCAAATAAAGGCATACACACGGAAAGATGCAGACAAGGCACTAACGCGGAGACCGAGTTCGATCAACAGGACGTGCGCGCCACCCTGGAAAAGAGGAAGAGCAAAACCAAAATGAAGAGAGCAGTGAAATCCACGAAGGCACAAAGGGCATACTTCCTAGGCAGCACGTGACCCCAGCAAAACGAATACGAGTCAAAGGAAACCACCCACAGCGACGAAGAAGAAAACAACTCACACAAAAACACAAGAGAAGGAACACGCACAGAGGCAGCCGGACACCTCAGTCACACCCTCCACTGCGCATGGGAGGAAAACACACCATCAATGAGATGTCGCAATGAGCAGGAGCAGATGCAGGAGCACAAGTCGCCGCAGGGGTAAACCCCACAATCCAAGTGACATTTCTGCGACGCCCCAACGATTCACACTACAACCACAACAAGACCAAGGTCAGAGATGGGAGGAATGGATGGAGGAATTCAATGACTTTATGAGGGCCGTGGGGAACCAGGATGCACCCAACAAGATAAACATCTTCAGAAACCTCGTGGGAAAGGAGATCAAGGGGATCGTAAAAAACATCCCGCCCCAAGAGAAAACGACAAACCAACGTCGCACAGCCACGATCAAGGGAAAGTTAGTCGTCCTCCCCAATAGGGACTACGAAAGATACACTTTCAACCAGTGAACGCAACTACCACATGAGATGATTGGTGAATTCATCCTCTGACTCCCAAGGAAAAGGACATACTGTGATTTTGCAAACTTCAATGACGACAAAGCCATCAGGCTGAGAGTAATCGAAGGATGCATTTCCTCACAGTTCAGAAAACACCCACTAAAAAAAACCTCCCGCTACAAGAGATAGCAGACCTCGCGAGGGTGTACGAGAGAATGGATGTGCAAGCAGCTAACATAGAAAACCTGAAGAAAGCAGAGACGGTAGCTGCTCTACCCACCACCCCGCAAGGATGGACAAGATACCCTGGCACACCCTAGTTTCCGCCAAGAAAAATGGAAAACAAATAGACGGGCCCCAACAGAGAGAAAGTGCTACAGGTGCAGGTTTGAGTTACCACACAAGGGCCAATGCCCAGCCATCGGGAAGATGTGCATGTGATGTGGGCAAGAAAACCACTTCCAAGCAATGTGCCTGGAGAAAGCACCGATGTTACAAGCGTACAGGCCGTCACCATCATCAACACTGAACAAGAGATACTACCCACCAGAAATCCCTACTCCACGACTGTTCTGAGAGAGAGAGGGTGGGCGAAGCACCCAAAACAGAAACACAGCAAGCTACACCACCCAACCAGGGTTCATAAGAGCAGTGGAAAACCTAAACGTTCACCCGCCAGGAAGGCCGGTCGACATACCTGAACACTTCCTGTTAGGCAAAATCACATACAGTACCCTTTGGGAAAACTACAGACAATTAAGACGACAAGTGTAAGTACAATTTCACCTTTGGTACAAGCCTGTACTACACAGTAATGTGGTAGCAGTGGCTGAGCAGCCAGACTTATCTCAAGAGTAAAGTGAGCAGTACAAGAGGTTACACAAAAGGGCAGCAATCACAGTGGTTCAAACAAACACTTACTCAAGGTTTCTTGGTAAAAGAATATACATTTATTTACACAATCAGTTGGAAAACATTCCACTAGTAAGAGCAGCTCAATATCACAATCTAATATACTACAATACACAACCAATCAGTTTCTGAACAAGTTCAGCTCCCCTGAAGTGGGAGCAAAATGGCACTTCAGTTACTTAAGGGGTAAAAAGACAAGGTAAAAGACTTAAAGCACAAATACTTTCAGAGGTAGGACAAACAGTTTCAGTTCACTACAACCAGCAATTCAATTCAATAGGCCTGGGCCAAAGTCAGTGGTTCAGAGTCTTGGATAGGATAGCACAGTTCTGGTAAAAACGGTTAAGTCTTTGCCAGGGTTTTTAGAAGTAGTTGATCAGATGAAAAGTTGTAGGTCGGGTTAGGGAGGGACAAGCCTTCAAAGTTGGGAAAGTTTCACAAACTTTCCCCGCGGCAGAAAGGAATTCTTGACCGCACTTGCACAGTACCTTTTAAATGAAGAAGAGCTGTAGCTGAGGCAGATGTTCCTGGCACTTCCTGCAGATCTCGCTGTTCCTGAGCTTCAGTCGTGGGGACAAGAAGGAGGACGTCGGGAGGTTCGTGCACTGCCCAGGGAAGAGGCCACAAACTTGGCAAAATGTTGGTTTAAGGTGTGAGTGCCTTAAAGACCACAAGCTGGTATCCTTCTCACTGGCTATCCGGTTTTCAAAAGCACTCTGAAGAAATTTCGGTGTCCAGATGACCTGCGAGTTGGTTGTTCCCACCAAACTCAAGGGAAGAAGTTAACCTTGAAGGGCTTCTCTGTCGATGCAGTTTCAGGCAATTCGGACCTGCAGCAGGGCTTCACTGGTGGACCAGGAGTTGCAGCAGTCGTCTTCCTTCAGCTCATCTTCAGTTCTTTCGTTCCAGTGGTCGACTCTGCTTTCCAAGTCCCAGAGGCCTGCTTTTAAACAGTTTTCCCCCATTCATTCCAGCCTAGCTGTCACTCACCCAGCAGGGTGGCTGTCCTTGCCGGACAGCCAGCCGGCCAATCACACCAGAGTGCATTCAGGTCTCCTAGGAGACTAAGCACAGGGAGTTTCGGGCACCTCCCTCACATCCTGCCCACCCCAGACACTCGGGCGCCAGAGGAGGGCTTCAGCATTGAAGTCCGCCAAAGGCCAACAAACAAAGGAACCAAACCTGGTTTGGCGTGCAGAGTTAAACACAAGAAGGACCTTTCCTAAAAGAAACGCCAAAAAAAGTTGACCGGAGTCTGTTTTTACAGATAGGTCTTGGGCACCATATTGAAAAACATGCTACCGGTGAGCGGTTGTGAAAAATCATGGTCGTTTGTTCTAAACCACTGTCACTAGCCATTTCAAGAGGGAAAGGATAACATTTGACTGTTATATGAGTGTTTAGATTCAGGGGATGCTAGGCAACCCCTCCAGCACTCTATAGGAAGATAGTGTGTGCTGGGTCTGTAAATTTAAAAAGACTAGTAAAGTCAATTTAACTTTACATGCTCTGGGAGGCGGTAGTCAGTCCCAGAGAAGGTATTTAAACCTTGGGAAGTCTGTAAGACATCCCTGTGCCACTGCACTGAAGGTGCTGTGTGACACACAAGAAAAAGATGATGCCTATGGAGTTGTTTTAAAACTCCATATCCAAAGAACACAAAAGTAAAACGCACATCAAAATACATCAAAGAGTGGGAAAAAAGGCTCACACTCTTTCCAGGTAAAAATTAAAATCCTAGAAATCCAGCAAAGTTAATGGGGGTCTCATAAGGTAAGGGAAATTAGCACATTCTTGAGAATTCTCCCTAACACTTCCCCACCTTAGTACTAGGCCAGGCAGAGGAGCAAAGGCATGAGCAAGAGTATGCCGCACATGACCCCTATGAAAATCCCCCAATCAAGGGAGAAGAACCCGCAACAGGAGACTCAAACTACGAAAATGACAGGTACAGCAAAGAATATGTCCGATTGGTATATGACACCTTGGATGACAGTACAGCACCAAAAGTGGCAGTACAAATAGCGGGGTTGCCGGACAAATTAATTATAGACATAGGGGCCACAGTCAACGTGATGAACGAAAGAGCCTACGCCATTGCGAGCATGTACCCCCTTCAACCTTCCCAAGAGCCTATTTTCCAGTGGGGAGCGATGATCCCTCTTCAAGCCAAGGGCAAATTCAACTGTGATCTGATACTGGGAAACGGGTGTCTACCACCATCCACATCATACACAGCCCGACAACTGGGAGATGTCTCCTCAGCTACCAGACCGCCAAGACCCTAGCTGTGATTGACATTCAGTACAACCCCTCAGAAACCATACATGGCCTCCCCCCTTAACACCCAAGGTCTCAGAGCATAGTCCCAACGCAAAGTGGACATAGATGACCTCAAAGAAACATTCCCGGAGCCGTTTGAAGAAGTGGGCAAACTCAAGGACAGTCATAAAACTTCATTTCGACCCCACGGTAAGACTAGTACCGCAGGCCCCCGCAGGTTAGGATTCCACCTACAAGCCCGGGTAATGCACGAATTGCAATTACTCCTTGAGAATGACATCATTGAGAGAGGAGACGGTCCAACCCCATGGGTGTCCCCCTTGGTGGCCGTGCCAAAAACCAACGGCCGCCTATGCCTCTGTGTGGACATGCAAATAACTAATACCACAATTCAGAGGGAGAGACACCGGGGACCAAACATCGAAGATATGCTGGTGAGACTTAACCAAGCCACCCGGTTCCGCAACTTAGATCTCAACCAGGGTTATCACCAACTAGTCATCGACCCTGCCTCCAGACCGATAACCACATTCACAACGCGTAAAGGACTGTTTCGCTGCAAACGACTTAACTTCTGAATATCATCATCGCACCCGACACAAATGCATTAAACTATAGCAATGATATCCTGGTGTTCGGGATCACACAATAACAGCATGAAGTAGCATTAAAATCAGTGTGCAAGGGGGATTCCAAGATGGCCACCGGGGCGATGAGACGCGCATAAACACTCTCCGCCCGGGCCGCCAAACTTAAGCACAACTATGCAATAAATTGGAGCAGCGAGTCAAGGGACAGCTCCCCCCCACGACCAGGGTCCCCCCCGGAGTCATAATCGACCACTAAAAAGAGCGGGGGATTCGCGGGGGCGCGGGGCGCGGAGCCCGCGCATCACGGAGCCCGCGCATCCCCCACCGGGAGGTAACCGAGGGCCGGCCCACGGCGGCTCTGATCGCATCAGGACAGCGCGCCCCACGGAGCAGAGGTGCAAAGCCCCGGCCAGGGGGCCTCAGGCGGGTTCTTCTCCTCTTCCCACTGCCCCCTCTTGAGGACGAGCAACTGCGGACGGGTACCCGGGAGCAGCAGGGACACCTCTCCTCCCCCATCGCGGCAGGCATCAACACGCACCTGAGGGAGCTGCAAAGCAGGGGGAGCAGCATTCCGCTGCTGGGAAGGGAGGCGGAATCATCGGACGGACCTCTCCCCCGAGACGAACAGCAAGAGGAGGGGTGCCGACGGCAGAAGCGGGATGGAGCGGCTGGAGTGGGATCGCCGGCTTCCCGGACCTGCCGCCACGTGAGTGGTAAGCAGAGCAACGGACATCAACCACGCAATACCCGGAGGTGAGCAAGACCCAGGGGAGGGGGGAGACTGGAGGGGCCCGCGGTGGGTAGCCCAATCAGGGGCACCGGAAGGGGGGATTCCACTACAAAGAGGCCAGGCAAACAAAAAAGGGCCCAAATAAAAAAGGAGCATTAAACATTAGCATACTATACTAAGCCCCTCCGGGGCAGGTCCCAGCCATAGTGGAAAGAGTGCCTGCTGGGGGAGGCGGCAGAGGCACGATTCGCAACTCTGAAAAAGCTTGCAGGATACCTACGATCACTCCAGGTACTCTCCTCGATCATGTCAAGGGCAAAAGGGAAAAGCAACCCCAGCAATCAGACCCCACACGCCTCAAAACAGGATGCAAATATCCTTCAGATGTGGTCGTCTGACTCCACGCTGCAAGCAAAAGGGAAGTCCCAGGAGGACCAGCAAGGGGAGTGTGCGGCACCGTCGACCCACCAAATGCCACCCTCTAGAGATGACATGCAAGCATGGTTCCAGGAATTACAGGACAAATTCATGTCAACAATGCAGGAGCAGTTCACGACAATGAAAAATGACTTAAAACAGGTAGTGCATGATCTGAAGGTAGATGTGGCCAAAATGGAGGAGAGAACAGACATACTGGAGAGAGCAGTCCAGGGCATTGAAGAAGAATCCCAACAGGTTAGCGAAACACAGGAGTACCTGGCGAGACTCACCAATAACCTGGAAATACAATGCGAAGACCTGGAGAATCGCTCCAGAAGGTCCAATATCCGCATTAAAAACATGGCAGAATCTGTGCAGGACAAAGACCTGATGACAGCAGTCAAGGAAGTATTCAGGGATATTCTAGAGGCTCCAGAGTCGGACATAGTCGGAGTGGACCGGGTCCATAGGGTAGGACCGAAAAGATCTGGAGCTCCGGGTGAGAGGCCGCGGGATGTCCTGGTCGCTCTCTCCTCATACCCACAGAAAGAGCAGATCCTGAGAAGGGCCAGAGAAGTGGAGCACATCAGGATGAACGGACAAGAAATACAGTTATATCAAGACTTAGCCCTGGTCACTCTGCAGAAAAGACGTGCAATGGCCCCACTGGTCAAGGCATTGGTGGCAAAACAAATCCGATACAAATGGACCTTCCCGTTTGGACTGACCTTCACATGGCAGGGGAAACAGAGAAGAGCGACCACATGGGAAGAAGGTCTTCAAATTATGGGCATACAGGAAGATGAAGAGGAAACTGACCAAGCAAAGCCAAGGGGCGACCAAATGAGAAAACCAAGGGGCTGGGAAACTGTAAAGCAAAAGAGGCCACCCTTGGGAAGGGAAACCCGCAGGAAAATGCCTTGAACAGACGAAGGAAAGTGGAACACCACAGACATGGCAGATGGCAGCTAAACGAAGCCCAGCGGGGGGGAGCGGAGGAGAATGATTTGCTACAAGAATGGGGGCCCAGGCGGCCTGGGCGAGACGCACCGGCTTGGAATCGGGTAAGAACGGACGGCTGCGTGGGGTTTAGGATTCCCTACGAAAAGGTTCCCCGAGCGTACGGAGGGTAGGGATCTCTGGGCGCAATGCCATAGCATCAGTAGGAACCCTCGCCCTACTCGGGGACAAGTTGTTTGGTTCATGGTTGGGGGGGTAAGTTCAGGGGAAGGGGAAAAGGTGAAGGGGGCAGGTTTACAAATGTAGCGTCAATGAAAGGGGACGAGAAGCTAAGGTGCACATATGCCACATAATGGGGAGAATCCGGATTGTAACATACCACATTTGGGGGCTGAATCACCCAACAAAGAGGGTTAAACTGGAAAAACAACTTAAAAGGGAAAGGGCGGACATACTACTGCCCCAAGAGACTCATATTAGAGCAAAGGACAAACAGAAAATTAGAATTAGAGGGTACAAAATATGGTCCCAGGCAATCTCAACAGAAAAAAGATTGGGGGTTCTGATAGCGATAAGGGAAGATTGGGACCCCAAAATAGAGGAAACTGCCTCAGATAAAGAAGGAAGGTATGCGTTTGCTAACGTAGTGCTAGAAGGCCAGCGCATAACTTTGGTGTCAGCTTACGCGCCCAATATGGGTCAGGATGGTTTCCTCAGAGATACCCTGGGAAAACTGGAAGCCTTTGCAAAGGGGGAGGTGATTCTGGGGGGGGGCCTGAATATAGCATGGGACCCACAAGTGGATAGAAGCTCAGGCAATACACATGGACAAGGGGCCCCCTCATGGCGCCTAAAGCAGCAGATGGACCAGTTAGCCCTAAATGATGTGTGTAGGGGGACAACATGGGTACACATACTTCTCACACGTCCATAATACGATGTCAAGAATCAACTATTTCTGGGTATCAGTGGGACTCATGGGCAAGATTCAAGGGGTGGACCTGGGAACAATCGCCCTTTCCGATCATGCACCCCTGTGGCTTGAACTAAACCTCCCGGGGAGATCCAACGGGTTGTGGAGGTGGAGACTGCCAGGGGATATAATCCAGGACCCGATTATGGGGGAAACGGTAAGGGAAATGATAGAGGAATACTTCACGCAAAATGACACAGGGGAGGTTTCTATGGCCACAGTTTGGGAGGCTTTTAAAGCAGTTATCCGCGGGAAGATAATGGCGCTGAAAATCAGGAGGGACAAACAAAGGTATATGTAGGAAAAGGAACTTGAAAAAGCAATAACATACCTACAGGAGAAAATAGTGGCACACTGTAACGCTCACCTGGTTCCCTCGGAGGCGCGGGTCTTGACTGGGCGGTGAAACCGTCTTCAATGTCAGGCGTAGGATTCGTTTGGCTCCCGGATTTGGCCCCTTTCTCACCGAAAGTTTGACCTGAAGGGTGAGGTGTCTGCAAGTGGAAAATCAAGGTATTAGTGCCTGGAAGATTGGGAGAAGTTCCAAGCCCCTCTCTCCCTCTCTCCCCGTGGTACTCGGTCGATGGTTGTGCTCACCTTAAATAAGTGAATGCTGGGCTCTCCATCCTGCGTCATATGCAGGGGCGCTGGGTCCAGTTACTTCACTGGATATGAGTTCAGCCTCTTAATTGCAGAGGGTAAGTTGAGAGCGATGCCGCCGTGTGCTGCACGAGCGTGACTTGTAAGTATAAAAGTTCCCTTTAGATTGCTCTCTTCAAATGTCTTATCTCCTTAATGTCTGTCTTTTCCCTTTCAGATGCTGTCGGTGCCGAAGAAGATGCTCCTCCCAGGTTCGTGGCAGAGAGCGTAACAAGAAGATGGTGCATACGAAGGCACGTAAGTAGAAAGGCTGCTTTAGGGCTGTAGAATGCACCTTAATGTCTCTTTTGTCTTTACAGGTGCCGGAATGCAGCGCAAGCAGAGTTGGAGCGAGCGTAACACAGGTAAGCAGTTTTGTAACTAAGCGTGACTAACCAATGTTCTTTGTCTTTGCAGGCCCGATGCCGTACGAGATATGCAGAAAAAACGCCTTGAATGCTGCCGATGGATCGGGTAAGTTGAACCGCTAACTTTGCCTTTGCCTAATCTGTGCCTTTTGTTTTGCAGGAGCTGCTGAAGACTGAGGATTGGTTCCCAGCAGGTAATTTTCGTATTCACAGGATCCGGAACTGAAGATTCACTGGAGCTGACACGGTGAGCGTCCTGCTGCAGATGCAGAATAACGCGAAGCACCTTGCATCAATCGGGTGTGGTTTAAATAGTCCATAGGAGTGCTTAGGTGTCTTCTTCCACAGCCTCGCCCAGACAAAAAAGTTCCTGCTTCCAGAAGGGGTCCAGCATCAATGATCGAGGGAGTGGTGCCTGCCCCACCCAGAAGGAAAAGTAGTCCCTGCCAGAAGAGAGTGAAACATCATCTTGCTGGTAAGTAAGCAGCATGGTCTGCTGCAGGTAGGTCCACCCAAGCACTCTCACACTTGTTATGAGCCCGGCGCTCCCTGTGCCGGGACGGGTCCATGCTATGAGCCTGGCACCACCGGTGCCAGGACAAGGTCCAAAAGGTCCCTATTGGGACTTGCTGGTGCCGATAGTATATGTTATGAGCCTGCTTCCAAGGATGTTGGGTAGGTCCTGACTCTTTGGAAGCAGTGGTCATGACAGCACCCCCCCTCAAGGCCCCTCCCAAATTCGTCTTCTCCGGGGGTTTCGGTTTATCAGGAAAAGTTCGATGAAACTTCTTAACCAGACGGGGTGCATGAACATGTTCCGACGGTTCCCAAGATCGTTCCTGGGGGCCATAACCTTTCCAGTCAATCAGATAGTATAATTTTGATTTGGAAATCTTGGAGTCTAAGATGTCTTGTATTTCGAATTCCAGTTCTCCGTCCACAAGAATAGGGTCTGGAGATTTCGTCAAACGGATTCCAGGTTGCAAGGGTTTTAGTAGAGAAACTTGGAAAACTGGATGTATTTTCATATGGGCAGGTAGGCCCAATTTAACTGCCACTGGATTAATTATGGCAGTGATTGGGTAAGGTCCCAGGTATCGCGGATTGAAAGTACGCGGTCCTTTTAGCGGTAAATGTTTGGTGGATAGCCAGACTTGATCTCCCACAAGATATTGAGGAGCTTCCTTTCGATGTATGTCCGCACACTTCTTGTATTGTTCCTTGGCCCGCTTAAGGTGAGACGTGGCCTCTTTAAAGGCTTGAGTGATTGTAGAATGCAGATGATCTACAGCGGGTGTCCCAAGATTTTGAGGTGGATCAAGATTTGAAGTGCGAGGGTGGAGTCCATATAAAAGAAAAAAAGGAGTTTTTCCGGTTCCGGTATGGACTGAATTATTATAAGCGTACTCCGCAATCCAGAGAATGTCTTTCCAAGTGTCCTCCGACTGTTGTAACATGCAGCGCAGATACTGTTCCAGGGTTTGGTTGGTCCTCTCGGTCTGCCCGTCGGTCTGGGGATGATGGCTGGTTGAAAGCCTTACGTCAATTTGGGCTAGGCGACAACAACTCCGCCAGAAGTGGGAAATAAATTGACTTCCTCTATCTGAGATTAAAACTGAAGGAAAGCCGTGCAACCGAACGATGTTTTCGAGGAACTCTCGAGCCAGAATTGAAGCTGTAGGTAACCCTTTCAATGGGATAAAATGGGCCATCTTCGAGAATAGGTCCACAATCACTAAGATTGTATTAAATCCGGAGCATGGTGGTAAATCCGTGATGAAGTCCATGGAGAGAGTATGCCATGGGTGTGGAGGAATGTCTATTGGATGTAAGAGACCTGCTGGCTTCTCCTTCTGGCTTTTGCTTTGAGCGCACACACCACAGGAATTTATGAAATCTTTAATGTCCTTTCTCCAAGACGGCCACCAGAAATGTCTTTTTATCTTTTCCGACGTTTTGGCAATGCCGGGATGTCCTTCCATTAAGGAGTCATGGTAACAAGAGATCACCTGTCTTTGTAAATCGGTGCATGGTAGATATAATCTTCCTCGAAAGTATAGTAAGTTCTTATCCATTGTGAAATCTTTTCCCTTGAGTTGCCAGTCTTGCACTTCTGCTGGAGTCAGAAGTTCTTTAACTTTAGCTTCAAGGTCTTCAATGGTTTGTGCACTTATCAAACCCAGGATTCTCTGTTCCGGAATTATGGGTACTGGTTCAGGATTGGTCGTGAGTTCACCTACTCCAATTCGGGAGAGAGCATCTGCTTTACCATTCTTGTTGCCTGGTCGGTAAGTTATCACAAAGTCGAATTCGGCAAAAAATAATGCCCAGCGAAGTTGTCTAGATGATTGAGCTTTGGCTGATTTAAGGTACTGTAAATTACGATGATTCGTGATGACGGTGACTGTGTGTCGGGCTCCCAGGAGATAATGCCGCCAGGCTTTAAAGGCGGACTTAATAGCCAAAAGTTCCTTATCTGTAATAGTGTAGTTGATTTCGGGAGCCGAAAATTTGCGGGACCAGAATGCTACTGGGTGTAACTGGTTTGTTTCTGGGTCTCTTTGCGAGAGCACTGCTCCCATGACGAGACTGGAAGCATCAGTCTCCACGATATAGGGAAGTTCTGGGCGAGGATGTTTTAAAACTGGAGCCGAGGTGAATTTTGTTTTTAGTTCCTGAAAAGCTTGTTCCGCCTCCGTAGACCACTCGAAACGTTTATTCTTTCTGAGAAGGGCAGTAATGGGTTGGACTACTTGAGAAAAATCAGGAATAAATCTACGATAAAAGTTGGCGAAGCCCAACATGCTTTGAACTCCTTTCACAGACGTTGGTGAGGGCCACTTAATGATAGCGTCCACTTTTCTTGAGTCCATGTGGACTCTATTAGGTGACAAAATAAATCCCAAAAATTCGACCTCCGTGACATGAAAAACGCATTTCTCCAGCTTTGCAAAAAGTCTGTGTTTTCGGAGCCTTTCCAGTACTGCTGTGACGTGTTTTCGATGATCCGCCTCAGAGGACGAGTAGACCAGAATGTCATCAATATAGACAACTACACATACGTCGATGAGCTCTCTGAGGACGTCATTCATAAAATACTGAAAAGCAGCCGGTGCGTTGCATAACCCAAAGGGCATTACTTGATACTCGAACAGTCCATATTTAGTATGAAAGGCCGTCTTCCATTCGTCGCCCTCTTTTATTCGTACTAAATGGTAAGCTCCTCTGAGGTCCAGCTTTGTGTAGATACAGGCACTTTTAACTTGGTCAAGAAGTTCAGGGATCAATGGTAACGGATATCTGTTCTTAATCGTAATCTGGTTCAGGGCACGGTTATCTATACCTGTTCTCAGGTCTCCTTCCTTTTTTGGAACGAAGAACAAAGCTGAAGAGGCTGGGGACTTCGAAGGACGGATAAATCCATTAGCCAGGTACTGGTCCAAATACTGCCTCAGGTGAAGATTTTCAGGTTCTGTCAGGGCATAAATTCGACTCCACCGAGGAGTGGATCCCGGAACCAAGTCTATCTGGCAGTCGTATGATCTGTGAGGAGGCAGCGAATTAGCTTGATCTTTTCGAAAGACATCCTGAAATTCCCGGTATTCAGGAGGCAGGTGATGACTCTCAGAAGTAGTTGCTACTAGCTTAGTGGTAGGCTGAGGATAACAGGTAGGAGCGCATTCTGGAAACCGGATTGTCTTTGCTCGCCAATCGATTTGGGGATTGTGTTTCTCCAACCAAGGGATTCCCAGGATAACTTGAAACTGCGGAGCCTTGATCACATCAAACACGATCTTCTCTTGATGTCCATCTTGGCTTACCAACGTCACTTCCATGGTGGTGTGAGTTACTGGTCCGGAAGCTATTTCCGTACCGTCCACGGTGGTGATGACGTCTTTCACCGTCTTAGGACAAAGAGATAGATTCATCCTGGCGGCCAATTCACAGTCCACGTAATTGCCGATTGCGCCACTATCAATGTATGCTTTAATGGCATGCATACGATTGGGTTGTTCTGGACACACGAGGACCATGGGCATGATGAAATGCGAGGTCAAAGAACTGGTTTTAACGCTCGGCAAGCGGACCTCTACACTTGTCGGGCGAGGTCGTTTTCCGACTCTGAACCTTTGGCACCTTTATCGGCAGCTCCTACTATCTTCTTCCTTGGTTTCACGGGGCAATCTTGAAGGAAATGCCCTGAGTTTCCACAATAGAGGCACAATTGCAGTTGTCTTCTCCTTTCCCTTTCCTTTTGGGTTAGAGGTCCTTTCACAACCCCAATCTGCATGGGTTTCACGGTATCATTTCCTTTAGCGGAACTCTGTGGTCTTGAAAAAGTTCGAGTCTCAATTCTGGAACAATCGGCTTTTCGATTTTGTATTCTATGATCCAATTGAACCACCAGATCGATGTATTCGGAACAGTCTTGTGGAGGATTCACCACCTGAGCCAGAACGTCTTTGAGTTCTCCACGCAGGCCTCTGTAGAAAAGGGTGATCCTCTTATCCTCAGGCCATCCGGTTTCAACCACTAGTCTGTTGAATGATGCAATGTAGGCCAGAAGATCTTGATTGCCCTGTCGTAGTGAAAGAAGTTCATTGTCCAGGGCCTGTCCCTGAGAATGTCTTGCGAACAATCTTTCCATACTAGCTTGGAAGTCCTGGAAATTGTAAAGAATTGGGTTATCCTGAGTCACTAAAGGAATAGACCAATCTGCGGCACTGCCACTAAGATATGAGAGCACGAAGGCCACCTTAGCCTGGTCCGTTGGGAAAGCGGCAGGTCTACACAAAAAGTGCAAACGACACTGATTGATGAACACAGCATATCTTTTCGGATCACCTGAAAAGCGTTCGGGCGGGGCCAGAGGTACATTTCCTGGTAGATTAATTTGCACCGGATTAGAGGAAGTCGTTGGAGCATGGCTCCCCCCAGGGGTAGGCAGAGGAGTTTGTCCCGCTTGGGCTTGCAACAATTGTCTAGCCAAATCATCTGTTCGTTCCTTAGAAACCACTAACTCCCTCCTTAGGGCATTTGTTTCCTGGCGCGCTGCGTGTACTTCTGTTCTCAACTCCCCGAGCAACTGGGCCAATTGGTCCGTGTCTGAAGTTTCCATTGCGCCTGGGCAGGAAATATGTGGTAAGGCTTCGCGTTCTGTAACGCTCACCTATTTCCCTCGGAGGCGCGGGTCTTGACTGGGCGGTGAAACCGTCTTCAATGTCAGGCGTAGGATTCGTTTGGCTCCCGGATTTGGCCCCTTTCTCACCGAAAGTTTGACCTGAAGGGTGAGGTGTCTGCAAGTGGAAAATCCAGGTATTAGTGCCTGGAAGATTGGGAGAAGTTCCAAGCCCCTCTCTCCCTCTCTCCCCGTGGTACTCGGTCGATGGTTGTGCTCACCTTAAATAGGTGAATGCTGGGCTCTCCATCCTGCGTCATATGCAGGGGTCGCTGGGTCCAGTTACTTCACTGGATATGAGTTCAGCCTCTTAATTGCAGAGGGTAAGTTGAGAGCGATGCCACTGTGTGCTGCACGAGCGTGACTTGTAAGTATAAAAGTTCCCTTTAGATTGCTCTCTTCAAATGTCTTATCTCCTTAATGTCTGTCTTTTCCCTTTCAGATGCTGTCGGTGCCGAAGAAGATGCTCCTCCCAGGTTCGTGGCAGAGAGCGTAACAAGAAGATGGTGCATTCGAAGGCACGTAAGTAGAAAGGCTGCTTTAGGGCTGTAGAATGCACCTTAATGTCTCTTTTGTCTTTACAGGTGCCGGAATGCAGCGCGAGCAGAGTTGGAGCGAGCGTAACACAGGTAAGCAGTTTTGTAACTAAGCGTGACTAACCAATGTTCTTTGTCTTTGCAGGCCCGATGCCGTACGAGATATGCAGAAAAAACGCCTTGAATGCTGCCGATGGATCGGGTAAGTTGAACCGCTAACTTTGCCTTTGCCTAATCTGTGCCTTTTGTTTTGCAGGAGCTGCTGAAGACTGAGGATTGGTTCCCAGCAGGTAATTTTCGTATTCACAGGATCCGGAACTGAAGATTCACTGGAGCTGACACGGTGAGCGTCCTGCTGCAGATGCAGGATAACGCGAAGCACCTTGCATCAATCGGGTGTGGTTTAAATAGTCCATAGGAGTGCTTAGGTGTCTTCTTCCACAGCCTCGCCCAGACAAAAGAGTTCCTGCTTCCAGAAGGGGTCCAGCATCAATGATCCAGGGAGTGGTGCCTGCCCCACCCAGAAGGAAAAGTAGTCCCTGCCAGAAGAGAGTGAAACATCATCTTGCTGGTAAGTAAGCAGCATGGTCTGCTGCAGGTAGGTCCACCCAAGCACTCTCACACTTGTTATGAGCCCGGCGCTTCCTGTGCCGGGACGGGTCCATGCTATGAGCCTGGCACCACCGGTGCCAGGACAAGGTCCAAAAGGTCCCTATTGGGACTTGCTGGTGCCGATAGTATATGTTATGAGCCTGCTTCCAAGGATGTTGGGTAGGTCCTGACTCTTTGGAAGCAGTGGTCATGACACACACCCCACCAGAGCCCTTAAGAAAACGCTAAAACACACACAGGGCCAGCTAGAGATGCTTCGCACAAAGGGAGCAGAAAGGAGCCTACTATATCTCAGACAGAGATATTACATAAAAGCAAACAAAGCAGATAGGCTATTAGCAAGACAACTCCGCACAAAACAGAAAGAAACAACGATCAAGACTATTAGAGACACGAATGGGGAACAGCTGACACGCAGTCAAGATATAGGGGAGACATTTAGAAAATTCTACCAGAAACTTTACACTACAGATCACCCGGATGAAGAGGCACAGGACAAATATCTTGACTCCCTTCATATCCCCCGAATATCAGAGGAGGATAGGCAGGCTCTGGAAAATCCGATACAGGAAGAGGAAGTTAAAAAGGCAATAAGGGACCTCCCGGTTAACAAAGCTCCCGGGCCCGATGGCTTCACAGCCCCATTCTACAAAAAATATATGGATATTTTGACCCGGCCCTTACCAGGTACTAAATTCATTTAAAGATAGTGGCAACGTTACCCCCACAATGAATGAAGCGAAGGTCCTAGTTTTCCATAAACCAGGGAAAGACCCGTCATCACCAGCATCATATAAACCAATCTCCCTAATAAATTTAGATGCAAAAATATACACGAAAATACTAGCAGCGAGAATTTTCCCGCTTCTCCCAACCCTGATTAATCTGGACCAATCGGGCTTCATCTCGGGAAGGCAAACCCATGACAACCTGAGAAGGCTCATCCACCTTGTGGAGAAAATAGGCATCACACAAACCCCAACGCTACTCCTCGGAGTAGACGCAGAGAAAGCGTTTGACCGGGTAGAATGGTCAATGCTATTTAAAACTTTGAAGGTTATGGGTTTTGGGGAACAATTCATTGCAAGGATAAGAGCGAACTACAACTCCCCAACGAGTAGAGTGGCCATCAATGGGGAGGAAACAGAGAGGGTAATAATAACAAGAGGTACGAAGCAAGGCTGCCCCCTGTCCCCGCTATTATATGCTATCTTTCTAGAACACCTTCTAACGAAATTAAGGGAGGCAAAGCATGTCAAAGGGATAGACATGACAGGAACACAACACAAAGTGATAGCATACGCAGATGACATGTTAATCGCACTAGAAGACCCGGGCCGAACCTTAGCGGCAGTGATGGGGGAGCTGGAAGACTTCGGGGCAATCTCTGGCCTAAAAATCAACAGGAATAAATCTGAAATACTAATCTTGGCGTGGGGCCGGGGGAGAATAGAAAGGGAGGCAAAAAGCTTAGACCTTAAAATAGCAAAGGAAGGTATTAAATATCTGGGCATTACACTAACCCACAAGATAGGACAACTATATGGGGAAAACTATCCGCAGCTTATGGGGGGTCTACGCAGAGACCTGGAAAGATGGAATCCCCTGATGATCTCTTGGTGGGGCAGAATTCAAATGGTCAAGATGACTATCCTTCCAAAGCTTCTGTACTATTTTCAAGCGCTTCCGGTGGGGATCCCTAGAACGTTTTTTAAAACCTTATCCAAGGTGATCTCGACCTTCGTCTGGAAAGGGAAGACCCCGAGACTGGCGAGGGCGACCCTGGCCGCACCAACCAAGGAGGGGGGACTGGCGCTTCCACACTTTCAAAAGTACTATCAAGCGGCCCAATTAAAGGTACTCAGGGAGTGGTTGGGCGAAAACCTGCAACAGATCTGGGCGAAGCAAGACAAGGCAGTAGCGAGGACCCCGTTGGTAGAAATACTCTGGAAACAGAAACAATACAGGCACCCCAACCTGGGGATCAGTGAAATTTTGAAGACAACGATGGGGGCATGGGAGACCCAAACACGGAAAGGCATTCTGACCACCACACTGGGCCCTTTCACACCCATCTTGCGGAATCTGCAGTTCCCACCGGGAATGAAGCAGGGGCATACGAAAGCTGAGAAGAGGCGGGAATAACGAAAAATTGGCCAAATGTTCCTGGACGGTGAGGTCAGATCTTATGAATCATGATTCCCACGCGCATATATACGTAAACGTGATACATTTAGATACAAACAACTTAAACACTGGCTAAAAGCACCGGAAATTGCTGAGGCCGCAACGAGAACTCTCACTCCCTTTGAGAAATATGTCATTTCCAACACAGGGGAAGAAAATGGGTCTCCACTATGTACTCCTTCATAAACTCCCAGGAGGAAGAGATCAAGTGGTCTTACATGATCAAATGGAGCAGAATACTGGGGGAGGAACCTTCGAAAGAACAATGGGTGGACCTTTGGACACTGATCCCAAAGATGACGAGGTCAGCTCAGGCAAGAGAAATGTGAATCAAGGTTGTAACACAATGGCACTTCACACCTGAAAGACTGCATTCCATGTTCCCCAAGACGACAAACCAATGTTGGAGGGAATGTGGAGAGGTGGGAACGAGGAAACACACCTGGTGGGAGTGTAAAGGGATTGCGCCATTCTGGGAAGAGGTGAAGGGAGAGATGGGGAAAATGTTCCCAGATGTGGGACAACTGGGGGAGGGGGTATGGTTGTGTGGAATGAGAGATAGCACCGCAAGGAAATACAAAAAAACCCAATGGAGAGCCTTCATGGGTCTTCTCGTTGCGGCCTGGTCAACAATAGCCCAGAGTTGGAAAAACAAAGACTCTCCACTGACTTTCACGTGGCTACAAAAAGTGTGGACGTATATGGCCATGGAGAAAGTCACTCACACAGTACAAGGAACGAAGGATAGGATAGGTTCACAGAGGAATGGGCTGGAGTCCTGGAGTATCTACAGTCGGATTTTATGGAACAATGGTGTCCACACAACATTAAAGTAACGGACGTATTTAGTGCATAATGCTATCACAGAATGACGGTAACCTGTGCCCTGATGGGAGGGAGGGGGGAGTTGAGGGGGGGGGAAGTTATACTGTTTAATGTTGGTTCATATGTGAAATCCAATAAAGATATGTTTAAAAAAAAAAAGAAAATCAGTGTGCACCATCTTTCACAAAGCCGGTCTCACCCTCAATGGACCAAAGTGCACCATTAACATGCGTAGCCTACGTTTCTTTGGCCACATCTTCTCCGATCACGGCATCATGGCCGATCCCAACAAGATAAGTGCCATTGTCAACCTGAAAGCACCAAACGATGTCACAGAATTGCCCTCCTTCCTAGGAATGGCAGGATACTGCACCCATTACCTTCCCCATTACGCCACCCTCATAAACCCCTCGGGAGATTCCTCAAAAAGGACTCCCCCTACGAGTGGGATGAGCAATGCCAGGCAGCATTCTGTACCACTCAGGATGAACTAGCCAACAACCGGCAGCTAGCATACTTCAACCCGAAATGGGACACTGAGATCACTGTGGATGCCAGCCCGGTGGGCCTGGGAGCCATACTCTCACAATTTGACCCAAACAACAAAAACCGCACAGAGATAGTTGCCTATGCCAGCAGAGCACTGTCCACCATCAAACAGGAATATTCTCAGGCCGAACGAGAGAGCCTAGCAGCGGTCCGGGCTTGTGAGAAGTTTCATAATTTCGTTTAAGGCCGGATATTCGTCCTCATCACGGATCACCAAGTGGTGCACTTACTCTTTGGCAACCCCAAAACCAAGATAGCCCCACATATAAAACAATGGGGTTTTTGACTACAGGAGTACGATTATACCATTCTTCATAAACCAGGAGGAGAGGCCAACCCAGCCGACTATCTGTCCCGCCACCCAGAAGGTACAGCGGAGGAGGCCATGGGAAAAGAGGCAGATACCTACATTGCATATCTTTCTCTAAAAGCCCTACCCCCTGCCATCACATGTCAACTCTTTGCCGACAAGAGCAGAGTGGACCCCACCATCCAGCCTGTGATACGCCTGACAAAAAACAACAAGTGGAGACACCTGAATACGGAATGCTTTGAAAACGGGGAGGTGGACAAAAGAGACCTTCAGAGGATGGCGAACATCCACACCAAGCTCACCACAAACGACCAAGGGACACTGTTGCGTGGCAACCGCCTAGTGGCCCACAAGAGCCTGGGGAAGGCGCTAGTGGCCATAGCCCACGAGGGACATAGAGGGGTTGCTAACATGAAGAAGATACTCCAGAATGAAGTGTGGTTCCCATGCATGGACACCATCGTAGAGGACACGCTAATGCACTTAACACCCTTCCAAAAGACGGCGGGGAATAGCCCCCCCATGCCCACTTCAAATGGTACCCTTACCAGAAGGGCCATGGCAAAGAGTAGCGATGGACTTTTACGGCCCGCTGGAAGAAGGGGGCCACCTTCTATTGACCATCGACGAATACTTAAGTTTCCCCCTTATAAAGCACGGCCAATCCACAGCATTCCACCATGTGGTGGGAATAATTGATGAACTGTTAACACCGTCAAACCCGACAACGGGCCGCCGTTCCAGAGCCAAGATGTCCAGACGGAAGTTTGCAACACACCGAGACTTCAGCCACCAAAGAATCACACCACTATGGCCACAAGCCAACATCATGGTAGAACAATTTCTGGCCACCATCAAAAGGACCCGCCAGAAACCAGTTGTAGACCAGATGGCAATGCCACCAGCCATCTCACAGATGCTAAAGAGCTATCGAAATTCCACCCATGAGACAACTGGACAAACACCCACTGAGCTGATGATAAAGTGTAAGCCGAAGACTCAGCTACCACAGCTGGAAGATTACACCCCAGAAGAAGATGCAGAGATCAGAGAAAGAGAGGCTGAGAAAAGGAAGAAAGCGAAGGAGTGTACGGATCGGAAAAGGAGAGCAAAAGAACATCAGCTCCCGGTCGGAGAAGTTGTAATCGTCAGACAGAGACAACAAAGGAAGACTGACGCGAGGTACGCCCATTGGTTGCTCTGATCACCGAAGTGAAGGGACCCATGGTCACTGAAATGGGAGCGGAAGGAGAGATAACTTGCAATGCTTCATCTTTCCGCAAACTACACAAGGAAGAGGCCGAAACCGCCCTGGTGACAACAGGAGGAGAAGAGCCTAACTCGAGAGAGACTGATGACCCGCTGGTCGGAACCCCGGATGGCAAGACTCGTGATTTGTTCGGCACCCAATGAACCAATGCGAAAGCCCCCACGTCTCATTGAGCCAATATAGACCGTGACCCCCGCCCCCCGATAAGCAACGGGGGGTGTTGAGGAGGAAAGGAACATGGCCCTTAAAGAGGGCAGTGACTGCAGCGTGAAGGGGGAGAAGGGAACGGGGAGGAGGGGAGGAGGGAAAGAGGCAGTTATGTTAAGGAGAATAAAGGGAGAAGTTGTGAGACAACCGTGTCCTGCATTATTTGTATGTGTGCCTGTGTGAACAGGCAGCAACATGTCTCTTATGGTGGGGGTTACAGTCCTTGTGGACCTAAAAAGTAGCTAGCTATAATAAGATGTCCAAAGTGAAACATTGTTTTTTGCACATTGAGTTTCTGCTTTCCAAGAGAGCATTAGTACTGAACTGGAAACAATGTAATCCCACTACAATAAAAACTTGGCTACATGATCTAACCTGGCCCTACAATGAGAAAGGTGTGTATTTTTTCTATATGCAGTTCGCTTCTGAACCACTGTAAAATTGTTAACTAAACCCTATTGAGTTTATCATCAATGGCTGGGGAAGCAAGTAATGTGACAAAACAAATTAATTTCCTGCAGAACTATTCTCTATTATTCAACTCTCCCATGCAATTCCTCCCAGTATCCTTATAGGAAAGTGTCTATTCTGTTACCGGGAGTTGACATTTTGATGTCAGTATCTGCTCTCGTTTCCACCTTCTACTATAACTTGCTAAAACAAAGAACAGACTGTCTCTCAAGCTAGAAGAGCACAATATTCTAATACAAGGTGAGAGCTAATGGGCAGACTGCTCACCTTATACATTTCACGTGTCTATCTAGTGTTCTAAAACCTAAGGCAGAACAGATCAATACTTAAGCTAGTCAGATGATCCCATTCTCCCAGTTATAGGTGAGAGATCTAGAAGTCAATGTGCCTTGCATGATAATTGAGCATGTTGAGAATTCCCCGAACGAAATGGTTGTTGGGAAAAGACTACTTATTTATTTTCAGTTAAATAGCATGTTATTTTATGATGTCTTGCCAAATGAACCTGTACTGCTTTTAAATTCCTAGCTGTATTAGAATATACGATAGGCAGGTATCTTTGGAGAGAGAGGGTTACGAATTGTTCCATCCTCCCAACCCTCTCACCAATCCCAATGCACTCCCACCTTCACAATAGTTAAAATGGTCTGGAAAGTTTCCAAAATTACACAGAGGTTCTGGTGCCAGATAAGACCGGACACAATGACGGAAATAACAAAGTGCAAGGCAAATCCCAGCTTTATTAACATCCAAAATATCAGGAATAGCATACAAGTATGCAAATCTCACCGCTCTAACATCTCCCATACAAAACAGTGTTTTTTATGTTAACAAACACCTCATAACTGACATCATAGCATAGTTTTAGCTAGCAAATCCTACAGGTTAAGGGGTTTGGTTAATAGGGAGGACTACATATACATTTCTATAGGGGTTACACTTCGAATTGGGTAATGCTTGTCTGATGGCTCCTCCTGACACCATCTCTAAATTGATAACAGTAAAAACACATCAATCTTACAATAAACTATTGGTTGGCATGGGGGCGTGGCCAACTGCCGATCCATGCACAGGTGAATCGTAGGAGCTCCTGTGCGGCCGCTGAAATCCACATGAAATCCTGGGTATATTCCCCATAGATGCAGTACGGAACGTTGGAGAGTGGAGTTGAACTGTCGGGGTGTCCAGCAATCCAGCTGAGCAGGGCTGTGGTGCTGTAGGGGTCTTGTTTGTAAAGCCGAAAAGTTCAGCGTTTCGGCGGGAAGAAGGTGCAAGATGGCCCCGGTGGAGCTGTAGGTGAAAGGAGGACGAGTCGTGTGGAGCCTGTGGGGCCTGGTGGCGAGGATCCCGAGGCGCCCCTCACAACGGTGGGGGAACGGACTGGGCAGGCGGAGAGAGAAGAGCCTTGGAGTTGGCGGCCAGCAACGAAGCGAGCTGCTGCTGAGGGGGACGCTGGTTGGCCTGCGGGGGCAGCGGCGGGAGGAGACCCGGCGGGGAGCCGGAGGCTGGTGCTGGAGGAGGGGCGGCCCGGAGGACGGGGTGAGGAGGGGCCATCTAACGCTGCAGCGGGGACTGGAGCTCGAGCCCCGCTGCAGGGAACAGGCTCCTTGACAGAGCAAGAAGTTCAGGCGGCGCTGCTGCGGGAGCGGCGGCCACGGCACCAGAGGCGAGATGGGTCCCCGGGAGGTGGAGGGGGACGGGGACCCGTGTAGAAGGAGCCCTGTGGAGTGACTGTGCTGCTGGTGGCAGGGCCCTGGAAAGAAGGGAGCCCAGGTGTCGGTATATAGGATGAGGAGGCTGGGAGAGATATTGACTCACCGTAATTGTGTGAGTCAGTGAGACAAGACGGCGACTCCCCCTGGCTGCGGACTTGGAGCGGGCCCTTGAGGAGACATTGAAGTGGGAGACTGAAGCCCCTAGGGAGGGGCATAGGGGGGTTGGAACTCTGGTCCACTTTGGAGGGGGGGGCCTTGGGGATCTCCCTCACTGATCTTGGGTGGGCTATACGCCCAGCCCCAGCGAGGACACCTTGAGCGGAGGGGGAAGAGGGGGGTCACGAGGAAGGAGGCTCCCCCCCTGGATCGGAGTGTGGAGTGCGGAGAGGGCCTGGGGGATTGGCCTTGAAGGAGTCCAGCTTGGAGGGTAGTGCCGTAGCCAGACGGCTAGGTTGGAAGCGGCGGAGGTTGGCGACACCAAAGGGGACACTCAGGAGAAGAAGGTGGAAATAGGCTTGAGGCTGCCAGGGGAGACTAGTTTTCGGAACTGTGCTTGGAGGGTCCCTTCTGGGAGCTGGGGACCATGGGAAAAAACCAGCAACGGATGGAGAAATACACAGAAGTGAAAGAGAGGCCTCAGAGGCAAGAGGGCCTGGACCAGCAGGAGGTCCCCCAGGGGGAGGAAAGAAGCCCAGTGACTTTAGACTCCTTAATGGAGGCAATACAGGTCTCCAGAGACACTCTTCAAGAAAGTATTAAGGAGGTTCGAGTGGATGTCTCGTTGGAGAGGGTGGACCTCCGCAAAGTCTGCGAGAGAGTTACAGAGGTGGAGCAGAGAGTCAGCACGGTGGAGGATGATGTCCAAAGGCTGAAAAACCAGGTGGCGGGCCTAATGGGCGCAACTCGTACCTTGGAAGTTAGAGCCGAGGATGCGGAGGGTCGCTCCAGGCGCTGCAACATCAGTCTGGTGGGGGTCCCGGAGAGGGAGGAGGGCCCTAGTGCTGAGCTGTTTGTGGAAAACCTGATCCTAAAAGTCTTGGGGATCCGGGGCCTGTCCAATCTTTTCACCATTGCGAGGGCACATAGAGTTCTGGGGAGGCCTCCACCGCCGGGCGCCCCGCCGAGAGTGCTGGTAGCCAAGATTATGAACTTTAGAGATCGTGACGCCATTCTGCAGGATGCTCGCAGGGTGGGGCAATATGCGATTGGTAATGCAAAATTGAGGATCTTTCCGGACTTTACCCTCGAGGTACAACGCCAGAGGAGATCCTATGACGCGGTGAGGAGCCGTCTGAGAGAACTCAATTTAAAGTATATGATGTTTTTCCCGGCAAACAAGGTGTTGTCAGGAGGGAAGTCCTGGTTTTTCGCTAGTCCGAAGGAGGTGTAGAACTGGTTGGACATGGGGCAACATAAGGAGGATCCCTCTCCGGCTAGCCCGGGGGAGGGTTGGCTTGAGGTAGGGAAAGGGTGGACTAAGTTTGATATGGGGTCGAGGAGGGCCCCCCCTCCCGACAGGTGAGACTCCTGGAAGTGAGGTGGTATGGGGGAGGGAGGTGGAGTTGCAGGTGGGGTTGCATGGGGCAGGTGGTGAAGCCCCTGGTTTAACCGACGCCACTAACTTCCAGCCCCGGGCGTGAGAGGGAAGAGGGGCGGAATAGTGAAGTGGGTCTACTTTTATGATGGGAGGAGAGGGAAAGGAACGTAGGGGAGAGAGGGTGAAGAAGGGTAAGGGAGGAAGGGGGGAAGGGAGGGTGGGGGAAGGGTTAGGCGTGGTGGGGAGTTGGGGAGGGTAGGCACCAAGTTGGGGTTTGGTGCGGGAGGGGGGTAATACGGCCATTGGAGGTGTACCTTGACGCAGCAGCTAGCCATGGGAAGAGGCGGAAGGGGTCGAGTCAGATATGGAAGAGAGGATGACGGGGGGCACGGTTCTGGCATGCCGAAAGAATAAAATGGGAAGTTTGAAGATTGGGACGTGGAATGTGCGAGGGCTGGGGAGTTATCAGAAAAGGAGGAAGGTGGGGGAATATTTGAAGAGACAGGGGATACAGGTGGCCATGTTGCAGGAGACACGCGGATGTAGAGGTGTTGGGGAAGCTTGAGAGGCAGTGGGGGGGTCAGATACGGGGTACAACATACTCCACCCAAGTGAGGGGGATTCTCATCTGGGTGGCAAGAGGGGTCCCGCTGAAGTTGGAGCAGGGGGTGACCGATGGGGGGGTAGGACGGTCCTGGCACGTGGTACATGGGAGAACAGGTCACTGTGTATGGTCAACTCATATGCGCCCAATGTGGGTGATAAAGAATATTTCCCCTCGGTGCTGCGGATGATGGGGGCTTACAGATGGGAAATTATAATATGGGGGGAGACTTTAACTGCCATCTGGATGAGCGATTGGACCGGCATGGTACGAGAGGGGATCAAAGAAATGTATTGCGGGATCGCTGCGGGAGATACTGCGGGAATTGGACTTGGTGGAGCTATGGAGAGAAAAACATGGAGAGGAGAGGGGTTTCTCCTATTACTCGAGTGCACATGGTTCTTACTCCCACTTGGACTATTTGATAGCGGGAAGGGAGTACTGTCACTATTTTGGGGAAACTGAGTATTTGGGGCGCGTTCTATCGGACCATTCTCCTCTTGTGACGACTTTGGCCGGGCCCAGTGAACACCCACCGCGGCGGTTGTGGCGGTTGAGGGGGGAGGCGTTGCGAGATGGGGTGTTTGTGGCGGAGCTCAGAGAGGAGATTGGGTGGTACTTTGAACTGAACGAGGGCACGGTGGACACTAGTGGGGTGTTATGGGAGGCCTTTAAGGCGACCATTAGAGGGAAGTGTTTGGCCATGGTAGTGGGGATGAGAAAACGTCTCTTAGAGGCGCTACAGCGGACAGAGGCCCGGATAGCGAGCTTGGATAGGGAGGCAGTGGGGGGGCAGAGGTGGGGGAAACCCTGGCGCAAGCACTGGAGCTCCATCAGAAAACCTTGACGGAGCTGTCACACTTTGATGATAGCATACGAGATGTGAGGCTCCACGGGGAGGGAGATAAGGCGGGCAAACTCTTAGCATGGCTCATTAGCAGAGAAACCCCGAACCGCGTCATAACTCAGGTCCGGACTAATGATGGTGGGACAGCCGGGACACAGAAGGAAATCAACGCGGCCTTTGTGGCATACTATAAGGGGCTCTATACGAGTGAGAGGGGGTACGTAGAGGTGGAGGTGGAGGATCTCATGGAGATGCTTCAACTGCCAAAGCTGGGTGAGGGTAGTCGAGAGGAGTTGGAGGCCCCCGTAGGGGAGGAGGATATAGGATGGGCGATACGAGCTATGAGGAGGGGTACAGCGCGGGGCAGCGATGGTCTCCCGGTAGAGTTTTATGCGGAGTTCTCCGATCTGCTCGTCCCGCAGCTTCTGAAGGTTTATGAGGAAGCGTTTCAGGGAGGGTGTCTCCCAGAATCGATGAGAGAAGCAGTGATCACGGTGATCCTGAAGGAGGGGAAAGATCCGAGGGATTGTGAGGCGTATCGGCCCATCTCACTTTTAAATGTAGATGGGAAAATCCTAGGGAAAATCCTGGGGGCCAGATTGGCGGCGGTTGCGCCGAATTTAGCACACCCTGATCAATGTGGGTTTATAGGGGGCAGGAACACGTCAGGGAATGTTTCCCTCCTGCATCATGTGATGGATCGCGTGAAGTCACAGAAGCGGGACATGGCTATAGTGTCATTTGACGCAATGAAAGCGTTTGACTCCCTGGAATGGAAGTGGTTATTCCGGGTGTTACAGTAGTTTGGATTTGGGGAAAATGTGTGCAGATGGCTATCCCTGTTGTATACAAAACCGCTGGCGATGGTAAGAACTAATAACTGGGTTTTTGGAAACATGGGAGTTGGAGAGGGGGACTAGGCAAAGGTGTGCGGCCTCCCCAATTTTGCCGCTGGAACCGCTGGCGGCGTACCTGCGGCAGGAGATGGGCGAGGCTGGAATTGAGGTTGATGGCCGAAGGCACATTGTATCCCTATATGCGGATGACTTGTTATTATATGTGGGGGACCCTAGGTTATTCCTCCCGGACCTCTTTGAAATCTTGAGAAATTTTAGAGCCAAGTCGGGGTTCCGTATAAATCCAGAGAAGTCGGTTTTGTTTCCGTTGGGGGGGGGGCAGAGCAGGAACTACCGGAACTGGGTATAAGATGGGAGATGGAGTCCATCCGATACCTGGGGGTGCGGGTGTTCCATGATGTAGTGGATACGTTTGTACATAACACTGGGAGGGCGCTATCTAAGATAGGGGACTCCATCCAGTTCTGGAGGGTTTTACCACTCTCACTGATGGGTAGGGTGGCATTATGTAAAATGGTAATCCTCCCGCGGCTGCTGTATTTTTTTGCAAATATACCGTATGTGGCAAAAAAGGTGTACTTTAGGATGCTGGATGTCAAGATTAGGGAACTGCTCTGGGACTCGGGGAGGAAGCGGGTGTCCCTGCAAACCTTGCTTAGACCGAGGGAGAGTGGGGGTCTGGGTCTCCCGGATTATGAAAAGTATTTTGTGGTGGCACAACTGCAATCGGTGCTGGTGTGGGATCATCCGGAGGCGGAACTCCTGGGAGTATTGGTGGGGCCCTTGCAGCGAGAATGTAGGCCGGCGGACCTCTTGTGGTACCCACTAGGCAATGGGGGGATGTCAGTGGTTTTTGAAGCGTTAAGGGAAACGTGGAGGAAATATGTGGGTGGCCGGGGGGTTAAGGGCCGCTATGAGAAGAACTTCTCATGGGGGGGCTGATCAGAAACTCCGCCAGGCAATTGGGAGGGCAGGGATACGAAGGCTACGGGAGAAGGGATGCGAAACGGTGGGGGACTTTTCAGGGAGGGCAACTCCTTACCTGCAGCGAGTGGTGTGAGAAGTTTGACTTGCCACGGGGAGTTTTTCTGGCATACGGGGCGGTGGTTCGGAGGATGGCAGAGTTATGGGAGGGGATACCTGAGGAGCCGGAATCATGCCTGGTTCTCCAAGTGTTACTCGATCGGGCAGGGGTAAGAGGACGTATCTCGCGGGTATATAAGGCCCTCGGAGAGAGACCAATAGAAAGAGCTGAAAGTTAAGGAGAAGTGGGACGCGGACATGGGGCGCCAGATCTCGAGTGAGGAGTGGGAGAGGTTTTGGGACCTGGTTCGGAAATCCTCGAGGAACACCCGTTTTCAGTTGGTCCAATTTAACATTTTGCATAGGGTGTATATTACCCCAGTGGCACTTAAGGCGATGAGTGGAGAACATTCGGGTGATTGCCCCAGATGTGCGGCAGGGGATGCGGGGTTCTGGCATATGGTCTGGGAATGTGGGGTAATAATAAAATACTGGGATGAGGTGCTTAAGGGAATAAATGAGCTACTGGGAGCCAACCTGGAGAGAAGCCCAGAGACCGGAACCTACCGGGGGGGGGGAAACTTAACAAATCACAGAACAGAATGGGTCGGTTTCTACTTATACTGGCGAAACGCCGATTGGTGATTGCGTGGAAGTCCCCCCTGGGTCCAACAACTCAGCTCTGGAGGAAGGATGTCCGAAGATGGGGCTTAGCGGAGTTGGCGGTTTTGCAGAATTTGAAGGTAGAGGAGGATGCGGGGGAGGTAACGGTTCACTGCTCCCAATTGTTGAACGACCTTGCAAAAGGCATTGAACTGTGCCCTCCGTGAGATGACGTATCTGGAGGAGATGCTATAATAAGGGAGAGGGGGATTTTGGGGGAGTGGTTTGTAGATGGGCTGACTCTAACCTCAATGAACTATCAATATTTGTGCTGGGCTGCTGTGGCTAAAGAAAACTGGAGATTAGTTTCGGGAGTGGGGGTGGGGAGGGAGGGCGTTTGACGGGGGTAGGGGTTGTGTGGTTGGGTATGTTTGGACTATCTAGAGATGGGTCTGATTTTTGAGGGTGGGGAGGGGGGGATAGCCGAGAGACTGTGGTATTGAACTGTCAATTAAAAATGTTTGTAAGAAGGGATGTTAAGGGGGAGGGGAAGTTGGACCGGTTGTGAATTGGAACACATTATCTATGTCTTAGCTCTTGCACTATCTGAAATGTCATCAGGCCGAGTACGATAGTTGATTTCACATCTTTACTGTTGATCGCCTGTAAGAATGTCATTGTATTTTCCCTTGTTGCCTCCCTTGCCTTGAAGTGCTTTGAAACACATTGTGTATAGGTGCTATATAAATAAACTATCATATCATAACAATAAGCCTGAGAACGGCCAGGAAGGCAGACATTCCCCCGGCTATTGTGAATTGAAACAAGAAGTCTGAGAAAGGTCAGGGGAGGGGAGGCATTCCACTGGCTGTATGAATTTAAATAAGAAGGCTAAGGAAGGCCAGGGGAAGAGGGCATTCCCTCTGGCTACTGTGAATTGGAACAAGAAGCATGAGAAGAGCCAGGGCAAGGGAGCCATTCCCCCGGCTATTGTGAATTGGAACAATAAGCCTCAGAGGGCCCAGGGTAAGGAAGGCATTCCCCAGCTATTGTGAATTGGAACAAGAAGCCTGAGAAGGGCCAGGGAGAGGGAGGCATTCCCCCGGCTAATGTTTATCAGAGCAAGAATCCTGAGAAGGGCAGGTTAAGGGAGGCATTCACACAGCTATTGTGAACTCGAACAAGAAGTCTGAGAAGGGCCAGGGGAAAGGAGGCATTCCCCTGGCTATTGTGAATCGGAAACAGAATCCTGAGAAGGGCCAGTGTAAGGGAAGCATTCACACGGCTATTGTGTACTGGATCAAGAAGCCTGAGAAGGGCCAAGGGAAGGGAGGCATCCCCCCCGGCTACTGTGAATCAGAACAGGAATCCTGAGAAGGGCCAGGGGAAGGGAGGCATTCCCCTGGTTATTGTGAATCGGAACATGAATCCTGAGAAGGGGAAGAGAGGCATTCCCCTGGCTATTGTGAATCAGAACAAGAATCCTGAGAAGGGCTGGTTAAGAGAGGCATTCACACAGCTATTATTGTGAACTGGAACAAGAAGTCTGAGAAGGGTCAGGGGAGGGGAGGCATTCCACTGGCTGTATGAATTTAAATAAGAAGGCTAAGGAAGGCCAGGGGAAGGGGGCATTCCCTCTGGCTACTGTGAATTGGAACAAGAAGCATGAGAAAGGCCAGGGCAAGGGAGCCATTCCCCCGGCTATTGTGAATTGGAACAATAAGCCTCAGAGGGCCCAGGGTAAGGAAGGCATTCCCCAGCTATTGTGAATTGGAACAAGAAGCCTGAGAAGGGCCAGGGAGAGGGAGGCATTCCCCCGGCTAATGTTTATCAGAGCAAGAATCCTGAGAAGGGCAGGTTAAGGGAGGCGTTCACACAGCTATTGTGAACTGGAACAAGAAGTCTGAGAAGGGCCAGGGGAAAGGAGGCATTCCCCTGGCTATTGTGAATCGGAAAAAGAATCCTGAGAAGGGCCAGTGTAAGGGAAGCATTCACACGGCTATTGTGTACTGGATCAAGAAGCCTGAGAAGGGCCAGGGGAAGGGAGGCATCCCCCCCGGCTACTGTGAATCAGAACAAGAATCCTGAGAAGGGCCAGGGGAAGGGAGGCATTCCCCTGGTTATTGTGAATCGGAACATGAATCCTGAGAAGGGGAAGAGAGGCATTCCCCTGGCTATTGTGAATCAGAACAAGAATCCTGAGAAGGGCTGGTTAAGAGAGGCATTCACACAGCTATTGTGAACTGGAACAAGAAGTCTGAGAAGGGTCAGGGGAAAGGAGGCATTCCCCTGGCTCTTGTGAATTGAAATAAGAAGCCTAAAGAAGGTCTAGGGAAGGGAGTCAATCCCCCTGGCTGTGTGTAGAGAATAACACACTGAGAGGCAGACATCTGGAAAGGAATCTGTCTCTTCGAAATTGACTTCACAAAACATCTGAAGAAGGGAAACATTCTCCAACAACCAATAGTCAAGGAGCTTCAACAAGGAATGTTGATGTTTGGTCTGTTGTCCAGAAGAAGGGATTCATTCTCTGGACCAAGAGGAATCCATTATCTTTTTAGTTCAGTTACAAGTGCAAGGGCCAGAAGGAGGGTTTTGATATAGGTTGGTGGACTGCTAATTTACATTGACATCCTGACAGAATCCTTAGTATTTTAGTTCAGGTAATGAAAGCCCTCTTAGTGTTAGGGGGAGGTATGTTTTTCCTCCAAAACAAACTGTTATGGTGATATCTCAGTGTAGGCTGACAATGTAGATCTGATCAGTAGAATGCTGGGAGAAGAATGCCATGACATGCACTTCTGTAGCATCATATGGAATGTTATTGCTTGAGGAGAGACAGTTGATGTTATGCTGTGGAGAGGGTTGGGGGTCTCTACCTGTATGACTTGTATGTTGCTAATAAACTACTTTTCATTTCTCTGGCTGATCTGGTGCTTCTACATATGGCGACGAGGATGGGATTCGAACCCACGCGTGTTCTCGAGGTGGACAGAGTTTAAGATAATGAGGGACATCACATCACAGGACGGTCCATAGTGGCATTTCTGGAGGAAGTGTTTGAAAGGGAAGGATTACCTAGGAGCGTGTTGACGGATAATGGTCCACAGTTCACGGGAAGATTCTTGCAAGAGTACATGTACAAGTGTGGTGTTAAACACAAAAAGACGGCATTGTATTATCCCCAAGCCAACGGCATGATTGAGAGGGTCAACCGTTGCATTATGGAGGGTATCAGAAGAGGCAGCGCATGTGGTTTGGACAGGAAGGTGGCTGTAAAGGAACAAATGTATGCTTTGAGATACTGAGACGGGAGTTGGTCCATTTGAGTTGATGAGAGGGCAGAAGGGCAACACAGTATTGTCGCCGGCTTGGTTGGGTCGGGCGAGAGAGACAGATAAGGTAGTGGAAGAAGTTAAAAAAAAAGATGGATGAACGGAAGAGTAAATGGGTTGAAAAGGTCAATGAGAAATTCCCCAGAAAGAGAACAATCGTTGAAGTAGGTGACATGGTCAGAATAAGAAAGGCTGTCATTGCAAAGAAAGGGGATCCTCTGTATTCGGATCCTGTTAGGGTGGCTCAGGTGTTTGAGGGTGCTGTAAAATTGGAGAGTGGGCAAGTGTGGAATCTATCCCGGGTTGCCAAGGTGAGGAAATAAGGTGTGCTCACACTTGGCGACTTCCCAATACTATCTGACAATGTAGATCTGATCAGTAGAACGCTGGGAGAAGAATGCCATGACATGCACTTCTATAGCATCATATGGAAAGTTATTGCTTGAGGAGATACAGTTGATGTTATGCTGTGGAGAGCGTTGGGGGTCTCTACCTGTATGACTTGTATCTTGCTAATAAACTACTTGTCATTTCTCTGGCTGATCTGGTGCTTCTACACAAACGTTTATGCCAACCATCATGCCACCTGTGCATCAGTCTCCTCCTTCTGCACACGGTCAGACTGGGCGATAAAATTGTCTTGGGCACCAATGACAAAGTGGGCCACAGTTGCAAATGATAATTAATTGCTTTTGTGACAGAGTGTTTGAGTAGTAACCAAGTGGGAGGTTTTTGATAAATTTTGATGCAAATAAAGAATATTTATTCAGTAACACTGGTCACAACTACTAGCCGTATAGTGAAGTAACTCATCAAACTGGCCCACATTGGCCAAACAAGTGGCCCATTTTGACCAAAAAACAAGCCCACTCCAGCATTTTGTGTTTTGGGCTTGGCCATGGGCCTATTGCCCTATAGGCCAGTCTGACCCTGCTTTTTTACCCCCTTACAATTCATTTTGCAAATATTATCTTAAATCATAAAATACATGGTATAAAATATTGCCCCAACCAGTACAGTGGATACATTATAGAGGACCAAAGACTCAGAACACTCTAGAGTTTCTTCCAAAGGCCTCTTTAACAAAGGATATAATGTCATACAAGAAATCCTGATCAGTAGACTGCATGATAAAAAGCATTGCATCAGTGCACCCTCTAATTATGTCATTTCCCATCCCGCAGGGGCATTGTCTATCTATGCCCTTCCACATGGTTCTAGATCTCACCAGGAAAAGGGTTAATCTGATCATAAGGATGACCCTCCTGCGTTAATGAGATTTTATTTTTGTCACAAAATTTGGAAAAGCTACATCGAAGCAAGTCTCTCTACAGATTTTTAGGGAAGACAGCCTCATGATGTGCCTCTGGGTGTTATCAAATTCTTATTTTTCAGCACATTTCTTAATCAGCCCTTTCCGTTGTTCTTTTGTCAAAGAACTAAGAAGTTATATCACATTAATTTCCCATTTTCTCATTAAAGCAATCTCTTGTGAGAACCATTGGTACTTCTCTTGAGATGGGGTGCTGGCCTTCTCCTTATATGCGTTCCTTATGTTTGGGTTCATTGTGGGATCAAACTGTACTATAAGGAAGAACCGCAGGAACTGAGTCTCTGCCTGGCACCGCTCACACCTCTCCGACATGGCATTAGGGAATATACATCTCTGCCTCACAACTACTGTGTAGAGTAATGAGGAAGTGGTTGGGAATTCTCATTGGTTGCTTCTTAGCCAATGCAAATTTGCCTTTAATGTGCGGTACGGCCATTTGGGAAAAGTTAAACTATACTCCCAGAATGCAAACCACTGTTGAATGACCAGCCAGGGCTGGGTGGGAAATATCAGATATGTTCCGGGACCACTTCTCAATACTTACAACGTTGTCGGAATGTAGTCCCCTCTCTGTACAGATATAGAGCTAACCAATTTCAATTGAGGGTTGTACCATTCATGGCCTCCAGGCCCACATCAACCTTCAAAACTGCCACTTGCAAATCTGCATTTTCACTGGGAAAATGCAACTTCACTATTGTATACTGGAGCCAGATATCGTGACTGGCCTATGCCTCTAAATGGTTGGTAGGGATTGGGAAGAGCCAGCTTAATGTTAAATGTGCCTAGACCAGCTTGGAATCTTTCTTCCCCCCTAGATAGTTCAAAATATTGGCATGAGTGTCTATGTGTATGTGTGTGAGAGAGGGATAGAAAGAGAAAGCGAGTGTATGTGTATATGTATGTATGTATGTATGTATATATATATATATATATATATATATATACATATATATATATATATATATACACACATATATATATATATATATATGTGTATGGCAGAATTTGTAACACTTAAGAGCGATGCTAGGCACGTGCCGCGAACAGTAGAAATATCAGGGTTTTTTTATTTTCAACTGTAGGCAGGTCTGGCTTGTGGGATGAATGTGGGCAATCTGTCCTTTCTGCACAGGGCAGAACCAACCCCTTTGAGGCTAGGGAGTTGAGCCCGCTAAACAAACCCTCCCTAGAGGTCTGGGAAAGGGGGATCTCACTGCCAGTGACTCCACTCTAGGGGACAAGGACTCCCATTCCTACCAAGAACACCCTACAAAGAACACTGTCTGCCTATATGGGAATAGAAAAGACTGAAATTATTGCTGTGGATTGGCATACCCAACATACTAACATTACACCCAGATATTTGTCTGGAGGCAATGCTGGGATCCTTGTGAAGTACCAGCTGATGCAGATCAACACGCACCATGGAAATATACGGCGGTGAGAGTTAAGAGGCGAGGGAACTAGAATGGAGGAAGAAAAATCCTACGCAGAGGTGAGCCTCTAAAGTGAGAACGTCTTGTAGGGGCGGGGCTGCGCTACACTGCAGAGTGAGCAATAGCATGGAGAGAGAGACGCTCGAGCTAGAGGCGCCGGAATGCTGACGGTGTGATGGGCGACAATACTGAAACAGAGACAGAGATGAGGACGGTAGAGAGACTGTCTCGCCTTGTGATGCGACCCACAGCAGCCGTGGTGGGCCTGGGGCCCGTTAACCGGTACCGAGAGCAGACTGCAATGGAGAATCCAAATCCTGATCTCTGTACGAGAAATGTAACAACTGGCGAGCCGATCAGGCCAAGGGAAGGAAGTGCAACCTAGAAGGTAAAGCTGGGGAGAGGGAAGGACGGTTACATCCCAGAGTTAAACAGGTCCGATAGCCAAAGGCGCTTAACTAAGGAGAGAGAGACAAGAAGCTGGGGAAGCCAAAAGGTTTACGGGAGCCCGAGAAATATGATTGCTGGACATGGGCAGATGCCCAAAAGAGACCCTGCTGAGTTGAACAAAGCAGAGGGCCAGAAGATTTTGGGGAGCCCTTTAACAATAAGTAATGTTGTTTCAACACTTGAAAAACAGGGAACCTAAATTGAGCTGGGGAAGCCAACAGGGTTACAGGAGCCTGAGGAACCCGATTTCTGGACACAGGTAGATGCCCAAGAGAGACCCTGCTGAGGTGAACAAATCAGAGGTGCCAGATGGCTTCGGGGAGCACTAGAAAAAGAAGTAACTTTTTTTCAACACTTGGAAAACAGGAGAGTTCAATTACTCAATCTTAAAGCAAGAACAATTTGAAAGACAATGTACAACTTGGTGGAATCATTAAACTGTTGAAACCCCACGTTAGACTGATGAACAGTACTTCGGAGCAACCCAGGTAGCTTTGGCCAGATGAAGCCAGAATGCACAGGCTACTGCTCTGTTTTTTTCTCAAAGTGCTAGGGCCAGATAAGAGTTAGGTTTCGGAATGAGGACTGTTTTGATTTGGACAGCTGATGAGCACCCTTACTTAATTTATTTTAAGCAAGGAATTCCCTCAGAACAATAGGGGCAGCTAGGCATTTTCTCTTTATTTCAAACAAACCCCCTTGAAATGTTAGGCTGTAGTCCTTCTGGTTCACCACATTTGATAGTCACTGAATCCAATTTTTTCAAAGCTAGCTCAGCTTTTCATAGTTGCATGATAATAAATTACCAGGTTACTCACCGTAGTGACCACCTTACTCCTAGTCCATAGTCCCCTTTCCTCAATACTTATGGGACATCTCTCCGTCCTGTGGGACGGGACCGGAGCACTTTGTAAAAAGCATCAACATTTTTTCCAAAAATGTGTCCTTCCTCTCTTTCTTGCGCGGGGCCCGGCACGCGGCCGTAACCCCGTCCATCTTGGCTCCGCCCCGCGCATGGCCCATCAGTCCTTTTCTATCGCCAGGTCAAAGACCCATTAGCAATAACAGAGGAACCTTATTAGAGGGGACGGCGGGCGGGCGTATGGAGGAAAGGGGACTATGGACTAGGAGTAAGGTGGTCACTACGGTGAGTAACCTGGTAATACTCCTACATCCCGTCCCCTTTCCTCCATACTTTTGGGAGATTCCCAAGCACTCCTTACAGGAACTACGGGTGGATGGAAATACCCCTCACTGAAACAGGTTCTTCAGCACAGCCTGACCAAACTGAGCGTCAGCCCTTGAGCTCATGTCAAGACAATAATGCTTACAGAAAGCAGATGGGGAGGCCCAAGTAGCTGCCCTAGCGATGGACTCCCAGGGGACATATTTCTGAAAAGCAACCGCGGCTGACTTGCCCCGCACCAGGTGTCCATGAATACCCTTAGGACAGGGGTACACAACTGATTTTGACAGAGGGCGAAAGTACCTTACATGAGGGCTATAGTGGGCCGAAAAGTAAAAGTGGGCGGGGTGGTAGGCGGGACATGTCAGGAGGCTTTTTCAATCCCCAATTTGTATTAAACACATGGAAAAAGAATATGTTTTTGAGGGGTAACGATTTTTATTGCATTTCAATATTACATTTTGTACTATTTTTCATTGTTATCATTAATTTCGATTAGTTATTGTATATCGTCTGTTTAATTCAATTATATATATTTTATTGACCCTTGATTGGACATTCTGTTATTTTGGACTGCTATAGTTTGCTGTTTGGGTTGCCCAAGAGGAGTATGGCCTTCGTTGAGTCAGGTTTCCTCAAAAAAGCAAAGGATGTACATCTCCTAACTGTGCCTGTTTTAGCTTTATTATTGAGTTCACTCTTGGAGTGCCACACTATGCCCCATGGCTCCCACTCCCCACCAAACACTATGCCCCATGGACCCCTCACCCCCAACCATCACTATGCCCCATGGCCCCCTCACCCACAACCAAACACTATACCCCATGGCTCCCACCCCCAACCAAACACTATGACCCTGTCCCTCGCCCCCAACCAAACACTATGCCCCATGGCCCCCACGCCTCAAGCAAACACTATGCCCCCTGTCCCTCACCCCCAACCAAACACTATGTCCCATGGCTCCCACCCCCAGCCAAACACTATGCCCCATGGCCCCCTCACCCCCAACCAAACACTATGCCCCCTGTCCCTCACCCCCCAAGCAAACACTATGCCCCCTGTGCCTCACCCCCAAGCAAACACTATGCCCCCTGTCCCTCACCCCCAACCAAACACTATGCCCAATGGCCCCCTCACCCCAACCAAACACTATGCCCCATGGCCCACTCACCCCCAACCAAACACTATGCCCCATGGCTCCCTCACCCCCAACCAAACACTATGCCCCAGGGCTCCCACCCCCAACCAAACACTATGCCCCCTGTCCCTCACCCCCCAAGCAAACACTATGCCCCCTGTCCCTCACCCCCAACCAAATACTATGCCCCATGGCCCCCTCACCCCCAACCAAACACTATGCCCCATGGCTCCCACCCCCAACCAAACACTATGCCCCCTGTCCCTCACCCCCAACCAAACACAATGCCCCATGGCTCCATCACCCCCAACGAAACACTATGCCCCATGGCCCCCACGCCTCAAGCAAACACTATCCCCCTGTCCCTCACCCCCAACCAAACACTATGCCCCATGGCCCCCTCACCCCCAACCAAACACTATGCCCCATGGCCCACTCACCCCCAACCAAACACTATGCCCCATGGCTCCCTCACCCCCAACCAAACACTATGCCCCAGGGCTCCCACCCCCAACCAAACACTATGCCCCCTGTCCCTCACCCCCCAAGCAAACACTATGCCCCCTGTCCCTCACCCCCAACCAAATACTATGCCCCATGGCCCCCTCACCCCCAACCAAACACTATGCCCCATGGCTCCCACCCCCAACCAAACACTATGCCCCCTGTCCCTCACCCCCAACCAAACACAATGCCCCATGGCTCCATCACCCCCAACGAAACACTATGCCCCATGGCCCCCACGCCTCAAGCAAACACTATCCCCCTGTCCCTCACCCCCAACCAAACACTATGCCCCATGGCCCCCTCACCCCCAACCAAACACTATGCCCCATGGCCTCCTCACCCCCAACCAACCACTATGCCCCATGGCTCCCACCCCCAACCAAACACTATGCCCCCTGTCCCTCACCCCCCAAGCAACCACTATGCCCCCTGTCCCTCACCCCCAACCAAACACTATGCCCCATGGCCCCCTCATCCCCAACCAAACACTATGCCCCATGGCTCCCACCCCCAACCAAACACTATGCCCCCTGTCCCTCACCCCCAACCAAACACTATACCCCATGGCCCCCTCACCCCCAACCAAACACTATGCCCCAAACACACTCAAGCATGCACCCATACAGGCCCAAACCCCCCCATCTCAGCACACAAACTCTGAAGCATGCACCCATACATGCATCTCAACACAAACATACAAAAACAAACATTCATGCACACCCGAACCCCCCACCCCCCCAACTCAGCACACACACTCTCAAGCATACACCATGCACCCATACAGACCCGAATCCCCCACCCCCCCAACTCAGCACACACACTCTCAAACATGCACCCATACAGACCCGAACCCCCCACCCCCCCAAATCAGCACACTCTGAAACATGCACCCACACAGACCCGAACCTCCCACCCCCCACTCAGCACACACTCTCAAGCATGCACCCATACAGACACAAACCCCCCAACTCAGCACACAAACTCTGAAGCATGCACCCATACATGCATCTCAACATACACAACACGAACATTCAAAAACAAACATTCATACACATCTGACACCCCCCCACCCCCATCTCAACATACACAACACAAACACTAAAAATAAACATTCATACACATCCGACACGCCCCCCACCCCCCATCTCAAAATACACAACACAAACTCAAAAACAAACATTCATACACATCCGACACGCCCCCCACGCCCCCATCTCAACATACACAACACAAACACTCAAAAACAAACATTCATACACATCTGACACGCCCCCCAAACCCCCGTCTCACCATACACAACACAAATACTCAAAAACAAACATTCATACACATCCGACACGCCACCCACCCACCATCTCAACATACACAACATAAACACTCACAAAGCAAACATTCATACACATCCGACACTCCCCCCCACCCACCCATCTCAACATACACAACACAAACATACAGCAGAACAGACCCGACACACAAAACACAGACCACTTACCGGAGACGTGCTGGAAGGCAGGTAAGCTGGAACGCTGGCGAGGTAAGTGAAATCGTACTACGGCTGGCGTGGCAAACAAGGCTGAAATGCCTTCCGGCATCAAGCCTTACTGGCCACGCCAGCCGTAGTGCTGGCACTCCATTGGTGCAGCACACACGCACTACGTGGCTCGTAGGAGCGACGTGGTGCGTGTGTGCTGAGCCAATGAGGGCCAGTGTTTTGCCCGGCCCGGAAGACAACAAAGACTTTCCTAATGGAGGGCGGCCGATGCTGCTTGCGGGCCCCCCTCCATTAGGAAAGTCTTTGTGCCTCGCGGACCGGAAAAAACAGCATGGCGGGCCGCAACTGGCCCGCGGGCCGTATGTTGTGCACCCATGCCTTAGGAGGTTTCAGCCCTTGGACGGTGAAAGACTCTGTGATGCAGGCGGCGATCCACCGAGAAATAGTTGCCTTAGACGCCTGCTTGCCCTGAGGGTTACCGAAGGTCACAAAAAGTTAAGAACTCCTAAGCTCGGAAGTCCTGTCCAGGTAGAACTTAGGAGCTCTTCGGACATCAAGACAGTGTAGAACCCTCTCAGCCTCAGAGGCAGGGTTCGGAAAAAAGACCGGTAGGGAAATCGACTGATTCAGATGGAATTCGGTCACAACCTTCGGCAGAAAGGCCAGGTTTGTCCGAAGGACTACCTTGTCCTTGTGAAAGACCAAGAAAGGATGCTCCACCGACAATGCCTGGAGCTCACTCTCTCCTTGCTGACGTAACGGCGACCAAAAAGGACACTTTCCAGGACAAGTACTTGAGGTCCACAGTAGCCATTGGTTCAAAGGATTTATGGCACAGCACCGTCAGGACCACATTTAGGTCCCACGGCGGGTGCGGATTACGAACCGGAGGGTAGAGGCGTGTCAAGCCAGCAAAATGCCTCTTCACCACTGGGTTAGTCAGGGAATAAGAACACTGCACTGTAGAAAGATAAGTGGAAACCGCTGAGAGATAAGTCCTGCATGACAGAACATGAACCCCTGACTCTGCTAGGGAGGAAATGAAGGACAGCACAGTGTCAACCGTGGCCACCCTTGGATCCAACTTCTTCTCCAAACACCAATGACAGAACCTGAGCCATTTACTCTTGTACTGAGATCTGGTTGAGGGTTTCCTGGCTGCCTGGATAATACGCATATTATCCGTAGACAAATTCAGATGCTCTAAAGACTTGAACTCAGGCACCATGCCGCCAAGCTGAGCGATTGAGGGGAGGGGTGCCATAGCTGCTGTTCCCCTTGGTGAAGAAGATCAGGTTACCAGTAACTCCTGATCGGCGGATACACCGACAGGTGTTGAAGCTCTGAGAACCATAACCTGGCCGGCCACCACGGGGCTATGAGTAGAAGGGAACAGTTCACCGAATTCTTCAACTTCCAAATTGCCCGGTGAACTAGAGGCAGAGGCGGGAAGGCGTAAGCTCTCATGTTGTGCCATGGAATCTCGAGAGCTTCCCCCGAGAGGAGGCTCCCAGCCCCCTCTGGAGGCATACTGAGGAAGCTTCTGGTTTATCGCCGTAGCGAAGAGGTCCACCTCCTGTGTGCCCCAACGCAGGAAAATCCATGAGAGGACCTTCGCCTTCAACTCCCACTCGTAGCTGACAACTGTCTGCCAGCTGAGGGCATCCGCTGTGACATTCAGCTGGCCCAGGATGTGTACTGCAAGCAGTCAGACACCATGAAGCACGGCCCACTCCCATATCTGGATAGACAGGTCCACGAGAGGGGGAGACTTCGTTCGCCCTTGCTTGTTGATGTAATACATTGACACCACATTGTCCGTGCGTATGCGGACCACCTTGTTGGCAATGAGCGGTCTGAACGCCTTGAGCACCAGAAAGATCGCCAGAAGCTACAAATGATTTATGTGCAGGAGCTGGTCCTGAGGTGACCAGAGGTCCGAGACCTGAAGAAGATCTAACGTCGCACCCCACCCCAGAAGGGAGGAGTCCGTCGTGATCGTCACCGTGGGGGCTGGGTCCTGAAACCCCGCACCCACCGACAGGTTGCTGAGAGATGACCACCAGTCCATGTCCACTCTCATGGAATCCGAAATCATTATCCGCTTGGAATCCGGGTCCACAGCCTGACGCCAGGAACTCCGAAGAGCCATCTGGGTCCGTCTCATCTTGAGACGAGCAAGAGGAAGAGCCAGCACGCAGGAGGCCATGAGGCCCAGAAGCCTCCGGAACCACCAGGCCGACATGCTCTCTGACTGCGCAAACATCTGACACGTGGCTAACAGATCCGCCATTCTGTCCCCGGTCAGGTACACTCTGCAGTCGATCGTGTTCCAGCTAAAACCCAGGAAAATCAGGTCCTGCGAGACCGTCATGGAAGATTTGCCAGTTCACCGACATGCCCAAGATGGAACAGGAGCTGAAGGAGATACTGGAGATTGCCCGCTGCTGCTAGCGGACAAGGGCTGCGTAAGAGCCAGTCGTCCAAATACGGATACACATGGATATCCTGGAGACGAAGATAGGCCGCAATCACCGACATCATCTTCGTAAAGACATGCAGCGCCGAGCTGAGGCCAAAAGGAAGCACTCGAAACTGGAAGTGCTCCTCTCCCAAAGAGAAGCGGAGATATCTCCTGTGTGGGTTCCAAATCAGGATATGCATGTACGCGTCCTGAAGATCCACAACGCTGAGCCAGTCGCCCGTCTGCAAGTAGGAGCGTATCTGGCTGGGCGTAATCATCTTGAATTTCTCTTGGGGTAGGAAAAGATTGAACTGGGAAAGGTCTAGGATGGTGCGCAGGCCAGCCTGGTTGGGTTTGGGCACCTTAAACAGCCGGGAGTAGAAGCCCTCCCCTCGGGGAGCGATGGGAACGGGTTCCACAGCTCTGAGGTCCAGAAGTTTCTGAACCTCGGCTTTGAGGGAGGGCGAGCCCGACAGCTGAAAAGGGGGGTTGCGGGGTGGGGTAGGGGGTAGCGGTAAGTGGAAGCCTGCTCGAGCGACTGACAAGACCCATCTGTCTTCTGTGATGGCCTGCCATGCCTCCCAATGAGACGCAATGCGTCCTCCCACCGGGGTCTCGTGCGAGCGCGGAGAACCCTCATTTAGCAGGTTTATTGGTGGCGGTGCCACCTGAACCTGAGAAGGAGGCTGAAGAGCGGGAGAAAAACCGCGTCCGTTGTTGCCTACGGTGGTTATTCCACGCAGGGGTATCCACTCTGCGAAATTTGCAGTCGAGGAAGCCCCTAAAGCCAGAGGAGGGTTGACTTTGTGACAACGGTCTCTGGGTTTTGAAAGGAGCCTTAACCAGGACAGACAATGACTTAGCTGTCTGAGTGCTATCCTTCGTCTTGGTGAGCTCTACATCTGTTGTAGAATGAGAGAGCTCCTTACCATAGAACGTAAGGTCCAACACCTTGTCCTGCACTTCTTTTGAAAATTTAGTGGCATGCAGCCACGCCTGCCGTGAGGTATCAACCCCCAGCATAAGGCCCCGAGCCGAGGGGTCTACGTGATGACCCGCAGCCTCCAGGAGATCCGGGGCCAAGACCCTGGCATCGGATAGGCCACCCTTGAAGTCTTCCAACTTCTCGACCGAAATGTGCTCCTCAAACTCCGACAGACCTTTCCACATCCGCATATTAGCCCCTGCTAATATGAACTCAGCATTGGCCTGCCTGAGCTGCAAGGCCGAGTTGGCAAAGATTTTCCTCCCTAGGGAGTCAAGGAGCTTGTCCTCCTTACCCAGGACCTGAGTAGCCGTTGTGGAAGAGGATACTGCAGGTCTGGATTGCAAAGTGGCCGCAGCCACCACTGTGGAGGAGGGAGGCGGACAAGACGACAGGGCCACCTCTTCCGAAGAATGTAGCCTGTACCTCGCGTCAATCTTCTTATTGACAAAAAGTCCCGAGTGTGGCTTTTCCCAGACTCTTCGGACCTCGGCCAGAACATACTTCTGCAGGAACAGGCCGGTACGTCCACCGGAGACTGTTTCGGAACCTGAGGTGGACAAATCCAAGGACGTAGCGGGGAAGGGTGCCATACCGGCCCCTCCACCGACGTATCCACATAAATCAAAGGTGCCGCCCCCGCGGGCAACGAAAAATTGTGCAGAAGAGGCATCCGGGCGTTCCAATCATAAACCGGCCGGTAAGGATGCACACAAGGGACCTTAGGTTCACCCAAGGGACCAAGCCCTACACCAGAGGCCGATGGCGTAGTTGTAGGGGTAGCACCTAAAATGGCCACCGCGGTCGTGGCGGGAACAGGCGCCATTTTGTCCTCATCTGAGGGGAACTGAGGCACGTGAGGTAGTGAAGCAGGGGTGTCCGTCGATGGATCAGGGGTCTTAATCTTAGCCTTAACATAAGGAATCTTGGCAGAGCCGGTACTATGAGGCCTGGAATGTTTTTGTGACATACCAACTGCCAACTGAGCCTTCGAAGGAAGGACCTCGGCACTGCCGGTAAAAGAAGAACTTTGCTTCTTTGGCCCCTCAACAGGTCTGGTGTCACCACAAGAGCGGGAACGTTGAGCAACAGCTTTCACCGACAAAGCCTTGACCGGCCTCTCAGAACTGTTGGTAGCTTTAGCCTCTAAACGAGGGACCTCGGACCCAGGCCCGGTAAAGCCTTATCTGCGCGGGCATCGAACATCCGTTCAGTAACAACAAGCCCAGCCAAGGCCTCGGGGCGAACCACGGTCTTATCTTTGAGGGAAGCCGACAGAGGCCTCAGAGCGAGCTCCGGTACCCCATGACTCAATAGAACTGGGTCTACAAACAGCCCCCACAGGAAGGGCCTCGGAGCCTACTCCGGTATTCACAGGCCCCTTACGGAGACCCTTGGAGAAAACTCTGGTAGAATTATTAGGCCCGAAGGGCACCTCAGGGCGAACCCCGGTGACAGAGCGATCAACGCCCCTCCCGGCCCAAGAGGAACCCGGAAAGGTATCCCCCGGCCATCCCCCGGACGGGGTGGTCTGAAAAGTAAAGAATTTATCGGCCTTTTCTTCTTCTCGTCGATGAACGCCTGAAAATGTGAAGGAGGAGTTCGTCGGAACACCTCCTTCCACCGCTCCAACCGACGTTGAAGTGCCTGGACCGAAAGGGAGTCACAGTAAAAACAGGAGTCCCAACGGCGATCCGGACCCAAACACTCTAAACAAAGAGGATGGGGATCCGCCCTCGCGAAGCGACGGTGACACGATGAACAATCAGGAAAGTCTAGCTTGAACGACATAGACAGACCAGTAAACGAACGCTAGCGAGAGCCAGAGAGGAAAAAAGGGAACAAAAACTTCTGAAGATGCAAGTGTGTCCGGCCCCGATCGAGCGAAGAAAAGGACTGATGGGCGGAGCCAAGATGGGCGAGGTTACGGCCGCGTGCCGGGCCCCGCGCAAGAAAGAGAGGAAGGACACATTTTTGGAAAAAATGTTGATGCTTTTTACAAAGTGCTCCTGTCTCGTCCCACAGGACGGTGAGATGTCCCATAAGTATGGAGGAAAGGGGACGGGACGTAGGAGTAATGTATGATATACCATCATCATTGTGTTTATTTCGGAAATGCACATAACATTCCGTAAAAACAATACAGAATACATTTCAAATATGTTACAATAAAAGTAGAATCTATAAAATCTATGAAAAACCCATACAAATCTGCATCCTAGCAAGTTAATAATCATACAAAATCTCCTTCCATGTCACACTTCTAAGCATATGTTTCCTCAGATAAAGTGCTGATTTTAAGTATGTCAGCAGGGACCAACCCACGCAAGGTGAGTCAGCCCAAAATAAGTATATTAGAGGAGGCCGATATTGCACAAAACCCATTTAACGCAATAAGGGCCGTAGAACAGAACCTCTCACTTTTGCATACACAGGACAGAAGAATACCAAACGTGCAAGGGCCTCATGTGTCGCATCACACAGAGGGCAGGACCGATTGGCATCCCCCCAGACCAAGCCACAATCACCGCCTGTAATGGACACAATCATTACATGGACCCTAGTTATGAGTACACTGTGTATCGGAAATTCTGCCCACAACAAATATTTCTCAACGCCAGGGGACATGATGGTCATTAACCCTCTGTTATCAGGTTTAAGCAGCTCCATGCTTTCTCGCTCGATTAGTGCTCACATGCTCATAAAAGTGGGCAGTCCACCATTTTATCTCACCTTGGGAGAGCACATTGCGGGGTGGGAAGAAATGTGTAATGTTCTTTGCCCTCAATTGTTTCATAACATGGCACAACCATGGGACCTTAGCACCAGAATCTTTAGCAATCAAAGAAGTAATCAGTTCATGACTAAGAATAGCTCATTCATTGCCCCAAAGCCTAAGCCAATGCAGGGCGGGCTGCAAAGAGACCACATCCCCGATCGGCCTATAGCCCAGTTCCACGTATACTCCAAAGTCTGGAGCCAACAACGGCAGGCCCAACAGTTTCTTAAAGAAATGATTCTCCAGTATTTGAGCAGCAGTAACATTAGCGTAACCCCATAACTCCATCCCAAATCTGACAACCGAGGCAGCCTTGCCTTTATACAATTTGAGCAGTACGTCAATTGGCCTAGCTCTAAATATGGTCATAGCCCTGGTAACCCCATCCAGGGCCTGCATGAACCTCACAGCCTATTTTGTCATGTGCACGGTGGCACAGATGCTGGCGGAAAATCTGACCCCTAAGTAGTTGAAATAGTCGACCCTGGGGATTACACAGCTCTTACAATGCATGGCCCTGAATATCACCATGCGCCTTCCCTTCCAACAAACCATCACTGGCGACTTTGCTTCATTTACCACCAAATCTAACCCGTCCATAAAAACAGCACAGTCAGAAATAAGGGACTGCAGATTTCTCGGGGTATGCGCCATCAGGACAGAGTCATCGGCGTATACAAGAAACGACAGATATGGACCACCTATCCGAGGTATGTCAAGAGAAGAGTTTAGAAGGTGTTTATAGAGGCCATTAATATACAAGCAGAAAAGGAGAGGAACCAGGACGCAGCCCTGGCGCACTCCAAGTTCAACTATGAAAAAACATGTACTGTGCTCATTGGCGCCACTCCTAACACTTGCCTGCGTGGAATCATGCAGTCTGACCAAAAGACTCACCAAAGCCGAAGGCCAGTATATGGACCTGAGCACATCCCACAACTTGACATGGTTCACCTTGTCAAAAGCTGTGCTCAGATCCATGAATGCCAAATAAATGGCTCCTCCCTTACATAAAGCAAGTGTGCAGTTACCAGATATAGATTAAGGACTGGACCTGAGAAAGAACCCCACTACTCGTGACCCATTACTCGAGGCAACCCAAAACAGCACGACCCATGATTTTATAGTCCAATAGCGATATGGGTCTATTTGATGCGGGCCATGCCGGGGCCCCTTTTTGTAGATCTGCTGAATGATAGCACCAAACCATGAGGGGGGGGTATTACCCTACTCCCCCCGCACAGGGAGCATTAAAGCCCTGGGTCAGTACAGGAGCACAAAAATCAGGGGCCATGAAAAACAGATCTGCCGGGATCTTACCTGGACCCGGAACTTGATTACAGCATTGGCAACCTATGGCTTTCTTGATCTCATCCACCAAGAAAACAATTCCTGTCTCATCACCCCCAATAGCCAGACACCCTAGACTACTAGCAGTAGCAGGCCCACAGTGCTCAGCCCCCCGACAGGCGCTATATAAGGAAGAAAGATCCTCCAGCCAAGCCTCATCAGGTACATTACTGACCGGGATATCCAAGTTAAATTTATATAAGGGACCACACTGGGAAATCTTCCAAAAAAGTTTAGTATCATTGTCCATGGAGGCACCAACCCAGGCATCCCAGGCTTCTGCCTCAATGGCCCTTTTCCTGGTAGCCAGAACCCTCTTGTAATGGGACCTGGCATTAATGATAGCATTTTTAGAAACCTTTGGGCAGCTCAAAGTTGAAAGAAGATTCGACTTGGCTTTAGTACACTCTGAGCCACACCAGCCCACCTTCGAATGCCCGTCCCCTTAGCAGATGCACAGGAGAACACTGAGGAAAGCTTGTACAGTAGTGAACCAAACTCTTCTGAAATATTTACGCAATGCAAAGTCCCTGACAACAGCTTCTCCAGTTCATGTGTGCTTGATTGGATTGCCTTTGTTCAATAAGTCCTCCTTCATGTCATGTTTCCATTTGAGTCTTCGTCGTGAGGCATTCAGAGACTCCTCCAGAGGATACACCTGGCCAGGCACAACAGCTCTTGGTGCCAAAACGAATATCAAGCTTAATAGTGAAGTGGTCACTACAGATGTTATCTACCACGCCATACCCCACTAGGTGATACCAGACAACGTTATTGTGTTTGAAAACGCTGCAGTTTTTTTTTCTAAGTTTCTCAGGCTCCTCCGAGCCGGAGGAGCCTGAGAAACTTAGAAAGAAAAACCACAGCGTTTTCAAAACACAACCGCGTTGTGTTTCTGCCTAAAGCTGCTTTCCCATTTGGGGCTTTCGGGCTCCCCGCAGGGAGCGCGAGAGCCCCAAATGGGAACACAGCTGTAGGCAGAAACACTGCAGCATTTAGCATTTCAGAAAACAACCGCCTTGTGTTTCTGCCTAAAGCTGCTTTCCCATTTGGGGCTTTCGGGCTCCCCCTGGGGGAGCACCAGAGACCCAAAGTGATAGCCACGGCAGACAAACACAACGTGGTTGTGTTTCAAAAATGCTGCGTTTTTTCTTTCTAAGTTTCTCAGGCTCCTGCGAGCCAGAGGAGCCTGAGAAACTTAGAAAGAAAAACCGCAGCGTTTTCAAACACAATAATGTTGTATTTATGTTTGCGGTAGCTTCAAAAGCTACCGCAAACATAAATACAACGTTTTTAAAGCTGCGGCTTTATTTCTAAGTTTTCCGGGCTCCTCCAGCCCGGAAAATTTAAAAACGCAGCTAGTGCTTTTTAAAAAAAAAAAATAGCACTTAGTGAGATGCAGCTGCAGCTTTTCTGCCTGTAGTCTCCGGTCTGCGTCCTTCGAGTCCCAGCACCAATGAAGGAAATGCCACCCAGTGGTAGCTTTTGTTTACTACAGCTGGCTGGCTTTTCCTTCATTAGTGCCGCAAAAGCAAAAGCGAGCACAGGCGGGCATCCATTTCACAAAATGGAGGACCCCATGTGCTTGCTTTTGTAAATTTTTAGCTTCAATTGCTCAAAAGTTTACATAGGGACTTTTAAAAAAAAGTGGCAATCTATTTTTTTTATTATTGCCCATCTTTTTTTAGCAATAAAATGTTTTGGGTGAACCATTCCTTTAATGCAAATGTGGCATCTCTCAGGGCCAAACTAGATCAACAAGGGACGAGAATCACAGAAACTGAAAACAGGATCAGTGCTAATGAGGACAATATAACCACACTGCAGAGTATGGTATCCACCCTTGTCACGGACATGAAGTCAGTAAAGGCCAAATGTGATGACCTTGAATCCAGATCACGGAGGAATAATATACGTATTAACGGAGTCCCGGAAAATGCGCTGAAGGGCCGACTCAAACTGGCTGTCGAGAACCTCTTGAAAGATCTATTGGGCAATCCTGATATGTCCCCCTTCTTCACCATCGAAAGGGCTCACAGGGCACTGGCTCTGGATCCCAAGGCTGGGGATTTCACGAGGCCCATCATTGCGAAAATTCTAGGTTTTAAAGACCGCGACCAGATCCTCCGCCTTGCACGTGAGAAAGGAGAGCTCAGGATGGACTCGCAAGTGATCCGCATTTTCCCCCGACTTCTCGACCGGAGTGCAGCAGGAGCGTCGCCAATTCCTCTGAGTTAAAAAACTGCTCAGGGATAGAAATATTCCTTATCTTCGACTCCACACTCTCCTTCTCGCCTCACATATCTGACGTCTCTAAGAAGTCACACTACCAGCTGCACCTCCTCAGAGGTATTCTTCCCTTCCTCTCCTTCCCCCAGAAGCTCACTGTCTCCCGAGCCCTGGTTCTCTCGAAGCTGGACTACTGTAACAGCCTCTATCTCAATCTGCCTGCCTCCACTCTCCGCCCTCTGCAACTCATCCAGAACAGAACTGCAAGACTTGTCCTTGGCCTCAAGCCCAGGGACCGTATCTCTCCAGGACTAAAATCTCTACACTGGCTCCCAGTGTCTGCGAAGATTAAGTTCAAAACCCTCTGCATTGTCCAAAAGGCCTTCTGGGGTCTGGGGCCTAAATACCTTCAACTCTCTCTTCCTAAATATCTTCCTTCCCGAGCCCTTCGCTCATCCGTCTCCAACTCCCTCAGGGTCAGCCGCTTCTCGAAGCAACGAGCTGGGGGTATATCTCTCTCCGCGGCAGGGGCCTCCCTCTGGAACAGCCTTCCTGCCTCCCTGAAACTTGAGGAGAACCATCTCCGGTTCCGGAAGCACCTCAAAACCTTCCTCTTTGCTTCCGCTTTCTCTGTCCCTCTCCCCTGCTAAATTCTTCACTGAAACTGCACTGAATCTGCAACTGGGCCACTCTCACCGACCTCGGTCCCGGGCCCAGCCACTCTCCACTTGCACTGCCTCCCTGGCAACCCCTGCACTGCGGGACTGTCTCTCTATCCCTACAGCCCCCCCTTCCCAGCACTTGTCTGCACTTACCTTTGCAGTTGCCACCAGCTGGCCTATTTATTTGTTTTTTATTCTACTTACCCTGTACTGCACTTCCCCCCTCCCCTTCCCCTTGCACTTTTCCCTTCCCCCTACCCCTGCACTTGCGCAATCTAAATGACACCTGGCCTAGTAGTATCATTGTCTGTCTTCCCTTGTTCCCCCTCCCTTCCTCGTCGCACCTTGAAACACTTGTGTATAGGCACGTTACAAATGCCATATCATGTCATATGTCATATGTGTGCCTTTTGGTCAGACAGGATAGCTTGTGTTTAAGTAGCTAGGGATGCAGACAATGTGGCACTTCCATGGCAACTATCTCAGGGTGGTAGGGTTGTGACAGTTGACTGTCTCTTTGTCATCATCGATTGTCACCTGGTATGTGCCAGGCCTGTGTGCACTCCGCAGGGGTGGGAGTTTAGGTGAAAAATGTGGACACAAGCTGGGTCCGGGCTTCCTCGTCACGTGACCTGTCCCCTCCCATGGGCAGCGCCTGTGCCTGTGGTTGGGGATGTGGTGGCACCACCATGTCCACCGGTACACCCTGCCGTGTTGCAACATTGTGCAGGACACATGCTGCCACAATGATCCTGCACACTACTGGGGGTGCATAGAGTAGCTGCCCGCCAGAGCGGCCAAGGGAGAGGAAACGTGACTTGAGCACTCCGAATGTGCGCGCCACTATGGCCCTGGTTGCAATATGGGCGGCGTTGTATCTTACCTGGGGTGGTGTGGTGGGGTTCCGGATTGGCGTCATCATGTGGTTGCTCAGAGGGTAGGCACTGTCCCCTGGGGAGGTGTAAATGGTTGTGATTATTGGGGTTTGTGTATTTGTGTGTGTGTGTGTGACATGCATGCATGTGCAAGGGCATTTGTACTCACCTAGGAGCCAGGTGTCGTCATGCTGCCCAGCTTCCAGGGCCCGGCTCAGGGCGGACATTCTGTATATGAAACTGTCATGGGTGGAGCCAGGGTAGTTTGCATAGACAGAGGTGATGATTCCCTTTGCATCGCATACCACCTGTACATTGATGGAATGCCAGTGCTTGCGGTTTCAGTAGATGTGCTCAGTGGCCCTAGGTGGACGTAGGGCCACATGGGTGCAATCTATGGCACCGAGCACTTTGGGGAAGTGTGTCACCCTGAAAAAACGGCCTGCCTTTCTGCGGGTGTTCTGGGCATGTATATGTGCCTGCGGACTGAGGGGCGCGCTGTCATGATTGCCAGTACCTGGTGTAGGCAGCGTGACTGCGTGGCCTGTGAGACCCCCCCCACTATGGCAGTAGTCCGCTGAAATGACCCAGTGGCCAAGAAATGCAGGACATTGAGCACCTTCTCCAAGGGGCTCAATGCTTGGGAGCAAAGGGTGGAGGATGTAAGGTCATCTTCCCACTCCCTGACCAGGTCTAGGATGATATGGGGTGGAAACCTATACCTGCCGTAGACCTGGTCGTCAGGCATCCTAAAAAGGCTTGTCCGTGGTGCGAAAATGCATGCCCTGGCTATTCTCCTCCTCCTGCGGTGTCCCACGATCAGTGCTGCGACAAATGGGGCATTCATTGTAGCTGTATATACGTGTTTGTTGTTTGCGCGCTCTTTTATATATTACTCATACATGTGAATGCTTTGTCTTCTTCTCAATGTCCAACTTATTGTAATAGAGTAAGTTAAAGGAAACATGCGTACGTGGGTGCCTTCCATATAGGGTATAGAATGGACTCTGCCCGGTACTGATGTGTAGCGAATTGTTGTAGGCATATTCGGCTATCCACAGCACATCCTTCCAGCTTTCTTCCACTTGATGTAACATGCACAGTAGGTATTGCTCTAGTGTCTGATTCGTCTGCTCCGTTTGGCCATCAGTTTGGGGATGGTGACTAGTGGACAGACGAATATCTATTTGGGCAATTGCACAACTCTTCCTCCAGAAGTTAGACACAAACTGACTCCCTCGGTCAGAAATCGGACGGAGGGGAAGCCATGTAATGTAAAGAGTTCAGCTTTTCTATCCAAAAAGTTTCTTTTTGACTCAAAAGTCTGTTGATGTCCACATTAACTCCTTGTGTTACTTCTAGCACATCAAGAATTTAGAATTTAATTTGTGCTATGTGATGTTTAGCTTTTTTAAAGTGTCTTGATACGGGAGATTTAATGTTACCTGTACGTATATTCCACCGGTGTTCATTCCACCTTACTTTGGCCTTGCGTGTTGTTTGACCCACATATTATTTGCCACATGGGCACTTGATACTGTATATAACGTTCATGGTATCACATGTTGCAAATTTCTTCAGAAAGTTTTTTTTGTCCTGAGTTTGGGTGAAATATAATGTCTCCTTTCTGGACCATATGGCCATTTGAGCAGTTGTTACGCTCACCTAGTATCCACGGGGGCACCACACGATACTGGATGGAGGTCTAGGCGCTATCCCGGACCCCTCTCTGCTTGGTTATGTGCCAGAAGTTGTGTAGCACCTATACCAGGAGAATGGAGCGTTAAGATACTGGTTCTGTGATGGGTGGACTCCCACCTCCCTCTGGTCCAAATCCCCTTCCTTGGGGTTATTGCTCACCTTAGGGTTTTGTGCGTTGAACTCTCCGTCCTGCGTCTCTGTGCAGGGGCGCCTGGTTGGTGCGGGTGTTCCATGGACCTAGTTGCTTCACTGGTCCGTGTGCCCTTATGTCGGGCCCAGACCGACTGTGACTCTGACTCTGCTTGCTGTCTTCCAGGTGAGTTATAATGTCTTTTCCATCTTTATTCTGTCTCTTTCTTTCCCTCCGTTGTCTCTGTCTTTTCGGCATCTTGCTCCACTACGCTGTTCCCCAACAATGTCTCTCTTTGTTTTCACAGGGATGGTTGCGATCTCGAAGTTGCCGCGCCGATGGGAAGACCACGGTGAGTTATTAATGCGTGGAGCGCTGTGCTGTTTATTGGTGTAAATTGCTAACCTGTGCTCTCTTCCCTTCTTTGTACAGGTTGCGGTGATGTTCCGGAGTGGTGAGCAATCGTAAGATGCTTGCCCAGGTAAGTGCTTTGTTAATGCTGACCTTGTTCCTTCTCCCTTGCAGGTTGCGGTGAAACCCGGAGATGGGCGAGGTAAGAGAAGCGCAGGGTGCTGCCAGGTCTCGCTGCTTGCCCAGGTAAGAATTGTTATTAATGCTGTCCTTGTTTCTTTACCTTTACAGGTTGCAGCGAACTCCAGAGATGGGCGAGGGAAGCAAAGCGCAGGATGGATTCAAGAATGGTTACTTCACAGGTAAGTGTTCTTGCTCGCTAATGCTGTTCTTATTCTTCCAGGTATTAATGGAATCCGGATCTAGGGCTTCAGGATCAGACCACTAGAGAAGCAGATGAGCAGGAGCTGGACACAGTGAGCGTTACGCTGCAGGAGTGCAGAATAACATGAAGCGTGCTCTGCTGTTTAGGTGTGGTTTAAATAGCCCAGGTAAAGTCGTTCCAGGCCAAGTAGTTCCAGGTCCAGCCACACCCAAAACACTAGACCACATGGCTTGGTTCTAAAGAACTGAGCTGTGTAATAGGCCTCCATGTTGGATTAAGGTCCAAAACTGGTATTGCTTTATTCCTGATAATGAGCCTGGCGCCAAAGGCGCCAGGACTGACTCCATGTATGTTTCTGATGGACTTTTAAGGCCCTTGGGGCCAGTGTGAAGGGCTTTAGCCCCAGTGCTGCCAGGGGGCTGTTATACCTGAGGGGGTCAGGGGCATGGATCGTGACAGCACTCCCCCCTAAGGCCCCTCTCAAGGTATTTCCTCCGTCTGGCCCTGGTTTAGTCGGATGGTTCTGATGAAATCGTCTTACCAGGCGTGGCGCATGGACGTGCTCGCTAGGCTCCCATGTCCTGTCCTGAGGGCCGTATCCCTTCTAGTCCATTAAGTAATATAACCTGGACCTGTTGAGTTTAGAATCTAGGATGTCCTTGACTTCAAATTCAGGTTCTCCATTAACCATTACCAGATTTGGTGGTGTTTTGACCTGAGTTCCAGGCTGAACAGGTTTTAAGAGTGACACATGGAATACGGGATGGATCTGCATATTTAGTGGTCAAGCTAGTTTTACTGCCACAGGATTTATAATAGCCTTGATGGTATAGGGCCCTAGATATCTAGGACGAAATGTTCGAGTTCCTCTTATGGGAACGTGCCGAGACGCCAACCAGACTTCATCTCCGACTTGGTAGTCTGGGGCTTTTCTTCGGTGTTGATCAGAGAATCTTTTCTGTCTTTCTTTGGCTTGGATCAAGTGTTCTGCTGCCTTTTTGAAGGCTTGAGTGATGGTCTTATGGAAAGTCTTCACTGCAGGCATTTCCAAGGCCATGGGGGTAACTAATTCGAAGTACATGGGTGCCTTCCATGTACGGTATAGAATGGACTCTGTCCGGTACTGATGTGTAGCAAATTGTTGTAGGCATATTCAGCTATCCAAAGCACATCCTTCCAGCTTTCTTCCACTTGATGTAACATGCACCGTAGGTATTGCTCTAGTGTCTGATTTGTCCGCTCCGTTTGGCCATCAGTTTGGGGATGGTGACTAGTGGACAAACGAATATCTATTTGGGCAATTGCACAACTCTTCCTCCAGAAGTTAGACACAAACTGACTCCCTCGGTCAGAAATCAGATGGAGGGGAAACCATGTAATCGTACGATTTGCTCTAAAAACACCTTTGCCAGACTGGAGTCGTTTGGTAGACCCTTAAGCGGAATGAAATGCACCATTTTAGAGAATAGGTCAACAACCACTAGGATAGTGTTGAACCCTTGACAGGGAGGCAGATCTGTGATGAAATCGAGGGAGAGTGTGTGCCAAGGTGCAGGTGGAATTTCTAGGGGTTGAAGAAGGCCCGCAGGTCTTTGTTTCTGGGATTTATTCTGTGCACAAATGCCACATGACAGGATAAACTGTGTAATGTCCTTTCGCCAGGTCGGCCACCAATAATTTATTTTCACCTTGGCTAGGGTCTTGGCAATTCCTGGATGTCCTATCAAGGGATCGTGATAACCAGAAATGACTTGGTCTTGTAGTGCCTTATTCGGTAGATAGAAACACCCTCTGAAATACGGCAGTTGGTTCTTTGTTGTGTAATGTTCACCTTGAGTGGTCCAGTCTTGTAGAGCCTCGGTGTTCATTAGGAGCCAAATTTCCTATTGGAGTTCGTCCAGAGATAATGTTGTTGTAAGTCCTAGTAGTTTGTCACCTGGAATAATGGCCACAGAGTCTGGGGTTGAATATGCATTCTCATCAATACCCATGCGGGATAGGGCGTCGGCTTTTCTGTTCTCGACTCCAGGTCGGTACGTGATTATGTAATCATATTCTGCGAAGAATAAAGACGATCGGAGTTGACGGGATGATTGAGACTTTGCCGTCTTGAGGTATTGTTGGTTGCGATGGTCAGTGATCACTGTGATGGTATGTCTGGCGCCTAGGAGGTAATGCCGCCAAGCCTTAAAGGCTGCCTTGATCGCTAGGAGTTCCTTGTCTGTTATTGCATAGTTAAGTTCATGTGTAGTAAATTTTCACGACCAAAAGTCCACGGGATGTAACTGGTCTGGATCCATTTGGGAAAGAACAGCCCCATTGCCATGCTGGAGGCATCCTTTTCCACTACATATGGGAGATCTGGGCGGGGGTGTCGTAGCACCGGGGCTGAGGTAAATCTTTTCTTGAGTTCCTGGAAGGCCTTTTCCGCCTCTTCTGTCCATTGGAACAGTTTGTTGTTTTTTCATAATAAAGAAGTGATCGGGTGCACAATCTGGGAGAAACCCGGGATGAATCGGCGATAAAAGTTTGCAAAGCCAAGCATACTTTGGACACCTTTGACTGAAGACGGTGATGGCCAGCTAAGGATGGCATCTACTTTGTGCATATGCATCCGGACGCCTCTGGGGGTGAGGACAAAACCAAGGAACTCGACTTCGGTCACATGGAAGGAGCATTTTTCAAGTTTGGCGTATAGCTGCTGCTGTCAGAGTTTTGCAAGGACGGAGCGAACATGCCTGACATGGTCCTGTTTAGAAGAGGAGTACACCAAGATGTCGTTGATGTAAACTAGGGCACATATGTCGATCAATTCCTGTAGTACATCATTCATGAAGTACTGGAACGCGGCCGGAGCGTTGCAAAGTCCAAAGGGCATCACCTGATATTCGTACAGCCGATACTTAGTACGAAAGGTGGTCTTCCATTCATCTCCTTTCTTTACATGCACGAGATGGTATGCCCCCCTGAGGTCCAATTTGGTGTAAATTTGAGCATCCTTGACTTGGTCCAGCAGTTCTGGGATAAGGGGTAGAGGATAACGGTTTTTAACTGTTACCTGGGTTAGTGCGCAGTAGTCGATGCACATTCTCAAGTCCCCCTCCTTCTTGGGTACGAAGAATAGGTTCGAGGCTGCCAGGGATTTGGGCGGGCGGATAAAACCGTTTGCCAGGTATTGGTCCAGATATGATTTCAATTGGAGATTTCCAGGTTCGGTGAGTGCATAAATTCGACTACACGGAATTTGTGCACCAGGTACGACATCGATCTGACAGTCATATGGCCTGTGAGGGGGTAAGGTATTAGCCTGTTCTTTTTGGAAAACGTCTTGGAAATCGTGGTATTCACTTGGTAGTGTACTTGTTACACCTAGTACCAATGCCTCTTTATCTTGGACAGGTGTCTCTGGGTCACACGATGGCATTGCCACTTGGTAGCACACATGAGCACACTCATCGCCAGTTGAAGTTAGGATTGTGAGCCACCAACCACGGCATCCCTGGAATCACCCGGAACTGAGGGGCCTTGATAAGGTCGAAGGCAAGGGCTTCCCGATGTCCGTCTTGGCACAGAAGGGTCAATTCTGCTGTGCGTTGAGTTACAGGACTAGAAGCTATCTCCGTGCTGTCGACAGTGGTGACCTTCTCAGTTGTCATTTTCTGACAGAGGGGAAGCCCCATCCTTGTTGGCAGGTCTTTGTCTATATGGTTACCAATGGCTCCGCTGTCTATGGGCCTCATTACACGGATGGCGGTAAGGACTTATCCTTACCGCCTTACTACGAGGTCCCTTTGCGGGTTGGGGGATTTAACGCCTGCTTTTTGCAGGCGTTAAAAACCAACCCGCAAAGGGACCCAGGGAGCTAATTACGGTACCGCAATTTGCGGTACCGTAATTAGCGCCTTCCCCATTCCCATTGAGCCTTATGGGCCAAAAATGGGAATGGGGAAGGGCAATGGTGGAAGGGGGAATTACCGCCCTGCCAACCTTGGAATGGGGCGGTAATTCCCCTTTCCGCCAAGGCGGTGCCGGTATTTTACCGGCATGAACCATGGCGCTAATAGCGCCATGGTTCTCCGCCATCCGTGTATTGAGGCCCTATGTATGCCTCCAGAGCATGCATCCGAGACCGTTGTTGGTGACTGATCAAAATCACAGGCAGGGCAAGGTGTGAGGTCTGTGGCTCTTTTCCTTCACTCGAGAAACAGACCTCTACGCTTGCCGGGCCTGGAAGTTTTCCGACTCTTGTTCTCCTCCATCTTTCTCTGTAGCTCCAACTGTTCTCCTAAGGGGTTTTACGGGACATTCTCTGAGGAAGTGACCTGATTTCCCGTAGTACAGGCATAATTGCTGTTGTCTCCTTTTGTCTCTTTCGGCCTTGGTTAATGGGCTCCGCACCCTCTGCCCCCAATTTGCATGGGTTCCGAAGTGTTTTCTGATGAACGCGGAATGTTCTCCTTTGAGCGTACATACACAGTCTGATTCTCCATTCTGGCTCAATCTGTCCTTCGATCTTGCAGCCTGTGGTCTAGCTGCTCCACTAGGTTGATGAACTCTGCACAATCTTTTGGCGGGTTTACCACCTGAGCTAGGACATCTTTCAATTCCCCCCGTAATCTTCGATGGAATAACGTTGTTCCTTTCTCCTCAGGCCACCCAGTTTCAATGATAAGTCTGTTAAAAGTGGTGATATATGTTAACAAATCTTGGCTGCCGTGGTGGAGGGACAGAAGTTTGTTATCCAGAGCTTGGCCCTGGGTATGTCAGGCGAACAGCTTCTCCATCTCCTGTTGAAACCCTCTGAAATCACGCAGGAATGGGTCATCCTGGCTTACTAACGGTATGGACCAATCCGCAGCACTGCCACTCAGATATGACAGAATGAAGGCAACACACGACTGATCGTTAGGAAAGGCTCTGGGTCTACAAAGAAAATGGAGGCGGCACTGGTTCATGAATACTGCATATTTTCTTGGGTCCCCCGTAAAACGGTCCGGTGGGGTAAAAGGAACTGCCCCAGGGAGGACCACCTGCACTAGATTGACGGATGTGGCTGGAACCGACAGAATACTTCCTGGCAATAGAGCCTGCCCAGCTTGTGTTTGGAGCAATTGTCTGGCTAATTCATCGGTGCGGTCCTTGGTGACAATCAACTCCCTCCTAAGGGCGTTAGTTTGTTGCCGGGATGAGTGCACCTCGGCCCGTAATTCTCCCAGTAACTGGGCTGGTTGGTCAGTCTCTGATGTTTCCATGACGCCCAGGTGGATATTTTAATTGAGGCTTTGCGTTCTGTTACGCTCACCTGGTGTCCACGGGGGAGCCACACGATACTGGATGGAGGTCTAAGCGCTATCCCGGACCCCTCTCTGCTTGTTTATGTGCCAGACGTTGGGTAGAGCCTATAACAGGAGAATGGAGAGTTAAGATACTGGTTCGGTGATGGGTGGACTCCCACCTCCCTCTGGTCCAAATCCCCTTTCTTGGGGTTATTGCTCACCTCTTAGGTTTTTGTGCGTTGAACTCTCCGTCCTGCATCTCTGTGCAGGGGCGCGTGGTTGGTGCAGGCATTCCGTGAACCTAGTTGCCTCACTAGTCCGTGTGCCCTTATGTCGGGTCCAGATTGGCTGTGACTCTGACTCTGCTTGCTGTCTTCCAGGTGAGTTATAATGTCTTCCGTCTTTATTCTGTCTCTTTCTTTCCCTCCGTTTTCTCTGTCTTCTTTGCCTCTTGCTCCACTACGCTGTTCCCTAACAATGTCTCTCTTTGTTTTCACAGGGATGGTTGCGATCTCAGAGTTGCCGTGCCGATGGGAAGACCACGGTGAGATATTGATGCACGGAGCGCTGCGCTGTTTATTGGTGTTAATTGCTAACCTGTGTTCTCTTCCCTTCTTTGTACAGGTTGCAGTGATGTTCTGGAGTGGTGAGCTATCGAAGCGCTGCTTGCCCAGGTAAGTGCTTTGTTAATGCTGACCTTGTTCCTTCTCCCTTGCAGGTTGCGGTGGAACCCGGAGATGGGCGAGGTAAGAGAAGCGCAGGGTGCTGCCAGGACTCGCTGCTTGCCCAGGTAAGAATTGTTATTAATGCTGTCCTTGTTTCTTTACCTTTGCAGGCTGCAGCGAACTCCGGAGATGGGCGAGGTAAGCGAAGTGCAGGATGGATTCAAGACTGGTTACTTCACAGGTAAGTGTTCTTGCTCGCTAATGCTGTTCTTGTTCTTCCAGGTATTAATGGAATCCGGATCTAGGGCTTCAGGATCAGGCCGCTGGAGAAGCAGATGAGCAGGGGCTGGACACGGTGAGCGTTACGCTGCAGGAGTGCAGAATAATGTGAAGTGTGTTGTGCTGTTTGGGTGTGGTTTAAATAGCCCAGGTAAAGTAGTTCCAAGCCCAGCCACACCTAAAACACTAGTCCGCATGGCTTGGTTCTAAAGAACTGAGCTGTGTAATAGGCCTCCATGTTGTATTAAGGTCCAAAACTGGTATTGCTTTATTCCAGATAATGAGCCTGGCGCCAAAGGCACCAGGACTGACTCATGCATGTTTCTGATGGAGTTTTAAGGCCCTTGGGCCAGCGTGAAGGGAATAAGCCCCACTGCTTCCAGGGGGCTGTTATACCTGAGGGGGTCAGGGGCATGGATCGTGACAGCAGTTCAAACATAGATAAGTAGCTTTAATTTTTGGTCTTTGATTTTGAACTTGGACGTCACTGCATATTAGCATGTCTCTGATATTTCTACTTCTGGTATACGCAAACATCGGTGGAGTTGTATAGAGATTTCCCAAAATTCTGTCTTCTGACAAAAACATTTTCAAAATGATTTTTTTGATTTTATTGCTTTCTGTAGAGTATTTAGTCACGTAAATCAATGGTGTTTCTTTAGTGCCTGTGACTTTTGTCCATTGTTTCCACCTTAGATATTGAGTTATTGATCTCTTGTGGTGAGTAGCCTCTTTGTAGAAATCTTGTGGCCATCTCGTGTGTTTGTTTTCTGCATTCAGCTTCATCCTGTACTATATTTTCGACCCTTAATAGTTGACTATAAGGGAGACCTTTGAGAGTATTTGGTGGGTGAAAACTTAAACGATGTAGTAGATTGTTATGATCACTTGGTTTTCGATACAAAGTTGTAATAGGTTTTGAGTCCTTATACATCACAGTGACATCTAAAAATGTACTTCTTTCCTGCTGTGAGTCGTGGTGAATTATATGTGTTCATCAATCGTGTTAAGAAATTCTGTGAATTGGGTGAACTGGTCTTCAGTTCCCTGCCAAATTCCGAATACATCGTCAATGTATCTCCCCCAGTACTGGAGGTGTTGTTTCCAAGTATTGTGATTCAAGATATTCTCCATTTCAAGTTTATACATGAAGCTGTTGGCATAGCGTGGCGCCATTGTCGCCCCCATTGAGGTACCGCTTGTCTGTAGATAATATTGTTCTTTGTATCTGAAATATGAATTCTGTGCAGTAAATTCTAATAGAATCATTAAAAATTCTTTAGATTCTCGTATGTCTCCAGTGTTTAATAGAAGCCATTCCACTGATTCCCGACCTTGGTTGTGTGGGATTGAAGTGTATAAACTCCGTACATCTGCGGTAAAGAGAATGATGTCATCTTTGGTTGTTATGGTTGTTAGAATATTAAGGAAATTAGTGGTATCTTTGATGTAGGTCTTTGTATTCTGTATAATGGGTTGTAGGAAATAGTCCAAATATGTTCCTAATGGTTGTAGGATGCCATTCGTTGCAGACACAATGGGTCTGCCCGGAGGGTTGGATAGTGTTTAATGAATTTTGGAAATAGTGTAGAATACAGGTACTCTTGGATTTGTTGTTGTTAGAAACCGGCAAGTTGTTTCTGTTATCCAGTCCTTCTTTTGTGCTAAATCCAATATATATTCCAAGTTTTGATTTATTTCAGTTGTAGCATCTCTATCTATGGGGTTGTATACGGATCTATCCATGAGTTGTTGAGAACACTCTTGGTGATAATCTTTAGTGTCTTGTATTACCATGGCTCCCCCTTTATCAGCTGGTTTGAATGTGATGTTGCCATTGGAGAACAATCTTTGGATGATATTCAGATCTTTTTTGCTGAAGTTGTTGTTGCGTGGTGGTTTGCACGAAGGTTTCTTGAAGTCGGTGATAACCATTCTTTGGAAAAGATCAATTATTGGATAATTGACTGGTGGCATGAAGGTGCTTTTGGGCTTAAATTCTTTGTATTTGGTTTCTTGAGATGGATGCTCTATAGTCCCTTCTTCCATTGTGGCAAAAAATGCTTTTAATCTATCTTTTTTTCTTGAAAATTTAAAGAGTTAAATTTTCTTTTCGAATAAGTTGGAGTGGTATGTTGGAACGAAATTGAGTCCCTTTTGTAGTAGGTCGTTTTCTTCCTTGTTCAGTTGTTATCCAGATAAATTAACCACTAGGTTTTCCTAGGGTTCTGTCGGGTGTTCGGGCGCTGTTGGTTTCTGTCTTCGTCCCCTCCTGGTCCTTTTCCTCTTGGGCCTCTGCCCAAAAAAGTACTGGTTGAATTGAATCCTCTTCCCGTAGGCCGTCTAATGTTAGTGCTAGTTCCTTCTCCTGCGTCTTGTTGTTCGGTACTTGTTGACTTCAGTCCACTAGTATTAGGATCTGAAGAGCTTGTTGAATTCCTAGTTGTTGGTTTCTGGCTATATTTATTCATCCAACTATAAACTTCATCGTTCAAATAGTCATTTGTGTCTCTACGAAATTTGCGTAGTTTCTCATTTTCCAATTCCGTGCGATATTCTGCAAGATTGTTAATGTCTTCCAGAATTTTCTCTAGATCTGTTGCATTTAATGCTGTTGTTAATTCAGTTTGTATTTCAGAAATTTCTGCTGTGAGTTTATCCAGTTCTTTTGAAAGTTCTTGAACAGTTAATAATATTAAATCGAAGGAACATTTGTTCAAAATTTGTTCCCACTTATTAACAAACTCTCGGGTCTCTTTACATAAGGTAGGTCTTACTGGAATCCTTAAGCCTCGCGGGATCCTTTGTGCACTATAGTACTTAGTTAGAGTGACGGCATGTAATTTTCTGTTTATTTCCTTACGAATAAGTCGTTCCAGTGTTTTGATTTTGATGTTAGGATCAGTGATGGTTGGACTACCTCCGGTGTCTCTTATTGAATCTAGGATTGCATTGGCCTCTTCTGGGGTGAATCCCAGAGTTTCCGCTTTCTTATCTGTTAAGCTGCTCAACTCTTCATATGACATTATTAATGTGATTTTGGTGGTTAGCGTGCCTCCACTCTATGGTGCAAACAAGTATAACAATGTCCAGAGGGAGGAGTGAGTGGGCACAACTAATTTTCTTTGCTTTAGTGTTAAAATTGCTAATATTTGAAAAAAGGTTATTTGGTCCAGGACATGATGTGCTAGACTGTATTCATTCTTGATATGTGATAGATCTGTAACCCCTGGGAAACCGGGGTTACGGATGGCCACAAAAACAAACTAACTCTTGGAGACAGTTCTGTTTTATTTTTAGAATACTAAGGGTGTTTAATCCTGTCTCCCTTCAGGAGTGATGTGACGAGAGTGTCTGGAATCCTTGTGGTGCAGTTGGAACTATGCAGCCTGGGTGGTGGGAGCCAGTGGTCTCAATACCTGGTTTTCTGTGGCTCCTAATGAGCTTGTATCTGAAAATAACTGATCAGAGAAGTTACTAAATAAAGAAACTTAAAACTATACCTGCTGCCTCCAAAGGAACTTAACTCATTTCACCTCCTGGTGTGGGCCGTTCCCTCCCTAACCCAAGTGTCCCTCAAACCCCAGGTCTGTCCCTAGAGACTGATAGCCCTTCTATCTAAGAAGCTGGCTGTCTAACGGTTGATGGCCTAAGGACAAACGCCTTCTCTCTTTAAGCTCCCTCTGGGAAAAATCTAGTTGGTCATTAATCTAAGATCCTCTAAGTGGTATAACATCAGGATTGGTGGCTTCAGACACTCAGGCCTAACTTGGTCTTTCCTTCCCCGCCCTGGTGTTCCTCTCCCTGCTTCTCTGTTGCTCTCTCCTTTCCCCTCCTACTCTCTTCCTTACTACTCCACCCACCATCTCTATTCTCTCTCGATCAATCTTCCTCTTCTTTCATTCCAATGTTCCCTCACCTGTACCTATCTCAACGGAGCAGCCCAGGACTTCCTCCTCCTTAGCTTCACCCGGGTTTGCTTCTTCTCAGCTCTTCACCGCCCGGGCTGCCCAGGAGGACTTTCTTGAAGGGCCCACCTTGCTGGTCATGAGGCGGGTCATCAGGGGCATGGCCATGCCCGGCCTCAGTGTTCTTTGTTGGCCCTGACAGTACCTGGCATGCCGCCTAGGCCATGGATCCCACTGGGCCTGTCCGTTCTGCCCCCGGGTGGGCTGAAAGGTGCAACGGCCCTGTGGTGACCAAGCTGCCCGTTGCATAAGCATCTCTGCCTCTTTGGATCAGTCTCTGGGGGAGTTCCCGACAAGCCACCTGCCGCCATTTACTGGATTCAGGCTCTGGGGGCCCACTCCAGGCAGCGACACCCCAGGTAAGTGTCTTTTTGCTTCTCCCCCTTTCTCTCTCTCCCCAACTGTCTTTTTCAACTGCTTTTCTTTTGAAATCCTCTTTTAATTCTTCTCTCCCCTGCCCAGCCCATGCCTGGGCAGGGGTGTTCTGTCCTATTGTTATCTTCCTTTTCTTTTCCTTTAACATTCCATCCAGCCCCATCGTGGGCTGGGTGGTTTCTTCCAAAACACACACACATGACAGATACATACATAAAACACACACTACACTTTTAAATAAAGCCTTTATTACCCTGTTGTCTGTGTCTTTATTTCTAGGTGTTCCCTCAGAGAACAAGCATGTAGCCACACTAACCGTGCCACGTGGGACTATGGGCTACATACAGAAAACCTTGAGAAACTAAGGGCTGGAAGATGGTCAGAAGGGACTGTGATAAGTCTGAAGGAAGCCTGAAAGAAAGAGGTGTGAAGCCTGAATCCCGAGGGAAGGTTAAATGAAGGTAGAGCGGTCATAAGGAAAGACCAGACCATTCCTAACTGCTACAATAATCTTCACAGAACAATACTTCTGTATTGTTGCCTTAGAACAGGGATAGACTTTGAGGAGTAGATGCATGAACTTTTTCTTTGAGCCAATATTTAGAACATTTTCTGTTACTACCTTAGTAGCTGGGAGGGTAAAGGAGTGGAAGCTAAGATGTTGGAACTTTTCATTGGCTATCTGTTTTGGGACTTTTATGTTGTTAACTAGGGTTTCTCCAGGAGGGACAAGGACTCATACGGTTTGGTTCTAAAGTTTTTAATTATAGACCAAACCACTTAAAGTGCCAGACATCTGGGAGATAACTCACTTTGTGTTGAGATCCTCTGTGCGCCATTTTACTTTAAGTTTGGATAAATCCTGTTTGGTTATAGTTCTTCCCCTAGAACATATAAACTTTCATCCAACCCTTATTCGCCAGAATTGTAACAATAAGACCATGTTGTTTAAACAGTCATAATCACGTATTTCACTACTTGAGCATACCACAATGGTGTCAAAAGTAGGGTTTGTGAGCCGTGACAGAATGACTCCAAACCAGCACCACCTGGTTTACGGACTCCTTAAAGTAGTCCGAACTCCTCTGGAAGCAAACTTTGCCCTTTCGAGCCATCACAGGCCTTGATCTTTACAGCATTCAACAGAGGGTCATTACAGCAGGAGGTAGAGCAAGTGTTAAAACATAATTAGGAATCTCGGATAACCCCAAAATCTGGGCTAATGCTCTTACATTCACTTGATATTCACGGATGCTGATCAGAGTGATGATGCCCGAGTAATCTTATCAAGCAATGGATATGCTGACCATTCCCTCTAACTCATTTGTAAGGTAATTACCTATCATAGGTTACAAGAACGATATACCGTTGGTAATACCATTCAAGGTCCCTAACCGGGACTGCCAAAAGGTTTTTGACCTCCCTATTAGCTACCAAATCTTGCAGTAAAGCATGCTTCTCAAATCCATCGATCACACTGTCACACAAGACAGGCTACAAACACTAGGAATCAGAAACACAGCCTTCTCATGGATCTCCTCTTTCGTCTCAAATCGCTCACAAATCATGCACCTCCATCCATTCTCATCCACCTCACGACCAGTAAGAAAAGGTGTCACACAAGGAACGTCCCTATCTCCCCTAATCTTCAATTTCTACCTAAAACCCCTGACTGCAATCATCCACTCACACAATCTTACTTGCTACAACTATGCAGAAGACACCCAGATCATCCTTAAAATCCCAAACTCTCCAGGCTATGGCAGTCCAGTCCAGACATGTCATCATGCCTCTCGTATATTAACCACTGGATGACAACCAACCACCTCATCCTCAACCCCAAGAAAACTGAAATCTTAGTTTGCAGGAAAACAGCCCTCCTTCCCCAAACGATTCTGCTGCCTCAATCCCTAGGACCAGTACCAGCAACTTCAAACATGGTAAAAAAAAAACCTTGGATGCACATTGGACACATACCTATCCGTCACCCTACACACCACCTCTATATCTAAAACCTGTTTCTTCCATCTACAGATTCTCAGGCGTATTTTCCCTTACCTCACCTATCCTCACTGCTTCTCGGCCATCAACTCCATCATCCTGTCCCGCCTAGACTACGCAAACAGCCTCTACATAGGCGCTCCAGCATTTCAACTAAGGAAACTCCAAAGAATCCATAACGCGGCCGCACGCCTCCTCATTAACCTGCCTCCCAGAGATCATAGCCCTACGCTAAAAGTCCTCCATTGGCTTCCGATTGGTTCACGCACTACCTTTAAAGCCATGTACATCACCCACCGCGCCATCCACAACTCCGTCCGGAATTCTTTCAGGACAAAATCCTGCACTCCCAGATCTCAAGGAGTCTCAGATCTTGCACAGCATATCGCCTACTGGTCCCACTTCACAACTCCTCCAGGCTGGGAGGATCCTCGTTCTCCAAGCACCGACTATCTGGAACTCCCTAACCCTCCACAATACTGAAAATCACCTGAAATTCTGAAATGCCTTAAAGCCCAGGTTTTTCCAACATCCTCTTGAACCCCTCCCCCTCTCTAAACTACATTTCTGCACCAACATTCCTATACACCAATACCAGCACAGATGCTGGCAGTGTTCGTAGCGGCTCACCTTTACAAACTATCGACCCCATGCACAAACACTCCAACCTGATAAATACTGCAGGGAAGCCGGAAGCATTCGCTGAGGCACACCACAATCAACCGTACTCCTCATCCTATTACAGCACGGATAACGGCAACCTTCGCATCGGCTGACCTTGACAAACTATCGCCCCATGCACAACACTCCTACCCGATAAATACAGCAGGGAAGCCGGCAGCATTCACTGAGGCACACTGCAATAAACCTCACTCGGCCTCGCTGCTCAGACTTTTGCTCCAGAGAGACCATGAACAATGAGACCATGCCGTCCAAATTGGACAAGGAAAAAACAAATAACGCTGTAGCCGAACTACATTAAACCATATGGTACATATACCTTAAACCACCTTGATGGACACAGGCTGCATGAACGGCCAAACATTCATGCACCATAGAATGCAGCTATGCCATTCCCGTCTAGCAGCGCACATAGCCGTCCACACTGAAACCCCTGACGTACCTCAACACCTCTGCCACTAGCATACAGCGACTACCAACGGAAAGAAATTCAGAATAGCTGGGAACACATGGAATCTTCAACAATAGCACCCTATCCTAAATTACCAACAGCGCCCACCCAGGTGCATGACCCTTGGGCTGCTTAGTGTAGCCTAGCCAGCCACCTAAGTCCTAAAGCGGCAAAAATGCACACAGGCATCTCTTAATCTAAACTATTAGAACCTCCACTACATTGACTGTGGTCACTGAGTGCGTTCCAGTCACAAAGCGCATTGAGGCCATACAAATGGAGAAGAGCGCTATATAAATAACCAAATACAATACAATACAATACAATACAATACATGGTGCCTGGGAGGAAGCAATTCTGTGGCTCAGTGTTCTGCAACTCATACTTAATTCCTTCCAGGAAACATCATGGAGCACTCACTTCCCTGAATGGGTCTTGTGCTTCCCTGGTATTATTCCACAAGTAAAACGTAGGGCCCAACAGGCAAAAGGAAGGAGGGATGCAACGGGTTTCTGTCAGTTAGGATAATACCAGGATTTTCTCCTTCAGGTTTTCAGCGAGTAGTTCTCCTATGCTTCATCTGACACCTGTTGGGATTTATAACACGTAGAACAAACAGACTAATGGCACCTAATCTTTAACTGAAAGTGTGTGTGGGGATATCCAGGCCTAATTTTTCTTCCCCTTATAGTTCTCAATCTATCTGGGAGAATGGAGGCAGCTATAAGGAAGGCATTGTATCAAAGTAAGACATACACAAGTGATCACAGTTCAAGGGTGTTTATTCAACTGCAAAATGGGTGAGATAAACGCCTAATCTAAACCTAAATCTAAAACGGGAGCAAGCTAGGACCATCAAATAATAATAGTACAGTCCTGGTGGAGTCTAGTCAAATAAAAAGGGCCTATACAAAAAAAAAGAAACTATTGCCAATCCTTACCACTATGTTAACCAGTATGTTACAAAATAGTGTGGGATAATGTTCACAAAAAGAAAGAAGTGTTCACAAAATGATAGGTCAGGATGTTTAGTCCGTTGCCCTTACTACCCCACATTTTTAGCATGGGATAAGGTGGGTCACTCTAGCACAGCACACTCCTGGGCTTCTCTGGCACAATTTCACCGTTCCTTTCACCAATGTCAGGGCCTTCCGTGTTCGAGTCTCTTTTATGCAAAGTCTCTTGCCTCAAAGGACCTGATGTACCATAAAAAAAAGTTCCTTTCTAAATATTCACGTTCAGCGATGTACTCTTCACCCTGGTCCCCCCTAGCCGGGCTCCGATCCTTCTTTCACCTTTAGCCTCACTCAGTCGAGTTCAGACCAACTTCAACTTTTAGGCATTCCTCAGTCACACCTTGCCACAACAATCCTCTCGGGTGTGTTAGTATTCACCCAGGATCTCCCTCTTCCGGGCCCTTTTCGACAATTAGTCCCCCTCGACCGGGCTCAGACCAATTTCAGGGACCAACTTCAATTTTTAGGCATCCCTCATTCGGGTTCACATTTGCCACCACAATATCTTCATGGGTGAGTTTTACTGTTCACCCCGGACCCCCCTCTTCCGGTCTCAGATCCCCTTTTCAACCAATTAGTCCCCCTCTTCCGGGATCAGACCAATTTCAGATTTTAGGCAATCAAAGTCTTTCGATTGTGCACAGGATTTAACGTAACCCGTTTCAGGACTACTTGGATTTCCACCTCCTCAGAGGCACTCTCCCTTTCCACACCTTCTCCAATAAGACCATTGTCTGCAGAGCTCTGATTGTCTCTAAGTTTCACTACTGCAACAGCCTCTTCCTCAATCTACCCCTTTCCTCCCTTTGCCCTCTGAAACCAACCCAGAATGGGGCTGCAATGCTCATCCCAGGCTACAAGCCCTGGTCCCACATCTCTGCAGCCCTAAAATCTCTCCACTGGTTCCCGGTGACACAAGGATGAAAGTCCAGACCCTTAGCATCATCCGCAAGGCTTTCTGGGGCCTAGTCCCTCATGCGTCTTACCGGGGCCAGCCCATCCTCGACCAGTATAACGTACCAGCACTTTCCCTCTGCAACCTTCCCTGCAATAGCCTGATTCTGGTCCACCCTCCTTCGCACTGTACTGCCCAGCCCCACTTCTTCCCCTTTCACCTGCCCCTGTGGCTCCCATCAGCACTTTCCCAGCCCCTTGTGCCCATCCCTGTACTTCACCCCCTCCCATTCCTGCACCCTTACACCTCCCTCCCCTGCACCTTTTAGTTATCTGCACTTGCACAGTTAGAATGTCACAAGCCCCAGTATGACCTTTGATTCTGGATTATTTCCCCTATGTACCACCCCCCTTCGTCTTGTGGCACCTGGAAACAATTGTGTATAGGCGCCATACAAATGTCCAATGAATAAATTGAAAAACTCCATGCACAGGCATCATGTCACACAATGTATGAACTGCATGTTGCAAGGCCATAGGATGTCACAGACGTGAATAATATATGCCCATCTCACCCCCACAGGCACCCCATCTGACAGCGATCAAGGCGGAGCAAGCACCTCATGGCCACCCACACAGAGGAGAGCCACGCCCCACACCACCACTACCAAGGCCACACCAGCTCCGCCCTCGGAGGCACAGCCAGCTGCCCCTGCAGCAACAACACAACCAGCAACCTCTGCAGCAACACCAGCTCCGCCCACAGAGGCACAGCCGGCTGCCCCTGACACACAGAAGTTTGGGCCAGCAAGACAGCCATTTCCCCCCACCAGTGTCCCGTTTATGTTGCCACCTCGCCGGATGACGATGCCAGGCAGGAGAGCGGGGACACCACTGAGGAGTCGCCAGAACACACCCCATACCCCTGTCCATCATTAAGCCCCACTGACCTCCACAGACCACCTCCACCACCGATACCCAGCATCCGAGATATGGATGCATGCATATGGCACATCTAGGCATGGCTTGAGACAATGGCTGGACATGGATGATGCGGGAGAGTGTGCAGGCCACTGGTGGGCGCTGTGCACATTCCCTAGGACGCTCCTCATGTGCAACGGTCCTGCTTGCACAGAGGGGCCGGGAAGGGAACGAGGCAATCTCTTCGCTGGCTGAGTCCCTCACTCTTTCCTTGCAAGCGGCCCTTGAGCGCAGGGAGATGAAGGTTCCGACACCACACTCAACCATCACCACACCTGCCAGATCACAGCAGAGCAGCCCAAGGTCCCTGCGCCTGTCAGGGTCACCGAAGGAGGGCAGGCCCAGTGAAAAAAGGCCACAGAAGTGACCCAGTACCAGACTTACAGTGACACTACTGTGACCTGGGGATGCTTTGGGGAGGGTGTGTTTGGGAAGGCTAGTTGGGGAGTGTTAGTTGGGGAGGGGCTTGTGGGGAGGACTAGTTTGGGGAGGGTGTAATTGGGAGGGCTAGTAGGGGAAGGGGTGGTGGGATGCATGTTTGGTTATGTTTTTTGCTACTAAAATACACATGTGTGTGCAAAGGAATTTACGTCTGGACATTCAATTTGTGAAGTTGTGTGCTTTATTATTGCGCTGCATCACATGTAGTGTGGGCCATGGGTTGTGTACAGTTGATAGGTGCTCAAAAGTAGTTCGTAATGAGTTCCTGGCAGACTGCATGCCCATCCCTGACATCCCTATGTTGGTGTTGGTGCATGTCTACAGCTGCATCCCCATCATCAGCGTCCGCTGGAGGCATGTCCATGTCCGGGAGCAGGGGTATGTTACCCCTGATGCACATATTGTGTAACATGGCACAGGCCAGGACTATCTTCCCCACCTCCACTGGCCTGTACATTAGTGTGCCACCGGAGCGGTGAAGGCACCGAAAAATGTGCCTTCCACAGTCCAAAGGTCTGCTCAATTGTCGTCAGTGCTCTGATGTGAGCGCGATTGTATGCTATTTCCTGGTGAGTCTGGGGATCTTTCTCAGGGTTCATCAGCCACGGTAATAGGGGATAACCGGAATCAACTGCATGGAATGGGACACAGGAAGGACCATTAGATTGAGGTGACTGGGCAGTGCATACTCATTGCGAAGTTAGTGAGTGAAACATGAATCTGGGTGTGTGCACTTGCGGGCCCTTTATCGCATTGATGCACCCTCTGAGGCAATGCTGGTCAGGCCATTTGTAGGGTCTGACTGCCAAGGATGGGTTGGGCCAAGGATGGGTTGGTGGTGGTGAGTGGGGCTGAGTCGGGATATGCTGGGTATTGTGATATGGCAGTGATGCATTCTGGTACCTGTAGTGAATTGCAAGTGTCTGTCTGTCCATGCCCAGATTGTGATGGGGTGTCCATCTGTTGACAAATGTGGTCAATGCCAGTCGTGGCCACCCACTCTTGCATGCCCATTGTGACCCTGCATTGGCATGGTGGATGTGAGTCATGCACAGATGCCAGTGAGCGTCCCAGATGCCCTGGTGCACATGCAAAGCAGTGTGAGTGTTGATGCTTTTACTCACACAATAACCAGGTCTGCTGTCCTCCATAACGTGCCATGTATGCAGGCAGGGTGCTATTCCACAGGACCATGGAGTCATTGGTTGATCCTGGGAAGCGAGCACAGCAGTGGGTGATAGTCAGGTCTGCATCACAGATGACCTGCACATTCATTGAGTGGTACAGCTTTCTGTTTCTGTACACCTCCTCTGTGGCGTGGGCAGCCAGTAGTTCAATGTGTGTGCAGTCCACTGCTCCAATACATTGGGAATGCCTACGAGTGCATGGAAGCGGACCTTGGTGGCATTTACCTGTGCCTGTGTGGTTGGTAGGGTGATGTGCTAGGACACATGGTACAGGGGGGCATCCAGGGCCTGCACCAGCACAATTGAAAATGGTGGCTGCGAGATGCCATGTCGCTCGCCGACTGTGTACTGGAATGTGCCTGTGACAAGAAAGTGCAGCACTGACACCACCTTCGGCAGGGGGGTATGGCAGTCCGGATGCGAGGAATGCTCTGGATGTCATTCAAGATGAGTTCCACAAGTGCCTGCATGGTATCCCTGTTCAGGCGGTATTGTGTGTGGCTCTGCCTGTCAGTCAGGGCCTAGGGCGTGGGCCTTGTGCTGGGTCTGGGTACATGCCTCTGTGGTGCAACTTGCATGCCATTGTTCACATGCATTCTCCTTCTCATCCTCCTTCCCACTGCCTGTCAGCCTGTTGCCACTGTGCTCATATAGCTGCACTTGTGCATGCTGCACCTCCATGTCCATAACTACTGCAACGAGGGGCAGCATTGTTGTATTGGGAATTGAGTGTGGTGTGGATATGGTCTGTGAGAAACCTGAGGGTATTCTCCCAGGCAGACCTCCAGAATCCCTTATTCAGGTGGCCTGGGAAGGGTTGATGCTCTCAGACCCCAACCCTAGGGACGGACAAGCGAGAAAGGATCACCTGGATGGGGGAACCCGGGATTGTGCTCTGGGAAATACCCCAGGTGAGATGTAGTATTATACTGTGGAAGAGGGAGAGGAGGATGAGATCCCTGAGACTTTTGTAGGCTGTACTACCTATGCCACCCTTCCTCCCCTTGAATCTCTACTGCTAGACCCAATGACCCCTCCGTATATAACCAACCCCTAGGAGCCCAAACCCTGTTGCACCCAGAAATTATCTCTCCCTAAATCCCTGTTTTCCTTTGTCCTACCCGATTACTCCTGGTCATTCTTTTCCATGTCCCTCTGGTTATTATTTTCTGAACTCCCAGTCAGCATTGACAAAACACACTGCTCCCATAATTCCTCTTCTTATAACACGCTCTCCCCTCCCGACCCTGTGAAATACTTGGAAACTCTTCCCCCTCTCCTTTTCTGACACAAACACTTTCTCCAGACACGAAAGACAACGGACTAACACTAAAGCTGTTTACCCGACATGTCCCAACACAAGGGTCAGGCAAGTCAGGCAATTGACCAGATCCGTACACACCTGACTGCCCTTTCCTTTCCCCACATGGATAAAAGGTGGAGCACGAGAGCACAATACGAGCAAGGCATGCCGCACGACGACAGAGCTATTCAAGTTCCGAAGTACAAGAGGAGGAGAAAGACGGCAAGAACCAAAAGGGTGACAAGGAGAGAAGCAAACTTCCCCTTTCTGACCCAAACCTGGGAAACCTCCAAAGAAGGAATCGTAAGACCGCAAACAATAGTCCGCGTCTGTTGCAGCAGATGTCAACAGTACACAGGGCCCTCCTCTGCTGATAATCAAGCCAAGGAGAGACGCTTGCCACCGTGGTACCATCCTTTGCTCCAAAGACAAGAAAGCCTAGCGGTTCATCACAGCCGGTGAGTCGATGGGAGAGCCGATAAGAAACCGCACTGTGTTGAATAAAAGTAGCAAATGGCAAATTGAAGAAAGTACAAAGAACTTAATTCGAGAGGGGAAAACCAGCGACAGTGATGTCCGGCACCACATGGGTGCTCACTCGAGAAACTCTGGGCGATTACCCTATGGTTGAAACTACTGTTACGAGAAGGCCTTGGGAAATGTGAGAAAAGGGTCAAAGTGGTCATGCAGGGGTGGTCTAGCAAAATCCTCTGTACAGTCGAAAGTCTTTGACTGGCAGATGATTGTAAAGCTAAGGCCAATGAATCCTGCATCATAGGAAAGTAGAAGGAATTGTGTGATTGGCAAAAGCTCGCAAATGTGAACCCAACGAAGGGATGCAGATGAAAAGGAGCAAAGTCTAAAGTTCCAATGAACAGTGTGTTGACAAAGGTGAACCCGACAGAGGGACGTCCACAGTGAACTCTTTAAAAAAGACTAAGATTTGTGAATGCCATAAGTGAAGTTGATTTGAGAAAGATAGCTGTAGTGAACCCAACTGAGGGAGGCTAACATTTGAGAAGCATCTGAGCCTCGAAGAGGGGGATCCAGGGGTGAAAAAACCATCACCCCACTAATGCAATGAAAGAAAGCTTTTTGAATACAAGCCAGAGAGAATCACGGAGGGAGGCGGATATTCAAGAGGGGTCTGAGCCTGGAAAAGGGAGACCCAGAGGTGAAGAATCATCATCCAAGTGCAATCAGAACCAGAACGGTTGTTTATGATTTTGTAGAAAGGAACTGTTTATGGATCTGAGCATGGTAGAGGGGGATCCAGGGTTGAAAAGGCATCACCCAACATACAAGCAGGAATTAACTTTTGTTTATTATTTTGAGACACATCAGGTCCTCGGAGGCAAGAGATTTTTTTGTAGAAAAGAGACTTATTAACCCACAGAGTTCCTTATCGGAGAAGCGGAACTGCCATCTCGTGCCGGAGAAGCTCAAGCGTGTGCTGTGCTCAGAAGTCCCACTTTGCCCCGGGCTCAAAACGTGGGGAAGTGAGACCCTAGCTACCACACCCTGACTTATCATTTGTGAACACTTCTTTCTTTCCTATGAATACTATCCCCACTCTTTTGTATTTAGTTGTAAGGATTGGCAGTAGGTTTTTCTTAGTATAGGCCCTTTTATATTTGACAAGGCGTCTGGGGCTGCCTTATTATTATTGTATGGTCGTAGCTTGTTCCCATCTTAGATTTAGGTTTAGATTAGGAGTTTTTCCAACCTGCATATACAGTTTAATAAACACCCTTGAACTGTGATCACTTGTGTCTGTCTTTACTGTTGCCACCATGAGTTCCTTACAGGCCCTTTTCAGAAGTCCCTTTGCCCACTTTGGGTGCACCTGTGCCTGTTCCTCCACACTTGGGCACGGTTACTGCCTGCTCTGCAGTGCCAGTGTTTGCGGCACAATTTTCCCAGTGGCACCAGCATTTTCGTGCCATGTTTCTGAGAAAACCGCTGCTGTGATGCAACCTTATTTCCGGAGTGCTGGTGTTTCCGGCACTGCTTCTGGAGGGTCCCGCTTTTTTGGTTCACTGTGCTACCGGCAACTGTAGCACAGTGCCTGCCGTTACCGGCACCTTTATTACTGGAATTCCTGCTCGTAGTGCTGCAGTCCGGAAACAGTTGCCGGAAGTAACCTTCTCCCATGTGACCAGGGGACGGCAGTCACTACCTGATCCTGTCCCTGGGGACGGCTATGTGAGGGAGGATTACATGGGAGGAGACAGCCCCCGGGAAGATGTCAATGTTCAAGCGGACAAGACATGGATTCCCTTATTTTCCCTTGAAAATAACATCCCCATGTCTGAAACCCTCATGCCCTATAGTCATGTACCCACTCCCTTTCCTATGAATAGCAGGGAAATTGCTGTTTCCAAAACTACTGACCAACCTTCCAACCTTGGTCTCATTTGCCAATGTGATGAAAGCACCTCTTTCAATTCCACTTGCCAATCATTCAGAACTGACTTGCCAGCAAAACCTTTTGAAAATGCTTATCCAAATTCCATAAGTCAATCATTCACAATGGACTTCTATTTCCAGAATTCACAAAATACTGGGACAAAGAAGAAGAAGGATCGATGAATGTGGAGCAAAAGAGACTGCAAACCTAGCGAGCGCTGTAGTGTTTGCTGGCGCTCACCTATGCCCGGGAAATTTAAGCAACCCAAACAGGGAATGGAAGGCAGCTTCTGTGGTGACTGGCCAGAGACGGCTTCACCTCTCCACAAGAAGCTGGGAGCCAAGAAGCTAGGTCCGTCATGATGTAGTCATGCGGCTCACCACCGGAGGAATTAGCAACTGATGAACCGAGGAATGCTGCAGGAATGCTGGGAACCGAAGAAGAACTCATGGGTGTTTGCAGACGCAGGGAAAGAGCATTTTGCTTACCGGAGCCGAGAAGACATCAGGCGTGTCGAGAGAAAGCTGCAGAGAACCGGTGAACGAAGGAAAGAAGACCGTGAGAGGGAAGCAGACGGGAATCCTTACGTGGACGACCGCAAGAGAAGATACCAACGCCTATACAGAAACTGGTGAGTCGCCCGACAAGCAATGGGAACACTGGGGCGTATAGTCAAACATGCCAAATGTGAACAATTGAAAGTTACTTAAGTGTGAAAGATAAAAGAAATTGACATATGAAAAGAAGGGAATTTGAGTCACAAATAAACCTCTTTCTAATGTGTAAATTTAAACAGTGTCAATACTGTAAGGGAGGCATGGTATCACAAATATGACACTGACACAAGAGGTAGAAGTTTCAAAACCTTTATTAAATTGTTGGGGTTTGGAAAAACTCCTCTTTGCCCTATAGCTATGATGGGAGTAGTCTCTACCATCAAATAATAAAGAAAACACAGTCCTAGTCAGTCTATGTCCTATACTAACAAAACCTAATGAATGCATACCCTTTCTCTTGTACAAAAATTGTGTAAAGGGGAATGTGTATGCAAAGCAAAGTCAGTGCTATAACATAAAGGATCAAGTTGGCTGAGTCAGCTCTCCTCCCCACGTTGGTCAGCATGGAGTAAGGTGGCCCCCGTAGACAGGACGACACACTCTGGCGCAGGTTATCAAAAAAAGGCAGTTCAAAACATGGACCGAGGTCTGCTTGGCCTTCCACATTAAAGTCGCTTATTTTCAGTTCACCAAAAGTTCTTTCCCAGTTCAACAAAGGCTCACGTAGGTCTCCCTCTGTCGGGCTCGGACCTTTCAAGGCATCAACAGTTCACATAGGTCTCCCTCAGTTGGGCTCGGACCTCTCAATATAAAGTACCTGATTCAACATAGATCTCACTCTGCCGGGCCCGGTCCTTGCAATCACAGCACTTACATGGGTTCCCTTCCCCAGGCTTCATTCACATTCGTTAGGGGTTCCACTAACTTATTTCATGTTCCCGGTCTCCCTCAGTCGGGCTCCAACCTTTCACTGATGTCAAAGACTTTTGAATGTGCAAGACTTTTTCCATAGACCTCCGTAGGACCACTTCGACTTTCACTTCAGCTCTCCCTTATGTTATCTGCCCCAGTGTGTCTTGGTCTTAGTAGTTCCATAACACAATCAGAAAAGTTCAAAGAAATATTTCTCTTAAATCAATCACCTTTTAACTTCCCCTTTCGACTGGATTAATCTTGACCATTGCACATTTCAAAGTTTGTTCACTTTGTAGCTTTATAACAAAACATCAAACATTTCAATGAGACTTTCCAGTGGGCCATTTCCTTTCGCCTGACCACTCGGCTACTCTGTAGCACTGGCTTCACAGTTAAAGTTCACTACTGGTTTGCATTCTTTCGCATCTCAGCACGCACGCAAACTGCAATCTGTGAGATACACTGTTGCAGCTTCAGTCTTTCCTTTACACAAACTGGCCTTTCATGTCTTTTGCTAACTCACCGGCTGTGTGCATACCTTTCTTGTCTTTGCGGCTTTGATTCATGAGTCAAGGTTGATACTACAGGCTTGGCCTTGCCTCCCCAACTCTGTTATTTACCCGGGAGGGTTGCTGGCATCCTTGAAACACAATGCAGGCTTTTTCGTGTCTGGGATTTGGCTTTCTCTGCGAATCCTTCACAGTGTCTCTATGTTCCGCCTTTTATCAGTGTGAGGGGAGCTAATGGGTATCAGATGTATGTGATTAAGGTCACGTGCCTGACCTTCTTAACGGGACATGTCCAATGAGATATGTAAGTGTTAGCCTCTTTACCCTCGGTTCTCCTCTTCCTCAGCCCAATGTTTGTGTAGAAAGGGGGAATTAGGATGTTGGAGAATCCTATAAAATAGGATGGCGTATGTGCACGGGAAAGGGGGGGATACCGCGTCTCACCATCGGTCACCTCACTCCCCAAAGATCCCTCACACAGGTGATCCTCCCACACTAGTCCACCCCCCGGGTCTGGAACCAAAGGTGATGGCCATGCCCTGGCCACCTGAGAGAGAGATCCCTGGGGACTAGCAAGTGAGACAACCCTTTGTTTCTCACAATACAAAGAAAGCAGAAAGAAGATAATATACCAGGAAGATACTTTATCGAATGATATATACAGAGAACTTTGGGAGCGGGTAATAAACCCAAATGAACAGAAGTCCTGGCAGGGGAGTATAGCAAGCAGTCGCAAGTGTGTGGAGTGAATCAGAAGTACTGGCAGGAGAGTACACCAGGCAACCTCAAGTGTGTAAAGCAGTAGTCCTGGCAGGAGAGTACACCAGGCAATTTCAAGTGTATAAAACAAAAGTCCTGGCAGGGGATATACCAGGCAATTGAAGAGTATTGTGCCAAACATTTTTTATGTGCACGTGTAAAGGTCCAAAGAATTGTCCTTGAAAGGAGCTGTAAAGTTAAACAAGCTGTGTATGCAAATGTTGCACTTACCCAAGAGAGGTCCAAAGATCTGTTCTTGACAGAAACTGAAATTGCGAAGTTAAACAGTTGTTGTACAAGTGATGTACTTGGCCAAGAGTGGCCTAGAGATTGTGAAGTCATACTGTTGTTGTACTTGGTCAAGAGAGGCCCAGAGATTGGGAAGTCAAACAGTTGTTGCACAAGTGTTGTACTTGGCCAAAGGAGGCACAAAGAACTATGGTGTATGAAAGGTGTTAGGCAGAACTATATGCAGTACCCTTTGGGAACACTACACACAATTAAGACTACAAGTGACAGTACAATTTCACCTTTGGTACAAGCCTGTACTACACAGTTATAGTGGTAGCAGTAGCGGAGCAGCCAGACTTATCTCAAGAGTAAGTGAGCAGTACAAGTGGTTACACAAGGGACCGCAATTACTATGGTTCAGGCAAACACCGACTCAAGGTTTCTAAGTAAAATAATATGTATTTATTTACTCAACAGTTGTATAACATTTCACTATTATAAGCAAGTTAAAAATCACAATAAAAAATACACCACAGCACTTCCCTTAAATTCCAGGTAAGTTAGGCTCACAAAATCAAGTGGGAGCAAAATGGCACTCCAGCAATTTAAAAGGGAGGGAAAGACAAAGTTATTAGGATTTAGGCAAAACCAACAGGTAAGTAAGCAGGGCAACTGAACAAGAGAGACTACAAGGGTAAAATCAGATAGAAAAGGCTTAGGGCCAAAAAAGTCTTCTGCTTAAGATAATAGGTTCAATGTAGTTTGCAGTCAGGTTCGTGGCACAGATTCTGGACAAGGTTGGTCGGTAGCAAAGTTAGGTAAAAGAGAAGAGAAGGACAAGCTCTCGGATTGAAGAAAGATTTCAAACACTTTCACCGCGGCTGAGCGAAACGCACAACCGGATTTGCACAGTACCTTGAAATGGAGAGGAGGCTGTAGCTCAGGCAGACGTTCCTGGTAGTTCCTGCAGGCTCACGGTTCCTGAAGCGACTGTCGGACTGATCAGAAGTAGGAAGATTGGAGGGTCCTGCACTAACCAGGGAAGAAACCAGCAGCAGCGCCAAACAGCGAATAAAAGGTGCGCTTCTTAAAACCCAAGCAGGGTCCGACCTTCCTGGCTATCTGGCTCACTGTAGCTCTGTACAGCGAATTCGACCAGAGGAGGGGTCCTGGCTTACAGTTTGGGCAAACTGGTTGGTCCCACCAGCTCAAGGGAAGAAGTTTCCTGGAGGATATTCTCTGTCGTCGGATTTGGGGATTCGGACCTGCAGCAGGGCTTCACCGGGCGGTTCAGTCGTGGTAGGGGTCCTCTTCTTCCAGTTCCTCGTTGGTTCTTTCGTTCCAGTGGCGACTCCGCTCTTCCAGACCCAGAGAGCTGCTTTTTATGCAGTTTTCCCCCATTCATAAAGCCTGGCTGTCAATCACACAGCAGGGTGGCTGGCCTGGCAAGACCAGTCCCCTTAGCCAATCAGACAAGACTTGGGTTACTAAGGCAACCCATGGCAGGGGTCCGAAGATCCCTCCCTCACATCCTGCCCTTTTAGACTATCAGGCCCCTTAAGGAGGGCTTCTGTGAAGAAGCCCGTGAAAATACAACGAACAAAGGAATCATCTCGGGTTTGGCGCGTAGAGTAAAACACGAGAAAGACTTTAACAAAAAGAAATGGCGAATAAACCCAGCCGGAACCAAAATAAAATATATTTGATCAAGCGGGTTTATGTTCGAGGCTACTATAAAAGCCTAAAACAATACCACGTTTATATAATATAATCGCGGTAGAAAAGTTCGGGTAGATACCACTGCCACCAGCTAAAGTTAAGGGAGCGAAACAAGGCTCCAAGAGGCACAGACAAAAAGGGATAAGAGTTAACCCTTTCCAGTACTCCATGTAAGATGGGGTGTACTGGGTCTGCAATTTAAAGTGACTATATAAAGTTAATGGCAACTTTACCTGTTTCTGGGGGACAGTAGTCAGCCCCAGAAAAATGGAGTCAGAGGGAAGTCTTAAAGACAAGCCAGTGTCACTGCACTGAAGGTGCAAAAAGTGGTGCACATGGAGTAGGTGAGGCTCCAGTGCCCAAGATCACACAAAAAGTGAAAACACACACAGCAAAACACATGTAAGAGTGGGAAAAAAAGGCTTACACTCTTACCAGGTGAAAAAATAAACCCTAGAAATCCTGCAAAGCTGCTGAGGGACTCATTAGGTAAGGGGAATCAGCCATTTATTGAAAATTCTCCCGAACAAAAACCTCAAGCAGTAGAGAAGAATCCAGGGGAAGAGAGCTGTCCTCTGGAACCAAGAACGTTATCCTTGAAGAAACGTCTCTCTAAGTCAGGTATCCTTCCTTTATGAACACTTTTTTCCAAACCACTCAAGGATAAAGACACTTCCCTTTTTCACCTTAGAGTTAGGTGTGTAGTGTGAGAGCCAGACTAGAACAATGGACAGAGGACAGTTTTGTTTTTGACATCCTGACATGGACAGAGCCTTAGTTTTTGTTTGGGTAGGAAAATTCCTCAGGAGCAGATTCAGAGAGGTCGTTTAACAACTGTTTTTATTTTCAATAAAAGTGTTTAACCGAAAATAGAGCAAACTTGTGTCTGTCTGACTCATTTCTGACTCCTCACACAAGATAACCAGTAATGACATCAAAACACAAAATTGGTCATGTCTTTGGAAGAGAGTCTAGAAATGATGGAGTTTGGACTATTAGAGGATTTAGAGATCATTCCTGATGTTCTATTTACATTCATCCAGACTTTAGAACAAAATAACCTAATAGATACATTTCACAAGGCTGTTGTTGCAGACATGCACAAATAATAAGATGAGCTATTAATCTAATTATCCTGCTCACTAGGTCTACACACTAATTCATCTCTGCTCACACCCACACCCCTTTTTAGCCTCACTCCCAACGCATCACAGATCACAAACACACACGCACCCTTCTCTCATCAAACTCAGCTCACCCCAAATGTGACAAAGGGCCTCATTACGACACAGGCGTTAACCATGGCACTTAGCCATGGTGAATGGCGGAATTACCGCCCCATTCCAAGGTTGGCGGGGCGGTAATTCCCCATTCACCATTGGCCCTTCCCCATTCCCATTCTTGCCCCCATAGGGCTCAATGGGAATGGGGAAGGCGGTAATTACGGCACGCAAATTTCGGTACCGTAATTACCTAAAAGGTCCCTTTGCGGGTCCCTTCCTTAACAGAAAACCAGCCATTATGTTAGGGACCCGCAAAGGGACCTCGTAATTGGGCGGTAAGGGATTACCGGCACCAGTGCCCTTACCAGTACCGGTAATCCCTTACCGCCCGGGTCGTAATGAGCCCCAAAATAACTACTGCTCTGCAAGAGTACAGGGATGAGTAGTGGTCAAACAGGCCTACTCTAACTAAGAAAATTCTTACATAGCTCACACACACCCGAAGGCCTTAGGGCGCTCAGTCTCAGCCCTGTACTCAGCCCTACACTACTAATAAACCAGCAGTAATCCTCATTTGCCTTTTGTGGTAACATGGGCTGAGGACAGGCTATACTCTCAGGAGGGGCGTGAAGTGATAACAGTAATAAGCCAAACAGCAAAAGTGCAAAGAATCCAAAATAAAAGAATGTCTAATCAAGGTTCTGTAAATATATTTATACTTTAATTAAACAATCATAAATACAATTAACAAATTAAAGACACCAACAAAAATCCACGGAGAGAACACAGAAAATGCAGAACTGGTACAATACGGCACTCTGGATACTTGAGCTCAGGTGATCAGGCAAGCAATTGCAGAATTAACACTGCTCAAAGGATATTCTTACAAGTCACTATGGACCCAGAAAGTGAACCAGGGGGAGCAAGGCCTCTCACAAGTACTCTATTCTTGTCTTGGGAGGGTTGGCCACGTTGAGCTGGGTGTTAGGACTCACCGCCAAGAAAATACACCACTTGGAGGGAGAGCTGAACCAATGATGCCTGAACCGTAGCCGAAGAATTCTTCCCCCTATTGTAACCCTCTGCTGTGAATACAAAACAGACAGAGGGATGTAGTAGGTGGAAGAGGAGACACACACCCATGATACACCGGCTGTAGAAACAAGACAAAAAGAATTATCAATACAACTGTTATGTTATGTTATGTTATTTTTCTTATACCGCGCCAAAGCCCGTAGGCATCCAGGCGCCGAGAGACAGATAAGGCGGCTACCAATGAGGAGGAATATGCTAATAGAAGAGGTGAGTCTTCAAGAGTTTCCGAAACACAAATAGGTCCCCGGTTTTACGCAAGGTAGCTGGCAAGGCGTTCCAAGCCTTGGCGCCTTGGATATGAAACGCTCTGCCAAGCCCACGGGCTCGTTTCACACGGTGGTGGACTAATAAGAGATCTTCCGCTGATCTAAGTCTTCTAGGGGGTTGATAGACATTTACAACATCTTTCAGATAGCTAGGTGCAGTCCCATAAATACATTTATGGCAGATGGTAAGTAATTTAAACCGAATGCGGGCCTCAACAGGAAGCCAGTGTACTTTTTTCCTGGCAGCAGTAATCGGTTCAGAGCTTTTCATCTAGAAAATGATGCGGAAGGCTTTATTTTGTACTTTCTGGAGTTCATGGAGATCAGCTTTACTTGCCCCACATAAAAGTGCATTACAATAATCCACACAAGGTAAAATAACAGCTCTCACAAGTTTGGTACGATTTTCGATGGAAACAAGTGGGGCAATCTGTCTGAGCACTTTGAGATGGTAATTAGTGCTCTTTGAGATAGCTGTAATGTGGGCATCACAATCTAAACTACTCTCCATGAACGTGCCTAACGTTTTAACTTTATGCACAACTTTTATGTCACTGCCATCAATTCTAAAGCCTGAGTATGCTTGGTCCAGTTTAGTTAGTGTTTGGCGGGGTCCAAAAAGCATAAGCTCAGTCTTAGAAGCATTTAGGCAGAGCCAATTGGTAGACATCCACTTTTTTATTAATTGATACACCATGTCCACCAAGTTTTGGTCAGTATCATGATTACCAGTGATGTCAAGGACCAATTGAAAGTCATCCGCATTGTTACAAAAGAATATCCAGAAGAGTTCCAAATCATTACAGAGGGGGAGGATGTAAATATTAAACAATAAAGGGGAAAGACAAGCCCCCTGTGGGACTCCACAAGTTAGTAGTTGTGGTTCAGAGGCACTCTCCCCCCAATATACCTGTGATCGTCGACCCTCTAAAAAAGATCTCAACCAGGCTATAGCATGTACAGAGAGGCCCCCGACCAGCTGCATTCTGTCAAGAAGGATGTTATGATCAAGCAGATCGAAAGCTGCTGATAAGTCCAGCAACATCAGCAGCCCCAACCTACTTTCTTCCAGCTTAGAAAGCATAAAGGTCTGTAGGTCGAGAAGGGCACTCTCAGTGCCATGGTAACTTCTGAAACCTGACTGCTTGGTATGAAGTATACCAGTCATTTGTACATGGTCTTGCAACTGGATAGTTGCTATCTTATCTATGAGCTTGAGTAAAAACATGATATTTGTAATTGGCCTAAGGTTTGCAGCATCAGAGGGATCTAATCCAACTTTTTATTAATAATGGTGAAACCGCCACATTTTTTAGTGGCTGAGGGATTTTACCTAACCGAAAGGAGGCACTGGCGAATCTAATTAAGAAAGGCGCTTACTGCTCCTTGTGCACTAAAATAATTTTAGATGGGAGAAGTTCGCTAGGACAATTAGTAGGGTGCATGGATTTCAATATATTTATCATTTCCACTTCGGTAGTATCCTTAAAAGTAAAACCAGGAGTAGATTCCGTTTTATGGCAGAATTAGGTCTGACGTCGTGTTTCATATCAGTTAGTTTAGTGTCAAATAAAAGCGTCTTGTTAGGCGGCAATATGGACTTAGCTGTAGATGATAAAGAGGTCAAGGTTTCCTGCTTAATTTTATCTTGAGCCTTTAGTAGTTTGTCGGCAAAAGCCTTCTGTACTCGGTTACAGTCCTCAACAGTGGGTTTAATAGAGGAACCACAGGCGGTAGGTTTTTCCCAGGATCTAAAAAGGCGGAAAAGTTCCTTAGTCTGATCCCCTGTGGAACTAATTTGGTTATTATAATGAGTTTTCTTGGCCTCAAGAATTTCTAGTTTGTACTGTTTTTCTTTATGTTTCCAGTCCAATAGATTGGTCGTAGAACTATCTTTGCGCCAAGTATGTTCGGCTTGCCTTTTACTTGCTCTCAAATCTACCAGGGAGGGGGAGAACCATTTATGACGATTTGGTAAGTCTCTGACCAATTTATTTTTAAAAGGGGCAAATTTATCTAGCATATCAGTGGTCAGTTTATTGTAATTATCTATCAATGACTCTGGATTGTCAGTGTCAACTGGGTGTTACTTGGAAGATCCCACCTCCAGTACAGAAAAAAACCCACCTCAAGATGTAGAAGGTAGGCAGGTCGGTATACGTAGGTGGGCGGTAGGTGGTGCAAGGTCCCCAGTCTTATCCCAGTAAATATCTGAGGTGACAAAGAACAACCAATTGATCTAGATAGAACAGAAAGAAATGACAGGAATAAGAAAGCCAGAAAATTAGAACACTTCTTACCAGGATACCAGAATGTCAAGCTGCAGATCAGCGTCCATGAGATTGCAGACTCCTATCCCGACGGCATGAGAATGCCTAGAAGAGCCAAGAAGTCACAATAAGTCCAGAATCCCAAGGAAACCTACCCCAACGGCACGGGGATGCCTATTTGGAAGTGGGCACACACAGCAAGTGTCTCTAGTCCTAGTGCACCCGGGTTCCTGAGTGATGAAGATGAAGTTCCAGCGGGAGGTGTTCCAGGATAAGTGGAAGTATTCTGTGTAAGAGTAATCCTATTGACAAACCAAGTCAGCAACATGCGGGCAGCAAACAGTGAATGAGACGTAAGGCAGTGGCAGTCTGTTAGTGAATCTGAGTTGTTAAACGTATGAGCAAGCTTTACCTACTCGGTGTACGTGTCTTTGTCTCACGTGACTAGAACAGGCACGCTTTCTCCCCGCCAGGTGATGCGCAGGGAGATGCTTCCACCATTGCCATGGTAGCAAATACTGTGTAAGGAACAGCGCCCGCCTGTGTAGCGAGGAAGATGGGGACAGAGCTGTGTGATGGGAGCGGACTTTAGAGGAAACTTTAGAGGATGTATTCAAGGTTAGAACTTTAGGAATAAGACCTCCTAAAGTAAGACGTACCTACAGGTGTAGGTACGTTAGCCAGCCCTTGAGGGAAGTGATTCCTGACACTGGGCTACTTGGTGTTTTTTCAGTGGTCGTACCAGGTTCAAGATGATTGCGTTGAGACAGCGGTGTGCCCATGGCTAGTCAGAGCTCTGGGTGGTGCAAGTCGTAGCTCGAGATGATGTAGTTCGATGCGTCCAAAATGTTTGAGTCGGCTGTGAAGTCGGGTTGAGATGATGGCTCCGCTGAGTTGAGTCGACATGCGACACAATGGCTTCCAGTGGTTTGAATTTGTGGTCAAGGCAAGGTCCTATTGGATTGAAGCCGTGCTCGAAAATGAAGCGAGTTGGATGCCACCACCGCAGTGAGCCGGCATTACAGTCGGTGAAGCACGCTATGTGTGCGAGACGGTGTTGAACCGGTTCAAAGATGCAAAAGCAGCACCACGGCTCCTGAGACTGCTCAAAGGCATTGACCACGGTCATACGTTTGAAGGTAGCTCAAAGAAACAAAATGAGATTCCAGGCTGCTATGGATTTATCAGGTTGCAGCAAGTCCCAATTCAGGGGCTCTAGGGCTAGGTAAGTCCTTCGTTCTCTCCACTTCGAGTCCATGGAGTTTGGCTGCCACCTACACAGGTTATTTCACCTTCAGTGAGGAGCCTGGTTCCAGTGCAGCAAGCAGAGTGACATGCTTTGGAACACAGCATATCACCCCCATTGTTCCCTGGGGATGGTTAGGGAACAGAGCCCTCCTCTGCCTTCACCTCTTTGGAACTTGAAACGGACTGCACTCCCAGCAGAGGCACACAACGATATTCTTCTTCTGATGACCAAAGTTGAATTAAGGATGGTGTGTGAGACCCCTTCCTTATAAAGGCAAAACATCACACAGTATTGGACAAAAGAAAGCTTGTTGTAATGGGTCCAATCCCTGTTGCTGTAACAAGTGAACCTTGCTGTCTGACATCATACTCAGTATCCTGTCCTGCAGGAAATGGAAGGAACAGGAAGGACAAAAACTAACAGAAAATCAAGATGGAGAAGCCTCTTTATCAGGCTACCTTTACTCTAGTTACTCTAACTTCATCCCCTCCCCATGCCTGCCGACTTCAAAGGGCATGAGGCTGGCCTTTTGTTATTCGAGTGCCCCTTTGAGGCAGGGATCCCAGGAGATCTCCTCCCAGGGAATCAAAGGAAGGCAGCATCCTGGCTATTGTCTCGCTTGAAGCAGCAGAGTCAGCCAGGCTAGCCATGAATATACATCACTGACCTGGCCTCACAGGGTTGGCATGATATTGAATTGGGATGGCTTTGATAATTGTGTGCCCTTATCAGTCACCATACCATAAGCAGGCATGGTTTCTACTTAGAGGTTCCACTCCCATCAGACTAATAAGACAATAGTTAGGACATTTTTGTTCAGAGGTGGAGAAGTCTGTCTGACAGAAGCTGTCAGGAATGCATGTGTGATCTTTGAGCTTGCCCTGTGCCACTGGAGTGCAGTGGCTGCAGATGTTAGGCATGGAGCTTTTATGAAAAGGGGGTCCAGTCAGAAGGCCTCCCTTTCAGAAACAGAATTACCCACATAATTGTTATGATAAAAATCTAAAAAGCCAGGGCGTTCACACCCTTGCAGATGGCAATCCATCACAGCTACCCACTGAAGCTCCCCACGCCTCAGCTCACATGCATCCACTGCAGCTCACCTTCACCCACTGTAGACTGCCCATGCTGGCCCACCTTAATATAACCCCCCCTACAACTTAACCACCCCAGGCCATGCCAAAACCGCAACTCCCTTGCACTCACACCTCCACACACCCACGGTCAAACCCACCCACCCAAGGTCCCCGCACACCAGCTTATCACCATCCACCCCAAGCATACACCAAAAGCTCACTCAAACCCACCCAAAGGCTCTACACAACCCATCAGCTCAAAAGCTACCCATTCCCAGTACACATCTAAACAGCCCAGCCCACCGGGCACCAGCTCAACTGCATTTCAGAACAACCACTTACTGACGACAAGCTACCAACCCCAGCTAACCCCCACCCACACCCCATCCCAGTATGTTGAACACTACTGACCCACATAAGCTCACCACTTCCCAGATTCACCTTCACACACCGAGATTCACCTACACTCACCCACTCCGCCTCACCCCCAAAGACACCCTAACCCACCTAGCTCATTTCACACTTACCCAACCCAGGTCACCAACTCCATGCAAACCCAACCCTAACTGTACACTCATACTCGCCTCCCCCACTAACTCATCATATATTACCCACACACACCCACAACAGCTCACCCACCTCATCTCACTGCTATCCAACAAAGCTCACCACCCTCAGCTAACACACACCCTTGAAGTTCATCCACACCAACCAACCGTATCTCAAGCCCACCCCCACTCACTCACCCAGGACACACCCACCCACCAATGTTCCCTCGCTCACACCTCCCCCACCCCAGCTCACTGACGCCCTCCCCAGCACGTACCCACCCACCAAGCTCACAGAACTCACACTCCTTAGCGAGCCCCTCCCACCTAGCCTAACCCATGCCTGAAATTCCATCCACCAGAGGTCACAAGCCACCCACCTCATCCCCTAGACCAGATCATCCCCCAGACAACCACCCAAATTCAAGCTCACCCCAAAACTCAATTCCACCCGTCTACAGCACACCAACCAGCTCACATAAGCTACCTAGCCACTGTTCTCTCCCGTCCCAATGCACTAGCACCCACCAGATCATTGCAGCTAACCCCTCCCACTCACTGACAACATCCCCAGCTTACTCACTCTTACCCACCTCAGCTCATCTACAATCACCCACCCACATCCTCACCCAAGCACACCGACAACCACAGACATGAACAAGCTTACCACCACCCATCCAAGCTCACTAGTACTATCCCATCCCTTATGTGACACCCCACCTACCACCCTACCTCATTCCATCCACCAAACTCACCACCACCACAGGTCCACCCTGCCATCCATGCCAGCTCACACTCACACACCCTATCTCAAAGCCCACAACCAACCTAGTTCAACCAACACCCACCCGAAACCAACTTCAGCTTACACACCTCAGCTTTTTCCTATCCACCCAAGCTCATCTACCACACACACTTCACCCAAGCTAACCTATTTATCCCAGCTCAGTCTGACCAACTTACTCCCACTTTAAACAAATCCACTATCATGAGTAAGGAAGAACAGAACACAGAGAGGCATATGAAGTGATTTTAACAGATGTATTGCAAGGATAAGAATCAAGGTCAAGAATAATACAACGCAGAATGGGCATACTCAGCCTTGGTCTTTTGTACGCTTCAGAATATCCACAGCCCCCAAAAGAGCAGTTCATCCCAAGAGTAATTCCTTGTAGTGAATGAGAGGTTGCCTTGGGAGGTGGGGTCAATAGTTGACTTAATTTAGGCAGTGCCCTGTAGGATTCTCAGGTGGGGTCAGAGGATGTCCTCCATAGTGAGTAGGCCATTCAAAAAGGAAACAATTCCAAGCAGAAAATAAATGAGGATTAACATAAAGCAAGTGAAATTTCACTTGTAAGGACCCCCAAAATCTTTGAACATTTGGGGAGCAAAGGGGTTGATAGTAACGCAAGGTGGGTTGGCTCTGTACCGGGTGGGTTCTAATTAATTGGGAGAGGCAGAGGAGAAGTAGTCAAGCATATAAGAGGAGGGGGGAGGTGGTGGACAGAAGGAAGGTTGGGGAGGGAAAGAAAGGAGGCTCTGACTGTAAGGTCCTACCTGGTGGCCGACTTTCGGGACCGTCTGGACACCAATGACTGATGCCAGTACCGGCTACCCTCACAGAACGCTCCCCACCAGGCTGAATTGCAGTAACACAAGCTACTCAGAGAGTGTCCAATGGAGGGAGGCTAATTTTGTGATGTCTCCCCTGTAGTCTCTTAATAGTGATGCCCCTCTTGTGTATGCGCTGGGATCCCTCTGACCTCTATGGATTGGTCTTCTGAGGATCGGGACAATAGGAGATAACACAGGTATAAATTAGGTGCTCCTGTTTTCTCTCCTACCGCTCCCCACCTATGAGCCCCTACGCTTAAAGTTCTGTGTACCTGTTCCTGTGAGTGTTCTCCCTTCTTTCTGTAGAGAATCGTCGGGTGAGTGGCCAGAGCTCGACCAGCAATGGCCTGGTGTCAATGCACAAGCGTGCTTTGAGGCAGAGTAAGCCTGCACTCCTTTGTGGGGAGAGACTGAGCAACACAGAGGTTAATGGCACCTGTGAGAAACCAGAAGGTGTCTCACACGCTAGTCCCCAGGGGTCTCTCTCTCTTAGGTGGCCAGGGCACGGCCATCCCCTTTGGATCCCAACCCTAGGGCTAGACCAGTGTGGGAGGATCACCTGGGTGAGGGGTCTTCGGGAGTGGGACACCTGATGGTAACATCTTTATCCCATCCTACCTGGTAGGATATGTGGGATCCTCATCCCCCCTTTCCCTTCATGAACACTTTCACACTGACAGTCTGCTCTGGGAGAAAACAGACTCACACCCGAGCAGTGTCCCTGACATGTCCCACTACTATGGTCAGGCAATTACTGGTAAAGACTCACACCTGACTTCCATTAAACTTCCCAACACGGATAAAAGGCAGCGCACGAGAGCACACTCTGAGCGAGGCACATATGAACAGTATTTTCCATATGGAAGCTGAACGAGGGAAGAAAGACGTCAAACCAAGAAGGGAGCGGTAGGATGGAGATACCCTTGACCTTTCCGGCGAGAAACCATTACTTTTGAGAGTCCTTTAGATTTAAAAGCATAAGGCCAGGAAAGCAGACTGAAGAATCCTGCATTGTGTGTCGGAGATACCCGGGGCCCTCCTGCATGGGTGACCGAGTCAGGGAAAAGCAGCAGCCACCCTGGTACCGCCCTTAGCTCCAAGATCAAAGCAGCGCCAGAAAGATCAACACAGTCAGTGAGTTGGGGAGACCAATGCAAGACCGATCTGTGTTGAAATCAAGGTTGCAAGTGGCAAAATAGTATAAAGAGCGCAAGAACGAAGCATGGTAACGCATGTGATAAAAGATGCGAGGAAAGCTATATATCTTATGAATGTTTGAACTTTAACAGTGAAAAGATACAATACCAATAGCAGAGTGGTCCGGCACAACGAGTGTGCTCAATCAAAGGTCTCTGTAAAGTATCCCGCCAAGAACTGAAAGTACAAGAGTGGGAAATGGGAAATGAAATGAATCGAAGTGGTCATGCGATGGTTTAAGCAAAACCCATTGCACAATCAAAAGTCTTCATTCTTGAAAGAAAGAAAGAAAGAGAGAAAGAAAGAAAGAAAGAAAGAAAGAAAGAAAGAAAGAAAGAAAGAAAGAAAGAAAGAAAGAAAGAAAGAAAGAAAGAAAGAAAGAAAGAAAGAAAGAAAGAAAGTGAGATTACGTGGTCTGAGCCCGAACGAGGGAGACCCATTGTGAACATTGTGCTAAACAGGTCCAAACCAAAGGAGAGAGACCGGTGGTCTGAGCCCGAACGAGGGAGACCAATTGTGAACATTGTGCTAAAGGGGTCCGAACCCAAAAGGAGGGAAATCCGTGGTCCGAGTACGAATGAGGGAGACCAATTGTGAAACTTGTGAATGTGAAAATCCTTATAAGAAAGGAACTTTGGTGCTTGTTTGTTATGTCAGGCCGTCGGGAATAAGAGACTGTTTGGTTTTGACTGTATCCTCATGGCAGAGAAGCGAGAGTGTGTGCGAAGCTCGAGCGCGCCACCTTGTCCCGTCCTGAAAACATGGGGAAGGGAAGCCAACTGCTCAACTATCCTGGCTATCCTGACATATCATTTCTGGAAAACTTTTCTTTTTGTATACATTATTGTCCCACACCATTTGTATTTAGAAATAGGTGTATTAGTATAGGCCCTTTAATTTTGACAGAGAATCCACTAGGAATGCGTTATTATTATTTGATGATCGTAGCTTGCTCCTATCCTTAGATTTAGGTTTAGATAGGCGTTTAACCAACCCATTGAAGTTCAAAAAACACCCTTGAAATGTGATCACTTGTGTCTGTCTTCACTGTTTGATACCATGCCTTCCTTACACACCCAAACCCGTAATTGCGTGTTGATGTTTCGATTTCTTTTTGGCACAGTCTCAATGTTCTAATGGGGAGTTCCGCCACTCCTTGCATTAACGTGCAGTTCTTTTTCTCTTTCTCCACAGGTGTAGTAAGAAGAAGGTATCCTTGAAGAGAGTGGAGCCCTACTGAATGTGACTGCTCAGGTAAGTGTTTGTTATGGTCGGGGGTAAGCCTGTGGTGCAGGTGGGGCAGACCACAATTAATTTGTCCTTTCCTTCTCTACAGAGCCAAGCCTCGCGATGGGATAGCGGAAGGCGGTGGGTGCGCAAAGCAGTAAGTTCTCTTCTTTCTACCTTGTCTCCAGGACTGTCCCCTACTTTCGGTGTCTCTGGGCTTCCCTTCCTGTTTATTACTTCTTCTTGGCGGGCTCTGCCTCTTCCTGTCTTCTTTCTTCTGATGTTCTTCCTCTTCTTGCTTCTTCTTGGTGAATTCTGCCTCTTCCTTCTCCGGGTCTTCTTTCTTCTGGTTTTCCTGCACACGTTCCAGGTGGGTCAAAAAACGGAACATTCTGCTAGGTGGTTCCAGACAGGCTTCCTGGAACGTCTGACACGTGTTGCTGGGTTTGGGGCCTTAAATAGGTGCTCACTCATAATCTCTCGACAGTTACGTACTCTCGCGAGATGCCTCCAGGATCTCGGATGTAACTATAGAGAGACTTGGTGCTGCCTGACCCTTGCCTGATCTCCATTGCCTGGCTAGTGCAGTTCAGGTTCTTTTGCCTGACCTCCAGCATGTGATTCTCCGTGTGTTCATGACTAGCCCCATGGTGGTCATGACAGTACCCTCCCTCAAGAAATCCTCTTGTCGAGCCCAGTGTTTGTTAGGATGTCATGTGTGAAATGCAGTGATCAATCAGTGAGCCCGGATGTTCCCTGGAGGTTCCTACGATCTACACTCGGGCCTATAGAGTGCCCAGTCTAGGAGATAATAGACTTGGCCCCGTACCATCGAACTCTGGTACCCCTTAGACCTCTGCATGAGTGGGCACAGGTTGGGGTCTGAGACTGGGATAGGCTTTTTTAAGAAGTGAGAGAAGAAAACCGGGTGTATGGGAAGTGATAGCAACAAGGTCAATTTTTAGATTATTGGACCCATTTCTTTCTCCACCACATAGGAACCCACAAAACATAGGTGGAGCTTGCATGGCCCCTTCAATTACAGGTTTCGTTTGGCCAACCAGACTTCATCCCCCTGTTCTATGTTTCCGCAGTTCTGCAGTGCTTATTTTTTGCTGGCTCTATGCACATTTCGCCTTCTGTAGATTTCTTTTCAGTTGTTCCATTGTTTTTTGCAGGTGTCTGCAATGTTCTGTCACTGCTGGTACATTACATTCAGATAGATTAGTGAATTCCATGCTTTTGGGGTGCAACCCCCTACTGCGTAGAGTGTGGAGAACCTAGTGGCCTTGTGTATTGCGTTGTTGAAAGCAAATTCAGCCACCCAGAGGAGGTCAACCCACTCCTGCATGTCCTTCTGCTGGGCTAACTGACAGTGTGGGTTTTTTCTATTATCTGGTTCTTACTTCCCATTTGGCGTCAGTCTGACGGTGGTAGGCTGTGGATAAGCGTACATCTACTCCCATTGTCTTGCAAAACATTGTACTGAACCTGGTAATAAATTGGCTCCCACGGTCTGAAATGATTACTGATGATATCCTGTGTTGGACATGCAGTTTTGCGCAAACTCCGTGGCTGTCGGTAGCTTCGCTAATGGGATGAAGTGAGCCATCTTAGTTGGTTGACGACGAGTATGGTGGGTTTGCCCTGGCTGCGTGGCATGTCTGTAATACAATTGAGGTGCCAGGGCGCCGCAGGTATGCACAGTGGGTGCAGTGATCCTTGGTGGCGTTGATTTGAGATGTAATTCCATGGTGAGTAGTGTAAGTGTGAATCTGGAAATGAATCAGAGGGACAGGGCCTCCGTATCCTTGTCCTTTGCTGCTTTTTATTGTGTGTTCTATCTTGTTTTTCGTGCAGGAGTCCATGTGGGACTCATGGCAGTGCAGCTCTCTCTTTTGGTTTGGTGTACAGGCCCATGGGATACCCTTATGGCACCCATGGGGGGGGTACAACCCTGTGCCCCTCTCGTCTTCACCGTCGACCACTTTGTCCCACCGGAGAAAGTCAAGGCTGCCGACGCGCCAAGGAGCATCCGCCGGTGGGTTTCCCGCCACCTAAAGAACACAGAGACGCTGGACGACTCGACGTCCTTGCTGGGACACAGTTCTCCTAACTGTTTGCGGTCCTGAACTATCGACATCGAGGTGCCCTTCACGCCTCTTCCTTGCAGGATGTCTACGCTCCTTCGTCGACGAGCACCACTGGGAACGAAGCTGTAACTTCAACGCCGTAGTTCCCCCTGTTCATTGCCGGACGTTCGACGACCCATGGCTCCTGCCTTAAAGGAAGTGCACTCAAGAAGGGCTGTCGATTTCCCCACGAGAAACTCTACAACACCAGGTACGTTGGGGTTGCTGAACTATTGGAAAGACTCTTGTGAACAATATATGGACTGGGCTTGTGATATATCTTTATTCTACAGGCTGCCCAGGTGGGGGAATCTCCACACAGAACTGTGTCTAGGGGTAGCGGCCAGTATTCTGCCAATTGTTCTAACCAACTGCTTTCCTCTTATATCTATTGTTGGTTTCCTTTACAAACTGATTTGTGTGACTTTTAACCGTACAGTTGATGCACTTTAAAGAGATTCAATAGTGATTGTGGTAACACGTACAACTGTATAGATTTGCCATTGTAGATAACCGAGTACAAAGTGAGTCATTGTGATATTGTACATAACCATGAACATTAATTATTTAAAGACTGTGTTTTAACTAATACAGTGTGCGGACATTCCTTTGTGGGGACTACACTGTACTTAAGAACCATCCTGCATCACCTCCTGAGAAGCTAGGCCTTGATTACTTGACTACATTACCAATAATAGAGAATCGGGGCTGGGGTCCTCTGCGCCTCTCCTCTGCCATATAGAGAGCAGAAGTACAGACACCCCCTCCAGTCTTTACAGTAAGGAGCTCATGGTGGCAACCGTAAGGAACAAGTTACTTACCTGTAACTGTTGTTCTCCAGCATGGGTCTGGCATGGATTCACATGCTCATGAATATTCCACGTCATCAGGCTGGGAATCATCGGTAAAGAAAAAATCAGTTTCAGTTTTGTTTCTGAACGGTCTTTCTACTAGTAACCAATCATTGGTCTATGGGTCATACTTCCCCCAGCCAATGACTGCTCTCTACCTAAGCCCCTCCCCTGGCAGCCATCTTCAGATTTGGTAGCACGTAAAGTGGCAGTAGGACAAAGAGAAGAGCCGCACAGGGGTTGGAGGGAGGGTTCGCATGTGAATCCATTCCAGACCCATGCTGGAGAACAACAGTTACAGGTAAGTGACTGTTCCTTCTCCAGCATGGGGTCTGGCATGGATTCACATGCTCATGAATACAAGAATACATAGCAGTACACAGATGCACAACCACGGGAGGTGGCAAGGCTCAACATTAAGCATGACACCAACTCAACATTAAGCACCTCTTACCTCCTCACCAGGCTCAACTTCAAGCGAACAGGTAGCGCAACGGTCGGTTTTCCAACCCGTGGCAGTGCATGATACAGCCGGAGAGCCATCTGGAAATGGAAGCCTTCGAGAGGGCCTTCCCTTGGTTGACAGGTCCAAAGTTCACAAACACCTGTGATGTCCTCTGCAAGCTCTTTGTGCGGTCCACGTAGAACTTCAACGCTCTAGCCACATCCAGCGAGTGCAAAGTCCTCTCAGCCGGCGACGAAGGAGACGGGAAGAAAACAGGTAACACCAAGGGCTCGTTGAGATGGAAGTCCGACGGCACATTGGGCATGAAAGAGGGGTGCATCCTCAGCACTACCCTTGTCTCGTGGAATGTCAGGTATGGAGGTTTACAGGAGAGGGCCTGGATCTCTCCCACTCTTCGTGCAGAGGTGATGGCCACAGGAAACGCTGTCTTCCACGACAGGAACTTCAGCGGTGCCTGTTAGGGAGAATTCTCATTCTATGGCTAATTTCCCTCACCCAGTGAGTCCCCCAGCAGCTTTGCTGGATTTCTGGAGTTTATTTTTTCCACTTGGTAAGAGTGTGAGCCTTTTCCCACTCTTACATGTGTTTTGCCATGTGTATTTCTACTGTTTGTGTGATCTTGGGCTCTGGAGTACATCACTCCATGAGCCCCACTTTTTGTGTGTGTTTTTTGTGTGTGTGTGTGCACCTTCAGTGCAGTAACACAGGGTTATCTTTGAGACTTCCCTATGACTCAATTTTTCTGGGGCTGACTACTGTCCCCCAGAAACAGGTAAAGTTGCCATTTACTTTATGTAGTCATTTAAAACTGCACACCCAGTACACCCCATTTTACATGGAGTACTGGAAAGGGTTAATTACTATCCCTTTCTGTCTGTGCCTCTCTGTTTTGCTCTTTTAACATATAGACTTGGCTGGTGGCAGTGGTATCTACCCTAACTTTTCTACCGCGATTATACTATATAAACGTGGTATTGTTCCAGGCGATTATATTAGCCTCGAACATAAACACGCTTGACCAAAAACTCTTTCTTTTGGCTCCGGTCGGTTTGGTCGTCATTTCTTTTTGGTAAATTCCTTCTTGTGTTTTACTTTGCGTGGCAAACCAAGTTTGCCTTCTTTGTTCCTCGTCTTTTGGCAGGCTTCTGCAAAGAAGCCCTCCTCTTGGCGCTTGGGTGTCTAGGTGGGCTGTATGTGAGGGAGGGGTGTAGTCACCCCCTGCACAGGGTATCCTAGGAAACCCAAGTCGCACTTTGCCATGATTGGCTGAGGCGGTTGTCCGGGCCGGACAACCCCCCTGCTGCGTGATTGACAGCCAGGCTGTTTGAATGGGGGATTTTCGCATAAAAGGCAGGACTCTTTGACTGGAAGTCAGAGTCGCCACTGGAACTGTAAGGAACCGAAGAGAAGCGGAGAAGAAGACGGCTACTGCAACCCCGAGTCCCGGTGAAGCCCTGCTGCAGTCCTGAGCTATCTACCCTTCAGCGACCAGAGAAGATCCAGTCCGGAGTCTTCTTCCCTTGAGCCTGGTGGGGTCAACCAGCTCATCTTCCACAGTCAGAGGATCATCTTCGTGGTCGAAATCGCTGCACACTGCTGTAGTGGTCCGGCTAGCCATCTGAAGAGCCTCTCCTGTTTTAAAGGTGGACACCTTTTATTCACCGTTGCTGCTGCTGGCCTCATCCCTGGGTAGTGCAGATCACTCCAAACGTCCTCCTTCTTGTCTCCACGACTGAAGCCCCAGGAACTGTGAGTCTGCAGGAAACTACCAGGAACAAATGCAGTGGTACCAGCTTCTTCAAAGTGTAAGGTACTGTGTCCAGCTTCGAGGAACTAGGGTGAACCCCTTTCTCCTCATCCAAGGCTTGCCCTTGTCTTCCTTCCCTCTTATAACTTTTGCTTCCTCTGTTGACAATATCCCAGTACTCCTGGCAACCTTGAATCGTGAACTATTGGCCTGTGTGATCCTCTACAACAGGAACCCTGTTCCACTTGACACTGGCACAGGCCTATTGACTTTTATCTTCTGGTTAGAAAGTGTTCTCTGATTCTGTCTGCCTTGACAAAAGTATTGCCTATGATTTTTGTCCCCAACTCTCTCTTGGTAACTCAGGTGCTAAGTGTGGTTTTACTCCGGTAACATTTCTTCCCGCGGGTACGCGTATCTTTAGTAAGACCGAACTGTAATTACTGTCAAAAAGTGATCGCATATGTATTCCCGGTAAAGTCTTTGTTTCGTAATACCGGTCTGTTAAAACCAAAGGTACTTACCTTGAGTTGTGTTGCCCAAAGTGAATTGGTTGTGTGTAGTGTATTTTACGTGTGGTTTCAATTTAATAGAAGTGAAGTGTTTTGTGAACAGATGGTATAAACTAAACGTACTTTTACTTTTTAACCAAAAACCTTGAATCAGTGTTTGCTTGAGTCACAGTAATTGTAGTCCTTTGTGTAATCTCCACTACTGCTCATTTACTCTTGAGGTAAGTCTGGCTGCTCCGCTAATGCTACCACTTCAACAGTGTAGTACAGGCTTGTAGCAAAGGTGAACTTGTATTACCACGTGTAGTCTTAATTGTGTGTAGTGGTCCCTAAGGGCACTGCACAGGATTCTGCCTAACAGTGCCAAATGCAGGGGCTTGAATGGGGGACCCATGAGCCTGGTCAGCACTACGTTGACCTCCCACGCCAGGGCCGGAGCCTTCACCGGCAGGAACGAGCGGAACAGTCCTTTCATGAACTCCTTCCCCAGGCGATGAGACCACAGAGACGGCCGCCGCGGAGTTCTGGTGTAGTGGGAGATAGCCGCTAGATGGATTTTGATGGAGGCGTGAGCCAGCACCGCCTTGGCCAGCGACAGCAAGTACGGCAGCATTTGATGGGCCGTAATCTGCAGAGGGTTGATCTTCTGTGTATGGCACCAGACAGAGAACCTCTTCCATTTGTGTCTATAGTACTTAAGAGTCGAGGACGCCCTGGCCTTTGCAAGCACCTCCTTGCAGTTCGCTGGGATATCATAACCTCCAAACTCTATGCGGCAGGAGCTAGGCCTGCAGGTTCAGCGATCCCGGGTCGTGATGTAGGATGGCGCCTCCTTCCCTGGTGAGAAGATCTGCGTCCATCGGCAGTTTGACTGGGGGCGACGCTGACATGTCCAGAAGGTCCGGGAACCAGATCTGCCTCAGCCACGCCGGTGCGACCAGGATCATCCTGCACCAGGGCACCGGGACCGTCTGAGTTGACTGATGAGTCGCAGCAGCAATGGCGGGAACGCATACAGGAACAGGCCGTCCCAGGGGAATGAGAATGCGTTGCCCATGCTCCCCGGCTGGGGAAACCTGCTGGCGAACCTCCGGCACTTGGTGTTCATCGCCGTTGGGAATAGATTGATCTGGGAATTGCCCCATCGTCGGAATAAGAGATCCACTTGATCCTGTTGAAGCTCCCACTGCTGAGCGAGTCGGCGATAGTGTTCTTTATTTCTGCCAGGTGGAAGGGTACCAGGAACATCCCCTGGGTCACGGCCCAGTGCCACAGATCCTGCGCTTCCTTGGATAGGGCTGCGGATCTGGTGCCCCCCCTGCTTCCGGATTTAGAACATCGTGGTGGTGTTGTCGGTGAAGGCCCTCACCACTTTTCCATTGAGGGACGGGATGAAAGACCTGAGGGCCCAGAACACGACTCGGTGCTCCAGGACGTTGATGTGTACCAGGACGTTGACCTCTCCTCTGGGAGCCAAAGGTCTCTTGCGTGGAGATCTCCAGGGAGGCGTCTGTCGTCACCGTTTCCTGATGTTCCTGGGTCTGGAAGTCCATGCCCGCCGCTAGATGCGCACGGTTGCCCCACCACAAGATCACTTGGTGGAAAGTCTCATTGAGGGAGATCTTGTCTTCGAAGCTGCCCGCCGCTTACATCCATCGGGCGTTGAGGAACTGTAGTGGCAGCATCCGCAACCTGCACAGACGCACGAGGTAGATGCACAATGACATCATGCTGAGCAGGGACTTGATGGACCTCACCCTGGCCACTTCCATGGTCAACAGACATTGTACCTTGCCCAGGATGGCCTTCGTCCTCTCCTCTGACAGTGAAGCCAGCCGTGCCACTGTGTCGAGTCTGGCTCCCAGGAACAGGGCGTCCTGCGACGGTACAAAGTGGACTTTGTGAAGTTGATCGAGAACCCCAGTTACGTGAGCAGGCGGACGGTCTTCACTGTGTGATCGACGGAGAGTTCTCTTGACTTTGCTCGGATGAGCCAATCGTCCAGATAGGGATATACGTGGATCCCTTGCAGGCGCAGCCGCGCCGCCACTGGTGCCAGGCACTTGGTGAAGGCCCTTGGCACCGAATTCAACCCGAAGGGCAGGGCCTTGAACTGGTAGTCCCGCCCTTAGACTACAAACCGTAGGAACTTTCGATGTCCTTTGCGTATGGGGATGTGGAAGTAAGTCCTCCAAGTCCAGCGACGACAGGAAGTCGCCTTCCTTAATAGTCCCAGCATGTGCTGATGGGGGCCCATCCTGAACTTCTGGGACTTGATGTATCTGTTGAGGCGGCGAAGGTCTAGGATGGGCCGCCAGCCGCCGGTCTTCTTTCGGACGGGGAAGTACCGCGAGTATACTCCAGAGCCCCGGAGCCTCTTTGGGACCAGTTCTATCGCGCTCTTTTTCAGCATTGCTTGTACCTCCAGAAGCAGCTGGGGCACGTGGTTTTCCTTCCTGGCCATGGGTGGTAGACGTGGACACTTTCTTTGGAATTCCAGAGTGTTCCCGCAGGGCAGGGCATCTAGCACCCAGCGGTCGGTGGAGATGGACTCCCACACTCTGATGAAATTCGCCAGCCGGCCTCCCATCGGGGTGCTTGGGTGAGTGCCCGACGTCACGGCGGTTCAGTCTTGATTTGCCGAGGCCTTGCCACCTTGACCTCCTTGGCGACGACGACGATGTCCTCCGGCCTTGCTGCGGCCTCTGTAGGCTTCCTGCGATGAGGAGCGGGCAGCCTGGCGGTACGATGCTGAACTGCCACCAAATCCTTTGGAGGCACCTTGAGACTTGCCTATGGAGGTATGAAAGGATGGCTGTCTTTGATGGAGAGAACCCAAGGCCCGGGCCGTCTCAGTGTCCGCCTTGATGGCCTGCAGTGACTCATCCACTGCCTTGCTGAACAGGTTGTTCCCTCCGAAGGGCATGTCCAGTACCCTGGTCTGTACGACCTGACGGAAGTCGGTGGCCTTGAGCCAACCGCGCCGGTGAAGGCAAATGCTGTTGCCCATCTGGCAAAAGCCGGTGTTGGCGATGTCCGTGGCGACCGTAATGGCGTGATCCAAAGCCACCTCGCCTTCCTGTAGGATTTCAAGGGCCGCCCTCTTGTCGTCTCGTAGGAAATCCAGGAGGGGAGCGCTCTTGAACCACAGCTCCCCATCATAGTGTGCCACGATCGCGAGGGCGTTGGCCGCTTTGATGGTCGTTGCCGCCGACGAGAGGACTCGTCATCCCATGGCGTCCAGCTTCTTCCCCTCACCATCCGGTGGGGAAGTGGAAGTCATCCCTGCTGATTTTTCTTGGCCGTCGCGGAGACCACTGAATACAGGGACGGCTGAGCTCTGAGGCACATAGGGGCGGAGTCTGGAACCCCGTACTTCTTCTCGTACCGGTCCCTCTTCGCAGGAGCCGTGGATGGGTTCTTCAGTAGTGACAGTCCTTCATCTCGGATGTCATCCAGTGACTGAGAGGACGGTCTTCGTCTTGGCCTCCCGTCGTTGGTAGAGGAAACCCTCCTTCTTCTGCTCTTCGGGACAAAGCTGGAAAAGCTCTGATGCCCTGGCGATCATGGCGTGAAAGGAGCCAATTTTGTCGGGAGGGGAGGCCCGGGCAGGGGGTGATGGGAGATCCGTCCCATAGTCACCACCGTCGTTGTCCGTCCCCGTCGTCGCCGTCTCAGTTCCCGTCTCATCCCTCAGTCGAGGGGATGGAGGTGAAGGCTGGAAAGGAGGGGGAGGATGGACTCCCCGACGATCCAGGCGCTGCTGGATCGTCCTCTGGGGGTAAGGACAACCTTGTCCTTATCTCCGTACACAGGGTCTGGATAGCCATCAAGATTGCTCCTGAGTTGTCCTGTGGTATAGGCATCAGTTGCGACGGGAGCGACGGCTGGGGCGTGGGGACATCCGTTTCCTCCGCGGCCCCCTGCTCCTCGTTGGCCCCAACGTTGCTCTCTTCGTCCGCCTCTTCAGGATCCTTCCCACAGGACCGGACTTCCTCGAACTTCTTGTACAGGATCTTTTTGACGCCAGCCAGCTCATGTTCGGAGGTGGTATCTGTGTCCGTTATGGCTACCGTGCCCCCCCTCTTTCTGGTCCCGGGGTTTCACAGGGGTCTTCTCGATAGGTTGAAAAGATGATTCCCTCTGGGGTGGCAGGGAATCTCTAGGCCCGGAAGTCGTCTCCTCTGGGGTAGCCTCCACTCGAATCAGGGCCTTCACGATCTTGGGCGCGTCTGGGGCCTTCAGCTTAGGGGGAGGGTCACCGCCTCTCTCCCCCTTGCCGTTCTCTGTCGGGATCAACCGGGGCTTCTCCCGAAGCTTACCTGGGTTCTCCGACTTCCTTTTCCCCGAGCCAGAGCGTTACCTCGTGGTTGATGGCGTCGGGGACATTGTGCCCTGCCTGGCAGGCAAGGTGCCTGAACCAACGGTGCTCCCGGTGCCCGTGGACTCGCGGTGCTTTGCCTTTTGTTAGGCACCCATCGCCGGAGCGCCCTCAAAGGTCTTAGAAGACCGCTCGGACTTCTTCTTCTTCTCACCTGCTGCTGGGCTCTTCCCCTCCAGCCAGTTCGTGAGTCGAGTCTGACGGTTCTTCAATGTCCGGACGGACATGTTCTTACAGAACGCGCAGTCCTCTTCCACGTGCAACTTGTCGTTGTGAAGGCAGTAGAGGCACCGGGAGTGCTCATCCTCCTTAAAGACATTCTGTAATCCATATCCAGGGCAGATTCTATACAGCTTGGATCCAACAGGCGTTGTGTCTCCTTTGTCCTCCGCCATGTCCCCGCGGGGTAGGCCTCAAAGATCTTCCACAGAAAAGAGGGGGAGTCAGGGAATAGTGAAGGTTGCTTCTTCGGGAGTTCGGTATCCATTCCCTCTGAGTGATCTGAAACCTAATTTGTCATTTAAAGCTGTTGTGAATACTTCTTCACACACTACATACAAATCATTGATATTGTTATTTAAAACTGCTAAACATTGTTTCTTCGAAATTACTGTACAAAACACCAAGTTTGTCAGCCAAAACTACAGATAATAATTCTTTAGACTCTGCCTACAAGTTGCTGCAAACTGACTTTCTTTTTTCCAATGAAAGAAATACTGCCACGAGAAAGATGAGCCAAGTAATGAAGATCAGTAATGACTGAGAACGCAAGCAGCGCTCTGGTTGTTGCATGCGCATATCAGCTGGTGGAACATTTAAAATGGGAGACAAGCTTACACAAGATTGCTGGCTGGAGAGGTTGAGTCCTCTCTGTACTGACCGAGTGACTGCGGGCCGAGTACAAGGTCCGTGGAGCCAACCGTCTCATGCGAGAAACCAAAGAAGGCAAATTGTGGAGGTTGGTATGCTGCGAGATTGCCAGAGGAGGAAGGATGACCACCTGCCACACAGTGGTACCGAAAACTCACCTCTGCATCGCTGCAGGCCAGGAGAGAATGGAAAAGGAAAGCAAGAGTTGCGAGAGACAGGAACCTCAAGGCAGAGGTGGCAAACCTGAAGGAGGAAAGTGCGACACCAGGGAGCTGCTTCAGGTTCCCTGCCTGGAAAAGAAGTACCGCTACAGCAGACCGAACACCAGGGCAGTTCGGCAATGAAACCGAAAGCAAATACCGATGAATGAAGCAAATGAAAAGGAACAGTTGCCATCTTTCTTAAAGAAACAGAACATAACTAACATAAGAAATTGTCAAATTTGTGTGTGTGCATGAGATGCATATAAGAAAGCCCTGGCAGGAGAGTATACCAGTCCTTTCAAGCAACAAGTGTTTTGCATATGAGAAGAACTGTTTACTTATAAAGAAATCCCTGGCAGGAGAGTATATAAGGCGTTTCGAGTCACAAGTGTTTTGTACAAGAGGACAAGAGTCTGCATGTAAAGAAAAGCCCTGGCAGTAGAGTATACCAGGCATTGCATGTCATAAGAGTTTGTGTATGTGGAAAGCAAAAATGTACATGAAAGAATCACAGCAGGAGAATACACAGGGTAAGAACAGATTGAACAATCAATAGAATATGCTGCATAAGAAAATCCTGATAGGGATACATCAGGAAAATAGTCAAAGAGTGTAATTGACAAAGCAAGGAGTAAGAAGAAACCTGGCAGGAGAGTACAACCGGTAGTCTATCAAGAACCAGATTGTCAGCCAAGCTACTTTGTTTATTAAGTTTATTTAGATCCAATGGAACTTAAGGAACCAGCATAAAGCTGAGTGAATAGAAAACCAGGGGAAGGAAACTACCTTCAGGGTTTGTGAACTTTATTTGCATGGAACATTTGTGTTAGAGTTAAGCATTCTTCTTTTGAAACATGTGTATACTTTCCAAGGCCAAACACATGTCCCTATACATCAGCCTATAGCTGATTTTTAGAATGAGAGGGTCAGAATAGTACTTTGGACACAGGATTGTTTGCTTTGGACATCTTAACAAAGGACCGACCCATTTGTTTGTGTTAGGTAGGGAAAATACCTCTTAGAGCAGGGACAGAGAGGCATTTTCCAAACCCATTTCTGTTTAATCAAGGTCTACGGCCAAAACCATGAATCTCCTGTGTCCGAGTTTCAGTCCTGACTCCTCACATATGGTGAGATCTGGCTCAGTTGACACAAACTGGGGATTCCACATAAGTAGTAAGATAGATAGCGTAAGCTCTAGCCCCACAGTTGTTACCTCTAGAAAAGAATCAACTAACATCATCTTTTTCACCAGTGGGTCATTTACCTGAGAGACAGAGACCGATCAACCCTACAACCAACCAGATTATAGGATGGGGGTCACCGTTGATCTTTTAGCCCAACTCAAGCTATTCTCTCCATGAGTGAAAAGGTGGAGGGGGACTTTAACCACCTTTTATGTCCCCATGATTGTCTGTTGCAGGGGAGAGACAAGGCAATAGTCTCTTTAAACTTAGAGAGAAGCTTCCACACCAACTTGACCATCTATGTTATACCTCGCAGAGAAGGACAGTTAAAAATGCCACACCTTCTCTCCTACAGAAATTAACTGAAATTTGTTTTCTTAAATTTCCCTTCAACTCCCATGAAGATCAGCAGGGGCAAGATAGTGGGAAATCTAGTGTATGAGATCTTATGGGAACAACCCACCGAGGAGATGCATAGAGAAACTAAATGCCCTGTGCTGACGTGTAGGTCTTCAGAACCATCGGGCTTCCTAGTTTCCTGCCTGGTCACCCCATGTATCATCCGTGGCACGCACCACCTTTCAGGACCCTTTTGGTCATAATGGCCATTCACAGAAGAAGCGTCCTGGCCTCCCAAAGTAGAGGCAGAGTTGTTGGGCCCGTCTTTTCTCCCTTTCGTCTTTTGATATCTGGCCCTTTACCCCTCCGATCTGCATTGGCTCTGTGGTACTTTCCCCACCCAGATTGTCTGCCAATGGGACTGTGACAAAGAGGCATGCAGACTGGACTTGTAAAGTAAATGCTGTCTTTATTGACTCACTACAATAATGGCAGGAAGGAAATGTCCAAATATAAATCAAGAGTATTTAACAGAATGCTTCTAACGTTTTTCCTTCTGTCTTAAGGAGGGTTTTTTCTCTCCTTGCTTGCCCAGGGAATACACAGGCTTCCCGCAGCTCCTGTCTCCATGTCTGGTTGGCTGTGCAACAAAAACAAGAATGATCCGTCTGACCTTTCTACACTTCTGGTTTATATATGCAGGGCTTAATTAGCCAATCAGCATGTGTTTTATTTGGCAGGTTATAAAGCTCCCTCGAAGCCCGCCCCCTTTCTCTTGGGACGACGCCGAGGGAAATGGTGTCCTGCTTCTTTGCCCACTGCTTGCAATATCCATCCACCCAGTAATGTAGGTAAGTGTGGTGGCCAGTGTTTTTCAGAATTGTTCTGGTTCTTGTTTTTGCTCTGTTATTGCTGCCTGTACAGAGTGTGTTAGCTTGTGTATTTCCCGCGCCCCTCCATTTCCCGGGAGAGAGTCATCTGTACAATGTGGCAAGGTTGCCGACCCGCTGTAACGTGGCGTTCCTGCAGTCCTACTACAACGCGGCAACTCTGCCAACCCACTGAGGAGCTTATCTCGCAAGCTTCTCTCAATCCATGTGTCTCTACTCTCGCGGTTCACTGCCCCTGTCCCAGACGGTTTATCAAAAGTGAGGTCAGCGGAGGCTAACGTACTATCTAATTGGGGTAATTGATCGATTCCCACGTCGCGGCCCCACCATACACCTAGGTTGCCTGTATCCGCTCTTGTTGTTTCGTTCCAAGCCGGCCCTGTGTTTGTTGTTGTGCTTTCCATTGACCCTCTGTTATGTGACAAGAGGGGCACCTGGAGCCCTGTGTTTTCCTCCAGGCCCTTACACATACCCTCCGAAGCATCGAGCCGTTCAGGTCGATCTAGACTCCTGGATAGTCTGGAATCAACTGAAACGCAGCAGGTTTGTGTATGGTTTGGAAACAAAACTCCTGTAGTGTGAGGAACCACCTCAAAACCCTTTGGTTAGAGTCTTTGTGCATAGCCAACCACTGAAGAGGCGTGTGATCCGTGAACACTGTGAACTGACGTCCGGCCAAGTAGTACCTGAGTGTCTCAATTGCCCTTTTTATTGCCAAACATTCTTTCTCGATGGTAGAGTAGCCTAATTCACGGGGCAACAATTTACGACTGATAAAAGCCACGTGGTGTAATTCCATTTCTCTACCTTGCGAGATTACAGCACCCAAACCTGACCCTGATGCATCGGTTTGTAGAAAAAACTGTTCCCCAAAGTCAGGGCATCGTAGAACTGGATGTGCCGATATAATATTTTTCACTCCAAGAAAGGCGTTCAATGCTTTTTCGTCCCTGAGTATGTCTCCTGTATATGATGATTTGAGAGCTTCTGTTAAAGGACTTGCAATAGTTGAAAAGAGAGGAATGAATTTCTGGTAGTAGCCAATGAACCCCAGAAAGCTCTTACTTGTTTCTTGTTGCTTGGCATAGGTAGTTTTACAATTGCCTCTATTTTGTCCAATTGGGGTCTAATAAACCCATTCCAGACTAAATACCCTAGGTACCTGGTTTGGTTGGCCGCTAGTATGGTTTTCTTGGGGCTTATGTTAAGTCCGGCTATCTTTAACGCTCTTATTACTGCTTTAAGGTGTTCCAAGTGCTCTTTCCGGGTTTTGCTGTAAATGATTATATCATCTAGGTAGGCTGAACTATATTGCATTTGTGGCGCTAGTACTTGATTCATCACTGAATGAAAGGTAGTGGAGGCCCCATGCAATCTGAACGGCAGCACAGTAAATTGGTAGAAACCAGAATGGGTGTAACGCTCACCTTTTATCCACAGGGACGCCACTTGACTGGTCTGGGATGCTTCTGGGAACACTGCACCTTCTCAGGGCTGCCAAGGGCCAGTTCTAGAAGACAGGAGGTTGGTTTTAGTTACTACACCTTCCCTTGGGGGCCCAACTTCCCGTTCCCCCCTTGCCATTCCCCTTGGGACTTTTCTCATTTGGGTTTCGTTAAGGCGCGCTCTTCGTCCTGCTGTGCTGGGCAGGGGCGCGTCGTTGCTGGGCACCAAACCGCCGAGTTACTTCACTGGCGTGGGCCTGGAGTCCAGACCGGCTGCGACTCCACTTTTGAGGTAAGTCTTTTGTATTTAGAATGAATGTCTATAATTGTAGATGTCCCGAATTACCTTCACCTTCTTTCTTGCAGATGCCGAAGGGATGATGGAGAAGTCGACCTGATACAGGAGGCTGAGCTCGAGAAGGTAAAAGGTGCGCAAGGCGCTGTGCTATGAGCACCCTTGTAAGTTGGCTAACCTGTGCTGTTGTTCCTTGCAGGTCGCGGAAGGAATCCTGGAAGAAAGTGGTCGAAGGAACCAGACGCCGGACGGACGATGTTCGTGTGGCGATGGACTTCCAGGGGAGCTTGGTAAGTAAGCTTACTAATTGTCTTATTCTCGTACTTCTTCCCAGGGATGTTGCTGGAGGATGACAGTGAATGTCCAAGAAGACTCAGAATGGATGGCGGAGCTGGATGCTGAGTAGGTAAGGATGACTAACGTGGTTCTTCTTCTACTCTCGCCCGTGCAGGCGAAGATGCTGAGCAGGACTTGGTGAACGTCACGCTGCAAGAGCAGAAGACCGCGAAGCGCGTGCCTCGGGTCGCGCTTGCTTTAAATACCCAGCAGGTATCCCAGGTGCCTTCGGGGCGGGCCCCGCCCTGGATGCTAGACTGCATGTTGTAGTTCCCCATTGATCCTTATGGGGGCAGCCATGTTAGTCCATTGCCCAATGGAATCCACACCTGCCATGTGAGTCTGATGCCAACGGTGCCAGGACTGACTCCAGGGCACCCAAGAGGGGCAGAATTGGGCCCTTCGGGCCTTGTTAAAATACAGTGGCGAGGGCCAGAGAGCCTGCGTTCCTTGGCCTGGAGTTATGGTCGTGATAGCACTCCCCCCTAAGGCCCCTCTCGGAGTGGTCCTCCTGTCCGGTCACGGCTTGGTGGGGTGCTCTTGATGAAATCGCTGAATTAGGCGCGGAGCATGGACATACTCACTGGGTTCCCATGTCCTGTCCTATGGACCGTATCCCTTCCAGTCTACTAAATAGTAGAGTTTTGTCCTCATATATTTGGAGTCCAGGATGTCCTTTACTTCGTATTCAGGTTCCCCATGAATGATTACGGGTCCTGGTAGAGTAGTTACTAGAGTCTCCGGCTTCACTGGTTTCAGAAGGGATACGTGAAATACCGGGTGTATCCACATTGTGGGCAGGTAGCGTCAGCTTTACTGCAGCTGGGTTAAAGATGGATTCAACGGGGTACGGCCCTAAAAACCGTGGGCGAAATGTCCGAGTACCCTTTAGGGGTATATGTTTGGAAGCTAGCCACACCAATTCCCTATTTGGTAGCCAGGGGCTTTGGTGCGATGCTGGTCCGCGTACCTCTTCTGGCGCGCCTTGGCTTGATGCAGGTGTTCTTGGGCTCTCGTGAAAGCCTGCAAGATGGTCGTGTGGAGGGTCGTGACGGCCGGCATTTCTAGGGTCGTAGGGACATCTAGTTCGGAAGTGCGAGGGTGTCTCCCATATACCGTAAAGAACGACGTTTGCCCAGTGCTGCTGTGTAACGAGTTATTATAGGCGTACTCAGCGATCCATAAGAGATCCTTCCAATCCCCTTCCACCTGGTGAAGCATGCTATGCAGGTATTGCTCGAGAGTCTGATTCGTCCTCTCCGTTTGACCGTCTGTTTGGGGGTGATGGCTAGTGGACAATCGAATGTCTATTTGGGCCAACAAGCAAAACTTTCTCCAGAAGTTGGACACAAACTGGGTACCACGATCCGAGATTAAAACTGATGGGAATCCGTGCAATCGTACCACGTGTTCGAGGAAGGTTCTGGCGAGACCGGATGCAGTAGGCAGACCCTTGAATGGAAAGAAGAGGGTCATCTTGGAAAACAAGTCCACGATCACCAGAATGGTGTTATAACCTTGACAGGAGGGTAGATTGGTAATGAAGTCTAGTGATAACGTGTGCCACTGGGCCGGTGGGATGTCCAAAGGTTGTAGGAGTCCAGCTGGTCTTTGCTAGGAGGATTTGTTCTGGGCACAAATACTGCAAGAAGAAATGAAATCAATTACATCCTTACGCCACGTCGGCCACCAGTAACTTCTTTTCACCCTAGCCCAGGTCTTGGCAATCCCCGGGTGGCTTTCCATGAGGGAGTCATGATACTCCGAGATGACCTGTTCCTGAAGTTCTTTCACCGGCACAAACAGACGATTTCTGTAACAAGGCAGTTGGTCCTTAATACAGTAGTGTTCTCCTCTGGAACCCCACTCTCGTAGTTGCTCCTGGGTTAAAACTTGCCGAACTTCATATAGCAGCTCGTCCTGAGTCATGGTGGTTGTGATGCCCAAGATTCTGTCCCCTGGAATGATGGCCACGGGGTCCGGAGGTATATGCGCCACCTCATCAGTGTCCATGCGAGAGAGAGCATCAGCCTTGCCATTTTTAACCCCGGGTCGGTACATGATCACATAGTCATACTCTGCAAAAAAAAAGGGGCCCAGCATAGCTGCCGAGATGATTGAGCCTTTGCATCTTTCAGATATTGAAGATTTCGGTGATCCGTTATCACTGTGATGGTGTTTCTGGCTCCCAACAGGTAGTGTTGCCAAGCCTTGAAGGCGGCTTTAATGGCCAGTAACTGTTTATCTGTGATGGCATAACTGAGCTCCGGGGGCGAGAACTTTCGTGACCAAAAGGCCACTGGATGTAGTTGGCCAGTGTGTGAGTCTCTTTGCTATAATACAGCACTCATTGCCATACTGGAAGCATCCGTTTCCACTACATAAGGAAGATCTGGGCGTGGATGTCGCAAAATCGGAGCAGTGGTAAACTTCACCTTGCGTTCCTGGAAGGCCTTTTCAGCCTCTTCTGTCCATCGAAACGTCTTGTTGCACTTCCTCAATAGTGAAGTGATCGGGTGTACTATTTGAGAGAACCCAGGGAATAAAACGGCGATAAAAGTTTGCAAAGCCCAACATACTCTGGACTCCCTTGATTGAATTCGGCGCTGGCTAGTTGAGGACGCCGTCGACCTTGTGAACGTTCATTCGTATGCCTTTAGGTGAAAGGATGAAGTCCAGGAACTCTACTTCCGTAATATGGAACAAACATTTCTCAAGCTTGGCATGGAGATGATGTTGACGGAGCTTGGTCAGAACCGCCCCGAACATGCCTAACGTGATCTTGTTCGGATGCCGAATAGACCAGGATGTCTTCGATGTAAACTAAAGCGCAGACATCAATTAGCTCTCTCAGAACATTGTTCATGAAGTATTGGAACGCAGCTGAGGCATTGCACAGGCCGAATGGCATCACTTGATATTCGTATAAGCCGTACTTGGTGTGGAACACCATTTTCCCCTCGTCCCCTTCTTTAATGCGCACTAGATGGTGTGCACCTCTTAGGTCCAGCTTGGTGTAAATCTGGGCTTCATTGACCTGATCTAATAACTCCGGAATCAGAGGCAGGGGATAACGGTTCTTGATGGTGATTTGGTTCAATGCACGGTAGTCAATGCAAGTTCTCAATTCTCCTTCTTTCTTCGGTACAAAGAATAACGGAGCCGCTGCCGATGACTTAGAAGGGCGGATGAAGCCATTGGCTAGGTATTGTTTCAGGCATGTCATCAGGTGTTGGTTTTCAGGTTCAGTGACCGCGTAAATTCACCCACATGGAATTCGGGCTCCAGGTAGCAGGTCGATCTGGCAATCGGAGGGCCTATGGGGTGGCAAGGTGTTCGCTTGCTCCTTTTGGAAAACGTCTTGGAAATCCTGGTATTGCATTGGTAGAGTAGCGACCCCCCCTAGGACACTTACAATACCCTCTCGAACGGAAGAACTAGCATGCTTCCCTTTCCGTCCCTTTGGATAGCAAGTGTGCGTGCAGCCATGGGTGAAGACCAATTTGCGGGCACGCCAGTTGATCCGTGGATTATGTGCGACTAGCCACGGCATCCCCAAGATTAATCGGAACTGCAGTGCTTTGATAAGATCAAAGGTGATGATTTTGCGGTGACCATCTTCACACAGAAGAGTGAGTTCTGTGGTGCATTCGGACAACGGACCCGAGGCGATCTCAGTGCCATCGACAGTGGTTACAGTCTCGGTGGTTGGCTTAGGGCAGAGTGGTAGACCCATCTTTGCTGCGAGATCCTGAACTATATAATTCCCCACTGCTCCGCTATCAATATAAGCTTCCAATGAATGCATGTTTGATGGCTGTTGGTGGGTGATTAAGATCACGGGTAGATCAAAATGGGAGGTCTGTAGTTGAATCTCTTCGCTCGACAATTGGACCCCTACAATTGCTGTGCTTGGCAGTTTTCCGACTGCTCACTAGGGGTCTCCTTGTCTGTATCTCTGACGGTTCTTCTTGGCGGTTTGACAGGACATTCCTTAAGGAAGTGGCCGGCCTTCCCACAGTACAGGCACAACTGCTGCTCTCTCCTCTTTTCTCGTTCGGCTTTGCTCAAGGGAAGCCTAACCCCCTCCTAGTTGCATGGGTTCAGTGGCAGCTTCAGATCCCCGCTGGGCTTGATCTTTGGGACGCATGAACATGGGATAAGAATCCGGTTTGCTACGGTCATTTTTCCTATCTTGCATTCGCAGTTCCAGTTGCACCACCAAGTTAATGAACTCGGCACAGTCCCGGGGTGAATCCACCACTTGGGCCAAAACATCTTTTAGCTCCCCTCGCAAGCCCCGGTGGAACAAGGTGGTCCGTTTGTCTTCCGGCCAATCTGCTTCAACCACCAGTCTGTTGAAAGTGGCGATGTATGCCAACAGATCCTGGCTTCCTTGACGAAAGGACAAAAGTTTGTTATCCAAAGCCTGCCCATGGGAGCGCCGGGCGAAGAGGTTTTCCAGCTCCTGCTGAAAACCTCTGAAGTATTGTAACAGGGGATCACCCCGGCTGAAAACGGCACCGACCAATCTGCTGCACTTCCACTCAGGTAGGATAAAACAAAGGTCATTGGGAAACGCCCCAGGTCTGCACAAAAAATGGAGGCGACACTGATTCGTGAAGGTCGCGTATCGCTGAGGATCCCCCGAGAAATGCTTTGATGGAGCTAATGGTACTGTTCCAGGTAGGTTGATCTGGACCGGATTGCTCGTTGGAGTTGGGGTTGAAGAGCCGATTCCAGGCAACGGGGCTTGCCCGGCCTGCGATTGAAGGAGTTGTCTGCCAAGATTGTCAGTTCGTTCTTTGGCCACTATTAGTTATCTCCGCAAGGTTTCTTTCCGGGCTGAGTGGACCTCTGCACGTAACTGCCCCAACAATTGGGCCAACTGATCGGTCTCCGAGTTTCCATACTAGGCGCCCGGGTGGATTATTATATACGGCTTCGCGTTCTGTAACGCTCACCTTGTATCCACAGGGACGCCACTCGAATGGTCTGGGACACTTCTGGGAACACTGCACCTTCTCCGGGATTCGGGCTGCCAAGGGCCAGTTCTAGAAGACAGGAGGTTGGTTTTAGTTACTACACCTTTCCTCGGGGGCCCACCTTCCTGTACCCCCTTGCGATTCCCCTTGGTATGTTTCTCATCTTGGGTTTTGTTAAGGTGCACTCTCTGTCCTGCCGTGCTGGGCAGGGGCGCGTCGTCGCTGGGCACCAAACCGCCGAGTTACTTCACTGGCGTGGGCCTGGAGTCCAGCTGGCTTCGACTCCACTTTTGAGGTAAGTCTTTCGTATTTAGAATGAATGTCTGTAATTGTAGATGTCCCAAATTACCCTCACCTTCTTTCTTGCAGATGCCGAAGGGATGATGGAGAAGTCGACCTGATACAGGAGGCTGAGCTTGAGAAGGTAAAAGGTGTGCAAGGCACGGCGCTATGAGCGCCCTTGTAAGTTGGCTAACCTGTGCTGTTGTTCCTTGCAGGTCGCGGAAGGAATCCTGGAAGAAAGTGGTCGAAGGAACCAGACGCCGGATGGACGATGTTCGTGTGGCGATGGACTTCCAGGGGAGCTTGGTAAGTAAGCTTACTAATTGTCTTATTCTCATCCTTCTTCCCAGGGATGTTGCTGGAGGATGACAGCGAATGTCCAAGAAGACTCCGGATGGATGGCGGCGCTAGATGCTGAGCAGGTAAGGATGACTAACGTGGTTCTTCTTCTCCTCTCGCCGGTGCAGGCCAAGATGCTGAGCAGGACCCGGTGAACGTCACGCTGCAAGAGCAGAATAACGCAAAGCGCGTACCTCGGGTCGGGTGTGGTTTAAATACCCAGCAGGTATCCCAGGTGCCTTCGTCGGGCCCGGCCCTGGTTGCTAGACTGCATGTGCAGTTCCACATTGATCCTTGTGGGGGCAGCCATGTTAGTCCATTGCCCAATGGAATCCACACCTGCCATGTGAGCCTGATGCCAACAGCGCCAGGACTGACTCCAGGGCACCCGAGAGGGGCAGAATTGGGCCCTTCGGGCCTTGTTAAAATACAGTGGCGAGGGCCAGAGAGCCGAGTTCCTTGGCCTGGAGTTAAGGTTGTGACAGCGGTCGCAAAAGCTGTTTTTATTTTATCTTCTTGTCTCAGGGGAATCCGTCAGTACCCTTTCGGCAGGTCAATGGTGCTAAAGAATCGAGCTGAGCCCAATTGTTTGATGAGTTCGTCTATGCGTGGCATGGGGTATGCATGGTATGTTGAGATAGAATTAACTTCCTATAATCCATGCAAAACCTGGTACTATTGTTATTGTTATTGTTATTTTGCACTTGTATAGCGCCTTATATACCATTGGTATGGTCTGAAGGCGCTGGTAGGTTGAACGCCCTTGGGAACCGAAGTTCAGATCAGTAGAGAGAGTAGGGAGAGTCAAAAGGTGCGTGTGAGCACCGGATATGTGTGCAGCTTGTGCGGTACACGTGTAATAGCTGCTTCTTATCGGTAGGTGTGGTGGTTGAGAGATCAGGAGAATGTGTTCGTTCTGGCAGGATTTATCCGGAACGGATGTGGCTGCGTTAGGCCTGAGGAAAACGCCTGGCTGGGGATGTGGGACCAGCAGTGTTTACATAGAGTGATGTGGAGTAAGCGGTGGATGTTCGTATGAGAACAGTTATACCGAATGGTGTCATAGTATCTCTGTGTTCTAGTTGAGTGGTGATGTAAGGAGAGAGTAAGCGTGGGGTGTGGTGTGATGGGTTATATGCTCTTTCAGTGTGCAAACTTCTAAAAGCAACTTTCCCAGAGAGGGAACTGGGCGAACTTCTAAGTACAATTTTCCATACAGAGTCTATTGGGAACAGTTCTAAAATCATTTCATCAGAGAGGGTATTGGTCTCGTATCCGCAGTCTACCATCAGGCTTTGGGACGAGTACAACAGGAGAGTACCAGTGACTGCTGGAGGGTTCTATTACTCCTAGTCGTAGCATTTCCTCCACTTCTGCCTGCACGGCTGTCCTTTTAGACTCTGGAAGGCGGTATGGACGGATTTGTACTGTTTGTCATGGTTCTGTCTCTATTTTATGGTCTATCAAGGATGTCTTTCCTGGATAGAAAGAGAACACACTTCTCAGGTGAAGTAGATGGTCTTCCAGTTCCTTTCTCTCTATTGGATTCAGTTGAGTGCCCCACTGGACTCTGAAGGCTGTTTCCTGTTCTTCTATTGTGGCTACGCTAAAGTGCATAGGACCTATGTCGGGTTCCTTCCACTCTTTAAGTAGATTTATGTGGTAATTCTGGTTTTTCTCTCTCCTATCGGGCTGCTCCACCATGTAATTTACAGGACCTAAGACCGCAGTTACCTTGTAGGGACCTCTGCATTGGGCCAACATCTTGTTTTGGCTAGTGGTTAACACCACCAATACCTTGTCCCCACCTTTAAATGTGCATACTCTGGTTTTCCTGATATATAATTTTTCTTGCGCCATTTGTGATCTTCCTAGATTGTCTCTGGCCAATTCCCTCAGTTTAGAAAGACTGGATCGTAGTTCTATCACATAGTCTGTGAGGTTTGTTGTCTCTTCTTGCTCTTCCCATTCACTCTTGGCAATGTCCAAGACTGTTCTAGACCGGTGTCCAAACAATAACTCGAAAGGTGAGAACACTGTTGATGATTGTGGGGTGTCTCTTAGTACCATGAGTACCCACGGTACCGCTCTGTCCCAGTCTATCCCTGGAGGGGCCGTCACCATCTTGAGCATCTGTTTGATGGTCTTGTTGTAGCGCTCTACTAATCCATCTGTTTGGGGATGATAAATGGAAGTGCGTATCTGTTTGAGTTGTAACTGCTGGCAGACCCTGCGCATTACTCCTGAAACAAAATTCCGGCTTTGATCTGTCACAATTTCTGACGGAATTCCTACTCTTGCAAAGAACGGCACCAAGTGATTAGATACTTGCAACACACTGATACCCCTCATTGGAAAGGCCTCTGGATATCTCTTGGCATAGTCCATCACTACCAAAAGATACTGGTGCCCGTGACTACTGGGCTCTAAAGGTCCAACTAAATCCATTCCAATCTGGAAGAACGGTTCCTTTATTAAAGGCATGGGATTTAGGGGTGCAAGTGGTGGTTTTATTGGGTTTGTCTTCTGGCAGCTTCGGCATTCCTCGCAGTATTTAGCCACTTCCTGATACACCCCTGGCCAATAGAACTACTTCAGGATTTTGTCTAGTGTTTTCTCTCTGGCCATGTGTCCTCCTGTCCGGTCTTCATGAGCCAGTTTGATTATGGTGGATCTGAAACTGGTAGGTACCAGCAATTGTTCTACCTCCTGTTCGTTCTGATCCTTGGTAACTCTATACATAAGGCCTTGTTTTTGGTACCATCCCCTGCTTGTTCCCGGACGTTCCTCAAAGTTGGGTCCGTTAGCGTTTCACTTCTATAGGACACTCTTTTATACTCCGGAATCCAGTCCACAAGGCCACTGAATCTTTCCACCCACTTCTTTTTCTCAACCCGTTCTTCTCTCCTACTCTTCTTTGGTACCCGGATTCTGTCCTCTACAATGTCAGTATGGGCAAAAGGAGCCAATGTTAACCATTCCGTCTCTGTAGCACAGTTTTTGAAGGTGGGTAGATCTGTTACTATTAATACTCGGGCTGGTAGATGTGGCATGATGGCTACCTCCATAGGTGTACTAACTTCATTAACTTCTAGAGCAACCTGTTTGGATGGGTAAGTTTTAGTATCCCCGTGCACACATTTTAATGGAATCACGTGATCCCCCCACGACCCAGATACACTTACTTCTGGTCGGATGGCGGTCAGTTCGCTTCCGCTGTCGAGAAGACCTTGCATCGGAATCCCATCGTCTTGGCCCTCCACCATGTAGGGCTCCCGTCTTCTTTGGAACTCACGGTTTTGGATACACCCGATTTCCATTGGTTTGGACTTCGGTTTTCTAGGGCAAAACCGGGCAATGTGCCCCCATTCTCCACAATCAAAGCACTGGGGCTGTCTGTTGGGGATGGGCCATGCAACGCCTTTGGTTTACATTCGCTGTGGTTTGGACTCTCTACAGTCCCAGTTGCTCTGGAGGGAGTGGTCTTGTTTACTTCCAACGGGAATGCCCGTGTGCCTCCCACCTTTTGGAACGCGGTCGCAATGTCCATTGCTTCGTTGAGGGTTGGCCTATGATGTTGCTGGATGCATCTTTGCATCGCACTGGGAAGAGCTTCCACAAACTGTTCAAGTTTTATCTTCTCCAGTATCTCCTGAACTGTACAGGTAGCAGGCTTTAACCATTTGTCTATAAACCATGTACCCTATAATACAGCTGCATTGGGGTCTCGCCATTGCGAAGTCGGGTCTCCCGGAGTTTTTGGCGATACGCCTCTTCATCAACCCCCATCCTCTCTAGAATGGTTCTCTTGATGTCTGCATATGTTGTCCCCATTCGGGTTTGCAGCCTGGTATGCTCCTTGCAGAGAGCCAGTCAATAAGGGAGCTATAAAGTGACCCCATTTCTCCACTCGCCACTGTGAATTCCTGGCGACCCGTTCAAAGTTGGTGAAGAATATCCTGGGTCTTCTCCCTGTTGAAATTTCTGCAACACATTTGTAGGTGCTGGTGTTGGTCCTCTAGATGCAACCACCGCTTCCGTTACTTGTTTTAGTGTATCTTGTGTTGCAGCTTGTAACTGTAGAGCTTGCTGTAGCGCTTGTCAGTCTGCTTGGGCTTGGTGACTATGGACCTGAACGAGTTGCTGCAGCTGTTGTTGTCCGTCTGCCAAAACCTTAATGATTGCTTCTATGGCGTGTTTGGAATCCCACCGCTGCCACCAAACTTGTGTGACATAGAGGCAGGCAGCCTGGTCTTGTAAAGTAAATGCTGTCTTTATTGACTCACTACAATAATGTCAGGAAGGAAATGTCCAAAAATAAATCAAGAGTATTTAACAAAATGCTTTTTCCGTTTTTCCTTCTGTCTGAAGGAGGGTTCTTCTCTCTTTGCTTGCCCAAGGAATGCAATAAGGACTTCTTTTTTTTAAACACTCTTTATTGGCTTTTCAGTATAACAATCCCACAACTTCCCCCTACCCTCCCTAACCCCCAAATACCAATCCCTCCACATAAATTAATGTAATTGATCCAACAATCCAACCAATTCCCACTCCCACTCCTCCATTCCCCTTCCCCGCTTCCCAGTGTCCCATCTAATTCCTTCTTTCTCCATTGGTCACAGCACACCAACCTTCAGTGTCCATTGTTTGTTGAGAATTGGGCCAATCCACCTTCTGCTCACACCTCCGGGCTCCCTCCTCCCCCGTAACCCTTTCGTGTTCCCCCTCCTGCGTCTGCCTCTTCACGGTGAACGTAAGTCATTGTCCTTTGCCAGATCATTTAGCAGTTGGGACCAATGGACCGTCACCTCCCTGTCCTCCCCCGCCTCCATATTCTGCAGCACCGTTAATTCCGCTAACCCCCACCTTCCGCCATAAATTATCATCGGGCCTTGGGGCGATTTCCATGCTATCGCCATTCGGAGATAAGCCAATATGAGCAAAAACCAGCCCATTCTGTTCCGTACCGTGTTTCGCTTCCCCCCCGGCAGCTTCCCCCACAGACAGGTCTCTGGACACCGTTCCAGGTTGGTTCCCAATACCTCATTCACTCCTTTAAGCACCTCGTCCCAGTATTCTACTATAACCTCACATTCCCACACCATGTGCCAGAACCCCGCCCGCTCCGAACCACATCTAGGACATTCACCCGACCGATCCCCATTCATCGCCCTGAGTGCCAGAGGGGTGTCATTTACCCTATGCAAAATATTGAATTGGACCAGCTGAAAGCGGGCATTCCTCAATGACTTCCGGACCAAGTCCCAGACCTGCTCCCATTCTTTACCTGATATAGACCGCCCCCATATCCACTTCCCACTTCTCCTTGACCTTCAGCTGCCCCTCTACCGTCCCCTCCCCCAGAGCGCTATATATCTGCAAGATACGCGCCCTACCCCCCCATTCTGATCAAGTAGTACTCGAAGAACAGGACATGGCTCCGGCTCTTCGGGAATTCCTTCCCATAACTCTGCCACCCTGCGAACCACCGCCCCATATGCCAGAAAAACTCCCTGCGGCAGGTCAAACTTATCACACCACTCCTTGCAGGTAAGAAGCTTCCCACCCTCAAAAAGGTCCCCCACCTGCTCACATCCCTTCTCCCTTAACCTCTGTATCCCCACCCTCCCAATCGCCTGACGGAGCTTCTGGTCGGCCCCCCATGGGAGACTGCTCTCATAGCGGCCCCTCACCCCCTTACTGCCTACATATTTCCTCCATGTCTCCCTTACTGCCTCAAAGACCACCGATGTCCCCGTAGCACCCAGCGGGTGCCACAGGAGCTCTACCGCCCTACGATCCGGCTGCAAGGGCCCTACCAATGCCTTAAGAAACTCTGCCTCTGGTTGATCCCACACCAGCACCGACTGTAGCTGTGCCGCCACAAAGTATTTTTCATAATTCGGGAGGCCCAATCCTCCTTCCTCTCTAGTTCTTCGCAGCGTTTGTAAGGACACCCTTCTCCTCCCTGCATCCCACAGCAGTTCCCTAATCTTAACATCCAGCATTTTAAAGAACACTTTCTTTAAAAACACGGTATGTTCGTGAAAAGGTAGAGCAACCGCGGGAGGATCACCATTTTACATAACGCCACCCTGCCCATCAATGAAAGGGCTAAAACCTTCCAGAACTGGATGGAGTCGGCTATTTTGGATAATGCCCTCCCCGTATTATGCACAAACGTGTCCACTACCTCATGAAACACCCGCACCCCCAAGTACCGAAATGACTCCTTCTCCCACTTTATCCCCAGCTCTGGCAGTTCCTCCAACAGGCGTTCCCGTAGCCCCCCCGGCGGAAACAAAACCGACTTCTCTGGATTTATACGGAACCCTGACATGTACCTAAAGTTTCGTAGTATTTCCAAGAGGTCTGGAAGATATGTCTTGGGGTCCCCTACATATAACAACAAATCGTCCTCATAGAGGGACACAATATGTCTCTGTCCTCCCACCTCGATACCAGCCTCTGCCATTTCCTGCTGCAAGAACGCCACCAGCGGTTCCAAGGCCAACGCAAACAGAATTGGAGAGGCTGCCCACCCCTGCCTTGTCCCCGTTCCCAACTCCCATGTCCCAGACACCCAATTTTTAGTTCTCACTATCGCTAGCGGTTTAGTGTACAAGGCCAACCACCTACAAATGTTCTCCCCAAACCCAAATTCCTGCAGCACCCGAAACAACCACTTCCATTCTAGGGAATTGAACGCCTTGATAGCATCAAATGACGCTATCGCCTGTCCCGCCTTTGTAACTTCACCTGGTCTATCACGTGATGCAATCGGGAGATATTACCCGACGTACTCCTGCCCCCTATAAACCCACATTGGTCAGGGTGTATCAAGCTCAGCGCAACCATCGCCAGCCTAGCAGCTAGGATCTTCCCCAGGATTTTCCCAGCTACGTTTTAAAACGAGATGGGCCGATATGCCATGCAGTCCCTCGGATCTTTCCCCTCTTTTAGGATCACTGTAATAACCGCCTCCCTCATTGATTCTGGGAGGCACCCCCCCTGGAATGCCTCCTCATAAACCTTCTGAAGGTGCAGGATCAGGAGGTCAGCAAACGCCACATAAAACTCCACTGGGAGTTTAGTTCCTCCCGACGGTCCTCCCCCAGCCTCGGCAGCCGCAGCACCTCCATGAGATCCTCCACATCTACATATCCCCCTTCACTCGTGTATAGCTCCTTATAGTATGTTACAAAAACCTCATTAATCTCCTTCTGAGTCCCGACTACCTCCCCCACACTGGACCGAAGCTGGGTTATGACTTGACTCTGACTTTCCCTGCTAACTAACCAAGCCAGGAGTTTGCCCGGCTAATCCCCTTCCCTGTGGAGTCTGACATCCCGCCTGTTGTTATCAAAGTGTGAAAGTTCCAACAGGGTCCTCTGATGGTGCTCCAGCACCCGCGCCAGGGCCTCCCCCACATCTATGCCCCCACCGCCTCTTTATCCAGTTCCGCAACCTGAGCCTCTGTCCGCTGTAACATCTCTAGAAGATGTTTCTGCATCCCTACTGTCATGGCCAAACACTTCCCTCTCATAGTTGGCTTGAAGGCCTCCCATAGCACTTCCGTAGTTTCCACCGTGCCCTCGTTCAACTCAAAGTACAACCTAACCCCCTCTCTGAGCTCTGCCACAAAGCCCCGTCTCGCAACACCTCCCTCTGCATCCGCCACAACCGCCGCGGGGGATTCTCACTGGGCCCACACAGCTTCGTCACCAAAGGGGAGTGATCCAATAAAATGCGCCTGAGGTACATCGTCTACCCAAAATAGTGACAAAACTCCCTTCCTGTTACCATATAATCTAGCCGTGAATACGAACCATGCACACTCGAGTGATAGGAGTAGCCTCTTTCCTCCCCATGTTTCTCCCTCTACACTTCCACCAAATCTAATTCCCATAGCGACCCCACCATGTGCTTCTTAGGCCCCCTCTTGTTCCCCCACCCATCCAACCGCTCATCCAAGTGGCAATTATCATTTCCCCTCTATAAGCCCCCATCATGCGCAACACCGAGGGGAAATACTCTTTATCATCCACATTTGGCGCGTACGAGTTAACCAAACATATTGACGTATTCTCCCACAAACAGTGCGCAAGGACCGTTCTACCCTCCCCATCCTTCATCACCCGCTCCACCTTCAATGGTGCCCCCCTTGCCACCCAGATAAGAACACCCCTCACCTGGGTTGAGTATGCTGTGCCACTTATCTGTCCTCCCCACAACTTCACCAACATCTCTGCATTTGCATGTGTCTCCTGTAGCAGGGCCACTTGTATCCCTTGCCTTTTCAAAAACTCCCCCACCCTCCTCCTCTTCTGGTAATACCCCAGCCCTCGGACATTCCATGTCCCAATTTTTAAACTTCCTAGCTTACCCATCCAATATATTGGAGCTTTCTCTCATGTTGGCTCTTCTCCTGTTCAGCCTCCCCATCATCTGTATCCAATTCCATCCCCACCGTCCCCACACCTCTTTTCCCTGCTGTGCTAGATCTCACTCCCACTAATCTTATCCAACTCCCCCCCTCCTGCACCGGACCCCAACTTGGTGCTATCATCCCAAACCCTCCACCCCTTCCTTCTCCCTCCCACCTCCCCTCCCCCGTCCGCTCCCCCACTCCATCCCTCCCTCCCCCCTCCCCACCATCCCCCCATACTGTGCTTAACCCCACCCCCCTGAACTCCACTCGCTTCCTCCTTCATAACCACAGACCCACTGAACTACTCAGCCCCCCTTCCTCACCTCCCTTGGGGTTGGTAGTCAATAGCGTTGCTTAAGTTAGGGGCTTCACCATCTGCCCCATGCCACCCCACCAATATGTTCCCCCCTTCTTCTCCTATACCCTCACTTCGAGAAAACCAATTTCTGCTGGGTTCTCCTCCACTGATTTCCCGCTGGACATTACCCACACTCTTCTGCCTCTTGACCCGCCCTCATCTTAGGACCCTCCGTCAAAGAATCTGCATGATGTTGCCTCGCGTCCAATCAGTCCCATACCTCTCTCGGACACGTGAAAAACCACGATTTCCCCCCCGACAACACTTTCAACTTAGCCGGGAAAAACATCATGTATTTTAAATTGAGTTCCCTTAGACGGCTTCGCACTGCATCAAAGGATCTCCTCTGATGCTGTACCTCAAGCGTGAAGTCCGGGAAGATCCTCAACTTCGCACTACCGATCACATAATGGCCCTGCCTGCAAGCATCCTGTAGAATGGCATACCGATCCCAGAAGTTCATGATTTTTGCCACCAGTCCTCTCAGCGGCGCACCCGGCGGCGGGGACCTCCACGGGACCCTATGTGCCCTCTCCACAGTGAAGAGATTGGACAGGCCCTTAATCTCCAGGACTTTCCAGAAAAAGCTCCGCACTAGGCCCCTACTCTCTCTCTGGGACACCGACCAGACGGATGTTACAGCGCCTGGAGTGTCACTCGGCATCTTCAGCTCTAACTTCCAGTGTTCGGGTAGCCCCCACCAGGCCTGCCACTTCATTCTTCAACTTCTGGACATCATCCTCCACCGTACTGACCCTTTGCTCCACCTCTGTGACCCTCTCACACACTTTGCGGAGGTCCGCCCTCACCAGAGAGACATCCACTCCCACCTCTTTGATGCTCTCCTGGAGGGTATCTCTGGAGACTTGTATCGCCTCCATCAGCGCATCCAGGGTCACAGAATTTCTTTCCTCCCCTGGGGGTCTCTCCTGTCGATCTGGACCCTCCTACCTCTAGGCTCTGTCCTTAGCCTCCGTGTATTTTTCCATCTGCTGCTGATTCTTGCCCATATTAGAACAGCTTTTGTTATCTCACCCCCAGGCGTGAGTTCTGCAATTTGTCCTCAGCTGGCACTCCCGTGCCCAAAATCTCCTATCTCGCCTGTATCTTCCAGCAGGCCCCCCCCTTCTTCGCAGCAGGAGTCTCTGTGCACCAAGTTCCCAGCACCAGCCCTATTCCTCAGCCAAGGATCTGTGGCCCCAACGTCTCTCCCATTCAGCCCATTCACCAGTTCCAGAGGAGCGCCCCGCCCTTGGGGCCCCCCCTCCGCCCACTGTGTTCGACGATCTCCGGTAGGAGCTGGTCGTATCCCGCTGACTACTCCGCCACTTCAGCCCCCATGGGTCACTCCCCTCCTCTGTGCAGTGTAGGGGAGGGTTGGTCCAAGAGACCCCCCTTGCCTACATCCTTTCCCCAGGTGAGGGCCATGACTCATTGGGCGTCCCCTCATACCACCCAGGCCCAGGTGGTGGAGGGTTCACCTGCTGAAGACATTGCCCACACGTATTGAATTTAGCGAGGCCTCAGAAACCATTTTGTCTGACAAAGATGGTGTGAGCTCAGCGCACTGTAGCGCGGCCCCCACCCTTGGAGAGTTTCAATTATCCCTGTTGCCGCAGCACCCTGGCAGATCCGCTGTGAGCCCGTTCCCACGAACAAGAAGGACATGAGCTAGCATAAGATACTAACACTGTAACATTTCACCTTCCGCAGTGTATCACTGCTCCCAGCATGACCCGGTCAGCGAGGCCTGGGTGATGGGGAGAACTGTAAAATGGTCATCCGATGAAAGCAGAAAAATACCCAAATACGAATGCCAAAAACCACTTCCAATACGCGTATTCTCTCCACAAAACTACTACTACTAAAGAAATCTGTAAAAATGTGTAATTGTTGTAGAAACGCATGTTTACATGGCACCTGCAATGAAGGACACACACCCATGCAGGTGTGTGCAAATGATAAAAAGCATTCCGGGGGATTATTCTTTATATGTATCATTGAAAAACGTACACCCCGCGGTCCCGCGCCATAACTGAACTAATGCTGCTAGAGTGCAGGGGAGGACGAATGCAACTATACATAGGGCTCGTGTGAAAGACGCGTGCGAATGCGCCAGTCATGTGTATATATCTAAGCCCTTGTATGTCATTACCGCCACGCACGGTGGCGGGTCTCATTCTTTATGCTCCACCAACCACACTACTACCTCACTTAATGTAAATGTATATGCATATAACTAAATGCTGTAGTTGTTAAAACATAATGTACTAATAAGGTGCTCAGACTGGCTATATTCGAGAGACCTGTAGTTAAATTGAAATGTATGTTTTAAAGTAATCCAAATGAGTATTATAAGAGGGTTCAAATGTTTATGATGTTCTCACCTAAAATCGGCAACACACGAGAAAAATACCTTTGTGAATATGTGCAAGGCTATTTCCCCTCCCACCCTGCGAAGTCTGCCAAACAAGAGAGCTGAGGCCTGCGCCGCGCTGCTCCACCTCCCCCAACTAGGCTGGAGCCGCTTCAAAGATTTGTAGTCCCCTCTGCAGCACCCAAGGCCACGGCCTGCCACCTGCATTATTTACGACCCAGCAGTAAACCTCCGCTTGAATACACAAATCCAAAGGCGCCCCCTCTTAAACCCCACAACCCACCGGATCACCTTAGACTTATGGCCCTGTGCAATGAAGACACCCAATACTGTGGCAACATACAGCAGCCCATTCATAATAACTTCTAACGAGACAGAAAGACATGTACCGCCCGTCCCATGCCCGGAGACTTAGCCCCTCGACCTATGGTACCGGTCAAACAGGACACTGGTAACCATGCACTGATGAATCACCATCACACCCCTCACAAGGTGCATTCCTCCTGTGTTGCATTAACCTGTAGCATAACCTATTGATAGATTTACTAAACAAGATAATATTGCAATGACTGAATGACTGCGGTGTGCATGGCATAGGGCAAATAAGTCAGGAAAAGACATTCATCTCTGACACTGGCCACAATGGCACAACAACACCGCCCGGATGAACTCAGCTGACCTGCCAGGCCCAGCCCAACCCACGAAGCTGACCAGTGACGTCCTCCAGCCAAGGCCAACCACATCGCAGCAGCACCTATAGCTAGTCATCGCCACCCAATCCCACTGAACTTGTGCCCCTTATAGTATGTGGGTACTGATGACGTTTTCTGAAAATATATACGCCTGTCTTTGCTATTGTCAGACAAGCGCTCTCTGAGTTTGCAGAGTTCTTTGCATGCCCTATTCTGATTGATAAACTCCCATTTACGCTCACCCGCACTCTGTTTTGGCTTATTCCCATCCTGGGAGAGTCCTTCATTGTCTCTCATTGCGGGGAGGATCGTGCTGGTTGGGGACGCTTGCCTTCAGTGGTGACCCCGAAAGCGTGATTTTTATTATTATTTCCTAACCTATAACTACCGTCCCCTTTTGGCACGAAAATCTCCGGTCGAAAAGGGATACGCACGGTGGGCCGGCTCCGGGAGGCTGCCCGCCAACGGCGACCGGTACGCTTAGAAGTGCGCACTCAACAGAGAGAGGGTACGGGATCCCGGTTGAAAAATCCCCTTTGAGTACCGCTCGCCGGAGCCGGGGCTGACTGTTGAGCGGACGGCGACACTGCCTGGACGGACCCAGTTTCGGAGACTATCGGTTCAAGACGGCACGTGAGTATTGAGTGCGAGCGATCATAAAGGGAGTGGAGGAGAAAATTTAGGACAGGGAACGAGGAGGGGTAGACAAGAGGGGGGACGCGCAGGTCTACTAAGGACTATCTTAGACTTTCTTTGCTCTTTTCTTTGCATATGGCCATTAGGATTAAGAAGTGAATAAGAGATAAAAGTGACGGGAACCTACCTCCGAAAGGGGGTGGAAGGCGGCGCCGCATAGTGCTATCTTGACTAGTACTGGGAATATATGAAGAAGTGGATAATAAGATAAAAGTGTCTGGCAAAGGGGGACACGGAGAATATATTAGTGACTGCTACTCTTTCTATTCTTTTCTTTAGGGTTGGGGGGAAAAATAAAAGTGAGATTAGTACAAAACCATAGAGATAAAATAAGAGACAGAGATTCCTACTTTAAGGGTGAAGATCAAACCTATAAATATATATATATGTGCATACATATGTCTGAATAAGACGACAGGGACAGCCGGCCAGGGAGGAAAGGGAGGGCAAATTGAATTGCGCATAGAGTGTTACAGAGAGGTGTGTGCACATTGTATGTGTCAGGAGATAATTTGGTGTTGCGGGTGTGTAAAAATTGTCATAAATGTATAGCCATTGAGGGGTCATGGTAAGTGTGGCCGGACAAAGCTTCATGAAGACGAAAATAATAAGGTGAAGTGAGTGTGTACCTTTTTTGATTTCTGGGTTAACATTGTCGATATCACTGATGGTTTGCCCTTGTATGTGCCCCCCAAAGAGAGTAGAATAGAGACTGTGTACAGCCATTCTTATTGTGTGCAGGCAGGGGGAGGAACACAAAAGCGCCCATTATTAAATAAAACATAGAATACGAGGACTCACATGGTGATACGTTTGCATTGTAATTTTGGGATACATAGAGACATACAGGTACCAGGAGAGCCCAAAGTATGGGGGCAGAAACACCCTTATCACATATTTGCAAGAACCTACCGGGGTACGCGGAGCGAATTAAAAAATATCATGACCAATGGATCACAGAGTTGAAGGGAGAGGGGTTGCCCCAGATATGGCCCGAGGGGGGGGTCATTTGACAAAAGTGTCCTAGATATGGTAGCCACATGCATTTAGCACCAGAAGTAAATCCTGACCTACCATCTACCACTGACAATCCACTAATGATACAGAAAGATGCTAAAGAATTGCCAAATGCAGAGCCACCAATAGAGGTAATAAGTTTGTACCCAATATTGAACAAGCCTGTGCCCGCAGAGGGGTACAGTGACCCCACTTATGTTCCTCCCCCGACAACTACCACACCCCAAAGGCCAACGGCACCCCCGCCATACGAGAGCACTAGGGAGCGAGCCCAGGTAAGTACACCAAGGGTGGACATAGAAAAGCTAACAGACGATCTGGAGTCGAGACTCTCAATAGCCAAGGATGAGCTCTCGAGGATAAAAAGTATATGTGAGCGAACAGCACTCAATGCAGCGAGATCAGAGCACACGTCTAGAGCGCAGAGCGAGAGTAGACGACTTGAAGCGGGGTGGAAAAAAGGTGAGATACTGTTCAGAATTCAAGAAGAACCAACACGAATAATTGAACTAGGGACAAGAGAGGGGTGTACTGATAACGAAGAAAGGCCTATAGGGGACAGGGACGAACTACTATGTGATATAAGGGACGATTTGGAAGAAAGCGACAGGTTGAGCATGGCAATGGGAGGGGGAAGTGAAGGGGTGGACGGTGCATGCTCAATGAGAACACTGGATGATGAGTGGACGGGGCGATTAAGGAACAGGGTGGGGAAAATGGCATCATTGGGAACAACAGGAGTGAAGACAGGAACAGATACCACGATGAAAGGAAAGTTACAGCTCCCGCTGATACATAGGGGAGGAGGGAGGCCGAATTACATCCCATGGGCTCAGATGGACAAGGCCAATCTATTAAAGTTATTGCCCCCGTTATCGGGAGGGGCGAGCAAGTGGATATACGCCTTTGAGAAACACACTGCCGGGGTACCCCTAGCAATAGGGGAAGTAAAGCGCTTACTTGTATCAGCAGTGGGGGATCAGGCTGATAGAGTATGGGTAAAGGCTGGCTTCCCGGGAGTAACATTAGACTGCGACCGCCATGATGGGGCCTCCTTTAACACAGTGCGTGCGAGGGTGTGGGATGCCTTGCGGGAAACGTTTCCAGATACGCCAGACCTACAGTCAGTAATGCAGTGTACAATGAATGACGGGAAGATGCTATGGATTACATTTTTCGGGTCCAAGAGATGTGGAGAGCAGAAACGGGCACGCCATGGTATCAATCGACATCTTTATTTTACTTCATTATAAAAAGAGGGCTCCCAAAAGAGGTGCAAAAGGCGCTCGACAAGATAGCAGGTATTGAAGCAAAAGGATGGCCTGAAATTCAGAGCATAATAGTACACCACTGTAAGAGGATCAAAGAAAGGGAGAAAGAGGTGGCGCAGAAAAGATTGGCAGACGAAGCGAAACTAGTGCAGACAAAGTTGGTGAAGGTCGCAGCAGCAGTAGCCGCGCTCCCACACAGCAGGGAGGGAGATGAGGAGGAGGGGCTGGTAGCAATACAAGGAAGGGTGGCAACTAATTGGGCTGGAGCAGGACAGCGGCAGTGGAACGAGCAGGAGCAAGGCGGAGGTCCGCAGTGGCAAGAGTGGACCCCTCGAGGGGGACGAGGTGGGCACAGGGGCCGAAGAGGAGGTGGACCGGGGTACGGAGGAATGAGAGGAAATGGATGGCAGGGACCTAGAGGTGCGCAAGGGAGTTGTTGGAACTGTGGAAGATGGGGACATTACTCTAGGGAATGCAGAAGTAGACCCAACAACGGGTTTCAAGAGGCAGAACATTATGGCCATCCCCATCCTGGGAGCCCATATGGTCTCCCAATGGGACAACAACAACAAAGAAACCCAGGCCAGGGGCACAATGAACAACAACAGGGACATCAGTATAGAACACAGAACCACACACAAAACAATGACAATATGCAGTACACGCCAGGCAACCCTTTTGCGACAGCAGCAAACGGGGCCCCCGCACCAGCCCCCTATAGTGGCGTGTCAGTGGTTTCAGGGAGCGTCTTCAATCGGGGGGGGGGGAAATGAGACACCCCGCATAGGACAGCCCACAGAGAACACTTGCGTGTCCAGTTCTATCTACCACCTACAATGCATCAGAGGAACCATTGGTAGGGGCGCAGATAGGAGACAAGCAGTTCATATTCATGGTGGATTCGGGAGCGGAGAAATCATGCATTAGAGAGGGCCGGTTTCCGTTATCTAACCGGAAGTTAGAGACGCAGGGGTTCTCTGGGGCTGTAATTGAAGTTCCTTACACAGAAGCATTGAATGTAACAGTGGGGGGCAAAACTGTAAAGACACCCTTACTGTATTATGAACACTCACCCATAAATTTATTAGGGAGGGATCACCTGAGCAAACTCAACATGACCATTTCTTTCACTGAGAGAGGTATAGTGTGTTCAACACCCGGAATATGCCCATTACGTGTAATGTTGGTGGTACAGGCGCACACAACCACACAAGAAATACGAGGTTTGCCGGAAAACGAGGAAATGTTTATTGAGGGACTAAAGACATTGGCCCTCATAGTTCCAGAGCTGAGAAGGATGGATTGGAGGATTCCCGCGGAGTTTCTCTTCCGCCCAATAGTGTGCCCTGACACAGCAAAAGGATCAGTGGTATCCTTAGATTTGCATGCTGTACAGATATCAGCGAAAAGAATTTCTGTGATTGGAATAGATATGGAAGGATGTGAGTGGCGTACAGTACTGTGTACAAATGCCAATATCGCCCTAAGAGACTTAACAAATGAGGATCTCTTCTCAGATGCAGAGGGGGATGGTGAAATAGTAATGGAAATAGCGATCCCCTGTGACATTTTGATTCAAGCCAGGGAAATCCCCGTTCAGCTGATGGCAGTGGTAGGAGCACCGCCGTCATTCTTCGATTATGACATGAGGCTCATACCAAATAATTTGTGGACAACAGGCCCCCATGATGTAGGGCTGTTGCATGGAGTACAACCTGTGATAATAAAACTAAAACAAGGATCAATTCTACCCCGAGTGAAACAGTATCCATTGTCCCGTGAAGCCGAAGAAGGGATAAAAGAGAAAATAAATGCACTACTAGCACAAGGGATCATAGTGCCTTTAAACTCACCATGTAACACATGCATTTACCCAATCAAAAAAGGGTCTTGGAGGATGATACAGGATTTACGCCCCTTAAATGATGTAATTCAGAAAGAGTTCCCTTTGGTCCCGAACCCTGCATCAATACTATGCAGCATCCCAAAACCGGCATCACATTTCACGGTGGTCGACTTGAAAAACGCATTTTTCTCCGTCCCCCTGGCTGAAGAGAGTAGATACCTGACAGCGTTCACACTAGGGGGAAAGAGATATGAACATTGCAGATTACCGCAGGGATACTGTGAGAGCCTGAGCATATTCAACCGCATATTACATGAAGACTTAGGAAACCTATCAGTTGAGAGTACAATAATTCAGTACGTAGACGATTTACTCGTCTGTGCACAAGACGAAGAGACATGTAGAAAAGATTCAATAACACTCCTGACTCTATTGGCCAATAAGGGGTACAAAGTAGACAAGGGAAAGCTACAGTACTGTCTGACAGAGGTTCTATACCTGGGACAGCTAATATCAAAAGATGGGAAAAGAATAATCCCGACAGGGTAGAAGCAATAAGATCAGTAGGAGAACCCACAACAGTGAAAGACATGCAGAAATTCCTGGGAATGTGCAACTACTGCCGAGCATGGATATTAGATTATGCAGCATACACAAGACCCCTATTACAAGCACTCAAGGTGGCCCAACAGGAGAACAAAAAAAATAGAATGGACAAAAGAGATGAGCGCCTCCTTTAAAGCATTAAAAGAGTTAATTTCAAGCGCTCCAGTACTTGCAAATCCTGATTATGGACGCGAGTTTTTACCTGTTCTCACACTGCAAGGGAACACTGATGACAGCTGTACTGACACAGAAGACGCCCCTAGCACACAAGCCTTTGGCTTACTATAGTGGCACTTTAGATGCTGTGATGCAAGGACATTTCGCGTGCGAGCAATCACTCGCTGCAGCCGCGTTCGCAATTGAGAAAAGTGCCACAATAGCAATGGGATGCCCTGTGACATTGTTTGTGGAACATTCATTATTTGCAATACTTGAGAGGTCAAAAAGCACACTGACAACACAACGGGCAACCGCCTATGAGATAATATTGTCCAGCGCCAATATCCATGTGGTGAGATGCAAGACAGTGAACCCAGCAACCTTCATTACGGAAGCGTGCACACTAGAGGACATGCAGGAACACGATTGTACAACGTACAGAGGAGAAAGAGGGGAGGACACAGTGGTGTGTGAGGATGCTCTGAGCGAGGGGGAAGTGTACTTCGTAGATGGGTCAGCATCAATTGACATGGACACGGGGGAGAAACATGTGGGTATGGCAGTGGTGAGATTAGAAGACAGTGAGTATGAGACACTAGTGCAATACCGCCTCCCATCACATTACTCCGCACAAGCAGCAGAACTGATTGCACTCATAGAAGCACTACATGCAGCTAAAGGTTGTGCAGTGACAATATACACAGATTCAGCCTACATGACGACTACAGTACATGGGGGTTTGGCAAGATGGGGACGGAGGGGGTTTCGACGAGCAGATGGAACTCCAGTGCAGCACGCAGAATTGCTGAAGGAATTGATTGAGGCCCTACAAGACCCCACAGCGGTAGCAATAGTGAAGTGCCAAGCACATACATCCAACACAGATGTTGTGTCTTTGTTAAACGCGGCAGCGGACGCTGCCGCCAAGGAAGCCTCCTACTTTCAGAAATATGAAGCAGGTGAGTAAACGAAGAGCTCCCAGAAGGCTACAATATGATGCCTATATCACAAATACTAGAACTACAGGAAGGAGCTAGTGTAGATGAAAAATTGATGTGGACCAAACGAGGATGCAGCAAATCGGCGACAGATTTACTGTGGCGACAAAATAACTCAGGAAAAGTGGTAATGCCAGTCAAGTTATTGGAAATTGCGTTTCAACAACTACACTTCCCTGCACACAATACGAAATAACACATTGCAGCAGAGATACAGGAAGAATGGTTCGTGCCCTGTCTTCAGGAGCACATATCTCGATTAACACTGGAATGCACAACATGTCAGATATACAATTCAGGAATGACGTTACGTACACTCCGAGGAACAATTCCAAAACCAGTTGGGCCATTCAGAGAGCTACATATCGATTACGCGGACATGGGAGAAAGGTGTAATGGGGCACGTTACATGATCGTGGTTGTATGCCCATTTTCAAGGTGGGTAGAAGCAGGCCCATGTGCACGACCTGATGCTAAAAGCGCTGCAAAGTTCTTAGTGAGGGAAGTGTTCCCGCGCTGGGGAATTTGTGACGTGATTCGCTCGGACAACGGCACTCACTTCGTAAACAAACTCTTCAAGGAAGTAACTACATTGTTGGGGATAAAGCATAAATTGTGCTCGATTTATCATCCTCAAAGTAATGGCATAGTGGAACAGATGAACGGACTGTTAAAAGGGAGGTTATCGAAACTATGCTTTTCATTAAAAAAAAAATGGATTTATTGTTTGTCCCTCGCGCTATTTGAGCTGAGAAATCAGCCAAGCAAAGACCACCACTTGTCCCAGCACGAGATCGTGACTGGGAGACGAATGCACACAGCACATTCCCCACTGCGCGAACACTCAGATGGGCACAGGAGCGCCGCGATATTGGGAGAGGAGTTCACAGACTTTTTGAAGAAATTGACAAGGGCAGCGCGCGCAATATCAAAGCAGCTCTCCCCACCATTCACGCGAGAGGAAGGAAACACAACAGGATCGGTTCCTGAACCTGAACCACAGCTACAGCTGATGCCGGGTGAATTCATATTTGTCAGGAGTTTTGTGCGTCGGTGGAATGCACCACGGTTCCATGGCCCATACGAAGTAGTGTTTTGCACGCCCACAGCAGTAAAAGTAAAGGGCCTGAAGTATTGGGTGCATTTGACCGACGTACGAAGGGCATATAGTAATATGCAGGAAGAGGTGGATGAGGAGGCACAGACAACAGCAAACAGTACAACTGAGCAGAATGTCTGAATATGAACTTATGTGTGTGAATGAACGGTTGACAAATATAATTGTATTTTTGTTACAAAAAAAAAAAAGTGTGTTTTCTTTTTTGACTTGTGAACGTATATATAAATAATGATATGATAAAATTGTGAAATGTTTACACCCCTGTCTGTGAATACCCTTCCCTGCAACCCTACCCGCTTCCATTCCCCGTCAATATATAACTGGCACTGGTAGTGCCAACAAACTGTTTACATTCATGCACTTAATGCACTTTTATATCTCGAACAGGAGCTACCATGGCATCTAACGGGCAGCCTGCAACGGATAGATTTACTAGAGTTAGAGAGTGCTTAACTGAGAGATGCAGATATTCGAATGAGTGTGGATTATCTGTGTGTATTACATTGTTTTTTACAATAATGTTTGGCCTGGTTACATACTGGTTCATAGCGTTCATCTCTATCGAGATGAACGAGGGGGGGGGGATTAACAGCACTACTGGGACCAATACAACTGCAAGTGTAAATACTAAGGAAGGTGATTTTTTGGTATGGGACGGAACTAAACTTGTATGGGGTTATTATACAACACCATCCAATGCTGTCATCTCAAAAAATGAAGGGCTACAGGGTGAAATGCAAAATAACACAGTGTTTCCGCCAAAGGTATCTAATTACAATGTTCACAGTTTAAACGAACGAAACCCCTCCGCCATATCCTGGTTGTATAACACCCCTACCAGCCAACCTGCCCCCATCGCTATAGACACATTGTCAGATAACTGGATGGAAGAAAATGAAAGAATGAAAGCGACACATGAAATATTATATGATGATTGGGTGAAGGGGGGCGGGAAGGAGAAAGGGGGGTCTACTGTGTCTATCACCCATGAAGCCAGGAAGTACATTAGGAAAAGAAATAACAGAAGAAAAAGGGGAGCGGAAAGGAGGAAGTATGATGAGTATTATGGGTTAGGAGTAGATAAAATGGAAGACCCACGACACCCCCACCAGACGAATAAATGGTATGCGGATATGAGTGCAACAGCTAAACAAACATCAAACAAGAGCTGCTATGTCTGCTCCCTCATTCCCCATGCTTCAGGCACACCCAAGGTATTGTTGCCCAAAGAGTTGCCTATTGTAGATGCCCGATGTCTCCTTCATCTCACGTTATGCAGGATTAAGAACACCTTCCAGGCACATGATGTTACCTTTAGAATGCTGCAGAACGAGAAGACTTGCTACCCAAAGACAGTAGGAGTGATATGTCTGGAAGAACCATTTTTTGTGATACAAGGAACACTTTTTTCGGACAACAAGTGGAAGGATGAAGAAGTACTGTGTAAAGGTGAAGCGCTGAGGGGTGTGGCACCAGAGAAATTGCAATGGATAGAAGAAACGTGCACACCAGTATGGAAGGAACACATTTCAAAACTAACTTGGGTAACAGCCATTGAAAAACCCTTCAAACTGCAGAACAAAATAGACCATGAACTATGTTTTAAAGGAGAGGGAAAAACCCCTATGGGGACAAACAAGAACTGTAACAAGACCCTCACCATCCCAGATCTGAGAAAAGGAACAGCGGCCCTGATGGACACGTATTGGGTATGCGGCAACCAGGCATACCTGCACCTCCCCCAGTCATGGAGTGGCAGCTGCTCAATGGCCATTCTGCATTCAGCCCTAATGGTAATACCAGAAAGCCACATTGATGGGAACAAAAGGACACGAGAAAACACCCAACAGAGCGAGGCCCAGCCGACTGCAGAGTCACAAATCTATGTCTTATCTTCCGGGAGCAAGAAGGAGGTGCTGTCCAGAAACAGACGAGCATCAAACTACATATCGAAGGCATCATCGGAGTTGCTGGCGCAGATCCCAGACAGATACCGATTATTCAGCTCGGCAGAGACATTCTTCGCATCACTCATCCCAAGTATCCAGGCCAGAGCAAATGCAAAATGACTCCAGATAACACGCTGGGAGCTGATCCAGTTGGCAAATGACACTGAAGAAGGGTTCAACGTAATAAAAGTGTAACTAAGAGCTTTACGATTGATGACAATGCAAAACAGGTATGTCCTGGACCTATTGACGGCGATGGATGGAGGCGTTTGCCGAAAAATCGGAAGTGCCTGCTGCACTTTCGTACCTTCTGAAGACGCAGAAAACGGCTCGCTGTCCCATGTGATCGAAGCAGTACACAACCTAGGAGAAAGGATGAAAATGGAAGGTGGAGCAGAAGATAGCACATGGTTCGACAATATCTTCTCCTGGGTTCCCTCATGGCTGGGAATGACTGTGACATTTTTAATGCCAACTGTGGTGGTCCTCCTCTTTATTTTTTGCCTGTGCCAGGTGGGTCTTCGATGTTGTGCTAACGCAGTACCTAATGGTGCAATGATGATGGTGACAATGGGCAACACCCGTGGTACAATACAAACTATGCAGGAAGTGCAGGTACAAACCGGAACTGATGACACACCAAGGTATCAACTAGTGCCTAGGTATCATGACAAGGATATCATAGACAAATTATGGCACACCACCATCAGAGAGCCCCGTATACTAGAATGGTACCAGGAGGTGTGGGTAGACTTGGAAGGAGAGAGCGTATGTATATACCTGACCTGTACCCCAGATGAATATGCTAGGAGGGGAGAGAGCTGAAGGGGGGTGTGCAGAGCCTGGATGCCCATAAAAGGCACACCAGCATGGGATGAGGCAATTATGGACGAAGAAGAGTGTAGGAGATTGAATGAGTTAAAGAATTCGTTAGTTAAGTAACGAAAGGGGGGAAATGTAGGGGAGGGTTGGTCCAAGAGACCCCCCTTGCCTACATCCTTTCCCCAGGTGAGGGCCATGACTCATTGGGCGTCCCCTCATACCACCCGGGCCCAGGTGGTGGAGGGTTCACCTGCTGAAGACATTGCCCACACGTATTGAATTTAGCTAGGCCTCAGAAACCATTTTGTCTGACAAAGATGGTGTGAGCTCAGCGCACTGTAGCGCGGCCCCCACCCTTGGAGAGTTTCAATTATCCCTGTTGCCGCAGCACCCTGGCAGATCCGCTGTGAGACCGTTCCCACGAACAAGAAGGACATGAGCTAGCATAAGATACTAACACTGTAACATTTCACCTTCCGCAGTGTATCACTGCTCCCAGCATGACCCGGTCAGCGAGGCCTGGGTGATGGGGAGAACTGTAAAATGGTCATCCGATGAAAGCAGAAAAATACCCAAATACGAATGCCAAAAACCACTTGCAATACGCGTATTCTCTCCACAAAACTACTACTACTAAAGAAATCTGTAAAAATGTGTAATTGTTGTAGAAACGCATGTTTACATGGCACCAGCAATGAAGGACACACACCCCTGCAGGTGTGTGCAAATGATAAAAAGCATTCCGGGGGATTATTCTTTATATGTATCATTGAAAAACGTACACCCCGCGGTCCCGCGCCATAACTGAACTAATGCTGCTAGAGTGCAGGGGAGGACGAATGCAACTATACATAGGGCTCGTGTGAAAGACGCGTGCGAATGCGCCAGTCATGTGTATATATCTGTGGAATTAAGCACGGAGACAGGTGGATGCTGAAACAATATTTAATCACTGGTTGAAGGATAGCGTATGTTTAAGGGAATTATTCTCAAGTCCTCCCGGTTAACTTCACCGGTGTCTTGGCCTTCCAAAATATAACGACGTTAGTCCTGGTCTGGTCTTATCTTGAGGTGTCCGGATAGGCCCACCACTCTGGTTCTCCCCTCTCTCCTTTCTCCGTGTCCTGTGGAATGAGAGCAACCCATTAGTTTAGCGCCCTTTTATCATAACAGGAGGTTTCAAACCCCCTCCAATCACTGGGAGCCTGGGCTAACCCCCTTCTCATTGGTTCCTGGGACGTTGTCCCGCCTCCCTTAAAGGTTGCCGCCCCGGGCTGTCGCCCTTCCCGTTTCCCTTGAGGTGGTGAGGGTTCACGTTGGCCATGCAGCCGTGGCCGCGTGGTGTAAGGACGCATCCGGACGATGGGCGTCCTTCTCCAGCCACATGAAGTCCTGGCTCCATCAGAAGGAGCACGGAGGCGGCGATCCGGTCGCTGCTCTCCTGCGTCCCGGCACCATCGCGAGCATGGCTCCCCGTTCCCCGGACCGGAGTGGAACCCAGGTGAGTGTTCCGCGGGCCCGCCGCGGCTGTCCGCAGAGGCTTCTCTCACGGCTTCGCCGCGGCTGTCCATAGCGGCTCTTTCCGCAGCGTCGCCGCGGCCGCCAGCAACGCGGCTGTCCGCGGCGGCTTCCCCCTTCCTTGATACACCGGGAAGGGCGGGCATGCCGCCAGGGTGTCCAGCGTCTCCGGGCTCGTGCGGGTTGAGTGCACGCCGCGGCACCACCCGAGGCATGACTCCACACATCCCCACCCCGATCCCAGGCCGTTCGGGCCAGGGTGAGCATCTAGACAGATAGTCCGCCACTAGCTGGAACCTGGCAGGTCTGTGCAACGTGATGAAGTCGAAAGGCTGAAGGGAGAGAAACCAGCGGAGAACCCTCTGGTTAGTGTCCTTATGCTGAGCCAGCCACTGGAGGGGGGCATGGTCGGTATACAGGGTGAACCGGCGACCCAGCAGATAATACCGGAGTGAGTCAACGGCCCACTTGATGGCCAAGCATTCCTTCTCAATGGTTGAGTAAGCCGCCTCGTGGGGCAACAGCTTCCGACTGATGAAGCACACCGGTTGTAGATCCCCTCTGGTCTCCTGCGACAGTACAGCTCCCAGTCCCTGGTTGGAGGCGTCTGTCTGTAAAAAGAAATGTTCCTGGAAGTCCGGACAGCAGAGGACCGGGTTTGACGTGATCCGTCGCTTCAGGTCCGCTATGGCGTTCAAGGCACTTGGGTTGTTGGTCAGATTGGGATTCCCCTTGAGTCGTAACGCGTCTGTCAAAGGTGCAGCCACCGAGGAGAAGTCAGGGATGAACCTCCTGTAATACCCGATCAACCCCAGGAATGCTCGTATTTGTTTCCTGTTGGTGGGAGTCGGTATATCGCGTATAGCCTGGGTTTTGGACAACTGAGGTTTAAGCACTCCCTCACCCACTATGTGGCCCAGATATTTGGTTTCGTGGGTTCCCATCGTAGTCTTCTTGGGGTTGATATGTAACCCTGCCCTCTGTAAATCAGCTACTACTAGTTCCAGATGGTCCAGATGCGACCCCCAGGATTGGCTGTACACGACAATGTCGTCCAGGTAAGCAGCAGCGTATCCAGCATGCGGTCTTAGTATGATGTCCATCAGCCTCTGGAACGTGGCGGGGGCCCCATGGAGTCCAAAGGGTAGAACCTTATATTGGTATAGGCCTTGTGGGGTGGAAAAGGCAGTTTTCTCCCTATCCTTGGTGCGTAGGGGTATCTGCCAATAGCCCTTGGTTAAATCCAGAGTACTTAAGAATTGGGCTGCTCCAAGGCCCTCCAGTAGTTCGTCCATCCGAGGCATTGGATAGGCTTCGTATCGGGACACCGCATTTAACTGTCTGTAGTCCATACAGAAACGGACCGAACCGTCTGGTTTAGGAACGATCACTATGGGGGACGACCAAACGGTGACAGATGGCTCGATGATATCCATCCGTAACATTTCATCCACCTCGGATTTAATGATGTTCCGCCTGGCTTCGGGTATCCGGTATGGTCTAAGCCTCACGGGTGGTCCGGGGTCCGTTTTGATTACATGTTCAAGCACGTTGGTTCGTCCAGGTAAGGAGGAAAAGGCGTCAGCATAAGGGAACAGCCTGTTCCTAATGTCCGTCTTCATTTCGGGGGAAAGGGCGACACCCCAGTTGACTGCATCCAGGGTATGGGGAACGGTGTTCAGGATTTCTTCCGATTCGGGTTCCTCGATGCTCACAAAGGCGCCCAGAAGAGGCTCGTTCCATTTTTTTAGAAGGTTGATGTGATAGACCTTTTCTGGGGTAGTTCGATCGGGTTGTTGTACCCGGTAGGTCACTGGGCTTAGCACATCAATGATCTTGTAGGGCCCTCTCCATCTGGCTAAGAGCTTGTTGGTGCTGGTAGGTAGGAGTACCAATACCTGGTCCCCTGGGCTGAAGGTTCTCATCCGGCTCCCCTTGTTATAATTTCTTTCTTGAGTTGTTTGGGCATGACCAAGGTTGTTCTGGGCCAGTGTACGTAATGCGGTTAGGTGTTCCTTTAATTCCTCTGTATACTCGGTTAAGGACACCTCTTCCGTGGATTCCCACTCCTCCTTAACCAGGTCCAGTATCGTCCGAGGTTGTCTCCCAAACAAGAGCTCGAAGGGAGAAAAACCGGTGGAAGACTGTGGGGTGTCTCTTAACACCATTAACACCAGGGGGATCGCCCGATCCCAGTTTTTCCCGGTTGGTCCCGTCACCCTTTTTAGCATTTTTTTGATCGTCTGGTTATATCGTTCTACCAGCCCATCAGTTTGGGGATGGTATACTGAGGTTCTCAATTGTTTGATCTGTAGCTGTCCACATATTTGTTTTAGGAGGGTTGACATGAAATTAGTGCCCTGGTCGGTGATTATCTCGGAGGGTATCCCCACTCGGGCAAAGAACGGGATTAGTTGGTCGCATAATACCCGGGCCGATGTTCCCTTTAGGGGAAAGGCCTCTGGGTAGCGGGTGGCGTAGTCGACTACGACCAATAAGTATTTATAACCGTGGCTGGCTGGTTCCAGGGGTCCCACTATGTCCATGCCGATCCTCTGGAATGGGATCGAAATGAGGGGCATTTTCTGTAGTGGTGCCTTGGCGGGTAGTACCCCGCTGGTAAGCTGGCAGGTGGAACAATTCTTGCAATGCCGGGCTACCTCACCGTAAATGCCAGGCCAGAAAAACCTCTTTAGAAGATTTTGTTGGGTCTTAAGGGAGGCCATGTGACCCCCACAGGGATGATTGTGGGCCAGTTGTAGTACTATAAGACGGTGACTCTTCAGTAACACTAATTGTTCTTTTACGGCGCCATCGTCACCCTTATACCTCCGGTATAGGAGACCATTGCGTAGAAGGAACCCTGGGCCACTGGCTAGGTTGGGATCCCCTTCCCGGGCTGCCCTTTCCCTGGCCACACGTAGGGTTGGGTCGGTTAGGGTCTCTCCCCTTATCTTCAAGCTTCCAATCGATGGGTCGGGTCATATAACTGGCCTGACACCATGCCATCCGGGTCCGCCTTTTCCGCCCTGGTAGGGGTTCCCGGGAAACAGGGTCCGTTTCCGCAACATTGGATTCGGGCGGGTACTTCTCTTCCCTTAGGTCCCTTAAGGTCTGGTTGAAGTGGGGAAGGTCAGTCCCAATTACCACTGGGGTGGGAAGACTAGGTAGGACGGCAACCCTCAAGGGAGTGGTGGTTTCTTTTAAGTCAATTACTACATCCTTCATTGGGTAACACTTGGTGTCCCCGTGAATGCATCGGATAGGTACCGTTACATTAGACAAGCAGGGAGAGTTACTCACGGTTGGTGATATGGCCGTCTGCCTGCTGCCGCTGTCCAAGAGTGCACGTGATGGTCGGCCGTCGACACGAATGTCCACCACATAGGGTCCCAGGACGCCCTCCTCGTCTATCGGGTTCAGGTAACCGATGTCCATGGGTTCAACCGGTCTTCTCCTGGGACAAAACCGGGCTATGTGGCCCCACTCGTTGCACTCATAACACTGCGGTTGCTTGTAACCAGGTGTCGGCATCGGGGCCTTCTCTTCGCTTCCTGGTCTCTTGTCCTCTGAGAGTTTCCACCTGAAGGGTAGGACCCGGCTACCCCTGATCACATGGGGGTCGGAAACCGGGATGGCAATGCGGGCTGATACTCCTGTGGGTGGTAGCCGGAAGTGACCTGCCTTCTGATACGCCGACGCTATGTCCACTGCTTCGGTTAGGGTGGGCCGATGGTGCTGCCTGACCCATTTCTGCATTTGCCCGGGCAGGGCTTCTATGAACTGTTCCAGTATGATTTTATCGAGCAGGGGTTGGTTAGCGGGGTTTGGAGCCAGCAACCACTTCTCAGCTAGGTCTTTTATCCTATAATACAGCTGGCGTGGGCTTTCCCCAGCCCTGAGCCTGGCTTCCCTTAGCTGGATCCGGTATGCCTCATCGTCCAGTCCTAAACGGTCTAGCACTGCGGCCTTGATCTCTCCGTACGGCGTATTGCCGTTGGGGTTTACCGCCTGTTAGGCGCCCTGCATCACCCCAGATAGAAGGGGGGGCGACATACTGACCCCACCGGTCTGGAGGCCATTGCGCGTTCCTGGCTATGCGTTCGAAACTGGTAAAGAAAAAGGCAGGGTCCGCCCCGTCCCTATACTTCTGCAGGAGGGCCGAGGGCACCAGTGGTTGGTTTCTCGTATTGGCTACTGCATCTGTGAGACGGGTTATGGTCTCATGCTGTTTGTCCTGCGCAGTGGTCTGTATAGTACCCTGCAGCTGGATGGCCTGTTGAAAGGCTTGCCGATCCGCAGCTGCTTGTTGTGACTGTAGCTGCACCATCTGTTGCAATTGCTGTTGACCCTCGGTCAGGGTCTTTATCAATGCCTCCATAGCGCTGTCAGAATCCCACCTTCGTCGCCAGTGTGAAATTAAGCACGGAGACAGGTGGATGCTGAAACAATATTTAATCACTGGTTGAAGGATAGCGTATGTTTAAGGGAATTATTCTCAAGTCCTCCCGGTTAACTTCACCGGTGTCTTGGCCTTCCAAAATATAACGACGTTAGTCCTGGTCTGGTCTTATCTTGAGGTGTCCGGATAGGCCCACCACTCTGGTTCTCCCCTCTCTCCTTTCTCCGTGTCCTGTGGAATGAGAGCAACCCATTAGTTTGGTTTGGCGCCCTTTTATCATAACAGGAGGTTTCAAACCCCCTCCAATCACTGGGAGCCTGGGCTAACCCCCTTCTCATTGGTTCCTGGGACGTTGTCCCGCCTCCCTTAAAGGTTGCCGCCCCGGGCTGTCGCCCTTCCCGTTTCCCTTGAGGTGGTGAGGGTTCACGTTGGCCATGCAGCCGTGGCCGCGTGGTGTAAGGACGCATCCGGACGATCGGCGTCCTTCTCCAGCCATATGAAGTCCTGGCTCCATCAGAAGGAGCACGGAGGCGGCGATCTGGTCGCTGCTCTCCTGCGTCCCGGCACCACCGCGAGCACGGCTCCCCATTCCCCGGACCGGAGTGGAACCCAGGTGAGTGTTCTGCGGGCCCGCCGCGGCTGTCCGCAGAGGCTTCTCTCACGGCTTCGCCGCGGCTGTCCATAGCGGCTCTTTCCGCAGCGTCGCCGCGGCCGCCAGCAACGCGGCTGTCCGCGGCGGCTTCCCCCTTCCTTGATACACCGGGAAGGGCGGGCATGCCGCCAGGGTGTCCAGCGTCTCCGGGCTCGTGCGGATTGAGTGCACGCCGCAGCACCACCCGAGGCATGACTCCACAATATCTAAGCCCTTGTATGTCATTACCGCCACGCACGGTGGCGGGTCTCGTTCTTTATGCTCCACCAACCACACTACTACCTCACTTAATGTAAATGTATATGCATATAACTAAATGCTGTAGTTGTTAAAACATAATGTACTAATAAGGTGCTCAGACTGGCTATATTCGAGAGACCTGTAGTTAAGTTGAAATGTATGTTTTCAAATAATCCAAATGAGTATTATAAGAGGGTTCAAATGTTTATGATGTTCTCACCTAAAATCGGCAACACACAAGAAAAATACCTTTGTGAATATGTGCAAGGCCATTTCCCCTCCCACCCTGCGAAGTCTGCCAAACAAGAGAGCTGAGGCCTGCGCCGCGCTGCTCCACCTCCCCCAACTAGGCTGGAGCCGCTTCAAAGATTTGTAGACCCCTCTGCAGCACCCAAGGCCACGGCCTGCCACCTGCATTATTTACGACCCAGCAGTAAACCTCCGCTTGAATACACAAATCCAAAGGCGCCCCCTCTTAAACCCCACAACCCACCGGATCACCTTAGACTTATGGCCCTGTGCAATGAAGACACCCAATACTGTGGCAACATACAGCAGCCCATTCATAATAACTTCTAACGAGACAGAAAGACATGTACCGCCCGTCCCATGCCCGGAGACTTAGCCCCTCGACCTATGGTACGGGTCAAACAGGACACTGGTAACCATGCACTGATGAATCACCATCACACCCCTCACAAGGTGCATTCCTCCTGTGTTGCATTAACCTGTAGCATAACCTATTGATAGATTTACTAAACAAGATAATATTGCAATGACTGAATGACTGCGGTGTGCATGGCATAGGGCAAATAAGTCAGGAAAAGACATCCATCTCTGACACTGGCCACAATGGCACAACAACACCGCCCGGATGAACTCAGCTGACCTGCCAGGCCCAGCCCAACCCACGAGGCTGACCAGTGACGTCCTCCAGCCAAGGCCAACCACATCGCAGCAGCACCTATAGCTAGTCATCGCCACCCAATCCCACTGAACTTGTGCCCCTTATAGTATGTAGGTATTGATGACGTTTTCTGTAAATATATACGCCTGTCTTTGCTATTGTCAGACAGAGCGCTCTCGGAGTTTGCAGAGTTCTTTGCATGCCCTATTCTGATTGATAAACTCCCATTTACGCTCACCCGCACTCTGTCTTGGCTTATTCCCATCCTGGGAGAGTCCTTCATTGTCTCTCATTGCGGGGAGGATCGTGCTGGTTCGGGACGCTTGCCTTCAGCAGCCAGTGAGCGGCCTGTACAACATGTCGTTTCCACTACCCCCCGTTACCGCCGTATCATTCACCTTCCAGACAACCCGGGAGGAGGCAGGCGGACCCCAAGGGCCCTCCAACAAGGGGGAGTCAAGATCCACACCCCTAGCTTCCACATTAGTGGCTTCTCCCCCTGGCTCCCCCACAGCCTCCAGAGGCACACTCCAAATGTTCTGCTGGGAGGCCACCCCTCCACTCTGCCCCCCCACTGGTGAAGAAAGAGTATCTCTCAGAGTCCCGGTGGTCCCTTATCAAGTCCAGCCACTGCCGCCCCCCAGGGCCCCACCTCCCTCACAGCTCATTATCAGGGCCGAGCACCATGCGTAGCTTCTAGCCGTCCCGGGGTGGGCCGGCACCTCCGCGGGAGCCCTGCAGTACGGGGCTCCGGCTTTACTCCTTCTTCCAAGTATGCAGCCCGACCTACCACCACTCCAGCAGCCGCGTCTGTAGGGCCGCGGTCCAGGCTCCGGCGCCTCTGTCCCAACTGTCCTCCTCGCAGCACAGCTCTATCGGTCCGCTCCGGCGGATCCGACCTCAGACTCACACCCATCCGCTCCCAGCAGCTCCTCCTCCCGCAGTAGTCCACACGAGCTGCTCCGCACCCCTCCCCTTGCCACCGAGCTCTGCTCCCAGCTGCGTCTCCTCTCGCTGTCTTCCACGCGAGCCGCTCCGCGCCATTCTCTATGAGGCGGAGCCCAGTTCTCAGCAGCGGCTCATCCCGCTGCTGTCCGCGCGAGCCATTTCGCCTCGCACCCTGCGAAGTAGGGTCCAGTTCTCCACCCCCGCCAGGGGCACCTCCACGCCCGCCACTGCCCCTGCTTCACCTGGGGGTGCAGTATGTCTCCTCCGGCAGCAGGCTCCCAACGATCCTCCTATTTCCACCTCACTGCTCCAGAGGGGCCATCTTGAGCACCTCTTCCCGCCGAGCAGCCAGGATTTTCGGCGAGTGTCAGGGAAACATACCTCTCTCTGCGCCCTTTCTGGAGAAACTATCCGCTGCGCCAGCACCTCAGCTTTCCTTCCCAGCAGTTTATGCACTGTCCATGGGAGTTTTTACGCAGGATTTTGCCTGGATTTCTGCGGATGCATGGGAGCTCCAGGGATTCACCTGCACATCGCTCCGAAGTTAGCCACGCGCCCCTAATAAGGACTTCTTGATAGCCTACGCCTTTTAGTCCTCGTAAGCCCACAGGCTTCCCGCAGCTCCTGTCTCCACGTGTGGTTGGCTATGCAACAAAAATGAATGATCCGTCAGAACTTTCCTCACTTCTGGTTTATACATGCAGGGCTTAGTTGGCCAATCAGCATGTGTTTTATTTGGCAGGTTATAAAGCTCCCCCCAAGCCCTGCCCCCTTTCTCTTACGGCGACGCCGAGGGAAATGGTGTCCTGCTTCTTTCCCCACTGCTTGCAATATCCATCCACCCGGCTGGGACCCAGTAATGTAAGCAAGTGTGGTGGCCAGTGTTTTTCAGAATTGTTCTGGTTCTTGTTTTTGCTCCGTTATTGCTGCCTGTACAGAGTGAGTAAGCTTGTGTATTTTCCACGCCCCTGCCTTTCCCAGGTTGTTCCTGCCGTCCTGCTACAACGCTGCGTATCTGCCGACCCGCTGAGGAGCTTATCCGGCAAGCTGCTCTCAATCCATGTGTCTCTACTCTCGCGGTTCACTGCCCCTGTCCTAGGCGGTTTATCAAAAGTGAGGTCAGCAGAGTCTAACGTACTAACTAATTGGGGTAATTGATCCATTCCCGTGTCGTGGCCCCAGCATACCCCGAGGTTGCCCGTATCTGCTCTTGTTGTTTCGTTCCAAGCCGGCCCTGTGTTTGTTGTTGTGTTTTCCATTGACACTCTGTTATGTGACAAGAGGGGCCCCTGGACCCCTCTGTTTTCCTTCAGGTCCTTACAGGGACCACCTTAGGGTGAAAGACAATGGGCCGAGTGTTCCCTTTCCTTTCATTCAGTCAGTGGCCTAGTTGTATGACCAAATCAATATATTCCAAGCACCACCTGGGCCAAGACATCCTTTAATTACGCCCTTAACTATCTGTAAAAAAGGGACGCTCTCCTGCTCTCCGGCCAGTTAGTCGCGACCAAGATGATTGAATGACATAATGTAAATGAGTAGGGCCTGATTATTAGGTCTTAACCCCAATAGCTCATTGTCGAATCCCAGCTAAGCCTTACGCGGGGCCACCCTTGCTGCTGGAAAACCATCCTCTGGCCCTGCGGCACTCGAGAAAAGTGATCTACTCTAAACTAACATTACGGAGCATGCTACGAATACTTACCAAGTAGACTAACATTCATAGGAGGCTCCGGTTGACTGCTTGACAGCCGTGAGACCTGCAAAAGTACATTGGTGGAAAGTCCGCGAGGATAACGGAATACTAACCAAACTGCATGCCGAGTTACGCCCGCCAGTTGCGGGTGCTTTTAAATTGGGCTAAAATGATGAACATGTAAAAAGGCACACGCTAATTGTTTCCTTTCTTGTCAGGGGCATTCTGTCTGCTTTAACGCCTTGATAACCCACAGCCCCGCAGACTGCAGAGGCGGCGGGCGGACGAGACTCAATGGAAGGCCAGAGCTACGTGCTTTCTTGAATTATACCCAACGCATTGCTAGATGTGTACGCCTACAAACAATTGAGGAGTGCTTGTGTACTATGTTGTTTTAATTCATATTGCAGTTCACAAGGTCTGCTATTGCTAATGTACCAAGCCTACCCAGCCACACCTAAAGGCATAACTCAGTGCAGTTACTAAACTGAGTGCTGAGCCTTACCAAGGGTAATGCATGCATGAGATATGAATGTATGCATGGATGTGTGTGTGTAGTCATTGCTGGGGTCCAAGAAGAACTTCAGTATCACAGTCACAGACCAGGCTCACTAAGGTCGGAGCCAAGGAGCATGCCTTTCCTAGAAACTCCTTGCCTGTCCATAACCTCTTTCTAACCCTCAGCCTGGTTTCCCTACTACCCCCCCCCCAACCTATCCAATCCATGGACCTTAGCCCTCTTTCCCAGTGGGGGTCGCGGTGGCCTGCGTTCATCCAATCCAGGTGCCAAGACCACCAAGGGGAGGTAGGAGTTTGTGCTGCTTCTGCGTTGGGACGGACCTCGCCTTGACACTATGAAAAACAAAGAGGTGATGGCTGGAAGGTTTAGAATTAAACTTAACCACTGGCATTGCTCTGGGGAACCCTCCAGACCATCGTTCTTCGCCTGCCAAGCCATTACAGAAGGGGAAAGACCATATGCAAATCAAGCTTGGTCCCCACGTGTGGGCATACCTGTCCCACTCGGGGTGTCAAAGTAAAGACAAAGAGGTGATGGCTGGAAGGTTTAGAATACATCTTAACCACTGGCATTGCTATGGGCAACTCTCCAGACCATCGTTCTTCGCCTGCCAAGCCATTACAGAAGGGGAAAGACCATATGCAAATCAGGCCTGGTCACAGCCCAGAAGGGGCAGTCCAGCCCGAACTGCTAGATCACATCCCTTCTGCATGAGACCGCAAGCATCCCCAAACATATTTTGGCCTTTTGGGCCTCATCAGTGAGGAGTAGCTTGGGTCTCTAGGCCCAGCAGGCACAGGACTCACGTCTGGGCATACCCGTCCCACTCAGGGTGACAAAGCAAAAACAAAGGGGTGATGGCTGGAAGGTTTAGAATGAATCTTAACCACTGGCATTGCTCTGGGCAACCCTCCAGACCATTGTTCTTCACCTGCCATGCCATTACTGAAAGGGAAAGACCATATGCAAATCAGGCTTGGTCTAACCCCAGAAGGGGGAGTCCAGCCTGAACTACTAGGTCGCATCCCTTCTGCACAAGACCACAAGCATCCCCAAACATGTTTCTGCCTTTTTGGGCATCATCAGTGAAGAGTAGCTTGGGTCTATAGGCCCAGCAGGCACAAGACCCATGACTGGGCATACCTGTCCCACTTGGGGTGACAAAGCAAAAACAACTCCAGAGGGGCTATCGGCACTGGGCGGGTGTAATCCCCTGAATAGGGACTGAGGCAGCTGCTAAATAACCTACCACCACTGGATTCAGGACAGCCCCCAACAGGGTTGTGTGTAGTGGCACTAATCCTGCTTGTATGCCAGTGCCCCTTGAGGCCACAGCATCTGTGGCATCCCTGATTGTAACCCGCTCTTGGTGCTGGGCATTAGTCTCTGCTCTACTGGCCCTTAATTCTGTAGCAACGTGGATATATCCTCCCCCATGTCTGTGTCTATAACAGCTAGGGAAGCCACACTTCCATGGGCCAAACGTTCTGTAACTTCCAACCTGGTGGCCGACTTCCAAGACCGTCTGGACGCTGATGCCGATGCCAGTACCAGCCTCCCCTCATGGAATGCTCCCCACTAGGCTGAATTACAGTAGCACAACCTGTGCAGAGTGTCCAATGGAGGGAGGCTGATTTTGTGCGGTCTCCCCTGTCCCCCTCTAGTGTATGTGCTGGGATCCCTCTGAGGATTGGTCTTCTGAGGATCTGGACAATAGGGCATAACACAGGCATATATTAGGTGCTCCTGTTTTCTCTCCTCCCACTCTCCACCTATGAGCCCCTACCCTAAAGGTGCTGTGTACCTGTTCTTGCGAGTTCTCTTTGTGTTCTCCCCTCGGACGAGTCTCCAGCCCTTGACTGGCAATGGCCCAGAGTCAATGCACAAGCTGTCCTTGAGGCAGAGTTAGTCTGCACTCTGTTGAGAGGGAGCCTGCGCAACACAGAGGTTAATGGTACCCAGGTCTGTGATTGAGTGTTGATGATTCAGTTTCTTTTTGTCACACAATGTTCTAGCAGAGAGTTCCTTCACTCATTGCATCAACGTGCAGTACTTTTCCTCTTTCTCCACAGGTGCAGTAATAAAAAGGTATCCTTGCAGGAGAGCAGAGCCCTCCTGGACGTATGACTGCTTAGGTAAGTGTTCGTAATGGTGAGGGTAAACCCATGGAGCAGGTGGGTCTGACCGTGCTTAATTTGTCCATTCTTTCTCTTTTTCTACAGATGCAGTAGCCAAGCCTTGCGATGGGAGTGTGGAAGGAGGCGGGTGCGCGTGGCAAGCAAAGCTGTAAATTCTCTTCTTTCTACCTTGTCTCTGGGACTGTCCCCCGCTACTGGTGTCTCTCAGCTTCCCCTTTCTGTTCCTTGCTTCTTCTTCATGGACTCTGTTTCTTCCTGTCTTCCTTCTTCTGATTTTCTTACTCTTCTTGTTTTTTCTTGGCGAATTCTGCCTCTTCCTTCTCCGGGTTTTCTTTCTTCTGATTTCCTCCAGGCCTTTCGGGCAGGTAAAAAAACAGGACGTTTGCTAGGTGGTTACAGGCAGGCTTGTTGGAATGTCTGGTACATGTTGCTGGACGTGAGGGCCTTAAATAGGCTCTCACCTGTAATCTCGCGAGAGTTGCGTACTGTTGCGAGATCTATCTCCATGATTTCGTATGTCCTCACAGAGACACCCAGAGTTGCCTGACCTTCATTGCCTGACTAGGACTGTGTAGGTTCTTATGCCTGACACCCAGCGTGTGGTGCTCCCTGTGTTCGCTGCTAGCCCCAGGGTAGTCATGACAGTGAGAATGTCACAAGTTTTAGAGGAAATGTAGTGAGCAAAGTCATTAGCTGAAATGGAAGAGGTGTTTTATATTGGCTTGGGAGGTGTAAGCAAAGATTAGCGGGTAGAGACCTGTTCAAATCAGTGGAAGATATCACATACCCTCCTTTTTCCTTAAAGGATACTACCAACGCCCCCACAACCCCCACCCCTGAAACTTGAAGGCATGCTGCTACCCTGGCTCATCCATCTTATGTAGAGTTGGTGTATCTAAGCTACAAATTTCTGCAAGAGAGTATATGCAGACCACAGAGAAGAGGGGGAGTCAGGGAGTAGTGAAGGTCACTTCTTCGGTAGTTCGGTATCCATTCCCTCCGAGTGATCTGAAACCTAATGTGTCATTTAAAACTGTTGTGAATACTTCTTCACACTCTACATACAAATCATTGATATTGTTATTTAAAACTGCTAACAATGTTTCTTCAAACGTACCATACAAATCATCAAGTTTGTCATCCTGTGTTGCTCCGTAACGTCTTAATTCCAAGGCGAGCACGTTGCTGCTGAGCTAACCGCCCGGGACGCTAGAGCCGCGAGAGGTGGCAAACCCGAAGGAAGAAAGTGTGACACAGGCGAGCCTCTGCAGGTTCTCTGCGGGGACAGCGGTACCCGCTATAGCAGACCGAACACAAGGGCATTTGGGCAATGAAACCAAAGGCAATAACGATGAATGAAGCAAATGAAAAGGAACAGTTGCCATCTTTCTTAAAGAAATAGAACAGAACAAACATAAGAAATTGTCAAATTCGTGAGTGTCCATGAGATGCATATCAGAAAGCCCTGCTAGGAGAGTATACCAGTCATTTCAAGCCACAAGTGTTTTGCATATGAGAAGAACTGTTTACTTATAAAGAAATCCCTAGCAGGAGAGTATATAAGGTGTTTCAAGTCACAAGTGTTTTGTACAAGAGGATAAGAGTCTGCATCTAAAGAAAAGCGCTGGCTGGAGAGTATACCAGGCATTGCAAGTCATAAGAGTTTGTGTATGAGGAAAGCAAAAATGTACATGAGAGAATCCCGGCAGGAGAGTACACCGGGTAAGAACAGATTGAACAATCTATAGAATATGCTGCATGAGAAAATCCTGATAAGGATACATTGGGAAAATAGTCAAAGAGTGTAATTGACAAATCAAGGAGTAAGAAGAAACCTGACATGAGAGTACAACCGGTAGTCTATCAAGAACCAGATTGTCAGCCAATCTACTTTGTATATTAAGTTTATTTAGATACAATGGAACTTAAGGAACCAGTATAAAGCTGAGTGAAGAGAAAACCAGGGGAAGGAACCTACCTTCAGGGTTTGTGAACTTTATTCTCATGGCTGCTTTGTGTTAGAGTTACGCATTATTCTTTTTGGAACATTTGTATTATTTCCAAGGCCAAACACATTTACCTATTCACCCTATAGTTGACTTTTAGAATGTGAGGGTCAGAATAGTACTTTGGACAGGACCGTTTGCTTTGGACATCTTGACAAAGGACTGACCCATTCGTTTTGTTTTAGGTAGGAAAAATACCTCTTAGAGCAGGAACAGAGAGGCATTTTCCAAACCCATTTCTGTTTAATAAAGGTCTAGAGCCAAAACCATGAATCTCCTGTGTCCGATTTTCAGTCCTGACTCCTCACATATGGTGGGATCTGGCTCTGTTGACACAAACTGGGGATTCCACATAAGTAGTGAGGTAGATAGCGTAAGCTCTAGCCCCACAGTTGCTACCTCTAGAAAAGAATCAACTAACATCATCTTTTTCACCAGTGGGTCATTTACCTGAGAGACAGAGACCGATCAACCCTATAACCAACTAGACTAAAGGATGGGGGTAACCATTGATCTTTTAGTCCAACTCAAGCTATTCTCCCCATGGGTGAAATCGTGGAGGGGTGTCTTTAACCACCTTTTATGTCCCCAAGATTGTCTGGTGCAGGGGAGAGACAAGGCAATAGTCTCTTTAAACTTAGAGAGAAGCTTCCCCACCAACTTGACCATCTATGTTATACTCACAGAGAAGGAGAATTAAAATGCTACCCCTTCTCTCCTGCAGAAATGAACTGAAATGTGTTTTCTTAAATTTCCCCTCAACTCCCATGAAGATCAGCAAGGGCGATGTAGTGGGAAATCTATTGTATGAGATCTTATGGGAACCACCCACCAAGGAGTTGCATAGAGAAGCTAAATGAGAACACCTAGAGAGCTCATCAAACGAGTGAAACCGCACAAAATGTTCTCTATCCCTTAACAGAGGAAGAGCATTTTAAGCAGATCATGGGTTAGTCATTATGGAAAAGGACAAACCTCCCAATGCTTTAATATCTTTGTAATGTTTCTCCCCCGAGAAATAGAATCTGAGACCAACGAGAATTTCACTCCACACTCCAGGGAGGTGAAACTCCCTGAGTCCAAAGAGGAAAGTCTCAGACACTCTATCCCCTTACTTTCCTTATTAATTCAATTGGGGAACCCATATATAATCTTGAGCCTGAGTTGAGATCCAAAGAGATGGTAGAACCACTGATACTGTTAAAACCCACTAATAGCCCCGAGAACTGGGAAATCCTAAAGACTCCAGTGATATAGAGCCAAACACGGACGCCCTCATAGTAGGAGAAGACAATGAGACACCATCTTCTGGAAGCTCGTCTCCTACTAGAGACAAACCAGATACCTCATGGGAAAAATTTGGATTCTATCTATAGCATTTCCCTTTAGACCAGGAGGAGCAAATCCCATCTACCCCAGAGACTTCACTCAGTGGTTTACAGGGATCAGAGACATCTGATGAACTTAAAGATAGTGGACTAAGTTTGAACCCCATAGAAATAGGGAGTGACTATGGAGTTCTACCGTCTGTTATTCCCCCATCTTCTACCTTGAACCAGCAATTCTTTCTCTCTTGTAAAGAGTATGGTCATCCCCGAAACATTGCCCCCTGAATAGGATTGATCTACCCACCATACTATCATTAAAAGAACCCAGTCAAGATGGGCAAAGTAAGGAAGCAAGGGCTGCACCATCTTATACGAGTATCCTCTGCACCCAATTTAGTGAGATACTAGCAAACTGGAAAAAGAATCCAGAGTAATACCAACCTAAAGGGAGGAAGAATTAGAAGATCCAATACTTTCCTCTATACAGGAAATAAAACTTCCTACTGAGTCCCTGTCACTCTAGAGGGGGAAACTCCTCTGGGCCTGGAACTGGATAGTGGAAGCAAAGGCTGTCCTATACAGGCAGAATTACTTCCCCGGGGATGGAAAAAGATGGGAAAAGAAAGAGTAGGCTCTGTTTATGGCCATGTAGAGAACCACCCACAGCCCCAACTCCCTGTAACCATCTTGGTAAAAGAAGTTTATTTGACAGTGTCAGTAATCTCCAACCTGCCAGCCCAAATGGATATAGGGAGTAGTTTACCCGAGTTTGACCAATGGGTCTCGCATGTGTCCCAAATAAGAATACAAGCTCACCAGGAGGAACCTTCTGATATGAAGATCTTAGGAAATAATACGTTCACCCTTCCTTATTCCCCTTTTAACTCTTGGGACGAAGAAGGATTTTTACCTGAAAGCTCTAGATGGAAATGGGATACAACACAAAAAGGAGAGATCCTTGTTTCAGGGGTGGGTGTGGCCCGAGTCATGCTCTAGTCGAAGACGCTTGGGCGGGAAACCCTGTCTTTAGGGAAAGGGTATGTGATGAATCAAATGATGTATTCACTCCTTTCCCTGGGGTGACCTTCCCTTATGTGGCCAGGGGACGGCAGTCGCTACCTGATCCTGATGGCGGCTATATGAGGGAGGACAACCTGCCGGGAGTTGACTCTCAGGGAGACCCCATGATATCAGTGGAGAAAATCGCATACCCTCCTTTTTCCTTAACGGATACTTCCACCCCCACGCCCCAGGCCTTGAATGCATGCTGCTACCCTCACTCCTCCCTTCTATGTAGAGTTGGTGTATCTAAGCTCCAAATTCCCACAAGGGACGATATGTGGACTGCTGAGAGATGATACGTGGACCACTGAGAAGAGGGGGAGACAGGAGTAGTGAAGGTCACTCCTCCGGAAATTTGGTATCTATTCCCTCTCGGTGTTTTGAAACCTTCACACTACATGGCAATCATCAAAATTGTCTTTTAAAACGGCAAAAAAGGTTTAATCAAACTTACCATACAAATCATCAGATTCAACATGCAACAATAGTGATAATACTTCTTTAGACTCTGCCTACAAGTTGCTGCAAACTGACTTTCCTTTTTCTAATGAAAGAAATACTGCCACGGGAAAGATGAGCTGAGTAATGAAGATCAGTAATGACCGGGAACGCAAGCAGTGCTCTTCTTGTTACAAGCGCATATCAGCTGGTGGGACATTTGAACTGGGAAACCAACTGACACAAGAGAGCTGGCTGGAGCAGTTGAGTCCTCTCTGTACTGACCGAAGGACTGCTGGTTGAGTACAAGGTCCGAGGAGCCAACGGCTCATGGGAGAAATCAAAGAAGGCACATTGTAGAGGTCGGCAAGCCGCACAATTGTCAGAGGAGGAAGGACGACCTCCTGATGCATAGTGGTAGCAAAAAGTCTCCTCTGTACCGCCGCAAGCCCATGGGTGAGCGGAAAAGGAGAGCAAGAGCCACAAGAGAGACGAGAAACACAAGGCAGAAGCAGCAGACCTGAAGGAAGAAAGCGGGACGCCAGCAAGCCGCTGTAGGTTCATCATAGGGAGAGCAGTACCTGCTACAGCAGACCAGCAAGTCCACGTGAGGGAGAAGGGAACACTGGGGCATTTCGGCAATGGAACCAAAAGTAAATAACGACGAATGACGCAAATGAGATGGAACGAAAGTTGCCATATTTCTTAAAGAAACAGACCAGAATAAAATAAGAGATTGTCATATTTGTAAGTGTGTGCAAGATGCATATAAGAAAGCCCTGGCAGGAGATTATACCAGGCATTACAAGTTATAAGAGTTTATGTATGAGGAAAGCAAATATTTACATGAGAGAATCCCAGGGGGAGAGTACACTGGGTAAGAACAGATTGAACTATCTATAGAATATGCTGCATCAGAAAACTCATTACAAAGGTGTGTGGGAGCACTTACATAACCTGTTCTATGGAATTTCGTCCACTCAGGAGGGTCTACAACCACTTTTTAGCTTACTGCACCCTTCACAGAGAACTTAATACATTGGGCCTCATTACGAATGTGGCAGTAAGGCAACAATGGCGCCGGTATCGCTACCGGCACTGTTGCTACCGCACCGCCATACTACAAGTCCTGCTCGCGGGTGCCCATCTGCCTGCCAGGTCTGACCTGGCGCGTGGACTGGCACCCGCGAGCAGCACATGATGGTAGCACCGGTACTGTTATTAACGGTACAGGTGCTACCGCCCTCCCTATTCCCATTGAGCCCTATGGGGCTCAATGGGGAGTCCTTTATTACCGGCACCAGCGAATGGGCAATTACCGGGTCCGCCAAACTCGGCATGACCCAGTAAATACCCATTCGGCGGCACTGCTACAGACAGCCTCGTAATGAGGCCCACTGTATATTAAGTTTATTTTGATCCACTGGAACTTAGGGGAACAGTATAAAGCTTTGTGAAGAGAAAACCAGACAAAGGGAACTACCCTCTGTATTTGTGAACTTTATTTGCATCACACTTTTGTGTTCCTCTCGATTTTGGAACATTTTTATACTTTCCAAGGCCAAAGACATGTCCCCTTTCACCTTATAGTTGATTTTTAGAATGCGAGGGTAAGAATAGTACTTTGGATACCTTGACAAAGGACCAACCAATTTGTTTTGTGTTAGGTAAATGTGTTTTAAGTTCATTACTGGTGAATCTGCTTTTTTTACTTATGTTCTTTCTGATATGTAGTGCTTTGCTATTTTTTGCTTTGTTATGGTTTTTTGTAAACCAAACAATAAAAAAAATCGTTTTGGGGTTTTAGTACCTGCATGTCCACGGGAGAGGAGACAGCTCGTTCTCACAGCAGTCCTTAAGTGTGTGGTTTCAGAAGTGGAGAGAATGACCTGCTTGTAACATTAAAGCTTCACCAGAGGCGTCTTTTTAGAATGTGTAAAGAATTTAAATGCCGCCCCACATGTAAGTTCTAACCTCCGCCATAGTCTCTGAAGTTAGCCCCTCTCCCAAAATTTGAACAGTGCCCCACCACCAAGCGAAATGTTAGCCTAGTTGCACTCCCGTTTTGGTGCTTCCCTCATACTAGAGAAAAAAAGAAATGTAGTGCCTTAAATTGGCATATTTCTTTGTATAAAAGTGCTTATAAATGTGAATGAAATGAAAACTTTAAAAAACGTTTTTTTCATGTGGGGGTCAGGCGGGCTGCAGTTGGAGGAAGGTAAAATGAAGATTTCACTTTGGCATGTCTCTGAGCTGGAAACTCCTCCTTCTTCCCAGGGCTGGAATTTGGAACAGGGCCATGTCGGGGAAAGTACCTTTTTCGATTTTGGCAAGGAGGAGCCAAGTACCCGTTAGCTCTGTGCCTTTCATTTTCAACTTTCAACCAGAACGGACTCTAGAAAGCTTTGCTCTTCGATTGAATGTAAGAATTTTACGACAGCAGCCATAGTGGAAACGCAAGCGAATTTAACGGCGAACGTGATTCTGAGGCAGTGACCCGCGTCGGCCGTTTGGAGTTACAAACCGTGTAAACCCAGCAAGATTCGAGACAGCGGTTTAAAGGAGCCTGCAAACCAGTGTTGCCAACCTAGCGACTTTCTCGCTATATTTAGCGAGAAAGTACGCCCCCCTAGCGACTTTTTTTATAAAAAAGCGGCTAGCGAGAAATCTAGCTACTTTTTTCAATTGGTTTGGAGACTTGCTCATTTATGCAAGTTTCCAAACCAATTGAAAAAAGTGCTGTAATTCGCCCGTTTTCTAACGGGAGTAATGTAAAAACACACAAATAACTTAAAAGGGAGGTGTTAAAAGGGGAGGGGGCCACAGTAAAACACACTTATAACTTAAAAGGGAGGTGTTAAAAGGGGAGGGGGCCACAGTAAAAGCCATAAATCGCAGGGGGAAAGAGGAGGTAATTATGCAAATTGGGCAGTGACGTCATCTAGCTACTTCTGGCGACTTCTAGGGGAGCCAATAGCTACTTTCTTCACTGAGGAGTTGGCAACACTGCTGCAAACGCTGCACAGGATGGACGGGGTGAAGCTGTACAACACCCCCAAGCCGTTCGACATGTCCCAGGCCTGGAACATGGGACCCAGGTGGCGGAAGTGGCTGAGAAACTTCGAGAACCTCATGTGCCACGTGAAAGCAACCGACGAAATGCGTCACAGGCTCCTGCAACAATACGTGGGCCCTCAAGTACAACATGTCATCGACGCCTTTAGGCAGGAACAGAAAGGAGACATCACGGAGCTGAAGCGAGCGCTCAACGCATTTTTCGAACCTATGAAAGACCTGGACTGCCTGAGGCACCGCTTCCATTCGGCGAGGCAGCGCCCGGGCGAACCCATGGAGTCCTTTCTCCTGCGCCTGAAACTGCTGGCCACGGACTGCGATTTCCATAAATACTCGACGGAAGAAGCAATCCAGTCACAGGTGATCCTGGGCTGCGCATCCCCCGCCATCCGGGATTTGCTTTTGCGGAAGAAGAAAACACTGGAGGACCTTGTGCAGGATGAGAGGATGGATGCACTCCTAGACACCGCAGAGGAGGAGAGGGGCGACCCGCTAATGCCACAGAACACAAAAGATGGCGTCGAGCAAGTGCACCAGTCCGAAGAAAACGAAAAGAAACAACCGCAGCTCTCGCGGAAAAACAAAATGCCGGAAGTCGTTCCGCGGGCTGAAGGGCCCCCAGAAACCCCTGGAGGCGAGAAGCCAAAACCCAGTGAGCAAGAGCGCCAAGAAACGAAACCGCGGCGCTCCCGCCCCGCAAAAAACGTGAGGCACAATTGTGACAGGTGCGGAGGGCGCTGCGCCCACAAGGGGGAATGCCCCGCCATGGGACACACCTGTCGCAGGTGCGGAAAGGAAAACCACTATCAGTCAGTGTGCAGGGGAAAGGCCCAAACTAACGCCAGCAGAGAGGGCGGGAGAGAAACGCAGCGAAATACGGACAACAAAACGGCCGCAGGAAAGATCGAGCGGTCCAGATCTCCGTCCCCCTCCGTGGGACATATAGGCGGCGTGCAAGCAGTCAGCAATGACCCCAATGTGCATCTCATTCCGGGCTTGCGGGATATAGTGGGAATCGGAAATGCACACATCGATTGCATCATCAGCACCGGATCAACAGTGAACGTCCTAGATATGCGAACTTACAAAACTCTAAGCCCCACCCCGGCCCTGCGAAGCACCAGGATTCAGATGTACGACCGCATGGGGGGCCCGCCGCTACCCAGCAGCGGAAAATTCCAGGCTACGATCACATCCAGAGGCAGGGTGACCACCGCAACCATTTACGTGATGCCTGCCCTGTACACCAGAGGGCCCTTAATAGGGTGGAGCACAATAAGAGAGCTGGAGATGAGGCGGTCAGTGTGGCTGGGGTGAAACTAACGAGCGGGCGAGCAATGCAAAAGTCGCCCAAAGAAGCCGACAAACCAAAAGAGACTCAAAATAATGCCGCAATGCCGACATTTAGGGCCCGATTCATGTTTTTTTTCAAGGAGCAAAGTGACATTGCACTGCATAAATATTCTTTGCACAGTTCCATGAATCAGGGTTTGTGTCAGTAGTGCAAAGTCATGTTTCAGCAGAGCAATGTCACTTTGCAAGTTTGCACCGTGCAAAAAATTCCATGAATCTGGCCCTTACTAAAGATGGAATGCGCATGTCGCTCTTACAGTCTGCTCCGCGCCTTTAAAAGGGCGGGATGTGATGCGCAGCGCAGACTGTGCAAACCATAAATGTGCATAATGGCAAGGCGCAATTCCAGGCGGCAATGGGTCGAGGCCGCAGAACGTGCTGAACTGTGGCCCTGGCATGTCCCCATTGACATTGAAAGCGATCAGTTTCATGGCCTGGGATGTAAAACCTAAAAACTGCACCGCCGCCATCCATTCGAAGAGCCTGTTTGTTAATTCCGTTTTGGGGCAGATTTACAAAAGCGTTTTTGAATGGGAAATTCCCATGCCGTCCCTATTTCACCGTTTCCTAAGAAAAGGTTGATATGATGTTTCCTGTGCCTTCGTATCTGCACGCACCATGTACACGATGGCACAGGAACTGGGGAACAATCAAGTGGGCCTGAAGCTAATGCAGTTAGGGCTGGGCCACAACAGTGCCATTAACATATGTAAATGCCCACACAGCTGTCTTTTTACCAAATTACCACAGAAAATCACCCTACAGTAAATAGAGAAAAGTCATCAAGGCGCACACAAGAGGGGGCGCCTTTAGCGCTGTGTACAGAGGCACAAGAAGGCACTGCCTTGCCGTGTTTCTCAATTTCCCAAATGCCGCACTGTAAGCGCTGCCTCACATAGAGAGCATTTTTCTTGTGAAACAGCGCGCAGTTTACTAAATCGTCTGCATTTAGCACTGATGAGACTGTCATTGGTTCACACAAAATACAAGATCCTGAATCTGAAAAATAACAGTGGGAAAGGCACTTTTAATACCTCCCGGGTCACGTCTCTGGCCGAGCCTCGCAGTGGTCAAATCTGACCGAACAAGCAAGTAAGAAAGCGGTGCCAGGGGGTCTCATTATCCGCATGGCAGGCGTTTCTAGTGGAAACATGCCCCTGCTTGCTTTCAGCCACTCGTGTTGACTGTACATCTCTCACATTAGTCTCCGTTTTGGAGTCCCAGAAGACCCATTGGGGTTTTGGAGCATTTATCGCAGGGTGGATCAACTGGCTGCGGTAAATCCTACATTTATTAGAGAGACATGTTTTAAAGGTTTTTTAACCAACTCGCCTCGCCCCATAACATGTCAATGTGGTAAAACTGGCGGTAATTCCCGCCACTGTACCGCACCGAGCATCCGTTTATGTCATGCCCCTGCTTAAAACTTACCTGCCGCTTATTTTTGGAGATTTCTTGATTCTTTGCAACACATCTGCAGTAACATCACTAATGGATGTCCAACTTCACTGAGCATTGCAATAATGCATTTTGTAATTGATATTTTAGAATTGAAATAAGCTAAATGTACATATAATTGCATTATTAACCGGAAAATGCTTTTATGGGAAACATTTTGTTGATTTTTTTTATAGAATAGAGATGTGTGTATTGGAAACTTTGTTCTATCTTTGTATATAGCGTTTTGAAATCTCATCTTTTTCTGTGAAAGGTTCATTTAGACCACAACCCAAATAAATAAAAAAGGTTAGGCTAAGGGGTCAGATCCCTTACGCTGCACATTCCATGTAGCCAACGTTACACTGTGCCGAGTAAATGACAACGGAAGAGTCACGCTTATTTCAGCTTTTATACAGCACTGGGTTCTGATGTCACTGTTGTCAGAATTTTTGCAAAGTGGATCGATGGTCAGAGCCGTAAGATCGTTCGCCCAGGATCACACACTTCTGGTAATGTAGGGGCCTTTCTGGGGGTCTCCTAGTCCCAAGAGTCAGATAAGAGGTGAGCGCTGAGCGGAGGTTGTGGGGGTCCAGCATTGGGGCAAGAGGGAAGAGGGGGCCCATTGCCGAAAAAGTAAAGAAAATGCTTGGGTAAGGGACACTGCAGAAAAGAATACTCGCCCAAAGCAGACAAACACCGGCATGTTTTTGCATTGCTACAGCTGGTGCAGAGAAAACACAAGTTCAACACATTGCCTGATTCATGGAAGTGTTTTATAATGGCACACTCCCATAGGGAAACGTTCCATGAATCAGGCCCATTATGTTTTAAAACATACTTTGAAAGTTAAAAGGCAACGTGAAAATAAAACTATATGACTTTAAAAGCAGCAGCCTGGGGTCATGCACCTGCCGTCGCACTACGGATGCCCTTTGGGGGCATACAGCCAAGTAAATGGAGGCGCTTTGCACTACAACCACCAGCTCTGTTCTTGCTTGAAAATGGGACCCAGAGTAGACCCACCTTGGACTGATTGTTGTGGGTCCGTCGGATCTGAGACTTGGTCCAATTAGAGCCCAACCTGCACCTAGTCTAACTGCAGGAAGGAGAGGGATAGGCGTGACAGGCCTGTAGGATGATGTGGGCAACAACACACAATTTTACAGAAGGGGGCGAGTCCTCCTGGAAAAGCACAGGGAAAGTCTGAGGGCTGGAGGCTAAGTGGTACCTGAACCTGGAGGAGGGTTTGGGCAACTAAGGTTTTCTGGTAGAGGGGGGTCTGGGGCTGGCAAGAAGAGAGCAGGGTTTTTGTGGAAGCAGGGGGGTGGGTCCTCTAAAAAGGGCAGATGGTCTGAGGTCTGCACGAAGGAAGGGGGTGCTGTGAAGATGGGAGGAGAGGCTGGAAGGGAGGCTGGGCTAAGACAGTGGTGCCAGGTCGCAATAAGTATCCCTGCTAAATCAGCAGACTTCAATACCACACCGTGGAAAAACAAGCTAAAAACAAAAAGTCGTGCACTTTCCTTGAGAGCAAATGCACAAGGCATTATTGTTAAAGCTACAAAAAAACAAAGCAATTCCTGCATGTACACAAAAGGAACAATATGCCACACAATTTATTTTCAATACAGAAAGTTTTGTTTTCTTTTAAATGTAGTGCACGCTTCGCTTTTAATAATGGCAACACTCTTTATTAACTATGCACTATCACCCCTTCTTTCCACACCTTATTGCCAAATAAATTCTTACTATTAAAGATAACCACGTGTTTGTTCCTTTTATGTCTCCAAGCTCTGTGCCCACCCCTGCTCTTCATCTGGTTCTTCTGATCTGCCAGCCGGCTCTTGCCATTTCCAGAAGTCTTATTGGCAGGAAGCTTTTTAGCAGCTTCTGAGAATTGGGCTTTTCGAGAAGTCCCATGGAAGCGGAACACGCGCGAAAGAAGTCAATCAAAAATGCCACAATTCACTTCGCCCACTGGGCCTCTTCCGAGTTTGGTGGTATTCCCGCTGTATTTCTGCAGATATGCCACCCAGCTCTGCTAGGGCCGAAACGCAACAGCCATACCTATGTCGCTCCCTTTGGTGATTTTCTAGGGCAGCCCTATCCTAACACTCCCCAGGATGGTCAATGTGGCTGACTAGGAAAAGTGCTGATCTCGGGTGCTCTGGTTCAGTCTCACCATCAGAAGCTCCCTTTCACTCCTCTCCCTGATCTTACCACCTCCTTCCTGCCACAGTCTCCTCTCCCTTCTTACTCCCTCTATGATGTAAACTAAGCCTCCTTTGCCAATCAAGAACACCATAAAATAAGTAGTTTACATGTAGGTTTATTCTCTTAATTATTAAGTAGAGAAAGCCCTAGGACAACCATCTAGCCCATCAGCTTAGGTCCAACTGACACCAGTAGAACCCAAAACATACATCAACATTCCACCAAGAGTCCCAGTGACATCATCACACCAACACCACCTAGAATGTTGGTGACATCACCACCATCACAACACTCATAGCCATAATCAATCACAGCACAGATTATGACACTCTATCTCACCTTTCTCCTCCATCTCTCCTTACCTGTCCCTAACCCCTTTCATCTCCTACCACAGCTCTTGCTGCACTCCCCTGCTCATCTCTCTATCTACACCCCGCGCCCCATCTCCCACTACACCCATCTTCTCTAACCGTATGACATACTCTCTGCCTATCTCTTAACACTACTTTCGCCCCCCACTCCCAGCTTTACTCTGCCCTCACCTATACTCCCACTACTGCCTTTTGTTTCTGAGTGATGTTTGTGCATCACATGTGCCACCGTCCCGTTTTGGGCAGTCTCACATGCGATCAGGCCCGACTGAAGATGTGTGGGGGCCCATTTCAACATAATGGTTGGGGGGCCCCTCCTTGGAGCCGAAAATAGTGTGAGGCACCTTTGGGATGCATACATTATAACAGAGACAAAGAAATACACCCAGTGGTTAATAGCCGCTGATTATCACGAGATTGCCAGCCAGCAGGGAGCTGAAACACTAAATACCCACTGATTACCACCTTGGTTCCTTTTAACGCTGGTAACACCTCATCAGTCTCTTGCTGTCAGATTTATCAGCGATCATATTAACTCACGGGTGCATCTCTGTTTTAAATGTGTGCTTGGCAGTGCTTGTGTTAAAAGCGTCATTGGCTGGAGCCTTTCTGGTTGCCACTTCCAAGTGATGGCCTGAAGGACTCCAGCAAATTAAGCTTGTAAGTGAGCACTGCAAAGCGCACGTGACGACCTTAAAGTCTCCAGCAAATAAAGTAATCTATTGCTGTATCATAAACATGCAGATTGGCAAAAAGGGAGCAGTTGCAGCGGAATCCTGAGGCTCAAGTCCCCTTTCTTTTGAGAAGGTTGAAAGGCCCTGGCCCTACATATGATGCTCCGTTTTGTTTTTTTGTTTTTCAGCTTTTTAACATTTGTAGATATACATTCAATATAGCTTGTTCTAATGCCCCTGAATACAGTCTTTTTTCCTCATTTAGTGCATTTTACAAACATTATTTGAACTTCTTCAGACTTCACCTCACAGGTGACGCAGAGAGAAAAGTGTGTTTTTCTCGGTGAAGGGAATACTGAGAGTGCTGAAAATTCATTTGGGAGCTCACTAGTGACATGTTCTTGTAACCATCTAATTTAAATTCAGGAAACGTAATACATTTTTTAGGCTCCAAGGGGGATGAACTCAAAATGTGACCCAACACGGCATCGAACCAAAGTAACCCTAGGACAGAAAAACTGAAAACAAATTAGACAAGCACTGGCAAAGACTAGCAAATACAACATTTTGTGCTTCTGTATAAGTGTTAGGCATTTGCCAGGCACTGCTATTAGATGCCCAGGTAGCCACACCATTTTGCAGCTGCTACCAACAATGGCCAGTTAATACCACTAAAGCAGTGCCTGAGCTTTGGCAGAGAGCAGTACTAGAGGTAGGAAGTGAAGTGTTATGAACTGCCCAGCAGCCTGTCTTTCATAAGCATGCTTTTCACCTTCCTGCAGCAGCAACACACCCTTTAGTCCAAGGGATGGCACAACATGCTCTGTGAGGCACTTTAAGCAATCGCCACTTTTTTCTTGAGTATCAAACCTGATTCATTCCTTTATCGACCAGATCCTCGTGTTGCAGACAAGGTGAATCGCGTCTATAGGGGGGAGGGAGGATAGGGGTAGGCTCGGACAGTGGCAATGGGAGTAAGTTGAAGGGCACCTGCGCGCAAAAGACCAGTTATAGGATCACATTGCCAGGTTGGTACACCTTGCAAGGCCCTTTCATGTGCTGCTTTGCAGCGACTTCCACGCCTTGCTATGCCATCTTATGATTTGCTATATGAGGTTTCATGGTGGTCGGCGCCCATCAATGTGACTACTGTTTGCACCACACTCGCAGTCTATGTTCCAACACATTCCCAATGAGCCACGCACACATGACTAGCATCCTTCCCAGCACAGAGCACTCCAACTAACGTACATATCATGGTCAATGCCAGTGCACCCACCCTAGCGCCACTGGCACTCGAAGTTCCTCTCCAGACAAATGCCTCCAGGATCGACCCACCAACTTGAAATTATCCCAGTCCAGAGTTGACAAGTATTGCCTGCACGCACCAACCCAACAGCAGAGCCACCCTCTTGGAGCTGCAAGAGCACCCGGATTCCATGCAAACGGCAGCCGGGTGCAGTATAAACAACAAAATCCTCACAGAACCTTCAACAGCGTCCACAGTGATGTGGCACAACAGCAGTATAAACTCCCAAGAAGGATCTGTGCACAAATCTATACCAATATGATAGATTATTTATAACGTGCTTAATACACAGCGGCCCCGGAGCACGTTACCGTTGAGCAATCCTCCCAAAGGCTACTATGCAGCAAAGCGAGTCTACAAATAGGCACAAAACAGTGCTGCCGAATTTGGACCAGGGCTGTCACAGTGAGGCCGGGGCAAAAAATTTGGTGAGGCCCCTTCATTTTTTGCACTTGGCCAGTGGCACCGTAAACAAGTGTGCATGTGTGCAAGTGCTATGCTGGCTATCGGGCTTTGCGCTCTCCTTGCTAATTAAAGGCAGTGACTGTTGGGGTTGATCACCCCATGAGCACAAAGATAGCATCACAGATGGCATCAGCAATGACATCATAGCTGACATAATGGATGATATCAATGGGGGCTTCGGAGTTAAGGTTGTCAACACTTCCCAATTAATAGATTCTGTAGCATTACATTGGTTCTCCTTTTCTCCTGTCTTGCTGAGTCTTCCGCAGTAAGGGAAATCATTGGGGTTTTTGTGCCTGCATGTTCTTGACAATGAAGAGCGATTCTTCCTGTATGTTGTTCTGAGGTAGATCTTCACAAGGCACTGGAAACTCCCGACTGTTTAGAGATTGGGAATCACATTGTGTTCCCCAGTCTCCTGCCCAAAGGGGAAGGCGGGTCACAAAGGGACTCTCCCCATACCAACCCTGGGTCCAGATTTAAACTGCAGGTGGTACCAGCTCCTGGCCCCTTGTTAACTAAACTGGAAGGCTCCTCCTGTCATACAACATTAACGGATGAGAGTTAATGCTCTGATTACTTACCAGTAATCTTCATTACTCCTAGTCCTACTCTTCCTCGTCCCAGTACTTCATGAGGCCCCTGCCTCCGACACAGGACCTTCTTCTATTTCTTTAAATTCCTATAACTCCTCCCCCACATCCACGTCACTCAGTTTCATATTACCAAGCCAGAGCATGGGACCTTCCCCGCAGGGAGGTTGAGGAGGGTCGTCAGTACTGTGACGAGGAAGAGTAGGACTAGGAGTAATGAAGATTGCTGGTAAGTAATCAGAGCATTACCTCCACGTCCACTCTTCCTCGTCCCAGTACTTACTTCATGAGGTATACCAAAGCAGTAACAGGGAAAAGGTCCCAATGAGAAACAGAGCTAAAAACAGTGCAGCAAACACACCCACAATAACTCTTAATTCACATCCCCACAGATAAAACTCCAACCACGAAGGAACCAACCCCCCGAGTGGGAGAAACTCAACCCATAGCGGTTGATGGAAATCCCTAGAACAGCCAAGGCGGCAGCCATACAAATCTCTTACAGAGAAAAACCCTCCTTGCATCAGCCCAGGAAGCCGCCAAACCCCTGGCAGACCGCCCCTGATCGTGCGCAGGCACAGGCAGGCCAAAAGCCATATAGGCACTGGGATCACAACCCGGAACCATCGGAAAATGGAAACCACAGATGCGTTTTGCCCAGCCCCAGCCGGACCACAAGCAATCAGAAGACTATCAGATTGGTGGGAAAAAGCGAACCTAGCCAAATACTCCAACACGTCCCGCCGGACATAATGTTAAGCCAAGCCACCTCCTCATGCATTCTCGGATCATGAAAGAAGTCAGGGAGAACCAGATCCTGAGAGGTATGAAAACCGAGATACAACTTAAGGGAGGAACTTCGGACCACACCTCAGCAGCACCGAGTCTGGCAGCACCCTCAGGAAAGGAGGGTGACATAAGAGAGCCCCAATCTCCCCAAGCCTACGGGCAGAAGCGAAGGCAATAAGAAAAGCAGATTTCAGTGTAAGATGTTTGATATCATTCTCGGAAAATGGCTCAAAAGGAGGCCCTTGAAGGAACCGTAATACAAGAGGGAGATCCCAAGGGGGAAGCCCTTTATCAGAACACCTTCAGAGTGGAGGGTCTAAGAGCATCCATTATGTACTCAACTACAGGATCTGAGAACCCCTGAGATATCAACCTAGACTGAGCAATAGCCACACTGCCCATTGCATCCAGTGGAATTCCAACCGCAGATCCCCTTGAAGGGGACACGGCCACCTCGGAATCAGCCAAGGTTCCTAGGACCGAAGCTCCAACAGAGAGGGGAGCCAACTTCGGCGGGACCAGAACTGAGATAACAACAACACAGTCACCTTGGACACTCTGATGCGCCAAAGCACCCGGGGCAGAAGGGGAATAGGTGGAAAGGCATAAAGGAAAACCACTGTACAGAGGGCGTCCATTCCCCAATCCCCCCGGCCTGAAACCGAGAGCAGAAGAGGCGAACTTCTGCTGAGGCCGGGGATGCAAACAGGTGTAGAACCAGGGACCCTAATCTGACACAGGTCACTGCAAAGACCTGGGCCGACAGGACCAGTTCTGCAAAGGAGGGAAACCGGCGTCTGAGAAGATCCGCTTGAACATTGTCCACCCTTCTGATACGTGAGGCCACCAGAGACACCAGATGAGATTTCTCCCAGGTGCCTATCAGCGCTGCCAGAGCATTCAAGGAACAGCCGGAACTCCTTTTGCAGTTGACATATGCCAAGGCCGTCGTATTGTCCAATCGGATCAAAACCGCCGACCGTCCAGCAACTCCTTGTTAGTACACCAGAGCTTGGACAATGGCACAACTCTTGCCAATTGGATGATCGCCGGCTCTCCCCAGATCTCACAACCCTTGAGCTGAGAGGACCCCCAATGTAGACCCTTTCTGCTGGCGTTGGTAGTAAGAGAGGCCACAGGAGGATGGACCATGCACACCTCAGCCTGTAGACCTGAAACCCCCCGCCACCACAGCAGGGAGACTCGCAGCGCTGGGGACACCGAAAACACAACTACGAAAGCCGAGACGTCGGAAACCAGTGGGAGAGAGTATAAGACACCAGGGGACATAACCGAAGACGGGCTCAAGGAACCGAAAAAATGCAAGACGCCACGTGCCCCGTAACTTCAGCAACAGGCGAGCCAAGACACACTGCCTTCTGAGAACCCAGACCAGCCAGCAAGCACCCCCCCTGCACAACATCCAGAGTACACTCTCCCCAGACGTCCGGACAAGCAGTGCAGGGTCTTGAGACCCATAAGTAGTTGACACATCCTAGAAGGCATAGGGACCAGGAACACCCGCAAGTAGAAAACTTGACCCTGAACAGGGAGAGGAACGGGCAAGACGGTAACCCACAACAATCCTTCCTAGAGAACGGATCCCATGGCCAACTACTTGGACCGTGAGCTGGGTACCAAAGTCCTAACCATGCAAACCTGGACAGGAGGAGACAGGAACTGCAACCGATACCCCCCTCCGGAAGGAGCCCATTACCCAGGAAGCCGAACCCCACCGGTCCCATACACCTCAGAGAAGATAGAGACGAGGAGCCAGGGAAAACCGCCAGTCACTGCACTTGCACCAGAGGAAAATCACAGGACGTTGAAGCATGCCTGCGCCACAATATAACAGTATGCTTGTCAGCCCACAAAAAGATCTGACTTATCAAAAGGAAGATACAGGACAGCCCAGAAGTCCAGCAGACCAGGGCCCCCCCAGCCGACAGAGGAGCCGCCAGGCTGGCGTCAAAAGGGCAGAGTACTGTCACAAAGCAGGGCAAAGCAATCCATCCCGGATAGCAGACATCAAAGGCAACCCCCCACCTGGGGTATTCCTACACTGGAAAAACCCACTGAAGTGACATCCCCCTCCACCGGCACCAGGGGCTCTGAGAACCCCTCTATGCACAGACATGTGCCACCATGTGCCATATCACTTCCCACAAGTCTGAGAGGAGGCGTGAAAGCAACACGTCAGCACCGGAGGACCTAGGCCCTAAAAGAAGAGACACTGGGAACCCTCTGAATGGCCATTACTTCCATGACGCATTTTCTATAATTCCATGCCGGACAAGGGAAAAGAAAATCATCTCCTTTGACCTTCCCTCGTACAGTTCAGAGGAAGAGGACAGGACAAGGAGTCTGCGTCCATAGCTAGCACAGACCCAAACACCACTAACTCGCCACATGACTGAGAGGTGGCTTGAGCCCTGTATCCAGTAGCTGGTAGCCCCAAGCTCTAAATCGTTCCAATGCGTCGGTCTAGGAAGGATGAAATGCTGAGTCAGCACCGCAGAGACTCAAACCCAAAGTGTAGACTATGCCAGGCCGGTACTCTTCAGGCCGCTTGCAGACACGTCCAAATCTGCGCCGTTTTCACAGGCTGCACGCAAAGAATGCAGCCAACATCCGGTGCATCCTTGGCTGCGTGTGTCTGAGTTGCGGGTAGTATGTGACATGCCTGTGACAGAACAGAGCCCCAGCACTTTCAAAGACTCTCTGCCACTGTCACCCCACGACAAGAAGCAGAGAGGCCTCACAACAAAAAGGGAAGGCTAGGCCATACTGCCAAGTGCTTGCCATTATTTCCAATAAAGATGTGTATACAGAGCACGAGGAAACGGCATGTTGAAGGAGTCAAGATGGCCATACCAGCAGGAGAGGGGAAAAATATCAAGCACAGTCCTCCCCTCTCCTTACCTTCCCCCAGAGAATGCAGCTAACATCCGGTGCATCCTGTGCTGTGTGTGTCTGAGGAGTGGGTGGTATGTGACATGCCTGCGACAGAACAGAGCCTCCGCACTTTCAAAGACTCTCTGCCACTGTCACCCCACGACAAGAAGCAGAGAGGCCACACAACAAAAGGGAAGGCTAGCCCATACTGCGAAGTGCTTGCCATCATTTCCAATAAAGATGTGTACACAGAGCACGAGAAAAAGGCCTGTCGAATCAAGATGGCCAAAACAGGAGGAGAGGGGAAAAACATCAAGCCCAGTCCTCCCCTCTCCTTACCTTCCCCCGGGCCATGCAGGACCCGGGACACAATGCTCACGCTGCGGTCCGGAGCCCAGCAAAGAACCGAGCGGGGCAATCCCGCTCAACTGTGACCCCAAGCCCTGCAGGTGGCCCAGGAGCAGCGCCGCACCTGAGGGAGCCGAGGGCCCCGCCACACAGCCCCCCCCCAGGGGGCCAGCAATCGGTGCTCCCCAGTGCCCCGCACCGGGAAGAAAAAGTCCAACCTGCCGGAGGCAGGAAAAATTAAACTGAGTGATGTGGATGTGGGGGAGGAGTTATAGGAATTTAAAGAAATAGAAGAAGGTCCTGTGTCGGAGGCAGGGGCCTCATGAAGTAAGTACTGGGACGAGGAAGAGTGGACGTGGAGGTAATTTTCCACACCCCTCAGTAACAGGTCATAGGGTTGTGACTGAAAATCCCATCACAGGCCACAGTAGATTGTTGAAGACCTCTGACGCCACGCATTGTGATTAGCACAATTACGTCTGTGTTCGGGTGTGGAGGGAGAGCGCTAAACCTTAGAATGGGGACCTCTGTACCTGAAGGATCTCTTAAAAATGCTCACCAAAACTAGTGCTTTGTGGTACTTATTTTCCTGTGCAAACATTTACACAGAAGTTGAAAGAAAAGGTGGGGCGTTGCGTGATGGGCATGGGAGGAGGCGAAAGATATAGCAACCATTTTTTTATAGAGCAGACACTATATTCTTTTAAATGTGCCGCAATACAATAAATCAAACTTTGCGAGCCAATGGGGCAAGTGAGCAAAGCCCTAAGTATTTTTTGTAAATGCTCCCGAATCCACATTTTGCCAAGAGCAGAGACAAAGGGCTATTGCTTTTCAGATAAACTTACTTGTCACCAAGTGCCCAAGTCGGCTTCACTCACGTTTGCCAGAACCACACTGCACCAGGACATCTCTCATGGAGATCAACCCCACTACCCTCGCCCCCCACCAATCGCATCAGAGAGAGCCAACCACTATACTCTTTGAAGATCCCCCCAGCAAAAGCCATTAAGGACCCTGCAAGCCTTACAACAGCCAGCAACGTCCTGCCAAAAGTCACACATACCAACACAGAATGGCCTAAACTGTGCAGACAAAGGTCGCCAACATCCAAGCAATATGCATATGCGTAGCGTTTCATATACACCAGCAAGCCGGGACTAAAACCTGTCCATTTGGGCCCAGATGTCAGGTTGGCATGGCTGTGGTCTTTCTTTAACTGAAAGGGCTGACATGTTCAAAACAGTGGCTAAACGCAACTATGTTCCCCTTGCCACCGCCACACTTCTACTTATCTTTCCCCCAACCTCTAGTTGGCGGCCCCAAGTCCCCCCCCCCCCAGGCCAATCTTCACACCCAGTGGCCATGTCTCGTGTGCCCTGGGGCAGAGGCGCAAAATAGCTGAAAATAGCCAAACACATGCGAAAATGAAACATGCATGTAGAAACTGACCTTTCACACCCTATTCAGGAAACATATACCCCCATAACACATTTACATCCTGAAACACAAACGGCCATACAGACCTCACACTAAAAACAACCCATTTTTTTTAACAGGGAGTTAAGTTTACTACCTATAAAAGGTGAAGTCTTGAAAAACTGAAAATGCCAACATGAAAGTAAAAATATTGTGCCCAAATAACACATTCCCCTTATACAAAGCCCATTCAACCACAAAAGTTTGTACACTACAATAATTCTAGACTTCAATTAGTTAAGGAGCCGCTTGCCTGGCAGGCTCAATTCCACACTCCTCCTGAACACAATCCCATATCCTCCTCCTTGCACTGTCTCCCTTCGGCCACGTCTGCAGCTCTGAATAATGTTAATTTAGCATTTTCTCTAAGGACGGTTGCATTGTTAATTGAGGGGAATTGCAAAGAGAAGAATATTGCTGTTGCATTGGCTGACCTCGCCGGCCTTCCAAATGGGTTAATTAAAGCTGCAAGATTGCAAACATGTGTGATGTGCCCAAGTACTAAGTAGCTGAGTTCTTCTGAGAGGAATAGGTAGGGGCACCTTACCTGCTGATGTACTTGACGTCCTCAGCACTGTCTGTAGGTGCTGCTGTGCTCGTCCAGGAGGACCAGGCCACAACTCCTGCACACAAATTTAATGTGGCGCTAGTCCACTCCAGAGGGTATCCGCTCCAGAGTCCTCGTCCTCACCGCACCAAAGTCACTTCACTTTGTCAGTCTCCACCGCCGGCGTGTCGGCTGGGCTGCTAGCAGCAAGGTCCAATGTGAGCAAGAAGTAACTGGCTTGGTTGGCTTTCGCCTTTCGGAGGTTCTTATGGCGCCATGGGCATTGGTTGGTAACATCACGTGAAATCATGGTGGGGTGCCTGGAGACTGTTACATTGTAGTCACGCCGGCGCCACCTGCCCAATGCTCACTCTCTATCCCTGTGGGCCATGGCTCCCCGCCCCACCCCATGCTGTGTGTGTTGCACTTGCATGTAAACATCTTTAAACTTCTATTTGCTCTGCTGCTGCTGCAGTAGCAAATCTTCAAATAACATCGGACCTCGCACTCGAAATCTCACCCAGCCCCAGGAGGCTGCGAGGTCTCCCCTTAGGGCGAGGCCTGGGGCAGTTTGCCCCCCCCTGCACCCTCCTCTTGACGGCTCTGCTTTGGCCCCACCCCATTCCCATTATTCAACATGGTGTTAGAACCCCTACAGCTCTAATATCCAATGACCTGGAAGGTAAGAAGAACAATGTGTACTTCTAAAAACAGGCCAAAAAGACTTTAAAATCAGCTGCCCTAAAAATACCTCCTGTACGCTCCTGCTTCTACCTTGGGAGTGCTTGCTTAGCTTCAAGCCAACACTACCCACTGCTGCCTTACAAACAAAGGTTAGTGAAGAGGAATTAGTTCACATGTAAACATAATGGATCATACACAATGGCTAAAGAGTTTGTGTGCATCTCACGTGGAAATTAGATTAGTGCACTGTGTACTTGCTCCTTATTGCCCAGAGGTAGCGCTTGCCTACTGGCTGATGCCGGACACCCAGCAGCTGGTTTTAGCTCCTGCTTATCAAACCTTAATTTCAAACCCTGCACTGGGACTGGAATCCAGGGCTAGGGATGGTTTTGAAAATAAGGAGTTGAAAGGGATCAACGTCCAATGAATCAGGATGGCCTTTGTTTATCATTCAGCCAAAGGCTTCCCCCACATTCTACAAGAGCAGCCTCTTGTAAGAGAAGGAAGAGCACGTCTCAAAAACAATAGGGCTGGGAGTCAATGGGGGTGTGGGGCCTACTTTGACTGATGCCCATATGGCTTCGGTGCAAGGCAAGAAGAATTGGTGGAACACCTAGACGGCTTTGTGAAGGTAGAGAGCACACGGGCATCAACGGGGAAGAGGCAATGGGGTGAGGTGGGAGATATAGTCCAAGAGAGTTGGTGAGGAGTGGGTTGACTGGTTAGTGCTGTGCCCTGCATAGGAGGAGTTCTAGGCACATCTTTGAATATTCTACACCACAACAGTTACTCTTGAACTCGAAAGCAGACCCAACACCTGACGGACAAAATGGACTGCAGATCTTGCAGGAAATATTTTCTGCATTATCAATGACAGAAGAAGGGGCGAGTCGCCCCCACCCCGATTTGAAGTTTGCACAGTTATGCATATTGTATATCAGATGCATTCAGTTAATGAGACGGCGTCCAAAAATATGAACGTACCTTTTGTAAATAAGAATTGCTAACGCAAGAAATGGTGCACAGTGTACATGTGGACAACTAGGGGCTGGTTATGCCTGGCCACTAGCTAGCAACTTGAAATGTTTACCCTTGCATTGCACCCCACCCCCATCATCCACACTCTCCCTCTTCCTACACACCCAAAAGTTATATTTTAAAAGAAAAATTGCCCCTCCCCCTGCCCTCCTCATACAATCTCAAACTTTCAAACGTCCCTGAAATGAATGGCTAGGGTGATCATTCGGGCTACAATTAAAACAATCTGCATTAGTCTACCTGAATCCCACATGTGGGGAGGAGGTACATTTTAAAATGAAGCAAGTTACTGAGAAAACACGCTGCCCCGAATGGCAGGACATGACATCCTCCCAAGAAAGTTCAGCTGGTGGCGTAAAAGTATAATCGAAGAATAATCAGAAAAGCGGCAAATCGGATGCAGACTTTGATCGACATTTGTGACGCCATGTAATAAATCCCAATGTTAATGTTTTCCTCTGATTAAGGGGCGTAATACAAAAAAGTTCCTCCCATATCGGAAACGCACGAAGAGGCTTCTGTTTAATGCGTAAGGAAGATACGTGTGCGCGCTTGAATTTAAACATTCCACAAATGAGTTCACTTTTCACTATAGGTGAGCACAAGTATGGTATGGTATTGTTTATTTATATAGCGCCTATACACAGGCAAGTGTTTCAAAGCGCTCAAGGAGGGTTTGAACATGGGGAAAAAACAGTTGCTCAGAGCCCATGAAATTCTTGTAAGTGCTTAAAAAATACATTTAACAGTTTGGGATACAGCAAAGAGGCCCAACTTGGATTCTACAGTTTTTAACAGTGCAATTAAGGGTTGAGAACAGACAGACGATCTTGAGCGCGGTGTGCACGGATCGACAAGTGCACGGAGGGTCACAGGGAGGGGGAGGATCAAGTGCACCCGGTTGAGACTGGGGCAAGTGCAGAGAGATCCACTCTCTTGGGTTAATTTCTCAAGTGTTTTGAATGTGAGTGAGGTGTAGGGCCCTGAGGCAAGTGCGAAAGAGGACTGGCGGGGGTGCCAGGGACCAGTGAGACTCTGAGGTACACCGGGCGGCCAGTCAGCATGCCCGTAATGAAGAGGAGGGAGAGAGGGAAGGAACAGGGAACTAGGTTAGCAGGGTAAAGGGAGTGAGAAGGAAGAGTAGAAGATGAAGGTCTTGAGGATTTTCTGGAATTTAAGGAGATCCGGCTGAAGTCGGAGGGAGGCTATTCCAGAGGGAAGCGCCTGCTGAGGATAAGGATCTCCCTCTAAATCTCTGCTTGGAGAACCGGCTCACTCGCAGGAGGTTGGAGGTACACGTACAATGATCGTACAGCACACAAATACTCTTCAACGCCATCGTACGATTTCTCTTGGAGTCGAAGATATACTGTGCATTTATAGATGGGTAGCATACATATTTTGCAGTGTCATTAAGCAATTGTCGGCACACGAGCCAGCAAGTTACAAAAGCACAGAGAAAGCAAATTAACAAATGGTAGTTTCAGGAAATTCCTTTCTACGGTCATCCTTTATAAATAACTAGCAATCACTACTGTGCTGGGGTTATTTAGGATTTCTCTGCTGTCCCTCAGGTGGAGTGTAGGAAAGCTGCACCAGACAGGGGTGTGAGACCTGTTTTTTGTGTCATTGCCGACATAGGCCAGTTCCCAAATATTAGTGGCTAGAGATGTGCAACGTGGTGATGGAAGTAATGTAAAACTGCTGGAAACTGTGCTAGTTAAAAGAACCACAAAGTGTACTGATTCAGGGGGTGAGTCCTTTTTCTTGTGAGAACTCGACTCTATAGGTCAGTGTGCAACTTCTATATCTTATAATGGGTACCCCGTCACAAAACAAATGCACAATTGGGCTCCTGGGTGGCTTTGCATAATGCCCCAGTGTTAATTTGAGCAAATTAGCAAGAGAAAGGGAAAATAAAACATACCACTCACAGTTGTAGTGAGGGTTGCTTGGCATTGTATTGGTCAAACTTGACGTTTTCCATTTAGATCAAGATTTGAAGGGGTTGGGGCAAGATAGCCCACTCTCCGTTTCCATCGTGAGCGGGCTGTTGCTGGCTGGCCTGCCCTCCTCTTGCCTAACTTCTCCAGGAGCACGCCGTGGAGCAGGCAACAAACGACGTGGCATCTACATCCGGTAGGCCCAGGCGGACTGTAAGCAACTCATGGTGGCAACAGTAAAGACAGACACAAGTGATCACAGTTCAAGCATGTTTATTAGACTGTATATGCAGGTTGAAAAAACGCCTAATCTAAACCTAAATCTAAAATGGGAGCAAGCTACGACCATCAAATAATAAGGCAGAGTTGATCGCAGAGTTGCTCTGCAGTCTGCGAGTTTGGAGAGGAGTCTGTCCTTCCTGGCTCCTATTGTGTGACACTGTGTTGGAGGAGGATCTGGGCTCACAACCTCTGTTTTCCAGCAGAGGGTCCACTGAGTTGATCACAGAGTTGCTCTGCAGTCTGCACATGCCAAGAAGGTCTGAGGGTTCGAGGTACGGCCACTCAGAAGTTTCGAGACTACTGTTTGTTCCAAGCTCAAGCTTACTCGATGAGTGCTGCTTATGTTCTCCCAGTACTGGCTTTGTTTCCATTTGCGCAAGAGGGCCTGCGGACTTTGCCATTGAGCTCTTGTGTCAAGTACCTTTGTGTTTCATACACCGATTTCTGAACTGACTGTGTTTTGTGCTTTGCATTGAGGAGCTACGTTTGATGAACTTTTGCGGTTGGCGTTAGGCTTTTGGTTAGGGCTTCCCGCCCATTGTGGCTGTCCCTTGAACTTATTGTTCCTTTGGGGTTCGCAGAGGGTGCCACCGTGGTCACGGCTGCACATTGACTATTCCAATTACAGGAATGGCTCCTTACCTACTCCCTCCCCCTTATTCCTACATCTGACTCGATTTTTCTGCTGGGTAACAAGAGAGGTACGACTGGAGTGTGGATCGGGCAAATTAACCTGGGATAGAGGAGTGACAGAATGGGAAAACTCAACCCCACTAAACCCGCTCTGGGTAGGGTGGCTACCCGTGCTTCTAAACAGCCATCCTGCCCCTTTCCACTCAATAAGAACAAATTGACAAAGCAGCTGCATTGCCCGGCTAAGCATGGTACCAATAAAACTCATAATTCTTTTCAAAAGAATATGACCTCCTACTTTGAAGCTAAGCCTACTATGCCTCAAGTGGGAGGGAGTGGATCAAAAAATCAGCACAGCAGCAGTGTGACGTCCATTCTGTAAATCTTTTGCAAAGCTCTTTTCTGATTGACAATAACCGGTCGCTGCTGAATCATTGTCTTAATGTGAAGCGGCTTTCACTGGCACCCAATGAATGTAGCCAAATTATCAGCAGGAACTCAAATCTATCTTACACTGCTTACCTGGAACAACTGTTAACACCAGAATATTCCTACTATTCGGTGAGTGAAGAGGAGGAATCTGAATTTGCCCAGGAGGTAAACCCGAAGTGCCCTATGGGGGGCGCCTCAGAGGTGACAGTCTCCCCTTCGGATACTATCTTGGTCAAACTTGACGCAGTCTTCTGACTCTGCTCTAAACTGGCAGAGGACCACCTTTGGATTAAGTATATGCTGGAACAGATCCACAAATCTACGGAAGCCCAGTTTAAGACCTTGCTGATATTGCACCAGATGAGAGGAGACTTGGACTGGAAATGGAGGCACTGGCCAAGCATAGCAATCTCTTGTCCTTGGTCCTCAACAAAAAAGTGTCAGCCACCCAGTGACCCGGCAGGGCCCCCGGTTGAGGGTGACAACGGCCTTAAGAAAGCAAGCCCTGGACGCCATCGATGTGGAACAGTCAATTCTGGCTAGCCCAGGGTTTTCACCCAAGAAGAAAAAGAGGTGTAGGACCAAGACAAGGGGTGGGTTATCCCTGCCTCCTGGCTTAAAAATGAGGAAACACTTGTCAAGGTGGCAACTCTGCCATCCATCTTCACACGCCTTTTTCATCTAGCAACTATTTAGCGGTTAACACCTTGCCCAGTTGTGCCACTCGCCAGGTGAAATGACATGGTCCCTCGGCTGGAAAGCGGGCCACCAATGCTCTAAGGATAGACAATGGCCTCCCCTTTAATATCACCAGAGTAAAAGATTTGACTGCTGATCTGACAAACTGTAATGATGAGGTCCATTCCAATGTGCACAATATGGGACCTCCCAGGCAGGTTCCTTCTTTGCCGCCGACTAAGGTGACCCATGAGGGCCCTTCGAATTCGCTTCTAACGGTATGGTACACATGTGTTAAGCTTGGGAGCAGACCCGGAGGAAATGAGAAGATGCCTACTGACATTTGCCGGAATCAAGCTGGCTCAAAGTTCATCAAGATTGTGGTACAAGCACCTGCTAAGACTAGTCCCTTCTTGAATTGAACATGGTTGCTCCACCTGCTGCAGCGTATCCCGACTTAAGTGGTTTTACGTCTGAGGACATAGTGACCTTAGAGCTGCCTCCTTACTACAGCCACACAAATTGGGCATTGCTGAAACTGGCCTCCTCCCTGATTGTGGATTGTGTTTGCTTTCTAGGGCACACATGTCACAGGAGGGCCCGCCGGTCTGACCTGTGCAGCAATTCAGGGTGAGATCTACAATCAAGGGACTGTTACATCTAATGGGAGAATGATTGGGGCATGGGGACATGTCCCTCCAGTGAATTGAACCCAGGAACCTGTATCAGACCCTTTTACATTACTTTCTTGGAACACTCGTGGACATGACTCATTCTTTATTAACCCCAAGGGTGCAAAGGAATTATTGTCATCACGGTTGGTGATATGGCCGTCTGCCTGCTGCCGCTGTCCAAGAGTGCACGTGATGGTCGGCCGTCGACACGAATGTCCACCACATAGGGTCCCAGGACGCCCTCCTCGTCTATCGGGTTCAGGTAACCGATGTCCATGGGTTCAACCGGTCTTCTCCTGGGACAAAACCGGGCTATGTGGCCCCACTCGTTGCACTCATAACACTGCGGTTGCTTGTAACCAGGTGTCGGCATCGGGGCCTTCTCTTCGCTTCCTGGTCTCTTGTCCTCTGAGAGTTTCCACCTGAAGGGTAGGACCCGGCTACCCCTGATCACATGGGGGTCGGAAACCGGGATGGCAATGCGGGCTGATACTCCTGTGGGTGGTAGCCGGAAGTGACCTGCCTTCTGATACGCCGACGCTATGTCCACTGCTTCGGCTAGGGTGGGCCGATGGTGCTGCCTGACCCATTTCTGCATTTGCCCGGGCAGGGCTTCTATGAACTGTTCCAGTATGATTTTATCGAGCAGGGGTTGGTTAGCGGGGTTTGGAGCCAGCAACCACTTCTCAGCTAGGTCTTTTATCCTATAATACAGCTGGCGTGGGCTTTCCCCAGCCCTGAGCCTGGCTTCCCTTAGCTGGATCCGGTATGCCTCATCGTCCAGTCCTAAACGGTCTAGCACTGCGGCCTTGATCTCTCCGTACGGCGTATTGCCGTTGGGGTTTACCGCCTGTTAGGCGCCCTGCATCACCCCAGATAGAAGGGGGGGCGACATACTGACCCCACCGGTCTGGAGGCCATTGCGCGTTCCTGGCTATGCGTTCGAAACTGGTAAAGAAAAAGGCAGGGTCCGCCCCGTCCCTATACTTCTGCAGGAGGGCCGAGGGCACCAGTGGTTGGTTTCTCGTATTGGCTACTGCATCTGTGAGACGGGTTATGGTCTCATGCTGTTTGTCCTGCGCAGTGGTCTGTATAGTACCCTGCAGCTGGATGGCCTGTTGAAAGGCTTGCCGATCCGCAGCTGCTTGTTGTGACTGTAGCTGCACCATCTGTTGCAATTGCTGTTGACCCTCGGTCAGGGTCTTTATCAATGCCTCCATAGCGCTGTCAGAATCCCACCTTCGTCGCCAGTGTGAAATTAAGCACGGAGACAGGTGGATGCTGAAACAATATTTAATCACTGGTTGAAGGATAGCGTATGTTTAAGGGAATTATTCTCAAGTCCTCCCGGTTAACTTCACCGGTGTCTTGGCCTTCCAAAATATAACGACGTTAGTCCTGGTCTGGTCTTATCTTGAGGTGTCCGGATAGGCCCACCACTCTGGTTCTCCCCTCTCTCCTTTCTCCGTGTCCTGTGGAATGAGAGCAACCCATTAGTTTGGTTTGGCGCCCTTTTATCATAACAGGAGGTTTCAAACCCCCTCCAATCACTGGGAGCCTGGGCTAACCCCCTTCTCATTGGTTCCTGGGACGTTGTCCCGCCTCCCTTAAAGGTTGCCGCCCCGGGCTGTCGCCCTTCCCGTTTCCCTTGAGGTGGTGAGGGTTCACGTTGGCCATGCAGCCGTGGCCGCGTGGTGTAAGGACGCATCCGGACGATCGGCGTCCTTCTCCAGCCATATGAAGTCCTGGCTCCATCAGAAGGAGCACGGAGGCGGCGATCTGGTCGCTGCTCTCCTGCGTCCCGGCACCACCGCGAGCACGGCTCCCCATTCCCCGGACCGGAGTGGAACCCAGGTGAGTGTTCTGCGGGCCCGCCGCGGCTGTCCGCAGAGGCTTCTCTCACGGCTTCGCCGCGGCTGTCCATAGCGGCTCTTTCCGCAGCGTCGCCGCGGCCGCCAGCAACGCGGCTGTCCGCGGCGGCTTCCCCCTTCCTTGATACACCGGGAAGGGCGGGCATGCCGCCAGGGTGTCCAGCGTCTCCGGGCTCGTGCGGATTGAGTGCACGCCGCAGCACCACCCGAGGCATGACTCCACAATATCTAAGCCCTTGTATGTCATTACCGCCACGCACGGTGGCGGGTCTCGTTCTTTATGCTCCACCAACCACACTACTACCTCACTTAATGTAAATGTATATGCATATAACTAAATGCTGTAGTTGTTAAAACATAATGTACTAATAAGGTGCTCAGACTGGCTATATTCGAGAGACCTGTAGTTAAGTTGAAATGTATGTTTTCAAATAATCCAAATGAGTATTATAAGAGGGTTCAAATGTTTATGATGTTCTCACCTAAAATCGGCAACACACAAGAAAAATACCTTTGTGAATATGTGCAAGGCCATTTCCCCTCCCACCCTGCGAAGTCTGCCAAACAAGAGAGCTGAGGCCTGCGCCGCGCTGCTCCACCTCCCCCAACTAGGCTGGAGCCGCTTCAAAGATTTGTAGACCCCTCTGCAGCACCCAAGGCCACGGCCTGCCACCTGCATTATTTACGACCCAGCAGTAAACCTCCGCTTGAATACACAAATCCAAAGGCGCCCCCTCTTAAACCCCACAACCCACCGGATCACCTTAGACTTATGGCCCTGTGCAATGAAGACACCCAATACTGTGGCAACATACAGCAGCCCATTCATAATAACTTCTAACGAGACAGAAAGACATGTACCGCCCGTCCCATGCCCGGAGACTTAGCCCCTCGACCTATGGTACGGGTCAAACAGGACACTGGTAACCATGCACTGATGAATCACCATCACACCCCTCACAAGGTGCATTCCTCCTGTGTTGCATTAACCTGTAGCATAACCTATTGATAGATTTACTAAACAAGATAATATTGCAATGACTGAATGACTGCGGTGTGCATGGCATAGGGCAAATAAGTCAGGAAAAGACATCCATCTCTGACACTGGCCACAATGGCACAACAACACCGCCCGGATGAACTCAGCTGACCTGCCAGGCCCAGCCCAACCCACGAGGCTGACCAGTGACGTCCTCCAGCCAAGGCCAACCACATCGCAGCAGCACCTATAGCTAGTCATCGCCACCCAATCCCACTGAACTTGTGCCCCTTATAGTATGTAGGTATTGATGACGTTTTCTGTAAATATATACGCCTGTCTTTGCTATTGTCAGACAGAGCGCTCTCGGAGTTTGCAGAGTTCTTTGCATGCCCTATTCTGATTGATAAACTCCCATTTACGCTCACCCGCACTCTGTCTTGGCTTATTCCCATCCTGGGAGAGTCCTTCATTGTCTCTCATTGCGGGGAGGATCGTGCTGGTTCGGGACGCTTGCCTTCAGCAGCCAGTGAGCGGCCTGTACAACATGTCGTTTCCACTACCCCCCGTTACCGCCGTATCATTCACCTTCCAGACAACCCGGGAGGAGGCAGGCGGACCCCAAGGGCCCTCCAACAAGGGGGAGTCAAGATCCACACCCCTAGCTTCCACATTAGTGGCTTCTCCCCCTGGCTCCCCCACAGCCTCCAGAGGCACACTCCAAATGTTCTGCTGGGAGGCCACCCCTCCACTCTGCCCCCCCACTGGTGAAGAAAGAGTATCTCTCAGAGTCCCGGTGGTCCCTTATCAAGTCCAGCCACTGCCGCCCCCCAGGGCCCCACCTCCCTCACAGCTCATTATCAGGGCCGAGCACCATGCGTAGCTTCTAGCCGTCCCGGGGTGGGCCGGCACCTCCGCGGGAGCCCTGCAGTACGGGGCTCCGGCTTTACTCCTTCTTCCAAGTATGCAGCCCGACCTACCACCACTCCAGCAGCCGCGTCTGTAGGGCCGCGGTCCAGGCTCCGGCGCCTCTGTCCCAACTGTCCTCCTCGCAGCACAGCTCTATCGGTCCGCTCCGGCGGATCCGACCTCAGACTCACACCCATCCGCTCCCAGCAGCTCCTCCTCCCGCAGTAGTCCACACGAGCTGCTCCGCACCCCTCCCCTTGCCACCGAGCTCTGCTCCCAGCTGCGTCTCCTCTCGCTGTCTTCCACGCGAGCCGCTCCGCGCCATTCTCTATGAGGCGGAGCCCAGTTCTCAGCAGCGGCTCATCCCGCTGCTGTCCGCGCGAGCCATTTCGCCTCGCACCCTGCGAAGTAGGGTCCAGTTCTCCACCCCCGCCAGGGGCACCTCCACGCCCGCCACTGCCCCTGCTTCACCTGGGGGTGCAGTATGTCTCCTCCGGCAGCAGGCTCCCAACGATCCTCCTATTTCCACCTCACTGCTCCAGAGGGGCCATCTTGAGCACCTCTTCCCGCCGAGCAGCCAGGATTTTCGGCGAGTGTCAGGGAAACATACCTCTCTCTGCGCCCTTTCTGGAGAAACTATCCGCTGCGCCAGCACCTCAGCTTTCCTTCCCAGCAGTTTATGCACTGTCCATGGGAGTTTTTACGCAGGATTTTGCCTGGATTTCTGCGGATGCATGGGAGCTCCAGGGATTCACCTGCACATCGCTCCGAAGTTAGCCACGCGCCCCTAATAAGGACTTCTTGATAGCCTACGCCTTTTAGTCCTCGTAAGCCCACAGGCTTCCCGCAGCTCCTGTCTCCACGTGTGGTTGGCTATGCAACAAAAATGAATGATCCGTCAGAACTTTCCTCACTTCTGGTTTATACATGCAGGGCTTAGTTGGCCAATCAGCATGTGTTTTATTTGGCAGGTTATAAAGCTCCCCCCAAGCCCTGCCCCCTTTCTCTTACGGCGACGCCGAGGGAAATGGTGTCCTGCTTCTTTCCCCACTGCTTGCAATATCCATCCACCCGGCTGGGACCCAGTAATGTAAGCAAGTGTGGTGGCCAGTGTTTTTCAGAATTGTTCTGGTTCTTGTTTTTGCTCCGTTATTGCTGCCTGTACAGAGTGAGTAAGCTTGTGTATTTTCCACGCCCCTGCCTTTCCCAGGTTGTTCCTGCCGTCCTGCTACAACGCTGCGTATCTGCCGACCCGCTGAGGAGCTTATCCGGCAAGCTGCTCTCAATCCATGTGTCTCTACTCTCGCGGTTCACTGCCCCTGTCCTAGGCGGTTTATCAAAAGTGAGGTCAGCAGAGTCTAACGTACTAACTAATTGGGGTAATTGATCCATTCCCGTGTCGTGGCCCCAGCATACCCCGAGGTTGCCCGTATCTGCTCTTGTTGTTTCGTTCCAAGCCGGCCCTGTGTTTGTTGTTGTGTTTTCCATTGACACTCTGTTATGTGACAAGAGGGGCCCCTGGACCCCTCTGTTTTCCTTCAGGTCCTTACAGGGACCACCTTAGGGTGAAAGACAATGGGCCGAGTGTTCCCTTTCCTTTCATTCAGTCAGTGGCCTAGTTGTATGACCAAATCAATATATTCCAAGCACCACCTGGGCCAAGACATCCTTTAATTACGCCCTTAACTATCTGTAAAAAAGGGACGCTCTCCTGCTCTCCGGCCAGTTAGTCGCGACCAAGATGATTGAATGACATAATGTAAATGAGTAGGGCCTGATTATTAGGTCTTAACCCCAATAGCTCATTGTCGAATCCCAGCTAAGCCTTACGCGGGGCCACCCTTGCTGCTGGAAAACCATCCTCTGGCCCTGCGGCACTCGAGAAAAGTGATCTACTCTAAACTAACATTACGGAGCATGCTACGAATACTTACCAAGTAGACTAACATTCATAGGAGGCTCCGGTTGACTGCTTGACAGCCGTGAGACCTGCAAAAGTACATTGGTGGAAAGTCCGCGAGGATAACGGAATACTAACCAAACTGCATGCCGAGTTACGCCCGCCAGTTGCGGGTGCTTTTAAATTGGGCTAAAATGATGAACATGTAAAAAGGCACACGCTAATTGTTTCCTTTCTTGTCAGGGGCATTCTGTCTGCTTTAACGCCTTGATAACCCACAGCCCCGCAGACTGCAGAGGCGGCGGGCGGACGAGACTCAATGGAAGGCCAGAGCTACGTGCTTTCTTGAATTATACCCAACGCATTGCTAGATGTGTACGCCTACAAACAATTGAGGAGTGCTTGTGTACTATGTTGTTTTAATTCATATTGCAGTTCACAAGGTCTGCTATTGCTAATGTACCAAGCCTACCCAGCCACACCTAAAGGCATAACTCAGTGCAGTTACTAAACTGAGTGCTGAGCCTTACCAAGGGTAATGCATGCATGAGATATGAATGTATGCATGGATGTGTGTGTGTAGTCATTGCTGGGGTCCAAGAAGAACTTCAGTATCACAGTCACAGACCAGGCTCACTAAGGTCGGAGCCAAGGAGCATGCCTTTCCTAGAAACTCCTTGCCTGTCCATAACCTCTTTCTAACCCTCAGCCTGGTTTCCCTACTACCCCCCCCCCAACCTATCCAATCCATGGACCTTAGCCCTCTTTCCCAGTGGGGGTCGCGGTGGCCTGCGTTCATCCAATCCAGGTGCCAAGACCACCAAGGGGAGGTAGGAGTTTGTGCTGCTTCTGCGTTGGGACGGACCTCGCCTTGACACTATGAAAAACAAAGAGGTGATGGCTGGAAGGTTTAGAATTAAACTTAACCACTGGCATTGCTCTGGGGAACCCTCCAGACCATCGTTCTTCGCCTGCCAAGCCATTACAGAAGGGGAAAGACCATATGCAAATCAAGCTTGGTCCCCACGTGTGGGCATACCTGTCCCACTCGGGGTGTCAAAGTAAAGACAAAGAGGTGATGGCTGGAAGGTTTAGAATACATCTTAACCACTGGCATTGCTATGGGCAACTCTCCAGACCATCGTTCTTCGCCTGCCAAGCCATTACAGAAGGGGAAAGACCATATGCAAATCAGGCCTGGTCACAGCCCAGAAGGGGCAGTCCAGCCCGAACTGCTAGATCACATCCCTTCTGCATGAGACCGCAAGCATCCCCAAACATATTTTGGCCTTTTGGGCCTCATCAGTGAGGAGTAGCTTGGGTCTCTAGGCCCAGCAGGCACAGGACTCACGTCTGGGCATACCCGTCCCACTCAGGGTGACAAAGCAAAAACAAAGGGGTGATGGCTGGAAGGTTTAGAATGAATCTTAACCACTGGCATTGCTCTGGGCAACCCTCCAGACCATTGTTCTTCACCTGCCATGCCATTACTGAAAGGGAAAGACCATATGCAAATCAGGCTTGGTCTAACCCCAGAAGGGGGAGTCCAGCCTGAACTACTAGGTCGCATCCCTTCTGCACAAGACCACAAGCATCCCCAAACATGTTTCTGCCTTTTTGGGCATCATCAGTGAAGAGTAGCTTGGGTCTATAGGCCCAGCAGGCACAAGACCCATGACTGGGCATACCTGTCCCACTTGGGGTGACAAAGCAAAAACAACTCCAGAGGGGCTATCGGCACTGGGCGGGTGTAATCCCCTGAATAGGGACTGAGGCAGCTGCTAAATAACCTACCACCACTGGATTCAGGACAGCCCCCAACAGGGTTGTGTGTAGTGGCACTAATCCTGCTTGTATGCCAGTGCCCCTTGAGGCCACAGCATCTGTGGCATCCCTGATTGTAACCCGCTCTTGGTGCTGGGCATTAGTCTCTGCTCTACTGGCCCTTAATTCTGTAGCAACGTGGATATATCCTCCCCCATGTCTGTGTCTATAACAGCTAGGGAAGCCACACTTCCATGGGCCAAACGTTCTGTAACTTCCAACCTGGTGGCCGACTTCCAAGACCGTCTGGACGCTGATGCCGATGCCAGTACCAGCCTCCCCTCATGGAATGCTCCCCACTAGGCTGAATTACAGTAGCACAACCTGTGCAGAGTGTCCAATGGAGGGAGGCTGATTTTGTGCGGTCTCCCCTGTCCCCCTCTAGTGTATGTGCTGGGATCCCTCTGAGGATTGGTCTTCTGAGGATCTGGACAATAGGGCATAACACAGGCATATATTAGGTGCTCCTGTTTTCTCTCCTCCCACTCTCCACCTATGAGCCCCTACCCTAAAGGTGCTGTGTACCTGTTCTTGCGAGTTCTCTTTGTGTTCTCCCCTCGGACGAGTCTCCAGCCCTTGACTGGCAATGGCCCAGAGTCAATGCACAAGCTGTCCTTGAGGCAGAGTTAGTCTGCACTCTGTTGAGAGGGAGCCTGCGCAACACAGAGGTTAATGGTACCCAGGTCTGTGATTGAGTGTTGATGATTCAGTTTCTTTTTGTCACACAATGTTCTAGCAGAGAGTTCCTTCACTCATTGCATCAACGTGCAGTACTTTTCCTCTTTCTCCACAGGTGCAGTAATAAAAAGGTATCCTTGCAGGAGAGCAGAGCCCTCCTGGACGTATGACTGCTTAGGTAAGTGTTCGTAATGGTGAGGGTAAACCCATGGAGCAGGTGGGTCTGACCGTGCTTAATTTGTCCATTCTTTCTCTTTTTCTACAGATGCAGTAGCCAAGCCTTGCGATGGGAGTGTGGAAGGAGGCGGGTGCGCGTGGCAAGCAAAGCTGTAAATTCTCTTCTTTCTACCTTGTCTCTGGGACTGTCCCCCGCTACTGGTGTCTCTCAGCTTCCCCTTTCTGTTCCTTGCTTCTTCTTCATGGACTCTGTTTCTTCCTGTCTTCCTTCTTCTGATTTTCTTACTCTTCTTGTTTTTTCTTGGCGAATTCTGCCTCTTCCTTCTCCGGGTTTTCTTTCTTCTGATTTCCTCCAGGCCTTTCGGGCAGGTAAAAAAACAGGACGTTTGCTAGGTGGTTACAGGCAGGCTTGTTGGAATGTCTGGTACATGTTGCTGGACGTGAGGGCCTTAAATAGGCTCTCACCTGTAATCTCGCGAGAGTTGCGTACTGTTGCGAGATCTATCTCCATGATTTCGTATGTCCTCACAGAGACACCCAGAGTTGCCTGACCTTCATTGCCTGACTAGGACTGTGTAGGTTCTTATGCCTGACACCCAGCGTGTGGTGCTCCCTGTGTTCGCTGCTAGCCCCAGGGTAGTCATGACAGTGAGAATGTCACAAGTTTTAGAGGAAATGTAGTGAGCAAAGTCATTAGCTGAAATGGAAGAGGTGTTTTATATTGGCTTGGGAGGTGTAAGCAAAGATTAGCGGGTAGAGACCTGTTCAAATCAGTGGAAGATATCACATACCCTCCTTTTTCCTTAAAGGATACTACCAACGCCCCCACAACCCCCACCCCTGAAACTTGAAGGCATGCTGCTACCCTGGCTCATCCATCTTATGTAGAGTTGGTGTATCTAAGCTACAAATTTCTGCAAGAGAGTATATGCAGACCACAGAGAAGAGGGGGAGTCAGGGAGTAGTGAAGGTCACTTCTTCGGTAGTTCGGTATCCATTCCCTCCGAGTGATCTGAAACCTAATGTGTCATTTAAAACTGTTGTGAATACTTCTTCACACTCTACATACAAATCATTGATATTGTTATTTAAAACTGCTAACAATGTTTCTTCAAACGTACCATACAAATCATCAAGTTTGTCATCCTGTGTTGCTCCGTAACGTCTTAATTCCAAGGCGAGCACGTTGCTGCTGAGCTAACCGCCCGGGACGCTAGAGCCGCGAGAGGTGGCAAACCCGAAGGAAGAAAGTGTGACACAGGCGAGCCTCTGCAGGTTCTCTGCGGGGACAGCGGTACCCGCTATAGCAGACCGAACACAAGGGCATTTGGGCAATGAAACCAAAGGCAATAACGATGAATGAAGCAAATGAAAAGGAACAGTTGCCATCTTTCTTAAAGAAATAGAACAGAACAAACATAAGAAATTGTCAAATTCGTGAGTGTCCATGAGATGCATATCAGAAAGCCCTGCTAGGAGAGTATACCAGTCATTTCAAGCCACAAGTGTTTTGCATATGAGAAGAACTGTTTACTTATAAAGAAATCCCTAGCAGGAGAGTATATAAGGTGTTTCAAGTCACAAGTGTTTTGTACAAGAGGATAAGAGTCTGCATCTAAAGAAAAGCGCTGGCTGGAGAGTATACCAGGCATTGCAAGTCATAAGAGTTTGTGTATGAGGAAAGCAAAAATGTACATGAGAGAATCCCGGCAGGAGAGTACACCGGGTAAGAACAGATTGAACAATCTATAGAATATGCTGCATGAGAAAATCCTGATAAGGATACATTGGGAAAATAGTCAAAGAGTGTAATTGACAAATCAAGGAGTAAGAAGAAACCTGACATGAGAGTACAACCGGTAGTCTATCAAGAACCAGATTGTCAGCCAATCTACTTTGTATATTAAGTTTATTTAGATACAATGGAACTTAAGGAACCAGTATAAAGCTGAGTGAAGAGAAAACCAGGGGAAGGAACCTACCTTCAGGGTTTGTGAACTTTATTCTCATGGCTGCTTTGTGTTAGAGTTACGCATTATTCTTTTTGGAACATTTGTATTATTTCCAAGGCCAAACACATTTACCTATTCACCCTATAGTTGACTTTTAGAATGTGAGGGTCAGAATAGTACTTTGGACAGGACCGTTTGCTTTGGACATCTTGACAAAGGACTGACCCATTCGTTTTGTTTTAGGTAGGAAAAATACCTCTTAGAGCAGGAACAGAGAGGCATTTTCCAAACCCATTTCTGTTTAATAAAGGTCTAGAGCCAAAACCATGAATCTCCTGTGTCCGATTTTCAGTCCTGACTCCTCACATATGGTGGGATCTGGCTCTGTTGACACAAACTGGGGATTCCACATAAGTAGTGAGGTAGATAGCGTAAGCTCTAGCCCCACAGTTGCTACCTCTAGAAAAGAATCAACTAACATCATCTTTTTCACCAGTGGGTCATTTACCTGAGAGACAGAGACCGATCAACCCTATAACCAACTAGACTAAAGGATGGGGGTAACCATTGATCTTTTAGTCCAACTCAAGCTATTCTCCCCATGGGTGAAATCGTGGAGGGGTGTCTTTAACCACCTTTTATGTCCCCAAGATTGTCTGGTGCAGGGGAGAGACAAGGCAATAGTCTCTTTAAACTTAGAGAGAAGCTTCCCCACCAACTTGACCATCTATGTTATACTCACAGAGAAGGAGAATTAAAATGCTACCCCTTCTCTCCTGCAGAAATGAACTGAAATGTGTTTTCTTAAATTTCCCCTCAACTCCCATGAAGATCAGCAAGGGCGATGTAGTGGGAAATCTATTGTATGAGATCTTATGGGAACCACCCACCAAGGAGTTGCATAGAGAAGCTAAATGAGAACACCTAGAGAGCTCATCAAACGAGTGAAACCGCACAAAATGTTCTCTATCCCTTAACAGAGGAAGAGCATTTTAAGCAGATCATGGGTTAGTCATTATGGAAAAGGACAAACCTCCCAATGCTTTAATATCTTTGTAATGTTTCTCCCCCGAGAAATAGAATCTGAGACCAACGAGAATTTCACTCCACACTCCAGGGAGGTGAAACTCCCTGAGTCCAAAGAGGAAAGTCTCAGACACTCTATCCCCTTACTTTCCTTATTAATTCAATTGGGGAACCCATATATAATCTTGAGCCTGAGTTGAGATCCAAAGAGATGGTAGAACCACTGATACTGTTAAAACCCACTAATAGCCCCGAGAACTGGGAAATCCTAAAGACTCCAGTGATATAGAGCCAAACACGGACGCCCTCATAGTAGGAGAAGACAATGAGACACCATCTTCTGGAAGCTCGTCTCCTACTAGAGACAAACCAGATACCTCATGGGAAAAATTTGGATTCTATCTATAGCATTTCCCTTTAGACCAGGAGGAGCAAATCCCATCTACCCCAGAGACTTCACTCAGTGGTTTACAGGGATCAGAGACATCTGATGAACTTAAAGATAGTGGACTAAGTTTGAACCCCATAGAAATAGGGAGTGACTATGGAGTTCTACCGTCTGTTATTCCCCCATCTTCTACCTTGAACCAGCAATTCTTTCTCTCTTGTAAAGAGTATGGTCATCCCCGAAACATTGCCCCCTGAATAGGATTGATCTACCCACCATACTATCATTAAAAGAACCCAGTCAAGATGGGCAAAGTAAGGAAGCAAGGGCTGCACCATCTTATACGAGTATCCTCTGCACCCAATTTAGTGAGATACTAGCAAACTGGAAAAAGAATCCAGAGTAATACCAACCTAAAGGGAGGAAGAATTAGAAGATCCAATACTTTCCTCTATACAGGAAATAAAACTTCCTACTGAGTCCCTGTCACTCTAGAGGGGGAAACTCCTCTGGGCCTGGAACTGGATAGTGGAAGCAAAGGCTGTCCTATACAGGCAGAATTACTTCCCCGGGGATGGAAAAAGATGGGAAAAGAAAGAGTAGGCTCTGTTTATGGCCATGTAGAGAACCACCCACAGCCCCAACTCCCTGTAACCATCTTGGTAAAAGAAGTTTATTTGACAGTGTCAGTAATCTCCAACCTGCCAGCCCAAATGGATATAGGGAGTAGTTTACCCGAGTTTGACCAATGGGTCTCGCATGTGTCCCAAATAAGAATACAAGCTCACCAGGAGGAACCTTCTGATATGAAGATCTTAGGAAATAATACGTTCACCCTTCCTTATTCCCCTTTTAACTCTTGGGACGAAGAAGGATTTTTACCTGAAAGCTCTAGATGGAAATGGGATACAACACAAAAAGGAGAGATCCTTGTTTCAGGGGTGGGTGTGGCCCGAGTCATGCTCTAGTCGAAGACGCTTGGGCGGGAAACCCTGTCTTTAGGGAAAGGGTATGTGATGAATCAAATGATGTATTCACTCCTTTCCCTGGGGTGACCTTCCCTTATGTGGCCAGGGGACGGCAGTCGCTACCTGATCCTGATGGCGGCTATATGAGGGAGGACAACCTGCCGGGAGTTGACTCTCAGGGAGACCCCATGATATCAGTGGAGAAAATCGCATACCCTCCTTTTTCCTTAACGGATACTTCCACCCCCACGCCCCAGGCCTTGAATGCATGCTGCTACCCTCACTCCTCCCTTCTATGTAGAGTTGGTGTATCTAAGCTCCAAATTCCCACAAGGGACGATATGTGGACTGCTGAGAGATGATACGTGGACCACTGAGAAGAGGGGGAGACAGGAGTAGTGAAGGTCACTCCTCCGGAAATTTGGTATCTATTCCCTCTCGGTGTTTTGAAACCTTCACACTACATGGCAATCATCAAAATTGTCTTTTAAAACGGCAAAAAAGGTTTAATCAAACTTACCATACAAATCATCAGATTCAACATGCAACAATAGTGATAATACTTCTTTAGACTCTGCCTACAAGTTGCTGCAAACTGACTTTCCTTTTTCTAATGAAAGAAATACTGCCACGGGAAAGATGAGCTGAGTAATGAAGATCAGTAATGACCGGGAACGCAAGCAGTGCTCTTCTTGTTACAAGCGCATATCAGCTGGTGGGACATTTGAACTGGGAAACCAACTGACACAAGAGAGCTGGCTGGAGCAGTTGAGTCCTCTCTGTACTGACCGAAGGACTGCTGGTTGAGTACAAGGTCCGAGGAGCCAACGGCTCATGGGAGAAATCAAAGAAGGCACATTGTAGAGGTCGGCAAGCCGCACAATTGTCAGAGGAGGAAGGACGACCTCCTGATGCATAGTGGTAGCAAAAAGTCTCCTCTGTACCGCCGCAAGCCCATGGGTGAGCGGAAAAGGAGAGCAAGAGCCACAAGAGAGACGAGAAACACAAGGCAGAAGCAGCAGACCTGAAGGAAGAAAGCGGGACGCCAGCAAGCCGCTGTAGGTTCATCATAGGGAGAGCAGTACCTGCTACAGCAGACCAGCAAGTCCACGTGAGGGAGAAGGGAACACTGGGGCATTTCGGCAATGGAACCAAAAGTAAATAACGACGAATGACGCAAATGAGATGGAACGAAAGTTGCCATATTTCTTAAAGAAACAGACCAGAATAAAATAAGAGATTGTCATATTTGTAAGTGTGTGCAAGATGCATATAAGAAAGCCCTGGCAGGAGATTATACCAGGCATTACAAGTTATAAGAGTTTATGTATGAGGAAAGCAAATATTTACATGAGAGAATCCCAGGGGGAGAGTACACTGGGTAAGAACAGATTGAACTATCTATAGAATATGCTGCATCAGAAAACTCATTACAAAGGTGTGTGGGAGCACTTACATAACCTGTTCTATGGAATTTCGTCCACTCAGGAGGGTCTACAACCACTTTTTAGCTTACTGCACCCTTCACAGAGAACTTAATACATTGGGCCTCATTACGAATGTGGCAGTAAGGCAACAATGGCGCCGGTATCGCTACCGGCACTGTTGCTACCGCACCGCCATACTACAAGTCCTGCTCGCGGGTGCCCATCTGCCTGCCAGGTCTGACCTGGCGCGTGGACTGGCACCCGCGAGCAGCACATGATGGTAGCACCGGTACTGTTATTAACGGTACAGGTGCTACCGCCCTCCCTATTCCCATTGAGCCCTATGGGGCTCAATGGGGAGTCCTTTATTACCGGCACCAGCGAATGGGCAATTACCGGGTCCGCCAAACTCGGCATGACCCAGTAAATACCCATTCGGCGGCACTGCTACAGACAGCCTCGTAATGAGGCCCACTGTATATTAAGTTTATTTTGATCCACTGGAACTTAGGGGAACAGTATAAAGCTTTGTGAAGAGAAAACCAGACAAAGGGAACTACCCTCTGTATTTGTGAACTTTATTTGCATCACACTTTTGTGTTCCTCTCGATTTTGGAACATTTTTATACTTTCCAAGGCCAAAGACATGTCCCCTTTCACCTTATAGTTGATTTTTAGAATGCGAGGGTAAGAATAGTACTTTGGATACCTTGACAAAGGACCAACCAATTTGTTTTGTGTTAGGTAAATGTGTTTTAAGTTCATTACTGGTGAATCTGCTTTTTTTACTTATGTTCTTTCTGATATGTAGTGCTTTGCTATTTTTTGCTTTGTTATGGTTTTTTGTAAACCAAACAATAAAAAAAATCGTTTTGGGGTTTTAGTACCTGCATGTCCACGGGAGAGGAGACAGCTCGTTCTCACAGCAGTCCTTAAGTGTGTGGTTTCAGAAGTGGAGAGAATGACCTGCTTGTAACATTAAAGCTTCACCAGAGGCGTCTTTTTAGAATGTGTAAAGAATTTAAATGCCGCCCCACATGTAAGTTCTAACCTCCGCCATAGTCTCTGAAGTTAGCCCCTCTCCCAAAATTTGAACAGTGCCCCACCACCAAGCGAAATGTTAGCCTAGTTGCACTCCCGTTTTGGTGCTTCCCTCATACTAGAGAAAAAAAGAAATGTAGTGCCTTAAATTGGCATATTTCTTTGTATAAAAGTGCTTATAAATGTGAATGAAATGAAAACTTTAAAAAACGTTTTTTTCATGTGGGGGTCAGGCGGGCTGCAGTTGGAGGAAGGTAAAATGAAGATTTCACTTTGGCATGTCTCTGAGCTGGAAACTCCTCCTTCTTCCCAGGGCTGGAATTTGGAACAGGGCCATGTCGGGGAAAGTACCTTTTTCGATTTTGGCAAGGAGGAGCCAAGTACCCGTTAGCTCTGTGCCTTTCATTTTCAACTTTCAACCAGAACGGACTCTAGAAAGCTTTGCTCTTCGATTGAATGTAAGAATTTTACGACAGCAGCCATAGTGGAAACGCAAGCGAATTTAACGGCGAACGTGATTCTGAGGCAGTGACCCGCGTCGGCCGTTTGGAGTTACAAACCGTGTAAACCCAGCAAGATTCGAGACAGCGGTTTAAAGGAGCCTGCAAACCAGTGTTGCCAACCTAGCGACTTTCTCGCTATATTTAGCGAGAAAGTACGCCCCCCTAGCGACTTTTTTTATAAAAAAGCGGCTAGCGAGAAATCTAGCTACTTTTTTCAATTGGTTTGGAGACTTGCTCATTTATGCAAGTTTCCAAACCAATTGAAAAAAGTGCTGTAATTCGCCCGTTTTCTAACGGGAGTAATGTAAAAACACACAAATAACTTAAAAGGGAGGTGTTAAAAGGGGAGGGGGCCACAGTAAAACACACTTATAACTTAAAAGGGAGGTGTTAAAAGGGGAGGGGGCCACAGTAAAAGCCATAAATCGCAGGGGGAAAGAGGAGGTAATTATGCAAATTGGGCAGTGACGTCATCTAGCTACTTCTGGCGACTTCTAGGGGAGCCAATAGCTACTTTCTTCACTGAGGAGTTGGCAACACTGCTGCAAACGCTGCACAGGATGGACGGGGTGAAGCTGTACAACACCCCCAAGCCGTTCGACATGTCCCAGGCCTGGAACATGGGACCCAGGTGGCGGAAGTGGCTGAGAAACTTCGAGAACCTCATGTGCCACGTGAAAGCAACCGACGAAATGCGTCACAGGCTCCTGCAACAATACGTGGGCCCTCAAGTACAACATGTCATCGACGCCTTTAGGCAGGAACAGAAAGGAGACATCACGGAGCTGAAGCGAGCGCTCAACGCATTTTTCGAACCTATGAAAGACCTGGACTGCCTGAGGCACCGCTTCCATTCGGCGAGGCAGCGCCCGGGCGAACCCATGGAGTCCTTTCTCCTGCGCCTGAAACTGCTGGCCACGGACTGCGATTTCCATAAATACTCGACGGAAGAAGCAATCCAGTCACAGGTGATCCTGGGCTGCGCATCCCCCGCCATCCGGGATTTGCTTTTGCGGAAGAAGAAAACACTGGAGGACCTTGTGCAGGATGAGAGGATGGATGCACTCCTAGACACCGCAGAGGAGGAGAGGGGCGACCCGCTAATGCCACAGAACACAAAAGATGGCGTCGAGCAAGTGCACCAGTCCGAAGAAAACGAAAAGAAACAACCGCAGCTCTCGCGGAAAAACAAAATGCCGGAAGTCGTTCCGCGGGCTGAAGGGCCCCCAGAAACCCCTGGAGGCGAGAAGCCAAAACCCAGTGAGCAAGAGCGCCAAGAAACGAAACCGCGGCGCTCCCGCCCCGCAAAAAACGTGAGGCACAATTGTGACAGGTGCGGAGGGCGCTGCGCCCACAAGGGGGAATGCCCCGCCATGGGACACACCTGTCGCAGGTGCGGAAAGGAAAACCACTATCAGTCAGTGTGCAGGGGAAAGGCCCAAACTAACGCCAGCAGAGAGGGCGGGAGAGAAACGCAGCGAAATACGGACAACAAAACGGCCGCAGGAAAGATCGAGCGGTCCAGATCTCCGTCCCCCTCCGTGGGACATATAGGCGGCGTGCAAGCAGTCAGCAATGACCCCAATGTGCATCTCATTCCGGGCTTGCGGGATATAGTGGGAATCGGAAATGCACACATCGATTGCATCATCAGCACCGGATCAACAGTGAACGTCCTAGATATGCGAACTTACAAAACTCTAAGCCCCACCCCGGCCCTGCGAAGCACCAGGATTCAGATGTACGACCGCATGGGGGGCCCGCCGCTACCCAGCAGCGGAAAATTCCAGGCTACGATCACATCCAGAGGCAGGGTGACCACCGCAACCATTTACGTGATGCCTGCCCTGTACACCAGAGGGCCCTTAATAGGGTGGAGCACAATAAGAGAGCTGGAGATGAGGCGGTCAGTGTGGCTGGGGTGAAACTAACGAGCGGGCGAGCAATGCAAAAGTCGCCCAAAGAAGCCGACAAACCAAAAGAGACTCAAAATAATGCCGCAATGCCGACATTTAGGGCCCGATTCATGTTTTTTTTCAAGGTGCAAAGTGACATTGCACTGCATAAATATTCTTTGCACAGTTCCATGAATCAGGGTTTGTGTCAGTAGTGCAAAGTCATGTTTCAGCAGAGCAATGTCACTTTGCAAGTTTGCACCGTGCAAAAAATTCCATGAATCTGGCCCTTACTAAAGATGGAATGCGCATGTCGCTCTTACAGTCTGCTCCGCGCCTTTAAAAGGGCGGGATGTGATGCGCAGCGCAGACTGTGCAAACCATAAATGTGCATAATGGCAAGGCGCAATTCCAGGCGGCAATGGGTCGAGGCCGCAGAACGTGCTGAACTGTGGCCCTGGCATGTCCCCATTGACATTGAAAGCGATCAGTTTCATGGCCTGGGATGTAAAACCTAAAAACTGCACCGCCGCCATCCATTCGAAGAGCCTGTTTGTTAATTCCGTTTTGGGGCAGATTTACAAAAGCGTTTTTGAATGGGAAATTCCCATGCCGTCCCTATTTCACCGTTTCCTAAGAAAAGGTTGATATGATGTTTCCTGTGCCTTCGTATCTGCACGCACCATGTACACGATGGCACAGGAACTGGGGAACAATCAAGTGGGCCTGAAGCTAATGCAGTTAGGGCTGGGCCACAACAGTGCCATTAACATATGTAAATGCCCACACAGCTGTCTTTTTACCAAATTACCACAGAAAATCACCCTACAGTAAATAGAGAAAAGTCATCAAGGCGCACACAAGAGGGGGCGCCTTTAGCGCTGTGTACAGAGGCACAAGAAGGCACTGCCTTGCCGTGTTTCTCAATTTCCCAAATGCCGCACTGTAAGCGCTGCCTCACATAGAGAGCATTTTTCTTGTGAAACAGCGCGCAGTTTACTAAATCGTCTGCATTTAGCACTGATGAGACTGTCATTGGTTCACACAAAATACAAGATCCTGAATCTGAAAAATAACAGTGGGAAAGGCACTTTTAATACCTCCCGGGTCACGTCTCTGGCCGAGCCTCGCAGTGGTCAAATCTGACCGAACAAGCAAGTAAGAAAGCGGTGCCAGGGGGTCTCATTATCCGCATGGCAGGCGTTTCTAGTGGAAACATGCCCCTGCTTGCTTTCAGCCACTCGTGTTGACTGTACATCTCTCACATTAGTCTCCGTTTTGGAGTCCCAGAAGACCCATTGGGGTTTTGGAGCATTTATCGCAGGGTGGATCAACTGGCTGCGGTAAATCCTACATTTATTAGAGAGACATGTTTTAAAGGTTTTTTAACCAACTCGCCTCGCCCCATAACATGTCAATGTGGTAAAACTGGCGGTAATTCCCGCCACTGTACCGCACCGAGCATCCGTTTATGTCATGCCCCTGCTTAAAACTTACCTGCCGCTTATTTTTGGAGATTTCTTGATTCTTTGCAACACATCTGCAGTAACATCACTAATGGATGTCCAACTTCACTGAGCATTGCAATAATGCATTTTGTAATTGATATTTTAGAATTGAAATAAGCTAAATGTACATATAATTGCATTATTAACCGGAAAATGCTTTTATGGGAAACATTTTGTTGATTTTTTTTATAGAATAGAGATGTGTGTATTGGAAACTTTGTTCTATCTTTGTATATAGCGTTTTGAAATCTCATCTTTTTCTGTGAAAGGTTCATTTAGACCACAACCCAAATAAATAAAAAAGGTTAGGCTAAGGGGTCAGATCCCTTACGCTGCACATTCCATGTAGCCAACGTTACACTGTGCCGAGTAAATGACAACGGAAGAGTCACGCTTATTTCAGCTTTTATACAGCACTGGGTTCTGATGTCACTGTTGTCAGAATTTTTGCAAAGTGGATCGATGGTCAGAGCCGTAAGATCGTTCGCCCAGGATCACACACTTCTGGTAATGTAGGGGCCTTTCTGGGGGTCTCCTAGTCCCAAGAGTCAGATAAGAGGTGAGCGCTGAGCGGAGGTTGTGGGGGTCCAGCATTGGGGCAAGAGGGAAGAGGGGGCCCATTGCCGAAAAAGTAAAGAAAATGCTTGGGTAAGGGACACTGCAGAAAAGAATACTCGCCCAAAGCAGACAAACACCGGCATGTTTTTGCATTGCTACAGCTGGTGCAGAGAAAACACAAGTTCAACACATTGCCTGATTCATGGAAGTGTTTTATAATGGCACACTCCCATAGGGAAACGTTCCATGAATCAGGCCCATTATGTTTTAAAACATACTTTGAAAGTTAAAAGGCAACGTGAAAATAAAACTATATGACTTTAAAAGCAGCAGCCTGGGGTCATGCACCTGCCGTCGCACTACGGATGCCCTTTGGGGGCATACAGCCAAGTAAATGGAGGCGCTTTGCACTACAACCACCAGCTCTGTTCTTGCTTGAAAATGGGACCCAGAGTAGACCCACCTTGGACTGATTGTTGTGGGTCCGTCGGATCTGAGACTTGGTCCAATTAGAGCCCAACCTGCACCTAGTCTAACTGCAGGAAGGAGAGGGATAGGCGTGACAGGCCTGTAGGATGATGTGGGCAACAACACACAATTTTACAGAAGGGGGCGAGTCCTCCTGGAAAAGCACAGGGAAAGTCTGAGGGCTGGAGGCTAAGTGGTACCTGAACCTGGAGGAGGGTTTGGGCAACTAAGGTTTTCTGGTAGAGGGGGGTCTGGGGCTGGCAAGAAGAGAGCAGGGTTTTTGTGGAAGCAGGGGGGTGGGTCCTCTAAAAAGGGCAGATGGTCTGAGGTCTGCACGAAGGAAGGGGGTGCTGTGAAGATGGGAGGAGAGGCTGGAAGGGAGGCTGGGCTAAGACAGTGGTGCCAGGTCGCAATAAGTATCCCTGCTAAATCAGCAGACTTCAATACCACACCGTGGAAAAACAAGCTAAAAACAAAAAGTCGTGCACTTTCCTTGAGAGCAAATGCACAAGGCATTATTGTTAAAGCTACAAAAAAACAAAGCAATTCCTGCATGTACACAAAAGGAACAATATGCCACACAATTTATTTTCAATACAGAAAGTTTTGTTTTCTTTTAAATGTAGTGCACGCTTCGCTTTTAATAATGGCAACACTCTTTATTAACTATGCACTATCACCCCTTCTTTCCACACCTTATTGCCAAATAAATTCTTACTATTAAAGATAACCACGTGTTTGTTCCTTTTATGTCTCCAAGCTCTGTGCCCACCCCTGCTCTTCATCTGGTTCTTCTGATCTGCCAGCCGGCTCTTGCCATTTCCAGAAGTCTTATTGGCAGGAAGCTTTTTAGCAGCTTCTGAGAATTGGGCTTTTCGAGAAGTCCCATGGAAGCGGAACACGCGCGAAAGAAGTCAATCAAAAATGCCACAATTCACTTCGCCCACTGGGCCTCTTCCGAGTTTGGTGGTATTCCCGCTGTATTTCTGCAGATATGCCACCCAGCTCTGCTAGGGCCGAAACGCAACAGCCATACCTATGTCGCTCCCTTTGGTGATTTTCTAGGGCAGCCCTATCCTAACACTCCCCAGGATGGTCAATGTGGCTGACTAGGAAAAGTGCTGATCTCGGGTGCTCTGGTTCAGTCTCACCATCAGAAGCTCCCTTTCACTCCTCTCCCTGATCTTACCACCTCCTTCCTGCCACAGTCTCCTCTCCCTTCTTACTCCCTCTATGATGTAAACTAAGCCTCCTTTGCCAATCAAGAACACCATAAAATAAGTAGTTTACATGTAGGTTTATTCTCTTAATTATTAAGTAGAGAAAGCCCTAGGACAACCATCTAGCCCATCAGCTTAGGTCCAACTGACACCAGTAGAACCCAAAACATACATCAACATTCCACCAAGAGTCCCAGTGACATCATCACACCAACACCACCTAGAATGTTGGTGACATCACCACCATCACAACACTCATAGCCATAATCAATCACAGCACAGATTATGACACTCTATCTCACCTTTCTCCTCCATCTCTCCTTACCTGTCCCTAACCCCTTTCATCTCCTACCACAGCTCTTGCTGCACTCCCCTGCTCATCTCTCTATCTACACCCCGCGCCCCATCTCCCACTACACCCATCTTCTCTAACCGTATGACATACTCTCTGCCTATCTCTTAACACTACTTTCGCCCCCCACTCCCAGCTTTACTCTGCCCTCACCTATACTCCCACTACTGCCTTTTGTTTCTGAGTGATGTTTGTGCATCACATGTGCCACCGTCCCGTTTTGGGCAGTCTCACATGCGATCAGGCCCGACTGAAGATGTGTGGGGGCCCATTTCAACATAATGGTTGGGGGGCCCCTCCTTGGAGCCGAAAATAGTGTGAGGCACCTTTGGGATGCATACATTATAACAGAGACAAAGAAATACACCCAGTGGTTAATAGCCGCTGATTATCACGAGATTGCCAGCCAGCAGGGAGCTGAAACACTAAATACCCACTGATTACCACCTTGGTTCCTTTTAACGCTGGTAACACCTCATCAGTCTCTTGCTGTCAGATTTATCAGCGATCATATTAACTCACGGGTGCATCTCTGTTTTAAATGTGTGCTTGGCAGTGCTTGTGTTAAAAGCGTCATTGGCTGGAGCCTTTCTGGTTGCCACTTCCAAGTGATGGCCTGAAGGACTCCAGCAAATTAAGCTTGTAAGTGAGCACTGCAAAGCGCACGTGACGACCTTAAAGTCTCCAGCAAATAAAGTAATCTATTGCTGTATCATAAACATGCAGATTGGCAAAAAGGGAGCAGTTGCAGCGGAATCCTGAGGCTCAAGTCCCCTTTCTTTTGAGAAGGTTGAAAGGCCCTGGCCCTACATATGATGCTCCGTTTTGTTTTTTTGTTTTTCAGCTTTTTAACATTTGTAGATATACATTCAATATAGCTTGTTCTAATGCCCCTGAATACAGTCTTTTTTCCTCATTTAGTGCATTTTACAAACATTATTTGAACTTCTTCAGACTTCACCTCACAGGTGACGCAGAGAGAAAAGTGTGTTTTTCTCGGTGAAGGGAATACTGAGAGTGCTGAAAATTCATTTGGGAGCTCACTAGTGACATGTTCTTGTAACCATCTAATTTAAATTCAGGAAACGTAATACATTTTTTAGGCTCCAAGGGGGATGAACTCAAAATGTGACCCAACACGGCATCGAACCAAAGTAACCCTAGGACAGAAAAACTGAAAACAAATTAGACAAGCACTGGCAAAGACTAGCAAATACAACATTTTGTGCTTCTGTATAAGTGTTAGGCATTTGCCAGGCACTGCTATTAGATGCCCAGGTAGCCACACCATTTTGCAGCTGCTACCAACAATGGCCAGTTAATACCACTAAAGCAGTGCCTGAGCTTTGGCAGAGAGCAGTACTAGAGGTAGGAAGTGAAGTGTTATGAACTGCCCAGCAGCCTGTCTTTCATAAGCATGCTTTTCACCTTCCTGCAGCAGCAACACACCCTTTAGTCCAAGGGATGGCACAACATGCTCTGTGAGGCACTTTAAGCAATCGCCACTTTTTTCTTGAGTATCAAACCTGATTCATTCCTTTATCGACCAGATCCTCGTGTTGCAGACAAGGTGAATCGCGTCTATAGGGGGGAGGGAGGATAGGGGTAGGCTCGGACAGTGGCAATGGGAGTAAGTTGAAGGGCACCTGCGCGCAAAAGACCAGTTATAGGATCACATTGCCAGGTTGGTACACCTTGCAAGGCCCTTTCATGTGCTGCTTTGCAGCGACTTCCACGCCTTGCTATGCCATCTTATGATTTGCTATATGAGGTTTCATGGTGGTCGGCGCCCATCAATGTGACTACTGTTTGCACCACACTCGCAGTCTATGTTCCAACACATTCCCAATGAGCCACGCACACATGACTAGCATCCTTCCCAGCACAGAGCACTCCAACTAACGTACATATCATGGTCAATGCCAGTGCACCCACCCTAGCGCCACTGGCACTCGAAGTTCCTCTCCAGACAAATGCCTCCAGGATCGACCCACCAACTTGAAATTATCCCAGTCCAGAGTTGACAAGTATTGCCTGCACGCACCAACCCAACAGCAGAGCCACCCTCTTGGAGCTGCAAGAGCACCCGGATTCCATGCAAACGGCAGCCGGGTGCAGTATAAACAACAAAATCCTCACAGAACCTTCAACAGCGTCCACAGTGATGTGGCACAACAGCAGTATAAACTCCCAAGAAGGATCTGTGCACAAATCTATACCAATATGATAGATTATTTATAACGTGCTTAATACACAGCGGCCCCGGAGCACGTTACCGTTGAGCAATCCTCCCAAAGGCTACTATGCAGCAAAGCGAGTCTACAAATAGGCACAAAACAGTGCTGCCGAATTTGGACCAGGGCTGTCACAGTGAGGCCGGGGCAAAAAATTTGGTGAGGCCCCTTCATTTTTTGCACTTGGCCAGTGGCACCGTAAACAAGTGTGCATGTGTGCAAGTGCTATGCTGGCTATCGGGCTTTGCGCTCTCCTTGCTAATTAAAGGCAGTGACTGTTGGGGTTGATCACCCCATGAGCACAAAGATAGCATCACAGATGGCATCAGCAATGACATCATAGCTGACATAATGGATGATATCAATGGGGGCTTCGGAGTTAAGGTTGTCAACACTTCCCAATTAATAGATTCTGTAGCATTACATTGGTTCTCCTTTTCTCCTGTCTTGCTGAGTCTTCCGCAGTAAGGGAAATCATTGGGGTTTTTGTGCCTGCATGTTCTTGACAATGAAGAGCGATTCTTCCTGTATGTTGTTCTGAGGTAGATCTTCACAAGGCACTGGAAACTCCCGACTGTTTAGAGATTGGGAATCACATTGTGTTCCCCAGTCTCCTGCCCAAAGGGGAAGGCGGGTCACAAAGGGACTCTCCCCATACCAACCCTGGGTCCAGATTTAAACTGCAGGTGGTACCAGCTCCTGGCCCCTTGTTAACTAAACTGGAAGGCTCCTCCTGTCATACAACATTAACGGATGAGAGTTAATGCTCTGATTACTTACCAGTAATCTTCATTACTCCTAGTCCTACTCTTCCTCGTCCCAGTACTTCATGAGGCCCCTGCCTCCGACACAGGACCTTCTTCTATTTCTTTAAATTCCTATAACTCCTCCCCCACATCCACGTCACTCAGTTTCATATTACCAAGCCAGAGCATGGGACCTTCCCCGCAGGGAGGTTGAGGAGGGTCGTCAGTACTGTGACGAGGAAGAGTAGGACTAGGAGTAATGAAGATTGCTGGTAAGTAATCAGAGCATTACCTCCACGTCCACTCTTCCTCGTCCCAGTACTTACTTCATGAGGTATACCAAAGCAGTAACAGGGAAAAGGTCCCAATGAGAAACAGAGCTAAAAACAGTGCAGCAAACACACCCACAATAACTCTTAATTCACATCCCCACAGATAAAACTCCAACCACGAAGGAACCAACCCCCCGAGTGGGAGAAACTCAACCCATAGCGGTTGATGGAAATCCCTAGAACAGCCAAGGCGGCAGCCATACAAATCTCTTACAGAGAAAAACCCTCCTTGCATCAGCCCAGGAAGCCGCCAAACCCCTGGCAGACCGCCCCTGATCGTGCGCAGGCACAGGCAGGCCAAAAGCCATATAGGCACTGGGATCACAACCCGGAACCATCGGAAAATGGAAACCACAGATGCGTTTTGCCCAGCCCCAGCCGGACCACAAGCAATCAGAAGACTATCAGATTGGTGGGAAAAAGCGAACCTAGCCAAATACTCCAACACGTCCCGCCGGACATAATGTTAAGCCAAGCCACCTCCTCATGCATTCTCGGATCATGAAAGAAGTCAGGGAGAACCAGATCCTGAGAGGTATGAAAACCGAGATACAACTTAAGGGAGGAACTTCGGACCACACCTCAGCAGCACCGAGTCTGGCAGCACCCTCAGGAAAGGAGGGTGACATAAGAGAGCCCCAATCTCCCCAAGCCTACGGGCAGAAGCGAAGGCAATAAGAAAAGCAGATTTCAGTGTAAGATGTTTGATATCATTCTCGGAAAATGGCTCAAAAGGAGGCCCTTGAAGGAACCGTAATACAAGAGGGAGATCCCAAGGGGGAAGCCCTTTATCAGAACACCTTCAGAGTGGAGGGTCTAAGAGCATCCATTATGTACTCAACTACAGGATCTGAGAACCCCTGAGATATCAACCTAGACTGAGCAATAGCCACACTGCCCATTGCATCCAGTGGAATTCCAACCGCAGATCCCCTTGAAGGGGACACGGCCACCTCGGAATCAGCCAAGGTTCCTAGGACCGAAGCTCCAACAGAGAGGGGAGCCAACTTCGGCGGGACCAGAACTGAGATAACAACAACACAGTCACCTTGGACACTCTGATGCGCCAAAGCACCCGGGGCAGAAGGGGAATAGGTGGAAAGGCATAAAGGAAAACCACTGTACAGAGGGCGTCCATTCCCCAATCCCCCCGGCCTGAAACCGAGAGCAGAAGAGGCGAACTTCTGCTGAGGCCGGGGATGCAAACAGGTGTAGAACCAGGGACCCTAATCTGACACAGGTCACTGCAAAGACCTGGGCCGACAGGACCAGTTCTGCAAAGGAGGGAAACCGGCGTCTGAGAAGATCCGCTTGAACATTGTCCACCCTTCTGATACGTGAGGCCACCAGAGACACCAGATGAGATTTCTCCCAGGTGCCTATCAGCGCTGCCAGAGCATTCAAGGAACAGCCGGAACTCCTTTTGCAGTTGACATATGCCAAGGCCGTCGTATTGTCCAATCGGATCAAAACCGCCGACCGTCCAGCAACTCCTTGTTAGTACACCAGAGCTTGGACAATGGCACAACTCTTGCCAATTGGATGATCGCCGGCTCTCCCCAGATCTCACAACCCTTGAGCTGAGAGGACCCCCAATGTAGACCCTTTCTGCTGGCGTTGGTAGTAAGAGAGGCCACAGGAGGATGGACCATGCACACCTCAGCCTGTAGACCTGAAACCCCCCGCCACCACAGCAGGGAGACTCGCAGCGCTGGGGACACCGAAAACACAACTACGAAAGCCGAGACGTCGGAAACCAGTGGGAGAGAGTATAAGACACCAGGGGACATAACCGAAGACGGGCTCAAGGAACCGAAAAAATGCAAGACGCCACGTGCCCCGTAACTTCAGCAACAGGCGAGCCAAGACACACTGCCTTCTGAGAACCCAGACCAGCCAGCAAGCACCCCCCCTGCACAACATCCAGAGTACACTCTCCCCAGACGTCCGGACAAGCAGTGCAGGGTCTTGAGACCCATAAGTAGTTGACACATCCTAGAAGGCATAGGGACCAGGAACACCCGCAAGTAGAAAACTTGACCCTGAACAGGGAGAGGAACGGGCAAGACGGTAACCCACAACAATCCTTCCTAGAGAACGGATCCCATGGCCAACTACTTGGACCGTGAGCTGGGTACCAAAGTCCTAACCATGCAAACCTGGACAGGAGGAGACAGGAACTGCAACCGATACCCCCCTCCGGAAGGAGCCCATTACCCAGGAAGCCGAACCCCACCGGTCCCATACACCTCAGAGAAGATAGAGACGAGGAGCCAGGGAAAACCGCCAGTCACTGCACTTGCACCAGAGGAAAATCACAGGACGTTGAAGCATGCCTGCGCCACAATATAACAGTATGCTTGTCAGCCCACAAAAAGATCTGACTTATCAAAAGGAAGATACAGGACAGCCCAGAAGTCCAGCAGACCAGGGCCCCCCCAGCCGACAGAGGAGCCGCCAGGCTGGCGTCAAAAGGGCAGAGTACTGTCACAAAGCAGGGCAAAGCAATCCATCCCGGATAGCAGACATCAAAGGCAACCCCCCACCTGGGGTATTCCTACACTGGAAAAACCCACTGAAGTGACATCCCCCTCCACCGGCACCAGGGGCTCTGAGAACCCCTCTATGCACAGACATGTGCCACCATGTGCCATATCACTTCCCACAAGTCTGAGAGGAGGCGTGAAAGCAACACGTCAGCACCGGAGGACCTAGGCCCTAAAAGAAGAGACACTGGGAACCCTCTGAATGGCCATTACTTCCATGACGCATTTTCTATAATTCCATGCCGGACAAGGGAAAAGAAAATCATCTCCTTTGACCTTCCCTCGTACAGTTCAGAGGAAGAGGACAGGACAAGGAGTCTGCGTCCATAGCTAGCACAGACCCAAACACCACTAACTCGCCACATGACTGAGAGGTGGCTTGAGCCCTGTATCCAGTAGCTGGTAGCCCCAAGCTCTAAATCGTTCCAATGCGTCGGTCTAGGAAGGATGAAATGCTGAGTCAGCACCGCAGAGACTCAAACCCAAAGTGTAGACTATGCCAGGCCGGTACTCTTCAGGCCGCTTGCAGACACGTCCAAATCTGCGCCGTTTTCACAGGCTGCACGCAAAGAATGCAGCCAACATCCGGTGCATCCTTGGCTGCGTGTGTCTGAGTTGCGGGTAGTATGTGACATGCCTGTGACAGAACAGAGCCCCAGCACTTTCAAAGACTCTCTGCCACTGTCACCCCACGACAAGAAGCAGAGAGGCCTCACAACAAAAAGGGAAGGCTAGGCCATACTGCCAAGTGCTTGCCATTATTTCCAATAAAGATGTGTATACAGAGCACGAGGAAACGGCATGTTGAAGGAGTCAAGATGGCCATACCAGCAGGAGAGGGGAAAAATATCAAGCACAGTCCTCCCCTCTCCTTACCTTCCCCCAGAGAATGCAGCTAACATCCGGTGCATCCTGTGCTGTGTGTGTCTGAGGAGTGGGTGGTATGTGACATGCCTGCGACAGAACAGAGCCTCCGCACTTTCAAAGACTCTCTGCCACTGTCACCCCACGACAAGAAGCAGAGAGGCCACACAACAAAAGGGAAGGCTAGCCCATACTGCGAAGTGCTTGCCATCATTTCCAATAAAGATGTGTACACAGAGCACGAGAAAAAGGCCTGTCGAATCAAGATGGCCAAAACAGGAGGAGAGGGGAAAAACATCAAGCCCAGTCCTCCCCTCTCCTTACCTTCCCCCGGGCCATGCAGGACCCGGGACACAATGCTCACGCTGCGGTCCGGAGCCCAGCAAAGAACCGAGCGGGGCAATCCCGCTCAACTGTGACCCCAAGCCCTGCAGGTGGCCCAGGAGCAGCGCCGCACCTGAGGGAGCCGAGGGCCCCGCCACACAGCCCCCCCCCAGGGGGCCAGCAATCGGTGCTCCCCAGTGCCCCGCACCGGGAAGAAAAAGTCCAACCTGCCGGAGGCAGGAAAAATTAAACTGAGTGATGTGGATGTGGGGGAGGAGTTATAGGAATTTAAAGAAATAGAAGAAGGTCCTGTGTCGGAGGCAGGGGCCTCATGAAGTAAGTACTGGGACGAGGAAGAGTGGACGTGGAGGTAATTTTCCACACCCCTCAGTAACAGGTCATAGGGTTGTGACTGAAAATCCCATCACAGGCCACAGTAGATTGTTGAAGACCTCTGACGCCACGCATTGTGATTAGCACAATTACGTCTGTGTTCGGGTGTGGAGGGAGAGCGCTAAACCTTAGAATGGGGACCTCTGTACCTGAAGGATCTCTTAAAAATGCTCACCAAAACTAGTGCTTTGTGGTACTTATTTTCCTGTGCAAACATTTACACAGAAGTTGAAAGAAAAGGTGGGGCGTTGCGTGATGGGCATGGGAGGAGGCGAAAGATATAGCAACCATTTTTTTATAGAGCAGACACTATATTCTTTTAAATGTGCCGCAATACAATAAATCAAACTTTGCGAGCCAATGGGGCAAGTGAGCAAAGCCCTAAGTATTTTTTGTAAATGCTCCCGAATCCACATTTTGCCAAGAGCAGAGACAAAGGGCTATTGCTTTTCAGATAAACTTACTTGTCACCAAGTGCCCAAGTCGGCTTCACTCACGTTTGCCAGAACCACACTGCACCAGGACATCTCTCATGGAGATCAACCCCACTACCCTCGCCCCCCACCAATCGCATCAGAGAGAGCCAACCACTATACTCTTTGAAGATCCCCCCAGCAAAAGCCATTAAGGACCCTGCAAGCCTTACAACAGCCAGCAACGTCCTGCCAAAAGTCACACATACCAACACAGAATGGCCTAAACTGTGCAGACAAAGGTCGCCAACATCCAAGCAATATGCATATGCGTAGCGTTTCATATACACCAGCAAGCCGGGACTAAAACCTGTCCATTTGGGCCCAGATGTCAGGTTGGCATGGCTGTGGTCTTTCTTTAACTGAAAGGGCTGACATGTTCAAAACAGTGGCTAAACGCAACTATGTTCCCCTTGCCACCGCCACACTTCTACTTATCTTTCCCCCAACCTCTAGTTGGCGGCCCCAAGTCCCCCCCCCCCCAGGCCAATCTTCACACCCAGTGGCCATGTCTCGTGTGCCCTGGGGCAGAGGCGCAAAATAGCTGAAAATAGCCAAACACATGCGAAAATGAAACATGCATGTAGAAACTGACCTTTCACACCCTATTCAGGAAACATATACCCCCATAACACATTTACATCCTGAAACACAAACGGCCATACAGACCTCACACTAAAAACAACCCATTTTTTTTAACAGGGAGTTAAGTTTACTACCTATAAAAGGTGAAGTCTTGAAAAACTGAAAATGCCAACATGAAAGTAAAAATATTGTGCCCAAATAACACATTCCCCTTATACAAAGCCCATTCAACCACAAAAGTTTGTACACTACAATAATTCTAGACTTCAATTAGTTAAGGAGCCGCTTGCCTGGCAGGCTCAATTCCACACTCCTCCTGAACACAATCCCATATCCTCCTCCTTGCACTGTCTCCCTTCGGCCACGTCTGCAGCTCTGAATAATGTTAATTTAGCATTTTCTCTAAGGACGGTTGCATTGTTAATTGAGGGGAATTGCAAAGAGAAGAATATTGCTGTTGCATTGGCTGACCTCGCCGGCCTTCCAAATGGGTTAATTAAAGCTGCAAGATTGCAAACATGTGTGATGTGCCCAAGTACTAAGTAGCTGAGTTCTTCTGAGAGGAATAGGTAGGGGCACCTTACCTGCTGATGTACTTGACGTCCTCAGCACTGTCTGTAGGTGCTGCTGTGCTCGTCCAGGAGGACCAGGCCACAACTCCTGCACACAAATTTAATGTGGCGCTAGTCCACTCCAGAGGGTATCCGCTCCAGAGTCCTCGTCCTCACCGCACCAAAGTCACTTCACTTTGTCAGTCTCCACCGCCGGCGTGTCGGCTGGGCTGCTAGCAGCAAGGTCCAATGTGAGCAAGAAGTAACTGGCTTGGTTGGCTTTCGCCTTTCGGAGGTTCTTATGGCGCCATGGGCATTGGTTGGTAACATCACGTGAAATCATGGTGGGGTGCCTGGAGACTGTTACATTGTAGTCACGCCGGCGCCACCTGCCCAATGCTCACTCTCTATCCCTGTGGGCCATGGCTCCCCGCCCCACCCCATGCTGTGTGTGTTGCACTTGCATGTAAACATCTTTAAACTTCTATTTGCTCTGCTGCTGCTGCAGTAGCAAATCTTCAAATAACATCGGACCTCGCACTCGAAATCTCACCCAGCCCCAGGAGGCTGCGAGGTCTCCCCTTAGGGCGAGGCCTGGGGCAGTTTGCCCCCCCCTGCACCCTCCTCTTGACGGCTCTGCTTTGGCCCCACCCCATTCCCATTATTCAACATGGTGTTAGAACCCCTACAGCTCTAATATCCAATGACCTGGAAGGTAAGAAGAACAATGTGTACTTCTAAAAACAGGCCAAAAAGACTTTAAAATCAGCTGCCCTAAAAATACCTCCTGTACGCTCCTGCTTCTACCTTGGGAGTGCTTGCTTAGCTTCAAGCCAACACTACCCACTGCTGCCTTACAAACAAAGGTTAGTGAAGAGGAATTAGTTCACATGTAAACATAATGGATCATACACAATGGCTAAAGAGTTTGTGTGCATCTCACGTGGAAATTAGATTAGTGCACTGTGTACTTGCTCCTTATTGCCCAGAGGTAGCGCTTGCCTACTGGCTGATGCCGGACACCCAGCAGCTGGTTTTAGCTCCTGCTTATCAAACCTTAATTTCAAACCCTGCACTGGGACTGGAATCCAGGGCTAGGGATGGTTTTGAAAATAAGGAGTTGAAAGGGATCAACGTCCAATGAATCAGGATGGCCTTTGTTTATCATTCAGCCAAAGGCTTCCCCCACATTCTACAAGAGCAGCCTCTTGTAAGAGAAGGAAGAGCACGTCTCAAAAACAATAGGGCTGGGAGTCAATGGGGGTGTGGGGCCTACTTTGACTGATGCCCATATGGCTTCGGTGCAAGGCAAGAAGAATTGGTGGAACACCTAGACGGCTTTGTGAAGGTAGAGAGCACACGGGCATCAACGGGGAAGAGGCAATGGGGTGAGGTGGGAGATATAGTCCAAGAGAGTTGGTGAGGAGTGGGTTGACTGGTTAGTGCTGTGCCCTGCATAGGAGGAGTTCTAGGCACATCTTTGAATATTCTACACCACAACAGTTACTCTTGAACTCGAAAGCAGACCCAACACCTGACGGACAAAATGGACTGCAGATCTTGCAGGAAATATTTTCTGCATTATCAATGACAGAAGAAGGGGCGAGTCGCCCCCACCCCGATTTGAAGTTTGCACAGTTATGCATATTGTATATCAGATGCATTCAGTTAATGAGACGGCGTCCAAAAATATGAACGTACCTTTTGTAAATAAGAATTGCTAACGCAAGAAATGGTGCACAGTGTACATGTGGACAACTAGGGGCTGGTTATGCCTGGCCACTAGCTAGCAACTTGAAATGTTTACCCTTGCATTGCACCCCACCCCCATCATCCACACTCTCCCTCTTCCTACACACCCAAAAGTTATATTTTAAAAGAAAAATTGCCCCTCCCCCTGCCCTCCTCATACAATCTCAAACTTTCAAACGTCCCTGAAATGAATGGCTAGGGTGATCATTCGGGCTACAATTAAAACAATCTGCATTAGTCTACCTGAATCCCACATGTGGGGAGGAGGTACATTTTAAAATGAAGCAAGTTACTGAGAAAACACGCTGCCCCGAATGGCAGGACATGACATCCTCCCAAGAAAGTTCAGCTGGTGGCGTAAAAGTATAATCGAAGAATAATCAGAAAAGCGGCAAATCGGATGCAGACTTTGATCGACATTTGTGACGCCATGTAATAAATCCCAATGTTAATGTTTTCCTCTGATTAAGGGGCGTAATACAAAAAAGTTCCTCCCATATCGGAAACGCACGAAGAGGCTTCTGTTTAATGCGTAAGGAAGATACGTGTGCGCGCTTGAATTTAAACATTCCACAAATGAGTTCACTTTTCACTATAGGTGAGCACAAGTATGGTATGGTATTGTTTATTTATATAGCGCCTATACACAGGCAAGTGTTTCAAAGCGCTCAAGGAGGGTTTGAACATGGGGAAAAAACAGTTGCTCAGAGCCCATGAAATTCTTGTAAGTGCTTAAAAAATACATTTAACAGTTTGGGATACAGCAAAGAGGCCCAACTTGGATTCTACAGTTTTTAACAGTGCAATTAAGGGTTGAGAACAGACAGACGATCTTGAGCGCGGTGTGCACGGATCGACAAGTGCACGGAGGGTCACAGGGAGGGGGAGGATCAAGTGCACCCGGTTGAGACTGGGGCAAGTGCAGAGAGATCCACTCTCTTGGGTTAATTTCTCAAGTGTTTTGAATGTGAGTGAGGTGTAGGGCCCTGAGGCAAGTGCGAAAGAGGACTGGCGGGGGTGCCAGGGACCAGTGAGACTCTGAGGTACACCGGGCGGCCAGTCAGCATGCCCGTAATGAAGAGGAGGGAGAGAGGGAAGGAACAGGGAACTAGGTTAGCAGGGTAAAGGGAGTGAGAAGGAAGAGTAGAAGATGAAGGTCTTGAGGATTTTCTGGAATTTAAGGAGATCCGGCTGAAGTCGGAGGGAGGCTATTCCAGAGGGAAGCGCCTGCTGAGGATAAGGATCTCCCTCTAAATCTCTGCTTGGAGAACCGGCTCACTCGCAGGAGGTTGGAGGTACACGTACAATGATCGTACAGCACACAAATACTCTTCAACGCCATCGTACGATTTCTCTTGGAGTCGAAGATATACTGTGCATTTATAGATGGGTAGCATACATATTTTGCAGTGTCATTAAGCAATTGTCGGCACACGAGCCAGCAAGTTACAAAAGCACAGAGAAAGCAAATTAACAAATGGTAGTTTCAGGAAATTCCTTTCTACGGTCATCCTTTATAAATAACTAGCAATCACTACTGTGCTGGGGTTATTTAGGATTTCTCTGCTGTCCCTCAGGTGGAGTGTAGGAAAGCTGCACCAGACAGGGGTGTGAGACCTGTTTTTTGTGTCATTGCCGACATAGGCCAGTTCCCAAATATTAGTGGCTAGAGATGTGCAACGTGGTGATGGAAGTAATGTAAAACTGCTGGAAACTGTGCTAGTTAAAAGAACCACAAAGTGTACTGATTCAGGGGGTGAGTCCTTTTTCTTGTGAGAACTCGACTCTATAGGTCAGTGTGCAACTTCTATATCTTATAATGGGTACCCCGTCACAAAACAAATGCACAATTGGGCTCCTGGGTGGCTTTGCATAATGCCCCAGTGTTAATTTGAGCAAATTAGCAAGAGAAAGGGAAAATAAAACATACCACTCACAGTTGTAGTGAGGGTTGCTTGGCATTGTATTGGTCAAACTTGACGTTTTCCATTTAGATCAAGATTTGAAGGGGTTGGGGCAAGATAGCCCACTCTCCGTTTCCATCGTGAGCGGGCTGTTGCTGGCTGGCCTGCCCTCCTCTTGCCTAACTTCTCCAGGAGCACGCCGTGGAGCAGGCAACAAACGACGTGGCATCTACATCCGGTAGGCCCAGGCGGACTGTAAGCAACTCATGGTGGCAACAGTAAAGACAGACACAAGTGATCACAGTTCAAGCATGTTTATTAGACTGTATATGCAGGTTGAAAAAACGCCTAATCTAAACCTAAATCTAAAATGGGAGCAAGCTACGACCATCAAATAATAAGGCAGAGTTGATCGCAGAGTTGCTCTGCAGTCTGCGAGTTTGGAGAGGAGTCTGTCCTTCCTGGCTCCTATTGTGTGACACTGTGTTGGAGGAGGATCTGGGCTCACAACCTCTGTTTTCCAGCAGAGGGTCCACTGAGTTGATCACAGAGTTGCTCTGCAGTCTGCACATGCCAAGAAGGTCTGAGGGTTCGAGGTACGGCCACTCAGAAGTTTCGAGACTACTGTTTGTTCCAAGCTCAAGCTTACTCGATGAGTGCTGCTTATGTTCTCCCAGTACTGGCTTTGTTTCCATTTGCGCAAGAGGGCCTGCGGACTTTGCCATTGAGCTCTTGTGTCAAGTACCTTTGTGTTTCATACACCGATTTCTGAACTGACTGTGTTTTGTGCTTTGCATTGAGGAGCTACGTTTGATGAACTTTTGCGGTTGGCGTTAGGCTTTTGGTTAGGGCTTCCCGCCCATTGTGGCTGTCCCTTGAACTTATTGTTCCTTTGGGGTTCGCAGAGGGTGCCACCGTGGTCACGGCTGCACATTGACTATTCCAATTACAGGAATGGCTCCTTACCTACTCCCTCCCCCTTATTCCTACATCTGACTCGATTTTTCTGCTGGGTAACAAGAGAGGTACGACTGGAGTGTGGATCGGGCAAATTAACCTGGGATAGAGGAGTGACAGAATGGGAAAACTCAACCCCACTAAACCCGCTCTGGGTAGGGTGGCTACCCGTGCTTCTAAACAGCCATCCTGCCCCTTTCCACTCAATAAGAACAAATTGACAAAGCAGCTGCATTGCCCGGCTAAGCATGGTACCAATAAAACTCATAATTCTTTTCAAAAGAATATGACCTCCTACTTTGAAGCTAAGCCTACTATGCCTCAAGTGGGAGGGAGTGGATCAAAAAATCAGCACAGCAGCAGTGTGACGTCCATTCTGTAAATCTTTTGCAAAGCTCTTTTCTGATTGACAATAACCGGTCGCTGCTGAATCATTGTCTTAATGTGAAGCGGCTTTCACTGGCACCCAATGAATGTAGCCAAATTATCAGCAGGAACTCAAATCTATCTTACACTGCTTACCTGGAACAACTGTTAACACCAGAATATTCCTACTATTCGGTGAGTGAAGAGGAGGAATCTGAATTTGCCCAGGAGGTAAACCCGAAGTGCCCTATGGGGGGCGCCTCAGAGGTGACAGTCTCCCCTTCGGATACTATCTTGGTCAAACTTGACGCAGTCTTCTGACTCTGCTCTAAACTGGCAGAGGACCACCTTTGGATTAAGTATATGCTGGAACAGATCCACAAATCTACGGAAGCCCAGTTTAAGACCTTGCTGATATTGCACCAGATGAGAGGAGACTTGGACTGGAAATGGAGGCACTGGCCAAGCATAGCAATCTCTTGTCCTTGGTCCTCAACAAAAAAGTGTCAGCCACCCAGTGACCCGGCAGGGCCCCCGGTTGAGGGTGACAACGGCCTTAAGAAAGCAAGCCCTGGACGCCATCGATGTGGAACAGTCAATTCTGGCTAGCCCAGGGTTTTCACCCAAGAAGAAAAAGAGGTGTAGGACCAAGACAAGGGGTGGGTTATCCCTGCCTCCTGGCTTAAAAATGAGGAAACACTTGTCAAGGTGGCAACTCTGCCATCCATCTTCACACGCCTTTTTCATCTAGCAACTATTTAGCGGTTAACACCTTGCCCAGTTGTGCCACTCGCCAGGTGAAATGACATGGTCCCTCGGCTGGAAAGCGGGCCACCAATGCTCTAAGGATAGACAATGGCCTCCCCTTTAATATCACCAGAGTAAAAGATTTGACTGCTGATCTGACAAACTGTAATGATGAGGTCCATTCCAATGTGCACAATATGGGACCTCCCAGGCAGGTTCCTTCTTTGCCGCCGACTAAGGTGACCCATGAGGGCCCTTCGAATTCGCTTCTAACGGTATGGTACACATGTGTTAAGCTTGGGAGCAGACCCGGAGGAAATGAGAAGATGCCTACTGACATTTGCCGGAATCAAGCTGGCTCAAAGTTCATCAAGATTGTGGTACAAGCACCTGCTAAGACTAGTCCCTTCTTGAATTGAACATGGTTGCTCCACCTGCTGCAGCGTATCCCGACTTAAGTGGTTTTACGTCTGAGGACATAGTGACCTTAGAGCTGCCTCCTTACTACAGCCACACAAATTGGGCATTGCTGAAACTGGCCTCCTCCCTGATTGTGGATTGTGTTTGCTTTCTAGGGCCCACATGTCACAGGAGGGCCCGCCGGTCTGACCTGTGCAGCAATTCAGGGTGAGATCTACAATCAAGGGACTGTTACATCTAATGGGAGAATGATTGGGGCATGGGGACATGTCCCTCCAGTGAATTGAACCCAGGAACCTGTATCAGACCCTTTTACATTACTTTCTTGGAACACTCGTGGACATGACTCATTCTTTATTAACCCCAAGGGTGCAAAGGAATTATTGTCATCCCACATTTTTTGCCTCCAGGAAACTCGGCTCACGCCCGCTTCTTTCTGGATGGCTTTTCTTTGTTTTATCTCCCCCCTCCTTGTTTGGGACGCCTGAAAGGTGGTCTTTGTATTGGTGTTAGATGTGAATACTCCTCGGCACCTTTCCATATTGTAAGGGATGAGAAAAACCTTCTAGCAGTTAGTGTATCGGATTTCCCTGTAAAGGGGGTGGTACATTGGTCGCAACATTTTAAGACTCTCCCCGCGGCTCTATGACCACTAACCTTATGGATAGCGTTCGTGATTTATTGCGTGAATGGTTGGATGAAACGAAGGTGTGGGGCATCATACTCACGGGTGATTTTAATGTGGATTGTTCGGATGAGCCTGGGTCTTCCGCTGGAGTTCTCATGGGGTCCACCACAAATAAGCAAGCAAGGGAGTGCCGAGAGGTTCTCTCAGCTTTTGACCTGATTGCGCTGTCTGTTGAATCTCCCCTAGTGAATATCACATGGTCCAATGGGGTAAGTCACAGCAGAATTGATTTTATATTTGTAAACAAGGCTATCAGAAATCTGTCCCCCAACTTTCTACTCAACTAATTAACATGAGTGATCATGCCACATTAAGGATGGCCTGCTAAAAAGTTGACATTAAACCTATGGAGTATCTCAGGATTAACCCTCAGGTTAACTCATCAGGTACTAGATTACTCTGGTCTACGGGTAATATTGAAGGTTTTCATCGTGCACTGACTAGGGAAGACTTTTCGACAGAATCTGTCTTAGACAGATATAACTGGTATATGGGGCTGCTAATGGATGTTTTTTAGCCACAGGCCCATAAACATCTGATTACACACATTAAATCCTCTAAGCAGGTGCCCCTTATGATGCTATAATTGTGGCTAAGAAAAGAGCGCTCAGGTCCGCGGTTAGAAACATCAAGCGGAACTTGGCTAAGCTGCCAGGGAATGCAGTAACTGACTTAAAATCCTAAAAAATCAATACCGGGCGTGGTTAAAGGGCATCAAAATTACCGACACTTCTGCGAGATGGCGGCTCCTACGCACTTGGATTTCTACCCACGATTCCAAGAAATGTTGGCATATGCTGGGTTCCCGTTGAACCAACACTGAGGCACATGAAGTCTGCTGTGTTGCAGAGGCAGACAGGGGTAGATAAATCTCAGACCTCTATTTTTGTTCTGAGGAACCGAATGGTGCACTCCCAGTCATCCCTATGATATGATATGGTATGGCATTTATAATGCGCCTATGCACAAGTGTTTCAAGGTGCGGCGAGGCAAGGGAAGGGGAATAAAGGAAGGACAGAGACAACGATCATACTAGGGCAAGAGACATTGAGATTGCGCAAGTGCATGGGAGAGGGAGAAGTGCCAGAGGAGGGGGAGGAGGGCAGTGCTGTACATTGGATCAAACAATAACAAGAAGTGCGGCCAGCAGGTGCAAGGGTAAGTGCAGACAGCGGGTGTCCAATAAGTGCAGGTAGGGCACTGTTGTCATGTTCCATAGAAGGAGGTGGTCGTTGTGGCGCCGTTGGTCCCAATCACGGGTGGCGGCCATTATTTCTCCCAAGATGGCGGCGCCATCCGAGAGCGGTGTTCCAGCCTTGCAAGAGTTGCTGGCGATTGAGGCTCCTCCTCCTCAGCAGAGATCCGGTTATCTTGCGGCAAGCACAACGCTCGAGTGCGTTGCTACTCTCCCCAGTCAGCGCTTCGTAAGTTCGTCCCTAGGCTTACCCTTACCTGAATTCTCATTTGTACCTTGCTAATATCTTCTTCTGTTTCTGTCTTTTAGAAGCCTTCTTGTTGTACTCCAAAGGCAGAGACTCCGCTTCGTAACCTTTATTTTCGAGTGCCAGTGCAGCTCGAAACAGATCCTTCTCCCTTCTACTGCAACCGCTTCTATTCGCACCGGGTTGGACACTTCACATACATTGATTCTATTCAGCTGCTTCACTCATTTCCCAGCTGCGTTATTCATAAGGTTTTTGCTTCAAATCTAATCTGCCGCCAGGTACCCTTCTCTCCTTCTCTTCTAATTTCGTTTTTTAGAAAGATCTGCCTGTTTCTACCTTCTGGTCTTTTCATGTTTCCTTTTTATATTGTATTAGACTCCCGAAGTTACATCACGTTATCCACGAGTCCTCACTCTCAGTGTCTCACAGATGAAATCCGAACGTATGCAATCGTGAGACAATGTAGATCACAATCTCCTTTATAACGGGTAACTATTAGGCAACTGATATCCCGCATCTACTCTGTATTTCAGTGCAAACTTACCTTTCTCTAATCTATGCCTTTGTTATGTTTCTTTGCGGTACCTGCATTCAGTCACCTGGAACTGTGCTAGAGACTCGCCCTTCCCTACTCCCAGAGAAGACTTCCAACAACTGAGGCGGTCAGGGTTTTCTTCCCCAGAGGGTTTCCCTGGGGAGTTCATTCCTTCCTTGTGCAAGCTATCACGGGATAGGAGGAGATTCCCCCGGGGGGCTTCTCAATTTCAACACATCCGGGCTACAGGATCAGGTCAGTGGGTGCACGTTTACAGGGAACCATTATTATTTCTGGAAACTACAAAGACTAGAACAGAATCATTACAGTTAGCAACGCCCAAGGAACATATAAGAGATTATCCTAGTCTCTTTTCTTACATTCATTCTGTTTCCAGACATAATTGTTTTTCCCCTTACGCTCACACTGAAATGGATCCGGCTCAACAACAACAATTATTGGCGGCAGTCCAGTCACTAACAGCCGAAGTCCAGGCCCTTAAACAAGAGGATGCGGTGTTACGGCAACACATGGGGAGGTCCCCTAGTTGTTCCGAACTTCCTCCTGGACCTTTACCAGGGGGACGCTTTGATGGAGACCCGCATAAATTGAGAGAGTTTTTAGAATCTTGCACAGTGCAGTTTACATTTAAGACTGCATTCTTTCACACTGATAGGGATAAGGTGGGACACATGATTGCTCACCTTACCGGTCCCGCTCTAGCCTGGGCTACCCCTTTAGTTACTTCAAATAATCCAATTCTAGATTCATATCCCGCCTTTGTGAATAGTCTTAAGACCATGTTCGGGAGGCAGGAGGTCACAGTGTCAGCTCAAGAACAACTATTAGACTTCCATCAGGGTTCTTTGGATCTCTTGGTCTATATTACTCGTTTCAAACAATTGGCAGCAGGAACGTCTTGGGCAGATGACGCCTTGATTACGCTTTTTAGGCGGGGTTTAAGTGAGGAACTAAAGGATGAGGTCTCTAGAGTTCCTCGCCCGCCTAATTTGGCCGAATTAATATCGATGGTTATGCAGATGGACTACAGAATTTTGGAAAGACGTCAGGAAAAGAGACGGCAAAAGAATTTTCGGTCTCAGCCTGAAAAGTCAATGGTCTCCCCCAAGGGAAACTTCTCTGACGAACCAATGCAAGTAGGTGCTGCGCGGGGTCCTTTATCCGCTGAGGAGCGACTTCGACGTCGCACCTTAGGGCTATGCATGTACTGTGGTTCCAAGAAGCATTCTTTACAAAATTGTCCGATCATTCTCTCTCGGAAGCAGGGAAACGCCCGAACCCGACCGTCAGGGGAGCCGCGGTTAGGGAATCAGTGAGCGGTTCCCCTTCTTCCTCCATTTCATCCCACAGTACGGACGTCCCTGATACCTCTATGTTGGTTCTAAAGGTTACTTTTTCTTGTGATTCCTTGGGTTTAGTCGAGGTTCCAGCATTGGTGGATTGTGGGGCAGCAGGCAATTTTATTGACGACATTTGGGCGGCCAAATTTAGAATTCCCCGCTCTTCCAAATCTATGGCTATTCCCGTTGAGTCAGTTGATGGGAGTACGTTGGTCTCAGGTCCCATTAAGGAACAGACAGTTCCTTTACAGATGTCTATTGCTAATCATAGGGAAGTCATCACGTTAGACATTATCCGGACTGCCCATTATCCTGTGATATTGGGTTTACCTTGGCTTAGAGTGCACAACCGCTACATCAATTGGTCAGCTGGAACATTTTTTCTGGGTTCTGTTCACTGTCAAGCCCATTGTTTTATTAGTGGTACTGGTGAAATACTTTCTGCCTCGTCTCGCGAGGGAGAGGGATTGGGAACCACTGTGCTAAATCAGATTCAGGGGATTCCTGAACCTTATCAATCTTTCCATAAAGTATTTTCCAATACTGAATATGCTGAACTGCCACCTCATCGTAGGGATGATTGTGCCATTGATTTACTTCCGGACCTCCCTATCCCATTTGGTCGCTTGTATGTGTTATCCGCAAGAGAAAAGGAGGTTCTTAAAGAGTATCTTCGCAAGAATATGCACAATGGTCTCATTGCCGAATCCACCTCCCCTGCTGGGGCTTCCTTATTTTTTATCCCCAAAAAAGACTCTGCTGAACTCCGACCTTGTATAGACTTTCGCGGATTGAACAGGATTACGGTTCCTGATCGTTATCCGATGCCCCTAATCGCTGACATCCTTGAAGCCATTAAAGGTGCCAGGATTTTCACCAAGCTAGATTTGCGAGGAGCCTACCATCTCATCCGTATCAAATCGGGAGATGAATGGAAGACGGCTTTTAGGACGCCATTTGGTCATTATGAGTACCGCGTGATGCCATTTGGATTGTCCAATGCACCGGCAGTGTTTCAGCGCTTTATGGACCATCTATTCTCTGACATTCTACTGCATTCAGTTATTGTATATCTCGATGATATTTTGGTTTTTTCTAATGCCCCCACTGAACACATTGGTCATGTTACGGATGTACTACAGCGCCTTCTAGATAATCATTTGTTCTGTAAGCTGGACAAGTGTGAATTTCATCAAGACAGTGTGGCATATTTGGGATTCATTCTATCCGCTCAGGGGGTTTCTATGGATCCCCGGAAGGTTTCTGCTATCCGAGACTGGGCTTCTCCAAATTGTGTTAAGGATATCCAACGATTCCTGGGGTTTGCCAACTTCTATCGGCGATTTATTCTCAGATTCTCTGAGATTATTTTACCGTTAACGGCTCTCCTCAAGAAAGGGGTTCCGTTCCATTGGTCCAGGCAAGCAGAAGAAGCTTTCACCTCCCTGAAAGACTGTTTCATGACAGGGCCTATTCTACTCTCTCCTGATCAGGGAAAGCGATTTATTGTAGAGTCGGATGCCTCCCACTTTGCCCTTAGAGCTATCCTTCTTCAAGAAGATGAACAGGGGGTGGAGTGTCCCGTTGCGTATATGTCTAAGACCCTTTCTCCTTCAGAACTGAACTACACAGTCCTTGAGAAGGAGTTACTTGCCATCAAACGGGCTTTTGAGGAATGGCGACATTTGCTGCTAGGAGCCCAATTTTCGGTTGAGGTTCGGACAGACCACCACAATCTTCGAGCCCTTCAGAATGCACAAACTCGGAATAGCAGACAAGCCCGTTGGGCTCATTTTTTCTCTCCTTATGAAATCGTGTTTACCTTCATTCCTGGCAAAAGTAATTTAAAGGCTGATGCTTTATCTAGGAAAGAATCTACCGAGTGGGCTCACTTTCGGGCCGAACCTTTATTTCCCAATGCTCGTTTTGTGCATGTGATTTCTAGTTTTCTTCAGTCCGTAGCAAGCGCTACGTTGGTTTTCCAACAGGATAACCCTGACCTGTTTCGGGCACTGGGACTCACTGTATTTCAGGATTGTGCTTACCGACATCAGAAACTGTTTTTACCCTCGGCGGAACTCCAAAAGTCTGTTCTTACATTATGTCATGACTCTCTCATGGCGGGTCATCGAGGAGTCAACAATACTATGGAACTGGTCCGCCGCAACTTCTGGTGGCCTAGTCTTGTGGAGGATGTTAAACAATATGTGGCTGCCTGTACCGTCTGTTTACAATCAAAGGCACCTCGATGTTCCCCCTTGGGTCTACTCACGAGAATGCCCGTGCCGGTTCGTCCATGGCAGATCATTTCCACGGACTTTGTAGTGGACCTTCCTAAATCAGCGGGATGTACGACCATTATGGTCACTATTGACTACTTCACTAAGATGGCCCACTTCGTGGCCTTGCCTAAAGTACCTACCTCAGCGCAGATGGCAAGGATCTTTATTACGCATATTTTTTCTGTTCATGGCTTACCGGATACTATTGTTTCGGATAGAGGTCCCCAGTACACGTCTAAATATTGGCAGCAACTGTGCAAGATGCTTGGTATTACCCGCGCCTTGAGCTCGGGTTTTCATCCGCAAACTAATGGACAGACGGAACGATTGAATCAGACCCTTGAGGGCTATCTCAGATGCTATGTTTCAGCATCTCAAGACAATTGGACGGAGTTATTGTCGTTGGCTGAATTTGCTTATAACAATGCGCATCACGCATCATTGGGATCCAGTCCTTTTCACTGTTCCTATGGGTTCCATCCTACCTGCTTCCCTGTGGGGGTATCGTCTGCATCTTCTTTCCCGGATGTAGTCTGTCTGCTGCAGGATATCCAACAAGGTCACCAGAAGGCGCTATCTTCTCTTCAGAACGCTCAGGAACGGATTAAACGTTTTGCTGATCGCAGACGGTCTCCAGCTCCGGTTTTTGCATCCGGGGACAGGGTGTGGTTGGCTTCTCGATTTCTTCCTCGACATCTGGTGCCTTCCAAACTTTCTCCTAAGTACTTTGGTCCATTTCCTCTGCTTCAACGTCTGGGTGAGGCGGCCTATCGTCTACGTCTTCCTCCTTCTTGGTCTAGGATTCACCCAGTATTTCATGTTTCTCAGCTTAAGCGGGACGTGGCGGATCGCTTTTCTCGTCATTTGGTTGCTCGTCCTCCTCCTGTTTTGACTCCTTCGGGGCCGGAGTTTGAAGTTGCCGGCATTTGCGATTCCCGTTACCACCGGGGCCGTCTTCAATACTTGGTGGATTGGCGTGGGTATTCGCCGGCTGAACGGTCCTGGGAACCGGCTTCTGCCGTTCATGCTCCACAGCTGGTTCGCCGCTTTCATCGTTCTCATCCCGGCAAACCGGGTACGTCAGCTCTTTGGAGGGGGCATACTGTCATGTTCCATAGAAGGAGGTGGTCGTTGTGGCGCCGTTGGTCCCAATCACGGGTGGCGGCCATTATTTCTCCCAAGATGGCGGCGCCATCCGAGAGCGGTGTTCCAGCCTTGCAAGAGTTGCTGGCGATTGAGGCTCCTCCTCCTCAGCAGAGATCCGGTTATCTTGCGGCAAGCACAACGCTCGAGTGCGTTGCTACTCTCCCCAGTCAGCGCTTCGTAAGTTCGTCCCTAGGCTTACCCTTACCTGAATTCTCATTTGTACCTTGCTAATATCTTCTTCTGTTTCTGTCTTTTAGAAGCCTTCTTGTTGTACTCCAAAGGCAGAGACTCCGCTTCGTAACCTTTATTTTCGAGTGCCAGTGCAGCTCGAAACAGATCCTTCTCCCTTCTACTGCAACCGCTTCTATTCGCACCGGGTTGGACACTTCACATACATTGATTCTATTCAGCTGCTTCACTCATTTCCCAGCTGCGTTATTCATAGGGTTTTTGCTTCAAATCTAATCTGCCGCCAGGTACCCTTCTCTCCTTCTCTTCTAATTTCGTTTTTTAGAAAGATCTGCCTGTTTCTACCTTCTGGTCTTTTCATGTTTCCTTTTTATATTGTATTAGACTCCCGAAGTTACATCACGTTATCCACGAGTCCTCACTCTCAGTGTCTCACAGATGAAATCCGAACGTATGCAATCGTGAGACAATGTAGATCACAATCTCCTTTATAACGGGTAACTATTAGGCAACTGATATCCCGCATCTACTCTGTATTTCAGTGCAAACTTACCTTTCTCTAATCTATGCCTTTGTTATGTTTCTTTGCGGTACCTGCATTCAGTCACCTGGAACTGTGCTAGAGACTCGCCCTTCCCTACTCACAGAGAAGACTTCCAACAACTGAGGCGGTCAGGGTTTTCTTCCCCAGAGGGTTTCCCTGGGGAGTTCATTCCTTCCTTGTGCAAGCTATCACGGGATAGGAGGAGATTCCCCCGGGGGGCTTCTCAATTTCAACACATCCGGGCTACAGGATCAGGTCAGTGGGTGCACGTTTACAGGGAACCATTATTATTTCTGGAAACTACAAAGACTAGAACAGAATCATTACAACTGTAGGGTTACAGATACAGACCCAAGTGCAAGGGTTGCCAGGAGGCAGTGCGGGTGTGCAACTTGGTGGGCAGAGGTCTTGGCCCAAAATCAGAGGGTAGCCAGGTGACCAGTTCAGTATCAGACAGGAGATCAGCAGGGGAGAGGAAGAGAGACGGCAGAAGCAAAGAGGAAGGTCTTGAGGTGCTTCCGTAACCGGAGAAGACTCTCCTTAAGCTTCAGAGAGGCAGATAGGTTGTTCCAGAGGGAGGCCCCAACCGAAGAAAGAGATCTACCCCCAACTCGTTTCTTGGAGAAGCGTCTGACCCTGAGGGAGTTGGAGATGGAGGAGCAAAGAGCTTGAGTAGGAAGGTATTTATGAAGAAAGAGTTGGAGGTATTGAGAACATAGGCCCCAGAAGGCCTTGTGGACAATGCAGAGGGTCTTGAACTTAATCCTTGCAGCCACTGGGAGCCAATGAAGAGATTTCGGTGCTGGAGAGATACAATCCCTGGGCTTGAGGCCAAGGACAAGTCTTGCACACCTGTTCTGGGTGAATGCCAGAGGGCAGAGAGTAGAAGCAGGCAGATTTAGAAAGAAGCTGTTGCAGTAGTCCAGTCTAGAGAGAACCAGAGTTCTAGAGACAGTGAGCTTCTGGGGGAAGGAGAGGAAAGGAAGAATACCCCTCAGGAGGTGCAGTTGGTAGTTTGACTTCTTAGAGACGTCAGAGATGTGAGGAGAAAAGGAGAGTGTGGAGTCGAAGATGACCCGGAGGTTCTTAACCTCAAAGGTGGGAGCAGGAAGAGGGCCAAGGAAGAACAGCAAGAGAGTGACAGGAAAGGAAGGTGCAGGTGGGCCAATGAGGAGAATCTCTGTCTTACTGGCATTAAGGCAGAGATAATTGGTGGCACACCGCTCCTGGATAGCAGACAGTCAGAGATGAGAGAAGGAGAAGAGGTAGCCGAGGGGAGCCTGAATACAAGCTGAGTGTCATCCGCATAGCACTGAAAGTGGAAGCAGAGAGTGGCAGTGCGGTGGGCGAAAGGTGCCAGGTATTAGTTGAAAATCCAGGGAGAAAGGTTAGATCCCTGGGGAACACAACAGGTAGAAAGTGAGATAGAGGAAAGAAGGACCCCAGTTGGACCTGGAAGGGTTGATCGGTTAGGAAAGTGGTCAGCCAGTCCAGGGCCTGATTGGTGATGCCCAGGTTATCACGGAGACGGTTGAAGAGGATGGCATGGTTGGTTGTGTCAAAGGCAGAAGAGAGATCGAGAAAGATGAGGACAGATGGGAGATTAGAGTCAAGGTTAGAGCGCAGGTCTAAACCACTGTCTGGCAACATGTGGCAGAAGCAGACTTGGAGGGAATGATTATGAACTCCAAGTCCTCTCGTGCTGTTGTCCCAGATGGCCTCTGTAATGCAGTAATGAAGAGTGCACCTTCATTTTGGTCTGTTTTGCTGAAACAGCGTTTCCTACGTATTTGCGAGACCGGGGAGATTCCACAATCTTGGCGAGACTCGATTTTGGTGCCCGTTTTCAAACAGGGATCGCATGCTGACCCTTCTTGCTTTCGCTTATTAGCTATGTTAGACTGTAGCTCGAAACATTTTGCGGGCCTATTACTACAGCTGCTGAATAACTGGGCTGAAAGAGAATAATTACTTGGCACGCATCAGTCTGGCTTTAGAAAGTGTTTTAACACCTCCAACTCTATCTGGATCCTCCAGACAATTATATTGGATGCTCATAAGTATCCCAACATGCCACTGTACCTTTGCTTTGTAGATTGCAGTGCTGCCTTTGACAGCGTGATTCGATCTCGTCTTTGGGACAAATTGGTAGCATGGGGAATAGAGAGCACAATGTTATATTTTGATAAGCTGCTGTATTCGGACACCAGGGTCAGCGTTAGTCTATCGCAAGAGGACGCCCTGTCAGGGTCTTGCCACATTAATATAGGGCCCAAGCGGGGGTGTGCTCTGGCACCCCTGTTATACAATCTTTATGTGTCGGACATGCAGCAGTTTTTAAAAATGGCCCATAATGTTGCTCTTCGATTTGGAGGAGATGATACCGTGGTGAGGGACAGGACTGCCCTGGGACTACAGCGATCATTAAATGCACTACATGCAGATTCTAAAATCAACGGTTTGAAAATCAACCTATCTAAGACCAAGGTTATGATTTGCAGCAAAAGGCCGAAATGTATAGGGAGCTTTTCTTGGGTCCTGGACAATGTTCGCCTTGATCCTGTCAATGACTATAAATATCATGGCATGCAGGCTTCGGCTGCGTCGTCTTTGGCCCATTTGGAGGAACGGATGATAACAAAAACATAGCCCAAGTGGTTGGTTATGAGGAGGGTTATTATCGACAATGGGGGCAGATCCATTGACGCCCTGGTAATAGCATATAAGGTGTTGATTATACCGGCCATCCTATATGCCTTAGAAATCTTCCCTCTGAAGGCAGTGTTGTGGCTTCCCAAACTTGAGGCTTAAATTCTGCCCTCCATTCTTAATTTACCTACTTCCATTCCAGTTGAGGCCCTGCGTTTACAGCTGGGTTTACAATCACTCTTGTCCTGATGGAAAGTGGCGGCATCCAAGCTTTGGGTCGAAATCCAATTTAATTGGAGCTCTACATCCTCCTTGCTATACTTAACTCTGGACCATGGTAGTCTCCGCTCCAAAACCACATGGTTCAGGGATATGGAGACCATGGTGGGATCACACTGTCTAGATATTAATCTAGCCTGCTCCAATATATGCAATGTCCCCTTATTTTAGAGCGGGCTGAGTAGCAAAGCCTGTATCCATAACCACATTGTATCTCTCAGCAGATTAGCAAAGATGGACAGGTATGCAGTGTATTGTCATCAGGGCCTATTTGGAGACACTCTGCACAGATATCTCGTTACTCTTTGTCTCTCTGGTCTCATCAGATTTATACTCCACCTTAGATTTGATATATTTCCTGTTTTGGCATACACTGGGGCATGGACAGGGATGAAAAGAGAGGAGCGCCTCTGCTGGTTATGTTTTTCCCAGGTGAAAACCGTCCGACATCCTCATGGGTTGCAGCAACCTAGCGCTCTCTATATTCGGGGATATGCCAACATTGTAAATATGACTCAGACCAGTTTTAGAGCATGCTTTATTGTGGGGAATCATATTGAATAGAGGGTCCCATCACCCTCTCACCGGGCATTGGCACCTCTGGGTCAGGAAGGCACTCTGAAGCACATCAGGACACTGAGACTGGACTGCAAAAGACTTTAGGCTTATTCTTCTCAGCAGGGCAAAACACAGCATACAGCACACCAAAGGCATCCCTGCAAACTCTCAATTTCCCTGGCCTCTCAGCCCCTTTTATACAATTTAGAAAGGTGAGGTAATGCAATGATGAAGCACAACTCTTTTTCCTGCCTGTGATTAGTTGGTCTACCTGTCACTCAGAACTATTCTAAACAGGTTTTACTTAGCTCATTCTACACCAGTGAAATCTATATGAACTTCTATAAAAAAAATTATCCATTGATGTCATCATGATTTAGCAAAAATCCACCATTTTAGAAATTGCCTGACGATACCTGGCTTATCACAAAATAGTTGATCAACCTATTCCTGATCAGAATTTGATACCTGCTCCAATTTGAATCTAGTTTTTCAGTAATTTATAATAAGCATGTACTACTTAACATACTTTCTATCGCACAAGACATTCTGACCCCACACAATAGATTGCTCTTCTAAGCGCTTTCCTGAAAGGCACTACATTACTGATTTTCGCAACATTTACAGTCATTGATCAACCCGATAAGTTATCTGCATTTGGTTTGAGGAGGAGGGGGGTCTACCTCCTATACATTCAGTTTGAGGGGGGGATAGGACCACCTTCTGTACACTACCCCCTCTGAATTGTATTTAGTCCCTTACTCAATACATATCACTACATCCATGTCCACCCTCCTCAATTTTCATTGTACCTACACATCTCTGACTTAATCACCCTTTTCTATAAGACAATTTATTTCAACCTGGGAGGTATACTAAAATATTTCTACAACGTCAGTACTAACACATTATACTCTCCTAGTCCAAACATGTATGTGTCCCTAAAGAATACCTTTATTTACTTTTATTTGAGTCCTATCTCGATTACCCAATTTACTTTAAACTAACTATATGCCTCAGATAGTTTTACAGCCACTATGAGAATTAAGAGATGGTCACGACTTGCGGTAACCCACCAGCCCGTTCATTATACAGTGTTCACATGTGTCTTATACTCCACATTTTATCCTTCACTCCCACCCCACAACATTATGTCTTGCTCCCATTGTCTTCCCCATGCATATTTCCAATGCTCAAGGTTCATTTTTGTTCTTTTCATTAGTATAACTTCCACTGTCACATCATCCACCCGACTCATCTCGGTTTAGCATCAACGGACCATCTTTGTCCAGTTGAATTTGTCCTTTTTTGGGCTGCCTTGCATCAAGTCTTTGGGCCCTTTAATTCAAAGGCCAGTCCTTTTGCATTTAGTGCCTCCTTTTTCCACTGAGCACTCGGATTCTTAGTTCATTTTTCAGTTCGAAAGTCAACACCACGGGGCATTTAGCTAGGGAATACAAGGATGGGGGAGTCTTTTGCAGAAAAAGTTTTTTTCTTTGAACCAGGGTGATTATAACTGGGCATTTGGTTGGGTTCCTCAGTGACCTCTCTCTGCTCATAGGATCAGATGCTGTCAAACTCCATATAGGTCACTCCTGTCCACCTATAATATAAAACTGAATGAGTTTCCTTTGAAAAATAAGTATATCTCTATCATCACACTTTTTCACACAACCCATAAAAATCTACTCTTATGTGTCTATCACACACTCCTGCCTTCTAAACAAACTTCATTGGTCCTCATTACAACCCAGGCGTTAAGGGGTTAACGGCGCCGTAAAAGGTGGCGGCGCCGTTAAACCCTAACGCCTGATTACTAGGTCCCTTTGCGGGTGGCACTTTAACGCCTGCTTTTAGCAGGCGTTAAAAAACCAACCCGCAAAGGGACCTTGGTGCTAAGTACGGTGCCGCAATTTGCGGCACCGTACTTAGCGCCTTCCCCATTCCCATTGAGCCCTATGGGGCAAAAATGGGAATGGGGAAGGGCCATGGCGGCATGGGGAATTACCGCCGCGCCAACCTCGGAATGGGGCGGTAATTCCCCATTCCGCCATGGCGGAGTCGGTAAGTTAATAGCACCATGGTCCAACGCCTGGGTCGTAATGAGGGCCATTGTCTTATTTTCTGAACATCCCTGCATCCTAGAAAAACTACAACATTCATTTTGGTTCTTTATATACCAAAACTGCTAATTCTCCCCCTTTTTCGTATATATTCACTTTTACTTTACTGTATGCTGTCTGCTTGCTGGGACCTGGTTTGTTTTCAATAAACATATTCAGTTACATCTATTTTTTAGGCAATAAATATATCTGCCTGTCTAATTTTTTGCCCTTTTGTCTCATGGGCTAATTTTTATACACATTATTTGTCCCTTCAGGGGACTTTTTCATTTTCACTCTAGATTGACATTCTCAGATGTAGAGGTGCTCAACATATAAAAAAATAAAGACAAAAGTCAATCACGGACTAGCAAGGGGGTCAAGCTTCTTCCTAACCTAAATTCTTTCTCCTTGCTGCAAACAACCAAAATGTTTTCTTATGATCATTTCTCACTATTGTCAGCCCAGTTAACTCATAGACTGTCTTTTACTTAGTTGGTGCACATATTAATCATAATAATTTTGTTTGGGTTTATACAACAGTTGATCCTGTTCTTGTTTTTTTCTCAGCTAAACGGTCTTCGTCTGCTCTGCTGTAAATACTTAATTTATGCGTTGCTGCATATGCTTCACCTGCTTTGCTGTAAATGCTTCATTCTGCTTTGCTGCATGTGCTTCCAGCTTTTTCTTGGCCATCTTCCTTCCAAACGCGTTGGACCTTGGTCATTTCCCTTATGTGCTATACTTTCATCCTGTTTGAGACACAATAAACATTTCGCAAATATTATCTCCTCCTTACCCCACTACACTAATCTAGCATACCTCTGTTTTTTTAGACTATGGCACCAATTCTTACTATGTGCCTTCTCAGTTTATCATGAAACAACATTGTTTGCCTATTCTACCTTTTCTGTCATCCTGCAAACTATCAAAATTAAAAAAAGGTCACCCACCTTTTATTTGACGTCTTCTATGTCCTGCGTTTGTCTGAGGTGGCCCTTGTTGCATCTATATGCTACTCTATTCACACCTATTTACACCTATCTTGGGAAAAATGGCTATATAATTGAAACACTTTGTCTCTATCTGCCTCTTTTTATGTTACTCACCTGGGTCCTCTTACTCCTAGTAATGATCATCAGTGTGTTCACACCCGGTGGTGTGAACCGTTACTTGCCTCTCTTTTTTCTTTTCTTTTCTCCCTATTCACTTACACTTGCCTGTGTCATAATATACTGTTTCTTCCCCTATTTAAGGCCATGCAGACATCCCTCCTGTGTTCAAGAAAGGTCCACGATCTTCATCTATAATATAAACCTAAATTGTTACATACACTCAAAAAATGATATTTTACTTACCATTTGTATGTTCTCTTGACTTGGCTTTGTACAAAATCATTCTTGTACGGTTAACCCAATTTTGGTCAACCATACCCCTTTTTGGTTCTTCACTAATTCCATAATTCTTTTTTATTCCACTGCAGTACTTTTTCAATTTTGGCCTTTACTCTTCATTGATGCTGTTTATTTTTCAAATTTGAATGTTTGCTTCTTTTTATGCTCCTTTTTGATTTAATGTCCATTCCTTCAATCATCCAATCATTTCTTCATTCATTTTTATTTATTTATTTATTTCATCCACATGACGTCAATTTTTATTAACTGAGCTGTTTATTCCTATACTGTTTCAAGTATTTTTTTTTTATTTTTCTTTACTCTTCATTTTTTCTGGACCCATGCCAAAAAGGCCCAAAGTCCACCTGACATTTTGATACTCTCTCCAAATCTTTCTAAAATGACACTGAATGCTGCTACATTATTGCCATATATAATAACATGTTTCCTTTCCTTTCTTTTTAGTGCGTGATGTTCCTAAAGAAACACTTCATATTTCTGCAAACCCTACCTAAATATCGTAATTAGTGATATTTAATCAACCTGTACTTTTCTCTTGGGAACCATAACTGTCCTCTGTGGTCCATTTTTATTATTCATTCTTTGATCATTTACCATGTTTCCTTATACTGTGGCTATTTCTAATTTTATGGGGGTCATCTGTCTCCCCTCTTTGTTCATAAATATCTGTGGTCTGAGACTAAATTCATCAAATACTCTCACCACTTTTCCACTAGGCAATACTGCGCTTTAATTTCAACAATAAAAACCTCTGGTTCTACCAGAAACGTCTCATCGGGCCTCTTGACCTGGACATGCCACTATGAAAGCCCCCATTTTCACATGGTGCATTCCCAAAACCAAACACACTTTCCCTTAATCACCTAAACAAAATCATCATGTTTAGGCATGTATCCTCCAGTTCCTTTCCTCAAAACGTTGACAGGTACCTGTTACAAATGTAACAAAAATTTGTCATAACACACTCTCCTCCAGAGACTACTAATACATCACTAGGCAAGAAGACTTTGTTTATATTTTTCAACAAAATCCTCAATTGTTCTAATAATCAGTCAACACTTACATCCTACTGTCTACTATTAGAACAAAAATTGTTCTTCCTTTGCCATATTAATTTTCGGCGCTCCTTGAAGCTCAGTTCCACTAACGAAGACACCAAGGCACCTTATGAGGCTTTCCTGTCATTTTTTCTAACTCATGTATCCATTTCCCAGCGCCAGAAATTGGACTCTGGAGTTTACACCTTAAATTGTCCTTATTCATCTGAAGCCAAGGTATATACTGTTGCCTCACTCCTCCCTTCTCTAACAAAGGAACTGTGAAATCCCAAACTCGCATTCATCCCCCATTGTCTGTCTATCCATAGTAGGGACAATGGTTCCGCACTGCCTTCTACCTGGCAGCGACCTAAGCCTGCTCACATAAGGTGGCGAGTCCCCCTCTGACCATGGGATCGCTCCTTTAGGTCGATTTTAGCTGCGTCAATAATTCTGACGCCCAAGATTTGGGTAGGCCTAAATCTGACAATCTTACTTCCTTATCCATTTGAAAAACACCCTCCAGGGTCACATGTGTCACCTTCCTCTTCCCCACGCAAGGTTGCGCTGTCCTGGTCTGACATATCCCGCCCCCAACTTGTGTGACTCTAACCATTTTAATCTCCATTTTAAATGTTTATTGAAACACTTGTGTATAGGCGCATTACAAATGCCATATCATATCATATCAACCTGTCCACAGACAAGGCTCTTATGCTTGAGGCAGAACAAGCCTCTCATATTTTAAATGTGTCCATCCTATGTACAATGTGTGCTCTGTCATATCTGCATAGGTGCAAGCTGTGGACTACAAAGCCTGCTTAACACTTAATTATTTTCCCGCGATGCACTCACTTGTTTGTGATTTGTGACTTTCCCCATTACTCCTGAATATTTTCTCTCTTGAATAAGCTTTGACCTCTGCAAGCTTTCCCTTGAGCCGGCGCAGAATATGCAATATCTGCCACATTCTTTTCTGGCGATCCCACTGCTACTTCCACGTGTTCCCAAACCGCTTTCCTATCTACTTCAAACAGTCTTTGCTTATGACGGCAGTGAAATATAGTTACTGTTCCTATATTTCATTTTTGCCTCGTGTGTGTGTGTGTATGCGTGCAAGGATGCATTTGTCTATAATGTACCGATTGCCTATACTCCCATAAAATCATGTGTGCACATGTGCGTATTTGTGTGTGTGTGCTTGCATGTGTGCATGAGTGTGTGCGTATGTGTTTACATTCTCTCCCATGTCAGTGCATCTACATGGATGCCTGTCCATGTCGGTACAGCTTGCGAGCACTTTCCTCAATGTTTACTGCTTCCCTTATGCTAAAATATAAACAATTTCATTTTCACATATATATCTCAAGTTTTTTTCAAAAAACAAGCTTTTCCTCAATTAGTTCTGTCTTTTCCCAAAACTATTTACTGCCTAGTTCAAGTACCATCTAATCTACTAGTATCTTGGTCTGTCTTTGGCTGCATTTTGTACACAAAAACACATTTTGAATCTCAGCTACACTTCTCTCAACTTGTGTGATTTTAGACATATTTCCGATTTTGTTTCCAAATATCCTCACATTTTTCAGACATAATATATAGCATTGGGACCATCGCTCCCTCGCTTGACACCTGTCTACTGTATTCCACATTTATTTAATACACTTTTTAAACTTGCATACATTTACGCTTCATGCTACCATTGCATTGCATTATTTCTTTATTCCCAGTTCCCAGTCATATCACAATAAAAACCACTTTATTTAAAAGAATACAATGCCTCATTCTCTTCTCAATTGTACAGTTATTTGCCACACATAAAACCAAATAATTTATGGGCATTTCTCAAAATGCACTTATCAGGAAGCATTCTTTGCCAGATAGCTAACATGCTCAAAGCACTGCCCTCACAAACGGGATACAGTTCGTGCAAAAAAAGTGTTCCAATCATACTTCGTTTCAACATGAAACTTCCATTATTATTTTACCACATGATCAGTCAACCTCTTATAATTAAGAACAACTCCTGTAATATTTAAACAATGTGTCAGCGTGACCTTTCCCAACCTACACATGGCTTTACTCGAGTCTTTCGCTAAGACTAGCCCCCGCTAAGACTAGCCCCCGCCCAAACGCTACAATCCTGTGAAGCCCTCACCGCAAAACTCCTCATAAACAATAATCAATCCCTAACCATTCACCTAATCTATAGACCTCCAGGTCCGCTTGGGACCTTCGAAGAGGATCTCCACAAGCTACTCTCCCCTCAATGCTAAAACCACTTCACAACTGCTGGTATTAGGGGATTTTAACCTAGGACTTAATGACCAAACAGATGCGCACGCCGTGACTATTGCCCACGCTATTAACTCCCTAGGTTTCTCCCAAAAGGTCAACAACCCCACCCATACGAAAGGTAGAATATTAGACTGGGTCGCTGACTCAAACTGCACAGCAGTTATCTCATCTATCTCGGCACTATCATGGTCTGACCACTCACTAGTGTCCTTCAGCCTCCTAACCTCCCAACCATCCTCTACAGTCGTCCCCATGGCACTTTCATGCCCAACAAGAAACAAAAAGAATATGACAATAGACAATGTCATGACCGCTATTCTTCCAACTTTAAATGCATTGCCTGACAATTTAGACCCCAGCACATTAGTTCATGAGTACAACAAAATCATGACTGATACTATGGACAAAATTGCCCCACTTAAAATGCGCACAAGTAAACCCAAAGCCCATCTAAATAAATGGTTTACTCCCGAACTTAAGGCCCTACGCCTCACCAAGAGAAAATATGAATCCAACTGGAAACTATGTGCAACTGCTGAGAACAAGGCCAACCTAACATCTATTTCCCGTCAATACAAAAATGCAGTTTGTCTGGCTAAGAGGAATTCATACAATGATCGCATCGCCAACTCTAAATCAAGTATGAAGGACCTCTTTTCCATACTGAAGGAACTTGAGTCACCTATTGCCATACCAGACACTTGTACTAAAGATCAGACCTGGTGCACTGACATCCAACATGCTCTAACTAATAAAATTAACACCCTCCAAAATAAAATTCAACTGAAAAAAGATTTGCTCAACCTTCCTACTCTGTCACCACCTAAGGCTACCCACATGCCCCAATCTACCAAATTTTCTTTCACCAAAACCACCACACTAGAGATTGAAAAAATCATCATTACCCTCAAACCATCTAATTGCAAAGGTGACATCTGCCCTGCACAGTTAATAAAAGACGCTGCCAGGGATTTATCACCATTTATCTCCAAACTTGTCAACGCATCCTTCTCCACAGGCATCATCCCAGCCAATTTAAAACAATCTTGGGTGCTCCCGTTGCTCAAAAAGCAAACTCTAGACCCTCTTATCCCTACTAACTACCGTCCAATCACCACAGTTCCATTTCTGTTGAAGATCCTGGACAAAGTGGCCTACATACAGATTCAAAATTACCTTGAACTGCACAAACTACTAGGATCTAGACCATGGGTGCACAACATACGGCCCGCGGGCCAGTTGCGGCCCGCCATGCTCTTTTGTCCGGCCCGCGAGGCACAAAGACTTTCCTAATGGAGGGCGGCCCGCGGCCGCCCTCCATTAGGAAAGTCTTTGTTGTCTTCCGGGCCGGACAAAACAATGGCCGTCATTGGCTCAGCACACATGCACCACGTTGCTCCTACGAGCCACGTAGTGTGTGTGTGCTGACCCAATGGAGGGCCAGCACTACGGCTGGCGTGGTCCATAAGGCTTGATGCCGGAAGGCATTTCAGCCTTGGACCACGCCAGCCGTAGTACGGTTCCAGCGTTCCAGCTTACCTGCCTGCCTTCCAGCACGTCTCCGGTAAGTGGTCTGTTTGTGTTTGTGTGTCGGGTCTGTTTTACTTTATGTTTGTGTGTGTATGTTGCGATGGGCGGGATGGGGGGGTGTCGGATGTGTATGAATGTTGGAATTTGAATGTATTTTGTGTGTGTGTTGAGATGCAGGGGTGGGTGGGTGTCGGATGTGTATGAATGTTGGAATTTGAATGCATTTTATGTGTATGTTGAGATGCGGGGGTGGGGGGGTGTCGGATGTGTATGAATGTTGGAATTTTAATGTATTTTGTGTGTATGTTGAGATGCGGGGGTGGGGGGGTGTCGGATGTGTATGAATGTTGGAATTTGAATGTTTTTGTGTGTATGTTGAGATGCAGGGGTGGGGGGAGTGTCGGATGTGTATGAATGTTTTGATTTGAATGTATTTTGTGTGTATGTTGAGATGCGGGGGTGGGTGTCGGATGTGTATGAATGTTTGTATTTGAATGTATTTTGTGTGTATGTTGAGATGCGGGGGTGGGGGGGTGTGTCGGATGTGTGTGAATGTTTGTATTTGAATGTATTTTGTGTGTATGTTGAAATGCATGGGTGGGGGTGGGTGTCGGATGTGTATAAATGTTTTGATTTGAATGTATTTTGTGTGTATGTTGAGATGCGGGGGTGGGGGTGGGTGTCGGATGTGTATGAATGTTTGTATTTGAATGTATTTTGTGTGTATGTTGAGATGCGGGGGTGGGGGGTGTGTCGGATGTGTGTGAATGTTTGTATTTGAATGTATTTTGTGTGTATGTTGAGATGCGGGGGTGGGGGTGGGTGTCAGATGTGTATGAATGTTGGAATTTGAATGTTTTTGTGTGTATGTTGAGATGCAGGGGTGGGGGAGTGTCGGATGTGTATGAATGTTTTGATTTGAATGTTTTTTGTGTGCTGAGTTGGGGGGGGTGTGGGTTCGGGTCTGTATGGGTGCATGTTTGTGTGTGTGCTGAGTTGGGGTTGGGGGGGTTCGGGTCTGTGTGTGTGCTGATTTGGGGGGTGGGGGTTCAGGTCTGTATGGGTGCATGTGTGTGTGCTGATTTGGGGGGTGGGGGTTCGGGTCTGTATGGGTGCATGTGTGTGTGCTGAGTTGGGTGGGGGGTTCGGGTCTGTAAGGGTGCATGTGTGTGTGCTGAGTTGGGGGGTGGGTGGTTCGGGTCTGTATGGGTGCATGCTTGAGAATGTGTGTGCTGCGTTGGGGGGCGGGGGGTTCGGGTCTGTATGGGTTCATGCTTGAGAATGTGTGTGGTGCGTTGGGGGCGGGGGTTCGGGTCTGTATGGGTGCATGCTTGAGAGTGTGTTTGGGGTATAGTGTTTGGTTGGGGGTGAGGGGGCCATGGGGCATACTGTTTGGTTTGGGTGAGGGGGCCATGGGGCATAGTGTTTGGTTGGGGGTGAGGGATAGGGGGCATAGTGTTTGGTTGGGGGGTGAGGGACAGGGGGCATAGTGTTTGGTTGGGGGTGAGGGACAGGGGGCATAGTGTTTGCTTGGTGGGTGAGGGACAGGGGGCATAGTGTTTGCTTGGTGGGTGAGGGACAGGGGGCATAGTGTTAAGTTGGGGGTGGGAGCCATGGGGCATAGTGTTTGGTTGGGGGTGAGGGGGCCATGGGGCATAGTGTTTGGTTGGGGGTGAGGGGGACATGGGGCATAGTGTTTGGTTGGGGGTGAGGGACGGGGGGCATAGTGTTTGGTTGGGGATGAGGGACAGGGGGCATAGTGTTTGGTTGGGGGTGAGGGGGCCATGGGGCATAGTGTTTGGTTGGGGGTGAGGGATAGGGGGCATAGTGTTTGCTTGGGGGGTGAGGGACAGGGGGCATAGTGTTTGGTTGGGGGTGAGGGACAGGGGGCATAGTGTTTGCTTGGTGGGTGAGGGACAGGGGGAATAGTGTTAAGTTGGGGGTGGGAGCCATGGGGCATAGTGTTTGGTTGGGGGTGAGGGGGCCATGGGGCATAGTGTTTGGTTGGGGGTGAGGGACAGGGGGCATAGTGTTTGGTTGGGGGTGAGGGACAGGGGGCATAGTGTTTGCTTGGGGGGTGAGGGACAGGGGGCATAGTGTTTGGTTGGGGGTGAGGGACAGGGGGCATAGTGTTTGCTTGGGGGGTGAGGGACAGGAGGCATAGTGTTTGGTTGGGGGTGAGGGACAGGGGGCATAGTGTTTGCTTGGGGGGTGAGGGACAGGGGGCATAGTGTTTGGTTGGGGGTGAGGGACAGGGGGCATCGTGTTTGCTTGGGGGGTGAGGGACAGGAGGCATAGTGTTTGGTTGGGGGTGAGGGACAGGGGGCATAGTGTTTGCTTGGGGGGTGAGGGACAGGGGGCATAGTGTTTGCTTGGGGGGTGAGGGGGCCATGGGGCATAGTGTTTGGTTGGGGGTGAGGGATAGGGGGCATAGTGTTTTCATGAGGCGTGGGGGCCATGGGGCATAGTGTTTGGTTGGGGGTGAGGGATAGGGGGCATAGTGTTTGCATGAAGAGTGGGGGCCATGGGGCATAGTGTTTGGTTGGGGGGTGAGGGGGCCATGGGGCATAGTGTTTGGTTGGGGGTGATGGATAGGGGGCATAGTGTTTGCATGAGGCGTGGGGGCCATGGGGCATAGTGTTTGGTTGGGGGTGAGGGATAGGGGGCATAGTGTTTGCATGAGGCGTGGGGGCCATGGGGCATAGTGTTTGGTTGGGGGTGAGGGGGCCATGGGGCATAGTGTTTGGTTGGGGGTGGGAGCCATGGGGCATAGTGTTTACTTGGGGGTGAGGGGGCCATGGGGCATAGTGTTTGCTTGGGGGTGAGGGACAGGGGGCATAGTGTTTGCTTGGCGGGTGAGGGACAGGGGGCATAGTGTTTGGTTGGGGGTGGGAGCCATGGGGCATAGTGTTGCACTCCATGAGTGAACTCAATAATAAAGCTAAAACAGGCACAGTTAGGAGATGTACATCCTTTGCTTTTTTGAGGAAACCTGACTCAACGAAGGCCATACTCCTCTTGGGCAACCCAAACAGCAAACTATAGCAGTCCAAAATAACGGAATGTCCAATCAATGGTCAATAAAATATATATAATTTAATTAAACAGACGATATACAATAACTAAATCGAAATAAATTATAACAATGGAAAATGTGTAGTACAAAATGTAAGTTTGAAATGCAATAAAAATCGTTACCCCTCAAAAACATATTCTTTTTCCATGTGTTTAATACAAATTGGGGGTTGAAAAAGCCTCCTGACATGTCCCGCCTACCGCCCCGCCCACTTTTACTTTTCGGCCCACTATAGCCCTCATGTAAGGTACTTTCGGCCCTCTGTCAAAATCAGTTGTGCACCCCTGATCTAGACAATCTGGCTTCCGCCCACTACATGGAACGGAAACAGCCCTTATTGACTTAAAGGCCCAAATAGACGAACTGAGAGATCAAGGTAAGACAGCCCTCCTCCTCCTACTAGATCTCTCAGCTGCGTTTGACCTTGTGGACCACAAGGTCCTCTATAGACATTTGGACTCTGCCGCTCACTTCTCCACCCAAGCTATCAGCTGGATAGAATCCTTTCTGAGTGAGAGAACTATGAGAGTCTTTTCCCCATCGGCAGCAGCAGACCCCATACCCATCACTTGTGGAGTCCCTCAGGGATCCTGCGTCTCCCCGACTCTTTACAATATATTCACCAAACCTCTGTTCGATGATTTGGACAATCTCGGTATCACCTACACCAACTATGCAGATGATACACAAATTCTCTTCCCACTTTCTGGGGATCATAGTAAGGACAGGGAGTTGGTGAACAGAGTGTATCTCATCATTCAGGCATGGATGGCTACTCACGGTCTCTGCCTGAATGATGATAAAACAGAGTTGATCATTCTGGGCACACAAGCCAATATTAACAAATTGGGCCCGGACTACTCAGCTTTCAGCATAGATGGAAATGTCATCAAAGTCTCGAGGGAAGTAAAAACACTCGGTTTTTACCTCGACTCTACCCTGTCTTTCACTAAACAGGTCAACTTCCTAGCTTCCACTACTGCCTACACCTGTAAATTGATAAGAGCAGGCAAGCCCTTCCTGTCCAATTCCAGCTGTCTAATCTTGGCTAGAGCCTTAATTTTATCCCGACTCGACTACTGTAATGCCCTATACAGTGGTGCCAATAAAGCCACTACCCAAAGACTCCAAACTCTACAAAATAATGCTCTTAGAGCCGCATTAGGCATAAAGAAGAGGGAGCATATCTCCTCGATTAGGCGGCAACATAAATGGCTCTCCACAGATAATAAAATCCACCTAAAAATGATCTCATTGACCCATAAGGCCTTAAACAATGCTGCTCCTAGTTACTTGACGGACAAAATAAAAAGAAAAACTTCTAATAGACCCATGAGACTCGCCAACTCCAATTGCTTGGTAGTACCCAGATTTAGACTTGCCAAAATTGGTGGTGCTAGCTTCCCTGTGAGAGCTGCTAACTTGTGGAACGCCTTGCCACCCAACCTAAGAGTTGACCAACCCTTCCCTCACTTCAGAAGGAACTTCATCAAACATATTAACGCTAACAACGACTAGACACCTGAACCTTCACAAGTGTAGCCCTACTCAATGCACCCTGATGCGATAGTAACCCTTATGTTTATAACTGCTAACTCTGTATATTGTTAACTGTACATTCATGTAAATACGGCAACTGTTAATTTGTACATTCAAGTAATTTTGTAATATTGTAAATTCATTCATATAACATTGTAACATTGTAAGTCTCGCATATACTTGTTGCTGCGCCCTGTAACCTAAGGGTCTGGAGCGCCTTATAAATAAATAAACAAACAAATAAACAAACTGCCGTGAAAATAGCCTTAAATCATAAGGCGACAACTTCAATTTATTCAATTCTCCTTCAGTCTGAAAAAACATCAGCTCCTTTCAACATATCAATCACTTAAGGAGTTAAATTTGCTCCGTACACAAACACGGGCCTTCCTCCAATAACCTTTTTTTTTTAAAAACTTGTTTATTTTTTAAACCAGCACACAGATGGTAGCTAAATTAACAGGCATTAAACAACCAGTAGTCTCCAGTTCAATACATAGGCATGCACTTGGTTTCTCCCACCTCCTCCCCCCTCAACTGCCATCATGGTCCAGCGAGGCCTGGGTTGGCTCTGGCCCTTCGCACCGCGTACGAAGGGCCCTCGCGACCAGGCGTGGTTTATAAGTTACCGCCGGGAAGTTCTGATCGTAGTCCAATACAGGCACCCAAATGTTCGAGAAGCGGTGGAGATGGACAGCGTTGGTCGCAGTGATTTTCTCTGCTATCAAAGTGTCCCAAAGTTTTAGCCACCATAGGATCATCAAGGGGCCCTCGGGGGACGTCCAAGTACGTGCCACTGTGATCTTTGCAGCAAGCAAAAGTTGTGTTAAGAGGGTAGCTCGCCTGCCGGTTCTCGGGTAGATACCTGGAATTGGGACTCCCGGGAGGATAGGTTCCGGCTCCAACAGGATCACCATCTGGGTGATGTCTGTAATGGTAGCAATGCATTGGGACCAAAACTCTTTTACCACTGGGCATGTCCACCACATGTGTAGGTAGGACCCCGGAAGGCCACAGCGGCGCCAGCACAGGGGTCCAGGGCCTGGTTAAAGTGGTGCAAGTGGAGCGGGGGTAGTACCATCGTAGGAGTAACTTCTGCACACACTCCCGGTTGGTGATACAAAAAGAGGAAGAGTTTGTCCTCGACCAGATGTCTACTCAAGTCTGATCCTTTATGGGATTCCCCAGGTCCGCTTCCCACTGTGACATATATGAAGCCTTGGCAGAGAGTAGGTCCACATGCAGTAACTTATAGAGAGTTGAAATTTTCCCTCGAGTTGGTAGGTCTTCCAGGGTCAGTTCAAGGAGGCTATAGGCACGTAGTGCTGCCGAACGGGTCAGCGGATGGGAGCACCAGTGTCGAAGTTGCGAGTAGGTGAACCTATCCGTTTCTGCCAGCTGGAAGGCGGTCTTGCACTGCTCAAAGGATCGTGGCTGATTCTCCACAAAAAGCTGACCCAGGGAGGTGAGGCCACCTGCGATCCTATTCCTAAAGTTAGAGGGTCAGGATCCTGGCGAGAAGGCTGGATTGTGAAAGACTGGGGAGGAGGGGCCTGGGCCTCCCAGGATGCCTCTATGTTTCTGAGCCCAGTCCCATGCCTTTAGGGTATATTTAGTGGAGGATAGGGTGCCGGTCCGACAGGCGCAGGGAGGGGGGGATGTGTGGGAGGAAGCGCAGGGGGATGGGCAAGCGTGACTGCTCGATCTCTACCAATTTCGTGCTCCCTGAGTCGATGGCCCAGGCCTGAGTGTGGGCTAACTGTGCTGCTACCTGGTAGTTCCGGAGGTCAGGGACCCCCAAACCACCAAGCCCGGAACTGCTCATCATGGTCCTTTGGGGGACGTGCGATTTCTTACCCCTCCAAATGAAGCAGCATATTTTTCTCTGTAGGCATTGGAGTGGGGGCCATGGGATCGTAGTGGGGAGGGATGCACAAGCATAAAGAAACCGTAGGAGAAGATTCATTTTACAGGCTGTGAAACGGCCAAGGAGCGAAATCTCCTGCAGGAGCCAACAATGGAGGTCCCTCTCCAGCTCTTTGAAGAGTGAGGGGATGTTCGCCGAGTAGACGTCTCCCGGGTTGGCGGGAACCTGGACCCCCAAGTATGGAATAGTCTTTTCGTTCAGTTGAATCGGGCATAGGGATCTCAAGGACTCCCGGTCCCCCGGCTCTAACCCAAAACCCCACAACGCTTACTTCCCGAAATTGATGGAGAAGCCTGATACCCTCCCAAACTTACAAATCTCTGCAAGGGCTGGCTCTAATGAGGCCGGGATATCTGTTATAGATAGCAACACATCATCAGCATAAAGTGCGATCTTGTGTTGGGAGGGGCCTACTTGGAGGCCTTGGATCTGGGAATTAAGACAGATTCATTGGGCAAGGGGTTACATGCCCAGGGCAAAGAGTAGGGGACAAAAGGGGCATCCCTGCCTGGTCCCAGAGGTCAAAGAGATTGGGTCGGATAGGAGGCCATTGACTCTAAGGAGGGTTTTTGGGGATTGGTAGTTAGCTAATACCAGCCTTTGAAACGCGGATCCGAAGTGAAAGGACTCAAGGGTGAGTCGCAGGAATGCCCAGTCCACTCTGTCAAATGCCTTAGTTGCATCTAGGGCTAATAGGGGCAGACTCCGCAAATCCTGGTTCGCAATGTCTATCAGGTTCAGGACTCTGCGAATATTGTCCCCAGTCGATCTGTGCATTATGAACCCCGTCTGATCGGGGTCTATGATGTCAGGGAGGAAGCCTTCCAAGCGATTTGCCAAAACCTTTGAATATATATTGGCATCAAGGTTCAGTAGTGAGATGGATCTATACGAAGTGCTATCCCTGGTGTCTGGCTTAAGGATGAGGACCGTGATTGATTCCTGCATGGAGGGGGTGATAGTTCCCAAGGTAGCAAAGGAAATGAAGAGCGTTGTCAACGGTGCTATGTGTTGGGGTTGAAAAGTTTTGTAAAACCAGGTTGAGTATCCGTCTGGGCCTGGGGCCCTGGGTTTGAGACTCCTGATGGCCGCGTCAATCTCCTCCCCAGTGATGGGAGCCTCAAGGTTCTCCCTCGCCGTGTCTTTAAGGCGGGGAAGGGCCGCACCTTGCAGGTAGGTCTGTTGCTCCTCGAGAGACCTCAGGGATGCTGACATGGTATCCGAGAGGTGGGCTGCCGCCAGTTGTAGCTTGTCCTGGTCAGCAAATTGGACTTTGCCTTGGGGGTCACGCAGGCCCAGAATAGGGTTCCGCTTCTTTGCCTTGGCAAGTTTGTCAACAAAAAGTTTGTTTGCCTTATTGCTTTTGGCATAGTATCCTTGTTTGGTTTTGGCCAGTAGCTGCGCAGTGTCTTCAGCATAGAGTGCCTCCAGCCTCTTTCGTGCAGCCTGTAGGGCTAAGTGGGATCTCGGGGTCCAATGTTTGCGTTTGCAGAGAGCTTCTGCTTCACAGACCTCGTTTTCCAGGACCATGTCGGTTTGCCGCTTGCGTTTGTGAAAGGCGGCTCCCTGAGCGATTATCTCACCTCGCACCACTGGCTTCATTGCATCCCAGGTATTAGCTGGGGAAGTGTCTTCGTTCCGGTTTTCTCTAAAGAAGTTTTTGATAGTTTTCGCTATGGAGTCCCTTATCGACATGTCATTGAGGACGGGGTCATATAAGGTCCATCTGCGTCGTGGAGGAGGGTCATGGGCTCGAAGGATCAGGGCAACTGGGGCATGGTCAGAGAGCATCCTAGGACCAATGGCAACATCATCGGTGAAGGCCAGAAGTCGGAGAGAGGCCAGGGAGAGGTCGATTCGGGAGTGGGTTCTATGGACGTATGAGCAGAAGGAGTAATCTCTTTCATTAGGGTAGAGCAGTCTCCATTTGTCCGCCAACTCAAGGGTCCTTAACAAGCGAAAGAGACCTACCGCCAGTCGGGAGTCTTTGTGGGCCAGAGGGTGCGATTTGTCCTTAAGCAGGTCAGGGACCCCATTGAAGTCTCCTCCATTGATCGTCTGACCCTCAATGAACTGAGAGAGAGCTTCCTCCAGGTCACTATAGAATCCTTCTTGTTTGTCATTAAGAGCGTAGACCGAGACAAGGGGGTAAAGTTGTCCGTAAATCAGGCATTTGACCGCCATAAAGCACCCATCAGAGCAGCGCAGGGTGTCCAGGATTTGTGGTGTAAGGGCTTTTGCAAAAAGTATGGCAGTGCCTCCTTTCTTAGTGCCATTGGAAGCCAGGAATTGCAATGGAAAGAGTCTGCTGCGAAGGCGGGTGAAATCCGCTGGAATTAGATGAGTCTCTTGCAGGAAAACCACAGAGGCCTCCTCATTCTGTAAGCGTTGCAGCATGGATTTCCTTTTTGGGGGGGGAGTTCAGGCATCTGAAATTCAGCATGACGAATTTCAATTTTCGGTGTGGTGGAGGTACGTCCTGAGCCTCTGTAGAGTCTCGGGGCGGGGGTTGGGCAGGAAGGTGTTCAGTCATCATCTGGAGGCTTAGTTTGGATGTGGGCACTGTGTGGCTGGAATTTTAACCACCTCCAACGGGAGGCTGAGGGTATAAAAGTTTGGGAGGCCGTACGTTCTGGTTCGGTGAGTCCCATGGCCAACGGGGCCAAACTTGTCTGGGTATCCAACAGGGCCAGGACAGTGAACAGGATTTGAGTTCACCTTCAAGGGGATTCTGATGGCATACACCTTGGAGAAGGGCCAGGGCCGTACGAGGCTCGCAGTGTCGCTATTGTTGCACTAAATTCCAGTGCCGAAGCCTTCCGAAAATGGATTGTGACATCTTTATTTCACGTTTCGGTGCCTCTGCACCTTAGACCAGGACGGGTGTCTTGGCTTGGGCGGAGACCTATTTAGCTCATCCCGGGGGCGGTCTGGAGTGGGGTTGCTTATGCCCCACCGGGAGAGTCTGGGCATAAGATCGTTGCGGCGTCCTCGAGATGGCTGATTCTGCACAGGGTCCCCTGATAGGAAAACTGCAGAGCCATTGGGAATAGCCATCGGTAGCGAACTTGGTGGTCTTGAAGAAAAAGCATAAGAGGCCGGAGGGCCCTTCTCTTGTGCAGCGTTATGAGGGAGAGATCCTGATAGATCTGGAACGGGGCGCCTTGAAAGGTTAGCTCGTCTCGAGAGCGCCCTATCGCCGAGATGGCTTCCTTGGTGGAGTAGAAGTGGATCCTCGTTATTACATCAGGGGGGAATCCGAGTCTACCCCCGTCTCTGACAGAGCCTGTGGGCGTGGTCCAGAATGAGTTGTGCCTTGTCCACGTGCGGGAGCAGCGATTGGAAGTAATCACCCACATATTCAGCTAATTCTTTGGCACTGAAGAGGGGACCGCACGGATCCGCAGGTTATTCCGGCAGGCCCTATTTTTGAGATCCTCCTGTTTAAATTCAAGAATCTTGCTCCTGTCACGTAGGGCCTGGATAGAGCGTTGCATTTCCACAAGGGTAACAGCATGACCCTGAGTTGAGTCTTCCACCTCCGCCAGTCTTTGTTTGGCTTCCGTAACCCTCTGGTCCATCCGCTCCAGCTTAGTGGTAAGCTCTGACATGCATGATCTGAACTCCGGCTTAATGTCCAACATGAAGGACTGGATGTCCTCCTTGGTCGTCAGCATCCCCTTATCTTCTGGGATCTTCTGGGGCGTGAGTTTGGGGGGGGTCGGACTTCTTCCTTTATCCGCCGAAAGCAACATAGTAGAGATGTCCAAGCTTCTGGGAGGTTTGAGATGTTTAGCCATTGCTCCAAGTCTCGGTTCCAGGGACAGTTATGTCAACTCAAGTGCAACAGTGGAGATGAGGGGGTCCCAAGGAGAGCTGTTGCTGGGTGCAGCTGGACGGGGTCCACGGTGACAGTTCAGCACTACATAGGGGAGCGAGCCACCGGACGTGGAGACCTGAGAGGTTGAGACTTGACAGACAGAGTCGTGGGTGAGAGAAGAGCTTAGGTGGTTAGCAGGGTTCCCGGCTGGGTCTCTGTATGATGAGGCAGGAGGTAGGAGAAGAGTTCAGGATAGGGCTTTTATGTCGCCGAGGGTGGATCTTAGGTCACTATATTACTTCTTGTTGGAGACCGTGGTGGCAGGGGTCAGGTCTCAGGGTCCCAGTAGATTTGCTCGTTGGCCGCCAGCACTTCTAGTGGAGCCACAACCCCTGCCAGCTGGTGAGAAATGGGGGAGTGGAAGACTCCTTTAGCGGGTAGCAGCAGGGCCTGAGTCTCTAGGCGGGGGATAGGTGAGTGGGCCGGGGCGCCCCAGGAAACAACAGGCGTAGCGAGCGCGGCTAAGCGCAAGCCGAGGGCGATAACGGCTGGCTGGAGAAGGCTGTCTGGTTAGGCGGAGAAGGGCCCCCTAAAAGCTGTAGTGCCATTTGCTAGGCTTTCCACTGGCTGGGGGAACCATATGGCAGCTGGGGCACTTTGGAGGAGGAGGAGGCCAAGCAATGCTGGGCAAACAGCCGGAAGCGGGCGGTGCCTTGATCTATGGCCTGAAGCCTCGAGGGAGGGCCAGATGGGGGGGCTGATGCCAGGCGCGGCAGAGTACCGCGTTACAACTCTGGGCCCCGAGGGGGGCCAGCCAAGGATGTGAAGGCTGCCCAGGGAGTAATGGACAGTGCGGGGATATGGACATGCCGGGGTCCGCCCCTAAATGGCAGTGGGGGCCGGAGCTGCTCACAGCAGTGCCCATTCTCTGCCGGAGCGCTGCCCAGGCAAGATCTCTGTTCAGTGCAGGGCAGACGCACCAGGGACATTGGAGCATGAGCCCCACACAATTGTGCCTGGAGCCAGCTGGAAATGCAGAGGCGGCTCTGTGGAAGGTGGGTCCGAGAGGTAGGGTCCCGTCATCTAGCGATCGCCTGCATAGGTCCCAGTTGTGGGCCCCAGGTAAGGTGCCTCAGTTGCGTCCTCCAGGGATGTCCGTCATCTTGACTCAGGGGCGGCGGGCCGGGCAGGGCTCCAGCAAACATCAGAGGCTCATCTAGCCTTCGGTGGGTACCGCTACCCTTCCAACAGACTCTATTGCTTAATCCGCTCCGAAAAGACGGCAAAAGCTTCATATATTCACATTACGCTACGGGCATCACGCGGAGGCTATCAAGCGAGCTGCCACATTGCTGGCGCTCCTTTCCACGCCCCCATGCACACCCTCTCATAACTTTTAATGTTGATCATAAATCACCTCGTTTAACTGCGGCTGTTATCTGTTTAAACAAACACTGTCCTTTAGCAGTGCACGCTGTCTTATCTTGGCAAACCGCGAAGCCACGCACTTCTAAAATAAATCTCTTTTTTCTGCACAGGAGCCCTGTATTAATCTCAGCTCTATTCTCTATGCAAGAACAAAATGTCCTGGCACATTTACAGCTCTCTCTTCTGTGAGCTACACAGTTGGCAGCAAAGAAAGACACCATTTTTTCACATTCTGTCACGTTTTTATCTAGCTGTGTCTGTAGGAAATCCAGTGTGGTTTTCTATCGTTCAAAGTTAATTAAATAGTTTAGTCTGTCTAGGTTTGGTAAATTCAAGAATTAACTCAGTATTTACTGTATTTTGGTTTTTACAAGGGTTCAAAGATGGCCACTTTTTCCAACCTTATCTACATTTTCTCACAAAATATTGCATTTACGATACTTTTTAAACAGCGCACATGTATATTTTTATCCATAGCTCATATTTTTCATCCCTTTTTCTCATTATTGAACATTTTAATTTCTGGCTTGGTGCCAATTTTTTCTTAACACAAAAAAAATGCATTTTCATAATTCTTCAATATATAAACAAATGTACAGTACACAACACATAATACAACACATAAATACGATTTGGCAAGCATAACAGACTGGCCGGCACATAAAATCTCACAGTCTCCTCTTTAAGACCTGTCTTACCCCTAAGAATACTCCTACGGAGTGTAAATCGTCCTCTTTAAATTCGCCTTTAACCAAATTCGTAGTCTGCGTCACCTGTCTATAAGGCTCTAAGTATGATTTCTTATGTGTTCTTTAAAACACAGGAACCTGGCATATCCTTTATCGTGATCTCTCCTCACAATAACTCAATTGCGTGGCATCTCCTCAAATCAATTGCTTAATATTCAACACTCATTGTTTCTCAAGTTACTTTTCCCCAATCCCGTTACTTCTAAGCTACCATATTACACTCTAAAAACATTGATTTTCCCAAAATAATTTTTCTAAGAGGGGTCTCCCAAAAGTGGTTAAAGCTTTTTCTGAAAGATGTTAAAAAAATAACCAGAAATAATTTTTCTAAGAGGGGTCTCCCAAAAGTGGTTAAATAATTAATTAAATAATTTTCCGGAAGACCCCCAAAAAATGACCTAATTTAATATTTCTTGGAAGATTTCCAAAATAACTTTAAACTAATTTTTCTTGGAAGACTGCCAAAAAATAGCCCCCCTCCATCCCTAGGTGCCAAGGCGCCCTCCCATGATATCAGGTCTGTGAGTTCCTTCACTTTAGTGATGTGCGGGCAACTGCAGTTTGACCCCCATCTCTCTCTCGGTCCTTCTCTCAGTCCTGATAGCATGTTACCTGTTCGTCCAGATTCTTTGGTCCTTAAGAAATATCATCTTAGGACTCCTGGCTGCTGGCACTTCATGTGAATAGAGGGTCCCATCACCCACTCACCAGGCATTGGCCCCTCTGGGTCAGGAAGGCACTCTGAAACACAAAAAGACATTAGGTTTATTCTTCTCAGCAGGGCAAAACACAGCATACAGCACACCAAGCAACCCTCCCGATTTAGGCGGGAGACTCCCGATTTTTGGATGAAAAATATTGCTATTTTTCACTGTCTCCTGCCTGAAATACCTGTAGCCCCAATGCACTCCTATGGGGAAATGTTTGTCTCCCGATTTCCCTGTGGAAATCTCCCTCCCAGCTGTGTCTGAATGTTGGCATGTATGCACCAAAGACATCTCTGCAAACTCTCACTTTCCCTGGCTCTCAACCCCTTTTATACACTTTAGAAAGGTGAGGTAATGCAATGATGCATGTACAACCCCTTTTCCTGCCTGTGATTAGTTGGTCTACCTGTCACTCAGAACTACTCTAAACAGGTTTTACTTAGCTCATTCTACACCAGTTGACTCTGTATGAACTTCGTTAAAAAGTATCCATTGATGACATCATGATTTAGCAAAAATCCAGCATCTTAGAAATTGCCTGACCATGCCAGGCTTATCTCAAAATGGTGGATCAACCTATTCCTCATCAGAATTTGATACCTGCTCCGATTTGAATCTAGTTTTTCAGTAATTTATAATAAGCACGTACTACTTAACATACTTTCTATCACACAAGGCATTCTGACCCCACACAATAGATCGCTCCTCTAAGCGCTTTCATGAAAAGGCACTACATTTCTGATTTTTGCAACATTTACAGTCATTGATCAACCCGATAAGTTATCTGCATTCAGTTTGAGGTGGAGGGAGTCTACCTCCTGTACTTTCAGTTTGAGGGTGGTAGGACCACCTTCTGTACACTATGTTACCACAGCTGCCACCTTCCGTATATGGCTTAAAATCAAGGCAATGTATCCTTTCTATACGTGACTACCTGCAGAGAATGGACGAATGGATGAATTTTAGTATACTATGTAATGCTTAAAATGAAATGTATATTTCTGTTTTTTCTGATGAAGTATTGCTTGTATTTATAATGTTATTTTAACGTATTTATGGTTTTATGTGAGAAACGACTCAATGTTTCCTAAATGCACGTAAAAAAAAAATAAGGCTGTCCTAGTGGAATCTTGTCAAATAAAAGGGCCTATACTAAATTACCAAAAAAAAAAACTATTGCCAATCCTTACAACTAAATACCGAAAATAGTGTGGGATAGGGTTCACAAGAAAGAAAGAAGTGTTCACAAATGATAAGGCAGGATGTTGTGCCGCAGGTCTCCCTTCCCCACTTTTAGCGCACGGGACAAGGCAGGACTCCTGAGCACAGCACACTCTCAAGCTTTCCCAGCACGAGATGACAGTTCCGCTTTCAGCTATCAAGACCTTCGGTAGGTAAGTCTCTTTTCTACAAAAAGTCACTTGCCTCTGAGACCTAATCAGTTTAAAATAACAAACAAAAAGTTCCTTACTGTATGTACGTTGGGTGATGACTTTTCACCCCTGGATCCTCCTCTTCCAGGCTCAGAGCTCAGATCCCTCACAAATATCAGCCTCCCTCTGTCGGGTTCACTATGGATGTTCCTCAAAACAATTTCACCTGTGGCTTTCACAAATCTTAATGTCTTTTTAAACAATCCACTGTGGACATCCCACTGTCGGGTTCACTCTTGTCAACACACTGTTTATTTGGACTTCAGGCTTCCCGCCGTTTCATCAGCATCCCTCCGTCGGGTTCACTCTTGCCAACTCTTGCCAATCACACAGTTCTTTCTCTTTTCTCACTGTGCAGGATTCATCTCCCTTAGCTTTCCAGTTACGTGCAAGTCAAAGACGTTTGACTGTACAGGAGGTTCTGCTAGACCCCTTGTATGACCACTTTGACCTTTTCCTTGCAGCTCTCGTAGGACCTTCTGGTATCGACAGTTTCAACAAACATGGGATCAACCAGAGTCTTTTGAATGAGCACCCACGTGGTGCTGGATCCCATTAACATGGGCCCAGGGCTGTTACCACATGGTGTTGCCTGTGGAATGGGCACATAACGCCATTAGCACCCCGGGTTACCAAAGTGGCAACGTGGGTTGCTAAAAAAAAGGATTTTCTTCCTACAATGGGAACCGTGCGCGTCCCGTTGTAGGGAGGAAAATCCTTTACCAACATGGCCACCATGGAAAGGGAAGGCGGAGCCCCGTATGGTGCTCCGCCTTCCCTTTCCATGGCGGCCGTGGGAAGCGGAGAGGAAAGGAAGGTGCAGCGCCGTCGCCGAAATAAGGTAAGTGGGGAGCGTGGGGTTGAGAGATGGCCGTCAGGCTGCTTGAAACGCGGGCTTGTACTGGCGGTTAAAGCCTGCGTTCCTAGCCACCTGATTGGCTGGCTCCCCCATCCGGAGTGCTAATAGCAGTTAACTCTCTCCTTCACGTCTGAAACCACACTGTTAAGAACTGCTGTGAGAATGAGCTGTCTCCTGCCCACTACCCTTCGAATCACTCCCCTGCCATGCAAGTACAAACCCCATCAATTGCTTAAAAACGTATGCATATGAAAGGAGGTGCTAACAATGAAACGCTTTACATTAGTAATTGCAGAGCCTTTGTTAACTGTGCAGCTGCGAGAAACGTTTTTCGTCTGTGCCCTGCCTGCCGAAGGGTCTGTACGTCAGGCAGGTAATGTCAACATAACCCAAATTTTCGTGCGGAGGGGGGCTGAATCTTAACCTGCCCACTTGTACTATGAGCCACTTAGCTACAGCCCATGAGTTCATCCCCAAAGTGGCAGCAGCGATAGAAATGATTTGTATAAAAGAAGAATTATTTTAAGTTGTCCTTGAAGAAACACCAGAAGATATACTGACATTTTATACTGCCTGGCAGGGCAGGATGCTTAACGACTGTGGAATATATCCCCCAAACTCTGAGAGCCAGTCTGTGGATACTTTCCTCAGGCGCTTGGTACTTTCGGAGGGTGTACAAAAGCTCTATGAAGGAAAAGGCTGGCTACAAAGCAACAGTCATTTTGCCACGTGCCCACATAAATGCACTTTTCGCTCAAACTGCCTTGGAAAGAGAATCAATATCAGCGCCGTTCAGGGGCAGCTGGCGATGCATACAAGCATTACAGACTGCCTACCGACTAGTGCCTTGCAAATATATTGCTGAAAAAGTGCCACAGGGCTCTGGTCAGCTTGGGATCCCAGTCTTCGATTTGAAAACAGAACGAAAGAGACCATGATAACATTCTCTCTCGGTTCTCTTTCCAGTCATCAACGTTTTACTGGGCTACGAGTTGACTGTAGACTATCCCCATTCTTACAGGGAAAGAGGTGCAGACTGTGGCCTGCTGGTGCCCAAGGGGCGGGTCAAGGAGGTGACGCTACCAGTGCCACGGACCGGGGCCAGAAAGAGAGGCAGTAAGGAGCCCAAAACAAAGGGCCTTCCATATTGCGTCTTTTCTCCATCCCGGAAAGGGCTTAGCTCCGAATATTTTATATAATATAACTTTATCCTGGCGGTTGCACGGGCCCCGGAGCACTCACGTACTTGGCGCCCCTGGAATAATCAAAGCTAGTGCTTTAAGTGGGGTGGTAAATTGGGGAGGGGGCTCTTGTTAGGGGACGTGGCCTAAGTACGAGCACTTAGGCCACGCCCACCAACATGAACCCCTCCACCCCAGCCTTTGCATTCAATGTGCTGTCATTAAAGAAATGCAATGCAGGGGTTGCTGACCCTCCCAGGCAACCCTTTAACCACACAGCTCCTTGAATGCAAGGGCTGCATGATGTCTCTTTATTCAGAAACAGGGGGAGGGCTGGGTTGGCCAGCCTCTCTTTTTGTTTCGGAGTAGAGAGATAACACCAGTGGAAGCCCTTTAACCAGTCACGGTTAATGAGCTTCCTGCTGCATGTTAGCTCTGTACTCAAAAACAAAAGGAGAGTCTGGCCAACCCAGCCCTCCCCCTGTTTCTGAATAAAGAGAAATCACACAGCAGATTTAGCCGAATCGCTGCTCGGTTACACAGCTAACTTCAGCTGTCAGCATTTCGGATTAGAAACAAGAAAAAGCCGATGCTTTTTCTTTATTCTAATTCGAAATGCTAACACCGACAGGCAGCCGTGTAACCGTGCAGTGCTCGGATAAACAGCTGCCTGAAAGGTCGGAGTGACTGCGGCTAGTTGGGGTGAGCCCGGCAGAGCCCCAGCTTGGGAGCCCATCTCAGAGACTATCAGGGCTTGGCCCTGGCTAGACCCCACCCATTTAAAGCCCTGATTAAAGCATTCAACACCGTAATGTTACTAAAAGGTTTGTTATTGTCTGTGCATCACAATTTGCATACGTGATATTATGGCTTTTCTATGTATGTTTTATTGTGCATTTGTAAGACGCTTATGCATCAAGGCAAGCCGAGCGGGGCGGGGAAGGCCAAACGGAAAGGCCATTGAAACTCTCTGCAGCTCTCCGCTGCTCGAAGTCGCTGCCTGCAGCAAGCCAAGCTACACGCGGAGTAGTCGGAGCTCGAAGGTAAGCTGCCCCCCCGCTAGCCCCTCCGTTGCCACGAAAAGAGGCCAGCACTTCATAGCTGCAAGCGTTTCTAACCCAGAGGGCCACGTGTCTTAGAGCATGCACTATTTCTTCCCCCTTAGCTGCCTCTGCACCGTCCTCCCATTCCAGGAACCTGCGGTTAGGGCTAGACTATTCCCCTTCACACACCCCCCCTTGCGCCCCCAGTGTTGGGCAATGCTGCAGGCACCAGTCGAGGCCTGGTAGCCTGTGCCCCATGGCAGCCAGGCAGGGGAGAGGGGGAGCAGCAGCCCAACAAATGGGCCGGTGCTCCCCCTCTCCCCCACCAAACTACAAAGGCAACGCGCTGTCGCAAAACCGGGAAACACAGAGGGAGGGGCAGGGTGTTAATCAACACCTTGACTCCTCCCACAGGGATGCAAGCCCAGGGCTTGTAACAGGAAGTAGGCGGGGAGCAGTTGTGAGGCATCATAAGGTGCAATTTGTTGTCAGCATCAGCCGGCCAGGGGGCTGGCACCACAGCCCCCTCCCCACACCGAAGGAGAAGGACCCAGGCGACAGCCCCTGGGTCCCATATAAGGAGCTGCTTGGCAGCAGAAAAAAGAGCCACTTCGTGGTCCCTGCACGGGGACCCAAACCAAAGAGTACTTTGTGCACTGAGAGTCTCTTCTTTTTCTCAGAACCCTCCCACCCTAAGAAAAAGGACGAGAAGAAAGAGAAAGAAGACAGGTCACTGCACGGTGACCACACTGTCCTGGGACAAGAATGCCGGCACGGGCCAGAGGGGGTAACCTCGGGACCCGATGCCCAAAAGTACAGCATATTATGGTTACTGTAATTATGATTATGTTTGTTATGACCATAACTGTGCAAAAAAACCCACAGCCTTTTATTGCCAACACTTACCCAATGTGTCCGCGTACTACCTGGGGGGAAAAAGCATGGGGCGATTGTCAGCCAGGTCATGTTACCTCCCTGCCTGCATATGGGTCCACTGGTTACTTTGCCGCCTCTTGCCACCCTCTGTTACAGAGCCTCAGACTGTGTGGCTGCACCCTGGGTCCTGTCCTTTCCCAATAGCAGCCTCAGTAATAATGCAGCTGCACCTCAAAGTTGGAGGCACGGGGAGCGACGGCGTCCGCATGCCAGGTCAACACAGATGCCTCCCACGCATTCGGGCACAATGCAGTGTGCTAAAACTAGTGTAACACGGCCAAAAGCTGCTTATGGCATTTCACTATGCTCCTGCCCCACCACCACTCCTTGGGCAGAACTTATTGACACTTGCCTTCCTGATGCTCCCCTGCCAGTGGCCCCCATCAAAGTGCCTGTGGTTTTGCCAGTTGTTACCTCAAATCATGTTGTGCCCCTGCCAGTGGCCCCCATCAAAATGCTTGTGATTTTGCCAGTTGTTACCTCAAATCATGTTGGGCCCTTGTCAGTGGTCTCCACTAATGTGCCTATGATTCTGCCATGTGTTACTCTAAATCATGCTGCACACTTGCCAGTTGCCCCCATTAATGTGCCTTTGATTTTGCCATGTGTTACTCCAAATCATGTTGCACCCTTGCCAGTGGCCCCCATTAATGTGCCTGTGGTTATGCTAGGTGGTATTGAAAATCATGTTGCGCCCCTACCAGTGGCCCCCATCAAAATGCCTGTGATTTTGCCATGTGTTACTCCAAATCATGTTGCGCCTACAAATCATGTTGCACCCTTGCCAGTGCCCCCACTAATGTGCCTGTGATTCTGCCATGAGTTACTCCAAATCATGCTGCACACTCGCCAGTGGCCCTCATCAGTATGCCTGTGATTGTGCCCTCTGTTACTACAAATCAAACTGCTCCCCGTCCTACTGCCCCGACCAAATCGCCTATTGCTACTACTACTCACAGGAACACCTCATCGCTTCCTCTCAGCTGTGCTCTTATCAATGCCTGTTCGCTCCCAGACCACGCCCTGGACATTCACGATCTCATTATGAACCAAGACCTTGACTTATTAATCTTCACTGAAACCTGGCTTCATGAAGCTTCAGGACCAGCCCTATCTATAGCCCTCCCTCAGGGCTTTGCCATCTTCAGGCAGGATCGCCCACGCCCGAAAGGTGGAGGGGTAGCCCTTATAGCGAAAGAGACCATCACAATCAGAACAGTCCAAGGAGGAGACTTGGGTTCCAACAGTGACCACCTTGTCCTCAAAGTCAACCCATCCCCGAATTGCACGATCACCCTCCACATAGTGTATCGACCTCCAGGGCCAGTGTCAGACTTCCAAGATGCCCTCTTACATGCCCTAACTAATAACCTTAAGAAAACTTCCAAAGTCCTCCTGCGAGGGGACTTCAATCTTGGTCCTTATGACCTGTCAGATTCACAAGCCACTACCTTCAACAATTCCTTATCCTCCCTAGGATTCCAACAAGCGGTGAAACTGCCCACCCACACTAAATGTCGCACCCTAGACTGGGTCGCACACCACAACTGCCCCCCTACCATCGCAGCCATTTCTCCTATCCCTTGGTCAGATCACCATTCCATTTGCTTCAACCTGAACATTGCTAAAGAGCACCACAGCCAGCTATTCCACTCCCTCCAGCCTTCTGTAGGAGCTCCAGACATCTCACTAAGGAAAGACTCCTTCCCTACCTTCAGTCGCCTGCCCTCAAGGCCCCTTTCTCCAAGGACCCAGCTACCCTGGCCACCACTTACAACACCACCAATACCCATGCAGTGGATGCCATTGCCCTGCTCACCCTGGGAAGGCCAAGCGTAATAAACATACAAACTCCTGGTTCTCGAGATGCGCACCAGGAAAAGGGCTTCACAATCCGCCTGGCTAGGCAAACCTTGTCACTCTACCAAATTAGCTTTCAAGACTATTGCCAAAGAATATAAAGCTGCCATTATCACAGCCAAGAGCAACTCGTTCAACACAAGGATAGCTAATGCAAAATCTGGCTCTAAGGAAATCTTTGCTATTTTTAGAGAGCTGGAATCACCAGCTCCCACTCCACCTTCCATCCATAAAAATGCAGATTGGTGTAATAGCATCCAGTCCGCCATGCTGGACAAACTCAACCTACTGTATAGTAAACTCATCTCCCACCGCCCTAAACCAACAAATCTCTGACCTCCAATGCAAGTCCGCGCAGGACTCCCCCTCCTTCTCCTTCAAAGAAATGAACGAGCAGGAAGTCTTGCACTCTTAAAATCAGTCAAACCGTCCAACTGTAAAAGAGACTCCTGTCCTGCACAACATATTAACTAGTGTACCACCACCTTTGCCCCTTTCCTGACAGCTTTCATTAACGCCTCCTTCTCAGCTGGACTGGTACCCTCTTGCCTCAAAGCAGCCTGTGTACCTCCGCTCTTGTAGAAACCTTCACTGGACCAAATTGTCCCAGGGAACTATAGGCCCATTACTACCGTCCCTTTCTTATTAAAACTCCTAGACAAAGATGCCTATCTGCAGGTCCAAAACCTCCTGGAAGTCAATTGTCTACTAGGTCTACGCCAGTCAGGCTTCCTTCCAGGCCATGGGACAGAGACAGCACTTCTAGACCTTAAAAATCAAATTGATGATCTCAGACGCCGGCTAACCGGCACTCCTCCTTCTACTCGACCTATCAGCAGCTTTTGATCTTGTTGATCACAATACCCTTTGCCACCTCCTTTTATCCACTGCCAACTTCTCCTCCAAGGCCACAGCCTGGATTGTCTCCTTCCTCCAAGGTAGAGTTATGAAAGTCTTCTCGGACCAAGCTTGCGCCAATCCAGACACTATCAAATGCAGTGTCCCGCAGGGCTCCTGCATTTCGTCCACCCTTTACAACCTCTTCATGAGGCCCCTATTCAACTTTTTAGATGAGTTAGGCAAATCATATAGGAACTATGCCGATGACACGTAGGTGCTCATCCCCCTCACTGGGGACTATGACCCTGACAGGGAAAAACTTAACTCCATTTACTCCAAAATTCAAACCTGCATGGCAGAAAATTGGCTTTGCCTCAACAGTGAAAAAACTGAGCTACTACTCATTGGGGCCCTGGCCACCCTAAAGAAACTTGACGAACACTACAACTCCTTTACCATTGACAATACCCCTCATCCTGTTTCGCAGGCAGTCAAAACCTTAGGGGTCTTCTTAGATTCCAATCTGACTATGGGCAGACAGGTTCACGCGATTGCTTCTGCTGCGGCATACCACTCAAAACTGAATAATGCAGCCAGACCCTCCTGTCCAGACAGAACTGTCTCACTAAGGAAATGGCTATAATTGGATCCTGGTTAGACTACTGCAACGCCCTCCTAATAGGCACTTCTGACAAAAACATCAGAAAATTACAAACCATACAGAACAATGCTCTCCGGGCTGCCACCGGCATCTCTAAAAGAGAACATATCTCGGCGACGAGGAAACTAGTCACTGGCTCCCCATCAAGGAACGCATCACGCTCAAAACCCTCGCCATCACACACAAATGTGTCAACAAAACTGCACCTCTGTATCTATCATAGATTTGCTAAACCCAGCTCAGGCAGACCTTCAAGGACGGCATACACCATCATAGTCACTGTTCCTAAAATCTGGAGGGCTTGTGCAGGAGGTTCTAGCTTCCCATTCATCGCTGCGTCCCAATGGAACGCCCTACCAACGCAGCCAAGGAGCATGATTCACACACAGCTTTCAGGAAAGCCATTAAAACATGGCTGTTTGGCTAATAATGCCTCCTAGATTGCTGTTTCCTCCCATAATGTCTAACTCAGCACCTTTATTGTATGCAATGAGTTATGACTCAAGTAATTTTTTTATGTACCTGCCTCCTTTTTTCATTATGCCAAAGTTATGCTCTCTGTAACCCACAAGCACCTTCATAATGTGTAACTAAGACATTTGCTTGCAACAGTGCCTCGATGCCTTTGGGCTGTAGAGCGCTTTACAAATACAAAAAATTAAATAAATAAGGAACTGTGTTTCAAAGCGCCCACAGGGCAGAGGGGAGGGAACAAGGGAACAAAACAAGACAGTGGGCTGAATTAACAATGATGAGCAAAAGGCAGAGGTAGTCCTACTAGGCCTTGTGAACATTCAGGGTGAGCCCCGCTGCATCCAGAAAGAAGCTGGCGCCCGGTGCGGCATTCCTGCCGCTGGGGTGCCACGAACATCACAGCACCGGGTCGAAGAAGGCAGCAGGGATAGACGCAACACCAACCCGCTCCAGCAGATTGTGTCTGCTGGACTCTGCCCTCACAGGGAGCCACCACGAGCCCACCAGGTACATTTTTCATGATAAATAAATGCCTCGAGAAGGCCTAAAACCCACCATGCCACCAGGGAATGTTATTATTTTAAAAGGCTCTGCAGGCCTTGAGCAAAACAACTTCCCTGGACCCCAGCAGGGTCCACGTTCAAAAAGGGGCGTGGCTTAAGACCTCCCATGGCCTTCCCCTGTCACACCCCCTTGAGCCAGGTAAGTGATTGGACAGGGTGAGTATCAAATCCTGGAAAAGGTGCAGCATTTAAGGAGGTGCATGTGTGCAGTTTGGGTTAGTTTGGTGAGGACAGAAGGTCGTCGAGGACATCTAAGAAATCAAAGGATATTGGCCTAGAGTGAAACAGAGATTATAACTATAGGAATAGTAAGAAGCAGGGAAGTAGAGTGGGAGTAAGGAGGGAAGAGATGATAATGGTGATAGAGGGCTAATGGAGGTGGGAGCGATAGTAAGAAAAGGAGTAAGATCAAAAGGTGGAGGTGGAAAGGCAGAGTGAGAGATCGATGGGATTGTGACGTTTTGGGAGGAGAACAGCTTAAGAGATAAGTATACTGAAGGATCAGGTACCAGAGGGTGTGAAAGGAGTGAGAGTGGCACCGGGTGGAAGAAGGCACCATTAACAACTCCCTGAGACTACTACGCAGGATATGGGAGGGAAAGTTAGACGATCCATAGGGAGTCAGGGAGCAAATGACGGGGTAAAAACGTGAAACCCGGGAAGTGAAAGACTGATAGGGGTTACTGATCCCAGCGCTACCAACATCCCCATTAGGGATGTCTGGGTTAGGGAGGCGTGGACAAGGTCGGGCAGACCAGAAAGAAGCTACTGCCCTAGCGCCAAACTTCCTGCCTCACTAGGCCCAGTTACCTATACCCAGAGAGAACAGCAATCCTATCTATTATTTAGAATAATCACCCTTGGAACTGCTATGAGAGGCAGCGTGATTCTTTGTGGCATCCCGCCCTGTCATATGTTGTGTCAGTAGTGGGATCGGCTGGATCCCGAAACAGAAATCGGCCACGCCCATTGAAAGATGAGTACCAATATGGAGGAGCTGCATCCCCAGGAAGATCTATTAGAACATCTACCACCAGGAAACAACAATTACTGGGTTAATTTTTCAACCATGGACCTCCCGTGCATATGTACCAACCATATACGAGGTCCGAAGTGCCTATGAGCATTATATCCCTGTTCATGAAAAGGCCTTAATTGAGACAGACCTGCAAGTGGACCTACCCGGACACTGTGTGGGATATTTTGCTCCAGTTTATCAGTCACAACGAAAGTTCCAGTACAACATTCTGATAGTACTGAGTCCTGTCCAGTATCCAGCCAACATCCAAGCCCTCTTAGTTAATTTGTCCACAGAACCTCTTTACCTTCGAGCAGGGGAAGCATTCAGGTGCTTCTTTTTGGATACTGTCTTGGAGAGCGAATTTACCTTACTGGGGCTGAAGTGAAGATGACACGGTTCCACGCTGCTCTGCACAGGAGCAGCACAAACCACTTGCCCCCACCACGATTTGGGTACATGTGGTTGTTATCACACACAAATGCCTCAGCAATCCCTGGAGGGAGGCAGGGTTAGGTTATAGCTGGCTGGATGGGTAGGAGGAGTCAGGGTAACCATATAGAGGGTCAGGAAGAGGTGATGGGTAGGTAGGGAGAGTTGGGAAGGGAGGTCCTTGGGTCTTGCGCACCCGTCTTTGGTGCTATGCTTTCACACTCACACTGCATAAAATGCACTTCTGATACACCCTTAGCCTCAAAGCGGGATTACCTCTCCCACTGAGTTGTAACACAACATGGTAAACATTTTAGAATCATAGAAAGGCGCTTAGCTTGCTCTGGGTAGGGTGTCCCTTGTTGTCTCGTTGAGGCGCGGTTCTCAGCGTGCCCTATACTGCTGTAAGAAACCTACCATTAGAGGGTGCACGCATGTTGTTCCTTACACACACACACATACGTCGCCTTCGCGGCATGCTCCCATAAGAGGCAGGGACGTCATTTCACCAAAATGACAGGGGTAGTGGAAGTGACATCACAATGCCACGCCCCCCACGAGTGACATCACCAGAAGTGATGTCATTTGGCCCCACCCCCACAAGTGACATCACAGGGAGTGACATCATGAAGCATTATCCCTCAGTACAAAAAATATGGTTACGATATCACTGTCTTGTGACATTTCATACAAGAATGGATCATCATATGTAGCAGTGTGTCAAGGCCCATATTGCCATGGGAAGTGTATGAACTCAAATCCCCTCTTTATGTGGATGCGCCCTGTTATTTCAACAGAACTACAGAGCAGGACAGAGGCTTATAGAATGATAGCTCTTCAACAGAGAGGCGAACATATTAATAATAAATAAGAGGGAGGGTAACTCATTTCATAACCTACCTGGGAGCCAGTTTGTCGTGGCACAGCACTGCACATGTTCTTACACTGTGGGTCAGGCACTGAGCATCGCAGTGGGGTCCGTACTGTACAACTTCTGCTGCACATAGCAAGCAGAAGCGCACAGGTAGGTCAGTTACTGAGGGAAATGCAGCATGACAGTCACTTCCGAGCGCTATACAAACAAACAAGCATTGCATACCCACATACTAATCAAATCAAATGGGTATATATACATACATGTGTCATAGTTTACAGGCCTGTTAGAGTGAGCAGACTGACAAATGAAAAGAACAAGCTCAGTGCTCATTACTTTAGCACCGAGCCAGGGAGGTGAAGACCAACAGCTATCCCTCACGGCTAGACCCTGGAAGGCGGATGATGTAAAACGGCTTTACCTGTGTAGTTCAGTTGATAAGGTAACAAAGAAGCCCGGCTTCAATACACACGTGCAGGATCCAAGTGAGGCAGGATCCGAGTGAGGCACTAGACGGACTGCCACATTACTGCTGTCAGCCGAGAGGCCAAGGATCCCTTGCATTCAATCCTGTTTCACGGGTGCAACGCTCCCCCCCCTCATATCTCCCGCTATATGTTTTTCTTCAATAATACACTCCGATCCACATCCTTTGACTGTCTCTATCGCGCATGCTCATCAGACCGTGTTCAATTCAGACGGCAAAATATCCGGCCTGCTGCGCATGCGCATTGGCTGATTGTGACGCTCCGTATTGGTCGACTTCGATGAAGTCTGCAGTGCTGTTATACAAGGGTCGACATATACCTGCCTGTGTTCTATTTCCTTGCTAAACAAAATCGTTGTGGCTTCCGCCAGTCCAGTTATGTACACCGCTGTACTGCCAACTCATTTTTGCCATGCAGTAGGAATCATTATATTTTAAACTGCATTTAGCCTTTTTTGCCCAGGGAATTATTTCGCATAAACCGGCAGACCTTTTGTGCTCCTACATCACAGCGGGTTTTAGAGGGGGAAAATAAGCCTTCTGTTAATTCAGCAATAACACGAGGAACGGCGGTAACAACATCAGAGCGAAGTGTTGAACAGGTACGGAAATAAACACTATTGCACTCCAGGGGTTGAAAGGAATATGCATCAAAATGCTTGGCATTTCAATTTTTTTCCTCTTCGGGAATTTAGCAAGTGTCTCAGGCCTGTGTGTGTTCTTCTGCAATGGTCTCGATCTATCAGATTTGCATAACTCAATTGTGTGCAAGACCGGTCGGCTGCCCAGGTGCAGGGACATTTGCACATAGAACAGTGAGGAGGTCCCAGGAGTCACTTCAGACTCCAGTGACTGCCGAGCCCGCAGTCCACATAGCACTGCAAATGAAAATGGAATTATAAAAATAAAATGGTAGTGCGAGTCTGGTAGGGTGAAATATGCATTTGTGTTCCGAAGGTCATACGCAGGACGTGCGCGAGGGGAGAGCGAGCCAAGACAGCCTAGCCTCCTAGACAGGGCGCACACGGGAACCCCACTGAAAACCAAAATGCAGTTTTGGACTCCTTGTTTCTGCCCACCTGACACACTTTGTTTACACGCAGAGCTGTATATGCTCTTGCGACCTCTGGCGACCCCCAATTGACGTCCCCTGGAGGGGTAGTAGTGGTTGGTCTAAAACACATGCACTACGTGGTCTGTTCTCATGTTTGCACTTACACAAGTGTGTGGGTTGTAACACATGCACTGTGATCTGTTCTCGTGTCGTTCACGGCACAAGTTGCGGGCACGGTATTAGCAGGTTATGCGCCATTAGTATCCTGATGGTCCACTACATGGGTTTGCATGGATAGTCTCCTCTAATGCATCGATCCGCTGTAGGCGAGTGCGTCCCCCACCCCCTCCGGTACTTAGCTCATTCAGGCAAGGGGCCGATAGGCCTTTGGAGGGGCATGGCCCGCAGCACGTTCCTTGTGTGTTGCGTGTTCACTGCCAATACGGGCATTAGTTATGCTGCTGTACTTAGCTTGTAATGGTTGAGGGGCCGGTGTAACATCACTTTTTCCTATCTGTCAGAAAATCCTATCTTGCTGAATGAGCATGCGTGCGCATGCTCAGTCAGTACTTAAGGGATAGGATTTATTGACAGCAGGAATGGGGTGTGCCTGTGTTTGTGGGGTACCAGGGGTGCAGTTTCTGTAACTTGATGTGAGCCAGGCTCACTGAAATAACAGAACATGGTGAAACCGTGTTAAGAGCTACTCGTAAAGGGAAGCAAACAGCACAAACCCAGCGGACTCAAGAACATGAACGTAGCAGACACTGTGTTTCTTAAACTCCCAGGATTCTAATAAGCAGTAAATGTGCAAAACATATGAAAGTATCCATAACAAATATATATGTACGTGTATGTGAACTAAGTGCATCATAATCACGTTAATAATGCACTTATTTCTCATAAACGTACATATTCGTGATTAATCCAGCTGACTGTGCATGTGTGCGCATCCTCAGTCATGACATATTGTATATATTATATATATAGTTTGTTATAAAAAAAAACATTGCCCACACCTACATACGAGTACCACAACAAACGCTAGTAGTACCAACAGCTGCCAAATTATGAACGCCTGGTAAATGACTTTTCAAAAGACAGAAACGTTATGCAATGATTTTTGTATTCGAAAAAATCTTTAATACAATCTATTATTTTAAAAAGTCGCAGCTCAAGATGTAAAAAAATCCCATGTTAGTAATAGCGTTATCGAAATGTAATCGAAGAGTTACTCTGCAATTCCATCTGCCGCTGGTTGTAGTAACAGATCCCCTCGTTTAGGACTTTGATAACCTCATAAAATCCTCCTTTTAGTACCGCCCATTCCCCCTCTCCTGTTGTCTCAGTGAGGAGCGCCATGCTCCTCCCTTCAATTTACAGAAATCCTGTTTAGCATGCAGCCCTCAGCCTGCATAAATTATGTTCACGACACAGTTGCTTAAAAAAAGGTGCAAGTAAAAAAAAACTGCAGTGATGTTTATAAGCGAAGGAGACGGTGGATATCTATGTGTATTTTAAATATATCGTTGCATCTTTTTCAAATAGGAAAAATGAACAAGAAAGCCTTGTGGAGGCACAACACATGGGGGGTAATTCATAGAAATCAGCGCACATGTGGCCCATTTCAGCGCACAGCGTATTCATGGATTTCAACATCCATAACCAGCCGTGGTGAAGAGTGGGCAAAAACAAAGAGGTGATGGTTGGAAGGTTTAGACTGAATCTTAACCACTGGCATTGCTCGGGGCAACCCTCCAGACCATCATTCTTCGCCTGCCAAGCCATTACAGAAGGGGAAAAACCATATGCAAATCAGGCTTGGCCCCACCCCAAAAGGGGAAGTCCAGCCCGAACTGCTAGGTCACATCCCTTCTGCACGAGACCACAAGCATCCCCAAACATGTTTCACCCTTGTTGGGGCTCATCAGTGAGGAGTAGCTTGGGTCTCTAGGCCCAGCAGGCACGGGACCCACGTCTGGGCATACCCGTCCCACTCGGGGTGACAAAGCAAAAACAAAGAGGTGATGGTTGGAAGGTTTAGACTGAATCTTAACCACTGGCATTGCTCGGGGCAACCCTCCAGACCATCATTCTTCGCCTGCCAAGCCATTACAGAAGGGGAAAAACCATATGCAAATCAGGCTTGGCCCCACCCCAAAAGGGGAAGTCCAGCCCGAACTGCTAGGTCACATCCCTTCTGCACGAGACCACAAGCATCCCCAAACATGTTTCACCCTTGTTGGGGCTCATCAGTGAGGAGTAGCTTGGGTCTCTAGGCCCAGCAGGCACGGGACCCACGTCTGGGCATACCCGTCCCACTCGGGGTGACAAAGCAAAAACAAAGAGGTGATGGTTGGAAGGTTTAGACGGAATCTTAACCACTGGTATTGCTCGGGGCAACCCTCCAGACCATCATTCTTCGCCTGCCAAGCCATTACAGAAGGGGAAAAACCATATGCAAATCAGGCTTGGCCCCACCCCAAAAGGGGAAGTCCAGCCCGAACTGCTAGGTCACATCCCTTCTGCACGAGACCACAAGCATCCCCAAACATGTTTCACCCTTGTTGGGGCTCATCAGTGAGGAGTAGCTTGGGTCTCTAGGCCCAGCAGGCACGGGACCCACGTCTGGGCATACCCGTCCCACTCGGGGTGACAAAGCAAAAACAAAGAGGTGATGGTTGGAAGGTTTAGACTGAATCTTAACCACTGGCATTGCTCGGGGTAACCCTCCAGACCATCGTTCTTCGCCTGCCAAGCCATTACAGAAGGGGAAAAACCATATGCAAATCAGGCTTGGCCCCACCCCAAAAGGGGAAGTCCAGCCCGAACTGCTAGGTCACATCCCTTCTGCACGAGACCACAAGAATCCCCAAACATGTTTCACCCTTGTTGGGGCTCATCAGTGAGGAGTAGCTTGGGTCTCTAGGCCCAGCAGGCACGGGACCCACGTCTGGGCATACCCGTCCCACTCGGGGTGACAAAGCAAAAACAAAGAGGTGATGGTTGGAAGGTTTAGACTGAATCTTAACCACTGGCATTGCTCGGGGCAACCCTCCAGACCATCATTCTTCGCCTGCCAAGCCATTACAGAAGGGGAAAAACCATATGCAAATCAGGCTTGGCCCCACCCCAAAAGGGGAAGTCCAGCCCGAACTGCTAGGTCACATCCCTTCTGCACGAGACCACAAGCATCCCCAAACATGTTTCACCCTTGTTGGGGCTCATCAGTGAGGAGTAGCTTGGGTTTCTAGGCCCAGCAGGCACGGGACCCACGTCTGGGCATACCCGTCCCACTAGGGGTGACAAAGCAAAAACAAAGAGGTGATGGTTGGAAGGTTTAGACTGAATCTTAACCACTGGCATTGCTCGGGGCAACCCTCCAGACCATCATTCTTCGCCTGCCAAGCCATTACAGAAGGGGAAAAACCATATGCAAATCAGGCTTGGCCCCACCCCAAAAGGGGAAGTCCAGCCCGAACTGCTAGGTCACATCCCTTCTGCACGAGACCACAAGCATCCCCAAACATGTTTCACCCTTGTTGGGGCTCATCAGTGAGGAGTAGCTTGGGTCTCTAGGCCCAGCAGGCACGGGACCCACGTCTGGGCATACCCGTCCCACTCGGGGTGACAAAGCAAAAACAAAGAGGTGATGGTTGGAAGGTTTAGACTGAATCTTAACCACTGGCATTGCTCGGGGCAACCCTCCAGACCATCATTCTTCGCCTGCCAAGCCATTACAGAAGGGGAAAGACCATATGCAAATCAGGCTTGGCCCCACCCCAAAAGGGGAAGTCCAGCCCGAACTGCTAGGTCACATCCCTTCTGCACGAGACCACAAGCATCCCCAAACATGTTTCACCCTTGTTGGGGCTCATCAGTGAGGAGTAGCTTGGGTCTCTAGGCCCAGCAGGCACGGGACCCACGTCTGGGCATACCCGTCCCACTCGGGGTGACAAAGCAAAAACAAAGAGGTGATGGTTGGAAGGTTTAGACTGAATCTTAACCACTGGCATTGCTCGGGGCAACCCTCCAGACCATCATTCTTCGCCTGCCAAGCCATTACAGAAGGGGAAAAACCATATGCAAATCAGGCTTGGCCCCACCCCAAAAGGGGAAGTCCAGCCCGAACTGCTAGGTCACATCCCTTCTGCACGAGACCACAAGCATCCCCAAACATGTTTCACCCTTGTTGGGGCTCATCAGTGAGGAGTAGCTTGGGTCTCTAGGCCCAGCAGGCACGGGACCCACGTCTGGGCATACCCGTCCCACTCGGGGTGACAAAGCAAAAACAAAGAGGTGATGGTTGGAAGGTTTAGACTGAATCTTAACCACTGGCATTGCTCGGGGCACTGATGAGCCCCAGCAAGGGTGAAACATGTTTGGGGATGCTTGTGGTCTCGTGCAGAAGGGATGTGACCTAGCAGTTCGGGCTGGACTTCCCCTTCTGGGGTGGGGCCAGGCCTGATTTGCATATGGTCTTTCCCCTTCTGTAATGGCTTGGCAGGCGAAGAACGATGGTCTGGAGGGTTGCCCCGAGCAATGCCAGTGGTTAAGATTCAGTCTAAACCTTCCAGCCATCACCTCTTTGTTTTTGCTTTGTCACCCCGAGTGGGACGGGTATGCCCAGACGTGGGTCCCGTGCCTGCTGGGCCTAGAGACCCAAGCTACTCCTCACTGATGAGCCCCAGCAAGGGTGAAACATGTTTGGGGATGCTTGTGGTCTCGTGCAGAAGGGATGTGACCTAGCAGTTCGGGCTGGACTTCCCCTTCTGGGGTGGGGCCAGGCCTGATTTGCATATGGTCTTTCCCCTTCTGTAATGGCTTGGCAGGCGAAGAACGATGGTCTGGAGGGTTGCCCCGAGCAATGCCAGTGGTTAAGATTCAGTCTAAACCTTCCAGCCATCACCTCTTTGTTTTTGCTTTGTCACCCCGAGTGGGACGGGTATGCCCAGACGTGGGTCCCGTGCCTGCTGGGCCTAGAGACCCAAGCTACTCCTCACTGATGAGCCCCAGCAAGGGTGAAACATGTTTGGGGATGCTTGTGGTCTCGTGCAGAAGGGATGTGACCTAGCAGTTCGGGCTGGACTTCCCCTTCTGGGGTGGGGCCAGGCCTGATTTGCATATGGTCTTTCCCCTTCTGTAATGGCTTGGCAGGCGAAGAACGATGGTCTGGAGGGTTGCCCCGAGCAATGCCAGTGGTTAAGATTCAGTCTAAACCTTCCAGCCATCACCTCTTTGTTTTTGCTTTGTCACCCCGAGTGGGACGGGTATGCCCAGACGTGGGTCCCGTGCCTGCTGGGCCTAAGACCCAAGCTACTCCTCACTGATGAGCCCCAGCAAGGGTGAAACATGTTTGGGGATGGTTGTGGTCTCGTGCAGAAGGGATGTGACCTAGCAGTTCGGGCTGGACTTCCCCTTCTGGGGTGGGGCCAGGCCTGATTTGCATATGGTCTTTCCCCTTCTGTAATGGCTTGACAGGCGAAGAACGATGGTCTGGAGGGTTGCCCCGAGCAATGCCAGTGGTTAAGATTCAGTCTAAACCTTCCAGCCATCACCTCTTTGTTTTTGCTTTGTCACCCCGAGTGGGACGGGTATGCCCAGACGTGGGTCCCGTGCCTGCTGGGCCTAGAGACCCAAGCTACTCCTCACTGATGAGCCCCAGCAAGGGTGAAACATGTTTGGGGATGCTTGTGGTCTCGTGCAGAAGGGATGTGACCTAGCAGTTTGGGCTGGCCTTCCCCTTCTGGGGTGGGGCCAAGCCTGATTTGCATATGGTCTTTCCCCTTCTGTAATGGCTTGGCAGGCGAAGAACGATGGTCTGGAGGGTTGCCCCGAGCAATGCCAGTGGTTAAGATTCAGTCTAAACCTTCCAGCCATCACCTCTTTGTTTTTGCGTGGTGAAGAGTGGTGCAGCGACTCTGCAGCAGCACCAGTTATGCCCCCAACCCCGCGCGCCATGAACAGCGCACAAATCCAGTACATGGCGCAAAGGCCAGTGGACCAGCATACAGCCCCCAACCACGAAAATGCCTGTAAAACTCCCCGCGCACGCCCCAGAATACACGTACCCCGCTTGTGCCAGTGAAAACGCGTGTAAAACTCCCCGTGCACCCCTCTGAATACACGTACCCCGCTCGCGCAAGCGAAAACGCGTGTAAAACTCCCCGCACACCCCTCTGAATACACGTACCCCGCTCGCACAGCGAAAACGCGTGTAAAACTCCCCGCGCACGCCCCAGAATACACGTACCCTGCTCGCGCCAGGTAAATTGCATAGAAAAAGCACCCCCCTGTGGCGTGGGCTGCCTGTGGGCCATGCCCAGGGTGAATGGGGTGCCTGCGTGTATTTGGGGGTGCGTGGGAAATTTCACACGCGATAGGCCCTGTGCGAGCAGGGTATGTGTATTTGGGGGGTGCGCGGGAAGTTTCACATGCCATTGGCCCTGTGCGAGCGGGGTACATGTATTTCGGGGGTGCGCGGGAAGTATCACACGCGATAGGCCCTGTGCGAGCGGGGTACGTGTATTTGGGGGGTGCGCGGTAAGTTTCACACGCGATTCAAATAGGAAAAATGAACAAGAAAGCCTTGTGGAGGCACAACACATGGGGGGTAATTCATAAAAATCGGCGCACAAGTGGCCCATTTCAGCGCACAGCGTATTCATGGATTTCAACATCCATAACCAGCCGTGGTGAAGAGTGGTGCAGCGACTCTGCAGCAGCACCAGTTATGCCCCCAACCCCGCGCGCCATGAACAGCGCACAAATCCAGTACATGGCGCAAAGGCCAGTGGACCAGCATACAGCCCCCAACCACGAAAATGCCTGTAAAACTCCCCGCGCACGTCCCAGAATACACGTACCCCACTTGTGCCAGTGAAAACGCGTGTAAAACTCCCCGTGCACCCCTCTGAATACACGTACCCCGCTCGCGCAAGCGAAAAAGCGTGTAAAACTCCCCGCACACCCCTCTGAATACACATACCCCGCTCGCACAGCGAAAACGCGTGTAAAACTCCCTGCGCATGCCCCAGAATACACGTACCCTGCTCGCGCCAGGTAAATTGCATAGAAAAAAGCACCCCCCTGTGGCGTGGGCTGCCTGTGGGCCATGCCCAGGGTGAATGGGGTGCCTGCGTGTATTTGGGGGTGCGCGGGAAATTTCACACGCGATAGGCCCTGTGCGAGCAGGGTATGTGTATTTGGGGGGTGCGCGGGAAGTTTCACATGCGATTGGCCCTGTGCGAGCGGGGTACGTGTATTTGGGGGGTGCACAGGAATTTCCACACGCGATAGGCCCTATCCGAGTGGGGTACATGTATTTCGGGGGTGTGCAGGAAGTATCACACGCGATAGGCCCTGTGCGAGCGGGGTACGTGTATTTGGGGGGTGCGCGGTAAGTTTCACACGCGATAGGCCATGTGCGAGCGGGGTACGTGTATTTGGGGGTGCGCGGGAAGTATCACACGCAATAGGCATTGTGTGAACGGGGTATGTGTATTTGGGGAGTGCGCTGTAAGTTTCACACGCGATAGGCCCTTTGCGAGCGGGGTACATGTATTTGGGGTGTGTGCGGGAAGGATCACACGCGATAGGCCCTGTGCGAGCGGGGTACGTGTATTTGGGGGGTGCGTGGGAAATATCACACGCGATAGGCCCTGTGCGAGCGGGGTACATGTATTTGGGGGGTGCGCAGGAATTTTCACACGCAATAGGCCCTGTGCGTGCGGGGTAAGTGTATTTGGGGGGTGCGCGGTAAGTTTCACATGCGATATGCCCTGTGCGAGCGGGGTACGTGTATTTGGGGGGTGCGCGGGAAGTTTCACACGCGATAGGCCCTGTGCGAGCGGGGTACGTGTATTACTGGGGTGCGCAGGGACTTTTACATGCGTTTTCACTGGCGCGAGCGGGGTACGTGTATTTGGGGGGTGCGCGGGAAGTTTCACACGCGATAGGCCCTGTCCGAGCGGGGTACGTGTATTACTGGGGTGTGCGGGGAGTTTTACATGAATTTTCGCTAGCGCGAGAGGGGTACGTGTATTCAGAGGGGTGCACAGAAAGTTCCACACGCATTTTGGCAGTGAGGGCCCTCCCTGGTGTGTCCCTAACCCCCTCGCCATGCCCTGCAGGCAAACCACACTACAGGAAAGCACCCTACACCCCTGGGCATGCCCCGCAGGCAGCCCATCACCCCTGGCCATGCCCCGCAGGCAGCCCATCACCCCTGGGCATGCCCTGCAGGCAGCCCGCATGTCACCATGCACCTGAGAGCCTTGACACATGTCCCCCACTCCCACCACCAGTGACGGGTACCTGCCAGCAGGTCCCGACTCATGTCCCCCCAACCCCACCCCCAGTGATGGGTACCTGCCAGCAGGCCCCGATACGTGGCTCACCAAACACCATGTTCTCTCAAAACAGAACCATGGGCCTAATGCCTACACAAATCCCCCCTGCCCCCCAGTCCAAGCACGCAAGCATCCACTGCCCCCACTCACAAATTACACATGCAAGCTTCAAAAGAACCACCATGGGCATGCATAAATGTACAACAGAGCCACAAAGTGGCAACACATGACAGAGGCAATGCTCATTGAGCAATGCCCAAAACCAATGAGAGTACACAACACCAATAATGAAGAAATATGATGTGTATTAAAATACGTAATTAAAAAACAGAAAGAAAAATCAAACTAGTAAATGAAGAAAAGGCAAAATCCAAAAATGATGATGAATCCAATGTAAACCAAAAAAAACACAAGAGGAAAAAATTGAAGTGGTCCATTTCAAAAGTCCAAAAAAGTACTTAAATAAATTTAAAAAAACATTGATCCATGGTGATGACAGAATAACCAAAGTATGTACAAGTCTTGAATTATATACACTGAAAGTTTGAAGGGTCCATGATGGCCAAACAAAAGGAAACCTACCAATAAACCCTATAAACTCCAAAATAAAAAATAAATAAAGGAAACCTAACTCTAATGAACTATATACAATGGCGGCGGGCAAGTCCTACGGCTCACTAATTGATTTCCCGGGCCAGGGCATCATCGAACTCCTGTTCAACGTCCTGGAGGCGGCCCTGTTCCCTAGCCCCGAGGTCTTGCAGGGATAACTCCATGTCCACCTCCAACTCCCTGCGAATTCCCTCGAGGCACTCAGCCCGCCTCAGCACCCTGCACATGGAGTTCTCCGCCCTGACCATAGTGAGCCGTGCCTCCTCCGACCGCCGCCGCTCCGCATCTATCTGCTGCCCAACTGCTGCCACACGGAAGACACTCCCATTCCAGGGTCCTCCTGCCCTCCGGCCGATGCCTGCCTCTCTTATGTTGATGGCCGCGAACCATGATGCCTCCCACGTTAAGCCTGCCGCTGCCTCCGACGCAACTGCCTCTGCCAGCATGACGGCATCCAGGCTGATGGAATCGACCGGCGCCGTCTTGCACGTGCCCTGCCCGATGATGCTGGCACATCCTCCATCTGCTGGGTTTCAGTTGCTGGGGTGTCCACCCCTGCTGGACCTCCGACTCCCGACTGTGGCAGGGATGGGATCTCCACCAAGCTGGCTGCGTTGGTCGGGGCAGGTGCACAGGGGGCCCTGGTGGCATCTGGGCCGGAAGACAGCATGGAGAACGACTGGCGCATAGTCTCCACAGAGGAGGAGAGGGCCACCAGAGTGCCCGACACATGTACAAAACCCCCGACCATGGCCCCTCCTAACTGGGCCACGTTGGCATGCAGCTCTTCGTGATGACGTGCGTGCTCCCCCCAGGAAGCACGCACGTCATTACGAATGTCATGCGTGCACAACGCGACACCAATCAGGACGGTCTCCATATGGTCACGGGTCCCCTCGTCCACAGGTAGAGGAGTGTCAGATGACGTGGACCTCCCCCTACCTGTGGACGGGTCTGGGATGGGGCATCCCTGCTGGTGCATGGTGGTGCAGTCACAGTGTCAGGGACAGTGACATGCACAGGCCCCTCCATGGCGACCTGTGCTGCATCCTGCCCCTGCCCCTGGACTGCACCACTTGCACCTGTGGTACCACCCCCACCAGGCCCCATGTGCGGCTCAGTAGCGGCCTCCTCCTCCTCTGTGCAAACCACCAACCTGGATCGCTCCACACCGTCTTCCGCCGTTGCAAGCCCCTGTGGGGGCTCACCCACCCCTTCCGCTGCAGCCGTAGTGGCAGACGCGGCACCAGTCCCCTCGATCCCGGATGATGTTAATTCCTGGGAGGGTGACTGGGTCTTGCGTCGCAGGCCGGTGGAGGTATCCCCGCCGCTTTGCTCCACAGAGCCGTCACCGCCCTCTTCTTCACTCGCCGCTGTGTAGAGGGAGACATAGAACACAAGCATCAGGGTACTGTACAATACTCCCCTATACAGGAAGCAATAGCACATGAGTGGCACTGTCAAACGTCACTTCCATCATGTTCCTCCACAACACATGGGTCAGTGCAGGCAACACACATGCAGAAACAGGCATGGCGCATGCAAAGAACATTTGCATACATGTGCAAGGAACTGTTGAAACATACGATGGTGATTTGAAACTCACATGCATCATGGGTCATACTTATCACATGCACACACATCACCGTAGTCTTATCCATCTGGCCTCGTACACCCCAGACACAGTGAAGACAAGGATGACTAGGCTGCATCAGTGAATCAGAACATTGTCACGGACATGTGTCATGCATCCATGGCGTTTACAAGTCACACACATGCTACTCAGGCACACAGACATGTACACCATTCATGTCCTTGACAGCAGCACCCATCTCTCAAACCCCATCCATGTCCAACAACAGAGACAGGCATGCATTCCGCATGTTTCTCCGCATGTTGCATTGTAACACATGCACCATCCATGTGGTTCACGCATGACTGGTCTCACATGCAGCAACATGATGTCCCTGCACACACACATCCATACATGGCCTATGTCACACATACAGACAAGTAGCTAACTTCCAGCACACTGCAACATGCCTTGTTTCACACAGCAATGCATGACCACTTACCGCTCGACTCCAGACGTGCCTGCATCCTGAGGATCTGGTGGCAAAGCACAGGGCGAATGCGCTCCAGGACCCTCATCTGCTGCTTGGTAAGCTGGCCCCGGCTCCACTGCATCCTCTGCATTTAAGAGGCGTCGGGCCTTCTTGAGGGTCCTGGACTCGTAGTCCTCCCAGCGCTTTTGGACACGTTTCATGTCGCGGGGTGCCTCCCCCTCCGCGTTGATGGCACCCACTCTGTCCGTCCAGATCCTCCTCCGTCCTTCCTTGTCGGTGCACGATGGTGTGAAGAGGGCATTATACTGGCCCAGGACTTGCTCCACCAGGATGCCAACTTCATCGGAAGTGAAGCTGGCAGCCCTCTGCCTCTCTGGCTGGGGGTTGCCACTAGTTCCGGAAGGTGTTGTGTCGGACATGGCAACCCCCCGAGGCAGGTGTGGGTGGGCAACTGGGTCCTGGGGCTGGGCTGTGGAGTGATGGAACACCAGTCGGGAGTCTTCTGTTCCAGCAGGGGTGGTCACTGCAACTGGACCCTTGCAGATGGCAGATGTGCTGGCACCAAATGGCATGGCACGGTGGCAGCAGGCAGGCACCAGCAGATGGCTCGTGGGAGGCTGCTCGAGCGTGGTCTTCCGTGTGTTGTTGCGTGGCCAGCTTGATACGGAGTGATTTGGCACGTGTAAAAACTGCACGTCAGCGTGTAATCCGAGGAAAGGGCCTAAGTGCGTAAGTGACATGACGTGCGTGGGCGTTTCCCTCAGCACGGGTTAAAGGTGAGCGGGGCCAGCAGTTCGCTCTACGTGCCTTTCGTGGAGACCGACATGTGTGTTGCTACTTCGTGTTGTTTCACGCGCCATCACTACTTCACAGCGGATCAAGGACGTATCTCTTCTTTTGGCGGGGGTATTGGCTACGCTTGTTTTTCATTATCACTCTAGTCAGACAGTGAGTCGCGCACGCTATTTTTCCCACTGTGGGCCCCCCTGTGTATCGCGTACCGTTTTCGAGGTCATAGTAGCCTGCGTGTCCCAAGCTTACGCGTTTTTCGTGTTACTGGGTGCCACTGCGTACTGCGGGAGGTTAATTCCACGCACGTGGGCTACGGGGGTTTCGTGAACGGTTTTACAGCAGTTTTGGGGTGCCTGAGCATTGCGTGACCCATCACCGGGGTCACATACAGCTTTGCAGGTGCAGGGGTGCTGTTAACATCTTGTATCCCACCCCTTCACTCCAATTGGCCAGGACAATTGGCGTGTACACCTCCCATTGGCACAACTACATCTGTGCCGGCACTACTCCATCTGTGCCGTGGCTGGGAGGCCACGAAAGGTGAGGAGCGTCTCAGCTGGGCGTACTCCCCGTGGCAGGCATGGTCAGGGACGTGGGCGGGGTGACCAGGGAGTAGGGGGACCCCAGGGTGTCCAGGGTGGCTGCAGAGGGGGAAGAGGCAGGGGTGCGCCAGCTCGGCACGATGTTGTGCCACGTGTTGGTGCAGTCATGCCACCACCCCCTGCGGCTCCGGGAGATGCAGTTCTTGCATCTGGCACTGGCACCCATGTGACCCGGCAGTCCGTTTCATTGACTGCCATGGCCCCAAGGGTAGTGGTAGCTGCAGGTGCAGCTGTGGACACCATCACCCAGGCTCAGGGTCTGCCAGCGCAGGCTGCGTTGGCACTTGAAGAGTCCATGGAAGATTTCCAGGAGGTCAGGAGGCACACCGTAGGTGCACGCAGGGCTGCCCTGACCGAGGCACGTGTCCCTGGGGCAGTAATGTCATCTGCTGCCTCGACCAGCCGGGTGTTGGCAAGTGCAGGGGCAGATGCAGCCGACACCACCCCGGTTGTGAGTCTACCAACCAGGACAGTCCCGGTCAATGATCCTGTCACAGGGATGTTGCTGCGCAGGGTCCATTCCAGGGCACCCAGCAGCCACTGACACAAGTCAGGGCTTCACTCCATGTTCCACCTGCCACTCCCTCGGCTCATTCCACCAGCCCCTCAGCCCATACTGATCAGGGCGGCATTTGCCAGCCAGGGTCCGGACCAGCGTCCAAGAGGAGGAAGGTTGCACCTGCAGTACAGACTGGGACCTCAGACATAGCTACGGCCTTCCGGCACGTCGAGGAAGAAGCCTTTCTGCAAGCAGGAACTGGACTCCCTCGTGAACTACGTGCGGGAACACAACCGTGACATGCTAGTGGGGCCGAATTGTCAAAATACAGCTGCCCATCGTAATACCAACTGGAAGCAAGTTGCGGATCATGTGAGTGCATTCGGCCATGAGGTGCGCACAGCGCAAGAGTGCAAAAAGCGTTGGGATGACCTCAAACACAGCACTAAGGCGAAGCGTGCCTCTAATTACAACATGACTCTGGTGACTGGCGCTGGGCCACCACCTGAGGAGGAAGACCTCACTCCGCACGAGTCACTCGTTGCGGAGTTCATACCAACAAGAATGGTCGAAGGAGTGGGAGAGATGCAGGACTTTGATGCCCCGTCCAGTGAGTGTTGTCGCCTGTTCATCGAGGACATGTGTGTTTTGCTTGTGTGATGTGTCGTGCTTGACTGCCACTGCATGTCATGTGTACATGGTTCTCATGTGCAAGTCATGCAATGCTTCACTGATGCGTGCCAGCTGTGCAGGATAGTGGACATGTTGAGCAGACGGGGACTGTCCTCACCACCACACTTGCACCCTACTCACATGCTAGTCACCCAGCTGCCCCTACAGTCCATGTTCCAGCTCAATGGCCCTTCTGCATGTTGCCTGGGGTGTGTTTCCTCTCAGCACTGGGACTATGTCATTGCATGACTGACGTGCATGTGTCCTCTGCATGCATGCAGGTACTCCACGTAGGCATGCTCCCTTGCCCCTCCACCACCCCCGCACCCCAATTTCAACATTGCACGGGTGTGCATCATGTTGGCGTACTGCAATGGCCTGTTCAAGACTCCTGTGTACATGCAAACTTCCACCAGCCAACCTGCCAGACACATGCAGTGGGGTACATCCTCTGCACTTAATGCAGGGTGTCTCACTTGGACTGTGCAGATGGCATATGCTCCGCAGGGACATGAGTTCCCATTCATGCTCCATGTGTATTACATGCATGCCCCTATGTGTCCTTGACTGGATGATCATTGTAGTACGTGTCCAGGATGACCTACATTTCTTTGCATTTGATCATCCATTCCATGCCCACTCTGGCTCAGTCCTGCATCACACACATGTTTAGGGTTTCACAGTCTGTACGGGGCACAGGCCTCCCCCCATCATCTGCTGTGTTGTCAGTTGACTCAGATGATGCAATTGATGATAGCCACCACTGTCCGCCAATACACAGGTCTCTGGTCGCCCTTTTGCTGCCATGCAATGCATCCCTGCATTTTCACTTGGGGGGGGGTTTGCTTGTAGCCATGCAACACACTGCATGCACATTGCACGTGATGCCTGAACTTGCCCTTGCACTGCCATCATGATGCACTTGTTCATGTAGATAGTGGATAACGTACACATGTTCTGCACTGCATCAACCCACTTCAGAGCCGTGTTACACCGTTCTACATGCCTACTCCCTGGTGCTATGTAATAGGGACCTGCCATGCATGCCAGGTTCACATTTGTGTGTGACATGTCTGCTTCATGTGTTGGCTGTCTGTGTGAGGTCTATGTGTGTGTGTGTTATGTGCTTCTGACATGTGTACTAATGTACATTTTTCTCCACTTTCCAGATGATGACGCAATGGAGCCAGAGGATGGTGTTGTCATGCCAGACACAGGTTTGCCATCACACCAGCAACCCGGCACAAGTGGGGGTCGTGGGGTGGTAGACCACGAGAACCCACATGTGTTACAGACCATCTTGTCTGTGGCTGGCAATGAGTCAAGCCCGGATGATCACTCTGACGACAATGTCGAGTTGGATGTGCATCGGGTCCATTCGTCCGGGGTGGGTGATTCTGATGTGGACACTCCTCTGTCCGCGACACCTGCACTGAGGGGCCAGACAGTGGTGGGACCTCCGTCTGTGGTGGATCGGGACAGTGGTTAAGATTCATTCTAAACCTTCCAGCCATCACCTCTTTGTTTTTGCTTTGTAACCCCGAGTGGGACGGGTATGTCCAGACGTGGGTACCGTGCCTGCTGGGCCTAGAGACCCAAGCTACTCCTCACTGATGAGGCCCAACAAGGCCGAAACATGTTTGGGGATGCTTGTGGTCTCATGCAGAGGGGATGTGACTTAGCAGTTCGTGCTGGGCTTCCCCTTTTGGGGTGTGGCCAAGCCTGATTTTCATATGGTCTTTCCCCTTCTGTAATGGCTTGGCAGGTGAAGAACGATAGTCTGGAGGGTTGCCCAGAGCAATGCCAATGGTTAAGATTAATTCTAAACCTTCCAGCCATTACCTCTTTGTTTTTGCTGGATCGGGACTCAGGGTCAGCCTCCACACCAGTTGCTGATGTGCCTGGGGCATCACGTCGACGGGGGAACGTAGTCCTTCAGCCGCGGCTGGTGCCAACCCAACAAGGACGTCGGCGCCTTGGGCCCCGCAGGTGTCAAGCCCAGCAACGCGGTGGCCGCGTGCCACTGGGGTATACTGAGTGGGAGCAAGCCATGGTTGCCAATTCAGAACACCAGGGGGCAGCAATTGATAACATCGCTGAGAGCATGGAGCGTGTGGCCCAATCCGTGCTACCCCCTGCTAGGAAGGTGGAACTCCAGCAGTGGGCGGCACAGTTTACGGCCCGCTCGCTCAGGCTGGGCATGGCGGCCTCAGACAGGGCACGCCGGGCTGAAATGGTGTCTTTGCGTCAAGCAATTGCTGCTCACGCAGAGACACACATGGAGGCCCTGAGGGCCAAAGGGAGCGGTCAGAGGAGAGGTTTGGGCAGCTTGAGCGTACCATCTCGGCTGAGCTATGTGCTTGTCGGGAGGTGCATCAGTTGTCCAGCCAGGCCACGCAGGAAGAACTCTGTGTTACACGTGTTACCTTGCAAGAGGAGGTTCTGCATGCTGACCTACGTGTCATTGCCGCACAGAACCAGGCTCACCCGTCTGGTCAGGCTCCTGTGTCACGTCTACCTTTTTAGGAAGTGGCTGACTTGGATGACGAGATATCTCCCACACAGGTCGGGCTGTGCAGGCGTTGAGCCCATGGAGGTATTTTATTTTTCCAACATCATCTCATGTGGGTGTTGAGGTGTACCCTGTACCCCCCCCTCCCCCCGGGTCATATGTGGCCATTTTTGATTTTTCATTTTAGTTTAGTTAGTTAAAATTGTTTTTGATAGTTAGTTTAATTAGGTAATGTAGGTTTTTTTATAGTTAGTTTAATTAGTTAATATAGTTTAAAATTGCTTGTCTATTGTGCATTCATGTGACGGTGTGGTGTTGTGTGGCTTTTGAAAGCATCCACTGTCTGTTCCAGCTGGGCCCTTCAAGCTTGTCTCGTGTATGTGTTTGCAGCTTGGGGTCCTGACTCACATAGGCCTCTCCTGCTTCCTTTATCCATGGGCTCGCAAGGATGGTTCGGTGTTACAGTCATTTACACAAGGGCTTTGGACTGTCATATCTGTGGCCTGTCTGCTGCTGTACTACTTGTGTTAACACGGCATGTCTGTATTAGATTTGGGTGGGTTCATGATTGATGTGTCCATTAATTGATATACATTGTGATGTATGTTTCTTTTCTTTGCTGTACATGTGCTTGATGCACTTTATGCTGTAGACAGTGGCCGGCACCCTTTGCCTGTCAAAGTCACACTGATGGTGGGAGGAATTCTGATGTAGGTCTCTGACATGGCCCAGCATGAAGAGACACACACAGGGAACTTTCCAGTGTTAATTATATGTTTTGTGCCCTTTCGGCAGGAGAATGAGCCTCCAGACCACCTTTGCCAGCAGACATGGGGTATAGTACTACAGACAGCTGGCCACGTTTGGGGGGGCAGACATGTGCATGTGTGCGCAAGCCGTGGCACAGGGCTTGTGCTCAGACGTCCAACAGAAGCAGACGTGTTCTCAGGAGCTCCAAGCAAGGTGAGCAGCACAAGGGGGCCACACCGCAGCCAACCTTCCACCAGGCCACTTGCACATACATGCTAAGTAGCGCCACTGATGGGGAGCTTGGACAGATATTGTTGTTGAAGCGTACATTAGAGCTAAAATGCGTTGGGGGACAAATGGCAAGTTGCTTTCCAAGTTGTCAGGGGCACACGCAGGGGCTGTCGCACATATCCTCCGATCCCCCCTGCTCCATAGAAGCAGAGTTATTAGCGCAGTAGCGTTCCTAGCCAGATACTTATACAGCGCACAGGGACATCCAGCGAGGCACAGACTTGTGTGCAGTGCATATCTTTGGCATGTGCAAATTGACACGTGCACTGCCTATTGAAATCTGCGGATGCCAGAACACAACTTGTACTGAAGTCGCAGCTCGCTATATGCGTCTAGCTGCTCACCTAGGGACCATTGTATGATGTGTGATTCTTGGCGCATTGGTCTTCCATTTCCCGCGCGCCCACGTGCGCCTGCCTTACTGCATTGACAGCGTATGAACCATCACGGGGGCAAGCTAACATATGGGTACAAAGCAGCAGACAAGAGTGTTTGTTTGTGGAGGAGTCACTTACTTTGGGGCATGAATGGTGTTGTGTGTGTTTGTTGTAAACACACACAGATTAGTAACTCACACTCTCTTTGCAGCATTGAACTGCTCCTGTTACCGGACCTGAGAGTGCGCAGGCAGGAGGCCAGCACTCACCTCAGCGATATGTCTCTCTTTGGCTTGCATTGGTACAATGTGCATGATGAACATGTTTTGTCTGGTTCAGTATGTGTTATTGTCAATAGTTGTATTTTGCCTACTTTCCCTTGACAATCCTACTCCCCTCTCTTGCCCCCCTTTCCGGTTATCCTGAATACCAATGCCTGTCCGAACAACATATCCCTGACCCTCCTTCCCCGCCGGGGTCTCAGAGGCCTGTGTAAGTTTGACCTTGCAGGCGCCCAGACCATGGAGGGGGTGGTTGGTTCGTGCCACTCCTGGGCCTGGATACCGGATCTGTGACACTACCCATCACTTGTGTATAGGCGCGTTACAAATGCCATATCATATCATATCATATCAGTTGTTGCATCATCATTGTATATTATGTACCGAACATGGTACCCATCATGTTTGAGCATTGTTGAACTGTGCTACCTTGGTTGTTCTATCATTGTGCTTGGACATGTGCTTGGACATTTTCTGCTACTTCAAGTCATCTACTGGAGACTCTTCCAGGGTTTTTTGGTGCCTACAGGCTTTTTCCCTGGTTTGTGGGTTTGGCTCCTTGGAGTTCTCTGCGATTTGGTATTTTTACCAGTCAAGGTGGCCTCTGAGGGGACTGGACCCTATTTACACGCAGGGTGGAACATGGAGACCAAGGGGTAGGGTGATCCTGTATCCTGGTAGACTTGAAGGAAGAAGGCTACATACCCCAGACACAGTTGTTCAGTAGGTCATGGTGATGTGTGAATGAGGGAGGGCCTTTTGTTGTTGGACAGTTGGCTTGGGCTACAGTGTTTTGGGCACTCTGTAATTGTGGGGTACTATGTACATGATGTGTTATGCTAGTCAATGGCTGTTCCTGTGTTGTCTTTACTTTTCAGGTGTCAGGGGATTGGTGTGGTTTGACATGCTGGGGTGTACACATGGGCAATGTTCACATGTGATGTGTACAGGACACTGAGGGTCACTTGATTTCACACGCATGTATTGAGTGCATGTCCCTACTGACACACACAGTTGCACAATGATCCACCACATGTACGACCACCCTTCCATGGCCACAGGTGCACACGGATTGCCTTCTGGGGCACGCTGTGTCCCTACAGCGCATGATCTCTGACCATTTGGGGATCCTGTACATGCGTCAATTGGTTATTTATTTAATTAGTCCTTCTCATGTGATGCTCAAGGTGTATCTGCAACACAATGGCTGCTCACTGTGCTGTGTGCTGAGCATTGTGTTGCAGCCGACAACCACAGCACAGGGGTTCGGGAGTAGGGATTCTACCTTGCCCAATGTGCATTTGAACAGGCATTCAGTGTTATGTTCATGCTACGACTGGTGGAATGCATTTGTGTATGACTTGGTATGTGTGGGAGGTTGTTGGTCAGTCATTTCATCTGATTCCATGTCAGGCGTCATTGTCTCGAGCCACTTTCCATTTATTACATGTCACTTCGTATCTTATTGGTCATGTGTTGGGCTTTTGCTATTGCTTGCCATGTCATGGTGTGGCAGACAAGGGTGATGTGGTTTGGGAGGGTTTGGGTGACATACCAGGGATTGTTATCTCCTGTTTTGAGGAGGGGGGGTGTGATACACACCATGCATGTGTTCCTTTTGGTCACACAGGATTGGTTAGGTTTAGGTAGCTAGGGATGCACACAATGTAGCACTTCCATGGCAACATTCTCAGGGTGGTAAGGTTGTGACAGTTGACTGTCTCTTTGTCATCATCGATTGTCACCTGGTATGTGCCAGGCCTGTGTGCACTCCGCAGGGGTGGGAGTTTAGGTGAAAAATGTGGCCACAAGCTGGGTCCGGGCTGCCTCGCCATTTGCCCTATCCCCTCCCATGGGCAGCGCCTGTGCCTGTGGTTGGGGATGTGGGGGCACCACCATGTCACGGGTACACCGTGCTGTGTTGCAACATTGTGCAGGACACATGCTGCCACAATGATCCTGCACACTACTGGGGGTGCTTATAGTAGCTGCACGCCAGAACGGTCAAGGGAGCGGAAGCGTGACTTGAGCACTCCGAATGTGTGCTCCACTATGCCCCTGGTTGCAATATGGGCAGCATTGAATCGTACCTGGGGTGGTGTGGTGGGGTTCTGGATTGGAGTCATCATGTGGTTGCTCAGAGGGTAGGCACTGTCCCCTGGGGAGGTGATAATGGTTGTGATTATTAGGGTTTGTGTATTTGTCTGTGTGTGACATGCATGCATGTTCACAGGCATCTGTACTCACCTAGGAGCCATGTGTCGCCATGCTGCCCAGCTTCCAGGGCCCGGCTCAGGGCGGACATTCTGTATATGAAACTGTCATGGGTAGACCCAGGATAGTTTGCATAGACAGAGGTGCTGATTCCCTTGGCATCACATACAACCTGCACGTTCATGGAATGCCAGTGCTTGCGGTTGCGATAGATGTGCTCAGTGGGTTTGTATATTTGTCTGTGTGTGACATGCATGCATGTGGACAGACATTTGTACTCACCAATGAGCCATGTGTCGCCATACTGCCCAGCTTCCAGGTCACGGCTCAGGGCGGACATTCTGTATATGAAACCGTCATGGGTAGACCCAGGATAGTTTGCATAGACAGAGGTGGTGATTCCCTTGGCATCACATACAACCTGCACGTTCATGGAATGCCAGTGCTTGCGGTTGCGATAGATGTGCTCAGTGGCCCTAGGTAGACGTAGAGCCACATGGGTGCAATCTATGGCACCAAGCACTTTGGGGACGTGTGCCACCCTGTAAAAGTCCTGGACAACGGCCTGCCTTTCTGCGGGTGTTCTGGGCATGTATATGTGCCTGCGGACTAAGGGGCGTGCAGTCATGATTGCCAACACCTGGTGTAGGCAGTGTGACTGCGTGGCCTGTGAGACCCCCCCACTATCGCAGTTGTCCGCTGAAATGACCCAGTGGCCAAAAAATGCAGGACATTGAGCACCTTCTCCAAGGGGCTCAATGCTTGGGAGCACAGGGTGGGGGATGTAAGGTCATCTTCCCACTCCTTGACCAGGTCTAGGATGATACGAGGTGGAAACCTATACCTGCCATAGACCTGGTTGTCAGGCATCCCAAAAAGGCTAGTCCGGGGGAAAAATGCAGGCCCTGGCTATTCTCCTCCTCCTGCGGTGTCCCACAATCAGTGCTGTGACAAATGGGGCATTCATCGTAGCTGTATATACGTGTTTGTTGTTTGCGTGCACTTTTATAATGTGCGCGGGGACACTTCCGCCTGCCTTCGTGTGGCGGACGTGTTGATGCCTGTGTGCGTCTTTTAGCGTGCGCGGGTTTCCCATATTCGGTTCCATGAATACGTGTTGTTCACGTGCGTGTGGGCATTCCGTGTATTTCCCTGCAGTACTTCCCCGGTTACGCCTTCTTTTTCACACATTGTTCCCCATTCTGCGTGTTACGCCCTGTGTCCCGCCCCCTTTTTGGTGTGTGCGCCGACGTTGTGCGATTTCCCTGTGCGCGTCACGCAAGGCGTTCGGGATGTTGCAATGACGTGTGTGCCCGTGTGCGCCATGCACAGATTTGGTGCACATCCAGGGGAAAACACGCGCAGGCCCTTCCTTGATTCGCACACGTGCGCGTGGGCTTGCTTTTTCACTCTTGCGCCAGCTTGCGCCAAGATTTTCGGTGCACATTTGTTCCATGAATCGGCCCCATGATGTTTATATATTAATGAGGCGTTTTACGGCTCTTTTTGCCCCTTTGTGTGGCAAGCCAAAGCATCCAAATAAAGCACCGGGAGCGTTTCAATATTTAGCACCATTTTAATTTTTTTAAGAGGAAAAATATCGCACAAAAAGAAGCTTTGTCACCCTTTCGCACCACGCCAAAACGGGGTAAGAAAGGAAGGTTTTTACACTACAGGAGAGGAGGGGGTCATGGAAAAATGGGAGGTTTCACTTTCTTGTGGTGTTAATATGCAATGGGAGTTAATTAGGATAATTTATATATTTATGAATAAAAGCAGAATATAAGGGAAAGGTGGTAACGTCTGAAGGGGTGTAGTTAGGCAGTGGGGGCAGGGCCGCCGAAATAGCAGAGTCATCTTTGTACAGAGGAAAGCAGGGGAGGGGGCGCACATCTGTCCACATTGGCCTCTCAGCCCTTGGTGATGTTTCCCCATGCCCCCCTGGGCTCTTTCACACATGCGCGCGTGGTCACATCCATCCGCTCACCCCCAGCCCGCCCAGGTTCTGTAACTTTGTGTGTTCCTGGACATTCCACGTACATACCAATTTCTTCTCAGTACGAAACATGAGATTTCCATATTTTAACGACTTGGGCTACCATGTATTGCCATTGTGTTTCTGTGCGTCGTACGGACATGCCACATGCAGAAGCCCCGTATCTCACCTCTCTAGTAATATTGTTAGCCAATACGTCCCGTCTTTGTCCTCTACTGAGGGTGTCATTTAGGAAACCCGTGGTCCGCATCAGTAGCACCCCTTTTCGAGAGCCGTGCCTGTAAGTGAGAGACTGGGCAGGAGTTGTTCTACAACAAAGGCTGAATGAAGATGAGTGAGCTGCACGCATAAAAGGTTGTAAACGGAGCATCCATCTGCTCTTTTGGCAACTTTCCCCATTATTGTTGTTGGTCCTTGCCCCACATGAAGAGGGCGGGTGCATTGGTCAGGCTCCTGTGTGTGCTGGGGCAGGTCAATCCTCTGGAGAGGACTCCCGCCACAGGATTGCTCTTTTGCCCGTTTTATATCAGGGGGTCTGTTTATCTGCGTTTGCACTCCTAAAGAGCTTGGAAACCCTTGCTTGTGCGTATGCGCTATATAAATACACAATACCATAACAATGTAAAAGGCAGTGTCAGAATGAAGGGGAGAGGAAGTCTCTTGCCCGACCCTCCTACAACGTGCCCATTAGTATCGACAGTCACCATCCAGCTAGCAAATGGAGTCTTGTCTCATAGCTGCATTAAGGGTGTTTTTACACAGTGCATTCTGGGAGTTGTAGTTGAGGTGCCGCGTCCCTTACCAACCTTGTGGCAGCATGATTACCGTAATGCACTTTTATATTCCCCCGAAGTCACCCTAATGCATTGGCGCTCCTCTTCTCGGCATACAAAGGCCCGCTTGGTGACTCCCGCTGCGCACCAAGCTGGAGGGCCCTAATTCCTTCATTGTTCCGTTCCCCACCTCGTGCCAACACTCTCGCTACCTGCGCCCCTCCACCTTCAAAGTGGATCTTGGCCCTCCGCTTGCACTCGACATATGCCCATTAACTCCATATTAATGATAATGGTGTGTTATTTATATAGCGCCTTAATCCAAAGCGCTTTACAGAACACATATTTACATACAATATCACCTAACCGAAATTGGTACTCATTTATCGACCTCGGAAGGGTGAAAGGCTGAGTTGGCCTTGCCGGGATTCGAACCTGCGACCTGCAGTTCACGCTCAGATCGCAGGAGCTAGAGCTATCTTACCGCTTATTGTTATTATTATTATTATGGACCCCCCCCTTACTGGAATGTGGTTTATTGTACCCCAACTCGCCAACAATGACCTTGCTGTTTGAGGGATGGGGTGTGGGGGGCGTTCGAATAAAGCAATCTTCCACTGCCGAGCTGGGAGCCAAGTTGGTCACACCTCAGTCCTAAGAACAAAGATGCCCAGTGTGGTGACTAGGTTACCTTGCAAAAACGAGCAACTATGGTAGGCGGGACGGTGGGGTGGGGGTAATCCTTGGACATTAGGTGTGGATCTAATGTGAGCACCCGATATGAATGGCGACAATTTTGGGGAGGGGAACAGAGGAGAATAAAACTGCGATGTTATTAGGCCCAGTGACATTGAGAACGGGCAAGTGCATAGGGGCAAGGAGCTCCAGGGAGATAGATGTGTAGGGTGTGGTGGGGGATACAGGTAGTAGGGGGAATTTGTTATGTTGGGAGAGCGGAATCGGGAATGTGATGGCGTAGTGAGTTATGGGCAGACGGAGCAAGAGTAGAGTGGAGGGGAGTTCAGGAATGAGAAATGGGGAGAGGGGGGGAGGTCGTGGGGGGGAGATGTGCCAGAAAGATTTAGGAGCAAAGTGATAAGAGCATGCCAGCTGTAACAGGCAGCAATCTTTATGACCCGGATTTAAGCGCCGGACTAGGGCCGGCGGCTTAGGCACGGATGGGGGGAGGTGCAAGGGGAGGCAACGGTAGGGAACGCACAGGGTGATAAAAGGCACTCCTAAGACAACGGTGGTGTACTGGTTGGAAAACACAGAATATGTACATCATCAATGTACGCTGGCATACATTGGCTCTCATTAGAATGCGCTGCAAATGAAAACGGGACGGAGGTGCCCCGCCCCTCCATTTCAATTTGAAAGGCCCCTCTGGCTCTGACATTGGAGAGCATGACCCAGGCCCCGGGCCGCATGAAATGCAGGACGATAGAGGGTCTGGGAGTTTAGGCGCGGGGTGGGGGGAAAACGGCGTGAAAGCGTAGGGAGGGGCGTCCGAATAGCGCCACAAGAAACAAAGGCCCAGGAAGGGCAGGAAACAGCACCTGGGAAGGTGCAAAATATAACAAGAGGTCAGGGGGTAACCCGGCCACCCCCAGGAAGGAACAAAAGGCTGGGGGGGGTATAAGTAAGCCTGGGAAAAGGAGAGGCGGCACAAACCAGGTAAGAGCTCACCTCTCTGGGGTAGGGGAAAGGAAAAACGTTTGCTCTTGCGGGCTCACGCGCTTTCAACCCTTCAATAAGCGGAGCTCCTGCGAGTTCACGCATTTTATACAGCGTCGTCGCTTAAGAATCCCGCGGCAACCGAAACGGCACCGGAGCGAGCGAGAGGGATAGTCGTTGCAGTTACCAAACGGAAGCGTGACCGAGAGAATTCAGACAAGAAGGATGGCGGATGGGAGAGCGAAGAGGGCCCGAGAATTCTCAGAATGGCAAGAAAGGCGCAAAAGGAGTATGGAGTATGGAGCCCAATGGGTGCTGGAAGTAATGCAGAAAGAAGAAAGGGCGAAGGCAACATCCCCCCTACTGTTCATCGAACACAGCAGCAGCGAAGGCGAGGACGAAGTGCCACAAGGACAGAAGAGGGGGAGAGCAGAATCAGGAAGAACAGAGGAGGAGACGGAGACGATGATCAAGAGAAAGAGGAAAGATAAAAAGAAAGGTACTGTGAATAATAATGTTGGGAATAAAATAGTAAAGATGCTAAAAAATTGCGTCACGGTTTCGGGTAAGTCGCCCAGAACCAACGACAAGAAGAGCAGACGGGGGAAGAAAAGCAGGGAAATTCTTCAGAGGAATCCAGCAGTGAGGATGAAGAAAGGGATCATCTAAAGGCTTGGGTAAAGTGGAAAGGAGTGGTGAGCAAGGAAAAGCGGAGTGGGGTAGGGGGGGCAGGGATAGAACCCAGAAAGGCCCTACCCCACAAGGGGCACCAGATGAGCCCAAGGAAATTCCGGTCCCGACGCCGCAAGAGACACCAGTAGTCCCAGTGCCCCAAGGAGCGCCAATTGTAGCGACGCTGCAAAGCGCGACGGTAGGTCCAAACGTAGGGGCAGGGGCCACAACAACAGCGGCAGCGGTAGAAAATGAGGCACCACTCATGACGAAATATGGCAGGCCAACCATGGGTAAAGACGCACAGGGCAGGTCAATGAAAGCGATGGCCTGGTACATAAATGACAAAGTAAAGGAAAAAATTTGGAGAAAGGAGTTGATCGATATATTTACATTATTAGATTGCCAAAAAAGGGGGATGAATGTAGCAGTCGAAGACATGAAAGAGGATGAAAAGAGTTAACTCAAAAAGTGGCCAGTAGTTAGGAACTTCGATAATTGGATGTCGGCCTTTACCATAATGTCGACAATCATATTACAGAAATTTCCGGAGGACGGGGTAGCGTTAGTTGCTTATCAACAGAGGGTGCTGAAGGTCCACGCAGCTTTTGGAGGGGACGTATGGCTGGAGTACGACCATGAGTTCAGAAAGGAGATGGACTGCTTCCCGGATATGGGCTGGGACGAAGAAAACTTTAACCTCTACATTTTTAATGTGCTGAAAGAAAAATGGGACTCCAAGGAGCGGAACACAGGTGGACAGCAGAGAAGGCAGTACTGGCAGAGCGATTACAAGACAGATTATAGATCTAGTAACAGAAGATACGACTCAGGTTACGACAGATATAGGGAACGGAGCTTTCGGAGTGGAAATTACGGGCCACAGAGAGGATGGCAGAGCAGCCTGCCCCCAACAACACAAGGTGGGGGCAGTGGGAGCCCGGGTACGGCTCGAACAGAACCAGGGCAATGCAGGAGCTTTGAAAAAGGGGTACCATGCAGCTGGGGTTGGAAGTGCAAATTCAGCCACAAGTGCGGGAGATGCAAAGGCGACCACAGCAGCTCCAAGTGCACAAGGGCCGCAGCTCCGAGCGGCAGAAGAGACGAGACACGGAAATAAGAACTGGGGCAGGAAAGGGGCTACGCCGGTAAGGATCGAGAGAATGGAAAGGTGGCTCCGAGAATACCCCGATCAAGAAGCGGCAGAGCAGATTAGGCGAGGCTTTAGGGAGGGGTTTAACATCCCGTTCACCGGGCAAGGAGCGCAAGACATTCCTAGGAATCTGAAATCAGCAATCGAAAACAGGGAGATAGTGACCAATAAGATCAGGAAGGAAGTAGAACTAGGGAGGGTGAAGGGCCCATTCATGGCCCTACCCTTCGAAGAATTCTTGTGCTCTCCGCTAGGGCTGGTGCCGAAGAAAGAGGAAGGGGAATACCGGTTGATAGCCTACCCCCGGGGGCCTCGGTGAACGACGGCATCGCTCAGAGCGAAGCAACAGTAACATATTCAGATTTCGAAGAGGCAGTGGAATTGGTCAGAAAAGCAGGGGAAGGGGCATGGATGGCGAAAGCAGACATTAAATCGTCATTTCGCCTGTTGCCAGTCAACAGCGGATCACAAAAATGGCTATGTATGCATTGGGAGGGGGAATACTTCATCAACAAGTGCCTCCCAATGGGGTGTGCCATCTCATGCGCATATTTCGAGAGGGTGAGTTCATTTTTACAATGGGCAGTGGCACACGAGATGAGGGAGTCCATGATGGTGCATTACCAATATGACTTTTTATTTGTTGGCCCCAAAGGGGCAGACATGTGCAAGGCAACACTGGACAAATTCGTAGAAATAACGAGTGAGTGGGGCATTCCTCTGGCAGATGAGAAAACGACGGGACCAACACAGGTGATCCAATTTCTAGGTATAGAGATCGACTCGAACAAGGGGAGGTGTCGGATCCCAGAGGACAAAGTGACGGAGCTACTCAAGACAATACAGGAGCTACGAGGAACAACCAAGGCAACCGTGAAGGAATTGCAAGCACTGGCAGGGAAACTGAACTTCGCAGGAAGAGTCATACCACAGGGAAAGGTGTTCCAGAGAAGGAAAGGATCGAGCTGAAGACAAGAGGTGCTACCAGAGGGCACCACAGGGTCAGGCTAGGAGGGGGAATCAGGAGAGACTTAGAAGTCTGGGCCGATTTTTTGGAAAACCTCAGTGGTACAGTGATATGGCGCTCGCCAGTGAACGAGGAAGGTAAAAGAGTGTTGTTCACTGACGCAGCCGGTGGCTTTGGTTTTGGAGCAATACTGGGGAGAAAATGGTGTGCAGATGAGTGGCCTGAATCATGGCAGGTGGTGGAATGGACAAAGAACAGAACGCTACTAGAGCTCTTCCCGATATGGGTCGCGTTATGCGCATGGGGGAAGGAGCTAGGCAATAAGGAGTTGGCGGTATGGTCGGACAACATGGCAGTAGTGCATGTGTTAAACAAGGGAAGTGCATCATGCAGTATAGTGTTGAAATTGATGAGGGCAATCACACTGGAAAGCCTAAAATTAAATACATGTATAAAGGCGAGGCATATCGCAGGGGAAGAAAATGTGGTGGCTGATGCAATCTCTCATTTTCAGTGGGAGAGATTCAGGGAGCAGAGACCGGACGCCGACAGGGAAAATACGCCCACGCCGCGAAAGGCATGGGTCCCATTGGAGGCACTAGAAAGGAAAGCACGGTTGGCCTCAAGGTCGACTCAAAAGTGGTGGAAGACGAGCGGAAAAAGGAAAGGGTCATCGACAAGCTGACCAGGAATGCCCTGACATACAAGACGGGTAAGCAGTACGCAAAGAATGTAAAAGATGTGTTGTTGGAAACAGGTGTAAAAGTGGTGGAAAAAATATCAACGGAAAAAATCTGTGAATTTCTGGAAGGGGCATTTGCCAAAGGTAAAAAGAAAAGCTGGGCGGCAGGCACCTGGCGGCGGTGGCATACACCGCAAAAGTGGCGGGCATACCGGACCCGACTGACAGCGATAAGATAAAATATGCGATGAGGGGATGGGCGAAGCTAGAGGGGAAGAAGCCAGATAGCAGAAGGCCGGTCAATTTTGGGAAGTTGATAATTTTACTGAAAGTACTACCAAATACATGCAGCAGCACATACGAAACTGCGCTGTTCAGGGCAGCATTTGCGCTAGCGTATTATGGGGCTTTCAGGATAGGGGAACTGGTAGCCAGGAATACGGTGGCAGGAGACGGCCTGGCAAGGAAAGACATCAGTATGGGCAACAAAGGGATGTCGATAATGCTAAGGAAATCTAAGACAGACCAAACGGGGAGGGGGAGTGCGATAGATCTCAATTGCATCAGAGAGAAGGACCACTGTCCCAGATGCATCACCAGGGAATTTTTAGATCTGCGACCAGAAATTGACGGGCAGTTATTGATACATAGGGACGGCAGCGCGCTCAGCAGGTACCAGTTTCAGGCGGTATTGAAGCAAGCAGTGGCAAAGGCGGGATGGGATCCAGCCGAGTTTGGGACACACTCTTTCAGGATAGGGGCAGCAACCTCTGCGTGGGCGGGGGGGCCTGGAACGAAGGGGGTGAAACGAATTGGGGGATGGAAGTCGCAATGTTTTAAGAGATATATAAGGGAGGAACTGATATGATATTTATCTCCCCTGTTTCCACAGAGGTCGGACCTTGGAATCGGCCTGGATAGTGGGGCACTCTTTTGTGACCCGGGCAGGCAGGTGGCTGGAAGAGGTGAACCAAGGATTACATTTTAGGAACACAATTACGTCATGGTGGGGCCTCCCAGGGATGCACTGGGAGGACATCCACGACAGGCTATCGGACCTAATAGGCTTCAGGGAACCCCCCCGAGTACCTGGTTATACATTTAGGGGGGAACGATCTGGTGAGCACAAACAGGGGCAAATTGCAAAGAAAGATCTGTGAGTCACTACATAGCTTAGCTCACAGCTGGTGGAAGACAGAGATTTTTATGTCAGAAATAATACCTAGAAGGATCTGGCACGGGGCACAAAAGAGACACGCAATTGAGATAGCGAGAAAGAAGTTAAATAAATCAGTAGAGAAGTACTGCAAGAGTACAGGTCTGCATTTCATAAGACATGGCTTACACCGGAATAACCCGGACATGTTTCACCAAGATGGAGTGCACCTATCAAAGGTTGGGATGGGGGTTTTTTCCGACAACATTTTTAGGGCACTTCAGGCAAGAGGCTGTAGGTAGGGGGCTTTTGGGGGGGACCTGAGCGGGCGTAAAGGACACCCACTCAGGTGTGGCGGCATGTGCCCAGGAACGAAGGCTCAGGGATAACAAAGACTCAGAAGGAGCCTTGAGCGGCTTCGGAACTGGACATAATGTGCCCAAAAGCATATGTCTATGTAATGATTTGTTATGATGGATTTTCTGTAAGAAAATAAAATACCTACGGCCTACAATTTTTCCATACACACAAGTTGTCTGTAATTTATTATTTAGGTAGGGATCTGGTAAGAGCAGCAAAGTGAACCCACACTACTCAGCCTATGACCCAGGCCCCGGGCCGCATGAAATGCAGGACGATAGAGGGCCTGGGAGTTTAGGAGCGGGGTGGAGGGAAAACGGCGCAAAAGCGTAGGGAGGGGCGTCCGAATGACGCCACAAGAAACAAAGGCTTTGGAAGGGCAGGAAACAGCACCTGGGAAGGTGCGAAATATAACAACAAGAGGTCAGGGGGTAACCCGGCCACCCCCAGGAAGGAACAAAAGGCCGGGGGGTATAAGTAAGCCTGGGAAAAGGAGAGGCGGCACAAACCAGGTAAGAGCTCACCTCTCTCGGGTAGGCTCTTGGTACCTGGAGAAGGGAAAGGAAAAACGTTGCCACCCAACCCACCCTACAAGAGAAACGGAAGAGGTGGGGGTGTGCAGGCAGGAGCCAGGATGCCGAGTACTCCTTCGGTACACGGTACAAAAAGAGGGAGCAAAAGCGGAAGTAAGAACGCCGAGTACTCTTTCGGTACACGGTCCAGGAGAAGAAGGAATAGGCAGTAGAGAAGAACGCCGAGTACTCTTTCGGTACACGGTCCACGAAACGTCGTAGGCGGCATGTGCCCAGGAACGAAGGCTCAGGGATAACAAAGACTCAGAAGGAGCCTTGAGCGGCTTCGGAACTGGACACAATGTGCCCAAAAGCATATGTCTATGTAATGATTTGTTATGATGGATTTTCTGTAAGAAAATAAAATGCCTACGGCCTACAATTTTTCCATACACACAAGTTGTCTGTAATTTATTATTTAGGTAGGGATCTGGTAAGAGCAGCAAAGTGAACCCACACTACTCAGCCTATGGGCCTAGGCTCGGATCTCACTTCTGCAGAAGCCCCTGTACCGGAGATGGGCGCTCGCCGCCGCTCGGAGGTAGTGTTCACACGGTTCGTGAAGCAGGGGCAAAAATCCAATGTTGCTTGCGAGGAGCCCCCGCCCTCTCTAATATTTGTTTTCTTTTATTCGTATTTATATAGCGCACAACAGCCCGAGGACATCGTGGCACTTGTTACATCCTCTCCCCACCCCGCCTCTAGGGTAGATTAAGGTTCATAGAGTGGTGTAGGGTCATTGGAAACCAGGCACCATTGAGGGCCGAGCAGCGACTGTCAGAGCTGACCACAGTGGGCAACGACCTGTGGGTCTGTTTGCAACAGCGAAACGATAGATGCCTTCAGCTCGTCACCATACTGTGGAGAGTAGTCGGGTAGTGTTTAGCGATCTGTTTCTAAGCGCTACCTCAGAACGCTCAGGGGTTTTCGAATCCATGGAATACTTTTGGTGTTTGTTCGGAGGTGGCAGCAGCGGTGGACTGGGAACTAAAAGAGGTCCTGGAAATGATTACTAGGGACCAGATGAGACACGGGAAATAATATTCAAAGTGGCCCCATATGACACATTTTCAGCAAGCCCAATGCTTTGCCTAGTAGAGAATGTGGGAACACCACATGAAAGAGGCCAGGGTGCAGAGGGCCGCCGAGAATTCTCCAGAGTTGCCTATGAGCCAGGCCACCCTGGGATGGCAGTAATGTGCATATGTGTTTGTCGGAATCTGCATAGAAGTTGATGTACTGTACCATTGGGTTTGTGTGTCTGCCCAGAAGTGGCAGTACAGTGCCTATGTGTTTTTTTGCGTCTGCCTGGAGGGTAAACGTACTGTTCCATGGTATACTTTTGGTGTCTGCCCAGAAGTGGCAGTACGGTGCCTATGTGTTTTTTTGCGTCTGCCTGGAGGGTAAACGTACTGTTGCATGGTATACTTGTTCAGGAGTGGCAGTACGGTGCCTATGTATTTTTTTGCATCTGTCTGGAGGGTAAACATACTGTTCCATGGTATACTTTTGGTGTCTGCCCAGAAGTGGCAGTACGGTGCCTATGTGTTTTTTTTGCGTCTGCCTGGAGGGTAAAAGTACTGTTCCATGGTATACCTTTGGTGTCTGCCCAGAAGTGGCAGTATGGTGCCTATGTGTTTTTTTGCATCTGCCTGGAGGGTAAACGTACTGTTGCATGGTATACTTGTTCAGGAGTGGCAGTACGGTGCCTATGTGTTTTTTTGCATCTGCCTGGAGGGTAAACGTACTGTTCCATGGTATACTTTTGGTGTCTGCCCAGAAGTGGCAGTACAGTGCCTATGTGTTTTTTTGCGTCTGCCTGGGGGGTAAACTTACTGTTCCATGGTATACTGTTGGTGTCTGTTCAGGAGTGGCAGTACGGTGCCTATGTGTTTTTTTGCGTCTGCCTGGAGGGTAAATGTGCTGTTCCATGGTATACTTTTGGTGTCTACCCAGAAGTGCCAGTACGGTGCCTATGTGTTTTTTTTGCGTCTGCCTGGCGGGTAAACGTACTGTTCCATGGTATACTTTTGGTGTCTGCCCAGAGGTGGCAGTACGGTGCCTATGTGTTTTTTTGCGTCTGCCTGGCGCGTAAATGTACTGTTCCATGGTATACTTTTGGTGTCTGCCCAGAAGTGGCAGTACGGTGCCTATGTGTTTTTTTGCGTCTGCCTGGAGGGTAAACGTACTGTTCCATGGTATACTTTTGGTGTCTGCCCAGAAGTGGCAGTACGGTGCCTATGTGTTTTTTTGCATCTGCCTGGAGGGTAAACGTACTGTTCCATGGTATACTTGTTCAGGAGTGGCAGTACGGTGCCTATGTGTTTTTTTGCATCTGCCTGGAGGGTAAACGTACTGTTCCATGGTATACTTTTGGTGTCTGCCCAGAAGTGGCAGTACGGTGCCTACGTGTTTTTTTGCGTCTGCCTGGGGGGTAAACGTACTGTTCCATGGTATACTTTTGGTGTCTGCCCAGAAGTGGCAGTACGGTGCCTATGTGTTTTTTTGTGTCTGCCTGGAGGGTAAACGTACTGTTCCATGGTATACTTGTTCAGGAGTGGCAGTACGGTGCCTATGTGTTTTTTTGCATCTGCCTGGAGGGTAAACGTACTGTTCCATGGTATACTTTTGGTGTCTGCCCAGAAGTGGCAGTACGGTGCCTATGTGTTTTTTTGCGTCTGCCTGGGGGGTAAACGTACTGTTCCATGGTATACTTTTGGTGTCTGCCCAGAAGTGGCAGTACCGTGCCTATGTGTTTTTTTGTGTCTGCCTGGAGGGTAAACGTACCGTTCCATGGTATACTTGTTCAGGAGTGGCAGTACGGTGCCTATGTGTTTTTTTGCATCTGCCTGGAGGGTAAACATACTGTTCCATGGTATACTTTTGGTGTCTGCCCAGAAGTGGCAGTACAGTGCCTATGTGTTTTTTTGCGTCTGCCTGGGGGGTAAACGTACTGTTCCATGGTATACTTTTGGTGTCTGTTCAGGAGTGGCAGTACGGTGCCTATGTGTTTTTTTGCGTCTGCCTGGAGGGTAAACGTACTGTTCCATGGTATACTTTTGGTGTCTACCCAGAAGTGGCAGTACAGTGCCTATGTGTTTTTTTGCGTCTGCCTGACGGGTAAACGTACTGTTCCATGGTATACTTTTGGTGTCTGCCCAGAGGTGGCAGTACGGTGCCTATGTGTTTTTTTACGTCTGCCTGGCGGGTAAATGTACTGTTCCATGGTATACTTTTGGTGTCTGCCCAGAAGTGGCAGTACGGTGCCTATGTGTTTTTTTGCGTCTGCCTGGAGGCTAAACGTACTGTTCCATGGTATACTTTTAGTGTCTGCCCAGAAGTGGCAGTACGGTGCCTATGTGTTTTTTTGCGTCTGCCTGGAGGGTAAACGTACTGTTCCATGGTATACTTTTGGTGTCTGCCCAGAAGTGTCAGTACGGTGCCTATGTGTTTTTTTGCATCTGCCTGGAGGTTAAACATACTGTTCCATGGTATACTTTTGGTGTCTGCCCAGAAGTGGCAGTACGGTGCCTATGTGTTTTTTTTGCGTCTGCCTGGAGGGTAAACGTACTGTTCCATGGTATACTTTTGGTGTCTGCCCAGAAGTGGCAGTATGGTGCCTATGTGTTTTTTTGCATCTGCCTGGAGGGTAAACGTACTGTTGCATGGTATACTTGTTCAGGAGTGGCAGTACGGTGCCTATGTGTTTTTTTGCATCTGCCTGGAGGGTAAACGTACTGTTCCATGGTATACTTTTGGTGTCTGCCCAGAAGTGGCAGTACAGTGCCTATGTGTTTTTTTGCGTCTGCCTGGGGGGTAAACTTACTGTTCCATGGTATACTGTTGGTGTCTGTTCAGGAGTGGCAGTACGGTGCCTATGTGTTTTTTTGCGTCTGCCTGGAGGGTAAATGTGCTGTTCCATGGTATACTTTTGGTGTCTACCCAGAAGTGCCAGTACGGTGCCTATGTGTTTTTTTTGCGTCTGCCTGGCGGGTAAACGTACTGTTCCATGGTATACTTTTGGTGTCTGCCCAGAGGTGGCAGTACGGTGCCTATGTGTTTTTTTGCGTCTGCCTGGCGCGTAAATGTACTGTTCCATGGTATACTTTTGGTGTCTGCCCAGAAGTGGCAGTACGGTGCCTATGTGTTTTTTTGCGTCTGCCTGGAGGGTAAACGTACTGTTCCATGGTATACTTTTGGTGTCTGCCCAGAAGTGGCAGTACGGTGCCTATGTGTTTTTTTGCATCTGCCTGGAGGGTAAACGTACTGTTCCATTGTATACTTGTTCAGGAGTGGCAGTACGGTGCCTATGTGTTTTTTTGCATCTGCCTGGAGGGTAAACGTACTGTTCCCTGGTATACTTTCGGTGTCTGCCCAGAAGTGGCAGTACGGTGCCTACGTGTTTTTTTGCGTCTGCCTGGGGGGTAAACGTACTGTTCCATGGTATACTTTTGGTGTCTGCCCAGAAGTGGCAGTACGGTGCCTATGTGTTTTTTTGTGTCTGCCTGGAGGGTAAACGTACTGTTCCATGGTATACTTGTTCAGGAGTGGCAGTACGGTGCCTATGTGTTTTTTTGCATCTGCCTGGAGGATAAACGTACTGTTCCATGGTATACTTTTGGTGTCTGCCCAGAAGTGGCAGTACGGTGCCTATGTGTTTTTTTGCGTCTGCCTGGGGGGTAAACGTACTGTTCCATGGTATACTTTTGGTGTCTGCCCAGAAGTGGCAGTACCGTGCCTATGTGTTTTTTTGTGTCTGCCTGGAGGGTAAACGTACCGTTCCATGGTATACTTGTTCAGGAGTGGCAGTACGGTGCCTATGTGTTTTTTTGCATCTGCCTGGAGGGTAAACATACTGTTCCATGGTATACTTTTGGTGTCTGCCCAGAAGTGGCAGTACAGTGCCTATGTGTTTTTTTGCGTCTGCCTGGGGGTAAACGTACTGTTCCATGGTATACTTTTGGTGTCTGTTCAGGAGTGGCAGTACGGTGCCTATGTGTTTTTTTGCGTCTGCCTGGAGGGTAAACGTACTGTTCCATGGTATACTTTTGGTGTCTACCCAGAAGTGGCAGTACGGTGCCTATGTGTTTTTTTGCGTCTGCCTGACGGGTAAACGTACTGTTCCATGGTATACTTTTGGTGTCTGCCCAGAGGTGGCAGTACGGTGCCTATGTGTTTTTTTACGTCTGCCTGGCGGGTAAATGTACTGTTCCATGGTATACTTTTGGTGTCTGCCCAGAAGTGGCAGTACGGTGCCTATGTGTTTTTTTGCGTCTGCCTGGAGGCTAAACGTACTGTTCCATGGTATACTTTTAGTGTCTGCCCAGAAGTGGCAGTACGGTGCCTATGTGTTTTTTTGCGTCTGCCTGGAGGGTAAACGTACTGTTCCATGGTATACTTTTGGTGTCTGCCCAGAAGTGTCAGTACGGTGCCTATGTGTTTTTTTGCATCTGCCTGGAGGGTAAACGTACTGTTCCATGGTATACTTTTGGTGTCTGCCCAGTAGTGGCAGTACGGTGCCTATGTGTTTTTTTGTGTCTGCCTGGCGGGTAAACGTACTGTTCCATGGTATACTTTTGGTGTCTGCCCAGAAGTGTCAGTACAGTGCCTATGTGTTTTTTTGCATCTGCCTGGAGGGTAAACGTACTGTTCCATGGTATACTTTTGGTGTCTGCCCAGAAGTGTCAGTACGGTGCCTATGTGTTTTTTTGCATCTGCCTGGAGGGTAAACGTACTGTTCCATGGTATACTTTTGGTGTCTGCCCAGAAGTGGCAGTACGGTGCCTATGTGTTTTTTTGTGTCTGCCTGGCGGGTAAACGTACTGTTCCATGGTATACTTTTGGTGTCTGCCCAGAAGTGGCAGTACGGTGCCTATGTGTTTTTTTGCGTCTGCCTGGGGGGTAAACGTACTGTTCCATGGTATACTTTTGGTGTCTGTTCAGGAGTGGCAGTATGGTGCCTATGTGTTTTTTTGCGTCTGCCTGGAGGGTAAACGTACTGTTCTATGGTATACTTTTGGTGTCTACCCAGAAGTGGCAGTACGGTGCCTATGTGTTTTTTTGCGTCTGCCTGGCAGGTAAACGTACTGTTCCATGGTATACTTTTGGTGTCTGCCCAGAAGTGGCAATACGATGCCTATGTGTTTTTTTGCGTCTGCCTGGAGGGTAAACGTACTGTTCCATGGTATACTTTTGGTGTCTGCCCAGAAGTGGCAGTACGGTGCCTATGTGTTTTTTTGCGTCTGCCTGGCGCGTAAATGTACTGTTCCATGGTATACTTTTGGTGTCTGCCCAGAAGTGGCAGTACGGTGCCTATGTGATTTTTTGTGTCTGCCTGGAGGGTAAACGTACTGTTCCATGGTATACTTTTGGTGTCTGCCCAGAAGTGGCAGTACGGTGCCTATGTGTTTTTTTGTGTCTGCCTGGAGGGTAAACGTACTGTTCCATAGTATACTTTTGGTGTCTGCCCAGAAGTGGCAGTACGGTGCCTATGTGTTTTTTTGCATCTGCCTGGAGGGTAAACGTACTGTTCCATGGTATACTTGTTCAGGAGTGGCAGTACGGTATGTTGCCTATGTGTTTTTTTGCATCTGCCTGGAGGGTAAACGTACTGTTCCATGGTATACTTTTGGTGTCTGCCCAGAAGTGGCAGTACGGTGCCTATGTGTTTTTTGCGTCTGCCTGGGGGGTAAACGTACTGTTCCATGGTATACTTTTGGTGTCTGCCCAGAAGTGGCAGTACGGTGCTTATGTGTTTTTTTGTGTCTGCCTGGAGGGTAAACGTACTGTTCCATGGTATACTTGTTCAGGAGTGGCAGTACGGTGCCTATGTGTTTTTTTGCATCTGCCTGGAGGGTAAACGTACTGTTCCATGGTATACTTTTGGTGTCTGCCCAGAAGTGGCAGTACAATGCCTATGTGTTTTTTTGCGTCTGCCTGGGGGGTAAACGTACTGTTCCATGGTATACTTTTGGTGTCTGCCCAGAAGTGGCAGTACGGTGCCTATGTGTTTTTTTGCGTCTGCCTGGGGGGTAAACGTACTGTTCCATGGTATACTTTTGGTGTCTGTTCAGGAGTGGCAGTACGGTGCCTATGTGTTTTTTTGCGTCTGCCTGGAGGGTAAACGTACTGTTCCATGGTATACTTTTGGTGTCTACCCAGAAGTGGCAGTACGGTGCCTATGTGTTTTTTTGCGTCTGCCTGGCAGGCAAACATACTGTTCCATGGTATACTTTTGGTGTCTGCCTAGAAGTGGCAGTACGGTGCCTATGTGTTTTTTTGCGTCTGCCTAGCAGGTAAATGTACTGTTGCATGGTATACTTTTGGTGTCTGCCTAGAAGTGGCAGTACGGTGCCTATGTGTTTTTTTGCGTCTGCCTGGCGGGTAAACGTACTATTCCATGGTATACTTTTGGTGTCTGCCCAGAAGTGGCAGTACGGTGCCTATGTGTTTTTTTGCATCTGCCTGGAGGGTAAACGTACTGTTTCATGGTATACTTGTTCAGGAGTGGCAGTACGGTGCCTATGTGTTTTTTTGCATCTGCCTGGAGGGTAAACGTACTGTTCCATGGTATACTTTTGGTGTCTGTTCAGGAGTGGCAGTACGGTGCCTATGTGTTTTTTTGCGTCTGCCTGGAGGGTAAACGTACTGTTCCATGGTATACTTTTGGTGTCTACCAAGAAGTGGCAGTACGGTGCCTATGTGTTTTTTTGCGTCTGCCTGGCAGGTAAACATACTGTTCCATGGTATACTTTTGGTGTCTGCCCAGAAGTGGCAGTACGGTGCCTATGTGTTTTTTTGCGTCTGCCTGGAGGGTAAACGTACTGTTCCATGGTATACTTTTGTTGTCTGCCCAGAAGTGGCAATACGGTGCCTATGTGTTTTTTTGCGTCTGCCTGGAGGTTAAACGTACTGTTCCATGGTATACTTTTGGTGTCTGCCCAGAAGTGGCAGTACGGTGCCTATGTGTTTTTTTGCATCTGCCTGGAGGGTAAACGTACTGTTTCATGGTATACTTGTTCAGGAGTGGCAGTACGGTGCCTATGTGTTTTTTGGCATCTGCCTGGAGGGTAAACGTACTGTTCCATGGTATACTTTTGGTGTCTGCCCAGAAGTGGCAGTACGGTGCCTACGTGTTTTTTTGCGTCTGCCTGGGGGGTAAACGTACTGTTCCATGGTATACTTTTGGTGTCTGCCCAGAAGTGGCAGTACGGTGCCTATGTGTTTTTTTGTGTCTGCCTGGAGGGTAAACGTACTGTTCCATGGTATACTTTTGGTGTCTACCCAGAAGTGGCAGTACGGTGCCTATGTGTTTTTTTGCGTCTGCCTGGCAGGTAAACATACTGTTCCATGGTATACTTTTGGTGTCTGCCTAGAAGTGGCAGTACGGTGCCTATGTGTTTTTTTGCGTCTGCCTAGCAGGTAAATGTACTGTTCCATGGTATACTTTTGGTGTCTGCCTAGAAGTGGCAGTACGGTGCCTATGTGTTTTTTTTGCGTCTGCCTGGCGGGTAAACGTACTGTTCCATGGTATACTTTTGGTGTCTACCCAGAAGTGGCAGTACGGTGCCTATGTGTTTTTTTGCGTCTGCCTGGCAGGTAAACATACTGTTCCATGGTATACTTTTGGTGTCTGCCTAGAAGTGGCAGTACGGTGCCTATGTGTTTTTTTGCGTCTGCCTAGCAGGTAAATGTACTGTTCCATGGTATACTTTTGGTGTCTGCCCAGAAGTGGCAGTACGGTGCCTATGTGTTTTTTTGCATCTGCCTGGAGGGTAAACGTACTGTTCCATGGTATACTTTTGGTGTCTGTTCAGGAGTGGCAGTACGGTGCCTATGTGTTTTTTTGCGTCTGCCTGGAGGGTAAACGTACTGTTCCATGGTATACTTTTGGTGTCTACCAAGAAGTGGCAGTACGGTGCCTATGTGTTTTTTTGCGTCTGCCTGGCAGGTAAACATACTGTTCCATGGTATACTTTTGGTGTCTGCCCAGAAGTGGCAGTACGGTGCCTATGTGTTTTTTTGCGTCTGCCTGGAGGGTAAACGTACTGTTCCATGGTATACTTTTGTTGTCTGCCCAGAAGTGGCAATACGGTGCCTATGTGTTTTTTTGCGTCTGCCTGGAGGTTAAACGTACTGTTCCATGGTATACTTTTGGTGTCTGCCCAGAAGTGGCAGTACGGTGCCTATGTGTTTTTTTGCATCTGCCTGGAGGGTAAACGTACTGTTTCATGGTATACTTGTTCAGGAGTGGCAGTACGGTGCCTATGTGTTTTTTTGCATCTGCCTGGAGGTTAAACGTACTGTTCCATGGTATACTTTTGGTGTCTGCCCAGAAGTGGCAGTACGGTGCCTACGTGTTTTTTTGCGTCTGCCTGGGGGGTAAACGTACTGTTCCATGGTATACTTTTGGTGTCTGCCCAGAAGTGGCAGTACGGTGCCTATGTGTTTTTTTGTGTCTGCCTGGAGGGTAAACGTACTGTTCCATGGTATACTTTTGGTGTCTACCCAGAAGTGGCAGTACGGTGCCTATGTGTTTTTTTGCGTCTGCCTGGCAGGTAAACATACTGTTCCATGGTATACTTTTGGTGTCTGCCTAGAAGTGGCAGTACGGTGCCTATGTGTTTTTTTGCGTCTGCCTAGCAGGTAAATGTACTGTTCCATGGTATACTTTTGGTGTCTGCCTAGAAGTGGCAGTACGGTGCCTATGTGTTTTTTTGCGTCTGCCTGGCGGGTAAACGTACTGTTCCATGGTATACTTTTGGTGTCTACCCAGAAGTGGCAGTACGGTGCCTATGTGTTTTTTTGCGTCTGCCTGGCAGGTAAACATACTGTTCCATGGTATACTTTTGGTGTCTGCCTAGAAGTGGCAGTACGGTGCCTATGTGTTTTTTTGCGTCTGCCTAGCAGGTAAATGTACTGTTCCATGGTATACTTTTGGTGTCTGCCTAGAAGGGCAGTACGGTGCCTATGTGTTTTTTTGCGTCTGCCTGGCGGGTAAACGTACTGTTCCATGGTATACTTTTGGTGTCTGCCCAGAAGTGGCAGTACGGTGCCTACGTGTTTTTTTGCGTCTGCCTGGGGGGTAAACGTACTGTTCCATGGTATACTTGTTCAGGAGTGGCAGTACGGTGCCTATGTGTTTTTTTGCATCTGCCTGGAGGGTAAACGTACTGTTCCATGGTATACTTTTGGTGTCTGCCCAGAAGTGGCAGTACGGTGCCTACGTGTTTTTTTGCGTCTGCCTGGGGGGTAAACGTACTGTTCCATGGTATACTTTTGGTGTCTGCCCAGAAGTGGCAGTACGGTGCCTATGTGTTTTTTTGTGTCTGCCTGGAGGGTAAACGTACTGTTCCATGGTATACTTGTTCAGGAGTGGCAGTACGGTGCCTATGTGTTTTTTTGCATCTGCCTGGAGGGTAAACGTACTGTTCCATGGTATACTTTTGGTGTCTGCCCAGAAGTGGCAGTACGGTGCCTATGTGTTTTTTTGCGTCTGCCTGGGGGGTAAACGTACTGTTCCATGGTATACTTTTGGTGTCTGCCCAGAAGTGGCAGTACCGTGCCTATGTGTTTTTTTGTGTCTGCCTGGAGGGTAAACGTACCGTTCCATGGTATACTTGTTCAGGAGTGGCAGTACGGTGCCTATGTGTTTTTTTGCATCTGCCTGGAGGGTAAACATACTGTTCCATGGTATACTTTTGGTGTCTGCCCAGAAGTGGCAGTACAGTGCCTATGTGTTTTTTTGCGTCTGCCTGGGGGGTAAACGTACTGTTCCATGGTATACTTTTGGTGTCTGTTCAGGAGTGGCAGTACGGTGCCTATGTGTTTTTTTGCGTCTGCCTGGAGGGTAAACGTACTGTTCCATGGTATACTTTTGGTGTCTACCCAGAAGTGGCAGTACAGTGCCTATGTGTTTTTTTGCGTCTGCCTGACGGGTAAACGTACTGTTCCATGGTATACTTTTGGTGTCTGCCCAGAGGTGGCAGTACGGTGCCTATGTGTTTTTTTACGTCTGCCTGGCGGGTAAATGTACTGTTCCATGGTATACTTTTGGTGTCTGCCCAGAAGTGGCAGTACGGTGCCTATGTGTTTTTTTGCGTCTGCCTGGAGGCTAAACGTACTGTTCCATGGTATACTTTTAGTGTCTGCCCAGAAGTGGCAGTACGGTGCCTATGTGTTTTTTTGCGTCTGCCTGGAGGGTAAACGTACTGTTCCATGGTATACTTTTGGTGTCTGCCCAGAAGTGTCAGTACGGTGCCTATGTGTTTTTTTGCATCTGCCTGGAGGGTAAACATACTGTTCCATGGTATACTTTTGGTGTCTGCCCAGAAGTGGCAGTACGGTGCCTATGTGTTTTTTTTGCGTCTGCCTGGAGGGTAAACGTACTGTTCCATGGTATACTTTTGGTGTCTGCCCAGAAGTGGCAGTATGGTGCCTATGTGTTTTTTTGCATCTGCCTGGAGGGTAAACGTACTGTTGCATGGTATACTTGTTCAGGAGTGGCAGTACGGTGCCTATGTGTTTTTTTGCATCTGCCTGGAGGGTAAACGTACTGTTCCATGGTATACTTTTGGTGTCTGCCCAGAAGTGGCAGTACAGTGCCTATGTGTTTTTTTGCGTCTGCCTGGGGGGTAAACTTACTGTTCCATGGTATACTGTTGGTGTCTGTTCAGGAGTGGCAGTACGGTGCCTATGTGTTTTTTTGCGTCTGCCTGGAGGGTAAATGTGCTGTTCCATGGTATACTTTTGGTGTCTACCCAGAAGTGCCAGTACGGTGCCTATGTGTTTTTTTTGCGTCTGCCTGGCGGGTAAACGTACTGTTCCATGGTATACTTTTGGTGTCTGCCCAGAGGTGGCAGTACGGTGCCTATGTGTTTTTTTGCGTCTGCCTGGCGCGTAAATGTACTGTTCCATGGTATACTTTTGGTGTCTGCCCAGAAGTGGCAGTACGGTGCCTATGTGTTTTTTTGCGTCTGCCTGGAGGGTAAACGTACTGTTCCATGGTATACTTTTGGTGTCTGCCCAGAAGTGGCAGTACGGTGCCTATGTGTTTTTTTGCATCTGCCTGGAGGGTAAACGTACTGTTCCATGGTATACTTGTTCAGGAGTGGCAGTACGGTGCCTATGTGTTTTTTTGCATCTGCCTGGAGGGTAAACGTACTGTTCCCTGGTATACTTTCGGTGTCTGCCCAGAAGTGGCAGTACGGTGCCTACGTGTTTTTTTGCGTCTGCCTGGGGGGTAAACGTACTGTTCCATGGTATACTTTTGGTGTCTGCCCAGAAGTGGCAGTACGGTGCCTATGTGTTTTTTTGTGTCTGCCTGGAGGGTAAACGTACTGTTCCATGGTATACTTGTTCAGGAGTGGCAGTACGGTGCCTATGTGTTTTTTTGCATCTGCCTGGAGGATAAACGTACTGTTCCATGGTATACTTTTGGTGTCTGCCCAGAAGTGGCAGTACGGTGCCTATGTGTTTTTTTGCGTCTGCCTGGGGGGTAAACGTACTGTTCCATGGTATACTTTTGGTGTCTGCCCAGAAGTGGCAGTACCGTGCCTATGTGTTTTTTTGTGTCTGCCTGGAGGGTAAACGTACCGTTCCATGGTATACTTGTTCAGGAGTGGCAGTACGGTGCCTATGTGTTTTTTTGCATCTGCCTGGAGGGTAAACATACTGTTCCATGGTATACTTTTGGTGTCTGCCCAGAAGTGGCAGTACAGTGCCTATGTGTTTTTTTGCGTCTGCCTGGGGGGTAAACGTACTGTTCCATGGTATACTTTTGGTGTCTGTTCAGGAGTGGCAGTACGGTGCCTATGTGTTTTTTTGCGTCTGCCTGGAGGGTAAACGTACTGTTCCATGGTATACTTTTGGTGTCTACCCAGAAGTGGCAGTACGGTGCCTATGTGTTTTTTTGCGTCTGCCTGACGGGTAAACGTACTGTTCCATGGTATACTTTTGGTGTCTGCCCAGAGGTGGCAGTACGGTGCCTATGTGTTTTTTTACGTCTGCCTGGCGGGTAAATGTACTGTTCCATGGTATACTTTTGGTGTCTGCCCAGAAGTGGCAGTACGGTGCCTATGTGTTTTTTTGCGTCTGCCTGGAGGCTAAACGTACTGTTCCATGGTATACTTTTAGTGTCTGCCCAGAAGTGGCAGTACGGTGCCTATGTGTTTTTTTGCGTCTGCCTGGAGGGTAAACGTACTGTTCCATGGTATACTTTTGGTGTCTGCCCAGAAGTGTCAGTACGGTGCCTATGTGTTTTTTTGCATCTGCCTGGAGGGTAAACGTACTGTTCCATGGTATACTTTTGGTGTCTGCCCAGTAGTGGCAGTACGGTGCCTATGTGTTTTTTTGTGTCTGCCTGGCGGGTAAACGTACTGTTCCATGGTATACTTTTGGTGTCTGCCCAGAAGTGTCAGTACAGTGCCTATGTGTTTTTTTGCATCTGCCTGGAGGGTAAACGTACTGTTCCATGGTATACTTTTGGTGTCTGCCCAGAAGTGTCAGTACGGTGCCTATGTGTTTTTTTGCATCTGCCTGGAGGGTAAACGTACTGTTCCATGGTATACTTTTGGTGTCTGCCCAGAAGTGGCAGTACGGTGCCTATGTGTTTTTTTGTGTCTGCCTGGCGGGTAAACGTACTGTTCCATGGTATACTTTTGGTGTCTGCCCAGAAGTGGCAGTACGGTGCCTATGTGTTTTTTTGCGTCTGCCTGGGGGGTAAACGTACTGTTCCATGGTATACTTTTGGTGTCTGTTCAGGAGTGGCAGTATGGTGCCTATGTGTTTTTTTGCGTCTGCCTGGAGGGTAAACGTACTGTTCTATGGTATACTTTTGGTGTCTACCCAGAAGTGGCAGTACGGTGCCTATGTGTTTTTTTGCGTCTGCCTGGCAGGTAAACGTACTGTTCCATGGTATACTTTTGGTGTCTGCCCAGAAGTGGCAATACGATGCCTATGTGTTTTTTTGCGTCTGCCTGGAGGGTAAACGTACTGTTCCATGGTATACTTTTGGTGTCTGCCCAGAAGTGGCAGTACGGTGCCTATGTGTTTTTTTGCGTCTGCCTGGCGCGTAAATGTACTGTTCCATGGTATACTTTTGGTGTCTGCCCAGAAGTGGCAGTACGGTGCCTATGTGATTTTTTGTGTCTGCCTGGAGGGTAAACGTACTGTTCCATGGTATACTTTTGGTGTCTGCCCAGAAGTGGCAGTACGGTGCCTATGTGTTTTTTTGTGTCTGCCTGGAGGGTAAACGTACTGTTCCATAGTATACTTTTGGTGTCTGCCCAGAAGTGGCAGTACGGTGCCTATGTGTTTTTTTGCATCTGCCTGGAGGGTAAACGTACTGTTCCATGGTATACTTGTTCAGGAGTGGCAGTACGGTATGTTGCCTATGTGTTTTTTTGCATCTGCCTGGAGGGTAAACGTACTGTTCCATGGTATACTTTTGGTGTCTGCCCAGAAGTGGCAGTACGGTGCCTATGTGTTTTTTGCGTCTGCCTGGGGGGTAAACGTACTGTTCCATGGTATACTTTTGGTGTCTGCCCAGAAGTGGCAGTACGGTGCTTATGTGTTTTTTTGTGTCTGCCTGGAGGGTAAACGTACTGTTCCATGGTATACTTGTTCAGGAGTGGCAGTACGGTGCCTATGTGTTTTTTTGCATCTGCCTGGAGGGTAAACGTACTGTTCCATGGTATACTTTTGGTGTCTGCCCAGAAGTGGCAGTACAATGCCTATGTGTTTTTTTGTGTCTGCCTGGAGGGTAAACGTACTGTTCCATGGTATACTTGTTCAGGAGTGGCAGTACGGTGCCTATGTGTTTTTTTGCATCTGCCTGGAGGGTAAACGTACTGTTCCATGGTATACTTTTGGTGTCTGCCCAGAAGTGGCAGTACAATGCCTATGTGTTTTTTTGTGTCTGCCTGGAGGGTAAACGTACTGTTCCATGGTATACTTGTTCAGGAGTGGCAGTACGGTGCCTATGTGTTTTTTTGCATCTGCCTGGGGGGTAAACGTACTGTTCCATGGTATACTTTTGGTGTCTGCCCAGAAGTGGCAGTACGGTGCTTATGTGTTTTTTTGTGTCTGCCTGGAGGGTAAACGTACTGTTCCATGGTATACTTGTTCAGGAGTGGCAGTACGGTGCCTATGTGTTTTTTTGCATCTGCCTGGAGGGTAAACGTACTGTTCCATGGTATACTTTTGGTGTCTGCCCAGAAGTGGCAGTACGGTGCTTATGTGTTTTTTTGTGTCTGCCTGGAGGGTAAACGTACTGTTCCATGGTATACTTGTTCAGGAGTGGCAGTACGGTGCCTATGTGTTTTTTTGCATCTGCCTGGAGGGTAAACGTACTGTTCCATGGTATACTTTTGGTGTCTGCCCAGAAGTGGCAGTACAATGCCTATGTGTTTTTTTGCGTCTGCCTGGGGGGTAAACGTACTGTTCCATGGTATACTTTTGGTGTCTGCCCAGAAGTGGCAGTACGGTGCCTATGTGTTTTTTTGCGTCTGCCTGGGGGGTAAACGTACTGTTCCATGGTATACTTTTGGTGTCTGTTCAGGAGTGGCAGTACGGTGCCTATGTGTTTTTTTGCGTCTGCCTGGAGGGTAAACGTACTGTTCCATGGTATACTTTTGGTGTCTACCCAGAAGTGGCAGTACGGTGCCTATGTGTTTTTTTGCGTCTGCCTGGCAGGTAAACATACTGTTCCATGGTATACTTTTGGTGTCTGCCTAGAAGTGGCAGTACGGTGCCTATGTGTTTTTTTGCGTCTGCCTAGCAGGTAAATGTACTGTTGCATGGTATACTTTTGGTGTCTGCCTAGAAGTGGCAGTACGGTGCCTATGTGTTTTTTTGCGTCTGCCTGGCGGGTAAACGTACTATTCCATGGTATACTTTTGGTGTCTGCCCAGAAGTGGCAGTACGGTGCCTATGTGTTTTTTTGCATCTGCCTGGAGGGTAAACATACTGTTTCATGGTATACTTGTTCAGGAGTGGCAGTACGGTGCCTATGTGTTTTTTTGCATCTGCCTGGAGGGTAAACGTACTGTTCCATGGTACACTTTTGGTGTCTGTTCAGGAGTGGCAGTACGGTGCCTATGTGTTTTTTTGCGTCTGCCTGGAGGGTAAACGTACTGTTCCATGGTATACTTTTGGTGTCTACCAAGAAGTGGCAGTACGGTGCCTATGTGTTTTTTTGCGTCTGCCTGGCAGGTAAACATACTGTTCCATGGTATACTTTTGGTGTCTGCCCAGAAGTGGCAGTACGGTGCCTATGTGTTTTTTTGCGTCTGCCTGGAGGGTAAACGTACTGTTCCATGGTATACTTTTGTTGTCTGCCCAGAAGTGGCAATACGGTGCCTATGTGTTTTTTTGCGTCTGCCTGGAGGTTAAACGTACTGTTCCATGGTATACTTTTGGTGTCTGCCCAGAAGTGGCAGTACGGTGCCTATGTGTTTTTTTGCATCTGCCTGGAGGGTAAACGTACTGTTTCATGGTATACTTGTTCAGGAGTGGCAGTACGGTGCCTATGTGTTTTTTTGCATCTGCCTGGAGGGTAAACGTACTGTTCCATGGTATACTTTTGGTGTCTGCCCAGAAGTGGCAGTACGGTGCCTACGTGTTTTTTTGCGTCTGCCTGGGGGGTAAACGTACTGTTCCATGGTATACTTTTGGTGTCTGCCCAGAAGTGGCAGTACGGTGCCTATGTGTTTTTTTGTGTCTGCCTGGAGGGTAAACGTACTGTTCCATGGTATACTTTTGGTGTCTACCCAGAAGTGGCAGTACGGTGCCTATGTGTTTTTTTGCGTCTGCCTGGCAGGTAAACATACTGTTCCATGGTATACTTTTGGTGTCTGCCTAGAAGTGGCAGTACGGTGCCTATGTGTTTTTTTGCGTCTGCCTAGCAGGTAAATGTACTGTTCCATGGTATACTTTTGGTGTCTGCCTAGAAGTGGCAGTACGGTGCCTATGTGTTTTTTTGCGTCTGCCTGGCGGGTAAACGTACTGTTCCATGGTATACTTTTGGTGTCTACCCAGAAGTGGCAGTACGGTGCCTATGTGTTTTTTTGCGTCTGCCTGGCAGGTAAACATACTGTTCCATGGTATACTTTTGGTGTCTGCCTAGAAGTGGCAGTACGGTGCCTATGTGTTTTTTTGCGTCTGCCTAGCAGGTAAATGTACTGTTCCATGGTATACTTTTGGTGTCTGCCCAGAAGTGGCAGTACGGTGCCTATGTGTTTTTTTGCATCTGCCTGGAGGGTAAACGTACTGTTCCATGGTATACTTTTGGTGTCTGTTCAGGAGTGGCAGTACGGTGCCTATGTGTTTTTTTGCGTCTGCCTGGAGGGTAAACGTACTGTTCCATGGTATACTTTTGGTGTCTACCAAGAAGTGGCAGTACGGTGCCTATGTGTTTTTTTGCGTCTGCCTGGCAGGTAAACATACTGTTCCATGGTATACTTTTGGTGTCTGCCCAGAAGTGGCAGTACGGTGCCTATGTGTTTTTTTGCGTCTGCCTGGAGGGTAAACGTACTGTTCCATGGTATACTTTTGTTGTCTGCCCAGAAGTGGCAATACGGTGCCTATGTGTTTTTTTGCGTCTGCCTGGCAGGTAAACATACTGTTCCATGGTATACTTTTGGTGTCTGCCTAGAAGTGGCAGTACGGTGCCTATGTGTTTTTTTGCGTCTGCCTAGCAGGTAAATGTACTGTTCCATGGTATACTTTTGGTGTCTGCCTAGAAGGGCAGTACGGTGCCTATGTGTTTTTTTGCGTCTGCCTGGCGGGTAAACGTACTGTTCCATGGTATACTTTTGGTGTCTGCCCAGAAGTGGCAGTACGGTGCCTACGTGTTTTTTGGCGTCTGCCTGGGGGGTAAACGTACTGTTCCATGGTATACTTGTTCAGGAGTGGCAGTACGGTGCCTATGTGTTTTTTTGCATCTGCCTGGAGGGTAAACGTACTGTTCCATGGTATACTTTTGGTGTCTGCCCAGAAGTGGCAGTACGGTGCCTACGTGTTTTGCTGCGTCTGCCTGGGGGGTAAACGTACTGTTCCATGGTATACTTTTGGTGTCTGCCCAGAAGTGGCAGTACGGTGCCTATGTGTTTTTTTGTGTCTGCCTGGAGGGTAAACGTACTGTTCCATGGTATACTTGTTCAGGAGTGGCAGTACGGTGCCTATGTGTTTTTTTGCATCTGCCTGGAGGGTAAACGTACTGTTCCATGGTATACTTTTGGTGTCTGCCCAGAAGTGGCAGTACGGTGCCTATGTGTTTTTTTGCGTCTGCCTGGGGGGTAAACGTACTGTTCCATGGTATACTTTTGGTGTCTGCCCAGAAGTGGCAGTACCGTGCCTATGTGTTTTTTTGTGTCTGCCTGGAGGGTAAACGTACCGTTCCATGGTATACTTGTTCAGGAGTGGCAGTACGGTGCCTATGTGTTTTTTTGCATCTGCCTGGAGGGTAAACATACTGTTCCATGGTATACTTTTGGTGTCTGCCCAGAAGTGGCAGTACAGTGCCTATGTGTTTTTTTGCGTCTGCCTGGGGGGTAAACGTACTGTTCCATGGTATACTTTTGGTGTCTGTTCAGGAGTGGCAGTACGGTGCCTATGTGTTTTTTTGCGTCTGCCTGGAGGGTAAACGTACTGTTCCATGGTATACTTTTGGTGTCTACCCAGAAGTGGCAGTACAGTGCCTATGTGTTTTTTTGCGTCTGCCTGACGGGTAAACGTACTGTTCCATGGTATACTTTTGGTGTCTGCCCAGAGGTGGCAGTACGGTGCCTATGTGTTTTTTTACGTCTGCCTGGCGGGTAAATGTACTGTTCCATGGTATACTTTTGGTGTCTGCCCAGAAGTGGCAGTACGGTGCCTATGTGTTTTTTTGCGTCTGCCTGGAGGCTAAACGTACTGTTCCATGGTATACTTTTAGTGTCTGCCCAGAAGTGGCAGTATGGTGCCTATGTGTTTTTTTGCGTTTGCCTGGAGGGTAAACGTACTGTTCCATGGTATACTTTTGGTGTCTGCCCAGAAGTGTCAGTACGGTGCCTATGTGTTTTTTTGCATCTGCCTGGAGGGTAAACATACTGTTCCATGGTATACTTTTGGTGTCTGCCCAGAAGTGGCAGTACGGTGCCTATGTGTTTTTTTTGCGTCTGCCTGGAGGGTAAACGTACTGTTCCATGGTATACTTTTGGTGTCTGCCCAGAAGTGGCAGTATGGTGCCTATGTGTTTTTTTGCATCTGCCTGGAGGGTAAACGTACTGTTGCATGGTATACTTGTTCAGGAGTGGCAGTACGGTGCCTATGTGTTTTTTTGCATCTGCCTGGAGGGTAAACGTACTGTTCCATGGTATACTTTTGGTGTCTGCCCAGAAGTGGCAGTACAGTGCCTATGTGTTTTTTTGCGTCTGCCTGGGGGGTAAACTTACTGTTCCATGGTATACTGTTGGTGTCTGTTCAGGAGTGGCAGTACGGTGCCTATGTGTTTTTTTGCGTCTGCCTGGAGGGTAAATGTGCTGTTCCATGGTATACTTTTGGTGTCTACCCAGAAGTGCCAGTACGGTGCCTATGTGTTTTTTTTGCGTCTGCCTGGCGGGTAAACGTACTGTTCCATGGTATACTTTTGGTGTCTGCCCAGAGGTGGCAGTACGGTGCCTATGTGTTTTTTTGCGTCTGCCTGGCGCGTAAATGTACTGTTCCATGGTATACTTTTGGTGTCTGCCCAGAAGTGGCAGTACGGTGCCTATGTGTTTTTTTGCGTCTGCCTGGAGGGTAAACGTACTGTTCCATGGTATACTTTTGGTGTCTGCCCAGAAGTGGCAGTACGGTGCCTATGTGTTTTTTTGCATCTGCCTGGAGGGTAAACGTACTGTTCCATGGTATACTTGTTCAGGAGTGGCAGTACGGTGCCTATGTGTTTTTTTGCATCTGCCTGGAGGGTAAACGTACTGTTCCCTGGTATACTTTCGGTGTCTGCCCAGAAGTGGCAGTACGGTGCCTACGTGTTTTTTTGCGTCTGCCTGGGGGGTAAACGTACTGTTCCATGGTATACTTTTGGTGTCTGCCCAGAAGTGGCAGTACGGTGCCTATGTGTTTTTTTGTGTCTGCCTGGAGGGTAAACGTACTGTTCCATGGTATACTTGTTCAGGAGTGGCAGTACGGTGCCTATGTGTTTTTTTGCATCTGCCTGGAGGATAAACGTACTGTTCCATGGTATACTTTTGGTGTCTGCCCAGAAGTGGCAGTACGGTGCCTATGTGTTTTTTTGCGTCTGCCTGGGGGGTAAACGTACTGTTCCATGGTATACTTTTGGTGTCTGCCCAGAAGTGGCAGTACCGTGCCTATGTGTTTTTTTGTGTCTGCCTGGAGGGTAAACGTACCGTTCCATGGTATACTTGTTCAGGAGTGGCAGTACGGTGCCTATGTGTTTTTTTGCATCTGCCTGGAGGGTAAACATACTGTTCCATGGTATACTTTTGGTGTCTGCCCAGTAGTGGCAGTACGGTGCCTATGTGTTTTTTTGTGTCTGCCTGGCGGGTAAACGTACTGTTCCATGGTATACTTTTGGTGCCTGTTCAGGAGTGGCAGTATGGTGCCTATGTGTTTTTTTGCGTCTGCCTGGAGGGTAAACGTACTGTTCTATGGTATACTTTTGGTGTCTACCCAGAAGTGGCAGTACGGTGCCTATGTGTTTTTTTGCGTCTGCCTGGCAGGTAAACGTACTGTTCCATGGTATACTTTTGGTGTCTGCCCAGAAGTGGCAATACGATGCCTATGTGTTTTTTTGCGTCTGCCTGGAGGGTAAACGTACTGTTCCATGGTATACTTTTGGTGTCTGCCCAGAAGTGGCAGTACGGTGCCTATGTGTTTTTTTGCGTCTGCCTGGCGCGTAAATGTACTGTTCCATGGTATACTTTTGGTGTCTGCCCAGAAGTGGCAGTACGGTGCCTATGTGATTTTTTGTGTCTGCCTGGAGGGTAAACGTACTGTTCCATGGTATACTTTTGGTGTCTGCCCAGAAGTGGCAGTACGGTGCCTATGTGTTTTTTTGTGTCTGCCTGGAGGGTAAACGTACTGTTCCATAGTATACTTTTGGTGTCTGCCCAGAAGTGGCAGTACGGTGCCTATGTGTTTTTTTGCATCTGCCTGGAGGGTAAACGTACTGTTCCATGGTATACTTGTTCAGGAGTGGCAGTACGGTATGTTGCCTATGTGTTTTTTTGCATCTGCCTGGAGGGTAAACGTACTGTTCCATGGTATACTTTTGGTGTCTGCCCAGAAGTGGCAGTACGGTGCCTATGTGTTTTTTGCGTCTGCCTGGGGGGTAAACGTACTGTTCCATGGTATACTTTTGGTGTCTGCCCAGAAGTGGCAGTACGGTGCTTATGTGTTTTTTTGTGTCTGCCTGGAGGGTAAACGTACTGTTCCATGGTATACTTGTTCAGGAGTGGCAGTACGGTGCCTATGTGTTTTTTTGCATCTGCCTGGAGGGTAAACGTACTGTTCCATGGTATACTTTTGGTGTCTGCCCAGAAGTGGCAGTACAATGCCTATGTGTTTTTTTGCGTCTGCCTGGGGGGTAAACGTACTGTTCCATGGTATACTTTTGGTGTCTGCCCAGAAGTGGCAGTACGGTGCCTATGTGTTTTTTTGCGTCTGCCTGGGGGGTAAACGTACTGTTCCATGGTATACTTTTGGTGTCTGTTCAGGAGTGGCAGTACGGTGCCTATGTGTTTTTTTGCGTCTGCCTGGAGGGTAAACGTACTGTTCCATGGTATACTTTTGGTGTCTACCCAGAAGTGGCAGTACGGTGCCTATGTGTTTTTTTGCGTCTGCCTGGCAGGTAAACATACTGTTCCATGGTATACTTTTGGTGTCTGCCTAGAAGTGGCAGTACGGTGCCTATGTGTTTTTTTGCGTCTGCCTAGCAGGTAAATGTACTGTTGCATGGTATACTTTTGGTGTCTGCCTAGAAGTGGCAGTACGGTGCCTATGTGTTTTTTTGCGTCTGCCTGGCGGGTAAACGTACTATTCCATGGTATACTTTTGGTGTCTGCCCAGAAGTGGCAGTACGGTGCCTATGTGTTTTTTTGCATCTGCCTGGAGGGTAAACGTACTGTTTCATGGTATACTTGTTCAGGAGTGGCAGTACGGTGCCTATGTGTTTTTTTGCATCTGCCTGGAGGGTAAACGTACTGTTCCATGGTATACTTTTGGTGTCTGTTCAGGAGTGGCAGTACGGTGCCTATGTGTTTTTTTGCGTCTGCCTGGAGGGTAAACGTACTGTTCCATGGTATACTTTTGGTGTCTACCAAGAAGTGGCAGTACGGTGCCTATGTGTTTTTTTGCGTCTGCCTGGCAGGTAAACATACTGTTCCATGGTATACTTTTGGTGTCTGCCCAGAAGTGGCAGTACGGTGCCTATGTGTTTTTTTGCGTCTGCCTGGAGGGTAAACGTACTGTTCCATGGTATACTTTTGTTGTCTGCCCAGAAGTGGCAATACGGTGCCTATGTGTTTTTTTGCGTCTGCCTGGAGGTTAAACGTACTGTTCCATGGTATACTTTTGGTGTCTGCCCAGAAGTGGCAGTACGGTGCCTATGTGTTTTTTTGCATCTGCCTGGAGGGTAAACATACTGTTTCATGGTATACTTGTTCAGGAGTGGCAGTACGGTGCCTATGTGTTTTTTTGCATCTGCCTGGAGGGTAAACGTACTGTTCCATGGTATACTTTTGGTGTCTGCCCAGAAGTGGCAGTACGGTGCCTACGTGTTTTTTTGCGTCTGCCTGGGGGGTAAACGTACTGTTCCATGGTATACTTTTGGTGTCTGCCCAGAAGTGGCAGTACGGTGCCTATGTGTTTTTTTGTGTCTGCCTGGAGGGTAAACGTACTGTTCCATGGTATACTTTTGGTGTCTACCCAGAAGTGGCAGTACGGTGCCTATGTGTTTTTTTGCGTCTGCCTGGCAGGTAAACATACTGTTCCATGGTATACTTTTGGTGTCTGCCTAGAAGTGGCAGTACGGTGCCTATGTGTTTTTTTGCGTCTGCCTAGCAGGTAAATGTACTGTTCCATGGTATACTTTTGGTGTCTGCCTAGAAGTGGCAGTACGGTGCCTATGTGTTTTTTTGCGTCTGCCTGGCGGGTAAACGTACTGTTCCATGGTATACTTTTGGTGTCTACCCAGAAGTGGCAGTACGGTGCCTATGTGTTTTTTTGCGTCTGCCTGGCAGGTAAACATACTGTTCCATGGTATACTTTTGGTGTCTGCCTAGAAGTGGCAGTACGGTGCCTATGTGTTTTTTTGCGTCTGCCTAGCAGGTAAATGTACTGTTCCATGGTATACTTTTGGTGTCTGCCCAGAAGTGGCAGTACGGTGCCTATGTGTTTTTTTGCATCTGCCTGGAGGGTAAACGTACTGTTCCATGGTATACTTTTGGTGTCTGTTCAGGAGTGGCAGTACGGTGCCTATGTGTTTTTTTGCGTCTGCCTGGAGGGTAAACGTACTGTTCCATGGTATACTTTTGGTGTCTACCAAGAAGTGGCAGTACGGTGCCTATGTGTTTTTTTGCGTCTGCCTGGCAGGTAAACATACTGTTCCATGGTATACTTTTGGTGTCTGCCCAGAAGTGGCAGTACGGTGCCTATGTGTTTTTTTGCGTCTGCCTGGAGGGTAAACGTACTGTTCCATGGTATACTTTTGTTGTCTGCCCAGAAGTGGCAATACGGTGCCTATGTGTTTTTTTGCGTCTGCCTGGAGGTTAAACGTACTGTTCCATGGTATACTTTTGGTGTCTGCCCAGAAGTGGCAGTACGGTGCCTATGTGTTTTTTTGCATCTGCCTGGAGGGTAAACGTACTGTTTCATGGTATACTTGTTCAGGAGTGGCAGTACGGTGCCTATGTGTTTTTTTGCATCTGCCTGGAGGGTAAACGTACTGTTCCATGGTATACTTTTGGTGTCTGCCCAGAAGTGGCAGTACGGTGCCTACGTGTTTTTTTGCGTCTGCCTGGGGGGTAAACGTACTGTTCCATGGTATACTTTTGGTGTCTGCCCAGAAGTGGCAGTACGGTGCCTATGTGTTTTTTTGTGTCTGCCTGGAGGGTAAACGTACTGTTCCATGGTATACTTTTGGTGTCTACCCAGAAGTGGCAGTACGGTGCCTATGTGTTTTTTTGCGTCTGCCTGGCAGGTAAACATACTGTTCCATGGTATACTTTTGGTGTCTGCCTAGAAGTGGCAGTACGGTGCCTATGTGTTTTTTTGCGTCTGCCTAGCAGGTAAATGTACTGTTCCATGGTATACTTTTGGTGTCTGCCTAGAAGTGGCAGTACGGTGCCTATGTGTTTTTTTGCGTCTGCCTGGCGGGTAAACGTACTGTTCCATGGTATACTTTTGGTGTCTACCCAGAAGTGGCAGTACGGTGCCTATGTGTTTTTTTGCGTCTGCCTGGCAGGTAAACATACTGTTCCATGGTATACTTTTGGTGTCTGCCTAGAAGTGGCAGTACGGTGCCTATGTGTTTTTTTGCGTCTGCCTAGCAGGTAAATGTACTGTTCCATGGTATACTTTTGGTGTCTGCCCAGAAGTGGCAGTACGGTGCCTATGTGTTTTTTTGCATCTGCCTGGAGGGTAAACGTACTGTTTCATGGTATACTTGTTCAGGAGTGGCAGTACGGTGCCTATGTGTTTTTTTGCATCTGCCTGGAGGGTAAACGTACTGTTCCATGGTATACTTTTGGTGTCTGCCCAGAAGTGGCAGTACAATGCCTATGTGTTTTTTTGCGTCTGCCTGGGGGGTAAACGTACTGTTCCATGGTATACTTTTGGTGTCTGCCCAGAAGTGGCAGTACGGTGCCTATGTGTTTTTTTGCGTCTGCCTGGGGGGTAAACGTACTGTTCCATGGTATACTTTTGGTGTCTGTTCAGGAGTGGCAGTACGGTGCCTATGTGTTTTTTTGCGTCTGCCTGGAGGGTAAACGTACTGTTCCATGGTATACTTTTGGTGTCTACCCAGAAGTGGCAGTACGGTGCCTATGTGTTTTTTTGCGTCTGCCTGGCAGGTAAACATACTGTTCCATGGTATACTTTTGGTGTCTGCCTAGAAGTGGCAGTACGGTGCCTATGTGTTTTTTTGCGTCTGCCTAGCAGGTAAATGTACTGTTGCATGGTATACTTTTGGTGTCTGCCTAGAAGTGGCAGTACGGTGCCTATGTGTTTTTTTGCGTCTGCCTGGCGGGTAAACGTACTATTCCATGGTATACTTTTGGTGTCTGCCCAGAAGTGGCAGTACGGTGCCTATGTGTTTTTTTGCATCTGCCTGGAGGGTAAACGTACTGTTTCATGGTATACTTGTTCAGGAGTGGCAGTACGGTGCCTATGTGTTTTTTTGCATCTGCCTGGAGGGTAAACGTACTGTTCCATGGTATACTTTTGGTGTCTGTTCAGGAGTGGCAGTACGGTGCCTATGTGTTTTTTTGCGTCTGCCTGGAGGGTAAACGTACTGTTCCATGGTATACTTTTGGTGTCTACCAAGAAGTGGCAGTACGGTGCCTATGTGTTTTTTTGCGTCTGCCTGGCAGGTAAACATACTGTTCCATGGTATACTTTTGGTGTCTGCCCAGAAGTGGCAGTACGGTGCCTATGTGTTTTTTTGCGTCTGCCTGGAGGGTAAACGTACTGTTCCATGGTATACTTTTGTTGTCTGCCCAGAAGTGGCAATACGGTGCCTATGTGTTTTTTTGCGTCTGCCTGGAGGTTAAACGTACTGTTCCATGGTATACTTTTGGTGTCTGCCCAGAAGTGGCAGTACGGTGCCTATGTGTTTTTTTGCATCTGCCTGGAGGGTAAACATACTGTTTCATGGTATACTTGTTCAGGAGTGGCAGTACGGTGCCTATGTGTTTTTTTGCATCTGCCTGGAGGGTAAACGTACTGTTCCATGGTATACTTTTGGTGTCTGCCCAGAAGTGGCAGTACGGTGCCTACGTGTTTTTTTGCGTCTGCCTGGGGGGTAAACGTACTGTTCCATGGTATACTTTTGGTGTCTGCCCAGAAGTGGCAGTACGGTGCCTATGTGTTTTTTTGTGTCTGCCTGGAGGGTAAACGTACTGTTCCATGGTATACTTTTGGTGTCTACCCAGAAGTGGCAGTACGGTGCCTATGTGTTTTTTTGCGTCTGCCTGGCAGGTAAACATACTGTTCCATGGTATACTTTTGGTGTCTGCCTAGAAGTGGCAGTACGGTGCCTATGTGTTTTTTTGCGTCTGCCTAGCAGGTAAATGTACTGTTCCATGGTATACTTTTGGTGTCTGCCTAGAAGTGGCAGTACGGTGCCTATGTGTTTTTTTGCGTCTGCCTGGCGGGTAAACGTACTGTTCCATGGTATACTTTTGGTGTCTACCCAGAAGTGGCAGTACGGTGCCTATGTGTTTTTTTGCGTCTGCCTGGCAGTTAAACATACTGTTCCATGGTATACTTTTGGTGTCTGCCTAGAAGTGGCAGTACGGTGCCTATGTGTTTTTTTGCGTCTGCCTAGCAGGTAAATGTACTGTTCCATGGTATACTTTTGGTGTCTGCCCAGAAGTGGCAGTACGGTGCCTATGTGTTTTTTTGCATCTGCCTGGAGGGTAAACGTACTGTTCCATGGTATACTTTTGGTGTCTGTTCAGGAGTGGCAGTACGGTGCCTATGTGTTTTTTTGCGTCTGCCTGGAGGGTAAACGTACTGTTCCATGGTATACTTTTGGTGTCTACCAAGAAGTGGCAGTACGGTGCCTATGTGTTTTTTTGCGTCTGCCTGGCAGGTAAACATACTGTTCCATGGTATACTTTTGGTGTCTGCCCAGAAGTGGCAGTACGGTGCCTATGTGTTTTTTTGCGTCTGCCTGGAGGGTAAACGTACTGTTCCATGGTATACTTTTGTTGTCTGCCCAGAAGTGGCAATACGGTGCCTATGTGTTTTTTTGCGTCTGCCTGGAGGTTAAACGTACTGTTCCATGGTATACTTTTGGTGTCTGCCCAGAAGTGGCAGTACGGTGCCTATGTGTTTTTTTGCATCTGCCTGGAGGGTAAACGTACTGTTTCATGGTATACTTGTTCAGGAGTGGCAGTACGGTGCCTATGTGTTTTTTTGCATCTGCCTGGAGGGTAAACGTACTGTTCCATGGTATACTTTTGGTGTCTGCCCAGAAGTGGCAGTACGGTGCCTACGTGTTTTTTTGCGTCTGCCTGGGGGGTAAACGTACTGTTCCATGGTATACTTTTGGTGTCTGCCCAGAAGTGGCAGTACGGTGCCTATGTGTTTTTTTGTGTCTGCCTGGAGGGTAAACGTACTGTTCCATGGTATACTTTTGGTGTCTACCCAGAAGTGGCAGTACGGTGCCTATGTGTTTTTTTGCGTCTGCCTGGCAGGTAAACATACTGTTCCATGGTATACTTTTGGTGTCTGCCTAGAAGTGGCAGTACGGTGCCTATGTGTTTTTTTGCGTCTGCCTAGCAGGTAAATGTACTGTTCCATGGTATACTTTTGGTGTCTGCCTAGAAGTGGCAGTACGGTGCCTATGTGTTTTTTTGCGTCTGCCTGGCGGGTAAACGTACTGTTCCATGGTATACTTTTGGTGTCTACCCAGAAGTGGCAGTACGGTGCCTATGTGTTTTTTTGCGTCTGCCTGGCAGGTAAACATACTGTTCCATGGTATACTTTTGGTGTCTGCCTAGAAGTGGCAGTACGGTGCCTATGTGTTTTTTTGCGTCTGCCTAGCAGGTAAATGTACTGTTCCATGGTATACTTTTGGTGTCTGCCCAGAAGTGGCAGTACGGTGCCTATGTGTTTTTTTGCATCTGCCTGGAGGGTAAACGTACTGTTTCATGGTATACTTGTTCAGGAGTGGCAGTACGGTGCCTATGTGTTTTTTTGCATCTGCCTGGAGGGTAAACGTACTGTTCCATGGTATACTTTTGGTGTCTGTTCAGGAGTGGCAGTACGGTGCCTATGTGTTTTTTTGCGTCTGCCTGGAGGGTAAACGTACTGTTCCATGGTATACTTTTGGTGTCTACGGTGCCTATGTGTTTTTTTGCGTCTGCCTGGCAGGTAAACATACTGTTCCATGGTATACTTTTGGTGTCTGCCCAGAAGTGGCAGTACGGTGCCTATGTGTTTTTTTGCGTCTGCCTGGAGGGTAAACGTACTGTTCCATGGTATACTTTTGTTGTCTGCCCAGAAGTGGCAATACGGTGCTTATGTGTTTTTTTGCGTCTGCCTGGAGGTTAAACGTACTGTTCCATGGTATACTTTTGGTGTCTGCCCAGAAGTGGCAGTACGGTGCCTATGTGTTTTTTTGCATCTGCCTGGAGGGTAAACGTACTGTTTCATGGTATACTTGTTCAGGAGTGGCAGTACGGTGCCTATGTGTTTTTTTGCATCTGCCTGGAGGGTAAACGTACTGTTCCATGGTATACTTTTGGTGTCTGTTCAGGAGTGGCAGTACGGTGCCTATGTGTTTTTTTGCGTCTGCCTGGAGGGTAAACGTACTGTTCCATGGTATACTTTTGGTGTCTACCCAGAAGTGGCAGTACGGTGCCTATGTGTTTTTTTGCGTCTGCCTGGCAGGTAAACATACTGTTCCATGGTATACTTTTGGTGTCTGCCCAGAAGTGGCAGTACGGTGCCTATGTGTTTTTTTGCGTCTGCCTGGAGGGTAAACGTACTGTTCCATGGTATACTTTTGTTGTCTGCCCAGAAGTGGCAATACGGTGCCTATGTGTTTTTTTGCGTCTGCCTGGAGGTTAAACGTACTGTTCCATGGTATACTTTTGGTGTCTGCCCAGAAGTGTCAGTACGGTGCCTATGTGTTTTTTTGCATATGCCTGGAGGGTAAACGTACTGTTCCATGGTATACTTTTGGTGTCTGTTCAGGAGTGGCAGTACGGTGCCTATGTGTTTTTTTGCGTCTGCCTGGAGGGTAAACGTACTGTTCCATGGTATACTTTTGGTGTCTGCCCAGAAGTGTCAGTACGGTGCCTATGTGTTTTTTTGCATCTGCCTGGAGGGTAAACGTACTGTTCCATGGTATACTTTTGGTGTCTGCCCAGAAGTGTCAGTACGGGGCCTGTGTTTTTTTGCGTCTGCCTGGAGGTTAAACGTACTGTTCCATGGTATACTTTTGGTGTCTGCCCAGAAGTGTCAGTACGGTGCCTATGTGTTTTTTTGGATCTGCCTGGAGGGTAAACGTACTGTTTCATGGTATACTTGTTCAGGAGTGGCAGTACGGTGCCTATGTGTATTTTTGCATCTGCCTGGAGGGTAAACGTACTGTTCCATGGTATACTTTTGGTGTCTGCCCAGAAGTGGCAGTACGGTGCCTACGTGTTTTTTTGCGTCTGCCTGGGGGGTAAACGTACTGTTCCATGGTATACTTTTGGTGTCTGCCCAGAAGTGGCAGTACGGTGCCTATGTGTTTTTTTGTGTCTGCCTGGAGGGTAAACGTACTGGTCCATGGTATACTTGTTCAGGAGTGGCAGTACGGTGCCTATGTGTTTTTTTGCATCTGCCTGGAGGGTAAACGTACTGTTCCATGGTATACTTTTGGTGTCTGTCCAGAAGTGGCAGTACAATGCCTATGTGTTTTTTTGCGTCTGCCTGGGGGGTAAACGTACTGTTCCATGGTATACTTTTGGTGTCTGTTCAGGAGTGGCAGTACGGTGCCTTTGTGTTTTTTTGCGTCTGCCTGGAGGGTAAACGTACTGTTCCATGGTATACTTGTTCAGGAGTGGCAGTACGGTGCCTATGTGTTTTTTTGCATCTGCCTGGAGGGTAAACGTACTGTTCCATGGTATACTTTTGGTGTCTGCCCACAAGTGGCAGTACGGTACCTATGTGTTTTTTTGCGTCTGCCTGGGGGGTAAACGTACTGTTCCATGGTATACTTTTGGTGTCTGCCCAGAAGTGGCAGTACGGTGCCTATGTGTTTTTTTGTGTCTGCCTGGAGGGTAAATGTACTGTTCCATGGTATACTTGTTCAGGAGTGGCAGTACGGTGCCTATGTGTTTTTTTGCATCTGCCTGGAGGGTAAACGTACTGTTCCATGGTATACTTTTGGTGTCTGCCCAGAAGTGGCAGTACAGTGCCTATGTGTTTTTTTGCGTCTGCCTGGGGGGTAAACGTACTGTTCCATGGTATACTTTTGGTGTCTGTTCAGGAGTGGCAGTACGGTGCCTATGTGTTTTTTTGCGTCTGCCTGGAGGGTAAACTTACTGTTCCATGGTATACTTTTGGTGTCTACCCAGAAGTGGCTGTACAGTGCCTATGTGTTTTTTTGCGTCTGCCTGGCGGGTAAACGTACTGTTCCATGGTATACTTTTGTTGTCTGCCCAGAGGTGGCAGTACGATGCCTATGTGTTTTTTTACGTCTGCCTGGCGGGTAAATGTACTGTTCCATGGTATACTTTTGGTGTCTGCCCAGAAGTGGCAGTACGGTGCCTATGTGTTTTTTTGCGTCTGCCTGGAGGCTAAACGTACTGTTCCATGGTATACTTTTGGTGTCTGCCCAGAAGTGGCAGTACGGTGCCTATGTGTTTTTTTGCGTCTGCCTGGAGGGTAAACGTACTGTTCCATGGTATACTTTTGGTGTCTGCCCAGAAGTGTCAGTACGGTGCCTATGTGTTTTTTTGCGTCTGCCTGGAGGGTAAACGTACTGTTCCATGGTATACTTTTGGTGTCTACCCAGAAGTGGCAGTACGGTGCCTATGTGTTTTTTTGCGTCTGCCTGGCAGGTAAACATACTGTTCCATGGTATACTTTTGGTGTCTGCCTAGAAGTGGCAGTACGGTGCCTATGTGTTTTTTTGCGTCTGCCTAGCAGGTAAATGTACTGTTGCATGGTATACTTTTGGTGTCTGCCTAGAAGTGGCAGTACGGTGCCTATGTGTTTTTTTGCGTCTGCCTGGCGGGTAAACGTACTATTCCATGGTATACTTTTGGTGTCTGCCCAGAAGTGGCAGTACGGTGCCTATGTGTTTTTTTGCATCTGCCTGAAGGGTAAACGTACTGTTTCATGGTATACTTGTTCAGGAGTGGCAGTACGGTGCCTATGTGTTTTTTTGCATCTGCCTGGAGGGTAAACGTACTGTTCCATTGTATACTTTTGGTGTCTGTTCAGGAGTGGCAGTACGGTGCCTATGTGTTTTTTTGCGTCTGCCTGGAGGGTAAACGTACTGTTCCATGGTATACTTTTGGTGTCTACCAAGAAGTGGCAGTACGGTGCCTATGTGTTTTTTTGCGTCTGCCTGGCAGGTAAACATACTGTTCCATGGTATACTTTTGGTGTCTGCCCAGAAGTGGCAGTACGGTGCCTATGTGTTTTTTTGCGTCTGCCTGGAGGGTAAACGTACTGTTCCATGGTATACTTTTGTTGTCTGCCCAGAAGTGGCAATACGGTGCCTATGTGTTTTTTTGCGTCTGCCTGGAGGTTAAACGTACTGTTCCATGGTATACTTTTGGTGTCTGCCCAGAAGTGGCAGTACGGTGCCTATGTGTTTTTTTGCATCTGCCTGGAGGGTAAACGTACTGTTTCATGGTATACTTGTTCAGGAGTGGCAGTACGGTGCCTATGTGTTTTTTTGCATCTGCCTGGAGGGTAAACGTACTGTTCCATGGTATACTTTTGGTGTCTGCCCAGAAGTGGCAGTACGGTGCCTACGTGTTTTTTTGCGTCTGCCTGGGGGGTAAACGTACTGTTCCATGGTATACTTTTGGTGTCTGCCCAGAAGTGGCAGTACGGTGCCTATGTGTTTTTTTGTGTCTGCCTGGAGGGTAAACGTACTGTTCCATGGTATACTTTTGGTGTCTACCCAGAAGTGGCAGTACGGTGCCTATGTGTTTTTTTGCGTCTGCCTGGCAGGTAAACATACTGTTCCATGGTATACTTTTGGTGTCTGCCTAGAAGTGGCAGTACGGTGCCTATGTGTTTTTTTGCGTCTGCCTAGCAGGTAAATGTACTGTTCCATGGTATACTTTTGGTGTCTGCCTAGAAGTGGCAGTACGGTGCCTATGTGTTTTTTTGCGTCTGCCTGGCGGGTAAACGTACTGTTCCATGGTATACTTTTGGTGTCTACCCAGAAGTGGCAGTACGGTGCCTATGTGTTTTTTTGCGTCTGCCTGGCAGGTAAACATACTGTTCCATGGTATACTTTTGGTGTCTGCCTAGAAGTGGCAGTACGGTGCCTATGTGTTTTTTTGCGTCTGCCTAGCAGGTAAATGTACTGTTCCATGGTATACTTTTGGTGTCTGCCCAGAAGTGGCAGTACGGTGCCTATGTGTTTTTTTGCATCTGCCTGGAGGGTAAACGTACTGTTCCATGGTATACTTTTGGTGTCTGTTCAGGAGTGGCAGTACGGTGCCTATGTGTTTTTTTGCGTCTGCCTGGAGGGTAAACGTACTGTTCCATGGTATACTTTTGGTGTCTACCAAGAAGTGGCAGTACGGTGCCTATGTGTTTTTTTGCGTCTGCCTGGCAGGTAAACATACTGTTCCATGGTATACTTTTGGTGTCTGCCCAGAAGTGGCAGTACGGTGCCTATGTGTTTTTTTGCGTCTGCCTGGAGGGTAAACGTACTGTTCCATGGTATACTTTTGTTGTCTGCCCAGAAGTGGCAATACGGTGCCTATGTGTTTTTTTGCGTCTGCCTGGAGGTTAAACGTACTGTTCCATGGTATACTTTTGGTGTCTGCCCAGAAGTGGCAGTACGGTGCCTATGTGTTTTTTTGCATCTGCCTGGAGGGTAAACGTACTGTTTCATGGTATACTTGTTCAGGAGTGGCAGTACGGTGCCTATGTGTTTTTTTGCATCTGCCTGGAGGGTAAACGTACTGTTCCATGGTATACTTTTGGTGTCTGCCCAGAAGTGGCAGTACGGTGCCTACGTGTTTTTTTGCGTCTGCCTGGGGGGTAAACGTACTGTTCCATGGTATACTTTTGGTGTCTGCCCAGAAGTGGCAGTACGGTGCCTATGTGTTTTTTTGTGTCTGCCTGGAGGGTAAACGTACTGTTCCATGGTATACTTTTGGTGTCTACCCAGAAGTGGCAGTACGGTGCCTATGTGTTTTTTTGCGTCTGCCTGGCAGGTAAACATACTGTTCCATGGTATACTTTTGGTGTCTGCCTAGAAGTGGCAGTACGGTGCCTATGTGTTTTTTTGCGTCTGCCTAGCAGGTAAATGTACTGTTCCATGGTATACTTTTGGTGTCTGCCTAGAAGTGGCAGTACGGTGCCTATGTGTTTTTTTGCGTCTGCCTGGCGGGTAAACGTACTGTTCCATGGTATACTTTTGGTGTCTACCCAGAAGTGGCAGTACGGTGCCTATGTGTTTTTTTGCGTCTGCCTGGCAGGTAAACATACTGTTCCATGGTATACTTTTGGTGTCTGCCTAGAAGTGGCAGTACGGTGCCTATGTGTTTTTTTGCGTCTGCCTAGCAGGTAAATGTACTGTTCCATGGTATACTTTTGGTGTCTGCCCAGAAGTGGCAGTACGGTGCCTATGTGTTTTTTTGCATCTGCCTGGAGGGTAAACGTACTGTTTCATGGTATACTTGTTCAGGAGTGGCAGTACGGTGCCTATGTGTTTTTTTGCATCTGCCTGGAGGGTAAACGTACTGTTCCATGGTATACTTTTGGTGTCTGTTCAGGAGTGGCAGTACGGTGCCTATGTGTTTTTTTGCGTCTGCCTGGAGGGTAAACGTACTGTTCCATGGTATACTTTTGGTGTCTACGGTGCCTATGTGTTTTTTTGCGTCTGCCTGGCAGGTAAACATACTGTTCCATGGTATACTTTTGGTGTCTGCCCAGAAGTGGCAGTACGGTGCCTATGTGTTTTTTTGCGTCTGCCTGGAGGGTAAACGTACTGTTCCATGGTATACTTTTGTTGTCTGCCCAGAAGTGGCAATACGGTGCCTATGTGTTTTTTTGCGTCTGCCTGGAGGTTAAACGTACTGTTCCATGGTATACTTTTGGTGTCTGCCCAGAAGTGGCAGTACGGTGCCTATGTGTTTTTTTGCATCTGCCTGGAGGGTAAACGTACTGTTTCATGGTATACTTGTTCAGGAGTGGCAGTACGGTGCCTATGTGTTTTTTTGCATCTGCCTGGAGGGTAAACGTACTGTTCCATGGTATACTTTTGGTGTCTGTTCAGGAGTGGCAGTACGGTGCCTATGTGTTTTTTTGCGTCTGCCTGGAGGGTAAACGTACTGTTCCATGGTATACTTTTGGTGTCTACCCAGAAGTGGCAGTACGGTGCCTATGTGTTTTTTTGCGTCTGCCTGGCAGGTAAACATACTGTTCCATGGTATACTTTTGGTGTCTGCCCAGAAGTGGCAGTACGGTGCCTATGTGTTTTTTTGCGTCTGCCTGGAGGGTAAACGTACTGTTCCATGGTATACTTTTGTTGTCTGCCCAGAAGTGGCAATACGGTGCCTATGTGTTTTTTTGCGTCTGCCTGGAGGTTAAACGTACTGTTCCATGGTATACTTTTGGTGTCTGCCCAGAAGTGTCAGTACGGTGCCTATGTGTTTTTTTGCATATGCCTGGAGGGTAAACGTACTGTTCCATGGTATACTTTTGGTGTCTGTTCAGGAGTGGCAGTACGGTGCCTATGTGTTTTTTTGCGTCTGCCTGGAGGGTAAACGTACTGTTCCATGGTATACTTTTGGTGTCTGCCCAGAAGTGTCAGTACGGTGCCTATGTGTTTTTTTGTTTTTGCATCTGCCTGGAGGGTAAACGTACTGTTCCATGGTATACTTTTGGTGTCTGCCCAGAAGTGTCAGTACGGGGCCTGTGTTTTTTTGCGTCTGCCTGGAGGTTAAACGTACTGTTCCATGGTATACTTTTGGTGTCTGCCCAGAAGTGTCAGTACGGTGCCTATGTGTTTTTTTGGATCTGCCTGGAGGGTTAACGTACTGTTTCATGGTATACTTGTTCAGGAGTGGCAGTACGGTGCCTATGTGTATTTTTGCATCTGCCTGGAGGGTAAACGTACTTTTCCATGGTATACTTTTGGTGTCTGCCCAGAAGTGGCAGTACGGTGCCTACGTGTTTTTTTGCGTCTGCCTGGGGGGTAAACGTACTGTTCCATGGTATACTTTTGGTGTCTGCCCAGAAGTGGCAGTACGGTGCCTATGTGTTTTTTTGTGTCTGCCTGGAGGGTAAACGTACTGGTCCATGGTATACTTGTTCAGGAGTGGCAGTACGGTGCCTATGAGTTTTTTTGCATCTGCCTGGAGGGTAAACGTACTGTTCCATGGTATACTTTTGGTGTCTGTCCAGAAGTGGCAGTACAATGCCTATGTGTTTTTTTGCGTCTGCCTGGGGGGTAAACGTACTGTTCCATGGTATACTTTTGGTGTCTGTTCAGGAGTGGCAGTACGGTGCCTTTGTGTTTTTTTGCGTCTGCCTGGAGGGTAAACGTACTGTTCCATGGCATACTTGTTCAGGAGTGGCAGTACGGTGCCTATGTGTTTTTTTGCATCTGCCTGGAGGGTAAACGTACTGTTCCATGGTATACTTTTGGTGTCTGCCCACAAGTGGCAGTACGGTACCTATGTGTTTTTTTGCGTCTGCCTGGGGGGTAAACGTACTGTTCCATGGTATACTTTTGGTGTCTGCCCAGAAGTGGCAGTACGGTGCCTATGTGTATTTTTGTGTCTGCCTGGAGGGTAAATGTACTGTTCCATGGTATACTTGTTCAGGAGTGGCAGTACGGTGCCTATGTGTTTTTTTGCATCTGCCTGGAGGGTAAACGTACTGTTCCATGGTATACTTTTGGTGTCTGCCCAGAAGTGGCAGTACAGTGCCTATGTGTTTTTTTGCGTCTGCCTGGGGGGTAAACGTACTGTTCCATGGTATACTTTTGGTGTCTGTTCAGGAGTGGCAGTACGGTGCCTATGTGTTTTTTTGCGTCTGCCTGGAGGGTAAACTTACTGTTCCATGGTATACTTTTGGTGTCTACCCAGAAGTGGCTGTACAGTGCCTATGTGTTTTTTTGCGTCTGCCTGGCGGGTAAACGTACTGTTCCATGGTATACTTTTGGTGTCTGCCCAGAGGTGGCAGTACGGTGCCTATGTGTTTTTTTGCGTCTGCCTGGAGGCTAAACGTACTGTTCCATGGTATACTTTTGGTGTCTGCCCAGAAGTGGCAGTACGGTGCCTATGTGTTTTTTTGCGTCTGCCTGGAGGGTAAACGTACTGTTCCATGGTATACTTTTGGTGTCTGCCCAGAAGTGTCAGTACGGTGCCTATGTGTTTTTTTGCATCTGCCTGGAGGGTAAACGTACTGTTCCATGGTATACTTTTGGTGTCTGCCCAGAAGTGGCAGTACGGTGCCTATGTGTTTTTTTGCATCTGCCTGGAGGGTAAACGTACTGTTCCATGGTATACTTGTTCAGAAGTGTCAGTACGGTGCCTGTGTTTTTTCACGTCTGCCTGGAGGTTAAACGTACTGTTCCATGGTATACTTTTGGTGTCTGCCCAGAAGTGGCAGTACGGTGCCTATGTGTTTTTTTGCGTCTGCCTGGAGGGTAAACGTACTGTTCCATGGTATACTTTTGGTGTCTGCCCAGAAGTGTCAGTACGGTGCCTATGTGTTTTTTTTGCATCTGCCTGGAGGGTAAACGTACTGTTCCATGGTATACATTTGGTGTCTGCCCAGAAGTGGCAGTACGGTGCCTATGTGTTTTTTTGCATCTGCCTGGAGGGTAAACGTACTGTTCCATGGTATACTTGTTCAGAAGTGTCAGTACGGTGCCTGTGTTTTTTTGCGTCTGCCTGGAGGTTAAACGTACTGTTCCATGGTATACTTTTGGTGTCTGCCCAGAAGTGGCAGTACGGTGCCTATGTGTTTTTTTGCGTCTGCCTGGGGGGTAAACGTACTGTTCCATGGTATACTTTTGGTGTCTGTTCAGGAGTGGCAGTACGGTGCCTATGTGTTTTTTTGCGCCTGCCTGGAGGGTAAACGTACTGTTCCATGGTATACTTTTGGTGTCTACCCAGAAGTGGCAGTACGGTGCCTATGTGTTTTTTTGCGTCTGCCTGGCAGGTAAACATACTGTTCCATGGTATACTTTTGGTGTCTGCCCAGAAGTGGCAGTACGGTGCCTATGTGTTTTTTTGCGTCTGCCTGGCCGGTAAATGTACTGTTCCATGGTATACTTTTGGTGTCTGCCCAGAAGTGGCAGTACGGTGCCTATGTGTTTTTTTGCGTCTGCCTGAAGGGTAAACGTACTGTTCCATGGTATACTTTTGGTGTCTGCCCAGAAGTGTCAGTACGGTGCCTATGTGTTTTTTTGCATCTGCCTGGAGGGTAAACGTACTGTTCCATGGTATACTTTTGGTGTCTGCCCAGAAGTGTCAGTACGGGGCCTGTGTTTTTTTGCGTCTGCCTGGAGGTTAAACGTACTGTTCCATGGTATACTTTTGGTGTCTGCCCAGAAGTGTCAGTACGGTGCCTATGTGTTTTTTTGCATATGCCTGGAGGGTAAACGTACTGTTCCATGGTATACTTTTGGTGTCTGTTCAGGAGTGGCAGTACGGTGCCTATGTGTTTTTTTGCGTCTGCCTGGAGGGTAAACGTACTGTTCCATGGTATACTTTTGGTGTCTACCCAGAAGTGGCAGTACGGTGCCTATGTGTTTTTTTGCGTCTGCCTGGAGGGTAAACGTACTGTTCCATGGTATACTTTTGTTGTCTGCCCAGAAGTGGCAATACGGTGCCTATGTGTTTTTTTGCGTCTGCCTGGAGGTTAAACGTACTGTTCCATGGTATACTTTTGGTGTCTGCCCAGAAGTGGCAGTACGGTGCCTATGTGTTTTTTTGCATCTGCCTGGAGGGTAAACGTACTGTTTCATGGTATACTTGTTCAGGAGTGGCAGTACGGTGCCTATGTGTTTTTTTGCATCTGCCTGGAGGGTAAACGTACTGTTCCATGGTATACTTTTGGTGTCTGCCCAGAAGTGGCAGTACGGTGCCTACGTGTTTTTTTGCGTCTGCCTGGGGGGTAAACGTACTGTTCCATGGTATACTTTTGGTGTCTGCCCAGAAGTGGCAGTACGGTGCCTATGTGTTTTTTTGTGTCTGCCTGGAGGGTAAACGTACTGGTCCATGGTATACTTGTTCAGGAGTGGCAGTACGGTGCCTATGTGTTTTTTTGCATCTGCCTGGAGGGTAAACGTACTGTTCCATGGTATACTTTTGGTGTCTGCCCAGAAGTGGCAGTACAATGCCTATGTGTTTTTTTGCGTCTGCCTGGGGGGTAAACGTACTGTTCCATGGTATACTTTTGGTGTCTGTTCAGGAGTGGCAGTACGGTGCCTTTGTGTTTTTTTGCGTCTGCCTGGAGGGTAAACGTACTGTTCCATGGTATACTTGTTCAGGAGTGGCAGTACGGTGCCTATGTGTTTTTTTGCATCTGCCTGGAGGGTAAACGTACTGTTCCATGGTATACTTTTGGTGTCTGCCCACAAGTGGCAGTACGGTACCTATGTGTTTTTTTGCGTCTGCCTGGGGGGTAAACGTACTGTTCCATGGTATACTTTTGGTGTCTGCCCAGAAGTGGCAGTACGGTGCCTATGTGTTTTTTTGTGTCTGCCTGGAGGGTAAATGTACTGTTCCATGGTATACTTGTTCAGGAGTGGCAGTACGGTGCCTATGTGTTTTTTTGCATCTGCCTGGAGGGTAAACGTACTGTTCCATGGTATACTTTTGGTGTCTGCCCAGAAGTGGCAGTACAGTGCCTATGTGTTTTTTTGCGTCTGCCTGGGGGGTAAACGTACTGTTCCATGGTATACTTTTGGTGTCTGTTCAGGAGTGGCAGTACGGTGCCTATGTGCTTTTTTGCGTCTGCCTGGAGGGTAAACTTACTGTTCCATGGTATACTTTTGGTGTCTACCCAGAAGTGGCTGTACGGTGCCTATGTGTTTTTTTGCGTCTGCCTGGCGGGTAAACGTACTGTTCCATGGTATACTTTTGGTGTCTGCCCAGAGGTGGCAGTACGGTGCCTATGTGTTTTTTTACGTCTGCCTGGCGGGTAAATGTACTGTTCCATGGTATACTTTTGGTGTCTGCCCAGAAGTGGCAGTACGGTGCCTATGTGTTTTTTTGCGTCTGCCTGGAGGCTAAACGTACTGTTCCATGGTATACTTTTGGTGTCTGCCCAGAAGTGGCAGTACGGTGCCTATGTGTTTTTTTGCGTCTGCCTGGAGGGTAAACGTACTGTTCCATGGTATACTTTTGGTGTCTGCCCAGAAGTGTCAGTACGGTGCCTATGTGTTTTTTTGCATCTGCCTGGAGGGTAAACGTACTGTTCCATGGTATACTTGTTCAGAAGTGTCAGTACAGTGCCTATGTGTTTTTTTGCGTCTGCCTGGCGGGTAAACGTACTGTTCCATGGTATACTTTTGGTGTCTGCCCAGAGGTGGCAGTACGGTGCCTATGTGTTTTTTTACGTCTGCCTGGCGGGTAAATGTACTGTTCCATGGTATACTTTTGGTGTCTGCCCAGAAGTGGCAGTACGGTGCCTATGTGTTTTTTTGCGTCTGCCTGGAGGCTAAACGTACTGTTCCATGGTATACTTTTGGTGTCTGCCCAGAAGTGGCAGTACGGTGCCTATGTGTTTTTTTGCGTCTGCCTGGAGGGTAAACGTACTGTTCCATGGTATACTTTTGGTGTCTGCCCAGAAGTGTCAGTACGGTGCCTATGTGTTTTTTTGCATCTGCCTGGAGGGTAAACGTACTGTTCCATGGTATACTTTTGGTGTCTGCCCAGAAGTGGCAGTACGGTGCCTATGTGTTTTTTTGCATCTGCCTGGAGGGTAAACGTACTGTTTCATGGTATACTTGTTCAGGAGTGGCAGTACGGTGCCTATGTGTTTTTTTGCATCTGCCTGGAGGGTAAACGTACTGTTCCATGGTATACTTTTGGTGTCTACCCAGAAGTGGCAGTACGGTGCCTACGTGTTTTTTTGCGTCTGCCTGGGGGGTAAACGTACTGTTCCATGGTATACTTTTGGTGTCTGCCCAGAAGTGGCAGTACGGTGCCTATGTGTTTTTTTGTGTCTGCCTGGAGGGTAAACGTACTGGTCCATGGTATACTTGTTCAGGAGTGGCAGTACGGTGCCTATGTGTTTTTTTGCATCTGCCTGGAGGGTAAACGTACTGTTCCATGGTATACTTTTGGTGTCTGCCCAGAAGTGGCAGTACAATGCCTATGTGTTTTTTTGCGTCTGCCTGGGGGGTAAACGTACTGTTCCATGGTATACTTTTGGTGTCTGTTCAGGAGTGGCAGTACGGTGCCTTTGTGTTTTTTTGCGTATGCCTGGAGGGTAAACGTACTGTTCCATGGTATACTTGTTCAGGAGTGGCAGTACGGTGCCTATGTGTTTTTTTGCATCTGCCTGGAGGGTAAACGTACTGTTCCATGGTATACTTTTGGTGTCTGCCCATAAGTGGCAGTACGGTACCTATGTGTTTTTTTGCGTCTGCCTGGGGGGTAAACGTACTGTTCCATGGTATACTTTTGGTGTCTGCCCAGAAGTGGCAGTACGGTGCCTATGTGTTTTTTTGTGTCTGCCTGGAGGGTAAATGTACTGTTCCATGGTATACTTGTTCAGGAGTGGCAGTACGGTGCCTATGTGTTTTTTTGCATCTGCCTGGAGGGTAAACGTACTGTTCCATGGTATACTTTTGGTGTCTGCCCAGAAGTGGCAGTACAGTGCCTATGTGTTTTTTTGCGTCTGCCTGGGGGGTAAACGTACTGTTCCATGGTATACTTTTGGTGTCTGTTCAGGAGTGGCAGTACGGTGCCTATGTGTTTTTTTGCGTCTGCCTGGAGGGTAAACTTACTGTTCCATGGTATACTTTTGGTGTCTACCCAGAAGTGGCTGTACAGTGCCTATGTGTTTTTTTGCGTCTGCCTGGCGGGTAAACGTACTGTTCCATGGTATACTTTTGGTGTCTGCCCAGAGGTGGCAGTACGTTGCCTATGTGTTTTTTTGCGTCTGCCTGGAGGTTAAACGTACTGTTCCATGGTATACTTTTGGTGTCTGCCCAGAAGTGGCAATACGGTGCCTATGTGTTTTTTTGCGTCTGCCTGGAGGTTAAACGTACTGTTCCATGGTATACTTTTGGTGTCTGCCCAGAAGTGGCAGTACGGTGCCTATGTGTTTTTTTGCATCTGCCTGGAGGGTAAACGTACTGTTTCATGGTATACTTGTTCAGGAGTGGCAGTACGGTGCCTATGTGTTTTTTTGCATCTGCCTGGAGGGTAAACGTACTGTTCCATGGTATACTTTTGGTGTCTGCCCAGAAGTGGCAGTACGGTGCCTACGTGTTTTTTTGCGTCTGCCTGGGTGGGTAAACGTACTGTTCCATGGTATACTTTTGGTGTCTGCCCAGAAGTGGCAGTACGGTGCCTATGTGTTTTTTTGTGTCTGCCTGGAGGGTAAACATACTGGTCCATGGTATACTTGTTCAGGAGTGGCAGTACGGTGCCTATGTGTTTTTTTGCATCTGCCTGGAGGGTAAACGTACTGTTCCATGGTATACTTTTGGTGTCTGCCCAGAAGTGGCAGTACAATGCCTATGTGTTTTTTTGCGTCTGCCTGGGGGGTAAACGTACTGTTCCATGGTATACTTTTGGTGTCTGTTCAGGAGTGGCAGTACGGTGCCTTTGTGTTTTTTTGCGTATACCTGGAGGGTAAATGTACTGTTCCATGGTATACTTGTTCAGGAGTGGCAGTACGGTGCCTATGTGTTTTTTTGCATCTGCCTGGAGGGTAAACGTACTGTTCCATGGTATACTTTTGGTGTCTGCCCACAAGTGGCAGTACGGTACCTATGTGTTTTTTTGCGTCTGCCTGGGGGGTAAACGTACTGTTCCATGGTATACTTTTGGTGTCTGCCCAGAAGTGGCAGTACGGTGCCTATGTGTTTTTTTGTGTCTGCCTGGAGGGTAAATGTACTGTTCCATGGTATACTTGTTCAGGAGTGGCAGTACGGTGCCTATGTGTTTTTTTGCATCTGCCTGGAGGGTAAACGTACTGTTCCATGGTATACTTTTGGTGTCTGCCCAGAAGTGGCAGTACAGTGCCTATGTGTTTTTTTGCGTCTGCCTGGGGGGTAAACGTACTGTTCCATGGTATACTTTTGGTGTCTGTTCAGGAGTGGCAGTACGGTGCCTATGTGTTTTTTTGCGTCTGCCTGGAGGGTAAACTTACTGTTCCATGGTATACTTTTGGTGTCTACCCAGAAGTGGCTGTACAGTGCCTATGTGTTTTTTTGCGTCTGCCTGGCGGGTAAACGTACTGTTCCATGGTATACTTTTGGTGTCTGCCCAGAGGTGGCAGTACGGTGCCTATGTGTTTTTTTACGTCTGCCTGGCGGGTAAATGTACTGTTCCATGGTATACTTTTGGTGTCTGCCCAGAAGTGGCAGTACGGTGCCTATGTGTTTTTTTGCGTCTGCCTGGAGGCTAAACGTACTGTTCCATGGTATACTTTTAGTGTCTTCCCAGAAGTGGCAGTACGGTGCCTATGTGTTTTTTTGCGTCTGCCTGGAGGGTAAACGTACTGTTCCATGGTATACTTTTGGTGTCTGCCCAGAAGTGTCAGTACGGTGCCTATGTGTTTTTTTGCATCTGCCTGGAGGGTAAACGTACTGTTCCATGGTATACTTTTGGTGTCTGCCCAGAAGTGGCAGTACGGTGCCTATGTGTTTTTTTGTGTCTGCCTGGCGGGTAAACGTACTGTTCCATGGTATACTTTTGGTGTCTGCCCAGAAGTGGCAGTACGGTGCCTATGTGTGTTTTTGCATCTGCCTGGAGGGTAAACGTACTGTTCCATGGTATACTTGTTCAGGAGAGGCAGTATGGTGCCTATGTGTTTTTTTGAATCTGCCTCGAGGGTAAACGTACTGTTCCATGGTATACTTTTGGTGTCTGCCCAGAAGTGGCAGTACGGTGCCTATGTGTTTTTTTGCGTCTGCCTGGGGGGTAAACGTACTGTTCCATGGTATACTTTTGGTGTCTGTTCAGGAGTGGCAGTATGGTGCCTATGTGTTTTTTTGCATCTGCCTGGAGGGTAAACGTACTGTTCTATGGTATACTTTTGGTGTCTACCCAGAAGTGGCAGTACGGTGCCTATGTGTTTTTTTGCGTCTGCCTGGCAGGTAAACGTACTGTTCCATGGTATACTTTTGGTGTCTGCCCAGAAGTGGCAATACGATGCCTATGTGTTTTTTTGCGTCTGCCTGGAGGGTAAACGTACTGTTCCATGGTATACTTTTGGTGTCTGCCCAGAAGTGGCAGTACGGTGCCTATGTGTTTTTTTGCGTCTGCCTGGCGCGTAAATGTACTGTTCCATGGTATACTTTTGGTGTCTGCCCAGAAGTGGCAGTACGGTGCCTATGTGTTTTTTTGCATCTGCCTGGAGGGTAAACGTACTGTTCCATGGTATACTTGTTCAGAAGTGTCAGTACAGTGCCTATGTGTTTTTTTGCGTCTGCCTGGCGGGTAAACGTACTGTTCCATGGTATACTTTTGGTGTCTGCCCAGAGGTGGCAGTACGGTGCCTATGTGTTTTTTTACGTCTGCCTGGCGGGTAAATGTACTGTTCCATGGTATACTTTTGGTGTCTGCCCAGAAGTGGCAGTACGGTGCCTATGTGTTTTTTTGCGTCTGCCTGGAGGCTAAACGTACTGTTCCATGGTATACTTTTGGTGTCTGCCCAGAAGTGGCAGTACGGTGCCTATGTGTTTTTTTGCGTCTGCCTGGAGGGTAAACGTACTGTTCCATGGTATACTTTTGGTGTCTGCCCAGAAGTGTCAGTACGGTGCCTATGTGTTTTTTTGCATCTGCCTGGAGGGTAAACGTACTGTTCCATGGTATACATTTGGTGTCTGCCCAGAAGTGGCAGTACGGTGCCTATGTGTTTTTTTGCATCTGCCTGGAGGGTAAACGTACTGTTTCATGGTATACTTGTTCAGGAGTGGCAGTACGGTGCCTATGTGTTTTTTTGCATCTGCCTGGAGGGTAAACGTACTGTTCCATGGTATACTTTTGGTGTCTGCCCAGAAGTGGCAGTACGGTGCCTACGTGTTTTTTTGCGTCTGCCTGGTGGGTAAACGTACTGTTCCATGGTATACTTTTGGTGTCTGCCCAGAAGTGGCAGTACGGTGCCTATGTGTTTTTTTGTGTCTGCCTGGAGGGTAAACGTACTGGTCCATGGTATACTTGTTCAGGAGTGGCAGTACGGTGCCTATGTGTTTTTTTGCATCTGCCTGGAGGGTAAACGTACTGTTCCATGGTATACTTTTGGTGTCTGCCCAGAAGTGGCAGTACAATGCCTATGTGTTTTTTTGCGTCTGCCTGGGGGGTAAACGTACTGTTCCATGGTATACTTTTGGTGTCTGTTCAGGAGTGGCAGTACGGTGCCTTTGTGTTTTTTTGCGTATGCCTGGAGGGTAAACGTACTGTTCCATGGTATACTTGTTCAGGAGTGGCAGTACGGTGCCTATGTGTTTTTTTGCATCTGCCTGGAGGGTAAACGTACTGTTCCATGGTATACTTTTGGTGTCTGCCCATAAGTGGCAGTACGGTACCTATGTGTTTTTTTGCGTCTGCCTGGGGGGTAAACGTACTGTTCCATGGTATACTTTTGGTGTCTGCCCAGAAGTGGCAGTACGGTGCCTATGTGTTTTTTTGTGTCTGCCTGGAGGGTAAATGTACTGTTCCATGGTATACTTGTTCAGGAGTGGCAGTACGGTGCCTATGTGTTTTTTTGCATCTGCCTGGAGGGTAAACGTACTGTTCCATGGTATACTTTTGGTGTCTGCCCAGAAGTGGCAGTACAGTGCCTATGTGTTTTTTTGCGTCTGCCTGGGGGGTAAACGTACTGTTCCATGGTATACTTTTGGTGTCTGTTCAGGAGTGGCAGTACGGTGCCTATGTGTTTTTTTGCGTCTGCCTGGAGGTTAAACGTACTGTTCCATGGTATATTTTTGGTGTCTGCCCAGAAGTGGCAATACGGTGCCTATGTGTTTTTTTGCGTCTGCCTGGAGGTTAAACGTACTGTTCCATGGTATACTTTTGGTGTCTGCCCAGAAGTGGCAGTACGGTGCCTATGTGTTTTTTTGCATCTGCCTGGAGGGTAAACATACTGTTTCATGGTATACTTGTTCAGGAGTGGCAGTACGGTGCCTATGTGTTTTTTTGCATCTGCCTGGAGGGTAAACGTACTGTTCCATGGTATACTTTTGGTGTCTGCCCAGAAGTGGCAGTACGGTGCCTACGTGTTTTTTTGCGTCTGCCTGGGGGGTAAACGTACTGTTCCATGGTATACTTTTGGTGTCTGCCCAGAAGTGGCAGTACGGTGCCTATGTGTTTTTTTGTGTCTGCCTGGAGGGTAAACGTACTGGTCCATGGTATACTTGTTCAGGAGTGGCAGTACGGTGCCTATGTGTTTTTTTGCATCTGCCTGGAGGGTAAACGTACTGTTCCATGGTATACTTTTGGTGTCTGCCCAGAAGTGGCAGTACAATGCCTATGTGTTTTTTTGCGTCTGCCTGGGGGGTAAACGTACTGTTCCATGGTATACTTTTGGTGTCTGTTCAGGAGTGGCAGTACGGTGCCTTTGTGTTTTTTTGCGTATGCCTGGAGGGTAAACGTACTGTTCCATGGTATACTTGTTCAGGAGTGGCAGTACAGTGCCTATGTGTTTTTTTGCATCTGCCTGGAGGGTAAACGTACTGTTCCATGGTATACTTTTGGTGTCTGCCCACAAGTGGCAGTACGGTACCTATGTGTTTTTTTGCGTCTGCCTGGGGGGTAAACGTACTGTTCCATGGTATACTTTTGGTGTCTGCCCAGAAGTGGCAGTACGGTGCCTATGTGTTTTTTTGTGTCTGCCTGGAGGGTAAATGTACTGTTCCATGGTATACTTGTTCAGGAGTGGCAGTACGGTGCCTATGTGTTTTTTTGCATCTGCCTGGAGGGTAAACGTACTGTTCCATGGTATACTTTTGGTGTCTGCCCAGAAGTGGCAGTACAGTGCCTATGTGTTTTTTTGCGTCTGCCTAGGGGGTAAACGTACTGTTCCATGGTATACTTTTGGTGTCTGTTCAGGAGTGGCAGTACGGTGCCTATGTGTTTTTTTGCGTCTGCCTGGAGGGTAAACTTACTGTTCCATGGTATACTTTTGGTGTCTACCCAGAAGTGGCTGTATAGTGCCTATGTGTTTTTTTGCGTCTGCCTGGCGGGTAAACGTACTGTTCCATGGTATACTTTTGGTGTCTGCCCAGAGGTGGCAGTACGGTGCCTATGTGTTTTTTTACGTCTGCCTGGCGGGTAAATGTACTGTTCCATGGTATACTTTTGGTGTCTGCCCAGAAGTGGCAGTACGGTGCCTATGTGTTTTTTTGCGTCTGCCTGGAGGCTAAACGTACTGTTCCATGGTATACTTTTAGTGTCTTCCCAGAAGTGGCAGTACGGTGCCTATGTGTTTTTTTGCGTCTGCCTGGAGGGTAAACGTACTGTTCCATGGTATACTTTTGGTGTCTGCCCAGAAGTGTCAGTACGGTGCCTATGTGTTTTTTTGCATCTGCCTGGAGGGTAAACGTACTGTTCCATGGTATACTTTTGGTGTCTGCCCAGAAGTGGCAGTACGGTGCCTATGTGTTTTTTTGTGTCTGCCTGGCGGGTAAACGTACTGTTCCATGGTATACTTTTGGTGTCTGCCCAGAAGTGGCAGTACGGTGCCTATGTGTTTTTTTGCATCTGCCTGGAGGGTAAACGTACTGTTCCATGGTATACTTGTTCAGGAGAGGCAGTACGGTGCCTATGTGTTTTTTTGAATCTGCCTGGAGGGTAAACGTACTGTTCCATGGTATACTTTTGGTGTCTGCCCAGAAGTGGCAGTACGGTGCCTATGTGTTTTTTTGCGTCTGCCTGGGGGGTAAACGTACTGTTCCATGGTATACTTTTGGTGTCTGTTCAGGAGTGGCAGTATGGTGCCTATGTGTTTTTTTGCGTCTGCCTGGAGGGTAAACGTACTGTTCTATGGTATACTTTTGGTGTCTACCCAGAAGTGGCAGTACGGTGCCTATGTGTTTTTTTGCGTCTGCCTGGCAGGTAAACGTACTGTTCCATGGTATACTTTTGGTGTCTGCCCAGAAGTGGCAATACGATGCCTATGTGTTTTTTTGCGTCTGCCTGGAGGGTAAACGTACTGTTCCATGGTATACTTTTGGTGTCTGCTCAGAAGTGGCAGTACGGTGCCTATGTGTTTTTTTGCGTCTGTCTGGCGCGTAAATGTACTGTTCCATGGTATACTTTTGGTGTCTGCCCAGAAGTGGCAGTACGGTGCCTATGTGATTTTTTGTGTCTGCCTGGAGGGTAAACGTACTGTTCCATGGTATACTTTTGGTGTCTGCCCAGAAGTGGCAGTACGGTGCCTATGTGTTTTTTTGTGTCTGCCTGGAGGGTAAACGTACTGTTCCATAGTATACTTTTGGTGTCTGCCCAGAAGTGGCAGTACGGTGCCTATGTGTTTTTTTGCATCTGCCTGGAGGGTAAACGTACTGTTCCATGGTATACTTGTTCAGGAGTGGCAGTACGGTATGTTGCCTATGTGTTTTTTTGCATCTGCCTGGAGGGTAAACGTACTGTTCCATGGTATACTTTTGGTGTCTGCCCAGAAGTGGCAGTACGGTGCCTATGTGTTTTTTGCGTCTGCCTGGGGGGTAAACGTACTGTTCCATGGTATACTTTTGGTGTCTGCCCAGAAGTGGCAGTACGGTGCTTATGTGTTTTTTTGTGTCTGCCTGGAGGGTAAACGTACTGTTCCATGGTATACTTGTTCAGGAGTGGCAGTACGGTGCCTATGTGTTTTTTTGCATCTGCCTGGAGGGTAAACGTACTGTTCCATGGTATACTTTTGGTGTCTGCCCAGAAGTGGCAGTACAATGCCTATGTGTTTTTTTGCGTCTGCCTGGGGGGTAAACGTACTGTTCCATGGTATACTTTTGGTGTCTGCCCAGAAGTGGCAGTACGGTGCCTATGTGTTTTTTTGCGTCTGCCTGGGGGGTAAACGTACTGTTCCATGGTATACTTTTGGTGTCTGTTCAGGAGTGGCAGTACGGTGCCTATGTGTTTTTTTGCATCTGCCTGGAGGGTAAACGTACTGTTCCATGGTATACTTTTGGTGTCTACCCAGAAGTGGCAGTACGGTGCCTATGTGTTTTTTTGCGTCTGCCCAGCAGGTAAATGTACTGTTCCATGGTATACTTTTGGTGTCTGCCTAGAAGTGGCAGTACGGTGCCTATGTGTTTTTTTGCGTCTGCCTGGCGGGTAAACGTACTATTCCATGGTATACTTTTGGTGTCTGCCCAGAAGTGGCAGTACGGTGCCTATGTGTTTTTTTGCATCTGCCTGGAGGGTAAACGTACTGTTTCATGGTATACTTGTTCAGGAGTGGCAGTACGGTGCCTATGTGTTTTTTTGCATCTGCCTGGAGGGTAAACGTACTGTTCCATGGTATACTTTTGGTGTCTGTTCAGGAGTGGCAGTACGGTGCTTATGTGTTTTTTTGCGTCTGCCTGGAGGGTAAACGTACTGTTCCATGGTATACTTTTGGTGTCTACCCAGAAGTGGCAGTACGGTGCCTATGTGTTTTTTTGCGTCTGCCTGGCAGGTAAACATACTGTTCCATGGTATACTTTTGGTGTCTGCCCAGAAGTGGCAGTACGGTGCCTATGTGTTTTTTTGCGTCTGCCTGGAGGGTAAACGCACTGTTCCATGGTATACTTTTGTTGTCTGCCCAGAAGTGGCAATACGGTGCCTATGTGTTTTTTTGCGTCTGCCTGGAGGTTAAACGTACTGTTCCATGGTATACTTTTGGTGTCTGCCCAGAAGTGGCAGTACGGTGCCTATGTGTTTTTTTGTGTCTGCCTGGAGGGTAAATGTACTGTTCCATGGTATACTTGTTCAGGAGTGGCAGTACGGTGCCTATGTGTTTTTTTGCATCTGCCTGGAGGGTAAACGTACTGTTCCATGGTATACTTTTGGTGTCTGCCCAGAAGTGGCAGTACGGTGCCTATGTGTTTTTTTGCGTCTGCCTGGGGGGTAAACGTACTGTTCCATGGTATACTTTTGGTGTCTGTTCAGGAGTGGCAGTACGGTGCCTATGTGTTTTTTTGCGTCTGCCTGGAGGGTAAACTTACTGTTCCATGGTATACTTTTGGTGTCTACCCAGAAGTGGCTGTACAGTGCCTATGTGTTTTTTTGCGTCTGCCTGGCGGGTAAACGTACTGTTCCATGGTATACTTTTGGTGTCTGCCCAGAGGTGGCAGTACGGTGCCTATGTGTTTTTTTACGTCTGCCTGGCGGGTAAATGTACTGTTCCATGGTATACTTTTGGTGTCTGCCCAGAAGTGGCAGTACGGTGCCTATGTGTTTTTTTGCGTCTGCCTGGAGGCTAAACGTACTGTTCCATGGTATACTTTTGGTGTCTGCCCAGAAGTGGCAGTACGGTGCCTATGTGTTTTTTTGCGTCTGCCTGGAGGGTAAACGTACTGTTCCATGGTATACTTTTGGTGTCTGCCCAGAAGTGTCAGTACGGTGCCTATGTGTTTTTTTGCATCTGCCTGGAGGGTAAACATACTGTTCCATGGTATACTTTTGGTGTCTGCCCAGAAGTGGCAGTACGGTGCCTATGTGTTTTTTTGCATCTGCCTGGAGGGTAAACGTACTGTTCCATGGTATACTTGTTCAGGAGTGGCAGTACGGTGCCTGTGTTTTTTTGCATCTGCCTGGAGGGTAAACATACTGTTCCATGGTATACTTTTGGTGTCTGCCCAGAAGTGGCAGTACAGTGCCTATGTGTTTTTTTGCGTCTGCCTGGGGGGTAAACGTACTGTTCCATGGTATACTTTTGGTGTCTGTTCAGGAGTGGCAGTACGGTGCCTATGTGTTTTTTTGCGTCTGCCTGGAGGGTAAACGTACTGTTCCATGGTATACTTTTGGTGTCTACCCAGAAGTGGCAGTACAGTGCCTATGTGTTTTTTTGCGTCTGCCTGACGGGTAAACGTACTGTTCCATGGTATACTTTTGGTGTCTGCCCAGAGGTGGCAGTACGGTGCCTATGTGTTTTTTTACGTCTGCCTGGCGGGTAAATGTACTGTTCCATGGTATACTTTTGGTGTCTGCCCAGAAGTGGCAGTACGGTGCCTATGTGTTTTTTTGCGTCTGCCTGGAGGCTAAACGTACTGTTCCATGGTATACTTTTAGTGTCTGCCCAGAAGTGGCAGTACGGTGCCTATGTGTTTTTTTGCGTCTGCCTGGAGGGTAAACGTACTGTTCCATGGTATACTTTTGGTGTCTGCCCAGAAGTGTCAGTACGGTGCCTATGTGTTTTTTTGCATCTGCCTGGAGGGTAAACGTACTGTTCCATGGTATACTTTTGGTGTCTGCCCAGAAGTGGCAGTACGGTGCCTATGTGTTTTTTTGTGTCTGCCTGGCGGGTAAACGTACTGTTCCATGGTATACTTTTGGTGTCTGCCCAGAAGTGGCAGTACGGTGCCTATGTGTTTTTTTGCATCTGCCTGGAGGGTAAACGTACTGTTCCATGGTATACTTGTTCAGGAGAGGCAGTACGGTGCCTATGTGTTTTTTTGAATCTGCCTGGAGGGTAAACGTACTGTTCCATGGTATACTTTTGGTGTCTGCCCAGAAGTGGCAGTACGGTGCCTATGTGTTTTTTTGCGTCTGCCTGGGGGGTAAACGTACTGTTCCATGGTATACTTTTGGTGTCTGTTCAGGAGTGGCAGTATGGTGCCTATGTGTTTTTTTGCGTCTGCCTGGAGGGTAAACGTACTGTTCTATGGTATACTTTTGGTGTCTACCCAGAAGTGGCAGTACGGTGCCTATGTGTTTTTTTGCGTCTGCCTGGCAGGTAAACGTACTGTTCCATGGTATACTTTTGGTGTCTGCCCAGAAGTGGCAATACGATGCCTATGTGTTTTTTTGCGTCTGCCTGGAGGGTAAACGTACTGTTCCATGGTATACTTTTGGTGTCTGCCCAGAAGTGGCAGTACGGTGCCTATGTGTTTTTTTGTGTCTGCCTGGAGGGTAAACGTACTGTTCCATAGTATACTTTTGGTGTCTGCCCAGAAGTGGCAGTACGGTGCCTATGTGTTTTTTTGCATCTGCCTGGAGGGTAAACGTACTGTTCCATGGTATACTTGTTCAGGAGTGGCAGTACGGTATGTTGCCTATGTGTTTTTTTGCATCTGCCTGGAGGGTAAACGTACTGTTCCATGGTATACTTTTGGTGTCTGCCCAGAAGTGGCAGTACGGTGCCTATGTGTTTTTTGCGTCTGCCTGGGGGGTAAACATACTGTTCCATGGTATACTTTTGGTGTCTGCCCAGAAGTGGCAGTACGGTGCTTATGTGTTTTTTTGCGTCTGCCTGGGGGGTAAACGTACTGTTCCATGGTATACTTTTGGTGTCTGCCCAGAAGTGGCAGTACAATGCCTATGTGTTTTTTTGCGTCTGCCTGGGGGGTAAACGTACTGTTCCATGGTATACTTTTGGTGTCTGCCCAGAAGTGGCAGTACGGTGCCTATGTGTTTTTTTGCGTCTGCCTGGGGGGTAAACGTACTGTTCCATGGTATACTTTTGGTGTCTGTTCAGGAGTGGCAGTACGGTGCCTATGTGTTTTTTTGCGTCTGCCTGGAGGGTAAACGTACTGTTCCATGGTATACTTTTGGTGTCTACCCAGAAGTGGCAGTACGGTGCCTATGTGTTTTTTTGCGTCTGCCTGGCAGGTAAACATACTGTTCCATGGTATACTTTTGGTGTCTGCCTAGAAGTGGCAGTACGGTGCCTATGTGTTTTTTTGCGTCTGCCTAGCAGGTAAATGTACTGTTCCATGGTATACTTTTGGTGTCTGCCTAGAAGTGGCAGTACGGTGCCTATGTGTTTTTTTGCGTCTGCCTGGCGGGTAAACGTACTATTCCATGGTATACTTTTGGTGTCTGCCCAGAAGTGGCAGTACGGTGCCTATGTGTTTTTTTGCATCTGCCTGGAGGGTAAACGTACTGTTTCATGGTATACTTGTTCAGGAGTGGCAGTACGGTGCCTATGTGTTTTTTTGCATCTGCCTGGAGGGTAAACGTACTGTTCCATGGTATACTTTTGGTGTCTGTTCAGGAGTGGCAGTACGGTGCCTATGTGTTTTTTTGCGTCTGCCTGGAGGGTAAACGTACTGTTCCATGGTATACTTTTGGTGTCTACCAAGAAGTGGCAGTACAGTGCCTATGTGTTTTTTTGCGTCTGCCTGGAGGGTAAACGTACTGTTCCATGGTATACTTTTGGTGTCTGTTCAGGAGTGGCAGTACGGTGCCTATGTGTTTTTTTGCGTCTGCCTGGAGGGTAAACGTACTGTTCCATGGTATACTTTTGGTGTCTGCCCAGAAGTGGCAGTACGGTGCCTATGTGTTTTTTTGCGTCTGCCTGGAGGGTAAACGTACTGTTCCATGGTATACTTTTGGTGTCTGTTCAGGAGTGGCAGTACGGTGCCTATGTGTTTTTTTGCGTCTGCCTGGAGGGTAAACGTACTGTTCCATGGTATACTTTTGTTGTCTGCCCAGAAGTGGCAATACGGTGCCTATGTGTTTTTTTGCGTCTGCCTGGAGGTTAAACGTACTGTTCCATGGTATACTTTTGGTGTCTGCCCAGAAGTGGCAGTACGGTGCCTATGTGTTTTTTTGCATCTGCCTGGAGGGTAAACGTACTGTTTCATGGTATGCTTGTTCAGGAGTGACAGTACGGTGCCTATGTGTTTTTTTGCATCTGCCTGGAGGGTAAACGTACTGTTCCATGGTATACTTTTGGTGTCTGCCCAGAAGTGGCAGTACGGTGCCTACGTGTTTTTTTGCGTCTGCCTGGGGGGTAAACGTACTGTTCCATGGTATACTTTTGGTGTCTGCCCAGAAGTGGCAGTACGGTGCCTATGTGTTTTTTTGTGTCTGCCTGGAGGGTAAACGTACTGTTTCATGGTATGCTTGTTCAGGAGTGACAGTACGGTGCCTATGTGTTTTTTTGCATCTGCCTGGAGGGTAAACGTACTGTTCCATGGTATACTTTTGGTGTCTGCCCAGAAGTGGCAGTACGGTGCCTACGTGTTTTTTTGCGTCTGCCTGGGGGGTAAACGTACTGTTCCATGGTATACTTTTGGTGTCTGTTCAGGAGTGGCAGTACGGTGCCTATGTGTTTTTTTGCGTCTGCCTGGAGGGTAAACGTACTGTTCCATGGTATACTTTTGGTGTCTGCCCAGAAGTGGCAGTACGGTGCCTATGTGTTTTTTTGCGTCTGCCTGGAGGGTAAACGTACTGTTCCATGGTATACTTTTGTTGTCTGCCCAGAAGTGGCAATACGGTGCCTATGTGTTTTTTTGCGTCTGCCTGGAGGTTAAACGTACTGTTCCATGGTATACTTTTGGTGTCTGCCCAGAAGTGGCAGTACGGTGCCTATGTGTTTTTTTGCATCTGCCTGGAGGGTAAACGTACTGTTTCATGGTATGCTTGTTCAGGAGTGACAGTACGGTGCCTATGTGTTTTTTTGCATCTGCCTGGAGGGTAAACGTACTGTTCCATGGTATACTTTTGGTGTCTGCCCAGAAGTGGCAGTACGGTGCCTACGTGTTTTTTTGCGTCTGCCTGGGGGGTAAACGTACTGTTCCATGGTATACTTTTGGTGTCTGCCCAGAAGTGGCAGTACGGTGCCTATGTGTTTTTTTGTGTCTGCCTGGAGGGTAAACGTACTGTTCCATGGTATACTTTTGGTGTCTACCCAGAAGTGGCAGTATGGTGCCTATGTGTTTTTTTGCGTCTGCCTGGCAGGTAAACATACTGTTCCATGGTATACTTTTGGTGTCTGCCTAGAAGTGGCAGTACGGTGCCTATGTGTTTTTTTGCGTCTGCCTAGCAGGTAAATGTACTGTTCCATGGTATACTTTTGGTGTCTGCCTAGAAGTGGCAGTACGGTGCCTATGTGTTTTTTTGCGTCTGCCTGGCGGGTAAACGTACTGTTCCATGGTATACTTTTGGTGTCTACCCAGAAGTGGCAGTACGGTGCCTATGTGTTTTTTTGCGTCTGCCTGGCAGGTAAACATACTGTTCCATGGTATACTTTTGGTGTCTGCCTAGAAGTGGCAGTACGGTGCCTATGTGTTTTTTTGCGTCTGCCTAGCAGGTAAATGTACTGTTCCATGGTATACTTTTGGTGTCTGCCCAGAAGTGGCAGTACGGTGCCTATGTGTTTTTTGCATCTGCCTGGAGGGTAAACGTACTGTTTCATGGTATACTTGTTCAGGAGTGGCAGTACGGTGCCTATGTGTTTTTTTGCATCTGCCTGGAGGGTAAACGTACTGTTCCATGGTATACTTTTGGTGTCTGTTCAGGAGTGGCAGTACGGTGCCTATGTGTTTTTTTGCGTCTGCCTGGAGGGTAAACGTACTGTTCCATGGTATACTTTTGGTGTCTACGGTGCCTATGTGTTTTTTTGCGTCTGCCTGGCAGGTAAACATACTGTTCCATGGTATACTTTTGGTGTCTGCCCAGAAGTGGCAGTACGGTGCCTATGTGTTTTTTTGCGTCTGCCTGGAGGGTAAACGTACTGTTCCATGGTATACTTTTGTTGTCTGCCCAGAAGTGGCAATACGGTGCCTATGTGTTTTTTTGCGTCTGCCTGGAGGTTAAACGTACTGTTCCATGGTATACTTTTGGTGTTTGCCCAGAAGTGGCAGTACGGTGCCTATGTGTTTTTTTGCATCTGCCTGGAGGGTAAACGTACTGTTTCATGGTATACTTGTTCAGGAGTGGCAGTACGGTGCCTATGTGTTTTTTTGCATCTGCCTGGAGGGTAAACGTACTGTTCCATGGTATACTTTTGGTGTCTGTTCAGGAGTGGCAGTACGGTGCCTATGTGTTTTTTTGCGTCTGCCTGGAGGGTAAACGTACTGTTCCATGGTATACTTTTGGTGTCTACCCAGAAGTGGCAGTACGGTGCCTATGTGTTTTTTTGCGTCTGCCTGGCAGGTAAACATACTGTTCCATGGTATACTTTTGGTGTCTGCCCAGAAGTGGCAGTACGGTGCCTATGTGTTTTTTTGCGTCTGCCTGGAGGGTAAACGTACTGTTCCATGGTATACTTTTGTTGTCTGCCCAGAAGTGGCAATACGGTGCCTATGTGTTTTTTTGCGTCTGCCTGGAGGTTAAACGTACTGTTCCATGGTATACTTTTGGTGTCTGCCCAGAAGTGGCAGTACGGTGCCTATGTGTTTTTTTGCATCTGCCTGGAGGGTAAACGTACTGTTTCATGGTATACTTGTTCAGGAGTGGCAGTACGGTGCCTATGTGTTTTTTTGCATCTGCCTGGAGGGTAAACGTACTGTTCCATGGTATACTTTTGGTGTCTGCCCAGAAGTGGCAGTACAGTGCCTATGTGTTTTTTTGCGTCTGCCTGGGGGGTAAACGTACTGTTCCATGGTATACTTTTGGTGTCTGTTCAGGAGTGGCAGTACGGTGCCTATGTGTTTTTTTGCGTCTGCCTGGAGGGTAAACTTACTGTTCCATGGTATACTTTTGGTGTCTACCCAGAAGTGGCTGTACAGTGCCTATGTGTTTTTTTGCGTCTGCCTGGCGGGTAAACGTACTGTTCCATGGTATACTTTTGGTGTCTGCCCAGAGGTGGCAGTACGGTGCCTATGTGTTTTTTTACGTCTGCCTGGCGGGTAAATGTACTGTTCCATGGTATACTTTTGGTGTCTGCCCAGAAGTGGCAGTACGGTGCCTATGTGTTTTTTTGCGTCTGCCTGGAGGCTAAACGTACTGTTCCATGGTATACTTTTAGTGTCTTCCCAGAAGTGGCAGTACGGTGCCTATGTGTTTTTTTGCGTCTGCCTGGAGGGTAAACGTACTGTTCCATGGTATACTTTTGGTGTCTGCCCAGAAGTGTCAGTACGGTGCCTATGTGTTTTTTTGCATCTGCCTGGAGGGTAAACGTACTGTTCCATGGTATACTTTTGGTGTCTGCCCAGAAGTGGCAGTACGGTGCCTATGTGTTTTTTTGTGTCTGCCTGGCGGGTAAACGTACTGTTCCATGGTATACTTTTGGTGTCTGCCCAGAAGTGGCAGTACGGTGCCTATGTGTGTTTTTGCATCTGCCTTGAGGGTAAACGTACTGTTCCATGGTATACTTTTTCCGGAGAGGCAGTACGGTGCCTATGTGTTTTTTTGAATCTGCCTGGAGGGTAAACGTACTGTTCCATGGTATACTTTTGGTGTCTGCCCAGAAGTGGCAGTACGGTGCCTATGTGTTTTTTTGCGTCTGCCTGGGGGGTAAACGTACTGTTCCATGGTATACTTTTGGTGTCTGTTCAGGAGTGGCAGTATGGTGCCTATGTGTTTTTTTGCGTCTGCCTGGAGGGTAAACGTACTGTTCTATGGTATACTTTTGGTGTCTACCCAGAAGTGGCAGTACGGTGCCTATGTGTTTTTTTGCGTCTGCCTGGCAGGTAAACGTACTGTTCCATGGTATACTTTTGGTGTCTGCCCAGAAGTGGCAATACGATGCCTATGTGTTTTTTTGCGTCTGCCTGGAGGGTAAACGTACTGTTCCATGGTATACTTTTGGTGTCTGCCCAGAAGTGGCAGTACGGTGCCTATGTGTTTTTTTGCGTCTGCCTGGCGCGTAAATGTACTGTTCCATGGTATACTTTTGGTGTCTGCCCAGAAGTGGCAGTACGGTGCCTATGTGTTTTTTTGCATCTGCCTGGAGGGTAAACGTACTGTTCCATGGTATACTTGTTCAGAAGTGTCAGTACAGTGCCTATGTGTTTTTTTGCGTCTGCCTGGCGGGTAAACGTACTGTTCCATGGTATACTTTTGGTGTCTGCCCAGAGGTGGCAGTACGGTGCCTATGTGTTTTTTTACGTCTGCCTGGCGGGTAAATGTACTGTTCCATGGTATACTTTTGGTGTCTGCCCAGAAGTGGCAGTACGGTGCCTATGTGTTTTTTTGCGTCTGCCTGGAGGCTAAACGTACTGTTCCATGGTATACTTTTGGTGTCTGCCCAGAAGTGGCAGTACGGTGCCTATGTGTTTTTTTGCGTCTGCCTGGAGGGTAAACGTACTGTTCCATGGTATACTTTTGGTGTCTGCCCAGAAGTGTCAGTACGGTGCCTATGTGTTTTTTTGCATCTGCCTGGAGGGTAAATGTACTGTTCCATGGTATACTTTTGGTGTCTGCCCAGAAGTGGCAGTACGGTGCCTATGTGTTTTTTTGCATCTGCCTGGAGGGTAAACGTACTGTTTCATGGTATACTTGTTCAGGAGTGGCAGTACGGTGCCTATGTGTTTTTTTGCATCTGCCTGGAGGGTAAACGTACTGTTCCATGGTATACTTTTGGTGTCTGCCCAGAAGTGGCAGTATGGTGCCTACGTGTTTTTTTGCGTCTGCCTGGAGGGTAAATGTACTGTTCCATGGTATACTTGTTCAGGAGTGGCAGTACGGTGCCTATGTGTTTTTTTGCATCTGCCTGGAGGGTAAACGTACTGTTCCATGGTATACTTTTGGTGTCTGTTCAGGAGTGGCAGTACGGTGCCTATGTGTTTTTTTGCGTCTGCCTGGAGGGTAAACGTACTGTTCCATGGTATACTTTTGGTGTCTACCCAGAAGTGGCAGTACGGTGCCTATGTGTTTTTTTGCGTCTGCCTGGCAGGTCAACATACTGTTCCATGGTATACTTTTGGTGTCTGCCTAGAAGTGGCAGTACGGTGCCTATGTGTTTTTTTGCGTCTGCCTAGCAGGTAAATGTACTGTTCCATGGTATACTTTTGGTGTCTGCCTAGAAGTGGCAGTACGGTGCCTATGTGTTTTTTTGCGTCTGCCTGGCGGGTAAACGTACTATTCCATGGTATACTTTTGGTGTCTGCCCAGAAGTGGCAGTACGGTGCCTATGTGTTTTTTTGCATCTGCCTGGAGGGTAAACGTACTGTTTCATGGTATACTTGTTCAGGAGTGGCAGTACGGTGCCTATGTGTTTTTTTGCATCTGCCTGGAGGGTAAACGTACTGTTCCATGGTATACTTTTGGTGTCTGTTCAGGAGTGGCAGTACGGTGCCTATGTGTTTTTTTGCGTCTGCCTGGAGGGTAAACGTACTGTTCCATGGTATACTTTTGGTGTCTACCAAGAAGTGGCAGTACGGTGCCTATGTGTTTTTTTGCGTCTGCCTGGCAGGTAAACATACTGTTCCATGGTATACTTTTGGTGTCTGCCCAGAAGTGGCAGTACGGTGCCTATGTGTTTTTTTGCGTCTGCCTGGAGGGTAAACGTACTGTTCCATGGTATACTTTTGTTGTCTGCCCAGAAGTGGCAATACGGTGCCTATGTGTTTTTTTGCGTCTGCCTGGAGGTTAAACGTACTGTTCCATGGTATACTTTTGGTGTCTGCCCAGAAGTGGCAGTACGGTGCCTATGTGTTTTTTTGCATCTGCCTGGAGGGTAAACGTACTGTTTCATGGTATGCTTGTTCAGGAGTGACAGTACGGTGCCTATGTGTTTTTTTGCATCTGCCTGGAGGGTAAACGTACTGTTCCATGGTATACTTTTGGTGTCTGCCCAGAAGTGGCAGTACGGTGCCTACGTGTTTTTTTGCGTCTGCCTGGGGGGTAAACGTACTGTTCCATGGTATACTTTTGGTGTCTGCCCAGAAGTGGCAGTACGGTGCCTATGTGTTTTTTTGTGTCTGCCTGGAGGGTAAACGTACTGTTCCATGGTATACTTTTGGTGTCTACCCAGAAGTGGCAGTATGGTGCCTATGTGTTTTTTTGCGTCTGCCTGGCAGGTAAACATACTGTTCCATGGTATACTTTTGGTGTCTGCCTAGAAGTGGCAGTACGGTGCCTATGTGTTTTTTTGCGTCTGCCTAGCAGGTAAATGTACTGTTCCATGGTATACTTTTGGTGTCTGCCTAGAAGTGGCAGTACGGTGCCTATGTGTTTTTTTGCGTCTGCCTGGCGGGTAAACGTACTGTTCCATGGTATACTTTTGGTGTCTACCCAGAAGTGGCAGTACGGTGCCTATGTGTTTTTTTGCGTCTGCCTGGCAGGTAAACATACTGTTCCATGGTATACTTTTGGTGTCTGCCTAGAAGTGGCAGTACGGTGCCTATGTGTTTTTTTGCGTCTGCCTAGCAGGTAAATGTACTGTTCCATGGTATACTTTTGGTGTCTGCCCAGAAGTGGCAGTACGGTGCCTATGTGTTTTTTGCATCTGCCTGGAGGGTAAACGTACTGTTTCATGGTATACTTGTTCAGGAGTGGCAGTACGGTGCCTATGTGTTTTTTTGCATCTGCCTGGAGGGTAAACGTACTGTTCCATGGTATACTTTTGGTGTCTGTTCAGGAGTGGCAGTACGGTGCCTATGTGTTTTTTTGCGTCTGCCTGGAGGGTAAACGTACTGTTCCATGGTATACTTTTGGTGTCTACGGTGCCTATGTGTTTTTTTGCGTCTGCCTGGCAGGTAAACATACTGTTCCATGGTATACTTTTGGTGTCTGCCCAGAAGTGGCAGTACGGTGCCTATGTGTTTTTTTGCGTCTGCCTGGAGGGTAAACGTACTGTTCCATGGTATACTTTTGTTGTCTGCCCAGAAGTGGCAATACGGTGCCTATGTGTTTTTTTGCGTCTGCCTGGAGGTTAAACGTACTGTTCCATGGTATACTTTTGGTGTTTGCCCAGAAGTGGCAGTACGGTGCCTATGTGTTTTTTTGCATCTGCCTGGAGGGTAAACGTACTGTTTCATGGTATACTTGTTCAGGAGTGGCAGTACGGTGCCTATGTGTTTTTTTGCATCTGCCTGGAGGGTAAACGTACTGTTCCATGGTATACTTTTGGTGTCTGTTCAGGAGTGGCAGTACGGTGCCTATGTGTTTTTTTGCGTCTGCCTGGAGGGTAAACGCTCTGTTCCATGGTATACTTTTGGTGTCTACCCAGAAGTGGCAGTACGGTGCCTATGTGTTTTTTTGCGTCTGCCTGGCAGGTAAACATACTGTTCCATGGTATACTTTTGGTGTCTGCCCAGAAGTGGCAGTACGGTGCCTATGTGTTTTTTTGCGTCTGCCTGGAGGGTAAACGTACTGTTCCATGGTATACTTTTGTTGTCTGCCCAGAAGTGGCAATACGGTGCCTATGTGTTTTTTTGCGTCTGCCTGGAGGTTAAACGTACTGTTCCATGGTATACTTTTGGTGTCTGCCCAGAAGTGGCAGTACGGTGCCTATGTGTTTTTTTGCATCTGCCTGGAGGGTAAACGTACTGTTTCATGGTATACTTGTTCAGGAGTGGCAGTACGGTGCCTATGTGTTTTTTTGCATCTGCCTGGCGGGTAAACGTACTGTTCCATGGTATACTTTTGGTGTCTGCCCAGAAGTGGCAGTACAGTGCCTATGTGTTTTTTTGCGTCTGCCTGGGGGGTAAACGTACTGTTCCATGGTATACTTTTGGTGTCTGTTCAGGAGTGGCAGTACGGTGCCTATGTGTTTTTTTGCGTCTGCCTGGAGGGTAAACTTACTGTTCCATGGTATACTTTTGGTGTCTACCCAGAAGTGGCTGTACAGTGCCTATGTGTTTTTTTGCGTCTGCCTGGCGGGTAAACGTACTGTTCCATGGTATACTTTTGGTGTCTGCCCAGAGGTGGCAGTACGGTGCCTATGTGTTTTTTTACGTCTGCCTGGCGGGTAAATGTACTGTTCCATGGTATACTTTTGGTGTCTGCCCAGAAGTGGCAGTACGGTGCCTATGTGTTTTTTTGCGTCTGCCTGGAGGCTAAACGTACTGTTCCATGGTATACTTTTAGTGTCTTCCCAGAAGTGGCAGTACGGTGCCTATGTGTTTTTTTGCGTCTGCCTGGAGGGTAAACGTACTGTTCCATGGTATACTTTTGGTGTCTGCCCAGAAGTGTCAGTACGGTGCCTATGTGTTTTTTTGCATCTGCCTGGAGGGTAAACGTACTGTTCCATGGTATACTTTTGGTGTCTGCCCAGAAGTGGCAGTACGGTGCCTATGTGTTTTTTTGTGTCTGCCTGGCGGGTAAACGTACTGTTCCATGGTATACTTTTGGTGTCTGCCCAGAAGTGGCAGTACGGTGCCTATGTGTGTTTTTGCATCTGCCTGGAGGGTAAACGTACTGTTCCATGGTATACTTGTTCAGGAGAGGCAGTACGGTGCCTATGTGTTTTTTTGAATCTGCCTGGAGGGTAAACGTACTGTTCCATGGTATACTTTTGGTGTCTGCCCAGAAGTGGCAGTACGGTGCCTATGTGTTTTTTTGCGTCTGCCTGGGGGGTAAACGTACTGTTCCATGGTATACTTTTGGTGTCTGTTCAGGAGTGGCAGTATGGTGCCTATGTGTTTTTTTGCGTCTGCCTGGAGGGTAAACGTACTGTTCTATGGTATACTTTTGGTGTCTACCCAGAAGTGGCAGTACGGTGCCTATGTGTTTTTTTGCGTCTGCCTGGCAGGTAAACGTACTGTTCCATGGTATACTTTTGGTGTCTGCCCAGAAGTGGCAATACGATGCCTATGTGTTTTTTTGCGTCTGCCTGGAGGGTAAACGTACTGTTCCATGGTATACTTTTGGTGTCTGCCCAGAAGTGGCAGTACGGTGCCTATGTGTTTTTTTGCGTCTGCCTGGCGCGTAAATGTACTGTTCCATGGTATACTTTTGGTGTCTGCCCAGAAGTGGCAGTACGGTGCCTATGTGTTTTTTTGCATCTGCCTGGAGGGTAAACGTACTGTTCCATGGTATACTTGTTCAGAAGTGTCAGTACAGTGCCTATGTGTTTTTTTGCGTCTGCCTGGCGGGTAAACGTACTGTTCCATGGTATACTTTTGGTGTCTGCCCAGAGGTGGCAGTACGGTGCCTATGTGTTTTTTTACGTCTGCCTGGCGGGTAAATGTACTGTTCCATGGTATACTTTTGGTGTCTGCCCAGAAGTGGCAGTACGGTGCCTATGTGTTTTTTTGCGTCTGCCTGGAGGCTAAACGTACTGTTCCATGGTATACTTTTGGTGTCTGCCCAGAAGTGGCAGTACGGTGCCTATGTGTTTTTTTGCGTCTGCCTGGAGGGTAAACGTACTGTTCCATGGTATACTTTTGGTGTCTGCCCAGAAGTGTCAGTACGGTGCCTATGTGTTTTTTTGCATCTGCCTGGAGGGTAAATGTACTGTTCCATGGTATACTTTTGGTGTCTGCCCAGAAGTGGCAGTACGGTGCCTATGTGTTTTTTTGCATCTGCCTGGAGGGTAAACGTACTGTTTCATGGTATACTTGTTCAGGAGTGGCAGTACGGTGCCTATGTGTTTTTTTGCATCTGCCTGGAGGGTAAACGTACTGTTCCATGGTATACTTTTGGTGTCTGCCCAGAAGTGGCAGTACGGTGCCTACGTGTTTTTTTGCGTCTGCCTGGGGGGTAAACGTACTGTTCCATGGTATACTTTTGGTGTCTGCCCAGAAGTGGCAGTACGGTGCCTATGTGTTTTTTTGTGTCTGCCTGGAGGGTAAACGTACTGGTCCATGGTATACTTGTTCAGGAGTGGCAGTACGGTGCCTATGTGTTTTTTTGCATCTGCCTGGAGGGTAAACGTACTGTTCCATGGTATACTTTTGGTGTCTGCCCAGAAGTGGCAGTACAATGCCTATGTGTTTTTTTGCGTCTGCCTGGGGGGTAAACGTACTGTTCCATGGTATACTTTTGGTGTCTGTTCAGGAGTGGCAGTACGGTGCCTTTGTGTTTTTTTGCGTATGCCTGGAGGGTAAACGTACTGTTCCATGGTATACTTGTTCAGGAGTGGCAGTACGGTGCCTATGTGTTTTTTTGCATCTGCCTGGAGGGTAAACGTACTGTTCCATGGTATACTTTTGGTGTCTGCCCATAAGTGGCAGTACGGTACCTATGTGTTTTTTTGCGTCTGCCTGGGGGGTAAACGTACTGTTCCATGGTATACTTTTGGTGTCTGCCCAGAAGTGGCAGTACGGTGCCTATGTGTTTTTTTGTGTCTGCCTGGAGGGTAAATGTACTGTTCCATGGTATACTTGTTCAGGAGTGGCAGTACGGTGCCTATGTGTTTTTTTGCATCTGCCTGGAGGGTAAACGTACTGTTCCATGGTATACTTTTGGTGTCTGCCCAGAAGTGGCAGTACAGTGCCTATGTGTTTTTTTGCGTCTGCCTGGGGGGTAAACGTACTGTTCCATGGTATACTTTTGGTGTCTGTTCAGGAGTGGCAGTACGGTGCCTATGTGTTTTTTTGCGTCTGCCTGGAGGGTAAACTTACTGTTCCATGGTATACTTTTGGTGTCTACCCAGAAGTGGCTGTACAGTGCCTATGTGTTTTTTTGCGTCTGCCTGGCGGGTAAACGTACTGTTCCATGGTATACTTTTGGTGTCTGCCCAGAGGTGGCAGTACGGTGCCTATGTGTTTTTTTGCGTCTGCCTGGAGGTTAAACGTACTGTTCCATGGTATATTTTTGGTGTCTGCCCAGAAGTGGCAATACGGTGCCTATGTGTTTTTTTGCGTCTGCCTGGAGGTTAAACGTACTGTTCCATGGTATACTTTTGGTGTCTGCCCAGAAGTGGCAGTACGGTGCCTATGTGTTTTTTTGCATCTGCCTGGAGGGTAAACGTACTGTTTCATGGTATACTTGTTCAGGAGTGGCAGTACGGTGCCTATGTGTTTTTTTGCATCTGCCTGGAGGGTAAACGTACTGTTCCATGGTATACTTTTGGTGTCTGCCCAGAAGTGGCAGTACGGTGCCTACGTGTTTTTTTGCGTCTGCCTGGGGGGTAAACGTACTGTTCCATGGTATACTTTTGGTGTCTGCCCAGAAGTGGCAGTACGGTGCCTATGTGTTTTTTTGTGTCTGCCTGGAGGGTAAACGTACTGGTCCATGGTATACTTGTTCAGGAGTGGCAGTACGGTGCCTATGTGTTTTTTTGCATCTGCCTGGAGGGTAAACGTACTGTTCCATGGTATACTTTTGGTGTCTGCCCAGAAGTGGCAGTACAATGCCTATGTGTTTTTTTGCGTCTGCCTGGGGGGTAAACGTACTGTTCCATGGTATACTTTTGGTGTCTGTTCAGGAGTGGCAGTACGGTGCCTTTGTGTTTTTTTGCGTATGCCTGGAGGGTAAACGTACTGTTCCATGGTATACTTGTTCAGGAGTGGCAGTACGGTGCCTATGTGTTTTTTTGCATCTGCCTGGAGGGTAAACGTACTGTTCCATGGTATACTTTTGGTGTCTGCCCACAAGTGGCAGTACGGTACCTATGTGTTTTTTTGCGTCTGCCTGGGGGGTAAACGTACTGTTCCATGGTATACTTTTGGTGTCTGCCCAGAAGTGGCAGTACGGTGCCTATGTGTTTTTTTGTGTCTGCCTGGAGGGTAAATGTCCTGTTCCATGGTATACTTGTTCAGGAGTGGCAGTACGGTGCCTATGTGTTTTTTTGCATCTGCCTGGAGGGTAAACGTACTGTTCCATGGTATACTTTTGGTGTCTGCCCAGAAGTGGCAGTACAGTGCCTATGTGTTTTTTTGCGTCTGCCTGGGGGGTAAACGTACTGTTCCATGGTATACTTTTGGTGTCTGTTCAGGAGTGGCAGTACGGTGCCTATGTGTTTTTTTGCGTCTGCCTGGAGGGTAAACTTACTGTTCCATGGTATACTTTTGGTGTCTACCCAGAAGTGGCTGTATAGTGCCTATGTGTTTTTTTGCGTCTGCCTGGCGGGTAAACGTACTGTTCCATGGTATACTTTTGGTGTCTGCCCAGAGGTGGCAGTACGGTGCCTATGTGTTTTTTTACGTCTGCCTGGCGGGTAAATGTACTGTTCCATGGTATACTTTTGGTGTCTGCCCAGAAGTGGCAGTACGGTGCCTATGTGTTTTTTTGCGTCTGCCTGGAGGCTAAACGTACTGTTCCATGGTATACTTTTAGTGTCTTCCCAGAAGTGGCAGTACGGTGCCTATGTGTTTTTTTGCGTCTGCCTGGAGGGTAAACGTACTGTTCCATGGTATACTTTTGGTGTCTGCCCAGAAGTGTCAGTACGGTGCCTATGTGTTTTTTTGCATCTGCCTGGAGGGTAAACGTACTGTTCCATGGTATACTTTTGGTGTCTGCCCAGAAGTGGCAGTACGGTGCCTATGTGTTTTTTTGTGTCTGCCTGGCGGGTAAACGTACTGTTCCATGGTATACTTTTGGTGTCTGCCCAGAAGTGGCAGTACGGTGCCTATGTGTTTTTTTGCATCTGCCTGGAGGGTAAACGTACTGTTCCATGGTATACTTGTTCAGGAGAGGCAGTACGGTGCCTATGTGTTTTTTTGAATCTGCCTGGAGGGTAAACGTACTGTTCCATGGTATACTTTTGGTGTCTGCCCAGAAGTGGCAGTACGGTGCCTATGTGTTTTTTTGTGTCTGCCTGGCGGGTAAACGTACTGTTCCATGGTATACTTTTGGTGTCTGCCCAGAAGTGGCAGTACGGTGCCTATGTGTTTTTTTGCATCTGCCTGGAGGGTAAACGTACTGTTCCATGGTATACTTGTTCAGGAGAGGCAGTACGGTGCCTATGTGTTTTTTTGAATCTGCCTGGAGGGTAAACGTACTGTTCCATGGTATACTTTTGGTGTCTGCCCAGAAGTGGCAGTACGGTGCCTATGTGTTTTTTTGCGTCTGCCTGGGGGGTAAACGTACTGTTCCATGGTATACTTTTGGTGTCTGTTCAGGAGTGGCAGTATGGTGCCTATGTGTTTTTTTGCGTCTGCCTGGAGGGTAAACGTACTGTTCTATGGTATACTTTTGGTGTCTACCCAGAAGTGGCAGTACGGTGCCTATGTGTTTTTTTGCGTCTGCCTGGCAGGTAAACGTACTGTTCCATGGTATACTTTTGGTGTCTGCCCAGAAGTGGCAATACGATGCCTATGTGTTTTTTTGCGTCTGCCTGGAGGGTAAATGTACTGTTCCATGGTATACTTTTGGTGTCTGCTCAGAAGTGGCAGTACGGTGCCTATGTGTTTTTTTGCGTCTGTCTGGCGCGTAAATGTACTGTTCCATGGTATACTTTTGGTGTCTGCCCAGAAGTGGCAGTACGGTGCCTATGTGATTTTTTGTGTCTGCCTGGAGGGTAAACGTACTGTTCCATGGTATACTTTTGGTGTCTGCCCAGAAGTGGCAGTACGGTGCCTATGTGTTTTTTGCGTCTGCCTGGGGGGTAAACGTACTGTTCCATGGTATACTTTTGGTGTCTGCCCAGAAGTGGCAGTACGGTGCTTATGTGTTTTTTTGTGTCTGCCTGGAGGGTAAACGTACTGTTCCATGGTATACTTGTTCAGGAGTGGCAGTACGGTGCCTATGTGTTTTTTTGCATCTGCCTGGAGGGTAAACGTACTGTTCCATGGTATACTTTTGGTGTCTGCCCAGAAGTGGCAGTACAATGCCTATGTGTTTTTTTGCGTCTGCCTGGGGGGTAAACGTACTGTTCCATGGTATACTTTTGGTGTCTGCCCAGAAGTGGCAGTACGGTGCCTATGTGTTTTTTTGCGTCTGCCTGGGGGGTAAACGTACTGTTCCATGGTATACTTTTGGTGTCTGTTCAGGAGTGGCAGTACGGTGCCTATGTGTTTTTTTGCATCTGCCTGGAGGGTAAACGTACTGTTCCATGGTATACTTTTGGTGTCTACCCAGAAGTGGCAGTACGGTGCCTATGTGTTTTTTTGCGTCTGCCTGGCAGGTAAACATACTGTTCCATGGTATACTTTTGGTGTCTGCCTAGAAGTGGCAGTACGGTGCCTATGTGTTTTTTTGCGTCTGCCCAGCAGGTAAATGTACTGTTCCATGGTATACTTTTGGTGTCTGCCTAGAAGTGGCAGTACGGTGCCTATGTGTTTTTTTGCGTCTGCCTGGCGGGTAAACGTACTATTCCATGGTATACTTTTGGTGTCTGCCCAGAAGTGGCAGTACGGTGCCTATGTGTTTTTTTGCATCTGCCTGGAGGGTAAACGTACTGTTTCATGGTATACTTGTTCAGGAGTGGCAGTACGGTGCCTATGTGTTTTTTTGCATCTGCCTGGAGGGTAAACGTACTGTTCCATGGTATACTTTTGGTGTCTGTTCAGGAGTGGCAGTACGGTGCTTATGTGTTTTTTTGCATCTGCCTGGAGGGTAAACGTACTGTTCCATGGTATACTTTTGGTGTCTACCCAGAAGTGGCAGTACGGTGCCTATGTGTTTTTTTGCGTCTGCCTGGCAGGTAAACATACTGTTCCATGGTATACTTTTGGTGTCTGCCCAGAAGTGGCAGTACGGTGCCTATGTGTTTTTTTGCGTCTGCCTGGAGGGTAAACGCACTGTTCCATGGTATACTTTTGTTGTCTGCCCAGAAGTGGCAGTACGGTGCCTATGTGTTTTTTTGTGTCTGCCTGGAGGGTAAATGTACTGTTCCATGGTATACTTGTTGAGGAGTGGCAGTACGGTGCCTATGTGTTTTTTTGCATCTGCCTGGAGGGTAAACGTACTGTTCCATGGTATACTTTTGGTGTCTGCCCAGAAGTGGCAGTACGGTGCCTATGTGTTTTTTTGCGTCTGCCTGGGGGGTAAACGTACTGTTCCATGGTATACTTTTGGTGTCTGTTCAGGAGTGGCAGTACGGTGCCTATGTGTTTTTTTGCGTCTGCCTGGAGGGTAAACTTACTGTTCCATGGTATACTTTTGGTGTCTACCCAGAAGTGGCTGTACAGTGCCTATGTGTTTTTTTGCGTCTGCCTGGCGGGTAAACGTACTGTTCCATGGTATACTTTTGGTGTCTGCCCAGAGGTGGCAGTACGGTGCCTATGTGTTTTTTTACGTCTGCCTGGCGGGTAAATGTACTGTTCCATGGTATACTTTTGGTGTCTGCCCAGAAGTGGCAGTACGGTGCCTATGTGTTTTTTTGCGTCTGCCTGGAGGCTAAACGTACTGTTCCATGGTATACTTTTGGTGTCTGCCCAGAAGTGGCAGTACGGTGCCTATGTGTTTTTTTGCGTCTGCCTGGAGGGTAAACGTACTGTTCCATGGTATACTTTTGGTGTCTGCCCAGAAGTGTCAGTACGGTGCCTATGTGTTTTTTTGCATCTGCCTGGAGGGTAAACATACTGTTCCATGGTATACTTTTGGTGTCTGCCCAGAAGTGGCAGTACGGTGCCTATGTGTTTTTTTGCATCTGCCTGGAGGGTAAACGTACTGTTCCATGGTATACTTGTTCAGGAGTGGCAGTACGGTGCCTGTGTTTTTTTGCATCTGCCTGGAGGGTAAACATACTGTTCCATGGTATACTTTTGGTGTCTGCCCAGAAGTGGCAGTACAGTGCCTATGTGTTTTTTTGCGTCTGCCTGGGGGGTAAACGTACTGTTCCATGGTATACTTTTGGTGTCTGTTCAGGAGTGGCAGTACGGTGCCTATGTGTTTTTTTGCATCTGCCTGGAGGGTAAACGTACTGTTCCATGGTATACTTTTGGTGTCTACCCAGAAGTGGCAGTACAGTGCCTATGTGTTTTTTTGCGTCTGCCTGACGGGTAAACGTACTGTTCCATGGTATACTTTTGGTGTCTGCCCAGAGGTGGCAGTACGGTGCCTATGTGTTTTTTTACGTCTGCCTGGCGGGTAAATGTACTGTTCCATGGTATACTTTTGGTGTCTGCCCAGAAGTGGCAGTACGGTGCCTATGTGTTTTTTTGCGTCTGCCTGGAGGCTAAACGTACTGTTCCATGGTATACTTTTAGTGTCTGCCCAGAAGTGGCAGTACGGTGCCTATGTGTTTTTTTGCGTCTGCCTGGAGGGTAAACGTACTGTTCCATGGTATACTTTTGGTGTCTGCCCAGAAGTGTCAGTACGGTGCCTATGTGTTTTTTTGCATCTGCCTGGAGGGTAAACGTACTGTTCCATGGTATACTTTTGGTGTCTGCCCAGAAGTGGCAGTACGGTGCCTATGTGTTTTTTTGTGTCTGCCTGGCGGGTAAACGTACTGTTCCATGGTATACTTTTGGTGTCTGCCCAGAAGTGGCAGTACGGTGCCTATGTGTTTTTTTGCATCTGCCTGGAGGGTAAACGTACTGTTCCATGGTATACTTGTTCAGGAGAGGCAGTACGGTGCCTATGTGTTTTTTTGAATCTGCCTGGAGGGTAAACGTACTGTTCCATGGTATACTTTTGGTGTCTGCCCAGAAGTGGCAGTACGGTGCCTATGTGTTTTTTTGTGTCTGCCTGGGGGGTAAACGTACTGTTCCATGGTATACTTTTGGTGTCTGTTCAGGAGTGGCAGTATGGTGCCTATGTGTTTTTTTGCGTCTGCCTGGAGGGTAAACGTACTGTTCTATGGTATACTTTTGGTGTCTACCCAGAAGTGGCAGTACGGTGCCTATGTGTTTTTTTGCGTCTGCCTGGCAGGTAAACGTACTGTTCCATGGTATACTTTTGGTGTCTGCCCAGAAGTGGCAATACGATGCCTATGTGTTTTTTTGCGTCTGCCTGGAGGGTAAACGTACTGTTCCATGGTATACTTTTGGTGTCTGCCCAGAAGTGGCAGTACGGTGCCTATGTGTTTTTTTGTGTCTGCCTGGAGGGTAAACGTACTGTTCCATAGTATACTTTTGGTGTCTGCCCAGAAGTGGCAGTACGGTGCCTATGTGTTTTTTTGCATCTGCCTGGAGGGTAAACGTACTGTTCCATGGTATACTTGTTCAGGAGTGGCAGTACGGTATGTTGCCTATGTGTTTTTTTGCATCTGCCTGGAGGGTAAACGTACTGTTCCATGGTATACTTTTGGTGTCTGCCCAGAAGTGGCAGTACGGTGCCTATGTGTTTTTTGCGTCTGCCTGGGGGGTAAACATACTGTTCCATGGTATACTTTTGGTGTCTGCCCAGAAGTGGCAGTACGGTGCTTATGTGTTTTTTTGTGTCTGCCTGGAGGGTAAACGTACTGTTCCATGGTATACTTGTTCAGGAGTGGCAGTACGGTGCCTATGTGTTTTTTTGCATCTGCCTGGAGGGTAAACGTACTGTTCCATGGTATACTTTTGGTGTCTGCCCAGAAGTGGCAGTACAATGCCTATGTGTTTTTTTGCGTCTGCCTGGGGGGTAAACGTACTGTTCCATGGTATACTTTTGGTGTCTGCCCAGAAGTGGCAGTACGGTGCCTATGTGTTTTTTTGCGTCTGCCTGGGGGGTAAACGTACTGTTCCATGGTATACTTTTGGTGTCTGTTCAGGAGTGGCAGTACGGTGCCTATGTGTTTTTTTGCGTCTGCCTGGAGGGTAAACGTACTGTTCCATGGTATACTTTTGGTGTCTACCCAGAAGTGGCAGTACGGTGCCTATGTGTTTTTTTGCGTCTGCCTGGCAGGTAAACATACTGTTCCATGGTATACTTTTGGTGTCTGCCTAGAAGTGGCAGTACGGTGCCTATGTGTTTTTTTGCGTCTGCCTAGCAGGTAAATGTACTGTTCCATGGTATACTTTTGGTGTCTGCCTAGAAGTGGCAGTACGGTGCCTATGTGTTTTTTTGCGTCTGCCTGGCGGGTAAACGTACTATTCCATGGTATACTTTTGGTGTCTGCCCAGAAGTGGCAGTACGGTGCCTATGTGTTTTTTTGCATCTGCCTGGAGGGTAAACGTACTGTTTCATGGTATACTTGTTCAGGAGTGGCAGTACGGTGCCTATGTGTTTTTTTGCATCTGCCTGGAGGGTAAACGTACTGTTCCATGGTATACTTTTGGTGTCTGTTCAGGAGTGGCAGTACGGTGCCTATGTGTTTTTTTGCGTCTGCCTGGAGGGTAAACGTACTGTTCCATGGTATACTTTTGGTGTCTACCAAGAAGTGGCAGTACGGTGCCTATGTGTTTTTTTGCGTCTGCCTGGCAGGTAAACATACTGTTCCATGGTATACTTTTGGTGTCTGCCCAGAAGTGGCAGTACGGTGCCTATGTGTTTTTTTGCGTCTGCCTGGAGGGTAAACGTACTGTTCCATGGTATACTTTTGTTGTCTGCCCAGAAGTGGCAATACGGTGCCTATGTGTTTTTTTGCGTCTGCCTGGAGGTTAAACGTACTGTTCCATGGTATACTTTTGGTGTCTGCCCAGAAGTGGCAGTACGGTGCCTATGTGTTTTTTTGCATCTGCCTGGAGGGTAAACGTACTGTTTCATGGTATGCTTGTTCAGGAGTGACAGTACGGTGCCTATGTGTTTTTTTGCATCTGCCTGGAGGGTAAACGTACTGTTCCATGGTATACTTTTGGTGTCTGCCCAGAAGTGGCAGTACGGTGCCTACGTGTTTTTTTGCGTCTGCCTGGGGGGTAAACGTACTGTTCCATGGTATACTTTTGGTGTCTGCCCAGAAGTGGCAGTACGGTGCCTATGTGTTTTTTTGTGTCTGCCTGGAGGGTAAACGTACTGTTCCATGGTATACTTTTGGTGTCTACCCAGAAGTGGTAGTATGGTGCCTATGTGTTTTTTTGCGTCTGCCTGGCAGGTAAACATACTGTTCCATGGTATACTTTTGGTGTCTGCCTAGAAGTGGCAGTACGGTGCCTATGTGTTTTTTTGCGTCTGCCTAGCAGGTAAATGTACTGTTCCATGGTATACTTTTGGTGTCTGCCTAGAAGTGGCAGTACGGTGCCTATGTGTTTTTTTGCGTCTGCCTGGCGGGTAAACGTACTGTTCCATGGTATACTTTTGGTGTCTACCCAGAAGTGGCAGTACAGTGCCTATGTGTTTTTTTGCGTCTGCCTGGCAGGTAAACATACTGTTCCATGGTATACTTTTGGTGTCTGCCTAGAAGTGGCAGTACGGTGCCTATGTGTTTTTTTGCGTCTGCCTAGCAGGTAAATGTACTGTTCCATGGTATACTTTTGGTGTCTGCCCAGAAGTGGCAGTACGGTGCCTATGTGTTTTTTGCATCTGCCTGGAGGGTAAACGTACTGTTTCATGGTATACTTGTTCAGGAGTGGCAGTACGGTGCCTATGTGTTTTTTTGCATCTGCCTGGAGGGTAAACGTACTGTTCCATGGTATACTTTTGGTGTCTGTTCAGGAGTGGCAGTACGGTGCCTATGTGTTTTTTTGCGTCTGCCTGGAGGGTAAACGTACTGTTCCATGGTATACTTTTGGTGTCTACGGTGCCTATGTGTTTTTTTGCGTCTGCCTGGCAGGTAAACATACTGTTCCATGGTATACTTTTGGTGTCTGCCCAGAAGTGGCAGTACGGTGCCTATGTGTTTTTTTGCGTCTGCCTGGAGGGTAAACGTACTGTTCCATGGTATACTTTTGTTGTCTGCCCAGAAGTGGCAATACGGTGCCTATGTGTTTTTTTGCGTCTGCCTGGAGGTTAAACGTACTGTTCCATGGTATACTTTTGGTGTTTGCCCAGAAGTGGCAGTACGGTGCCTATGTGTTTTTTTGCATCTGCCTGGAGGGTAAACGTACTGTTTCATGGTATACTTGTTCAGGAGTGGCAGTACGGTGCCTATGTGTTTTTTTGCATCTGCCTGGAGGGTAAACGTACTGTTCCATGGTATACTTTTGGTGTCTGTTCAGGAGTGGCAGTACGGTGCCTATGTGTTTTTTTGCGTCTGCCTGGAGGGTAAACATACTGTTCCATGGTATACTTTTGGTGTCTACCCAGAAGTGGCAGTACGGTGCCTATGTGTTTTTTTGCGTCTGCCTGGCAGGTAAACATACTGTTCCATGGTATACTTTTGGTGTCTGCCCAGAAGTGGCAGTACGGTGCCTATGTGTTTTTTTGCGTCTGCCTGGAGGGTAAACGTACTGTTCCATGGTATACTTTTGTTGTCTGCCCAGAAGTGGCAATACGGTGCCTATGTGTTTTTTTGCGTCTGCCTGGAGGTTAAACGTACTGTTCCATGGTATACTTTTGGTGTCTGCCCAGAAGTGGCAGTACGGTGCCTATGTGTTTTTTTGCATCTGCCTGGAGGGTAAACGTACTGTTTCATGGTATACTTGTTCAGGAGTGGCAGTACGGTGCCTATGTGTTTTTTTGCATCTGCCTGGAGGGTAAACGTACTGTTCCATGGTATACTTTTGGTGTCTGCCCAGAAGTGGCAGTACGGTGCCTACGTGTTTTTTTGCGTCTGCCTGGGGGGTAAACGTACTGTTCCATGGTATACTTTTGGTGTCTGCCCAGAAGTGGCAGTACGGTGCCTATGTGTTTTTTTGTGTCTGCCTGGAGGGTAAACGTACTGGTCCATGGTATACTTGTTCAGGAGTGGCAGTACGGTGCCTATGTGTTTTTTTTGCATCTGCCTGGAGGGTAAACGTACTGTTCCATGGTATACTTTTGGTGTCTGCCCAGAAGTGGCAGTACAATGCCTATGTGTTTTTTTGCGTCTGCCTGGGGGGTAAACGTACTGTTCCATGGTATACTTTTGGTGTCTGTTCAGGAGTGGCAGTACGGTGCCTTTGTGTTTTTTTGCGTCTGCCTGGAGGGTAAACGTACTGTTCCATGGTATACTTGTTCAGGAGTGGCAGTACGGTGCCTATGTGTTTTTTTGCATCTGCCTGGAGGGTAAACGTACTGTTCCATGGTATACTTTTGGTGTCTGCCCACAAGTGGCAGTACGGTACCTATGTGTTTTTTTGCGTCTGCCTGGGGGGTAAACGTACTGTTCCATGGTATACTTTTGGTGTCTGCCCAGAAGTGGCAGTACGGTGCCTATGTGTTTTTTTGTGTCTGCCTGGAGGGTAAATGTACTGTTCCATGGTATACTTGTTCAGGAGTGGCAGTACGGTGCCTATGTGTTTTTTTGCATCTGCCTGGAGGGTAAACGTACTGTTCCATGGTATACTTTTGGTGTCTGCCCAGAAGTGGCAGTACAGTGCCTATGTGTTTTTTTGCGTCTGCCTGGGGGGTAAACGTACTGTTCCATGGTATACTTTTGGTGTCTGTTCAGGAGTGGCAGTACGGTGCCTATGTGTTTTTTTGCGTCTGCCTGGAGGGTAAACTTACTGTTCCATGGTATACTTTTGGTGTCTACCCAGAAGTGGCTGTACAGTGCCTATGTGTTTTTTTGCGTCTGCCTGGCGGGTAAACGTACTGTTCCATGGTATACTTTTGGTGTCTGCCCAGAGGTGGCAGTACGGTGCCTATGTGTTTTATTACGTCTGCCTGGCAGGTAAATGTACTGTTCCATGGTATACTTTTGGTGTCTGCCCAGAAGTGGCAGTACGGTGCCTATGTGTTTTTTTGCGTCTGCCTGGAGGCTAAACCTACTGTTCCATGGTATACTTTTGGTGTCTGCCCAGAAGTGGCAGTACGGTGCCTATGTGTTTTTTTGCGTCTGCCTGGAGGGTAAACGTACTGTTCCATGGTATACTTTTGGTGTCTGCCCAGAAGTGTCAGTACGGTGCCTATGTGTTTTTTTGCATCTGCCTGGAGGGTAAACGTACTGTTCCATGGTATACTTTTGGTGTCTGCCCAGAAGTGGCAGTACGGTGCCTATGTGTTTTTTTGCATCTGCCTGGAGGGTAAACGTACTGTTCCATGGTATACTTGTTCAGAAGTGTCAGTACGGTGCCTGTGTTTTTTCACGTCTGCCTGGAGGTTAAACGTACTGTTCCATGGTATACTTTTGGTGTCTGCCCAGAAGTGTCAGTACGGTGCCTATGTGTTTTTTTTGCATCTGCCTGGAGGGTAAACGTACTGTTCCATGGTATACATTTGGTGTCTGCCCAGAAGTGGCAGTACGGTGCCTATGTGTTTTTTTGCATCTGCCTGGAGGGTAAACGTACTGTTCCATGGTATACTTGTTCAGAAGTGTCAGTACGGTGCCTGTGTTTTTTTGCGTCTGCCTGGAGGTTAAACGTACTGTTCCATGGTATACTTTTGGTGTCTGCCCAGAAGTGGCAGTACGGTGCCTATGTGTTTTTTTGCGTCTGCCTGGGGGGTAAACGTACTGTTCCATGGTATACTTTTGGTGTCTGTTCAGGAGTGGCAGTACGGTGCCTATGTGTTTTTTTGCGCCTGCCTGGAGGGTAAACGTACTGTTCCATGGTATACTTTTGGTGTCTACCCAGAAGTGGCAGTACGGTGCCTATGTGTTTTTTTGCGTCTGCCTGGCAGGTAAACATACTGTTCCATGGTATACTTTTGGTGTCTGCCCAGAAGTGGCAGTACGGTGCCTATGTGTTTTTTTGCGTCTGCCTGGCCGGTAAATGTACTGTTCCATGGTATACTTTTGGTGTCTGCCCAGAAGTGGCAGTACGGTGCCTATGTGTTTTTTTGCGTCTGCCTGGAGGGTAAACGTACTGTTCCATGGTATACTTTTGGTGTCTGCCCAGAAGTGTCAGTACGGTGCCTATGTGTTTTTTTGCATCTGCCTGGAGGGTAAACGTACTGTTCCATGGTATACTTTTGGTGTCTGCCCAGAAGTGTCAGTACGGGGCATGTGTTTTTTTGCGTCTGCCTGGAGGTTAAACGTACTGTTCCATGGTATACTTTTGGTGTCTGCCCAGAAGTGTCAGTACGGTGCCTATGTGTTTTTTTGCATATGCCTGGAGGGTAAACGTACTGTTCCATGGTATACTTTTGGTGTCTGTTCAGGAGTGGCAGTACGGTGCCTATGTGTTTTTTTGCGTCTGCCTGGAGGGTAAACGTACTGTTCCATGGTATACTTTTGGTGTCTACCCAGAAGTGGCAGTACGGTGCCTATGTGTTTTTTTGCGTCTGCCTGGAGGGTAAACGTACTGTTCCATGGTATACTTTTGTTGTCTGCCCAGAAGTGGCAATACGGTGCCTATGTGTTTTTTTGCGTCTGCCTGGAGGTTAAACGTACTGTTCCATGGTATACTTTTGGTGTCTGCCCAGAAGTGGCAGTACGGTGCCTATGTGTTTTTTTGCATCTGCCTGGAGGGTAAACGTACTGTTTCATGGTATACTTGTTCAGGAGTGGCAGTACGGTGCCTATGTGTTTTTTTGCATCTGCCTGGAGGGTAAACGTACTGTTCCATGGTATACTTTTGGTGTCTGCCCAGAAGTGGCAGTACGGTGCCTACGTGTTTTTTTGCGTCTGCCTGGGGGGTAAACGTACTGTTCCATGGTATACTTTTGGTGTCTGCCCAGAAGTGGCAGTACGGTGCCTATGTGTTTTTTTGTGTCTGCCTGGAGGGTAAACGTACTGGTCCATGGTATACTTGTTCAGGAGTGGCAGTACGGTGCCTATGTGTTTTTTTGCATCTGCCTGGAGGGTAAACGTACTGTTCCATGGTATACTTTTGGTGTCTGCCCAGAAGTGGCAGTACAATGCCTATGTGTTTTTTTGCGTCTGCCTGGGGGGTAAACGTACTGTTCCATGGTATACTTTTGGTGTCTGTTCAGGAGTGGCAGTACGGTGCCTTTGTGTTTTTTTGCGTCTGCCTGGAGGGTAAACGTACTGTTCCATGGTATACTTGTTCAGGAGTGGCAGTACGGTGCCTATGTGTTTTTTTGCATCTGCCTGGAGGGTAAACGTACTGTTCCATGGTATACTTTTGGTGTCTGCCCACAAGTGGCAGTACGGTACCTATGTGTTTTTTTGCGTCTGCCTGGGGGGTAAACGTACTGTTCCATGGTATACTTTTGGTGTCTGCCCAGAAGTGGCAGTACGGTGCCTATGTGTTTTTTTGTGTCTGCCTGGAGGGTAAATGTACTGTTCCATGGTATACTTGTTCAGGAGTGGCAGTACAGTGCCTATGTGTTTTTTTGCATCTGCCTAGAGGGTAAACGTACTGTTCCATGGTATACTTTTGGTGTCTGCCCAGAAGTGGCAGTACAGTGCCTATGTGTTTTTTTGCGTCTGCCTGGGGGGTAAACGTACTGTTCCATGGTATACTTTTGGTGTCTGCCCAGAAGTCGCAGTACGGTGCCTATGTGTTTTTTTGCGTCTGCCTGGAGGCTAAACGTACTGTTCCATGGTATACTTTTGGTGTCTGCCCAGAAGTGGCAGTACGGTGCCTATGTGTTTTTTTGCGTCTGCCTGGAAGGTAAACGTACTGTTCCATGGTATACTTTTGGTGTCTGCCCAGAAGTGTCAGTACGGTGCCTATGTGTTTTTTTGCATCTGCCTGGAGGGTAAACGTACTGTTCCATGGTATACTTTTGGTGTCTGCCCAGAAGTGGCAGTACGGTGCCTATGTGTTTTTTTGCATCTGCCTGGAGGGTAAACGTACTGTTCCATGGTATACTTGTTCAGAAGTGTCAGTACAGTGCCTATGTGTTTTTTTGCGTCTGCCTGGCGGGTAAACGTACTGTTCCATGGTATACTTTTGGTGTCTGCCCAGAGGTGGCAGTACGGTGCCTATGTGTTTTTTTACGTCTGCCTGGCGGGTAAATGTACTGTTCCATGGTATACTTTTGGTGTCTGCCCAGAAGTGGCAGTACGGTGCCTATGTGTTTTTTTGCGTCTGCCTGGAGGCTAAACGTACTGTTCCATGGTATACTTTTGGTGTCTGCCCAGAAGTGGCAGTACGGTGCCTATGTGTTTTTTTGCGTCTGCCTGGAGGGTAAACGTACTGTTCCATGGTATACTTTTGGTGTCTGCCCAGAAGTGTCAGTACGGTGCCTATGTGTTTTTTTGCATCTGCCTGGAGGGTAAACGTACTTTTCCATGGTATACTTTTGGTGTCTGCCCAGAAGTGGCAGTACGGTGCCTATGTGTTTTTTTGCGTCTGCCTGGAGGGTAAACGTACTGTTCCATGGTATACTTTTGGTGTCTGCCCAGAAGTGTCAGTACGGTGCCTATGTGTTTTTTTTGCATCTGCCTGGAGGGTAAACGTACTGTTCCATGGTATACATTTGGTGTCTGCCCAGAAGTGCAGTACGGTGCCTATGTGTTTTTTTGCATCTGCCTGGAGGGTAAACGTACTGTTTCATGGTATACTTGTTCAGGAGTGGCAGTACGGTGCCTATGTGTTTTTTTGCATCTGCCTGGAGGGTAAACGTACTGTTCCATGGTATACTTTTGGTGTCTGTTCAGGAGTGGCAGTACGGTGCTTATGTGTTTTTTTGCATCTGCCTGGAGGGTAAACGTACTGTTCCATGGTATACTTTTGGTGTCTACCCAGAAGTGGCAGTACGGTGCCTATGTGTTTTTTTGCGTCTGCCTGGCAGGTAAACATACTGTTCCATGGTATACTTTTGGTGTCTGCCCAGAAGTGGCAGTACGGTGCCTATGTGTTTTTTTGCGTCTGCCTGGAGGGTAAACGCACTGTTCCATGGTATACTTTTGTTGTCTGCCCAGAAGTGGCAGTACGGTGCCTATGTGTTTTTTTGTGTCTGCCTGGAGGGTAAATGTACTGTTCCATGGTATACTTGTTGAGGAGTGGCAGTACGGTGCCTATGTGTTTTTTTGCATCTGCCTGGAGGGTAAACGTACTGTTCCATGGTATACTTTTGGTGTCTGCCCAGAAGTGGCAGTACGGTGCCTATGTGTTTTTTTGCGTCTGCCTGGGGGGTAAACGTACTGTTCCATGGTATACTTTTGGTGTCTGTTCAGGAGTGGCAGTACGGTGCCTATGTGTTTTTTTGCGTCTGCCTGGAGGGTAAACTTACTGTTCCATGGTATACTTTTGGTGTCTACCCAGAAGTGGCTGTACAGTGCCTATGTGTTTTTTTGCGTCTGCCTGGCGGGTAAACGTACTGTTCCATGGTATACTTTTGGTGTCTGCCCAGAGGTGGCAGTACGGTGCCTATGTGTTTTTTTACGTCTGCCTGGCGGGTAAATGTACTGTTCCATGGTATACTTTTGGTGTCTGCCCAGAAGTGGCAGTACGGTGCCTATGTGTTTTTTTGCGTCTGCCTGGAGGCTAAACGTACTGTTCCATGGTATACTTTTGGTGTCTGCCCAGAAGTGGCAGTACGGTGCCTATGTGTTTTTTTGCGTCTGCCTGGAGGGTAAACGTACTGTTCCATGGTATACTTTTGGTGTCTGCCCAGAAGTGTCAGTACGGTGCCTATGTGTTTTTTTGCATCTGCCTGGAGGGTAAACATACTGTTCCATGGTATACTTTTGGTGTCTGCCCAGAAGTGGCAGTACGGTGCCTATGTGTTTTTTTGCATCTGCCTGGAGGGTAAACGTACTGTTCCATGGTATACTTGTTCAGGAGTGGCAGTACGGTGCCTGTGTTTTTTTGCATCTGCCTGGAGGGTAAACATACTGTTCCATGGTATACTTTTGGTGTCTGCCCAGAAGTGGCAGTACAGTGCCTATGTGTTTTTTTGCGTCTGCCTGGGGGGTAAACGTACTGTTCCATGGTATACTTTTGGTGTCTGTTCAGGAGTGGCAGTACGGTGCCTATGTGTTTTTTTGCATCTGCCTGGAGGGTAAACGTACTGTTCCATGGTATACTTTTGGTGTCTACCCAGAAGTGGCAGTACAGTGCCTATGTGTTTTTTTGCGTCTGCCTGACGGGTAAACGTACTGTTCCATGGTATACTTTTGGTGTCTGCCCAGAGGTGGCAGTACGGTGCCTATGTGTTTTTTTACGTCTGCCTGGCGGGTAAATGTACTGTTCCATGGTATACTTTTGGTGTCTGCCCAGAAGTGGCAGTACGGTGCCTATGTGTTTTTTTGCGTCTGCCTGGAGGCTAAACGTACTGTTCCATGGTATACTTTTAGTGTCTGCCCAGAAGTGGCAGTACGGTGCCTATGTGTTTTTTTGCGTCTGCCTGGAGGGTAAACGTACTGTTCCATGGTATACTTTTGGTGTCTGCCCAGAAGTGTCAGTACGGTGCCTATGTGTTTTTTTGCATCTGCCTGGAGGGTAAACGTACTGTTCCATGGTATACTTTTGGTGTCTGCCCAGAAGTGGCAGTACGGTGCCTATGTGTTTTTTTGTGTCTGCCTGGCGGGTAAACGTACTGTTCCATGGTATACTTTTGGTGTCTGCCCAGAAGTGGCAGTACGGTGCCTATGTGTTTTTTTGCATCTGCCTGGAGGGTAAACGTACTGTTCCATGGTATACTTGTTCAGGAGAGGCAGTACGGTGCCTATGTGTTTTTTTGAATCTGCCTGGAGGGTAAACGTACTGTTCCATGGTATACTTTTGGTGTCTGCCCAGAAGTGGCAGTACGGTGCCTATGTGTTTTTTTGTGTCTGCCTGGGGGGTAAACGTACTGTTCCATGGTATACTTTTGGTGTCTGTTCAGGAGTGGCAGTATGGTGCCTATGTGTTTTTTTGCGTCTGCCTGGAGGGTAAACGTACTGTTCTATGGTATACTTTTGGTGTCTACCCAGAAGTGGCAGTACGGTGCCTATGTGTTTTTTTGCGTCTGCCTGGCAGGTAAACGTACTGTTCCATGGTATACTTTTGGTGTCTGCCCAGAAGTGGCAATACGATGCCTATGTGTTTTTTTGCGTCTGCCTGGAGGGTAAACGTACTGTTCCATGGTATACTTTTGGTGTCTGCCCAGAAGTGGCAGTACGGTGCCTATGTGTTTTTTTGTGTCTGCCTGGAGGGTAAACGTACTGTTCCATAGTATACTTTTGGTGTCTGCCCAGAAGTGGCAGTACGGTGCCTATGTGTTTTTTTGCATCTGCCTGGAGGGTAAACGTACTGTTCCATGGTATACTTGTTCAGGAGTGGCAGTACGGTATGTTGCCTATGTGTTTTTTTGCATCTGCCTGGAGGGTAAACGTACTGTTCCATGGTATACTTTTGGTGTCTGCCCAGAAGTGGCAGTACGGTGCCTATGTGTTTTTTGCGTCTGCCTGGGGGGTAAACATACTGTTCCATGGTATACTTTTGGTGTCTGCCCAGAAGTGGCAGTACGGTGCTTATGTGTTTTTTTGTGTCTGCCTGGAGGGTAAACGTACTGTTCCATGGTATACTTGTTCAGGAGTGGCAGTACGGTGCCTATGTGTTTTTTTGCATCTGCCTGGAGGGTAAACGTACTGTTCCATGGTATACTTTTGGTGTCTGCCCAGAAGTGGCAGTACAATGCCTATGTGTTTTTTTGCGTCTGCCTGGGGGGTAAACGTACTGTTCCATGGTATACTTTTGGTGTCTGCCCAGAAGTGGCAGTACGGTGCCTATGTGTTTTTTTGCGTCTGCCTGGGGGGTAAACGTACTGTTCCATGGTATACTTTTGGTGTCTGTTCAGGAGTGGCAGTACGGTGCCTATGTGTTTTTTTGCGTCTGCCTGGAGGGTAAACGTACTGTTCCATGGTATACTTTTGGTGTCTACCCAGAAGTGGCAGTACGGTGCCTATGTGTTTTTTTGCGTCTGCCTGGCAGGTAAACATACTGTTCCATGGTATACTTTTGGTGTCTGCCTAGAAGTGGCAGTACGGTGCCTATGTGTTTTTTTGCGTCTGCCTAGCAGGTAAATGTACTGTTCCATGGTATACTTTTGGTGTCTGCCTAGAAGTGGCAGTACGGTGCCTATGTGTTTTTTTGCGTCTGCCTGGCGGGTAAACGTACTATTCCATGGTATACTTTTGGTGTCTGCCCAGAAGTGGCAGTACGGTGCCTATGTGTTTTTTTGCATCTGCCTGGAGGGTAAACGTACTGTTTCATGGTATACTTGTTCAGGAGTGGCAGTACGGTGCCTATGTGTTTTTTTGCATCTGCCTGGAGGGTAAACGTACTGTTCCATGGTATACTTTTGGTGTCTGTTCAGGAGTGGCAGTACGGTGCCTATGTGTTTTTTTGCGTCTGCCTGGAGGGTAAACGTACTGTTCCATGGTATACTTTTGGTGTCTACCAAGAAGTGGCAGTACGGTGCCTATGTGTTTTTTTGCGTCTGCCTGGCAGGTAAACATACTGTTCCATGGTATACTTTTGGTGTCTGCCCAGAAGTGGCAGTACGGTGCCTATGTGTTTTTTTGCGTCTGCCTGGAGGGTAAACGTACTGTTCCATGGTATACTTTTGTTGTCTGCCCAGAAGTGGCAATACGGTGCCTATGTGTTTTTTTGCGTCTGCCTGGAGGTTAAACGTACTGTTCCATGGTATACTTTTGGTGTCTGCCCAGAAGTGGCAGTACGGTGCCTATGTGTTTTTTTGCATCTGCCTGGAGGGTAAACGTACTGTTTCATGGTATGCTTGTTCAGGAGTGACAGTACGGTGCCTATGTGTTTTTTTGCATCTGCCTGGAGGGTAAACGTACTGTTCCATGGTATACTTTTGGTGTCTGCCCAGAAGTGGCAGTACGGTGCCTACGTGTTTTTTTGCGTCTGCCTGGGGGGTAAACGTACTGTTCCATGGTATACTTTTGGTGTCTGCCCAGAAGTGGCAGTACGGTGCCTATGTGTTTTTTTGTGTCTGCCTGGAGGGTAAACGTACTGTTCCATGGTATACTTTTGGTGTCTACCCAGAAGTGGTAGTATGGTGCCTATGTGTTTTTTTGCGTCTGCCTGGCAGGTAAACATACTGTTCCATGGTATACTTTTGGTGTCTGCCTAGAAGTGGCAGTACGGTGCCTATGTGTTTTTTTGCGTCTGCCTAGCAGGTAAATGTACTGTTCCATGGTATACTTTTGGTGTCTGCCTAGAAGTGGCAGTACGGTGCCTATGTGTTTTTTTGCGTCTGCCTGGCGGGTAAACGTACTGTTCCATGGTATACTTTTGGTGTCTACCCAGAAGTGGCAGTACAGTGCCTATGTGTTTTTTTGCGTCTGCCTGGCAGGTAAACATACTGTTCCATGGTATACTTTTGGTGTCTGCCTAGAAGTGGCAGTACGGTGCCTATGTGTTTTTTTGCGTCTGCCTAGCAGGTAAATGTACTGTTCCATGGTATACTTTTGGTGTCTGCCCAGAAGTGGCAGTACGGTGCCTATGTGTTTTTTGCATCTGCCTGGAGGGTAAACGTACTGTTTCATGGTATACTTGTTCAGGAGTGGCAGTACGGTGCCTATGTGTTTTTTTGCATCTGCCTGGAGGGTAAACGTACTGTTCCATGGTATACTTTTGGTGTCTGTTCAGGAGTGGCAGTACGGTGCCTATGTGTTTTTTTGCGTCTGCCTGGAGGGTAAACGTACTGTTCCATGGTATACTTTTGGTGTCTACGGTGCCTATGTGTTTTTTTGCGTCTGCCTGGCAGGTAAACATACTGTTCCATGGTATACTTTTGGTGTCTGCCCAGAAGTGGCAGTACGGTGCCTATGTGTTTTTTTGCGTCTGCCTGGAGGGTAAACGTACTGTTCCATGGTATACTTTTGTTGTCTGCCCAGAAGTGGCAATACGGTGCCTATGTGTTTTTTTGCGTCTGCCTGGAGGTTAAACGTACTGTTCCATGGTATACTTTTGGTGTTTGCCCAGAAGTGGCAGTACGGTGCCTATGTGTTTTTTTGCATCTGCCTGGAGGGTAAACGTACTGTTTCATGGTATACTTGTTCAGGAGTGGCAGTACGGTGCCTATGTGTTTTTTTGCATCTGCCTGGAGGGTAAACGTACTGTTCCATGGTATACTTTTGGTGTCTGTTCAGGAGTGGCAGTACGGTGCCTATGTGTTTTTTTGCGTCTGCCTGGAGGGTAAACATACTGTTCCATGGTATACTTTTGGTGTCTACCCAGAAGTGGCAGTACGGTGCCTATGTGTTTTTTTGCGTCTGCCTGGCAGGTAAACATACTGTTCCATGGTATACTTTTGGTGTCTGCCCAGAAGTGGCAGTACGGTGCCTATGTGTTTTTTTGCGTCTGCCTGGAGGGTAAACGTACTGTTCCATGGTATACTTTTGTTGTCTGCCCAGAAGTGGCAATACGGTGCCTATGTGTTTTTTTGCGTCTGCCTGGAGGTTAAACGTACTGTTCCATGGTATACTTTTGGTGTCTGCCCAGAAGTGGCAGTACGGTGCCTATGTGTTTTTTTGCATCTGCCTGGAGGGTAAACGTACTGTTTCATGGTATACTTGTTCAGGAGTGGCAGTACGGTGCCTATGTGTTTTTTTGCATCTGCCTGGAGGGTAAACGTACTGTTCCATGGTATACTTTTGGTGTCTGCCCAGAAGTGGCAGTACGGTGCCTACGTGTTTTTTTGCGTCTGCCTGGGGGGTAAACGTACTGTTCCATGGTATACTTTTGGTGTCTGCCCAGAAGTGGCAGTACGGTGCCTATGTGTTTTTTTGTGTCTGCCTGGAGGGTAAACGTACTGGTCCATGGTATACTTGTTCAGGAGTGGCAGTACGGTGCCTATGTGTTTTTTTTGCATCTGCCTGGAGGGTAAACGTACTGTTCCATGGTATACTTTTGGTGTCTGCCCAGAAGTGGCAGTACAATGCCTATGTGTTTTTTTGCGTCTGCCTGGGGGGTAAACGTACTGTTCCATGGTATACTTTTGGTGTCTGTTCAGGAGTGGCAGTACGGTGCCTTTGTGTTTTTTTGCGTCTGCCTGGAGGGTAAACGTACTGTTCCATGGTATACTTGTTCAGGAGTGGCAGTACGGTGCCTATGTGTTTTTTTGCATCTGCCTGGAGGGTAAACGTACTGTTCCATGGTATACTTTTGGTGTCTGCCCACAAGTGGCAGTACGGTACCTATGTGTTTTTTTGCGTCTGCCTGGGGGGTAAACGTACTGTTCCATGGTATACTTTTGGTGTCTGCCCAGAAGTGGCAGTACGGTGCCTATGTGTTTTTTTGTGTCTGCCTGGAGGGTAAATGTACTGTTCCATGGTATACTTGTTCAGGAGTGGCAGTACGGTGCCTATGTGTTTTTTTGCATCTGCCTGGAGGGTAAACGTACTGTTCCATGGTATACTTTTGGTGTCTGCCCAGAAGTGGCAGTACAGTGCCTATGTGTTTTTTTGCGTCTGCCTGGGGGGTAAACGTACTGTTCCATGGTATACTTTTGGTGTCTGTTCAGGAGTGGCAGTACGGTGCCTATGTGTTTTTTTGCGTCTGCCTGGAGGGTAAACTTACTGTTCCATGGTATACTTTTGGTGTCTACCCAGAAGTGGCTGTACAGTGCCTATGTGTTTTTTTGCGTCTGCCTGGCGGGTAAACGTACTGTTCCATGGTATACTTTTGGTGTCTGCCCAGAGGTGGCAGTACGGTGCCTATGTGTTTTTTTACGTCTGCCTGGCAGGTAAATGTACTGTTCCATGGTATACTTTTGGTGTCTGCCCAGAAGTGGCAGTACGGTGCCTATGTGTTTTTTTGCGTCTGCCTGGAGGCTAAACCTACTGTTCCATGGTATACTTTTGGTGTCTGCCCAGAAGTGGCAGTACGGTGCCTATGTGTTTTTTTGCGTCTGCCTGGAGGGTAAACGTACTGTTCCATGGTATACTTTTGGTGTCTGCCCAGAAGTGTCAGTACGGTGCCTATGTGTTTTTTTGCATCTGCCTGGAGGGTAAACGTACTGTTCCATGGTATACTTTTGGTGTCTGCCCAGAAGTGGCAGTACGGTGCCTATGTGTTTTTTTGCATCTGCCTGGAGGGTAAACGTACTGTTCCATGGTATACTTGTTCAGAAGTGTCAGTACGGTGCCTGTGTTTTTTCACGTCTGCCTGGAGGTTAAACGTACTGTTCCATGGTATACTTTTGGTGTCTGCCCAGAAGTGTCAGTACGGTGCCTATGTGTTTTTTTTGCATCTGCCTGGAGGGTAAACGTACTGTTCCATGGTATACATTTGGTGTCTGCCCAGAAGTGGCAGTACGGTGCCTATGTGTTTTTTTGCATCTGCCTGGAGGGTAAACGTACTGTTCCATGGTATACTTGTTCAGAAGTGTCAGTACGGTGCCTGTGTTTTTTTGCGTCTGCCTGGAGGTTAAACGTACTGTTCCATGGTATACTTTTGGTGTCTGCCCAGAAGTGGCAGTACGGTGCCTATGTGTTTTTTTGCGTCTGCCTGGGGGGTAAACGTACTGTTCCATGGTATACTTTTGGTGTCTGTTCAGGAGTGGCAGTACGGTGCCTATGTGTTTTTTTGCGCCTGCCTGGAGGGTAAACGTACTGTTCCATGGTATACTTTTGGTGTCTACCCAGAAGTGGCAGTACGGTGCCTATGTGTTTTTTTGCGTCTGCCTGGCAGGTAAACATACTGTTCCATGGTATACTTTTGGTGTCTGCCCAGAAGTGGCAGTACGGTGCCTATGTGTTTTTTTGCGTCTGCCTGGCCGGTAAATGTACTGTTCCATGGTATACTTTTGGTGTCTGCCCAGAAGTGGCAGTACGGTGCCTATGTGTTTTTTTGCGTCTGCCTGGAGGGTAAACGTACTGTTCCATGGTATACTTTTGGTGTCTGCCCAGAAGTGTCAGTACGGTGCCTATGTGTTTTTTTGCATCTGCCTGGAGGGTAAACGTACTGTTCCATGGTATACTTTTGGTGTCTGCCCAGAAGTGTCAGTACGGGGCATGTGTTTTTTTGCGTCTGCCTGGAGGTTAAACGTACTGTTCCATGGTATACTTTTGGTGTCTGCCCAGAAGTGTCAGTACGGTGCCTATGTGTTTTTTTGCATATGCCTGGAGGGTAAACGTACTGTTCCATGGTATACTTTTGGTGTCTGTTCAGGAGTGGCAGTACGGTGCCTATGTGTTTTTTTGCGTCTGCCTGGAGGGTAAACGTACTGTTCCATGGTATACTTTTGGTGTCTACCCAGAAGTGGCAGTACGGTGCCTATGTGTTTTTTTGCGTCTGCCTGGAGGGTAAACGTACTGTTCCATGGTATACTTTTGTTGTCTGCCCAGAAGTGGCAATACGGTGCCTATGTGTTTTTTTGCGTCTGCCTGGAGGTTAAACGTACTGTTCCATGGTATACTTTTGGTGTCTGCCCAGAAGTGGCAGTACGGTGCCTATGTGTTTTTTTGCATCTGCCTGGAGGGTAAACGTACTGTTTCATGGTATACTTGTTCAGGAGTGGCAGTACGGTGCCTATGTGTTTTTTTGCATCTGCCTGGAGGGTAAACGTACTGTTCCATGGTATACTTTTGGTGTCTGCCCAGAAGTGGCAGTACGGTGCCTACGTGTTTTTTTGCGTCTGCCTGGGGGGTAAACGTACTGTTCCATGGTATACTTTTGGTGTCTGCCCAGAAGTGGCAGTACGGTGCCTATGTGTTTTTTTGTGTCTGCCTGGAGGGTAAACGTACTGGTCCATGGTATACTTGTTCAGGAGTGGCAGTACGGTGCCTATGTGTTTTTTTGCATCTGCCTGGAGGGTAAACGTACTGTTCCATGGTATACTTTTGGTGTCTGCCCAGAAGTGGCAGTACAATGCCTATGTGTTTTTTTGCGTCTGCCTGGGGGGTAAACGTACTGTTCCATGGTATACTTTTGGTGTCTGTTCAGGAGTGGCAGTACGGTGCCTTTGTGTTTTTTTGCGTCTGCCTGGAGGGTAAACGTACTGTTCCATGGTATACTTGTTCAGGAGTGGCAGTACGGTGCCTATGTGTTTTTTTGCATCTGCCTGGAGGGTAAACGTACTGTTCCATGGTATACTTTTGGTGTCTGCCCACAAGTGGCAGTACGGTACCTATGTGTTTTTTTGCGTCTGCCTGGGGGGTAAACGTACTGTTCCATGGTATACTTTTGGTGTCTGCCCAGAAGTGGCAGTACGGTGCCTATGTGTTTTTTTGTGTCTGCCTGGAGGGTAAATGTACTGTTCCATGGTATACTTGTTCAGGAGTGGCAGTACAGTGCCTATGTGTTTTTTTGCATCTGCCTGGAGGGTAAACGTACTGTTCCATGGTATACTTTTGGTGTCTGCCCAGAAGTGGCAGTACAGTGCCTATGTGTTTTTTTGCGTCTGCCTGGGGGGTAAACGTACTGTTCCATGGTATACTTTTGGTGTCTGCCCAGAAGTGGCAGTACGGTGCCTATGTGTTTTTTTGCGTCTGCCTGGAGGCTAAACGTACTGTTCCATGGTATACTTTTGGTGTCTGCCCAGAAGTGGCAGTACGGTGCCTATGTGTTTTTTTGCGTCTGCCTGGAAGGTAAACGTACTGTTCCATGGTATACTTTTGGTGTCTGCCCAGAAGTGTCAGTACGGTGCCTATGTGTTTTTTTGCATCTGCCTGGAGGGTAAACGTACTGTTCCATGGTATACTTTTGGTGTCTGCCCAGAAGTGGCAGTACGGTGCCTATGTGTTTTTTTGCATCTGCCTGGAGGGTAAACGTACTGTTCCATGGTATACTTGTTCAGAAGTGTCAGTACAGTGCCTATGTGTTTTTTTGCGTCTGCCTGGCGGGTAAACGTACTGTTCCATGGTATACTTTTGGTGTCTGCCCAGAGGTGGCAGTACGGTGCCTATGTGTTTTTTTACGTCTGCCTGGCGGGTAAATGTACTGTTCCATGGTATACTTTTGGTGTCTGCCCAGAAGTGGCAGTACGGTGCCTATGTGTTTTTTTGCGTCTGCCTGGAGGCTAAACGTACTGTTCCATGGTATACTTTTGGTGTCTGCCCAGAAGTGGCAGTACGGTGCCTATGTGTTTTTTTGCGTCTGCCTGGAGGGTAAACGTACTGTTCCATGGTATACTTTTGGTGTCTGCCCAGAAGTGTCAGTACGGTGCCTATGTGTTTTTTTGCATCTGCCTGGAGGGTAAACGTACTTTTCCATGGTATACTTTTGGTGTCTGCCCAGAAGTGGCAGTACGGTGCCTATGTGTTTTTTTGCGTCTGCCTGGAGGGTAAACGTACTGTTCCATGGTATACTTTTGGTGTCTGCCCAGAAGTGTCAGTACGGTGCCTATGTGTTTTTTTTGCATCTGCCTGGAGGGTAAACGTACTGTTCCATGGTATACTTGTTCAGAAGTGTCAGTACGGTGCCTGTGTTTTTTTACGTCTGCCTGGAGGTTAAACGTACTGTTCCATGGTATACTTGTTCAGAAGTGTCAGTACAGTGCCTATGTGTTTTTTTGCGTCTGCCTGGCGGGTAAACGTACTGTTCCATGGTATACTTTTGGTGTCTGCCCAGAAGTGGCAGTACGGTGCCTATGTGTTTTTTTGCGTCTGCCTGGAGGGTAAACGTACTGTTCCATGGTATACTTTTGGTGTCTGCCCAGAAGTGTCAGTACGGTGCCTATGTGTTTTTTTGCATCTGCCTGGAGGGTAAACGTACTTTTCCATGGTATACTTTTGGTGTCTGCCCAGAAGTGGCAGTACGGTGCCTATGTGTTTTTTTGCGTCTGCCTGGAGGGTAAACGTACTGTTCCATGGTATACATTTGGTGTCTGCCCAGAAGTGCAGTACGGTGCCTATGTGTTTTTTTGCATCTGCCTGGAGGGTAAATGTACTGTTCCATGGTATACTTGTTCAGAAGTGTCAGTACGGTGCCTGTGTTTTTTTACGTCTGCCTGGAGGTTAAACGTACTGTTCCATGGTATACTTTTGGTGTCTGCCCAGAAGTGGCAATACGGTGCCTATGTGTTTTTTTGCGTCTGCCTGGAGGTTAAACGTACTGTTCCATGGTATACTTTTGGTGTCTGCCCAGAAGTGGCAGTACGGTGCCTATGTGTTTTTTTGCATCTGCCTGGAGGGTAAACGTACTGTTTCATGGTATACTTGTTCAGGAGTGGCAGTACGGTGCCTATGTGTTTTTTTGCATCTGCCTGGAGGGTAAACGTACTGTTCCATGGTATACTTTTGGTGTCTGCCCAGAAGTGGCAGTACGGTGCCTACGTGTTTTTTTGCGTCTGCCTGGGGGGTAAACATACTGTTCCATGGTATACTTTTGGTGTCTGCCCAGAAGTGGCAGTACGGTGCCTATGTGTTTTTTTGTGTCTGCCTGGAGGGTAAACGTACTGGTCCATGGTATACTTGTTCAGGAGTGGCAGTACGGTGCCTATGTGTTTTTTTGCATCTGCCTGGAGGGTAAACGTACTGTTCCATGGTATACTTTTGGTGTCTGCCCAGAAGTGGCAGTACAATGCCTATGTGTTTTTTTGCGTCTGCCTGGGGGGTAAACGTACTGTTCCATGGTATACTTTTGGTGTCTGTTCAGGAGTGGCAGTACGGTGCCTTTGTGTTTTTTTGCGTCTGCCTGGAGGGTAAACGTACTGTTCCATGGTATACTTGTTCAGGAGTGGCAGTACGGTGCCTATGTGTTTTTTTGCATCTGCCTGGAGGGTAAACGTACTGTTCCATGGTATACTTTTGGTGTCTGCCCACAAGTGGCAGTACGGTACCTATGTGTTTTTTTGCGTCTGCCTGGGGGGTAAACGTACTGTTCCATGGTATACTTTTGGTGTCTGCCCAGAAGTGGCAGTACGGTGCCTATGTGTTTTTTTGTGTCTGCCTGGAGGGTAAACGTACTGGTCCATGGTATACTTGTTCAGGAGTGGCAGTACGGTGCCTATGTGTTTTTTTGCATCTGCCTGGAGGGTAAACGTACTGTTCCATCGTATACTTTTGGTGTCTGCCCAGAAGTGGCAGTACAATGCCTATGTGTTTTTTTGCGTCTGCCTGGGGGGTAAACGTACTGTTCCATGGTATACTTTTGGTGTCTGTTCAGGAGTGGCAGTACGGTGCCTTTGTGTTTTTTTGCGTATGCCTGGAGGGTAAACGTACTGTTCCATGGTATACTTGTTCAGGAGTGGCAGTACGGTGCCTATGTGTTTTTTTGCATCTGCCTGGAGGGTAAACGTACTGTTCCATGGTATACTTTTGGTGTCTGCCCATAAGTGGCAGTACGGTACCTATGTGTTTTTTTGCGTCTGCCTGGGGGGTAAACGTACTGTTCCATGGTATACTTTTGGTGTCTGCCCAGAAGTGGCAGTACGGTGCCTATGTGTTTTTTTGTGTCTGCCTGGAGGGTAAATGTACTGTTCCATGGTATACTTGTTCAGGAGTGGCAGTACGGTGCCTATGTGTTTTTTTGCATCTGCCTGGAGGGTAAACGTACTGTTCCATGGTATACTTTTGGTGTCTGCCCAGAAGTGGCAGTACAGTGCCTATGTGTTTTTTTGCGTCTGCCTGGGGGGTAAACGTACTGTTCCATGGTATACTTTTGGTGTCTGTTCAGGAGTGGCAGTACGGTGCCTATGTGTTTTTTTGCGTCTGCCTGGAGGGTAAACTTACTGTTCCATGGTATACTTTTGGTGTCTACCCAGAAGTGGCTGTACAGTGCCTATGTGTTTTTTTGCGTCTGCCTGGCGGGTAAACGTACTGTTCCATGGTATACTTTTGGTGTCTGCCCAGAGGTGGCAGTACGGTGCCTATGTGTTTTTTTGCGTCTGCCTGGAGGTTAAACGTACTGTTCCATGGTATACTTTTGGTGTCTGCCCAGAAGTGGCAATACGGTGCCTATGTGTTTTTTTGCGTCTGCCTGGAGGTTAAACGTACTGTTCCATGGTATACTTTTGGTGTCTGCCCAGAAGTGGCAGTACGGTGCCTATGTGTTTTTTTGCATCTGCCTGGAGGGTAAACGTACTGTTTCATGGTATACTTGTTCAGGAGTGGCAGTACGGTGCCTATGTGTTTTTTTGCATCTGCCTGGAGGGTAAACGTACTGTTCCATGGTATACTTTTGGTGTCTGCCCAGAAGTGGCAGTACGGTGCCTACGTGTTTTTTTGCGTCTGCCTGGGGGGTAAACGTACTGTTCCATGGTATACTTTTGGTGTCTGCCCAGAAGTGGCAGTACGGTGCCTATGTGTTTTTTTGTGTCTGCCTGGAGGGTAAACGTACTGGTCCATGGTATACTTGTTCAGGAGTGGCAGTACGGTGCCTATGTGTTTTTTTGCATCTGCCTGGAGGGTAAACGTACTGTTCCATGGTATACTTTTGGTGTCTGCCCAGAAGTGGCAGTACAATGCCTATGTGTTTTTTTGCGTCTGCCTGGGGGGTAAACGTACTGTTCCATGGTATACTTTTGGTGTCTGTTCAGGAGTGGCAGTACGGTGCCTTTGTGTTTTTTTGCGTATGCCTGGAGGGTAAACGTACTGTTCCAGGGTATACTTGTTCAGGAGTGGCAGTACGGTGCCTATGTGTTTTTTTGCATCTGCCTGGAGGGTAAACGTACTGTTCCATGGTATACTTTTGGTGTCTGCCCACAAGTGGCAGTACGGTACCTATGTGTTTTTTTGCGTCTGCCTGGGGGGTAAACGTACTGTTCCATGGTATACTTTTGGTGTCTGTTCAGGAGTGGCAGTACGGTGCCTATGTGTTTTTTTGCGTCTGCCTGGAGGGTAAACGTACTGTTCCATGGTATACTTTTGGTGTCTACCCAGAAGTGGCAGTACGGTGCCTATGTGTTTTTTTGCGTCTGCCTGGCAGGTAAACATACTGTTCCATGGTATACTTTTGGTGTCTGCCCAGAAGTGGCAGTACGGTGCCTATGTGTTTTTTTGCGTCTGCCTGGAGGGTAAACGTACTGTTCCATGGTATACTTTTGTTGTCTGCCCAGAAGTGGCAATACGGTGCCTATGTGTTTTTTTGCGTCTGCCTGGAGGTTAAACGTACTGTTCCATGGTATACTTTTGGTGTCTGCCCAGAAGTGGCAGTACGGTGCCTATGTGTTTTTTTGCATCTGCCTGGAGGGTAAACGTACTGTTTCATGGTATACTTGTTCAGGAGTGGCAGTACGGTGCCTATGTGTTTTTTTGCATCTGCCTGGAGGGTAAACGTACTGTTCCATGGTATACTTTTGGTGTCTGCCCAGAAGTGGCAGTACGGTGCCTACGTGTTTTTTTGCGTCTGCCTGGGGGGTAAACGTACTGTTCCATGGTATACTTTTGGTGTCTGCCCAGAAGTGGCAGTACGGTGCCTATGTGTTTTTTTGTGTCTGCCTGGAGGGTAAACGTACTGGTCCATGGTATACTTGTTCAGGAGTGGCAGTACGGTGCCTATGTGTTTTTTTGCATCTGCCTGGAGGGTAAACGTACTGTTCCATGGTATACTTTTGGTGTCTGCCCAGAAGTGGCAGTACAATGCCTATGTGTTTTTTTGCGTCTGCCTGGGGGGTAAACGTACTGTTCCATGGTATACTTTTGGTGTCTGTTCAGGAGTGGCAGTACGGTGCCTTTGTGTTTTTTTGCGTCTGCCTGGAGGGTAAACGTACTGTTCCATGGTATACTTGTTCAGGAGTGGCAGTACGGTGCCTATGTGTTTTTTTGCATCTGCCTGGAGGGTAAACGTACTGTTCCATGGTATACTTTTGGTGTCTGCCCACAAGTGGCAGTACGGTACCTATGTGTTTTTTTGCGTCTGCCTGGGGGGTAAACGTACTGTTCCATGGTATACTTTTGGTGTCTGCCCAGAAGTGGCAGTACGGTGCCTATGTGTTTTTTTGTGTCTGCCTGGAGGGTAAATGTACTGTTCCATGGTATACTTTTGGTGTCTGCCCAGAAGTGGCAGTACGGTGCCTATGTGTTTTTTTGCATCTGCCTGGAGGGTAAACGTACTGTTTCATGGTATACTTGTTCAGGAGTGGCAGTACGGTGCCTATGTGTTTTTTTGCATCTGCCTGGAGGGTAAACGTACTGTTCCATGGTATACTTTTGGTGTCTGCCCAGAAGTGTCAGTACGGTGCCTATGTGTTTTTTTGCATCTGCCTGGAGGGTAAACGTACTGTTCCATGGTATACTTTTGGTGTCTGCCCAGAAGTGGCAGTACGGTGCCTATGTGTTTTTTTGCGTCTGCCTGGAGGGTAAACGTACTGTTCCATGGTATACTTTTGGTGTCTGCCCAGAAGTGTCAGTACGGTGCCTATGTGTTTTTTTGCATCTGCCTGGAGGGTAAACGTACTGTTCCATGGTATACTTTTGGTGTCTGCCCAGAAGTGGCAGTACGGTGCCTATGTGTTTTTTTGCATCTGCCTGGAGGGTAAACGTACTGTTCCATGGTATACTTGTTCAGAAGTGTCAGTACGGTGCCTGTGTTTTTTCACGTCTGCCTGGAGGTTAAACGTACTGTTCCATGGTATACTTTTGGTGTCTGCCCAGAAGTGTCAGTACGGTGCCTATGTGTTTTTTTTGCATCTGCCTGGAGGGTAAACGTACTGTTCCATGGTATACATTTGGTGTCTGCCCAGAAGTGGCAGTACGGTGCCTATGTGTTTTTTTGCATCTGCCTGGAGGGTAAACGTACTGTTCCATGGTATACTTGTTCAGAAGTGTCAGTACGGTGCCTGTGTTTTTTTGCGTCTGCCTGGAGGTTAAACGTACTGTTCCATGGTATACTTTTGGTGTCTGCCCAGAAGTGGCAGTACGGTGCCTATGTGTTTTTTTGCGTCTGCCTGGGGGGTAAACGTACTGTTCCATGGTATACTTTTGGTGTCTGTTCAGGAGTGGCAGTACGGTGCCTATGTGTTTTTTTGCGCCTGCCTGGAGGGTAAACGTACTGTTCCATGGTATACTTTTGGTGTCTACCCAGAAGTGGCAGTACGGTGCCTATGTGTTTTTTTGCGTCTGCCTGGCAGGTAAACATACTGTTCCATGGTATACTTTTGGTGTCTGCCCAGAAGTGGCAGTACGGTGCCTATGTGTTTTTTTGCGTCTGCCTGGCCGGTAAATGTACTGTTCCATGGTATACTTTTGGTGTCTGCCCAGAAGTGGCAGTACGGTGCCTATGTGTTTTTTTGCGTCTGCCTGGAGGGTAAACGTACTGTTCCATGGTATACTTTTGGTGTCTGCCCAGAAGTGTCAGTACGGTGCCTATGTGTTTTTTTGCATCTGCCTGGAGGGTAAACGTACTGTTCCATGGTATACTTTTGGTGTCTGCCCAGAAGTGTCAGTACGGGGCATGTGTTTTTTTGCGTCTGCCTGGAGGTTAAACGTACTGTTCCATGGTATACTTTTGGTGTCTGCCCAGAAGTGTCAGTACGGTGCCTATGTGTTTTTTTGCATATGCCTGGAGGGTAAACGTACTGTTCCATGGTATACTTTTGGTGTCTGTTCAGGAGTGGCAGTACGGTGCCTATGTGTTTTTTTGCGTCTGCCTGGAGGGTAAACGTACTGTTCCATGGTATACTTTTGGTGTCTACCCAGAAGTGGCAGTACGGTGCCTATGTGTTTTTTTGCGTCTGCCTGGAGGGTAAACGTACTGTTCCATGGTATACTTTTGTTGTCTGCCCAGAAGTGGCAATACGGTGCCTATGTGTTTTTTTGCGTCTGCCTGGAGGTTAAACGTACTGTTCCATGGTATACTTTTGGTGTCTGCCCAGAAGTGGCAGTACGGTGCCTATGTGTTTTTTTGCATCTGCCTGGAGGGTAAACGTACTGTTTCATGGTATACTTGTTCAGGAGTGGCAGTACGGTGCCTATGTGTTTTTTTGCATCTGCCTGGAGGGTAAACGTACTGTTCCATGGTATACTTTTGGTGTCTGCCCAGAAGTGGCAGTACGGTGCCTACGTGTTTTTTTGCGTCTGCCTGGGGGGTAAACGTACTGTTCCATGGTATACTTTTGGTGTCTGCCCAGAAGTGGCAGTACGGTGCCTATGTGTTTTTTTGTGTCTGCCTGGAGGGTAAACGTACTGGTCCATGGTATACTTGTTCAGGAGTGGCAGTACGGTGCCTATGTGTTTTTTTGCATCTGCCTGGAGGGTAAACGTACTGTTCCATGGTATACTTTTGGTGTCTGCCCAGAAGTGGCAGTACAATGCCTATGTGTTTTTTTGCGTCTGCCTGGGGGGTAAACGTACTGTTCCATGGTATACTTTTGGTGTCTGTTCAGGAGTGGCAGTACGGTGCCTTTGTGTTTTTTTGCGTCTGCCTGGAGGGTAAACGTACTGTTCCATGGTATACTTGTTGAGGAGTGGCAGTACGGTGCCTATGTGTTTTTTTGCATCTGCCTGGAGGGTAAACGTACTGTTCCATGGTATACTTTTGGTGTCTGCCCACAAGTGGCAGTACGGTACCTATGTGTTTTTTTGCGTCTGCCTGGGGGGTAAACGTACTGTTCCATGGTATACTTTTGGTGTCTGCCCAGAAGTGGCAGTACGGTGCCTATGTGTTTTTTTGTGTCTGCCTGGAGGGTAAATGTACTGTTCCATGGTATACTTGTTCAGGAGTGGCAGTACAGTGCCTATGTGTTTTTTTGCATCTGCCTGGAGGGTAAACGTACTGTTCCATGGTATACTTTTGGTGTCAGCCCAGAAGTGGCAGTACAGTGCCTATGTGTTTTTTTGCGTCTGCCTGGGGGGTAAACGTACTGTTCCATGGTATACTTTTGGTGTCTGCCCAGAAGTGGCAGTACGGTGCCTATGTGTTTTTTTGCGTCTGCCTGGAGGCTAAACGTACTGTTCCATGGTATACTTTTGGTGTCTGCCCAGAAGTGGCAGTACGGTGCCTATGTGTTTTTTTGCGTCTGCCTGGAAGGTAAACGTACTGTTCCATGGTATACTTTTGGTGTCTGCCCAGAAGTGTCAGTACGGTGCCTATGTGTTTTTTTGCATCTGCCTGGAGGGTAAACGTACTGTTCCATGGTATACTTTTGGTGTCTGCCCAGAAGTGGCAGTACGGTGCCTATGTGTTTTTTTGCATCTGCCTGGAGGGTAAACGTACTGTTCCATGGTATACTTGTTCAGAAGTGTCAGTACAGTGCCTATGTGTTTTTTTGCGTCTGCCTGGCGGGTAAACGTACTGTTCCATGGTATACTTTTGGTGTCTGCCCAGAGGTGGCAGTACGGTGCCTATGTGTTTTTTTACGTCTGCCTGGCGGGTAAATGTACTGTTCCATGGTATACTTTTGGTGTCTGCCCAGAAGTGGCAGTACGGTGCCTATGTGTTTTTTTGCGTCTGCCTGGAGGCTAAACGTACTGTTCCATGGTATACTTTTGGTGTCTGCCCAGAAGTGGCAGTACGGTGCCTATGTGTTTTTTTGCGTCTGCCTGGAGGGTAAACGTACTGTTCCATGGTATACTTTTGGTGTCTGCCCAGAAGTGTCAGTACGGTGCCTATGTGTTTTTTTGCATCTGCCTGGAGGGTAAACGTACTTTTCCATGGTATACTTTTGGTGTCTGCCCAGAAGTGGCAGTACGGTGCCTATGTGTTTTTTTGCGTCTGCCTGGAGGGTAAACGTACTGTTCCATGGTATACTTTTGGTGTCTGCCCAGAAGTGTCAGTACGGTGCCTATGTGTTTTTTTTGCATCTGCCTGGAGGGTAAACGTACTGTTCCATGGTATACATTTGGTGTCTGCCCAGAAGTGCAGTACGGTGCCTATGTGTTTTTTTGCATCTGCCTGGAGGGTAAATGTACTGTTCCATGGTATACTTGTTCAGAAGTGTCAGTACGGTGCCTGTGTTTTTTTACGTCTGCCTGGAGGTTAAACGTACTGTTCCATGGTATACTTTTGGTGTCTGCCCAGAAGTGGCAATACGGTGCCTATGTGTTTTTTTGCGTCTGCCTGGAGGTTAAACGTACTGTTCCATGGTATACTTTTGGTGTCTGCCCAGAAGTGGCAGTACGGTGCCTATGTGTTTTTTTGCATCTGCCTGGAGGGTAAACGTACTGTTTCATGGTATACTTGTTCAGGAGTGGCAGTACGGTGCCTATGTGTTTTTTTGCATCTGCCTGGAGGGTAAACGTACTGTTACATGGTATACTTTTGGTGTCTGCCCAGAAGTGGCAGTACGGTGCCTACGTGTTTTTTTGCGTCTGCCTGGGGGGTAAACGTACTGTTCCATGGTATACTTTTGGTGTCTGCCCAGAAGTGGCAGTACGGTGCCTATGTGTTTTTTTGTGTCTGCCTGGAGGGTAAACGTACTGGTCCATGGTATACTTGTTCAGGAGTGGCAGTACGGTGCCTATGTGTTTTTTTGCATCTGCCTGGAGGGTAAACGTACTGTTCCATCGTATACTTTTGGTGTCTGCCCAGAAGTGGCAGTACAATGCCTATGTGTTTTTTTGCGTCTGCCTGGGGGGTAAACGTACTGTTCCATGGTATACTTTTGGTGTCTGTTCAGGAGTGGCAGTACGGTGCCTTTGTGTTTTTTTGCGTATGCCTGGAGGGTAAACGTACTGTTCCATGGTATACTTGTTCAGGAGTGGCAGTACGGTGCCTATGTGTTTTTTTGCATCTGCCTGGAGGGTAAACGTACTGTTCCATGGTATACTTTTGGTGTCTGCCCATAAGTGGCAGTACGGTACCTATGTGTTTTTTTGCGTCTGCCTGGGGGGTAAACGTACTGTTCCATGGTATACTTTTGGTGTCTGCCCAGAAGTGGCAGTACGGTGCCTATGTGTTTTTTTGTGTCTGCCTGGAGGGTAAATGTACTGTTCCATGGTATACTTGTTCAGGAGTGGCAGTACGGTGCCTATGTGTTTTTTTGCATCTGCCTGGAGGGTAAACGTACTGTTCCATGGTATACTTTTGGTGTCTGCCCAGAAGTGGCAGTACAGTGCCTATGTGTTTTTTTGCGTCTGCCTGGGGGGTAAACGTACTGTTCCATGGTATACTTTTGGTGTCTGTTCAGGAGTGGCAGTACGGTGCCTATGTGTTTTTTTGCATCTGCCTGGAGGGTAAACTTACTGTTCCATGGTATACTTTTGGTGTCTACCCAGAAGTGGCTGTACAGTGCCTATGTGTTTTTTTGCGTCTGCCTGGCGGGTAAACGTACTGTTCCATGGTATACTTTTGGTGTCTGCCCAGAGGTGGCAGTACGGTGCCTATGTGTTTTTTTGCGTCTGCCTGGAGGTTAAACGTACTGTTCCATGGTATACTTTTGGTGTCTGCCCAGAAGTGGCAATACGGTGCCTATGTGTTTTTTTGCGTCTGCCTGGAGGTTAAACGTACTGTTCCATGGTATACTTTTGGTGTCTGCCCAGAAGTGGCAGTACGGTGCCTATGTGTTTTTTTGCATCTGCCTGGAGGGTAAACGTACTGTTTCATGGTATACTTGTTCAGGAGTGGCAGTACGGTGCCTATGTGTTTTTTTGCATCTGCCTGGAGGGTAAACGTACTGTTCCATGGTATACTTTTGGTGTCTGCCCAGAAGTGGCAGTACGGTGCCTACGTGTTTTATTGCGTCTGCCTGGGGGGTAAACGTACTGTTCCATGGTATACTTTTGGTGTCTGCCCAGAAGTGGCAGTACGGTGCCTATGTGTTTTTTTGTGTCTGCCTGGAGGGTAAACGTACTGGTCCATGGTATACTTGTTCAGGAGTGGCAGTACGGTGCCTATGTGTTTTTTTGCATCTGCCTGGAGGGTAAACGTACTGTTCCATGGTATACTTTTGGTGTCTGCCCAGAAGTGGCAGTACAATGCCTATGTGTTTTTTTGCGTCTGCCTGGGGGGTAAACGTACTGTTCCATGGTATACTTTTGGTGTCTGTTCAGGAGTGGCAGTACGGTGCCTTTGTGTTTTTTTGCGTATGCCTGGAGGGTAAACGTACTGTTCCAGGGTATACTTGTTCAGGAGTGGCAGTACGGTGCCTATGTGTTTTTTTGCATCTGCCTGGAGGGTAAACGTACTGTTCCATGGTATACTTTTGGTGTCTGCCCACAAGTGGCAGTACGGTACCTATGTGTTTTTTTGCGTCTGCCTGGGGGGTAAACGTACTGTTCCATGGTATACTTTTGGTGTCTGTTCAGGAGTGGCAGTACGGTGCCTATGTGTTTTTTTGCGTCTGCCTGGAGGGTAAACGTACTGTTCCATGGTATACTTTTGGTGTCTACCCAGAAGTGGCAGTACGGTGCCTATGTGTTTTTTTGCGTCTGCCTGGCAGGTAAACATACTGTTCCATGGTATACTTTTGGTGTCTGCCCAGAAGTGGCAGTACGGTGCCTATGTGTTTTTTTGCGTCTGCCTGGAGGGTAAACGTACTGTTCCATGGTATACTTTTGTTGTCTGCCCAGAAGTGGCAATACGGTGCCTATGTGTTTTTTTGCGTCTGCCTGGAGGTTAAACGTACTGTTCCATGGTATACTTTTGGTGTCTGCCCAGAAGTGGCAGTACGGTGCCTATGTGTTTTTTTGCATCTGCCTGGAGGGTAAACGTACTGTTTCATGGTATACTTGTTCAGGAGTGGCAGTACGGTGCCTATGTGTTTTTTTGCATCTGCCTGGAGGGTAAACGTACTGTTCCATGGTATACTTTTGGTGTCTGCCCAGAAGTGGCAGTACGGTGCCTACGTGTTTTTTTGCGTCTGCCTGGGGGGTAAACGTACTGTTCCATGGTATACTTTTGGTGTCTGCCCAGAAGTGGCAGTACGGTGCCTATGTGTTTTTTTGTGTCTGCCTGGAGGGTAAACGTACTGGTCCATGGTATACTTGTTCAGGAGTGGCAGTACGGTGCCTATGTGTTTTTTTGCATCTGCCTGGAGGGTAAACGTACTGTTCCATGGTATACTTTTGGTGTCTGCCCAGAAGTGGCAGTACAATGCCTATGTGTTTTTTTGCGTCTGCCTGGGGGGTAAACGTACTGTTCCATGGTATACTTTTGGTGTCTGTTCAGGAGTGGCAGTACGGTGCCTTTGTGTTTTTTTGCGTCTGCCTGGAGGGTAAACGTACTGTTCCATGGTATACTTGTTCAGGAGTGGCAGTACGGTGCCTATGTGTTTTTTTGCATCTGCCTGGAGGGTAAACGTACTGTTCCATGGTATACTTTTGGTGTCTGCCCACAAGTGGCAGTACGGTACCTATGTGTTTTTTTGCGTCTGCCTGGGGGGTAAACGTACTGTTCCATGGTATACTTTTGGTGTCTGCCCAGAAGTGGCAGTACGGTGCCTATGTGTTTTTTTGTGTCTGCCTGGAGGGTAAATGTACTGTTCCATGGTATACTTGTTCAGGAGTGGCAGTACGGTGCCTATGTGTTTTTTTGCATCTGCCTGGAGGGTAAACGTACTGTTCCATGGTATACTTTTGGTGTCTGCCCAGAAGTGGCAGTACAGTGCCTATGTGTTTTTTTGCGTCTGCCTGGGGGGTAAACGTACTGTTCCATGGTATACTTTTGGTGTCTGTTCAGGAGTGGCAGTACGGTGCCTATGTGTTTTTTTGCGTCTGCCTGGAGGGTAAACTTACTGTTCCATGGTATACTTTTGGTGTCTACCCAGAAGTGGCTGTACAGTGCCTATGTGTTTTTTTGCGTCTGCCTGGCGGGTAAACGTACTGTTCCATGGTATACTTTTGGTGTCTGCCCAGAGGTGGCAGTACGGTGCCTATGTGTTTTTTTACGTCTGCCTGGCAGGTAAATGTACTGTTCCATGGTATACTTTTGGTGTCTGCCCAGAAGTGGCAGTACGGTGCCTATGTGTTTTTTTGCGTCTGCCTGGAGGCTAAACGTACTGTTCCATGGTATACTTTTGGTGTCTGCCCAGAAGTGGCAGTACGGTGCCTATGTGTTTTTTTGCGTCTGCCTGGAGGGTAAACGTACTGTTCCATGGTATACTTTTGGTGTCTGCCCAGAAGTGTCAGTACGGTGCCTATGTGTTTTTTTGCATCTGCCTGGAGGGTAAACGTACTGTTCCATGGTATACTTTTGGTGTCTGCCCAGAAGTGGCAGTACGGTGCCTATGTGTTTTTTTGCATCTGCCTGGAGGGTAAACGTACTGTTCCATGGTATACTTGTTCAGAAGTGTCAGTACGGTGCCTGTGTTTTTTCACGTCTGCCTGGAGGTTAAACGTACTGTTCCATGGTATACTTTTGGTGTCTGCCCAGAAGTGGCAGTACGGTGCCTATGTGTTTTTTTGCGTCTGCCTGGAGGGTAAACGTACTGTTCCATGGTATACTTTTGGTGTCTGCCCAGAAGTGTCAGTACGGTGCCTATGTGTTTTTTTTGCATCTGCCTGGAGGGTAAACGTACTGTTCCATGGTATACATTTGGTGTCTGCCCAGAAGTGGCAGTACGGTGCCTATGTGTTTTTTTGCATCTGCCTGGAGGGTAAACGTACTGTTCCATGGTATACTTGTTCAGAAGTGTCAGTACGGTGCCTGTGTTTTTTTGCGTCTGCCTGGAGGTTAAACGTACTGTTCCATGGTATACTTTTGGTGTCTGCCCTGAAGTGGCAGTACGGTGCCTATGTGTTTTTTTGCGTCTGCCTGGGGGGTAAACGTACTGTTCCATGGTATACTTTTGGTGTCTGTTCAGGAGTGGCAGTACGGTGCCTATGTGTTTTTTTGCGCCTGCCTGGAGGGTAAACGTACTGTTCCATGGTATACTTTTGGTGTCTACCCAGAAGTGGCAGTACGGTGCCTATGTGTTTTTTTGCGTCTGCCTGGCAGGTAAACATACTGTTCCATGGTATACTTTTGGTGTCTGCCCAGAAGTGGCAGTACGGTGCCTATGTGTTTTTTTGCGTCTGCCTGGCCGGTAAATGTACTGTTCCATGGTATACTTTTGGTGTCTGCCCAGAAGTGGCAGTACGGTGCCTATGTGTTTTTTTGCGTCTGCCTGGAGGGTAAACGTACTGTTCCATGGTATACTTTTGGTGTCTGCCCAGAAGTGTCAGTACGGTGCCTATGTGTTTTTTTGCATCTGCCTGGAGGGTAAACGTACTGTTCCATGGTATACTTTTGGTGTCTGCCCAGAAGTGGCAGTACGGTGCCTATGTGTTTTTTTGCATCTGCCTGGAGGGTAAACGTACTGTTTCATGGTATACTTGTTCAGGAGTGGCAGTACGGTGCCTATGTGTTTTTTTGCATCTGCCTGGAGGGTAAACGTACTGTTCCATGGTATACTTTTGGTGTCTGCCCAGAAGTGGCAGTACGGTGCCTACGTGTTTTTTTGCGTCTGCCTGGGGGGTAAACGTACTGTTCCATGGTATACTTTTGGTGTCTGCCCAGAAGTGGCAGTACGGTGCCTATGTGTTTTTTTGTGTCTGCCTGGAGGGTAAACGTACTGGTCCATGGTATACTTGTTCAGGAGTGGCAGTACGGTGCCTATGTGTTTTTTTGCATCTGCCTGGAGGGTAAACGTACTGTTCCATGGTATACTTTTGGTGTCTGCCCAGAAGTGGCAGTACAATGCCTATGTGTTTTTTTGCGTCTGCCTGGGGGGTAAACGTACTGTTCCATGGTATACTTTTGGTGTCTGTTCAGGAGTGGCAGTACGGTGCCTTTGTGTTTTTTTGCGTCTGCCTGGAGGGTAAACGTACTGTTCCATGGTATACTTGTTCAGGAGTGGCAGTACGGTGCCTATGTGTTTTTTTGCATCTGCCTGGAGGGTAAACGTACTGTTCCATGGTATACTTTTGGTGTCTGCCCACAAGTGGCAGTACGGTACCTATGTGTTTTTTTGCGTCTGCCTGGGGGGTAAACGTACTGTTCCATGGTATACTTTTGGTGTCTGCCCAGAAGTGGCAGTACGGTGCCTATGTGTTTTTTTGTGTCTGCCTGGAGGGTAAATGTACTGTTCCATGGTATACTTGTTCAGGAGTGGCAGTACAGTGCCTATGTGTTTTTTTGCATCTGCCTGGAGGGTAAACGTACTGTTCCATGGTATACTTTTGGTGTCTGCCCAGAAGTGGCAGTACAGTGCCTATGTGTTTTTTTGCGTCTGCCTGGGGGGTAAACGTACTGTTCCATGGTATACTTTTGGTGTCTGCCCAGAAGTGGCAGTACGGTGCCTATGTGTTTTTTTGCGTCTGCCTGGAGGCTAAACGTACTGTTCCATGGTATACTTTTGGTGTCTGCCCAGAAGTGGCAGTACGGTGCCTATGTGTTTTTTTGCGTCTGCCTGGAAGGTAAACGTACTGTTCCATGGTATACTTTTGGTGTCTGCCCAGAAGTGTCAGTACGGTGCCTATGTGTTTTTTTGCATCTGCCTGGAGGGTAAACGTACTGTTCCATGGTATACTTTTGGTGTCTGCCCAGAAGTGGCAGTACGGTGCCTATGTGTTTTTTTGCATCTGCCTGGAGGGTAAACGTACTGTTCCATGGTATACTTGTTCAGAAGTGTCAGTACAGTGCCTATGTGTTTTTTTGCGTCTGCCTGGCGGGTAAACGTACTGTTCCATGGTATACTTTTGGTGTCTGCCCAGAGGTGGCAGTACGGTGCCTATGTGTTTTTTTACGTCTGCCTGGCGGGTAAATGTACTGTTCCATGGTATACTTTTGGTGTCTGCCCAGAAGTGGCAGTACGGTGCCTATGTGTTTTTTTGCGTCTGCCTGGAGGCTAAACGTACTGTTCCATGGTATACTTTTGGTGTCTGCCCAGAAGTGGCAGTACGGTGCCTATGTGTTTTTTTGCGTCTGCCTGGAGGGTAAACGTACTGTTCCATGGTATACTTTTGGTGTCTGCCCAGAAGTGTCAGTACGGTGCCTATGTGTTTTTTTGCATCTGCCTGGAGGGTAAACGTACTGTTCCATGGTATACTTTTGGTGTCTGCCCAGAAGTGGCAGTACGGTGCCTATGTGTTTTTTTGCGTCTGCCTGGAGGGTAAACGTACTGTTCCATGGTATACTTTTGGTGTCTGCCCAGAAGTGTCAGTACGGTGCCTATGAGTTTTTTTTGCATCTGCCTGGAGGGTAAACGTACTGTTCCATGGTATACATTTGGTGTCTGCCCAGAAGTGCAGTACGGTGCCTATGTGTTTTTTTGCATCTGCCTGGAGGGTAAATGTACTGTTCCATGGTATACTTGTTCAGAAGTGTCAGTACGGTGCCTGTGTTTTTTTACGTCTGCCTGGAGGTTAAACGTACTGTTCCATGGTATACTTTTGGTGTCTGCCCAGAAGTGGCAATACGGTGCCTATGTGTTTTTTTGCGTCTGCCTGGAGGTTAAACGTACTGTTCCATGGTATACTTTTGGTGTCTGCCCAGAAGTGGCAGTACGCTGCCTATGTGTTTTTTTGCATCTGCCTGGAGGGTAAACGTACTGTTTCATGGTATACTTGTTCAGGAGTGGCAGTACGGTGCCTATGTGTTTTTTTGCATCTGCCTGGAGGGTAAACGTACTGTTACATGGTATACTTTTGGTGTCTGCCCAGAAGTGGCAGTACGGTGCCTACGTGTTTTTTTGCGTCTGCCTGGGGGGTAAACGTACTGTTCCATGGTATACTTTTGGTGTCTGCCCAGAAGTGGCAGTACGGTGCCTATGTGTTTTTTTGTGTCTGCCTGGAGGGTAAACGTACTGGTCCATGGTATACTTGTTCAGGAGTGGCAGTACGGTGCCTATGTGTTTTTTTGCATCTGCCTGGAGGGTAAACGTACTGTTCCATCGTATACTTTTGGTGTCTGCCCAGAAGTGGCAGTACAATGCCTATGTGTTTTTTTGCGTCTGCCTGGGGGGTAAACGTACTGTTCCATGGTATACTTTTGGTGTCTGTTCAGGAGTGGCAGTACGGTGCCTTTGTGTTTTTTTGCGTATGCCTGGAGGGTAAACGTACTGTTCCATGGTATACTTGTTCAGGAGTGGCAGTACGGTGCCTATGTGTTTTTTTGCATCTGCCTGGAGGGTAAACGTACTGTTCCATGGTATACTTTTGGTGTCTGCCCATAAGTGGCAGTACGGTACCTATGTGTTTTTTTGCGTCTGCCTGGGGGGTAAACGTACTGTTCCATGGTATACTTTTGGTGTCTGCCCAGAAGTGGCAGTACGGTGCCTATGTGTTTTTTTGTGTCTGCCTGGAGGGTAAATGTACTGTTCCATGGTATACTTGTTCAGGAGTGGCAGTACGGTGCCTATGTGTTTTTTTGCATCTGCCTGGAGGGTAAACGTACTGTTCCATGGTATACTTTTGGTGTCTGCCCAGAAGTGGCAGTACAGTGCCTATGTGTTTTTTTGCGTCTGCCTGGGGGGTAATCGTACTGTTCCATGGTATACTTTTGGTGTCTGTTCAGGAGTGGCAGTACGGTGCCTATGTGTTTTTTTGCGTCTGCCTGGAGGGTAAACTTACTGTTCCATGGTATACTTTTGGTGTCTACCCAGAAGTGGCTGTACAGTGCCTATGTGTTTTTTTGCGTCTGCCTGGCGGGTAAACGTACTGTTCCATGGTATACTTTTGGTGTCTGCCCAGAGGTGGCAGTACGGTGCCTATGTGTTTTTTTGCGTCTGCCTGGAGGTTAAACGTACTGTTCCATGGTATACTTTTGGTGTCTGCCCAGAAGTGGCAATACGGTGCCTATGTGTTTTTTTGCGTCTGCCTGGAGGTTAAACGTACTGTTCCATGGTATACTTTTGGTGTCTGCCCAGAAGTGGCAGTACGGTGCCTATGTGTTTTTTTGCATCTGCCTGGAGGGTAAACGTACTGTTTCATGGTATACTTGTTCAGGAGTGGCAGTACGGTGCCTATGTGTTTTTTTGCATCTGCCTGGAGGGTAAACGTACTGTTCCATGGTATACTTTTGGTGTCTGCCCAGAAGTGGCAGTACGGTGCCTACGTGTTTTTTTGCGTCTGCCTGGGGGGTAAACGTACTGTTCCATGGTATACTTTTGGTGTCTGCCCAGAAGTGGCAGTACGGTGCCTATGTGTTTTTTTGTGTCTGCCTGGAGGGTAAACGTACTGGTCCATGGTATACTTGTTCAGGAGTGGCAGTACGGTGCCTATGTGTTTTTTTGCATCTGCCTGGAGGGTAAACGTACTGTTCCATGGTATACTTTTGGTGTCTGCCCAGAAGTGGCAGTACAATGCCTATGTGTTTTTTTGCGTCTGCCTGGGGGGTAAACGTACTGTTCCATGGTATACTTTTGGTGTCTGTTCAGGAGTGGCAGTACGGTGCCTTTGTGTTTTTTTGCGTATGCCTGGAGGGTAAACGTACTGTTCCAGGGTATACTTGTTCAGGAGTGGCAGTACGGTGCCTATGTGTTTTTTTGCATCTGCCTGGAGGGTAAACGTACTGTTCCATGGTATACTTTTGGTGTCTGCCCACAAGTGGCAGTACGGTACCTATGTGTTTTTTTGCGTCTGCCTGGGGGGTAAACGTACTGTTCCATGGTATACTTTTGGTGTCTGCCCAGAAGTGGCAGTACGGTGCCTATGTGTTTTTTTGTGTCTGCCTGGAGGGTAAATGTACTGTTCCATGGTATACTTGTTCAGGAGTGGCAGTACGGTGCCTATGTGTTTTTTTGCATCTGCCTGGAGGGTAAACGTACTGTTCCATGGTATACCTTTGGTGTCTGCCCAGAAGTGGCAGTACAGTGCCTATGTGTTTTTTTGCGTCTGCCTGGGGGGTAAACGTACTGTTCCATGGTATACTTTTGGTGTCTGTTCAGGAGTGGCAGTACGGTGCCTATGTGTTTTTTTGCGTCTGCCTGGAGGGTAAACTTACTGTTCCATGGTATACTTTTGGTGTCTACCCAGAAGTGGCTGTACAGTGCCTATGTGTTTTTTTGCGTCTGCCTGGCGGGTAAACGTACTGTTCCATGGTATACTTTTGGTGTCTGCCCAGAGGTGGCAGTACGGTGCCTATGTGTTTTTTTACGTCTGCCTGGCGGGTAAATGTACTGTTCCATGGTATACTTTTGGTGTCTGCCCAGAAGTGGCAGTACGGTGCCTATGTGTTTTTTTGCGTCTGCCTGGAGGCTAAACGTACTGTTCCATGGTATACTTTTAGTGTCTTCCCAGAAGTGGCAGTACGGTGCCTATGTGTTTTTTTGCGTCTGCCTGGAGGGTAAACGTACTGTTCCATGGTATACTTTTGGTGTCTGCCCAGAAGTGTCAGTACGGTGCCTATGTGTTTTTTTGCATCTGCCTGGAGGGTAAACGTACTGTTCCATGGTATACTTTTGGTGTCTGCCCAGAAGTGGCAGTACGGTGCCTATGTGTTTTTTTGTGTCTGCCTGGCGGGTAAACGTACTGTTCCATGGTATACTTTTGGTGTCTGCCCAGAAGTGGCAGTACGGTGCCTATGTGTTTTTTTGCATCTGCCTGGAGGGTAAACGTACTGTTCCATGGTATACTTGTTCAGGAGAGGCAGTACGGTGCCTATGTGTTTTTTTGAATCTGCCTGGAGGGTAAACGTACTGTTCCATGGTATACTTTTGGTGTCTGCCCAGAAGTGGCAGTACGGTGCCTATGTGTTTTTTTGCGTCTGCCTGGGGGGTAAACGTACTGTTCCATGGTATACTTTTGGTGTCTGTTCAGGAGTGGCAGTATGGTGCCTATGTGTTTTTTTGCGTCTGCCTGGAGGGTAAACGTACTGTTCTATGGTATACTTTTGGTGTCTACCCAGAAGTGGCAGTACGGTGCCTATGTGTTTTTTTGCGTCTGCCTGGCAGGTAAACGTACTGTTCCATGGTATACTTTTGGTGTCTGCCCAGAAGTGGCAATACGATGCCTATGTGTTTTTTTGCATCTGCCTGGAGGGTAAACGTACTGTTCCATGGTATACTTTTGGTGTCTGCCCAGAAGTGGCAGTACGGTGCCTATGTGTTTTTTTGCGTCTGCCTGGCGCGTAAATGTACTGTTCCATGGTATACTTTTGGTGTCTGCCCAGAAGTGGCAGTACGGTGCCTATGTGATTTTTTGTGTCTGCCTGGAGGGTAAACGTACTGTTCCATGGTATACTTTTGGTGTCTGCCCAGAAGTGGCAGTACGGTGCCTATGTGTTTTTTTGTGTCTGCCTGGAGGGTAAACGTACTGTTCCATAGTATACTTTTGGTGTCTGCCCAGAAGTGGCAGTACGGTGCCTATGTGTTTTTTTGCATCTGCCTGGAGGGTAAACGTACTGTTCCATGGTATACTTGTTCAGGAGTGGCAGTACGGTATGTTGCCTATGTGTTTTTTTGCATCTGCCTGGAGGGTAAACGTACTGTTCCATGGTATACTTTTGGTGTCTGCCCAGAAGTGGCAGTACGGTGCCTATGTGTTTTTTGCGTCTGCCTGGGGGGTAAACGTACTGTTCCATGGTATACTTTTGGTGTCTGCCCAGAAGTGGCAGTACGGTGCTTATGTGTTTTTTTGTGTCTGCCTGGAGGGTAAACGTACTGTTCCATGGTATACTTGTTCAGGAGTGGCAGTACGGTGCCTATGTGTTTTTTTGCATCTGCCTGGAGGGTAAACGTACTGTTCCATGGTATACTTTTGGTGTCTGCCCAGAAGTGGCAGTACAATGCCTATGTGTTTTTTTGCGTCTGCCTGGGGGGTAAACGTACTGTTCCATGGTATACTTTTGGTGTCTGCCCAGAAGTGGCAGTACGGTGCCTATGTGTTTTTTTGCGTCTGCCTGGGGGGTAAACGTACTGTTCCATGGTATACTTTTGGTGTCTGTTCAGGAGTGGCAGTACGGTGCCTATGTGTTTTTTTGCATCTGCCTGGAGGGTAAACGTACTGTTCCATGGTATACTTTTGGTGTCTACCCAGAAGTGGCAGTACGGTGCCTATGTGTTTTTTTGCGTCTGCCTGGCAGGTAAACATACTGTTCCATGGTATACTTTTGGTGTCTGCCTAGAAGTGGCAGTACGGTGCCTATGTGTTTTTCTGCGTCTGCCCAGCAGGTAAATGTACTGTTCCATGGTATACTTTTGGTGTCTGCCTAGAAGTGGCAGTACGGTGCCTATGTGTTTTTTTGCGTCTGCCTGGCGGGTAAACGTACTATTCCATGGTATACTTTTGGTGTCTGCCCAGAAGTGGCAGTACGGTGCCTATGTGTTTTTTTGCATCTGCCTGGAGGGTAAACGTACTGTTTCATGGTATACTTGTTCAGGAGTGGCAGTACGGTGCCTATGTGTTTTTTTGCATCTGCCTGGAGGGTAAACGTACTGTTCCATGGTATACTTTTGGTGTCTGTTCAGGAGTGGCAGTACGGTGCTTATGTGTTTTTTTGCGTCTGCCTGGAGGGTAAACGTACTGTTCCATGGTATACTTTTGGTGTCTACCCAGAAGTGGCAGTACAGTGCCTATGTGTTTTTTTGCGTCTGCCTGGCAGGTAAACATACTGTTCCATGGTATACTTTTGGTGTCTGCCCAGAAGTGGCAGTACGGTGCCTATGTGTTTTTTTGCGTCTGCCTGGAGGTTAAACGTACTGTTCCATGGTATACTTTTGGTGTCTGCCCAGAAGTGGCAGTACGGTGCCTATGTGTTTTTTTGTGTCTGCCTGGAGGGTAAATGTACTGTTCCATGGTATACTTGTTCAGGAGTGGCAGTACGGTGCCTATGTGTTTTTTTGCATCTGCCTGGAGGGTAAACGTACTGTTCCATGGTATACTTTTGGTGTCTGCCCAGAAGTGGCAGTACGGTGCCTATGTGTTTTTTTGCGTCTGCCTGGGGGGTAAACGTACTGTTCCATGGTATACTTTTGGTGTCTGTTCAGGAGTGGCAGTACGGTGCCTATGTGTTTTTTTGCGTCTGCCTGGAGGGTAAACTTACTGTTCCATGGTATACTTTTGGTGTCTACCCAGAAGTGGCTGTACAGTGCCTATGTGTTTTTTTGCGTCTGCCTGGCGGGTAAACGTACTGTTCCATGGTATACTTTTGGTGTCTGCCCAGAGGTGGCAGTACGGTGCCTATGTGTTTTTTTACGTCTGCCTGGCGGGTAAATGTACTGTTCCATGGATACTTTTGGTGTCTGCCCAGAAGTGGCAGTACGGTGCCTATGTGTTTTTTTGCGTCTGCCTGGAGGCTAAACGTACTGTTCCATGGTATACTTTTGGTGTCTGCCCAGAAGTGGCAGTACGGTGCCTATGTGTTTTTTTGCGTCTGCCTGGAGGGTAAACGTACTGTTCCATGGTATACTTTTGGTGTCTGCCCAGAAGTGTCAGTACGGTGCCTATGTGCTTTTTTTGCATCTGCCTGGAGGGTAAACGTACTGTTCCATGGTATACTTTTGGTGTCTGCCCAGAAGTGGCAGTACGGTGCCTATGTGTTTTTTTGCATCTGCCTGGAGGGTAAACGTACTGTTCCATGGTATACTTTTGGTGTCTGCCCAGAAGTGTCAGTACGGTGCCTATGTGTTTTTTTGCATCTGCCTGGAGGGTAAACGTACTGTTCCATGGTATACTTGTTCAGAAGTGTCAGTACGGTGCCTGTGTTTTTTTGCATCTGCCTGGAGGGTAAACGTACTGTTCCATGGTATACTTTTGGTGTCTGCCCAGAAGTGGCAGTACGGTGCCTATGTGTTTTTTGCGTCTGCCTGGGGGGTAAACGTACTGTTCCATGGTATACTTTTGGTGTCTGCCCAGAAGTGGCAGTACGGTGCTTATGTGTTTTTTTGTGTCTGCCTGGAGGGTAAACGTACTGTTCCATGGTATACTTGTTCAGGAGTGGCAGTACGGTGCCTATGTGTTTTTTTGCGTCTGCCTGGCGGGTAAACGTACTGTTCCATGGTATACTTTTGGTGTCTGCCCAGAGGTGGCAGTACGGTGCCTATGTGTTTTTTTACGTCTGCCTGGCGGGTAAATGTACTGTTCCATGGTATACTTTTGGTGTCTGCCCAGAAGTGGCAGTACGGTGCCTATGTGTTTTTTTGCGTCTGCCTGGAGGCTAAACGTACTGTTCCATGGTATACTTTTAGTGTCTTCCCAGAAGTGGCAGTACGGTGCCTATGTGTTTTTTTGCGTCTGCCTGGAGGGTAAACGTACTGTTCCATGGTATACTTTTGGTGTCTGCCCAGAAGTGTCAGTACGGTGCCTATGTGTTTTTTTGCATCTGCCTGGAGGGTAAACGTACTGTTCCATGGTATACTTTTGGTGTCTGCCCAGAAGTGGCAGTACGGTGCCTATGTGTTTTTTTGTGTCTGCCTGGCGGGTAAACGTACTGTTCCATGGTATACTTTTGGTGTCTGCCCAGAAGTGGCAGTACGGTGCCTATGTGTTTTTTTGCATCTGCCTGGAGGGTAAACGTACTGTTCCATGGTATACTTGTTCAGGAGAGGCAGTACGGTGCCTATGTGTTTTTTTGAATCTGCCTGGAGGGTAAACGTACTGTTCCATGGTATACTTTTGGTGTCTGCCCAGAAGTGGCAGTACGGTGCCTATGTGTTTTTTTGCGTCTGCCTGGGGGGTAAACGTACTGTTCCATGGTATACTTTTGGTGTCTGTTCAGGAGTGGCAGTATGGTGCCTATGTGTTTTTTTGCGTCTGCCTGGAGGGTAAACGTACTGTTCTATGGTATACTTTTGGTGTCTACCCAGAAGTGGCAGTACGGTGCCTATGTGTTTTTTTGCGTCTGCCTGGCAGGTAAACGTACTGTTCCATGGTATACTTTTGGTGTCTGTTCAGGAGTGGCAGTACGGTGCCTATGTGTTTTTTTGCGTCTGCCTGGAGGGTAAACTTACTGTTCCATGGTATACTTTTGGTGTCTACCCAGAAGTGGCTGTACAGTGCCTATGTGTTTTTTTGCGTCTGCCTGGCGGGTAAACGTACTGTTCCATGGTATACTTTTGGTGTCTGCCCAGAGGTGGCAGTACGGTGCCTATGTGTTTTTTTACGTCTGCCTGGCAGGTAAATGTACTGTTCCATGGTATACTTTTGGTGTCTGCCCAGAAGTGGCAGTACGGTGCCTATGTGTTTTTTTGCGTCTGCCTGGAGGCTAAACGTACTGTTCCATGGTATACTTTTGGTGTCTGCCCAGAAGTGGCAGTACGGTGCCTATGTGTTTTTTTGCGTCTGCCTGGAGGGTAAACGTACTGTTCCATGGTATACTTTTGGTGTCTGCCCAGAAGTGTCAGTACGGTGCCTATGTGTTTTTTTGCATCTGCCTGGAGGGTAAACGTACTGTTCCATGGTATACTTTTGGTGTCTGCCCAGAAGTGGCAGTACGGTGCCTATGTGTTTTTTTGCATCTGCCTGGAGGGTAAACGTACTGTTCCATGGCATACTTGTTCAGAAGTGTCAGTACGGTGCCTGTGTTTTTTCACGTCTGCCTGGAGGTTAAACGTACTGTTCCATGGTATACTTTTGGTGTCTGCCCAGAAGTGGCAGTACGGTGCCTATGTGTTTTTTTGCGTCTGCCTGGAGGGTAAACGTACTGTTCCATGGTATACTTTTGGTGTCTGCCCAGAAGTGTCAGTACGGTGCCTATGTGTTTTTTTTGCATCTGCCTGGAGGGTAAACGTACTGTTCCATGGTATACATTTGGTGTCTGCCCAGAAGTGGCAGTACGGTGCCTATGTGTTTTTTTGCATCTGCCTGGAGGGTAAACGTACTGTTCCATGGTATACTTGTTCAGAAGTGTCAGTACGGTGCCTGTGTTTTTTTGCGTCTGCCTGGAGGTTAAACGTACTGTTCCATGGTATACTTTTGGTGTCTGCCCAGAAGTGGCAGTACGGTGCCTATGTGTTTTTTTGCGTCTGCCTGGGGGGTAAACGTACTGTTCCATGGTATACGTTTGGTGTCTGTTCAGGAGTGGCAGTACGGTGCCTATGTGTTTTTTTGCGCCTGCCTGGAGGGTAAACGTACTGTTCCATGGTATACTTCTGGTGTCTACCCAGAAGTGGCAGTACGGTGCCTATGTGTTTTTTTGCGTCTGCCTGGCAGGTAAACATACTGTTCCATGGTATACTTTTGGTGTCTGCCCAGAAGTGGCAGTACGGTGCCTATGTGTTTTTTTGCGTCTGCCTGGCCGGTAAATGTACTGTTCCATGGTATACTTTTGGTGTCTGCCCAGAAGTGGCAGTACGGTGCCTATGTGTTTTTTTGCGTCTGCCTGGAGGGTAAACGTACTGTTCCATGGTATACTTTTGGTGTCTGCCCAGAAGTGTCAGTACGGTGCCTATGTGTTTTTTTGCATCTGCCTGGAGGGTAAACGTACTGTTCCATGGTATACTTTTGGTGTCTGCCCAGAAGTGTCAGTACGGGGCCTGTGTTTTTTTGCGTCTGCCTGGAGGTTAAACGTACTGTTCCATGGTATACTTTTGGTGTCTGCCCAGAAGTGTCAGTACGGTGCCTATGTGTTTTTTTGCATATGCCTGGAGGGTAAACGTACTGTTCCATGGTATACTTTTGGTGTCTGTTCAGGAGTGGCAGTACGGTGCCTATGTGTTTTTTTGCGTCTGCCTGGAGGGTAAACGTACTGTTCCATGGTATACTTTTGGTGTCTACCCAGAAGTGGCAGTACGGTGCCTATGTGTTTTTTTGCGTCTGCCTGGAGGGTAAACGTACTGTTCCATGGTATACTTTTGTTGTCTGCCCAGAAGTGGCAATACGGTGCCTATGTGTTTTTTTGCGTCTGCCTGGAGGTTAAATGTACTGTTCCATGGTATACTTTTGGTGTCTGCCCAGAAGTGGCAGTACGGTGCCTATGTGTTTTTTTGCATCTGCCTGGAGGGTAAACGTACTGTTTCATGGTATACTTGTTCAGGAGTGGCAGTACGGTGCCTATGTGTTTTTTTGCATCTGCCTGGAGGGTAAACGTACTGTTCCATGGTATACTTTTGGTGTCTGCCCAGAAGTGGCAGTACGGTGCCTACGTGTTTTTTTGCGTCTGCCTGGGGGGTAAACGTACTGTTCCATGGTATACTTTTGGTGTCTGCCCAGAAGTGGCAGTACGGTGCCTATGTGTTTTTTTGTGTCTGCCTGGAGGGTAAACGTACTGGTCCATGGTATACTTGTTCAGGAGTGGCAGTACGGTGCCTATGTGTTTTTTTGCATCTGCCTGGAGGGTAAACGTACTGTTCCATGGTATACTTTTGGTGTCTGCCCAGAAGTGGCAGTACAATGCCTATGTGTTTTTTTGCGTCTGCCTGGGGGGTAAACGTACTGTTCCATGGTATACTTTTGGTGTCTGTTCAGGAGTGGCAGTACGGTGCCTTTGTGTTTTTTTGCGTCTGCCTGGAGGGTAAACGTACTGTTCCATGGTATACTTGTTCAGGAGTGGCAGTACGGTGCCTATGTGTTTTTTTGCATCTGCCTGGAGGGTAAACGTACTGTTCCATGGTATACTTTTGGTGTCTGCCCACAAGTGGCAGTACGGTACCTATGTGTTTTTTTGCGTCTGCCTGGGGGGTAAACGTACTGTTCCATGGTATACTTTTGGTGTCTGCCCAGAAGTGGCAGTACGGTGCCTATGTGTTTTTTTGTGTCTGCCTGGAGGGTAAATGTACTGTTCCATGGTATACTTGTTCAGGAGTGGCAGTACAGTGCCTATGTGTTTTTTTGCATCTGCCTGGAGGGTAAACGTACTGTTCCATGGTATACTTTTGGTGTCTGCCCAGAAGTGGCAGTACAGTGCCTATGTGTTTTTTTGCGTCTGCCTGGGGGGTAAACGTACTGTTCCATGGTATACTTTTGGTGTCTGCCCAGAAGTGGCAGTACGGTGCCTATGTGTTTTTTTGCGTCTGCCTGGAGGCTAAACGTACTGTTCCATGGTATACTTTTGGTGTCTGCCCAGAAGTGGCAGTACGGTGCCTATGTGTTTTTTTGCGTCTGCCTGGAGGGTAAACGTACTGTTCCATGGTATACTTTTGGTGTCTGCCCAGAAGTGTCAGTACGGTGCCTATGTGTTTTTTTGCATCTGCCTGGAGGGTAAACGTACTGTTCCATGGTATACTTTTGGTGTCTGCCCAGAAGTGGCAGTACGGTGCCTATGTGTTTTTTTGCATCTGCCTGGAGGGTAAACGTACTGTTCCATGGTATACTTGTTCAGAAGTGTCAGTACAGTGCCTATGTGTTTTTTTGCGTCTGCCTGGCGGGTAAACGTACTGTTCCATGGTATACTTTTGGTGTCTGCCCAGAGGTGGCAGTACGGTGCCTATGTGTTTTTTTACGTCTGCCTGGCGGGTAAATGTACTGTTCCATGGTATACTTTTGGTGTCTGCCCAGAAGTGGCAGTACGGTGCCTATGTGTTTTTTTGCGTCTGCCTGGAGGCTAAACGTACTGTTCCATGGTATACTTTTGGTGTCTGCCCAGAAGTGGCAGTACGGTGCCTATGTGTTTTTTTGCATCTGCCTGGAGGGTAAACGTACTGTTCCATGGTATACTTTTGGTGTCTGCCCAGAAGTGGCAGTACGGTGCCTATGTGTTTTTTTGCGTCTGCCTGGAGGGTAAACGTACTGTTCCATGGTATACTTTTGGTGTCTGCCCAGAAGTGTCAGTACGGTGCCTATGTGTTCTTTTTGCATCTGCCTGGAGGGTAAACGTACTGTTCCATGGTATACATTTGGTGTCTGCCCAGAAGTGCAGTACGGTGCCTATGTGTTTTTTTGCATCTGCCTGGAGGGTAAATGTACTGTTCCATGGTATACTTGTTCAGAAGTGTCAGTACGGTGCCTGTGTTTTTTTACGTCTGCCTGGAGGTTAAACGTACTGTTCCATGGTATACTTTTGGTGTCTGCCCAGAAGTGGCAATACGGTGCCTATGTGTTTTTTTGCGTCTGCCTGGAGGTTAAACGTACTGTTCCATGGTATACTTTTGGTGTCTGCCCAGAAGTGGCAGTACGGGGCCTATGTGTTTTTTTGCATCTGCCTGGAGGGTAAACGTACTGTTTCATGGTATACTTGTTCAGGAGTGGCAGTACGGTGCCTATGTGTTTTTTTGCATCTGCCTGGAGGGTAAACGTACTGTTACATGGTATACTTTTGGTGTCTGCCCAGAAGTGGCAGTACGGTGCCTACGTGTTTTTTTGCGTCTGCCTGGGGGGTAAACGTACTGTTCCATGGTATACTTTTGGTGTCTGCCCAGAAGTGGCAGTACGGTGCCTATGTGTTTTTTTGTGTCTGCCTGGAGGGTAAACGTACTGGTCCATGGTATACTTGTTCAGGAGTGGCAGTACGGTGCCTATGTGTTTTTTTGCATCTGCCTGGAGGGTAAACGTACTGTTCCATCGTATACTTTTGGTGTCTGCCCAGAAGTGGCAGTACAATGCCTATGTGTTTTTTTGCGTCTGCCTGGGGGGTAAACGTACTGTTCCATGGTATACTTTTGGTGTCTGTTCAGGAGTGGCAGTACGGTGCCTTTGTGTTTTTTTGCGTATGCCTGGAGGGTAAACGTACTGTTCCATGGTATACTTGTTCAGGAGTGGCAGTACGGTGCCTATGTGTTTTTTTGCATCTGCCTGGAGGGTAAACGTACTGTTCCATGGTATACTTTTGGTGTCTGCCCATAAGTGGCAGTACGGTACCTATGTGTTTTTTTGCGTCTGCCTGGGGGGTAAACGTACTGTTCCATGGTATACTTTTGGTGTCTGCCCAGAAGTGGCAGTACGGTGCCTATGTGTTTTTTTGTGTCTGCCTGGAGGGTAAATGTACTGTTCCATGGTATACTTGTTCAGGAGTGGCAGTACGGTGCCTATGTGTTTTTTTGCATCTGCCTGGAGGGTAAACGTACTGTTCCATGGTATACTTTTGGTGTCTGCCCAGAAGTGGCAGTACAGTGCCTATGTGTTTTTTTGCGTCTGCCTGGGGGGTAAACGTACTGTTCCATGGTATACTTTTGGTGTCTGTTCAGGAGTGGCAGTACGGTGCCTATGTGTTTTTTTGCGTCTGCCTGGAGGGTAAACTTACTGTTCCATGGTATACTTTTGGTGTCTACCCAGAAGTGGCTGTACAGTGCCTATGTGTTTTTTTGCGTCTGCCTGGCGGGTAAACGTACTGTTCCATGGTATACTTTTGGTGTCTGCCCAGAGGTGGCAGTACGGTGCCTATGTGTTTTTTTGCGTCTGCCTGGAGGTTAAACGTACTGTTCCATGGTATACTTTTGGTGTCTGCCCAGAAGTGGCAATACGGTGCCTATGTGTTTTTTTGCGTCTGCCTGGAGGTTAAACGTACTGTTCCATGGTATACTTTTGGTGTCTGCCCAGAAGTGGCAGTACGGTGCCTATGTGTTTTTTTGCATCTGCCTGGAGGGTAAACGTACTGTTTCATGGTATACTTGTTCAGGAGTGGCAGTACGGTGCCTATGTGTTTTTTTGCGTCTGCCTGGCGCGTAAATGTACTGTTCCATGGTATACTTTTGGTGTCTGCCCAGAAGTGGCAGTACGGTGCCTATGTGATTTTTTGTGTCTGCCTGGAGGGTAAACGTACTGTTCCATGGTATACTTTTGGTGTCTGCCCAGAAGTGGCAGTACGGTGCCTATGTGTTTTTTTGTGTCTGCCTGGAGGGTAAACGTACTGTTCCATAGTATACTTTTGGTGTCTGCCCAGAAGTGGCAGTACGGTGCCTATGTGTTTTTTTGCATCTGCCTGGAGGGTAAACGTACTGTTCCATGGTATACTTGTTCAGGAGTGGCAGTACGGTATGTTGCCTATGTGTTTTTTTGCATCTGCCTGGAGGGTAAACGTACTGTTCCATGGTATACTTTTGGTGTCTGCCCAGAAGTGGCAGTACGGTGCCTATGTGTTTTTTGCGTCTGCCTGGGGGGTAAACGTACTGTTCCATGGTATACTTTTGGTGTCTGCCCAGAAGTGGCAGTACGGTGCTTATGTGTTTTTTTGTGTCTGCCTGGAGGGTAAACGTACTGTTCCATGGTATACTTGTTCAGGAGTGGCAGTACGGTGCCTATGTGTTTTTTTGCATCTGCCTGGAGGGTAAACGTACTGTTCCATGGTATACTTTTGGTGTCTGCCCAGAAGTGGCAGTACAATGCCTATGTGTTTTTTTGCGTCTGCCTGGGGGGTAAACGTACTGTTCCATGGTATACTTTTGGTGTCTGCCCAGAAGTGGCAGTACGGTGCCTATGTGTTTTTTTGCGTCTGCCTGGGGGGTAAACGTACTGTTCCATGGTATACTTTTGGTGTCTGTTCAGGAGTGGCAGTACGGTGCCTATGTGTTTTTTTGCATCTGCCTGGAGGGTAAACGTACTGTTCCATGGTATACTTTTGGTGTCTACCCAGAAGTGGCAGTACGGTGCCTATGTGTTTTTTTGCGTCTGCCTGGCAGGTAAACATACTGTTCCATGGTATACTTTTGGTGTCTGCCTAGAAGTGGCAGTACGGTGCCTATGTGTTTTTCTGCGTCTGCCCAGCAGGTAAATGTACTGTTCCATGGTATACTTTTGGTGTCTGCCTAGAAGTGGCAGTACGGTGCCTATGTGTTTTTTTGCGTCTGCCTGGCGGGTAAACGTACTATTCCATGGTATACTTTTGGTGTCTGCCCAGAAGTGGCAGTACAATGCCTATGTGTTTTTTTGCGTCTGCCTGGGGGGTAAACGTACTGTTCCATGGTATACTTTTGGTGTCTGTTCAGGAGTGGCAGTACGGTGCCTTTGTGTTTTTTTGCGTATGCCTGGAGGGTAAACGTACTGTTCCATGGTATACTTGTTCAGGAGTGGCAGTACGGTGCCTATGTGTTTTTTTGCATCTGCCTGGAGGGTAAACGTACTGTTCCATGGTATACTTTTGGTGTCTGCCCATAAGTGGCAGTACGGTACCTATGTGTTTTTTTGCGTCTGCCTGGGGGGTAAACGTACTGTTCCATGGTATACTTTTGGTGTCTGCCCAGAAGTGGCAGTACGGTGCCTATGTGTTTTTTTGTGTCTGCCTGGAGGGTAAATGTACTGTTCCATGGTATACTTGTTCAGGAGTGGCAGTACGGTGCCTATGTGTTTTTTTGCATCTGCCTGGAGGGTAAACGTACTGTTCCATGGTATACTTTTGGTGTCTGCCCAGAAGTGGCAGTACAGTGCCTATGTGTTTTTTTGCGTCTGCCTGGGGGGTAATCGTACTGTTCCATGGTATACTTTTGGTGTCTGTTCAGGAGTGGCAGTACGGTGCCTATGTGTTTTTTTGCGTCTGCCTGGAGGGTAAACTTACTGTTCCATGGTATACTTTTGGTGTCTACCCAGAAGTGGCTGTACAGTGCCTATGTGTTTTTTTGCGTCTGCCTGGCGGGTAAACGTACTGTTCCATGGTATACTTTTGGTGTCTGCCCAGAGGTGGCAGTACGGTGCCTATGTGTTTTTTTGCGTCTGCCTGGAGGTTAAACGTACTGTTCCATGGTATACTTTTGGTGTCTGCCAGAAGTGGCAATACGGTGCCTATGTGTTTTTTTGCGTCTGCCTGGAGGTTAAACGTACTGTTCCATGGTATACTTTTGGTGTCTGCCCAGAAGTGGCAGTACGGTGCCTATGTGTTTTTTTGCATCTGCCTGGAGGGTAAACGTACTGTTTCATGGTATACTTGTTCAGGAGTGGCAGTACGGTGCCTATGTGTTTTTTTGCATCTGCCTGGAGGGTAAACGTACTGTTCCATGGTATACTTTTGGTGTCTGCCCAGAAGTGGCAGTACGGTGCCTACGTGTTTTTTTGCGTCTGCCTGGGGGGTAAACGTACTGTTCCATGGTATACTTTTGGTGTCTGCCCAGAAGTGGCAGTACGGTGCCTATGTGTTTTTTTGTGTCTGCCTGGAGGGTAAACGTACTGGTCCATGGTATACTTGTTCAGGAGTGGCAGTACGGTGCCTATGTGTTTTTTTGCATCTGCCTGGAGGGTAAACGTACTGTTCCATGGTATACTTTTGGTGTCTGCCCAGAAGTGGCAGTACAATGCCTATGTGTTTTTTTGCGTCTGCCTGGGGGGTAAACGTACTGTTCCATGGTATACTTTTGGTGTCTGTTCAGGAGTGGCAGTACGGTGCCTTTGTGTTTTTTTGCGTATGCCTGGAGGGTAAACGTACTGTTCCAGGGTATACTTGTTCAGGAGTGGCAGTACGGTGCCTATGTGTTTTTTTGCATCTGCCTGGAGGGTAAACGTACTGTTCCATGGTATACTTTTGGTGTCTGCCCACAAGTGGCAGTACGGTACCTATGTGTTTTTTTGCGTCTGCCTGGGGGGTAAACGTACTGTTCCATGGTATACTTTTGGTGTCTGCCCAGAAGTGGCAGTACGGTGCCTATGTGTTTTTTTGTGTCTGCCTGGAGGGTAAATGTACTGTTCCATGGTATACTTGTTCAGGAGTGGCAGTACGGTGCCTATGTGTTTTTTTGCATCTGCCTGGAGGGTAAACGTACTGTTCCATGGTATACCTTTGGTGTCTGCCCAGAAGTGGCAGTACAGTGCCTATGTGTTTTTTTGCGTCTGCCTGGGGGGTAAACGTACTGTTCCATGGTATACTTTTGGTGTCTGTTCAGGAGTGGCAGTACGGTGCCTATGTGTTTTTTTGCGTCTGCCTGGAGGGTAAACTTACTGTTCCATGGTATACTTTTGGTGTCTACCCAGAAGTGGCTGTACAGTGCCTATGTGTTTTTTTGCGTCTGCCTGGCGGGTAAACGTACTGTTCCATGGTATACTTTTGGTGTCTGCCCAGAGGTGGCAGTACGGTGCCTATGTGTTTTTTTACGTCTGCCTGGCGGGTAAATGTACTGTTCCATGGTATACTTTTGGTGTCTGCCCAGAAGTGGCAGTACGGTGCCTATGTGTTTTTTTGCGTCTGCCTGGAGGCTAAACGTACTGTTCCATGGTATACTTTTGGTGTCTGCCCAGAAGTGGCAGTACGGTGCCTATGTGTTTTTTTGCGTCTGCCTGGAGGGTAAACGTACTGTTCCATGGTATACTTTTGGTGTCTGCCCAGAAGTGTCAGTACGGTGCCTATGTGTTTTTTTGCATCTGCCTGGAGGGTAAACGTACTGTTCCATGGTATACTTTTGGTGTCTGCCCAGAAGTGGCAGTACGGTGCCTATGTGTTTTTTTGCATCTGCCTGGAGGGTAAACGTACTGTTCCATGGCATACTTGTTCAGAAGTGTCAGTACGGTGCCTGTGTTTTTTCACGTCTGCCTGGAGGTTAAACGTACTGTTCCATGGTATACTTTTGGTGTCTGCCCAGAAGTGGCAGTACGGTGCCTATGTGTTTTTTTGCGTCTGCCTGGAGGGTAAACGTACTGTTCCATGGTATACTTTTGGTGTCTGCCCAGAAGTGTCAGTACGGTGCCTATGTGTTTTTTTTGCATCTGCCTGGAGGGTAAACGTACTGTTCCATGGTATACATTTGGTGTCTGCCCAGAAGTGGCAGTACGGTGCCTATGTGTTTTTTTGCATCTGCCTGGAGGGTAAACGTACTGTTCCATGGTATACTTGTTCAGAAGTGTCAGTACGGTGCCTGTGTTTTTTTGCGTCTGCCTGGAGGTTAAACGTACTGTTCCATGGTATACTTTTGGTGTCTGCCCAGAAGTGGCAGTACGGTGCCTATGTGTTTTTTTGCGTCTGCCTGGGGGGTAAACGTACTGTTCCATGGTATACGTTTGGTGTCTGTTCAGGAGTGGCAGTACGGTGCCTATGTGTTTTTTTGCGCCTGCCTGGAGGGTAAACGTACTGTTCCATGGTATACTTCTGGTGTCTACCCAGAAGTGGCAGTACGGTGCCTATGTGTTTTTTTGCGTCTGCCTGGCAGGTAAACATACTGTTCCATGGTATACTTTTGGTGTCTGCCCAGAAGTGGCAGTACGGTGCCTATGTGTTTTTTTGCGTCTGCCTGGCCGGTAAATGTACTGTTCCATGGTATACTTTTGGTGTCTGCCCAGAAGTGGCAGTACGGTGCCTATGTGTTTTTTTGCGTCTGCCTGGAGGGTAAACGTACTGTTCCATGGTATACTTTTGGTGTCTGCCCAGAAGTGTCAGTACGGTGCCTATGTGTTTTTTTGCATCTGCCTGGAGGGTAAACGTACTGTTCCATGGTATACTTTTGGTGTCTGCCCAGAAGTGTCAGTACGGGGCCTGTGTTTTTTTGCGTCTGCATGGAGGTTAAACGTACTGTTCCATGGTATACTTTTGGTGTCTGCCCAGAAGTGTCAGTACGGTGCCTATGTGTTTTTTTGCATATGCCTGGAGGGTAAACGTACTGTTCCATGGTATACTTTTGGTGTCTGTTCAGGAGTGGCAGTACGGTGCCTATGTGTTTTTTTGCGTCTGCCTGGAGGGTAAACGTACTGTTCCATGGTATACTTTTGGTGTCTACCCAGAAGTGGCAGTACGGTGCCTATGTGTTTTTTTGCGTCTGCCTGGAGGGTAAACGTACTGTTCCATGGTATACTTTTGTTGTCTGCCCAGAAGTGGCAATACGGTGCCTATGTGTTTTTTTGCGTCTGCCTGGAGGTTAAATGTACTGTTCCATGGTATACTTTTGGTGTCTGCCCAGAAGTGGCAGTACGGTGCCTATGTGTTTTTTTGCATCTGCCTGGAGGGTAAACGTACTGTTTCATGGTATACTTGTTCAGGAGTGGCAGTACGGTGCCTATGTGTTTTTTTGCATCTGCCTGGAGGGTAAACGTACTGTTCCATGGTATACTTTTGGTGTCTGCCCAGAAGTGGCAGTACGGTGCCTACGTGTTTTTTTGCGTCTGCCTGGGGGGTAAACGTACTGTTCCATGGTATACTTTTGGTGTCTGCCCAGAAGTGGCAGTACGGTGCCTATGTGTTTTTTTGTGTCTGCCTGGAGGGTAAACGTACTGGTCCATGGTATACTTGTTCAGGAGTGGCAGTACGGTGCCTATGTGTTTTTTTGCATCTGCCTGGAGGGTAAACGTACTGTTCCATGGTATACTTTTGGTGTCTGCCCAGAAGTGGCAGTACAATGCCTATGTGTTTTTTTGCGTCTGCCTGGGGGGTAAACGTACTGTTCCATGGTATACTTTTGGTGTCTGTTCAGGAGTGGCAGTACGGTGCCTTTGTGTTTTTTTGCGTCTGCCTGGAGGGTAAACGTACTGTTCCATGGTATACTTGTTCAGGAGTGGCAGTACGGTGCCTATGTGTTTTTTTGCATCTGCCTGGAGGGTAAACGTACTGTTCCATGGTATACTTTTGGTGTCTGCCCACAAGTGGCAGTACGGTACCTATGTGTTTTTTTGCGTCTGCCTGGGGGGTAAACGTACTGTTCCATGGTATACTTTTGGTGTCTGCCCAGAAGTGGCAGTACGGTGCCTATGTGTTTTTTTGTGTCTGCCTGGAGGGTAAATGTACTGTTCCATGGTATACTTGTTCAGGAGTGGCAGTACAGTGCCTATGTGTTTTTTTGCATCTGCCTGGAGGGTAAACGTACTGTTCCATGGTATACTTTTGGTGTCTGCCCAGAAGTGGCAGTACAGTGCCTATGTGTTTTTTTGCGTCTGCCTGGGGGGTAAACGTACTGTTCCATGGTATACTTTTGGTGTCTGCCCAGAAGTGGCAGTACGGTGCCTATGTGTTTTTTTGCGTCTGCCTGGAGGCTAAACGTACTGTTCCATGGTATACTTTTGGTGTCTGCCCAGAAGTGGCAGTACGGTGCCTATGTGTTTTTTTGCGTCTGCCTGGAGGGTAAACGTACTGTTCCATGGTATACTTTTGGTGTCTGCCCAGAAGTGTCAGTACGGTGCCTATGTGTTTTTTTGCATCTGCCTGGAGGGTAAACGTACTGTTCCATGGTATACTTTTGGTGTCTGCCCAGAAGTGGCAGTACGGTGCCTATGTGTTTTTTTGCATCTGCCTGGAGGGTAAACGTACTGTTCCATGGTATACTTGTTCAGAAGTGTCAGTACAGTGCCTATGTGTTTTTTTGCGTCTGCCTGGCGGGTAAACGTACTGTTCCATGGTATACTTTTGGTGTCTGCCCAGAGGTGGCAGTACGGTGCCTATGTGTTTTTTTACGTCTGCCTGGCGGGTAAATGTACTGTTCCATGGTATACTTTTGGTGTCTGCCCAGAAGTGGCAGTACGGTGCCTATGTGTTTTTTTGCGTCTGCCTGGAGGCTAAACGTACTGTTCCATGGTATACTTTTGGTGTCTGCCCAGAAGTGGCAGTACGGTGCCTATGTGTTTTTTTGCATCTGCCTGGAGGGTAAACGTACTGTTCCATGGTATACTTTTGGTGTCTGCCCAGAAGTGGCAGTACGGTGCCTATGTGTTTTTTTGCGTCTGCCTGGAGGGTAAACGTACTGTTCCATGGTATACTTTTGGTGTCTGCCCAGAAGTGTCAGTACGGTGCCTATGTGTTCTTTTTGCATCTGCCTGGAGGGTAAACGTACTGTTCCATGGTATACATTTGGTGTCTGCCCAGAAGTGCAGTACGGTGCCTATGTGTTTTTTTGCATCTGCCTGGAGGGTAAATGTACTGTTCCATGGTATACTTGTTCAGAAGTGTCAGTACGGTGCCTGTGTTTTTTTACGTCTGCCTGGAGGTTAAACGTACTGTTCCATGGTATACTTTTGGTGTCTGCCCAGAAGTGGCAATACGGTGCCTATGTGTTTTTTTGCGTCTGCCTGGAGGTTAAACGTACTGTTCCATGGTATACTTTTGGTGTCTGCCCAGAAGTGGCAGTACGGGGCCTATGTGTTTTTTTGCATCTGCCTGGAGGGTAAACGTACTGTTTCATGGTATACTTGTTCAGGAGTGGCAGTACGGTGCCTATGTGTTTTTTTGCATCTGCCTGGAGGGTAAACGTACTGTTACATGGTATACTTTTGGTGTCTGCCCAGAAGTGGCAGTACGGTGCCTACGTGTTTTTTTGCGTCTGCCTGGGGGGTAAACGTACTGTTCCATGGTATACTTTTGGTGTCTGCCCAGAAGTGGCAGTACGGTGCCTATGTGTTTTTTTGTGTCTGCCTGGAGGGTAAACGTACTGGTCCATGGTATACTTGTTCAGGAGTGGCAGTACGGTGCCTATGTGTTTTTTTGCATCTGCCTGGAGGGTAAACGTACTGTTCCATCGTATACTTTTGGTGTCTGCCCAGAAGTGGCAGTACAATGCCTATGTGTTTTTTTGCGTCTGCCTGGGGGGTAAACGTACTGTTCCATGGTATACTTTTGGTGTCTGTTCAGGAGTGGCAGTACGGTGCCTTTGTGTTTTTTTGCGTATGCCTGGAGGGTAAACGTACTGTTCCATGGTATACTTGTTCAGGAGTGGCAGTACGGTGCCTATGTGTTTTTTTGCATCTGCCTGGAGGGTAAACGTACTGTTCCATGGTATACTTTTGGTGTCTGCCCATAAGTGGCAGTACGGTACCTATGTGTTTTTTTGCGTCTGCCTGGGGGGTAAACGTACTGTTCCATGGTATACTTTTGGTGTCTGCCCAGAAGTGGCAGTACGGTGCCTATGTGTTTTTTTGTGTCTGCCTGGAGGGTAAATGTACTGTTCCATGGTATACTTGTTCAGGAGTGGCAGTACGGTGCCTATGTGTTTTTTTGCATCTGCCTGGAGGGTAAACGTACTGTTCCATGGTATACTTTTGGTGTCTGCCCAGAAGTGGCAGTACAGTGCCTATGTGTTTTTTTGCGTCTGCCTGGGGGGTAAACGTACTGTTCCATGGTATACTTTTGGTGTCTGTTCAGGAGTGGCAGTACGGTGCCTATGTGTTTTTTTGCGTCTGCCTGGAGGGTAAACTTACTGTTCCATGGTATACTTTTGGTGTCTACCCAGAAGTGGCTGTACAGTGCCTATGTGTTTTTTTGCGTCTGCCTGGCGGGTAAACGTACTGTTCCATGGTATACTTTTGGTGTCTGCCCAGAGGTGGCAGTACGGTGCCTATGTGTTTTTTTGCGTCTGCCTGGAGGTTAAACGTACTGTTCCATGGTATACTTTTGGTGTCTGCCCAGAAGTGGCAATACGGTGCCTATGTGTTTTTTTGCGTCTGCCTGGAGGTTAAACGTACTGTTCCATGGTATACTTTTGGTGTCTGCCCAGAAGTGGCAGTACGGTGCCTATGTGTTTTTTTGCATCTGCCTGGAGGGTAAACGTACTGTTTCATGGTATACTTGTTCAGGAGTGGCAGTACGGTGCCTATGTGTTTTTTTGCGTCTGCCTGGCGCGTAAATGTACTGTTCCATGGTATACTTTTGGTGTCTGCCCAGAAGTGGCAGTACGGTGCCTATGTGATTTTTTGTGTCTGCCTGGAGGGTAAACGTACTGTTCCATGGTATACTTTTGGTGTCTGCCCAGAAGTGGCAGTACGGTGCCTATGTGTTTTTTTGTGTCTGCCTGGAGGGTAAACGTACTGTTCCATAGTATACTTTTGGTGTCTGCCCAGAAGTGGCAGTACGGTGCCTATGTGTTTTTTTGCATCTGCCTGGAGGGTAAACGTACTGTTCCATGGTATACTTGTTCAGGAGTGGCAGTACGGTATGTTGCCTATGTGTTTTTTTGCATCTGCCTGGAGGGTAAACGTACTGTTCCATGGTATACTTTTGGTGTCTGCCCAGAAGTGGCAGTACGGTGCCTATGTGTTTTTTGCGTCTGCCTGGGGGGTAAACGTACTGTTCCATGGTATACTTTTGGTGTCTGCCCAGAAGTGGCAGTACGGTGCTTATGTGTTTTTTTGTGTCTGCCTGGAGGGTAAACGTACTGTTCCATGGTATACTTGTTCAGGAGTGGCAGTACGGTGCCTATGTGTTTTTTTGCATCTGCCTGGAGGGTAAACGTACTGTTCCATGGTATACTTTTGGTGTCTGCCCAGAAGTGGCAGTACAATGCCTATGTGTTTTTTTGCGTCTGCCTGGGGGGTAAACGTACTGTTCCATGGTATACTTTTGGTGTCTGCCCAGAAGTGGCAGTACGGTGCCTATGTGTTTTTTTGCGTCTGCCTGGGGGGTAAACGTACTGTTCCATGGTATACTTTTGGTGTCTGTTCAGGAGTGGCAGTACGGTGCCTATGTGTTTTTTTGCATCTGCCTGGAGGGTAAACGTACTGTTCCATGGTATACTTTTGGTGTCTACCCAGAAGTGGCAGTACGGTGCCTATGTGTTTTTTTGCGTCTGCCTGGCAGGTAAACATACTGTTCCATGGTATACTTTTGGTGTCTGCCTAGAAGTGGCAGTACGGTGCCTATGTGTTTTTCTGCGTCTGCCCAGCAGGTAAATGTACTGTTCCATGGTATACTTTTGGTGTCTGCCTAGAAGTGGCAGTACGGTGCCTATGTGTTTTTTTGCGTCTGCCTGGCGGGTAAACGTACTATTCCATGGTATACTTTTGGTGTCTGCCCAGAAGTGGCAGTACAATGCCTATGTGTTTTTTTGCGTCTGCCTGGGGGGTAAACGTACTGTTCCATGGTATACTTTTGGTGTCTGTTCAGGAGTGGCAGTACGGTGCCTTTGTGTTTTTTTGCGTATGCCTGGAGGGTAAACGTACTGTTCCATGGTATACTTGTTCAGGAGTGGCAGTACGGTGCCTATGTGTTTTTTTGCATCTGCCTGGAGGGTAAACGTACTGTTCCATGGTATACTTTTGGTGTCTGCCCATAAGTGGCAGTACGGTACCTATGTGTTTTTTTGCGTCTGCCTGGGGGGTAAACGTACTGTTCCATGGTATACTTTTGGTGTCTGCCCAGAAGTGGCAGTACGGTGCCTATGTGTTTTTTTGTGTCTGCCTGGAGGGTAAATGTACTGTTCCATGGTATACTTGTTCAGGAGTGGCAGTACGGTGCCTATGTGTTTTTTTGCATCTGCCTGGAGGGTAAACGTACTGTTCCATGGTATACTTTTGGTGTCTGCCCAGAAGTGGCAGTACAGTGCCTATGTGTTTTTTTGCGTCTGCCTGGGGGGTAATCGTACTGTTCCATGGTATACTTTTGGTGTCTGTTCAGGAGTGGCAGTACGGTGCCTATGTGTTTTTTTGCGTCTGCCTGGAGGGTAAACTTACTGTTCCATGGTATACTTTTGGTGTCTACCCAGAAGTGGCTGTACAGTGCCTATGTGTTTTTTTGCGTCTGCCTGGCGGGTAAACGTACTGTTCCATGGTATACTTTTGGTGTCTGCCCAGAGGTGGCAGTACGGTGCCTATGTGTTTTTTTGCGTCTGCCTGGAGGTTAAACGTACTGTTCCATGGTATACTTTTGGTGTCTGCCAGAAGTGGCAATACGGTGCCTATGTGTTTTTTTGCGTCTGCCTGGAGGTTAAACGTACTGTTCCATGGTATACTTTTGGTGTCTGCCCAGAAGTGGCAGTACGGTGCCTATGTGTTTTTTTGCATCTGCCTGGAGGGTAAACGTACTGTTTCATGGTATACTTGTTCAGGAGTGGCAGTACGGTGCCTATGTGTTTTTTTGCATCTGCCTGGAGGGTAAACGTACTGTTCCATGGTATACTTTTGGTGTCTGCCCAGAAGTGGCAGTACGGTGCCTACGTGTTTTTTTGCGTCTGCCTGGGGGGTAAACGTACTGTTCCATGGTATACTTTTGGTGTCTGCCCAGAAGTGGCAGTACGGTGCCTATGTGTTTTTTTGTGTCTGCCTGGAGGGTAAACGTACTGGTCCATGGTATACTTGTTCAGGAGTGGCAGTACGGTGCCTATGTGTTTTTTTGCATCTGCCTGGAGGGTAAACGTACTGTTCCATGGTATACTTTTGGTGTCTGCCCAGAAGTGGCAGTACAATGCCTATGTGTTTTTTTGCGTCTGCCTGGGGGGTAAACGTACTGTTCCATGGTATACTTTTGGTGTCTGTTCAGGAGTGGCAGTATGGTGCCTTTGTGTTTTTTTGCGTATGCCTGGAGGGTAAACGTACTGTTCCAGGGTATACTTGTTCAGGAGTGGCAGTACGGTGCCTATGTGTTTTTTTGCATCTGCCTGGAGGGTAAACGTACTGTTCCATGGTATACTTTTGGTGTCTGCCCACAAGTGGCAGTACGGTACCTATGTGTTTTTTTGCGTCTGCCTGGGGGGTAAACGTACTGTTCCATGGTATACTTTTGGTGTCTGCCCAGAAGTGGCAGTACGGTGCCTATGTGTTTTTTTGTGTCTGCCTGGAGGGTAAATGTACTGTTCCATGGTATACTTGTTCAGGAGTGGCAGTACGGTGCCTATGTGTTTTTTTGCATCTGCCTGGAGGGTAAACGTACTGTTCCATGGTATACCTTTGGTGTCTGCCCAGAAGTGGCAGTACAGTGCCTATGTGTTTTTTTGCGTCTGCCTGGGGGGTAAACGTACTGTTCCATGGTATACTTTTGGTGTCTGTTCAGGAGTGGCAGTACGGTGCCTATGTGTTTTTTTGCGTCTGCCTGGAGGGTAAACTTACTGTTCCATGGTATACTTTTGGTGTCTACCCAGAAGTGGCTGTACAGTGCCTATGTGTTTTTTTGCGTCTGCCTGGCGGGTAAACGTACTGTTCCATGGTATACTTTTGGTGTCTGCCCAGAGGTGGCAGTACGGTGCCTATGTGTTTTTTTACGTCTGCCTGGCGGGTAAATGTACTGTTCCATGGTATACTTTTGGTGTCTGCCCAGAAGTGGCAGTACGGTGCCTATGTGTTTTTTTGCGTCTGCCTGGAGGCTAAACGTACTGTTCCATGGTATACTTTTAGTGTCTTCCCAGAAGTGGCAGTACGGTGCCTATGTGTTTTTTTGCGTCTGCCTGGAGGGTAAACGTACTGTTCCATGGTATACTTTTGGTGTCTGCCCAGAAGTGTCAGTACGGTGCCTATGTGTTTTTTTGCATCTGCCTGGAGGGTAAACGTACTGTTCCATGGTATACTTTTGGTGTCTGCCCAGAAGTGGCAGTACGGTGCCTATGTGTTTTTTTGTGTCTGCCTGGCGGGTAAACGTACTGTTCCATGGTATACTTTTGGTGTCTGCCCAGAAGTGGCAGTACGGTGCCTATGTGTTTTTTTGCATCTGCCTGGAGGGTAAACGTACTGTTCCATGGTATACTTGTTCAGGAGAGGCAGTACGGTGCCTATGTGTTTTTTTGAATCTGCCTGGAGGGTAAACGTACTGTTCCATGGTATACTTTTGGTGTCTGCCCAGAAGTGGCAGTACGGTGCCTATGTGTTTTTTTGCGTCTGCCTGGGGGGTAAACGTACTGTTCCATGGTATACTTTTGGTGTCTGTTCAGGAGTGGCAGTATGGTGCCTATGTGTTTTTTTGCGTCTGCCTGGAGGGTAAACGTACTGTTCTATGGTATACTTTTGGTGTCTACCCAGAAGTGGCAGTACGGTGCCTATGTGTTTTTTTGCGTCTGCCTGGCAGGTAAACGTACTGTTCCATGGTATACTTTTGGTGTCTGCCCAGAAGTGGCAATACGATGCCTATGTGTTTTTTTGCATCTGCCTGGAGGGTAAACGTACTGTTCCATGGTATACTTTTGGTGTCTGCCCAGAAGTGGCAGTACGGTGCCTATGTGTTTTTTTGCGTCTGCCTGGCGCGTAAATGTACTGTTCCATGGTATACTTTTGGTGTCTGCCCAGAAGTGGCAGTACGGTGCCTATGTGATTTTTTGTGTCTGCCTGGAGGGTAAACGTACTGTTCCATGGTATACTTTTGGTGTCTGCCCAGAAGTGGCAGTACGGTGCCTATGTGTTTTTTTGTGTCTGCCTGGAGGGTAAACGTACTGTTCCATAGTATACTTTTGGTGTCTGCCCAGAAGTGGCAGTACGGTGCCTATGTGTTTTTTTGCATCTGCCTGGAGGGTAAACGTACTGTTCCATGGTATACTTGTTCAGGAGTGGCAGTACGGTATGTTGCCTATGTGTTTTTTTGCATCTGCCTGGAGGGTAAACGTACTGTTCCATGGTATACTTTTGGTGTCTGCCCAGAAGTGGCAGTACGGTGCCTATGTGTTTTTTGCGTCTGCCTGGGGGGTAAACGTACTGTTCCATGGTATACTTTTGGTGTCTGCCCAGAAGTGGCAGTACGGTGCTTATGTGTTTTTTTGTGTCTGCCTGGAGGGTAAACGTACTGTTCCATGGTATACTTGTTCAGGAGTGGCAGTACGGTGCCTATGTGTTTTTTTGCATCTGCCTGGAGGGTAAACGTACTGTTCCATGGTATACTTTTGGTGTCTGCCCAGAAGTGGCAGTACAATGCCTATGTGTTTTTTTGCGTCTGCCTGGGGGGTAAACGTACTGTTCCATGGTATACTTTTGGTGTCTGCCCAGAAGTGGCAGTACGGTGCCTATGTGTTTTTTTGCGTCTGCCTGGGGGGTAAACGTACTGTTCCATGGTATACTTTTGGTGTCTGTTCAGGAGTGGCAGTACGGTGCCTATGTGTTTTTTTGCATCTGCCTGGAGGGTAAACGTACTGTTCCATGGTATACTTTTGGTGTCTACCCAGAAGTGGCAGTACGGTGCCTATGTGTTTTTTTGCGTCTGCCTGGCAGGTAAACATACTGTTCCATGGTATACTTTTGGTGTCTGCCTAGAAGTGGCAGTACGGTGCCTATGTGTTTTTCTGCGTCTGCCCAGCAGGTAAATGTACTGTTCCATGGTATACTTTTGGTGTCTGCCTAGAAGTGGCAGTACGGTGCCTATGTGTTTTTTTGCGTCTGCCTGGCGGGTAAACGTACTATTCCATGGTATACTTTTGGTGTCTGCCCAGAAGTGGCAGTACGGTGCCTATGTGTTTTTTTGCATCTGCCTGGAGGGTAAACGTACTGTTTCATGGTATACTTGTTCAGGAGTGGCAGTACGGTGCCTATGTGTTTTTTTGCATCTGCCTGGAGGGTAAACGTACTGTTCCATGGTATACTTTTGGTGTCTGTTCAGGAGTGGCAGTACGGTGCTTATGTGTTTTTTTGCGTCTGCCTGGAGGGTAAACGTACTGTTCCATGGTATACTTTTGGTGTCTACCCAGAAGTGGCAGTACAGTGCCTATGTGTTTTTTTGCGTCTGCCTGGCAGGTAAACATACTGTTCCATGGTATACTTTTGGTGTCTGCCCAGAAGTGGCAGTACGGTGCCTATGTGTTTTTTTGCGTCTGCCTGGAGGTTAAACGTACTGTTCCATGGTATACTTTTGGTGTCTGCCCAGAAGTGGCAGTACGGTGCCTATGTGTTTTTTTGTGTCTGCCTGGAGGGTAAATGTACTGTTCCATGGTATACTTGTTCAGGAGTGGCAGTACGGTGCCTATGTGTTTTTTTGCATCTGCCTGGAGGGTAAACGTACTGTTCCATGGTATACTTTTGGTGTCTGCCCAGAAGTGGCAGTACGGTGCCTATGTGTTTTTTTGCGTCTGCCTGGGGGGTAAACGTACTGTTCCATGGTATACTTTTGGTGTCTGTTCAGGAGTGGCAGTACGGTGCCTATGTGTTTTTTTGCGTCTGCCTGGAGGGTAAACTTACTGTTCCATGGTATACTTTTGGTGTCTACCCAGAAGTGGCTGTACAGTGCCTATGTGTTTTTTTGCGTCTGCCTGGCGGGTAAACGTACTGTTCCATGGTATACTTTTGGTGTCTGCCCAGAGGTGGCAGTACGGTGCCTATGTGTTTTTTTACGTCTGCCTGGCGGGTAAATGTACTGTTCCATGGATACTTTTGGTGTCTGCCCAGAAGTGGCAGTACGGTGCCTATGTGTTTTTTTGCGTCTGCCTGGAGGCTAAACGTACTGTTCCATGGTATACTTTTGGTGTCTGCCCAGAAGTGGCAGTACGGTGCCTATGTGTTTTTTTGCGTCTGCCTGGAGGGTAAACGTACTGTTCCATGGTATACTTTTGGTGTCTGCCCAGAAGTGTCAGTACGGTGCCTATGTGCTTTTTTTGCATCTGCCTGGAGGGTAAACGTACTGTTCCATGGTATACTTTTGGTGTCTGCCCAGAAGTGGCAGTACGGTGCCTATGTGTTTTTTTGCATCTGCCTGGAGGGTAAACGTACTGTTCCATGGTATACTTTTGGTGTCTGCCCAGAAGTGTCAGTACGGTGCCTATGTGTTTTTTTGCATCTGCCTGGAGGGTAAACGTACTGTTCCATGGTATACTTGTTCAGAAGTGTCAGTACGGTGCCTGTGTTTTTTTGCATCTGCCTGGAGGGTAAACGTACTGTTCCATGGTATACTTTTGGTGTCTGCCCAGAAGTGGCAGTACGGTGCCTATGTGTTTTTTGCGTCTGCCTGGGGGGTAAACGTACTGTTCCATGGTATACTTTTGGTGTCTGCCCAGAAGTGGCAGTACGGTGCTTATGTGTTTTTTTGTGTCTGCCTGGAGGGTAAACGTACTGTTCCATGGTATACTTGTTCAGGAGTGGCAGTACGGTGCCTATGTGTTTTTTTGCGTCTGCCTGGCGGGTAAACGTACTGTTCCATGGTATACTTTTGGTGTCTGCCCAGAGGTGGCAGTACGGTGCCTATGTGTTTTTTTACGTCTGCCTGGCGGGTAAATGTACTGTTCCATGGTATACTTTTGGTGTCTGCCCAGAAGTGGCAGTACGGTGCCTATGTGTTTTTTTGCGTCTGCCTGGAGGCTAAACGTACTGTTCCATGGTATACTTTTAGTGTCTTCCCAGAAGTGGCAGTACGGTGCCTATGTGTTTTTTTGCGTCTGCCTGGAGGGTAAATGTACTGTTCCATGGTATACTTTTGGTGTCTGCCCAGAAGTGTCAGTACGGTGCCTATGTGTTTTTTTGCATCTGCCTGGAGGGTAAACGTACTGTTCCATGGTATACTTTTGGTGTCTGCCCAGAAGTGGCAGTACGGTGCCTATGTGTTTTTTTGTGTCTGCCTGGCGGGTAAACGTACTGTTCCATGGTATACTTTTGGTGTCTGCCCAGAAGTGGCAGTACGGTGCCTATGTGTTTTTTTGCATCTGCCTGGAGGGTAAACGTACTGTTCCATGGTATACTTGTTCAGGAGAGGCAGTACGGTGCCTATGTGTTTTTTTGAATCTGCCTGGAGGGTAAACGTACTGTTCCATGGTATACTTTTGGTGTCTGCCCAGAAGTGGCAGTACGGTGCCTATGTGTTTTTTTGCGTCTGCCTGGGGGGTAAACGTACTGTTCCATGGTATACTTTTGGTGTCTGTTCAGGAGTGGCAGTATGGTGCCTATGTGTTTTTTTGCGTCTGCCTGGAGGGTAAACGTACTGTTCTATGGTATACTTTTGGTGTCTACCCAGAAGTGGCAGTACGGTGCCTATGTGTTTTTTTGCGTCTGCCTGGCAGGTAAACGTACTGTTCCATGGTATACTTTTGGTGTCTGTTCAGGAGTGGCAGTACGGTGCCTATGTGTTTTTTTGCGTCTGCCTGGAGGGTAAACTTACTGTTCCATGGTATACTTTTGGTGTCTACCCAGAAGTGGCTGTACAGTGCCTATGTGTTTTTTTGCGTCTGCCTGGCGGGTAAACGTACTGTTCCATGGTATACTTTTGGTGTCTGCCCAGAGGTGGCAGTACGGTGCCTATGTGTTTTTTTACGTCTGCCTGGCAGGTAAATGTACTGTTCCATGGTATACTTTTGGTGTCTGCCCAGAAGTGGCAGTACGGTGCCTATGTGTTTTTTTGCGTCTGCCTGGAGGCTAAACGTACTGTTCCATGGTATACTTTTGGTGTCTGCCCAGAAGTGGCAGTACGGTGCCTATGTGTTTTTTTGCGTCTGCCTGGAGGGTAAACGTACTGTTCCATGGTATACTTTTGGTGTCTGCCCAGAAGTGTCAGTACGGTGCCTATGTGTTTTTTTGCATCTGCCTGGAGGGTAAACGTACTGTTCCATGGTATACTTTTGGTGTCTGCCCAGAAGTGGCAGTACGGTGCCTATGTGTTTTTTTGCATCTGCCTGGAGGGTAAACGTACTGTTCCATGGCATACTTGTTCAGAAGTGTCAGTACGGTGCCTGTGTTTTTTCACGTCTGCCTGGAGGTTAAACGTACTGTTCCATGGTATACTTTTGGTGTCTGCCCAGAAGTGGCAGTACGGTGCCTATGTGTTTTTTTGCGTCTGCCTGGAGGGTAAACGTACTGTTCCATGGTATACTTTTGGTGTCTGCCCAGAAGTGTCAGTACGGTGCCTATGTGTTTTTTTTGCATCTGCCTGGAGGGTAAACGTACTGTTCCATGGTATACATTTGGTGTCTGCCCAGAAGTGGCAGTACGGTGCCTATGTGTTTTTTTGCATCTGCCTGGAGGGTAAACGTACTGTTCCATGGTATACTTGTTCAGAAGTGTCAGTACGGTGCCTGTGTTTTTTTGCGTCTGCCTGGAGGTTAAACGTACTGTTCCATGGTATACTTTTGGTGTCTGCCCAGAAGTGGCAGTACGGTGCCTATGTGTTTTTTTGCGTCTGCCTGGGGGGTAAACGTACTGTTCCATGGTATACGTTTGGTGTCTGTTCAGGAGTGGCAGTACGGTGCCTATGTGTTTTTTTGCGCCTGCCTGGAGGGTAAACGTACTGTTCCATGGTATACTTCTGGTGTCTACCCAGAAGTGGCAGTACGGTGCCTATGTGTTTTTTTGCGTCTGCCTGGCAGGTAAACATACTGTTCCATGGTATACTTTTGGTGTCTGCCCAGAAGTGGCAGTACGGTGCCTATGTGTTTTTTTGCGTCTGCCTGGCCGGTAAATGTACTGTTCCATGGTATACTTTTGGTGTCTGCCCAGAAGTGGCAGTACGGTGCCTATGTGTTTTTTTGCGTCTGCCTGGAGGGTAAACGTACTGTTCCATGGTATACTTTTGGTGTCTGCCCAGAAGTGTCAGTACGGTGCCTATGTGTTTTTTTGCATCTGCCTGGAGGGTAAACGTACTGTTCCATGGTATACTTTTGGTGTCTGCCCAGAAGTGTCAGTACGGGGCCTGTGTTTTTTTGCGTCTGCCTGGAGGTTAAACGTACTGTTCCATGGTATACTTTTGGTGTCTGCCCAGAAGTGTCAGTACGGTGCCTATGTGTTTTTTTGCATATGCCTGGAGGGTAAACGTACTGTTCCATGGTATACTTTTGGTGTCTGTTCAGGAGTGGCAGTACGGTGCCTATGTGTTTTTTTGCGTCTGCCTGGAGGGTAAACGTACTGTTCCATGGTATACTTTTGGTGTCTACCCAGAAGTGGCAGTACGGTGCCTATGTGTTTTTTTGCGTCTGCCTGGAGGGTAAACGTACTGTTCCATGGTATACTTTTGTTGTCTGCCCAGAAGTGGCAATACGGTGCCTATGTGTTTTTTTGCGTCTGCCTGGAGGTTAAACGTACTGTTCCATGGTATACTTTTGGTGTCTGCCCAGAAGTGGCAGTACGGTGCCTATGTGTTTTTTTGCATCTGCCTGGAGGGTAAACGTACTGTTTCATGGTATACTTGTTCAGGAGTGGCAGTACGGTGCCTATGTGTTTTTTTGCATCTGCCTGGAGGGTAAACGTACTGTTCCATGGTATACTTTTGGTGTCTGCCCAGAAGTGGCAGTACGGTGCCTACGTGTTTTTTTGCGTCTGCCTGGGGGGTAAACGTACTGTTCCATGGTATACTTTTGGTGTCTGCCCAGAAGTGGCAGTACGGTGCCTATGTGTTTTTTTGTGTCTGCCTGGAGGGTAAACGTACTGGTCCATGGTATACTTGTTCAGGAGTGGCAGTACGGTGCCTATGTGTTTTTTTGCATCTGCCTGGAGGGTAAACGTACTGTTCCATGGTATACTTTTGGTGTCTGCCCAGAAGTGGCAGTACAATGCCTATGTGTTTTTTTGCGTCTGCCTGGGGGGTAAACGTACTGTTCCATGGTATACTTTTGGTGTCTGTTCAGGAGTGGCAGTACGGTGCCTTTGTGTTTTTTTGCGTCTGCCTGGAGGGTAAACGTACTGTTCCATGGTATACTTGTTCAGGAGTGGCAGTACGGTGCCTATGTGTTTTTTTGCATCTGCCTGGAGGGTAAACGTACTGTTCCATGGTATACTTTTGGTGTCTGCCCACAAGTGGCAGTACGGTACCTATGTGTTTTTTTGCGTCTGCCTGGGGGGTAAACGTACTGTTCCATGGTATACTTTTGGTGTCTGCCCAGAAGTGGCAGTACGGTGCCTATGTGTTTTTTTGTGTCTGCCTGGAGGGTAAATGTACTGTTCCATGGTATACTTGTTCAGGAGTGGCAGTACAGTGCCTATGTGTTTTTTTGCATCTGCCTGGAGGGTAAACGTACTGTTCCATGGTATACTTTTGGTGTCTGCCCAGAAGTGGCAGTACAGTGCCTATGTGTTTTTTTGCGTCTGCCTGGGGGGTAAACGTACTGTTCCATGGTATACTTTTGGTGTCTGCCCAGAAGTGGCAGTACGGTGCCTATGTGTTTTTTTGCGTCTGCCTGGAGGCTAAACGTACTGTTCCATGGTATACTTTTGGTGTCTGCCCAGAAGTGGCAGTACGGTGCCTATGTGTTTTTTTGCGTCTGCCTGGAGGGTAAACGTACTGTTCCATGGTATACTTTTGGTGTCTGCCCAGAAGTGTCAGTACGGTGCCTATGTGTTTTTTTGCATCTGCCTGGAGGGTAAACGTACTGTTCCATGGTATACTTTTGGTGTCTGCCCAGAAGTGGCAGTACGGTGCCTATGTGTTTTTTTGCATCTGCCTGGAGGGTAAACGTACTGTTCCATGGTATACTTGTTCAGAAGTGTCAGTACAGTGCCTATGTGTTTTTTTGCGTCTGCCTGGCGGGTAAACGTACTGTTCCATGGTATACTTTTGGTGTCTGCCCAGAGGTGGCAGTACGGTGCCTATGTGTTTTTTTACGTCTGCCTGGCGGGTAAATGTACTGTTCCATGGTATACTTTTGGTGTCTGCCCAGAAGTGGCAGTACGGTGCCTATGTGTTTTTTTGCGTCTGCCTGGAGGCTAAACGTACTGTTCCATGGTATACTTTTGGTGTCTGCCCAGAAGTGGCAGTACGGTGCCTATGTGTTTTTTTGCGTCTGCCTGGAGGGTAAACGTACTGTTCCATGGTATACTTTTGGTGTCTGCCCAGAAGTGTCAGTACGGTGCCTATGTGTTTTTTTGCATCTGCCTGGAGGGTAAACGTACTGTTCCATGGTATACTTTTGGTGTCTGCCCAGAAGTGGCAGTACGGTGCCTATGTGTTTTTTTGCGTCTGCCTGGAGGGTAAACGTACTGTTCCATGGTATACTTTTGGTGTCTGCCCAGAAGTGTCAGTACGGTGCCTATGTGTTCTTTTTGCATCTGCCTGGAGGGTAAACGTACTGTTCCATGGTATACATTTGGTGTCTGCCCAGAAGTGCAGTACGGTGCCTATGTGTTTTTTTGCATCTGCCTGGAGGGTAAATGTACTGTTCCATGGTATACTTGTTCAGAAGTGTCAGTACGGTGCCTGTGTTTTTTTACGTCTGCCTGGAGGTTAAACGTACTGTTCCATGGTATACTTTTGGTGTCTGCCCAGAAGTGGCAATACGGTGCCTATGTGTTTTTTTGCGTCTGCCTGGAGGTTAAACGTACTGTTCCATGGTATACTTTTGGTGTCTGCCCAGAAGTGGCAGTACGGGGCCTATGTGTTTTTTTGCATCTGCCTGGAGGGTAAACGTACTGTTTCATGGTATACTTGTTCAGGAGTGGCAGTACGGTGCCTATGTGTTTTTTTGCATCTGCCTGGAGGGTAAACGTACTGTTACATGGTATACTTTTGGTGTCTGCCCAGAAGTGGCAGTACGGTGCCTACGTGTTTTTTTGCGTCTGCCTGGGGGGTAAACGTACTGTTCCATGGTATACTTTTGGTGTCTGCCCAGAAGTGGCAGTACGGTGCCTATGTGTTTTTTTGTGTCTGCCTGGAGGGTAAACGTACTGGTCCATGGTATACTTGTTCAGGAGTGGCAGTACGGTGCCTATGTGTTTTTTTGCATCTGCCTGGAGGGTAAACGTACTGTTCCATCGTATACTTTTGGTGTCTGCCCAGAAGTGGCAGTACAATGCCTATGTGTTTTTTTGCGTCTGCCTGGGGGGTAAACGTACTGTTCCATGGTATACTTTTGGTGTCTGTTCAGGAGTGGCAGTACGGTGCCTTTGTGTTTTTTTGCGTATGCCTGGAGGGTAAACGTACTGTTCCATGGTATACTTGTTCAGGAGTGGCAGTACGGTGCCTATGTGTTTTTTTGCATCTGCCTGGAGGGTAAACGTACTGTTCCATGGTATACTTTTGGTGTCTGCCCATAAGTGGCAGTACAGTGCCTATGTGTTTTTTTGCGTCTGCCTGGGGGGTAAACGTACTGTTCCATGGTATACTTTTGGTGTCTGCCCAGAAGTGGCAGTACGGTGCCTATGTGTTTTTTTGTGTCTGCCTGGAGGGTAAATGTACTGTTCCATGGTATACTTGTTCAGGAGTGGCAGTACGGTGCCTATGTGTTTTTTTGCATCTGCCTGGAGGGTAAACGTACTGTTCCATGGTATACTTTTGGTGTCTGCCCAGAAGTGGCAGTACAGTGCCTATGTGTTTTTTTGCGTCTGCCTGGGGGGTAAACGTACTGTTCCATGGTATACTTTTGGTGTCTGTTCAGGAGTGGCAGTACGGTGCCTATGTGTTTTTTTGCGTCTGCCTGGAGGGTAAACTTACTGTTCCATGGTATACTTTTGGTGTCTACCCAGAAGTGGCTGTACAGTGCCTATGTGTTTTTTTGCGTCTGCCTGGCGGGTAAACGTACTGTTCCATGGTATACTTTTGGTGTCTGCCCAGAGGTGGCAGTACGGTGCCTATGTGTTTTTTTGCGTCTGCCTGGAGGTTAAACGTACTGTTCCATGGTATACTTTTGGTGTCTGCCCAGAAGTGGCAATACGGTGCCTATGTGTTTTTTTGCGTCTGCCTGGAGGTTAAACGTACTGTTCCATGGTATACTTTTGGTGTCTGCCCAGAAGTGGCAGTACGGTGCCTATGTGTTTTTTTGCATCTGCCTGGAGGGTAAACGTACTGTTTCATGGTATACTTGTTCAGGAGTGGCAGTACGGTGCCTATGTGTTTTTTTGCGTCTGCCTGGCGCGTAAATGTACTGTTCCATGGTATACTTTTGGTGTCTGCCCAGAAGTGGCAGTACGGTGCCTATGTGATTTTTTGTGTCTGCCTGGAGGGTAAACGTACTGTTCCATGGTATACTTTTGGTGTCTGCCCAGAAGTGGCAGTACGGTGCCTATGTGTTTTTTTGTGTCTGCCTGGAGGGTAAACGTACTGTTCCATAGTATACTTTTGGTGTCTGCCCAGAAGTGGCAGTACGGTGCCTATGTGTTTTTTTGCATCTGCCTGGAGGGTAAACGTACTGTTCCATGGTATACTTGTTCAGGAGTGGCAGTACGGTATGTTGCCTATGTGTTTTTTTGCATCTGCCTGGAGGGTAAACGTACTGTTCCATGGTATACTTTTGGTGTCTGCCCAGAAGTGGCAGTACGGTGCCTATGTGTTTTTTGCGTCTGCCTGGGGGGTAAACGTACTGTTCCATGGTATACTTTTGGTGTCTGCCCAGAAGTGGCAGTACGGTGCTTATGTGTTTTTTTGTGTCTGCCTGGAGGGTAAACGTACTGTTCCATGGTATACTTGTTCAGGAGTGGCAGTACGGTGCCTATGTGTTTTTTTGCATCTGCCTGGAGGGTAAACGTACTGTTCCATGGTATACTTTTGGTGTCTGCCCAGAAGTGGCAGTACAATGCCTATGTGTTTTTTTGCGTCTGCCTGGGGGGTAAACGTACTGTTCCATGGTATACTTTTGGTGTCTGCCCAGAAGTGGCAGTACGGTGCCTATGTGTTTTTTTGCGTCTGCCTGGGGGGTAAACGTACTGTTCCATGGTATACTTTTGGTGTCTGTTCAGGAGTGGCAGTACGGTGCCTATGTGTTTTTTTGCATCTGCCTGGAGGGTAAACGTACTGTTCCATGGTATACTTTTGGTGTCTACCCAGAAGTGGCAGTACGGTGCCTATGTGTTTTTTTGCGTCTGCCTGGCAGGTAAACATACTGTTCCATGGTATACTTTTGGTGTCTGCCTAGAAGTGGCAGTACGGTGCCTATGTGTTTTTCTGCGTCTGCCCAGCAGGTAAATGTACTGTTCCATGGTATACTTTTGGTGTCTGCCTAGAAGTGGCAGTACGGTGCCTATGTGTTTTTTTGCGTCTGCCTGGCGGGTAAACGTACTATTCCATGGTATACTTTTGGTGTCTGCCCAGAAGTGGCAGTACGGTGCCTATGTGTTTTTTTGCATCTGCCTGGAGGGTAAACGTACTGTTTCATGGTATACTTGTTCAGGAGTGGCAGTACGGTGCCTATGTGTTTTTTTGCATCTGCCTGGAGGGTAAACGTACTGTTCCATGGTATACTTTTGGTGTCTGTTCAGGAGTGGCAGTACGGTGCTTATGTGTTTTTTTGCGTCTGCCTGGAGGGTAAACGTACTGTTCCATGGTATACTTTTGGTGTCTACCCAGAAGTGGCAGTACAGTGCCTATGTGTTTTTTTGCGTCTGCCTGGCAGGTAAACATACTGTTCCATGGTATACTTTTGGTGTCTGCCCAGAAGTGGCAGTACGGTGCCTATGTGTTTTTTTGCGTCTGCCTGGAGGTTAAACGTACTGTTCCATGGTATACTTTTGGTGTCTGCCCAGAAGTGGCAGTACGGTGCCTATGTGTTTTTTTGTGTCTGCCTGGAGGGTAAATGTACTGTTCCATGGTATACTTGTTCAGGAGTGGCAGTACGGTGCCTATGTGTTTTTTTGCATCTGCCTGGAGGGTAAACGTACTGTTCCATGGTATACTTTTGGTGTCTGCCCAGAAGTGGCAGTACGGTGCCTATGTGTTTTTTTGCGTCTGCCTGGGGGGTAAACGTACTGTTCCATGGTATACTTTTGGTGTCTGTTCAGGAGTGGCAGTACGGTGCCTATGTGTTTTTTTGCGTCTGCCTGGAGGGTAAACTTACTGTTCCATGGTATACTTTTGGTGTCTACCCAGAAGTGGCTGTACAGTGCCTATGTGTTTTTTTGCGTCTGCCTGGCGGGTAAACGTACTGTTCCATGGTATACTTTTGGTGTCTGCCCAGAGGTGGCAGTACGGTGCCTATGTGTTTTTTTACGTCTGCCTGGCGGGTAAATGTACTGTTCCATGGATACTTTTGGTGTCTGCCCAGAAGTGGCAGTACGGTGCCTATGTGTTTTTTTGCGTCTGCCTGGAGGCTAAACGTACTGTTCCATGGTATACTTTTGGTGTCTGCCCAGAAGTGGCAGTACGGTGCCTATGTGTTTTTTTGCGTCTGCCTGGAGGGTAAACGTACTGTTCCATGGTATACTTTTGGTGTCTGCCCAGAAGTGTCAGTACGGTGCCTATGTGCTTTTTTTGCATCTGCCTGGAGGGTAAACGTACTGTTCCATGGTATACTTTTGGTGTCTGCCCAGAAGTGGCAGTACGGTGCCTATGTGTTTTTTTGCATCTGCCTGGAGGGTAAACGTACTGTTCCATGGTATACTTTTGGTGTCTGCCCAGAAGTGTCAGTACGGTGCCTATGTGTTTTTTTGCATCTGCCTGGAGGGTAAACGTACTGTTCCATGGTATACTTGTTCAGAAGTGTCAGTACGGTGCCTGTGTTTTTTTGCATCTGCCTGGAGGGTAAACGTACTGTTCCATGGTATACTTTTGGTGTCTGCCCAGAAGTGGCAGTACGGTGCCTATGTGTTTTTTGCGTCTGCCTGGGGGGTAAACGTACTGTTCCATGGTATACTTTTGGTGTCTGCCCAGAAGTGGCAGTACGGTGCTTATGTGTTTTTTTGTGTCTGCCTGGAGGGTAAACGTACTGTTCCATGGTATACTTGTTCAGGAGTGGCAGTACGGTGCCTATGTGTTTTTTTGCGTCTGCCTGGCGGGTAAACGTACTGTTCCATGGTATACTTTTGGTGTCTGCCCAGAGGTGGCAGTACGGTGCCTATGTGTTTTTTTACGTCTGCCTGGCGGGTAAATGTACTGTTCCATGGTATACTTTTGGCGTCTGCCCAGAAGTGGCAGTACGGTGCCTATGTGTTTTTTTGCGTCTGCCTGGAGGCTAAACGTACTGTTCCATGGTATACTTTTAGTGTCTTCCCAGAAGTGGCAGTACGGTGCCTATGTGTTTTTTTGCGTCTGCCTGGAGGGTAAACGTACTGTTCCATGGTATACTTTTGGTGTCTGCCCAGAAGTGTCAGTACGGTGCCTATGTGTTTTTTTGCATCTGCCTGGAGGGTAAACGTACTGTTCCATGGTATACTTTTGGTGTCTGCCCAGAAGTGGCAGTACGGTGCCTATGTGTTTTTTTGTGTCTGCCTGGCGGGTAAACGTACTGTTCCATGGTATACTTTTGGTGTCTGCCCAGAAGTGGCAGTACGGTGCCTATGTGTTTTTTTGCATCTGCCTGGAGGGTAAACGTACTGTTCCATGGTATACTTGTTCAGGAGAGGCAGTACGGTGCCTATGTGTTTTTTTGAATCTGCCTGGAGGGTAAACGTACTGTTCCATGGTATACTTTTGGTGTCTGCCCAGAAGTGGCAGTACGGTGCCTATGTGTTTTTTTGCGTCTGCCTGGGGGGTAAACGTACTGTTCCATGGTATACTTTTGGTGTCTGTTCAGGAGTGGCAGTATGGTGCCTATGTGTTTTTTTGCGTCTGCCTGGAGGGTAAACGTACTGTTCTATGGTATACTTTTGGTGTCTACCCAGAAGTGGCAGTACGGTGCCTATGTGTTTTTTTGCGTCTGCCTGGCAGGTAAACGTACTGTTCCATGGTATACTTTTGGTGTCTGTTCAGGAGTGGCAGTACGGTGCCTATGTGTTTTTTTGCGTCTGCCTGGAGGGTAAACTTACTGTTCCATGGTATACTTTTGGTGTCTACCCAGAAGTGGCTGTACAGTGCCTATGTGTTTTTTTGCGTCTGCCTGGCGGGTAAACGTACTGTTCCATGGTATACTTTTGGTGTCTGCCCAGAGGTGGCAGTACGGTGCCTATGTGTTTTTTTACGTCTGCCTGGCAGGTAAATGTACTGTTCCATGGTATACTTTTGGTGTCTGCCCAGAAGTGGCAGTACGGTGCCTATGTGTTTTTTTGCGTCTGCCTGGAGGCTAAACGTACTGTTCCATGGTATACTTTTGGTGTCTGCCCAGAAGTGGCAGTACGGTGCCTATGTGTTTTTTTGCGTCTGCCTGGAGGGTAAACGTACTGTTCCATGGTATACTTTTGGTGTCTGCCCAGAAGTGTCAGTACGGTGCCTATGTGTTTTTTTGCATCTGCCTGGAGGGTAAACGTACTGTTCCATGGTATACTTTTGGTGTCTGCCCAGAAGTGGCAGTACGGTGCCTATGTGTTTTTTTGCATCTGCCTGGAGGGTAAACGTACTGTTCCATGGCATACTTGTTCAGAAGTGTCAGTACGGTGCCTGTGTTTTTTCACGTCTGCCTGGAGGTTAAACGTACTGTTCCATGGTATACTTTTGGTGTCTGCCCAGAAGTGGCAGTACGGTGCCTATGTGTTTTTTTGCGTCTGCCTGGAGGGTAAACGTACTGTTCCATGGTATACTTTTGGTGTCTGCCCAGAAGTGTCAGTACGGTGCCTATGTGTTTTTTTTGCATCTGCCTGGAGGGTAAACGTACTGTTCCATGGTATACATTTGGTGTCTGCCCAGAAGTGGCAGTACGGTGCCTATGTGTTTTTTTGCATCTGCCTGGAGGGTAAACGTACTGTTCCATGGTATACTTGTTCAGAAGTGTCAGTACGGTGCCTGTGTTTTTTTGCGTCTGCCTGGAGGTTAAACGTACTGTTCCATGGTATACTTTTGGTGTCTGCCCAGAAGTGGCAGTACGGTGCCTATGTGTTTTTTTGCGTCTGCCTGGGGGGTAAACGTACTGTTCCATGGTATACGTTTGGTGTCTGTTCAGGAGTGGCAGTACGGTGCCTATGTGTTTTTTTGCGCCTGCCTGGAGGGTAAACGTACTGTTCCATGGTATACTTCTGGTGTCTACCCAGAAGTGGCAGTACGGTGCCTATGTGTTTTTTTGCGTCTGCCTGGCAGGTAAACATACTGTTCCATGGTATACTTTTGGTGTCTGCCCAGAAGTGGCAGTACGGTGCCTATGTGTTTTTTTGCGTCTGCCTGGCCGGTAAATGTACTGTTCCATGGTATACTTTTGGTGTCTGCCCAGAAGTGGCAGTACGGTGCCTATGTGTTTTTTTGCGTCTGCCTGGAGGGTAAACGTACTGTTCCATGGTATACTTTTGGTGTCTGCCCAGAAGTGTCAGTACGGTGCCTATGTGTTTTTTTGCATCTGCCTGGAGGGTAAACGTACTGTTCCATGGTATACTTTTGGTGTCTGCCCAGAAGTGTCAGTACGGGGCCTGTGTTTTTTTGCGTCTGCCTGGAGGTTAAACGTACTGTTCCATGGTATACTTTTGGTGTCTGCCCAGAAGTGTCAGTACGGTGCCTATGTGTTTTTTTGCATATGCCTGGAGGGTAAACGTACTGTTCCATGGTATACTTTTGGTGTCTGTTCAGGAGTGGCAGTACGGTGCCTATGTGTTTTTTTGCGTCTGCCTGGAGGGTAAACGTACTGTTCCATGGTATACTTTTGGTTTCTACCCAGAAGTGGCAGTACGGTGCCTATGTGTTTTTTTGCGTCTGCCTGGAGGGTAAACGTACTGTTCCATGGTATACTTTTGTTGTCTGCCCAGAAGTGGCAATACGGTGCCTATGTGTTTTTTTGCGTCTGCCTGGAGGTTAAACGTACTGTTCCATGGTATACTTTTGGTGTCTGCCCAGAAGTGGCAGTACGGTGCCTATGTGTTTTTTTGCATCTGCCTGGAGGGTAAACGTACTGTTTCATGGTATACTTGTTCAGGAGTGGCAGTACGGTGCCTATGTGTTTTTTTGCATCTGCCTGGAGGGTAAACGTACTGTTCCATGGTATACTTTTGGTGTCTGCCCAGAAGTGGCAGTACGGTGCCTACGTGTTTTTTTGCGTCTGCCTGGGGGGTAAACGTACTGTTCCATGGTATACTTTTGGTGTCTGCCCAGAAGTGGCAGTACGGTGCCTATGTGTTTTTTTGTGTCTGCCTGGAGGGTAAACGTACTGGTCCATGGTATACTTGTTCAGGAGTGGCAGTACGGTGCCTATGTGTTTTTTTGCATCTGCCTGGAGGGTAAACGTACTGTTCCATGGTATACTTTTGGTGTCTGCCCAGAAGTGGCAGTACAATGCCTATGTGTTTTTTTGCGTCTGCCTGGGGGGTAAACGTACTGTTCCATGGTATACTTTTGGTGTCTGTTCAGGAGTGGCAGTACGGTGCCTTTGTGTTTTTTTGCGTCTGCCTGGAGGGTAAACGTACTGTTCCATGGTATACTTGTTCAGGAGTGGCAGTACGGTGCCTATGTGTTTTTTTGCATCTGCCTGGAGGGTAAACGTACTGTTCCATGGTATACTTTTGGTGTCTGCCCACAAGTGGCAGTACGGTACCTATGTGTTTTTTTGCGTCTGCCTGGGGGGTAAACGTACTGTTCCATGGTATACTTTTGGTGTCTGCCCAGAAGTGGCAGTACGGTGCCTATGTGTTTTTTTGTGTCTGCCTGGAGGGTAAATGTACTGTTCCATGGTATACTTGTTCAGGAGTGGCAGTACAGTGCCTATGTGTTTTTTTTGCATCTGCCTGGAGGGTAAACGTACTGTTCCATGGTATACTTTTGGTGTCTGCCCAGAAGTGGCAGTACAGTGCCTATGTGTTTTTTTGCGTCTGCCTGGGGGGTAAACGTACTGTTCCATGGTATACTTTTGGTGTCTGCCCAGAAGTGGCAGTACGGTGCCTATGTGTTTTTTTGCGTCTGCCTGGAGGCTAAACGTACTGTTCCATGGTATACTTTTGGTGTCTGCCCAGAAGTGGCAGTACGGTGCCTATGTGTTTTTTTGCGTCTGCCTGGAGGGTAAACGTACTGTTCCATGGTATACTTTTGGTGTCTGCCCAGAAGTGTCAGTACGGTGCCTATGTGTTTTTTTGCATCTGCCTGGAGGGTAAACGTACTGTTCCATGGTATACTTTTGGTGTCTGCCCAGAAGTGGCAGTACGGTGCCTATGTGTTTTTTTGCATCTGCCTGGAGGGTAAACGTACTGTTCCATGGTATACTTGTTCAGAAGTGTCAGTACAGTGCCTATGTGTTTTTTTGCGTCTGCCTGGCGGGTAAACGTACTGTTCCATGGTATACTTTTGGTGTCTGCCCAGAGGTGGCAGTACGGTGCCTATGTGTTTTTTTACGTCTGCCTGGCGGGTAAATGTACTGTTCCATGGTATACTTTTGGTGTCTGCCCAGAAGTGGCAGTACGGTGCCTATGTGTTTTTTTGCGTCTGCCTGGAGGCTAAACGTACTGTTCCATGGTATACTTTTGGTGTCTGCCCAGAAGTGGCAGTACGGTGCCTATGTGTTTTTTTGCGTCTGCCTGGAGGGTAAACGTACTGTTCCATGGTATACTTTTGGTGTCTGCCCAGAAGTGTCAGTACGGTGCCTATGTGTTTTTTTGCATCTGCCTGGAGGGTAAACGTACTGTTCCATGGTATACTTTTGGTGTCTGCCCAGAAGTGGCAGTACGGTGCCTATGTGTTTTTTTGCGTCTGCCTGGAGGGTAAACGTACTGTTCCATGGTATACTTTTGGTGTCTGCCCAGAAGTGTCAGTACGGTGCCTATGTGTTCTTTTTGCATCTGCCTGGAGGGTAAACGTACTGTTCCATGGTATACATTTGGTGTCTGCCCAGAAGTGCAGTACGGTGCCTATGTGTTTTTTTGCATCTGCCTGGAGGGTAAATGTACTGTTCCATGGTATACTTGTTCAGAAGTGTCAGTACGGTGCCTGTGTTTTTTTACGTCTGCCTGGAGGTTAAACGTACTGTTCCATGGTATACTTTTGGTGTCTGCCCAGAAGTGGCAATACGGTGCCTATGTGTTTTTTTGCGTCTGCCTGGAGGTTAAACGTACTGTTCCATGGTATACTTTTGGTGTCTGCCCAGAAGTGGCAGTACGGGGCCTATGTGTTTTTTTGCATCTGCCTGGAGGGTAAACGTACTGTTTCATGGTATACTTGTTCAGGAGTGGCAGTACGGTGCCTATGTGTTTTTTTGCATCTGCCTGGAGGGTAAACGTACTGTTACATGGTATACTTTTGGTGTCTGCCCAGAAGTGGCAGTACGGTGCCTACGTGTTTTTTTGCGTCTGCCTGGGGGGTAAACGTACTGTTCCATGGTATACTTTTGGTGTCTGCCCAGAAGTGGCAGTACGGTGCCTATGTGTTTTTTTGTGTCTGCCTGGAGGGTAAACGTACTGGTCCATGGTATACTTGTTCAGGAGTGGCAGTACGGTGCCTATGTGTTTTTTTGCATCTGCCTGGAGGGTAAACGTACTGTTCCATCGTATACTTTTGGTGTCTGCCCAGAAGTGGCAGTACAATGCCTATGTGTTTTTTTGCGTCTGCCTGGGGGGTAAACGTACTGTTCCATGGTATACTTTTGGTGTCTGTTCAGGAGTGGCAGTACGGTGCCTTTGTGTTTTTTTGCGTATGCCTGGAGGGTAAACGTACTGTTCCATGGTATACTTGTTCAGGAGTGGCAGTACGGTGCCTATGTGTTTTTTTGCATCTGCCTGGAGGGTAAACGTACTGTTCCATGGTATACTTTTGGTGTCTGCCCATAAGTGGCAGTACGGTACCTATGTGTTTTTTTGCGTCTGCCTGGGGGGTAAACGTACTGTTCCATGGTATACTTTTGGTGTCTGCCCAGAAGTGGCAGTACGGTGCCTATGTGTTTTTTTGTGTCTGCCTGGAGGGTAAATGTACTGTTCCATGGTATACTTGTTCAGGAGTGGCAGTACGGTGCCTATGTGTTTTTTTGCATCTGCCTGGAGGGTAAACGTACTGTTCCATGGTATACTTTTGGTGTCTGCCCAGAAGTGGCAGTACAGTGCCTATGTGTTTTTTTGCGTCTGCCTGGGGGGTAAACGTACTGTTCCATGGTATACTTTTGGTGTCTGTTCAGGAGTGGCAGTACGGTGCCTATGTGTTTTTTTGCGTCTGCCTGGAGGGTAAACTTACTGTTCCATGGTATACTTTTGGTGTCTACCCAGAAGTGGCTGTACAGTGCCTATGTGTTTTTTTGCGTCTGCCTGGCGGGTAAACGTACTGTTCCATGGTATACTTTTGGTGTCTGCCCAGAGGTGGCAGTACGGTGCCTATGTGTTTTTTTGCGTCTGCCTGGAGGTTAAACGTACTGTTCCATGGTATACTTTTGGTGTCTGCCCAGAAGTGGCAATACGGTGCCTATGTGTTTTTTTGCGTCTGCCTGGAGGTTAAACGTACTGTTCCATGGTATACTTTTGGTGTCTGCCCAGAAGTGGCAGTACGGTGCCTATGTGTTTTTTTGCATCTGCCTGGAGGGTAAACGTACTGTTTAATGGTATACTTGTTCAGGAGTGGCAGTACGGTGCCTATGTGTTTTTTTGCATCTGCCTGGAGGGTAAACGTACTGTTCCATGGTATACTTTTGGTGTCTGCCCAGAAGTGGCAGTACGGTGCCTACGTGTTTTTTTGCGTCTGCCTGGGGGGTAAACGTACTGTTCCATGGTATACTTTTGGTGTCTGCCCAGAAGTGGCAGTACGGTGCCTATGTGTTTTTTTGTGTCTGCCTGGAGGGTAAACGTACTGGTCCATGGTATACTTGTTCAGGAGTGGCAGTACGGTGCCTATGTGTTTTTTTGCATCTGCCTGGAGGGTAAACGTACTGTTCCATGGTATACTTTTGGTGTCTGCCCAGAAGTGGCAGTACAATGCCTATGTGTTTTTTTGCGTCTGCCTGGGGGGTAAACGTACTGTTCCATGGTATACTTTTGGTGTCTGTTCAGGAGTGGCAGTACGGTGCCTTTGTGTTTTTTTGCGTATGCCTGGAGGGTAAACGTACTGTTCCATGGTATACTTGTTCAGGAGTGGCAGTACGGTGCCTATGTGTTTTTTTGCATCTGCCTGGAGGGTAAACGTACTGTTCCATGGTATACTTTTGGTGTCTGCCCACAAGTGGCAGTACGGTACCTATGTGTTTTTTTGCGTCTGCCTGGGGGGTAAACGTACTGTTCCATGGTATACTTTTGGTGTCTGCCCAGAAGTGGCAGTACGGTGCCTATGTGTTTTTTTGTGTCTGCCTGGAGGGTAAATGTACTGTTCCATGGTATACTTGTTCAGGAGTGGCAGTACGGTGCCTATGTGTTTTTTTGCATCTGCCTGGAGGGTAAACGTACTGTTCCATGGTATACCTTTGGTGTCTGCCCAGAAGTGGCAGTACAGTGCCTATGTGTTTTTTTGCGTCTGCCTGGGGGGTAAACGTACTGTTCCATGGTATACTTTTGGTGTCTGTTCAGGAGTGGCAGTACGGTGCCTATGTGTTTTTTTGCGTCTGCCTGGAGGGTAAACTTACTGTTCCATGGTATACTTTTGGTGTCTACCCAGAAGTGGCTGTACAGTGCCTATGTGTTTTTTTGCGTCTGCCTGGCGGGTAAACGTACTGTTCCATGGTATACTTTTGGTGTCTGCCCAGAGGTGGCAGTACGGTGCCTATGTGTTTTTTTACGTCTGCCTGGCGGGTAAATGTACTGTTCCATGGTATACTTTTGGTGTCTGCCCAGAAGTGGCAGTACGGTGCCTATGTGTTTTTTTGCGTCTGCCTGGAGGCTAAACGTACTGTTCCATGGTATACTTTTAGTGTCTTCCCAGAAGTGGCAGTACGGTGCCTATGTGTTTTTTTGCGTCTGCCTGGAGGGTAAACGTACTGTTCCATGGTATACTTTTGGTGTCTGCCCAGAAGTGGCAGTACGGTGCCTATGTGTTTTTTTGTGTCTGCCTGGCGGGTAAACGTACTGTTCCATGGTATACTTTTGGTGTCTGCCCAGAAGTGGCAGTACGGTGCCTATGTGTTTTTTTGCATCTGCCTGGAGGGTAAACGTACTGTTCCATGGTATACTTGTTCAGGAGAGGCAGTACGGTGCCTATGTGTTTTTTTGAATCTGCCTGGAGGGTAAACGTACTGTTCCATGGTATACTTTTGGTGTCTGCCCAGAAGTGGCAGTACGGTGCCTATGTGTTTTTTTGCGTCTGCCTGGGGGGTAAACGTACTGTTCCATGGTATACTTTTGGTGTCTGTTCAGGAGTGGCAGTATGGTGCCTATGTGTTTTTTTGCGTCTGCCTGGAGGGTAAACGTACTGTTCTATGGTATACTTTTGGTGTCTACCCAGAAGTGGCAGTACGGTGCCTATGTGTTTTTTTGCGTCTGCCTGGCAGGTAAACGTACTGTTCCATGGTATACTTTTGGTGTCTGCCCAGAAGTGGCAATACGATGCCTATGTGTTTTTTTGCATCTGCCTGGAGGGTAAACGTACTGTTCCATGGTATACTTTTGGTGTCTGCCCAGAAGTGGCAGTACGGTGCCTATGTGTTTTTTTGCGTCTGCCTGGCGCGTAAATGTACTGTTCCATGGTATACTTTTGGTGTCTGCCCAGAAGTGGCAGTACGGTGCCTATGTGTTTTTTTGTGTCTGCCTGGCGGGTAAACGTACTGTTCCATGGTATACTTTTGGTGTCTGCCCAGAAGTGGCAGTACGGTGCCTATGTGTTTTTTTGCATCTGCCTGGAGGGTAAACGTACTGTTCCATGGTATACTTGTTCAGGAGAGGCAGTACGGTGCCTATGTGTTTTTTTGAATCTGCCTGGAGGGTAAACGTACTGTTCCATGGTATACTTTTGGTGTCTGCCCAGAAGTGGCAGTACGGTGCCTATGTGTTTTTTTGCGTCTGCCTGGGGGGTAAACGTACTGTTCCATGGTATACTTTTGGTGTCTGTTCAGGAGTGGCAGTATGGTGCCTATGTGTTTTTTTGCGTCTGCCTGGAGGGTAAACGTACTGTTCTATGGTATACTTTTGGTGTCTACCCAGAAGTGGCAGTACGGTGCCTATGTGTTTTTTTGCGTCTGCCTGGCAGGTAAACGTACTGTTCCATGGTATACTTTTGGTGTCTGTTCAGGAGTGGCAGTACGGTGCCTATGTGTTTTTTTGCGTCTGCCTGGAGGGTAAACTTACTGTTCCATGGTATACTTTTGGTGTCTACCCAGAAGTGGCTGTACAGTGCCTATGTGTTTTTTTGCGTCTGCCTGGCGGGTAAACGTACTGTTCCATGGTATACTTTTGGTGTCTGCCCAGAGGTGGCAGTACGGTGCCTATGTGTTTTTTTACGTCTGCCTGGCAGGTAAATGTACTGTTCCATGGTATACTTTTGGTGTCTGCCCAGAAGTGGCAGTACGGTGCCTATGTGTTTTTTTGCGTCTGCCTGGAGGCTAAACGTACTGTTCCATGGTATACTTTTGGTGTCTGCCCAGAAGTGGCAGTACGGTGCCTATGTGTTTTTTTGCGTCTGCCTGGAGGGTAAACGTACTGTTCCATGGTATACTTTTGGTGTCTGCCCAGAAGTGTCAGTACGGTGCCTATGTGTTTTTTTGCATCTGCCTGGAGGGTAAACGTACTGTTCCATGGTATACTTTTGGTGTCTGCCCAGAAGTGGCAGTACGGTGCCTATGTGTTTTTTTGCATCTGCCTGGAGGGTAAACGTACTGTTCCATGGCATACTTGTTCAGAAGTGTCAGTACGGTGCCTGTGTTTTTTCACGTCTGCCTGGAGGTTAAACGTACTGTTCCATGGTATACTTTTGGTGTCTGCCCAGAAGTGGCAGTACGGTGCCTATGTGTTTTTTTGCGTCTGCCTGGAGGGTAAACGTACTGTTCCATGGTATACTTTTGGTGTCTGCCCAGAAGTGTCAGTACGGTGCCTATGTGTTTTTTTTGCATCTGCCTGGAGGGTAAACGTACTGTTCCATGGTATACATTTGGTGTCTGCCCAGAAGTGGCAGTACGGTGCCTATGTGTTTTTTTGCATCTGCCTGGAGGGTAAACGTACTGTTCCATGGTATACTTGTTCAGAAGTGTCAGTACGGTGCCTGTGTTTTTTTGCGTCTGCCTGGAGGTTAAACGTACTGTTCCATGGTATACTTTTGGTGTCTGCCCAGAAGTGGCAGTACGGTGCCTATGTGTTTTTTTGCGTCTGCCTGGGGGGTAAACGTACTGTTCCATGGTATACGTTTGGTGTCTGTTCAGGAGTGGCAGTACGGTGCCTATGTGTTTTTTTGCGCCTGCCTGGAGGGTAAACGTACTGTTCCATGGTATACTTCTGGTGTCTACCCAGAAGTGGCAGTACGGTGCCTATGTGTTTTTTTGCGTCTGCCTGGCAGGTAAACATACTGTTCCATGGTATACTTTTGGTGTCTGCCCAGAAGTGGCAGTACGGTGCCTATGTGTTTTTTTGCGTCTGCCTGGCCGGTAAATGTACTGTTCCATGGTATACTTTTGGTGTCTGCCCAGAAGTGGCAGTACGGTGCCTATGTGTTTTTTTGCGTCTGCCTGGAGGGTAAACGTACTGTTCCATGGTATACTTTTGGTGTCTGCCCAGAAGTGTCAGTACGGTGCCTATGTGTTTTTTTGCATCTGCCTGGAGGGTAAACGTACTGTTCCATGGTATACTTTTGGTGTCTGCCCAGAAGTGTCAGTACGGGGCCTGTGTTTTTTTGCGTCTGCCTGGAGGTTAAACGTACTGTTCCATGGTATACTTTTGGTGTCTGCCCAGAAGTGTCAGTACGGTGCCTATGTGTTTTTTTGCATATGCCTGGAGGGTAAACGTACTGTTCCATGGTATACTTTTGGTGTCTGTTCAGGAGTGGCAGTACGGTGCCTATGTGTTTTTTTGCGTCTGCCTGGAGGGTAAACGTACTGTTCCATGGTATACTTTTGGTTTCTACCCAGAAGTGGCAGTACGGTGCCTATGTGTTTTTTTGCGTCTGCCTGGAGGGTAAACGTACTGTTCCATGGTATACTTTTGTTGTCTGCCCAGAAGTGGCAATACGGTGCCTATGTGTTTTTTTGCGTCTGCCTGGAGGTTAAACGTACTGTTCCATGGTATACTTTTGGTGTCTGCCCAGAAGTGGCAGTACGGTGCCTATGTGTTTTTTTGCATCTGCCTGGAGGGTAAACGTACTGTTTCATGGTATACTTGTTCAGGAGTGGCAGTACGGTGCCTATGTGTTTTTTTGCATCTGCCTGGAGGGTAAACGTACTGTTCCATGGTATACTTTTGGTGTCTGCCCAGAAGTGGCAGTACGGTGCCTACGTGTTTTTTTGCGTCTGCCTGGGGGGTAAACGTACTGTTCCATGGTATACTTTTGGTGTCTGCCCAGAAGTGGCAGTACGGTGCCTATGTGTTTTTTTGTGTCTGCCTGGAGGGTAAACGTACTGGTCCATGGTATACTTGTTCAGGAGTGGCAGTACGGTGCCTATGTGTTTTTTTGCATCTGCCTGGAGGGTAAACGTACTGTTCCATGGTATACTTTTGGTGTCTGCCCAGAAGTGGCAGTACAATGCCTATGTGTTTTTTTGCGTCTGCCTGGGGGGTAAACGTACTGTTCCATGGTATACTTTTGGTGTCTGTTCAGGAGTGGCAGTACGGTGCCTTTGTGTTTTTTTGCGTCTGCCTGGAGGGTAAACGTACTGTTCCATGGTATACTTGTTCAGGAGTGGCAGTATGGTGCCTATGTGTTTTTTTGCATCTGCCTGGAGGGTAAACGTACTGTTCCATGGTATACTTTTGGTGTCTGCCCACAAGTGGCAGTACGGTACCTATGTGTTTTTTTGCGTCTGCCTGGGGGGTAAACGTACTGTTCCATGGTATACTTTTGGTGTCTGCCCAGAAGTGGCAGTACGGTGCCTATGTGTTTTTTTGTGTCTGCCTGGAGGGTAAATGTACTGTTCCATGGTATACTTGTTCAGGAGTGGCAGTACAGTGCCTATGTGTTTTTTTTGCATCTGCCTGGAGGGTAAACGTACTGTTCCATGGTATACTTTTGGTGTCTGCCCAGAAGTGGCAGTACAGTGCCTATGTGTTTTTTTGCGTCTGCCTGGGGGGTAAACGTACTGTTCCATGGTATACTTTTGGTGTCTGCCCAGAAGTGGCAGTACGGTGCCTATGTGTTTTTTTGCGTCTGCCTGGAGGCTAAACGTACTGTTCCATGGTATACTTTTGGTGTCTGCCCAGAAGTGGCAGTACGGTGCCTATGTGTTTTTTTGCGTCTGCCTGGAGGGTAAACGTACTGTTCCATGGTATACTTTTGGTGTCTGCCCAGAAGTGTCAGTACGGTGCCTATGTGTTTTTTTGCATCTGCCTGGAGGGTAAACGTACTGTTCCATGGTATACTTTTGGTGTCTGCCCAGAAGTGGCAGTACGGTGCCTATGTGTTTTTTTGCATCTGCCTGGAGGGTAAACGTACTGTTCCATGGTATACTTGTTCAGAAGTGTCAGTACAGTGCCTATGTGTTTTTTTGCGTCTGCCTGGCGGGTAAACGTACTGTTCCATGGTATACTTTTGGTGTCTGCCCAGAGGTGGCAGTACGGTGCCTATGTGTTTTTTTACGTCTGCCTGGCGGGTAAATGTACTGTTCCATGGTATACTTTTGGTGTCTGCCCAGAAGTGGCAGTACGGTGCCTATGTGTTTTTTTGCGTCTGCCTGGAGGCTAAACGTACTGTTCCATGGTATACTTTTGGTGTCTGCCCAGAAGTGGCAGTACGGTGCCTATGTGTTTTTTTGCGTCTGCCTGGAGGGTAAACGTACTGTTCCATGGTATACTTTTGGTGTCTGCCCAGAAGTGTCAGTACGGTGCCTATGTGTTTTTTTGCATCTGCCTGGAGGGTAAACGTACTGTTCCATGGTATACTTTTGGTGTCTGCCCAGAAGTGGCAGTACGGTGCCTATGTGTTTTTTTGCGTCTGCCTGGAGGGTAAACGTACTGTTCCATGGTATACTTTTGGTGTCTGCCCAGAAGTGTCAGTACGGTGCCTATGTGTTCTTTTTGCATCTGCCTGGAGGGTAAACGTACTGTTCCATGGTATACATTTGGTGTCTGCCCAGAAGTGCAGTACGGTGCCTATGTGTTTTTTTGCATCTGCCTGGAGGGTAAATGTACTGTTCCATGGTATACTTGTTCAGAAGTGTCAGTACGGTGCCTGTGTTTTTTTACGTCTGCCTGGAGGTTAAACGTACTGTTCCATGGTATACTTTTGGTGTCTGCCCAGAAGTGGCAATACGGTGCCTATGTGTTTTTTTGCGTCTGCCTGGAGGTTAAACGTACTGTTCCATGGTATACTTTTGGTGTCTGCCCAGAAGTGGCAGTACGGGGCCTATGTGTTTTTTTGCATCTGCCTGGAGGGTAAACGTACTGTTTCATGGTATACTTGTTCAGGAGTGGCAGTACGGTGCCTATGTGTTTTTTTGCATCTGCCTGGAGGGTAAACGTACTGTTACATGGTATACTTTTGGTGTCTGCCCAGAAGTGGCAGTACGGTGCCTACGTGTTTTTTTGCGTCTGCCTGGGGGGTAAACGTACTGTTCCATGGTATACTTTTGGTGTCTGCCCAGAAGTGGCAGTACGGTGCCTATGTGTTTTTTTGTGTCTGCCTGGAGGGTAAACGTACTGGTCCATGGTATACTTGTTCAGGAGTGGCAGTACGGTGCCTATGTGTTTTTTTGCATCTGCCTGGAGGGTAAACGTACTGTTCCATCGTATACTTTTGGTGTCTGCCCAGAAGTGGCAGTACAATGCCTATGTGTTTTTTTGCGTCTGCCTGGGGGGTAAACGTACTGTTCCATGGTATACTTTTGGTGTCTGTTCAGGAGTGGCAGTACGGTGCCTTTGTGTTTTTTTGCGTATGCCTGGAGGGTAAACGTACTGTTCCATGGTATACTTGTTCAGGAGTGGCAGTACGGTGCCTATGTGTTTTTTTGCATCTGCCTGGAGGGTAAACGTACTGTTCCATGGTATACTTTTGGTGTCTGCCCATAAGTGGCAGTACGGTACCTATGTGTTTTTTTGCGTCTGCCTGGGGGGTAAACGTACTGTTCCATGGTATACTTTTGGTGTCTGCCCAGAAGTGGCAGTACGGTGCCTATGTGTTTTTTTGTGTCTGCCTGGAGGGTAAATGTACTGTTCCATGGTATACTTGTTCAGGAGTGGCAGTACGGTGCCTATGTGTTTTTTTGCATCTGCCTGGAGGGTAAACGTACTGTTCCATGGTATACTTTTGGTGTCTGCCCAGAAGTGGCAGTACAGTGCCTATGTGTTTTTTTGCGTCTGCCTGGGGGGTAAACGTACTGTTCCATGGTATACTTTTGGTGTCTGTTCAGGAGTGGCAGTACGGTGCCTATGTGTTTTTTTGCGTCTGCCTGGAGGGTAAACTTACTGTTCCATGGTATACTTTTGGTGTCTACCCAGAAGTGGCTGTACAGTGCCTATGTGTTTTTTTGCGTCTGCCTGGCGGGTAAACGTACTGTTCCATGGTATACTTTTGGTGTCTGCCCAGAGGTGGCAGTACGGTGCCTATGTGTTTTTTTGCGTCTGCCTGGAGGTTAAACGTACTGTTCCATGGTATACTTTTGGTGTCTGCCCAGAAGTGGCAATACGGTGCCTATGTGTTTTTTTGCGTCTGCCTGGAGGTTAAACGTACTGTTCCATGGTATACTTTTGGTGTCTGCCCAGAAGTGGCAGTACGGTGCCTATGTGTTTTTTTGCATCTGCCTGGAGGGTAAACGTACTGTTTAATGGTATACTTGTTCAGGAGTGGCAGTACGGTGCCTATGTGTTTTTTTGCATCTGCCTGGAGGGTAAACGTACTGTTCCATGGTATACTTTTGGTGTCTGCCCAGAAGTGGCAGTACGGTGCCTACGTGTTTTTTTGCGTCTGCCTGGGGGGTAAACGTACTGTTCCATGGTATACTTTTGGTGTCTGCCCAGAAGTGGCAGTACGGTGCCTATGTGTTTTTTTGTGTCTGCCTGGAGGGTAAACGTACTGGTCCATGGTATACTTGTTCAGGAGTGGCAGTACGGTGCCTATGTGTTTTTTTGCATCTGCCTGGAGGGTAAACGTACTGTTCCATGGTATACTTTTGGTGTCTGCCCAGAAGTGGCAGTACAATGCCTATGTGTTTTTTTGCGTCTGCCTGGGGGGTAAACGTACTGTTCCATGGTATACTTTTGGTGTCTGTTCAGGAGTGGCAGTACGGTGCCTTTGTGTTTTTTTGCGTATGCCTGGAGGGTAAACGTACTGTTCCATGGTATACTTGTTCAGGAGTGGCAGTACGGTGCCTATGTGTTTTTTTGCATCTGCCTGGAGGGTAAACGTACTGTTCCATGGTATACTTTTGGTGTCTGCCCACAAGTGGCAGTACGGTACCTATGTGTTTTTTTGCGTCTGCCTGGGGGGTAAACGTACTGTTCCATGGTATACTTTTGGTGTCTGCCCAGAAGTGGCAGTACGGTGCCTATGTGTTTTTTTGTGTCTGCCTGGAGGGTAAATGTACTGTTCCATGGTATACTTGTTCAGGAGTGGCAGTACGGTGCCTATGTGTTTTTTTGCATCTGCCTGGAGGGTAAACGTACTGTTCCATGGTATACCTTTGGTGTCTGCCCAGAAGTGGCAGTACAGTGCCTATGTGTTTTTTTGCGTCTGCCTGGGGGGTAAACGTACTGTTCCATGGTATACTTTTGGTGTCTGTTCAGGAGTGGCAGTACGGTGCCTATGTGTTTTTTTGCGTCTGCCTGGAGGGTAAACTTACTGTTCCATGGTATACTTTTGGTGTCTACCCAGAAGTGGCTGTACAGTGCCTATGTGTTTTTTTGCGTCTGCCTGGCGGGTAAACGTACTGTTCCATGGTATACTTTTGGTGTCTGCCCAGAGGTGGCAGTACGGTGCCTATGTGTTTTTTTACGTCTGCCTGGCGGGTAAATGTACTGTTCCATGGTATACTTTTGGTGTCTGCCCAGAAGTGGCAGTACGGTGCCTATGTGTTTTTTTGCGTCTGCCTGGAGGCTAAACGTACTGTTCCATGGTATACTTTTAGTGTCTTCCCAGAAGTGGCAGTACGGTGCCTATGTGTTTTTTTGCGTCTGCCTGGAGGGTAAACGTACTGTTCCATGGTATACTTTTGGTGTCTGCCCAGAAGTGGCAGTACGGTGCCTATGTGTTTTTTTGTGTCTGCCTGGCGGGTAAACGTACTGTTCCATGGTATACTTTTGGTGTCTGCCCAGAAGTGGCAGTACGGTGCCTATGTGTTTTTTTGCATCTGCCTGGAGGGTAAACGTACTGTTCCATGGTATACTTGTTCAGGAGAGGCAGTACGGTGCCTATGTGTTTTTTTGAATCTGCCTGGAGGGTAAACGTACTGTTCCATGGTATACTTTTGGTGTCTGCCCAGAAGTGGCAGTACGGTGCCTATGTGTTTTTTTGCGTCTGCCTGGGGGGTAAACGTACTGTTCCATGGTATACTTTTGGTGTCTGTTCAGGAGTGGCAGTATGGTGCCTATGTGTTTTTTTGCGTCTGCCTGGAGGGTAAACGTACTGTTCTATGGTATACTTTTGGTGTCTACCCAGAAGTGGCAGTACGGTGCCTATGTGTTTTTTTGCGTCTGCCTGGCAGGTAAACGTACTGTTCCATGGTATACTTTTGGTGTCTGCCCAGAAGTGGCAATACGATGCCTATGTGTTTTTTTGCATCTGCCTGGAGGGTAAACGTACTGTTCCATGGTATACTTTTGGTGTCTGCCCAGAAGTGGCAGTACGGTGCCTATGTGTTTTTTTGCGTCTGCCTGGCGCGTAAATGTACTGTTCCATGGTATACTTTTGGTGTCTGCCCAGAAGTGGCAGTACGGTGCCTATGTGATTTTTTGTGTCTGCCTGGAGGGTAAACGTACTGTTCCACGGTATACTTTTGGTGTCTGCCCAGAAGTGGCAGTACGGTGCCTATGTGTTTTTTTGTGTCTGCCTGGAGGGTAAACGTACTGTTCCATAGTATACTTTTGGTGTCTGCCCAGAAGTGGCAGTACGGTGCCTATGTGTTTTTTTGCATCTGCCTGGAGGGTAAACGTACTGTTCCATGGTATACTTGTTCAGGAGTGGCAGTACGGTATGTTGCCTATGTGTTTTTTTGCATCTGCCTGGAGGGTAAACGTACTGTTCCATGGTATACTTTTGGTGTCTGCCCAGAAGTGGCAGTACGGTGCCTATGTGTTTTTTGCGTCTGCCTGGGGGGTAAACGTACTGTTCCATGGTATACTTTTGGTGTCTGCCCAGAAGTGGCAGTACGGTGCTTATGTGTTTTTTTGTGTCTGCCTGGAGGGTAAACGTACTGTTCCATGGTATACTTGTTCAGGAGTGGCAGTACGGTGCCTATGTGTTTTTTTGCATCTGCCTGGAGGGTAAACGTACTGTTCCATGGTATACTTTTGGTGTCTGCCCAGAAGTGGCAGTACAATGCCTATGTGTTTTTTTGCGTCTGCCTGGGGGGTAAACGTACTGTTCCATGGTACACTTTTGGTGTCTGCCCAGAAGTGGCAGTACGGTGCCTATGTGTTTTTTTGCGTCTGCCTGGGGGGTAAACGTACTGTTCCATGGTATACTTTTGGTGTCTGTTCAGGAGTGGCAGTACGGTGCCTATGTGTTTTTTTGCATCTGCCTGGAGGGTAAACGTACTGTTCCATGGTATACTTTTGGTGTCTACAAAGAAGTGGCAGTACGGTGCCTATGTGTTTTTTTGCGTCTGCCTGGCAGGTAAACATACTGTTTCATGGTATACTTTTGGTGTCTGCCTAGAAGTGGCAGTACGGTGCCTATGTGTTTTTCTGCGTCTGCCCAGCAGGTAAATGTACTGTTCCATGGTATACTTTTGGTGTCTGCCTAGAAGTGGCAGTACGGTGCCTATGTGTTTTTTTGCGTCTGCCTGGCGGGTAAACGTACTATTCCATGGTATACTTTTGGTGTCTGCCCAGAAGTGGCAGTACGGTGCCTATGTGTTTTTTTGCATCTGCCTGGAGGGTAAACGTACTGTTTCATGGTATACTTGTTCAGGAGTGGCAGTACGGTGCCTATGTGTTTTTTTGCATCTGCCTGGAGGGTAAACGTACTGTTCCATGGTATACTTTTGGTGTCTGTTCAGGAGTGGCAGTACGGTGCTTATGTGTTTTTTTGCGTCTGCCTGGAGGGTAAACGTACTGTTCCATGGTATACTTTTGGTGTCTACCCAGAAGTGGCAGTACAGTGCCTATGTGTTTTTTTGCGTCTGCCTGGCAGGTAAACATACTGTTCCATGGTATACTTTTGGTGTCTGCCCAGAAGTGGCAGTACGGTGCCTATGTGTTTTTTTGCGTCTGCCTGGAGGTTAAACGTACTGTTCCATGGTATACTTTTGGTGTCTGCCCAGAAGTGGCAGTACGGTGCCTATGTGTTTTTTTGTGTCTGCCTGGAGGGTAAATGTACTGTTCCATGGTATACTTGTTCAGGAGTGGCAGTACGGTGCCTATGTGTTTTTTTGCATCTGCCTGGAGGGTAAACGTACTGTTCCATGGTATACTTTTGGTGTCTGCCCAGAAGTGGCAGTACGGTGCCTATGTGTTTTTTTGCGTCTGCCTGGGGGGTAAACGTACTGTTCCATGGTATACTTTTGGTGTCTGTTCAGGAGTGGCAGTACGGTGCCTATGTGTTTTTTTGCGTCTGCCTGGAGGGTAAACTTACTGTTCCATGGTATACTTTTGGTGTCTACCCAGAAGTGGCTGTACAGTGCCTATGTGTTTTTTTGCGTCTGCCTGGCGGGTAAACGTACTGTTCCATGGTATACTTTTGGTGTCTGCCCAGAGGTGGCAGTACGGTGCCTATGTGTTTTTTTACGTCTGCCTGGCGGGTAAATGTACTGTTCCATGGATACTTTTGGTGTCTGCCCAGAAGTGGCAGTACGGTGCCTATGTGTTTTTTTGCGTCTGCCTGGAGGCTAAACGTACTGTTCCATGGTATACTTTTGGTGTCTGCCCAGAAGTGGCAGTACTGTGCCTATGTGTTTTTTTGCGTCTGCCTGGAGGGTAAACGTACTGTTCCATGGTATACTTTTGGTGTCTGCCCAGAAGTGTCAGTACGGTGCCTATGTGTTTTTTTGCATCTGCCTGGAGGGTAAACGTACTGTTCCATGGTATACTTTTGGTGTCTGCCCAGAAGTGGCAGTACGGTGCCTATGTGTTTTTTTGCATCTGCCTGGAGGGTAAACGTACTGTTCCATGGTATACTTTTGGTGTCTGCCCAGAAGTGTCAGTACGGTGCCTATGTGTTTTTTTGCATCTGCCTGGAGGGTAAACGTACTGTTCCATGGTATACTTGTTCAGAAGTGTCAGTACGGTGCCTGTGTTTTTTTGCATCTGCCTGGAGGGTAAACGTACTGTTCCATGGTATACTTTTGGTGTCTGCCCAGAAGTGGCAGTACGGTGCCTATGTGTTTTTTGCGTCTGCCTGGGGGGTAAACGTACTGTTCCATGGTATACTTTTGGTGTCTGCCCAGAAGTGGCAGTACGGTGCTTATGTGTTTTTTTGTGTCTGCCTGGAGGGTAAACGTACTGTTCCATGGTATACTTGTTCAGGAGTGGCAGTACGGTGCCTATGTGTTTTTTTGCGTCTGCCTGGCGGGTAAACGTACTGTTCCATGGTATACTTTTGGTGTCTGCCCAGAGGTGGCAGTACGGTGCCTATGTGTTTTTTTACGTCTGCCTGGCGGGTAAATGTACTGTTCCATGGTATACTTTTGGTGTCTGCCCAGAAGTGGCAGTACGGTGCCTATGTGTTTTTTTGCGTCTGCCTGGAGGCTAAACGTACTGTTCTATGGTATACTTTTAGTGTCTTCCCAGAAGTGGCAGTACGGTGCCTATGTGTTTTTTTGCGTCTGCCTGGAGGGTAAACGTACTGTTCCATGGTATACTTTTGGTGTCTGCCCAGAAGTGTCAGTACGGTGCCTATGTGTTTTTTTGCATCTGCCTGGAGGGTAAACGTACTGTTCCATGGTATACTTTTGGTGTCTGCCCAGAAGTGGCAGTACGGTGCCTATGTGTTTTTTTGTGTCTGCCTGGCGGGTAAACGTACTGTTCCATGGTATACTTTTGGTGTCTGCCCAGAAGTGGCAGTACGGTGCCTATGTGTTTTTTTGCATCTGCCTGGAGGGTAAACGTACTGTTCCATGGTATACTTGTTCAGGAGAGGCAGTACGGTGCCTATGTGTTTTTTTGAATCTGCCTGGAGGGTAAACGTACTGTTCCATGGTATACTTTTGGTGTCTGCCCAGAAGTGGCAGTACGGTGCCTATGTGTTTTTTTGCGTCTGCCTGGGGGGTAAACGTACTGTTCCATGGTATACTTTTGGTGTCTGTTCAGGAGTGGCAGTATGGTGCCTATGTGTTTTTTTGCGTCTGCCTGGAGGGTAAACGTACTGTTCTATGGTATACTTTTGGTGTCTACCCAGATGTGGCAGTACGGTGCCTATGTGTTTTTTTGCGTCTGCCTGGCAGGTAAATGTACTGTTCCATGGTATACTTTTGGTGTCTGCCCAGAAGTGGCAATACGATGCCTATGTGTTTTTTTGCATCTGCCTGGAGGGTAAACATACTGTTCCATGGTATACTTTTGGTGTCTGCCCAGAAGTGGCAGTACGGTGCCTATGTGTTTTTTTGCGTCTGCCTGGCGCGTAAATGTACTGTTCCATGGTATACTTTTGGTGTCTGCCCAGAAGTGGCAGTACGGTGCCTATGTGATTTTTTGTGTCTGCCTGGAGGGTAAACGTACTGTTCCATGGTATACTTTTGGTGTCTGCCCAGAAGTGGCAGTACGGTGCCTATGTGTTTTTTTGTGTCTGCCTGGAGGGTAAACGTACTGTTCCATAGTATACTTTTGGTGTCTGCCCAGAAGTGGCAGTACGGTGCCTATGTGTTTTTTTGCATCTGCCTGGAGGGTAAACGTACTGTTCCATGGTATACTTGTTCAGGAGTGGCAGTACGGTATGTTGCCTATGTGTTTTTTTGCATCTGCCTGGAGGGTAAACGTACTGTTCCATGGTATACTTTTGGTGTCTGCCCAGAAGTGGCAGTACGGTGCCTATGTGTTTTTTGCGTCTGCCTGGGGGGTAAACGTACTGTTCCATGGTATACTTTTGGTGTCTGCCCAGAAGTGGCAGTACGGTGCTTATGTGTTTTTTTGTGTCTGCCTGGAGGGTAAACGTACTGTTCCATGGTATACTTGTTCAGGAGTGGCAGTACGGTGCCTATGTGTTTTTTTGCATCTGCCTGGAGGGTAAACGTACTGTTCCATGGTATACTTTTGGTGTCTGCCCAGAAGTGGCAGTACAGTGCCTATGTGTTTTTTTGCGTCTGCCTGGGGGGTAAACGTACTGTTCCATGGTATACTTTTGGTGTCTGTTCAGGAGTGGCAGTACGGTGCCTATGTGTTTTTTTGCGTCTGCCTGGAGGGTAAACTTACTGTTCCATGGTATACTTTTGGTGTCTACCCAGAAGTGGCTGTACAGTGCCTATGTGTTTTTTTGCGTCTGCCTGGCGGGTAAACGTACTGTTCCATGGTATACTTTTGGTGTCTGCCCAGAGGTGGCAGTACGGTGCCTATGTGTTTTTTTACGTCTGCCTGGCGGGTAAATGTACTGTTCCATGGTATACTTTTGGTGTCTGCCCAGAAGTGGCAGTACGGTGCCTATGTGTTTTTTTGCGTCTGCCTGGAGGCTAAACGTACTGTTCCATGGTATACTTTTAGTGTCTTCCCAGAAGTGGCAGTACGGTGCCCATGTGTTTTTTTGCGTCTGCCTGGAGGGTAAACGTACTGTTCCATGGTATACTTTTGGTGTCTGCCCAGAAGTGTCAGTACGGTGCCTATGTGTTTTTTTGCATCTGCCTGGAGGGTAAACGTACTGTTCCATGGTATACTTTTGGTGTCTGCCCAGAAGTGGCAGTACGGTGCCTATGTGTTTTTTTGTGTCTGCCTGGCGGGTAAACGTACTGTTTATTGGGATACTTTTGGTGTCTGCCCAGAAGTGGCAGTACGGTGCCTATGTGTTTTTTTGCATCTGCCTGGAGGGTAAACGTACTGTTCCATGGTATACTTGTTCAGGAGAGGCAGTACGGTGCCTATGTGTTTTTTTGAATCTGCCTGGAGGGTAAACGTACTGTTCCATGGTATACATTTGGTGTCTGCCCAGAAGTGGCAGTACGGTGCCTATGTGTTTTTTTGCGTCTGCCTGGGGGGTAAACGTACTGTTCCATGGTATACTTTTGGTGTCTGTTCAGGAGTGGCAGTATGGTGCCTATGTGTTTTTTTGCGTCTGCCTGGAGGGTAAACGTACTGTTCTATGGTATACTTTTGGTGTCTACCCAGAAGTGGCAGTACGGTGCCTATGTGTTTTTTTGCGTCTGCCTGGCAGGTAAACGTACTGTTCCATGGTATACTTTTGGTGTCTGCCCAGAAGTGGCAATACGATGCCTATGTGTTTTTTTGCGTCTGCCTGGAGGGTAAACGTACTGTTCCATGGTATACTTTTGGTGTCTGCCCAGAAGTGGCAGTACGGTGCCTATGTGTTTTTTTGCGTCTGCCTGGCGCGTAAATGTACTGTTCCATGGTATACTTTTGGTGTCTGCCCAGAAGTGGCAGTACGGTGCCTATGTGATTTTTTGTGTCTGCCTGGAGGGTAAACGTACTGTTCCATGGTATACTTTTGGTGTCTGCCCAGAAGTGGCAGTACGGTGCCTATGTGTTTTTTTGTGTCTGCCTGGAGGGTAAACGTACTGTTCCATAGTATACTTTTGGTGTCTGCCCAGAAGTGGCAGTACGGTGCCTATGTGTTTTTTTGCATCTGCCTGGAGGGTAAACGTACTGTTCCATGGTATACTTGTTCAGGAGTGGCAGTACGGTATGTTGCCTATGTGTTTTTTTGCATCTGCCTGGAGGGTAAACGTACTGTTCCATGGTATACTTTTGGTGTCTGCCCAGAAGTGGCAGTACGGTGCCTATGTGTTTTTTGCGTCTGCCTGGGGGGTAAACGTACTGTTCCATGGTATACTTTTGGTGTCTGCCCAGAAGTGGCAGTACGGTGCTTATGTGTTTTTTTGTGTCTGCCTGGAGGGTAAACGTACTGTTCCATGGTATACTTGGTCAGGAGTGGCAGTACGGTGCCTATGTGTTTTTTTGCGTCTGCCTGGAGGGTAAACTTACTGTTCCATGGTATACTTTTGGTGTCTACCCAGAAGTGGCTGTACAGTGCCTATGTGTTTTTTTGCGTCTGCCTGGCGGGTAAACGTACTGTTCCATGGTATACTTTTGGTGTCTGCCCAGAGGTGGCAGTACGGTGCCTATGTGTTTTTTTACGTCTGCCTGGCGGGTAAATGTACTGTTCCATGGATACTTTTGGTGTCTGCCCAGAAGTGGCAGTACGGTGCCTATGTGTTTTTTTGCGTCTGCCTGGAGGCTAAACGTACTGTTCCATGGTATACTTTTGGTGTCTGCCCAGAAGTGGCAGTACTGTGCCTATGTGTTTTTTTGCGTCTGCCTGGAGGGTAAACGTACTGTTCCATGGTATACTTTTGGTGTCTGCCCAGAAGTGTCAGTACGGTGCCTATGTGTTTTTTTGCATCTGCCTGGAGGGTAAACGTACTGTTCCATGGTATACTTTTGGTGTCTGCCCAGAAGTGGCAGTACGGTGCCTATGTGTTTTTTTGCATCTGCCTGGAGGGTAAACGTACTGTTCCATGGTATACTTTTGGTGTCTGCCCAGAAGTGTCAGTACGGTGCCTATGTGTTTTTTTGCATCTGCCTGGAGGGTAAACGTACTGTTCCATGCTATACTTGTTCAGAAGTGTCAGTACGGTGCCTGTGTTTTTTTGCATCTGCCTGGAGGGTAAACGTACTGTTCCATGGTATACTTTTGGTGTCTGCCCAGAAGTGGCAGTACGGTGCCTATGTGTTTTTTGCGTCTGCCTGGGGGGTAAACGTACTGTTCCATGGTATACTTTTGGTGTCTGCCCAGAAGTGGCAGTACGGTGCTTATGTGTTTTTTTGTGTCTGCCTGGAGGGTAAACGTACTGTTCCATGGTATACTTGTTCAGGAGTGGCAGTACGGTGCCTATGTGTTTTTTTGCGTCTGCCTGGCGGGTAAACGTACTGTTCCATGGTATACTTTTGGTGTCTGCCCAGAGGTGGCAGTACGGTGCCTATGTGTTTTTTTACGTCTGCCTGGCGGGTAAATGTACTGTTCCATGGTATACTTTTGGTGTCTGCCCAGAAGTGGCAGTACGGTGCCTATGTGTTTTTTTGCGTCTGCCTGGAGGCTAAACGTACTGTTCTATGGTATACTTTTAGTGTCTTCCCAGAAGTGGCAGTACGGTGCCTATGTGTTTTTTTGCGTCTGCCTGGAGGGTAAACGTACTGTTCCATGGTATACTTTTGGTGTCTGCCCAGAAGTGTCAGTACGGTGCCTATGTGTTTTTTTGCATCTGCCTGGAGGGTAAACGTACTGTTCCATGGTATACTTTTGGTGTCTGCCCAGAAGTGGCAGTACGGTGCCTATGTGTTTTTTTGTGTCTGCCTGGCGGGTAAACGTACTGTTCCATGGTATACTTTTGGTGTCTGCCCAGAAGTGGCAGTACGGTGCCTATGTGTTTTTTTGCATCTGCCTGGAGGGTAAACGTACTGTTCCATGGTATACTTGTTCAGGAGAGGCAGTACGGTGCCTATGTGTTTTTTTGAATCTGCCTGGAGGGTAAACGTACTGTTCCATGGTATACTTTTGGTGTCTGCCCAGAAGTGGCAGTACGGTGCCTATGTGTTTTTTTGCGTCTGCCTGGGGGGTAAACGTACTGTTCCATGGTATACTTTTGGTGTCTGTTCAGGAGTGGCAGTATGGTGCCTATGTGTTTTTTTGCGTCTGCCTGGAGGGTAAACGTACTGTTCTATGGTATACTTTTGGTGTCTACCCAGAAGTGGCAGTACGGTGCCTATGTGTTTTTTTGCGTCTGCCTGGCAGGTAAACGTACTGTTCCATGGTATACTTTTGGTGTCTGCCCAGAAGTGGCAATACGATGCCTATGTGTTTTTTTGCATCTGCCTGGAGGGTAAACATACTGTTCCATGGTATACTTTTGGTGTCTGCCCAGAAGTGGCAGTACGGTGCCTATGTGTTTTTTTGCGTCTGCCTGGCGCGTAAATGTACTGTTCCATGGTATACTTTTGGTGTCTGCCCAGAAGTGGCAGTACGGTGCCTATGTGATTTTTTGTGTCTGCCTGGAGGGTAAACGTACTGTTCCATGGTATACTTTTGGTGTCTGCCCAGAAGTGGCAGTACGGTGCCTATGTGTTTTTTTGTGTCTGCCTGGAGGGTAAACGTACTGTTCCATAGTATACTTTTGGTGTCTGCCCAGAAGTGGCAGTACGGTGCCTATGTGTTTTTTTGCATCTGCCTGGATGGTAAACGTACTGTTCCATGGTATACTTGTTCAGGAGTGGCAGTACGGTATGTTGCCTATGTGTTTTTTTGCATCTGCCTGGAGGGTAAACGTACTGTTCCATGGTATACTTTTGGTGTCTGCCCAGAAGTGGCAGTACGGTGCCTATGTGTTTTTTGCGTCTGCCTGGGGGGTAAATGTACTGTTCCATGGTATACTTTTGGTGTCTGCCCAGAAGTGGCAGTACGGTGCTTATGTGTTTTTTTGTGTCTGCCTGGAGGGTAAACGTACTGTTCCATGGTATACTTGTTCAGGAGTGGCAGTACGGTGCCTATGTGTTTTTTTGCATCTGCCTGGAGGGTAAACGTACTGTTCCATGGTATACTTTTGGTGTCTGCCCAGAAGTGGCAGTACAGTGCCTATGTGTTTTTTTGCGTCTGCCTGGGGGGTAAACGTACTGTTCCATGGTATACTTTTGGTGTCTGTTCAGGAGTGGCAGTACGGTGCCTATGTGTTTTTTTGCGTCTGCCTGGAGGGTAAACTTACTGTTCCATGGTATACTTTTGGTGTCTACCCAGAAGTGGCTGTACAGTGCCTATGTGTTTTTTTGCGTCTGCCTGGCGGGTAAACGTACTGTTCCATGGTATACTTTTGGTGTCTGCCCAGAGGTGGCAGTACGGTGCCTATGTGTTTTTTTACGTCTGCCTGGCGGGTAAATGTACTGTTCCATGGTATACTTTTGGTGTCTGCCCAGAAGTGGCAGTACGGTGCCTATGTGTTTTTTTGCGTCTGCCTGGAGGCTAAACGTACTGTTCCATGGTATACTTTTAGTGTCTTCCCAGAAGTGGCAGTACGGTGCCCATGTGTTTTTTTGCGTCTGCCTGGAGGGTAAACGTACTGTTCCATGGTATACTTTTGGTGTCTGCCCAGAAGTGTCAGTACGGTGCCTATGTATTTTTTTGCATCTGCCTGGAGGGTAAACTTACTGTTCCATGGTATACTTTTGGTGTCTGCCCAGAAGTGGCAGTACGGTGCCTATGTGTTTTTTTGTGTCTGCCTGGCGGGTAAACGTACTGTTCCATGGTATACTTTTGGTGTCTGCCCAGAAGTGGCAGTACGGTGCCTATGTGTTTTTTTGCATCTGCCTGGAGGGTAAACGTACTGTTCCATGGTATACTTGTTCAGGAGAGGCAGTACGGTGCCTATGTGTTTTTTTGAATCTGCCTGGAGGGTAAACGTACTGTTCCATGGTATACATTTGGTGTCTGCCCAGAAGTGGCAGTACGGTGCCTATGTGTTTTTTTGCGTCTGCCTGGGGGGTAAACGTACTGTTCCATGGTATACTTTTGGTGTCTGTTCAGGAGTGGCAGTATGGTGCCTATGTGTTTTTTTGCGTCTGCCTGGAGGGTAAACGTACTGTTCTATGGTATACTTTTGGTGTCTACCCAGAAGTGGCAGTACGGTGCCTATGTGTTTTTTTGCGTCTGCCTGGCAGGTAAACGTACTGTTCCATGGTATACTTTTGGTGTCTGCCCAGAAGTGGCAATACGATGCCTATGTGTTTTTTTGCGTCTGCCTGGAGGGTAAACGTACTGTTCCATGGTATACTTTTGGTGTCTGCCCAGAAGTGGCAGTACGGTGCCTATGTGTTTTTTTGCGTCTGCCTGGCGCGTAAATGTACTGTTCCATGGTATACTTTTGGTGTCTGCCCAGAAGTGGCAGTACGGTGCCTATGTGATTTTTTGTGTCTGCCTGGAGGGTAAACGTACTGTTCCATGGTATACTTTTGGTGTCTGCCCAGAAGTGGCAGTACGGTGCCTATGTGTTTTTTTGTGTCTGCCTGGAGGGTAAACGTACTGTTCCATAGTATACTTTTGGTGTCTGCCCAGAAGTGGCAGTACGGTGCCTATGTGTTTTTTTGCATCTGCCTGGAGGGTAAACGTACTGTTCCATGGTATACTTGTTCAGGAGTGGCAGTACGGTATGTTGCCTATGTGTTTTTTTGCATCTGCCTGGAGGGTAAACGTACTGTTCCATGGTATACTTTTGGTGTCTGCCCAGAAGTGGCAGTACGGTGCCTATGTGTTTTTTGCGTCTGCCTGGGGGGTAAACGTACTGTTCCATGGTATACTTTTGGTGTCTGCCCAGAAGTGGCAGTACGGTGCTTATGTGTTTTTTTGCATCTGCCTGGAGGGTAAACGTACTGTTCCATGGTATACTTTTGGTGTCTGCCCAGAAGTGGCAGTACAATGCCTATGTGTTTTTTTGCGTCTGCCTGGGGGGTAAACGTACTGTTCCATGGTATACTTTTGGTGTCTGCCCAGAATTGGCAGTACAGTGTCTATGTGTTTTTTTGCGTCTGCCTGGGGGGTAAACGTACTGTTCCATGGTATACTTTTGGTGTCTGTTCAGGAGTGGCAGTACGGTGCCTATGTGTTTTTTTGCATCTGCCTGGAGGGTAAACGTACTGTTCCATGGTATACTTTTGGTGTCTACCCAGAAGTGGCAGTACGGTGCCTATGTGTTTTTTTGCGTCTGCCTGGCAGGTAAACATACTGTTCCATGGTATACTTTTGGTGTCTGCCTAGAAGTGGCAGTACGGTGCCTATGTGTTTTTTTGCGTCTGCCCAGCAGGTAAATGTACTGTTCCATGGTATACTTTTGGTGTCTGCCTAGAAGTGGCAGTACGGTGCCTATGTGTTTTTTTGCGTCTGCCTGGCGGGTAAACGTACTATTCCATGGTATACTTTTGGTGTCTGCCCAGAAGTGGCAGTACGGTGCCTATGTGTTTTTTTGCATCTGCCTGGAGGGTAAACGTACTGTTTCATGGTATACTTGTTCAGGAGTGGCAGTACGGTGCCTATGTGTTTTTTTGCATCTGCCTGGAGGGTAAACGTACTGTTCCATGGTATACTTTTGGTGTCTGTTCAGGAGTGGCAGTACGGTGCTTATGTGTTTTTTTGCGTCTGCCTGGAGGGTAAACGTACTGTTCCATGGTATACTTTTGGTGTCTACCCAGAAGTGGCAGTACGGTGCCTATGTGTTTTTTTGCGTCTGCCTGGAGGGTAAACGCACTGTTCCATGGTATACTTTTGTTGTCTGCCCAGAAGTGGCAATACGGTGCCTATGTGTTTTTTTGCGTCTGCCTGGAGGTTAAACGTACTGTTCCATGGTATACTTTTGGTGTCTGCCCAGAAGTGGCAGTACGGTGCCTATGTGTTTTTTTGTGTCTGCCTGGAGGGTAAATGTACTGTTCCATGGTATACTTGTTCAGGAGTGGCAGTACGGTGCCTATGTGTTTTTTTGCATCTGCCTGGAGGGTAAACGTACTGTTCCATGGTATACTTTTGGTGTCTGCCCAGAAGTGGCAGTACGGTGCCTATGTGTTTTTTTGCGTCTGCCTGGGGGGTAAACGTACTGTTCCATGGTATACTTTTGGTGTCTGTTCAGGAGTGGCAGTACGGTGCCTATGTGTTTTTTTGCGTCTGCCTGGAGGGTAAACTTACTGTTCCATGGTATACTTTTGGTGTCTACCCAGAAGTGGCTGTACAGTGCCTATGTGTTTTTTTGCGTCTGCCTGGCGGGTAAACGTACTGTTCCATGGTATACTTTTGGTGTCTGCCCAGAGGTGGCAGTACGGTGCCTATGTGTTTTTTTACGTCTGCCTGGCGGGTAAATGTACTGTTCCATGGTATACTTTTGGTGTCTGCCCAGAAGTGGCAGTACGGTGCCTATGTGTTTTTTTGCGTCTGCCTGGAGGCTAAACGTACTGTTCCATGGTATACTTTTGGTGTCTGCCCAGAAGTGGCAGTACGGTGCCTATGTGTTTTTTTGCGTCTGCCTGGAGGGTAAACGTACTGTTCCATGGTATACTTTTGGTGTCTGCCCAGAAGTGTCAGTACGGTGCCTATGTGTTTTTTTGCATCTGCCTGGAGGGTAAACATACTGTTCCATGGTATACTTTTGGTGTCTGCCCAGAAGTGGCAGTACGGTGCCTATGTGTTTTTTTGCATCTGCCTGGAGGGTAAACGTACTGTTCCATGGTATACTTGTTCAGGAGTGGCAGTACGGTGCCTGTGTTTTTTTGCATCTGCCTGGAGGGTAAACATACTGTTCCATGGTATACTTTTGGTGTCTGCCCAGAAGTGGCAGTACAGTGCCTATGTGTTTTTTTGCGTCTGCCTGGGGGGTAAACGTACTGTTCCATGGTATACCTTTGGTGTCTGTTCAGGAGTGGCAGTACGGTGCCTATGTGTTTTTTTGCGTCTGCCTGGAGGGTAAACGTACTGTTCCATGGTATACTTTTGGTGTCTACCCAGAAGTGGCAGTACAGTGCCTATGTGTTTTTTTGCGTCTGCCTGACGGGTAAACGTACTGTTCCATGGTATACTTTTGGTGTCTGCCCAGAGGTGGCAGTACGGTGCCTATGTGTTTTTTTACGTCTGCCTGGCGGGTAAATGTACTGTTCCATGGTATACTTTTGGTGTCTGCCCAGAAGTGGCAGTACGGTGCCTATGTGTTTTTTTGCGTCTGCCTGGAGGCTAAACGTACTGTTCCATGGTATACTTTTAGTGTCTGCCCAGAAGTGGCAGTACGGTGCCTATGTGTTTTTTTGCGTCTGCCTGGAGGGTAAACGTACTGTTCCATGGTATACTTTTGGTGTCTGCCCAGAAGTGTCAGTACGGTGCCTATGTGTTTTTTTGCATCTGCCTGGAGGGTAAACGTACTGTTCCATGGTATACTTTTGGTGTATGCCCAGAAGTGGCAGTACGGTGCCTATGTGTTTTTTTGTGTCTGCCTGGCGGGTAAACGTACTGTTCCATGGTATACTTTTGGTGTCTGCCCAGAAGTGGCAGTACGGTGCCTATGTGTTTTGTTGCATCTGCCTGGAGGGTAAACGTACTGTTCCATGGTATACTTGTTCAGGAGAGGCAGTACGGTGCCTATGTGTTTTTTTGAATCTGCCTGGAGGGTAAACGTACTGTTCCATGGTATACTTTTGGTGTCTGCCCAGAAGTGGCAGTACGGTGCCTATGTGTTTTTTTGCGTCTGCCTGGGGGGTAAACGTACTGTTCCATGGTATACTTTTGGTGTCTGTTCAGGAGTGGCAGTATGGTGCCTATGTGTTTTTTTGCGTCTGCCTGGAGGGTAAACGTACTGTTCTATGGTATACTTTTGGTGTCTACCCAGAAGTGGCAGTACGGTGCCTATGTGTTTTTTTGCGTCTGCCTGGCAGGTAAACGTACTGTTCCATGGTATACTTTTGGTGTCTGCCCAGAAGTGGCAATACGATGCCTATGTGTTTTTTTGCGTCTGCCTGGAGGGTAAACGTACTGTTCCATGGTATACTTTTGGTGTCTGCCCAGAAGTGGCAGTACGGTGCCTATGTGTTTTTTTGTGTCTGCCTGGAGGGTAAACGTACTGTTCCATAGTATACTTTTGGTGTCTGCCCAGAAGTGGCAGTACGGTGCCTATGTGTTTTTTTGCATCTGCCTGGAGGGTAAACGTACTGTTCCATGGTATACTTGTTCAGGAGTGGCAGTACGGTATGTTGCCTATGTGTTTTTTTGCATCTGCCTGGAGGGTAAACGTACTGTTCCATGGTATACTTTTGGTGTCTGCCCAGAAGTGGCAGTACGGTGCCTATGTGTTTTTTGCGTCTGCCTGGGGGGTAAACATACTGTTCCATGGTATACTTTTGGTGTCTGCCCAGAAGTGGCAGTACGGTGCTTATGTGTTTTTTTGTGTCTGCCTGGAGGGTAAACGTACTGTTCCATGGTATACTTGTTCAGGAGTGGCAGTACGGTGCCTATGTGTTTTTTTGCATCTGCCTGGAGGGTAAACGTACTGTTCCATGGTATACTTTTGGTGTCTGCCCAGAAGTGGCAGTACAATGCCTATGTGTTTTTTTGCGTCTGCCTGGGGGGTAAACGTACTGTTCCATGGTATACTTTTGGTGTCTGCCCAGAAGTGGCAGTACGGTGCCTATGTGTTTTTTTGCGTCTGCCTGGGGGGTAAACGTACTGTTCCATGGTATACTTTTGGTGTCTGTTCAGGAGTGGCAGTACGGTGCCTATGTGTTTTTTTGCGTCTGCCTGGAGGGTAAACGTACTGTTCCATGGTATACTTTTGGTGTCTACCCAGAAGTGGCAGTACGGTGCCTATGTGTTTTTTTGCGTCTGCCTGGCAGGTAAACATACTGTTCCATGGTATACTTTTGGTGTCTGCCTAGAAGTGGCAGTACGGTGCCTATGTGTTTTTTTGCGTCTGCCTAGCAGGTAAATGTACTGTTCCATGGTATACTTTTGGTGTCTGCCTAGAAGTGGCAGTACGGTGCCTATGTGTTTTTTTGCGTCTGCCTGGCGGGTAAACGTACTATTCCATGGTATACTTTTGGTGTCTGCCCAGAAGTGGCAGTACGGTGCCTATGTGTTTTTTTGCATCTGCCTGGAGGGTAAACGTACTGTTTCATGGTATACTTGTTCAGGAGTGGCAGTACGGTGCCTATGTGTTTTTTTGCATCTGCCTGGAGGGTAAACGTACTGTTCCATGGTATACTTTTGGTGTCTGTTCAGGAGTGGCAGTACGGTGCCTATGTGTTTTTTTGCGTCTGCCTGGAGGGTAAACGTACTGTTCCATGGTATACTTTTGGTGTCTACCAAGAAGTGGCAGTACGGTGCCTATGTGTTTTTTTGCGTCTGCCTGGCAGGTAAACATACTGTTCCATGGTATACTTTTGGTGTCTGCCCAGAAGTGGCAGTACGGTGCCTATGTGTTTTTTTGCGTCTGCCTGGAGGGTAAACGTACTGTTCCATGGTATACTTTTGTTGTCTGCCCAGAAGTGGCAATACGGTGCCTATGTGTTTTTTTGCGTCTGCCTGGAGGTTAAACGTACTGTTCCATGGTATACTTTTGGTGTCTGCCCAGAAGTGGCAGTACGGTGCCTATGTGTTTTTTTGCATCTGCCTGGAGGGTAAACGTACTGTTTCATGGTATGCTTGTTCAGGAGTGACAGTACGGTGCCTATGTGTTTTTTTGCATCTGCCTGGAGGGTAAACGTACTGTTCCATGGTATACTTTTGGTGTCTGCCCAGAAGTGGCAGTACGGTGCCTACGTGTTTTTTTGCGTCTGCCTGGGGGGTAAACGTACTGTTCCATGGTATACTTTTGGTGTCTGCCCAGAAGTGGCAGTACGGTGCCTATGTGTTTTTTTGTGTCTGCCTGGAGGGTAAACGTACTGTTCCATGGTATACTTTTGGTGTCTACCCAGAAGTGGCAGTATGGTGCCTATGTGTTTTTTTGCGTCTGCCTGGCAGGTAAACATACTGTTCCATGGTATACTTTTGGTGTCTGCCTAGAAGTGGCAGTACGGTGCCTATGTGTTTTTTTGCGTCTGCCTAGCAGGTAAATGTACTGTTCCATGGTATACTTTTGGTGTCTGCCTAGAAGTGGCAGTACGGTGCCTATGTGTTTTTTTGCGTCTGCCTGGCGGGTAAACGTACTGTTCCATGGTATACTTTTGGTGTCTACCCAGAAGTGGCAGTACGGTGCCTATGTGTTTTTTTGCGTCTGCCTGGCAGGTAAACATACTGTTCCATGGTATACTTTTGGTGTCTGCCTAGAAGTGGCAGTACGGTGCCTATGTGTTTTTTTGCATCTGCCTAGCAGGTAAATGTACTGTTCCATGGTATACTTTTGGTGTCTGCCCAGAAGTGGCAGTACGGTGCCTATGTGTTTTTTTGCGTCTGCCTGGAGGGTAAACGTACTGTTCCATGGTATACTTTTGGTGTCTACGGTGCCTATGTGTTTTTTTGCGTCTGCCTGGCAGGTAAACATACTGTTCCATGGTATACTTTTGGTGTCTGCCCAGAAGTGGCAGTACGGTGCCTATGTGTTTTTTTGCGTCTGCCTGGAGGGTAAACGTACTGTTCCATGGTATACTTTTGTTGTCTGCCCAGAAGTGGCAATACGGTGCCTATGTGTTTTTTTGCGTCTGCCTGGAGGTTAAACGTACTGTTCCATGGTATACTTTTGGTGTCTGCCCAGAAGTGGCAGTACGGTGCCTATGTGTTTTTTTGCATCTGCCTGGAGGGTAAACGTACTGTTTCATGGTATACTTGTTCAGGAGTGGCAGTACGATGCCTATGTGTTTTTTTGCATCTGCCTGGAGGGTAAACGTACTGTTCCATGGTATACCTTTGGTGTCTGTTCAGGAGTGGCAGTACGGTGCCTATGTGCTTTTTTGCGTCTGCCTGGAGGGTAAACGTACTGTTCCATGGTATACTTTTGGTGTCTACCCAGAAGTGGCAGTACGGTGCCTATGTGTTTTTTTGCGTCTGCCTGGCAGGTAAACATACTGTTCCATGGTATACTTTTGGTGTCTGCCCAGAAGTGGCAGTACGGTGCCTATGTGTTTTTTTGCGTCTGCCTGGAGGGTAAACGTACTGTTCCATGGTATACTTTTGTTGTCTGCCCAGAAGTGGCAATACGGTGCCTATGTGTTTTTTTGCGTCTGCCTGGAGGTTAAACGTACTGTTCCATGGTATACTTTTGGTGTCTGCCCAGAAGTGGCAGTACGGTGCCTATGTGTTTTTTTGCATCTGCCTGGAGGGTAAACGTACTGTTTCATGGTATACTTGTTCAGGAGTGGCAGTACGGTGCCTATGTGTTTTTTTGCATCTGCCTGGAGGGTAAACGTACTGTTCCATGGTATACTTTTGGTGTCTGCCCAGAAGTGGCAGTACGGTGCCTACGTGTTTTTTTGCGTCTGCCTGGGGGGTAAACGTACTGTTCCATGGTATACTTTTGGTGTCTGCCCAGAAGTGGCAGTACGGTGCCTATGTGTTTTTTTGTGTCTGCCTGGAGGGTAAACGTACTGGTCCATGGTATACTTGTTCAGGAGTGGCAGTACGGTGCCTATGTGTTTTTTTGCATCTGCCTGGAGGGTAAACGTACTGTTCCATGGTATACTTTTGGTGTCTGCCCAGAAGTGGCAGTACAATGCCTATGTGTTTTTTTGCGTCTGCCTGGGGGGTAAACGTACTGTTCCATGGTATACTTTTGGTGTCTGTTCAGGAGTGGCAGTACGGTGCCTTTGTGTTTTTTTGCGTCTGCCTGGAGGGTAAACGTACTGTTCCATGGTATACTTGTTCAGGAGTGGCAGTACGGTGCCTATGTGTTTTTTTGCATCTGCCTGGAGGGTAAACGTACTGTTCCATGGTATACTTTTGGTGTCTGCCCACAAGTGGCAGTACGGTACCTATGTGTTTTTTTGCGTCTGCCTGGAGGGTAAACGTACTGTTCCATGGTATACTTTTGGTGTCTGCCCAGAAGTGGCAGTACGGTGCCTATGTGTTTTTTTGTGTCTGCCTGGAGGGTAAATGTACTGTTCCATGGTATACTTGTTCAGGAGTGGCAGTACGGTGCCTATGTGTTTTTTTGCATCTGCCTGGAGGGTAAACGTACTGTTCCATGGTATACTTTTGGTGTCTGCCCAGAAGTGGCAGTACAGTGCCTATGTGTTTTTTTGCGTCTGCCTGGGGGGTAAACGTACTGTTCCATGGTATACTTTTGGTGTCTGTTCAGGAGTGGCAGTACGGTGCCTATGTGTTTTTTTGCGTCTGCCTGGAGGGTAAACTTACTGTTCCATGGTATACTTTTGGTGTCTACCCAGAAGTGGCTGTACAGTGCCTATGTGTTTTTTTGCGTCTGCCTGGCGGGTAAACGTACTGTTCCATGGTATACTTTTGGTGTCTGCCCAGAGGTGGCAGTACGGTGCCTATGTGTTTTTTTACGTCTGCCTGGCAGGTAAATGTACTGTTCCATGGTATACTTTTGGTGTCTGCCCAGAAGTGGCAGTACGGTGCCTATGTGTTTTTTTGCGTCTGCCTGGAGGCTAAACGTACTGTTCCATGGTATACTTTTGGTGTCTGCCCAGAAGTGGCAGTACGGTGCCTATGTGTTTTTTTGCGTCTGCCTGGAGGGTAAACGTACTGTTCCATGGTATACTTTTGGTGTCTGCCCAGAAGTGTCAGTACGGTGCCTATGTGTTTTTTTGCATCTGCCTGGAGGGTAAACGTACTGTTCCATGGTATACTTTTGGTGTCTGCCCAGAAGTGGCAGTACGGTGCCTATGTGTTTTTTTGCATCTGCCTGGAGGGTAAACGTACTGTTCCATGGTATACTTGTTCAGAAGTGTCAGTACGGTGCCTGTGTTTTTTCACGTCTGCCTGGAGGTTAAACGTACTGTTCCATGGTATACTTTTGGTGTCTGCCCAGAAGTGGCAGTACGGTGCCTATGTGTTTTTTTGCGTCTGCCTGGAGGGTAAACGTACTGTTCCATGGTATACTTTTGGTGTCTGCCCAGAAGTGTCAGTACGGTGCCTATGTGTTTTTTTTGCATCTGCCTGGAGGGTAAACGTACTGTTCCATGGTATACATTTGGTGTCTGCCCAGAAGTGGCAGTACGGTGCCTATGTGTTTTTTTGCATCTGCCTGGAGGGTAAACGTACTGTTCCATGGTATACTTGTTCAGAAGTGTCAGTACGGTGCCTGTGTTTTTTTGCGTTTGCCTGGAGGTTAAACGTACTGTTCCATGGTATACTTTTGGTGTCTGCCCAGAAGTGGCAGTACGGTGCCTATGTGTTTTTTTGCGTCTGCCTGGGGGGTAAACGTACTGTTCCATGGTATACTTTTGGTGTCTGTTCAGGAGTGGCAGTACGGTGCCTATGTGTTTTTTTGCGCCTGCCTGGAGGGTAAACGTACTGTTCCATGGTATACTTTTGGTGTCTACCCAGAAGTGGCAGTACGGTGCCTATGTGTTTTTTTGCGTCTGCCTGGCAGGTAAACATACTGTTCCATGGTATACTTTTGGTGTCTGCCCAGAAGTGGCAGTACGGTGCCTATGTGTTTTTTTGCGTCTGCCTGGCCGGTAAATGTACTGTTCCATGGTATACTTTTGGTGTCTGCCCAGAAGTGGCAGTACGGTGCCTATGTGTTTTTTTGCGTCTGCCTGGAGGGTAAACGTACTGTTCCATGGTATACTTTTGGGGTCTGCCCAGAAGTGTCAGTACGGTGCCTATGTGTTTTTTTGCATCTGCCTGGAGGGTAAACGTACTGTTCCATGGTATACTTTTGGTGTCTGCCCAGAAGTGTCAGTACGGGGCCTGTGTTTTTTTGTGTCTGCCTGGAGGTTAAACGTACTGTTCCATGGTATACTTTTGGTGTCTGCCCAGAAGTGTCAGTACGGTGCCTATGTGTTTTTTTGCATATGCCTGGAGGGTAAACGTACTGTTCCATGGTATACTTTTGGTGTCTGTTCAGGAGTGGCAGTACGGTGCCTATGTGTTTTTTTGCGTCTGCCTGGAGGGTAAACGTACTGTTCCATGGTATACTTTTGGTGTCTACCCAGAAGTGGCAGTACGGTGCCTATGTGTTTTTTTGCGTCTGCCTGGAGGGTAAACGTACTGTTCCATGGTATACTTTTGTTGTCTGCCCAGAAGTGGCAATACGGTGCCTATGTGTTTTTTTGCGTCTGCCTGGAGGTTAAACGTACTGTTCCATGGTATACTTTTGGTGTCTGCCCAGAAGTGGCAGTACGGTGCCTATGTGTTTTTTTGCATCTGCCTGGAGGGTAAACGTACTGTTTCATGGTATACTTGTTCAGGAGTGGCAGTACGGTGCCTATGTGTTTTTTTGCATCTGCCTGGAGGGTAAACGTACTGTTCCATGGTATACTTTTGGTGTCTGCCCAGAAGTGGCAGTACGGTGCCTACGTGTTTTTTTGCGTCTGCCTGGGGGGTAAACATACTGTTCCATGGTATACTTTTGGTGTCTGCCCAGAAGTGGCAGTACGGTGCCTATGTGTTTTTTTGTGTCTGCCTGGAGGGTAAACGTACTGGTCCATGGTATACTTGTTCAGGAGTGGCAGTACGGTGCCTATGTGTTTTTTTGCATCTGCCTGGAGGGTAAACGTACTGTTCCATGGTATACTTTTGGTGTCTGCCCAGAAGTGGCAGTACAATGCCTATGTGTTTTTTTGCGTCTGCCTGGGGGGTAAACGTACTGTTCCATGGTATACTTTTGGTGTCTGTTCAGGAGTGGCAGTACGGTGCCTTTGTGTTTTTTTGCGTCTGCCTGGAGGGTAAACGTACTGTTCCATGGTATACTTGTTCAGGAGTGGCAGTACGGTGCCTATGTGTTTTTTTGCATCTGCCTGGAGGGTAAACGTACTGTTCCATGGTATACTTTTGGTGTCTGCCCACAAGTGGCAGTACGGTACCTATGTGTTTTTTTGCGTCTGCCTGGGGGGTAAACGTACTGTTCCATGGTATACTTTTGGTGTCTGCCCAGAAGTGGCAGTACGGTGCCTATGTGTTTTTTTGTGTCTGCCTGGAGGGTAAATGTACTGTTCCATGGTATACTTGTTCAGGAGTGGCAGTACAGTGCCTATGTGTTTTTTTGCATCTGCCTGGAGGGTAAACGTACTGTTCCATGGTATACTTTTGGTGTCTGCCCAGAAGTGGCAGTACAGTGCCTATGTGTTTTTTTGCGTCTGCCTGGGGGGTAAACGTACTGTTCCATGGTATACTTTTGGTGTCTGCCCAGAAGTGGCAGTACGGTGCCTATGTGTTTTTTTGCGTCTGCCTGGAGGCTAAACGTACTGTTCCATGGTATACTTTTGGTGTCTGCCCAGAAGTGGCAGTACGGTGCCTATGTGTTTTTTTGCGTCTGCCTGGAGGGTAAACGTACTGTTCCATGGTATACTTTTGGTGTCTGCCCAGAAGTGTCAGTACGGTGCCTATGTGTTTTTTTGCATCTGCCTGGAGGGTAAACGTACTGTTCCATGGTATACTTTTGGTGTCTGCCCAGAAGTGGCAGTACGGTGCCTATGTGTTTTTTTGCATCTGCCTGGAGGGTAAACGTACTGTTCCATGGTATACTTGTTCAGAAGTGTCAGTACAGTGCCTATGTGTTTTTTTGCGTCTGCCTGGCGGGTAAACGTACTGTTCCATGGTATACTTTTGGTGTCTGCCCAGAGGTGGCAGTACGGTGCCTATGTGTTTTTTTACGTCTGCCTGGCGGGTAAATGTACTGTTCCATGGTATACTTTTGGTGTCTGCCCAGAAGTGGCAGTACGGTGCCTATGTGTTTTTTTGCGTCTGCCTGGAGGCTAAACGTACTGTTCCATGGTATACTTTTGGTGTCTGCCCAGAAGTGGCAGTACGGTGCCTATGTGTTTTTTTGCGTCTGCCTGGAGGGTAAACGTACTGTTCCATGGTATACTTTTGGTGTCTGCCCAGAAGTGTCAGTACGGTGCCTATGTGTTTTTTTGCATCTGCCTGGAGGGTAAACGTACTGTTCCATGGTATACTTTTGGTGTCTGCCCAGAAGTGGCAGTACGGTGCCTATGTGTTTTTTTGCGTCTGCCTGGAGGGTAAACGTACTGTTCCATGGTATACTTTTGGTGTCTGCCCAGAAGTGTCAGTACGGTGCCTATGTGTTTTTTTTGCATCTGCCTGGAGGGTAAACGTACTGTTCCATGGTATACATTTGGTGTCTGCCCAGAAGTGCAGTACGGTGCCTATGTGTTTTTTTGCATCTGCCTGGAGGGTAAATGTACTGTTCCATGGTATACTTGTTCAGAAGTGTCAGTACGGTGCCTGTGTTTTTTTACGTCTGCCTGGAGGTTAAACGTACTGTTCCATGGTATACTTTTGGTGTCTGCCCAGAAGTGGCAATACGGTGCCTATGTGTTTTTTTGCGTCTGCCTGGAGGTTAAACGTACTGTTCCATGGTATACTTTTGGTGTCTGCCCAGAAGTGGCAGTACGGTGCCTATGTGTTTTTTTGCATCTGCCTGGAGGGTAAACGTACTGTTTCATGGTATACTTGTTCAGGAGTGGCAGTACGGTGCCTATGTGTTTTTTTGCATCTGCCTGGAGGGTAAACGTACTGTTACATGGTATACTTTTGGTGTCTGCCCAGAAGTGGCAGTACGGTGCCTACGTGTTTTTTTGCGTCTGCCTGGGGGGTAAACGTACTGTTCCATGGTATACTTTTGGTGTCTGCCCAGAAGTGGCAGTACGGTGCCTATGTGTTTTTTTGTGTCTGCCTGGAGGGTAAACGTACTGGTCCATGGTATACTTGTTCAGGAGTGGCAGTACGGTGCCTATGTGTTTTTTTGCATCTGCCTGGAGGGTAAACGTACTGTTCCATGGTATACTTTTGGTGTCTGCCCAGAAGTGGCAGTACAATGCCTATGTGTTTTTTTGCGTCTGCCTGGGGGGTAAACGTACTGTTCCATGGTATACTTTTGGTGTCTGTTCAGGAGTGGCAGTACGGTGCCTTTGTGTTTTTTTGCGTATGCCTGGAGGGTAAACGTACTGTTCCATGGTATACTTGTTCAGGAGTGGCAGTACGGTGCCTATGTGTTTTTTTGCATCTGCCTGGAGGGTAAACGTACTGTTCCATGGTATACTTTTGGTGTCTGCCCATAAGTGGCAGTACGGTACCTATGTGTTTTTTTGCGTCTGCCTGGGGGGTAAACGTACTGTTCCATGGTATACTTTTGGTGTCTGCCCAGAAGTGGCAGTACGGTGCCTATGTGTTTTTTTGTGTCTGCCTGGAGGGTAAATGTACTGTTCCATGGTATACTTGTTCAGGAGTGGCAGTACGGTGCCTATGTGTTTTTTTGCATCTGCCTGGAGGGTAAACGTACTGTTCCATGGTATACTTTTGGTGTCTGCCCAGAAGTGGCAGTACAGTGCCTATGTGTTTTTTTGCGTCTGCCTGGGGGGTAAACGTACTGTTCCATGGTATACTTTTGGTGTCTGTTCAGGAGTGGCAGTACGGTGCCTATGTGTTTTTTTGCGTCTGCCTGGAGGGTAAACTTACTGTTCCATGGTATACTTTTGGTGTCTACCCAGAAGTGGCTGTACAGTGCCTATGTGTTTTTTTGCGTCTGCCTGGCGGGTAAACGTACTGTTCCATGGTATACTTTTGGTGTCTGCCCAGAGGTGGCAGTACGGTGCCTATGTGTTTTTTTGCGTCTGCCTGGAGGTTAAACGTACTGTTCCATGGTATACTTTTGGTGTCTGCCCAGAAGTGGCAATACGGTGCCTATGTGTTTTTTTGCGTCTGCCTGGAGGTTAAACGTACTGTTCCATGGTATACTTTTGGTGTCTGCCCAGAAGTGGCAGTACGGTGCCTATGTTTTTTTTTGCATCTGCCTGGAGGGTTAACGTACTGTTTCATGGTATACTTGTTCAGGAGTGGCAGTACGGTGCCTATGTGTTTTTTTGCATCTGCCTGGAGGGTAAACGTACTGTTCCATGGTATACTTTTGGTGTCTGCCCAGAAGTGGCAGTACGGTGCCTACGTGTTTTTTTGCGTCTGCCTGGGGGGTAAACGTACTGTTCCATGGTATACTTTTGGTGTCTGCCCAGAAGTGGCAGTACGGTGCCTATGTGTTTTTTTGTGTCTGCCTGGAGGGTAAACGTACTGGTCCATGGTATACTTGTTCAGGAGTGGCAGTACGGTGCCTATGTGTTTTTTTGCATCTGCCTGGAGGGTAAACGTACTGTTCCATGGTATACTTTTGGTGTCTGCCCAGAAGTGGCAGTACAATGCCTATGTGTTTTTTTGCGTCTGCCTGGGGGGTAAACGTACTGTTCCATGGTATACTTTTGGTGTCTGTTCAGGAGTGGCAGTACGGTGCCTTTGTGTTTTTTTGCGTATGCCTGGAGGGTAAACGTACTGTTCCATGGTATACTTGTTCAGGAGTGGCAGTACGGTGCCTATGTGTTTTTTTGCATCTGCCTGGAGGGTAAACGTACTGTTCCATGGTATACTTTTGGTGTCTGCCCACAAGTGGCAGTACGGTACCTATGTGTTTTTTTGCGTCTGCCTGGGGGGTAAACGTACTGTTCCATGGTATACTTTTGGTGTCTGCCCAGAAGTGGCAGTACGGTGCCTATGTGTTTTTTTGTGTCTGCCTGGAGGGTAAATGTACTGTTCCATGGTATACTTGTTCAGGAGTGGCAGTACGGTGCCTATGTGTTTTTTTGCATCTGCCTGGAGGGTAAACGTACTGTTCCATGGTATACTTTTGGTGTCTGCCCAGAAGTGGCAGTACAGTGCCTATGTGTTTTTTTGCGTCTGCCTGGGGGGTAAACGTACTGTTCCATGGTATACTTTTGGTGTCTGTTCAGGAGTGGCAGTACGGTGCCTATGTGTTTTTTTGCGTCTGCCTGGAGGGTAAACTTACTGTTCCATGGTATACTTTTGGTGTCTACCCAGAAGTGGCTGTACAGTGCCTATGTGTTTTTTTGCGTCTGCCTGGCGGGTAAACGTACTGTTCCATGGTATACTTTTGGTGTCTGCCCAGAGGTGGCAGTACGGTGCCTATGTGTTTTTTTACGTCTGCCTGGCGGGTAAATGTACTGTTCCATGGTATACTTTTGGTGTCTGCCCAGAAGTGGCAGTACGGTGCCTATGTGTTTTTTTGCGTCTGCCTGGAGGGTAAACGTACTGTTCCATGGTATACTTTTGGTGTCTGCCCAGAAGTGTCAGTACGGTGCCTATGTGTTTTTTTGCATCTGCCTGGAGGGTAAACGTACTGTTCCATGGTATACTTTTGGTGTCTGCCCAGAAGTGGCAGTACGGTGCCTATGTGTTTTTTTGTGTCTGCCTGGCGGGTAAACGTACTGTTCCATGGTATACTTTTGGTGTCTGCCCAGAAGTGGCAGTACGGTGCCTATGTGTTTTTTTGCATCTGCCTGGAGGGTAAACGTACTGTTCCATGGTATACTTGTTCAGGAGAGGCAGTACGGTGCCTATGTGTTTTTTTGAATCTGCCTGGAGGGTAAACGTACTGTTCCATGGTATACTTTTGGTGTCTGCCCAGAAGTGGCAGTACGGTGCCTATGTGTTTTTTTGCGTCTGCCTGGGGGGTAAACGTACTGTTCCATGGTATACTTTTGGTGTCTGTTCAGGAGTGGCAGTATGGTGCCTATGTGTTTTTTTGCGTCTGCCTGGAGGGTAAACGTACTGTTCTATGGTATACTTTTGGTGTCTACCCAGAAGTGGCAGTACGGTGCCTATGTGTTTTTTTGCGTCTGCCTGGCAGGTAAACGTACTGTTCCATGGTATACTTTTGGTGTCTGCCCAGAAGTGGCAATACGATGCCTATGTGTTTTTTTGCATCTGCCTGGAGGGTAAACGTACTGTTCCATGGTATACTTTTGGTGTCTGCCCAGAAGTGGCAGTACGGTGCCTATGTGTTTTTTTGCGTCTGCCTGGCGCGTAAATGTACTGTTCCATGGTATACTTTTGGTGTCTGCCCAGAAGTGGCAGTACGGTGCCTATGTGATTTTTTGTGTCTGCCTGGAGGGTAAACGTACTGTTCCATGGTATACTTTTGGTGTCTGCCCAGAAGTGGCAGTACGGTGCCTATGTGTTTTTTTGTGTCTGCCTGGAGGGTAAACGTACTGTTCCATAGTATACTTTTGGTGTCTGCCCAGAAGTGGCAGTACGGTGCCTATGTGTTTTTTTGCATCTGCCTGGAGGGTAAACGTACTGTTCCATGGTATACTTGTTCAGGAGTGGCAGTACGGTATGTTGCCTATGTGTTTTTTTGCATCTGCCTGGAGGGTAAACGTACTGTTCCATGGTATACTTTTGGTGTCTGCCCAGAAGTGGCAGTACGGTGCCTATGTGTTTTTTGCGTCTGCCTGGGGGGTAAACGTACTGTTCCATGGTATACATTTGGTGTCTGCCCAGAAGTGGCAGTACGGTGCTTATGTGTTTTTTTGTGTCTGCCTGGAGGGTAAACGTACTGTTCCATGGTATACTTGTTCAGGAGTGGCAGTACGGTGCCTATGTGTTTTTTTGCATCTGCCTGGAGGGTAAACGTACTGTTCCATGGTATACTTTTGGTGTCTGCCCAGAAGTGGCAGTACAATGCCTATGTGTTTTTTTGCGTCTGCCTGGGGGGTAAACGTACTGTTCCATGGTATACTTTTGGTGTCTGCCCAGAAGTGGCAGTACGGTGCCTATGTGTTTTTTTGCGTCTGCCTGGGGGGTAAACGTACTGTTCCATGGTATACTTTTGGTGTCTGTTCAGGAGTGGCAGTACGGTGCCTATGTGTTTTTTTGCATCTGCCTGGAGGGTAAACGTACTGTTCCATGGTATACTTTTGGTGTCTACCCAGAAGTGGCAGTACGGTGCCTATGTGTTTTTTTGCGTCTGCCTGGCAGGTAAACATACTGTTCCATGGTATACTTTTGGTGTCTGCCTAGAAGTGGCAGTACGGTGCCTATGTGTTTTTTTGCGTCTGCCTGGAGGCTAAACGTACTGTTCCATGGTATACTTTTGGTGTCTGCCCAGAAGTGGCAGTACGGTGCCTATGTGTTTTTTTGCGTCTGCCTGGAGGCTAAACGTACTGTTCCATGGTATACTTTTGGTGTCTGCCCAGAAGTGGCAGTACGGTGCCTATGTGTTTTTTTGCGTCTGCCTGGAGGGTAAACGTACTGTTCCATGGTATACTTTTGGTGTCTGCCCAGAAGTGTCAGTACGGTGCCTATGTGTTTTTTTGCATCTGCCTGGAGGGTAAACGTACTGTTCCATGGTATACTTTTGGTGTCTGCCCAGAAGTGGCAGTACGGTGCCTATGTGTTTTTTTGCATCTGCCTGGAGGGTAAACGTACTGTTCCATGGTATACTTGTTCAGAAGTGTCAGTACAGTGCCTATGTGTTTTTTTGCGTCTGCCTGGCGGGTAAACGTACTGTTCCATGGTATACTTTTGGTGTCTGCCCAGAGGTGGCAGTACGGTGCCTATGTGTTTTTTTACGTCTGCCTGGCGGGTAAATGTACTGTTCCATGGTATACTTTTGGTGTCTGCCCAGAAGTGGCAGTACGGTGCCTATGTGTTTTTTTGCGTCTGCCTGGAGGCTAAACGTACTGTTCCATGGTATACTTTTGGTGTCTGCCCAGAAGTGGCAGTACGGTGCCTATGTGTTTTTTTGCGTCTGCCTGGAGGGTAAACGTACTGTTCCATGGTATACTTTTGGTGTCTGCCCAGAAGTGTCAGTACGGTGCCTATGTGTTTTTTTGCATCTGCCTGGAGGGTAAACGTACTGTTCCATGGTATACTTTTGGTGTCTGCCCAGAAGTGGCAGTACGGTGCCTATGTGTTTTTTTGCGTCTGCCTGGAGGGTAAACGTACTGTTCCATGGTATACTTTTGGTGTCTGCCCAGAAGTGTCAGTACGGTGCCTATGTGTTTTTTTTGCATCTGCCTGGAGGGTAAACGTACTGTTCCATGGTATACATTTGGTGTCTGCCCAGAAGTGCAGTACGGTGCCTATGTGTTTTTTTGCATCTGCCTGGAGGGTAAATGTACTGTTCCATGGTATACTTGTTCAGAAGTGTCAGTACGGTGCCTGTGTTTTTTTACGTCTGCCTGGAGGTTAAACGTACTGTTCCATGGTATACTTTTGGTGTCTGCCCAGAAGTGGCAATACGGTGCCTATGTGTTTTTTTGCGTCTGCCTGGAGGTTAAACGTACTGTTCCATGGTATACTTTTGGTGTCTGCCCAGAAGTGGCAGTACGGTGCCTATGTGTTTTTTTGCATCTGCCTGGAGGGTAAACGTACTGTTTCATGGTATACTTGTTCAGGAGTGGCAGTACGGTGCCTATGTGTTTTTTTGCATCTGCCTGGAGGGTAAACGTACTGTTACATGGTATACTTTTGGTGTCTGCCCAGAAGTGGCAGTACGGTGCCTACGTGTTTTTTTGCGTCTGCCTGGGGGGTAAACGTACTGTTCCATGGTATACTTTTGGTGTCTGCCCAGAAGTGGCAGTACGGTGCCTATGTGTTTTTTTGTGTCTGCCTGGAGGGTAAACGTACTGGTCCATGGTATACTTGTTCAGGAGTGGCAGTACGGTGCCTATGTGTTTTTTTGCATCTGCCTGGAGGGTAAACGTACTGTTCCATGGTATACTTTTGGTGTCTGCCCAGAAGTGGCAGTACAATGCCTATGTGTTTTTTTGCGTCTGCCTGGGGGGTAAACGTACTGTTCCATGGTATACTTTTGGTGTCTGTTCAGGAGTGGCAGTACGGTGCCTTTGTGTTTTTTTGCGTATGCCTGGAGGGTAAACGTACTGTTCCATGGTATACTTGTTCAGGAGTGGCAGTACGGTGCCTATGTGTTTTTTTGCATCTGCCTGGAGGGTAAACGTACTGTTCCATGGTATACTTTTGGTGTCTGCCCATAAGTGGCAGTACGGTACCTATGTGTTTTTTTGCGTCTGCCTGGGGGGTAAACGTACTGTTCCATGGTATACTTTTGGTGTCTGCCCAGAAGTGGCAGTACGGTGCCTATGTGTTTTTTTGTGTCTGCCTGGAGGGTAAATGTACTGTTCCATGGTATACTTGTTCAGGAGTGGCAGTACGGTGCCTATGTGTTTTTTTGCATCTGCCTGGAGGGTAAACGTACTGTTCCATGGTATACTTTTGGTGTCTGCCCAGAAGTGGCAGTACAGTGCCTATGTGTTTTTTTGCGTCTGCCTGGGGGGTAAACGTACTGTTCCATGGTATACTTTTGGTGTCTGTTCAGGAGTGGCAGTACGGTGCCTATGTGTTTTTTTGCGTCTGCCTGGAGGGTAAACTTACTGTTCCATGGTATACTTTTGGTGTCTACCCAGAAGTGGCTGTACAGTGCCTATGTGTTTTTTTGCGTCTGCCTGGCGGGTAAACGTACTGTTCCATGGTATACTTTTGGTGTCTGCCCAGAGGTGGCAGTACGGTGCCTATGTGTTTTTTTGCGTCTGCCTGGAGGTTAAACGTACTGTTCCATGGTATACTTTTGGTGTCTGCCCAGAAGTGGCAATACGGTGCCTATGTGTTTTTTTGCGTCTGCCTGGAGGTTAAACGTACTGTTCCATGGTATACTTTTGGTGTCTGCCCAGAAGTGGCAGTACGGTGCCTATGTTTTTTTTTGCATCTGCCTGGAGGGTTAACGTACTGTTTCATGGTATACTTGTTCAGGAGTGGCAGTACGGTGCCTATGTGTTTTTTTGCATCTGCCTGGAGGGTAAACGTACTGTTCCATGGTATACTTTTGGTGTCTGCCCAGAAGTGGCAGTACGGTGCCTACGTGTTTTTTTGCGTCTGCCTGGGGGGTAAACGTACTGTTCCATGGTATACTTTTGGTGTCTGCCCAGAAGTGGCAGTACGGTGCCTATGTGTTTTTTTGTGTCTGCCTGGAGGGTAAACGTACTGGTCCATGGTATACTTGTTCAGGAGTGGCAGTACGGTGCCTATGTGTTTTTTTGCATCTGCCTGGAGGGTAAACGTACTGTTCCATGGTATACTTTTGGTGTCTGCCCAGAAGTGGCAGTACAATGCCTATGTGTTTTTTTGCGTCTGCCTGGGGGGTAAACGTACTGTTCCATGGTATACTTTTGGTGTCTGTTCAGGAGTGGCAGTACGGTGCCTTTGTGTTTTTTTGCGTATGCCTGGAGGGTAAACGTACTGTTCCATGGTATACTTGTTCAGGAGTGGCAGTACGGTGCCTATGTGTTTTTTTGCATCTGCCTGGAGGGTAAACGTACTGTTCCATGGTATACTTTTGGTGTCTGCCCACAAGTGGCAGTACGGTACCTATGTGTTTTTTTGCGTCTGCCTGGGGGGTAAACGTACTGTTCCATGGTATACTTTTGGTGTCTGCCCAGAAGTGGCAGTACGGTGCCTATGTGTTTTTTTGTGTCTGCCTGGAGGGTAAATGTACTGTTCCATGGTATACTTGTTCAGGAGTGGCAGTACGGTGCCTATGTGTTTTTTTGCATCTGCCTGGAGGGTAAACGTACTGTTCCATGGTATACTTTTGGTGTCTGCCCAGAAGTGGCAGTACAGTGCCTATGTGTTTTTTTGCGTCTGCCTGGGGGGTAAACGTACTGTTCCATGGTATACTTTTGGTGTCTGTTCAGGAGTGGCAGTACGGTGCCTATGTGTTTTTTTGCGTCTGCCTGGAGGGTAAACTTACTGTTCCATGGTATACTTTTGGTGTCTACCCAGAAGTGGCTGTACAGTGCCTATGTGTTTTTTTGCGTCTGCCTGGCGGGTAAACGTACTGTTCCATGGTATACTTTTGGTGTCTGCCCAGAGGTGGCAGTACGGTGCCTATGTGTTTTTTTACGTCTGCCTGGCGGGTAAATGTACTGTTCCATGGTATACTTTTGGTGTCTGCCCAGAAGTGGCAGTACGGTGCCTATGTGTTTTTTTGCGTCTGCCTGGAGGCTAAACGTACTGTTCCATGGTATACTTTTAGTGTCTTCCCAGAAGTGGCAGTACGGTGCCTATGTGTTTTTTTGCGTCTGCCTGGAGGGTAAACGTACTGTTCCATGGTATACTTTTGGTGTCTGCCCAGAAGTGTCAGTACGGTGCCTATGTGTTTTTTTGCATCTGCCTGGAGGGTAAACGTACTGTTCCATGGTATACTTTTGGTGTCTGCCCAGAAGTGGCAGTACGGTGCCTATGTGTTTTTTTGCGTCTGCCTGGCGCGTAAATGTACTGTTCCATGGTATACTTTTGGTGTCTGCCCAGAAGTGGCAGTACGGTGCCTATGTGTTTTTTTGCGTCTGCCTGGAGGCTAAACGTACTGTTCCATGGTATACTTTTAGTGTCTTCCCAGAAGTGGCAGTACGGTGCCTATGTGTTTTTTTGTGTCTGCCTGGCGGGTAAACGTACTGTTCCATGGTATACTTTTGGTGTCTGCCCAGAAGTGGCAGTACGGTGCCTATGTGTTTTTTTGCATCTGCCTGGAGGGTAAACGTACTGTTCCATGGTATACTTGTTCAGGAGAGGCAGTACGGTGCCTATGTGTTTTTTGGAATCTGCCTGGAGGGTAAACGTACTGTTCCATGGTATACTTTTGGTGTCTGCCCAGAAGTGGCAGTACGGTGCCTATGTGTTTTTTTGCGTCTGCCTGGGGGGTAAACGTACTGTTCCATGGTATACTTTTGGTGTCTGTTCAGGAGTGGCAGTATGGTGCCTATGTGTTTTTTTGCGTCTGCCTGGAGGGTAAACGTACTGTTCTATGGTATACTTTTGGTGTCTACCCAGAAGTGGCAGTACGGTGCCTATGTGTTTTTTTGCGTCTGCCTGGCAGGTAAACGTACTGTTCCATGGTATACTTTTGGTGTCTGCCCAGAAGTGGCAATACGATGCCTATGTGTTTTTTTGCATCTGCCTGGAGGGTAAACGTACTGTTCCATGGTATACTTTTGGTGTCTGCCCAGAAGTGGCAGTACGGTGCCTATGTGTTTTTTTGCGTCTGCCTGGCGCGTAAATGTACTGTTCCATGGTATACTTTTGGTGTCTGCCCAGAAGTGGCAGTACGGTGCCTATGTGATTTTTTGTGTCTGCCTGGAGGGTAAACGTACTGTTCCATGGTATACTTTTGGTGTCTGCCCAGAAGTGGCAGTACGGTGCCTATGTGTTTTTTTGTGTCTGCCTGGAGGGTAAACGTACTGTTCCATAGTATACTTTTGGTGTCTGCCCAGAAGTGGCAGTACGGTGCCTATGTGTTTTTTTGCATCTGCCTGGAGGGTAAACGTACTGTTCCATGGTATACTTGTTCAGGAGTGGCAGTACGGTATGTTGCCTATGTGTTTTTTTGCATCTGCCTGGAGGGTAAACGTACTGTTCCATGGTATACTTTTGGTGTCTGCCCAGAAGTGGCAGTACGGTGCCTATGTGTTTTTTGGGTCTGCCTGGGGGGTAAACGTACTGTTCCATGGTATACTTTTGGTGTCTGCCCAGAAGTGGCAGTACGGTGCTTATGTGTTTTTTTGTGTCTGCCTGGAGGGTAAACGTACTGTTCCATGGTATACTTGTTCAGGAGTGGCAGTACGGTGCCTATGTGTTTTTTTGCATCTGCCTGGAGGGTAAACGTACTGTTCCATGGTATACTTTTGGTGTCTGCCCAGAAGTGGCAGTACAATGCCTATGTGTTTTTTTGCGTCTGCCTGGGGGGTAAACGTACTGTTCCATGGTATACTTTTGGTGTCTGCCCAGAAGTGGCAGTACGGTGCCTATGTGTTTTTTTGCGTCTGCCTGGGGGGTAAACGTACTGTTCCATGGTATACTTTTGGTGTCTGTTCAGGAGTGGCAGTACGGTGCCTATGTGTTTTTTTGCATCTGCCTGGAGGGTAAACGTACTGTTCCATGGTATACTTTTGGTGTCTACCCAGAAGTGGCAGTACGGTGCCTATGTGTTTTTTTGCGTCTGCCTGGCAGGTAAACATACTGTTCCATGGTATACTTTTGGTGTCTGCCTAGAAGTGGCAGTACGGTGCCTATGTGTTTTTCTGCGTCTGCCCAGCAGGTAAATGTACTGTTCCATGGTATACTTTTGGTGTCTGCCTAGAAGTGGCAGTACGGTGCCTATGTGTTTTTTTGCGTCTGCCTGGCGGGTAAACGTACTATTCCATGGTATACTTTTGGTGTCTGCCCAGAAGTGGCAGTACGGTGCCTATGTGTTTTTTTGCATCTGCCTGGAGGTTAAACGTACTGTTTCATGGTATACTTGTTCAGGAGTGGCAGTACGGTGCCTATGTGTTTTTTTGCATCTGCCTGGAGGGTAAACGTACTGTTCCATGGTATACTTTTGGTGTCTGTTCAGGAGTGGCAGTACGGTGCTTATGTGTTTTTTTGCGTCTGCCTGGAGGGTAAACGTACTGTTCCATGGTATACTTTTGGTGTCTACCCAGAAGTGGCAGTACGGTGCCTATGTGTTTTTTTGCGTCTGCCTGGCAGGTAAACATACTGTTCCATGGTATACTTTTGGTGTCTGCCCAGAAGTGGCAGTACGGTGCCTATGTGTTTTTTTGCGTCTGCCTGGAGGTTAAACGTACTGTTCCATGGTATACTTTTGGTGTCTGCCCAGAAGTGGCAGTACGGTGCCTATGTGTTTTTTTGTGTCTGCCTGGAGGGTAAATGTACTGTTCCATGGTATACTTGTTCAGGAGTGGCAGTACGGTGCCTATGTGTTTTTTTGCATCTGCCTGGAGGGTAAACGTACTGTTCCATGGTATACTTTTGGTGTCTGCCCAGAAGTGGCAGTACGGTGCCTATGTGTTTTTTTGCGTCTGCCTGGGGGGTAAACGTACTGTTCCATGGTATACTTTTGGTGTCTGTTCAGGAGTGGCAGTACGGTGCCTATGTGTTTTTTTGCGTCTGCCTGGAGGGTAAACTTACTGTTCCATGGTATACTTTTGGTGTCTACCCAGAAGTGGCTGTACAGTGCCTATGTGTTTTTTTGCGTCTGCCTGGCGGGTAAACGTACTGTTCCATGGTATACTTTTGGTGTCTGCCCAGAGGTGGCAGTACGGTGCCTATGTGTTTTTTTACGTCTGCCTGGCGGGTAAATGTACTGTTCCATGGATACTTTTGGTGTCTGCCCAGAAGTGGCAGTACGGTGCCTATGTGTTTTTTTGCGTCTGCCTGGAGGCTAAACGTACTGTTCCATGGTATACTTTTGGTGTCTGCCCAGAAGTGGCAGTACGGTGCCTATGTGTTTTTTTGCGTCTGCCTGGAGGGTAAACGTACTGTTCCATGGTATACTTTTGGTGTCTGCCCAGAAGTGTCAGTACGGTGCCTATGTGTTTTTTTGCATCTGCCTGGAGGGTAAACGTACTGTTCCATGGTATACTTTTGGTGTCTGCCCAGAAGTGGCAGTACGGTGCCTATGTGTTTTTTTGCATCTGCCTGGAGGGTAAACGTACTGTTCCATGGTATACTTTTGGTGTCTGCCCAGAAGTGTCAGTACGGTGCCTATGTGTTTTTTTGCATCTGCCTGGAGGGTAAACGTACTGTTCCATGGTATACTTGTTCAGAAGTGTCAGTACGGTGCCTGTGTTTTTTTGCATCTGCCTGGAGGGTAAACGTACTGTTCCATGGTATACTTTTGGTGTCTGCCCAGAAGTGGCAGTACGGTGCCTATGTGTTTTTTGCGTCTGCCTGGGGGGTAAACGTACTGTTCCATGGTATACTTTTGGTGTCTGCCCAGAAGTGGCAGTACGGTGCTTATGTGTTTTTTTGTGTCTGCCTGGAGGGTAAACGTACTGTTCCATGGTATACTTGTTCAGGAGTGGCAGTACGGTGCCTATGTGTTTTTTTGCGTCTGCCTGGCGGGTAAACGTACTGTTCCATGGTATACTTTTGGTGTCTGCCCAGAGGTGGCAGTACGGTGCCTATGTGTTTTTTTACGTCTGCCTGGCGGGTAAATGTACTGTTCCATGGTATACTTTTGGTGTCTGCCCAGAAGTGGCAGTACGGTGCCTATGTGTTTTTTTGCGTCTGCCTGAAGGCTAAACGTACTGTTCCATGGTATACTTTTAGTGTCTTCCCAGAAGTGGCAGTACGGTGCCTATGTGTTTTTTTGCGTCTGCCTGGAGGGTAAACGTACTGTTCCATGGTATACTTTTGGTGTCTGCCCAGAAGTGTCAGTACGGTGCCTATGTGTTTTTTTGCATCTGCCTGGAGGGTAAACGTACTGTTCCATGGTATACTTTTGGTGTCTGCCCAGAAGTGGCAGTACGGTGCCTATGTGTTTTTTTGTGTCTGCCTGGCGGGTAAACGTACTGTTCCATGGTATACTTTTGGTGTCTGCCCAGAAGTGGCAGTACGGTGCCTATGTGTTTTTTTGCATCTGCCTGGAGGGTAAACGTACTGTTCCATGGTATACTTGTTCAGGAGAGGCAGTACGGTGCCTATGTGTTTTTTTGAATCTGCCTGGAGGGTAAACGTACTGTTCCATGGTATACTTTTGGTGTCTGCCCAGAAGTGGCAGTACGGTGCCTATGTGTTTTTTTGCGTCTGCCTGGGGGGTAAACGTACTGTTCCATGGTATACTTTTGGTGTCTGTTCAGGAGTGGCAGTATGGTGCCTATGTGTTTTTTTGCGTCTGCCTGGAGGGTAAACGTACTGTTCTATGGTATACTTTTGGTGTCTACCCAGAAGTGGCAGTACGGTGCCTATGTGTTTTTTTGCGTCTGCCTGGCAGGTAAACGTACTGTTCCATGGTATACTTTTGGTGTCTGCCCAGAAGTGGCAATACGATGCCTATGTGTTTTTTTGCATCTGCCTGGAGGGTAAACGTACTGTTCCATGGTATACTTTTGGTGTCTGCCCAGAAGTGGCAGTACGGTGCCTATGTGTTTTTTTGCGTCTGCCTGGCGCGTAAATGTACTGTTCCATGGTATACTTTTGGTGTCTGCCCAGAAGTGGCAGTACGGTGCCTATGTGTTTTTTTGCGTCTGCCTGGCGCGTAAATGTACTGTTCCATGGTATACTTTTGGTGTCTGCCCAGAAGTGGCAGTACGGTGCCTATGTGTTTTTTTGCGTCTGCCTGGAGGCTAAACGTACTGTTCCATGGTATACTTTTAGTGTCTTCCCAGAAGTGGCAGTACGGTGCCTATGTGTTTTTTTGTGTCTGCCTGGCGGGTAAACGTACTGTTCCATGGTATACTTTTGGTGTCTGCCCAGAAGTGGCAGTACGGTGCCTATGTGTTTTTTTGCATCTGCCTGGAGGGTAAACGTACTGTTCCATGGTATACTTGTTCAGGAGAGGCAGTACGGTGCCTATGTGTTTTTTGGAATCTGCCTGGAGGGTAAACGTACTGTTCCATGGTATACTTTTGGTGTCTGCCCAGAAGTGGCAGTACGGTGCCTATGTGTTTTTTTGCGTCTGCCTGGGGGGTAAACGTACTGTTCCATGGTATACTTTTGGTGTCTGTTCAGGAGTGGCAGTATGGTGCCTATGTGTTTTTTTGCGTCTGCCTGGAGGGTAAACGTACTGTTCTATGGTATACTTTTGGTGTCTACCCAGAAGTGGCAGTACGGTGCCTATGTGTTTTTTTGCGTCTGCCTGGCAGGTAAACGTACTGTTCCATGGTATACTTTTGGTGTCTGCCCAGAAGTGGCAATACGATGCCTATGTGTTTTTTTGCATCTGCCTGGAGGGTAAACGTACTGTTCCATGGTATACTTTTGGTGTCTGCCCAGAAGTGGCAGTACGGTGCCTATGTGTTTTTTTGCGTCTGCCTGGCGCGTAAATGTACTGTTCCATGGTATACTTTTGGTGTCTGCCCAGAAGTGGCAGTACGGTGCCTATGTGATTTTTTGTGTCTGCCTGGAGGGTAAACGTACTGTTCCATGGTATACTTTTGGTGTCTGCCCAGAAGTGGCAGTACGGTGCCTATGTGTTTTTTTGTGTCTGCCTGGAGGGTAAACGTACTGTTCCATAGTATACTTTTGGTGTCTGCCCAGAAGTGGCAGTACGGTGCCTATGTGTTTTTTTGCATCTGCCTGGAGGGTAAACGTACTGTTCCATGGTATACTTGTTCAGGAGTGGCAGTACGGTATGTTGCCTATGTGTTTTTTTGCATCTGCCTGGAGGGTAAACGTACTGTTCCATGGTATACTTTTGGTGTCTGCCCAGAAGTGGCAGTACGGTGCCTATGTGTTTTTTGCGTCTGCCTGGGGGGTAAACGTACTGTTCCATGGTATACTTTTGGTGTCTGCCCAGAAGTGGCAGTACGGTGCTTATGTGTTTTTTTGTGTCTGCCTGGAGGGTAAACGTACTGTTCCATGGTATACTTGTTCAGGAGTGGCAGTACGGTGCCTATGTGTTTTTTTGCATCTGCCTGGAGGGTAAACGTACTGTTCCATGGTATACTTTTGGTGTCTGCCCAGAAGTGGCAGTACAATGCCTATGTGTTTTTTTGCGTCTGCCTGGGGGGTAAACGTACTGTTCCATGGTATACTTTTGGTGTCTGCCCAGAAGTGGCAGTACGGTGCCTATGTGTTTTTTTGCGTCTGCCTGGGGGGTAAACGTACTGTTCCATGGTATACTTTTGGTGTCTGTTCAGGAGTGGCAGTACGGTGCCTATGTGTTTTTTTGCATCTGCCTGGAGGGTAAACGTACTGTTCCATGGTATACTTTTGGTGTCTACCCAGAAGTGGCAGTACGGTGCCTATGTGTTTTTTTGCGTCTGCCTGGCAGGTAAACATACTGTTCCATGGTATACTTTTGGTGTCTGCCTAGAAGTGGCAGTACGGTGCCTATGTGTTTTTCTGCGTCTGCCCAGCAGGTAAATGTACTGTTCCATGGTATACTTTTGGTGTCTGCCTAGAAGTGGCAGTACGGTGCCTATGTGTTTTTTTGCGTCTGCCTGGCGGGTAAACGTACTATTCCATGGTATACTTTTGGTGTCTGCCCAGAAGTGGCAGTACGGTGCCTATGTGTTTTTTTGCATCTGCCTGGAGGTTAAACGTACTGTTTCATGGTATACTTGTTCAGGAGTGGCAGTACGGTGCCTATGTGTTTTTTTGCATCTGCCTGGAGGGTAAACGTACTGTTCCATGGTATACTTTTGGTGTCTGTTCAGGAGTGGCAGTACGGTGCTTATGTGTTTTTTTGCGTCTGCCTGGAGGGTAAACGTACTGTTCCATGGTATACTTTTGGTGTCTACCCAGAAGTGGCAGTACGGTGCCTATGTGTTTTTTTGCGTCTGCCTGGCAGGTAAACATACTGTTCCATGGTATACTTTTGGTGTCTGCCCAGAAGTGGCAGTACGGTGCCTATGTGTTTTTTTGCGTCTGCCTGGAGGTTAAACGTACTGTTCCATGGTATACTTTTGGTGTCTGCCCAGAAGTGGCAGTACGGTGCCTATGTGTTTTTTTGTGTCTGCCTGGAGGGTAAATGTACTGTTCCATGGTATACTTGTTCAGGAGTGGCAGTACGGTGCCTATGTGTTTTTTTGCATCTGCCTGGAGGGTAAACGTACTGTTCCATGGTATACTTTTGGTGTCTGCCCAGAAGTGGCAGTACGGTGCCTATGTGTTTTTTTGCGTCTGCCTGGGGGGTAAACGTACTGTTCCATGGTATACTTTTGGTGTCTGTTCAGGAGTGGCAGTACGGTGCCTATGTGTTTTTTTGCGTCTGCCTGGAGGGTAAACTTACTGTTCCATGGTATACTTTTGGTGTCTACCCAGAAGTGGCTGTACAGTGCCTATGTGTTTTTTTGCGTCTGCCTGGCGGGTAAACGTACTGTTCCATGGTATACTTTTGGTGTCTGCCCAGAGGTGGCAGTACGGTGCCTATGTGTTTTTTTACGTCTGCCTGGCGGGTAAATGTACTGTTCCATGGATACTTTTGGTGTCTGCCCAGAAGTGGCAGTACGGTGCCTATGTGTTTTTTTGCGTCTGCCTGGAGGCTAAACGTACTGTTCCATGGTATACTTTTGGTGTCTGCCCAGAAGTGGCAGTACGGTGCCTATGTGTTTTTTTGCGTCTGCCTGGAGGGTAAACGTACTGTTCCATGGTATACTTTTGGTGTCTGCCCAGAAGTGTCAGTACGGTGCCTATGTGTTTTTTTGCATCTGCCTGGAGGGTAAACGTACTGTTCCATGGTATACTTTTGGTGTCTGCCCAGAAGTGGCAGTACGGTGCCTATGTGTTTTTTTGCATCTGCCTGGAGGGTAAACGTACTGTTCCATGGTATACTTTTGGTGTCTGCCCAGAAGTGTCAGTACGGTGCCTATGTGTTTTTTTGCATCTGCCTGGAGGGTAAACGTACAGTTCCATGGTATACTTGTTCAGAAGTGTCAGTACGGTGCCTGTGTTTTTTTGCATCTGCCTGGAGGGTAAACGTACTGTTCCATGGTATACTTTTGGTGTCTGCCCAGAAGTGGCAGTACGGTGCCTATGTGTTTTTTGCGTCTGCCTGGGGGGTAAACGTACTGTTCCATGGTATACTTTTGGTGTCTGCCCAGAAGTGGCAGTACGGTGCTTATGTGTTTTTTTGTGTCTGCCTGGAGGGTAAACGTACTGTTCCATGGTATACTTGTTCAGGAGTGGCAGTACGGTGCCTATGTGTTTTTTTGCGTCTGCCTGGCGGGTAAACGTACTGTTCCATGGTATACTTTTGGTGTCTGCCCAGAGGTGGCAGTACGGTGCCTATGTGTTTTTTTACGTCTGCCTGGCGGGTAAATGTACTGTTCCATGGTATACTTTTGGTGTCTGCCCAGAAGTGGCAGTACGGTGCCTATGTGTTTTTTTGCGTCTGCCTGGAGGCTAAACGTACTGTTCCATGGTATACTTTTAGTGTCTTCCCAGAAGTGGCAGTACGGTGCCTATGTGTTTTTTTGCGTCTGCCTGGAGGGTAAACGTACTGTTCCATGGTATACTTTTGGTGTCTGCCCAGAAGTGTCAGTACGGTGCCTATGTGTTTTTTTGCATCTGCCTGGAGGGTAAACGTACTGTTCCATGGTATACTTTTGGTGTCTGCCCAGAAGTGGCAGTACGGTGCCTATGTGTTTTTTTGTGTCTGCCTGGCGGGTAAACGTACTGTTCCATGGTATACTTTTGGTGTCTGCCCAGAAGTGGCAGTACGGTGCCTATGTGTTTTTTTGCATCTGCCTGGAGGGTAAACGTACTGTTCCATGGTATACTTGTTCAGGAGAGGCAGTACGGTGCCTATGTGTTTTTTTGAATCTGCCTGGAGGGTAAACGTACTGTTCCATGGTATACTTTTGGTGTCTGCCCAGAAGTGGCAGTACGGTGCCTATGTGTTTTTTTGCGTCTGCCTGGGGGGTAAACGTACTGTTCCATGGTATACTTTTGGTGTCTGTTCAGGAGTGGCAGTATGGTGCCTATGTGTTTTTTTGCGTCTGCCTGGAGGGTAAACGTACTGTTCTATGGTATACTTTTGGTGTCTACCCAGAAGTGGCAGTACGGTGCCTATGTGTTTTTTTGCGTCTGCCTGGCAGGTAAACGTACTGTTCCATGGTATACTTTTGGTGTCTGCCCAGAAGTGGCAATACGATGCCTATGTGTTTTTTTGCATCTGCCTGGAGGGTAAACGTACTGTTCCATGGTATACTTTTGGTGTCTGCCCAGAAGTGGCAGTACGGTGCCTATGTGTTTTTTTGCGTCTGCCTGGCGCGTAAATGTACTGTTCCATGGTATACTTTTGGTGTCTGCCCAGAAGTGGCAGTACGGTGCCTATGTGATTTTTTGTGTCTGCCTGGAGGGTAAACGTACTGTTCCATGGTATACTTTTGGTGTCTGCCCAGAAGTGGCAGTACGGTGCCTATGTGTTTTTTTGTGTCTGCCTGGAGGGTAAACGTACTGTTCCATAGTATACTTTTGGTGTCTGCCCAGAAGTGGCAGTACGGTGCCTATGTGTTTTTTTGCATCTGCCTGGAGGGTAAACGTACTGTTCCATGGTATAGTTGTTCAGGAGTGGCAGTACGGTATGTTGCCTATGTGTTTTTTTGCATCTGCCTGGAGGGTAAACGTACTGTTCCATGGTATACTTTTGGTGTCTGCCCAGAAGTGGCAGTACGGTGCCTATGTGTTTTTTGCGTCTGCCTGGGGGGTAAACGTACTGTTCCATGGTATACTTTTGGTGTCTGCCCAGAAGTGGCAGTACGGTGCTTATGTGTTTTTTTGTGTCTGCCTGGAGGGTAAACGTACTGTTCCATGGTATACTTGTTCAGGAGTGGCAGTACGGTGCCTATGTGTTTTTTTGCATCTGCCTGGAGGGTAAACGTACTGTTCCATGGTATACTTTTGGTGTCTGCCCAGAAGTGGCAGTACAATGCCTATGTGTTTTTTTGCGTCTGCCTGGGGGGTAAACGTACTGTTCCATGGTATACTTTTGGTGTCTGCCCAGAAGTGGCAGTACGGTGCCTATGTGTTTTTTTGCGTCTGCCTGGGGGGTAAACGTACTGTTCCATGGTATACTTTTGGTGTCTGTTCAGGAGTGGCAGTACGGTGCCTATGTGTTTTTTTGCATCTGCCTGGAGGGTAAACGTACTGTTCCATGGTATACTTTTGGTGTCTACCCAGAAGTGGCAGTACGGTGCCTATGTGTTTTTTTGCGTCTGCCTGGCAGGTAAACATACTGTTCCATGGTATACTTTTGGTGTCTGCCTAGAAGTGGCAGTACGGTGCCTATGTGTTTTTTTGCGTCTGCCCAGCAGGTAAATGTACTGTTCCATGGTATACTTTTGGTGTCTGCCTAGAAGTGGCAGTACGGTGCCTATGTGTTTTTTTGCGTCTGCCTGGCGGGTAAACGTACTATTCCATGGTATACTTTTGGTGTCTGCCCAGAAGTGGCAGTACGGTGCCTATGTGTTTTTTTGCATCTGCCTGGAGGGTAAACATACTGTTTCATGGTATACTTGTTCAGGAGTGGCAGTACGGTGCCTATGTGTTTTTTTGCATCTGCCTGGAGGGTAAACGTACTGTTCCATGGTATACTTTTGGTGTCTGTTCAGGAGTGGCAGTACGGTGCTTATGTGTTTTTTTGCGTCTGCCTGGAGGGTAAACGTACTGTTCCATGGTATACTTTTGGTGTCTACCCAGAAGTGGCAGTACGGTGCCTATGTGTTTTTTTGCGTCTGCCTGGCAGGTAAACATACTGTTCCATGGTATACTTTTGGTGTCTGCCCAGAAGTGGCAGTACGGTGCCTATGTGTTTTTTTGTGTCTGCCTGGAGGGTAAATGTACTGTTCCATGGTATACTTGTTCAGGAGTGGCAGTACGGTGCCTATGTGTTTTTTTGCATCTGCCTGGAGGGTAAACGTACTGTTCCATGGTATACTTTTGGTGTCTGCCCAGAAGTGGCAGTACGGTGCCTATGTGTTTTTTTGCGTCTGCCTGGGGGGTAAACGTACTGTTCCATGGTATACTTTTGGTGTCTGTTCAGGAGTGGCAGTACGGTGCCTATGTGTTTTTTTGCGTCTGCCTGGAGGGTAAACTTACTGTTCCATGGTATACTTTTGGTGTCTACCCAGAAGTGGCTGTACAGTGCCTATGTGTTTTTTTGCGTCTGCCTGGCGGGTAAACGTACTGTTCCATGGTATACTTTTGGTGTCTGCCCAGAGGTGGCAGTACGGTGCCTATGTGTTTTTTTACGTCTGCCTGGCGGGTAAATGTACTGTTCCATGGATACTTTTGGTGTCTGCCCAGAAGTGGCAGTACGGTGCCTATGTGTTTTTTTGCGTCTGCCTGGAGGCTAAACGTACTGTTCCATGGTATACTTTTGGTGTCTGCCCAGAAGTGGCAGTACGGTGCCTATGTGTTTTTTTGCGTCTGCCTGGAGGGTAAACGTACTGTTCCATGGTATACTTTTGGTGTCTGCCCAGAAGTGTCAGTACGGTGCCTATGTGTTTTTTTGCATCTGCCTGGAGGGTAAACGTACTGTTCCATGGTATACTTTTGGTGTCTGCCCAGAAGTGGCAGTACGGTGCCTATGTGTTTTTTTGCATCTGCCTGGAGGGTAAACGTACTGTTCCATGGTATACTTTTGGTGTCTGCCCAGAAGTGTCAGTACGGTGCCTATGTGTTTTTTTGCATCTGCCTGGAGGGTAAACGTACTGTTCCATGGTATACTTGTTCAGAAGTGTCAGTACGGTGCCTGTGTTTTTTTGCGTCTGCCTGGAGGTTAAACGTACTGTTCCATGGTATACTTTTGGTGTCTGCCCAGAAGTGGCAGTACGGTGCCTATGTGTTTTTTTGCGTCTGCCTGGGGGGTAAACGTACTGTTCCATGGTATACTTTTGGTGTCTGTTCAGGAGTGGCAGTACGGTGCCTATGTGTTTTTTTGCGCCTGCCTGGAGGGTAAACGTACTGTTCCATGGTATACTTTTGATGTCTACCCAGAAGTGGCAGTACGGTGCCTATGTGTTTTTTTGCGTCTGCCTGGCAGGTAAACATACTGTTCCATGGTATACTTTTGGTGTCTGCCCAGAAGTGGCAGTACGGTGCCTATGTGTTTTTTTGCGTCTGCCTGGCCGGTAAATGTACTGTTCCATGGTATACTTTTGGTGTCTGCCCAGAAGTGGCAGTACGGTGCCTATGTGTTTTTTTGCGTCTGCCTGGAGGGTAAACGTACTGTTCCATGGTATACTTTTGGTGTCTGCCCAGAAGTGTCAGTACGGTGCCTATGTGTTTTTTTGCATCTGCCTGGAGGGTAAACGTACTGTTCCATGGTATACTTTTGGTGTCTGCCCAGAAGTGTCAGTACGGGGCCTGTGTTTTTTTGCGTCTGCCTGGAGGTTAAACGTACTGTTCCATGGTATACTTTTGGTGTCTGCCCAGAAGTGTCAGTACGGTGCCTATGTGTTTTTTTGCATATGCCTGGAGGGTAAACGTACTGTTCCATGGTATACTTTTGGTGTCTGTTCAGGAGTGGCAATACGGTGCCTATGTGTTTTTTTGCGTCTGCCTGGAGGTTAAACGTACTGTTCCATGGTATACTTTTGGTGTCTGCCCAGAAGTGGCAGTACGGTGCCTATGTGTTTTTTTGCATCTGCCTGGAGGGTAAACGTACTGTTTCATGGTATACTTGTTCAGGAGTGGCAGTACGGTGCCTATGTGTTTTTTTGCATCTGCCTGGAGGGTAAACGTACTGTTCCATGGTATACTTTTGGTGTCTGCCCAGAAGTGGCAGTACGGTGCCTACGTGTTTTTTTGCGTCTGATGGGGGGTAAACGTACTGTTCCATGGTATACTTTTGGTGTCTGCCCAGAAGTGGCAGTACGGTGCCTATGTGTTTTTTTGTGTCTGCCTGGAGGGTAAACGTACTGGTCCATGGTATACTTGTTCAGGAGTGGCAGTACGGTGCCTATGTGTTTTTTTGCATCTGCCTGGAGGGTAAACGTACTGTTCCATGGTATACTTTTGGTGTCTGCCCAGAAGTGGCAGTACAATGCCTATGTGTTTTTTTGCGTCTGCCTGGGGGGTAAACGTACTGTTCCATGGTATACTTTTGGTGTCTGTTCAGGAGTGGCAGTACGGTGCCTTTGTGTTTTTTTGCGTCTGCCTGGAGGGTAAACGTACTGTTCCATGGTATACTTGTTCAGGAGTGGCAGTACGGTGCCTATGTGTTTTTTTGCATCTGCCTGGAGGGTAAACGTACTGTTCCATGGTATACTTTTGGTGTCTGCCCAGAAGTGGCAGTACGGTGCCTATGTGTTTTTTTGTGTCTGCCTGGAGGGTAAATGTACTGTTCCATGGTATACTTGTTCAGGAGTGGCAGTACGGTGCCTATGTGTTTTTTTGCATCTGCCTGGAGGGTAAACGTACTGTTCCATGGTATACTTTTGGTGTCTGCCCAGAAGTGGCAGTACAGTGCCTATGTGTTTTTTTGCGTCTGCCTGGGGGGTAAACGTACTGTTCCATGGTATACTTTTGGTGTCTGTTCAGGAGTGGCAGTACGGTGCCTATGTGCTTTTTTGCGTCTGCCTGGAGGGTAAACTTACTGTTCCATGGTATACTTTTGGTGTCTACCCAGAAGTGGCAGTACGGTGCCTATGTGTTTTTTTACGTCTGCCTGGCGTGTAAATGTACTGTTCCATGGTATACTTTTGGTGTCTGCCCAGAAGTGGCAGTACGGTGCCTATGTGTTTTTTTGCGTCTGCCTGGAGGCTAAACGTACTGTTCCATGGTATACTTTTGGTGTCTGCCCAGAAGTGGCAGTACGGTGCCTATGTGTTTTTTTGCGTCTGCCTGGAGGGTAAACGTACTGTTCCATGGTATACTTTTGGTGTCTGCCCAGAAGTGTCAGTACGGTGCCTATGTGTTTTTTTGCATCTGCCTGGAGGGTAAACGTACTGTTCCATGGTATACTTTTGGTGTCTGCCCAGAAGTGGCAGTACGGTGCCTATGTGTTTTTTTGCATCTGCCTGGAGGGTAAACGTACTGTTCCATGGTATACTTGTTCAGAAGTGTCAGTACAGTGCCTATGTGTTTTTTTGCGTCTGCCTGGCGGGTAAACGTACTGTTCCATGGTATACTTTTGGTGTCTGCCCAGAAGTGGCAGTACGGTGCCTATGTGTTTTTTTGCGTCTGCCTGGAGGCTAAACGTACTGTTCCATGGTATACTTTTGGTGTCTGCCCAGAAGTGGCAGTACAGTGCCTATGTGTTTTTTTGCGTCTGCCTGGAGGGTAAACGTACTGTTCCATGGTATACTTTTGGTGTCTGCCCAGAAGTGTCAGTACGGTGCCTATGTGTTTTTTTGCATCTGCCTGGAGGGTAAACGTACTGTTCCATGGTATACTTTTGGTGTCTGCCCAGAAGTGGCAGTACGGTGCCTATGTGTTTTTTTGCATCTGCCTGGAGGGTAAACGTACTGTTCCATGGTATACTTTTGGTGTCTGCCCAGAAGTGGCAGTACAATGCCTATGTGTTTTTTTGCGTCTGCCTGGGGGGTAAACGTACTGTTCCATGGTATACTTTTGGTGTCTGTTCAGGAGTGGCAGTACGGTGCCTTTGTGTTTTTTTGCGTCTGCCTGGAGGGTAAACGTACTGTTCCATGGTATACTTGTTCAGGAGTGGCAGTACGGTGCCTATGTGTTTTTTTGCATCTGCCTGGAGGGTAAACGTACTGTTCCATGGTATACTTTTGGTGTCTGCCCAGAAGTGGCAGTACGGTGCCTATGTGTTTTTTTGTGTCTGCCTGGAGGGTAAATGTACTGTTCCATGGTATACTTGTTCAGGAGTGGCAGTACGGTGCCTATGTGTTTTTTTGCATCTGCCTGGAGGGTAAACGTAATGTTCCATGGTATACTTTTGGTGTCTGCCCAGAAGTGGCAGTACAGTGCCTATGTGTTTTTTTGCGTCTGCCTGGGGGGTAAACGTACTGTTCCATGGTATACTTTTGGTGTCTGTTCAGGAGTGGCAGTACGGTGCCTATGTGCTTTTTTGCGTCTGCCTGGAGGGTAAACTTACTGTTCCATGGTATACTTTTGGTGTCTACCCAGAAGTGGCAGTACGGTGCCTATGTGTTTTTTTACGTCTGCCTGGCGGGTAAATGTACTGTTCCATGGTATACTTGTTCAGGAGTGGCAGTACGGTGCCTATGTGTTTTTTTGCATCTGCCTGGAGGGTAAACGTACTGTTCCATGGTATACTTTTGGTGTCTGCCCAGAAGTGGCAGTACGGTGCCTATGTGTTTTTTTGTGTCTGCCTGGAGGGTAAATGTACTGTTCCATGGTATACTTGTTCAGAAGTGTCAGTACAGTGCCTATGTGTTTTTTTGCGTCTGCCTGGCGGGTAAACGTACTGTTCCATGGTATACTTTTGGTGTCTGCCCAGAAGTGGCAGTACGGTGCCTATGTGTTTTTTTGCGTCTGCCTGGAGGCTAAACGTACTGTTCCATGGTATACTTTTGGTGTCTGCCCAGAAGTGGCAGTACGGTGCCTATGTGTTTTTTTGCGTCTGCCTGGAGGGTAAACGTACTGTTCCATGGTATACTTTTGGTGTCTGCCCAGAAGTGTCAGTACGGTGCCTATGTGTTTTTTTGCATCTGCCTGGAGGGTAAACGTACTGTTCCATGGTATACTTTTGGTGTCTGCCCAGAAGTGGCAGTACGGTGCCTATGTGTTTTTTTGCGTCTGCCTGGAGGGTAAACGTACTGTTCCATGGTATACTTTTGGTGTCTGCCCAGAAGTGGCAGTACGGTGCCTATGTGTTTTTTTGCGTCTGCCTGGAGGGTAAACGTACTGTTCCATGGTATACTTTTGGTGTCTGCCCAGAAGTGTCAGTACGGTGCCTGTGTTTTTTTTGCATCTGCCTGGAGGGTAAACGTACTGTTCCATGGTATACATTTGGTGTCTGCCCAGAAGTGCAGTACGGTGCCTATGTGTTTTTTTGCATCTGCCTGGAGGGTAAACGTACTGTTCCATGGTATACTTGTTCAGAAGTGTCAGTACGGTGCCTGTGTTTTTTTGCGTCTGCCTGGAGGTTAAACGTACTGTTCCATGGTATACTTTTGGTGTCTGCCCAGAAGTGGCAATACGGTGCCTATGTGTTTTTTTGCATCTGCCTGGAGGGTAAACGTACTGTTTCATGGTATACTTGTTCAGGAGTGGCAGTACGGTGCCTATGTGTTTTTTTGCATCTGCCTGGAGGGTAAACGTACTGTTCCATGGTATACTTTTGGTGTCTGCCCAGAAGTGGCAGTACGGTGCCTACGTGTTTTTTTGCGTCTGCCTGGGGGGTAAACGTACTGTTCCATGGTATACTTTTGGTGTCTGCCCAGAAGTGGCAGTACGGTGCCTATGTGTTTTTTTGTGTCTGCCTGGAGGGTAAACGTACTGGTCCATGGTATACTTGTTCAGGAGTGGCAGTACGGTGCCTATGTGTTTTTTTGCATCTGCCTGGAGGGTAAACGTACTGTTCCATGGTATACTTTTGGTGTCTGCCCAGAAGTGGCAGTACAATGCCTATGTGTTTTTTTGCGTCTGCCTGGGGGGTAAACGTACTGTTCCATGGTATACTTTTGGTGTCTGTTCAGGAGTGGCAGTACGGTGCCTTTGTGTTTTTTTGCGTATGCCTGGAGGGTAAACGTACTGTTCCATGGTATACTTGTTCAGGAGTGGCAGTACGGTGCCTATGTGTTTTTTTGCATCTGCCTGGAGGGTAAACGTACTGTTCCATGGTATACTTTTGGTGTCTGCCCACAAGTGGCAGTACGGTACCTATGTGTTTTTTTGCGTCTGCCTGGGGGGTAAACGTACTGTTCCATGGTATACTTTTGGTGTCTGCCCAGAAGTGGCAGTACGGTGCCTATGTGTTTTTTTGTGTCTGCCTGGAGGGTAAATGTACTGTTCCATGGTATACTTGTTCAGGAGTGGCAGTACGGTGCCTATGTGTTTTTTTGCATCTGCCTGGAGGGTAAACGTACTGTTCCATGGTATACTTTTGGTGTCTGCCCAGAAGTGGCAGTACAATGCCTATGTGTTTTTTTGCGTCTGCCTGGGGGGTAAACGTACTGTTCCATGGTATACTTTTGGTGTCTGTTCAGGAGTGGCAGTACGGTGCCTTTGTGTTTTTTTGCGTATGCCTGGAGGGTAAACGTACTGTTCCATGGTATACTTGTTCAGGAGTGGCAGTACGGTGCCTATGTGTTTTTTTGCATCTGCCTGGAGGGTAAACGTACTGTTCCATGGTATACTTTTGGTGTCTGCCCACAAGTGGCAGTACGGTACCTATGTGTTTTTTTGCGTCTGCCTGGGGGGTAAACGTACTGTTCCATGGTATACTTTTGGTGTCTGCCCAGAAGTGGCAGTACGGTGCCTATGTGTTTTTTTGTGTCTGCCTGGAGGGTAAATGTACTGTTCCATCGTATACTTGTTCAGGAGTGGCAGTACGGTGCCTATGTGTTTTTTTGCATCTGCCTGGAGGGTAAACGTACTGTTCCATGGTATACTTTTGGTGTCTGCCCAGAAGTGGCAGTACAGTGCCTATGTGTTTTTTTGCGTCTGCCTGGGGGGTAAACGTACTGTTCCATGGTATACTTTTGGTGTCTGTTCAGGAGTGGCAGTACGGTGCCTATGTGTTTTTTTGCGTCTGCCTGGAGGGTAAACTTACTGTTCCATGGTATACTTTTGGTGTCTACCCAGAAGTGGCTGTACAGTGCCTATGTGTTTTTTTGCATCTGCCTGGCGGGTAAACGTACTGTTCCATGGTATACTTTTGGTGTCTGCCCAGAGGTGGCAGTACGGTGCCTATGTGTTTTTTTGCGTCTGCCTGGAGGTTAAACGTACTGTTCCATGGTATACTTTTGGTGTCTGCCCAGAAGTGGCAATACGGTGCCTATGTGTTTTTTTGCGTCTGCCTGGAGGTTAAACGTACTGTTCCATGGTATACTTTTGGTGTCTGCCCAGAAGTGGCAGTACGGTGCCTATGTGTTTTTTTGCATCTGCCTGGAGGGTAAACGTACTGTTTCATGGTATACTTGTTCAGGAGTGGCAGTACGGTGCCTATGTGTTTTTTTGCATCTGCCTGGAGGGTAAACGTACTGTTCCATGGTATACTTTTGGTGTCTGCCCAGAAGTGGCAGTACGGTGCCTACGTGTTTTTTTGCGTCTGCCTGGGGGGTAAACGTACTGTTCCATGGTATACTTTTGGTGTCTGCCCAGAAGTGGCAGTACGGTGCCTATGTGTTTTTTTGTGTCTGCCTGGAGGGTAAACGTACTGGTCCATGGTATACTTGTTCAGGAGTGGCAGTACGGTGCCTATGTGTTTTTTTGCATCTGCCTGGAGGGTAAACGTACTGTTCCATGGTATACTTTTGGTGTCTGCCCAGAAGTGGCAGTACAATGCCTATGTGTTTTTTTGCGTCTGCCTGGGGGGTAAACGTACTGTTCCATGGTATACTTTTGGTGTCTGTTCAGGAGTGGCAGTACGGTGCCTTTGTGTTTTTTTGCGTATGCCTGGAGGGTAAACGTACTGTTCCATGGTATACTTGTTCAGGAGTGGCAGTACGGTGCCTATGTGTTTTTTTGCATCTGCCTGGAGGGTAAACGTACTGTTCCATGGTATACTTTTGGTGTCTGCCCACAAGTGGCAGTACGGTACCTATGTGTTTTTTTGCGTCTGCCTGGGGGGTAAACGTACTGTTCCATGGTATACTTTTGGTGTCTGCCCAGAAGTGGCAGTACGGTGCCTATGTGTTTTTTTGTGTCTGCCTGGAGGGTAAATGTACTGTTCCATGGTATACTTGTTCAGGAGTGGCAGTACGGTGCCTATGTGTTTTTTTGCATCTGCCTGGAGGGTAAACGTACTGTTCCATGGTATACTTTTGGTGTCTGCCCAGAAGTGGCAGTACAGTGCCTATGTGTTTTTTTGCGTCTGCCTGGGGGGTAAACGTACTTTTCCATGGTATACTTTTGGTGTCTGTTCAGGAGTGGCAGTACGGTGCCTATGTGTTTTTTTGCGTCTGCCTGGAGGGTAAACTTACTGTTCCATGGTATACTTTTGGTGTCTACCCAGAAGTGGCTGTACAGTGCCTATGTGTTTTTTTGCGTCTGCCTGGCGGGTAAACGTACTGTTCCATGGTATACTTTTGGTGTCTGCCCAGAGGTGTGCTATGTGTTTTTTTGCGTCTGCCTGGAGGGTAAACGTACTGTTCCATGGTATACTTTTGGTGTCTGCCCAGAAGTGTCAGTACGGTGCCTATGTGTTTTTTTGCATCTGCCTGGAGGGTAAACGTACTGTTCCATGGTATACTTTTGGTGTCTGCCCAGAAGTGGCAGTACGGTGCCTATGTGTTTTTTTGTGTCTGCCTGGCGGGTAAACGTACTGTTCCATGGTATACTTTTGGTGTCTGCCCAGAAGTGGCAGTACGGTGCCTATGTGTTTTTTTGCATCTGCCTGGAGGGTAAACGTACTGTTCCATGGTATACTTGTTCAGGAGAGGCAGTACGGTGCCTATGTGTTTTTTTGAATCTGCCTGGAGGGTAAACGTACTGTTCCATGGTATACTTTTGGTGTCTGCCCAGAAGTGGCAGTACGGTGCCTATGTGTTTTTTTGCGTCTGCCTGGGGGGTAAACGTACTGTTCCATGGTATACTTTTGGTGTCTGTTCAGGAGTGGCAGTATGGTGCCTATGTGTTTTTTTGCGTCTGCCTGGAGGGTAAACGTACTGTTCTATGGTATACTTTTGGTGTCTACCCAGAAGTGGCAGTACGGTGCCTATGTGTTTTTTTGCGTCTGCCTGGCAGGTAAACGTACTGTTCCATGGTATACTTTTGGTGTCTGCCCAGAAGTGGCAGTACGGTGCCTATGTGTTTTTTTGCGTCTGCCTGGCGCGTAAATGTACTGTTCCATGGTATACTTTTGGTGTCTGCCCAGAAGTGGCAGTACGGTGCCTATGTGATTTTTTGTGTCTGCCTGGAGGGTAAACGTACTGTTCCATGGTATACTTTTGGTGTCTGCCCAGAAGTGGCAGTACGGTGCCTATGTGTTTTTTTGTGTCTGCCTGGAGGGTAAACGTACTGTTCCATAGTATACTTTTGGTGTCTGCCCAGAAGTGGCAGTACGGTGCCTATGTGTTTTTTTGCATCTGCCTGGAGGGTAAACGTACTGTTCCATGGTATACTTGTTCAGGAGTGGCAGTACGGTATGTTGCCTATGTGTTTTTTTGCATCTGCCTGGAGGGTAAACGTACTGTTCCATGGTATACTTTTGGTGTCTGCCCAGAAGTGGCAGTACGGTGCCTATGTGTTTTTTGCGTCTGCCTGGGGGGTAAACGTACTGTTCCATGGTATACTTTTGGTGTCTGCCCAGAAGTGGCAGTACGGTGCTTATGTGTTTTTTTGTGTCTGCCTGGAGGGTAAACGTACTGTTCCATGGTATACTTGTTCAGGAGTGGCAGTACGGTGCCTATGTGTTTTTTTGCATCTGCCTGGAGGGTAAACGTACTGTTCCATGGTATACTTTTGGTGTCTGCCCAGAAGTGGCAGTACAATGCCTATGTGTTTTTTTGCGTCTGCCTGGGGGGTAAACGTACTGTTCCATGGTATACTTTTGGTGTCTGCCCAGAAGTGGCAGTACGGTGCCTATGTGTTTTTTTGCGTCTGCCTGGGGGGTAAACGTACTGTTCCATGGTATACTTTTGGTGTCTGTTCAGGAGTGGCAGTACGGTGCCTATGTGTTTTTTTTGCATCTGCCTGGAGGGTAAACGTACTGTTCCATGGTATACTTTTGGTGTCTACCTAGAAGTGGCAGTACGGTGCCTATGTGTTTTTTTGCGTCTGCCTGGCAGGTAAACATACTGTTCCATGGTATACTTTTGGTGTCTGCCTAGAAGTGGCAGTACGGTGCCTATGTGTTGTTTTGCGTCTGCCTAGCAGGTAAATGTACTGTTCCATGGTATACTTTTGGTGTCTGCCTAGAAGTGGCAGTACGGTGCCTATGTGTTTTTTTGCGTCTGCCTGGCGGGTAAACGTACTATTCCATGGTATACTTTTGGTGTCTGCCCAGAAGTGGCAGTACGGTGCCTATGTGTTTTTTTGCATCTGCCTGGAGGGTAAACGTACTGTTTCATGGTATACTTGTTCAGGAGTGGCAGTACGGTGCCTATGTGTTTTTTTGCATCTGCCTGGAGGGTAAACGTACTGTTCCATGGTATACTTTTGGTGTCTGTTCAGGAGTGGCAGTACGGTGCTTATGTGTTTTTTTGCCTCTGCCTGGAGGGTAAACGTACTGTTCCATGGTATACTTTTGGTGTCTACCCAGAAGTGGCAGTACGGTGCCTATGTGTTTTTTTGCGTCTGCCTGGCAGGTAAACATACTGTTCCATGGTATACTTTTGGTGTCTGCCCAGAAGTGGCAGTACGGTGCCTATGTGTTTTTTTGCGTCTGCCTGGAGGGTAAACGTACTGTTCCATGGTATACTTTTGGTGTCTGCCCAGAAGTGTCAGTACGGTGCCTATGTGTTTTTTTGCATCTGCCTGGAGGGTAAACGTACTGTTCCATGGTATACTTTTGGTGTCTGCCCAGAAGTGGCAGTACGGTGCCTATGTGTTTTTTTGTGTCTGCCTGGCGGGTAAACGTACTGTTCCATGGTATACTTTTGGTGTCTGCCCAGAAGTGGCAGTACGGTGCCTATGTGTTTTTTTGCATCTGCCTGGAGGGTAAACGTACTGTTCCATGGTATACTTGTTCAGGAGAGGCAGTACGGTGCCTATGTGTTTTTTTGAATCTGCCTGGAGGGTAAACGTACTGTTCCATGGTATACTTTTGGTGTCTGCCCAGAAGTGGCAGTACGGTGCCTATGTGTTTTTTTGCGTCTGCCTGGGGGGTAAACGTACTGTTCCATGGTATACTTTTGGTGTCTGTTCAGGAGTGGCAGTATGGTGCCTATGTGTTTTTTTGCGTCTGCCTGGAGGGTAAACGTACTGTTCTATGGTATACTTTTGGTGTCTACCCAGAAGTGGCAGTACGGTGCCTATGTGTTTTTTTGCGTCTGCCTGGCAGGTAAACGTACTGTTCCATGGTATACTTTTGGTGTCTGCCCAGAAGTGGCAGTACGGTGCCTATGTGTTTTTTTGCGTCTGCCTGGCGCGTAAATGTACTGTTCCATGGTATACTTTTGGTGTCTGCCCAGAAGTGGCAGTACGGTGCCTATGTGATTTTTTGTGTCTGCCTGGAGGGTAAACGTACTGTTCCATGGTATACTTTTGGTGTCTGCCCAGAAGTGGCAGTACGGTGCCTATGTGTTTTTTTGTGTCTGCCTGGAGGGTAAACGTACTGTTCCATAGTATACTTTTGGTGTCTGCCCAGAAGTGGCAGTACGGTGCCTATGTGTTTTTTTGCATCTGCCTGGAGGGTAAACGTACTGTTCCATGGTATACTTGTTCAGGAGTGGCAGTACGGTATGTTGCCTATGTGTTTTTTTGCATCTGCCTGGAGGGTAAACGTACTGTTCCATGGTATACTTTTGGTGTCTGCCCAGAAGTGGCAGTACGGTGCCTATGTGTTTTTTGCGTCTGCCTGGGGGGTAAACGTACTGTTCCATGGTATACTTTTGGTGTCTGCCCAGAAGTGGCAGTACGGTGCTTATGTGTTTTTTTGTGTCTGCCTGGAGGGTAAACGTACTGTTCCATGGTATACTTGTTCAGGAGTGGCAGTACGGTGCCTATGTGTTTTTTTGCATCTGCCTGGAGGGTAAACGTACTGTTCCATGGTATACTTTTGGTGTCTGCCCAGAAGTGGCAGTACAATGCCTATGTGTTTTTTTGCGTCTGCCTGGGGGGTAAACGTACTGTTCCATGGTATACTTTTGGTGTCTGCCCAGAAGTGGCAGTACGGTGCCTATGTGTTTTTTTGCGTCTGCCTGGGGGGTAAACGTACTGTTCCATGGTATACTTTTGGTGTCTGTTCAGGAGTGGCAGTACGGTGCCTATGTGTTTTTTTTGCATCTGCCTGGAGGGTAAACGTACTGTTCCATGGTATACTTTTGGTGTCTACCCAGAAGTGGCAGTACGGTGCCTATGTGTTTTTTTGCGTCTGCCTGGCAGGTAAACATACTGTTCCATGGTATACTTTTGGTGTCTGCCTAGAAGTGGCAGTACGGTGCCTATGTGTTGTTTTGCGTCTGCCTAGCAGGTAAATGTACTGTTCCATGGTATACTTTTGGTGTCTGCCTAGAAGTGGCAGTACGGTGCCTATGTGTTTTTTTGCGTCTGCCTGGCGGGTAAACGTACTATTCCATGGTATACTTTTGGTGTCTGCCCAGAAGTGGCAGTACGGTGCCTATGTGTTTTTTTGCATCTGCCTGGAGGGTAAACGTACTGTTTCATGGTATACTTGTTCAGGAGTGGCAGTACGGTGCCTATGTGTTTTTTTGCATCTGCCTGGAGGGTAAACGTACTGTTCCATGGTATACTTTTGGTGTCTGTTCAGGAGTGGCAGTACGGTGCTTATGTGTTTTTTTGCCTCTGCCTGGAGGGTAAACGTACTGTTCCATGGTATACTTTTGGTGTCTACCCAGAAGTGGCAGTACGGTGCCTATGTGTTTTTTTGCGTCTGCCTGGCAGGTAAACATACTGTTCCATGGTATACTTTTGGTGTCTGCCCAGAAGTGGCAGTACGGTGCCTATGTGTTTTTTTGCGTCTGCCTGGAGGGTAAACGTACTGTTCCATGGTATACTTTTGGTGTCTGCCCAGAAGTGTCAGTACGGTGCCTATGTGTTTTTTTGCATCTGCCTGGAGGGTAAACGTACTGTTCCATGGTATACTTTTGGTGTCTGCCCAGAAGTGTCAGTACGGGGCCTGTGTTTTTTTGCGTCTGCCTGGAGGTTAAACGTACTGTTCCATGGTATACTTTTGGTGTCTGCCCAGAAGTGTCAGTACGGTGCCTATGTGTTTTTTTGCATATGCCTGGAGGGTAAACGTACTGTTCCATGGTATACTTTTGGTGTCTGTTCAGGAGTGGCAATACGGTGCCTATGTGTTTTTTTGCGTCTGCCTGGAGGTTAAACGTACTGTTCCATGGTATACTTTTGGTGTCTGCCCAGAAGTGGCAGTACGGTGCCTATGTGTTTTTTTGCATCTGCCTGGAGGGTAAACGTACTGTTTCATGGTATACTTGTTCAGGAGTGGCAGTACGGTGCCTATGTGTTTTTTTGCATCTGCCTGGAGGGTAAACGTACTGTTCCATGGTATACTTTTGGTGTCTGCCCAGAAGTGGCAGTACGGTGCCTACGTGTTTTTTTGCGTCTGATGGGGGGTAAACGTACTGTTCCATGGTATACATTTGGTGTCTGCCCAGAAGTGGCAGTACGGTGCCTATGTGTTTTTTTGTGTCTGCCTGGAGGGTAAACGTACTGGTCCATGGTATACTTGTTCAGGAGTGGCAGTACGGTGCCTATGTGTTTTTTTGCATCTGCCTGGAGGGTAAACGTACTGTTCCATGGTATACTTTTGGTGTCTGCCCAGAAGTGGCAGTACAATGCCTATGTGTTTTTTTGCGTCTGCCTGGGGGGTAAACGTACTGTTCCATGGTATACTTTTGGTGTCTGTTCAGGAGTGGCAGTACGGTGCCTTTGTGTTTTTTTGCGTCTGCCTGGAGGGTAAACGTACTGTTCCATGGTATACTTGTTCAGGAGTGGCAGTACGGTGCCTATGTGTTTTTTTGCATCTGCCTGGAGGGTAAACGTACTGTTCCATGGTATACTTTTGGTGTCTGCCCAGAAGTGGCAGTACGGTGCCTATGTGTTTTTTTGTGTCTGCCTGGAGGGTAAATGTACTGTTCCATGGTATACTTGTTCAGGAGTGGCAGTACGGTGCCTATGTGTTTTTTTGCATCTGCCTGGAGGGTAAACGTACTGTTCCATGGTATACTTTTGGTGTCTGCCCAGAAGTGGCAGTACAGTGCCTATGTGTTTTTTTGCGTCTGCCTGGGGGGTAAACGTACTGTTCCATGGTATACTTTTGGTGTCTGTTCAGGAGTGGCAGTACGGTGCCTATGTGCTTTTTTGCGTCTGCCTGGAGGGTAAACTTACTGTTCCATGGTATACTTTTGGTGTCTACCCAGAAGTGGCAGTACGGTGCCTATGTGTTTTTTTACGTCTGCCTGGCGTGTAAATGTACTGTTCCATGGTATACTTTTGGTGTCTGCCCAGAAGTGGCAGTACGGTGCCTATGTGTTTTTTTGCGTCTGCCTGGAGGCTAAACGTACTGTTCCATGGTATACTTTTGGTGTCTGCCCAGAAGTGGCAGTACGGTGCCTATGTGTTTTTTTGCGTCTGCCTGGAGGGTAAACGTACTGTTCCATGGTATACTTTTGGTGTCTGCCCAGAAGTGTCAGTACGGTGCCTATGTGTTTTTTTGCATCTGCCTGGAGGGTAAACGTACTGTTCCATGGTATACTTTTGGTGTCTGCCCAGAAGTGGCAGTACGGTGCCTATGTGTTTTTTTGCATCTGCCTGGAGGGTAAACGTACTGTTCCATGGTATACTTGTTCAGAAGTGTCAGTACAGTGCCTATGTGTTTTTTTGCGTCTGCCTGGCGGGTAAACGTACTGTTCCATGGTATACTTTTGGTGTCTGCCCAGAAGTGGCAGTACGGTGCCTATGTGTTTTTTTGCGTCTGCCTGGAGGCTAAACGTACTGTTCCATGGTATACTTTTGGTGTCTGCCCAGAAGTGGCAGTACAGTGCCTATGTGTTTTTTTGCGTCTGCCTGGAGGGTAAACGTACTGTTCCATGGTATACTTTTGGTGTCTGCCCAGAAGTGTCAGTACGGTGCCTATGTGTTTTTTTGCATCTGCCTGGAGGGTAAACGTACTGTTCCATGGTATACTTTTGGTGTCTGCCCAGAAGTGGCAGTACGGTGCCTATGTGTTTTTTTGCATCTGCCTGGAGGGTAAACGTACTGTTCCATGGTATACTTTTGGTGTCTGCCCAGAAGTGGCAGTACAATGCCTATGTGTTTTTTTGCGTCTGCCTGGGGGGTAAACGTACTGTTCCATGGTATACTTTTGGTGTCTGTTCAGGAGTGGCAGTACGGTGCCTTTGTGTTTTTTTGCGTCTGCCTGGAGGGTAAACGTACTGTTCCATGGTATACTTGTTCAGGAGTGGCAGTACGGTGCCTATGTGTTTTTTTGCATCTGCCTGGAGGGTAAACGTACTGTTCCATGGTATACTTTTGGTGTCTGCCCAGAAGTGGCAGTACGGTGCCTATGTGTTTTTTTGTGTCTGCCTGGAGGGTAAATGTACTGTTCCATGGTATACTTGTTCAGGAGTGGTAGTACGGTGCCTATGTGTTTTTTTGCATCTGCCTGGAGGGTAAACGTAATGTTCCATGGTATACTTTTGGTGTCTGCCCAGAAGTGGCAGTACAGTGCCTATGTGTTTTTTTGCGTCTGCCTGGGGGGTAAACGTACTGTTCCATGGTATACTTTTGGTGTCTGTTCAGGAGTGGCAGTACGGTGCCTATGTGCTTTTTTGCGTCTGCCTGGAGGGTAAACTTACTGTTCCATGGTATACTTTTGGTGTCTACCCAGAAGTGGCAGTACGGTGCCTATGTGTTTTTTTACGTCTGCCTGGCGGGTAAATGTACTGTTCCATGGTATACTTTTGGTGTCTGCCCAGAAGTGGCAGTACGGTGCCTATGTGTTTTTTTGCGTCTGCCTGGAGGCTAAACGTACTGTTCCATGGTATACTTTTGGTGTCTGCCCAGAAGTGTCAGTACGGTGCCTATGTGTTTTTTTGCATCTGCCTGGAGGGTAAACGTACTGTTCCATGGTATACTTTTGGTGTCTGCCCAGAAGTGGCAGTACGGTGCCTATGTGTTTTTTTGCATCTGCCTGGAGGGTAAACGTACTGTTCCATGGTATACTTGTTCAGAAGTGTCAGTACAGTGCCTATGTGTTTTTTTGCGTCTGCCTGGCGGGTAAACGTACTGTTCCATGGTATACTTTTGGTGTCTGCCCAGAAGTGGCAGTACGGTGCCTATGTGTTTTTTTGCGTCTGCCTGGAGGCTAAACGTACTGTTCCATGGTATACTTTTGGTGTCTGCCCAGAAGTGGCAGTACGGTGCCTATGTGTTTTTTTGCGTCTGCCTGGAGGGTAAACGTACTGTTCCATGGTATACTTTTGGTGTCTGCCCAGAAGTGTCAGTACGGTGCCTATGTGTTTTTTTGCATCTGCCTGGAGGGTAAACGTACTGTTCCATGGTATACTTTTGGTGTCTGCCCAGAAGTGGCAGTACGGTGCCTATGTGTTTTTTTGCGTCTGCCTGGAGGGTAAACGTACTGTTCCATGGTATACTTTTGGTGTCTGCCCAGAAGTGGCAGTACGGTGCCTATGTGTTTTTTTGCGTCTGCCTGGAGGGTAAACGTACTGTTCCATGGTATACTTTTGGTGTCTGCCCAGAAGTGTCAGTACGGTGCCTATGTGTTTTTTTTGCATCTGCCTGGAGGGTAAACGTACTGTTCCATGGTATACATTTGGTGTCTGCCCAGAAGTGCAGTACGGTGCCTATGTGTTTTTTTGCATCTGCCTGGAGGGTAAACGTACTGTTCCATGGTATACTTGTTCAGAAGTGTCAGTACGGTGCCTGTGTTTTTTTGCGTCTGCCTGGAGGTTAAACGTACTGTTCCATGGTATACTTTTGGTGTCTGCCCAGAAGTGGCAATACGGTGCCTATGTGTTTTTTTGCATCTGCCTGGAGGGTAAACGTACTGTTTCATGGTATACTTGTTCAGGAGTGGCAGTACGGTGCCTATGTGTTTTTTTGCATCTGCCTGGAGGGTAAACGTACTGTTCCATGGTATACTTTTGGTGTCTGCCCAGAAGTGGCAGTACGGTGCCTACGTGTTTTTTTGCGTCTGCCTGGGGGGTAAACGTACTGTTCCATGGTATACTTTTGGTGTCTGCCCAGAAGTGGCAGTACGGTGCCTATGTGTTTTTTTGTGTCTGCCTGGAGGGTAAACGTACTGGTCCATGGTATACTTGTTCAGGAGTGGCAGTACGGTGCCTATGTGTTTTTTTGCATCTGCCTGGAGGGTAAACGTACTGTTCCATGGTATACTTTTGGTGTCTGCCCAGAAGTGGCAGTACAATGCCTATGTGTTTTTTTGCGTCTGCCTGGGGGGTAAACGTACTGTTCCATGGTATACTTTTGGTGTCTGTTCAGGAGTGGCAGTACGGTGCCTTTGTGTTTTTTTGCGTATGCCTGGAGGGTAAACGTACTGTTCCATGGTATACTTGTTCAGTAGTGGCAGTACGGTGCCTATGTGTTTTTTTGCATCTGCCTGGAGGGTAAACGTACTGTTCCATGGTATACTTTTGGTGTCTGCCCACAAGTGGCAGTACGGTACCTATGTGTTTTTTTGCGTCTGCCTGGGGGGTAAACGTACTGTTCCATGGTATACTTTTGGTGTCTGCCCAGAAGTGGCAGTACGGTGCCTATGTGTTTTTTTGTGTCTGCCTGGAGGGTAAATGTACTGTTCCATGGTATACTTGTTCAGGAGTGGCAGTACGGTGCCTATGTGTTTTTTTGCATCTGCCTGGAGGGTAAACGTACTGTTCCATGGTATACTTTTGGTGTCTGCCCAGAAGTGGCAGTACAATGCCTATGTGTTTTTTTGCGTCTGCCTGGGGGGTAAACGTACTGTTCCATGGTATACTTTTGGTGTCTGTTCAGGAGTGGCAGTACGGTGCCTTTGTGTTTTTTTGCGTATGCCTGGAGGGTAAACGTACTGTTCCATGGTATACTTGTTCAGGAGTGGCAGTACGGTGCCTATGTGTTTTTTTGCATCTGCCTGGAGGGTAAACGTACTGTTCCATGGTATACTTTTGGTGTCTGCCCACAAGTGGCAGTACGGTACCTATGTGTTTTTTTGCGTCTGCCTGGGGGGTAAACGTACTGTTCCATGGTATACTTTTGGTGTCTGCCCAGAAGTGGCAGTACGGTGCCTATGTGTTTTTTTGTGTCTGCCTGGAGGGTAAATGTACTGTTCCATCGTATACTTGTTCAGGAGTGGCAGTACGGTGCCTATGTGTTTTTTTGCATCTGCCTGGAGGGTAAACGTACTGTTCCATGGTATACTTTTGGTGTCTGCCCAGAAGTGGCAGTACAGTGCCTATGTGTTTTTTTGCGTCTGCCTGGGGGGTAAACGTACTGTTCCATGGTATACTTTTGGTGTCTGTTCAGGAGTGGCAGTACGGTGCCTATGTGTTTTTTTGCGTCTGCCTGGAGGGTAAACTTACTGTTCCATGGTATACTTTTGGTGTCTACCCAGAAGTGGCTGTACAGTGCCTATGTGTTTTTTTGCATCTGCCTGGCGGGTAAACGTACTGTTCCATGGTATACTTTTGGTGTCTGCCCAGAGGTGGCAGTACGGTGCCTATGTGTTTTTTTGCGTCTGCCTGGAGGTTAAACGTACTGTTCCATGGTATACTTTTGGTGTCTGCCCAGAAGTGGCAATACGGTGCCTATGTGTTTTTTTGCGTCTGCCTGGAGGTTAAACGTACTGTTCCATGGTATACTTTTGGTGTCTGCCCAGAAGTGGCAGTACGGTGCCTATGTGTTTTTTTGCATCTGCCTGGAGGGTAAACGTACTGTTTCATGGTATACTTGTTCAGGAGTGGCAGTACGGTGCCTATGTGTTTTTTTGCATCTGCCTGGAGGGTAAACGTACTGTTCCATGGTATACTTTTGGTGTCTGCCCAGAAGTGGCAGTACGGTGCCTACGTGTTTTTTTGCGTCTGCCTGGGGGGTAAACGTACTGTTCCATGGTATACTTTTGGTGTCTGCCCAGAAGTGGCAGTACGGTGCCTATGTGTTTTTTTGTGTCTGCCTGGAGGGTAAACGTACTGGTCCATGGTATACTTGTTCAGGAGTGGCAGTACGGTGCCTATGTGTTTTTTTGCATCTGCCTGGAGGGTAAACGTACTGTTCCATGGTATACTTTTGGTGTCTGCCCAGAAGTGGCAGTACAATGCCTATGTGTTTTTTTGCGTCTGCCTGGGGGGTAAACGTACTGTTCCATGGTATACTTTTGGTGTCTGTTCAGGAGTGGCAGTACGGTGCCTTTGTGTTTTTTTGCGTATGCCTGGAGGGTAAACGTACTGTTCCATGGTATACTTGTTCAGGAGTGGCAGTACGGTGCCTATGTGTTTTTTTGCATCTGCCTGGAGGGTAAACGTACTGTTCCATGGTATACTTTTGGTGTCTGCCCACAAGTGGCAGTACGGTACCTATGTGTTTTTTTGCGTCTGCCTGGGGGGTAAACGTACTGTTCCATGGTATACTTTTGGTGTCTGCCCAGAAGTGGCAGTACGGTGCCTATGTGTTTTTTTGTGTCTGCCTGGAGGGTAAATGTACTGTTCCATGGTATACTTGTTCAGGAGTGGCAGTACGGTGCCTATGTGTTTTTTTGCATCTGCCTGGAGGGTAAACGTACTGTTCCATGGTATACTTTTGGTGTCTGCCCAGAAGTGGCAGTACAGTGCCTATGTGTTTTTTTGCGTCTGCCTGGGGGGTAAACGTACTTTTCCATGGTATACTTTTGGTGTCTGTTCAGGAGTGGCAGTACGGTGCCTATGTGTTTTTTTGCGTCTGCCTGGAGGGTAAACTTACTGTTCCATGGTATACTTTTGGTGTCTACCCAGAAGTGGCTGTACAGTGCCTATGTGTTTTTTTGCGTCTGCCTGGCGGGTAAACGTACTGTTCCATGGTATACTTTTGGTGTCTGCCCAGAGGTGTGCTATGTGTTTTTTTGCGTCTGCCTGGAGGGTAAACGTACTGTTCCATGGTATACTTTTGGTGTCTGCCCAGAAGTGTCAGTACGGTGCCTATGTGTTTTTTTGCATCTGCCTGGAGGGTAAACGTACTGTTCCATGGTATACTTTTGGTGTCTGCCCAGAAGTGGCAGTACGGTGCCTATGTGTTTTTTTGTGTCTGCCTGGCGGGTAAACGTACTGTTCCATGGTATACTTTTGGTGTCTGCCCAGAAGTGGCAGTACGGTGCCTATGTGTTTTTTTGCATCTGCCTGGAGGGTAAACGTACTGTTCCATGGTATACTTGTTCAGGAGAGGCAGTACGGTGCCTATGTGTTTTTTTGAATCTGCCTGGAGGGTAAACGTACTGTTCCATGGTATACTTTTGGTGTCTGCCCAGAAGTGGCAGTACGGTGCCTATGTGTTTTTTTGCGTCTGCCTGGGGGGTAAACGTACTGTTCCATGGTATACTTTTGGTGTCTGTTCAGGAGTGGCAGTATGGTGCCTATGTGTTTTTTTGCGTCTGCCTGGAGGGTAAACGTACTGTTCTATGGTATACTTTTGGTGTCTACCCAGAAGTGGCAGTACGGTGCCTATGTGTTTTTTTGCGTCTGCCTGGCAGGTAAACGTACTGTTCCATGGTATACTTTTGGTGTCTGCCCAGAAGTGGCAGTACGGTGCCTATGTGTTTTTTTGCGTCTGCCTGGCGCGTAAATGTACTGTTCCATGGTATACTTTTGGTGTCTGCCCAGAAGTGGCAGTACGGTGCCTATGTGATTTTTTGTGTCTGCCTGGAGGGTAAACGTACTGTTCCATGGTATACTTTTGGTGTCTGCCCAGAAGTGGCAGTACGGTGCCTATGTGTTTTTTTGTGTCTGCCTGGAGGGTAAACGTACTGTTCCATAGTATACTTTTGGTGTCTGCCCAGAAGTGGCAGTACGGTGCCTATGTGTTTTTTTGCATCTGCCTGGAGGGTAAACGTACTGTTCCATGGTATACTTGTTCAGGAGTGGCAGTACGGTATGTTGCCTATGTGTTTTTTTGCATCTGCCTGGAGGGTAAACGTACTGTTCCATGGTATACTTTTGGTGTCTGCCCAGAAGTGGCAGTACGGTGCCTATGTGTTTTTTGCGTCTGCCTGGGGGGTAAACGTACTGTTCCATGGTATACTTTTGGTGTCCGCCCAGAAGTGGCAGTACGGTGCTTATGTGTTTTTTTGTGTCTGCCTGGAGGGTAAACGTACTGTTCCATGGTATACTTGTTCAGGAGTGGCAGTACGGTGCCTATGTGTTTTTTTGCATCTGCCTGGAGGGTAAACGTACTGTTCCATGGTATACTTTTGGTGTCTGCCCAGAAGTGGCAGTACAATGCCTATGTGTTTTTTTGCGTCTGCCTGGGGGGTAAACGTACTGTTCCATGGTATACTTTTGGTGTCTGCCCAGAAGTGGCAGTACGGTGCCTATGTGTTTTTTTGCGTCTGCCTGGGGGGTAAACGTACTGTTCCATGGTATACTTTTGGTGTCTGTTCAGGAGTGGCAGTACGGTGCCTATGTGTTTTTTTTGCATCTGCCTGGAGGGTAAACGTACTGTTCCATGGTATACTTTTGGTGTCTACCCAGAAGTGGCAGTACGGTGCCTATGTGTTTTTTTGCGTCTGCCTGGCAGGTAAACATACTGTTCCATGGTATACTTTTGGTGTCTGCCTAGAAGTGGCAGTACGGTGCCTATGTGTTGTTTTGCGTCTGCCTAGCAGGTAAATGTACTGTTCCATGGTATACTTTTGGTGTCTGCCTAGAAGTGGCAGTACGGTGCCTATGTGTTTTTTTGCGTCTGCCTGGCGGGTAAACGTACTATTCCATGGTATACTTTTGGTGTCTGCCCAGAAGTGGCAGTACGGTGCCTATGTGTTTTTTTGCATCTGCCTGGAGGGTAAACGTACTGTTTCATGGTATACTTGTTCAGGAGTGGCAGTACGGTGCCTATGTGTTTTTTTGCATCTGCCTGGAGGGTAAACGTACTGTTCCATGGTATACTTTTGGTGTCTGTTCAGGAGTGGCAGTACGGTGCTTATGTGTTTTTTTGCCTCTGCCTGGAGGGTAAACGTACTGTTCCATGGTATACTTTTGGTGTCTACCCAGAAGTGGCAGTACGGTGCCTATGTGTTTTTTTGCGTCTGCCTGGCAGGTAAACATACTGTTCCATGGTATACTTTTGGTGTCTGCCCAGAAGTGGCAGTACGGTGCCTATGTGTTTTTTTGCGTCTGCCTGGAGGGTAAACGTACTGTTCCATGGTATACTTTTGTTGTCTGCCCAGAAGTGGCAATACGGTGCCTATGTGTTTTTTTGCGTCTGCCTGGAGGTTAAACGTACTGTTCCATGGTATACTTTTGGTGTCTGCCCAGAAGTGGCAGTACGGTGCCTATGTGTTTTTTTGCATCTGCCTGGAGGGTAAACATACTGTTTCATGGTATACTTGTTCAGGAGTGGCAGTACGGTGCCTATTTGTTTTTTTGCATCTGCCTGGAGGGTAAACGTACTGTTCCATGGTATACTTTTGGTGTCTGCCCAGAAGTGGCAGTACGGTGCCTACGTGTTTTTTTGCGTCTGCCTGGGGGGTAAACGTACTGTTCCATGGTATACTTTTGGTGTCTGCCCAGAAGTGGCAGTACGGTGCCTATGTGTTTTTTTGTGTCTGCCTGGAGGGTAAACGTAGAAGTGGCAGTACGGTGCCTATGTGTTTTTTTGCGTCTGCCTGGCAGGTAAACATACTGTTCCATGGTATACTTTTGGTGTCTGCCTAGAAGTGGCAGTACGGTGCCTATGTGTTTTTTTGCGTCTGCCTAGCAGGTAAATGTACTGTTCCATGGTATACTTTTGGTGTCTGCCTAGAAGTGGCAGTACGGTGCCTATGTGTTTTTTTGCGTCTGCCAGGCGGGTAAACGTACTATTCCATGGTATACTTTTGGTGTCTGCCCAGAAGTGGCAGTACGGTGCCTATGTGTTTTTTTGCATCTGCCTGGAGGGTAAACGTACTGTTTCAAGGTATACTTGTTCAGGAGTGGCAGTACGGTGCCTATGTGTTTTTTTGCATCTGCCTGGAGGGTAAACGTACTGTTCCATGGTATACTTTTGGTGTCTGTTCAGGAGTGGCAGTACGGTGCCTATGTGTTTTTTTGCGTCTGCCTGGAGGGTAAACGTACTGTTCCATGGTATACTTTTGGTGTCTACCCAGAAGTGGCAGTACGGTGCCTATGTGTTTTTTTGCGTCTGCCTGGCAGGTAAACATACTGTTCCATGGTATACTTTTGGTGTCTGCCCAGAAGTGGCAGTACGGTGCCTATGTGTTTTTTTGCGTCTGCCTGGAGGGTAAACGTACTGTTCCATGGTATACTTTTGTTGTCTGCCCAGAAGTGGCAATACGGTGCCTATGTGTTTTTTTGCGTCTGCCTGGAGGTTAAACATACTGTTCCATGGTATACTTTTGGTGTCTGCCCAGAAGTGGCAGTACGGTGCCTATGTGTTTTTTTGCATCTGCCTGGAGGGTAAACGTACTGTTTCATGGTATACTTGTTCAGGAGTGGCAGTACGGTGCCTATGTGTTTTTTTGCATCTGCCTGGAGGGTAAACGTACTGTTCCATGGTATACTTTTGGTGTCTGCCCAGAAGTGGCAGTACGGTGCCTACGTGTTTTTTTGCGTCTGCCTGGGGGGTAAACGTACTGTTCCATGGTATACTTTTGGTGTCTGCCCAGAAGTGGCAGTACGGTGCCTATGTGTTTTTTTGTGTCTGCCTGGAGGGTAAACGTACTGGTCCATGGTATACTTGTTCAGGAGTGGCAGTACGGTGCCTATGTGTTTTTTTGCATCTGCCTGGAGGGTAAACGTACTGTTCCATGGTATACTTTTGGTGTCTGCCCAGAAGTGGCAGTACAATGCCTATGTGTTTTTTTGCGTCTGCCTGGGGGGTAAACGTACTGTTCCATGGTATACTTTTGGTGTCTGTTCAGGAGTGGCAGTACGGTGCCTTTGTGTTTTTTTGCATCTGCCTGGAGGGTAAACGTACTGTTCCATGGTATACTTGTTCAGGAGTGGCAGTACGGTGCCTATGTGTTTTTTTGCATCTGCCTGGAGGGTAAACGTACTGTTCCATGGTATACTTTTGGTGTCTGCCCACAAGTGGCAGTACGGTACCTATGTGTTTTTTTGCGTCTGCCTGGGGGGTAAACGTACTGTTCCATGGTATACTTTTGGTGTCTGCCCAGAAGTGGCAGTACGGTGCCTATGTGTTTTTTTGCGTCTGCCTGGGGGGTAAACGTACTGTTCCATGGTATACTTTTGGTGTCTGTTCAGGAGTGGCAGTATGGTGCCTATGTGTTTTTTTGCGTCTGCCTGGAGGGTAAACGTACTGTTCTATGGTATACTTTTGGTGTCTACCCAGAAGTGGCAGTACGGTGCCTATGTGTTTTTTTGCGTCTGCCTGGCAGGTAAATGTACTGTTCCATGGTATACTTTTGGTGTCTGCCCAGAAGTGGCAATACGATGCCTATGTGTTTTTTTGCATCTGCCTGGAGGGTAAATGTACTGTTCCATGGTATACTTTTGGTGTCTGCCCAGAAGTGGCAGTACGGTGCCTATGTGTTTTTTTGTGTCTGCCTGGCGGGTAAACGTACTGTTCCATGGTATACTTTTGGTGTCTGCCCAGAAGTGGCAGTACGGTGCCTATGTGTTTTTTTGCATCTGCCTGGAGGGTAAACGTACTGTTCCATGGTATACTTGTTCAGGAGAGGCAGTACGGTGCCTATGTGTTTTTTTGAATCTGCCTGGAGGGTAAACGTACTGTTCCATGGTATACTTTTGGTGTCTGCCCAGAAGTGGCAGTACGGTGCCTATGTGTTTTTTTGCGTCTGCCTGGGGGGTAAACGTACTGTTCCATGGTATACTTTTGGTGTCTGCCCAGAAGTGGCAGTACGGTGCCTATGTGTTTTTTTGCATCTGCCTGGGGGGTAAACGTACTGTTCCATGGTATACTTTTGGTGTCTGTTCAGGAGTGGCAGTACGGTGCCTATGTGTTTTTTTGCATCTGCCTGGAGGGTAAACGTACTGTTCCATGGTATACTTTTGGTGTCTACCCAGAAGTGGCAGTACGGTGCCTATGTGTTTTTTTGCATCTGCCTGGCAGGTAAACATACTGTTCCATGGTATACTTTTGGTGTCTGCCTAGAAGTGGCAGTACGGTGCCTATGTGTTTTTTTGCGTCTGCCCAGCAGGTAAATGTACTGTTCCATGGTATACTTTTGGTGTCTGCCTAGAAGTGGCAGTACGGTGCCTATGTGTTTTTTTGCGTCTGCCTGGCGGGTAAACGTACTATTCCATGGTATACTTTTGGTGTCTGCCCAGAAGTGGCAGTACGGTGCCTATGTGTTTTTTTGCATCTGCCTGGAGGGTAAACGTACTGTTTCATGGTATACTTGTTCAGGAGTGGCAGTACGGTGCCTATGTGTTTTTTTGCATCTGCCTGGAGGGTAAACGTACTGTTCCATGGTATACTTTTGGTGTCTGTTCAGGAGTGGCAGTACGGTGCTTATGTGTTTTTTTGCGTCTGCCTGGAGGGTAAACGTACTGTTCCATGGTATACTTGTTCAGGAGTGGCAGTACGGTGCCTATGTGTTTTTTTGCATCTGCCTGGAGGGTAAACGTACTGTTCCATGGTATACTTTTGGTGTCTGCCCAGAAGTGGCAGTACAATGCCTATGTGTTTTTTTGCGTCTGCCTGGGGGGTAAACGTACTGTTCCATGGTATACTTTTGGTGTCTGCCCAGAAGTGGCAGTACGGTGCCTATGTGTTTTTTTGCGTCTGCCTGGGGGGTAAACGTACTGTTCCATGGTATACTTTTGGTGTCTGTTCAGGAGTGGCAGTACGGTGCCTATGTGTTTTTTTTGCATCTGCCTGGAGGGTAAACGTACTGTTCCATGGTATACTTTTGGTGTCTACCCAGAAGTGGCAGTACGGTGCCTATGTGTTTTTTTGCGTCTGCCTGGCAGGTAAACATACTGTTCCATGGTATACTTTTGGTGTCTGCCTAGAAGTTGCAGTACGGTGCCTATGTGTTGTTTTGCGTCTGCCTAGCAGGTAAATGTACTGTTCCATGGTATACTTTTGGTGTCTGCCTAGAAGTGGCAGTACGGTGCCTATGTGTTTTTTTGCGTCTGCCTGGCGGGTAAACGTACTATTCCATGGTATACTTTTGGTGTCTGCCCAGAAGTGGCAGTACGGTGCCTATGTGTTTTTTTGCATCTGCCTGGAGGGTAAACGTACTGTTTCATGGTATACTTGTTCAGGAGTGGCAGTACGGTGCCTATGTGTTTTTTTGCATCTGCCTGGAGGGTAAACGTACTGTTCCATGGTATACTTTTGGTGTCTGTTCAGGAGTGGCAGTACGGTGCTTATGTGTTTTTTTGCCTCTGCCTGGAGGGTAAACGTACTGTTCCATGGTATACTTTTGGTGTCTACCCAGAAGTGGCAGTACGGTGCCTATGTGTTTTTTTGCGTCTGCCTGGCAGGTAAACATACTGTTCCATGGTATACTTTTGGTGTCTGCCCAGAAGTGGCAGTACGGTGCCTATGTGTTTTTTTGCGTCTGCCTGGAGGGTAAACGTACTGTTCCATGGTATACTTTTGTTGTCTGCCCAGAAGTGGCAATACGGTGCCTATGTGTTTTTTTGCGTCTGCCTGGAGGTTAAACGTACTGTTCCATGGTATACTTTTGGTGTCTGCCCAGAAGTGGCAGTACGGTGCCTATGTGTTTTTTTGCATCTGCCTGGAGGGTAAACATACTGTTTCATGGTATACTTGTTCAGGAGTGGCAGTACGGTGCCTATTTGTTTTTTTGCATCTGCCTGGAGGGTAAACGTACTGTTCCATGGTATACTTTTGGTGTCTGCCCAGAAGTGGCAGTACGGTGCCTACGTGTTTTTTTGCGTCTGCCTGGGGGGTAAACGTACTGTTCCATGGTATACTTTTGGTGTCTGCCCAGAAGTGGCAGTACGGTGCCTATGTGTTTTTTTGTGTCTGCCTGGAGGGTAAACGTAGAAGTGGCAGTACGGTGCCTATGTGTTTTTTTGCGTCTGCCTGGCAGGTAAACATACTGTTCCATGGTATACTTTTGGTGTCTGCCTAGAAGTGGCAGTACGGTGCCTATGTGTTTTTTTGCGTCTGCCTAGCAGGTAAATGTACTGTTCCATGGTATACTTTTGGTGTCTGCCTAGAAGTGGCAGTACGGTGCCTATGTGTTTTTTTGCGTCTGCCAGGCGGGTAAACGTACTATTCCATGGTATACTTTTGGTGTCTGCCCAGAAGTGGCAGTACGGTGCCTATGTGTTTTTTTGCATCTGCCTGGAGGGTAAACGTACTGTTTCAAGGTATACTTGTTCAGGAGTGGCAGTACGGTGCCTATGTGTTTTTTTGCTTCTGCCTGGAGGGTAAACGTACTGTTCCATGGTATACTTTTGGTGTCTGTTCAGGAGTGGCAGTACGGTGCCTATGTGTTTTTTTGCGTCTGCCTGGAGGGTAAACGTGCTGTTCCATGGTATACTTTTGGTGTCTACCCAGAAGTGGCAGTACGGTGCCTATGTGTTTTTTTGCGTCTGCCTGGCAGGTAAACATACTGTTCCATGGTATACTTTTGGTGTCTGCCCAGAAGTGGCAGTACGGTGCCTATGTGTTTTTTTGCGTCTGCCTGGAGGGTAAACGTACTGTTCCATGGTATACTTTTGTTGTCTGCCCAGAAGTGGCAATACGGTGCCTATGTGTTTTTTTGCGTCTGCCTGGAGGTTAAACGTACTGTTCCATGGTATACTTTTGGTGTCTGCCCAGAAGTGGCAGTACGGTGCCTATGTGTTTTTTTGCATCTGCCTGGAGGGTAAACGTACTGTTTCATGGTATACTTGTTCAGGAGTGGCAGTACGGTGCCTATGTGTTTTTTTGCATCTGCCTGGAGGGTAAACGTACTGTTCCATGGTATACTTTTGGTGTCTGCCCAGAAGTGGCAGTACGGTGCCTACGTGTTTTTTTGCGTCTGCCTGGGGGGTAAACGTACTGTTCCATGGTATACTTTTGGTGTCTGCCCAGAAGTGGCAGTACGGTGCCTATGTGTTTTTTTGTGTCTGCCTGGAGGGTAAACGTACTGGTCCATGGTATACTTGTTCAGGAGTGGCAGTACGGTGCCTATGTGTTTTTTTGCATCTGCCTGGAGGGTAAACGTACTGTTCCATGGTATACTTTTGGTGTCTGCCCAGAAGTGGCAGTACAATGCCTATGTGTTTTTTTGCGTCTGCCTGGGGGGTAAACGTACTGTTCCATGGTATACTTTTGGTGTCTGTTCAGGAGTGGCAGTACGGTGCCTTTGTGTTTTTTTGCATCTGCCTGGAGGGTAAACGTACTGTTCCATGGTATACTTGTTCAGGAGTGGCAGTACGGTGCCTATGTGTTTTTTTGCATCTGCCTGGAGGGTAAACGTACTGTTCCATGGTATACTTTTGGTGTCTGCCCACAAGTGGCAGTACGGTACCTATGTGTTTTTTTGCGTCTGCCTGGGGGGTAAACGTACTGTTCCATGGTATACTTTTGGTGTCTGCCCAGAAGTGGCAGTACGGTGCCTATGTGTTTTTTTGCGTCTGCCTGGGGGGTAAACGTACTGTTCCATGGTATACTTTTGGTGTCTGTTCAGGAGTGGCAGTATGGTGCCTATGTGTTTTTTTGCGTCTGCCTGGAGGGTAAACGTACTGTTCTATGGTATACTTTTGGTGTCTACCCAGAAGTGGCAGTACGGTGCCTATGTGTTTTTTTGCGTCTGCCTGGCAGGTAAACGTACTGTTCCATGGTATACTTTTGGTGTCTGCCCAGAAGTGGCAATACGATGCCTATGTGTTTTTTTGCATCTGCCTGGAGGGTAAATGTACTGTTCCATGGTATACTTTTGGTGTCTGCCCAGAAGTGGCAGTACGGTGCCTATGTGTTTTTTTGTGTCTGCCTGGCGGGTAAACGTACTGTTCCATGGTATACTTTTGGTGTCTGCCCAGAAGTGGCAGTACGGTGCCTATGTGTTTTTTTGCATCTGCCTGGAGGGTAAACGTACTGTTCCATGGTATACTTGTTCAGGAGAGGCAGTACGGTGCCTATGTGTTTTTTTGAATCTGCCTGGAGGGTAAACGTACTGTTCCATGGTATACTTTTGGTGTCTGCCCAGAAGTGGCAGTACGGTGCCTATGTGTTTTTTTGCGTCTGCCTGGGGGGTAAACGTACTGTTCCATGGTATACTTTTGGTGTCTGCCCAGAAGTGGCAGTACGGTGCCTATGTGTTTTTTTGCATCTGCCTGGGGGGTAAACGTACTGTTCCATGGTATACTTTTGGTGTCTGTTCAGGAGTGGCAGTACGGTGCCTATGTGTTTTTTTGCATCTGCCTGGAGGGTAAACGTACTGTTCCATGGTATACTTTTGGTGTCTACCCAGAAGTGGCAGTACGGTGCCTATGTGTTTTTTTGCGTCTGCCTGGCAGGTAAACATACTGTTCCATGGTATACTTTTGGTGTCTGCCTAGAAGTGGCAGTACGGTGCCTATGTGTTTTTTTGCGTCTGCCCAGCAGGTAAATGTACTGTTCCATGGTATACTTTTGGTGTCTGCCTAGAAGTGGCAGTACGGTGCCTATGTGTTTTTTTGCGTCTGCCTGGCGGGTAAACGTACTATTCCATGGTATACTTTTGGTGTCTGCCCAGAAGTGGCAGTACGGTGCCTATGTGTTTTTTTGCATCTGCCTGGAGGGTAAACGTACTGTTTCATGGTATACTTGTTCAGGAGTGGCAGTACGGTGCCTATGTGTTTTTTTGCATCTGCCTGGAGGGTAAACGTACTGTTCCATGGTATACTTTTGGTGTCTGTTCAGGAGTGGCAGTACGGTGCTTATGTGTTTTTTTGCGTCTGCCTGGAGGGTAAACGTACTGTTCCATGGTATACTTTTGGTGTCTACCCAGAAGTGGCAGTACGGTGCCTATGTGTTTTTTTGCGTCTGCCTGGCAGGTAAACATACTGTTCCATGGTATACTTTTGGTGTCTGCCCAGAAGTGGCAGTACGGTGCCTATGTGTTTTTTTGCGTCTGCCTGGAGGGTAAACGTACTGTTCCATGGTATACTTTTGTTGTCTGCCCAGAAGTGGCAATACGGTGCCTATGTGTTTTTTTGCGTCTGCCTGGAGGTTAAACGTACTGTTCCATGGTATACTTTTGGTGTCTGCCCAGAAGTGGCAGTACGGTGCCTATGTGTTTTTTTGTGTCTGCCTGGAGGGTAAATGTACTGTTCCATGGTATACTTGTTCAGGAGTGGCAGTACGGTGCCTATGTGTTTTTTTGCATCTGCCTGGAGGGTAAACGTACTGTTCCATGGTATACTTTTGGTGTCTGCCCAGAAGTGGCAGTACGGTGCCTATGTGTTTTTTTGCGTCTGCCTGGGGGGTAAACGTACTGTTCCATGGTATACTTTTGGTGTCTGTTCAGGAGTGGCAGTACGGTGCCTATGTGTTTTTTTGCGTCTGCCTGGAGGGTAAACTTACTGTTCCATGGTATACTTTTGGTGTCTACCCAGAAGTGGCTGTACAGTGCCTATGTGTTTTTTTGCGTCTGCCTGGCGGGTAAACGTACTGTTCCATGGTATACTTTTGGTGTCTGCCCAGAGGTGGCAGTACGGTGCCTATGTGTTTTTTTACGTCTGCCTGGCGGGTAAATGTACTGTTCCATGGTATACTTTTGGTGTCTGCCCAGAAGTGGCAGTACGGTGCCTATGTGTTTTTTTGCGTCTGCATGGAGGCTAAACGTACTGTTCCATGGTATACTTTTGGTGTCTGCCCAGAAGTGGCAGTACGGTGCCTATGTGTTTTTTTGCGTCTGCCTGGAGGGTAAACGTACTGTTCCATGGTATACTTTTGGTGTCTGCCCAGAAATGTCAGTACGGTGCCTATGTGTTTTTTTGCATCTGCCTGGAGGGTAAACGTACTGTTCCATGGTATACTTTTGGTGTCTGCCCAGAAGTGGCAGTACGGTGCCTATGTGTTTTTTTGCATCTGCCTGGAGGGTAAACGTACTGTTCCATGGTATACTTGTTCAGAAGTGTCAGTACGGTGCCTGTGTTTTTTCGCGTCTGCCTGGAGGTTAAACGTACTGTTCCATGGTATACTTTTGGTGTCTGCCCAGAAGTGGCAGTACGGTGCCTATGTGTTTTTTTGCGTCTGCCTGGAGGGTAAACGTACTGTTCCATGGTATACTTTTGGTGTCTGCCCAGAAGTGTCAGTACGGTGCCTATGTGTTTTTTTTGCATCTGCCTGGAGGGTAAACGTACTGTTCCATGGTATACATTTGGTGTCTGCCCAGAAGTGGCAGTACGGTGCCTATGTGTTTTTTTGCATCTGCCTGGAGGGTAAACGTACTGTTCCATGGTATACTTGTTCAGAAGTGTCAGTACGGTGCCTGTGTTTTTTTGCGTCTGCCTGGAGGTTAAACGTACTGTTCCATGGTATACTTTTGGTGTCTGCCCAGAAGTGGCAGTACGGTGCCTATGTGTTTTTTTGCGTCTGCCTGGGGGGTAAACGTACTGTTCCATGGTATACTTTTGGTGTCTGTTCAGGAGTGGCAGTACGGTGCCTATGTGTTTTTTTGCGCCTGCCTGGAGGGTAAACGTACTGTTCCATGGTATACTTTTGATGTCTACCCAGAAGTGGCAGTACGGTGCCTATGTGTTTTTTTGCGTCTGCCTGGCAGGTAAACATACTGTTCCATGGTATACTTTTGGTGTCTGCCCAGAAGTGGCAGTACGGTGCCTATGTGTTTTTTTGCGTCTGCCTGGCCGGTAAATGTACTGTTCCATGGTATACTTTTGGTGTCTGCCCAGAAGTGGCAGTACGGTGCCTATGTGTTTTTTTGCGTCTGCCTGGAGGGTAAACGTACTGTTCCATGGTATACTTTTGGTGTCTGCCCAGAAGTGTCAGTACGGTGCCTATGTGTTTTTTTGCATCTGCCTGGAGGGTAAACGTACTGTTCCATGGTATACTTTTGGTGTCTGCCCAGAAGTGTCAGTACGGGGCCTGTGTTTTTTTGCGTCTGCCTGGAGGTTAAACGTACTGTTCCATGGTATACTTTTGGTGTCTGCCCAGAAGTGTCAGTACGGTGCCTATGTGTTTTTTTGCATATGCCTGGAGGGTAAACGTACTGTTCCATGGTATACTTTTGGTGTCTGTTCAGGAGTGGCAGTACGGTGCCTATGTGTTTTTTTGCGTCTGCCTGGAGGGTAAACGTACTGTTCCATGGTATACTTTTGGTGTCTACCCAGAAGTGGCAGTACGGTGCCTATGTGTTTTTTTGCGTCTGCCTGGAGGGTAAACGTACTGTTCCATGGTATACTTTTGTTGTCTGCCCAGAAGTGGCAATACGGTGCCTATGTGTTTTTTTGCGTCTGCCTGGAGGTTAAACGTACTGTTCCATGGTATACTTTTGGTGTCTGCCCAGAAGTGGCAGTACGGTGCCTATGTGTTTTTTTGCATCTGCCTGGAGGGTAAACGTACTGTTTCATGGTATACTTGTTCAGGAGTGGCAGTACGGTGCCTATGTGTTTTTTTGCATCTGCCTGGAGGGTAAACGTACTGTTCCATGGTATACTTTTGGTGTCTGCCCAGAAGTGGCAGTACGGTGCCTACGTGTTTTTTTGCGTCTGCCTGGGGGGTAAACGTACTGTTCCATGGTATACTTTTGGTGTCTGCCCAGAAGTGGCAGTACGGTGCCTATGTGTTTTTTTGTGTCTGCCTGGAGGGTAAACGTACTGGTCCATGGTATACTTGTTCAGGAGTGGCAGTACGGTGCCTATGTGTTTTTTTGCATCTGCCTGGAGGGTAAACGTACTGTTCCATGGTATACTTTTGGTGTCTGCCCAGAGGTGGCAGTACAATGCCTATGTGTTTTTTTGCGTCTGCCTGGGGGGTAAACGTACTGTTCCATGGTATACTTTTGGTGTCTGTTCAGGAGTGGCAGTACGGTGCCTTTGTGTTTTTTTGCGTCTGCCTGGAGGGTAAACGTACTGTTCCATGGTATACTTGTTCAGGAGTGGCAGTACGGTGCCTATGTGTTTTTTTGCATCTGCCTGGAGGGTAAACGTACTGTTCCATGGTATACTTTTGGTGTCTGCCCAGAAGTGGCAGTACGGTGCCTATGTGTTTTTTTGCGTCTGCCTGGAGGGTAAACGTACTGTTCCATGGTATACTTTTGGTGTCTGCCCAGAAGTGTCAGTACGGTGCCTATGTGTTTTTTTGCATCTGCCTGGAGGGTAAACGTACTGTTCCATGGTATACTTTTGGTGTCTGCCCAGAAGTGGCAGTACGGTGCCTATGTGTTTTTTTGCATCTGCCTGGAGGGTAAACGTACTGTTCCATGGTATACTTTTGGTGTCTGCCCAGAAGTGGCAGTACAGTGCCTATGTGTTTTTTTGCGTCTGCCTGGGGGGTAAACGTACTGTTCCATGGTATACTTTTGGTGTCTGTTCAGGAGTGGCAGTACGGTGCCTATGTGCTTTTTTGCGTCTGCCTGGAGGGTAAACTTACTGTTCCATGGTATACTTTTGGTGTCTACCCAGAAGTGGCAGTACGGTGCCTATGTGTTTTTTTACGTCTGCCTGGCGGGTAAATGTACTGTTCCATGGTATACTTTTGGTGTCTGCCCAGAAGTGGCAGTACGGTGCCTATGTGTTTTTTTGCGTCTGCCTGGAGGCTAAACGTACTGTTCCATGGTATACTTTTGGTGTCTGCCCAGAAGTGGCAGTACGGTGCCTATGTGTTTTTTTGCGTCTGCCTGGAGGGTAAACGTACTGTTCCATGGTGTACTTTTGGTGTCTGCCCAGAAGTGTCAGTACGGTGCCTATGTGTTTTTTTGCATCTGCCTGGAGGGTAAACGTACTGTTCCATGGTATACTTTTGGTGTCTGCCCAGAAGTGGCAGTACGGTGCCTATGTGTTTTTTTGCATCTGCCTGGAGGGTAAACGTACTGTTCCATGGTATACTTGTTCAGAAGTGTCAGTACAGTGCCTATGTGTTTTTTTGTGTCTGCCTGGCGGGTAAACGTACTGTTCCATGGTATACTTTTGGTGTCTGCCCAGAGGTGGCAGTACGGTGCCTATGTGTTTTTTTACGTCTGCCTGGTGGGTAAATGTACTGTTCCATGGTATACTTTTGGTGTCTGCCCAGAAGTGGCAGTACGGTGCCTATGTGTTTTTTTGCGTCTGCCTGGAGGCTAAACGTACTGTTCCATGGTATACTTTTGGTGTCTGCCCAGAAGTGGCAGTACGGTGCCTATGTGTTTTTTTGCGTCTGCCTGGAGGGTAAACGTACTGTTCCATGGTATACTTTTGGTGTCTGCCCAGAAGTGTCAGTACGGTGCCTATGTGTTTTTTTGCATCTGCCTGGAGGGTAAACGTACTGTTCCATGGTATACTTTTGGTGTCTGCCCAGAAGTGGCAGTACGGTGCCTATGTGTTTTTTTGCGTCTGCCTGGAGGGTAAACGTACTGTTCCATGGTATACTTTTGGTGTCTGCCCAGAAGTGTCAGTACGGTGCCTATGTGTTTTTTTTGCATCTGCCTGGAGGGTAAACGTACGTTCCATGGTATACATTTGGTGTCTGCCCAGAAGTGCAGTACGGTGCCTATGTGTTTTTTTGCATCTGCCTGGAGGGTAAACGTACTGTTCCATGGTATACTTGTTCAGAAGTGTCAGTACGGTGCCTGTGTTTTTTTGCGTCTGCCTGGAGGTTAAACGTACTGTTCCATGGTATACTTTTGGTGTCTGCCCAGAAGTGGCAATACGGTGCCTATGTGTTTTTTTGCGTCTGCCTGGAGGTTAAACGTACTGTTCCATGGTATACTTTTGGGGTCTGCCCAGAAGTGGCAGTACGGTGCCTATGTGTTTTTTTGCATCTGCCTGGAGGGTAAACGTACTGTTTCATGGTATACTTGTTCAGGAGTGGCAGTACGGTGCCTATGTGTTTTTTTGCATCTGCCTGGAGGGTAAACGTACTGTTCCATGGTATACTTTTGGTGTCTGCCCAGAAGTGGCAGTACGGTGCCTACGTGTTTTTTTGCGTCTGCCTGGGGGGTAAACGTACTGTTCCATGGTATACTTTTGGTGTCTGCCCAGAAGTGGCAGTACGGTGCCTATGTGTTTTTTTGTGTCTGCCTGGAGGGTAAACGTACTGGTCCATGGTATACTTGTTCAGGAGTGGCAGTACGGTGCCTATGTGTTTTTTTGCATCTGCCTGGAGGGTAAACGTACTGTTCCATGGTATACTTTTGGTGTCTGCCCAGAAGTGGCAGTACAATGCCTATGTGTTTTTTTGCGTCTGCCTGGGGGGTAAACGTACTGTTCCATGGTATACTTTTGGTGTCTGTTCAGGAGTGGCAGTACGGTGCCTTTGTGTTTTTTTGTGTCTGCCTGGAGGGTAAATGTACTGTTCCATGGTATACTTGTTCAGGAGTGGCAGTACGGTGCCTATGTGTTTTTTTGCATCTGCCTGGAGGGTAAACGTACTGTTCCATGGTATACTTTTGGTGTCTGCCCAGAAGTGGCAGTACGGTGCCTACGTGTTTTTTTGCGTCTGCCTGGGGGGTAAACGTACTGTTCCATGGTATACTTTTGGTGTCTGCCCAGAAGTGGCAGTACGGTGCCTATGTGTTTTTTTGTGTCTGCCTGGAGGGTAAACGTACTGGTCCATGGTATACTTGTTCAGGAGTGGCAGTACGGTGCCTATGTGTTTTTTTGCATCTGCCTGGAGGGTAAACGTACTGTTCCATGGTATACTTTTGGTGTCTGCCCAGAGGTGGCAGTACAATGCCTATGTGTTTTTTTGCGTCTGCCTGGGGGGTAAACGTACTGTTCCATGGTATACTTTTGGTGTCTGTTCAGGAGTGGCGGTACGGTGCCTTTGTGTTTTTTTGCGTCTGCCTGGAGGGTAAACGTACTGTTCCATGGTATACTTGTTCAGGAGTGGCAGTACGGTGCCTATGTGTTTTTTTGCATCTGCCTGGAGGGTAAACGTACTGTTCCATGGTATACTTTTGGTGTCTGCCCAGAAGTGGCAGTACAGTGCCTATGTGTTTTTTTGCGTCTGCCTGGGGGGTAAACGTACTGTTCCATGGTATACTTTTGGTGTCTGTTCAGGAGTGGCAGTACGGTGCCTATGTGCTTTTTTGCGTCTGCCTGGAGGGTAAACTTACTGTTCCATGGTATACTTTTGGTGTCTACCCAGAAGTGGCAGTACGGTGCCTATGTGTTTTTTTACGTCTGCCTGGCGGGTAAATGTACTGTTCCATGGTATACTTTTGGTGTCTGCCCAGAAGTGGCAGTACGGTGCCTATGTGTTTTTTTGCGTCTGCCTGGAGGCTAAACGTACTGTTCCATGGTATACTTTTGGTGTCTGCCCAGAAGTGGCAGTACGGTGCCTATGTGTTTTTTTGCGTCTGCCTGGAGGGTAAACGTACTGTTCCATGGTATACTTTTGGTGTCTGCCCAGAAGTGGCAGTACGGTGCCTATGTGTTTTTTTGCATCTGCCTGGAGGGTAAACGTACTGTTCCATGGTATACTTGTTCAGAAGTGTCAGTACGGTGCCTGTGTTTTTTCGCGTCTGCCTGGAGGTTAAACGTACTGTTCCATGGTATACTTTTGGTGTCTGCCCAGAAGTGGCAGTACGGTGCCTATGTGTTTTTTTGCGTCTGCCTGGAGGGTAAACGTACTGTTCCATGGTATACTTTTGGTGTCTGCCCAGAAGTGTCAGTACGGTGCCTATGTGTTTTTTTTGCATCTGCCTGGAGGGTAAACGTACTGTTCCATGGTATACATTTGGTGTCTGCCCAGAAGTGGCAGTACGGTGCCTATGTGTTTTTTTGCATCTGCCTGGAGGGTAAACGTACTGTTCCATGGTATACTTGTTCAGAAGTGTCAGTACGGTGCCTGTGTTTTTTTGCGTCTGCCTGGAGGTTAAACGTACTGTTCCATGGTATACTTTTGGTGTCTGCCCAGAAGTGGCAGTACGGTGCCTATGTGTTTTTTTGCGTCTGCCTGGGGGGTAAACGTACTGTTCCATGGTATACTTTTGGTGTCTGTTCAGGAGTGGCAGTACGGTGCCTATGTGTTTTTTTGCGCCTGCCTGGAGGGTAAACGTACTGTTCCATGGTATACTTTTGATGTCTACCCAGAAGTGGCAGTACGGTGCCTATGTGTTTTTTTGCGTCTGCCTGGCAGGTAAACATACTGTTCCATGGTATACTTTTGGTGTCTGCCCAGAAGTGGCAGTACGGTGCCTATGTGTTTTTTTGCGTCTGCCTGGCCGGTAAATGTACTGTTCCATGGTATACTTTTGGTGTCTGCCCAGAAGTGGCAGTACGGTGCCTATGTGTTTTTTTGCGTCTGCCTGGAGGGTAAACGTACTGTTCCATGGTATACTTTTGGTGTCTGCCCAGAAGTGTCAGTACGGTGCCTATGTGTTTCTTTGCATCTGCCTGGAGGGTAAACGTACTGTTCCATGGTATACTTTTGGTGTCTGCCCAGAAGTGTCAGTACGGGGCCTGTGTTTTTTTGCGTCTGCCTGGAGGTTAAACGTACTGTTCCATGGTATACTTTTGGTGTCTGCCCAGAAGTGTCAGTACGGTGCCTATGTGTTTTTTTGCATATGCCTGGAGGGTAAACGTACTGTTCCATGGTATACTTTTGGTGTCTGTTCAGGAGTGGCAGTACGGTGCCTATGTGTTTTTTTGCGTCTGCCTGGAGGGTAAACGTACTGTTCCATGGTATACTTTTGGTGTCTACCCAGAAGTGGCAGTACGGTGCCTATGTGTTTTTTTGCGTCTGCCTGGAGGGTAAACGTACTGTTCCATGGTATACTTTTGTTGTCTGCCCAGAAGTGGCAATACGGTGCCTATGTGTTTTTTTGCGTCTGCCTGGAGGTTAAACGTACTGTTCCATGGTATACTTTTGGTGTCTGCCCAGAAGTGGCAGTACGGTGCCTATGTGTTTTTTTGCATCTGCCTGGAGGGTAAACGTACTGTTTCATGGTATACTTGTTCAGGAGTGGCAGTACGGTGCCTATGTGTTTTTTTGCATCTGCCTGGAGGGTAAACGTACTGTTCCATGGTATACTTTTGGTGTCTGCCCAGAAGTGGCAGTACGGTGCCTACGTGTTTTTTTGCGTCTGCCTGGGGGGTAAACGTACTGTTCCATGGTATACTTTTGGTGTCTGCCCAGAAGTGGCAGTACGGTGCCTATGTGTTTTTTTGTGTCTGCCTGGAGGGTAAACGTACTGGTCCATGGTATACTTGTTCAGGAGTGGCAGTACGGTGCCTATGTGTTTTTTTGCATCTGCCTGGAGGGTAAACGTACTGTTCCATGGTATACTTTTGGTGTCTGCCCAGAGGTGGCAGTACAATGCCTATGTGTTTTTTTGCGTCTGCCTGGGGGGTAAACGTACTGTTCCATGGTATACTTTTGGTGTCTGTTCAGGAGTGGCAGTACGGTGCCTTTGTGTTTTTTTGCGTCTGCCTGGAGGGTAAACGTACTGTTCCATGGTATACTTGTTCAGGAGTGGCAGTACGGTGCCTATGTGTTTTTTTGCATCTGCCTGGAGGGTAAACGTACTGTTCCATGGTATACTTTTGGTGTCTGCCCAGAAGTGGCAGTACGGTGCCTATGTGTTTTTTTGCGTCTGCCTGGAGGGTAAACGTACTGTTCCATGGTATACTTTTGGTGTCTGCCCAGAAGTGTCAGTACGGTGCCTATGTGTTTTTTTGCATCTGCCTGGAGGGTAAACGTACTGTTCCATGGTATACTTTTGGTGTCTGCCCAGAAGTGGCAGTACGGTGCCTATGTGTTTTTTTGCATCTGCCTGGAGGGTAAACGTACTGTTCCATGGTATACTTTTGGTGTCTGCCCAGAAGTGGCAGTACAGTGCCTATGTGTTTTTTTGCGTCTGCCTGGGGGGTAAACGTACTGTTCCATGGTATACTTTTGGTGTCTGTTCAGGAGTGGCAGTACGGTGCCTATGTGCTTTTTTGCGTCTGCCTGGAGGGTAAACTTACTGTTCCATGGTATACTTTTGGTGTCTACCCAGAAGTGGCAGTACGGTGCCTATGTGTTTTTTTACGTCTGCCTGGCGGGTAAATGTACTGTTCCATGGTATACTTTTGGTGTCTGCCCAGAAGTGGCAGTACGGTGCCTATGTGTTTTTTTGCGTCTGCCTGGAGGCTAAACGTACTGTTCCATGGTATACTTTTGGTGTCTGCCCAGAAGTGGCAGTACGGTGCCTATGTGTTTTTTTGCGTCTGCCTGGAGGGTAAACGTACTGTTCCATGGTGTACTTTTGGTGTCTGCCCAGAAGTGTCAGTACGGTGCCTATGTGTTTTTTTGCATCTGCCTGGAGGGTAAACGTACTGTTCCATGGTATACTTTTGGTGTCTGCCCAGAAGTGGCAGTACGGTGCCTATGTGTTTTTTTGCATCTGCCTGGAGGGTAAACGTACTGTTCCATGGTATACTTGTTCAGAAGTGTCAGTACAGTGCCTATGTGTTTTTTTGTGTCTGCCTGGCGGGTAAACGTACTGTTCCATGGTATACTTTTGGTGTCTGCCCAGAGGTGGCAGTACGGTGCCTATGTGTTTTTTTACGTCTGCCTGGTGGGTAAATGTACTGTTCCATGGTATACTTTTGGTGTCTGCCCAGAAGTGGCAGTACGGTGCCTATGTGTTTTTTTGCGTCTGCCTGGAGGCTAAACGTACTGTTCCATGGTATACTTTTGGTGTCTGCCCAGAAGTGGCAGTACGGTGCCTATGTGTTTTTTTGCGTCTGCCTGGAGGGTAAACGTACTGTTCCATGGTATACTTTTGGTGTCTGCCCAGAAGTGTCAGTACGGTGCCTATGTGTTTTTTTGCATCTGCCTGGAGGGTAAACGTACTGTTCCATGGTATACTTTTGGTGTCTGCCCAGAAGTGGCAGTACGGTGCCTATGTGTTTTTTTGCGTCTGCCTGGAGGGTAAACGTACTGTTCCATGGTATACTTTTGGTGTCTGCCCAGAAGTGTCAGTACGGTGCCTATGTGTTTTTTTTGCATCTGCCTGGAGGGTAAACGTACTGTTCCATGGTATACATTTGGTGTCTGCCCAGAAGTGCAGTACGGTGCCTATGTGTTTTTTTGCATCTGCCTGGAGGGTAAACGTACTGTTCCATGGTATACTTGTTCAGAAGTGTCAGTACGGTGCCTGTGTTTTTTTGCGTCTGCCTGGAGGTTAAACGTACTGTTCCATGGTATACTTTTGGTGTCTGCCCAGAAGTGGCAATACGGTGCCTATGTGTTTTTTTGCGTCTGCCTGGAGGTTAAACGTACTGTTCCATGGTATACTTTTGGGGTCTGCCCAGAAGTGGCAGTACGGTGCCTATGTGTTTTTTTGCATCTGCCTGGAGGGTAAACGTACTGTTTCATGGTATACTTGTTCAGGAGTGGCAGTACGGTGCCTATGTGTTTTTTTGCATCTGCCTGGAGGGTAAACGTACTGTTCCATGGTATACTTTTGGTGTCTGCCCAGAAGTGGCAGTACGGTGCCTACGTGTTTTTTTGCGTCTGCCTGGGGGGTAAACGTACTGTTCCATGGTATACTTTTGGTGTCTGCCCAGAAGTGGCAGTACGGTGCCTATGTGTTTTTTTGTGTCTGCCTGGAGGGTAAACGTACTGGTCCATGGTATACTTGTTCAGGAGTGGCAGTACGGTGCCTATGTGTTTTTTTGCATCTGCCTGGAGGGTAAACGTACTGTTCCATGGTATACTTTTGGTGTCTGCCCAGAAGTGGCAGTACAATGCCTATGTGTTTTTTTGCGTCTGCCTGGGGGGTAAACGTACTGTTCCATGGTATACTTTTGGTGTCTGTTCAGGAGTGGCAGTACGGTGCCTTTGTGTTTTTTTGTGTCTGCCTGGAGGGTAAATGTACTGTTCCATGGTATACTTGTTCAGGAGTGGCAGTACGGTGCCTATGTGTTTTTTTGCATCTGCCTGGAGGGTAAACGTACTGTTCCATGGTATACTTTTGGTGTCTGCCCAGAAGTGGCAGTACGGTGCCTACGTGTTTTTTTGCGTCTGCCTGGGGGGTAAACGTACTGTTCCATGGTATACTTTTGGTGTCTGCCCAGAAGTGGCAGTACGGTGCCTATGTGTTTTTTTGTGTCTGCCTGGAGGGTAAACGTACTGGTCCATGGTATACTTGTTCAGGAGTGGCAGTACGGTGCCTATGTGTTTTTTTGCATCTGCCTGGAGGGTAAACGTACTGTTCCATGGTATACTTTTGGTGTCTGCCCAGAGGTGGCAGTACAATGCCTATGTGTTTTTTTGCGTCTGCCTGGGGGGTAAACGTACTGTTCCATGGTATACTTTTGGTGTCTGTTCAGGAGTGGCAGTACGGTGCCTTTGTGTTTTTTTGCGTCTGCCTGGAGGGTAAACGTACTGTTCCATGGTATACTTGTTCAGGAGTGGCAGTACGGTGCCTATGTGTTTTTTTGCATCTGCCTGGAGGGTAAACGTACTGTTCCATGGTATACTTTTGGTGTCTGCCCAGAAGTGGCAGTACAGTGCCTATGTGTTTTTTTGCGTCTGCCTGGGGGGTAAACGTACTGTTCCATGGTATACTTTTGGTGTCTGTTCAGGAGTGGCAGTACGGTGCCTATGTGCTTTTTTGCGTCTGCCTGGAGGGTAAACTTACTGTTCCATGGTATACTTTTGGTGTCTACCCAGAAGTGGCAGTACGGTGCCTATGTGTTTTTTTACGTCTGCCTGGCGGGTAAATGTACTGTTCCATGGTATACTTTTGGTGTCTGCCCAGAAGTGGCAGTACGGTGCCTATGTGTTTTTTTGCGTCTGCCTGGAGGCTAAACGTACTGTTCCATGGTATACTTTTGGTGTCTGCCCAGAAGTGGCAGTACGGTGCCTATGTGTTTTTTTGCGTCTGCCTGGAGGGTAAACGTACTGTTCCATGGTATACTTTTGGTGTCTGCCCAGAAGTGTCAGTACGGTGCCTATGTGTTTTTTTGCATCTGCCTGGAGGGTAAACGTACTGTTCCATGGTATACTTTTGGTGTCTGCCCAGAAGTGGCAGTACGGTGCCTATGTGTTTTTTTGTATCTGCCTGGAGGGTAAACGTACTGTTCCATGGTATACTTGTTCAGAAGTGTCAGTACAGTGCCTATGTGTTTTTTTGCGTCTGCCTGGCGGGTAAACGTACTGTTCCATGGTATACTTTTGGTGTCTGCCCAGAGGTGGCAGTACGGTGCCTATGTGTTTTTTTACGTCTGCCTGGCGGGTAAATGTACTGTTCCATGGTATACTTTTGGTGTCTGCCCAGAAGTGGCAGTACGGTGCCTATGTGTTTTTCTGCGTCTGCCTGGAGGCTAAACGTACTGTTCCATGGTATACTTTTGGTGTCTGCCCAGAAGTGGCAGTACAATGCCTATGTGTTTTTTTGCGTCTGCCTGGGGGGTAAACGTACTGTTCCATGGTATACTTTTGGTGTCTGTTCAGGAGTGGCAGTACGGTGCCTTTGTGTTTTTTTGTGTCTGCCTGGAGGGTAAATGTACTGTTCCATGGTATACTTGTTCAGGAGTGGCAGTACGGTGCCTATGTGTTTTTTTGCATCTGCCTGGAGGGTAAACGTACTGTTCCATGGTATACTTTTGGTGTCTGCCCAGAAGTGGCAGTACGGTGCCTACGTGTTTTTTTGCGTCTGCCTGGGGGGTAAACGTACTGTTCCATGGTATACTTTTGGTGTCTGCCCAGAAGTGGCAGTACGGTGCCTATGTGTTTTTTTGTGTCTGCCTGGAGGGTAAACGTACTGGTCCATGGTATACTTGTTCAGGAGTGGCAGTACGGTGCCTATGTGTTTTTTTGCATCTGCCTGGAGGGTAAACGTACTGTTCCATGGTATACTTTTGGTGTCTGCCCAGAGGTGGCAGTACAATGCCTATGTGTTTTTTTGCGTCTGCCTGGGGGGTAAACGTACTGTTCCATGGTATACTTTTGGTGTCTGTTCAGGAGTGGCAGTACGGTGCCTTTGTGTTTTTTTGCGTCTGCCTGGAGGGTAAACGTACTGTTCCATGGTATACTTGTTCAGGAGTGGCAGTACGGTGCCTATGTGTTTTTTTGCATCTGCCTGGAGGGTAAACGTACTGTTCCATGGTATACTTTTGGTGTCTGCCCAGAAGTGGCAGTACGGTGCCTATGTGTTTTTTTGTGTCTGCCTGGAGGGTAAATGTACTGTTCCATGGTATACTTGTTCAGGAGTGGCAGTACGGTGCCTATGTGTTTTTTTGCATCTGCCTGGAGGGTAAACGTACTGTTCCATGGTATACTTTTGGTGTCTGCCCAGAAGTGGCAGTACAGTGCCTATGTGTTTTTTTGCGTCTGCCTGGGGGGTAAACGTACTGTTCCATGGTATACTTTTGGTGTCTGTTCAGGAGTGGCAGTACGGTGCCTATGTGCTTTTTTGCGTCTGCCTGGAGGGTAAACTTACTGTTCCATGGTATACTTTTGGTGTCTACCCAGAAGTGGCAGTACGGTGCCTATGTGTTTTTTTACGTCTGCCTGGCGGGTAAATGTACTGTTCCATGGTATACTTTTGGTGTCTGCCCAGAAGTGGCAGTACGGTGCCTATGTGTTTTTTTGCGTCTGCCTGGAGGCTAAACGTACTGTTCCATGGTATACTTTTGGTGTCTGCCCAGAAGTGGCAGTACGGTGCCTATGTGTTTTTTTGCGTCTGCCTGGAGGGTAAACGTACTGTTCCATGGTATACTTTTGGTGTCTGCCCAGAAGTGTCAGTACGGTGCCTATGTGTTTTTTTGCATCTGCCTGGAGGGTAAACGTACTGTTCCATGGTATACTTTTGGTGTCTGCCCAGAAGTGGCAGTACGGTGCCTATGTGTTTTTTTGCATCTGCCTGGAGGGTAAACGTACTGTTCCATGGTATACTTGTTCAGAAGTGTCAGTACAGTGCCTATGTGTTTTTTTGCGTCTGCCTGGCGGGTAAACGTACTGTTCCATGGTATACTTTTGGTGTCTGCCCAGAGGTGGCAGTACGGTGCCTATGTGTTTTTTTACGTCTGCCTGGCGGGTAAATGTACTGTTCCATGGTATACTTTTGGTGTCTGCCCAGAAGTGGCAGTACGGTGCCTATGTGTTTTTTTGCGTCTGCCTGGAGGCTAAACGTACTGTTCCATGGTATACTTTTGGTGTCTGCCCAGAAGTGGCAGTACGGTGCCTATGTGTTTTTTTGCGTCTGCCTGGAGGGTAAACGTACTGTTCCATGGTATACTTTTGGTGTCTGCCCAGAAGTGTCAGTACGGTGCCTATGTGTTTTTTTGCATCTGCCTGGAGGGTAAACGTACTGTTCCATGGTATACTTTTGGTGTCTGCCCAGAAGTGGCAGTACGGTGCCTATGTGTTTTTTTGCGTCTGCCTGGAGGGTAAACGTACTGTTCCATGGTATACTTTTGGTGTCTGCCCAGAAGTGTCAGTACGGTGCCTATGTGTTTTTTTTGCATCTGCCTGGAGGGTAAACGTACTGTTCCATGGTATACATTTGGTGTCTGCCCAGAAGTGCAGTACGGTGCCTATGTGTTTTTTTGCATCTGCCTGGAGGGTAAACGTACTGTTCCATGGTATACTTGTTCAGAAGTGTCAGTACGGTGCCTGTGTTTTTTTGCGTCTGCCTGGAGGTTAAACGTACTGTTCCATGGTATACTTTTGGTGTCTGCCCAGAAGTGGCAATACGGTGCCTATGTGTTTTTTTGCGTCTGCCTGGAGGTTAAACGTACTGTTCCATGGTATACTTTTGGGGTCTGCCCAGAAGTGGCAGTACGGTGCCTATGTGTTTTTTTGCATCTGCCTGGAGGGTAAACGTACTGTTTCATGGTATACTTGTTCAGGAGTGGCAGTACGGTGCCTATGTGTTTTTTTGCATCTGCCTGGAGGGTAAACGTACTGTTCCATGGTATACTTTTGGTGTCTGCCCAGAAGTGGCAGTACGGTGCCTACGTGTTTTTTTGCGTCTGCCTGGGGGGTAAACGTACTGTTCCATGGTATACTTTTGGTGTCTGCCCAGAAGTGGCAGTACGGTGCCTATGTGTTTTTTTGTGTCTGCCTGGAGGGTAAACGTACTGGTCCATGGTATACTTGTTCAGGAGTGGCAGTACGGTGCCTATGTGTTTTTTTGCATCTGCCTGGAGGGTAAACGTACTGTTCCATGGTATACTTTTGGTGTCTGCCCAGAAGTGGCAGTACAATGCCTATGTGTTTTTTTGCGTCTGCCTGGGGGGTAAACGTACTGTTCCATGGTATACTTTTTGTGTCTGTTCAGGAGTGGCAGTACGGTGCCTTTGTGTTTTTTTGCGTATGCCTGGAGGGTAAACGTACTGTTCCATGGTATACTTGTTCAGGAGTGGCAGTACGGTGCCTATGTGTTTTTTTGCATCTGCCTGGAGGGTAAACGTACTGTTCCATGGTATACTTTTGGTGTCTGCCCACAAGTGGCAGTACGGTACCTATGTGTTTTTTTGCGTCTGCCTGGGGGGTAAACGTACTGTTCCATGGTATACTTTTGGTGTCTGCCCAGAAGTGGCAGTACGGTGCCTATGTGTTTTTTTGTGTCTGCCTGGAGGGTAAATGTACTGTTCCATGGTATACTTCTTCAGGAGTGGCAGTACGGTGCCTATGTGTTTTTTTGCATCTGCCTGGAGGGTAAACGTACTGTTCCATGGTATACTTTTGGTGTCTGCCCAGAAGTGGCAGTACAGTGCCTATGTGTTTTTTTGCGTCTGCCTGGGGGGTAAACGTACTGCTCCATGGTATACTTTTGGTGTCTGTTCAGGAGTGGCAGTACGGTGCCTATGTGTTTTTTTGCGTCTGCCTGGAGGGTAAACTTACTGTTCCATGGTATACTTTTGGTGTCTACCCAGAAGTGGCTGTACAGTGCCTATGTGTTTTTTTGCGTCTGCCTGGCGGGTAAACGTACTGTTCCATGGTATACTTTTGGTGTCTGCCCAGAGGTGGCAGTACGGTGCCTATGTGTTTTTTTGCGTCTGCCTGGAGGTTAAACGTACTGTTCCATGGTATACTTTTGGTGTCTGCCCAGAAGTGGCAATACGGTGCCTATGTGTTTTTTTGCGTCTGCCTGGAGGTTAAACGTACTGTTCCATGGTATACTTTTGGTGTCTGCCCAGAAGTGGCAGTACGGTGCCTATGTGTTTTTTTGCATCTGCCTGGAGGGTAAACGTACTGTTTCATGGTATACTTGTTCAGGAGTGGCAGTACGGTGCCTATGTGTTTTTTTGCATCTGCCTGGAGGGTAAACGTACTGTTCCATGGTATACGTTTGGTGTCTGCCCAGAAGTGGCAGTACGGTGCCTACGTGTTTTTTTGCGTCTGCCTGGGGGGTAAACGTACTGTTCCATGGTATACTTTTGGTGTCTGCCCAGAAGTGGCAGTACGGTGCCTATGTGTTTTTTTGTGTCTGCCTGGAGGGTAAACGTACTGGTCCATGGTATACTTGTTCAGGAGTGGCAGTACGGTGCCTATGTGTTTTTTTGCATCTGCCTGGAGGGTAAACGTACTGTTCCATGGTATACTTTTGGTGTCTGCCCAGAAGTGGCAGTACAATGCCTATGTGTTTTTTTGCGTCTGCCTGGGGGGTAAACGTACTGTTCCATGGTATACTTTTGGTGTCTGTTCAGGAGTGGCAGTACGGTGCCTTTGTGTTTTTTTGCGTATGCCTGGAGGGTAAACGTACTGTTCCATGGTATACTTGTTCAGGAGTGGCAGTACGGTGCCTATGTGTTTTTTTGCATCTGCCTGGAGGGTAAACGTACTGTTCCATGGTATACTTTTGGTGTCTGCCCACAAGTGGCAGTACGGTACCTATGTGTTTTTTTGCGTCTGCCTGGGGGGTAAACGTACTGTTCCATGGTATACTTTTGGTGTCTGCCCAGAAGTGGCAGTACGGTGCCTATGTGTTTTTTTGTGTCTGCCTGGAGGGTAAATGTACTGTTCCATGGTATACTTGTTCAGGAGTGGCAGTACGGTGCCTATGTGTTTTTTTGCATCTGCCTGGAGGGTAAACGTACTGTTCCATGGTATACTTTTGGTGTCTGCCCAGAAGTGGCAGTACAGTGCCTATGTGTTTTTTTGCGTCTGCCTGGGGGGTAAACGTACTTTTCCATGGTATACTTTTGGTGTCTGTTCAGGAGTGGCAGTACGGTGCCTATGTGTTTTTTTGCGTCTGCCTGGCGGGTAAACGTACTGTTCCATGGTATACTTTTGGTGTCTGCCCAGAGGTGGCAGTACGGTGCCTATGTGTTTTTTTACGTCTGCCTGGCGGGTAAATGTACTGTTCCATGGTATACTTTTGGTGTCTGCCCAGAAGTGGCAGTACGGTGCCTATGTGTTTTTTTGCGTCTGCCTGGAGGCTAAACGTACTGTTCCATGGTATACTTTTAGTGTCTTCCCAGAAGTGGCAGTACGGTGCCTATGTGTTTTTTTGCGTCTGCCTGGAGGGTAAACGTACTGTTCCATGGTATACTTTTGGTGTCTGCCCAGAAGTGTCAGTACGGTGCCTATGTGTTTTTTTGCATCTGCCTGGAGGGTAAACGTACTGTTCCATGGTATACTTTTGGTGTCTGCCCAGAAGTGGCAGTACGGTGCCTATGTGTTTTTTTGTGTCTGCCTGGCGGGTAAACGTACTGTTCCATGGTATACTTTTGGTGTCTGCCCAGAAGTGGCAGTACGGTGCCTATGTGTTTTTTTGCGTCTGCCTGGGGGGTAAACGTACTGTTCCATGGTATACTTTTGGTGTCTGTTCAGGAGTGGCAGTATGGTGCCTATGTGTTTTTTTGCGTCTGCCTGGAGGGTAAACGTACTGTTCCATGGTATACTTGTTCAGGAGAGGCAGTACGGTGCCTATGTGTTTTTTTGAATCTGCCTGGAGGGTAAACGTACTGTTCCATGGTATACTTTTGGTGTCTGCCCAGAAGTGGCAGTACGGTGCCTATGTGTTTTTTTGCGTCTGCCTGGGGGGTAAACGTACTGTTCCATGGTATACTTTTGGTGTCTACCCAGAAGTGGCAGTACGGTGCCTATGTGTTTTTTTGCGTCTGCCTGGCAGGTAAACGTACTGTTCCATGGTATACTTTTGGTGTCTGCCCAGAAGTGGCAGTACGGTGCCTATGTGTTTTTTTGCGTCTGCCTGGCGCGTAAATGTACTGTTCCATGGTATACTTTTGGTGTCTGCCCAGAAGTGGCAGTACGGTGCCTATGTGATTTTTTGTGTCTGCCTGGAGGGTAAACGTACTGTTCCATGGTATACTTTTGGTGTCTGCCCAGAAGTAGCAGTACGGTGCCTATGTGTTTTTTTGTGTCTGCCTGGAGGGTAAACGTACTGTTCCATAGTATACTTTTGGTGTCTGCCCAGAAGTGGCAGTACGGTGCCTATGTGTTTTTTTGCATCTGCCTAGAGGGTAAACGTACTGTTCCATGGTATACTTGTTCAGGAGTGGCAGTACGGTATGTTGCCTATGTGTTTTTTTGCATCTGCCTGGAGGGTAAACGTACTGTTCCATGGTATACTTTTGGTGTCTGCCCAGAAGTGGCAGTACGGTGCCTATGTGTTTTTTGCGTCTGCCTGGGGGGTAAACGTACTGTTCCATGGTATACTTTTGGTGTCTGCCCAGAAGTGGCAGTACGGTGCTTATGTGTTTTTTTGTGTCTGCCTGGAGGGTAAAGGTACTGTTCCATGGTATACTTGTTCAGGAGTGGCAGTACGGTGCCTATGTGTTTTTTTGCATCTGCCTGGAGGGTAAACGTACTGTTCCATGGTATACTTTTGGTGTCTGCCCAGAAGTGGCAGTACAATGCCTATGTGTTTTTTTGCGTCTGCCTGGGGGGTAAACGTACTGTTCCATGGTATACTTTTGGTGTCTGCCCAGAAGTGGCAGTACGGTGCCTATGTGTTTTTTTGCGTCTGCCTGGGGGGTAAACGTACTGTTCCATGGTATACTTTTGGTGTCTGTTCAGGAGTGGCAGTACGGTGCCTATGTGTTTTTTTGCATCTGCCTGGAGGGTAAACGTACTGTTCCATGGTATACTTTTGGTGTCTACCCAGAAGTGGCAGTACGGTGCCTATGTGTTTTTTTGCGTCTGCCTGGCAGGTAAACATACTGTTCCATGGTATACTTTTGGTGTCTGCCTAGAAGTGGCAGTACGGTGCCTATGTGTTTTTTTGCGTCTGCCTAGCAGGTAAATGTACTGTTCCATGGTATACTTTTGGTGTCTGCCTAGAAGTGGCAGTACGGTGCCTATGTGTTTTTTTGCGTCTGCCTGGCGGGTAAACGTACTATTCCATGGTATACTTTTGGTGTCTGCCCAGAAGTGGCAGTACGGTGCCTATGTGTTTTTTTGCATCTGCCTGGAGGGTAAACGTACTGTTTCATGGTATACTTGTTCAGGAGTGGCAGTACGGTGCCTATGTGTTTTTTTGCATCTGCCTGGAGGGTAAACGTACTGTTCCATGGTATACTTTTGGTGTCTGTTCAGGAGTGGCAGTACGGTGCTTATGTGTTTTTTTGCCTCTGCCTGGAGGGTAAACGTACTGTTCCATGGTATACTTTTGGTGTCTACCCAGAAGTGGCAGTACGGTGCCTATGTGTTTTTTTGCGTCTGCCTGGCAGGTAAACATACTGTTCCATGGTATACTTTTGGTGTCTGCCCAGAAGTGGCAGTACGGTGCCTATGTGTTTTTTTGCGTCTGCCTGGAGGGTAAACGTACTGTTCCATGGTATACTTTTGTTGTCTGCCCAGAAGTGGCAATACGGTGCCTATGTGTTTTTTTGCGTCTGCCTGGAGGTTAAACGTACTGTTCCATGGTATACTTTTGGTGTCTGCCCAGAAGTGGCAGTACGGTGCCTATGTGTTTTTTTGCATCTGCCTGGAGGGTAAACATACTGTTTCATGGTATACTTGTTCAGGAGTGGCAGTACGGTGCCTATGTGTTTTTTTGCATCTGCCTGGAGGGTAAACATACTGTTCCATGGTATACTTTTGGTGTCTGCCCAGAAGTGGCAGTACGGTGCCTACGTGTTTTTTTGCGTCTGCCTGGGGGGTAAACGTACTGTTCCATGGTATACTTTTGGTGTCTGCCCAGAAGTGGCAGTACGGTGCCTATGTGTTTTTTTGTGTCTGCCTGGAGGGTAAACGTAGAAGTGGCAGTACGGTGCCTATGTGTTTTTTTGCGTCTGCCTGGCAGGTAAACATACTGTTCCATGGTATACTTTTGGTGTCTGCCTAGAAGTGGCAGTACGGTGCCTATGTGTTTTTTTGCGTCTGCCTAGCAGGTAAATGTACTGTTCCATGGTATACTTTTGGTGTCTGCCTAGAAGTGGCAGTACGGTGCCTATGTGTTTTTTTGCGTCTGCCTGGCGGGTAAACGTACTATTCCATGGTATACTTTTGGTGTCTGCCCAGAAGTGGCAGTACGGTGCCTATGTGTTTTTTTGCATCTGCCTGGAGGGTAAACGTACTGTTTCAAGGTATACTTGTTCAGGAGTGGCAGTACGGTGCCTATGTGTTTTTTTGCATCTGCCTGGAGGGTAAACGTACTGTTCCATGGTATACTTTTGGTGTCTGTTCAGGAGTGGCAGTACGGTGCCTATGTGTTTTTTTGCGTCTGCCTGGAGGGTAAACGTACTGTTCCATGGTATACTTTTGGTGTCTACCCAGAAGTGGCAGTACGGTGCCTATGTGTTTTTTTGCGTCTGCCTGGCAGGTAAACATACTGTTCCATGGTATACTTTTGGTGTCTGCCCAGAAGTGGCAGTACGGTGCCTATGTGTTTTTTTGCGTCTGCCTGGAGGGTAAACGTACTGTTCCATGGTATACTTTTGTTGTCTGCCCAGAAGTGGCAATACGGTGCCTATGTGTTTTTTTGCGTCTGCCTGGAGGTTAAACGTACTGTTCCATGGTATACTTTTGGTGTCTGCCCAGAAGTGGCAGTACGGTGCCTATGTGTTTTTTTGCATCTGCCTGGAGGGTAAACGTACTGTTTCATGGTATACTTGTTCAGGAGTGGCAGTACGGTGCCTATGTGTTTTTTTGCATCTGCCTGGAGGGTAAACGTACTGTTCCATGGTATACTTTTGGTGTCTGCCCAGAAGTGGCAGTACGGTGCCTACGTGTTTTTTTGCGTCTGCCTGGGGGGTAAACGTACTGTTCCATGGTATACTTTTGGTGTCTGCCCAGAAGTGGCAGTACGGTGCCTATGTGTTTTTTTGTGTCTGCCTGGAGGGTAAACGTACTGGTCCATGGTATACTTGTTCAGGAGTGGCAGTACGGTGCCTATGTGTTTTTTTGCATCTGCCTGGAGGGTAAACGTACTGTTCCATGGTATACTTTTGGTGTCTGCCCAGAAGTGGCAGTACAATGCCTATGTGTTTTTGTTGCGTCTGCCTGGGGGGTAAACGTACTGTTCCATGGTATACTTTTGGTGTCTGTTCAGGAGTGGCAGTACGGTGCCTTTGTGTTTTTTTGCATCTGCCTGGAGGGTAAACGTACTGTTCCATGGTATACTTGTTCAGGAGTGGCAGTACGGTGCCTATGTGTTTTTTTGCATCTGCCTGGAGGGTAAACGTACTGTTCCATGGTATACTTTTGGTGTCTGCCCACAAGTGGCAGTACGGTACCTATGTGTTTTTTTGCGTCTGCCTGGGGGGTAAACGTACTGTTCCATGGTATACTTTTGGTGTCTGCCCAGAAGTGGCAGTACGGTGCCTATGTGTTTTTTTGTGTCTGCCTGGAGGGTAAATGTACTGTTCCATGGTATACTTGTTCAGGAGTGGCAGTACGGTGCCTATGTGTTTTTTTGCATCTGCCTGGAGGGTAAACGTACTGTTCCATGGTATACTTTTGGTGTCTGCCCAGAAGTGGCAGTACAGTGCCTATGTGTTTTTTTGCGTCTGCCTGGGGGGTAAACGTACTGTTCCATGGTATACTTTTGGTGTCTGTTCAGGAGTGGCAGTACGGTGCCTATGTGTTTTTTTGCGTCTGCCTGGAGGGTAAACTTACTGTTCCATGGTATACTTTTGGTGTCTACCCAGAAGTGGCTGTACAGTGCCTATGTGTTTTTTTGCGTCTGCCTGGCGGGTAAACGTACTGTTCCATGGTATACTTTTGGTGTCTGTTCAGGAGTGGCAGTACGGTGCCTATGTGTTTTTTTGCATCTGCCTGGAGGGTAAACTTACTGTTCCATGGTATACTTTTGGTGTCTGCCCAGAGGTGGCAGTACGGTGCCTATGTGTTTTTTTACGTCTGCCTGGCGGGTAAATGTACTGTTCCATGGTATACTTTTGGTGTCTGCCCAGAAGTGGCAGTCCGGTGCCTATGTGTTTTTTTGCGTCTGCCTGGAGGCTAAACGTACTGTTCCATGGTATACTTTTGGTGTCTGCCCAGAAGTGGCAGTACGGTGCCTATGTGTTTTTTTGCGTCTCCCTGGAGGGTAAACGTACTGTTCCATGGTATACTTTTGGTGTCTGCCCAGAAGTGTCAGTACGGTGCCTATGTGTTTTTTTGCATCTGCCTGGAGGGTAAACGTACTGTTCCATGGTATACTTTTGGTGTCTGCCCAGAAGTGGCAGTACGGTGCCTATGTGTTTTTTTGCATCTGCCTGGAGGGTAAACGTACTGTTCCATGGTATACTTGTTCAGAAGTGTCAGTACGGTGCCTGTGTTTTTTCGCGTCTGCCTGGAGGTTAAACGTACTGTTCCATGGTATACTTTTGGTGTCTGCCCAGAAGTGGCAGTACGGTGCCTATGTGTTTTTTTGCGTCTGCCTGGAGGGTAAACGTACTGTTCCATGGTATACTTTTGGTGTCTGCCCAGAAGTGTCAGTACGGTGCCTATGTGTTTTTTTTGCATCTGCCTGGAGGGTAAACGTACTGTTCCATGGTATACATTTGGTGTCTGCCCAGAAGTGGCAGTACGGTGCCTATGTGTTTTTTTGCATCTGCCTGGAGGGTAAACGTACTGTTCCATGGTATACTTGTTCAGAAGTGTCAGTACGATGCCTGGGTTGTTTTTGCGTCTGCCTGGAGGTTAAACGTACTGTTCCATGGTATACTTTTGGTGTCTGCCCAGAAGTGGCAGTACGGTGCCTATGTGTTTTTTTGCGTCTGCCTGGGGGGTAAACGTACTGTTCCATGGTATACTTTTGGTGTCTGTTCAGGAGTGGCAGTACGGTGCCTATGTGTTTTTTTGCGCCTGCCTGGAGGGTAAACGTACTGTTCCATGGTATACTTTTGGTGTCTACCCAGAAGTGGCAGTACGGTGCCTATGTGTTTTTTTGCGTCTGCCTGGCAGGTAAACATACTGTTCCATGGTATACTTTTGGTGTCTGCCCAGAAGTGGCAGTACGGTGCCTATGTGTTTTTTTGCGTCTGCCTGGCCGGTAAATGTACTGTTCCATGGTATACTTTTGGTGTCTGCCCAGAAGTGGCAGTACGGTGCCTATGTGTTTTTTTGCGTCTGCCTGGAGGGTAAACGTACTGTTCCATGGTATACTTTTGGTGTCTGCCCAGAAGTGTCAGTACGGTGCCTATGTGTTTTTTTGCATCTGCCTGGAGGGTAAACGTACTGTTCCATGGTATACTTTTGGTGTCTGCCCAGAAGTGTCAGTACGGGGCCTGTGTTTTTTTGTGTCTGCCTGGAGGTTAAATGTACTGTTCCATGGTATACTTTTGGTGTCTGCCCAGAAGTGTCAGTACGGTGCCTATGTGTTTTTTTGCATATGCCTGGAGGGTAAACGTACTGTTCCATGGTATACTTTTGGTGTCTGTTCAGGAGTGGCAGTACGGTGCCTATGTGTTTTTTTGCGTCTGCCTGGAGGGTAAACGTACTGTTCCATGGTATACTTTTGGTGTCTACCCAGAAGTGGCAGTACGGTGCCTATGTGTTTTTTTGCGTCTGCCTGGCAGGTAAACATACTGTTCCATGGTATACTTTTGGTGTCTGCCCAGAAGTGGCAGTACGGTGCCTATGTGTTTTTTTGCGTCTGCCTGGAGGGTAAACGTACTGTTCCATGGTATACTTTTGTTGTCTGCCCAGAAGTGGCAATACGGTGCCTATGTGTTTTTTTGCGTCTGCCTGGAGGTTAAACGTACTGTTCCATGGTATACTTTTGGTGTCTGCCCAGAAGTGGCAGTACGGTGCCTATGTGTTTTTTTGCATCTGCCTGGAGGGTAAACGTACTGTTTCATGGTATACTTGTTCAGGAGTGGCAGTACGGTGCCTATGTGTTTTTTTGCATCTGCCTGGAGGGTAAACGTACTGTTCCATGGTATACTTTTGGTGTCTGCCCAGAAGTGGCAGTACGGTGCCTACGTGTTTTTTTGCGTCTGCCTGGGGGGTAAACGTACTGTTCCATGGTATACTTTTGGTGTCTGCCCAGAAGTGGCAGTACGGTGCCTATGTGTTTTTTTGTGTCTGCCTGGAGGGTAAACGTACTGGTCCATGGTATACTTGTTCAGGAGTGGCAGTACGGTGCCTATGTGTTTTTTTGCATCTGCCTGGAGGGTAAACGTACTGTTCCATGGTATACTTTTGGTGTCTGCCCAGAAGTGGCAGTACAATGCCTATGTGTTTTTTTGCGTCTGCCTGGGGGGTAAACGTATTGTTCCATTGTATACTTTTGGTGTCTGTTCAGGAGTGGCAGTACGGTGCCTTTGTGTTTTTTTGCGTCTGCCTGGAGGGTAAACGTACTGTTCCATGGTATACTTGTTCAGGAGTGGCAGTACGGTGCCTATGTGTTTTTTTGCATCTGCCTGGAGGGTAAACGTACTGTTCCATGGTATACTTTTGGTGTCTGCCCACAAGTGGCAGTACGGTACCTATGTGTTTTTTTGCGTCTGCCTGGGGGGTAAACGTACTGTTCCATGGTATACTTTTGGTGTCTGCCCAGAAGTGGCAGTACGGTGCCTATGTGTTTTTTTGTGTCTGCCTGGAGGGTAAATGTACTGTTCCATGGTATACTTGTTCAGGAGTGGCAGTACGGTGCCTATGTGTTTTTTTGCATCTGCCTGGAGGGTAAACGTACTGTTCCATGGTATACTTTTGGTGTCTGCCCAGAAGTGGCAGTACAGTGCCTATGTGTTTTTTTGCGTCTGCCTGGGGGGTAAACGTACTGTTCCATGGTATACTTTTGGTGTCTGTTCAGGAGTGGCAGTACGGTGCCTATGTGTTTTTTTGCGTCTGCCTGGAGGGTAAACTTACTGTTCCATGGTATACTTTTGGTGTCTACCCAGCAGTGGCTGTACGGTGCCTATGTGTTTTTTTGCGTCTGCCTGGCGGGTAAACGTACTGTTCCATGGTATACTTTTGGTGTCTGCCCAGAGGTGGCAGTACGGTGCCTATGTGTTTTTTTACGTCTGCCTGGCGGGTAAATGTACTGTTCCATGGTATACTTTTGGTGTCTGCCCAGAAGTGGCAGTACGGTGCCTATGTGTTTTTTTGCGTCTGCCTGGAGGCTAAACGTACTGTTCCATGGTATACTTTTGGTGTCTGCCCAGAAGTGTCAGTACGGGGCCTGTGTTTTTTTGCGTCTGCCTGGAGGTTAAATGTACTGTTCCATGGTATACTTTTGGTGTCTGCCCAGAAGTGTCAGTACGGTGCCTATGTGTTTTTTTGCATATGCCTGGAGGGTAAACGTACTGTTCCATGGTATACTTTTGGTGTCTGTTCAGGAGTGGCAGTACGGTGCCTATGTGTTTTTTTGCGTCTGCCTGGAGGGTAAACGTACTGTTCCATGGTATACTTTTGGTGTCTACCCAGAAGTGGCAGTACGGTGCCTATGTGTTTTTTTGCGTCTGCCTGGCAGGTAAACATACTGTTCCATGGTATACTTTTGGTGTCTGCCCAGAAGTGGCAGTACGGTGCCTATGTGTTTTTTTGCGTCTGCCTGGAGGGTAAACGTACTGTTCCATGGTATACTTTTGTTGTCTGCCCAGAAGTGGCAATACGGTGCCTATGTGTTTTTTTGCGTCTGCCTGGAGGTTAAACGTACTGTTCCATGGAATACTTTTGGTGTCTGCCCAGAAGTGGCAGTACGGTGCCTATGTGTTTTTTTGCATCTGCCTGGAGGGTAAACGTACTGTTTCATGGTATACTTGTTCAGGAGTGGCAGTACGGTGCCTATGTGTTTTTTTGCATCTGCCTGGAGGGTAAACGTACTGTTCCATGGTATACTTTTGGTGTCTGCCCAGAAGTGGCAGTACGGTGCCTACGTGTTTTTTTGCGTCTGCCTGGGGGGTAAACGTACTGTTCCATGGTATACTTTTGGTGTCTGCCCAGAAGTGGCAGTACGGTGCCTATGTGTTTTTTTGTGTCTGCCTGGAGGGTAAACGTACTGGTCCATGGTATACTTGTTCAGGAGTGGCAGTACGGTGCCTATGTGTTTTTTTGCATCTGCCTGGAGGGTAAACGTACTGTTCCATGGTATACTTTTGGTGTCTGCCCAGAAGTGGCAGTACAATGCCTATGTGTTTTTTTGCGTCTGCCTGGGGGGTAAACGTACTGTTCCATGGTATACTTTTGGTGTCTGTTCAGGAGTGGCAGTACGGTGCCTTTGTGTTTTTTTGCGTCTGCCTGGAGGGTAAACGTACTGTTCCATGGTATACTTGTTCAGGAGTGGCAGTACGGTGCCTATGTGTTTTTTTGCATCTGCCTGGAGGGTAAACGTACTGTTCCATGGTATACTTTTGGTGTCTGCCCACAAGTGGCAGTACGGTACCTATGTGTTTTTTTGCGTCAGCCTGGGGGGTAAACGTACTGTTCCATGGTATACTTTTGGTGTCTGCCCAGAAGTGGCAGTACGGTGCCTATGTGTTTTTTTGTGTCTGCCTGGAGGGTAAATGTACTGTTCCATGGTATACTTGTTCAGGAGTGGCAGTACGGTGCCTATGTGTTTTTTTGCATCTGCCTGGAGGGTAAACGTACTGTTCCATGGTATACTTTTGGTGTCTGCCCAGAAGTGGCAGTACAGTGCCTATGTGTTTTTTTGCGTCTGCCTGGGGGGTAAACGTACTGTTCCATGGTATACTTTTGGTGTCTGTTCAGGAGTGGCAGTACGGTGCCTATGTGTTTTTTTGCGTCTGCCTGGAGGGTAAACTTACTATTCCATGGTATACTTTTGGTGTCTACCCAGCAGTGGCTGTACGGTGCCTATGTGTTTTTTTGCGTCTGCCTGGCGGGTAAACGTACTGTTCCATGGTATACTTTTGGTGTCTGCCCAGAGGTGGCAGTACGGTGCCTATGTGTTTTTTTACGTCTGCCTGGCGGGTAAATGTACTGTTCCATGGTATACTTTTGGTGTCTGCCCAGAAGTGGCAGTACGGTGCCTATGTGTTTTTTTGCGTCTGCCTGGAGGCTAAACGTACTGTTCCATGGTATACTTTTGGTGTCTGCCCAGAAGTGGCAGTACGGTGCCTATGTGTTTTTTTGCGTCTGCCTGGAGGGTAAACGTACTGTTCCATGGTATACTTTTGGTGTCTGCCCAGAAGTGTCAGTACGGTGCCTATGTGTTTTTTTGCATCTGCCTGGAGTGTAAATGTACTGTTCCATGGTATACTTTTGGTGTCTGCCCAGAAGTGGCAGTACGGTGCCTATGTGTTTTTTTGCATCTGCCTGGAGGGTAAACGTACTGTTCCATGGTATACTTGTTCAGAAGTGTCAGTACAGTGCCTATGTGTTTTTTTGCGTCTGCCTGGCGGGTAAACGTACTGTTCCATGGTATACTTTTGGTGTCTGCCCAGAGGTGGCAGTACGGTGCCTATGTGTTTTTTTACGTCTGCCTGGCGGGTAAATGTACTGTTCCATGGTATACTTTTGGTGTCTGCCCAGAAGTGGCAGTACGGTGCCTATGTGTTTTTTTGCGTCTGCCTGGAGGCTAAACGTACTGTTCCATGGTATACTTTTGGTGTCTGCCCAGAAGTGGCAGTACGGTGCCTATGTGTTTTTTTGCGTCTGCCTGGAGGGTAAACGTACTGTTCCATGGTATACTTTTGGTGTCTGCCCAGAAGTGTCAGTACGGTGCCTATGTGTTTTTTTGCATCTGCCTGGGGGGTAAACGTACTGTTCCATGGTATACTTTTGGTGTCTGCCCAGAAGTGGCAGTACGGTGCCTATGTGTTTTTTTGCGACTGCCTGGAGGGTAAACGTACTGGTCCATGGTATACTTGTTCAGGAGTGGCAGTACGGTGCCTATGTGTTTTTTTGCATCTGCCTGGAGGGTAAACGTACTGTTCCATGGTATACTTTTGGTGTCTGCCCAGAAGTGGCAGTACAATGCCTATGTGTTTTTTTGCGTCTGCCTGGGGGGTAAACGTACTGTTCCATGGTATACTTTTGGTGTCTATTCAGGAGTGGCAGTACGGTGCCTTTGTGTTTTTTTGCGTATGCCTGGAGGGTAAACGTACTGTTCCATGGTATACTTGTTCAGGAGTGGCAGTACGGTGCCTATGTGTTTTTTTGCATCTGCCTGGAGGGTAAACGTACTGTTCCATGGTATACTTTTGGTGTCTGCCCACAAGTGGCAGTACGGTACCTATGTGTTTTTTGCGTCTGCCTGGGGGGTAAACGTACTGTTCCATGGTATACTTTTGGTGTCTGCCCAGAAGTGGCAGTACGGTGCCTATGTGTTTTTTGTGTCTGCCTGGAGGGTAAATGTACTGTTCCATGGTATACTTGTTCAGGAGTGGCAGTACGGTGCCTATGTGTTTTTTTGCATCTGCCTGGAGGGTAAACGTACTGTTCCATGGTATACTTTTGGTGTCTGCCCAGAAGTGGCAGTACAGTGCCTATGTGTTTTTTTGCGTCTGCCTGGGGGGTAAACGTACTGTTCCATGGTATACTTTTGGTGTCTGTTCAGGAGTGGCAGTACGGTGCCTATGTGTTTTTTTGCGTCTGCCTGGAGGGTAAACTTACTGTTCCATGGTATACTTTTGGTGTCTACCCAGAAGTGGCTGTACAGTGCCTATGTGTTTTTTTGCGTCTGCCTGGCGGGTAAACGTACTGTTCCATGGTATACTTTTCGTGTCTGCCCAGAGGTGGCAGTACGGTGCCTATGTGTTTTTTTGCGTCTGCCTGGAGGTTAAACGTACTGTTCCATGGTATACTTTTGGTGTCTGCCCAGAAGTGGCAATACGGTGCCTATGTGTTTTTTTGCGTCTGCCTGGAGGTTAAACGTACTGTTCCATGGTATACTTTTGGTGTCTGCCCAGAAGTGGCAGTACGGTGCCTATGTGTTTTTTTGCATCTGCCTGGAGGGTAAACGTACTGTTTCATGGTATACTTGTTCAGGAGTGGCAGTACGGTGCCTATGTGTTTTTTTGCATCTGCCTGGAGGGTAAACGTACTGTTCCATGGTATACTTTTGGTGTCTGCCCAGAAGTGGCAGTACGGTGCCTACGTGTTTTTTTGCGTCTGCCTGGGGGGTAAACGTACTGTTCCATGGTATACTTTTGGTGTCTGCCCAGAAGTGGCAGTACGGTGCCTATGTGTTTTTTTGTGTCTGCCTGGAGAGTAAACGTACTGGTCCATGGTATACTTGTTCAGGAGTGGCAGTACGGTGCCTATGTGTTTTTTTGCATCTGCCTGGAGGGTAAACGTACTGTTCCATGGTATACTTTTGGTGTCTGCCCAGAAGTGGCAGTACAATGCCTATGTGTTTTTTTGCGTCTGCCTGGGGGGTAAACGTACTGTTCCATGGTATACTTTTGGTGTCTGTTCAGGAGTGGCAGTACGGTGCCTTTGTGTTTTTTGCGTATGCCTGGAGGGTAAACGTACTGTTCCATGGTATACTTGTTCAGGAGTGGCAGTACGGTGCCTATGTGTTTTTTTGCATCTGCCTGGAGGGTAAACGTACTGTTCCATGGTATACTTTTGGTGTCTGCCCACAAGTGGCAGTACGGTACCTATGTGTTTTTTTGCGTCTGCCTGGGGGGTAAACGTACTGTTCCATGGTATACTTTTGGTGTCTGCCCAGAAGTGGCAGTACGGTGCCTATGTGTTTTTTTGTGTCTGCCTGGAGGGTAAATGTACTGTTCCATGGTATACTTGTTCAGGAGTGGCAGTACGGTGCCTATGTGTTTTTTTGCATCTGCCTGGAGGGTAAACGTACTGTTCCATGGTATACTTTTGGTGTCTGCCCAGAAGTGGCAGTACAGTGCCTATGTGTTTTTTTGCGTCTGCCTGGGGGGTAAACGTACTGTTCCATGGTATACTTTTGGTGTCTGTTCAGGAGTGGCAGTACGGTGCCTATGTGTTTTTTTGCATCTGCCTGGAGGGTAAACGTACTGTTCCATGGTATACTTGTTCAGAAGTGTCAGTACGGTGCCTGTGTTTTTTCGCGTCTGCCTGGAGGTTAAACGTACTGTTCCATGGTATACTTTTGGTGTCTGCCCAGAAGTGGCAGTACGGTGCCTATGTGTTTTTTTGCGTCTGCCTGGAGGGTAAACGTACTGTTCCATGGTATACTTTTGGTGTCTGCCCAGAAGTGTCAGTACGGTGCCTATGTGTTTTTTTTGCATCTGCCTGGAGGGTAAACGTACTGTTCCATGGTATACATTTGGTGTCTGCCCAGAAGTGGCAGTACGGTCCCTATGTGTTTTTTTGCATCTGCCTGGAGGGTAAACGTACTGTTCCATGGTATACTTGTTCAGAAGTGTCAGTACGGTGCCTGTGTTTTTTTGCGTCTGCCTGGAGGTTAAACGTACTGTTCCATGGTATACTTTTGGTGTCTGCCCAGAAGTGGCAGTACGGTGCCTATGTGTTTTTTTGCGTCTGCCTGGGGGGTAAACGTACTGTTCCATGGTATACTTTTGGTGTCTGTTCAGGAGTGGCAGTACGGTGCCTATGTGTTTTTTTGCGCCTGCCTGGAGGGTAAACGTACTGTTCCATGGTATACTTTTGGTGTCTACCCAGAAGTGGCAGTACGGTGCCTATGTGTTTTTTTGCGTCTGCCTGGCAGGTAAACATACTGTTCCATGGTATACTTTTGGTGTCTGCCCAGAAGTGGCAGTACGGTGCCTATGTGTTTTTTTGCGTCTGCCTGGCCGGTAAATGTACTGTTCCATGGTATACTTTTGGTGTCTGCCCAGAAGTGGCAGTACGGTGCCTATGTGTTTTTTTGCGTCTGCCTGGAGGGTAAACGTACTGTTCCATGGTATACTTTTGGTGTCTGCCCAGAAGTGTCAGTACGGTGCCTATGTGTTTTTTTGCATCTGCCTGGAGGGTAAACGTACTGTTCCATGGTATACTTTTGGTGTCTGCCCAGAAGTGTCAGTACGGGGCCTGTGTTTTTTTGCGTCTGCCTGGAGGTTAAATGTACTGTTCCATGGTATACTTTTGGTGTCTGCCCAGAAGTGTCAGTACGGTGCCTATGTGTTTTTTTGCATATGCCTGGAGGGTAAACGTACTGTTCCATGGTATACTTTTGGTGTCTGTTCAGGAGTGGCAGTACGGTGCCTATGTGTTTTTTTGCGTCTGCCTGGAGGGTAAGCGTACTGTTCCATGGTATACTTTTGGTGTCTACCCAGAAGTGGCAGTATGGTGCCTATGTGTTTTTTTGCGTCTGCCTGGCAGGTAAACATACTGTTCCATGGTATACTTTTGGTGTCTGCCCAGAAGTGGCAGTATGGTGCCTATGTGTTTTTTTGCGTCTGCCTGGAGGGTAAACGTACTGTTCCATGGTATACTTTTGTTGTCTGCCCAGAAGTGGCAATACGGTGCCTATGTGTTTTTTTGCGTCTGCCTGGAGGTTAAACGTACTGTTCCATGGTATACTTTTGGTGTCTGCCCAGAAGTGGCAGTACGGTGCCTATGTGTTTTTTTGCATCTGCCTGGAGGGTAAACGTACTGTTTCATGGTATACTTGTTCAGGAGTGGCAGTACGGTGCCTATGTGTTTTTTTGCATCTGCCTGGAGGGTAAACGTACTGTTCCATGGTATACTTTTGGTGTCTACCCAGAAGTGGCAGTACGGTGCCTACGTGTTTTTTTGCGTCTGCCTGGGGGGTAAACGTACTGTTCCATGGTATACTTTTGGTGTCTGCCCAGAAGTGGCAGTACGGTGCCTATGTGTTTTTTTGTGTCTGCCTGGAGGGTAAACGTACTGGTCCATGGTATACTTGTTCAGGAGTGGCAGTACGGTGCCTATGTGTTTTTTTGCATCTGCCTGGAGGGTAAACGTACTGTTCCATGGTATACTTTTGGTGTCTGCCCAGAAGTGGCAGTACAATGCCTATGTGTTTTTTTGCGTCTGCCTGGGGGGTAAACGTACTGTTCCATGGTATACTTTTGGTGTCTGTTCAGGAGTGGCAGTACGGTGCCTTTGTGTTTTTTTGCGTCTGCCTGGAGGGTAAACGTACTGTTCCATGGTATACTTGTTCAGGAGTGGCAGTACGGTGCCTATGTGTTTTTTTGCATCTGCCTGGAGGGTAAACGTACTGTTCCATGGTATACTTTTGGTGTCTGCCCACAAGTGGCAGTACGGTACCTATGTGTTTTTTTGCGTCTGCCTGGGGGGTAAACATACTGTTCCATGGTATACTTTTGGTGTCTGCCCAGAAGTGGCAGTACGGTGCCTATGTGTTTTTTTGTGTCTGCCTGGAGGGTAAATGTACTGTTCCATGGTATACTTGTTCAGGAGTGGCAGTACGGTGCCTATGTGTTTTTTTGCATCTGCCTGGAGGGTAAACGTACTGTTCCATGGTATACTTTTGGTGTCTGCCCAGAAGTGGCAGTACAGTGCCTATGTGTTTTTTTGCGTCTGCCTGGGGGGTAAACGTACTGTTCCATGGTATACTTTAGGTGTCTGTTCAGGAGTGGCAGTACGGTGCCTATGTGTTTTTTTGCGTCTGCCTGGAGGGTAAACGTACTGTTCCATGGTATACTTTTGGTGTCTACCCAGAAGTGGCTGTACGGTGCCTATGTGTTTTTTTGCGTCTGCCTGGCGGGTAAACGTACTGTTCCATGGTATACTTTTGGTGTCTACCCAGAGGTGGCAGTACGGTGCCTATGTGTTTTTTTACGTCTGCCTGGCGGGTAAATGTACTGTTCCATGGTATACTTTTGGTGTCTGCCCAGAAGTGGCAGTACGGTGCCTATGTGTTTTTTTGCGTCTGCCTGGAGGCTAAACGTACTGTTCCATGGTATACTTTTGGTGTCTGCCCAGAAGTGGCAGTACGGTGCCTATGTGTTTTTTTGCGTCTGCCTGGAGGGTAAACGTACTGTTCCATGGTATACTTTTGGTGTCTGCCCAGAAGTGTCAGTACGGTGCCTATGTGTTTTTTTGCATCTGCCTGGAGTGTAAACGTACTGTTCCATGGTATACTTTTGGTGTCTGCCCAGAAGTGGCAGTACGGTGCCTATGTGTTTTTTTGCATCTGCCTGGAGGGTAAACGTACTGTTCCATGGTATACTTGTTCAGAAGTGTCAGTACAGTGCCTATGTGTTTTTTTGCGTCTGCCTGGCGGGTAAACGTACTGTTCCATGGTATACTTTTGGTGTCTGCCCAGAGGTGGCAGTACGGTGCCTATGTGTTTTTTTACGTCTGCCTGGCGGGTAAATGTACTGTTCCATGGTATACTTTTGGTGTCTGCCCAGAAGTGGCAGTATGGTGCCTATGTGTTTTTTTGCGTCTGCCTGGAGGCTAAACGTACTGTTCCATGGTATACTTTTGGTGTCTGCCCAGAAGTGGCAGTACGGTGCCTATGTGTTTTTTTGCGTCTGCCTGGAGGGTAAACGTACTGTTCCATGGTATACTTTTGGTGTCTGCCCAGAAGTGTCAGTACGGTGCCTATGTGTTTTTTTGCATCTGCCTGGAGTGTAAACGTACTGTTCCATGGTATACTTTTGGTGTCTGCCCAGAAGTGGCAGTACGGTGCCTATGTGTTTTTTTGCATCTGCCTGGAGGGTAAACGTACTGTTCCATGGTATACTTGTTCAGAAGTGTCAGTACAGTGCCTATGTGTTTTTTTGCGTCTGCCTGGCGGGTAAACGTACTGTTCCATGGTATACTTTTGGTGTCTGCCCAGAGGTGGCAGTACGGTGCCTATGTGTTTTTTTACGTCTGCCTGGCGGGTAAATGTACTGTTCCATGGTATACTTTTGGTGTCTGCCCAGAAGTGGCAGTACGGTGCCTATGTGTTTTTTTGCGTCTGCCTGGAGGCTAAACGTACTGTTCCATGGTATACTTTTGGTGTCTGCCCAGAAGTGGCAGTACGGTGCCTATGTGTTTTTTTGCGTCTGCCTGGAGGGTAAACGTACTGTTCCATGGTATACTTTTGGTGTCTGCCCAGAAGTGTCAGTACGGTGCCTATGTGTTTTTTTGCATCTGCCTGGAGGGTAAACGTACTGTTCCATGGTATACTTTTGGTGTCTGCCCAGAAGTGGCAGTACGGTGCCTATGTGTTTTTTTGCGTCTGCCTGGAGGGTAAACGTACTGTTCCATGGTATACTTTTGGTGTCTGCCCAGAAGTGTCAGTACGGTGCCTATGTGTTTTTTTTGCATCTGCCTGGAGGGTAAACGTACTGTTCCATGGTATACATTTGGTGTCTGCCCAGAAGTGCAGTACGGTGCCTATGTGTTTTTTTGCATCTGCCTGGAGGGTAAACGTACTGTTCCATGGTATACTTGTTCAGAAGTGTCAGTACGGTGCCTGTGTTTTTTTGCGTCTGCCTGGAGGTTAAACGTACTGTTCCATGGTATACTTTTGGTGTCTGCCCAGAAGTGGCAATACGGTGCCTATGTGTTTTTTTGCGTCTGCCTGGAGGTTAAACGTACTGTTCCATGGTATACTTTTGGTGTCTGCCCAGAAGTGGCAGTACGGTGCCTATGTGTTTTTTTGCATCTGCCTGGAGGGTAAACGTACTGTTTCATGGTATACTTGTTCAGGAGTGGCAGTACGGTGCCTATGTGTTTTTTTGCATCTGCCTGGAGGGTAAACGTACTGTTCCATGGTATACTTTTGGTGTCTGCCCAGAAGTGGCAGTACGGTGCCTACGTGTTTTTTTGCGTCTGCCTGGGGGGTAAACGTACTGTTCCATGGTATACTTTTGGTGTCTGCCCAGAAGTGGCAGTACGGTGCCTATGTGTTTTTTTGTGTCTGCCTGGAGGGTAAACGTACTGGTCCATGGTATACTTGTTCAGGAGTGGGAGTACGGTGCCTATGTGTTTTTTTGCATCTGCCTGGAGGGTAAACGTACTGTTCCATGGTATACTTTTGGTGTCTGCCCAGAAGTGGCAGTACAATGCCTATGTGTTTTTTTGCGTCTGCCTGAGGGGTAAACGTACTGTTCCATGGTATACTTTTGGTGTCTATTCAGGAGTGGCAGTACGGTGCCTTTGTGTTTTTTTGCGTATGCCTGGAGGGTAAACGTACTGTTCCATGGTATACTTGTTCAGGAGTGGCAGTACGGTGCCTATGTGTTTTTTTGCATCTGCCTGGAGGGTAAACGTACTGTTCCATGGTATACTTTTGGTGTCTGCCCACAAGTGGCAGTACGGTACCTATGTGTTTTTTTGCGTCTGCCTGGGGGGTAAACGTACTGTTCCATGGTATACTTTTGGTGTCTGCCCAGAAGTGGCAGTACGGTGCCTATGTGTTTTTTTGTGTCTGCCTGGAGGGTAAATGTACTGTTCCATGGTATACTTGTTCAGGAGTGGCAGTACGGTGCCTATGTGTTTTTTTGCATCTGCCTGGAGGGTAAACGTACTGTTCCATGGTATACTTTTGGTGTCTGCCCAGAAGTGGCAGTACAGTGCCTATGTGTTTTTTTGCGTCTGCCTGGGGGGTAAACGTACTGTTCCATGGTATACTTTTGGTGTCTGTTCAGGAGTGGCAGTACGGTGCCTATGTGTTTTTTTGCGTCTGCCTGGAGGGTAAACTTACTGTTCCATGGTATACTTTTGGTGTCTACCCAGAAGTGGCTGTACAGTGCCTATGTGTTTTTTTGCGTCTGCCTGGCGGGTAAACGTACTGTTTCATGGTATACTTTTGGTGTCTGCCCAGAGGTGGCAGTACGGTGCCTATGTGTTTTTTTGCGTCTGCCTGGAGGTTAAACGTACTGTTCCATGGTATACTTTTGGTGTCTGCCCAGAAGTGGCAATACGGTGCCTATGTGTTTTTTGCGTCTGCCTGGAGGTTAAACGTACTGTTCCATGGTATACTTTTGGTGTCTGCCCAGAAGTGGCAGTACGGTGCCTATGTGTTTTTTTGCATCTGCCTGGAGGGTAAACGTACTGTTTCATGGTATACTTGTTCAGGAGTGGCAGTACGGTGCCTATGTGTTTTTTTGCATCTGCCTGGAGGGTAAACGTACTGTTCCATGGTATACTTTTGGTGTCTGCCCAGAAGTGGCAGTACGGTGCCTATGTGTTTTTTTGCATCTGCCTGGAGGGTAAACGTACTGTTCCATGGTATACTTTTGGTGTCTGCCCAGAAGTGGCAGTACGGTGCCTACGTGTTTTTTTGCGTCTGCCTGGGGGGTAAACGTACTGTTCCATGGTATACTTTTGGTGTCTGCCCAGAAGTGGCAGTACGGTGCCTATGTGTTTTTTTGTGTCTGCCTGGAGGGTAAACGTACTGGTCCATGGTATACTTGTTCAGGAGTGGCAGTACGGTGCCTATGTGTTTTTTTGCATCTGCCTGGAGGGTAAACGTACTGTTCCATGGTATACTTTTGGTGTCTGCCCAGAAGTGGCAGTACAATGCCTATGTGTTTTTTTGCGTCTGCCTGGGGGGTAAACGTACTGTTCCATGGTATACTTTTGGTGTCTGTTCAGGAGTGGCAGTACGGTGCCTTTGTGTTTTTTTGCGTATGCCTGGAGGGTAAACGTACTGTTCCATGGTATACTTGTTCAGGAGTGGCAGTACGGTGCCTATGTGTTTTTTTGCATCTGCCTGGAGGGTAAACGTACTGTTCCATGGTATACTTTTGGTGTCTGCCCACAAGTGGCAGTACGGTACCTATGTGTTTTTTTGCGTCTGCCTGGGGGGTAAACGTACTGTTCCATGGTATACTTTTGGTGTCTGTTCAGGAGTGGCAGTACGGTGCCTATGTGTTTTTTTGCGTCTGCCTGGAGGGTAAACTTACTGTTCCATGGTATACTTTTGGTGTCTGCCCAGAGGTGGCAGTACGGTGCCTATGTGTTTTTTTACGTCTGCCTGGCGGGTAAATGTACTGTTCCATGGTATACTTTTGGTGTCTGCCCAGAAGTGGCAGTACGGTGCCTATGTGTTTTTTTGCGTCTGCCTGGAGGCTAAACGTACTGTTCCATGGTATACTTTTGGTGTCTGCCCAGAAGTGGCAGTACGGTGCCTATGTGTTTTTTTGCGTCTCCCTGGAGGGTAAACGTACTGTTCCATGGTATACTTTTGGTGTCTGCCCAGAAGTGTCAGTACGGTGCCTATGCGTTTTTTTGCATCTGCCTGGAGGGTAAACGTACTGTTCCATGGTATACTTTTGGTGTCTGCCCAGAAGTGGCAGTACGGTGCCTATGTGTTTTTTTGCATCTGCCTGGAGGGTAAACGTACTGTTCCATGGTATACTTGTTCAGAAGTGTCAGTACGGTGCCTGTGTTTTTTCGCGTCTGCCTGGAGGTTAAACGTACTGTTCCATGGTATACTTTTGGTGTCTGCCCAGAAGTGGCAGTACGGTGCCTATGTGTTTTTTTGCGTCTGCCTGGAGGGTAAACGTACTGTTCCATGGTATACTTTTGGTGTCTGCCCAGAAGTGTCAGTACGGTGCCTATGTGTTTTTTTTGCATCTGCCTGGAGGGTAAACGTACTGTTCCATGGTATACATTTGGTGTCTGCCCAGAAGTGGCAGTACGGTGCCTATGTGTTTTTTTGCATCTGCCTGGAGGGTAAACGTACTGTTCCATGGTATACTTGTTCAGAAGTGTCAGTACGGTGCCTGTGTTTTTTTGCGTCTGCCTGGAGGTTAAACGTACTGTTCCATGGTATACTTTTGGTGTCTGCCCACAAGTGGCAGTACGGTGCCTATGTGTTTTTTTGCATCTGCCTGGAGTGTAAACGTACTGTTCCATGGTATACTTTTGGTGTCTGCCCAGAAGTGGCAGTACGGTGCCTATGTGTTTTTTTGCATCTGCCTGGAGGGTAAACGTACTGTTCCATGGTATACTTGTTCAGAAGTGTCAGTACAGTGCCTATGTGTTTTTTTGCGTCTGCCTGGCGGGTAAACGTACTGTTCCATGGTATACTTTTGGTGTCTGCCCAGAGGTGGCAGTACGGTGCCTATGTGTTTTTTTACGTCTGCCTGGCGGGTAAATGTACTGTTCCATGGTATACTTTTGGTGTCTGCCCAGAAGTGGCAGTACGGTGCCTATGTGTTTTTTTGCGTCTGCCTGGAGGCTAAACGTACTGTTCCATGGTATACTTTTGGTGTCTGCCCAGAAGTGGCAGTACGGTGCCTATGTGTTTTTTTGCGTCTGCCTGGAGGGTAAACGTACTGTTCCATGGTATACTTTTGGTGTCTGCCCAGAAGTGTCAGTACGGTGCCTATGTGTTTTTTTGCATCTGCCTGGAGGGTAAACGTACTGTTCCATGGTATACTTTTGGTGTCTGCCCAGAAGTGGCAGTACGGTGCCTATGTGTTTTTTTGCGTCTGCCTGGAGGGTAAACGTACTGTTCCATGGTATACTTTTGGTGTCTGCCCAGAAGTGTCAGTACGGTGCCTATGTGTTTTTTTTGCATCTGCCTGGAGGGTAAACGTACTGTTCCATGGTATACATTTGGTGTCTGCCCAGAAGTGCAGTACGGTGCCTATGTGTTTTTTTGCATCTGCCTGGAGGGTAAACGTACTGTTCCATGGTATACTTGTTCAGAAGTGTCAGTACGGTGCCTGTGTTTTTTTGCGTCTGCCTGGAGGTTAAACGTACTGTTCCATGGTATACTTTTGGTGTCTGCCCAGAAGTGGCAATACGGTGCCTATGTGTTTTTTTGCGTCTGCCTGGAGGTTAAACGTACTGTTCCATGGTATACTTTTGGTGTCTGCCCAGAAGTGGCAGTACGGTGCCTATGTGTTTTTTTGCATCTGCCTGGAGGGTAAACGTACTGTTTCATGGTATACTTGTTCAGGAGTGGCAGTACGGTGCCTATGTGTTTTTTTGCATCTGCCTGGAGGGTAAACGTACTGTTCCATGGTATACTTTTGGTGTCTGCCCAGAAGTGGCAGTACGGTGCCTACGTGTTTTTTTGCGTCTGCCTGGGGGGTAAACGTACTGTTCCATGGTATACTTTTGGTGTCTGCCCAGAAGTGGCAGTACGGTGCCTATGTGTTTTTTTGTGTCTGCCTGGAGGGTAAACGTACTGGTCCATGGTATACTTGTTCAGGAGTGGGAGTACGGTGCCTATGTGTTTTTTTGCATCTGCCTGGAGGGTAAACGTACTGTTCCATGGTATACTTTTGGTGTCTGCCCAGAAGTGGCAGTACAATGCCTATGTGTTTTTTTGCGTCTGCCTGGGGGGTAAACGTACTGTTCCATGGTATACTTTTGGTGTCTATTCAGGAGTGGCAGTACGGTGCCTTTGTGTTTTTTTGCGTATGCCTGGAGGGTAAACGTACTGTTCCATGGTATACTTGTTCAGGAGTGGCAGTACGGTGCCTATGTGTTTTTTTGCATCTGCCTGGAGGGTAAACGTACTGTTCCATGGTATACTTTTGGTGTCTGCCCACAAGTGGCAGTACGGTACCTATGTGTTTTTTTGCGTCTGCCTGGGGGGTAAACGTACTGTTCCATGGTATACTTTTGGTGTCTGCCCAGAAGTGGCAGTACGGTGCCTATGTGTTTTTTTGTGTCTGCCTGGAGGGTAAATGTACTGTTCCATGGTATACTTGTTCAGGAGTGGCAGTACGGTGCCTATGTGTTTTTTTGCATCTGCCTGGAGGGTAAACGTACTGTTCCATGGTATACTTTTGGTGTCTGCCCAGAAGTGGCAGTACAGTGCCTATGTGTTTTTTTGCGTCTGCCTGGGGGGTAAACGTACTGTTCCATGGTATACTTTTGGTGTCTGTTCAGGAGTGGCAGTACGGTGCCTATGTGTTTTTTTGCGTCTGCCTGGAGGGTAAACTTAATGTTCCATGGTATACTTTTGGTGTCTACCCAGAAGTGGCTGTACAGTGCCTATGTGTTTTTTTGCGTCTGCCTGGCGGGTAAACGTACTGTTCCATGGTATACTTTTGGTGTCTGCCCAGAGGTGGCAGTACGGTGCCTATGTGTTTTTTTGCGTCTGCCTGGAGGTTAAACGTACTGTTCCATGGTATACTTTTGGTGTCTGCCCAGAAGTGGCAATACGGTGCCTATGTGTTTTTTGCGTCTGCCTGGAGGTTAAACGTACTGTTCCATGGTATACTTTTGGTGTCTGCCCAGAAGTGGCAGTACGGTGCCTATGTGTTTTTTTGCATCTGCCTGGAGGGTAAACGTACTGTTTCATGGTATACTTGTTCAGGAGTGGCAGTACGGTGCCTATGTGTTTTTTTGCATCTGCCTGGAGGGTAAACGTACTGTTCCATGGTATACTTTTGGTGTCTGCCCAGAAGTGGCAGTACGGTGCCTACGTGTTTTTTTGCGTCTGCCTGGGGGGTAAACGTACTGTTCCATGGTATACTTTTGGTGTCTGCCCAGAAGTGGCAGTACGGTGCCTATGTGTTTTTTTGTGTCTGCCTGGAGGGTAAACGTACTGGTCCATGGTATACTTGTTCAGGAGTGGCAGTACGGTGCCTATGTGTTTTTTTGCATCTGCCTGGAGGGTAAACGTACTGTTCCATGGTATACTTTTGGTGTCTGCCCAGAAGTGGCAGTACAATGCCTATGTGTTTTTTTGCGTCTGCCTGGGGGGTAAACGTACTGTTCCATGGTATACTTTTGGTGTCTGTTCAGGAGTGGCAGTACGGTGCCTTTGTGTTTTTTTGCGTATGCCTGGAGGGTAAACGTACTGTTCCATGGTATACTTGTTCAGGAGTGGCAGTACGGTGCCTATGTGTTTTTTTGCATCTGCCTGGAGGGTAAACGTACTGTTCCATGGTATACTTTTGGTGTCTGCCCACAAGTGGCAGTACGGTACCTATGTGTTTTTTTGCGTCTGCCTGGGGGGTAAACGTACTGTTCCATGGTATACTTTTGGTGTCTGTTCAGGAGTGGCAGTACGGTGCCTATGTGTTTTTTTGCGTCTGCCTGGAGGGTAAACTTACTGTTCCATGGTATACTTTTGGTGTCTGCCCAGAGGTGGCAGTACGGTGCCTATGTGTTTTTTTACGTCTGCCTGGCGGGTAAATGTACTGTTCCATGGTATACTTTTGGTGTCTGCCCAGAAGTGGCAGTACGGTGCCTATGTGTTTTTTTGCGTCTGCCTGGAGGCTAAACGTACTGTTCCATGGTATACTTTTGGTGTCTGCCCAGAAGTGGCAGTACGGTGCCTATGTGTTTTTTTGCGTCTCCCTGGAGGGTAAACGTACTGTTCCATGGTATACTTTTGGTGTCTGCCCAGAAGTGTCAGTACGGTGCCTATGTGTTTTTTTGCATCTGCCTGGAGGGTAAACGTACTGTTCCATGGTATACTTTTGGTGTCTGCCCAGAAGTGGCAGTACGGTGCCTATGTGTTTTTTTGCATCTGCCTGGAGGGTAAACGTACTGTTCCATGGTATACTTGTTCAGAAGTGTCAGTACGGTGCCTGTGTTTTTTCGCGTCTGCCTGGAGGTTAAACGTACTGTTCCATGGTATACTTTTGGTGTCTGCCCAGAAGTGGCAGTACGGTGCCTATGTGTTTTTTTGCGTCTGCCTGGAGGGTAAACGTACTGTTCCATGGTATACTTTTGGTGTCTGCCCAGAAGTGTCAGTACGGTGCCTATGTGTTTTTTTTGCATCTGCCTGGAGGGTAAACGTACTGTTCCATGGTATACATTTGGTGTCTGCCCAGAAGTGGCAGTACGGTGCCTATGTGTTTTTTTGCATCTGCCTGGAGGGTAAACGTACTGTTCCATGGTATACTTGTTCAGAAGTGTCAGTACGGTGCCTGTGTTTTTTTGCGTCTGCCTGGAGGTTAAACGTACTGTTCCATGGTATACTTTTGGTGTCTGCCCAGAAGTGGCAGTACGGTGCCTATGTGTTTTTTTGCGTCTGCCTGGGGGGTAAACGTACTGTTCCATGGTATACTTTTGGTGTCTGTTCAGGAGTGGCAGTACGGTGCCTATGTGTTTTTTTGCGCCTGCCTGGAGGGTAAACGTACTGTTCCATGGTATACTTTTGGTGTCTACCCAGAAGTGGCAGTACGGTGCCTATGTGTTTTTTTGCGTCTGCCTGGCAGGTAAACATACTGTTCCATGGTATACTTTTGGTGTCTGCCCAGAAGTGGCAGTACGGTGCCTATGTGTTTTTTTGCGTCTGCCTGGCCGGTAAATGTACTGTTCCATGGTATACTTTTGGTGTCTGCCCAGAAGTGGCAGTACGGTGCCTATGTGTTTTTTTGCGTCTGCCTGGAGGGTAAACGTACTGTTCCATGGTATACTTTTGGTGTCTGCCCAGAAGTGTCAGTACGGTGCCTATGTGTTTTTTTGCATCTGCCTGGAGGGTAAACGTACTGTTCCATGGTATACTTTTGGTGTCTGCCCAGAAGTGTCAGTACGGGGCCTGTGTTTTTTTGCGTCTGCCTGGAGGTTAAATGTACTGTTCCATGGTATACTTTTGGTGTCTGCCCAGAAGTGTCAGTACGGTGCCTATGTGTTTTTTTGCATATGCCTGGAGGGTAAACGTACTGTTCCATGGTATACTTTTGGTGTCTGTTCAGGAGTGGCAGTACGGTGCCTATGTGTTTTTTTGCGTCTGCCTGGAGGGTAAACGTACTGTTCCATGGTATACTTTTGGTGTCTACCCAGAAGTGGCAGTACGGTGCCTATGTGTTTTTTTGCGTCTGCCTGGCAGGTAAACATACTGTTCCATGGTATACTTTTGGTGTCTGCCCAGAAGTGGCAGTACGGTGCCTATGTGTTTTTTTGCGTCTGCCTGGAGGGTAAACGTACTGTTCCATGGTATACTTTTGTTGTCTGCCCAGAAGTGGCAATACGGTGCCTATGTGTTTTTTTGCGTCTGCCTGGAGGTTAAACGTACTGTTCCATGGTATACTTTTGGTGTCTGCCCAGAAGTGGCAGTACGGTGCCTATGTGTTTTTTTGCATCTGCCTGGAGGGTAAACGTACTGTTTCATGGTATACTTGTTCAGGAGTGGCAGTACGGTGCCTATGTGTTTTTTTGCATCTGCCTGGAGGGTAAACGTACTGTTCCATGGTATACTTTTGGTGTCTGCCCAGAAGTGGCAGTACGGTGCCTACGTGTTTTTTTGCGTCTGCCTGGGGGGTAAACGTACTGTTCCATGGTATACTTTTGGTGTCTGCCCAGAAGTGGCAGTACGGTGCCTATGTGTTTTTTTGTGTCTGCCTGGAGGGTAAACGTACTGGTCCATGGTATACTTGTTCAGGAGTGGCAGTACGGTGCCTATGTGTTTTTTTGCATCTGCCTGGAGGGTAAACGTACTGTTCCATGGTATACTTTTGGTGTCTGCCCAGAAGTGGCAGTACAATGCCTATGTGTTTTTTTGCGTCTGCCTGGGGGGTAAACGTATTGTTCCATGGTATACTTTTGGTGTCTGTTCAGGAGTGGCAGTACGGTGCCTTTGTGTTTTTTTGCGTCTGCCTGGAGGGTAAACGTACTGTTCCATGGTATACTTGTTCAGGAGTGGCAGTACGGTGCCTATGTGTTTTTTTGCATCTGCCTGGAGGGTAAACGTACTGTTCCATGGTATACTTTTGGTGTCTGCCCACAAGTGGCAGTACGGTACCTATGTGTTTTTTTGCGTCTGCCTGGGGGGTAAACGTACTGTTCCATGGTATACTTTTGGTGTCTGCCCAGAAGTGGCAGTACGGTGCCTATGTGTTTTTTTGTGTCTGCCTGGAGGGTAAATATACTGTTCCATGGTATACTTGTTCAGGAGTGGCAGTACGGTGCCTATGTGTTTTTTTGCATCTGCCTGGAGGGTAAACGTACTGTTCCATGGTATACTTTTGGTGTCTGCCCAGAAGTGGCAGTACAGTGCCTATGTGTTTTTTTGCGTCTGCCTGGGGGGTAAACGTACTGTTCCATGGTATACTTTTGGTGTCTGTTCAGGAGTGGCAGTACGGTGCCTATGTGTTTTTTTGCGTCTGCCTGGAGGGTAAACTTACTGTTCCATGGTATACTTTTGGTGTCTACCCAGCAGTGGCTGTACGGTGCCTATGTGTTTTTTTGCGTCTGCCTGGCGGGTAAACGTACTGTTCCATGGTATACTTTTGGTGTCTGCCCAGAGGTGGCAGTACGGTGCCTATGTGTTTTTTTACGTCTGCCTGGCGGGTAAATGTACTGTTCCATGGTATACTTTTGGTGTCTGCCCAGAAGTGGCAGTACGGTGCCTATGTGTTTTTTTGCGTCTGCCTGGAGGCTAAACGTACTGTTCCATGGTATACTTTTGGTGTCTGCCCAGAAGTGTCAGTACGGGGCCTGTGTTTTTTTGCGTCTGCCTGGAGGTTAAATGTACTGTTCCATGGTATACTTTTGGTGTCTGCCCAGAAGTGTCAGTACGGTGCCTATGTGTTTTTTTGCATATGCCTGGAGGGTAAACGTACTGTTCCATGGTATACTTTTGGTGTCTGTTCAGGAGTGGCAGTACGGTGCCTATGTGTTTTTTTGCGTCTGCCTGGAGGGTAAACGTACTGTTCCATGGTATACTTTTGGTGTCTACCCAGAAGTGGCAGTACGGTGCCTATGTGTTTTTTTGCGTCTGCCTGGCAGGTAAACATACTGTTCCATGGTATACTTTTGGTGTCTGCCCAGAAGTGGCAGTACGGTGCCTATGTGTTTTTTTGCGTCTGCCTGGAGGGTAAACGTACTGTTCCATGGTATACTTTTGTTGTCTGCCCAGAAGTGGCAATACGGTGCCTATGTGTTTTTTTGCGTCTGCCTGGAGGTTAAACGTACTGTTCCATGGTATACTTTTGGTGTCTGCCCAGAAGTGGCAGTACGGTGCCTATGTGTTTTTTTGCATCTGCCTGGAGGGTAAACGTACTGTTTCATGGTATACTTGTTCAGGAGTGGCAGTACGGTGCCTATGTGTTTTTTTGCATCTGCCTGGAGGGTAAACGTACTGTTCCATGGTATACTTTTGGTGTCTGCCCAGAAGTGGCAGTACGGTGCCTACGTGTTTTTTTGCGTCTGCCTGGGGGGTAAACGTACTGTTCCATGGTATACTTTTGGTGTCTGTTCAGGAGTGGCAGTACGGTGCCTTTGTGTTTTTTTGCGTCTGCCTGGAGGGTAAACGTACTGTTCCATGGTATACTTGTTCAGGAGTGGCAGTACGGTGCCTATGTGTTTTTTTGCATCTGCCTGGAGGGTAAACGTACTGTTCCATGGTATACTTTTGGTGTCTGCCCACAAGTGGCAGTACGGTACCTATGTGTTTTTTTGCGTCTGCCTGGGGGGTAAACGTACTGTTCCATGGTATACTTTTGGTGTCTGCCCAGAAGTGGCAGTACGGTGCCTATGTGTTTTTTTGTGTCTGCCTGGAGGGTAAATGTACTGTTCCATGGTATACTTGTTCAGGAGTGGCAGTACGGTGCCTATGTGTTTTTTTGCATCTGCCTGGAGGGTAAACGTACTGTTCCATGGTATACTTTTGGTGTCTGCCCAGAAGTGGCAGTACAGTGCCTATGTGTTTTTTTGCGTCTGCCTGGGGGGTAAACGTACTGTTCCATGGTATACTTTTGGTGTCTGTTCAGGAGTGGCAGTACGGTGCCTATGTGTTTTTTTGCGTCTGCCTGGAGGGTAAACTTACTGTTCCATGGTATACTTTTGGTGTCTACCCAGCAGTGGCTGTACGGTGCCTATGTGTTTTTTTGCGTCTGCCTGGCGGGTAAACGTACTGTTCCATGGTATACTTTTGGTGTCTGCCCAGAGGTGGCAGTACGGTGCCTATGTGTTTTTTTACGTCTGCCTGGCGGGTAAATGTACTGTTCCATGGTATACTTTTGGTGTCTGCCCAGAAGTGGCAGTACGGTGCCTATGTGTTTTTTTGCGTCTGCCTGGAGGCTAAACGTACTGTTCCATGGTATACTTTTGTTGTCTGCCCAGAAGTGGCAGTACGGTGCCTATGTGTTTTTTTGCGTCTGCCTGGAGGGTAAACGTACTGTTCCATGGTATACTTTTGGTGTCTGCCCAGAAGTGTCAGTACGGTGCCTATGTGTTTTTTTGCATCTGCCTGGAGTGTAAACGTACTGTTCCATGGTATACTTTTGGTGTCTGCCCAGAAGTGGCAGTACGGTGCCTATGTGTTTTTTTGCATCTGCCTGGAGGGTAAACGTACTGTTCCATGGTATACTTGTTCAGAAGTGTCAGTACAGTGCCTATGTGTTTTTTTGCGTCTGCCTGGCGGGTAAACGTACTGTTCCATGGTATACTTTTGGTGTCTGCCCAGAGGTGGCAGTACGGTGCCTATGTGTTTTTTTACGTCTGCCTGGCGGGTAAATGTACTGTTCCATGGTATACTTTTGGTGTCTGCCCAGAAGTGGCAGTACGGTGCCTATGTGTTTTTTTGCGTCTGCCTGGAGGCTAAACGTACTGTTCCATGGTATACTTTTGGTGTCTGCCCAGAAGTGGCAGTACGGTGCCTATGTGTTTTTTTGCGTCTGCCTGGAGGGTAAACGTACTGTTCCATGGTATACTTTTGGTGTCTGCCCAGAAGTGTCAGTACGGTGCCTATGTGTTTTTTTGCATCTGCCTGGGGGGTAAACGTACTGTTCCATGGTATACTTTTGGTGTCTGCCCAGAAGTGGCAGTACGGTGCCTATGTGTTTTTTTGCAACTGCCTGGAGGGTAAACGTACTGGTCCATGGTATACTTTTGGTGTCTGCCCAGAAGTGGCAGTACAATGCCTATGTGTTTTTTTGCGTCTGCCTGGGGGGTAAACGTACTGTTCCATGGTATACTTTTGGTGTCTATTCAGGAGTGGCAGTACGGTGCCTTTGTGTTTTTTTGCGTATGCCTGGAGGGTAAACGTACTGTTCCATGGTATACTTGTTCAGGAGTGGCAGTACGGTGCCTATGTGTTTTTTTGCATCTGCCTGGAGGGTAAACGTACTGTTCCATGGTATACTTTTGGTGTCTGCCCACAAGTGGCAGTACGGTACCTATGTGTTTTTTGCGTCTGCCTGGGGGGTAAACGTACTGTTCCATGGTATACTTTTGGTGTCTGCCCAGAAGTGGCAGTACAATGCCTATGTGTTTTTTTGCGTCTGCCTGGGGGGTAAACGTACTGTTCCATGGTATACTTTTGGTGTCTATTCAGGAGTGGCAGTACGGTGCCTTTGTGTTTTTTTGCGTATGCCTGGAGGGTAAACGTACTGTTCCATGGTATACTTGTTCAGGAGTGGCAGTACGGTGCCTATGTGTTTTTTTGCATCTGCCTGGAGGGTAAACGTACTGTTCCATGGTATACTTTTGGTGTCTGCCCAGAAGTGGCAGTACAATGCCTATGTGTTTTTTTGCGTCTGCCTGGGGGGTAAACGTACTGTTCCATGGTATACTTTTGGTGTCTATTCAGGAGTGGCAGTACGGTGCCTTTGTGTTTTTTTGCGTATGCCTGGAGGGTAAACGTACTGTTCCATGGTATACTTGTTCAGGAGTGGCAGTACGGTGCCTATGTGTTTTTTTGCATCTGCCTGGAGGGTAAACGTACTGTTCCATGGTATACTTTTGGTGTCTGCCCACAAGTGGCAGTACGGTACCTATGTGTTTTTTGCGTCTGCCTGGGGGGTAAACGTACTGTTCCATGGTATACTTTTGGTGTCTGCCCAGAAGTGGCAGTACGGTGCCTATGTGTTTTTTTGTGTCTGCCTGGAGGGTAAATGTACTGTTCCATGGTATACTTGTTCAGGAGTGGCAGTACGGTGCCTATGTGTTTTTTTGCATCTGCCTGGAGGGTAAACGTACTGTTCCATGGTATACTTTTGGTGTCTGCCCAGAAGTGGCAGTACAGTGCCTATGTGTTTTTTTGCGTCTGCCTGGGGGGTAAACGTACTGTTCCATGGTATACTTTTGGTGTCTGTTCAGGAGTGGCAGTACGGTGCCTATGTGTTTTTTTGCGTCTGCCTGGAGGGTAAACTTACTGTTCCATGGTATACTTTTGGTGTCTACCCAGAAGTGGCTGTACAGTGCCTATGTGTTTTTTTGCGTCTGCCTGGCGGGTAAACGTACTGTTCCATGGTATACTTTTCGTGTCTGCCCAGAGGTGGCAGTACGGTGCCTATGTGTTTTTTTGCGTCTGCCTGGAGGTTAAACGTACTGTTCCATGGTATACTTTTGGTGTCTGCCCAGAAGTGGCAATACGGTGCCTATGTGTTTTTTTGCGTCTGCCTGGAGGTTAAACGTACTGTTCCATGGTATACTTTTGGTGTCTGCCCAGAAGTGGCAGTACGGTGCCTATGTGTTTTTTTGCATCTGCCTGGAGGGTAAACGTACTGTTTCATGGTATACTTGTTCAGGAGTGGCAGTACGGTGCCTATGTGTTTTTTTGCATCTGCCTGGAGGGTAAACGTACTGTTCCATGGTATACTTTTGGTGTCTGCCCAGAAGTGGCAGTACGGTGCCTACGTGTTTTTTTGCGTCTGCCTGGGGGGTAAACGTACTGTTCCATGGTATACTTTTGGTGTCTGCCCAGAAGTGGCAGTACGGTGCCTATGTGTTTTTTTGTGTCTGCCTGGAGAGTAAACGTACTGGTCCATGGTATACTTGTTCAGGAGTGGCAGTACGGTGCCTATGTGTTTTTTTGCATCTGCCTGGAGGGTAAACGTACTGTTCCATGGTATACTTTTGGTGTCTGCCCAGAAGTGGCAGTACAATGCCTATGTGTTTTTTTGCGTCTGCCTGGGGGGTAAACGTACTGTTCCATGGTATACTTTTGGTGTCTGTTCAGGAGTGGCAGTACGGTGCCTTTGTGTTTTTTTGCGTATGCCTGGAGGGTAAACGTACTGTTCCATGGTATACTTGTTCAGGAGTGGCAGTACGGTGCCTATGTGTTTTTTTGCATCTGCCTGGAGGGTAAACGTACTGTTCCATGGTATACTTTTGGTGTCTGCCCACAAGTGGCAGTACGGTACCTATGTGTTTTTTTGCGTCTGCCTGGGGGGTAAACGTACTGTTCCATGGTATACTTTTGGTGTCTGCCCAGAAGTGGCAGTACGGTGCCTATGTGTTTTTTTGTGTCTGCCTGGAGGGTAAATGTACTGTTCCATGGTATACTTGTTCAGGAGTGGCAGTACGGTGCCTATGTGTTTTTTTGCATCTGCCTGGAGGGTAAACGTACTGTTCCATGGTATACTTTTGGTGTCTGCCCAGAAGTGGCAGTACAGTGCCTATGTGTTTTTTTGCGTCTGCCTGGGGGGTAAACGTACTGTTCCATGATATACTTTTGGTGTCTGTTCAGGAGTGGCAGTACGGTGCCTATGTGTTTTTTTGCATCTGCCTGGAGGGTAAACGTACTGTTCCATGGTATACTTGTTCAGAAGTGTCAGTACGGTGCCTGTGTTTTTTCGCGTCTGCCTGGAGGTTAAACGTACTGTTCCATGGTATACTTTTGGTGTCTGCCCAGAAGTGGCAGTACGGTGCCTATGTGTTTTTTTGCGTCTGCCTGGAGGGTAAACGTACTGTTCCATGGTATACTTTTGGTGTCTGCCCAGAAGTGTCAGTACGGTGCCTATGTGTTTTTTTTGCATCTGCCTGGAGGGTAAACGTACTGTTCCATGGTATACATTTGGTGTCTGCCCAGAAGTGGCAGTACGGTGCCTATGTGTTTTTTTGCATCTGCCTGGAGGGTAAACGTACTGTTCCATGGTATACTTGTTCAGAAGTGTCAGTACGGTGCCTGTGTTTTTTTGCGTCTGCCTGGAGGTTAAACGTACTGTTCCATGGTATACTTTTGGTGTCTGCCCAGAAGTGGCAGTACGGTGCCTATGTGTTTTTTTGCGTCTGCCTGGGGGGTAAACGTACTGTTCCATGGTATACTTTTGGTGTCTGTTCAGGAGTGGCAGTACGGTGCCTATGTGTTTTTTTGCGCCTGCCTGGAGGGTAAACGTACTGTTCCATGGTATACTTTTGGTGTCTACCCAGAAGTGGCAGTACGGTGCCTATGTGTTTTTTTGCGTCTGCCTGGCAGGTAAACATACTGTTCCATGGTATACTTTTGGTGTCTGCCCAGAAGTGGCAGTACGGTGCCTATGTGTTTTTTTGCGTCTGCCTGGCCGGTAAATGTACTGTTCCATGGTATACTTTTGGTGTCTGCCCAGAAGTGGCAGTACGGTGCCTATGTGTTTTTTTGCGTCTGCCTGGAGGGTAAACGTACTGTTCCATGGTATACTTTTGGTGTCTGCCCAGAAGTGTCAGTACGGTGCCTATGTGTTTTTTTGCATCTGCCTGGAGGGTAAACGTACTGTTCCATGGTATACTTTTGGTGTCTGCCCAGAAGTGTCAGTACGGGGCCTGTGTTTTTTTGCGTCTGCCTGGAGGTTAAATGTACTGTTCCATGGTATACTTTTGGTGTCTGCCCAGAAGTGTCAGTACGGTGCCTATGTGTTTTTTTGCATATGCCTGGAGGGTAAACGTACTGTTCCATGGTATACTTTTGGTGTCTGTTCAGGAGTGGCAGTACGGTGCCTATGTGTTTTTTTGCGTCTGCCTGGAGGGTAAACGTACTGTTCCATGGTATACTTTTGATGTCTACCCAGAAGTGGCAGTATGGTGCCTATGTGTTTTTTTGCGTCTGCCTGGCAGGTAAACATACTGTTCCATGGTATACTTTTGGTGTCTGCCCAGAAGTGGCAGTATGGTGCCTATGTGTTTTTTTGCGTCTGCCTGGAGGGTAAACGTACTGTTCCATGGTATACTTTTGTTGTCTGCCCAGAAGTGGCAATACGGTGCCTATGTGTTTTTTTGCGTCTGCCTGGAGGTTAAACGTACTGTTCCATGGTATACTTTTGGTGTCTGCCCAGAAGTGGCAGTACGGTGCCTATGTGTTTTTTTGCATCTGCCTGGAGGGTAAACGTACTGTTTCATGGTATACTTGTTCAGGAGTGGCAGTACGGTGCCTATGTGTTTTTTTGCATCTGCCTGGAGGGTAAACGTACTGTTCCATGGTATACTTTTGGTGTCTGCCCAGAAGTGGCAGTACGGTGCCTACGTGTTTTTTTGCGTCTGCCTGGGGGGTAAACGTACTGTTCCATGGTATACTTTTGGTGTCTGCCCAGAAGTGGCAGTACGGTGCCTATGTGTTTTTTTGTGTCTGCCTGGAGGGTAAACGTACTGGTCCATGGTATACTTGTTCAGGAGTGGCAGTACGGTGCCTATGTGTTTTTTTGCATCTGCCTGGAGGGTAAACGTACTGTTCCATGGTATACTTTTGGTGTCTGCCCAGAAGTGGCAGTACAATGCCTATGTGTTTTTTTGCGTCTGCCTGGGGGGTAAACGTACTGTTCCATGGTATACTTTTGGTGTCTGTTCAGGAGTGGCAGTACGGTGCCTTTGTGTTTTTTTGCGTCTGCCTGGAGGGTAAACATACTGTTTCATGGTATACTTGTTCAGGAGTGGCAGTACGGTGCCTATGTGTTTTTTTGCATCTGCCTGGAGGGTAAACGTACTGTTCCATGGTATACTTTTGGTGTCTGCCCACAAGTGGCAGTACGGTACCTATGTGTTTTTTTGCGTCTGCCTGGGGGGTAAACATACTGTTCCATGGTATACTTTTGGTGTCTGCCCAGAAGTGGCAGTACGGTGCCTATGTGTTTTTTTGTGTCTGCCTGGAGGGTAAATGTACTGTTCCATGGTATACTTGTTCAGGAGTGGCAGTACGGTGCCTATGTGTTTTTTTGCATCTGCCTGGAGGGTAAACGTACTGTTCCATGGTATACTTTTGGTGTCTGCCCAGAAGTGGCAGTACAGTGCCTATGTGTTTTTTTGCGTCTGCCTGGGGGGTAAACGTACTGTTCCATGGTATACTTTTGGTGTCTGTTCAGGAGTGGCAGTACGGTGCCTATGTGTTTTTTTGCGTCTGCCTGGAGGGTAAACGTACTGTTCCATGGTATACTTTTGGTGTCTACCCAGAAGTGGCTGTACGGTGCCTATGTGTTTTTTTGCGTCTGCCTGGCGGGTAAACGTACTGTTCCATGGTATACTTTTGGTGTCTGCCCAGAGGTGGCAGTACGGTGCCTATGTGTTTTTTTACGTCTGCCTGGCGGGTAAATGTACTGTTCCATGGTATACTTTTGGTGTCTGCCCAGAAGTGGCAGTACGGTGCCTATGTGTTTTTTTGCGTCTGCCTGGAGGCTAAACATACTGTTCCATGGTATACTTTTGGTGTCTGCCCAGAAGTGGCAGTACGGTGCCTATGTGTTTTTTTGCGTCTGCCTGGAGGGTAAACGTACTGTTCCATGGTATACTTTTGGTGTCTGCCCAGAAGTGTCAGTACGGTGCCTATGTGTTTTTTTGCATCTGCCTGGAGTGTAAACGTACTGTTCCATGGTATACTTTTGGTGTCTGCCCAGAAGTGGCAGTACGGTGCCTATGTGTTTTTTTGCATCTGCCTGGAGGGTAAACGTACTGTTCCATGGTATACTTGTTCAGAAGTGTCAGTACAGTGCCTATGTGTTTTTTTGCGTCTGCCTGGCGGGTAAACGTACTGTTCCATGGTATACTTTTGGTGTCTGCCCAGAGGTGGCAGTACGGTGCCTATGTGTTTTTTTACGTCTGCCTGGCGGGTAAATGTACTGTTCCATGGTATACTTTTGGTGTCTGCCCAGAAGTGGCAGTATGGTGCCTATGTGTTTTTTTGCGTCTGCCTGGAGGCTAAACGTACTGTTCCATGGTATACTTTTGGTGTCTGCCCAGAAGTGGCTGTACGGTGCCTATGTGTTTTTTTGCGTCTGCCTGGAGGGTAAACGTACTGTTCCATGGTATACTTTTGGTGTCTGCCCAGAAGTGTCAGTACGGTGCCTATGTGTTTTTTTGCATCTGCCTGGAGTGTAAACGTACTGTTCCATGGTATACTTTTGGTGTCTGCCCAGAAGTGGCAGTACGGTGCCTATGTGTTTTTTTGCATCTGCCTGGAGGGTAAACGTACTGTTCCATGGTATACTTGTTCAGAAGTGTCAGTACAGTGCCTATGTGTTTTTTTGCGTCTGCCTGGCGGGTAAACGTACTGTTCCATGGTATACTTTTGGTGTCTGCCCAGAGGTGGCAGTACGGTGCCTATGTGTTTTTTTACGTCTGCCTGGCGGGTAAATGTACTGTTCCATGGTATACTTTTGGTGTCTGCCCAGAAGTGGCAGTACGGTGCCTATGTGTTTTTTTGCGTCTGCCTGGAGGCTAAACGTACTGTTCCATGGTATACTTTTGGTGTCTGCCCAGAAGTGGCAGTACGGTGCCTATGTGTTTTTTTGCGTCTGCCTGGAGGGTAAACGTACTGTTCCATGGTATACTTTTGGTGTCTGCCCAGAAGTGTCAGTACGGTGCCTATGTGTTTTTTTGCATCTGCCTGGAGGGTAAACGTACTGTTCCATGGTATACTTTTGGTGTCTGCCCAGAAGTGGCAGTACGGTGCCTATGTGTTTTTTTGCGTCTGCCTGGAGGGTAAACGTACTGTTCCATGGTATACTTTTGGTGTCTGCCCAGAAGTGTCAGTACGGTGCCTATGTGTTTTTTTTGCATCTGCCTGGAGGGTAAACGTACTGTTCCATGGTATACATTTGGTGTCTGCCCAGAAGTGCAGTACGGTGCCTATGTGTTTTTTTGCATCTGCCTGGAGGGTAAACGTACTGTTCCATGGTATACTTGTTCAGAAGTGTCAGTACGGTGCCTGTGTTTTTTTGCGTCTGCCTGGAGGTTAAACGTACTGTTCCATGGTATACTTTTGGTGTCTGCCCAGAAGTGGCAGTACGGTGCTTATGTGTTTTTTTGCATCTGCCTGGAGGGTAAACGTACTGTTTCATGGTATACTTGTTCAGGAGTGGCAGTACGGTGCCTATGTGTTTTTTTGCATCTGCCTGGAGGGTAAACGTACTGTTCCATGGTATACTTTTGGTGTCTGCCCAGAAGTGGCAGTACGGTGCCTACGTGTTTTTTTGCGTCTGCCTGGGGGGTAAACGTACTGTTCCATGGTATACTTTTGGTGTCTGCCCAGAAGTGGCAGTACGGTGCCTATGTGTTTTTTTGTGTCTGCCTGGAGGGTAAACGTACTGGTCCATGGTATACTTGTTCAGGAGTGGGAGTACGGTGCCTATGTGTTTTTTTGCATCTGCCTGGAGGGTAAAAGTACTGTTCCATGGTATACTTTTGGTGTCTGCCCAGAAGTGGCAGTACAATGCCTATGTGTTTTTTTGCGTCTGCCTGGGGGGTAAACGTACTGTTCCATGGTATACTTTTGGTGTCTATTCAGGAGTGGCAGTACGGTGCCTTTGTGTTTTTTTGCGTATGCCTGGAGGGTAAACGTACTGTTCCATGGTATACTTGTTCAGGAGTGGCAGTACGGTGCCTATGTGTTTTTTTGCATCTGCCTGGAGGGTAAACGTACTGTTCCATGGTATACTTTTGGTGTCTGCCCACAAGTGGCAGTACGGTACCTATGTGTTTTTTTGCGTCTGCCTGGGGGGTAAACGTACTGTTCCATGGTATACTTTTGGTGTCTGCCCAGAAGTGGCAGTACGGTGCCTATGTGTTTTTTTGTGTCTGCCTGGAGGGTAAATGTACTGTTCCATGGTATACTTGTTCAGGAGTGGCAGTACGGTGCCTATGTGTTTTTTTGCATCTGCCTGGAGGGTAAACGTACTGTTCCATGGTATACTTTTGGTGTCTGCCCAGAAGTGGCAGTACAGTGCCTATGTGTTTTTTTGCGTCTGCCTGGGGGGTAAACGTACTGTTCCATGGTATACTTTTGGTGTCTGTTCAGGAGTGGCAGTATGGTGCCTATGTGTTTTTTTGCGTCTGCCTGGAGGGTAAACTTACTGTTCCATGGTATACTTTTGGTGTCTACCCAGAAGTGGCTGTACAGTGCCTATGTGTTTTTTTGCGTCTGCCTGGCGGGTAAACGTACTGTTCCATGGTATACTTTTGGTGTCTGCCCAGAGGTGGCAGTACGGTGCCTATGTGTTTTTTTGCGTCTGCCTGGAGGTTAAACGTACTGTTCCATGGTATACTTTTGGTGTCTGCCCAGAAGTGGCAATACGGTGCCTATGTGTTTTTTGCGTCTGCCTGGAGGTTAAACGTACTGTTCCATGGTATACTTTTGGTGTCTGCCCAGAAGTGGCAGTACGGTGCCTATGTGTTTTTTTGCATCTGCCTGGAGGGTAAACGTACTGTTTCATGGTATACTTGTTCAGGAGTGGCAGTACGGTGCCTATGTGTTTTTTTGCATCTGCCTGGAGGGTAAACGTACTGTTCCATGGTATACTTTTGGTGTCTGCCCAGAAGTGGCAGTACGGTGCCTATGTGTTTTTTTGCGTCTGCCTGGGGGGTAAACGTACTGTTCCATGGTATACTTTTGGTGTCTGCCCAGAAGTGGCAGTACGGTGCCTATGTGTTTTTTTGTGTCTGCCTGGAGGGTAAACGTACTGGTCCATGGTATACTTGTTCAGGAGTGGCAGTACGGTGCCTATGTGTTTTTTTGCATCTGCCTGGAGGGTAAACGTACTGTTCCATGGTATACTTTTGGTGTCTGCCCAGAAGTGGCAGTACAATGCCTATGTGTTTTTTTGCGTCTGCCTGGGGGGTAAACGTACTGTTCCATGGTATACTTTTGGTGTCTGTTCAGGAGTGGCAGTACGGTGCCTTTGTGTTTTTTTGCGTATGCCTGGAGGGTAAACGTACTGTTCCATGGTATACTTGTTCAGGAGTGGCAGTACGGTGCCTATGTGTTTTTTTGCATCTGCCTGGAGGGTAAACGTACTGTTCCATGGTATACTTTTGGTGTCTGCCCACAAGTGGCAGTACGGTACCTATGTGTTTTTTTGCGTCTGCCTGGGGGGTAAACGTACTGTTCCATGGTATACTTTTGGTGTCTGCCCAGAAGTGGCAGTACGGTGCCTATGTGTTTTTTTGTGTCTGCCTGGAGGGTAAATGTACTGTTCCATGGTATACTTGTTCAGGAGTGGCAGTACGGTGCCTATGTGTTTTTTTGCATCTGCCTGGAGGGTAAACGTACTGTTCCATGGTATACTTTTGGTGTCTGCCCAGAAGTGGCAGTACAGTGCCTATGTGTTTTTTTGCGTCTGCCTGGGGGGTAAACGTACTGTTCCATGGTATACTTTTGGTGTCTGCCCAGAGGTGGCAGTACGGTGCCTATGTGTTTTTTTACGTCTGCCTGGCGGGTAAATGTACTGTTCCATGGTATACTTTTGGTGTCTGCCCAGAAGTGGCAGTACGGTGCCTATGTGTTTTTTTGCGTCTGCCTGGAGGCTAAACGTACTGTTCCATGGTATACTTTTGGTGTCTGCTCAGAAGTGGCAGTACGGTGCCTATGTGTTTTTTTGCGTCTGCCTGGAGGGTAAACGTACTGTTCCATGGTATACTTTTGGTGTCTGCCCAGAAGTGTCAGTACGGTGCCTATGTGTTTTTTTGCATCTGCCTGGAGGGTAAACGTACTGTTCCATGGTATACTTTTGGTGTCTGCCCAGAAGTGGCAGTACGGTGCCTATGTGTTTTTTTGCATCTGCCTGGAGGGTAAACGTACTGTTCCATGGTATACTTGTTCAGAAGTGTCAGTACGGTGCCTGTGTTTTTTTGCGTCTGCCTGGAGGTTAAACGTACTGTTCCATGGTATACTTTTGGTGTCTGCCCAGAAGTGGCAGTACGGTGCCTATGTGTTTTTTTGCGTCTGCCTGGAGGGTAAACGTACTGTTCCATGGTATACTTTTGGTGTCTGCCCAGAAGTGTCAGTACGGTGCCTATGTGTTTTTTTTGCATCTGCCTGGAGGGTAAACGTACTGTTCCATGGTATACATTTGGTGTCTGCCCAGAAGTGCAGTACGGTGCCTATGTGTTTTTTTGCATCTGCCTGGAGGGTAAACGTACTGTTCCATGGTATACTTGTTCAGAAGTGTCAGTACGGTGCCTGTGTTTTTTTGCGTCTGCCTGGAGGTTAAACGTACTGTTCCATGGTATACTTTTGGTGTCTGCCCAGAAGTGGCAGTACGGTGCCTATGTGTTTTTTTGCGTCTGCCTGGGGGGTAAACGTACTGTTCCATGGTATACTTTTGGTGTCTGTTCAGGAGTGGCAGTACGGTGCCTATGTGTTTTTTTGCGCCTGCCTGGAGGGTAAACGTACTGTTCCATGGTATACTTTTGGTGTCTACCCAGAAGTGGCAGTACGGTGCCTATGTGTTTTTTTGCGTCTGCCTGTGTCAGAATTGTACCAAAGTATCAACTGAAAAGGATACAATACTCAAAAGGATACAGGAGGTAGGGTCTTCCGGATCCCTGTTCACCCGACTTGATAGTCGTGAAGTCAACAAAGACCTTCCAAATGATACAACCCTCTGGCTGATAAAACAGGCAGAGCGATGGATCACTGGAAAGGGCGTGGGTAAGGTATAGTAATCCAGCCTAGGACAAATTAAAGTATCATGAATAACTGCTCCAACCTGAGTATGACGAATTAGATAATGACAGGAATGATCACACTGACCTGTATCTCTGGGTAGAACAATCCAGAAGTCTCTTGATGGATTTGAAATGAAGAACAAAACGACAGGGAAGGGAAAATTAGTAAGGGAGACTTATCCCGAACGGAACGAGGCTCACGCTAGATACGGGTTGAATTCACCACAGGATAGCGTCCAAAGTTCAGTTCAAAGTCACTTCCAATGATCCTTGAAAGGCTTCCTTCCCACTTTAGGGATCAATCCTTCTGTTAATTCCACAGATGCAGGAGTTAGAAGAAAATAGCGTATGAAGACAACGTGCGCGTGTGGATTTACACGCGGGCAGGATTCGCGCAGCCTGGGCCAGCCGCGTGTGAAGACAACGTGCGCGTGTGGATTTACACGCGGGCAGGATTCGCGCAGCCTTGGCCAGCCGCACTTGAAGACGAAGAGCGCGTGTGGATTTTACACGCGGGCAGGATTCACGCAGCCTTGGCCAGCCGCGTGTGAAGACAACGTGCGCGTGTGGATTTACACGCGGGCAGGATTCGCGCAGCCTTGGCCAGCCGCACTTGAAGACGAAGACCGCGTGTGGATTTTACACGCGGGCAGGATTCGCGCAGCCTGGGCCAGCCGCGTGTGAAGACAACGTGCGCGTGTGGATTTACACGCGGGCAGGATTCGCGCAGCCTTGGCCAGCCGCACTTGAAGACGAAGAGCGCGTGTGGATTTTACACGCGGGCAGGATTCACGCAGCCTTGGCCAGCCGCAATTGAAGACAGAGAACGCGTGTGCATTATCACGCGAAGGGATAGATCCAGGAATCAGCGTGTGGCGGAACACACGCTATCGAAGGCCCAAAAGTAGCTGTAGGATTATGCCAGGAAGTAGATCAGAGGTTCAGCTACACAACGCCAATAGAGACGATCAGAAGCAGCGAGTGAAGTTTCTACGCTGCTTAAATACGTGATACCGTAGTTCACGTGACGAAGCAAAAGTCACGTGAAGTTAGCGACGTGAAAAGTGTAAACGTCGTTTTCCCGGTAACGTATCGAATAGCCTCCATTTGGAGTAGAACGGTCTCGCTGTCCTACGAGCGTAGCGACCAGCATGCATGACAGCCTGGCAGGTAAACATACTGTTCCATGGTATACTTTTGGTGTCTGCCCAGAAGTGGCAGTACGGTGCCTATGTGTTTTTTTGCGTCTGCCTGGAGGGTAAACGTACTGTTCCATGGTATACTTTTGGTGTCTGCCCAGAAGTGTCAGTACGGTGCCTATGTGTTTTTTTGCATCTGCCTGGAGGTTAAACGTACTGTTCCATGGTATACTTTTGGTGTCTGCCCAGAAGTGTCAGTACGGTGCCTATGTGTTTTTTTGCATATGCCTGGAGGGTAAACGTACTGTTCCATGGTATACTTTTGGTGTCTGCCCAGAAGTGTCAGTACGGTGCCTGTGTTTTTTTGCGTCTGCCTGTAGGTTAAACGTACTGTTCCATGGTATACTTTTGGTGTCTGCCCAGAAGTGGCAGTACGGTGCCTATGTGTTTTTTTGCGTCTGCCTGGAGGGTAAACGTACTGTTCCATGGTATACTTTTGGTGTCTGCCCAGAAGTGGCAATACGGTGCCTATGTGTTTTTTTGCGTCTGCCTGGAGGTTAAACGTACTGCTCCATGGTATACTTTTGGTGTCTGCCCAGAAGTGGCAGTACGGTGCCTATGTGTTTTTTTGCGTCTGCCTAGAGGGTAAACGTACTGTTCCACGTGCTGGATGTTGTACCTGCAAGTATGCTGAGGCAGGTAACACCTGCGGCATTCGGAAATCCTGATGCATGCTCAAGTTCTCCCATGAAAAGGGCAGGACCCAGGACAAGGGCTGCTGGTAGAGTTGGGCCTACGCCATCAACGGGCATGCAAATTGGATTTTTCACCTCCTGTTGAACAAGGTCACTGCATTGGTCTTCCAACCAGGTGAGCACATCGTTCAGCCCTGTGGTACGTGTGGAACCTCTTGAACGAACAGTCCCTGTGGCAGTGTTAACGGGGCCCAAAGAGTTTTGATTACATCATAGTGCTGTAATGTGTGTGATTTGTAATCTTGATGTTTTCCCAGTTTTGGGTGAGGATGTGGTCACCTGTCTTCAAGGACAGCCGCTGGGGACAGTGGGCTGGTATCCGGGTTGCCGAGATGTATGCGGGCAGGTTCAGCGTGCTCTGAGAACCATCCACAGATGTCCTATATTTTCAGGGATCTCTTATCTGAATAATATAATATCCGTCCAGGTTAGACCTACAGGATTTCTGGGCCACAAGAAGTGCACTTACATTTTTGGTGTGACTAAGCGCTCTGTGAACGTGAAACGCTGTTGCCTCTTTGCCATATGTGTTCTGCATTTACTGTGCTTTGCTTTTTTCCAGTAAAAACATTCCCAGCTATTTTTGCTCAGTAATCTTTTGATTATTAATACATTCCTTGATCTGGAGTACAGTCCCCCAGCCTTTCGTTGGTGTTTTGTTTGTTTGTTACATTTCCAGTGATATGGATATTTCAATATGTAAAGTACTGTTGTGACATGTTGCCAGAAAAGGTGCAGACAAAGCTCAACCTGTTCGCAAACCTCTAAGTTGAATATTGTTTGAGCTTATAGCCATCAGCAATCATGTCCTTGTATTGTATCGTCCCAAAACTAATGATCAAAATAGTAAAGCAATGGTGGGGCATAGAGAAGTTGACGGGTAGGAAAAAATTACATGACAGGGTGTCAGATTTTTCTACCCCGTCACATTTTCCTACCTCTGGGTGCATTGTCAAATGCCTGATCTCGGTAGGATTTTCTGACGGGTAGCAAAAAATGACATTACAATTCCTGTCAGATTTTCCTACCAATAGGATTTTCTGACAGATAGCAAAAAGTGACGTTACACCAGTGAAGCGATTTGGTGGGGTGTGGCCCCTTGTGCATTCTCTGGGATACAGAGCTCTTCAGGACATGTCTAGTTGTGATGAGAGCTCGAGCGCAAGTCCTGTGCTGGGGCTGCGTGAGGAACGTGGTGACGTCTTTGCCCAAGATGGCCGCTGGGTTGTAGTTTTGCTGCCCGGTGTGCCTGGGTAATGTTGTGTTAACCTGCACATAGGGTTTCCTCCTAAAAGATGGGCAAAGCAGCACTTCGTAGGGCTTAAATGGTGCTGAGGCTGCTGCTCAATAAGTGGCTAATGCCATATGTCCATGTCCATTTCTTTTCTGCTTTTGTTTATTCCCTGCTTTAGCCCTGAGAGGAGAAAACCCAAAGTCTGCCCCAGAAATAACTTGGAGAGCCTTCAGTTTCTAGACCTCACCCAAACCTAGGAAAACAGAGGGACTGCTACCAAAATGGCAGCGAGGATACCCTCTCCGGAGAAGATGAGGGATCTATGGCTACGTCTAGGTCCATGGACCCAGTGTCCATACCCAAGGAATCCCAGTTGGAGCCAAAGGCTGGTAGCCAACCAGAGTTAGAGATCCAGTATGTCCTAAATGAGATCGGGGCATGGAATCCCTACCACAGAGAAAAATGTAAAGAGACTCTCTAAGGTCGTCTCCAACATCACTGGCCATTCCGGGAGAATGTAACGGGAATGAGGAATCCAGTCCTGTACCCGCTAAGCCCAGGATCAGAACACACTTAAGGCGAGCCCAAACCACCACAGAGCAATACTGCAGGTAGGTCCAAAGACAGATACCTCCATAGGAAATTAAACTAGCAAGAGGTCTGGTCAGGATAATGTAAGCCAATCCCATAATGGTCAAAATAACAATTCCCAAGCCACAGGAAAATTACCATTCCCGAGAGGTAAAACTGAAAGCCGACCCGAGGCCCCAGTCTTGAGACCCGACCCCTTCTCCAACGCAGAAGAAGGCCCCGCTCCAGAAGCTGCGGGTTGTGCTGCTCCACCAATGGCCGGAAGACTTTGTGCAGGAGAGGGAAATGTCTTATCAGATGGAAGAGAATGAGTCAGCTCCGACAGACTGGGACCCGAACCCAAAGGATACATCCTTAAACCAGAATTTGACGGGCACATCTAAAGTTTCGTGGAAGAAAGGAAAGACATCCAAAAGGAACTCCAAGTTCTGGCTATTGTACGCCCACAGTGACTTTCTGGAAGAGGGGTATCGTGTGCAAGTGAAGGTGCAGCAGAAGACCATCTAGGCCTTATTGGACACTGGCAACATTTATAACAATTATAACAGCGTCCGGCCAGAATTTTTACCCGCAAAAACACTGTTAGATGGAGCTCCTAGAGCCACATGTTGTGTCTACGGCGGCTGGGTGTCCTACATGTCCACCAAGATTCCCATCCAACTCAGAGAATCTTCTTGGGAAACCAAGGTCTTTATAAATCCCAATCTTGCAGAGGATCTCAAAATCGGAAGAAAATGTCCTGGTTTCGATGCTTGAAGGGCGAACCTATGCCACCAAAGGTTGACTTCCCAGATCAGCAGACCGCAAAGACCTAAGGTTAACAGGGCCACAAAATCTTATGTCTATGGCACACATGGGCATATATCATACCTGTGCCCGGGAAAATGAGGGGTACCCCCAATACCCATTCAATCTGGTGCCCTAACCATACCTAGCAAAAAGGTTGAGACGTGTCAACAAGAAATGCAAACTTCCAGAGTAGACAGAACACTTATGGAAGAATTGTTGGACACCTTACAAGAGGCCCAAAGGACTACAGCACTTCGACATCAAGAGACCCTAGCTTTACTTAATGACACCAAGCCCAAGGTCCCAACACTCAGTAAGGTAGATAAGAAACAGGTCTCAGAGTATCTCTGTGCTTGAAAAAGTTCAGTTGTCTTGGGAAAAGAGACACCAACCTGGGCCCAATACTTTCCAAAAATAGAAAGTCAGAAGAACTACAGGGGCAGGTGACCCCGGAAGGAAGCTAAAAAGCAAGGGTGGAGATATGTGACATGGCCATCATTGTGGCCCTGTCCAGAGGGGGGAGGAGCCCAACCCAAAATGGGTGCCTGAATGCAGGCAGTCCCCCTCCCCAACACTCCTTACATACAGAGATGGCATCCTCCAATCCATACAGAACTGGAGTGGGGCAGCCACCCCAGGAAGAAGAGGACGCCGGCGGCACAGCCAGGGAGAGCCCTGCCGCATCCAGTAAGAAGCCAGAGACTGCTGTGGCATCCCTGTCATGCGGTGCCATGAACAGTGCAACATCACCACGCGTAGAGGTGGCACCAAGGGCTGCCACATCAATCACAACACCGAACCGGCTCAGTCTGCTCCACAGTGAGCCACGACTAGCCCACCAGGGAATATTATTATTTTAAAAAGCCCTTCAGGCCTTGAGCAAATCAATGTCACTAGATTCCAGCAAGGGTCCATATTGGAAAAGGGGCGGGGCTACCAGCCCCTTTTGTTAAATGGGATATCACATTGTGCCTCCTTTCTGGTATATATTGGCCTAAGCCCAGTTGCTCTGCAAAGAAAACCGTGTTGCAAAGTTCCGATTCTAGATCGACTTCGCTGCCATTTTAGGTCCATTCGCCATTTTGATTTCCATTCCAAAGTAACTCTGTGTTCTAAAATGGTGGACAGTGTTTCACGCTTGTAACTGAGCCGTCCTGCACCTTGTACGATAGTTAATGTGTTAACCGTCCGTTGGCCGAATGTTTGGGTTGAGTAAAGAGACCTTGTCCCATGCCTGACTTCTAGACAGAGGATTGTCTGCACCAATAAGACTGATCAACGGACATATATCTACCACAATGCTGAACAAATACCGAACGTGGACACTGGCTGAACTGCATTGTAAAGGATATATGTTAAGGCTTATCGTTAAATCCAAGAATACACTGTTGCCATTGTAACCTGTTTGCATGTAAACAGAGGATGATCCATGTGCTTATTGTCATACAAACCATAAGTGAACTCGGCACAAACTCTAGACCATGGATTATTAACTTGCAGAGGGGCTGGACATTATGATCGAAAATGTATAAATGCACAACTGTTTAGACGTCCAGTACCTCTCACTTCTCACACCGAAAGGGCTGGTATTCGCTGTGATGTACTGAGGGCCAGATAGTTATCTGATTTTGTTTCTTTGTAACTGTACAGTATTAGAATAAAGATCTGTGAATCTTTATAAGCCTGTGTTTGGTGTATTTCCTTTTGGGGTACTCAGCCTCGATATTTCCTTTTGCTTTTACACTTTAAGCCCTCCCATTGCTTTCCCCTGTCTTTCACCCTTCAGCCAGTTAAGTGATTGGACAGGGTGAGTATCCAGTCCTGCGAGGGGGTGGGCTATTTAAGGAGGTGCATGTCAGTTGTGCAGTGTGAGTTAGTTGCGTGAAGACAGGAGGCAGTGGAGGACGTTCAAGAGACCAGAGGAGGCTAGAACAAAAGGAGTGCAGAAGCTATTATAAGGAGGGGGTCAGTAGACTGTTTGTGTGTGAGAGCGGGGGGTGTGAGTAGTAGAATTAGAGTAGTAGTAGCATCGTGGTAGTGGTAGTAGTGGCAGAGGTAGCAGTGGTAGTTGGGAGTAAAAACAGTAGGCAGCGGGAGTAGCGAAGCAGTAGAGTGGTAGTGGGTAGAAGAGGGTGGTAGTGTGCACTAGTGAGTAGAGAGTTAAATGGACTTACCGTAGCAGTAAGGGGAGGTAAAGGAAGCGAAGGGGTGAGCAGGTCACCATATCCCTGAGTTTCTTGGGCAAGTGAAGGTAGCAAAGGGTTAGTGTTAATAGATGAGTGGCCATAGTAGTATAGGAAGAGAAGTAAGCCCGTCAGTGAGTGGGAGAATAGCAGTAGCTATTGGTGTAGAGTGAAACAGATTATAACTAGAGGGATAGTAAGAAGCGGGAAGAAAAGTGGGAGTAAGGAGGGAAGAGATGATAACGGTGATAGAGGGCTAGTTGGAGGTGTGAGCGATAGTAAGAGCAGGAGTAAGAGAAGAAGTAAGATCAAATGGTGGAGGTTGAAAGGCAAAGTGAGACAACAGAGCGATAGTGACGTTGTGAGAGGAGAACAGCTTAAGAGACCAGTTAACCTAAGGGTCAGGCATGGGTGGGTGTGACACCGGGTGGGAGAAAGGCACCATTCGTACCTTCGTGAGACTACTAAGCGGGATAGGAGAGGAAAAGCTAGAAGATCCCCAGGGAACCAGGCAGCCAATGACCTAGGGAAAACATGTGAAGTCCAGGAAGGGAAAGACAGATAGGGGTTACCGATCCCATTAAGGACGCCAGGATTAAGAAGACAGGGACATGGCCGAGTAGACCAGAGAGGGAGAGAGAGAGAGCGGGCTGGCGCTAGCACCAAATTTCCCTCCCTCTAGGCATAGCTACATGTACCCAGAGAAGATGGTAATCCTATCTGTTATTTAAAAAAACACCCTTGGAACTACTCTGAGAGGCAGCGGGATTGCCCCGTCACACAAGTTAGCATTCAGTACACGTCCCTCGTGTTACATGTGCCTGCCTCACCCCTCTAGCAAATCCGATCACTTACCCTTTTTAATATTTACGAGCTCTGGAAGTCATGTCCTTTCGTCATGCAAGTGAACATTTCAGTTGTTTCAAATTGCATGATGCAATTGGATAAGAAGACTACAAGTTCCCACATGCCACACAAAACATTAACACGGCAACTTTGCCACTTGCAGAAGTTCTAATATCGAATCTTAATAAAAGGACCTTAATGAAAGTTAGATGTTAAATCGTTGACCTACTTACACAACTTTACTGAATCGTTGTCTGGAAATGACTGGAGCTTGAGTTCCCCGCTTGTGTCAGGCAGACCCCATTCATTTACAATTAAACCCTCTGCAACATGCTTGTATGTCGGGGAGGGTTTCATTTCCATTAGGAACATTGCTTACCATGATGGATCGTAAGCAGCGTTCCCAGCTCGCATGCCGGGGAGGGTTTCATTTGAATTCTATGACAAGACCGGAGGCGAGCATTATGCTTATTCTTCTTTAATTACTGCTAACCACAGCTTTTAAAATCTTCTTTTGTTTTCATCTATAACATTTTTTTTTTTTTTTTTACTTGAATGACAAAGAAAAAAGGAAAATATGAAAACATCATCTTTCCAAAACATCATAAACTACTCTTCCCATGAGGCTTCTCTGTCTAGTAGTCTCCAGCCTCTTTTTCAATGTCCAATCAGTCCATCTTCCTCACTATAAACCCCTGAAACTCTGGGTCCCTTCCTCTTCTTTTTTGCTGCGGAGCCACAGATAAGTACACGCAGGAATAATCAATAATCAATAATGCTGTTGTTTCTGTATTGACATAGACAATTTTAACGTGTTAGGAGCGCGCGCGCATTAATGTCATAGCGCTGTGCGTTTTCAATCTTGACTTTGTCCGAGCGGCCGCCTGCCGAGCCCGCGAGTGATCTAGCGCTCGCTGCAGGGCGCAGGCAGCGGCCGCAGGCAGCGGCCGCACGGCATCTCGTTTCGGGTGGTTGGGCTCGCGTAGCAGGCGAAGCAAGCCCAACCAACCCTAAAAACAAACGCGGAGCGCGCATACGCAGGAGCGCGAATTCGCGCTCAAATTTCCGTTCCGAATAAGAGAACTGCAGACCCTTTCCCCCACTCGTTTTCTAACCCAGATGTACGCGAATTTCGCTATTTAACTAGCGTTTCGCCTGGGACCAGCAGAGGCATTTCTCATCTGGAAAATTTATAAAAAAAAAAAAAAAAAAAAAGAGAAAGCATTTATTTTAACTTTCTACAGACCCTCGGTGTCTTTACTTGAGAAGGCTGAGTGTCTCACCCACGAGCCTTCATCGCGGCACATACAATTCCATGGCTTATAACATGGAGAAGGAGGCTTGGAGTGAGGGGAGTGAAGGAGGTCTGGAAGAAGGTATGGAAGAGGACATTGACCTTTCCCAGAGCTTCAAAAGAGTACTGGGCGATTCATTGGTGCAAGCCGTGACACTGGGAGTTAAGCCTCTGCGAGACAGGCTATCAGTCCTGGAAGAGATGCTGGGCAAGAAGGCTGGCACGCTCGATGATCCCGGAGAAGGGACCATCACGCAAGATCCTCTGCGAAAAGGTGAGAAGGGGAAGAAAGTGGCCCGGAAGAGAAAATTCTCTTCTACTCCCCCGGGCGAAACTACAGGGAAGAACAATTCCCTAGAGGTGGCTGATGCCTTCCACAGGCTTAAAAGTGCCTTCCTTACGAGGACAGCCCTGCCCAACCTCGTACCCCCTACCCCAGGGGCGAAAAACATAGGGGACGCCTATTCGTCATCCTCGGAGTTCTCAGATCAAGAACAGCCAGAGGAGGATGTGCGCAGCATAGGCAGAGCGAGCGTAGTCTCGCAAAAGAGCGTGAACAAACCCAAAGCCAGCAATGTGGAGGCCCTTCCGGATGAGGAAGACATATCGGATATGTTCGACCCCGATACCATAAGGCACCCCAGATCGACAGACTGGACACCTTCTCCACGCGTAGCCCTATATATGTCCCACAAGATGAGGAAGCCTATGGAAAAGGACATTAGGTTCAGACTCAAAGCAGAATGTCCAAGGCCAGAGCTGAGCGGCAAAGTGGCAGATACGCCAGAGCTCGATACAAAAATGTTGACCTTCATCACTAAAGCGGGAAAGGATACTAGGAAAGGCATGGACAGGGCGTGGAAAACATGTCAGGATAAACTGCTCGACATTGCTGGCCCTATAGCCAAAATAATGGATCTGGCTGAGAGAGCCAGAGACACGGGAGAACCGGTCGACCCGTCTACCTTGGCGAGCTGGGCTCAGAGAGCAGTCTGCATGCTGGGCAACGCAAATTGCGCCATATCTTCGGAGCGCCGCAGGTCAGCTTTATTGAAGATCGATAACAAGCTGGGGGACTTGGCCTCCTATGAAGCGGGGGAAAGCGCCCAAGGCCTTCTTTTCGGGGATACATTCGTCAAGGAGATGAATAGGTTCGTTGGAACATACACAGCGCTGGAAAAGGCGCAGGCTTCCATCAGGAAAGTATTCCCGGGGAGAGTTTTTTCAGGGGCCGGTCGATATAGAGGCCGCTCGACCGGCCGCTTCAATCATAGAAGAGCACAAGGCCCCAGAGCCCAGTATTGGGAGACCCGGCAGCAAGACGCCTTCTTCCCGAACAGAGGCCGAGGCTCGCGAGGGCGCCGAGGGCGCGGATTCTACCGACATCAAAACAATAACTCAGGTGAGAGAACACGCAATGACCTACCCCCCAGTAGGGGGCAGGACAGCGCTTTATTTGCACAGCTGGCGCGAGCTATCATCAGACGCGTGGGTCCATCAGACAGTACAAGGCTTTGTACTAGATCTTCTAGATCACCCAGTTCAGAGTCAGGCCCCGCTCAGAATTCAGATGACCCAAGCGGAAGAATCTCTTTTAGATGCAGAGATTCAGACCTTAGCGCAAAAAGAAGCGATAGAGAGAGCGATAGGGAGCGATCCTTCCTTCCTGAGCAATATTTTCCTAGTGCACCGCAAGGACAAAGTTCGTCCAGTGATCAATCTGAAGGAGCTCAACAGCTGGCTAGTCTACAAACACTTCAAGATGGAGGGGATCCATCTACTAGGAGATCTGCTCAGGAAGGGGGACTGGCTTGCGCGCCTAGATCTAAAAGACGCTTATCTTACCGTGCCCATAGCGGCACCATTTCGATGCTTCCTAAGGTTCAGATGGAGAGGCGAACTCTGGCAATTCAAATGCCTGCCATTCGGCCTAGCATCCGCCCCATGGGCTTTCACCAAGCTTATGAGGCCCGTAGCAACAGCACTCAGAGAACAAGGGTGCCGGATGATTGTATACTTAGACGACATTCTGTTCATGGCCGAAGACAAGGACCGTTTAAGGCAACAGGTCCGCTGGGCGATAGAGCTGATCTCCAATCTGGGATTCCTAGTAAACAGGAGCAAGTCGGAGCTAACGCCCACCAGACGTCTAGAATTCTTAGGCTTCACCATAGATACGAAGAAAGCTACGTTAGAATTGCCGATTCAGAAGATGAGAGCTATCAAGAAAGATCTGAAAGCAGCGCTCAAAAGACCGCTGATCTCGCTTCGTTACCTGGCCAGGATAGTGGGGCTGCTTGCAGCTTCCATTCAGGCAGTTTTTCCCGGCCCATTACATTATCGAGCCCTTCAGAGGTTAAAGATCAAATACTTGAGGAAAGGCTGGAGATACCATCGGCTAGTGCCCCTAGACGAAGAAAGCAAGGCCGAGCTAAACTGGTGGTTACACAATATGGAAGCCTGGAACGGCAGAGCCATTTTCGGCGACGTGCCAGAGCTAATCATAGAGTCAGACGCCAGCAGGTCCGGCTGGGGAGCGCGATGTGGTACGCTAGAAACAGGGGGAAAATGGTCAGCAGGAGAATTAGAACTACATATCAATTGTCTAGAGCTTCTAGCAGGGTCTTTCGCAGTAAAAGCATTTACCAGAGACAGAGTGCACTGCAGCATTCTCCTCAGAATGGACAACATATCTGCAGTGAGGTATATCAACAAACTAGGGGGCACCAAATCCAAAATGTTAGCGGAATTAGCGAAGAATTTCTGGCACGAATGCCTGCAGAGACATATCGCAGTGACGGCGGAATATCTACCAGGGGCCCTGAACGCAGTGGCAGACTGGAACTCGCGTCACCTAGTGGACTACAGCGATTGGAGACTACACAGGGACGTCTTCAAGAAACTGGAAGCGAAATGGGGTCCCCTACACATGGACCTGTTCGCCTCGAGACTGAATTCTCAGCTACCAAATTACTTCAGCTGGAGACTAGACCCGGAAGCCCAGGGCACAGATGCATTTTTGCACCACTGGGGGTCACAGAGACATTATGCGTTTCCCCCCTTCGCGATGCTGGCGAGGGTACTAGCAAAAGTGCGCAGGGACAAAGCTCAGATAGTGATAGTGACGCCAGAGTGGAAGTCGCAAGCCTGGTTTCCAGTTCTGATGGAACTTTCTACGGATTTTCCACAGAGGATTGCATTCAGACCAGACTTGCTGGTGGATCCGGCAGGAGCTCCCCATCCTCTGATAGAGGATCGATCTTTATATCTGATAGCGTGCAGAATTTCAGGCACAGATGGCGATTGCCGGGACTTTCAGAAGACGCTACAAGACTTATCAATATGTCATGGGCTCCATCTACAATCAGGAGCTATAATTCTGCATGGCAAGCCTGGGATTTATGGTGCAGGAGGAGGAGTATATCTCCCATTTCAGCACCTGTAGTACAAGTAGTGAATTTCCTAGCCACCCTTCCTGTAGCAGGGAGAGCTTTCAGGACAGTAGGGGTTTATAGATCTGCAATTTCGGCAGGGCACGAGCTAGTGGACGGCGCTCCGGTGGGGGAGCACCCAGCAGTATCCAGATTGCTGAAAGGTGTGAAGATGTCCAAACCCCCCGGAGCAAAGTATTCATCACTGTGGGATGTGCAGAAGGTGATACAGCTGTTTCAGATATGGCCGGATAATAATTTTTTGTCAGGGAAACAGCTCTCGGGCAAACTGGCTACGCTTCTTTGCTTAGTTTCTTGCAGAAGAGTTTCAGATGTCAAAGCGCTGGAGATAGATAGGAAAATGTATTACCCAGATGGGATAGCGTTTACCATAGCGCAGCGTACTAAGTCTAATTCTAAAGTGATTTCATATCCATATTGGCCAAATAATGACAAATTGTGCGTAGCGAATTGCATTAAGCGTTATGAAGCAGCGACAGCAGACGTTAGACCGCATGGAGTGAAGCAATTGCTTATAGCGCGTATAAAGCCATACAAAGCAGTCAAATCAGCTACTATAGCCAGATGGGTGAAGGAAATAATGGAACTGGCGGGCATAGACACGTCTAAATTTGGGGCTCATTCCACCAGAGGAGCAATGGCTTCGCGAGCTTTTGCAGTCGGAGTTCCACTGCAGGAGATCATGAAGGCAGCAGACTGGTCAAGCGAGTCGATCTTTAAGACTTTTTACTTCAAACCAGTATCCAATATAGCTGCTGCTGTGGTGGAAAGCTTTGAACAAGCATAATGCTCGCCTCTGGTCTTGTCATAGAATAAAGATTGCCCATGCGACTAGCGCAGGAAGTCTTGATTCTATTAAAGACACGGAGGCGAGCATTATCCCACCCTATGAAATACAGTGTTATGTTACGTTGTGGTCTGTATTGATTCAAATAGATTATGTATAAGTTTCATTATGGCATAAGATGACTGTATTTCCCTTCCCTAACAAGTGTTTTTCTTTTTGCATAGGAGAAGAGCAAAAGAACAGAGATTAGAGTATGGAAGGAGTCAATTCAGCAAATTTAGAGTTCAGCCAGTTGTTGAAGAAAAAAAAAAAAAAAAAAAAAGAGACTTTTCAGCTGGAGTTTTGAGAATTTGATTGGAGTTGGACTTTGTTCAATTATTGGATACACCGCAAAAGAAGAGGAAGGGACCCAGAGTTTCAGGGGTTTATAGTGAGGAAGATGGACTGATTGGACATTGAAAAAGAGGCTGGAGACTACTAGACAGAGAAGCCTCATGGGAAGTTTAGTTTATGATGTTTTGGAAAGATGATGTTTTCATATTTTCCTTTTTTCTTTGTCATTCAAGTAAAAAAAAAAAAAAAAAAAAAATGTTATAGATGAAAACAAAAGAAGATTTTAAAAGCTGTGGTTAGCAGTAATTAAAGAAGAATAAGCATAATGCTCGCCTCCGTGTCGTTAATAGAATCAAGACTTCCTGCGCTAGTCGCATGGGCAATCTTTATTGTGAGCGCCGCATGCGAGGCAACGTTTACTCTCTTAGCAATGTGGAGTGCTAATGTGAAGGGCGTGTACACCGCCTAGTGTCCTTTACATTTGCACCCTGCAGATGGTACATTTGGCGTCAGGGACCTGGCTACGCCTGTGTGAAGACATATCAGGTCTCCACCATCAAATTACGCCCAAGAGTAACATGAGATACTCTGTGAAGAGTACACATAAAGCCTAAAACATCCCTGTTGACGCAGCGCAAGCATGAGGCGATGCATTTGTGTTCAATTACCAAATCATCTAGAAATCGCTAGAATGGAAAGGCAGACTAGTGTCTGATCTTAGTGATTCTGATCACCCTTATGTTAAAAAATATATCTCCCTAGGACCGGGAGTACACTGTGTGCGCGGTGGTGGCGGGGCGTGAATTCCACCATATGATATCGGGGATGTTCTTCCAGAAGCACCATGAAATGTTGATCATTAAGCACAGTGCCAACATCAATACTGATTGCTTGCCAGGGGTATGTTCCTTTGTTGCAGTGACTTAATTGTTGGTTGTTTACTTTTGCTTCCAGGTACCTGATGCCCTATGCAAACCTGATCTATGGCTTCAACCTTTTCCTCCAGCTATTGGAACCATAACTTTTCTCGTAGCCTTTCCTCTGTTTTTCGTGCTCCTTGGTAACCTTCATGCACAAGTGCAACAACCTGGTCCACCACAGCAGAAGGGATTACAATGCATGATCATTGCAGCAGTCCACCTCCGCTGGATTAGGACAACTCATCCCGGATTTTTCACACGCCCTGCAGTGACTACTTGGCAGCCGCAGTACTGTGTGCACATTGTGCCAGCAAGTCGTTCCAGCTGCCAGTTCTCAGGCATTGTTGAACTCCTTGAATGCATTCATTCCTGTCCCGTGGCAGCATTACTTTCATCAAGACACATGGACATTGGAAATGCAGCCTGTGTAAGCAACCTCCCATGTTCTTCTTCCCAAATATCCACCACATTCTGGAAGTGGTCCTGGGATGTCATGAAAACAAATCAGCTGGATTGTCTGTTCCTGCCTTGAAGAGCAGTGTTACTGCAGAGTTTTGCATTGTAATAGCCATCAGTGTATGCTGGTGGTGGGCGTGCCCCAGTACCAGACATAATGGGAAGCAGTGGTTTGTGATCCGTTACTACTGTTACCAGTTTTCCAAAAATATGCAAATGTAGATGAAAAGTTATTGGGAGAATGGTCTCGGATCAGCTACTTTCATGGATCAATGATCAAAATCTTCTGGCACAGTATCAATCTGGTTTTAGATTAGGGTGCAGTATTGAGAGCGTCACTTTAAGGGCCCAATTCAGAGGGAGCGTGCGCCATCTGCGGCGCAAAACAGCATTTTCGCGCACCGCGTGTTCGGTTCATAGTGATAATTTAAAAAAAAAAGTTTCGACAAACAAAAGTTTCGAAAACAAAGTTTCAAAAAACAAAGCTGTGACAGCCTATATTTAACATGCAAAGTGCATTTCTTTCAAAACCAATCCGTCAACAATAGTCATGGACTGGTTTCAATTGAAATGCACTTTTACATGTTAAAAGTAACATTTCAATGCTTATTTTTTGTGTAACTTTGCAACGTTAGATGCAGCTGTCCAGTGTTGAAATTACAGCACTGGACAGCTCCATGTAATGTTTCAAAGTTACACAAAAAAAAATAATTAAAATGCCAATATACACAAAATCTCTGAAACGTTACATGGAACTGTCCAGGTCTGTAATTTCAGTACTGGACAGCTCCATGTAATGTTTCAAGGTTTTAGTGTATATTGGGGGGGATCCCTCCAATACCCCCCAACTCCCACGCCACCCTCCCACCCCCTAACCCTAACCCAAGCCCCAACCCTAACCCTAACCAATGTCGACGGCATTTTCGATTTTTTTTCAAAGAAATAGTCATTCGAAAGAATGGCATTTCGACAAAAAAAATGGAAAGTTTGCCATTGGAAACTTTTAGGTTTGAAAAAATGACAGAAGACCCGCGTATTCATGGATTTCCCGAGCCATAACCAGCCGTGGTGCAGTGAACATCCAGCAGTGCCAGTTACGCCCCCAACACCGCCCCTTGCGCAGGAGAAAGCCATTGAAATCCCCAATACAGCGCAAAGGGCCGCGCTATCCTTGGCCCAGCACACAACCCGCGTAATCGCGTAAAAAATCAGAGCACACCCCGCTCGCAACAGTCAAATGCCATGAAAATGGCCTTGCGTACCCCCGCAAAATCGCATACCCCGCTCGCACCATCCAAATTGCATGAAAAGTGTCTAGTGAAACCCCGCGAAATCACGTACCCTGCTCGGGCCAGTCATATCACCGGAAAAGTGCCTCGCGTACCCCTGTGAAATCGCATACCCTGTCTGCGCCAGTCAAATCTCGTGAAAAGGGCCTCACGTACCTCTGCCAAATCGCGTACCCCACTCGGACCAGCCAAATCGCGTGGAAAGGGCTGCACGTTTGGTGATGGGTGTTGGGGGGTCCCATGTGGTGTGGGCTGCCAGCGGGGTATGGACACAGGTGTTTGGGGGCCCATATGGTGTAGGCTGCCTGCGGGGCATGGTCATGTGTGTTGTGGGGTCCCTTATAGAGTGGCTGCCTGCGGGGCATGGTCACAGGTGTTGGGGAGGTCCCTTGTTGTGTGGGCTGCCTGCGGGGTATGGTCACAGGTGATGGGGGGTCCCATGTGGTGTGGGCTGTCTGCAGGGTATGGTCATGGCTGATGGGGGGTCCCATGTGGTGTGGGCTGCCTGCGGCATATGGTAACGGGTGATGGGGGGCTCCCTTGTAGTGTGGGCTGCCTGCGGGGTATGTGGGCTGCCTACGGGGCATGGTCACGGGTTTTGGGGGGTCCCATGTGGTGTGGGCTGCCTGCGGGGCATGGTCACAGGTGTTGGGAGTCCCTTGTGGTGTGGGCTGCCTGCGGTGCATGGTGACGGGTGATGGGGGCTCCCTTGTGGTGTGGGCTGCCTGCGAGGTATGGTCACGGGTGATGGGGGTCTCTCATGTAGTGTGGACTGCCTGCGGGGCATGGTCACGGGCGTTGGGGGGTCCCATGTGGTGTGGGCTGCCTGCGGGGTATGGTCATGGGTGATGGGGGGTCTTCCTCTATCGCCGCTGTATGTAGGGAGACATTGAACACAAGTATCAGTGCACCGAACAAATGTCTGCTAGACAGAAAGCAAATGCACATGAGTGGCACTATCAAACGTCACAACCATCATCACCCTCCACAACACACAGGTCAGTGCAAGCAACACATGCACAAACAAGCATGGCAGGTGCATCAAACGTTCACATCCATGTACAGGCACTGTGGGCACATCAGAAGAGGGTCTGAACCTCACATGCATCATGGCACATGCACATCACATAGACACACATCACCAGACAGTCATGCATCAGGCCATGTAGACCTCCCGTCACAGTGCACTCGTGGACAACTGGACCGAATGAGTCAATCACACATTGAGATGCTCATGTGTCATGCATCCATGGGGTTTGCCAGTCAAACACTCACTACTCAGACACACGCACATGTACACCATGCATGTCCATGAAGGTGACATAAGTATCCATGTCTCACACCTCTCGCATGTCCAAGTACAGACACAGGAATGCACACATATGCAACTCGTTACATGCCAGTGCGCATCATGCATTACAACACATACACCATTGATGTGGAACACGCTTGATAGCACTCACATGCAGCACTGTCATGGACATGCACACACACATCTGTACATGAGTCATGCCAGTCATAAGGCCAAGGTGCACACTCAAGCCACAACTCAACATGCATTACGCTGGACAAGAACACATGGACACTTATCACTGGACTCCGGAAGGGAGCTGCAACTGTAAGACCTGGCTGTAAAGCGCTGGGTGTATGTGCTCCAGGCCCCTCATCTGATTGTTGGACAACCGGCCCCGGCGCCCCACGTCTTCACCAGACGTGACGAGGCGCCGGACCTTGTTGAGGGTCCTGGACCTGAAGTCCTTCCAGCATTTCCGGATGTGTTCATAGTCGCTGGGTGCCACCCCCTCCACGTTGATGACACCCATGATGTCCGCCCAGATCTTCCTCCGTCCATCCTTGTCGAGGCGCAATGTCACAGTGAAGAGGGCATCATAATGCCTGAGGTCTTGCTCCACCAGGATGCCAACTTCATTGGGAGTGAAGCTGGCAGCCCCCTGCCTCTCTGCCGGGGGGTTGCCACTTGCCCCAGATGTTGCTTGGTCTGATATGGCAACCCCCGAGGCAGGTGTGGGTGGGCAACTGGGTCCTGGGGCTGGGCTGTGGAGCGATGGAATAGCAGTCGGGAGTCTTCTGTGTCAGCAGAGGTGGTCTCAGCAACAGGATCTCTGGCAATGACTTCAGTGCAGGAACCAAATTGCAGGGCACGTAGGCAGCAGGCACACAGAGTGGGCTGGCAGCAGTAGCTCGTAGGAGGCAGCTCGGGGCGTCTGGGGCAGGTAAATGGCTTTGTGGGCAGGAGCGTGGGTCTCCCGTGTGCTTTCGCGTGGCCAGCCGGATGCAGAGTGACTCCGCACGTGCAAAATGCGTTAGCGTGGAATCAATGGAAAGGGCCTTAGCGCGTAAGCGCGTAAGTGATGTGACGCATAGGCGTTGCCCTTCAGTACGGGTTAAAGGTCAGCGTAGGACACCAGTGCGCTGTCTGTGCTTTTCGTGGGGACCGATGCGTGAGATTCTGCATTTTGTGGGTTCACACCGATTTCTTCACTACTGTTGCAGTGCGTACTTATTGTTTTGGCAGGGGAGTGGCCTACACGTGTGTTTTTCTTCATTGTTCAAGGCAGACGGTGAGTCGCGCACGCATTTTTCCACTGTGGTTGCCCCTGTGTGTCACAAACTCCATTTTCTGAGTCATAGTAGCCTGCGTGTTCCACGCGTATGCATTTTTTGTGTGTTTCTGGGTGCCGCAGCGTACTGCGGGACATTAATTCCATGCACGTGGGCTACGGAAGGGTCGCATATGTTTCTTTTTGTTTTTGGGGTGCCTGAGCATTGCGTGACCATCATTTTCCCCCAGGGGTCACAGACAGCCTTGCAGGAGCACAGGCGTATGTTTTCCCTCACGTACCCTACCCTGTTTACCCCAATTTCCCAGGACAATTGTTGTGTGCACCTCCCATTCACACTAGTCCATTAGTGCCATGGCTGGGAGGCCACCAAGTGGTAAGGGAGGCAAAGCTGGACAACCTCTCAGAGGTGGCTGAGATCGTGGGCGTGGCCAGTGTGGGCAAGGTGGGGGATGTGGGCAACGTGGGCAGGGTGGTCCATGAGGGCAGTGTGTCCAGGCCCATCCAGGGACAGCTATGCCCCCCCAGCAGGTCAGGGAGATGCAGCTAATGTTGCCATCCCCAGCACCTCTCAGGCCCGACAAGCAGTTCCATCTTCTGTCACGAGCAGGCAGGGAGTGGAAGCTGCAGGTGCATCTGCAGCTGACACCACCCCGGCTCAGGGTCTGCTAGCCCGGCCCAGATTGGTCACGGAACAGGCAGGGGATGACTCACAGGCCGACTTCCGTGTCAGGAAGTCCAGGGCACGTGTGGTGAAGGTTGCAAACACCAGGGCACGTTGATCTGTGGCAGCATTATCATCTGCTGCCCCGGCCAGCCAGGGTGTGGAAGATGCAGGTGTTGCTGCACCTGCCACCACCCCGGCTCTGAGTCACCTGGCCAGGACTGTGTTGGTCCCGGACCTTGCCACCAAGGCAGTTGTGGCACTGGGTACTGGTAACAGCACCCAGCAGCCAATGCCTGCAGTCAGACCTTCAGTCGTCATGCCATTGCCTGCTTCCAGTGTCCAGTCAACCTGCGCTTCAGCCCCTATTGACCGGAGTGGCAGTAGCCACTCAGGGTCCGCACCACCTCCCAAGAGGTAGAAGCGTGCTCCAGTGGTACAGGCTGGGACCCCATACACGGCTCAGGCCATCGGCACATCAAGGAAGAAGAGTTTCAATGAAATGGAACTGGACGCACTTGTGGGCTACATTTCGGCACACAGCCGCGAAATGCTGGTGACGGCAGGGTGCAGATCTACGCCTGCTCAGCGTAGGGCACACTGGCAGTGCATCGCGGACCGTATTAGCACCTTGGGATGTGAGAAGCGCACAGCTGATGGTTGTTCAAAGCATTGGCATGACCTCCGATGCCGAGCAAAAAACAAGCATGCTGCTAATTACGCCTCTACTCTGGTGAGTGGCAGTGGGTCACCACCAGAGGACGATGAACTTACTCTACATGAGGAGATCGCTGGAAGCTTCATCAATGAGGGTCAGATCCAAGGCGTGGGAGGCATGCCGGATTATGAGACAATGTCCGGTGAGTGTTCATGCGTGTGTGTCCAGGCATGTGTATTTTGCTTGGGTGATGTGTTGTGATTGAATGCCAGTTCAGGCTATGTAGTCGTTACTGCCATGTGTGACCCATGCAATGCTTGACTGATACATGCTTGTTGTGATGCAGACTGCATACGGACCATGTGCTGCACACGGAGGCAATCCTCATCACCACACCTGCATCCTCCTTCCATGTCAATCACTGGCCAGCCTCTCTTGTCCATGTTCTTGCTCCAATGTATGTTTGCGGATAGCCTGTGATGAGCTTCCACTCAAATCTCACCCTCTGTTGTTACATGACTGACGTTTCTGTGAGGTCGCCCTGCAAGCTGATCCTCCTCAGGGGCATCCTTCCTTGCCTCTCTATCCCCCCGCAGCTCACTGTCTCCATGGGACTGGTGATTCCCATGGCAGACTACTGCAACGGCCTGTTCCCGATATTCTGTGAATATGCACTCTTCCCTCTGCAACTCTGCCAGACATGGACTGTGTGGGACGGCCTTTGGCCTTGATGCAGGGTCTCTCACTCAACTGTGCTGAAGGCACAGGCTCACAGTGGTCATGAGTGCTCATTCATGGGCCATGTGCATTTCAGGCAAGCCCCTATGGGTCCGGGACAAGGCCCTCATTAGACTCCATCTCCGGCATTTCCTCCTTCTCATGGTATTTGATCATCCCTTTCCTACTCACTCAGGGTCAGTTGATCCTCACGCCCATTTGTTTGTGGTTCTCGTCTGTGTCGAGCATAAGCCTCCCTCTGGTACAGCCTTCCTGCCTCTATCCAACTGCTGGTGTAGCTTCTCTGTGTCTTGGTGAACTTCTGATGCTTCCTCATGTGTTGTGCTTTCTGTACTTCTCTCCCCTGCTGTAGTCCCAGATGACTCAGATAATGCAATTGACATCTACCCACATTGTCTGCTACTACACAGTACTCTGTTCCACCATCTCAAGCCATGCACTGCCTGCAAGCCATTCCCCACCCTTGGGAGCTTGGGGGGGGGCTTACTGTATCCCTACAACCCACTGCCAGCACTTTGCACATGATGGCTGCACATGCCCTGACACTGCCATCATGACACCACATTGACATTACTTGTTTTGTGTTTTTATTGATAGTTGAGGCCTTACACATGAACTGAACTACACCCACACACCTCTAAGCTCTGTTTCTCCCTTCAACATGCCTATTCACTTGTGTGATGTTAAAGTGACCTATCATTGACGTATCCATGTGCCTTCCTTCACTGTATTTCAACACCCTAACGTTGTTGCATCCTGTGACGCATGTGTGTTAGTGATTTCCATGTGCTGTCTAATGGCATGCATTTCACCTGGATCATGGATAGTAGTATTTGAGTTTCATCTGGGTCTGGTTGACAGTACTGACATGGCTATGCTATGTGCCATCTGTGTGTTGGCATCTGTCACATTTGTGGATGGTCTATGACAGGCACAGGCTTGTGTATTATGCAGGCGCTATGCACCATGCAGTACATGTGTTGACTTGACATTTGACATGCATCCATGTCTGCTTTCAGGGTCCCCTTCCATTTGATTGTCACTGCATGCATGCGTGAGTTTGTGTCATGTGTGACATGGCTGCTTTATGTGTTGGCTGTCTACATTGTGATACCTATTTATGTGGTATATGCTGTTAACATGTGTGCTCATGTCTTCTTTTCATTTTGTGCAGGTGATGAGGCAACAGACGCAGAGGAGAAGGAGGCGATCGCTGAGGGGGTGGAGTGTTCGGGGCCCCAACCAGGCACCAGTGGAGGCCGTGGTGTGGTAGGCCATGAACATCCATTGGTGCTCCAGACAATTTTGGCCAGCGGTGTCCCTGAGTACACCTCTGAGGATCTCTATGTCTCTGATGCAGAATCGGATGTTGAACCATATGTGCTGTTGCAGGTGAGTGATTCTGGAATGGATGCTGTTCTGCCCGACACACCTGCAGTGGGGGTAGACCCCTCAAGGGGCCTGTCAGTGTTGGTATATCCGCCTGTGGCGGTTACGGATGCAGGGTCATGCTCCACCAATTTGCTCCTGGTCCTGGGGCAGCAGATCAAAGGAGTAATGCAGTCCTTCAGCCAAAGGCAGCGCCAGCACAGCAAGGACCAGGTCTCCTTGGGCCCATCAGGTCTGGTGTCCGGCAACGCGGTGTCCATGCGCCACCGGATAATACTGTGTGGGAGAATTCCATGTATGTCATTGTACAGCAATAGGGGGCATCATGTGAGATGATGGCTCAGGGTGTGGAATGGGGGGCCAATTCCATTCTCCCCCCCAAAAGGAAGGTGTAGCTCCAGCAGCGGGCAATGCAGTCCACGTGCCGCTCACACAGGCAGGACACATTGGCCACCAACAGGGACCGACGGGCTGAACTGGGGGCTCTGTGCACAGCCATTGCTGCTGAGGCAGTGGCCCACAAGGATGCCATGAGGGAAGAGAACACCTCCCTCAGAACTACTCTGGCTGCACTTATGATGGCCCAGAGTACACGGGCGGAACATCAGATGGAGCAGCTGACACACAACCTCTCTGCTGAACTCCATGCAAGTCGTGAGGAGGTTCGTGTGTCAGGTGAAACCTTGCAGGCAGAACTCTGTGCTACACGTGAGACCTTGCAGACTGAACTCTGTGATACACTTGAGGTGCTGCATGGGGACCCCCGTACCATCATCCTACAGAACCAAATCTTTCAGACCCGCATGCTTGCTGCCATGGAGGAGCATGCCAGGGCTATGCGTGGTCAGGCACCCTTACCACGCACATCTTCTGATATTCCACCAGAGGGTGACGACAGCGATGACAATACTCCCGCTATGGCTTAGCCGTGCAGGCCATGAGCCCATGGAGGTTTTTGTTTCAAATTCTCAACATCCACGCATGTGGGTATTGAGGTGCACCCTGCACCTCCTCCCTCCAGGGTGTCCCCCCACTCCCTGGTCGCCCATGGCCTTTTTTATTTATTTTCCTTTTTTTTGTCTATTGTGCATTCATGTAACAGTGTGTTGCTTTGTGGCATCCGAAGGCATCCACTGTGTGTTCCGGCTGGGCCCACACAGGCTTGACTCGTGTTGGTTTTTGTGGCTTGGGGTCCAGACACATATGGCACTCCTGCTTCCCCTTTCCATGTGCTTGCAAGGATGGCAGCGTGTGACAGTAACTTACACAGAGGCATTGGGCTTCCATCATTTCTGTGGCAGTCTGAAGTCCAAACTGTGTATACACTCCTAGTGGGGATTCATGATGGTTTCTCCAGTGCATGGATGACATGCATTTTCGTTTGAATGTTGGTAAATGTGCATATTTACATGTTACATCTTCACGCATTACCTTGCCTGTCTCCATTGTTGATGCACTTCATGCTGTATGCGGTACACTCCCACATTTTGCTTGCAGCCACACACTCAGGATGGGAGGGGTCCATGTGGTGGCTTTGTCGCATTGAGACACTTATGCTACTGTTATTGGTAACTGTCTGACATTGTCACTATTGGGTCCTGTGTTCATGATATGTTATGATGGTAAATAGGTGTTCATGTGTTAGTTTGATTTTGATGTGGCAGGGAGAGTTGTCTCTGGCCTATTTCCATTTGTCAAAGTGCACTTTGTAACAGTTGTGTCATGTGTTGTGCATTCATTTTGGAGTTTTCACATTGCATGCCATGGCATGGTGTGTCTGGAGGGTGGCATGGGGTTTGGGAGGATTTAGGTGACATACCAGTATTTGGATGTGCTGTTTTGCAAGGGGGTAGTGGGTTCTGAACCTTGGATGTTTGCCTTTTGGTCACTCAGGTTTGGGTTTGTTTAAGCAGCTAGGGATGCACACAATTTAGTACTTTCAAGGACACATTCTCAGGGTGGTAAGGGTGTGACAGTTGACTGTCCCTTTGTAATCATTGACTGTCACCTGGAATGTGCCAGACCTGTGTGCACTCCACAGGGGTGGGATTTTACGTGAAAAATTGTGCCACAAGCTGGGTACAGGCTGCCTCGCCACATGCCCTTTCCCCTCCCATGCGCACCAGCCAGGCATGTGGTTGGGGATGGGGGGGGCACCACCATGTCCACCGGTATGCCCTGCCGTGTTGCAACGTTGTGCAGGACACATGCTGCCACAATGATCCTGCACACTACTGGGGGTGCATATAGTAGCCGTCCACGTGAGCGGTCATGGGAGCGGAAACGTGACTTGAGCACTCCGAATGTGCGCTCCACTATGGCCCTGGTTGCAATATTTGCTGCGTTGTATCTTACCTGGGGTGGTGTGGTGGGGTTCCGTATTGGCATCATCATGTAGGTGCTCAGAGGGTAGGCACTGTCCCCTGGGGAGGTGATAATGGTTGTCATTAGTTGGGTTTGTCTATTTGTCTGTGTGTGACATGCATGGATGTGCACAGGAATTTGTACTCACCAATGAGCCATATGTTGCCATGCCTCCCAGCTTCCAGGCCCTGGTTTCGGGGTGACATTCTGAATATGAAACTATCATGGGTGGACCCTGGATAGTTTGCATAGACAGAGGTGATGATTCCCTTGACTTCGCATACAACCTGCACGTTGATGGAATGCCAGTGCTTGTGATTGCGATTGATGTGCTCAGTGGCCCTAGATGGACGTATGGCCACATGGGTGCAATCAATGGTACCAAGCACTTTTGGGAAGTGTGCCACCCCATAAAAGTCTTGGACCACGGCCTGCCTTTCTGCTGGTGTTCTGGGCGTGTATATGTGCCCGCTGACTGAGGGGCGTCCAGCCATGATTGCCAACACCTGCTGTAGTCAGCGTGACTGTGTGGGCTGTGAGACGCCCCCAACTATGGCAGTTTGCGGCTGAAATGACCCAATGGCCAAAAAATGCAGTACATTGAGTACCTTTCCAAGGGGCTCAGTGCTTGGGAGCACAGCGTGGGTGATATGAGGTCATCCTCCCACTCAGTGACCAGGTCTAGGATGATATGAGGTGGAAACCTATACCTGCCGTAGACCTGGTCATCAGGCATCCCCAAAAAGGCTGGTCCTGGTTAAAATAATGCAGGGCCTGGCTATCCTCCTGCGCTGTCCCACGATCACTGCTGCGAGGAATGGTACATTCATCGTAGCTGTATACGTGCGTTTGTTGTTTGCATGCACTTTTATGCTGCGTGGGGGCGCTTACGCCAACTTTCGCCTGGCGTACGTGTTTCCGGGTTTGCGCGTCTTTTACCACGTGCCAGTTAGCCCTGTTCGATCGTATGATGAATACGTGTTGTTAGCGCGTATGTGGGCGTTGCAGGGATTTCGCTACAAAACTTCCCCCGTTACGCCCTCAATTTCGTCTGTTGTTTCCCATTCCACTTTTTCTGCCCCCTTTTTAGGGGTGTGCGCTGGACGGTGTGTGCCTTCTCTGGACGTCTCGTGCAGAGCGTTCCTGATGGCGCAATGGCGTGTAGGACCCGCGCAGATTCGGCTCAGTTCCCGGGTAAGCCACACGCAATGTGTTCCATGAATCGGTAAACAGGCGCGTGTGCGTGTTTTGCACGCGTGCGCTGCGTTTTTCCTGCTTGCGCACCATTTTCGGCACACATTTATTTCATGAATTAAATATCTTGGACGATGTGTATAAAATCCTGGCGGTTCATGCTTGTTGATTCCCTCCAACTCTCGGATGACAAATTACTTAATATTTTGTCAGCCCATATGGGCATTGGCGGTCAAGTGTTGAAGTGGTGTTCTTTCTATTTAAATAAGAGAAAGCAGCTGGTTGGCATTGTAGATAATCGTTCAGACCAGGTCGATGTGACTGTCGGGGTCCCTGAAATGTCTTATTTGGCTCCTCTTTTATTTAATCTGTTTATGCAACCCTTAGGGACCTTGCTATTAAGCACGGAGTGGAAATACATCAGTATGCTGAAGGCACTGAGCTTTGTTTGAGAATGTCATTCAAAAATGATTTATCTCCATTGAGAGAATGTGTTTTGGATATTGAAGTTTGGATGTCCAGTTATTTTCTGAACGAAATCAGTCCAAAACTGAGTTCATGCTTTTTTCACCACTTTCTCATACTGTGATTGTTTCTGAGTGGTTAAGTAATGTTCAGCTCTTTGGCTCTTCTGCCATTGGGGAAGCCCAGACATAGACCTCTTTACCACCTAGACTAAGGAAGGAGAAAGGTTGTAGGAAATACGGATCCCTGCGCTGATCTAATTAGTAGTCCATGCATGTATAGTGCTTCCTACAGCTGTTGCAGGGTTTCTGCGGGACAATGCTCCCAGAGTCCCATGTGGTTGGAAATAAAAGTATTTTGTGTTGGATCCCTGGTGGTATTGGTGCTGAATAAGAATATTGACACTTGTCACAGTGGTGCCTCCATGTTTGGGAAATTAATCACTTCTGGAAACAATTTGGTGCTCGTAATCTTGGTTTTTAATCGGCAACGGGTTGCCAGGATCTTGAAAGCAAGGATTTTGCCATTTGCATGAAAAAAGCCAACACGTGTTTCGACCAATGGGTCTTTATGAAGGCTGTGCTAAGGTGTAAGTGCGTGGGTGAACGGTGGTGATTAAGTGAATTGCCGTGAGTTGTCATGTGATCATTGTAAATATGGTAAACATTAATGTTTATATATTTCAATTTTCATAGGCACACATATAGTTGACAGAAAGGTGATGTGTGGTGGTTGTGAGTTGACATATATTCCCAAATTCATGTGCACACACTAATATTGTAGGGTAACACCATCCGGGACGATATGATTGACAAGGGCAGAAGTTTGTACCGAGGGCAAGAGAAAGAAAAGAATTGGGTTAAGGTGGGGTGGGCATTGCGCCTGGATATGCTGTATAAGTATTAGGAGTGGCTGTTCTTACAGCAGTGGTGTAATGTACTGTAGAGGTGGTGTTGAGTACCCCCACCCAAAGCTCCTCCCCCATGCTGCCTATAGGTTGGCGACCAGAGTGTGAAACACGTGCAAAGCAGATTGGTGACGTCATACAGAACAGAGATGGCACACACAAGAAGAGATTAAAGAGTATAAGCATTCTATAGAAACAAAGGAGGAGATGGCAAGCAGGAGCAGCATTTTGGGCTCAAGATGAAGATGTTCATGCTGCAGAAATAATGAATATGTTATCAGGTAATTTTACAATTGTACAGTCACAGCGACGCAAGTAGACAAAGTGTTCGTAAAGTCTCGCTGTGTATTGAATAGATTGCGGCAATGCACCAACGTATATGCATATGAAACGTATGGACTTTGGATTATTCCACAATGCACTTTAGCAGAGCTAGGATCCAGTGAAAGGAAAGGTTTTCAATGTGTTGCAGTTAGAAATTGGAAGCTGGACCGTGCAGGTGAATCAAAGAAGGGTCTGTCTGGCTCAACACCAAGAAATCAAGGCTACCTGAAAGAACAAAACTTCTGTCTTATGTGAGGAGCGTGAACATTAAAGACGTCAGCGGTTGATCATTTAATAGTATTTTAAATACAGAAAGACTCGAAAACATGGTTTGCAGTCACATGGTTGGATGAGAATAAATACGAAGGCAAGCTGTATCGAAACCGAGAAGACAGAGTATGCTATACTCCCTCATATTCTTCAGCACATGGAACATTTTCAAGGCTAAGTTCAGAGCTTAATTGACTGGCAGACTGTAAGGGTGATGATAGATGACAGGGCTGATTGGTGGGAAGCTATGGTTATTACCAGCCCACTAGCACCTGGATGATAGCCTGCATGAGCGCTTGCGTAAGTGGAATATTACAGAGGTTTACAAGGGTGCCAACCAATTGTAGAGGGCCATGTAATAGAGAGCCCTATAGTTTGTAAAACCAATGGGACGGCGTGTATTTGATGACGTTCATAGAAACCTGCACTAAGGGAGGACTTAGTTGCCCCACCTGATGTTAGAGAAACAATCACCTTCTTGACTAGTATGGAACGTATACATAGATGTTCTTTGTAAGCCTATAACCATTCCAAGTAGGTTTTTGCAGTTTGCAACGTAGGTAGATGTCAATAATGACGTGTTTTCATTATAAAAGTGTTTTTTAATATGTTGCATTGAGTGTGAAGATTGAGCTAACGTGCTGATGTTTGTTGTAACCCCTGTTTTAGATAATTGACATTAAAACAGTTGCACTTTGCCAACTTCCTGAGTCAGTTTGATTATTGATGTTTGAGTCTGTTCAGCATCTCCATCCGTCTCTAAGCTATTTTGTCTTAAAGGGCTGGGTTGGTTAACCCAGCACATGTGGTAGCAGAGCTGATGGTTAGAAATCCATCTACCTAGTAAACTGTGGTGTCTCGGAAATATCGGATGTCCTCCGCCATAACTGAAAGAACGCGAGGCTCCCTGTAGATAGCTGCTGTTAGTTTAAGAATCTTGCAAGTAAAGGTGGGACCGGTCCCGATTTCTACAGGAAGCTGAGCACATTGAAGGTTGAAGCGGCTGGTCAGAGGAAGAGACGATCCCGAGGGTCAGAAGTCGTAAACGCGAATGGTGCGTAGGCTGAGTGAGGTGGCAAACTGATTGAGCACTGAATAGGGAAGGGTGATAACGGGGATAGAGTCACCGAGGGTTGATTGATTGGGGTATTTTATTATTTCGGTTAAGACAAAGAGCGTCATAGTGTGAGACTATGAGCGTCACAGTAGTTATTGAGCGTCACAGTTTAAGGTATATAGACGAAGAGCGATCTATATAGTAAACCCAGAGACCTACATCAAGGACGTTTAGAAGGTACTTGTCCTAAAGTCCTGAAGATTGGATGCTTAACCAGTGTAAAGAGGGGGGCGAAGAGCCTTCTGCTCCCCCTCCCGTGCCTGAAGTAAATGCTGATAGTCCAAAAGATGAAGGATTATATCCTTTAAGAGAGATTAAAGTAGCCACGGGGTATAGTAACCCGACATAAAAGTCGCCTGCTTGTAGCAGACACGAAAGTCCCGAAAATACTCCGGAAAAGATGTGATTGCTAAAGCCCTACTGGACAAGAAAAGAAGTGACCAACCAGCTATGTTTCTAGACATAGAAGAGAAATAAAAAGATGAAAATGAGAGAAGGATAAAGCTGACGAGATAGCACTTGTACAGAACGAATGGGTGGGCGGTCAGATATTGCTCAAACTTGATGGAAAGAGCATCGGAAAAGTAAGACAAGAGGAAGATCAGGATGGACATGATAAAAAAGACAGGGAACGAGAGAAATGATTGAAAGAGGATGAGGCTAAAAGAAAGTGCAGACAAAGAAGAGAACAACTGTATCAAGATGAACAGTTGAAAAAATAGGAAAGAGCAGAAGAGCAAAGGAAGTATGATAACAGGCAAAGAGCAGACGAAGAACGAGATAGGCTAGAAAGGAAAAGAGAGGAAGAGGAAGAACAGAAATGAAGGGATAAAAGAATACGAAGATGCAAAGATCATGAAGTTCGTAGAGCAAATGAGAGAAGAGAGGTGAAAAGACAGGAAGAACAAAGGGTTAGGGAGAAAGCAAGGAAACGAAATGAGAGCTTGACGAGGAAATAGAACTCAAGAGAAGGCAGAGGGCACGCGACATTGATCGCATAGAAAAAGAGTTAATGGAACCAAATCCAGTAGTAGCATGGGAGGACGTAGAAGACTTCTTCGTGGCACATTAACCAATGCCAGGCCCGTCTGGAGTAGATCTAGAGGATAATTTTGATATAAGAAGCATTGGAGAAAAAAAAATGATAAGGTCTATCATGACATGAAGACCAAAAAAGAATCACAAGGTAAGGCCTTTGATTCATATGTGTAGTTTGGGTTGCGCATATGACATCTCCATTAAACATGTGACGCTTTCCAGAAATGAGCTGATACATATATGCAACAAAAAAATACATATGTATTTCTGTGCATTTATTTAACATTTGGAGATATACAATCAATGTAGCTTGTCCGAAAGCCACTGAATACAGTCTTTTATTTTGCATTTAGTGCATTTCTCACAAAAACTTTGAACATTTTCGCACTTTGCGTCACTGTGCACAGAGAGAAAAATGTGTTTTTCTCTGTAAGGGAAGCACTTGGAGTGCTGAAAATTCATCTATGAGCTCACTATTACCATGCCATTAGAAATCTAATTTAAATTCAGCAAACATAAAATACATTTTTGAGGCTCCAAGGGGGACAAACTCAAAATTATACCCGACACAGTGTTCCATGGCATCGGACCGAAAAAAGCCCTTTGACACAAAAAGTTGATTATTTTTTCCTGTACTCATTTTTAACATTTGTAGATATACATTCAATGCAGCTTGTTCTAATTCCCCTGAATACAGTCTTTTTTTGCATTTCTCATTAAAATTGTGAACATTTTCGCACTTGGCGTCACTGCTGACACAGAGATAAAAATGTGTTTTTCTTGGCGAAGGAAACACTTGGAGTGCTGAAAATTCATCTGTGAGGCCACTATTACCATGCCATTGCAGCCATCTAATTTAAATTTAGCAAATATGAAATACATTTTTTAGGCTCCATGGGTCGACAAACTCAAAATGTTACCTGACACAGAGTTACATGGAATCAGACCGAAAAAGCCCTTCAACACAAAAAAAATGTCTTTTCCCTGGGCACATTTTTAACATTTGTACATATACATTCAATGCAGCTTGTCCTAATTCCCCTGAATACAGTCTTTTTTTTTGCATTTCTCATAAAAATTGTGAACATTTTCGCACTTTGCGTCACTGCTGACACAGTGATAAAAATGTGTTTTTCTTGGTGAAGGAAACACTTAGGGCCTCATCACCAGTTGGGCTTTATCCCCGCCGGGGCTATTAGCATTACTGCCAAACCCCTGGGGCTATTAGCGCCGGATCACAGGTTTGGCAGAACGGTAAGTCCCCAAACCCCATTGGGCCCATTCGGGAATTCCCCATTCCCCATTGGGCCCACTGTGGACTTTTCGGTGCTACTACTGGTTGAGTGTGTGTGTAGTCCAATGGGAGGATGTTGCCTGGATTAGATTACTGGTTGAGTGTGTGTTTACTCCAGTGAGAGGGTGTTGCCTGGTTTAAATTGCTGGTTGAGTGTGTGTTTACTCCAGTTGGAGGATGTTGCCTGGTTTAAATTGCTGGTTGAGCGCATTTGCACTCCTGTGAGAGGATGTTGACTGGTTCAAATTCCTGGTTGAGTGTGTATGTGCTCCATGGGGAGGATGTTGCCTGGTTTAAATTCCTGGTTGTGTGTGTACATACTCCAGTGAGAGTATGTTTCCTGATTTAAATTCCTGGTTGAATGTGTGTGCACTGCTGTGAGAGGATGTTACCTGGTTTAACTTCCTGGTTGAGTGTGTGTGTGTACTCCAGTGGGTGGATGGTGCCTGGTTTAAATTCCTGGTTGAGTGTTTGCACACTCCAGTGAGAGGATGTTGCCTGGCTTAAATTCATGGTTGAGTGTTTGTGCACTCCTGTGAGAAGGTGTTGTATGGTTTAAATTCCTGGTTGCGTGTGCACACTCCAGTGAGAGGATGTTTCCTGGTTTCGATTCCTGGTTGAGTTTGTGTGTACTCCTGTGAGAGGATGTTGCCTGGTTTAAATTCCTATTTGAGTGTGTGTGTACTGAAGTGGGAGGATGGTGCCTGGTTCAAATTCCTGGTTGAGTGTTTGCACACTCCAGTGAGAGGATGTTGCCTGGTTTCAATTCCTGGTTGAGTGTGTGTTTATATTAAATAACAACAGGGCTTGTTTAGAAGAAACAGAGAAAACAACTGCCTTCCCTAACCGTTACGTGACTGTAATCAAAACACAACCTAAACGGTTCTGTGGGAGGAAAAGTACAGAAGTCAGGCCAATGACATTCAAAACAAATTTGTGTAGCACATGAGGAAGACAATGGCCTATCTGTCGCTCAAGAAGAACACCCTTACCCTAGCGGGGGTGTATAAAGTTAAAACCTCATCCCAATCTGCATGGGATGTCCTTAAAAAGAGCTCACATGGTGTGAGAAAGGTACACTAAACAAAAAGGAGTACCCCCTCTGACTCAGGGGAGTATCTCATCAGGTTATGTGAACACCAGAACCAGGAAGGTCGACCGGTTTCGAAGGCTCAGTCGGTTATGACCATCTTCTTCAGGACGAACAATTTAGTGGTAACAAAATTACGTGTTCCAGCATGTCTCGAAGAGAGGCTGCCTGGGCATGCTGCTCCGTCCCCTGTATGGGAACACAAAACAACAAAAAGGGGCAACGCCTTAGTCAACGAGGTACCTGGTGTGACATTGTTAGGCAGAATCCTGTGCAGTTCCCTTAGGGAGCACTACAGAAGATTAAGACTACAGGTGAGAGCAATAAGTCCCCTTTGGTATCAGTCTGTACCACAAAGATTTAGTTGGTAGCTGTGGCTGAGCAGTCAGACTTATCTCAAGAGGGAGATTAGCAGTATTCAGGATTTACACAATAGGCCTACAATACTATGGCACAAGGAAACACTGACCAAAGCTTTGTATTCAAAAGTAGATATATATTTATTTTATACACTTCTAGTAAAACACATTTATCACAGTCATCAAGCAAGTTAAATTAAGTCAAGGAACAACATACACACTCCCTAGTTAAATTGTAGACCAAGTGAACCAGAGTGAAAACTGAGCAAAACGGCAGAGAAAACCACACACAATGAATACTCTAGCAATTTCTCACAAGGGAGGGAAAGCACAAGTTATACAGAGATATCGTCTTACACACCCTAGCAACACTTCCCATAATCCTGTGGACCCGTTTAAGCAAGACAGTGCATCAGTATAGGAAATACTTAAATGAAAACTGAGCAAAATGGCATTTCACAAGTTTTAAAAAGGATAAGAAAAGGGTAGTTATAAGAAGTAGGTGCACCAACCCAGTTCTAATTGAGAAGCAGTCTAAAGAAGGAAGTTCTAACAAATGTAGCCAGAGTCAATAACCCTGTGCCAGAGTCAGTGATACAGGGAAAGGGCCCAGAAGCAAAATGTTCTTGTCGCTGGAGTCAGGTCTTTGGTTAACGATTTCGAAAAGTTGGATGCAGAAGGTAAAAGACAATGTTAAGAGAGGGGCGGCCAACCCAACAGGTAGGTAAAGGATTTAAAACACCTTTAGAGCTACCGCGATTAAAGGGCGGCCTGGCGGAACAATGTACCTTTAAAATGAAGAAGTGGCTCCTGCGGTGGCGGTTGTTCCTGGTAGTTCCTGCAGTTCAGGGGATCCAGCAGAGGACAAGAGGCTCTCGTCATGGGGGAAGGTTTGAGTTGCTGCACTACCCAGGGATGAAACCAGCCGTGGTGCTGCCCGACGAATAAAAGGTACGCTCCTTTAAATCGAGGTCCGGGTGGACTGGTGCCTGGCTATCCGGCCTCCGAGTACAGGGTACGGGAGATTCGACCAAGGCAGGTCCGGGAAGGCGATTGGCAAACTGGTTGGCCCTACCAGCTCAAGGGAAGAAGGCTCTTGCAGATGAAGATCTTCTCTCATTGTGTGGAGGAAAGTGGTGAGACGCTGCAGCAGGGCTACACCGGTGGTTCAGTCGTTGCAGATGTCTTTGGCTTCTCTCCTCTTCAGCTTCTTTGTTCCAGGAAACAAATAGGTAAGGGAAATGGCAACGTCTTGCTCTTCCAGTCCTCAGGACTCTGCTTTTATGCAAAAAGATCCCCAGTCATACAGCCTAGCTGTTCACTCACACAGTGGAGTGGTCATCTTGGCGGGAGACCCTCCAGCCTATCAGGATAGAGTGCGACATGGGTTGCTGAGGCAACCCCGTCCAGGGGTCCTACTCCCCATACCACACAATGGAATCATCCCAGACTCAGTGGCGCCGAAAGGAGGGCTTCTTGGCAGAAGCCCGCCAAAAGGACGAACAAAGGATCCCCTACCTGGGTTAGGAGTTTAGAGAAAGACAAGAGAAAGAAGTTATATTAAAGTTCTGGCAAATAAAATCTACCGGAGTAAAATTAATATTAAAATACACCGGCGGTATGTTAGAGGCTGTCAGAAAATGTGGTAGCCTCGTACAATGGGAAAATCCCATAGGAAAATATCCGCGGTCGAATATTTATGGTAGTAACCACTGCCACCAGCCAGAAACATTTGTGAGAGGGACTGTACGGTGCCCTCTTGAAAATGAACATAAGGGAAAAACTATTAACCCTTCCCAGTACTTCCATAGTAAGATGGGTGGTACTGGTTTAGTTCACAAAAATTGACTAGAAAAGTCAATGGGGAGTTTACATGCCCTGGGAGACAGTAGTCAGTCCCAGGGTATGGAGTCTATGTTTGGGGGTCGCTACGACACCCCTGTGTCACTGCACGGAGGGTGCTGTGTAACACACGTGAATAAAGATGGTTCCTATGGGGGTGAGAAAATCCCATAGACATTAAACACAAAAATAGCCTAGAACACACATAGCAAAAATGCCTAAGAGTGGGAAAAAGAGTCTCACTCTTAGCAGGAAAAAGAAACAAACCCTTCAAATCTAGCAAAGCTGCTGGGGGACTCAATAGGTAAGGGAAATTAGCCATAGAATGAGGATTCACCCTAACACTCGCTCCCCCAGACTAAGGGACTGGAGGATCTAATCCACTCCTGGATGAGTCTCTTACCTCTAGTCGCTTATAAACATCCTAGAGAGACCATCAGCATTTTGGTGGTGACATCCTGACCTGTGCTCAATGGTAAAATCAAACCCTTGCAGGCAGATTGACCATTTTAGCAGTTTTGGGTTTTCCCCTTTCATTTGCATCAACCATCTCAAGGTTTGGTGGTCTGTTTGAATGATGAAAGTAGATCCATACAAGTATGGTCTAAACTTCTTCAAAGCCCACACAATGGCAAAACAGTCTCTCTCAATAGTTGCCCACCTTGTTTCATGTTCCTTCAGTTTCCTACTGATGAAGCAAATGGGGTGCTCCCTACCTTTCGCATCCAGTTGACTTGAGTACTGCACCTATACCTATAGTGGAAGCATCTGTTTGTACAATGAAGGGTTGGTGGTAGTCAGGAGCTCTGAGAACTGGAGCTTGACAAAGGGCTTTCTTCAGGCTCTCAAAGGCCTGATTGCACTCCTCATTCCATTTGATCTTTTTAGGGAATTTAGGAGAAGAGATTACATTCAGTGGAGAAGCTATAGATCCACAGTTCTCAATGAAATTCCTGTAATACCCAGTGAGGCCTAGGAAGGCTCTCACCTGGGTTTGAGTAGAAGGGGTTATCCAATTTTGCACAGCTTCAATCTTGCTGAGCAAAGGACTTATTTAACCACCTCCTACCTCATGCCCAAGGTAGACCACTTTACTCTGACCAATTTGGCATTTACTTGACTTTATGGTCAGATGGGCCTGTTCAAGAGCCTGCAAAATATATCCTAGGTGGTCAACATGTTCTTTCCAAGTAGGGCTGAACAATGCAATGTCGTCCAGGTATGCCATGCAGAAGTCCTCATCTCATTCAGAACCTGATTAACCATCCTTTGGAATGTAGCAGGTGCATTCTTTAATCCAAAAGGCATAACCTTAAACTGGTATAAAACAACTGGGTGGAGAATGCAGTTTTCTCCTTGGCATGGTCAGTCAGAGCTATTTGCCAATAGCCTGACGTGAGATCAAATGTGCTGAGGAACTTGGCTGAACCAAGTTGGTCCACCAGCTCATCCGTCCTTGGCAAAGGATGGGCATCAGTCTTACTAACTGCATCTAGGGCTCTATAGTCCACACAGAATCTCAACTCCTTGGATCCTGCCTTTGGTACTAACACAACTGGGCTAGACCAGGGACTAGTAGAGGGCTTTATTATCCTGAGATCAAGCATATTGTTAACCTCTCCTTTGATGTGAGTTCTTACATTTTCTGACATTCTGTAGCCCCTGCTTTTGACACATAAATAGTCACCAGTATGGATATCATGCTGGCCCCAAGGGGTCAAGCCTGGTGCTAGAGAAAACAGAGAGGCAAATTGATTTAACAAAACTTTGCACTCCTCCTGTTGCTCAGGTGTCAGATTAGAAGAGAGAGTAACTCCTTCTATTTTCTCATCTAAAGGTTTGCCTCTGAGGAGGTCAGGTAGAGGTTCAATCCCCTCCGCCTCTTGAGCTAAAGCTAGAAGCAGAGCTCCCAGTTCTGGTGTCGAGACATAAGCTTTTAGACGGTTGGTGTGAAAGACTCTAGGAACCTCCTTAGGATTGCCTAAGTCCACCAGATAGTTCATCTCTCCAAGTTTTCCCACAACCTTGAAGGGCCCATCCATTTGTCCTGCAAGGCCCTCTGCCTTGTTGGGATCATAACAAGAACTAGCTGGTCTTGAGCGAACTTAACCATGTTGGCCTTTTGGTCATGCCAATGTTTGACCAGAGCCTGACTTGCTTTCAAGTTATCACTTGCCTCAGCCATCATGTGTGACATTCTCCTCCGGAGTCCTATCACATAGTCAGTGACTCTGACTGGTGTGGGCGAAGGAGCACTCTCCAACCCCTCCTTGATCAGGGCCAATGGACCTCTGACCGGATGGCCATAGAGAAGCCGATATGCAAAGAGAAGGCATGGCAGTAGGAGATCCCACGTTTTCTTAAGGGGATCCTCTAAAGCTCCTATCATGCTCTTCATGGTTCTGTTAAACCTTTCTACCAATCCATTTGTCTGAGGGTGGTATGCTGTTGAGAACTTGTAGGTAACTCCACAGTTTTTCCACATGGCCTTCATGTAGTGGGACATAAAATGTGACCCCCTGTCGGATATTACCTCCTTAGGAAACCCAACCCTGGTAAAAATCCCAAGGAGGGCCTTAGCCACAGCCTGAGCTGTAACAGTCCTCATAGGAATTGCTTCAGGGTACCTAGTAGCATGGTCTACTACAACAAGTATAAACCTGTTGCCTGAAGAAGTTGGAGGATCAAGGGGACCAGCAATGTCGATTCCTACCCTCTCAAATGGTACTCCCACCACAGGGAGATGCACTAAAGGTGCCACGCTCTTGGAGCCACTTTTACCAGAAGTTTGGCAAGTGTGGCAACTCTTGCAATACTTATCTACCTCAGCCCCCATTTTAGGCCAATAAAAGTAGATCGAGAGCCTTTCCTTGGTCTTCTTGAAACTCAAGTGACCAGCCAGAGGTATCTCATGGGCTAGTTGCAAGAATTGGAGTCTGTTCTCTTGGGGCACTACAAGTCTCTTGTAGTTTCCAGGGATTTACTCTGTCGGTTCACTATAGAAAAGGCCATCTTTCCAGTGTAGCCTATACTTCCCAGGCTCTTGCCCATCAAGCTGAGAAGCTGTCTGGTGGCGAAGAACCTCCAGAGTTGGACATTCTCTTTGTCCCTTACTGAAGTCTGCCCTGTTGGGGCCACCTTCTGCCAGTAATGACTGCAGCTCAGGATGGTCCACAGGGTCAAGATCTCCAATGAGGTCCTGGCCTCCTACTAGACCTGAATCTTCAGGCTCTAGTTCAACCATACAAGGTTGTACCTCACTCTGAGCCTCAGCTAGAGGAGGGATCACAGGTGTGATTTTTGACAACCTAGGAGATTTCCTGGTTGGCAGCACTGGAGTGCTTTCTGTTGGTTTCTTCTTTGAAGGCCTGGGTTTCCCCTTTGCTTCTGGTTGCTTGGAAATAGCAGTTAGTAACCCCAGTGGAGTAGGAGTGATTTCTTTTTCTATCATCTCCTCAGGAGAGCCCCTCAAGGTCCTCTCCCTTGCAGGTCTGGTAAGCTCCTGTAATCTCTTACTAGGAGGTCTGGGAGTACTTGACACTACTTTCAGATCATTGCCCAACAGCACCCTTCCTGGTACTTCAGATTGTACACTCACAGGTATCCTGACAGTCATTTCATTGCACTGGATGAGAGCTGGTAATTGGGGAAGCATCTGCACAAGCCCTCCAGCTAACTTGGCGAGGTGATTGGGTGCCTTAGCAACATCCTCCACCTTGAAAAAAGATTCGTCCACCACAGTTATGCTGGCCCCAGTGTCTCTAATGGCAGGGGTCTCCTGAAAGATACACTAGCTGAAACTCCAATGGGGTCTTCAGCTAGTAGTTGAAAGTTTCCATTTGCCATATGTACTTCCTCCTCTGGAGCGAAGGCTAAGGAGACACTGTGGACTCCTGAAGGTTTATCCTTACATTTGGGATCCCCTTTCACATGATCAGTAGAGCCACAAGCATAACATTTTCCAAATGTCTTTATGAATGGTGGCTTGTTCTGACCTCCTTCTGGTCTGGGACCAGAAGGTGCACTAGCCTGAGTAGGTTTCCCTTGTGGCTGACCCTTAGAATTTTGTTTGGGGCCCTCTTTGGAATTGGAATTAATTGAATTCTCTTTGTTGTCTTTCTTAGGCTGCTTTCCCTCCTCCTTTTTATGAGTTACCCCTGAATCCGTGTGAGTAGCCCTGTTGGCGACCCACAAGTCAGCAGCCTTAGCTAGTTTCTTAGAATCCAGTTCTTTTGAATCAGCCAAGTGCTGTCTGAGCTCAGGAGAGCAGGCATCATAGATAGACTCCATCATTACAAGATTTCTCATTCCTAAATAAGTGTTAACTCTATAACCCTTAATCCATCCCTCTAAGTTCTTCAAACACTCATTCACTTAAGTAGCCCAAGGGGTACTAGGGTACTATCATGTTTTTTGAGGGTCCTAAACCTCTTAAGGTACTGGGAAGGAGTCTTCCCAAATCTAGCTATCAAAGCTAGCTTTACACATTCATAATCCATTCTATCCACCTCCCCCAACTCCATTACCACATCAGATGCAACAGGGGGGAGCCTAGAGAATAACCAGGGGATCAACAGATTCCCTGTGATGTCCTGGAGCCCATGATTGTATTTAAACATAGCAAGCCAATCTAATACATCCAATTTAGGTTCATACATACCCACAATCTCCTTAGGTGTCTGGGGTCTTTTTGGATTGGAAGAGCTAGAGGATTCGGGGAGAGAAGCATTTTCCAAAGACAATTTCTTCATCTCAAGCTCATGGTTGAGCTCCATTTCTTTGAGCCTTAGTTCTTGATGTCTCTGTTCAGTTTGGGCACTAATTCTTTGAATTCTAGTTCAAGTCTCATTTATTCTAGTGAGATAAATTCAGGACTTAATGTGGGACCTGATAAGGGTCCAGTAGCCATAGGTCGAGGCCTTTGAACAGGTAGAGGCCAGAGGGGGTGACACTATTCTCCTCCTCTTCCTCATCTGTTTTAACAATAACATCTTCAACATTATTTTCCTCAAGGTTTGCTACATTTGCTGGGGTAGTGGGCACTACAGCACCACTGTCCAGACTTTGTTTCTCTAACAGTCTATCAATCATTTCTAATTCCTTGCCTTTGACAGGAAGGCCTTTCTGTCTACACAGATCCCTTAAATAATCAGCAGTATTAGTAAGGAGGGTCTCCTGATTGAACATTCCATATTTTTGACTTTGTTTAAAATAAACTTGTTGTGATAGTTAACCTTGTGGTTATTTAAACCAAGGTACTAGCAGAACTCTAAAATGTAAATCCAATACTTTTATCCTCACCTCTGTACACCAGTGTTAGGCAGAATCCTGTGCAGTTCCCTTAGTGAGCACTACAGAACATTAAGACTACAGGTGAGAGCAATATATCCCCTTTGGTATCAGTCTGTACCATAAAGATTTAGTTGGTAGCTGTGTATGAGCAGTCAGACTTATCTCAAGAGGGAGATGAGCAGTATTCAGGGTTAACACAATAGGCCTACAATACTATGGCACAAAGAAACACTGACCAAAGCTTTGTATTCAAAAGTAGATATATATTTATTTTATACACTTCTAGTAAAACACATTTATCACAGTCATCAAGCAAGTTAAATTAAGTCAAGGAAAAATATACACACTCCCTAGTTAAATTGTAGACCAAGTGAAACAGAGTGAAAACTGAACAAAACGGCACAGTGAAAACCACACACAAGGGATACTCTAGCAATCTCTCACAAGGGAGGGAAAGCACACGTTATACAAAAATATCTTCTTACACACCCTAGCAACACTTCCCATAAGGTTGTGGACCAGGTTAAGCAAGACAGTGCATCAGTATAGGAAATACTTAAATGAAAACTGAGCAAAATGGCATTTCACAAGTTTTAAAAAGGGGAAGAAAAAGGTAGCTATAAGAAGTAGGTGCACCAACACAGTTCTAATTGAGAAGCAGTCTAAAGAAGGCAGTTCTAACAAATGTAGCCAAAGTCAATACGCCTGTGCCAGAGTCAGTGGTAAAGGGCAAGGGCCCAGGAGCAGTCAGCTCTTTGGTTAACGATTTCGAAAAAGGTGGATGCAGAAGGTAAAAGACAATGGCCCTCATTAGGACCCTGGCGGATTTTTTCCGCCATCGACGGACTTTCCGGCCATGGCGTAAAGTCCGTTTACGCCATGGCGGATGGTGGACTTACCGCCCCATTCCGAGGTCGGCGGGGCGGTAAGTCCCCATTGACCCATTTACCCTTCCCCATTCCCATTTCGGCCCCATAGGGTATAATGGGAGTGGGGAAGGAGTTAATTACGCCACCGTAAATTACGGTGGCGTAATTAACACCAAGGTCCCATAGCGCCATGGATTTTTACGCCCGCAAAAAGCGGGCGGAAAAATGACCATGGCGCTATGGGAACTCGTAGTTGGCGGTAAGGGGTCGGCGCAGCTAACGCTGGCGCAAACCCCTTAGCGCCAGGGTCCTAATGAGGCCCAATGTTAAGATAGAGGGGCGACCAACCCAACAGGTAGGTAAAGGATTTAAAACAACTTTACCGCGAAGAAAGGCCGGCCTGGCGGAACAATGTACCTTTAAAATGAAGAAGTGGCTCCTGCGGTGGCGGTTGTTCCTGGTAGTTCCTGCAGTTCAGGGGATCCAGCAGAGGAAGAGAGGCTCTCGTCGTTGGGCAAGGTTCGAGTTACTGCACTACCCAGGGATGAAACCAGCCGCGGTGCTGCCCGACGAATAAAAGGTACACTCCTTTAAATCACGGTCCGGGTGGACTGGTGCCTGGCTATCCGACCTCCGAGTACAGGGTACGGGAGATTTGACCAAGGCAGGTCCGGGAAGGCGATTGGCAAACTGGTTGGCCCTACCAGCTCAAGGGAAGAAGGCTCTTGCAGATGAAGATCTTCTCTCGTTGTGTGTTGAAAAGTGATGAGACGTTGCAGCAGGGCTTCACCGGTGGTTTAGTCGTTGCAGATGTCTTTGGCTTCTCTCCTCTATGGCTTCTTAGTTCCAGTGGCGACGTCTTGCTCTTCCAGGCCTCAGGACCCTGCTTTTATGCAAAAACATCCCCATTCATACAGCCTAGCTGTCACTCACGCAGTGGAGTGGTCATCTTGGTGGGAGACCCTCCAGCCTATCAGGATAGAGTGCGACATGGGTTGCTGAGGCAACCCCGTCCAGGGGTCCTACTCCCCCTCCCACACAACGGACCCACCCCAGACTCAGTGGCGCCGAAAGGAGGTCTTCTTGGCAGAAGCCCGCCAAAAGGACGAACGAAGGATCCCCGACCTGGGTTAGGAGTTTAGAGAAAGACACGAGAAAGAAGTTATATTAAAGTTCTGGCAAATAAAACCTACCGGAGTAAAATTAATATTAAAATACACCGGCAGTATGTTAGAGGCTGTCAGAAAATGTTGTAGCCTCGAACAATGGGAAAATCCCATAGGAAAATATCCGCGGTCGAATATTTATGGTAGTAACCACTGCCACCAGCCAGAAACATTTGTGAGAGGGACTGTACGGTACCCTCTCGAAAATGAACATAAGGGAAAAACTATTAACCCTTCCCAGTACTTCCATAGTAAGATGGGTGGTACTGGTTTAGTTCACAAAAATTGACTAGTTGTTCAATGGGGACTTTGCCCTGGGAGACAGTAGTCAGTCCCAGGGTATGGAGTCTATGTTTGGGGGTCGCTACGACACCCCTGTGTCACTGCACGGAGGGTGCTGTGTAACACACGTGAATAAAGATGGTTCCTATGGGGGTGAGAAAATCCCATAGACATTAAACACAAAAATAGCCTAGAACACACATAGCAAAAATGCCTAAGAGTGGGAAAAAGAGTCTCACTCTTAGCAGGAAAAAGAAACAAACCCTTCAAATTCAGCAAAGCTTCTGGGGGACTCTATAGGCAAGGGAAATTAGCCATAGAGTGAGAATTCTCCCTAACAGACATGTGACAGTTCTCGAATTGGTTAATGCACACTGGGCCTCATTACGAGTTTGGAGGTAGCCATGCCCTTTATAAGGGCATGGCTACCCCCAAACTCAGGTCTAGGTCCTGCAAAAGGGGACTTACCGGGCCATTCCAACCTTGGAGGGCCCGGTAATGCCAATTCACGGGACCCAGACCCGGTACGTTCCCATTCCCATTTGAGCCCCAATAGGGCTCAAATGGAATGGAGAGGATGGTAACAACGTCCCTGTTAATAACGGGGCCGTTGCTGCCATCCGATACTGCTCGTGGGTGCCGCTCTGCACGCCTGGTCTGACCAGGCGTGCATAGCGGCACCCGCGAGCATACTTGGAATGTTGCGGCGAGGTAACAACGGTGCCGGTAGCACTACCGGTGCCGTTGTTGCCTTACCGCAACACTCCTAATGAGGCCCACTGTCTTTAGTGGAGTTATATATCCAAAGAGTAGCGTAAAAAGCATCTAGCTATGCTGCCGCTGACTAAGTGGCTGTGCGTGTATACCTACTTAACTTTGTACTCTGTTCCATTCGTAAACCATCCGCATGTGGTTAAGTTTCACCCTAAGGGTGAATAAATATAGCACTGAAATCCCTACGGCACCAACTGCCACGTGTTCAGCATTTTCTCACAGGATCTAATCACACGTCCTTTTGTTGAAATGTCTGTGTTGGTTTTACTCTGGATTTTGTTGCTCCCTTGCTGAAATTAAATGTTTCTTTTCAAACACTGCCCATACAATTGACGAGAATTAGGGTCCGTTTTTTCATTGATCTATCCCTCTTAGATAGGCGGTGCATCACTCACCATCTAGGGACAGACACCCTCTCAAGGGTAAGGGTGTTCTTCTTGAGCGACAGATAGGCCATCGTCTTCCTCATGTGCTACACAAATTTGTTTTGAATGTCATTGGTCTGACCTCTGTATTTTTCCTCCAACAGAACCGTTTAGGTTGTGTTTTGAGTGTGTGTGCACTGCAGTGGTAGGATGGTGCCTGCTGCAAATTACTGGTTGCGTGTGTGCACTTTAGGGAAAGGATGTTTCCTGGTTTCAATTGCGGGTTGAGTTTGTGTGCACTCCTGTCAGAGGATGTTGCTTGGTTTAAATTCTTGGTTGAGTGTTTGTGCACTCCAGTGAGAGGAATACATTCCTTGTTGTGGGTGTGCGCACTCCAGTGAGAGGATGTTTCCTGCTTTAAATTCCTGGTTGAGTTTGAGTGCACTCCTGTGAGAGGGTGTTGTGTGCTTTAAATTCCCGCCTGAGTGTGAATGCACTCCTGTGAGAGGGTGTTGGTGGTTTACATTCCTGGTTGAGGTTGAGTGCACTCCTGTGAGAGGGTGTTGGGGGTTTACATTCCTGGTTGAGGTTGAGTGCACTCCTGTGAGAGGGTGTTGGGGGTTTACATTCCTGGTTGAGGTTGAGTACACTCCTGTGAGAGGGTGTTGGGGGTTTACATTCCTGGTTGAGTTTGTTTGCACTCCTGTGAGAGGGTGTTGGTGGTTTACATTCCTGGTTGAGGTTGAGTGCACTCCTGTGAGAGGGTGTTGCGTGCTTTAAATTCCCGCCTGAGTGTGAATGCACTCCTGTGAGAGGGTGTTGGGGGTTTACATTCCTGGTTGAGTTTGTTTGCACTCCTGTGAGAGGGTGTTGGTGGTTTACATTCCTGGTTGAGGTTGAGTGCACTCCTGTGAGAGGGTGTTGCGTGCTTTAAATTCCTGCCTGAGTGTGAATGCACTCCTGTGAGAGGGTGTTGGGGGTTTACATTCCTGGTTGAGTTTGTTTGCACTCCTGTGAGAGGGTGTTGGTGGTTTACATTCCTGGTTGACTTTGTGTACACACCTGAGAGAGGGTGTTGGTGGTTTACATTCCTGGGTTGCCCAAGTGCTTGTAACATGCCAAACTGCAGTTGTCATGATGCAATGGTTTTCTAATATGGCCCAGTGTTTTTAAAAATAGGGCAAACTCTTCACTAGTGCTAATACCGTGCAGCTTTGCACTTTCACTGGTGCACAGTTTCTGTAATCTGGCCTCTGTTCACCCACCTGTGAGAGGGTGTTGCGTGCTTTAAATTCCCGCCTGAGTTTGTGTGCGTGCTTTAAATTCCCGCCTGAGTTTGTGTGCTCTCCTGTGTGCAATGCTTGCAAGTTGGCATCTCCGTGTCTCCTCATGTGGGCGGGGAGAGGGCAGGCGGGCCGGGACACGCGCACCTGGGTTGTCATCTGGCTCTGGAGCCGTCGGTGGAGGACGGGGCTGAGAGGCGCCAGAGAGCAGGGAGGCGGCAGAGAACAGGTGGACCCCCGGCACCGCCCCTTCCCAACTCCTACACCGAGGGCTTTCTCCGGTGTATCGCCCTACCCCCCAGGTATCCTCCATACCCGAGTCTGTTCATTCTGGCCTCACTAGTGCGCCTTGTAAGTCTTCCTGCCCGTTTGACCCGAGGCTGCTCTTTTTTGTTTGTCTTTCTGTCCTCTGTATTATGGTGATGTCTTGCCGTGCTCTTCCCGCTCCTTCCCTCTACGTTAGATTGTGCTCTTGCCGTTCTCCCTGTCTTTTCCCTCTCTGCTGTACCTCTGCCCTCTCTCTCGCCCATTCCTACTTTCACCGACCTCCTTTCCCTTACTGTGGGTTTATCTCCCCCTAGCCTTCAATCCTTATATCTGGCTCCCTGGCACCCTACTCTATTGCCATGTCGCTTCTGCATAACCAGGTCCTTTTTTTGCATAGCGCACTATGACCTATTCCCCCCTCCACCACACTTCTTAGGGTTATAATAATAGGCGCTAATATTAATGTAGTGCATTGACCTCAAAAGTATGCAGTGCTGAATTGGTCGTGTTGGAATTCGCACCTAGGAATTCGGTTTCCAAACAGATCTCTAAAGCAAGCACTTAACGCACCGTGCTAACTCCCGCTGCCACCATATGCCCTCCATCTAACTGTGCCTCGTTGTTTCCCAGTCTCCATCATTGTATCGTGCTTCTTCACTCCATCCATGGCGCTTTTTCTGTCCCTATCACCCTATTCCACTCACTCAATCCCTTCCCCTACAGGCCCATTTTCTCTTACTCCATCATCGCCTTGTGTACTTTCATTTTATGGCTATGCCTCTCACGATAGTGTTCTTGTCCGTCGGCCCTGTCTCCCTGTGCACCCTTTTTTCCCACCCATCATTCTATCCCTGACTCCCTATACCCCTCACACCATCTCAGCACCCATCATTCTATCCCTGACTCCCTATGTCCATCACCCTCTATATCCCTCTCTCTATCACCCATGACTCTTTCCCTGTCTACCTATACCCCTCACTCCATCTCAGCACCCATCATTCTATCCCTGACTCCCTATATCCCTCACTCTATCACCCATGACTCGTTCCTTGTCTACCTACACCCCTCACTCCATCTCAGCACCCATCATTCTATCCCTGACTCCCTATGTCCATCACTCTCTATATCCCTCTCTCTATCACCCATGACTCTTTGCCTGTCTACCTATACCCCTCACTCCATCTCAGCACCCATCATTCTATCCCTGACTCCCTATACCCCTCACTCCATCTCAGCACCCATCATTCTATCCCTGACTCCCTATGTCCATCACCCTCTATATCCCTCTCTCTATCACCCATGACTCTTTCCCTGTCTACCTATACCCCTCACTCCATCTCAGCACCCATCATTCTATCCCTGACTCCCTATATCCCTCACTCTATCACCCATGACTCGTTCCATGTCTACCTACACCCCTCACTCCATCTCAGCACCCATCATTCTATCCCTGACTCCCTATATCCCTCACTCTATCACCCATGACTCGTTCCATGTCTACCTACACCCCTCACTCCATCTCAGCACCCATCATTCTATCCCTGACTCCCTATATCCCTCACCCCCTATATCCCTCACTCTATCACCCATGACTCTTTCTGTCTACCTATACCCCTCACCCCATCTCAGCACCCATCATTCTATCCCTGACTCCCTATACCCCTCACTCCATCTCAGCACCCAACATTTTATCCCTGACTCACTATATCCCTCACCGCCTATATCCCTCACTCTATCACCCATGACTCTTTCCCTGTCTATCTATACCCCTCACTCCATCTCGGCACCCATCATTCTATCCCTGACTCCCTATATCCCTCACCCCCTATGTCCCTCACTCTATCACCCATGACTCTTTCCCTGTCTACCGATACCCCTCACTCCATCTCAGCACCCATCATTCTATCCCTGACTCCCTATATCCCTCACCCTCTATATCCCTCACTCTATCCCCCATGCCTCTTGCCCTGTCTACCTATACCCCTCACTCCATCTCAGCACCCATCACTCTCTCTCTGACTCACTCCATCTCAGCACCCATCATTCTATCCCTGACTCCCTATATCCATCTCCCCCATATCCCTCACAATATCACCCATGGCTCTTTCCCTGTCTACCTAAACCTCTCACTCCATCTCAGCACCCATCATTCTATCCCTGACTCCCTATATCCATCTCCCCCTATATCCCTCACAATATCATCCATGACTCTTTCCCTGTCTATCTATACCTCTCACTCCATCTCAGCACCCATCATTCTATCCCTGACTCTCTATACCCCTCACTCCAACTCAGCAACCATCATTCTATCCCTGACTCCCTATTTCCCTCACCGCCTATATCCCTCACTCTATCACCCATTACTCTTTCCCTGTCTACCTATGCCCCCCAACACTATCTCAGTGCGCACAACTCTATCCATGCCTCCCTATTTCATTTTATTTTCTAGTGCCCCTAACTCTATCTGAGTGCATTAAGATCAGTTCACTGGTGGCCCTTTCTCTGCCTCCACCACCCTATTCCCCACTCCTTTATGTCCATTCTCACTTACCATAAGTCAGTGGCATAAAAAAATGTGCCCCCCCCTTGCAGGCCATGAGGAAGGCTCTCAGTCCCCAAGCTGCTCATCTAAACACGGCGTGCGCAACCCTCCAGGCCAGCGTGGCCCACTACGCATGCGCAATGCCCATGATCATCATACTGGTGCAGAGACGCGCACACCCCTTTCTAGGTGAAAGATGTAAGTATGTTTTTTAACCGATATTTAAATGTTTCACCTATGGTAGCAACAAGGGGCAGTGCCTGGCCAATTGCACCCATATGTACCAGCCACTAGTGGGGACTGGTGAATTTTTAAATTGCAGAAGCTTAAATATTTGCCACAAGTATACAAGAGCAACTGAGCATAGTGAGGGAGCCCGAACCAATGGAGAAAAAAAAACCTTCCTGGAGAATCTTTTTTTAAATAATGGGTTAAAATAGCATTTTGTACAGAACACTTAGTGAAACATTGGGTAAGAAGCCTGACAGTTTACAATCGGATTTGTAGGGTAACTCATGAAAAAATACAATAGTTGCAAGTCACCAATAGTACACAGAAGCATTTTCCAACATATTTACATGCCTTTCCCCACAATATATGCCAGCATAAAAAACATGTACATGCTGGCTGTGCCCATACATTTCCATACTGGTTGCACCAATATTTACCTGTATTCCCATTTAAAAACATACTCCTGTTTGCTTTGCGCCTAATGCCTATAATGATACAATAAGAAAATATGTCCAAGCTGGCTCTGCCAATATATTCCTGTACTCCCATGTAAGAACATACTCCTGTTGGCTTTCCCATTAAAAAGTCCATGACACAATAAGAATGCATGTTCAGACTGGCTCCAATGTGGGCCAGTCCAGACACAGAAAAATACTTATCATGCTTGCTTTATCATGCATGCCCAATAAAAAAATGTCATGCCACAGTAAGAAATGGCTAGACTGGCTGCACCAAAATGCCAGTCTAGCCACATAATAACACTCATCATGTTGGCTTTGCCAAAAAATGTCAGTAAAACATGCCATGTCGCTTTAAGGAAATGTCAACAGTTCTCCAGTGGTCCCATCCCCCCCCAGCACCTCACACACACTCATAAACACTCATAAAAACATTCACACCCATTTACCCACCAGTCATACACCCGCACACCTTCCCTCACATTTACTTGCAGACACACCCAGAACATTCACACTATATTCTCCAAACGGACACCGATCAGAACATTCATGCACACACAATCTCATTCATACCCATTCACACACTCATATACCTTTTGTCACATGCACTCATACAAGTAGAACATTCACACTGCCTTTGCCACACAGGCACCCACCCAGAACATTTACACACACATCACATTCATGCTCATTCACCCACCAGTCACTCACCCATACACCTTCTCTTACATTCGCTCATGCACATCCATACATACTGCATTCTCCACGTGGGAACCCACCAAAAACATTCACAAACACATAATCACATTCATACCCATTCACCCAACAGTCACTCACCCATACACCTTCTCTCACATTCGCTCAGGCACATCCATACATACTGCATTCTTCACATGGGAACCCACCCAGAACTTTCACACACACTTCATCACATTCATACCCATTCACCCAGCAGTCACTCGCCCATACACCTTCTCCCAAATTGAAACTGTAATGATAGGCCCAAGTATACCAATAAGAGAAACAACTCAGTAAACAAGGTAACTCCAAGTGCATGAGAAAACCCAGCTTCTTCAGATACGAACGTCCGTAAGAGTGTACAGAAGACAATCTCAAAATAGTGTTAGGAACAGCAAGGTGTTAAGTTAGAAAAACATCACATCTGATTTCATGGTTAATAATTATCATTAAAAAGTTTATTCAGTCATTTAATTGGTTAGTGGAGTATAGAACATATAGTTATCTATAAGTAAAACTTCTACTTTTCGGTCATTCACAACTAATAACTCCTCCTAGTTTCATCATTCTAAAAATGATACATTTCAATCTAACTTTGGCAATCTACTACACTAATCGATAAGGTGAAGAAGTTCTGACTGGTTAATTGTTCATCCAGGGGGCCAAGGTACGTGGTTGGGAAGGAGAGATGGGCGAACCAGTGTGAACCGGCCTTGAAAGTTACTCCCATCTTGTTCCCATGCAGAGGTTCTCTCTTCCAGACACATCTGTGGCTTTGGCATCTCATCCCCCTTCCTAGATTCAAAATGAGTCTAGCAGGTACGCTATCTATTTGGGCATGTAATAAATAGTCACTGTTTGATGTGAGGGGCTGCTGTGCTAAAACCATTTTGCCCATTTATTCTATTTTCTATTGTCCCAACACATGCGCCTTTCTTCAGTGGCCACTTGGGGTGCTATGTGTTTATTCATTATGGGATAATATGGCACAGCAGCTACTTGAACCTGACATTTAAAGATATGTCTGTTTTCCTGCTGCTACCAATAGAAACGAATTAACTTAATAATTGCACGCTGTGCCCTGGGAAACGTTATCTGATGCATTTTTAACTTTTAAGCAGAAGTCCCTGTTGCACACTGACCTTGGGCTGATCTCTGAGCATCATGAAACCTGGAATTTTTTTTTACACTGTAATATTTCAGAATTGAGACCTTGCAAGGTTTGGTCTGAGTAATGGCAGTACTTCTGCTCTTCCTACGCCATGTTAGTGTTCTTAGCCTCTTGCATGGCGCCAGTTATTATTCCCTGACTGTGTATGCTGCAACCTCCCACTACCTGCCCATGTCTATACTACTTGTCTAACCCTGTCTAGTGATTCTGCAACCTTCTCCTGCTTTTGTGAATGCACACTTCATCTCGCACTACTTGTGTTGCACAAACTATATGGCGGCTGCATGACCATAACTGACCATAACTGTTTACAGAACGTTTCTCAGTTTATACTTTCGTTCATGCTTGGGAACGGGTGAAGGCATGGCCAGAAATGGTTCAACTCTCATCTGCACCATCACAACTCACACTGGAAGACACACCCAGAGCAATGACAAACAACTCGATAACACCCATTCACTCACCCATACACCTTTTCTCACATTCAATCACACTGCATTATCCACACGTGCACAAGCCTAGCAAAATCACACACAATCACATTCCTGCTCATTCACACACTAGGCATTCTACACATGCACACCCACCAAGAACATTCACACACACTACATTCTCATTTACACAACATGCACACTCACACGTATACATACATTCACATCATTCACATGTACACGTGCATATACAAATATACATCAACCACGCATGCATCATACACACATACAATCATTACACACATACACACTTTACACATGCACAAATAACCCACTTCACTTTCTTACCTGTTTCCCACGTTGGGTCCCCTGCAATGCTTTGTTTTCAGCCCTCCACAAAGACAGGTACAGGAAGCTAGAGAGGTTACTGTTTTTGTCTACGTGGAGGGCAGGAGCTGGAGGGCTATAGACCGGGCTGCTCTGCCACCAGGTCCCATGGGCACGTCAGATAGACTGACATGCACAGGGAAGCCAGAGGTTGGGCAGCCCCTACCCACGCCAACAAACAGTTGCAGCTGAGCCCAGCCCTCACTCTGATTCAGGTCAGGGTGAGGGATGAGGCAGTACCCGCACCCTAGACAAGTGGTGGCGGGACCACTGCACCACGAGGGCCCCTACTACACTACTGCAATATGCTATATGTGCTTCACTTTTATGATAATGGCCCTCACAATATTGCCAATGTCCCTCAATCATTCTGAATATCGCTGTACCCCACTGTTTCGCATTCCTCACTTAAACCCTGTCTCAGGGACATCAGTTCACCAAAAGGTTAGGGGTAGCTGAAGTGACATCACACACCCGATAACACCACAGGCAGTGATGTCATATGACCTTTGACTCTGATGACATCACACTAAATAAAATTGCATGACATTTAACCCTGATGACATCACCTGAAGTAACTGTTGGGTGTAAAAAAACATACATAAGCTTAAAATACCAAACCGGTACTAACGCAGACATGATACATTTTTGGATACCAACCAAACTTTAACTAGACTGCAGCCCTCATTTACCATGGTGTAGGCCATGTTATGAGATGGGTAGACTCAGTAGAACCAATATAGGACAGGGGCACTATAGCCATGCAAATGCACTATAGCCTCATATGGCCATTTACTGTCATATTATCCAATTATAGAGGCACATGGCTGGTCTAGTAACCACGTGGCAACTAAAGATCCGCATTTCCAGGTGCTGCCATAATACAGTATGCCCAATGTAGCCATTAAGGAGACTGCCACCGTATGCCTGTTATTGCCTTACAGCCTCGGTACAATACAAAGTGTAATAGTCACAGCTTTATGTGCTCAGATGCCAAGTGCATTCTTAAATGTGCATCCAATAATGCCACCCAATGCCAGTTAATGCCTCATACACCTAGAATGGTCACCGTATGTAAGGGAGAGTCTCACATGTCTATTGATGCCATCTTATGTGAAGTGCAGCCTAAAATACCCCAGTAATGGAATTCAATACCTTTTATGCATGATACAAGGTACATACGTGCAGCACCACATTTAATGGATTCCATCATGTGCCAATTACAGCCTCAAATGATTCATACACCCCACATATTTCCTTGTATGAATGGTATCTTTACCACGGGTGATGTGCAGTCTTAAATGCCCCATAAAATGACAATGAATTCCTCATGCAAATGGTAAGTCACTACATGTAATGTGCAGCCTCGTGCCAGTTGCTTCAGTTATATGCCAAATGCAACTTCAAATGCCACCTAAACACGCCTTAGTTCCTCATATGCATGGGACCTTCATCATCAGGGGTCTGCAGCTTGTGGCTAGTGAAATGTTTTGGCCTATAGCTCCTGTGATCGTCATAAACAACTATGTTGTATAAGGCCGATGGGAAATGCAGTCCAAAACATCAGGAGAGGTACATTTGGCAGGCCACTGTAATAGGTGATTTGCAGTCTCATGTGTCCATTTGCTGGCATCATGTGCCAAGCATGTTCTAATAGTCTGCACAAGGAATGCTAGTTTAGGAGAGAGTAATGGAGCAAGAGACAGACAAGAGACGGTAGAAGATACAAAGGGAGTGTAAAGTGGACCACACAGTGAGACAGATTATATGGGGCAAGAGAAAGGATGCGAAATGGGCTGATGCAGTGGCCGTGGCCGTGGAGTGAAGGATTGAAAAGGAACGATATAGAGACGATAATGGGGTAGGACAGGTTGGAGGGATTAAGCAAAAGAGTGCAGAAAAAGAAAGAGATTGAGTTACAGAGAGAGAGAAGCATAAGATGCTGATGAGAGGGGCTGTAGAGGCTACTGGGGGCTAAGTAGAATGGTAGGGGCAAAAGACAAAATGGTGGTCAGGGAGTGCCCTCCTTCTTTTCAAATCTTCTCTCGAGTAAGTTACATTTCCCTCTGTAGCCCAGTACCTCAACCCCCTCAACAAACAAGCACACAACTGAAATCTCAGAGACGTTTTGACTGAACGCATTGTTCCTCCCCAGACCTGTTTTAACCCAGCCTGCCACACTGATTTTAAATGTGCAAAATAACTTTGATTCAGTAAGATATTGGAAGGTGAAGCCCACGCTTGTACCCTCTACATTGATTTCAGTCATGGGTGTTCGCAAGGGGACACACAGGCATAGCCCTCTCTCTTAGATCAGTGGCGAAGGCAGCTTTGGAGCAGGGTGGAGGTGTGGGTACAGGAATCCTGAGGTGGCACCAGCATTTTAAATGAGTCAAGGTTAGTGGCATTGGGTCAATATTTTCAATGGAGTGGCATTAATATTCACTTGAATTAGCATGAGGGTCCAATCTGGGGGCTCTCACTCTGCAGATGATCTATTATGGTATCAAGTATTTCTACTGCACCCATCACCACTGTGGTGGTTTTACGGCACCTGTCCTTGTCCTCTAGGGGATGTTTTGTGACCCCAACAGGGTTTTGTCAGATGGGTAGGCAAAAGAGGTTTGGATGGTGAGGTGAAATGAAAGGTGAGGTAGACACTAGACACGACAATTGAGTGGGCCGAAACCACTTGCTGTAAAATGAGGGCGGAGTGTTTGTGGAAGTATGGATGAGTGTATTTAACTCAGATTAACTATCAATCATCATGAGAGAAAATATCCATAATATCAGGGCTTTACTGTGAAGGCAGTATCTTGACCAGACAGTGCTAAATAATAGATGTAGTTGGTGTGTGGTGGACTTGAGAGGTCCCCAAGCGTGCCCTAGTAGTGTGGAGACTTTCCCAAGAATAGTTTATAAGAAACAATCCCTGTATTAGGGTGTGGAAATGGTTAATCTCACACTATAATTTGTGAGAAAAGTTGGGTAAAAAGTGATTAAGTTTACAATCTGTTCTTTAATGTAACTCATGAAAAAAGCAAACAGATGCCAGGTCACCAATGATATACCAGAGTATTTGAAAACACTTTCATGATACTGTACCCACAATGTGTGTCAGCATTCCCATTGGAAAGCACTTTCATGATTGTGCCCACAATATACGCGAGCAAGGAAACTGTGAATCGCATGCTTAGCCTGTATTCACAATTCATGCTAGCATGGCGATGTCAAAACATTTTCATGTTTCTTGCGCACATATATATGCCAGTAGTACACTGTAAAACACTTTCATGACGATACCCACATTATATTGTAACATAGACCTGTAAAACACTTTGGCCTTATCACGAGTTGGGTGGTAGCCCTTAAATGCGGCATTAACGATATTACCGCCACATTGAAGGGTTGTCCAAATCATGAGTTGGGTGGAAAGTTTGCAGTCTTACCTCCAGCTCTTTGCCGCCCATTTTCGGCACTATTAGCCCAGTGGACCCAATGGGGAATGGGACTTAACCACCATACTGCTACTCGTGAATAGGGCCGGACTGTGTAGCGGTAACGCTGTTTGCATTTGCGGTATTGGCGGTATTCTGATGCAATTACCACCGGGATACCGCCAACCTGGTGATGAGGCCCAAATATCACTGTTGTCCAAATACATGCCACTATTGTCACTGTAAAACACTTTCATAATGGTGCCTGTGCCCAAAATCTATGCTGGCATGATGCCAGTGTAAATCTGGTGTGCAAAACCTCAGCAAACACACACATTTCTACATTACGTAAGAAAGCTTTTATACTGTGCAAAATTACCACCACAGTGATTACACAGCTCTGAGGCTTGTGTGTGTGTGTGGTATTATTGTGCTCATGCCAGGGGCATCCAGGCCGTGGTCTGTGGAGGAAAGGAAAAGGGAGAAAGAGGGCAAGCAAGTGGGCTCAGGGTCAGACTAGCAGATAGAGGTTTGGGGTAATACATGCAGGGATTGTGGCAAGAGTAATGCTTGTGGCCTTTTGGAAGCATTTTGATCCCAACGAGTAGATCGGAGGGTGTGCAGAAGTAGGAGATCCACTTGCATTGCATCTGTGCAAGAGAGTAGTGAAAGCGAACCCCAATTTACAAGGGCACCCCTTAAATACAGGGGACCCATAATCGCCATAAACCAGAGTAAATACACCCCTCTAGGAATTAAAAGCCATGAGTCTATCTTGCAAGTGATACCAAAACTTTACTCTTTACAGATCATGAGGATTGGGGGAAATGGTAGAGGACTCTGCCATTTCCGACCAGCATTCTGCCGTCCGTGGCTAGCTCCCAGGTCCTGAGGACTGGTGCTGGTCCTGGGGCTTAAATACTCTTGACTTGGTCACTGAATACCTGCAGAGCTCCTCAGTGACGTCATTTAGGGGTCACCAGGGGTTGCAACTGTGACTCCTGAGGTCTCTCTTGCTACCCCTGTGGTCTCCTTTGCTATCCCTAAAAAAAAGTTTTAAAAAAAGTGTGCTTTTCTTTTATTTTTATATGCAAGCTCCCGGGCTGTGGCCAGCACCATGTGGCTCTTTGCTTCTGAACTGGCTGGCTTTCTTGTTCAGGCCTCTTAAAAAATAAAAAAAGAACAGGGGTTCCACAAGTCTAACACTGTCAGCAGTGACCCTAAATAAGAAAGAATAGAAATACCAAATAAAGTGTCTTTCTGGAATTCTATGCAATAATTACTAGTCTCATTAAAGGTTTATTTCAGGCACACTTCAGGGGATGAGTCACTGATTTAGTCTGTTCTTAAACACCTCAACTCAGCCTTTCATCCTTCTGAGGTCGATAAATGAGTACCAACACAGGTTGGGTGAAATTGTATGTATATTTTTCTATATAAAGCGCTTAAGCGTAAGTGCTATATAATAACACATCATTATCATTTGGCCTGGGAGTCTGCTTGTATTCACAGTAAGATGGTAACAGGAGCCTATACACACTGATCTTAATGATACATATGGCAATCCATTCTTGTATGAAATATATATCACATTATAGTAATATCGTAACCATATTTTTCATAGTGTACGTAGGAACAATGCTATGTGATGCCACTTCCTGTTTTATCAAGGGGTGAAATGTTGTGTTCCATTGCTTCCAGCGATATCACTTTGGGTTGGGGTCAAATAACATCACTTTCTGTGATGTCATCAGAGGTCAAGGGTCATGTGATGTCACTTCCGCTATGCCTGGCATTTTGGTGTCATGACATCCCTGGAGCTCCTTCAAAACTGTTCTTCTTGCCATACAAGGGATGCTGCAGAGTCTCCAGTGTTGCATGGCCAGGTGCCGTTTGTGACAAGCTACATAACATTATGCTGCATATGCAGGAATACTTTGTCGCTTTTGTTTAGCATAATTTACTATGTTATAAACATTCATACATAAACACATCTCCCTGCCATTATCTCAACACATAATTCCATAAAATTATATATTATCTGGTCCAGTATGTCTCATTAAAAAAAACATGTTTTCCTAGTACTCTTTGTCGTGCTGAATCTTTTTTAGTCTTCATTGGCTTGTGATTGACAGGAACAGCTGCTGAGTTACCTTGTGCTCTCTACCAGCCTGCCTGTAGTCTATATTTAGCACAGCCTGAATTTACTGTGTGCTTTCAGCAAAGCTAACTACAATTTAACAGTTTTACAAATATATATCCATCTAAATAATTGTTTTCACATTATATTTCAATCCCAACTATCTTTATTTAGTGACCCTCCTCCCCCCTGGACTCTTGTCGTGCTTAGAAAATAGTTAACAGAAGTCTTGCCTAGTTCTAAAGAGCTTGGAAAGTTTGGAAATGAAGGAAAGCACTAGGCTCCTTCCCAACTGGAGCTTTTTCATAGATACACTCCTGGAAGGAGTGCAGGGTTGCATGATGGGCTTGAGATGAGCTCTAGAGGACTTGTGTAGCATGGAGTCCATTCTTTTTTGTTCTTGCCTTTATTGACTCAAAACAAAATCCAGAATCATAATTCCGAGACTGCCCAGCCTGGCTGCAAAGAGTAGCAGAGTAAAGAGTAGACTGTAAAAAAGGAGACTGTGAAAGGAAACATTAAGGAAAGCGGAAAAGAGAAGGGGTAGGATTCTGTCCCTCAGTGTGCTGTGCAAACATGGCAATATATTGTATTGGTGAGTATAATCAATGAAGGAAAGGAGGCATACACTGGCGCATCAGGGCTTGTATAGCAAGGCACCCTCTAGTGTCTTAGGTTCAGAAGTGGCTCAGGCGAAAGTTCAGAGAGGGAACATCTAAAGGCAGGATCACAGTGGCACATAACCCACGGGCAAGAACATATCAGGGAGCACAAATATAGTAGCAAAGAATAACCAGGTTACTCACCGTGGTGACCACCTTACTCCTAGTCCATAGTCCCCTTTCCTCCATACTAATGGGACATCTCTCTGTCCCGTGGGACGGGACCGGAGCACTTTGTAAAAAGAATCCACATTTTTTAAAAAATGTTTTCCTTCCTCTCTTTCTGCGCAGGGCCCGGCATGTGGCCGTAACCCCGCCCACCTTGGCTCTGCCCCGCGCATCGCCCATCAGTCCTTTTCTATCACCAGGTCAGAGACCTATTAGCAATAACAGAGGAACCTTATTAGAGGGGACGGCGGGCGTATGGAGCAAAGGGGACTATGGACTAGGAGTAAGGTGGTCACTACGGTGAGTAACCTGGTTATACTCCTATGTCCCATCCCCTTTCCTCCATACTTATGGGAGATTCCCAAGCACTCCTAACAGGAACTACGGGTGGATGGAAATACCTCTTATTGAAAAAGGTTCTTCAGCACAGCCTGACCAAACTGAGCATCAGCTCTCAAACTCATGTCAAGACAATAATGCTTACAGAAAGCAGATGGGGAGGCCCAAGTAGCTGCCCTAGCGATGGACTCCCAGGGGACATATTTCTGAAAAGCAACCGCAGCTGCCTTGCCCTGCACCAGGTGTGCATGAATACCCTTAGGAGGTTTCAGCCCTTGGACGGTGAAAGACTCCGTAATGCAGGCGGCAATCCACCAAGAAATAGTCACCTTAGACGCCTGCTTACCCTGAGGGTTACCGAAAGTCACAACAAGTTGAGAAGAACTCCTAAACTCGGAAGTCCTGTCAAGGTAGAACTTAAGAGCCCTTCTGACAACAAGACAGTGCAGAACCCTTTCAGCCTCTGAGGCAGGGTTCGGAAAAAAGACCGGCAGGGAGATCGACTGATTCAGATGGAATTCAGTTACCACCTTCGGTAGAAAGGCCGGGTTTGTCCGTAGGACTACCTTGTCCTTGTGAAAGACCAAGTAGGGATGCTCCACTGACAAGGCCTGGAGCTCACTCACTCGCCTTGCTGACATAACAGCGACCAGAAAGGACACTTTCCAGGATAGGTACTTGAGGTCCACCGTGGCCATGGGTTCAAAAGGCTTATGGCACAGCGCCGTCAGGACTACATTTAGGTCCCACGGCGGGTGCGGACTACGAACTGGAGGAAAGAGGCGTGTCAAGCCTGCAAAATGCCTCTTAACCACTGGGTTACTCAGAGAATAAGAACATTGGACAGTAGAAAGATAAGCGGAAACCGCTGAAAGGTAAGTCCTGCATGACAGAACGTGAACACCCAACTCTGCTAGGGAGGTCACGAAGGACAGCACCGTGTCCATCGTAGCCACCCTTGGATCCAACTGCTTTTCCAAACGCCAATGACAGAACCTGAGCCATTTACTCCTGTATTGGGATCTGGGTGAAGGTTTCCTGGCTGCCTGGAAAATATGCATGTTATCCGTAGACAAGTTAAGATGCTCTAAAGACTTGAACTCAGGCACCATGCCGCCAAGCTGAGCGATTGTGGGGAGGGGTGCCACATCTGCTGTTCCCCTTGATGAAGATGATCGGGGGTCACTGGTAACCTGATCGGCGGAGAACCAAAACCTGGCCGGCCACCAAAGGGCTATGAGCAGAAGGGAGCAGTTCACAGAGTTCTTCAGCTTCCAAATTGCTCGATGGACTAGAGGCAGAGGCGGGAAGGCATAAGCTCTCCTGTTGTTCCATGGTATCTCGAGAGCATCCCCCAGAGAGGAGGCTCCCAGCCCCCCTCTGGAAGCATACCGAGGAAGCTTCCTGTTCGCCGCCGTAGCGATGAGATCCACCTCCGGTGTGCCCCAACGCAAGAAGATCCATGAGAGGACCTCTGCCCACTCGTAGCTGACCACTGTCCGCCAGCTGAGGGCATCCACTGTGACATTCAGCTGGCCCGGAATGTGTACGGCAAGCAGCCAGACACCATGAAGCACGGCCCACTCCCAAATCTGGATGGACAGTTCCATGAGGGGGGGGAGACTTCGTTCCCCCTTGCTTGTTGATGTAATACACTGACACCACATTGTCCGTGCGTATGCGAACCACCTTGTTGGCAATGACTGGCAGAAACCTGTCACCCCCTTGTGACTGTTTTTTTTTTAATATAATGGTTTTGTAGCTTGTAGCCCTCTGGGACCACTGCAAAAAGTTTAAGTCTAAAGGAGTTAGCAGTAAACCCAATTGGTAGCAGTCTGCACCACCCAGATTTACCTGGTAGCTGTGGCTGAGCAGTCAGACCTCTCTCAAGACGAGTTAGGCCGTATTTGGAGTATACAGGATAGGGCAATTTACACAGTAGAACAAGCAGACACTGATCAGAGCTTGGGTGTAAGGATATATAATTATTTATTTAAAAACACATCTATGGAAAACACACCGACACTAATATGGCAAACAACTTCAATCACAGTTACTATAAGTATATATCAATCCCATAACAATATTTCGACAAGTCTAGGTTCAACGGCACCACTTATTTGCAGACAGAGGCGAGTGCTTTAACCTAGATGGCACTCTAGTATTCGTTAGAAAGGGAGAGAAAAAGGCAGGGTATGAAACCAACTCAGTACCAACACTTTTACGAAACAAATGCAAGGCAAGCAAGGCAGGGTCTACTGTAAATCACAAAGTTCTGAGGCCAGGCCCACTCGGAGAGAGGCAAGGCGGTATGTCCCAAAAGTACCACAGTGGAAATGCACTTCAAGTCTTTGTAGCAAAATGTCACAGAAAGGTTGGACCAGTTTAGAACAAAAGTTTAAGAAGGTCTGGAGGCGACCCAATGGAAAGGTAAGGATTTAAGACAACTCACGCTAACCGTTTCAAGGGAAGCCAGGTGGACACAGTACCTTGAGAGTGAAGAGGCAGCTCCGGCGGGGGCAGTTGTTCCTGGTGGTGGATGCAAGTCGGGGCTTTGCCAGAAGATGAGATGATCTCGTCGTCGAGGAAAGTTGAAGATCGTTGCACCACCAGGGAAGAGACCAGCCGCGGAGTGCTCAATCACAAGGCACCACCTTTTGGTCGCGGTACAGTGGTTAGTGGCTATCCGGTTGCCGGGGTGCTTAGCACGGGCAATTCGACCACTAGACGTCCTGGAAGCGAATAAAAAGCAAGGGACTGGTTGTTCCCACCAGTCAGGGGAAGAAGACTCTCCAGCAGGGAGATCTTCTCTGTCGTTGGGAAGTGGTGAGTCGGTACAGCAGGGCTTCACCGGAGGTGTCGTCGTTGCAGGTCGGCTCAGCTTTACCCTCGTCGGATTATTAGGTCCTGTGGCGACTTATGAAGTTCCAGTCCCAAAAGCCCTGCTTTTATGCAGAAAACCCCCATTCATTCAGCCTAGCTGTCAATCAAACATGCTAAGTGGTGAGTGGGGCTGCTCACCACTCGGGCCAATCACACCAGAGTGCGACTTGAGTTGGCAAGGCAACTCAGTCCAGGGTGCCTAAACCCCCTCCCACACCCCCTGTGGTACCCAGACAGAATGGCACCACTCTGGAGGGCTTCTGTGCAGAAGCCCGCCAAAAGTGGAACAAAGGGCTCAACCTTTGGTTCGGAGTTACAGAGGCGAACACATACGCCATTTTAAAAACCGAGTGCTGGCAGAAAATACCAACCGGTCGATTTATTTAAGACAAATAAACCGGCGGTATGTTAGAAACTAATGTGAAAAAGTAGGAAAAACAGTAATTGCTCCACAATCGGATGCGCTATAAATGTAAACAAAACCCCGTCAGGTTTAAGCGAGTATTACAAAGTTATTTGCGTGCAAATAAAATGTAACCAAACAAATACAAATAGTAGTTGGCCATATCGACAAACACATCCTAAATGGATACAATATGTAAAACCATTGACTTGATAGCAATGAAGTACAATGCCTCACTAAAGAGTAAATATTCTAGGATTATACTAGTGTTCGCTCCGAATATTCCAAACCCATACAGGCAAGTATTTCACCCAATACATTGGATTCTCAAATCCAATTATATATTTTCAAGTCATGCCACATATAATAGATATCGTTATATAAGGGCAAACAACAAAAGTAAACATTTTGTTAAAATGATTAATGAATACTATTGTGTTTAGGCTCTCGGATACAGTGTCAGTGCCCCACCGGTCCACTAGGCTCCAGTTATGAAACACATGCATGTCCATACATTAGGTTAAAGATCACACATTTGCCCGCCCATCTACAAGAAAACATGTAATTCCGTGTCACTATTCAATCCCAAAGTGGTACAACATAACCTGCAAATAACACGGGCCTCCAATTGACGTAATAACGGCCGGTCCCCGCCTCTTGGGTTGCTTCTTGCTTGTATAAGACCAATGAATCTGATATCATTAACATTGTCCATTTGGTGTTGTTCTTGCCAATGTATTGAAAGCGGTAATCGTGAATCAAATTTGGTTAGGCTAGCAAAGTGTTCTCTAATACGTATTCGTAATTCCCTTATGGTAGAGCCAACATACACTTTACCACAAATGCAAAGTATCGCATACACTATGAATTTAGTTTTACAATTAATAAAATCGCGTATTTGAATTGATAAACCATTGTGACATGAAAAAGTATCAGATTGCATAACAAACTTGCAAAAGTTACATGTACCACATTTGAAAAAACCCTTCGGTTTAGGGGGTAACCATGATACGGGGTTTACAACATTAGTTTGAGTAGTTAGAAAAGAAGGACATAAATATTCTTTAAGTGTACGATTACGCTTAAAAATTACCTTAGCTTTATCCGTTGTGTGTATTTGAGAATTTAAAATACTGATAACGAGATCCAGAAATTCCATTCGATTTGTACTCACATGCCCCACAAATTCAATGCCAAAATTATTGTTGTTAAGCTATTCAGTAAATTGGTGAAAACGATCTAAAGAGCCATTCCAAATCAATAGTACATCATCAATATATCTCTTCCATATAACAATATGATCACTAAACTGATGTGAATTATAGATGTGATGACACTCAAAATACCCCATGAAAAGGTTTGCCAATGAAGGGGCATATTTAGCTCCCATGGCTACCCCTCGAGTCTGCACATAATATTGTCCATTAAATAAGAACTGATTGTGTTTTAATGTGAAAGCTAAAAATTCCTTAATCATGGATACATGATCTGTATAGGAAGCTGAGTAATTCCTGAAAGAAAAATCAATGGTGTCAAGTGCTAACTTATGTTGAATAGAAGTATACAGAGATTTAACATCGTAAGTTGCTAGCATATAACTATCACTCCATTTTATAGATGATAAGATCTGTAAGGTGTGAGTAGTATCCCGTAAGTAGGCAGTCAATACGGGAACTAAACCTTTTATGGCAGTGTCAATATATTGTGAAAGGCCTTCCGTGGCCCATCCCAAACCACTCATAATTGGTCTCACTTGTGGAAGTTCCACATATTCTTTGTGAATTTTAGGTAAAAAGTACATTGTCGGCATAACTGGGGCCGCACAAGTGAGATATTGTTTTTCATTATCCGTAATCAGGCCACGTGAGTGCCAGTTTTGAATGAGGTGTGTTAATTTTGCAACCGTTTGACTAGTAGGATTACCAGGTAGAAGTTGATAACAGCCAGGTGTAGCTAGGTGTTCATTTGCCATCTTAATATAATCGTCTCTATTGAGAATGACTATATTGCCACCCTTATCGGCTTCCTTAATGACTATACTTGAGTCCTGCATCAAATTATTTAATGCCTGTTGTTCCAATTTAGAAAGATTGTTGTAGCGATGTGTATTTCTCTTAGGGTGGTCAATGAGATAATGTAAGTCTTGTGTAACAGCCCGATAGAATGTATCAATTACACTTTCATTTTGTGATGCTGGTATGAATTTAGATGCCTTCTTATGTTCTGTTAATTTTAAGTTCAATTGGTGGATACCCAATTCCTGTTGTAATTGATCTTTATGGTAATCAGAAACTTCCGACAGAGACAATAATAATGCAGTATCTTCTATATCTGATAGTGTGAACTGACTGGGAAGACTGTGTGCTTGTGGGTTTATATTGCTGTACTTGCGTATGATAGAATTTTTTAAGCTTCAACTTTCGTATAAATTTAAACAAGTCTATTTGAAAGTCAATAAGATCAGGTTTGCGACTAGGTGCAAAAGACAAACCTTTATTCAAAACTGACAATTCCGCCGGAGTGAGAGTTTTAGTGGATAAATTACAAACTAGATTTTCAGAATCGATTTGGCTTGAAGATTCCTGAGACTGGCCCTTGTGTGGCGTCTGTTTGCGTTGTGCCCTGTATCTGGCCCTAGATCCTCTCCCTCTTCCTCCTCGGATGATGTGATAGGTGTTACAGTAGCCCGTCCTAAAGGGACAGCAAATCTAACATGTTTGTTAGTAGCAAGATTATAACCGGAAATATTTCCTTTTTTATGCCTTTTAATTTCTGCCAAAAAACCCCTTCTACGTTGTGTTAGGGAAGGTGTAGGGTTCTCTCCCTCTGCCCCTTTAGTTCTATTACAAGATTCTTCCTCTGAATCTACTTCTGAAGATGCTGGACTGCCAATAGGTGTTTTTACCAATGGACCAATGTTATCTTTGTCATATTTCGCTTGAAATGTGTATACTCGGTCATTATTTTAGTCTCTCTCATCCCTAAAGAATTTCCTAAATTTACGAATTTTTATCTCATCCTGATATTCTTTCAAAATAGTGTGCATAGTATTGTAATTCTTTTCCTTGACTCCTGCAGGATTTTCCATCGCTGCTATTTTTTTATGTAAATTCTCAATTTGGATAGACACTCTTTGATGCTCACGCTCTGCATGGATTATCAATAATTTCAACATTTTCTCTGAACTAGTATGAAGGTTATCCTCCCATTCCTGGGCAAGATCCTGATCAGCATCATTAGTAAAGTCCGGAAATATTAATATTCTCAAACCCCTAGGTATCATATTATGTTCTAAATAGTTAGTTAATGAGGCTTGCTCCCAATACTTATTCGTTTCACGCTTGGCCAGTCTTTCAAGCTTGATACATTTATTAGCTAGAGTCTCTGGTTGTGAACTGCTACTAGCAAAAGCATTCCCTGGGGTGCCTTTGGGGGAGAACAACGCTGCCCTGTCCCTTTCTCGATTGGCTATATATTCTGCCATGGTTAGATAACCTCAAGGCTAGAGTATGAGAACTTGCTCAGCGCCCCACCTGGTATGAGACAAAAGGTAGAAACAGTACAACTGAGGTGTACCAGGTATTCTGAAGCGCTTGAGTTTACAAAAATATTAAGAGTTACAAAATTTAACTGCAGCATCCGGGGGAACAGGTGGGCACCTCTTTCCCACTTAACAAAACAGGAAAAACAGTAATTGCTGCACAATCGGATGCGCTATAAATGTAAACAAAACCCCGTCAGGTTTAAGCGAGTATTACAAAGTTATTTGCGTGCAAATAAAATGTAACCAAACGAATACAAATAGTAGTTGGCCATATCGACAAACACATCCTAAATGGATACAATATGTAAAACCATTGACTTGATAGCAATGAAGTACAATGCCTCACTAAAGAGTAAATATTCTAGGATTATACTAGTGTTCGCTCCGAATATTCCAAACCCATACAGGCAAGTATTTCACCCAATACATTGGATTCTCAAATCCAATTATATATTTTCAAGTCATGCCACATATAATAGATATCGTTATATAAGGGCAAACAACAAAAGTAAACATTTTGTTAAAATGATTAATGAATACTATTGTGTTTAGGCTCTCGGATACAGTGTCAGTGCCCCACCGGTCCACTAGGCTCCAGTTATGAAACACATGCATGTCCATACATTAGGTTAAAGATCACACATTTGCCCGCCCATCTACAAGAAAACATGTAATTCCGTGTCACTATTCAATCCCAAAGTGGTACAACGTAACCTGCAAATAACGGATAATGAAAAACAATATCTCACTTGTGCGGCCCCAGTTATGCCGACAATGTACATTTTACCTAAAATTCACAAAGAATATGTGGAACTTCCACAAGTGAGACCAATTATGAGTGGTTTGGGATGGGCCACGGAAGGCCTTTCACAATATATTGACACTGCCATAAAAGGTTTAGTTCCCGTATTGCCTGCCTACTTACGGGATACTACTCACACCTTACAGATCTTATCCTCTATAAAATGGAGTGATAGTTATATGCTAGCAACTTACGATGTTAAATCTCTGTATACTTCTATTCAACATAAGTTAGCACTTGACACCATTGATTTTTCTTTCAGGAACTACTCAGCTTCTTATACAGATCATGTATCCATGATTAAGGAATTTTTAGCTTTCACATTACAACACAATCAGTTCTTATTTAATGGACAATATTATGTGCAGACTCGAGGGGTAGCCATGGGAGCTAAATATGCCCCTTCATTGGCAAACCTTTTCATGGGGTATTTTGAGTGTCATCACATCTATAATTCACATCAGTTTAGTGATCATATTGTTATATGGAAGAGATATATTGATGATGTACTATTGATATGGAATGGCTCTTTAGATCGTTTTCACCAATTTACTGAATATCTTAACAACAATAATTTTGGCATTGAATTTGTGGGGCATAAATTCTCAAATACACACAACGGATAAACCTAAGGTCATTTTTAAGCATAATCGTACACTTAAAGAATATTTGTGTCCTTCTTTTCTAACTACTCAAACTAATGTTGTAAACCCCGTATCATGGTTACCCCCTAAACCGAAGGGTTTTTTCAAATGTGGTACATGTAACTTTTGCAAGTTTGTTATACAATCTGATACTTTTTCATGTCACAATGGTTTATCAATTCAAATACGCGATTTTATGAATTGTAAAACTAAATTCATAGTGTATGCGATACTTTGCATTTGTGGTAAAGTGTATGTTGGCTCTACCATAAGGGAATTACGAATACGTATTAGAGAACACTTTGCTAGCCTAACCAAATTTGATTCACGATTACCGCTTTCAATACATTGGCAAGAACAACACCAAATGGACAATGTTAATGATATCAGATTCATTGGTCTTATACAAGCAAGAAGCCACCCAAGAGGCGGGGACCGGCTGTTATTATTACGTCAATTGGAGGCCCGTGTTATTTGCAGGTTACGTTGTTCCACTTTGGGATTGAATAGTGACACGGAATTACATGTTTTCTTGTAGATGGGCGGGCAAATGTGTGATCTTTAACCTAATGTATGGACATGCATGTGTTTCATAACTGGAGCCTAGTGGACCGGTGGGGCACTGACACTGTATCCGAGAGCCTAAACACAATAGTATTCATTAATCATTTTAACAAAATGTTTACTTTTGTTGTTTGCCCTTATATAACGATATCTATTATATGTGGCATGACTTGAAAATATATAATTGGATTTGAGAATCCAATGTATTGGGTGAAATACTTGCCTGTATGGGTTTGGAATATTCGGAGCGAACACTAGTATAATCCTAGAATATTTACTGTTTAGTGAGCCATTGTACTTCATTGCTATCAAGTCAATGGTTTTACATATTGTATCCATTAAGGATGTGTTTGTCGATATGGCCAACTACTATTTGTATTCGTTTGGTTACATTTTATTTACACGCAAATAACTTTGTAATACTCGCTTAAACCTGACAGGGTTTTGTTTACATTTATAGCGCATCCGATTGTGGAGCAATTACTGTTTTTCCTGTTTTGTTAAGTGGGAAAGAGGTGCCCACCTGTTCCCCCGGATGCTGCAGTTAAATTTTGTAACTCTTAATATTTTTGTAAGCTCAAGCGCTTCAGAATACCTGGTACACCTCAGTTGTACTGTTTCTACCTAATGTGAAAAAGTATTAGCATCGAACAATGGGAAGAATCCCATAGGAATATATTCGCGGTCGAATATAAAAAGTAGTATCCACTGCCACCAGCCAAAACTCGATGAGGGGGACGGGACAGTGCCCCCTCAAACAACAGACCCAGGGGTAATTGAATTACCCCTACCCGTACGTCCACAATAGGATGGTTTGTACTGGTTCTGTTAGTAAATTTAGGTCTAGTAAAGCCAATGGTGACTTTACATGCCCTGGGAGACAGTAGTCAGTCCCAGGGTATGGAGTCTATGGTGGGGATCCTCTAGGACACCCCAGTGTTACGGCACGGAGGGTACGGTGTAGCACACATAGCAAAACACATGCGGCCCTATGGAGTAAAAGACCCCATAGCCCATAGAACACATTGACATTCAAAGAAATCAACCACAATCATGTCCAAAAGTGGGAGGAAAAGAGTCTCACTCTTGGCAGGATGAAAAAACAAACTCCAGAAATCCAGCAAAGCTGCTGGGGGACTCACTAGGTTAGGAAATTCAGCCTAAACAGAGAATTCTCCCTAACACTCGCCCCCCCTAGACTAAGGGACAGGAGGATTTAATCCACTCCTGGATGAATCTCATACCTCTAGTCGATGATATACATCCTAGAGAGACCATCAGCATTTTGGTGGTGACACCCTGACCTGTGCTCAATGGTGAAATCAAACCCTTGCAGGCAGATTGACCATCTCAGTAGTTTTGGGTTTTCCCCTTTCATTTGCATTAACCATCTCAAGGGCTGGTGGTTAGCCTGAATGACAAAAGTAGAACCATACAAGTATGGCCTAAACTTCTTCAGAGCCCACACGATAGCAAAGCATTCTCTTTCGATTGTTGCCCACCTTGTTTCAGGATCCTTCAGCTTGCGGCTGATGAAGCAAACGGGGTGCTCCCTACCTTTCCCATCCAGTTGACTGAGTACTGCACCTATTCCTACATTTGAAGCATCTGTCTGCACAATGAAAGTTTGGTGGTAATCAGGAGCTCTGAGTACTGGGGCTTGGCAAAGAGCCTTTTTCAGGTTTTCAAAGGCCTGAGTGCACTCCTCGTTCCATCTAACCTTCTTAGGGAATTTTGGAGAGGAGATGACATTCAGAGGAGAAGCTATGGTCCCATAGTTCTCAATGAAATTCCTGTAATACCCAGTGAGACCTAAGAAGGCTCTCACCTGGGTCTGGGTAGTAGGTGTTGTCCAATTTTGCATAGCTTCAATCTTACTGAGCAAAGGCCTTATTTCTCCACCTCCTACCTCATGTCCAAGATAGACTACCTTACTCTGTCCAATTTGGCATTTACTCGCCTTTATGGTCAGATTGGCTCGTCCAAGAGCCTGCAAAACATCTCTTAGGTGGGTTACATGTTCTTCCCAGGAATTGCTGAACACTGCTATGTCATCCAAGTATGCCATGCAGAGGTCCTCCATCCCATTCAGAACCAGGTTTACCATCCGTTGAAATGTAGCAGGTGCATTTTTCAATCCAAAAGGCATTACTTTAAACTGGTATAAGCCAGCTGGGGTAGAAAATGCAGTTTTCTCCTTGGCATGGTCTGTCAGGGCTATTTGCCAATGGCCTGACGTCAAGTCAAATGTGCTGAGGAACTTGGGTGAAGCAAGCCTATCCACCAACTCATCTGTTCTTGGCAAAGGGTGGGCATCAGTTTTGGTGACTGCATTAAGAGCTCTATAATCCACACAGAATCTAAGTTCTTTAGATCCTGCCTTTGGTACTAACACAACTGGGCTAGACCATGGACTAGTAGAGGGTTCCATTACCCCGAGATCAAGCATCTTGCTGACCTCATCTTTGATGTGGGTTCTTACACTTTCTGACGTTCTGTATCCTCTGCTTTTGACTGGCAGACAGTCACCAGTGAGTATGTCATGCTGGCCCCAAGGGTACAAGCCTGGTGAAAGTGAGAACAGGGAGGCAAACTGATTCAACATAGATTTGCACTCTTCTTGTTGCTCAGGTGTCCGATTTGAAGAGAGATTTACTCCTTCAATCTTTTCGTCTAAAGGTAAGCCTCTGAGGAGATCCGGAAGAGCTTCACTCTCTTCTTCTTCCTCTGATGATGCTAGAAGCAACGCCCCTACATCAGGTCTCGAGACATACGCTTTGAGTCTGTTGGGGTGGAAGACGGTCGGAGCCTCCTTGGAATTTCCTAAGTCCACCAGATAGTTGACCTCTCCAAGTTTACCCACAACTCTGAAGGGTCCCATCCATTTGTCTTGCAAGGCCCTCTGCCTTGTTGGGATCATAACGAGAACTAGCTGGTCTTGAGTGAACTCAACCATGTTAGCCTTTTGATCATGCCAGTGCTTGACCAATGCTTGTCCAGCTTTCAAGTCATCATGTGTGACATTCTCCTCCAGAGACCTATCACGTAGTCAGTCACTCTGACTGGCTTGGGGGAAGGAGCACTCTCCAACCCCTCCTTAATCAGGACCAATGTACCTCTGAAGGGATGACCATAGAGAAGCTCAAAGGGAGAATAACCTACTCCCTCCTGAGGGACTTCTCTATAAGCAAAGAGAAGGCATGGCAGTAGAAGGTCCCACTTCCGTTTAAGGGGTTCCTCTAAAGCACCTATCATGCTCTTCCTGGTTCGGTTAAACCTTTCTACCAACCCATTGGTTTGTGGGTGGTAAGCTGTTGAGAACTTGTAAGTAACTCCACAGGTTTTCCACATGGCTTTCATGTAGTGGGACATAAAGTTTGACCCCCTGTCAGAGATTACTTCCTTAGGAAACCCGACCCTGGTAAAAATACCAAGGAGGGCCTTAGCCACAGCCGGAGCTGTAACAGTCCTCATAGGAATTGCCTCAGGATACCTAGTAGCATGGTCTACTACAACAAGTATAAACCTGTTGCCTGAGGAGGTTGGAGGATCAAGGGGACCAACAATGTCAATCCCTACTCTCTCAAATGGGACTCCCACAACTGGGAGAGGCACTAAAGGTGCCACATTCCTGGAGCCACCCTTACCAGAGGTCTGGCAGGTGTGGCAGCTCCCGCAGTGTTTTTCTACTTCGGCCCCCATCTTTGGCCAATAAAAGTATAGAGAGAGCCTTTCCTTTGTCTTCTTGAAACTCAAGTGACCAGCCAAAGGAATCTCGTGGGCTAACTGCAAGAACTGTTGTCTGTTCTCTTGGGGTACTACAAGTCGTTTGTAGTCTCCAGGTTCAGACTCGGTCGGTTCACTGTAGAAGAGGCCATCTTCCCAGTGCAACCGGTATTTCCCAGGCTCTTGCCCTTCAGGCTGAGCTTCTGTCTGGTGGCGAAGACCTTCCAGAGTTGGACATTCCCTCTGTCCCTTACTGAAGTCTGCCCTGTTGGGTCCACCTTCTGCCAGTAAAGACTGCAGCTCAGGATGGTCAACAGAATCCAGATCTCCAATGAGTTCCTGGCCTTCCATTAGCTCTTCTTCAGAGTCTAATTCTACCACACAGGGTTGTACCACCCTCTCAGCCTCAGCTGGAGGGGGAGTTACGGGTGTAACTGTGGACAACCGAGGGGAAGTCCTTGTTGGCTGCACTGAAGTGCTGGCTGCTGGTTTCGGTATAGAAGTTTTAGGTTTCCCTTTCGCTTCTGATTTCTTTGAGACAGCAGCTGACAATTCCAGTGGAGCAGGAGTGATATCCTTCTTCATCATATCCTGGGGAGTACCTCTCATGGTTCTCTCCCTTGCAGGTCTGGTTAGCTCCTGTAACCGTTTACTAGGAGGTATGGGCATATGAGACAACTCCGAGAGTTTTTAAATCGTTACCCAACAGAACTCGTCCTGGTACCTCACTTTGTATGCTGACAGGTATCTTCACAGCCATGTCATTACATTGGATGAGAACTGGTAATTGGGGAAGCATCTGCACAGGCCCTCAAGCTAACTTGGTGAGGCGTTTGGGTGCCTTAGCAACATCCTCAGCCTGAAAAAAAGATTTATCCACCACAGTTATGCTGGCTCCAGTGTCCCTAATGGCAGGAGTCTCCTGGCCATTCACCTGGACACTGTCCTTATAATACTCTTTAGTATTATCTGGGATAGAATTATAGTCATCTAAATTCTGTTGGTCCCACAAACCCAGAGACACTAAAGAAACACTGGCTGAGACTCCAATGGGTTCATCAGCCAGCAGTAGAAAGTTTCCACTTGCCATTTGGACTTCCTCCTCTGGAGCGAAGGCTAAGGAGACAAGCTTGACCCCTGAAGGTTTGCCCTTGCATCTGGGATCTCCTTTCACATGGTCAGTAGAGCCACAGACAAAGCATTTTCCAAATGCTTTTTGGAATGGTGGCTTGTTCTGGCCTCCCTCTGGTTTGGCACCAGAAGGTACACTATTCTGCTGTGGTTTTCCTTGTGGATTACCCTTATGGTTTTGTTTGGGGCCCTCTTTGGAATTTCAGTTATTAGAATTCTCTTTTGAGTCTTTTTTAGGCTGTTTTCCCTCATCCTTTTTCTGAGTGTCCCCAGAATCCTTATGAGTAGCCCTGTTGGCAACCCACAAGTCAGCAGCCTTAGCTAGCTTCCTTGAATCCAATTCCTTCGAATCAGCCAAGTGCTGTCTGAGCTCAGGAGAACAGGCATCATAAATAGACTCCAACATAAGAAGATTCTTCATACCCTCATAAGTGTTCACCTTGTAACCCTTAATCCATCCCTCTAAGTTTTTCAACCCTTCACTCACCCAGGTAGCCCAAGGGGTACCATCATGCTTTTTGAGGGATCTAAACCTCTTAAGATACTGTGAAGGGGCCTTCCTAAATCTAGCTATCAAAGCTAGTTTCACACTTTCATACTCTTTCCTATCCTCCTCCCCCAACTCCATTACCACATCAGTTGCAACAGGGGGGAGCCTAGAGAACAACCAGGTAAGTAGCTCATTACCTGTGATGTTCTGGAGCCCATGATTGTACTCAAACAAACTCAGCCAATCCAACACATCCAACTTTGGTTCATACATACCAATTAATTCCTTAGGCAGCCGGGGTCTTTTGGGACTGGAACTTCTAGAAGAGCTAGAGACAGAAGCAGTTTCGACAGACAACTTTTTCATTTCTAACTCATGCTTGAGCTCCATTTCTCTGAGCCTAAGAATTTGTTGCATTTCTTGGAGTTTCTGTTCAGTTTGAGCAGTAATCCTTCTGAATTCCAAGTCTATTTTCATTTTTTCTAGTTCAAGGACTTGAGGACTTAGTGTGGGACCTGCTATAGGCCCAGTAGGTACAGCTGGTAAGGCAGACAGAGGAGCAGGGGAGACAGTTACATTAGCCTCTCCCTCCTCTTCAGCCTCTTCATCACTATCATCAGAACTTTGATTTAGATCAACACCATTACTGTTATCTACATTTGCTGGAGAAGTTGGTTCCTCTGAACCAGTACCCAGACTTTGGTTTTCCAGCAATCTTGCTATTAGTTCTATTTTCTTGCCTTTTACAGAAAGATTCTCTTGTCTACAGCGAGCTCTCAAACTCTCAGTATTTTCACCTGACAAGGACTCTTGACTGTAAACTTCCATAGTAGACATGTTTTTTGAAAGTTACTTTTTAGTGCTAAGCTTTGTGGTTAGTTATCCTAAAGTGTTGAAAAGCACTCTAAACTGTATACTCGATACAAATCCCACCGCTGTACACCAGTGTTAGGCAGAAACCTGTGCAGTTCCCTCTGGGACCACTTCAAAAAGTTTAAGTCTACAGGAGTTAGCAGTAAACCCAATTGGTAGCAGTCTGCACCACCCAGATTTACCTGGTAGCTGTGGCTGAGCAGTCAGACCTCTCTCAAGACGAGTTAGGCCGTATTTGAAGTATACAGGAAAGGACAATTTATACAGTAGAACAAGCAGACACTGATCAGAGCTTGGGTGTAAGGATATATAATTATTTATTTAAAAACACATCTATGGAAAACATACTGGCACTAATATGGCAAAGAACTTCAATCACAGTTACTATAAGTATATATCAATCCCATAACAATATTTCGACAAGTCTAGGTTCAACGGCACCACTCATTTGCAGACAGAGGTGAATGCTTTAACCTAGATGGCACTCTAGTATTCGTTAGAAAGGGAGAGAAAAAGGCAGGGTATGAAACCAACTCAGTACCAACACTTTTACGAAACAAATGCAAGGCAAGCAAGGCAGGGTCTACTGTAAATCACAAAGTTCAGAGGCCAGGCCCACTCGGAGAGAGGCAAGGCGGTATGTCCCAAAAGTACCACAGTGGAAATGCACTTCAAGTCTTTGTAGCAAAATGTCACTGAAAGGTTGGACCAGTTTAGAACAAAAGATTAAGACGGTCTGGAGGTGACCCAATGGAAAGGTAAGGATTTAAGACACCTCACGCTAACCGTTTCAAGGGAAGCCAGGCGGACACAGTACCTTGAGAGTGCAGAGGCAGCTCCGGCGGGGGCAGTTGTTCCTGGTGGTGGATGCAAGTCGGGGCTTTGCCAGAAGATGAGATGATCTCGTCGTCGAGGAAAGTTGAAGATCGTTGCACCACCAGGGAAGAGACCAGCCGCGGAGTGCTCAATCACAAGGCACCACCTTTTGGTCGCGGTACAGTGGTTAGTGGCTATCCGGTTGCCGGGGTGCTTAGCACGGGCAATTCGACCACTAGACGTCCTGGAAGCGAAGAAAAAGCAAGGGACTGGTTGTTCCCACCAGTCAGGGGAAGAAGACTCTCCAGCAGAGAGATCTCCTCTGTCGTTGGGAAGTGGTGAGTCGGTTCAGCAGGGCTCCACCGGAGGTGTCGTCGTTGCAGGTCGGCTCAGCTTTACCCTCGTCAGATTCTTAGGTCCTGTGGCGACTTATGAAGTTCCAGTCCCAAAAGCCCTGCTTTTATGCAGAAACCCCCCCATTCATTCAGCCTAGCTGTCAATCAAACATGCTAAGTGGTGAGCGGGGCTGCTCACCACTCGGGCCAATCACACCAGAGTGCGACTTGAGTTGGCAAGGCAACTCAGTCCAGGGTGCCTAAACCCCCTCCCACACCCCCTGTGGTACCCAGACAGAATGGCACCACTCTGGAGGGCTTCTGTGCAGAAGCCCGCCAAAAGTGGAACAAAGGGCTCAACCTTTGGTTCGGAGTTACAGAGGCGAACACATACGCCATTTTAAAAACCGAGTTCTGGCAGAAAATACCAACCGGTCGATTTATTTAAGACAAATAAACCGGCGGTATGTTAGAGACTAATGTGAAAAAGTATTAGCCTCGAACAATGGGAAGAATCCCATAGGAATATATTCGCGGTCGAATATAAAAAGTAGTATCCACTGCCACCAGCCAAAACTCGACGAGGGGGATGGGACAGTGCCCCCTCGAACAACAGACCCAGGGGTAATCGAATTACCCCTACCAGTACGTCCACAATAGGATGGTTTGTACTGGTTCTGTTAGTAAATTTAGGTCTAGTAAAGCCAATGGTGACTTTACATGCCCTGGGAGACAGTAGTCAGTCCCAGGGTATGGAGTCTATGGTGGGGATCCTCTAGGACACCCCAGTGTTACGGCACGGAGGGTGCGGTGTAACACACATAGCAAAACACACAGGCCCTATGCAGTAAAAGACCCCATAGCCCATAGAACACATTGACATTCAAAGAAATCAACCACAATCATGTCCAAGAGTGGGAGGAAAAGAGTCTCACTCTTGGCAGGATGAAAAAACAAACTCCAGAAATCTAGCAAAGCTGCTGGGGTCTCACCAGGTTAGGAAATTTAGCCTAAACAGAGAATTCTCCCTAACAATGACCAGTCTGAACGCCTTGAGCGCTAGAAAGATCGCCAGAAGCTCCAAATGATTTATGTGCAGGAGCTTGTCCTGAGGCGACCAGAGGTCCGATACTTGTAGAAGATCTAACGTCGCACCCCACCCCAGGAGGGAGGAGTCCGTCGTGATCGTCACCATAGGAGCTGGGTCCTGAAAACCGGCACCCACCGACAGGTTGCTGAGAGATGACCACCATTCCAGGTCCACTCTCATGGAATCCGGAATCATTATCAGCTTGGAATCCGGGTCCACCGCCTGACGCCAGGAACTCCAAAGAGCCATCTGGGTCTGTCTCATCTTGAGACGAGCAAGAGGAAGAGCCAGCACACACAAGGCCATAAGGCCCAGAAGCCTCTGGAACCACCAGGCCGACATGCTCTGCGACCGCGCAAACATCTGACACGTGGCTAACAGATCCGCCATTCTGTCCCCGGTCAGGTACACTCTGCAGTCGATCGTGTTCCAGCGAAAACCCAGGAAAATCAGGTCCTGAGAGACCGCCATGAAGGATTTCTGCCAGTTCACCGACAGCCCAAGATGGAACAGGAGCTGAAGGAGAGACTGGAGATTGCCCACTGCTGCCAGCGGACAAGGGCTGCGTAAGAGCCAGTCGTCCAAATATGGATAAACATGGATACCCTGGAGACAAAGATGGGCCGCAATCACCGACATCATCTTTGTGGAAACTCGCGGCGCCGAACTGAGGCCAAAAGGAAGCACTCGAAACTGGAAGTGCTCCTCTCCGAAAGAGAAGCAGAGATATCTCCTGTGTGGGTTCCAAATCAGAATATGCATGTACGCATCCTGAAGATCCACCACACTGAGCCAATCGCCCATCTGCAAGGAGGAGCGTATCTGGCTGGGCGTGATCATCTTGAATTTCTCTTGGGGTAGGAAAAGATGGAAAAGGTCTAGGATGGTGCGCAGGCCAGCCTGGTTGGGTTTGGGCACCGTAAACAGCCGGGAGTAGAAGCCCTCCCCTCGCTCCCCAAGGGGAACGGGTTCCACAGCTCTGAGGTCCCGAAGTTTCTGAACCTCGGCCTTGAGGGAGGGCGAGCCCGACAGCTGAAAAGGTGGGGTTGAGGGGTTGGGTAGGGGGTAGAGGTAAGCGGAAGCCCACCCGAGCGACTGACAAGACCCATCTGTCTTCTGTGATGGTCTGCCATGCCTCCCAATGAGACGCAATGCGTCCTCCCACCGGGGTCTCGTGCGAGCACGGGAAACCCTCTTTTAGTAGGTTTATCGGTGGCAGTGCCACCTGAACCTGAGGAGGAGGCTGAGGAGCAGGAGAAAAACCACGTCCGTTGTTGCCTACAGCGGTTATTCCCCACAGGGGTATCCACTCTGCGAGATTTTTGGTCGAGGAAGCCCCTAAAGCCAGAGGAAGGTCGACTTTGCGACAACAGTCTCTGGGTTTTGAAAGGAGCCTTAACCAGGACAGACAAGGACTTAGCTGTCTGAGTGCTATCCTTCATCTTGGTGAGCTCTACATCTGTTGTGGAATGAAAGAGCTCCTTCCCATTGAACGGGAGGTCCAACACCTTGTCCTGCACTTCTTTTGAGAATTTAGTTGCATGCTGCCATGCCTGCCGTGAGGTATCAACCCCCAGCATAAGGCCCCGAGCCGAGGTATCTACGTGATGAGCCGCAGCCTCCAGGAGATCCTGGCGTCGGATAGGCCACCTTTAAAGTCTTCCAGCTTCTCGACCGGGAAAAACTCCTCAAACTCCGACAGGCCTTTCCACATCCGCATGTTAGCTCCCACTAATATCAATTCAGCGTTGGCCTGCCTGAGCTGCAAGGCCGAGTTGGCGAAGATTTTCCTCCCGAGGGAGTCGAGGAGCTTGTCCTCCTTTCCCAGAACCTGAGTAGCCGTCGTGGAAAAGGATGCTGCAGGCCTGGACTGCAAAGTGGCCGCAGCCACTACTGTGGAGGAGGGGGGCGGAGAAGACGACAGAGCCACCTCTCCGAAGAATGCAGCCTGTACCTCGCGTCAATTTTCTTATTGACAAAAAGTCCAGAGTGTGGCTTTTCCCAGACTCTGCGGACGTCGGCCAAAACGTCCTTCTGCAAGAACAGGCCGGTACGCTCCAAGGGAGACAGGGTGAATGCCCCAGAAAGCACGCCCTTCTGCGGAGCGGGTGCCTTGGGCACAGGAACATCTAAGAAGTTCATCATGTCCAGTACCCGGTCATGAAAAGCTCTGATAGAGCGGGGAAGGTCCTTGTTGTCCTGATCGCCTTGCGCGTCATCCAACAGGTCAGGCTCCTGCTGAGCCGTGTCAGGCGCTGCCTTGTCCACAGTGGACAATGGAGGCAAAGGCAGAAGAATCGGGGAAGGCACCGTAGGCAAGCGAGGCACCGGCGGAACCACCGGAGGAACAGGTGGAGCCGGAGGCGCGGCGGACACGTCTCCCTAAAAAAACCCTTTGAAATACTCCCTCACGGGGTCGGTACGCATAAGCGTTTGAAATTTACCGAAAAAGGCGTCCTCCGGGGACTGTTTCGGAACCTGAGGAGGCCTCTCATGAGGTGGACAAATCCAGGGACGTAACGGGGACGGGTGCCACACTGGCCCCTCCACCGACGTATCCACATAAATCAACGGTGCCGACCCTGCAGGCAGCGAAACATTGTGCGGAAGAGGCATCCAAGCATTCCAGTCGTAAACTGGCCGATAAGGATGCACACAAGGGACTCTATGTTCACCCAAGGCCGATAGCGTAGTTGTAGGGGTACCACCCAAAATGGCCCGCCGCGGTCGTGGCGGGAACAGGCGCCATTTTGTCCTCATCTGAGGGGAACTGCAGCACGTGAGGAAGTGAGACAGGGGTCCCCGTCGATGGATCAGGGGTCTTAACCTTAGCCTTAACACAAGGTACCTCAGCAGAGCCGGTACTGTGAGGCATGGAATGTTTCTGCGACATTCCAACCGCCAAATCAGCTTTCCCAGGAAGGACCTCAGCCTTGCCGGTAAAAGAAGAGCTTTCCTTCTTTGCCCCATAAACAGATCTGGTGTCACTGCAAGAACAGGAACGGTGAGAAACAGCCTTCACCGGTAAGGCCTTGCCAGGCCTCTCAGAAATGTTCGTAACTTTAGCCTCTGAAAGAGGGACCTCGGACCCACGTCTGGTGACAGCCTTATTCGAGCGGGCCTCGAACATACGTTCGGTAACAGCAAGCCCCACCAAGGTCTCAGGGCGCACCCCGGTCTTATTTTTGAGGGAAGCCGACGGTGAGGCCTCAGAGTGAGCTCCGGTATCCCACGACTCAGTAGAACTGGGTCTGCAAACAGCCCCCACAGGGGGGGCCTCGGAGCGGGCTCCGGTATCCACATGCCTCTTACGGAGACCCTCGGAGAAAACTCTGGTACAATTATTAGGCCCAACTGGTACCTCAGGGCGAACCCTGGTGACAGAGTGATCAACGCCCCTCCCGGCCCGAGAGGAACCTGAAAAGGTATCCCCTGGCCGGGGTGCTCTGAAAAGTAAAGAACTCACCAGGCGTTTTTTCTTCTCGTCTGTGAACGCCTGAAAATGTGAAGGAGGAGTTTGTCGGAACACCTCCTCCCACCGCTCCAACCGACGTTGAAGTGCCCGTGCAAAAGGGAGTCGCTGTAAAAACAGGAATCCCAACGGTGATCCGGACCCAAACACTCTAAGCAAAGAGGATGGGGATCCGCCCTCGCGAAACAACGGTGACACGATGAACAGTCTGGGAAGTCTAGTTTGAACGACATAGACAGACTAGTACACGATCGCTAGCGAGAGCCAGAGAGGAAAAAAGGGAAGGAAATCTTCCGAGGATGCAAGTGTGTCCAGTCCTGAATGAGCAGAGAAAAGGACTGATGGGCGATGCGTGGGGCGGAGCCAAGGTGGGTGGGGTTACGGCCACGTGCCGGGCCCTGCGCAGAAAGTGAGGAAGGACACATTTTTGAAAAAACATTTTTGGATGCTTTTTACAAAGTGCTCCGGTCCCATCCCACAGCACAGAGAGATGTCCCATAAGTATGGAGGAAAGGGGGCGGGACGTAGGAGTATAGGCAGACAAAAGTGGCCTGGCAGTGGCACAGCATCCAGTGGGCAGAGTTAAGCGACAAACTGATTGTATACAAATTGTTCGTTTTACAATTGCTCGAATATCAATTGACCTTTTCACAATTGACCGAATTGTGAAGGTCAATTGTAACATATATGTTATGTTATGTTATTTTGCACTTATATAACGCCTTATATACCATTGGTATGGTCTGAAGGCGCTGGTAGGTTGAACGCCCTTGGGAACCGAAGTTCAGATCAGTAGAGAGAGTCAAAGGTGCATATGAGCACCGGGTATGTGTGCAGCTCATGCGGTATTCGTGTAATAGCTGCTTCTTAGCGGTAGGTGTGGTGGTTTGAGAGATCATCAGGAGAATGTGTTCGTTCTGGTAGGTTTTTATCCAGAGCTGTTGTGGCCGCGCTAGGCCTGAGGAGAACGCCTGGCTGGGGGGGGTGTGAAACCAGCAGTGTTTACTTAGAGTGATGTGGAGTAAGCGGCGGATGTTGGTATGAGAACAGTTATACCGAATGGTGTCATAGCATCTCTGTGTTCTAGTTGAGTGGTGATGTAAAGGAGAGAGTAAGCATGGTGGTGTGATATAATGGTTTATATGCTCATTCAACGTTCTCTGCATTCCAGACCATACTATATACGTCACGCAATTCTATGTGCTCCAGTCTGTAGCGTGCACTCCTATCCACTTGTGCACTCCAGTCTGGTCTAATATACTCCGGTCTGCCCCGCGTGCTCTAGTCTGCCTCGTGCATGCGCTCTTGTCCACCCCACGCATGTCCTCTTGTCAACCCCACGCATGCCCTACTGTCCGCCCCACGCATGCCCTACTGTCTGCCCCACGCATGCCCTACTGTCCACGCATGCCCTACTGTCTGCCCCACGCATGCCCTACTGTCTGCCCCACGCATGCCCTACTGTCCGCCCCACGCATGCCCTACTGTCCGCCCCACGCATGCCCTACTGTCCGCCCCATGCATGCCCTACTGTCCGCCCCATGCATGCAGTCTTGTCTGCCCCACGCATGCAGTCTTGTCTGCCCCACGCATGCAGTCTTGTCTGCCTCACGCATGCAGTCTTGTCTGCCCCACGTATGCACTCCTGTTTGCTTCTTGCTCTATGCATTCAGTAGCTCTATGTATTCATCCATTCTATGTACTCATCAGTACTGGATGCATCTGTGCTCGTTCATTCTACGTACTCGTCTGATCTACGCAACACGTCAGTTCACTCAGGCTATTCGATCGCTCCAGGCACTCGTTCGCTCCAGGTACTCCTTTGCTTTACTATGCATTCACCTGTTATACGCGCTCACCTCTTCTACGCACTCACCCCCTCTACGCACTTCCCCCCCTCTCCGCACTCACCCCCTCCACGTATTCATCCCCTCCACGCATTCATCCCCTCCACGCATTCATCCGTTTTAGGCACTCGTGTTTTTCACGCTTCCAACAGTAATATCCTGTTCTATATATTCATCTCTACACTCATCTGTTCTAGACCTTCATCTGCTCTGCATATTCATCCTCTTCATAAACTCCTCCGCTCCATACACCCATCCGCTCCATACACCCCTGCGCTCCATACACCCCTGCGCTCCATACACCCCTGCGCTCCATACGCACATCCGCTCCATACGCACATCCGCTCCATATATACACCTCCGCTCCATATATACACCTCCGCTCCATATATACACCTCCGCTCCATATACACACCTCCGCTCCATATACACACCTCCGCTCCATACACACACCTCCGCTCCATATACACACACCCGCTCCATATACACATCTCCGCTCCATACACTCATCCGCTCCATACACTCATCCGCTCCATACACTCATCCGCTCCATACACTTCTCGGCCTTATACACTCATGTGCTCTATGCACCCATCCGTTCTATACGTTCGCCAGGTCTGTACATTCATCTGCTCCGGTAGTCTACACTCTTCCGCACTTCCGTATTCATCCGCTATCCACACTCGTTCGCTCTACATACTCATCCGCTCCACATACTCATCTATTGTACACACTCATCTGGATTATGCTCATCCATCAGGCTTACGTATTCCTGCGTTCTACTCGCTTCTCTGCATTTACGCACTTGTCTGCGCTACACGCTCGTCCGCTCTACATACGTATCCGTTAAACATGATTATCCGTTCTATACACTCATCCGATCTACATATTCAATTTCCACACTCATTTGAACTATATAGTAATCTGTTCTTCTATTCATGCATTCTTCTACTCAGCGCATTCATCTGTTCGACCTGCTTCATCCATTCTAATTATTTCATCCACGCCATTCACTTAATTCACTCCACATGCATTCTGTCTATTTTAGGAGTTTAATTCTTGTTACTGATTCCGTATGATTTACACTTTCTAGCCATTTCACTGCTCTTATCTACTTTGTTCGTTTAATTCTGTTTGTCCTTCTAGTTTATATTAGGGGTTATTAGCTGTTAATTTCTTGGATCAGGCAGTTTGTTGGATTGGTGTCATTGAGATGCTGCGAGTCTGTTTGGGTTAGTTTGGTCCCGGTAGGTTTTAGGGGAAGAGCCAAGTTTTCAGCAGTTTGCAGAAAGATGCTAAATCCTCCGTTAGGCGGATGTGGGGTGGGAGTGAGTTCCACAGAGTGGGGGCCAAGGTTGAGAAAGATGATCCTCCTAACCTGACTGAGTTTGTCTTAGGTATGACTAGGAGGCCGGCTGAGCTTGATCTTAGGGTGCGAGGGGAGTGGTAGGGTTTTAGCTTGTCTTGAAGATATTGAGGACCAGTTTTATGCAGTGCTCGATGGGAGATGCATAAGGTTTTGAAGGTCACCCTTTGCGCTACTGGAAGCCAGTGCAGCGTCTTAAGAGCTGGGGAGATGCGGTCTCTCGGGCCGAGCACAAGTAGCAATTTGGCAGCCGCATTTTGTGCCCTTTGGAGTTTATTCAGTTGGTACACGTGGACTCCGAGGTATAGGGGGTTTGCGTAGTCCAGTCTTGATATAACGATTGATTGGACTGCGGAGAGTCTGTTGGGAAAGGAGAGATATGGAAAGATGCACCTAAGGGTTTTAAGGTGGTAGTGGCAGGACTTTGAGACGTTGTTGACTTGGCGCGAGAGTGTTAGATCAGAGTCAAGGGTGCATCCAAGATTTTTCACTGAGTTGGAGGGGGTCAGTGAGTTGCCCATGGCGGATGGCCAGGGTAGCAGAAGAAGTTCTGAGTTGCCACATACCATGATTTCCGTTTTGGAGGGGTTTAGCAAGAGGTGGCTTTGGGACATCCAGAGTTCTATGTTAAGGAGGCAGGAGGCCAGGTCAGGTCGGGAGTTGGGTTTCGAGTTCAGGAGTTTTAGAACAAGTTGAGTGTCTTCGGCATAGTTGTAGCACAGGATGTTGTGGGAACGAATCCTGGGAGGGTGGCTAAGTAGAGATTGAATAGGAGAGCGGATAAGCTCCTGTGTCAACTGGTCTGGCTTGGGAGGAATAGGTGGAGAGTGTTGTTATTTGGTACATATCTTTGAGAAATGAAGCTATCCACTTAAGAGCGGTCCCACGGATTCCTAGGGAGTGGAGGCGGTCTAGGAGGATTGAGTGATTGATTGTGTCAAAGGCAGCGGATATGTCAAGAAGGATGAGTGCGGCACATCCCACGGAGTCTGCTGTAATTTTAAGGTCATCCCAGATTGAGGTTAGGGTGGTTTCAGTTCCGTGACAGGTTCTGAAACCTGATTGTGCGGGATCAAGGAGGTTGTTGGCTTCGACAAAGGCATTTAGTTGGGAGTAGGCGGTTCGGTCAATGAGTTTGGCAAGGAACCTGGTGTTTGAGATGCAGCAGTAGTTTTTGTGCTCGAGTGGTCAAGTAGCACAGCGAGTAGAGCGCTCACTTTGACATCCATGCAGAGCCTGCTAACGCAGGTTCGAATCCCGGTGGGGCTAAACTCAGCCTTTCATCCTTCCTAGGTCGATAAATGAGCACCACACACCGTGGGTAATAATAAGCAGCGCTCAGATACCTGAGGATTCGTAGCGCTATATAAACCCCCCGCAACCCCCCACCCAACACAAAACACCCAAAACCCTATATATGGGCAATTTTGAAAAGGTCAATTGTGACCTTTAAAATCGGTCAATTGTTAATTCGAACAATTGTAAACAAACAATTTGGGTACTACCGACAAACCCAGGGGCACAATCATGATGGAATCCACTTAGGAGTGGAATCAGATATACGGAGCACAACCCAGTGGGGAAAATCAAATAGGCAAACACTTAGTGGAAATAAACAAGAAACGGAATCACTCTGGGGCCACATATCTCAGTGAACAGGCTGATAAATGGAAAGGAGCAGATTCACAGTTATGAGCACAATGGCTGGGGCTCAACATTAAGCAGCCCCAGGAGTAATATCTGAAAGGCAAACAAAGGAACAGATAATGGTGCAACCGTTAAGGTTCTAAACACATCATAAGGACGTGACACAGGGCCACACGGGTTACCAATATACAATCACCGTTTTAAACAGTTTTTCATATATAAACAATTGCTAGACTTCATAACGCACCAGCCACTGGTAAGGAGGAGCAATGTCAAGGCTGAAAGTATGATATGATATGACAGGTTATTTATAAAGCAGTTAATACCCAGAGGTTTCTAAGCGCGGACCTGGGGATCGTACCTGTGTTGCTCCGAATCATCTTGCTTCCAAGGCGAGCATGTTTCCCCTGAGCTATCCTCCCAAGACAAGTAGGACGAAAGGTTCTTACCATCGTCATTGTAATTAAGACCTGGCCACCCTGCGCTCTTTTTGTAACCAAGCTGGACAATATTGAGCATAACAAACACAAATTGTTAAAACAATATGATTATGGCATGTCCATATCCCCCAGTGCAAGACTCACTGATACATGAAGTAATATACAGATTTCACATTACATACTCTCAACATTGGTGACATTTCCTGGCCTCAAATCCTTTGTCAGACAATTATTCCCGCTTCCAAAACACTCCAAATGGCTAGCTGTAACTTTTCTACCAATATACGCCTGGTACTTGTAGTTCGGACAAATCAACATGCCCTCGGAGCAATGTAGACGTTAACCAGTTTTGCATACTCAAACTTTTATATTTAAACCCTGAGGGTGAATCTGATGTCAAACAAAATAAATGAGCAATGCATCCTTTGCACGCAGTACGTTCTTGCCCACTACCTCGTTCACCTTCATAAAATCATACTAGCTAATGTAGGAAACCACACTAGCTCCTGCTCTGGGGGAGAAAGGTGTACTGATTTACAGTTGATGGGAGCAAAGGCTTTGGGCCTCATAAGGCTGGCGGCCACGGTATGAACGGTGCCGGTAAAGCACCGGCACCGTTCATACCGGGACGCTGCATTACGAGTTCTGCTCGCTGGGTTCCTGACACTTACCTGGTGGGCTGTGCAGCACCTGTGATTGCACCGGCACCATTATCAACGGTGCTGGTGCAACCATGCTCCCCACCCCATTCTGCCCTATGGGGATCGGGAGCCCGGCATTACCGCCACCCTTGAATGGACAATTACTGGCCCAATCATCTCGTAATGGGCCGGTTATTGCCCAATCGCGGGAGGCGGTGCTACCGCCATGCTCGTAATGAGGCCCATTGACCATAACACAACTAGGGAGACAGATTGAGCTTCCAGTACTCCTTTTCCCAAGAAAAAAGGCCTTCAATCTCACACTGTTAAATATTTTAAACAAACTGATGGATCCCTTCTTGACATTCTGTACATTGGAACAACAGTCTTAGTCCCTTTGTTCCGCTTTTTAAAAAGAGTGCATTGTGGATCACCAAAACCATTAAAATGTACAGGAAACCCCATCCCACAGACCCCCTGTAATAGTTCTACAAACCTAAATGTATTTACCACTTATTGCATGATGTCTTTCTGTACATTTACATAACCACACCATGCAAGATGATGGTGAAGAATTAAGCATGCGTTGCAATTCTCTGCTACAGCCGTATACTGCAAACCCAGCCCTCCCACTTGCTACCTATTGCCACTCTCACCATGAAGGCTCATCATGCTCTTCATTCGTGCACTCTTTCCCTCAGTTTTACTCACAGGGCCACCACAAGGGAGTCGGGGGCAGGAGGGACAAACCACCCCAGGCCTGACCCTATAGTCACCCACTTGCCAGCATTGTATGAGATCCTAGATCTGGTCATGCAGTTGATCACAGGGAAGGAGATCACATGTTTACAACGATCCCCTCCCTACCACCTGAAATCTCTACTGCGTGCTGGAACGACCTGTACGGCACGCTTCCTGCATGGTGTCTGGAATTACCACTGTCTGTGACCTGACCTGAACCCCAACCCTACCTGCCTTACCCAGTTTGTAGGAGGAAGAGTGCCCTGGGGATATTTTGTGTAGGTATTTCTCATGTGGTCCATAGCCACCAGATGGGCTTAGGACGGGCAGAACAATTACAGGTTGTGATAACATTAACAAAGTTTGCAGTATAAAATAAGATTCCCACATCTCAAAGAAGTAAAGAAGGAACAGGTTACTTACCTGTAACTATTGTTCTCCAGCATGGGGTCTGGCATGGATTCACATGCTCATGAATATTCCCAGTCGTCAGGCTCGGAATCCTCTGTAAAAGAAAAAAACAGTTTCACTTTCACTTACAAACTGTATTTCGAGGGGATTGGGTCCTCCGACGTATTCCATATCTATGACAGTAATCACCAAAGCTGTGCTGCTTCGGCAAATCTTTCGGCGTCTACGTCCTGCGTCGATGACGTCGAAACGCTGTCCTGGAGGGCCTCCATCGAGCCAACGTCACCAGATGTTATAAGTAGGACGCACGACGCCCGTAGCCTCAGTTCCGTTTTTTCCGCGAACGTGTTTGCTTCGGAGATCTCGGCGCACCTCGATTCTACTGAATCCTGTTCTTTCGGTTCTTCGAACCCGTTTCTTCATTGCTACATCGGTATGATGTCTTGGGCTTCTTCCACCCCGCGGTCCGGGTTTAAGAAGTGACGGGTGTGCGCGTCCAAGATGTCGCTGACGGATACGCACAACGCTTGCCTCTGGTGCCTCGGGGAGGACCATGATAGAGATGACTCTGTCGACTGCCAATCGCTCACTTTGAAGGCCTTGCGGGAGCGTAAAAAGAAGCTGTCAGTCGGTAAGGTGGCCAAGCCCTGGAAGTCGCGATCCACTGGTCTTTCGACGGACGATTCGACGGGCGACTCTCCGCATCGGCGTCGTGAGTCCGGAGGTTCTCGGTCTGGGAGTCGGTTCCACCATTCCTCTGCCTCGTCGAGGCACTCCAGGAAGCGCCGTCATAGGTCGCCTTCCCCGTCCTCTTCCGAGGACTCCGCCCATCGGCGGGTTGCTTGTCCTATCAAGCATTCTACTCCGGAGGAATGGGATTCCTTCCGAAAGGAGATGTTGGCGATTTTTCAATCGCAGGGCTCCGGTCCGGCCTTGCCGTCTGCGGATGCCGGTCGTGGCCGTTCTAGAGACACTACTCATCCGCCTTCGGGCTTGAGCGGTCGTCGCGACCACCGGGCACCTTCGAGGCCCCGGTCGGACAAGGATAGTGTTAGGGTTGGCTCTTATACTTGCATGTGTGCTGAGCCAGGATTGATGTCATCATCAGAATGTAGGCAGTGAGTGTGGAGTGTGAGTTCAGAATGTTTAGAGTTGAATGGGCTCTAACCCAGGAGTTAGATTATGTGAGACTGGATGGTGGGAGCCAGTGGGCTCCTGTCCCTTATCCTCTTATCTCCTAATGACTTGATTACATCTGATCCTTGTAACAGAAGAAGCTAATAAAAGTAACCACTAAGCGTACCTGGCTTGAGTATCCTGTGTATCCTGATTGTCCATAAGAGTGAACCCTATGACCAAGAGCCGGTCATAACAATTTCGTCGCCAGTGTTAAGTTAATGCAGGGGCTGCGAATAAGCACTCTGAAGCCAGGTTCAGTTCAGGTGTCTTTAGTGGGTTTGTGGTAACAAAGGTAAGTACAACAGGAACATCACAGGTTAAGTTTAAGGGACCGAAGCACCCACCGGTCCCCCTCTGCCCAGATCATTTTCCAACTGGCAGAGGGAGATCATAACATCACATTCGGAGTATTACATTCTAAATAGAACGCACTCCCCAAACATTCCAGATTCAACTTCACTCACACACAGGGAATGGCCACTAACTAGGGAAAGATAGGACATAACAGATGGTCGCTCTAGGCATGCCCGATCCAGGTCCCGGTCCTCGACGCCATCGAGACCGCGAGATTCTGTGAAGTCTTCGAGGAAGACATTGACGCCGGTGGCGCCGAGGTCGTCGATGGACTCTCGAGGCCCCACCTCTGAGGAAGTCATTGACGCCATCGGCGCCCAGGCTGTCGATAGACACGCTCGGGGCTCTGCCCTCGAGGCCTGTGTCGACGCCAGCGAAGCTGTCGGCGCCGCGCTCGACGTCAACGCCCTTGACGTCTTTCGAGGTGGCCTTGTCGGAGGTACCCCGTGGCACGGTGGCACCCCCAGAAAGGCGCTGGCCAAGGCTAAACATGTCTTTGTGCCTTTCTCTGTACCCTCTTTCCAACCTATGGATTATATTTCTGAGGTGGATGAGGGGTCTGAGGAAGGTGAGGTTCCGGCAATGGTTCCTGATGACATTGTTTCTCGTCACAGTCAACTTGAGGACCTGCGTCAGTCGCTGCACGACGCCAGTGGTCCTGACACCTCTCCGGAGGTGGATTTGGTAAAGCGGAGCCTGGCACGCATGCTGAATCCTTATACCAGCGCCTCATGTCGAGAGTCACAGAGTACATGGGTTGGTCTGCTCCGCCTGGGGATTTTCAGCAGGATGACCTGACTGATATCTTGGACCAAGGTCCTCCAACTGACCCGGTGCTGCCATTCCATATGGCCTTGCAGCGAAGGGTGGCTGCGGCTTGGACTTCTCCAGAGAGTCTCCCGGCAGTGAGCAAGTCCTTGCCAAAGAAATATCGCCCAGCCAGTGGTGACCCCTGCTACTTGACCACGCACCCCAGTACGGAGAGTTTGGTGGTGCAGGCGGCTACGGCCCCCGCAACGAAGGCGTCGTATCCTACCATCCCTCCAGATAGGGACGACAAACATTTTGACGGCTGGGCGAAGAAGGTGTTTTCTTCTGGGGGTATGGCACTTCAGGCTGCCAACTCCGTTTGTGCCTTGTCTCATTTCACGCACACTCTGTGGAACTGCATTTCCTTAGTGGCTGATCATATCCCCAAAGAGGAGGAACGGGAGGGTTTCCTTGCTATCGTGCAGGATGGCAAGGACGCTATGTGTTAATCCGTTCAGTCGGGGCTAGACATGGTTGATTGCGTCAGCCGGTCCATGGGGGGAGGCTGGCGCAGCATCTTGTAGAGTGGCGTGCCAATACTTCAGATGTGTGGGTTCTGGAGATCATAGCCCACGGCTACTGTCTTCCTTTCCAGCAGAGGCCTCACGACAATCCACCAGGGAATCTCTCTTTGAAGAGTCCGGATCCGCTCCTTGCGCAGGAAATTCAATCCCTGCTGGAGAAGGGCGCCATAAAACTGGTGCCTGTGGCGGAGAGGAACAAGGGATGGAATTCCTCTTATTTTTTGATTTTGAAGAAAGACAGGAGATTGAGAACCATCATGGACTTGCGCGGTTTGAACAAAACTCCTCTGGAAGGACAAGTTCAAGATGGTTACTCTTTCTCAAGTCCTCCAGGCCATTCAACTTCAGGACTGGTTGGTGTCTCTCGACCTCAAGGACGCTTATTTTCATGTGCCGATCCATCCCAAGCACAAGAAGTACCTGAGGTTCGCGGTTGGCGACTCGCACTTTCAGTTTCGGGTCATTGTTTGATCAGGGCACGCTCTCCTGAGCAAGTCCTGGATCATCTGTCCGTCACCTGACACTCCCTTCACAAGCTGGGCTTCTCCCTCAACTTAAAGAAGTCCCATTTGACACCAACTCAGAGGCTCCAGTACATCGGAGCAGTGCTTGACACGTCCCTGGGGCAGTGTTTTCCTCCCCAGGTGAGGGCTCATCACATTCAGCAGATGGTGCACAAGTTTCAACATGCCCAGAGTCTCACTGCGTTCGAGTTCTTGAGATTGCTCGGCCTCATGGCATCCTGCATTCTTCTGGTGCCTGAGGCCAGGTTGCCCATGAGATCTTTGCAATGGGCGCTCAAGCTCCAGTGGTCGCAGTCCTCCGGCAGGATGTCGGACCCCGTTCAGGTGCTGCCCTCGGTCGCCCAGGACCTTCTGTGGTGGGCCGTCGAAGGCAACCTGATGAAGGGGGCTCTGTTTTGGTTACCCTGGCCGGAGGTAACGATCGTGATGGACTCGTCCCTCACGGGATGGGGAGCTCATGCCAACGAGCTGACAGTCAGCGCTCGTGGTCTCCGTCGGAGCCCAGACTCCATATCAATCTGTTGGAGCTGAGGGCGGTCAGGCTTGCCCTGAAGGATTTTCTTCCGACTGTGCGAGGAAAGAATGTCCTGATTCTGATGGACAACACAGTGGCCATGCACTACCTCAACAAAAAGGCGGGGCAGGGTCACTTCCTCTGTGCAGGGAGGCGATGCAGCTCTGGTTCTGGGCAATCCAGCAGGAAATTTCGATCTCGGCAGTTCATCTGTCGGAGATGAAAACGAGACGGCGGACGCTCTGAGCAGGCAGAGCGCGATCTCTCACGAGTGGGAGTTGGCTCAGGAGAATCTCCTGAAGATCTCCGCCCTTTGGGGAACCCATCAAGTGGATCTCTTTGCCTCCAGTGCCAACCAGAAGTGCGAAAGGTTTTGCTTGCGGGAATTTCCTCCAAGAGGAGCCTTAGGAGACACGTTCGTGGTGGAGTGGTCATTCCCACTGCTGTACGCGTTTCCTCCAGTCCCCGTCATCCTGCAAGTGCTGCGGAGGTTACGGAGGTTCGGTTCCCCGATGATCCTCATTGCTCCGGCATGGGCCAGGAGGACGTGGTACCCGGACCTTCTCGACTTGTCCATCTGCCCTCCACGTCATCTTCCCTACCGAGACGATCTGCTCTCACGGGAGGGGGGTCAGGTTCTCCATCCAGAGGTCAGATCCCTCAACCTTCACACTTGGCTTCTGAAAGGTTGAGGTATAAGGTTTGGGACCTCCCTGAAGACGTAATGGAGGTGTTGTTTTCGGCCAGACGGCCGGCAACCAAGTCTCTGTACCGTTGCCGTTGGAGAAGGTTCTGCGACTGGTGCAGGTTTCAGAATGTGGATCCTTTTTCATGTGACATTCCTGTAGTTCTGTCTTTTTTGCTTTCTTTAGCCCACAAGGGCTTGCAAGTGGGTACCATTAAAGTTTCTAATGGGTGCTCCATTTGAGCCTTTACATTCTTGTCCTTTGAGACTGTTAACCCTTAAAACTGTATTTTTAGTTGCGGTCACTTCCGCTCGCAGCGTGAGTGAGATACAGGCACTTTCAGTTAAGCCACTCTTCACTGTGTTTCATAAGGACAGGGTTGTCCTTAGAGTTTGTCCTTCCTTTCTTCTGAAGGTGGTGTCGGAATTTCATTTGAGCCAGAAGGTTGTTCTTCCGGCATTCTATCCTCCTCCGCATCCTGGTAAGGACGAGGAGAGGCTCTATAGGTTAGATCCTAGGAGAGATTTAAGTTTCTACATTTCATGCATGTCCCAGGTCAGAGTGGACGATCAGCTCTTTATTGGTTATGCTGGAAGGCGTTTGGGACAAGCTGTGACTAAGCAGACTTTGTCTAGATGGATTATCTTGGCAATTTCTGAATGTTACCGCCTGGCGGAAAAGGACCCTCCAGTAGGCTTACGGGATCATTCGACTAGGGGTATGTCTGCCTCTACTGCCCTGCAGAGGAGTGTTCTTATTCGTAACATCTGTGATGCAGCCACTTGGGCTTCGGTCCATACTTTTGTACGTCACTACTCCCTAGATTCTAACCATGGGCAGGATCTGGCCTTTGGCAAGGCGGTCCTTTACTCTGCAATTTGATTGGGCATTCTAAATTTGTGTATTCTAAATTCTTTTCCCTCCTCCTTACGTTGGTACTGCTTTGGGAGTCTGTCATAGATATGGAATACGTTAGAGGACCCAATCCCCTCGAAGAACAAGTTACTCTCTTACCTGGTAATGTTCTTTCGATGGGATGGTCCGACAACGTATTCCATATCGCTCCCTCCCTGCCTTCCCCACTACAGAATTTCTTATGCGATTGCAGCTTACGTTTCCACAAGGCTTTCTGTGGTCCTAATGGCAGTAGATTGGTGCCACACGTTCTGGGGAAAAAACTACAACTGAGGCTACGGATGTCGTGCGTCCTACTTATAACATCCGGTGACGTCGGCCCGACGGAGGCCCTCGAGGACAGCGTATCGACGTCATTGACGCAGGACGCAGACGCCAAAAGATTTTCCGAAGCAGCACAGCTGTGGTGATTACTGTCATAGATATGGAATACGTCGTCGGACCATCCCGTCGAAAGAACGTTACCAGGTAAGAGAGTAACTTGTTCTTCTCCTTTAAACAATCACTGTCATCTGGGTCATACTGCCCCCATCTAATGATAGTCCTCTCACTAAGCCCCTCCTCTGGCAGCCATCTTCAGATTTGGTAAGCACGTAAAGTGGCAGTATGACCAAGAAAGCTGCAGAGGGGACAGAGGGAGGGTTAGCATGTGAATCCATGACAGACCCATGCTGGAGAACAATAGTTATAGGTAAGTAATTTGTACCTTCTCCAGCATGGGGTCTGGCATGGATTCACATATTCATGAATAGCGAATATATAGTAGTACAACATTACACAACCAGGGCAAGGCCCAACAGAAGCAATCATACCTATCCCTGGAACAGAGTCACCTCAAGCGAAAAGGTTGCGTAGCACTGCTTGGCTGACTCTGGGCTCATCTCTGGAATCCCTGTTGACTCAGTAGAAATTTGTGAAGGTGTGCATGGACCTCCACGTAGCAGCCCTGCAGATGTCGAGCAGGGGCACACCAGACAGGAGCGCCGTCGTCGCAGCGAGTGGAGTGGGCTCTCGGCCAACTGATGACATTGCGTTATGCAGTCGGAGAGCCACCTTGAAATGGAAGCCTTAGACAAGGCCTTCCCTGGTTCACAGGACCAAAGTTCACGAACAGCTGTGAGGTCTTCCAAAAACTCTTTGTGCATGTCACGTAGAACTTCAGGGCACGAGCAAGGTCCAGAGACGAAGGTTTCGGGAAAAAAAACAGGTAACACCAAAGGCTCTTTGAGGTGGAATTTTGACGTAACCTTCAGCATGAAGGAGAGGTGCGAACGCAGCACCACCCTCGATTTGTGTAAAGTCAGGTAAAGATGCTTGCCTGGATCTCACCTACCATCCTGGCAGAGATGATGGCCCCAAGGAAAGCCGTTTTCCACGAGAGAACCTGGAGTGGGGCCTGATGCAGAGGCTTGAAGGGGGCCCCCATGAGCCTTGTCAGAACCACATTAAGTTCCCACCCCGGGGCAGGAGCCTTCACTGGCAGGAAAGATCTGAAAAGTCGTTTAGAGAAACTCATTGACGAGTCACTTGGACCAAAGTGAAGATCTTCCTGGTGACCTGGTGTAACGGGAAATAGCCGCCAGATGCACTTTGATGGAGGAATAGGCCAGCCCAGCCTTGGCCAAGGATAGCAAGTACAGCAGGATCTGTGGAGCCGTGGCCCTCAAAGGGGTAATCTTCTGTGACCGGCACCATGTAGCAAAACGCTTCTACTTGTGACTGTAGCACTTCAAGGTCGACTACTCTCTGGCCTTGGTGAGGACCTCCCTGCAGTCAGCTGGCAACTCATATCCTCCGAACTCTAGGGCTGCAGGAGCCAAGCTCTCAGGTTCAGCGATCCTGGGTCGTGATGCAGGATTGCGCCTCCTTCTCTGGTGAGAAGATCCGGAACCACTGGCAGCTTGACCGGAAGCGCCGCTGACAGGCTTTGAAGGTCCAGGTACCAAATCTGCCTCGGCCAATCCGGGGCAATGAGTATCATCCTGCACGGACACTGTCTGAGTGTGTTGATGACTCTTAACAGGAGCAGGAGCGGGGGGAACGCATACGGGAACAGCCCTTCCCAAGGGAAGGAGAACGCATCCACCATGCTCCTCGGTTGGTGGAACCTGCTGGCAAATCTCTGGCATTTGGAGTTTGGTGCCTTCGCAAACAGATTAATCTGGGGACTGCCCCACTTGGCGAAGATGTGGTCTACCTGATTCTGACGAAGTTCCCATTTGTGGCAGGAGCGCAGTTCCCTGCTGAGGGCGTCAGCTATGGTGTCCTTGACTCCCGCTAGGTGTAGAGGGACGAGGAACATCCCTTGTCTGACGGCCCATTGCCACAAATCCTGCACTTCTTTGGAGAGTGCTGAGGACCGCGTGCCCCTCATTTTCCTGATGTAGAACATGGTGGTTGTGTTGTCCATGAAGATCCCCACCACCATGCCCTTCAGAGACGGTAGGAACGACTTGAGGGCCCAGACCACTGCCCGTAGCTCCAGGATGTTGATATGGAAATCCTTCTCCTCCGGCAGCCACAGGCCTCTGGCGTGCAGACATCTGGTTTGGGCCTCCCAGCCTTCCAGGGAAGCGTCCATGGAGACTGTCTCCTGTTATGGAGGGCTTTGAAATCTCGTGCCCTGGGCAATGTTGGATCGAACGCCCCACCATCCTATCGCCCGATGGAACTTGTCGTCGAGAGGGATCGTGCCGTGAAATATCCAAACCCCTGCATCTAGCGAGCATCCAGTAACTCCTGAAGGGGTTGCATTTGCAACCTGCAGAGTCGGATGAGGTAGATGCAGGACAACATCATGCTGAGCAACGAGTGGATGGCCCGCACCTTGGCTGTCTTTGTCGACGACAGTCGCTACACCGTCCCTTGAATGGCTGCTACCCTCTCCTCCGAGGGGGGGCCAGGCCGGACACTGTATTAAGCTGGCGCCTAGGAACAGCACGTTCTGTGATGGTGTTAAGCAAGACTTTGCATAGTTGATGGAGAACCGCAGATCCATCAGCAGCTGGACGGTTGACTCTGTGTGTCCGACGGCCAACTCCCACAAGCGTGCCCGAATGAGCCATCCGTCGAGGTACAGGTATGCATGTATGCCTCGTAGACCTAGATGGACAGCCACTGGCGCCAGGCATTTTGTGAATACCCTGAGGGCCGACTTCAATCCAAAAGGCAGAGCCTTGAACTGGTAAAGCTGTCCCTGTACTATGAAACGCGGAAACGTCCGATGTTTCTTGTGAATGGGGACGTGGAAATAGGCATCCTCCAGGTCCAGCGACGTCAAGAAGTCTCCTTTCTCCAGTTGGCCGAGCACGTATTGAAACGTGACTATCCTGAACTTTTGGGACTTCAGGTATTTGTTGAGACGTCGCAGGTCTAGGATGGGCCTGCAGCACCCTGTCTTCTTCCTGACCAAAAAGTATCTGAAATAGACTTTCGAGCCCCAGAGCCGCTTGGGAACTAGCTTTATCGCCCCTTTTTCACAGCATGGCCCGTACCTCTTTCATGAGCTATGGGATGTGCTGCTCCGGACGGGCAACCGCAGGGGATCCGCAGACACCATCATTAAAACTCCAAGGTGTGTCTCTGGGTGAGAGCATCGAGCACCCATCTGTCAGCGGTGATCTTTCTCCACTCGTTGACAAACTTCATCAGCCGGCCTCCGATGCGGACGTCCATACAGGTTCAGGCCTGCTTCGGCATCAGCGTCCTGCCTTGCGGGCGATGACGATACTGTCCTCTGCTGCTTTAGGCCTGGGAACGGCCATTGGAGGCTTCCCTGGTTGTGGATCTGGAGGGCTAACAGTACGAAGCAGAGAAACCTTTGGCAGACCTGCTCGACTTTCCTCTGGAGGAGCAAAAAGAAGAACGATGCTGCTGGAGAGTGCCCAGGGAACGGGCCATCTCCGATGGCCTTGAGAGACTCGTTGATGACCTTCCCAAACAAGTTCTCTCTGCCGAAGGGTATGCACAACACTTTCGACCTGGACATCATGCCAGAAATGTGTGGTCTTTATCCAGCCTTGGCAACAATGGCAGACACCGTTCCCCACCTGCCGGAACCCCATGTCAGCAACGTCCAAAGCCACTGTGTTGGCTTGATCAGATGCTACTTCCCCCTCCTGGAAGAGTGCAATTGCCTCCATCCTCTTGTCATCATGGAGGAACTCCAGAATAGGCCCCAGCTTGTACCACAGCTCCCTGTCGTACCTCGCTAGGGTTACCAGTGCGTTGGCCGCCTTGATAGTGGATGCCACTGTGTAAATCACCTTCCTTCCCATGGCCTCCATTCTCTTCCCCTCGCTTTCCGGGAAGATGACGAGGCGAGGGCGGTTGGCCAACTGTTTCCATGCCGCCGCCGATCCCACTGAATCCGGCGATATCTGTAACCTCAGTTACTTTGGTGACGAGTCTGGCACCCGATACTTCTTCTCCAGCCTGTCCCATTTGGCTGGAGTCGAGCAAGGGTTCTTCATGAGGGCCAAACCCTCTTCCCACACGTTGTCCAGAAGGGGCACCGCCATGATAGTCTTCCTCTTGGCCTCTCGCCCCTGGTATAAGAAACTCTGCTTCCTGGTTTCTTCGGGCACAAGATGGAAAAGCTTGGAGGATCTGGAGATCATGACGTGGAACGATCCCACTTTGTCCGGTGGGGACCCTCTGTGTGGAGCATCCAAATTCGGAGACTCGCCATCCGCTGCAACGATATCTTCATCGTCGTCTGTAGTCGTGGCCGTCCCAATCCCTGCCCCCGTGTCTGGGTCTGCTGGGTGAGAAGGTGCCTGACGCGGATCGGATGTGGAGGCTGAAACAAAGGTGTTCCTCTTCTTCGTCGGAGGCTGATTGGGGATCTTGTGGACCACCGGAGCCGGGGCCATCTTCCTCAGGATCTCTGACACCAGGGTGTGCAGGGTCAACAGAATGTCCAGAGACACGTCACTTGGCTGAGTTGGTGGGATCGGAAATCTAGGCCCCACGCCACTGTCGCTGTCATCGTCCTCTTCCACATCCTTGTGGACCATGTGCAAGGACTCCTGGTCATCATTGTCCGTAGACAAGACCTCCATGGCTTGGGCCATTACTTGGGAGGGCTATTTCGGGGCCTTCCTCCGACCCCCTTGTTTCCCCCCTGCAGGGATTGAACCCGAGGCCTGAGCCGGTTTCCCCCATCTGGCGTGCCAGTAGACTTTGCCAAAGTCACTGCAGCATTTTTGGACCTTGTGGGAAGGGCTACCTTCTGTGCTGTTGTCGCTGCCCTCACAGGGTCAGCACCCTTAGTCATTGTGCTAGTAGCCGCCGTCAACTCAATCGTCTATGAAGTGCTGACCTATGCCAATTGGGCCTGTTTGGGCTGTTCGGCCTTCCTCTCCTCCATCCGTGGCTTCTCTGATTTCTCCCGCAGTTTAGCCTGGGTAGAAGATTTCCTTTTCGAGGAGGAGCTTGATTGCCGGCTGGCAATGATGGCGGAGGGTGATGTTGATCGTGCCCTATCCACTTTGGGACCGCTTTGGCACCGAACCCAGTGGATTCGGACTTGCGGTTCTTGGCCTTGTCTTGGGCCCCCACGGATGAATCGCCCTCAAAGGAGATAGAAGACTGCTACCCCGACCGGCCGGTCCTGAGTGAGGCATGACCCTACTCAGAACACTGGGCAGAGGCCCTAGCGTTAAGCCATGCCGCCATTCTACTGTCCCCATCCTTCGTCGTCTTCTTGGAGACCCTGAGGCATATCTCGCAGTCCACCTCCTTGTGGTCTGGATGCAGGCAGTAGAGGCTTTGCAGGTGCTTGTCTTCCACAAAGACATTCCGTACCCCGCATCTGGTGCAGGGCTTGAAGAGGGACCTTTCATTCTTCTTCTCCACGGTCATTGACAGAGGGCGCGAAGTAGGCCCAATTGCCTTCTGGAATCTTTGACGATCTTCTCCCTTGAAGGGCGTTGAAATTCACCGGCAACTGATCCCCGCTGTTGGCAGATGGAGAAGAGAGCACATGCCCTCTTTCTGAACAAAAATAACCTTTTACTGCCAAAAAACGAATGAAAGTGGCTTCAGCTGGAGGGTGATGGAGCTGGGATTGCTGACCCCCATGTCCCCACTGGATGTTCTGGCCACACCCCCAATAAAGCTACTACAACATCTCAAATCGCATCCTATAGTGGGACCGACAGTGGCCCAGTGGCATAAGCTCCGAGCCCAGCAAGGTATCAACATCAAATTGGCACCCACATGGGTGGGCCTACTCTCACATGTCCACATACCTAACATCCATCCATCGCAGGATTCCCAGTGGGCATGGGTCAGGATCCTAGATCTTTGCAAGGGCCCTAAAATCCATACTGTCCCTGTGGCTGCGAGGGTACTTGACCTGCAAGCATGCCATTGCCTGCAGTACGGCACAATCTGCGCCGAGTTAACACGACACACCACGGAGGTCTCAAGACAAACACCCCCTGTGAATTAGAACTTGAGTGCCAGATGAACACCCATGCACGACTCCATGATTTCTACTCCATGCCCATCCCGAACAATGTGGGTAGGAACTCCGCCCTGGCAGCAGCCTGGACACTAGACCTCGACACCCCGATAGATACAGGGGATATATATCAGTTCTACACAGTCATTCTCGGAATGTCATTGAACTTGAAACACAGGGAAATCCAGTTTAAAATAATACAACGCCTATTACACACCTTCCAAAATGTACAAAATGGGACCGACTCCCTCCCACCCAGTGCTGGCGCGGCTGTGAAGCGTCATGCACCATGGGCCACATGCTATGGTCATGCCCAATAACTTGCATTCTCGTCACCTTCCTTCCTCTCCGCCTTACAAATGCTGTAATGGCATGGATTTTCATGCTGGTGCAAATGTTGGATATCCCTACAAGGTATATCAGCTTCATAAAGCAGGAGGAACCCTTAGGGATCCATTTTACACGCTCCATTCCATGCGAGCAATTAAAACCTGCCTGACATGCGAGCATGTCGGGCAGAGTTTAATTGTATTTGTGAACACTGCTTACCATGCACAAATAGTAGGTAGTGCTCACAATTGAAATGACTCCCTCCAATATGCTTGCATGTCAGGCAGAGTTCAAATGTAATTATGAGCGCTGCTTGCCATGCAAAAATCGCAAGCAGTGCTTACAATCTAAAGTAAAGGCTGCTTTGCATGCCAGAATGTCAGTCAGCATTTACTCACTTTGCACTGCGGAAGGCAAATGTGAAGGGCAAAAGACAAGGTAAACTTTTGTACGACGCCTTTTGCCTTTCACATTTGTACCTTGCAGGGCAAATGATAGAAATGTGGCGGTGGGGAGCCGTTAATGTTGCTAAGCAAATGTAACAGCTTTTTGCCACCAAATTACTCATTTTTTGGAAATGAGCTCTTGAGTATTTTCTAACAAAATGATATTCCCCAGAAACATAAAAACCGTCAAGTTGACCCTAAATAGGAAGCTCAGGGTCTAGTGCATCCATTCTGCCTTTCCCTCATAGAGAAACACTAATCTTCAGCTGCACCTGAATATAGCACATTAGAGAAAGCCAAACTTCACAGGCTCATTTCCGAAATTAAACAAGCCTCTAAAATCCTGCTTTATTTTAGTTTTCCCACTGCCTCTTCAATCCTTGACCAGGGTTCGCATAGGTAGTGCCAAAGGCCTCTGGTGACCCCTAAATGACGTTCATGCCCTGTCTCCCTAAACCCCTCACTCTTCTCCACTTCCCATCGACCTCTGACTTTCTACCTATGCCCCACTTTTCAGCAGCCATCACCCGATCCCTGGCTCTTCGTACACATCACTTAGTCTCAGTGCCCATCACTCCATACCTGGCTCTACACCCCTAGCTCTGTCTCATTGCCCATCACTCCATTCCTGGCTCTCTCGACACCCCACACTTTGTCTCAGTGCCCATCACTCTGTTTCCGGCTCCCTATAACTCTTCCCATTCTCCAGCCTCATGTTTGCTTCCTCGTCAGTTTGTGGAAGGCTTTGGAATGTTGCCCAAAACCACCAGCACCATGGTAACTAGCCAACAACAACAGCTCTGTTCCCGGCAACCCGAAAGCAGGAGCTTCTATCTTTGCCAACTCAATCACTGTTTGCCCCACTTCGGGCTCTTCTATAAGCGGCAACTCTTTTTCCCGCAACCCAATCCCAGGACCTTCTATCCGTGCCAACACCATCTCCAGCAGCCCCACCCCAGGTTCTTCTATCAGTGCAAATTATATCCTCTGCAGAACCACTTCAAGGTCTATCAGTGCCAAGTCCATCCATGGCAGCTTCACTGTAGGTAATTCTATCAGTGGCAACTTCTTCCCGAGCAGCTCGAGCACAGCCCTTTTATCAGTGCCAACTCTATGCACGGAAGTGCCACAAGAGGGTCCTCTGCTAGAAGCAACACCATCTCTGACAGCCCCACTGAAGCCTCTTCTATCTGTGCCAACTTCATGACCACTCTGAGGAAATGACTACTGCTCTCCAGGAATACAGGGATAAGTATAGTCTAAACCGCGTACTCAGGCCTGAACTGCTACTAAACCAGCAGTGATCCCAATCATAAAGGTAAAACAGACACAGCTCAACGGTTTAAAGTGATGCATCGAATGCCAAAGCATCAAATGCATTTTTTTTCTTTTTTTTAATGAGGGTTGGGGGGTCCCCCCAACCCCTGTTTTTGTACCCCTTAAAACCCATTATACTTAAAATGAAACCTTTACCTTTGAAAAAAAATGCATTCAATGCTTTTTTTCGATGCATTTTTTCGATGCTTTTGGCATTCATTGCTTTGTATTCGATGCAATGACTGGATACCCAGCCCAACGGGTATACCTCCTTCGCTTACTGTGGTAATGTGGGACGAGACCAGACTTTACCGTCAGGAAGGGTGTGAGGTGATAAAAGTACCAACCTAAACCGCAATAGTAGAAAGACCCCAAATCATACCACCTGTATATATAGTAAGGGTGGAGTAGTAAGGAGATCGACACAGGTGGTATGCTTTGGTCTAGAAATCTTTATTGATAACAAAACAGGGTTTCTAGAAAGATTCTAAATTGCCCTAACTCTAGGTGGGGTTTCCCTGTCTCAACAAAACAAACTAATATCTGTGTCAGAATGTCCCAAATAAAAGTTGTCCATCCTGTGTCCAAACTCCAAACCTGACCCTCACACGCTAAAGAGGATATAAAGTGAACAGGGAATTGTATTTCAGCTGCTGGCCACTCGCAGCTCTCTTCAAAAGTTCCAATGGACTCGGGAGGCGATTCCTTTTCGCCTGAGTCTCCTCAGGTTTCTTATTGTTCAAGACTCTTCTCGTGGTGCTTTCCAGGCTTCTATTATATATATTTCTCCATGATTAGGTACACCTGGCTTACTTGCCTACCTTTTTTTTTCCCTGAAGCACTGAGATGAGGAAGATGGTTCGTGGCTGCATTGGACATTTATGAGAGTACTTTGGTATTCCCCATGTCGGTCTTTCCAATCCTCGCTTTATATAATATTTCCAGCTTTCCTGATTTGTCTTCTATTTAATTGTAGCATTGTTTCCCAATGTATTTTCTGTGTGTCAACCACACACTGGGAGGACACCGGGTGGTGGTGTCGACCTATTTGCCAGTCCTCTCAAGTGAGCCATGGGGATATAACTGTTTCTAGTAGGCTGGGTTCACTCTCCTGCCCAGCACTACTGTTACTATTCATGGACGTCTTTAATAACGGGGAGTTAGTTAGCCCCTCTCTTCACCGTCTAATTCAGTCCACTTTTATAACTGCCAACCGCTCTGATCTCCAGAATCATGTCTCCCAGGTACGTACCTCTTGAGGGATTTTTCTGTATTGCTTGCCTGGTTTCTCCTGGTTTCTGTGTCGGTAAAATCTGCGGGATGCTGCTTCGTTCTTCCCGTCTAAGGCGACAACGCCGAGCAAGACTTTCCTTATGAATGCCTTCTGCATTTAGATACTGCTCTTCTGCATTTCTCCAAGGTTGGGGTCCGGCCTCACTGAAAACGCTTTCTGCGTTCTGGCCCTCCACTTTTGTCATATAGCACGGATTGGTCACACTGCCTCTGCCTTTCTCTTTCGCATTCTTTCTCTCACGGCGCCTTTGCTTTCCCTCTGCAATTTTCTGCTACCGATTCTCCAGCTCAGACTGCTAATCCAGCTCCCTCTTCCTGGATCTCGTCCCTCCTCGCTCTTTATTCCATAAGAGTTCTTAACTATGGGATAAAGAATAGAGCTCTCATGATAGTTCTTGTGTCTCTTCTATCCTCAGTGAGCCTCCTCATCAGTTATGTAATCATTGTTCTCTATGGTGTCTCTTCTACTCTTTTTCGCTATAGTATATATATATATATATTTATTCCCTTTAACATATTGTTAAAGGGACGTTACGGTTAAGTTGCACTAGCAAAAACCTATGGTTACAGGTAAAACCAAAAAAAATAAAGAAATTCGACTAAGCAACCACAACTCGTGCCACCAGTGTGCACTGCAAGGACTAACACCCATGACATCAAAGATGACATCACACATCTCATTCATGACATCACCGATGTCATCACATGTGTGGGTCCCTCTGTTTTGTTCACTACCATAAGTAGGCCAAGTGCTTTTCTTCGCTAACAGTCAGCAACAAACAATTTAAAAGGTTCTACATTTGTTTATGGCACCCTTCTCATATGTTCTTACACTACTTTCCTTACAGTTCACACACATCATATGATACATATACATGTAGGGGAAGAGGAAAGCGTAAAACACAGCACTGGTCTCTGTGCATGCAAATAATCAGTTGTGTTATGAACAGTTTCTGACAATACTGCCCCTTTTTAGCTTCTTTTATGGTCATGTTTGTATGCATTGTGGTGTCTTTATGGTTTCTGTGCAGTAGTACAATTATGTAGTTATAAAGGCAATGGTAGCTACTTCTTACATGTTTCACAGTACCCGACACTCTAAAACAAATGCATTCATGATTTCAATATGTATAATGCAAATATTTTGAAGGTTACACTTCCATGAGGCATGGTGCAGATAATGGCTACGTTTGCACATAAGTTCCTTCATGTACAGTGAAGAAGTGTGTAATACAAAGGTGTGTCAAGCAACGCATTCCTCCATGACCTACTTATCTCATGTTAGTTCTTCCAATAATCTTTCATAGTTTTCTGCCACTGTTACAATAACAATCCCTTGTGGAGGCTTCCTACAAAATTACATGGACATGTGATGTCATCAGTGATGTCATGAATGAGATTTGTGATGGCATCTTTGATGTCATGGGTGTTAGTCCTTGCAGTGCACATTGGTGGCAGGAGTTCTGGTTGCTTAGCTTACCATAACTGTCGAATTCCATTTATTTTCGGGTTTTACCTGTAACCATAACGTCCCTGTAACAACGGTTTTCCATTGAATTTCATAGGTTTTTGCTAGTGCAACTTAACCATAACGACCCTTTAACAATGTTTTTGAAAGTGAATTTCATAGGTTTTTAGTAGGGCACTGTAAGCAGAACGCTCCTTTAGCATAGCGTTTTCTGTAAAGAGGATAGATATTTGGTAAGGCAACATAACCATAACGTCCCGTTAACAACGGTTTGTTACTGATTCCTTGGCTGCCCTCATGATAAACGTGTGGAAAGGGCAAATTGTCTGGTGTATCTATCCATTTGCGCTACCCCTTACTTTTACGAATACTGTTGGTGTATCGTAGCAATTACAGATGTACATAGTAAATGTTGTTTAGTGTGTCAGTAGCCTCTCTTTTTGTATTAACAGTGCATGATAAATCTGTGCCACACACTACTGGCCGAGATGACTACAGAGGAGCAATATGGACGTTTCCTGGGGAGACTGCTCCTGGTTGGCGTATGTGCAATCACACTGCAAGTATCCGTAGGACTCCATTAGTGACCACATGTCTGCATCTTCTAATGCACTTTTAAGTAGTTGTGGAAGTGCAAGTGTTTCCGTTCCACAACTAAACCCATGCACAGGTCATCTACTGTATGCTGGTAACACCGCCCCTGTCGCCAGCCCCTACAGATTCATGCACTAGGCTACTGCTTTTAAAGAACTGCTGCGATTTCGTGGGTGGCTCTGCAAATTTACCGATGTGTGGCTAAAGCACTCTTAACTGTATAACGGCCACTGCTAAACAAGGAACAGCAACTTGCAGTGTCACACGTGCGTATTAAATGTCGCATTACTTTGATTTATCTGCTGATTACATTTCCATGACCCATGAAACAGATACATTTTGTCTGCACTCAGCAGTGTGACAGAAAGTATCAAGAGGTCGCCTGCGGGTCGTACAGTTGAAGGAAACATGTAAATGCAGGTGGGACAGTTTGTAGTAAGTCTGCAAAATGGCAAAGCTGGTGCACCTTCCTGACGCACATACTAGTGCATGTAAAGGCAAGTAAGGAAACAGCAGAATATGCAGAGCGCAAACAATCTTAGTGGTGGTTACAAAAGCACTGTAGCTGCATGGGTCGCACACAATAAATGGCTTCCTGCTGCACGTAATGAAGCTCTGTTTCACGTTGTTGTAAACATTCTTGTATTCCACAATGTATGTATATCCGTGATTGCTACCCCTAACACTAATGGCGTAGCATAAACTGTTTGTACTACATGTCACAACAACTGAAATGAAAGCACAAGGGACCAGTGCACAGGCTACCGGCCTTCCAACAATTAAGTAGGGTACTTTCATGTACAGCATTTGACACATCTGCTGCGGACAACAAGTGGGGCACTCCTGTAGGGCAGCTGAGCTGTAAAACAACCCTTGGAAACGATATGCCATGCTACAAACCCTTAACCGGCAAAGGGCATTGAATTGTGCATATACTGCAATGCGCTACTGTGCAGAGGGAAGGTACTTCGACGTGCATGTGAATGGTCCTTAGGGGAGCATTACAATGACTGCTGCCTGTGTAGGTGAGGGCCACCCAATAATTCTGTCTCCCGGCATGTCCCCTATAGTATCCATACAGGTGCTGCCCCTTCAGTACCTGATCTTTCCTTCCGTTCCTTCTGTGGCATGTGTGAGAACACCATAATAAATGAAAATGAACTGGGAAAGGAAAAAAGGTAAATAAAGAAAGCACCTTTCACAGATCAACAACTGAATTGCCAATGCACGCATGAAGGGCGGGAGGTGTGGCAGTATGGTAAACATTGTAGTTCAATCGGCTAGAAAGGGGGTCGCTGTACAAAGGGGCTTCTTTACGTGTTGCAGAGCGTTTTCAAGAGAGTCAGTGCGCAACACGTACTACAAAAAAAATCATTACTTTCAAGAAGGGCACCAAGCCAATTTAAATGGGGTGTGCAGAAATCGGGATGGCAGGCATAGTAAGATGAACGTTATAGCTGGGGGAAAGTATTTGTGCTTTGAAATGTCATATTCCCATGGGCGAACTATGCCATAGGCACATGTCGAACAAACGCACAAATACACTTCTTTGCAATGTACCGCGCTTTCTGCATTCACAGACCAAATAGAAAATGACGCGGCCACATTGGTGGCTGCATAATGCGATAGAAACGTATGCAAGACCTCGGAAACAAACACATGAACTGGGCAAGTGCCTCCTTCATCGCAAACGGCACTGAAACTCGTGTAACCTGTTGTGCAATTTTCCCTCTACAATGAACAACAATAATATCGGCATGATTGCGTGTCACCAAAGAGTCACACAGAGAAACCAAAATCAGGCACTTCATTGTAGCTACTCATAGCACTACACATGCACATTATAGATTGCAAAATGAGTAGCCACTTCACAGTGTTTTCCATTCACTTTTAGTCAATGTATGTCAGAATCCCATAAAACCTGCACGCTGTGCCTCGTAAAACACACAGCCATAACCACACCCTCTGCATTTCTGTCGACAAATACACTGTGTAGCACAGTCTATCCATACACACCACAACCACAAACTTTATTGCCCAATCCCGTAGCCTCTGCAAACCCATGTCTATGTCCGTCATCTTCAAAAGGGGCGTATGTAACATGTGCCACTCTGCAACTATCACAATATTCGTGGACCTTTCGTGCTGTGCGTGTGCGGAAGTGGGGGAATAACTTTCAACTAGAGGAGTGGACGTCGTTAGTTGTGGTGGCTCTTAAAAAAGCCTTTGGGGGCTTTTTTTTTTTTTAAAGGTGCTTCTCTAGAAACACTTTTTTGCAGTTTTCATACATAAATGAGTGTGGTCAGCATCAGCTCACATTCTTACAACAGGGTCTTCAGTGCAGTTTGTAGATCATGAAACAACATTTCATTGCCACTGTGCGACAAAGACATGCCATTTGCCTTGAGAAGATATATGCATTGTGAACCAATGTTCTCATTCTCACAGGAGACCACCACAGCAGCACTGAAGAAGTCACATATGCTTCTGTTTTGAGACCCCTTACGACCTCTGGCCAGCGATAGGAATCATTGGAATACTGCCACACTATTCTCGGGGTATGCATGAGAAAAGCACCTTGGCTGTAGGAAAAATATGCTGCACTGCTTTCATCATAATCTTCAGTTGACTAAACACACGGGAACAAGGCATGTAACCCAAAATGAAGGCTCCAAAGTGCACTCGCAAAATGTACAGTTGCTGAAGAGGCCACGCGTCCACATTCGACAAGCAGTCCGCTGAAACAGCACGATTTGACATTACACCACAACGCGTCCACTCCCTCCAAATCGAAACGGCCAGACAAGTATTCTTGGAGGGCATACATGCACAGATCTTCCACAAAGCCATCACCCACGACGAAAACTGTGCGTCTTGCCATGTTTGCCAGCCACAGTACACAAAGTAATGGAAAAAGTGCATGCTGCTCTTTCCTGTGACGCACACCCAGAACACCTGATTGGCCAGAGGCCATAGTCCCATTCCCATTGGCCACCATGGTAGGAAGCCCCAAATGGCCATGGTGCCTTACGTCAATGACTGCGAGGGCCATGCCCTGGTGAAGCAGAAGGACTCCTTCTCCCCATTAGTGCTCTTTCCTGTGACGTACACCCTGAGCACCTGATTGGCCAAAGGCCAAAGGCCATAGTCCCATTTCCATTGGCCAGCATGCTGAGAAGCACAGAATGTGGCACATGCCTTTCTCCAAGTACCCAGTAAAGCAGGAGGAGTCCTTCTTCCTATTGGTGTGCTTTCCTGTGACACACAGCCTGAGCACCAGCTGATAGGACAATCCCTACAGTCCCATTTCCATAGGCCAGCATGGTGAGAAGCACTGAATGTGGCATGTGCGGGTCCCCAAGCACGTCGAGGGCCGGGCCCGAGTGAAGCAGGAGTCCCTCTTCCTATTGCCGCAAACCCTAAGCATCTGATTGGACAATCCCCACAGTTCCATTTTCGTGGCAGCCACACGCAAAATCCCTGAATGTGGGTTTCGTGCTGCGTGCGGGCGTTGGGGAATAATTTGCAACCAGGGTAGGGGGACTTTGTGGTAAGGGGTGACTCCTAAATGAGCCTGTTTTTTTTTTTTTTGTTTAGATGCTTCTACAGTATCACTTTTTCGTTTTTTATCAGCTTTTGTGTTTTCTTCTGCTCACATTAGGACAGTAAACTATTTACCACATCCTGTAGACGAGCAAACAAAACTGCATTGCCAATGGGTGACAACAAAATGCAATTTTCTTTGAAAAACTCTGCATTTCCACAACTAATGAGGTAATTGTTGCAGAAGAACATTCCACGAGCGGACAAAAAATTATACATGCTTCTGTTGATGAGACACCTTCCTGCGTCTGGCTCGGAACAACATCCATGAGCAGTGGGCCATACTGTTCGTGGTATTATGGATGAGAAAAGCACCTTGGCGGTGGGAAAAACCATCCTCATGATATCCAGCAATCTCCTCAGTCTATGTAACAAATCTACACAAGCCAGGTAACCCATAAGCATGACGCCATAATGGATGACGATAACATCTACTACTGGAAAACTGGCAAGGTCTTTGCAAAGTGCATGCACGTCAGTGAAATTCCACTCATACACAGCGTTCCACAATGCTTCCACTCCTTCCAAACCAAAATTGCTGTCAAATTGTCTTTGCAGGGCATAGTTGTGCAGATCTATGACAAAGGGATCACCTACAGTCAACACAATGCGTTTCGCCATGTCAGCCACCTTCAGTACGCAGAGTATAATGTACAACAGTTTCACCTCCCCTTCCTGTTAACCACACCCACACTCCTGATTGGCTAATCCCCACACTGCCATTGCAATTGGGCAAGGTGCTGTAAAGGGCAGATTTTGGCATGTGCATCTCCCAAAAATAGTGCGAGGGCCACACCACTGTAAAGCTGGAGCAGTCCTTCTTCCCTTTGTACGATCTTCTCTGCAGCTCTACTTCATTGGGTTACACGTAAATAGGTACACACGCATCCACCAATTGCATCGAAGCTGCCATCATGCAACGCTGTCACTCCTGTACAACACTTGCCATTTCAAAGCACGTCCACTACAAAGTTCAATGAAAGTATGCACGGTTTCTCCATCCGCATACATCCACATAGCCACCCACGATGTGGCACGTGTAATCCTGAAAGTACTGCGTAATCCACTACCTTTAAGGGATAGTGCGGGAGGGGGATTAACAATATCAAACAGGGTAGGGGATTCAGTGTTCCATCGTACATGTGTAAAGGTTTTATTTTTATGTGCAGGCAAGCAACTTTTTTTGTATTTTCTCTTTATATGCGTTTCTGTTTGCCTCTCCTCACATTTTTACCACATTCTGGTCAATGCTTCTTGCACAGTGTAAAAGAAAACGGCATTGCCATTGGTGCTCAAATAAATGCCATTTCTATGGAACCACTGCATATTGTGCGACCTCATGATCTCATAGTGGGTGGAGAACATGCGAGTAATCTGCATAAATTCACGCATTATTCTGTTTATAGCAGACCTTACGATCTCTGGCTGTGGACAAATTACACTGTCATGGACCCATACTCCTCTTGGTGTTATGGATGAGAAAATGACCCTGGCAGTAGGAAAAATATGCATCACTGCGGTCAGCAACCTTTTCAGGTGACGGATTATTCGTCCACACTACATGTAACCCAAATATAGACTTCCATAGTGCAGTACGACAAAGTCAATATTCTGCAGGCCCAGAAAGCGTCCACTCCTTCCAACTCACAATTACCAGCAACTCCTCTTTGCACACAACACCTGTGCAGGTGGCGCACAAAGGTATCACCAACGATAAGCACTGTGTGTCTCTCCATCTCGACCACCCTCACGACACAGTATTGGGACGAATTGGTGCCGCCTCTTCCTGTGAACCACGCCTAAATTCTTACTGGCCTATTTTCCACAATTCCATTTGCCTTTCCACCCTGCTCATAATGGCAGGATGTGCACATGCGCTTTCCCATCCACAATGAGGGCCACGCCCCAGTAAAGCTCACACAATCCGTCTTCCCTTTGCACGGTCACTTTTTGCAGCACTCCCCCATTGGGTGCTGTAAAATTTTCAAACACGCCTGCGGCAATCACATAGAAAACCGATGCATTGCACACTGTCATTTCTATACACCACTCCATATTTACTGTTAAACACTCTCAGTACACGTTCCGTTTGATTGTAAAGCCCCTCCACCAGAAACCTCTGCTAAATAATGCACGATTGCAGCATCCACAAATTTCCTAAGACACACCCAGCACACCTTTTACCGTGGGCACAACATTGCAGCAGTTTCCACACCCACCACAACACTATGCATCCAAGCAAGCAACCATGTGTCACCAAACATTATGCACAAACGTAACATACGTAGCAGCACTTCTACCCAATTCCCCACACCATAAAACACCCATTCACGAAAACGTGTCTCACTTAGCAGAATCCACAAACATACCACAGCCTGCACCACCTCTACACACTGCCATTCACAAAGTATTGTGGCTCTGGCAACCTATGCACAACAGCTGAACAACATTGGGCCTACTTCAATAAATCTGCACAGAGCAGAGTAACCAACCACATATAAGCTGCACTTCAACCATGCCCACTTCCATACTCACATTACGTACACACTGCACCCTGTGGTCACACTACACAACTTCTCACTGCACCATCTCCTGCCGCACACCAAATACTGTAGCATTTTGCAACTATCACCACAACCATGGAATTCACAATACACGCTTTGCAACTCACTTGTGGTGCTGTAGCACGTCCACAATGTGCTCCACACACATTCTCCAAAGATCTCCACCCTATGCATCATGCACTGTCAAACCTGCATTGCTCCAGTGGATATGCTCCTTGCACACATTCCCTGCACAATAATGCAACCATGCATATCAGCATGTCACCAACTACCACTATACACATACGCACCACTGGCACCAGCACTCCTAATCAACCTCCACACTGCAATGGACATGCACAACGTTACATGAAACAGTTACCATAATGTACAAACATTACACTGTCTCCGGCACCCCTACGCCCTTTCATTCATATACTATTGTCTTACCCACTTCCACTCAGAAAGTATTTTGTCACTGCCAACTTAACCACACAATCTTTACAACATTGCCCATACTGCAAGCATTGTGCACACAGCACACTATCCAAGCACATACAAGCTGCCCTTCAACCATATCCTATACCATACTGACAGCATGCAAACACGGCACCCAAAGCCCACACTCTGTGACTTTTCACTGCAGCATCTCTAACCACAGCGCACCGCCATGGAGCTATGCAGCAACAAATTGCAAGTTATCATAATGTACAAAAAACACTCTCTCCTGCTTCCCTGTGCACTTTCAATCACATACTATGGGCGTACCCACTTCCATTGACATTGTATTGTGCCACTGCCAACATACCCATATTCTGTTTGCGACACTGGGGTATAATGGCTGAAATGTGCTCCACAACCATTCCTTACATGTCACCAACCTGTAACTGATGCACAATAAAAAATGCATTACTGCCGTGGGTGTCCTCAAGGCCTAGGCTCTTGAGTGCATGGCCTACAGCCTATGGCCATGCACCCAATAGTCTAGGCCTTGAACACACCCACAGCAACGTAATGCCACCATGCATGTCAGCAACAACGACAATCCGAATACACACAACTGCCACCAGCACTCCTACCCAACCTGTACACAGCCATGGTGCTATGCGGCAACAAATTGCAACAGTTAACATAACGCCAATGTGGGCAGCTAACATTATGCACAAACGTAACATACGTAGGCAGCGGCACCCCGCCCCAACTCCTCCACACCATAAAACACCCATTCACGAAAACAGGTCGCATTTACCAAAATCACAAACATACCACAGCCTCCACCATCCCTAGGGATTGCCATTCACACAGACACAGTATTGTGTCACTGGCAACCTCTGCACGACAGCTTCACAACATTTGGCCTACTTCAATAAATCTGCACACAGCAGAGTAACCAACCACATATAAGCTGCACTTCAACCATACCCACTTCCATACTCACATTACGTACACACTGCACTATGTGGCCACACTACACAACTTCTCACTGCACCATCTCCTGCAGCACACCAAATACTGTAGCATGTTGCAACTATCACCACAACCATAGAATGCACAATACACGCTTTGCAACTCACTTGTGGTGCTATAGCACGTCGACAATGTGCGCCACACCCATTCTCCAAAGATCAGCACCCTGTGCCTCATGCATTGTGAAACCTGCATTGCTCCAGTGGGTATGCTCCTTGCGCACATTCCTCGCACCGTAGTGCAACCATGCATGTCAGCATGTCACCAACTACCACTGTGCACATATGCACCACTGGCACCAGCACTCCTAACTAACCTCCACACCGCAATGGACATGTACAGCGTTGCATGCAACAGTTACCATAATGTATAAACATTACACTGTCTCCGGCACCCTTACGCCCTTTCATTCACATACTATTGTCTTACCCACTTCCACTCAAAAAGTATTGTGTCACTGCCAACCTACCCACATTCTGGTCGCACACTGGCACTACTGCAACCAATCTGCACACACCACACTACGCAAACACCACCCTCTACCGAATGCAGAGTCAAACATGCGTTCCTGCAGTGGGTATGTTGCAGCCCTACGCTCTTGAGTGCATGCTCTACACCCTACGGCCTACGGCCGTCAGCCATGCAACCAATAACCTATTCCTTCCACAGACCCACCGCACCATCATTCACACATGCATACCACCATGTGCCTAACTACCGCATTCCATCCGCAGCGCACAGCCTCCCGCGCTCCCACCGATCCTATGTCATGTGCAATTCATTCCCCTCCTGCAATTGACCTGCCACCACTCACCGCGAAAAGAGGTCGCCGCAAACAGCTTGCGGCAGAAGCTATGGGGCCGTTATGACAGCTGCCTGCAATCACCACACAAAGTACTCACCTATATATGTCACATGAAGCACTTCTCACTCCCCCACCCGTTGCCTCCCTTATTGCCGCCAACATATTCCATACAGTACATTTTCCAGACCCTTCCGCCAGTGCACTGTCCTCCGATATACCATGGTGTCTTTCCCAAAAAATGTTGACGCACACCACGCTTCCCTCCAGCCAACCAGCGGCCACATCCAAACTTCTCTGACAGCACACCGCACAGCACTTCTCTGACAAGCCAATGACACTTCCGTCCGCGGAACGAACAATGAAATGGGTCTGCAGACCGGACCCAGATATCATACATTTTTTGGGATGTGCATTTCAGTTCTTTGCAACAAAATTACAGGTCAGATTTCTGACCCAAGCCGCCGCTCCTGCTGCAGGTTTGGTGAAAATCCGTCCACACATTCGGCCTGTAGCCGTGTGCAAAGTTTGTCCCCATTCAGTCTATGGAAAAAAATAATTTTTGGGCCCATCCCTATAACTATGCCCCTCCGCACGAAACGTTGCCCAACTTGGTGAAAAAATTCAGAGCCGGCCATATACATTTTTTGCAAAGTTTGGTGAGGATTCGTCCAGGGGGAGCGAAGTTATAAGCCGCCGAAAAAGTGCTCTTCCTATGAGTTTAGAAACTTAATCATAACTATTTGAGCTGAGTCACACATTCCACAACACCACCTAGTAGCCATCGCTGGAAGTTCATCTCCAGTTCTGAGCCACAACACCAAGGCTTTGTGGGTATGCAAATTAGCCCAAATGCAAACCTTTTTCTCCAGGAAATTGTCTTTGTCTAAGAGGGCAGTGCTACTTTTTACCACAGCCTTGTGGTTGGAGCATTTGGCCCTTTTGTGAAAATAACCAGTTATCTGTGCCTGTCTGTGTATCTTGTTTGTAGTTTTGCTCAGAGAGGTATTAGATGTTGACCTCCCCCACACATTGCAATCGTCAAGGGCTAAATGGTGCACTTTGTTAAGTGGGGTAGGGGTCAGTGCAACTGAAGAGCAGGGAAAGAAATAACTGTCTACCCTGTTACAGCCCTCTCTGGAAGGCAGGAGGGGATGGGTTAGTGTCAATCATATGTAGGTGCAGTGCAGTTGAAACTTGGTATGTCAGGCCAGTCCCTTTGCAAGATCTGTGGTAGCACAATCATCAACATATCAGGCTTGTGACTTTGGAAGGCTGAAAGAGGGGATACACACAACCAGTTATGTGTTAGGCCTGTGACTCTCAGAGCCTAGTGTGGTAACTTTGTGTCATATCACATATCGGGTTTGTGTTGCATCACAATCTAGAGGAAACGGTGGGGTTTAACTAGAGACAGCGGCCCTGACAAGTCTCTAGGAAGCTTACATCAGGGGCATTTTGCAGGCAGATGGGGCTGTGTCGGATGGAGTCAAGCCACGGTTGGGGATGGGGGGGCACAGGACTTGCTCTGCACGTCCACATAAAAGTAAGGAAAGCATGTTTGCAGCTCAGTTTGTGGACAAAAAAGAATTCCTTTTTCTAGATCTCCTGTCTCTTTTCCGTCACTCACTCTCCCATTTCAAACAATTTATTTTCTTTCTCTTTCTGCCTCTGACTCCGCATGTGTGGATGTTTGTCTGGCATCACTATTTCTAAGGGAAATTTATTTTTCTCCCACTGAGTTTATTTCATTCTGAAGGCACCAGTCTCTCACTTTCGGGAAGTGAGGCTTTGTCCTGCATAACAAGTTTGCTGATTAACGTTAAAAGTGCCGGTAATTCCGTTTTTCCCGGCAGTTCTAACATACCAGCAAATTCAAGTAGGCAGAAACACTGTTGGTGGCAATACAGGCATTGGCTCCCGGACCTTCCGCAATTACTATCGCCATTAATACCGGCATAGACATTTCTAAAGTCCAATACACCTGCGCCCGTATCAACGCCACAACAGTGATACCGGCAAAGTACGAGTACAGATTTGCTGGTAACACTGGCAATAATTAACCAGTATTACTGGCAAATCTCAGGCGGAGATACCAACACATCAGAGCAGCCGGTGAATGGACACAGGTGATGTCAAACAGGCCACAGGTGCACCCAATCCACCCAGGTGCACCTAATGCACACAGTAGGAGTATCAAAGGGCCTCACCTTCCCCCAAAACACTTACCAACACAACCATGCTGCCATTCATTGCTGGGAACATGGACCTGAAGGGGCTACATGTTGATTTACAGCTGCCGGGGCTGGAGTACCAGCAGTGGCAACCGGAGGCCAGGGAGACAAGGAGGAGGAGGATACTACAGATGGGGTTGCAGGTGGTGAGTGATCCCACGCGCAAGGGACACACCATGGACCCTCACTGACACGCAAATCCTCACCATGTACCGCCTTTAATAGGTGACCATTAGAGAACTCCTCACACACATTCAGGAGGACATAGGGAGCAGGGTCGGCATCAGGAGAGCCATACCACCGCAGGTAAAGGTGGTGTTGGTCCTGCACTTCCTCGCCTCTGGCACATTCCAGTAGTCTGTGTTCCAGCTTCAAGGTGTATCACAGCCTGCATTCTCCAGAGTGCTAGCGCGGGTGCTGGAGGTCCTCCTGAACCATGTGGGCCAACACATTGCAGTCCCTAACACCCTGGCACAGCTCTATACCACCATGGCCTGGTTCCATGCCATTGCAGGCATTCCCAATGTGTTATGTGAAAAACCAAAGGGAGTCTCACCCGCTAGTCCTCAGGGACTTATCATACATGTGGCCAGGACACGGCCATCACGTTTGGATCCAGTTCCTGGGGGTGGACCAGTGCAGGAGGATCACCTTGGTGAGGGGTCTTTGGGGAGTGGGAGTGAGGCAGCCGATGGTGAGACGTGGTATTCACCCCTTTTTTGTTCATCTACCGCACCTTCTTTTTTAGGATACTCCGAAATCCCAACCCCCCCCTTTTTACACGAACACTGGGCAGAGGAAGTGGGTGACTGAGAGTAACAAGACTAACTCTCACACATCGTACTGGACATATTCCGTTAATCGGTTCAGGCGAAGTCAGGCACTTGACTTCAAATGCATACACCTGATACCAATTAGCTCTCCTCACACGGACACACTCTGAGCAAGATGGAACACGAGTAGGAGCAGAACTTCTGAGACGAAGGCACACCTACTGGAGCAGAGCAACAGACCAAGGGACGAGAGCAGTGGGCCAAAAACCCCAACGCTTCCCTACTGGAGGTCATTTCCTCCGACAGACTGCGAAAGACATGTGGAGAAGGCCATATCCCACAAGTGAAGATTGTATTGTGTTTCAAGGACGACAGCGACCCTCCCGGGTGAACGACAGAGTTGGGGAGGCGAGTCCAAGCCTGTGATACTAACCTTGACTCGTAAATTGCAAATCGCAAATCGCAAAACAAGAAAGAAGCGCACACAGCCGGTGAGTTGGCAAGCGACCTGAGAGACCGGTGTGTGTTAAAGTTTTAAATAGAAACATTGTATCGCAAGTGAAGGCTGCACACGTGTGGGTGAGACGCAAAGAAAGGCAGACTTGTGAGTGATCTATGATGTAAAGGACAGCTGTGAAATCAGTGATACTAAGTAACGGAGTGGTCCGTTGAAAGGAAGTAGCCCACTCAAAAGTCTCAGTCAAAGATACTCTGTTTGAAGCGAGAAAGCGAATGAACGGCAACAGTGAAATAAAGAAGATTAATTCCTAGGGAAGGGGAGAGTGAAGGTAAAACAGTGAACTTTGAGTCGAAGTGGTCCTGTGGTGGTCTCTAAAGACAGCCACGCACATTCACACGCCTTTGACATCCAAAAAATGGTCCGAGTCCGACTGCGGGAGACCCAAATTATAATAATCTTGGGATAGGGGGCTCCTTTCAATTTTATGTTGAACTTTATCGTGAGAGGTCTGAGCCTGACAGAGGGGGACCTACGAGAACTGTGTGGTGAGAGGTCTGAGCCCGACAGAGGGGGACCTACGATAACTGTGTGGCGAAAGGTCTGAGCACGGCAAATGGGGATCTTTGTGAACGTTTTGGTTGAAACATTATTTTGGAAGTCAGAGAAAGAGACTTTAACGTGGAAGGCGAGACTGGCCTTGATCCATGGTTTTGAACTGTGCATTGTGTTGGAAACCGAGCCAGAGTGTGTCATCCTGCCTACAAGGATCGCCTTACTCTGTGAGGCCTAACGTGGGGAGGAGAGATGCTTCAGTCACATTATCATTTGAACAGTCACATTATCATTTGAACAGTGATTTTTCCTTTTGCATACATTTCTCCTTTTTATACTTTTTGTACAAATAGGGCAGGCATTAGGTTTTGTTAGCATATGCCATTTTGATTTGACGGACTCCACTAGAACTGTTTTGTTTATCGTTTGATGGTCAAGACTACTCCCATCTTAGTTATAGAGCAAAATAGGAGTTTCTCCAATCCCAACATTTTCAATAAAGGTTTTACAAAGGGTATCCATTGTACCAGTGTCAATACTTGTGATACCATGTCGCCCCTACAGGTATAAGCATTCAATTGCATGCATGTGGAGCTGGTGCCCATCCCCACGCCTCAGAGGACGTCTACAGGAACCGGAATCAGTTCCATTCCCTCAATGTCCAGGTGACCTGTGATGCCAACCTGACGATCACGCACTGCTGTGCCCGATTTCCAGGATCAACTCACGATGCTATGATCCTGCAGAACATTCTGCCGGTCTACATGGCACATCACAGAGGGTAAAGGACCTGATGTTGGGTGAGAAAGTCCAGCTACCTTGCAGCTTGAGTGACAGCAGAGGGGGAGGAGGGTGTAACAATGTAACAAATGCATGTCCGGAATGCACACTGCACATGCAGGACCACCATCGCACAACTAAATTGACAGGCCACACCACACAGGGGTAGCATATGACTTGAGATTTAGCAGCCACTGAGCAGGCTAATGCAACCTCAACGGGACAGCCACACTAAATGAACTCCAGGTAACAGGATGCAACAACGCCCTCCCCCATATTGCAAAGGCTGTGTATGAACAGACATGGCCACCTAGGGTCATCAAATGCATGTCCTGAGACAACACCCTGAGCAGTGCAATGTGCATGCGAGGACTGGAACGTGAAACACTGTAGCGCAATGTGAAATAGGACATGCATGCACAAACTGGCCATTACAATGCCAACATCACAGGCAATGCTGTTACCATTCAACAGTACTCACACCGGTGTCTCTCCACCTTGTAGGTGACTCTGGATACCCACTCCATCCATGGCTGATTACCCCTCTGAGGAATCCTCAGACGCTGCAGCAAGGTGTGTACAACTATACCCAGGGTGGTGATTGAGAAGATCTTTGGCCTCCTGAAGGCCAGATTCAGGTGCCTGCACAGGTCTAGGGGTGCGCTCATGTACAGGCCAAAGAAGGTGAAACAGACTGTATTGGCCTGTGCAATGTTGCACAATATCTGTTTCAGACGTATACCCCTGCCCCCAGATCCAGATATTCTGTGCTGTCAGTCACATGCACCTGCGCACTGAGTGCATTGAGGCCAGGGATGAACGCATGACTCGGCAATAACCCATTGAGAACTTTTTCTGAGTTCCCTCTCCACCCAGCACTTCCCCTGCACCTTACTGTATATCATGCACAAAGTAACCACTTGTTTGTCCAGTCATTGCTTCAAGGGAAAACAGTGTATTTAACAGAAACGTGAATCCGTGGGTCAAATGGTTCTTTCGGACAGGGAGGTCCACCCTTACAGATTTGCACATTTATTTGGGCCACTCATGAGACCCATTGGTCAAATTAGGGTAAATCACTTCCCAGGAATAACTGGACAGGTAGGTTGGGAATCGCAGCTACAGTTAGGTTTGTTTTCTTTCCCAAGATAGTGATGGGGATCTGTGTCTGCAGGTGGTTTCAATTTGGCCTTGGACAAATCCTACTTTCCTGCCTCTTATTCTTTTCCAGCCAGTGAAAAGTGAATTTGTCAGAATCCAATTGGGCCCATATATGCTTTCCCTCCAAAGTGACCGGCATCCGATAAAGAGTTTTCTCGTTCGTACAAAGGAAGATGTGGGGGTTCTCTTGAATCCTGGGGTTTATAGATGGCTGGTCCTTTCCTTCTATGAATATCTCCCTGGATAGGGTTTGGCTCTCTTTTCCTTAATTGGCTCTTTTTATTAGGTTTCTTTCTAGATGGCAAAGGAAGGGCATCTATTCTATTTAAAGGACAATGCCTGGTGTGATGGCCAACCTTTTTACAAGAATAGCATGGCTTTTGATCAAGAATTAAAGCCTCACAATCTTCTTTGATTAAGGCTCCTTCTTCAGGTGAGGATTACATTTCCTCTAATGGTGTGTCTGCACTTCCCTCTTTCCTGCACCTGCATCTGGATTATTATTGACTGATTCTAAGGGGGTTCCTAAGACTCAGGGTTGTACTAGGACTGGAAATTCTTTGCTTTCTTCTTGTTTCAACTTGATCCCGGGTTAGTATGCAGGAATCTCCGTAGAGGATATGCAGGCCTCCAATAGAATGGGGCAGAGGAGCTTTTCGCTCGTAGGCTTCACAGCCAGATGAAGAGGAGTGGGTTGAATTATGTGAAAGCATCATGAAGCAAGACACAGACAACAGATTCAAAGTTCAAACAAAACACTTCTATTAACTTAAATGTCAGGATGCTGTAAGGCCTAACTTGCTCTATGCTAAGGTGGGATTTCCCTGCCTAAAGAAACTAAGGATAGTCTGAGTCAGAAAGTTCAACTTAAACGTCTGTCTTTGTTTAAAACCTATACTTGCCCTCACAACTAAAGCTAAATAATGTGTAAGGATGTCAGCAACAAAAGAAAGTGTTCCAAATAATGTTCTGAGCTTCTTCCAGTTCTTGGCTTACTTTCCAGCTCCCCTTCCCCAAGTTTAAAAAAGTTCCAAACAGACCTCAGGATTCCCTTCCCCAAGAAGACAACAGAGTTCACAATGTCTTAGGTTTCCCTTGCCCAAGACGTAAACTTGTCCAGCTTGCCCACTCACACTCAGTTCAAATCTCTTAATTCTCAAAGCCAGTTCCAGGTCGACTTTACAATCCTTCAGGCTCCTCAATAGTTTATACAGATTGCTATCTTCTGTATTCCCTTCGGCAATCTAATTCACAAGTGAAGATTCTTTTATCTTTACTTTTCGTTTGGCTTTTCCAGACAGGGTATCCTCGGTCTAGGCACAGTTGTCAGACCATACAGTCCACCCATTACAGGTCACACAACCGATAACCCTAGGCTTTCTTGCCCACACAGGTTTCTCTGTCACTGCACCTGTGCTCTGTTTAACATTCACATTGCTTACTCCTTGCCAGTCTCTTGGCTTTGACACAGTGTGTTCTTCCACTCAATTTACTCTGTGGTGCTCACTCTCTTTCACCGCCTTACTTTTTTTTTTTTTTTTTATTTGAAAAATCTACAGTTTTAACAAATGAAAAAACTTTTGTTTCAATTCTACTGACCTTGCACCAAACCCCTCCAAAACCAATAGCTCTTCACATCAAGGAAAGGAAGAAGGCAGATGATCAGAAACAAAGATAAGAATACCTTACTTTCATAATCTTCAGCAATGTTCATTACTTGCTTTTCACTCTATTCATTAATATTAATTCTTTGTCTTTCAGTGTTCATTAGGTGTGTTCCACACATGCTTGCATTCCATTCGTAGGCTTATCAAAGCTTTCCTTTAGATCGATATTCAATAATACTTGATTCACGTTCTTTCACTTATAGTTCAACTTGCTCTTATTGTTCAGAAAGACTGAGATGCTCCTCATCGGCACACCTGCTCCCTCCTTTCCTATCACTCTCTGGCAAACTTCTCTTGGCCCTCTTCTTGCTCCCACCCGTGAGGCTAAAAACCTTGGGGTCATCTTCGACTCCACACTCTCCTTCTCTCCTCACATCTGAGACGTCTCTAAGATGTCACACTACCAGCTGCACCTCCGCAGAGGCATTCTTCCTTTCCTCTCCTTCCCCCAGAAACTCACTGTCTCTAGAGCTCTCGTTCTCTCTAGGCTGAACTACTGCAACAGCTTCTTTCTAAATATGCCTGCTTTTACTCTCTGCCCTATGAAACTCATACAGAACAGGACTACGAGACTTGTCCTTGGCCTCAAGCCCAGGAATTGTATCGCTCCAGGACTGAAATCTCTGTACTGGCTCTCAGTGGCTGCGAGGATTAAGTTCAAAACCCTCTGCATTGTCCACAAGGCCTTCTGGGGCCTCAATACCTTCAACTCTCTCTTCTTCTTCCTAAATATCTTCCTTCTCGAGCTCTTCGCTCATCCGCCTCCAACTCCCCCAGGGTCAGTCGCTTCTCCAAGTAACGAGTTGGTGATCTCTATCTTTGGCTCTGGCCTCCCTCTGGAACAACCTCCCTGTCTCCCTGAAACTTGAGGAGAACCATCTCTGGTTCCGGAAAGCACCTCAATACTTTCCTCTTTGCTTCTGCAACCTTTGCGTTTCGGAAATCTCGCTTGGGGTTGCCGCTAGCTCTGCTAGTCACTCGCAGACGCTATCAGTGGCCTGCAGTACTGGGGACTCTTTCGTGCCCCACAGCTCCGGCTGTGGGCTCCCGACCAACGAGGCTCTGGCAGCTTTGACCCTCTTGTTAGGGGAGTTTTCCTAAAGTCATATTGGTAGCAAGACTTTAGTAAGCTATCCCAGTGGTTTGTAGATCTCCAACTCTTAGTATCAGTCTGTACTAACTCAGAACCTTGGTAGAGTGGCAGAGCAGTCAAGTTTATTTTAAGAGGAAAGCATGAGCTGTAGGTAAATACACTGAACCTTAGCTAGACATACACATCAACGGAATAAAATGATATATTTATTATCAATCACCAGAATCACTTTAAATACTCTAGACGTTTACACTAGAACACTTAGGAATAATTGAGAATACACTTCCAATGGCACTTTCACGTTTGTGTTTGGTCGCGGTTACTTTTGTAGCAACATTAGAACGGGAAAAGACAATGGGGGTCATTACGACCTTGGCGGTAAGGGGTTAACAGCGCTGGTAATGGTGCCGGAGCCGTCAACCCCTTACCGCCCCATTACGAGTCTGCTCACGGGACCCGCAAAGGGCGCCTGATAAAACCAGGTGCCCTTAGCGGGTCCCGCTAGCAGACCAGGGAGCTAACAACAGGCCCATTATTAACGGGCCCTTTGTTAGCTCCCTCCCCATTCCCATTGAGCCTTATGGGGGCTTGAATGGGAATGGGGATGTACCGGGTCCGGGTTCCTTGAATGGCCCGGTAATTCCTCATTCAAGGAACCCGGACCCGGTACCCGGTAAGGGGGTAACTATGCCGCAAATTGCGGCATGGTTACCTCCAAGGTCGTAATGACCCCCATTGTTACCGTATTATCGGTTATTACACGCACCTGTGTTTTTTTACAGTTCATCTGGTAATACATTTACTCTGCAAACATATGTACTAAAGTGTTTAGTTAGTGTAACATTAGCCTTATTCAAGGTTCTAGAGAGGGTTTCTTTACCCAGTAAGTATTTTAAGTCCCAAACGCAATCCAAGCTAAAGGCAGTTCGGAGAGGGCTCAAAGTCTTGACAAGCAGCAGAATACGAAGAGTTCCTGTATATGTTAATCCAGTCTCTAGTGTTAAGAGGCAACAAGTTGACAACTAACAAGGGAGACTTGTTAAGGACTCGATGAAGGGACACAAGCAGTAGCTTGAGTCAGCGGTAAGAGGGGGTAACCGTGGACACCTTTAGGTGCACTCCAACGCTCTGAAGCAACTTCTTTGAATCAGGTAAGCAATACCTTTTCCTCCCACAGTACCTTAGTTTAGAAGAAAATGTTTGTGCTGGATGCTCTGTGATGTTGTAGCTCTGGACCCGACCTCTGGAATCCTTGGTCCATCTTGACTGAAGGCAGGACAATGGATGGGGCCTCTAAGCAGCGGTCTCGAGGGAGGACCTGTGGCACGACCTTTAGCAACTTCTTGGTTCACTCTGCAGTTTTGGTGCCTTTTCTGCAGCACCAACAATGGACATGGATCACCCAATCAATCTTCTTCACTTCCTGTAGTACCATACTCTGATGAAGGGTCTGGGTGAGTTGAATCGGATTTCTGGAGTGTCCTTATGGGAGCAGCAAAGAAGTTGACAGATTTGGCCTTTCCACTCGAAATGGGCAGCAGGTCTCCTGGTATTGGGGCTCTGCAGTTCTGGAAACTCCTAGGACCTCGGGAGATGGCTCAATTCAAAGTTTGTCTTCGAACTGGTTGTTCCCACCAGCCAAAGGGAAGAAGTTGTCCTCTTCAGAGCTCCTCTGTCTCACAGAAAACAGGGTCAGGACCGCAGTGGTCGCTTCACGGTGTTACAAAAGGTCTGCATACGTCTCTGGTTGTCTACTTCTTCGGTTAGTTCAGCTTCCAGTGGTCGGCTTGCTTTTCACTCCAGAAGCCTCACCTTTTATACAGTTCCAGCACACACTCCTCTGCAATCTCTCTCAGCATTTTACAGAAAGCTCTGTTTGGCTGTCCAATCAGGACAGCCAGACCACCTGTGGGAGCTGGTCCAATTCAGGCACGCTGGCAGACAAAGGACAGGGGTAAAGACTCCTCCCCCACCTCCTACCTGTCCAGACACTCTGGAGCCTAGGCGGGGACACCCAAGGGTTCCCGCCAAAAGCAAAACACACACACTGATCTCCCCCTCCCAGAATGGTATACGAAGGGTTGACAAGGAACACCCACGCTAGTAATGGGGAAAAAAGAAGGGGTGCCCCAAGTTGGTACTTGGGTGCCCCTATTGTGCACTATAGACATAGCCTGAGGTATAAAAACTACACAATAGTTGGTAGAACACATCCACTGCCACCAGCCTTAACTGGGAGATTGTCTATGTGACTAAAAAGTCACAGGAGTGGAGAGAAGGGGGATACTATGTATCCCCTTCACTCTCCACTGAAGGTGGTTGTTGCCAATCTCTCACACTATAGAGTTTTGGGAGAGCTGCTAAGTATCTCTCTATCCTTGAGAACTGTAGTTACTCAAGGATATAGATAAAGAATCCAAACGTGGGACCTTAAAGGTCCCCATCAACACTGCCCATAAGGAGCTGTGTGCTGCAGTAGTAGACACATAGATGCCTTTAAAGGCTTTGGAGCAGACAGACTCTATAGTACAAGTAGAATACAAAGAATAGAGTTCCAAAAGACAGAGCCCACAAGAATGAATGTGTGGAAAAAGGCTCCACTCACTCAGGATGAAAGAAAAAGGTCCAGACGTCCAGCAAAAGTACTGGGGGTCTCACTAGGAGAGAGGATGAAGCCTAAAAATGATAAATCTCCCTAACACTCGTCACCCCTCCCCACCCCAGGACCAAGGTACCAGAGGATCTAATCCACTCCTGGATGGCTCTCTTGATCCAGTCAGTCATACTTTCTGGAGAGACCATCAGGATTCTTATGTTGGGTACCTGACCTGTGCTCAAAAGTGAAGTCAAAGCTTTGTAGGCTTATGGACCACCTGAGCAATTTTCGGTTTTCTCCTTTCATTTGCATCAGCCACCTTAAGGGTTGTGGGTCAGTTTGAATCTTGAAAGTAGTCCTATAGAGGTATGGTCTGAATTTCTTCAGGGTCCACATAATAGAAAAACATTCACGTTCAATGGTTGCCCACCTTGGTTTCCTATCTTTTCATGTTCTACTAATAAAGCAGATGGGGTGCTGCCTGCATTTGCTATCAAATTGGCTCAAGACTGCTCCTATCCCTGTGTTGGAAGCATCTGTTTGGACTAGGAAGGCATGAGTGTAATCTGGAGCTCTCAGCACTGGAGGTTTACAGATGGCATCTTTCAGCCCCAGGAAGGCTTTTTCACCGTCCTCATTCCACTTGACCTTTTTACGGTACTTGATATGATATGATGTGGCATTTATAACACGCCTGTGCACAAATGTTTCTAGGCGCGACAAGACAAGAAGGGGTAAACAAGGGAGGACAAAATAACGATCTTACTAGGCCTTGTTTCATTCAGATTGTGCAAGTGCGGAGAAGAGGGAAAGAGAGAAGTGCCAGGGGGAGGGGAAGGAGGAATTGCAGTTAGCTCACAAGTGCAGCCAGTGGGTGGCTCATAAGTGCAGAGAGAAGGGACTGTAGGGTTGCAGGTACAGACCAGTAAATGCTGGGAAGCCCCGAGGCAGTGCGAGGGCAACTGGATATGCAGGAGCCTGGGCCCAAGTTCAGAGGGGGACGAGGTGACCAGTGCATGGAGCAGTCAGGTGCATCAGCAGGTGAGAGAAAGACAGAAAGCGAAGCGAAAAGGAAGGTCTTGAGTTGCTTCAGAACCAGAGGTGGTTCTGCTCAAGTTTGAGATAGGCAGGGAGGCTGTTCCAGAGGGAGGCCCCAGCCGAGGAGATAGATCTGCCCCAACTCTCTGCTTGGAGAAGCGTCTGACCCTCAGAGAGCTGGAGGTGGGTGAGCGGAGAGCTCAAGGAGGAAGATGTTTTGGAAGAGAAGGTTGGAGGTAGAGCAGTCCCATGCCCCAGAAAATCTTGTGGACAATGCAGAGGGTCTTGAACTTGTTCCTTGCAGCCACGGGGAGCCAGTGAAGAGATGTCAGAGCTGGAGAGATATGATCCCTGGGCTTGAGGCCAAGGACAAGTCTTGCAGTCCTGTTCTGGATAAGTTGTAAATGTCGAAGAGTAGAGGCAGGAAGATTTAGAAAGAGGCTGTTGCAATAGACCAGCCTAGAGAGTACCAGAGCTCTTGAGACAGTGAGCTTTTGGTGGAAAGTTAGAAAAGGAAGAATACCTCTGAGGAGGTGCATGTGATAGTTTAACTTCTTAGAGACATCAGAGATGTGAGGAGAGAAGGATAGGGTCGAGTTGAAGAGGACACCAGGGTTCTTAGCCTCACAGGAAGGAGCAGGAAGAGCGCCCAGAGTGGGCGGCCAGAGAGAGAGATGAAAGGAGGGAGCAGGTGACCCAATGAGGAGGATCTCAGTCTTACTCGCATTAAGGCAGAGATCATTGGCAGCATACCATTCTGATTTGTGGGCAGACAGTCTAGTATGAGAGAAGAAGCAGAGGTGGCTGAGGGGAGCCTGAAAAATAGCTGAGTGTCCTGCGCATAACCTTGAAAATTGGAGCAGAAAGTAGTGCTCCGGGGGTCAAGAGGTGCAAGGTAGTGGTTGAAGAGCCTGGGAGAGAGGTTAGACCCCTGGGAAACACCACAAGTAGAGAGAGGGATAGAAGACAGGAAAGACCCCAGTTGGACCTGAGAGGGTTGGTCGGTGAGAAAGGAGGTCAACAATGCCAGGTCCGGATCAGTGATACCAAGGTTGTTGCCGAGGCGATTGCGCAGGATGGCATGGTTGACCTTGTCAAAAGCAGAGGTGAGATTGAGGAGAATGAGGACAGAAGGGAGATTAGAGTCAATTTTGGAGATGAACGGCCTAATCACGAGTTGGGGCTGACACTTTTCTCTGAGGGGCTTCCCACTACTCTGCAGCACCAGTCTCTTGTGCTGCCAGTCTTTGTAAGGCCTGGGCTCTGTGCTGGGAACCTTGACTGGGCGTTCCTGGCTCCAATTCCAGAAGGATTCTCAGTAATCTGTGGTCTTTGGCCAGGCCCGCAACACATGCTATGTACTTTCCTCTTTCTGGCAAACCTTCTAGGGGGAGGTCTCGGTGCTTCTGACTCTCTGCAGATGTTTCTCTCTTTCCTCTAACGATGATGTACTACTTATTTCTCTATAAGGGGTTGGGACTTCCCACACTTCTTTAAATCCTCGCTGATGCTGCGTACACAGAGGGCCAGAAACCACACCAACCATTTCTACAGGAGGTTTCTGGTTATCAGTCATTGTAACTCCCATGTAGCCAACAAAGGTAGTTTTGGAGTTTTGGGGATAAGGAGGATAACTAACATACCTGTCTAGGTACCTCTTGCCCACGAAAAGGGGCGAGGGGTCACCCTCTGTGGGATCCTATACCATAGGGGGTGTTAAGCTGAGTGGACTCACCGCCCTTGCCCCAAAGGTGGTGGCTCCCCCTTGAGGGGAGGGGACACAATTCATCACAGTGCCAACTGCATTCCTCCAATCCCAACTCTAGACTTCTATTATCACCAACACCATCCTCAGCAGCCCCAGCCCAGGCACTTCTACCAGCACAAACCCCTTCTCTGGCAGCCTACTTAACAATCTTATATTGGTGCTAATTCCATTGCAGGCAGCCCAACTCCATGGTCTTTATCAGCACCAAATATATTCCCAGCAGCCCCTCTCCAGGCTCTTCTATCAGCACCAACTCCATCCTTCACTGCCCTACTCCTGGTTATTCTCTTATTTTATCTTATGTTATGTATACTTATATAGCGCCGGCAGCCCACAGGCATCAGGGCGCTTGTAACATACAACATAGACTAGATCTACAAGGGACACCATTAGTAATCCCAAAAGAGGCTCTCATTTTCCTAACTGGGTGCAATCACTTAAAGAGACACATCTTCAGGCTTTTCCTGAATGTATGGTAATTCTCTTCCAGCCGCAGGGTGAGTGGAAATTTGTTCCACTGTTGTGCAGCACGCACTGCAAAGAATCTGCCCATACCTGTCTTAAGGTTATATCTTGGCACGTTGAGCAATCCTTTGTCTGCTGAGCGTAGCTGTCTCCGAGGCGTTTAACTTACTAATTGATTCTTAAAGTAGTGGGGGGCGTCTCCAAACAGACACATGCGTTTGATGGTCATAGACTTGAAAGTCACTGTGCCCTCTACTCTTAGCCAGTGCAGAGATTTTCTTGCCGTTGTTATGTGATCTCTGATTTGTATTCTCTTCACTATACGTACCGTGTCATTTTCCATGACTTGACACCTGGCAATATCTTTTTTAGTTGCTCCTATTAACAGGGCATTACCGTAATCCAGTCTAGACAATACTATGTCTCTCGCAATAGTTGCTGTATTCTCCTCATTCAGGTACGGTCCAATTGCTCTCATGAGGCGTAGGTAATATGCATTGTTTTTATGCAGATAATTGACCTGAGCCTCTGAGCTAACTGTGGCATTAACCATCATCCCCAGTGTCTTGACCTGGCTCATGACTTAAATTGTAGCCTCTTTAATTGAGCAGGTATCATACTCCTCTCTAATTTGGCTCTAGCTGCGCTGGTTCCAAAGATCATGAGCTCTGTTTTCATGTTATTTAAACACATCGGGGGTCATTACGACCTGGGGGCAAAGGGATATTGGGCACCGGTAATGACACCGGTGCCGGTAATCCTTTGCACCCTATTCCGAGGTCCCTTTGCGGGTCATCCCTTAACGCCTGGTTTTACCAGGCGTTATGGACGGGACCCGCAAAGGGATACCGGGGTCAAAATTTGCAGCACCGTTATTGATGCCTTCCCCCTTCCCATTGAGCCCTATGGGGGCTCAAATGGGAATGGGGAATGGCTCTGGTGAATGGGGAGTTACTGGTCCCGCCGACCTCGGACTGAACCGGTAATTACTCCCTTCACCAGACCGGAGTCGGACCGATTTTGGAAGCAGCCAGGGCGCTAATAGCGCCCTGGCTACCTCCAAACTCGGAATGAGGGCAATCCAGTTTTGCTGCATCCATAAATCTATTATGCTGTACATTTCAGCTATTTTAGCACTATCCCTGGTGTAATCTCCCTCCAGTTCAATAACAAGTTGCGTATCGTTGGCATAATTTGTGAACAAGACGCTGACGTCATCCAACAAGTCACAGAGGCTTCTCATATATATTGAAAAGCAGTGGGGATAAACTTGCTCCCTGAGGTACTCCAAAGATAATAGATATGGCCTCAGAAAACATATCCCCCCAGTGCACTCTGACCTGGCGCTCCGTAAGAAAGGATGTAAGCCAGTCCAGGGCAACCGGGAAACACCCGGCTATTCTCTTTAACACATTTACTAGGAGCTGATGATCTACCAGATCAAAGGGGGCACTAAGATCAAGCAACATCAGCATCCCTGTTTTGTCTCTGTCAACTAGCTCTAGCATATGGCTTTGCAGGTCTAACATGGCCGTCTCCGTACTATGGACGGCCCTGAAACCTGATTGTTGTTTACGAAGTGCTACCTGGTCTTCTATATGTTTCTGTAGTTGATCTGGTTGCTATTTTGTCTAGTATCTTGAGGATGAAGTTAGAATTAGTGATCGGACGAAGGTTACCTGGGTCCTTGGGATCCAAACCAGCCTTTTTGACCAAGGGCATGATAGTTACTTTCTTAATTTCCTTAGGCACTGAGCCTTCTCTGAAAGATGCATTGATTATTTTGACAAAGACTGGTGCAAATATTTCTTTGTTTTCTAGGATCATTTTGGTAGTGTGTTTTCTGCACATGAAGTAGGTTTCATTTGCTTCAGTATCCTCAGCATTTCTATTTCCGAGACTGGTGTGAAGTTAAATGTGTCTATGACTCCCAGTTTAAGACAGTCTCTCTCCAGTGTAGATTTTCCTGAGAGTTTATGGCCTTAATTATGTTATTTCTAGCCTTTTGTGTTTTTGCTGCAAAGGCATTTTGAACTATGTCGCAGTATTCCTTAGATAGGGAGAAAGGAGGTGTGAGTGCCTTTGGTTTCTCGATACTTTTTATTATTTTGAATATTTTACTTGTGGCATTTGATGCTGCTGCAATTTCCTTATAATAATAATTGGCCTTTGCTTCTCTTATGCTTTCTTTGTAATTTTTTATTCGCCTGCTTCCAATTGTCCTTATTTTCCTTACAGTGATTTTGGTGCTCACTTTCTTTCTAGAGCTCTTTTTCTCTACTTTCTGTTTATTTAGCTCTTGGCTGAACTACGTCTGGTGCTTTCTGTTTTTTCTAGCTATTTTGGTTTTCATTGGAGCTTCTTGTTCCACCAGATTTTGAATCTGTGTAAAATATTTATTTAGCATCACTTCACAGCTATCTTGATCTTGCAAATATGTCCGGATTCTGGATATGCAAGGTTTAAGTTGTTCTGCCAGCATATTTGTAAAGTTTCTACTTAGTACTTTGGGAGGTTGTGTTGCTGTTTGGTAGTTTCCAGCGTCGCCTCAAAACAAACCAGAAAGTGATCACACCATATACATGCTTCAGTGGAAACCTGGGTCTGTAGGTTTTGAGTTAGGGCCCAATCTAATTGGTTTCCTTGTTGGGTTGTGGGTTCTTTATTAATCACAAGGTAATCAAGATGTTTTAACGTATTCTCCAGTGAAATGGCTTCTTTATCGGTCACATTCCCTCTCCAGTGTCCTTAGTGTCAATGTCATTGCCTGCAGCCCAACACCAGGTTCTTCTGTCAACACCAACTGCATCCTAAGCAGCCCCTCGTCAGAATTCTCTTTCAGTGACAACTCCATTCCTGCAAAACCCATCCCCAGCACCCCCTCTTCAGAATTGTCTATCAGCGCCAACTCCATCTCTGGCAGACCCTGGGTAGGCTTTTCTCTCAGTGCCTATTCCATCTCTGACAGCTACACTCGATGCTCTTCGATCACCACCGCTACATCCATCACAAACCCAATCTAGGCTCATTAATCAGCACCCACTCCATCACCGGTTGCCCCATTGCAAACTGCTTTATCAGCATCAACTCCATACCCAGCAGCCACACTAGAGGTTTCTCTCCCAGCACAAACGTCATCCCCACAAAATGCTTTACCAGCACATCCTCGTCTGTCAGCACACACTCCATCCTGGACAGCCCCACTCCAGTCTCCTCAATGAGCCCCAACTCCATCCCTGGGCGTCCTACTGCTGGCTCTTCTGTCAGCGAAAGCTCCATCCCTGACATCCCCAAGTTAATGCTTTCTATCATCATGAACTCCATAATCTCGACCTCCATCCTGGGTTTACCCCATTCTAGGCTCTTCAATCAGCGCCAACTCCATCTCCAGCAGCCCGTCTACAGGCGTTTCTATTAGCCCCAGCTTAATCTTTGACAACAGTAATGTAGGCTCTTTTATTAACACTAACCCCAGTTCTGGATCTCTGTCAGAGCCAACACAATCCCCACCAATTCCATCCCTGACAGCTGCACCCCCAGTATTTTATCAGCCACAAACACTATCCATTGCAGCCCAACTCCAGGCTTATCTATCAGCTGCAACTCCCCACAATCCAGGTTCTTCTCTCAGTGCCCTCTTCACCTCCAGCAGCCCATTCATGGCTCTTCTATCAATGCCACCTCATGTCCAGCAGCATCACTCCTGGCTCTGATATCAGTGCCAACTGCATTTCTGCCAACCGCTGCCCTAGCATTACCCCGTATTCCCTTCTATCAGTGCCAACTCCATCTTCACCATCTCCGTTCTCAGCAGTCCCACTCCAGGCGCTCTTCTTTTAGCAAGAACGCCATCACTGTCCAAATTCTTCTATCAGCGCAATCTGCATCTCTCACAACACCAGCCTCCCCATTCCAGGGCCTTCTGTTTGCACAAACTATATTTCTGACAGCTCCACCCCAGACTCTTCTATTACCACCAACCCCAAAACTGGCAGCCTACTTAAGGATCTTATATCAGTGCTAATTCCATCCGAGGCAGCCCCGCTGCAGGATCTGTATCAGCACCAAATCCACCCCCAATAGCCCTACTCCATGCTCTCCTATCAGTGCAACTCCATCCTCACTGGCTCCTTCACAGCCCTACTCCTGGCTGTTCTCCTGGTGTCAATGGCATTCCCTGCAGCCCAAACACAAGTTCTTCTTTCAACACCAACTACATCCTAAGCAGCCTCTCTCCAGGATTCTCCCTCAATGACAACTCCATCCCTGCCTAATCTCTCTGTGGCAGGCCCAACCCAGGCCTTTCTACCAAGACCATCCCTGGCTACCCCATGCTAGACTCTTTGATCAGGGCTAACTATAACCATGGCAGCCCAGATCCATTCTCTTCTATCATTGCAAGCTTCATGCAGTACAGCACCACACCAGGCTCTTATATCAGCACCAACTCCATCGTCAACAGCCGCACTACAGGCTTTTCTGTCAGTGCCAATCATGGTAAATCCACTCTATGATCTTCTATCAGCACCAACTACACCCCCAGTAGCCCCATGCCAGGTTCTTATATTAGCACACCAGTGACAACTCCATCCAGGACAGCTGCATGCCAGGCTCCTCCATCAGTGCCAACTTATTGCTAGCAACCCCACTTCAGGATCTTCTATCAGCACAACACCATCCCTGGTAGATTCATTTTAGACACTTCTATCAGCACCAACTCCATCCTTGGAAACTGCAATGTAGGCTTATCTAACTGAACCAACACTATCCTGACCACTATCCTGACAGACCCATTCTATGAATACTAACTACAACCCTGGCAGCTCTAGATCCAGGCTTTTCTAGAAATGCAACATCCATCCCCCACAGCACCGCATCAGACTCTTCTATCAGTGCCAACTCTACCCCCAGGACACCTACTCCAAGCTTTTCTATCAGCACCATCTCTGACAGCCCCACTCCAGGCTTTCTAACCGTACAAACTCCTTCCCTGGCATCCCCACTTCAAGCTCTTCTATCAGTACCAACTCCAATCCTGGCAGCCACACCAGTCTATTCTGATAGCGCAGCTCCATGCCTGGCAGCCCCACTGCAGACTTCTCTTCCAGCGCCAAATCCATTAATGGTAAATTCACTCTGTGATCTTTTATCAACTCCAACTTCATCCCCAGAAGCTCCACATTAGGGTATTATATCTGTGCCATATTCATCACTGGCAGCCAAGGGTGTTGCTAGGTCTGGGAAAGATCCGGGGCTACGATAATGTCGGGACTGTCAGGACTCGGGGCTAGCTAGCCCCGGAGCTTCTATCCAGGGCAACAACCTGTGGTTTTAGCACCCTCAGCCCCGCTAGCAACGCCTCTGCTGGCAAGCATGCTCCAGGTTCTTCTAGCAGTGCCAAATTCATGCTTCTCAGCCCCACCTCAGGTTCGCCTGTCTGAGCCAACTCAATGCCCGGCAGTCCCACTACCGGCCCTTCTTTTCGCACTCACAAGTCCAACAGTGAAGTCTTAGTACAGGCTCTTCTGTCTGTGTCAACTCTACCTGCAGCATCCCCACTTCAAGCTCTTCTATCAGCACCAACTCCATCCCCAACAGCCCCAGCCCAGGCTCTTCTAACAGCATCACCTCCATCCCTGGCACTTCAGAGTGTTCTATCATGGCCAACTCCATCCACTTCATCCCCATTCTGGAATCCTCTATCAGTGTCTACACCATCCATGGTAAATTCACTATAAGGACTTCTATAATCACAACTTCTTCCTGGGTAGTCCCACTGCAGGCTCTTCATCAAGCACCAACTCCATCCCAGGCAGCCCCATTGTAGGCTCTTATGTCTGGGCCAATTCCATCTCTGGCAGCCATTCTCCAGGGACTTCTATCAGCGTCAACTTCATCCCCAGGAGGCACACTCCAGGCTCATTTGATTCCAGTTTCTTCTGTCATAGCCTACTCTGTGCCCGGAAGCCCCAATCAAGGCTTTATCTGCATCGACTCTGTATGCAGCATCCCCAGTCTAGAATCTTCCTTCAGAGCCAACCCCAGCCCAGGCAGCCCCACTCCAGTTTCTTCTAGCAGCACCAACTCCATCCCTGACAGATCAACTCTAGGCTCTTCTATCACCACCGATTCCATTCCTAGTAGCTCCCTTCTAAGCTCTTTGCGCAGCACCAACTCTATTGCCTCATAATCTATCATCTGCAATCGCAAACCAGGCTCTTCTGCCAGTGTCAACTCCATCCTGCAGAGCCCCATCTAATATTCTTGCAGCAGCACTGGTTCAATAACTGACAACCTCTGGCCAAGCTTGGCCATTAGCATCAACTCCATGCCCACGACCCTACTGCAGGCTTTTCTGTCAGTGTCATCTCCATTCCTGGCAAAGCCACCCCAGGCTCCTCTATCAGCTCCAAGAGCCAAATTCAGGATCTTAAATCTGTGCCAACTCCATGTAGTTCTTCTACCAGAACCAAATAAATCCACAGCAGCCTCACACCAGGCTCTTCTTCCAGGACCCACTCCATCTCTGGAAGCCCCACTCCAGGCCCTGCTATTAGCTCTAACTCCATCCCGGGCAAATCAACTGTAGGCTCATCTACGAGCACCCACTTTCTTCTTCCCAGGCAACCCTAATTCATGCTCTTCTATCATCACCAACGCCATGCCTGCAAACTCCACCCAATGCAGCCCCAATACAGGCTCTTCTATCCGTGCCAGCTCCAGCCCAGACAGGCCCACTCCAGGCTCTTCCTTTGATGCAATTTTCTTATGTCAGAGCCAACTCCATGCCCAGAAGCCCCACTACAGGCTTTATCTGCATCCACTCCTTATGCAGCAGCCCCAGTCTAGATTCTTCCTTCAGCGCCAACCCCAGCCCAGGCAGCACCACTCCAGTATTTTCTAGCAGCGCCAACTTCATCCCTGGCAGATCAACTCTATTCTCTTCAATCAGCACAATCCATCATCAGCAACCCCAGACCAGGCTCTTATGCCAGTGTCAACTCCATCCTGCAGAGCCCCATCTAATATTCTTGCATTAGCACCAATTCAATAACTGACAACCCCACTCCAAGATTGTCTGTTAGTACCAACTGCATGCCCACAACCCTACTGCAGGCTTTTCTGTCAGTGTCATTTCCATTCCTGGCAAATCCACCCCAGTCTCCTCTATCAGCTCCAAGAGCAACATTCAGGATCTTAAATCTGGCCCAACTCCATCCCCGGAAGCCCCAATGTATGCTCTTCTATCAGAACCAAACCAATCCACAGCAGTCTCACACCAGGCTCTTCTTCCATCCCCAACTCCATCTCTGGAAGCCCCATTCCAGGCCCTTCTATGAGCACGAATACTGTCCCTGAGAGCCCTACTCCTGGCTCTACTGTTAGCTCTGACTCCATCCCGGGCAGATCAATTGTATGATCTTCTATGAGCACCCACTTGACTCCTTTCTCGGCAACCCCAATGCATGCTCTTCTATCATCCCCAACGACCATGCCTTCAAACTCCGCCCCTAGCAGCCCCAATACAGGCTCTTCTATCCATGCCAGCTCCAGCCCAGGCAGCCCCACTCCAGTCCCTTCTATCAACACTAGCTCCATCACTTACAACTCCAGTCCAGACTCTTCTATCAGTGCCAACTCCATGCCGGCAGTTCCCTCCCAGGCTATTCTATCAGCATCAACTCCATCAGAATCCCACTCCAGGCTGTACTGTCATCAACAACTCTCTCCCAGCCAATTCAGTCCCTAGCAACCCCAACCCAGTCTCTTCACTCAGCAACAACTCCATCCACAGTAGCAACACTACAGGCTCCTTTCTCAGCATCAAATCCATCCCCACCAGATGCTTCCCTGGCAGTCCAAACCCAAGTTCCTCTATCAGCATCACCTCCATCCTGGACAGCCTCATCCCAGACTCTTCCATCAGTGCCAACACCATCCTGGGAGGTTCTAGTCCAGGCTCATCTATCAGCACCAGCTCTATCCCTGACAGCACCCAGCCCAGGCTCTTCTATCATCATAACCTCCATCCCATATGATTCCAACCCCGGAAACTCCAATTCATGATGTTCCATAATTACCAACTTCATTCCCACCAAGTCCATCCCCTGGCCGCACCTTCTATCATCACTAAATCCCTCCCTTAAAACCTCACTCCAGGCTTGTCTATCATTGCCAGCTCCATCTCTGACTGAACAACTCTAGGCTCTTTAATCAGTGCCAGTTTCATCCGGGAAGATCCATGCCAGGCTCTTCTGTCAGCAACAACTCTATCCCCAGCAGCCCCACCACAGACTCTTCCATTAGCAATAAGTACATCCCTTAGAACCCCACTCCAGACTCATAAATCAGTGGCAACACCATCCCCAGCAGCCACACCCCAGATTCTTCCATTAGCACACGGCACCATCCCACCAACTCCCACCCTGGCTCTTCTGTGAGCTTGAAATCCATGCCCACCTGTCCTACTCCAGGCTCTTCTATCAGCACCAACTCCATCCACAGGTGCCCCACCCCAGGCTCTTCTATCAGCACCAACTCCATCAACAGGTGCCCCACCCCAGGCTCTTCTATCAGCACCAACTCCATCCACAGGTGCCCCACCCCAGGCTCTTCTATCAGCACCAACTCCATCCACAGGTGCCCCACCCCAGGCTCTTCTATCAGCACCAACTCCATCCACAGGTGCCCCACCCCAGGCTCTTCTACCAGCACCAACTCCATCCACAGGTGCCCCACCCCAGGCTCTTCTATCAGCACCAACTCCATCCACAGGTGCCCCACCCCAGGTTCTTCCATCAATGCCCACTCCATCCCCGGCAGACCCCATTCCAGGCTGTGCTATCGTTGCCAACTCTATACCTGCAAGCCCTACTCCAGAATTTTCTGTCATCACCAACTCCATCCCTGCCAAATCTATCCCTGGCAGACCAAATTCAGTCCCTTCTATTAGCTCCAACTCCATTTCCATTTAGAACCTAAGGCTCTTCTCTCAGCGCCAACTCCATCCCTGGCAGCCCCACTCTAGAGCCTTCTATCAGCACCAACTCCATACTTGGTAGCCACACTCCAAGCTCTTATTTCCGCACCAACTCTATCCTCAGCAGACCCCCTGTAGGTTCTTCTGTCAGCACCCACTTCTTCGAAGGCACCCCACACTAGCCTCTTCTGCAAGCGCCAAATCCATACCGGGCAGCCCCACTCCAGGCTCTTCGATTACCACCAACTCCCGTCCCCTAGCAGCCCCAACCTAGGATATTCTATCAGCGCCAACTAAATTCCAGACAACCCCATTTCAGGCTCTTCTATCAACAGCAGATCCATTCCTGGCAGCACTACTCTAGGCTATTCTATCATCCCTAACTCCATAGCTGACAACCCCATGCCAGGATTGTATATCAGAGTTCCCCCCATCCCCATCAGCCCCACTCCAGGCTCTTCTATCAGTGCCAACTCAATCCCTGTGTACCGCAGGCCCATCTTTTCCACCCCAAACTCCCCGGTCAGCACCAACTATATCTCCAGCAACCAAATTGTCATTGGCATACTGGTCAGTCATTGACAGCTCCATCACAGGACATCCAGCCACTATAGTTCCAGTTTCAATTCTTCCATCCTTTATAGCTATGGCACATATGCCAACATGACGCATTTCATTCAGGCGATGCTGGGCCCGTCCTGTTTTTACTTTGCATTCTGGGACTTATATTCTTGGGATCCCGCTTATAGATCAAGGAGGATTAGTTCCTGGAGAGAAAAGATGCAAAGAAAAAGAAATAGCTCTGCACTGCATCCTCCCACATGTAATTGGGCATGTTAATAATAGATTTTGGTTTAGATTTTACAAAAAGAAAACGTAGTTTATACAACAAGAATCAATGAAAATAAAAAAGGAAAATCATTAAAAAAAAGAAAGACAAAAAATATGTAACAGCCCACAAACAATTACATGAAATAGTTCTTCCCCTTTTTGTCTTCTATTTCTTATAAATATCTATACATTTTCAAATCTATACTTTTCTGCAAGGGCTAGACATTTTCAATAGTTCATGTATTCTAGAATAGAAAGAAGGACTTTAGAAGATCTCGCCTTTCTCTTGACAAGCCCTAATAGATAAATATACCATATATTAGATGGCTGCCCTAATTTACACAGGGGGCATCAAATACTCTCTAATTTGAATTTGCCACTCCAGGCACCGTCAGCAATTTTTAAAGGGTGGATTACCCGATATAAAATTTAAATGGAGCCTGCACTCCTCTGGAACCCATACATTATTCAAGTATCTTTGCATAATATTATGTGTAGCTGTACTATCATATCATATTTGATGATTTATTTTAACAACCAATACCCATTATACAGCCAGCAATCATCAGGCATTCTGTTAGAGGACAGGCCTCGAGGGCCGGATCCATGCCGGGTTTTCAGGATACCCCTCATTAATATTCATGATATAAATTTGCATACAATGATTCTACATGTATGCACATTTTTCTCCATGAATATTAATCAGGGATACCCTGAAAGCCCATCAGGATTCCGGCTCTCTACCCTGCTTTAAAGTCTCTTGACATGTACATGTACAGTCTCTTGACATGTACATGAAGTATGGCTCCTTCGATGCCACTGCTCCGTCTTCCGACAGCTCAGTGATTGTGGTCCACTTCAGGCGGCTTCACTCTGGACACCTCCATCAATGAGTAGTCATACAAATTTTACTTTCCTTCACCTGAGACTATAGTAAACTCTCTTCCTCCATCTTCTATACAGGTGTCCAAGCAATGGCCCTCCAGGTGTACCCAGAGCCCCCAGACGGCGGCTGGGGGTGGATGATCGTGCTGGCAGCCTTCATGCAGATCTCACTGGTTTTTGGGGTGATCCGCTCCTTCGGAGTGTTATTTGTGGAGTTCATGCAGCACTTCCAGGAGCCATCTGTCCGTGTTTCCTGGATCACATCCATCGGAATGGCCATGCAGCAGTTTGCAAGTGAGTCCTGGTGAAGGGTGGGAGGAGTGGTGCAAAATGCAATGTTCCCTGGGGTGTAAGAAGAAGGACCCACTATGTCAGTGGGACAGCCCGGACCTGGGCACCAGCAGTGGTCAAAATGTATGAAAAGAAGTAGTGTAACAATGTTCCCTGCTGGCCTTCCCCAACTCCCCACAAACTGCATCGCCACTCCTCTTCCCACGTGCAATCCAAAACCCCAAACACTTGCACCTGCTGTTTAAGGGAACGTTCAGTGCAGTGCGCTGGAGGGCAGGTTTCAACTTCTTCCTACACTTTTATTTTAAAACGAAGAACAGTTTATTTTTCAAATAAAACTATAGGAATGGTAAAACTTAATTTTAAAAAGTACAGGAGCATGCTCCCAACCGTTCACGCCCACTTCGACCACTGGGCAGCAGTAAGCTAGCCTTTAGTATAAATGACGATCCCCCTTCCTCACACAGACAAGCCCATATGAGCTGCACCAGTCAAAGTGGACCACAGAGTTTCAATGACTTGTAAACCAAGTCCCCTTCGACGCTCATTACACGTTTGCTGTATAACGTGGCAGCCATAATGCTCCCGTGAAGTTTGGAAAGGTGTACATGTAATGCAGCAAGCAGCGTGTGTATATGAGTAGTAGTGGCGCCCATGAATGGATGCAGACGGGTCAGCCAATTAGAGGCAATTGTGTAGCCTCAATGTAGCGAGCACCGTGTGTATATGAGTAGTAGTGGCGCCCATGAATGGATGCAGACGGGTCAGCCAATTAGAGGCAATTGTGTAGCCTCAATGTAGCGAGCAGCGTGTGTATATGAGTAGTAGTGGCGCCCATGAAGGGATGCAGACGGGTAAGCCAATTAGAGGCAATTGTGTAGCCTCAGTGTAGCGAGCAGCGTGTGTATATGAGTAGTAGTGGCGCCCATGAAGGGATGCAGACGGGTCAGCCAATTAGAGGCAATTGTGTAGCATCAATGGAGCGAGCGCCGTGTTTGTATGAATAGTGGAGCACACACGCTGATTGCAGATAAGTAAATCAATTAAAGGGGCTGGGTGAGGCCAGCTCATTTGTAACAAAAGTGTTTTGCAATATTTCACAATTCAAAAACCAAAAGTCAATAAATATTGGTGAAGATGTAACTTACTCTGGGCTCCTTGTTCTCCTCCCACACCGCATTTTCACTATGTAGCACCGGAATCACCACACGTCTACACGTCTACATGCCTCCACGGTAACACAGTAACACTCAGCGCACTCCACGTGCTCCGCTTTGGCTGGTGGTTTTTACAGGTAGACACCTCCCTCTGGAACAGCAAGTGTGAAAAGACTGCACACAGTATCCTCCGTGCACAAAACGGGTCAAACCGATCCAGGCACACGATAACCCAGTAACACTCAGCGCACTCCATGCGCACTGCGATTGCTGGTGGCTCTGGAACAGCAAGTGTGAAAAGACTGCATACAGTATCCTCTGTGCACAAAACGAGTCCAAGAGGCACAGGATAGCACGGTAACACTCAGCGCACTCATTTGCTACCATTAGAGTGCTGAGCAGATTTCACTCTTAAGGTTACATTAGGGGATCTCAGTGACTGGTGTTTAGGGCAGCCTGTCACAGAAGGATGTGCCCTTCAGGCTTGAGAGTGATGAGACTGTATAGCCACATGTGTCTGCTATTAGACAGTTTACAGAATTAAAACAAGGTTTGGAAAGCCATGTGTGATGTCTTGAATCACCACAACCTGTTTGTGACATGTGCAGGGAGCAGGTGTTTCCACGGCCACCTCCCTGCACCGGTTGACCACACAGCGTTTATGTGGTCTGGGAGGTGACCCGTTGATGTGACTTGTGACCCATGTTGTTGTGTCTTTCTTGTTGCAGGTCCAATTGCGAGTGCCCTAAGCAGTCGGTACGGGGCCCACAAAGTGGTGATGTCAGGCGGCTTCCTGTCCAGTCTTGGGATGTTCCTGTTTTTTTTTTTTTTGTACATTGAGCCTAATTTGCTAACTCTTTCTGCATAATTGTGTTTGTATTTGTACATTAAATATGACGCTACTATGATTTAAGAAATAGTCAGCTGTCATCTTTGGTCTAGTTGGTCCACCCTCCCCTTATCCTACTGTTGAACCGCCTGGAGGCCCATAGGCGTTAATCAGGCTTCCCTTATATTTTTATATATTTCTTGTTGCAGGTCCAGTTGCGAGTGCCCTGAGCAGTCGGTACGGGGCCCGCAAAGGGGTGATGTCAGGCGGCTTCCTGTCCGGTCTTGGGATGTTCCTGGCTGCCTTTGCCACCAGCCTGACGCACCTCTATCTGTCCATAGGACTCCTGACAGGTGAGGCCATCTCCAGTGGCAAGGGGATGGTAGAGCAGAGAGGGCGGACGCTGAAGGGGACGCCTCATCCTCCCATCTCTATCCTAATGCCGACACATTGCATCCCAATGTGTGCGGCATGGCATCGCACTGCATATCCATCACTTCCCACTGCACATAGCCGGCGTATCACCTGTACAGGTAGGAGATGGGTCAGACTCATAGTTCCAGACTCCTCAGCTCACCTGGATCTCACTGCACATCAGTTCCCATTGTAGGCAAACCTCATCTCACTGCATTTTCCCTTCATTTCACTTCACATCTGCCGCATTTCACTGCAGATCACAGACAATGCATTTATTTACCCAGAGGTATCATGGCGCTTGCACAGAGTTCGTGAATAGCAAATAGTAAAAACAGTGTGCATAGTTATACCAATTATGCATATTTGTTAAATAACTATGCTTTTAAAAGTTTTTTGAAGACAAGGAAAGGAGGTTTTTTTCTGATGTGGTCGGGAAGAATGTTCCAGACGGTAGGAGCTGTAATGAAAAAACTGGAACCCCGCCTCAACACCCCCCCCCCCCCCCGGCCCACTTATGATTGCACCTGGGAGTGAGCGAGGCGCAGCTGGAGGAAGAGTGGAGGCATCAACTGACTGGCTTAGCAGCAATATGGGAGGTGAGGTAAGGGGGCGTTCTGGTGGAGACGTCGGTGGGCAATGGCGAGCATTTTAAATTCGATTTGTGCTTTTACAGGAAGCCAGTGCACTTCCCTTCTTGCTGCTGAGATGTGGTCACAGAGGTTTAAGCCTAGGACTGCCCTTAGGGCCTTATGTTACAAGAGTTGGAGTTTCACCAGGTTCTTGGAAGAGGTGCAAGAAAATAGCACATTGCAATAATCAAGCTGACTGATGCATGTGCGCGGGTGAGGCCGTTTGGAGGAGAAATACATGTCCTGCTCAAGGAGATGAGCTTGGTGTCATGTCTGGACCTGGTCCCTGTTTGCATGTCCTAGGTGAGTGGTGATGTCAGTGTGGAATGTCACAGAATGTTGTGTGGTTGGAGTTCTGACCCAGGCGGTTGATGAAGATGTAGCCTGGGTGGTGGAAGCCATTGGGCTCTCCAATGATCTTCCTAGCCCCTTGATGTATCCGGATAAAACCTGATTACCTGACGTGCATGAATAAACTACATGTGAAGTGCCCTATAGCGCAAGTGTATCCGTTTAACCTGCTGTACAATACTTGGCAGTGTAGGCTGTGGTGGATGCCAACGCATTGATGTGGCGGGCATGTTGCGTTTAGCGTCAAGATAAACACCCAGTTTCTTCACATGCTTAGAGACCTGGATGGTGGTCCGTCGATGGGGAAGGAGCAGTATAATTGCGGGAAGGTGCTTGGTCAGCGATAGAAGCCCACAATGAGAAGCTTGGTCTTCTCATCATTGAGACAGAGGTTGAGTGTAGCCATCCAGTTCTGAATAACACTGTAGGTCTGGTTGATCGTTTCAGCATCCTGGGCATAATTCTCTGAGATTGGCAGAAGAACTTGCAGGTCATCTGCAAAGTTCGTTTAAGGGATACCCAAGCTGTCGAGGTGATCAAAGAGTGACTTGTTATCAGTGCTGTAAAGATCGCAGGGGATGCAAGAGCCTTGGGGATGCTGCATGGAATGGGGATGGGTCAGCAGTGTTGTCACCTATAAGTACATTGGAAGTGTCTTCACTCAAAAATGAGTTGATCAAATGAAGTGCATGATGAGAATAGTGGAAGTTTGCCATGGGGTGTTGGCAGAGGACGTCGTGGTCTACAAGGCCAAATGCATCTGACCGATCTGGGAGCAGTAGTATGGCCATATTGCCAGAGTCGCAGAGGCTATCGAGTTGGATTTTGAGATCCAAGAATGCTGTTTCTGTACTATGTTTGGGTGTGAATCTAGATTGTCTTGAGCCTGAGAGCTGGTGCTGTTCTAGATAGTTTTGGATTTGGGAGTAGGCAATGCGGTCGGCAGAAGGGTACTGTGGTGATGGGCTGGTAGTTTTGATAAGGGTTGAGACCCATGCTGTTCTGAGGCAGATCAGCACATTATTGGAGGTGAAGGAGGCCTTAACAAAGCCAGCTATGGCAGGTGCTAGTGCAGCTGCACAAAGCTTGATAATGCAGGCAAGACAGTCATCACCTCTGCAATGAGACGGTTTGAGATGCTGGACCGTGGTGGTGATGTAATCTGTGGAAATGGCGGAGAAGTGGAATTGGGGAGTTGAGGGGAGAGGGAAGAGTGACGTACCCGGGTGGGGTGTTTCGGGGCAGGAGGTTTAGATAGAAGTTGTTTCTTGGTGAGGATTTTGTCTTGTAGTTTGTCGATTTTGTTCGAAAGGGCTGCTTGGATGGTGGTACACCAAGCTTTGTCAATGTGGACAAGAGAGGGGGTAGTTGAGGGAGTTCTAGTTCTTTGAGTATGGCAGCTAGAACTAGCTTTGGTAATCCTTGTGTTGAAAGAATTGGCTTTGGTCGATATGAGGGTATATTTTAAGGTTTTGGAGGCAATGTGGAAAGCATCAAGGTTGAATGCTGTGTGGGTTTTGCTGCAGGAGTGTTATAGGGTGCATTTGTGATGGTGCAGGGTAATGAGTTCTTCAATAAACCAAGTGTTAGCTCTTCTACCTGGTTTAGGGTTTCTAGGTTTAAGAGGGGCATGATAGAGATGATAGATATGATAGATATGATAGGTCATTTATAACACGCTTAATACGCAGAGGTTTCTAAACGCGGACCCGGGGATCGAACCTGTGTTGCTCCGTGTGGTCTTGCTTCCAAGGGAAGCACGTTGCAACTGAGCTATCCTCCCGAGAGGGACATGTTGGTCAATAATGTGTGTAAGGTCAGTAAGGATCATTGAAGCATGGGCTTACAAGTCATCCAGTGCAGGTATGTATTTAGAGAGGTGTTTAACCAGTGTGAGGGCTAGGCAGGCTTCAGTGAGTCTGCATGTGTTGTGGGAGACGGTAGGTAGATATCTGATAGCTGTGTTTGGGAATGGGAGAAGCAGAACTGTATCAGAGAGTGATCGGACCATGGAACATGCATAATAGTAGTGATGGAGACTGAAGTGCTCAAAGTTAGGATCCTGTCCAGGGTGCATCCGTTAAAGTGAGTGTGGGGGTGGATAAGTTGGGTGAAGTTCAGCTCTGTGAGTAACTTCGTGAGGTCTTTGGCTTTGGTATCTGCAGAATCATTGAAGCCAAAGTTGAAATCCCCTAGGACTAGGAATTTGGTGGCTGGTTTGATGAAAGTGGAGAGGAAGAGGGGATGCAAGTCTGGGCAGTTCTGGGGATTGGGTTGACGGTAAACCATGAGGATGTGGATGGGAGTTTGCAGGTTGATCAGAAGCTTGGACAAAAGTAATTCATAGCCTGGTTGAAGGGGGATGGGTGTCTCGGCAGGTTTTTGCTGATGAGGGCAATACCACCTTCTGTTTTATCTAATCTGTCAACTCTGAGGATGGAGAAGTTAGGAGGCATGGCGAGTGAGAGGGCGGGTCCTGCTGCACTGCACAGGCAGGCTTCAGTTACCGCCATAGAATCAAGGTGGTGTTCCTCTATAAGGTCATGAATATTGTTGGCATAAGCACAGAGGCAGCAGGCGTTAATCAGGGCACCATTAAGTAATAGGCTGTTTTCCAGTGGGGGCTGGCTCTTTTGAAGATTAGGAGGTGGCAGTGGGTGGTTCAGAGGATCAGGCAGGAGAGGAGGGGGCTGGGTGCGGGCAGAGATGCAAAGGGATGGACTGTGGGGTGTGTGCCTAGGAGAATTGTTTGCTGGAATCCTACGGAGACACTCCTGAGCAAAGTTAGTAGGGATGTTGATATAATGAGGGCTCTGGCTAGTGTTACACAAATGTGGCAAGAATGGTGTGGGTTGAGAATTGGAAGGGCTTCCATGGGGATCACCATGTGTCGTAATGGAGGCTTGGCGGCACGACCGAGCGATATCTGCTGGTGTGCATGAGCCGCCCCTTGCATCAGGGGGAATGCTGCGTCTTGAATCAGGGGGAAGGTGATGCAATTGCAGCTCATTGCATGACAGCATAGAGGGGGCAGAGATCGGGTGGGAGGTGAAAGGGGAGGATATGCGATAGCAAGGTTGGGGGAAGTGACAAAGGGGAGGTAACAAGAAGAGAAGGCGCTCGGTTAAGACACTTGTGTCTTCACTGAGGGCAGCCCTTTGGAACCCCTGCTGCCCTGCTGCCTGCATTTGTCTGTCTACTGACTTTGAAAGCGCTGCGCTTTCAACCCGTGCACAATTTCAAAGACAGCTGTCTGTAGGCAACGCGTGTGAAGGACACGCCCCTTTTTTGACCACGCCCACTTCAGGAAGTAGGATCAAAAAGACTTCCCATCCGCCCTTGCGGCGTTAAGCCCGAGAAGCGTCAAGGGCGAGAACTTCTGTGCTGCCTGTTTGGCTGTTTGCTGTGTCGCTGTCCCGTCTCGCAATAGAACATCATTAATTTATGAACGGTGGCAACAGGATTAAAAAAAAACACAAGTCTGTTCATCATCACACACTGAGGACTGCGGGCTGTTGCCTTTGACTCAGTGTGTGTCAAAATACAGTCTACAAACAACTTCTGTACAACGACTTGTGATCAGTACACCTGATTTTACAAACAAGTGGGTTGCATAGCTGATTAAAATCCCCTCAAGAAATTTAGTACTTGGACCTTTACAAAGCCCATTATATCAGTACAGTGCCACATCCTAGAGTTGTGGTGCATCTATTCAGCGCCTTGTCGCTTTCAGCATGGAAGACTTCAACACAGTCAGTATGCTTAATGACTCTAACAACGGTCCGCATACCAGGCAACGTGCTAAAATGGAACAAGGAAAGCTTTCACAAATAACAAAGCCTAATCAGAAGATTATTGACATTTCTCACTCCCCCTTGTCTATCCGGACCTTGCAAGCACAAGAGAATTTACCACCGGTGTTGCCACACTGGATCGTTTGTAGCTCAAAGGATTTGCTAACTCTTCCCACTGCAACGCCTATAACTACTCTGGCAACTAAAGATCAATCACTGCAAGGTCACATCCAACTCACTAGCTCAACTTCACCTACAAGAACCATCCTGGTACAAACAAAAGATAGCATGGAAATGCAGCATCTAAATAATACTTCCTCTTATGAACAGAACATCACAATCCATGAGAGTGAGTGGCCTGCTTTTATTTTTCCACCAATTGCTGAGCAATCAAAACATGCTAACTCTGACACTTTACAAGCTCTTCATTCCACTCTCCCACCCTGGAATACGGATGTTGACTCCCAATTCACGCCGGTGATAACACAGCGGGATAAAGCAGCCTTAGCTAAAAGACGATGGCTATCGCTTTACGAAAGTAAACGTCTTTCACGCGATTTAGCAAATTCTCCCATAGCTCAACGAAATCCAAAGATAGCCCGTCTCTCTTTGGACATGATTGAGATTGAAGCACTCTTGGCAAACCAGGAAAAGCGTAAAGCAGTTTTTGGCCATTCAAATTATACCTCATCACCGCTGCCAGCAATATGTAACCTGGATAGCATGGGGAAAAGTGTTCCATCTAACACGGAGCCTCTAAAGCAGAACATTACATCTCAAATTTTCCCACTGACCCAATCCAATCTCTGTACTGAAACCAAAGAGATTAAACCTCAGCCTTGTCAGTACAATGCATCCATGCAAGAAACAGACAATATGCTGTCTATTCCAACCACTATGCAAGATCTTCAAAATATGTTAAAAGCAGTGACATCTCAGACAATGATACCATTCTTAAAAATGCAAGACTCATGCGTAGATGCGAGTAAAGATCAGGCAACTTTACTAGCCCTTATCCACGCAAAACAAATCTTTATAGAAGCCTTTGTTCAAAAGATCCAGGATCGCTTGGACCATGAAGCCGAAATGACTCAAATATGGCAATCCCGGTTGTCAGATATTGCCAGAAAAGATCGTGCAGACAATACACAGCTCACTTCGGCTTTAATCACCATGATGTCATTCATGAATCGCCCAAGCAATCCTCCGTCAAATGACTTGGCTCAATGGCCCCTACAAACCACGAATGACAAGGCGATAAAAGGCCAAACTGGCGGAATTGGGGTGGATCGACCTCAAAACCTAGCAGATCATAATCCACCAATCGCAAGTGTATCAGCAAATATTCAACCTCAAATTATGGGACCCAATCCCATTTTAGGAGCTACTACCTACCCTATTTTTTTGCCAACTGCCCCTCATACCAAACCACAAAATAAACCTAAAACAAAAAAAAGAAAGACTGGATCGAGAGCCTTCCTCTGAAATCTAACAACACCTAAACCAGTGCCGCCAAAATCAATAACAAAAAACATAATTGGGCCAGTCGTCGTCCCTATACCAACTGATATTTTGGTAGAAACCAGAACCTTACCATCTTAGGGAGAAAACACGCTGGAAGAAACCTCAGATGATGCCCAAATGAACGCTCTATTAAACCTATCACAACATCTAGACATTGACCTAGACATTTCAGAAGAAGCCCAGATACAACCAAGCGAAGCATCACTCATCATTATGGATGAATATGAACAAACTAAATCCCACCAAGACTCTCAAATGAGTCTAACATTTGAAGATATCTCAAACACATCATTATGAATCGGCGAAGTAACCAACCCACGCACTGACTCGGTTCTACCACAGACGCAAAGTAGTCCTCAAAATAAAAATCCATTAGCCACCAGACTAACTCAGACAATTTTTGCTAACCCAAGGAGACCTAAACTCTCACGAGCGGTATTACTGAGACATGTAGAAGCAGATACCCAAGACTTGATAATGAACAGATCAAATGTTCTACGTCTATTCAGCGCCATACCGCAACTACAGAAGATAAGAACGCAAGAGATCCTCACAGTGGAATTTGTAGATGAAAAGCATCTGGATCAAACCTATCTACTCCTCAACTTCGCTAGCGAAAAAGATCAGATCATGAAAGAAAAAAATAATCTAAACACACTGGGATTTGACATACATTCTGTTGACTCCAAAAAAGAAGCGCAGATGGAACTAACTTTACGGAGGAAAGGTTCTTCAAAGAAACAAGAACATCAGACAGACTACAAACAAAGGACCTTAGAAGATGTAAAATATAATACTCAGGAACGACAGAAACGAGAACAGCACATAGATAGCAAACGCAGGAGCACAGAAGATGTAAACTACAATACACGGGAATGGCAGATGCAAAATACCCAACAAATTGATCCTAAGATCGGCAATAAATACCCGGATCACACCATGCATCACATACGGAGAGTAATGGAATGGTCACAATTAACAACTTCAGAAAGTGCTGACTCTTCTTTTTAACCATCATTGCAACCTATTAGATCTGAAATTTCATTATGTTCCTGGAACACTCGAGGACATAGTCATCTCTTTCGCGAACAGTCATACGACTTGTCACAGTATGACATCATCTGCATACAGGAATCATGGATCACAACACAGCCAATCTGTGACGGATATACAACTCTGATGGTCCCTGCAATAAAAAACAAAACAGGACGTCCATCTACAGGTCTCTTGACCCTTATTAAAATGTCAAACAATATTATAGTCATTGACTCATTCAAAATAAATGACTGGATTCAAATCACGATACTCCAGTCAGTCCAAACCAAAATACCATTAACTTATGACATTTTTGGCATTATCAATACCTATTGGAATCCAATGGCCATTACTGTTGAGTTATATATTGACACATTTTTTACATGTATCGACGACATTACTTATTACAATACCCTCTTATTCAAACAATAGTATGTGGAGACCTTAACGATAGCGGAGGGACTGAACTAAACCAGAACAATATGTCCCCAAGAGCTCGACGATGGTAGAAAGAAACATCTACTAGGGGACGCATTAGAGTGCCCTTCCTTGATACCCAAACCAATAAGCCGCTCAATACATGGACCCGTGGCACAACAAATGCCATAATAGATTACATCTATACATCAAACCAAGTTGCATTGAAGATAACACAGAAAAAAAACATACAAACAAATCATAGTGATCATGCATTAATGATAATTATGTGGGAAATGTAACACCCAGAAACCAAAAATAAATTTACCAGAACTAGTAGTTAATTCAAACCAGACTAGACTGAGGATCTCTCAAAATGCCCTGGTGATATTAGCAAACCAAATTACCTCGTCAACAATGACAGACGACAAACGCCTAAATTATCCACAACTCTTGCTGCCATTTAAGTTATCCAGAACAACAAATACTCTGAACAAACACTGTCATATACATGCCTATTCAACTATAATAGCAGAAAGGAAAAAAAAACTGAGGAAAGATATTAAGAAAATACAACAAACTACACCCAAGGATTATGACCAAATTCGAGTATTAAAATAACAGTACAAAAACTGGATGAGATCCAACAGAGCACTTCAAGGGCAAAACGATGCAGAACAAATGCTGCATGCTTTTAAAAAATCGCAACACCAGAGATCTTGTCAAGGATGGCACTCTATTAAGAGTGGCACAGGACACCCAGAAAGGGTTTGGGTGGTTGTGCCAAATAAAGTGGACAGATAAGAACACACACAGCGGAAAGGAAAGAGAACGAAGAGTAGGCAAGAGTAGCAAGGGAAAAGATACAGAATGAATACCCTCTTGGGGTGTATGCAGATATAGGAAAAGAGTATTCCACGAACCTTGGAAATACTCTAGCCTTCTGCACAGTTTGCTATAACAGAGGCCCACGCTGTTTGCTCATGACTTGGAACAGCAGCTATGGGTGTCTGTAATGTAGAAACGAGACAAGGGAAGGGGCAGAGGTTGACTGATGGGAACCAACAGACAAGCTCTGTACAAAAGGGTCTACAAACAGTACAAGAGAAGATACTACAGACAAATCCAGGAAAGAAGGTGATAGCAAACTAGCAGAAGGAAATGAAGGGAAAGTCGTGTAACAGGATAGGATTGCAGAGGACAGTAAGGAACAAGGTTGAGAGCTCAGAGGAGCAGGAAAGCAATGAGTAAGCCCACAGGAGTAGGACTGTAAGGTAGAAAGCCCAGAGGAAAAGGGCTTAGGGCAGCAGAGTAAAGCAGACTGCACGGCAAGGATCCCAAAAGGGCCGGGCAGTAAGGAGTGAACCCTGAGGGAGAACGTAGAAGGTAGCAGAGGACTGTAGAGGGCTGCTAGGCCGAGCACCCAGCGGAAAAGGTAGGTAGTAGGCAGCGGAGCGTGATAAAGCTGCAAAGTAGGAAGGCCCAGAGGACAAGGGCTGTAGGTAGTCAGAGTGAGGTAGGCTGTAGAGCAGGGAGCCCAGAGGACAAGGGCTAAGGCAGCCGGAGTGAGGCAGGCTGCAGAGCAGGGAGCCCAGAAGACAAGGGCTGAAGGCTGGAAGGCAGCAGAGCGTGATCGGCTGCAATGTGGAGAGCCCGGCAGGGTAAGGGCGGAGGCTGGAAGGCAGCAGAGAGTGATCGGCTGCAATGTGGAGAGCCCGGCAGGCAAGGGCGGAGGCTGGAGGGCAGCAGAGCGTGATCGGCTGCAATGTGGAGAGCCCGGCAGGGCAAGGGCGGAGGCTGGAAGGCAGCAGAGCGTGATCGGCTGCAATGTGGAGAGCCCTGCAGGGCAAGGGCGGAGGCTGGAAGGCAGCAGAGTGTGATTAGCTATAATGTGGAGAGCCCAGAGGAGCAGGGCTGTGAGGCAGGGAGCCTGGAAGGCTGTGGCTGTAGGCAGCGAAGTGTAACAGGCTGCAAGGCAGGAAGCCCAGAGGAGCTGGACTGAGGCAGGGAGCCCAGAAGGCTAGGGCTGTAGGCAGCAGGGTGTAGCAAGCAACAAGGCAGGGTCCAAGTAGGAGTGAAGGTAAACAGCATACACGATCCGTAGGAAGACGCGAAAGGTGGAGGAAGGACTCTCAGATGCAAGAGGCTGAGCCACTGCAGGCAGCAGCCTTTATACTGCCTAGCCCAGCACAGAGGCAGGCTAATTGGTTGCACCTGGCTAAGCACACCTGCAGGCAATCGGCCACCTCCCTTTCTGTTCCTGGGCTGGTGGAAGCAGGGCAAGTCCCTTGGGCTTCTGGGGGGTGTAGTTCCTTTGATAACCCATAGGAACAGCCAGGAATCGATGCTTGTAGCCAGGTGCATTGTGGTATACGTAGTTTGTGGGAAAAATAATAAAGTTCCCAAAGTAAATATAGATAGATCCAAGAGTCTGTTGCAAATAAATGATAAACAAATAGTCCATATTGAGCGTAAATGGATGCGCCCATGGCGCAGGCATGACAGATCTGTGGAAACTATTGGCCCCACCAACAGATAATCTACCAAAAATGACAACTGATGTTGACGAGCAAGGATGGATTTCACACTTTCAGAAGCTTTACAACATAAACTCTGAATTACACACTAAAGACTCTACAAAACATCACACCTGGACTCTAACATGGCAACTAGAGGATCTAGAACGAGCCATCACCAACTTGAATCCTTCACATGCCCCGGGACCGGACGGCCTCTCAAACCAACTTATCAAAGCCAATAAAACCTTGTGGGCACACTTTTCCTCCAACATCTATCAAACCATTAACAAAACCAAGACTATTCCACCTTCTTGGAAGACGGCAATTTTGATACCCATTTATAAAAAGGGAGATACAAAAGATCCAGCCAATTATAGGCCTATTGCCTTGTTGGACCCCCTAGGAAACTTGGGAGACAAAGTTTGTTTATTGAAACTTTAAGTGTATGGAGTATCCAGAACCTATACTGAATAAACAAATTGGAATTAACATAACCAAGTGATTGAGTAATTCTTCCCAAGGAGCGCACTAAAGGGTGCCAACTTTATTTCCCCTAGGAAAAATGTTCGCTACTTCTCTTCTGGACAAATTGAACACCTGGGCCAAAGCAAACAACATACACGCACCAAGACAAACAGGCTTTGTTAAATATGTGGGAACCAGCATCAATCTACTCCTACCTAACTTGCTGAAGCAAGAGGCCATCCGCAATCAAAGACAAATATATGCTGCATTCATAGATTTGAAGCTCGCTTTTGACCTAGTCAATAGATCACTACTATGGTCGAAATTGCGAAAATGCCCTGATGATATCTTGGAACCAATAAAGTTACTTTATGGGGAAACCTCGATTAGAGCCCGACTGTCACAAGACGATACAGGAACTGATTCCATCCCAACTAACAATGGACTCAAACAAGGTTGTCCCCTAGCGGCAACACTTTTCAATTTATTTACATCAGACTACGAAACCGAGACAAACTCGCCATTATCAAATCCACCGAAATTAAATGCCACAACCATCGCGTGCCTGATGTATGCAGACGATATTGTGTTGTGTTCACAAACTCCAAGAGGCCTCCAAACAGCCTTATTAAACCCAGAAAACTATATGAAGATAAATCAACTTAAAATAAATACACAAAAATCCCAAATAATGCTCCTGGCGCCATCCCACAGAACACAACAACAGCCGAAACCCTTTCTTCTTAATAATCAACCCCTTGAACAAGTAACAACAGTTAAATACTTGGGATTTGGATGAATCAATCACCCACTGAATCGAATTGGTCCAGCTATCTACTGGCAAATGCTTTATCTCTAGCCCGTCAGGGTCGAGTTCTACACTTGAAGTATGGAAGATTCACATTTAAACCAATTATATCATTTTACAGACAAAAAGTGGAAGCGAATCCATGATTAACATCGACAGATCTATATGGCTGCGTCTGGAAGGCATGTTCTGGCGGAAAGTGCTCTCTTTACCTCAATCGTTTCCGATGGCCCGAATCCGATACGAACTGGCACTTCAGTCTCTCACCTCACGTCAAACATGGCGAAAATTAGATCTTTACAGGAAAATCGTCTCTGACTTGCATATTCCAGCGCTACATATTTTCCATCAAAAAGAACTCACAACTCACGCAATTGCCTTACAAACCTGGAAAATCATATGGAAAATACTAGAATAACGGCAGACATATCCATGGAGCAGCTAACTCAACGTCCAGTAAAAGCAAAAAAAAAACTTGCGCGCGACGATTGGATAGCAACTATCGAAGCCAAAAGACAATTAAAACTAAACCAGGAATGCAAGTTGGACATGCACCCATTAAACGGTCTCCTGTTATATTTACAATGTTTTCCATCTGCCTCTGTCAGAGACACTTTCCTACGGTTCCGTTTTAATTTACTACCAACACGAGAACTGCTACAATCCAGACAACTTCTAACCAAGGAAAAATCCTTCTGTCGGTCCTGTAAACAACAAACTGAACTAGAAACTCTACAGCACATAGTTACCTTATGTCCAGCACTTGATGAAACCAAATTCCGAATTAGAGACATTTATCTCCCATCTACAATCAAACTCTTACCAGAAGAGCGATGGGCGAAATTTCTATACGGTGGCTCAAAGAAAGACATTTTCACAATTGTCAGTTTTATTAATGTATTATTTGAATCTAATAGAGGAAAGGAAATGGTCTAAGAAAGAGACCTTTCTGTTTTGGAATGTATAAAAGATGAAAGGTTTAACATTTGAACCATATCATTTTAACAAAAAAAAAAAAAAAGGAAGGCGCTCTTCTTACCTTTGTGTAAGTTGTGAGGATCACCGAGGGCACGATGTGCTTTGTCCACAGGTCGCTTGTGAGTAGGAAGGAGACAACGGATTAACAGACACAGCCACGCATGGACAGGCACAGACAGGTGCAGCCCTTAGTTGAGATTTGCATTGCATATCACCTTGATGTCACTTGGCAGAAACTCAATTGTGCTGCAAATTACCTGCATCTTACAGTACATCCCCAATGCCACTTGCACGACCTTACTTCTCGTTTCCCAATGGCCAAATTACCCTGCACATTATCTCCATCCCACTACACAGCATGTGCATGTCATTGAACATCATCTGCATCACACTGCACAGTACCTGCAGTTTCACTGCACAGCATCTGCCTTTCACTGCATGCATCGAACACCACAACCATGTCTCCAACCTGCGGCACCTCATCTCCTTCAGGATCGACATTAGCTGTATATCACATCATCTGAATTAGGCTAATGATACTCCATTTCACTGACCCTCACGCGTATTACACTGGACAACCTCTCTTTTGCACTGCACGTTGGCTGCACCACACCACATACCTTTTCTACTGTGTGATTTGTAAGCTGTAGAGAATGCCTGCAGTCTACAAACATTGGTCCCCATAGTACCCTCCTCTTGTTATACCCAATTTATAGCTAAACTTGGTGGTAGTGGTAGTGTGGATAAGCAGAAAATGTGCATGCAGGATCGCTTGGTGGGGTGAAGGTCTGCAGCAGAGACCTGCGTGCAACCTGCAGCCAACACCATGCAGTTCCTGCCCATGGCGAAGCAATCTTTTCCAACTTTTAAGTGATAGTGCCACCTGTGCCTTGGCTTTGGTTTTTGAGAGAGGTAGTAAGGTAGGGAGTCTCAGAAGCCGCCCCACTCATCACTCTCTGGTCTTATCTCTCTCTCTAGGCTTGGGCTGGGCCCTGGTGTTCACGCCTTCCATCGCATCTGTGGCACAGTACTTCAAGAAGCGGCGATCACTGGCCTGGCCTTTACTGGGACGGGCATCGCCTCCTTTGCTTTCTGCCCACTCTTCCAGTACCTCGTGGATGTCTATGGCTGGCGAGGCACCCTGATCATTGTCTCCGGAATGTCCCTACACCTGGTAGTGTGTGGCGCCCTCCTCAGACCGCTGACTCTAAAAGAAGAACGAAGGCTGCCAGAAGAAGCAAATTGCCCAGCCCTATTTGGGCTGACCCTCCTCTTGCACTGGCCCTTCATGAGGTATGCATTGGCCATGGCTCTCGTTTATACTGGGTACTTCGTCCCCTTCGTGCATTTGGTGGCGCATGCCCGCGTGCAGGGTTTCAATGAGTACGAGGCTGCCTTCCTCATGTCTGCGGCTGGCATAGCCAACATATTCGGACGCCTCGTCTCTGGGTGGTTGGCCGACAGTGGGACATTCCAGCTTCAGCACCTACTGATGTTCTGGACGGCTCTCACTGGCTTCAGCCTGATCGCAATCCCATTGGGACAAGACTACTACGGCTTGATGGCCATCAGCTTGATATATGGATTGGGTGCTGGGGCAATGACACCTGTCGTGTTCTCGCAGGTGCCGCAGATTGTGGGGATCAGGCAGCTGCTGGGGGGCCTTGGACTGCTGCAGATGATGGTCAGCATTGGATCTCTCATCGGAGCACCTTTGTCTGGTAAATACCGCTTTTGTTTCGGATTATGGATTGTTGGGGTGTTTTCTCTCATCAGAGCACCTTTGTCTGGTAAATACCGCTTTGTTTTGGATTTTGGATTGTTGGGGTGTTTTCCTAAGGTCTACATGCTACTTTCAACTTGTGCATATTTTGGTGTGATGTTCAGATTTTGGAATGTTTCTTTAGATGCATGCATCTTTTGCTGTCATTTATCAGGATTTGAAAATCAATATCTTCCTGTGTGGATCCTTCATCTGCACAGTGTTGTACAGGTCCCCCCAAAAAATGGCTCCTCGTTTCCTCCTTCTCCCATGACCCCGGGCAAGATATACTCTCTGCATCATTGTGGCCAATCTAAATACATGGGTCAAAGATTCCTGCAACCACTAATTCACCAAAAAAGTCAAGAGTAAGGTGGTCGGAGCATCATCCTCGTTCTGCCTAACCCCTAGACTGGCTTGCCTCTTGACTACCAATGTCCCTCGCCTCGCAGGCAAGCTACATTCTCCTTAACCTTCCACATTGAGGGGGAATAGGTCATCTAACTGAAACTTACCACTTTAAGGTTGTCAACAATCCCAAACCATTTTGAACTTCCAGAAAACACATCTGGACAATTTTATCAAAGCACTCCTTGCAACTGAACAAACACTTGTGGTCATCCCTAGTGCCTGATCACTTCCAAAAGAGAGTCCCCTTGCCCAAGTCATTGTGGCCTCCCTCTACCTTTTAAAACATCCATTGAACACATGCATATGTCTCCCAACTGAATCGCAGAGGCAGCATATTGGGAAGATGGGAGAAATCACCACTTCTACACACCTCGGTGTGTGCCAGATTCACTGCTTTAGGTACAATCAAAAGTAGATCAGATCTAAAAGGAGGTCTACATCAATCAATTCAGTAACTCCATGAAAGAACTCGGCTAGATCTCAGCGTGCTGGTGGAACCACTACAAGTATGGTCTGCAACAGTCCACTCACAAGAATGCTGACAGCCCAATGTCTTTCTTCAGAGTCACAAATCACCCCTCTTAGTGCAATCGTGGAGGCTCATAGACCAGCCCCATGCAAATACTCTGCTCCCAAAGCCTGTGCAACCGTAACCATCTCCTATTTCTGTATTGAGGTCACAAAGATGGTGTCATTCTACAAGAAATCATCCCCTCCAATAGTCATTTACAATGCAAAGAACATTGGCATGGGCTTTCCTGTCCTGGCTTCTAATCACCAACTTCAGCTATGCCTAGTTATCATGCATCTCCCAAGTATGATGTCATCACCCTATTTGTAAAAAGCTGATACATGCCCATGGATAACTACCAACTATAGGTGCAATATAGGCCGTAACAGAAGCAGTTGATATAATAGTTGCTGCAGACCTCTTCTGTATAGTGCCAAATGATTTCCTATGTGTCTCTTCCAGTCAACCTTATGATGAGACAGGGAACTGAAAGCCACATTACTAGATACTATAGAAGAACATTTTGTATCCGTCAAGATGAGACTGGCATGTGCACCCCTCTTTCGCCACTCTCAGCATCCTTTACTACCAATATCATCTTGTTCCATCTCTCAGCATCCTTTACTATCAATATCATCTTGCTCCATTGTAGAGAAGGAGCTAAGTACCCCCACCTCAACCATCTCGCCCGTAGCACCTGTATGTTGGGTCCCAGAGTGGGAAACATGTGCAGTTCCAGTAAAAGTACAGATACCTAGGAAAATCTGGGAGGCAAGATTCCCATTGAGGAAACCATACCTGCATCTGAGACAATATGATGGTCGTCTGAATGAAATCCCTGAAGAAGCAGAGAAAATGAATGATGAAGAAGAATGGTGATGTCACCATCACCAGTGACGTCATAACAGAGTAATGCTGACAAATAGAGAAGAGATGCAGAAACTAAGAGAATGCAGACAAGTCTATAAGGCTTCAAGAAAGTATCAAGACTGAGGAAATTTTGGGATCAAGATGAAGAAACTTATGCTGCAGACATAAGGGAGAGATCAAGCTATTGTATATGTGTACATATGCAAAGAAACGCAAGCAGATTAAGTATTCTTAAAAGGCTAGCTTTATAGTGAATAGATAGCGCCATGCGTCAACAGATACATACATATATATATATATATATTGGCGTCAGTAAAGGTTGGATGCTCCCACTATGTATAATAGCAGTGTTGAGCAAAAGAAGAAAGCCCAAGCTTTTTCATTTGTTGCAGTTAGAAAACAAGTGAATTACAGGAGTGAAACTCGGAAAGGCGAAATTGGATGAGCCAAGAAACCAAGGCCATATCAGACTGGGGTGAGCTGACATTCGATACAGATCATGAGAAATAATGAAATTCTGTTCAGAAGGCATGGACAAAAACAAGAAGACGTCAGAGGTCTATTAAAGAATAGTATTTTAATACACTGAAAGACTCGATTTTGTGGTCTTTTGTCACGTGGGTAGAAGAAGTTGGACGAGCATGATGGTCACACCTACGCATGAGGGCAGAGCGTGCCTTCACTCCCCTGAATTTCCCAGAGCAAAGAACATGTTCAAGGCCGAGTTCAAACAATCTAATTGACAGTAGACCACTGAGGTGATGATGGATGGATATGTTAATTGGTGGGAAGCTATGGTTAAGACTAGCTCATCTGCACCTGGATGTTCAGCCTGCATACTGCCAACGTAGGTTGAGAAGGCACTGACAGAGGATAGAATGCAACCAATGATAGAGGGGTGCATGATCAAGGGTCCTATAGTTGCGTATCCAATTAAACATCGTATATTTAGTGACGTTTGTAGTGACATATTTTAGGGAAAGGCTTAGTTGCCCCCCTGATGTTAAGAGACTTATTACATAATTCCACTTCCCTAAAACGAGTATGGATTGTATACCTACATGATCCTTGTAGAACCTATCACACTCACCATTAGGTTTTTGTAGTTTGCCACATAGGATGACGTTAGTGATACGTAGATCAAACGTCACCTATGATGATTTTTTACTATAAGAATGTATGTATTTCTAAATGCTTTGAGAAGTCTCGAGAGAGACCATGAGGTATGTCTATTGATGTCCGTTGTACTCCCTGTTTTAGATAATTGCGATTAAAACAGTATCTTTTGCCAACTACCTGACTTGTGTCTATTATTGATTTCTGAGTAAACTCTACATCCTCCATCTCTCTCTAATATATTGCTAACCTATCTTAAAGGGCTGAGTAGGAACTTCAGTACACCATCTTGCAGCATCCTTTACTACCAATACAATCTTGATCCATCTCTCAGCATCCATTACTACCAATATCATCTTGCTCCATCTCTCAGTATCATTTACTTCCAATAACATCTTGCTCCATCTCTCAGCATCCTTTACTATCAATTTCATCTTGCTCCATCTCGCAGCATCCTTTACTAGCAATAGCAGGTGCAGCACAATAACCTGGAGGTGTCTTCCTGTCTGTGAGGGTCTATGCTTTAAGGATTCATGCAATTTTCTTGCACACTAATCAAGTAGAACCATTATCCTTTATTCACGAAACAAGTCCTTGTCGAGTACTAAGAGGACTGGCTAATCTTCATAAAGGCATAGATGGCCCATTTGCACAGAATTCTCAAAGCCCATAATGTTGATTACCATGTGTGCAACGATGAAACACAGAGTCACCTCAACATAGAGAAGGATACCGTGGATCGCCCACACATGGAGCACCAAAACCAGCTGCTTAATTTGAAGGGGCCCCTAGGGGACCCTCGCATATGGAAACAAGGCACAATCACCACACACGAACTGATACGCCAGACACGAGGTTGTATTCCCAAAAGCTAGGGTTTATTGCAAAGCAAATAGCCTCAGTTGGCCAACTGGGTCTCACGCCCCGCGACGGGTGTCTCCAGACCCCGAGAGATGCAAGAGAGCGAGCATTGTACAACAGTTACATATATACAAAATGGGCATCTCACAATCAGTAATGACATATTCAATACCGACCATAATGTGTTTCCTTTGAATTGGGTTCGATGATTGACAATGGTGGCGAGTATGACACCTTCAGACATTCATTTTAGCAACAGTTTGCAATTTCATGAGCCTGCAAACAAAGTTCCTTGTTTAAGAGAACACATTGCTTCTGTTTTTGCAAGCAAGCTGCATGCAGGGGAGAGACACAGAGACACATTCCAGGCCTCGCTATCTCCTAGTTTCTATTTGTGTGCTAGGGGTCAACTCGCTCTCCAGGGCTCTACAGGGCTCAGAAAGGGGGGCCGCAAAGAAGAGCATAATTCAAGCCATTAATTGTTCGTTTCTACCGTTCCTACCGCATGAACGAGACTGGCTGGCACCTGTGTAATGATTAAATGTCTTGCTGCTTACTTCCAAGGACTTGTGAGGGAGGAGACCGGGCATTTCCGTCTGGGTCGCCCACGTTATGTTTCAACAAGTATCTCGCGGCCTTGCTCTATGCATGAACAATAAAATAATAGTCGAGCAGAATAAGCTTTCAGCAAAGCAGTTTGGACAGAAAAGCAAGAGACGAAAGTTAAAAACAAAATGGCGATTTCAATCACTTCAAAATGGCCGCACTTTAGTCAAGCACTTTAGTCAAGCTGATAGATGCGTTTTTCTAATATCGACACATGAGGCGGTTGGTCTTCGGCCAACAAAATACATTGCCTCCATCATTGAGGGGTACCTGCTTTTTCTAGACTGACAAACCCTCCTTTTGTCCGTATGCCAAACGCCTCATCCATACATTGCGTCCTCTTCTGACCAAGTATCTGATTCTGAATCTTGCATACTGCTAGTTTCCTCCTCATTATCATTGTCATCAATATTAATTGACATGAATTGTTTCACTGTCTTTATTTCATCATTTATTTAAGTATCTGATTTAGTGGTGCTCTTTTTGTTACTATCTGTATACACTCCTCACTTATTTCAGTACAAATTATAGGTAAGCAGTGTATACAACAAAAACATGTCATAAGTATTGCTATTACACATCAGAGCTCAAAACGTGCAACTTTCTTATAGCTTCGAAAATCGTAGGGGAGGAGTCGCTTACAAATACGCAACATGCTGATACCACAATTTTGCAAACTCCCCCACGATCAACCAATATTACATCAAGAGCCATCCTATTTTGGAGTGTCATCAATCTAATTCCTTTCTCCTCTAACGTCATATTGTATAATATATCCGTTGTTCCATTTATTGTTTTTTCTAATATTCTAGACAGTTGTTTTATATTATACAAGTTTATTGCTAGGCCCCAAAATGGTATGAATGATTTTGCTACGTCTTCCGCGATCAAACCTCCTACCTTATTTCGCCGTGGTCTTGACCTGGACAATTTGGCTATATCTGCTGTTCTTGAAAGGAATACCCCGGGAACAAAAGTCCCAGGTAACAGGTACCTCCCCAATTTCTAGGCAACCAAGGATATGCTTTTTCTCCACATATGAAATAAACAGGGTCACCTACATAAACTGGTTCTACCTCTCTATCAAGGAATGCTATAGTCATGCATCTAGTGAATGTCCCCACTGAATAGGAGCCTTTCTTTTCAGCAAAAGGGGACAGAGCGTGGACTGTAATTTACTGTATAGGAGGGGGGCACTGTATCTTTATTTCCTTCTGGGTTCATATGAAATGTGATTACAGATGATTTATAGGGCACAAATAATCTGTCTTGTGGCATCATAACCGGTGTGATCAGTCTTGCTTTGTGAAATATAGAACGACCTACAGGTTTCATAATTATCTCCCCGAATTCATTCATATTTGTTCTATCTAACTGACCAATTTCACTTTTGTTCCATTTCCCATAATATAATGCACTCAAGGACACGTAGCATGCAGAATTCAATGGCAGTGGCTGCACATACCAACCAATTCCCTTACCACCATGCTGTGGCAAGTGGGCACATACCCAACAATTATTTTTTCTTAATACTGAGTGAGTCATATTCATTATCAACAATAATGTGTTATTTCCATAACCTTCCCTGTGTCTTTCTTCCATTGGGGACAAAGTATAAGTAATTACATGGACCAGGCTTTCAGTGGTGGAGATGTTTCTAACAGGCAAGAGTACTTCCAAGGGGTGTATTTTTTCTAAGTACCATAATACCAGTACTGTAATTATTGGGGCTAATATACACATCACACACATGATTATTGTTAAGATCAGCATACAATTTTTTCGGCAATTTCTTTTTTGTACCCTTCCAGTCTCTATAGTTAACTCATTATCAGCAGTGGTGCAGGAGGAGGCAAAAGCTGGTCCCGGCATTTTCTCTCGCTGTCCTTCTTCTCCAACAATGTTCGTTGTGAATATCTCTTGTTCTTGCATTCGCTCGAATGTCAATAAGTTCGGGAATGTCAACAGTTAGCTCTGCAGTTCGCTCTGCCAGTTCTCTGCAGCCTGATTTGCTATACGTTCGGTAAGATTTCTGTCCATCTGCACATTGTTCAAAGAACTCCAGAGCAATTATCAATTGCCTTCGTACCATGTGAGTCCCTCTTGTCCGTGAGGGGGATCTCCACATGGATTTATTTAGCACCGGGGAGCCACGCTCTTGGGCTGTCCGATTTGCCCAACCCTCACGCCGCTCTCCCCTAGGCCTCTGGTTCCTACTTCATCCGTTATAGGAAACAGAGGCAACAAAAGATCGAAAAGAAATGAAGATTTGATCACTCCTTCTTCCGAGGCCGTAGATTATACCGCCTTGCTCCTGGTATCGTGTGATCAATGAATAGTGCAGACGCACTTCCAGACGCAGGCTTCGAGTCAGCATGCGGCGCAATGGCGGATGCTGGGCGTCAAAGTGGTACACGTTTTGTGTCAGCCAGCAATGATGCAGATTCTGCTGGACAACGTTGGGGCACTCTTTGCCCTTTCTCCTTTATAGCAATTTTTTCAGGCTTCGTTTCAGGCTCAGACAAATTTTGTGGCAAAGAACTGGCAACAATTTCTTTCGTCTCTGGGGCTGCTGTCTCTTTCTGGTCGTCTCAATCAGGCAGTTTTTCAAACGGCGATGGGACCTTTTTAGCATGCGTTGCATGTATCCACGCCTTTCTTCCGTCCATGCAGGTTGCAGTCTGGGTTGTCAAAAGTATCTGATAGGGTCTACGCCATCTGGGTGCAAGTGATGACTTCCTCTCGAAATTCTTCACTAGAACCCACTCTCCGGGTTCCAGTGAATGCCCCGGACCAGTGTACCTGACGGATAGAGCCTCCTGCTGATGAATCAAACGCAATTTCTGAATTAAAAGGTTACAGTAAATGCTGAGCACAGGATATTCTATCTCATTTAGCTGCCTTGGCTGTGGTGCACACCAAACATTCGCCGGCCTCCCCATCACTATCTCGTATGGGGAGTGCCCAGTTCTTAACTGCACAGATGTGCGCATGCACAGTAACGCTAGCGATAATGCGTCCACCCAGCTCAATTTGTTTCCTGCACAAATTTTACTTATTTTGGCCTTTAAAATGCCATTGTGACGTTCAATAAGACCAGCACTCATGGGGTGTCTAGAACAATGGAATCGCTTGTCAATCTGGAGACCTGCGTAAATCTGTATTATCACTGCGCCCACAAAATGAGGGCCATTATCTGACCATATGACACGGGCAGACCAAACCGCGAAAAATACTCCTTTAACATTACTTTTGCAGTGCTCATGGCGGTGCAGTCTTTTAATGGATATGCTTCCACCCACTTACTGAACGCACATATAACCACTAAAACATATTTCAAGTTTTGGCACCTCTCCATCTCTGTGAAATCAAAATGGATTACCTCAAATGGCATAGAGGGAGGGCCGAAACTGCCTGTTGGAGTCACCGTTCCCTTCCCCACATTGTGATGTAGGCATGTGATACAATTTTGGACCAGCCTCTTGGCATTCTTTTTTATGTGTGGGTTCTCCCATACAGTGGCTAGATGCTGGACTATCTTCTTAGCACAATGTGTGTAGGGCTGTGGGCCATCGTGACCATTGCAGTTACATAGGAGTTGGGCAGCATCCAGTTTTTACTTTTCTTGTCTACCCCATCTAGGTCTAATTCTGCAGAGCCCTCAGCCCACTCTTTTATCTCGTCAGCAGTGGCTTCTGCCTGCATCTCTTTGACAGTGGCAATTCCATTTTCTATCATGCAGGGCACTTCCTCAGACTGTACTGTCAAAATTTTGGTATTCAAATCAGTGGCAGTTTGCTTCGCAATTCTGTCTGCAAATGCGTTTCCCTCTCCCACTTTACATGTTACCTTTTTATGCACCTCGCATTTCACTATTGCTAGGCGCTTTGGACATGTAAGTGCTGAAAGTAATCGTACAATCACAGGGCCATGTTGAATTCTGGCTCCATGTGATGTCAAGAAAGCCCAGAGTCGGCCAAAGTTATGAACCACGCCAAAGGCGTATTGGCTGTCAGTATATATGTTTACACTCAGATTCTCAGAAATCTCACAGGCTCTCGTCAAAGCTATTATCTCCGCGGCTTGTGCAGAGTTGTAGGGGATTCTTTTGGTTTCCACAATTCTTCCTTTCGTTTCATCCTCAGTAACCATTAAGCAATCATGGGGAGGTGATTCATTTTCACCTAATTCTTCCGTGGGCAGTGGCATTAATTCTGCAGGATTCAAAGCGCTATACCTCATAATTTGGATGTGTGGTGCAAACAGGACAATTTCGTATCTAGTCAATCTAGCAGATGTGAGGTGTTGCGTCTGTGTTCTATTTAATAGAACGTCTATGGCATGTGGCACCATCAAAATTAAGGTGTGCCCCAGCACCATTCCTTCAGTTTGTTTCACCGATGCAGCAGCCACTGCAACAGCTCGCAAACAACGTGGTAGTGCGCGCGCTACAGGGTCCAGCGCGGAAGAAAAATAACCGCATGGCCTATTTCTTCCACTTTGTTCCTGTGTCAAAACAGCCAACGTGCAGCCCTCGCTCTCATGTACAAACAATCTGAAAAAATGTTCATAATTTCGTGTGCCCAAAACTGGAGCAGAACACAATGCAGTTTTGAGCAGATCAAATGCTTTCTGGCATTGTTCATTCCACTGCAAAGGCATCCCAGCATTCTTTTTTGTCAATGCCACCATTGGCTTCACAATCAATGCAAAATTCACAATCCACTGCCGGCAAAAAGAAGCCATGCCTATTATAGCTCTGACTCCTTTCTGTGTTTTTGGAATAGGCATACCAGAAATACTCTCTATTCTCTCTGGTGTCAGTCTTCTCCCCTCTCTCGAAAGCAGGTAGCCCAAATAAGCCACCTCCTTTCAACAATATTGGAATTTCTTTAAGCTCGCTTTATGGCCATGCGCTGCTAAATGTGACAATAGTAAAACAGTACCTTTTTTTACAAATCTCTTCTGTATCAGCAGCAAGCAATAGATTGTCTATATATTGCAACAATACACATCCAGTCTAGCATATCTAGTTGTTCTTTCAATGCCCTACTGTAAATACTCGGACTCGCTGTGTAGCCCTGTGGAATGCACGTGAATGTAAATAATTGTCCTCCTAATGTGAAGGCAAACAGATATCAATGTTCCTTGTGTACTGGAATACTGAAGAAGGCATTCTTCAAGTCTATAACACTAAAGTACTCTGCCGAGGCGGGAATCATTGTCAAAATCGTGGTGACGTCTGGGACCAATGGGAATTGAGGGTCAACCACTTTGTTTAATGCGTGCAGATCAATTATGAAACAATATGGTACTTAATTACCCCCTTTCTTATACACCGGGAGAATGGGGCTGTTACATATACTGCCAGTAATCTCTTCAATCACCCCTAGTTTTACCAGATCTGAAACAATACTCTTCAATCCTTTCTCTCCTTCTGCTGAAATTTTATACTGTGGAATACGCGGTAGCGTTACTCCTTCTTTTAAAACAATCTTTACTGGCTCTGTTTTCAAGCATCCCACATCATTGTCATTCATCGCCCATATGCAAGTTGGCACTTTACTCAATTCTCCTGGCAAAGGTTTGGACAAAAATTCAGATACTGGTACATTCTGTGGTGACATTGTCAAGAACACTCCATCAGGAATGCAATGGATAACTGCACTCAGCTTTTTCAATAAATTTAAACCTAAAAGATTTTCCCACAATTTTCTGTTAAGGGAAATGGACAATATTCAGTGACCTAATGTCACTGCTCCTGGTTGAGATATGTATTGATCACTGGGGTCCCTGCGAACCTACTGAAATATTTCTTTGCCCTGACAGTGGTATCTCCGGAACCAAGTGATGGTCTATCGAGCACTTTTGCGCTCCTGTATCTACGAGAAAGCTATGCTCTCTATTCCCGACTGTCATTTCTACGTAGGGTCCTTTTTGATTAACGGGAATAGGCACTGGTTCCGACCCCTGTCCTGGGCTGTCCTATTGAGGGAACACATCATCCGATGTGTAATCACTACTATAATACGTATTCGGTTGTGTATCAAAAATGTTTCCGCCCCTCCCTCTATTTCCATTTTGCGTGTTCTGTTGGCTCTGGTTTTGGCTAAAAGCATTCTGATTTTGAGCTTGGTTCTGATTCTGGGTAACATTTCCTTGATTATTTTGGTGCTGCTGCATATTGTTTCTATTCTGCCCATTTGTTCCTGGGTGCCCCCTATGCTGTCTTCTCTGTCCATACCCATTTCTATTTTGTAAATGTGGACATTGCGCTCGCCAGTGGCCTTCCTCTCTGCAGTACGCACACTGATTTAGTCCCAAGGGCCCCCCATGCATGTTCGAATTACTTCTGCCTTGCACATTTCCTCTCCCTCTATTGTGTCCTGTCACTTGCTGAAGTAGCACCCTTGTTTTCAAATTCGCCTTATGCTTTACCTCTTTCTCTTTCTCTGTATTCACTCTGTTCTCATAATATTGGGCCATATGCAATACTTCGCTCAACGTTTTTGCTTGCCATGCACCTTCTGATGTCATTATTAAATTTTGGATTGGAGGTATTAACCCTCTCACATACTTATCAACAAATAGCCTTTTACCTGCTTCTGTGCTTACATCCTGTCCACTAAAATCTGTGAATACTTCCTCAAATCTATTAAAATAATCTGTGGATAACTCATCCTTGCCCTGAACACATGCAGTTAATTTGTCCCACACAATTCTTTTTTCTGGAACTATTTACTTCAATTTTTGTATTATGCGTGCTGGTAACGCCGCCATATTTGCTGATGGTTTTCCGCCCGCTTCTCTATTCTTATCCTCTGCTACTAGCTCCGCCCAAGTGGCGCCATAGGCCACATCATCATCCACTTTTCTTATCTGCTTCCATATATCTGCTGGCACAACTACTGGAAATATTAAATCTATATCATTCATAGTGAACATGGACGATTTCAAATAGGACTCTATTTCCTTATAGAATCCCACCGGATTCTCCTTATGTCGGGCACCGTCTGTTTTATATTATTCACTTCCTGTCTGGAGAAGGGGGCGTGCACATATTGTGCTGTATAATGTCCTTCCGTTACCCGCGCTGGTTGCCCATTGGCGGCGGGAATCTCTACCTTAGGCACAAAAGTAGGTGGGACTTCACTCATAGGAAATACCGCACTCACTTTTCCTCCCCTTCTCTCATATGCAATATTATTTCCAAATCAAGTGATAAGGCTGTCTCTCCTGTTCCACGTTCTAATGCTCTCTTGTATACCGCCATCAATTCGGGGGGGCTAGCTTTCTTGTAATCTATATCTTTGTCTACCAAATATTCAACCATTTTCTGCAGAGCTTTTCTTTTCATTGGCAAGGGGTATTCATCAAATATATCATGTATTTCCATTGTGGGAATAGTAGGATCTGTAATCCATATTAACGCCCCTCGTATACATACTTTTGATTTCTCACTCGCCAGTCTTGACGACGGAAGAAATCGACGCTGCACATATGGTATCGCCACCTCCCCCCTGTCTCTCCCTATATCCTTTTTCCTACACCCTGGTATGGCAAACATTTCAGCATATGCATCATCAAGTTCATTCTTAAATTCAAAAAGCCTGTCTACATGTTCCTTTATTTCTTCATCTCTGTCTCTACATCGTGCCAACGCATTCAAATCCAACAACTGCTGTGGCGGTACCCTCCCAATCAACTGCTTCCATTTCCCCTTTAAATATTCCCCCAAGCATTCCAACACTACCTGTCTTTCATTGCTCCTCCTGAAATCATACAACGAAGCCAGCGTCGATGTTTCATCATTCCCGTCTATAAACATCTCGGCCTGTTCTTGCAGCTCCCGTTTTCTCTCCTTGCTAATCGCGCTACGGGTCAGTGAGTTCAAGTTCAAGTATAGGAGGTGCGGATGGGACAGCGGGAACAGGAAGTAACTGCTGCAGCGCTGGCTGGCTAATGGGAGGCGCTAGTTGTATGATTTGTGGCTGTGCTGGGATCTGAACGATAGGGAGGGGCTTTGCAACTGAAGGGGGCTGAGCAATAGACACTGTTTCGGTCTTCTTAATCCCTCTGATTGGGCGTTCTCGTCTTGTTTCAGTTCTTATTTTGCTTATCATCTCATCTGATGAATGCAGCTCTTGTTGTGGATATATCTTGTCTATACTCAACTGATCACGTCTGTTTGATTTTCTCAAACTATCATCCCACTCCTCCTCCTCTTTCACTCTTTCTGCTTTCGACTTATGTCTGCGCGCGCTCTTCTCTCTGCTTTTCCAATGAAGCATAGCTTCCTTCTTCCAGTCTCTAAGGATATCAAATGCCGCCGGGCGTGTTTTCTTTTTCAATAACACCTTCTCCAAATAATCTATTCTCAATATCTCAAAACCCCCGTGATTCGGCCATTGTAAATCTTCCTCTTTTCTGGTTTGCCTATGCCAAATCTCACAAAACATTATCGCCCCTACACCATACTTCACATACATCTCATACGCCAGCGAACCCACTGGTGGCGCGACCTGGCCAGTTTCCAAAGATTGTCTACCGCAGTGGAAAAATCCTGCTAAGGTGGACAATACCTCAGGCACGTTTTAACCTTACCCTCGGCTAATCAACCTTACACTGGGCGTTTGATTTTGCAAAATCAACTCTCAACCAATATCAGGGTTACTTCGAATCGGGGCACGACTCACCTGATCAATCTAGTCGTCTTTCAAGACGCAATTCATCCGTATACTGACGCAACCAATAATCGTCGTGTCTGCGTATCTTGGCTCACTCTGCCTCGTTTTGGGACCCTCGCCTCCTTATTCTCTGGCCGGGCACGTCGATCAGTGATCAGTTTTGTACAGATCTGCAAAGGAGTCTCTCATCACTTTCACAGGGGCGCCCCGAACACCTCTTGATCCCAGCTCGATCGTCCCGTCCTCTTTGTTCTCTCCGCCTTCCTTATTTTACAACGTACACAATGGAACAAGTGGCGGAGGGTCCCTATTCCGGTGCCATGTTGAAGGGGCCCCTAGGGGACCCTCAGGTATGGAAACAAGGCACAATCACCACACATGAACTGATGCGCCAGACACAAGGTTGTATTCCCAAAAGCTAGGGTTTATTGCAAAGCAAATAGTCTCAGTTGGCCAACTGGGTCTCACGCCCCGCGATGTGTGTCTCCAGACCCCAAGGGACGCAAGAGAGCGAGCATTGTACAACAGTTACATATATACAAAATGGGCATCTCACAATCAGTAATGACACATTCAATACCGCCATAATGTGTTTCCTTTGAATTGGGTTCGATGATTGACAATGGTGACGAGTATGACAGCTTCAGACATTCATTTTAGCAACAGTTTGCAATTTCATGAGCCTGCAGACAAAGTTCTTTGTTTAAGAGAACACATTGCTTCTGTTTTTGCAAGCAAGCTGCATGCAGGGGAGAGACACAGAAGCACATTCCAGGCCTCGTTATCTCCTAGTTTCTATTTGTGTGCTAAGGGTCAACTCGCTCTCCAGGGCTCTGCAGGGCTCAGAAAGGGGGGCCGCAAAGAAGAGCATAATTCAAGCTATTAATTGTTCGGTTCTACCGTTCCTACCGCATGAGCGAGACTGGCTGGCACCTGTGTAATGATTAAATGTCTTGCTGCTTACTTCCAAGGACTTGTGAGGGAGGAGACCGGCATTTCTGTCTGGGGCGCCTGCGTTACATTTCAACAAGTATCTCGCGGCCTTGTTCTATGCATGAACAATAAAATAATAGTCGAGCAGAATAAGCTTTCAGCAAAGCAGTTTTGACAGAAAAGCAAGAAGCGAAAGTTAAAAACAAAATGGCGATTTCAATCACTTCAAAATGGCCACACTTTAGTCAAGTACTTTAGTCAAGCTGATAGATGCGTTTTTCTAATATCGACACGAGGCGGTTGGTCTTCGTCCAACAAAATACAATGCTTCCATCATTGGGGGGTACCTGCTTTTTCTAGACTGACAAATTGGGTTGGTGACAGATGCCGCTCATAGGCCCCGTAAACTCAACACTACAGCCATTCAGCTGGCTGGACTCAGTACATCCTTACCACAAAGGTAAGGGAAGTCTAACTTGGCTGTGATGTCTTTACATGACCTTGCCTTCATTCTGCAAGGTTGATTCAGTCCCTAAATAGTGTTCTGTCTCCTTTTACATACTGAGTCGTCCTCCTGCACCTTGGAATTGCATTAGCACTTGCACTGAATATTTTTTCTCCATAGCTAAATGAGGCTTCCGAAGATGACACAGCCTATTCCCCCTCTCCAACTCTTTCCCCTCATTGATCCCTCCACTTGTAAAACCATTTATTGTTTTTCAAAACCTTCTAATTAAACAAATGCATTTCAGTCTAACGTTCCCATGAATGTTCAGCATGAACCGCACCTACATGTAATCCCATAATAGCAAGGACAGCAATGCCAACTAACCAACCATCCCTCTTCATACACCTCTCAAATTCTAACCAAACACAACCACAAACCTAAAACGCAGCAATCCGCACAAACTTCACAACACTGCAACAACAAAACAAACCACATATAGACGTGCACAACAGCACACGACGACTACCGACCGTAAAACACCCCAAGCCCAGCCAACGGACCCACCGGGCTGAGGCTGCCAACAGCACATCACTGCTCTCTTGCACTTTTCCAGTTTATTCCCACTAATCCATCCCCGCTCCTCCCCTTTTTCAGAGCCGCCAGAGGACCACTCCGGTGGTGATAGTGCGCGGTACAAATATCCTTTAACATTAACATTAACATTGTTGAATGTTTCTCCTTTCTGTGTGTCTAAGAGTTTGAATGCTGCTCATTGGACAGTATTTATTTGTAGAGCACATTCTCCAGGGTTTGGCAAATTCCCTTAGTCAGCGTGCATTGTGGGATGGTTTCCCAGTCTTTCATTATTTTTCTCGGTCTTACATTTAGGGGAAAGTAGAATGTCCAGGTTTCAAATTCCATTCTTGCTCAATGTGTACTTTCTGTCGATTTCTTAATGTTTGAATGCTTCTTTTGTTGCAGTGGATTTCCAAGGGCGTGTTTGCCCTATTGGTGAATTAATGCTGTAAGGTGATGTCCAAGTAGTTAGATATTTGTCTTGCTCAGTGTATACTCCGGGGTCCCTTTCACAGGTCTGAATGTTTCTCATGGACAAGTATTTGTTGGCGATTTTCAAGCGTGCCATGGATTGTCATGGTCTGTGGCCACTTTCCAGAATTTGAATGTTTATCATGAGCTTTCTATATGTAAGTAATTTCCCAGGATGGGACTGATTTTATTGGCCTAGGTATAGGTTGGAATGTTCCTTTGTATTGGGTGGTGATTATACAGGGTCTGCCTGCTATTCTTTGTCATTGTATACTTTTTAGTGTTTTCCCAGGGTTGGAATGTTCCTTTGTATTGGGTGGTGATTATAAAGGGTCTGCCTGCTATTCTTTGTCATTGTATACTTTTTAGTGTTTTCCCAGGGTTGGAATGTTCCTTTGTATTGGGTGGTGATTATACAGGGTCTGCCTGCTATTCTTTGCCATTGTATACTTTTTAGTGTTTTCCCAGGGGCTGAATGTTCCTCTGTATTGGGTGGTGATTCTCCAGTGTCTGCCTGCTATTCTAGGTCATTGCATACTTTGGAGTGCTTTCCCAGGGTTTGAACGTTCCTTTGTATTTGATGGTGATTGTCTAGCATTTGCCTGATATCCTTGGTCAGTGTATACTTTTGAGTGTTTTCCCAGGGTTGGAATGTTCATTTGTATTCGGTGGTAAATGTCCAAGATCTGGCTGATAATCTTGGTCAGTGTACATGTTGGAGTGCTTTCTCCGGGTTGGAATGCTCCTTTGTATTGGGTGTTGATTGTCCATGGTCTGTCTGATATTCTTGGTCATTGTATACTTTGGAGTGCTTTCCCAGGGTTTGAACGTTCCTTTGTATTTGATGGTGATTGTCTAGCATTTGCCTGATATCCTTGGTCAGTGTATACTTTTGAGTGTTTTCCCAAGGTTGGAAGGTTTCTTTGTATTGGGTGGTTATTATCCAGGATCTGCCTGATATTCTTGGTCAGTGTACACTTTGCAGTGCTTGCTCTGGGTTGGAATGTTCCTTTGTATTGGGTGGTTATTGTCCATGGTCTGTCTGATATTCCTGTTCATTGTACACTTTAGAGTGTTTTCCCAGGGGGTTGAATGTTCCTTTGTATTTGGTGGTGATTGTCCATGATCTGCTTGATATTCTAGGTCATTGTATACTTTGGAATGTTTGCCCAGGGTTGTAATGTTCCTTTGTATTGGGCGGTGATTGTCCGTGGTCTCCCTGTTATTTTTGGTCATTGGATACTTCAGAGTGTTTTCCCAGGTTTGGAATGTTCCTTTGTATTCGGTGGTGATTGTGCAGGGTCTGCCTGATATTCTTGGTCAGTGGATACTTGACTTTGGAGTGTATTCCCAGGGTTTGAATGTTCCTTTGTATTGGGTGGTGATTGTCCATGGTCTGCCTGCTATCCTTGGTCATTGGATACTTTGGAGGGTTTTCCCAGAGTTGGAATGTTCCTTTGTATTGGGCGGTGATTATCCATGGTCTGCCTGATATTCTAAGTCATTGTATACTTTGGAGAGTTTTCCCAGGGTTGGAATGTTCCTTTGTATTTGGTGGTGATTGTCCAGGGTCTGCTTGATATTATTGGTCAGTGTATACTTTGGAGTGTTTTCTCTGGCTTGGAAATGCTCCTTTGTATTAGGGTGGCGATTGCCCATGGTCTGCCTGATATTCTTTGTCAGTGGATACTTTTGGAGTGTTTTCCTACTGCTACTTTCAGTCTGTGTATCTTTGAGAGGATTACTAAAGATCTGAATGTTCCTCCCGATTTTTCTATCTTTTGGGTTGATTTCAGACAGTAAGCATGTGTCTCTAGAACTATGCATATTTAAAAGGTAATTTCACCAGGCTCACAGGAGTGCTTGATTTATATATCTTGGGATGTGTATTATCAGGGTCTGATCACATTTTGGCCTGCATAGGTTTTGGGGTGCTTTTCTTTGTTGTTGAATACTTATTTTGGGTTGTGTACCTTTTTTCAATGACATCTCCATCAGAATATTTTTTTGTTTGTGTACATTTTAAGGGAATTTCCCTTTGTTTGAAGACCTCATTATATTTTCAGGTGATTTCCCAGGGTTTGAATGGTTTTCTTGGCCTATGTCTAATTTGTGTTTTATTTCCAGGGGTTGAATGCTGTTCTTCCTCTGTGTATCTTGCAGGGGAATTTCCGGATGATGGATTTTTTCTTTTCTTTTTACACTTTTTTGTACCATGTTTTCAGAGTAATCACATGCCCTTTACTTCCCAAAGTTTGAATGTCTCTTTTGCTCTCTGTATACTTTGGGGTGATTAACAGGAGCTGACTACTTCACGTGTACTACTGTATTTATATTTAGGGGGTGATTTCCCCAGGGGAGGGATGTTATTCTTGGCTTATGTATGTCTTGTGGTGAGTCCCTTTGTGCCTATTGGTTTGCTCTATGTTCTAACTCTTTCTCTACCTTTGTTTGGTACTAGGTTGGCTCCACGACCTGACCGGGAACTACTACTCTTCCTTCGGCACAGCTGGTGGATTTCTTCTTGCCGGCGGCCTCGTTCTGATGACTTTACCCAACTTCTTCTCGTGTTTTAGAAAAGCTCCCATCAACCAGTTAGAAGCCTCAATTGGGATGCAAACAGACAGTGAAAGTGAAGAAACAATCAACGTGGCGATGTGTGTGCAACTTATTCAGCAAGAAGAACACATAGAAGATTCAGTAACAACTGGTAAATGCAGTAACAGCTGATGATGTCTAGAATGGCCATTAGGTTCCCATCTTGGAGTGCGAGATTGAATAGGACCTCCACACAATATAAGGGATTTTCCTGCCTGCTGTGGTACAAACCCTACCGACAGCAGGTACTTACAACCATGTGTACACTCAAGTAATGCTTGTTCTTCTAGGCCTTTCATCACTAATCGAATCTTATAGGCCTACTCCAGCCTTGTACACCATGAGCCTTGGCAGTAAATAACAGCTCCCAATGGGTCGCAACTTGCATGCAAAGGAGGTGACTGACAGAAGCTTTTCAACGGTTATTAGCCTGTGCACCAGAGAATAAATCAGATTATTTGTTTACCTATATTTTCTGCATAACTGTTTTGCTTTTCAAAGAGTGCACAGACATGTCTTATTTTTCTCACTAATACACTGTATGAAAAACCTTGAACGCAGGGAGGCAATGAGTCACACATACACACGCTCAGCTAATTGTTAAACCAGCTCTTATACTGCCCTTTATTCATAAAAAGCATACATAATGAATAAATGCAACAAAAATCATGAGTGAATAAATGAATCAAAGAAGTCTAAAGAAAATACATCACCATTGGCACAGCTTTAAGGAATGCCCTCATCTCGCCAGAATCCGCTAAAAAGCGCAGAAACAGCTAGGCAGAGAGAATCGGAAGCCAACAGGCCTGGAGCAAGGCACCCCCCTTCCAAGGTGAAGCTTTCTGTTGGACTGCTCCAGTGCCCCGTATTTTAAGCCCTCCTCAAATGCGGGGTGTCACCTTCTAGAATCTTCTGGCCTGATTCTCTGATCATTAGCAGCTTGTGTGCGCCCCCTGCTGGAGTGACCCACGGTAACCTCAAGGAGCAGGACTCTTTCTCAAGAAAGCAGCAAAAACATCTCTCTAACTAAAAAAAAAAAATAGTCCATAGGCGCCCCTCTGTGAGAACGAACACGGCCCATTGACCTGTTCATGGGAAGGTACCCACACGAGAGTCCGCAGCCACACTTAAGCTCACTGTACCTTTCACAGAAGGAAAATAGCCATTTGCATATCAGTCTTTGTCCCGCCCACATGGGCAGTGCAGCATCGAAATGCTAAGGCAATTGTCTTCTGAACAAGAGTACCAACAGCAACCCCATAAACGTGTTTCAGCCTTGTTGGGTCTCATCAGTGAGGTGGAGCTGTGTCTCTCTGAGCACAGTGAGTAAGGGACTACGTCTGGATGACCCTAGGAAACTTAGGGTGACTAACTCTAAGTCCTTTGAACAATCAAAAAATAGTCCATGGGTGCCCCTCTGCGAGAACGATCATGGCCCATTGACCTGTTCTTTGGGAAGGTACCCACTCGAGAGTCTGCAGCCACACTTTAGCTCATTTTGCCTTTCACAGATGGGAAATACCCATTTGCATATCAGTCTGTGTCCCGCCCACATACATGGGCAGTCCAGCACCAAAATGCTATGGAAATTCTCTTCTGAACAAGAGTATAAACAGCAACCCCATACACGTGTTTCAGCCTTGTTGGGCCTCATCAGTGAGGTGGAGCTGTGCCTCTCTGAGCACAGTGAGCAAGGGGTCCACGTCTGGATGACCCTAGTATACTTAGGGTGACTAAACCTAAGTCCCTTAACCAATCAAAAAATGGTCCATAGGCACCCCTCTGCGTGAACAAACACGGCCCATTGATCTGTTCTATGGGAAGGTACCCACTCGAGAGTCTGCAGCCACACTTTAGCTCACTGTACCTTACACAGAAGGGAATAGCCATTTGCATATCAGTCTTTGTCCTGCCCACATGGGCAGCCCAGCAACGAAATGCTACGGCAATTCCCTTCTGAACAAGAGTACCAACAGCAACCCCATATGATATTATATGATATGATAGGTTATTTATAACGTGCTTAATACCCACAGGTGTCTAAGCGCGGAGCCGGGGATCAAACCTGTGTTGCTCTGTGTCATCTTGCTTCCAAGGCAAGCACATTGCCCCTGAGCTATCCTCCCATACACGTGTTTCAGCCTTGTTGGGCCTCATCAGTGAGGTGGAGCTGTGCCTCTCTGAGCACAGTGAGCAGGGGGTCCACATCTGGTTGACCTAGGAAACTTAGGGTGACTAAACCTAAGTCCCTTAAACAATCAAAAAATAGTCCATAGGCGCCCCTCTGCGAGAACAAACACGGCCCATTGACCTGTTCTTTGGGAAGGTACCCACGCGAGAGTCCGCAGCGACACTTTAATTCACTGTACCTTTCACAGATGGGAAATATTCATTTGCATATCAGTCTTTGTCCAACCCACTTGGACAGTACAGCACCGAAATGCTATGGCAATTCCCTTCTGAACAATAGTACCAACAGCAACCCCATACACGTGTTTCATCCTTGTTGGGCTTCATCAGTGAGGTAGGGCTGTGCCTCTCTTAGCACAGTGAGCAGGGGGTCCACATCTGGTTGACCTAGGAAACTTAGGGTGACTAAACCTAAGTCCCTAAAGCAATCAAAAACTGGTCCATAGGCGCCCTCTGCGAGAACGAACACAGCCCATTGACCTGTTCTTTGGGAAGGTACTCACTCGAGAGTCTGCAGCCACACTTAATGCTGGAGGTGAATCCACAACTTTACTTCCAAAAATCGGTGTTGCAGCGTTATATTCCAGCTCATGGTAAATCAGCCAATAAACAGTCACTCTCCTTGCATAGCAAATCGACCAACCGGCTCGAATCACAACTCGCCCGCAAAGAGGGGACACGCAAACAATCCTTCTCTTGTCATGCACTCACACTTTGGAACTCGATCCTGTTATCTGGCCGGAATTTCCCAACAATTCTCCAATTTTGGAACTCTCTCAACACATTGGTTTTTCAACACCTGACCAAAGACTCATTCCGATTGATGTACAGACCAACGCACAGACCGTAACTCACAGCACTGTGATCCTGTTAAAAGATGCCAGCCCATACGCTGGTTGCACACACTGTACCGCTCTCTGCTGTTCCCCTCAAACTAGGCCCATGTTTAAACAAAGAAATAAAAATAAATAAAATAAAAGACCCATGGAGTCCTATGGATGCCAAAAAAGATGAGTTACACCACTATACCACCTCTCATAGTTTCATGGCAAGCTCAGGAGAATCAGTGGCGCTAATGATAAATAGGTTGGCCGCCCATTTAATGCGCAACTCGTAATGAGGCCCTTTGCTTTTTACTTTTTTAGCAATGGACAGCCCCGCCCTTCTTGCTCCTCCTTCTTTGTCGTTCTGTCAGCCTGCCCTGCCCCTCACACCCTTTTTGTGACTCCCGAAATGTTGTAAGAGAAGATGTGTAATTTTGAACCAGGACACCAATCACTGCTTCCATATAGCAGCACAACTGTGTGATAATTCCAGTCCTCCTACTTGAAGGCACTCTTAAACAGAGCACTGTTTTTAATCTCAACTATTGGTATACAACGAGTGCGTAGAGGGGACGAGTGTGTAGAGGGGACGAGTGCGTAGAGGGGACGAGTGCATCGAGGGGACGAATGCGTCGAGGGGACGAGTGCGTCGAGGGGACGAGTGCGTAGAGGGGACGAGTGCACTGAAGGGACGAATGTGTAGAGGGGACGAGTGCGTAGACGAGATGAGTGCGTAGACGGGATGAGTGTGTAGAGGGGATGAGTGCATAGAGGTGATGAATGTGTAGAGGCGATGAATTTGTAGAGGGAATGAGCGTATAGAGGCGATGAATGTGTAGAGGTGATGAATGTGTAGAGGGGATGAGTGTGTAGAAGAGAGGAGTGTGTAGAGGAATGAGTGTGTAGAGAGGATGAGTGTGTAGCGGGGATGAGTGTGTAGAGGGGATGAGTGTGTAGAGGGGATGAATGTGGAGAAGGGATGAGTGTGTAGAAGGGATGAGTGTGTAGAGGGGATGAGTGTGTAGAGGGGATGAATGTGGAGAAGGGATGAGTGTGTAGAGGGATGAGTGTGTAGAGGGGATGAGTGCATAGAGGGGATGAGTGCATAGAGGGGATGAGTGCATAGAGGGGATGTGTGTCCAGAGGGGATGAGTGCGTATATGGGGAATGAGTATATACGACGGATGAGTGTATATGGCGGATGAGTATATATGGCGGATGACTGGATAGAGCGGATGAGTGGATAGAGTGGATGAGTGGATAGAGTGGGTGAGTGGATAGAGCAGATGAGTGGATAGAACAGATGAATGTATAGACCTGATAAGCGGATAGAGCGGATGAGCTAATTGAGTGAATAGAGCGGATGGGTAGATAAGTGTACAGTGAGAATGAATGTACAGAATGGATGAAGGCATAGAACAGATGAGTGTAGAGATGAATACATGGAACAGGATACTTCTGTTGAATGTGTGTAAAGCACAAGTCCTTAAAGCGGATGAGTGCGGGGAGCAAATGAGTGCGTAGAGGGATGAATATGTAGAGGGGTCGAGTACATAGAGGGGATGAGTACGTAGAGGGGAATTTAGAAGTGTGCCCAATAACCTCTCTATGAATTAAGAAGTATGCCCAATAGCCTCGCTGTGAAAAGTTGAACCTAGAAGTGTAGCCAATAGCCTCTCTTAGAATTTTAGAACTGTGCCCAACTACCTCTCTTTGAATGTTGAACTTAGAAGTATGCCCAATAGCCTCGCTGTGAGAAGTTGAACCTAGAAGTGTAGCCAATAGCCTCTCTTAGAATTTTAGAACTGTGCCCAACTACCTCTCTTTGAATGTTGAACTTAGAAGTGTGCCCAATAGCCTCCCAGTGAATTCAGAAATTTACTTAATAGCTTCTATGTGGAAGCGGAACTTGGAAGTGCGCCCAATAGCCTCCTGTGATTCTAGAAGTGTGCATTTAGAAGCTGAACTTAGAAGTGTACCAATAGCCCCGCTGTGATTCTGGAAGTGTGCCCAACGGCTGCTCTGCGAATTTAGCAGTGTGCCCAATAGCCTCTCTGTGAATTAAGAAGTATGCCCAATAGCCTCTCTGTGGAAAGTTAAATATAGAAGTGTACCCAATAGCCTATCTGTGAATTTTTAGAAGCGTGCCCAATAGCCTCTCTGTGAATTTAGAAGTGTCTGAAAGGGCATGTAACCCATCATATCTCACCAACATGCTTACTCTCTCCTTACATCACCACTCAACTAGAACACAGAGATACTATGACACCAGCCGGTATAACTGTTCTCATATCAACATTCGCTGCTCACTCCACATCATTCTAAGTAATCACTGCTGGTTATACACCCCCTCCCCCTGCCCCAGCCAGGCGTTCTCCTCAGGCCTAACGCAGCCACATCCGATCTGGATAAATCCCGCCAGAACGAACACATACTCCTGACCTCAACCATCACACCTACCGCTAGAAAGCAGCTATCACACAGATAACGCACGAGCTGTACACATACCCGGTGCTCACACGCACCTTTTGACTCTCTCTACTCTCTCTACTGATGTGAACTTCGGTTCCCAAGGGCGTTCAACCTACCAGCGCCTTCAGACCATACCAATGGTATATAAGGCGCTATATAAATGCAAAATAACAATAACAATACTGAATGTGCAACGCTAAGAAGTCTAAACTCTGAACAGTCTGCAAGGTTGCTGCCGTGCATATCATGAAGCTTAACAAAATACTGAATAAATTATTCCTAAACAGCGCCCCTCACTATTCATGCTAAGCCCCTTTCACGATGCTTTAGCTGACCACGGCCACTTTTTTTTCAAGCCTCTTAAATCACAGAGTAGAGTCACTTGCTGATATGTGTAAACTGCACAGAGGGGGACCCCCAGTGTGTGCACTTATGTGACTTTTGGTCTCTTCTCTGCAATGCTTGTCATTGCACTAAATCGTGGATTCTAAATCACTTTGGGCCAGCACCAGTGCCAAATACATGACGAGATATACAAACCAATCCCAGGAATGGGAGAACCTCACAAAGACATTTTAAAAACATTATTTTTAATCTCATGCATTTTAAAAGAAATTGTGCCGGTTTCATGAATTTGGCGCATTACATGCCATTGGGTGGCATTACTGGGGCACTTGAGAGAAACATCCCAGTTCCTAATAAAGATGGTTTTTCAGATCCTATTCTGGTGACAGGATCTGAGAAGCCAAGTTAACGTTGTCTTTTTACCCAACTCCCAAAGGCAGAGTGACTGAACAGTCAGGCTTAGACTCAGGAGGAGGTAGTCTTTGTGTAAAGTACTGTTAACAAGTACAAAGTATGTACAACACTATACTATTGATTAAACACAAGAAAGCATAACGTACAATGTACTACTAGATAACTAAAATCACTATAAAACATCTGTATAAGCAGTTTGGTAACACTACAATGGGTTACATAACACATTACTATACACACAGAGATAGGTATGTACAGTATAAGATACCTACTGGGACGAGAAAAGTTTAGAAGTACATTCACAAGCCTTAGAATGGTTAGTATAATAGTCTAACTGCTACCCTTTCAAGAGTTCCACCATCTATTACAGACATGTGACCTTATCAAGCAATGTTTTGAAGACATTCCCTGTATAATGTTCCCAGTTAGTGTTCCAGATATTGAGAATACTGGTTACTAATCCCTAGACCCTAGGTGAAAATAGTGAGAACTCCTGATCAATGTTCCCTCCAATTGTTTTTCTTCAAGTGCAGAAATGGCTTGCTTTCATGTGCCTATTATTTTGAATGTGTGCAACTGACTAACAAGGTAAGGCACTTTGAGAACATTCGTAGTTAGTGGGCTATCATTGTGGAAGAGACTTGCCCATCCCCAAACAATAGAGTTGTTTACAAATCAGAATAAAGAGGGGCATCTTACATCACTTTTTACAAACATATTGCCTAAAATCAAATGTTTTTAGGCGGTTATGTATCAAAAGAAAGCATTGTATGCTTAGTATAAAGATTGGGTTTAGTTGTGGTTATTAATTTGTTGAGTGGCAAGCACTAAGATGAAATTCAAAACAGGTTTGTCCTTTTTTCTTTGTAATGAAATGATTGTTATGTGATTTTGTTTGTAAATAGCATAACTGATATTTCTTTATTTATGATGGAGATGTATAATTGAGGGCAGGAAACTATTATTTTTCTTCCCCTTTGTTTTTTATTCTTTTATACTATGTAACAAGATAGAATATGTAATAATGGTGTAAAGTTTTTTTCAAACTAAATTGCACATTTTTTAATAAAAAAAGACAGGTTTTATGCCACTACACAAAAAAGGTTAATGTGTGTTACAAAGAACGCATATCGTTTGCCATAAGTCATGTGGATGGCAATACATTCAGACATGATAGATTATTTGCAAGACAGAATAAGGGCAACCAAAAGGATTTTGACAGACAACATGCCACCAGAAGTTAATATAGCACTGGAATGAAGTAATTCAGGAGCCAAGAGAGCACGCCTCATAAAATATGTGTCGATTAAATAATTGTTACACCATGCAGTGTGAACATACAAACTCATGCACCACTGTTTACCATTGATATGAAGTTACATTGAGAACAGAGCTATTTGAGTACCCAGGAGTGAGACATGGATACAGAGAACTCATGATTGTGATTACCTACTTGTATTAAAAATAACAAAGGGGTTGGAAAATGCATTACTGTCCCTACTGTAGGAGTTATTTCCCTACCTTAAACAACACTAAGGAGCTGTCCTGTGTCAACATGTTCAAAGCAAAATGTCCTGTGTCCAAAATCCTATCCTAGCACTCACATTCTAAAAGTTAACTCTTAAGGTGCTAAGGGTAATGTATTTGCCCTTATAAGTGCACAAATGTTCAAGTTCAAAAGAAAGGCCTGAATTCCAACGCAAAGGTTCTCATTGAATAGTGTTCACAGTTCCAGGGAATAGCTCCCTTGCCCAGGTTTCTCTTCACCAATACAACAGATCAACAAGACAATCTAAGTTCTTTATACCCCAAGAAGGTAACTCCCTCTTCTTGGCGTTGCACTCCACTCCTATGGAAATGTCTCCCTTTACAAGGTCTGTTCAAACAATTCAAAATCCTAAGGGCATGAGTCTTCCTTGGGATTCGTTGTTCAACAAAGCAACATGTATTCAGGTCCCAGCCTCACAGGACACCTGGTATACTCCCCTGCCAGGTTCTTCTCTACATTGAATGCAATTTGACTCACAAGGTTGTCTTTCTCTGGTGTACTTTCTTGCCAGGCCTTTCTCATGTTGTTCATATGACACACTTTCAAACTTTACTTTGTCTGGAATACTCTCCTGCCAGAACGTTCTCATTCAGTTCACTTTATAAACTTGAAAACGTGACTTCTGTTATTATTCCTTTTTACATATCGGGTTTCAAATCCCTTTTCATTCACTTCACTAGCTCTTATCTGTCTTTGAAGGCATTGCCAAAGTGCCCCAGTGGCCCAGCTTCCCTTCTACAGACACACTGCCTCTTTGTGGCACTCTCCAGTCCTATTGCAGTTAATGTGAAGCAACGCTCCAGCGTCCCGTCTCTGCTTCACAGGCTCTCTGGTTTTGAACTGCAGCTTCCACTTCCTTCACGGCTCCCACTCTACTGCTGAGCCCTTCTCTGTGTTGGGCGGCAGAGGTGCTGCTTATCGGTTCCTGGGGTCTCAGGAAGACTTCCCTTCTCTTCCTGCTACGGTGCCGGTAAAAGAAAACCCACTCCATCAGTACTTCTCCTTCTGCCATTTCCCCGAGCCCCCAGGCTCCATGGTCTTCTTTGCGGCTTGACAGTCCCTCGGTCAGCACCGAGAGGATGAAGCTTCTCCAGACAGTGTCTCCCTCCTACATACTGGTCAGGGTTTTTAAATGTCCCAGGACCTATTATATGCTCGCAACTACTAGAGTGCGTCCTGTGCTTCTCGGCTTCACCAATCCTCATTGCTCCGTTCAGTCTCCTCGTCCCAGTGTTTCTATATGCATGGGAATGATAGGCAGTCCTTGGTATTTTGTTCACAGAATATTGAAAGATGTCAGGAGTAGGTTTTATGGGTGGTTGGAGGCGAATGTCACAGTATGCCATAAAGTCATGAGAAAATAAAGGAGATATCCCTAAAAAGGAAAGGGGGATATGTGTTTTCATCTGATGATGCCTGGTCATCCCCCTGAGGGTCGCCTCCCTTCCATGTTGTCCTCCCTCATACAGCCCCTCCCATGGTCAGGATCTGTTAGTGGCTGCTGTCCCCTGAACACATGGGAAGAAGCCACCTCTGGGAAAGGAGTGTTGACATCATCAGCTTCATCACAGTTGTGACAGCACTACACATAGCCAGGCTTGCAGATAAGATCCATACCAGCCCATGTACTCCCAGAAACATAAAAATATGGCCATATAAAATTGGGAGTCAAAATAAACATAAGAAAATAACATAATGGGCACATAGGAGCAAACCCTCCTGCCATCGATGAAGTTCCGATAATATTTCTGAATCATTGATATGAGCAAGTCAGCAGCACAGGAAAGAGATTTAACAATATCACTTACTGATTTAGAGAGGAACTTTGAGAGAAACACATATTTTAATAAGAATGAATTACTAGGTGGAAAGAAGTATGAATTACAAAAATATATCTGTTCTGGAGTTAAAAATATATTTCCATTGTCCCAAAAAGTACCCCCATTGCCAATGCGAAGAACCTTTTTACTCCCTGATACATCTTCTCATTTTCACCAAAAGAAGTGGCAGCCCAATTCACGAAGGGCAACTGCATGAGTTCAACTTAGATGCGGTCATTCAGGCGCCTGTTCAGAACAGGTGCATGCGGAGGCACAAGTCATGCAACAGTTGTTTCTGAACCTGTCATGATTTACTATTGAGGTGTGACAGCTGCGGGCTAAAGCACATCTATTACACTAGCCTTTCCATCCCAAAATGAAGATGGAAATGTCTTTTATTTATTATGCCATATCAGTGAAATGGGCTCCCAGCATCCACAGGGCTGCTGGAAGCCTGTCACGCTACCAATACTAATGTATGCAAGGGGGCTGGACAGCACATCTTTGCACTATTTTCTAGCCCGTGCTGAAATGCTGAGGTCTCCTTGATGAATAAGTTGACCTGAGCATTTCTCAAAGCAGCACAAATGGCTCGCTTTCATTCCTTCTCTACATTCTTACTGGTCGCGGCCGCTCCGTTAATCCTCCCTGTTCTTCGTGTCTGTTTCCGCCCTTCTGAGTTTCTCCTTTACTTTCTCGCCTTCTTTCCTTGCTCCGCTTTCTCCGTCGCAGTCCGTGCAGTAACTCTTGGACTGCCTGGTCTGCCTGGAACATTATCTGCTTTAGAGCAACTACCCCCTCATTCTCGACGCAGTCATCTTGCTCACAAAGACTCTGCCTGCTTAAAGAGCTTTTCCACAGCATTTTCCCCTCCATTCCTGGCGCTATCATGTTGCTTCTGAGAGCTCTTCTCCTGTATCCTACCACCTTCCTTCTTGGGTGTAGTCACGTTGCTCCCAGGAACCCTGCTTGCTGCAAAAGCTCTTCCACAGTATGTATTCATCATGCTTTGGCAACGGGCTGCGCAGGGGGTTTGCCATACTGCTGGATTCCAACTTCAGTCCATCAAGGTGGCGAACTCCCGGAACAGACCCTATCTCTACACAAAAAAAGGCTCTCCTGAAGAGAATCTTCTAGTTCCTTTGGATTCCAATGCCTCCTAGAGCGACGAAGACACCCAGGTGAGATCGGTAAAAGCTGACACAAACCCAGATAAGTACTGTTACTAAAGTCCAATCTGGAAAGGATCAGGGAGTTCGTGGTAGCTACTCGTTGGAGAAAAGAAATGAGACTGCAGGTCTGATCTTCTGATTCAGGAAGAATCAGGATTTAATCACTGCATTGATTTAGTATTTTAGCGTGAGGGGAGCTTTCACGGATAACGGCCAGATTATTTATCTCATTTTTAGGATTCAGACATGTTCCAAAGTTATCTGGCCAAAAGGGCAAGACATGTGGACTGGGAGAATGGTTGATGAGCATAATCTCTGTTTTATCTGTATTCATTTTCAAATAGTTCCTGTCCATCGAATCCTTACTTGCTCTGGTTGGCCTCTCTTGGCCCTCTTTCTGCTCCCACATGTGAGGCTAAAACCATCGGGGTCATCTGCGATTCCTCACTTTCCTTCTCTCCTCACATCTCTAACGTCTCTAAGAAGTCAAACTACCAGCTGCACCTCCTCAGAGGTATTCTTCCTTTCCTCTCCTTCCCCCAGAAGCTCACTGTCTCCAGAGCTCTGGTTCTCTCTATGCTGGACTACTACAACAGCCTCTTTCTAAATCTGCCTGCCTATACTCTCCGCCCTCTGCAACTCATCCAAAACAGGACTGCGAGACTTGCCCTTGGCCTCAAGCCCAGGGATTGTATCTCTTCAGGACTGAAATCTCTGCACTGGCTCCCAGTGGCGGCGACGATTAAGTTCAAAACCCTCTGCATTGTCCACAAGGCCTTCTGGGACCTGGGGCCTCAATACCTTCAACTCTCTCTTCCTAAATATCTTCCTTCTCACGCTCTTCGCTCAACCGCCTCCAACTCCCTCAGGGTCAGTCGCTTCTCCAAGCAACGAGTTGGTGGTAGATCTCTTTCTTCTGCTGGGGCCTCCCTCTTGACCAGCCTCCCTGCCTCTCTGAAACTTGAGGAGAACCATCTCTGGTTCCCGGAAGCACCTAAATTCCTTCCTCTTTGCTTCTGCTTTCTCTCCTCCTCTTCCCTGCTGATCTCCTGGCTGAAACTGAAATTGCACTGGTAACCTGGCTACCCTCTGATCTCGGGCCCAGGTCCTCTCCCCATCAGTTGCAAACCTGCACTGTCTCCCTGGCAACCCTTGGACTCGGGGACTGTTTCTTTATCCCTACAGCCCCCTACCAGCACTTGACACCTGATGTCTGCACTTACCCTTGCACTTGCCACCAGCTGGCCGCACTTTTTATGTATTGTCTTTATTGTCTTATTTATTTTACTGTTATCCTACGTAAAGCACTATCCTCTACCCCATGCCCCTGCACTTTTCACTTTCCCCTCTCCCCTGCCTGGTAAGACCGCTTTCTCTGTCTTCCCCCTGCTCCCCCTCCCTTGCCTTGACACTCCTTGAAACACTTGTGTATAGGCGTGTTATAAATGCCATATCATATCATTAAGCAATTTTTGGCTTGTTGTAGTTGAAGATTTATCACCCGATCAATGTCTATCCGAATCTGTTCATCGTGGGTGTTATTGTAGAACATTAGGCCGTGTTGTTGTGTGATTTTCATTCACGGGTGAATGTAGCGATTACATTTATAGGCGACCAGGTGTGGGAATATAATTATACTGAATGTACATAGTTCAATGTTGTCATAAGCACGTGAATATAACCATGACAACATCTTTGTGTATGGTTCCAGAATGTTGATGAGGCCATACATGAAGATGTTGCTGTAAAGGAAGTTGGCCTCCTGGGGGCTCCTCCATTAAAACCAAATTATATATAATACCACACATAATGTGTTTTTTGAAGTACTATGAAAACACAACAATTGGCGACGAGGATCTAGTGAAAACACAACACCAGGAACGTCATTTCACGAAAATGCCGGGGGTAGCAGAAATGACATCACACAACCTTTGACCCCTTGATGACATCACAGGAAGTGATGTAATTTGACTCTACCCCCAAGTGACATCACAGGAAGTGATGGCAAACGACCTTGAGATTTTTTAGATGCATCTAGCACCCGTGTTTCCAGGTGCTCTCATTTCAGCCAGATATAAGAACTGAAGCACAGAGGGAGGCAGATTTGTCCACAATTACACATTTGGGGAATGCCATTTCCAGATTTGACGTGGGGTCTATGTGTAAAACATATATAATGCAGTATTTCTAACAGTGTAACCAAAATCTGTAATGCAGGCTACAGCTAGTGTATGAAACACCTATATATCAATGGACACAGAAGTACGTGTTATCTGTGGTGTTGCTGTGTCAAACAAGCCAAAAAATCCCTGACCTCGGGAAGGGTGCGCATCTGTTTAACCAGGTGAAAAATGGTACACGAGCAAGGCATGAAAATTATATAATTGACTAGGATTTAGTATCAACAAAATGCCCTGGTTATAAATGTATATATGATTGAGCTACCACTACGACAGAAGAAACCTATTAGACTGGTCTGCGTGCACAGAGGGGAGTGCACCTGATAATGTTAGCTTTGCTAGAGTATATCTGGGAAAGGTTCTTTCAATATACCCAAGACCCCCCATAGTTTTTATTATCTATTCGTAATACTGGGCCCCAGAGCACCATTTAATGTAATATCATTGCTGCACACATACATTCATAGCACCACACCGTTATTTAAAATTGAAAACACCCACAAGTTGTTTCTCACCCGGGGACTCACTGGCAGACTTCAGGGCGCGCACTGCACCCTACCCCTTTGTCAGACCCAGTGGTGCCCAATGGGGTAGCCCAAAATTTGGCAACTCCCCTGCGAGCCATGCTGTGGGCCCCATCACCCCCTGCCCGCCAGGCTCCTTAACAAAGCACAGGGCACGCCACACCCTGGGCCAGTGCGGACCACCATGTGAGCGCAATGTTCATGATGATTATGCCGGTGCAGGGGCATGCACTACTGCAAGTGAAAGAAGTAAATATGTTTTTCAATCAAAGCATAAATCTTTAACGTAACATAGAGAGAAGTAGGCAGTGCCTGGTCGACATATATACCAGCCACCAGTGGTGGCTAATGAGTTGTTTTTGTGCAGGGTGTAAATATTTGCCAAAAATATGTGATTGCGACTGAGCAAGCGATGGAACCCGAACTAACGAAAATGGGTTGTGGGGCTCCGTGGGGATTCTTCTCCCTCCCCAGAGTAAATGTTTTGAATAATGGGTTAACATGGTGCATTACACAGCACACATTCTGGGAAAATTTGGTAAAAGGCCAACAATCGGTTTTGTAGGGTGTAGGGTAAACATGAAAAAAGTACAATAGATGCATGTCATCAAAACTGCACAGGGCATTTCCCAATGCATTATCATGCTGGTCCCTGCAATATATCCCAGTATAAACAACCTTTGTATGCTGGCTGTCCCATACATTTCCATGCTGGCTCCACCAACATATGCCAGTATTCCCATATAAGACCATACTTATGTTCGCTTTAAGACCTTTTTTTTATATTATCATTACTGGCAGTAGGCACAAAACCGGCTCTGCCAATATATGGCAGTACTCCTATGTAAGTACATACTCCTGTTGGTTTGGCCATTAAAAGTGACATGTCACAATAGGAAAACCTGTCCAAACTGGTTCCAATGTAAGCCAGTCTGGACCAATAAAAACAATTACCTTGCGTGATTCATCGTAGGTGCTCAATTAATAAAAGTCATGCTACAGTGAAGAATATACAGGCCGCTACACCAAAGCATCAGTCTAGCAAGGTAACGCTTCTTATCATGCTTGCTTTTTTAAAGATGCCGAGTAATAAATGTCATGCCACAGTAAGCAATGGCTAGACTGACTGCACCAAAATGCCAGTCAAGCCAGGGAATGGCACACATGAACTTGCCTTTACCCCAAAATACCAGTAAAGCGTGTAAAGTCAATAAAGGGTGCAGCAAAAATACTCCAGTGATCCCCAGTGTCCCAGGGCCTTACACACACATGTATCCCCTTTCACCCACCGGTTACCCACCAATACATCGCCTCTCGCACTCACTCACACTGTATTCACCACACAGGCACACACCAAACCCCACCCAGAACATTCAAACACACACTACCCCATGTAGGTCATTCACCTACCAGTCACTCACTCACACCTTCTCTTACATGCACTCATTGCATTCTCTACACAGGCCCACACCCACCCACCCAGAACATTCAAAAACACACTATACCATTCATACTCATTCACCCACCAGTCGCTCAATCATACAACTTTTCTTACCTCCACCCATTGCATTTTCAACACAGGCACACACCCACCCAGAACATTCAAAAACACACCATAACATTCATACACATTCACCAACCAGTCAGTCACACACACATTCTCTTACATCCACTCATTGTATTCTCTACACATGCACACACCCACCCACCCAGAACATTCAGAAACGCACATCACATCGCTTCTCATTCACCCACCAGTCGCTCACACTTTCTCTTGCATCCACTCATTACATTCTGTACACAGGTACACAACCACCCACCCAGAATATTCAGAATCACACATTACATCACTTCTCACTCACTCACCAGTCACTCTACCATTCACTCATTGCATTCTCTGCACAGGCACACACCAACCCACCCACCCAGAGCGTTCAGAAACACACATCACACCACTTCTCATTCACCCACCAATCACTCCCACTTTCTATTGCATCCACTCATTACATTCTCTACACAGGTACGCAACCACCCACCCAGAATATTCAGAAACACACATTACATCTCTTCTCACTCACCCACCAGTCACTCTTTCATCAACTCATTGCATTCTCTGCACAGGCACACACCCATCCAACCAGAACATTGAAAAACACACATCACATCAATTCTCATTCACCCACCAGTCACTCACACCTTCTCTTACATCCACTCATTGCATTCTCTACAAAGGCACCCACCCAGAACATTAAAAATCACACATCACATCACTTCTCACTCACCCACCAGTCACTCACATCTTCTCTTCCACCCACTCATTGCATTCTCGACACAGGCACACACCCACCCACCCACCCAGAACATTCAAAAACACACATCACATCACTTCTCATTCACCCACCAATGACTCTCACCTTCTCTTACATCCACACACCCATCGACCCAGAACATTCAGAAACACACATCTCATCACTTCTCACTCACTCACCAGTCACGCAATTCTTCTCTTCCATCCACTCATTGCATTCTCAGCACAAGCACACACCCACTCAACCAGAACATTCAAAAAACATGTCACATCACTTCTCATTCACCCACCAGTCACTCATACCTTCTCTTACATTCACTCATTGCATTCTCAACACAGGCACCCACCCAGAACATTCAAAAACACACATCAGATAATTTCTCATTCACCCACCAGTCACTCACGCCTTCTCTTATATCCACACATTGCATTCTCTACAGAGGCACCCACCCACCCAGAACACTCAAAAACACACATCACATCACTTCTCATTCACTTCTCATTCACCCACCCACTAGTCACTCACACCTTCTCTTACATCCACTCATTACATTGTCTACACAGGCACACACCCACCCAATACTTTTCAACTTGTACATGTGCGATGTGGAGGGACTTTGGCAGGGTCCACATCTTGCGCCAGCCAGGCTGGGAAACACTAAGCTTGACTGGATGGCTTTTGCCAACGATTCTATATTGTTCGACAGATCCCCAAGAGGCCTGAAATGCAAAATGAATTTATATTTTGACTATGCTCTGGCTAACAATCTCCTACCGAATGCTTCCAAATCTAAGGTTCTAGTATTTTCTAGGGGAACTAAAGTAAAAATAAGAGCCTGGGCCATGGGACCCGAAAGAGTGGAGCAAGTCCTGGCGGTGACATATCTGGGCTATAATCTCAATAACAAGGCCACTATGGAATCATGGAAAATCAGTCTTTATACTAAGGCGCACAAACCAGTTTCTCAACTGAAATTTCTGTTACACAGAATGTTCAAATTTTCTACCCTACCAAAACGGCGCTGCTATCTAGCCACGTATGAACCTGTGATCTTATATGTGCTGGATTTGTCCCTCCACGACTTGGGAAACTTGCTTAGTTCCATTCAAGGCAAGTTGTGGAAGGAGGTCCTTGGACTATCCTTGGAAATTCCCAACGCTGTTATTAGACACTAATTATGCCTCATTTTATTGAAGGCTCCTCAAACAAGGAAACAACTTTCTACCTTCAGGAAAATCCTTGATCCTCCAGTAAACTCATTACATGAGGTTTTGAATACAGTTATGTATGCCAAGTCTGTCTCTTCCATTAAATCTTACAAATTGAGGATGCAAGGTGTACTCGATTCTATTGGGACTTCAGAGATAGATCTTATGCAGCGCCCAGGAGTTGTCAAGATGCGTGTCACGCTTTCCCCCGCACACCCTCTCCCTGCTCCCTCCGCACGCCCGGTCTCTGCCAAAAACCATCAGGGGATCCCGTTTATGCACTCTGGCAGTCGGAGACTGCATCATCTTACCCGCCATACCAAGACACTGTTTGGACCAGGGGTTTACCGGCCATCCCAGCGCTGGAAATTACAATGGAGACTCCCACTGGCAGCCAGTAACAATCCACATCGTTTGCAACGATCCTCGCGTCACGTGAGAGGGCCAACACGATCACGCATCACGTGAAGGGGCTAGCACCGCCAGGAGTCATGTGGCGACAACGCTTCCGCATCACGTGACACGCATCACGTGATTTCCCTCAAAGATTCAAAAGCGGCCAGGAACACGGAAGCGTTGCTTCACAGCTGAACTCTTTCAGTACTGTACGGCTCTTGTTCCTTGTTTTGAACCTTACTCCTACGATTTTTTACGACCTTGGATTTTGTCTACTGGATTGCTTTTGTCTAACCCTTGGCATTTTGAACTTTGGCTTGAACTCTGTTACGACCTCGGATTTGTCTACTGGATTGATTCTGTCTACACCCCTGGCACCGTTGAACTTTGGCTTTGCGTTTTCGACGACCTCGGACTTGGATTTGGATTGCCTCACGGATTTCCTTGTGTTTTGGTACTTTGGCCACTGGCCTCTGCAAGGCGTTCGCCTGGCTGCATAACCTGGATTGCCTCAAACCTCGGTGTGCGCCCATCCACAGAGTCTCGCACACCAAGCCCAACCCTCTGCTATTGGAAGTGCAAACCCCGTCCAGGGCCCCACTATCCATCAGGGTGACATTTCCTATACTCTAGGTAAGCGGTGCTCTTTTCCTTACTGGGTATTCATTGTACAACACGCACATTGTTTTGATAATCACTTATTGCCTTGCAGTGCTCCAGGGGTCCTTCTGGCTGTTCCCGGTTCCAGACCTGACGGCTCACAAAACAACCTGTGGCCTCAAAGACTGCACAGGCACTGAATTCTCGTTGTCTGTGTGGTACTTTGGGACGGAGGCATTACTAATCTACACGACCATCAAGATCAAGTCCATAACAGACTGTGAAGCCTCTTGGTCGTGCTGATTATGGATGCCTCCGCCGGGGACCCTGTGACCGCTCTAATGCAGGCTGTCGCGGCCCTTAGGACCGACATGGCCGCCGCAACCACTACCATTCACCATCGTCTCGACGCCTTACAAAGCGCACGCCATCCTTTGCCTATTGACGCTGAGTTTGGGGATCCCAACCCTTCACTCCAGCCTGCCCCTACTCCGCCTCCTACTCCCACTCCTGTTCTACTCCCGACTCCTCTTCCCCTGGCGGCTCCAGAACGCTACCAAGGCGATCCCCGGAAATATCGCACCTTCATCAACCAATGCAAACTACATTTTTTGTGCAGACCCCAGGCCTTCCCCGACTCCGTTACCAAGGCTGCTTTCCTTCTGTCCCACCTATCCGGTGTAGCCGCTACTTGGGCGAATCCATTACTAGAGAACGACCATCCAGCCTTGTATGATTTCGAACTACTAGTGTCCGAGATGGCGAAAGTGTTCGATACCCGTTATAAGGCCCAATCACGAGACCTGGAACTCCTTGAACTATCACAGGGCAAGCATTTTCTGATTGAGTACATCACTCGTTTCAACCAGCTTGCAGCAGAAACGTCCTGGCCAGAGCAGAAAAAGGCGATTGTCTATTACCGAGGGTTATGCGACCACATGAAAGACGCCCTCGCGGTGGTTCCATCCCTTCCTTCTGTTTTCTCTGATCTTGTTGATCTCACTCTCCAGGTGGATGCTCGCAGAACCGAGCGTAAAGCAGAGACGTTTATTTCTGGCCAGCTCTCTCCTGCTTCAACTGCCACTGGTGGTGAACCTATGCAAATTGGTGGCATCCGTAGTCCTATAACCCCAGTCGAGCGGGAACGCAGGAGAACCAATAATGCCTGTTTTTACTGTGGGACTAGTGGGCATTATGTAAGAGAATGCCCCCGTCGGCCAAAAAACAAAACTCTGGGTTTTCCGAAGGCTCGCCCTTGAGATCGGGGGTACTGGCGAGCCCTTCATTGACCCCCACTGGACCCGTATTTGGCCCTATCAGACCCATAGTAGTACATGCACTGCTAAAACCCTCTAGGGAGGTCATGCATGCCGTACGCATTGTGATTGACTCAGTGGCCACTGGCTGTTTTATTGACATCACTTTAGCCCAGCATCTTAATCTACCCCTAGTTCAGAAAGACCATCCTGAGCCTGTACAAGCGGTTGACGGCACCTCCCTTTCGTCTGGTCCTATTAAACAACAGACTGCCCCTCTAGAAGTGGTGATTCAGGACACCCATAAAGAAACCATGTCTTTCGACCTTATCACCACACCCCAGTTTGGTATCATACTCGGTATTCCCTGGTTAAGACAACACAACCCCTTGATCAATTGGGGCACTGGGCAGGTAACATTTGAATCAGATGTATGTCAGCATTTCTGCTTAACAGAATCCAAAAGACTCACCTCTCCCGCCGCTATTCTTGGCGCCATGGCCTCTTCCCGAATTGAGGATGTTGATCCACCCACACCTACACATACCGTGGGGGCTGTTACGGCTGGTATTCCTGCTGATTACCACGATTATCTGCAGGTTTTTGATAAAGCCACGGCAGAAGGTCTCCCTCCGCATAGGCCTTATGACTGCCCCATTGACTTGATTCCTGATGCACCAGTACCAAAGGGTAGGATTTACTCATTGTCCCATTCCGAAGAAGCCGCTTTGAAGGACTATATACAACAAGCCCTTCGTTTAGGCCACATTCGTCCCTCTTGTTCCCCAGCCGCCAGCCCTATCTTTTTTGTGCCCAAAAAGGAGGGTGACCTACGACCGTGCATAGACTACAGACGGTTGAATGCCATCACTATAAAAAACAGGTATCCCATCCCACTCATCTCCACCTTGCTTGATAGACTGACACGTGCGTCCATCTTCACTAAGCTGGATCTACGGGGGGCATACAACTTGATCCGAATGCGCCATGGAGACGAATGGAAGACGGCGTTCTGCTCCCGACAAGGGTTATATGAATATACAGTAATGCCTTTCGGGCTGTGTAACGCCCCTGCCACCTTCCAGCGTTTCATCAACAAAGTCTTCTCTGACATTCTTGATGTATATGTTGTTGTCTATCTGGATGACATACTGATATTTTCGTCCTCCTTGGAAGAACATGTCATGCATGTCAGAGAAGTCCTATCCCGTCTCAAGAACAATGCCTTATTTGCTAAACCGGAGAAGTGCTTGTTTCACTCGAAGGAGGTGGATTTCCTGGGTTTTCACATCACCCCTGGGGGTCTCTCCATGACTTTGTCAAAAGTTCGAACCATCATGGAATGACCTGCCCCGGTCAATGTTAAACAGCTCCAGTCTTTTCTTGGCTTCGCCAATTTTTACCGACGCTTTATCGCCGGTTTCTCTGCCATTGTTTCTCCCCTCACAGCCTTGACCAGCCCTCTTGTTCCGTTTATTTGGACTCCCGATCACCAGAAGGCATTTGAGGCGCTTAAATCTAGGTTTGTCTCGGCTCCGGTCTTACAACACCCAGACCCAGAACTCCCGTTCATCCTAGAAGCTGACGCCTCCTCCTTCGCATTAGGGGCAGTCCTTTCCCAGCCTTGTCCAACTACAGGCCGTCTCCATCCGGTAGCCTATCATTCCCGGAAATTCACACCAGCCGAATCCCACTATACAGTTACCGAAAAGGAACTGTTAGCCATCAAGGACGCCCTTCAGACATGGCGACACCACCTCATCGGGGCAAAACACCAGACGGTGATATATACTGATCATAAGAACCTGCAAGATCTAGCAACGCTGAAGTGTATTAACAGCAGGTATGTCCGCTGGCATCTCTTTCTTGCAGCGTCTGATTTTGTGGTGAAACATAGGCCTGGTCTCTCCCACGGCAAGGCGGATGCACTTTCCCGGTCTCCTGGGGGGGAATCGTTACCTCTATTTCCTGACACATTGTTAGAAAAGGGTCACATCATCTGTATGTGTACACCATCCCCTCCTATGCTTGCCATCATCAGACACTGGGTTTCCCAACACCCACATGCCTTAACAGAGTGGGACGTTCAACTACAGGAGGGGTTGCCTTTTATTCAAGGAAAATTATTTCTCCCAACCAGCGATGTACGCAATCAGGCACTCGCTTGGTCTCATGATGCTGCAATCAACGGACACCCGGGGCAAAAACGCACGCTAGAACTCCTACAGCGGTGGTGCTGGTGGCCTTCAATGAGGAGAGACATAGAGCACTACGTCAACACTTGTTCAATATGCGCTCAGTGCAAGTCGTCTAGGGGACGGCCTCTGGGGCTGCTCCAACCACTACCAGTCCCGCCCAGGCCCTGGCACACGGTCTCTATGGACCTTATCACTGACCTACCCGCGTACGAGGCTACGACACGATCTAGGTTATCGTTGACTCCTACACAAAAATGGCCTGCTTTATACCTTGTACGGGAATACCCTCAGCACCCACATTGGCCCGTTTATTCTTTCAGTCCGTTTTCTGTCTATTTGGTCTCCCGCAGGTCATTGTTTCGGACCGAGGGTCCCAGTTCACGTCTTGTTTCTGGCGTGCCCTCACTGGCCTTTTAGGTATTGATTCCCGCTTCTCCTCTGCCTATCATCCAGAAAGCGACGGGCAGACCGAGAGAGTGAACCAGGCCCTGGAGCAGTATTTGCGCTGTCTTACCCTCCAGTACCAGGATTCTTGGTTTAACCTGCTCCACCTAGCTGAGTTTGCCTATAACAATTCCTGGCACTCGTCTACTGGTTTCTCCCCTTTCTATTCCTTGTACGGCCAGCATCCTCGTGCCCTTCCTCTTCCTGATTTTCCCTCCGCCACTCCTGCTGCTGACGCCTGCGCTCGTGACTTGGTCACGATCCATGCCCAAACCCTTACCCACTTGCGTGAGGCCCAGGTGGTGATGAAGGCAAAGGCAGACAGGAGGCCGCTAGCGGCTCCTAATTATTGTGTGGGTGACCGGGTTTGGCTCTCGACCCGCCATTTGCATATACCTGGCTGTCGCAAGCTGCTGCCCCGCTTTGTTGGTCCCTACAAAATTGCTAAGGTCCTGAATCCTGTGGCCTTGCGCCTTTCAGTTCCACCTACCTGGCGGATTCACCCTGTTTTCCACACCTCCCTCCTCAAACCCTGTCTTGCTCCTACCCGACTTAGTGCCCCTCCTGCTCCTGTTTCTGTGTCCTCTCCTGACGAGTACGAAGTCAGTGCCATTTTGGGTTCTCGTTTCCTCAGGGGTCGTCTTCAGTATCTTGTGGATTGGGTGGGTTATGGCCCTGAAGACCGCTCCTGGGTCCCTTCCTGAGATGTGCACGCCCCGACCCTGGTTGCCCGTTTTCATAGGGACTACCCATCTAGCCCACGGGGTCGTGGGCCTTTGAGGGGGGGCTCTGTCACGCTTTCCCCCGCACACCCTCTCCCTGCTCCCTCCGCACGCCCGGTCTCTGCCAAAAACCATCAGGGGATCCCGTTTATGCACTCTGGCAGTCGGAGACTGCATCATCTTACCCGCCATACCAAGACACTGTTTGGACCAGGGGTTTACCGGCCATCCCAGCGCTGGAAATTACAATGGAGACTCCCACTGGCAGCCAGTAACAATCCACATCGTTTGCGACGATCCTCGCGTCACGTGAGAGGGCCACCACGATCACGCATCACGTGAAGGGGCTAGCACCGCCAGGAGTCATGTGGTGACAACGCTTCCGCATCATGTGACACGCATCACGTGATTTCCCTCAAAGATTCAAAAGCGGCCAGGAACACGGAAGCGTTGCTTCACAGCTGAACTCTTTCAGTACTGTACGGCTCTTGTTCCTTGTTTTGAACCTTACTCCTACGATTTTTTACGACCTCGGATTTTGTCTACTGGATTGCTTTTGTCTAACCCTTGGCATTTTGAACTTTGGCTTGAACTCTGTTACGACCTCAGATTTGTCTACTGGATTGATTCTGTCTACACCCCTGGCACCATTGAACTTTGGCTTTGCGTTTTCGACGACCTCGGACTTGGATTTGGATTGCCTCACGGATTTCGTTGTGTTTTGGTACTTTGGCCACTGGCCTCTGCAAGGCGTTCGCCTGGCTGCATAACCTGGATTGCCTCAAACCTCGGTGTGCGCCCATCCACAGAGTCTCGCACACCAAGCCCAACCCTCTGCTATTGGAAGTGCAAACCCCGTCCAGGGCCCCATTATCCATCAGGGTGACATTTCCTATACTCTAGGTAAGCGGTGCTCTTTTCCTTACTGGGTATTCATTGTACAACACGCACATTGTTTTGATAATCACTTATTGCCTTGCAGTGCTCCAGGGGTCCTTCTGGCTGTTCCCGGTTCCAGACCTGACGGCTCACAAAACAACCTGTGGCCTCAAAGACTGCACAGGCACTGAATTCTCGTTGTCTGTGTGGTACTTGGGGACGGAGGCATTACTAATCTACACGACCATCAAGATCAAGTCCATAACAATGCGTCTATTTAGGGCAGAATGGGTTGAGACAATGGACAGTATTGCATCATACGTTACTTATTTTGACTATTTACATTTCATACACTCCAGAGAATGCATCCCTTTGTACTTACAACACTTACAACAGTTTCCATGCGAAAAAATATGTGCGACCTATATGCGCTTCAGGCTTAACCAGTTCCATACAAGCAAGAGGAACAAGCAAGCAAGCAAAGATCACTAATTGACTCACATCCCACCTCAAACTGTAGATTTTGTGGTACTGTGGACACACCTGGAATCTTGAAACATCATAGATGGTTATTATGTGTCCAATACCCGGTTTTCCTGTTTTAAGGATATAAGTGGTAACACCACTGAGGTGTCAATGAACCTGTTATGGTGTCGGTTTATGTGGGGTACTAATGTTTCTCTTATTTTAGCTTTGAATATTTTTTTGAACTTTCTTCTAAATGAACTAGATAAAAAAAAAAACAATGGGCCTCATTACGAGTTTGGAGGCAGCCATGCCCTTAATAAGGCCATGGCTGCCTCCAAACTGGGGTCTGGGTCCGTGGTCCCTGAAGGGGGCCATTCCGACTTTGGAGGGCCCAGTATTTCCCCATTCAGGGAACCCGGACCATCCCCATTCCCATTTGAGCCCCCATAGGGCTCAATGGGAATAGGGAGCATGCTAACAACGGGCCTGCTAATGACGGGCCCGTTGTTAGCATGCTGGTCCCCTTGCCGGACCCACAAAGGACGTCTGGTCTGACCAGACGTCCAGAGCGGGTCCCGCGAAGGGACATCGTAATGAGGCGATACTGGGTTAACGGCGTCGGCACCTTTACCGGCGCCGGCACCTTTACCGGCACCATTAACCCCTTACCGCTTCACTTGTAATGAGGCCCAATGTATGATTTTTAGTAATTATGGAGGGTATCGGAAGGTGTTGGTGTTTCTTTGTTTCTTGTTCCTTTGGTCTTATATGTTTTATTGTGATTTCTGTTGATGTTTACACTTTTAAATGCGATTTTGTTTTTATGTTGTGTAAGGTTTCTTGTAAATCATGAATGCAACAATAAAATATATATATGTATGTGTGTGTGTATGTATATATATATATATATATATATATGTAATAACATACTGCACTGATACCAGTTACAGAAAAATACTGTCTAATCCTAAAATCTTTGGAATGTTCGGTGGCCAACATGTTTCACACTTCTTGGCACAAGATTCACCTAATATGAGTGCTTCTTATATGTCTTAAGTAATTGTTGCCAAGTGAACCATATACAGAATAATTTATCCATGAAAGGATGCTGCATTCTAAGCATATTATGCTCCTGTGATTACCAATGATAGCACTGTTTAATTATTGCATTTTGCCGAATGTCTTTAGTCTTCAAGTTCATGTAACTGTACTCCTTCTAACTTCATGGCGTGATGTTCTTTTTTTTGTCGAAAGAGATAAAGCAGAACTCCTTTAGTAGAACTGACACCTGCTTCCTTGCAAGGTATTTGTTAGCACATAAAACACCTTTACATGTTCGGCGTTCTACCCAAATATACTTCTTTGGCACTGTTTCAAACAGAGTTGAGCTGGCTCTGGGGATGATTTGAACTAAGTGTCTGGTAGGAATAACTTTAAGGCATATCTGGAGGCGCTGTTTTTTTCTATCGTAATTCCCTAAAAAGGCAAATGGAGATTTCACAACAGAGCGATTATGTTCTGAGCAATAGGACGGGAATTGGACACAATTTTGATACAATGGGACCATTGTTGGGGACTGCAATCCAGCCTTTGCTTCTCATTTTTAATCTTCGGACCCACAATATAGAGGTTTGGAAAATGTGCAATATATAGTCTTCTAGAAAGGCTGACCAGTGTTTAAGGTGTTGAGAACATCTTAAAACATCAAGCGTCCAAGATTTTGGCAGAGGACAAAAAAACACAATGTGCAAAACATGCTTCTGAGTCTGCCAAAGAAACAGCTTTTCAAGGAGGGAAATTGCATGCAGGATGGAAAGTTTGTGTAATACTCAAAAAGCTAACTTTTCCAACGCCCCGTTAACGATGTACAGCAATGACAATTTTAGCCACAACCTTTTCCGATGCCAAAAGCATGTTAGGAGGCCCGTTAGTAGCTGCATTAAAAGATTTGATATCACGTGTAAGGTTTCGTACCCAAATTATGGCCAGATAAGTATGACACTCTACATGGGGACAATGGAAGTGCTCAGTCTTTGAAAGAAGATTTAAGTGACCAGAAAGTTATTTTTTAGATTGTTTCAAACTTTGGCTGCCAGTATTGGTTCTAAGTGGTATGCTGAGGGTTAATGGCTTAATCACAGCTGTACAATATGCTACTGCTGTAATACAAATGTCTTATACATAAATGGTCTGAAGGCAGTCCTGCAAGTCTATTCCTTGCACTGAAGTCATTCTTATAAACAAGCACTGATAAAGCCAACAGTTCTATCTGTCTATCTTAAACTATTCACTCCTGACATGGCGGCAGTATGAGAGATGTAAAGCCACCTGATTTCATTTGGATTTTCTGTGATGCAAATTCCCCATCTTAAATGTGCTGATGCAGACAGGTTTTCTGAGTACAATAACATATTCTGATCTTTGATTTCCCATAAGCATTTGTAAACCAGTGGTGCCCACTGCACACCATACTTGCACCTTATTGAGTGAATGTATTCTTTACATCTAATCATTTATTTATTTTTTTTATAAATCTTTTTTTATTGATTTGTTAAACAGAGAACGAAAGAAGAAAAAGAAAGGCAGCACGTACAGTCAGCGCACAAAAGGACATTAGGAGACCTATCATCGAGAACATAACAGATAGCAGAGCTTAACATATTCCTTGACATAAATCCGCACCCCCCACCCAGCAGCTGCGTAGGGCGTCGCCGCTGTCCCTTGTTTTAGTCTTAGCATTTATAGTTCCCATTTCCCCCATATTTTCTGGAACTTACGGGGGGAACCCCTTGCATTGTAAATTCGCCTCTCCAGGGAGGCGCATCTGTCCATTTCATTGGACCATCTGTCAATGGATATCCTGTCCCCCGATCCCCATGTGGCTGCCGTGAGTCTCTTTCCTGCACCAAGTGCCACTCCCAGAAACAATCTCTCATACTTGTTAAGGTCAGTTTCTCCTCCTATACCCAGCAGGATAAGCTTAGGGTCTCTCGGGATTGTGGAGCCAAGTATTCTGGAGAGGCGGAGTAAACACGCAGTCCAAAACTCCTGCAGCACCCCGCATTCCCACACCAAATGGTAGAAGGTGCCCTCCGCCCTTTTGCATCGACTGCATTCTGCGTTTCCATCCCCATTCCAACTGGCCATTTGCGTTCTGGAGTAGTAGGACCTGTGCAGGATTCGGAGCTGAATCAGCCGGAGTTTGGCATCTATCCCTATTTCCCTCGGGGACATCAGGGCTTCCACCCACTCCTCCGTCTCTAATGGCCCCAGGTCCTGTTCCCATTTAGCCCTGAGGTTGTCCAGTTCCCTGGATCCAAAGGAGTTAATTGCCTGATAGAGGGTGGAGGTTACCTTGTGGGGGATGGGGTGTGGAAGTATGTTTGTTTCCAGGGGAGAGCAGGCGGGTATATTGGCCAGGTTCGGGAGTTGGGTATTAATGGCGTGTGTAAGCTGGAGGTATCTGAAGCGGTCCATGGGTGACAGCCCGTGTCTCGTTCGCAGGGTTTCAAAGTCTGTTATTCGCCCCTCCTGGACAATGTCCGCCAGAGTAGATATCCCTTTCCTCTCCCAGGTTTCGAAGTGGCCCATTTTTTGTATTTCGGGAAGGTGTGCATTACGCCAAAGGGGTTGGATCAGGGTTGGTCTGCCTGCTCAGCCTAAGTATTTGTGTATCTCCCTCCAAACCCGCTGTATATGACGGGACCCGGTCGGCGCTGCTCTTAGGTTCCTTGGGCTATCATATAGTACGTGCAGGGGGGATGGCAGGCCAGTGTCCCCTGTCTCCACGCGGATGTGTGGTAGCAACGGGTCTCCGTGTAGCCATTCATTTGCCACTTCCGCTTGTGCCGCCCAATAATATGTGCGAATGTTGGGCAGTCCTATACCCCCATCCCACACAGAGCGATAGAGCGTTTTTAGGGCAATGCGCGGCTGTTTCCCTCCCCAGAGAAGTTTACGGAGAGTCCGGTTTATATCTGCGAATATTGTGGCCGGGATAGGGAGTGGGGCATTTTGGAGGACGTACAGAAATCTCGGGAGTGCCAGCATCTTAAACAGTGCCGCCCTCCCGAGTAATGAAAGTGGGAGGGAGTGCCAGTGGGCGACATCGTGCTCCAGTTTTTGCATTATCGGGTGTAGGTTCAGTTTGGGGAAGTCCTGTGTTTTGTTAATACGTATGCCTAGGTAGGTGAAGCCCAGAATTGAAACAGAGTATGGACAGGGATCTGGGATTGCTTCCTCCCCTCCCTGTACCGGGAAGTAAATTGTTTTCTGTGTGTTGACCCGTAGTCCCATGAAGTGTTGGTATTCCTCCAGGGTTCTGGTCACAATCGGACAGGAGATTATTGGGTTGCTCAAATATATCAGAAGGTCATCCGCGTACAGCGAGACCCGTTCCTCCCCGCCCCGTGGCCAGGCGAATCCTGTCCATCGTGTGTCCGTTCTCAACCGGATTGCCAGTGGTTCAATGGCGAGGAGAAACAGCAGGGGAGAGAAGGGGCATCCCTGCCTGGTCCCCCTACTCAGCTGGAATGTGGCGGATGATGTCCCATTGACTCTTACAGAGGCCTCGGGGAGGGAGTAAAGGAGTTTAACCCATGACATGAAGTATTGTCCAAAGCCCATGCGTTCCATTATGTCCCACAGGGCTTCCCATCCCACCGAATCGAAAGCCTTCTCGAAGTCCACCGCCAGGAGGGCTAGTGGAGATTGGATCTCATCAGCTCGAGGGCGATCTGGACCCTGCGGAGATTCATTCGGGTAGACTTGCCGGGCATAAAACCACACTGATCTGGGTGAGTTAGGGATCCAATCACCCCCAGCAGTCTATTGGCGAGGACTCTGGCTAGCGTTTTTGCCTCCCCATTTATTAAAGAAATGGGCCTGTAAGAGGCGCAGAGCTCCGGGGGCTTCCCTGCTTTGGGGATCACCACTATTGTCGTTTTCCGGAGGTCTGGGGGGAGGGTGCCCTGTTCTCTGCTACGGAGGAACATGTCATGCATGTGTTTCGTTGTCATTGCGCTCAGTTTTTTCCACAGTTCTACCGGGAACCCGTTGGGGCCAGGGGTCTTCCCTGTCTGTAGTTGTGAGAGGGCTTCTCCTACCTCCTCCTCAGTGATGGCAGTGTCTAACTGTTCTGTCTGGAGTTCAGAAAGGCGGGGGATCGTGATCTCGTTCAGGAAGTTCGGGACGTTTATTGTGGGGTCTCGTATTTGTGGGGAGTATAGTTCTCTGTAGTAGTTTGCGAATTCCCCTGCGATCTCAGCGTCCCCCGTTAGTAAGTTCCCGTCTTGGGTTTGGATGGCCCGTACTTGTCCTTTGCTTTGTTCCCTGCGTTCCAGCCAGGCTAGTGTTTTAGTGGCTTTGTCTCCTCTCTCGTATATCTGGCTCCGGGCCTGCCAGTGGGCAGTTCGGGCGTTATCTAAGGCCCTGTCTCTCAGGATTATTTGGGCTGTTACCAAGGCCTCATGCGCCTCTTGGGTTCCCTCTTCGAGGAATTGCTCCTCCCGCCTAGTTACCTGGGCTTCTGCTTCGGAGATTGCCTCGCTGTGTTGTTTGCGGTGAGCTGCCACCAAGGATATTGCTTCCCCCCGTATGACGGTCTTGTATGCCTCCCACCTTGTTATTGGGCAGTCTACTGCCTCCATATTTAAATCGAAGTATTCCGATGTCTTGTCTGCAAGCCCTTCCAGTATTTCGGGTATCCCTAAGTAATAGGTGTTTAGGCGCCAGGTGGGTTCTTGTCTTGCTGTTAGGCCCTTGAGTTTTACCAATAGGGGGGAGTGGTCAGAGATCCCTCTCGCCAGGAATTCTGCGGACAATAGTCGGTGGCCCATATTCATTGGGGTGAGGATATAATCAAGTCTGGATAGGGACCGGTGTGCGTTGGAGTAGAACGAGTAGCCCCGATCTAGTGGGTGGGCTGCCCTCCATGTGTCAGATAGCCCCATAGCTTCTGCAAAGGTGTGGAGTTTGGTCGGGACGTCTACCGCTCCGCTGCCCACGCGTGTTCTGTCCCGAGCTGTCTCCATGACTTCATTGAAATCCCCCCCTATCGCCCATGAGTCCGCCCGTTCTTCCAGTATTATATCTTGGAGCTCGGCCAGGAGTTCCGCTGTGAGCGTGGGAGGTGCATACACTGCCACGAGGCCCCAAGTCTCCCCCCTCAGTTCACCCAGTACCATCACAAACCTGCCCCGAGGGTCTGCTTTAACTTTCCTCGTAGTAAACGGGAATCTCTTATGTAAGAGGATCATTACACCCCTAGAGCCTCTGGAGAACCCAGCAAGGTATGTGTGCGGGTAATTTGATTTCCTAAAGAGCCCACAGTTGGTACCGATCAGGTGGGTTTCTGTTATGAATGCAATGTCTAGGGAGTGGCGGTTAAGGTATTGAAGTACCAATTTACGCTTTATGCCCGACCCCAGGCCGTTCACGTTCCAGGTCAACAGGGATATTTGTTTCTTTTGTGTTATATCAGCGTGGGATTTGGATTGGGGTCATATGTAAGGATGCGGAGTGGTTCCCTTTCCCCCCCCCCCCTATCTTGTCTGCCGTTCTAGGGTGTAACAGACTCCTGAGCCCTTCTGTCGTGTTCATTTGATGATCTATGTCGTGTGCTTCATGTGCAAGCTCTAGAGCCCCAGCCTGTGAATCGTAGGCCACGTCCATACAGGTGGGTATGTGCTGGCCAGTGGGGGGGACGTGTCGGTCCCTCTCGTGTCTCGTATAAGGATTTCTGTGAATTACTGTTTTGCTGCCCACTATTGCTGGTGGTTGTGACACGAGGCCCGTCTCTTCCTTCTCTAAAAACCCCAAACTCCCCCCATCCCGCACTTCCCCCCAACCTGAAGTACCTGTTCCCCTAACCATTTAAAACTACTAAAGAGGCGAAGGCCCCAACTCGGAGGCGGGGGGGGTCAGGAGGACCCTACCCCGCAACTCGTGTGGTTCAAGAACCACTGAACTTAGAGTAAAGCTAACAGTGAAGGGTTCCCCTCCGGGGGCACAGAGGTGGTAGCCGGCCAGGGCCGCCGGACGCAAGGATCTCATACTGTTCCTTATTCCTGTCCCTCAGCAGCTGCACGTTTTCAGGTGTGATCTGTGTGACCTGTGTCGATCGAGGGGCCGAGTCCTCCCGCCTCCCCACGTGGTGGGATGCCCTGTCCAGTAGGGCGGTTGTTGTCTCCATCGTTGCTGCGGGGTGTGTTTCCATCCGGTCTATTCGGGGGTGGAGTAGAGAGGACCTGTGTTTCCAACCAGTCCCAGGCCTCGCGGGGTGTGTGGAACACCTGGACCTTGCCGTTGTGGTACACTTTGAATGTTGCCGGAAAGAAGAGTGCATATTTGATGCCCAGGGGTGACAGTTTCTTTTTGATGGAGTCGTAGGACTGACGCGACTTCTGGACCTCCCTCGTGTAGTCGGGGAAGAGCCCGATTCGGTGACCATTGTAAGTGATGGGGCCGGTCGCCCTTGCCATGTGCAGTAGTGTGTCCCGGTCCCTGTAGTTCATGAGTTTTGCGATCACCGTTCGTGGGGGGGGCCCCCCGGGCTTGGTCTGCCCGTCGGAACTCTGTGTGCTCTTTCAATTGAGAAGAATTTTGAGAGCTGCTTGGGAGCCATCAAGTCTGCCAGCCATTGCTCCAGAAAGAGCTCCATAGAGGGCCCTTCCTCCTTCTCGGGGAGGCCGAGTATGCGGAGGTTGTTCCGGCGGGACCTCCCCTCACTATCTTCGGCTCTGTTTTCCAGTGTGGTGATTTTCCGTTCCATTTGCTCAAGGCGGCCTCCCAGGTTTTTAACTGTGTCCTCTGTGTCTGATATTCGTTGTTCTGCTTCTCCGACCCTGGTAGTGAGGTTCCTTAAGTCCTGCCTCACAAAGGACACCTCGGAGGCCAGCCCGTCTATTTTGGTCTCTACCGAGGTTCTGGAGTCGTTGATTGCTGCCATGATGTCGGCGAGGGACAGCGTTTGGGCCGCACCCCCCTTCATAGCCTCGTTGTCCACCCCACTAATTGGGTCCGGGAGAGCCGCCGGGGTGCTCGTCGTGTATTTGTCTATTTTGTTTTGGGTCGCTCCCCTGCGGGGCTGGTCCTTGCCCATCCTGACCCTGCGGGGCGGCTCTTGGTGCGGGTGTGTCTCCTTGGGTGGAGGTTCCCTCCTGGGTGGTCCTCCGCCTCCCGCTCCGTCCCCGTGGTCTCCCGTGGGCCGCCGGTTGGTGGCCCTATCACTGTTTGCGCCGCGCCGCTCAGACCTTCGTCAGGCCTTGGCCTGCGCAGTTTGGTTCTATGTTCCGTATAGTCCAGCTCTGGGCATGCTTTGGCGTGTGGTTCCGGAGGTGCGGGAGGGGGGGTGATCTGCAGGCAGAGGGTGGTGTTGGCCTGTGCCTGGGGGGGACGAACCCCTAGTTTCTTTCCCAGTGCGTGGCGGGTGCTTTTTGGGTTGCTCGACCGTTGGCAGGGGACCTCGGTTGTAGCACCTGTGGCAGACCCCCAGCAGGTCCGCTTCGTTCCGCTGGTAATTGTCACCTCTCCCCTCCAGCCGCCGCGTGTGCCTCCCCCGCACTCAATGTTCCCCCTCGACCCAGGCGGCCCGCGCACAGCGGGGGCCGGGGAGGGAGAGCCCGCACGAGAGTCGTATCGGGGCAGGGGGGGGAGGAGGCAGCCTCAGGTCTGGCGGGCGGCCCACGGGACCGGCCGATCCGGCGGTGATGGTCCGCGGCGGCCGCAACGGAGGCCCAGGGGGGGGGGGGAGGTCCTCACCTCTCGCTTCGGTGGGCGACGACTCCGGTCCCGCAGCAGCAATCCCGCAGGCCCTGGGGGGGGGGCGAGCCCGCAGCTATCTCCGATGCGTCCTCTACGGGGCTGCGCCGATCGCGGCTGGTGTTCGCGCCGGCTCGCTTGCACGGCCTGTCTCGCGGCCGGGGCTTCACACGGTGCGGGAGGCTCAGGCAGGTCCGATTTTCCTCCGGATTTTTCGGAGGGGATGCTGGTGCATTCCCCTACCGTGATACGTGGTGCAGGTCAGCAAAAGGTTCGGAGAAACGGCAGGATTATGGAGGATTTAGGCGGCCCTGGCGGAGCGACGTGAAGCTAGGTCTTCATTCGACGCCCCCTGGTGGCGAGTGCACCATCTAATCATTTATTAAGTGGCCATCCCGTTGTTTATCAATAAAAAAGCTGTATGCAGTGAAATATCAAAATGTCTTATTCACGCCTGACCTTCGTTACATGACAATCTGTTGTAATTATTGGTCCAAACATTTTGTGGACAATGTGTATGAAAAGCCACCACATTGATTTTCAATATAAAATTATTTATTTGTAACTAAGATTGTTACTGTGCTAACTGGGACACTTGCACAGTGGCATCTTACTGTCAAAAGATAAATACTTCCACGTCCTTAACTATTTCATAGTTTAATGCAAATCTGTTTTCTGCATGTGCTCCATTCCTAATGTGTTTAAGTCTACACACATCTTTCTCTATGACTGCTTTTTGAGAGGCCACATGTCATATTCTTGCATTTCCCAGAACCTTTGCTGAAATATTTATAGCAACTCCTTTTATTTTCAATTTTTCCTGTTTTAGAGGCTGGGGTAGTAGACTAAGTGGTTGGCAGGGAGGGAAAAAGTAGCTAAGGGGCAAATCACATTATACCACTGTAACCAACAGCTTGAAGATGGAGGCAAATCAAAGCGCTTTCTTGAAGTACATTGAGCTCGCTGATAAGATTGCAGTCCAAGCTCAAATAACTTCCTTGAGGTGGCTGGGAGGCAGGAATCTCAGAGCTCGCAAGATTCCTTTGGCCATGCGTGAGAAGGCAATCCAGTCGAATCTATGTGACCACTGCGCTGCCCGTAACTGCGCCGACCAAAATGTCGACGCCAATTACGGCGCAGCGCAATGATCAGATAGATTACTCTGCCCGCATTTCCTTTCCCAAACCCCTCACTCACCCCAATGACCTTTATGCCGTCACACTTCTGTTTGTGCCGCCTACACCCTGCTATCCCTGCAGCATCAGCTCCTCCCACTAATGTGCGTTAGAGCTGACGCTGCAGGGTGCTTTTCTTGTTTGTTTTTTTCTTGTACCCCGCAACCCCTGACTCCCGTTATGGCACCCAAGGAGAGCAGGGGCCACCCCAGCAAGCCCCACTCTGCTTTGGCGCAGTAAATGTCACCCTCCTTTTGTGCGCCCCCAAAGTCGCATTGACTTTCGGGGCGCACAAATGAGGACGACATTTTGGTACAATTTCATCCAGTCCCATTGTTGCTTTGCATTTTGGGACTTGTAGTTTTTCAAAATGGAAAGAAAATAACTAAAAGTCTGACAATCCAAAGGGACAAAGACAGGGCTGGGTGGCTTTCTCACGCAAAGCCACTTGAAACGTGAGCTCAGGAATCACGAGTTTAAAAAGTAGCACAATAATGAGATAAAGAGCTTAGGATATGCGTCTCCAAATGGTTTTAAGTGTTGGTAATTAGGTAGCCATTTAAGCACGTCATATAAGCCGTAACTATTGGCATTGGAATTGAAGTTAGGGAAGAGATGGGATGTGAATTGGGGGTGGGGTGGCACATATACTGTGGGCATTGTTTGAATTGTATCCACCCATTGACCACCCATGGCCAGGCTAGTCCCTATAACCATTCTCAACCACTACCTGCCCCCCATATCTAAAATACCATACCCCGAGGATATGTGTGAGCTAGTTCTGAGCTTTTAAGGGGAAGCCTGTGCCATTTCTAAGCGGTCTTTGGCAAGATACTGGCGTGTTTGCAATTGTTAATCAGCTCCTGGTGTAATAAATATGTCTCAGCCAAGTCTGCCTTCAGGAACTTGGTTTATGCTTATATGTTTGCCCTTGCATTTATTCCTTGCACTTAATTACATTTAATAGCAAGCACTAGCAAATCCAATAGTTTTGGCTCATGTATGTGCACTAGAAAGCCATGTTCCATAGAGGTGCTAATACCAAGTGTCAGCAGTTGCCATTTTACAGCCAGGTAGTACCATCATGGCAGTGCCTGGATAATGTCTTTCCCATTTCCACATAAAAGCCAAAACTGTTGGATTTGACAATGCGTCTTACACATTGTAATGCAAATAGTGTAAATACTGCATTCCATTTATGCATTGTAGACAGCATTTGCAATGGATTCCTATTAAATTCGCATGCTTATAGTATGTGCTAAAAATAGGCATATTCCATAGAAATCCATGGATTTCAGCCAGCACGAAAAGGTCATGCTGGCGTAAAACCACGTGGTTTTGCAGAAAGCAGGTGAATTTGGTAAGTCTGTTCCGTGATCCTACCAAATGCATACATGTTTTTAAGAGAATGAGGTTGATAAGAAAAATATCATCTGGTCCAAACTTTAAAATTGCATACTTTTACTATAAAAACACTGCACAAAGTAGTTCATTTTTTGTTTCAATTCCATTTGTGGTAATGCATAATACTGTACAATAATGAGCAATAAACAAAGACATATCACTATTGTAGCATTTTAATTTTGCAAATATCTTTGGAAGAAGAGTTTGTGTTAAAAAACGTACATCCACTGCAGTCTTGCCTACCTTGAATCCACTCCTACCCCATCTTCTCGCACCTCCCATTGAACAGTCCACTCAATGGAGGCAAGGGATTCAAAAAGAAACCACAAATAAGCACAAAGGCTTGCAGCAAGGGCAGCTGTGAGTTAAGCATTTGTTGCAGAGATCCATAAATTGAACAGATCAGGAGACCGCCAGGAGGCACGTAGCAAGATGGCCATGGAAGACCAGAGCTCTGCACCATAGAAAGCATTTATATCTGCTCACACCTGGCTGACAAATCCCCGGTGCAGTGGTGACGTGGGGGACCACCTTGTGAAGACCCCCAGTGTATGAGAAGAGCGGGGGATCATCGGAGGCTGAGGGAGCTGTCCCAAAGCGAGGAGGACTCCACCGTCTGAGAAAAAGGGTTGCATCCGCCCGGCACAGCAAGTGAAGGAACGTGTGGTAGCGACCGGCGATCCCTAGAGTCAACTGCCGCCATAAACCGGTGCTAGTGGGCCATCAGAACGGCAGCGGAGCAGGTGTAATGTCACTTTTTGCTATCTGTCAGAAAATCCTATCGGTAGGAAAATCTGACAGGAATTGTAATGTCATTTTTTCCTACCCGTCAGAGAACCCTACCAAGAGCAGGCGTTGGGCAAGCCACCCAGGGGTAGGAAAAAGTGACGGGCAGGAAAATCTGACAGCCTGACCTGTCATTTTTTCCTGCCCGTCAGAAAATCCTACCAAGAGCAGGCGTTGGGCAAGCCACCCAGGGGCAGGAAAAAGTGACAGCCTGACCTGTCATTTTTTGCTACCCGTCAGAAAATCCTACCGAGAGCAGGCATTGGGCAAGACACCCAGGGGTAGGAAAAAGTGACGAGGTAGGAAAATCTGACAGCCTGCCCTGTCAATTTTTCTTACCCGTCAGAAAATCCTAGCGAGAGCAGGCATTGGGCAAGACACCGAGGGGTAGGAAAAAGTGACGGGGTAGGAAAATCTGACAGCCTGACCTGTCATTTTTTCCTACCCGTCAGAAAATCCTACCGAGAGCAGGTATTGGGCAAGACACCCAGGGGTAGAAAAAAGTGACGGGGTAGGAAAATCTGACAGCCTGACCAGTCATTTTTTCCTACCTGTCAGAAAATCCTACAGAGAGCAGGCATTGGGCAAGCCACCCAGGGTTTGGAAGAAGTGACGGGGTAGGAAAATCTGACAGCCTGACCTATCAATTTTTCCTACCCGTCAGAAAATCCTACCGAGAGCAGGCATTGGGCAAGACACCCAGGGGTTAGAAAAAGTGATGGGGTAGGAAAATCTGACAGCCTAACCAGTCATTTTTTCCTACCCGTCAGAAAATCCGACAGAGAGCAGGCATTGGGCAAGCCACCCAAGGGTAGGAAAAAGTGACGGGGTAGGAAAATCTGACAGCCTGACCTGTCATGTTTTCCTACCCGTCAGAAAATCCTACCGAGAGCAGGCGTTGGGCAAGCCACCCAGGGGTAGGAAAAAGTGACGGGGCAGGAAAATCTGACAGCCTGACCTGTCATTTTTTGCTGCCCGTCAGAAAATCCTACCGAGAGCAGGCATTGGGCAAGCCACCCAGGGGTAGGAAAAAGTGACGGGGTAGGAAAATCTGACAGCCTGACCTGTCATATTTTCCTACCCGTCAGAAAATCCTACCGAGAGCAGGCATTGGGCAATCCACCCAGGGGTAGGAAAAAGTGACGGGGTAGGAAAATCTGACAGCCTGACCTGTCATTTTTTCCTACCCGTCAGAAAATCCTACCGAGAGCAGGTATTGGGCAAGACACCCAGGGGTAGAAAAAAGTGACGGGGTAGGAAAATCTGACAGCCTGACCAGTCATTTTTTCCTACCTGTCAGAAAATCCTACAGAGAGCAGGCATTGGGCAAGCCACCCAGGGTTTGGAAAAAGTGACGGGGTAGGAAAATCTGACAGCCTGACCTATCAATTTTTCCTACCCGTCAGAAAATCCTACCGAGAGCAGGCATTGGGCAAGACACCCAGGGGTAGGAAAAAGTGATTGGGTAGGAAAATCTGATAGCCTAACCAGTCATTTTTTCCTACCCGTCAGAAAATCCGCCAGAGAGCAGGCATTGGGCAAGCCACCCAAGGGTAGGAAAAAGTGACGGGGTAGGAAAATCTGACAGCCTGACCTGTCATTTTTTGCTGCCCGTCAGAAAATCCTACTGAGAGCAGGCATTCGGCAAGCCACCCAGGGGTAGGAAAAAGTGACGGGGTAGGAAAATCTGACAGCCTGGCCTGTCATATTTTCCTACCCGTCAGAAAATCCTACCGAGAGCAGGCATTGGGCAATCCACCCAGGGGTAGGAAAAAGTGACGGGGTAGGAAAATCTGATAGCCTGATCTGTCACTTTTTTCCTACCCGTCAGAAAATCCTACCGAGAGCAGGCGTTGGGCAAACCACCCAGGGGTAGGAAAAAGTGACGGGATAGAAAAATCTGACAGCCTGACCTGTCATTTTTTCTTACCCGTCAGAAAATCCTACCGAGAGCAGGCGTTGGGCAAGACACCCCAGGGGTAGGAAAAAGTGACGCAGTAGGAAAATCTGACAGCCTGACCGGTCATTTTTTCCTACCCGTCAGAAAATCCTACCGAGAGCAGGCATTGGGCAAGCCACCCAGTGGTAGGAAAAAGTGACGGGGTAGGAAAATCTGACAGCCTGACCTGCCATTTTTTCCTACCCGTCAGAAAATCCTACCGAGAGCAGGCATTGGGCAAGCTACCCAGTGGTAGGAAAAAGTGACAGGGTAGGAAAATCTGACAGCCTGACCTGTCATTTTTTCCTACCCGTCAGAAAATCCAACCGAGAGCAGGCACTGGGCAAAATCCTACCGAGAGCAGGTATTGGGCAACCCACCCAGGGGTAGGAAAAAGTGATGGGGTCAATCAAGGTGAGGGGAGCCTGCAGGCAAACTTTTATGACCCCAATTTGGTCACCAGAAGCAGCGCAGGCACTAGAGTTACGGTAGGGGGAGGTGTGGTGCAGCAATCCTGGCAGAGGGTGGGACACATGGCAGTTGGGTGGGGTGCACAGCTTAGCGCCCCCTTGGGACCTCAGGCCATTTGCTGTCTGTTAATGGTGGTCTTTGTCCTAATGTGCAGTTGTCAAACTGCTATGTCTGCAAGGCATGTATCACCCCAATCGGAGGGGACAGTTTAGTTTTATGAATGTATGGAGGTCGTTGGGGGGTGTGCTAATTTAAAACAGCATGACAAGGCTGGAAGTGATGCACTGGTGGCAGTGCCATATGGGTTTGTGAACATAATGGGGAGTACAGGCAAATGGATGGTTTGGGGCGCCCCTCCTGCTCCAGGAATGCTGATTCCGCTGTGGTTTCTTTGCAACAAAAAAAAACAAATACAGAAATATAATTATGATAGTAATTGTGCCCTGTTGTCTCACTGGGCGTGCAAGTCGCCCGGAAGCCATATCAATACTTTGCTTGACAGCTGCCCTGGCCTCCTAATGTGCACTAGTTCTGGACTGGCTGGGTGAGAACAAATTGGTAGATAGAACATAACGCGGGGGGGCGCTAGAAGTGATGTCATCTCACCATACGTTAAAAAAATGTAGGCGGGCATTACCTCCACATCCACTCTTCCTCGTCACAGTACTTACCTCATGAGGCCCCTGCCTCCAACACAGGACCTTCTTCTATTTCTTTAAATCCCTATAACTCCTCCGCCACATCAACGACACTCAGTTTAAATTTTTCCTGCCTCCGGCAGGTTGGACTTTTTCTTCCCGGTGCGGGGCACAGGGGAGCACCGATTGCTGGCCCCCTGGGGGGAGCTGTGTGGCGGGGCCCTCGGCTCCCTCAGGTGCGGCGCTGCTCCTGGGCCCCCTGCAGCGATTGGGGTCACAATTGAGCCGGATTGCCTCGCCCGGTTCTTTGCTGGCCTCCGGACCGCAGCGTGAGCATTGTGTCCCGGGTCCTGAACGGCCCGGTGGAAGGTAAGGAGAGGGGAGGACTGGGCTTGATGTTTTTCTCCTCTCCTCCTGTTTTGGCCATCTTGATTCGACAGGCCGTTTCCTTGTGCTCTGTGTACACATCTCTGCTTCTTGTCGTGGGGTGACAGTGGCAGAGAGTATTTGAAAGTGCGGGGGCTCTGTTCTGTAGCAGGCATGTCACATACCACCCGCTCCTCAGACACACACAGCCCAGGATGCACCGGATGTTAGCTGCATTCTCTGGGGGAAGGTAAGGAGAGGGGAGGACTGTGCTTGAAGTTTTCCCCTCTCTTGCTGGTATGACCATCTTGACTCCTTCGACAGGCCATTTCCTCGTGCTCTGTGTACACATCTTTATTGGAAATGATGGCAGGCACTTGGCAGTATGGGCTACCCTTCCCTTTTGCTGTGAGGCCTCTCTGCTTCTTGTCTTGGGGTGACAGTGGCAGAGAGTCTCTGAAAGTGCGGGGGCTCTGTTCTGTCACAGGCATGTCACATACCACCCGCTCCTCAGACAGACACAGCCCAGGATGCACCGGATGTTGGCTGCATTCTTTGCGTGCAGCCTGTGAAAACGGCGCAGATTTGGACACGTCTGCAAGCGGCCGGAAGGGTCCCTGCCTGGCATATTCTACACTTCAGGTTCGAGTCTCAGCGGTGCTGACTCGGCCCTTCATCCTTCCTAGACTGACACATTGGAACAATTTAGAGCATGGGGCTAACAGCTACTGGATACAAGGCTCAAGCCACCTCTCAGCCATGTGGCGAGTTAGTGGTGTTTGGGTCTGCGCTAGCTTTGGACGCAGACCCCTTGTTCTGTCCTCTTCCTCTGAACTGCGCGAGGGAAGGCCAAAGGAGATGATTTTCTTTTCCCTTGTCCGGCATGGAATTATAGAAAATGCATCATGGAAGTAACGGCCATGCAGGGGGTTCCCAGTGTCTCTTCTTTTAGGGCCTAGGTCCTCCGGTGCCATTGTGTTGCTTTCACGCCTCCTCTCAGACTTGTGGGAAGTGATATGGCACATGGTGGCACATGTCTGTGCTTAGAGGGGTTCTCAGAGCCCCTGGTGCCGGTGGAGGGGATGTCACTTCAGTGTGTTTTTCCAGTATAGGCATACCAAAAGTAGGGGGTTGCCTTTGATGTCTGCTATCCGGGATGGATTGCTTTGCCCCACTTTGTGACAGTACTCTGCCCTTTTGACGCCAGCCTGGTGGCTCCTCTGTTGGCTGAGGGGGCCATGGTCTGCTGGACTTCTGGGCTGTCCTACATCTTCCTTTTGATAGGTTGGATCTTTTTGTGGGCTCACAAGCATGCTGTTATATTGTGGCGCAGGCCTGCTTCAACGTCCTGTGATTTTCCTCTGGTGCAAGTGCAGTGACTGGCGGTTTTCCCAGGCTCCTCGTCTCCATCTTCTCGGAGGTGTATGGGACCGGTGGGGTTCGGCTTACTGGGTAATGGGCTCCTTCCGGAGGGGGGGTATCAGTTGCTGTTCCTGTCTCCTCCTGTCCAGGTTTACATGGTTAGGACTTTGGTACCCAGCTCACGGTCCAAGTAGTTGGCCATGGGACCCGTCTCTCCGAATCGTTGTTGTGGGTTACCGTCTTGCCCATTCCTCTCCCTGTTCAGGGTCAAGTTTTCTACTTGCGGGTGTTCCTGGTCCCTATGCCTTCTAGGATGTGTCACCTGCTTATGGGTCTCAAGGCCCTGCACTGCTTGTCCGTACGGAACTCTTCAAATTGGGGGCTTTGCGGAACGTACTCTGGATGTTGTGCAGGGGGGGGCGCTTGCTGGCTGTTCTGGGCTGAGTTCTCAGAAGACAGTATGTCTCGGCTCGCCTGTTGCTGAAGTTACAGGGCATGTGGCGTCTTGCATGTTTTCCAGTTCCTTGAGCCCGTCTTCGGTTACATCCCCTGGTGTCTTATACTCTCTCCCACTGGCTCCCGACATCTCGGATTTCGTAGTTTTGTTTTCAGTGTCCCCAGCGCTGCGAATCTCCCTGCTATGGTGGCGGGGGGTTCCAGGTTTCCAGGGTGAGGTGTGCATGGTCCTTCCTCCTGTGGCCTCTCTTACTACCGACACCAGCAGAATGTGTTGCGGGGGTCTACATTGAGGGTCCTCTCAGCTCAAGGGTTGTGAGATCTGGGGAGGGCCGGCGATCATCCAATTTGCAAGAGTTGTGCCATTATCCAAGCTCTGGTGTACTTCGAGGAGTTGCTGGACGGTCGGCGGTTTTGGTCTGATCGGAAATAATACGACGGCCTTGGCATATGTCAACTGCAAAAGGGGTTCCGGACGCTCCTTGAATGCTCTGGCAGTGCTGATTGTCACCTGGGAGGAATCTCTTCTGGTGTCTCTGGTGGCCTCACGTATCAGAGGGGTGGACAATGTTCAAGTGGATCTTCTCAGACGCAGGTTTCCCTCCTTTGCAGAACTGGTCCTGTCGGCCCAGGTCTTTGCCGTGACCTGTGTCAGATTAGGGTCCCCGGTTCTAGACCTGTTTGCATCCCCGGCCTCAGCAGAAGTTCCCCTCTTCTGCTCTCGGTTTCAGGCCGAGGGGATTGGGGGATGGATGCCCTCTCTGTACAGTGGCCTTGGGGTTTTCCTTTATGCCTTTCCGCCTATTCCCCTTCTGCCCCGGGTGGTTTAGCGCATCAGAGTGTCCAGGGTGACTCTGTTGTTGTTAGCTCCGTTCTGGTCACGCCAGAGTTGGCTCCCCTCTCTGTTGGAGCTTCAGTCCTAGGAACCTTAGCTGGTTCCGAGGTGGCCGTGTCCCCTTCAAGGGGATCTGCGGTTGGAAGTCCACCGGATGCAATGGGCAGTGTGGCTATTGCTCAGTCTAGGTTGATATCTCAGGGGTTCTCAGCTCCTGTAGTTGAGTCCATTATGGATGCTCTTCGACCCTCCACTCTGAAGGTGTTCGGCCGGCATTGGGGCCATTTCCGAGACTGGTATGGGCGGACTGGTATCCATCCCCTGCGTTCTGGCCTCTCTGCTATCCTTTGATTCCTCCAGAAGGGGTTTTGACAGGTACCTGGCAGTTTTTTCCAGGCTTCGCTCTCGGTGGGCCTCCATGAAATTCATTTTGGGGGACTCTGATAGTCACTTGGATGGGGAGGTGTTGGTGGGGAAGTTGCTCCGGGGTTTTTCTTCTTCCCGTCCCACTTGTATTACGATTCCTTCAAGGGCCTCCTTTTGAGCCCTTTTCCGGAACTGATATCAAACATCTTACACTGAAATCTGCTTTTCTTATTGCCCTTGCTTCTGCCCGTAGATTGGGGCTCTCTTATGTCACCCTCCTTTCCTGAGGGTGCTGCCAGACTCGGTGGTGCTGAGATGTGGTCCGAAATTCCTCCCTTAAGTTGTATCTCGGTTTTCACATCTCTCAGGATCTGGTTCTCCCTGACTTCTTTCATGATCCGAGAACACCTGAGGAGGTGGCTTGGCTTAACATTGTGTCCGGCAGGACGTGTTGGAGTATTTGGCTAGGTTTGCTTTTTTCCACCAATCTGATAGTCTTCTAATTGCTTGTGGTCTGGCTGGGGCTGGGCATAACGCATCTGTGGTTTCCAGTTTCCGGTGGTTCCGGGTTGTGATCTCCAGGGCCTATGTGGCTTCTGGCCTGCCTGTGCCTGCGCACGATCAGGGGCGGTCCGCCAGGAGTTTGACAGCTTCCTGGGCCGATGCAAGGAGGGTTTTCTCGGCAAGAGATTTGTATGGCTGCCGCCTTGGCTGGTCTAGGCATTTTCATCAACTGCTATGGGTTGAATTTCTCCCACTCGGGGGTTGGTTCCGTCGTGGTTGGAGTTTTGTCTGTGGGGATGTGAATTAAGAGTTATTGTGGGTGTGTGTTTTGCTGCACTGTTTTCGGCTCTGTATCTAATTGGGACCTTTTCCCTTTTGCTGCTTTGGTATACCTCATGAGGTAAGTACTGGGATGAGGAAGAGTGGACGTGGAGGTAATGCGCTGATTACCTACTGGTAATCTTCATTACTCCTAGTCCTACTCTTCCTTGTCACCGTACTGACGACCCTCCTCACCCTCCCTGCGGGGGAAGGTCCCATGCTCCGGCTTGGTAATATGAAACTGAGTGTCGTGGATGTGGGGAGGAGTGTAGGGATTTAAAGAAATAGAAGACGGTCCTGTGTCGGAGGCAAGGGCCTCATGAGGTAAGTACAGTGACAAGGAAGAGTAGGACTATGAGTAATGAAGATTACCAGTAAGTAATCAGAGCAATATCGTATGTACCAATTGGTATCCATCGGCAGTTGTAGGAAGACATGGTGTGATCAGGTAAGTGTGGGGGAGTTGCAAGGAACAGGCTACTGGCGGGGGCACATTTGTCACAGGAAAGAGGAATGGAATTGATTGAGGGAGGTGGTGTGGAAATATTAACATTAACATGTGACCACGCGCGCATGTGTGAAAGAGAAACATCACCAAGGGCTGAGAGACCAATGTGGACAGATGGCTGAGGTGTGTAGACACTGCCCTAAGCGCCCCCTCCCCTGCCCCCACAGCTTTCCTCTGTACAGAGATGCCTGCTTTTTCGGCAGCCCTGCCCCCACTATTTAACTGTAAGTCATGACTGAGCATTCGCACGCATGCCCAGTCAGCAGGATTTATCACGAATATGTACGTGTATGTCAAATAAGTGCATTATTAACGTGATAATGATGCACTTAGTTCACGTACATGTACATATAAGGCCTCCAGGCTAGTATTTTGATTTTTAAGGACTGCCTTAAGTGGTTTGTTGAAGTTTGGTGGGGTGTGCGAGGTCGGGTGAGGTGTGAGAAAGGTTGTGTGACTGGGGTGAATGGGGCGCTGGGGTGAACTCATGTTTTCTGGGGTGCTTTCGTGGTGGTTGGATAGGTGGACTGCTGGGATGAGCTATGTTGAATGAGTTGTGCTTGTTTATATTGCATTTGCATTGGGGGTGAATGCTTGGCTGTGCTAGGGTTCCTGGGTGTGGTAGGTTGTGCTGGAGTGAGGTAGGTGTGCTTGGCTGGGCTACGGTTCCTGGGTGTGGTAGGTTGTGCTGGAGTGAGGTAGGTGTGCTTGGCTGGGCTAGGGTTCCTGGGTGTGGTAGGTTGTGCTGGGGTGAGGTAGGTGTGCTTGGCTGGGCTAGGGTTCCTGGGTGTGGTAGGTTGTGCTGGGGTGAGGTAGGTGTGCGTGGCTGAGCTAGGGTTCCTGGGTGTGGTAGGTTGTGCTGGAGTGAGGTAGGTGTGCTTGGCTGGGCTAGGGCTCCTGGGTGTGGTAGGTTGTGCTGGAGTGAGGTAGGTGTGCGTGGCTGGGCTAGGGTTCCTGGGTGTGGTAGGTTGTGCTGGGGTGAGGTAGGTGTGCTTGGCTGGGCTAGGGTTCCTGGGTGTGGTAGGTTGTGCTGGGGTGAGGTAGGTGTGCGTGGCTGAGCTAGGGTTCCTGGGTGTGGTAGGTTGTGCTGGGGTGAGGTAGGTGTGCTGGGGTGAGCTAGGGTTCCTGGGTGTGGTAGGTTGTGCTGGGGTGAGGTGGGTGTGCTTGGCTGAGCTAGGGTTCCTGGGTGTGGTAGGTTGTGCTGGGGTGAGGTAGCTGTGCTTGGCTGAGCTAGGGTTCCTGGGTGTGGTTGGTTGTGCTGGAGTGAGGTAGGTTTGCTGGGGTGCGCTAGGGTTTGCTAGGGTGCGCAAGGGTGGTTGGGGTGCTTGGGTGAGCCGCATGTGTTGCAGTGATGTAGCCGGGCGTCATAGGGTATGGGGTGGGCTAGGGTATGGGAGTGAGCTTGGGTGGGTTCTTAGGGTGTGTGTGTTGGTGTGATGCTGCAACCAGTAGGGGGGATTCTAGGTGAGGAAGAGTGGATAGCGGGTTAGGTATGATCCTGGGGTAGCAATTGGTAGGTGCGGGTATTGTGCTAGGGTAAGCTAGGGTCCTCAAGCGTATGTGCTATTGTTACCTAGGTGGGAAGGGTCCTGGGTCAGTGAGGTGGTGGGGTGAAATTATGTTGGATGAGGCAAGCTAATGTGATGAGGTTGGGTGAGCAGGTGACACAGTGGGGTGGGTGCTGTAGATGGGGTGATGTGAGGTAGTGGGGGTTGGTTTGGTTGAGGAGAGGAGGTGGCTGGGTGGAATTAGGTGTATTAGTGGGGTGATAGTGGGCGGTCTGAGATTTCTGAGTGAGGGTTTAGGGTGAGGTGAGGTCGTTGGGACAGAAGTGAAGTGAAGTGGGGTGGGGTTGGGTGTGGTGAGCTTTAGGCTGGCATGAGTACAATATTTATGCATGTGTGCACGTATGTCTGTGACCGATGCTTGAATGTGCATGTGAATGAATGCTCCAGATTCCCTAAGTGCATGAAAGTGGAATGTATGAGACTTAACCTGCGAGTGCTGAATGTATGAGCACATGAATGAGGAATGTACGAATAAACGCAAGGGTTACTTACTGTTATTCCTCATTAATCATAGTCCTACTCTTCCCTGTCACAGTACTTATGTGAGGTCCCCCACCCAAGTACTGGATCGAGGAAGAAGGACATGAAGGGAATAAATGGGGAGTGCCGATTTCTTTTTAATAGGAGTGAAGGTTTGAATGCGTGCAGGTGCTGTATGGGTGCATGAATGCTTGTGTGATGAAAGAATGCTGTGTGTGAATGAGCAAACGTTCAAACTGGCGTTTGCTGCGATGAGGCACTGATTTTGTCCCATTACATGGTTTCGGGCCTTACCATTTTAAGTGCCGGCCAGCTAAACCCAACAATTCCTTCAACACAGCCTTCTAAAATTAAAAGGTAAGACAAGCTAGTGGGGAGGGGGTGGTGAACGCAAAACACAAATCTATTAAAAAATATATCAACCACACTGTTGGGGTTTGTCCAGACCCCACATGCGATGCCCGTAAGCCCCCAACCTCACAAGGACAACACACACACACGTCCTTGCTGTTCGGGCTTCCCGGTCGCTCTGCTTGCGTCCGGGAACGCCCCCTTTATTTATGCTGCACGCGGCAGCGTGCAACGTCACGCCGCCGCATGCGCGTCCCTGTAAAAGGGGCAGCGCCACACTCCTCCTTTTTCGGGAGGACACACAAAATACTAGAATAATACACACTGCAACCCACACAAAATTATTAACACAACCGATCAATACAGTTTCCCCACTGGCCCCTTTTATTATCAACCACCCGGTTCCCCTTACTCAACGCTCCCCGGACTCAGGTTGATCCGACAATTGTCCCAGCACGTAATCGCTGAGGTAACGGGTAGTCTTTCCGACGACACCCCCCGGACAGAGGATTCTGGAGTGCTGGGAGGGCCTCCTCCATCGTCCGGTATCTCCACCAAGTCAGGTTCCAGAGGTGGTTCAGTTCTGGGATCCCCCAGCTTCTTAAAGAAACTGACATTCAAGTGATGGCAGACCTTCCGTCAGAGGCAGTTACCATGGACCCCTTGACGGCCACAACGTCCAAAGGCTCCGGCTCATAGGTGAGGGAGAGTTTCCCGTGGGTGTGACGATTGCGGATGAGCACTTCGTCCCCGGGCTCCAGCCGCCACGGGCGAAGCCCCCTTCGCAAGTTCTCTTGCTCGATCCTCAGCCGCCGGTCCGCCTCGACCTGTTGGTTGTCAATCATCCCCGGCTCCTTCTCCCCAACCTCGGGAAGCAGACCCCGCGGGTAGCGCCTGAACAACGCCTCTGCCGGAGCCACGCCCGTGGAAGCATGCGGGGTGGTGCGGTACACAGGCTGAAATTGATAAAGAGCTCTCTGGAGGGACTGTCCCTGTCCTTGGGCGATCCTGAAGGTCTTGTTGAGTGTCCGCATTAACCTTTCCGCCTCTCCATTCGCCCTGGTCTACAACGGGGTTATCTTCCGGTGGCGCACTCCGCAGCTCTCGATCAGCTCCGAGAACCTTTCACTCTGGAAGGGAACCCTGTTACCGGAGCACAGCGTGTGGGGAACCCTTGGCCCGCAAACATTTTCTCCACGCCGACGACCACATGTTCGAACGCCACAGACTCCACAAACTCCACTTCCAGATATCTCGAGTACTCGTCGACCATTACCAGGAAGTGGGTGCCCATGGTCGTCCATCCAAAGTCTGCATGGACCACTTCCCAAGGTTGCGTGCCGCAGGGCATCGCCTCAATGGCAGGTTCCCTCTGTAATGGGGATGCCGCTTGACACCATACGCAGGCAGCTAAGAAGTCGTCGACCTTCCGCTCGAGTTCCGGGAACCAAACCTTCAGCCGCAGCCTGGCCTTGGTCTTCGCAGCGCCCTGGTGTCCATGGTGAGCTAGACTGATCACGTCCTTCACCTTCGACTGGGGGACTGTCCAGGCACCTCGGAGCAGCGGGCCCGACGCCGAGAATCACAGTTCCCCCCTGACCTTCCACAGCTGCTCCAGTCCGGTCTTGGCTTCCTGGTACCGCCCTGCCAAAGATTCTAGCACTGACTTCCACAACCCCTGTTGCATGGACTGCTTTAGGATTCGAAAGCATTCATCTTCGGCAGCTGCCGCTTCTAGCTCCGCCAGGGGCATGGCGTTGGGAGTGGCCGCCTCCACCAACATTCGGATATGATCGTCAGCCTCCTCCGAACAGGTGTCATAATCCACTCCCCCACGCACTCCCGGGTGCCGGGAGAGATAGTCTGCTGCGTTGTTGGCCCCAGGTCTGTAAACCAAGGTGACTCCATACTCCAGAAGGGCGAGCATCCACCTCTCGATCCTAGCCGGTGGCTTCGATGATGACCCTGCCAAAATAGGAAGCAGGGGCTTATGGTCAGTCATGACCGTCACCGGCCACCCCAGGACATAGAGCCGGAAATGCCTGCAGCCCCGGAGAACCGCCAATGCCTCGCGCTCAATCTGGGAATACCTTTGCTCAGTCTCGGACAGCGCCTTGCTGGCGTATGCCACTGGCCAGACACCCCCGTCACGATCTATCTGAGTCAGTACAGCGCCCAGGCAAAACGGACTGGCATCCACAATGATCTCTGATGGCAATACAGGGTCGAAAAACGCCATTGTGTCCTCAGCCGCCAGCGCACACTTGATGTCCTCGAACGCTGCCTGTTCAAGTGGGCCCCAGTGCCAGGTGGATTCCTTCTTTGTTAGTGCCCTGAGAGGCTTAGATATGGAGGCAAGGTTTTGAATGAACCGCCCACAGTAAGTGACCATACCGAGGAAACTCCTGACATCGGACACTGACTCGGGCGGCTGCGCCTTCTTAATGTCCTGAACCTTCTTGGGGTCTGGCGATACCCCTCCCTCTTTGAATACGAATCCGAAAAACTCAATGGAGGGGCGCAGGAATTCGCACTTATCCCTGTGAAGGGTGAGTCCCAGTGACTGTAGTCTCTCGAACGTCCTCGCCAGCTTCCTCAGATGATCCACCTCTGTCCTTGCAAACGCCAAGCTATCATCACTGATGTTTAGTACGCCCTCCAGATCTGCGAGGGCACCTCTGATTATATTCTGAAAGACTTCCGCTTCCGAGGACACTCTGAAGCTCAGTCTTTTGTAGCGGTATAGTCCCCAGTGGGTGGTGAATGTGGTGATGTACCTCGATTCAGGATGGAGGACCACCTGATGGTAGCCCGCCCGGAGGTCCAGCTTGGAAAAGAAGCGAGCCCCCTGCACTTCCACAATAATGTCATCGATAGTAGGGGTAAGATGCTTCTCCCTCTTGATGGCCTTGTTTGGCAGCCTCATATCTACACAGAGGCGGACAGAGTCAGGTTGCTTGGGCTTCCTAGCCACGACAATCGGGGACACCCAGGGGGTCGGGCCCTCTACTTTCTCAATGATGTCGAGGTCCACCAGGTTGACCAGTTCCTTGTCTACCTGTTCACGGAGATGGAACGGCACCCTGTGGTGTTTCAGGGCGATGGGCTGCACAGAGTCATCAATATGCTCACGGGGTCGCCAGTCATCCACCCAATCCCATTGAAGAGAACGGCATACTTCTCGAGCAGGTTGTTGATGTCCTCGAGGTATACCGAGTACGCAAAGCTAACAATTCCAAGAGCCTAAGTGGCGGCACATCTCAGCAGAGTGTTGTTGCTTACTGGCGTCACGTAGAATCGGGCTTTGATCTGCGAGCCCTCGTGGTCCACCTTTGCCACAAAGGCCCCATCCAGTGGGATCGGCTCCAGTCCCCCAAACGCAAATATGCTAGCCTTAGGTGTTAGTAGCTTGGGGGGCGGGTCCATGGCATCATAATGTCCCCGGGCCATCACATTGACCAATGCCCCTGTATCTACCAGGACCGTGACTGGCGAGTTGTTGACCTCCACCACACACCACGGTTGTCTCCGGTTCTTTCCTCTCAGGATTCCCATGCTGGAGACACATTCTCTTCCTCTTCCTCCTCTGCCTCCTCCACCTGGGCATGCTCCTCACCCTGGTCCAACTGAGCTACATTTGGCGGGCGGCTTTGGTGCTGGAACCCGGACCGGGCCGGGCCTCTCGGCACCATTACGGGCAGGGCTGCCTTGCACACCCTCGAGAAATGGTCAGGCAGTCTGCACCTACCACATGTCCTCCCCGCCGCCAGACACTCAGTTGGGTGAGGAAGATCATACCCACACTTCTGGCACGATTCACCCGCTCTTCCTGCTCTGTCACGGGAGCATGCCCCCGGTCTTCTGACTCCTCTGCCACCTCACCACATGGCACACACCTCCTCAGACTTGACTGAGTGGGACCCCGCCTCCATCCTGGCTGCCCGAGCCTCTGCCACCTCATGGTATCGGCCCAGCTCAAGGATGCGGGGGAGAGTGAGTCCCGGCTCTCTCAGGACCTGTCTTCTGAGTTTGCCCGAGGAGCACGCCTGGATCAGCATAGTTCGAATCATGTCCTCTGCGTCTCCCCACGCACATGCCAGCGAGAGGCGACGCAGGTGTCCATAAAAGGTATCCAGCGTCTCATCTTCCTTTTGTTTCGCCGACAGCATCACAAACCTTTCATAGTCCGAGTTGGCAAAGGGCAGAAAATGAGCCTGGAGGGCAGTCTTAGCTGCGTCATAGGAGCCATCTCCCGGTGGATGCGCCTCAAAAATCTCTTGGACCGAAGGCCCCGCCGAATACAGCATAGTTGCTAGCCTGCTGTCATCATCTGTCACTTGTGCAGCTCTAAAATACTTGTCGAGGCGGTCGACCCACCTCTTCCATCTGGACCCAATGCTGGATGGCGGGCCCGATACGTCAAACTCAGGAATGGGCTGTAGGGCCACCTGGGCACGTGCCTGGGCCATGATGGCAGGCCCTTGCTGAGCAATCTGTTGCACGGCCGGCGGCGCCTGAGGCAAAGGAGCATGCCCACCTGCTTGAACTTGAGGGAGTTGCTGTGGAGCTGCTATCTGTGGCTGCACCGGAGGCGCAGGGACCTGACCCCTTGCTGGAGCTAGAGGGACTTGTTGTTGAGCCGCTGCTTGTCCTCCGTCTTGGGGGAGCTGTTGGGCTGCTGGAAGCCCACCGTCTTGATCTTCAGAATCACTCATGGGCCTGAGCGCACAGGCACCCCCACCTTGGACTTTGGGGGCCGCAACTCAATTTCCCACCACCACAGCACAGTTCTGATGCCCCACCTAGGAAAATGAAAAGTCCAACCTTGGGGAGTATGATGATGGTGCAATGCCTCTGGCTCTAGGCCGCCTCATGCGCCCACACAGCAACTGGATCTGACGAAGAACCAGAAGAAGAAACTAAAATGGCGGGTCCACCACTGCAGCAATCCTCACTGATGATGAAGAGGATGAAGAAAGAAGCCTCAGCAGCCTGATGATGAAGGGGATGAAGAAGCACCTTGACCCCAGCTGCAGTAGCACCCAGTGGGTGTAGGAGTCCCAAAATTGAGCCAAAGAAAGAGAGCTGGGCTATGCAGGCCCAGCCATTATAGGTAAACTAATGATTGTTCCACAATCGGATGCGCTGTCAGATCACTCCTTATCTCTTATAATATTCAACATAGTCATAGACAGCTCATATACAAATTATATTTGGAGAACATCATAAATTAATTTAGGTATTCTTTAATTAGATTCATAGTCCATGTTCCAACATCGGCAGAGTCATATGCCAACACGTGTTTCGACCTCCACAGGTCTTTCTCATGGCAAAGCTCTGCTCCGAATAATGCCCAACATTACATTAAGGGTCAGATAGTACAGGGTGAAACATCAAACCATACAGGAAGATATACATTACCCAACCAAGTTGTTGTATGTGTGAATACAGCAACATGTCATCAGCAACACATAGAAATAAATAAAATTAAAATAAAAATTGAAATGAAATCTTTCAACTTGAGAGTAAAGTTAATAAATCACATAACATACTATCAGAATGTCATCTGAAAATTACATTCATCTTGCCTTAAATCTTATGGTGAGTCCATGTGTGCCACCGTCTAGAGCCCAGTGTTACCAGCTACATGTACCTCTTTACCACACCCGTTGAGCCAAACACATGCAAAATTACCCAGTTCCAAGTGTATAGGATCCAATCCCCTCTAAACAAATGTGCAAGTGAGATATACTCCTGTGCAATGATCATGCTGTGCCACAAGGCTGTTATTCAACAATTACCCGTTGGGAAGTCTTGTCGATAAATATCCACAGTTAGTTACTTGCAATGTATCATTTAAATGAAGTTAATGTCCTATATTTTAAGAAAAAGAAACGTGGTCAATACCACTGCCTGCTAGCAGTGTGTCCAAAAATTAGGCCTGGATGCCACTCACCGCCCAAACCCATAGCTCAGTGAAGTTCCACGGCCTCATTGACAAAATGGCCGCCAGCCGCGTGTGCGATGCACGGCACGAAACTAAATGTCCGTTGATTCCGCTTCAGGGAAAAAATTATTGAACTTCGTCACCGCCGGGCCTAGGCATCATCATCCCATCCTCGTCACCACTTTTGGGGGTTTGTCCAGACCCCCCATGCAATGCCCATAAGCCCCCAACCTCGCAAGGACAACACACACACACACGTCCTTGCTGTTCGGGCTTCTCAGTCGCTCTGCTCGCGTATGGGAACGCCCCCTTTATTTATGCTGCACGCGGCGGCATGCAACGTCACGCCGCCGCGTGCGCGTCCCTGTAAAAGGGGCAGCGCCACACACACAATTGAGGCATCAGTGATTGTACGGAGTAAACGAAAGAAAAGAGTGTGGTGCCCCATATAGGCCTCAGAGGTTCTTTAGAACCAAGCACTAGTTGCAACGTTCCTCCTGCCCGTATAAATGCTAGCAATCCACGCTATGCACTATAAATAAAAACCTAGGACTGCTGGAGAAACTCTTCACTCCTGACCCGGAACAGCATTGAGGTGAGTGAATAGCTCCAGGCACGCGACACAAAGTGTGCAGTCTCGGGCTTCGTTTCACATGCATTCTGGGAATTGCAGTCTTGCTTAACGTCAATGGCTGCACATAAACAGGCAAATTACATTCTGCAGAAGGAAATCCTAGGAAAGACAGCATTGGATGATGACAGGACAATCATCTGGCCAACGCCACTTTAGATTAATTAGTCGACCCGACTGAACCCGTGATAGTTCGATTCTCTCATTGACTTTATTTGTAATCACTCACCCAGATTTGCCGACGCAATTAATTGCATTCTACAGAACACAAGGAGAGCAGGAAAGGGTACCCGTGGATTACAAACATTAAAAGACACATTTTCAAAAGATGGAGGCCGAGCAGTGCGGGGAGGCAGAGAACTCATTACCACATCCTTTTGAAAATAAAAATAGACACAGTTTACAGGATAAGATGGCACGCGTTTACAACTCTGCAAATTCTAGCCGGTGAGGGGAGAGTCAGGCAAGCCAGGCGGGAGGGCCGGATGTTAGGCAACCGCCGGGGGCGGGTGGAATACTAGGCCCAAATCCGACAGGGCCGCCAGCCAGGTCCCAGGTGGGCCGATCGAGTCCAAAATCGCACAAAATGTCCAGTGCAGTGGCAGAAACAGCTCGGCCAGCCGATAGTCCTTCACAATGTCGGGAACCGCAGATGGGAGCAGATGAAGGCTGAGGCCGCACAGAGCTGAAATGCTAGGCAGCCATCTTGGGCTGCTCCACAGCGCCACCAACAGGGGTGGGTTTTTGCTTGTGTTTTAGTTGGTCATTTGCATTTTAATTGTTTAATTTTAAATCCATATTTGAGTGGACATTATCTTATTTTGTGCTACTGTGCTTAAGTTGTTTGGGTTACTACTGCTAGCATCTTTCACCCCTCATGAACATATCTCCTACTGTAGACCTGTGGTTCGACATAAGGCTCAGGAAGCAAAACTTTCGGGCTATGACTGTTTTACCTTTCAGATAGTAGCAGTGTGGGACTGAATAGGCGGTTCAGCCACTTCTCACCCCTGTATCTAGTATGTCCTCAGTCCCAATCGGGTTCTCCCACTCAACGGGCTCCTCTACAAAAAAGAGGAATGACATTACCATCGTCCGACCCGTGGATGGATTTTTTTGTACCAGTTGTTTGTTCTGCCTGTGCCAACACATATATTCTTACTTGCCAATTTATCAAATGGATTGAATGTCTCATAGCCCCAAAATGTAAGGTACAACCTCTGCCACTTTAATAATCAACCAGATCTCTTTTTGTTTCAGCCTTCTTTAAAGGATTCAGTCCAACCAGGGGAATTTTACCAGTGAGGTGATGACTAAGATGTGGGAAATTCCTGAAATCAAGAGGGAGTTATACATCGCCTACCGCCCAGCATCTCCTATTTTGGACTATTGTACTTATGTTTTTTGGGTTACTACTGCTATCACCCCACAGCACTCCTAGGCATATAGCCTGCCCTTGGCCTGTACTTCCACACAAGGAAAATGAGGTATTCCTTTTGGGCTGTGCTTGTTTTACCTTTAAGATTGAGCTCACTGCTGGTTTAGTAGTGTGGGGCTGAGTAGGCAGTTTAGCCACTGCTCACCCCTGTGCTCCTGAAGTGCAGTAGTCATTTCATCAAACCCTCATTCAACTTAATTAGTACATCATTCTACATTTGGTGCAAAAACAAGGCTTATGTAGTTAACTTTAGTAACTGAACTGTGTCATGGAAAAATGATTGTTTTTAGAAATTAAAAGTATGAAGTTGCAATGTAAATGTAAGAGTAAAATGAAAATGTTGTAAAAGTTTGTTGATCAAACTAAAAACAATGGTTTGAAATAAAAAAAATTAAAAAAACTTTTAAAAAAGAAAGCACTGAAACATTTTCCCAGGATCGCACACTTGAGTTAAGTGGTGAAGCCAGGATTTAAGACCAGTCTGCAACTAAAGGACCTGATCGCAGTTTTTTCTCAGTTCTAGTTGGTAAAAATGTGTACGAGTGCATTTCAAGAATACTCTGTTTTAAAGAGATTACTTGAAAAGAAGACAAATAATAAACCGACTTGACAAATAAATAAAACCCTGTACAGATATGTTCAGCAAAAAGAATATACTTGTAGGGTCCTACACTAATCTTGATTGGAAGACTGCAACAACCAGAATGCAAAGTAATGTGTGTCAGGTAACCAGTCTTTTGCAGAAACAGGCATCCTTTGAACACTCTTTTGGGGGAAGGGAAAGCCGTGATGGCCAGGTGATTACACAGCCCTCCATTTAAGGACCATCTCACTTCACAATCAATGAACATAAACCCTGAAGTTGTATGGCAGTCAGGGGCAGGGTGGTCAGGTCAAGAGCCACACAATGCTGTAAGGCAGGATGGGTCATTGAGTTAAATGCTCCTTGATACAGTTGTTTCTTGCAGGGTACAGTTTTGAAACCATGTTGGGTCCAAGCAAGAGCATTTCCCATCCACCCTACATTTTTTGGCACACCAGAATTCACGCAGGTCTTTCGCTGCCCCTGAAAGACACGGAAAAGGCCTCTTAAACCTGGAGTGTCTGGGTTAATCCTGGAGGTTAGGAAGCTCTCACCAGGGACTGCAGGCTACACAGAGATTGCTGCAGTAAATGCATTCACCCATTGGGTGTCCTTATTAGTTTTCAGACTTCTCTTTCTCTCCTGCTCTTTTTCTCTCTATCTCTCAGATATTCCTGGATCCGGCAAAATAATTTCGCCCCGGATCTCAGAAAATCCATCTGCACCCTTGTCCCCTAAAGGAAATCTAGAAATAAAGACATGACCACCATACTTTATTTAGTGTGTGAGTTTTGCTTGGACTTACCTGGGCTGGATGAAATGTTGAAGGAGGGAAGAAAGAACAATAAAGAACAGAACTTTCCTGCAATAGAAGTGGGCTGGGCAGCGGATAAGATTCCAGGAAAGAGCCATTAAAATATCCCTTGGGGGGAAAAAAGGAGAAGGGAAGCATCTTTGATATGGTGCTCCATGGCAAGACTTTAGCCTTGAGGGGGTTCCCATGGTTTAAAGACTATTTCTAGCCAGACTGGGTGTGTGTTGACTTTGGAGTCCTAAACGTGGCCCCAGGATGTGTGCCTGGGGCAGCCTGGGCAACGAAAGGGCCATGGTGGCAGTTGGCCAACCCAGGGACCAGACAGGTTGGCCCCAATCATTAAACCCAACCCCCTTGAGTCACAAGCGTGGGCAGCAAGGGGGCACGTCAGGGTTGACCCCAAAGAAAAAAAACCTCCTGTTCTGCGTATGCCACGGCAGCAGGGGAAGTGAGAGGGAGAAGGAGGAAGTCTGCCCCACCCTTAGCAAGCTGGGCCACTGAAGGGAAGCCTTGTGCCACCAGAGTTGAAGAAAAGGCCTGGGCAGCAAGGTCGGCCAGTAGTAGGAAAGCCTGCGGCCGCCGAGCAGCCTATGAGAGGAAGTCCCGGGCCACTCCGTCTTTGTGGCCCGGATGAAGTCAAGTCCTGGGTCACACTGTTATCATAGTCTGGGTGAAGATGAGGGCTCTGGCGTGCCGACTGGATCCCAGTGAGTACACAGACCACCCCCTGCGTCACTCTGACACAACTAAGAGGGAACCGGGTCCACGAGGCCGGAACCAGCCAGTCCACAGCAATTGATGATGGCGGCTCCCCATAGCAATTGGGATGCCGCCTGAAGAGAAAATGGGCCATGTGGGCTGCAGCAGCGTTCATTGGTGAGTTCCTAGAAGCATAGTGCCGCCCAAGAAGCTTAAAATGGACTACAGGCTGCAGTGGTAATTGAGGGTGGCCCCCGAGCACATGGTGGTACCCTGAAGATAAGAACCGGGCTGCAGGAGAGTGAGTGGCCCCCTCCCGGCATATGGGTCACCTAAAGATGGTTGCGTGCATAAGGGGCACGCGTTGAGACTGGGTAGCCCCACGTGGTGGATGGCTCCACCCAGAAGAACAGACTGGGAAATAGCTCCATTTAAATCGGGCTGATCCCCATTCATCACCAGATACAGCAGCAAACACTCGGTGAAGGTGAGGGCTCCAGCATGCCAACTGGTGCCCTGTGAGTACTCGGCCTGCCCCCTGCGTCACTCTGAAGCAATGGATTGTGAGCAGGCGCAAGGCCGGTGTTGTATGCTATCCTGCCTCCCATGGTAGCTTGAGGGAGGCAGTGTTCGGCAATCTTCGGAGCCACGCTCACTTTGATTACCCGCCCACCCACAGATGGCTACAGCCATACAAACAGCATCAAAATAAAAAATGAGAAAACACAGCGGCATAGCCCGCCCTCCGACAGCTCCCTTCCTGGGATTGGCCAATGATGTCTTTGTAGCTCTGCCCCTGCCCTTCCTGTCATCTGTAGGGGATGCAGAATATCACACAAACCAAGAGCGCAAAGAAATGTTAGCTGCGAACAGTATCAGGAACATGCTTCTGGACGCATTTTGCTTCTTTGAGGCCCCCCCTGAAACACACAGGCTGCGCAATAAACCCGACAACACGTTTCTTGTATCATAAGCAGCAGAGGCTTTCTTGTGCATGCTGGTGACTTTCCAACTGAAAGACCCCCAGTCACAGTGCAAATCTGTGACATTTAAAGGGAGCAACAAAATAAAGCACCATTTGAAAATGTTTTCACCCATAACGTCTAATAGCTTCATATCCCAAAACGTAAAGTGTGCTTTCATGTCCTTAGTTGAATGTTCTTAAAACCATACATGACAACACGCTGGAGGTTTGTGACAAATCTCCAAACATAAGTGAGTTTTTTACGCCTCTTTTATTGTGTGTCTGAAAGCGCTGAAAATAAAGTGGGTAAATGGATATTTTGCCTTTGGCATCTTATAGTTTTCCATTCAGGATGTGGAAAATAAAGGTACGCTGATATTATTTTGGCCTAACATGCTACTATAAAGATTTACAGGTTGTCATGATGGTTTACTATGCAATTTGTGGATTTTACAAGTAAACTCTATAGGACAGTATTATTGTAGGTCTTGACACCCAAAACTTAAATATTTGTTCCAAGTAAAGCACGGAAGAAGATGGCCGTGCCCAAATTGCACAGTGGTTTAAAATCCCTGCTTCGCTGTTTAGCGAAAGTGTGTGATCCTGGGCAAATAATGTAATCTCACACTGGGCCTCATTACAAGTCCGGCGGTAACCCTGCCATGCTACCGGCGGGTTGCCGTCAGACTTGCAAAATTTACCGGCACCTGGCTTGCCATAAACACCAGGGAATTACGACCCCGGTGTTCTGGGAAGTCAGGCGCCGGTAAATGGTAAATCCCCATTCCCATTTGAGTCTGATAGGACTCAATGGGAATGGGGATGACGGAAGCACCGGCTTCTGTGAAAGTCTGCAGGTGGGTGCCTTTCTGCCCGCCAGGTCTGACCCTGGCGGGCCGGATTGCATCCGCCCGCAGACTCGTAGTGTGGCGGTCCGGTAACAACTATGCCGGTAGGCTTACCGGTACCATTGATACAGGACCGGCACACTCGTAATGAGGCCCACTGACTTCAACTGCAAAAATTGGAATGCTAATAAGTGATTACGTTTACACTCTTACAATATGACAGTTTTAATAAGTATAGGGACAAATTAGTTTACCCTGGTGCTCCTCTCCTAGTGGCCCCAATACTGTCACATAGAATTGAATTATTGCTGCACTGGCCCTCCCCCAGTCTTGTATTACTTAATTTGACAGGCAGACATAGGGCCTCATTTTGAGTCCGGAGGTAGCCGTGCCGGTAAAAACGGCAAGGCTGCCGCCAGTCATTTTTGTTCCAGTGCCCGGCAATGGGGACTTACCGGGGCATTACGGTCCTGGCGGTCCCTACGGCAGGGCGCCGGAAAATGGGGAGGACGGATGCACCAGCACTGTGTGCAAAAGTGCCGGTGCATCCGTCAAGGTCTGCGAGCGGGTGACCCACTCGCAGTTTGCCGGTCTGAAAACAACGGTACCAGCAAGCTTACCGGTACCATTGTTTCCGGACTGGCAAACTTGTAATGAGGCCCATAGTCTCACCAGCCAGTAACTGTGGTAGAACCAACATTACATGTTCTCCCCTGTTGCTCCCAGCCACTGAAGTTGCTTGAGCCCTCCAGAATACTGCCCCACATTTGGCTATGTCCTGTTATGCAAGGATATTGAGCCTCTAATAGCTGGACCAAACATTGGGAGCAAAGGTGCCAGGAATAGCCCTTCAAAACAACCAGTGTGCAGGAACTAGAACATTACTTCTGCACGTAACACCTTTTACTTAAACTCTGCAAGCTAGTCTTGGAGGAACGATGGGGGCTCCAAGCAAGCTCTGCAGCAACACAATATACTGCCAAACGTCCACATCCAGGCCAATGGAAGAGTTGTATTTAGCTCAGCTTGGACTTGTGTATTTATAAACCAGTTATGAACTTACCGTTTTATGTTAACAGGACTCTGCGACTGTAAAGCCCTGGTGCGTAGCTGCTAGGTTCTTCCCAGCCATGTTTGCTGTATACTTTGCTAGTAAGCAACAAGGACATCACATTAGCAGAGAATCGGGGACGGTGGCAGGGCCTTTCAGCTTTTTTCAAATAAAAGGGGCCCCAAGCCTCAGGGGGCCGCCAACAACAGCCTCCATATTGCCACTCAGTAGTATAATAACACAGCAATATCTTCCTTTATATATATCTCACTTTCTGGGACTTACAGTGTGTGCTTTGCAGTGCTCACCTTACAAGCTGCTGCTGGAGCCCCATTGAGGAAAACAGAAATATTATCACCTACTTTCAACACTGTTTCCTCCACGTCAGCCACTTTCTTATAAAGAAGGATCATTCACAACTATTCAGCGGTCATTCGGTGGTTCAGCTCCCTGCTGGCTTGTGATAATTGGCGGCTATTAACATTAGTTTTACCTCCATTATAATGTATGCCCTCCACCCCACAGGAGCCTCAGACTGATTTCTGCTCTAAGCAAGGGGAGCCCCCACCATCATGTTGAAATTGTCCCCCACACATCTTCACCCGTGCCTGCAGAGAATATTCCATTATGTTAAGAGAGGACATTATATCAGACCTATGTGCACCACTACATTAAAACTATTTTGCCCTGACATACCGCACGTCATAACGTTGAATACTATGCACATGTACCACTGGTGCAGCATTCATACACTTACAAGAACAGTACAATTTTGATAGAGGGGGGTGCAAGATATCATGGCCTGAACAAACCTACAGTAATTCGCATACCCTGACTCTCTGAGGTTAATTTATACTAACACAAGTGGTCACCCTGTTTTATATTTACTCAGGTCCCAACCAATCTAGAGGCACCATCTATCCCTTCCCTGGAACCCCATACCTTTTAATTGTGGGGGTGCAAGGTATCATGGCCTGACCACACCAATGGAAATTTGTATTCCTTGCCTCCCTGGGGTTAATTTACACTGACACAAGTAGTCATCCTGTTTTATGTTTAATCTGGTCCCACCAATGCAGAGGCACTATTTAGCCTCTCCCGGGACACCCCCATACCTTTTGATTGTGGGGGGTGCAATATATCATGGCCTGAACACACCTATGGTAATTCGCATCCCCTGCCTCCCCGGGGTCAACTCACAATGACACACATGGTCATCCTGTTTTATGTTTAATCTGGTCCCAAAAAATATGCAGGCTCATCTAGCCCCTCCCACGACCCCCCCATATCTTTTGATTGTGAGGGGTGCAAGATATCATGGCCTGATTGCACCTATGGTAATTTGTATCCCCTGTCTCCCTGGGGTTAACTCAAAATGGCACAAGTGGTCATCCTGTTTAATGTTTATTCTGGTCCCAACTGATGTAAGGGCACCATCTAGCCCATCCCTGGACACCTCCATGCCTTTTGATTGTGGGGGTGCAAGATATCATGGGCTGAACTCACCTATGGTAATTTGCATCGCCTACCTTCTTGTGTTTAATTTACAGTGACACAAGTGGTCATCCTGTTTTGCGTTTACTCTGGTCCTAACAAATGTAGAGGCACCATCTAACCCCTCCTTGGACACCCCCATACATTTTGATTGTGGGGGGTGCAATATATCATGGCCTGGACACACCTACGGTAACTCGCATCCCCTGTCTCTCTGGGGTTAACTCACAATGAAACAAGTGGTCATCCTGTTTTGTGTTTATTCTGGTCCCAATCAATGTAGAGGCTCCATCTAGCCCCTCCCAAAACACTCCAATACCTTTTGATTGTGGGAGGTGCAAGATATCATGGCCTGAGCGCACCTATGGTAATTTGCATCCCCTGCCAGCATGGGGTTAACTCACACTAACACAAGTGGTCATCCTGTTTTATGTTTAATCTGGTCCCAGCCAAAGCAGAGGTACCATCTAGCCCCTCCCTGGACACCCCATACCTTTTGATTGTGGGGGTGCAAGATATCACGGCCTGGACACACCTATGGTAATTCGCATCCCCTGCCTCCCTGGGGTTAACTCACACTAACACAAGTGGTCATCCTGTCTTATGTTTAATTTGGTCCCAACCGAAGTAGAGGTACCATCTAGCCCCACACTGGACACCCCATACCTTTTGATTGTGGGGGTGCAAGATATCATGGCCTGGACACACCTACGGTAATTCGCATCCCCTGTCTCCCTGGGGTTAACCCACAATGACACACATGGTCACCCTATTTATGTTTAATCTGGTCCCAACCAATATGGTGGCTCATCAAGCCCCTCACGGGACACCCCCATACCTTTTGATTATGGGGGGTGCAAGGTATCATGGCTTGATTGCACCCGTGGTAATTTGCGTCCCCTAATTCTCTTGCGGTAATTCACACTAACACAACTGGTCATCCTGTTTTATATTTACTCAGGTCCAAACCAATGTATCAGCACTATCTCTCTCCTCCCTGGACACCCCCATACCTTTTCATTGTGGGGGTGCATGATATCATGGCCTGAACGCACCTATAGTAAATTAGCATACCCTGTTTCGCTGGGGTTAACTCACACTGACACAAGGGGTCATCCTGTTTTATATTTACTCTGGTTCCAAATGATGTAAGGGCACCATCTAGCCCCTCCCGGGACACCCCCATACCTTTTGATTGTGGGGGGTGCAAGATATAATGGCCTGATTGCACCCATGGTAATTTGCATCCCCAAATTCTCGTGCATTAATTTACACTGACACAGTGGTCATCCTGTTTTGTTTACTCTGCTCCTAACAAATCTATAGGCACCATCTAGCCCCTCCCGAAACACCCCAATACCTTTTGATTGTGGGGGGTGCAAGATATCATGGCCTGAGCGCACCTATGGTAATTTGCATCCCCTGCCAGCATGGGGTTAACTCACACTAACACAAGTGGTCATCCTGTTTTATGTTTAATCTGGTCCCAGCCAAAGCAGAGGTACCATCTAGCCCCTCCCTGGACACCCCATAACTTTTGATTGTGGGGGTGCAAGATATCATGGCCTGGACACAACTACGGTAATTTGCATCCCCTGTCTCCCTAGGGTTAACTCACAATGAAACACATGGTCATCCTGTTTTATGTTTAATCTGGTCCTAACCAATATGGCGGCTCATCTAGCTCCTCCCGGGAACACCCCCATACCTTTTAATTGTGGGGGTGCATGATATCATGGCCTGGACACACCTACGGTAATTCGCATCCCCTGTCTCCCTGAGGTTAACTCACAATGACACAAGTGGTCATCCTGCTTTATATTTATGTTGGTCCATTTGAAAGCTTGATCACGGTCTGACCCCACATGTTCATAGCTATCTCTGAGGCAGAAAACCCAAGTAAAGGCAAGGGAGGCAGGGGCGTATATCTGAATAAGGGGTTAAAGGAAAATAAAAAGTAATTTTTGTAGTTATCTGTCTGGGAATACCTTCATCACCTGACTTAACCTGGTGAGTCAGAGGATAGGACATAACAATATATGTTTTTCTTTCAAGTGTTTCCTCTTGGGGCTTCTTAGTGGTAAGCAGTGGTCAGTCTCGTCGGTCAGCTGAGAGAAAGGTGATACAACATTCATCCTTGCAGATAGCAGAGGCACAGTACCAAGTGTTCTCTGCCTAGTGTCCCTGGGGGACTTGACACCCTGGGGGCATATTGCAGTCACATTTTAAAATGTTCTTTACTATGAAGTAAGAAGACTAAATTAAAACCACTGGAGAAGTCTTTGGGCGAGCACCGCTATACAAGCAATCCTTAGATAGATGTGTGTGTCCTTTTACCCTTGAATATTCTTGGAGTATAACATGTACTATTTCAACTCCAGTTCTAGAAAATGTGGGTTAGGATTTGGATTTTGGGAGCCTGTAGGTAGAACACATGAAGCCCAGTGTGGTGGGTTGATTTTTCAGAGATTACTTACGTCAACTGTGATTGCAAAGCTTTACCTGCTGTCATCACATACCCCGGGAGGCTGACTGACAGCTGCAGTGACCTGTCAGAGTACATTATTTTGCAGGTTTTTTCTGGCAAGGCTTGTTTCAGTGCAGAAGTGAGCAGAATGCTCAGTTATAAGTTGTTCCGGAAAGAGTTCCCATACCTATATGCTTGCACGAGGCATTGTTTTATTTCTAAATTTCAGGGGATGCAGCTCATTTAGGTATTGTAGAGGGAAGCCCCTTTCATACAACTATTGGTGCAGATATGCAATGTTCGTATGGCTCATTGACTCATGAGCAAAGTCCTTGAAGAGGTGGAGTGTTTCTGCATCAGGGATAGCATAGCCCCTGGTGAGCTTTAGACACAAATGGTCAGTGAGTGGACAGACTTAACTTAACAGAAATTACCATTGAGGGGTTGGGGTTGGGGTAGAAACAAATTGGTCTCTTGAACTGCCCTTTCGGATCGTTTAACCAAACCATGCTGTGCTAACAACAGACTATTTATTGTATCAATAGGGTGAACTGCCCCTCGAGTAAGGTAGATACTCCCATGGAGGGTTTAAGAACGCCAGTCCTGGCATTGCTTTGTATGCCTTTGGGTTCTGTTTAGTTATGCCTCCCCATAGACGCACACTACAGTCTACAGGACAAAGAAATGTCAAAGCCCTGACCCATGATATGATATATGATATATGATATTGCATTTATAACGCGCCTATACACAAGTGTTTCAAGGCGCGACGAGGCCTAGGAGGGGAAACAGAGGGAAGACAAAGACAGCGATCCTACTAGGGCAGGTCACATTGAGATTGCGCAAGTGCAGGGGAGGCGGAGGGGAAAAGTGCAGAGGGAAAGGGGAGGGGATAGTGCAGTACATAGGATAACAGTAAGATAAATAAAGGCAATAAATAAAGGCAATAAATAAATAAATAAGTGCAGCCATCAGGTGTCAAGTGCTAGTCGGGGCTGTAGGGATAACGAAACAGTCCCCGATTGCAAGGGTTGCCAGGGCGGCAGTGCAGGTGTGTAACTGGCGGGGAGGGGACCTGGGTCCGAGATCAGAGGGTAGCCATGTAACCAGTGCAGTTTCAGATTCAGTCAGGAGATCAGCAGGGTAGAGGAGGAGAGAAAGCAGAAGCAAAGTGGAAGGTCTTGAGGTACTTCCGGAACCGGAGCTGGTTCTCCCCAGGTTTTAGAGGGGCCGGAAGGCTGTTCTAGAGGGAGGCCCCAGCAGACGAGAGAGATCTACCACCGACTTGCTGCTTGGAGAAGCGACTGACCCTGAGGGAGTTGGAGGTGGATGAGCGGAGAGCTCGAGAAGGAAGATATTTAGGAAGAGAGAGTTGAAGGTATTGAGGTCCCAGATCCCTAAAGGCCTTGTGGACAATGCAGATGGTTTTGAGCTTAATCTTCACAGCCACTGGCAGCCAGTGCAGTGATTTCAGTCCTGGAGAGATACGATCTCTGGGCTTGAGGGCAAGGACAAGTCTTGCAGCCCTGTTTTGGATGAGTTGCAGAGTGTTAATCCATTCATAGAGTTCTTGTCGGTATCCTTCCATCATTGAGTTTTCTTCTTGTTCGTTATCTATTTTGTAGATGATTTGTGTGTCGTCTGCATAGTTGTAGCATGCAAATCCATGTTTTTTAATGAGCTTGATTAGTGGAGTAAGGTAGATATTGAAGAGCAGTGGGGCTAGGGATGATCCTTGTGGTACTCCACAGTTGGTGTCTCTTGGAGTGGATAGGAAAGGTTTATTCCATATGGTTTCCGTTCTGTCTGTTAGGAATTATTTAATCCAGAGTAGGGCCAGGTTGGTGATTCCTATTTCTTCGAGTGTCTTAATGAGGAAGTCATGGCTGACTGTGTCGAACGTTGCAGAGAGGTCCAGAAGTATCAGAGCTGAACTTGTTTCAGAGTCTGCATTTGTCTTTAGATCATCACAGATTGAGCAGAGTGCCGTCTCAGTTCCTCTCTTAGGTCTAAACCCAACTTGTGCCTGGTCCAGCAGTTGGTATTTTTCTATATGTTCCTGTGTTAGACCATAGACGTAGGTTTCAAGTAGTTTTGCTGGGTACGGGATGTTCGAGATAGGTCTGTAGTTGGAGAGGTCATCCACGTGGCCTGCCGTCTTCTTGAGCAGTGGTTTGATGTAAACTGATTTGAAAGAACACAGCACTTTCCCTGTTGTGAGTGATTGGTTTAAGAGGTTTCTGTAACATTCCAAGGGTATACCTTGTGTGAGGATTAATTTGTATATGTCTGTAGGGCAGGGGTACAATGGGGAGCCTGCTTTTTGCTATTTCTTACCAGCTTCACGAAAGTCTCTACTGATATTTGGGGGAAGCTTTGGAGTTTGTTCTGGGGATCCTCGGTTGGGGGAGTGGGTTGTGTATTTTGGTTGACTGGTCTGCTCTGTATGATTTGGTGGATGACACTGATTTTGATTTTGAAGTGGTCTGTGTGGTTGTTGCAGAGTTTCACTGAAGGCACTAGGGTTTTGTTGCATCCAATTGGGTTCCTCATTTCGTTTATGATGTTGAACAGTTCTTTTGGGTGTTTGTGGCTTTGGTGATTCGGTTATCGTAGTATTTCTTTTTTGCCTTTTGGATTTCCTTTTTGTATGAGTGGATTTGTCGTTGAAATTGTGATTGGGAGTAAACCATTTTGCCATTGTTCTCTTGTGTGATGTGGTGAAGGGTTTTTCCTTGGAGATATTGTTGATTGTTTCAGTGATTCATTTATGAAGTTTTCTGTCTGTCTATCGAGTTCGATTTAGTTGAGGTTCATGGTTGATGGTATTGTGAGTTCGAGTTGTTCTAATAAGTTAGTATCTTTTATGGTTTCTTCTCATGACAGTCAGAAGTTTATTGGGTTGTTTGGCTGCTTTGGCAGGTTGCTTGATCACAAATGAAATGATGAGGTGGTCGCTCCAAAGTATCTTTATTGGCTGTGCCGTGGTGATAAGGTTTCTGTTATAGAAGATTGTGTCAAGTGCGTGTCCTGCTGCGTGTGTTACTTCTTTAACCAGCTGATGTAATCTCATTGTCTTGAGATGCTTGTCTAGCAAATTTTGCGAGTTTGCATTTTCTTCTTAAAACCATATGTTAATCCTAGAGGATTATCAGGTGTTGGTGTTTGATGGCCAGGTTGGTGATGGCTTCCGTGAAGCTGTCCACGAATGCTGCGTCGTATGTTGGTGGTCTGTAAACCAGAATGAATTTGATATTTGTTTTGGGGTCCATTGACAGGTGAAGGATTAGGGATTCACAGTTTACGATTTTTAGTGGTTCGTCTGTTTTTATTTTCAGATGCTCTTTGTATGACATTGCAAGTCTTCCAACTTTTTTGTCTTTCCTGTTTATCTGTGAGCACTTGAAGTTGTCGGGAAGGCAGCTGTGTAGTGTGATTTTGTAGTTGTTATCTAGCCATGTTTCTGTAATGAATAGGATGTCGATACCTCGGTCGCACAGTAGGTCGTATATCTCTGTGGCATATTTGGACATCGATTTGCGTGGATCATTTTGATGCAGTTTATTTTCATTTTTAATATTGGCTTTGTGTCGTGGGTGTTATGTCGGTATGCTTCCATGTTGCTCTCCAGATGTGGTGGGTGTTCAGTGTGAACTGTTTCTTCATTGAATTGGTCTGTTAGATTAATTATTGGGTTGCTGATTTCATCTGCTTCCACTTCTATATTTTGTTGTAATTGGGGGAGATGTCCTTGTGTTTTTGTGATATGTGGGGTGAGAGTGTCTGTTTCGTTCATTTCTCTTCTTGGTGTGTCTCTTCTTTTTCTGTGTGCATCCCGTGTGCTTTCAGCGGGCCCAGCCAGGTCATGGGTGGTGGGATGTTCCGGTGCTTGGATAGTTGCAAGCTTTTCGACAAGGAACTATTACTTTCCAGGAACCTCGAGAATAGAAAGCGTAAGATCAGGAAACCAGGCAGAAGAATCCTGCGTTGTGTGTCGGAGATACCCGAGGCCCTCCCGTGTCAATAACCAAAGCGGGGAGAATCACCAGCTGCCGTGGTACCATCCTTGGCTCCAAGAACAAAGCAGCGTGAGTGAAATCAACACAGCCAGTGAGTTGGGGAGACTGATACAAGACCGGTCTGTGTTGAAGCCAAACGTTGCAAGCAGCAACATTGTATGGCGAGCGATGGAACGAACATTGTCAGAGTGGCCCGCCACTGCGTGAGTGCTCAACCTGAAGGTCTCTGTAAGGTATTCAGCTGAGGAGTGGCAAAAGTGAAAGTGAGAAACCTTTTATATCAAGAAGATAACTAGTAATTGTGAATCTAAGTGGTCCTGCGATATGCCAAGTAAAATCCTGTGCACTGTCGAAAGTCTTCAATTTTGAAGAAGTAGAGAAGTTGTATATGTGAAATATTTGGTGAAGACCCTGCAGAGGGATACCAATTGTAGATTGTGTGTCAAAGTGGGTGTGAGTGCGGCGGAGGAAGACCCGGGATGAACAGTAAATCACTCGAGAAGTTGTATATGTGAAATCCTAAGAAGTAAGGAACTTTAATGTTTGTTGTGTTTGATCAGGCCATCTTAAATAAGAGACTTTGAATGATAAAGAGACTTTGGCACAGAAGGCCCTGATGTTGAAGTTTTGACTGCATTTTCGTGCTAGAGAACCCAGAGAGTGTGCTAAGCTCGAGTGTGACGCCTTGTCCCGTGCTGAAACGTGGGGAAGGAAAGCGAATGGTTTGAATATCCTGACATATCATTTCTTGAACACTTTTCTTTTGCATAACATTGTTTCCCACACTATTTGTATTCAGAGGCAAGGATTGGCAATAGGTTTATTAGCATAGGCCCTTTTATTTTCACAGACTCGACTAGGACTACGTTATTATTATTTAATGGTCGTAGCTTGCTCCCATCTTTACATTTAGGTTTAGATAGGCATTTTTCAAACCCAATTAAATTTCAATAAACAACCTTGAACTGTGATCACTTGTGTCGGTTTTACTGTTTGATACATGCCTTCCTTACACAGCCCCACAGACACATGTATATACCTTGTTAGGTTCTGATCAGATTGACTCCCAGGTGCCCAAGGAGGACCCGTTGGATGGTATGGGGTATGGTATTGGCCTGTCAGACAGGTTCAATGCCATGTGATAGATCTGTGCATAACATGCGGGGAGCACAGCAGGCAGACTCGCTGATGGCTCTGTGTATGATACGTACACAGCAGATTCACTAATGTAATGGCTCTGTGTGTCATCCAGTATAGGCACAGACTCACTGACCTGACAGCTCTGCATTTCACATGTGAAAAGGGCACATCAGACAGACTCACTGGCATATGAGGTGTCTGTGCATCACATGTGATAAGCCCACTGGTGACAGTGTAGCTGCAATGTGAGAGCTTTGTGTACCACCTGTGATAGGCATGGAGCAGAAAGACTTGCTGACATGAGATGGCTTTGTGTATAATGTGCGATAAGCACATAACTGACAGACTCACTCGCATATGATGGCTCTGTAGAAAATGTGACAGGCAGAGAGCCAGCATATTCATTGACATGTGAGGGGTCTGTGTATCTCCCGTGATAGGCACACAGCACACATTGTCACTGACCTGTGATCACTCTGTGTATCACCTGTTATAGGCACATAGTAGACAGACTCACTTACTTGGGATGGCTCTATGTATAAAATGTGATTGGCACAGAGCAGACATACGCGCTGACATGAGATAGCTCTGTGTACAGACTGTGACAAGCACATAAGTGGCAGACCCGCTGTTATCTGATGGGTCTGTGTATCAGCTTTATTAGGTACTGCGAGAAACCTGAGGGCGTACTTACATGTAATTCCCTTGGAACCGCTTCTCAGGTGGCCAGGGAAAGGCCATCAATCTAGGATCACAACCATGGGGGCAGAGAAGCGAGGGGGGAGCACCTGGGTGGAGAATACTTGGGGATTGGAGATGAGATGTCCTCAGGTCAGACAGTATTCCACACTCCCTTCTCTCATAGAATCCCCTATCGCAAACGCAATCATGGGATATTGTTACCCCTATCCCATTGACAAAGAAAATGATACAAGATTTTGCCAGTCTAGAGGCAGCAGGAGGATGAGGAAAAGGGAAGGGTTTAAAATTGGGGTACCCTTAGGAGGGATATGGTATCCCCCTTTGCCTAAAAATGACCTACCTAACCCTCCCCCAACCTTTATGGGCTACTGCAAGACTGCTCCCCTCATTTCCCCACATTTGACTGTTAAATGTTCTGGGACAAGGAAGAGGAGACTGAGAGTAGTAAACACTATACCTTCCTTTTACCACTCTGGTACTGGGACGAAGAAGATGCCTGCAGAGAGTCAGGCATGTCCCTTTATTCATGGTCAGGCAAACCCAAGTAAAGACACACACCTCCAACCTGTTAACTGGTTGCAGGTGTATAAAATGAGGGTCAAAGAAGCACAACAGGCAGGCTGCGCGGGAGAGACCAGCAGAAGAACCCTTATGTATGGAGGCAGCTGTGGTGGGACCAGCGCAGGAGCCAGGTCGCCGGCAGAGACCCTGAAGAACTTGTGTGGCCCAAGGCAAGTGGGCCGTGTCGTGGCACAGGTGTGGGAGCATCCAATGCAGAGTGCGAGCAGCAGGGGCTGTGGGAGAAGAGAGAGAGAAGCCTTTGAGTGCAGGGAAGACTCCCCGGCAGGCGAGCAGGGCTTGCATCAGAAGGCCTGACGGCCTTGCGTCTAGAGAGAAGCTGCGAGGGCCGTCAGAGGGAGCTGCCATCAGCCAGTGAGTGTCGGAGAGAACACTTGAGCACCGGGGCGCTCCGAACAGACCAGAAATAATAACGGTCTTTGAAACAAATACAATATGTGCATATTGAATACCGAACCGAGCAGAAACTTGAAACTACATATAATGAGTGCATCATGAATACTGAACTGCATGAACACTTACAATTGAGCATAACAAATGCATTGTAGGGGGCATGGCTTGGCGGCCATGCGATCGAGACGCAGCTCCCTAGAGCTCCCGCATGATCCGGCAAGCCGATTCTACAAGCTGGCACAAAACGCAACGGCAACCCTAGCCAACTCGAAGAAAGGGTGCCTAAAGGTCTGAGGCACAGTTGGGGAGATGCCAGGCCAAAAACGGAAGACGGAAAGGCCAGGAGAGAGCCCGAAACAAGACTTGCACTGCCTCACAAAATGGTGGATGCAACATCGAGTGGGTGAGCCCTTGCTCGATTAGCCCTGCGAGTGGCATCGTGGTGGACAAGAGAGATACCAGACGCCTTGCGCCGGCACAGAGGGGCTCTTCAACACCGAAATCGGACCCTTATCTGGAAGAAGGTGATCTGAAAACACCCCGGGGTGGCTGGCGGACCGGGATCACACTACTGCATGCACATGTGCGACCAGATCTCTGCAGCACCGGATTGAGAGCGAGAAGGAGGACCCGCAACAAAGGATACCGGGCGAGTGAAGCCCATGAGGAGAAGCTGTAACAAATAGAGCAAAGGAGTAAGGAGAGAGAGAGAGAGGGGAGAGCGGGGCCCCCAGTGTCGGGACTCCGGAAGGGTGGGTAGGCAGAAGGCACCCTAGAGACTCTTCACCGTCACCAAGCGGGGCACAGAACGCCACCAAGCAGCTCGAGAAGGCGAACCTGCAGGAACCTGGATGGGGGACCCGCCGGGGCGAGCTGGAATCCAAGAGCACACAGAGCTCGCTCACAGGCTCTATAAGCACGCCTGCCGCATTATCCTTTTTGTGAACACTTAAGCTGGGTACAGCCCCAGTGCCAAAGCGAACAGACTGAGTGTTGCTGCGTATGGAGACAGCAGGGAGGACTAGAAGCCGCAGGCCAGGCTGCATCGGGCCGCGAGGTGCGCTAAAAAAACAAGACACAGTAAGCACTACACTGGTGGAGGGACACCACCTGGGAACTATCAGTAACAAACAGCCCCCAGGGAAAAGAGGAAGATCTAGTGGGCAACGGGGCACCCACAAGACATTGTGGGGGGGACCTGAGAGGCAGCGGCCCGCGAGGTGACCGGAGGCAAGAGAGAGGAGGGGGGAACAAAGAGTGCCACGACCCAGTATGATGCAGTGGGGCCAATTACCACCAGACAGCACCCTGCATGAGAGAGGTCAGCCCAGGGAACTGTGGCATCATGGCCGCTCACCAGGAGGGACCTTGGCCCGAACCAGCACAAACCTGATTTGAAGAGAGAGGAAAGGGGGGCAGACCGGCAAAAACTGAGGCTTCTCACGCCAGCAGTAATAGCCCAATAGCAGGCCACCTGCAGCATAGTGTTGGGCGGAGACCGGCAGGGGCGCTTGATGACACCCCGCACAGGAGGGTAGACGCAGTCCACCGGTCACATCACTGCAGTTCCTTGCTGCAGCGGGGGCCATCCCCGAACCAGCCCAGCTAGACCCAGCACGTGGGACAGGAGGACGAGGCTCGACAGCAGAAGTGAGGGCAAGACATAACGAAAGGGACCCAGAAGCCACGGACAATCAGCATGTGGCCAGCGGCTCACACCAGTAGACGAGGCGGACCAATATCGTATAGCAAGAACAAGCTATATTACTAGAGAGGCCACAGTCCATTGGCACATCTCACACTCACTAGCTGCAAAAGGGAGGGCCTGGACTCAAATGGACACAGGAGCATAAACAACCCCAATAATGACTATGTAAGGGGAGGCCCAGACCAGCAACCAGTGCACCACTGTACTCGCCACAAGGGGAGCCTGGACCAGAGACAGGCAAGCAAGGCGCAAAGGCGAGCCACAGCAACAACCACAGCTGTCACACCATAGTCTCTCTTCGCAAACGGGGCCCTGACCGGACTTGGTAGGGCAGGGACACAGAAGAAGCACAGAGGTGCAGAGCAACAAGAGCTACAGCAGGAGAAGACTGGAGCGACACGAGCATCCCACGACACAGGAGGCCACACTGGTAGGGAGGGAGCTGCTCCAGGACACCCGCTGGAAACGAAAGCGGCGGCAGAGAGGAAGTGAGACTGGGGCCCCGACGCAAACGAAAAAGTGCCACCGGCACAGGCATGTTGGAGAAGCAGAAAGGAGGGATAGGAAAACAAACCAGCATGGAGGACTTCACCCTGAGAAAGGAGGTGCCCCAGATGGAGACACCAGAGAAGCTGGTTCTAGTGCATCCGCCCCCACACAGGTCGAGAAGGGAAAAGAGGAAGGCCACATACTCAAAGCCATAGCGGCGCTGAAAACATCACTTGAATATAAGATGGACGCAGTGATGGTGGATGTTGGACTTCTAAGGCAAGATGTAAGGAACCTGTCAGCGAGGGTCAACATCGCAGAACAGCAAGTGCAGAGTAATACAATACCTTTTGATTGTGGGGGGTGCAAGATATCATGGCCTGAGCGCACCTATGGTAATTTGCATCCCCTGCCAGCATGGGGTTAACTCACACTAACACAAGTGGTCATCCTGTTTTATGTTTAATCTGGTCCCAGCCAAAGCAGAGGTACCATCTAGCCCCTCCCTGGACACCCCATAACTTTTGATTGTGGGGGTGCAAGATATCACGGCCTGGACACAACTACGGTAATTTGCATCCCCTGTCTCCCTAGGGTTAACTCACAATGAAACACATGGTCATCCTGTTTTATGTTTAATCTGGTCCTAACCAATATGGCGGCTCATCTAGCTCCTCCCGGGAACACCCCCATACCTTTTAATTGTGGGGGTGCATGATATCATGGCCTGGACACACCTACGGTAATTCGCATCCCCTGTCTCCCTGAGGTTAACTCACAATGACACAAGTGGTCATCCTGCTTTATATTTATGTTGGTCCATTTGAAGCTTGATCACGGTCTGACCCCACATGTTCATAGCTATCTCTGAGGCAGAAAACCCAAGTAAAGGCAAGGGAGGCAGGGGCGTATATCTGAATAAGGGGTTAAAGGAAAATAAAAAGTAATTTTTGTAGCTATCTGTCTGGGAATACCTTCATTATGTAACCTGGTGAGTCAGAGGATAGGACATAACAATATATGTTTTTCTTTCAAGTGTTTCCTCTTGGGGCTTCTTAGTGGTAAGCAGTGGTCAGTCTCGTCGGTCAGCTGAGAGAAAGGTGATACAACATTCATCCTTGCAGATAGCAGAGGCACAGTACCAAGTGTTCTCTGCCTAGTGTCCCTGGGGGACTTGACACCCTGGGGGCATATTGCAGTCACATTTTAAAATGTTCTTTACTATGAAGTAAGAAGACTAAATTAAAACCACTGGAGAAGTCTTTGGGCGAGCACCGCTATACAAGCAATCCTTAGATAGATGTGTGTGTCCTTTTACCCTTGAATATTCTTGGAGGATAACATGTACTATTTCAACTCCAGTTCTAGAAAATGTGGGTTAGGATTTGGATTTTGGGAGCCTGTAGGTAGAACACATGAAGCCCAGTGTGGTGGGTTGATTTTTCAGAGATTACTTACGTCAACTGTGATTGCAAAGCTTTACCTGCTGTCATCACATACCCCGGGAGGCTGACTGACAGCTGCAGTGACCTGTCAGAGTACATTATTTTGCAGGTTTTTTCTGGCAAGGCTTGTTTCAGTGCAGAAGTGAGCAGAATGCTCAGTTATAAGTTGTTCCGGAAAGAGTTCCCATACCTATATGCTTGCACGAGGCATTGTTTTATTTCTAAATTTCAGGGGATGCAGCTCATTTAGGTATTGTAGAGGGAAGCCCCTTTCATACAACTATTGGTGCAGATATGCAATGTTCGTATGGCTCATTGACTCATGAGCAAAGTCCTTGAAGAGGTGGAGTGTTTCTGCATCAGGGATAGCATAGCCCCTGGTGAGCTTTAGACACAAATGGTCAGTGAGTGGACAGACTTAACTTAACAGAAATTACCATTGAGGGGTTGGGGTTGGGGTAGAAACAAATTGGTCTCTTGAACTGCCCTTTCGGATCGTTTAACCAAACCATGCTGTGCTAACAACAGACTATTTATTGTATCAATAGGGTGAACTGCCCCTCGAGTAAGGTAGATACTCCCATGGAGGGTTTAAGAACGCCAGTCCTGGCATTGCTTTGTATGCCTTTGGGTTCTGTTTAGTTATGCCTCCCCATAGACGCACACTACAGTCTACAGGACAAAGAAATGTCAAAGCCCTGACCCATGATATGATATATGATATATGATATTGCATTTATAACGCGCCTATACACAAGTGTTTCAAGGCGCGACGAGGCCTAGGAGGGGAAACAGAGGGAAGACAAAGACAGCGATCCTACTAGGGCAGGTCACATTGAGATTGCGCAAGTGCAGGGGAGGCGGAGGGGAAAAGTGCAGAGGGAAAGGGGAGGGGATAGTGCAGTACATAGGATAACAGTAAGATAAATAAAGGCAATAAATAAAGGCAATAAATAAATAAATAAGTGCAGCCATCAGGTGTCAAGTGCTAGTCGGGGCTGTAGGGATAACGAAACAGTCCCCGATTGCAAGGGTTGCCAGGGTAGCAGTGCAGGTGTGTAACTGGCGGGGAGGGGACCTGGGTCCGAGATCAGAGGGTAGCCATGTAACCAGTGCAGTTTCAGATTCAGTCAGGAGATCAGCAGGGTAGAGGAGGAGAGAAAGCAGAAGCAAAGTGGAAGGTCTTGAGGTACTTCCGGAACCGGAGCTGGTTCTCCCCAGGTTTTCGAGGGGCCGGAAGGCTGTTCTAGAGGGAGGCCCCAGCAGACGAGAGAGATCTACCACCGACTTGCTGCTTGGAGAAGCGACTGACCCTGAGGGAGTTGGAGGTGGATGAGCGGAGAGCTCGAGAAGGAAGATATTTAGGAAGAGAGAGTTGAAGGTATTGAGGTCCCAGATCCCTGAAGGCCTTGTGGACAATGCAGATGGTTTTGAGCTTAATCTTCACAGCCACTGGGAGCCAGTGCAGTGATTTCAGTCCTGGAGAGATACGATCTCTGGGCTTGAGGGCAAGGACAAGTCTTGCAGCCCTGTTTTGGATGAGTTGCAGAGTGTTAATCCATTCATAGAGTTCTTGTCGGTATCCTTCCATCATTGAGTTTTCTTCTTGTTCGTTATCTATTTTGTAGATGATTTGTGTGTCGTCTGCATAGTTGTAGCATGCAAATCCATGTTTTTTAATGAGCTTGATTAGTGGAGTAAGGTAGATATTGAAGAGCAGTGGGGCTAGGGATGATCCTTGTGGTACTCCACAGTTGGTGTCTCTTGGAGTGGATAGGAAAGGTTTATTCCATATGGTTTCCGTTCTGTCTGTTAGGAATTATTTAATCCAGAGTAGGGCCAGGTTGGTGATTCCTATTTCTTCGAGTGTCTTAATGAGGAAGTCATGGCTGACTGTGTCGAACGTTGCAGAGAGGTCCAGAAGTATCAGAGCTGAACTTGTTTCAGAGTCTGCATTTGTCTTTAGATCATCACAGATTGAGCAGAGTGCCGTCTCAGTTCCTCTCTTAGGTCTAAACCCAACTTGTGCCTGGTCCAGCAGTTGGTATTTTTCTATATGTTCCTGTGTTAGACCATAGACGTAGGTTTCAAGTAGTTTTGCTGGGTACGGGATGTTCGAGATAGGTCTGTAGTTGGAGAGGTCATCCACGTGGCCTGCCGTCTTCTTGAGCAGTGGTTTGATGTAAACTGATTTGAAAGAACACAGCACTTTCCCTGTTGTGAGTGATTGGTTTAAGAGGTTTCTGTAACATTCCAAGGGTATACCTTGTGTGAGGATTAATTTGTATATGTCTGTAGGGCAGGGGTACAATGGGGAGCCTGCTTTTTGCTATTTCTTACCAGCTTCACGAAAGTCTCTACTGATATTTGGGGGAAGCTTTGGAGTTTGTTCTGGGGATCCTCGGTTGGGGGAGTGGGTTGTGTATTTTGGTTGACTGGTCAGCTCTGTATGATTTGGTGGATGACACTGATTTTGATTTTGAAGTGGTCTGTGTGGTTGTTGCAGAGTTTCACTGAAGGCACTGGGGTTTTGTTGCATCCAATTGGGTTCCTCATTTCGTTTATGATGTTGAACAGTTCTTTTGGGTGTTTGTGGCTTTGGTGATTCGGTTATCGTAGTATTTCTTTTTTGCCTTTTGGATTTCCTTTTTGTATGAGTGGATTTGTCGTTGAAATTGTGATTGGGAGTAAACCATTTTGCCATTGTTCTCTTGTGTGATGTGGTGAAGGGTTTTTCCTTGGAGATATTGTTGATTGTTTCAGTGATTCATTTATGAAGTTTTCTGTCTGTCTATCGAGTTCGATTTAGTTGAGGTTCATGGTTGATGGTATTGTGAGTTCGAGTTGTTCTAATAAGTTAGTATCTTTTATGGTTTCTTCTCATGACAGTCAGAAGTTTATTGGGTTGTTTGGCTGCTTTGGCAGGTTGCTTGATCACAAATGAAATGATGAGGTGGTCGCTCCAAAGTATCTTTATTGGCTGTGCCGTGGTGATAAGGTTTCTGTTATAGAAGATTGTGTCAAGTGCGTGTCCTGCTGCGTGTGTTACTTCTTTAACCAGCTGATGTAATCTCATTGTCTTGAGATGCTTGTCTAGCAAATTTTGCGAGTTTGCATTTTCTTCTTAAAACCATATGTTAATCCTAGAGGATTATCAGGTGTTGGTGTTTGATGGCCAGGTTGGTGATGGCTTCCGTGAAGCTGTCCACGAATGCTGCATCGTATGTTGGTGGTCTGTAAACCAGAATGAATTTGATATTTGTTTTGGGGTCCATTGACAGGTGAAGGATTAGGGATTCACAGTTTACGATTTTTAGTGGTTCGTCTGTTTTTATTTTCAGATGCTCTTTGTATGACATTGCAAGTCTTCCAACTTTTTTGTCTTTCCTGTTTATCTGTGAGCACTTGAAGTTGTCGGGAAGGCAGCTGTGTAGTGTGATTTTGTAGTTGTTATCTAGCCATGTTTCTGTAATGAATAGGATGTCGATACCTCGGTCGCACAGTAGGTCGTATATCTCTGTGGCATATTTGGACATCGATTTGCGTGGATCATTTTGATGCAGTTTATTTTCATTTTTAATATTGGCTTTGTGTCGTGGTTGTTATGTCGGTATGCTTCCATGTTGCTCTCCAGATGTGGTGGGTGTTCAGTGTGAACTGTTTCTTCATTGAATTGGTCTGTTAGATTAATTATTGGGTTGCTGATTTCATCTGCTTCCACTTCTATATTTTGTTGTAATTGGGGGAGATGTCCTTGTGTTTTTGTGATATGTGGGGTGAGAGTGTCTGTTTCGTTCATTTCTCTTCTTGGTGTGTCTCTTCTTTTTCTGTGTGCATCCCGTGTGCTTTCAGCGGGCCCAGCCAGGTCATGGGTGGTGGGATGTTCCGGTGCTTGGATAGTTGCAAGCTTTTCGACAAGGAACTATTACTTTCCAGGAACCTCGAGAATAGAAAGCGTAAGATCAGGAAACCAGGCAGAAGAATCCTGCGTTGTGTGTCGGAGATACCCGAGGCCCTCCCGTGTCAATAACCAAAGCGGGGAGAATCACCAGCTGCCGTGGTACCATCCTTGGCTCCAAGAACAAAGCAGCGTGAGTGAAATCAACACAGCCAGTGAGTTGGGGAGACTGATACAAGACCGGTCTGTGTTGAAGCCAAACGTTGCAAGCAGCAACATTGTATGGCGAGCGATGGAACGAACATTGTCAGAGTGGCCCGCCACTGCGTGAGTGCTCAACCTGAAGGTCTCTGTAAGGTATTCAGCTGAGGAGTGGCAAAAGTGAAAGTGAGAAACCTTTTATATCAAGAAGATAACTAGTAATTGTGAATCTAAGTGGTCCTGCGATATGCCAAGTAAAATCCTGTGCACTGTCGAAAGTCTTCAATTTTGAAGAAGTAGAGAAGTTGTATATGTGAAATATTTGGTGAAGACCCTGCAGAGGGATACCAATTGTAGATTGTGTGTCAAAGTGGGTGTGAGTGCGGCGGAGGAAGACCCGGGATGAACAGTAAATCACTCGAGAAGTTGTATATGTGAAATCCTAAGAAGTAAGGAACTTTAATGTTTGTTGTGTTTGATCAGGCCATCTTAAATAAGAGACTTTGAATGATAAAGAGACTTTGGCACAGAAGGCCCTGATGTTGAAGTTTTGACTGCATTTTCGTGCTAGAGAACCCAGAGAGTGTGCTAAGCTCGAGTGTGACGCCTTGTCCCGTGCTGAAACGTGGGGAAGGAAAGCGAATGGTTTGAATATCCTGACATATCATTTCTTGAACACTTTTCTTTTGCATAACATTGTTTCCCACACTATTTGTATTCAGAGGCAAGGATTGGCAATAGGTTTATTAGCATAGGCCCTTTTATTTTCACAGACTCGACTAGGACTACGTTATTATTATTTAATGGTCGTAGCTTGCTCCCATCTTTACATTTAGGTTTAGATAGGCATTTTTCAAACCCAATTAAATTTCAATAAACAACCTTGAACTGTGATCACTTGTGTCGGTTTTACTGTTTGATACATGCCTTCCTTACACAGCCCCACAGACACATGTATATACCTTGTTAGGTTCTGATCAGATTGACTCCCAGGTGCCCAAGGAGGACCCGTTGGATGGTATGGGGTATGGTATTGGCCTGTCAGACAGGTTCAATGCCATGTGATAGATCTGTGCATAACATGCGGGGAGCACAGCAGGCAGACTCGCTGATGGCTCTGTGTATGATACGTACACAGCAGATTCACTAATGTAATGGCTCTGTGTGTCATCCAGTATAGGCACAGACTCACTGACCTGACAGCTCTGCATTTCACATGTGAAAAGGGCACATCAGACAGACTCACTGGCATATGAGGTGTCTGTGCATCACATGTGATAAGCCCACTGGTGACAGTGTAGCTGCAATGTGAGAGCTTTGTGTACCACCTGTGATAGGCATGGAGCAGAAAGACTTGCTGACATGAGATGGCTTTGTGTATAATGTGCGATAAGCACATAACTGACAGACTCACTCGCATATGATGGCTCTGTAGAAAATGTGACAGGCAGAGAGCCAGCATATTCATTGACATGTGAGGGGTCTGTGTATCTCCCGTGATAGGCACACAGCACACATTGTCACTGACCTGTGATCACTCTGTGTATCACCTGTTATAGGCACATAGTAGACAGACTCACTTACTTGGGATGGCTCTATGTATAAAATGTGATTGGCACAGAGCAGACATACGCGCTGACATGAGATAGCTCTGTGTACAGACTGTGACAAGCACATAAGTGGCAGACCCGCTGTTATCTGATGGGTCTGTGTATCAGCTTTATTAGGTACTGCGAGAAACCTGAGGGCGTACTTACATGTAATTCCCTTGGAACCGCTTCTCAGGTGGCCAGGGAAAGGCCATCAATCTAGGATCACAACCATGGGGGCAGAGAAGCGAGGGGGGAGCACCTGGGTGGAGAATACTTGGGGATTGGAGATGAGATGTCCTCAGGTGAGACAGTATTCCACACTCCCTTCTCTCATAGAATCCCCTATCGCAAACGCAATCATGGGATATTGTTACCCCTATCCCATTGACAAAGAAAATGATACAAGATTTTGCCAGTCTAGAGGCAGCAGGAGGATGAGGAAAAGGGAAGGGTTTAAAATTGGGGTCCCCTTAGGAGGGATATGGTATCCCCCTTTGCCTAAAAATGACCTACCTAACCCTCCCCCAACCTTTATGGGCTACTGCAAGACTGCTCCCCTCATTTCCCCACATTTGACTGTTAAATGTTCTGGGACAAGGAAGAGGAGACTGAGAGTAGTAAACACTATACCTTCCTTTTACCACTCTGGTACTGGGACGAAGAAGATGCCTGCAGAGAGTCAGGCATGTCCCTTTATTCATGGTCAGGCAAACCCAAGTAAAGACACACACCTCCAACCTGTTAACTGGTTGCAGGTGTATAAAATGAGGGTCAAAGAAGCACAACAGGCAGGCTGCGCGGGAGAGACCAGCAGAAGAACCCTTATGTATGGAGGCAGCTGTGGTGGGACCAGCGCAGGAGCCAGGTCGCCGGCAGAGACCCTGAAGAACTTGTGTGGCCCAAGGCAAGTGGGCCATGTCGTGGCACAGGTGTGGGAGCATCCAATGCAGAGTGCGAGCAGCAGGGGCTGTGGGAGAAGAGAGAGAGAAGCCTTTGAGTGCAGGGAAGACTCCCCGGCAGGCGAGCAGGGCTTGCATCAGAAGGCCTGACGGCCTTGCGTCTAGAGAGAAGCTGCGAGGGCCGTCAGAGGGAGCTGCCATCAGCCAGTGAGTGTCGGAGAGAACACTTGAGCACCGGGGCGCTCCGAACAGACCAGAAATAATAACGGTCTTTGAAACAAATACAATATGTGCATATTGAAAACCGAACCGAGCAGAAACTTGAAACTACATATAATGAGTGCATCATGAATACTGAACTGCATGAACACTTACAATTGAGCATAACAAATGCATTGTAGGGGGCATGGCTTGGCGGCCATGCGATCGAGACGCAGCTCCCTAGAGCTCCCGCATGATCCGGCAAGCCGATTCTACAAGCTGGCACAAAACGCAACGGCAACCCTAGCCAACTCGAAGAAAGGGTGCCTAAAGGTCTGAGGCACAGTTGGGGAGATGCCAGGCCAAAAACGGAAGACGGAAAGGCCAGGAGAGAGCCCGAAACAAGACTTGCACTGCCTCACAAAATGGTGGATGCAACATCGAGTGGGTGAGCCCTTGCTCGATTAGCCCTGCGAGTGGCATCGTGGTGGACAAGAGAGATACCAGACGCCTTGCGCCGGCACAGAGGGGCTCTTCAACACCGAAATCGGACCCTTATCTGGAAGAAGGTGATCTGAAAACACCCCGGGGTGGCTGGCGGACCGGGATCACACTACTGCATGCACATGTGCGACCAGATCTCTGCAGCACCGGATTGAGAGCGAGAAGGAGGACCCGCAACAAAGGATACCGGGCGAGTGAAGCCCATGAGAAGAAGCTGTAACAAATAGAGCAAAGGAGTAAGGAGAGAGAGAGAGAGGGGAGAGCGGGGCCCCCAGTGTCGGGACTCCGGAAGGGTGGGTAGGCAGAAGGCACCCTAGAGACTCTTCACCGTCACCAAGCGGGGCACAGAACGCCACCAAGCAGCTCGAGAAGGCGAACCTGCAGGAACCTGGATGGGGGACCCGCCGGGGCGAGCTGGAATCCAAGAGCACACAGAGCTCGCTCACAGGCTCTATAAGCACGCCTGCCGCATTATCCTTGGGTGAACACTTAAGCTGGGTACAGCCCCAGTGCCAAAGCGAACAGACTGAGTGTTGCTGCGTATGGAGACAGCAGGGAGGACTAGAAGCCGCAGGCCAGGCTGCATCGGGCCGCGAGGTGCGCTAAAAAAACAAGACACAGTAAGCACTACACTGGTGGAGGGACACCACCTGGGAACTATCAGTAACAAACAGCCCCCAGGGAAAAGAGGAAGATCTAGTGGGCAACGGGGCACCCACAAGACATTGTGGGGGGGACCTGAGAGGCAGCGGCCCGCGAGGTGACCGGAGGCAAGAGAGAGGAGGGGGGAACAAAGAGTGCCACGACCCAGTATGATGCAGTGGGGCCAATTACCACCAGACAGCACCCTGCATGAGAGAGGTCAGCCCAGGGAACTGTGGCATCATGGCCGCTCACCAGGAGGGACCTTGGCCCGAACCAGCACAAACCTGATTTGAAGAGAGAGGAAAGGGGGGCAGACCGGCAAAAACTGAGGCTTCTCACGCCAGCAGTAATAGCCCAATAGCAGGCCACCTGCAGCATAGTGTTGGGCGGAGACCGGCAGGGGCGCTTGATGACACCCCGCACAGGAGGGTAGACGCAGTCCACCGGTCACATCACTGCAGTTCCTTGCTGCAGCGGGGGCCATCCCCGAACCAGCCCAGCTAGACCCAGCACGTGGGACAGGAGGACGAGGCTCGACAGCAGAAGTGAGGGCAAGACATAACGAAAGGGACCCAGAAGCCACGGACAATCAGCATGTGGCCAGCGGCTCAACCAGTAGACGAGGCGGACCAATATCGTATAGCAAGAACAAGCTATATTACTAGAGAGGCCACAGTCCATTGGCACATCTCACACTCACTAGCTGCAAAAGGGAGGGCCTGGACTCAAATGGACACAGGAGCATAAACAACCCCAATAATGACTATGTAAGGGGAGGCCCAGACCAGCAACCAGTGCACCACTGTACTCGCCACAAGGGGAGCCTGGACCAGAGACAGGCAAGCAAGGCGCAAAGGCGAGCCACAGCAACAACCACAGCTGTCACACCATAGTCTCTCTTCGCAAACGGGGCCCTGACCGGACTTGGTAGGGCAGGGACACAGAAGAAGCACAGAGGTGCAGAGCAACAAGAGCTACAGCAGGAGAGGACTGGAGCGACACGAGCATCCCACGACACAGGAGGCCACACTGGTAGGGAGGGAGCTGCTCCAGGACACCCGCTGGAAACGAAAGCGGCGGCAGAGAGGAAGTGAGACTGGGGCCCCGACGCAAACGAAAAAGTGCCACCGGCACAGGCATGTTGGAGAAGCAGAAAGGAGGGATAGGAAAACAAACCAGCATGGAGGACTTCACCCTGAGAAAGGAGGTGCCCCAGATGGAGACACCAGAGAAGCTGGTTCTAGTGCATCCGCCCCCACACAGGTCGAGAAGGGAAAAGAGGAAGGCCACATACTCAAAGCCATAGCGGCGCTGAAAACATCACTTGAATATAAGATGGACGCAGTGATGGTGGATGTTGGACTTCTAAGGCAAGATGTAAGGAACCTGTCAGAGAGGGTCAACATCGCAGAACAGCAAGTGCAGAGTAATACAGCAAACTTAACTGCCACCCAAAGCGAAATGACGGAGGCGCTAGATCGTATACGCACCCTGGAGCAAAGGGCCGAGGATGGAGAAGGAAGAGCTAGGCGTAACAATGAGCCTATAGTGGGGCTGCCGGAGGGTGAGGAAGGCAGAGACCCCACGAACTACATAGAGAATCTACTGCTCCAGAAGGTGGGGGCAGGGAACTTATTCCAGGGATTTGTGGTTGAGAGAGCGCATAGGGCCCTGACCAGGAAACCTTGCACAGGAGCACCCCCAAGACATAAGATTGCGAAGATTATGCACTTTAAGGACCAAGAAATGATCTTAGCATTTTCGAGAGAAGGTGGGGTGATAACAGGGAATGCTCTCCTTGGACCTTGGTCTCACCTGCACGGGAGAAAATGTGCACATTAGGGCAAGGTTGGTTCAGTGGGTGTACAAGGCTCAGTCATCAGTGACATTGGCAGCACAATCAAATATGCGTTGTGAAGGTTCCTGCTATCTCAGTGAAATGTTGGCATACATCCTTCACCTTCTGAGACGTGCATGGCCTGAGGTTTACATGCAGCAGTGTATCAATTGATATGTGGTTTCCTTTGTGTGTCACTCTCATGTTGTACACGCACGCTAGTTCCTATTTGGTTACTTTCATTGTGGTGTGTGTTGTGCAAGGTTCAACAATCAATCAATGGACCATTTACTGCATGCATAACCCCAGTGTCGAAATGCCCCAGTACTCTGTCCATTATCACTGGATGGGGGTACCCTTATGTCTGCATGTTCATGTAACATGTTGTTAGGCCATGTGTCGTGTCATTCGCTATGGCTGGTGTTGCGTTTGCTACTTGGCATGGTCATGTACATTTGGCCAGACATGTGATTGCCAAATCGGGGGTCAGTATCTCAGGGATGGTTATGACTCCAATTACTCGTGCATGGTGGCTTTGTGAATATGCCTACATTAGGACTCTATTGACATGGCTGTCTAGTGGCCAAGGTGGAATGTCTCATCTGTGTCAGGGTGGGGTGCAGCACTGTGACACACAAGATGCTCAGTGATAGTTGTGCTTCCATATGTGACTGTGCTTTCACAGGTATGTGACATTCAGACTGTGTTCTGCTGTGTTGAACGTGTGCAAGGGTTCACATGCAAGGCTCTGCCATGGGAATGTTGCAGTGCTTTTGCTGCCTGTGTTGCATGCTTGCATGCAGGAATTCCTCTGTGTATGCCCCCCCAGCAGATGAAATTTCGCAAGCATTTGAGGCTAGTTTTGTACTCACCCAACATCAATGTGTTTTGGCCTTGGTGCCTCTCCATGTAGGCTGGCAGGGCACTGTTGCGCAGGACCATGGAGTCGTGGGTGGATCCTGGGTAGCGGGCACAGCAGCGGGTGAAGGTAAGGTCAGTGCTACACATCATCTGCACGTTCATTGAATGGTAATTCTTACGGTTCCGGTAGGCTGCCTCATGTTGCCGGGGGGCTATTAGTGCTACGTGTGTGCATTCCAGGGCTGCTACGATGTTCGAGACTTGCGCAATGGCATTTCAAAGGGCCCTTGAGCTGGGTGACCTGTGCCTGTGTGGCTGGCAATGCAATCTGCTAATTGAAATGGAGCAGCAGTGCATCCAGCACCTGTCCCAACACGGCACTGAAGGTGGACTGGGCCATGCCGTGCATCATGCCAACGGTGTGCTGGTAGCTGCCAGTCCCCTGGTACTGTAGTAGCGACACGAGCTTGACAAATGGGGGCACAGCAGTGCTGATGGCTATGCAGCTGCTTATGTCAGCCTGGATTGTGTCCAGCAACTGCGTGATGGCTGCCCTGTCCAGCCTGTACAGTCAGGGCCCAAGGTGTTGGCCTGACCCTGGAGATGGCTGGCCGCCTTGCTGGTGCTGGTCTCCTCCTCCTTCTCCTCATCCCCAATGCCACCTGTTCTCCCAGGGCCCTGGGCTGGTTGGCAGGCCTCTGCAGCTCCAGGTGCATCAAGTAGATGTCATCATCAAGGCTCCCGGCTCCAAATGGCAACATGCTGTTGGGAAGGGTGTGTTGTGCATGGGTGGGTACTTTGTAGGCCTCTGATGTGCATTGGTTTCACCTGGGCACTTTTTGCTGTCTCCTCCCTGCTCCTGCTGTTGTAATGGTGTTGGGAGGGTGTGCTGTGCATGGATGGATCCTGTGTAGGCATCTGATGTGCATTGGTTTCAGCTGGGCACTCTTTGCTGTCTCCTCCCTGCTCCTGCTGGTGTAATGGTGTTGGGGGGGCGGGGATGTTTTGCATGGGTGGGTTCTGTGTACGGCTCTGATGTGCACTGGTTTCGCCTGGGCACTTTTTGCTGTCTCCTCCCTGCTCCTGCTGGTGTAATGGTGTTGCGGAGGGTGTGTTGTGCATGGGTGGGTCCTGTGTAGGCCTCTGATGTGCATTGGTTTCATTGATGTGCACTGGGCACTTTTTGCTGTCTCCTGTGTTCTTTTACCTCCAGCATTTGGCTAGGGGTATTTTCGGCAGATTTTCCACAGATTTTCCACAGCTAATAGCACCTACGCCGGACTCGTGATGACTCTGCAATAGCGCGATTGGGTGCCGGCGCTATTACAGCTGGATGTACTACCATAATTGTGCTGGCAGGATTTGTACTAGTGATCCGGCGGAGCGGTATTGGTGCACAACTCGTGATGAGGCCCAAGGTCTGGAGCAGTCTCTAGCTCCCTTCCCCAATTTCAGGATACAGTTCCAACAATTCTGGGTTTCAAATGTTCTGTCAGGACTTGGGTTTCTCTTACCCAAGTTTCAAGAACACTTGATTTCACTATACAAAGTTCAAAAGGAGCTCAGGATTCTCTTCCCCAAGCTTCAAGCACTGGTTCACAAAACAATGTTACAAAGGAGCTCAGGGTTCCCTTCCTCAAGCTTCAAGCACTGGTTCACAAAACAATGTTACAAATGAGTTCAGGGTTCCCTTCCTCAAGCTTCAAGCACTGGTTCACAAAACAACCTCACGATGTTCAGCTTTATCTTGTTTTAGGGTTGTGTTCACAATTGTCCTGGACTTGTTGGGGTTTCCTGGTCTAGGTGCAGTTGACAGGCTGCACGGCCCACCCATTAGCGGTCACGCAACCAGTTACCCTTGCCCCAGCTTTCTGCCACCTTGGTTTAGATTGGTTTGGTGGTTCATGACCAACTCAGAAGCTCACAAGTTCATAGATTATTGATTTCTCTTTCTTGGCACTTCTTTGGCTCTCTTTTCCAAATTCCACTTTATTGGCTTTCGTTTGCAGCATTTACTTCCACTTGTTCAGCTTACTTTTGCTCTTTCAGCATTTTGCTCACACTTCATTGGTTCCCCTCGGCTGTTCGTTCACAGCTTTCATTCTTGTTTTCGTAGCATTAATAGTTCATATTACTTTCTTAGTATCCTTGATTGATCAGAGACTTTTGAACTGGTATACTTCCTTCAGACGTGACCGCTCTGATATATTGTTTCTACAAAATCCACTTCTAACATTGCAATCATTTTGTTCTTCTGCTTTGATCAGAGGCTTTCGAGAACATGTCGATCGCATGCGACCACTCCAATACAACGCAACCCAGCAACTTTCATACACGCACCAGGTTTCTCACATTCTCTGAAACTCACCGGTCACAGCTCTCTTTTTATTTAGCCTCTCAGGCACCCCTGGACTTGTACTTCCATCCAGGGGAACGAGCACTGTTTGGCCACAGTGAAGGGACCGACACTCTCCACCTTACCTTCGTCCGTAGGGAGAATGGAAGTTGATGTAGATGGTCTAGTATTAACGGTGGCTGCTTGTATGACCAGCCACTCAGGCTTAGGATGAGAGGGGAGGTATATTGGGTCCCCTCTTGCCAGCTTATACTTCTTTGTGAAGAAAGAATTCACAGGTGCTGTGGTACACGACTTCTGCCACAAGGTGGTGATGGGGTCAGCAATGGCCACATTGAAAGGCATGGCTTTTTCTGTAGAGGCTCCCTCATCCAAAATGTCAGTCAGATCATATCCTGACCGAGTTCTGGCTGGGGCACTGCAACCTAGTGCATCCACTCCCTGTGGAACGATACTTTGCACTTGCATGACCATAGGGGTGGGCTTGCTGAGTCTCCACATCAGAGGAAGTGTCCAAGCCACTTGCATCTCAAAGCCCCTCTGCCACAGCCATCAAATCAGCCACATCTGAGAAAAGATATTTGCCTCCATTGCCTGAATTTGCAAGATGAACGTCAAACGGCTCGTGGACATTGTCACCGAAAATCAAAGCCATAGTGCCGAAAAAAAAGAAGATCGGCACTGAGGCATGTACGATCAGTCGGATATCGACGCCGACAGACCCACACCAGATGGCACTGATAGCTGCGTCAACACCTTGCCAGCAGTCGGCGCCGAACCTGAGAGCTCACATGCCGACACAGTTTCCTTAGGGCTGGGCACCACTGGAGCCGATGGAGGGTGCTGCTTCGAGGAGTCACCCGTACCTGCAGTTGCTTTCTTAAACATGTTGAGCATTTGCTCTTTAAAAACCTCTCACTCGGTCCTAGATGTAGGCACTGAAGCCGACTTAACGCGTACATCAGAGGAACCGGAATCCTACACTCATCAATGACACCATTTCTTTTTATGGGAAGAGGAGAATGAGGAATGACTGCGCTAATGTGATCACTTTTGTGTCTCTTTATGGTGCCTAATATCCTTTGCCGGAGTGGGCCCCTCCATCTGAGCTCCGACAACCCGGCCCCTCTACAACTCCTCCATATCCTTTGCCCTCTCTACCACTCACTACTCTCTCACTCTACCACTCACCTCTCATTTCCACTTTAACCATCTCTACTCCTTCGACATCTACACTCTTCACCTACCCCTCTTCTACATCCTGCACACCACAACACTACCACCCCATCTCACATACACAGATCCCTCTGGAGTCACTGGTTACCACTCTCACACAGAGTGCACGCAAGTCATCCACAGATTATTCAGCACTTGGTTCAACCTTCTGTGCACCTCACTGATAAAAAGAATTTGGGGCTAGTGGATGCATATACATCGCTTAAGTAGAACCAGAGTCAATCTAAAATAGGATGACCACTTGTGATAGAGAGAATAACCCCAAGAGAAACATGGGATGCAAATTACCATAGGTGCATTCAGGTCATGATATCTTGCACCCCCACAATCAAAAGGTCTGGGGTGTCCAGGGAGGGGCTACATGGTACCAATACATTGGTTGGGACCAGAATAAACACAAAACAGTATGACCACTTGCGTCACTGTAAATTACCCACAGGAAGGCAGGGGATGCGAATTACCATAGGTGCGTTCAGGCCATGGTATCTTGCACCCCCACAAACAAAAGGTATTGGGGTGTTCTGGGAGGGGCTAGATGGAGCCTCTACATTGGTTGGGACCAGAATAAACATAAAACAGGATAACCACTTCTGTCATTGTAAGTTAAACCCAGGGAGACAGGGAATGCGAATAACCGTAGGTGTCCAGGGCCATGGTATCTTGCACCCCCACAATCAAAAGGTATGGGGGTGTTCCCGGGAGGGGCTAGATGGTGCCTCTACATTGGTTGGGACCAGAATAAACACAAAACAGGATGCCCACTTGTGTCACTGTAAATTAACCATAGGAAGGCAGGGGGTGCGAATTACCATGGGTGCGTTCAGGCCATGATATCATGCACCCCCACGATAAAAAGGTACGGGGGTGTCCAGGGAGGAGATAGATGGTGCTGATACATTAGTTGGGACCTGGGTAATTACAAAAAAGAATGACCACTTGTGTTAGTGAGAATTACACCAAGAGAAATAGGGGATGCAAATTACCATAGGTGCAATCAGGCCATGATATCTTGCACCCCCACAATCAAAAGGTATGGGGTGTCCAGGGAGGGGCTAGATGGTAACTACTTCGGTTGGGACCAGATTAAACATAAAACAGGATGACCACTTGTGTTAGTGTGAGTTAACCCCAGGGAGGCAAGGGATGCGAATTACCATAGATGCATTCAGGCCATGATATCTTGCACCCCCCACAATGGAGCCTTTACATTGGTTGGGACCAGAATAAACATAAAACAGGATGAACACTTCTGTCATTGTGAGTTAAATCCAGGGAGACAGGGAATGCGAATAACCGTAGGTGTCCAAGCCATGGTATCTTGCACCCCCAAATCAAAAGGTATGGGGGTGTTCCCGGGAGGGGCTAGATGGTGCCTCTACATTGTTTGGGACCAGAATAAACACAAAACAGGATGACCACTTGTGTCACTGTAAATTAACCACAGGAAGGCAGGGGAGGCGAATTACCATAGGTGCGTTCAGGCCATAGTATCCTGCACCCCCCACAATCAAAAGGTATTGGGGTGTTCCGGGAGGGGCTAGATGGTGCCTCTACATTGGTTAGGACCAGAATAAACACAAAACAGGATGACCACTTGTGTCACTGTAAATTAACCATAGGAAGGCAGGGGATGCGAATTACCATAGGTGCGCTCAGGCCATGATATCATGCACCCCCACAATGAAAAGGTACGGGGGTGTCCATGGAGGAGATAGATGGTGCTGATACATTAGTTGGGACCTGGGTAAATACAAAACAGGATGACCACTTGTGTTAGTGAGAATTACCCCAAGAGAAATAGGGGATGCAAATTACCATACATGCAATCAGGCCATGATATCTTGCACCCCCATAATCAAAAGGTATGGCGTGTCCAAGGAGGGGCGAGATGGTAACTCTACCTCGGTTGGGACCAGATTAAATATAAAACAGGATAACCACTTGTGCTAGTGTGAGTTAACCCCAGGGAGGCAGGGGATGCAAATTATCATAGGTGTGTTCAGGCCTTGATATCTTGCACTCCCCACAATCAAAAGGTATTGGAGTGTTCCATGAGGGGCTAGATGGAGCCTCTACAATGGTTGGGACCAGAATAAACATAAAACAGGATGACCACTTGTGTCATTGTGAATTAACCCCAGGGAGGTAAGGGATACGAATTACCATAGGTGCATTCAGGCCATGATACCTCACACCCCCACTATTAAAAGGTATTGGGGTGTCCAGGGAAGGGATAGATGGTGCCTCTACATTGGTTGGGACCAGAGTAAATATAAAACAGGGTGACCACGTGTGTTAGTATGAATTAACCTCAGCAAGTCAGGGGATGCGAATTACTGTAGGTCCGTTCAGGCCGTGATATATTGTACCACCCACTATCAAAATTGTTTGTACTATTCTTGCAAGTGTATGAATGCTGCACCTCTGGTACATGTGCATAGTATTCAACGTTATGACGTGCGGTATGTCAGGGCAAAATAGTTTAATCTAGTGGTGCACATAGGTCTGATATAATGTCCCCTCTTAACATAATGGAATATTCTCTGCAGGCACGGGTGAAGATGTGTGGGTGACCATTTCAACATGATGGTGGGGGCTCCCCTTGCTTAGAGCAGAAATCAGTCTGAGGCTCCTGTGAGGTGGAGGACATACATTATAATGGAGGTAAAAATAAGGTTAATAGCCGCCAATTATCACGAGGCAGCAGGGAGCTGAAAACACTGAATGACCGCTGAATAGATGTGAATGATCCTTCTTCATAAGAAAGTGGCTGACGTGGAGGAAACAGTGTTGAAAGTAGATGATAATATTTCTGTTTTCCTCAATGGGGCTCCAGCAGCAGCTTGTAAGGAGAGCACTGCAAAGCACACACTGGAAGACCCACAAAGTGAGCAATATATAAAGGAATATATTGCTGTGTTATTATACTGCTGAGTGGCAATATAGAGGCTGTTGCTGGCGGCCCCCTGAGGCTTGAGGCCCCTTTCATTTGAAAAAGTTGAAAGTACCTGCCGCCGCCCATGATTCTCTGCTAATGTGCTGTCCTTGTTGCTTAATAGCAAAGTATACAGCAAAAATGGCTGGGAAGAACCTAGCAGCTACGCACCAGGGCTATACAGCCGCAGAGTCCTGTTAATATAAAACGATATGTTCATAACTGGTTTATAAATACACAAGTCCAAGCTGAGCTAAATACAACTCTTCCATTGGCCTGGATGTGGACGTTTGGCAGTAGATTGTGTTGATGCAGAGCTTGCTTGGTGCCCCCATCTTTCGTCCAAGACTAGCTCGCAGAGTTTAAGTAAAAGGTGTTACGTGCAGACCTAATGCTCTAGTTCCTGCACACTGGTTGTTTTGAAGGGCTATTCCTGGCACTGTTGCTCCCAATGTTTGGTCCAATTCTTAGAGGCTCAATATCCTTGCATAACAGGACATAGCCGAGTGTGGGGCAGTATTCTGGAGGGCTCGAGCAACTTCAGTGGCTGGGAGCAACAGGGGAGAACATGTAATGTTGGTTCTACCACAGTTACTGGTTGTTGAGACTATGGGCCTCATTACAATTTTGCCAGTCCGGAAACAATGGTACCGGTAAGCTTGCCGGTACCGTTGTTTTCAGACCAGTAAACTCGGAGTGGGTCACCCGCTCGCAGACCTTGACGGATACACCGGCACTGTTGCACACAGTGCCGGTGCATCCGTCCTCCCCATTTTCCGACGCCCTGCCGTAGGGCCCGCCAGGGCCATAATGCCCTGGTAAGTCCCATTGCCGGGCACTGGAACAAAAATGACTCTGGCGGCAGCCGTGCCGTTTTTACATCATAATGAGGCCCTATGTCTGCCTGTCAAATCAAGTGATACAAGACTGGGGGAGGGCCAGTGCAGCAATAATGAAATTCTATGTGACAGTATTGGGGCCACTAGCAGAGGAGCACCAGGGTAAACTAATTTGTCCCTATACTTATTAAAACTATCATATTGTAAGGGTGTAAACGTAATCACTTATGAGCACCCCAATTTTTGCAGTTGAAGTCAGTGGGCCTCATTACGAGTGTGCCGGTACCGGTACCAATGGTACTGGTAAGCCTACCGGCATAGTTGTTACCGGACCGGCACACTACGAGTCTGCGGGAGGGTGCAATCCGGCCCGCCAGGGTCAGACCTGGCGGGCAGAAAGGCACCCACCTGCAGACTTTCACAGAAGCCGGTGCTTCTGTCGTACCCAATCCCATTGAGTCCTATGGGACTCAAATGGGAATGGGGATTTACCATTTACCGGCGCCTGACATCCCGGAACACCGGGGTCGTAATTCCCTGGTGTTTATGGCAAGCCAGGTGCCGGTAAATTTTGCAAGTCCGATGGCAACCCGCCGGCAGCAGGGCAGGGTTACTGCCGGACTTGTAATGAGGCCCAGTGTGAGATTACATTGTTTGCCCGGGGTCACACACTTTCGCTAAACAGCGAAGCAGGGATTTTAAACCACTGTGCACGTTGGGCACGGCCACCTTATTCCGCGCTTTACTTGGAACAAATATTTAAGTTTTGGGTGTCAAGACCTACAATAATACTGTCCTATAGAGTTTACTTGTAAAATCCACAAATTGCATAGTAAACCATCATGACAACCTGTAAATCTTTATAGTAGCATGTTAGGCCAAAATAATATCAGCGTACCTTTATTTTCCACATCCTGAATGGAAAACTATAAGATGCCAAAGGCAAAATATCCATTTACCCACTTTATTTTCAGTGCTTTCAGACACACAATAAAAGAGGCGTAAAAAACTCACTTATGTTTGGAGATTTGTCACAAACCTCCAGCGTGTTGTCATGTATGGTTTTAAGAACATTCAACTAAGGACATGAAAGCACACTTTACGTTTTGGGATATAAAGCAATTAGACGTTATGGGTGAAAACATTTTCAAATGGTGCTTTATTTTGTTGCTCCCTTTAAATGTCACAGATTTGCACTGTGACTGGGGGTCTTTCAGTTGGAAAGTCACCATCATGCATAAGAAAGCCTCTGCTGCTTATGATACAAGAAACGTGTTGTCGGGTTTATTAGTGTGTGTCTCAGGGGGGCTGTGACACTGGGAAACGGGTAGTGCTTTATGAGTCGAGCAGATAGTAAGTAGATCGTCCAGAAGCATGTTCCTTGATCCTTTGAATTGTTTGCAGCTAACATTTCTTTGCGCTCTTGGTTTGTGTGATATTCTGCATCCCCTACAGATGAAAGGAGAGCTATAAAGACATCACTGGCCAATCCCAGAAAGGGAGCTGTTGGAGGGCGGGCTATGCCGCTGTGTTTTCTCATTTTTTATTTTGATGCTGTTTGTATGGCTGTAGCCATCTGTGGGTGGGCGGGTAATCAAAGTGAGCGTGGCTCCGAAGATTGCCGAACACTGCCTCCCTCAAGCTACCATGGGAGGCAGGATAGCATACAACACCGGCCTTGCGCCTGCTCACAATCCATTGCTTCAGAGTGACGCAGGGGGCAGGCCGAGTACTCACTGGGCACCAGTCGGCATGCTGGAGCCCTCACCTTCACCGAGTGTTTGCTGCTGTATCTGGTGATGAATGGGGATCAGCCCGATTTAAATGGAGCTACTCCCCAGTCTGTTCTTCTGGGTGGAGCCATCCACCACGTGGGGCTACCCAGTCTCAACGCGTGCCCCTTATGCACGCAACCATCTTTAGGTGACCCATATGCCGGGAGGGGGCCTGCCCCACTCACTCTCCTGCAGCCCTGTTCTTATCTTCAGGGTACCCCCATGTGCTCGGGGGCCACCCTCAATTACCACTGCAGCCTGTAGTCCATTTTAAGCTTCTTGGGCGGCACTATGCTTCTAGGAACTCACCAATGAACGCTGCTGCAGCCCACATGGCCCATTTTCTCTTCAGGCGGCATCCCAATTGCTATGGGGAGCCGCCATCATCAATTGCTGTGGACTGGCTGGTTCCGGCCTCGTGGACCCGGTTCCCTCTTAGTTGTGTCAGAGTGACGCAGGGGGTGGTCCGTGTACTCACTGGGATCCAGTCGGCATGCCAGAGCCCTCATCTTCACCCAGACTATGATAACAGTGTGACCCAGAACTTGACTTCATCCGGGCCACAAAGACGGAGTGGCCCGGGACTTCCTCTCATAGGCTGCTCGGCGGCCGCAGGCTTTCCTACTACTGGCCGACCTTGCTGCCCAGGCCTTTTCTTCAACTCTGGTGGCACAAGGCTTCCCTTCAGTGGCCCAGCTTGCTAAGGGTGGGGCAGACTTCCTCCTTCTCCCTCTCACGTCCCGTGCTGCCGTGGCATACGCAGAACAGGAGGGTTTTTTTCTTTGGGGTCAACCCTGACGTGCCCCCTTGCTGCCCACGCTTGTGACTCAAGGGGGTTGGGTTTAATGATTGGGGCCAACCTGTCTGGTCCCTGGGTTGGCCAACTGCCACCATGGCTCTTTCGGTGCCCAGGCTGCCCCAGGCACACATCCTGGGGCCACGTTTAGGACTCCAAAGTCAACACACACCCAGTCTGGCTAGAAATAGTCTTTAAACCATGGGAACCCCCTCAAGGCTAAAGTCTTGCCATGGAGCACCATATCAAAGATGCTTCCCTTCTCCTTTTTTTCCCCCAAGGGATATTTTAATGGCTCTTTCCTGGAATCTTATCTGCCGCCCAGCCCACTTCTATTGCAGGAAAGTTCTGTTCTTTATTGTTCTTTCTTCCCTCCTTCAACATTTCATCCAGCCCAGGTAAGTCCAAGCAAAACTCACACACTAAATAAAGTATGGTGGTCATGTCTTTATTTCTAGATTTCCTTTAGGGGACAAGGGTGCAGATGGATTTTCTGAGAACCGGGGCGAAATTATTTTGCCGGATCCAGGAATATCTGAGAGATAGAGAGAAAAAGAGCAGGAGAGAAAGAGAAGTCTGAAAACTAATAAGGACACCCAATGGGTGAATGCATTTACTGCAGCAATCTCTGTGTAGCCTGCAGTCCCTGGTGAGATACTGACCAGAGCTTCCTAACCTCCAGGATTAACCCAGACACTCCAGGTTTAAGAGGCCTTTTCCGTGTCTTTCAGGGGCAGCGAGAGACCTGCGTGAATTCTGGTGTGCCAAAAAATGTATTGTGGATGGGAAATGCTCTTGCTTGGACCCAACATGGTTTCAAAACTGTACCCTGCAAGAAACAACTGTATCAAGGAGCATTTAACTCAATGACCCATCCTGCCTTACAGCATTGTGTGGCTCTTGACCTGACCACCCTGCCCCTGACTGCCATACAACTTCAGGGTTTATGTTCATTGATTGTGAAGTGAGATGGTCCTTAAATGGAGGGCTGTGTAATCACCTGGACATCACGGCTTTCCCTTCCCCCAAAAGAGTGTTCAAAGGATGCCTGTTTCTGCAAAAGACTGGTTACCTGACACACATTACTTTGCATTCTGGTTGTTGCAGTCTTCCAATCAAGATTAGTGTAGGACCTTACAAGTATATTCTTTTTGCTGAACATATCTGTACAGGGTTTTATTTATTTGTGTAAGTCGGTTTATTATTTGTCTTCTTTTCAAGTAATCTCTTTAAAACAGAGTATTCTTGAAATGCACTCGTACACAATTTTACAAACTAGAACTGAGAAAAAACTGCGATCAGGTCCTTTAGTTGCAGACTGGTCTTAAATCCTGGCTTCACCACTTAACTCAAGTGTGTGATCCTGGGAAAATGTTTCAGTGCTTTCTTTTTTAAAAATTTTTTTAATTTTTTTTATTTCAAACCATTGTTTTTAGTTTGATCAACAAACTTTTACAACATTTTCATTTTACTCTTACATTTACATTGCAACTTCATACTTTTAATTTCTAAAAACAATCATTTTTCCATGACACAGTTCAGTTACTAAAGTGAACTACATAAGCCTTGTTTTTGCACCAAATGTAGGATGATGTACTAATTAAGTTGAATGAGGGTTTGATGAAATGACTACTGCACTTCAGTAGCACAGGGGTGAGCAGTGGCTAAACTGCCTACTCAGCGCCACACTACTAAACCAGCAGTGAGCTCAATCTTAAAGGTAAAACAAGCACAGCCCAAAAGGAATACCTCATTTTCCTTGTGTGGAAGTACAGGCCAAGGGCAGGCTATATGCCTAGGAGTGCTGTGGGGTGATAGCAGTAGTAACCCAAAAAACATAAGTACAATAGTCCAAAATAGGAGATGCTGGGCGGTAGGCGATGTATAACTCCCTCTTGATTTCAGGAATTTCCCACATCTTAGTCATCACCTCACTGGTAAAATTCCCCTGGTTGGACTGAATCCTTTAAAGAAGGCTGAAACAAAAAGAGATCTGGTTGATTATTAAAGTGGCAGAGGTTGTACCTTACATTTTGGGGCTATGAGACATTCAATCCATTTGATAAATTGGCAAGTAAGAATATATGTGTTGGCACAGGCAGAACAAACAACTGGTACAAAAAAATCCATCCACGGGTCGGACGATGGTAATGTCATTCCTCTTTTTTGTAGAGGAGCCCGTTGAGTGGGAGAACCCGATTGGGACTGAGGACATACTAGATACAGGGGTGAGAAGTGGCTGAACCACCTATTCAGTCCCACACTGCTACTATCTGAAAGGTAAAACAGTCATAGCCCGAAAGGTTTGCTTCCTGAGCCTTATGTCGAACCACAGGTCTACAGTAGGAGGTATGTTCACGAGGGGTGAAAGATGCTAGCAGTAGTAACCCAAACAACTTAAGCACAGTAGCACAAAATAAGAGAATGTCCACTCAAATATGGATTTAAAATTAAACAATTAAAATGCAAATAACCAACTAAAACACAAGCAAAAACCCACCCCTGTAGGTGGCGCTGTGGAGCAGCCCAAGATGGCTGCCTAGCATTTCAGCTCCGTGCGGCCTCAGCCTTCATCTGCTCCCATCTGCGGTTCCCGACATTGTGAAGGACTATCGGCTGGCCGAGCTGTTTCTGCCACTGCACTGGACATTTTGTGCGATTTTGGACTCGATCGGCCCACCTGGGACCTGGCTGGCGGCCCTGTCGGATTTGGGCCTAGTATTCCACCCGCCCCCGGCGGTTTCCTAACATCCGGCCCTCCCGCCTGGCTTGCCTGACTCCTGGGTCCCCTCCCCGCTCCTGCTTCCCGCCGCTCTGTGGAATTGCGGCGGATGCATGGAGGCCCTGAGCGGACGCCGCCACACTGTGAATGCCACCTGTTGTGTCAGTGATCATCGCGGCCTCCCTGGCGCTGACAACACGGAGGATTTTTATCGCCCCGCTGCCGCAGCGGACCAGGTGAGCGGGGGCTGGAGCGGTGGCCGTTGAGACCTCTGCCCGCTGTGCGCGTCCTTGCGGGCCAGTACTGTCATAAGGAAGCACCCTCGCCATACTGTCTGCCCACTTTCCCGCCGACATTGTCGCCGCCTCTGCCCGCGCCCTCCTGAGAAAGATCCCGCTGGCCCCCCCGGGCAACCTGTACACATGAGGAGGCCGCGAACACTCGCCATCACAGCTTTGCCGCTCCACTGTTGACTCTCAGCTATCTGCGGTGGCCCCCCAACTGCCCCCAACCGCCTACCGCCACCGAAGGACACTAAGGTTGAGCCTGCCGGCCCCTGCCCTTCTCAGTTCTCCATCCTACTCATAAGCGGGCCCTCACTGCAACCAGGCCCACCACAGCGACAATGCCTAGCAGACACAAGGCGGGGGCCCAAGGAGGTACAATGGACAAGTACGCTAAAGCGGTCCCTCGGGACCATCATCGAGCCAGAAGGAGCCAGACTTGACCCTGCACCGAGCGGTCGGAGCCCCTGACCTCACCCTACTAATGGAATCTATGGCTAAAAACTTCGCCTCCTTCCATGAAAAACTAGACGACATCAATGCTAATGTCGCCTCGCTTAAGGCTCGAGTAGAACAGGCGGGATCGAGGATCACCAAGGCTGAAAATACGATCTCGGTGAACGAAGATGGCATTAACGCGCTCCAGGACACTGTGGCCTCCCTAACGCGCGACACGAAAAGTGTCAAGGCGAAGTGTGACGATTTGGAGTCGCGCTCCCGTAGGAACAACTTGCGCATCATCGGGGTCCCTCAGAATGCCCTTAAGGGCGGATGGAGGATGCAGTGGAGAAACTCCTCAAAGACCTGCTGGATGACCCTGCCCTCTCACTATTTCACAGTCGAGCGGGCTCATCGGGCCCTGTCACCGCGCCCCAGGCCCGGCGACATCCCCAGACCCATTATCGCCAAGATCCTCAAATATCGCGACAGAGATCTCATCCTCCACCTGTCGCGGGAAAAGGGAGACCTGCGATTTGAGGCCCATACTGTTAGAATCTTCCCGGACTTCTCGCTGGCGGTGCAGCAGGAGAGGCGCCAGTTCTTAGGCGTCAAGAAGCTGCTCAGGGAGCGCAACGTCCCCTACGCCATCCTGTTCCCAGCACGGCTAAAGATTACCCATGATGGCAAGATCTTCTTCTTCACTGTCCCTGACGAAGCGGTGAAGTTCATTGAATTACATATACCTCTTCCTGGGCCGCGAGGCGACTACGCGCCATAGACTGCACAGCCCATGATGTTATAAAAATGTCCACGGATCCATGACTTTCGACGTGTTGATGGCAACCCCACCGTGTCCACTCAGTAACTGCGGCCTCTTGTCATGTGTATGCGGGCCACAGGCTAGCTCCTAAACTGCTTACTTTGCCTTCTCCCCCACTTGGTTCCTGGAGCTATCCCTGTGCCCTACTCTCTCCTGCGATGTCAACCTGCCAGAGGGTACTCTCTGGCCTCAGAGGCTGTCTGAGATACCCGTTTACCGCAGCAACACATTCGGGACAGCATCTGCTCCCCCACATCAAGCCACAAATGCCGGTCGCACGGCACCAGCGCCCCCCGTTGCAGTTGCAATGTTTGCTTTCACTTTTATTTTGTTCCTTTTATTGACTGGCCCCCGTTGGGCTAGGATGTGGCCCTATCCACGTTGGATCTGGTCCTCTGCCCATTGGTTTCCGGTCGGAGCAGGCCCAAGGGGCGCCATGTGTGTCCTGGGGTGGGAGGTCTGCACTGCATGTTGGGGTTGGGCAGTGAGGGTGCGGGATGGCGAAGTTGGGGTTCAGTTAACAGTTAAAAACATGGCTGAGAGACGCATGACTTCAACTCAACACTACTGTGCACACGGCAAGTGCATAAGGAAAAATCCTAACGAATACTACCACTGGGATGTTCCATAACGTGATGCTATGGCTCGGAACATTGTCACATGGAATATCCGTAGCCTAAGCAATTTCACTAAGGCCCGCAGGATAACTGCCTATGCCCAGCGACATGGTGCCAAAATCCTCTTTCTCCAAGAAACCCATGCTCTTGGGCGCCTAGCAACATGTCTCGCCCCCACGTGGGACAACAACAGATACTATACAAAGTACTCCACCCAATCCAGGGGGGTCCTAACTCTAATCCATAAGTCAGTCCAGTTTTCCCTGCGCTCCAGCCATATTGACCCTGAGGGTAGATACGGGATCCTCCATTGCTCACTCGCTAATATGGAATGCCTCCTAGTGAACACATATGCCCCTAACTTTGATGCCCCTGAGTTCTTTGATGCCATCACCACCACGCTTCTGAAATATATTGGTATTCCCATCATATGGGGCGGTGACATGAATTTGACCCTAGACAAAGACCTGGATAGGTCCGGGACAGCCCGCAGAGCCCCATCATGCGCAGCCCATAGTTTATATGCCCACATAGACACACTGGATCTCAGGGATGTATGGAGAGCTCTCAACCCACAGGTTAGAGAGTACACATTTTACTCATCGGTACACCATAGCCTCTCCAGGATCGACCTTTTCCTCATATCGAGTTGCATGATGGGCAGGGTCACAGAGACCAAGATATTACCGCGCACACTATCGGACCACTCACCGGTAACACTTCAGATAACACTGGGACACGACCAGCCCCCTCGCTCCTCTTGGAGATTTAAGTTGGAGGCCCTGCTAGACATAGGGCCTTATTACACGTTGTCCGGTAAAAATCGGAATTTAACGGCATGGCGCTATCAGAGTGTCCGCCCTCGCAAGAGGCCGCTAATAGCGTCCCATCACGAGTACGCGGACACGTGCATAGCGCCATGCCTTAAATGACCGTACCGCCCTGCCGCTAAATTCCCCAAAATGCCCCTTACCGGCGTCGTCCAAACCGTCGATAGCGCCTCCGCCCTCCCGCCACCTGTAAATAGCGGTCATTGATATTACCGCTCACCGTTAAAAAGTGTAACCGGAAATTACGCCATCGCACAGGAACGGGAAAGAGCACGGCGGCCATCTTTAAAAACACAATCCATTACCATCCTCTGCATCCAGGACATATGTCCAGGGAACTCCGACCAGGAACCATACCGGATAGCCCGAAGATGCCGAAGGCCCTAAAAAAAACAGCTGATCGCCAGCGCAAAGAAAATTTTTCCAATGAGGAGCTTGTGATGCTGACCACCACACTTGCTGCCAATGCAGAAGTAGTGTTTGTGAATGACATGCGGAGGGAGGCCCTCCTTAAGAAAAAGGCCATCTGGGCCGTAGTCGCACAAAAAGTCAGTGCGGTGGGCACTACCACCCGGAGTGTCAAGGACTGCCGCAAGAGGTGGGACGACCTCTGGGTCCGTGTGCGGAATATATTATAAGTGAACCGCAACATGGCAATGGGCACAGGAGGTGGTGCAGAGTCCCCATTGAAGTTGAAGGAGTGGGAGGAGATATGTGGCTCCACGATTGGAGTTGAATCGATCGAAGGGGTCGGAGATATGGAGCTTGGCGTGGCCATTTCATCCGATGGAGGTGAGTGTATACACCAAACAATGCACAGTGAAGGGTGAGGGGTCCCCCAATCATGTGTCCATATGAATGCCGTGGATCCAGCCACAAACAGACATGCATGCATCACCACATACCCGTCCAAAACAGGGCCAATCATGCATGAGCCAGCCAACATCCCCATTACCTGCCTCCACACTGAAGAGCCCCAAATGCTTTGGATGGCATGACGTATGCATCCTGCATAAGGCAGGTCGACCCATAGATGATGATTTACCCCTTTTCTCACCCCTGCAGGATCACACACGGAAACTGAGGAGCCACACACTTCAACACCTGCTACCGCACCCAGGAAAAAAGCCAGGAGGGATGCCACGGGGGACACCGCCACATCCTCTAGGGGACCCAGGAGGAGTGACCATGATCACAGGGACAAAGGCAGCAGGAGCAGCAGTTCCACGCCTGCTGCCGTCGTGGCACCCACGGGAGTGTGTCTCCCAGCAAGTGAAGGCAGCATTGAGGGAGTGCACTCTGCTGCCACCAGCTCAACGGGTGAGGCAGCAGCCACTGCCCCACTTTCGGATGCGGAGGTAGCACCTGGCATTGAGGATCTGAGTCAGAGCCCCATACCAACACGCCCCTTACTGTCAAGTCCGATGTTCTCACCAGGTCCGTTTAGCCAAGGCGGATCACCCACCCACAACCAAGATGTGTCATGGAGCCCCCAGGTATCCTCACCTGATGCCAGTGCAATGGATCCAGGCGCATCAGCCATCCCATCGGCAGCCACCATGCAACATGACCTCCCAGCCATCTTTCAGAGGCAGACCAAAATCACTGGTCTAGTAGGGCAACATGTGGCTGAGACAGGGCGCCTGAGGGAGGACATTGGTGCATTTGCACAGCAGACAAGGGAGTGCATGGAGGCATGCACCAAACGGATCTGCGATGTAATGGCCCAACTAAGGCAGGCCATGAACCGCATTGCAGATGCAATTGAGCGCAGATGCCCACTCCCAACCCAGAATGAACAGGGCCCGCCTCCTCAGGGAGTTCACGGCAAACTAGCCCCCTACGCCGGTCTATGCGCAACCTGAGGCGCACCACATCGCAACCACCCGAAGACGGAGCAGGCACCGACAAATAGGGCCATCAAGGACTATCTGCCACATGTGGAGAGGGACACGTTCACGCCTTGAGGCTCACGTGGGAGTGTTGTGGGGGAGGGGGGTAAGGGTGTATTCGGGGGTGTTGTGGGGGTAGGGGAATAAGGGTGTATTTGGGGGTGTTGTGGGGGAGGGGGGTAAGGGTGTATTTAGGGGTGTTGTGGGGGGAGGGGGGTAAGGGTGTATTCGGGGGTGTTGTGGGGGGAGGGGGTAAGGGCGTTTGCACAGTTGGGGTCATGCACTTTCTGTTCACATTATGTTCGAAATACACTGTTCTGAGGTTGAAACACAGGCATGGTCTCCATCATTGTGTATGTGTGATTTTCTTTGGGACAGGGGCCTGTGTGCGCCTCAAAATGGGCACGAGGGCAACAATGCACATCTCTCCATCCATGATATCCCACCTTTGTACATGATGCTATTCCTGATTCAGATGCTGACGCAGATCCTGTCCCGCCGTGCCATCGCCTCTTGCATGTCCTGGCAGAGCATTTCACCCATACTCATCCACATCCACATCATGCTCATCTGGTGGTTGCATATTGGCATGGGCACATTCTATCAGATGCCCATTTAGTTGTGCCTTACACATGCCATGGTCATCTTCGCCTTGAATCTGGGGGTTTGTTGGCTGCCCTTGTGGTATTTCTGGGTGCCCTGGTGGTGCTTGCTGCGCCAGTCTTGCCCTCCTCCTCCTTCGTCTCATCTGTGCTGCCTGTTGTTGTTGGTGCTGCACTGCAATCATGTACACAGGCCCATGTCATGCTGCTGGTATTGGGACCATCTTGCTGTGGGAAGGGGTGTGGGAAGGGGTGTGATGTGCTCTTTAGTGCTGCCTGTCTCCATTGCCTCCACCTGTGCTGATTGTGTCCACTGTGGCAGATGGGAACACTGCTCAGGTCTGTTAACGTGTGGTTTTCGTTGCTGTTATTAGCGCCATGCCGGTAACTGCTTTTTGGGTCTTTGGGATGCCGGTATTGCCATGTACGCATGGGTTGTGATTGCGTGCTATTAGAGCCATGGCGCTATTTACGGTGTGGGGGTCGCGCGCACGCGGCCCTGCCACTATTAGTGGCACCGTACTTTACGGGTCCACTAATAGCGGTGGGTCCGGGTCGTGATCGGCTTGGGAGAATAATGTTGCCGGTATTTTGTTACCGGTAACGGTATTCCCTTACTGGACAACGTGTAATGAGGCCCATAGTCTTTAAAGCTGACATCCTCGCTGACATCAACACCTTCTTTGAGTGCAACAACAGGCATGACACCTCCGATGGAGTGCGCTGGGAGGCATTCAAGGTCTTCATCAGAGGGATGTGCATATCTAGAGAGGCTGGGGGCCTTAAAGCCATAAAAAATAGCTTGCAGCAGTCAGAAGCGAAATTAAAAGAGCTTGGAGGGCATATGCCACCGCTACTTCCCCGACAACACTGGCACAGATCAGAGCGGAATTAGAAACATTCGAGTCTCATGACCTAAGAGGAGTTCGGTACTTCGCACGTCCCGTGGCGGCCAGGAAGTATGGTGAAGGGGATAGGACGGTTAGGACACTGTCCAGACTGGTCCGAACTGAGGGGGGCAGGAACCGCATTGATTGCGTCAAAGACACAGGAGGCACCATGTGCTGGTCTGACCATGATATCCTTGGGACATTCACTGCGTTCTACACGACCCTTTATGGCCCCCAGCAAGAACACAGCCTGCAAGACACCGACGCCCTGCTAGATCAAATCCCCATGACCCTCCTCTTCCACGCGACCAGCGACCTACTTGAAGCCCCTATCACCCTCGATGAGATAACCACGGTCATCTGGAACTGCCCTAGGGGCAAAGCGCCAGGCCCAGACGGCCTCACCTCAGAGTTTTATCGGGAGCATGTAGCCATTCTGGCACCCAGACTCCTGGAGGTATGGAACGAATCCTTAGAGTTAAACATCCTAACCCAATCCATGCGTGAGGCGCTTATAACTGTATTACCCAAGCCAGGTAAACCGTTGGACGAATGTGGGTGCTATAGGCCCCTTTCCCTGATCAACACTGACACAAAAATATTTGCCAAGATCATTGCCAATAGGTTTCTCCCCATTATGCCCCACTTAGTCCACCCCGACCAGAGTGGCTTTGTGCCCGGCAGATCCACCGCCCTTAATATCCTTCGCCTGTTCAATGTTCTGGCTAGAATTGACCCCAACGCACAGGCCGTGGCGGTCACCCTCGATGCCCAAAGGCATTCGATATGGTGTCCTGGCAATACATGTGGGCGGTGCTCCACAAAATGGGAATTGGCCCACGCATGAGGTCATACATCAAACTTCTCTACACAAGCCCCGCAGCCAGAGTCCTAGTCAACTCCAGGGCCTCAGCCCCCTTTGCTCTCCACAGAGGTACCCGCCAGGGCTGACCGTTTTCTCCAATACTCTTTGCGCTCGCTATATATAGAGCCCATGGCTGATAACGTTAGGGAAAAACATACGCGTAAAGGTATACGTCTCCGTGATACTCCCGAGATCATTTCTCTATATGCCGACAACGTGCTCCTATATATTAGAGACCCGGCTGCCCACCTAGACCCCGATATTGAGAGACATAACCAAAATTGGCACTTTCTCGGGCTTCACCATAAACTATTCCAAATCTAAAATCATCCCGCTCAACCCGTCCACTACACAACCGCTCTGCTATTTCCCCCTCCGATGGTCACCGAGGGGCATCAGATACCTTGGAGTGCAGGTGTCCCTCACTAAAGATTCACTGTTGGCTGACAACTATGTGGCTGTGGCGCAGCTTGCTGAGGCTCAAATGTTGAAATGGCGCAGTCTCCCACTCTCTCTGTCGGGTAGACTATATCTAATCAAAATGATTATGGTCCCTAATTTCTCTACGTCTTCACTAATGTGCCGATCTGGCCCGGAAAACGATATTTCAGGAACCTACACGCTGCGTGTGCCCAATTTCTATGGCACTCGGGCGCGGTTCGTAAGAAATGGCAACACATGACTCTTCCCTATGGTAACAGGGGTTTCACCGCCCCCGGTTTTGCTAAATACTGGACAGCCACGCAGGCCCAACACGCCACATACTGGTACACGTTCTCCGACCCCCCCGCATGTGAAGCTGGAGAAACTAGCAAGCGAGAGTGTTAACACCCTCTCCCTCATTCTCCATCACACATATCACGCCGACGCCCTGGCAGACCCTGTAGCGGCCACTGTCAGGGCCTGGAAATATATCTTGCAGACACACACCACCCGTACTACAAATGGCTGCCCATCTGGCAGTTCCCGGGCCTCAGCCCTACACGTGATAAACTCTTAATGAAACACTTACATGACCTGGGCTACCGGGCCCTGACCGACTTTTACCCCGACGGGAAGTTTATCACTCCGCAGACGTGGCGCCCCGGACACCTGGGTACTGCGTTGGAACTACTACAATACTACAGGCTGAGGGCGGTGTTACGCGCCTGGTGGCCCTCATACCCAGGTGAGCCCCCAGACTCACCTGAGATCCATTACATATCCAACTCGGCTGGTGCTAGGGGGATAGTGTCCGCGCTGTACAAATCGTTTATGGCCGACCCCACAGACGGGCCAGTCAAGGCGCGAGATATGTGGATTGAGGAGCTGGGCCTCCCCATCACGGACGCAATGTGGGGAAAAATGTGCATACACACTCAAACCACCTCTCTGATTGCCAGACATAGGTGCATGCAATACAAGCTCCTTAACAGACTATATTACATGCCTCAAAGACTGGACAAGTTTGCACACACCCAGGCTCGCACCTGCCCTAAGTGCGGGTCTCCTGTTGCATATCACACTCATATGTTCTGGTCCTGTGATGCGCTGGGCCCATACTGGAAGGCCATAATTGAAGCTCTCTCAGATATCACAGCATCCCGTATCCCTTCAGAACCCCTAGCTATACTGTTCGGCCTGTGGGATAGCCCTGAGTTGAGGAAAATGTCTAGGTTTCTGAACGTTGCCACCATAATAGCCAAAAAATGCATATTACAATGTTGGAAGCGCCGATCCCCCCCTTCGTTTGAGATGTGGATGAGGGCCCTCACCTGGACTCAAGCGTGCGAGGAGGACTACATCAATACCCTCCCGCTGACCTCCCATCCCAGGAATGTGTGGATGGAATTTTGCACCTATTTAAATAATAAAGATGACTTACAACTGTTGTCCTCCCCTCCTCCTGGTGATGTAAACTAATCCACTGCTGTGCCGCTTGAATCCGAACAATGGCCCCATCTGTACCTGGCTGGCATTCCCATGTATTGCATTACCATGTGTGTATCTGTTACTCTTGCTATGCTGTACATTGTGTTGATTGTCTGTTCTCTCACCATGCCAATAAAGAAAAGTCTAAAATAAAAACCACCCCTGTAGAGAAAATCAAAAGATACAAGCTATTGTGCAATTGCACTCTGGGTAGGGTAGATGTGCAGATGTATTCAGGCATTCATTTGGCACAATATCAGTGTTCAAGAAAAATGTCTTGTAAGATAAATGGAGATAAGTGGGGACTTACAAGTCTCTATGGTCCTAAAAGTGGCCCGGGGGGCAGAGCTGCTTCACGCTACCTTATTTCTTTCTTTAATGGTCAGCAGCATTTAGCCAGGAGTCTGGACACGTTCAGTGTGCAGTCACGTTCAGTGTGCAGCCATGATCGAGTTGTGGAGTGGTGACGAATTCTCCGAAACATGAGGCGCTGTTCGGCAGCAGCATCGACTTGCGGGTCGAAGACGCTGGGAATGGCTGTCGGAATGAGCTCAGTGGTACTGGAAGACCTCTGGGACGGTGAAGCAAATACTTACCTTCATTGGCTAACGCCCATGCTGGCGCCAAAGTAGGGAGTAGCACCATGGTGGTAGGTTTGCTTTGCTATGTCAGTGCTGCCTCTGAAACACCTTTCCCAAGACACCTCCTGGGGGAAGTTTCTATGCCCTGGGAAAATCCTTGGAAGCTTTCAAAGCTGGTCTAAAGACACTTCTGTTCTGCTAAGGTAGGACTTTATCTCTGACTTGATGAGAATCTGCTTCTCGGTCTTCTGTTCCTCCTGATTTATGACTTTGGTTATTATGTTTTTTTGTATTGTATGTTGTTGTTGGCGCCACTATACCTCCGGGCCTGTCTTCAGCACCTTATACATAAATATAAATAAATAAAAGGTGTGCCCCTTCCTCCTGGGGAATCAGAGGACAGCATCGTGGCTGTGGAAACACACAGCCTAGATGCCAATATGCATCTTTCCTGTCTAATATGGGATCTATTCATAGAGATGGCACTGGTGTGATAGCAGATTATTGTGGCTTTCATAATTATGTGCTCTGATCAGTCACCATACCACAACCCCGTCATGACTTATATTTAGAGATTTGCCTGCCTGCAACCAGACTCATTAATATAGTAAATTATTATAATTTAAATCTGAGGTGCAAAGGTTAAAATTGCGGCATCTGCCTGCAGGGACTTGATCTCAAATCTTTCAATGGGGATGCACAGGTGGTATTTGAACACTCTCTGTACCACATCAGAGCTGGCGCTATCATGTCAGTAGACTGGATACAGCAAGGCGTCTGTGTGTACTATTATTTTTGGCATGGAGCATATTGAAAGGGGGGTTCCGATTAGCAGACCTCTCTTCCAGAGACAAAATGACCTGCATAATGTTGTATTAATTCATTCATTCATTTTCCCCCTTCTATTCTCCCCATCTCTGACCACGCTCGCAACCTAGGTATTCACTTTGACTCCTCTCTCACCTTTTCCCATCATATCTCTCTCACATCTCGAGCCTGTCGCTTCCATCTAATATTCGCAAAGTCCGCCCCTCCCTCACTTTCCATGCTATCAAACTCTTAATCTCCTCCCTTATCTTCTCTCGCCTCTTCTATTGCTCCTCCTTACTCTTTGGACTACCTACTTCACATCTCGCCCCCCCTAAATCTATCGACCACTCTGCCATCCGCACCCTCTGTCTCCTCTCCCCCCGTGACTCCATCTCTGCTTCCCTTTTCTCCCTTGGCTGGCTTCCCTTTCACTCCCAACTTAAATGGCAATTTCTCTGCCTAGTCTTTAAATCTCTCCACAGTCTTGCGCCCCCTTATCCCTCCTCCCTCCTCTAGTTCTACACTCCCTCCCGCTCCCTTCGCTCTGCTGACCACTTCCTTCTCACTGTTCCTCATTCCCCTTGTGCCACATCCCATTTCCGCTCCTTCCATCTCCTAGCCCCTCTACACTGGAACTCCTTACCTCTCTCACTCCGCTCTATCTCTACCTTCTCCTCATTCCAGCCTTCCCTCACATCTCTCCTTCTCCACTCCCCGCCATGAAACCCCTCCCCCTTCCTGCTCCCCTCCCACCTTGCCCTATCTCCTGATCATCTCCCTCTCCCTCCTCCCCCTCCTCCTCCTCCTCTTCCTCTTTCCCTCACCCTCTCCCTCTCAGTTCTACTGAACTACTCTTCTTCTCCTATCCAGTTAATTGCTCTACTTATTGTTTTGTTGATCTGATTCTCTATTGTAAATTGCTTCTACCGTTACTGTTATAAAGTTATTGTCATATGTATCTGGTTGTTAAAGTGTGCAGCGCTTTGGTGTACAGCGCTATATAAACAAAAATACATTTCAAAATAAATTACAAAATTAACAAAAAAGGCTAGGGGTTTCAGACCCTTAAAGACGGCAATCAGCAGAGGTGGGAAGTCATGACCAGCTTAACTTGGTGCGTTCCTATTGATGTCCCCCATAATGCCCATGTACCTCATATATAGCAATTTTTTATGTGATTGTGAATCCCTTCTCTCATAATATGTATGTGCTCATAGGCTTTGTAATGGGAACGCCCATAATAAAGCGGGTTATGACTTCCCAGATCCGCAGAATTTCAAGGGTTTTGTTGCGTTAAATCTGTGCAGCTTAACTGCACCTTAACTAAGGTTTTTTCAGTACATTTCAAAGGTTTTGTTATACCATTGTTTATTCAAAGCCACTAGCCATGGCCTTTGGATTTCCTTAGGGCTCACAGGCTATGGCCAGTGGCCAATCGTAGCCACTGTACATGTTCCACCTATAGGTTTCCTTGTGGTCCACTAGCCATTGCTTTCGGCTGTGCCCACTGTGCATGATTCACCAATAGGATACTTTTTTTTTTAACTCTTTGTATTGTTCAACGGTGGTCTCAACAGTTACAGCAATCTTATCCCATCAATAGACACAAGTCGACAAGCATATAAAGCATGTACATCTAACATTATATGGACATTTCATCATCTGAGAGCAACTCACACAGGTAGGTGCGGAAGGGGCCCCATATGTCTTTTGGTCAGCTTGCCCCCGGCAAAGTCAAAACATATTGTTCCTCACATTCATTGATATATGTAAGTTCACGGAGGAAAGTGGTCATGTTTGGTGGTGCAGGCATCTTCCAGGCTTGTAGGATACATTTCTTCGCCACCGCGCATGCAACATTAAATAGCCTCCTGGTTTTCTCCGAGCACTTGCCAATGTCTCTGAATAAGTATTTAGGGGGGGTTAGCTGCAGGGGTATCTGTGTGATTTCAGTCAACATTTCGGCCACCTCTCCCCAGGATCTCAGGAGAGCAGGACACTCCCAATACATGTGAAAGGAGCCCGTATGTTGGGCCCCGCATGTTGGGCCCCACACTTGGGGCACTCCCCCCCCCCATGCTCTGCAACAAATTTTGCCATCTTAGCTGGCGTGTAGTGTAGTCTATTTAGGAGTTTAAATTGTATCAAGCATAATCCTGCATTTAATGAAACCTTTTTTGTGAGTGCACAATATCTGCTCCATTTGTCTTCCGGGATAGGCATTCGCCGGTCTGTCTCCCATTCGTCCTTGACCCAGTTCACCGAGGGGGGGTGGGTCTGTACTGCCCCATATAGTTTAGAAATGCCCAGCCCAGCCTTCATGGTAATGAGTTGTGTGCAGGGGTGTTGAGGGGGTTCGTCTGGGAACATTGGCCATCTTTTATGAAATGCGGCCCTTACTCTGTAGTATTGTAATATTTTGAGTGGCCCACCCCCCATCGCTCTCGTAAAGTCCTCTCTGGTTGCAAATTTACCATCTACAAACATATCGCCCACCTTCATTTCCATGCTAGGATCCCAGCCTTCCTGGATACTCACATCGGACGTAAGGGGGATACCTGGAAAATTCCACAAGGGGACCTCTGGGTTATATGGTGTCTCCAGCTTCAGTCGCTTAAATAATGCGCCTCAAGCCCTGACCGTACAGCTGACCGGGTCATACTCACACGTGTCTTTGTGACATGAATTAAATAGGACTGACTTAATGTCTGCTGGAAATATAGTTTGTGCTTCCACCCAAGTGTGTGGCGTTTCCCCAGGTTCCTCGTACCAGTACTTTGCAAACTGTGCCTGGGCGACCAGATAGTAGAGCTCAAAGTCTGGGGCCGCTATACATCTGGTGTCGTAGGGCTCTGTCATTTTCTCCCACCCAATTCTAGCCGTCTTTCCGTTCCATATAAAGGTTACCACCAACGACGTAGTCTAGAGAAGAAGTCTCTGCCCGGCCATATGGGTAGATTTACAAAAGAATATAATAGCTTGGGGAGAGCTATCATCTTGGGTAGGGCTATCCTGCCGTATAGGGATATGGGAAGGTGTCCCCACATCTGTAACTTAGTGCTCAATGTTGCAGCGCCTTCTCGTGGTTGTCCGCATAGAGGGTTTGCCTGGTTCTAGATACCAACACCCCGAGGTATCTAATGTATTGGTCCGACCATTTAAGGCCGCAGGTATTCGCAAGGCATTCAGTGAAAGGTGTGAGCGGGAATATTTCCGATTTGGCTATGTTTATGACGTATCCTGAGCAGTCCGCAAACTCATGTATATCTGTCATAATGGGTGCTAGGTTTTTCTCTGGTTCACGGACGTATAGTAGCGTATCATCCGCATAAAGTGAAATTAACTGGATAGAGCCTTTCATGTTTATTCCCTTGTCCCCATGTTTTTGCCAAACAGCAGCTGCCATAGGCTCAATAGTTAAGGCAAACAAAATGGACGAGAAGGGACATCCCTGACGTGTGCCTCTACCTAATTGGAACAGCTCGGAAATGGTTCTGTTAGTGCATACTCTGGCTCCTGGAGCGGTATAGAGCAGCCGTACAAATCTGATAAAAGCGGGTCCCACCCCAAATGTTTCCAACACTGTAAAACGGTAAACCCATGACACGGTATCAAACACCTTTTCGGCGTCAAGGGCCACAGCAGCTGCGCTCCTGCCCGGGTCAATCTGCGCCATTATACAAAATAGTCTACCGAGGTTCAGCGCGGTGGATCTCAGGGGAATGAAACCATTCTGATCGGGGTGGACCAATGTGGAGACCAGGGGCAACATTCGGTTCGCCAGCACCTTAGCAAAAATCTTAGCATCAACATTAATACGCGATAGGGGCCTATAGGATGACATGTCACTAGGTGGGCGTCGGGGCTTGGGCAACACAGTAATAATGGCTTCCCTCATTGGCGGGGGCAGTATGCCACTCTCTAGGGCTTCCTCCCAAGTCTCCAACATTATGGAATTATTTCCGTGCAGAACTCCTTATAGAATTCAGCCCCTAACCCATCAGAGCCCGGTGCTTTGCCCGATGCTAGCCCCATGATCGCCTCATTCATTTCTTCTGCGGTGACTGGTTGGTCTAGCGCCATTTTGCTCTCGAGTGGCAGTCGTGGGAGCCCCAGTGACGCCAGGTATGTTTTCATCTCAGTGGTCGTTTTCCTATCTCTATTCGACTACAGTGTTTGATAAAATTTGGCAAACTCCCCATTTATACCCTCTTCGCTTGTCTGTACCTCGCCAGTAGCAACTTGTATGCTAGTGATTGGATGCGGCTGCCTCTCATGTTTAATCAGGTTGGCCAATGTTCTACCCGCCTTATTGCCCTCACCATATCTACGTGCTCTGACAGGCGCCGCTATATATTGTATTTCTCTAGCGGCCAGATCGTTGAAGGTTTGAATATATTTATTAATCTCGGCCAGAACGGCCTTATCATGTGTGCGGCTATACGTTCCCTCAAGGCTGTTTAAAGCATTTTCTACCCCTTCTAGCTCCCTCCTTACTCCCTTCAGGAGGCCGGTGTATTTCGAGATGATTGCCCCCCTAGCCCAGACCTTGAAGGTTTCCCATACCATAGAGACCCGTGGCACCGACCCAATGTTGTTAATGAAAAACTCTGTTATTTCTTCACGTACGGACTCCACTACACCTGGGTCACCAAGTATCCCACCCGGCATTCTCCATCTCCTTGAAGGTCTGGGAGCATCTCTCAGTCTAAGCTCCAGTGTAACAGGGGAGTGGTCATACAGTGTGCGGGGCAGGATTTCACAGCTGTGCAGCGTCTCTGATAGGTTCTGCGATACAAAGAAATAGTCTATTCGTGATTCACTATCGTGAACGGATGAGTAGTAGGTATAACGACTAGCGTCTGGGTGTAATGTGCGCCATGCATCTATCAATGCCATTTGTGGAAGTAGTTGCCCCAGTGTCAGCGCCATTTTGGTTGGTGTCCTCATTTTCGCACTGGATCTATCCGTCACCGGGTCCAGGGCCATGTTGAAGTCCCCCCCCATATTATGGAGGAAACATCTAGTTTATTGAGGGTCTCATATATGTTTAAATAAAAATCTGGATCATTGATGTTGGGGCCATAAGTTTTCACTAATGTCATTTGCTTTCCCGCTATTTCTCCCCACAACAGAACATATCTGCCCATCGCATCCACCTTGTGTCCCGCTGCCCGGAACCCCAGCGAGGAGTGAACAAGAGTGATGACCCCCTTGGACTGGGACGAATAGCTCGTGTAATATCGTGTCTTCCCGCATTTGGGCATTATATTCACATTGACTGCACCCATAGCATGTGTTTCCTGTAGCATCACGATCTGAGGGCAATGTCTAGACACATAATTGCTAACCTTCCTGGCCTTCATCGGGTGATTTAAACCCCTTGCATTCCAGGACAGCAGCGGTATTCGCGGCCCCCCTGTGGAATCACTCCCATGTGCAATGTCACTTGTCATACCATCAACCGACTCCAGTATTCACATGGCGGGAGCAGCAACCGCAACTGCAAGACCACTTAACCTTCAAACCAAGTTAAAAAACAAAGCAATTTAACCCATTGCCCCTTTTCACCTGTAGCTCAACATAGCTAACCGTTACCCCACATCCTGGCCCCCCTCCCAACTCGACGATGCTGCCCATAAACACTCATAACTCGCCCAGTGGGCTTTCCCACTGAGTTAGTGGACCTTTCCAAAGGGGCAGCTAATGTCGCCACCTGGCCGCCCACGTCGGAGGCCCCAAGGCCCAGTAATAACGGAGATAGGTCCAGTCCAGTTGTATTGACTTTTAGGAAGAAAAAGAAACATAGTACCCTTGCGGGGATGGTGTAGCTTCATTCGTCAGCCGGGTCTCGTCGGTCTTCGCCGAGATTAGGTGTCGCATTTTGATCCACATTTCGATCTCTGGGAGACAGCGGAATGGAGGCCTCCACATATGCCATGGCTTCAGCAGGGTTCTCAAAGAAATGGGCCCTCCCTCCGTGCTGGATTCTCATTTTCGCAGGGAAAATTAAAGCGTAGGGGACACCACGGAGCCGTAATTGTCTTTTAACCATCTCATAAGACCTGCTTTGTGTTTGTATGTTCGCAGAGAAATCTGTATACATGTGAATTCTGTTTTCCTCATATTGCAGTGTACCTTTTTCTCTGGACAGCCGGAGTATTGTGTCCCTGACCCTATAGTTTACGAGCCGTGCTATGATGGTGCGAGGTGGAGCGCCCGGCTTTGGAGGCGGTGCAAGAGTGCGGTGAGCTCTTTCAACAAGGAAGTGGTCCGAAAGGGATTCTGCCCCCAACACAGACTTTAGCAGTTCCTCCACTTGCCTTTCCATGGGGCATTTGCCAAATATCTCCGAAACCCCGACTATACGAATGTTATTTCTGCAAGATTCAAGATCCTCGCACTTATTCTGTGTTTTGCGCAGTTCGGTTTGGAGTAGGGCTATGTCACGGCCATGCTGTGAGAGAACATCTTCGTTTGAGTTTATCCTGTTCTCTGCCTCCGTAATGCGCACGCTTTCCTTTTCCACTCTCGCTTTCAGGGAACCAATCGTAGCCACAATGTCATCCAACTTGACGTTGACAGCCAGGAACCCATTCTGCACAATTGTTGCCAGGCGATCCAAGGGATCTGTGTTTCGGCTTTCGGATGTTTGTGCCGTCCCTCCTGTTGTCGCCTGTGGCTGGGAGCTAGCAAAGGAGTCCATTGGACCGGATTTTTTCCCCCCTGCAAACCTTCTTCTCAGAGCGGCCCATTAGTTATAGCCACCAGTGTGGGGTGGATTGTGTTCTCCCACGTATATGTGATGGGTGCCCGGAAGACCAGTATCGGATTTCAGCAGTTGTACAGGAGGGTGGTGTAGCAGCCTTCGTCCTGTCTCCCAGCAAGGGGCTTGTTGTAACACAAATGAGGGATTGAGGCTTGTCACGACCCAGGTGTACACTCCTTACCTCAGGGTTATTATTATTGAGCTCTCTTGGTCTTCGTGGGAACACTAATTAGGGCCAAAGGGTATGTTGCTCCTGAACTTTCTGCGTGGTGTCTTCCACCCCTTTATTACTGTGGTGGTCAGTTACAGCTGCGTCCGGGCCGCCCAGGCCGTGTCGTCTCGCTTTTCCCCAATCTCACTGGGGTCCAGGAGCTCTATTATCACACAATTGCTAGTCTGCCAGCCGTGTTCCTTTACCAAATTGTGATTCGGGGCTCCTGTGGTCCGCAGAGGCGCGCAACAGGTTGAGGGAAAGTGGTGATGCAGCCTTAGGCTCGTCTCACAGTTCAGGGTGCACCGTGGTGCAGATGAGGGGTCTGGTCCGGCCTCGCCTAGGGCGTGTTCCCCTATTTGCGGGTTGCTGTGGTTCAATTCCCCTTGCCCTCGCCCAGGCGTTGATAGAATCTAGAAAGCATATACCTTGGCCGCCAACCTACAGCGCACCCCTCTCTTTACCGGATCTATGGCGGCGAGCTGTCGGTATCGCAGGGCAGCACCGGCCTTGATGTTGCGTGTATCCCTGCATACACGGGGGTCTAGGTGCGTCTTTTCCGGATGTCTATGAGCTCCCCAGCCGTATCATATCTCGCCATGTACCCCTCGCCTTTCCAGAGTCGTGGCGGCGAGCTGTCCTTATCATGGGGCAGCGCCGGCTGTGCAGTTACGTGTATCCCCACTCCGACCGGGGCTTAGGGTCACGCTATCGGATGTCGGCCCAGCCGTATCCTGCCCCGAGTACGGATCAGCCAGCGATTCAGGGCACCAGGTGGACTTCCTCTTTCCCGGCGATCCACTCACTTCACCAGCGGTACTCTAGCTGGACCTCCGCCACGATGGGGATGCGCGTTGCCGCAGACCACTCGATCGGATCCTACTCCCTCTGTCTGATGCGGGGAGGTCTGCGACCGTGCCTTCTCTCAGGGGGAGGGCAGCGATGCAGTGCGTTGCAGCTTTTCAGCTGCGCCAGGGTGTTGATGGGCCGCCCCTCCCCCACTCGGCCGGCCTGCAGCTGCAAGCACAGGGCTCATGTGGATGCTGCGTGGAGCCCTCGGGCGGCCATGTCGCAGCCCCACAGTCGCTGTAGCTTCACCCACGGATATCTCCGTTGTCTCGGGGCCGACGTGGTCCATGATTTCAGGAACTCTTCCTCAGACCTTCCGCCGCAGTATTCTGTGGTCATCCGTCAACCAACTTGGAACTGGAAGGATGAATTTGTTGCAAGGATTTTTAACGAGCCGGAGCTCTCCACCTAGGCGGCCATCTTAGACGTGCGCAACAGCGCCCCCACCAATAGGATTTCTTTAGGGCCCACTAGTCATGGCTTTCGAGTCCTGGACAGTTCCACAGCCATCCACCTTTAGGTTTCCTTGGGACCCACTAGCCATGGCTTTCGACTGTAGATACTGTACATGTTGCACCAATAGGTTTCTTTGGGGCCCACTGGCCGGAGCCACTGGGACAAAGACCCATTTTCCCCTGCCCAGTAGATGTGATCACAATAGATGGCCCCCCAATTATTTTTTCCCTGTTTTTTACCTCAATAGTTATTGCTGTAATTTCTCCAATATTAAGCAGATAATGCAAAAACGTTCACACTGTAACTGGCTCCCCAGACCATCTCCAACATCCCGCTTTTGCATGGTGTCCTCTTTCCCCCACTCTACTTATAGCCCGATGCAATGTCATCCTTTTTTCCTCCACCAAATAGCGTTATTGGCACTTTCTGTTTACTCATTACCCCGGCAATTACTGCAGTCATCGCTCATATTGAGCCAAAAGAAAAAATGGCTGTTTATTCATTTCTGAACAGCCTCCCTCCTGCAAAGCACCACGGGAGATATAGCTATAATTTTGGGAGGAGGGGGCACCGCCTACTCCCTCAGATATTTTAACATCTACTGGACGGACTAACCCCAGACCTGGCCCGGAGGTCGAGTCAATGCTTCGTGGCCAAATTGTTTTATACCTGAAATTTGAGAGAAGGGCCCTAGTTTATGAACACTCCTACGCTAAGCTCTAGTTATTCTGTATTGCTATTATTTTCTATGCACGGTCACAGGTGGTTGAGGTGAAGCCCACACCTCTCGGTATGGTTAGAGAAGAAGTCCTTGCTAGCTTGCAAAGATGTTTTGGAAAAAGTGATTTCCATGCTAATTGCGGTTGGTACAGCATCGGTTTTATTTCAGTGTGGACTCATGGTCGTTGTGGTGGACAGCCGACACGTGTTTTTTCGACTGCGCAGGTCTTCATCAAGGCTTAGGTCAGATTTGAAATTTGTGGACCCGGGTGGGGTCCCCTTCTGGTTGAAACAGGTTTCCGTGTGGTCAACTCTTGTTTCTTCAATGGGCCTGTGGCTGTGTTTTACAGCCCCGGCAGCGCAAATGCAGGTTCGTTGTGTTCCATACCTGGTCCAATTCTGTCCAACAGTTTTTGCTGTGTGCTGGCCTTTTCTCTATGGGGAAATGAATAGGAGTAAGCCGAAAACAATGTTTTTTTTGCTTTTTTAATGATGTTTTCATTTTGTAACAATTCCGTCCCAAAACTGTGAAAAACATTGTGTTTGCCAAATAACATCCAAGTCCATCATACAAGTCAAAAGGTATTAGAATTTCAATTTTTGGGTTTCCAATGGAACCTGATACTCAACTTAACTATAGTGCGGCGACTGCCGCAGTATAATATATACATATGGATTATGCACACACACACACTTTTTAATCACGGGAGTAACAAAGACATACTTTTGAATACATCTGGTTGGTGTTATGCATTCACTGCAAAAGCAAAATTCTCCAGGTTTTTAGATTTTTCAACGTAGGCAGGTCCGCTTGCTATGCCCGGATCTGCAGTCATCTCACACTACCACAAGAAGGTGCCATGTTTGATTCCAAGCCTAGGCGTCCCCGGGGAAATGGGAGCGGGGGATTAAAGTGGGGCGATTGACATCCCCAACTGCTGCCTTGCCTCACCTATTTGGTGTTTTGCCCCATCCACATGAAGGACACTTTTCAGCATTCTTTAAATCGCTTATGGGCAAGCAGTTTTTACAGCCTTGTTGTGTTCTTTCATCTGGCCTGAAGCAGACAGCACAGGAGTAAATGGGCTGTGAAAATCACTAGGGTATGGACCGCAGACGACGCTGGCTGATCGAATGGAGCATGTTGCGCTACGCCCACGCAGCATATCCTTTACGGAGCGAGGACTGGACCATCTGTGCAAAGCCTGTGTTGGCTAAGGGTGCTGTGTTGTGCGACGCAGGTGTTTGGTGATGAAGGTGTGCGCACAGAGTCCAAGTATGCGGCACAGCCGTCGACCGTAAGGTCCGTGCAGTGGGAGTAGCCACTACTGCTCCCTACTAAAGTGACAGATCTTTCGCGTACATCTACCTAGCCTGTCGGCTAAACGTGCTCTGTCTCTGTGCAACCTTTAGGCTCCTCCACCCCCGTGGAAGCCGTACTTGGTGGTTTTTGTGCTGTGAAGTCTGCTCTGTCCCCTCAAGTAATTGCTGTTCTTGGGCTGTTTCTTCCCCCCTGCCTGTTGCATCCTCTTGCTCTTTCTTACCTCTAGGTTCCGTCTAGGTTACCACTATTGAGTTTACTGTTGTTACGTGGTCTGTTTCTCTCCCCTTCACAGGCTCCTACTCTAATGTTGGTTTACTGTGCTCTGTTTACTCTTGCTCTTTCTTCCATCTAGGATCCAACTCCATTGGGTTTACTGTTGTTACTGCTGTGTTAGGTGGTCTGCCCCCCAGGCTCCTACTCTACTGTTGGTTTACTGTGCTCTGTTTCCTCTTGCTCTTTCTTCCCTCTAGGTTCCCACTCCATTGAGTTTACTGCTGTTACTGATGTGTTGTTACGTGGTCCGTTTCTTCGCCCCCCCAACCCGGTGTCTACTCCGCTGTTGGTTTACTATGCTCTGTTTCCCCTTGCTCTTTCCTCCCTCTAGGTTCCGACTCCATTACATCTACTGTTGTTACTGTGTTGTGCTTCTGTGTACCCCCCTATTGTCATTCTCTGTTTCCCTGTTGTTGTCTTGTTAGCACTCGCGGTGTGCCACCTGCTTGCTTCTTGTTGTGTTCCCTTGTGTGACTCTCCCCTCTTCCCTCCTCCATGCACCTGTTCCTGCGTTGCGTAGCGCTAAGCTGTGCCCCTCCATCTTTCTCCTCTTCCAACTTTCCTCTTCGCACCCTCTATGGTGCTCTCTAAACCTCCCATCTACTCCAACTGCTACTCTATCTCCTATCCTAGCCCTCTCACTAAATCTGTAAAGAAACGATTCAAGAGGGGTATCCTGGTCTTCAACCCATGCCTCCCTAACGCTGACACCTACACCAGTGCTTCCTCCAGACAGACTCTCACCGACATCCTCTTTGTTGTTCCCTCTCCAGACCTATGGATCCCTCACATGGTATCGGCTCTCTCCTCTATCTCTTCCTCACCCATTAATCATTAATGTCTATCTGAATGGCACTGTCTTGGTCCAGGGCCCTCAGCCCAATCTCCTCTTTTTGGATAGTTGTTTCCTGCGTCTTATCAACTTCCTTCTGTCTCCTGCTACTCCTACTAACACCTTTCAGGCTCCTCTGCCACATCCCCCTTCCGCCGCCTCTCTGGCACCTTCCTCCTTCTCTCTGGCTACCATGCCACCTTCCACTACTACCGTTACCCACTCTCTCGCCCATCTACCACCTCCGCTGGGTGTACCTCCTTCTTGTTCCCCATCATGGAAGTCTTTAAAATGTGGCAATCTGCTCAACGTTGCTACTCTACACTCTCGCTCTGCTGTCAAACACTCCTCTGACATCTGCCACCTCCTCGAAGAACTTGACCTGGATGTCCTCACTCTCACCGAGACATGGGTCACTGCCAGCTCTGTCACAAGTTTTTAAACTCTCCTCCCTGACAGCTACAAGATCCTCTCTCAGGCCAAAACCAACCGACCCGGAGGTGGAGTAGCTCTGATCTTTCTGAGTGGGTTTCTGCTTCTGTCATTCCTATGCAGGCCTACTCCTCCTTTCAATGCCTGGCCTGCAGGCTCTCTGTCTCTCCTGGTATGTCTCTGACCATGGCCAGCATCTACAGCCCACCTGGCCATCTTGTCCCCTTCCTCTCAGAATGGACTGATCTCGCCTCTTCCATCCTTGCCTCTACCTCTCAACTTCTCCTCCTCAGAGACCTCAACATTGACCTGGATGCTTCTACTCCCTCCTGTGGGCTCTCGTAACCTCTGTGACACTCTCTCTCCATTCTTCCCTCTGGTTCGACACATTCTGCCGGACACACCCTGGATGTTCTTATCTTTTTTTTTGTTATTGTGTTGTAGTCAAAATATTTCGACTTATCACAAAACCAAAAAAGAGACAATGGGCCTCATTACGAGTATGGAGGTAGCCATGCTGCTTTTAGCGGCATGGCTACCCCCATACCGGGTACGGGGTCCGGGTTCCAGGAATAGGAAATTACCGGGCCATGCTGACTTTGGCGGGCCGGTAATTTGCAATTTCGGGACCCAGACCCGGTACATCCCCATTCCCATTTAGCTCCCATAGGGCTCAATGGGAATGGGGAGGATGCTAACAACAGGCCGTTAAGGACAGGCCCGTTGTTAGCATCCTGGTCTGCTAGCGGGTCCCGCTAAGGACGCCTGGTCCGACCAGGCGTTCCAGAGTGAGACCCACTGCAGACCTCATAATAGGGCGGGCCGGAATGAACGGTGCCGGTCCCTTACCGGCACCGTTCATTCCGCGGTCGCCTAACGTGTAATGAGGCCCAATATCTATAACAAAAGACAAACATTAAAATAACATGACAGTAGCAATCATAAAAACGTCAAAGGAAAATTAGAAGGGAAGTAAACATGAGTAAAATCGTCCTGAAAAGAAATGATCAGAAGCAGTAATTAAAGGAATAAAAGAAAAGGAAAAAAAGAGAAAGGACAAAAATGGAAGAAAGAAGGAACCCCCTTTTAAAATCTAAAATACACATTTCTGAAATGACTTCCCTCTCATTGACGTAAACCAACCAATAATTTCAATTCTTTTAACAATTTTACAACTTCATTCGTTAGAAAAACCTTATTACCTGAAGCCAGTCTATCCCAAAAGCAATCCGAGTCCAACCACCAATTATGGCCAACAAATCTAGACAGCCTTTGGACCCTTAACTCCAGGGTCCGAGGACATTTCCCCAACAAGTGCCTAAGTGATTGTAATTCATTCTCTTCCCATCTCAGGCACATACCCGACTCAATGTCCTCTGTCCCTCTAACATGATGAATTTCGCGAGTGGGTAGAAGATTCAAACAAAATCTTAGGAACTCTGATCTCATGTTTGAATCAGGAAATGTCTTCAAATAAGTGGGCAGTGAAGGATCTAGGTTTATCTGTAGGAGTAAGGAAACCAAAAATGGTAGCCGATCTCATTACTGTAATAGTTCTGATCCAATCCATACTCTTTAAGTCCTCCTTTACTTTCAAGGGGTTTTGGACTATAATCTCTTCGGAGCTATCAGAAGCTTCTAAGAGATCAGAACATACTATTTTCAGATTGTTCAACTAGTGATTAGAAGACCCCTGAAGAGAGGCAGAGATATCTTCATATAAAGAAGGCTTGGGGGGAAACCAACATAGATCCGTACAGAGAAATCAATTTCCATTCCAAGCAAGCTTTCGATGATTGTAGGACCAACTTGTACCTGAGACTAGCTATAGGAAAACAGTTTGGAAGATCCAGCACTCGTCTCCTCAAATTGCCCTCTAATCTCTCCCAGTCTATAAAAAAAGACTGGGGGTTGTATCAAAACCAAAAAGAAGAGTAGGTAAGACTTTGCCAATATAATTTCTAATAACTGACCGGAGAGAGAAACTGCCGAACTTGCCCCGGATCTTTTTCATTTGAGAGCCCAATTGTAATACTTTCGCCTCCAAGATAACCGTTGCATGCACTTTTGTTGGAAAGGCTCCAATTACAGAGCCTAGATAGGTGACTTCTTTTGCGATTGGTATGAGTTAATTGTCCAGATGCCAAGAAAAGGATTTAGTAATCCGTAATGGATGCTTAAAGACCATGATTTTTGATTTCTCAGGATTAATCTTTAGGTCATTAAACTCCGCATATTTTTGGAGCGCTTTCAGCAACCGCTGAAGACCTATCTGAGTGTGGTCTAAGACAACAATGTTGTCGGCGTAGGCCAACTAATTGATTTTCGCAGTGCCAATTTTGGGACTAGCCATGGCCGATTCCTCCATCCATCTGGCCAGGTCAGATAGATAAAGATTAAAAAGGAAAGGAGCAACCAGACACCCCTGGCGAACCCCGCTTTTAATATTTCAATAGGCCTCGACAGATTCCCTGATCTACTCAATCTGACCTGTAATTCAGAGTTCCTATGTAGCTCAATTATTATAGCCAGCAGATTTTCTGGTAGGCCCCAAGCTTACAATTTAGCGCAAAGGCGGACCCTATTGATGGTATCAAATGCTTGGGACAGATCTATCCATGCCCCATACAAAGGGAGACCGCCCTTGGAGAGGGACCCACCGCTGACAATGCTCAGGACTAAACCATTAAGCAAAATAGATAGGCCTCTACAAAACCCTATCTGATGTTTGGAAATAATACCCTCTGCTTTTGCCCATTTTTCCAGATCCCTCAGAATGAGGCCAGCAAAGATTTCTCCATCCGCATCCAAGAGAGAGATTGGGCGATAGTTCGAGGGAGCCAAACAATCACCTCTCTTGTATATCGGGAGGACAATCGCCCTTTTCCATGTCTCTGGCTTATTTTTGGAGATTAATATTCTGCTAAAGAGGGCTACAATTACACGGGCCCAAAGGTCAGGATTTGATTTTAAGATCTCGTTACTCAGATCGTTGGGACCAGCCGTTCTGGACGTCGAGGATTTTCCAATCAGCGTTCTTGTATCCTCCCATGATATATTTAAGGCCTAGGTAGCCTCACTAACAGTAACAGAATTAGCAGAATTTGGTGATCCGTAAAGCTTTGAGAAATAATCCACTGAGACATGATGTTGGATAACCCCGTCTTGGGCTGTAATGTGGGACTTGTCCAATGAATCAATTAGGAACCAGAAATTCTGTGAGTTAATTAAACAGACCGGTTTCTGCATAGCTTCCCCATCTGATTGTGTTTGCTGGGACTTTAGGGATCTACTCCCTCATAAACACCTGCCTGTCCTCTATGGTTGTTTTGAGGGGTCTGAATTCTTTCCCCATTTCCATTTTTTCCCCCCCAAATCTGCTCATCTAAATGATGGTTATGCTTCACCACCATAGACACTACCTTCTCTTCTGGAGGATTAAGGTCTCACAGAAACTTTACAAATGTATTTGGAACACACAACTTCGCTACCTCCCAGTCCAACAGGGGATTGATGGCCGCCGCAAGGGAATTCACAAGATCCTTTCCCCCTCTCCTAAATCTGGACACTCTGTTCGCCCCATTATTTAGGGTCAGGTCATGGGTGAAGGGATTATTGCTTTACTCTGATTTTTCATCAAGGACTGCTTCCAAGATTTGATGATCACTCGGAGCCCCATTTGTGATGGAAAAATGTATACATCTATCAGTCAGACCTTTTAGAGAGAAATAGATAGTCTATATTTGAAAAGCATTCTTCCCTCTTCCATGTAGAGGCCTGGGGAATATCCCCCCTAATATTACCATTGACCATGGACAGATCTCAACCCTGCATGAAATTATGCTGCAACACTCCATTATTTCATGGCAATTTCTGAAACAAAGACCCCTGTGACTGACCCCTCCCCCCATTTTCATCATGAGTTCAGATCACCCATAACAAGCATTTCTTGCATAGGAAACTGGCTCGACCACAGCAGGAACATTTCTGCCAGAGATTGATGAAAATCAGATAAGGAGGAACAGGACGGATTCCAATTGATGTTGCCTATAATCGATTTAGCTCTGCCATTGGATAACCCCAATTCTACCTTCACAGCCATGATACACGGAACAGTATTACTCAACAAGTCATGAACAGAAGATTTCATTTCTACAATCGATAGACAAAGCCCCTGAAGAACGTCCCACCTCCCCCTAACGCTAGTTGATGAAACACTGAAAAATCATCCACCCCAAAAGCAACCTTACGCCACGTCTCTTGCAAAACAATCAGGTCAAAATGATCAAAGACGTAGGCCTTCCTAAATTCATTGCTAAACGATCTGTGGCCCCTTTCATTCTAGTCCAGCAACTTGACTTTCTCGTTCACTAGAGCGGCTTCTCGGGTACGTCAAGCTTAAGGAGGATATGCAAAACAATCTCTGCTACCAGAGACCACACATTCGAAGATGCTTCTAATTTTTGTATTACGCTATACCCGCTTTGAGAATCATTAGATATTGGGACATTATCAACTTTGTATTTGGGGGGGAATTCTGCCGAGACTTCATAACCCATTCGAGCCAACTCAGACCGAGCTCCCATCAGAACATTTGGGCCCAATCTTGATTTTAACCCAATCTCCACTGTGTCTGCCGATGGAAATAAAGGAAACATGATGTTCTCATCTCCTCAGACATCTCCCTCTCAAACCCTCTCATCACTCCTCTCTCTTGGACTGACCACTTTCTGCTTGCCTCTCACCTGAAACTCTCTGTCTCTCAGGCAAAACCCACTCCAGCACTACTACCTACCTTCTCACTGCCACCTACCTTTTCAGTCATTCTGCCCATGAACCGTGTGTTAGTGGATGCCTTTGCCCCTACTTTCTCTGCTCCTCCTACTCCTACTCCTACTCCTGCTGCAGACTCTCACTTCTTACACTGCCCTCGCTAAGTGGCATCTCTTTATCTCCAGCACTCTGGACATCCTTGTCTCCGTCATGAGAATCCATCTGAAGCCTACCTGCAAGTGCAACTCTTGGTGCGACTCCAACCTCGCCGCCCTGAAACGAAAGTGCAGGGTGACTGAGAGGAAGTGGAGGGATTTGGGTGCATTTAGGGTCGACATCCAAGCCTGCGTCTCTGCGGTCTCTAACACAGCCAAACTCTTTAAAATCTGCAAGGAGCTGGCCAATCATTCAGCAGTCTCCACCTCTCTGGTTCCCTCCCAAACCCTCTGTACGGCTCTGGCTTCTCGCTTCACCACTAAAACTCAGGAAATCCTATCCTCGCTCTCCTCTTCCTCTCCCTCTACCTCTCTCAGCCCCCCTCTGGCCGCCTCTCCCTCTTCTCCTCCTTTCTCCTCATACCCTCTGACAACACCTTACGATGTTTCTAGACTGATCTGATCTATGAAAGTGTTGACAAACAGGTGCTTCCCAGCTCCTCCAAAACCATTAAGGACCACATTGACACACCTTGCTGCAGCCTTGGCCGATTTCTGCAATCACTCTTTAGCCAATGGATCTTTCCCCTCTCCCCTCAAGCACTCCCTTGTGCGCCCCCTCCTTAAAAAGCCTTCTTAATGCTTTCTAGAAAGACTTTAGCTAAAGATGACATTCCGGCAATTGACATTTTGCGCACAAAATAAATCTCCTCAAAAGAACTTGTCCTTAATATATGGATAAAAACATGCCTTCAAATCATGGCGAATGAAGAAATATCTGAAGAGATGATAGTGTATCATCGGCCACACGCAAAGAAGAGACTCCAAAACAACGAATGGATCCAAAACATGGAAAAAAAGGCAGACTACCAACTTGACCTACACTCTGTAACAGATGTATGCCATCTAAATCAACTACCACAATATTTACAAAAATGTACTGATAAATGTATGAGATACTTTTCAGCGACTACGACTCATTTTGTTACCAACCCGCAAAGTACTAACAAAAAACGAAACAACTACCGGAATCAATGGCATTTTGCAGATTCTGTTTAGACAAAGACATATTGTAGTCGATCGAGCACATCATCATGACCTGTCCAGCCCTAATTGGAAAACGATCACTGTTTGGAGATATGATACCATCTGTCAAAATGGAACTGGACGCTAAGGAACATTGGTCACGAATCCTAAGCGGAGATGACAATCCATTAACGTTCAGAATTATCCAATTCTGGAGAACGATCATCAGAACAAGTCCCAAAGAAACGTGACACCAGGCCGAAGACATTCAACCTTCATGGATTACGAGACTCAATTAGCACTAATCCATACATTATAATGAGACTGCTGTATAATCAAAAGTGTGTTGCAAACTATTATCATTAATAAAAAAAAGAATTTAAAAAAAGCATTCTGGCGATCCTAGCTGCCTGGCAAACTATCGGCCGGTCTCTATCACTCCTTTTCTGGGCAAACTCCTGGAAAGCTGTCTCCCAGCTTACTCTCCACACCGAATCTGTTGGTCATCTCCATGACCATCAGTTTGGCTTCATAGCAGCCAGAGGCCCGGAAACTGCTCTCCTGAACACCCGTGAGGATCTGCTCTCTAATCTTGACTTCAGCCTTCCTTCCGTCTTCATTCTTCTTGACCTTTCCTCTGCTTTTGACACGGTCAATCATGCCATCCTGATCAATCGACTCTGTGAGAAAATGGGCTTCACGGATTAGGTCATGGAGCGGTTGACCTCCTTCCTCCTGGACCGACCCACCCAGGTCCAACTTGGGCCCTTTCTCTCCACCACCTCTCTCTCCACATGTGGTGTTCTTCATGGCTCTATCCTCTCACCCGAGTTTTTCAATGTCTACTTGGCTCCTTTGGCCCACCTGGTCTCCACCTTCTCCTCTAATGTTCAGTGTTATGCAGATGACACTCAGCTTTCTTTCAGGCTCTCCTCAACCTCCTCTCCTCTCTCACTCATTCCTGACTGTCTATCCACGATTTAGGATTGGTGGACCTACAATGATCTCTATCTTAATGCCAGTAAGACAGAGATCCTTGTCATTGGGACGCCTGCTGCCGCTTTCCCTCTCTCAGTCTGGCCGCCCTCCTTGGACACTCTTGCTTCGCCTTACTGTGAAGCAAAAATCCTTGGTGTCATCTTCGACTTTGCTCTCTCCTTCTCACCTCACATCACCGACTGTACCAAGAAGGCCCTACCAGCTACACCTCCTCAGTGGTATTCTTCCTTTTCTCACTTTCCCCCCCGAAGCTCACTGTCTCCAGAGCCCTGGTTCTCTCTCAGCTGGACTACTGCAACAGCCTCTTTCTCAATCTGCCTTTCTCTACTCTCTGCCCTCTGCAACAAATCCAGAACAGAACTGCAAGACTTATCCCTAACCTCAAGCCCAGGGACCATATCTCTCCAGTCCTAAAATCTCTCCACAGGCACCTGGTGGCTGCAAGGATCAATTTCAAAACCCTCTGCATCGTCCACAAGGCTTGCCGGGGCCCACACTACATCCAACTTTCTCTTCCGAAATACCTTCCTTCTTGAGCCCTGCGCTCAGCTACCTCCAACTCTCTGAGGGTCAGACGCTTCTCCAGGCAGAGAGTGGGGGATAGATCTGTCTCCTCTACAGGTGCCTCCGTCTGGAATGGCCTCTGTGTCCCTCTCAAACTTGATCCGGACCACCTAAAGTTCCGGAAGCAGCTCAAGATCTTCCTTTTATCTTACCCGTCTACTGCGCCGTCTGGTTGCGTGGTACCCCCAGAGTCTCATTCGGTAACATGCACCTCCATGATCAGTCTCCCCTGCACTGCCTCTGGGCCTACCGCACATTTAGGGGCTGTATCTGTAACCCCTACAGCCCCCTGCCTCCTTGCACTTATTTTGAGCCGCGCTGCCCTGGCTGCACTTACTCAGAGCAATGAAGCCCTGATTGTACTTCCCCTCTCCCTGCCACTCCCCTACTCCTTTCCCCCAGCACTTTGCATTGTCGCACTTGCACGATCTGAATGACTCAAGGCCTAGTGAGATTGTTTGTCTTGACCTCCCTCTGCCTCCCTCCCTTGCTTGTCATGCCTAGAAACACTTATGTACAGGCATGTTAGAAATAAATTATCGTTTCATATCTATGTTAAAAACGAGCTTTCCACATGCTAGGCAAACTACTTGCTGACATGCTGGGAACACTGTTTGCTGTATGTGCTTACCATTTAACATGAACCCTGAACCAAAAATAGACATTTCCAAAGTGAAACACGTTGCTTAAACTTAAAGCCACCTGTATATTTCTGTAATCTATGGTTTTCTGTGATTTTGCCCACAAATACCCTGCCATTTTTCTTTTGTGCCCCTCAACTTCAATATTTTATTACTCCTAAAGTTGATATTGGCTTGTCAAACTGGTCAATCAAAATTAAATATTTGTATTGTTCTCACAGAAGTTATTAGGAAACTGAAATGTGGACACATGGGTGACAACATTTGATTTTCACCATGCAGGCAGAAATATCTCCACCCTCACCATGAACAAGCATCTAACCCAACACCGCCCCACCCCAGTCAAACAAGGCATTTTAAAGCACACATTTGTATAAGATTTGAAAAAAGCGAGAGAATTCACAGCCCGCTTTAATAACATCTCAGCACCAGTCACTAATCCTCCTGAGCTACATAGATAGCTCTCTGCTTTAAGGGTGTGTGAACATCAGATGCAGATTCCTGATTGTGCTCATTCACTGCATTTCCAACAGTTCAGTTCACATTAATGAATTTAAAGCCAATAGCATTTAATCTTCAGCCACACTGATAGATAATGTGCATCGAATGTATAGTCAAACGGAAAACTGTAAACATCTCTTGGAGGGCCAAGTGTGACTCCTGCAGCCGCTTCTAAAGCACTAAGAGGGCAGGGGCAGTTGCCTCCTTTCCGCCCCTATACTCTGCACCTTACTTCTGTTAAATGGCCTGAAATTATGAGGAAGGGTTAGATGGAACATTGCTACTCATTATCTGTTATAGGAGTGCACTTGTATATGCCCATGTCTCCACGAAACACACATTTTATTAAACAAATGATATGTCAATGATTTTGGAGGGTAACACACCGCATTTTATTACAGGAAAATCCACGATGATTCTGATGGGGACCCACAGGTCTTTTACATCATGCATCATCAGTTACCATGACCTTGACCCTAGCAGCTCTGCTGGCCCGCCAGCTGCCCGTTTGGCCTACTGGCTGTCTGAGCTGCCCAAGGTTAATTGCAGAATCCAATGTCCAGCCAGACAGTCATAACGCCCAAGTCTGGGCTACATATCCACCCAATGGGTAAACCGAATGGCCAGCCCCCGTCCACGCCTGCTTGGTTTATTGGACGCAAGTGGACCCCTCAACCCACAACCCGGGTAGCAAATTCATAGTTCCTCTTAGTTAAACATTTTTGTCATGGTCTGAAGATTTTCCTAATCTGTTGTATAGGCCCCCGTCAACAGCACCACAGGGCTCATTGGGCTACTATCCGACAGCCCTCCCCCCAGTGCTAGGGTATAGGCATCCATGAATACTCCCCAGAATATAGTGAATGAACAGAAATGTATAGTCAAACAGAAAACTGTAAACATCTCTAGGAGGGTAAACTGTGACTCCTGCCATCTCTACTAAAGAACTAAGGGGGCAGAGGCAGTTGCCTCCTTTCCGCCCCTTTGCTCTGCACCTCTGTTTTGTTAAATGGCCGCCTCCTGAACTATAAAGGACAACATTGCCTCCCTTGTGCCAGCCCTAGCCAGTTGCTGTAATCACTCCTTTGCCACTGTCTTCTTCTGCTACCCCGCAAGCACTCCCTTGTTTATCCTGTCCTCAAAAATCCCTCAGTCAACCCCTCCTGCCCGGCTTACTACCACCCTATCTCCATTACCTCCTTCCTGGTCAAACCTCTGAAGAAGCTGGCCATCTCCCAACTGATCCAACACACTGAATCTGTTTGTTGTCTCCATGACCACCTGCTTCAGAGCAGCCAGAGATAACATTGCTCACGGGAACTGCTCTACTGAACACGCGTGAAGACTTGCTCTCAAATCTTGATTCCAAGTCTCCTTCCTTTCTTATCCTTCTGGATCTCTCCTCTGCCTTCGACACGGTCAATCATGCCATCCAGACCAATCAGCTCTGTGACAGCCTTGTATCATGGGCCTGGCATTTGACGGGTTGACCTCATTTCTCTCCGACTGACCTTCCCATGTTCAGCTGGGCCCTTTTCTCTCCCCTATCACCCTCTCCATCTGCGGTGTCCCTCAAGGCTCTATCCTCTCACCATGGCTCTTCAACATTTATCTTGCCCCTCTGGCCCACCTGGTCTCCTCCTTCTCTCATCACTTCCAGTGTTATCCAGATGACACACAGATCTCCTTCAAGCTTCCTTCTACTTTCTCCTCTTTCTCTTCTCTCACCCCTGACTGCCTGACTGCTATTCAGGCATGGTGTGCTGCCAACAATCTCTGCCTTAATGCCAGTAAGACTGAGATCCTTCTCATTGAGACCCTAGCTCCTTCCTTCCCTCATACCCTCTGGCTGACCTACACCCACCCTCTTGTGAGGCAAATTGTGTGGTGTCATCTTTGGCTACTCTCTCTCCTTCTCGCCTCACATCGTGGACCTTGCCAAGAAGGCTCCCTATCAGCTTCACCTCCTCAGAGGCATTCTCCCTTTCCTCACCTTCCCCCAGAAACTCAATGGCCCTCATTACGAGGTTGGTGGTAGTCATGACGCTATTTGCACCATGACTACCACCAATAACTGTACCGTGTCTGGTTTGGTGAGATGAGGACTTACCGGTCCAGTCCGACCTTGGCGGGACCGGTAAGTCCCCATTCACCAAACCATTCCCCATTTGAGCCCCCATAGCGTATGCCAAGCCTGTTATTTGCGTCCAGGTCCCTTAACAGGTCCCGTCCTTAACACCAGGTCAGACCTGGCGTTAAGGAAGGGACCCGCTAATGGACCTCGTAGTAGGGTGGTAAGGGATTACCGGCACCCGCTAGTCTCCCCGGGATCTATCATCCAGATGGCCAGGACACGGCCATCGCTTTTGGATCCAATTGCTGGGAGTGGGCCAGTGCGGGAGGATCACCTGGATGAGGGGTCCTCAGGGAGTCGAAGTGGGACACCGGAGGGTGAGACATGGTATCCCCTTCCCAATAACACCTTTTCCCCATCCTACCAGGTAGGATGCCTAGAAACTCAACCCCTCCCCCCTTTCCTGGTAGCAACACTTTTTCACAGACAGCTCACTGTGAGAGAAAACAGATTAATACTCGAGCCGTATACCTGACATGTTCCAACACGAGGGTCAGGCAGAGTCAAGCACTTAATGATAATTACACACGCCTGACTTCCATCACACTTCCCCACGCGGATAAAAGGTGGAGCACTAAAGTACACTCTGAGCGAGGTAAAACTACTGGGGAAGCCGAAGTTTCGAGATGGCAGTTAAATACAAGGAGAAAGACAGCGAGACCAGAAAGGGTTGCAAGGAGGGAACTGTCCTTGGCCTTTTCAGTGGAAGAAAACAGTTACTTTGACAAGGCCTTGAGGATTAAAAACATAAGACCGGGAATTAAAGCTGAAGAAAGGTGCATGGAGTGTCGACCGTACCCGGGGCTTTCCCGCATCAACAGCCAAGGTGGTGAGGAGCGATTGCAGATGTATTACTGTCCTTGGCTCTGATACCAAAATCGCTCCAGTAAAGTCAGCACAGCTGGTGAGTCGGGGAGGCTGATAGCAGACCAGTCTGTGTCAGAACCAAGGTTGCAAGCGACAACATTGTATGAAGAAATCTGCCAAGAACCAAGCATAAGGCGTATGTGATGAGCGATGCAAATATAATTGAATAGCAAAGGAGTGAATGAACTTTGAAAGGTCAAGTAAAATACTGTGTACCGAGTGGTCCGGCGCCACTTGGGTGCCCATTCAAAGGTCTCTGTTAGGTATCCAACTGAGAGTGTGAAATTGTGAACTGTAAAATCGAAGTGGTCCTGCAACGGGTCAAGCCAAACCCTGTGTATATTCAAAAGTCTTTTATAGTGTGATATAAACTGAAATTGGTCTGAGCCTGGCTGAGGGGGACTAATTGTTTAAAAGGGATCTGAGCCCGGTTGAGGGGGGTCCGGGGTGAACTGTGAGTCACCCAGGAAAAGTTATTGCTGTGAAAAGGAATCTGAGCCCGGAACAGGGAGATTCAGGGTGAACCCCATATTTGATAAGAAACTGTGCTATTGAGAAGGCAAGTCTGCACACGACTGAGGGATGCCATTATGATAGAAACTGTGCTATTGATTTACAAGGTTTGAGCACGGCTGAGGGAGACTAATTGCGGAAAAAGGGATCTGAGCCCGGCTGAGGGGGATCCGGGGTGAAAAGAAAACTCACCTGAATTGAATCTTTGTAAAGGAACTTTTCATTTGTTTTCATACATTAGGCCCTCTGAGTCAAGAGGCTTTGATAACATAAGAGGCTTGGCAATAGAAGGCCCTGATGTTGGTAATGAACTGTGTCCTCGTGCCGGAGAAGCTCAAGAGTGTGCTATGCTGGAATGAACCACCTTATCCAGTGCTGTAATCGTGGGCCAAGGGAGGCCGACGGCCTGAACATCCTGACTTATTTTGTGAACACTTCTTTTTCATGAACATTTCCACACTTTATTTGTAACTTAGCCCTAAGGATTGGCAATATGTTTTTTAGTATAGGTCCTTTTATTTTGACGAGACTCCACTAGGACTGCATTATTATTATTTGATGGTCGTAGCTTTCTCCCATCCTCAGGTTTAGATAGGCGTTTATCACAAGCTTGATAATGTTCAATAAACTCCTTTGAACTGTGGTCACTTGTGTCGGTCTTACTTTGATACCATGCCTTCCTTACACCTTGACTACTACAACACCCTCTTCCTCAATTTTCTTTTATCCTCCCTTCGTCCCCTGCAATTAATACAGAATAGGACTGCGAGACCTATCATCGGCCTCAAGCCCAGGGACTGCATCTCTCTAGCCCTAAAATCCCTCCACTGGCTGCTGCTAGGATCAAGTTCAAGACCCCCGCCATCATCCATAAGGCTTTCTGGGTCCTGGGACCCCTCTACATCCAACTATCTCTCTCTATGTACCTCCCTGCAAGGGCCCTTCAGTCTTTTAGCTTCAACTCTCTGCAGAGCAGAGGCTTCTCTAGGCAGAGAGTGGTGGGTAGATGTATCTCCTCCGCAGAAGCCTCCTTCTGGAATGGTCTCCCATCACCTCTCAGGGTTGAGGCGGAAGTTCTGGAAGCTCCTCAGGACCCTCCTTTTCTCTTCACCCCCCTCCCCTGCTAACACCCCGCCTGCTGCAGTGACTGACTGCTTGGTTCCATCTGAGTTCTACAGCGCACCATGCCCCCGTCCAATCCACACACCTCCTTGCACTTAGCATGTGGACCCTCCTTCCCTGCACCCCATGCAATCCCTGGCACTTGCTCTCCTGGCCTCCCCTTACCACTCTCCTAGCCTGTTTGCCGTCTCCCTAGCCCTCCTCAACCTCCCCCTTTTCACTTGCACTCAATCCTCTTTACCCTGCACTTCCCTTCCCACCCTAGTACTTCGCATTTCACGCACACCTGAACCCCCCCTCTCCGTTGCACTTCATGTTACTGCTGTTACTGCTCCTTGCACGATCTGTATGTCACAATGTCTAGTAGGACCGTTATTTGTATTTGTATATGTAATTATTGAGTTTTATATAGCGCTTTTAACCAAAGCGCTTTACAGAGAACAATATGCAATACATAAAAATAAGCAATGCAAGTCAAAATTCAGAATCGGTTAGTAGGAAAGAACAATTTGCAGAAAACAATTTACAAAGAACAGTTAGTAATACATAAAAAGGCAGTGTGGGTCAATATTCTGAATCTGCCATTGATGATCAATCAGATGACTGAAGTAGTTGCATTTTTAAAGAAGAGCGGAAGGAGGAATAGGAAGTTATGGAGTGGAGAGAGATAGGGAGAAGGTTCCAGTGAAGAGGAGGAGGAAGTTGGAAGGATTGATCACGGGATTGTGCACAAGGGGCACGAGGTACATTAAGTCGAAAGTGGTCAGCAGAGCGGATAGAGCGAGAGGGAGAAGAGAATGAGAGGAGAGATGCAAGATAGGTGGGGGCGAGACCGTAGAGAGATTTGAAGACAAGACAGAGGAAGTTGTACTTGAGTTGAGAGTGAAAAAGAGAGCCATCCCAGTGAGGAAAGGGATGAAGAGATTGAGTCCCGATGGGAGAGAAGACAGAAAGAGAGCGGATGGAAGAATGATAGATTGATTTGAGAGGAGCTAGACGTGAGTAAGGAAGACCAAAGAAGAAAACAGAGCAATAGAAAAGTCAAAGAAGAAGATTAAGGAAGATATTAGAAGTTTTGTGGCATGGAAAGTAAGAAAAGGGTGAATTTTGCGTATGTTGTACAGGTGGAAACGACAGGCACGGGAAGTAAGAGAGATGTGGTGAGCAAAGAAGAGATTGGTGTCAAAGTGGAGACCAAGATTGCGGGCGGAAGGGGAAATAGGGAGATGGGAGGGAGGAAGGAAAATGAAAGGAGGAGAAGGAGGTGGGAGCACATTAGCAGGGAAAAATAGAATGTCTGTTTTGCCAGCGTTCAGGGTAAGAATGTGGGAGGTCATCCAGGATTTGATGGCAGATAGTCAGGATGAGCGTTTGTGATGGATGTCAGGGGTGAAAGATGAGAAAGAGAGAAAAAGCAAAGTGTTGTCAGCATAATAGTGGTGTGAGACTCTGAACAATGAGATGATAGGAGCAAGAATTTAGGTGTACAAAGAGAAGAGAAAAGGGTCAAGAACGGAGCCTCGGGGGACGCTGTGGGCGAGAAGAAAGGAAGGGGAGGTGCAGCCGCCCCAAGAAACGACAAAGAAACGGTTAGATAGGATGTGAACCAGGCAAGAACGGAACCACGAAAGCCAAAGGAGGAGAGAGAGTCAAGCAGTAAAGAGTGATCTACTGTGTCAAATGCAGCAGATAGGTCGAGAAGAATAAGGACAGAAGAGTGTTTAGAATAACGGGCTATGAGGATGGAGTTAAGAACGGAGGTAAGGGCTGTTTCAGTGGCGTGGCGGCGGCGGAAACCAGATTGAGTAGGAGGGAGAAAAGATAGATTAGAGACGTGTGCTGAGAGTTGAGAGTAGACAAGGCGTTCATGGAGCTTGGATAGGAAGGGAAATTGGGAGAGGTGGTTAGCCGTGGGTTACTTCATGATGGGATTGATGATTGCATGTTTGAAGACGGAGGGAAAGGTAGAGGTAGCAAGACAGATGTTGAAGAAGGAAGTAAGGAAAGGTACTAGGAGTGGGTAGACTTTTGGAATGTGAGATGTGGGAATAGGATCGCCAGGGGCAGCAGTGTGGTGTGTTTTAGACAGGAGAAGGGTGACTTCAGAATTGGAGACAGGAGCGAAGTTAGGAACAGTGGTGGAGGGGGTTGGAAAAGATGGGGAGGAGGGAATATATCAGGGGGATTGTAGAATATCTTGACGTTGAGTGTGTACTTTGGAGGAGAAGAAGTTAGCATGAACAGTAGTGGATAGAGGTGAGGCAATAGAAGGGTCAGGAGTGAGAAGAGAGAGAAGGCGAGTGAGAGTTTGAAAGATGCGTCGAGGGTGAGTTGATTGAGTGTGGAGAAGATCTGAAAAGTAAGTTTGTTTGGCAGATCTGATGCAGTTGTCGTAGAGTGTGGTAGGAGAAGTAGGTTGCCTGGTTGGCTGGAGAGCGGTGCTTGTGCCATCGTCTTTCAAGGCGGCGCATAGATGAGAGATTAGGAGAGAGCCAGGGTTGGGCGGGTTTGCGAGTGGCGCGGAAGGAGGCGAGAGGGTAGAGTTGGTCAAGGCTAGAAGTGAGAGATGAGGAAAAAGTGGATGTAGCCTCATTCGCAGAGAGTGGAAGATTGAGTGAGAGGGGCAAGGGAGTTGATGCAGGTGTCGTGGAAAAGTGAAGAATTGAAATTACGTAGGTCGCGTCGGGCGAAGGAAGAGGAGGGAGGGGGAATGGGAGGGGAAGAAGGGGGGGGAGAGACTGACACTAAGGAATGGTCTGACAAATAGGGAGGTCAGATACAGAGGACGCAGAGAATGTAGAAAGAAAGATTAGATCAAGAGTGGAGCCGGAAGTGTGAGTGGACGGGGTAGGCAGAGGGGTAAGTAAGTAGGAGTTGAGTATTGAAAGGAAGGGGGAAGTTAGGTGAGTGGAGGAGAGATGGAGATTAAAGTCACCAAGCATGATGAGCGGAGTGGGACTAGGTGAGATGTGACCTAGGAGGTAGTCAATGTCCTCACAGAAAGACCCCAGTGGGCCAGGTGGATGGTAGATTATGAGAAAGGAAACAGCATGTGGTGAGATGAAGAATTTGTACATGTATTTACGCTGACACAATACTGTCCACAGTATACTCCATGCCTAGCATGCATACTACGATCTACTACCATAGCTTGAGAGGCACACTACTCATCTTTAACACCATACTGATCTATGCCTTGATGGAACCTTTCAACCAGCTCAACCATCTCAGTGTAAACCACAAAACCATGACTAACATCCACAGGCCTAACCTTCACACTCACTGCACCACCGCTTCCATCACACACACTCCTAATTACCACTCCAGACTTATCAGACTAAGATCTTGCACTCCACCTATGCACATCAACACCAGCCCAACTCATGTAACCTTTAGAAATCTTAGACTGGGAACTCGCACCACCGGCAGACTCTACTCTCACCACTCAAACGTGCACCTTACTATCCACAGTACCATGCCACCACCTAACTCTAAGAGCAAACTCTACTCCAGTAAATCTCAGAAGCCCACACCCAATATTGCCAAACAACCTTGACTAAATGTCTCCAACACTGCCCCTCAATATAAATGCGCCCTGCTTAATGTCCGCTCTCTTACCGCCCATGCCATTGAAGTCAACGACCTTATCTTAAGTCAGGACCAAGACATATTGGCCATTACTGAAACATCGCTACACAGGGCTTCTGGTCCAACCATTGCACTAGCCTTACCCCCAGGTTATTCTATCCTCAGACAGGATAGACTCACCAAAATAGGTGGTGGGGTTGCCCTGATTTTAAAAGAGGCACTTACCTTTAGACCTATACCCCACAATTGGGAGGGTAATGCTGACATACTATCAGCCAAACTTTCACTATCTCCCAAAAACACCATAAACATACACGTCATCAACAGACCTCCAGGTCTCCCAGCTGACTTCCAAGGACACATTACACACTTACTTAGTGAAAATATTAAAATAGTCCTCTAAAACCCTACTCCTAGGCGACATCAACCTAGGTTTCAATGACCCTCTTGATAAAGCCACCATCTCACTCACCAAGGATCTGACAAACCTGGGCTTCACCCAGAAAATCACAACTCCCACCCATGCCAAAGCCGCACCCTTGACTGGATGGTTGACCACAATTGTAACTCCACCATTACCTCTAGCACGGATTACCCCTGGACAGATCATAACTGCATACAATTCACCATCCCCACAGCCCCTAGTACCAAAATCACCACTCCTGCTCCTGCTACTTTAGCTAGAAGTGCCAAAAAAATAACAGCAGATAACTTCCGCCGCATTCTAGACACCCCCTGCCTAGCACATCCCTTCTCGCAAGACCCAAATGACCTAGCAGATATTTTCAGGACACTATCACCCATGCAGTAAACACCATGGCCCCATTAGAAGAAAAAAAGGAAAAATGTCTCTACGCTCAAACTGCTGGCTCACGGAAGAGCTCCAACACCTACGTAACAACAAACGCCAGGCCCTAATAAAATGGCAAGCTAACCCCTGTGACACCACTAAAGAAAGCTTCAAAACTATAGCCAAAAAGTTTAAAGATGCAATTTTTACTGCTAAATCTGAAGCCTACAATTGCTGAATATCCGAAGCCAACTCCCAATCCAAAGAACTCTTCACCATCTTTAATGAGCTCACGGACACCCCTATCAGCACGGACAAAATTAATAAAGATGAGGCATGGTGTAACAGCATACAAGCTGCTATGCTAAACAAAATAGACATGCTACAAAACAAAATTCAAAACCACCACCAAACCCTCCTTAACCAGAATAAAAACCAGCCGGCACTGTCTCCACCCAACAGAAAAACCCTCAACTTCCCCAAATTCGCTTTCAAAGACATATCTGAAGCAGAAGTCATAGAAATTCTTAAACACCTCAAACCATCGCAATGTAAGGGTGATGTATGTCCTCCCAACATTATTAAGGATTGTGCCGAGCCATTGGCCCCTCTCCTTACCGCCTTCATCAACTCCTCATTCAAATCAGGCATTGTCCATGACAGCCTCAAGGAGGCCTGGGTGCGCCCCCTCTTAAAAAAAAAACACACTAGACCCTTCCCAGCCCAACAACTACGGGCCTATAACAACCGTCCCATTCCTGCTCAAATTACTAGACAAAGCCCCTCACACCCAGATCCAACTCTATCTAGAAAACAACTCCATCCTAGGAAAAAAGGCAGTTCAGGATTCCGCAAAACACACGGAACTGAAACCGCCCTGTTAGACCTAAAAAGTCAAACAACACAAATCCTAGACAACGGCAAGCCCGCCCTCCTCCTCCTTCTGGACCTCTCTGCGGCGTTCGATCTCATTGACCACAAAACCCTCACCACTCACCTCACACATGATGCACACTTCTCCGAGCATGGCGCTACCTGGATTACCTCCTTCTTAGAAGGGGAGCGATGAAAGTCTTTTCCAACACAGCTAATGAAGCTCCCACTTTATCCACTGTGGCATCCCTCAGGGATCGTGTACTGCCCCCACGCTTTACAATCTTTTCACTAAGCCTCTTTTTGATAAATTGGATGCATGTGGGATTGCATACACTAACTATGCTGACGACACCCAAGAGCTCCTTCCGCTAACCGGCGTCTACACTCAAGATGCCACTACCCTTCAGCAAATCTACGCCACTATACAAGCTTGGATGGCCACAAATGGCCTTTGCCTCAACGGGTACAAGACTGAGATTCTTATTTTAGGCCACAAATCCGCTCTAGCCTATCTAGACTGTCTCTACACCAACTTTAATATTGACAACTGCATCATCCCAGTGCTTTCATCTGTCAAGACTCTAGGAGTCCACATAGATGCTACACTGTCTATGAACAAGCAAGTCAGCGCTATTGTCCCTGCCTCCGCCCTAAGCACCAAACTCACCAATGCCATCAAACCCTTCTTAACCAAGGAGAACTGTCTCTCTATAGCTAGTGCCACCATAAGGGCAAAGCTTGATTATTGTAATGCACTGCTTGCCGGTGCATCCTTAAAAAACATAAACAGACTCCAAACCACTCAAAATAATGCACTAAGGGCAGCCCTAAGTATACCAAAAAGGGATCACATCTCTCAAGCAAGAAACTCTGTTCACTGGCTCGCAGTCAAAGACCGTATCACCTTTAAAATTCTTACTACCACACACAAATGCAACAATCTCACTGCACCTTCCTACCTATCAGACACGCTATCCAGACCCACATCAACCAGGCCTACAAGAACATGCTACACCAACCAACTCACCATCCCACGCATCCACAGAGCTAAAGCTGGAGGGATAGGCTTCCCATATCTTGCCCCTAATTTATAGAATGCGCTCCCCTCTGCACTCAGAGCAGAAAATTCACTTCAAATATTTCGTAAAGATTTGAAAACTGCGCTCTTTAATTAAACTCTGCAGTATCCCTCCTATCTCCTCTTTCACTTCTCTCATGCTGCGCTACAAACTAACTGTACTTATATGAGCACAATATGTTTGCCTGTTTTGCTATCTATGTAACTAAGTTGTGACCTCTCTGATCTGATAGATGTAGTCGTAGGAATAAGTCCAAAACAGCAGCAGCCTTGTTGTAGAGATACCTTGCGTTCCATAAGGGAAGGTCAATGATATTAGAAGTGTCAACAAGCTGGGGATAGATGAGGTTTGTGCGGTAAATTGAAACGGTGGGGCGACTGACTGTCTGGGAGTTGGAGGGAGATGAACTGTTGAGTATGGAGACGGTCATGGCGAGTATGCACAGTACCTTGATGGAAGGGGAGGCGGTGGGATGGGTTGCTGTGGAGGGTAACGGAAGGAGCAGGTAGATGAGGTGCAGCATGCCTGTGGACCTTTTAGGCGCAGAACTGCCGCGGACAGCTGCAGACAGTTATGTCACACTTTGCCTGACTTCGCAGCGGCTTCACATGGTTTCGGATTTTTCAAGCCGCGGCGAGCGGGATGACAGTGAGGCAGGTGGGCGTGGCCTTGATCTGTCAGGTGTTGCCAGGCGATCTGACGCTGCTCCTGGTGGTGGGCCGGCAGAAGGGACTCAGGTGGAGGGGCCTTGGTTGAATGGCCCAGGGCAGTCAGGGAGTAGCTGGAAACACTCCCCAGCTGTGAGCAGGAGAGGGAACAGGTGTTCCCCCCACCCCCCTCCCCGATAGAGTTTATTGTCCTCTCTGTGGCTTTTATGTTGCTTTGGGTACAGGCGGATCCAGGTGCTCTTTCTACTTTATTTTACTGTTGATATTCCATACGGGGGGCTTTTTATGTGCCTGGGTAAGCTATGTTAGCATTAAATGCACTTTATGTTTGTTCTTGGTAAGTGCTGCGTAGCTTCAAGGATTACCCTTCCCTGGGATGGAGAGCAATTCGTGGGGCTACAGGGCTCTGATGTGAGTGCTCCACTGTGAGTGAGTTAATCTAGTTAGATCATTTCCTGCCTTCAGTTGTGACCCATGTCTCCTGATTATGTGCTGTTTTCCGTGTAGTTGCTCCCTGACAATTGGAATGTTTGAGTTTGAAGATGATGTTTTCTACCTCTTTGGTGGAAAGTGGTGAAAAATTAAACGGTATGTGAGCATGTTGCGGGGGTTCTAGAGTGCTGACTGGTGACTGGCTATGCGGTAAGTCTTGCGCTAGATTACTTTTTTCTCGTTTATTTTATTTTGAAGCTTGTTAATATGAACTAGTAGAGCTTTTTGTATATGAGCGCACCAAGTACCATCTTTAAGACAAGTATCGGTGGGTGCTGCTGGAGATTCTAGTACTTTTGAGTATCTTAAAGAGTTCTTTAGTATTCGATTTTGCTTGTGAGATCCTATTGTTATAAGTCTGTTTTTTGGCTTGGAAGATTTCCTCTTTGTAAATGAGGGATCCTAGAGTAAGGCTGTTCTTGTTGGCTGCCGTCTGGAGACTTTTCCAGTGGGTCTCTGCAAGTCTTTTTTCCTTACGTAGTGTTCTAAGATGTGGAGTAAACCAGGAGTTCCGATGCGCCCGTCGTTTGGATTTCAGTAGTTTAAGAGGGGCAATGGAGTTAATGGCCTTGAAAATAGTTTGATTGTATATTTCGACTAGCACCGTGCGGTCTCGGTTGGACTCAGTGGCCTTGTCTAGGAGCTGGTTCGTGTGTGTGTGTGTGGAGCATGGGAGATATGCCTGCCTGCAGAGGAGTTTCTCATCGGCGCATCAATGGATTTGGAAAAGTTAAAAAAGTCGGGGTGTTTTGGTTAATGTGTGTGCAAGCATGCATGAAAGGGTGTGTGTGTGTATGTATACTTTGTAATGTGTGCAAGTGATTGCATGATGTATGGGTGGCTGGGAGTGTGAGTGAATGGTGGACGGGTGCAGTATAAATGACCATGTGAATGGTGTGCTTGTGTTCTTGTGTTCAATACCTAGATTACTTACCTGTAATCTTCATTACTCCCAGTCCTACTCTTCCTTGTCACAGTACCTGCCTATAAAGCACATTGCCTCATGCATAAGTACTGGGATGAGGAAGAGGGATGTGGAGGCAATTCTGGGCCAAGGGGCTGTGTTTGGGATTGGAGGAGGGGGTTTGGATGGATAGGGGACATGTCAGGAGGGTGGGGCAGGTGGGGGGTGCGCTATCACGTAATTGGCATCCATGATAAAGCAGGCATGATATGTGTTATTAATGTCTAGACTCGCATTTTGGTACCTCGGGTCTAGTCCTTTCTTAATGTGCATGGCATTTTTACAGAGCATCTATGATAAAGTAAGCATGATAAGTGTTATTACTGGTCTAGACTGAGATTTGGGTGCAGCCAGTCTAGCCATTTCTTACGGCGACATGGCATAATTTTCTGCGCATCTATAATGAAGTAAGCATGATAAGTGTTATTACGTGTCTATACTAGCATATGATAAGCCTAAAGACTGGCATCTGGGTGCAGCCTGTCCTTCCTGTGGCATTGTATATTTTTCTGGGCAGCTATGATAAAGTAAGCATAATAAGTGTTATTACGTAGTTAGATTGCCATTTTTGTAGTGCCAGTCTAGGTATGCCTTACTGTGGCATGACATTTTTTACTGGGCATCATCACGGCTACAGCAAACATGATAAGTGTTATTAAATGTCTGCCCTACATTGTGCAGCCAGTTTTGACATGCTTTCTTATGGTTGCATTGCATATTTAATAGCAAAGCGGTAAGATAGCTCAGCGGGTTGAACGCTCGCTGCCGTGATCTGTGTGTGATCTGGAGGTCACCGGTTCAAATCCAGGCAAGGTCCACGTAGCCTTTCATTCTTCCAAAGTTGAAAAATGAGTAACCAACATGGATTGGGATGATAATTGTATGTAAATCTGATCTATGTACAGCGCTTTGGCAAAAGCACTTCATGAATGACAAATCATTATCATTAAAGCATTAATGCTCCTTTGCACTGAAAGTGACATGCATCTATAGGATTTTTGGATACTGTATTATCACAGCAAATGGCAATTCAGGGGATCTACTTTTCATATAATCACAATACCCGACACGCAGCTGTAATTGGCATAATATGGAAGTAACTGGCCATACAATGCTGAAGTGGCATATCTATGGCAGTGCGTCTACCTATTTGTTTTTTGTGCTTATAGTTTGTTAAAAAATGTAACACATTTTTAATCATTACAAATGGCAATAAACTACTATGGGCCCCCTTCCTGGTGATATTGTTCTCCAAGATCAAGAAGCTAAAAAGAATACCACAATCTTACAAGTCATCTATACTGGTCCCAATCTTCAGGCAGGGAGATAGGGATCTGACCTATTGCCCTTCTTGATGTACAGGGTAAATTATTTGCTGCATTAATTTTGAAGTGCCTTACGGACTGGGTGAGAGACTCGGGACACTATGACATTTTCCAGTCAGGGTTCGTAAAGGAGGTGGGCTCATCCCTGAAAGTTTTTTTGATCACCATCTTGAAAATGCGGGCCATTAGAAACAGCTCAAAACTATATATATGACATTCATTGACCTGGCACAGGCCTTTGAAACTATTGACAGAAGCCTTCTTTGGATAAAATGGAACCGTTGGGATTGCCAGAGGGATCTCCTGGAAGCCATTAAAGATCAATATTTGGAGACTTTTTTGCAAATAAGACTGGCCATTTAGGGGTATCGCTGTCAGATCCTACTGAAACCAGAAAGGGACTAAAACCGGGTTGCCTGCTTGCACCAGCCGTATTTAATTTATTTGTGTCGGACTTGTCTGAAACACTGCGCAGGGCAAGGAGTTTCCCGCCCAGAATCAATGGGGAGCCCCTCGACCAATAATTAAACGTAGATGACCTGACGACCGAACACCTGTTAGGCTCCAACACCAACTGAATGCCCTGCAAAGCTACGTGATGGGAATGGCCTGAAAGTCAATGCAGCGAAATCAAGAATACTAATCCTGCTGTCAGCAAAAGGAGAACAATCCAACAAAACATTGTGGTAGCTAAATAACGAGAGACTTACCAGAGTTGACTCAATTGTATGCTTGGGTTTGTGCTTAAACATCAATTTGAAGACGGGTCACGGGAAGCACTATAAAGTTCAAACACTAACAGGGTAATTCATGGAATAAATGTGCGCCGAAATACGTATCCATGGAACATATTGCACGTGGCTTACCTGAGACCTGCGCTGAATCCGCGCGGGTCCAACACGTCACTGCGACACCACAAACGCCTTGCGCGATACGGCCAGCGAAGGCGCACTCTGTCCAGCGCACACACCTAAGAAGGGGGCGGAACACATGAAATGGGGAACAACACGTGAAAATGTGGGCTTTACGGGGGAAACACCGCAGTAAAATCCTTGCAACGCCCACACACGCGCTAACAACGCGTATTCATGGAATCGAACAGGGCTCACTGGCACGCAGCAAAAGACATGCAAACCCGGAAACACGTATGCCAAGCGAAAGCAGGCGGAAGCACCCCCGCACACCAAAGCCAATGCATAAAAGTGCACGCAAACAACAAACGCGTGTATACAGCAACAATAAATGTACCATTCCTCACAGCAGTGATCGTGGGACACCGCAGGAGAAGGATAGCCTGGCCCCGCATTTTCTTACCCAGGACCAGCCTTTCTGGCATGCCTGATGACCAGGTATATGGCAGGTATAGGTTTCCACCTCATAACATCCTAGACCTGGTCACTGAGTGGGAGGATGACCTCACATCACCCACCCTGTGCTCCCAAGCACTGAGCCCCTTGGAAAAGGTGCTCAATGTACTGCATTTTTTAGCCACTGGGTCATTTCAGCGGACAACTGCCATAGTTGGGGGTGTCTCACAGCCCACGCAGTCACGCTGCCTACACCAGGTGTGGCAATCATGACTGCACACCTCTCAGTCCGCAGGCACATATACATGGCCAGAACACCCGCAGCCACTGAGAACATGTTAAATGTTGAAGGTATTTGTACTGCGCACCGTTACCAACGGAATTGGTCCCCAGGCGCTCTGGCGGATCTGTAAACGATAAGGTGGGATGGGTTAGTAAGGTGAAGAGGGAGTAGGATAGTGAGAGGAGTGGTGTTCTGTTGGCAGCTTCAACTCGGTGTACACCGGGTGCTGAGCTTTGGTGCGGGTATTGGATCGGTGTCAGTCCGCGTGTGCTGTTGCTCCGGCTTATGTGTTGTTGCAGTGTTGTGAAGAGCATGCGGCTTGTTGTGCGAGTTTTTTGAGTGAGGTAAGTATGCAGAGTTTGAGCTTATATTGGTTAGTGGGTTACCTGATCTTTAGCATGCTAACATTCACAGTTTTGTCTAAGTGTGGCACTTGTTGGCCTTCACAATCCCATCTAGATGCGGCGCAGGCCAATGTTTAGAATTCTATCTAGGTGTGAGCATGCTAACATTCACAACTTTATCTGGATGCTACGCAGGCTGGTGTTCACAATTCTAAATGTGGCACATGCTAACATTCAAGTTACATCTAGGCACAGGCATGCTATCCTTACATCAATCATATCTAGATGCGACGCAGGCCAATGTCCACAATTCTAAGTGTGGCCTGTGCTAGTCTTCAGGTTTCGCATAGGTGCGAGCATGCTAACATTCAAAGTCCTATCTAGATGCGACGCAGGCCAACATTCACAAATCTAAGTGTGGGCATGTCGACATTCAGGTTCCACCCAAGTGCGGGCATGCCAACATTCAAGGTCCTATCCAGATGCGACGCAGGCCAACACTCACAGTTCCATCCAAGTGTGGACATGCTAATATTCACAATTCTATCCAAGTGCGAGCATGAACATTCAAAGTCCCATCTAGATGCGATGCAGGCCAATATCCAACATTCCATCTAAGTGTGGCCATGCTAATATTCACAATTCTATCTAAATGCGTCTGCCAGTCTGGATATGGTCCGTCCGGTACGTACGAGTGGGTGAGTCACTTGAGGGCTTTCGTCTGGGTCTAAGTATGTGATCAGTCTCTGGAGCCTTCCTTTTGTGGCTATTTTCCATGATATCTTATGCTCTATCGAGTGATTGGTTCTTTGGTTTGAGTGTTTGTCCAATTTGAGAGTGGCCGAGGTTGGAGTTATTTTCATCGTTGTTTTAATGTCTGGGCATTCTGGTGCGTCTTCATTGTGGTTACGCTGTGAAGAGCCATGATTTGAGGAGTTTCCTGAATGCTAGGTGGTTTGTTGTGTTCGGTATATTCTTAGGTAGGTCATTCCAAGTTTTGAGTGCCTGGTGAGAGAAAGAGGGTCCTCCGAGTTTTTTTCTGTTATAGGGTTTTGGTTCCAGGCGTATGTCGGTGCTTGATCTTAGTGTTCCTGTCGGTTGATGGAGGCATAGTTTGTCGCTTAGGAATTTCATGCCTTGTTTGTGTATTTCTCTGTGCGTGATGCACATGGACTTGAACTTTATTCGCTGTTTTTGTGGTAGCCAGTGTAGTATTTTTAGCGCATGAGCGCATGTGTGATGTGTTCTCTTCTGGGTAGCTTGAGGAGGAGTCTGGCTGCTGCATTTTGTATGCGTTGCAGTTTTTTTAGAAGTTGTTCGGGCATGCCCAGGTATAGGCTATTGGCATAGTCTACTCTGGACATGATCAGAGCGATGATGGTAAGTGTTTTGTTGGCGAACGACAGGAACGGTAGGATCCTTTTTGCTGCACGCAGGAGGAAGAAACATTTCTTGATTACAGAGTTTACTTGTGGCTCTAGAGTGAGGTTGTTATCCATCAGGACCCCTAGGTTTTTAACGGTTGATGATGGTTCTGGTGTGGTGCCGAGCTCTCTTGGCCAGGGGATGTAGTTTAGGTCTCCTCCCTTTTTTTAAACAATCATTATCTCTGTTTTGCCTGGGTTGATTTTGAGATGGCTGAGGTTCATCCAGTTGAATATGTCACAAAAGCAGTTCTCTAGTGAGGTGTTTTCTTCTCAGGTGTCTTGTATGTTGAAGATTATTTTAGGAAGCGTTGGCGTAGTTGTAGCATGTGAGGCCGTGTTTTTTGATGAGTTTGATTAATAGGTACATGAAGATGTTGAATAGAAGCGGGGAGAAGGATGATCCTTGTGGTGCTCTGCACGTGGAGTCTCTGGGTCTGGATTTAAAAGGTTTCATCCATACTGTTTCTGTTCTGTTTGTTAGGAAGGATTTGATCCATAGTAGGGCAGTGTCTGTTATGCCTAGTCCTTCTAATCTCTTTATGAGGATGGCGTGGTTGACAGTGTCGAAAGCTGCAGACAGATTAAGGAGAATCAGGGCGGTACTGTTGTTCCGAGTGTGTTTGTTTTTAGGTCGTCCCATATTGAGAGGAGAGCTGATTCTGTTCCTCTCATAGGTCTGAAACCAACTTGTGCCTGGTCTAGTAGGCAATGTTCTTCTATGAATTCTTGGGTTATTTGGTAGACGTAGGTTTCTAGCAGTTTGGCTATGTAGGGTATGTTGGAGATGGGTCTGTAGTTGGATAAGTCCTCTACGTTTCCTGTTGTGTCTTTGAGTAGCGCTTGAAGTAAGCTGATTTGAAGGCCTGTGGTACTTTACCTGTTGAGATTGAGAGGTTGAGGAGGTTCCTGTGGTATTCCATGGAGGTTCCTTGTTTGAGAATTGTTTTGTTTATGTCCGGGGGACAAGGGTCTTCAGGAGATCCTGATTTGTTGCTTTGGTTTACCAGTTTGACGAAAGCCTCAACTGATATTTCTGGGAAGTTTCGTAGCTTGTTTGCATGTTCCTCGTCGGTGTCGGTGGGGTTTGAGCTGTGATCGCTTGGTCTGTTTTGTATGGTGTGTTGGATGAAGGTTATTTTGTTTTTGAAGTGGTCTCCAAGGTCCTCGCAAAGTTTCATCGATGGAATTGGCGTGTTGTTGCAGCCCGGTGTGTTTTTTATTTCGTTTATGATTTTGAATAATTATTTTTGAGCGTTGTGGTGCTCTGAAGATTCGGTTGTTGTAATGTTTCCTCTTCGCTTTTTGTATTTCCTTTTTATATGAGCGGATCTGTTGTAGGAATTTCAATTTGTTTGCGGTGGTGTTGTTGGTCCTCCATTCAGATTCTAGTTTTCGTTTTTTTCTTTTCATGGCGTTGAGTAGTGGGGTGAACCATTTTGCTGTAGTTTTCTTACGTGATGGGGTGAATGGCTTTTCTTTGGCGATGTCGTCTAGGGTTGTTGCGATCCAGGGATGAAGTAGGGAAACTTTTTTGACTAGTTCTGCTTCTTCCATGGTTGATGCTTGTGGTTTGCTGAGTTTTAGGAGCTCGGTTAGGTTGGAGTTTTTTATGGTTCTCCAATTTCTTTTCATCATGATGGGTCGTTTTTCTTGTTGCTTTTTTGTTGGAGTGGCTGTTGTGATTATGAATGGAATGATGAGGTGGTCGCTCCAGAGTATTTGAATTGGGGGTGCCGTGGTGATGAGATCGTTGTTGGCGAAGATTGTGTCAAGTGTGTGCCCAGCTGATGTGGTTGCTCCTTTGACTAGTTGTTGTAGGTTCATGGCTGCTGGTTGGGCGGTTAAGGAATTTTGCGTGGTTGTGGTTTCTTCGTCGAACCAGATGTTGAAATCTCAAAAGATGATCAGATGATTGTACTTGATGGCTAGGATGGTGATTGCTTCTGTGAAAGCGTTTATGAAAGTCGCATCGTAGGTTGGTGGTCTGTATATCAGTATGAATTTCAGGTTAGTTTTGGGGTTTACTGAAAGTCGTAGTATTAAGGATTCGCATTTATCGATGTTTAGTGGATCTTCCATTTTGATGGCCAGTTGTTCCTTGTGGATGATCGCTAGTCCCCCCCTTTTGGATTTTCTGTTTGTTTGGATGCATTTGAAGTCTTCAGGCAGGCAGTTGTTGAGGGTGATTGTGGTAATCAGGACAGTAGCCAAATTGGAGCTTTGTAGACCTTTATTACACAATGTCTTAACCAAGGTAGTTGGACTCCAGGTTGACCCCACAGTTACTTCACTGTGAGGGAAAGGCACCAGGAATTCCTCTTCTCTTTAAGTTTCTCCTACTCTCACGGACCCGGATAGGCCCACCAGTTGCTCTCACTCTCCTCTCCTTCTCCCTGCAAAAAGCAACTAAAACGCTATTAGGCCAGTCCCTTTTATACCTGGTGTTTGGAGGGAAAAAGGACCAATCGGGACTAACTTCCCTCCCCCCCTGTTCGATTGGTGGGGACTCTAGACACCGACCCTCTATAAAAAGTGCTGCCTCCTCCCCACCTCCTCCTTTGGTCTGGCTGCTTGGTTCTGGCTTCCCCTCCCTGTTGTCAGCCACTCCCCCTTCCTTGGCCCCGCCCCCCCAATATGGTGTCTCCCTCGAGGACTGCCTCCCGGAGGCCCGTCCTGACTGAGGCCCCCTGCTGCTGGTTGGTGTCTGCCCTGCATTAGGTAAGGAGGGGGTTCGGGTTGATTCCCCCTTATGGGTTCCTACCCATCTGTCTGGCGCACCTCCGACGCCGAGCGGTCGGCACGAGTCGGGCCCTCTAGTTCCCGAGCCTCGCCGCCGCTCGCCGCCGGAGGCCGCCGAAGTACACTCCGTTCGCGGGTCTCCCAGCCGCAGCGCCAGTGAACCCGGTCCTCGCGGGCACACGCGGCGCTGTGGCTGTGAGCACCCGCGGCGCCGCGGCTGTAATGCCGGCACTGTCGCGGGACGCCGACAAGGCTCTCCCGTCAACAGGGAGACCTTCCCGGCGCCCGCCCACAGCGTCACGCCCGCCCGCGGCATAGCGGGCTCCCCTGTCCGTGCGTCCCGCTCCAGCCTCACATCCTCACATACCCCCACCACTGATCCAGGCCGGTCGGGCCGGATCGGACATCTGGATAAGTAATCCGCCACCAGCTGAAAGCTGGCAGGTCTATGCAAGGTAACGAAGTCGAAGGGCTGAAGGGACAGGAACCATCGTAGAACTCGCTGGTTGGTGTCCTTGTGTCTCGCCAACCACTGTAGCGGTGCATGGTCGGTATATAACGTAAACTTTCTCCCCAGTAGGTAGTACTGCAATGAATCCACATCCCATTTAATGGCGAGACATTCCTTCTCGATAGTGGAATACGCCAACTCATGCGGAAGGAGTTTCCGACTGACAAAACAGATCGGTCGCAGGAACCCGTCTACCTCCTGCGTCAGGACCGCCCCCAACCCCATGCCAGAGGCATCCGTCTGCAGAAAAAAATGCTTCTGGAAGTCCGGGCATACCAACATCGGGTGGGATGATATACAGTGCTTCAGCCCCTCAACGGCCAGTATGGCTGCGTGATTGGTTGACAGGTCTGGGGAACCCCCGTTTTTCAACGCCTCGGTCAGTGGCGCAGCCAGGGAAGAAAAACCGGGAATGAAGCGTCTATAGTACCCTATAAACCCCAAGAAGGCCCTAATTTGTTTTCTGTTAGTCGGTACTGGGATCCCCTGAATAGCCTCGATTTTGGACACCTGTGGTCGAATCACGCCGCCACCGACTATATGTCCGAGGTACTTGGTTTCCTGGGTCCCTAGTACCGATTTCACTGGGTTGATGTGGAGTCCGGCCTGGGCCAGGGTGCCGACCACCTTGCGTAGATGGGTTAGATGGTCATTCCATGATGCGCTGTATATCACAATGTCGTCCAGGTAGGCCGCGGCGTATCGGTCGTGGGGCTGTAAGAGGACGTCCATCAGCCTCTGAAAGGTGGCCGGAGCCCCATGCAACCCGAACGGTAGCACTTTATACTGAAAGAGTCCCTGGGGTGTAGCAAATGCGGTTTTTTCTTTGTCAGATTCCCGTAGTGGGATCTGCCAGTATCCCTTGGTGAGGTCCAAGGTACTGAGGTAACGGGCAGCACCCAGCCTTTCCAGCAGTTCATCCATCCTGGCCATGGGATAGGCTTCGTATTGGGATATCAGGTTGAGTTGCCTAAAGTCCATACAAAACCGTACAGCCCCGTCTGGCTTGGGTACGAGTACGATTGGAGAACACCACGCACTGGTTGAGGGTTCAATGATATCCAACCTAATCATCTCTTCGATTTCTTTCTTAATGATCAACCTTCGGGCCTCCGGGATCCTGTAGGGTCTCAGCCGGACTGTCTGTCCGTTTAGGGTTTCGATACGATGCTCCATTAGGTCGGTCCTTCCAGGTAAATGGGAGAAGGTGTTGCGGTATGGTTTGAGTGTCTCCCGTATCTCGTTCTTCATGCGTTCAGTGAGTGTTTCACCCCATTGCACCTCATCCAATTGGCCGGTTGCGTGTAACAACCCCGTATCTTGGGTGGCCAGAATATTGACCGGTGCAGGCTCGGTCCATTTCTTTAGTAGGTTTATATGGTAAACCTTATATGAGGGGCTTCGGTCAGGTTGGTGTATCCGGTAATTCACTGGTCCCACCACGTCCTTCACCACATAGGGACCTCTCCACCGAGCCAACATTTTGTTCGTACTGGTGGGTAGTAACACCAGTACCTTATCCCCTGGTTCTAGCTTTCTTAGGCGACAGCCCTTGTTGTATGTCTTCTCCTGTCGGTCTTGGGCTATACTCAGATGGGATTCCGCTAGTCCCCTTAAGGTAGATAGATGGTTCTTAAGGTCCTCAGCGTACTCGGTGAGGGATGTTTCCTTAGTGTTTTCCCAATCTTCTTTAACCAGATCTAGGATTGTTCTGGGCTGTCTTCCTAACAGCAGCTCGAATGGGGAGAATCCTGTTGACGACTGGGGTGTTTCCCTTAATACCATTAGGATCAGGGGTATGACTCTATCCCAGTCCTTTCCCTCCGGGCCTGTTACCCTCTTCATCATTTTCTTGATTGTTTGGTTGTACCTCTCCACTAACCCATCCGTTTGGGGGTGGTAGACTGAGGTACGCAGCCTTCTGATCTGTAGTCTTTCACAGACTTGTCGCATGACAGCTGACATGAAGTTCGTACCCTGATCGGTGAGAATTTCGGTGGGTAGGCCCACACGTGCGAAGTAGGGGATGAGCTGGTCACATATCTGGTTAGCCGACGTCCCCTTTAGGGGGAAGGCCTCAGGGTACCGGGTGGCATAGTCCACAATGACCAGCAGGTATCGATATCCACGACTGACTGGCTCTAGCGGGCCTACCAGATCTATGCCTATTCTTTGAAAGGGTATGGTGATCAAGGGCATCCGCTGCAGAGGCGCTTTGGCTGGCTTTTCTCCACTCGTCAACTGGCAGATTTTGCATTCCTTACAGAATTTCGCCACCTCCCCATAGACCCCCGGCCAGTAGAAACGTTTTAGAATGTTTTGCTGTGTCTTTAGGGAGGCCATGTGGCCGCCACAAGGGTGATTATGTGCCAACTGGAGGACAATGCCCCTGTGTGTTTTGGGCAGGAGTAGTTGTTCCCTCCGTGCACCTCCCTCTTCCTGGAAAACCCGATAGAGTAGGGCCTGTCTAGATGTAAAACCGGCTCCCTTGGTCAGGTCTGGGTCCCCATTAGTGATGGCCCTTTCGCGTGCCAATGTTAAGGTAGGGTCCGTCAGGGTTTCTCCCCGGATGGAATCCTCATGGTCCTCTGGGTTCCAGGCTATCCGTTGGGTGGCATACATGGATGCGCACTGAGCAAGGCGAGCTTCCCTTCTTTTCATAGTGGGTCTCTCTCGTCCCTGGGTGTTCGGGGGGATGGGCTCCCTGGCAAAAGGTGCTTCTTCCCACCATCCCTGCTCTAGGGCTTTGATAGTCTGGTGGAAGTGGGGTAGATCGGTCCCAATCACCACTGGGGCGGGTAAGGAGGGGAGGACGGCAGCTTTCATCTCTGTAATATTAGGGCCCACTTCTACTGTTATGGATTTCATGGGGTAGGTCCTCACATCCCTATGTATACATCGAATGGGGATACTAACATTGGCGAGGTAGGGAGCATCACTTACGGTTGGTAGTACCGCCGTCTGTCGACTTCCACTGTCGAGTAGGGCCCTGGCTTGGTTCCCGTCTACCCGGACGTCCATCTCGTAGAGACCTTGGCACCTTGGTCGTTGCTCTGTCCTCATGAATCCGATCTCCATCGGCTCGGTGCCTCTCTTCCGGGGACAAAACCGGGCTATATGGCCCCACTCGCCACAGTCATAACATTGCGGTTGTCGATATCCCGTGGACAACTGGATAGATCGTGGGTCGGGACCGCTCCTTTTCTCCTCGGATCCATAAGGGCGTCCTTCCGTTGCTCTCCATTTGGGAAGCCCTCCTCGCAGGCTCTTGGTTGGGAGGGGTTCCAACGATGGCATCGGATTGCGAATGGGAGATCCGCCTCCAAGGGGTTTACCCGCTCCCCCTGCCTTTTGGTAGGCCGACGCTATGTCCACCGCCTCAGATAAGGTGGGCCTGTGATGTTGTCGGACCCATCTTTGCATCGGAGGGGGTAGGGCCTCAATGAACTGCTCGAGGGTGACTTTATCTAAGATATCTTGGAGGCCTGTTCCCGGTACTTGTATCCATTTTTTTCATTGAGATCTTTAACCCGGTAGAAGAGTTGTCGGGGATTCTCCCCCGGCTTGAGTTTAGTGTCGCGCAGCCTCATTCTGTAGGCCTCTTTGTCAAGTCCTAACCGGTCCAATACCGCCTTTTTGATTTCAGCGTAAGGCGTGGTTCCGTTTGGGTTAACGGCCTGGTAGGCACCTTGCATGATGCCGGACAAAAGGGGAGCAACATACTGGCCCCAGCGGTCCACCGGCCACTGAGCGTTTCGGGCGATTCTTTCGAAGGTGGTGAAAAAGAAAGCCGGGTCTTCGCCTTCCTTGAATTTTTGCAACACTGCGGAAGGGATCATGGGCAGGTTTCGGGTGCCGGTGACAGCATCCGTCAGGTGTTTTATCGTCTCTTGGTGTTTGTCCTGAGAAGTGGACTGCAGGGTACCTTGAAATTGTATGGCCTGCTGAAAGGCTTGCCGATCAGCGGCCGCCTGCTGGGCCTGCAGTTGGAAGAGCTGTTGTAACTGTTGTTGTACCAAGTAGTTTCAGTTGGAGCAGTTTTTAATGCCATTCCATAAACCACACGTGCCTTACACAAAATCAATATGTTAGCAATAGGAAGAATAGATACAGTGCCAAGAAGGAATAGGGTTTACCTTGGGGTGGCGACTTTGGGGTTTATATATTTATAATGGATAATATTCTCTAAACATATGGCAATGGGGGATTTCGCTGGTTCTATCATTGAATTTACATATAATAAGTCACACTGCGAAATTCACTCATCTCTATGGGTATTCCCTGCTGCCATACCAAAGGGTAACATGTCAGTGATTACTGAACACCTTTCGGCCCGCAAGTAAACTAAAGGCTGTAACGTAAAGAGAAAGTGCGTTTGTGTGTGTTTGTGTGTGTTTGTGTGTGTATGTGCACAAGCGTATACTACATCAGCCTCCATTGATCTGTGGCATGCAGGTTATCAAGATGGCAACATGTTCATCTTCACCAGTAGCCAGTGGGGAAGCAAAAAGCCTAAATGACCACTTAAGAAAAGCTATTCAGTTTGCTTTGCCAGTTGCAGCAGGCCTCCACCCCACCCCCTCCTCTCCACACGTGTGTTTGTGTTTGGTGAAAGCAAGGCATTTCAGTGGAAAGTATGTTGAAAAGCCCAATTCGGGCCCTGGGTGCCTGGTTTTGTTTGTGATGATACATCTGTTAATTTATGACCTTTTAGAAAATATTTGTTAAGATCAGTTAACTCCACCTGCTATACCGCGATAACCATGATATACCGTCATTTGGCAAGAAGGTTATAGTACCGTTATAAAACGAATACCGTGACACCGCTAGTCACCTCTAAACCGGGACCTGGAAGCTGGGAGGCATGGCAACTCATGGCTCAGTGGTGAGTACAAATGCCTGTGCACATGCATGCATGTCACACACAGACAAATAGACAAACCCAACTAATGACAACCATTATCACCTCCCCAGGGGACAGTGCCTACCCTCTGAGCACCTACATGATGACACCAATACGGAACCCCACCACACCACCCCAGGTAAGATACAACGCAGCCCATATTGCAACCAGGGCCATAGTGGAGCGCACATTCAGAGTGCTAAGTCACGCTTCCGCTCCCTTGACCGCTCCGGTGGACAGCTACTATATGCACCACCAGTAGTGTGCAGGATCATTGTGGCAGCATGTGTCCTGCACAATGTTGCAGCACGGCAGGGTGTACCGGTGGACATGGTGGTGCCCCCACATCCCCAACCACATGCTGCACGGCCGCTGCGCATGGGAGGGGAAAGGGCATGTGGTGAGGCTGCCCGTACCCAGCTTGTGGCACAATTTTTCACCTAAATTCCCACCCCTGCGCAGTGCACACAGGCCTGGCACATTCCATGTGACAAATCGATGATGTCAAAGGGACAATCAACTGTCACTACCAAACCACCCTGAGAATGTGCATCCCTAGCTACTTAAACCAACACAACCCTGTGCGACCAAAAGGCACACATTCAGGATGTAGTATGCCACTAACCCCATGCAAAACAGCACATCCAAATACTGGCATGTCACCTAAACCCTCCCAAAACCCGTTACCAGGCCGACACACCACACCATGGCATGCATTGTAAAAAGTCAAAAGTAAATGCACAACACATGGCACAACAGTCACAAAGTGCACTTTGACAAATGGAAATATGTCTGAAACAATTCCCTCTGACACATCAAAATGAAACCGTACACAAGAACATCCATTTACCAGCATAACATATCATAAACACAGGACCCAACAGTGACAATGTCAGACAGGGACTATTCACAATAGCACAAGTGCCTCAATGTGACAAAGCCATCACATCGACCCTTCCATCTTGAGTGGGTCTCTGCTAGCTAAAGGGGGCAGGGTAACGAATACAGCAATGATGGAGACAGACAAGGTAATACATGAAGATGTAACATCATAAAATACACATTTACCACTATCCAAAGCAAAATGCATGCTAAACATGGTCAAACAATCATGAATCCACACAAGGGGTGTATACACAGGTTGGACTTCAGACTGGCCACAGAAATGATGGAAGCCCAATGCCTCTGTGTAAGTTACTGTCACATGCTGCCCTCCTTGCAAGCCCATGGAAAGGGGAAGTAGGAGTGGCATATGTGTCTGGACCCCAAGCCACAAACACAAACACGAGACAAACCTATATGGGCCCAGCCGGAACACACAGTGGATGCCTACGGGTGCCACACAAAGCAATACATTGTTACATGAATGCCCAATAGACAGAAAAATAATTAAAAAAAATAAAAAATGGCCATGGTGGACAAGTGGGGTGGGGGGGTTTCCACCCAGGAGGGAGGAGGAGCACCTCAACACCCACATGCGTGGATGTTGAGATAAAAAAATAAAAAACCTTCCATGGGTTCATGGCCTGCACGGCTAGCCTATAGTGGGAGAGCTCTTGCTGCCGTCGGCACCCTCTGGTGTAACATTAGAAGGTGAGTGTGGCAAGGGAGGCTGACCACGCACAGCCCTGGTATGCTCCTCAATGGCAGCAAGCATGCAGGTCTGAAAGGACTGATTCTGCAGGATTACAGTATGGAGGTCCCCATGAAGCACATCACGTGTTGCACAGAATTCCACCTGCAAGGACTCACGTGACGCACGGATCTCCTCCCGGGTTGCATGGAGTTCAGCCGAGATGTTGTGCATCAGATGCCCCATCTGCTGTTCCGCCCGTCTATTGCTGGCCATCTCAAGTGCAGCCAGAGTAGCTCTGAGGGAGGTGTTCTCTTCCCTCAGGGCATCCCTGTGGGCCTGTGCCTCTGGAGCCATGGCTGTGCGAAGAGCCCCCAGTTCAGCCCGGGAGTCGCATAGGCTGTTGGCAAAGTGTCTGTCCTAGCCGGGCGGCCTGTACACAAGTAGGAAGCTGTGTGAGAGAGTAAGCAAGAGAGAGTGTTCAACTAGCAAGGATTCGCAGTTCACTGTGCTTGTTTGTGTTTCAGTGGAGGTTATAGAGATGTGATGTTTGTGGAGGATGGCTAATCTGCCTCCTCTAGAAGGTCTGTTGTGGGCGATGGGTGAGTAGTAAAAGGAATGCTTCGTGAGCGGTAGGTTGGAGGTCATCGGAGAACCAGGTTTCCGTGATTCAGATAAGATCAGAGTTCTCGGAGGTTAGGAAATCATAGGCCCTGTGTCTGTTCTTGGCTACGAAGCGGGCATTGAAGAGGAGGCAGATGACTTTGTGAGCGGTTTGGTGGCAGTGGTTTCTCGGGTGTCTGGGATTGGTAGGGCTGGGATGGTCCGGGTTGCCAGTAGGTTGTTGTTGGTGGCGGGGAGATGGTCAATAGGGTAGGATAGTGTAGTAGGACAGATGGAGGTGGTCAGGGGGTATTGAACTGGGTGCATAGAGGGTCGCAGGTTGGTAGGGACTGGGAAAAGAAGGGGGTCGCAGGTCTTTGACTGAGTAGTGGCGTGGGATGGGCAATTTGGTTGGTAGTGAAAGGCTCAGAGGGTTGTGTGTGGTGGAGAGATGTGGTGTGTCGCTCGGAGGTGTCTGGCTAGGTGTTGTTACAGATTGCTGCACAGGAGGATGGTGGGGGAGAAGACGAGGGTTGAACTAGAGACAAGGGGGTGCTGTCTTCAAGGTGGGGGGCTGGGGTGAGAGGGGGCATGATAGTGGGACTAGGAGGTGGATTGACGGGCAGGTGAGGCATGCATAGTTGATGGTGAGGGGTGTTGTCTACCTCTGAGACTTGTACGTTTGGGTGCTGATGGAGTGTGCGAGAAGGTGGGGGGATGCAGGGAAGGGGGTTGAGGTGATGGTTCAGGAGAGGGCAAGACACACCAAACCCCGAGAATGGGGTGGCCGGGGTAGGCCTTCTGGAGGTGTTTGGTGTGATGGAGCTGGTGGTAGGTAGGTGGCCAATGCTTGCTGAGGAAGGTGTGCTTGGGGCGAGGGAGGTGAAGGTAGCACCGGAGTTGGGGGTAGGACTGGACAGGGGAGGGGTTGGGCATGAGCTTTCACAGCACTCCCGGGATTCCTCTGGGTTAGCGGCAGAAAGAGCGCAGGACAGGTCGAAGGTGTGTGTGAGGTAGGTTATCTGGTTGGGGGATGCAGGAAGAAAGAAGGGGCGGTTGGGGGGTGGTGGAGGGGTGGTTGGGCTGAGGGGAGTCTCTCCTCGTGTGAGAGATAGGCTGAAGCTTATGTGTGGTGGACCCTGGGTTTGTAGCTGCAGGGGCACAGTGAGAGATGTTTCTACGTAAGGTGCTGCCTTTTCTTCCTGTGAAGCTGCATGCTCCCACAGTAGGTTCAAGCGAACTTGCCACAATCGACTACTGCAACTCTCTCTATTTAGCTCAGCCACTTTACCTGATGCGCTGCCTCCTGCTCCTGCAAAATGCTGCAGCTAGGCTGGTAACCCAGTCTTCCTTTCTCATACACATTTCTCCTGTTCTGAGACTATTGCACTGGCTTCCTGGAGCTTGGAGAGTACAGTTTAAGGCCTTGTGCATAGTACAATGGGCTTTTATGGCATGTGTCCTGAATATTTACAGCTTAAATTCCACCCCTATGTGCCTAATTGCCCCTTGCGTTTTCAAGTCTCTCGCTATCCAAGTCCATTGGGTCCGACTGTGGTCGCAGCTAAGCTGTGGATTGCACTTCCATAGCTGCTACCCACCACTAAGGATAATAATTCCTTCTGCTGTATTTTGAAGACTCTTCTGTTTAATTGATGTTCTCTCAGCTGTCTATCCTGGCTTTCTGCAGAGCCATGATGCCCTCGGGCTTATGATGCGCTATACACATTTTAATAAGATAAATTGATAAGATAATTAAGATAATTCTGATCTGTTATCCACTCAGATCAAGACAAATCACAGTTTAAAGCAGGGCTGTGTTCTTGCCCTGCTTCTTAGCAATGTATATGTGGCCGATATTTGTGATGCTCTTTAAATAGTTAAAAACGTTCCCCCTCGCGTGGGTACTATTCCCTTGATTTGGTTGTCTTATGCTGACGATATCATCATCATGAACAGGAGAGCTGTTGGATTGCAGCGTAGCCTGATAGCTTTGGCTAATTATTTCAAAGCCAATGGCTTATTGCTTAACATCAATAAAACAAAAATAATGGTTATTGATTCAAACAAAAAGAGACAGAATGTTTGTTTGGAAACGTGATAGCAGTCTTGTTGAGGTGGTCAAGGAGTATAGGCATTTAGGTGTACTCGTTGGAAATCGTCTTGGGAGTTTTATATTGCAAAAATCCATCTCTGCGATGATTTGATGTAAATTTCGCTTGATCAAGGCTTTTGAATCTTTAATCTTGAAAACCTTTATAGTGAATGTAATTAGGGTGAGATAAAGGGTTACATATTTTTGGGAACCGGTTGGGATGGGTTTTTAGGGGTGGGAAACGGGTTAGGGGGGCCGCCGCCCCCAAAAAATGCATTCACTATAAAGGTTTTCAAGATAAAAGATTTGATTTATGGGCATTCGCTATAAATGACTTCAATATAAAGACCTGTAACCCTCTTATGGCTCCTGTCCGGGCCTGGACAGCCACAGCCCCATACCACCAACTATGACCCGTCCCCGGACAAGTTACTGGTCTGACTTCACTGCATCTGCACCAAAGAACTGCCACGACCCCTGCTGCCATGAAAGTGAGTCCGACTGAATTCCATCACTAACTCTCCTGAGGCTTCTTTTGTTGCCCCATCCTCGCCTAACTTCACTCCTCACTGCATTTTCCACTCTTATTGTGTAATTGTGTACCATCAGTATTTCACTGTTTGCTGCCTTCATTTAAAAAAAATGATGAATTTGCTTGTTTTAGTATTCCTTGTGTACCATCAGCTTTGTACTGTTTGCGGCCTCCTTTTAAAAATCGATTTTGGTGTGTATAGTTATTCAACTCTTTGTCCACTCACCAAATGTAATTCTACTTCCCGTGGTTTCTCTTATTCTCTCAACCTCATTCTACTATGCCTTCTTGTGAGTTCAGCCAGAACAGTGCGGTGCTGCCACTCCTCCCTCATTCCTTGGCTAATCCTCTGCCTTCCTATGTTTCTCTCCGCCTCTCCTATATTCTCTAACTGCTACACTATCACCTATCCCACTTCTCTCTCTAGGTCCGGCAGGAAGAAGCACAAAAGAGACATCCTGAGTGCAAACCCTAGACTTCCCATTGCAGACACCTATGTCAGTGCCTCCTCTAGAGAGGTTTTCACTGATATCTTTTTCTCTCTCCCTTCTCCTGATCTCTGGACCCCCAATCTCATCTCCACTCTCTTTCTCCCTCCTCACACTTCAATATTAACGGTGGCAACAAGTGGGAAGTCCTCTTGGCTGGCTTCGCATCCTCTCGTTGCTTCGTTAATGTCTATCACACTGGCATCAATCTGGTTCAGGGTCCTCAACGCAACCTACTTCTTTTTTACCACATCTTACCTTCTCTCATTAACTTTCTTCCTTCGCCTGCATCCCCCCTTCTCCCTCCCTCCCTTCTCTGAATGGTGTTCATCTGGTGACTTTTAACACCCGCTCAGCCAACAACACTGCTCTGACATCTGTCACCTTCTTGAAGATATTGATCTCAACATTCTCACTCTTACCGAGACTTGGTTCAATGCCAGCTCAGTCACTGCCTTGACTCCCTCCTCCCTGGCGGCTTCAAGATCATGTCCAAGCCTCGACCTCCCTGCACTGGCGGGGAGGTTGCCTTAATCTTCCCTGAATCGGTTCCTGCTTCCATCTTACCTACCCAGACCTATTCCTCTTTTGAAAGCCTGGTTTGTAAGTTGGTCACCTACCCACATCCACCCTGACTATTGCTACCATTTACCAGCCTCCAGGCGCCACCTCCCTTTTCCTCTCCAAATGGGCTGACTGCTGTTCTTCTTTATTTTCCTCCACCTCTAACCTTCTCCTCCTGGGTGACTTCAACATTCAACTGGACTCCTCTGGCTCTACATCCACTCTATTCACTGACCTTTGCTCGCTTTCCTTCTCCATTCTCGCTTCGGGGCCGACCCACACAGCTGGACACACTCTGGATGCCCTCATACACTCTAACCTCTCTCCCCTCCACTAGTCACCCCTCTCTGTAGGTCAGATCACTCTCTCCTCTCCTCCCATCTGGGTCCCATTGGCCCCCTGACCAAGCCCCCCCCAAAAGTCGCACCAACCTCGTTCACTAACACCCACACGATGAAACAAGTGACTGCGGCTGCCTTCGCCTCCACTTTCAACCCCCCGTAATCCCCACTTCTGACTCTACCTTTGCCTCTGCCCTCAGCAAACGCCATCTTTTCATCGCCAACGCTCTTGACATTCTTGCCCAGGCATGGGGATCCGTCAGAGACCTGCCTCAAAACTTAACACTTGGTACGACCCGAACTTCCAGTCCTGAAACAAAAGTGCAGGGTAGCAGAACGGAAGTGGCAAGCCTCAGGCTCATTCTCCAACAAACTGGCCTGCCGCCTGCTCCAAAGGCAATACAGACTTGCCATCCATGTAAAGAAGAGAGCACAACATTCAGGCACTAGTCTCTGACGTTTCCAATAAAACGGCTGAACTTTTCAAAATCTGCAGGGAACTAGCCAACCCCTCCGCAGTCTCCGGCTCCCCTTCTCCTTCCCATGCCCTCTGCAATGCACTGGCCTCACTCTTTGCCACCAAAACGCAGGACCTTCTGACCTCCCTTTCTACCCTCCCTCACAACCGATCACACTCCCACACCACACTCCTCCTTCCTCCTTTTCCTCCTTCTCTCCTGTCACACCTGAAGAAGTTACCAGAGTTGTCCGCTCCATGAAGGTCTCTTCTAAAAAGGTCTCCCCTTGCTCATCCAGGAACATCAAGGAAAACATTACCTCCTCTGCCCCTGCACTCGCTGATTTCTGCAATCACTCCTTTATCACTGGATCTTTCCCATCCTCCCTTAAGCACTCCCTTGTGCGCCCACGTTTGAAAAAACCATCCTCTGACCCTAACTGACCTGCCAACTATCGCCCTATCTCCATCACCCCCTTCCCGAGAAAGCTACTTGAAAGCTGGCTTTGCCCCATCTTACTTCTCACACAGAACGTGATGGAGGCCTCCACGGCCATCAGTTTTGATTCCGAAAATCCAGAGGCACGGAAACTGCTCTTCTGAACACCCGTGAAGAACTGCTCGCATCTCTGGACTCCAACTCCCCAGCTGTCCTTATCCTTCTAGATCTCACCTCTGCATTTGGCACAGTTAACCATTCCATCCTCATACAAAGGCTCCATGATAAACTTGGTATCTCGGAACGGGCGCTGGATTGTCTGTCCTCTTTCCTCAATAACCGCTCTTCCTAAGTCATCCTGGGCCCCTTCTCATCTCCTTCTTCCATCCCCACCTCTGGTGTCCCTAGGGGCTCTATACGCTCCCCCTGGCTCTTTAACATCTACCTTGCTCTCCTTGCATGCTTAATCTCCTCTTTCTCTTCAACTGCCAGTGTTACGCAGATGACACACAGCTCTTCTTCAGACTCCCTGCTGAGTCTCTTTCACCCTCCATCATCTCTGACTGCCTATCTGCCATCCAGTCCTGGTGCGCCTCCAATGATCTCTGCCTCAACGCCTGTAAAAGTGAGATCCTTCCCATTGGGACCCCTGCTCTCTCCTTCATCCCTTCACTCTGGCCTTCCTCCTTGGGCTCTCCCCTGCACTTTCAAATGAAGCCAGAAACCTTGGCGTCATCTTCAACTACTCTCTTTCCTTCCTCCCTCACACTCAGGACATTGCCAAGAAGGCCAACTCTCTTTTCTCACTTTCCTTCAGAGGCTCGAGCACTTGTTCTCTCTAGACTTGACTACTGTACCAGCCTCCTCCTGAACTTTCCGTCTTCCACTGTGCGACCCCTCCAGCTTAACCAGAATAGGGCAGCAAGACTTATTATTGGCCTTAAGCTCAGGGACCGCATCTCTCTTGCACTAAAAAGTCTGGTTCCCGTTTGCTGCACTGATTAAATTCAAATCCCTCTGCACCATCCACACGGCTGTCTGGGCCTGGGGCCCACACTATCTTCAACTTTATCTCTCTAAATACTCTCCCCCTAGACCACTTTGCTCCTCTGGCACCAACTCCTTGTGTGTAAAGCGTTTTGCTAAGCAGATGCCAGGAGGTCGCTCACTTTCCTCTGAGGGCTCCCACCTTTGGAATAGCCTCCCCCTCCCCCTGCACCTTGAGCAGGATCTTCTCAAATTCTGGAAGCTCCTTAAGACTTTCCTCTTTTCCTCCTCCTTCTCTCCTATTCTAATCTCATAGTGGCTGAATCTGTGTCCTTGGCCCTTATGCATCTTCGGGACCGGTACCTCCCACACAATTCTTCACAGCTCCTGCCTTTCCACAGACCTTTGCATCTGCATACCCTCCGCTCTGGAGACTCGCACTTACACCTCTTGCGTCCCAGGCCGTGTAGCACTCAACCTTCTAGCACTTTGTCAATGGCTCACCCACAGGCTCGGACTCTGCAGCACTTCCCCCCTCTTCTTCTCGGCACTTGCATGTTCAAGCTACTCACAAGGCATAGTAGGTTCGTCCCCTCCCGCTTCCCCCTGTGGTCTTACATATTGTGTTGTAATGTACTTCCCAATTTCTCTCCCTCCCTCCCTGCCCTGTGGGCGCTTTGAAACAGTATTTTCTTATTGTATAAGCACCTAACAAGCAAACAATAAATACAAATACAATTCTACCAAAGGATTATTAATGCTATATAAATCTAGCATAATGCCATGTATTCTGTATGGGCTTGACTTTTTGCTTGAAAAGGAAATATTTTGGATGAAACTGGAAGGTGTGACGAATCATGGGATGAGGTCACTTGCTCCTGGAGGGGAGCCCTTCCTTGTGGGGCTAGAGAGGTGAGGACGCTAACCGATATTCCCCCTGCGGGTGCTAATATGTGGGAGGCCCTCACAGGGAGATGGCCCTCCAGAGGATAAGGTTTCCCGTTCCTTAATGGAACCCACTAACCCTCTTTCCTCTGAAACCCCAATGCCTTTGCAGAACACCCATAATCAACCAGGGAGTACTACCATTGTGTATTGTAATGTTTCTTCCTGTACAGTAAAGTCTTATAAAGCCAAGGTGAAGAAAAGCCAGGGTTATTCTCAAGCACTTGCCTAAAGTACTGAGAAGAGGCATGAAGATCACCCCACTGACATCAAGAAAGGTCAATCCCGTTGGGGAGGAACCATATACAAATTATAAAAAGAGACAAAAGACTTGAATCAGAGAGAGACCAGTGTGAACACTGGAAACCCCGGGAGTTTGAACCTGGATGCAGGGAAGCAAACGGCAGCGGAAAGTCCATACCAGAGAGGACTTTGAAAGCGGCAGCCGAAAACTCCAATGAAGGGAGGAAAGCTGAAGAAGTCAGAAATTGGAAGGCAGTTGTCATGGCGTGACCTCAGCGAGGTGAACCAGGCGGTCCAGCAACAAGAGTCCGACAGACCAGGAGCAAAGAAGGAAGCAGAGGTACCAGACAGAAACTGCGACCGAATCCAAAACGGCATGGATGCTCCAGAAAAGAGGTAAAAGGGCCCATGGTAGACACGGTAGGGGTTTGGGTGGAATTGAGGAGCATCCGGAGTAATCTCCCTCGACCCATCAAAACTACTGGTGGGAATGAGATTGACGAGTGCAACAGGGAATAATCTCCCTCATCCCAGTAATGCCATCAAAGCTACTGGCTTTAAGGGAATTAAAGAGTACATCAGGAGTGACTCCCTAATCAGAGTAGCTACATCAAAGCTGCTGACATTGAAAAGTGTATCAGGAGTGATCTTCCTGGTGAGAACTATTTTGAAGAACCCCAAGAGCCCAAGGCTATAGACTCTCATCTCCCTGCTCTTAGAACGGATATCGAGAGTTGGAGGAGAGAAAATAAGTCAGGAGTGTCCTTCGTAGTCTCGGGGGATTAAATAACTGTGCTTGTTGTTGTTTGAAAGACCTGAAACTGCCAAAAGAGGAAGTGATAAAATCCTTTATGTGCAGATAAAATAGGAAAAGAAGTCTGCGTGTCATGTATATGCTCAAAGTGTTCCCAGTTAAAATGTTTATGTGAAGCTGTACTCCTGCATTTTGTCGAGCTGCTCTATATGGTGCCAGTATCTGACAATGGTGTCATTCAGTGGTTGAAGCTCCACTCACCCCAGGTTAATAAAGGGTCTCTTAATATGTTGAACTACCAAAGTGCCACAAGCAGTCCATCAACCCTGTCACCCTCAACATGTACAGAATGCTCAGTATAGGTTTTGTGTTTGTAACTGCCCGAGTCTGAGGGTCAGTGATTATTTGTATCAACCAGTGATCCCCAAATGGTTCAAGCAGTACTGTTTGTGACTGCTGATGTTGGTTTTGATTTTGTTATGTTAAGATGAGTCCCTTCTAGGGCTTGTGCTCAGGTCACATGTCAGTAACCATGTGACTAATAAAAAGGGATGATTGGTTCTCCGCTCATCAGTTAGCACCACCAGACTAATGTCTTGTCATTAACAGAGCTTTGCTGGCGCTGTGTTTGCAAGCAGAGTGCCTTGCACCTCTACCATGACAGTTCCCCTGCGAGGCAACACTCTCCCTGACCACTGGTGTCTAGCAGAGCCCCTGCCAGGCAACTCTGCAGCTGTGTGCCGGAGCCCCTGCTGGGCAACTCCAGCTGTGTTGGCCTGGGTGCCCCTAGGCCATGGCCAGACCATGTATATACAGTCTCACTGCATACATGGCAACATTTTGCCACAGCTGGGAGGGAGATTTTTTGACAGAAATCGAAGAAGGGAATTTTCCCACTGGATTGAATTGAGGTTACAAATATTTTAGGAGGGAGAAAGTAAAATTGAGCAACATTTTTGATGAAAAAATCAGGAGACTCCCGCCCAAATCGGGAGGGTTTGTTTGTTTGTTTGGAATTTATTGTGCGCACCAGACCCTGGAGTATAAGGGCGCAAAAGTAAGAATATATACAGCTTAGAGCATAAGTTACAGGTTACAGTTACAAGTTACAGACATTAGCGGTTACAGAAATTACCAGTTACAGGTGCAAGTTTTTCAATTGGCAGTTGCTGTCGTTAGCCAGTTAATTACAATTTGCCTGAATTTGGAGAAGGAGTGTTCTAGCCTCGCAGTAGTGGGTAATTCGTTCCACAGTTGAGCAGCTTTGACTGGGAAGCTAGCTCCGCCTATGGTGGTCAGTTTAAAGCGTGGTACTTGTAGGCGATTGGTGTAAGCAAGTCTGGTTTGTCTTGTGGGGTGTGTTCTGGTGAATCTGTCCTTAAGGTATTGTGGGGCTTTGTTGTGTAGGGATTTGTATGTGAGAGATGCAGTTTTGAGTCTGATTTTCTCGTGGGTGGAGAGCCATTTGTGTTTCCTTCTTATTGCTGTAATGTGTTCTCTCCTGGGGACGTTCAATGCCGCTCGGAGGGCCTTGTTTTGCTGTATCTGTATTTTGTTTATGATAGATTTATTGGCTCCTATGTACAGTGCGTTACAATAATCAAGTTTAGAAATGATGAGGGCTCTGGCTAATGTTAGACAGCTGTGCTGGGAAAGGAATTGTTTTCCTGCTCTAATGAGCTTACATGTGTAGGCTGTCGAGGAAGCTAGGGAGTTTACCTGTTTGGAAAATGATAGGGTAGAATCAAGGTATATCCCTAATGTTTTAACTTCTTTGGCAACTTGTATGCAGTTCCCATCTATGATAAAGGAAGAGTAGTTTGTGCTTAGTTTTTTGATGAGGGGTGCGGTGCCTAGGATAAGAAGCTCAGTTTTATCGTCGTTCAGGCATAGGCCATGGGTTGCCATCCATGCCTGAACGATGCTGTATATTTTGTTCACCATTGCTAGATCTTTTTCGTAAACCCCTGTGAGTGGGAGGAGGATCTGGGTATCGTCAGCGTAGTTGGTATACGTGATACCCAGAAGGTCCAAATCATCAAACAGGGGCTTAGTGAATATGTTATATAGCGTTGGTGAAACGCATGATCCCTGTGGCACACCGCAGGTAATAGGGATGGGGTCTGCAGCTGCTATAGGTGAGAAAACCCTCATGGTGCGATCACTGAGGAAGGATTGTATCCATGCTATAGCCTCAGTGGAGAAGTGTGCTGCTGAATCTAGGTGGTTACATAGGATTTTATGGTCCACTAAATCAAAAGCGGCCGATAGGTCTAGTAGTAGGAGGAGTGCTGGTTTACCAGAATCTCTTACTTTGTCTATTTGGGCTTTCAGGTCAATCAATGCAGTTTCTGTGCCGTGAAGAGGGCGGAAGCCAGATTGTCGGGAGCCTAGTAGTTGATTTTGTTCCAGGAAACTCTGGATTTGTATATATGCCACCTTATCCAGTATCTTCAGAAGGAATGGTACCGTAGTAATAGGTCTATAGTTAGTGGGTATGGTGGGGTCTAGAGTAGCCTTTTTTAAGAGTGGGAGCACCCAGGACTCTTTTAAGTTACTGGGGATAATGCCTGTGGTAAAGGAGGCATTAATTAACTTGGTGATAAATGGTGCTAGATCTCGTGCGGCATCTTTGATGAGTTGTGCTGGACATGAGTCTCCTTTGCAGTTGGACGGTTTTAGACCGAGTATTACTTTCTCTACTTCTAGTATGGAGACTTTGGAGAAGTGGAATTGCGTAGTGGGTTTGGAGTTAGGAAGTGTCTTGATAGGCGGTAATCTATTGGGTGCTAGGGTCTCACGTTTTAGTTCTATTTTCTTTTGGAGGTTTCGGACTTTGTTAGAGAGGGCTTGCTGGATTTCGGAGCACCACTTTTTATCTTTAAGACAGTTGTCTTGAGGTGTTATTGGGTTTTCCAGTTCTCTGAGTATGGCGAACAGTTCTTTAGTACTTGATTTGGCTTGTGTGATTCTGTTATTGTAGGTCTCTTGTTTAGCTAAGATGATTTCTTTTTTGTAATGAGAAGAGATTTTAGCTAATTTCAGTTTATTTTCTGGGCTGGGGTTAATTTTCCATGTATTTTCCCATTTCCTTTTTTCTAATCTCAGATTTTTTAAGAGAGGGGTGAACCAGTTGTTCAAGTGGTTCTTTGGCTTGCTATTTCTGAGCTTGAGTGGTGCGATGTTGTCAAGAGTTATGTTCATGATATTGTTAAATTCTTCCACTAGGCTATTAGGGTTGAGGCTGTCAGGTAGAGCGTCCAAAGTGGGCATGATGCCGGGGAGTAGTTTGTCTAATGTCATGTTTTTTTTGTTTCTGGTAAGTGCAGGAGGTGCACATGGTTGTTGCAGTTTAGGGGTGGCAGTGTCCAAGGAGAATGAGATTAGATGGTGGTCTGACCAGATTTGGGGTGAGATGGTGAGAGTGTCTATATTGCAGTTGTGGTCAGCAATCCAATCAAGGGTTCTCCCTTTGGTATGGGTGGGCTCAAGCACTCTTTGTGTGTAGCCCAGTTCTGTTAGTGTGTTGGAGGCTGCTGTGGCTTGTAAGTCGTTGATATCATTAAAGCCAATATTAAGGTCGCCTAATAATATTGATTGAGTAGTATCTTTAAGGTTTTCTGATAGGATGGTAGTTAAGTCTTCTATGAAGTTCTTGATTGGACCTGGAGGTCTGTATATCAAGTGAATGTTAAGGGTTTGTGAGTTAGCTGTAGGTGTCTTGGTGGACATTATCTCACAGGATTCAATGATTGGTGAGGGGGTGAGTCTCATCTGGAGTTTAGTTTTGACGATGATGGCTAGTCCTCCACCTCGAGCTCCGCACCTATCCGATCTGAGGATAGTGTAATTATTGGGCACAGCTAGGGATAGTGCTGGGCCTGATGCCTCATGCAGCCAAGTTTCTGTGATTGCTAGGAAGTCGTAGTCTTCTGTCAGGATAACTTCCGATATTTCTATGGCGTGGGCGACTAAGGATCTAGCGTTTATTAAGGCTCCTTTGAGTTTAGGTGTGCGGTTACGATGTGTAGCAGTATTTTCTGCAGCATTGGGAGTGGCAGTTGTTTCTTTATTGGTTTGGTAGTTGTTGAGCTTAACGTGGTTATGGGTGAATGGTTTGTGAGTGGGATCCTTTTTGGTTCGAGTAGTGTTAGTTTCGTATTTGATGAGCGGATCAAAGATTCTGGGTAGTCTTGCTCGTAATCTTAGGTTTCTGTCAGCTATGTTATATTGTGTAGTGGAATGTTGTATTGCAGTTGCTATAAGAGGCGACATGGTGAGATGTTCCCATGGGGCGAGTGAGGCGGCCAGGTATACTAGGTAGGTTAGTATAAGGAGCATTGTGTAGTGTGTGAGCGTCCCGTATCTGGGTAGATGGCTAGAGTTTAGTTGGTGTAGTGCAGGCAGAGTAACTGCTAAGTCTGCTATGCTGTTATCTAGAGAATGGGGTCAGGCACATAGTGTTAAGTTACAGTAATCATAGGGCTCGTACAGATGGCAGTGTGGTGAATATATGACCGTTGGCAACACAATTACTGTGGACAATGAGCGATCAGGGGCACAACACAATTACTGAGGTCAATGAGCGACCAGAGGGCACAACACAATTACTGTGGTCAGTGAGCGACCAAAGGGCACAACACAATTACTGAGGTCAATGAGCGACCAAAGGGCACAACACAATTACTGTGGTCAGTGAGCGACCAAAGGGCACAACACAATTACTGTGGTCAGTGAGCGACCAAAGGGCACAACACAATTACTGTGGTCAGTGAGCGACCAAAGGGCACAACACAATTACTGTGGTCAGTGAGCGACCAAAGGGCACAACACAATTACTGTGGTCAGTGAGCGACCAAAGGGCACAACACAATTACTGTGGTCAGTGAGCGACCAAAGGGCACAACACAATTACTGTGGTCAGTGAGCGACCAAAGGGCACAACACAATTACTGTGGTCAGTGAGCGACCAAAGGGCACAACACAATTACTGAGGTCAATGAGCGCCAAAGGATACAACATGATTACAGCGGCACTAGTAGGCGGGGCGCGATATGTTGCACGAGAACAGTAGCAATAGGCTGATGCACATGAGTAACAAATGGTTAGCAAGAGTAAAATCTCTAAGTTGTGTGTATATACTAGCAGTAGGCAGTAGACATTCACATGCGGAACGTGAGGTAGACTAAGCAACTAAGGGTGTTATGCTTTACTCACATTGGGTTGAGTCCAGAAAGTGCAAGTAGAAAGTACTGTTTCCTCCTTGGTATCCAGAGGCTGTCCCACGGTTGGAATAGGCCCTTTCAGTGGGTCTGTCAGGAGGCCTTCTATCCAAGAGCAGTATAGGCTCTATATTGGGTTCCCCAGTGCAGCAGAGTCTTTGGTGGGAATGTGGGTTAGGTGTTGCGCTCACATGCGCTAAACAGGGGCAAAACAGGGCCTTTGTACGGCCGGCGCATCCGCCTGCCGGCGGATGCAGGAAGCAAATTAAGGGCCGGATCGAGGCTCAGCCTCGCTGTGGTGCCGCGTCGCGCCCGGCATGGGCGGGTCAGGCGTGCAGGCGGGACACGGTCAGGCAGGCCGTGTAGTGCGGAAGGGCTGCACTTGCTCCGAGTGCTGCCTGCTGATCCTGCTTGTGGCTGCAGGAGAGGAGGGGGGCTCCTGCCCTCTTCCCTCGTCGGAGGTCGATCAAGAAGGACCGGGTTGGCATGTATGTCACAGGGTGATCCCTGCCATGGCCAGACCATGTATATACAGTCTCACAGGGTGATCCCGGTGACTAGGTACATACATGCCAGCCCTTCCGATTTAGGCGGGAGACCCCCGACTTTTCGTAAAAAAATATTGCTATTTTTCACGTTCTCATATTTGCCAACCTTCCCAATTTAGGCAGGAGACTCCCAATTTTTCAGGGAAAAATACTATTTTTCATGTCTCCCACCTAAAATTGTACTTTCCCCAATGCATTCCTATGGGGAAATTGTTCTCTCCTGATTTCTCTGAAGAAATCTCCCTTCCAGGTGCCTCGGAAATGTTGGCATGTATGCGTTCTCCCTCCTAAAATACTTCTAGCCCCAATGCATCCCTCTGGAAAAATGTGCAACTCCCAATTTTCTCTGCAGAAATCTCCCTCCCAGGTGCCTCGGAAATGTTGGCATGTATGCGTTCTCCCGCCTAAAATACTTGTGGCCCCAATGCATCCCTATGGGAAAATGTATGACTCCCGATTTCTCTGATGAAATCTCCCGCCCGGGTGAGTCGGGATGTTGGCATGTCTATAGGTATGTCGGCTCAGTGTCTCTCCCCCAGCCACAGCAACTGTGTGCCTGGACCCTATGCCCTGGATACAGGCACAACACCCCTGGCATTTCGGTGAATCGAAATTGCTGCCTCCAGCCCCCACAAAATGTTGTAGTTGGCTCCACCCCAGAAACTATATCTGACAAACACACACAAAATATCTGTCATCCATGAATAAAGCCCTTTGTCTAGTCTATTAAAAACAAGACAGATCGTTAGGTTTACCAATACAGTTCTCTTGTTTTTTCTATTCATAGCGGGGAGGGCAAGAACCATAAGAACATGTGCAGTTATGGCGCGAAATTCAACTGCTTCTGGGTCGTGAAAGATAGATTGCTATTATGCACATGCGCGCTGTCGTAGAGAGCACGTGATGGGAGAATGGTGGGTGTTGCGCGGATGGCGGATGTGATTGGTAGTGGCGGGAGTAGCGGAGCTGGGGTCGGGGTGTGAGTTGGTGGGGGGCGTTTGTTTGTGGTAGGGTAGCTGTAGGTGTGGATTGGTTGGGTGTGGTTTGTGGTAGGGTGGCTGGTGGTGTTGGATTGGGGGTGGTGGTTGTTTGTGGTTTGGTGGCTGGAGGTGCGTGTGGTAGTGTGGGTGTCGCTCGGGTTGGTCGCGGTGGGTGAGCGGCAGCGCGCGGTGCCTCGCCTGAAGCGCATGTGTAGGCGTACGGGCTGGGGTCTCGCGGGTCTGCGCGCCGGTCTCCGGGCTCGCTGGGTGGTGTGAGTTTGGGGTGTTGTGTCTGTTGGTGTGGATTGGTGGGGTGTGGTTGTTTGCGGTGGGATTGCGGGTGGCTGGTGTTGGATTGGTGGGGTGTGGTTGTTTGCGGTGGGGTTGCGGGTGGTTTGTGTGGAAGTGTGGCCTGTGTGTTGATTGGTGGGGATGGTGCACATCATCCTTTAGGATGGGGAAGCGCCTGCGTGGGTCCGCCCACGCGTTTGATAATTAAGAAGAAGGAGCACGTGACTTTTCACGTGCGGTACGGCGTCCCCGATCGTTGACCGCTTAATTTGGCAGTTGCCCTGTTGATAAAGTTGCACTTTCGCCTGCTGGTTGTGAGGCAGTCGGAGCGTTCTTTGTTCCGTTGATTTTTAGTACAGATAGTACGCGCGCTTCGTTACTTCAGACAGAGGACTCTTGGCACCACTTGCTGAAGCGGGCAGTGCAGACGACGGTGACGGAGTCACTCCTTCACTACGCGGAAAACCACATGAAAGCTTCAATTAAGGCATCTGCACACCGCCAATTCCTGTGAGCGCGGTTCACGCGAATCTACAAAAGTGCGGTGAGATTGCCACCTTGGTTTGCGATACAAATATACAGATAGGAGTCCATTTAAAGTGTGGCCTGAGATCTAGGCTGTGCGGGTCCTTTTTTTTGACCTGTTTCAAAGAACAAAACCCACAATTTTGAGAAGCCGCAACAAGATTCGAGGCAGTGTAAAGGTAAACGCTGCACAGATGGCCGAGTTGCACGTGTGTAATGTCCCCAAGCCATTCGACATGACCGAGACCTGGAACGTGGGACCCAGGTGGCAAAAATGGATGAGAAAGTTCGAGAATCTGATGGGCCTAATGGAAGCGCCCGGAAAAACGCAACTGCGCCTACTGGTACATTACGCGGGCCCGCAAGTACATCACGTGATCGACGCCTTTAGGCAGGAACAGAAAGGAGACATCGCGGAGCTGAAGCGAGCGCTCAACGCGCATTTTGAGCCCCAGAAGGACCTGGACCACCTGAGGCACCGCTTCCATTCGACGAAGCAGGGCCCGGACGAACCCATGGAGTCCTTTATCCTGCGCCTGAAACTGCTGGCCACGGACTGCGATTTCCATAAATACTCGGCGGAAGACGCAATCCAGTCACAGGTGATCCTGGGCTGTGCATCCCCCACCACCCGGGCGTTGCTTTTGCGGAAAAAGAAAACACTTGAGGGCCTGGTGCAGGATGAGCGGATGGATTCACTCGTAGAGACCCCAGAAACCGCCACAGAGGAGAAGAGAGGCGACCTGCTCATGCCACAGAAGCCAAAACATGGCGCCAAGCAAGTGCAAGAAGGTGAAGCAAAGAACATGCAAACATCGCAGCACTCGCCGAAGTGCAAAGCACTGGAGGGCTTTGCGGAGGTTGAGAATGGCCTGCAGTCCCCAGAAACCACGGGGAACAAAAAGGAATTGGAGCCAAAACCCAGTGAGCAAGAGCGCCAAGAAACGAAACCGCGGCGCTCCCGCCCCGCAAGAAACGTGAGGCAAAATTGTGACAGGTGCGGAGGGCGCTGCGCCCACAAGGGGGAATGCCCCGCCATGGGACACACCTGTCCCAGGTGCGGAAAGGAAAACCACTATCGGTCAGTGTGCAGGGGAAAGGCCCAAACTAACGCCAGCAGAGAGGGCGGGAGAGAAACGCAGCAACAGAGTGACAAAGCGAAAGAAGACCAGAGCGAGCGGCCAAGGAGCCGGTCACCTTCCGTGGGGTATATAGGTGGCATGCAAGTGGCCAGCGATGACCCCAATAAGCGTGGGGGCCTGCGGGGCATAGTGGGTATTGCGGATACACCAATCGTTTGCATTATCAGCACCGGATCAACAGTGAACGTCCTAGATATGCAAACTTACAAAACTCTAACCCCCACCCCGGCCCTGCTAAGCACCAGGATTCAGATGTACGACCTTCTGGGCGGGGGCCCTCCGCTACCCAGCAGCGGAAAATTCCAGGCTACGATCACATCCAGAGGCAGGTCCACAGCAGGAACCATTTACGTGATGGATGATCCGTACAGTAGAGGCCCCCTGATCGGTTGGACCACAATCAGTGATCTGAAGATGGTACTTTGGGCTGGGCTTGAAAGGCAATGAATGCAAACGGCTAAATAGCGCAATATTCGCCCAAAGAACTAAACTCGAAGGTGGTGGAGGGGATATGGTTTCAAACTGGGGAGACCGTCTTTCCATTGGCACATCCCGTAGAACACTGGAAATGGAGCCACACCAGAACTCGGTGATCCAAAACAAAGGTTTACCTAACGGGACACCCGGACCCGCCAGTGGAGAGGCCAGGAACCTTCTCATGTGACGGAGGCTTAGCAAAATATTCCAAAGGTCGTGATGTAATCGACCCCCCCCCCCCCTTGTACCCGAACCGCAAATAAAGACGTATACAAATAATGAACTACGTGTCGTGTCCATTAATCAAAGCAAGACAAAAAAAAGCCCAACAACAGCCACCTGCAGGAAAGGGGGTGGGCTGGAGTGTGCAGGAAGACACAATCAGTCGGAGTTTGACCTTGGAGGAAGAATCTCCGGGCAAGGATTATAGAGACAGAAAACCCCATCCCTTTTTAGCCCATTTGTATGCTGCCTAATCAGCGTCACTGTCGTGTTTTAAACTTAATTGCCACCTCCACGGGCTATAGTCATTTTTCAGTAATTGGCCACACGCATTTAATAGATGAAACTTAACAGAAAGTAACCCGATGTAATGCACACTATATTTAGGTTATGTTACTGTGACTTTTACCGCGCACTCCTGACATGTATGTGGGCGAACTATTAGGCCCCTTTTATAGGAATATCGTACATAGTTCTCGAGGTCTACAATCCATTAGTATTTATTTGTATTCTGGAGCAGTGGCGCACACTTTCTAAATCCCTTTAACATGTCATGCAATTTTACTCGTCCAATTTTAAATGCAGATCTGCATGTCCCAGAAATAAAAGCACAGACTAGAATTGAAAGGGCTATTGACCACTAATACAGGACAGAGTCAGTTCTCTGTATATGCAGAATACTGCCAAGGTAGCCTTTGGAACTTGAAGTGTCTATATGCCACCTAAACCCAGCTCTTGGAAAAGGTAGTTTCCATTTGCATTGAAATAAACGTACATGTGCATGAATGCACGCTCCTTCACTGTTATTACAGCACGTGTTGGGTAAGGGTGCGAACTACCTGGCAACTCAAGCAGATGTTCTGCTGCTTGACAGCGTTAGATAAGCTACTCTGATGTGATTAAGGTCACAATAAGGCAGTGACTGCTCTGTCCTACTTAGCATTGCAGGTCCTCACTGCTAAGGTGAGAGCCCTCTCAACGAAGACTGTCCATCCTCATTCCCGGAACGTAATATCTGGGTGTTTTGCATGTTTCCAAGCCCACTGACAGTTTCTCGTCCCCATTTCCACCACTGTACCTCAATTCCGTTCCTATCTCGCTGTAAGGGAATAAATAGTTGCCAGCATTACGTACAATGTTTTCGTTAAAATCAGTGTAAGGTATTAGCCCAAAATTGCCACACTCTGATACCTATCACGCCCTACGCTCACAGGCCCCTGCAGGCTAAGAGTTTGGAAAAGCCCACTTGTGTGGTGAAATAGCACACACTGACTGCTGCTGGAAGGGAGACATGATTCATAGGTCTACGGGAGTATGAAGGAGCCACCCTCTTAACCCTTCCAATCCCATCTTTGTAAATACTGCACCCCATTGCTTGCAAGCTAGGTTTGTGTAAATACCATAAATACATGTATACAGGTATGCAGAAAGATGGGAGAAACAGCACTCAAAAGATGGAAGTAGCTGAGGTCTGCAGGAAGGATGCATTGGTGTCTATGGGAAGGAATCCGAGACCATGGTCTGCAGTTAGGGGTTTGGACAGAGTTCCGCAGAAAACCGGACCAACCAAGATCTGGTGGCAGGGTGAGGGAACTGAGGCTTGCAGGAGAGGAGACTGGGATCTACATTGATGGATGGGATTGAGGAACTGAACTTTGGATTGAACAAATATTTTTTTTTACATTTAAATTCTAGTCTTACTTTGGGATGACACAATTTACCTTCATGCCCCCGATATGTAGGCCCACCCCACAATTTTGGGTAAGAAAAACAGTGATTTCTAAAAACTCGAAATGTATTTAAATAATTAAAGTCCATTCAAACAAAGGTGGTCTCTAGCTTTATACAAAGGGAGTCACCGCAACATGACTTTCCCTGGTTACATAAATGTTACCTTTCACAAACAATCACTCATTACCATAGTCAATTCTGAGTATACTCTATCATTCTAAACGCTCTGAATGCTTGTCATCCTTAACTTGACATGAGCATTTCAATATAAGGCATACAATTGTGGTTTACTACGACAAAATACATTTATCACAATGACGGGCACCATTTCCAGATCAAAATACTTTCTCCACATTGGATGTGGTGCAGGGGCTTTTTTAATGTGTGTGCCGCTTTCTCTGAATGTACATGTAACTTTTAATCAATATGTGTGCAACTTTCAATTTAGATATGTATGCAAAGCTTTCAGTGTGTGTGTGTGTGTGTGTACATTTTTCCATCTTTATTCATTTACCTTCGGAACTACCCCTTTTTAACTTGGAAATGTAATTTTCTCCTTTAAAAGGTACCATGTTAAAGCACCCATGCCCTTTTACATTACACATAGGTCTAACTGCATAAAGGATTGCAGGGGTGTAAAACTTGCACACTTTTCTGTGACTGAAAATAATTCCCTGTGGTAATTTCTGTTGCACGAACATCTAAGTCATGACTAAGCTCCCATCAGCCACAAATTTGCATTATACCTCGCCAGGCAATGGTATTTTATGACCATACTATAGTCTGCGTGAGTGTATGATTGCAGGATCCATGAATTTTATTTTAATTGGTGCTTAATTTTACAAAAACACTGCATTTAAATTGCACCAAATGTTGCTAGTTTTAAACTGCACTTCTCAATACAAATAATGCATTGGGCTTTAAGGAAATGACATCCCATTTAGTACCCAATTTGTATGCAAGGCACTTGGCATCATATTTAACACTGTGCCTGTATCTTTGTCACATTAGCATTACCCCCTGCATCCTGGGATATTACCATGGATACTCGATGGGGACAATGTGGAGTTATCTCGGAGCTCTCTTTACAATTAAAACATGGCTTCTCCTGTTTGGGGAATCGGATTGGACCCTCGATCTGGAGTTACTGCCTCAGCAAGGTACTTTTTAACTGGTTGTCTGTAACCCAATCCCCAACATGCCTTCCTCACTTCCTCAAAGGGCTCATTTCTCAAGCCAGCCTGGATACCATTTTCCAATTGGTCTCTGTTCCCATTTGCCTTCCAGTTGAACTAGAACTATTCCGAAATATTAATATTTAATTCCATGTGAACCCTATTTTTTTAATCATTACTCCCCTTCTCTTGTAACTAAGGTGTGGCTCCCACCAGTCTCATGGCACAGAAGGGAGGGTTGGAACTCGGTCCTATAAACTAACGGAGAGGCATTTATTTTTAATGATGGAACTCTGGATCTGAATTTAAGAGTTTAATAAAAATAGTAGTTATTTTCTGTAGATCAGAATGCACAATTTACGCGGAATATCCCTGTAAATTTACACAGAATGTCCCTGTACAATTTGTATTTGCAGAGACAATTATTTTTCCAACTTGTTGACTACATTTTTCCTTTTCCTCATGCACCAGGCGGCTTTTGGGATGGCTGCAAGACATATGGGCCTCATTACACATTGTGCGGTAAAAATTGGCAATTACCGGCATGGCGCAATTAGCGTGTCCGCCTCGCAAGAGGCCGCCAATTGCATGTCGTTAAGAGTTCGCAGGCGGGAGAATAGCGCCATGCCGGTAATGACCTTATCGCCATGCCGCAAAAATCCCCAAAAAGTCCCTTAACAGCATTGTCGAAAGCGCTGATAGCACTTCCGACCTGCCGCCACATGCAAATAGCGGTCACCTCCATTAGCGGTCATCGCCATTAGCGGAACCGGAAATAGCATCATCGCACAGGAACGGGAAAGAGCACGGCGGCCATCTTTAAAAATACAATCCATTGCCATCCTCCTTATGCAGGACACCTTACCAGGAAACCCAAACAAAACTCCTTCCAGGACAGCCTAAAGATGCCCAAGGCCGTGAAAAAATCTACTGAGCGGCAACGCAAGGAGAAATTCTGCAAGGAGGAGCTTGTAATGCTGACTGAGACACTGGCGGCAAATGCACAGGTGGTCTTCTGCAACAACATGCGGCGGGAGGCCGTCCTGAAGAAGGCCATCTGGGCAGAGGGAGCCACCAAGGTCAGCACGGTAGGCACCACCACCCGCACAGTTAAAGACTGCCGGAAGAGGTGGGACGACCTCCGGCTACGTGTGAGGAACATCCTGGCCGTAAACCGCAACCTGGCTACAGGCACAGGTGGAGGCAGCGAATCGCCTATTAAGCTCCGTGAGTGGGAGGAGACCTGTGCATCCACAATCGGAGTGGAATGCATAGAGGGAGTAGGAGAAATGGAGCATGGCGTGCCCACTTCGTCCGATGGAGGTGAGTGTAATGCATCCAACAATGTACAGTGAAGTGTGATGGGCCCCGATATCATGTGTCGATATGAATGTCGTGGATCCAGCCACCAACAGACATGCATGCATCACCACATATCCGTTCAACCCAGATCCATTTATGCATGACCCACCCAACATCCCATTACCTGCATCCACACTAAAGAGCCCCAAATGCATAGAACGTCATGACGTAATCATTCAGCATAACTCGGGTCGACCCATGAATGATGAATATCCCCATTTCTCACCCCTACAGGATCACACACAGAAACTGATGAGCCACGCACTGCGACACCTGCTCCCACATCAAGCAAAAAAGCCAGGGGGGATACCACAGGGGACACCGCCACATCCTCAAGGGGAACCAGGAGGAGTAACCATGACCAGAGGGACAAAGGCAGCCGGGGCACCAGTTCAACACAGCCAGAGGCCATGCCTGCTGCCGTCGCAGCACCCACGGGGGTGTGTCTCCCAGCAAGTGAAGGCAGCATTGAGGGAATGCACTCTGCTGCCACAAGTTCTAAGGGTGAGGCAGCAGCCACTGCCCCACTTTCGGATGAGGAGGAGGCACCTGGCATTGTGGATCTAAGCCAGAGCCCCAGACCAACACGCTCCATACTGGCAAGCCCGAGGTTGTCTACAGGTCCAGGTAGCCAAGAAGGGTCATGGAGCCCCCAGGTATTCTCACCTGAGGCCAGTGCCATGGAACAAGGCGCATCAGCCATCCCACCAGCACCCACCATGCAACATGACCTCACAGCCATCATTCAGAGGCAGACAGAGATCACTGGCCTAGTAGGGCAGCATGTGGCTGAGGTAGGCCGTCTGAGGGAGGACCTGTATTTTTGCACAGCAGACAAGGGAGGGCATGGAGGCATGCACCGACAGGATCTGCAACGAAATGGGCCAACTCAGGCAGGCCATGCACCGTATAGCAGACGCAATTGAGCGCCGATGCCCACTCACAACCCAGGATGAACCGGCCACCACCTCCTCTGGGAGTTCCCGGCAAACTAGCCCCCTACGCCGGTCTCTGTGCAACTTCAGGCGCACCACATCACAACCACCAAATGGCGGGGCAGGAACTGACAATTAGGGCAAGGACTAGGTGCAACATGTTGAGAAGGACACGTTCACACCATGAGGGTCACATGGGAGTGTTGTGGGGGAAGGGGGGTAGGGGTATTTTTGGGAGTGTTGTGGGGGGAGAGGGGGTAGGGGTGTTTTCACAGTTGGGGCCATGCACTTATTGTTGTCTTTTGTTCACAATACACTGTTGATAACTTTACACTGGCTTGGTATTCATCATTGTGTGTGTGCACTGTATTGGGGAGATGATTCTTTGTGGGGATGACCACATGTATCAGGGCAGTAATAGCCATCTTTATGCATAATGGTCATACCTTGGATGTCATGGAATCTGATGCATCAGATGCTGACGCACATCGTGTCCCTCCTGGACATTGCCACTTGCATGTCCCTGCGGGCCTTTTTGGCCATCCTCATCACCATCCACATCATCCTCATCTTGCGCTTGCATGTCAGGTGGCATAGGCACATTCCGTCTGATGTAAATTTAGTCCCGCATCACACATGCCATGGTTGTCTTCGGCACTTTGTCATGGCCGTACAGGAGGGCTTCGCCCGGCACACTTAGGGAACGGTACTGTGTGTTGTAGAGGCCAGATGCCTGGTCCATCACAGCGCTGGTACGGCTATGTGCAATTTTCTTGTCCTCATCCTGCTGGTTCTGTGGTATTTCTGGGTGCCCTGCTGGTGCTTGCTGCGCCTGTCTTGCCCTACTCCTACTCGTACTCCTCCTGCGTCTCCTCTGTGCTGCCTGTTGTTGATGCTGCCGCACTGCAATCATATCCTACAGCCCATGTAATGCAGGCAGTATTGGAAGCATTTTTGTGGGGGAAGGGGTGTGGTGTGCCCTTTTATGCTGCCACAGTCTCCATCGCCTACACCTGTGCTGGATGTGTCCACCTGTGGTAGGTGGACACACTGCTCAGGTCTCTTAACGGGTGGTTCGCGATGCCGGTATTAGCGCCATGCCGGTAGGGGGTTTTGGGGTCTTTTCCATGCTGCTATTGCCATGTCCGCCTACCTTGTGATGGGATGCTATTATTGCCATGCCGCTATTTCCGGCATGGGGGTCGCGCGCCCACGGACTTGCCGCTATTAGTGCCACCGTACTTAACGATGGCGCTAATAGCGGCAAGTCGGGTCGTAATTGGATAGGAAATTTAGCGTTACCGGTATTCAATTACCGGTAACGTTATTTCCTTACCGCCCTCCGTGTAATGAGGCCCCATGTTTGTGTGAACTGCATTAACAGTTCAGGCATGTCACATTTCAAATTAAATAAAAGTACAGCATAACCCAAAGGGAAGTGAATTAAAGGGAAACATACAATTCTTGGCATGCCCTTAGCATTGTGAAGCCAGTTTCTGGATTCCTCATTTTTGTTTAGTTTTCTTCTTGGATGTGCATGTTGTCATTTGTACTTCGCATTTCACAGAGGTATCCTTTTTCATCATGGCAGCAAGATGCCAATCCAACAGGAAGCATACTTTTGTGAATAGTACTTCTCTCAGAAGTTGTCAGTTTTCTTCAAGTGAACCATCTGCGCTGCATTTTCTTCTACTGGAAGAACTTCAGGGGTATTATTGAGGCATGCGAAAAGGGATGCATGCCGGTGTCTTGAAAAAGGGAGAAGAGGCTGACATTTGCAGGAAGTGAATAAGAACTTTTTTTTTAAAAAAAATGTATTTTTATTTTATACAGTTTATTCAAACCTTTAAAATCTTTTACAAACACATTAACAAGACAACATGAATCATGTGTCAGTTTACATCTTATCGCAAATTCCTCCCAACGTCCTCCTCCCTCCACCATCCGATTCGCCCTGCTCTCCTTCTGGCAGTTTCTTGTTTAAGCGGCATCAACCAGACTTAGACGCTCTTTGATTATTCTTAAAAAGAGGGTCAGAGGGATTAACAATTTGAAATCAGTTCCATTGAACATGTGGTTCCACCAGTCATCCGCATCCAAAGAGGGGTGTTTATCTAAAGTTCTTTCATTGCGGAAATTAGTGCAAAACAGAACCAGATGCTTCAATGGTTCCGGTTTACTTGTACAAAATCTGCAAATGGGATTCATGTTACTATTCCCTTTCCATCTCTGTATTCGCTCTTTAGTTTTGAATAAGTTCATGCGAAGTAACATAAAAAGTCTACGTGCCTCCGGGTCTGGAAAAAGACTGATGTAGCGTTGTGCCGTGGCAAATGCACGAGCTTCGGAGGGACCCGAGGTCTGCAGGCAGGGGTGAGCAACTGGGTTTTGCAGAAATGGAGGAAGGGCTGAGGTCTAGAGATAGGGGAAATCACGTTTTCAAGTGGAAGAGGTGCTTTCAGGCATGAGGATAGTCTGTTGCAAGAGACGAGAAGTTCGGATCTGCAGCAAGGGGAGAGGAACTGAGTCTGTAGGAAAAGTGGTCCAAAAGAAGGCAGGGTTGGTGTAAAGAGTGGATGGGCTGTTGTGTGTTCAATGATGGGAGGGACCAATGTCTGCAGAAAGAATGAGGCAGAGGTTTGCTGGAAGCAAATACCTATTGGGGTCTCTAGGAATGCAGATATGTTTGAGAACTGCAGGACTGTAGGCAGGGCTTGAAGTCTTCAGTAGGATTTGGGAAACTGGGCGTAGTTTGAAAGTATGAGCGATCAGTTTGCAGTATGGAACAAGGTCTGCAGTAAGGAGATGAGGCAGAGCCTATAGGATGGATAAATGGACAATAGGCTATGAAGAAACGGTGTTCAAGAAGGAGTTAGCCACTGGGTCTGTGTGAATGGAGAAAAGACTGGAGGGGCTGATGTCAGGAAGGGAACAGCGTCTGTAGGAAGGTGGCATAGTTGGAATCTCCCAATAAGGCAGAGCGGACTAGGGACTGCAGGAAGGGCATCGTGTTGCAGGGTGGTGTGAGAACCTGAAGACACCATTTGCAAAATTTGGTAATGTGGTTCCTGAGATTCTCCCACCCACAAACGTACACAGACCATGCACCAATGTGGGCCACTGAATGGTGCTCTTCCACTACAGCACTTTAAGGCAGTGTTAAGCAAAACACTTCTATACTTGCATAGAAACTTGTCTGTGAGGAGGAAGAACCATGTTTATAGGGCACACAGGGAGACTGTGCCATGTTATGTTATTGGGGATTTGTATAGCGCCTTTTACCATTGATATGATTTCAAAGTGCTGTGGGTTGAACGCCCTTGCGGGCTGCAGGTCCGTGCATAGAATAATGGAGTAGAACGTGCTTAGGTGCACTCGGTATGTGTGCAGCCAGTGTGCAATAGGTGGTGTGTGGCTGCATACTAGTGCTGTGATGCAGTGGTTGTGTGAGATCAGTAGAATGTGTGCAGCAAGACCAGTGGACTTCGGTATCTGCATTCTGGCGGTCCTGGCATTTGTGAATGAGGCTATGTGTGCAGCTAGGCCGATTTTGATGGGTATAGCTGTATTCTAAAGACTGTTGAGGTGAACGTGGAATTATGTAAGTATGTGTGCAGGTAGGCCGAATTAATCGAGGGGTGTAGCTGCATTGTATTGTTTGTTGGTGCAGAGGAAAGAGTTAGCATAGTGGTCTGTTTGATTGTCTGGGTGCTTTCCAGGAGGACCTTGTTCCTGTTGTGCTTCCCATGCCTGTCGAGGGGATGGTATCTCTTTTGGGTTTGAGCTATTAGGCTGAGGTCCTCTTGCCTTGATGGGTTAGATTGCTTTGGTGAATGCTGATGGGTGGTGACAGTGCTAGAGACTTCCTCGGTTGGTAGTTCTGCTAAGTGGAATCCCTGAATGGTAGTTCTACTAGAGCATTCCAATATAGTTGGGTCTATCAAAGAAGTGCTAGAACATTCCTCACATATTGTTCAGCTCATGGCTTTCCAGATGTGTGTGTGATTAGCAATCAAAGGGATTTCCTGGGCTGATTGCGTAATGCATAATTACAGGGTAGTAATCAAGTTCATAAGTGTTATTAGCGCTTGGGTTGGTAGTTCTGCTAGGTAGATTTCCGGCAGGTAGTTCTTCTAAATATGTTCCTTAATGGATGTGATTATCAAAATAAGTGCTAGACGACGGCCCTGCAGTATCTAGTTCTGCTCTTGGATTTTCAGATGAGTGGGATTAGCAGGCATGTGCTTTATAGGACTGACAGCGTAGTGCATAATTGCATGTCCATGATCAATCTCATGAGCGCTATTAGTGCTTGGGTTGCGAGTCTAGCACAGTCAGTCCAGATTATTGGCGATGGATAACTCTAGGTCTCGGCGAACAGTATTCCTGTGAGTGAAGGTAATGAATCAATTCCGCATGGATGTCGCTACGATTCGGGTTTCAAGTCTGGGGGAAAGGCTACAGGTAATGGTAGATATCGTCTGGCCTGGGACCATGCCAGTTTAGTGCTTGTGGTAAGTCGATTGATTTATGGCATTCCTTATTGCCAGATTTTGAGTGCCGTCCGGAAAGCCATGTAGTCTTTGTTGTGTCTAATGCGGGGATGTAGTGAGTTCCACAAAGTTGGCACCAGGGTTGAGTTGGCAGACCTTCCTATCCTGGCCAAATTGGATGTGGGGACCACTAGGAGGAGGGCAGTACTTGACCTTGGGGTGCGAGGTGGGTGGTAAGGCGTAATCATTTCTTGTAGGCATTTGGGGCCTGCTTATGTGCACTGCTCAGTGGGTGATACATAGGAATTTGAAGGTCACTCTACATCCAATTGGGGGCCTGTGTAGTGTGCGGAGGGCAAGTGAGATGTGGTCCCTACATCCCAATACAAGAAGCAGTCTGGCAGCCGAATTTTGTACTCTTTGGAGTTTGTTTAGCTGGTAGGCTGATGCACCCAGGTAGAGGGAGAGGCAAAGTCTGGACATGACAGTGTACCTAATTGCTGCCAGTCTGTTGGGGTAGGTAAGGTACGGGAAGATATGCTTCAGGAACATAAGGTGAAATGACAGGATTTTGGAGCATTGTTTATGTGGTGAGACAGTTGGGTCTGAGTCCATCGTGCAGCCAAGGTTTTTGAAAGTGGTGGAGGTCGGGGGCAGAGGGGGACAACTGAGGGTGGTCAGGGCGTCGGTTGGGGGAATAGAGCAGTTTTGCCGCATACCATGATCTGTCTTACCTGGGTTCAGAAGGAGATGGTTAGTCGTAATCCATTGGTCAATCTCTGTGTCAGACATGCTGCTAAGTCAGAGTGAGGGTAGGGGGTCGATTTAGGAATTCTGAAGATGATTTGTGTGTCATCCGTATTGTTATAGCAGGTGCGGTTGTGTGAGCGGGTGATCCTAAGCAGGGGGTGTCATGTAACTGTTGAAGGGGTGAGCGGCAGGAGCCTTTGCGGTAAAGGGGGAGATGGGTGATTTGCTATTAGTGATGAATGAGGTGAAGGCAGAGTCTTGTATCCCCAGGGAGTGCAGTCTGTCAAGGAGGATCATGAGGTTAATGGTGTCAAACGCTGCAGCGAGATTCTTATAAACTACATTTCCCTGGTGGACTAACGGCTACTTAGCATCCCAAGGGCGTGTCTGCAAAGGCTGGTTTTCGACTGTTCTCATCCGAGCTCGGACGTGCAGGCACACTCCCTTTCGGCTCAGGTGAGTCCTGTAGAGGGTTCTACTGTTCTCCTTTGTACGCTTTGATTGATTGTTGCCTCTGCATGACACCACTGCCGACTCAACTGAAAAGAGACGCTGATAAGTGATGGAGTCAAGTGGCAACAATTCCAACGCTTCTAGTCTGAAGGTTTTTTTCTTCGGCACAAATGTCTGGCAACATTAGTGGGAGTGTTCTCTCACACACCGTGGCGGTTAACAGCCAGGACATGGGTTGTTTAATTCTCCCTGCCCCCAATAGATGCACGCATCCATTGAAATGCCTACCAGATCACTTGTTAAGCATGCGTCCGAGGTGGCAGATTACATACTGGATGAGAACATTGATTTATGCGCCCTAACTGAGACTTGGCTGCATACTGCAGCCGGCCCATCGCTGCTCCTAGCTATTCCCGAAGGTTTCAATATCCGCAGAGAAGACAGGCAGGGTGGGAAAGGTAGAGGGGTAGCGCTCATTTTTAGGAGCAATCTCTCCGTTAGACAGGTGAATAGTGTGAAGTTGCCTAATTGTGAAACCTTAGTAGTCAAAATATAATTGAATCCCAATACTACACTCCAGTTATATTTAGTATCGCCCTCCCTCCTCTATGCCTGACTTTATCATGAACCTGAGTGAATAAATCTCTTCCACTCTCAAACCCAAATCTAAAGTGGTTCTGGTTGGAGACTTCAACCTAGGTTTCCATGATCAAACTGACTCCTTAGCCAATGCAACCAAGAGTGCGCTGGAAGATTTTGATTTTTCTCAATGCATTGTGAAACCCACCCACTAGCAGAATTCTAGATTGGGTAGTGGGGCATGGAATTGAACCTAATAAGACCTAAGTTCAACCTTGCCCATTGATCATGACTTAATAAAATTTGAATTACCCATTACCACTGTTAAAAAGTAAGTTACACAACCACGGGAGAAAGGCCTTTGTTGCAATCTATGCAAACCTAGGCCTTTGGCCCTCTTTTTGCTCCATATGTCTTGCTCAGTACAACTCAGCAGCTGACTGGTCAGCAGCATACAACAAGATGATGGTTGAAGCAGTAGGGAGTCTAGCTCCCCTGAAGTTAAGATCTGGCAAAACTTCACATTCCAAAAGCTGGTATTCATTTAAGATACAAAACCTGCAACTCAAAAATAAGACCTTACAGAAATGGCAGAAATCACTTTCAGACATTGACATGTCCAAGGTGATATGTGAAGCTAAAAAGTTTCTATAAACGGGATTAGCGAAGCTGTCTCGGATACAAAGGAGCTATTTAAGATCCTCAGAGAAGTTGAAGACCCTTGCGCAAGATTGAAAATGCTATAGCTAATAAGATATCAGCAATTAAAGAGAACATTAAATCCAGGTGTATCCATCTGATCCCACCTCCTTCGCTATTTCCAGCCAGCCGCATTAAAACCCTTCACCTATGCAGAAGTGAAAGAAATGGCAGTCATACAGTGTTGATAAATTTGTGAATTTTAGAAAATAAATTTAAGTTGTTATATAATATTTTGTTACTAGTAGTGTCTATCCAACCTCCTTACCAAGGTCCATTTTGTTTATTACAGAAATCCCTTTCAGACATTGACAAGTCCAACTATAGTCGCACAGCTAAAAAACATAAACAGGTTTTATGTGAAGCTAAAAAGTGTTTCTATAAACAGGATTACCGAAGCTGTCTCAGATACAAAGGAACTATTTAAGATTCTCAAAGAAGTTGAAGACCCTTGCCCAGGCATCTCTACGGTCATTAAAGATTGAGAATGGTGTACTCAAATTGAAAATGCTACAGCTAATACGATATCCGCAATTGAAGAGAACATTAAATCCAGGCATATCCATCTGATCCCTACTCTGTCGCTAGTCGATGCCAATTTCCAGCCAGCCGCATTAAAACCCTTCACCTTTGCAGAAGTGAAAGAAATACATCTCTTATCCAAGTTAAAGCGTACAAGCTGCAAGGGTGATGTGTGTCCAGCCAAAACAGTTAAGGCTTGTGCCAAACTGCTTGCTCCATTAATCACAAAATGTGTGACTGCTTCATTTAGTGATATGCTGGTGCCTATTGATGTGAAGCAAGCTTGGATAACCCTTCTACTAAAGACGCCCTCAGATCTCTGCTTGGCTGGCAACTAACACCCAGTTACTAACTCTCCCTTTCTCCTGAAAGTGCTGGATAAAGTAGCACATCAACAGATTCAGGCTCTTCGGTCCGAACACTGCATTCTAGGCTATTAACAATCAGGTTTTCAGAATGCGCATAGTACTGAGTCCACCCTGTTGGACTTGAAAACGAACATCTTAGAATCTATGGACAAGGGCAAAACCTCACTGCTGATGCTGTTGGATCTAACAGCCGCATTTGACTTGGTCGATCATTCCATCCTTGCTAGCAGTAAACTGGGTACCTTCGTTTTTGTCAGAATGAACGGCCAAAGTCTTCCATGGGGACGCCATGTCGGAGGGTCTTACTCTATAATGCGGTGTGCCACAGGGCTCCTGTCTATTGCCTACCTTTTTAAATTAATTAATGCTTACTCTATTTGATCATCTGCATGCAGAGGGCACCTGCTATGCCATATTAAACTGATGATACTCGGTGTCTTTTTCCACTTTCTGGGGACTACACGAAGGACACTAAAATCATGAATGCGACTTACAACCAAATTAATCGTTGGATGGCGCTTAACGGACTAGCCTTGCACAACTCCAATATCAAGATTACAATTTTGGGCACAGGCACTAAACTGCGCCTTCTAGATCAGGCCTACGCACACGTCTAAATTGCAGACTGTCCACTCCCCACCTTGGTAACTCCGAAAGGTTTTACTTTTTTCGTCGACCAAGAACTTTTAATGAAACACTTTATTAGTTGTCTGGTATCTAAAGCTACCTACTACATCAAACCTCTGACACAAATTAGGCCTTATCTCGATGTATCCAGCTGTGCTACAGTAGCCAGGGCTATCATTGGAAGCCGACTGGATTACTGTGTTAGCAGTCTGTTAGGTGTGGGCAAAGAAGTACTCCACCGCCTGCAAGTAGTACAGAATAACGCAGTGAGGGCTGTAATGGTATTGTGCAAAATAGATAGTGTCAACTGCTCGGCAAGCGTTGCACTGGCTTCCCATTAAAAAGAGAATCCTATATCGCACTCTGCATCGCACACTCCTGCATGTATGACAAGAGTCCAACCTACCTGGCTGCTCAGCTGAAATGGCTTCCGGTCAGACGCAGCCTGGGATCTAATAACTCAGGGCTGCTTCTGGTGCCAAAGGCCAAACTTGTGCTGGTACAGAAGGGATGCTTCCCATTCTCAATATGTGGAATGCACTCCCACTTGACCTTAGGCTTTACCCTATCCTTCCCTCTTAAACGAATCTGAAAACCTTTTGTTTTTTAACTCACCCTGGTCTCTCGCCCCACTCCTGCTGATTTTTGTTGTTTGTTATGTTAGCACTGTTATGCCTCAGGGCCCTTCTGTCTCAAGCGCTTTAGAAAAAAATAAGAAAAAGAAGTGCTGCACATCCCTCAGAGTCTGCTGTGACTTTGTGGCCATCCCAGATAGAGACCAGTGTGGTTTCTGTTCTGTGGCACGGACGGATACCTGATTACGCAGGATCTAGGAGATTGTTAGATTCCACGAAATCATTGAGCTGTGAGTATGCAATGTTGTCGATGAGTTTTGCCAGGAATAGGGTGTTGGAGATGGGCCTGTAGTTGATTGGTAGGAAGGGTCGACGGATGCTTTTTAAAGCAGAGGTTTGACATGCGCAGTTTTGAAGGTTTCTGGGAAATTGCAGGAGGTGAGTGAGTCCTTAAGAATGAACTTAGCCAATTCTCTTGCACAGGTGGAGGTGGACATTTCTTTGAGGAGAGAGGCGGATCGAGGGACGAGCTGGAGGGTCGGCTGATGGATAGTAGTTTCATTAACTCCTTGCTTGAGATTGGGTTGGAAGAGGAGAAAAAGGGGTTCTCGGATTGGGGGAATGGGGGTTGAAGACAGTTGGGTCTGGTACAGCAGGTGGGTAAGACGGAGAGTTTGGCATTGAGGGTGGCTGTCCTGTAAAGGCTGTTTTGTGGAAGTGCTCAGACAGGGAGTTGCAGAGTGTCTGTAAGGAGGCAGTCGGGCTGCGGTGCAGGGAGGGTTCAGGAATCGTGTGGTTATTCTGTGGAGCTCTTTACTGTTGCTACGACAGCTCAGGATCCTTTTATTATAATAGGCCTTTCGGATCTCTGATTTGTAATTTCTGTGATGGTGGGCAAGTACTGATTTGCTTTGCAGGGTTCTGGAAGCTCGCCTTGCGCTCAAGGCAGCGGTTATGGATTTTTAGAGTTCAGGTGGGGGTAAACCATTTGGAGGTAGGGTCTTTGCGGAAGGGAGCAGACTTGGAGAGGGTTATGGGAACATGGGAGTCGTTTAGCCAGGAGTCGAAGAGTTCTATGGGTAAGGGTGTAGCTGTGGTCGCAAGTGAGGGGAGGGTGCTTAGCAGCTCATTGACTAGGTCCAGTAGTACAGTGACTTTGTTCCAGCACTTGAAATGCGATGTAGGAGTAGAGGATGGCTTTAGGGGAGGGGGGATGGCTTCTGTGTGAGGAGAGAGGAAGGTATGGCAGAGTGGTCTGTCCAGATGAGGGTTTGGGGAGTGGACGTGGAGATAGCCTGAAGAGCTGACAATGGCGTTGAGGGTGTGGCCGGCAGTATGCGTGCGCTCTCTGATATGCTGGGTGAGGTTGAGTGCCTCTAGGTTGTGGACCAGGGATAGAGTTGTTGGGGAGAAAGAACCAGATGTTAAAGACTCCCAGCAGGGTGAGTCCCGCGTGGTTAACTAGAATGGCAACAAGTGAATCGCATAGGCTGTTGGCGAAGTGTCTGTCATAGCCGGGGGGCCTGTAGATGAGTAGGAAGCTGTGTGAGAGATTAAGCAAGAGAGTTTGACTAGCACAGAATTGCTGTGCTGGGTTGTGTTTCAGTTGAGATAATGGAGATGTGAGGTTTGCGGAGGATGGCTAATCCGCTTCCTCTAGAAGGTCTGTTGTGGGTGACGAGTGAGTAGTAATGGGAATGCTTCGTGAGCAATTAGTAAGAGGTTGTCCGAGGACCAGGTTTCTGTGATGAAGAAAATAAGGCAGTCTTTGTGGCGTCTGGTCAAAGTAAAAGGGCCTATACTAAAAGAAGCTATTGCAAGTCCTAACAATTAATATAGAAAGAGTGTGGGATAAGGTTTACAATAAATAAATAAAGAAAGAAGTGTTCAGTCAGGATGGGGTACCTAGGGGTCTCCCTTCCCCACGTTTTGAGCACAGGGGCAAGGTGGGACTTCTGAGCACAGCACACTCTCGAGCTTTCTCAGCACGAGATGAATGTTTCGATTCAGGTGTCAGGGCAATCGATGGTCAAGTCTCTTTACTCCTAAAGTCTCTTGCCCTCGAAGACCAAATGCAAAACAAATAAACAAAGTTCCTTCCAAATGTATCTCTACAAGTGGCAGGGGGTGGGTGGGACAATCCTCTTCCCCCTCGTCTTTCACGTTTCCCTTGATCGGCCTCAGGCCCCTTTCGATTTTCAGCCTCCCTTCGCTGGGTTCACTTTGGCTTTCGTTCCTACACGTTCTCCTTTTTAAATTCAGCAGTCTTTGCGTGATGGCCTTTCACCCTAGGATTCTCCTCTTTTGGGCTCAGATTCCTCTTGACTTTTGGCCTCACTCTATTGGGTTCACAATGGCCTTTCACAAATCTTAATGTCTTTTCAAACAGTTCACTGTGGACATCCCTCGGTCGGGTTCCCTTCTGTCAGCACACTGTTCATGGGACTTCAGGCTTCTCCCCTTTTGATAGCATCCCGCCACCTGGTTCACTCTTGCCAACCTTTGCAACACACTGTTCATACGCTAATTTCACCAAGCAGGATTCATTTCCCTTAGCTTAACAATCATCTGTTGTCCAAAGACCTTCGACTGTACAGAGCTTACAAGACCCCTTTTCGCCTTTTCCTAAGGCCTTCCGGTTATGGTAGTTTCAACAATCAGATAATCAGCCAGAGTTCCCTGAGTGAGCACCCATGTGGTGTCAGATTTCTCTGTTGCTGGTTTTCCCCCTTCTTCCACCAATAGCTCTTTAAGCGCTTTACAGTTCAAATTAGCCATTTGCTACTTTTCGTTCAACACAGTTCGTTTGCTTATCGACTTTTCCATTGATTCCCCAGCTGTGATGAACCGCTTGGCTTTCTTTCTCTTTGGAGTCAGGGTGGGTACCATGGAGACAAGCGCCTCTCCCCGGCTTGGTTATTAGCAGATGAAGGTCTTGTGTACCATCTGCTGCAACACACTCTGGCTAGTGTTCGCGATCTTACAATTCCTTCCGTGGTGGATTCACGGGCCTTGGTCGTAAAGGGCAAGGTTGCTTCTCTCTTTGTCACTCTCTCTGTATGTACCGTCTTTCTCCTCCTCTTGAACTGCCGTGATGAGTTGGCTCTTGTGTTGTGTGGTCTGCCTTACACGTTCTGTGCTGTTGTACTCCACCTTTTATCCCTGGGGGGAAAGGAAAGGACTGTCAGGTGTGGTTCTGGTTCATTGCCTGATTTTGCCTTACCCTTGCATTGGGATAATCAGGTGAAAGGCTCGAGTGTTAGTCCGTTGTCTGTGGTGTGTGAAAGTGTTGGATGTGGGAGGATGGGGAAAATGTGCTGTATAGAATCAGAACTCTCGTACCAGGGGTTTTGATAAACTTAGAAGGGTTAGATTGATTCTGGATTGTTATTGTGAATGGAACAGGGAGAATTGTGGAAATGGTAGTGTTTAGTCCAAGTAGACTCAGGACAGAATTACCAGAGGGATATGGAAAAGGATGTGTGGGAATGTTCGGCCAGGATGCAGGGAAATGGGGATTCTGGGAAAGATAATCTTTGGGTGTAAGCGGGTTTGAGATCTTAGGGGATTGGTTCTGTACAGAAGGGTCATTGAATCTCGGCAGGAGAGATTTAATAGGGGGAAGCAAGGCAGATGTATTATGCCTACAAAGGACTTAGGAATATCGTCCGCCTTTACCTTCTTCCTCGATATGGTACGGCGTCTCACCTTGGATATTCCCCCAAGCACACCCCTGGGTTCCCTTACCCAGTAGATCCTCCCCTGTTCGTCTATCCCTCGGGTTGGGATCTAAGAGGGCCAGTTCTTTGTTGGCCACCTGAATGAAGGGTTCCCGTGGTCTACCTGGGAGAATATCCTCAGGTTTCTCACAGTTGCGGAGAGAGGGTGGGACAGGTCAAAGGTGTGTGAGAGGGAGGTTGTCTGGTTGGGTGGTGCGGGAGGAATGGAGGGGCAGTTGGAGAGTCGTTGAGCTAAGGGGAGTCTCTCGGGTGACAGGCTGATGTGTCGTTGTCCCTGGGTTTGTAGCCGCAGGGGCACAACGAGAGAGGTGGAGAGTGTGTTACAGAAGGAACGTGCAAGGTTTGAGAGCTGGCGATGAGGCAATGGGTTTTGGAATGCCAGAGGGCTCCTCTGGTTTGAGAGTTGGACGCTGGACAGTGGGATGCTTTGGGAGGGGGAATGCCTTCCTTCTGGTCTGAGAGTTGGGAGGGGGTAGGCAGTGGCCGTTTCATAGTGGGCTCCTCTGGTGAGAGAGTTGTATGGTGTGTGGTGGTATCTGCGGGTCAGTATGTGTGTGTGGTTTGACTGGAGAGGTGAGATGTGAAGCGGTTATGTGGGGTCTGATGTGGATTCAGGAATGAGGGTGTAAGGTTGAAGGATGTTGTTGGGTGGGGTGTAATTGGGAGTGCCGGAGGGGAGGGAAGACGCCCAGAATTGAGGCAGCATCGGCTAGTATATGCAGCTAAATGAGACACAGCATCAATAAGTGTAACTGTTTTGTGCAGAGGTAAGATGCCTGGCTATCCAGGTGTGATGCTGGAAATGCATCAGAGGGACAGGGCCTCTGAATCCTTGTCCTTTATTGCGTTTATCATGTCTTCTGACTAGATTTCTGTGCAGGAGTTCACGTGGGACTCTCTTCGTGTATTTGGTTTGGTGAACAGACCCTTGGGATACCCTTATGGCACCTAGGGTGGGAGTACAACTGTTATCTGTTAGCTCAGTTAATGTTAAGAGCTTTTCATAAGCATAAAATTATGATATATAAATTGAACGCACTAACCTGAACATCCAGCAGTAACCGGGAAGGCAATGGTACTGACGATTGCGAAAGCCTCCCAATAAGCCCAATCACTCCCTCCCCTGATAGAACAACCAGGAGAAGAGAGGACTGCGCCCCCAGGGAAACCCTCTATTGGGGAAAAAAAAACCTGCGTGGCAAAGATGACACTGGATCTTGTCTGGATTCAACGCCCCAGAATCTTGCGGGAACTCTGTGATTCTGAAGTACAAATTCTGTCAGGAAGTATTCTGTAAATGAGAAAAGACAGGTGAGTGAGCTGTGAGGTTGAATACGGAACAGAAGAGTCCCACAGAAACCCTGCGCCTACCTATATCTGCCTCGTATATTCTAATGCAGATAATTACGCTCCGTGTGTCAAGGAACTCGGAAGTCTGAAAGGATGGAAGGAACACTCCTAAATATACGGGAGAGGAGAAGGGTTAGTAGTATAATAGCAATATCTGAATGGCGGATCTATGAAATGAGAGGAGGGAAAGTAAGTACCATAGAACGAAAGCAACAGCCGGGCACAAATACGAGACTCAGACAGAGGTCTGGAGGGAAACTACGAGGGGTCTCGGCGGGTGGAGTCAAACATTCCATGATATCTGGAAGGTTCAATTCTGAAGTACACAAGAGGAAAAAGGTTAGCAATCGGGCATAAGTCAGAGAGTAAAGATCCCTAGGAGGCTATCACTTACGAAGCGTCAAGACTAAGAGAGTAGCGCAGCGCAGAGGCAAAGCAATCGGTTCCTTATATCCGGTCGCATGACCCGCAGGCAGCGTCGGAGAAGAATGTGAAACAACTATACCGGCACTCAACGAATAGCATGAAAGATACGCCACCATGCTGGGGGGATTCACAAATGCGGAACGGCACGATGCCACAAGGACCAACGTTTATAGCAGGATGTAACAGTATGCCCCCTCCGCAAAGGCGGGGAACCCGACTTCCCGAGATGCAGCCAGAAGAACCTGCGAACCAAACGAGGGGCACGAACCCCTGAAGCCGGTTCCCAGGACCTGTCAGCCGGAGAAAACCCCTTCCAATCGATTAGGAACTGAAGACGACCCCTGTGGTAACGGGAGTCACAAATAGCAGCCACTTCAAATTCAGATCCCGTAGCAGTGGACACAGGGGGTGGATGAGAAACAGAGGAGCGTTGAAAACGATTAGGTACTCCTTAATCTGGGAGAGATGAAACACAGGATGTATCTGAGACCAAGAAGGAGGCAGTGAGAGTCTGACTGCTGCAGTGCCCACCAGGGACACCACACTGAAGGGACCAAAGAACCGAAGAGACAACTTAGAAGAACCCAAATGGCGGGGAAGAAATCGAGAAGACAGCCATACACTGTCGCCAACCGACACCTTTGGAGCTGGCCTTCGACGGCGATCCGCAGTCTCCTTGGCCCAATCCTGAGCAGAGCAAAGAGCCCTTCGAGCTACTTGATGACCCAGTTGAATTTCCGCAACCAGCCGGTCCACTCTGGGGCATCGGGAAGGAGATGGTGAAATGGTCGGAACGTATACTGGATGGTAACCATAAGTGCAATAGAAAGGGCTGGTCTTCAACGCAGAATGCTTGGCATTATTATAGGTGAACTCCGCCAATGGTAAGAGATTAACCCAGTCGTCGTGTGCAGCCGATACGAAACAACGTAAATAGCATTCCAACGTTTGATTCAAGCGTTCTGTTTGCCCATTAGTCTGTGGATGATACCCTGAGCTTAGTGACCTTCTGATTCCCAAAAAGGAGCACAACTTCTGCCAGAAAAGGGAGATGTACTGGGGACCCCGGTCTGACACAATTGTGTCCGATACCCCATGACGAGAGAAGATATCTAAAATGAAGATTCTGGCCATCTGGTCTGTATTAGGGAGTTTAGACAAAGGGGTAAAGTGAGCCATCTTTGTAAAATAGTCTATCGTAACCATTATCATAGTGTGATGAGAGGATTGGGGGAGATCTACTATGAAATCCGTAGAAATCATTTGCCAGGGTCTTTCAGGGATAGGCATTCGGGTAAGTAAACCCAACGGAGGCTATCTAGGGGATTTGGATTGCAGACAGGTATAACACGCAGAGACATAGTCACGCACATCGGAGAGAAGATCAGGCCACCTGAAATGACGCTTGATGAGTTCTAACGTGGACTGATCTCCACGATGACCAGCCGCTTTAGAATCATGGCACATATATAGTACCTCCTTCCGAAGAGTTGTGGAAGGTACGAGTACTTGCTCCTTATGAAAGAAAATTCCATGGTTCCTCGTTAACTGGTAGCTCCGTTCGAGATCTTCACAGGACTGTAGATGTAGACCCGTGTCCTGCTTAATTGTCTGGAGAAAATCAGTTAGTACTGATATGAATCGAGCCCTGGGAAACAGGCTCTCCGGGCTAAATCTAGCCGTTGGATGGTCCTTCCAGGATAGAGCATCTGCTCTAAGATTTTGGCTTCCCGGTAGAAAGGTAAATATAATACGATAGGGAAGGAAGAAGTGTGCCCAACGTGCCTGACGACTTTTGGTAGTTTGGGCCTGTTGAAGTACTTTCAGGTTTTGATGATGTGTACGTACTTCCACAGGGAATGGAGACCCTAATAACAGATGTCTCCACTCCCCAAATGATCTCTTGATAGCCAGTAGTTCTTTTTCCAGTACCGAGTAGTTGACTTCAGAGGGATTAAAGGTCTTGGATAAATAGACAACTGGTACCTCTACACCTTGACTTGATCTCTGCAGGAGAACTGCTCCTAAAGCGTAGTGAGATGCGTCAGTCTCTAGGATAAACTGCTTGGACTGGTCAGGGGTAGACAATATTGGGGCAGAGGAAAACAATCTTATAATTTATCAAAGGGTCTTCCGCCTTTGAATCCCAGGAGAAGGGTACATCTTTTTTCAACAATCTAGTGATGGGAAGAATGATGTCGGAAAAACATGGGATGAATTTACGATAAAAATTGGCGAAGCCTAGGAACCGTTGTATCTCTTTAATATTTGATGGAGATGGCCATTCCAATACCGCCGATACCTTTCTTGGGTCCATCGACTCCCCCTGAGCCGATTGCACGAACCCCAGATAATTGACCTGAGTCTTGTGGAATTCACATTTTTCTACCTTGCAATACAAATGATTGGCTTGACGTTGATCTAGGACTACCATCACATGACGGATGTCATCCGTTTTGTTCGCGGAAAAGACCAAAATGTCGTCCGATTACATAGTGCAATAAGATATCTGCAAATAAATGGTCCATAAATATTTGAAATATGGCTGGGGCATTTGACAGGCCAAAGGGCATTACCTGATACTTGTAGTGCCCAAAGGGTGTTCGGAAGGCTGTCTTCCATTCATCTTCGGGAGTGATCCGGATGAGATGATACGCCCCTCGGAGATCCAATTTTGAGTAAATGGTGACCCCTTGTACTGCTTCGAGAATATCTGGAATTAGGGCCATTGGATATTTGTCTGGTACCGTGATCTTATTGAGGCCCCTATAGTCGATACAAGGTCGGAGCTCCTCTGTGTCTTTTTTCGGAATAAAGAATAGAGAGGCCCCAGCTGAGGAGGTGGATTCGATAATAAGGCCATTTTGCAAGTTATTATGAAGGTACTCCTTGAGAGCATCTTTTTCTCGCTGGGATAACACATACATTCGTCCAAATGGAACAGGCAGATCTGGGATCAACTCTATATGGCAGTCATCTCTCTGATGCAGAGGTAACGCAGGAAACTGCGGTGTGGAAAATACAGATAGATATTTGTGGTAACATACAGGGAGGTTTCCTAACTGGGAAATCGTTGGGATCGGAGTGTGACTGGGCTCTTGTGGAGAGATATGAAGTCATACAGATTCATGAGAGAGACAGGGAGTTACACAGTATTCAGATCCCAGGAATAGGGTACCAGCAGACCAGTTTATAAACGGATTGTGTAACCGTAACCGAGGCAAGCCTAGAATGATGGGGGAAAATGTGCTGCCTTAATCAAACCAAATGTAAGGGTTTCCTTATGTGAAGCTATCAAGCATGTTAAGGGTTTAGTTTGCTCCCGAATAGGACCTGAGCTTAAAGAACTCCCATCCACTCCTTGAACAGGCGTTATGCATGTCTTAGCGATCCGGGCAATTCCTTTACTTTCTGCCCATTTATCGTCAATGAAATTCCCAGCGGCTCCGCAATCCACTAAAGCCGGAACCCTCTGAATTACTTGGTCTTGGAACATCAGAGTTAGAGACACAACCACCATGGTAAGATCCTGTGATAGAGACGCGTGTGACACGTCTACCTGGGTCGAGGAACCTCCTTCATTTTTCCCAGCCGTGGTTCCTCCTACGACTGGGATCTGGAGTTTCCCGAAGCTTGTGATCCTAGTCTGCGGGGCGGCACAGTTGGGCAATCTCGTAACACATGGGTGGAGGAACCGCAATACATGCATAGACCTAGAGTCTTACGTCGTTCCTTTTCATTCAAAGATAGTGGACCTCGGGCTGTCCCAATCTGCATGGGCTCTTCTGTTTGTGGGGGTTTGCTGGGGGTTGGGTAGTACTCGGAACGAAAACCTTTTCCTTTCTTTCTTTCAGCTAATCTCTCTTGGAGACGATAATCCATCTGCATGGTGATGGTGATCATGTCAGCTAGGTTGGCTGGACGGGGAACTCTGGACACTTCATCTTTTAACTCTTCTGTGAGTCCTCTTCGGAATAAAGTAAGAAGAGTGTCGTCCGTCCAATTAGTTTCTGAGGACAACTGTTTAAACAGGGTAATGTAAGCCAGGAGATCCTTGTTCCCTTGCCTAAGATCAAGGATCCTATCCTGGGAGGCCACTGATATCTCTTGTCTGTTAAACATGGACTTAAGGCTGTTTATAAAGGCTGGATACGAATCCAGGATCATCCCGAGGTAACTAACGGGGTTGCCCATGCTAACGCAGGGCCAGAAAGGTGGGAAATCAAAAACCCTACCTTGTCCTTATCAGTAGGGAAATATCTTGGTTTAAACATAAATTGTACCGTGCAACTGTCCAGAAACTCTTTCAATTTATGAGGATCCCCATCGAATTTGCCAGAAGGCAGAGAGGACGGGGGCTTCCCAGGGACTACTCGAGCTATTTGTTGACAGAGCTGCACATTGTCTTGCTTGACATTTTGCAGTTCCAAAGACATAGACTGCATGGCAGCCATGAGTTGTTGCGTTTGCCGTTCCATGGTAACTTGCCGGATGTACCGAAGGAAGAAAGTTTTTTGGGCGTCGCTATCTGTTATCTGTTAGCTCAGTTAATGTTAAGAGCTTTTCATAAGCATAAAATTATGATATATAAATTGAACGCACTAACCTAAACATCCAGCAGTAACCGGGAAGGCAATGGTACTGACAATTGCGAAAGCCTCCCAATAAGCCAAATCACTCCCTCCCCTGATAGAACAACCAGGAGAAGAGAGGACTGCGCCCCCAGGGAAAACCCTCTATTGGGAAAAAAACCTGCGCGGCAAAGAAGACACTGGATCTTGACTCGATTCAACGCCCACAGAATCTTGCGGAAACTCTGTGATTCTGAAGTACGAATTCTGTCGGGAATTATTCTGTAAATGAGAAAGGACAGGTGAGAGAGGTTGAATACGGAACAGAAGAGTCCCACAGAAACCCTGCGCCTACCTATATCTGCCTCGGATATTCTAATGCAGATAATTACGCTCCGTGTGTCAAGGAACTCGGAAGGCTGAAAGGATGGAAGGAACACTCCTAAATATACGGGGAGGAGAAGGGTTAGTAGTATAATAGCAATATCTGAATGGCGGATCTATGAAATGAGTGGAGGGAAAGTAAGTACCATAGAACGAAAGCAACAGCCGGGCACAAATACGAGACTCAGACAGAGGTCTGGAGGGAAACTACGAGGGATCTCGGCGGGTGGAGTCAAACATTCCCTGATATCTGGAAGGTTCAATTCTGAAGTACACAAGAGGAAAAAGGTTAGCAATCGGGCACAAGTCAGAGAGTAAAGATCCCTAGGAGGCGATCACTTACGAAGCGTCTGGACTAAGAGAGTAGTGACGCGCGCGGAGGCAAAGCAATCGGTTCCTTATATACGGTCACATGACCCGCAGGCAACGTCGGAGAATAACGTGAAACAACTATACCGGCACTCAACGAATAGCATGAAAGATACGCCACCATGCTGGGGGGATTCACAAATGCGGAATGGCAATTTCTGCCGCGATGCCACAAGGACCAACGTTTATAGCAGGATGTAAGAACAACCCTGTACTCCTAGTGTATATTTCTGGGCACCTGTGTGTGGACCACAGAGCAGGGTACGGGCTGGTGGCAGCTCTGTGCTGAATTGACCGGTGCCCTGAGCCTCCTCCATTTTGGGATGCCCAGGCCCTGTCATTGGAATCAGTGGATTCCTGATAGGAAACAAGATGGCCCCTCTGGCCTCTTGCTTTCTATCGCCTGTTACCTTCTTTTCCAGAAGTTCCGGGAAGCCCTGGCTCTGTCCCTTCTCCCTGACTCTCTGTTGGGTGGAAGATCAATATATAGTGGTGTTGGGAAGTCCAGGCCAGACTGGCTGGAGCCTTCCCAATGACTATGTTGTGGGTGCGCCCGTGGGGTGGGACCTGGGTGAGTGGAGTGTATGACGAATACGCATTCTGTGTTATGGGTGTCTAGTATCTGGTGTTTGACACAATGACTGAGACTGCCCCGCTCGAAACTGGTATGAATGCAGTGTGTTGTGCTAAATGGAAGAGTACTTGTCCGAATCCACATTCTGTGGTTAGTGTATGGATGGTGAAGAATGGCCTGAATACACTGTGCACCTGATTGGCCGACAGACTTCCTGAATGACCTTCTGAATGATTGCTTGCCTGAGTGCGACCCAGCAGAGTGAATGGGAGATCAACTATATATATATGTATATCTGGGGGCCTCTCATTGCTAGAAATCGTTCAGAAGCTAAAGTAGAAACTGACATTGAAAATGATGCTTGACTTTGAAGCCCATTGGAAGAACTGCTGCTGCTGTCCTTCGCTAATCTGAAAGCTGCTGTGCCTTCAAGGAACTGATCCAAGAGAGGACCTGGCTAGGAGACCTCTCCCCGAGCTACGAGGTACCATTGTGCACCAGCTGATCTTTGCCAAAGCTCCTTGGTAGAGAGACCTACGAAAGGCTGCCGACCGGAGAAGGGGACCGCCGAGGAGAAAGAAGAGAAGCACTGGACAGCCATCCACCGTCGACGACCGCCGTCACCAACTGGAGCCGCTGTGCTCCATTGCCAAAGAACATTTGCTCCAAGGACTCCCTTTCATCCTGCCGAAGAAGGTCAAGGTCGTCGACGACCAAGGAGAATGCGCCGGTGGATTTCCCGCCACCCGAAGACCTCAGAAACACAGACGAAGCTACTGAAGCCAGCTGTGGTCACGTCCCGTTCGCCGATGCCAGATGCCAATGACCTGACTCCCTTCCTGGGCCAAAGTTCTTCACAAACTCTTTGCGGCAACGAACACTCGTCGCCGAGGTGCACCTCACGCCTCTTCTTCAAAGGACATTCACAGGCTTTCGTCAACAAGCACTGCGAAAATCAAAGCTGCTCCCTCAACGACCACCGTTCACTGTTTTTTCATCTCCGAAGTTTGATGACCCGTGGCTACTGCCTGAAAGGGAGTGCACTCAAAAAGGGCCCGTCGATTCCCTGATGAAGATCTCTACAACACAAGGTACATTTGGGTTGCAGACCTATAGAAGAAGATAAGACTCTAAAAGACAATGTATGGACTGGGCTTGTACGATATATCTTTATTTACAGGTTGCCCAGGTGAGGGGATCCTCATACGGAACTGTGTCTAGGTAACGGGGCCAGTATTCTGCCAATTGTCTAACCAGTTTGTCTTCCTCCTAAATCTATGGTTTTGCTGTGTTGCTTCATATGCTATTTGAACTGGGCACAGTTGATGCATTTTAATGGAATCAGAGTAATCGTGGTACCACCTAGAACTGTATATATTTACCATTTTAGAATTGTCGCAGCACAAAGTGTATTATCGTGATTGTGTATATAACCTTGAACCGTATTTATGTAAAGACTGTGTTTTAACTAACATAGTGTGTGGACATTCCTTTGTGGGTGCGTGGGGACTACACTGTATTTAAGAACCAGCCCGCATCACCTCCTGAGAAGCTAGGCCTTGATTGCTCATCCATTGCTACCAACAATAGAGAATCTTGGCTGGGGTCCTCTGTGCCTCTCATCTACCATATAGAGAGCAGAAGTACAGACACCCCCCCTCCGGTCCTTCACATTAGGTAGAGGGAGCAAGCCCTAAATGGTGGGCCCGAAAGTAGATTCAGCAGTATCCACCCCTGGAGAGAGAGTAATGTAGCCTAAAATGGGGGCATAAATGTATAAGCAGAAACACCTAGATTTGTGACACCTGGATAGAGGTAGAAGGGCCTAAATATGGACACAACAGTAAGTGCAGAAACGCCTAGATTTGGGTCACCTGGATAGCGGGAGAAGGGCCTAAAATCTGGGCACAAAAGTAAATCCTAGCTTTGGGACACCTGGATAGAAGGAGAAGGGCCTAAAAAGGTGACACAACAGCAAATCCAGTAACGCCTAGATTTGGGGCACCTGGATAGCGGGAGATGGGCATAACAATAACTGCATCTATATCTAGATTTGGAACACCTGAATAGAGGAAGATAGCACCTAAAATGAGGCACAAGTGGCCTAGATAATTGGCCTAAATGAAAATTATGGTTACCTAAAACAATTTTCCTGGTTGCGAGATGTCGCTACCTGACACAATATGCCTAAACGTATGGGAAGCCGTTCAAGTCAAAATTACATCTTTGTGAATGTGACATATTTAAATTAATACAACATGCAGTTAAATGAGTAAGGCATACACTGAGATGACTATAATACGTATAGAAATGAGTATAACATACACTGAAATTGAATGAATAAGACATGCATTGAAATGAGTAGGGCACACATTGAAATGAATATGACTCCCATTGAAGTGAATATGACACACGTTGAAGTGAATAGGACATGCAATGGAATGAATATGACACCCATTGAAATGAAAATGACTCACATTGAAGTGCATGTAACATGCATTGAAATTAATATACCATGCATTGGAATTAATAAGACATGCATTGAAATAAATATGACACCCATTGAAATGAATATGACACACACAAGTTGAAATATAAAATGCATTGGAATGAATATGACAACCATAGAAGTGTATATAACATGCATTGTAATGAATAAGACATGCAGTGAAATGAATAGGACATGCATTGCAATGAATATGAAACAAGTTGAAATAAATATGACACCCATTGAAATGAACATGACACATGTTGAAGGGAATACGGCATGCAATGGAATGAATATGACACCCATTGAAATGAATAGGACACACGTTGAAGTGAATAGGACATGCAATGGAATGAATATGACACCCATTGAAATGAATATGACACTTTGAAGTGAATATAACATGCATTGGAATGAATATGACACCTATTGAAGTGAATATAACATGCATTGGCATGAATAAGACATGCATTGAAATGAATATGACACCCATTGAAATGAATATGACACACGTTGAAGTGAGAAGGGCATGCAATGGAATGAATATGACACCCATTGAAATGAATATCACAAACATTGAAGTGAATATAACATGCATTGGAATGAATAAGACATGTAGTGAAATGAATAGGGCCTGCATTGAAATTAATATGACACCTATTGAAATTAATGTGACACACATTGAAGTGAATAGACCATGGATTGAAATGGAGGTAACATGCATCCAAATGAATAACACATGGTTTGAAATGAATACAACATGCAGCTAAATGTATAAGACATGCATTGAAATGAGTAGGTAATGGATTGGAATGAATATGACACCCATTGAAATGAATATGACACGCGTTGAAGTGATTTTAACATTATAGCTTACTAAAATTGTTGCATTGAAAACCATGTGATACTTTTAAACCAATGAAATTGCAGTTCAAAGGAAACAGGAAAAATAAACTCTAAAGCCTGCCCATTCATTGCATTTAGAGCCCTGGTTAAGCATGGCTTTAAGAAGTGTTTACAGAGGTTATATTATGCTATTTTGTAATCTGTGTTTTTGTGTTGAAGCATCATCTGATCTTTTGGATTATCTTATTTCTTTAAAATCATGCTTCAATGCTTTAGAACGAGCTTTGTTGTCTTTTGATATTAACCTTTTGGAATATCTGCAGAGAAACCTTGAAAGTCATTTGTAAATATTACTTGCTATTTTAACAGTCTGCAATCTTTCTGAAACACTGGGCTGCATAGGAACCTTTATTTTGGAAGAACTCTGTAAATGAACATATGTATCTATTACAAATATTGAGAGCAAGATCACCATTTTATCAAACATTCCTGTAAGCACGTTATGTACGCCCACCACAATTCAAGGTGTAGGAAGACGAAGCTGAGTTATGTTTTATGTTTTTCCTACTTATAGTTGTGCGACAGAATACTGAGGAACTGTTTTAAATTCTCATTCTGCAGGTTTATTGTTTCAAAAGTAAATATTGAATACCTATGGGAGATTGGATTTTCCTGGACATCAATGGCAGCTTGTTTAAATTTAAGTCCATCTACGCTTTGCAGGGAAGAGTTGAACTGGGCTTGTCTACATCTTCTGAGTCAGATTTACAGATATCAATGATGCAAACCTTGATCAGAACATTATAAACATTTTAATTCTGGCGAACGCTATACATGTGGAAGTCTAAAGAGCAGGCGACTGAGAATTCAAAGATGGAGAGTGAGCAATAGACTTCACCTCCTTGACCCTATTCGTAGAGCCATCAGACAGCGAACAGCTATTTGACAACGGGTGCACCATGTCGGGGGTCCAAATCATTTATGGTAAGACAATGTTTCTCAAATTTGAGGAAAGTGTACATGTTTTCTTTTTTTTAAAATTATTTTTTATTAACATTTCACAAATCATGGTACAGTACAAAATAACGCATTGGGGGTGGGGGGGTTTGGGTTCACAGTAGCATGTTGTTTCATTCGCATACTCCCGCACGGGTTGAGTATTCTTATTCTCCATGCAGCATCGGACCATTGTCGCCCCATCCTCCTCCCCTCCTTCAATGTCCACTGCCCCTAATTTGGTGAATTTAGATGAGCTTAAAAACCCCAATATAACTTCCCGCTCGACCCCCCCAAACTGTGAGTTGCTCCGTGGTATAGAGGCTAATGTTCCAATGACATTGGCTTTCGATCTCGTTGTCCGAGCCCTTTTGCAGGTTGTGTGCCCTGATTTTTGCGAGTGTTTGTTTATTTGTTTGTCCCCTTTCGTTCAATCATACCCCTCCTATCTTAGGTGTACTGGTCTATGAGTGCCCAGAATCTTGCCACCCTAGTGGGGTTGTATGTTTGTCTTCTAGCCATAGCCGCTAGTTCTAGTCTGCATGTTTTCGCTAGTAGCTCTGTGCGTTCGGAGTGTGAGGGAGGGGTCTTAGCCTTCCAATGGGTGGTCAGTAATTTCCTAGCCGTGAATAGCAGTATTCCTATGATTCTACAGGTTAAATGGTCTTCGTGCCATTCATCTGCCTCTGTGTCACAACTTTTACGCAATTTGGAAAAAGGATACAGATTTATAAAGGATACAAGGCCAACATCCGCTTTTGGAACCCCTTCACTCTGGGATGTCCTGGATTATCACCAAGATGGTTCTGGGATATCTTGGACGCTATGTTTGCACAAGACTTTCCCCCCAAGAGCGCAGCCTGTAGAAAGTATACCAGCTAACAGGCCAGGGGCTTAAGTGGAAAGGCAGGAGCAGCGACAACAGAGCTAAGGGAACAAAGAAAAAGATAGTTCAAGATAGCAGCCAAAGAGGTACGAAATACAGCACTTGTTCCCTCCCCCCGTACTTGCCCACCCTCTTACCTGCTTAGCAAGTTAGGAAGTCCCGTAACCTGAGAGAGTGCAGTAGGAGGGTGACTTGATGATAGAAAATGGGAGTTCCAGTGGAAGGAAGTCTGTACAATGGTCCACCTAACCCGAACGGCACCAGGGTGCAACTAGTACTGTTCAAAATAATCCCCAAAGGTATTCAGCAGAGCGTCCCCAAGTGTTTTCAACCAATCCAGGGAGTGACCACCAGAAACAGGAGAGCGTCCGTTTGGTCACTTCAGCAGGTAGAGCGTTGTCTTCTTGTGCGGTGGGCAGCGCCGTGGGTCTGTCCGTGGTAAAGAGTTTGTGTATGTTCCGTGTAATAGGCGAAGGGGAAGGAAAGCCAGAAACTCGTGCAAGTGTGATAGCACACTAGGGATAGAGAAAACGTGCGTGGAAGTTTTCAATAGTAGCACTGGAGGTCTTTTGTTTTTGCATAAATCCAAATACCATAACATACGGGAGCAGACGAAGAACAAATCCGAAATGGAAGCCAGGAGTTTGTTAACCAGGGGAAACAACCGAGGGAGTCAGGAGCCAGAAATCGAAGGAAAAGACGTTCAGAATAGTCCTTGATACAAAGCCGGGTCAGTAATAAGACAGGTATCAGAGTAACAGAATGTCGAGTACTCGAACTGAATAGTCAGTTTTAGGAGCACCCGTTAGAGGGACACGCCACACTAAGTACTGGAGTCTGTTTCAGAATGCGAGTCACGTTACGGGCGTTTCACGTGACCGCAAGCAAATGGAATTCTGGACCTTGTAGTGCGGTGGATTCCGTGAGCTGTAAACAGTCTCCAGGGTAGTTTCCACCTGGAAGTAAACACCCGCGAGCGTCCAGAAACAGGAATGCGGGGCATGACAGTACCCCCCGTAAAGGACGACCACCCCTGCGGGCACGCAATCTTTCCAACCAAAAGGCCCGCAAGAGTCGGGGTGCATGCAGATTTGAGGCCGGTTCCCAAGTCCTATCTTCAGGACCGTAACCCTTCCAATCAATCAGGTAGAAACGCACTCCGCGACGCAGACGGGAGTCCAATATAGCACTTACTTCATATTCATCTTCACCCTGTACAATAATTGGAGCAGGGTTAACAGGAAGCCGAGTGCCAGGTATAAAAGGACGGAGCAGGGATACGTGGAAGACTGGGGTAATCCGCCAATGGGATGGTATGTTCAAACGGACAGCAACAGGATTGAGACAAGAAAGGATCTTGTATGGACCCACATAACGAGGCATGAGTTTCCGTTTACCCCGAATGTTGAGATGTTTAGTTGCCAGCCAGACACAATCACCCGGTGCATAGGAGGGGGCAGGCGACCGGTGTTTGTCCGCTTGCGTCTTTGCCCGGGACTGCGCAGCTTGTAGATGTGACATAACGGAATCCCGTATAGCAACCAGAGTGTCCCTCGTGGTTTTTGCTGCAGGGATTTGGTCCAAGGAAGGCAAGACAGGCGGAAGGATCCTTGGATGTAATCCATACAAGGCGTAAAACGGGGAACATCCTGTTGAAGTATGTCGAGAGTTGTTATAAGCAAATTCCGCTGTTCCCAGAACGGATAACCAATTTGTCTGATGTTGCAAGCACAGGCAACGAAGGTATTGTTCCATGGTGCCATTTGTGCGTTCGGTTTGTCCGTCCGTTTGAGGATGGTAGGATGACGAAAGCCGTGCATCAATACCCAAAGAATGGGTGAGGGCTTTCCAGAACCGTGAAGTAAATTGGGTACCCCGGTCAGAAATCATGATTGTGGGTAGGCCGAAGAAGCGTACCACATGATCAAAAAAAAGAGTAGCCAATGATGAGGCGGTAGGTATACCCGAGCATGGTATAAATCGTGCCATCTTTGTGAATACGTCCACCACCAAAAGCACCGTTTACATTCCCCTAACCAAGGGCAGTTCTACCACAAAGTCGAGTGAAACCGTATGCCAGGGATGTGGAGGAAGCGGCATGTTCATCAGTAGACCGAAGGGTCTCCCCGGTTGCCTTTTACATTGTACACATATCGCACACGTAGATACGTACGATGCAGTGTCCTTCTTCATACCTGGCCACCAGCACCATCGATGTAACAGGTCATAGGTTTTAAGCTGACCTGGATGTGCAGCTAACGGGGTATCATGGGCCCATTCCAAAGCCTTCCGTCTGGTTTGGTCGTCAGGTAAGTATAAAAGACCATGAACATAAGGAAGACCTGTGACAATCTGGGCACCCAAGGTATCAAGATAAGAGGCATGTTCTTTGGCCCACTGTCGAACTTGTTCCAGAAGTGAGGGGGAGACCGAACAAACACAAATGACAGAACCCGAAGGTAGCATAGAGGTAACCGATTCCCGGGGGTTGAAATCGGCTCCGACACGGGATAAGGCATCTGCCTTTCCGTGTAGAGGTCCAGGGCGATAAGTAACTGTGAAGTCAAATAGCGTGAAAAATAAATGCCAACGTATTTGTCGAGCATTGGTACATTTTGCGCGTGAAAGAGCCTGTAAATTCCGATGGTCGGTGTACACAGTTACTGGATGTCGAGCACCCAGAAGGTGGTGTCTCCACTCTTTAAAAGCTGCTCGGATTGCTAGGAGTTCCCTCTCCATAACAGTGTAATTGCGTTCAGCCTGAGATAGTTTACGGGAGAAATAAGCCACTGGATGCAGTTGCTGTGTAGTGGGGCAGATCTGTGACAGGATGGCCCCCACCGCGATAGCGGAGGCGTCAGCTTCCACTATAAACGGAAGGGAAGGGTTCGGATGCTGCAGAACGGGAGCAGTAGTAAAGGCTTCTTTTAATGCCTCAAAAGCCGACTGGGCTTCGTAATCCCAAAGGAATGGAATTTTCGGGCTGGTGAGACGGGTCAAGGGTGCTACTATCTCAGAAAATGAGGCAATAAAGCGCCTATAAAAGTTCGAGAAACCCAGAAAAGATTGAAGTGCCTTTACAGAATCTGGGACTGGCCAGTCCTTAACTGCTGTAACCTTGGAAGTACACATGAGCACCCCTTTCGCAGATATCTGAAACCCCAAGAACTCAAAAGATGATGCATGAAATACACATTTTTCCAATTTGGCATAGAGAGAATGTGTACGTAAACGCTGCAATACAGAGCGAACGTGTTGGATATGTTGGTTGAGTGAATCCGAGAAGATCAAGATATCATCTAAGTAGATCACCACATAGCAATCTAGCATGTCACCGAAAATATCATTAACAAAGTGTTGGAATGTGGCTGGAGCGTTGCAGAGTCCAAAAGGCATGACGCAATACTCATATAGCCCAAACTTTGTTTTAAAAGCGGTTTTCCATTCGTCCCCGCTTCGTATCCTCACCAAATTATATGCCCCTCTGAGATCTAATTTGGTAAAAATAGTGGAGGATGTCATCTTGTCAAGCAGTTCCGTTATGAGGGGCAACGGGTACTGGTTCTTGACTGTTATTTTGTTCAAGGCTCTGTAATCCACGCAAGGGCGCAGATCCCCCTCCTTTTTCGGTACGAAAAAGATGGGAGAGGCAGCAGGGGACCGGGACGGTCGAACATGTCCCAGGCGCAATGCCTTCTCCACATACTCTTTCATTCGTTCCTGGTCAGGGAGTAAACACGACCATGAGGTACCACTGCCCCAGGTACCAAATCAATGGGGCAATCATAACAACGATGTGGAGGGAGTTTTTCAGATAACCCTTTGTCGAACACATCGGAGAAGTCTTTGTATACTGCTGGTAGTTCGGGATTTAGATCTCCCGATGTGGCATTAACAGAGGAGACATTAGACACCAAAGCCAAACAAGGAGACAAAGGCGTCACACCGGGGTTTCGAGAGCAATGTTGGGTACAGAACGCTGAAGAGAAATGTACCGTTTGTTTGACCCAATCAATCATAGGGTTATGAGTCCGGAGCCAAGAGAGACCAAGAATGATCCCAAACTGGGGGGCTGAAATAAGGTCGAAAACTATTTGCTCAATGTGGTCTTCTGAAGTAGACATGTGAAGTGGGACAGTCTGTTCCGTTATCCGTCCGGACACCAGATCAGAACCATCTACTGCATGTACTTCCTCAGGTCTTTTTTTTGGAACCACCGGTATACCATGGTGTTGAGCTAATTGTATGTCCATATAGTTTCCGCTAGCCCCTGAATCGATCATAACTAGACTGGTGAAGGGTTCAACACCAGGGAGGACAAAACACATGGCAAGATAGATGTGTGAGGAGGAAGGGCATTGATTCGAGCCATCCATATGGCGACTCATCCTTAGGGCTCGGTTTAAGGACGAGTCTTGGCGTTTCCCGCTACCTTAACAGGTCTCTTAGGACATGCACGAATGAAATGGCCAGATTGACCGCAATAGAAGCATAGGTTATTAACCATACGTCGTTCTCGTTCGGCCTTGGTTAGAGGACCTCTGATGGCCCCTATTTGCATCGGCTCGGTTTCTCCTGAGGAAGTAGTCGGAGTCGTTTCTGACTTGACTGAGAGGTGAAGGTCAAGACTACGCCGTTCGCCACGTCTTTGCCGCAGCTGAGCGTCGACCTGTAGGACCAAGTCCAACAATTCCGGGAAGCCGGTTGGTAAAGCCAGTACCACTGATAACGTGTCTTTTAACTCATCCGAAAGACCCTTATAAAAGACAGCTGCCTTCTTCTGTTCGGGCCAGGTGGTTTCTGCTGCTAATTGATTAAAGCGAGCAAGGTAAGACAGAAGGTCTGATTTGCCTTGACTGATAGCAAGGAATTCGAGGTCCGAGGTTTGTGCCTTGTAACGCATATCGAATACGCTATTCATAGACTGAATAAGGGCATCAAAATCATATAGGGCTGGATCATTGGCTTTGAGTAATGGGTTAGCCCAAGCCGCTGCTGTTCCTCCCAGATGTGAAAGGAGAAACGCTGCTTTGGTAACAGCGTCAGGAAATGCCAACGGTCGACAAAGAAAATGCAAACGGCATTGATTTACAAAGGTCTGATAAGTCTTAGGATCTCCATAGTAGCGTTCTGGAGGGGCCAAAGGGAACGGTCCCGGAAGCACAATGGGTGCGGAAGCAGAAGATTGTGCCTGGGGTACAGGAGGGGCTGCTGCGGCAGCAGCATCACCGAACTCCTCATCGGGGGGTAAGGGCTGCACAAAACTCTCTAGTACATCCATACGTTGATGGAGAGTCGCATTCGCAGATGCCATATCGGAGCGTAAGGTCGCAAAGGCTTGCATCAAAGCAGCCATTGGATCAGCTCCAGTTTCCATGACCGATAGGCAATTATAATAGGCTCCTAAATCTGTCACAACTTTTACGCAATTTGGAAAAAGGATACAGATTTATAAAGGATACAAGGCCAACATCCGCTTTTGGAACCCCTTCACTCTGGGATGTCCTGGATTATCACCAAGATGGTTCTGGGATATCTTGGACGCTATGTTTGCACAAGACTTTCCCCCCAAGAGCGCAGCCTGTAGAAAGTATACCAGCTAACAGGCCAGGGGCTTAAGTGGAAAGGCAGGAGCAGCGACAACAGAGCTAAGGGAACAAAGAAAAAGATAGTTCAAGATAGCAGCCAAAGAGGTACGAAATACAGCACTTGTTCCCTCGCCCCGTACTTGCCCCCCCCTCTTACCTGCTTAGCAAGTTAGGAAGTCCCGTAACCTGAGAGAGTGCAGTAGGAGGGTGACTTGATGATAGAAAATGGGAGTTCCAGTGGAAGGAAGTCTGTACAATGGTCCACCTAACCCGAACGGCACGAGGGTGCAACTAGTACTGTTCAAAATAATCCCCAAAGGTATTCAGCAGAGCGTCCCCAAGTGTTTTCAACCAATCCAGGGAGTGACCACCAGAAACAGGAGAGCGTCCGTTTGGTCACTTCAGCAGGTAGAGCGTTGTCTTCTTGTGCGGTGGGCAGCGCCGTGAGTCTGTCCGTGGTAAAGAGTTTGTGTATGTTCCGTGTAATAGGCGAAGGGGAAGGAAAGCCAGAAACTCGTGCAAGTGTGATAGCACACTAGGGATAGAGAAAACGTGCGTGGAAGTTTTCAATAGTAGCACTGGAGGTCTTTTGTTTTTGCATAAATCCAAATACCATAACATACGGGAGCAGACGAAGAACAAATCCGAAATGGAAGCCAGGAGTTCGTTAACCAGGGGAAACAACCGAGGGAGTCAGGAGCCAGAAATCGAAGGAAAAGACGTTCAGAATAGTCCTTGATACAAAGCCGGGTCAGTAATAAGACAGGTATCAGAGTAACAGAATGTCGAGTACTCGAACTGAATAGTCAGTTTTAGGAGCACCCGTTAGAGGGACACGCCACACTAAGTACTGGAGTCTGTTTCAGAATGCGAGTCACGTTGCGGGCGTTTCACGTGACCGCAAGCAAATGGAATTCTGGACCTTGTAGTGCGATGGATTCCGTGAGCTGTAAACAGTCTCCAGGGTAGTTTCCACCTGGAAGTAAACACCCGCGAGCGTCCAGAAACAGGAATGCGGGGCATGACACTCTGTCCCCAGCAGCATCACCTCAGTTGGGATTGAGACTGTGGCCCTGTTGATGTCCTCAATCTGTCTGTGAACTCCCCTCCAGTATTGAGAGAGTTTGGAGCAGTACCATAGTAAGTGGCCCATCGTGCCTAGGGATCCACACTGCCTCCAGCATTTGTTTGTGTGTGACTCCCATTTAGTACAGTGTTGTAGGGGTGTAGTATTACCGTTGTGTACATGTTTTCCTAAACATTACTACATTTGTATCTTTTTGGCATGTATTTTATATTATATGTAGAGACTACAGAGGATGTGCATATAATGGGGGATCTGTGGTGCTGTTTAGCTAGCCCGAGGGTCTACAACTTTTGCCTCTCTAGATGATTTGGACTATAATGTCCATAGTACATTGCTATTGATTGTGGTAGCTAGGGATGAGAGGAGTCGTACTCTAAAACATCTGGAGAGCCAAAGGTTGCAGACCCCCAACTTAGCCACTCTCACCCAGAGCTGAGAGCGACAGGCACCACCAGTAGTATGCACATTGGCACACCAGCTTCACATACTTAGGGTCAGTGCATGTCAAATTGTTCTTCAGGCAGATCACGGGGCCTACTGCAGTAATGGTCCTTCATGTTCAGATTTTCAAAAAAGAATCATGAGTGCTTTGATCAGAAATGCTGAACGTAGGTTCCAGGATGTGTTAAAATAGATTACGTACAAAATCAGAGGTACATATACCATTTATGAGGTAGGTTAGAGATGCGTAGCAACATGCAATAACAGTGCAGTTTCATACGTGTTTCATTGATGTATGCATCAATGGGGTCCATAGGTGGATTTGGAGGACCCATTTCACGGGAGTGATGAATTCAGTGGTTCTGAGGTCACAGGTATTCAGTCTGACATGTTTGGCACCTTTTGGAGTCTGGCTAGTGACTTTTTGAGAAGGTCAGACTAGAAAGCATCTGCAAAGACAAGCTTCACCCCGACATCGGTTATGAACTACAGCTACTTTGATTTTCATGTAGCAAAAACATTCTTGTGAGCAGTTTCAATTGTAACAATCCTTCTTTAGTGACATGAGCGACTTCCATGTTTATATCTAAGTTGATGTCATGCTCAGGGCTAGACTTTTAACTGAGTTTGTGTATTCAAAAGGATCGCCAAAATAGAGTGGGAAATTGATAAAGTAAGGGATTTCAGAAAGTATTGTCAGCAAAGTACAAAGAATTTCTACCTTGGTGTTCAGATAAATATCCCCATTAATTTCTCACTGCCCCTTTCCGTTCAACATAGTGGAAATGTGTTCCTAAGGGCTTGTGACTCTTAAGCCTATTTGAGTGTCTTGAGCATAGGAATAGAAGTGGAGCATTGGTCATTTAGCAGCCCCATTAATTGGATTATGTATATATTAAATGATGTTGATGGCTGAGAAAAGGAGATGAATCCTCATTGATGTCGCAGGAGATTTTGCCAGATTTTCAAAGAAAGTTCTTCAATTTAATTTATTGTTCTGTGGGAGATGGGTAAACCAAAATGAACAAAGATGAATAAATAGGAACTTATGGTGGCAACAGTAAGGACAGACACAAGTGATCCCAATTCAAGGGTGTTTAATAAACGGTATAGATATGTTGGAAAGATGCTTAATTTAAACCTTAATCTGAGACAGGAGCAAGCTTCAACCATCAAAGAATCATAAGGCACTCCTAGTGGTGTCTTTGTCAAATAAAAGGGCCTATACAAAAAAGAAAATATTGCTAATCCTTACGTTAAATTCAAAAAGAAGTGTGGGATAATGTTCCTAAGAAAGAAAGAAGGAAGTGTTCACAAATAATAAGTCAGGATGTAGTAGTCGGGGTCTCCCTTCCCCACGGGATAAGGTAGGAACACAGTACATGCTCGAGCTTTCCCAACACGAGCAAACACTTCCGCTTTCAGCAATCGGGGCCTTTGGTGGTTAAGTCTCTTTTCTTCAAAAAGGTTCTTGCCTCCGTAGACCTGATGTATCAAAATAATTAAAAGAAATCGTTCCTTTTTCACATATACATTGGGTGATGCCTTTTCCACCCCTGGATCGCCCTCTTCCGGGCTCGGACCCTTCTCTATTGTTATCCTCCCTCCGTCGGGTTCACTATGGCTTTCAACACAATCTTCTTTGTGTCATTCACAAATCTTAATGTCTTTTTAAACAGTTCGCTGTGGACATCCATCGGCCAGGTTCACTCTTGTCAACACACTGTATTTCGGGACTTTAGACTTCGTCCCCTTTTTATCGGCATCCTTCTTTTGGGTTCAATCTTGTCAATCGTGCCGTTCTCATTCAACTCTTACGATGCAGAATTCATTTCCCTTATCTTCACAATCATCTATTGGTCAAAGACTTTCTATTGTACAGCGGATTTTACAAGACCACTGTATGACCACTTTGACCCCATTCATGACAGACACAGTATTGTGGAGGTTTACTTTCGATAGTTTATTGATAGTGGGTGGTGATTTTAATTCAAAAATTGATGACTTGCCTCCGCAGCTGCTTGATGAGAATGAGGAAATGTGATTGGGGATAAAAGAACCCACAATGTTGGACACCCGGTCATGTGTTAACTGACTACAGTTTTTTACTTGGATTGTTGAATGGGGATTATGCTCTATTAATGGCTGGGTCCCCTCTGACAATCTTGGTTAGTTTACTTTTAAAAACTATCAATGGGCAACCACCACTGAGTACTTCTTTATTTTTGTTAACAAATGGATGATGAGTGATGATTGGAAGGACATTAATGATGTTTTTATTGACCACCACCCGGTGACCATGTGCATAAAGTGGAGTACTTTACATAAGGGAACAAATGTTATTCCCCATTTGAAAGTTTTAGAAATGAATTGCAATAGTAAAAGAAGACGTAAGTAGGTACAAATTTGTTGCATTTAGAGATATTTTTAATGAGGCCTTCCCAAAGTAATACTGAAGTTAATTTAAACAATGGCTGCAACAGCCATGGGAGTATTTGTAAGGGAATGCAAGAAAGGGTGGCAACCTATCGAGGACGGTTTAATGCGGCATGTAGAAGGTATAAAGAAACCCTTATGGTCTTGAAAAATCCAGAAGCTGTAAGAGTAGATATTATTAAAGCAATAGCAAAGGAAATATAAAGAATAAGAAAAGCCAAGTTAGAGCAAAGGGCATGGGATGAACTGTTGAAGGCTGCTGCAAATAAAAACTTCAGCAAATTCAGGGGGATGGTGGCAAAAAGGCCCATGCATACATTCCAGCTAAAGGGGAATGTAACAAGTGTGGAGGACAGGTTACGGGTATCCAATTTCTCGGCACTCTATAAAGGAAATGGAGGAGAAGTCGCAAGGAGCCAAATAAATATTGGCTTGGAGTTTACATTGTTTGGACAAACTCCCAGGTATGCTAGAGGGCCATTAGGAGTTCGCAGACACTTGGAAGGCCAACACCTTCCTTGGGATAAATGGAGGACGCAGTCAACAGCAAGTTCAAACTGTGGTTTATTACAAACAAAACCAACAGGGATATGGAAATTCCAGGTGCAACTCAACTTCTCATGGCTGGCTGATGATACAAAATGATGTCACTGCTCCATCACTACTTGGGTCTCTCTCCAAAAACCTATCGACGTGCGTGATTGGCTGTCAGGAGCCTAATAACCTATATGGTCACCTATATGTGTTATTCTACTGGCTCTCCCATGTCAGGTGGCCGGCCTGATCCATCCCCAAGTCACTATCTATAATAAGTATAGATTAGAAAACGTGGATTCGATAAAGTTAAGCTGTGCGCTATTGACCACTTCTTGAATCTGTGCGTGCTAAAGAAAAGATTCAATGTAACTGGCAGCAATATCACCTCACCCCCCAGGCTCATCCACTAAGAGCTGGTATAATTGGAACAAACAAGATTTGGGGTTGTGGGTGTGGACCATGCGCTCTTGTTGACACAATACGTTGTGAACAAAATCAAATAATTATTATATATATATATGTATGTCTTGATTGAAAGATCTCTTCAAATCCCATGTATTAAAGAAGAGTAGATTTTATTCAAAGTCTGGACAGACGACACGTGTTTCGACCTACGGGTCGTTCTCAAGGCGCATGTATCATTCCAGTTCAAGTACTGCAAATATGTTGTGGGGATTTGGCCCATTGATTACTGGTTTCTATCCGGACTGATAGGTTCTATATATACAGTTTTGACACTGATGTACTGATATCTGGAGCCCATGAAAGGGATTGTTATTTTGCAAGGCAATGGAAGCCATGTTTTCTATTGAATGATGGTTCGGCAACATATTTGCAGTACTTGAACTGGAATGATACATGCACCTTGAGAACGACCCGTAGGTCGAAACACGTGTCGGCTGTCCAGACTTTGAATAAAATCTACTCTTCTTTAATACATGGGATTTGAAGAGATCTTTCAATCAAGACATACATATATATAATAATTCTTTGATTTTGTTCACAACGTATTGTGTCAACAAGAGCGCATGGTCCCCACCCACAACTCCAAATACTATCTATAATAATGTTGCAGTGTAGGGGTCTGAACATTGGTTCTTGCCCGATGCTGACCACCCCTAGGATACTGAACTGTGGTTGGCTAGAGCTGATGTCCCCAGGCCTGGGATCTGCAAAGATTCTCAGTTCTCTTCAAGATAATAAGGACTATGTACCACCTTAGTGTATGAGGGTGCTCTTTTGCTCGGTGCAACACTTGTCTCACATTGTAGCATCTTTGTTGCAGTGTTCTGTCTGGTAGCCTGAGATTGGCTCCCTTTCCCAGCTGTGGTCGCTGTCCATTGTCTGCGTCAGCCGGGTCACGTGGTCAGAGACCACGAATTTGAACTGTGCAGCTCTGAATTATGAGAAATTCTTTGTATTTACTGCAGCTGGTGCTTTTGTCGTCCAAGGAATGGAATGTCATCTGTATCTTGTGTCACTGGCAGCTGGTCTTGCTCTCTGTCCAGCCTGAATTCAGCCCAGCTCTTGCTGAGAGGCCTGTGGCCTGCTGTAATTTTTCTAAACCATTATAATGCAGTTTCTACAGTGTTCATACTATACTACATTCTCCATAGGTTAGTCACAGTTCATCATATTATAATCACAGACATGGGCAAGCTCTGAAGAAGGTTGTTATTGTCTAAATATAAGGTGCAATTGACTATTAGCTGGATACATTTGTAATGTCTGATCCTAGGCATTGTAAAAAAACTATAGGGGAGTCAAGCTCCTTCCCAGAAGGAATGCGGCCTGTGGGATTCTAAAAATGGACCACAGATGAGTCTGCAGTGTTTGTCACTATGGCTAAGCACTGGTAGCACAAACTGACTCACCAGCTGTCTACTGTCTGTCAAGGGTCCATGCAGGTTAAAAATAGGAATTACATGTTCTGTGCGACAAAATGCAGAATGGGACAAATTATAAAAATGAAGTGTGAAGGAGACTACAGGGCCCGGATAACTTTAGCAGGAGAGTAAAATATGGATAGAATAATTGAAAATCTTTAATACAAATGTTTAGTTTTTCCCTTGGGCTAGACCTCACGGTTTGTAAAGGTCGGCAGAGCTGCAGTATGTTTTTGCATGGGAGGAAAGCATGAGCTACAGTGTGTTCTTGCAGAGCTAGCCAAATGCAGAACAGCATGCCCTGATAAAACCAATGACAACGAAGAAAGAATGCTTTGGACCATCCCTAGTATGGAAAAAGGACAGATGGGGATGAAGCCATGATCCATATCCAGTGACACCACCACAGCTAGCCAGGCCTATATAAACCCCTGCCTCAAACCTCTTTGGCAGGAAGGAACAGAAGAGAGACAGGAGAAGACTGATCAGGCAGCAGAGCTTTGTAAGATTAAACTTGTTATCCTTACAAGATCCCTTTCTGGTCTTATTCCCCTAGAGGGGTATATTTAATCTGGTGTGAGCATAATTAGGGACACCTTTACAAAGGTAACCCCCAGATTTTTAACCACAGACACAGGGAGAGGAAAATCACCCAGTGCCACAGGCCAGAAAGATGGGGACCAAAGAGCAGGATTGGGAGGATCCCACCACAAAGACATTTGTGTTGTCCCCATTCAGCTTCAGCCAATTCCTACCCATCCAGTCCCCCACGGTCACCAGGCACTCACTCATAAGAGTAGCACCTGAAGCTGAGGGACCAGATGAGGCGGACCAAAGGCTGGATGTACAAATTAAAAAATGAAGGGAACAAGGAAGAACCCCGAGGGACACCACAAGATAGAGAGCAGAAGTAAAAGAGGAAATAAATGGACAATGGCTCGTGTTGAAAAATAATCCCAGCTACCTCAAAAACATGCCTAGGATTGTAAATTGAAGACTTGATGAAGAAGCTGTTTTCATGTGCGGAATAAGGGAGTACATTGGCCTGAAGTCAAGGAGGCTATTTAGAGGGATGGGCGCAAGGCACAGAGAGGGGCGAATGACTAGACCTTGTGCATGAGACATATTTCTACAAAGATTAGGTAGGCAAGGACATTTCCTGATGCCAAGTATTGCACAAACATGAAAGTAAAATCCTATGTGAGGTGGAGTGAGCAAGTCTCTAGAGGCAAGAGACCGTAATGACACCCTGGTTAATTAAATCAAATAACATAAATTGAGAGGCAGAAATGGACAAATCGTGGTCGCCTGACACGTGATGAAGAACTCAAAACAAAGGTCATTCATTGGAGCTTCAAGGTAAGATAGTGGTGAGCTCACATTCCCTCGAATGTCCCAGAACAGTGAACAGACTATGAGGTCAACCACAAAAGATAAACCTTAGCTAAGGAACTGGTTGATGACATACGATAGACTAATTGGGAAACAAAGAACAAATTGTTGCAGCTTTATCACCTAGGTTTCACTTTGTTCACGTGCTGCTAAACAAGTCGAAAGTCCAAGATTGGATAGGGTTGTCAACCAATCAAATAAGGGCTGCCGTGCATTTTCATATACAATGTTGCAATTATCAGTCCACTGCCATATTCTCTGTAATAATCAGTATGTGACATGCATAGAAGTAGCTCAGGGCGTGTTCTACATACAAGGGGCAACCAATGAGATATTAACACTTAAGTTATGCCATAAGTAGATATGTTCCCCTAATCCAATCCCTCCCGGTATTAGGTTTTTGTGAAATGCCACGTTGGATAACATCACGAATGATGTACATAAAACTATTTAAACTCTAAGCAAGCAAACTTTGGTGTGAAAAAACAAGTATCTACTTTGATAGCTGTATTTCTCCCTGCTTTCTTTAATTGAGATTTAAGCAGTATTTTATCATCTTTCTTTGGTCTGTCCGATTATTTGGTCCGTGATAATTATTGGTAATCCCATCTAGCACAAAGAAGACGATTCAAGGTGCTAGAGCACATTATATTAAGCAGGCTTTTACGAGACTGAATGCACACACACTTTTTTCACAAAGCACGATATTAGATGTAAAGTCGCATCAGTATTACACAAAGTTTTTAATTGCACAGTCGAAAGGCAGACGGGAATCAACAGAGCCTGTAATTACTTCTAATCGTAGGATTGCAGTGCTTTCGAGTTCAGGTACCGTGCAGACCTATCTGACATGGATGACTATGAAAGCATGTTTTAATGCAGTGCCATTGAAAGCTGTTACTGTAAAATGGCAGGATCAACCAGTTGATAACAGTTGCCTGCTGTGTAATGGCCCGTAGAGGGAGTCACATACAGAATGAACACATTTTTGAAGGAATTACGTTCCCACAATGGTGGGAAGTGACAGCTAAAGGCAAGACACCCAAAAAAGGAAGCACCGTTGATTGAAGGCAATACCGCCATGCATTGTTGGTATAAAAACAGTAACTGGGGTATTAAAGTTGGTTATCAGTGGGTAGAGGTAGTGAGGTCAGCCCGCGTAGTAAGCCACACATGTATCATCCCTTTCGAATTTCAAGTTATGTTTCCTAAAGTGGGTGTCTTTTGCAGCAAGCTTAACAGGCCCTCCTGAAAGTTAAGGCACTCCCAGCCAGTTGGGAAGGAAGAAGAGCAGCATGACAAAGATGTATATTTATTTCTGAGCTTGCTTCCTTTTGTCAAGGTGAGATACTAGAGAACAATACCATTGTATTACATGGATAGCACAATCTCATGTCCTACATTATTGGATTCAAGAGTCCCAGTGACCCAATCTTATATGAATATTTAAAATGTGGAAAGTCTTCTCTTGTTAGTAAACCATACAGGTGGTTGGTGTTGTGCATTGCACTTCAATCATTCGCTCATTCACTGTCATTATACTTCTTGCTGTAAGTACTCTGATTGGCGAGGTACCTACATTATTATGCAAATGTTACCCAAATCTTACATCATAGCATAAACACAAGTTACCAAATGTGCTGCCCACAGTTCAACATTCCATCATAACTTAAATGAGCTTCTGTTTGTAAAGTTTAAACATGGGTGTCAGGCCCTCTGCACATTATGCCTCAAACAATAGGCTTTTTCAAGGCAGTGTCACTTCTATTTTTCTGTTTTTTAAAGTATGAGATAAATATTCATCATTCTAACTACAAATGTGTATCTTTTTCAGGCACCTTGACAGTAACCACAAGCTCATACACTGGAGGTTTGTTTTCCATGGCTGCATCGATGGCTACAGCAAATCTGTTGTTTATGTACAATGTCATACCAACAGTCGTGCTGTGACAGTTCTTAACCTCTTCAAAGATGGAGTATCCAGATTTGGCCTGCCTTTGAGGGTCAGGGCAGACATGGGTATTGAAAATGTCCTTGTTGCACGTTACATGATACACAAAAGAGGATTAAACAGAGGTAGTTTCATTTGTGGTTGAATTGTTCACAATCAACGTATGGAACGCTTATGTGCAGAGGTCAACAGAGTTGTTGTTTCCTACTTCAAAGATTTGTTCTTTTGGATGGAAGAGACCAGGATATTAGATCTTCAGAATGAAATTCATATTTTTGCATTACATTATATTTACCTGCCAAGAATAAATAAAGCTACTGCTGAGTTTGTGAGCCAATGGAATAATCACTGTATGCGTACAGAAGGGCATTTTTCTCCTCTACAGTTGTGGACAAGTGGTATGCTCAGTGCAACCTCAATGTTTGACACATTCTGCAACAGAGATGATTATGGTGTCGATAACTATGGATTTTCATTCACTCCAGAAACAATCAACTCTGTAGTTGTCCCAGAAAATGCTTAAAGTTTGAGTGAGGAAGAATTGTTGACATTACAACAAACAATAGACCCCAATGCCGTTGACTCTAATCATGGAGTAGACATTTTTATTAACACGTGTAACTTAGTTGCAAGCCAGAATTGTAATATTGCCAATGTTTAATGTTTTGCTGTCTTAGACTTGCTGCAACCTGCACATTTTTCCTTCACATCCTGTATGTTTGAATTTGGAAAATGTGCATCATTAGCATGCACATTATAACAAATATATATAAACGTTCTCTCATTGAATCTTTTTTTTAAAATAGGTTATTGACATTAGTAAGTATGCAATCCAATATGAAGTAGCTAACTTTCAGAAATTTTGTTAGAATGTATAAACTATCTGACAAATCTGATAATGTCGCCACTGACTCTCTGGAGGTAAGCTTCTCCTATGTGTCAAAAGAAATGCAGAAGCTACCTGACTGACCCTGGGGGTAGCTATCTGCAGGAGGACCACATGGGGAATACCAACTGCAGGGAGGTAGAGCACCCATAGTACAAAATGACCTGAAGACCTTAACTCCTCATGACACGTATACACCTGTACAACATACATCTATGGCCTATTGCAGCATAGATGAAGAAATCCCAGGTTTTTCCAGTCAAATACCTCTCCCCATAGAAGTACTGAGACGAGAAAGAGAGGAGGAGTAATGAAGATGACTAGTGGTGGGAAGCCAACACCACGCTCTAGTCTTTGGAAACGTTCAACTTCTGCCGGAAAGTTTTTTAAAAAAAACGGCATAGCTGATGGTAATGAGGTAGAGTGGCAAAGTAGAAGGCTGTCAGTAACCAGCGAGAGCGGTGCAGAGGACCTGAGAAAGCAGAGAAGAACGGCAGTGCCGAGGCGAGACGGCATGAGGAGAAGCTGTGTTGATGGCAGCCTTCCACCTGCTAACCAGGAGCCAAAGAAGCTGCCACAATCAGGAGAGACCTGAGCCAAGACGTACCCTCCTTTTATACTTACTTGGCCCAGTGTCATACATGTGTCCATTCCTGCCTCTCAAGTGACAGAAAACACATCAGGTAGAAAAGTTGGAACAGGCTTTCGTGGCACACAATGACATCATTAGCCTTGAAGAGTGTAGGAAGGGATGAGAAATGATTGCAAAGTATGGAGAGTGACCATTAACGAATACATTGGAGGGTGAGGAAAGATGATAGGAGGTTAAGGATAAATTGAGTAAGGAAGGAGGTGCCTTGTACAGGACTGGAAGATTGTGGTACCTGCAATTGGTTGATGTGGCCCATTTGAGGCATATAGGTGTGGCGCAAAATAAAGCAGTCCTGTGTAAGGATTACTGGTGGCCAAATGTTCATTAGAGAGCGGAAAGGAATGTGAATGTGTGTGTGGAGTGTGAGGAATCAGGAAAAGGGTTTAAAACTTATACAAAGCCAATGATTGGGGTGGAATTCCCAAAAGGGGTGTGGAAGGTTGTGGCTATTGAAATATTGGGGCCTGTGTTCCTCGGTAAAGATGAATCATAGTTCATAGTGATAATGGTGGATTTATTGTCCAGATGGATTGAGGTGAAGATTGCAAGAGTGGTGAACACAGAGTCTATCATCACCTTCATGGAGATTGTGTTTGGAAGGGAGGGGTATCTGAGTAGCATACTTCCAGACAATGGAGTGCAGAGTGTCAGCAGGAAGATGGTAAAGTACCTATCAAATCATGGGATCAAACACAAGAGATCTTCTTCTGTCAACAGGGAAAGGGTAAACAGCTCTATTATGGAGGCTGTGAGAATGGCTGAGGTGTGTGGCAAAGGAAAGAAATAGGCGATAGAGGAGAGGGTGAGAGTACTGAGAAACTCTGTGTGTACCCTTTTGTGTTGAAGAGGGTTCAGAAGGGAAATACCATGGTGTGTCCTCCATGGCTGAGGTCAAGGAGGGTAGACATAAGCATGGAGTATATACAGAGGAAAGAGTGTGTGAAGTGGGGGAATGATAGCAGGAAGGGAGTGAAGAGATGTGAGTTTAATGTGGGTGAATGGATGCGTGTGTGGAAAGCGGGGATATGGCCTAAAGGTGAGTGTTTGAGTGCGTCAATGTAAGTGTAAAGGGTATTGAGAAGTGCTGTGGGCCTACAGGGAGGACAAGTGTGCAACATTAATCAGGTAGTGAAGGTTGGCTCTGGTGTAAGTGTGAAGGAAGGTATGTTGTGAGTGGAATGTGTAGTACGGTTTCTAGTTCTGGATTCCAGTTTGTGGAGTGGCATTTGAATGAAGAGAGTGCACAGTGAGAAGGTGGGGTATTTCTCTCTATGAGATAAATTACCTTGTAACTGAATAAAGAAGAGTGAATCCTTACTGGTGTCTGCCTCACAATTCTAACACTATGTGGAATCTATGGTACTGCCACAATCTGCACCTTTAGCCATTCTTCCCCAAAGCTCTAATTAAAAGCTAGTCTGATTCATCAGCACAGTTGATTATTTAAAAAAATCCTAAAGTCATTATTAGTGCTGGTCCTTCCTTTGATACTCTGTCCTGTTTACCTGAGGAAGTCTGCTGGCATACCACTTGAAAGTGCTTGTTTCCACTGAAGATGATTCTTTCAAAATCAGTGATTTATTTAAACGCTTTGTACTAATGGCAAGTGTTCCTGGCATGTCCTCCCTGGATTCTAGCACTCAAAGCAGAAGGCAAGCGCTTTGTGAGTTTCAAACATCTCATTCAAATATTAAATAGAATTTCACTTTAACTGAGATTATGCTTGTGTGTTTGTGTCTCTCTCGATACAATCTCTTTGGCCAGTTACGCTAGGTCAAGTTTGTTTCCCAGTCACACAAATGTAAAGGATAGTCTTTTTACAATGAGCTCACTTTTACATCCCAATTAAACAGTTTCTTCTTCATAAGCAACTTTTAACTTTTCCACTGCAAGTCATTTAAACTAAAGCCTAATTCCGGTATGTATTAATGCAACATTGTCTATGCCAGCCTCCCCAAATCTTTCATACCCAGTCTGCAATTTGTCCAAAATATCATGGCTTGGACCCTTTTACACTTAGATCCTATAGCCTCCCTCTCTGCTGGAACAGCACATAGATTTCTAGGTTCTGTGCATGGCCAACTGCACTGTGCATGACTTTCGTCTGAGCTTTCCCTCCAAAATATTTCTGCACAGTAATTTATTACATTCCTGGATTCATAACCTGTTTATCATCATTAAAGCTGCTAAAGCCCAATCAGCCCTTCATTCCTCATGTGTTCCAGCCCCACAGCTGTGTAATCATCTTCCCTCTCTCCTTTGCTCTGTGTCTGATAATTTGACATTTAGCAGATTACTGAAGCCCTTTTCTTTCTACGTGATTTAACTCACTCCTTTATCCCACGTGTTAGCTGGTTAGTGCTTTAATGACAAGAAGTCCTCCAGTATGAATTGTTAAAATAAATGCAACCAAAGACCATTTCCCAAAAGCAAACTGCGAACTATGCTGCTCACTGTAAGTGCGAGGCAGATGGTTAAAGTGTAGGGATAAGAAAAGACCAATGGAGAATACTTCAAGTTTAAGTGAGAGAGGCACCTGTAAAATAATGTTATGATTTCTGCCTCTTAATTGCCACCATGACAAGGGTGCACCTGCAGGAAGCGAGTAATCACATGCACACTTGAGAGATATAACTCGACATCTTGGGCCTCTGAGCACATTTCGCCTAAATACTAAGTTTCAAAAACATTTAAGATGTTTATGCTTTCATGGAGAGCTGTGTCTGCTGAAATGGAACTGCCCAAACAAAATTCTCATAGCTCAAGTATGCCAATTTGAATATGCAAGGAAATAAACCCATTCTGTACTGTGGCAATATGAATGTCAACCAATGCGCCAGTCGTCTTCAATGGTGATGTTCTCAATTAAATTGTTTGTTGCTTTATAATAATGCACAACTCATTGATAAGTGGATTGTATCCTGCGATGTGAAATAATGTTTTTTAAAACACTTTTTATTATTTTCATAACAACAACTTCAAAAAGAACCCACAGTCTCCTCCCCCCACCCATCCCTGGTTTCATGTATCAGTTACTCCATTTGGGCATCTCCTTCTCCCTCATAGTCAACAGTAAGCAGCCGGACGTGTTCGATAGGTCCATTGGGGTCAGGCCAGAGCTGCAGTGACTCCCCTTTTCATTCCCCCCTCCCACATCCAGCTCCCAATTCTTCATGGCGGTTTCAGATCATTAGATTTCGATAGATCATTCAACAATTGTGTCCAATATATTGTCACTCCCTCCCCTCCGTCTCAGTTTCTGCAATATTGCCAGCTCTGCTATGCCCCACCTAAGAGCATCCGCCTGCCACATGGCAATTGTCGGTCCTAGTGGGTGTTTTCACCCTATAGCCACTTGGCGTTTGGCAACAATGAGCGGGAACCGAATCATCCTATTCTGCACCCTATGTTTTTACCCTCTGGTAGGACTCCCTAAATACAGATTCCCGGGGTGCACTCCAACTTGGTCCCCAACAATTTATTTATCCCATTAATCACCTTAGCACAATATTCGGCTATCACTCCACAGTCTCATATCAGGTGCCAGAATCCCGCCGGGCCCGTGCTGCATCTAGCGCACTTATCCGACAAGTCACTATTAATTGCCCTCAGCCTGACTGGGGTTACATACGTTCTATGGATAATGTTAAATTGGATCAATTGAAATTGGGCATTACGTGACACCTTACGTACCAACTCCCATATCTTTGCCCACTTCTTTTCTGATATCTGGTACCCCATATCCACCTCCCATTTTTCTTTCACCTTCAATTACCCTTCGGGTAACTCCTCCCATAGGGCTTTATAGATCCGAGAGATCCTTGCTCTACCCCCATTCCGGTCCAGAAGTACCTGCAACAGTGGGCTTGCCTCCGGTTCCTCCGGGATTCCCTACCATATTTCCGCCAGCCTCTGGACCACCGAACTGTATGCCAGAAACAAGCCCCCCGGCAGTCTGAACCTCAGAAGCCATTCCTCGAAGGTGAGCAACTTCCCTCCATCGAATAAATCTCCCACTGTCCCACACCACCATTCCCGAAGCCTCTGCTCCCTTGCACGTCCAATCGCCTGCTTTAATTTCTGATCCATCCCCCAAGGCAGGCTACTATCATACAACCCACCGGGTCCCCTCATGCGAACGTATTTCTTCCACGCTTCCCTCACCGCCTCAAACACTATGGACATCCCCATGCTTCCCATTGGATACCATAGCAGCTCTGCTCTGCGATGAGGGGGCAGGTCCCCCATCAACCCTTTCAGGGTTTCCCCTCGGTTGGTCCCATAACACCGACTGCAGTTGTGCCGCTACAAAATACCTTTCATAGTCCAGTAGACCCCATCCACCCTCCTCCCTAGGCCTTTGTAGTGTCTTCAAAGATGCCCTCCTCCTCCCTGAGTTCCATATAGCTCCCCCACTTTGCTATCAAGCATTCTGATTTTTTGCCCCATAGAGAATATTGGTGACGAAGTAGAGCAGCCGTGGCAAGATCACCATTTTACACAGAGCTACTTTCCCCATCATGGAGAGAGGCATGGCCCTCCAGAATTGGACCGAGTCTCCTATCTTGGACCGCGCTCTCCCTGTGTATTTCATGAAATACCTATATACCCAAATATTTAAACGATTTCCTTTCCCATTTTACCCCCAACCTCGGGAGGTCCTCCGCCTGGCACTTCCGTAGCCCCCCCAATGGGAACAACACTGACCTATCCACATTAACACGGAAGCTGGACATATGACAAAAATTCCCTCATTATTTCCAATAACTCTGGGAGGTATACCCTTGGATTCGAGACAAACAAGAGCAGGTTGTCCACATATAGTGTCACAGCCCTCCCACTTCAATCCCAGCCTCCCTCATTTCCTGTCGCAAAAATGCTGCCAGAGGCTCCCACGTCCCAGACACCCAGTTATTGGTCCTCAGCATTGCCATTGGTTTATTATAGAGCAGGCCCAGCCATCTACGAATGTTGTCCCCAAATCCAAATTCCCTTAACACCCGAAATAACCATTTCCATGCTAACAAATCAAACGCTTTCACAGCATCAAAGGAGGCTATTGCCATCTCCTCCTTCTGCGTCTTCTCTTTGGTCCATAAAATGGTGGAGACGAGTGATATTACCGGAAGTGTTCCCCCCCCCAACAAACCCACCTTGGTCTGGGTGGACCAGTTGCGGCGCCACCTTTGCCAACCTGGTCACCAGGATTTTCCCCAGAATCTTCCCATCCACATTTAATAGGGATATAGGCTGATACGCCTCACAATCCATTAGCTCCTACCCTTCCTTTAAGATTACAGTAATCACTGCCTCTCTCATTGATTCCGGGAGGTGCCCCTTTTGGAACGCTTCCCTGTATACCCACTGGCGCTGCAGGGCCAGGAGATCCACAAACGTGGAATAAAACTCTATGGGAAACCCATCACTACCAGGAGCTGTACCTTTCCGCATATTGCGTATCGCCCACCGGATATCCTCTTCCTCAATTGAGGCGTCCAACTCCTCTCGCCCCCTATTTTCAGCAAGTGTATTAGTTCCATAAGGTCTCCCACAACAACATCTACATACCCATTTTCGTTTGTGTGCAATGCTGTGTAGAACGCTACAAATGCTTCATTAATCCTCTCTTGCGTGCCCACTATCTCTCCCAATTCAGCCCTAATTTGGGTGATAACTTGGCTTGGGTTTCCTCTGCTGATCAGCCAGGCCAATAGCTTCCCCGCCTTATCCCCCTCCCTGTGCAGTCAGACATTCCGCTTACTATTATCGAAGGGCGCCAACTCCGCCAGTGTCGCATGGTGGAGCTCAAGCTTTTGCGCCAATGTCTCCCACACCGGGGTACCCCTTGCTGCTTCCCTATCCACATCCTCCACCTAGGCCTCCGTACTGTGCAATGTGTTCAGCAGCCTCTTGCGCATACCCACCGTTGTCCCTAAATCACAAATTATAATTAGATCTAGAAACACTGTGATTGCAGTCATTGGCATGACTAGACCCAGCAAGGTGTTCATTCATAAGAGCATGGGTTTGTGGATTTCTCGGTACATCAAGAGTTTTGCTAATAGCCTCCAAAATTGTAAATTGTGATAGAAGTTTATCGACTAGGTCACACGCAGCTTTTGACTCTGCAGTCATCTTTTTCATTAGATCTGTAAACGACAAGCACATATCAATAGTTATGTTACTTTACCAATTATAATATCAACAGTTCATTAATATGCATGCCAAAGTACAAATGTTTAGTCATGGTCTGCAACAATCACTTTGATTCTGAAGTATCAAAAGCACAAATTGCAAATCTCAAGAGTCAAGGGCAATACATTGGAAAACTAAGTGATCAATCCAATAGATGCCCCAAAGGGAGGAAAATGCTCATAGAATTTTAACTTGTTCCTCACAAATATCATTTTGCTCAGATAGTGGGCTGATACTTCAAGGACTCTTGCCATAGGAGCAGTCTGCAAGTGAATGTTCTTTTGATGGGCTCATTCCCACAATTCCCATTGCTAGTATGCATTATGTTCCTCTATATGTCATCTCAGAAGCAAGGGGAACTGTAGGAACCAAGAAATAGAATGCATTATGTCAAAATCTATCTGGAGAAGGTTATAGTTGCATTTCCAGAGTCCCTCCCACTCTCCTAGCTCTGCTATTTCTGAAAGAGATGTTCAAAGTCAGTGAAAAGGTTTCTGAGTTCCATTCCTAATGAGTTACCAGAAGAGGATATATAAACTTCTCATTTGGGCAAAATGGGCCCTTTGCTATGAATAACGAATCATAATGAATAACAGAAGTGGTCAACCTGAAATATTGTACAGAAGGAGGGAGAGAGTTGCGGAAAGGTCCTGAGGAGTCAGGAGAGTCCAGATGTATGTTGAGGTTACCCATGAGGAGTTGAAAGGAGGAGGAGAGTAGGGAGGAGGCCAGGTCAGCCCATTCTGAGAGGAAGAGAGTGGACTGTCCTGGTGGCCGATAGAAGGTGGCTATAAAGAGAGATTTTGGAGAGAGTGAGACCCTGCAGACTAGGCATTCGAATGAGGAGTAGTCCTGAGTGGGGATGAAGGACACAGGTATCCATCAGGGAGGAGTGTGTCAAAGCTTGTACCAGAGCTGTCTTTGAACCATGTCTCTGTGATGGCCAGCACATCTAGATCCATGTGTTCAAGGAGGTTTCAGATGTCAAACGAGTGTTTGACAGCAGAGTGAGAGTTATGCGTGGCAATATGGAGCAACTTGCCATCTTTGAAGGTCTCCCGCGGGGGGCACAGGGGACGGTGGTCCACCCACCACCCGAGGTTGGCAAGAGAGCCAGAGGGATAGTGGAGGTTGGCAGAGGAGCCAAGGCAGACAAGGGAGCCGGGACAGTGGGGTAAGGCAAGGGCGCCTGTGCAGAGGAGGAGGAAGGCAGTGGGCAAGGGAGCCTGTGCAGAGGATGTGGAAGGCACAGAAGGCAAGGGAGCCTGTCCAGGGGGAAAGGTGAGGTTTGAGAGGCGAGGTAGGAGCTTTTCAAAGAGAAGAAGGTTGGGTTGAGGAGCCTAAACCATGATGGTTCCATTCAGAATGACATAATGGTGACCCAGGAAATGGCAAAGAGGACCTCCCAGCGGGTGCCACCATTAATGGGATAAGAGGCGAAAGGAGAGACAAAGACCATGTACCAGTTCCATAGGTCGGGTGATGTAAATACAAAGAGGATGTCTGTGAGAGTCTCTCTGGCGGAAGCCGTGACATAGTCTTCCAGACAGATTTAGTGATAGGAGGGGGATAAGAAATAGAGAAGCATTAAGAGAAGATAGGAGAGATGGATAGTGACATAGCTAGCTGCAATGGCGAGGGGGGACACTTACCCGGTTGACGAACTGAGGCACATGGAGGGGGCTAGGGGGCGGTGCGGGGATAAAAACACAGATGATCGGGACACAGGATTACGAAGGTGGGGCACTGAGGACAAGGTGGGATGTGCAGGCTGTTAATGCAGGATGAACGCAACAGCAACCGCTGTATGTAAAAAGGTAGTAACAGTTGTGCACCCAGCTAAAAACGATTTTCAGGCAAACAACTATTTCCAATGGTGGATGGAGGCACAGCTAAGGACGATTTTCAGGCAAAAGGGTGCTTTCAATGGGGGAAGGAGGCACAGCGAAGGACGATTTTAAGGCACAGACAGTATTTGAGGAATGGCACAGGAAGTGTTACTGCTGGATAGGGTTAGCTCAAAGAGATGCCAGGACAATGTGTTTTGGGGAAGGGAAGGGTAGGTAGTGGGTGGGGATGAGCATCGGGATTTCAAGGGCCTTGGGCAGGCACTGGATGCGTAAATAACCGAACACTCACACGTCGTCTGTCCAACCTCACATCAAATTACCGTTCTACCTGCACTCAAATGCAATAGATTTGACCTTAGTTTAGTGCCACGAAATAGCCAAAACTAAAGACAGGGTAGGATGTACTACTTATGCTCGGCAGGTGACAACAAAGTCAGTCACATGTCAGGCATTCTGTTTCCGCAACAAATATCTTGAGCTGTTTCCAGCACCTTGGATATTTGTTCAACTTTGCACAAAGACATAATGGAAATTTCACTTTTAAGACAGGGTCGGGCCATCTAGGCCTCTTTTCTCTACCCTCAAATGCTGACATTCGATGTTTGACTAGATTCGCTCGCAAGGAAGAAAATCACATGGTTTTCTTTTTTCTTTCCAGCAACGAGAATAACTGGTTATTTTCACCTTAAATGCTTACATGCCAATGTTTCTGTGCTGCTAATACTTGGATCGGGCACCTGGACAACAGGGGACAATCTTAAGTGAAAGATCTATACTACCATAAGTTTCAGGGGGAAATGACCCATGTCACCACACTTACACATCTTTGAGCCAGGTGGAGTTTCAGTTTTCCTCCTGGAGAAATGCTTTTGCAGCTGACCCTGGCAGACCCAAACAAGGAGCTAATTTTAGGAAGCAATCATCCTCTCCAATTCAAAGGGATTCAGGTCCTGACTGGTCTGAGTTTTTAGTTTTGACAAGCACCACTGACCAGTAAAAAAGGCACAATAGTGCTATGTGTTGGCTCAGATGTTTCTGCAGAGGTGTACTGTGTTTTGACTCAATAAAATGAGTGTCGCGCGATTACATCTGAAACAACAAACCTGGCCAAGGATGTCTTGCTCGCCTCCTGCTTTACTTACCTGTATGTTCTCTCTGGCCAAGCAAGAGAAGCAGACTTTACTGCCCACCTCCCTGGGCTCTCTAACCTTTTAGGTGGGGCAGAAGAGTTCGGCAGGGCTGCCTCTCCTGCCCCACTTGCCTTTCAAGCCCTCTACCTGTGTCAAAGGCCTGGAAGCCAAGGAGGGATGTCGGCATGGATGTGAAGGGACATTTTACTCTTTCCAACAACTTGCCGGGCATAGAAGAGGACTGAAACACTGCTGACTGACCTCCCCTGCTTCTATCCACCGCCCTGGCCTCTATGCCTTTGGCACTGCATTACAGTGGATTAAAGGACTGTCGGCACATCCGTAAATTTCAGCGGTGCTATGACTTCACAATGCTTCCATTACAACAATTCCAAATGCCTGCATACCCACATAGGCTATAGCAACAGAATCCTAACACCCCCCCCCCCCCACTCCTCTGCTTGCACCTTCTCACCAGTGCACCATGGGGAACACCGTTCAGTGAATGCCTACACGGGCGGAGGGTGTCCAGCTTGAAAGAGGTCAGGGCTGCAAATAGTGTAATGTTTAAACACATGACATGCTTGTTGCGACCAGCATACTACTGGGTCTTACAACAGAAACGAACACATGCAACATGTAAAATGCGCATCCCAATGTATGTTTACCAGCAGTGTCAGAAAGAATAGTCCTGTGGATTGTGCACTGCTTGCACCAAATCCGAATCGAATGGTCAACAAGCAGTAGTAAACAAAATGGGCAATAAATATCTTATATAATCATGCAAAGTAGGTGTGCATGGCTCTGCAAATTGAAGATGAGTCGAGACAATATGAATTCACTCGACAATGTCACGCTCGCGCGTAACATCAGCCAATGCATGTGGGCCGGCGTAACTCGATGAGCAGAGACCACTGACAGGCACAGCACAGGCCCAGTCTGCGGGCTGCATCTTGCAGGCAGTAGCGTCAGTACACATTTAATGTATTGATTAAATGAATGGGATTGCAAACGTTGCTCTCTGCAACAAAATCTACCAGTCACCCCTGTAATCTTGTATTGTATTGGATCGGCATGAGCTGAGGCCGGTGTCCCGGTGCTAAGCCAGCTAGTCCAGGCCTGTTCTGGGCCAGCCCTGACCTAGCAACGCCTCTGCTCAGGGCTGGACAGGGAACCAAAAGTGGCCCTGGAAAATATTTTAAAAGTGGCCCCATATTTAGCCGAATAAGCGAGCACAGCGCGTGAACCCAACCCTTGTAAGAGGGGACTGGGAGCATCCCCAAGAAAATGTTAAATAAAAGTAGTCAACATTTTTGCATTTAAAGCATGTTTTAAACATGTATGGATTAAAAAATCATGTTTTAAATAACTTCATGATCTCGCAAAGTAGATCTTCAATGATAGAGGGGCTCCAATTTGGCGTAGATTACCATCTCCCCAACCCAGTCTGAAGATATCTCACCTTGCTAATGCATGGTACATGTATCACTCACACACGTGTCAAAAGAGAAAACTGGTGAAGGGATGCACAAAACACGCAAAAACACTCAAACCGAACACACAAACTGCCTGCAATACTATACCCAGAAAATATAAAGGTCCCCCAGATCAACTTGAAAAAAGAACCCCACCCTTTGAACAAGAGTTGCATTTATAATGCATCACCGTAGGAGCAAATACACCACTGGCACTGTCGAATAAACTTGGTACCCTGACAATCTGCTTAAAGCATACTATGTATACAATACCTTAGAAAAACAAGCCCAGCATGACTGACAGACACGCCTGTAAAGACATCTGTATAGAGAGAGAAAAAGGGCAGTTGACTATATACAATATTCAACAAACAACATTGAAATATTTCCTTTTCACAGGAAATGGAAAGAAATTAGGTCCAACCTAAATACAGGTAACCCCACGGGTAACCCCACATCACCTGGAGAATGTACCTTTTTAAAAGGTTCTTACAACCTAAAACACTGACAATCTCCTCCAAAATGTCACACAGGCCATGGAAAAGTGATGGATCTCATGGGGTCCTGGGAAAGATCGAACAGTTCCTTCAACGTTTACAATTACTTGACAATGCTAACAAATAAAGTTGGAGGAGTGTGAGCACAACTTTGAGATGCGTCCGCGGGTGTCTGTGTCTGAACTTGGCCTGCAGGAACCCTGGAAATGTTTGCGAGCAATGTTCAGGTCTGGCGGCTAGTGCAGTCCATTAGAAGCTGGGCGGTTGGCGCAGAGGCAGGCAGGCCTGGTGCTGGGGGAGTCGCTGTGGTGTCAGTGTGTGTGGGCCCAGCCAGCAGACTCCGATGGGTGATGTGTGAGAATCAGACAGGAGGAGCCAGTGCCTTAGGCTTTAATTAGGCATTGCCAATGCTGCCGAACACAGAGGATGTACTATGATTTGTACAGTAGACAACTTCAAGATAAGACTAATATTTAGTTCTGGCACGTGTTGGATTTATATGCACCTAATGTTTGTCTCTGAGTTGGCAACTTGATAGAAATATGCACGGGATGGACTGATAGTGGGAGGGCACTGTACTACCCACACAACAATGGTAAAAGTTAACTTCATTATAAATGACATACATTTTTGGCTCCCGTGAAACACTCTATAGATGGCAAAGCAACAAAGTGGAGCAGAAGGCACATGTATTTTGCTGATTCGGGGGACCCTGAAAAAGTTACCTCTGCCCATGAGACCCTGACATGTGACTCAAATTCCAGAGATTTAACACCAAATCATGACAGTGCCAGTCCTGCTGATTTGTTTTCGCTATGTAAATGCATTTCCATCAGAGTTTTTGTACCGTTAACGGGGCAGTACTTGCATATTTTAGCAATGCTGCTTCACCTCAAATGGGACAGTCACAATACTCATCAGTAGGGCTATTATAGTTACACAAAAGACGGTAAGAGACAAGCAGCAAAATTAGTTCACATGCCTAACCTGGCTTACTTAGCATACTCACACACAACACACAATATCAACCATGTTCTGTTTTTTAAGCAGACAAATATCACAAGAAAAGCATATGCGGATCACTACTCTAGCACTATGAAATCTGGCGTGGAGCCAAGACGAATATGTATTTACAAGCTGAACACTGGACAATGCCCGAAGTGGAGGAAGAACATGCTAGTTTGGGCCAGTTGTTTTGGTGAAAGTGAGAGAGTTGGGCGAGTTACTTCACTGTGCAGGCAGCGACTAAATTTGAATACATTTGGCTGAACAAATATTCTCTAAAATGCACAATTTCCTACAACAGATTTTAAGGAAATCTCCCCTTGGGTACTGGATTCTGTTACAAATGGAATGAGTCTGTTACAAATGGAATTAATTGCATTTCTGACTGTGAGACACTTTTTCAGTGGTGCCTGAATTCCCGAGTCAGACCCTGACAGTGGATTGATGGTGACCCGCGGGCGCTGGGTTCACATTCTCCATCTTTCCCTGTTTGGAGGACTTTCTTCATGGAACAAGTATGTGGCGCTGTGGAGTAGGGGCCGTGGTTAAAGGGGCGCTTTACTGGCCTAGAGAGAGGAGTGTAATAAAGGGACTGTAGTTCTTGAAGCAGTGCTAGCTTTAAGTAGGTGACCATCAGAAATAGGAGGCCCTTATGCCTGAGACACCAGGCACGCACCAAGGGGCACACGCAAAGCTCTGGGATAGAGCCGTGCCTGGGTCTGCTTAGAAGGGGGGTTTTCTTTGACTTTAGAAGGATTGGATGTCGGGATGATGCCTGTGCACACTGGGTGGGATAGAAGTTCTCTGAATGTCTGCAGCCACGGAGTCCCGCTGCTCTTGGAGAGTGGTACCACAGTCACATCGGTGCAGTGGTGGAAATGGGAAAAATTTGGTGGGGATCCCACAAGGACTGGGGTGGGGCAGAGTTTGGAGGAGGGGGCGGAGTTCCGAGGTGGCGGAGTTCACAGGTTGTGGGAGCTGGCAGTTGACCTTCGATCAAAGGAAATGTTCAAAATAATAGTTTTAAAACAGTGCAATTTCTTTCATGCTGCTTCTTTTCCAAACTCCACACTATTTTTATTCCGGCCCTAGACTAAACACACACATGTCTACTTCCCACCCCACATCTCCTAGCAGCACCCTAGGGAAATACTAGAGTTCACCGCTAACCGACGGTAACATCTAGCATTTCCTGATAAGCAGCAAGCTAAGTGACGAAAACTAAAAAAACGTTAAGTACAGTACATGGTTCAACGCTCCGTACAAGTGGCACGGGGGGCACACTTTGAGAGCCTGATCCGGACTTTGTCACTGGGACACCTCTCCCGTCCAGCACCTCAATGAGGGTGCCCAACGGGAAAGGTGTCCCGCTGGGAGGACAATGTGCGCTGAGCAATTCCTGCTCAGCATGTTCATTGCCCTAGCAGCAGGACACCTTGCCCTTTCCGAACGGGAGAGGTGTCCCGCTGGGAGGACAATGTGCGCTGAGCAATTCCTGCTCAGCATGTTCATTGCCCTAGCAGCAGGACACCTTGCCCTTTCCGAACGGGAGAGGTGTCCCGCTGCCACACATTGTCCCAAGGAGCTCTGTGAGCTAATGTGAGCCATTAGGCAAGAATGAGAGGGAGGGGGGCGATTAGCAGGGACTTTTGTCCCTTTACAAATGTGCATGGGAGGGAGTGATCAGCAGTGAGAAGGGTGCATCATTCTACAGGCTTTATGAAATAATGACTATGGCTTTATCCAAGGGGGATTGGTTAGGCTAACATTAATCTGTATGATGCTATTCAGACTTGACATGAAGGATGTGGAGAATAAAACTAAAGCCTTCCTCTTATTGCTCAATATTTTTCTATAATGTTGTATATAGTGTAAAGTTAATTATGAAAGGGTTGTGTTTTATGTAATGTTAAATGTATTTATACCACGCACCGTCACCAATCGGAATTGGTCCCCAGGGGCTCAGGCGGATCTGCAAACGAGGTGGGATGGGTTAGTAGGGTGAAGAGGGAGTAGGATAGTGAGAGAAGTGGTGTCCTGCTTCAGTTTGGTTTGCACTGTGCGCTGAGCTTGGGTCCGAGTATCGGGTCAGTATCAGTCTTAGTGTGCTGTTGGTGCGGTTTATGTGTTGTCTGTTGTTGCGTTGTAAAGCACTAAATTAATTTTTAGAAAAGCAGGCTATAGGGCTGAGGCCTGGAGTCACTCACCTTGCCTGGAAAGGAGATGGAAATGGAGCAGATGCACCGCCGGCAGCCAGGTCATTAGGCCTATGTTTTGGGCAAATGGAAAAGACCAATCAGGTTGGGTTAGAGGTCTTGTAGGTGGGATAATAGGGACCAGGAAGCGGGCAGGGGAGAGAGACCCGCACGCACAGCGCACTCTTGTGCTTTGTAAAGCACTAAATTAATTTTTAGAAAATCAGGCTATAGGGCTGGGGCCTGGAGACACTCACCTTGCCTGGGAAGGAGATGGAAATGGCAGGAACCCCAATTTTAATGGTCCATAATGGTTTCCAAAGGGCCACACACATAAATATTGTGTCCCCAGTGAGAACAAGATGGAACGCACTGGCAAAGAATAGTCAGAGCAGCACAACATTAAGGAAAAAGTGAAGGGGACATTCAAGGTGAGAAAAAAGGACACCCTTTTCCTATACAGTGCACTCATGCAGATACTCCATATTGTTCAGCCTTCTCTGGGGCAGGCACAAACTGGGCAACTGCCTTTTTAGATGCTAAACCTGGGCCCCCTCATCCATCCCAAGCCTTTTTTAACCAGTTGCACGGCTCTCCGCTGTAAAGCTCTACACAACCTCTACTTTCACTCCCTTCTGCTCACCTACCAGTACTGTGATAAACACACATCTGCATCTTTACGAACATATACCTCTCTAACATTTGCACATCATGAGTGTGCCAACTACTAAACCAAATCACTGCGCACCTTCATAAGGTCCAACTCCCATAAAAATGGGGAATTTGGGCACGCAAACCATTACTTGCGTAGGATTTACAGTTTGGTGACAAAAAGTAGTCTAAGAACCACTGAGAATATCCATTGTGGAAAATACTTCTGACATTTGGGGTCTTCAATCACATAAACTGCCCCCGCCCACCTTTTGATTTTGGGAGTCACATGTGGTGTGTGGATGCATGTGAGCCATTAATGCAAGACTGTAAAGCGCTGTGTAAAGTGGGAGCTATAAAAAAATCAATTTATGCTACTCAAGTCTTGTTGGCTAATTAGCTGAATAGTACCTCCCTGAGTAAATGCTTGGAAGGGTAGACCCGATTCTCCACCCCACAACTAAGCACTCCTCTCCAGAGTAGAGAGGAACTGGGTGTGTTCTATCACGACTCCTCTGGATCCTGGCTATCTCCATCATCCTAAAGTGACTATTGGCATTAGCTCATCAGGATTGTGGACTCTGGTTGTCCATTGAATGTGGTGCCCCTATGTACCCATTAATATCCCCGTATTGCACCGTACGAAATGCCTCAATATATACATACATGTTTGGCCAGAGAGCAGAAGGCTGTGTCATACTCAATTGACCGCAAACAGGCTTAAAACTATAACCCTTTCCTCCCCACAGGCTCGGCCTGGTCCATAGGGCAAGAAGGCAAAGCCCGGTCTGACAGGTTAGTGTGGGCCACTTTTCTAGGCCAGAGTTGGCCACCTTAATTTATTGGCGCCACTCTGCAGCAGGTCGCACAACAAAGATTTCAAAATGTTCAATTTGTAACAAATAGTCTAAAAAAATTCCACCCCAGATACTATTGAAACAATTTTGATGGTGGTGATTTGTAAATAGTGTAATGTGCTTTGCTTCCAAGGCATTGCTTTAAATTAAGTATTATTTAAGCACATGAAATGCAAAGGGAAACCTTAATAAATATCTATATCAACTAAACCTGTGAAGATATGCTCAGTTGCTTAAATTGTCCACATCCCAGTTTCACCATTTAACCAAAGTGTGTGATCCTGGGCAGATCATTTAATCACACTGTGGGCCTCATTGCGGGTTTGGAGGTAGCCATGGTGCTATTAGCGCCATGGCTGCCTCCAGACTCGTGTCCGGGTCCCTTGAATGGAGACTTACCGGGTCATTGCAACCTTGGAGGACCTGGTAAGTCCCCATTCAAAATCCCATTCCCATTCGAGCCCCCATAGGGCTTATTGGGAATGGGGAGGGAGCTAATAACGGGCCCGTTATTAGCTCCCTGCTCCCTTAGCGGGACCCGCTAAGGGACCTCGTAATGCGGCGGTAAGGGGTTAACAGCACCGGCATCCTTACTGGCGTGGTTAACCGCTTACCGCCGCACTCGTAATGAGGCCCTCTATCTTATCGGCAGCTCTGTGATTCACTTCAGAGCTTATATCATGGTTTTATTTTAAAAAAAAAAAGCCTGACTATAGAGTTGCTCCATAAATAACAATAGTGCAATTTATGTATTTTGCACCACAAAGTTATTTGCAATTTGGCTGATTTATGGGAACTTATTCTAAAGTCGCTTCCAAGGTGCCTCCAAGTATCAAAGACCGCTGATGCTCCTTGCAATGCCCTTTTCTATGAAGCCTTTTCTGTTGGTGCAATCCATATGCTAATTAGGAGGTTTGTATGTATATTGCCCCAGAGCGCCTGGACAGAACTCTCATAAATGAGTTTCCTGCATCTGTACTGATTCTGCAGTTTCATTTGTGTAATGTGTTAAAATGCCATCTACCACTTAGTTTACCAAAAAAGTAGATTGGGGCAGTGGTGGGTGCGAATAAGACCATATCTCCCCTTTGCCCCACTCTTGCAATGCTGGATACTCCCCTGGTGCTCTGTGGCTGTGCACAGGGCGGATTAGATCACCAAATCTGCACTGTGCACAGCCACAGAGCACATTACATTACCGTCGGTTATATTTGCTTAAATTATACAAAGCACTTTTCGTTGCGTTGCTTAAAAATAAAAACACTCCAGTCACTGGTAAGCAACGCAACGAAAAGCGCTTTGTACGACTTACGCAAACATAAATAACGGTAATGTAATGTGCTCTGTGGCCGTGCACAGGGCAGATTGGATCACATAATCAGCCCTGTGCACAGGCGCAAAGCAAATTACAATACCGTCGGTTATATTTGTTTAAGTTACTTTTCGTTGCGTTGCTTACTAGTGACTGGAGCGCTTGTTTAAAAAAAAAACGCTCCAGTCACTGGTAAGCAACGCACCGAAAGGCGCTTTGTATAATTTAAGCAAATATAACCAATGGTAATGTAATGTGCATTGTGGCTGTGCACAGGGCAGATTAGATAACTGAATCTGCCCTGTGCACAGCCACAGAGCACATTACATCATCATACACAAATGACTCGCCTTCCTTTGCTCTGGACCTATAACAAACCGCTGAGGTGCACTGGCAATACGAGCACACGTGCAGTTGATTTCGGGCACCACAGGCAGAATCACTGCGCGCAACTCACACACACACACCAAGGCTGGTTGGCAGATGGTGACAATGGCTAATCCCCCACACTAACGTGAGATGGGGGTTTAGATTCTATTGAAGACAAGGAGGCGATTATTATGCATTTCAATCTTTACTCTGAAACCACAGCAGCAAAGAAAAAACTTTTTCAAACAAAAAAAGTTGTAAAGAACAGAACTAAAAGAGTTCAATGTCAATATAAGGGAGCTCCCCAATCCATCATGGAGGACAGGTCATGCCCTGCAGGAGACCAATGAGCAGGGACCCTTCCTTATATAAGTCAATTTCTCTAATCCCAACTCCTCTTTCTGTAGCTGTCTTGAACCAGACGTCCACTGCACAGATCAGATGATAAACGATGAAGGTAAATCCAGCGAAGCTCTCGTACCACGCACTCCATAACTTGTAACTGTGAGCTACAGTCCTGATCCGAACCTCAACTCGTGGCTGCAAGAACAACAAGCAAGAAGGGTGGGTAGATGGGAAGAACAACAAACCAAAGAATGTTCTCTCTTGAAACACCTGTGTAGATGTGTGTCATAACTGTCATATCATATTAAGGGTGGGGGGTGGGATAATAATCGCCTCCTTGTCTTTAATAGAATCTAAACCCCCATCTCACGTTAGTGTGGGGGGGATTAGCCATTCTATGACAAGACAGGAGGCTCATATTATGCAAGTTCGAAGCCCTTGCATCCCATCAGTACAACATGATCAATACAATAGAGACAATATAATAAAATAATAGAATAAATAATAGGAAAGAAAATGTTTAAATGCTTTCATTAAATCAATCAGCTGACCACAAGAGAATTGCCTAAGACTAGGCTGCCCGAATAACTGTCTTATAAGGCATAGCCAAATCCACTGCAAGAAAAAACAACAGGAAGATGTGCCAATTCCAGCGTTCCTTACAGGCCACCAAAACCAACTGGTTAAAAGAGGAGGAAAACATTGAACAAAGTGTTCCTATACTAATAGGTTAGGAAAATAAAAACCCTCGGAACAATAAACGCCTCCGTTGTCCAATCAAACATTTAAAACACTTAATTTCATACCATCTTTGGGAATCTAGAAAGCAACCTAAAGAAAATAAGCACCTAGCTCTCCTGGAGATAAAGAAAGTACCCCATAGGGGTGAACGTTTTGTAGGTTCCATCCCATGCGTTAAAGGAAGATATCGCATTAGAAACAGGGCATGTCACATAACTACACTGGGGAACCAAGTGGGAAAGACAAATCTTCATAAAAGGTCAAATGGGACTAAAAGGTCATTTTATCAATCTGTAATAGGACGACCCATCCTGAGTGGAGCTGAAAAGCAATAGACTTAACACCCAATTGTCTTCCGAAATATGTGTATACCAAGGAAGGATGCCTTCTGGAGGCAGAAGCAGAATGGAAGAGAGGGGCACCACCTGAAAAGCTAAACCTGTCAAACCGCCAACACAGAGACCTTCAGACCTCCTGAGCTCTTGAAGAAGGACTCTGCTACCCTGGCAAAAGGCAGATATTTACAAACCTGACCCTTAAGAGCCAAACTTGGCAAGGAGATAAATGTATCTTACACCCAATCGTTACCATTATAGTGATACCTTGTAGATATGCCCGGTGCTTGAACCTTGTTCCCTCCTCCATGGTTGATAAATCCCTTAGAGGATCAAAAATGAACCGAAGGAGGACCCCTAAATTCCAAAGTCTTAGCAAGACTGTAAACTGTAAGAACCGATCACTAAACAGTTAAACTGAAGTTGCACACCAGCAGAGGTCTAACCTCTATTTCAGCCAATTTGAAGAACCTTGAAGCTCACAGCACCCTGAGCTGGCACCTTATTGTAAAACAAACTCTTGTGAAAACCCAAAGGTCCACCTGCCATGCAGGTGACTAGGAGAATCAAGTCATTAACTAAATATATATCCAAGCCCTCTGGGAATCGCACTGACAGACACCTTCTGATAGTTAATGTAGAGACGCTGGAACGCTTTGTGATAGAGGGTCGTAATAACTTGGATGAGAAATTAGTATCACACCCAGACCCCTCTATCCTACCAAGGGAGGAGAACCCTCACTCACTTATCTAAGGAAAAAACCTTGCAACCCAGAAGAAGGCTACCCTGAGGACCACCAGGAATTAGCGCAAAGGAAAGTGACTGACGGGAGGGGAATGCTCAGTGCGAGTCTGCACTGGTCACGAGCCAGAACTCCTGTAAAAAGGAAAAACAGAAACCATCGGCAGTTACCCCAAGAGGTGTATATCATGATGCAATCTCCCCCAAGGATGGCGGGCTCTGAGATAATTATCAATGCCCCGTAAATGAAAGGTTGTGAAAGAAAATCTGGGACCACTGTCCCCTCAAACCCTGAGGTCTGAGTCTCTGTATTCGTGTGATGTTGACTGGCAACTAAGGGAATCAGGAGAAGGAAGAATTTAGCCCATTGTCCCTAGCAAAATAGCACCTATATAGCACTACAAACCCTCAGGTATACGAGTGGTGCTCATCACTACTACGAACGGTGTGTGGTGTTCACTTATCGATCTCAGCAGGATGAAAGACTGATTTAAACCTTTCCAAATTAGGAACCTGTATCAGTAGGGTCAGCCCGGATGTGAAAACCAGCACTCTATTCGCTGCACTGTAGAAAATATATATATGTGTGTATATATATATATATATATATATAACAAAAGAGGTTAAAAAACGCTCTTGAGGGTACGAAAGCCTGCTTGTACTCCTTGAACAGAGGAGAAATTGTAACACCATTAGACGGTTAGCTGAACAACAGGCCAAGCTTTGGGAGGAAAAACCCCATGGGGCAGGCGCCCGAAAGTTATTATTTGGCAACACGTCCATCTGATACCATGAAGTGTTTCCAAACACTCCATCCAAGTAGAACATGGTTGCTCAACTTGTGATGCAACACAACTGAACAGTTACCCTCGAGCCGACCTTGTCTCCACCCATAGTCCAAAACTATAACAAATGTCAAAATGGGACAAATAGTAAGGGAAAACACGTCCCCACTAAAGAGAGCCTCAAGCCCTGCAGACCTCAATAGAGGCATAAAGCATCATCTTTTTCTTCCTCATGTTGAGAGAAATACTGCAGCTTAAAGGGATGGTTCGCCCAAAAATGTTTATTGCCCAAAAAGATGGGCAATAATAAAACAAATATACGCGCACTTTTTTTTTTTTAAGTTCCTATGTAAAATTTTGAGCAATTCAAGCTCAAAATTTGCAAAAGCAAGCACATGGGCGCATCCATTTTGTGAAATGGATGCCCGCCTGTGCTGGCTTTTGCGGCACTAATGAAGAAGGAAAAGCCAGCCAGCTGTAGTAAACAAAAGCTACCACTGGGTGGCTTTTCCTTCATTGATGCCGGGACTCGGAGGACGCAGACCGGAGACTACAGGCAGAAAAGCTGCAGCTGAATCTCGGTAAGTGCTATATATTTATTTTTTAAAAATAAGCACTAGCTGCGGTTTTTTTCTAAGTTTTCCGGACTGGTGGAGCCCAGAAAACTTAGAAATAAAACTGCAGCTTTAAAAACGTTGTATTTATGTTTGCGGTAGCTTTTCAAGCTTCCCTTGGGGAGCACCGGAGACCCAAAGTGATAGCCAGGCAGAAACACAACACGGTTGTGTTTGAAAACGCGGAATTTTTTTTTCTATGTTTTCTCAGGCTCCTCCGGCTCAGAGGAGCCTGAGAAACTTAGAAAGAAAAACTGCAGCGTTCTCAAACACATTAACGTTTTATTTATGTTTACGGTCGCTTCAAAAGCTACCGCAAACATAAATACAACGTTATTGAAGCTGCGGTTTTATTTCTAAGTTTTCCGGGCACCTCCAGCCCAGAAAATGTAGAAAAAAAACCGCAGCTAGTGCTTATTTAAAAAAAAAAAGAAATAGCACTTACCGAGATTCTGCTGCAGCTTTTCTGCCTGTAGTCTCCGGTCCGCGTCTTCCGAGTCCCGGCACCAATGAAGGAAAAGCCACCCAGTGGTAGCTTTAGTTTACTACAGCTGGCTGGCTTTTCCTTCATTAGTGCGGCAAAAGCAAAAGCCAGCACAGGCGGGCATCCATTTTACAAAATGGATGCGCCCATGTGCTTGCTTTTGCAAATTTTGAGCTTGAATTGCTCAAAATTTTACATAAGAACTTTAAAAAAAAAAGTGTGAGTATATTTGTTTTATTATTGCCCATCTTTTTGGGCAATAAAAAATGTTGGGCGAACCATTCCTTTAATCAGCACAGGTATTGAGTGGAGCAATTGATATCGGGAAAAGCAAAACATAAGGAAAGTACTGAGTTGTCCTGAAACCAACTAATATAAAGGGCGACAGAATTTTTATTAAAAGACAAAGGTTAACACCAGAGTGATGGCTAGAGAGGAAGGAAGATGGGTCTGTTTACAACTATCCACACACTCTTTTATTTAAAGTACTTAATAAATAAAATATATAAAATAATAGAAAGTATCCAAGGAAGAGGGTTTACGCCCTCACAGGGGTCCGACCCCCGCCCTTATAGAAGCCGTTATCTACTGAGCTATCCGGCTTACTGACCATTCTGAAAACGCAAAATGTATTCCAGGCATCACCTAAACCTATTGTTTAACAAAGAGTACACTGAGCCAGGGTACCTCTACTGCTCACCCTAGCAGGGTGTGGAACCAGCAGTATACGAGGGGTTCACCTCGCAGAAGAAACACAGTGAAAACCTGTCACCCAGCCGACTATGGCCCACATACCGAGAAGGTAATCATCAATGCCATATATAGTAAACAGACAAAATTGTCAATTTTAAGCAAGAAATAAACTGAGCAAGTGTATCTCAAACTGCTCACCCTAGCAGGGTGGTAACCAGCAGAACACAAGGGGATAGCCCGCATTAGAACCCAGGCAGAGCTGGAAACCGAGCAGGCTATGGCACACTTACAGGAAATATAATGACATCTGCCATATGCAGCATCTAAACAAAGCTGCCAACTTTAAGGGAGGAATATACTGAGCAAGACCATCTCAACTGCTCACCCGAGCAGGGTGTGGTAACCAGCAGAAAACGAGGGGTAACCCTGCGTTAGAACGCAGGCAGAGCCTGAAACCAAGCAGGATATGGCACCTAAGCGGAAAAAATACCAATTTAAAACAAAATCAAAATTTCTTAATCCCTTTAAAAATATATACATATATAGACATGCAAATACATATACAAAAATAAAAATACACCTATATACATAAGTGTACCCTGGGCATGGCGGGAAGCGAAACCAGGTCCTTGTGCATGGAAACCTGCAGCTCTTGTCATTGAGGTAATCTGCCTCTGGGCTTAATCCGAGCCCTGGGAAAGGCACAGCCGAGCCGGCTATAAATTACTGCACACCTGTAACGCTCACCTGATTCCCGTAGAGGCGCCGGTCTTGACTGGGCGTATACCGTATCTTCAAAGGTGATGTGTAACACACGGCTGGCTCTTTGGGCTGGACCTCTGTGCACTGTATGTCTGGCTCGAAGGGTAAGATGTCTTAGGTAAGTGAATGCCGTGCTCTCCATCTGCCTCGGGGCAGGGTGCTGTAACCAGTTTCTTCACTGGATAAGGGGAGCAGGCCTCTTGACTTCAGAGGACTGCTGTCCATCATTTACTGCCCGAACGGTAAGTTTCGAGTAATTCTAATGTCTTTAAAAGTCTTTAGTAATGATGTCTCTTGCTTTGCAGGGTTCCGGCGATGGCGGATGACGGGCTGAAGTGAGTTGAAGATGGAGCCCGTGTGATGAATAGAAGCGCCTGGAAGCACGTAAGTAAGCGCTTGTTGCCTGCTTCACGATGCGCTCTAACTGTCTTTTTATTTTGCAAGTACAAGTTCGGAGCGGCTGCAGGGTGCCGGAATACCCACTGGGTTAGATGTGGAAAGGAGTAATGGCACGTGAGTATTAAAGTTCCCCAATGTCTTTAAACGCACCTTGTTTTGTCTCTCAGATGCGGGATGCAGCGCCGAAGGCCTCCGGAGCGTGCAAAGAGTTGGTAAGCTTTTGTCTTTCAGATGCCGGAATGCAGTGCGAAGACCTCCGGAGCGCACGAAGAGTAGGTAAGCCTTTGTCTTTCAGATGCCAGAATGCAGCGCGAGGCGTTGGTGACAGCCGATGGACCAGGTAAGTGAAGCGCTGTCACTGAAGACCGTAATGCTAACCTGTTCTTTCTTGTCTTTATAGGTGTTGCTGAAGACTGGATTCAGGATGGTAAGCCTTTTTCCTTAGGCCCAGGATCAGATGCAGAAGACACGATGAGCGTTCTGCTGCAGAGGATGCAGAATAACGCAAAGCAAGATTCATCCATCGGGTGTGGTTTAAATAGCCTCCTGTAGTGCTTAGGTGTCTCCTTCCACAGCCACGCCTAGGTAAGAAAAGAGTTCCTGCTTTCCAGAAGAGTTCCAGTGTTCTGAACCTAGTGAGTGGCTCCTGCCCCACCCAACAGGAAAAGTAGTTCCAAACAGAAGAGGATCAGAGGCTCAACTGGCAGGCAAGTAAGCAGCATGGTCTGCTGCAGGTAAGTCCACCCAAGCATTATGAGCCCGGCGCTTCCAGCGCTGGGACTGGGCATATTTATGAGCCTGGTGCCACTGGCGCCAGGACTGGGTCCAAAAGGTCCCAATTGGGACTGGTTGGCACTCGGAACCTGGGTCATGTATCTGCTTCCAAGGGAGTTGGGAAAACCCTGACCTTTTGGAAGCAGAGATCATGACAGTACCCCCCCCTCAAGGCCCCTCCCAAACCGGGCTTCTCCGGGGGTTTTGGCTTGTCAGGAAATGTTCGGTGAAATCTTTTGATTAGGCGAGGAGCGTGGACATATTCAGCAGGTTCCCAGGATCTCTCTTGGGGGCCGAAGCCTTTCCAGTCAATTAGGTAAAATAGTTTAGATTTGGAGATCTTGGAGTCCAGAATGCTTTTGACTTCAAACTCGAGTTCTCCATCAACTAGGATGGGTTTTGGAGATTTAGTAGTCGGGTTTGAGGTTGCAGGGGTTTTAATAGAGAGACGTGGAAGACCGGATGTATCTTCATGTGCGGGGGCAAGTCCAACTTGACCGCTACTGGGTTTACTATGGTAGTGATGGAATAGGGACCAAGGTATCTTGGGTTGAATGTGCGTGGCCCTTTTAGAGGTAGATATTTGGTGGATAACCAGACTTGATCCCCTACTTGATATTGAGGGGCTTCCTTCCGATGTTGATCTGCTCCTTTCTTGTATTGTTCTTTAGCCCTTTGAAGGTGAGAACCAGCTTCCTTAAAGGCTTGGGTGATTGTAGAATGCAGGTAGTCTACTGCTGGTGTTTCAAGATCTTGGAGGGGATCCAACTCCGAGGTTCGAGGGTGACTGCCGTATAAAAGAAAAAATGGGGTTTTCCTAGTTCCCGAATGGAAAGAGTTATTGTAGGCATATTCGGCTATCCAAAGGATGTCTTTCCAAGTTTTTTCAGTTTGTTGCAGCATGCAGCGTAAATACTGTTCCAGAGTTTGATTGGTCCTCTCGGTTTGTCCGTCGGTCTGAGGGTGGTGACTGGTCGATAGTCTCACATCAATTTGAGCCGACCGACAGCAACTTTGCCAAAAATGAGAAATAAATTGACTACCTCGATCCGAAATTAGAACCGAAGGAAAACCGTGCAGTCGGACGATGTTTTCGAGAAATTCTCGGGCCAGAGTTGCTGCTGTTGGCAAGCCTTTGAGCGGAATGAAATGCGCCATCTTGGAGAATAAGTCCACGATTACTAGAATCGTATTGTATCCGGAGCATGGAGGTAGATCGGTGATGAAGTCCATAGAAAGCGTATGCCAAGGGCGAGGTGGGATGTTAATAGGGCGTAAGAGGCCTGCTGGTCTTTCCTTTTGACTCTTGTTTTGGGCGCATACTCCACAGGACATTATAAAGTCTCTGATATCTTTTTTCCAAGACGGCCACCAGAAGTAGCGCTTGATCTTTTCTGAGGTCTTGGCCATACCGGGATGTCCTTCCATTAAAGAATCGTGATAACAAGAGATTACTTTTTTCTGTAAATCTCTGCTGGGCAGGTATAATCGTTCTTGGAAATACAATAAGTTGTCCTTTACTGCAAAGTCCTTTCCCTGCAGATGCCAATTCTGTATGTCTGCTGGAGTTACAAGTTGCCTGGCTTTATCCTTAACTTCCTCTATGGATTGTGTGGCGATTACACCCAGAATTCTTTGTTCGGGAATGATTGGTACAGGTTTAGGGTTGATCAAGTGTTCTTCCACTCCCATCCGAGAAAGGGCATCAGCTTTACCGTTTTTTGTACCAGGTCGGTAGGTAATTATGAAGTCAAACTCGGCAAAGAATAATGCCCAACGGAGTTGTCTAGAGGATTGGGCTTTTGCGGTTTTCAAATATTGCAGGTTTCGGTGATCCGTAATCACAGTAACGGTGTGTCGGGCCCACAGCAGATAATGCCGCCAAGCCTTAAAGGCAGACTTGATAGCCAGAAGTTCCTTGTCAGTAATCGTGTAATTGATTTCAGGAGGCGAGAATTTGCAGGACCAAAATGCCACGGGATGCAACTGATTGGTTACCGGGTCCTTTTGTGATAGAACTGCCCCCATGGCAAGGCTTGAAGCATCAGTTTCCACGATGTAGGGGAGTTCGGGGCGAGGGTGTTTTAAGATTGGTGCAGAGATAAATTTAGTCTTCAAATCCTGGAAAGCTTGTTCCGCCTCGGTAGACCATTCAAAACGTTTGTTTTTCTTTAACAAGGCAGTGATGGGCTGGACTATTCCAGAAAATTCAGGGATAAACCTGCGGTAAAAGTTAGCGAAGCCTAACATGCTTTGCACACCTTTTACGGAGGATGGTGATGGCCATTTGAGAACTGCATCGACCTTCTTTGAATCCATACGCACTCCGCTAGGTGATAATATGAATCCCAAGAATTCAACTTCAGTCACGTTGAAAACACATTTTTCCAACTTAGCGAAAAGTTTGTGTTGACGCAATCTTTCGAGGACCATTTTCACGTGTTTCCGATGTTCAGATTCCGATGAAGAATAAATGAGGATGTCGTCAATGTAAACAACAACACACACATCTATGAGCTCTCTGAGGACATCGTTCATAAAATATTGAAAGGCGGCCGGGGCATTGCAAAGTCCGAAGGGCATGACCTGATATTCAAATAGCCCATATTTGGTGCGGAAGGCCGTCTTCCATTCATCGCCCTCTTTTACTCGTACCAAGTGGTAGGCTCCTCTAAGATCCAGCTTTGTATATATGCATGCTTTTCTGACTTGGTCCAGGAGTTCAGGGATCAAAGGTAACGGATATCTATTCTTGACGGTGATCTGGTTCAGGGAGCGATAATCTATACAAGTTCTAAGGTCTCCTTCCTTTTTTGGAACGAAGAACAAAGCTGAAGAAGCAGGGGACTTGGAAGGACGAATAAACCCATTTGCCAGGTATTGATCCAGGTATTGTCGAAGGTGAAGGTTCTCAGGCTCGGTGAGGGCATAAATTCTACTACAAGGAGGAGTAGATCCAGGTATCAGGTCTATCTGGCAGTCATAAGACCTATGAGGAGGTAGAGAGTTAGCCTGATCCTTCCGGAAAACATCTTGGTATTCTAGGTATTCGGGAGGTAACTGGGGAGTCTCTGAAGAAATTGCTGCCAGTGCAACACCAGGTGGAGGGTGACAAGTAGAGACACATTCTGGAAACTGGACCGTTCTTGCTCGCCAATCAATCAGAGGATTGTGTTTCTCTAACCAAGGTATTCCTAGAATAATCTGAAACTGAGGAGCCTTGATCACATCGAACACGATCTTCTCATGGTGTCCATCTTGACTTACTAGCGTCACTTCTTGAGTGGTATGCGTTACTGGTCCGGAGGCTATCTCCGTTCCATCCACCGTAGTAATGACGTCCTTTACAGCCTTGGGACAAAGAGTTAGATTCATCCTCAAAACCATTTCATGATCCACATAATTGCCGATGGCACCGCTGTCGACGTAAGCTTCAATTGCATGTAATCGATCCGGATTATCAGGGCTAATGAGGACCATAGGTATCACGAAATGCGAGGTCACGGAACTGGTTTTCACGCTCGGCAAGAGGACCTCTATTCTTGTCGGGCGAGGTCGTTTCCCTGCTCAGAGTTTGTAACTTTGGTAACTGCAGCTCCTACTGCCTTCTTGGCAGGTTTCACCGGACAGTCTCGAAGAAAGTGCCCTGAGTTTCCGCAATAGAGGCATAATTGCAACTGTTTTCTCCTTTCCCGCTCCTTTTGTGTTAGAGGACCTTTCAGGCCCCCTATTTGCATGGGTTCCCCGGAGTCTACTCCTTTGGAAGGAGTTGGCGGTTTGGAAAATACTCGAGCATCAAACTTGGAACGATCGGCCTTCCTGTTCTGCAGTCTGTGATCTATTTGAACGACTAAGTCTATATAGTCCGAACAATCTTGTGGGGGATTCACTACTTGGGCTAACACATCTTTGAGCTCTCCACGTAGACCTCTATAAAACAGCGTAATCCTTTTGTCCTCAGGCCATTGAGTTTCCACTATCAGTCTGTTGAAAGACGCAATATAAGCCAAAAGGTCTTGATTACCTTGTCGCAACGAAAGAAGCTCATTGTCCAAGGCCTGCCCCTGTGAATGTCTTGCGAACAGTTTTTCCATACTGAGCTGAAAAGCTTGAAAATCATGGAGGACCGGATCATCTTGATTTACTAGAGGGATCGACCAGTCTGCCGCATTGCCACTAAGGTACGAAAGCACGAAAGCTACTTTAGCTTGATCAGTTGGAAAGGCTGCTGGCCGGCATAAGAAATGCAACCAGCACTGATTGATAAATACTGCAAACCTCTTTGGGTCACCAGAAAATCGTTCGGGCGGAGCCAGAGGTACATTCCCAGGTAGGTTGATCTGCACTGGATTCATAGAGGATGTATGAGGAAGATTCCCCCCAGATGCGGGTAACGGGGTCTGTCCGGCTTGTGACTGTAGCAATTGTCTAGCGAGATCATCTGTTCGCTCCTTGGAAATAATCAGTTCCCTTCTTAGAGCGTTCGTTTCCTGACGGGCTGCATGCACTTCTGCCCTTAGTTCCCCAAGTAACTGGGCTAGCTGGTCGGTATCCGAGGTTTCCATAGCGCCTGGACGGGAGTTTTGCGATAGGCTTTGCGTTCTGTAACGCTCACCTGATTCCCGTAGAGGCGCCGGTCTTGACTGGGCGTATACCGTATCTTCAAAGGTGATGTGTAACACACGGCTGGCTCTTTGGGCTGGACCTCTGTGCACTGTATGTCTGGCTCGAAGGGTAAGATGTCTTAGGTAAGTGAACGCCGTGCTCTCCATCTGCCTCGGGGCAGGGTGCTGTAACCAGTTTCTTCACTGGATAAGGGGAGCAGGCCTCTTGACTTCAGAGGACTGCTGTCCGTCGTTTACTGCCCGAACGGTAAGTTTCGAGTAATTCTAATGTCTTTAGAAGTCTTTAGTAATGATGTCTCTTGCTTTGCAGGGTTCCGGCGATGGCGGATGACGGGCTGAAGTGAGTTGAAGATGGAGCCCGTGTGATGAATAGAAGCGCCTGGAAGCAAGTAAGTAAGCGCTTGTTGCCTGCTTCACGATGCGCTCTAACTGTCTTTTTATTTTGCAGGTACAAGTTCGGAGCGGCTGCAGTGTGCCGGAATACCCACTGGGTTAGATGTGGAAAGGAGTAATGGCACGTGAGTATTAAAGTTCCCCAATGTCTTTAAACGCACCTTGTTTTGTCTCTCAGATGCGGGATGCAGCGCCGAAGGCCTCCGGAGCGTGCAAAGAGTTGGTAAGCTTTTGTCTTTCAGATGCCGGAATGCAGTGCGAAGACCTCTGGAGCGCACGAAGAGTAGGTAAGCCTTTGTCTTTCAGATGCCGGAATGCAGCGCGAGGCGTTGGTGACAGCCGATGGACCAGGTAAGTGAAGCGCTGTCACTGAAGACCGTAATGCTAACCTGTTCTTTCTTGTTTTTATAGGTGTTGCTGAAGACTGGATTCAGGATGGTAAGCCTTTTTCCTTAGGCCCAGGATCAGATGCAGAAGACACGATGAGCGTTCTGCTGCAGAGGATGCAGAATAACGCAAAGCAAGATTCATCCATCGGGTGTGGTTTAAATAGCCTCCTGTAGTGCTTAGGTGTCTCCTTCCACAGCCACGCCTAGGTAAGAAAAGAGTTCCTGCTTTCCAGAAGAGTTCCAGTGTTCTGAACCTAGGGAGTGGCTCCTGCCCCACCCAACAGGAAAAGTAGTTCCAAACAGAAGAGGATCAGAGGCTCAACTGGCAGGCAAGTAAGCAGCATGGTCTGCTGCAGGTAAGTCCACCCAAGCATTATGAGCCCGGCGCTTCCAGCGCTGGGACTGGGCATATTTATGAGCCTGGTGCCACTGGCGCCAGGACTGGGTCCAAAAGGTCCCAATTGGGACTGGTTGGCACTCGGAACCTGGGTTATGGATCTGCTTCCAAGGGAGTTGGGAAAACCCTGACCTTTTGGAAGCAGAGATCATGACAACACCCTAGCAGGGTGAATGGGAAGCAGCACTGCAAGGATGGTAAGCTTGCTAGAGGAACATGCCTTGCTGAAGCTGAGCAAGCAACTGTACGCGAGTAGCGTAAGCCTTCATAAGGACATAAATCAATCCTTAACCTAAAAATCCCTTTGAACTGAAAACATTTGTGGCGCGCTGTAAGCCAGCAGCGTAAGCAGTTATGAAGACATAAATCACAGCCTAAATGAAAACATTTGTGTCTCGCTGTAGGCGGGCATCGTCAGCATTTATGAGGCCCCAAATCACCCATTGACTGAAAAAACATTAGTGACGCTGTACGCAAGCAGCGTAAGCAGTTATGAAGACATAATAAAAGTTTAAATGAAAACGTTTGTATCTTGCTGCACGCAAGCAGCTTAAGCATTTATGAGGCCCTAAATCACCCTTTGAATGAAAACATCCGGGAAATGCTGTACGCGAGCAGCGTAGCATTTATAAAGTACACAAAACACCATGAAACATTTGACACCATTGTGACGCGCGGAAGGTCTGAAGCGAAGCTTCTTCACAGACCGTGCGCGCCAACATAACAAAGAAAGCCCTTCACGGAACGCCAGTCCCAACGGACTCATGTGCATTAGGAAAAGAAAGAAATTCCTGACAGGCATACGCTTGCGCGTCGGTGGAATGAAGCAAAGCTTCATGCGACGCGCGAGCGAGGTCATAAACAGCAATAAAAGAACAAAGGAAAGCGCCGCTACCCGCAGGCTTTTACAATTACATTTCCCCAATAAGGAAAGAAAAAATGGAGTTCCATTTACAAAATTCAAACAAAAAATCATTAATGAACTGAAAAATTGCGGACGGCCCCCATCCAAATGTGGCCATATAAAGTACCATGTACTAGTAATAATAATAATTATACACAACAAGACTCACGCCCGCAAAACTAAAGCAAAATCACAATAGAAGCCATGAACTCCATTTTTCACCAAATCGAACTGTGAAATATATAACACAACATTGGCAACCCAATTATACAGCTGCCCCACAACCAGCATTTCTAAGGAAACACAATAAGGTGTGACTTAGCTGTGGCATCAGCAGCAAAGAAAGAGGAGTTGGGATTAGAGAAATTGATTTATATAAGGAAGGGTCCCTGCTCATTGGTCTCCTGCAGGGCATGACCTGTCCTCCATGATGGATTGGGGAGCTCCCTTACATTGACATTGAACTATTTTAGTTCTGTTCTTTACAACTTTTTTTGTTTGTAAAACTTTTTTTCTTTGCTGCTGTGGTTTCAGAGTAAAGATTGAAATGCATAATATGAGCCTTCTTTCTCGTCCTAGAATCTGTTGCCCTTTGATTATTTATGTGTATCCTTCCCCAAATAAAAGAGGGCCGACGTCACAAGGCCTACCAAGGAAAGTCCTGGTGGGCCAATTCAGCCCTGCCTCTGCTCTTGGCTTCCTTGATGTAACTGCAGGCGAAGGAGGACTGGGGCGGGGAAGAGTAAGACTAGGTATGGTATAGTATAGTATGGTAATGTTTATTTTAAAGCACCTATATACAAAGCAAGTGTTTCAAAATGCTCAAGGAGGGAGGGGACAAGGGGAAAAAGCAACAGTCATTCAGAGGCCTTGAATTTCTGAACGATACAAATCTGCACAGGCAGAGTAAGTGCATATAATACAATTAACAGTGTAGATGACAGCAAATAGGTCTGACGACGATTCTGCAGTTTTTCCAAGCACATTGAGGCGCCACCATGCAAGGAGGAGTGGACAAGGGAAGATAGACGAATCTTCATGGCATGGTACGTTCAGATCATGCAAGTGCAATACAGTACAGGAGAGGGGAGGTGGGTGGGGGAGGACAAGTGCAGGGGCTAAGGTGAGTCCAAGTGCGCCTAGTCAGTAAGAAGCTCAGGTAAGTGCTCAGAAATGCCACTCTCATGGGTCATTGACCAAGTGCAGTAATGATGAGGCAAGTGTAAGGGATGGAGGCAAGTGTGAGAGGACTGGCACGGTTGCCAGGGACCTGTGAGACTCTGAGGTACACCTGGCGGCGAGTCAGCAAGCTGTGTGGAAAGGAGGCAGAGAGGTATAGAGCGGAGGAGAGAGGTTAACAGGGTAGAGAGACAGAGAAGGAAGAGGAGAAAAAGAATGTCTTCAGGAGTTTCTGGAACTTAAGGAGATCAGGCTCAAGATAGAGGGCGGCAGGCAGGGTTGGACTGGCCGCATCGACCCATCGGCCAGTGGCCGATGACCTTTGAGGACCTGGGGGGCCAGTTTTCATGAGGCTACCCCAGGCCGTTTGTTTTGCTGGTAAAATGTTTAGTAATTTTGGTAAAACGTGTGCAGCGCGAGTCCGCGACTCTCAGAGTGTCTGTTGCGGGCCGCGCGCGGCGCGGCCCAAGCTGGGCCATCATTATTTTTTTTTGGTTAAATTGCTGATGTCAGTCTCACTCTCATCAAATTTGAAGATAGATAACAGTGTGTGTGCCGTGGGTGGCTGCCTGGGTGCGGCCCGAGCGGCTCGCCTGAGGCTCGGGGCCAGGCCAGCGTCAGAAAGGAAACTGAGACTCTCTCTAGGGGGGTGGGGGTGTGTGAATTCCAGCCATGTTCCCAGGGGCTGGAGCCTGGAGCAAGCTGGAGGAGCTGCCTGGTGCGCTGCTGGAAGCATAATTATTCATCAAAGCAAGGTAACAACAAGTTGTTACCTTGCTTTGATGATTTGCAATTGCAAATTGCATGCATGCATGCATGATGCATCAGGGCCAGCCGCCGCCACCAGGCCGGCGGCGGCGCAGCGGGTGGTGGCCCAGTGGCCGTGCGTGCTCCTGTGATGATTGATGTAGTCCTGGTCAAGTCAAGTGTTAATACAATTACGAACACCGCACCGGGCCCGGGCGGCGGCCTAGTGCTACTGTCTCTGCAGCAGCAGAGCTGGCTGGGCTGCTCGCCTGCAGGGCTGGCTGGGCTGGGGGCGGGGCTGAAGTAAGTTCACACAACAAGTTCCTTTCAACTTTGCAGGAACTAACAACAACGTGTGGCCCTGCAAAGTTGAAAGCAACTTGTGCCTGGGGCTGGGGGCCGATACAGACTCTGTGTCGCCACAATTAAGTCGGTGGACAGGACACGTGACTCTCTCTCTGTCTCTGAGAATAAAGTGGGCCTCCCCTCCTCACTCTGGGCATTATTTTTTGGACACCCGACCCCACGACGAGGCAGCCAGTGCCAACTTGACGTGACGACGACGAGGAGGACACACACGCACCGCAGCACCAGCCCAGCAGGCAGGCGGCAGCAGTCAGAGACCAGGGCCCTGGCCCGAGAGAAAACAGTGCCCGTCGACCGAAGTGAATGAGCCAACCTGAGCCCAGCAGCAGCAACACCAACAGGCAGGCAGCAGATGTTGACCGGTGCTGCGGCTACACTTAAATACAGAAGAGTCGACTACTCTCTCGACCATGAGGCAAGAAAGATTGATTGATCCACATAGGGCCTATGCTTTAAGGCAAACATTTAGCACTTTTTCTACTAAATGACGACTAGGCCTCATACGAAATGTACTATCACCTCTCTATACACACCCCAGCACCGACCTTTCGGCAGATCCTGAGCTCCTCATCACTCGCCCATCACTTCACCCCATGTGCACTGTCACCTCTCTTCCAATTTCCCGCCCCACCACCCCATAGTACACCAACCCATGCCTACTCCCCACTCCCCCGACCATGACCCCACCCAGCCTGAACTCCCAATTCACTCCAACAAGACATTGCCCTCCCTGTACTCCCAACTTCCCCACCCCGCCTGGGCTTCCATGGATCTGACGCTCTCCCACACCCACCCCTCACCTTCCCTACTCTCTCACATCAATCGCATCCCATCTCTACTCCTAACTTCCGCCCACTCTGCCACACTCTGTTCTGCCTGTCGCGCGCCACTCTAGGTTCCCAACACACCCCACCAGCTGATACCTACCTGTGCCTGCCCCTGTGTAATGATTTTTCACTAACCTGTCTCGTGCAGCAATTTACGAGGCAATTGGGGAGTCCCCTGAGGACCCTAACACCTCCCTCCTCCCTAAGAGGGAACCGAAGGGGTGTGCAAGGGATCCCAGGGAAACCCTCCTGGGGGAAAAAACCCTGCTGGAACGGATGAGAAGCTGGATCGGTCGCGTCTCCGCAGGCTGCAGCTCCTCACGAATTGCGGGATTAACCGGGTCTGGTCACTGTACCTCGGTGAAGTCCTATGTTGTCTGGAAGAGGGGACTATCTGTGGGCGGCGGAATGGGAAGGTTAGGCGGAATGGTAAGGGTAGCGTCTGTAGAGAGTAGCGACGCTCTGGGCTTCGGCTCTGCTGGACCATATCCGGAATCCATGAGAGAACGCGATGACGTCAGAGGACATCTGACTTGCGAACGTGAAAACACTGCACCGTAACCCAGAGGATGAGAGGCCATCTTGGAAGAGGGAAAAGCGGCGAGTGCCCGCAATCTCCAGCGTTGCCACAGGGAACGCCGGTGCCAGCTAGCCGTGACAGTATGCCTCCTTCCGAGGGTAACACCTCCTGGTTTGCCCAGATGATACCTGTGAAAACGGCGAACCAGTAAGGGGGCGTGGACTGATGAAGCTGGTTCCCACGTACGGTCGGCCACTGAGTAACCCTTCCAGTGGATCAAATATTGCAGTCGACCGCGATGATAACGGGAATCACAAATGCCCGAGACTTCGAACTCCGGACCTTCCGTAGTAGCTACTGGAGGCGGGTAGGACCTTATAGATCGGCCAAAACGATCCGATCTGTGAAGTTTGAGTTGCGAAACATGAAAAACTGGGTAAATCCTGGACCAGGAAGGTGGGAGCTGTAACTCGAAAGCCAAAGGACCTTTTGCTCTTAATACTGTAAAAGGTCCAAAATATTTTGGAGACAATTTAGAGGGAACCAGATGTCTGGGCAGAAACTTTGCTGAGAGCCAGACCAAATCCCCCGGAACAATCACTGGAGCCGATGAACGATGCAAGTCAGCATAACGTTTAGAATGCTCTTGAGCTTCTAGTAATGCGGTTCTGGCCAAAAGATGTCCCTGTTGAATGTCGCCCATTAGGGCGTCCACATCTGGAAAGGCTGAAGCTCTGAGAAGAGACGATGAATAGCAAGAAGGATCGTACCCATAGGTACAATGAAAGGGACTGGTTTTGATAGACGCATGAGGAGCATTATTGTAGGCAAACTCTGCCAAGGGTAACAAATCCTTCCAATTGTCCTGTGCCGCTGATACAAAACAGCGCAGATACGTCTCCAGAGTCTGATTTAAACGTTCAGTCTGCCCATTAGTTTGAGGATGGTATCCCGAACTCAAGGCTCTCTTTATGCCTAAAGCAGAGCAGACTTGTTGCCAATATCGCGAAATATATTGGGAACCTCGATCTGACACTATGCTGTCAGGAAGACCATGCCGGCAAAAGATGGAGTCTATGAACTGTCTTGCCATCTGTGGGGCTGTCGGTACTGAGGGTAGGGCTTGGAAATGAGCCAATTTGGTGAAATAATCCACTGTTACCATAATGGTTGTATGATCTTTAGACACAGGTAAGTCAACTATAAAATCTGTGGAAATCAATTGCCAAGGACGAGTAGGTATTTGGACTAGAGCCAGCTTTCCCAATGGTTTACTGCGAGGAACCTTGACTTGCAAACAGACTACACAGGAAGAGACGTAATCAGTCACGTCCCTTCTTAAGGTTTCCCACCAAAAATGTCTCAGTATGAGTTCTTGGGTACTGGCTATTCCACGATGTCCAGCCACCATAGAATCGTGGCACATGTGCATGACTTCCGTTCGGAGCTGGAGTGAGGGAATGTACACCTGATGACCCCGGTAGAAACATCCGTCTTCGAGACTTAGTCCCCATTTGTCTGCCTGACCTCTAATGGAGTCCATTAAGACTAGAGTTTGGGCTGCTACAGAGTGGAGAAAGTCCTGAACCATAGATATGAACGTAGCATGAGGAAATAATCTCTCAGTCTGAAAACCAGATTTGCAATCAGGATCTCTACGTGATAGAGCATCAGCTTGAAGATTGATTTTACCAGGAATGATAGTGAAAGTGATATTGTAGGGAGAGAAAAAATGGACCCATCTTGCTTGCCGGCTGTTACGTGTCTCCGCGTACTGTAAACTCTTGAGATTCTGATGGTCGGTGCGGACCTCAATGGGATGTTGGGAACCCAACAGGAGATGTATCCATTCCTGAAAGGCCCGTTTTATAGCCAGCAACTCTTTCTCTAACACTGTGTAATTGATCTCAGAGGGAGAAAAAGTCTTGGACAGAAAAGCCACAGGGTGTTCTGATCCTTGAGTAAAAGCTTGTTTAAGCACCGCACCCAATGCAAAATGGGAGGCATCAGTTTCTACTATAAACGGTAAGTTTTGATCCGGGATTCGTAAGAGAGGAGCAGAAGTAAAGAGTGTCTTTAAAGTATCAAAGGCTGACTGGGCGTCCTCTGTCCAACAAAAGGGCTTTCCTTTCTTGAGTAGTCTTGTAAGGGGCAGAACGATTGATGAGAATCCAGCTATAAATTTCCTATAGAAATTCGAAAACCCCAGAAATCTCTGTAGTTCCTTGACAGAACTAGGAGAGGACCATTCCAGAATAGCGGTCACCTTACGAGGATCCATGGATATTCCAGTAGGGGACAAAACGAACCCCAGGTAAGTGACTGTAGTCTGATGGAATATACACTTTTCAGGCTTGCAATAGAGGTGGTTACTCCGTAATCGGTGTAATACCTGACATACGTGTCGGTGATGTTCTTTTGGATTCCTGGAAAATACCAATATGTCGTCAAGGTACACCACTACCGTATGAAGAAGGAGGTCTGAGAATATATGATCAATGAACCTTTGAAACACTGCCGGGGCATTCGCGAGTCCGAAGGGCATTACTCGGTATTCGAAATGTCCAAAAGGGGTACGAAATGCGGTCTTCCACTCATCCCCTTCCTTAACTCTAATGAGGTGATATGCCCCTCTGAGGTCCAACTTTGTGTAAATAGTTGCCCCTTTTACTGCTTCTAGGATGTCCGGTATCAATGGCATTGGGTATCGATCGGGAATCGTGATCTTGTTAAGTCCCCTATAATCAATGCAGGGACGTAATTCATCCGTGTCCTTCTTAGCTATGAAGAATAAAGATGCGCCTGCAGGGGAAGTCGATTCCGTAATCAAACCGTTTCTGAGGTGGGTATCCAAATACTGCCGTAGGACTAATTTTTCCTTCTCGGAAAGGATGTACATCTTTCCAAAGGGGAGTGGTTGAGAGGAGTCTAGCCGGATGCAACAATCATCTCTCCGATGAGGCGGAAGTTCAGAAAATTGGGAAGAGGTGAAAATGTCCTGAAACTCTTCGTACTCAGGAGGAACAAGAGTAAGCAAGTCTACAATCCTTTGAGAGGCCACAGGGTTCGATGAAGGAGCACAAAATCCCACTGACCCTTCAGTAAGACAGTGTCGGGTACAATATTCTGATCCCAAAAAAATGGAACCGGCTGCCCAATTTATGTATGGGTTATGTAGTTTTAACCAGGGCAAGCCCAGAATGACAGGGTAGTGAGCTGCTTTTATTATATCAAATACGGCTTCCTCCCTATGTGAACCAAGGAGCATCGTCAAAGTGTGAGTCTGTTCTCGGATAGGTCCCGATATTAGTGGGGTTCCGTCTACGCCCTCAACTGGTATCGCGATAGCTTTGGGAGTACGGGGAATATTCAATTTCCTTGCCCAAAAATCGTCCATGAACAAACCAGCTGCTCCACAGTCGACCAAGGCTGGGACAGAAACAATGTTTTCATCTGGCAAAGAAAAAGTTACGCGCAAGACTACTATGTCCAGCAAAGGAGACAACTTTGTAGGAGATTGGGAACCGGTATCAGTTACCCCGACCGTAGGTCCCCTTACGGTTGAGGTCTGGCGTTTCCCGAACGAAATGGTTTTCTGAGAGGAGCGACTGGGCACTCGTGCACGATATGGTCAGAAGAACCACAATACATACAGAGTCCTCGGGATCTTCTACGGGCGCGTTCCTCTTGAGTCAGAGGACCCCGTGTGGTGCCTAACTGCATAGGTTCGTCTGCAGTAGCTGTTTTGGAGAAGGATACTAATTCAGGCGCAGAGCGATGACTTCTCCCTTTCCTCTTCTCTGCATGCCTTTCTTGCAGTCGATAGTCCAGCTGCCTAGTCAATGGGACAAGTTCAGCTAAGGTATTCGGTCTCGGAACTCGAGCCAATTCATCCTTCAACTCCTCGTTAACCCCTCTCCTAAATAATGTAATAAGTGCATCATCGGCCCAGGATGTGCCTAAGGCCATTTGTTTAAAGCGGGTAACATATTCTAGGACTCCTAAAGATCCTTGCTTGAAATCTAGGAGTTTCTCTTGAGAGGAGACATTGTATTCTCTCCGTGAAAACATAGCTTTTAGACTTGCCGTAAAAGCAGGCACCGAATCCAATATGGCATTATTGGAAGTGACAATAGGGGTGGCCCATGCCAGCGCGGGGCCCGTGAGATGAGTAATCATATATCCCACTCTATCTCTGTCTGAGGGAAAGAATGATGTCTTAAAAGCAAATTGCACCGTACAAGCATCCAAAAATTCCCTTAAAGAATGCGGGTTTCCGTCATATTTCCCGCCTGGCAGAGGACCAGGAGGAATTTCTGAACTAGTGGGGGCTTTATTTAGGATTTGCTGTTTAAGGATTGCATTTTCATGCCTTAAGGCTTGTACCTCGTGGGACAATCCTTGTACTGCGGTCGTCAACTGCTGCACTTGATCTAAGGCTGCTTGCAAAGTTGTCATGATGTGCATCTAAGTATTCCTCTTCAATTATATTCTTTCTTTTGGGCGTCGCTAGCTGTAATGATTTTTCACTAACCTGTCTCGTGCAGCAATTTACGAGGCAATTGGGGAGTCCCCTGAGGACCCTAACACCTCCCTCCTCCCTAAGAGGGAACCGAAGGGGTGTGCAAGGGATCCCAGGGAAACCCTCCTGGGGGAAAAAACCCTGCTGGAACGGATGAGAAGCTGGATCGGTCGCGTCTCCGCAGGCTGCAGCTCCTCACGAATTGCGGGATTAACCGGGTCTGGTCACTGTACCTCGGTGAAGTCCTATGTTGTCTGGAAGAGGGGACTATCTGTGGGCGGCGGAACGGGAAGGTTAGGCGGAATGGTAAGGGTAGCGTCTGTAGAGAGTAGCGACGCTCTGGGCTTCGGCTCTGCTGGACCATATCCGGAATCCATGAGAGAACGCGATGACGTCAGAGGACATCTGACTTGCGAACGTGAAAACACTGCACCGTAACCCAGAGGATGAGAGGCCATCTTGGAAGAGGGAAAAGCGGCGAGTGCCCGCAATCTCCAGCGTTGCCACAGGGAACGCCGGTGCCAGCTAGCCGTGACACCCTGCCTCTCCTCGAATATACCACACCGCCCCACCTGCCACACACCGTGCCCCAACTCTCTCTCACCAACCCCTCCCGATTTCCCCCATTTTCCATAACATGCCCTCCCGCCTCAGTCCCTCCTGCTAGTACTCCATACTCTCTACACTTTACCATCATCCCATCCCCTCCCACCGCCTTCCACAGCACATCTCAATCCACTCTTGGCCCCACTACCACCTTGTTCCCCAGAGTTGCCTCCTCCAGACAATGTCTGCCCCCTCCCGCCTCTTCTCACCCCCGTTACTCTCTGTTCCTTATCTGCCCGTTTCTATCCGCGCCTCTTCCCCATCACCCTGCGTCCGCCACATCCCTGATTAGTTCCTTCTCCCTCTTCCAACAGTTTGCCCCCTCTTGTCTGGCCCACCATCCTCTCCCCCACCTGCTCCTTCCTCGGACCTTGTTTTTAAAGCCCTGCCCTTTTTCTGACCCCCACCTGTTTCTAATCCACACATGTTTCTAACCCACCCTGCCCAACTGTTTCTAACCCCTCCCGCCCCACCATGTTTCTGATTCCTACCTATTTCTGTCTGACACCCCTCATTCCTTGCCATGCTTCCTGGCCTCTGTTCATTTCTGGCTGTACAGTGGTCCATTTTATTTCTAAAGCTTTATTAATGCAGCTTCCCCTCCTTTCATGCTGCCCTTCCCACGCCCCCCGCCCCTCACTCATATGCGCCTCTGCCCCTTTTTTCCTCATTTCCTTCTCTTGACTCCTGCCCTCCAACTTGCTCTCCTGCCTATTCCTCTTCCGCGTGCCACACTCGGCCCCCTCCTTTTTTTTCTACTCTCCATCATTTTGTCTCCAAGGTCTTTCATTTCACTCATATGCCTGCCTTAATTCCCTTCCCTATACATCCTTCCCCACCTCATCCTCGTCGAGTTCGGCTTCTCCCTGTTTTCCAGTCCTCTCCCCCAAACCTACACACTTTACTTACTCTGACTGCCCAATCTTCTTGCTCTCCCCCATCTTCCTAAACTCTCATTCCCGACACTCCCTCAAACTTAACAATTCACCCGCTCTCATTTCCAATGCCCAAGTTGCCTCACCCATCACCCCTAACTAGTCCCCTCTTTTGCTCTTTCTGTCTATTTATGAACGCACTTAAAACAGCCACTGCAAGAGACTTTACGTTTCATTGCGGTCCAGATGATGGCGTGCATGCTCCCTGAACTAATGTAAACGTAGCACTGGATATGTTAATGTTATGTAGACATCCACGTTCTGTATACACAACTGTTAATTGCTTTCTCTGACACAAGCATTGATTTCCATGGACGGGGCACACCGGTGGCACTCTGCTCTGGCTCTTTCAAACAGCAGCATTTTAGTTTAAGCTGGTGTTCTTAAAGGCCATTGATGTGCAGCATTTGTAAAAAGAAACAAACACGGTGTGGGATTTGTTTTCTGGGTTTAACAGATTTGCTAAGCTGTGACAAGCCGTGTGTGCTGTTGTGTGTGTTCTATAATCTGGCCATGCACTCTCGCTAGCCTCGACAAATCGCGTCTTGCCTTCAAACGTGTTGAGTCGCAAGTGTCACTGCATCTGTGGCTCCCCCAGCAAGTTACGACTCCATCCATTGCAGCCTGATCACTTATTTATTATGGCTGGCTACTTTACATTTTTTGGTGAAAAGTTTTGTAATTTGTTATTTGTCTTTCTTGTTCTGTGTTTGTTTTTGCCATATCCCCACGTAGTCACATGTTATTTTAAGCCCGCCCGCCGTTACTTGAGTTGACCCAAAATATATATCACTAAAAACGTCATTTGGTATTTTAGAAACGTTAGTTGGGCTGCTGGTGGGCAAAGGGGGGCTTTAGAGAGCAGTGTGTTCTGTTTGTGTTGTTGAGGGCAGCCATCTTTGATCACTACGCTACACACACATCTTAGAAGTGTTTCCTATCTGTGCATGAATGACTGTGCACTGAAACGGGTGAGCTTGGGTGCAGCATGTTAACGCCTCACCTTCTTTCACGAGGCCACTGACTTTCTTGCACAAGTAACAAGTTGTGGCCAGACTTGATTTTACAACTTGCTCTTTTAAATGTCTTTGTGTGGAATAATTCATGTTGCCTGGGCCTGTGCAAGGTATGATGTTTTTCTTTGTGCTGGTATAATGGGGCACCCAAGTTCCATTCCGTATAGGGCCATTTTACAGAATCGTGGAATGGTATAGCGCTTGCACTTGGACAAAAAATGACCCATGTGCAAAAGACATATTCTTTCAATGCATCTTTGCACCAGGGCAAATTCTGCACCAGTGCTGGGACTATGGCAAACATTGCCTTGGTGCAGAAATGCATTGGAAGGATATGTTTCTTGCACTGGGGCAATTTTGACCATTTATTTATTTATTTATTAGCCATACTTCTTATTTCACTTGCACTGGTGCAATCATTCTCTACGGGGCCTGGTTTACAAAGCATGTTGGATTGTGCCATTGTAAAAGGCTGTTTATCAGCCCCACTCCCCCATGTTCTTGTAACATGAAGACTGGTCCATGCTGCTTTTGCATTTTACCTTTGTCAGTGTCAGAGGCCGGTTCAACAGAGGTGTAGATGTTAGTCAGACTAGTGTTTGCCAACAGCTATTAGGACCGAAATGAGGCATGTAACACGGTATAGAGCTGACTGTCTTTAACTGAACCTTATTGTGCTGGTAAAACGAAAGTTTTTGTCCCTGCTAACCAGCATTGCGAGCCGTGAAGGGGCTCTTGCTGGTGCCTGTGTGCTTCCTGGAGGAGGCAGGGCTTTTGTGGCACACGTGACGCATCACGTGCTTTTCGCATCTTCAAAAACGCCGAGCCATCCGCCCGAGGGGCGAACGTTGCAGCATTAACTGAGCCTTATTGTGCAGGTAAAATGAACGTTTTTGTCCCTGCTAACCAGCATTGCGAGCCGTGAAGGGGCTCTTGCTGGTGCCTGTGTGCTTCCTGGAGGAGGCGGGGCTTGTGCGGTACACGTGACGCATCACGTGACTTTTCACACCTTCAAAAATCCAAGCCATCCGCCCGAGGGGCGAACCTTGCAGCATTAACTGAACCTTATTGTGCTGGTAAAACGAAAGTTTTTGTCCCTGCTAACCAGCATTGCGAGCCGTGAAGGGGCTCTTGCTGGTGCCTGTGTGCTTCCTGGAGGAGGCGGGGCTTGTGCGGCACACGTGACGCATCACGTGACTTTTCACATCTTCAAAACGCCGAGCCATCCACCCTCGCGGCGTTAAGCCCGTCGGAGACAAGCCCATTGGCTGTTGTGCGGCTGTTTGGCGCTGGGGCGCTTAAGGTACTTTCGAGGCATATTGTACTTCATCATATTTTCGTGGTCCATACCGTAAATCTGCTTCTCTAAGCACCTTTGCTACCTACCTGTATTATCCATTACTTACCGGGCTGGTGACAAATGAGACTCCGGAGCTCACCCCTAATGGTAGACATGGCCGACCAGGATGGCTCATACTTGGTTGGAGAGGGTGTGGCGGGCCCAGTAGCGTCTATTTCCTCTGTCTCAGGCACACCCCAGCCAGCTCTATTGGTCACTCATGCCCTTATCCATACAGATAGACAGCAGGTAACTGAGGCAATCATCCCCTCATCCCTTATTCAAAAGGGATGGAAAAGAGGGTAGGAATACACATTAACAACAAAAATAATTCAGAGTAGAATTAATGATCATTTTGTCAGAAAAAGGAACAAGAGTACAAACGATCTAGCTGAATCTACAGATATTACCTGGCAGTTCTCTGATCTAAATCATGAGGATGACGAAAGATCTCCTTCTACAGAATGTTCCCGGGCAATACCGTTGTCATCGAACAACATCTCAGAAAACAGAGCAGGAATGCCTGGATCTCAGGATGAACAAGAAGGGCCCACAACTCCATCCTTAGTGGCTAGTAAAAGCACGCTGGCCGCCCTGAGTTTTGTTCTTAACTCCCTGGTTTCAGTGTTTGAACTTCTAAAAACAGAGGTACAAACCCAAGAAGGTCTTCTGTTGGAATTTTCAAATGAAGTCTCAAAGAATGAATCAACAATGACGGCGCTGAATAACATCATGAACACAATTCTGATCCCGACTATAAAAGACTCACAAATTGAGGGAGTGAAACAAGGACTGGACATTGCCCAAATTCATAATTTACTAAAGGAGGAGGCAAAGGGTAATCTTATAACACAAGAACTCCTAAAAAATCTCCCTGTGGAAATTCAAAACCTTAAAATCCAGAGTCAGATACAGATCGAAGAGGGTCCTTTGGATTGTTTTGATGATACTCCACTGTCAGATTCAGTCTTAGAAGAATTTAGAAGACTCGCAAATGTAGATATTGAAGGGATAGAGGAGATCTTGGAGAGCCCTCTAAAAGCAAATGCCGAAAACCTTCATGATTGTTCGACCGGGGAAGTAAACTTGAGTCCTGGGATTTTCCCAAGAGAAGAAAACAGCAAAAGCGAAAAAGAGGGGTAGTGTTAAGGACATTTGTCTATACCCACAGCTGGAGAAAACCTTGACAAAATCTAAAAATAAAAAAAAGCCCCTAAAAAATCAGGAATAAACTCATTCCTGAAAAAATAGGCATTACCGATTGAGGAGAAATTATCAGATCTTGCTGCTGCAACATCTTCAGCTATAGAATCTTCTCAGAGTATAAATCCAATCAAACCAAGTACCAGCAAAGGGGGTCCTGGTAAAAATGGGAAAAAAAGGTGCCTGCAAGAATTAGTGAGGGATCAAGTGGCATCAAGGTACAAACCTCAAATATGGGTATGCAAACTGAGCCTGCATCTCGTGTGATTGTAGTTTCTAACAATCAAAATCCAAAAATGGGCCACACAAATATTAAGTTAGCTCCAATATTCTTATAAAATAAGGCTCAAAGAGAGAAAAAAGATAAAATAAGTTGTGTGGACTTACAAAAAATTCCAAATATTAACATCAAATTGGCTCCTATCTTCTTAAAATCAGTTGCGAAACCAGTAATTCCAATACTAACTTCTGTACCCTCCCAGCCACCCCTTATTCTTGATGAAGTGCCAACTAGGTCTGCACTAAATGAAGCTGACTGTCGGAATGGCTCGGGAAAATCTAGAAACTTAGAGCCTCGTCCACAGAGTGGAGAAAGAGAGGAGCTTGATTGATTCTATCATACTACAACTGTAAGGAAAACAGATCCAGAAATGGCAAACTTCACAATTCCAAAGGTTGGCTAAGACTTGAGAGACTAAATAGGTACACATCACTTTGTAGATCAGTTTTGCTGTTGGAAATTAGAAAAAATTACAATCTGTTTCTCTTTGCTTCAAGACATAGAGTATGTTAAATTTCCGGCAGCTGATGACAAATTTTATGTGGAGGTTGGTCTAAACTCAAGAAGAGCCCAACAGGCCCTTTTCAGTAACAAAAATGAGTTGGCTAGAGCAGGCCTGCTGGTTTATGAGTCAGAAGAGGAAGACATGTCTAGAAATCACCCCAATATACGAACAGGACTGGAGGATGCTTCAAACTTTGTAGGAGTGGCCGGAACATTGAAAGAAACATCAAGGAGTATGATACCCGGGCTTAAACTAAATGAGAATTTCATAACGAAACTCCCTGAGATCATCTCACAAATCTTTTTGAAACTCGGGGAGGAGCAAAATAGTCTTTAGACAAAAGGGTTTAAGACTAGTCTCCTGGAATACGAGAGGTCCCAGCGCCTTAAAGAAAAAGAAACTAAAAAAGGATCTGTTGCAAAACAATGATATTTTGCTATTCCAGGAGACCTGGCTCGTTAACCCCATCTAGATGAGATAGTACTCAAAAAATCAAGTATCAAAGAAATTGTACCATTGTGCAATAACGTGGTAGGCATACAAGCCTGCAAAGTAGAGTTAGAACTAGATGTACCTAGCACAACTTTGGTGCTTATTAATATTTATTGGAACCCAGCCAGCACAAACCTCTAAGAGTTCACAGAAATTTTGCATACTATACTCACAGCGGTGAAGATTGATTATGAGGGAGCTCACATTATACTAGCAGGGGATTTCAATGCAGACCATATCAACCCCGGGAATGTGAGGGCTGGACCATCTAAGCCGAGTATATTACGGAAGGGCAAATACTGGTGGGACTTCCTTTCATCTTGGGATCTTGAAAGGATATATGAGAAAAATAGGGGTGTGGAAACAGGAGAACCTACATGGCGTCAGGGGTCCTCCCAATCCACACTAGATTATATTTTTGCAACATCGGGTCTCACAATCCACTGCCCTAGCCTCACACTTCACTGGGAAGGAGGCAGTGACCATGCAAGTTTGGAACTCTGGTTTTCGAAAATACAGAAAGTTCCCAATCAGCTTAGCTCCCAGGAACTTGACGGCTCAAAAGGCAAACTGAGAGTGGTTAAATATAAACATGGAGGGAAAAAGCTGAATGAACTTCTCAAAGCAGTTCCATCCCCAGTGTGGATTGAGGAATTTCACCCAGAGAAATTCAGGGATTTTGTGTGGTCAATCTGTCTTCCAAATGAGATAAAGGCCGCAGGGAAACAAATACATATCCATCACTTTGATGAAGAAACACACAAACAGAAGAGAATCCTGCGACAAACACTCCGTTACATAAGGAAAAATGGAGTAGAGGACCCTTTCGATTGTATGCAAAAACTTAAGAAGGCTAAACAATCCTATAGAAACTGGACAAAGAATCACAAACATCAAAAACTGCAAGAAGATGGGGAGAGAATGCTCTATCTACTTAATGCTAACAACTGTAGAAATTTCTGGGCAGCGTTAAACCAACTGGAGACTGGCCACAACAGTTCCTTATGCAACTTGGTTTCAGAGCATAAATGGGTGGACTATCTGTCCAAAAATTTTGAACATCCGGGATCCAGAGAGTTCATCGGGCCTTCTACTAATTGGGCACTGACATTTAATAAACAAGACATTGAGAAGCTCATTGCTTCTTCCTCCACGTCAAAGGCGTCTGTGCCTAATGGACTCACCTATCAGGTACTAAAAAATCAGCCTAAATTATGGGCAAAGCTGCTATACCATCTTTTTCAGGAAATCCTTAAGAACAGGATATATCCTCTGTCATGGAAGAGTGCATTAATTATTCCATTCTTCAAGGGGGGCGATAGGTTAAGCCCAGCAAGCTACCAACCTATCGCCCTCCTGGACATAGATAGCAAACTCTTCATGCGACTACTGTTGAAAGAACTCACAACGTGGGTGGACTCCAAACAGATCCTCTCCCAGCATCAAACGGGCTTTAGGAAAGGACTTTCCACCAGCTTAAATTGACTCTTCTTGAACTTACTTAGCGAAAGATCTAATTAGAAGGAGGGTACTCCGCTATTCGGGGCCTGGGTTGACCTGTCCAAAGCATTCGATCTAGTGGACAGGTGCCTCCTCTGGCAGAAGCTCCATAGCTGGGGGATTCCAGCACCCCTGTTGGCCATGCTTATAGAGCTACATAAGAACACTACCATTAGGGTGAGGCTGGATGACGTTGGCAATCTCTCAGAGGTAATACAGGTTCTCAAGGGAGTTCGGCAAGGGTGTTTAGGTGCCCCTTTATTTTTCAACTTATTTTTGTCAGACCTCAGAGATTTCCTCGCTTCAGCATCAATGGTATGCCCTAGGATAAATGGGAGAAGAATACATTGGTTGGCCTACGCGGATGACCTTGTCTTGTTGGATGGTTCTGCGATTGGTCTGCAGCGGCTCTTGTTCAAACTAAGTGAATATTCCAAGCTAAATGGCCTTATAATCAATCCATTAAAATCCAAAATACTTATATTCAAACATCCCAAGAAAAATCTGCCCTCTAGGAACTGGACCTTGGACGGTAAGGAAATCCCTCGGGTTGATGAGCTCTCTTACTTGGGTTACGAAATCTTAGCCTCCCCAACCTTGAGCAAGGTGATACCGGTTATACTTGAAAAAACCTCTAAAATTACTGCCCAGATGAAGAACTTGAACGGGAAATTTTGTAAATTTTCAATATCTCCACTCATCACATTCTACATAGGTAAAGCAGTCCCAGTTCTCCTTTATGGCCTGGAAGCAAAACCTTTGCTTTGGAACTATGATTGGAATAAAATCGAGGGATGTTTATGGAAAACAACACTACATCTTCCATTATGTACCCCTCTTGCCAGTCTGAGATTCAAACTGGGTCTGATCTCCCTGGCCTGTCGAGCAGACTGGAAACTCTTGTCCCTTTACCGCGACATAATAACAGCAAGAGCGACTACTCTCTATTTCGACGTAAATGAACATCTTAAAAAGGCAAAGTCGAAGCAACTTCTCGGTCTGGAGGGAAAAGTGGGAGGTATCCTGCTCAGGTTGGATCTAACAACAGAAACACTCATTCAAAATCCCACGAAGATCAAAAAACAACTTGAAATGTGTGACTGGATCCTAACGATCAATGGAGTTAGGAATCTTAACCCATCGAATCTCTTCTTGAAAGTAGAGAGAAAATCTGGTACTCTTCCACGTTACCTCCAAAAATTTCCTGAACAAAACATAAGAAATCATTTTCTTAGGTTGAGACTAAATATAGCTTACACGGGGGAAATCTTGGCCCAAAGAAACCAGGGTGACAAAGCAAAAAAGCTCTGCAGGCACTGTGACTCCCCGAATTTACAATCACTCAGACACCTGTTGTTGGAGTGCGAAGGCACATGGGATACAAGATTACAGCTGCTTGGGAGATTTGTTACTAAAGAGGAGACTTTAACACAGGACTCATTTTGGGACAGACTTATTTCTGGTCAAGAAATCAGGTTTTGGAAATATTTTCTATATTAGCAAACTGTAGTTATGGGTCACTTAGTGAGCATGATTAATGAGGTTGATTCGTCCTTTTTTGTCACCCTTGGTGGTCCATACTGTTTTTATATTTTAGTTGTATTTAACCCTGGTAAACATCATTTTTCTTTTTTTGTAAAGGTTTTCTTTGTAAAAAAAAGACAAATAAACAATAAAAAAAGCTGACTGTCTTTGCTTTTTATGCATTTTCAAATTTCACGCACAAGCTTATAAAATGTGATGGCCAGCACATTTTTCACCCATTGCCATGCCCTTCAACAGGGAAAATATTAGTTCCACAACTCTGAGCTTATGTCCAAAAAAAGGTTTGTTGTTAAGCAGATGCGTCATTGCACACGCATTATGCAATGTGAGTGATAAACAAACACGTATGGTACCAGCAGCAATGTGCTAGTTCTGAGCCCAATTAGAAGAGTTTCAAGGGCCGAGCAATACAGGCCATGGGCTTCACACTGCACCTTGGTCCCCGCATCTGTGGGGTCCAATGTCTCACCGAGCAGTGGGGTGCACCCCCGAAACTGCTCCAAGCGAGCGGGTTACTTGTGTAGCACCACTGTGCGCTGAATCAAAGCACACCGCCTCTGTGTCCTGTAAATAGGATTCCTCACACAAGGCATTTATGAAGGTCTGTCTGCATAGTAAACCATGCACTTTGATGTATTCTTAACAGTGCTCACAGCCCAGTTATATCTCAGAGTATTTAATTCGACAACCCCATTATCTAAGTACCTCCAGACAAGTGGAATGGACATCCTACAGGCACAAAGAATGGTCTCGGACACTACAAAAGCGCTTGCTGCACAGTCAAGAAATTTTGATTCTGTGTATTCTGCAGCCGAAAAATTTGCAGAATGGGCCAACGTGGGCTTGGAAGAGAGAGGCTATGATAAAGGAGTGGAAACTGCACTTCCAGAGGGGAGACTGTCCCACAAAAAGAGGATGCCTGGAATGAATGCAAGGGATGAGTCAATCACCTTGGCTAAAGACCGGTTTAGAGTTACTGTACATAATGCCATTATAGACAACATTCTTCAAAGCCTATGAAAGTCTACCTGACAATGCTCTTACAAATATTTGCTCCTTGCTTGAAAGACTGGATGACTCCATAACGCTACAGGGGTTAAGGGAAGAACTCTCAGACTTTGCAAGCAAGTGGACTAAACTAAGGAGGACACTACCAGAAGAGTATGCCTTTGAAGCCCTACATAGTGGAAATCCAGCACTACAAGATTTTGGAGAGCTACCTTTAGTACAGAAATGCAAAACATACCGTATCTGTGCAATATGTTGCTATGCTATTCTAAAAAGGTATGAACTTTTTAGTAGTGCTTACCAGCAATTGTATTTGGCATAATAGTTCATCTTGACCTTATCTTGCACACAGGTAGCATGTGAAAGAAGTTTTTCAAAATTGAAGAATATTAAAATCCGCCTAAGAAACCACCACTGCCAGGACAACCTCGAAGCCTTTATGCTCATGTCTGTGGAGCGTAATGTGCTTGTCCAATTGCAAAATCCAGACATAATAGACCTGGTTGCACATAAAAGTGCATTGTTGCAGGAACTCTTGATTGAGTGATTTCCAGGATTTTCATGAAGCTGGAAGCAGGATTTCCAGGAGCTGTGGACCCTGTCACAGAACTGTATGCAAAGTTATGTTATTTTATGAGTTGTGTTGTTATTGTGTCATCATTTGGCTGTACTGCTTATTAAATGCAACTTTATTTTCAATACTGGTGTCAACGAGTAGACAAGCTTTGAGTCTGGTTCTGCAAAATAAGTATTTTACTATGTGATGTTTTTTTTTTAAAAAGAACAAAAGGAATGTTATCACTTTCTCAAGCGTTTACACATAACAACATGCAACAGACATATGAGCCCTCCATAAGTAGCATTTTCTGTTAAGTCGTGAATTGACGCGATTCAAGGATGATGGTTTGAGGGCCACTTTTTTGAGGTGAGGGGTGGGCCACTTTTTGAGGTGAGGGGTGGGCCACTTTTCTGAGGTGAGGGGTGGGCCACTTTTTTTTGGGTGTCCAGGCCTATTTCTTGTCCCAGTCCGACCCTGGCGGCAGGGAGGCTATTCCATATGGAGGCCATTCCATATGGAGGCCCCTGCTGAGGATAAAGATCTCCCTCCAAATCTCTGCTTGGAGAACCAGCTAACTCGCAGAAGGTTGGAGGTAGATGAGTGGAGGGCTCGGGAAGGACATTGTTTAGGTAGGCATTGTTGCAGATAGGTAGGTCCCAGGCCCCAGAAAGCCTTATGGACAATGCAGAGGGTCTTGAACTTGATCCTTGCAGACAAAGAGAGACAGTGGAGGGATTTCAGCACCAGAAAGATGCGGTCCCTGGGCTTGAGGCTAAGGATAAGTCTTGTGTTTCTGTTCTGGATGAGTTGCAGAGGGCACAGAGCAGAGGCAGGGGGAATGAGAAAGAGGCTATTGCAGTAGTCCAGCCTTGAGAGAACCAGGGCTCTGGAGACAGTGAGTTGCTGGGGGAAGGTAAGAAAAGGAAAAGTATCTCTGAGGAGGTGCAGCTAGTAGTTGGACTTTTTAGAGATGTCCGAAACGTGAGTGAAGAAGGAGAGAGTGGAGTAGAAGATGACCCCAAGGTTTTTTGCCTCACAAGTGGGTGCAGGGCCAAGGGAGGCCGGCCAGAGAGAGAGTGGGAACGCGGGAGCAGGAGTCCCGATGCGAACAATCTCAGTCTTACTGGCACTAAGGCAGAGGTAGTTTGCAGCACACCATGGCTGAATTGCAGACAGACAGTCAGATATGAGCAAGGTAGAAGATGTTGCTCAGGGTAGGCTGAAGGAGAGTTGCGTGTCATCCACGTAACACTGGAAGTTAGAGATGAAAGTTGCAATCACACATGCCAGGGCAGCCATGTAGACGTTGAAGAACCAGGGGGCTAGGTTAGAACCCTAGGAAACACCACAGGTTGAAAGAGTGATAGTAGAAGGAAAGGACCCAAGTTCCATCTGGGATGGACGGTCGGAAAGGAATGAGGTTACCCACGCCAGAGCCTGACCTGTGATTCCCAGGGTGTCACGGAAACATGCGATCAGAATGTTGTGGTTTACTGTGTCAAAGGCAAAGGAGAGGTCAAGAAGAATGAGGACAGGGGGGTGTTAGTGTTGAGATTTGATAGCAGGTCTTCACAGGTATTCAGAATAGCAGTTTCCGTGCCTCTGGATGCTCTAAAGCCAGACTGATGGTCGTGGAGGCAACCAGCAGATTCAGTGTGGAGGGTGAGCTGAGAGATAGCCAGCTTCTCCAAAGGTTTGTCCAGGAAGGGGGTGATAGAGATAGGGCAGTAGTTTGCCGGAATGGAGGGGTCGGCACAGGATTTCTTAAGCAGAGGGTGCACAAGGGAGTGCTTAAGAGAAGATGGGAAAACTCCAGTGGCAAAAGAGAGATTGCAGAGATCATCCAAGGCTGGAGCAAGAGAGTCAACGTTGTCCTTAATGGTTTTGGAGGGGCAGGGGTCGACCTGTTTGGATGAGGCCTTCATAGATCTGACTTGTCTGGTGACCTCGGCAGGTGTAGTGGGAGTGAGAGAAGAGAGGAGAAGTGGTGGAGGGGCAAAGGCAGGCTCCAGAAGTGTTGGTGTATGATGTGGTGTGGAGGTGAGAGAGAAAAGGATGTCTTGGGTTTTTTCAGTGAAGTGTGCAGCCAGGGCCGAGCAAAGGTCCTGGGTGGGTGTGACAGAGGGGGAGGAATAATGAAGATTACCAGGAAGTAATCCGAGTATTACCTCAACGTCCCTCTTTCTTCTCCAGGTACATACCTTTGAGTTAGGAAGAATGCCCATGCCCACCACAAAAGACACAGACACCAAGGGTAATGTGAAACTCACCCAGCACCAATTTGTTCATACAGCAAAAAGCAAAAGGCATGCTGCCTTTTGCTTTTTGCTGTATGAACCACCTCAACCAGACACAGCCTCCAGCACACTCACACCAAAGGAAGTAGACTGGAGCACCTCCACGTTGAGTTGGTAATGCAGAATTAATGTATTAGGTGTAGCCCATGTGGCAGCTCAGTAAATGTCCAACAAAGGAACCCTCCGCAGGCATGCCCAGGAGGTGGTCACCCCTCTTGTGGACCGACCCTGGACCCACCCTTCAGCACAGAGGCCCACAATCTTATAGAATCAAAGATTTAATCCACCAGCTATTAATTGGAGTGGACACCCGGCAACCACAGCCCCCTGCCCCCTGATCAGTGAGACAAAAGGACTCTCTCTGGGACAGATAATGTAAGACCGCCCGCTTGGCATCCAGACAAAGCCAAGCCTCCTCCTTAGAAGAGGATGGAGCAAGAAAGAAAGCCGAGAGAACCACCTCCTAAGACCGATGGAACCAAGAGGAGACCTTGGGCACAAACGAGGGGTCACAGCCCAGCCCCAAAGAAAGCCTGAATGGCCGACCACTGAGAATGGAGAGTAGAGACCACCAACCCCTTCTCCACCCCTTCATGAAGAAATTGCAAAATGCCTGGGAGGCCACACTCCAGTGCCAGGACATACTTCAGGGAACACCAAGCCAGAAAATCATCCCAATGACGGTCAGAGGACTTAAGTGTAAAGGACTGGCGCGCCCTCTGGACCATCCCAGCCATTGCAGCAGAAAGGCCTAATTCCAAGAGATCCCTCCTATCAGTTTGCAGACCCCCCCAATGGATGAGAGAGGAGAAGGGGTCAATGATCAACCGCAATGGAGACGGCCATCTGAGCAACACCCGAGGAGAAGCTAACTGCATCTCCAGAAGGCCCGGGAACCACCCCCTCTGAGGCCAGTAAGGGACCACCACGATGAACACTCACAGAGAGGATCTGATTGTGCTGATGACCTGCAGAATCAGGGGATTTGGAGGAAAGGCATAAAGAAGCTCTGGGGGCCAAGTCAAGGGACGAGCATCCACCCCCCCACCAACCCCTGGGGGGCAGAGACCTCAAGCAAAACCAGGAAAGTTGAGGGTTGCAGGGGGAGGCAAAGAGGTCCATCCAGAGATGCCAAACCACAGACACACATCCTGAAAAACCTTGGGACAAAGAGACATCTCCCCTGAGACCGGAAACACCCTGCTGAGCCGGTCCGCAGTCACATTGTCCACCCCCCGGATATGGACTGTTCTCAAAGAGACCATTTGTGCCACAGCCCAGGTCCAAATGGACAAAGCCAGATCCTCCAGGGAGCGGGACCCCGTAGCCCCCTGATGGTTGATGGAAGCCAGAGCCAAGGTGTTGTCTTTCCGAACCATAACATCATTCCACTAGATCGAAGACCTGAAGACCACCAAAGCCCTTAGAACACCTTGCAACTCCTTCCAATGGAGGAGGCCAGCTCGAAAAGAAAAGAGTTCCAGTGAGCACGGAACATACTCAAAGGTAAGTACTGGGAAGAGGAAGAGGGATATGGAGGTGTGCTATATTCATTTCAATGGGGGTCATTACGACCCTGGCGTTAAGGGTTTAAAGGTGTCAGCGCTGTTAAACCCTTAACACCTGATTACGAGGTCCCTTTGCGGCTCCCGACCTTAACGGCTGGTCTGGACCAGCCGTTAAAGTAGGGACCCGCAAAGGGACTTCCAAGGTAATTACGGTACCGTAATTACCGCCTTCCCCAGTCCCGTTGACCCCTATGGGGCAAAAATGGGAATGGGGAAGGGCCAACGGTAAATGAGGAATTACCACCCTGCCAAACTTGGAATGGGGCGGTATTTCCCCATTTACCATTGGCGGACTCGTTACAATACAGGCAGCAACCATGGTGCTAATAGCACCATTGGTTACTGCCGGTGTTGTAATGAGGGCCAATGTGTTTCATATTCATTCCATTGCATGTCCTATTCACTTCAACATGCGTCATATTCATTTCAATGGGTGTCATATTTATTTCAATGCATGTCCTATTCATTTCAACGCATGTCTTTGTCATTCCAATGCACGATATATCCATTCCAATGCATGTTATATTCACTTCAACGTGTGTCATATTAATTTCAATGGGGGTCATATTTATTTCAATGTGTGTCATATTCATTTCAATGGGTGTTATATTCATTCCATTACATGTCCTATTCACTTCAACGTGTGTCATATTCAGTTCAATGGATGTCATATTTATCTCAATGCATGTCCTATTCATTTCAATGCATGTCTTATTCATGCCAATACATGTTATATTCACTTCAATGGGTGTCATATTCATTCCAATGAATGTTATATTCACTTCAACGTGTTTCATATTCATTTCAATGGGTCTCTTATTCATTCCATTGCATCTCCTATTCACTTCAACGTGTGTCATATTAATTTCAATGGGGGTCATATTTATTTCAATGTGTGTCATATTCATTTCAATGGGTCTCATATTTATTTCAACGTGTCATATTTATTTCAACGTGTGTCATATTCATTTCAATGGGTGTCATATTTATTTCAACGTGTCATATTCATTTCAACGTGTGTCTTATTAATTTCAATGGGTGTTATATTTATTTCAACGTGTGACATGTTCATTTCAATGGGTGTCATATTAATTCCATTGCATGTCCTATTCACTTCAACGTGTGTCATATTCATTTCAATGGGTGTCATATTAATTTCAATGGGTGTCATATTCATTCCATTGCATGTTGTATTCACTTCAACGTGTCTCATTCACTTCAATGGGTGTCATATTCATTTCAATGTGTGTCCTACTCATTTCAATACATGTCTTATTCATTGAATTTCAGTGTATGTCATACTCATTTCAATACATGTCATACTCATTTTAATAAATGTTATACTCATTTTGATACGTATTATAGTCATCTCATTGTATGCCTTACTCATTTCACTGCATGTTGTATTCATTTCAATATGTCACATTCACAAAGGTGTAATTTTGACTTGAACGGCTTCCCATATAAACGCAAGATATGGCTGACTACCAGAATATGCCTAAACTGGCTGAAGTTGAATGGGGACAAGACAGAAGTTCTGGTGGTGGGTTCCCCATTTGCCCTTTCTTTATGGACTCCCTATTTCTGGCCTACCTTCTAGGTCCGTTTCCCACACCAGTGGCATCTGTGAAGGGCTTGCGTGTCAGGTTGTCCTCCTTTTTGTCTTTTGAGGTGCAAATTGCATCAGTATGCCAATCGAGGCATTATAAGCTCAGGGTTCTACATAAGGTGCTGTATTTTCTTCCTGTGAAGCTGCATGCTCCTGCAGTAGGTTCACTTGTACTTACTACAATCGACTACTGCAACTCTCTCTATTTAGCTCAGCTGCTGTACCTGATGCGCCGCCTCCAGCTCCTGCAAAATGCTGCAGCTAGGCTGGTGACCCAGTCTTCCTTTCTCATGCACATTTCTCCTGTTCTGAGACTATTGCACTGGCTTTCTGTTGCTTGGGGAGTACAGTTTAAGGCCATGTGCATAGTACACTGTGCTTTTTATGGCACATTTCCTGAATATTTACAGCTTAAATGTTGCACCCAGGTGCTTAATCGCCCCTTCTGTTCTCAAGTCTCTCTCACTATCCAAGTCCCTCGCGTCCGACTCAACCACCTGGGGAGCTGTGCTTTTTTGTGGTTGCAGCTAAGCTGTGGAATGCACTTCCATAGCCACTACGTGCCACTAAGGATCATTTGTCCTTCCCCTGTCTATTGAAGACTCCTCTGTTTAATTGATCTTTTCTCAGTTGACTATCCTGGCTTGCTGCAGAGCCAAGATGCTCCCGGGCTTTCGATGCGCTATGCACATTTTAATAAGATACATTTAGAAGATAAGTCTAATCTGTTATCCACTCAGATATGATATGATATGATATGATATGGCATTTGTAACGCGCCTATACACAAGTGTTTCAAGGCGCGACGAGGCAGTGAGGGGGGAACAAGGGGAAGACAGGCAACGATCCTACTAGGCCAGGTGTCATTAAGACCGCGCAAGTGCAGGGGTAGGGGGAAGGGAAAAGTGCAAGGGGAAGGGGACGGGGGAAGTGCAGTACAAGTAAGTAGAATAAAGTAAATAAATAGGGCCAGCTGGTGGCAAGTGCAAGGTAAGTGCAGACAAGTGCTGGGAAAGGGGGGGCTGTAGGGATACAGAGACAGTCCCTCAGTGCAGGGGTTGCCAGGGAGGCAGTGCAAGAAGAGAGTGGCTGGGCCCAGGACCGAGGTCGGTGAGAGTGGCCCAGTTGCAGATTCGGTGCAGATTCAGTCGAGAATTTAGCAGGGGAGAGGGAGAGAGAAAGCAGAAGCAAAGAGGAAGGTTTTGAGGTGCTTCCGGAACCAGAGATGGTTCTCCTCAAGTTTCAGGGAGGCAGGAAGGCTGTTCCAGAGGGAGGCCCCTGCCACGGCGAGAGATCTACCCCCAGCTCGTTGCTTCGAGAAGCGGCTGACCCTGAGGGAGTTGGAGATGGATGAGCGAAGGGCTCGGGAAGGAAGATATTTAGGAAGAGAGAGTTGAAGGTATTTAGGCTCCAGGCCCCAGAAGGCCTTGGGGACAATGCAGAGGGTTTTGAACTTAATCCTCGCAGCCACTGGGAGCCAGTGTAGAGATTTCAGTCCTGGAGAGATACGGTCCCTGGGCTTGAGGCCAAGGACAAGTCTCGCAGTTCTGTTCTGGATGAGTTGCAGGGGGCGGAGAGTGGAGGCAGGCAGATTAAGATAGAGGCTGTAACAGTAGTCCAGCTTCGAGAGAACCAGGGATCGGGAGACAGTGAGCTTCTGGGGGAAGGAGAGGAAGGGAAGAATACCTCTGAGGAGGTGCAGCTGGTAGTGTGACTTCTTAGAGACGTCAGATATATGAGGAGAGAAGGAGAGTGTGGAGTCGAAGATGACCCCAAGGTTTTTTGCCTTGCAGGTAGGAGCAGGAGGTGGGCCAAGCGAGGCTGGCCAGAGAGCTACAGGGAAGGAGGGAGTGGATGTGCCAATGAGTAGAATCTCAGTCTTACTAGCATTAAGTCAGAGGTCACTGGCGGCACACCATTCCTGGATGGCAGACAGACAGTCAGAGATGAGGGAAGGAGAGGAGGAGGCCGAGGGTAGCCTGAAAATGAGCTGGGTGTCGTCCGCATAGCACTGAAAGTAGGGGCAGAGAGCGGCGATGCGGTGGGCAAGGAGTGCCAGATACTGGTTGAACAGCCAGGGAGAGAGATTAGATCCCTGGGGAACACCACAGGTGGAGAAAAAGATGTCAGAGAGGAAGGACCCAAGTTGGACCTGGGAGGGTCGATTGGAAAGGAAAGAGGTCAGCCACGCCAGAGCCTGACTAGTGATACCCAGGTTATCACGGAGACGGTTGAGCAGGATGGCATGGTTGACAGTGTCAAAGGCAGAAGAAAGATCGAGCAGAATGAGAACACACGGAGTGTTGGAGTCGAGGTTCAAGAGCAGGTCCTCACGGATGTTCAGGAGAGCAGTTTCCGTGCTTCTGGCCGCTCTGAAGCCAGATTGATGGTCATGGAGACTACCAACAGTTTCAGCATGGAGGTTAGGCTGGGAGATGGCCAGTTTCTCCAGGAGCTTGCCCAGGAAGGGAGTGATGGAGATTGGGCGATAGTTAGCCGGGCAGGAGGGGTCGGAAGAGGGTTTCTTAAGAAGAGGGTGCACAAGGGAGTGCTTCAGGGGGGATGGGAAGACTCCAGAGGCGAAGGAGTGGTTGCAAAAGTCAGCCAGGGCAGGAGCCAGGGAGTCGATGTGGTCCTTGATAGTTTTGGAGGAACAGGGGTGAACCTGTTTAGACGAGACTTTCATAGATCGGACTTGTCTGGAAACCTCGTCAGCAGAAAAAAGTGGAAAGGCAGAGAAGGAGGGAGGAGGGGTGGCTGCAGAAGGGCCAGAGGAAGAGCAGGGAAGAGAAGGAGGGAGGTGATAGGAGGAGAGTGAGGACAGGATGTCCTGAGTTTTAGAGATGAAGTGAGAGGCCAGTGCAGTGCAGAGGGCCTGGGAGGGGACAGGAGAGGTAGAGACTGCAGCAGGGTTGGCAAGCTCCTTGCAGATTTTAAAGAGTTCAGCCGAGTTGTTGGATGCCGCAGAGATGCGGGCTTGGATAAGGGCTCTCTTTTTGGTGAGAACGGAGAGACGAGACATATCACAGTTTAAAGCAGGGCTGTGTTTTTGCCCTGCTTCTTTGCAATGTATATGTGGCCGGCATTTGTGATGCTCTTCAAACAGTTAAAACGTTCCTCTTTGCATGGGTACTTGATTTGGTTGTCTTATGCTGATGATACCATCATCATGGACAGGACAGCTGTTGGATTGCAGCATAGCCTGATGGCTTTGGCTAATTATTTCAAAGCCAGTGACTTATTGATTAATTTAAAAAAAAACGAAAATAATGGTTATTGATTCAAACAGAGACAGAATAAGTTTGCTTGGAAACTTGATAGCAGTCATGTTGAGGTGGCCACTGAGTATAGGTATTTAGGTGTACTCTTTGGAAATCCTCTTGCTAGTTTAGTATTGCAAAAATCCATATCCCCGAAGATTTAATGTAAATTTTGCTTGATCAAGGCTTTTGTATCCACACATCGAGGTTATTTTACAAAAGGATTATTAATGCTATATAAATCTAGCATAATGCTATGTATTCTGTATGGGCTTGACGATTCCTTGAAAAATCAATATTTTGGATTAAACTGGAAGATGTGACCAATCATGGGATGACGTCACTTCTGCCCGGAGCAGAGACCTTCCTTGTGGGGCTAGGGAGGTGAGGCCACTAACCGATATTCCCCCTGGGGTGCTAATATGTGGGAGGACCTCATAGGGAGAGACTCCCCTCCTGGGGATAAGGTCTCTCATTCCTTAATGGAACCCCCTAACCCTCTTTCCTCTGAAACCCCAATGTCTGTGCAAAACACCTATAATCAACCGTCGCATACTACCATTATGTATTGTAATAGTTCTGCCTATGCGGTACAGTCTAATAAGGCCAAAGTGATGAAAAGCTGGGGTCAGTCTGAAGCACTTTCCTTAAGTACTGAGAAGCGGAGGCCCCAAGGAAGCATGAAGATCACCTGATTGACATCAAGAAAAGTCAATCCCACTGGGGAGGATCCAGCTACAAAGTATAAAAAGGGACAAAAGACTTGAATCAGAGAGAGACAGCTTGAACGCTGGAAACCCCGGGAAGTTAGAACCTGTATGCAGGGAGGCAAGCAGCAGCAGAAAGTCCTCACCAGAGAGGTCTCTGAAGAGCGGTAGGCCGAAAACTCCAACGGAGGAAGGAATGCTGAAGAAGTAAGAAATTGGAAGGCCGTTGTCTTGGCAATACCTCAGCGAGGTGAACCAGGCGGTTCAGCAACAACATGAAAGTTCCTACATAAAGAAATCAGTGAGACAAGCAATCGTCCACGAGAACTTTTTTCGATTATATCAAAATTTCACTTCGCTATGAGTAACAACTAACACATCATACCATCATTGGCACTGGTGAATGTCTTCAATAGTTTCTTTGAAGAAAAAATTGTCGCAATTAAGAGTAATATTGCAGCTAAGAGCATGACTGCATTTACCATCTCACTACATTCGAGTTTGGAGCCTGTCTCTGGAGGTCATGATTAAGTCATGGATGCTGAGCCTCCAAAGCAGTTCAATTGTCATCATGTGACCGAAGACAACATATCTACACTGATAAAAACTCTGAAACCAACCAATGACTCCTTGTTCCCTCTTCCTGCAGTGGAAGCTAAACTCAAGGCTGAGGAAATTGCTTCATTTATCACAACTTTTGTTAATAAATCGCTAGATCAAGGATCAGTACCTCAGATGCTCAAATACACCATATTAACACATCTATTAAAAAAGCCTAATTTGGACCCCCTGGTGCTCCAAAACTATCATCCCCATTGTCGGCCTTCCCTGGCCAGGGAAGGTTCTGGAAAAAGTGTCAAACTCAATACTAATCCCATCACCACCTTCAATCGCCTCATCACCTATAGAGCTCCTAACCACCATAACCACCCCGAATCAGATATTCCTCTCCTTATTATGCCCTACATCAAACCTAATACCAAATTCATTCTACTCGAGGACCTGAATCTAGGATTCAACTATGCCTCTGATCACAAAGCAAGTGCCCTACACTCCTCGCTCTCCGACATGAACTTCACTGAACATGTGAATGCACCCACTCATGTGAAAGGTAGAATTCTAGATTGAATACTTACACTGAACACAAGCCTGTCCATCAACTCCATTTCATCCATATTTTGGTCCGATCACCACCTCATCTGCTTGCAATTTCTCACACAAGGGTCTGTACCCATGAACACGACTCCCCTTAACCAAATTGAAATAAGGAACACGAAAAACCTTTCAACTGAAACCATCACTGCTAGAGGCACTCTCTGCACAAACCTGCATTGATACAGAGCCTAACTGCCTCGCAGACTTCTACCATACTTGCCTCACGACTACCAACAATGCACTAGCACCAATCAAAATTAAAGTACCAAGGCCAGCCAAACGTTCCAACTTTTGGTTTAACGACAAGCTTGTAGTGCTAAGATGCAACAAAAGGGCGTTGGAACACATCCACACTAAAAACAGATAGTTAGACTCTGCCATGGCATTCGCCAAAGCCAACCAAACCACAAAAGTACTTTAATAGAACAAAAAGCTAATGCCCTCAACACACGCATAAACAATGCAGCGTCAAACACCAAAGAGCTATTTGCCATATTGAAAGAACCTTACTGGGCATCAAAGAACCCCCTCATTCCCTCGCTGGGCCTAGAACCCAGAAACCCAACCACAGCATTCAAATTCTCTCCGGTCAGTCAAAAGTAAGTCCTTGACACCATCTCCAAACTTCAAAACCTCAACCTGTAAAGAAGCTTGCTTCCCAGCCAAACTCGTCAAACTACTTGCTCCCACCTTAACACCCATCATCACAAAATATATGAACACCTCATTTGTTTCCATGAGAGTCCCAGCCACCATCAAAGAAGCCTGGGTCACACCTTTGCTTAAAAAATCATCCCTGGACCCGGGAATACCTACAAACTACTGCCCATAACGATTGTCCCATTTCTGCTCAAAATAATCGATAAAATAGCCTACTCCCAAATTCAAAACTATTTGGAAGTCAACCACCTCCTAGGTGCCAGGTAATCAGGCTTCAGGCCTAATCACAACACTGAAACAGCGCTTCCAGACCTTAAAATCCAAATGGATATTATAAGGGACACCTGAAACCTTAGCATCCACTATTAGACCTATCTGCCGCATTCGATCTTGTGGACTACGACAAACTATGCAACACACTGCTTACCAACTTCAACTTCTCACAAGAAGCCACACACTGGATCAAATCTTTTCTATCAGATCGCACCTCTAGAGTCAGCATTGGAAAGGAATCAGCTGACCCGGCCTATCCCAGTCCCGATAGGCGTGCCACAAGGCTCCTGCCTATCACCAACTCTCTATAATGCTTACACCAAGCTACTCTTCGCAGCACTGGATGCCATGGGCGTAATATATACATGTTTTGCCGACGACACGCAGATCCTTATACCGATTATGGGAAACCATGAGCAAGACACTATCACAGTCAACAAAGTCTATGCCATCATACAACTCTGGATGGCCAACAACAGTCTCTGTCTAAATGACGAAAAGACAGTGATCCTCATTGTGGGGTTCCAGCCAAAATCAAAGCCCTCCATAAAGACTACAAAACTATAACTATAGATGGCACCCCATCCCAATTCTATACTATGCCAAAACACTTGGTGTGCACCTTGACACAAACCTTACACTTACCAAACATGTCAACGCTCTCTCCTCAGCCACATCCTACACTTCTAAGCTCATTGCTCTGAGACGTAAATTCTTGACCCCCAAAAACTGCATGACTCTAGTCAGGGCACTTTTACTATCCAAGTTAGACTACTACAACATATTAATGCTAGGTGCCTCCAAAGCAAATATTACCAAACTCCAACTTCTACAAAATAAAGCACTATGAGCAGCCCTAGGAATAAAGAAATCCGACCAAATCTCCAAGACCAGAAGGGAGGCTCATTGGCTCCCCATCAAAGCCAGAATCTCTTTCAAAACACTTAGCATCACACACAAGTGCCTTAACAACACAGCGCCCACCTACATGAACAACGCCATCACCTATTAAAAGAACACCAGAGTCCTTAGACCTAGTAACAACTCACTTCTTCATGTTCCCCGTTACCAAAGATCCAGGGCAGGGGGTAATAGCTTGCGGTACTAGCTCCGAAATTATGGAACACCCCCAACCCCCCAACATCAGAGGCGAACCATCTCACCAGAAATTCAAGAAAATGCTAAAAACATGGCTGTTCAACCTTCAGGAATGACTGTAGCAATGTATAACTGTACTTGATTAACTGATAATGACTTGTAACTAGAAACGTAAGCATCCTGTAGCTCATGCTTTGACTTTTCATTGTAACCAGATAAGTAAGCATTTTGTAAGTCAAATATTGACTTTTGCTTTGTAACCAGTTAAGGAAACACTCTGTAATCATGTATTAACTTTGTAACCAGATAAGTAAGCACTCTGTAACCTATGCCGTGATACCTAAGCATCTGGGTGTATAACAAATAACAAAAATGAATTTGTTGAAGAAGAGTCACATTTAGACCCCTTACAGTCTGGTTTTCGTCCATAATTTGGTACAGCGACGACCTTGCTGGTGGCCCAGGATGAACTGTTGAGGGTGGCTGATCAGGGCAAGCTTTCACTTTTGGTAATGCTTGACCTATCAGTCGCCTTTGATACAGTTAACCATGCTATCCTCTTAGACCGCCTGAGGTCGGTCGGTAGAGTATCGGAGCACACCATTCGGTGGTTCGGCCCCTTTTTGGAGAATCGGCAACAATGTGTTAGACTGGGAGGCTTTACCTCAGACCCCAGGACTATGGAATGTGGCGTCCCACAGGGGTTGTCGTTATCTCTGCTCCTTTTTAAGCTGTATCTTCGACTTTTTGATGGAAATCTTGAAACGTCATGGAATGAGTTTCCAATCCTATGCAGATGACACTCAGATCTTCATTACTATTGATATTGTCGAGGAAACCTTTCCCAGGATCAGTGAATGCCTCCAGGAAATTAGTGAATGGATGGCTTCTAATCAACTTCAATTGAATGCCACAAAACAGAATTCATTTTGTTTGGTCCCGAACTTCTCCTTACTTCTATGAAGAAAACGTCAATTCCCAACTTACTGGGAGTAGAACCTAAACTATCTGTTAAAGTAAAAAACCTTGGCTGCATCTGGCAGGATAATTTGGGCTGTGAAAGCAAGGTTGGAGCCAAGTTGAGAGCAGTCTTCTGCTCCCTGAGACTTCTTTGGCAGACTCTTCCATATAGTCCGGAAGAGGACCATGCTTTGGTGGTGGGAGCACTTACAAATGCCCACCTAGATTACTGCAACAGTCAATTGATGGGCATTCCAAAAAAACAGCTGCACAGAATGCAGCAGTCAGGCTGGCCTGGGGACTGAATAAAATCTCTCATGTCTCTCCCTCACATCGATCACTCCATTGGTTAATGGTCGAGGGTCGCATTAAGATAGCATGTCTGGTGTTTAAGTGCCTGTATAATCTAGCACCCGACTATTTGAAGGATAGGATCAAGCCATATCAGCCCACCAGATGTCTTCGTTCAGGGGACCAAGCTCTGTTGATTATCCCACCATCTACATTTGTATCAAGAGGGAAAGAAGATTTGCGGTGTTCGCCCCCAGACTCTGGAATAGTATACCCAGGGTAATTAGGACCCTTCACTCACTCTTGAAGTTTTGCAAAGGCCATAAAAACGTTTTTATTTAAATAAATGCTCTAGTCAGCTTTGGGCCTGCTGGGATCCATCTGGCACCTAGGACGGGATACAGAGTATTTGTATATACTTTGTCCATTAATTTCTCTGGGTGTCACCTGCGCCATTATACGGTTTAGTCCATTTCGAGCGTGTTATAAATTCGTCAATATCAAAATCAAACGCAAAAGACTTGAATCAGAGAGAGACCAGTGTGAACGCTGGAAACCCCGGGAGTTCGAACCTGGATGCAGGGAAGCAAGCGGCAGCAGAACGTCCGTACCTGAGGGGACATTGAAGAGCGGTCAGCCGAAAACTCCAATGAAGGGAGGAAAGCTGAAGAAGTCAGAAATCCGAAGGCAGTTGACGTGTCGTGGCGTGATCTCAGCGAGGTGAACCAGACGGTCCAGCAACAACACTGAGTCCGACAGACCAGGAGCAAAAAAGGAAGCAGAGGTAAACTGCGACCGAATTCGAGACTTCATGGACACTCCAAAAAGAGGTAACAGGGCCCATGGAAGACCCAGCAGGGGTTTGGGTGTAATTGAGGCGCATCAGGAGTAATCTCCCTCGTCCTAGCAAAACTACTGGTGGGAAAGACATTGAAGAGTGCAACAAGGTGTAATCTCCCTCACCCCAGTAGTGCCATCAACGCTACTCCCTTTAAAGGAATTAAAGAGTACATTAGGAGTAGACTCCCTAATCACAGTAGCTACATCAGAGCTGCTGACATTGAAAAGTGTATCAGGAGTGATTTGCCTCATGAGAACTATTGTGAAGAACCACAAGAGCGCCTGGCTACAGACTCTGATCCCCCCTGCTCTTAGAAAGGATATCGAGTTGGAGGAGATATAATAAATCAGGAGTGACCTTCGTAGTCTCGGGATTAACTAACTGCCTGTTGTTGTTTGAAAGACCTGAAACTGCCAAACGAGGAAGTGATAAAATCCTTTATGTGGGCAATACAAAAGCAAAAGAAGTCAAAGTTCACCCTAAAAGAAGTGTGGAAAGAGCTACAAGTGCTCCTCAAGAGTTTTATGTAATCCAGAAAGAAGAATACTTGTGTCAGGAGAAGGGAGTCAATCTCCTGGCTGTGAAATCAGACCCTAAAGCAACAGGACAAAGGTGCAAAGTTAAAGGACTATAATAAGAACACCACTTTTTTCATCTGTGGATTCGAACTGTTCTTAGTCAGAACTTATGACACCAAGAGAATGGAGCCTTCCTCCCGGGGTCCACTGGAACTTGAACTGTGTTTCAATAAGAATTTGGCAGAAGACTGTTCTGTTCTTTTCACACCAGGAGGAGTGAAAACAAACCCCTGGATCCTCACACCATAGATAATACAACCCGCTTGGGAAGAAAGGCCCAAGTCGACCTTGTAAGGATAACAAGTTTTAATCTGATGCGCAGATGAGAGCAACAGCAAAGAACTCTGCTACCAAGAACGTTCTGCCAAAAGAGGTACAAGCAGAAACATTTAAGTTAAAAACATTGTCATAATGACACAATACATGTATTCCACACCTGCGCGGCTGATTGGATGGACCATATACAGGTGCTGCCTTTATCCATATGGGATGACAGATTATTGGTCCCAGCCCAGTCTGTCCGTCTTCCATCACGTGGGCACTGCGGGGCTCATCTGCTTCTCACGTCGAAGGTCAGAAAAGAAATTAACTATACTCCTACTACACAGCTTGTTTATCACTCATACCATACACTTGGCAGGCTTCAAAACAGATGCACAGGAGGTTCCAGGGCACTCTACCTTCACCCGCACATTTCACTCACTCCTTCCGTGCCATCCCACTCCAGGGTCTCTGCCCTCGTTTTGAACTATAATTTATCCCTCCCAACACCTCGCAATACAAATCACACGATTGTCGCTTGAATGATACATCCTGTCCACCCTCTTTGAACATTTCAGGACTTGTAACTTTGGGGTTCATGGTCAAAACGCACCAGGTGTCATGGAATTTGTGGATCTTAGAGTTTAGTCAGTTATATGGGCTATCACTCGTGGTCACTCGGGAATGGGCCGGTTCGTGCTTTGGCCAAAGTGAGATAACATGCCCACCAGGCACTGGCCTCTAATCGCGGCCTTGTAGGGCACATTCTACTTGGGTGTAAGACACATCTTTGCAACAATTTCAAGAACAATGGACAAACACTGTGGCGGGTGGGGGTGCGAACTGTCCTCACGGGCGCTCTGGCATGACTGGGGATTTCTGTGCCCTGGGCCTAGTGCATGCAATGCCGCCTTTACTGTGCTTACCGTGCAGGCCTTTGCTTCTACCCAGGAATATTTTATGTATATGCAAAATAGCGATGCCGCCCGCGCCTTGGACTGCACCATATGAATATGCTATAATTGACTAGGTTTGCATGGGGTCCTGTTGGACGGGAGAAGTGCCCCTTTCACTGACCCATCTTCCCCCTGGTTCATTACAGTTCCTCGAATGCATCTCACCTTACTTTAAAGCGCCTAAGGAGGGGGATGGGGCTGAGGCTGTCCCCTTCCCAATATTACCCCCTTCGTTACTTCTACAGTATTGAATTCTGGAACTGCTCTGCACCCCCATTCCCCAGTTTCTATATCCACATATGGCTAATTCCATTTCACTGGCACTCACACCCTAAACACTGATCACAAACATTCTCCCATACGTGGATACTCTTCCAAACCTCTGTGTAATTTTCCGGATCTTTGGGCTGGGAAATTACAGTGTGATATAAAGGATCAACTTCATCTTCATACGGGATAGGACACATTTCATACTTTGGGCCACCTAATGGAACATCTGTTTGCACTTCAATGTGGTGCTTTTGAACCCCCAATTGATACCTTAACTCTTGCGCTATTAGGTGCCACAGTGGCACAGCATCGAAGAGCAGCTGACACGTGTAGAAAATGACCAGGACGGACACAATTATGGGCATTAACATCTTTACGATTGCTCCTAGCCAGGATGGGGCCCAGTTGAAAGTCATGCTTAGTCAATCAGTGTCCTGAATTTCTCCCTCCTTCTTCATGCAAACACCTAGGCCATGGGCAGCTGCAATGATGTGGGAGAGTGATGCATTTTCTGTGTCTTCTGGAATTACGAACGTGCAGCTGGAACCATCAAGGCGAGCACATATCTATTTGGCATTGTCATAAGGCTTAGTGCTCGTAACTCAACCTTGATCACATTTAACCCATTCTCTGTGTCGTTTGCGAGCTGGACCAGTTCCCACTGCACGATCTGGAGTTATTTACCCCTGGCAAGAGTAGGGAAGCGAAGAAGGACTGAGCTGAAGAACTGAAGAGACAATATTTTTCTGGTATTTCAGCAAGCAAAGAGTCTTTAGAAATGTAGTTTGAACTTTTCATTCTCATTGGTTGCTGGAATTGTCCTTTTCCTCGCCAAAAATGGGGCACTTCAGTGGGTACCAGGCTCTTATCTTCAGGTTGTACTGTGGAAAAACTTGTTGGATACTCTGCAGGCAGCACTCCCCCCTCAGGTGCTCCTCTGGGATTAGCAATAGCACTGGATGCAAGTGGCCAGCGAACAACAGCCCCTCCATGATGCTGGGAGGTGCAAGTATGCTTGACGACAACAGATCCAGTAGTGATCCATCAATGCCACCATTCCTTTCTTAATGTCTGTGATCAAGAGAGTCTTATTACAATGTGTGTGTGTGCCAACAGAGGATGTACCGTTGCTGTGGAAACAGAGCTTGTATTCTTCTTCCTTGTGCACTTGCACCAGCTTTTGCATCATTGCAATCCAGGTTAGCTTTGTGGTATGCGCTGTCCAGATTGTGCACAGACGTTGACCACGTGTGCTATTCTGTCCTTGCTATATGTTACCAGTCCTTCTGCCAAGCAAGGTAGTGTGCTGTCCTGCCAGTTATTGTTGACATATTTTCACCCTTCACTATCAGGTAAGGTAACTCCACACACTTGATGTTTCTTTGGTCGTCTGGACACTTTACAAAAACCGGGTCCACCTTTTGCAATTCCACACTTTGTGCCTTGAAAGTTCCTTTTATTCTTCATAGCGCATGATGAACCAGGCACTGTGCCTCTATAATTGGCACTGCTTGTGGCACTAACACATTGGGATCCCCTGACACGTGCGGAATGAGTGAACTCACATAACGGCTCCCATTTACAGCATTTCTCCCCACACCACTCCTATCCTAATACCAGGAATTGGAGAATTCAGGATGATGAATATCCTCAATCACATCAAAACCCAATCCTATCATACTTTTGACGTACTTCTCTTTTCATTCTCCCTTACACATTTTCAAGAATAGTCGTTTTAGTAACACTGTCAAAACTACCATTATACCCTGCCATAGTGGTAGACATTCCCTTATTTGTCATAAACAGCTTGTTTTCTGCTTCCACCACAGACAGAACTTGCATATCGGAGCCATTGAACCGGTTACTATTGTTATTATTCGTAGTCACATAAATTTCCATACTCTTTAATTCCCGTCTCTACGCTTTGGCTTCCTACTTAACAATCTATGTACATGAGGTGCGTCCATCTTTTTTACACCTGCAATAGAAACACAGGTGACACAAGATAACAAAAAAGGGAGGGACTTGCAAGACGTACACTATACAAGACAAGAAAAGACACAAGAGGAAACACTGGGGAAGAGAGAGAGTGTGCTCCTAGAAAAGGAAAATGATGATGCTAGCAGCTACACTTCGGCCTGCCACTTGAACGTGCCACCACACCTGTGTCACCTTCGGGCAGGCCGTTAAGGTGCTTGGGGTACAGGTACTGTTGCCCCTGTTCTTAAGACAACTGATGCACCATTGGACTTTCTGGAGGTGCCCTACGAACGTTGGAGCAGTGGACCCAGTAACGTAATTCCTTCGCTTTGACCGTGACAGGAGTACAAAGCACCACCTCGTATGGAACCAGGGATTTTTCCAGTGGCGCACAAAATTGCGGACATAGACATAATTCCCTGGCAGCAGTGGTCTGGCAGTTATATGCCCAGGATCTGTCCCCCTTGTCTGTGCAGCATCGGGTGTCTCCGTAGTCACAGTTCTGGGAAGTGCATCTGTCAGGAGACACATTTAATAGCCTGAGTTACTGTCATCAAATAATCCCTGAATTCCTCTCCCAACACCGCTGCAGTCCTTTGCGCATCAGAAACCCTTCTCACAAGGGCTACGGGGGTATGCATGCACCGACCAGTAACCACCTCATGAGGTGACATGTGTTGGTCTTTTCTTGGCTTTGTGCGTAAGCTAAAAAGGACAAGGGGCAGACCGTACACCCAGTTTTTCTTCAATGTGGTGCACAGTTTAGACAACTTGCTCTTAAGGAGGTCATTTATCCTCTCCACAACGCCATTGGCCTGTGGGTGATAAATCGAACACATTAAATGCTTGAGACCAAGAAGTGCTGTAACATGCTGGAATAATGCATTGAAAAAATGTGTGCCATTATCTGACCTCAACACTTTGCACACACCTCAGCGTGGGAAAACGGCCCAGAAACCTTACAGCACACATGGCATCTGGATGCGCACATGGCCCTGCTTCCACCCACCTTGAGAAAGGACAGACCATCACTATGACGTACCTCGATCCGTTACAACGTTCCTCCATGTCAGCGTAATCTGTGTGACTCACAGAACGGCCCAGTTGGGTGGGGGAATGTGCCCTGTAGTATCAGTAGTGTCATGCCTGTGCTAAAACTTTGACATGTGGTACAATGAACAACCATATCAGTAATGCTCTCCTGGATATTTGGTGAGAACCATTCCTCCTGTATATCTGCAGCTATGTGTTCTTTCGAACTATGGGATGGGAAATGTGCAATTGTGTGAACGCTCCCGCTAGCAAGTCCCGGTACATCACTTTCTTCCCAGAACTCTCCTGACAGATCTGTCGGAGACTGCTTACATCCTCTTCATAACCACAACTCCTTCTCCCACTCAGACGGCCTCCCTTGAAGCTCAAAATCTGGGAAATAGGCAATGCAGAGTAAGGCACTGGATGCTTGTCTGTCGGTGGGGCAGTCATAACATACTCGGTGGATGTTTCACTTGATTGGAATGCCGCCATTTTGGCTGCTGCATCAGTGGCTGCGTTCCACCTTGACATGTCGTCTGTCCCGTGAGTATGGGCAGCACACTTGACGACCGCCACAACAGATGGCTGTGATAACGCCTCTACCAGTATTTCTAACATCACAGCATGCTGTACTGGAGACCCATCCACCCTCGTGAACCCCCCCCTCTACCAACGGGAGAGACCTGCATGTACCGTTCTTGTAACATACGCTGAGTCTGAATATATTGTAACATGACACCATGCAACTAACCTGGCCATTATCACGGCTTCCTACAAAAATAAGATAATCCAGGCCAAAAAAGAAACTTATAATAACAGAATAGCCCATGCTAGTTCCAGTACTAAAGAATTATTCAACATTCTAAGAGAACTAGAGAACCCCAACCCACCGCCAGATACATGCACTGAGGATAAAGCCTGGTGCACCAGCATTCAAAATGCCCTTTCCAATAAAATTAAAGGACTGCAGACTAAAAAAGTCACCATTCCTGAAGTCCACAAAATCATTGCATTACTTAAACCATCTAATTGTAAGGGCGATAGCTGCCCGCACAGATTATAAAAGATGCAGCTAGAGACCTTGCCCCATTCATTACTAAACTTATAAACTCCTCCTTCTCTAACAACTCCATCCCTAGTAACCTCAAACAGTCTTGGGTTCTACCACTCTTAAAAAAACAGACCCTAGACCCAGCTATACCTACTAACTACCGAACAATTACGACAATCCCTTTTCTACTGAAAATCTTGGACAGAATAGGCTATTTGCAAATACAAGATTATCTTGAAGCTCACAAATTACTCAGTACCCGTCAATCTGGCTTCAGACCCCAGCATGGATCAGAAACCGCACTCGTCGACCTCAAAAGCCAGATCGATGAATTAAAAGACAAAGGAAAGATGGCCATCCTACCTCTACTCGACCTCTTTGCGGCTTTTGATCTGGTGGATCACTCCATACTTTGTAACCACCTATCCTCAGCGGCTCATTTCTCCAGTTCTGCAGTTGCCTGGATCCAATCTTTCCTCGCTAACAGAACCATGTGTGTGTTCTCACCGTCAGCAGCTGCTGACCCCATCCCCATTACCTGCTGAGTCCCTCAAGGATCCTGTGTCTCGCCCAATTTGTACAACATTTTTACAAATCCACTATTTGACAAACTGGACCGTCTGGGTGTCACCTACACAAACTATGCGGATGACACCCAGATACTCCTTCCCCTCTCAGGAACCTATGATATAGACGTCGCCCGGATTTACAAAGTCTACATCATCATTCAGGCATGGATGGCCACACATGGCCTCTGCCTGAATGATGATAAGACAGAATTACTCCTAGTCGGATCATCTAACAATCTTCTCAAACTAAGTCCTCACTACACAAATATCCTCATCGATGGGACCAGTATTCCCATTGCCAAACATGTAAAAACTTTGGGTTTCTACCTCAATGCCCAGTCTAACCTAACTAAGCAGATTAACATGACCTCTTCTGCCACTACCTACACAGGCAAGTTGATTAGAGCCTGTAGACCTCTACTATCCCCCACCAACTGCCTCACACTGGCGAGAGCGCTCATACAATCTAAATTGGATTATTGCACTAGCCTTTATCTAGGAGCGAACAAAACCATCTTAAATAAACTCCAGATCATGCAAAACAACACGCTCAGAGCAGCGTTGAATATTCCCAAAAGGGAACACATATCAGAAACTAGAAAGCACTACAGGTGGCTCTCTATACATGGCAAAATTGTCCTAAAAACTATCTGCCTCACTCACAAAGCGCTCAACTACCAAGCCCCCCCGTACCTCACAGACAAGTTCACATGGAAGGTATCCAACAGAATCACTAGATCATCTAACATACCATGTCTGGCGGTGCCAAGATACAATCTAAAAAGAGCCGCAGGCTCCAGCTTCCCGGTATTATCCGCCCAGCTTTGGAACACTCTCCCTCAGAATATTCAGACTATTCAAACCTTCAACAAATTCAGAAGCCATGTTATCACATGGATACTCAACAAAACACAAAATAACAGCGCTTGATACCACTAGCCGCTAGGTGGTCTGCACAACCAGTATGTGTCTATACTATTGCTATGACCTATGTATAATATGTATAATGTTTAAAATATATATATGTACCATTGTAATTTTTTCATTGAATGATCAAACTGTATTCATGTATACAACTGTCTATACTATGCCATGTAACCATTACCATCCTCTAGCGCCCAATTACCTCCGGGTCAGGTGCGCGATATAAATAACATAAACAAGCAAACAAACAAGCAATGCTCTCAGTGCTTCGATGAGCGCCACAAATTCTGACACTTGTGCGGAATAGTGAGTGGCCAACCTCTTCATAATCACTGGGCCTCATTACGAGTCCGGCGTTAACCGAGGCGGTAAAACCGCCTGGTTAACGCCGGACTCGTATTACCATTCCGCCTCCGTGATTCCCGGAATTACCGGGGCATCACAACCCCGGTTTTCCGGGAATCACGGAGGCGGAATGGTGTAAATCCCCATTCCCATTGAGTCCTATGGGACTCAATGGGAATCGGGATCATGGAAACACCGGCAGCATCTTGTAATGCTGCCGGTGTTTCCTCGTCCGCCTGCAGGCGGGCGGTGTTAAACCCGCCAGGTCAGACCTGGCGGGAACATCACCTACCGCCTGCAGGGGTCGGGATCAGGCGGTCCGGAAACAAAGGTGGCGGCGGGTTTACCGCCACCGTTATTTCCGGACCGCCACGGTCGAAATGAGGCCCACTGTCTTGTACTTCCCTTCCTCAAGACGTACAACTGCTGCCCCTGTTGGCCTCTGCCCATCTTCCTGATCAATTGTGAATGACCCATCAGTGAAAAGCACCATACCCTCTGTTAATGCACAATCCCTTGCTTTGAGAGCCTCACCCCTGCCCCTCGTATGTGGCACAGCCGTGTACTGTCAAGTCCTCTGCCGTCGGCATGTCTATTCAAAAGGTGGCAGGATTCACTGTCTTACACTTACATGAATGTGAGGTTTCAAGATGATAATCTTATATGCCGATGACCTCTGTGTAGTCAGAGTGGGCTTCGACCTCTCCAAGATAGCAAACAAAGAATGTTCCACATACATTACTGAACAACGCAGCACAATTATGGAACTTTTCTTTATGACAAAGGCAGCAGCTGCTAATGCCTGTTTGCACGCAAACTGTCCTTGCATCACTGCATCCAGGGTACCACTGTAATAGGCCAATGGCTTATGACCAATAGTGCTCTTCTGTGTCAATACTGCTGTCATGAGCTGACCATCACAATGTGAAAACAAATAAATTCCTGTGTATAATCTGGGGTGGCCAATACAGGTGCCGAGCTGATGACTTCTTTTAAATCATCAAATTGTCTAATAATTCTGCCGTCCACAATAACCTGTGATCCTTTGTCTTCTGTGCTTCCCTTAGGATCTACAAACGTAGACTGGTGTATGCCGCATAGTCGAGGATCCAGGCCCTACAATAATTGCACAGGCCTAGGAATTTCTGCATCTCCTTAACTGAGGCGGGTCTGGGGGTGGCGCGTACCAATGCTGCCCTTTCAGGTAGTATCCTCTTCGCATTCACTGATATAAACTGCCCCAAATAAATTACTTTCTGCTGGCAATATTGCAATTGGGCCTTGTCAACCTTGTACCCTTTACAAGCTAGTAATTGTAGCAATGCGACTGAGGGCCTCATCACGATTTGGCAGTAACCCTTAAATGCGTCGGTAATGCTATTAATGCTGCATTTAAGGGTCCTTCAAATCACGGTTTTGGCAGGATTTACCCCCAGCTCTGAGCTGGGGGCAAATCTGCTGCGATTTTGCTGATTTTCTACACTATTACCGCCGTGCTAATACCACCGGCAGTAGTAGCGCCGAACATTCCCCATTGGGCCCAATGGGGAATGGGGAATTCCCGAATGGGCCCAATGGGGAATGGGAACTTACTGTTCCGCCAAACCCGTGATCCGGGGCTAATAGCTGCATGGGTTTTGGCTGTAATGCTAATAGCCCCAGAGGTAATACCGCCGGGATAGCACCCAACTCGTGATGAGGCCCTGAGTCTCTTCGGCAATGTTGCGCATTGTTACTACACAATAGCAAGTCGTCTACGAACTGGATAATCGTGCTAGGTACCTGAATATTCCCTAAGTCAGCGTGCAGTATTCTGTTAAATATGGCTCATGCTCTCACAGTACCCTTGAGGTAATCTAGTATGCTCGAACCTTACCTGGCCCTGCATGAATGCCGTAAGGTACCTCGACTCTGGATGGAGTGGAATCGAGAAAAATGCATTCTTCAAATCTACCACAGTGAAATATGTAGCCTCCTTAGAGATGCTGCATAGAATCGTTGCAGGATTTGCAACCATTGGAAACACTTTCTCTACCACATCATTTAGGGGGCGCAATCTTGGGTTCATTCACCAATTGCCCCCGTTGATTTTTTAACCGGATATAGCGCTGTATTACACAGGGATGTAGAAGGCACAATAATCCCCTGGTCCAAGAGAGCCTGTATGGTCTTTCTGATGCCTTCCTCTGTCTCTCTTGACAGTGGATATTGTCTTCCCGGGCAAGCACCGAACCTGTTTTTAGGGTTATACGCACAGGTGTTACATCCTTCAATAACCCCACATCGTGTGTATTCGTAGTCCACAACTGCAGGGGCCCATGTCGTAAATCTTCTTCGGAAAATGGGGATGAGTTACTACCGCCATTAAAGGACACTGCACTCTATGGTACTATGATATGATATGATAGTTTATTTATAACGCGCTTAATACCCAGAGGTTTCTAAGCGCGGACCCAGGGATCGAACCTGTGTTGCTCCGTGTCATCTTGTTTCCAAGTCGAGCACGCTGCCGCTGAGCTATCCTCCCGAGACAACTGTACCATTATATCACAAGGGACGCACATTTCTAGAATTATTTCCCCCTCGTTGTCGTTATTCTCAAACAATTCATCATCCGTCACCTCCTTTAGTTGCACTGTTGGGTCTAGACACCCCTAATAGGACAACCCTTCTGTCTGACTCTACCAACCCCTGCAGGTCCAGCAATAGTATCGTTCCTGCCACCACCTTGGGTGACACAGCTGGATGGAAAATGAAATCAGTGGGCACTCGCCAACACTGCGTGGCAACCTGGGGCACTGCCTTCACAAGCACCGTGATACCATGAATAAACATGTCTGGATCTATGGGAATCCCACGGACCACCACCTCCCTTGCCATCGTGTGGATTATCAACATCGCCCTCACAGTGCACATCCCAGGTGTAGAACATACTACTCCATGATCTGTAAAGGATACAATCATGTTTAACTTACTGAGCAGGTCCCTACCCAGTAGATTGACAGGGGAGCTCTCGGAATATAGTAGGGGTGCCCGTACTACTTTCCCCTCCCACCTTTACATCCAACTCCTCAGTGTATGGAACCTAACATGAACAGCTGCACTGCAATGAATGGAAGACATTGGAAAGGCTCAAGACACATGGAGATGCCTCACACACTGATTTCCCTTCAAAGCAGAGCTGGCAGTGCAGTCGCGATGCCCAACCTTGTCAAGGGCGCTTGGTGAGTGTTTCGAGTCAACAGAAAAGATAGAACCCCTGCAAGGGCTGGGAGCTGAAATTCTTCATAAATGCAAGTAGTGAGCTCAATTCTGCGGTCCCTACACACGTGATCTGAAGGACAAGGCTCAATTATCCGAGTGAGGCAGAAAAGGTTGTTCCCATGAAACTGAAGACAAGATGCAAAAATGTGATACAGCATGAAGCTGGAGGCTGGAATGTTCTTGCTCAGTACCAGAGGAGTCAGAGAGGTGGTAGGATTGGTGGGGAACAGGCGAGACCCTGAAGCCATTCTCTCCACCCATTAGTGTGCTCACATGCTGGTACATTTTCAAAGTTGAGAAGGCTCAAATGGCTTCCAGTGGGTGGTGCCAGGAATACCTACCCAATATGGCCAGGCCAATCAGATCATCGTTCCCCTATATGATGAAAGTCTGGCTATACTGTTCACCTAATCCCAGCTCCCCCAAGGTCCAGAAATGTAACATTTTGATTGTGATGTGACGGTGGAACAAAACCATGCTACTAGCCTGTAGTGAACTGAGAGTGCATTTTCACAGTACAGAAACCTGTGTGCCTATCCCTGCTTTTGAATGATTAAAAGCAGTAATTTTTCACATTTCTGGACTCCTCTGTTTCTTGGGCACAGGGGATTTCCCTTGAGCAAACCTCTGGTTTTTAATTCTGCGTCAGTTGATAAATATCCTCAGTCCAAGAGGTACCAGAACCTCAGTGCCTCAACCTGCAGCAAAATTACAAGAGTTCCACTTCACTGTCTATTACCAAACTGGGTGGAGCAACAATCAGGCAGATTGCTGGTTAAGGCTTCCCTTACGCAGGGAACAAGTGATAAATGAAGTCTTGTGGGATGTATTGACCCACTAGGCTCTGCCCTGTGACATCACTGTGTGCTTGTGGCACCAGAATCAGCAAAATGGCCGCAAAGGCCTATGCGCGCTAAACCTATGAAACATTGCGCTGTGAAACCGGAAATGATGGCTGCAAATCTACTTTACCTGTGTCAGTAGTGGAAAGAGACCACACTGCTGAAACCTGTCACTGGGCTGCCCACCGAGTGAACATGGAAACTGCATGAAAGGCAGTGCTTTATTTCAACGAAACCCAAAAATTGATCTGAAATCCCTTTTTCCTTGGTTGCTGAAAATACAAAATAATGGTTCCAAACATCCAAAAACATCCAACATCCTTGCTGGGTGTTATCCGTCACTGCATTTAAGGAATTAACAGGAGCACACAATGCCAGGAAAAGCAGAATCTATCATCAGAATATCCACATTAAAAAGTGTGCTTGCCTGCGAAAATCTGTCAATATGGGCGCAGTACCACCGGCCGCCTGCATGACAGCTGTCAGTAATTGCATTAGAAGCTTAAACTTGTGCAGTTAAAATCAAATGGTTTGAATTAAGTGACTTGCTATCAAAAGTAATATAGGTTGCAACTATTTAATCTTTATCTTTTAAAGCACTAGAATTAGAGTTCTGTTTGCCTGTTTTTTAATTGTAAGTTTATTTTCATCAAAGAAAAACTTAACAAAATGAGTTTTAAAGTAACCTGATGCAAGCCAAAAACTACAAAGCCAATTCCCCAGCTTGCCCCAACAAAAGGCCCCTCTCCTGCTTCCCACCAAAAGTCAAGAAATCACATTCAGGTGTTGATGAAGAGGGGAGGAGATTTGGGCTGCTGCTCCTGGTAGAGATAAAGGACTTCCCGGGCTGAAAGGATATGCAGATTGCAAGTGTCAACATTAGCCCCTGCCAGAGGAAGGAGGCGGGGATTGCTCTTGAGCCACCAGAAACTTTGGGGGCGGGAATAGACATTTGTGTTGATTCTCAAAGCACAAGGAAAGTATATTTTTTAATAGGACTGACACAGGACTGTGCAAATTGTACAAATTGTAAAATTACAGTATTGTTGATGTGAAAATTTTGGGCATGTTTTAAAAGTACTCAGATCTCTGTGCTATGTTCGGGGACATAACTGCAGAAATTGTGGTTCTGTAGCAATTGTGTTGATGTCAGAATCATGAAACTTCCTATGATTATGCCCAGATATCATGCACACATATGTGTAAAATTGCGGACAAATCAGACATTGGGTCCCGGACCAAAAGTGCAAAAAGTTGCCAAATCCAGACCCAAGCTCTCACAGCGACAGGACTTGGATGAATTCTTGCTCCACAAGAGATGTCATATAGATATGCTATTGCTATCCAGTTTGTAAAATTGTAAATATGTGTTATATGAAAAGTAGATTGCATGTGCAAAAACAAAGGGGAGGTTTTCCCTGGATCATAAAACACATCGTCATGATGACACTCTGTTTGCTTCTCCAATCAAGGGAGAGGAAAGACCCTAGCCAATAGACTACCTAGAGGGTGTGCCTAAAATAATTCAGAATACCCACAGCTTTAGTAAATACATAAATAGAGACAGCTTAGGACCTAGAGAGACACACATTCACTCACCAACCAATTGCTGGCGGAGCACTTTGGAAGAGAAATCCATATTCAAGACTCCAGAACTTTGAAAACAGAAAGGCCCATTTCCAAAGCTGAACCATTCTCACCTTGGCCTTTAAAAAAATCCAGAAACCAGATTTTACCCCAGACCTCTAAGGGGAACAAAAGAACAGCCTGGCTGTGCTGTTGCTGCTTTCCTACTAAGAATTATTGCCAGAATCCATAGATCCAACCCCAGTAGAGCCGTGCTGTGACCAGATAGCTGTGAACCAGAACCCGTGAGATCCAGTCCAGTCCCACCGTGCGGTGTCCAGAGTGCCTTGCTGATTGCAGACCAGAGCGCCTTGAGTCCAGTCCGGTGTGCCTAGCAGTATTCCTGTCCAAAAATCTTGACTGACCTGTATCCCTGACGGTTCTGTCCAAACATTGGTAGTGAGTAGCCATAGCATAGGATTGTCACTAGCATATGTATTGTCCATAAATCATCCTATCCAAACCCATTCTATTATATCCAGAACTGCATTGTTAGAATATTGTGTCTTGCCTGAACTCTTTCTCTTATCCGATAATCCTTTGTAATGGTAGTGTTAAAATCATGTTTGCGCTGATATATTTTTTGAAGAAAGGCATGCGTCTCGGCAGGCCAAACCATCCAGAGATATCCTGGGCTGGTGGCTGTGCTGTCGTGTAGTTTACATCTTCATAGTCTACCCCTAGTGTAAGGAAACCTTGTTTGTAATTTTAAAAGCGCATTCTTGTTTTGCAAATTTTCCTCTTTCTGAAAAAAACCCTCCATAAAAACCTTCATAACTTCTTCACTGTTTATGCTAGAAACGGCATTTAAGTGTCTACTTGAAGCTAACATCCTAACCATTCCTATGAACCCAACACTTTTCGTTTCGCTCAATCTATACCATGTGAAATAGCTGTTCATTGCACCCGACCTCAAAATGAAGTTTTCAACTTGCTTATTACTCTATAATCATTGCTAGTGTTTGTCTGAAACTATACAAAGCGGCTTCCACTAGTATTGAAACCATTTCAGTGAATTCAATCCATTGCAGTGTTTTTATCATTCATGCAAAGCCAACTCTAAACCAATTTTGACAAGTTTGCAATCATTCCTGTTTCTCTCTCTGGGTTTGCTGGGGGAAATTGGGATTGATATATTGTATTGATTTCTGCATTTCTGAAACCTGTTCTCCTTCTATCTCTTTGTATTGCATATTGGGGGGATTGAGTAGTGTGCAGGGGGAAAGAGTAATCACATTGCGTTTTTGATTGAACCCACACAAAAGCATTATTTCTGTGCTGCATTATTTTTCCTACCATTACTCCTTGAGATTAAAGAGATTGTTAGTGTGACATCACCCCATTGGTGATCATTGTATAACCATTAAAATAGTGGGATCTATATATTGTGAAATCCATAAAATAAATATTTTAACTTTGCAAACCAGCCTGCTTCCTGGTTCAGTGTGACCGGGGGGATTCAAAGAGAGGGGCGTGATATAAGGGTACATCATTCAGAAATAAAAGAACTTATAGACATAAATAAATAATTAAGGGTTTCAATTGTGCATCCCACGCTAAGCATTGACTTAGGTGAAGTGGCGGTTTGAAATCACTTACAGTCTCACCATCAGTGAGGATGTGGAACGTGAGCCTGAAAGGCATGTAAGGGAACTCAGCAGAGCACCAACAGTGAAACGAGAAAGAACAATGCCTAGCAGGATTAAGGACAATGAGCTTGTCATGCCTGCTGGACATACCTCAGGACCAGGAACAACCTCTCCATACAAAATGAGTTACGCCCATAGAACCACTAGACCTTTCTACTCAAAATGGAGGTTGTTCGATGCATTGCCCGGAAAACGACGTCTGCATTTTTCACGTCGTTAAAATTCACGTGACTTAGGTCCGTCACGTGTATCACGGCAGTGCGTACATAAGCAGCGTGGAAACTCCGATCGCTGCTTCTGATTAAGTCAATTTTGGCGTTTTGGTAGCTGAACTCCGGACCTGCGTTCTCGCATTCCCTTCAGCAACTTCTTTGGCCTATTTTGAGCGTGTTTCCTACACACGCTAATTCCGGAGCTGCGTGTATCCTGTTCACGTGCCAAGTCTCCACGCGGACGCTGTCTGCAAGCGCGGCTGTTCTGAGCTGCGTGAATCCTGTTTGTGTGCCAAATCTCCACGCGGACGCTGTCTGCAAGCGCGGCTGTTCTGAGCTGCGTGAATCCTGCTCGTGTGCCAAATCTGCACGCGGATGCTGTCTGCAAGCGCGGCTGTCCTGAGCCGCGTGAATCCTGTTCGCGGGCGAAATCTCCACGCGGACGCTGTCTGCAAGCGCGGCTGTCCTGAGCTGCGTGAATCCTGTTTGCGTGCCAAATCTCCATGCGGATGCTGTCTGCAAGCGTGGCTGTCCTGAGCTGCGTGAATCCTGTTCGCGTGCCAAATCGCCACGCGGACGCTGTCTGCAAGCGCGGCTGTCCTGAGCTGCGTGAATCCTGTTCGCGTGTCAAATCTCCACGCGGACGCTGTCTGCAAGCGCGGCTGTCCTGAGCTGCGTGTATCCTGTTAGCGTGCTAAATTTCTACACGCGGACGCTGTTTTCAAGCGCGGCTGGCCTGGCTGCGTGTATTCTATCGCGTGCTATCCTGCACGTGGTTTTCTGAACTATTTTCGAACCTTTGGTACCTGTGACAGTTAACAGGTGAAATTCTAATTTTTGTTCATCGTGGGAAAGGAAGTATTTCATGAACTATTGGAAGGTTATTGTGCACAGTACTTTGGACGCTATCCTGTGGTGCACCAACCCGGTATCTAGCGAGAGCCTCATGCCGTTCAGGATAAGTCTCCCTTACTAATCTTCCCTTCCTTTGTCATTTGTTCAACTCCTGGTTTTCTTCAAGGAACTTTCGTGGATTACTTCAGTTTCTGCCAGAAGGTCAGTGTCTGAATTAATGCTAAAACTGTGTTATCTTAGTAATTTGATTGGGACAGTTTCTTATGATACTTTATCTATCCTAGGCATACTTCCTACACAATTCCCACGCCCTTTCCAGTGATCCATCTCTCTGCCTGTTTCATCCAGTCAGAGAGTTGTATCATTTGGAAGGTCTAATTTGACCTGCCTACAATCAAGTCGTGTGAAAATAGGATCCGGAAGAGCCCTACCAAATTGTATCCTTTATTGGTTGTCGTATCCTTTTCAGTCGATACATTGGTGATTTATGACAGAATCAGAAGCCATGGAGGGTACGGATCCTTTAACTGTTTTGACTCAGTTAATCACTGACTTGAGAAATGAAATGATTACGGCACAGGACGTGCTACGGCATCGAATGGATGTTATGCAAGATGCCATGCATGCCACTCCTCAGGGAGCACGGGTTCCAGTAGCCACTGCATCTGGTTCTGGGACTACGACACCATCATTATCACAGGAAACTCTTAAAGTGGTTATGCCCACACAGTTTCCCTTGGCTCCCCCGGAAAGGTTCACAGGTGATCCTAAAACCTACAGAACTTTTGTTAATCAGTGCTGACTTCATTTTCTTTGCCGGCCTAATTAATTTCCTGATCTAACTACTAAAGCAGCATTCGTTCTTTCCCATTAGGGCGGTACAGCTGCTGCTTGGGCAAATCCTTTATTGGAATCAAATAGCCCCTTGTTGTACGATTGTGATGATCTTCTGGCTGCTATGAACAAAGTCTTTGATATGCGCTACGCTACGCAAGCCACAGATCTGGAGTTACTGAATTTACAACAAGGCACTCAACCTCTGTTGGCTTACATTGCACGATTTAACCAATTAACAGCCGAAACCCAATGGCCGGAAGACAAGAAGACGGCTGTTTTCTACAAGGGTCTTTCAGAAGAACTCAAAGATGCCTTGTCCACGGTCCCAGTGGTTCCTACAGGTTTTTCAGAATTTCTTGATTTAATTTTACAAATTGATGCCCGAAGGAATGCCCGCAAAGGAGAGAGAAAACATTTCCTTCATGCACCGGTTCGTTCTGATACACCGGCACCTTCTTCGAATGATCCTGAACCAATGCAAATTGGTGCGGTGAGAGGCCGGTTGTCTAGAGCCGAAAGAGAGAACCGAAGGAAAAATAACTTGTGTATGTATTGCGGTTCATCTGAGCATTTATTGGCGGCATGTCCTAAAAGACCAAATAAGCCTTCGGGAAACACCAAAACTCGACAGTAGCAGGAGTCCCTGTGTCGAGTGTTACATCAGACTCCATTACATTTCCAGCGCTTGCACCGATAGTTGTTGAGATGACTTTACGTTTCAATGATCAAGACTTGGTTTCCAAGGCTATGGTTGACTCTGGAGCCACTAATAATTACATCGATATCACATATGCCAAGAAATGTTCTATACCCCTTATAGATAAGAACAAACCTGAAACTGTTAATACTGTGGATGGATCGGTCTTGATTTCCGGTATGGTAACTCAGGAGACTGTACCTATTCAGATGACTTTATCAAATGGTCATTCGGAGGAAATAGTCTTCGATGTCATTGCGGCTCCTCAATACAAAATATTACTTGGACTTAATTGGTTGACTCTTCATAATCCGGCCATAGACTGGGTTACGGGATTGATCCAATATCCTTCTGTTTTTTGCAACGAAAATTGCTTTACCAGTCAGGTGGTGTCAAATAAATCACATATGTTGGCCTCTATTGAGGGAACTTCCACTATTAGTGTGGTACATCAGAGCGGTACACATATACCAAGTGAATAAGCAGATTTTGATGATGTGTTTGACAAAGGTCAGGCAGAACAGCTGCCTCCACATAGGCAGTATGATTGTCCAATTGAATTAATTCCTGGAGCTAAAACTCCTACTGGTCGAGTTTATTCTTTAACTCTCAAAGAAGATGTTGTCTTGAAAGAATACATCGATAAAGCTCTTGATATGGGATTTATACGGCCATCTCAATCGCCGGCTGCCTCTCCTTTATTCTTTGTTCCAAAGAAGGAAGGAGATCTAAGGCCTTGCATTGATTACAGGGCTATTAACGATATCACCATAAAGAATCAGTACCCTTTACCACCGATTAATGTTCTGTTAGATCAATTAGGAACTTCCAAGTATTTCACTAAATTGGATTTGCGCTGTGCTTACAATCTGGTTCGCATTCGCGAAGGAGACGAATGGAAGACCGCTTTTAAGACGCGGTACAGCCTTTATGAATATTTAGTGATGCCTTTTGGTCTTTGTAACGCTCCCGCCACATTTCAGTTCTTCATAAACGATATCTTCAAAGATATGATGGACCAATTCGTGGTGATTTACTTGGATGACATTTTGATATATTCATCATCTTTTACAGAACATGTTAAACACGTCTTAGCTGTCTTACAAAGACTGAGAGAGAACAAACCTTTTGTTAAAGCCGAGAAATGTGTCTTTCATACACAAGAAGTAGAATTTCTGGGTTACGACATTACCAATCAAGGTGTTCGAATGAGTCGTTCCAAAGTGAAGGCCATATTGAATTGGCCTGTTCCACACAATGTCAAGTCATTACAGTCATTTCTAGGTTTTGCAAATTTTTATCGCAGATTTATTCGTTCTTTCTCCAAAACAGTGGCCCCATTGACAGCTTTAACCAGTTCTAAAATTCCATTCTGTTGGAACCAGAATGCCCAAGTTTCTTTTGAGAGGTTAAAGGAAGCATTTACCACTGCACCTGTACTTCAACATCCTGATCCGGATGGTCAGTTTATCGTTGAAGCAGACGCCTCCAGTGTTGCTACAGGAGCTGTACTCTCGCAGGTTTGTGCAGAAACTAAGGAGGAGCATCCAGTTGCTTTCTTCTCACGCAAACTTACCCCATATGAACAAAACTATACTGTCACAGAGCGTGAATTACTTGCAATCAAGGATGCATTCCAAGAATGGCGACATCATCTTCTTGGGGCCAAACATCAGGTGGTGGTGTATTCGGATCATAGAAATCTTCAGTCATTCAAAACTATGAAATGTCTTACAGCTAGACAGGCCAGATGGCATGTTTTTTTTGCTCAATACGATTTTCAAATTACTTATCGCCCTGCCAGACAACATGTCAAGTCAGATGCTTTGTCTCGCATCGGTGAAGAGGTGAAAGAAGAATCATCGGTGCAAAATAAGTTGTTGGCAGATCACGTGATATGTAGTTGTTCTGCACAACCTTCCCTAAAAAACGAATTACAGGAGTGGGTGAAACTAAATCCACAATTGATTCAGGAATTGAATATTGATATATACAATGGTTTGCCTTTTAAACAAGGAGTACTCTATCTACCAACTGGTACCACTCAGAACAAGGCCCTCAGTTGGGGTCATGATTCTTTGATTGCCGCCCATCCTGGACAGAAGAAGACTCTAGAGTTACTGAAAAGATGGTGTTGGTGGCCGTCTATAACACAAGATGTTATAAAGTATGTTTCAACATGTTCGGTATGCAGTCAATGCAAGAACACTCCTGGCAAACCAGTGGGTTTACTCCAGTCCCTACCTGTTCCCAAAAAACCATGGGACATGATATCAATGGATTTTGTGGTTGAACTTCCAAGAAATAAAGGCTACGATACCATATGGGTGGTGGTGGACTACTTTACAAAATTGGCACTTTTTATCCCCTGTATTGGTGTACCAACAGCTGCTGGTCTGGCTGATCTATTCATCCGGCATATATTCCGGTTTTTTGGTCTACCTTCAGTGATAATCACTGACAGGGGCTCACAATTTGCGTCACGTTTTTGGAGAGCACTAAATTCGGCATTACTAATTGATGACAGATTGTCTAGTGCTTATCACCCTCAAACGGATGGACAGACTGAGAGAGTCAATAGCACTATGGAACAATATCTGCGGTGTTTGTGCCTGCAGTTTCAGTCAGATTGGCTCAATGTTCTGCCGGCAGCGGAGTTCGCCTATAACAATTCCTATCATAGTGCCATAGGTACTTCACCTTTCTATGCTTTGTATGGGCAACACCCACGATCCATTCCTTTGGATTCCAGTTTGTCTTTGGATACTCATGCAGCAGGACGTAATTTTAGAGATCTTAAGAGTCTACAGAAGAAAGTTAAGCAGAAATTGGAACAAGCTAAAAAACAAGACAAGACCTATGCCGATGCTCATAGAATCCCTGCACCTGTCTACAAAGCAGGTATGAAGGTATGGCTGTCCACAAAAAACTTGAGGATACCCGGTAAAAAGAAATTGTTGCCTAAATACATCGGGCCATATGAAGTGCTCCACGTTATAAATCCGGCTGCTGTCCGTCTGGCTTTGCCACAACGGTGGCGAGTGCATCCTGTTTTTTCCACGTGTCACTCATCAAACCGTGCTCGGATGCTACTAGATTGCCCATACGGCCTGTTGCTATTTCTGTGAAAGGGTCAGACGAATATGAAGTACAAGACATTCTGGACATGAGATTACGGTCTGGGAAACCATATTATCTGGTGGATTGGAAAGGTTATGGTCCCGAGGATAGATCCTGGGAACCTCTGTCTAACATTCATGCTCCAGCTTTATTAAGGCGATTCCACTCGAAAAGGGGAGAGGCTGCTCCTTTGGGGGGTGGCACTGTCATGCCTGCTGGACATACCTCTGGACCAGGAACGACCTCTCCATACAAAATGAGTTACGCCCATAGAACCACTAGACCATTCTACTCAAAATGGAGGTTGTTCGATGCATTGCCCGGAAAACGAGTCTGCATTTTTCACGTCGTTAAAATTCACGTGACTTAGGTCTGTCACGTGTATCACGGCAGTGCGTACATAAGCAGCGTGGAAACTCCGATCGCTGCTTCTGATTAAGTCAATTTTGGCGTTTTGGTAGCTGAACTCCGGACCTGCGTTCTCGCATTCCCTTCAGCAACTTCTTTGGCCTATTTTGAGCGTGTTTCCTACACACGCTAATTCCGGAGCTGCGTGTATCCTGTTCGCGTGCCAAGTCTCCACGCGGACGCTGTCTGCAAGCGCGGCTGTTCTGAGCTGCGTGAATCCTGTTCGCGTGCCAAATCTCCACGCGGACGCTGTCTGCAAGCGCGGCTGTCCTGAGCTGCGTGAATCCTGTTCGCGTTGCAAATCTCCACGCGGACGCTGTCTGCAAGCGCGGCTGTTCAGAGCTGTGTGAATCCTGTTCGCGTGCCAAATATCCACGCGGACGCTGTCTGCAAGAGCGGCTGTCCTGAGCTGCGTGAATCCTGTTCGCGTGCCAAATCTCCACGCGAATGCTGTCTGCAAGCGCGGCTGTCCTGAGCTGCGTGAATCCTGTTCGCGTGTCAAATCTCCACGCGGACGCTGTCTGCAAGCACAGCTGTCCTGAGCTGCGTGTATCCTGTTAGCGTGCTAAATTTCTACACACGGACGCTGTTTTCAGGCGCGGCTGGCCTGGCTGCGTGTATTCTATTGCATGCTATCCTGCACGTGGTTTTCTGAACTATTTTTGAACCTTTGGTACCTGTGACAGTTAACAGGTGAAATTCTAATTTTTGTTCATCGTGGGAAAGGAAGTATTTCATGAACTATTGGAAGGTTATTGTGCACAGTACTTTGGACGCTATCCTGTGGTGCACCAACCCGGTATCTAGCGAGAGCCTCGTGCCATTCGGGATAAGTCTCCCTTACTAATCTTCCCTTCCTTTGTCGTTTGTTCAACTCCTGGTTTTCTTCAAGGAACTTTCGTGGATTACTTCAGTTTCTGCCAGAAGGTCAGTGTCTAAATTAATGCTAAAACTGTGTTATCTTAGTAATTCGATTGGGACAGTTTCTTATGATACTTTATCTACCCTAGGCATACTTCCTACACAATTCCCACGCCCTTTCCAGTGATCCATCTCTCTGCCTGTTTCATCCAGTCAGAGAGTTGTATCATTTGGAAGGTCTAATTTGACCTGCCTACAATCAAGTCGTGTGAAAATAGGATCCGGAAGAACCCTACCAAATTGTATCCTTTATTGGTTGTCGTATCCTTTTCAGTTGATACATTGGTGATTTATGACAGAGCTATTCTGATTTTTATCCCAGATTTAACCCCTCCTCCCTCCATCCCTCTGTTTTTATGTCCTCCCTCTTGTCATAAGTGGTGAATGGCCTTTCCTCCTTTAGCCCAGCACTGTCCATGCGTGGTACATTATCACATCGCATGGAGAGACAGGGGGAGGGAACCGTGAGGTACTGCAATAACAGGAAGCGACGAGTACAGTCACATCTTAAGAGTTCTCAATCAGATATCTGAAATAAAAAGCTAACCCAAAATATAATGGAAGTCCAATGATTTATTTATACCCTGCACTCCAGCACAACAGGATGTTTGAATTGTGTCCCTGTCCATTGACCAGTTAAAACGTTAAAGCAAAAATGTAAAATATTAATATTGGTGTGAAAAATCAGAAGGCTGCTTCCAGAAAAACAGGGAACGTTGATCGGTATTCCTTCATCATGTAGGCATGGACCTTTAGCTCTGCCCCTTTACCTAAATTAGGCCCACCTCTAAAATGTGTAAGTGCGCCTTTTGTCCATAAAGCAAGTTTATTGTACAACGGCCGGGAGGGGGCTTAGATGACATCTAACAGTCAAACTAACCCTGGTCTTCCTGAACCACACGAAGAACACATATTATATACAGTTTACAACAGTTAATACACTCCCCCAGATACCGTTACAAAGGCATCCCCCAAACATGATTAGTTGCCCTGTACAGAGAAATCTAAAACCCACACAGTTCATTGGACACAGACATCATAACACAATCCCCTAAAAATTATAATTACAAGGTCTACATTTTCAACACGCCCCTTCCCCAAAACCTCTCCATATTTGGTGGCAGCCTTGCCTCTTAGTTACAAAATAACAGAATTCCTATTAATGACGCACACAGACCTGCCCTTAATATACCTAAGCACATGAAGATGGAAGAAAGACACGTATATTCGCTTCAACCTATTAGTGTTTGCTAACCGCATTGCCCGAACCTGTCCGGTGTCCGATTTTTATAACTATTGACCCTTCCTATTCACATGAGTTCTGCCCACTCTCTGAGAACACAATCACTCACCTGAAATGTATTACTACGGATCTCCGTAAGTGTCCTGGGTGAAGCTATCTGTTCAAACAACCCAGAAGGTTTCATAAATGCCTATCCCTTACAACAATGAACTCTCCTGTTTACCAGAGATCTTATATTCCCTTCACCCTCCAGCACTTGAGCCATCTGAAAACTGACCGCAACCACCCCGTTGACCAGCTTACGGAACCTGTTCCCTGGCTGCTGATGGGCCTTTGCCATGATTGCGAAAACACCCCTTGATAACCACACCTCTTATTTGCTACGTTTCTGTTTGCCACCCTTTGAACTCTGTACCGTTATTCTGTTTATATTTGCCTGATACGGGACATCGACCTTTTTTAATACAGGATTTCGTGGCCCCTGTGTCGACCATGAAAGAGAATGTCTGTTTTCCTACCTTTACACCTATCCGGGGTTCCTCTTCCGGATCGTTAGTAACCGATAGAATTGGACATGCCAGAGATACTTGTGGGCTGGCATATTCCTGATACATTTGGGCGCCAGGATGCGAAAAAGGGTTTCCTTCGAGTACATTTACTTGAGTGTAATGGGTAACTGTCCCAATCGGTAGAGGATTCTTCTCCCAAGCCTGTACTGACACCTGGGCTGACATGATCGGGGCATGAGTCTGTGTCATTCCATTTCCCAGGTTCTGATCAACCTGGACTTGCTGCAATGGCACAGAGTTCAGGCATAGGGGGATATTTGGGTATTCACCTGGAGGGGACCTGCATTAAAATACTGTGGTCGACTTCGACAATCCCGTGACACATGCCCCATTCTACCACACACCCAACACTGCACTCCATACATTCCTCCATACCCCTCTCCCATAGGCTCATTGAACTGGAGCCCTATTCCTCCAAATCCGCCGAATGAACCGACGCCTCGCGAAAATCCTCCCTGCCCCGTGGAAATCCTCTCATCGGTCTAGGTCCAGGTACATACCCATCCGTCCATGCTTGTCCCGATCCAGAGTCTATTTGTCCTTGTTGTCCCAACTGTCCCTGCTGTCCCTCTATGGGGCTGGTTATCATTGTCCCCTGTAAACAAATCTTTGCTAGTTTCTTCTGGACTAGCTTGGCCTCAGCCTTTTGTGCCTGGTCCATACTCTCCTTTTCCTTTTCCTGTCACCTCTTACAAAAAAGCACAATGTGCGCCTCTATCTCCTGCCAACTCTTCGCCTCCATCCCTACGACCTTGTCTAGGTCATGCTGTACTTCTTTAGGAAGTCCCTTTTTCAACATGTGATAAATAAAATAGCTAAATTTGTGTCCCATGCTTCGCCTGTCTCTGCTCTCCATATCTCCTGAATCAACTGAATGTGGGCAGTGGGATCCTCGTCTAACTTCATTGAATAACAAAATTGAATTTATGTCTGGCCTATCAAGATACATTATCCTCAGTGCTCCCCAAACTTGAGCCCTATAATTATTTAAAACCATACCATCATGGGTATTCCTGTCTAATTGAATTCCCGGATACCCCGCTTTCTTCCACAACTCATCCAGCCGTTCCCCCATCAAGGCCGTGAAAAGGTTTTTCATGTCCACAATTGCCAACATGACACCGGCAGTTTGTTTTTCTAGTACATACATCCACTTCCCGGCCCCTGCAGTGAGCGAAGGAAGCATCTTCATTAAGTTATTCCAGTCCTTGTGTGACCACGGGACATAATACTCCCTTCCCTGACCCTTCTGGAGTAGTGGGTATTGAGTCACTTTTGCTTTTGCTAGGACTTCCCCTATCTGTCCTTGCCCTCTCCCTATAGGCAGGTGCACTCTACGGCACATCTGAAGACCCCATGGCATAGTTTGCAGAGTCCTTCCTAGAGCGGGAGCTGTAGCCTCTGCTTCCTGTCCTCCTTGCTCGTTGTCTGTCTCCCAGTCATCCTCTTCTTCTTCTTCTTCCTCTGTCCCTTCTATCAAATCTCATGATCCTTTTTTGGGGGAAATCACACCCTTGGGGCTGACGTAGCAGGCCTCCTCTCTTCCCCTTTGTTCTAACTCGCCATCTATAGCGGTCCTTTCCTTTTACATGTGCACACGTATTCTCTTTATGGCAGATTTATCAATCTGTACGAGAATCTGACCATGTCTCCATCTTCCTTCCTCCACTTCCTGGGTTTCCCTATTCTCATCTTCCTACTTTTTACTCTTATCCTGTTGTACCCATGCCACTTTGCTCTCTACTAACCTTGCTGCTTCTTCCCAATGCTGTTCTTGCCTTTCCACTACTCTCCGTAATCTATCCTATATCCTGGAACCTGGGGGCAATTCTCCTCTCGTGGACTCTTCTTCATGCCTGCTCCTTACAATCCTCTCTCGCTCTGGCTCTCCTGGTTCCAAGGTAAACGCTGATTTATCATTAAGATAGACTTTCCTCTTTCCTTTGGGGCCTGCCAACAACCTTTAATAAAGAAGGAGTTATCCTTCTGCTACCCTCATATTCCTGTCTCTCAAAATTGGTGCAGTCAGAGGTGTTACTCCTTCGTTTCCCTCAACAATTCCCGATGATTTATATATATTTTTTTATTGTGTTGCAGTTTATTCAACTTTTCACAAAACAAAAAAAACAAAATATCCATTTTATCACAATTAAAAGGATACCCAATTGTTAGATCCCAACTAAGATATCTATGTCAATCACTCAGTAGCTCCCGCCTTGTGTTAAGATGTCTAGTATTTTCCCAATTTCCCTCCATAAAACACTGAAAAGTACTATGCATGCATGATCATTACCCATCATGAATCTGTTCCACTGTTCTTCTTCCGATGGAACTCTTTCCCAGCCAATACCTAGACCTGCTTCCCTTATCAGCCCTGCTAATGCAGCACAGTGACATAGCAGATGTTTGGTTGTCTCTATTTTGCCCTCCCCACACAGCCGGCAAACCCTCAAAGCTCTCGCAATCAAGTGCCCCACACCTTCCACTTCCCTAGATCTTACAACATTGCACTTAATCCTTAGGTAGTTCCAAAATAAGGATGTTTCCCAGGAACTCGTGTATGTAGGTTGCAGGTTGAGACCTTAATTGGACATAACATACAAACTCTGCCGAACTGTTCTTTGTTCCCAAATCCACCAGGGCTTGTTCAGTCCTGTGTTCCACGTTTATCATTTTTAGGGCCGACATGTAGACTTGTAATGGTTTGCCCAAAAGATAATCTGGGGCCCTTTTTAAACATGTCTCTGCTGTTTCGTGAATTCTGGCCATGTTGCTCCCTCGCATCTTAGCAGCCTGTGGTTAAGTAAGCCTCCCAAATTAGGTTTAGTAATGAACCTGTTGGGGCATTGATTATTTTTCAGTAAGCGACAAGGCATCCAAGGGCCAGTCTTTGTTCCACCGAGAATAGATCAAATTCTAGCATTAACATCTCAAAAGAGGTATGCGTGGGTAAACGTAGTAGGCTTTTTATCAGGCAATATTCCAATTTAGCCAGTTCTCTGGTTTTAATTACAGCCCACGATTCAAGTCACAATCATCGACAGTACCTTTGCTTGTTAAAGGAGGAGGATGGAGCTTATGGAGTAGCCTCCTCCTTTCTGTGCGAAGACGCAAATTCTCCCAACTGTAGCATAGCTCTTTAGTTTCATGTAGTGTAGCTGAGCCAAACTGGTCAATCTGTGGTGTAGATGGATTCCCGGATATTTATAGGTTGTGACCACTTCCAGTTTGGCCACTTCTATCTCCCAGGGGTATGTGCTTTTTCCGTGGGGGCTGGAAAATTCGATATTTCACATTTTTTATTTTATGTCCGGGGAGCACTTGACATAAATAATTCAATGGACTTACCATGTTTCAACAAAAATTCCCCCAAAATCCTGATATTATTAAAGAATCCCAACCCGTCAATACAAAAATTACTACCCAGAAATGTGTTTTCTGTCCCTTAAAAGATTTTCCCCACTCTCCCTACCCACACTCACTGCTTTATCATAACCGCCTCAATAACTATGTATTCCTCAACCCGGCCCAAATTCTTTCCGTTCCTTTGATATTTGACCTTCACTCGAGCATAAAAGGAGCACAATGTTTTCCATTACAGCACTGCTGTATCTCTTCCTCTTTTCACTAGTATTACCCTTTATACTACAGAGCCATCTACCCGAAACTACCAGAGGAGACCCACACTACGTTAGACTAACCAAGAAACTTGCGGGTCCGCCCACGCAATTAATACAAGTAAGGCCTTACCAAGATATGTCTCAGAAAGGTATCTACGGTCTTACCATAAGATGCCACCTTACTCTAATGTGAGGGCTCCAGCTAATCAGACAAGCAACCTGAAGGGTATCAAGCCTACTCCCACGAGTAACACACTGCGCTGAAAGACTACACATCTAAAATAAGTAACTAGATTTAAAAACTAATTAACAACATAAAACGATTCATACGCTTCCTAAACACATTCACTCTTCAACCTGCTTAGTCCCTTCTAATCCCACAAGCACATTTCTTGCCCTACCTAAAAACCCTGTTTTCTTTTTCTACTATGACACCCCACTTGGTTTACCAGACAAAGATGCGCTTACATGGATGTTGAAACCTCAAAGCGCTCCCCCAATCCGTTCTGCTTCACAGCTGGGCTGCGGAACTTCCGCCTCGGGGACCTGGCAGGCCTCTTGGTGTCTGAAAACAGCTTCTTTTTCATGCACGAGCTGGTCCTTGCAGTGAAGGACCACAGTCGAGCTGGACGAACACGAGACTCCCAATATTTTTGGAGAGCCTAAGGCTCCTACCTGGCTCGCCAAATTGTAGGTGTGGGCCTTTCGCTCCGCCCCTTTACCTAAATTAGCCCCACCTCTAAAATTAGTAAGTGCGCCTTTTGTCCATAAAGCAAGTTTATTGTACAACGGCCTGGAGGGGGTTTAGATGACATCTAACAAGTGCAGGATGGCTCAGAGGAAATGGCTAGCTTCTTGAGCATCCTCTGACAAACTGGCCTGCCGCCTGCTCCAAAGGCAATACGGCTCTCTGTCTGCACTAAGAAAAGAGCCCACATCCATGCCTGTGTCTCTGCGGCATCAACCAACTCGGCCGAACTCTTTAAAATCTGCAAGGAACGAGGGGGCGTGGCTAGGCAGCGCATGATGAAGACGTGCCTGCTGTGAGCTCCGCCAACGAGCCCCGTAACAGCGTTATTTTTATACTTATGCACCCACAGGACGCGAAATAATTAAAGGGAACGCGAGCGGCACCCGAGGCGAAGCAGCAGGTCATAATCCTGGAATAAATCGGAGCTTCGTGCGGGAGGAGCTGCCTAGGTGAGATGGAGCTCCTGAAGCCGGCGAAATAACATGGCAGTGCGCGCCATTTCATCTGATGAGCGGTTGGGGCTTCGCTGCCCTGGACCGCGCTCCCAGCCCTCGGTCTGAGGCGAAGCAGCCCTGCAAGTTGGAGACTCTCCTTAAACACACAGGTGGAGAGAGCAGATGCGGAAGGGGCTGCCTAGGCGAGCCGGAGCCCCTGGAGCCGCCGGAATAATATGGCGGTGCGCGCCACTTCATCGGATGAGCGGCTGGGGCTTCACCGCCCCGGATCGCGCTCCCAGCCCTCGGTCTGAGGCGAAGCAGCCCTACAAGTTGGAGTCTTTCTCTGAACACGCAGGTGGAGAGTGCGGACACGGACTGAAGCTATTATGGGGGTGCTGGTCCTCCGTGTGCTCCCAGAGCACCGCCTGCCTTCCCACTTTCTTCTGCAGGATCGGAGCTCCCCATACTCTCGATTGCTGTGATTCCTGGTGCGGCTGAGGTAGGGCGCTGGGAGCGAGTCACCTACTAGCACAGGAGAGAATGCGCCGCATCGGCGGGGGTCCATGAGCACCATTTGCTCTGAGCTGAAAGTTTCACGGACTCCCCGGAGCTGTCTACGCGACGCGCGCCATCTTGCCATTTTGCCTGGAAGGCGGAGTGGTCTTTGCCGATCCGCATGCTGGTGACCCCTGCATGTGCGTTGAGATTGCTGGGCCCGGAGGCGGAGGAGGGGGCCCCTCTATCCCTTTGGCGGCTGGTGGAGCGAGCGGCTGAGGCTTGGGAGTCGCTGCTCACTAGATGCTGTGTTTGAGTGGTGCGGTCTGGGGGGCTGCAGGTCTACAGCGACGAAGCGGGCGGCCTGATGGTGGGGTCACCGACCTGCTACCTGATGGTGGGTTTCGCCCTCCCGCTCACGGGAGCCTAAATGAAGAAGTGCCCTGCTATGGCGACTATCTGATACTCTGGCGATAGACGCTTGAATGAATCCTCAGTATTAGCAGCTGCATCTGTTCTTCCCACAAGATTGGTGGAGGAAATTGTTGGCCCTTTGAACATTTATCCACATTATGGGGCTTCTGCACTAAATGCCATATAACACTGGCTTTTGCTTGAGACTACAATTCTGAAGATTACCAGCGATGCCCAAGGCGGGAGTCAAGAAGAAGGAGCAAACACAGGGGATAGAGGCTTTCTTGACGCCTCAGCCAATTCCCATTCCCCAGTGCCGCAGTGTCAGTAGAGGTCCACCCAGCCCCTACTACGGACCCCATTACGGATATGGCGCTCGCCAGATCCAACTTTGCAGAAATGCTGAAGACCTTTAAACAAGACATTACCCGCGAAATTAAGGAAGAGATAACCACCTCGAAATACACGTTAGCCAGGTCTTTAGCGGAACTAACCTCCCATTTGGGTGGCCTCGAAAACAGAGTCAGCAATCTGGAGAATACTACCTGCGAACTAACACATGGCACTGAGGTGCTTTCAGAGCGAATGCGCATAGTGGAAGACCATTTGGAGGAAATTTGGGCCAAGCAAGCACATTTAGAAAATAGGTCCAGATGTAATAATGTACACCTCCGGGGTATTCCACGGCAAGTCTCTGATCAAGAACTACCTAGCTATGTCTGTGAGCTATTTCTAGGCCTTTCTCCCTCTGAAACTCTGATCCTGGACAGAACGCACCGAGTGTATTCCTCTGTTCAAATGAGGAGAAATCTTCTCCCAGACGTCCTCACTAGAGTTCACTACTTTCATCAAAAGGAGGAAATCATGTTGGCGGCCAGAAAATCTGAGTCAATACAGTTCCGGGGTGCCTCGATCCGGCTGTTCCAGGATCTCTCCCTGTGTACCCTGGCTTGCCGACGGTAACGCTCACCTGACTCCCACGGAGGCGCTGGCCTTGTTCGCGCTGCTTTGACCTCTTCTAAGGTGATGCGCAGGGTTCGGAAGACGGACTGGACCGGGCACCCAAATCTGGCTTGTCTGGCTCGCAGAAGTATCCTTCTGTAGGCGAAAATAGGGGATTAACTGTCTGCGGGGTAATGCAATCAGCCTCCCACTTTCCCCTCTCACCCTCCTCGAAAACCTTCTGTGATTCCTCGTAGCTTCTCACCTTAGGGTCTGGAAGGACGAGCTCTCCATCCTGTTTCTGATGCAGGGGCGCGTTGGTATCCAGTTACTTCACTGGATTTTCGGATTGGTGAGAACCAAACTTGCTTGGCTTCCAGGTAAGTATTTTGATAAGAGGTTCCCCTTGTGTCCATGCATTAATGTACTAATGCTAGTGTCTTTTTCCCCATAGGGGCCGGGGTACGGAATGCCGGGGAACAGGCACCGACCCGAGATGAGAGGTGAAATCCTTGTAGAAATCAGGTAAGTCTTTAATGAGCGTTTTTTGGTAATGTCTTTTAATTCGCTCATTAACGCTGATGTCTCTTTTTCCCCTTAGGGGCCAGGGTCCGGAAATGCCAGGATGCGGCGTGGACCCGAAATGAAGAGGGAATGAATCAACAGCTAAGTCTTAACATGGAGATTTAGCTTTCCTTATTCCCTTCTCTCTCTCACCTTTTGTTCTGGTCTTTTTCTCCCTAGGCGCTGGGGCGTGACTGCGAATCCGGATGATCGCTGCTGAACATGGAGGCGCCCAGTAAAGGTGAGTGGAATGCGGCGCTGCAGCGATCGACGCGATGAGCTTTTAAATAAAAGTCTTCCTTTTCAGGATTGTCGGCGAGATGTCTCCGGGATGCGGATTTAGCAGGTAAGGACTTTTCCTTCTTCTGTTCTCTTCTTCTCTTCCTTTGCAGGTGATCCAGGATGCTGGCAGGCGTGGCAGAAGTCAGGATGCAGGAGCAGACACGGTGAGCGTCCAGCTGCTAGATGCAGAACAACGCGAAGCACGTGTGGCTGTTCGGGTGGGGTTTAAATAGCTTTGGAAGAAGTTCCAGGTATGTATCCTTCCTCCAATCAGGTATGTATCCTTTCCCGACCACGCCCGGATGGTAAATTAGTCCCACAGGTAAAGTAGTTCCTTTCAGGCCTCAAGGAGGCCGGGATCCTGCAGCATGGTCTGCATCAGGTAAGTGCACCCAAGCACATCCATAATGAGCCTGGCGCCTATGACGCCAGGACTGATGTCTTTTATGAGCCTGGCGCCATAGGCGCCAGGACACTGTCCAAAGGGCCCCTATATGGGGTTGCTGGGTCCTTCCTTGGGGACTGGATGTCCACTTTCGGGGACGCAGGGCTTGAACCAGCTCCCCGGGAGCGGGCATCATGACACCGACGCCGTCTGCAGAAGGTTTCCACATGGCTCCAGTCCCAGAAGATTCGCTACCGCTGGGGGTTTCCCTGTAAACTGATTTTTGACTTTAACAACCAGCACTACGTAATATCCTCAGAGATGGAGGCAGGAGAACTTATGTCTGGAGACGTCGCAGCGTCCACGCTGGGACAGGAAGCATCTTCGGAGGAGAGGCAGGGATCATTGCTAACTCCAATGGAGAGAAGAAGAAAGCTGAGGAGCTGGAAACGGATAGGTGGTTCTGGCCCCCGCGAGGAACAGACTGTAGCTGGAACTCATGCTCGCCTTTCTCCGGACAACTCAAATGGTCCCCCTAGGCATCCTGGTCCCTCCCGAACTGATGAGGTGCCTGCCTGATAGTAAGAGGAGAAATGATAAAACATAGGAGATGTTTCCTGGGCTATCCCGGAAGTGACTGGCGACAGGCCCCCAGCCTATGTGGTTAATCTCTTCTGTGAGTATTTCCTGCCTTCAGACCTGCTGATGTGTGTCAAGGGCGAGAGCTTTAACTTTTAGATAAGCGAGATTGCTGACTAGTCAAACTTGGGCAAACTTGCTGGCGGACCATGATGTTCTGGGGGCGAAATGAGATCCGTGTGGGTGCATAAAATTGCTTACAGCTTTAAAGTGGGGTGCTTTGAATGGAATGCGCCCGATTCCGTTGAAGGTTATTGTTGGTTACATAGAAGTTACAGTTTATGGAAGCTTTTATAACTCGCTTCTTATTAGTTTTCGAGTTTTTATGCTGCATTGTTGTACAGTGCAAATTGGCTCCCCTTTTCTCCTATCCTTTTTGTTTGGTATTATTGGTACTCAGTATTCTTCCCATGTCCTTTTTTACACTCGCTGAGTATTCATATGTTGGGTCAGTCTTGAATGGAAGTGATCGACGACAAAACAACTTGTATAACGTTCACTCTAAATTTGTGACATCATCGAAATGTTTGAGGGTCTGGATTGTCTGGAACGAGCTGGGGGTCCCCCTGAGAGCTAGCCCCCAAGCCCCTATGACCCGGGGTGGGAGAGTATTGACGGGTGGAGATGGAGTAATATCTGATACACCTTACTATTTATGTCAAGAGAATATAATACACGAGAAGATACTGACGTAACAAACCTAAATGTAATTTGCCACACCCTCAATGTTCAAGGCCTAAACTCCCCGATTAAACGAAGAGCGTTATTTCACAGACTGGCGACATATAATCCTACAATATTATTTTTGCAAGGAACTCACCTGTTACCGGCGGATTAATTTTGCTTGAATGACAAACTCTACCCAATCAAAATTTGTGCTTCCTTGGGGATGAAGAAGCGCAGAGTTGCTATCCTTGTCCGAAAGGGGACCCCATTGAAGATCCACAGAACCAAGCTAGATGCAGAGGGAAGATATGTCTTAGGGGTGGCCACATTGTATGGGAGGAGGGTGGCATTGCTGTCGATATATGCCCCTAATGTTAACCAACACCAATTATTTACCTCCATATCCAGAATGCTGAGTGAACATGCCGAAGGTGACCTTATAATTGAAGGAGATTTTATCGCAGTGATTAACCCTTTGGAGGATAAATCACTCCCCCCAACTCTGGCTGATTAAAAGAATTTTATGGCTCTGACCTCTCTCCTTCGGGAACACTCATTGATAGAGTGGTGGCGGTTTTCTCACCAGGGAGAGCGGGACTATATCTTTTACTCTCCTGTGCATAGGGGTTTCTCCAGGCTAGATATGGTCCTTCTCTCTGACAATCTTATCCCCCACACCATAGAGGTAGAGATCCTCCCGAAAGCCTTATCTGCCCATGCGCAGGTATTAGTCTCCATGTCTCCACTCAGCGATGTCTCGGAACCTCTTCGAACTTGGCGGCTGAACAAACTCATATTGCTAGATCCCCGAGCTCGCTCTTGCATTGCTAATTGTATAGACCAATATTTTACAGACAATGATACGGGGGAATTAGAGTATGCAGTAGTGTGGGATGCAGCGAAAGCTGTCATTAGGGGTCAGGTTATAACCAAACAATTGAACGCAGTAGAGTTTATAGACAAACCCAAGCCCAATTAGAACTAAAGCTTTCTGAAGCAGAGGAAGCACATAAAGAGAATCCCACTAGACGTGCACTTAGAATGGTTCGTACGGCACAAAAAGCACTTGAAGCCCATCACATGAGCCATGCAGCCCTCGGTATAATGCGCACTAAACAATTTTATTACTCTAAAGGGAATAAAGCGAACCGTCTGTTAGCGGCTAAACTTAGGCGGCAGGCAAAACGCAATCATATAGATTCCCTAAGAGAAGCGAGGGGACGGCAGATTTTCACTGAGTCTGGAAAGCTTCAGATTGTGGAAGAGTTCCTCCGGAATCACTCCTCCCCATATGTAACTGACCCACAGCTAGCTAGAGAATTTATCCAAAAAGCTGATCTCCCGCAGATATCCCCTGAATTTCGCGAATGCCTGGAGGCCCTGATAACTACAGAGGAGATAGATGGGGCCAAATGGTTTCACTAATAATTTCTATAAGACCTTCCGAGAAGAATTGACCCCTCACTTAACAAAATTATTTAACTCAGTATGGAAAGCGGGAGTGGTCACAACATCTATGGCGGAATCAGCTATGACACTGGTGCTGAAACCCGGGAGAGATCCTACAGACTGTGCCTCATATAGGCCAATCGCATTACTTAATACAGACGCAAAATTGTTGGGGAAAATAATAGCGACCCGCTTATGTCCAGTTCTCCCGTCATTGATAAATAACGACCAGACAGGTTTTATACACAATCGGTCCACCTACGATAATGTACGCCGTGCTATTAATCTAATTGCCCTCGCTCCGAAGATTCCAGGTAATTTATCCCTATTATCCCTGGATGCCCACAGGGCATTTGATAGTATGTCTTGGGGATACCTGGAAATGGTACTAGGGGGGTTTGGATTTGGGCCGAAGTTTTCCAGATTGATACTCTCAAATTTCCAGATTCCCTCGACCAAGATCAGGGTCAATAAAAGTTGGACTCCGCTAATTAGGGCCGCCAAAGGTACCAGACAGGGCTGTCCTTTGTCCTCACTAATTCTTGCCTTAGCGATGGAGCCTTTTGCTCAGCATGTTCGACTGCACTTGGATATTCTGGGCTTTGAGGTGGAGGGACAATCCCATAAAATCGCGCAATATGCAGATGACTTACTCTGCTTGTTGAGAGACACTTCCTGCACGCCCCCCCCCTCCTGAACCTTCTAAATGAGTTTGCTACGATATCTGGCTTCGAGATAAACCCAGCTAAATCTGTGGGCATGCCTCTGTCTGAGAACCCTAATAGGCTCAATGAAATACAAACAATGGCGAGCTTTCCCTGGTCCCCAACAGAGATTCCATATTTGGGGGTAAAGCTAACTCCAACCTATGCAGGTCTTTACGAAGCAAATATCCCCCCCTTATTTAAAGAGTTAAAGGGGTGGTTGCAGCGATGGGATTCTCAGGAAATTTTATGGGTAGGCCGTCTTAACGCGGTTAATGTGACACTACTCCCGAGGTTATTATATGTATTCCACTCTTTACCAATTGCCATCCCTGAATTTGAACTCATAAACCTCCAAAAGGAGATATATCGGTTTATTTGGAAGAAGAAGAGGCCCCATATTTCTAGTAAACTCCTGACAAGGGGGATGATGATAGGGGGGTTGGGCTTTCCCTCGATATCGCGCTTCTATGGAGCTGCACAAGTGGCAATGATGCTTTCTTGGGGTCACTCGCCGGACCCTCCTAAATGGTTAGAGGTCGAGCAGGCAGCTGCTCCACTTCCTCTGGCTCACTTTCCATTCCTCCAAAAAGAGGCGCGTAATTATAGAGGTGGGACATTGCCAACCACCTTATCCACTCTCCAGAGCTGGGATAAAGCGCGTTCACAGAGGGGCATCCCATCGGGTCTGAGGCCACTATCCCCTATCCCTCAGAACCCGGCTTTCACTCCAGGCCTTGCATTTTCAGCGTTCCAGATCTGGTGCCGACACAAGCCCCTGCGCCTGGGACACTTATACGTTGATCAAGAGCCTTTAACCTTTCAGGAATGTAAGGAAAGGTTTGGTCTCCCGGAGACGGAACGCTTTCGATACATACATTTGCGCCATTAGATTACTAATGGAGATACTCGCAGAGCAGCTGGAAGGGCCCCTCTGGGAATCCAACTTAAAATTCTTGAAGGTCAACAGTCCCACAAGATCTCACAGTGTTATAAACTATTAGAAAAAGCTTCAATAGATGAGAAGCTCCCATACATGAAAGCCTGGGAGAGAGAGCTAGGCCTAGTAAAAGAAAATGCCATAAAAATTTGCTTCAGGTGGTACTTCCCCCCGAGCAGACTCCACTCCATCAACCCGGAATATCCGGACACATGTTGGTATGGATGCGGCGAGCGAGGGGATATGGCTCATATGTGGTGGCATTGTCAGATCATCCAGTCATATTGGCTGGAGGTGAGGTCTAAAATTAAAGAAATCACAGGTTCCTTGCTTCCCATGATATTCCTGCTGGGAGATGTCCCAGAAGATGGGTACTTCCCTATGTCCGGAAATAAAGCAGGTTTGATTTCACACTTACTAGTGGCTGCTCGTATCACCAGGGCCCGATTCTGGAAAACGATAGAGGGCCCGCAGATAGCCTACTGGTGGATGAAAATATGGGAATTGTTGGGTTTAGAAAAGCTTAAGGCAATGCTGGAAGGAAAACTCTCGAGATTCCAGAGGGCCTGGCGCCCCTTCCTAGACTTTGTTTCTGATAAGGAACACATGTTCTTCCAACCACAACTCCTGAAACATTTCATGAATTCCTGATCCAACCATAGATTGGTAGCCTTGCACTTATGCACTTTTGATAGAGAATATGCATCAATGTTGGTCAAGTTTATGAACTCTTGATACTTGATATTGTTTAATGAATTCATGTCTCCGATCAACTAAAGGAAAGATGACTGACCAATGAACTTAACTTATTTTTTTTTTCTCTTTCCTCCCCCTCTCCCCCCACCCTTTCTCTCATTACCCCCGATTAATTTACAGAAGACATATTGCACTAAATACTCTGTATCTAACACTGTTATTTAATGCCAAATATGTGAGACATTGTGGAATTGTTGGGGACGTAAAGGATTTTTCTCGAATTAAAGGAAATTAATTGTTGGTTGAATTGTTTGTAATGCCTTTCATGTTGAAAATCAATAAAAATATGTAAACATTAAATCTGCAAGGAACTGGCCAATCCTGCTGCAGTCTCTACCCCTCCTGTCCCCTGCCAGGGCCTCTGCACAGCCCTGGCTTCTCATTTCATCTCCAAAACCCAGGACATCCTGTGCACCCTCTCGTGCTCTCCTCCTCCTCTTCCTCCTCCTCCTCTCTCTACTCTCTCCTCTACCTCCACCCCTCTGTGGCCACCTCTCCTCCCTCTTTCTCTTCCTTTCCTCTGTTCTCCCCTGACAAGGTTTCTAGACAAGTCTGATCTATGAAAGTCTCGTCAAAACAGGTTCTTCCCTGTTCTTCCAAAACCATCAAGGACCACATTGACACCCTGGCTGACTTCTGCAACCACTCCTTTGCCACTGGAGCGTTCCCGTCCCCCTGAAGCACTCTCTTGTGCACCCTCTTCTCAAGAAAACCTCAGCCGACCTCTCCTGCCCGGCTAACTATCGCCCGATCTCCATCACTCCTTTACTGGGCAAATTCCTGGAAAAGCTGGCCATCTCCCAGCTTAATCTTCACACTGAATCTGCTCTCCTGAACATCCATGAAGACCTACTCTCTAACCTTGATTCTAATCTCCCCTCTATCCTCATCTTACTCGATCTCTCTTCTGCCTTTGACATGGCCAACCATGCCATCCTGCTCAATCATCTCCGTGATAACCTGGGTATCACCGATCAGGCCACCCTGGCCTGGCTGACCTCCTTCCTCTCTGATCGACCCTCCCATTTCCAACTTGGGTCCTTCCTTTCCTCTATCTCACTCTCTACATGTGGTGTTCCCCAGGGGTCTAACCCCACTCCCTGGCTGTTCAACCAATACCTGGCACCTCTCGCCCGCCTCATTGCTGCTCTCTGCTCCAGCTTTCAGTGCTATGCGGATGACACTCAGCTCGTTTTCAGGCTCCCCTCTGCCACCTCTTTTCCTACCCTCATCTCTGACTGTCTGCTATCTAGGAGTGGTGTGCCGCCAATGATCTCTGCCTTAATGCAAGTAAGACAGAGATCCTCCTCATCAGCACACCTCCACCCTCCTTTCCTGTCACTCTCTGGCCGGCCTCCCTTGGCCATCTTCCTGCTACCACCTGTGAGACTAAGAACCTCTGGGCCATCTTCAACTCCACACTCTCCTTTTCCCCTCACATCTCTGATTTCTCTAAGAAGTCAAACTACCAAGTGCACAAGTGCACTTCCTCAGAGGTATTCTTCCTTTCCTCTCCTTCCCCCAGAAGCTCACTGTCTCTGGAGCTCTGGTTCTCTCTAGGCTGGATTACTGCTATACACTCTTTCTAAATCTGCCTGCTTCTACTCTCCGCCCTCTGCAACTCATCCAGAACAGGACTGTGAGACTTGTCCTTGGCCTCAAGCCCAGGGATCGTATCTCTCCAGCACCGAAATCTCTGCATTAGCTACCAGTGGCTGCAAGGATTAAATTCAAGACCCCCTGCATTGCCCACAAGGCCTTCTGGGGCCTGGGTCCTCAATACCTCCAACTCTCTCTTCGTAAATACCTTCCTACTCGAGCTCTTCGCTCCTCCATCTCCAACTCCCTCAGGGTCAGTCGCTTCTCCAAGCAACGAGCTGGTGGTAGATCTCTTTCCTCGGCTGGGGCCTCCCTCTGGAACAGCCTCCATGCCTCTCTAAAACTTGAGGAGAACCATCTCTGGTTCCGGAAGCACCTCTAGACCTTCCTCTTTGCTTCTGCCTTCTCTCTTCCTCTCCCCTGCTGATTTCCTGTCTGATACTGCACTGGTCATCTGGCTACCCTCTGATTTCAGGCCCAGGTCCCTGCCCGCCCAGATGCACACCCGCACTGCCTCGTGGCAACCCTTGCACTTGGGTCTGTATCTGTAACCCTACAGTCCCCCTACCTGCACTTTTGGAGTCCTGCTGTCTGCACTGACCCTTGCACCTGCCACCTGCTGGCAACACTTCTTGTTATTGATTTGATCCCTTGTACAGCACTGCCCCCTCCCCTTTCCCCTGGCACTTATCCCCCCCGCCTTCCCTGCACTTGCACAATCTCAATGTCACTTGGCCTAGTAAGATCGTTGTCTCTGTCCTCCCTCTGTTCCCCCTTCCTTGCATCGTCACGCCTTGAAGAAGTTGTGTATAGGCGCGTTACAAATGCCATATCATATCATAACAGTCTAACCCTGGTCTCCCGGAGCCACACAAAGGACACATATTATATACAGTTTGCAACAGTTAATACACTCCCCCATATATCGTTACAAAGGCAACCCCCAAACATAATTGGTTGCCCTGTACAGAGAAATCTAAAACCCATACAGTTCATTGGACACAGACATTATAACACAATCCCCTAAAAATTATAATTACAAGGTCTACATTTTCAACACACCCCTTCCCAAATACCTCTCCATATTTGGTGGCAGCCTTGCCTCTTAGTTACAAAATAATAGAATTCCTATTAATGGCGCACACGGACCTGCTCTAAAAATACCTAAGCACATGAAGATGGGAGATAGACACGTAGATTCCCTTTGATCTATTCGTGTTTACTAACTGCATTGCCCAAACCTGTCCGATGTCCACTTTTTATGACTATTGACCCTTCCTAGTCGCATGAGTTCCGGCCACTCTCTGACAACACAATAGCTCTCCTGAAATCTATTACTACTGATTTCCGTAAGTGTCCTGGGTGAAGCCATCTGTTCAAACAACCCGGCTGGTTTCATGAATAAATAAATGCCTATCTCGTACAATAAAATTAACTCTCCTGTTGTCAACAACGGTGTGTACATCCTCACCTGCATCTTCTGCGGAGGAGAGTTCTTCGGAGTGTGCAGGAATAACCTTCTTTTTAGACGATGTGCGCTCCTTGTAGAGGTTAGGTCTTACCCGGAGGTAGCCACTATGCCCGCCGCAAGTACAGCTAAGGCATGGGCCCCCCCGGAAGTGACCGGTAAGTTAAAGGGAAAAAGCCAAATGGCTGAAAAAAATCCCTGTCTGATGGATGCGGTAGATGGTGTTTCTGTAAATCCAGTGAGCAGCGTTGACAAACGTGGCCATAATGCTCTTACTCCAAAAAAGGTAAAGCAGTGCAGGATATGCAAGGTAGAACAAGTGTTAGAAGAACCTCAAGGTCCATTTGGATGGATTGGAAAAGACATCACCCTTGCTATCTAAAATGGAAACCAAGATGGCGCCTTCTTGGGTCCGTCTTCATGAAACCAGTGTACCGGTCTAGTCTTTTTCAAGATGGCGGCGACCGCTTTCCTCCCGTTCCTATGTTATCTCAACAGAGGAACAGGTAGGTGCGTCGCTACTTTGCTCCTCTCACTCATTGCCAAATTTCTCTTCGGATTTGAATTCCTCCTTTGCATTACGCAAAAGATTCTTTTGTTCTGATTCTGATTTAATTATTCTTATCTAATTCTGCCGCTGTTCCGTTTTCTTTTGGTTCAGCAGTTTTCAACTTTTTTTTTCCATCTGCTTGAATTCTTTCTTCCTTACCTGTTTTCTCCGCCTGTGGTTTTCTTATACTTTTTCTCTAACGTGCCTATCTCTCCCCTTTTGCCTGTTCTTCCTTTGTGGTTGTTTATTCAGCTGCAGCATTATCCGTGGCCGACTGCTGTCTGTTCCCGGCGGCTCCATCTTCGGCTTTGCTGATCCTTCAGTCCGGCTGTCTCCTGTCTCCAGTTTACTTTTTCCTGCTTCCTGCACATTGTCATTCTGCTGCAGTCAACCTTCCAAAACTTCTTCTCGGACTCCAGCCATTCGGATCACCGCGTACGAAAGACTTGCCACTTCTCAGAGAGCCATTCATCTCATCAGACGGATTACCATCTCCTCTCCGTAGCATACTGGGTTTTTTCCCCAAGAGGGGTTCCCGAGTGTGCGGCCCACAGGGTGCATGGAGCACAGTTACTGGTCTCTGAACATACTTTGGGAAGGATTCACATCTTACAACCCTTTCCAAAGGATACATCAGCTCAAAGGGAAGACAACCATAGTGAGTACCTTTCTCAATTCTACCTGGATTGTGATAGATGTGATACCGAGGTGGGAATGCCGAGAGAGAGGAGGCAACAAAGAGGCAAGGGGAAAGTGGCCGGAGGCCGAGCCAGAGAAGGAAGAACTCCAGGCGGGGTTTGCGAGATCCAGGAGGCAGAGTTAACAGAAACACCGAAGCGAGCAGGAAAGCAGGGGCTCTGCTGCGGGAAGAAAAAGAGTCAGCGTGCCGCGGAAAGAAGGCAAAGAAAGGAACAGTCAAGACACAGGAAAAGTAGGGTCTACACCAAAGAGCAGGGAAAGAAGTGGTTGCGATGCAAGGTGGTGCAATCAGAAGGGACAGATAAGGAGGAGGAAGTGAACAAAGAAAAGACTAGACCGCTAATGCGCATCAAGGCAGGAGTGTGGCGGCCCATTAATGGATGAACTTCCATCTCCTCCAAAATCCCGAGGGTTGCCGCCCAAAGACAATATGCTCCCTTCTATGCTGTGTGGAGCCCGGCTTCCCTGGATGCAGGTGATGAAACCGCTCAATGAGCTGTGGTGCGTTGATATAAGAAACCGGCTCCCAGGAATTCTCTGAGAGAGGATAACTCTTCCATTGTACGAAATACTGGAGACTTCCCTTACAATATCTTGAGTCCCAAATCCTGGAGACCTTGTGTTCTTCATCGACTTTAGTGGATAAGGGTTGAAAAGCCTTGGTCTTATGGTTGTAAGGATCCTCTGTACAAGTACGTAACAGGAATGAGTGGAACACAGGATGTAAGCGACTCAATGACGATGGCAATTTGAGCCTAAAGGCCACAGGGTTTATCTTAGTAAGAATCTCGCCTGGACCAATGAATCTCGGAGAGAGTTTAGAAGGGCAAATCCATCTGGGTAGGTGCTTGGTTGAAAGCCAGACCAAAGTACTGACATCCTAATCCAGAACATCCTTTCCTTGTGAGTCCGCTTGAGTCTTGTATGTGTGCATGGCTCTTTTCAGGTTCTCCGCTGCATCCTTGTGAGCCTGAGAAAGGTCCTTCAGAAGAGAGTTGATGGAAGGGGTGGTGGAGGTCAGAAAGGCTCAAGTAGGAAGACAAGGAAGACACCGGGGATGCAGACCATAGGTGCAGTAAAATTGACACATCCCTATAGCTGTGTGTATGGTATTGTTATACATGAATTCCACCGTAGGTAGTACATCCACCCAGTTATCCAATCGGGTGTTGACATAGCATCTGAGGTACTGTTCCATGGTGAAGTTCAACCTTTCCCTCTGTTAGTTTGTCTGTGGATGATAGCCAGATAAAAGCGCTCTTTCGATCCCCAACAGTTCGCAGAGTGTCTTCCAAAAACTTGGAGGTAAACTGGGAACCAGAGTCCGAGGTGATAAGAGTCCGGCAACCTGTGCAGACAGAACATTTCTTTGAAGAACACCTCAGTGGTTTTGGAAGCAGATGGTAGACCAGGGAGGGGAGTGAAATTAGCCATTTTGCTATAGGAATCTACTGTTACCATAATGGAGGATTATCCCCTTGATAGAGGTAAATCGACAAACAAAATCAGTAGCAATGAGGCTCCAGGGTCTACTGGGATTGGGTCCTTGCTCCAAATAACCGATTGGTCGGCCTGTGGTGTGTTTGCTGTGAGCGCAAATGGGACATGGACGGACAAAGATCTTTACATCCCTTTATAAGGTGGGCCACCAGAATGACCGCCTGATGAGATCCAGGGCGGCATCCATTCCTTTGTGACCGACCATCTTTCCATCGTGAAACCAGGAGAGGACCTTCCTTTGCAAGGAGGCACTGGGAACAACCAATTGATCCAAGTGAAAAAGGAGACCTTTGGTAAACCGAAAAGCTGGGTTAGTAGGATCGTAGGTATACTCAGTGACTGCTTCTTTGACCTCTAGTAGGAAGGTATTAACAGCTCCCACAAAGCATCTACTTTGAAAGAGAGGTTCAATCTCCTGACTCCCTACTGAGGGAGAAACCAATCTTCTCGACATACCATCAGCCACAGGGTTGTCGGATCCTGGTATATATGTAATGACGAAGACTTACTGCGCAAAGAACTAGGTCCACTTGGCTTGGTGAGTATTAACACAGTCCATCTGTTGAATAATCTTAAGATTTAGAAGATCTGTGCTGATCTCTAAAGGGTGTGCGGATCCTTGCAACAGGTGACGCCATTCAGTACATGCTGGTTTCATTGCTAAGAGCTCAGTTTCTATGACAGAATAATTCAGTTAACAGGGTTTGATAGTCTTAGATAAGTATGCAATGGGATGTTCTAGTTTCTGTGCTGGTGTTTGAGGCCTGCTCCTAAAGCTCCCACTGATGCGTCGGTTTCGACGATGAAGGGGAGTGACTAGTCCGGTTGCAAAAGAATGGGCATCAAATAGAATTTCTCCATTTCAATACCCTTTTCGGATATGATGAATCCTTGGTAAGGAACAGATGACACCTCAAAGAGGCACTTTTCAGGTTTAATTGGAAGGTTGTTTCTTTGCAGCTTATCAAGGACCTCAGATACGTGAGCACGTTGACATTCCAAACCCTTCGAGAACACCAAGCTGTCATCCAGGTATATGATCACCATATGAAACAGTAAGTCAGAAAATAAACGGTCCATGGATCGCTGAAGAACAGCGGATGCATGGACCAGGCTGAAGGGCATCACCTGGTACTCATAGTGACAGTATGTGGTTCTGAAGGCGGTCTTCCACTCATTGCTGGCTGTCACGGCTCCACGGAGCACCGCTCGTGGTCTAGGAGAACTCTCCCGGTATATGCCACTGAAGAATATAGACTTTCTTCCTGAGAGCACCGCCTGCAGTGTATTAAAACCTGTCAGGGTGAGGGCTCAGGCAAAAAGGCGAGACATGACAGCAGAGCTATAAGGGAGAAAAAACAAGGCAACTGTTACACACTGTTGTTAGCAGGATTGCCTAACTCCCACCCCCGCACTTCCCCGTTTTACCTGTGGATGTCTTCAGAAAGGTAAGGTACCTACTTGTGTTAGAACACAAGTTGAATTCCCAGGAAGGGGTAAGTGGGTTCTGGAAGAGTCGCTGGAGTTCTGGATAAGGCAAGGTAAGTTTGGGGTAAGTCCAAAAAGAGTCAGAAAAGAGTCTTGATCAAGGGTGCACTTACAGGGAAGACCCTGACCCGAACGGAACGAGGGCACAGCTAAGGGAATTCCTAAAAGGCACCAAAGAAGCAGCAAGGCGTCCTTGTTTCCTGACGATGTGTTGACAATTCAGCAAAACGTGCTTACCTTTCCGTGGAACACAAAGAGTCAGCCGAGCGTCCTTTATTCCAGATGGGGCAATGAAGCACAAGCAAAATATCCAAGGCGGGGTTACCAATGAAACAACGGTACAAAAATGAAATGTTGCCAGGCGTTCAAAATGAAAAGCGGGGATTCCGGAGTCAAGAGGATGTTGGGGAACTGAGAAGTTATACGGCAAGCGTGGAGAACAAAGTTATCCAATGCTGTAGGAGGAGCGGGACTAGGCAACCAGACATAAACAAACGGCACGCGAAATTGTACAACAGTAGCAGTCCGGAGTCAAATACCAAGTAGGCGGGGAGTTGAGGTACCAAGACGTAATCCAGTAATCAGGGTCAACAAGAAAGAGCGTACGTCAGTAACACCAGGGAATCCGATCAGGTAGGCTAAACAGAGCAAGAAAACAAACGCTACTACCGCGAAAGACGGTTTAGGAGCAGCAAAATAAGTGGGGGGCGTGGCCTAAGTAGAAAGGCTTTCCAGATCGAGGCTTGGGACGCTCGTAGGTGGGGCTGCATGTATCAATGCACTGCAAGGCCGGCTGGATCTGGTAGTTCTTTGCCGGCGTAGGCGCTGTTGGCTCAGGCGCCAAGGTAGATGCCAAGTTATGGTATTATTCTGGCGCTGCATGTTCCGGACCTTGACACTGGCCTTGATGCATAACAAATGGTAGGCCCCCACCCTAAGGTCCAGTTTAGTGAAAATGGTAGAGCCCTAGACAGCTTCCAGGATGTCCCTTATGAGGGGCATGGGAAATCTATCCTTGACAGTTACTTGATTTAGGCCGCGATAATCTGTACATGGCCTGAGTTCTTTGAAGTCCTTCTTAGGGATAAAAAAACAGAGAGGCCCTGGTAGGGGATTTGGAAGGCCTAATAAGTCTGTACTGCATGTTATCCTCCAGGTACTTCCTCAAAGCTTGTGTTTCAGGTATGGTGAGAGAAACCAGTGCATTCTCCTTAAGGTTGATGGAGCAGTCTTCAGGTCTATGGGGAGGCAGCGCCTTGGGGACCTGATCCAGAAAGACTTCCTTGAAATGATGATATTGCTTGGGTATGCAATGTACCCCCAAAATGGGGACATCATCTCGGGTACATTCGGCAAAGGCGATCTGCACCCTTGACTGTGAAAGACAATGGGAGGAGCAGTAGTCGGATTGAAAGAGTAGAGTGGTCTTGCTCCAATCAATGTATGGGTTGTGCAACCTTAACCAGGGTATTCCCAGTATAACAGGAAAGTGTGCTGCCCGAATCAGGTCAAAATAGATAGTTTCCTGGTGTTTAAAGAAAACAACTTTGAGACCCACTGAAGTATGAGTGATGGGCCCAGAAATCAATGGTGTACCATCGCCCCTTCCACTGCTTGGTTTTCCTTTCTTTACAGACGTGGAATCCCTTTCTTCTTAGCTCAAAGGACATCCAGGAGGTTTCTGGCCGCTCCACTGTCAATAAGAGCCAGGACTTAAACTGGTTTGTGAGGTAATTGAAGGTGAACGCGAACCACCAGGAGTCTGGTGTACTGTTCAACTGCTTCGGAGTGGGTAGCCAACAGGGAATGGTTCCAAAAATCCTGATCCTGTATCTCTCCTAGGACTGGGGTCTTTCGTTTCCCGTTCTCGGTGGTGGAACTTCGGGACAATCCTGAACCAAATGACTTTCTGAACCACAATACATGCACAGACCGTGGTCCCGCCTTCTTTTACGTTCTGTGCTGGACAATGGACCTCGTGCAGCACTGATCTGCATGGGCTCTTTTCTAGGAGCCTCACTGGAAATTGGCGAGGTGAAACTGAAGATGGAACAACTGGAGATTTGAAGGGAATCTTCTTGAATTCCACCTTCATCTCCCTAAGGCAATAGTCCATTTGGAGAGTCAAAGTAATCAGATCGGAGAGTGAAGAAGGTCGTGCAACTCTTGCCAACTCGTCCTTGAGTTCCTCCTGTAGTCCTCTTCTGAAGATGACGAATTACGTCTCCTCAGGCCAGCCAGCCTCTGCCGCAATCCCCTTGAATTCGCTAATGTAGGACATCCGATCAATAGTCCCCTGCCGCAAATCCCATGAATAGGCCACCTCGGCTCTCTCAAAGATCCTCCTCAGTAGGGCTATGAACACCTGGAAATCCTGCATCACAGGGTCGGCTGAAGTCACCAATGGTGTGACCCATACAAGGGCATTGCCTGCCATATTGAATACCATAGAACCCACTCGAGCCTTGGCAGTGGAGTAAGTGTTGGTACGAAAAGTAAAATGCACAATGCAGGCATCGATAAACTCTTTCAGCCTCTTCGGCGAGCTATCATACTTGCCTGAAGTGAGAGCCATAAGGAGTAGGTCAGTAGGCCGGTCATCTCTGGAGGTAACAAGTTGTTTTAGGACAGCATTTTCAGCTTCTGCAGTTCCATACATAGCCCCTGGACGGCAGCAATTAGTTCCTGACCTTGTTCTGCTATTGCCATTGTAAATGTAGTCTCTAGGAGTTGCAAACTGTCAACAACGGAGTGTAAATCCTCACCTGCGTCTTCTACGGAGGAGAGTTCTTCTTCGGAGTGTGCAGGAATAACCTTTTTAGACGATGTGAGCTCCAGGTAGAGGTATGGTCTTCCCCGGGAGGTAGCCACTATGCCCGCCGCAAGTACAGCTAATGCAAGGGCCCCCCCTGGAAGCGACCGGTAAGTTAAAGGGAAAAAACCAAATGGCTGAAAAAAGCCTTGTCTTATGACTGCAGTAGATGGTGTTTCCATAAATCCAGTGAGCAGTGTTGGCAAACATGGCTGTAGTATCCGTGAATCAAGTAAGCAGCGTTGACAAACGTGGCTGTAATGCTCTTACTCCAAAAAAGGTAAAGTGGTGCAGGAGATGCAAGGTAGAACGAGGGATGACTGTCGAGAGAGAGGAAGCAAAAAAGAGGCAAGGGGAAAGTGGCCAGAGGCCGAGCCAGAGAAGGAAGAACTCCAGGAGGTGGAGTTAACAGAAACTCGGAAGCGAGGAGTAAAGCAGGGGGTCCGCTGCAGAAAGGAAAAGAGGCAGCGAGCTGTAGAGGAGGAGCCAAGTACCCCCACCCCAACCACTTTGCCCATATTGCCTATATGTTGGGAGCCAGAGTGTGAGACACGTGCAGTACCATTGGGCATACCGAAACCTAGGAGAATCCTGAAAGCAAAATTCCCATTGAGGAAACCGTACCTGCATACGAGACAGTATGATGGCCATTTGAATAAGATTCCTGAGGAAACAGAGCAAATAAATGGTAAGGATGAATGGTGGCGTCACATAGAGTCGAACTGACGTACATAAGAGGATGCAGAGATGAGAGAATGGAGATATTCTATAAGGCATCAAGGAGTAATCGAAGGTGAAGAAGCTCATGCTACAAAACTGATGAAGATATCAAGTCATTTTACACATGTACAGATGCAAAAGAAACGCTAGTAGACAAAGTAATTATGAGGCTGGCTTTATAGTGCAAGCGCAAATATATATATGTATACAGATATAAGATGAATGTTTCCACTACGTATTATAGCAGTGCTGGACTTTAGCAAGAAGGCCTCATTTCTAGTGTGTTGCATTTAAAAAGCAATTTGGAATACAAAATGAATCTTAGAAGGCAGAGTCGGATGAGCCAAAGAAGCCAAGGTCTTATGAGACTGAAACAAACTGACATTGGATACAAATCGTGTGAAAGAACAAAACTCCTGTTCAGAAGGCATGAACAAAACAAGGAAGATGTCAGAAGTATTTTAAAAACACTAAAAGCTCGATGTCATGGTCTCCAGTAACGTGGAAGGATGAAGTTGGACAAACAAGATGCTCACACCTTTGCATGAGGGCAAAGCGTGCCTTCACTCCCTGAATTTCCCAGAGCTAAGAACACTCTCAAGGCAGAGCTTCAAAGCCTAATTGAGAGTAGACCACTGAGGTGATGATAGATTGATGTGCTAATTGGTAGGAAGCTATGTTTAAGACAAGCTCACCAGCACCTAGAGGGCCAGCCTGCGTGCTACTAGACGTAGGTGGAAAAGTACTGACGAAGGTTAGGGTGCCAACCAATTGTAGGGGGCCGCATAATTAGGGGGTCCTATAGTTGGTATAACCAATGGGACGACGTACATTTAGTGATGTTCATAGTGGTCCTTTTTAGGGGAAGACATAGTTCCCCCACCTGATGTTATGTAACCAATCACATATTCTCATTCTTTTAGACTAGTATGGATCATATACTTAAATGATCAGTAAGAGCCTATAAAAGCCATAAGTTTTTGTAGTTTGCCACATAGGATGACGTTGGTAGTTACGTAGGTCAACGTCAATGATGACGAGTTTTCTGTATAAAATCTCAGTTTTTTATAATGTTGAGTAAGGGGATCGAGCGAGTTCGTTGATGTTCGTTGCACTCCCTATTTTAGATAATTGATATTAAAACAGTTATCCTTTTGCCAAACTACCTGAGTCATTTCGATTATTGATGTATGAATACAAACTGCATCCCCATTCATCTCCAGGGTAATTGCTACTCATCTTAAAGGGCTGGGTTGTCCAGTTCACGTGGTAGCGGAGAGGATGGTTAAAAATCCATCAACATAAAGTAAACTTTGGGGTCCTGGCAATATCGCACGACCTCTGCCATTCAGCTGAAAGGACGCAAAGCTCCCTGTAGATAGTGGTTAGTTTAAGTTGCTAGACTTGCAAGCACGGTGTGACGGGTCCCCCGGTTTCTACGGAATCCCCCCCCACGGTCTACGAGAAGCTGAGCAAATAGAAAGTTGAAGAGGTGGTAAAAGAGGCATACGATCCTGAGAGTCAGAAGACAAACATGCAAATGGTGAGTAAAAACTGACGAAGATGGCAAAATTATGTATGGGTGATGAGTGAAGAAAAGAAGTAAGATAAGGGAAAAGTGAGTAACGGAGGGAGGCTGGGGTAAAAACGTAACTTGGGAATAAGAGTGTTATATATATTGAACAGACATTGACTTGTGTGAGGCCAAGTAATAGAGGTATCATGAGGAGAGACCACGATAAAAAGAGTATGCCCTCTGCCTGCTTTTTAAAGTTCGTAACAGAAGAAATCTGAACCCAAAGTCCCGTAGCGGATGACGTAGATAACGGATTTGATTAAAGACAAATCTAAAGAGGTTGATTTAAACTCCGTAGGAGTGTTTTAGGGGGTAAGACAGGTCCCAGAGAAGGGCTGTAGAGAAAAATATATGTGACTGGTCGAGTATGTCTGTTTTGTTTTATGTATTCATGTATTAATGATGATGTCATAGACGAATGAGATTGGTGACAAAAAGAGAAGTGTGAAGTGAAATAAATTAATTGATTGTTTTAAATTGAGGTTGATGGTGTTTTTTAGCAAGATTAAAGTAAAATCGTGATTGAAGGTATTGGTGCACGCTCATATTATATTATTTTTCTGAAACGTACCTTTTAAATTTGTGATAAAAGCAAACGAGTGTCGATAGGTCAAAAGTGACGAATCAAAGACGGAGGATGTTACTCTTGTGCATCTTTGCAAGCAATTGCTGAAACATGCACCCAAACCTAGACAATATAGTGCAGAATGGGTTAAATGAACCGCAGATAAAATGTTTATGCCGTGGCCGCAAGGAGGGTCACTATCAAAGGCAGTCCTGCAGCATATGATGACATATTTGCATGCAGCATATATGGGAAAAAAGCTAGACAATCGGCTAGTGAGCTTAGAGCTTTGGAAAATGTACCAGTAGGAGAAAGATGAGCAGCATCCTATAGATTGGATCCTCAATGTATGCAAAGAGGGGGGTGAGGAGCCTTCTGCTTCCCCACCCCATCTGAAATAAACAATGAAAGCAAGAAATACGGAGCTCAAGGCAGGAACAGGGTATAGCAACCCGGCATACGAGTCACCTGCGCAAAGCAGTGACGACGGTCTGGAGAAAAATACTGAGAGAGATGTAATCTCTAAGGTCCCGAGGGACAAGGAGAGATGTGATAAGGAGAGAAGTGAGTGATCAAGCACATCCTTAGACATAGGAAGAGAAATAAAGAGATCGAAGGGAGTAAGAGATAAAACTGATGAGTTAGCACTTTTACAGAACGAATGGATGGGTGGTCAAATTTTGCTCAAACTCGATGGTAAAGGCATCAAGGATATAAAGCAAAGGGAAGATCAAGATGAGCAAGATAAAACGGATAAAGAAAGATAGGAACGATTGAGAGAAGAAGGAGCAAAAAAGAAAGATAGACAAAGACGGGAGCAGTTATATCAGGATGAGCAATTGAAAAAACAGGAAACAGCAGAGGAACAACGAAAATTAGATAATAGACAGTGGGTAATCGAAGAGCAGGAAAGGTTGGAAATGAGGAAAATAGAAGAGGAAGAGCAAGGGATAAGAGAATACAAAGACAAAAGGATGAGGAGACACAGAAGGCAAACGAAAAAGGAGGAAGACAGGGTGAGGGAGGAAGTAAGGAAACGAAGAGCGCTTGATGATGCTATAAAATGTAAAAGAAGACAAAGAGCACGCAATCTTGATCGCCTGGAGAAGGAAGTAAGGAATCCCGATTCCGATGTAGCATGGGAGGACATAGAGGAGTTCTTCCCAGAATACGACTCATTACCAGGTCCATCTAGAGCAAATCTAGAAGACGAGTTTGACTCTAGGAGCATTGAGGAAGCGATCGATAAAGTTTATCATGACATGAGAACTCAGAAAGAATTACAGGGCAAGGAATACAGATACGATACAGAGGAAGCCTCACGTAGTATGAGGCATAAGGAATTATCTTTAGATAGATTAACTCTGGAGATGAAGAGGATAGAAGTTATACGAGTTCACACAAGAGATGTCAGACGAAGACAGAGATACCTTCCATGAGGAAGAAAAGGGTGATGTTCGTGATCCTGAGGGATGTTTCTCGATGGATAAGGGAGTAAGATGGTCAGATTTAGACGCACCTATACTTAGGGCGTCAGAATCAATGACGCGGATAGACCAATCTAAAGGAAAACCCCATGGTGAGAGGGGGAGGGTCGCCACCTTATGTGAGCAAGTAAGATCACTGCCAGGAAGAAGGCGGTGCAGGAATATTGTCCCTATGGTGGACAGACAGACGATTAGAAGTGAGAATGAGTTTGGGGTTTCACAGTTACCCTTGCTAGAGAAAGGGGGGGCCAGACCACAGTATATACCGGGGCCCCAGATGGATAAGGATATGATGCCAAAACAAAACGAAAAACCTTTCCAACAAAAAATCCATTTTATACCCCCACCCTCCCTTCCCTGCCACCCCGAAACCCCCCCCCCCAAACAAGAGGAGCTACTCAGGAAAAACAAACAAGGTGTGCACTAGAGTTCGAGCAAAGGCCTAAACCATGAGGCGACTTTTTTATAACCCGTCTCCGGTAGTAGGCCCTGTAAATCGCCCCGATTCAACCACCCCTGTCTTGGAGCCCCATCCCGAGCCCAATTATTTTAAAGCTTCAAGGCTTCACAGTCCTCACTTAACAACACAATCGTCCAATCCTGTAGAAAAGAAGACATGTTATCATTAGCTATAGCTGCAAGTTTCTCATAGGTAAAAATTGAAGTTTATTTAACCATTCTGCTTTCGTTGGGGCCTGGGTGCTTTTCCATTTCTGGGCAAGGCCATTCTCCCAGCCCTCAGCATCGTCCTCGTCACCTTAGAGAAGAGCGGCATCTCAGACTCAGGCTTAGGAGTGCTCAGCAGGATCTCCATAGGGTGAAGGGAGGGGCATGTTCCCAATGATGTCCTTGATCCAACTGAGCACCTCCGCCCAATAACCCTGAATAACCGGACACTCCCACCACATGTGGAACCACGTTCCTCTGCTTGTACATGCCCTAGGACACATGGGAGACACACTAGGAAACATTTTAGACAGGGTGACAGGGGGCCGATGCCAGGAGTGCAAAACCTTAAAATTATGCTCCATGGCTGCGCTGTACAGCCTCCCCTCAAAAGTTGCCCTAAATACTGATTCCCAAGCTCGGTCATCCAGGGACTCATCCATCCTCTCCACCATGCACTTTTAGACCCCTGCCTATCCTCTAGATTAGCTGACACCAGAACGCTGTAGATTTTAGAAAGAGAGCCCTTCCTGGACTTAGCCTCCACAAAAACTTTCTCAAAGGGAGTCAAAGGATGAGAGAGGGGAATCGCCAAGTCCGCTTGAGTAAAAATGCCCTTGAGCCGCAAATAATCAAAGATAGGAATTGGCTTTTCCAGGAGAGCTTCAGACAGCTGAGCAAAATCAATAAAAGTACCCTGATTAAACAGCTGTGCAGCCCTCTCAAGCCCCTGATCTGACCACGACTGCATCTCGCGAAAACCTCGGGTCCCTAAATTGAGCGGGGGGGCCCACAATGACGACAAGGGGGAAGGCCATGAAGAGAGGAGCTTGTTGTCTCTATTCGACTTCCATAGTGCCCAAAGAGCCAAAGGAATTGGGTGGGATTTAGCCACCGCTGATAGAGAGCGCAGAGGAGCCCAAAGCAAGTCCCTGAACTTATATGGGTGGACCTGTACATCTTCAACATATGTCCAGTATGCCCTCAGGTCATCCGTAAGATGTTCTAGCATCACCCGCAGCTGAGCTGCTTTGTGGTACAATTTAACATCAGGGAGGCCAAACCCCCTGAGTGCCTTTGGAAGGGTCAGGATATCGATTTTCACTCTAGCTCTCTTACCACCCCAGACAAAACAAAGGAGGCGAAATCGAAGAGATTTGAAAAAAGGGTCCGGAATGATACAGGGAACAGCCGAGAAGAGGTAAAGGAGACGGGGGGAGTATGTTAATTTTCACAGTGACCATACGCCCGAACCAGGACAATGTGAGAGGAGCCCATCTAACCAGGTCCTTAAAAATCCTGGCCTGCAGGGGAGGGAAATTCAACTCATAAATCCTACCCAGATCCCTAGGTATGTTGGTGCCCAAATACCTAGTATAAGAGCTCTCTTCCCTCATCGCCAGCACCTCTGTCCTACCACTAATCTCTTGATCTAGCCTACCCATAGGCATAATGCAGGATTTGGATACATACATTTTAAGCCCAGAGAACGCCCCAAAGCATCAAATTAAATCCAACAGCCATGGGAGAGAGTTGAGAATCCCAGACAGGTACACCAAGATATTGTCTGCAAAAAGAGACAATTTAAATTCAAAGTCCCCACACTTTACCCTCGCAACTCCTTCGTCATTTCTGAACGCAATGGCAAAAGGCTCCATTGCCAGAGCATATAGGAGGGGGGAGAGAGGGCATCCCTGGCGAGTTCCTCTCGAGAGCGAGAAGCCCGGTGAAGTAGAACCGTTAAACAGAACTGGCGCAAAGGGACCATTATATAGGGCTGAGACCCACCCACAAAACCTATCACCAAAACCCATACTATGGAGCACCTTCCCCACATATGGCCACTCCAAGCGGTCAAAGGCCTTTTCAGAGTCCAGCGAGAGGAGGTAAGCCTCTGACTCCCGCTTGGACACCTCGTACATCAGACCCAACGTTTTCCTAATGTTGTCCGAGCCCCGACGTCCGGGGATAAACCCCACTTGATCCCCATGGACCAAAGAGAGAAGAAATTTAGACAGTCTATTGGCAAGAAGTTTGGCCAAGATTTTAACATCTACATTAAGGAGGGAAATAGGCCTATATGACTGACAAAGCAAGGGATCCTTTCCTTCCTTCGGGATAACCACAATGAGAGCCGACATCATGGAAGGGGGGGGAGAACCAGATTCCAGGGCATTGTTAAAGACTCTAGCTAAGAAAGGGGCCAATGTGGATCAAAATGTTTTGAAGAACCAGACAGTGAATCCATCATCCCCTGGAGCCGTACCACTCTTCAGAGAAGAAATAGCATCAGTTACTTCCTGGGGCGATATAGGAAGGTCCAAGGAGGCAGAGCTCTCTTGAGCGAGACGTGGGATTGGGAGAGGGTCAAAGAACCGGTCTATTACAACTCCGTCCCCGTTGTATTCAGAAGTGTAAAGCTGTTCATAGTATATCTTAAACTGTTCAGCTATTTGGGTATCACCCAACAGCCTTTCAACCGCCAGACTAGTAACACAATTAACACGCCTACTTTGACAAAGTTCTCTCAGCCGCCAGGCCAGGATCTTGTCCGCCTTCTCCCCCTTCTCCATATAGCGCTGCTTCAGAAACGCCAGCTTTCTCTCCGTCTGACCCAGCAGGAGGGCAGACAATTTCGCCCTAAGATGTTGTAATCTCCCGCGCTCGTCAGGGCCCGTCTGCGATTTCAACCTACCCCCCGGCTGAATAGCCAAAATCTGCTCCCTTAATTTGCGCTCCTCTCTAGACCTGTCTTTCTTTCTCCTAGCTCCCATCTCCATCAGAATACCTCTGACCGTGACCTTAAACGCATCCCATACACCTTTAATTCCCACTTCCCCCGTATCATTCAAGAGAATGAATTCATTGATAGAGGCCAGAAGGGACTGCCTAAGCTCCTTATCCAGTAGCAGTGAATCGTTACATGTCCACCGAGAGTTGTGCTGCGCCACCGAAGGGAGACCGAATTTAGCTCGAACTAGGTCGTGGTCAGACCAGGGGATAGTCTCTACACTAAAATCTGTAATACATTCCCAGGTTGAGGAGTCTACAAACACATAATCTATCCTAGAGAAGGTTTGATGTACTGCAGAGAAAAAGATGTAAAAGGGTTCTCGACTATCATCAGCCGGATGCGCATCCACCAAGTCCAGTTCCTCATTTACCCGGCTGAAAGTGTCTGCTAACTTCATATGGGGTCTAAGAGCGGAACTAGGTTTAGAAGGTTTCCTGTCTTTATCAGGGTGCAAAACCATGTTAAAGTCTCCCCCGACTATCAACGCCCCCTTTGCGAATTCCCTGATTTTTTCCCCCCATCACCTGCCAAAAAACATCTTGCCCATCATTCGGGGCATATACCCCCACAAGAGTGAAAAGATGACCCTTCACCTCCCCCTTAACCATGATATAACGTCCTTCTGGATCCGCTCTATGGGCTTTGGGAGAGAAGTGAACATTTGGGGAAACCAAGAGCACAACCCCTCGCCTCTTTGCCCTATATGAGGACAGAAACATCTGCTGGATGGCTTTGGACTTGAAAGTGGGCTCCTTCCCCTTAATCCAATGGGACTCCTGCACAAAAAGAAAATGAAGTTTCAGCCTCACAAACTCCCTCAACCCCACCAACAATGGCTGAACAGGGTCACCCATTAGGGAAGCCGGAGTGTCTATTCAAATCCCACTGGAGGCCCCCATGCAGACCCAGCCCCAAGTCCCCAGAGTACACACAAAAACCACCCACAAACTTATAGAGTCCTGTAGACATAGTAGCTCCAACCTCCCCCCTCCCCACAGACCCAGCTCCCCCACCCCCACACCTCCCAACATTTAAGCGTCTGAAAGGACTTCATCAACGGATTGCCGAGCCCCCAGACCACCATGGATCGCCTCCACCTGGGCGATAAACCCCTTTAAACACCTCAAGATTCTGAGCCCCCCAGCTACAAGCAAGAGTAAAAAGAAAAAGTCAAGAATTCAATCAACCATACAAACAGAAATACAATTCGTAAAAACCAAAATTCAAAATTGCAGCCCGGCCAACCAGCCGCAGGCTCCCTCCATTTACATTTCAGCACAACTGACAATAAGAACTCTGCTTCTCATTCAAGACGTCGGCTGACCCGGAGAGGGCGGAGTAATCTTTCTGTATTTCCTATGCCCTCGAAGGCGTCTCCGCCTCAGAGACTCTGAGGGTTCTTTTTGCCAATCCTGTGGTGGTCCGTCACTCGCTTTGCCATGTCCCGAGGGAGGGTCACCCAGCATCTCACTCATCGCTTTCCGAATGTCAACCTCTGAGGTGAGTGAGTACCTATCTCCATTAAACTTAAATTAGAGCGAGAACGGGTGACCCCACCTGCAGCGCACTCCCTTGGCCTGCAGCCACTTCGTCAAGGGCCCACAGAGCCTGTGGCGCGCAAGAGTAAGCACTGAAAGTTCTTGGTAAATGAAGGTCTTGGCGCCATTCCAGTCGATCGGTCCCCTCTTACGAGCCAACTCAAGGATCTTGGTTTTTTCCACAAAGTAGTGAAATTTCACTAGGACAGAGCGAGGACCACCTGTGCGGCATCCCGCCCTATGGGCCCTGTCGATAGTAGGGACATTGATATTGTCTCCATCGAACAAAATATTTATGATTTCCTTATTCTTCCTCACGATATCCGTCTGCGTCTCCCCTTCCTGCTCCGGAACACCAAGGAATTGTAGATTCGAGCGTCGCTCCCGGTTTTCCAGATCGTCCAGCTTGAGCGTGATCCTTTCCTCCCTCCGCTCCAACTCTGCATGTCGAATTGAGTTTCAAAGAGGTCGGCTGAGGACTGGTTAGTTCGAGGGCCTGGACGCGGTCCTCAACATCATCCACCTACTTATCAAGGGAGTCTCGTCTTTTACCTATATCCGCCCTAAAACCTTGAATCTCCTCAAGCAGGGCTGCCATGCTGTGACTCATAGCCTGAGTTTCTGATGTCCCAGTCTGGTTGTTGTCCTGCATGATGAAATCTGCCACAAGTCGCTGAGGTGATTGCCGAAACCTCTGCAATGCCTGTACTCCGTCCATCAAAGGCCAGGTTCAACCCAAGCATGGAGGGACAAAGAATCCCCCGAGAGGGGGGAGGAAGGATCACAGCACTCCTCTCCTTCCTTCAGCTCCAAAGGAATACTCCACAACTCAAGCAAGACGTACCTTGGTCCATCACTTAGAAGAGGGCCCCCCCAGTGAGAGATAAGCAAAGACAGGTGAACCACGTGGAAGAGGGAGGCCAGTGGGTGCCAGTACCAAGCAGACCACCCCTCCTTCCCAGCCAATTTCAGGGTACTGTCCCGGAGGGACTTCAAGAGCCTCAGTGTAAAACAGGATGGGAATCCAGGCTGCAGGCTAGGGAAGCCCCCAACACCCACAGACTCCTCACAGACCCTCAACTAGAAGCCCTCCAGAAGGAGAAGAGAGCGGGTGAGCAAATACTGGCAAGGATGAAGCCACAATAAGAAGGGATGCCATGGCCCAACCACAGCACCAGAGGGCACAGTCCACAGGAAGCCCATCCAAGGCCGAATCCACAACGCCGAGACCTCCAGGTCTCTGCAGCTCCCCGGATTGCAAGCTCAATAGGGGGCCTCTCCAGCACTCACACGACGGGGAGCTGGGGGTGAGAGGCCAGCTCCAGAGACAAGACCAGCCAGCCCCCGTCCGCGCTCCCACCTCCCAACGAGGCATCCGGTTCGCCAAAAACACAAGAGGCCTCACATCACCCCTCTGGGGCAGCAGGAAAGCGTCCTCCACCTGCCGCTCAGCCCGCCATCCCTGGGCTACGCCTCCGTAGGCCACAGGCACCCGGGACATGGGTCAGAGACGGACAGGTTCCTCCCCTCCCCTCCGCAGGGACCACGCTGTCCTCGTCCGCGGGAGCCACTAATCACCTTCATCCACGAAACAACAAGCCACCGCACTCCGTGGGTCTTCCTGTTTCAGCGACCCACAAAACAGCTTCCGCAGATGGGGGATCCTGAGCCCACAACGCGGCTTCGAGGGGGCACCGGCCCGGGCCGCAAGGCAGTAGCCAGAGCCTCCGCCCCTCCCCATCGCCAGTTGGTCAGCCCCGCGCGGCTCTCCTCGGCGGGACCACACTCCAGGCTCTGTTCGCACGCCACCCGGGAGGCTGCAAACTCTGGGTTCCCGGTACCTCTGAACACCGGGACTTCGCTCCTCTGGATCTCGATAGTGTCAGACAGCCCCAGGGGGGGGGCCCAGATCCGAAGGAAAAAAGGCACGCTGGGGAGGAGATCAGCCGAGAAGCTTCATCACATCTCGGCACCGCCCGGTGGCTCCGACAAGGATAATTTAAGGTGTAAACTCCTGAATTTAACTTCTGGTGCTGGGAAATGGATACATGAATTAGAGAAGATGACGAGAGGAAACACATTGGCTATAGGGGACATTAAGGGTTTCCTGATCACCATTCTTGGAGAGAGAGCTGATGATGTTTGGTCTAGAGCAGGGAATGCGGGTGTTACTAAGGTTAAAACTGATCATGATGGAGTACCATTCAATAACTGTTGAGCGGCAGTCCGGAAAGCACTTAGAGTACTATATCCAGACACATCCGATATGGGAGCTATAATGACAAAAAAGATGCAAGAAGTAATCTGCGTGTTTACCTTCAAAATTTCCAAGAGCAGTGGGCCTTGGAGACACAGGAAGCTTAGGGGAAATCTATACCTGCGTTCTATCACATATTATGCCAAGGGCTGCCAGACCCAGCACAGAAGCAGCTCAAGAGGTTAGTGGGTATGGAAGCAAAACCCTGGTTGGAAATTCAGTTGACCATTATGCATTATTGCAGACTCTTGTAAGAAAAGAATCACAAAAAGATGACATCCGAAAAGGGAAAGAGGCAACGTTAGTACAGAAAAAGTTGTCTAAATATGCCATTGAAGGGGCAATGTTGGCTAGAGGAGATGGGTTGAACTCACAGCAGACAGCGAGTATGCCGCAGATGAATAATCAAAGGCAGTTCGATCAAGGCAATAATGGATTTGCTCCACGAGGAAGGGGAACATTTTGAGCAAGACGCTTTCAGAATAACCAAGGGAATTGGCAGAAGAATCTGGGAAGCTTCCAGAATAATCAGGGTGGGTTTCAAAACATGCAGAATGATAATCAAAATATGCAGGATGGGCAGGTTAGGAGACCTCCTCCTATATGTTGGGGGGCTCGTATAGGATGGCCAATTTTCAAGAGGGGGGGCTTCAAACCTGCCCACGTACTCACAGCAGAGTGGAGACGGGTTTGCTCTGAATCAACCAATGCAACAAGAACAAGCACCGAGAATGCAGCAAGGGTTGCAGACACAACAGGCAGCAGTGAATCGGCCACAAGGGCAGTCGCAGCATTCACCTATGCGGATTCAGCAAAATACAAGTACAGGACAGTTAATGACTCTGAGAATAGGGAGTGTCACTGTCGAGGGAGGGAATCCTTTTACAGGCACAGGAATGAGGCTGTATCCACATTAGGACAGCTCACTGGGAGACCTGATGTGTTCAATACTATCCGTGATGCCGAATCCTCACGAGGAACCGAGGGTAAACGTCAGTATAGGAGGCAAAGGTTTTTCATTTTTAGTAGACAACGGTGCAACACGCTCATGTATATGAGAGGGAACGTTTTCAATGTCTGGCAAGGCCATGAATACTCAAGGTTTAACAGGAGCTACAATCAGAGTTCCTTTTACTGATGAATTACCAGTCTCTATAGGACAGTGTGTCATGTCTGTGCCATTGCTATATTCAAGGCAGACACCTGTCAATATATTGGGTCGAGATTTAATGACAAATTTGAATATGACAATTTCGTTTACTGAGGAAGGCATAGTGTGTTCAACACCGGGAATGCATTACTTAAACGTGAGTGAATTTACTATGGCATTTGCAGGACAAGTGACTATGCGAGCAGTTCCGTTGGAACCTGAGGTTTTTCATTATGGAGTACGCATTCTGTTGACATGGTTACCAGGCCTAGTAGGCAGAACTATGAGAATACCTGATGAGTTTTTATTTAGACCAAGGATACCTATGGATGAAGAAGAAGTACAAGTCTTTCCCTTAGAGTTACAAGCAGCCATAGTGTGAGGTGAAATCGCTTTGCTTGAAGGAGTTGACAATGAAGGCAGTTGATGGTGCACAGTAATCGCCATCGGGGAGGGTTACAGACTAACTGACGTCACTGATGAGGACCTGTTTAGAGATCATAGATCTGATGACTAAGTCATTTTTGAAATGAGCATTACTTATTGGGTAGGAGTAAGCAAACGAAAGGTTCCTCAGAAAATAATGATAGTACAAAGGTGTCCTGAGTATTTTGATGAAGATATGGCAAAGGTGCCAGTTTCATTGTGGACCACAGGCCCCTATGATGTAGGCCTGTTGAAGGGGGTTGGAGTGAAGATTAAATTGAAACCAGGAGTAATTTTACCTCGAGCACAACAGTATCCTATGTCTTGAGAAGCAGATGAAGGAATATTTAAGACAATTTCCACCATGATGGATCAAGGCATCTTGGTGACGCCAGAGTCCCTGTGTAATACATCAGTGTACCCTATCAAGAAATCAAAAAGGGGTTGTGGAGGCTAATTCAAGATTTAAGGCAGATTAACCAGTTTGTAGAGGCCGAATTTCCTCTATTTCCTAATCCTGCTACAATCTTATGTAACATACCTGTTGAGGCACGATATTGTACTGTGATTGACTTGAAAAATGCGGTTTTCTCAATCCCACTGCACAAAGACTCGCAGGATCTGACGTCATTTACTTTTAGACAGACTAAGTTAAAAAGCACTCATTTACCTCGAGGGTATTGTTAGTCTCCATCAATTTTTAATAGAGTCCTCCAGTTGGATTTAAGCAATATTGATTTAGAAAGTGTTGTGTTGCAATACGTAGTTGACATTATAGTTTGCAGCACTTCAGAGGAAGAGTGCAGATGCGATTCTATTCAACTGATGATTACACTTGCTGATGAAGGATATAAAGTTGACAAAGAGAAGTTACAGTATTGTCAACAAGAAGTGTTGTATATAGGCCAGTTGCTTTCACATGAAGGAATGAAGGTTACTCCTGAAAGAGCTGAGGCTATTTTAAAAACAGTAAAGCCACAAATGATAAAGCATATGCAAAGATTTGTGGGATTATGTAACTATGTCAGAGCATGGGTCTTTGACTACAGCTCATATATAAGGCCTTTATTACTTTAATTATTTTTATTCTTGCATACGGATGGTACATTTATGACAGCAGTCCTTATACAGAGAACCACATTGGGGTACAAGCCCCTTGCATATTACAGTGGAATTTTAGACCCAGTAATGAGAGGTCATTTTCCGTGCAAACAATCTCTGGCAACCACTGTGTTCACCATAGAAAAGGCTGCATAGTGATGGGATGCTCCACAATGTTATTTGTTGAGCATGCATTATTTGCCATTTTGGAGAAACCCAAAGGAACGTTGACTTCTCAAAGGGCTTCTGCCTATGAGGTGGTCATATCGAATCCAGCGATTAAAATAGTTTGATGTAGAATAGTGAATTCTGCCATGTTTATAGCTGAACCACTGGCAGAGGATGAGCATGAGCATGACTGTTCAAACTATGAAGAGTTCTATGATGAAATCCCTAGGATACAGGAAAATGCTTTGACAAGTGGAGAAATTGTTTTTATTGATGGTTCTTCGAGGATCAATCAAAATGATGGACAGAGATACACAGGTGCCGCTGTGGTAAAGCACACGGCCAATGGAGAGTTTCAGAAGATGGTAAGTGCATGACTACCTTCTCACTATTCAGCACAGGCTGCAAAGTTAGTGGTGCATATAGTCACGCTCGAGAATCATGCAGACCAGGAAATAACAGTGTACAGCGACTCCACCTATGTGACGTCAACGGTGCACGCAGGGTTACCACGTTGGAAAAGGAGGGGCTACTCCTAGCTCTTTCTTATTGGACCAATCCTAGAAACATTTTTCAGTTGTCTAGGCATGTTCATTTGTGCCACCTGAGTAGGAGAACGTTCAGAAAGCTTAATTCTCTCAACATACCTTTCAGGCATGAAAATGTGTTGCAAAATGTCCATGTGTGACCTCCTTTTAGGGACTAACCTAAGATCATGTATCAAAGGACCAGGTGTGTGTGCATGCATTGTTTGTGTAGGCTCACTGTCTACAACTCTTTTCTTTGTCTCTCCTGTAAAGCCTCTTTATGGAGCCCAAAAATAACTTCTAAGACCTTTTTTGCATATGAACGATTATCAGTATCATTTATCTCAGACTTGGACAATGTGTCATCTTTCTTTGCAACAGGAATGACTGCATAAGACCTCTGTTGCCTAGTTGTTGCCATGTTCATACCCTCTTTCTGCTCAGGAAGATTCATTGGGGTTTTAGCTCCATGCACGTCAATGTAGTATGACGTTCGTACTGTGAGTGAAAGCAAAATACAATTATGAACAGAATGCAAAAGTAGATTATACACAAATAGGAAAGCCGGCAGCATCTACTTTGTGAACAACTTGGACGTCTTGCTCGGTCATGCATGACTACATTACTACTAACTACACCCATCTTTATTGCCTAAGGAAGCAAAAACTCACATTTTAATACTGCAACATTATGTACTGCTTCTTGAATTCTGTCGACTTGACTCAGCCCTTTGTCCTAGCTGATCAAGGACAAGATCTTCAATGCTCTTCTTGCATCTGTATTTTCATCAGACGAAATGTAGACGTCTCTTAAGCATGAAGAAAATGATTTCACCAATGTACTTTACACTTTTCTTCAGAAGTCTCCCTTTAAGATGCTCTCACTTGCTTCACTGTTTAGACAAGTTCAATAACATATATCAGCTCCCAGTCAATACCTCAAATCTGATTCTGACAAGACGACATGATGAATTTCTTTCAGCATAGAACAAGAGTCTTTCTTTGACCAGTAGCCTCTCAATCTGTCCCTCGTAGGAAAGTTTTACTCTGACCTCAGAGTACGCTCAGAATAAGTGTTCACCTGGACGATTATATCCCCCAGGATCTCGTTTAAAGCTGCATTGTTTCTCGGGTCCATTAAAAATGTCCCAACATCTGTATGTCTATTAACAAGCTGTGGGCATTCTTCGATCAAGTAGTAGAATACAAGACTGACTAGTCTATGTGCATTGTCAGCTGATAGGGGCATTTGCGCTCTCTCCACTATACTCAGGAAGCTGCAAAACGTGCTTGGTGATTGCTGTAGTTGTGAGTAGTTTCCTCAAAATTGGACCATTCTTAGGATCTATCAAGAAAACACGAACATTAGAAGTTCTTCCAACGATATCCAGATAAGAGCGCAGAATGAAGACAAAAACCTCATGTATGATCCTTGAAACGTTGTTATTGGGTAATACCATGGGAAAATCCAAACAGGAACTCAGTATGGAAGGAATCAGGATACTGTACTCTTTTCCAATTGTCAAAACCACAATCAGAATTTGGCATATTTTTCTCTTCTTATCAAGGTTTTAGCATGCCTCAGTCCAAAGTCTAATAGGCTTTTCTGTGGCTCAAAAACAAAGATTTTTCCCCCAGCTCTGCAAAGACTGCACAGAGCATTCGAATCAGCTTTTCTACCTCCTTTATGAATGGCTTAAAAGAGTGCCTCGAACAAAGCCACAGTCCAATGAACTCTTTGACCTTTCACTTGTCAGCTTCTGCATCCTTCTTCCTCGTCATAGACCTTGTCTGCACTTGCTGTGGTTCTTCCTCAAAGCCTGTACTTGCTTCCGATGGGTGCGAGGGCAGTGGGGTTTCTCCAGCATGAATTTTGACATTGCCTATGAAAGTCCATGCACGTCTGCCTTGAACTCTGATTGCAGACGGCGTGACGTCTTCCACAATGAATGGGCCGTTGAAGCAGGGTTTGTCCCACTTCTTCCTTGTATGGTTGCGGATTAAAACCGCATGAACAGGGAACAGTTGGGAAAGACGGAATTTCTGAGATTCACTTGTTGCAGCATCTCCGTCTGTGTTCTGCACTGCCCCACACCCTCTTCGACGTAGCTGACCTGAAATGACAGAGATACTTGAAGTCATACAATTAAAATAATCACGTAATTCCAACCCTAATAAATCTGAAGTTGGCTGAGCATCACTTCTAACTCTAGATGGAGGTGTGAGGGGTGTTCTCATTCGCCTTCCCGTCACAATTTCATGTGGGGTGGTGAGATGGTGGTCAGAACCTGGCTGATTCCTCAATGCATATAATGCCAGTGGTATGCAATGCAACCACCCTTTCTTCAAGGTAAGCTTCAACTTGGCTATTCTTTCCTTAGGCAAGCCATTCAGCCTCTCCCATATCCCATTCCCCTGTGGATGATAAGCCAAAGAAAACTTGCTTTATACCAAGCAGCAAGCTTATCTGCTCAAATATCTGGTTCACATAATGAGGACCATTATCTGACCTCATGACTTCAATACTCCCCATCTAGGAAACCCTTCCCTCACTAAAAATGTTGCTGCACAGGTGGAGTCTGGGTGTGTACATGGACTTGCTTCAATCCACCTTGAAAAGGCACAAACAACTACAATCATTTATCTATATTCATTACATACTTGTATCATGTCGACATAGTCGATATGCAAATGCTCAAAAGGTCCATTGGGTCTAGGAATAACCCCTCTAACTGTGCGCAGTGTATGCCCAGCCGTGAATTTCTGACAGACTATACAATTTGTCACAAAGAATGCAACATGCTCTAACAGATTTGGGATGAACCAATCCTCAGCAATAGTTGCAGCAAGATTCTCCCTAGTTACATGCGCAGGGTAGTGTAGCTGTTCCAGCACCTCCCTTAATAAAGCTACAGGCATCACTCATTTGCCAGTGCTGTCTTGTCGCCACAATGCTTCCGAGGGGTTTAAAGAACAGCCTCTTTGTGTCCACAAATTCTTTTCCTCTTGAGGTGCTTCCGCCTGGACCTCCACTAGCTGCGTTTTTGACAAGCTATTATAGCCCTCAGATATAGTCATCATGACAACCATTTTTTCACACACATCAGGCGTCTCCACATTCATCATCACTTTATCTGCAATTGCAACGTGCTTGGCTTCAGTGGCTGCTGCTTGATTTCCACGTGAGATAAAACCTACTCCTTTAGTGTGAGCTGCGCATTTAATGACTGCTATGCCCACTGGGAGTTGTAGTGCCTTAATGAGCCTGTCCAATAAGGCTGCGTGCTGCACTGGGGTGCCGTCCGCTCAGAGGTAGCCCCTCCTTTTCCAACGTGCTAGCCCTGCGTGCACCATCGACGTCACATAGGCAGAGTCACTATATATTGTTACATCCTGGTCTGCATGATTCTCGAGCGCGAGTATCAAAGCCAATAATTCTGGAGCCTGTGCTGAATAATGAGATGGTAATCAGGTATTATAAGCACCCCAAATTCCCCATCAGCCGTGTGCTTCACCACAGCGGCACCTATCTCTGCCCAACATTTTAATCGATCCTCGAAGAACCGTCAACTAAATCAATCTCTCCCCCTGCTAAAGCGTTTTCCTTTATTTTATGGATTTCATCATAGAACTCTTCATAGTTTGCACAATCGAGTATGGGCTCTCCTTCTATCATTGACTCAGCTACAAACATGGCAGGATTCACTATTTTGCATCAAACTATTTTGATCACTGGATTCAATATAACTACCTCATAGGCAGAAGCCCTTTGAGATGTCAGTGTACTTTTGGTTTCTCTAAAATAGCAAATAAAGCATGCTCAACAAATAACATCATAGAACATCCTATCACTATGCTTGCAGCCTTCTCTATGGTGAACGCTGTGGCAGCTAGAGATTGTTCGCACGGAAAATGACCTCTCATTACTGGTCTAAAATTCCACTGTAATATACAAGGGGCTTGTACCCCAACGTAGTCCTCTCCGTGGGTACTGCTGTCATAACGGTGCCATCTGTATGCAAGAAAAAAATAATTCCTCAGCATAATTAGTAATCCCTAAAAGTGGAGCAGTGCAAATTGTTTTTTTGAATTCGTCAAATCCTTCTTCCATTTCCTCAGTCCACACGATTTTTTCCTGCGTTGCCTGTGCTTTCTTTAAAGCCTGTAACAAAGGCCTTATATCTGAACTGTAGTCAAAGACCCATGCTCTGACGTAGTTACATAATCCCAAAAATCTCTGCATGTGTTTTATTGTCTGTGGCTTGGCTGTTTTCAAAATGGCCTCAGCTCTTTCAGGAGCAACCTTCTTTCCTTCATGTGAAATCAATTGGCCTATGTACAGCACTTCTTGTTGACAACATTGTAACTTCTCTTTGTCAACTTTATATCCTTTGTCAGCGAGTGTAATCATCAGCTGAACAGAATTGCGTCTGCACTCTTCCTCTGTGGTGCTGCAGACTAAAATGTCATCTACGTACTGCAACACAACACTCTCTAAATCAATATTGCTTAAGTCCATCTAGAGGGCTCTATTGAAAATCAATGGAGACTCACAATACCCTTGTGGTAAATGAGTGCTTTTCAGATGAGTTTGTCTGAACGTGAATGACGTCAGATCCTGCGAGTCTTTGTGCAATGGGATTGAGAAAAACGCATTTTTCAAGTCAATCACCGTGAAATATTGTCCCTCAACAGGTGTATTATATAAGATCTTAGACGGGTTAGGAACTAGAGGCAACTCAGGCTCTACAATCTGGTGTATCGGCCTAAGATCTTGAATTAAACGCCACAACCCCCCTTTAGATTTCTTGATAGGGTACACTGCAGTATTACATGGTGACTCTTACGTCACTAAGCTGCCCTGATCCATCATGGCGGAAATTGTCTTAAAAATACTTTCATCTGCCTCTTGAGACATAGGATACTGTTGTGCCTGAGGTACAATTGCTCCTGGTTTCAATGTAATCTTCACTTCTCTGACCCCCTTCAGCAGGCCTACGTCATAGGGGCCTATGGTCCATAATGAAAGTGGCACTTTTGCCATATCTTCATCAAAATATTAAGGACGCTTTTGTGCCATCATCATTTTCTTAGGAACTTCTCTTTTAATTATTCTCACCCAATAAGTAATGATCATTTCAAATATTACATTGTCATCAGGTGAGTGATCTCCAAACAGATCGTCATCAGTGACATCAGTCAATCTGTAACCTTCCCCGATGGTGCTTACTACACACCATTGTCTGCCTTAATCATCATTTCCTTCAAGCAAAGCCATTTCTCCAACACTATGGCTGCTTGCAGCTCTAAGGGAAACACATGTCCCTCCTCTTCAAGCATTGGTATTCTTGGTCTAAACACAAATTCATCAGGTATTCTCATCATCCTGCCTTCTAGGCCTGGCAGCCATGTCAACAGAATGCACACTCCATAATGAAAAACCTCTGGCTCTAAAGGCGCTGCTCTTATGGCTACCCATCCTGCAAAGCCATGATAAGTTCACACACGTTTAAATAATGCATTCCTGGTGTTGAACACACTATGCCTTCATCAGTAAATGATTTTTTCATGTTCGACTTTGTCATTAAATCTCGACCCAATATATTGACACGTGTCTGCCTCAAGTATAGCAATGGCACTGATATGTCAGACTCTCCTATAGAGACTGGTAATTCTTCAGTAAAAGGAACTCTGCTTGCAGCTCCTGTGAAACCCTGAGCATTCATGGGATTGCCAGACATTGAAAACCGTGCCTCTCGTATACATGAGCGCGTTGCACCCATGTCTACTAAAAACGAAAAACCTTTGCCTCCTATACGGACGTCAACCCTTGGTTCCTCATGAGGATTCGGCATCACGGATAGTATCGAACAGATCAGATCTCCCAGTGAGCTGTCCTATTGCGGGTACAGTCTCATCCCATTACCCGTGAAAGAATTCCCTCCATCGACAGTGACACCTCTAATCCTAGGAGTCATTGACTGTGCTGTGCTTGTGTTCTGCTGAAGCTGCATAGGTGACTGCTGCGACTGCCCTTTTGGCGGATTAATCGCTGCTTGCTGTGTTTGCAAGCTTTGCTGCGCTGTTGGCGCTTGTGTCTGCTGCATCGTTTGATTCTGAACAAATCCGTCTCCACTTTGCTGCGAATACGCATAATATCCCCCCTCTTGAAAACTGGCAGTTTTGCGCGAACCCTTGGCTTCCGCACATGCAAACAAAATGCCCTGTCATCCCACACATCCAACACATAGGCAGAGGTCTCCTACTCTGCCCATCTTGCATATTCTGATTGTCATTTTGTATATTCTGAAACCCACCTTGGTTATTTTGGAAGCCTCCCTGATTATTCTGCCAATTCCCTTGGTTACCTTGCCATCCTCTTCCACGAAATCCTCTTCCCATTATTACCCTGATTGAACTACCTTTGATTATTTATTTGCGCATTGTTCGCTGTCTGCTGTGAATTTGAACTGTCTACGCTAGTCAGCATTGCCCCTTCAACAGCATATTTGGACAATTTTTTCTGCACTAGTTTTGCTTCTTCACCTTTCCCTACATCGTCTTTTTTATGATTCTTTTCCTGCAGGAGTCTGCAATAATGCGCAATGGTATGCTGCATCTCTGACCACGGTATCACTTCCATACCCACTAACTTCTTGAGCTGCTTTTGTACTGGCTCTGGCAGCCCTTGGCATAATATATGATAGAATACTGTTATAGATTTCACGTTTCTCGAGGGCCCATGCCTCCTGAAAACTTTGAATGTAAATCAACGTATCATCTCCTTCATTCATCTTTTTCATCATATAGCTCCCATATCAGACGTGTCCGGATACAGCACTCTAAGCGCTTTCCAGACTGCCGCCCTGCAGTTATTGAATGGTGCTCCGTCATGAGCAGTGTTGACTACAGAAACACTAGGGTACCCTACCCGTGACCAAACGTCATCTGCTCTCTCACCAAGTATGGCGATTAGGAGACCCTTTATGTCCCCTATAGCTACCGTATTTCCTCCTGTCATTTTTTTGAACTTTGAACTAATGTATCCATTTTCCAGCGCCAGAAGTCAGACTAAGGAGTTTACACTTTATATTATATCTATTCATCTGAGGCCATGGTTAATACTGAGGTCTGGCTCCCCCTTTCTCTAACAAGGGAAACTGCGAAGCCCCAAACTCATTCTCATTTCTCATAATTTGTCTATCCACCGCTTGGGTGATACTCCTGCATCGCCTTCTTCCTGGCAATGACCTAAGTCTGCTCACACATGGTGGCGGTTCCCCCCTTTCACTGTGGAGTAACCCTTTTGGTCGGTTTGATTGTGTCAATGGTTCTAACGCTCTGAGTACAGGTGCATTTAAATTCGACCATCTTACTTCCTTACCCATTGAAAAGCATCCCTCAGGACCACATGCGTCACGTCGCTCCTCCCCATGAAAGGTATCTCTGTCTTTGTCTGGCATCTCCTGTGCCCAACTCGTGCAACTTCTCTCTTCTTCATCTTTCTTCAGAGTCAGTCTATCTAAAGACAGCTCCTTTGGCCTCGTGCTACATGAGGCTCCCTCTGGTTCGTACAGCTGTGTACTCTCGAGTCGATAATTTTTTCCTTTCCCTTTAATTCTTTCTGGGCTCTCATTTCATTATATACTTTGTCGATTGCTTCCCCAATGCTCCTCGAGTCAAACTCGTCTTCTAGATTTGCTCTAGACGGGCCTGGTAATGACTCGTATTCTGGAAATAAATTCCTCTATATCTTCCCATGCAACTTCTGGATCAGGGTTCCATACTTCCTTTTCCAGGCGATCAAGATCGCATGCTCTTCGTTTGCGTTCTATATCATAGCCAAATTCTCTTCGCTTTCTTGCTTCCTCTCTCACCCTGTCTTCCTCTTTTTTCTTTGCATCCCTTCTCTCATTTGCCCTTCGTATCTCTTCATCCCTTCACCTCTGTATTCTCTCATCTCTTAACTTTCGCTCTTCCCTTTTCTTTCAAGCCTTTCTTCTTTATCTCTTGCTCTCTGTGCATTGTCACGTTTTCTCTGCTCCTCTGCTTTCTCTTGTTTTTGGAATTGCTCGTCTTGATACAACTGCTCTCGTCTCTGTCTATCTTTTCTTTTCACCCCTTCATCTTTTAATCGTTTCTCCCTTTCTTCATCCTTTTTGTCTTGCTCGTCTTGATCTTCCCTTTGCCTTACATCCTCAATGCTTTTACCATCGACTTTAAGCAAAATCTGACCGCCCATCCATTCGTTCTGTATAAGCGCTAACTCGTCAGTTTTATCTCTCTCTCCCTTCCAACTCTTGATTTCTCTTCCTAGATCTAGAGATGTGCTTGCACAATTGCTTCTTTCCTTGTCGCATCTCTCCTTGTCCCTCGGGACCTTAGAAATTACATCTTTCTCAGTATTTTTCTCTGGACCCTCGTCACTACTTTACGCAGGTGACTCATATGTCGGGTTACTATACCCTGTCACTGCTTTAAGCTCCCTCAAAGGGTATAACCCTTCGTCTTTCTTATTCTCGTCTTCCATTTCAACCGGGTCGGGCGGAGCAGAAGGCTGTTCACCCCGCTCTTTGCATACATTAAGTATCCAATCGAAAGTACGCTGCGCATCTTTCTCTTGTTGGTACATTTTCCAAAGCTCTAAGCTTGCAAGTCGTTTGTCTAGCTTCTTCCCAGTATACGCAGCATGCAAATATGTCATCATGTGCTGCAAGACTGCCTTCGATAGTGACACTCCTTGCGGCCACGGCATAAACATTTTGTCTGCGGTTCCCTTAACCCATTCTGTATTGTACTGTCTAAGCTTGGGTGCATGCTTGGGCAGCTGTTTACAGATTTGCACAAGTGGAGTAATCTCCTCCATTCTCAACCTCGTCACTCTTTGACACTTATTTACTTTTATCACTGGTTTAAAACTTTGTTTAAAAAACTAGCACAGTATGAGCATGCACCAAACATCGCAGCTCCAATCCCTTCGATCACAATTTTTACTTTAAACTTGCTAAAAAACAACCATCAAGTTCAATTTAAAAACAATCCATTTCTTTTTCCACTGTTGCGCTTCTCTTTTATCACCAATTTTTCAATTATGTCATCACAAATACATGAATACATGAAATGAACAGACAAACAGATGTACTGAACCGGTCACATATATTTCTCTCTACAGCCCTTCTCCAGGTTCTGTCTTACCCTCTAAAAATTGCTCCGAACGCAACTTAAATCAATCTCTTTTAGTATTTCTTTAAACAGACCCGTTTTCTATATGTTCCGCTACGGGACTCTAGATTAAGATTTCTTCTAACATTCTTTAAAACGTAAGTATAGGGCGTATACTCTTTATCGTGGCCTCCCTCACAATACCCCTTTATTTGCTCGGCAACACTCAAGTCAAGTTCCACTCAATATTTTAACACTCTTATTCTTACGTCATGTTTATCCTGCCTCCCTCCATTACTCTTCTTTTCCCTAAATTCTTCCTTTCACTCACTGCGCATTCATCAATTTGCAATACTCCTTAGTTGTTTACTCACCATTCGCATGTTTTCTTCTTACGACTCTCGGGATCGTACGCCTCTTTTAACGTCTCTTCAAACTTTCGTCCGCTCAGCTGCTCATAGATGTGGGAGGGGATTCTGGATGAAATCAGGGGACCCGTCACACCCGCCTTGCAAGGGCTTTGGTTTTTATATTAACCACTATCTACGGGGAGCTTCACGTCCTATCAGCCGAATGCAAAGGTCGTGTGATATTTCCGGGACTCTAAAGTTTACTTATGGCGATGAATTTTTTACAAAACCATCCTCTCCGGTACCACGTGAACTGGATAACCCCTCCAGCCATCTAAGGCGAGTAGCAATACCCTGGAGATGGACGGGGATGCAGATTTTATTCATGCATCAATAATCGAAATGACTCAGGTAATTTGGCAAAAGGAAAACTGTTTTATTTTTAATGATCTAAAACAGGGAGTACAACGAACATCAACGCACTCGCTCGATCCTCTTACTCAATCCATCTTTAAAAAAACTGGGTTCTTATACCCACAATTAGTCATCAATGACGTTAACCTGCGTACTACCAACATCATCCTACGTGGCAAACTACAAAAACCTATGCGCAGTAATGATAGGCTCTCAGTGAATATCTAAATATATGTTCTATACTAGCATGAGTCAGTGAATGCAAGTGATAGGGTACTTAACATCAGGTGGGGCAACTAAGCCCTCCCCTCAAAATGGCCAGTATGAACGTCACTAAATGTACGACGCCCCATTGGCTACAAAACGATAGAACCCTTAATTATGTGGTCCTCTATAATTGGTTGGCTTCTAACCTCCGTCAGTACTTTTACACCTACGTCTAGCAGCAGGCAGGCTGAACATCCAGGTGCTGGTGAGCTCATCTTAGTATCAGCTTCCCACCAATTAGCATACTAATCCATCATCACCTCAATGGTCCAGTATCAATTAGGGCTTTGAAATTCGGTCTTGAGAGTGTTAGCAACTCAGGGAGTGAAAGCACGGTCTATCCTTGTGCGTAGGTGTGACCATCTCGTTCGTCCAACTTCATCCTTCCACGTGACTAGAGACCATGGAATCGAGCTTCTGGTGCATTTAAAATACTAATTCTTAATAGACCTCTGACTGTGATGCTGGAAATGCATCGGAGGGACAGGGCCTCCGAATCCTTGTCCTTTACTGCTTTTTATCGTGTGTTCTGTTGTGTTTTCCGCACAGGAGTTCATGTGGGACTCCTGGCGGTGCAGCTCTCTCTCTTTTGGTTTGGTGAACAGACCCGTGGGATACCCTTATGGCACCCATGGGTAGGGGTACAACCCTGTGCCCCTAGTGTATGTTTTTGGGCACCTGGGTGTGACCCACAGAGCAGGGTGCGGGCCGGTGGCAGTTCCGTGCTGAAATGACTGGTGCCCTGAGCGTCATCCATTTTGGGATGCCCAGGCCCTGTCATTGGAATCGGTAGATTCCTGATGGAGACAAAATGGCCCCCATGGCCTCTTGCCTTCCATCACCTGTTACCTTGAACTTCCCGAAGTCCCGGGAAGCCCTGCCTCTGTCCCTTCTCCCTGACTGGCTGTTGGGTGGAAGTTACGTATATGGTAGTTTGAAGACGTGCCGACTAGACTGGCTGCAGCCTTCTCGACGACTGTATGTTGTGGGTACGCCTGTGGGTGGGACCTGGGTGAATGGAGTGTGTGACGAATATGCATTCTATGTTGTGGCTGTTTAGTATCTGGTGGTTGGCACAATGGTTGTGACAGCCCTGCCCGGAACCGGTATGAATGCAGCTTGGAGTGTTGAATGGCTTGGTACTTGTCCCAATACACATAACTTGTTTTGAGTGTCTGGAGAGAAGTGAATGGTCTGAATGCACTGTGTGCCTGATTGGCTGCCTGCCTGCATGAATACCCGTAGTCGTGATTGGATGCTTGAGTATGACCCAGCGGAATGAATGGGAGATCAACAGTATATCTGGTGGCCTCTCACTGCTAGGAATCATGTTCAGAAGCTGAAGTCCACTACGACGAGTAACTGGAGTAACTGAAACTTGACCTTGAAGCCCTGCTGGACGAGAAGAATTGCTGTTGCTTACCTTCGCAATCTGAAAGCTGCTGTGCCTCCAGGACTGACCCAGAGAGGACCTGGTAAGGCGCCCTCTTCCCGAGCTACGAGGGACCATCGTGCACAGCAGATCTTTGCCTAAGCTCCCTGGTAGACAGACCTTCGACAGGCTGCCGACCCGATACGGGGATTGCTGCGGAACTCCAAGGAGAAGCGCCCGGGCAGTGTATATCCGTGCCACTTACGAAGAATATCTGCACGTTGTTAAGTTAAGGTTCAGTTGTGTACAAGATAACTGCATTACAAGCAATGGAATCAATTGCAAATGGTAGATTGACTCGGATGAGCTTAGAGGCTTGCAAGGAGAGGTGCCTAGGACATTTCGGATTTATTGGGAGGATGAGCTCCTTGTTAGTGAGCCCACTAAGCCTGAACCTGGTACCCTCAAGAGGTTGGTGGTACCCCAGGTTTACAGGTCCTTCCTGCTGCAGTTGGCGCATGAGGTGCCCTTGGCTGGTCATCTTGGTACCAAGAAGACGAAGCAGAGGCTCTCGGCCAATTTCTATTGGCCCCGGATGGGAGTAGAAGTGGAGTCCCACTGCAGGACCTGCCCAACTTGTCAGTTGTCTGGCAAGACTGGAGGCAGAGTCATCGCCCCACTGCAACCATTGCCAGTGGTTGCCACACCGTTTGAGAGGGTGGGCATCGACATCGTCGGTCCCCTTGACCCTCCCACGTCGGGTGGACATCGATTCATCCTAGTCTTGGTAGATCATGCCACCAGGTACCCTGAGGCTATACCCCTTTAGACGGTTACGGCCAAGGTGGTTGCCAGGGCTCTCCTGGGCATTTTCACCCATGTTGGATTCCCTAAAGAGGTTGTCTCTGATAGAGGATCCAACTTCATGTCGAGTTACATGAAAATCATGTGGAAAGAATGCAGAGTAACTTACAAATTCTCCACCTCTTACCACCCTCAGACCAACGTTTTGGTTAAGAGATTTAACAAAACTCTCAAGGGCCTGTTAAGCGCTTTGGAAGAGCCCCTCAGGAAGAAGTGGGATCTTCTCTTGCCATGCCTGCTGTTTGTTTACAGAGAGGTACCTCAAGAGGGTGTTGGTTTCAGTCCCTTTGAGTTACTCTTTGGACATCCTATTCGGGGGCCCCTCGCCTTGATTCGAGAAGGTTTGGAGGCCCCCCCTCCAGGTCCCGCCAAGCAATTGGGGGACTATGTGTTAGGCCTCAGGCGGAGGATGACACAGATGATGGGTCAGGCAACAGCAAATCTTAAGGCCAGCCAAGAGTTGAATAAGTACTGGCATGACCTTAAAGCATCGCAAGTGGATTGGACTCTGGGACAGGTGGTCCACGTGATGGAGCCTACCAAGCCTCGGGCTTTGGCAAATACATGGACTGGACCCTTCAGGATAATCTCCAAGATGGGCGAGGTCAATTATCTGGTTGACATGGGAGCCTCGGGGGTAGCCCCTCAGGTATTCCATGTTAACAGCCTCAAGCCTTTCCACAGGCGGGCCGAAGTCTCATGTCTCTTGCTGGCTTCAGGGCAAGAAGAGGATGAGAGTGAGCCCTTTCCTGATTTGCTGCATAGCAACCCTCAGGATGGCTACGTGGAGGGAGTACATCTCTCTCCCAATCTGACAGCAGAGCAGCCTAGGGCCTGCCGGGCTTTGCTCCGGCAGTACACCTCTCTGTTTTCACTGACACCAGGCCTTACACCGTGGTGTAGGCACGAGATTGACACTGGTGACAGTGTGCCTGTCAAATGCAGGTGCTACCGTATGTCAGATACCATCAAGAACCACATCCAGGCTGAGGTCGCCAAGTGTAACGCTCACCTGGTATCCACGGGGACGTCAGCCTGTTCTGACCTCTTACAACTTCGAACCCTTCCCTGGAGTCTACTCGACTGGAGACTGGGCCTGAAACACAGGATTGGTAGAGTTTAACTCCCTATTGTCTCTGTGTGCTTGAACCCCTTCTTCCCCGGGGTCCAACCCTTCCCTTTGATTCACAGCTCACCTAGTTTTCTTGTAAAGTGTGCTCTCCATCCTGCTTTCAGCGCAGGGGTGCGTTGATTGATGCGGGCTCGTTGCTGCCTAGTTACTTCACTGGCACGAGTCTGACAGGTAAGTATAATGAGTCTTTTGAACAGTTCCTTTCCTTCCTTAGATGATGGCTGGCGTCCGGGGATGGCGACGTGCTGCTGAGATGAGTAGCGCTGAAGATGAGTGAGAGCACGATTCGCGATGCGACCCTTTCGTATTTGTATTGAACTGAGTTCTTTTTCTGTGTCTTTTAGATGCCGCAACGTTTTCAGCATGGATGCCGGTTATGAAGAAGAAATGATGTGAGTAAGCGCGGTATGCTGCGCCTCTAGATGTTTCCACGCTAACCTGGAGTGTCTTTTCCCTCTTGCAGATGGATGAGAAGTTCCGGAGACAGAGTCCCCCAGAGTGGCTGGGATTCAAGTAAGCGTTTGAAGCTCATACAGTCTTTAAAAATAAGCGAAGATTTGCTGAATGCTTACTAATGCCTTTTTTCTGTTCTTTTCCCTTTTCCTTAGGAAGCGGCGTGCCGGGATGGGAATGACACCGCCGAAGATGCCTGCAGAACAGAAGAAGCGATGAATGATGGGCAGAAGCGCTGCAAGGTAAGGCTGTTCCTAACGGTGTTCTTGTTCTTGCAGGAGCTGAGCGCAGAAGAAAGATGCAGGCCTACTGGAGACCGATGCGAACACAGTGAGTGTCACGCTGCAGGTGCAGAAAACACAAAGCATGTTTCTCATCCTGGGCGTGGCTTAAATAGTCTCTGGGTATCCCAGGTGTCTCTGGGCTGAACCACACCCAAAAGACTAGACTGCAGATGCAGTTCAGGGAACCGAAATATGTGGGGGCATCCATCTTGTCCCCATCTTCATCATCTGCCCAGGGAAGAGGGCAGGAGCCCTCTCCCCCTCCCCGAAGCCGCCAGCAGCATCGACGAGGTCCCCAGACACCTGCCTGACTAGGACTGCGAGGCCTGTCTGACCTCTCCATGCCGGGCGCAGCGCGGCGCCAAAACGAGGCTGAGACCGCCTCTTTGCTCGAACGAGCATCCGCCGGCAGGCGGATACGCCGGCCCTCACAAAGGCCACACTAAGGCCTGTTGGGTGCCCGTGCCAACTCACTCTTCATCATCTGCCCAGGGAAGAGGGCAGGAGCCCTCTCCCCCTCCCCGAAGCCGCCAGCAGCATCGACGAGGTCCCCAGACATCTGCCTGACTAGGTCTGCGAGGCCTGCCTGACCTCTCCATGCCGGGCGCAGCGCGGCGCCAAAACGAGGCTGAGACCGCCTCTTTGCTCGAACGAGCATCCGCCGGCAGGCGGATACGCCGGCCCTCACAAAGGCCACACTAAGGCCTGTTGGGTGCCTGTTTGGAGCCATAGGAGCCAGGGGCCAGGAACTTTGCCCTTTCCGCTCCAGGTAAGCCAACGCTGCCACCCCACACATGGGTGTGCTGTCCATGCCCAGCACCTCCCAAATCACCTAGTTGACACCTTTGTCACTCGCCCACAGCTACAACTACTATGGACCACGTCCTGTACACCCACGACTGAACCTCGTGCTACCCTTACGTGCACCTCTCCTTTAGACCTTTATTTACATCCCCATTATTTACAAGTATATCCTGTATAGCCTATCCAATGCCATCTTGTTTCTTGATGCCTCTACTTTGCCGAGTAAACTGTGGTGCACCGCTGCTAGCCGCCTAACTGCACCATTTTCGAATCTAGATGTCCCTGTACTGTGCCTACTTACTTGATTTGCACTGCGGTTAGCTGCCTAATTGTGCCATCTCGCATTCAGTTATTCTTGTACTGTGCCTACTTACCTGTGGTGCACTGCTGCTAGCCGCTTAACTGCACCATCTCGAATCTAGTTGTCCCTGTACTGTGCCTACTCACTTGATCTGCACTGCTGTTAGTTGCCCAAGTGTGCCATTTCGCATCTAGTTATTCTTGCACTGAGCTGACTGACCTGTTTTGCACTGACACTAGCCGCCTAACTGCGCCATTTTCGAATCTAGATGTCCCTGTACTGTGCCTACTTACCTGATTTGCACTGCTGTTAGCTGCCTAATTGTGCCATCTCGCATTCAGTTATTCTTGTACTGTGCCTACTTACCTGATTTGCACTGCTGTTAGCTGCCTAATTGTGCCATCTCGCATTCAGTTATTCTTGTACTGTGCCTACTTACCTGATTTGCACTGCTGTTAGCTGCCTAATTGTGCCATTTCGCATATAGATGTCCCTGGACTGTGCCTATTGTCCTGAGTTACACTACTTGCACTGAACCCTTATAGATATATCCTCTGCACACTGAGAAATTCAAGTTGCGACATGCAGCCAAGAACCTTTGCCAGCATTATCCTTATATGTATAGTCCTCCTAGGACTATCAGCCTGCACTGCCGATAGCCACCGCACAAGTAAAACTAAGATCTTACTTATTCGCCCATCAATCATGCTCTACCAACCTGTGCCTATATCGAACCCTTACCTCAACGACCCAGCACTCTGGCTCAAGCACTTTGCTACCAAACCCACCCCAAACATCCCATGTACTGTACAGCAAAGGAATAGCAGACTTAGAACTAGACTGCCTAGACCACCTTGTATTGTGCACAATCGCACCGCCCTTCCACTACCCATCCCTACAGCAACGCCTAGCCCTCCACCATCCACCCTACCCATCGCAGCACTTAAGGGAGCCCTTATCAATGCTAGATCCCTCACAGCACACGCCCTTGACATCGCTGACCTTATCACAGTCCAGAACCTTGACTTCCTAGCTATTACCGAAACCTGGCTACATGACGCCTCTGGTCCTCTCCTCGCTCTATCCCTACCCAAGGGTTATACCATCATCAGAAACGACCGCCACTCCAACTTGTCGAAAGGAGGCGGAGTCGCCTTTATTCACAGCAACAAAATCGCTATGAGAGCTGCTCCCCTCATACAATTTAGTTCTGCAGAATCTCTCTCAGTGAAACTATCACTCTCTCCTACCAATACAGCAACACTCCACCTTATATACAGACCTCCAGGCCCATTAGGCTCATTCACAGATGAGGTTGCATCCACCCTGTCGACTAACACCAAGCCCAACCCTCAGATACTGCTACTAGGTGACCTTAACCTAGGTCTCTCAGATCCCAAGGACCACATGGCTACTGAAGTAGACACCACCCTCTCCAACCTAGGCTTCCAGCAGCGTATTCGTGATCCCACACACATCAAAGGAAGAACGCTCGACTGGCTAGCCGACCTTAACTGTAACACCAATGTCACCTCTAATGATGCATGCGCCTGGTCGGACCATCATGTTATTACCTTCCTCCTTCCAGCCACCAACCCCCAACCCATACCTACCATAGCCCCCGCTATACCTACCAGAAACAAAAAAGATATCACCAGGGAGAAACTGCTTCCTCTTATCCTCCCTTGCTTGAACATCCTTGCTGCACAGCAGGAGGATAAGGACCCCACTGTCCTAGTAGACACTTATAACAGCCTAATGACCAATGCCATTGAGAGCTTAGCTCCTCTAAAAATCCGTAAAGCCAAACAACAGTCCCACTTGAACACTTGGTTCACCCCGCAGCTCAACGCGATGCGTAAAGAAAAGCGCAAAGCTGAAGCCCTCTGGAAAAGCCATCCCAGTGCTGCTAACAAAGCCTCCCTTCTAATCACCTCTCTTAATTACAAGGAGGCCATATTACAAGCCAAAAAGGAGACATACAACACACGAATATGCCAGGCAGAATCGAACACCAGGGAATTATTCATAATCCTCAAAGAGCTAGAATCTCCCTCTCCTGCACCGGACACGTGCAACAAGGACAGCACTTGGTGCAACAACATACAAAATGCCCTTCTCAACAAAATATCCACCTTACAAGCCAAAATCAACGCCAAACAAAACACCCTCCACACCCCTTTATTTAGCAATACCAGGCCACCCAAAATAACAACCCTCGACTCCCCGGTGCCGTTTAGCTTCACACCACTCACCGTTCTGGAGGTTGAAAAAATCATCTGCAATCTAAAACCCACAAATTGCCAAGGGGACACCTGTCCAGCCCTGATCATTAAGGAGTCGGCTCATGACCTCGCTCCTTTTATAACCTCTTTCATCAATGCCTCCTTTCAATCGGGAGTGGTCCCCAATAACCTAAAGGATGCTTGGGTTATCCCTCTCCTAAAAAAACCTACCTTAGACCCGGAGGTCCCAACCAATTATAGAGCCATCAGAACGGTCCCTTTTCTGCTAAAGATCTTAGATAGAGCAGCCTATCTTCAGATACAGAACTATCTGGAATCAAACAACCTACTAGGCATGAGACAATCCGGCTTCAGACCGAAGCATAGTACGGAGACAGCCCTCCTCGATCTCAAGACCCAAATCGAGGATATCAAAGACAAAGGTAAACTAGCCCTGCTACTACTACTAGACTTATCTGCTGCCTTTGATCTGGTTAATCACCAAATCCTCTGTCACCACCTGAAAACTGCAGCTCACTTCTCTGACATGGCCACAAACTGGATTCAATCCTTCCTGAATAACAGACAGATGAGGGTATTCTCGCCCACCTCTGCGGCTGACCCTGCACCAGTCCCGTGCGGAGTCCCCCAAGGATTGTGTGTTTCCCCCACCCTTTACAATGTTTTCACTAAACCATTATTCGATGTGCTTGACTATCTGGGTGTTACCTACACAAATTATGCGGATGACACCCAGATACTCATCCCCATCACGGGTGATTACATATTAGACTCAAAAGCCTTGAATGATGTTTACCATGTCATTCAAACTTGGATGGCCCAACATGAGCTCTGTCTTAATGATGACAAGACAGAGCTCCTCATCCTAGGTACTCAGCAAAGACTAAACAAACTGAACCCTATGTTTAGTTCCTTTAACATTGATGGAAACATAACTAAAGTTTCTAAAGACACAAAAACACTTGGAATCTACCTTGACTCCACCCTCTCCCTTCACAGACAAACCAATGCAGTTGCGGCCGCCGCCTATACCTGCAAGTTGATCACAGCCTGTCGTCCTCTCCTCTCCTCGCACAATTGCACTACCCTAGCTAGGACCCTGGTCATGTCTAAACTTGACTATTGCAATGCATTGTACCAGGGCACTAATCAGTGCAACCTAGACAAGCTCCAAATTATACAAAACAACGCCATCAGGGCAGCCCTCAATATACCCAGATCAGCACACATCTCGGATACTAGGAAGAACCTTCACTGGTTGTCAGTCACCCAAAGGATCTCACTAAAATCGCTTGCCCTTACTTACAAATGCCTGAACAATCTGGCCCCCACGTATCTCTCCTCACGATTCACGATGTACACTCCAGTTCGATCACTTAGATCTACCCTGAATCAGAGCCTATCGATACCTAGATACAAGCTCCAAACAGCCGGTGGTTCTAGCTTCCCAGTCCTGGCAGCCAAACTGTGGAATACTGTCCCCTTGACTATTAGAAACCTCCCCTCCTTCAACCTCTTCAAACACAAAGCCAAATGCTGGCTCGCCTCCTCCAATGCCTAAGATTCTTGCTAAAACGTGCTGCAACAACATCAGTAAGGATGCATTGCTTGACACTCCATGTACCACCTACACATGTCTATTTCTATGCCTTTCTTATTGTTGATATATCATCACTGTATGCAACGTATGTAACCATTGCCTTAAGAAATGCGCCCGGTAGCCTCCGGGCCTGGTCTGCGCTATACAAATAAAATAAATACAAATACAAATACAAGTCCAATCCCCAATGTTATCCTATGGGAGTGAGTGAGTCTGGTGCCACAAGCGCCAAGTCTGACTCCAAGTGGGTCTTTGGAGGGATGGAGAGGCCCTTGTGGGCCATGTAGGTGATTGTGGCCTGGCTCCAGCCTGACATCTTGGAGAGCGGGGGACATGAGGAGCAGGAATCATGACACCAAGATGATGGATCTGGGTGTTATTGAACCCTCAACCAGTCCATGGTCCAGTCCCGTGGTCCTTGTCCCCAAGGCAAGTTCCCAGGCAGGTACCAAGTATTGGAGGTTCTGTGTGGACTACCGAGGAGTCAATGCCATCACCAAAACTGACGCGCACCTATTGCCCCGGGCTGATGAGCTCGTGGACACGATAGGTGCTGCCAAATTTGTGAGCACCTTCGACCTTACCTCAGGCTATTGGCAAATAGCTCTGACGGACCATGCCAAGGAAAAGATGGCGTTCTCAACACCAGAAGGACTCTACCAGTTTAGAGTCATGCCTTTGGGGTTGAAGAACGCCCCTGCCACTTTCCAGAGATTAGTCAACCATGCGCTCAGTGGGCTGGAAGCCTTTTGTGTGGCTTACTTAGATGACATTGCCGTCTACAGTTCCACTTGGGAAGAGCATTTGACGCATCTGGATAAAGTGTTGCAGGCGTTAAAAAGGGCTCACCTCACTATCAAGGCCACCAAGTGCCAGATCCTGCGACACCGGAATTGGAGCTGTCTTGTCCCAGTTAGATGACAAAGGAAGAGAACATCCGATCATATTCATCAGTAGACAACTTAAGGGTAGGGAACTTAGGTGGGCTACTGTTGAAAAGGAGTGTTTTAGTATAGTTTGGAGCCTTAGGCGTTTTAGGCCCTACCTTACCGGGTCTACCTTCAAGGTCCAAACCGATCATAAGCCCTTTAAGTGGCTTATGCAGATGAAGGGTGAAAACCCGAAGCTGCTCAGGTGGTAAATTAGTCTACAAGGGCTAGACTTTACCATTGAGCACAGACCAGGGAAGAGTCACGATGACGCAGATGGCCTTTCCAGAAGGTATGTTTGTATTTGTATTTATTTATTTATAATGCGCAAACCAACAGGCCCGGAGGCATCAGGGCGCAATTTGTACAAGGTTACAGATATGCAGGCATAACAGAGAATCATTAAACATTTACACATGGGTGCAGGTATAACATAGAATCATTATATACATTTACAAGAGGATCTTATATACATATGTACAGTAGTTTCAGTGCTGATAGGTGATAATAGCGGTCGGCAAGTCAGGGTAGGTCAGGAAGAAGCGCGAAGCCGGCCTTAAAGCTGGTTGAAAAGCCAAGATCTAGTATTGGCTTTGAAGGTATTGAAAGAGTCTTCCGCTCTAATTGAAACAGGGAGGGAGTTCCATAACTTGGAAGCTAAGACGGGGAAACTTGAGCCCCCTGCTTTTTGCAATTTAAATCTGGGGATCGCTAGACAGTGGGATTGGGCTGTTCTTAGAGGTCGGGAGGTAGAGTGGCGCGACAGTCGACTACCAAGGTAGATCGGGGCTTTGTTGGCTAGGCATTTGTGCGTAAGGGCGAGTGTTTTGAGTGAAATTCTTTGTTTGACAGGTAGCCAATTTAACTTACTTCTGGTTTCTGTGATGTGGTGGTGTCGGGGAATGTTTAAAGCGGCACGAATGGCGTTGTTTTGTGTCGTTTGAAGTCTGTTCAGGTTCTCTTGGCTGGTGCCAAGATAGAGAGCACTGCAGTAATCAATTTTAGCCATAATAAGGGTTCTCGCTAGCGTAACGCTGTTAGACGTAGTGAGGAATGGTCTGCAAGCTGCGATAAGTTTGCATGTGTATGCAGACGCAGATCTGACAGCATTAGTTTGTCGGGTTAATGAGAGTGTGGCATCAAGGTAGAAACCTAACGTTTTGGTGTCTTTTGAGACACGAATGATATTACCATCTATGTTGAATGACTGATAGGATGGCTCTAGTCTGCTCAGGCGTTGTGCAGTGCCCAAGATCAGGAGCTCCGTCTTGTCATCATTCAAGCACAACTGATGTTGGGCCATCCAGGCTTGGATGACCAAGTAGACGTCGTTAAGGGCCTTGGTGTCACCTAGATAATCACCAGTGATGGGGATGAGTATCTGGGTGTCATCCGCATAGTTAGTATAGGAGACACCCAGATAGTCAAGCACATCAAAGAGTGGTTTCGTGAAAATGTTATAAAGTGTAGGTGACACACAAGATCCCTGAGGAACGCTGCAGTGAATCGGGGAAGGGTCCGCGGCTGCGGATGGGGCAAAGACTCTCATGGATCTGTTGCTCAGGAAAGATTTGATCCAAGCCGCAGCCGAGGAAGAGAAGTTGGCAGCTGAATGGAGGTGCTCGCACAGGATCTGATGGTTGACCAGATCGAATGCGGCTGAGAGGTCGAGAAGTAGTAGCATTGCTAGTTTGCCTTGATCCTTTAGAACCTCGATTTGAGTTTTAAGGTCTAATAATGCGGTCTCTGTCCCGTGTCTGGGGCGGAAACCAGATTGTCGTAGACCTAGCAAGTTATTAGTTTCCAAGTAATTTTGGATCTGAAAGTATGCGGCACGGTCTAGGATCTTGAGCAGAAATGGTACAGTGGTGATAGGTCGGAAGTTGGTGGGAATGTTAGGGTCTAGGGAAGGTTTTTTAAGCAGTGGGATAACCCAAGCGTCCTTCAGATTGTCTGGGACAATTCCTGTTTGAAAGGAAGAGTTGATGAAGGCCGTGATGAATGGGGCCAACTCATGCGCTGAGTCCTTGATAGTAGGGGCTGGGCACGGGTCACCTTGGCAGTTAGTTGGTTTAATTCTAAGAATTATATTTTCTACCTCTGCCACGGTAAGCGGAGAGAATGCGAATGGTGTGATATTGGTAGAGTCTGGCAAGGGGGCCTTAGTGAGGGAAAGAGCGTGGTTGTCGCGGTTCAGGCTGTCCTGTTTATCTTTGATTTTGTCTTGTAGTGTGGAGATTTTATTTAGTAAGGCTGCTTGGATGTTGGCACACCATTTACTATCTTTCTATGTTGACCGTCTGGATGAGGGTGTCTATCTTGTGGGAGATTAGGCACCCTAACCTCAGTCTGGGAGGGGTGACTGTGATGCTGGAAATGCATCGGAGGTACAGGACCTCCATATCCTTGTCCTTTACTGCTTTTTATCACGTGTTCTGTCGTGTTTCCGCGCAGGAGTTCATGTGGGACTCCTGGCAGTGCAGCTCTCTCTTTTGGTTTGGTTAACAGACCCATGGGATACCCTTATGGCACCCATGGGTAGGGGTACAACCCTGTGCCCCTAGTGTATGTTTTTGGGCACCTGCGTGTGACCCACAGAGCAGGGTACGGGCTGGTGACAGCTCCTTGCTGAAATGACTGGTGCCCTGAGCGTCATCCATTTTGGGATGCCCAGGCCCTGTCATTGGAATCGGTAGATTCCTGATGGAGACAAAATGGCCCCCATAGCCTCTTGCCTTCCATCACCTGTTACCTTGATCTTCCCGAAGTCCCGGGAAGCCCTGCCTCTGTCCCATCCACCTCACTGGCTGTTGGGTGGAGGTTCCGTATATGGTAGTGTGGGGAAGTGCCGACCAGGCTGGCTGGAGCCTTCTCAACGACAGTATGTTGTGGGTACGCCTGTGGGTGGGACCTGGATGAATAGAGTGTGTGATGAATATGCATTCTATGTTGTGGCTGTCTAGTATCTGGTGGTTGACACAATGGTTGAGACAGCCCTGCCCGAAACCAGTATGAATGCAGCTTGGAGTGTTGAATGGCTCGGTACTTGTCCCAATACACAAAACTTGTTGTGAGTGTCTGGAGAGAAGTGAATGGCCTGAATGCACTGTGTGCCTGATTGGCTGCCTGCCTGCATGAATGCCCATAGTCGTGATTGGATGCTTGAGTATGACCCAGCGGAATGAATGGGAGATCAACAGTATATCTGGGGACCTCTCACTGCTAGGAATCGTGTTCGGAAGCTGAAGTCCACTACTACAAGTAACTGGAGTAACTGAAGCTTGACCTTGAAGCCCTGCTGGACGAGAAGAATTGCTGTTGCTCTCCTTCGCAATCTGAAAGCTGCTGTGCCTCAAGGACTGACCCAGAGAGGACCTGGTAAGGCGCCCTCTTTCCGAGCTACGAGGGACCATCGTGCACAGCTGATCTTTGCCTAAGCTCCCTGGTAGACAGACTTTCGACAGGCTGCCGACCCGATACAGGGATTGCTGCGGAACTCCAAGGAGAAGCGCCCGGGCTGTTGTCCGCCACTGTCGCCAACTGCCGTCGCCGACTGGAGCCGCCGTGCTCCCGTTGCCTAAGAACTTCATTGATCCAAGGACGCTCTCATCCGCATCGTCGCCGCTGTATCCTGCTGGAGAAGGCCTGACCATCGATGCGCCGAGGAGCATCCACCGGTGGGTTTCCCGCCACCCAAAGACCACAGAGACGCAAACGACTCGACGCCCTTGCTGGGCCACAGTTCTTCAACTCTTTGCGGTCCAGAACTATTGACCTCGAGGTGCCCCGCACGTCTCTTCCTTGCATGACGTTTATGCTTCCCCGTCAACGAGCACCGCTAGGATGACTCAGCCACTTCACCGTCGTAGCTGGACCTGTTCTCCGTCAGACGTTCGACAACCCGTGACTCCTGCCTGAAAGGGAGGACACTCAAGAAGGGCCGTCGATTCCCCAACAAGGAACGCTACAACGCCAAGGTACTTTGGGTTTGCAGAACTATTGGTAAGTCTAGTGTGAACGATATATGGACTGTTGCTTGTATCTTTCTTCTACAGGTTGCCCAGGTGGGGGAATCTCCACACAGAACTGTGTTTAACGGTAGTTACCAGTACTCTGCCAAGTGTTCAACCATCTTGCTTTCCTCCCTCTCTCTACTGCTGGTTTCCTCTTTATTTTGATCTGTGTGTCATTCTGACCATATGCACTTTAATGAGATCTGATAACGTTAGTGGTACCACTTTAGAACTGTACATATTTGCCATTGTTGATTTCTGAGTACAAAGTGAGTTATGGTGATAGGGTATGTGACCTTGAATATTAATTATATAAAGACTCTGTTTTAACAAATACAGTGTGTGGAAATTCCTTTGTGGGTGCTTGGGGACTACACTGTACTTAAGAACCAGCTTGCATCACCTCCTGAGAAGCTAGGCTTTGATTGCTCGTCCATTGCTACCACAATAGAGAATCTTGGCAGGGGTCTCTGTGCCTCTCCTCTACCATATAGAGAGCGGAAGTACAGCCCCCCTCCGGTCTTTACACTGACGTCTTTTGTTTTTGTCCATGTCTTCAGAACAGGAGTTCTGTTCTTTCACACGATTTGTATCCAATGGCAGTTTGCTCCAGTTTGATAAGACGTTGGCTTCTTGACTCATCCAACTCTGCCTTCTGAGATTCATTTAGTTAATTCATCTGCTTTTTAACTGCGATTCAATAGAATGAGGCCTTCTCGTTACTGTTCAGCACTGCTATAATGCATAGTGGAATCTTCTCTCCTTTACTTAATAGCATATATGTATATATTGGCGCTTGCCGCAATCTACTCGCCATTAAGCATAAGGTTAGCTTCATGATTACTTTGCTGCTTGCGTTTATTGCATCTGTACACGTGTAAACTAACTTGATATCTTCATCAGTTCTGTGGCATAAGCTTCTTCACCTTGATCCCAAGATGTCACTTATTCTCGATACTTTCTTGATGCCTTATAGAATATCTGTATTCTCTAGTCTATCCATCTCTTCTATATACGTCAGCGGGATCTATGTGATCACTGCGCCGCCCGCAACTGCAATGCCAAAAATGCCTAAGGCAGTTACGGCGCGGCGCAGTGATCATATGGATCACTGTGCCCGCTTCCCCTGGCCCGCATTACCCCCCCTAACCCCCTCACCCCACTTACCTTTGTGATCCCTGCGGTGTCAGCTCTTCCCACTAATGTGGGTTGGAGCTGATGCTGCAGGGCGCTTTTTTTATTCTTTTTTTTTTATGTGTGCCCCGCTTTCTGAAATGGTAAACGGGGGATAACCCCGCAACCCCCAACCCCCATTACTGCACCCACGAAGAGCAGGGGACACCCCCGCGACACCCGCTATGCTTGGGTGCAGTAAATGTCACCCTCATTTATTGTGCCTCCAAAGTCGCAGTGACTGTGGTGGTGCACAAATGAGGGCGACATTTTTGTATGATACCCGTCAGCGTAACTCTGCGTGACGTCACCATTCATCTTTGCCACTTATCTGCACTGCTTCTTCAGGAATCTCATTTAAATGACTGTCATACTTCTTCATGTGCAGGTATGCCTTTCTCAATGGGAATCTTGCTTCCAGGATTCTCTTAGGTATTGGTAGTCTTACTGGTACTGCACAGAGTCCATACTCTGCCCTTTATTTATTCAACTGCCCCATGTATGTCTCCTATTTCGGTATAAAGTCTATAGGCAGCATAGGCGATATAGGGGAAGTGGTTGAGGTGGGGGTACTTGGCTCCTCCTCTACACCTGTAGCCTTATTAAGGGTGGTGTTGGAACAGCTACACTACCTTGCGCACACAACTAGAGAGAAGCTTGCTGCAACTATTGCAGAGGAATGGTTTGTACCAAATTTATTAGAACATGTTGCATTCTATATAGTAAATTGCATTGTTTGTCAAGAGTTCACTGCTGGGCACACACTGCGCACAATCAGGGGAGCTATCCCGAGACCCAATGGCCCCTTTCAGCATTTGCAGATCGACTATGTCGATATGCTGCAAGTATGTAATGGATATAGATACATGATTGTAGTAGTTTGTTCTTTTTCACGATGGATTGAGGCTGGTCTGTGTACACACTCAGACTCTACCTGTGCAGCAAAATTCTTAGTGCAGGAAGTGTTTCCTAGATGAGGAATATGTGAAGTATTGAGATCAGATAATGGTCCTCATTTTGTAAACCAGACCTTTGAACAGATTAGCTTGTTGCTTGGTATAAAGCACAAGTTTTCTTTGGCTTATCTTCCACAAGGAAATGGGATCTGCGAGAGGCTCAACGGCTTACCTAAAGAGAAAACAGCTAAGTTGAAGCTTACCTTGAAAAAGGGTGGTTGCATTGCCTACCATTGCCATTATATGCATTGAGGAACCAACCAGGTTCGGACCACCATCTTACCCCCCATGAAATAGTGACAGGGGGGCGAATGAGGACACCCCTCACACCTCCATCCAGAGTTAGAAGTGATGCCCAGCCAACGTCAGAACTGTTAGGAATGGAGCTACGTGTGGAGCTACGTGACTATCTTACTTGTATGACTTCAAGTATCCCTGTCATTTCAGGTCAGCTACATCAAAAAGATTGTGGGGCAGTATAGAACACAGAAGGAAATGCTTCAACAAGTGGAATTGAAAAACTTTATGTTCCCAAATTATTCCCTGGAGATGCGGTCCTAATCCGCAATTTTTCAAGAAAGTGGCACAAACCTCACTTCAATGGCCCTTTCATCGCAGCAGACATCACGCCGTCTGCAGTCAAAGTTCAGGGCAAACATGCTTGGACTTTCCTTGGTGATGTAAAGATCTATGCTGGAGAAACCCCTCTACCCGCACACCCATCGGAAGAAAGCATCGGGGAAGAACCTCAGCACGTGCAGACTAGGTATATGATGAGGAAGAAGGACGCAGAAGCTGCCAAGTAAAGCCTTGATAAGAAGATAAATATGCCAGATCTTGATCTTGGATTTTACAATTGGAAGAGGGTGCAGTACTCTGATTCATTTCTCACTGAGTTCCTGTTTGGATTTGCCCATTGTGGTTCCAAATGACAATGTTTCACAGATCATATTTGAAGTTTTTCTTTTCGTTTTGCGTACATATTCTGCAATCATGGGGAGAACTACTAGCGTCCATGTTTTCCTGCAAGATCCTAAGAATGGTCTGATTGTTAGGGGACTACTCACAGCAATCATTGAGCAAGTTCTACAGCTTCCTGAGTAAAGTGGGGAAAGTGCAAATACCCCTATCAGCTGATAACACACACAGACGGGTCAGTTTCGTGTTTTACTACCTGACTGAAGAATACCCAACGCTTGTTAACTTTTCTATGTTTGAGTGAGATGAAGTGAGAGGAGGAAAAGAAGAAGAAAAACAAATAAATAAAAAAATCTTTTGCTGTGCTTCAGGTTTTTCTTCCGTTGAGTTCAAGAATGCTGGAGAGGAAAAGAGAAATTGTGTATATGTATTTATAGTTCTTTCCGCTCAGAATGAAATCCCATCTTTCTTCTGTGTTCATTTGTTGCGATGCAAGATCAAAGTAGGTGCCAAATTGCTTGCGTTGAGTTTTGAGAGACAGACATTCCATCACCAAATGAAATATGGTTTCCGGGATAGTCTGTGTTTTGCAAAAGCAACAGTAATTTTGTGATTTGTCAATCTGTCTTGTTATGGCAAGGTATGAGTTTGTCGGTAGAATGTTCAAACAAATTCTTAGAAATGTTGATCTGATTGATTGGTCTGGGAATGTTAGGAGATACGGCTGAGGCTCATGTATTCTTCTGTTGTCTTTGCTACATTGTAGGGTTTGTTTGTAGCTGTTGTTCAATTGAACAGTTGAATCCAATCATTCTGCATGAGTTTGGTCTTGGCATGTTGGGGGCGCATGATTAAGAGTTCTTCAGATATCTCTTGCTGTTCCATTTCTTTGACGATCGAGTTTTTCAATTTTTCTAACACCATGTTGTTAAAGGTGGTTGGCTGGGTTTTCAAAATTTGAATTGCAGCAGTTTTCTCATCCGAAAGTAGTTTGCGATAGATGTCTAATCTTTTCCAAGATACAATGGAACCAATAGATTGTGTTGCTAGTTCAAATCGTATTCTCGGCATTGGATATGATTGTGGGAGGTGGAGAATCTTTCGCCAAAAGGTTGATTCAAATTTCATCAAGTTTATTTTTTCAGTGTTAATCAGTGCCTCTGTTCCGTATGTTATGATTGGGATGAATTTTAGTCTGTTATAGGCAATGATTGGTTTGAATGACAATTTTCCATATTTCCTATGGAGTATGCATCCTTGGCGTGTCAATGTTTGAGCCTTTTGTTCTACCATATCTAGCCATTGTTCTTCCTTCTTGGATTGGTTGATTAGAATGCCAAGGTATTTGAATGTTGTTACATTTTCTAATCGGATTCCACTGATGTTGAATTGAGGTTGATGTATTGTTTTTGCTTGTGGTTTAGTAAGAATCATAGTCTTTGTTTTTGAGATGTTGATTGTTAGCTCGTTTTTGTTCATGTAGTTGCTCAGTAATGTCAAGGCAGGCAGCTTGCAATCCAGAGGGAGTTTTGTCAAGCAGGATAATATCATCTGCATATGCCATAATAGGAACAGGAGTTGAATTTATTTTTGCCGAATTAGTTTGGGTGCTGGTCAAGTGTTGTTCGATGTCTGATGTAAACAAGTTGCAAAGAGTTGCTGCAAGTGGGCAACCTTGCTTTAGTCCGTTTGATGTCGTTATTGGCTTGGTGGTCATACCTTGTTTTGTTAGTCGTACTTTTATTGAAGTCTCTGAGTAGAGTAAGATGATTGATTCCAAGATGTTCGAGGGGCAGTTCCATGATTTGAGTTTTGCCCATAGTTTCTGTCGTGATATGGCGTCAAAGGCCATCTTCAGATCGATTAATGCAGCATATATTGTGGTCTTATAGTTCATGGCTTCATGTTTGATAAGATGGTGTAGGAGTAGGTTGATGTTGGTACCAACATTGGGCATAAAGCCTGTTTGCTGTGTTGAAATTCTGCCGTTGTTTTTAGCCCAAAGGGTTAGTTGTCTTTGAAGTGTTGTTGCAAACAGTTTCCCAAGAGGATCCAATAGGGCGATTGGGCGGAAATTATGAGGTTGTTTGCGGGGTCCTTGTTTTAGATCGGGACAATTGTTGCTGATCTTTGAATTTGGTAGAGTGAGTTTATGAGGTCTATTATCTGACACATGAAGTTTGCCCATGCCGGGGGATCTTGCTTCAGTACGGCATTTGAAAGTCCGTCGGGACCAGGAGCTCGCGATGTATTTAGGTGTTTGATCATACATAACAAGTCGTCGTATCTTGCACTTACTGTCCATGTTGCTTTTTTGTTGTTGGATTCTTCTACAAGTTGAGACGAACGGTCTGCGTAAATGTTTGAAAAATGTGTAATCCACGTTTGTTGCGGGACATTGGCTATTAGCTTGTGCTGTTTTTGGGAGTTGTCATTCAGAAGATTCCAAAGTCCTCTTGTGTTGTTTGATTTGTATGTCTTCATTATAGTTTATGCATCTGTTTGTAGTAGGATATTTTGTTGCGATATTTTCCAATTGTTGTAGGATTGTTTCAATTTCGAAATGTGTGCATTGTTTTCTGCTATTTTTGTTTTCTTCAGCTGTCTTAACGATTTCGCCAAAGCCTTTTTCTTTTCTGCTATTTCCTGATTGTATGTATGCAGATGAGTTTTTTCTGGTCGATTTTTGACTGTTTGTTGAAAAGGAAGGAGTATCCACTCGTAGTTCAGTTTTTCAAAATCTGTTTTGTTTGAAGCAAGAAGTTTCGTTGGTAGTAAGGCTAGTGCCGCTTGAGGAATGCGAAGTCTGTTAATAGCTTGTTAATAGACACATCGATGTCCGAACCTTCCTAAGGGATCCGAGAAACAATGCAGCATTAAACGAAATCTTGAGAGACATCATCATACAAGTGAATACTTACTCCGAGCAAACTCTGAGGTCAGAGTGAAACTTTCCTTCGAGGGACAGATCGAGAGGTTGCTGGCTAGAAAGAACTTTTGTTCCATGCTGAAAGAAATTCATCATGTCATCTGGTCTAAGACAGATTCAAGGCATCAACTGGGAACTGGTGTATGTTATTGAGCTTATCTAAACAAACTGAAGTAGATTGAGAACATTCTAAAATGAGACTTTCTGGAGAAGAGGTCTAGAGCATACCTGTTGTAGTCGTTTTTTCTTGTTAGGGAGGCATCCACTTTTCGTCTGGTGAAAGACTGAGTCGAGGAATGCATTGAGAGTTTGTTTTTATCATCCAGTAAGCAGACAGTTGGTCGAGGACAATTGCCGAGTCAAGTCAACAACGTCCAGAAGCAGTACATAATGATGCTATATTAAAGTTTTTTTTTCTTTCCTTACAAAATAAAGATGGGCAGCATTAGTAGCAACATTGTTATGCCAGATCCTGAGAGACGTCCACGTTGTGTACAAAGTCGATGCTGTAAATACTCTTACCTCTGTATTATTTATGCTTGCATTCGGTTCAGAATAATACTGCTTTCACTCACAGTGCGTACGTCATATTATATAGATGTTCGTGGAGCTAAGGCTCCTGAGAATTTTCCTGAGTAGAAGGAAGGTACAATCGTGGCAACTACTAGGCAGCTGAGACCCTATCTAGTTATTCCTGTTTCAAAGGAAGGTGACATGTTGCCTAAGTCTGAGATAAATGTTACTGATAGTCATTTACATACGAAAAGTGTCTTAGAGATTATTTTTGGACACCAGAGACAGGCTTTGCAAGAGAGGCAAAACAAATGGTTAATAAAAGGTGAACCCACACAGGTAATGCATGCAAATACACCTAGTCCACTGACGAGTGTTGCTATGATTGGTCCAGTTAGGAGAGACTATGACGATATACTTTTTGAAATAATGGTGGATGGTCACAAGAGAAGAATGAGACCTAAGAGAAACACCAAGGAGGATGATTCTGAGCTAAATGATTACCTGGACAGTACAGCTCACTTGGGAAATAACATATGGTACCAACATATGAAGGAAGTAGGAAGAAGAACCTCAAAAGAGGAATGCTTTGTATGTGCACTCTTGCCTTACAGCATGGGAAAATCCAAGATCTTTATAGCCATCGAACTAGATGTCCTGACAGTACATTGTCTTTCCCATATAGCACTTTGCCGAACGAGAGGCCAGTTCATGGTCCGAGATGCCTATCTCAAATGAGCAACTGAATGGACAGATCCAGATGACGATGATTATGTACAAGACATAAAGACAAGAGACAGGGAACACACCAAGAATCATGTGATCAGGTATGGGAATCCTGGAGTAAAAGGAGCTGGGATCAGATGGGAAGTGAACATAAAACTGGACAATCCAGGGAAAACTGAAGAAAACATTCGACATTGGATGTACAGAGGCCAGATGCAGATTTGGGGGTCAGTATTATCACCAGGTGGCTGGGAAGAAGGAGTGGTTATCTGCAGAGCGTGGATGGTGTATGATCATCCTGAATCAACTGTTTGGAATGCACAGGTGTCATGTAAGCCTTTATGGAAGAGCCTTGCCAAGTTACTGACCTGGGTCGAAGACAGAGGAGGACCCTTGCAGATAGTATCTTTGGAGAGAACAAAGCTGTGCTTCAGAAACAATAGCACAAGAAAAGTTGGAGAGAATCAGAACTGTGATTGTATCTTTGATGTACCAGGAATGAAGATTGGGACAGCAGTGATCATGGATCACTATTGGGCGCGTAGAGCCAGAGCTTATATAAGATTGCCTACCGACTGGGGAGGGCTTTGCTCCATAGTAAACGTCCATGTTCCAGGAGTGGTGATTCTAAAAAGTGACCTGAATCTTGACAGTTTTCCAAAAGCAGATGCTCACCTGAGGAAGAAGAGATCTGTGGAGCTGATGAAAAGAATGAAGAGAGAGAACTATTTCTCAGCAAAGTCTATAGAAGCTTTTGATGCCATTCTATATGAGCACGGGCTGTTCAGCCAGACCTCATCAGTTTTCACAACGATCTTCATGTCGAGAATCCAGGTGCAAATAACAAATGGCTGCAGATTACTAGATGGGAATTGCTACAGACAATCAATATGACTATTAAAGGATTCAATGCAATCAGAGAAGAGATGAGAGCCATACGACTGATGACTCTCCAGAACAGATATGTCTTGGACATGATCACAGCAATGGATGGAGGTGTTTGTGCAAAAATCGGAGAATCATGTTGCACATTCATACCTTCTCATGATGACGAGAATGGAACCCTGACAGAGGCCATAGACCTGCTGACGAAGCTCCATGGCTAGATGATAGACGACGTAGAAGACATTGCTGATTACAGGTGGTTTGGATAACTCTTTTCCTGGGCCCCCCAATGGATGGCAGACATTTTCAAGTTCCTTGGAGCCCTGATAATAATGATATTGCTTTGATTCTTTGTGATCAAGATAATAATCTTACAATGCAAGAAGACAGCAAAGAAAGCTATAGGGATGAAGATTATGATCGATGTTGAACCAGGATGGAAGGCTAAGGACTCGACAGATGAAGGGATCAAAGACTTCGTGAAAGCCAGTATCCATGCACCTGAGGGGATGAAGTTCCTATATCCAAAGAATCCTAAGAAGTATGTAGGAAGATGGATCTATTGTAGTCCAAGTGGACAGTGCAGACTCATGACATGGAACAAAGATGAGCATGTCAAATCAGCAGGATGCCTGAAGGGAGTCATAAAGATATGGACTCCGAAGAAATTCTTCTTCAGACTAAGATGTCTGGATACGAGAGAAGATGAGAGAGTAGTCGATAAATCGCCCAGAGGGGGGAGTGTAGAGGAGGAGCCAAGTACCCCCAGCCCGACCACTTTGCCCATATTGCCTATATGCTGGGAGCCAGAGTGTGAGCCCCGTGCAGTACCATTGGGCATACTGATACCTAGGAGAATCCTGGGAGCAAGATTCCCATTGAGGAAACCGTACCTGCTTACGAGACAGTAGGATGGCCATTTGAATAAGATTCCTGAGGAAACAGAGCAAATAAATGGCAAGAATGAATGGTGACATCACATACTGTCGAACTGACGTACATAAGAGGATGCAGAGATGAGAGAATGGAGATATTCTATAAGGCATCAAGAAGGAATCGAAGATAAGTGACATCTTGGGATCAAGGTGAAGAAGCTTATGCTACAGAACTGATGAAGATATCAAGTCATTTTACACGTGTACAGATGCAAAAGAAACGCAAGTAGACAAAGTAATTATGAGGCTGGCTTTATAGTGAATAAATTGCGGCAAGCGCAAATATATATATACATATATATATATTATACAGATATAAGATGAATGTTTCCACTACGCATTATAGCAGTGCTGGACTTTAGAAAGAAGGTCTCATTTCTAGTGTGTTGCAGTTAAAAAGCAGTTTGGAATACAAAATGAATCATAGACGACAAAGTCGGATGAGCCGAAGAAGCCAAGGTCTTATCAGACTGGAGCAAACTGACATTGGATACAAATCATGTGAAAGAACAAAACTCCTGTTCAGAAGGGATGAACAAAACAAGGAACACATCAGAGGTTTATTAAAAATAGTATTTTAAAGACATGAAAAGCTCAATTTCATGGTCTCCAGTTACGTGGAAGGATGAAGTTGGATTAACAAGATGCTCACACCTACGCATGAGGGCAAAGCGTGCCTTCACTCCCTTAATTTCCCAGAGCTAATAACACTCTCAAGGCCGAGCTTCAAAGCCTAATTGACAGTACACCACTGAGGTGATGATAGATTTATGTGCTAATTGGTGGGAAGCTATGTTTAAGTCAAGCTCACCAGCACCTGCAGGGCCAGCCTGCGTGCTGCTAGACATAGGTGGAAAAGTACTGATGAAGGTTAGGGTGCCAACCAATTGTAGGGGATCGCGTAGTTAGGGAGTTCTATAGTTTGTATAACCAATGGCACGTTGTACATTTAGTGACGTTCATAGTGGTCATTTTTAGGGGAAGGTTTAGTTGCCCCACCTGATGTTAAGTAACCAATGACATATTCTCATTCTTTTAGACTAATATGGATCGTATACTTAGATGATCAGTAAGAGCCTATCACCGTTAGTCATAAGTTTTGTAGTTTGCCGCGTAGGATGACGTTGGTAGTTACATAGGTCAATGTCAATGAGTTTTCTGTATAAAATCTCTGTTTTTTATGAAATATGTTGAGTAAGAGGATTGAGCGAGTTTGTTGATGTTTGTTATGCTCTCTGTCTTAGATAATTGGTATTAAAACAGTTATCCTATTGCCAAACTACCTGAGTCGTTTCGATTATTGATGTATGAATAAAAATCTGCATCCCCATCCATCTCCAGGGTAATTGCTACTCATCTTAAAGGGCTGGGTTGACCATTTCAGAGCTGCGAAAAGAAGGCAAAGAGAGGAGCAGTAAAGACACAGGAAAACTAGCCTCTACACCAAAGAGCAGGGAAAGAAGTGGTTGCAGCGCGAGGCGTGGCAATCATAAGGGACAGATAAGGAAGAGGAAGCGAACAAAGAAAAGGCTAGACCGCCCAAGCGCGTCAAGGCAGAAGCGTGACAGGCCATCAATGGAGGAACTTCCAGCTCCTCTAAAGTCCCCAGGGTCACCAGCTGATGACACCTGTTTACCAGAGATCATATCTTCCCTTCATCCTCCAGCACTTGAGCCACCTGCAAACTGACTACAACCACCCCGTTGACCAGTTTACCGAACATGTTCCCTGACTGCTGCCTTTGCATGATTGCGAAAACACCCCTTGATACAGAGTAAATACGCCTCATATATTTAATATCTTTTACTAAATTTGAAAAATACTTCCCATACATGTATACCATTATGTGTGCATTTTATACCTATTATGATCTCCTCTCATGAACGCCATTCATACAGCTAAACTCCTTGTGCAAATATTGATCGCCTGCTTCACCTGAGTGTGGAGGGGCCCTCTGTGTGACAGTGTTTCATTGTTATGTTTCTGCATGCATGCAAATCTACAAATGTATTGCCTTTACACAAAATAACACAAAGTGACCTAAATGTAACACTATCCCATTTACCACAAATATTGTAATATTTGTAACAATTTGCAAAAGTGACAGAAATGACGATGATGCTGTATCCACCCCCCAGTCAGTGGCATGGCGCGCGAAGTTTGAATTTTTCCAATTTCCCAACATCCACCAGCCAATAACCGTAATACAAAATATGTAATCTATGCTATTACTTGTATCTGTGGGAAAAGATACGTTGGAAGTACCATCCGACCATTAAAAATTAGACTTCAGGAACATTTAAGAGCCATCAAAAATAATGATACCAGATATCCAATGGCAATACATTTCAACCAAGAACACCAAATGAATGAAATCAAAAACATTAAATTCCTTGGCCTAGAAAGAGTTGACACACCAGAGAGAGGACGAAACAGAGAACTTTTGTTAAGAAAGAGAGAGGCAAAATGGATATGCACTCTGGATACGTGCCAATAAGGCCTGAATTCGGAAAATGAAATGGCCTACTGGCTAGGAACACTATACTTTCTACATTCATCACTATATAATGTTCATTTCTTGCATATATTTGGTGTTTATATTTATTGTTTATAATGTGCAACACATCAATTTGTTGTTTCTTTTGTATGTCATACTCTGTGAATCATCATTATGTATGCGGGCTGAATTAATTTCAATATGGTCATGCTAGGCAACTTGAATTTTCCTTTTCCTTTTTTCTTTTCTTTCTTTGGATTTAAATTATTCCTTTTTTTTCATTCTCTAAATATTTTAAATATCTTTGATTTACATCATTTTATTCTTTCCCAAAAAAAATCCTCTTTTTAAAAAAATCTTTTCTACAAAAATTCATTCATGCTTAAACTTACCTTCCACTTTTAGGTACAAAATGCTAGTAAAAATAGTCCTTCCATAAGAAAGGACTAGTTACGCGATCCTCAGTAGTGGAAAATGGCCGCCTGACGTTTTTAGCGTGACGTCATCGCGTAACGTAATGCGGTGATGTCATACATCATGCAATCGCTGGCTTTAAAAGAGAAAAGAAATCCAAACAATCCACCAGCGCGGATCCTGGCGACTGGTGGCAATCGATCCTGAGGAACAGCAGAAACAAAATGGTAATTAACTTATAGAGGAAGTAGCAGTTGCCTCCCAAATAGAAATAGAAAAAGACTGTATGATAAAATACATGATTAATATATGCTCTAAAAAATGATTTTCTATTATTATTAGGCAAAATAATAATTTTGAAGAATTGCTTTGAAAACAAGAATAAATACTGCTGATGACAAGATGTATATGGGATGTTTATAATTCCTAAATGTAATACAAGATTAATATATGGTCTAAATAATTGACTTTCCATTATTCTTTGGCAAAAAAATATTTGGGAAAGAATTGTTTTGAAAATAAGAATAAATACTGCTGATGACAATACAGATATGAACATTTAGAGAGAATGTTGGTTGAGATATAAAGAATAAGAAAATTAGGTGAGTGTATCAAATAAATCATAATTTACATAGATTATTCTTTCTCCCTACCATTTCGATTAAATATTTTCTGATTCAAATTCTGACTATTATTTTATTCTATTTTTTTTCTTCTATACTTTCCTTTTAGTAACTCTCCTGAAGAACCACGGATAATCACCGTGGGGAAACACGTGTTGAGAGCAAAAAAATGTGAATGTAAAAAAGGAAAAAAGGAAAAAAAAGGAAAAAAGTATGTGTATATGGACATTTACAAATACATGAAGGAAATGTAACGTTGCATGAAAATTAATGCAAGTTTAAAAAATAAAATCAAATTTTTTGGAACAGCAATCAAAGAATTACCTATATTATTTTTACCAGAAGCGCAACCCACTATGGTGCTTTTACAATAAGAAAACCAGCCAATAAATTGTTCACTTCACATCTGAGTTCAGACTTTGTAGGCTAAACAGTATGAGAAGCATGCATGGGATTACAAGAAAATGGGTATAGACAGAGGATTTTAAAAGGAGTAACGGTGTTGCAATATGCACAAATGAAGAAATAGTTATTTGATTAGGAGAAAGCAGGAGAGATGGAGGGCATAAGGCAGGTGAAGAACAGGATTTTGTTTTTGTGGGTGGGAGCTCCATTGACGCTCATGGACAGGCAAGACGATTATGGGTGTCGCCCACAAAAAGCACATTAGTTGACAGATGTGTGAGGCCTCCAAGAGAAGTGACAGAGAGTAGTATACACATATGGAAGCCAACATGTCCCATTCCTAGCACAGATTGTTTCAGCCTTTTCTTTAGTTCCTGAGATTTATGTTCCTGTATTTTTAATGAGGATATCTAAGAATGCAAAGAGGACACAAGAATTGCACGAACATTTCCCAAATGAAATAGAGCTGTGGGAGGGCATGGTCTGAGGCCCTCCCGGGGGCTGGAGGAGAGTGGCACCTTTAGGCGATGTCTTCCTTTCTGCTTTAATTTGAAACATATAACGATGCACTTCTACAGACTTGATATAAAATAGTATCCTGAGATGCACTGTGCCATCTCAGGATACTTTTTTTTATATCAGGTCTGCAGAAGTGCATCTCAATATGTTTAAAATTAAAGCAGAAAGGGGAAGACATCGCCTAAAGGTGCCCCTCTCTTCCAGCCCACGGGGGGAGGGAAGGGGGGCGCAGGCCATGCTCCTACTACCAGCTGTAATAAACCGCGGGAAACGTTGGACTTGCGCACAACGTCAAACCATTCAGCCATGTTGGAGCAGATTTAAAGAATTTGCCAAGGCCATTGGCGGGCACGTTGTGCTTAGCTCAACGCACAAAACAGGAAGTGGTTGTAACTGGAAGCCATTTTTGAAAATACGTGTACAAGGGCCACGCCCAATAGTGGCTCCAAACGTTTAATAGAAGCTGTGGCCAAAATGTAGGGTCATTGTCAAACCCACTGGAAGAAGGCCTACATCGCTGCTACTATGGCCGGGGTGAAGATGTACCACGTCCCCAAATCATTCGACATGACCGAGACCTGGAACGTGGGACCCAGGTGGCGGAAATGGATGAGAAAGTTCGAGAATCTGATGGGCCTAATGGAAGCGCCCGGAAAAACGCAACTGCGACTACTGGTACATTACGCGGGCCCGCAAGTACATCACGTGATCGACGCCTTTAGGCAGGAACAGAAAGGAGACATCACGGAGCTGAAGCGAGTGCTCAACGCGCATTTTGAGCCCCAGAAGGACCTGGACCACCTGAGGCACCGCTTCCATTCGGCGAAGCAGGGCCCGGACGAACCCATGGAGTCCTTTATCCTGCGCCTGAAACTGCTGGCCACGGACTGCGATTTCCATAAATACTCGGCGGAAGACGCAATCCAGTCACAGGTGATCCTGGGCTGTGCATCCCCCGTCACCCGGGCGTTGCTTTTGCGGAAGACGAAAACACTGGAGGGCCTGGTGCAGGATGAGCGGATGAATGCACTCGTAGAGACCCCAGAAACCGCCACAGAGGAGAAGAGAGGCGACCTGCCAATGCGACACGAGCCGAAAAATGGCGTCGTGCAAGAAACGAGAGCTGAAGCATCGCCACACTGGCAGGAGAGCACAGCGCTGGGCGACGGGGGGCAGGATGAGGTCGTGGGCGCCCTCCTACGAACAACCACCGAGGACAGTGAAAACCGGCCGCCGGGCGAGCAAGCGCGGCAGGGAAAGAAAAAGCGGGGAAAGAAGACGCAGCGCTCCCGCCCAACAAGCAGAGACGTCGTGGAAAGTGCTGACCGGTGCGACGGAGGGCCCAGCGCCCACAGTGGAGCGGCCGCCACGGTGGGCAATAGCAAAGCGCCAGAGCCAGGGAGCCACAGGGTAAGGTGGCCATCGCCTACACCCTCCCTCGGGCTTATAGGTGGAGTCCTTATCGATGACCCGACTGCGGCGCAGCCCATGCGGCGCACCCTGCGCATCGGGAATACGCCAGTCGACTGTATTCTCAGCACCGCTTCATCCATAAACGTCATAGACATGCAACATTACAATCTCCTGGCAGGACCGCCGCCTCTGGAGGGCACCTCGCTGGAAATACACGACATCCTGGGCATGGCGTACCCGCCGCTGCCCTGCAAGGGCACGTTCAGGGCGACGGTCTCCTACAAAAAGAAGGCGACCACCACGACCGTGTACGTGATGGCCGACCCGTACTATAAAGGGCCCGTGTTCCGAGGTGGCACAATGAAGGTGCTGGGGATCATCTAAAGGCCGGGAGGGGAAGGGGGTGTTGCAGGCTGAATAGGCTCTCCATTCCCTCGGCCCATCAACCCAAGAGCGAGCTGCACAGTGTGGCGTTGCCCCGTGAGGGGATACGCACGCGGCGACGTGCAACGTCACGCCGCCGCGTGCGTATCCCCTCACGGGGCAACGCCACACTCCTCCTTTTTCGGGGAGGAACAATAACAACAAAACACATCAAACATATTACTACCCATCCTGGCATGTACAACTCGCAAGCCCCAGGCCCCCATTTATTAACAGCCTCCCGGATCCCCTTCACTCCGGAGCCCAGTCAATCGGCCCCAGCACATAGTCTCCGAGGTAGGCAGGTTTCCCTCGCCCAGCCCTCTGGGGGTACCTCCCACCTACCTCAGTTGCCGGACTCCCGGCCGCCCCGGTGTCTCGTGCTGGTGACCCCACGAATTCCCCCCGGGGGGTGTCTTCATCCGGGAGGACCGTCTCATCCGGGTCAGGCGGGAGTTCAGTCCGAGAGTCCCCCAGTTTCTTGAAGAAACTCACGTTCCGGGTGACGGCCGACTTCCCATCCGAGGCCGTCACCATCGACCCCTTCACCGCCACTACGTCCAGCGGCTCGGGCTCATATGGAAGCGAGAGTTTCCCATGGGGATGCCGGTTCCTAATCAACACTTCGTCGCCCGGTTCCAGCCGCTGCGGACGAAGGCCCCTCCGTAGATTTTCCTGACTGGTCCTTGCCAGCCGCTCCGCTTCCACCCGTTGGTCGTCTATTACCCCGGGTACTTTCTCCTGCACCTCCGGGAGGAGACCTCGGGGGCACCTGCGGAACAGAGCCTCAGCCGGGGCCACCCCAGTTGAAGCATGTGGGGTAGTGCGGTACACTCTTAGGAACTGGTATAGCGCCCGCTGGAGAGGCTGACCTTGTCCCTGAGCTATCCGGAACGTCTTGTTTAATGTCCTCATCAGCCTCTCTGCGTCCCCGTTCGCGCGGGGCCACAACGGGGACACCTTCCGGTGGGCCACTCCGCAGCTCTCGAGGAATTCCGAGAACCTCGCGCTCTGGAATGGGGATCCATTGTCCGAGCACAGGGTCACAGGGAACCCATGGGTGGCAAAGATCTTCTCCACAGCGCCCACCACGTGCTCGAATGCCACCGACTCAACGAATTCCACCTCCGGGTATCGCGAGTACTCATCGACGATGGCTAGGAAATGAGTACCCACGGCCGTGGATCCGAAGTCCGCATGCACAACTTCCCATGGGCGGGTCCCCCGTGGCATTACCTCGATCTCGGGCTCCCGTTGTACTGGGGAAGCCGCCTGGCACCATACGCAGGCCGCTACGAAGTTGTCCACCTTCTTCTCCAGCTCGGGGAACCACACCTTCAGCCTCAACCTCGCCTTCGTTTTGGCGGCCCCTTGGTGTCCCTGGTGCGCCAGGTTGATGACTTCGTGGACCTTGGAGCCCGGCACCACCAGGCGATCACCCCGCAGCAACAGACCCGACTCCGTGAAGGACAGTTCATCCCTCACCTTCCAGAGTTGCTCGAGGGTCACCTTGGCCTCCTGCGTGCGCCCGGCCACCAACTCCAGCACGGTCTTCCAGGACCCCGATTGCATCGAGCTTCGCAGGATGCGGAAGCATTCGTCATTGGCTGCTGCGGTCTCCAGTTCGGGGAGCGGCATCGCATTGGGGGTAGCACTCTCGACCACCATGCTCACGTGATCATCGGCCTCCTCAGCGCACGACTCTTGGGCGGGCCCGTCCCTGCCCACCGGATGCCTGGACAGGTAGTCCGCCGCATTGTTGGCCCCTGGCCTGTAGATAAGGTTAACGCCATATTCTAGGAGGGCCAGCATCCATCGCTCGATCCTGGCTGGTGGTTTGGAGGAGGATCCGGCCATGATTGGGATCAGTGGTTTGTGGTCTGTTACCACTGTCACAGGTCTCCCCAGCACATATAGCCGGAAATGCCGGCAGCCCCACAGAACCGCCAGGGCCTCTCGCTCAATCTGAGAGTACCTCTGCTCGGTTTCGGAGAGGGCCTTGCTCGCATAGGCCACGGGCTTCATTCCTCCGTCTCTGCTCACCTGGGTGAGGACCGCCCCAAGGCCAAACGGGCTGGCGTCCACAACAATCTCCGACTCCAAGGCAGGGTCAAAGAAAGCCACGGTGTCCTCCGCTGTTAGTGCACCTTTGATGTCCTCGAATGCCGCCTGTTCTAACGGGCCCCACTGCCAGATAGTGTCCTTTTTCGTCAGAGCCCTCAGAGGTTCCGACCTCGAGGCGAGATTCTTGATGAATCGCCCGCAGTACGTCACCATTCCGAGGAAGCTCCGCACCTCTGATGCGGACTCAGGGGGTCGTGCTGCCTTGATGTCTTGAACCTTCTTGGGGTCAGGAGACACCCCGCCCTCCTTGAAGATGAAACCGAAAAACTCAATGGTCGGGCGGAGGAACTCACACTTGTCCTTGTGGAGGGTGAGCCCCAGCGATTGCAGCCTCTCGAGAGTCCTGGCTAGGCGTTTCAGGTGGTCTGATTCAGTCCTCGCAAAAACCAGAATGTCGTCGCTAATGTTCAGGACGCCCTCCAGGTCTGCGAGAGCGCCTCGGATTAAGTTCTGAAACACCTCAGCTGCAGACGACACTCCAAAGCTCAGACGCTTGTACCTGTAGAGTCCCCTGTGGGTGGTGAAAGTCGTTATATAACGGGACTCTGGGTGGAGAACAACCTGGTGATACCCAGCCCGTAAGTCTAACTTCGAGAAGAAACGGGCCCCTTGCACTTCCGCAATGATGTCATCAATCGTCGGGGTCAGGTGTCGTTCTCTCCTGATAGCCTTGTTGGGCAACCGCATGTCCACACAGATTCGGACAGAGTCCGGTTGTTTAGGTTTCCTCGCCACGACAATGGGGGATACCCAGGGTGTGGGGCCCTCCACCTTTTCAATTACGTCCAGGTTCACCAGGTTATCGAGTTCCTTGTCCACCTGGTCCCTTAGATGGAATGGGATCCGCCTGTGCTTCAGGGCTATGGGCTGTACCGACTCGTCGATGTGGAGCCTCACGGGTTCGCCGTTCATCCTCCCGATCCCTTTGAAGATGTCAGCATACTTGTCGAGCAGGTCGTTGATGTCCTCCAAGTATACTGAATAGGCGAAGCTGACTATACCAAGGGCCTCCGCTGCCGCACAGCTGAGCAGGGTGTTGCTGCTCACCGGAGTCACATAGAAGCGGGCCCTGATCTTCGACCCGTCGTGTTCCACCTTGGCAACGAACACCCCATCGAGTGGCAAGGGCTCCCGCCCACCAAATGCGAAGATACGGGCCCTTGGTGTCGCCAGTCTCGGGGCTGGGTCGAGCGCAGCATAATGTCCTCTCGCCATGACATTTACAGAGGCTCCCGTGTCGACTAGCACAGGGACTGGCGAGCAGTTAACCTCCACGACACACCTCGGCTGTCTTCTGCTCCTTCCCTTGAGGACCTCCATGCTGGAGACGAAGAAGATGTTCTCCTCATCCTCCTCCTCCTCCACTTCTTCTTCCGCCGGGGCCTCCTCTGGTTCCACCTGTTCCACCTGAGCTACCCTCGGCGGGCGGTACTGCCGCGGGGCCCACAGACGGGGCTGCCCTCTCGGGATAAGTACAGGCAGAGTCGCCCTGCACACCCTCGAGAAGTGGTCAGGCACCCCACAGCGTCCACAAACTTTTCCTTTGGCCATGCACTCCGAGGAGTGGGGGAGATCATATCCGCATTTCTGGCACGATTCTACCGGCTTCCCCGCTCTGTCTCTGGGAGGTATACCGGGTTTTCGCACCCCTCTGCCGCCCCGCCAGATGGCGCACACCTCCTCCGGTTTCGCCGGGCGGGAACCGGCCTCCATTTTGTTGGCTCGAGCTTCCGCCACCTCATGGCACCTCCCGAGCTCCAGAATCCTGGCCAGAGTGAGTCCGGGCTCTCTTAGGACTTGTCGCCTCAGCTTGCCTGACGAGCACGCCTGGATCAGCATGGTCCTTATCATGTCCTCCGCATCCCCCCACGCACACCCTTGTGACAGGCGGCGCAGGCGGCCATAGAAAGTGTCAAGCGTCTCCTCTTCCTTCTGTTTGGCCGACAGCATGACGAACCTTTCAAAGTCCACGTTGGCAAGGGGGATGAAATGCGCCAGGAGGGCTGCTTTGGCCTGATCATATGTGTTACCCGCTGGAGTCAAAGATTCAAAGATCTCCTGCACAGTCACCCCTGCGGAGTATAGCATTGTGGCCACCATGCTGTCGTCGTCCGTGACTTGGGCGGCCCGAAAGTACATATCTAGCCTTGCGATCCATCTCCTCCATCGTGGCCCTAGGCTGGATGGAGGGCCCGTAGCATCAAACTCCGGAATTGGCTGCAAGGCCGCTTGCGCCCTGGCTTGGGCCATGGCCAGGGGTGGTGGTTGGACTGGAGGGGGGGGTGCACCCACCGGTTGTACAGGCAGTCCAGACGTCGTCGAGCGTGGGATGTGCTGTGGGGGGTTCTGCTGGAACAGGTCTGTTAGATCTTCATCCTGCGACTCCTCCGAAGCCGTGGCAGTCGCACCCTCCAGGGCACCAGGATCACTCATAGGCGCAAGCGCACAGGCACCCTTGTTCCAATTCTAAGGGCCGCAACTTGCACCACTCCCCACACTGCCACCACGCACGTGATGATGAAGGGGTTGAAGGAGAGTACCTCAAGGCGCCTGGTGTCCACGTGGGCCGCAGAAGCTGGAGCGTCATCCCCCACGTGATGATGATGAAGGGGTTGAAGAGGGTCCTGAAGAGGATCCGTGAACAAAAGTCTCCAAAAATTGAGCTATAAAAGGAATGGGCTGAGAAGGCCCAGCCACCTCAGTCCATCTCCCAGCTACAACACGACGTCACCGCCTGAAAATTCACCAAAATGACAAAATCTTGGCATGGGCCTGCAGGTTGTACTGCCTGCAGTCAGTTGATCCAAAAATTAGGTTTGGATTGTCTTCCTGCTCCAAACCGGAGCCGTTAGAAGACTCTCCACCTCGTGGGCAAGATGGCCGCCAGCCGCGTGTGGTCCGCGGCCTCGGCGTGATGCGAAACATCCACGGATGTTTCACTCGAAATGAAAAATTACTCCGGGATTGCGCTCACCGCCGGGCCCGGGCATCCGACACTCGTCGCCACTGTTGGGGGTCTCTGGGTGCCCCCGCTGCGTGCCCGCGAGCCCCAGCATGCACAGATGGGACACCAACACGTCTGCACGCTTCGGGCTCGCGGGCACGCAGCGGGGGCACCCAGAGACCCCCAACACACAGCAGCGCCGATACTTGACACTGCACTCCTGGAGAGGGCATGGTACTCCGTGGGTTGCACAGGCGTCGCCGCCGAAGTCCCACAGCAGTGAGTTAACCTCCCGTAACCCATGTTCTTCTCTGTTTAATAAAATCTGAATACAGACTCGAGGCACTGCAGCAGTCTTCATTGGCAGAAACCGACCGACACGCGGGGGCACTTCGCGTATCGTATGTTTGTATTCTAGGACCTGCATGTTTCTTTCAATTTACATGCAGGACAAGGTGTTTCAAAGCAAAAACCAGCAGTGACCGAGCAAATCACACGAGATCTGTGAGTGGGGGGTCTCTTTTGAACTGGACAGATGCTAATGTTTGTGACGCACAATTCCATTATCTGAAAATAGCACTACCCTGTCGCATAAGAAGAGCATTGCCCCGTGTCCCAAAAAGCCATTGGTTCTATCCCTTTCTTTTAAATATGCACGTGGTATTGGTTTTTCTGAGCGGAAGGGGAACATTCACCTTGTTACTCCAAAACGGGTTTCACATCTGGCGTTCCGAAGGATTTGGGCTGTACTATAGAGATAAACGAAAGTAGTTTGCACCATGTCTGTTGTATGGTAATGCATTTCCAAGAATAATAATAGCTAGTCTAGACTGGCATCTGGTTTTCTCTGCTGTATGGTAGGCTGGGCTCAAAATGTAAAAGCACAGTCCAACATGGCCTGAAAACCAGGCCGCACCCCAGCCATCAGTCAGCTTTATTGGGGGGTGTGTTGTGTGTTTTTAACGCGGTCCTTGCTTATTAAAACTGCAGACATCCGAATGTTTGAAACGCACACAAGTTTTTAGCGTGTAACAAATTCTCTTGGGGCCTGTCTATGTCAAATAATTATTACAATCGGAAGACTTCGTCACACTATCTTTTTTGTGTGTCTTGAAATAACCTTGGGAGAACCCAAGGCATACATTGCTTTGCATTCTAGTATGTCTCTTAAATTCAAGATGGGGGGGAGGGGGGGCATGGCTTCAATCGTACACTTTTATTTGATTTTATATAATGATCATGTCGGTCGGTTTGGTGTGATCTACTTCACGTTCTTTGCACAAACAAACCAGTATGCTTGCAATACACACATTTAGTGTCTAGAGTGTAGACTACTCTCACATTGTAGCTTTACCGTTTACCTAAAGTGTCATGCTGAGCATATCACTTTCTCTCACTTCCTTATCTGCCCTGCAGGATATAGTTGGAGCCCCTTCCTGTTTATTTATTTTTTTGGAAGCTCTATTCAATTGTGGGTCGCCTGACACTGAGTGATACAGTAAACACAAAGGTAAACGGTTCTGTGACAACATTTTTTTTTTTTTTTTTTTTTTTTTTTTTTTTTATTACTTGTCTATAATCAACAGAAAAGTTTGATTTTTACAAGAGATCATATCTCATATCTCAGATATGAATGAATCGTTAGGACTGTTAAATTGTAGAGCAGGTAGGATCAGAATGGAGGAAGAAGATAATGTAGCATAAAAGAAAGAAAAGATGAAATGTCCGACTGCATCATAGAGGTTTTGTTTGAGTGGAACCAGATGCAGAGCCACTCTCTGATGCTCGTTTAAGAGCTGCCTCCAAAATCTTTATCGCCGCGGTTGCCCATTTAGTTTTTTCGCCTGCAACCAGTCTACACCACCATGTTTCTTCTTCTCGAAGTGGCGCGTCATGCATTAGTGGTCGCATAAAAGCTTCACGTAAATATGCTGTATTCGCACAATTTAAAAGTAAGTGTTTTACAGTTTCCTCCACGTTGGGCTCTGAGCATAGTCTGCATGTTTTTATGGTCGATTTTGACCGGATCGCTTTAATTTCCTGAGTTAGCATGAGATTTAGCCTCAATTTCATGAAGTTCTTCTGTAGCCTTTTGTCAGGGAATTTTATGCAATAGTTCAGCGGTCTATTCAGCTTGTTTGTAGTTGGCGGCAGATGGATCAGTAATTTATTTGCCGTTGCTGCCTCACATGTTTGTATCCAGTCCTCCTGGGCAATTTTTCTCTTTAGCTTGGTAGGATTATGAATTAGATCTTCTGATGAGCAAGCTAAATCAGCTAGATTTCCCTGTAATTCTCGTTCCCATTTCTTCAGGGCGATGCAGTGGCCTTGGGTAAGTTCATTGTGAATAGCTTTGAATAGAGGTAGAGCGTCTGGAGAATTTATTTTGCACAGAAGTCTCATTCGGCTTTGCTTGACCGACGCTTTCATCGATAGGAGGCCCAAATCCCGCCTAATAGCTGCGATAGATGTTGATTTTGGGAGGCCCAGTACTGCTTTCCATAAGAAGCCCTCCAATTTCGGCCATATCGTGTCTTGGATGTTTAGGGCTGAGTCCATTGCATAGGTCATTGATGGAACCACCTTCTGTTTATAAAATTGTATCGCTGGCAGAAGAGAGAATTTCCCATATTTCCGATCAACAAGTTTGGTCTGAGTGGTTAATGATTTTATTTTTTGCCACAAGGCCGAACGTGCGGCTTTTTCTGACCGTGTTGCATCGAACATGGTTCCTAAGTATTTTATACTAGGGACTGTTTCAATTTTCTTGTTGTTCAGAAACCAGCGGTCATTGCAGCGTGTAGATTGGCGGGTTTCCCCCATGATCAGAATCTTAGATTTGGCGATGTTTATTTCCAAATCATTCTCCTCAACATATTTGGCAAGGTTGTTAAGTTGGCGCTGGAGCCCAATTTGTGTCTGATCCATAAGGATTAGATCGTCCGCGTAGAGGAGTCTAGATATTGCCATGTTTCCTACTTTTGGCGGAAAGGCTCTTAGCGTCGTTTGGGTGTGTTGGTAATCACCCAAAAATGCTATAAAGAGGGCTGGGGCAAGCGGGCATCCCTGCTTCACTCCTCGTTCCGATGGGAATTGCGCTGACATCAGGCCTTGCTTATTGAGGCGAACTCTCAGCTTTGTGTTCGTATGTAAAGCGATCATTGGTCCTAAAATTTCTTCCGGGCAATTCCAGTTTGATAATTTTGACCAGAGCTTTCGTCGCCCAACTTTGTCAAAAGCCTGCGTTAGATCAACGAATGCTATGAATACTTTCGGTGCACCGTTCTTCACGTTTTCCTTTATGATATTCAGTATCATAATGTTTATACTTGTGCTCGCGTTTTTCACGAAGCCTGTTTGAAATTCATCGAGGCACGGTGCAGTTCTTGCCCACCCGTGAAAGCGCGAGAGGAGAAGAGTTGCGAAAATCTTGCCCATGATGTCTAACAGGGCTATTGGTCTATAATTCGCTGGGTTGTCTCTGCTTCCCTTTTTGAAGATGGGCACTATCAGTGCTTCCGTCCATGTTCTGGGGATCTGTTTCTTCATCTGGCATTCGTTGAAAATTTTGGATATTAGTAAGGACCATTCTTTGGGATGTTGCTTTAAGTCCATATTTGTTAAACCGTCGGGGCCCGGTGCCCTAGATGTTTTCAGTTTAAGAATTGCGGACAGAATTTCATCTCGATCAGCTAGATTTGCCCAGGTGGTCGTTATCGGCAGAGCAGATGATTCTGATTCAAGCAGAGGTGCAAATTGAGCAGAAAAGAAGGATGTCCAAGTTGATTCTGGTATCACATTAGATAGTTGATTAGCTTTCTCATTGCTTTTGTTTTTAATCAGCGCCCAAAAATCTTTCGATTTTTTTGTCATCAAGGTTTTAAGCATTTTTTCGGCGTCGTTCTGATACATGACTCCTTTGTGATGTTTCAGCCATGCTTTGTAAGATTTTGCAGCGGCTATAGCAGATTCTTTTTGTTTGTCGTTGCCAGAAGCTCTAGCCTTACGCCTCAATTTACGTAGTTCTCTTCTTCTCAGTACTAATTGAGGATCGAATTCATGAGATCTGTTGTCATTTGATAAGTTTTGAGTTCTTTGCTTTTTCCTGTATTTCTCAAATAGCGGCAGATAGTTTGGCCTGATTTGTGAGGAAATATTGTTGTCGTCTGCCTCATCAAATTTCCGAGCAATGTCTATGATATTTGATGCTGAGAGTTGTATTCGCGAGAGGTTACTTGAAAGCTCTAAATCGAATGGATATAAATCTTTTGGAGTCCATACTGACTTCAGTGTCATGGATAGCAGATTATGGTCGCTAGCTTTTGTGCGGTAGACTTCATAGAGATCAATAAATGGCAAAAGAGAGTGGGAAGCAAAAATATAGTCCAAAGTTGCGAAGGTGTCAAGTCGTTCCCAAGTTGGAATCAAAGGTGGACTACCACGTAGCGTTCCCACATTGTGGAAATTTCTTGAGTCCATGAGATCCGACCAAAGTACACCTCGTTTCGAGGATGGTAATAAATGAAGACTTGTCTCAGATTGATCACACCTAGCATTTAGGTCTCCACAGATGAGAATGTAATCGGTGGCCAATTCGATAGTGAATTTGTCTAAAGTATCTGTGATCACATTGCAGAAATCCGAATTTGTTGTTCTTTGTGGGTTCCAATAAACGTTTATGATGGCTAAGCTGGATTTAATTTTCTTTCGTGATGGATTTTCATGATGGATCCATTCTGTTTGTAGAGCCAAAATACCGTAAGATTCTACCACTTTCTTTTTAATGGAGATGCCTGAACCGAGTTTTACTGCGGTTAGAAGGCCAGACGATGGTCTGCCGAACAGGCCCTTACTTGCCGGGGAAATGTATGTTTCATAGCCATCAATCGTTGGAAGGTCCATCAGCCAAGTCTCTTGGAGGCAAATAATGTCGAACTGTGTTAGGTCAAACGCGTCTTGCTTGGTTAAATGTTCATGACCTCTCGTGTTCCATGAACACAAAGATGTTTCTTCTGATACGAGAGATTGGCGAGATTCAGACATTGTATTGTCGGTTGGCGTTTGTACGATGTTTCGTTGTTATGTTTGAATGTTGGGATTTAAAACCTTCTTTAGCCATCTCCATGGTCCCGAAGGTTCACGTTTTTTATCGTGGGACCCTTCCGCACTTTGTTCCGGCAATGATCCCTGTTCTCGTTTATTCTCCCCTCTACCGTTCTTACTCGTATTTTCTATATAGTTTGATCTCTCATGGCCTTCGGTCCTCTTTGTTGCATAATGTCTAGACTGAAATCTACCTCGTCGCGTTTCCTCGTCCCTCCTGTACGTATGAATTCTTTTCTTTGTCATCTGGGATTCTGTACCCGATCGATAGTCGTGCTGGATTTCTGTCAGTTCGCTCGGGGAATGCAGGCGTTTTTCAAATGGGGATGGGGCTGGTTTCGTAATTTCTTCCAGGGCAAAGCCCATTTCCTTCAAAGATGTAATCACATCAGATTTGAGATGGTTGCTTGCTGTCTTTGTTACGTGAAGATACGCTTTAGCCCTCTTATGTCTATGGTAGGGTTCAATCAGCACGAAATCCGTCGTCTCCAAGGTTTTTAGCTTCGGTATTTTTGTTAAGATTTTGAGAATTGTTCTTCTGTTTAAAACTACATAGTTTTTCCCTACCGTCAATTGCTCCATCTTGAAGGTTCGTGCTTGGGGGAGTCTTGCACTCATAGATAGGCCATTTCGAAATTTCACCATGTTTTGTTCCTTACTGGCGTTCAGCTTTTGTTTAGGGATTTCAGTTTTCGGTGCAATAGAGTTCTTGTTACATTGGATTTTCTTTGAAGGGGCCAATATAGCTCTCTTTGCTTTTTCGCTCGAGATGTCTGTCAGTCTCTGAGTTTCAGATGTAATTGTGTTTATAAGTGGTTCTCTCAGGTTTTCCTGAGTGATAGTGATTTCTGGTTTGTTTGTTTGCAAGTCTCGATTTTGAACAGAATCTTCTTGTAAATCGTGGATTCCTTCATAATCCAGGTGAACTGTTAGATCTGAAAGTGATACATTTCCCGATGAGTCGACTGAAGATGCACAGGAAATATCCAGTTCAATTATCTCTTGTTCTTTTGTTGAGTTTCGACAGGCCGGGCCTTTAGACATGGTGGTAGTTTTTGGTGATAGTGTAGAATTGGTGGAAGTTGGCAGGGTTGCCTTTGCGATGTTGAAGATTGACGCTATTTTAGTTTGATTGTCGCTTCTATTCCCCTTTCGATGTTCTAGACCAGGGCGTTGGGTCATCTTCGTGGGAGTAGACCTGGGTCTTCATGAGTGAAGGGGGCTGCGGCCCATGGGAACCTGTGATCTGGGGGGGTTGCAAGAAGCAGGGGTGTTGGAGACTGCAGAAAGGTGGATCGGTTGGAGGATGCAGAAAGGTGGATCGGTTGGAGGATGCAGAAAGGTGGATCGGTTGGTCTACAAGAAGGTAAAAGGGATTTGATCTGGTGAGGTGTAGTGGGGTCCATACTGCCAGAAACGGGAAACCCCTGTATAGTTTAAATAGGCACGAATTCTAGGCAGAGTTATATTTTTCCCTGTGTAAGATCAGTGACACAAGTGTGCCCAAAAAAAGTAGTGGAACTATGGCCTCAGCAGGGGAGAGGGTAGGTGGAAGCTTAGTGCAACATGTGCTAAGGTTTTGCTAATGGGGCATTTCAATAGTTACTGGTAGCTAAGGCTCCCATCACAGCTTTACAGGGACACAAATGGACAACTCCTCTGTATAGAATGGTGAATATGGTCATAAAAGTAGAGGTCTGGTAAACAGAAAAAAAAGTAGTGGAACACCTCTCCAGCTCACTTTGATCACTGCGTAAAATATGATATTCAATACAAATGAGGGCATTATCAACCACATCCATCAGCACACGCACATTTAATGGGACAAACTTGAGGCAATGCAAGCTTTTGATCTGAAGCAAGTTCCCAGGTTTGGATTTTTTTCCCCCCTATGAGCAGGATCCTGGTTGTTGGGATTCGCCCAGACCTTCCACTGGGGAATCAGTGCACTGCAATCTAACTTCCTGTGAGATGCGAACTTTTGGCCATTGTGTCCTAAATGTGCTTTAATTATTCTTTATTGACAATCACAAAACGCATTAAAAAGATTAGAAGGAACCAGTTGACCTGGGAAGCCACAATTTGCCATTGGTAGCTGTTTGTTTCAAGCTAACCAGACTCTTCTAGGCTACATGCAGGAGCTAAATGGCTACCAGCAATTTCAAACAGATTTAATATGCAATGTGTTTACTGGGGAACGTTGCTGGCCCCCTTTTATTCCTACTGTCATTTTAAAGGCGTATAATGTGTATGGTGGTTAAGGCCTCCTGTAGTTTGTGAGCTGTGCGTCTATACCCTCCGTTGAAGTTAAGGAATGACTGTTTCCTACATATCCTTCCTGCCAGGCAGATTTTGTCTCGCAGAGGGATTATTCAGATGGAAGATGTTTAAGTTTTGTAACGTCAACCGAAATGGAGACACTGCAATGGTAATCTTGCCGAGAACTGTTGTCCGGCTGAAGATGGCTGACAGTGAGAAAGTCTGGTCTAGATTACTGAGTGGCTCTCCTACCTACCTCTGTGGTGGGTGTTTTGATCTTCATAAAACTTGGAACTGAAATGGAACAATCCATAATTGTTTCTTTTGGAGATGGCAAAAGGTTGATATGTATTTTAACCAAATGATAACAAAAATGTACATTTAAAACAGCACGTTTTGCTGTCTTTTTTTTTTTTTTTTTTTTTCTTCTTTCTCGCCACACTCCTATGTTTGCCAGATATGGGAATTGTCATAACGCCAGCTAACATGATCTGGCGACGATCAAACCGTTTTGGTCAAGTGCGAGAAGTAAGGATTAGAATACATATAATCGTGTAACGGTCTGCAGGTCCCGCCCTCGCCCACTTTTCCTTAGTTTAAAGTGCTTTGTTTGTTTTCATTTCATTTCTCAGGACCCCAAGATTAAGTGAACAAAAAAGAGCAGGCAGATAGACCTTTACTGAAGCTCTCAACGTGTTGTGAAGTGCGAGAAAGCAGAATTAGAATCCAGATTATCTGGTACTAAAGTTAGCACTTTCTCAACTATGCTTCTTTTCCTGTTTTATGTTCCTCTTTCCCTTTTTGGTTTTGGTGGCGTAACCTCAAAAAGATCGCCAACATATTGCTACTGTATATGGAAACGGGATTTCAGTAGCAGTGTACGGCACTGGCATGGCAACTTGCCAACGCTTGGTGATGAAATGGGCAAAGCACCAGCTATGTCTCGTTTTTTTGTTCCAAGCATCTGCTGAGCTCTGGCGAAGTGATCTGATTTAGCGAGGAGACGACTGAATGCTGTATAGGAATGCAGTTGTGTAAAGGTGAAAGATGAGCGAGCTGAGTGAAAGCAGGAGAGCTTCTGCACACCACAAGGTTCAGTGCCCTAAAGTGCTGCATCTAGCCAGCAGATGGCTCAGTGGGTTGCGTGATAGCAGCTACAAACTGCATTCAATATGGTCTATGTACATGGCGGCTATATAACTGTAAAGACTTGTAGGGGGTGTCTGTACTTCTGCTCTCTATATGGTAGAGGAGAGGCACAGCGGACCCCAGCCAAGATTCTCTATAAGGTAGCAATGGACGAGCAATCAAGGCCTAGCTTCTCAGGAGGTGATGGGCTGGTTCTTAAGTACAGTGTAGTCCCCGAACCCCCACAAAAGAATGTCCACACACTGTATTACTGAAAACACAGTCTTTATATAATTAATATTCAAAGGTATATACATGATCACAATAACGCACTTTGTACTCGGAAGTCAATGTTGATAAATATATACAATTCTAAAGTGGTACCACCAAAGTTATCAAATCTCATTAAAGTGCATCAACTGTACGGTTAAGATGTCACACAGATCAATAACGAGGAAACCAGCAATAGAGATAGGCAGGAACGTAAGATGGTTAAAACAATAGGCAGAATGCTGACCCCCTACCGCTAGGCACAGTTCTGTGTGGAGATCCCCCCCACCTGGGCAACCTGTAAATAAAGATATATCGCACAAGCCCAGTCCATATGTTCAATAGTCTCACTTCTTCCTATTAAGGATTAACCCCTCTCCCCCCCCCCCCCCCAATGTACCTGGTGGAGTAGAGTTCTCCGACGATGCGTCGACCGATCCTTCTTGAGTGCCTCCCTTTCAGGCGGGAGCCACGGATCGTCGAGAGGTGTCGGGGAACTTGGCGTTCGGTGTCGGGGAATCGACGGCCCTTCTTGAGTGTCCTCCCTTTAAGGCAGGAGTCAAAGGTCGTCGAATGTCCAACGGTGAACAGGGTGAACTACAGCAGGGAAGTGGCAGTTTCGTTCCTAGCGGTGCTCGTCGACGACAGAGCGTTGGCGTCGTGCAAGGAAGAGGCGTACGTGCGGGGCACCTCGGTGACGATAGTTCTGGACCGCAAAGAGATGTTGAAGAACTGTGGCCCAGCAAGGGCGTCGAGTCGTCAGCGTCTCTGTGGTCCTTAGGTGGCGGGAAACAAACCGGTGGATGCTCCGCGGCGCGTCGACCGTCGGGCCTTCTCCAGCGGGGGACAAGCAGGTGACGATGCAGGCAAGAGCGTCCGATGATCAATGGAAGTTCTTGGGCAAACGGGAGCACGGCGGTCGTCGACAGTGGCGGACAACAGTCCGGGCGCTTCTCCTTGGAGTTCCGCAGCAGTCCCCGTATCGAGTCGGCAGCCTGTCAAAGGTCTGTCTACCAGGGAGCGTTGGCAAAGATCAGCTGTGCACGATGGTCCCTCATAGCTCGGGAAGAGGTCGCCTTACTAGGGCCTCTCTGGGTCAGTCCTTGGAAACAAAGCAGCTTTCAGATTGTGAGGGAGAGCAATAGCAATTCTTCTCGTCCAGCAGGGCTTCAAGGTCAAGCGTCAGTTACTCCAGTTACTTGTCGTAGTGGACTTCAGCTTCTGAACAATATTCCTAGCAGTGAGAGGTCCCCAGATATACTGTTGATCTCCCATTCATTCTGCTGGGTCACACTCAAGCATCCAATCACGACTACGGGCATTCAGGCAGGCAGCCAATCAGGTACATGAGGTATTCAGGCCATTCACTTCTCTCCAGACACTCATAACAAGTTATGTGTATAGGGACAAGTACCGAGCCATTCAACATTCCAAGCTGCATTCATACCGGTTTCCGGCAGGGCTGTCTCAGTCATTGTGTCAACCACCAGATACTAGACACCCACAACACAGAATGCATATTCGTCATACACTCTATTCACCCAGGTCCCACCCACAGGAGGTACCCACAACATACATCACCGGGAAGGCTCCAGCTAGTCTGGCCGGGCCTTCACAACAACACCATAAAAGGCATTTCCACCCAACAGCCAGTCAGGGGGAAGGGACAGAGTCAGGGCTTCCCAGGACTTTGGGAAAACAAGGTAATGGGTAATAGAAAGCAAGAGGCCACCGGGGCCATCTTGTTTTCTATCAGGAATCAACTGATCCCAATGGCAGGGCCGGGGTATCCCAAAATGGAGGATACTCCGCGCACCTGTCAAATTCAGCATGGAGCTGCCACCAGCCCATACCCTGCTCTGCGGGCCACCCACAGGTGCCCAAAAACATACACTAGGGGCACATGGTTGTACCCCCACCCATGGGTACCATAAGGGTATCCCACGGGTCCGTTCACCAAACCAAAAGAAAGCAGCACCGCCAGGAGTCCCACATGAACCCCTGTGCGGAATACACGACAGAACACACGATAAAAATCAGTAAAGGACAAGGCTACGGAGGCCCTGTCCCTCCGATGCATTTCCAGCATCACAGTCGCCCTCCCCCCTACTGAGGTGGAGGGTGCCTAATCTCCCGCGGGATGGACACCCTCATCCAGTCGGTCAACATACCTTCTGGAAAGGCCATCTGCATTATCATGACTCTTCCCTGATCTGTGCTCTATGGTGAAGTCTAGCCTTGCAGGCTAATGGACCGCCTGAGCAGTTTCGGGTTTTCACCCTTCATCTGCATAAGCCACTTCAGGGGCTTATGATCTGTTTGAACCTTGAAGGTAGAACCCGTAAGGTAGGGCCTAAAACGCCTCCAAACTATACTAAAGCATTCCTTTTCAACAGTAGCCCACCTAAGTTCTCTACCCTTGAGTTGTCTACTGATGAATGTAATAGGATGTTCTCTCCCTTTGTCATCTAACTGGGACAAGACAGCTCCAATTCCGGTGTCGCAGGCATCCGTCTGGACGATAAAGGGTCGGCTGTAGTCAGGCGCACAGTCTTCGGTCCAATTAACCTTCCTCGGCTGCTTGGGTGAAGTCAGAGCTGTCAGTGGTGCAGCTATGGTTCCATAGTCCGCCATGAATTTGCGATAATACCCGGTGAGGCCCAAAAAGGCTCTCACCTGGGTTTGAGTAGTGGGAGTCTCCCAGTCCTGTATATCATGTACCTTACTGGGGAGAGGGTGGATTTGACTCCCTCCTACCTCATGAGATACGTGACTTTCCCCTGAGCTATCTGGCACTTGGTGGCCTTGATAGTGAGGTTAGACCTTTTTAAGGCCTGCAACACTCTATCCAGTTGTGTCAAGTGCTCTTCCCAAGTGGAACTGTAGACGGCAATGTCGTCTAAATAAGCCACACAAAAGGCTTCCAGACCACTGAGAGCATGATTGACCAATCTCTGGAAGGTGGCAGGGGCATTCTTCAACCCAAAAGGCATAAATCTAAACTGGTAGAGTCCCTCTGGTTTTGAGAACGCTGTCTTTTCCTTGGCATGGTCCGTCAGAGCTATTTGCCGATAGCTTGAGGTGAGGTCAAAGGTGCTCACAAATTTGGCAGCACCTATGGTGTCCACAAGCTCATCAGCCCTGGGCAATGGGTGCGTGCCAGTTTTGGTGACGGCATTGACTCCTCGGTAGTCCACAAAGAACCTCCAATCCTGGGAACTTGCCTTGGGGACAAGGACCACGGGACTGGACCAGGGACTGGTTGAGGGTTCAATAACCCAGATCCAACATCTTGGCGACCTCAGCCTGGATGTGGTTCTTAACCGTATCTGACATTCGGTAGCTCCTGCTCTTGACAGGCACGCTGTCACCAGTGTCAATCTCGTGTTTACACCAGGGTGTAAGGCCTGGCGTTAGCGAAAACAGAGAGGCATACTGCTGGAGCAAAGTCCTGCAGGCCCTCTGCTGCTCGGTTGTCTAATCTGGAGAGAGCTGCACTCCCTCCACTGAGCCATCCTGAGGGTTGCTATGCAGCAAATCAGGAAGGGGCTCACTCTCATCCTCTTCTTGCTCTGAAGCTAGCATGAGACTTCTGCTCGCCTGTGGAAAGGCTTGAGCCTATTGACATGAAATACCCGAGGGCCTACCCCTGAGACTCCCATGTCAACCAGATAGTTGACCTCGCCCATCTTGGAGATTATCCGGAAGGGTCCAGTCCATTTATTTGCCAATGCCCGAGGCTTGGTAGGCTCCATCACAAGGACCTCCTGTCCCTGAGTCCAATCCACTTGCGATGCTTTAATGTCATGCCAGCATTTGTTCAATTCCTGGCTGGCCTTGAGATTCGTCGTTGCTTGACCCATCATCTGTGTCATCCTCTGTCTGAGGCCTAACACATAGTCCCCCACTTGCTTGGCGGGACCGGGAGGGGTGGCTTCCAAACCTCTGATCAAGGCGAGGGGCCCCCTCACGGGATGTCCAAAGAGTAACTCAAAGGGGCTGACACCAACACCCTCTTGAGGTGCCTCTCTGTAAACAAACAGCAGGCATGGCAGGAGGAGATCCCATTTCCTCCCTATGGGCTCTTCGAAAGCACCTAGCATGCCCTTGAGAGTTTTATTAAATCTCTCAACCAGACCATTGGTCTGGGGGTGGTAAGAAGTGGAGAACTTGTAGGTTACCCCGCACTCTTTCCACATGGTTTTCATATAACTAGACATGAACATGGATCCTCGGTCAGAGACAACCTCCTTGGGGAATCCAACATGGGTGAAAATGCCCAGGAGAGCCCGGACAACCACCTTGGCAGTAACAGTCCGAAGGGGTACAGCCTCAGGGTACCTGGTGGCATGATCTACCAAAACCAGGATGAACGGATGTCCACCTGACGTGGGAGGGTCAAGGGGACCGACGATGTCGATGCTCACCCTCTCAAGCGGTGTGCCAACCACTGGCAATGGCTGCAGGGGGGCAATGACACTGCCTCCAGTCTTGCCAGACAACTGACAAGTTGGGCAGGCCCTGCAGTGGGACTCCACTTCTACTCCCGTCCGAGGCCAGTAGAAATGGGCAGAGAGCCTCTGCTTAGTCTTCTTGGTACCAGGATGACCAGCCAAGGGCACCTCATGCGCCAACTGCAGTAGAAAGGGCCTGTAAACTTGGGGTACCACCAACCTCTTAAGGGCACCAGGTTCAGGCTTAGTGGGCTCACTAACAAGGAGCTCACCCTCCCAATAAATCCGGAAAGTCCTAGGCACTTCTCCTTGTGCCTGGGACAGGGCCTGTTTCCTCAGACCTTCGAGAGAGTGACACTCTCTCTGTCCTTTACAGAAGTCTGCCCGAGAGGGTCCCCCTTCAGCTAACAAGCATTGAAGATCGTGATGATTCTCCGGGTTAAGAACCTCTCCCACAGGAGAGTCTTCTGGCTGTTCTCCCACAGGAGTTGAGGCAGGGTTTACCACTGGACCCAGCCCGTCCGGAGCATGGATCCCAATGGGTGCTGTAGGAACAGCAGGAAGAGAAGGAGCTCCCTCCACAGAGGTTGCCTTCTTGCTCTTCCTTTGTCGCGTCTTAGGCCGCGCCTTCGGCTCAGGTACCTGACTCACAGCCAGACCCGGTGTCACCTGTGACCTAGTGACCGCAGCAGCAGTCATGGGAAGACCATCCGCGATCAATCCCAACTCGACTAGATCGTTACCTAACAGAATGCTAGCAGGGACGTTGTCCTGAACCAGGACAGGTGGTTTTGCTCTCTTGTCTCCAATTACGAGTGTGACTCGGGCTACAGGCGATAATTTGGGAGGCCCACCAGCTAACCTGGTGGTTCTCAGAGGAGCATCTACATAGTCCTCTGGCTTGAGCAGGGTCTTGTCCACAACTGTCATGCTTGCCCCAGTGTCTCTCAAACCAGTAGAAGGCTGGCCATTCAGGAGGACACTTCTCAAAAATCTACGGGTGTTCTGTGGGATAGTCGCCAGTACTTCCGCATACTGGTCCCAGGCCCCAAGGGACACTAAGAAAATCTCTAAAGGAGCACCAAATGTGATCCCTGTAGAGGAGGGGACGACAGTGGCCTCCGCCTCAGACATGGGGTAAGGGTAGGTCAGGCTGACAGCCTGTACTCCGAGTGCCTTACTGTTACACTTGGAGTCACCCCTTTTGTGATCCAGAGCCCCACAGTCCCAACAAGTGCCAGGAGTGCGGGGTACGGTACTGGAACCACCGGGAGCCTGCTTTGCAGCAGGTGCACCACTACTCTTATTCCCACCCACAGATGACTTATCCCCACTAGATTTTTGGGTCTTAGGAGAGGAAGGTTTAGGTTTATTCGACTTTCTGAGAGGCCCCTTTTTCTTTGTCCTTGCGCTTCCCACTGGAGTCCTTAGGGGACACCCGGTGGGAGACCCACTTGTCAGCCAACCTAGCCAGCTTAAAGGGATCCAAAATGTTCTGGTCAGCAACATACTGACGCAGCTCCGGTGAACAGGCTTCAGAAAAATGCTCAAAAAAACAATAGGTGGGACAACTCAACCAAAGTTTTCACCTTGTAACCAACAATCCACCCCATCAAATTCATGTGCGCAGCACTCACCCAGTCAACCCAAGACACATTGGGCCTCATTACGACCCAGGCGGTAAGTAATGGACATTACCGGCATGGTGCAACTAACGTGTCCGTGCTGGCCAGAAACCGTTAAAAGCGGTACATTACGACCTCTCGGGCACGAGCAATGCGCCAGGGCGGTAATGTAATCTGCGCCATGCCGGTAACGTCCCCAAAACGGCACCTACTGGCATCGTATGCCGTGCAAGGTGCACTACCGCCACCCTACCCACCGATATTAGCTGTCACCGCAAATAGCGGTGACCGTAAAGAAGCGGATCCGGAAGTTGCGCAATCGCACCGGAACGGGAAAGAGCACGGTGGCCATCTTTAAAAACACAATCCATTGCCATCCTCCACAACCAGTGCACATCTGACCCCTAGACCCGCCACAAACCTTCACCCACATCCACCCGTCGTCAGAATGCCGAAAGTTGTTAAAAAAAGTTGCGATCGGCTGCGGCAGGAGCGCTTCACCATGTTGGCAGAAACCCTACAGGAAAACGCGGACGTATTCTCAACAGAAATGACCAGACCGGCAATAGCACAGAAGAAGGCCATATGGGACCTAGTCGCACAGCGGGTCAGTGCAGTTGGAACAACACCCCGCACCACAAGACAGTGCCGGAAAAGGTGGGACGACCTCCGCCTCTGCGTAAGGAGTATACTGTCTGCCAACAGAAACCTGGGCATGGCAACTGGTGGAGGAGCAGGCTCACCGATAAAATTGCAGCCGGGGGAGGAGATATGTGCCACAACCATTGGCATCGAGAGCATCGAGGGGGTCGGAGAAATGGAGAGAGGAGCCCCGACATCAGGTGACGCAGGTAGGTGCCTCAAATCAAGCCATGCAAAACTCTCTGAAGTCCAGTTTCATGGGAAGCACAATGTTGCCTAATAGGGTTAACGCGACACATCAGCAGAAGACTGCCTACAGGCATTATTGACCTACACCCTGTACACATGCAGTATGCACACTCTCACTGTAGGCACCCACATTCCTGCATGCTTCTCGCACCCAAAAGGGAGACAACCTGTATGTCACTGCCTCCAATGTGCACCATCTAGTTATCAAAATGATGGCAGTCATCACAATGCCTGCTCAATGTCCGCAGACCCATCAATAACACTTTCCCTCCTTTGCTCCACCGCAGGCTCCCAATCGGACCTTGGCGAGGAAGACACTGGCACCACACCTGCCAAGAAGGCCAAGCCCGAAGTGACACCACACCAACCCTCCACCTCTGCTGAACAAAAAAAAAACCCACAGGAGCCAAAAAATCGACGGCCACAACACAGGCCAGGTGTAACGCTCACCTGATTCCCGTAGAGGCGCCGGTCTTGACTGGGCGTATACCGTATCTTCAAAGGTGATGTGTAACACACGGCTGGCTCTTTGGTCTGGACCTCTGTGCACTGTATGTCTGACTCGAAGGGTAAGATGTCTGCAGATAGAAAATATGGGATTAAGGAACTGGGTTATTGAATGTCTCTCCCTTCTTCCCTTTCTCTTCTCCTGTAGAACCCCAAAGGTTAACGCTCTCACCTTAGGTAAGTGAACGCTGTGCTCTCCATCTGCCTCGGGGCAGGGTGCTGTAACCAGTTTCTTCACTGGATAAGGGGAGCAGGCCTCTTGACTTCAGAGGACTGCTGTCCGTCGTTTACTGCACGAACGGTAAGTTTCGAGTAATTCTAATGTCTTTAAAGTCTTTAGTAATGATGTCTCTTGTTTTGCAGGGTTCCGGCGATGGCGGATGACGGGCTGAAGTGAGTTGAAGATGGAGCCCGTGTGATGAATAGAAGCGCCTGGAAGCACGTAAGTAAGCGCTTGTTGCCTGCTTCACGATGCGCTCTAACTGTCTTTTTATTTTGCAGGTACAAGTTCGGAGCGGCTGCAGGGTGCCGGAATACCCACTGGGTTGGATGTGGAAAGGAGTAATGGCACGTGAGTATTAAAGTTCCCCAATGTCTTTAAACGCACCTTGTTTTGTCTTTCAGATGCGGGATGCAGCGCCGAAGGCCTCCGGAGCGTGCGAAGAGTTGGTAAGCTTTTGTCTTTCAGATGCCGGAATGCAGTGTGAAGACCTCCGGAGCGCACGAAGAGTAGGTAAGCCTTTGTCTTTCAGATGCCGGAATGCAGCGCGAGGCGTTGGTGACAGCCGATGGACCAGGTAAGTGAAGAGCTGTCACTGAAGACCGTAACGCTAACCTGTTCTTTCTTGTCTTTATAGGTGTTGCTGAAGACTGGATTCAGGATGGTAAGCCTTTTTCCTTAGGCCCAGGATCAGATGCAGAAGACACGATGAGCGTTCTGCTGCAGAGGATGCAGAATAACGCAAAGCAAGATTCATCCATCGGGTGTGGTTTAAATAGCCTCCTGTAGTGCTTAGGTGTCTCCTTCCACAGCCACGCCTAGGTAAGAAAAGAGTTCCTGCTTTCCAGAAGAGTTCCAGTGTTCTGAATCTAGGGAGTGGCTCCTGCCCCACCCAACAGGAAAAGTAGTTCCAAACAGAAGAGGATCAGAGGCTCAACTGGCAGGCAAGTAAGCAGCATGGTCTGCTGCAGGTAAGTCCACCCAAGCATTATGAGCCCGGCGCTTCCAGCGCTGGGACTGGGCATATTTATGAGCCTGGTGCCACTGGCGCCAGGACTGGGTCCAAAAGGTCCCAATTGGGACTGGTTGGCACTCGGAACCTGGGTTATGGATCTGCTTCCAAGGGAGTTGGGAAAACCCTGACCTTTTGGAAGCAGAGATCATGACAGTACCCCCCCTCAAGGCCCCTCCCAAACCGGGCTTCTCCGGGGGTTTTGGCTTGTCAGGAAATGTTCGGTGAAATCTTTTGATTAGGCGAGGAGCGTGGACATATTCAGCAGGTTCCCAGGATCTCTCTTGAGGGCCGTAGCCTTTCCAGTCAATTAGGTAGAATAGTTTAGATTTGGAGATCTTGGAGTCCAGAATGCTTTTGACTTCAAACTCGAGTTCTCCATCAACTAGGATAGGTTTTGGAGATTTAGTTAGTCGGGTTTGAGGTTGCACGGGTTTTAATAGAGAGACATGGAAGACCGGATGTATCTTCATGTGCGGGGGCAAGTCCAACTTGACCGCTACTGGGTTTACTATGGTAGTGATGGAATAGGGACCAAGGTATCTTGGGTTGAATGTGCGTGGCCCTTTTAGAGGTAGATATTTGGTGGATAACCAGACTTGATCCCCTACTTGATATTGAGGGGCTTCCTTCCGATGTTGATCTGCTCCTTTCTTGTATTGTTCTTTAGCCCTTTGAAGGTGAGAAACAGCTTCCTTAAAGGCTTGGGTGATTGTAGAATGCAGGTAGTCTACTGCTGGTGTTTCAAGATCTTGGAGGGGATCCAACTCCGAGGTTCGAGGGTGACTGCCGTACAAAAGAAAAAACGGGGTTTTCCCAGTTCCCGAATGGACAGAGTTATTGTAGGCATATTCGGCTATCCAAAGGATGTCTTTCCAAGTTTTTTCAGTTTGTTGCAGCATGCAGCGTAAATACTGTTCCAGAGTTTGATTGGTCCTCTCGGTTTGTCCGTCGGTCTGAGGGTGGTGACTGGTCGATAGTCTCACATCAATTTGAGCCGACCGACAGCAACTTCGCCAAAAATGAGAAATAAATTGACTACCTCGATCCGAAATTAGAACCGAAGGAAAACCGTGCAGTCGGACGATGTTTTCGAGAAATTCTCGGGCCAGAGTTGCTGCTGTTGGCAAGCCTTTGAGCGGAATGAAATGCGCCATCTTGGAGAATAAGTCCACGATTACTAGAATCGTATTGTATCCGGAGCACGGAGGTAGATCGGTGATGAAGTTAATAGAAAGCGTATGCCAAGGGCGAGGTGGGATGTCAATAGGGCGTAAGAGGCCTGCTGGTCTTTCCTTTTGACTCTTGTTTTGGGCGCATACTCCACAGGACATTATAAAGTCTCTGATATCTTTTTTCCAAGACGGCCACCAGAAGTAGCGCTTGATCTTTTCTGAGGTCTTGGCCATACCGGGATGTCCTTCCATTAAAGAATCGTGATAACAAGAGATTACTTTTTTCTGTAAATCTGTGCTGGGTAGGTATAATCGTTCTTGGAAATACAATAAGTTGTCCTTTACTGCAAAGTCCTTTCCCTGCAGATGCCAATTCTGTATGTCTGCTGGAGTTACAAGTTGCCTGGCTTTATCCTTAACTTCCTCTATGGATTCTGTGGCGATTACACCCAGAATTCTTTGTTCGGGAATGATTGGTACAGGTTTAGGGTTGATCAAGTGTTCTTCCACTCCAATCCGAGAAAGGGCATCAGCTTTACCGTTCTTTGTACCAGGTCGATAGGTAATTATGAAGTCAAACTCGGCAAAGAATAATGCCCAACTGAGTTGTCTAGAGGATTGGGCTTTTGCGGTTTTCAAATATTGCAGGTTTCGGTGATCTGTAATCACAGTAACGGTGTGTCGGGCCCCCAGCAGATAATGCCGCCAAGCCTTAAAGGCAGACTTGATAGCCAGAAGTTCCTTGTCAGTAATCGTGTAATTGATTTCAGGAGGCGAGAATTTGCGGGACCAAAATGCCACGGGATGCAACTGATTGGTTACCGGGTCCTTTTGTGATAGAACTGCCCCCATGGCAAGGCTTGAAGCATCAGTTTCCACGATGTAGGGGAGTTCGGGGCGAGGGTGTTTTAAGATTGGTGCAGAGATAAATTTAGTCTTCAAATCCTGGAAAGCTTGTTCCGCCTCGGTAGACCATTCAAAACGTTTGTTTTTCTTTAACAAGGCAGTGATGGGCTGGACTATTCGAGAGAATTCGGGGATAAACCTGCGGTAAAAGTTAGCGAAGCCTAACATGCTTTGCACACCTTTTACGGAGGATGGTGATGGCCATTTGAGAACTGCATCGACCTTCTTTGAATCCATACGCACTCCACCAGGTGATAATATGAATCCCAAGAATTCAACTTCAGTCACGTTGAAAACACATTTTTCCAACTTAGCGAAAAGTTTGTGTTGACGCAATCTTTCGAGGACCATTTTCACGTGTTTCCAATGTTCAGATTCCGATGAAGAATAAACGAGGATGTCGTCAATGTAAACAACAACACACACATCTATGAGCTCTCTGAGGACATCGTTCATAAAATATTGAAAGGCGGCCGGGGCATTGCAAAGTCCGAAGGGCATGACCTGATATTCAAATAGCCCATACTTGGTGCGGAAGGCCGTCTTCCATTCATCGCCCTCTTTTACTCGTACCAAGTGGTAAGCTCCTCTAAGATCCAGCTTTGTATATATGCATGCTTTTCTGACTTGGTCCAGGAGTTCAGGGATCAAAGGTAACGGATATCTATTCTTAACGGTGATCTGGTTCAGGGAGCGATAATCTATACAAGTTCTAAGGTCTCCTTCCTTTTTTGGAACGAAGAACAAAGCTGAAGAAGCAGGGGACTTGGAAGGACGAATAAACCCATTTGCCAGGTATTGATCCAGGTATTGTCGAAGGTGAAGGTTCTCAGGCTCGGTGAGGGCATAAATTCTACTACAAGGAGGAGTAGATCCAGGTATCAGGTCTATCTGGCAGTCATAAGACTTATGAGGAGGTAGAGAGTTAGCCTGATCCTTCCGGAAAACATCTTGGTATTCTAGGTATTCGGGAGGTAACTGGGGAGTCTCTGAAGAAATTGCTGCCAGTGCAACACCAGGTGGAGGGTGACAAGTAGAGACACATTCTGGAAACAGGACCGTTCTTGCTCGCCAATCGATCAGAGGATTGTGTTTCTCTAACCAAGGTATTCCTAGAATAATCTGAAACTGAGGGGCCTTGATCACATCGAACACGATCTTCTCATGGTGTCCATCTTGACTTACTAGCGTCACCTCTTGAGTGGTATGCGTTACTGGCCCGGAGGCTATCTCCGTACCATCCACCGTAGTAATGACGTCCTTTACAGCCTTGGGACAAAGAGTTAGATTCATCCTCAAAACCATTTCATGATCCACATAATTGCCGATGGCACCGCTGTCGACGTAAGCTTCAATTGCATGTAATCGATCCGGATTATCAGGGCTAATGAGGACCATAGGTATCACGAAATGCGAGGTCACGGAACTGGTTTTCTCCTTTCCCGCTCCTTTTGTGTTAGAGGACCTTTCAGACCCCCTATTTGCATGGGTTCCCCGGAGTCTACTCCTTTGGAAGGATTTGGCGGTTTGGAAAATACTCGAGCATCAAACTTGGAACGATCGGCCTTCCTGTTCTGCAGTCTGTGATCTATTTGAACGACTAAGTCTATATAGTCCGAACAATCTTGTGGGGGATTCACTACTTGGGCTAATACATCTTTGAGCTCTCCACGTAGACCTCTATAAAACAGCGTAATCCTTTTGTCCTCAGGCCATTGAGTTTCCACTATCAGTCTGTTGAAAGACGCAATATAAGCCAAAAGGTCTTGATTACCTTGTCGCAACGAAAGAAGCTCATTGTCCAAGGCCTGCCCCTGTGAATGTCTTGCGAACAGTTTTTCCATACTGAGCTGAAAAGCTTGAAAATCATGGAGGACCGGATCATCTTGATTTACTAGAGGGATCGACCAGTCTGCCGCATTGCCACTAAGGTACGAAAGCACGAAAGCTACTTTAGCTTGATCAGTTGGAAAGGCTGCTGGCCGGCATAAGAAATGCAACCGGCACTGATTGATAAATACTGCAAACCTCTTTGGGTCACCAGAAAATCGTTCGGGCGGAGCCAGAGGTACATTCCCAGGTAGGTTGATCTGCACTGGATTCATAGAGGATGTAGAAGGAAGATTTCCCCCAGATGCGGGTAACGGGGTCTGTCCGGCTTGTGACTGTAGCAATTGTCTAGCGAGATCATCTGTTCGCTCCTTGGAAATAATCAGTTCCCTTCTTAGAGCGTTTGTTTCCTGACAGGCTGCATGCACTTCTGCCCTTAGTTCCCCAAGTAACTGGGCTAGCTGGTCGGTATCCGAGGTTTCCATAGCGCCTGGGCGGGAGTTTTGTGGTAGGCTTTGCGTTCTGTAACGCTCACCTGATTCCCGTAGAGGCGCCGGTCTTGACTGGGCGTATACCGTATCTTCAAAGGTGATGTGTAACACACGGCTGGCTCTTTGGGCTGGACCTCTGTGCACTGTATGTCTGACTCGAAGGGTAAGATGTCTGCAGATAGAAAATATGGGATTAAGGAACTTGGTTATTGAATGTCTCTCCCTTCTTCCCTTTCTCTTCTCCTGTAGAACCCCAAAGGTTAACGCTCTCACCTTAGGTAAGTGAACGCTGTGCTCTCCATCTGCCTCGGGGCAGGGTGCTGTAACCAGTTTCTTCACTGGATAAGGGGAGCAGGCCTCTTGACTTCAGAGGACTGCTGTCCGTCGTTTACTGCACGAACGGTAAGTTTCGAGTAATTCTAATGTCTTTAAAGTCTTTAGTAATGATGTCTCTTGTTTTGCAGGGTTCCGGCGATGGCGGATGACGGGCTGAAGTGAGTTGAAGATGGAGCCCGTGTGATGAATAGAAGCGCCTGGAAGCACGTAAGTAAGCGCTTGTTGCCTGCTTCACGATGCGCTCTAACTGTCTTTTTATTTTGCAGGTACAAGTTCGGAGCGGCTGCAGGGTGCCGGAATACCCACTGGGTTGGATGTGGAAAGGAGTAATGGCACGTGAGTATTAAAGTTCCCCAATGTCTTTAAACGCACCTTGTTTTGTCTTTCAGATGCGGGATGCAGCGCCGAAGGCCTCCGGAGCGTGCGAAGAGTTGGTAAGCTTTTGTCTTTCAGATGCCGGAATGCAGTGTGAAGACCTCCGGAGCGCACGAAGAGTAGGTAAGCCTTTGTCTTTCAGATGCCGGAATGCAGCGCGAGGCGTTGGTGACAGCCGATGGACCAGGTAAGTGAAGAGCTGTCACTGAAGACCGTAATGCTAACCTGTTCTTTCTTGTCTTTATAGGTGTTGCTGAAGACTGGATTCAGGATGGTAAGCCTTTTTCCTTAGGCCCAGGATCAGATGCAGAAGACACGATGAGCGTTCTGCTGCAGAGGATGCAGAATAACGCAAAGCAAGATTCATCCATCGGGTGTGGTTTAAATAGCCTCCTGTAGTGCTTAGGTATCTCCTTCCACAGCCACGCCTAGGTAAGAAAAGAGTTCCTGCTTTCCAGAAGAGTTCCAGTGTTCTGAATCTAGGGAGTGGCTCCTGCCCCACCCAACAGGAAAAGTAGTTCCAAACAGAAGAGGATCAGAGGCTCAACTGGCAGGCAAGTAAGCAGCATGGTTTGCTGCAGGTAAGTCCACCCAAGCATTATGAGCCCGGCACTTCCAGCGCTGGGACTGGGCATATTTATGAGCCTGGTGCCACTGGCGCCAGGACTGGGTCCAAAAGGTCCCAATTGGGACTGGTTGGCACTCGGAACCTGGGTTATGGATCTGCTTCCAAGGGAGTTGGGAAAACCCTGACCTTTTGGAAGCAGAGATCATGACACCAGGGCACCGATAAGCACCAAGGCAAGCAGCACGGTACCACCAGCAACAGACATCCAACAACTGGTGGCCACTGAAGGGACTGTGTCTGCAGGAAGCAGCACGATTGGGGTGACTGCTGCCATTGCAGCTTGCTCGGATAGTGATGTGGGGAATGATGATGATGTTGTAGAATGTCCCCCCACTGGCCACCCTCATTCCCCCTACCTGTCCCCATGTAGCCTGCATGATGATGGCACACAGGGGCAATCCCCTGATGACTCCTGGCCAGCCACTCCATGCCCAGTGGAAGGTGTGGAGGAGGGGAGCAGCCCATGACCAAGCCACTGGCATTATCCAATGCCCAAAAAAAACAAGAGTCGCTGGACCAAATATTAACACGCCAACACCAACTGTCCTTGCTCCTGACTCAGCATGTGGCCGAATGTGGAGGTGCAAGTGCGGAAATGCTAAAATGTGCAGAGACTGTGAAGGCAGCCATACAATCCTCCACCAAGGATATCTGTGCCGAACTTGACGCGGTGCGGCACGTGCTCTCGGAGCACAGACAATGAGGGACATGCGTCCTAGTGAGCAGCCGAGTACCTCCTCTGCTGCCAGTTCTGCCCCAAGCAGCCCCGTCCGCAGGTCGGCCAGGAACCTGCGGAGTACAGGCAGGGGTGGCCCGGGGGCCGGCAGAGGGGGCTGCCAATAGAGGCCGCCCAGTGGAACAATCCCACATTAGGCACTTCACCACAGGCATCCACGCACTTTTGTGGGGAGTTGAGGGGGGGGGGGCAGTGGGTGTGTGGGGGAGTTGAGAGGGGAGTGGGTGTGTTGGGGAGTTGAGGGGGCAGTGGGGAGTGGGTGTGTTAATTGAATTCACATTTACAATACAATTTTTGCTTGAGCACAAATCACATGTGTGGACATTGCTCATTGCGTATGTGTGCTTTATTGGTGAACAGTCCACAGTGTGCATATCCCAGACACACAGTGTCCCAATTGCCATCTCCATGTGACACCCCCCATCCGTGTGTGCTAGAACCATTGGTTGATCAGAGTCCGACGCATGTCACATCCCTCCTGTGCATCGCTGCCTTCCTGAGGTGCTGCCCCATCCCCACCCTCCTCATCCTCATCGTCAGGTGGTTGCAGTTCAGCGTCAGGGGGCAGGGGCACATTCTGTGTGATGCACATATTGTGTAGCATGACACATGCCATGACGATCTTTGCCACCTTCTCATGGCGGTAAAGGAGTGCCCCACCAGACCTGCTGAGGCAGCGAAACCGTGCCTTCAATAGGCCAAATGTCTGCTCAATCACCACACAGGTTTGTGTATGTGCACGATTGAAGTCCTCCTCGTGCTGGTTCTGTGGGTTCCGGACTGGGATAAGGAGCCACCTCTTCAGGGGATAGCCTGCATCACCTGTATGTGGGCAACAATGTATGTGTCAGTCATGACATCAAATCTCAAATCCTGACGTGTCACCATGGCATGCATTCATCTCTTACTTTGTACCACATTTACATGCACAAATGGAGTCACACTATGTGATAGGTATATGTGTATTCCTCTCATGGACTGTTTTGCATGCCATCAACCAGTGTATGCAGGGGGGTCCAGTGCCTTGTGAGTGCCCATCCACTGTGTTAGTCCATGGCGTTTGTTTTGTTGACCTGGCAGGTGTCTAGTGATATCAATGCTCTCATCATGGCAACATTGCTGTCAGACTCATGATGACTCCACTGAGCACTACTAATGTTGTTAGGCAATTCTTTTGGGCCTCGGTGTCTGTGTAGTGGTGTATTGATGTTTTTGTCCGTCATGTGCCTCCTTTATGCGCAGTTATGGGGGACTGGTCTTTCAGTTGATGGTGTTTGGTGCCGTGTATTGGCTGAAGTCATTGCATGTAGGTGCATTTCGTTGAGGTCGATGTGGTCCGATTCGGTACAGTGCACTTTCAGATGGTTGTGTCATGGTCGGGACACACCTTCATTCACATGGTAGGGCTGCTTACATCGGGCATTATGTGTTCAGGTGTCAGTTGACATTTGGGCTGCTTTAGGGTATGAGCTGGCTCCATTGCCTCTGGTACTCGCAGCCAGGTAAGTTATGCATCACTCCCCCCCCCCCCTTTCAGCCAGGTAAAGTGTGCATCTCTCCCCCTCCCCGCCAGGTAAAGTATGCATTGATACGTCAATCACCTACCCACTTCACATTTCCATGGCCATGACATGAGACTCACCGAGTAGCCAGGATCTTGGCTCTGCATGTCGCTCCATGTAGCGTGGTATTGTGGAGTTACGCAGGACCATGGGTTGATCCGGGGAATCGGGCACAACAATGTGTGATGATCCTGTTGGAGTCACATACCATTTGCACGTTGATTGAGTGGAATAGTTTACGGTTACGGTACGCTACCTCAATGTCATGTGGGACCACCAATTCTACATGGGTGCAATCGATGGCACCAATGCAACCAGTTATGCCGGCTAGTGCATGGAAACCCACTTTGGTGTTACCAATCTCCTGGGCAGACCGTGGTAAGGAAATGTGGTCGTCTGTGTGCTTGAGGAGGGCATCAAGCACTTGGATCAGCGTACGTGAGAATAATGGTTGTGAAATGCCATGCAAGTGCCCCACTGTTTGCTGGTAGGTGCCTGTGGCCAGGAAGTGGAGCACGGACACTACCTTCAGTAGGAGGGGATGGCGGTGGGTGTTTCTATCATGCTGACGATGTCGTTGTGTATCATGTCCACGATGGTGGTGATGGTGTCCCGGTCCAAACGGTACAGGGTGTGGATCTGCTCAGCGGTGAGGTTGAATGGACTGGCTCGGATGCGTGGGATTGGGGGCTGCCTGCGTGGTGGCACTGGCTGTGCTGGTGGGGCTTGCTGGCCCTGCCTTGCCCTCCTTCTCCTCCTGCGTCTCCTCTGTGCTGCCTGTTGTTGTTGTAGTTGTAGCACTTGCATTGCAATCAGGTCCTCCAGCCCCAACATTGCTAGTCGTATTGGAATCATTGTGGAGTGTGACTGGGTGTGGGAAGGGGTGGGGTGTGCTCTTTTTGTACGTGGTGAGTCTGTATTGCCTCCACCTGTGCTGATTGTGTGCACCTGTGGCAGCTGGGAACACTGCACATGGCCATTTACAGTTGGTTCGCGATGGCGGATTTAGCACCATGGCGGTAAGGTACTTTACGGCCTTCGCGATGGCGTTGACAGCATGTCCGCTTGATTTGTGATTTCACCACCTTTGCGTCATGCCGGTACTTACGGCATGGGAGGTCGCGTGCGCGTGAGTTTGGTGATGTTAGCGGCACCGTTAACTACGATGCCGCTAATTGCACTTTCTCGGGTCATGTTCGGACCTAGCGGTAAGCGATGCCGGTAATCATTTACCGGCATGGTTTTTCACTTACCGCCAGGGTCGTAATGAGGCCTATTCTCTCTTTTCTTAAAATCCCTGAACCTTTTAAGGTATTGGGTAGGTGTCTTGCCAAACATGGCAATCAAAGCAGATTGCATACACTCATACTGACCCCGTTCTTCCACACTCAGCTTCAGAACAACATCATGAATTGCACAAGCCATTTCAAACGCTTCAATCCATTGGAGGATATCAGAACCCTCCGAAAACACACCAACCAAATCCTTCATAAATTTAGTTGCTGGGGACCTGACACTCTCACTGGGTTTCGCTGAAGTCACCACTCAAGCTTTCTCTAGCTGGATTCTCTGACATTCAGTGTCCTTGTATTTGAGTTCAAGATCCCTATTCCTGACCTCCACTTGTTGCGCCAGCTCCTCCTTCTTAAGCTCAGCATCTATTTCCAACTTGCGATATTCAAAGGCCAATTTAAACTCAAGCTCCAAGGTATTGCTGGGGTTCGGAACAGAGGCGGCAGGAATGGCGGCATTCCCAGAAACAGATTCGGTAGAAACCCCAGGGGCAGAGTCCTCATTGGTTGCATTCCCCCCCCCTCATCAAGAGTTTCACCATCGGTCTGGTAGTCCACCAGGGCAGCTATCAGCTCAGCCCTAGACTTATCCACAAAGTCTAACTCCCTGGCTTCACAAGCACTCTGGAGAGCCTCTAAGCTCATCCGAGTCAATTTGCCATTCGCAATAGACTCCGTTGCTTGTAATGCAGTTATTTTGTACACACCCAAATCTTAATCTAATAAAGTGCAGATATTTTGTAAGTGGCACGGTTATACACTGATTCTTAAAACCATAAGCATTCCACCGCTGCCACCAGTGTAAAGACTGGTAGGGGGTGTCTGTACTTCCGCTCTCTATATGGTAGAGGAGAGGCACAGTGGACCCCAGCCAAGATTCTCTATAAGGTAGCAATGGATGAGCAATCAAGGCCTAGCTTCTCAGGAGGTGATCCGGGCTGGTTCTTAAGTACAGTGTAGTCCCCGAACCCCCACAAAGGAATGTCCACACACTGTATTATTGAAAACACAGTCTTTATATAATTAATATTCAAAGGTATGTACACGACAAAAACAAGGGCCTCGCCTACTCAGGAACACACGAAAAACGGCAGAGAAACAGAACCGGGGCAGTCAGCTGTTCCGAACTGGACATTAGGTTTACTTCCTGCTTTCTTTTAAAGGGGAACTTGCATTCTAATCTGCCAATCGCGCGACTGCTCCTTCAGTCATAAAGGAGATAGAAAGAGGACTAGGCATTGCCTCAGTCTAACCCAAGCAAGGGGTTTTCTTGGTTTCTATTTCAAGACAGTTGGGGACTTAGTGGCCCAATTTCAACAGTGGTAATTCATTTTCCCCTGTTTTTTTGCATTAGGAGGTTAACTAACCCCGAGCATCTTGGGTCTGAGTTTATAACAAAATTAAAGTTTACTCCCCATTTATGAAATAACGGTAGCATACTGAGGGAGCTCAGAGGCTGTGTTTTTTAACAATGTTGTTGGTCTATGTTTTTAAGCATTATTTAATGTTTTAAATCTTGTTGTTGTTTTATATGTTGTAGCACTGATAAAGCCTTTGAATAAGTCTACTAATCGTGAGGAAGAGGTTGACCAAGGGTTCTGTAAAATCTGGCCAATTGATGTCAAGTCGAAACTATACAAAATGAAATCCAATGAGAGGAATACTACTAGAATACTCTTGTTTACTTATAGTTGATACATAATGGTGGACTGTCAAAGTAGGAATATTACTACTGTAAAAGTTATTTATAATGTCTCTATACAAACTAGATTTGATTGTGAAGATGAATGGTAGAATGGTGTGTTAGGGATATACACATAGGAGAAAATATGCGCTATTTGCACAAAAAAACATTTGTTCACAAGTATATGTTGATTGGAAATCAATTGTTTTATAATTGTTCAAAAATGATGTATTTTATGAAATTGTAACAGAATAAAATGATATATTTTTAATAAGAACACACTCTCTGGTCCTCAGCATGTGCTTTCTGAAACACATGGATTGAATTTTTCAGCACATAGGGCACCCTCTCTGTTTAGTATATATTGAACTCACCCCAGATGCCCATGTAGGGTTCCCCACCTTTGTTTTTGGATCGTTTTAATTAAAAACATAGTAGAAGGACGTCTCCACCATAGGGTTTGGAATTATTTTCGCTGTGTCATCGTACTTGTGCAGAGTTATACTACAATGATGCCAGTGTTTCTTCTTTGCTCTGCAACATGTGGCCGTCATGGGTGCTGGCATGCCGAGACACACGCTGAGCCACATTGGAGAATGTCCATTTCCACAGAGTTCCAAGTACACTATAATTTGCTCAGGGCTTCTTAACAGTTTGTTTTCTGGGAAACATAACATCTTTTCTGGTTTCTATCATTTACCAAAAAGATTGTCAGGAAACTCTTCTTTGCGTTTTTAATACAGTTCCAAACTATTCCAAGTGCTCTCCTCTGAATTGTGTACATTAACGTTTTTGTTTACAAAGTTCATGAAATCAGAAATTGAAAAAAACATGCTACATGTGAAAGGCAGTCATAGAATTAAAAGTGTTAATTTGCAGGGAATACTGCAAGCCATTTAAACAAAATTATACCAGGCTTTGGCATTTCCAGGATGCAGGAGCTTTTTAGCTCCTGAGTGTAACTTGGAAGAGCCTAGTTAGTCAGGACACCACAGTTCAAGGAGCTACTATTGACTCCCATGTCATCTGGTGCCATAGAAACATACCTATGCCAAATAAACTATTGATGTTTGGGAATGGGTCTAAAGGCGTATTGGCTCCTTTTTAATAAGATATTTAAACCATAATGAGGTCATATATAATAAAAGTTAGATATGCAATTCCCGATGTACTAGTTCCTCTTTCCCCTGTTAGTGGGTGATGCTTGCTACCCGGGGGCTACTTTTAGCATCTGCTCAACAAATCCTTATTTCAATCCTTGGTTCTACTCTGATTTCTTCATGCGTCTTTCCATTGTGAAGAGCATGTGTATAGATTATGTCACCACAGCAAAGGTGTATTCTAGTCGATGTGAGAATGTGTTCCTTTTTTCAGTTATGTTAGTAATTCATTCAAACTATATTGTGTGAAACTCAGGAATAGGAATGGTCATTTTTTTAAAATTTCATTTTGTTGAGTGATGTACATGGAAAAGATAGGGCTTCTTTAAATGAAACCCAAACGACCCGGAGTCGGAGAACAGAATCTAATTGCCTCGCAAGTTTCTATTATCACATGTAGGCACATGTGAACAGGGCCTCCAATCTAGTGGGAACTGGATAGAACATAAATATAGGTTATGGTCATGCCAAATAGCTTTCATTGACCATCCAAGATGCTTCTAGATTGTAGTCAATAAGTTGTCTTAAGACATTCACTCCGGACACAAGGCTTTGCTTTCAAAGGGATGTAGCATGCTTTACTTCATATCAACTCAGAAACTGAATCCATTTTCATATAAAGAAAAGGCCCCTGACCTTTAGATGCACACTATAAGCCAGCTGCCTTGGTTTAGTCGGGGGGTACATGTCTTTGAATATACCAAGACATTTTACATTGGATAAGTGGTGACATAGAAAGGGAACACTTGGGCAGTGTCATCTCTTCCCCCTTGTGGGGGAACAGCTTCAAGTGCACATTAAAGAAATCTTGGTGCATTCACATAAACAAAACAATGCCTTGAAATGTGTAAAAACAAAATGTAAGCCTTGTATCATCAGGGAAGCTCGGCTTTGTCTGCATTTTGATATGTTGTAGGATAGAAAAAGAAACCTCTATCTGAATCTTGAAAAGAAATTTGTCATTTTGAAAATGGCAAACGTATAAATTAGCTTCTCTTTAAAAAGAGCAGCTGCCACCTCTTTTTAGTCTGATGGCTAAGACTAGGGGTGGGGTCTTTAAGAATAGGCCAGTAGTAGAAGTCTTAAGCAAGGTTGAACACACTGGAGAACAAAAGGACTGGTATAGCCAGAGTGAAGAATTGCCCATTGATGGAGGGAAGACAGGGTAGCCCATAGAAGGCTGTTCATTCTGTGCAGCGGAATTGACTTCCAAACTAGCCACCTGAATTTTGCTGACAGGACGACGCCTGCCTGGCTAAGTCATTGGCCGGTTCTCCCAAAATCATAATTTGTGCCATAAATGGTTGATAAAAACAAAAAAGCCTACCATTTCCCCAATCTTGTCTAACTTTGATCAGGGTAAAATCTTGAATGGGAAAAGGACTTCAATGCAGAGTGGGTGCAATTTGAAATTAGGGGCACATGCTAATGTCCTACGGTCATGTGTTTGCTTATTTATATATCGGATACAAAGTGAAATGTGGCTTCTTTTATGCCCCATTCTACTTTGCAACACAAAAACGAAATTCAAAACAAACATGTTGGTGATCACTTTAAAGTGGGATTGCCTCAGTAGAGTTAAATATTAATTGAGCCTATAGGAAGTTTGAATCTACGGAGCCGCGTTGTAGTATTTATTTAATTTAATATTGTTACAAGAATAGTAACCGAATGTTGCAGAGATGCATAATTACAGACACAGGTATAGAGATGCAGGAATGTAAAGAGGCAAATACAGGGATACACTGTTAATGTCACTGAGGAGATCCGTAGATATAGTCTAGATGTTTGTGCGGTGAAACATATGTTGAAAGAACTTTATTCATTAAGAATTGTGCAAATTCTCTCCATTCTCTTGTCTGCCTAGTAAGAGTTGTGTAGTATAGGAGGGAAGAGGGCTGTCCACTAAATAGCTGTTATTGGAAAATAGTAAACCTCCAGCCCGGAAATATAAAGAAACTGAAAGCCTTACATGTAGGTCCCTTTTGCATGTTTCTGCATAGAAGGGAATCCATTCATTTGCAAGGATGGCCATACTCATTCTCTCTCTCACGCACATACGGACAAGTGAAAGAACAAATCCTGGTTTAATGGAAGTCATGTTTACATGTCTATAGAGAATTGGATCCACACATGCAGGAAACATGGTGTATATGTGAGTTCAGAACCGAAAATATATCTAGATTCCAGAGGACAGTATTTGTGAATGCAAACTTAAATAAGCCAATGTAGTCAAGTTGCCTTATGAATGCAAGTGGCTTATCACATAGTCCTACGTTACCTGGTCCATGCATACATGCCAAGTGGTCTCTGCATGGTTAATATGTTCTGTGATGAAGTAGTAAATAGTTGATCAATTATTTCAGGTGCTGCGGACAAGTCCCTGCATGTATGTCCTTGTAGCCAGGGACTTGTTTGAAGCGCTAGAAATTATTGATCGAGTATTTACTACTTCATTATTCAACAAATATTACTACTATAATTTTGTAGTACGTCCCCTATTTTTCATATCTTGAGGCTACACCTGTCGGGGAATGCACACACAGTACTTCATTATTTAATTAAAGAGATCCTTCTCTAAAATGTAAGCACTCATTTCTAACCATGCAGAAGCCTTGGGATTTACTGAGGGAGAGGCCTTGTGTATCTGTAACCTCATTAAAACCACAGGAAATAAAATAAGTAATTCTAAGAAACCCGAGGAGCTTACTGGGCAATTAGAGAGACTTATCTGTAGGGAGGTCAGCCAAAGATTACACGCAACAACATTGCCACAATATTACAGAGCCCAACGTATCCCTTGAAGCTTGTGTTGATCTTGAACCCACATTGTGCAAGGACAACCCGGCATTGATAAAGAGATGCGTACAGTTCTTGAACAAGTGTTTGCTGCATCTCGTCTTGACCATAGAGGAATTGTCAAACTCCTTAAACACTATTGAAGCTGCATTGAACTCATAAATACTTAATTGGCGTCATTACTAACAAATGAGCAGATTACTACAGTATTAGAAGACATGAATACCAAATTAGATATGTACAAGAAGGAAACAGAGTCCAAATAAATCAGAAAATTCAGAAGAGACACTAGATTATAGCATCCGAGGTGCAATCAAAAGAAATACTCCTAGCCCTTGTCAAAATGGCCAATTTTACTGAGAACTGTTCAGGGTGTCAGTCTAGAAATATGGATACCTCTACTTTGAGACTGCAAACGCATTTTGGTGGCTGTTGGCCAACCGTCTCATGCACGATATGACAGAATATAGGTTTTCGAGTTTGTCAATGAACGGCCATTTTGATGTAACAAGAATCGCCATTTTGTTTTCTAACCATTGCTCATTGCTTTCTGTTCCTATTGCTTCGCAGTATATTTTCCGCTTACACTGCTCGACTGTGAAACATTGTTGTCTGTATGCGAAAAGGACAAGGCCGCAGGGCCGTGAGGATAACAAGAGTTCGCTGAAACACAAACGTAGGCAGCGCCAGGAAGAATGCCTGGCTCCCTCCCGAATGTAGCCTTGAAGCAGAGCTGCAGGGCATTTAATCATTTCACAGCTGCCAGCCAGTCTCGTTATATGGTAAGATATGTTAGAATAATACTGCTAAAGGCTTGAATTACGCTTTTCTTACGGCCCCCCTTTGCTGAGCCAGCTAGAGCATGTCGGCTCCCAGGACGCGAATAGCACCTGATAGATAGCAAGGTCCGGAATGCAACTCCCCCCCGTATGTAGTTCGCCTCCAAGAACAGAAGCGTCGTGTTCTATTCAATAACCGAAAGATGCCTTTGCACTCACAAATTGCAAATTGTTACTAGAATAGATGTTTGAAGGTGTCATAGTGTTGGAGATGTCCATCATCACACCAAGTTGAAAGAAACCCAATAAAGGGGGGGTGTTAAACATGTCATAGCTGATTGTTTGATATGCATTTTGTATATATGTAACTGATGTACGTAATCCTCAAGGTCTAGGGATACACGTTGCGGGGCGTGAGACCGAGTTGGCCAACTGAGGCTTTTGCTTTGCAATAAAACCCTAGCTTTGGGAATACAACTTCGTGTCTGGCGTCTCTATCGTGTGTGGTGACTCGCCTTGTTTCCATAGACGTCAGGGTCCCCTGGGGGCCCCTTTCAAGATGGCGCCCGAATAGGGACCCTCCCCCACTTGTTCCATCGCATAACGTTGTAATTGAGTAAGGCGGAGAACGGCGAGGACGGGACGATCGAGCCGGGATCAAGAGGTGTTCGGGGCGCCCTGTAAAAGTGATGAGAGACTCCTTTGCAGATCTGCACACATCTGATCCCTGATCGACGTGCCTGGGCTAGAGAACAAGGAGGCGAGGGTCCCGAAACGAGGTGGAAGCCAAGAAACGCAGACATGACGTCCTTTGGTGCGTCAGTATACAGACGACTTGATTCATCAGGTGAGTCATTCCCCGATTCAAAGCATCCGGATATTGGTTGAGAGTTGATTTTTCAAAATCAAACGCCCTAGATAAGGTTGATTAACCAGGGGGAAGGTTGAAACATGCCTGGGGTATTGTCCACCTTAGCAGGGTATTTCCGCTGTGGTAGACAATCTTTGGAAGATGGCCAAATTGTACCACCTGGGGGAACGCCGGCGTATGAGTTGTATGTGAAGTATGGAGTGGGTGCGATAATATTCTGTGAGACTTGGCATAGGCAAACCAGAAAGCAACAAGACCATCAGTGGCCGATTAATGGTAGTTTTGAGATAGCGAGGATAGACAACCTGGAAAGGGTTTTGGTAAGAAAAAAAGCGTGTCCTGCAGCATTTGAGACTATTAAAGACTGGAGAAAGGAAGCAATGCTCCGATTTAAAAGCAGAGCAAAGCATGCGCGCAGGCATAAATCGAAAGGTGAAGTAGCGGAAGAAAAAGAAGAGGAGGAGTGGACTGAGAGTCTAAGAAGGGCAGGTAGGCGTGACCAGTTGAATATAGGAAAGATATACCTACAACGAGAATTACACATAGCAGATGAATTGATAGAAAATATATTGACCCATACAAAACAAGGTCCAAGATCAGAAGTAAGACCAGACACGTCAGTAGCTATTGCCCCGACCCCGCCCGTAGCCCAAACTCCCCCTCCGGTAGCTCAAGCCCTCCCACAGCCACAGACCGCGCACGTAACACTTCCTATTAGCCAACCAGGCCTACAACAGACACTCTCTGTTCCCATTGTCCCATCCGCACCTCCCGCCTCAGGCACAGACTCGGTACCGTCTGTTCCTCCCGGGGTTGAAGTTGAAACCGCGGGGCCAAGAGGCGGGACTGACCAACGGGGGTGTACGAGGGTAACCCGCAGTGCAATCAGCAAAGAAAGGAAGGTGGAATTGCAGCAACAGGCAGAGATGTATATAGACGGGAATGATGGGACGGCAACATTGGCTTCGATATATGACTTCCGTAGAAGCAACGAAAGACAGGTAGTGTTGGAATGCATGGGTGAATATTTGGCAGAGAAATGGAAATAGCTAATTGGGAAATTACCACCGCAGCGATTGTTAGATTTGAATGCATTAGCACGCTGTAGGGAGAGGGATGAAGAAGTGAGAGAACATGTATATAGACTTTTTGAGCTTAAAGATGAATTAGATAATGATTATGCCGAAATGTTTACTGCACCTGCGTACAGGAGTAGGGATATCGGGAGACCTGGGAAGGGGGAAAAGGGGTCTCATAATAAACGGCAGCAGTTACCATCGCCGGGGCAAAAGGAGATATCGTTGCTAAAACAGGTGGGGGAAGACTTGAAAGAATGTCTAATTAGAACACAGGTACTATTGCAGCAAGTAACAGGACATAACACAGGGCGAATATGCATGGGGGAACAGTGGGACCGAATCAGTGTGCATATTGTAAAGAGGAAGGACATTGGCGAGCGCAATGCCCGCATCTACAGAATAGAAATGGGTCTGGTCAGAGGAGACAGCATAGAGGACACCCAGGAGCGAATGGACCAAATAGGAATACTATGCAGCAGCATCATAATAACGGAGGTAATCAAAACCAAGGCCAAAACCAAAATGCCCCAAACCAGAGTCAGGGACAGCAAAATCAACAATATGGAAATCAGAGTGGGGGAAATAGAGGGAAGAGTGGAAATCTTTTCGATACACCGCCAAACACGTATTACAGTATTAGTAATGATTACACATCGGACAATGTGTTATTTCCCCAATAGGACAGCCCAGGACAGGGGTCGGAACCAGTGTCTATTCCCGTAAATCAGAGAGGACCCTACGTAGAAATGAGAGTCGGGAATGAGGAACACCGCTTTCTTGTAGATACAGGAGCACAGAAGTGTTCAATAGACCATCACTTTGTTCCGGATATACCACTGTCAGGGCAAAAGAATATTTCCGTAGGGTTCGCAGGTACACCAGTCATAAACCCAGTGTCCAAACCAGTCCCAGTTACCATAGGACCATTTACTGAACATTGTCCTTTCCTTCTAACAGAAAATTGTGGAGAAAATTTGTTGGGATTAAATTTGTTGAAAAAAATAGGTTCTGTTATACATTGCACGGCAGACGGAGTGTTTCTAACGATATGGCCACACGATGCCCCTGTGTCAGAATTCATGTCAGAAGCGTTACCAGGGGAACTATGTAAAGTACCAACCTGTAAATGGGCAATGCATGACAACGATGTGGGATGTTTAAAGATAGAGCAGTAAAGATTATTTTGAAAGAAGGTGTTACCCTACCGCGAATACCCCAATACAAAATTTCGGTTGAAGGTGAAAAAGGATTGAAGAGTATTGTTACTAATTTGGTGAAATTAGGGGTAATCGAGGAAATCACAGGCAGTACATGCAACAGCCCGATTCTTCCGGTTTATAAAAAAGGAGGTAATGAGGTACCATACCATTTCATAATTGATCTACGCGCATTGAATAAGGTAGTAGATCCGCAATTTCCTCTAGTGCCAGACCTCACTCCAATATTGACAATGATACCTGTTTCAGCAGAATATTCTAGTGTAGTAGATTTGAAAAATGCATTCTTTAGTATTCCAGTGGACAAGGACAGTAGATGTTTGTTCGCGTTCACATTAGGAGGATGATCATTTACATTTACGCGGATTCCGCAAGGTTACACGGAAAGTCCAAGTATTTACAGTAGAGCATTAAAACAACAGCTAGACATGCTGGGATTACCCATGGGTTGTGTACTTTTGCAATACATAGACGATCTATTGCTGGCTGCAGACACAGAGGAGATTTTGTAAAGAAAGCACTGTATTACTACTGTCACACCTAGCGGCACATGGCCATAAAGCTAGTTTGAAGAATTTTCAGTGTAATCGAAAGGAGGTGGCTTATTTGGGCTACCTACTTTCGAAAGGAGGGAGAAGACTAACGCCAGAACGCATAGAAAGTATTTCTATTCCAAAGACACAAAAAGGAGACAGCGCCATAATAGGCTTGGCTTCATATTGCAGGCAATGGATTGGTAATTTTGCGTTAATTGTGAAACCATTAGTGTATTTAACTAGAAAGGATGCGGTTATGCCTTTGCAGTGGGATGAGGAATGTCAGAAAGCATTTGATGGATTGAAAACTGCATTATGCTTGGCTCCAGTTTTGGGTACGCCGAACTATGAGAACATTTTTAGACTATTTGTGTGTGAAAGTGAAGGTTGTGCATTGGCGGTTTTGACACAGGAAAAAGGTGGAAGAAATAGGCCGTGCAGCTATTTTTCTTCTGCGCTGGACCCTGTAGCACGCGCACTACTACGATGTTTGCGATCTGTCGCGGCGGCTGCTGCGTCAGTGAAACAAACGGAAGGGATGGTATTGGGGCACACTTTAATTCTGATGGTGCCACATGCCATAGACGTTCTATTAAATAGGACACAGACGCAACACCTCACCTCTGCTAGATTGACAAGATATGAGATCATCTTGTTCGCGCCCCATATCCAAATTATGAGGTGTAGCGCTTTGAATCCTGCAGAATTAATGCCACTGACCTTAAAAGAAATTGGGAAGAATGAATCACCCACCCACGATTGCTTAATGGTCACTGAGGAAGAAACCAAGGGAAGAGTTGATTTAAGTGATATTCCATAGAAAGAGCCGGATGGAGAGTTATTTGGTGACGGCTCATGTTTTAAATTACCAGATGGCACGACAACTGCTGCATACGCTATCACTACCCTAGAGAGTGTTGTAGAAAGTAGAAGAATCCCCTATAATTCAGCACAATAATAGGATTGACCAGAGCCTGCGAGATTTCTGAAAATTTGAATGTGAATATATATACTGATAGTCAGTATGCTTTTGGAGTGGTTCATAACTTTGGTTGACTCTGGGCTGAGAGAGGGTTTCTGACATCACATGGTGCCAGAATTCAACATGGCCCTTTGATTGTACGATTGCTGTCTGCACTCACGTTTCCAAAGCGCCTAGCAATAGTGAAATGTGAGGCATATAAAAAAGTAACATGCAAAGTAGGAGAGGGAAACGTGTTTGCAGACAGAATTGCGAAACAAACTGCCACTGATTTTAATACCAAGATGATGACGGTTCAGACAGAGGAAGTACCCTGTATGATAGAAGATGGAGTTGCGACTGTCAAAGAAATGCAGGCCGAGGCTACGGCCGATGAAATACAGGGATGGGCAGAGGGATCTGCTGAGTTGGATCTGGAGGGTTGTTGGGTGGACAAGGGAACTAGAAACTGGATGTTGCCAAATTCGTATGTGACTGCAATGGTCACAATGGCCCACAGCCCTACTCACATCTGTGCCAAGAAAATAATACAGCACCTTTCTACAGTATGGCAGAATGTAAACATAAAAAAGAATGCAGAGAGGTTGGTGCAGAACTGTATCACGTGTTTACAACACAATGTAGGAAAGGGAACAGTGACTCCAACAGGCAGTTTTGGCCCGCCCTCCATGCCATTTGAGGTAATTCTTTTTGACTTTATAGAGATTGAGAAGTGCCAAAACTTAAAATACGTCTTGGTGGTGATCTGTGCATTCAGTAAGTGGGTGGAGGCATATCCTTTGAAGGACTGCACAGCAATGAGTACGGCAAAAGTAATGTGGAAGGAGTACTTTTCCAGATTTGGCTTGCCCCGAGTCCTATGGTCTGATAATGGACCGCATTTTGTGGGTGCATTGGTATTACAGATATGTGCGGGTCTCCAGATTGATAAGAGATTCCATAGTTCAAGGCATCCGAGTTCTGCCGGTCTTGTGGAGAGGCACAACGGGATTATTAAATCAAAGATTAGCAAGATTTGTGAGGGAAGCAAGTTGAGTTGGGTGGATGCATTACCAATAGCACTATTATGCATGCGTACGTCTGTACAGGCTAAAACTGGGCTCTCCCCATACGAAATCGTAATGGGGAGGCCGGCAAATGTTTGGTGCGCACCTCAGCCAAAACAACTTAGAGAGATAGAACATCCTGTGCTGAGTACTTATTGTGGCCTTATAATGCAGAAATTGTGTTTGATTCATCAGCAGGTGCAGGAGGCATTACCAGTGAGATACACCGGTCCAGGCACGCGCTGGAGCCAGGAGACTGGGTGCTGCTAAAAAAACTTTGAAAGAAAGTCATCATTAGCACCCAGGTGGCGCGGGCCCCATCAAGTACTTTTGGCGACGCAGACGGCAATACGGATGGATGGAAGGAAGTCGTGGATCCATGCCACCCATACCAAGAAGATTCCAACTGCACTGAAAGACTTGCCTGACACTGATGACCGGAAAGAGACAGCGGTCCCAGAAACAAAAGAAACTGTTGCCAGTAAGCAGCCACCTAATCTGCCAAAACGAGAAGTGAAACTCGAAACAAAGCCTGAGACGATTGCCAAAGATGGGGAAGGGCAAAAAGTGCCCCAACGTTGCCCAGCACAATCGACATCACTGATGACCGACGCGAAATCTGCCTTGCAGAAACCAGCAAAACCAAATCATGTACCCCTTTGGCGCCCACCAGCACTTGCCATCACGCCAAAGAACGGATCTGCATCATTGGCGCGGCGCACACCAGCACCTGCAGTAGCACCACAGGCTGACTTCAAGCCTGAATCTGAAAGTGCACCGGCACTGTTCACGGATCATACGTTACCAGGAGCAAGGCAATACAACTGCGGCCTCGGGAGACAAAGTGATCCGCAGTCTTTTTGGTGTTTATGTCAACCTCTGGTTCAGCTCATGGACGGAGAAGGAACCAGAGGTGTAGAGGAGAGAAGCGTGAGAATTGTGCAAGTCGGACAATTCAAGATTCGCAGCTCCTCGGTGCGATCATAAAAAGTACATGTGTCCTGAACCAGAACGGACAAACTGGGCGCACATGGTACTATGGCAATTGAGATAACCGATTAAAAGTACATGTGTCCTGAACCAGAGCAGACAAGCTGGGCGCACATGATACTAAGGCGATAAGATAACTGATCAAAGGTCCTCTGAGCAGTAAAAGAAGGGACAAGTGATCTCGGCTAAAAACGAATAATCGAATCCAGGCTAAAAAGGACAGGCAGAACTGAACCGTGACAATTCCATTGAACTTATTAACATCAGAGCAAGCGCGACGAAGAAAGATATCCACAACGAACTGTGATAAAAAAGAAGAAGGACGACGAGAAACATGCCGGGACCGGTTCCAGCCTCCTCCTGCACCACCACCGTTGAGAACGAGTCAGTTATAAAGACTATGGCCCTCATTACGACCCTGGCGGAATCCGCGGTGCTAAATGCACCGCGGAGCATGGCGGAAAGCCGCCGATAGCGCCATGGGGGTTGGCGGATTTACCACCCCATGCCGACCTTGGCGGAGCGGTAAATCCCCAATCCCCATTTTACCCTTCCCCATTCCCATTCTTGCCCCATAGGGTATAATGGGAGTGGGGAAGGAGTTAATTACGCCGCCGTAAAGTACGGCGGCGTAATTAACAACGAGGTCCCTTAGCGCCATGGTTTTCTCCGCCCGGTAAAACCAGGTGGAGAAAACCTCCATGGCGCTAAGGGAACTCGTAGTACGGCGGACGGGTCCGCCGCGATTAGCGCTGGCGGAAACCCACTCCGCCAGGGTCCTAATGAGGCCCTATAAGTTTAAGAAAAACTCATGGTAAAACAAATTGTATGCTGGTACTAACGATAATAATGTGCTTTATGAGCGTGGTAGCACCAATATCGACAGCCCTAATATTATGGAGGGTAGAAACAATACACCCATTAGAAATGTTTTTACCAATAATTAATATATCCACTACTGAAAACCCGGTTCAGGTGATCACTTATACCCTACCCCCAATGGAAGAAAAACACAGGGAAGGTTTTGGAAATAACACCTTACTGCTGATAATGAACATGACACATGCAATCCTGAAGAAAACAAACTGCTGGGTATGTGCCCATTTACCACAGCATGCCGGGAAAGGAATAGGGTGGTATGTGCAGCCATTACCATTAAGTTCTGCATGTAGTGCATCTTTAGGTGCAGTGTTCTATGGGAAATGGAATGAGAGTAATACGGGTCAATTAGACAGAACCAACATGAATGAGTTTGAGGAGATATTAATGAAGCCTGTGGGTTGTTCCATTTTCCATTAAGCACAAGTAATAGCCCTGAGCCCACGAAGAAAAGTACACGAAAGATAACACGACAAAATAGACGAGATAGATTGTCCCCACCAGAAAAAAACATCTGTAATGATGTTTTGTGTAAGAACAGAAGGGGACAAAGATGCAATTCCCCCATTTTACACAGTGAATTATAGCCCAGGAACTGTCCCTTTTTGTCTAAAAAAGAAAGGCTCTTTTTCAGTCGGAACATATACTGGTTGTATGAATACAGTGGTACTAAGATGGGAAATAGAACCAGTATACGTAGGTGATTCAGTTTATTTTATATGTGGAGAGAAAGCATACCCTTGGTTGCCCAGAAACTGGGGAGGTACATGTTACCTAGGGCTACTGTTCCCAGGAGTATTCAGCAGCCATGGCCAGATTATCCAAAACTAGAGTCAAAAGGACTGACGAAGGTGTTTTAATAGCAACTGATGTAGCGAAATCATTCATTCCATTCTTAGGACAGATAATGAACTCCTATAATATAAGGCAACTGTCTAGAATCCTAAAGAAGACAATAAACACAACAACAGATATATTATTTAACATGACTTTGGAAGAAAGAGGAATCAGGTTAATGACGCTGCAAAATAGAATGACTCTCGATGTGATCCTGGTTGATCGTGGGGGAATTTGCAAAATAGTGGGATCAGCATGTTGCGTTTATGTCGATGACTATTCCCCCACGATCTTTGAAGCAATAAATAAAATGCACGTTCTAAGCTCTGAACTCCCTACTGGAGAAGGGAGCTGGGGAATAGGATCTTGGTTTTGGGGAATACTGCGATCTTGGGGATGGAAGTTGATCTCAATATAAGTAGTGGTGTTCGGAATATTCCTAACGTGCTGTTGTTGTATATATTGTTTACCCATAGTTTGCGCTGAGGTAACTGAGGGATGTACGGAAGGATGCATGCATATGATAACAAAGAAAAAACAACTTCATGATCGAACTAGCCCAGACCCAAATGAGATGAGAGCAGTAAAAGAGTTGATGGCAATAGATATTGATGAAGACAATGATGTCCACGATAGCATGCAAGACTCATACATAAGTACTTCAGATTCATCATCACTAGAGGAGGTTTCAATAAATAGATGAGACGTTTGGCATACGGCCAAAGGAGGGTTTGTCAGTCTAGAAATACGGATACCTCAACTTTGAGACCGCAAACGCATTTTGGTGGCCGTGGGGCAACCGTCTCATGCACGATATGACAAAATATAGGTTTTCGAGTGTGCCAATGAATGGCCATTTTGATGTAACAAGAATCGCCATTTTGTATTCTAACCATTGCTCATTGCTTTCTGTTCCTATTGCTTCGCAGTATATTTTCCGCTTACACTGCTCGACTGTGAAACATTGTTGTCTGTATGTGAAAAGGACAAGGCCGCAGGGCCATGAGGATAACAAGAGTTCGCTGAAACACAAACGTAGGCAGCACCAGGAAGAATGCTCGGCTCCCTCCCGAACGTAGCCTTGAAGCAGAGCTGCAGGGCATTTAATCATTTCACAGCTGCCAGCCAGTCTCATTATATGGTAGAATATGTTAGAATAATACCGCTAAAGGCTTGAATTATGCTTTTCTTATGGCCCCCCTTTGCTGAGCCCGCTAGAGCATGTCGGCTCCCAGGACGCGAATAGCACCTGATAGATAGCAAGGTCCGGAATGCAACTCCCCCCGTATGTAGTTCACTTCCAAGAACAGAAGCGCTGTGTTCTATTCAATAACCCGAAAGATGCCTTCGCACTCACAAATTGCAAATTGTTACTAGAATAGATGTTTGAAGGTGTCATAGTGTCGGAGATGTCCATCATAACACCAAGTTCAAAGAAACCCAATAAAGGGGGGGTGTTAAACATGTCATAGCTGATTGTTTGATATGCATTTTGTATATATGTAACTGATGTACGTAATTCACTCTCTTGCGTCCCTCGAGGCCTAGAGATGCACGTCGCGGGGCGTGAGACCGAGTTGGCCAACTGAGACTTTTGCTTTGCAATAAAACCCTAGCTTTGGGAATACAACCTCGTGTCTGGCATCTCTATAGTGTGTGGTGACTCGCCTTGTTTCCATAGATGTCAGGGTCCCCTAGGGGCCCCTTTTAAGGGGAATGCTTGAAATCTGGGGACCCGCACGCTAATGCTTTTCATATGTATTGTGCATGACGTCTGGTTGCTGTGTTTTGGCACAATATATCAGTTTATTGAGAAAATAATGCAAAACCCGGTCTCTCACACTCCCCTGAAATATCTGTTTATGAAATTGGTAAGGTGTCTGAAACCACCAGAAGACTTTTCAATGTGACATGCGCTGTTGCTTAAAGATGTATACTGCAATGCTGGAAGGCCACATCTGCACCATGAACTGACGATGTCCTCCGAACGAATGTGAAGAACAATTTGTATTGACCATGCCTGTGACAAACTGGCCCAAAGATATATGTGCCCCTTTTAGAAGTTATTTATGCAAGATAATATCCGATAAGGACTTTTCCCCTGCCTCCTTGCCATGATCTTTTAATCCCTACACGTATGTAAACTGTTGATACTACCTTGCACTGTAAAGAATATTGTATTGTGTACATATCGACATGACCTTCAATAAACAAAGTTAAACAAGAAATACTCCTAGGTCGAATCAAAACCAGCAGATGCTACGTTGTCCAATATTTCCAGATTTCCAGTGGAGAAAGGAGGAATCCGACCCCTTATGTATTGCAGTTGACCCACATTGTCCCACAGAGTCCAGCCCAACAGTCACCTGCTTCAAACTTACCAGTTCCTTTTTTAGATGTAGCAAGAACAAAAAGACGCAAAAAGAAAAAAAAACACCTAGGCAGGAAGACTTGGTGGTCTACATCTCCTTATATCAATTGTCTGAATTTGAACGGAAGACCTTGCAAAAAAGGAATGAAAAGTTCAATTGAACTAGGCGCATTAAAGAAACTAAAAAGGAATATCATTTGCACCTCATTGTTAAGACCTAGTTTCTTGGAACCGGGTAACCTCGTGGCCAAGACAGACCAATCAAGGTAGCTATGGCAGGCGGTCAAGACTAGGTCTCGGGAGGGGTGAGGGTGATTGAAGGACCCCAATGAGCACCCACAACAAGGACACATACAGGTGTTCTATCAAAAATATAGACACCTTTATTACAATGCCTTTGTAACTCGGACCATAGCGAAAGAATCACAGTAACACTCAGTAAACCAACACAACACTTATCAATACAATGTATATACAAGACCCTTGGGGTCTAAAGGGTTATATGCAAAATTCAGCATCAGGAAGCAAAGTAACACCATCGCCCTGTACTTGTGTGGAAGAACAATGTAAGAATGTAAGAATTGTTCTGCAGTCTAGTTAGTTCCTTCAGGGATGCCGTTGCTCTGTGAATGGTAGCTGGAGGAAAGCGATCTTTTGATTCCCGTTTTGTGACATAATTCCGACCAGAACTTAGATCTGTACTAAGATCCACGGTCGGAAATTATGGTGTTAGGTAGACTGTGTAAACGGAATATGTACATGAAAAAGACTTGGGCTGTTTGTGCGGAGGGTAACTTCCGTAATAGCGAGAAATGAACCATACTCGAGAACACGTCTACTGTAACCATTATGACAGTGCAGCCCTTTGAGGTCGGAAGGTACACAATGACATTGGTAGAGATGATTTCCCAAGATCTGGTAGGCAAGACGGGTTGATGAAGTTCCACAGGTTTCCCCTTTGAGGGTTTGCTTTGGGCACACACCAAACTGGTCCTAACGTGTAGTTCAATCGATTCCTTTAAGGCGGCCACCAAAAATGACGCTGAATGTTGTCATAAGTAGCATGAATACCCCTATGACCGGCTGCAATGGAGTTGTGGCAACTATGTAAGATGTAATGCCTAGTTCTTGCCGAAGGAACGAACAGGTGATGATCCTTGGAAAGCAAACCCTGTTTTTCATGTAGACGCCAAGGATTTGATTATGTTTGTGTTATCCGAGGAAGTCATGGTGTCATGTTTGACTTGTGTTTAAATATCCACAAAATACATAAAAAATGTCTTGTAAAACTGTATGGTAGGGCATGGATAAAGAGGACTCCAATTGGTACTTTCGTGAAAGTGCATCTGAGAAACAATTTGCTGTACCGGGTATATATGTTAATTGTAAGTGGTATTGAGCAAAGAAAAATGCCCACCTGGCTTTCCTGCTATTCTGAAACTCCAGTGATTGCAGGGCCTGTAAATTGTGATGGTCTGTTTTTATTAGGGAAATTTGTTTTGAGCCCAAAAGGAGAGGACACCGCTCCACACAAGCCTGACGTATGGCTTACAACTCCTTTTCAATAACAGTAATGGCGCTCTGATTCTGTCATCGTTCTCGAGAGATAGGCAACTGAGTGTTCTTCCTGTACCTGCTTCAGGATGGCCCCTATCGCAGATTCTCAGGCATCCATCTCGACTATAAAAGGCCTTACGATGTCTGGTTGTCGGGAGTATGGGTTCTTCCCTAAATATTTGCTTGAGCAAACAGAACACTGTTTCAATTTAGTCTGTCCAGAGAAAAGTCGCACTTTTTTCAGTAGGTGGGTTATGGGCAAGACAAGCTCAGCAATATTGGGTATACATTTCCTATAGAAATTTGCCAAACCCAGGAATTGTTGAATCTGTTAAACGCTGGTGGGAGATGGCCAAATTAGAAAAGGCTGTTATTTTCCTTGAACCCATGGCTATTCCAGTGGGTGAAATGATGTAGCACATATCTGATATTGATTGCTGGATAAAAGGCATTTCTCTGGTTTTACCAAAAGAGGATTTTCACGCAGTCTGGTGAGACCTTGTCTAACATGATCCTGATGTTGTTACTTATCCAGAGAGTATATCGGGATGTCATCGACGTAGACAGTGAAAAGGAATGTTCGAAAAGACCCAATCTGCAGCTAATGAGACCAAAGCGGTCAGATTGTAAGGCCTTGGAACCCTGGTCAACACACTGTTCCTTGGGACTTTGCCCCCTCTTCATCGGCATCCCTCTGCCGGGTTCACTGTGGCCAACTTTTACCACACTGCTCACTATGGGACTTTGAGACTTCGTCCCTTTTCGTTAGCATCCCTCTGTAGCATCCACTCTTGCCAACTTCACACTCACATTTGCTTTCAATGTCTGCAGGATTCACTTCCCTTGCTTATTCAGATGCAGGATTCATTTCCCCTGCTTTTTCTACAGTTCTTAGGTGAAAGGCTTTTGATTGTACAGGGATTTTGCTAGACCTCCCTTATGACCACTTTGACCTGTCTTGGCGGCTCTCTTATGGCCTTCTGGTATCTTTAGTTTACTCAATATGGGATAAAGTAGGGTTTCACGAGACAGCACCCACGTGGTGCTGATACCCTCTGCAGCTTATCTTCCCTTAACAATTTAACAGTTCTTTGAGCCACTTTGCCACTTTCATTTTCTTATTGGTTCTCCCTTCGACTTCCCGGCTGTGATGAACTACTTGGCTTTCCTTCTATCTTGAGTCAAGGCTGGTACCACGGTAGGAGTCTCCCTCGCTCCGGCTTATCGGCGTAAAAATGCCCCATGTACCATTGACATCTGCTGCAAGACTGTATAGGTATTTTTCTTGTGCTTACAATTTCTTCCTTGAAGGTTTCGGTATTACCAAAATTGCCCATTTCAAATTGACCATATGGTACAACTACCCGAATTCGGCCACTAACATTTGGTCGTTTCAAAACAACAATTTTGGGTTATCACTACCAAACATGGGGAGCAGGGGTTGCAGGGGCATCCCCCACTCCCCATGTTTGGTAGTGATTGGCTTTAGGGGTAGCAGGAGGGTCCCCTGCTTCCAAAGGTCTTGAGGCGGGGGACCAAAAAAAAAGAAATGATGAAAATCGGACACTGCTGCGTCAGATCTAACCCGCGTAGGAGGGACGTATCCAACCCTGCAGGGTAAAAACCTGCACGGACGGCATAAAGGTAAGTAGGGGTTGGGTGAGGGGCTGTGTGGTGGTGGGATTGAGCTGTATTGGCCGCAGTAAAATTGGCTTTGCGGCTGAATTGACCAGTCAATTCGGCCCGAACAATTTTGCCACTGCCAGTACGTATGCAAGGTTTTGTGGTTTTGGGCCGGAAAGGGCAAGGTTGTTTCTCTTCTTGGCACCCTCTCGATTCTTGCCGCCTTTCTCCTTCTCTTAAACTGCTGGGCTTGATTAGCTGTCTCGTCGTGCGGTCTGACTTGCTCATACTGTTCTCTCTTGCTCCATCTTTTATTCCTGTGGGGAAGGGAAAGGGCTGTCAGGTGTGGGTGATTCTGGTCAATTGCCTGACTTTGCATGACCCTTGTATGGGACTTGTCAGGTTAACGGCTCTGGTGTTAGTCCGTTCTCTTGTGTGTTGTGCAAGTGTTTGTGTCGGAAAAGGGGAGTGGGGTGGCAGTGTTTTTGAATGTCCTATGTGGTAGGATGGGGAAAAGGTGTTGAAGGGGGATACCACATTTCATCCGTCTGTGTCCCACTCTCTGAGTACCCCCCATCCAGGTGATCCTCCCTCACTGGTCCACCCTGAGGAACTGGATCCAATAGTGATGGGCTCGTTTTGGCCACCTGCATGACAGATCTCTGGGGACTAGCTAGGGAGACACCTTTAGGTTTCTCACACAATCCTGTTCTGGATTAGCTGTGCAGGTGGGGGGGAGGGTGGCGTAGGGAGAAAAGCAGGAGATTGAGAAAGAGGCTGTTGCTGTAGTCCAGCCTGGAAAGGACCAGAGCTCTGGAGACATTGAGCTTCTGGGGAAGGTGATGAAAGGGAGACTGCCTTTGAGGCGGTGGAGTTGGAAGTGGGATTTGTTGGTAAGGCCCATGATGTGAGGGGTGAAGGAGAGAGCAGCATCGAAGATAACCCTGAAGTTTTTGGCCTCACAGGATGGTGGACGTAGACGGCCCAGAAAGGGTGGCCAGAGGTTAGGAGGAAAAGGGGATGCCGATGTCCCAATGAGAACAATCTTGCTCTTACTGACATTAAGACGGAGATCGCTGGTCACACATCATGCCTGAATGGTGGGCAGACAGTCTGGGATGAGAGAGGAGGTAGAAGGACGTTTGAAGTTTGTGTCCTCAGCATAACACTGGATATGAGGAGAAAAGGAGGAGATAAGGTGAGTAAGAGGGGCGAGATAGATATTGAAGAGCCATGGCGATAGGATAGAGCCCTGGAGGACACCACAAGTAGAGAGAGTGGTCGTGGAGGAGAAAAGGCCCCGTTGCAGCTAAGAAGGGCGGTTAGTGAAGAAAGAGGTCCGCCAATCCAGTGCCCGGTTAGTGATGCAGAGGGTATTGCAGAGTCGTTTTTATGAGGATAGAATGGTTGACCATGTCAAAGGCAGAGGAGAATGAGAACAGTGGGAGATTTGCGGGCATGGATTCACGGGTGTTCAGGAGAGCAGGTTCCGTGCCTCTGGATGCCCGGAATCCAGATCGATGGTCAGGGAGGCAACCATCAAGTTCAGTTTGGAGGATCAGTTGGGGGAGGACCAGCTTCTCAAAGAGTTTAGCCAGGAACTAGGTAGTGGAGTGGGGTGATAGTTAGCTGGGCAGGAGGGATCCACAGACCTCTTTTGTAAGAGAGGGCGCACAGGGGAGTGATTGAAGGCTAGAGGAAAGGAGCCAGTGACAAAGAAGTGGTTGCAGAACTCTGCAAGAGCCGGTGCGAGAGAAGGGATGTTGTCCTTAATGGTTCTGGAAGAGCAGGGGAGCACCTGTTTGGAGGAGACCTTCATAGCGCAGACCACTTTAGAGACCTCATCCGGTGCTGTGGGCAGGAAGGAGGAGAGGTGAGGGGTGTGGAAGGATGGGAGCTGGTGCGGGAGTGGAAATGGGGGAGGGGAGGGTAGAGTAGAGGAGAGTGAACAGAAGATGTCCTATGTTTTGGATGACAAATGGGAGGCCAAAGTGGTCCAGAGAGCCTGGCAAGGAAGGAGAGGTGGATACTGTAACTGCATACAGCAACTGGATTGGCGAGTTCTTTGCAGATTTTGAAAAGTTCAGCCGTGTTGTTACTGGCTCCAGAGATGCAGGCTTGGATGTGGGCCCGCTTCCTGGAGTGGATAGAGAAGGGCTATTGCGTTTCAGAGATGCTAGATCAGAGTCATGCCAGCTGTTGTTCTTGGAGGCGGGTTTTAGATGGATCCTGATGACGGGGGCGAGGATGTCATGGTTGTTAAAGATGGAGAGGTGCAGATTAGCAAGGACAGAGTCCGAGGGTGAGTCAGAAGTGTGGGTTGGCGGGGGGATGAAGGCGGAGGCAAAAGCAGCGACTGACACTTGCTTCATCGGTCGGATGACGGCGAAGGAGGCTGACCGTGCTGGTGGAGGCTTGGGAAAAGGGCCAAAGGGGGCCCCAGGAGGGAGGAAATGAGAGAGTTGTCAGACCAGGAGAGGGGAGTGGCCGCTAGATTGCCTCCTTGTCTGCCTGTGCCGCGCATACATTTGCACTGTCACCCCGACATTCCCGTCCCCCCCCCTCGCTCTTCCTCAACGCTGCGATATTCACCAACACTGACTCCAGTGCACTCATAACAAAGGCAGGGCTTAGCCTGCTCACAGCATTGCCTGACGAAGCTGTGCAGGCCGAGAAGCTGCTGCAAGCCCTTTCGGGCACACACCCGAGCTCCACACGAGAAATTCCTGCATCAACCTTTTGCACTGCCTCCCCAGAAAGACCACGCAGATGCCCACATCCCACGACCTATGCATCTGTACAGCCTCCAGATCCTCGATCAGCATTACCAGAGCCCGAAGGTGCCAAACCACAACCCCCAAGCTACTGTGCAAGCGCTCATGCACACTGTTCTGCCCCCTCCACCTCAAAAGCCAATCTCAAAACAAATGCTCACGTGGCGCGCTGAATACAAAACAGCCATTGTCCCACTCAAACCATGAGTAACATCCACCTGAACACCGCAGCCACCACCATTCTCTACCCTAATGGAGCTAGTGGTTCCCCATGCCCACAACAACCCCACAAGTGTGGTAATGCATGTACTACATGCTCTATGCTGCCAAGTCACACTGAGAACCACCACTTGCCCTCTGCAGTCTCAAACCTCCCTCCATGATCTCGCACCAGAGCCCCACAGGCAGCACACCGCCTCACATTTACTCTAAAGCAATATTTGCACCTCAAAATATTTCTGCCCATACCACAGCCCTAGGTACCATCATCAGGAACTCACGCCCCATATCATGTACCAGCCACACACTAGCAGAGTTTCCTACTGCGGCACCATCTCCAGCCACAAGTCATATGCAACAAAACATGTTCACCTTGCTACACCCACTCATCACCACCATACTCCCACAACAGAGATCAACACAAGCCTGGACTCAGCACTCACCAAACACCCCCCACCTCGCTCACATCATTCAACACCTCACCACCACGCAGCCCATACCTACAACAAGCCATGCCCAAAATCTACACACATAAGTGAAGCTCGCCCCCCTAAACACCACCCTCCCCAATCCCAGTCATTCATCACACCCACTCCTTCTCCCAAAGCCACAGTTGCCATCAGAACCAAACACCACCCCCGCCTCCCATCCCAGCCCACCAGTCTCAATCCACTAACCACCAGCAAGTCCTTCCCACTAGCACTCAGCCCTTCTTGACCTGCACCCTTATTAACGCTCGTTCCCTCTCTGCCCATGTACTTGACATCAGTGACCTCATCAACCTTGACACACTAGCCATTACTAAGAGCTGGCTCCATGAAGCCTCTGGCCCTAGCTCTAGCCCTAGCTTTACCCCCAGGATATATTATTCTTTGAAACGATGGACCCACCTCCAGGGGAGGAATCGTCACCATGATTGCAAGAGATTCCAACCCGCTAAGACAAATTCATACTTCAATTGATGGGAACACTGACCTTCCCTCTCTTAAATTCTCACCATCCCCTACCTGCACTATCACCTTACACCTTATCTACCGCCCACCTGGCACGTCTCCTAACTTTGAGCAAAATATTCTTCATAGCCATATCAGTTTAAAACCCAAAATTTTAATCCTTTGAAAATGTGTATCTCTGTGAGAGAAGCGGTTAGAAACATGAATTTAAATGCATATTGTAGACGGAAAGTCTTTTCATCCCATATAAAATTTGTACAGGTTGCCATGGAAACATATTTAACTACTCAGCACAATGTTTCACACATGATGTATTTTCAGAATCTGATCTGTATTTAATCTACACATTCACATCCCAAAAACAAAAATTTGCCATTTTACATTAGGAGTGTGTTTCACTCCAGGTCGTCATGGGACTGGTGAAAACCGCACATTTGTCATACAATCTGGGAGGGGCTGATATTTATATGATAGTGTGCGCACAGAATAGAAAGGATTAATAATGGGGATGAATATTAAATCTTGGAAACAAGTGGAGATGGTTGCATAGAGCTGAAACCATTTGGATACTTGTTTGCAGGCAGTCTGGATTGAGAAGCCCTTACAGGGACGGATGAGCTGCCCTTATTAAAAACTGGGTTAGAGACAACCAGCTGCCCTTGCTGGGGCAGAGATTCCAGACTTGTGGAGCGAGGGGGCGAGAGGAGGGGAATTCCCAGCTGATTCTTCAAAAACAAGAAGCCACGTTTAAAAAGAAGGTGAAACTCCAATATAAATCCAAATTGCCCAGAGTACTTTCCATGGTAAACTCCCAGGAATAAAAGGCTGGAGGAATCGGTAATGTTAAAGTGACAAAGATATAGGTGTAGTCTTAAATATAGTGACTTGTATGGTCTTCCATTTAAATTGAGTACTAAGTGAAAAGCAATTTAAACACACAATCAATTTTTGTGTTGAGAGGTGAAATTTTAAAACAGACAGTATTTCGACAACTTAAAAGCAGAAGTGTTTTTGTAAAATTAAGCATAATTTAAAATAGAATCATTGGCTCATGCCGACACACTATCGTCTAATGCAATATCATGGATAAGCAGTCGATGTGAGCATAGACATTAATCAGCTATTTAGCTGATATCATCACAGACATTTGCCATTTGTACGCCACCTGAGGGAGTGTCTCCATTGGTAAGCACTGGTTTGAATGTCGTTTAATTTTCTTGTCGCTTTGTCCAAGTCCATAGTTTCCCTTCTTTTCCCTTCTTCTCCACTAGGCTCAGCCTTCTCAGAATCCATCCTCTCCTCACTCCCCCCCACCTGCCCATTTACCTGTGAATCATCAGTGGCTTTCCCCACATGCCCAGAACATCTTGTGTGCAACAGAGACCTCTTCGCTGTGCTTATGGTCCTTCTCCCTCTAGTGTCTACCACAGGGGTGTTGCTAGGTCTGGAAAAGACCAGGGGCTAAGCTAATGTCGGGACTGGTGAGTCTCGGGCTAGCTATAGCCTTTTGAATGTAGCCCCTGAGCTTCTATCTGGGGCTACAACCAAACAACCCGGGGCTATAGCCCCCTCAGGCCCCCCCTAGCAACGCCTCTGGTCGACCATTGGTTTGCATAGCCACTTTTGCAGTTTGTGACTCCGGCATGTATTATTGTGTGAAACCAGAAGGTGTCTCACATGCTGATCCCCAGGGATCTGTCAGCCAGGTGGCCAGGACACAGCGACTGCTGTTGGATCCAGTTCCTGGGGGTGGACCAGTGCGGGAGGATCACCTGGATGAGAGGTTCTCAGGGAGTTGAAGTGGGACACCGAAGTGTGAGACGCGGTACCTACTTCCCTAGAACACCTTTTACCCTTCCTACCAGGTAGGATATTTAGGCACTGCAACCCCCCCCCACTTCCCAACACGGACACTTTCTCACAGACAACTCACTGTGATTGACAACAGGACTGCCCCCCCCACCCCCTCGAAAGTTTCTTGCTGGATTTTCCTAAACTTACTAGTGAAAACTACAATCCCCAATATTCCTCCCCTGTTCTTTTCTAAAGTCACTGAGACGAGGAGGAGAGAGATTGGGAGGATGGAGAGGACCAACAGCGAACCACAGACGCAGAAAACAGACTCTCCCCTTTATCTGTCATGTTATGTCATAAACACTTTGACGTGGCAGATGACATCTGGAAGAGGGCGGGATTCCCAGGGGTAACCATAAGCGACACATTGATGGGGCACCTTTTGCTAACTGCAGCCACAAACTATGGAAGGCATTGAGGGTCCAATACCCAGACACCTCGGACATAGGAGCAATAACGTCACGCAAAATGTGTGAGAATGAAGATCCTGCTGATTACATCCAGGAGATTCAAGAGAAGTGGCGCCTGGACACGCGGGAACCGTGGGACAAAACACTAGCAATTTTTTATGACATGCTGATACAAGGCCTCCCAGAACAAGTGCAGAGACAGTTAAAGAAACTAGTAGGAATGTAAGTTAAGGCATGGCCAGAGATACAGCTGACAATAGTGCACCATTGCAGGATGTGGCAAGAAAAGATGAAACAAAAGGAGGAAGATAGAAAGGTAGAGGAAGCGAAATTGGTCCAAAAGAAAGTATCCAAATATGCCATGGAAGGAGCGCTGATAACAGGTCCCACCCAGGTTACTGTAGCACAAAACACCACACAACAACAGACGGCATCACTACAGCAAGCGCAAATGACGGCACAGCAGATGCCACCACCCCCGCCATACACAGCTGTCACATCCCGTTATGGTTGGAAATTGCCATGGCGTTTACATGAGCGCTCTTCAACACGCAGAACCCACTGAAAACTACATTTCCCAAATTTCCTGCTATATTAGTCACGTGACACGCACGTACCACGTTGCCGTGTCTTCTGAAGTCCGTATATTGTACTGCCTGTTTGATTGCTCGGCGCTCCTAAACTGTGTTAGTTTCGAGCTTTGTTCCTGACTCCTGTTTCCCCTGTGCTAATTCCGAGCCTTCGCCCCTGCCCTTCCCGTCCTGTTCTTCGACTGATTTCCCGGAATCCTTGAACTTGGTTTGCATCTCGACCTCCTCTTCTATAAGTCCTTTGGCTGTGACGCTTTTGGTATTCAAGTACGTTATTTAAGGGAACCAGCGTGAAGTACGCTAACTTCTTTTTCCCTGTTTACATTTACCATCATTTATTTCTGGATATTTTCTTGGACGCTTTGCTGCATTTACTTTGGAACACTGTGGATATTTTCTTGGACGCTTTGCTGCAATTTACTTTGGAACACTGTGGATATTTTCTTGGACGCTTTGCTGCATTTACTTTGGAACACTGTGGATATTTTCTGGGACGCTTTGCTGCAACTTTGGAACGCTGTGGATATTTTCTGGGACGCTTCGCTGCACTGAGATCCTATAGCACTAGTACCCCTCCATCACCCCTGATAATTGAGTTCCTCTCTGTGTCCACTACCAGTAGGCTACTGGTATATATTTGCTACGGACCAGGTAAGAGTGGGTACTTGGGGGGTGTCATTTGCTGTTAATACGGTAATACCTGGCTGTATACTGAACGTCTGCTCTGTTTTTTCCCTCCTTTAGCTCTGCCGAGTCTGCTCCTGCCTTTTCACTCAAGCCCTCAGCCTGACAGGTGGGATAGATTCATTGTAGGCTGAGCTCTTGGGGGGGAAGTCTTTGGCATATCACGTTAAAGACGTTCGTGTTTGAAGACAGAAAGTTACTTTTCCATAACCGGAAGAGTTATATCTGCGACAACTGGGATACCAATACCTAGGCTGTGACAGATTTAGGAGCCTAACCGTCTCTCGGTTATGGAGGCTGCAGCGGATCCGTTAGCAGCCCTCATGCAGGCTTTTTCTGCTCTTCGTACCGATATGGCATCAGCACATGCGACATTACATCAACGCATGGATGTTCTACAGAGCTTTGTGCAGCCTCTACCCCATGACGAGGAATTTGGTGACGCTGCGGCTGCCGCGCCTCCTCCAGTACCACCTCCGGCTCCAGCTCCAGTAGTCCTCCCTGGGCCATTCCCTTTGGCCCCGCCTGAACGGTTTTTGGGTGATCCCAAAATGTATCGGACCTTTGTGAACCAATGTCGCCTTCATTTTCTTTGTCGTCCCTTAGCATTTCCAGATGCTACTACAAAGGCGGCATTTGTTCTTTCCCATTTGGGCGGTACTGCTGCAGCATGGGCTAATCCATTGCTGGAAGCAGATGACCCGGCTCTGTATGACTTCGATAGACTAATCCAAGCCATGAACAGTGTTTTTGACATGAGATATAAAGCACAATCCTCGGATCTGGAATTTTTGGCTATTAGTCAAGGCAAGTCGGATCTCCTGACATATCTTGCCCGCTTTAATCAATTAGCAGCAGAAACCACATGGCCAGAACAGAAAAAATCGGCTGTGTTTTATAAAGGGTTGTCGGACGACCTGAAAGATGCCTTATCAGTGGTACCTGCTCTTCCATCTGGCTTTCCCGAATTACTAGACCTAGTCTTACAAGTCGATGCTCGACTTCGACAAAGACGTGGCGAACGTCGCTATCCCGATATTCGCAACACCCCTCGATCAGATGGAAATACATCTGTTTCACAGGGAGAAGTCGAACCTATGCAAATCGGGGCAATTAGGGGTCCTTTGTCCAAGACCGAACGAGAAAGACGGATGGTGAATAATCTCTGTTTCTATTGTGGACAGTCAGGCCATTACATCCGTTTGTGTCCTAAAAGACCTGTTAAGTCGTCGGGAAACGCCAGGACTCGCCCTTAAACCGGGCCTTCCGGACGAGTCAAATGATCCCAGGCCCGGGAGAGTATGAGTATTTTCCGTCTTCGCATGTGTACCTTGCTATGTCCTTTACGGCCCCCGGCGTCACTACCTTTTCGAATCCGGTAATGATCGACTCAGGGGCTAGTGGGAATTATATGGACCTTAATTTGGCTAAACGTTATGGGCTAACTATAGTTCCCAAAGCAAGACCCGAGGAGATACATGCGGTAGATGGTTCACATTTAGTGTCTGGACATGTAACGGATCAAACAGGTCCACTACAAATGTCCACATTACAAGGACATTCGGAATCCATCACTTTCGACCTTATCACGGCCCCTCAATTTGGCATAATTCTGGGGCTTTCTTGGTTGCAAAGACACAATCCTGTAGTTGACTGGGTTGAACAAACCGTACGGTTTTCCTCCTCTTTTTGTATGCAGAGGTGCTTTACTTCCCGTACTGTAGCGGTATTATCCCCTTGTTTGGCGATGGTAGACTGCCTTCCTTCTATCAACGCCACGTCAACTAACCCCGTTTCGGTACTCCCGTTGGAATACCGTGAATTTTCTGATGTGTTTAATAAAGGGCTATCAGAAAAACTGCCCCCACACAGATGCTATGACTGCCCCATCGATTTGATACCTGGGGCAGTCATCCCCCATGGTCGGATTTACTCCCTTACACAGAAGGAAGAAGAGTATCTACGGAACTATATTGACAACGCCTTACGTCTTGGACACATACGTCCGTCCCGTTCACCAGCGGCCTCCCCAATATTTTTTGTGCCAAAGAAAGAAGGGGATTTGCGCCCCTGCGTGGACTACCGCGCCCTTAACAAAATCACGGTGAAAAACCAGTATCCGTTGCCACTTATTACTGAGCTCCTCGACAAAATGACCTCCTCCACTATCTTCACCAAGTTGGACTTGCGGGGAGCGTACAATTTGGTAAGGATGAGAAAGGGAGATGAGTGGAAAACAGCCTTTAAGTCGAAATATGGGCTGTATGAATATTGTGTGATGCCCTTTGGGCTTTGTAATGCCCCGGCGACATTTCAACATTTTGTAAATGACATCTTCAGGGATATGCTGGATTGCTATGTTGTCATCTATTTAGATGACATTTTGATATATTCAGACGCTCTGCCCCAACATGTACAGCACGTGCGTTCTGTTCTACTTCGTCTCAGGGAATACTCTCTCTTTGCAAAATTAGAGAAGTGTGTATTCCATGTATCATCTGTAGAATTTTTGGGGTTTCAGATCTCCCAAAAAGGAGTTCTCATGTGTACTTCCAAGGTTCGGGCAGTTTTGGATTGGCCCGTTCCGAGCTCAGTGAAAGCACTTCAATCCTTCTTGGGTTTTGCCAATTTTTATAGGCGTTTCATCGCCTCATTCTCTGAAATAGTGGCCCCGTTAACCCGATTGACTAGTCCTAATGTTCCTTTTTTGTGGGATGACGAAGCGCAATTAGCTTTCCAGAACCTGAAGGATGCTTTTACCACCGCTCCTGTGTTGCAACACCCCAATCCTGCTCTCCCATTCATCGTGGAAGCAGATGCCTCTGCTATTGCAGTAGGGGCTATCCTTTCGCAGGTTTGCCTCGCTACTCAACGCCTACATCCAGTGGCTTTCCACTCTCGAAAACTTACTCCAGCAGAACGAAACTATACTATTATGGAAAGGGAACTCCTTGCAATCAAAGTGGCGTTCAAGGAATGGAGGCATCATCTTTTGGGCGCAAGACACCCGATAACTGTGTATACAGACCATCGAAACCTTCAGGCCTTGTCACACGCGAAATGCACCAACGCCAGACAGATACGTTGGCATTTGTTTTTTACCATGTTTGATTTCACGGTAACGTATCGCCCTGGTCCTTTACATGGAAAGGCAGATGCCTTATCTCGCATTGGTACTGACACGGAAACTGTCAAACAATCCACACCAGTATTACCATCAGGGGCTGTTATATGTGTTTGTTCAGTCTCTCCGTCAATAGTAGTCAGTTTACGGAGATGGGCCAGGGATCATGTTTCTGTCCTGAAGAAAATGGATGCTGAGCTAATTACCGGACTTCCCTACGTTAAAGGTTTATTATACCTACCTGACAACCAAACCAGACGAAAGGCTCTTGAATGGTCCCATGACCTTCCGTTAGCAGCCCATCCTGGCCAGGCAAAAACTTACGATCTTTTACACCGTTGGTGCTGGTGGCCTGGAATGAAGAAAGATACCGAACAATACATCCGAAGGTGTGCTGTATGTACACAGTGTAAAAGACAACCGGGTAAACCCGTGGGTCTTCTAATGTGTATGCCTTTACCACCGCACCCCTGGCACACGGTGACCCTGGATTTCGTGGTAGAACTCCCCTGTATCGGGGGTTTGTCCACAGTTCTTGTGGTAGTGGATGTTTTTACTAAGATGGCTCGGTTTATACCATGTTCGGGGGTACCCAACGCTCCCACGTTAGCAAATTTGTTCTTTGACCATGTGGTACGCTTTTTTGGTCTACCTACAATACTGATTTCCGACCGGGGGTCTCAGTTTACCTCGCGGTTTTGGTGCACTCTCACTTCCTCATTGGGTATTGATGCCCGCTTGTCTTCGGCCTATCACCCCCAAACGGATGGCCAGACCGAACGTACCAATGGCACTATGGAACAGTTTCTTCGATGTCTGTGCCTACAACATCAATCTAATTGGTTGTCAGTCTTAGGTGCCGCGGAATTCGCCTATAACAACTCATTACACTCATCGGTAGGCTGTTCCCCGTTCTATGCATTATATGGGTTGCATCCAAGGACCCTTCCACCTGTTTTGCCTTCCCTACGGCAGGTTCCTGCAGTCAATGCAGTTGGGGATTCATTGATTGCCATCCGTAAGTCCGTATTGGCACATCTACAAGCTGCACAACATCGCACCAAGATACAGGCGGACAAACGGCGTACTCCGGCTCCTCCTTATTCCTGTGGGGACCGCGTATGGCTCTCAACAAAGCACCTGGCCATCCGGGGTAAACGAAAGCTTTTACCATGTTTTGTGGGTCCTTACACGATACTGAGGTGTCTCAACCCTGTTGCTGTCCGTTTGGACATACCAGCACATTGGAGAGTGCACCCGGTCTTTCATGTCTCCTTGCTTCGGCCTTTTGTACCCGGCACCCGAATGCCTCCCGTCCCAGCTCCACTTACCGTTCATGGCGAGGACGAATACGAGGTACGTGCCATTTTAGACACCCGCCTATGCCGTGGAGTTCGGTCCTATTTGATCGATTGGGTAGGGTATGGCCCAGAGGACCGGTCCTGGGAACCAGCCTCTAATCTAAATGCACCCCGTTTGTTGCGTGCTTTCTGGTTGCATCGCTTGCGCGGGCACAGGAGAAATCGCTCTTTGTGGAGGGGTACTGTCACATCCCGTTATGGTTGGAAATTGCCATGGCGTTTACATGAGCGCTCTTCAACACGCAGAACCCACTGAAAACTACATTTCCCAAATTTCCTGCTATATTAGTCACGTGACACGCACGTACCACGTTGCCGTGTCTTCTGAAGTCCGTATATTGTACTGCCTGTTTGATTGCTCGGCGCTCCTAAACTGTGTTAGTTTCGAGCTTTGTTCCTGACTCCTGTTTCCCCTGTGCTAATTCCGAGCCTTCGCCCCTGCCCTTCCCGTCCTGTTCTTCGACTGATTTCCCGGAATCCTTGAACTTGGTTTGCATCTCGACCTCCTCTTCTATAAGTCCTTTGGCTGTGACGCTTTTGGTATTCAAGTACGTTATTTAAGGGAACCAGCGTGAAGTACGCTAACTTCTTTTTCCCTGTTTACATTTACCATCATTTATTTCTGGATATTTTCTTGGACGCTTTGCTGCATTTACTTTGGAACACTGTGGATATTTTCTTGGACGCTTTGCTGCAATTTACTTTGGAACACTGTGGATATTTTCTTGGACGCTTTGCTGCATTTACTTTGGAACACTGTGGATATTTTCTGGGACGCTTTGCTGCAACTTTGGAACGCTGTGGATATTTTCTGGGACGCTTCGCTGCACTGAGATCCTATAGCACTAGTACCCCTCCATCACCCCTGATAATTGAGTTCCTCTCTGTGTCCACTACCAGTAGGCTACTGGTATATATTTGCTGCGGACCAGGTAAGAGTGGGTACTTGGGGGGTGTCATTTGCTGTTAATACGGTAATACCTGGCTGTATACTGAACGTCTGCTCTGTTTTTTCCCTCCTTTAGCTCTGCCGAGTCTGCTCCTGCCTTTTCACTCAAGCCCTCAGCCTGACAGGTGGGATAGATTCATTGTAGGCTGAGCTCTTGGGGGGGAAGTCTTTGGCATATCACGTTAAAGACGTTCGTGTTTGAAGACAGAAAGTTACTTTTCCATAACCGGAAGAGTTATATCTGCGACAACTGGGATACCAATACCTAGGCTGTGACAACAGCACAGATGGGAGGGGGTTATACATAAATGGGGAATGAATACACAAACCACTACAGGGGGAGGGGCGGACAAATGAGAGGGAGAGGATTTGGCCCAGCAGCAACACAACAAGGGGGAGGGTTCTGGGGTTACAACCAATATGGACAGCAGGGGTACTCAGACATCACTGGGGGATACCCATGGCAAGCATGCGAACCACCAACATGCTGGATATGTGGGCTGGTAGGACACATGTCATGCACATGTAGAATGAGACCGGCACAAGCAGCCTGGGGAAAGCAGGGGCAGCAGGGGTAAAATGGGGGACAACAATTTTACCAATAACAACAGTCACAGCAGGGGTCGGAAGCACTACCACAACAGCAAGCACCACTACAACCCCAGCAACAACTAAAAACATGCACACCACAACAACCGCAAGTACAGCACCAACCACCACAACAACAGCAGGAAGTCACAACTCAACAACAGGTCCAAACAGTGCAGCAGCTTACACAAATACAGGACAACCCCATATCGACCACAGACACATCTATACAACAGACACAAACATCTATACAACAGACACAGCTGGGGAGAGTGACAATGTTGGGTCACAACCCTTACACAGGGAGCGGACAGTCACTATATACACAATAGGACAGCCCACAGATGTCTTTGGTGTGTCCCATCCTATCAGTAACACCTAACCCTGCGGAGGAACCACACATACAGGTGGCGATAGGTGATAAAAAATGTCCTTCCTAGTAGACAGAGGGGCAACTAGGTCCTGTATAAGGGTGGGGAAGTTCAACTTATCAGGCGAAGCTTTGCCCACTCAAGGATTTTCTGGGGCTTGAGGGTTGGTTCCCTTCACTGATAACATCTCCTTATCTGTTGGAGATCAGGACATGTCTCTCCCGCTGCTATACTCAAAGCAACCACCAGTAAACATACTAGGGAGAGACATCATGGGCAGATTGAACATGACCATGTCATTTACTGACAAAGGAATAGTGTGCTCTACACCAGGCATTAACATGCTCACAGCACGCCACATATTGCAGGCTTACTGTGGAAAAACAGTGGCAAGGGCAGAACCAGTAGATGAAGACATCTTCCAATATGGAACAGACATGACAATAGCATGGCTACCAGGAATTGAGGGCAAAGGGTGGAGGAGACCAGCAGCTTACCTTTTCAGACCAGAAACACCGACAAGTGAAAAAGAAGGGGCCATAATATCAGTGGACATAGAGAGTATTGTGGCAGCTACAGACTACATTGCAGTCCACGCGCAGGATAGGGAGGGGAAGGCATGGAGGGCAGTAATAGCACTAGCGGAAGGATGCAGATTAACACAGGTGTCAGATGAGGAGCTCTTCTCAGACGAAAAAGGAGATGGGAAGATGATGTTCGAGATGAGCGTCTGTATTTGGTTGAAAGTGACATACAAAGAGGTAGCACAAATAATGGCAATGGCACTAGAAGCACCCACCACTACAGAAGTACCATTTTATGAGGAGGACTTACAGCAGTACCAGCTTCTCTATGGACCACTAGTCCATATGACGTAGGCTGCATAAAAGGCATTGGAGGAGTACAAATAAAATTAAAGAAAGGTGCAATGCTGCCTAGAGTAAAGCAGTACCCACTATCCAAAGAAGCTGATGAAGGGATCTATGAAACAATAACTGCCCTAGTGAATAGAGGAATATTAGTACCATCAGAGTCCCCATGCAACACTGCGGTGTATCCTGTGCGTAAGGCAAAGAGGGGGGGGGGGTTCCTGGCCTTTCATACAAGATCTAAGAACCCTCAACCACATTGTAGAAGCAGAATACCCCATAGCAGCTAACCCAGCCACTATACTGTGTGGAATATCAGCAGAGGCATCACGGTTCACAGTTATTGACCTCAAAAACGCCTTCTTTTCAATACCACTACACCCTGATTCACAAGATTTAACAAGTTTCACATACCGCAACACAAAATGGAAACACACAAGACTACCACAAGGGTATTGCAAGTCACCATCAATCTTTAACAGAGTGATGCAAATGGATCTGGGAAACATAGACATGGAAAGCACGGTGCATCATCATCTGCAGCACCACAGTGGAGAGATGCAGAAGGGACTCTGTCAAAATGCTCACAGTACTGGCTGAGAAGGGATACAAAGTAGACAAGGGGAAACTGCAGTACTGTCAAGAACAAGCGCTCTACATTGGCCAGATAATTTCACAAAAAGGAAGAAACATTGCACCACAAAGGGCACAAGCCATAACAAACACACCACAGCCACAGACAGTGAGAGAATTGCAGCAATTTGTGGGCCTATGGAACTACTGCAGGGCATGGGTATTTGATTACAGCTCGTACATAGGACCCCTGCTCGAGGCCCTCAGAGAAGCACAGAGGGGGGAAAGGAAGTTGGGATGGACAAGAGAAATGACAGAGGCATTCAATGTGTTAAAAATGCTATTTCAACTGCACCTGCACTAACCACCCCCAACTATGAAGAACACTTTTACATATTCTCACATTGTGACACTGCGGTTATGAAAGCAGTACTGACACAAAAAACAAGAATGGGATACAAACTAGTGGCATTTTACAGTGGACATTTGGATCCTGTAATGATGGGTCATTTCCCGTGCGAACAGAGCCTGGCCGCAGCAGCATTTGCAGCAGAAAAGTCCTCCTCGATAACAATGGGGTGCCCCACCGCACTGTACGTGGAACACACTCTCTTTGCAATATTGAACAAGCCCAAATCCACATTGACAACTCAAAGAGCAACAGGTTATGAGATCATACTGTCCAGATCTGAATTGAAAATAGTAAGGTGCAGTAACGTTAACCCAGCACGATTCATAGCCGAAATAGTGGAAGATGGAAACTATGCACATGACTGCACACAGGCAATTGAAACTTACTCAAGCACAAGGAAAGTGGAGGAAAATGCCCTATAGGGGGGAGAGATTATGTACATAGATGGGTCGTCAACAGTTGATTAGAGTGACGGGATAAGGAGAACAGGAGCAGCAGTAGTACGATTGAGGGAAGACTGGACTTATGTTCCAGTGAAAAAGTGTTCAACTCCCACAACACTATTCAGCACAAGCAGCAGAACTAGTAGCACTGATTTTAGCTCTCGAAGAAAGCAATGACAAAAGAGTAACAATATACTCTGATAGTGCATATGTTACTTAAACAGTACACTCAGGGTTAATAAAATGGCAACGAAGAGGGTTCAGAAGAGCAGACGGCACACCGGTGCAACATGCTGTTCTACTTACTGAACTAATTGAAGTAATTGATTACCCTAAAAAAGTTGCTCTGGTAAAATGTCAGGCCCACACAAATGGAAACGACCCAATATCAAGAGGTAACGAAACAGCAGACGCACATGCTAAATATGCTGCGTATTTTGGCGAGACATGGACCCTCCCAGAAAAACAAAAAGTTAAGGGGAGGTAAGACAGATGTTGATGAAGGATGGGTACACACACATCCCAGAGACACAAATAATGGAGATACAGGCAGCAGCACCAGTGGCAGAAAAGGAACTATGGGTCAAAAGAGGATGCACAATGTCCCCCACAGATGCATTATGATGACCGAATAATACAGCCAAAGTAGTGATGCCCCTGGCCCTATTGAAAACAGCTCTGGCCCAACTACAGCTTCCCACACACACAGGAAAAGAAGTGATTGCAGCACGAATAAAAGAATCATGGTTCTGTCCCGAGCTAAACTCACACGTTGCAAACTTCATCAGCAATTGCCTCATATGCCAGCAATTTACGGCCGGTCACATGCTGTAAGTGATCAAAGGTACTATACTCCGGCCTGAAGGACCCTTCCTGCATCTACACATTGACTACGTTGACATGATCAATGTATGTCAAGGTTACAGATACATGATTGTAGTAGTGTGTCCATTTTCAAGGTGGATCGAGGCCGTCCATGCTCTCATGCAGACGCCTTCAGAGCAGCAACATTTCTGGTAAGGGTGGTGTTCCCAAGGTGGGGAGTATGCAAAGTGCTGCGGTCAGACAATGGCCCACACTTTGCCAATGAAATGTTCCAGCACGTAACTGCCCTCTTGGGAATAAGCACAAGTTTGCATGCGCGTTCCACCCACAAGCAAATGGCGTCTGCGAACGCCTCAACGGCCTCCTAAAAGAAGAGATAGCAAAAATTCAGCAAACAACCAAAAAGAGTTGGCTTTACCTCCTCACCTTGGCCTCATTTGAATTGAGAAATAGGCCAGCGTCGGACCACCACCTCACACCACACGAGGTGGTGACCGGACGTCAAATGCACCTTCCACTCACACCACCATCAAGGGCAACAACTGACTGCCATGCTGCAAACAATGTCTTTGGTGAAGAAATGCACGAGTATGTCTCTTCCCTCGTTAATAGTGTTGCTTTTATCTCTCAACAGATTCAACGGACACTGGGCGGGTCGAAGAACAATCAACAAGGAGAGACAACAAATGAGGAACAGGAACAAATTGCACAGTGGACAGTGAAAGAGGGGGACCAGGTTCTGCTCAAAAACTTTAGTCGCAAGTGGAATAGCCCTAGATTCACAGGGCCACACCTGGTGGACAAGATAGCCCCTAGAGCTATCAAACTTAAGGGAAAAGACGTGTGGATCCACATCCACGACATCACACCCTACAAAGCACAGACCCACCCTCACATCAACAAAGGGGCCACACTTGCGCTTCAGCAATGACAACTGGCAACAACGATGACACAGCACAGACGCCAAACCCATCAAAAGTCATAAACGACCAACCGTCCATAGCCCATCCCATGATCTCAAGATCCCAGACAAATAAATAACCCCCACCAGCCACCATTGAGCAAAGAACATTGCCCAAGTAAATTGCATTATACACCACACTATGTAAACACATGCATGTTCTCTTCTTTTTTTGTCTCGCACACGCAGGTATTTCGCATTGCTATTGTGTATGTTATAAAAAAAAACAGAGTATAAGTGATTGAAACATACATCACTGCCCAGGGGTAAATGCTGCCCACGGATGATAACACCCCAGAAGCACTGTCACACCAATTTGTATACGTTATAAAAAGACCAAAATACTTAAAAAGAAGAAGAATACGTATACATATTATAACACATTCCTTATCATAATAGGACAATCATTCCCACTCCTTCACGCAGCCCTACCCGCTCTATGAGACAGGACGGTAAGGAAAGCATGGAAACAGCTTTTCGCCTGGGCATTGAACGATTACTTGGTAAGCAGGGCTTAAATAAAAATACTAACAACAATAACCCATATTTTCAGAAATTTCAGGCGGGCACCTATATCATCTAAAGGTAAAATAGCTGCAGGACCGCATCAAAGGTAAGAGAGATATGCCAGTGGTAATAGCAACTGTAATAAAAATGGTAGGGATATTTTCATCACTGGTCTGATTTCTGCCGCTGTCTGGCAGGCCTACTATGCTTTTCATGTGATGGCATCTCCCCCTACTAACATCTCCTCTACCATGGCTGCAAGGAGCACGGCGTCAGGTGGTACAAGTAGTACGGGGCCCAACGTAAAGAGAGATAAACCTAGTGTTCCTATTGATGTACATGGGGTGGACACATATCTTACAGAATCAGCACACGTCTCCAACAACATGTGGTACAAACACATGTCCAAAATTGGTAAGGATATGACTAAGGACAACTGCTATGTGTGCTCGTTGATCCCATACGCCATGAGCGCCTCAAGATCGTTCATGGCAACTGAAGTACCCGCAACAACTGCTGAATGCCTGTTATATCTATCATTGTTCCAAACACGTGGACAATGGCAAGGGAAAAGGGCAACACTCAGATGGAAATCAGATCAACTTATCCATACGAAGACAACTTCATCAAAACACTACCAATGTATGACTAATCATGGCAGCACACAAAAGGACTTAAGTACATAACAGACGGGCCCGACAAAGGAGCAACAGAAGTTACGTTGGACTACTTACCATGCGAATGGCACTCAAAGGAAGTTGCAGGTGAACCAGGATGCTGGGAAAGGCCACTGATATTAATATACAACAAAGTATACACAAAGGATGGATGGGTGGATGGGTGGATGGAGTTGTAGGAAGTAAAATATTGACATTGGCGAAGTCACCTGTAATGACAGTACACGCAAAAAATGACAAGTGCTACAAAGAATGGGCAAAGAGTCCAGCACTAGTGACATGGTTAGATAAAGAGGAGGAACCCATAACAATACTTCCACTCACGGCATCAACACTATGTTACCAGAATGATGGAGAAGTTGATGTTGGAACAACTGATGGTTGCAAGAGAACAATAAAAATTACTGAGATGGGTGCGGGAACAGAAGTACTGATGGACCACTATTGGGCCTGCGGAGCAAAGGCGTACAACAGTTTACCGCCATTGTGGAATGGAGTATGCACTATGCTACACATCAACGTACCATCCCTGGTAGTACCACAAAAACACGTCAACATGGAGAACTTCCCGAAAATGGACGAAGGGAACAAAAGGGAGAAAAGGTCACTGAAGACGGGAGGAAGCAAACAGAATGACATTACCCACCTGTCCAGAGTAAAAAGACAAGGAGAACCACTGACAGGAAACTACCTATGGGGAAAATCAGAAACAGCTCTTAGTGACATTCTAGCTGCACACAGACTATTTAGCAGAGCGGCAATGTTCTTTTCGTCCATCATACATCCAGGGGTACAGGCATATGCAAATGCCAAGTGGCTTTAGATCACAAGGTTGGAATTAATGATGACAATAAATTCAACTGTCAATGGATTCAACGCGATAAAAGAAGAACTGAGGGCGATAAGGATGGTGGCCCTACAGAACAGATATGTCCTGGACCTCCTGACAGCGATGGAAAGAGGTGTTTGCGCAAAAATTGGAAGCTTGTGTTGCACGTTCATTCCTGCCAACGACATGGACAACGCAAGCTTTCTGAGGCAGTATCAAAGCTGGCCAAGATGCACGCCAAAATGGAAGAAGCAGCAAAGGGAGTAAAGAAGGATGGGAGCTGGTTCTCTTACATCTGGTCCTGGATGCCATCCTGGCTTTCAGATGGTCTTAAGATTGTGGCAGGGTGCACAATTTTTGGAATAGCCGTCCTGATGGGGATAAAGGTATGGAAGAAGAGATCAACGTGTACTGCTGAAGAAATTATCGGCATGCACGTCCTAATGCCAGCTGTGACGACGAACACACAGGCATCATTATCAAGGAACGTGAAAGGTTGCACCAGCAGATAGTAGAAGCAGACTTGTATCCACCATCAATACAAATGGAGAACCCAAGGAACCCAAAGAGCTATGTTGGAAAGTGGGTTTACTGCAAACCCGGTGGCAGATGTGTTTATATGAACTGGTCATTTGAAGATAATGTGAATCAGTATGGACACTTGGCAGGAATAACGAAGATATGGCGAACACGCAGAGACAAGAGTGGATGATTTTGTGGTCGACAAGTCGACCAGAGGTGGGACTGAGAGGGAAAATGGGTTAATCCCTTCCCCCACCATCCAAACCATGGCCGCCTAGGACGTCACGACCCAAGCACCCCTGCAAGTGTATTCGTCCCGTTCACTGCCGCACCAGACGTCAAGATCCACTGTGGCCATGCCCCACACAGCCAGGGAACCTGCCCGTCCATCAACCCACGTGCTGGAACCTCAAGTGGAGCTGACACCGGCAGTATGGATCAACTCGACTAGACAACAACCACAAAGACCACCATCATTAGAGAGGCCATGATGACATAGCCAAATGACAGGAACACACGTGCCACCATGCACATGGATCAGACACACAGCAACCCACACAAACTTACAAAGTGCTATGAAGCAGAGGACCGCGCACATCCACAGACATGCATCGTTGTTATTTTCCACATAGGCCACCTACAACACCGCAGAAACGCAAGATGCCAGAAGAGCTCGTGTACATGCTTGCAGATGCTTCCTCGCCACTAACCCTACGAAGACACAACCCTGCATATGGACTAATGCATTTGAACCTCTGTCACCCCTCGCGACCCCCATATTATGAACTATGTACTGCCACCCATAAGCCAGGCCAAGGTAGGCCGCAAAGCCAGAATCCCCAGGCCGGAGCAGCTCAGACAAAGCTGAAAGGGGTGCTTATCATGCCGAACAAGCTCCAACAGAAGCCCACAGCCAAGGTCGCAATGTTGCAACTCACATGTCGGGCTCCCCACAGCCAAGGCTACACCTGCGGCTGCTAAACGCTCCTCAGAGCCGAAATACAAATCAAATGCTCATAATTCTGCTCCAGCCACGGTCTCACAACACGTGACCAGGCCGACCTGACACTAGGCCAAGCCCAAGGGACAGAGAAGCGCTGGGGTCTCACGTTTGGGACACAGACTGCAACAATGAAGTAACAAATTGGACACCGACAGCGATGGGAAAGACCTGCACGCCGGCTAATGGCAGACCTGTCCATTGTCCACCACTGACACATAGTCACACTTTGTTGCAAGTTCCAGGTACACCGCGAGCTGAGAACAGCGGTGGTCCCAGGCTTGGGGGCTCGCGGGTGAACCAATCAGAATACGAGGGGCTCATCACTGACGCCATTATAGTGAGCCAATCACCAAGTGTCCCCTAGTAACAATTCTGTTGTAGCAATTATTAGGGATGGCCCAAGTGTACCACCTGACCCTTCCTCAACCACTAACCATCTTTCCTATAGGTACCTATAATGACCTTACCACTCGGGCAGCCAACCCGAGGTGGTGTTAATTTTTGGGGCTAGTTTCCCAGGTGACACACGTAGCCGTGTCATACAGCTAGAAAAAGGGCTTGCGAGACCACTGATGATGAGAGGTCTCTCGGATGTCTATGACCTGAGAGTTCGTCCCTGCCTGTTTTGTACAATAAATAGCAGTAAACCCCTTGCTCTTGTGTGTGCCTCATACTCCTTGTGCCTCCCCTACCCCAGAGGTCCACGGACGGCCCTGCCGGCCCCAGGAAATTACCCCGACATTGAAGATTCGGACCTGCAGCAGGGCTTCACCGGGAGGTTCAGTCGTGGTAAGGGCCCTCTTCTTCCAGCTTCTCTTCGGTTCTCTCGTTCCCGTGGCGACTCTGCCTTCCAAGCCCAAGAGACCTGCTTTTTTATGCAGTTTTCCCCCATTCACACAGCCTGGCTGTCAATCACACAGCAGGGTGGCTGTCCCGCCGGGACAGTCACCACAACCAATCATACCAGACGGCGACATGGGTCTCCAAGGAGTCTCAAACCCCTCCCTCACATCCTATTCCCCTCAGACATTCAGGTACCTAAGGAGGGCTTCTGTGCAGAAGCCCGCCAAAGGACGGCGAACAAAGGAATTAAACCTGTTTTGGCGCACAGAGAAAAATACAAGAAAGACTTTTACAAAAAGAAATGGCGAATAAACCCAGCCGAAACGTATAAAAATCTATATGGGCCAGCAGGTTTTAGTTCGAGGCTACTAAGATAGCCTAAAACACTACCAGGGCTATTTAAGATAACAACAGTAGGAAAAATAGGGTAATTACCACTGCCACCAGCCAAATCTTAATGAAAAGGGAACGAAACAATGTTCCATGAGAAACAGACAAAAAGGGATAATTATTAACCCTTTCCAGAACTCTATGTAAGATAGCTTGTAGTGGGTCTGTGAATTTAAAAAGAGACTAATAAAGTCAATGGCAACTTTACATGTTGTGGGAGACAGTCCCAGAAAATGGAGTCGGAGTTGGGAAGTCTGAAAAAGACAACCCTGTGTCACTGCACTGAAGGGTGCGGTGTGCCCAGCAGTGTGTTAGGTGTTACTGGGTGAAGGTGCTGTTTTGAATTGCTCCGTGCTCTGTGGACTAGTGAAGGATATTTTTCTAGTCCTCTTTCTGTTTTCCTGTCTGCCAGCAGCCCGCCTCCAGCCTGCTCTCTAATCTTCAGCTACACCTTACTTAACCACTGCACATGTGCAGAGCGCTGCACGGTGTACCCAGCAGTGTGTTAGGTGTTACTGGGTGAAGGTGCTGTTTTGAATTGTTCCATGCTCTGTGGACCAGTGAGGGATATTTTTCTAGCCCTCTTTCTGTTTCCCTGCCTGCCAGCAGCCCGCCTCCAGCCTGCCTCTAATCTTCAGCTACACCTTACTTAACCACTACGCATACGCGGAGTGCTGTGTGGTGTGCCCAGCAGTGTGTTAGGTGTTTGGTGGAGCAGTGGTGCAGTGGAGCAACTACGGTATGTTCGGTAAGACTCAGCTGCCCTAACATGGGACTTTGACTCTGCTCTTTTGCTGTGTGCTATATCCTGATACCTTGAACACCGCCAGCTGCTGTCCCATGTGTATTGCAACCCTACTTGAACATTGCTGACGCACTTGGATTTGTTTTTGGAATTGCCTGTACGTTTACGTGCGACGCCAACTTGGACTAACAATTTCGTTGGGCCCAAGAACTTGACTTGAGCAATCTGACGAACTGTGTCCTGTGAGCTACGCTTGGAACCTCCCTTACACTGCATTCGGAAGTATTGGTCATGGTGCCATCCTACGTCGTGTTAGGCTGCCTCTGTGGGACATGATATGTGCACCGAGTTGGCCATTTGAATATTTATGTGTTTCCACCGGACTCATCCCACCACACTTGTTTATATGCTTTGAATCACTTTTGTGTCTTGAGGGTGAACACAAGCACTGGAACCCCTGAAAGCAGGGCTTACTCATGTGTCTGACAAGCTGGCACCTTTGGTGATTACTCAGCTCTCCCGTGATTGTGGGTAAATTAGGTTTTTGCTCCATGTAGAGTTGGTATAGTGTTTTTGCTTAGCCAACTTGACTTATTGTGGCTGCGAACTAGAGCTTCTGCCCAGAGGGTGTTTGTGGGTCGACAGGCCTTTGAACCCTTTTGGGTAGATTGTTGGTCTCGAGACGGCTCACAGCTTGTTCAACAAGTGTTCAGTCTTGTAATCCCGATAGAGGATGTTTGTGGGCTCTTAGTCTCTGAATCCAGAGTGTTTGGAATTAGCGTGTGAACCAGAGATCCTTCCAAGAAGGTGACTGCGGGCCTTAGGCCTTTGAACCCTGAGAGGCTGCTTGTCGCCTCGTGAATGGTGCATATTTCTCTCCAAGCACTCGAGTTAGGCACGCCGGACAGAGGGTGACTGCGGGCTGTGTGCCTTTGAACCCAATAGTCCGGATATGAGCGTGTGAGCTAGAAGCTCCTCCGTAGAGGGTGACTGCTGGCTTCAGCCTTTGAACCCCAGGAGGTAGGCTTTTGTTCGCACGCATTGTGTATAGTATTCATTGAGTGCGAATCGGTACTGTTGATAGAGGGTGACTGTGGGCCTTTGTGCCTTTGAACCCTGGAGTGCCTCTACCAAGCACACATTCTATGGTTGTCTATCTGCTGATGAGAAAGTTGTTGTGTGGGTGAAAATCAGATGGGAACATCTGAGTTGGTTTTATATACTCCTCCACTCCTAACTGAGCTTAGGACGACTGGGGGCGAGCAAGCCTTTCGTGCTATCACAGACTAACCCCTTTGTTTTGTTTCCTGCATCTTGTGTCGTGGCCTTGTTACCAACTTACAGGCCATACAATTGGAAGTGGGGGTGTTGGTGCGGGATACTTGAAATTTAGAAAGTTCGCTTGTGGCAGGATTACCGGGGGGTGGCTGCCTTTGTTTAAGCATCACTAGCGCTTAGCTAGTTGTGCAAACCATTGTGGGTTGGTGGCTCCCGCTGTTTAAGCCACGTGGTATTATCTGCTGTCTTGAAGCAGATCATGAGCTGCGCCTTGAGAAGTGGAAACAAGGCTGGTAATTCATCTAAAGCCCCTGCTAAGAGTCCAGTGAACAAACTGCTTAATAGCACCCTACCCTTGCTACCTCCTAGCAAAAAATCCCTTCTTTCAATGTCGATAGCCACGACAGAGGCACTTCTACCATCTGGCCAAGAAGAGGAGTACACTGTCCACCCCCATCGTCATATATGGCTCCAGGAAAGGAGTCTCTGGTAAAGGAGGCACCTGCAGTCAAGAACCCACCATCTTTTTCTGTTCAAGATGCCAATGAGAACGAAGGGCAGTTGGTTTGTGATATTCCCCATGTGCATGACTGTAACTGTGCACCGATGGAGGCTCAGAAGGTTTTGTGCACGTTTCTGACACTTCTATGCTTGCACCAACCATCATGAGTAAACTAGGGAAACGCGTATGCCTCTCCCTTGGGCCCTCACCTGCATCTAGGTCCTACCCGTTTCGCGAACAAGTACATTTTCACCTTCCTGATGAACCCAGCTTTAAAGATCATGGCAAACCTAGAGGGGATTTCCCTGGCATAGCACCTCAGGGCTGGGGGGGTGCGAATTCAGGTCTTGGTAACTCTGATGCGAGATATCCAGAGGCTATAGGATCCTTTTTGACATCTACGCTGGGGGCTCAGGTATCAGCGAAGGATGGCGTTGGCCATGTTGCTCCAAAAGGGGATGTAATGCCGTCATCGACACCGGAGGACTCCCCTTCTGACATCTTTCTGCATGATCCTTTTAACTTCCCAGTGATCTCAAGAATACTCAACCTTCTTTATAAGGTTCACAAACTAACTCACTGTTCAATAAGAGAAATGCAGGGTTCCCTGGCATTCATGAAAGAAAAAATGATCAAACTGGAAGGCTACATACTGGCTGAGGAGCAATCGAAATCATTTTATTTCACACAATTTGAAAAGAATTATGGCAAGCAATGCCCCACTTGCTACTCCAGTTGTACCAACCTCTAATGTACAGTCCCAGGGAACACAAACGGACAACGTGGTAACCAACTCTTACCTACCTCAAAGATTGTACTCCCAAGTGTTGCAACATGATTGGAACTGAACATGGCAGCAATGAGACCATTAATCTCTTGGAGGTAGCGAAACTCCACCATGATCGCTTGCTCCAGGTAGAACAACTGCTGTTCAATGTAGTTTCTAATTCCCAAACCCTGGTGACTCGCCTCCTGATAGTCCTTCCTCCTTGACCAACATAATTGACTCACAGGCTACACCTGAGCTTCAAGCCCTGCAGTTGGCAAGTGAGTCAGGTGTGGGAAGTACAGGCCAAGGGGGGAGGCAGTTCATCTCCCGCAAGGCGAAGAAGTCCTTTCTGAGAGCACAAAAATGGCTGAATTTTGCCAAAACCAACCAGAAGAAAGCGCAATCAAAGGGCAGAGTGGAGATTCTCCCCCATTCCACCAACAAAGTGGTCCCGGTTTTGAGCAGTAAAACGGGTGTGAGTATGGACAACCTTGCACTAAACCTCTTGGAACTAAATGAGGAAAGCAAGAAACATCTACAAATTAAGGCTATGAAAAGTGGCAATCTGCAGGTGTTCATTCCAAAACCTACTGGGACACGGACTGATAAGTCCCAATCCCAGCTGCACAGCTTCTTCCCGAGCATTGAAAGTAAAAAGGCGGCAGTTCATCCTCAGGAAGAGGCATGCCGTCCGAAACCATCTTTAAAAGCGAACAAGGCTTTGCCTCCTGTGTCAAACAGTTAGGGACGGGAAAACGGCCCCGTTTTACAGGAAGACACTGATCTTGCTGCAGCAAAACATGAGGAGAGTGCTGAGAAAGTAGCAGACTCGCGGACACCATCTAATGTGGCGAGCAACAGCGCATATGATGCCGAGGAGGATGCATCCGGGAAGGTGAACTTAGCAGCGGTTCACTCCGATAGGTTGTCCTTTTCAAATACTCCAAAGGAGATGAACCAAATAATTGGATGGGTAAGCGATCCCGACATCAATAGAACAGGACGGATAAACAGGTCTTTTTTGAAGAACACCTTTTATCAAATCCCTTTCTTATGAAATCTGGCAACTAAAGATCTAGAATGGGTAAAACTAGCACCTCAGAATAACCACAGAGCGCTGTGTAAAGTCCAGTCCCAAATAATCACGAAACTAATCTTGGACTTTAACAAAGACTTCAATTCCTTAGGTCTTTTTCTATACTTGTTCGAGAACATGGAGAATGCAAGGTCGTTCTTGGACTTTTCCACGCCGGTATCCAAGGAACGCCCTATGGGAGGCACCGAAGTGGCACCCCATGAGTTCCATAGCAAGGAATTATCCCAGCAACTGGCCTCGTTGACTCAGGGTTTAAATGGCTTATCGTGGTTGGAGCCCCTGATAAGAGTGGCGGCTTCTATGAAAGCAGAACCTGCCAACTCATAACCAACGAGTATTGCCGTTGCATCCTGGAACTGTTGTGGCGTGAGAAATCTCACGCCATGGCACGAACGGGTTTGGCTTCGATATGCTCCTGAAATTCTACTGCTGCAGGAAAGGATGGCCCTACATGAAATCGTGCTAGATGGCTGTTTCTTTTAGTGCTCCTGCGTGGCGGCACCAGTTAGGTCAACCTAGTGGTGGCATTGCCATTCTTATCAAAAAGAGTTTGAAAGTCACGACACAGCTAATGGGCAAGTCTGACACCTTTATAATGGAAATGTCTCTGACAGGCAGTATGCTACATTCACTTCTCTTACTTTCACTCTATTGGAACCCTAATGCTGATCCCTTGGAATCAACTATAGCGGAGCTAAACCGTACCTTGGTCAACGCCTTGTTGCTTTTTCCGAAGCACAAAATTTTGATTGGTGGAGATCTTAACTCAAGTTTGGAACTAGACGGAAGTACATTTGTCTTACTATTTGAACTCCTATTTATCGCCGTCCCGTAGGAGAGGGAGGTCATGGGCTGAGTTTTTTTAAGCCTGGGGCATCTACCCAATCTCCCTTGCAAATCACAGTTTAAAAATGTCAGCGTGGTAACTCTTCATCACTAATTGATTACGTTCTTGCATCTGTGGCATGTTCTGGATTGCTCAATCCCATCTCAATTTTGAGGGTGGGTTTGGGTGGCACAGTATGCGGAGTATGATGCTACACATCACGGTTAAGCCTATGACCTTGCGCCGTCCGCTGCATTGGTGAAGAGTGACAGATACACACTGTCAGTAAGATGGCAGCCCAATGCATGTCGAAGAATGGTGTTTTTAGTCAATAGGGACTTGGTGGTATCCTTTGACGACCATCTGTCCCTGGTCTTCATGGAGAAAGTCAACAACCTCAACCAGTTGATGATCCATGGGCACCTGGTAACCTTATCTAAGGCATTACCTTGCAAAAATGCACCAAACATTGTGCATACATTTTCGTCAGAGGTTGCTGCCTTAAGAATTCGTAAAAACCATGAGCTTCGGATGGCAAGCCGCTCCCATGAAAACGCTGCTTCTCACAAGATAGCAAAAAACCTAATCGTGTCACTGTACAAGACAAAAGTGAAGGAGCTACGTCACGCGCCCACAATCCTGCAAATCAACGCATGATTGAACATCTGTGTAAACGCAACATTAGGGAAATCTGGTCCGTGTTAAGAAATCCAACTGGCAAGGTTGACAAGCGCATGGTTGCGACAATATCTGGCTCTCACTGGCAGTCCTTTTTTGGAATGAAATACGAATTGCCTGTCCGGCATAGTAGACTGGAGTCTGTTAAACCTCAGCTGCAGTTTCCTGTCGAATGCCCATGGGAACTCAAAGACATAATTTGGGCAATTTCACAATTGAAGTTCTCCAAAGCTGCAGGACCTGACGGGTTGCCGCCCTGCGTGTTTAAAGACGACCCGCATTTTTGGGCAAAGTATTTACTCCCTAGATATCAACCAATATATAGAACAGGGCAAATTCCATCTTCTTGGTTGATGGCAATAATAATACCCATTCACAAAAAGGGTCCTTTAGATGACCCTGTCAACTTTAGGCCCATTGCCTTAATTGACACAGCTGCAAAAAATGTAGCTTGCTTAGTTTTGTGTGAACTGGAGGCATTCATCACTGCCGCTGGAATTCTATCCAAAGCCCAGGTGGGTTTCCGTAGGGCAATGGGTACCCAGCTAAACGAGTCGATTCTTGCCTATATGTTAACATCTACACGCACGCATGCAAATGGTCCTATCTACATGGCATATTTAGACTTATCGTCTGTGTTTGACAGTGTCCTTCGTACCCGTCTTTGGCGGAAAATGCTGTCCTATGGAATTCCACAACACCTGGTAGTGATAATTGCGGCCCTGCACCAAAATACATTATACAGGGTTTGTATTACAGCACAGGGCTTTCTATCTGATAGCATCCCAACTGGAATTGGAGTGAAGCAGGGCTGTAACTTGGCTGCGGTATTATTTAACCTTACCTGGCCGACATTGAGAAAATAAGGGCAGCAACTAACATTTTTCCGGTTACCCTCGGTAAATTGCGCCTGAACTGGTTGGCGTTTGCCGATGATGCCATCCTGTTTGATAGAGGACCCTTTGGGTTACAGAACAAACTGAATCTCTTCCAAGAACACTGTGAGATGAACAACTTGACAATCAATTCGGACAAATCGAATATTATAGTCTTTATGGTGAAGAGGAAAACCCAGGGCTACAAGTATACCGTGAACTCCAAACCCATTAACACCATGGGTGAGATTACATACCTGGGCTACCAGATATCAAACAGTATGTCTTTCGGCAAATGGCGAGCAATTCTAGACACCAAATTGATCCATCTGACTGCTCAAATGAGAATTATTTTCTCTCTGCATTGCAAGTTCTCCCTTATGCCTATTATTCATTTCTATCTAATGAAAGTGGAGCCTACTCTACAGTTTGGATGTATGTTTGTTGAACATGGGACCCACACTGAATTTACTTCAGGGGAAAATATGGAAAAGGGTATTATGTCTCGCTGGGTACCTGCCAAATGCAATTTTACTACACAAACTAGGCCTGCATGCACTAGCTGACAAACACGAATGGCGTATGCTCAATAACTATACGAAAATGGTGTCGTCACCTGCCAACTCCCTCTATGAAGATTTTAGGTCAATGCTATATGAGGATTTCCCGGCATCTATTCTTTCCTTTCAAAAACGCATGACTCAAGTGCTAACATCTTTGAATATGTCAAAGCAAGATCTAATCGACTCCCCCAGGGTGATCAAACTACAGTTCTTTAGGAACGCAAGGGCACATAATTCTGACCTAATTGCCGGTTATCCATCATTCATCTCGTATGCCAGATTTAGACATGCCCATACTCCACGCCAGCAATACATTCTGTGTTTTTCTGACAAGCATGCCAGGGGGATCTACATGAGATTCTGCCTGTATCTTATCCACACGGGTTGCCGTATTAGGAACTGGTCTGGGGATAAAGAGACTGGGATCAGGGAATACTGTAGGTTTTGTGCCAGCGTGAGGGAGCCTGAAACTCTAGAGCACTTATTTATGCACTGTGTGCACTTTGAACCACAAAGGCTCATTTGTCTGGGAACCTTTTTGGGAGCTAACTCCAGTTATGAACGCAACAGGGTTTGGTTGCGCTGTATGTGGGGTCGGAGCAACGCTATCATGCTTGCGACAGTAAGACTTGTGAGTATAATTGAGGACGAACTGCAGCAACTAAATGGTGAATTGATTATTGTGGAGGATGAAGTGCTCCCAATATTGTGACTTGGCCCCCGACATGTGACCTCCAGGGCTGCGAGTATTGTTGAAATTGGTAACAGAGTGACTTCCTCTTATTTTATTATGTTCCCTTGTTTCCTTAGTTTTAGAAAGTAGGAACTAGCGTTTTATGATGAAAGTGTTCCGGTTTAGGAACTTTGTGACTCTATGCCACCTTGGCACTGGATCCTGCTTGTGAGATGCGCCAAGTGGGGAATTTCATGAATTATGAACAATAAATTATGCTCTGAATTGTTACTATTTGTTTTATAATGTGTTGTGATTTTATTTTATGTATGGAACAAGCGATTTTGCAAATGTAAATGTAAATCTCATTTTTAGTACTTGAAATAATTTTATAAAGGTGTAATTTAATTTTTGCTGCCAAAAACAAATAAAATAATTTTTAAAAAAATACAAAAAAGAAGGTGCTGTGTAACACAGTAAAAAGATGATGCCTATGGAGTAGGTGAAGCTCCACAGTCTATGAACACAGAAAAAAATGTAAAACACACACACAGCAAAACACATGTAAGAGTGGGAAAAAAGGCTCACACTCTTACCAGGTGAAAAAAATAAACCCTAGAAATCCAGCAAAGCTGCTGAGGGACGCAGTAGGTAAGGGAAATTAGCCATTCTGGAGAATTCTCCCTAACAAAAACCCATCACTTTTTTGGTAGGATCTCATGAAGATGGCTCTTTGTGGTCGATTATTTATATAGTCTTGGGACGAAACCCAGTTGTTTAGCCAGTACACTGACAGGAGTCCTCTTGGCGTGAGTGTCTGGAATCTACCAGGAGACACTGCTCAAACAAACATAGAATGCTTTGACATGTACAGCAGTGAGCCACATGCAGGATATGTGTTCTTTGGATCATAATTCCATGGCAGATATCTGTATAGCTTCTAGAATTCATAGCAGCCTCATCACTAATGAGTAACACGGGCCCCTGATCATGGCTCAGCTGGGAGTGATTGGAATGATTCCAGGGTTGTGCCCACCAGAAGTAGAAGGGAGGGAGGGAGAGAAAGGGAAGAAGAGGGGGCTTGAGGCAGAGCGATACCCCTATGTAATTTAAAACACATAATAGTGCTATAGGAGCCACCTGCTGCTGTTTGTACTTAAAAAACAAGGATACAGCTGGGCGTCCCTGGCCAGTAGCTAAAAGGGACCTATTGCCAAGAATCAGATAGCATTTATTTTTATCTTGAAACCATGAGGGATTTTATTTGCACACCATATATAAAACGTCAAATGAACACTTACAAAGAAGTAAGGGTGGCGAATTCCGGGGCACATCACACACGAGATGTGAATAGCTACAAAGGGGCAAGCAGCAAAGCTGAATGCTGGTATCAATTACAAAATAAAGCGCCTTACTGAATATTGAAACTCTTTCAGAACCAACATGCATCTTTCCTTTTTTTGCCTAGAACATGAAGGAAACATGTATATCGCCCATGCCATACCAGTTTCTGTTTATTAACCATTGTAAGAAGTTCTAAGATTCAAGCAAAGCTCTCAAAGATTGAACCACTCTCAGCCTGCTCTTCTGATTCAGATCCGCGATTTAGATGTTCCCGTATGGGTGGCCGCGCCTTCTCAGTTGCTACTGCCAGGGCCTGGAATTCTCTTCCCCATTCCCTTCCCGCCATTCCTGAGCATCTGATCTTTCGCCGTTCTCTAAAAACATTCCTGTTCTGATTCTCTACCGTCTTCTTTTCCGTTCTCTGTCTGCCGGTTTAGCGCCATGATGCCCTAGTGCGAAGCTGCGCTTCATAGCTATCTAGAACATACCATAACAAAGCAGGCACTTTTTACCATGCCACATTCTGAATGAAAGGCTATTGTCCTTGAACTGATTTAGGCACCAAACAAGCACTGGCTATACGTGTGGCCTAGCATTTTCTCAGTCCCTTTTCACAGCAGCAACTGGAGAGGGGGTCTCTTATCTGATTGCCACCCCCACACGCATGGCAGGAGACCACTACCAATCCACGTGCAGTTTAGATTTTGGCCTTTCACTTCACTGCAGCGCAATACTCGGGTAAGGCATTTCTATTTGCTGTCCTTTTATAGTATCTCATTTTATTTTTAATGCGTGTATGCAGTGCGTGAGTATACGCAATTGGATGCACTGTGGAGATGGGCGGAGCATCTAGGTTGGGCCACAGAGACCTTTATCCGGATAAAGTACCAATTCTGCCCTATATTTTTGTGTGTGTAGAATATATATTACACGGCCCGCGATAGCGGGCGTGTAGTTATGGTTAAGTTGCTAAACTCATAGGAATAGCACTTTTTCAGCGGCTTATGACTTCGCTCCCCCTGGACGAATCCTCACCAAACTTTGCAAAAAAAGTATATGGTCGGCTCTGAATCTTTTCGCCAAGTTGGTGGAAGTTTTGTGCGGGGGGGCAAAGTTATAGGGGGTCCCAACATTTTATTATTTCCATAGAATGAATGGGGAAAAACTTTGCTCATGACTACAGGGCGAACGGCTGGACAGATTTTCACCAAATTTGCGTCAGGAACTGGGGCTTGGGTCAGAAAGCATGCGTTTGTGTGTTTCGTGGAAATCCGACCGGTACTTTTGTTGCAAAGAACTGAAATGCACATCCCAAAAAATTGGTGATATCTGGGTCCGCTCTGCAGACCCATTTCCCTGTTCGCGCTACGGACAGATGTGTCATTGGCTGGTGGTATGGCGTGCTGTCGGAGAAGTTTGGACGCGGCTGGTGGTTTGCTGGAGGAAAGTGTGGTGTGCGTCAAAACATTTTGGGTAAACCGCCATGGTGTATCGGAGGACAGTGCGGTGGCGGAAGGGTCTGGAAAATGTACCGTACGGAATGCATTGGTGGTAATAAGGGAGGGAATGAGTGGGGGAGGGAGAAGTAGTTAATGTGACCTTTACTTCTGGCCTTCCTGTGGCCACCTCTTCTCCCTTCTCTTCCTTTCCTTTGTTCACCCCTGGCAAGGTTTCTAGACAAGTCCGATCTATGAAGATCTTGTCAAAACAGGTTCTTCCCTGTTCATCCAAAACCATCGAGGACCATATTGACACCCTGTCTACAGCATTGGCCAACTTCTGCAACTGTTCTCTCACCACTGGACTCTTCCCTTCCCACCTGAAGCAATCTCTTGTGCACACTCTTGTTAAGAAACCCTGAGCTGGTCCCTCCTGTCTGGCTGTCTATTGCCGATCTCCATTACTCCTTTTCTGGGCAAACTCTTGGAAAAGCTGGCCATCTCCCAGATAACCTTCACACTGAATCTGTTGGTTGTCTCAATGACCATCAGTCTGGCTTCATAGCGGCCAGAAGCACGGAAACTGCTCTCCTGAACATCCGTGAAGACCTGTTCTCAAACCTTGACACTAACGACCCTTCTGTCCTCATCCTCCTCGATCTCTATTCTGCTTTTGATACTGTCAACCATGCAATCCTGCTCAATAGGCTCCGTGATAACCTGGGTATCACTGATCAGGCCCTAGTCTGGCTGTCCTCTTTTCTCTCTGATCGACGCTCCCCGGTCCAACTTGGGTCCTTCCTCCCCTTTATCTCTCACTCTACCTGTGGTGTTCCCAGGGGTCTAATCTTTCTCCTTGGCTGTTGAACTAATACCTGGCACCCCTCACCCACTGCATAGCTGCTCTCGGCTCTAACATTCATTGCTATGCGGATGATACTCAGCTCGCTTTCAGGCTCCCCTCAGCCGCCTCTTCTCTCTCTCTCATCCTGCAACCCAGGAGTGGTGTTTCAATGATCTCTGCCTTAATGCCAGTAAGACAGAGATCCTTCTCATCGGCTCACTCTGGACCCTCTTCCTGCTCCCACCTGTGAGGCTAAGAACCTCCGGGTTATCTTCAACTCCACACTCTCCTTCTCTCCTCACATCTGTGACGTCTCTAACTTTCCTCACTTTCCCCCAAAAGCTCACTGTCTACAGAGCTCTGGTTCTCTCTAGGCTGGACTATTGAAACAGCCTCTTTCTAAATCTACCTGCCTCTACTCTCCGTCCTCTACAACTCATCCAGAACAGAACTGCGAGACTTGTCCTTGGCCTCAAGCCCATGGATCGTATCTCTCAAGCTCTGAAATCTCTCCATTGGCTCCCAGTGGCGGCAAGGATCAAGTTCAAGACCCTCTGCATTGTCCACAAGGCTTTCTGTGGCCTGGGACCGCAATACCTCCAACTCTCTCTCTACTGAAATATCTTCCTACTCGAGCGCTTTGCTCCTCCACCTCCAACTCCTTGATGATCCGTTGCTTCTCCAAGCAATGAGTTGGTGGCAGCTCTCTTTCTTCTGCTGGTGCCTCTCTCTGGAACAGGCTCTCTGCCTCCTTGAAACTTGAACAGAACCATTGCCGGTTCCAGAAACACATCAAGACCTTCCTCTTTGCTTCTGCCTTCTCTGTTCTTCCTCTCCCCTGCTGATCTCCTGTCTGATACATGCACTGGTCACCTGGCAAGCCTCTGAATTCGGGCCCAGTTCCCTGCCTGTCCAGCTGCATACCCGCACTGCCTCTTGGCACCCCCTGCACTTGTGATCTGTATCTGTAACCCTACAGTCCCCTCTCCGGCACTTATTAGACACTTGTCTGCACTTCTAACACTTGTAATTGCCACCTTGTTTGCTGCACTACTTGTTGTTTCCTGATTCCTTGACCTGCTCTTGTACATCCTTCCACGACCTCTCCCCTGGCACTTCTCCCATCCCCGCCCCCCTGCACTTGCTCAATTTCAGTGTCACTAGGCCTAGTTAGATCGTTGTTTTTGTCCTCCCTCTGTTTCCCCTCCCTTTTCTTGTTGAGCCTTGAAACACTTGTGTATAGGGGCGTTATAACTGCCATATCATATTGCGCGTGGTGGTTTTCCTCTGTAATTGTCTAGTGGTTTGTGGGCATGGGGTTGTGCGGATCTCCTCCTACCCCTGTGCTGGAGATGGCTAGGGATTGGGCATTTTGGTTGTCTCCCCTGGATTCTTGTGCGCGCCCCCCACCCACTGAGGACCGTGTGCACTAAGGCCTGTTATTGGTTAATGCACCCCCGCCTGCAGCCGGGCTTCCTGACTCTGGGGTAGCGACCAGAGAGGGGTGATGAATTAGGTGGTTCTTTCTTGGGCTCTCTCCCAGGCTTGTTCCTTACATGTATGCGTGTTGAGGTGTGCTCTGTTTCCAGTGAGGTGAGAAAGCTGGCACGCTGTTAGCTGGTTGGTTAAAAGCGAAGGGGAGGCCAGTGCTTTTTATTGCAAGTAAAGAAGTTTCTCTTTTGTGAAGAGATTTTCGGCGGTTTTATGCATCTATGTATAGAGATGATGGACCAGAAGTGTCTGAATACTTACACCGGTTTGATTTTACTAATTTGCATGATCGTGAAAGGCTTTGGCTTGAAAAGGAAGTTAGCCCTCAGGAAGTTGCAGATTCTATGGCAATTAAGTCTACTGGGAAATGTTCTGGGCCGGATGGATTACCTATTGAATTCTATAAAACTTTCAGCCACTCTCTTGCCTCCTTGGCAAGGTTGTTCGCAAAGATCATTAGTAACGAGGCGTTCACTGACTCCATGCGGACACCTTTAATCATTTTTGCCCAATATCGTTGTTGAATGCAGATGTTAAACTACTGGCTAACATTTATGCCTTGAGACTTAATAGTTTGTTGCAGAAACGGATTCACAAAAATCGGACTGGGTTTGTTCATGGTAGGAATAGCTATTTATTTATTTTATTTTTTACATTTGTAGAGCGCACTACAGCCTTTGGGCATCGAGGCGCTGTAAATGGAGCGTAAGAAGGCTTATTTAAGGGTTACAGAAACGCCGCCCATCAGAAGTAGTCTTAGAAATACAAGGTTACATATACATCAGTTAGCGAAGAATACATACAGATTACTAGGGTTGCAAACAGAGAACCTGCAGGTTTACACGAAAAGCATGGTTTTGATGGCCTTACAAAAGGCATTGTGAGATTCAATTAGCCTAAGGTGAGGTGGGAGGGCGTTCCAGTGGGTGGCAGCCATGGTGGGGAAGCTGGTACCACCAGCACAAGCTTTGTTAGTTTTGGGAACGGTAATCATGTTTGAGTATGCTGTTCTGGCTGGCCTGACAGCACAGGGTTTAGAGATCCTTTGGACAAGGTATGGAGAGGCCAGGTCGTGAAGGCACTTGTGCGCCAAGGCAAGAGTTTTAAAGATGATTCTTTCCTTGACTGGAAGCCAGTGGACTTGTGTTCTGAGACCAGAGATATTGTCCCTGCGTGATAGGCTGGTGGCAGCCCTAAGGGCATTATTTTGAAATAGTTGCATTTTAGCAAGGTTTTTGACTGAGGTTCCTATGAGTAGGGCATTGCAGTAATCAAGCCTCGAACCAATTATTGCCCTGGCGATGGTGAGGCAATTCTGTTGGGAGAGGGATGGTCTCACTGCATTAAGAAGTTTTGAGTGATAGGCTGAGGAGGATGCTATGGCATTGACCTGTCTATCCATGGTCAGGTTGGGATCCAGGTAGACACCGAGGGTCTTGACTGTTTGGGATACAGTGATGGGGATGTTGTCAACTGTGAAAGAGCTGTATTGCTTGTCCAGCTTGCCCAAGGTGGATGGGGATCCAATCAACAGAAGTTCGGTTTTCTCAGTGTTGAGGCATAACCAGTTTTCTGCCATCCAGGATTGGATTGTTGAGTAAATGAAATTGAGGGTGTTAAGGTCAGACATGTTATCACCTGATAGGGGGATGAGCACCTGGGTGTCATCAGCATAGTTAGTATATGAGATGCCCAGGGCGTCCAGGATTTTGTACAGGGGCCTCGTGGAGAGATTGTAGAGGGTGGGGGCAATGCAAGACCCCTGCAGAACGCCGCACTGGATGAGGCTTGGGTTGCTAGAGGCGGAGTCGGAAAAAACCTTCATTGCTCTTTCGTGCAGAAATGAGGTTATCCATTTACAGGCACTGGGGGAGAAGTTATCTGCGGTGGTGAGATGGTGGCAGAGGGTCTTATGGTCTACCAAATCAAAGGCAGCAGATAGGTCCAGAAGGAGAAGTAGTGCTGGTTTGCCTGCATCTCTGAGGTCATCCATCTGGTTTTTGAGGTCAAGGAGGGCCGTTTTGGTACCATGTCGAGGCCGGAAGCCTGATTGCCGAAGACCAAGAAGGTAGTTGTCCTCCAGGAACTTTTGCACTTGCAGGTAGGCTGCTTTGTCCCGGATTTTTAGCAAAAAGGGGACAGTGGTGATGGGCCTGTAATTCCCAGGGACCGATGGGTCTAGGGAGGGTTTTTTAAGGAGCGGACGAACCCACGCTTCCTTAAGTCCAGCTGGGACATGGCCAGACTGGAATGAGACGTTAATGAAGGCAGTGATAAAGGGGGCAAGGGAGGATGCACAGTCCTTGATGACCTGTGCTGGGCAGGCATCCACTTTGCAGCTAGCCGGCTTGGTGGAACTAAGGAGGGCAATGACTTCAGATTCAGTCATATCCTTGAATTCAAATAAGGGGGGGTTGGTTAGTGTCAATTGCTGGTGAGGGTGAGCTGTGGCTCTTGGCTATGATATTGGTAAGAACGTTTTGGTGGGCAAGGATCTTGGTGTGCAAACTGTCCAATTTATCGAGCATGGTGTATGGGAGGAAAGGTCTTTAGGGCCCTCCTCCCCTTCATTCCAAACCTACATGCGGCCCATGACTTGCCCGACAGCCATCTATGCACATGGGCCCGGGATGCGGGAAGGCTGCGGGTCGACACATGGGGCTGCACGGCTCATCCTGAAATATGATATAGACTCCATTTTGTGATACACATAGACTCCATTTTGAAAAATAACAAAATCAGGCCTAACTGGCACAAACAGCCTCTAGAGCTGCAGCACTCCCCTCCTGACCGTGCACATTGAGCCCAGCGCTTCCCTCACCCTCCTCCCCTTGATGGCTCTGCTGAAGGCCTGTTCTCACGGGAGAATAAGCATGAACAAGCTACATTACAAACATTGTATCTTTCACCTTCTGCAGTCCATCATTGACCTGAAGATGACCGGGCTGAAGCTGGGGTCTGAGAACACCAAACGGCTTCCATAAAACTTGCCCTGTCCTCTCGCAGACCCCCACATTTATGACATATGCTGTGGATGACCCACCAACCCTGTCCCCTGTTTGAAGTGCCAGACATGTATGCTACGCCCGTGTGCCACCCTGTCTCCTCCATGCAGCTAAGCCCTCTGAAAGAATGATAACTTTGCTTCGAGTCCATGAGATTGATTGTACATAGTGAAATAAGATGGCCCTCACCTATCCCAGATCGCACACGAAGTTATGAAATATATGCTTATGCCAAAGATTATTGTCGCTACCTTCATGCACAAAGCAATTTATAATATCCATATATATTTATTTTTTCTCTGTTTTCCTAAAAATGTACTAGTGTACAAATATACAATTAAGTGTTGCAATATGTATGGATTTCAATGTAATGAATATTAATTATATAGTAGAGTGTCCGTTGTAGCAGTTGTTTACCCTCGGAGCATTAAGTTAGGCTAGCCATATTATAAGAAGAACGTTGCAGATTCTTCCCTGTACCAATGCACACACTTATCTATACGTACCTATCTCCACCTCATTTTCGAATGCAAGCTTTTAATGTGTGTCCCGCACCCAGATGTAAATCCTTAGCCCTGTAAATGATGTAATGCTAACCAGACTGTTGTTGATAGAAGTTATTTTGTAAACACTGTAATCGTGATAACCATAAATGTGATATATATATATATATATATATATATATATATATACATATATATATATATATATATATATATATATATATGTATATATATATATATAGCGTTCATAAACGTGCATAATGTCCAATGTACATGTCACAACACTAGCCTAATCCTATCTTGTATTCTACATGATGTGCGTGTAACCCTATAACATAGACGAGCTATAAGCAACAGGGTCCTCTCTCCCTTCTCCTGCAGCGCCGCGTGCTCAGCCCCCACCATCTTCCCCCTCCATGCTGAGTTGATGGCTGAAGGCCCTTGTTCTCACTGGTGCCCTGATGCTACAAATGTAACCTCTCACCCTTCCGCTGAGCCCGTACCAAGTATTCACCCTCCCGACTCATGATGTCACTATGAACTTGCCTTGCACCCCCAGACTCTGGTTAAAGAAATATGGACAATAAGCCCCTCACCCCAATTCCTTATGAAGTAAGATTGCAGGCCCGTCATCAGCGTGCCACCCCAGCTCACCCAAGACCCCTGATCCCATGTGTGGCAATATATTCTTTTTACGATAACAAACAATAAATAATTGTCTTATAAGATCCAAAGGAATGGTTGATGAATGAGACAACATAATCTTGTAAATAGGATAGGCACCTGGACCCATGTATTTTCACTTTCATTGTCCAGGTCAGATGTCTAGTAATATATCTTTCACATGCCAAAATGGAAATATATTGTTCAGAGTATGTGTGGCCAAAAGGGCATTGCCATGTAGCATAAATTGTAACCGCTCGGACACCATCTGACCCAGCACTCCACCCCGAAGAGCCCAGCTGACCCGTCCACCCCGTGCTGGCACCACGTGGACCTCTGCCAATCCTGGAGAACCGGATATAAGGATTACATAGTAGCTAGTGTTCACCACCCAATCCCCACGACTATGTGCCCCCCTATAGCTTACACCATCCATGACGTGATTTTGTAATAAATATGAATGTTTTACTGATGTTGGGCAGAGCGCTCTCGGAGTTCGCAGAGTTCTCTGCGTGCCCTCTATTGGTTTAGATACATGTTTACCTTTTGAATTCACCCGCACTTGGTCTTGGTCTCATTCCCATCTGGGGTGTGACCATTATTGACTCTCACTGGGGAGTTTTAAATGCCTTTATTGGGGGACGCTCACTTTCAATGGCCGATTGAATTTTGTTGCACCAAGCCTCGTCTTTAACAAGAGTGGGAGGAGGGGAGGTGGGGTCTCCAGCTCTCTGAAAATGGTGACGATTTCTTTGGTGCCTGATTTGGCGTTAGCTATCCTTGTGTTAAAGGACGAGGCTTTGGCTTTGATGATGGCGGTCTTATATTCAGTGGCCAAGGCCTTGAAAGCAGCTTTAGAGGTGCCTTTGGGGTTGTTCTTCCAGCTGGTAAGTGCAGCTCTTTTTTTGGAGCGTTACTGTAGGAGCTCCTGGGTGAACCATGTGTTGGCATGTTTCACTTTTTTTGCGGGTGAGTGGAGCTACAATGTCGATGGCTTGTGTAATGCTCCTTTTAAAGTCATTAGCAAGTACTGCTGGGTCACTGGAGAAGGGGGGAAGCAGTGCAGGCACCAGAAGGTGTTGGGTGAGGTTCTCCTTAGTAAGCATTCTGGAGCTTCTAGAGAGTGCAGCAGGGAGAGGAACACCTGGCATGGGGGGCCCTTTAGAGGTGATGATGTCAAATTTAATGCTGTGGTGGTCAGACCAAGGAATGGGAGAGATTTCCTTGACATTTAGTGAGAAATTGTGGTGGTAGACCCAGTCTAGCGTGCAGCCTTTAGAATGGGTGGGGGTCACGATGGCTTGGGAGAACCCAAGTGTGGAGAGAGCCTTGTGTAAGGCAGTGGCGTTGGAGTCATTAGGATCATTGAGCCCGAGGTTGAGATCTCCCAGGAGAATTACTTTAGATGAACGCTTTAGGTTGTCTGAAAGTGAGTGGATTAGGGCTTCTTGGAATTCTGTGCTAGGTCCAGGAGGGCGCTAGACAACATGGAAGCCAATGGTGCAGTTGGGTGAGAGATTGAGTTTGAGCAGAAGGTAGTCAGAACTCGGACCCAAGTCCCATTGAACTCTCCTGACCGAGAGTGTCTCCCTAGCGATGGTTGCAACCCCACCACCTTTGTGAGAGGCGCAGTCTCCGGAGACTCTTTCTCAACTGGGTGCTTAGTAATCCGACTGAGCTGCAGGACCTCAACCTCGATCTGTACAATGGTTTACCTTTTATACAGGGGTTGTTGTACCTCTCCAATGAGGAGACTTGCCCTAAAGCTCTACTATGGTGTCACGATTCTGTACTTGCAGCTCATCCTGGCCACAAGAATACCTTTGACCTTCTTCGCAGATGGTGTTGGTGGTAGTCCATGAACCATGACGTTATCGATTATGTCTCCTCGTGCTCTGTTTGTGCACAGTGCAAATCCACCCCGGGGAAACCTGTGGTGCTCTTGTGTCCTCTCCCGATACCCCACAAACCCTGGTACATGGTGTTGATGGACTTTATAGTGGAGTTACCCCCGGTCTGGGTTTTGATACCATTTGGGTTATCGTGGACTACTTCACCAAGGTTGCTGTTTTTGTTCCGTGCTCTGGTGTCCCATCAGCTCCGGTCCTAGCGGACCTCTTTTTGCATCAAGTATTTCATTTCTTTGGGCTCCCGTCTGTCGTGTCTGACCGGGGCTCACAGTTCACATCGCACTTCTGGCGGGCGCTTCGTATGGCATTCCGTATCGACGATCGGTATTCCCGCTCATACCACCTGCAAACAGACGGGCAAACCAAACAGACCAACATTACTCTTGAACAATACCTGCAATGTCTTTGTCTGCAGTATCAATCCTCCTGGTTGTCAGTGCTTCATTCCGCAGAATTTGCGTACAACAATTCGATTCATTCTTCAGTTGGTTCTTCTCCGTTTTTTGCGCTGCATGGTCAGCACCCTAAATCTCTCCCTCTGGATTTATCCATACAGCTGGATAACCTGGCTGCTGTGGCCTACGTATGCGATCTGTTCAAGGTACGGGCACCACTACTTCAGCATCTGAAACAGGCTCAGCTCTGTGCCAAACGCTTTGTGGATGCCCACAGGGCTCCGGCTCCTGTCTACCAAATAGGCATGCAGGTTTTGTTATCAGCCAAGAACCTTCGTATTCCCGGCAAGAAATCATTGCTGCCTCGTTTCATTGGGCCCTATCTAGTGTTAGAAGTTATTAATCCAGTGGCCGTTCGATTGGATCTGCCAAATCGATGGAGGATTCACCCTGTGTTCCATGTCTCCCTCATTAAACCCTGTCTCCCTTCCACATGCCTTCCAGTTCGCCCTACCTTTCTCGGTCCGGGGTTCTGATTACAAGGTGCGTGCCATATTGGCCAGGTCGGTTCCCTGGCAGGGTTCCCTTACCTTGTAGATTGGAAGGGATATGGGCCGGAATATCAGACCTGGGAGCCTGTCTCAAACATTCACGTTCCACTCGTGTTGCAGTGCTTTCATGCTTCTATCGGGGTACCAGGGGCTTTGGGGGATGGTACTGTCATGTCTGCTGGTTCACGACTACCCGTTAGCAACATGCCCAGCATCAGAAAAAGAACAAGTATTCCATTTGCTTATAGATCGGCTGCAAGACCGTTCTTCTCACAATGGAAAGGCTGGCACGGCTGGTTACAATGGAGACGTTATGCTACAGCAGCACGGTAACGCTGCGTTCCAGACAAGCGCTCCGATCACGTGACTCGCATCCTGTTGCATCACGGTAGGCTGTAAGGGGCGCGTCTATTTAAGCCGTCCGGATCTGGACCACAGTGCTTCTGATTACGGATTTTTCCTGAAGCGCTTTTGTTGACACGCCATTAGGCTGTTCGCACTGATTCCTGTTGCTGACCCGTTTACTCTGCCATGGATCTCGTTTGTAAATCCCCTTGCCCCATGTTATGTCGTTGCTGTTCACGGTCTGGTTACTGTGCCTTTGTTTTGGCTTTGCTGTTTTGCCCACACGTTACCGACCTTGGCCCGTTCACGGGCCTGCCTCCTCTTGCTGAACAGTACTACCTCTGCCCGCATGTTACTGACCTTGGCTCGCTTTCTGGACTGCCCACTCTTGCTGAACTGTACTTCTTCTGCCAGCACGTTACAGACCTTGGCCCGCTTTCTGGACTGCCCACTCTTGCTGAACTGTACTTCCTCTGCCCGCACGTTACCGACCTTGGCCCGCTTTCTGGACTGCCCACTCTTGCTGAACTGTACTTCTTCTGCCCGCACGTTACAGACCTTGGCCCGCTTTCTGGACTGCCCACTCTTGCTGAACTGTACTTCCTCTGCCCACACGTTACCGACCTTGGCCCGCTCTCTGGACTGCTCTCTCTTGCTGAACTGTACTTCTTCTGCCAGCACGTTACAGACCTTGGCCCGCTTTCTGGACTGCCCACTCTTGCTGAACTGTACTTCTTCTGCCAGCACGTTACCGACCTTGGCCCGCTCTCTGGACTGCTCTCTCTTGCTGAACTGTACTTCTTCTGCCAGCACATTACCGACCTTGGCCCGCTCTCTGGACTGCTCTCTCTTGCTGAACTGTACTTCCTCTGCCCACACGTTACCGACCTTGGCCCGCTCTCTGGACTGCTCTCTCTTGCTGAACTGTACTTCTTCTGCCAGCACGTTACAGACCTTGGCCCGCTTTCTGGACTGCCCACTCTTGCTGAACTGTACTTCTTCTGCCCGCACGTTACAGACCTTGGCCCGCTTTCTGGACTGCCCTCTCTTGCTGAACTGTACTTCTTCTGCCAGCACGTTACCGACCTTGGTCCGCTCTCTGGACTGCCCTCTCTTGCTGAACTGTACTTCTTCTGCCCGCACGTTACAGACCTTGGCCCGCTTTCTGGACTGCCCTCTCTTGCTGAACTGTACTTCTTCTGCCAGCACGTTACTGACCTTGGCCCGCTCTCTGGACTGCCCTCTCTTGCTGAACTGTACTTCCTCTGCCCACACGTTACCGACCTTGGCTCGCTTTCTGGACTGCCCACTCTTGCTGAACTGTACTTCCTCTGCCCACACGTTACCGACCTTGGCCCGCTCTCTGGGCTGCCCTCTCTTGCTGAAGTGTACTTCTTCTGCCCACACGTTACCGACCTTGGCTCGCTCACTGGAATGCCTTTTACTTGTGGATTTGGTCTTCCCGTTTCAAGCTACAGTGCACCAGACATTGGGACGCCTTGCTGATCTATCGAGGGTGCACCAACCCGACACTAGCGCGACCCTGGTGCCGTCCGGGAATAGTCCCATACTAACCAACCCTTTTGGCCTCATTTTCTTCTACTATCCTCGGATCCTGACATCAGTATGTCCCTCTTCCAAAAGACCCATGGTAAGAACCATTCAATGAAACAACTTGACTATGTTAGGGGTGAGGGTGGAGGGGCAGGGGGTAAATCAAGAGTCTCTCTAACACTGCGCCCCGCTTCTCTTATCATTAGGAGGAAGCTGGAAGAGGCGCATACCTGTTCATACCGGAGCACAACCCATTTCCGACCAGCTTAATTATACAAATGTGGGACCCTGGGTTTGCCTCACATGAGGACCAATTACTGAATCTTGTCCTTTTGTTTCAGCCCAGTGTGTTCCTGTACCAATCCACTACCCTTCCATTTGATCGGCTCATCTGACTCTTGCTCTAAATAGCTAGTAGGGCATAACAAGGGGAAGGTATATTCCCTACAATAGACCAGTGCCTCTGGCGCAGAGCCTCAAGGTCCGGACCGCATTCCCCGGGTTTCCTGGTGAGTTATTGGTTTAGTGGCACTGTTGTGTGTAAACCTGACAGAATCAGAAGCCTACAAATGGATGTCACTGAAACCCTCAATGCCCTGATGCATCTTTTTACGGATCTATCATCTATGTAGCGATATGACATCTACCCATGATTCCATGCAGCATCACTGTTGTTTGTATCTATCATGAAATCAGTAAAAAGTTCTTTGAAAATTCAAATAAAAAAAAGAAAGCCAAAGGACATGTCTGCCTAGGGCAGACGTTTAAAGGGGGGAAGAGGAGAGGTCCAATGATATTTTGGGGGACGCTGACGGGGAAAGGTGTGGGGTGTTGCAACTGCCAAGAGATTTTAAAAGGATCGGCCTTCCTGGTAGGAGGTGATCCAGGCAAGAGCAGAATTGCGGAACCCAAGGTTCTGGAGAGTGAGAAGAGTTTGGAGTGTTGAGCATTAGAGAGAACGTTGGGGACATGCATGAGTGCAGGTATATCCTTCAGTCTTGTGGAAATATGTTCAACAATTGCCAGCCTGTGCAGGAAATGACTGATGCAACCCACTGTATTTTCTCACACTTCAACCAGGTCTACAGTACAAGAAACGCATTGCAGCTGCCCAGCAAATTACGGCCGCACAACTGGAAGTCCGCAATGACCACCTGCTGAAATTCTACTTTGCACATGTTAGACTGTGTAAATGAATAAGGCAGTGTTATTATTGATTATTGCAACAGCCACAGCTAAACCATTATGTATACTAAGTCAGCGGCATCTGATGTCTGTTGTACGATGCAGCCTTTTGAGGAAGTCACAAGCATGTTGGCTGTCGAGGTACTGCCACATGTGTTCCTGCTAGAACATAACCTGTCCAACACCATTCGGGCCAATGATTTGGCCTGGGAGGTAAATGGAGCACAGCACAGTCTTTCCCCCAATCCTTGCTTAATTTATTTGGAAGTTTTGTGTGATTGGCCCACAGATGACCCACCACTACATTTTAGGCTACACTGTGTGCCAGAGCAGATGGTCATGATGACGGCTGTGGCTTGGGAGCATGAACAACCATTCCACCACAGGGGGGGACAGGTAGCCAACATAGACTGCAAGTGTCACTGGCTGTGTTTTGAACCGTTCTCTGCCACTGCACTCTTTGTCGTGGTGGGGTAGCACCTGCATGATCTGGCATGCTGGAAGATGTTTCTCTGCACCACTGAAGGACGGTGCTGTGGAGGCATCTGGGTGGATGCCACGTGGGTGTTAAACATCTCTTCCTGCCACCTCTGAATGTGGTTATGCATTGCAGCAGTGCCCAGACCATGCCACTCGCTCTTCTTGTGCCATTCCGCACTTCTCCTGTAGAGCTTACACACCATTGGACACTCCCCTGCTTGTATCTTTCCGCCAGGCACGGGAAAGTAATGCCACACCTGGGATGAACAAGATGCACAGAGTTATGAGACAAATACCACGTTGTTTGTCATGTCTTCTGACTGGTCTTGCTCCCTCCACAGGCTGGGGCCACCAGCATCATCTCAGCCAGACTCCCCTATTCTCCTCGTTTTGCCCCATATTCATGTCGTCACCATCCTCTTCCTGTCCTACATCCACCTGCTTGTGTTCCGCCTGCCCCTCACATCCAATCTCCTTGGGTTCCACCGGATCAGTGCGGTCAGCCTCTTGCCCCACATACGCCACATTGTGTTCCACCTGCCCCTCACATCCAATCTCCTTGGGTTCCACCGGATCAGTGCGGTCAGCCTCTTGCCCCACATACGCCACATTGTGTTCCACCTGCCCCTCACATCCAATCTCCTTGGGTTCCACTGGATCAGTGCGGCCAGCCTCTTGCCCACATACGCCACATTGTGTTCCACCTGCCCCTCACATCCAATCTCCTTGGGTTCCACCGGATCAGTGCGGTCAGCCTCTTGCCCCACATACGCCACATTGTGTTCCGCCTGCCCCTCACATCCAATCTCCTTGGGTGCCACCGGATCAGTGCGGTCAGCCTCTTGCCCCACATACGCCACATTGTGTTCCGCTTGCGTCCGCACACTTGCCTTCCCATGCTCATCCTCCTTCTGCTCCCCATCTTCGTGCCCTCTCCTGCTGCCCCTCCATCTCTGCCACCTCCTACTGATCCACCATCTTTTGCTTCATGTGTTCAATCTCTTGCTCTTTAGTTTCCTCCTTGTATTGTCAGACATTTGCTTCATTGCCTTGCTACCCTTCACCATCAGCCTCCTGTTGGACATCGCAATTGCTGCAGCCGCATCCTCCTACTGCCCCGCAGCCACCACCACCACCACCACTACCTCCATGAGAAACTCAAGACCTGCTCTCACATCTCTTGAGGGACTTCCTTTAAAGGCTACATGCTTCTATTATTTGCCTCCATCCTGTACACCGCCTCTTGCTGCTTCTGCCCACCACTGGTCTCTCCACTATTATCGCCCCCCAAGGCTTCAGCATCTAATTCCCCAGACAAGGCGTCCGCCTCAACCCCAGCAGGCGGTGCAACGCCCATTAATACCGTGGCAGCCATCCCTTCGCCTCCACCTGATCATGATACACTATCCAAGTCACCCAGATGTTCATTTTCTTTATTCACAGAAATACTTGGGGCAAAGTTTTATTTTTCATTTTGTTTTTTTTAAATTTTAATTTGAAGTTTTGAGGGAAACAAAGAGGGTGTGGCTTGCAGGTTTGGAAGTGGACGGCTGAAAGACTTTTCACTAATGCATTAGGTTTACCTGGCGGCTTTTACTGAATCGGCACTGGAATCGGGCTCTTTTTCGAACATAAGAGGATAAATACCATGGAGGCGCGCGCCTAGCAAGTGCTGGTCAAGTGCCTTGCGATTTGTCGGTTCGGCGGAGAGCGGAGGGGAGCGGTGATCAACTGTGAATCTAAGTAAGCTTGCTCGTGCCTGACAAATCTTTGTGTTTTGTGTGTCACAGTTTATACAGTTATACAGTGTATACCTCCTGATCCATTGTTCAATAGTATGCCGGTAAGAAAAGTGAATAACTCAAAGACCTACAACTTAAGACCAAGGGCGTATTGGGGCAAGGCACCGAAAGGCAGGAAGGGGAGAGAGAGGTTACAGTGGAAAGCATGGGCCATCGCTAACTAAGTACACCCGGCTCCATTGCAGGAGCACGCCTCATTGCCAGCGGACACTGATTCAGGGCACAAACTAAACTTATCAAGGTCCACAGGTATTGACAATGGCAATTCTTGGTTTATGGTCATTGCATCAAATTCCTTGCATCTAAATGCATTTGTATCAAATTTTTTCCATCTAATAAATTAGCATCGAATGCATTTTTATTTCTTTTTTTGGGGGGACCCCCCAATCCCATGTTTTTTTAACCTTTAAAATCCTCCCGAACAAAAATGAACCATTTACCCCCCAAAAACATGCATTTGATGCACATTTTTAAGCAATGCAATGACCAGATCCCCAATTCTTTATTGGAACTATGCTATTCACTGCAGAGGAGCTTACATGGACATCTGACTGGAAACGAGACAACAGGAAATAATGCGAATGTGCAGGAGGAGACAGTGGCAGGGGTGGTAAAGGATATTGAGAACCCCCCACGACTCTCCACCGCTCCATTGATGTTTGCCAAGGCAGCTCTGCCTGGAAATATCGAGGAGTCTTTTGAGGGATGCTTGACAAATGAAGTTATGCAGATCGCGATAGAAATCGTGCTGTGCTTATACAACAAAAGACATTGCAACTCAAGGTGAGGCCCTGAGCCGTATTGAACATCGGAAAAGGCAAATTGGTCAGTGTGTGCGCCCGGGACAAACAATGGGGGGGAGGGGAAGACCCCTCAAATATTGCCACTTCAAAGGGAAGCGACTAAGGTCACAGACCTGCAAGCTGCAAATAAAATCGAAGTGCATGCCAGTGTTCTGTCTTGTCACGATTTGAACACTACGAACAGCAGTGGCAACAGCCCAAGGAAAGGCAAAGGCAAAAAAGACTAGCCACCGCCAAAACCACTAATCAGGCACCGGTGTGCGCGGTGCCATCTCAGACAGAGGAATTGGAGACGGCAAAGAAAGCACCTGCACAAAAGCCAAAGAAAGTGAGAAAGAAGGCTTCCTTGAAGGCATCAAGTTAAATAAAAAGGCTAGTAAAAAGAAAAGTATTCCTGACATGTTGGGTACTTAAGTCACCGAAATACAACACTGAGCAACAGGGAGAAGGCAATGAGTCTTAAGACGAGGTGGAAAATCTTTCTGAAGGTTCACTACTATCGGAAGGGGATATGACTGGTGGCCCCAGAATCAATTAGCCAAATTAAAGTTACAGCGGGAAAACCGACAGTGACTTCACCCCCGCAGACCAAGAACCAAACTTAAGTGGTCGAATAGCAGGAAATTCCAACTGTTGACCGTATAAAACACAGAACGCCACCCAGAAAGGCCAACACGGGCCTCTTGCAAACATGCACGTGTGGCTAATGGACCATGCAGAAGGAGTGTGCTGGAGATCAGGTGGAAGCGAGGAATAAAAGAGTGGGGCTGACACTGACCAACTCAGCCACTGGAAGAACAGTTTCCATTCAAGCATAGGTCTGGATGATGAAGATTGGAACGCTTCTTTCAGGATAGGGAATACATTTCTTGAAGTATTTTGAGATATTAAACATTTCCAAGAAGTCGCCAGCATCAACCACTATACCGACGCGTGAAGAGACACAAGACCTAGTTCATATCGAATTAATGCAATTGGAGTACTTGCAGGCACAGGGAGTATATTTTTCCAATAGATGCCCTCCAGGATGTCACACCGAACAGATTGAGGAGAGGCCTTGGATTGGCTCCCGTAAGTGATAATGGGCACAACTTTTTGCATATAATATATTCTTGCTGGGGAAAGGGAATATTTACCATATGCCGCTTGTATTGCTTTCCATTGAATAGGTAAAAGTCTAATTCGAGTGGATTGTGTCCTCCAACGTATTCCTCATCTTAGATGTATTCCATCCAGCTTTGCTGCTCTTCAGAATATTTTTCGGCAGAGGGCGCCGTGCGTCGATGTCATCGAGTCGATGGTCCCTCGAAGGCCTCCGTCGAGGGAGACGTCATCGGGTGTATAAGTAGCGCGTGCAGCGCCCGTTGGCCTCAGTTCCGTTTTTCTGCAGTTACATTGCTTCGGACATTCGGCGCGCCTCGAGTTCTGTCAAATATAATATAACAAGAAGTAATTATGTCCTCGTCATCGACGCCGACCACGACCCCGAGATTGGGTTTTAAGAAATGCAAGTCGTGCGGCTCAAAAATGTCAATCACGGACCTGCACCGCGAGTGTTTGTGGTGTCTCGGGGAAGGCCACGACATGGGGGCCTGTTCGAAGTGTCAGGCGATGACGGGGAAGGCCTTGCGAGAAAGGAAAGGAAAGCTACAGGTAGGTCAGAAGGATCGAAAAGCCTCTAGCGTCGAGTCGAGACCCCATGGGGAAAAATCTTCTCGACGCGAAAGGCATCGATCTAGATCCCAAAGCGATTCTCATCGCTCGTCGTCTTCGTCGAAAAAGTCGAAGAAACAACGCCATAGGTCTCCCTCCACCTCGTCGTCAGACGAGTCTCCGAAAATGAAATGCCCCACAAAACATTTGTCTACCGAAGAGTGGGAAGCATTCAGGGTCAAAATGATGGAGGTGTTTGAGAAGGCAAAGCCTCGGTCCGTGCCTTCTTCGGAAGCCGGCCGGGAGCGTCATCGCTCCGACATTCGCGCGCCTTCGAGCCCGGGTGATCGTAAAAGGAAGGATAGGGAACCTTCCAGGATGCCGAGCGATAAACGATCGAGTCGAGTCGACCGCTCGAGGTCACCGACGCCGTCCGAGACCTATCACACCTTGAAGGGGATACCGTCGAAGGCCGCCTCGACGCCCTCAAAGCAGACCCTGTCGACGACCACTATGTCATCGACGCCGAAACCCTCGGCACCAAAGGCTCCAACCAAGCCAGGGCAGCCTGAAAAAGAGAAGGAAAAAGTTAAAAAACATGTAATTCCTCCAGAACCTGATACTACACCTCTTCCTCCTCCTCTCCCAGAGAAGGTTTTCAAGCCTCTCCCTAGGAAGGAGTTTTTCAAATGATTGACCTCAATTTTTGAGGAACAGGAAAGATCCGAGGAGGAAAATGTACCTTTTGGATTGGAGTATGGCACCCCAAATGTCCCAGAATGCTTGATCTCAGAGGAAAGCAGAATGAGGGATTTGGTGGAGTCTTTACACAATGCAAGTGGCATCAACACCTCTCCTGAGAATGATTTTGGTAGACCGGATCCAGGAGAGCATGCCAGTCCATTTTACCGTCAGTTAATGACCAAGGTGGTAGATTACTTGGGATGGGCTAAACCACCAGCCCAATTCGTCCAGGACGATTTAACAGACATATTGGACCATGGTCCCACTGAAGATCCAGTACTACCTTTTCATGTAGCCTTACAAAACAGGGTGGCCAAGAATTGGCAAACTCCGGATTCTATTCCTCCAGTAAATAAATCCCTTGCATCAAAATACCGCCCAGCCAGTAGCGGCCCCGGCTATCTGTCAAAACATCCAACTCCTGAGATTTTGGTCATACAGGCAGCCACAGCTTCCAACAAACTTGCGTACCCGTCTATCCCCCCAGACAGGGACAATAAGCGTGTGGATGGTTGGGCACGGAAGGTATTTTCAGCCGGGAGCATGGCATTAAAATCTGCCATCTCCACATGTGCCTTGGCAAAATGTTCATACACTGTATGGGAGTGCATCGCAATGGCGGCGGAGCACATACCAGAAGGGGAAGAAAGGGAAGGTTTCCTAGCCATTGTTAGAGATGGAAAGGAGGCCATGCAGAAATCCCTTCAATCTGGATTGGACACTGCGGATAGTGTAAGCAGGTCCATGGGCCCTAGCACGGTAATGCGCAGGTTTGTGTGGTTACGGAAGTCGGGTTTTGCACCGGACGTACAGAACCGCCTCCTGAACATGCCTTTTGACGGGTCTCACCTTTTTGGCAACAAGGCTGACGAGAGCCTTCAGAGGTTGCAGACCACAAAAGCAGCCGCAAAATCCTTAGGAGCTGCTATTAGGCAACCTCAGCCTTTTCCTGCGCAAGGGCAATCATGGAGGGGATGATCCTATCGTTATTACACCTCATACGGGAAGATGAGAGGAATGGCCTGTCAAAGGGGCCAAAGAAAGGCCACTCGTGGTGGACGAGGGAAACATGCTAAGCCAGCTCCTGCTGCAGCCTCTTTGCCTTCAGCAGCTGCAACATCCACCACAAAACCACTTTGAGGACTTGCACCACAAAACACCTGTAGGAGGCAGGCTGTCGCAGCATCTGCAAGAATGACGAGCCATTACTTCAGATGTTTGGGCTCTAGAAATAATAGCCCAAGGCTATTGCCTTGCTTTCCTAAAGCAACCTCAAAGCAATCCACCAGGGAGACACCCGTTGAAACTTTCAAACCCGCTCCTACAGCAGGAAGTTCTAACCCTGCTGGAGAAAGGTGCTATAGAACCAGTACCTGCAGCGGAGAGGAACAAGGGTTGGTACTCCCTGTATTTTTTGATCCCCAAAAAGGACGGAGGACTGAGACCCATCTTGGACTTAAGAAACTTGAACAAGTTCCTCAGGAAGGACAAGTTCAAGATGGTTACCCTTTCTAAGATCCTTAAGGCCCTTCAACTCCAGGACTAGTTGGTGTCATTGGACCTCGAGGATGCTTATTTTCATGTGCCGATTCATCTCAAACACAGAAAATACCTGAGGTTCGTAGTTGGCAACTCACACTATCAGTTTTGAGTCCTGCAATTCGGGTTGACCTCCGCCCCGAGGGTTTTCACCAAGTTAATGGTAGTGGTGGCAGTGCACCTCAGGAGAGGGGGATTCACGTCTACCCCTACCTGGACGATTGGTTGATCAGAGCACGCTCTGCCAAGCAAGCACTGCATCATCTGAAAGTCACCTGCCACTTCCTCCACAAACTGGGCTTCTCCCTCAATTTCAAGAAGTCTCAAATGACACCTTCCCAACAGCTTCAGTACATAGGATCTGTATTAGACACATCCTTGGGAAAGAGCTCGCCTCCCAATTTGAGGGCTCAAGACATTCTTCAGATGGTTTCCAAATTCCAAAATGCCCAAAATCTCGAGGCTTATGACTTTTTAAGGTTGCTCGGCCTCATGGCATCCTGCATCCTTCTGGTGCCAGAGGCACGCTTGAGGATGAGATCCCTTCAATGGGCCCTAAAGACTCAGTGGTCCCAGTTCTCGGGTCAAATGACGGATCTTCTTCAGATTCCGAACAAGGTCAGACAAGACCTTCTATGGTGGACCTGTACAGAGAACATCCAAAAAAAAAAGAAGAACCTTTTTGGCAACCATGGCCGAAGATCCCAGTAGTGACGGACGCCTCACTCCTGGGGTGGGGAGCTCATGCCAACAATTTGACAATCAACGGTCGTTTGTCTCCATCGGAGTCCAAACTACATATCAACCTTTTAGAGCTGAGGGCAATCAGACTAGCGCTGAAAGCTTTCCTGCCATCTGTCAGGGGAAAAAATGTCTTGATAATGACGGACAACACAGTGGCCATGCATTATCTAAACAAAAAAGGAGGTGTGGGGTCACTACCCCTGTGCAGAGAGGCAATGCAGCTCTGGTATTGGGCGATTCAGGAAGGAATCTCTTTAACAGCAATTCATCTAGCCGGGGAAGAGAATATGACGGCAGATGCTCTGAGCAGGCAGAGCACGGTATCCCACGAATGGGAAATGGCTCAGGAAGTCATTCAAGAGATCTTTGCCCTTTGGGGAACCCCTCAAGTAGACCTGTTTGCAACCGGAATCAACGGAAAATGCAAAAGGTATTGCTCAAGGGAATTTCCCCCGAGAGGAGCCCTGGGAGATGCATTCGTGGTGGAGTGGAATTTCCCACTATTGTATGCGTTCCCTGCGATTCCCGTCATTCCTCAGGTCATCAGGAGGCTGAGAAGGTTTCGAGCCGCATGATCCTAATTGCCCCGGATTGGGCCAGGAGAACGTGGTACCCGGACCTTCTAGACATGTCCATCTGTCCTCCAGTACGTCTTCCTCAGAGAGAGAACCTTCTCTCTCAAATGGAGGGTCAGGTTCTCCATCCAGAGGTCAAAACGCTCAACCTTCATGCTTGGTATCTGAAAGGCTGAGATACAGGGATTGGAACCTTCCAGATGACGTTATGGAGGTGTTGCTTTCGGCAAGAAGGCCAGCAACAAAGTCTCTATACCGTTGCCATTGGAAAATGTTTTGCAACTGGTGCAGAGAAAAGAATGTCGATCCTTCTATGTTCTATTCCGGAAGTATTATCTTTCCTTCTGACCCTAGCACATAGACGTCTGAATATCGGAACAATAAAAGGTTACCTTGCGGCGCTTTCCATTTTCAAGCGCTCATCGGAAGAATGCTCCTACTTTACAAATTCCTTTGATAACACAATTCTTAAAAAGTCTCACTAATGTGTTTCCTCCTCACCCATTTCAAGTACCGATTTGGGATCTAAATTTAGTCTTAAAATTCTTAATTTGTGCCCCTTTTGAGCCTATGCACATGTGTCCATTAAGATTATTAACATGGAAAACAGCCTTTTTAGTTGCTCTAACATCAGCAAGAAGAGTGAGCGAATTGCAGGCACTGTCTTCTGGGCCACCCTATATTCTGTTCCATAGGGACAGAGTTGTATCGAGGGTTAAACCATCATTTTTACTGAAGATAATATCTGATTTTCATTTAAGTCAGAAAATTGTTTTACCCTCATTCTATCCTCCTCCTCATCCTTCTAAGGAGGAAGAAAGATTACACAGACTGGACCCAAAAAGAGCTTTAAGCTTTTACATCTCTAGAATTTCTAGGCTTATAGTGGACAACCAGTTGTTTATAGGCTACACAGGAAGAAAACTGGGTCAATCAGTAACAAAACAGACAATTTCACGCTGGATCATGCTTTGCATTTCAGAATGCTACAGACTAGCACAAAAAGACCCACCAGAAGGGTTAAGGGCTCATTCCACCAGAGGCATTGCCTCTTCCACAGCCGTTCAAAGAGGTGTCCCAATAAGCTCCATTTGCGAAGCAGCAACTTGGTCTTCACTTCACACCTTCTCAAAATTCTATATCCTGGATGCTTCCCAGTCTAGGGAACTGACTTTTGGAAAAGCAGTGCTTTATTCCGCCATCTAAGGCATTGGTGGGAAAAAATCTGACTCCTCCTCCAGAGCAACTATGCAAAATACTGCTTTGGGAGCCTATCTAAGATGAGGAATACGTTGGAGGACACAATCCACTCGAAGAACAAGTTACTTAGCACCTGGTAACGTTCTTTCGATTGGATGTTCCTCCAAGGTATTCCTCATCGGCCTCCCAACCTACCCCTCTGTAGTTTTTTTCCGGGTTATTGCCATCTCAAATCTCGCAAGGCTGATACTTGTCTACCGGCACAATCTACACAGTACAAGATCACAGATACGAAAGAGGGGAAAAAACAGAACTGAGGCCAATGGGCGCCACGCGTGCTACTTATACACCCGATGACGTCACCCTCGACGGAGGCCTTCGAGGGACCATCGACTCGACGACATCGACGCACGGCGCCCTCTGCTGAAAACATTTCCGAAGAGCAGCAAAGCTGGATGGAATACATCTAAGATGAGGAATACGTTGGAGGAACATCCAATCGAAAAAACGTTACCAGTTGGTAAGTAACTTGTTCTTCTCAAAGTCAGTTCTCCTTTATATGGTTGATCAGATGAGTGAGAATTTAAGATGACTCCAAGATACTTGATTTCATGTATCTGGAGTAATGAGGTGTTACCCAATTTCCAGTTAAATTTAAACTTTTTAGTAGTGCGAAGATGTTGAAAAATAATTATATTCGATTCGTTTGTATTGATTATTAAATCATTTTTTGTGGCAAACTGATAGTGCGCTCAATGTTCTCTGTAATCCGATTGGAGTTCTGTCTAAGAGAATGAGATCGTCAGCATATAGTAGATAAGATATCTCATGCTTTCCCAATTTTCGTGGAAATGAGCGTGCTGAGTTAAAAGCCTGATTCAGGTCGTTGATATAAAAGTTTAAAAATATTGAGGCAAATGGGCAGCCTTGTTTCAGACCCGTTTTGGTCTCAATAGAATTCGTTAAAAGCCCATCAGTCGTCATCTTCACTCTAATTGAGGTGTTCGAATAAAATTGGTAAATTAAAAAGATAATATACAACGGACAATTCACTTTAAAAATTTTAGACCATATTGAGACAGAGTCAAATGCTTGCTTAAAATCAACGAGCGTTACAAAAACTGGATATTTAGCTTGAATTGCTTGTGTTTTAAAATTGCTAAAATTAAAAGATTCAAAGTTGTTCCAACAACTGGAACAAATACTGTTGATTTTTGTCCATAAACTGGTTTTGGGTAAGTGATCTTGTAAAATCGCGTAGTACAAGTATCGCGAAAATTTTACCAGTCGCGTCTAGCAAGGCTATAGGTCTATAATTATCAGGATTGGATCGATCTCCTTTTTTAAATATGGGTATCACTATAGCTTGCTGCCAAGATGGCGAGATTTTGGCTGTATTCAGTACTCTTAAGAAGATGGTTTCTAGTACCAATGCCCAAGATTCAGGATTAGATTTTAGAATTGCATTAGTTAATTTTTCAGGCCCTTTATTATCAGCTTGATGTTGAGTTTATCAAACTTAAGTTGTTTTAAGTCAGGCAAAGACGAAGAGAATTCATTTGACGATGGATAAGATTTTAACAAAAGAGATTGGAAGTGAGAAGTCCATGATGCCTCTGATATCATGTTCAGAATGACAGATTGGTGTGCATTAGAGGGCAATTTATTAATTAGTTTCCAAATTTCACCAGAGGATTTAGACATAATGGCTTTTAACATCAACTCAGCGCGTTCTTGTTTGTAGATTGTTAATAGATGTTTGATCTTATTTCTATAAGTTGTTTTGAGCTGAGTCTTTAAACCTTTGGAATACCTAGCAGATGGAGTTCTAAGTGCAGATTTAAGATCTTGCTTAAGATTATAAATGGCTGGTATTTGGGTGTATTTATGAACGATTTTCAAGGGACTTAAAGAAGAGGATTCTTGTATTAATATAATGCAATCGTTGTAGAATGTTTGTGAGGAACAGGATGTTTGTGAATCTCTCGTTTTAAGTCTGATGTAATTTGTTGATCTGACTAGGAAACCTTCTAATGCGATTACCAGCATTGTTAATTCCAAGTTTGTAGGAGAACTCAGATGGCTTAACGAGTGTATATGAGGAAGCCAACAAATGTGTAAGCTATTGTGGTCACTCAGTGTAGTGGGTATAACCTCGAAAGAGGCTATTAGCTTATCTGAATCAGAGTTAATATACACATAATCTAAAATGGATTGACTCAAGTTTCAAGACCATGTTGATCTAGGAGGTGTGTCTTCCGGAGTGGATCCGTTAAGCATGGTAAATTTTCTCAAACTCATCAAGCGCATCCATCTTGAGGCTCTCGAATCAGGACAAGTTTTGGAAGATAAAAGGGTATTGTCATGACCCTTGCCCCTGGCCCTCACTGGTAAGTCAGCCTTCCAATTAGGGCCAGGTCAAAGGCCTTAAAACCTCATCCAAGATTCTCTTGGAGTCAGTCCTGACGCCTTTGGCGCCAGGCTCATAACCATCATGAAGATCAACATTAGAATGGGACTATTTACTTGGGACTTTTTAACTTGGGGGGGGTTCAGCCAACATGGAGGCACACACATAGCTCAGTTACAAGGAACTGAGCTATGCGGTCTAGTCTTTTGGGTGTGGCAGGCCTGGGACTACTTTACCTGGACTACTTTAGGGTGTGGCAGGCCCGGGACTACTTTACCTGGACTACTTTGGGTGTGGCAGGCCTTGGACTATTTTACCTGGACGACTTTACCTGAGACTATTTAAACCGCACCCAAACAGCAGAACATGCTTTGCTTTATTCTGCTGTGGGCTGCGTAACGCTCACCGTGTCCAGTTCTTTGATACCAGCTTACCTGAAACCAAGGACCTGCAGAGAGCGAAAGAACACTACGAAACTTACCTGGAACAGTATCCTGTCTTCAATCCATCACTGACTTCAGTTCCACTCACCTGAAGGTACGGACTCCATATTCCGGCACCGCATGCATCCTGGAATACCATAACCTGGAAAGAGGAGAAAGAAAGACAGCATTAGTAAGCGTTTACGCACGTTTCCTCCCGAATGAAGAAAGCTACACAATTCTTACCTGGGTAGTCATCTCCTGGTCAGTATCATTGCTGGAACATTATGGCGCTCGGCGTGGAACATCACAACCTGCAAGGAGAGAAAAGACACAGGTTAGCAATATAAAAGGCGAAACAGCGCTACGCATCGCGCATTACTCACCGGACAGCATCGCGTACACCGCGCTTTCGCCTACCGGCCCATGCTCTTCTTCAAACTGCATGACAACACCAAAATACCTTTCCATACCTAAAAGGAAAGAAGCAAGACATTATTATTCGAACTAAGAGGAACATGAGAACTGCATATAAAGACTGTAAAGCAGCAAACCTACGGAGTCGCAGCAGGCCTGGATTCCCACATGGGGGCTTGCACCAGTGAAGTAACTTGGTTGCTGCTCATCCCCACACATCTATGCGCCACTGCCACAGGGACCAGGACGTAGAATCCACCTTTTACAATATTAAGGTGAGGAGAAGGCCCAAGGGGGAGGAAGGAGTTGAGGACAAGGGAGGTGGGAAAACATAAAGACAATCTGGTATTGAATCCAGCTCTCCTATATTGCAGACCCATCTTTAACCAGAAGCCTTACCAAGGGACCGGGCGAGGGTCTGAGAGTGCAAATCATCCAACCAGGGCTGGGTGGCGTCCCCGTGCATACCAGGTGAGCGTAACAGGTATTCAAATTGAGATCGCCTGCTATTATTGTAGTTTTAACTTCAGGTTGAATTAAGATTTTATTTGGAACATTCTCAATTTTGTCTAAGAATTGTAATTCAGAGGATGAAGCAGGGTTCCAGTAAATATTTATAATAATACTGGTTGGAAAGAGAGGATGGCTTGAGTTGGTGGTGGACAATTTAGGCACTTGAATGCCCGGGTCTGGAGATAACCAAGCCCGAAGTGCCAATTGCGAATCATTACGAATGGCAATGAGAAGACCTGCCGCTGGACGGCCTCTAGTAGATTTGGAGGCTAAGATAGATTCAATTTGATGGTTGGCCCAGGTTGGAACAGATAGCATCCAAGTTTCTTGTAATAAGACTATGTCAAATGTGTTCAAATGAGAGGATTCAGAGAATAGAAGGTGAGAGAATCATCTGGTGTTCCACAACGTTAATGAGCAAACATGAGTGCTATCTATGATATTATTCTAATGATCTAATTGGTGTCCATTTTTTTTATTCGCACTTCTTACCCAGTCCCATTTGGTAGGTATGGAGTTTGCCATTGGGGCAGGGTCATTCATGCATCTGCAACCTGGTTTTTCATTGGTGCAGAAAGCTTTATCCTTTGACTTTGCAAATGAAGCAACCGAGTTGTGACCTGGCACTTGGTCATTTGGAAGAGGAGGTGTTATTGCTTCAAGACGCATTCCTTTGGCAAATAATTGTTGTCTCTCGGCCCATACTATGTGTTTTACAAGTAACGATGGAATAGTGATGATGGTGATATCTTATTGTGCAGGTATTGGATATTTAACTGATTCAATGTCACTAGTCTAGCATTGTGAGGCGAATGTTTTCGTCTTTTAGAATAGAAGGGTCAGGACAATAGATAGCTGGTCTTGTCTCCTCATGAATTATATCTAAAGTGTTCGATGATGAAGCCTAGAAGGTTGAGTAGAATTTGATGGTAAAATAGCAGGAGAGTCGTTCTCACTCAGCCTAGAGGTTACAACAGTTTTATTAGAGAACTCATTTGAGGACAAGGACAGAGTTTGACACACACAGTGCTCTCTTGAGATCTAGAGCCATTTGAGTTCGAGTAATTGCGTTTTTGATCCATGGTTCTAAAGGCCTGAGGTTGAATGTCAAAATTTACATGAAAGGTAGGCATTATGTGTTGTTTCTGTTGTTGGGTGTGATGTAATCCATGATGAACGTCTTCAACTATGGATTTGTTGCTGTGGGAGTATACTGATAAATTCATAAGCTGTTCGTGTGTAGAATCCAAATTTACCGGATAGACAGATTCATAGACGACCTGAGGTGAATTAGCTACAATTCCACTTTTAGGTTGAGATACACCGGATACAGGATTTGATTTGTCAGAAGTCTTACCTTTAGAGATGCCAGTCACCGGACCCAGAGGAACAGCTGAAATTTAATTTTCTTGCGACAAGAAGGAGATGCTGAAGACACTTCTTCAACAGTAATGATTGGTCTTTGATGGGGAGAGGATAGGTTCGATATACATTTTTTGGTCTTGGATTTTTTTGCTGCGGAAGAGACCAGATTTTTATTTTTTCTTTGTTCAATATGTGGGTTAGTGTTTGTATCATTTAAACACTGTGATGTTCGTTTTCTATTTCCTTTTGTTTTTCTTTTTTTCTTTTGGGAAGATTTCAAAAAGAGATCAAATAGCGGTTTTTCAATGATTAAAGAGTCATGAATCTCAGAACTAATTAATTCTGGTTCCGGCAATTCCTCAATTTCTTGCATAATTGAAGGTGGAACACCTTCGGGTTCGGATTGTGGCATCTCCATAGGTATTACACTTTGCAATCCTATTGGTTCAGATTGAGCATGAGAGCCAACCATCTCCGAGTTGGTGAAAGTCACTTTGTTGGCGGCAAGCCAATCAAGCTTGTTATGAAATAGAACCAATGATTCGTTTTGGGTAGCAGATCGGAGGTCAATTACCTCATATAATTTGGTAAGCGAAATAATGCTGGCATTTAGGGACGCTAAGGCCGCTTCAAGAATGGGATTGGAATTTGAAGGAAATCCGAATGATGGCCTTGGGGTTGGATTGGTAAATGAGGCTACTAGTGATGACTCAGAGTCATCAGAAGAGATTATGTCCTACGGAATATCAGTGGGATATAACTCTGGGGAATTCGAGAGAGCAGAGTGCTCAATATTTGTTTTGGACAAAATATTATTCGTAATGGTGCCAGAAACAGGTAGACTTTCAGAGGATTGCGTAGATTGAAAAGAAGGGATCGGAAGAGAAGAAATTGTCACGGATGGGGTTATCTGAGCATGACTTGGATGGTTGAATGAGTTACTCTTCCGATGAGAAGGACCTAAGATTTGGGAATATAAGCAAATTTGTGCAAATAATTGTGCTGCTTGTGGCTGTTTAGAAACCTGAGAATCCATGTAGAACTCAGGTAAATAGGTCGGCGTATGAAAAGTGTCAGTAGTGGTATGACTACTATCCGCCAAACCACATCCTTGCATAGTTGCATCTGATAGTTGATTTGGCAAGAACGCTACATTTGCGTTGGAGATAAATGGAGATTGCAGGGAAGCTACGGATGTGAATTCATTATTTGCATTTGCAACACTCAAGGTCGATATTCGTACAGAATCATCTTCAACTAAGAAAGTGCGGATGTCCGAGGAAAATGCAATGTTTTTTGGGGATTTAGAGGTTGCCTTACCCGTTACGGAAGCCTTGGGGGATTTTAAAAAAAATTGGTGCTGTAAGGCGGGGTTTAGAGGGTGTGGCATGCCCGCAGTTAGTCGATTCATTATGCAATTGAATTCCAGGCAGGACGCTTTTAAAGTTGAATTTGAATAATAAATGCAAGCAGGGAGGCTAGTGCTTCGCTTTCAGAGAATATTGAAACTAAATCCAAGAACCAGGCTTTCGGGCACGAGTTTCACTCCGACGAGCTAACGGCTGACTCGTTGTCTCGCTGCACTCCGGCTCAGCAGTCAGTACTCGTCTGGTACTCGAGCGGATGCACGCTTGCTGGTGGCCGCGGGGCCTGGTTGAAATAGGCGATCACGTGAGGGGGCGTGGCCAAGTTAACTATAACAGAAAGAAGAGGTGTATACATTAGTAAAAAGGCAGCAAATAGTAACATCCAAGTGAATGATGAAGTTGGGTGGTGGTTAGGGATATACCAAGGCAGTTCAGTGAGTGATGATGATGAGTAATCCTTAAGCAATCCAATGATGAGTGTTGAGCGCGATGGAGCAGCGTTGTCTGCAGACCTGCAGTCAGTACTCGTCTGGTACTCGAGCGGGTGCGCGCGCTTGAAGTGAGGGCCAATGTTGGGGTGGGGGGAAGGAAAGTTCTGCTGTTAATCAACATATTCCTTCCCCCAGGGGGACACATGACATGTGATATCCTTGACTCAAATGGTCTGGACATGGGGTGGCAACTGGCACCTGAGAACCATATGATATTGATATCGGGAGTATTAAACGTGTGTTGTATTAGAGCTGCATCCGGCCCAAAACCGAAGAGCGACGTTCACACCAAGACACCAAATAAGCAAGGCCGATTCTGCCTCTAATTTGTGAGAGTGTGGGCCTAACCATGTTAAATGGTAGTATAAAAGGTAACACCCCGATCACATGTAAAGGTAATGGGGGGGAGCCACACTCGACTGTTTCTTCTTAAGTAACAAAGATTTGGAAATGGTATAGGAAATGAGCATGGGATTTAATAAATATATAGCGCCCATATCATGGTCGCGCTTCTGTTGCGGGCCGAGAGCACCGCAAGGTTGCACAAAGGGACTTGAATGCAGGATGCAACCGACTAATGTGGTCTGATAGAAATATAGAGCGATGTAATAGGCAGTTGTTGTGTGAAGCAGAGGCGTAGCAGCACGTTCAACACCTACTGACCCATTTTGTCCCTACTATCCCATAGGTACACGCATGGGCAACCTGTTTGATATTTCTGCCCAGCCCTGCAACAAAAAACAAAAAACTTATTTCTGATGCGTGTTAATCTGCTTAGAATCAGGTGCTCTGCATATGGTCCGACATCCAGTGGTAACCGCAGAATATTGCATCTTGTCTTTTGAGGATCGAAGGGGGACAACGGCATAGGCGTGTCTGTAACACTATCGCTAACATGACATGTAGTGTACCCAAAATCCCTCATGCCCTGAGGTCCCTCAGATTGTTTTTTTTCACCCAGATTACTCGTCGCTCTAGCATATAGATAACGTTATTGTCATATTTATCGACTTTGTCGTTATTCCCGTTAAGTCACTTTGACGGTTAATCCTGTGAAACAACGCCGAAGACTGCTGTAGACGTTCAACACCTGATTGATCCTCGCAGCGCTGCTGCCACGTGACCGGGTCTTCTGGCCGGCCTACACAGTAGGGAGAGTGGGGTTAGGATGGACATATCCTTTACATATCCCATACACGTATGCCTTCCCTCTTTCACCCTCTCTGCTCCCTGGGTTTTGTCATTGCTGTACCTGTCTTTCGCTATGGAAAAGACGCCATTTAGATTTTGTCCCTCGTATAGGGCCAAATATCCTTGGAAAGATGAGCACTCTCGGTGCAACAATTGTCTTCCCCTCGACCACAAAGAAGCGGGTTGCACGGCCTGTAGACTCCTGCACCCTAAGACGCTTAAGGAGCGCCGCTTGAAGCGGTGGGCGGCCTACGGCATGTCGCAGGCCAAATGTTCTTCCCCCGCCGCCGCAACCGCTGAAAGTGATGGGGGGGACTAGCAATGACCAGGCCTCTGTGTCGGAAGCCATTGACCTAACGGCGGACTGCTCTCGGTCCGCGACGCCCGTCCACGACCCTACCAGGCCTGACACGAGTCATGCTATGGGAAAAACACTGCGACAAGGGCACACACGATCATAACACCAAACACAACCCAAGGTTCTGCTTCGACGGCACTGTCAAAGTGTACCAAAGCGACAACAGAACCGTCAAACTTTAACAGGATCCTCTGATCAGCATGATCGGCAGCCTTTCCTGCAACTGCAGCCACGGCCTGTGACTGGGCAACCCAAAGTAAAGGGGGCTAAAACTAAAAAACACATGGCCGTCGAAGCGCACCAGGAGGACGCGCAGATGCTGCTTAAGGCCCCGGTGGTGGCGAAACCACTGCTCAAACCCCAGATCACACGGTGACGCTGAAATCCACCGCTCAGCCTCTGGTTCAATCCAGTAGATCAACCAGATTCCCCGAGTATCGGCGAGTGCATCGCAAGGATTGCTTTGGCAGTTAGACTGAAGGAACGGTCGAAGGAGGCCGCGAAGCATAAAGAACGGCCTAGAGACATGCCAAAAGACACGCCACAGCGCTCTGAACCCCTCCAGGACTACGCTGAGAGTCCTGTGCCTTTGTGTAGTACATTAGGGGACAATTTGCGTTGTCACAGAGGAGAAAATGTACCTTTTCCTCCCCTTGACCCTTCTGGTTCATCATCATAGACCAGGGAGAAATGTGAGGGATGTATGGACAGATTGGAAAAATGTGTCTCTTATTCTGAGAAGCTTGCTCCCAAGAGACCTCGAGAAGACCTTTCTTTTACGCCTGTATCCAAGTTCCAGAGGACCTTGGAAGATCCACATGAGGAGTATACCTGTGTCCTCACAGATGATGATGATGTTATGGACACATATGATCAGGATGAGGATGCCACCTTTCTGGAAAACTACAATGTGGATGAGCAGGCAGATCTTATAGACAATTGGGAAGACAGTTGTCAGGTCGATGCTCAACCTTGGACGTACCCTTCTCCCACCCAGGACCCTGATGTCCTATATGCCTCTCCAGTGGATGATCAAATGCTGTTCAACGCCATCTTGAAAAAGGCTGCTGACCATTTTCTGATCGCCACTCAAGAAGCTTTATCAGATTATGATTTTGTGGAAGATATACTCAAAGAAAAACCTCTGGCCAGCCAGGCCATCCCTTTGTTAAACTCTAAGAGGAGATTGGTACCTTCCTTGTTGACGCCAGCCCAAACCAGGGCATTGAACCCTAGGATTGAAAAGTTGTTTCATCCTTCTCCGACCGACCCTGCCTACATCAAGGGTCATGCCACTCCAAATTCTTTAGTGGTTACCAATACTAGAAAACGGGCTGGTGTTCCACTGTCTACAGGAGAGGCACCACCTGATAAGGAGTCCAAGAGACTTTATGCACTGGGAAAGAGAGTTACAACTGCTGCTGCGTTTTCCACACAAATAGCTAATAACACCACGCTTTTGGCCAGCTATGCAGACGCCCAGTGGAACCTTCTGCAAGAAGGCCTTCAGGAAGTGCCAGAACCTACACCGACAAAGTTGCTCACCATTGTTTTGGAGGGCAGGCAAGTCAACCAGTATGTGCTCAAGAACACTCTGCGGGAAGAACCCTGGCACAAGGTACCTTGCTCAAGCGACATGCATGGCTGAGGAACTCTGGATTCAAACCGGAGACCCAAGCAGCCCTCATTAACAAACACGTTGAGGAGACCAACCTGTTTGGCAAGGCAGTGGGCGATGCACTGGACACAGCCAAGAAAGAACATGAAACACTCAAGTTCCTTCAACAGATTACCCAGAAACACTCTCCACAGAGAGGAAGAGGCTCCTGCCGGTTTTTCGGGGGCAAGCTCGTTTTCCCCAAAGCCAGTATAATACAGGAAACAACTGGAATTCCGGACAAGGGTCTAATACCGCCACCACTTATCCACCCAGAGGACAGCAGCGGTGGAAAGGTAGAGGACGAGGTTCCAACCCCAGAGCCGCCCCGGCCTCTGGTCAGAAATGACCTTCAGATCCAGGACCCCTCCCATGCCACCCTGGTCGGGGGGCGTACAACATCTTTCCTTACTGCATGGGAGGGGATAAAAACAGACAAGTGGGTACTCAAGACGGTCGCCCACGGGTTCTGTATAGAATTTGCCCGACCACCCCAATTCAGACCGCCAAAGACAAGACGCCTGATGCCGGACCACCTGAGGATCCTGCTTCTAGGAAAGGACGCCATAGAAGTCATCTCTATTCTACAGGTATACAAAGGTATTTATTCAGTGTACTTCCTTGTACCCAAAAAGGATCTCACCATGCGCCCTGTGCTAGACTTGTGGCCAGCGAACACATTTGTCAAACCTCAAAAGTTTTGTATGGTCACTTTACAGGAAGTAATCCCGCTGTTGAAACACTGGACATGAAAGATGCATACTTTCATATTTCAATGTTGCCAGCGCACAGAAAATACTTAAGGTTCATGATAGAGGACAGGAACTAGCTTTTCAAGGTACTCCCCTTTGGCATTGCCTAGGCACTGAGGGTGTTTACAAAGGTACTGGCAGTAGCAGCAGCATAATTTCACACTTTCACTTTTACCTCGATGACTGGCTCATAACAGGGGAGTCATGCGAAACATCCCTATTGAACACGCAGAAGACAATAGACCTCTTATTCAGTCTAGGATTCTCCATCAACGAGAAGAAATACAGCCTATACCCCAGTCAAGTCAAACAGTTTCTAGGGGCTCTAATTTGAACGAAAGACGGCCTTGTCTTCCCCTCCCAGAGGGTTCAAAATATGCTGTTTCAGATCCCTCAGTATGTAGCCAGTCAGGAAGTGATGGTACGCAAAGCCATGCGACTGTTAGGAATGATGATGTCCTGCATTTATTTACTTCCTCATGCGCGTCAGAGCCTCTTCCTCAAGAGTGGCTCAACAGCCAGTGGTGTCAGGCCAGCGGACAATGGGAAGATCTGGTAGTTGTCTCGCCAGCCCTCGTTCTCTCTATGCAGTGGTGGTTGAGGGAAAACCTCTTGAAAGGAAAGACCTTCACCACCCCCACAGTTGAAGCCACTCCCACGACCGACACATCTCTCACGGGGTGGGGGGCTCACCTGCTTCAGCAGACGAACGCAATCTGTTGGAGCTATTAGCGATATTCAAAGCACTGAAAGCCTTTCAAACACAGTTACAGGGGAAGACAGTCCTGATCTTGACAGACGGCAACACAACCATGTACTACCTGAACAAACAGGGAGGCACACACTCTCCAGGGCTATCCAAACTGTCCCAAAACAATTGGATATGGACTCTCAAACACAGGATGTTCCTGTTGTCCCAACACGTTCCAGGGGAACTCGAATGGCGACTACACAAAGACATTGTCTCCAACGTTTTCGCAAAATTGGGTTTTCCCAGAGATCCACTTGTACGCAACTCTGGCCAACGCTGAGTGCCAAGATTACGCCTCCAGGTACCCACAGTACTGCTCCAATGGGAACGGGCTCTGGATAGCATGGTCAGGGAGATTTGTGTACCCTTTTCCCCCTACTCCCTTACTCAACAAGATCGTGCACAAGATGCACCAGGAACCAGTCACCATGATTTGGTGGCCCCCATGTGGGCCCGCCAACCCTGGTTCCCTCATCTGATGGAGCTGTCCCTCTCCCCTCCTATGAAACTGCCCTGCCCGTACAACATGTTATCTCAGGACAGGGGAGAAACACTGCACCCATGCCTGCAAACTCTGAACTTAGCGGCCTGGCTCCTGAGGTCATAGAGTTCGGACACCTTCAACTCCCTCAGAGATAGATGGATATACTGAGGGAAGTGAGGAAACCCAGTACCCGATATTGCTATTCCAGTAAATGGAAACGTTTTGTGATCTGATGTAAGGCCAAGGGCGTCAATCCCATTGACTGCTCTACTACTCACATTGTATTGCACCTGACTCACTTACTAGGTTCAGGCCTGGTTTTTAATTCCCTGAAGGTGCACTTAGCTGCTCTCTCAGACTACACTACGTCACAACAAAAGGTGTTGTGGTGGAAAATACCAGTTATCAAGGCCTTCATGGATGGGGTGAAGAGGATTTATCCCATTTCAAACCCAGCTCCCGGATGGGACTTAAATGTGGTTTTGACTAGACTCATGGGGTCTCCCTTTGAGCCTATGCACAAGGCAAGTCTTAAAGACCTTACCTATAAGACAGCCTTCCTAGTGGCTATCACTTCTATAAGGGTTAGTGAACTACAGGCCCTTTCAGTACTAGACCCCTTTGTTACTGTTCACAGAGATAAGGTGGTTCTGCACACTCACCCTCGATTTGCACCTACATTTATTTCCAAGTTCCACGTGAACCAGTCAATAGAACTGCCCACTTTCTTCTAGAACCCCACTAACATGGCCAAAAGGAGCCTACACACGTTAGCAGGGCAGTCATGTTTTATCTGGAAAGAACTAAACCACTGTGAAAGAAAAACCAATTTTTCGTTTCGGTGGCGGCTGTCAAGGAAGGAGATCCTCCAAGTCAGCAATCTCAAGGTGGATAGTCAAATGCATCACACTTTGTTAAACTCTTGCTAAGAGGGGAACTGCCCTTCAAGCCTAGAGCACATTCTACTCGAGGCACTGGGGCTTCCATAGCATTCATTGCAAATGTTCCCCTAGAGTCCATTTGCAAAGCGGCAACCTGGAGTTCTGTACACACCTTTACAAAACACTATTGCCTAGACACTCATTCTAGGTCTGATTCTCAGGTGGGACAAGCAGTACTAAGACATCTTTTCACTACTGTTCCTTCTCACAATCCACCTCCAACTCCGGGTACTGCTCGCTAGTCTATGCACAGCATGTGATTCTAAGCAGATTAACAAGCATCAGAAGACATGCATTACTCACTGTAAAATCATTTCTGATGATTGTATCTGCTTAGATTCACATGCGCCCTCCCTACCGCCCCGCTCGGGGTGGAAGGAACATAGACGTCTTACTGCTTTCTCTCTTTTATGTACTCACTCACGATAGTGCTAGGGCTCCCTCATGGCAGAAAAAATACAATCGGAGGGACCTCAGCACGTGAGGGATTTTGGGTACACTACACGTCACGTTAGGGATAGTGTTAGACATGCCTATGCCGAAGTCCCCCTTCGATCCTCGAAAGACAAGATGCAATACTCTGCGGTTACCACTGGATGTCAGACCTTGTGCACAGCATGTGAATCTAAGCAGATACAAACATCAGAAAAGCTATTACAGTGAGTAATGCATGTCCTTTTGAACAAGCTCACACATTGTGGACCTCACACAGAGGTGTTCACTTATTGTTATTGCCATTTTACCTCATGCGCCCACCACCGCGCAGTACTCGCATGCTGCAGACCACATCTCCGCTTTTAGAGTCCTTCTATCAACATAATGACACTCCCCAGCAAGAAACTTGGACCAGCTACTCCCAAAGAATGGGTGTACTTTCGTCTCACCTATTTTACTTTAGCGCTCTACAATATCTGCCCTTCACATTGCTTAAATAATCCTCACTAACACTTTTGAACTATCGTGCATTCCATTGCTGCACCAAAAGTGCTTTATGCACAATCAATTAGGCCATTATTTTCTTCTCAAACCTATGATGTTTGTGTATATCCGCGAACATCCCCAGTGCCGATGTCATTGTGTATACGTGGACCAAAACGTGATGACATCACCACTATTTACTGAACTCAACGCCATTTTTTCAACATGCCAAATTAAACCGGCTATCTGCAACTTCTCCACGAGGTCTTTTGGAAAGATTTTTGTCAGGCAGACAAAACCTTGATAGGTAAGCTCCTCGTTCTTCTTGGTATTATGCAACAGTCGGTGACTTTTCAAGACACTTGACAGTACCCTCAGCTTGAACAACCAGCAATGCATCCATGCCTTTCTTTTTCTGTATACTGCCCTTTAAACTGGAACCACAAACTGCTTTCAACAAACTCTACAATCCCTTTTCAACAGGGCACTCCAATTTATAGAAAGGACTGGCCCTCCCTGATGTTGAGCCTGGATATGGGGCTCTTCGTTTAAATGAAGGAATAATCACCTACTTATGCTTAACCAGCGAGCTCACTTAGGGTGAGTTGGCCATTTTCTCAAACCTATTGCTTAAATCTTAAGACATAAACAATTATAATCCACTAGAATTCGCTACAAACTCTCTCTGTATTTTAACCCACTGTTGATTTACTTATTTTCATGTATCCCTCTTTTGTTCTTTACTCCCTCACCTCAGATACCTCCATGAACCACTATACGTACGAAGGAAATGAAATGTTTGTAAAAATGCTTAATGAACTGCTTTGGTGTATACACACCTATCCTTCTAATTCCTCCCGATGAGCCATCATCTTTCTGTTTGTTGGTGAAACACGTGTAGAGGATTCAGAAATCAAGGATATATGCTTTACCTTTTCTCCTTTAAGGATTCACTGTATTAAGAACACGATTGAATAAGTAAATCACAATAACAAGTGACTCGACTATTATTTTGTCTGCAACGGCCAAATACCCAAAATGATGTTATAACGTACAGTTTGTGCGACAAATTTGCTCCTTTCTTTCTTTTCTTGATTTTATGAATGATATATTCTCCTACAGAGTGCATAACGTGGTTCCAGGAAGGGAGAAACACACGCAGGTGGTCTACCCAGTGAAAGGCACTGCACAGACACGTCCTGAAGCTTGCCAGGCAACACGCCCCGGAAGAGCACCCAAATTTAGAAAGTACCAATCTGAGGGACACGTTTTATCTGAAACAGTAATTCCCTGCTCATGTGTATCTATGTCACACATTGCTGCATACACTCACCTTGTTGTATCTTCAACCCTTCCTTGTAATTCTCGTCAGATTTCTACTCTTGCTCGATCCTGCCGCTATCAGCTTTACAATATTTAGAAATATGTGACCGTTCTTACTTGTTGGGTTGGTAAGACCCTTATCCTGTCATGGCGTTCTCCTGCTATGATTTCTGTTCCTCTCGTCTTGTTGGTTAGCCCATATGTGCTCTCGTTCCTCTTCAATGCATTAGCAATTCTGCTATCCACGTGATCTGTGCGCTGCTCCCTTCCTCTCATATTCCCCCTTATTTCGCTGCACTCCATTGGCTTCCCTTTCCAGCTGGCTTCCAGCTTTTGTCTCTGCATCATGTTTAGTTTTGGCTGTTAGGTGGCGCTAATGTGCCACCTATGAGCCAAAACGATTGTATTGAGTACAGCTATGAGGGAGATGGCTTGTGAGGAGGGACACACAGCTTGTAGGATTAGTTTGGTTATTTACCCACCCATAGGCAGCCCCTGACGAAGCTAATCCATATGGCCCTTCGAACCCACCTCCTGTCCCTCTCAGCCAAAACATCCCTTTGAGTTTGCTTTCAAACCACACATCACACTTTGTGCTCAAAGCGCCTGCAGTCTTATTTCAAAGCAGTCTTCAGAGAGTTAATGGTTTAATTGTAGTTGGAAACACATTACTTGTGTACTAAACATGTCTTACCCAAGTGTAACTGTGCATACAGAAACCTGTTTATAAGGTGCCCTTCCCTTTTGTCCTGTTAAAAACACGCGTTTTGGCTTGTGTATAAGGTATTAGTTAGGCATTTGCCAGGCTCTGCTATTAAATGACCAGGCACTCTCCCTAATTTGCAGCTGCTACCATCAATGGCCAGTTAGTAACATTACTGCAGTGCCTTACAAATGCCTTTCCCATGCTTGCACAAAAGGCCAAACACTTGGCATTGCCAATGCTTGTTAGTTTTGAGTATTAGTTGGCGTTATATAAGCTGAAATCATTGTATTGGAGTACAGCTAGGGAGAAATGGCATATGAGGCGGGACCGAAGCATATAGGTGTTGTTTGATTATTTACACACCCATTCACTGCGCATGGCCATGCTAATCCATTTGGCCATTCCCACCTGCTTCCTGCTGCTTCCCGCCCAAAACACATCCTCCAGGGAAGTCTTTGAGCTTGCTTTAATCAAGCCTTACTATCAAAATGTGCACTTGGCGTGCTTGCCAGTGCTCTTTCAAAGCAGTCTTATGAGAGTTAATGACTTGATTGGACATGTAAACGCGCTACTGGTCTAATAAAAAAGTGTTAACCAGGTCTTCCTTCAGCCACTCGATTTATAAGCACTACGCGTATCCTCCACTGAAGTCCTGTTAAAGCATGCATTGCCAAAGCCAACAGTTTTGGCTTGTGTATAAGTATTCAGCATTTTCCAGGCACTGCTATTATATGCCCAGGTACTCGCACCATGTTGTAGCTGCAACCATCAGTGGCCAGCTAACGACAGTGCCTGGCAATGCCTTTCCCTGTGCCTACTCAAAAGCCTAAACTATTGACATTGCCAATGCTTGTTAAATGTATTCATGTCTTGCGCCCCCGCTTATCTCTCTTCTCTGGTATCAGTCTATGTTCCTTTTTGGACACTTTGGTCTTCGTCTTTATTTCTCTTCACTATCCCTCGCTCTCCTTGTGCGCAAACCCCTTTCTATTCTTTTGCTCTCTTAGCTCCTAAACTTTGGAATGCTCTCCCTCTTTCTGTTTGATCTTTCCTCACATTTTCTACCCTTAAAGCCCATCTTGTCTCGGGAGGATAGCTCAGGGGCAACGTGCTCGCCTTGGAATCAAGACGACACGGAACAACACAGGTTCGATCCCCGGGTCTGTGCTTAGAAACCTCTGGGTATTAAGCGCGTTATAAATTACCTATCATATCTTCGTAGGTCCTCGGAATGAAATGGCCTTCAAGATTGATCACTTTGTAAATATGTTCCTTCTTTTGTAACAGTTTATTTAATTTTGTACAGCGATTTGATGAAGGCCCTCTATAAATGTAAATAAAAAAAAGTCACCCTTCCAAAGGATTAAAAAAACTCTAACAAATAATATTCTATTCACCCATCATTCTGCGTATTCGGTTGCTCTCTGTTATATTATGGTCCTTGCAGTTTAATTCCAAACTTCTAGATCCGTAAATAAGCTAAACGGGCATTAATTGCTTATGGACTTGAACTACTCCTTGCACTTACTTAGAGCCGGCCACCCCGGCGGCACTTACTTGAGCTTTGCTTATTGCACTCTCCCCTTCCCTCCCCCTGGCCCTTCTCCTCTCCCTTCCCCTTGCACGATCTGAATGACACAAGGCCTAGTAAGATCGTTTGTTTTGTCGCCCCTTGTCTTGTCGCGCCTAGAAACACTTGTTTACAGGCGCGTTATAAATGACCTATCATATCATACTGTAAACATCAGGTGAGTAATCGGCTCTGTGTAGTGACTTATTTTCTCTCTTTATCTTCATTCTATTAGTAACCACGGCACAGATCTGATGACCTAAAATCATCGGTGTGCAAAAGCTTTCATTATTGCGTTAACAACTAGTGGTTGAAAGGAAAAGAAAACGTTGGTTTAAAAGGTATCCAGTCATTTCATTGCAAACAAATCAGAGTGGTACATTTCAGTGCCGGACGAAAACACAGAAAAACAGTGCAAGCATTAATTAAATAAATTAAGGGTAGTGACGTAAGGGGTTAAAATGGGTCAGGATGAGGTTGGGGTGTTGTTAAAAGGTTAAAAAGACAGGAGGACGGGGGGGGGAGGGGAGAAATCCCCCAGTAAAAAAATTAAATAATCTGTTTTTTCCGCGATTAAATTTACCACTCTGTAATTGTTTTCGGTAAGATCACATACAACCATTTAAAATCTGGTGTATCAGTATTTCTGGTGACTCTGAGTCCCATCTGAAATGACTGTATACATTCATAACCAGGTTCCTTATGAACTCTTATCTCCTGTCCTCATTTCTACCTTGCCCCTTTTTGTTTTCTTTGTCGCCCACCGCGATGACACCTCCTTTGAAGAAAAAAAAAAAGACATTGAAAAAAACACATTCACCTTCGAGGCTATTGAAATTGTCCCTCTGTCAAAGTACCGGTGTGTTGAGGAAGGTCTGTGTGACATAAGCCAATATTCTCAGGCGATCCATTTGAGGTGGAAATTATCCAAGAGAATGTATTACCCTGAGCTATTTCACAATGCCCCATGCCCATCACATTACCTTTAGATGCGCTTTTCTCTTTGACATTGTCCCCAGTAGATGCCATATGTCCATGACACTGCCCCCCGTAGGATGACATGCCCCATCGTATTGCCCCGAGAAGATGCGCAAAGACACTTTCACGTTACCACCAAACAGGTGACTCATACCACTTTATATTACCCCAACAGGATCTTCCATGCCATCTTTCAATATCACCAAGAAGATTGTCACGAAGCCTCCAGAAAGATGAACCATCACACTGCCCCAGAAGATGCCCTAATCGAATTTGCCATATTTTCCTATTGCATTTCCCAGATGATTGCATAGTTGCCCATGACAATGGCCTCCTGGTAGCGTGAGCCTGAAAGTAGGGAGAAGTGTCAATGGCCCCCCTCCCCGCTTCCTGTCCAGCGGCATGCATGACCGTCTCATGGTGCGCATTCAAGAGAATGTGCCTGCTTCATGGTGAGGGCCTCGGCTACCGGGACGCCAGAGAGCAGGCCACTTACCTTGAGCTCCTCCCTAACCGGTAATGCGGCACATCAGGTTATGGACGCGCCTCCGCTGGGCCCACCCCATGCATAGCATCTGCCCTAGAAGCAGAGCTAAGCTTCCTGGGCTTCTTGGGACCTCATTACACGGATGGCGGTAAGGGTTTACCGGTACTGGTAAGGGTACCAGTGCCGGTAAACCCTTACCGCCTTACTACGAGGTCCCTTTGTGGGACCCTACCTTAACGGCTGGTTTTACCATCTGTTAAGGACGGGACCCGCAAAGGGACCTTGGAGGTAATTACGGTACCGCAATTTGCAGTACTGTAATTACCGCCTTACCCATTCCCATTGAGCCCTATGGGGCAAAAATGGGAATGGGGAAGTGCCGTGGTGAATGGGGAATTACCGCCCCCACACACCTTGGAATAGGGCGGTAATTCCGCCATTCACTATGGCGGACTCAGTAAAATACCGGCGGCAACCTTGGCGCTAATAGTGCCATGGTTACCGCCGTCCGTGTAAAGAGTCTGCTATTTCATATTGTTGAGTTGTGTAATTATGCCTGCTGTATGGCATTATGACCAGCTAAAATCCAGTTGTGTGCAGCCAGCAAGAGAGACTTCCGGACAGCTCGGAGAACTAGGAAGCCACCCCGTGGTGGTGTGGTTCTGTACACATGTCCATGTAACATAACATAAAAAGTCGGAGCCATTAAGTCTCTGGAAGCTGTTTAATAAGTGTGATGCCCAGCATTAGAAGGAACGGCTTGGGTAGCCTTTAAACTTACAGCCAGTGGCCTGACATTCAAGAACACGTATACATCACAAAATAATGCAATACAAGTAGCAGAGGGAAACATTGTTTAATTCCTCTGCAACAAAAGCATTTGTCCTGCAAATTACTCTCTTAAATGTATTTTTCTGCTGCTTCGCCATTTCGGAAATCACTCTAAAGCTAGGTATTACTTGTCTAGCAGAACCTTCACCGCTTACATGCACATCCCAACAAGTCAAAATAAGTGGTAGCATTGGCGGGGTGGACAGTGCCCCCTGCCGGCAGCGAGGTCACTTCCTGTATCAAGACATCCTACAAATGGATAGCGTCTGTTAAGATCCTGCCCGCGGCGTGCGCGCGTGGGCTGGCGTAGCCGGAATAGGCCGCACGGCCTGTGGCGCAGCTCCAGCGGGAGCAGCAAAGATGCACACACACACGCGTGGATGGTCTGCCCCGGAACTGCCTCCCGAGCGTGGGGGCGGGGCTTTTATTAGGAACGCCCTGCGTCACCGCGTAGCAGGACGCAGGGCGGAACGTAACAGCGTCCTTCCCATTGGTGTAACCCATAACTACAATCAGGATTTTACTTGTGTTTACCAGCTGAGCTTGTTTTACATGGCAGCCACGATGAAACACAAAAGCCTTTGGTTTTTGGACAGAAAGCATTTCATCGCAGAGATGCGTAGATAGGGAGGCGGCCTATGCTTGCAAAGGCAGTCCCCAGAGAGTTCCATCCGGGGCCTTGCATTGCAACGCCCCTATGGCTGGGACATAATCACATGGTATGTGTACCTGGTGTGAATGTCCACGGCCGTTCGACAGGCTCCTTTGGGAATGTCCAGGTTTCCATGCATGATAGTGTGCCTCTGCGATGCTGCTTTTTTTAACGGAAAATACCCTTACGATTGCTAAAAGTTACCATACCATATCAAGATATTCTGTAATTAATAAAGCATGTACATCTTACAATTGATCTTCTATAGAAAGAGGGGCATTTCTTGCCTATGGTATTTTTAAAATTTCAGTGCTTTTAAAACAGCAAAAAAGTCAGTGTCCCTGCCAATATTCCATTGAAGCAAATAAGCTTCCTCCCATTCCAATATGGCGACTCCTTCCTGTGAGACTGCGCGTGCCTGTGCCTTTGCTGAGTGGTTTGTTTTCAGGCTTCTTGAGGTGTGGCAGTCCAGTCAGAGACTTGCCCAACTTGCAGACCGGAAGCCTGCTCTGCAGGCCCACGGTTGTAGCGCAGTGGCGACGGTGGCCTTTTAAGTTCTTCCTGTCAGTGCATAGGAGACCCGTCCAGCAGATCTGCAGCATTCCATGTAGTTTCGGGATCGGAGAATAAACCGTGGTTTTCCCAGAATCCTTATGCAGAGCGCCACATTATATCTTTCATTGTAGAGACCTGTCCTTGTTCAGCCCCGTGTAAGACATTTGCTTACTTTGTCCTGTAAAACCAAGTGTCTGTCCTCACAGACTAGGTTTAGTGCCTTGGAAAACTGGAAAAAGGTTTGCCTTTTTCAAATCACACGGAGATCCCTGGAAGGAAGCAGTCTTTGGCTCGTAGCCAGCCTGGTCTATGGTTCCAGATTTTCACCTAAGGTTTGTTTTGAAGCAAAATAGAACAGTGGGAATAAGAGTAGTCTGGATAGGAGAGCTTGGTAGACCTGAGACGAATTCTGGCCATGCATGCTAATACAATATGATCTGACTTGCAGATATAAGCACGTCCCAGGAAAAGTTACGCATGACACCATAGCTTGGCGTTAAGGAATTGACCCGTCCAGCGGATCGGCAGGAACAGTAAGTGCGCTGCAGTCGTCGGAAAGTAGCCACAAGTAGACATCAACTTGGTGAAGAAAGACAGGAGCATACGCTTGGCACATGGGCTTGGCATGGATATTCAGACGTGTGGTAGTTGTGACCGAACCCCTCCTGCCGGTCAGTAGGAAGCTGTGGCAAACGGACCAGAGAGAACCTTGTAGCGTATTTTAGTGTTGGTGATGGCGCCGTGCTTCTGACGCAGGTGCAGGCGCAGTTGGCTCTTGTGTCGGAAGTGGAGGTCGCACCTTTCGCACTGAAAAACATGATGGACAGTGTGTTGTGATCCCAAAAACAAGTTGCAGAGAGGCGGTAAGGACACACAAATTTAGGGGCACAGAACGTGAATGACTGGTGGGCATGAGGCAGTGGAAGCGTGGACGGCACTTGGCTGACAGTGCCTACTGCCTAGTGGGTGCGGTTGTATTGCTGGTACAATGCGTCTCACTGTGCTCTGGCACTATGTGTCACAAGTCTGGTTTCAAAATCACATGATGGTGTCAATCCTGGTGGTAATCACCTGCTACTCTGTCTATCCCTGTGTTCTGACGTTGGGTAGCAATGTGCCAGTTTCTACGGTCTAACCTGATATGATAATGATATGATAGCTTATTTATAGTGGGCTTAATACCCAGAGGTTTCTAAGTGCGGACCCGTGGTGTTCCGTGTTGTCTTGCTTCCAAGGCCAGCACGTTGCCCCTGAGCTATCCTCCCGCGACAACCTTGGGTGGTGTTCTTGGTACATCAACGTCCGCAAAGGTCAAGTGATTGCCTCTGGCATTAGGCAACTCTGCCCATCGCAAGTTTGAATTCTAGCAGGATCTACTCGCCCCTTCATTCGTCTGAGGGCAATAAAATGAGTACCATTAAATTGAGTAACAATGCCGGCTGTTTTTACAGCGCTTAGAAGCATGAGGTATCTGCCATGAAGTGCTATATAAATACCTAGTGTTAATATATTATGCGTGTAGTTTGAAATTGGGTGGTACTCGTGGTCCACTGCCAGCTAACGCTGGAGGCACTTATATCTTGGTCTGACATTAAGCGCCATAGCCATGTGACAATGTGCAGAACTGTGCCCTCACAATGAGACGGACTCTTAGTACAGCACCTCTACCTATAGACTGTGTATACCAGTGGTCCAACATGGGTCGCGTTTACATAGAACAGTAAATATATAATAGGTGCCACTTGCAGAGCAGAAAGCCTAATGCTTCGGTATAACATTGGTGGCACTCGTGGTCTAGTATATGTTTCTGTGGTCTGGTATTGGGCAGCATTCACAGGTACAGGGCATATCCCTGTGGACTGACAATGGATGTCACTCATGGTATAGTGCCTATCCCTGAGACCGAATAGTGGTAGCTTCTCATTGTGCAGTGTAGTTCTTTTTGATCTGAACTTGGGAGGGTACTTCCGGGTTACAGGGCCTTTCCGGCTGTGTGAGGCTAGGTTTCATTTGTATATTGCCTGTCATCAGGGGCTGATACTTTGTGGCACTAGTAGTGTAGTCTGTGTGGTCTGATGTTTGGTGGCACTCTTCTGGTGCAGAGTGTGATAGTGGGCACCACTTCTGGTACAGTGCCTATGCCTGTGATGCATCATCTAACACTGACTGACATATGCAGCGGGTCTACCTGTGCCGTGGCATTGTGTAGTATGCGCTCTGTCTTCTGCTTTATGGTGGCACTCACGTGGTAAGGTTTCTCCCCAGTGTGGATGCGGATGTGGCTCTTCAACGTCTGCAGGTGGCGGAAGCGAGTCCCACAGGTTTCGCACGGGTACGGCTTCTCACCAGTGTGGATCAGGACGTGAGCGCGCAGGTGGGCCACCTGTGACGAGGAATGCAGAAAAGAAATAAAGGAAAGACTATCCAGGCAGCCTCATATGCTCATCTCTCGTAATCCCCCCCCCCCGCCCTCTTTGCTCCCATGTGCATGTGTATAGTTTCTTTCCTTGAAGCATTTGGGTCACCGGTCTCCTGGCACAAATCTATTCTAACTTCAAACTGGAAACAGTGCTTCCCGTGATGGCGCCTCCTGTAGTGGACCCAATATTCCAAATGAGGCCTCCAGCACTGGACAGAATACTGAGGCACCCATGCAACACTCGGCGAAGCCCCTGCAGAAATGCCCGTAACAAGGCATCTGCAGCATATAGCACTCGCTGGATGCAATATTGTGCATGTCACCAACACCAGAGTTCCCTGGAGGAGGTCCCCAGAATGGACCGAATACTGCGGATGAGACCCTCACAAAACACGCAAATGAACCCCACAGACCTGCATACGATACTGCTTTTGTGGCGTCTAGACTTGTTTAATGCTCTTGGTGGGACTTGCAGACCAGCCAAATTAACCGCTTAAGTGCCAAGGGCGAGGTATCTCGTCCTTGGAATTACCTCCCTGTTGCTAAGGAGGAGATATCTCGTCCTTGACACTTAAGGGGTTAATGAAACAGAAAACGTTAGAAGGCATTGAATGGCGTAATACCAAAATCACCAAAAAAGGCCTTGGAACTGGGGGGGAAAACCCATGGCAGCATGGGTGTGGAAACCTAGAATTGAGCACAATACGTAAACTAAATGCTCGCCAGTTATAACTAGAGGGACACGACAACCTAGCTTTACTGTGGGTAATTTGTCCCCCTATATGCTCCAACATTCTTTTCTCTAGTCAGCAGCCCTGCCACACTATTTCTCCACTTCGATGAAATGCCAAGATGGCACCTAGTCCTCCCCGCACCTGTACAAAGCGAGAGCCACAGGTTTCGCACTTGTACGGCTTCTCTCCAGAATGAATGCGGCTGTGCGTCTTGAGGTTGGCCGGGCGGTTGAACTGTGCGCTGCAGATGCTGCATCTATAGGGCTTCTCTTCTGGATTGGGGTGTGGGGAGAAAGAAAAGAGGTACAATTTAGTGAGTAGCTGTCACAAAGTGGTTGAACAGCTGACATAGCAACCACTGTCTAGAGCGTATTCAGCCATCCAATCCTGCCTAAGCCGAGCAGCTTAAGACCTATCGTAAAGCCAGAAGTTACCAACCTAGTGGCCATGAGTAATAGAGTGGGCTCCCAACAGATCCTTGCCCACTGGACATCTTCAACACTATCATGGCTCAGAAGCACCTGCAACCTGGTATTGATCACTAATTAACACATGCCTGGGGCAAAGATTAGTATCTCGGGACCTCCGGACAGCCGACATCGAACCATCAATCATCTCCAACATGCCTTATCAGCCAAGTTACTGGAGAATTATGTCGACACCCGGCTTTTGGATCACACCCTAACACCCCAACAAAAGGGAAATCATGATCTCGCCCCAATAAATCAACAGCCCCATATTCACCCCTAGACGGAGAAGAGTGGAAACAGCCACAAACCTCACAATCATGATGGATAGCTCGCTAACACTTAAGACTCGGGCTAGGCCACTGCAGTGGTCAGACAGACACAGACTGCTTTTCCTCATATTTCAACATGGAACCCTCAACCATTTTCTGGGTGCAATCAGCGCTGTATTACGTTAACATGGTTTATGGTCTTTTCATCATAAATAATGCATCGAAAAGACAATCCATCGACTGAAATCCAACAAAAATAAATGCATCGAAAGTCTAACATATCCATCGAATATAGGAATGGGCAAGTTTCAATGGATATGTACTTTTAAATGTAAAAAAAGCATTTCTGTACATTTATATTTTACGTTAAAACGTTACATGGTGCTGTCGAGTACTGAAATTTCAGCACTAGTCAGCTCTGTGTAACATTTTGGTGTTTATTGTATATTGGGTGGGGGGGTCCCCCCTAAACCCACACCCCCCCTTAACCCTAACCTAACTCTAAACCAACCCTAACCCTAAATCTAACCCTTAAAACCCTTAATCTCACCCCTAATCTAACCCTTAATCTAACCCTAGCCCGAACCCTTACCCTAGCCCCAACCCTAACCCTAAATCTAAGTTTAACCCTAATTATCCATCGAAATTATCCATTGAAATTCATTCACTGAATATGCTTTTTTATGGAAGAGCAATTCAATTAATACATTTCGATGGATAAACATTCGATGGATAGGAATTTGATGGAAATACTAAATACCTGTTAACATCTACTTGGGCATCTGTTGAGGAAGCTACAGAAAATTCAGAATGCTGGCACGAGATTGCCCCTCTGTCCCCGCAATGACTGAAAGTCAGCCAAAGAATACAAGTTAAATCACACTTCATCACCAACTCAGCCTTATGTTGCAGGGAGCAGAGAACAGAAGAGAAGACCACAGGGAAAAAAATAACTGTTTGTACTGTGCGCGTGCATGCCTGTTTGAATGTAATGCATGTAGTGTGTGTATGCTTATGTGCACGCAATAGTTTGAGTGAATCTGTGGGTGGTGTATCTAGCATGTGCATTCTAGTGCTGGATTTTGTGTCTTACTGAGTGTGTGGTTATCTGCATGGTAATGTGTATGCAGCGTGAATACAATGAATGGATTGCATGCATGTTTGTATGCAAGCAGCAAGTGTGGATGACTTTTGTTGCCAGTATGGACTTTGTAAATTATTTGCACAAAGTCTGGTTTGTATCTTCATGAAAAGTGATTTACAGTGACCATTACATGCGTATCGCAAACCATACCTTTATGAAAGGGATTTACATTCACCATACATACCTACATTGTGGGAACAGCTTCATGAAGTGATTTACAGTGACCATTACTGCCATAGATAGATTGTGACCGCACTGTCATGAAGTGATTTGCAGTGACCATTACTGCCATAGATGGATTGTGACCGCACCGTCATGAAGTGATTTGCAGTGACCATTACTGCCATAGATGGATTGTGACCGCACCGTCATGAAGTGATTTGCAGTGACCATTACTGCCATAGATGGATTGTGACCGCACCGTCATGATGTGATTTGCAGTGACCATTACTGCCATAGATGGATTGTGACCGCACTGTCATGAAGTGATTTGCAGTGACCATTACTGCCATAGATAAATTGTGACCGCACTGTCATGAAGTGATTTGCAGTGACCATTACTGCCATAGATGGATTGTGACCGCACCGTCATGAAGTGATTTGCAGCGACCATTACTGCCATAGATGGATTGTGACCGCATCGTCATGAAGTGATTTACAGTGACCATTATTGCCATAGATGGATTGTGACCGCACCGTCATGAAGTGATTTGCAGTGACCATTACTGCCATAGATGGATTGTGACCGCACCGTCATGAAGTGATTTGCAGTGACCATTACTGCCATAGATGGATTGTGACCGCACCGTCATGATGTGATTTGCAGTGACCATTACTGCCATAGATAAATTGTGACCGCACTGTCATGAAGTGATTTGCAGTGACCATTACTGCCATAGATGGATTGTGACCGCACCGTCATGAAGTGATTTGCAGCGACCATTACTGCCATAGATGGATTGTGACCGCATCGTCATGAAGTGATTTACAGTGACCATTATTGCCATAGATGGATTGTGACCGCACCGTCATGAAGTGATTTGCAGTGACCATTACTGCCATAGATGGATTGTGACCGCACCGTCATGAAGTGATTTGCAGTGACCATTACTGCCATAGATGGATTGTGACCGCACCGTCATGATGTGATTTGCAGTGACCATTACTGCCATAGATAAATTGTGACCGCACTGTCATGAAGTGATTTGCAGTGACCATTACTGCCATAGATGGATTGTGACCGCACCGTCATGAAGTGATTTGCAACGACCATTACTGCCATAGATGGATTGTGACCGCATCGTCATGAAGTGATTTACAGTGACCATTATTGCCATAGATGGATTGTGACCGCACCGTCATGAAGTGATTTGCAGTGACCATTACTGCCATAGATGGATTGTGACCGCACCGTCATGAAGTGATTTGCAGTGACCATTACTGCCATAGATGGATTGTGACCGCACCTTTATGAAGTGATTTAGAGTGAACATTACTGGCATAGATGGATTGTGACCGCCCTGTCATGAAGTGATTTACAGTGACCATTATTGCCATAGATGGATTGTGACTGCACCTTTATGAAGTGATTTAGAGTGAACATTACTGGCATAGATAGATTGTGGATGCAGCCTTATCATAAACATTTCGAAAATGTACCTGTACCTGAAAATGCCATTTACTGTTTTTTCACGTGTTACCCTAGAGAACTAATTGTAACTTGCCTGGCTCTTTACCCAATTTCTTTCAAAATGGTGCTGTAAAATGCATAATTTCACATTATTTAAAACCTTTTCTCCCGCTACATTATTTTGGGCCTACTTGCTATCCTCGGTTGCTCGCACCTTTATTGGGGCAAACATTTTCCACTGAAAATATACACCGGTTGGTTCCATGTAATAATTTCTCCACAAAAATATCGCCATGCAAAAATATTGCCGAAAAATTGTCGTTTTTTGAGGCGACATTATTGCATGGAAAAATGTTTTTTTTTTTTGCCCCTGTCGCCATATATATGTTCACCCAAATAATATTGCCACGACATTTTCCTGGCGATATTATTTACGGCGACCATATATGTGGCGATATTATTACCTGATACCCACCAGGGTTCCATGTAATAATGTCGCCACAAAAAATATCGCCAGTTACTGTTATGTCTTTAATGTCTCCAAGTACAGGTTTACACGTAGGAGAACAGACACCGGCTTCCCACCCGGCGGGCACTCACCAACTGACTCTCTCTAGAACTCAGGCACGTCACCCAAGTCATACAATGCACTTCTGTAGGCGCGTGCATTCCACTCCATTTACATTCCCGCGTGCATTCCACTCCATTTACATTCCATTGTAATGATTCACTACAAAGACAGATTACAACACTTCTCCCCTTTTTCACAACAACTGAACAGCATTTTGTTTTCCGTTTGAATTCTTTTTCTGTACACTCAAAACAGTGACCTAGCACACCACAAGCACACCACCATATCCAACATACACAAACCTTGGAAAAGGAGCCAGTAAATACAGACGGGATGGTGTTTTCCGTGCTCCTGAACGGAATAGTCCCACCAAAAAAAAGCACAGGATACAGCACAAAAGAAGTCCATCTGTTACATATGGAGTGAATAAAACAATCACTGCGACTCATTTAGAGAATCCTGGAGCCCCCTCAGGAGCCGCTCGCCCTAACCCCCGCACCAAAAGCTGCGTCTGCCGTTGCATACATCAGAATAGATGGATGCGGAAATTCTACAATCCCCAAACCTCTATTTAAACACTTCCCAGACAGTCCCCTCTTGGGGTTTGGGGGGACAAACACATAAAATGTTGAGTGCACCTTTGGTGCTCTCATGTTGGAGAGTATCGGCCACCAAGATCTTGCAATACTGCGCTCATGGCAGTGCCCTGACTGCAACCGGAATCACCAAGCAGGCCAATCCTCCTCCGCCATGACCCCCACACATTGGAGCGGGATGCCCGAAGGAATCTGCACACGGCAGGACCAACCCTCCTTCCAGAAAACACACCTGGCCTGGCTCTTCACCAGACCTTAGAAAGTAACTTCCCCCTATGAAATCCAACCATAATTAGAGAAATATCCACATCTGGACCCCATTGGGCCCCTCGGGAAATAATAGAACTCTGAGCCGGCACATATGACAGACACTGAACAGGCACGAAGCTGAGCAACCAATCGGACAGATGGCTCGTTTAGGGCCAAACCAACTGTCTTGAGACAGTGATTACTAAGCAATATTCTATCTAGGAATCTGAGCTCTCAGAAGGCCTCCCTGGTACTCGCTCCCAAGTTAAAAACCAAAAGGTTGGAGGCAGGTTCTTCTCAGTCCAGGCCGCAGAGGTTGGAATGTTCTTCCATTACACCATTGAAACCTGTTGATCTTTAGACAATCTATTGCTGTATATATTTGTTTTAGTCTATGCCCTCATTCCAGTTTTCTGGGCGATCCGTTTAGTTGTCATAATCTTCTACCATGCCACGAAGTAAATAGACAACAGCAACAACAACAAACAACATAAACTGTGAAACAGGCCCACAACCCAGGTCTAATTACAGAGGCATCGGTGAACCATCAGTCCCACCGCTGGAACAGATGAATTGAAGGCACCCCGTGGCTTCCCCTTGTTGAAAGACAATGAAAGGAACCAACTAAACTCCCAGCCTTCCACCTTACCCAACACCAAATCCATACATACCAATGTAACACACAATGCCAAACACCCTTGAACACAACCTAAAAGCAAATGACATGCATGCAGGCATGAATATGACGGAGACACTGCGTGAACTCACAATTCATACTAAGAAGAGCCACCATGTCTTGCTAACACCCCACCTCCAAAAACACCTTGAAGCCTATCAGGACAAAGAGTCTTGTTTCGTCCAATCTGCATTCACCAATAGCACAGCAACAGCAAACGCGCTCTCCTCCCCCTGCTTCTAACTTTCCATCCTAATCCTCTCTAACCCATCCCGTCTCTTGCCGTTCCAGAAGCACCAGCAAAATGGCAGAAGTCCAGTCATTAATGATCCAATAACATAGCATTGGTGCCTGTTACGAACAACCCACATGACCTATGTGGGGGTCAACCCACATGACCCCCCAAGCTTAAGGCACAAGAAGGCTTGGCCCCATTTACCACTCTGATGCCGGGCCTGGGGTCTGTAGGAATGAAGGGGTGGCTGGGGTACTGGCCATGTTGCCATGGCTGGGGTACTGGCCATGTTGGTTATGTGTGCCATTTGAAGGTAGGGGTATCTTACAGATGGGCAGCATGTGTTTGTTAGAGGCGGGCAATCAACGTATACCACCATTGCGAAATGGTGTCGCCAGGTAGAAGTGCCAGGTTCAGTGTCTCCCTGCCTGTAACTTGCACAGCAGAAGTGTAGTGGCTCCTGTATGGGGCATACGGCAACTCACTGCTGCAACCAGTTTTTGCCCTAGAACGTATGGAGTGAAACTGACAGAGTTCTGCAGCCTATATCTTCAAAGTTCCCTAAGGCTCCCAAATGCGCCCAAAGCCTGTGCGGGCCAGAGGTGTCACCCAAGCAGCCGGGAAAGCAGACCTTGAGCTCTGGTTACTTGGCAGGACCTCTCCGGGATAGGATCGAGCTCGAACCTGAGCACCACGGGGACAGTGTCACCCTTAACTCCTGAAATCTTTGCTCTTGCAGAATCTCTCAGTAACCAGGAAATTAAGGGGATCTTACATGGTTGTCCTTCTCTTTAAGAAGCTAAAGGGAGCAGATACTGGGGAACGCTGGGAAAGAGGACCCGCACAATCTCTCACCTGGGACGGATGCCCAGATGCCTGCTTCACTTTGATTTGATTTGATTTGATTTAAATTTGTTTATTGGATATACATATAGCAACAAGGCTTTGTAGAACATCTAAAATATGATTCATACAATTTATAACACATTGAGCATATGAGTCTAACAAAAATACAAAAGGTACAACATGATAAAACTATCGTCGACATTTGAAAATTTCAGCAACATGAAGATAGAATCGTGCAATAAAATATATTAGATTTATGTCATTTCCTTGCATAAAAGCAGACCATAAAAAGGGAGTTTCTTTCATGATGATAGCATTGTTATACGCTTTAAAGTACTTTGTTCGCAGTGAGACAACAGATTCACATTCAATAATTAAATGATAAATGGTCTCTTTCACTAAATTTCCACATAGCCGACAAAAGGTGTAACGATGAGTCGCATATGTATCACCGTACCCAGGCAATAAAACCACTATTACATTAAATTTCATTAATAGATAGATACGGAGAATATGCAGACTCGGGTAGGCAGTGATATAAAGCAGAGGGAAATTTCGAGATATTCTCTCATTGCAGTAATCGCGAGTAGAAGACATATTCCCAATATGGAGCATATTCTCCATTAATGCAGCATGGCGTAGCTTAGTTTTCAGCCATAGCTTGACATCACCAGAAATGTAATTATCAGTTTCCTCATGTAACCACTTAGTGTGCAACAGTTTTAGTAGGCCAATTATGCCTATGGGAATCTTATCATCAAGGCGTAGAAAGGCCAACATGTAAGGAGTGATGATAGTTTCCATTGAAACAGTGGATAGGCGTTGAAACAGCAATACGCATTGGGCTATATAAACATTCCAGATGCCTCGGATGTTAAAATCAAGATAAAAGTATTGCACACTGACGCATTGAGGAAGACGGGATAACTTCCTTAATAGTTTGGCTTCAAAGGTGATAAGCTGTCTCTTAAATCCATGACCCCAGATTGAGACTGCATAAGAAAGCATAGACACAATCTTGGCATTGTAAATGGATAGGACAGCAGATGTACAATAACCATTGTTACGTCCAATGAATGCGCTAAGTGCACTAACTGATATATTACATTTCTGTTGTAAGTCAGACCAATGTAAGTCCCATTTTAATTTATCGTCACGAATGAGACCCAAATATTTATACGATGTGACTTGTTCTACGGGTTGTGAAGATAAAGTCCATAGATGTTTTTTGGGTCTACTTTTTTGTGTGAAAACCATGATTTTACTTTTGGCATTGTTAATTTTGAGACCATTTGCGGCTGAATAAGTGGCTAGGGCGTCTAACATTAGTTGTAGACCGGCAGGCGTATAATCAAGGAGAATAAGAACGTCTGCGTAAGCCAGCCAGCCAATGGTGACATTCTTGACTTTAATAGGGTTGGCAGCATGGATTGCAAATGCATCAAACAAATCAGAAAGGTAAAGGTTAAATAGAATAGCAGCAATCATACAGCCCTGTTTAACACCGCAGGAGGTGGGTATAGATTTTGAGAGTCTACCAAGAGCATTTCGTCGGATACAGACAGATGTATTTTCATGTAGGAGCATCAGCATCCGAAGCAAACCGGGAGGAATCCCCCCAAGCATCGAGTTTCCGCCAAAGCCGATTCCTGCACACAGTATCGAATGCTGCGGAAAAATCAATAACTGCACATTGTACATCTAATTTGCGACGTTGTAAGGAGTGTTCAATAGCTGAGGTCAAGATGAGCAAGTTGTGTGATGTGCTTGACTTTGTTTCTAAAAGCGATTTGATTTGGAGGTAGTATCTTATTGTCATGTATCCATGAATTGAGTTCAAAAAGGAGCACTTTGGTGAATATTTTCGATGTGGAATCGAACATGGCTAACATACGGTAGTTAGATGGTACGTCCCAGGCTGCTTTCATGTGGATCGTCAAGATATTGCTGGAGCGCCAAGAGGGCAGGAGAATACCATGATAACCAATATTCAAAAAAAGGGTGTGTAGAGCAGCACCCCAGAGTGGGAGCTCACTTTTAATAACAAGATTGCAAATGCCATCGGGGCCGGCAGCTCATGAAGATTTTAGGTTTTCAATGATACTTATAATGTCAAGGACAGATGCTTTACATTCCCATGAGGCATCAGGAATCGGAAAGGCAGCATTCACCGAGTCCACAGAACCAAGAGTAGATTGAACATGGGACGCCCACGCATCCTCATTGATACAGTTTATCGGTAAATCACGTTTTTCGTTCTTTTGTAACAATTGCCATATCCCATTGCTATCGCCTGACAATGCTGTATGGGCAATTTTCTGCCATAGTTGTAATTCAGTTGCTTTTTTGTGCGACTTTAACCAAAGTTTGTAACCATATTTAAGCATCCTAATCTGGTCTACAATCGAAGGTTCGCGAGGCATAGCATTGTGTCGATGAGCAATATGCCTGATAGACTGACGCAGATCTCTTTTAGCTAGTTGGATCACATTATCATTACCAATTCTTCGAGGCAGGGACAGATTAGCTCTTTCGAAGACAGTTTTATAAAATCTTTGTACAGGGGCCTTACCCTGGATTTCTTCCATTATTTTCGAGAAGTTATTGATCATATCGTCTTTGTAATTGGTATCAGATGAACAAAAGCGTATGAAGTCCGGTAGGAGTAATTGGGCTTTTCGTTTGGCTTCCGTTATGTAATGCTTCACTTTGACCCCTGATGTCTCACTCGCTGTGAGTCTCTGTTTCTAGTAAACCCTAATTTCTACTTTAACCTTATCCTCTCCTCGTTCCTTCCCTTGCACCTACTAACTCCTTCCCCATTTCCTCCCTCCCCTTCCCATTTAGCACCTTCAAGCAATCTTTGGGCTGGTACAGGCGTCATGCAAGCAATTATATAGGCCTGTGTTTCCCTGTTGCCTATGCACTTACCGGAGTGCGCGGCCCGATGGCTTGGCAGGTTGCCCTTGTAGCGGAAGGCTGCCGCACACGAGCTGCACTTGTATGGTTTCTCATCGTTGTGGATGTGCAGGAAATGATGCTGCAGTTGCTCTTCCTCTGGAAATCGCAGGTCGCAGGCTCCGCAGGTCAGGGCGCCATTTTCTAAAAGAGGCAGCAAAGTGAACAATCAGATGACGGCAACTCCCCACCCCCCAAGTAAGCAAGGCCTCAGTTAGCTAGCAAGTAGCGAGATCCTATCCTGCACCAGATCAGTGCTTCTGCGAGACTGCCAGTGATGGGTCTTGGTACCGGCCTGACCCCGATCGTCCAAATTCTGCTTACAGGCTTGTCCTCCCCTTGTCTGTATCCCTGCCACGGCTTGACCTGTCTTTACCTGCCACTCATCCCTATAGAAAGCACTAGTATTCCACTACAGAACACCCATTCAACTTCAGAACCTCTTCATAGGGGTGTAAACCAAGTAACCTTGAGTCACAGGCAATTTACTGAATACTAGAAATCTTTGTAAGCTGGGGTCAGTATTTAGTCTTGTGATTAAGCTGTCATCTGGGGAACCAGAATCCGTGCTTCCAATACCTTCTTCCTGTGTGATTCTGAAAGGATCACGGTCTCACCCTGAACCCCAGTAAATAGAGCTGCCACAATTTCAGTATGAATATTTGGAAAGACTGCGTCAATTAGCGCAACATATTACAGCTCTTCCACAGGGAATGTGTAAGTACCGAGGGCATACCCCCTGGAGGGGTGCTTGTTTCATTTGACTCACCAGTCCTGTGGTGGGCCAGGTTAGACAGGTCCTCGCCGGGGTGAGAGTTCAGCACATGGTGCCTGAGCTGGGCCACCCCCTGAAAACTCTGGCCACAGACGAAGCAGAAAGGAGAGAGCTTGTTGGGAAATCTAGAGAGAAGACATTTGGGGTATTAACATGGGAAGAAGGAATTGGGAAATCTTGCACACCAATTACAACTCTTCTATGAGAGTCCACGGCAATGATCTAAGATGCTTCGGTACTTTCACAGATAAATCCTCTTTAGGAATTCAACAGAGTGAATATCAAGGTTTCATCTCGCCAGACCTGTAGGCCTCTCACTCAAGGGACACAATCCTTGGAAAACCCAAGACCAGTGCCGCAAACAAATCTCACTGCCGAAACATGACCTGTTGAAATTACAGGACCAGTCCTGTCACATGCTGACTGCATCGCCCTATTCAAGGTACATGGTCCCGAAAAACTCAGAACCAATCCTGGCGCATGCTGCTTTCTTTTCCAAAGGGGTGCAAACCTGGGAAAACTCAAGACCAAGGTCGTGGTGATAAGCAGGACAGATGTATGCTCCGTAGCTGCTCAAGGGTAGGTCAGCGCTCAATAAATACCATCAAAATGTACCTCTTATTTAAGGGACATGATCCAAGGAAATGCCAGGACCTATCCAGACATATGCAAGCGGCATCACTGATTCAAGGTACCTAATTCTATCACCAATTCTGAAAAATGCCAGCTGCATTGCTTACTGAAGGGCCGCCATCAATTCTCACGCATGTTCCCTGCATCACCCACGCCAGGTAAATGATGCAAGAAAAACCGAGGATCATTACTGACACATGTGGTTGCATCACTCACACAAGCGATGCAATCCTGCATGACTCAACAGGCCCAGTCCTGACATATGCAGACTGCGTCACTGGCTCAAGACTCATAATCCTGGAAAACCTCAGAACCAATCCTAACACTTGCTGACTGCACTGCTGATCTCGGAAACCCATGTCCGATCCTCACAGATGCTGATATTCAAGGGATGTGATCCCGGATAAGCACAAGACCAATCCTAACACTTGCTGACTGCACTGCTGATCTGGGAAACCCATGTCCGATCCTCACACATGCTGATATTCAAGGGCTGTGATCCCGGATAAGCACAAGACCAATCCTAACACTTGCTGACTGCACTGCTGATCTGGGAAACCCATGTCCGATCCTCACACATGCTGATATTCAAGGGATGTGATCCCGGATAAGCACAAGACCAATCCTAACACTTGCTGACTGCACTGCTGATCTGGGAAACCCATGTCCGATCCTCACACGTGCTGATATTCAAGGGATGTGATCCCGGATAAGCACAAGACCAATCCTAACACTTGCTGACTGCACTGCTGATTTGGGAAACCCATGTCCGATCCTCACACGTGCTGATATTCAAGGGATGTGATCCCGGATAAGCACAAGACCAATCCTAACACTTGCTGACTGCACTGCTGATCTGGGAAACCCATGTCCGATCCTCACACGTGCTGATATTCAAGGGATGTGATCCCGGATAAGCACAAGACCAATCCTGATGCATCATGGCTGCTTGCACACCCAAGGTATGCAATCCTGGAAAAGCCTAGGAGCAGTTCATACACAGGCTGGCCGCACCTCTTAATCAAAAGAGATGATCGTAAAACAACTCAGGAGAAGTCTTGACACATTTCAAGTGCAGTTGTTCCTCAAGGAAGATAATCTAGGATAAAAAAGGAGCTATTCTGAAACATGCCAGCAGCACTGCTCACGAAAGGCGTAACCCTGGAAAAAACAAGCACCCAGCTTTACATAATCCACCTGCACTGCTCACTCAGGCCATATGACGCGGTACAACCACTTGTCCAATCCTGCCTACAATTCTCCCCCATACTAGGAGATGCTAGAAAACCCCAACACAATCCTAGCACATGCCGGCCTCACCTCATATTCAAAGGATTTGTTCATAGAACTATCCAACACAAAACCTCACAAAGACCACTACACGCATCTCCCACAAGACAACAAGAGAAGCATAAACTCACCCCAGGTGGAGCCCAGGTTGCTCTTTGACTTCCACATCCCTGCGGGTGTTCTCTTCCTCACCGGACGTTACACCTTCTTGGCTCTCTTGTGGGAAGGGGTGGGAAGCTTCCGGCTTCCCCAGCGCAAGCGCCAGTTCTTTTTGCATCCCCTCTTCCTCTTGCTTCAGGGAATTCAGCACGATGAACTTGTATTTCTTCCAGTTGCAGGCTTTGGGATCGGGGTTGTGCAAGGCCGAGTGACATCTAGATGTGCTTGACTCTATGGGTGAGTTGGGGTGGCCGCCGGATCGTGTGGGGCTGTTGGGGATTTGGACAGATGGCTTCCCGTTGGCGGGAGCTCTGTCGTGGACCTTGTGACCTTCACCCGTCCTCAGAGGGCCCTCCTTCTCCAACGGGTGAATGGACCGTACCTGCGGCCTCTCCTGACCACCCTCACTCTGGATAGGACTACTCAAGGCTGACTCCACTTGGAACCTGGCAGGATTCTCTCCAGCACCGCTGGAAGGCCCCAGAACCTTCTGGAAAGAGCCACTGAGATCCTGAATTTCAACCCACTCAGCCTGGCTCCGTGTCCAGGAATCTGGGCACCGTACCACTGACCCTCTCTGGCAGCTACCAGCAGCTGGAGGCCCAACTTTCAGGGGTGGGGGCACAGCCCCCTGTACCTCAAGCATCTGAAGATGAGCTTCCGCCCGGTCCTGCGTGGAAGCATGACAGGCTGAGCAGGCAGCCACGGCAAGGGTCTGGCAATAGCCCACATGGTCGTCTCTGCAAAACAAGGGGGTGAAACGGACTTGGCGTTAGAGAAACGGCATCATTTTACAGGAGTTTGTGAAAGATCATATGTGCAGCCAAAAGAATCAAAGTTCTGATGAAACTATAATGCAACACATATTTTCATTAATACAAATGATTCTCTCCTTTTTTATTTAGGGATATTTTAACTCAGTTAGCGCACAATTGCATGCTGGCAGTATGCCTAGTTAGAACACATTTGCAATTTAAAACATTTACTTTTATCATATCATTATCAGCTTACAGTATGCCCAATTAGCAAAGCACACTATGTTCAGTCATTAGACCATTTCCAGTTTCTATTATGTCCAGTCGGGTGCCGATCAACGTAACACTTAATTACTAGTTTACATTATGCCCACCTTGCTTATAAATGTCACAATTATGCAAAATGATCACGATATGGACAGTCATCAGGCCATTTCCAGTTTCTATTATGTCCAGTTGGGTGCCGATCAACGTAACACTTAATTACTAATTTACATTATGCCCACCTTGCATATAAATGTCACAATTATGCAAAAGGATCACGATATGGACAGTCATCAGACCATTTCCAGTTTCTATTATGTCCAGTCGGGTGCCGATCAACGTAACACTTAATTACTAGTTTACATTATGCCCACCTTGCTTATAAATGTCACAATTATGCAAAATGATCACGATATGGACAGTCATCAGGCCATTTCCAGTTTCTATTATGTCCAGTTGGGTGCCGATCAACGTAACACTTAATTACTAATTTACATTATGCCCACCTTGCATATAAATGTCACAATTATGCAAAAGGATCACGATATGGACAGTCATCAGACCATTTCCAGTTTCTATTATGTCCAGTCGGGTGCCGATCAACGTAACACTTAATTACTAGTTTACATTATGCCCACCTTGCTTATAAATGTCACAATTATGCAAAATGATCACGATATGGACAGTCATCAGACCATTTCCAGTTTCTATTATGTCCAGTCGGGTGCTGATCAACGTAACACTTAATTACTAATTTACATTATGCCCACCTTGCTTATAAATGTCACAATTATGCAAAATGATCACGATATGGACAGTCATCAGACCATTTCCAGTTTCTATTATGTCCAGTCGGGAGTCGATCAATGTAACACTTAATTACTAATTTACATTATGCCCACCTTGCTTATAAATGTCACAATTATGCAAAATTATCACAATATGGCCAGTCATCAGACCATTTCCAGTTTCTATTATGTCCAGTCGGGTGCCGATCAACGTAACACTTAATTACTAGTTTACATTATGCCCACCTTGCTTATAAATGTCACAATTATGCAAAATTATCACGATATAGCCAGTCATCAGACCATTTCCAGTTTCTATTATGGCCAGTCGGGTGCCGATCAACTTAACACTTAATTACTAATTTACATTATGGCCACCTTGCTTATAAATGTCACAATTATCAAAAGTATCACAATATGGCCAGTCATCAGACCATTTCCAGTTTCTATTATGTCCAGTCGGGTGCCGATCAACGTAACACTTCATTACTAATTTCCATTATGCCCACCTTGCTTATAAATGTCACAATTATGCCAAATTATCACGATATGGCCAGTCATCAGACCATTTCCAGTTTCTATTATGTCCAGTCGGGTGCCGATCAACGTAACACTTCATTACTAATTTCCATTATGTCCACCTTGCTTATAAACGTCTCATTCAATTATGCCCCATTACCACAAACTGGCCAGTTTCCATTCTGTGCAGATAATCCATTTCTTAAGTGCCCTCACCTGAAGGTTTCACCCTCTTCTGCCAGTGCAGGATGCTAATGCAGCGCATCCTGTTTTAGGGCGCGGAAGAGCGGCAAAGGTACAGCCTGTGGCACGCCATGCAGTGTAGACTGCGCCCACGCACTTCATGACATTGCCTTGCATGGTGGATTAGGGGTGGCATTTTACGAGATCATTTTCAGAGAATGATTTTGTAACGAAATATTTAGAACGAACACATTTCGATGTTTTTATTATTGTATTTGTGGCGTGGGGTAGTCTCCACCAAACCCTCTATTCTTCTAACCCCTCCGCACCCATTTTAACCCTACCCACCCATATATATATATATATATGTGTGTATATATGTGTGTATATATATATATATATATATATATCGATATTTTTTCATTATAATTGTTTCGTTATAAAACCATTCTCTGAAATGTTTTCGTTTAAATCACTGGATACCGGCATGGACATCCAGACTGCGCCTTTCGACCACTGTGTAGTTCTGAAAAGGACTTCCCTCCTATACAAGACTTAGCACGTGGGCCAATAACCCACTCTGCGCTTGATTTGCGCTTGAAATGCACCAGTTCAAGTGCAAGGACACAAATTAAATGTGCAGTGTCCGAATTTGCAAGGCTGACAGCACAAAGACCATGGCCACATCTACGCTGGTGTTCGGGCTGTCCCAAGAAGCAGCACACACCTGGCCATTGTGCTGGCCCTAACAACACGCAACAGCCCTGAGACACCCCAAAGTGGGTCATTGCACCTGCATTGCTGGATGTAGCGCAGGGATGATGGTAGAACACAGCTGAACACACTGGCATCAGCTTTGGCACCGGAACGAGCCTAGCTCTAAAACCTGTGCAGGTCTTTCCATTGCGCCAGTGCTATGGCCAGCACACTTCCGTTCCTAGTACTGGTGCCACCACCAGCAAGGTGTGCCTGTATTAACAGTAATCCTGACAAAGACAGTATAGCCCAAGATGGACGAGCCTGGCGTGCTCTAATTTGACAATGGAGCTATTTTCACACAGTCCAATTAAATTCCAAGTTTGACAGTGCTATTATACTCCTAGTTTCAACTATGCCAGTATGTTGCAAAGTTTCAATCCCAGTGCTTTCCAACTTGGTTCCTTTATACACAATCTCCTAGATACTTGGTTTGCCTTTTTACCATGCCAATTTACTCCGTCCATTGTTACACAATTCCAGTATAATCCCAGTTTGCAAAATTCCAGTATATATCCAGTCTCCTCCCAGTTTGCCAATCCCTGTATTTCTCCAGTTTTCAAAATCCCAGTATAATCCTGGTTACAGGATCCCAGTAGTATGTTCCCTGTTTAGCACACCAGTGCATATTGTCCCGGGTGGATAGCTCAGCGGCAACGTGCTCGCCTTGGAAACAAGATGACACGAAGCAACACAGGTTCGATCCCAGAGTCCGCGCGTAGAAACCTCTGGGTTTTAAGTGCGTTATAAATACGCAACTAAGTCATATTCCTGTAACAGCGCCTCAATGCCCCGGGCTGTGTGAGTGCTTTAAAAATGCAAAAATAAAATATTCCAAATTTGGCAAATCTCAGTTTACCCCCATTTTGCACCATCCCACTGTATTTCTATGTTCTATAATCCCAATATACTTCCAGGTTGACAACCCCAGTAATACTGCACTGGTAAATGAGACCCTGATATCAGCGAGGGCGGGGTTCAGCTGGAGAAACACTTCCTGCGCAGCTGTAACTCAAGACAGAACACATATCCGTACACGATAGAACAGGGTCTGCAACCTTTGACCTCCAGATGTTTTGAACTACAACTCCCAGGAACCCTTGCCAGTGTTGGCAATAGTGAGGCATCACGTGATTTGCAGTCCAAACCATCTGCAGAGGCGCATTTCGGCACACCCCTACCCCAGTACATGATGGTAAGCAATCGGATGAGGCCTGGGACCAAAGAGACTGCAGCACGGCCTTATGTCTACATGGAAAAAAAAGAGAATCTCCTACAACATCAGTTAGTGCTGTTGCTGTCTAACAGGATCTACGTTATAAAACCAAACCCAAAAAACGTGAATTACAAAATTGCGAAGCCCACTGGTTCACATTTTGTAATTCAAGCTTTTTGGATTTTGGTTGTTTGTCCCCCGCTGGGCATGGACACTCCCACAACCACACTCCCCTTGTTCGGTATTATGGGATTCAGTCTTTTATACCAGGCCGAATGTGCACTAAATGTGCATTCAGCCTTTTTTTCCCCCAGTGTTTTGGGGTGAACCCGTCTTAACAAGCTGTGAAGACCACCATAAGGGCATCTAGCCAGAATTTGGCTTCAAGCATGAGTGTATGACTTGCTATTTCCACAATTGAACCTGCAAAAGAAGCTTTATTTTCTTCTTACTCTCCATCTGCTCAAGTGGGGGTTCTGGCTGAATGCAAATGTGCATTGCATCTGTCTGAGGCCAGCGTCCTGTCTCTGCTAACCTGCTCATTTAACTGTCAGGCGAGCCCTCCGAGGCATGGGCGCTATACACATATCAATGGCATAACAGGAGAGTGCAGCCACATGCACTGCCCTGTTTAGGTGGAGTCAAGTTGGCATGCTGAAGTGTAGGCGGAGACTCGGTAAGTGCGTAGGTATACTTTATTTAGTATTTGGGTATATATATATATACATGAATGGGGACATGAACGACGTCTCTCTCTCCATCACGTCCGCTCTGCAACCGCCGTGCTCGCCCCTTACATTCCATCCCTGGAATCTCCTGCAACATTCCTTTTGCTCTGCGAGGATGATACAATATTACACATCCCCTTTTCTTTACAGCACATCTCCTGTAGCTTTTTACGACTCGGCATAGTCACTCAAATATCTGGGTCTTCGGTAGCTCCTTCCGAACCTTGATATCATCAAAGGCATATCTGTATTACCTGCCAAGGAAAATGTGCTCCTACAGGAAGGCATATCACACGTACCATGTCTACCAGCCTCACCAGCATTCCACCCCCTGCTTCCATCTACATCCTCCATCAGTATCCTCACTCTCTCCTTGTTCCACACTCTACCACCATCCCTCGTCAATAAGTTTAGACCACTGACATCCATCCTCTCTCAACACAATCGGTAACTTAACTGTAGCCCATGAACCAACAAATGGCATTCTCACTCTCTTGAACTGCTTATTGTCTTGCTGTAACTTGTTGGTTACTTGTCTCCTCCTGATGTTGCCCTTCACTTCATCCAGCCTCACATCCATGCCTGCCATATCACTCATCCAACTCGGAAACAATTTAGTGTTGGCTTTCCTTCCCCTGCTCGGTTCCAAAGCAGAAAACCCTGTAGTGCTATGCCGTGTGAACCTATGGGCCAACACAGTCCTTCTCACAACCTTCTTTTAATCTTTCCCATTTGAACAGGCCCATCTAATAGCCTCCTTAATTACCCTAGTGTACCTCTCCATAATGCCTTTGGTTTGAGGATGATATATGGCACTGACTTTATTGACAATGGAGCTTTCCTCAAGGTACCTGTCCATCTCTTTAGACTTAAACTGTGAACCATTGTCAGTCAACACCTCTTCTGGATATCCTCCATGTTTGCACAACTTTTCTAAGAAATCAATTACCCTTCTAGTTGTCACATGTGGAGTCATTGTCAATTCTGCCCATCTGGTCAACATATCAATAACTACAATACAATAAGTCTGACATCCCCCATTTTCCACGGTTTCTCCGGTATATCTGTAAACACCATTGGATACTTTTCACTCACTCACACTTTATCAATGTTTATACAAAGAATACAGTTCCTGATGCTCCTCTCAATCTGCACGTCACATCCTGGCCACCAATACATACTCCTTATTTTGCACTTGGTCTTTACAATTCCTTAGTGCCCTTCATGCCCTTGCCATATCACTTTCTCTCTGATTCCCTCAGGTGGCGCTAACTTGTCTCCTCTCATAAGAACACATAGTTAATCTTTCACATTCCAGAAGCCTACTGCTCTTGCCTTTTGCATCTCATATTTGTTTAATCCTCTTTCCTCCAACTCCTTGATCACTCCTTCATCACAAGCAACATCTTTGTATTCCTCAACACTCTTGTTTTGATATTGCTGCATCCGATATTTCACAGATCATGTCCTAATCATCATCTTCATCTTTCGTGTCCATATTGTTAGACATTCTTGTTAAGCAATGTGATGCATAGTTCCTCACACCGGGATGTATGTCACAGTAAAATCAAATCCTTGTAGTCTGGACACCCCTCTCCTTATCCTGTCCGATACTTTATCCCGACCTGTTTTGCGAAAACCTCCATTAGAGGTTTGTGATCCGTATGCAATTCAAATTTGACTCCCCAGACAACGCTCCTGAATTTGTCTGTAGCCCATCTGATGGCCAGTGCTTCCTTCTCAATAGTTGTATAACTCCTTGAAGCAATCGAGATGCAAATGCTATGATGTACTCCTTTCCTTCATGGAACTGTGTTAAAATTGCTCCTAGACCCACATTACTGGCATCTGTAGTGATCACTGTGTGTCTTCCCCTTTCACAATTCTGTAAAGCCGGTGCCTTAGCCAAAGCTTCCTTTATGGAGCTAAAGTCATCTTCACATTCTGCATCCTAAATGAACTTCTTATTCATCTTCATCAGGTGCCTCAGAGACACTGTGTGGTCAGCAAAACCTCCAATGAATATAGCATAATATTCAGCCATACCTAAAAAGGTTCTGAGTTTCTCCTTGCTGTTCGGCATGACCATGTGTTTTATTGTATCTGCCAGATCCTTCTTTGGCATAATCCCTTCTTTAGAGATTACATGTCCTAAATATTCAACCTCTTTCCTATTGATTTTGGACTTTTATTTACTGAGAGTCATCCCCACATCATGCAACTTCTTGAATACTCTCTCTAGCCTTCTGTTGTGTTCTTCTTCATTCTCGGCATACACCAGAATATAATCCTGAAAAAAGATGACTCCCACCTCTCCATCCAGAATGCGATACATCATTTTTTGAAGCTGCGGATAGTCCAAAATGCATCCTGCGATATTGAGATAGCCCCTCTGAAGTGATGAAAGCCGTCAAATGCCTCGACTCTTTGTGTAGTTTCACTTGATGATAGGCAGCTGTAAGATCCAACGTTGAGAATACGTTTGCCTACCCCATAGTCGAGATCAATTCTTGTATATTTGGTATATTTCTCAGGAATTACCCACTTTTCCAGTTCCCTTAAGTCAATGCACACTCTGAACTTCCCGCAGCTTTTCCTAACAACACCCAAGGGGGAAACCCACTCAGATGCATCAATACTTTCAATGATTCCTTGCTCTTCCAGCTTCTTGAGTTCCATTTTTACTTCGTCTCTCATTGCTAAAGGGACATTATGCAGTTTCTACACTACTGGCTTGGTACCTTGTTTTAGCAACACGCAATGGTGAAGCCCTTCACACAACCTGTGATATCCTTGAATATTTCGGCTTGTATTTTCTCTGTTCATCTCTGGAACTTCTACTAAAACAACTGATTCCACAGCATTAGGATCTAGTCGGAACTTTAACAATATCTGATGAGACCAACTGAGAAGAGAGGATGCCCCTCTCTTTGAGACATAAACACAACATCGAGCCTGTCTATCCTTGAAAGTTCACGTTGCCATGAACCAATCAATCAGTTAAATCTTTGCACGACCATAAGCTCTTGGTTTGTGATCAACTTCATGTAGAAATGTTGGTCCAGATCTCTTCCATACTATCTCCAGAATAAGCGTGTATTTGGCTCCCGAGTCAGCCATAATAACTATTGGGTAACCATTGACCATGACTGTAGTCTTCAGACTATCTAGGTCTTCATCCAGTACCATCGAGACACATTCTTCGCCTTCCTCACTGTCTTCATTCCCAATCCAATTCATGGCAGCATTCCTACTCCTGCAGCACCTAGCCAAGTGTCCTCTTCCACTGCAGTTCCTGCAAGTGATACTTAGAGAAGGGCAATCCGGACTATTCGCCCAATGAGAAGGACTATCACACCTATAGCATGTTCTCGAGATGGTCCGTCCTCTGCCTCGCTGTCCACCTTGACCCCGGGGTTGATACTCAGTGTTCAGTCTTCTATCCTTGTACATTCCTTCTTGAGCATCCCTTCTCTCATTGTTGAATCTGCCTTCATAGTTTGATCTTCCATCTCTATAATTGCTGCTTCCCCTTCTTATATTTTGATTACTCACACTTCACTGGCCGGTTGTACCGTATTTACCACTGTTGCCCTGACTGACATTTCTTTTACTCTACCTTCCAACGTTTTTACACATTTGTGTGTGTTCAACCTCTGTGGCCATCTTCAGTACTGTATCTTTCAAGATACTCACACTCACGTTTAAATGCCACTGCACCCAGTTACCTCTCAGCACGGATCCATCGCTATATCCCAGGACGCTCTCTTAGGTCCACTGAACAGGCAAGACTGTCCCAGCCTCGCTTCAATCTGGCCAAATATGGAAAAACAAACTCTGATGTCCTTGCTCCAGCATTATGGAATTCGATTACACTGCATCTCAAGTCCTCTCCTACTTTGGTAGTCTTTAAAAAGAACCTGAAGACCTTCCTTTTTACCGCTCCTTAGTTTTGTGCCCTCTGACTTCAAACTTCCCCCACTTCTGACTGTCCGTTGTGTCCGTTCTATGTTTGTTCTATGTTTGTTCTATGTGCGCTGTGAGGCCTACGGGCAATTTGATGCTATACCAAGAATAAAAATAAATAAAAATAAATAAATAAAATAAATAGGGGCGATCATTTTCTGTCCACGGTTTTTCTCTCATTTTGCTGCTGTTATATTCTAACATAAATTCATCTTGCTTTCAACCTACGTGCAGCTACCGGATTTGAATGTTAGCAGTCTGCGCTGCCTTTCCGCCTTAACCTATGTGTAACCACCTGATTTGACACTTGCATTTAAGTTATATGCATGCATCAGGGCGCTGTTACATACATTTGACCTACACTGTAGTCCTCAATGTAACACGTTCCTGCCATAACCGTAACTGAGCACCAAGAGTAACATGTATGTAACAGCGCCCTGATGCCTAAGGTTTGGTGCGCTTTATAAATGTCTAAATAAATAAATAAATAAAGATCTCTCTCAATCTTTCCTCTAGTTGTTCGTTAAATTTATCCCTCTTGGCCATCAAGGACAACTTACCAATTCTTAGATTCCAACTACAAAATAGTAGTGATGAGATCTCGGATCTATCGCGGCTGGGCTATTGCTGAGGCTTGTACATGGGCCTCCCAAAGAAGACAAACCAATTGACAACAAGTCCAGATTGAGGCTCCGAGGGCGATAGTGTGGCTTTAATTAAGCAGCCACGTTACCCCAACTCACGGGGCCTCATTACGAGTTCTGCAGAGTTTCCTGTGGCAATACCACCACAGTCCTTGGCCCTCATTACAAGTCAGGCGTTAAGGGTTTAACGGCGCCGTCCGCGCCGTTAACCCTTAACGCCTGATTCACACTTTAACGCCTGCTTTTTGCAGGCGTTAAAGTCCAAGGCGCTAAGCGACCTTGGTGCTAATTACGGCACCGTAATTTACGGTGCCGTAATTAGCGCCTTCACCATCCCCATTATGCTCTATGGGCCAAAAATGGGAATGGGGAAGGGCAAATGGTGAATGGGGAATTACCGCCCCACTCACCTTGGAATGGGGCGGTAATTCCGCCATCCACCATGGCGGAATCCGGCATGGACCATGGTGCTAATAGCACCATGGTCCACCGCCTGACTTGTAATGAGGGCCCTTGACCGTTTCCGCCACTTGTAATCACAGTAAATCCACCAGAGTAAGAGTGGTGGGAAGGTGGTGTTAAGCATCATTTCTGCAATCCAGATCTGCCACGGCTGCTCATTTCTTCCATGGTAGAGCCTACCTTTTTTGGGAGTAAAGCGTTCATAAACTGTTTCCCCCAATGGAACTCTTCCAGAGCACTCACACCGTCAACAGGGAACGAAGTCCGGCAAGGCGCTTATATCAAGAAACTCACCTGAGGAAAGAGGTTCTTAATTGTGGGCCCAGAACATTGGAATGACCTACCCTTGGACTTAAGGTAAGAAAGAATATTCACCCACATTTAGCAATCCCTGCAAATTTAAGTCTTCAAAAAGGCTTGTCAAGAATGATTTTCATTGGTCAACAGGGAAATTAACCTAATCTGTAACTACACTTACATACCTAGCAATTTTAAAGGTTTTCTCATTTTGTGAACTATTAACCCCTGAAATGCTGTCCTAATAACTCTCCCCTGTAATGCTAGGCTATGGTAAACTGAGAATAGGCTTAGTATTCCCCTTACATTATTCTATTTGATTCTATATGATTTTTATATAGCGCCGCACACCTGGAGGCCTCCGAGCGCTGACAAAGACTCAAACAGAGAACACATACCTAAGCGGAACAGATGCGAACCTTATTAGTTTTTATCAAAGAGAAAAGTCTTCAGGCCTTTCTTTAACTGGGCTAAAGAGGGATTGTCCTCAAAGGAGGGGGCAATGCGTTATGCAACTATACCCATCACTAATCCCAATGATGCCCCCTCCGCTCAAACCCTTTCACCCTTCCCAACCCACCTGCACCCCGGAAGTGAGCGGTTTACAAACGACACAAAAATAAAGCTTCTCTGCTTTCTATACTGGCATTTCCAGCTGCTGTGCCGGCACTTGGCGGTAGCTGTACCTGGTCTGGATAAAGCGTCGGCAGGTGTCCATCACATGGTCCATGCGTAGGTATTCCGCCGCAGCCAGCACGGAGCGGATGCTGTCCACGCTCAGCACCAGGCGAGACGTGTACATGAAGTCCAGCAGCACCTGGAAACCCCGCAGCTCGATCCCTTCTGGCAGAGGGAGGACGCTTACCTCACCTGCCCCTTGTGCCAGGAAGACGGAGTAGAAGAAACCACTGCGGTAGAAGAAAAGGAACAGAGGGAAGAGCATGAAATAGGTACGCGGGCAGTGTGGGGGTATAGCAGCTTGACTGTGGGTTGGGCATTCTTTCTGCCTGTTAATCACAAGCGTTGTCGCTCTTGGGACTTTGGATGTAGAAATAGGTGGCTGTGTCCTGCATGCTATGTTTGCAAGACACAGCTGCCTATTTCTGCATGGAGCATGCACACACAGTGTGCAGCTTCATGTACTGAGCGGCTACTGTTTGCTTAATATACTGTCAATGAAAGCACTTCATTTTCTCGTGCTTTGGTTGGTATATATTTAATAAAACATTAATATTTCGGCGCGCAGGGTTCTGCACCCTGCTGGCCACGGCCAACAGGGCGCGCCTAAAAGCGACCTGCGCCAAAAGCGCTGCGCCGAATGTCCCGCATCGGAAGTCCAGAGCGGAAGAGAAATATGCTGGTGCAACAGTGACACGTAGTGGCCATTTAGAGTATTGAATACACTGCTGTATAGCCACTGCGTCTAAAAACATACATGCTTAATGGGAACTTTAATCAAAAAAATCAATTTCATATGATTGATTTAGTTTTTTTAATTAGGGGTAGAGGACAACGGGAAAGCCAAGGCAAAATTAAATTACACAGAAAAGAAAAACCATTCAGTTACTTAATAGTAGCAGCTATTAATACAGTGCTTATAAGAGGAAAGACTTTGGTATGAAGTGCCATGCAAATACCTCATATTATAATAGAAAAGTGGAACGGAGAATGGTGGGAAATAAAATAGGTGGTTTAGAAAGAGGTAACAAAAGGCAAATTACAAGAAGCAAGAGAAAGGGAGAGTACGCGTCCCCACCTATTCTGAAGAAATGCAAGAAAAGACAGAAGGAACGCGTGGGCTAAACGTAAAAGAAAAGGTGTGCATAAATGCAGTAGTCTAAATTGGCAGAAATTACTTAAAACCACAAAGCACTGGAAAGGAGTAGTTCCAAGGTGCTGAAGCTGTCACTCAAACAGCCTCATCACGAGTTTGGCAGTAACCCTTAAATGTGGCAGCAACGCTATTACCGCCGTATTTAAGGGTCCGCCAAATCATGGGTTTGGCCGCATTTACACCCAGCTGTGCGCTGGGTGTAAATGCACCAGGCTTGTGCTGATTTTTGGTGCAATTGCTGCGTGGTAATACCGCTGACTGTAGTTGAGATGAAAATTCCCCATTGGGCCCAATGGGGAATGGGGAATTACCGTTCTGCCAAACCCGTGATATGGCACTAATAGCGCCGGGGGTTTGACGGTAACGCTATTAGCCCCAGCAGTAATACCGCCGAGATACCGCTCAACTTGTGATGAGGCCAAAAGTGACCAATGTGCTGGGGATGTGGGGTGGAGAGGGATTTTGAGTCAAATGGAATACCCGCAGAATCTGAAAAGAAGAGAACATTAGAAAAATAAATAGGATACTTGCTAAAGAGAACAATGAACCGGGTAATTAACTAAACAATAATACACTTCCAGTAGGGCAATAATGAGGAGCACATGCCCATCTGGTGTACAATGCTCCTGTGGGACTTTTTGGGTACAACGGAAATCCCTAAATGAATGATGCTGTGCAATAAATGCACAAACTGACAAAAAACATAATGAGGTTGCAGAGGGTGCTCGCTTACACCCATCGCTACGTGGGACCAAAAGGTGGTGGTGCTACAACATTTGTAGAGAGCAAGTTGGCCACTGGGCGCTGACCTGGGTGTGGAGGGTGTAACGACAACAGTTACTGATGGAAGAGTTACCAGGGAGCTCTGAGTGAGGCGAGCAGTGGCAGGGCCGGGAGAAGGGAGGGCGGCAGTCCCTCCCCCGCCCCCAGCTCCTCCCTGATGCCCAGTGCCCCACACCAGCCTCCCGCTGTCTTCCTATTATCCGCCCCCCCCCCCGGCACCAAAAGCTGCCTCCACCACTGAAGGCGAGGCGATCTTGCATGAGTTGGATTTGGGGAAGGCGGTAGTTTCGAAGGTTGAGACATGATGATGTAAAGGAATCACGCTCCGGAGCAGGGTTGGTTGAAGCCAGGCATGGAGACAAGAAGGTTGGAAGATGAACAGAGATTGCTGAATAGAATGAATGTTGCTCTGGCGTTTAGAGTGGAAGAAAGGGGCCAGTCCGCAGAAAGTTCAGTGAGCCATTCATAAGGGCTCGAATATGATGCAATGGGCTGTGGGCAACTGGAAGCCGGCGGGGGGAGGAAGGGCTGGACTGGTGTATTCCTGGGGGCAAGGAGAAGACAGCCAGACGCAGGCAGACATTAAATGCCAGACGTTCTCTGTATCACAGAGACGTGGTTCAACGCCGCCTCTGGACCAGATGTGATCCAGGTGCCTCCTGCCCAATATGACATGCTCCACTTAGACCGTCCTGCTCCCACTATTTGGCCATCGTGTTTAAGACATTTCTGAGTTGTTCTATAGTTGAACTTACTCACAAACTGGTCTGTGAATTATTTTTTATTAGAATTCAAGTTTCGTCTGAACAGTCTTTTCATTTCCTTATTGTTTACTGCCCCCCTGTTATGCCACGAACTGTTTTCTTAGTAGCTTCTCCCAATTTATAGATGATCTTTCAGTGACTTACCCTAAAATAATTATCCTGGGTGATTTTAACCTCCATCCACACAATCCCCAGGATCAGCAAGCCGCTAAACTCATTCCGTCCCTGAATGACTGTGGACTACACCTGAATAACAATGGCCCTACGCACTCGCGGGGCAATCAGCTGGGCCTTATCTTTACAGATATTCCAGGCCCTTTGTCTTGTTCCCCTTCACCAGTTTACTGGTCTGATCACCATTTGGTGCCTTTCCCTGTCCCCCTTGCTAAGCCAAAATCCAGACCCGCCTCTTCTGCCAGACTTCAACGTAGATGGCTTAATGTTCCCCCTGAAATAATGGCTACATCTATTGGATCCAACACTCATCAAAATGTTCTTATTGGTACCAATCCATGTGACTTTCTGATAGCAGCTTTACAATCTACTGCTGACCTTCTGGCTCTCTCTAAACTTGTTACCACCCCTGCTAAAAACATCTGCCCCGTGGTATTCCCCCGATTTGCGTATCCTAAAACCAAACTGCAGACAAGCTATGGCATCGTATTTTCGACTCTCCTCAAAAATGGCTTACGTTTTAGCATGTAATCTTTATCAAGAAGTGCCATAAAAACCGCTAAAGCTCAACATTTTGCCAATCACCTTTTTAACGCTAGCTGCTCCTCTAAGGAACTGTTTAGGGTGGAAAAGGAACTTACTACTCCGATCTGTCCCTGCCTCTTTGCTTACTCAAAAAAACTGTGACCAAATTGCGCTCTTTTTTAAGACTAAGATTTGCAATATGAGAGAATTTATGAGCTGAAAGACTTGTTTCTAATACCCCCCCCATGTCTGTTTTTCACCAACCACCTCTTGTGTTAACAGGTTTGAGTTTACGACAGTAACAGACACCATGGTCTCCACTGCCCTTTCTAAACTCATCTAGTTCTCCCATGGACCCGATTCTTCTCTATATTCTGCAATCTCTTTCTCATGAACGTACCCCTCTTCTGACCTCTGCTCTGCAGTATTCTTTCTCCACTGGCCATATTCTTGAATCTCTTAAACATGCTGTGATCTCTCCTCTCTTGACAAAACCACATCTAGATCCTGCTGCCGTGGAGAACTACCGTCCTCTTTCTCTTCTCCCAATACTAATGAAATTGCTTGAAGCAATCGCCACCCCTCAGCTTTCCACTTTCTTTGACAGCAATCACGTGTTTCACCCCTTGCAGGCAGGCTTTCGCCCTGGTATGGTACGCAGTCTGTCCTGGTTTCCCTCCTTGAAGACATTGCCCTACTTCAGGACCGCAGAGAGGCTGGGGCCCTCATGCTCCTGGACCTCTCTGCGGCCTTTGACACTGTTGATCATCACAGGCTCTTGCAGTGTCTTCATGAAGTTGGCATTTCTGGCACCCCTGTGAAACGGTTGTCCTCTTTTCATTCTAACCGGGTCCAGACTCTTTCTTCCTCCATTTAAGTCTTCTCCGATCACCCTTGATTGTGGGGTCCCGCAGGGTTCAGCTCTTTCCCCTTTTGTGTTTAAATTATATATGTTGGCCCTCGCAAAACTGATTTCTAGTCACGGTATTCACTTATTTTCCTATGCCGATGACACTCAAATTCTCTTTCGTCTCAATGGTGCTTCTACTGACCCTCCTCATGAACTAAAGAACTGCCTTTCGGCAGTCGCTGATTGGATGTCCACAAATTGGCTAAAGCTCAATGGCGACAAACCGAGATACTGCTGGTTGGCTCCACCTGCTCTAACTCTTCTTGGACTTCTGATGATTGGCCTCCCTGCCTTGGTCCCTGCCCTGAACCTGCCTCTGTTGTCAAGAGCTTGAGCATAAAAATCATGTCCTCTGTATCCAGGTCAGCCCAAGTATCGGTTACCTGTCAAGCCGGCTTCGCAAAACTTAAACTCTTAAAAACAGTCCTCACCTCTATCATAGGCTCCATTGATTACTGCAACAGAATCTATCTCAGGCAGCCTGAATTCCTTCTTCAACGTTTGCAGATACTTCAGAATTCAGCTGCCCGCCTTTCTTTGTATACCCCTAGACTGGCACACTCTCGGGAGCTACTCCCTCAACTTCACTGGCTCCGTGTGAAAAGTTGTATCCAGTTTAAGGCTCTCTGTCTTGTGCATCGAGCTGCCCACAACGCTGGGGCAGAGTTCCTACAATCTAAACTGATACCATACAACCCCTGCAGAACTTTCCATTTGTCCAATCTTTCTTTGCTGCGTATCCCTCCCCACCCCCCCGAGTCTTTCGCACTCTGGCTGGAGGCCGCTCCTTCTCTGTGTTTGGCCCTACCCTATGGAACGCCCTCCCGGCTGAAATTCGTAACATTCTCCACTTTCTCTCCTTTTGCAAATGTCTGAAAACGTTCCTAATTTAGTTCCCTTTAACGTCCTCCGTCCCTCGCTTGCTTAGCGCCTTGATGTCTTTTTGGTCTTGTTCGCGCTTTATCAGGTTCTAATACAATACAATACATCCTGAATGGGTTGCATCCTGAGCAGAAGGAAGGGAGTCTAAGCTATGCACTGTTTTTAGTGTCAAGTCTGGAGGAGATTAGGCCGCTGACCACCATAGTCACTCTGTTGGAAGGAGAAATAGGGCAGGAAGACACATGGTCTGACTAGCGTGAAAGGTTGTGGTCATGGAGTAGTTGCACAGGATTTAAATCTGTCATTTATGTAGCGCCACTTCCCCATTTGCTTGGCCTCAATGCGTTTTGTGGTTGGAATGCCCTCGGGGACCAAAGTGCATGTATGGGAGATTCTGAGAGGTAACTTTAAGGTGTGTGTGTGCATCTGCCAGGTTAGGATTTAGGAGGGCTAGCTAGGCCCCAGTAAGCAGTCCGGATGTCTAGCACGTGAGCGGGTTCTGTTGGTGGTTTAGGATAGAGTGCTAGTGCGGGAGACACAATGTGTGCTCAGCTGGACTGACATTTTTCGCAGGTTGTTGCTGTATACTAATGACAGAGGTGTTGATGCACGTCAGGTGTTTCAGTGCGGACGGCTATACGAGCTGCTAGAATGAATTTGCATAGCCATTGGTGCATTCCATAGTGCATGGATGGGTGGCCGTGCCTGCGACATGTGTTCACAGACTTGGGCAAGTTAGACATAACTTCCAGCTTTGATGGAGTTCATCTTCAGTGACGCTTTTCCTTAGTCCAGCGCAAATGGCTATTCTCGCCTGGGGTTGGGTAGTGAGGGGAGGGCCGAATTTATCACAGTGTGCCGCTGCTAATTCTGCTAGCATCTGCAGTGGATGGGGAAGATATGTGTGTTGTCGAGTTTTGGCTTATGTGCGCGCATCAATCACAATGAGTGCGAGAAGATTCAAGAGAAGATTGTCAATGTAGTGGATGTGGAGGGGCAGAGAGTTCCAGACGGTCGGAGCTTGGACAGAGAAGGAGGATCTGCCCAGTCTGGTGCAGTTGTAATGGGGACAACTAGAGGGACGATGTGCCCGAACTGAGTTTCCTGGAGGGGTGGTAGTGAGTGAGTTTGCCTTGGAGGAATTCCGGCCCAGTGTTATGGATGGCACAGTGAGTGATGCATTAAAGGTAATTCATCGACCAATAATGAGCCAGTGGAGGACTCTTATTGTTGGGCTGATATGTTCTCTGGAAGGGAGGCTTATGAGCAGGCAGGTTCAGCGTTTCGGATTGTTTGAAGTTTCCTTAGCTTTTGTGCCGGTGCTCCTAGATAATGGCAGTTTGCATAGTCTAAGCGGGAGATGATGATGGAGATGATGGCAGAGAATCGGTGAGGATATGTGAGGTATGGGAAGATACGCTGGAGGATGCGTAGGTGGGAGACTCAGGTTCTGGATACAGAATTGATGTGTTGGGAGAGTGATACATCTGCATCTAGTATGCATCCCAAGATTTTTCACTGAGGCGGAGGGTGCCGGTGGGGGCCTAGAGAATGAGGCCAGGGGATAGGTTGGGGAAGGAGCGCAGTTTTCCCGCAGACTAGGATTTCTGTTTTCCATGGGTTGAGGATAAGGTGGTTAGTCGTCATCCAGTGGTCAATGTCTGAGATGATGGCAGAATGTCTGTCAATAGAGATGTTGTGAAAATGTTCTGATAAGACATTGCATAGGGATTGGGAGTTGGGTAGAGGGGGGGGGGGGGGGGGTTGAGCATCCTGGCAATTTTAATTCAGAGATGATTCTATGCAGTTCCTTGCTCGGGTTGCGAGAGTCCAAGATTATGTTCCCATAGAATGCTTTTTTGGTTTTTATGATTTCCGATCTGTAGGCCTTTGTTGGTCTTGCTTGCGCAATTTTTTCTTTTAGCTGTAGGGTTGGTTCCAGGCAGTGCTTAAGTGTTTTTAGAGATTTGCAGTTGGTAGTGTACTACCTGGGTGTGAGGCCTGATCTTTGGGAGGTCCGTTTTGTTGGGGTGAGGGGAAATAGGGAACTGGAGAGCCAGTGGTCCAAGAGTTGCTGGAGGGAGAGTGCTGGGAGTGAGTGGGGGAGAGAGTTTGCTAGATCAGTGGTGATAATTAATCTGTTCCAGAGTGCGGTGAGAGGTGTGGAGGTTGCTGATGGCCCGGCGTGGCCTTGGGCAGGGGTCACGGTTGAAAGTGGCACAGATAAGAAGATTGCTGAGTGGTGAGTCCATGTTAGGTGGCATGGAGTCAGTGTGGATATGTTTTTGGCATTGAAAACCACGTCAAGGGTGTGGCCTGCCATGTGGGTGGGCAGAGAAATGCATTGTGAGGTTGAAGACTTATAGGTTGTCTGTGAGAGAGTGGGTCCTGGAGTTTGAAGGGGGGTCAAACCAGATTTTGAAATCACTTAGTGTGGTGAGTGCTGGGTGTAGGTGGAAGGTAGTTGTCAGAGTGTCCCTGAATGTGTCTGCAAAGTTTTTGTTGTAACCAGGGAGTCTGTAAATGAGTAGGAAGATCTCTGGTGCTGGCTGAGGTGTCCTTGATAAGCAGCAGAAATGGGTGTTTGTATAGCATTGCTAGCACCCCCTTTTCTTGATCTATTCCGAACAGTTAGGTTGTAGCCGATCTCGTGTGCAATAGGTTCGTAGTGGTCAGCAAACCAGGTCTCTGTGATGAAGAGGATGTCTGGTTTTTCGTCCGAAATAAGGTGAAGGATGTTATATACGTTTTTATAGACTGACCTGGCGTTGATTAGAATTGGAAGGGTTTGGTGAGGGGCGCTGGGTGGTGTGAGCTTACCCGGGTTGAGAGGGCATTGTTCAAGGAGAGGAAGTGGACGGGGAGTGGTGGCGGCGGGTTGAGGGAAGGGGTGGCCAGTGGAGGGCATGGGCGGCAGTGTTGTACAGGGGTGGAAGGGGGAGGGGAATAGTGCTAGGACCGGGTTTGGAGCTGGAGTGGACGTTTGGTTACTATATCGAGGTGCAAGGGATTGGGATCTGGGGTGGAGCATGGATGATGCTGAGTGGGGCCTGAGATGGCTGAGGCCTGGGCCTTCTCTTGTCTTTCGGGCAGCCCATGGGGTGTGGCTGAGAGTGGGGGGTTGTTGATGTCGGAGTTTTGGCCAGGTCTGCCCTTGCTGCACTTAGAGAAGTTGGAGTTTAGGCGGGGAGGGGTTCGGGGGGCGGGATGTTGTTCAGGAGAATTGAGACTCTCAGGCACAGGTGAGGCGGTAGCGAGGCTGTTGGAGTGGAGGGGGAGTGACTCAACTGGGTCAGGGGGTAGACCGGGATGCTCAGAGGGTCAATGTTTTCAAATCTCGCTCTCCAACGTGCCGCTCTGTCTTGTGCGGAGTGTGATCTGTGTGGATGTTGTAGCAAGGGGGAACACGGGTGGTTGGGCATGGGTGGAGGTGGGGCGTATACCTCAGTTTTGAAGCGTGACGGAGAGACTGCATGACGCGGTGAAGGGTTGCTGAAGGTGAAGGGTAGGGAGGTAGACAGAGTGCACAGGGAAGGAGGTCAGATGGAGGAGGGCTAGGCATTGCGGGGCGGGGGTATTTTAGTTGAGGATGGCCCCCATTCTGTCACTGTTGAGTACCATATGAATTATAACATCTTGACATAGCTGTGCACCAAGACTGGGTAGCAGTGCCTAAATGGTAACACACTGATATGAAGCTGTAGAACTGGGTTTGAAACTCATCTTCTGCACAACCACACTGTTTGTACACGAAAAGCCCACTTTATCAACCTGTAGCTTTATCTGGAAAAACTGTTCCATTTGAGAAATGTGACCGTCCCTATTATTAAAGACCAAATCAAAATTGTGCATTCAAATTACAGGATTTTCTGGGCACCTGATTCAGTAGGATGTGCAAAACACAGCCTCACCTGCAAGCCATCAAAACAGCTTTGTGGGCCCTCAGCTGCCGCCCGTCCACCAGCAGACAGACATCGGTCAGGATCTGGCGCTTGCGCAGCTCGTCCAGGTTCAGCAGGACGTCGCTGGAGTGGCGCGTGAACTCTTTGACGTATCCCTCCGCCGAGGAGTCCATGGTGCCTGGAGAGCAGGGAAGCCATAGACAAGTGATAGCTGTGAAGGAGGGCAGGTATGATTTGGGGCTCTTTCTGAAAGTGGTGATGGAGGTTGCAATGCGTATGCAAAGAGCTAAAACACAGCCACCTGTTAAAGTGCCGGCACTGCGATGGAAGCGAGAGCCAAAAGCTTATGATAGGGAGAACAGATTTTCAGAAATGTCAGTGGAGACATAGAAAAGGGACAACATGTTGGAATAGCCAATAGTACGGGATTAGAAGGACCCAAACAGAGCTGTGGCAGATTTGACAGTACATAATGATGCACAGCGGCCACTCTCTTGTGACCCTAGATTACGGAAGAGTACCTCCTACCTTCAATTCCCTCCCTTTCTCTATGTTTTCAATTCATTTTTCCCATCTATGCATTTGCTCTTTTTTTGGTATATTCAGCCCATGCTTTGATTGCCTTCAGTTCCTTCCGCCCCATAATACATGTTCAATCATTTCTTTAACTTTCTTGCATCCTTTGTACAATTTCTTACACATCTATAGCTTTGCTCAGTAATACATTTTCATTCCTCTGTAATCCCTTTCACTCTCCCACTATCCATTTCCCCCATGAATTCCTTTTTCTATTGTGCACAATTCCTGTCACTTTTATTTTTTCGTCTGTCTCATCAAGCATTGCGTTTCACTTTTTTTGCTATTTGCTTCTTGCTCCATTATACATTCCTTGTCAGCATCACACTCACCCCCACATTCCTACAATTCAGAAAATAACTCAAGACCCACCTCTTCAAGGAGTCTCTTCTCCTCAACACCTAGGCCATCACGTCGCCCCTCGTGCCACCTGACTGGCTAGACGCTGTCCACTTCTCTCCTTCCCACTACCCAGTACAGCTTTACCCCTCCTATGTGCCCCTCTGTATCCTACCCCCACTGTATATCTGTTCTGTTGTTACCTCTGTAAAGCGCTTTGTTATGCATCTGTATTGTTTTACACCTCTGTAAAGCGCTCTGTTGTGTATCTGTATTGTTGTATACTGCTGTAAAGTGCTCTGTTAGGTATCTGTAATGTTGTACACCTCTGTAAATTGCTTTGTTATGCATACACCTCTGTAAAGTGCTCGTTTATGCATCTGTAATGTTGTAGATCTCTGTAAAGCGCTCCGTTATGCATATGTAATGTTGTAGACTTCTGTAAAGTGCTGTGTTATGCATCTGTACTGGTGTACACCTCTGTAAAGTGCTGCGTTATGTATCTGTAATGTTGTACACCTCTGAAAGTGCTGAGTTATGCATCTGTAATGTTGTACACTTCTGTAAAGTGCTCTGTTATGCATCTGTAATGTTGTACAGCCCTGTAAAGCGCTCCGTTATGCATCTGTACTGTTGTAAAGCGCTCCGTTATGCATCTGTACTTTTGTACACTTCTGTAAAGAGCTCTGTTATGCATCTGTAATGTTGTACAGCCCTGTAAAGTGCTTCGTTATGCATCTGTACTGTTGTAAAGCACTCCCTTATGCATCTGTATTGTTGTACACCTCTGTAAAGTGCTGCGTTATGCTTCTGTAATGTTGTACACTTCTGTAAAGTGCTCTGTTATGCATCTGTAATGTTGTACAGCCCTGTAAAGCGCTCCGTTATGCATCTGTACTTTTGTACACTTCTGTAAAGAGCTCTGTTATGCATCTGTAATGTTGTACAGCCCTGTAAAGTGCTCCGTTATGCATCTGTACTGTTGTAAAGCACTCCATTATGCATCTGTATTGTTGTACACCTCTGTAAAGTGCTGCGTTATGCTTCTGTAATGTTGTACACTTCTGTAAAGTGCTCTGTTATGCATCTGTAATGTTGTACAGCCCTGTAAAGCGCTCCGTTATGCATCTGTACTGTTGTAAAGCACTCCCTTATGCATCTGTACTGTTGTACACCTCTGTAAAGCGCTCTGTTATGCATCTGTAATGTTATATAGCTTTGGAAAGTGCTGCGTTGCTACTGGAAGCTAGGTCCGCGCTCAATAAATATAATAATAATAATAATAATAATAATAATAATAAATACATTATACAGTTGTAGTACTTTTGTGCTGCCTTCCTCTTCTCATTCCCCCTTTCCTTTTCTCCGTCTTCTATTCCTTTTATCCATATAATTCTTCCTTCATTCCCTTCATCTCAAATCCACACTCACGCGCGGATGCATTATGAGTTCAGTGGTGCGGGAAACAACGGCGTAATAATGGCAGTAACTACATGCTCAGCACTTTACAGCCACTTTCCCACGCTGCTGAATTATCACATTGGAGGTAAACCTCAACTCATTGGATTTACCACAGCAGTTATATGGGCACTGCCTTACCACCACTCGTATTCCCACTGTAAACCCGCAGGACTGAGTGGTAGTGAAGGTAAACAAGCTTGGCGGTAAATCCAACAGAATTACCACCAAACTTGTTATAAAGTCCATTGTCTTTCTGGCCTTATGGCTGCAATGACATATTACATGGGGCCCCATTATGAGTATGCTGATGCGGTAAAAAAGTGATGTGGATGGACCTGTGCCCCCTTTTAGCATATTGCCTTGCTATGTGCTTGGAAGGAAGCTGGTGGCAGTCACTGCTGCACTTGGCAGACGTTATTTCCTCCATTTTACCTCAAAAAATTGGAATAATAAACACTGAAACTACCACAGTTGGAATTACCACTAGCAGTAACCCAATGGAGTCCCATGGAACCTTATAACGAAGAACAAAACCAACTAACATTATTTTGTAAAAGCGTGTTGGGCTGGTGTGGAAAGCTGGGGCTGTGGTATAAACTGGGAGGCCGGGTCAGTTATAGAACTGTCCAAATGTTGAATCGGTTGGTGGCGTATATTTAAAAAAATAGGGTTTACCAGCCCCTGTACGTTGCGATTTGGGGTTACCAGCCCCTGTATTTTGCGATCTGGGGTTACCAGCCCCTGTACGTTGCGATCTGGGGTTACCAGCCCCTGTACGTTGCGATCTTGGATTACCAGCCCCTGTATGTTACGCTCTGGGGTTACCAGCCCCTGTACGTTGCGATCTGGGGTTACCAGCCCCTGTACGTTGCGATCTGGGGTTACCAGCCCCTGTACGTTACGATCTGGGGTTACCAACCCCTGTATGTTGTGAAGGTTCCATGTGTTAATATCCCCGCAAAAATATTATTGCCATATTTTTGCAGCGATATTAAGGCAGGGAACCGCGGGGGACACCCCCGCATTATTTTTAAAGGAGCGGGAACACCCCCGCAACCCCTGCTCCCAAATATTATCCCCCCCCCACAAAAAATATCACCTACGACCGTTCCAGACGACCATTTATACAGCAATATTTTTGGTGGGGATAATATGTAGTGATACCGTTGTGAAGTGTGGTAGTATGTAATGGTCGTATAGCTCAGTGGCATGGCAAACCATGCGTCTTGGAAACAAGACAACGCAGAGCAACGCAGTTTTGAATCCCGTGTCCTTGCGTAAAAACCGCTTTGTTATTAAGTGCGTTATAAATAGCCTATTATATATATTGGGAACTGTGTTTACCAGCCCGTGTATGTATGGAACTGTGTTTACCAGCCCGTGTATGTATGGAACTGTGTTTACCAGCCCGTGTATGTATGGAACTGTGTTTACCAGCCTCTGTATGTTGGGAACTGGGGTTACCAGCCTCTGTATGTTGGGAACTGGGTTTATCAGCCTCTGTATGTTGGGAACTGGGGTTACCAGCCTCTGTATGTTGGGAACTGGATTTATCAGCCTCTGTATGTTGGGAACTGGGGTTACCAGCCTCTGTATGTTGGGAACTTGGGTTACCAGCCTCTGTATGTTGGGAACTGGGGTTACCAGCCTCTGTATGTTGGGAACTGGGGTTACCAGCCTCTGTATGTTGGGAACTGGGTTTATCAGCCTCTGTATGTTGGGAACTGGGGTTACCAGCCTCTGTATGTTGGGAACTGGGTTTATCAGCCTCGGTATGTTGGGAACTGGGGTTACCAGCCTCTGTATGTTGGGAACTGGGGTTACCAGCCTCTGTATGTTGGGAACTGGGGGTACCAGCCTCTGTGTGTTGGGAACTGGGGTTACCAGGCTCTGTGTGTTGGGAACTGGGTTTATCAGCCTCTGTGTGTTGGGAACTGGGGTTACCAGCCTCTGTGTGTTGGGAACTGGGGTTACCAGCCTCTGTATGTTGGGAACTGGGGTTACCAGCCTCTGTGTGTTGGGAACTGGGGTTACCAGCCTCTGTATGTTGGGAACTGGGGTTACCAGCCTCTGTATGTTGGGAACTGGGGTTACCAGCCTCTGTATGTTGGGAACTGGGTTTATCAGCCTCTGTATGTTGGGAACTGGGGTTACCAGCCTCTGTATGTTGGGAACTGGGGTTACCCGCCTCTGTATGTTGGGAACTGGGTTTATCAGCCTCTGTATGTTGGGAACTGGGGTTACCAGCCTCTGTATGTTGAGAACTGGGGTTACCAGCCTCTGTATGTTGGGAACTGGGGTTACCAGCCTCTGTGTGTTGAGAACTGGGGTTACCAGCCTCTGTATGTTGGGAACTGGGGTTACCAGCCTCTGTATGTTGGGGACTGGGTTTATCAGCCTCTGTATGTTGGGAACTGGGGTTACCAGCCTCTGTTGGGAACTGGGGTTATCAGCCTCTGTGTGTTGGGAACTGGGGTTACCAGCCTCTCTATGTTGGGAACTGGGTTTATCAGCCTCTGTGTGTTGGGAACTGGGGTTACCGGCCTCTCTATGTTGGGAACTGGGTTTATCAGCCTCTGTGTGTTGGGAACTGGGTTTATCGGCCTCTGTGTGTTGGGAACTGGGTTTATCAGCCTCTTTATGTTGGGAACTGGGTTTATCAGCCTCTGTATGTTGGGAACTGGGGTTACCAGCCTCTGTATGTTGGGAACTGGGGTTACCAGCCTCTGTATGTTGGGAACTGGGTTTATCAGCCTCTGTATGTTGGGAACTGGGGTTACCAGCCTCTGTATGTTGGGAACTGGGTTTATCAGCCTCTGTATGTTGGGAACTGGGGTTACCAGCCTCTGTATGTTGGGAACTGGGGTTACCAGCCTCTGTATGTTGGGAACTGGGGTTACCAGCCTCTGTATGTTGGGAACTGGGGTTACCAGCCTCTGTATGTTGGGAACTGGGGTTACCAGCCTCTGTATGTTGGGAACTGGGTTTATCAGCCTCTGTATGTTGGGAACTGGGGTTACCAGCCTCTGTATGTTGAGAACTGGGGTTACCAGCCTCTGTATGTTGGGAACTGGGGTTACCAGCCTCTGTATGTTGGGAACTGGGGTTACCAGCATCTGTATGTTGGGAACTGGGGTTACCAGCCTCTGTATGTTTGGAACTGGGGTTACCAGCCTCTGTGTGTTGAGAACTGGGTTTATCAGCCTCTGTATGTTGGGAACTGGGGTTACCAGCCTCTGTATGTTGGGGACTGGGTTTATCAGCCTCTGTATGTTGGGAACTGGGGTTACCAGCCTCTGTTGGGAACTGGGGTTATCAGCCTCTGTGTGTTGGGAACTGGGGTTACCAGCCTCTCTATGTTGGGAACTGGGTTTATCAGCCTCTGTGTGTTGGGAACTGGGGTTACCGGCCTCTCTATGTTGGGAACTGGGTTTATCAGCCTCTGTGTGTTGGGAACTGGGTTTATCGGCCTCTGTGTGTTGGGAACTGGGTTTATCAGCCTCTTTATGTTGGGAACTGGGTTTATCAGCCTCTGTATGTTGGGAACTGGGGTTACCAGCCTCTGTATGTTGGGAACTGGGGTTACCAGCCTCTGTATGTTGGGAACTGGGTTTATCAGCCTCTGTATGTTGGGAACTGGGGTTACCAGCCTCTGTATGTTGGTAACTGGGTTTATCAGCCTCTGTGTGTTGGGAACTGGGGGTACCAGCCTCTGTGTGTTGGGAACTGGGGTTACCAGGCTCTGTGTGTTGGGAACTGGGTTTATCAGCCTCTGTGTGTTGGGAACTGGGGTTACCAGCCTCTGTGTGTTGGGAACTGGGGTTACCAGCCTCTGTATGTTGGGAACTGGGGTTACCAGCCTCTGTGTGTTGGGAACTGGGGTTACCAGCCTCTGTATGTTGGGAACTGGGGTTACCAGCCTCTGTATGTTGGGAACTGGGTTTATCAGCCTCTGTATGTTGGGAACTGGGGTTACCAGCCTCTGTATGTTGGGAACTGGGGTTACCCGCCTCTGTATGTTGGGAACTGGGTTTATCAGCCTCTGTATGTTGGGAACTGGGGTTACCAGCCTCTGTATGTTGAGAACTGGGGTTACCAGCCTCTGTATGTTGGGAACTGGGGTTACCAGCCTCTGTATGTTGGGAACTGGGGTTACCAGCCTCTGTATGTTGGGAACTGGGGTTACCAGCCTCTGTATGTTTGGAACTGGGGTTACCAGCCTCTGTGTGTTGAGAACTGGGTTTATCAGCCTCTGTATGTTGGGAACTGGGGTTACCAGCCTCTGTATGTTGGGGACTGGGTTTATCAGCCTCTGTATGTTGGGAACTGGGGTTACCAGCCTCTGTTGGGAACTGGGGTTATCAGCCTCTGTGTGTTGGGAACTGGGGTTACCAGCCTCTCTATGTTGGGAACTGGGTTTATCAGCCTCTGTGTGTTGGGAACTGGGTTTATCGGCCTCTGTGTGTTGGGAACTGGGTTTATCAGCCTCTTTATGTTGGGAACTGGGTTTATCAGCCTCTGTATGTTGGGAACTGGGGTTACCAGCCTCTGTATGTTGGGAACTGGGGTTACCAGCCTCTGTATGTTGGGAACTGGGTTTATCAGCCTCTGTATGTTGGGAACTGGGGTTACCAGCCTCTGTATGTTGGGAACTGGGTTTATCAGCCTCTGTATGTTGGGAACTGGGGTTACCAGCCTCTGTATGTTGGGAACTGGGGTTACCAGCCTCTGTATGTTGGGAACTGGGGTTACCAGCCTCTGTATGTTGGGAACTGGGGTTACCAGCCTCTGTATGTTGGGAACTGGGTTTATCAGCCTCTGTATGTTGGGAACTGGGGTTACCAGCCTCTGTATGTTGGGAACTGGGGTTACCAGCCTCTGTATGTTGGGAACTGGGTTTATCAGCCTCTGTATGTTGGGAACTGGGGTTACCAGCCTCTGTATGTTGAGAACTGGGGTTACCAGCCTCTGTATGTTGGGAACTGGGGTTACCAGCCTCTGTATGTTGGGAACTGGGGTTACCAGCCTCTGTATGTTGGGAACTGGGGTTACCAGCCTCTGTATGTTTGGAACTGGGGTTACCAGCCTCTGTGTGTTGAGAACTGGGTTTATCAGCCTCTGTATGTTGGGAACTGGGGTTACCAGCCTCTGTATGTTGGGGACTGGGTTTATCAGCCTCTGTATGTTGGGAACTGGGGTTACCAGCCTCTGTTGGGAACTGGGGTTATCAGCCTCTGTGTGTTGGGAACTGGGGTTACCAGCCTCTCTATGTTGGGAACTGGGTTTATCAGCCTCTGTGTGTTGGGAACTGGGGTTACCGGCCTCTGTGTGTTGGGAACTGGGTTTATCAGCCTCTTTATGTTGGGAACTGGGTTTATCAGCCTCTGTATGTTGGGAACTGGGGTTACCAGCCTCTGTATGTTGGGAACTGGGTTTATCAGCCTCTGTATGTTGGGAACTGGGGTTACCAGCCTCTGTATGTTGGTAACTGGGTTTATCAGCCTCTGTGTGTTGGGAACTGGGGTTACCAGCCTCTGTATGTTGGGAACTGGGGTTACCAGCCTCTGTGTGTTGAGAACTGGGTTTACCAGCCTCTGTATGTTGGGAACTGGGGTTACCAGCCTCTGTATGTTGGGAACTGGGGTTACTAGCCTCTGTATGTTGGGAACTGGGGTTACCAGCCTCTGTATGTTGGGAACTGGGGTTACCAGCCTCTGTGTGTTGAGAACTGGGTTTATCAGCCTCTGTATGTTGGGAACTGGGGTTACCAGCCTCTGTATGTTGGGAGCTGGGTTTATCAGCCTCTGTATGTTGGGAACTGGGGTTACCAGCCTCTGTTGGGAACTGGGGTTATCAGCCTCTGTGTGTTGGGAACTGGTGTTACCAGCCTCTCTATGTTGGGAACTGGGTTTATCAGCCTCTGTGTGTTGGGAACTGGGGTTACCAGCCTCTCTATGTTGGGAACTGGGTTTATCAGCCTCTGTGTGTTGGGAACTGGGGTTACCAGCCTCTGTATGTTGGGAACTGGGTGTATCAGCCTCTGTGTGTTGGGAACTGGGTTTATCAGCCTCTGTATGTTGGGAACTGGGTTTATCAGCCTCTGTGTGTTGGGAACTGGGTTTATCAGCCTCTGTATGTTGGGAACTGGGTTTATCAGCCTCTGTGTGTTGGGAACTGGGTTTATCAGCCTCTGTGTGTTGGGAACTGGGTTTAACAGCCTCTGTGTGTTGGGAAATGGGGTTACCAGCCTCTGTGTGTTGGGAACTGGGGTTACCAGCCTCTGTATGTTGGAAACTGGGTGTATCAGCCTTTGTGTGTTGGGAACTGGGTTTATCAGCCTATGTATGTTGGGAACTGGGTTTATCAGCCTCTGTATGTTGGGAACTGGGTTTATCAGCCTCTGTGTGTTGGGAACTGGGTTTATCAGCCTCTGTGTTTTGGGAACTGGGTTTATCAGCCTCTGTACGTTACGATCTGGGGTTACCAGCCCCTGTATGTTGTGAAGGTTCCATGTGTTAATATCCCCGCAAAAATATTGTCATACAAAAATATTGCCATATTTTTTAAGCGATATTAAGGCAGGGAACCGCGGGGGACACCCCCGCATTATTTTTAAAGGAGTGGGAACACCCCTGCAACCCCTGCTCCCAAATATTACCCCCCCCCCCCCACAAAAAATATCACCTACGACCGTTCCAGACGACCATTTATACAGCAATATTTTTGGTGGGGATAATATGTAGTGATACCGTTGTGAAGTGTGGTAGTATGTAATGGTCGTATAGCTCAGTGGCATGGCAAACCATGCGTCTTGGAAACAAGACAACGCAGAGCAACGCAGGTTTGAATCCCGGGTCCTTGCGTAAAAACCGCTTTGTTATTAAGTGCGTTATAAATAGCCTATTATATATATTGGGAACTGTGTTTACCAGCCCGTGTATGTATGGAACTGTGTTTACCAGCCCGTGTATGTATGGAACTGTGTTTACCAGCCCGTGTATGTATGGAACTGTGTTTACCAGCCCGTGTATGTATGGAACTGTGTTTACCAGCCCGTGTATGTATGGAACTGTGTTTACCAGCCTCTGTATGTTGGGAACTGGGGTTACCAGCCTCTGTATGTTGGGAACTGGGGTTACCAGCCTCTGTATGTTGGGAACTGGGTTTATCAGCCTCTGTATGTTGGGAACTGGGGTTACCAGCCTCTGTATGTTGGGAACTGGGGTTACCAGCCTCTGTATGTTGGGAACTGGGGTTACCAGCCTCTGTGTGTTGAGAACTGGGTTTATCAGCCTCTGTATGTTGGGAACTGGGGTTACCAGCCTATGTATGTTGGGAACTGGGGTTACCAGCCTCTGTGTGTTGGGAACTGAGGTTACCAGCCTCTGTCTGTTGGGAACTGGGTTTATCAGCCTCTGTGTGTTGGGAACTGGGTGTATCAGCCTCTGTATGTTGGGAACTGGGTTTATCAACCTCTGTGTGTTGGGAACTGGGTTTATCAGCCTCTGTGTGTTGGGAACTGGGTTTATCAGCCTCTGTGTGTTGGGAACTGGGTTTATCAGCCTCTGTATGTTGGGAACTGGGTTTACCAGCCTCTGTGTGTTGGGAACTGGGTTTACCAGCCTCTGTATTTTGGGAACTGGGTTTATCAGCCTCTGTGTGTTGGGAACTGGGTTTATCAGCCTCTGTATGTTGGGAACTGGGTTTACCGGCCTCTGTGTGTTGGGAACTGGGTTTACCAGCCTCTGTATGTTGGGAACTGGGTTTACCGGCCTCTGTATGTTGGGAACTGGGGTTACCAGCCTCTGTATGTTGGGAACTGGGGTTACCAGCCTCTGTATGTTGGGAACTAGGGTTACCAGCCTCTGTGTGTTGAGAACTGGGTTTATCAGCCTCTGTATGTTGGGAACTGGGGTTACCAGCCTCTGTATGTTGGGAGCTGGGTTTATCAGCCTCTGTATGTTGGGAACTGGGGTTACCAGCCTCTGTTGGGAACTGGGGTTATCAGCCTCTGTGTGTTGGGAACTGGGGTTACCAGCCTCTCTGTGTTGGGAACTGGGTTTATCAGCCTCTGTGTGTTGGGAACTGGGGTTACCAGCCTCTCTGTGTTGGGAACTGGGTTTATCAGCCTCTGTGTGTTGGGAACTGGGGTTACCAGCCTCTGTGTGTTGGGAACTGGGTGTATCAGCCTCTGTGTGTTGGGAACTGGGTTTATCAGCCTCTGTGTGTTGGGAACTGGGTTTATCAGCCTCTGTGTGTTGGGAACTGGGTTTATCAGCCTCTGTGTGTTGGGAACTGGGTTTATCAGCCTCTGTGTGTTGGGAACTGGGTTTATCAGCCTCTGTGTGTTGGGAACTGGGTTTATCAGCCTCTGTGTGTTGGGAACTGGGGTTACCAGCCTCTGTGTGTTGGGAACTGGGGTTACCAGCCTCTGTGTGTTGGAAACTGGGTGTATCAGCCTCTGTGTGTTGGGAACTGGGTTTATCAGCCTCTGTATGTTGGGAACTGGGTGTATCAGCCTCTGTATGTTGGGAACTGGGTTTATCAGCCTCTGTGTGTTGGGAACTGGGTTTATCAGCCTCTGTATGTTGGGAACTGGGTTTACCAGCCTCTGTGTGTTGGGAACTGGGTTTACCAGCCTCTGTATGTTGGGAACTGGGTTTACCGGCCTCTGTGTGTTGGGAACTGGGTTTACCAGCCTCTGTGTGTTGGGAACTGGGTTTACCGGCCTCTGTGTGTTGGGAACTGGGTTTATCAGCCACTGTGTGTTGGGAACTGGGTTTACCGGCCTCTGTGTGTTGGGAACTGGGTTTATCAGCCTCTGTATGTTGGGAACTGGGTTTACCAGCCTCTGTGTGTTGGGAACTGGGTTTACCAGCCTCTGTATGTTGGGAACTGGGTTTACCGGCCTCTGTGTGTTGGGAACTGGGTTTACCAGCCTCTGTGTGTTGGGAACTGGGTTTACCGGCCTCTGTGTGTTGGGAACTGGGTTTATCAGCCACTGTGTGTTGGGAACTGGGTTTATCGGCCTCTGTGTGTTGGGAACTGGGTTTATCGGCCTCTGTATGTTGGGAACTGGGTTTATCAGCCTCTGTATGTTGGGAACTGGGGTTACCAGCCTCTGTATGTTGGGAACTGGGGTTACCAGCCTCTGTATGTTGGGAACTGGGTTTATCAGCCTCTGTATGTTGGGAACTGGGGTTACCAGCCTCTGTATGTTGGGAACTGGGGTTACCAGCCTCTGTGTGTTGAGAACTGGGTTTACCAGCCTCTGTATGTTGGGAACTGGGGTTACCAGCCTCTGTATGTTGGGAACTGGGGTTACCAGCCTCTGTATGTTGGGAACTGGGGTTACCAGCCTCTGTATGTTGGGAACTAGGGTTACCAGCCTCTGTGTGTTGAGAACTGGGTTTATCAGCCTCTGTATGTTGGGAACTGGGGTTACCAGCCTCTGTATGTTGGGAGCTGGGTTTATCAGCCTCTGTATGTTGGGAACTGGGGTTACCAGCCTCTGTTGGGAACTGGGGTTATCAGCCTCTGTGTGTTGGGAACTGGGGTTACCAGCCTCTGTATGTTGGTAACTGGGTTTATCAGCCTCTGTGTGTTGGGAACTGGGGTTACCAGCCTCTGTATGTTGGGAACTGGGGTTACCAGCCTCTGTGTGTTGAGAACTGGGTTTACCAGCCTCTGTATGTTGGGAACTGGGGTTACCAGCCTCTGTATGTTGGGAACTGGGGTTACTAGCCTCTGTATGTTGGGAACTGGGGTTACCAGCCTCTGTATGTTGGGAACTGGGGTTACCAGCCTCTGTGTGTTGAGAACTGGGTTTATCAGCCTCTGTATGTTGGGAACTGGGGTTACCAGCCTCTGTATGTTGGGAGCTGGGTTTATCAGCCTCTGTATGTTGGGAACTGGGGTTACCAGCCTCTGTTGGGAACTGGGGTTATCAGCCGCTGTGTGTTGGGAACTGGTGTTACCAGCCTCTCTATGTTGGGAACTGGGTTTATCAGCCTCTGTGTGTTGGGAACTGGGGTTACCAGCCTCTCTATGTTGGGAACTGGGTTTATCAGCCTCTGTGTGTTGGGAACTGGGGTTACCAGCCTCTGTATGTTGGGAACTGGGTGTATCAGCCTCTGTGTGTTGGGAACTGGGTTTATCAGCCTCTGTATGTTGGGAACTGGGTTTATCAGCCTCTGTGTGTTGGGAACTGGGTTTATCAGCCTCTGTATGTTGGGAACTGGGTTTATCAGCCTCTGTGTGTTGGGAACTGGGTTTATCAGCCTCTGTGTGTTGGGAACTGGGTTTAACAGCCTCTGTGTGTTGGGAAATGGGGTTACCAGCCTCTGTGTGTTGGGAACTGGGGTTACCAGCCTCTGTATGTTGGAAACTGGGTGTATCAGCCTTTGTGTGTTGGGAACTGGGTTTATCAGCCTATGTATGTTGGGAACTGGGTTTATCAGCCTCTGTATGTTGGGAACTGGGTTTATCAGCCTCTGTGTGTTGGGAACTGGGTTTATCAGCCTCTGTGTTTTGGGAACTGGGTTTATCAGCCTCTGTACGTTACGATCTGGGGTTACCAGCCCCTGTATGTTGTGAAGGTTCCATGTGTTAATATCCCCGCAAAAATATTGTCATACAAAAATATTGCCATATTTTTTAAGCGATATTAAGGCAGGGAACCGCGGGGGACACCCCCGCATTATTTTTAAAGGAGTGGGAACACCCCTGCAACCCCTGCTCCCAAATATTACCCCCCCCCCCCACAAAAAATATCACCTACGACCGTTCCAGACGACCATTTATACAGCAATATTTTTGGTGGGGATAATATGTAGTGATACCGTTGTGAAGTGTGGTAGTATGTAATGGTCGTATAGCTCAGTGGCATGGCAAACCATGCGTCTTGGAAACAAGACAACGCAGAGCAACGCAGGTTTGAATCCCGGGTCCTTGCGTAAAAACCGCTTTGTTATTAAGTGCGTTATAAATAGCCTATTATATATATTGGGAACTGTGTTTACCAGCCCGTGTATGTATGGAACTGTGTTTACCAGCCCGTGTATGTATGGAACTGTGTTTACCAGCCCGTGTATGTATGGAACTGTGTTTACCAGCCCGTGTATGTATGGAACTGTGTTTACCAGCCCGTGTATGTATGGAACTGTGTTTACCAGCCTCTGTATGTTGGGAACTGGGGTTACCAGCCTCTGTATGTTGGGAACTGGGGTTACCAGCCTCTGTATGTTGGGAACTGGGTTTATCAGCCTCTGTATGTTGGGAACTGGGGTTACCAGCCTCTGTATGTTCGGAACTGGGGTTACCAGCCTCTGTATGTTGGGAACTGGGGTTACCAGCCTCTGTGTGTTGAGAACTGGGTTTATCAGCCTCTGTATGTTGGGAACTGGGGTTACCAGCCTATGTATGTTGGGAACTGGGGTTACCAGCCTCTGTGTGTTGGGAACTGAGGTTACCAGCCTCTGTGTGTTGGGAACTGGGTTTATCAGCCTCTGTGTGTTGGGAACTGGGTGTATCAGCCTCTGTATGTTGGGAACTGGGTTTATCAACCTCTGTGTGTTGGGAACTGGGTTTATCAGCCTCTGTGTGTTGGGAACTGGGTTTATCAGCCTCTGTGTGTTGGGAACTGGGTTTATCAGCCTCTGTATGTTGGGAACTGGGTTTACCAGCCTCTGTGTGTTGGGAACTGGGTTTACCAGCCTCTGTATGTTGGGAACTGGGTTTATCAGCCTCTGTGTGTCGGGAACTGGGTTTATCAGCCTCTGTATGTTGGGAACTGGGTTTACCGGCCTCTGTGTGTCGGGAACTGGGTTTATCAGCCTCTGTGTGTTGGGAACTGGGTTTATCAGCCTCTGTGTGTTGGGAACTGGGTTTATCAGCCTCTGTGTGTTGGGAACTGGGTTTATCAGCCTCTGTGTGTTGGGAACTGGGTTTATCAGCCTCTGTGTGTTGGGAACTGGGGTTACCAGCCTCTGTGTGTTGGGAACTGGGGTTACCAGCCTCTGTGTGTTGGAAACTGGGTGTATCAGCCTCTGTGTGTTGGGAACTGGGTTTATCAGCCTCTGTATGTTGGGAACTGGGTGTATCAGCCTCTGTATGTTGGGAACTGGGTTTATCAGCCTCTGTGTGTTGGGAACTGGGTTTATCAGCCTCTGTATGTTGGGAACTGGGTTTACCAGCCTCTGTGTGTTGGGAACTGGGTTTACCAGCCTCTGTATGTTGGGAACTGGGTTTACCGGCCTCTGTGTGTTGGGAACTGGGTTTACCAGCCTCTGTGTGTTGGGAACTGGGTTTACCGGCCTCTGTGTGTTGGGAACTGGGTTTATCAGCCACTGTGTGTTGGGAACTGGGTTTACCGGCCTCTGTGTGTTGGGAACTGGGTTTATCAGCCTCTGTATGTTGGGAACTGGGTTTACCAGCCTCTGTGTGTTGGGAACTGGGTTTACCAGCCTCTGTATGTTGGGAACTGGGTTTACCGGCCTCTGTGTGTTGGGAACTGGGTTTACCAGCCTCTGTGTGTTGGGAAGTGGGTTTACCGGCCTCTGTGTGTTGGGAACTGGGTTTATCAGCCACTGTGTGTTGGGAACTGGGTTTATCGGCCTCTGTGTGTTGGGAACTGGGTTTATCGGCCTCTGTATGTTGGGAACTGGGTTTATCGGCCTCTGTATGTTGGGAACTGGGGTTACCAGCCTCTGTATGTTGGGAACTGGGGTTACCAGCCTCTGTATGTTGGGAACTGGGTTTATCAGCCTCTGTATGTTGGGAACTGGGGTTACCAGCCTCTGTATGTTGGGAACTGGGGTTACCAGCCTCTGTGTGTTGAGAACTGGGTTTACCAGCCTCTGTATGTTGGGAACTGGGGTTACCAGCCTCTGTATGTTGGGAACTGGGGTTACCAGCCTCTGTATGTTGGGAACTGGGGTTACCAGCCTCTGTATGTTGGGAACTAGGGTTACCAGCCTCTGTGTGTTGAGAACTGGGTTTATCAGCCTCTGTATGTTGGGAACTGGGGTTACCAGCCTCTGTATGTTGGGAGCTGGGTTTATCAGCCTCTGTATGTTGGGAACTGAGGTTACCAGCCTCTGTTGGGAACTGGGGTTATCAGCCTCTGTGTGTTGGGAACTGGGGTTACCAGCCTCTCTGTGTTGGGAACTGGGTTTATCAGCCTCTGTGTGTTGGGAACTGGGGTTACCAGCCTCTCTGTGTTGGGAACTGGGTTTATCAGCCTCTGTGTGTTGGGAACTGGGGTTACCAGCCTCTGTGTGTTGGGAACTGGGTGTATCAGCCTCTGTGTGTTGGGAACTGGGTTTATCAGCCTCTGTGTGTTGGGAACTGGGTTTATCAGCCTCTGTGTGTTGGGAACTGGGTTTATCAGCCTCTGTGTGTTGGGAACTGGGTTTATCAGCCTCTGTGTGTTGGGAACTGGGTTTATCAGCCTCTGTGTGTTGGGAACTGGGGTTACCAGCCTCTGTGTGTTGGGAACTGGGGTTACCAGCCTCTCTATGTTGGGAACTGGGTTTATCAGCCTCTGTGTGTTGGAAACTGGGTGTATCAGCCTCTGTATGTTGGGAACTGGGTTTATCAGCCTCTGTATGTTGGGAACTGGGGTTACCAGCCTCTGTATGTTGGGAACTGGGTTTATCAGCCTCTCTATGTTGGGAACTGGGGTTACCAGCCTCTGTATGTTGTTAGAGAAGGCCGCTCTCTAACACATAATAAATGTGTTTGATTTTATAAGCCGATTTTTTAATTATCATTGTGGAGTTATCAGCGTCCTTTTTTTAAAAGGATGAGTGAATTTCAGGTAGAGGAGGAAAGGAAACGACATCAGTTCCTCTTCTGTTCTTCGCCACTACCTTGAAATCGGAAGGTCACGCCTGTTGGTCTTTGCAAGACACTGGGGGAGCTGCATCGCACAACATATGAATCGGTAGCCAGAAGGTAAAAGCGGTTCTGCCTGTGCCGACTTCTCGCACTGACCTTTGTGTTTTTATGGTGTTCTAGTACCCTCTAGTGGACATCCAGAAAACATGTTTTATTGTGTTTTTTTTTCTTCAAATCTCTTTATTAAGTTTTGAAACAAACATACCATCCTCAGCAGGACTTTCAAACCACCCCCCACCCCCACTCCCGCCCGAAATTCGTGCACCTCCCTCTTCCACTCCTTATACCTTGCTTTGGCTCATACCCGAGTAACTTTATCTGAGAAAAGATTCACAAGTATCTTGAGCTAAGCAGCGGCAGTCTCATCCACTCTTATAGGCTTTCTGGCCTGGCCATGAACCTACACAAATTGTCTCAATATTCACTTCTTCTCTCCCTCATGGGGGAAGGGCATCCGGTGAATTATAGAGGTCATTGAGGAGGGTACACCAATGCAGCACCAGAGTTTCCAAATCCTCTCCCCCCTCCGTTCTCTAATTATAGACAGTTCAGCCGTTGCCCGCCCCATTATGTCTTGTGCCCTTTGCTGTAGCCTCGGTCCTTGGGTGCTTTTCCATGTGATCGCCAAGACAAGCAGAAATGTTGCTCTGCTGTTCGCTTGTTTTCTTTTCTTTTCCCCCCTGGGAGAAGAGCCAACAGACAGATTTGCGGTGTACATTCTAGTTGCCTGCCTAGCAGGAGCGCTGACAGCGCTTGCCACTAGGCTTCTATGTGAGGGCATGACCAGACCATGTGCCAAATGTCTTCAGACGCGCCTCTGCATCTCGAGCAGGTACGTGGGGACTTACTTTATGTGACCTGGAGTACCGCTCCAGGACGGAAGGAAACGCCACTTAAAAAAAAGGAAAGAAAATAACAGTAAAGGACATTGTGCTATTTCACAAGTGCTGGCTAAGTGTGGGCACAAGGGGCTTGCTTAGGCCCAGAGGTGTTTGCAGGCAATGGGAGGGGCGGGCCTATCAGTGACCCGTGTCATGTACATGCCCCCTTAGAGGTGTGAATAGTGGGTGAAGGGAAGGGGAGGCTACATGCACACTGAGGGGGCAGTGACACACTAATGGTGGCCATTTAAATGTATATTCTCTCACTGCGTGTTCTTTAGTCTTGCAAGAACATCTGTAAATCACAGCTTTTTGGGGCGGAGCCAAGGACTGAAAGGACCCAGGTAAGTGGTTTGATTTGGGGTGGGGGTGTGGAAATGACCGTATGGGGGATTGGAAATGACCGTATGGGGGATTGAATGGAGCAGGAAAAGAGGCGGGGCAGCAAATGGGACGGGGCAGAGGAACATCCTTCCACTACTTTTTTTTTGTACACTTCGATCACTGATGTAAACTGCTGTATATGTAAGCGGGTGTGGTCTCTAAGCTTCTTGAAGGGCACGTGTACTGATATTGATTGACGAACAGATGTTGTTTAAATTGTTATTTAAGCTATTTCCTCTTTCAAACAGCTTTCTGATTGATCCCAGTGGGATTTCCTATGTTCAAGGAGTTGAATCAGACCCCCAGATTCTGGACTCTGCTGGGGCCTTGTTGGCTGAGAGCCGGGAGCCCTGTACATGCTTGAACAGGCGCGGAGGAGTTGAATTTCGGCTCGAAGAGGCGGCGAAACTCAAGGAGAGAAGCGTCTGTTGTTCGCCCTATTATACTCGAAAGTACATCCTCCTCACAAGACTTCAAGAGAGGTGCATCAAACAGCACCAGACTGTCACAGCTTCCTGGAGCTAGAGACAGCCTGTGCAGACTGCTTTCGGTACACCCCTTTTTGGCGCGTCCATTTTGGCGCACAATCTTTTCTGGCACCGCCGATTTGGCGCGAGGGACGTTTGGACGTGGCTGACATTGCAGCCACGTTTAAACGCCCTCACTCCAAATGGAGGTTAATGCGCCTGCCTGAAGTGGAAATCTACATCGCAGGTTATAATCCTAGCACATTCATTCGGATTATTACCACCGAATCGTCGGCGCCAAAAAGTGGTGTGCCATGACCTGGTTTCTCTCCAGCGCACCCAATGTGGTAGCTGCCCGCCTAGTTTTTTGGGAGTTCCTCTGCTGTTGTGTTTAGTGCGCCCAGATAATTCCACTTGGCTCCCCTCCCAAATGCTGCAAAGCTTTCTTTCGCAATTCCACTGCCTCACACGTTAATATAAGTTCTGGCAATTTGTATTCCAGCCCTTCATGTTTCTCGGGGAGAGGGAGTGGGGGGGGGGGGGGCGACTTGTTACGCTACTCGAGTAGTTTCGGAAAATTAAGTCTTCGGCGGCATCTTCCGAGCAGCAGGCGCGTTAACCCGCTGCTCTACATTACCAGCGACAGTTGTGGGAAACTCATGGTGTACCTTCGATTTATTCAGCGGTGCACTCTTGGGTATCCCCACCAGTAAAGAGGGGCCGTGGGGGGCAGGGGTTCCTGCATGCGATCAGCGTCAGTGCTGCACGGAACAGTTCTCTTGGATCTGTGTTAATGCACGAAGCGGATAGTTAAACCTGGTGAATGTGACACAGGTCAGGTACCAGATGTGAAGAAACTGTGCAAGGCGCGCACATGTGGAACAGTTCTATTGGATCTGGGTTAATTGGGGCACCTAAAGAAATAATGTTGCATTCCTGGTTTGTTTGTTTGTTTGTTTATTTGGTAATGCGCACCAAACCCTTGGGTAGCCGGGCGCAGCAGTGTACAAGAAATCTTAAACTTATTACAATATTTGCCATGAGTATAACGAACACAAGGCAAAAAGAAATATATACAGTAATATATACAAACATGTGTGCAAGTACAAGACATAACTTAGAAAAGTCTGAAGCATTCAGAATATATAATCAGGTTTATAGGTCAGACTATAGATCTAGGTATCATATACCTGCGGTTGGGTGTTAGTCAGGTTATGTGTCATTGGCCCGCAAAAGATCCCTGCAGCGAAACGTCTCAGCGCCGAACTGGGCGCGCCCAAATGTCTCCTGCGCCGAAGCGGTCACGGCGAATAGGCCCACGCCGAACTGGCCGTGCCAAATCGTCCTGCTCCGACTTCTTTCACTGGCACTGGAGAAGCGCGGTGCGCTATCGCCTCCTAGTGGACATGCTGAAGAGTTCAGCGTCTTTTTCATGTAAACATCTCGGACTGTTTTTTTACGGGAACCATTCGGTGCATTACATTTATTTTTATTTGTGTTGTTTCATTGGTTAAATATAACCTTTAACACTTTAAAAAATCACATACATGAGAAATATTTACAACAATTATTATATTAGTTTACATTCCATCGAAAGTAAAAGTCAGTAAAAGGAACACCAGTTTTTAAGATCATTGTTATCAAATATACTAAAAACTGCAACCAGATAAAAATGTCACAACGTTCAATCAATTCAATTACTTCATAATTTATTGCCACATATAACAGACGGTGAAGTTCATGACCACATTTTCCTCGGCACATAATAGCGACCAAAATTGCTTCGTGCAAATAAAATTCATATCTTGCACCAATTTCATGTAACTTTTTTCATAAATATTAATGAGTGCAATACTTTCTCATTTAATAGCACAATGGTGGTGCTTCCAAGTTTGTATAACATTGTGCTGTTTTTTCTTCATTGTTTGAGCTTTTTAGATGCACCCAGCTGTAACTGATAAAAGTTTCTACTTTTCATAATACTCTTGTTTTGAATATGAAGATCCTTCGCAATTATTTTGGAGTTTTGAACTAGTTAAATCTGCATGGCCTGCCCCTCTAGGAGTTTTGTTTTAGTTTGGTCCACGTTACCCCAGGTGAGGCAATGGGGCACTTCAGGGCGACCTTCTATTCAGTGGTCGCAGTGGGAAACAAGAACTGGTGCTACTCGGGCTGCGTCCAAAAAGGAGGGCGTGGGTTTGGGGGAGAGGCACTTGATCTTTGGTTTACAAACTTCATTGGCTCAAAATAAAATTGCAGTGGAGCTTGCCTAGACAATATCTGGTGTAACTACAAATACCAGAATGCAACCTGCTGGGATCCTAAATGCCAGGACTGGATGGGCATCGTATACTGACGCAGGGCGACTTGAGATGCCTTCAATGTCTCATGTGGGTTACATGCGTGCGTGAACGTCGCCAACGGTTAGTCTCTATTTGATGCAGCCTAAATCAGTGCATTAAGTGGGGTGGTAAATTGAGGGGGGTGGCTCTTGTTAGGGGGTGTTACCTAAGTACAAGTTCCCCCGGCTCGGAAGCCAATCTCGGAGACTGCTGGGGCTTGGCCCCGGCCAGCCCCGGCCCACTTAAAGCCCTATCCTAAATGGTTGGTGTGCATGATATGACTGGTTGCATGCCTACAAAAATAAAAGTAACTTACAGTAATGAATTGGTGCTTTTTAGTTTAAGAGCTTGCAATACGGGGTTGGCAAGAGGTACAAAGGGTATTACTTAGCATTATTACTATTAATGCCATCACTAATTGGTGTGATGGGGTGTGCTCTAACATGGAGACTGGCCACAAAATGTTTTAATGATAAAGGGCAAAAGAGAGAAACACTGATGACCTCTGACCCATAACTGGTACCCAAGCCCCTCTGCTGGGGTCTGGGTGTCCTCGGGGGGTTGGGGGGAGGGCTCACTTGGGCCAGGTTTTTCCTTGTCTTCCTTGCTGCCTTCCAATTTCAGGGCACACCCAGCCCTGCCAACCTGCACTCCACTGGATGCCCCAGGGCACTACCTCGAGTTCATGGGTCAACTCTTGAGCCTTCGTGGAGCTGGAAGGCTAGCGGAGCAAGGCGAGCATGCCCCCACCCCCGGCTAGATCAGGGCACCCACACACTCACCTCCTGAATGAACAGTCCAGTCCAGCTGCGACTGCTCCGGCTGGGCCCAAGATGCAGCAGTAAGAGGGGTGGTCGTGGTTGCACGCCGGGTGGGCCAGTCCAGAAGTACCTGTAGCTGGAGGAGAAGGCCACCAGTTAGGCGCCGCGCTTCAAGGCACACACAGACATGGCATGCTTGTACATTAGCACCTTGTGTTGGAAGAGAACCCTGGCAAATAATTGGCTCAGGCGCATCCATCTGGCGAGGATCACACATGGAGTCAGTGATAGTTGCAGAAGTAAAATAGGCCAGCAGATAGCGGCACTTCCATAATGTATGCATTCAGGATTGTGCAGCAGTCACTGTGGCAACAGCCCCTCGTCTCCAAGAAAACATATTGGGGATGAGGGAGTGGATAAGGAGAGGTAATACGGGGTGTAATACCCAGTCCCATTCCAGGTGCCTATTCCGGATTATATACGCGCAGAGCGGTGGGGGGGGAAGGGGAGAAGGCACGAGGGTGCGATACCATTCACCAGGCACACGCAGGCCGCAGCGCCGCTGCAGAGTAAGTGGGGCGGGAGGTGGGACACGCAACAGCCCATGCCACACAGGCCCCCAGCGGGGAGGATCGGGGGATGTGTCCAAGGTGCGGGGGTCATAATCACAAGCAAAGGGACTTTGCAAGCGCCTGGCCACAGGGGGCGGGGCGCGGGCAGGCGACAGATAAGTGGGCCTCGTCTATTTGTATATGACCTATGATGCGATGACTTTATTTATTTATATATGTTGCAATTTATATTGCGCACCCACCCAACCCGGAGGCCTCTAGGCGCTGTGCTTACAGAACTGGTCACACATAGGTACAAAGTTACATAGTTACATAATTGGCCATACATGGGTACATAGTTTCAAGCAAACACCGGTGTCAGTAAGTCGAGAAAAAGAAACGGGAATAGGCCAACTGTGTTACAGGGTAGCCTGGACTCCGTGACTGGTTCCATGTCTGCTCGCAGTGTTCTGCTCTATGGCCTGCACAGGGCTCCGTTGCTCCCAAGCTAGGACTGAGCCATACAAATATATCATATTAATAAAATACCCCCCAGTGAAGAAAGCAGGTCTGATACGGCTTCAGGCGGTTAGACCCATGGCCATTGACTGCTTCGGACTGCTCTATCATGGACTGACTGCTCTATGATGAACTGACTGCTCTATCATGGACTGACTGCTCTATGATGAACTGACTGCTCTATCATGGACTGACTGCTCTATGATGGACTGACTGCTTCTACCTGCTCTATGATGGACTGACTGCTTCGGACTTCTCTATCATGGAATGACTGCTCTATGATGAACTGACTGCTTCTACCTGCTCTATAATGAACTGACTGCTTCTGACTTCTCTATGATGGACTGACTGCTCTATGATGGACTGACTGCTTCTACCTGCTCTATGATGGACTGACTGCTCTATGATGGACTGACTGCTTCTGACTTCTCTATGAGGAACTGACTGCTTCTACCTGGTCTATGATGGGCTGACTGCTTCTGACTTCTCTATGATGGACTGACTGCTCTATGATGGACTGACTGCTTCGGACTTCTCTATCATGGACTAACTGCTCTATGATGGACTGACTGCTTCTACCTGCTCTATGATGGACTGACTGCTTCTGACTTCTCTATGATGGACTGACTGCTCTATGATGGACTGACTGCTTCGGACTTCTCTATCATGGACTAACTGCTCTATGATGGACTGACTGCTTCTACCTGCTCTATGATGGACTGACTGCTTCTGACTTCTCTATGATGGACTGACTGCTTCTGACGTCTCTATGATGGACTGACTGCTCTATGATGGACTGACTGCTTCTGACTTCTCTATGATGTACTCACTGCTCTATGATGGACTGACTGCCTCTGACTGCTCTATGATGAACTGACTGCTTCTACCTGCTCTATGATGGACTGACTGCTTCTGACTTCTCTATGATGGACTGACTGCTTCTGACTTCTCTATCATGGACTAACTGCTCTATGATGGACTGACTGCTTCTGACTGCTCTATGATGGACTGACTTCTTCTGACTTCTCTATGATGGACTGACTGCTCTATGATGGACTGACTGCTTCTGACTTCTCTATGATGTACTAACTGCTCTATGATGGACTGACTGCTTCTACCTGCTCTATGATGAACTGACTGCTTCTACCTGCTCTATGATGGACTGACTGCCAGTCTGACTGCTCTATGATAGACTGACTGCTTCGGACTGCTCTATGATGGACTGACTGCTTCTGGCTGCTCCATGATGGTCTGACTGCTTTGGACTGCTCTGTGATGGACTGACTGCTCTATGGAGGACTGACTGCCTCTGACTGCTCTGTGATGGACTGACTGCTCTATGATGGACTGACTGCTTCTGACTTCTCTATGATGTACTAACTGCTCTATGATGGACTGACTGCCTCTGACTGCTCTATGGTGGACTGACTGCTTCGGACTGCTCTACGATGGACTGACTGCTTCTGGCTGCTCCATGATGGACTGACTGCTTTGGACTGCTCTGTGATGGACTGACTGCTCTATGAAGGACTGACTGCCTCTGACTGCTCTATGATGGACTGACTGCCATTCTGACTGCTCTATGATGGACTGGCTGCCATTGTGACTGCTCTATGATGGACTGAGTGCCATTCTGACTGCTCTATAATGGACTGATGGCTTCTGGGTACTCTATGATGGACTGACTGCCTCTGACTGCTCTGATGCACTGCTGCTTCTGACTGATCTATGATGCACTGACTGACATTCTGACTGCTCTATGGTGGACCGACTGCCTCTGACTGCTCCATGATGGACTGACTGCTTCTGATTGCTCTATGATGGACTGACTGCTTCTGACTGCTCTATGATGGACTGACTGCTCTATGATGGACTGACTGCTTCTGACTGCTCTATGATGGACTGACTGCTCTATGATGGACTGACTGCTTCGGACTTCTCTATCATGGACTAACTGCTCTATGATGGACTGACTGCTTCTACCTGCTCTATGATGGACTGACTGCTTCTGACTTCTCTATGATGGACTGACTGCTCTATGATGGACTGACTGCTTCGGACTTCTCTATCATGGACTAACTGCTCTATGATGGACTGACTGCTTCTACCTGCTCTATGATGGACTGACTGCTTCTGACTTCTCTATGATGTACTGACTGCTTCTGACTTCTCTATGATGGACTGACTGCTTCTGACTTCTCTATCATGGACTAACTGCTCTATGATGGACTGACTGCTTCTGACTGCTCTATGATGGACTGACTTCTTCTGACTTCTCTATGATGGACTGACTGCTCTATGATGGACTGACTGCTTCTGACTTCTCTATGATGTACTAACTGCTCTATGATGGACTGACTGCTTCTACCTGCTCTATGATGAACTGACTGCTTCTACCTGCTCTATGATGGACTGACTGCCAGTCTGACTGCTCTATGATAGACTGACTGCTTCGGACTGCTCTATGATGGACTGACTGCTTCTGGCTGCTCCATGATGGTCTGACTGCTTTGGACTGCTCTGTGATGGACTGACTGCTCTATGGAGGACTGACTGCCTCTGACTGCTCTGTGATGGACTGACTGCTCTATGATGGACTGACTGCTTCTGACTTCTCTATGATGTACTAACTGCTCTATGATGGACTGACTGCCTCTGACTGCTCTATGGTGGACTGACTGCTTCGGACTGCTCTATGATGGACTGACTGCTTCTGGCTGCTCCATGATGGACTGACTGCTTTGGACTGCTCTGTGATGGACTGACTGCTCTATGAAGGACTGACTGCCTCTGACTGCTCTATGATGGACTGACTGCCATTCTGACTGCTCTATGATGGACTGGCTGCCATTGTGACTGCTCTATGATGGACTGAGTGCCATTCTGACTGCTCTATAATGGACTGATGGCTTCTGGGTACTCTATGATGGACTGACTGCCTCTGACTGCTCTGATGCACTGCTGCTTCTGACTGATCTATGATGCACTGACTGACATTCTGACTGCTCTATGGTGGACCGACTGCCTCTGACTGCTCCATGATGGACTGACTGCTTCTGATTGCTCTATGATGGACTGACTGCTTCTGACTGCTCTATGATGGACTGACTGCTCTATGATGGACTGACTGCTTCTGACTGCTCTATGATGCACTGACTGCTTCTGACTGCTCTTTGATGGACCGACTTCTTCTAATTGCTCTATGATGGACTGACTGCTCTGATGGACTGATTGCTCAATGATGGACTGACTGCTCTATGATGGACTGACTGCTTCTGACTGCTCTATGATGGACTGGCTGCCTCTGACTGCTCTGTGATGGACCGACTGCCATTCTGACTGCTCTATGATGGACCGACTGCTTCTGACTGCTCTATGATGGACTCACTGCCTCTGACTGCTCTATGATGGACTGACTGCCTCTGACTATTCTATGATGGACTGACTGCCTCTGACTGTTCTATGATGGACTGTCTGCTTCTGACTGCTCTATGATGGAGTGACTGCTTCTGACTGCTCTATGATGGACTGACTGCTTCTGACTGCTCTATGATGGACTGACTGCCATTCTGACTGCTCTATGATGGACTGGTGGCTTCTGGCTACTCTATGATGGACTGACTGCTCTGATGCACTGCTGCTTCTGACTGCTCTATGATGCACCGACTGACATTCTGACTGCTCTATGATAGACTGACTGCTTCTGATTGCTCTATGATGGACTGACTGCTTCTGACTGCTCTATGATGGACTGACTGCTCTATGATGGACTGACTGCTTCTGACTGCTCTATGGTGGACTGACTGCTTCGGACTGCTCTATCATGGACTGACTGCTTCTGACTTCTCTATCATGGACTGACTGCTTCGGACTGCTCTATGATGGACTGACTGCTTCGGACTTCTCTCTATCATGGACTAACTGCTCTATGATGGACTGACTGCTTCCACCTGCTCTATGATGGACTGACTGCTTCTGACTTCTCTATGATGGACTGACTGCTCTATAATGGACTGACTGCTTCAGACTTCTCTATCATGGACTAACAGCTCTATTATGGACTGACTGCTTCGGACTTCTCTATGATGGACTGACTGCTCTATGATGGGCTGACTGCTTCGCACTTCTCTATCATGGAATGACTGCTCTATGATGAACTGACTGCTTCTACCTGCTCTATGATGGACTGACTGCTTCTGACTTCTCTATGATGTACTAACTGCTCTATGATGGACTGACTGCCTCTGACTGCTCTATGATGAACTGACTGCTTCTGACCTCTCTATGATGGACTGACTGCTCTATGATGGACTGACTGCTTCTGACGTCTCTATGATGGACTAACTGCTCTATGATGAACTGACTGCTTCGGACTTCTCTATAATGGACTGACTGCTCTATGATGAACTGACTGCTTCTACCTGCTCTATGATGGACTGACTGCTTCTGACTTCTCTATGATGGACTGACTGCTCTATAATGGACTGCCTGCTTCTGACTTCTCTATGATGTACTAACTGCTCTATGATGGACTGACTGCTTCGGACTTCTCTATGATGGACTGACTGCTCTGTGATGGGCTGACTGCTTCGGACTTCTCTATCATGGAATGACTGCTCTATGATGAACTGACTGCTTCTACCTGCTCTATGGTGGACTGACTGCTTCTGACTGCTCTATGGTGGACTGACTGCTTCGGACTGCTCTATCATGGACTGACTGCTTCTGACTTCTCTATCATAGACTGACTGCTTCGGACTGCTCTATGATGGACTGACTGCTTCGGACTTCTCTATGATGGACTGACTGCTCTATAATGGACTGACTGCTTCAGACTTCTCTATCATGGACTAACTGCTCTATGATGGACTGACTGCTTCTACCTGCTCTATGATGAACTGACTGCTTCTGACTTCTCTATGATGGACTGACTGCTCTATAATGGACTGACTGCTTCAGACTTCTCTATCATGGACTAACTGCTCTATTATGGACTGACTGCTTCGGACTTCTCTATGATGGACTGACTGCTCTATGATGGGCTGACTGCTTCGGACTTCTCTATCATGGAATGACTGCTCTATGATGAACTGACTGCTTCTTCCTGCTCTATGATGGACTGACTGCTTCTGACTTCTCTATGATGGACTGACTGCTCTATGATGGACTGACTGCTTCTGACTTCTCTATGATGTATTAACTGCTCTATGATGGACTGACTGCCTCTGACTCCTCTATGATGAACTGACTGCTTCTGACCTCTCTATGATGGACTGACTGCTCTATGATGGACTGACTGCTTCTGACGTCTCTATGATGGACTAACTGCTCTATGATGAACTGACTGCTTCGGACTTCTCTATAATGGACTGACTGCTCTATGATGAACTGACTGCTTCTCCCTGCTCTATGATGGGCTGACTGCTTCTGACTTCTCTATGATGGACTGACTGCTCTATAATGGACTGCCTGCTTCTGACTTCTCTATGATGTACTAACTGCTCTATGATGGACTGACTGCTTCGGACTTCTCTATGATGGACTGACTGCTCTATGATGGGCTGACTGATTCGGACTTCTCTATCATGGAATGACTGCTCTATGATGAACTGACTGCTTCTACCTGCTCTATGGTGGACTGACTGCTTCTGACTTCTCTATGATGGACTGACTGCTCTATGATGGACTGACTGCTTCTGACTTCTCTATGATGTACTAACTGCTCTATGATGGACTGACTGCCTCTGACTGCTCTTTGATGAACTGACTGCTTCTACCTGCTCTATGATGGACTGACTGCTTCTGACTGCTCTATGATGGACTGACTGCTCTATGATGACTGACTGCTTCTGACTGCTCTATGATGCACTGACTGCTTCTGACTGCTCTATGATGGACCGACTTCTTCTAATTTCTCTATGATGGACTGACTGCTTCTGACTGCACTGATGGACTGATTGCTCTATGATGGTCTGACTGCTCTATGATGGACTGACTGCTTCTGACTGCTCTATGATGGACTGACTGCCTCTGACTGCTCTATGATGGACTGACTGCTTCTGACTGCTCTGTGATGGACCGACTGCCATTCTGACTGCTCTATGATGGACCGACTGCTTCTGACTGCTCTATGATGGACTGACTGCTTCTGACTGCTCTATGATGGACTCACTGCCTCTGACTGCTCTATGATGGACTGACTGCCTCTGACTGTTCTATGATGGACTGACTGCCCCTGACTGTTCTATGATGGACTGACTTCCTCTGACTGTTCTATGATGGACTGTCTGCTTCTGACTGCTCTATGATGGAGTGACTGCCTCTGACTGCTCTATGATGGACTGACTGCTTCTGACTGCTCTATGATGGACTGGTGGCTTCTGATTGCTCTATGATGGACTGACTGCTTCTGACTGCTCTATGATGGACTGACTGCTCTATGATGGACTGACTGCTTCTGACTGCTCTATGGTGGACTGACTGCTTCAGACTGCTCTATCATGGACTGACTGCTTCTGACTTCTCTATCATGGACTGACTGCTTCGGACTGCTCTATGATGGACTGACTGCTTCGGACTTCTCTATGATGGACTGACTGCCTCTGACTGCTCTGTGATGGACCGACTGCCATTCTGACTGCTCTATGATGGACCGACTGCTTCTGACTGCTCTATGATGGACTCACTGCCTCTGACTGCTCTATGATTGGCTGACTGCCTCTACCTGTTCTATGATGGACTGACGTCCTCTGACTGTTCTATGATGGACTGTCTGCTTCTGACTGCTCTATGATGGAGTGACTGCCTCTGACTGCTCTATGATGGACTGATGGCTTCTGGGTACTCTATGATGGACTGACTGACATTCTGACTGCTCTATGGTGGACTGACTGCCTCTGACTGCTCCATGATGGACTGACTGCTTCTGATTGCTCTATGATGGACTGACTGCTTCTGACTGCTCTATGATGGACTGACTGCTCTATGATGGACTGACTGCTTCTGACTGCTCTATGATGCACTGACTGCTTCTGACTGCTCTATGATGGACCGACTTCTTCTAATTGCTCTATGATGGACTGACTGCTTCTGACTGCTCTGATGGACTGATTGCTCTATGGTGGACTGACTGCTCTATGATGGACTGACTGCTTCTGACTGCTCTATGATGGACTGGCTGCCTCTGACTGCTCTGTGATGGACCGACTGCCATTCTGACTGCTCTATGATGGACCGACTGCTTCTGACTGCTCTAAGATGGACTCACTGCCTCTGACTGCTCTATGATGGACTGACTGCCTCTGACTGTTCTATGATGGACTGACTGCCTCTGACTGTTCTATGATGGACTGTCTGCTTCTGACTGCTCTATGATGGACTGACTGCCATTCTGACTGCTCTATGATGGACTGGTGGCTTCTGGCTACTCTATGATGGACTGACTGCCTCTGACTGCTCTGATGCACTGCTGCTTCTGACTGCTCTATGATGCACTGACTGACATTCTGACTGCTCTATGATAGACTGACTGCTTCTGATTGCTCTATGATGGACTGACTGCTCCTGACTGCTCTATGATGGACTGACTGCTCTATGATGGACTGACTGCTTCTGACTGCTCTATGGAGGACTGACTGCTTCGGACTGCTCTATCATGGACTGACTGCTTCTGACTTCTCTATCATGGACTGACTGCTTCGGACTGCTCTATGATGGACTGACTGCTTCGGACTTCTCTATCATGGACTAACTGCTCTATCATGAACTGACTGCTTCGGACTTCTCTATAATGGACTGACTGCTCTATGATGGACTGACTGCTTCTGACTGCTCTATGATGGACTGACTGCTTCTGACTGCTCTATGATGGACTCACTGCCTCTGACTGCTCTATGATGGACTGACTGCCTCTGACTGTTCTATGATGGACTGACTGCCCCTGACTGTTCTATGATGGACTGACTTCCTCTGACTGTTCTATGATGGACTGTCTGCTTCTGACTGCTCTATGATGGACTGGTGGCTTCTGATTGCTCTATGATGGACTGACTGCTTCTGACTGCTCTATGATGGACTGACTGCTCTATGATGGACTGACTGCTTCTGACTGCTCTATGGTGGACTGACTGCTTCAGACTGCTCTATCATGGACTGACTGCTTCTGACTTCTCTATCATGGACTGACTGCTTCGGACTGCTCTATGATGGACTGACTGCTTCGGACTTCTCTATGATGGACTGACTGCCTCTGACTGCTCTGTGATGGACCGACTGCCATTCTGACTGCTCTATGATGGACCGACTGCTTCTGACTGCTCTATGATGGACTCACTGCCTCTGACTGCTCTATGATGGACTGACTGCCTCTACCTGTTCTATGATGGACTGACGTCCTCTGACTGTTCTATGATGGACTGTCTGCTTCTGACTGCTCTATGATGGAGTGACTGCCTCTGACTGCTCTATGATGGACTGATGGCTTCTGGGTACTCTATGATGGACTGACTGACATTCTGACTGCTCTATGGTGGACTGACTGCCTCTGACTGCTCCATGATGGACTGACTGCTTCTGATTGCTCTATGATGGACTGACTGCTTCTGACTGCTCTATGATGGACTGACTGCTCTATGATGGACTGACTGCTTCTGACTGCTCTATGATGCACTGACTGCTTCTGACTGCTCTATGATGGACCGACTTCTTCTAATTGCTCTATGATGGACTGACTGCTTCTGACTGCTCTGATGGACTGATTGCTCTATGGTGGACTGACTGCTCTATGATGGACTGACTGCTTCTGACTGCTCTATGATGGACTGGCTGCCTCTGACTGCTCTGTGATGGACCGACTGCCATTCTGACTGCTCTATGATGGACCGACTGCTTCTGACTGCTCTAAGATGGACTCACTGCCTCTGACTGCTCTATGATGGACTGACTGCCTCTGACTGTTCTATGATGGACTGACTGCCTCTGACTGTTCTATGATGGACTGTCTGCTTCTGACTGCTCTATGATGGACTGACTGCCATTCTGACTGCTCTATGATGGACTGGTGGCTTCTGGCTACTCTATGATGGACTGACTGCCTCTGACTGCTCTGATGCACTGCTGCTTCTGACTGCTCTATGATGCACTGACTGACATTCTGACTGCTCTATGATAGACTGACTGCTTCTGATTGCTCTATGATGGACTGACTGCTCCTGACTGCTCTATGATGGACTGACTGCTCTATGATGGACTGACTGCTTCTGACTGCTCTATGGAGGACTGACTGCTTCGGACTGCTCTATCATGGACTGACTGCTTCTGACTTCTCTATCATGGACTGACTGCTTCGGACTGCTCTATGATGGACTGACTGCTTCGGACTTCTCTATCATGGACTAACTGCTCTATCATGAACTGACTGCTTCGGACTTCTCTATAATGGACTGACTGCTCTATGATGAACTGACTGCTTCTACCTGCACTATGATGGACTGACTGCTTCTGACTTCTCTATGATGGACTGACTGCTCTATAATGGACTGCCTGCTTCTGACGTCTCTATGATGTACTAACTGCTCTATGATGGACTGATTGCTTCGGACTTCTCTATGATGGACTGACTGCTCTATGATGGACTGACTGCTTCGGACTTCTCTATCATGGAATGACTGCTCTATGATGAACTGACTGCTTCTACCTGCTCTATGATGACCTGACTGCTTCTGACTTCTCTATGGTGGACTGACTGCTCTATGATGAACTGACTGCTTCTACCTGCTCTATGATGGACTGACTGCTTCTGACTTCTCTATGATGGACTGACTGCTCTATAATGGACTGCCTACTTCTGACTTCTCTATGATGTGCTAACTGCTCTATGATGGACTGACTGCTTCGGACTTCTCTATGATGGACTGACTGCTCTATGATGGACTGACTGCTTCGGACTTCTCTATCATGGAATGACTGCTCTATGATGAACTGACTGCTTCTACCTGCTCTATGATGGACTGACTGCTTCTGACTTCTCTATGATGGACTGACTGCTCTATGATGGACTGACTGCTTCTGACTTCTCTATGATTTACTAACTGCTCTATGCTGGACTGACTGCTTATGACTGCTCTATGATGAACTGACTGCTTCTGACTTCTCTATGATGTACTCACTGCTCTATGATGGACTGACTGCCTCTGACTGCTCTATGAGGAACTGACTGCTCTATGATGGACTGACTGCTTCTGACTTCTCTATGATGTACTCACTGCTCTATGATGGACTGACTGCCTCTGACTGCTCTATGAGGAACTGACTGCTTCTACCTGCTCTATGATGGACTGACTGCTTCTGACTTCTCTATGATGGACTGACTGCTCTATGATGGACTGACTGCTTCTGACTTCTCTATGATGTACTAACTGCTCTATGCTGGACTGACTGCCTATGACTGCTCTATGATGAACTGACTGCTTCTGACTTCTCTATGATGTACTCACTGCTCTATGATGGACTGACTGCTTCTGGCGTCTCTATGATGGACTGACTGCTCTATGATGGATTGACTGCTTCTGACTTCTCAATGATGTACTCACTGCTCTATGATGGACTGACTGCCTCTGACTGCTCTATGAGGAACTGACTGCTTCTACCTGCTCTATGATGGACTGACTGCTTCTGACTTCTCTATGATGGACTGACTGCTTCTGACTTCTCTATCATGGACTAACTGCTCTATAATGGACTGACTGCTTCTGACTGCTCTATGATGGACTGACTGCTTCTGAATTCTCTATGATGGAATGACTGCTCTATGATGGACTGACTGCTTCGGACTTCTCTATCATGGACTAACTGCTCTATGATGGACTGACTGCTTCTACCTGCTCTATGATGGACTGACTGCTTCTGACTTCTCTATGATGGACTGACTGCTCTATAATGGACTGACTGCTTCGGACTTCTCTATCATGGACTGACTGCTTCGGACTGCTCTATGATGGACTGACTGCTTCGGACTTCTCTATCATGGACTAACTGCTCTATGATGGACTGACTGCTTCTACCTGCTCTATGATGGACTGACTGCTTCTGACTTCTCTATGATGGACTGACTGCTCTATAATGGACTGACTGATTCGGACTTCTCTATCATGGACTAACTGCTCTATGATGGACTGACTGCTTCGGACTTCTCTATCATGGACTAACTGCTCTATGATGAACTGACTGCTTCAGACTTCTCTATAATGGACTGACTGCTCTATGATGAACTGACTGCTTCTACCTGCTCTATGATGGACAGACTGCTTCTGACTTCTCTATGATGGACTGACTGCTCTATAATGGACTGCCTACTTCTGACTTCTCTATGATGTGCTAACTGCTCTATGATGGACTGACTGCTTCGGACTTCTCTGTGATGGACTGACTGCTCTATGATGGACTGACTGCTTCGGACTTCTCTATCATGGAATGACAGCTCTATGATGAACTGACTGCTTCTACCTGCTCTATGATGGACTGACTGCTTCGGACTTCTCTATGATGTACTAACTGCTCTATGCTGGACTGACTGCCTATGACTGCTCTATGATGAACTGACTGCTTCTGACTTCTCTATGATGTACTCACTGCTCTATGATGGACTGACTGCTTCTGACTTCTCTATGATGTACTCACTGCTCTATGATGGACTGACTGCCTCTGACTGCTCTATGAGGAACTGACTGCTTCTACCTGCTCTATGATGGACTGACTGCTTCTGACTTCTCTATGATGGACTGACTGCTCTATGATTGACTGACTGATTCTGACTTCTCTATGATGTACTAACTGCTCTATGCTGGACAGACTGCCTATGACTGCTCTATGATGAACTGACTGCTTCTGACTTCTCTATGATGTACTCACTGCTCTATGATGGACTGACTGCTTCTGGCGTCTCTATGATGGACTGACTGCTCTATGATGGACTGACTGCTTCTGACTTCTCTATGATGTACTCACTGCTCTATGATGGACTGACTGCCTCTGACTGCTCTATGAGGAACTGACTGCTTCTACCTGCTCTATGATGGACTGACTGCTTCTGACTTCTCTATGATGGACTGACTGCTTCTGACTTCTCTATCATGGACTAACTGCTCTATAATGGACTGACTGCGTCTGACTGCTCTATGATGGACTGACTGCTTCGGACTTCTCTATCATGGACTAACTGCTCTATGATGAACTGACTGCTTCGGACTTCTCTATAATGGACTGACTGCTCTATGATGAACTGACTGCTTCTATCTGCTCTATGATGGACTGACTGCTTCTGACGTATTTATGATGGACTGACTGCTCTATAATGGACTGCCTGCTTCTGACTTCTCTATGATGTACTAACTGCTCTATGATGGACTGACTGCTTCGGATGTCTCTATGATGGACTGACTGCTCTATGATGGACTGACTGCTTCGGACTTCTCTATCATGGAATGACTGCTCTATGATGAACTGACTGCTTCTACCTGCTCTATGATGGACTGACTGCTTCTGACTTCTCTATGATGGACTGACTGCTCTATGATGGACTGACTGCTTCTGACTTATCTATGATGTACTAACTGCTCTATAATGGACTGACTGCCTCTGACTGCTCTATGATGAACTGACTGCTTCTGACTTCTCTATGATGGACTGACTGCTCTATGATGGACTGACTGCTTCTGACGTCTCTATGATGGACTGACTGCTCTATGATGGACTGAATGCTTCTGACTTCTCTATGATGTACTAACTGCTCTATGATGGACTGACTGCCTCTGACTGCTCTATGATAACTGACTGCTTCTGACTTCTCTATGATGTACTCATTGCTCTATGATGGACTGACTGCCTCTGACTGCTCTATGATGAAATGACTGCTTCTACCTGCTCTATGATGGACTGACTGCTCTGACTTCTTTATGATGGACTGACTGCTTCTGACTTCTCTATGATGGACTAACTGCTCTATAATGGACTGACTGCTTCTGACTGCTCTATGATGGACTGACTGCCTCTGACTGCTCTATGGTGGACTGACTGCTTCTGACTTCTCCATGATGGACTGACTGCTCTATGATGGACTGACTGCTACTGACTTCTCTATGATGGACTGACTGCTCTATGATGGACTGACTGCTTCTGACTTCTCTATGATGTACTAACTGCTCTATGATGGACTGACTGCCTCTGACTGTTCTATGGTGAACTGACTGCTTCTACCTGCTCTATGATGGACTGACTGCCAGTCTGACTGCTCTATGATGGACTGACTGCTTCGGACTGCTCTATGATGGACTGACTGCTTCTGGCTGCTCCATGATGGTCTGACTGCTTTGGACTGCTCTGTGAAGGACTGACTGCTCTATGAAGGACTGACTGCCTCTGACTGCTCTATGATGTACTAACTGCTCTATGATGGACTGACTGCCTCTGACTGCTCTATGATGGACTGACTGCCAGTCTGACTGCTCTATGGTGGACTGACTGCTTCGGACTGCTCTATGATGGACTGACTGCTTCTGGCTGCTCCATGATGGACTGACTGCTTTGGACTGCTCTGTGATGGACTGACTGCTCTATGAAGGACTGACTGTCTCTGACTGCTCTATGATGGACTGACTGTCATTCTGACTGGTCTATGATGGACTGGCTGCAATTGTGACTGCTCTATGATGGACTGACTGCCATTCTGACTGCTCTATGATGGACTGATGGCTTCTGGGTACTCTATGATGGACTGACTGCCTCTGACTGCTCTGAAGCACTGCTGGCTCTGACTGATCTATGATGCATCGACTGACATTCTGACTGCTCTATGATAGACTGACTGCTTCTGATTGCTCTATGATAGACTGACTGCTCCTGACTGCTCTATGATGGACTGACTGCTCTGTGATGGACTGACTCCCTCTGACTGCTCTATGATGGACCGACTGCTTCTGACTTCTCTGTGATGGACCGATTGCCATTCTGACTGCTCTGTGATGGATTGACTGCTCTATGATGGACTGACCGCTTCTGACTGCTCTATGGCGGACTGACTGCTCCTGACTGCTCTATGATGGACTGACTGCTCTGTGATGGACTGACTGCTTCTGACTGCTCTATGATGGACTGACTCCCTCTGACTGCTCTATGATGGACCGACTGCTTCTGACTTCTCTGTGATGGACCGATTGCCATTCTGACTGCTCTGTGATGGATTGACTGCTTCTGACTGCTCTATGATGGACTGACTGCCTCTGACTGCTCTATGATGGACTGACTGCCTCTGACTGTTCTATGATGGACTGAATGCTTCTGACTGCTCTATGATGGGATGACTGCTTCTGACTGCTCTATGATGGGATGACTGCCATTCTGACTGCTCTATGATGGAGTGACTGCCTTTGACTGCTCTATGATGGACTGACTGCCTCTGACTGCTCTATGATGGACTGACTGCCCCTGACCGTTCTATGATGGACTGAATGCTTCTGACTGCTCTATGATTGAGTGACTGCCATTCTGACTGCTCTATGATGGTGTGACTGCTCTATGGTGGACTGACTGCGTCTGAGTGCTCTATAATGGACTGACTGCCTCTGACTGCTCTATGATGGACAGGCTGCTTCTGACTGCTCTATGATGGACTGGCTGCCTTTGACTGCTCTATGATGGACTGACTACTTCGGACTGCTCTGTGATGGACTGACTGCCTCTGACTGCTCAATGATGAACTGATGGCTTCTGGCTACTCTGTGATGGACTGACTGCCATTCTGACTGCTCTATGACGGAATGATGGCTTCTGGCTGCTCTATGATGGACTGACTGCCTCTGACTTCTCTGATGCACTGACTGCTTCTGACTGCTCTATGATGCACTGACTGACATTCTGACTGCTCTATGATGGACCGACTGTCTCTGACTGCTCCTTGATGGACTGACTGCTTCCGATTGCTCTATGATGGACTGACTGCTTTTGACTGCTCTATGATGGACTGACTGCTCTATGATGGACTGACTGCCTCTGACTGCTCTATGATGGAGTGACCGATTCTGAGTGCTCTATGGTGGACTGACTGCTTCTGAGTGCTCTATGATGGACTGAATGCTCTATGATGGACTGACTGCCTCTGACTGCTCTATGGTGGACTGACCGATTCTGAGTGCTCTATGGTGGACTGACTGCTTCTGAGTGCTCTATGATGGACTGGCTGCTTCTGACTGCTCTATGATGGACTGACTGCTTTATGAAGGAGTGACTGCCTCTGACTGCTCTATGATGGAGTGACTGCCTCTGACTGCTCTATGGTGGACTGACCGATTCTGAGTGCTCTATGGTGGACTGACTGCTTCTGAGTGCTCTATGATGGACTGGCTGCTTCTGACTGCTCTATGATGGACTGACTGCTCTATGAAGGAGTGACTGCTTCTGACTGCTCTATGATGGACTGACTGCTTCTGACTGTTCTATGATGGAGTGCTGCCTCTGACTGCTCTATGATGGAGTGACTGCCTCTGACTGCTCTATGATGGACTGGCTGCTTCTGACTGCTCTATGATGGACTAGCTGCTTCTGATTGCTCTATGATGGACTAGCTGCTTCTGACTGCTCTATGAGGGACTGGCTGCTTCTCGCTGCTCTATGATGGACGAGTTGGTGTCTCCATTCTTCTGAGAGTCTCATATAGAGGCTGTTCTATGAATCCCGCCTGGGAAGTAGGAGTACCCTACCTGGTCGCTTTTGCCGTCTTGCCCATTGATGTTAGGGTTTGCCCAAGTATGTGCAGTCGAAGTGGGACTTGCGGGTGATCTGGTTCCTCTGGAAGAAGAGGGATTGCTCAGTCCGGGTTCCACTTCAGAGTTTTTCTGTTTCTGTCAAACGTGTGGGCGGGGGACTTAATATTTCTGACTACGCGAAGGGAAGGGCAGTGGAGCGCACTAGTCCAAGAAAGAGTATTCCTCTTTTGCCCGTCTTACGGCGGGGGTTCTTATCCTCTATCCAAGCTCACATGGTTGACGGGCATTCACAGTGCTTAATTTGTGAGGGTGTTTGCCGGGGCTCAGCCCTGGCACTTATTTCTGAGCTCTGGCCCTTATTGTCTCAGACTCATATTGATTATGAAGTAGTGAGAGCCAGAGCATCCATCACCCCCAATGAGCAGGTGCGAGCTGTAGTTGCACACTCGGGGGAGGAGCTGTGGTGGGGAACTGCCCGCCCGCAGTGTCACAAGCGTGCTAAGAACTATTTGGGCCCTGGCACTTACTTTCGTATGAATTAAAGGGATGGTCTAGTAAAAAATGTTATTTAAAAAATAGATAGGTCACATAAAAAAAATATACTAGCATCCTCCGTTTTAAAACTTCCTATGTAAAATTTTGAGCTATTCAAGCTCAAAATTCGAAAAAGCAAGCACAGGGGCGCCGCCATTTTGTGAAATGGAGGCCCTCCTGTGCTGGCTTTTGCTTTTGCGGCACTAATGAAGGAAAAGCCAGCCAGCTGTAGTAAACAAAGTCTACCGCTGGGTGGCTTTCCCTTCATTAGTGCCGGGACTCGGAGGACGCGGACCGGAGACCAGAGCAGGAAAGCTGCAGCTGAATCTCGGTAAGTGCTATACAAAAAATAAGCACTAGCTGCGGTTTTTTTTCTAAGTTTTCCGGGCTGGAGGAGCCCGGAAAACTTAGAAATAAAACCGCAGCTTTAAAAACGTTGTATTTATGTTTGCTGTCGCTTTTGAAGCGACCGCAAACATAAATAAAACGTTATTGTGTTGGAAAACGCTGCGGTTTTAAAACCGCAGCGTTTTCCAACACAACCGCGTGTGTTTCTGCCTGCTGTGGCTATCACTTTGGGTCTCAGGCCACAGCAGGCAGAAACACACGCGGTTATGTTTACATGCCGCGTAGTGTTTCTACCTGCAGCTGATTTCCCATTTGGGGCTCTCGGGCTCCCCGGGGGGAGCCCGAGAGCCCCAAATGGAAAAGCAGATTCAGGCAGACACAAACGCGGTTGTTTTCCGCAATGCCGCGTTTGTGTCTGCCTGAATCTGCTTTTCCATTTGGGGCTCTCGGGCTCCCCGTGGGGAGCCCGAGAGCCCCAAATGGTAAAGCAGATTCAGGCAGACACAGCGCGTTTGTGTTGGAAAACGCTGCGGTTTTAAAACCGCAGCGTTTTCCAACACAATAATGTTTTATTTATGCTTGCGGTCGCTTCAAAAGCGACCGCAAACATAAATACAACGTTTTTAAAGCTGCGGTTTTATTTCTAAGTTTTCCGGGCTCCTCCAGCCCGGAAAACTTAGAAAAAAAAACGCAGCTAGTGCTTATTTTTTGTATAGCACTTACCGAGATTCAGCTGCAGCTTTCCTGCTCTGGTCTCCGGTCCGCGTCCTCCGAGTCCCGGCACTAATGAAGGGAAAGCCACCCAGCGGTAGACTTTGTTTACTACAGCTGGCTGGCTTTTCCTTCATTAGTGCCGCAAAAGCAAAAGCCAGCACAGGAGGGCCTCCATTTCACAAAATGGGGGCGCCCCTGTGCTTGCTTTTTCGAATTTTGAGCTTGAATAGCTCAAAAATTTACATAGGAAGTTTTAAAACGGAGGATGCTAGTATATTTTTTTTTATGTGACCTATCTATTTTTTAAATACATTTTTTTACTAGACCATCCCTTTAAGCACGGGCATTCAGCTGTGTGCAGGATTTTCACCGGGTCAGTGTAGGTGTTGTGGCGATAGGGTTGGTAGGTGGTAGCGTGTTGTCCAATGAAAGGGTGCCTCAGTGCTGACTTGTGACCTGGGTGGGGGAGAGCCTCAATTGTCAATCCCAGCTGAACCCAAAAAATATAAAATACTGGTAAAAGTCCACTGTGACATGCGTAAGATAATGCCATTCTAAATACCCCCCTCCTCGTGCTTCCCACTATGCCTGCAAAACCGCTCCATTTTACGCCAGAATGAGATTTTCATGCTGGTGGACTTCTATCAAATCTGACCACAGTTGGCACCTGATAAATGCCAGCAGATTCCGTAGGAATGCATTGTAAACGGCATCGGAAAACCATAATTTGCAGATGGCATTTACATTTTTTACAACACAGAGAGTAAAACTGAAGTGATTTCACTTTTCCATTTTCTACTCCTTTTTGTAAACGTGGGAAATTGCATGCAAGGGACTTAACAGCCCGCAAGTGCCAGTGGTGGTGGCCCCCCGGGGCCCCTGTGTATGTTGCCTCCAGATCCCGACTGACCCGGGTCAGGAGAGTCCGCTACTTCCGGCCCTGGATTGATAGCCAATTGCAGGCTCTTTTACTACTCCAGGTTGACACGGCCACCACCTCCTCTCAACACTCTGCTCCTTCAGCGGTAAAAAGCACTATGCAAACCACCAAAATAGCATAGCACTGAGACAGCCCTCCAGTACCCTATTTAGTTATGGCCATTAGCTGATGCTAAGGCGCCACCTATATGGCCATGCTAATCCCTATGGCCATTCCCACCCAGTTCCTGCCCCTTCCCTCCCAAAACACATCCTCCTGGGATTTCTTTGAGCTAGCTTTATCAAGCCTTGCCATCAAAGTTTGTGCTCAAAGTGCCTGCCAGCATTCTTCCCAAAGCAGTCTTCTGAGAGTTTAATAACTTAATTGAAGCTGTAAACGCACTACTGGTGTAATAAAAATGTCTTAACCTGGTCTGTTGTCAGCCACTCGATTTATAAGCCCCATGCGTGTCCTTCACGGAAGTCCTGTTGAAAACAAGCATTGGCAAAGCCAACAGTGTGGCTTGTGTATAAGTATTAGGCATTGGCCTGGCACCGATATGATATGTTGCGAAGTGCCTGATCATTTTGGAAAAAAGAATGATGACTGCGTGTTTGGTGCGCATGCGGCATGGTTAAAAAAAAATGAATTTCCATAATGTTGAACAAGGGGAGCGGAGGCTGCGGGGGTGTACCCCGCTCCCCTTCTTCGACATTATGGGCTTCTGGGGACATTGAAAGCAGGGGAAAATAAAGAAGGAAGGACCCTGCAGCGCCAGCTCCGACCCACATTGGTGGGAGGGAACGGACACCTGAGGGATAGAGGTGTGCCTCTGAAAAGTTAAGTAGGGGGAGGGGAAAGCGAGATGCAGGAGAAAGTGATCTATGTGAACACTGTGCTGCGCGATTTTACAATTCGACATTTTCGGGTTTGGAATTTCGCACCGCGCTTTAATCACGTAAATCCGTATGCTGAGTGTGGACTGGCGGGGGGGGGGGGGGGGGTGCGTGCGTGCGTGCGTGCGTGAGACAGGGGTGGTCCCCTACACCCAGACCCTTTATCCGGGGTCTTCATGGCAGCAATTGCTGAAATTCTGAGCGATCTTGACTTCTTTTTAGGTCGGAGCGCCAGTGGGTTATTACAACGGCCGTAGATAGCTGTGTGCAACTCGCGGATCACGGACTGGACTCAACATTTCTTCCCACCACGGTCAGTGAAACCGGCACCATTAATATTCGTTTCAATTGATTGCACTTGTTGTTCCGGGGCTGGAAGCTGCCAGCCTGTGGCACTAAACCCTATATAATTTATAAACGCCTCTCTATAGCTATTGTGCAATTCAAGGTGCACACCTTTTATTCTGAAAGCAGCCTTTTCTAGTGTTCATGTTAGAGCCATTATCAGGGTGTGTGGAGGTGAGGGCACGTGCTTGTACTCGCGCTTCCCACGCCTCTCTGAATCTTTAAGCACTCCCCTCCCCCACACACCACTCTCTCCTTCTGTTTAGCTCCCCCCATAACTCCCTCAAAAAGATTCCCCTTTTGTCTGTCCACCTGTCTTTTCAGCAACGGAGCAACGGGTGCTTTATCTCCCCCATGCTGTTTCTTACAACACCACATTCCAGATAGGGGGCCAGTCCCGGGCTTCTATTTTGCAAAACACTGGAATCAGGTAGTAACCCAGTGCTTAAAGTGGGCCGGGGCCTGCCGGGGCCGGGCCCCGGCAGTCTCCAAAAAGTGGGGCTGAGCCGGGGCCCTGCCGGGGCCCCGTCCCACCGCCCGCAACATTGGCGGTATGCATTATCCCGTCGCGGCCGCAGCCGCGACGGGAGATACATGCGCCTGCCATGAAGTCAGGCGATCTGACCAAAGTGGTAGCCAACCACAGCGACGCTGTGACTGGCTGCCACTTCTGTCAGTCATAGTAACTGCCTCTGGTGACCCCTCGCGCGAGAAGGCACCAGGGGCAGTTACTGTCCCTTTGTTTCCCCAGGTCGCCGAGGCGTCTATAACCTTCAGCGAACCTGGGGATTCCTCGACATATTTCGAGGTTTATAAAAGATGGCTTTGAAAGTACACATTTCAAGCCATCTTTTATAAAGCTTTGCCGTCGGACAATGTTGTCCGTAGTCAAAGCTTTATAAAAGATGGCTTGAATTGTGTACTTTCAAAGCCATCTTTTATAAACCCGAAATGTTTAAGAAAGATGGCCTGAAAACTAGGCAAACCGTAGGGTATGCACACAATATATATAAATGTATATATATATATATATACATATTGTATATGTAACATATTTCTATGTTTAGAAAAGATGGCTTGCACAGTACACACCATAGTAAGGTACGCACACAAATATATAATATTTATATATATTTGTGTGTATACCCTACGATTTGCGTACTTTTTAGGCCACGCCCCTCCCAAAAGCCACGCCCCCAAATGAGCCCCCCCCTCGATTTCTTACCCCACTTAAAGCCCTGTAGTAACCCAATGTGTTCCCTTGAAGGAATCCAAAACTACAACTCCCAGAATCTATTCGATGAACTTCTGAGCCCAGCTTTGATTAAGTAGCGCCACGGAAGTCTTTATCTGGTCACCCAACTCTGGATCAATCCCGTCTTGCTACTTCTAGGCCCACTCCAGGCCTGCACTGCACTGAGAAATGAATGGGCCTCCCCAGCGCTTAATGTGGCAGCACCCATCATGGGTGACTTGGTCCCCTTTCTCTCCTGGGAGCTGGGATCCGCACTGCAGAGGAGGGTTCTCCATCCCTACTTGTCTGCAGTGGTCGAAGTGAGCGGGAACGGCCAGGAGCGGTGTTCCACTAGTTTTATTATTTACTTTTGCAACCCTTTTCACCATTCCGGAACTGTTGTGAAGTAAAAGCACACTTTCCCGCTTTATCAGTTACAGATAAAGTGACATCTCCTTCAACTCAATTGGCTGTCAACCAGCATGCCTGCACCCCTGGAAAAATGTGTTGTACGTTGCTGCGTCCCTTCCTACTCTCTCACCCGCCAGTCACAGTTCCACTAATTTTTTGGTAAACTTTCACCACTGCTTGTACTGCAACTTTAGCACCATGGAGCACCTCATCCTCCCGCAGGGAATGGAGACGGACAGTCCAGGCAAGGCGCTCAGGCTGCCCCCGTCATGTCCGAGGAACTCATCCAGTCATAGCTTAATTTGTACTCTGGTAGCTTTGCACCGCACCCAGGGTTGCTGGGCCCCACACATCTAGAGTTGCAAGAAGTGGGCTGCATAGGACCACTGTACATTGTATTCCGTACTACCCCATAAATGGAAAGGATTTGCACCGCAGAACTATGCTCCTAAATCGCACATACTACACTTTACATGGTCCGGCTATAGACAGCAGTCGCAGTGCCTACATCGACCATACTGAACCCTGCAGGGACTGGCTATAGACAAGAGAGCTACCCCCTAAATTGCAAATACTACACTTTACATGATATGATAGGGCATTTATAATGCGCCTATACACAAGTGTTCCGAGGCATGACGCGGCAAGGGAGGGGAACAGAGGGAGGATGGACAACGTTCCTACTAGGCCAGGTGTCATTCAGATCGCGCAAGTGCATGGGAAGGGGGCAGGGGAAAGGGACAGTGCTGTACATGGGAAGATGATAACCATAAGTAACGGCCAGCAAGTGGCAAGTGCAGGGTAAGTGCGGACCTCAGGTGTCAAGGGCTGGTAGGGGGACTGTAGGGATACCGAAACAGTCCCAAGTGCGGTTGGGCCAGGTGGGCAGTGCAGGTATGTGACGCTGGCAGGGGAAGGACCTAAGGACCTTGGGTCCGAGATCAGAGGGTGTCCAGGTAGCCAATGCAGTTCAGGTTACATCCAGGAGGTCAGCAGAGGAGAGGAGGAGAAAAAGCAGAAGCAAAGAGAAAGGTTTTGAGGTGTTTCCGGAACCGGAGACAGTTCTCCTCAAGTTTGAGGGAGGCAGGGAGGCTGTTCCAGAGGGAGGCACAAGCGAAGAAAGAGATCTGCCACCAACTTGTTGCTTAGAGATGCAACTGACCCTGAGGGAGTTTGAGGTGGATGAGCGAAGAGCTCAAGCAGGAAGATATTTAGGAAGAGAGAGTTGAAGGTATTGAGGCCCAAGGCCCCAGAAGGCCCTGTGAACGATGTAGAGGGTTTTGAACTTAATCCTCGCAACCACTAGGAGCCAGTGAGAGATTTCAGTCCTGGAGAGATACAATCCCTGGGCTTCAGGCCAAGGACAAGTCTCGCAGTCCTGTTCTGGATAAGTTGCAGAGGGCGGAGAGTAGAAGCAGGCAGGACCAGAGCTCTGGAGATGGTGAGCTTCTGGGGGAAGGTGAGGAAAGGAAGAATATCTCTGAGGAGGTGCAGCTGGTAGTGTGACTTCTTAGAGACTTCCGAGATGTGAGGAGAGAAGGAGAGTGTGGAGTCGAAGATGACCCCAAGCTTTTTAGCCTTGTAGGTGGGAGCCGGAAGAGGGCCAAGAGAGGCCGGCCAGAGAGTTACAGGAAAGGAGGGAGCGGGTGTGCCTATGAGGAGAATCTCAGTCTTGCTGGCATTAAGGCAGAGGTCATTGGCGGCACACCACTCCTGGATAGCAGACAGACAGCCAGAGATGAGGGAAGGAAAGGAGAATGCAGAGGGTAGCCTGAAAATAAGCTGGCTGTCATCCGCATAGCATTGAAAGTTGGGGCAGAGGGCGGCAATGTGGTGGGCAAGGAGTGCAAGGTATTGGTTGAACAGCCAGGAAGAGAGGTTAGACTCCTGGGGGACACCACAGGTAGAGAAAAAGATAGCAGAGAGGAAGCACCCAAATTGGACCTGGGAGGGTCTGTCGGAGAGGAAGGAGGTCAGCCATGCCAGAGCCTGACCAGTGATACATGGTCAGGCGTTAGAAGTCACAGGTATCCCCTAAACTGCACATACTGCACTTTACATGGTCCGGCTTTAGACAGCAGTCATATTACCTAAATCACACATACTGAACCTTGCAGGGGCTGGCTTTAGACAAGAGAGCTACCCCCTAAATTGCACATACTGAACCCTGCAGGGGCTGGCTTTAGACAGCAGAGCTATCCCCTAAATTGCAAATACTGCACCTTACACGGTCAGGTGTTAGACGTCACAGGTATCCCCTAAACTGCACATACTGTACTTTACATGGTCTGGCTTTAGACAGAAGACTACCCCTTACATTTCACATATGGCACCTTACATAGTCAGGCTGTAGACAGCACAGCTGCCCCCAAACATTGCACATGCTCCATTTTACAGGGTCTGGCTTAGACATCAGAACTATCGACTACATTCAACATACTTCACCTTACAGGGTCAGGCTTGGTCTCGGGAGGATAGCTCAGGGGCAACACGCTCGCTGTGGAAGCAACACAGTTGCGACCCCCGGGTCCGCGTTTAGAAACCTCAGGGTATTAAGCGCGTTATAAGCAGCACATTATATTATATTTAGGCAGCACTGATATTCTCTAAATTGCCCATATAACACTGTACATTGTCAGGCTTTGGCCATCAGAACTATCCCCATAAATAGCGCTCACTGCATCCTACGGGGACTGGATTTAGACAGCAGAGCTATCCCCATAAATAGCACTCACTGCATCCTACAGGGACATGATTTAGACAGCAGAGCTATCCCCATAAATAGCACCCACTGCATCCTACGGGGCAGGATTTAAACAGCAGAGCTATCCCGATAAATAGCTCTCACTGCATCCTACGAGGACAGGATTTAGACAGCAGAACCACCCCCATAAATAGCGCTCACTGCATCCTACGGGGCAGGATTTAGACAGCAGAGCTATCCCCATAAATAGCGCTCACTGCATCCTACGGGGACTGGATTTAGACAGCAGAGCTATCCCCATAAATAGCACCCACTGCATCCTACGGGGCAGGATTTAAACAGCAGAGCTATCCCGATAAATTGCTCTCACTGCATCCTACGAGGACAGGATTTAGACAGCAGAACCACCCCCATAAATAGCGCTCACTGCATCCTACGGGGCAGGATTTAGACAGCAGAGCTATCCCCATAAATAGCGCTCACTGCATCCTACGGGGACTGGATTTAGACAGCAGAGCTATCCCCATAAATAGCACTCACTGCATCCTACGAGGACAGGATTTAGACAGCAGAACCACCCCCATAAATAGCGCTCACTGCATCCTACGGGGACTGGATTTAGACAGCAGAGCTATCCCCATAAATAGCACTCACTGCATCCTACGGGGACAGGATTTAGACAGCAGAGCTATCCCCATAAATAGCGCTCACTGCATCCTACGGGGACAGGATTTAGACAGCAGAGCTATCCCCATAAATAGCACTCACTGCATCCTACGGGGACTGGATTTAGACAGCAGAGCTATCCCCATAAATAGCTCTCACTGCATCCTACGAGGACAGGATTTAGACAGCAGAACCACCCCCATAAATAGCGCTCACTGCATCCTACGGGGACTGGATTTAGACAGCAGAGCTTTCCCCATAAATAGCGCTCACTGCATCCTACGGGGACAGGATTTAGACAGCAGAGCTATCCCCATAAATAGCACCCACTGCATCCTACGGGGACAGGATTTAGACAGCAGAGCTATCCCCATAAATAGCTCTCACTGCATCCTACGAGGACAGGATTTAGACAGCAGAACCACCCCCATAAATAGCGCTCACTGCATCCTACGGGGACTGGATTTAGACAGCAGAGCTATCCCCATAAATAGCGCTCACTGCATCCTATGGGGACAGGATTTAGACAGCAGAACCACCCCCATAAATAGCACTCACTGAATAGCGCTCACTGCATCCTACGGGGACTGGATGTAGACAGCAGAGCTATCCCCATAAATAGCACTCACTGCATCCTACGGGACAGGATTTAGACAGCAGAACCACCCCCATAAATAGCACTCACTGCATCCTACGGGGACAGGATTTAGACAGCAGAGCTATTCCCATAAATAGCGCTCACTGCATCCTACGGGGACTGGATTTAGACAGCAGAGCCATCCCCATAAATAGCACCCACTGCACCCTACGGGGCAGGATTTAGACAGCAGAGCTATCCCCATAAATAGCACCCACTGCATCCTACGGGGTCAGGATTTAGACAGCAGAGCTATCCCCATAAATAGCGCTCACTGCATCCTACGGGGACAGGATTTAGACAGCAGAGCCATCCCCATAAATAGCACCCACTGCACCCTACGGGGCAGGATTTAGACAGCAGAGCCATCCCCATAAATAGCACCCACTGCATCCTACGGGGCAGGATTTAAACAGCAGAGCTATCACCATAAATAGCGCTCACTGCATCCTACGGGGCAGGATTTAGACAGCTGAGCTATCCCCATAAATAGCGCTCACTGCATCCTACGGGGCAGTATTTAAACAGCAGAGCTATCCCGATAAATAGCACTCACTGCATCCTACGGGGACAGGATTTAGACAGCAGAACCACCCCCATAAATAGCACTCACTGCACCCTACGGGGCAGGATTTAGACAGCAGAGCCATAATAGCGCTCACTGCCTCCTACGAGGAGAGGATTTAGACAGCAGAGCCATCCCCATAAATAGCACTCAATGCATCCTACGGGGACAGGATTTAGACAGCAGAGCTATCCCCATAAATAGCGCTCACTGCATCCTACGGGGACAGGATTTAGACAGCAGAGCCATCCCCATAAATAGCGCTCACTGCATCCTACAGGGACAGGATGTAGAAGCAGAACCACCCCCATAAATAGCGCTCACTGCATCCTACGGGGCAGGATTTAGACAGCAGAGCCATCCCCATAAATAGCACTCACTGCATCCTACGGGGACAGGCTTTGGCCATCAGAGCCATCCCCATAAATAGCGCTCACTGCATCCTATGGGGACAGGATTTAGACAGCAGAGCTATCCCCATAAATAGCGCTCACTGCATCCTACAGGGACAGGATTTAGACAGTACTCACTGAACCCTACTGGGACAGGATTTAGACAGCAGAGCCATCCCCATAAATAGCACCCACTGCATCCTACGGGGCAGGATTTAGACAGCAGAGCTATCCCCATAAATAGCCCTCACTGCATCCCACGGGGACAGGATTTAGACAGTACTCACTGCACCCTATGGGGACAGGATTTAGACAGCAGAACCATCCCCATAAATAGCACCCACTGCATTCTACGGGGCAGGATTTAGACAGCAGAGCTATCCGATAAATAGCGCACACTGCATCCTACGGGGACAGGATTTAGACAGCAGAGCTATCCCCATAAATAGCGCTCACTGCATCCTACGGGGACAGGATTTAGACAGCAGAGCTATCCCCATAAATAGCGCTCACTGCATCCTACGGGGTCAGGATTTAGACAGCAGAGCCATCCCCATAAATATCGCTCACTGCATCCTACGGGGACAGGATTTAGACAGCAGAACCACCCCTATAAATAGCGCTCACTGCATCCTACGGGGCAGGATTTAGACAGCAGAGATATCCCTATAAATAGCACCACTGCATCCTACGGGGCAGGATTTAGACAGCAGAGCTATCCCCATAAATAGCGCTCACTGCATCCTACGGGGCAGGATTTAGACAGCAGAACCATAATAGCACTCACTGCCTCCTACGGGGCAGGATTTAGACAGCAGAGCTATCCCGATAAATAGCGCTCACTGCATCCTACAGGGACAGGATTTAGACAGCAGAGCTATCCCCATAAATAGCGCTCACTGCATCCTACGGGGCAGGATTTAGACAGCAGAGCCATCCCCATAAATAGCGCTCACTGCATCCTATGGGGCAGGATTTAGACAGCAGAGCTATCCCCATAAATAGCGCTCACTGCATCCTATGGGGACAGGATTTAGATAGAAGAGCTATCCCCATAAATAGCGCTCACTGCATCCTACAGGGACAGGATTTAGACAGCAGAGCTATCCCCATAATTAGAACCCAATGGTATCCTCCAAAATTGTTCCTTCTCACAACCCTGAAGGGCCAGTGTGTCACAAGCCAGCAGAACATGCAGACACAAAGGGAAGCATCGGTACCGAAGAGGCAAGGCTAGAGCTGGAGACCACACGAGGCAGTGTCAAGAGAAGGCAGGAAACATGCAGAGGGGATGAGGCAGCAATAGGCAGGAAAGGGCAAAGACGGGGACCATAAAGGGCCTTCGTGTCACTAGAAGACAGAAAATGGGCAGGCTACCAAAGGGAGGTCGCACAACCGGAACATCTCTTTCATAGCTTTTCAAACCAGCTTCAAAATTACTCAAATATATTGTTTGACACTCATCCCAGAAAGCATGTCAAATTGCGGAAAATTGTAGATATTAGGGTACAAATCAGTCAACCCAACATTGCTGCAGCAAGGCAGCACCTCCCCCTACCGCCCCTTTTTATACTGCTAATGGCTGTTAATGGGTGAGGAGGTTTCCCTCTGATCAAGTTAGAATGAGGGCTGCCTCAAGTTAGAATGAGGCCTGAGGCAGCCCTCAGCCTTCCAACCAACTTACTAAGGACGCTGAAATGGGCACCTGTGGTGCGTATATATATCAAGCAGCCCCTCTGGACTAAATCCTTAGCACGTGAATGATGGTAATGAGTGTAACCTCTAGACTGCGCCCATCGATCAATCGATTGATTCCAAGATCCTTGTTGCACGCATAGTGCAATGTCTGAATGAGGGTAATGAATGGAGTCTCTAGACTGCCCCCATCGATCGATTCCCAGATCCTTCTTGCACACATAGTACAATGTATGAATGACGGTAATGGATGGAGTCTCTAGACTGCGCCGATCGATTCCCAGATCCTTGTTGCACGCATAGTGCAATGTATGAATGAGGGTAATGAATGGAGTCTCTAGACTGCGCCCATCGATCGATTCCCAGATCCTTGTTGCACACATAGTACAATGTATGAATGACGGTAATGAATGGAGTCTCTAGACTGCACCGATCGATCGATTCCAGATCCTTGTTGCACACATAGTACAATGTATGAATGACGGTAATGAATGGAGTCTCTAGAAAGCGCCCAACGATCAATCGATCGATTCCCAGATCCTTGTTGCACACATCGTACAATGTATGAATGATGGTAAAGAATGGAGTCTCTAGACTGCGCTCATCGATCGATTCCCAGATTCTTGTTGCACGCATAGTACAATGTATGAATGACGGTAATTAATGGAGTCTGCAGACTGCACCCATCGATCAATTCCCAGATCCTTGTTGCACACATAGTACAATGTATGAATGACGGTAATGAATGGAGTCTCTAGACTGCGCCGATCGATCGATTCCAGATCCTTGTTGCACACCTAGTACAATGTATAAATTACGGTAATGAATGGAGTCTCTAGACTGCGCCCATCAATCGATTCCCAGATCCTTTAGTATAATATATGAATGACGGTAATGAATGGAGTCTCTAGACTGCGCCCATCGATCGATTCCAGATCCTTGTTACACGCATAGTACAATGTATGAATGATGGTAATGAATGGAGTCTCTAGTCTGCGCCCATCGATCGATTCCCAGATCCTTGTTGCACGCATAGTACAATGTATGAATGACGGTAATGAATGGAGTCTCTAGACTGCGCCGATCGATCGATTCCCAGATCCTTGTTGCACACATAGTACAATGTATGAATGACGGTAATGTATGGAGTCTCTAGACTGGCCGATCGATCGATCGATTCCCAGATCCTTGTTGCACACACAGGACAATGTATCATCTATGAGAGGGGATGGAGAGCAACGACGTGAGAATGGAATCTCGCTGCTAGAAGCTTGTGGCATGAGTATAGGGAGGGCACCAGTTTGTTTTGCCATGTAAGGCCTACATACCCCTTTGCCCTAGCGAACCGACTCCCCTTTGAAATCTCCTACCACCTTACACCACACACATTCACCCCTATAGCCACCAACACCACAGGCTAGTCTTTAGCACATCAACACTCATTGAGTTATGACCAATCTCTCCTTCGGCATCAGTGGGAAACCAAAGACAAAGCACTTCAACCTACTAGGCCCTTGGGATAAAATATCCCTCAGTGTCTCAGTGTCTCTGCCAAGCGCATAGAAGCAGAGCAGCGCTCAGGACCCAGGTACTTGAGACATGAGCCCATCACGAGCACGGGTTCAGCACCAACCTATGCCACTAACAACACCAGGGGTGGACTGGGATCCAAAAGAGGTCCTGGAAATCCTTTCCAAAGTGGCCCCATATTGCACGGTTCCAGCAAGCCCAACCCTTTTCCTATGAGAGAATGTGGAAATAACATAGGTCACTAGACAAGAGGGCCAGGGTGCAGGCGCCTACGAGGCCTGCGAGACATCTACAGAGTCCCTGGAGGCCAGTCCACCCCTGAACAGCACCCCTCCCTCTTTTCTTACACAGCCAAGCGCCGTGAGGCCAACACAAATAGCATGACGGTGCTATACGAGAGCACTTTACATCGTATTGCATCACCCGCCCGTGATTTGCTGTGAGCGATGCAGCCCCCTCGCTCTTCCCTTACAATTAGAAGAAAGACCCTGCTACAGATCACCCTCCATGCCCACGCTGTGCAGTGTGGGTGCATTGAAGCCGTTTCCTCTGCGTGCAGTGCTGTGTAAAACACCAAAATTAAAGATATATTCCTGGATTCCCAAAGCAAAACTACAACTATCCAAAAAGTAAATAAAATCAGGTTTGGGGGAGCCGGGCAGCTTAGGGGACTCTGTCTCCAGCGGCTTTGGAGAAGACCGGAGATTCTGTCTCCAATCCAATCTTGTAGCCATTTAGGGTCCACACACCAGTTAAAAACGGGCTGTTCCAATAGCTTCGCCCAAAGCGCCTAGCAACTGCGCCCCGGCTACACAGGGCACTATATAAGCAAAGGAATTCGTTCACTAGGTCACAGCGTGCAGCCCGGTGGACTGACCAAGCTGGGAGGCCGAGGATTTAATGGGCATGGTGTCGGAGTTCCCTTTTTCACCAGATGGAAAGATGTTCCCAAGTGGGCAGTCTAGGAAACTGGCATGGCTATAGGGGCCGTCAGGGGGTGGTGTTCTTTCTGTTCACCTGTAAACGAACCCCCTAAACTAAGTCAAGTAGAGAGGCCATTCACGTTTCAGTGCTATCTCTGGCTGTCGATTGGGTAAAGCGATTAACCATGTGTTTGATTAGGCCCATGGGGTACGAGCGCCATATCAAAGATGTACCATCTGCTATTTTGTTGAGATGGGTTATGCTACAAAGCAAGGGCTATGGAACCGTTGGTCTGCCAGATGTTTCGGACAGCAACTCCCACAGTGCTAGTCCAAAACACCTGGAAAGCCACAGGCTGCAGACCTAGTGAATTTGTCTGGTCCCCGCCGCTACAAAAGCTGAAATTCAAATGTTGTTTACGCGCCGAGAGGCCAGTTTTGCGGTGTGTGCATTAAATAAATAGTGTATATATAGTTAAATATATATATTTATAGGCGGCTTACCCTGACCGGCAGGGACCCTCTCTGCCCGCCACCCCTGGTGCCACGCGGTCCCGCCTGCGGGAGCGTTCCGGGGTATCGGCCTCGGTCCTGAGTACCAGCCTCAAAGACCCATCTCCTGGAAAGGCCGGGCTTGCAGGCCACTATATATCACATCGTATGGGCGGCAGGATGGCCAGCACCCGTCACATCCTTCCTATGGCTTGGAACCAATCCCTTACTGAGCCGGAAAGCGGCGAGCGTGGGTGTATTTTTAGGATTTTCAGGAAAATACTGGTGGAAGGGAGCGGTGTTTTTCAGGACCCCAAGAGGAAGAGAGTGGGAGGGTGGCGCTGGCTGAACTTGCGCGGGAATTACATAAGGAAACCAGGCCCCAGAGGGGTAACAAACCCATATCCAAGATGGCGTCAGCTCCTGAGGCCTGGCACAAGTCCCAGTGGGAAAACACATCTGTACACAACATTATGTCTGCCCTTCCTGAGGCCTGCACAAGGAGCTGGCGGATTAACAGATATGCACACAACACTGTGCGTGCTGCAGCCTGACACAAGGCCTCAGCGAAATATCATATCTGTACAACATGAAGAGGCCAGGTACACGCCCTGGCGATGACAGATCTGTAGCCCAAATGGCACCTTGCTCCACAGGCCTGACACAAGGCTTGAGGGGGGGGGGTAAACAATATATGTACAACATGGCCCCTGCTTCTGAGGCCTGACACAAGGCCCCAGAGAGTACAAATATATATATATATATATATATACAACATGGCGTGTTCCCCCAGGCCTGACGCAAGGCCCCAGACGGATCACACATGCATACAACATGTCACCTGTTTCTGGGGCCTTCCACACAAACTAACCTTACCACGGAAAGCGAAGTGAGATTAATGACATCACAAACACTAAAAATGTCGATTTTACTCTGACAACATTCTCTTTTGCTCCCAAAGCCTCCAAACTTGCAGCCAAGGGTCCCTTAGATGGCTCGGGCGGACCACCGTGCCCAAGGTCCACTGTCATGGGTGAGGAATTGTGGGTTATTTATGTAGCGCTTATGCCGGTCCACGCCAGCTTCAATGCGCTCGGAATCCGTTTATAACTTTGAGGACAAGGTAGAGTAGCCCGTTTATAATCGTGTTACTGTAGGTTGGGAGCAAGCCCACGAGTGCTGTGCATTGGTGAATAGGACCCACCGTGCTGTAGCCCATAGGTGTCCCTTGAGGGGGGAAACAGGGGCAATTGCCCCCCTCTAGCAAAGAACTCTATGCAGGGGTCCTACTGATGCTCCTCCGCCCAGGCGCCATTCGTGCGTTTGCCCGCACTTTGTTTCCTCAGCCTGTGTTCTTTCTTCTACCCTGAAAGGGGCGCCATGGGAATACATGGGCCATGACTATCACTGAGGGTGGGGGGGCGGGGCATCACTGTTAAAAGCAGGCTTCCTACACACTGGGCACACTGTTGTTTTCCAAATGTGCAGCTTACACTTTCATAGAAAACCACAAAAAAAGACATTTGCAAAATGAAACATGCTTCTTAAACGACACACCCACTAGTTTTCTTAAAACTGTTTACTTTTTTAGTTTGACTATCGCAAGCATCCCCAGTGATGTTTGTGCCCCCCATCCTTTGTGTTTTATCACAGGATGTATTGCTAAAGATATTGTATACTTATCAAACTGTTCAATCACAATTAAAAGCTTCTGTTGTGCTGACAGCAGTTATTAGTAAACTAAACTGTAGGCTCATGTGTGCCAACTTTGGATTTTTACTGCAAGGGCAGAATTCCCTCACCCCTAATATAAATAAGCAAGCAACCGGTCCAACCCATCCTCTGGCTGAACACGTGTTAAAGCACTTGTTTTTTTTAATAAGGAATTGCAAAACGTCATAAGATTAACAGACTGTTTTAAATATATAACATCTCAGCAACAGTCACTCACCCTGCTGAGCTACCCTGGTAGCCTCCTACTGTAGGACATGTCTATCCATCCCTTAATGTGCTCAAAATCACTTCATTACCAACAGTGCAGTTAATGTACATGACTTCAAAGTCAACAGTATTTCATCTCCAGCTACATGAAGAAAAAAAACATTTTTCTACTGGGCATCTATGATAGATGCTGAGTAAAAAGAGCCATGACTCACAGTGATTATGTGCATTTAAGATGCTGGGGGGAAGGGGCTAGAGGGCAGGCATGGTATTTTTTACTGGGCATCTATAAGAAAGCAAGCATGACATTTTGTATTGGGCATCTTTGATAAAGGAAGCATGAGAAGTGCTATTGCATGGCTAGACAGGCACCTTGGTGCAGTCGGTATAGATATTTCTTACTGTGGCATGACATTTTGTATTGGGCATCTTAATGAAGCAGGCGAAGTTCGGTACCATGCCTAGACTGGCATTTTAATGCAGCCAGTCCTCACTGTGGCATGACATTTTATATTGGGTATCTTAGTTAAAGAAAGCATGATTAGTGTTATTATGTAAGTAGACTGGTATTTTGGTGCAGCTAGTCTGGCCACTTCTTACTGTGGCATGATGTTTTGTATGGGCATCTTTGATAAAGGAAGCATGATAAGTGTTATTAGTACCCGGCGAGAGTCAAGCAGAATGCAACACGCATTTTGATTGGCTCTCACCGGGTCCTTAACCGGCCGAGAATCCTTCGATTCTCGGCCGGGACGCCAGCTGCCTTGTCCACGGCGGGGGGGCGTGGTCAGCCCCTCAGCCAATGAGGAGGCTCGAAGCGGGGCCATCCCCGCTCCGAGCCTCCCCCACCCCCGCTGGGGACTCGGGTAAGCTTCTTTTTTTTTTCCCTTCCATCCCTCCTCCCTTCCCCACACCACTTACCTTCTTGCTCCTGCGTCCCTGGTGGGGGACGATGGCAGCCTCCAGCAGTGTGGAGACTCTGCGCCTCCACACAGCTGGAGGATTCCATCGTCCTCTGGTAGGGACGAAGGTACGTTTTATAATTTTTATTTTTTTTTCGCCCTTCCCCTCCCTCCCGCTCTCTCAACCCCACTTACCTTCTGCTTCTTTTTTTTTTCAGGAGCGGACGCGCTGGGAACACTTGTGTTTCCAGCGCGTCCGCTCCCGAAGGCCGCCATGGAAAGAGAAAACGGACTCCCGTTTTTCCTTTCCCGGCGGCCATTTTCTTGGTCTTTTTTTTTTTTTTTTTTTCTGTCCTGAAACGCTGCAGCTTTTCGGGACAGAAAAAAATGCTTTTAGTGCTCCGGTCACGCATATAATGCAGGCCGGGGTACTAATAGCAATATGACCCTCGCAGTGGGGGCATTACCGACTCAGGTAATACCCCGGGGCCTTCGTTAAGGCCCGAGCGTAATTATGTGGCTAGACTGATATGTCGATGTAGCCAGATTGAACATGTTTTCCTACTGTGGCATGGCATTTTCATGATAAAGCCAACCGGAGTATGTTCTTACGTGGGGTACTGCCATATATTGGCAGAGCAAGCATGGACATGTGTTCTTATAGTATCATTACTGGCTTCATGTTCAAAGCTAACATGAGTATGTTCTTATATGGGAATACTGTCATATCTTGGTACAGCCAGTATGGAAATGTATGAACACAGCCAGCATGAACATGTTTTTATACTGGCATATATTGTCGGAAAGATCATGAAAATGTGTTGAATTGCTCCGGCGCACTGTTGGTGACTAGCATCTATTGTATGTTTTCATGAGTTACCCTACAAAACCAATTGCAAACTGCTTGGCTTTGTACTCAATTTATCAAAGAAAGTGTGTTGTAAAATGCACTACTTTAAGCCATTATTAAAAAAAAAATCATGGTGGGAATCCCCCCAACCCCTCCTGATTGGTTTAGAATCCCTCGCTATGCTTGGTTGCTCTGGCCTATTTAAGGGAAATATGTACGCCCCTCCAATTAAAAGATTCACCGGCCACCACTGGGATGTACAGCTGGATACAGAAAACTGTCACCAATTCTATAGGGCCAACGCGAGATTCCTGCAACCACTGCTAAAGAACCCAGTGAGCAGTTGCCTCCTTTCCCCCTTTATGTGATCTTTCATCTGTTAAACAGACTGTCCTTGACTATTCCTTTGAAACTGATGTACGAGTGATAGGCAGTCTAAATGAGGCAGTTTAACAAAAAAGATATTATTTAAAACGGAGCTGGAAGTGATGTCTCTTCTCCTAAATACCACCGCTAACTACACAAAGCGGTGCTGGGAGTGATGTCTGCTTGAGTGAAGAGAATGCAGCCTCCTGCTGACTGCATAGGGCATTTTTGCAAATGCTGAACGCGAGTTAACATTTTTATGATGCATATTAACTTGATGCAAAACATTGTTTTGTTTTAAACCTACTTTGAACATGCATAATGTCACATTTTTTAACTAGGTTGGTAAAACAGTTTGGGGTATTGACCCTTACTTGATGTGCCACCACACTGCACCCCCTTGTTGTATTTTTGCCCCCTGGTTTCTCCCCCCCCCCCAATACTGATTTCTAGTGACGCCACTGGCAGCAGGGGGCGAGGGGCACTTCCTGTCAACAGGCTTGGACTATTAACTTGATTTCGTGCTCTAGAAACACTCATGCACGAATCCAAGTGTAATGTGCCCCTGGCCAGCCTTCCCTGTGGGAAGAGCCTTTTTTGGGACTTCGCCGTTTCCTTGACCCAGAACTTCACTTTCAAGAACAATTGAATGTGCTCCGAATATCCTCTTTAGAAAGTGTAACAAAAAACACAAACGGATTGCCGATGGGGGCCACACAAGCTATGTCAGTCCAGGTGCCTCGAGCCCCTCACACTGTGTTCCCACGCGCCGCGGGCTCCTCGCACTGACTGCGCATGAGCACATCGCAGTACCTGCCCAGGTGCCCCCCTGGGGCTCATGCACCTCACACTGTCTGCCGTTGAGCCCCAGGCACCCCAGCACTGTCTGCACGTGATCCTCATCTTGATTCTCTATCGGCGGCCTTTATTTATTTATTTATTTATTTATTTATTCCAGGCAAACGGGCGGTAAACAAAACAAACGCAGAACGTTAGAACATAAAGAGCCCGATTCACTGCAAAAATAAATGTTGCACATTTGCACATTTCCATGCATCAGGGTTTGTGTCAGCAGTGCAAAGTCATTTTTCAGCAGAGCAAAATCTCAGACAAGCCTAAACATAATAATAGGACAGGGGTAAAAAACATAAAACCAGACGATTGAGAACACGGGCACAAAATGGCTGAATAAAATCGGACCAGTAAAAAAAATCACACTACATTTGAAGTAAAATAAAGGTATAAGCGCGTTTTAAAAATATTGCAAGAGATACCTCGGCTCGTAAATGGGGAGGCAAGATATTTCAAAGATCAGGGGCTAGAAAATGAAGAGCTCGTTTGCCATCTCTCTCAAGCATGCACCGAGCGAGGCACAGTAAGCAGGTTGCTCTGACTGGATGTCGTTTTAGGCTCACTCTGTTTGAGAGGGATTGGGTTCTTTCTAAAGAGACATTTCTGAGTAATGGTCAGCAGCCTACACTTTAGACGCCCCCTGGCTGGTAGCCAGTGTGAAGCCCCCCTGGCAGCCGTAACAAGTGACACAGTGAGTAGAGCGCTCGCTTTGACATCGGTGCAGGGTCTGCTAACGCAGGTTCGAAGATCCCGGCTGGGCCAAACTCAGCCCTTCATCCTTCCAAGGTCGATAAATGAGCGCCACACACCGTGGGTAATAATAAGCAGGGTCCTGAGGGTTCGTAGCGCTATATAAATGCCAAATTATTAATTAACATGAGCTCGGTACTTTACACGACCCGCGTTGCTCTGTACTACCTGCATAGTGAGGTTGCTCTGCGAGGTACCCGCAAGTAGGCTGCCCCAATAATCTATTCTGGCTCCAACTATCGCACGAGCCTGCGCAGCGTAATTGCTCTCTGAAATACAAGGCCGCACCTGGCTAAGCAACCTGGAATAATAGGCCGATGAGGGCGACGCAAAGGTTACGCGATTTTTCATGGAAAGAGACGAATCCACGTATACACCAAGTTATGACCTTCTGCCCATGCACCTCAGAATGCTCATTTTCCCCATGCACCCTAGACTGTCTTCTCACACTGTCTATCCATGAGCCCCATGCACCTGACAGGGCTCATGTTCCCCGTGCACCCCCACACTGTCTGCCTATGTTACCCACCCACTTAACACCATCTGTCCATGAGCCTCATGCACCTCACACTGTCCAGGAGCCCCATATACCTCACACTGCCCATGTCCCCCATGCACCTCACACTGTCCATGTTCTCGCACTGCCCATGTTCCCCATGCACCTCGCACTGCCCATGTTCCCCATGCACCTCACACTGCCCATGTTCCCTATGCACCTCACACTGTCCACGAGCCCCATGCACCTCACGCTGTCTGTCCATGAGCCCCATGCACCCCACACTGCCCATACACCTCACAATGTCTGTCCATGTTCCTCATGCACCTCACACTCTGTCCATGTTCCCCAGGCACCTCACACTTCCCATGTTCCCCATGCACCTTACACTGTCCACGAGCCCCATGCACCCCACACTGCCCATACACCTCACACTGTCTGTCCATGAGCCCCATGCACCTCACACTGTCCACGAGCCCTATGCACCTCACAGTATCCATGTTCCCCATGCACCTCACACTGCCCATGTTCCCCATGCACCTCACACTCTGTCCATGTTCCCCATGCACCTCACACTGCCCATGTTCCCCATGCACCTCACACTGTCCACGAGCCCCATGCACCTCACGCTGTCTGTCCATGAGCCCCATGCACCCCACACTGCCCATACACCTCACACTGTCTGTCCATGAGCCCCATGCACCTCACACTGTCCACGAGCCCTATGCACCTCACAGTATCCATGTTCCCCATGCACCTCACACTGCCCATGTTCCCCATGCACCTCACACTGTCCATGTTCCCCAGGCACCTCACACTTCCCATGTTCCCCATGCACCTCACACTTCCCATGTTCCCCATGCACCTCACACTGTCCATGTTCCCCAGGCACCTCACACTGTCCATGTTCCCCAGGCACCTCACACTGTCCATGTTCCCCAGGCACCTCACGTTGTCGGCCAAGAAATCGATCAGCGCCCTGGCTTAGAGAGAGAGGTGGATGACCCACTAAAAAGCCAGCTTCAATATATACCGCCCCCCTCCCCCCCGACCCCATAAAGCTCGGAGCAACACTAGAGGAGGCATGGCCAGGGTGTGCTTGCTTGGCCTGGGCAGAGGGTTATGCCCGACAGCCATGAACGCGGGGACGGGGGATGGGGGGCGGTAGGGCATTTATTTTTTATCAACCCTGTATTTTCTGTGTTTAATGCATGTGTGTTTTTTTAATAGAATTTGTATTCACGACATAAGATGCTCAACTGCGTCAAATATCGAATGAGAGCAGGTGATCCTATTGCTGATGTATGACCCGGTCCGTGGCCATGCCAGTGACATGCTCTGCCAGTCCTGGTCTTCTAGACTCCCATCACACTGCATTCTGGTATTCTTGCCTTTATAGTGGGAACATGAAACTGCACATACTGCACACACATACACACTGATGTGAGCTAATCAAGCCTCTCTGTTTGCAAACCACCACCCCCTTAGGCCCCCCACCCCGACTCTTACCGTACCCGAGAACCATGTTTCTGAGTGTCACTGTGCAGCACTTTGAGTAGGCTGGTCCTTCGTTTCCCTTCCTGCAGATTGTTGGAATATTTGGGAAGGCAGCAGGATGGAGAGCCGTAGAACCCTTGCACTCGCCACCCCTGCCCGCTGTACACCTTTCCTTGCCTCTTTCAGACAGATCCGCCTTTCTTGTGATGACAATTCCAGCTCACTCAAAAGGGGTGTTTCATGATTGAGCCGGCAGCACAGAAAACCTACACATTGGCACCCATACACAGAGTAATAGTATAACATGTGCCAGCCTCTCATGCAAACAATAATGCTCGCTGGCACCAACATAAAAATGCCATAGAAAAACGAGTAGTCTGCAGCCCGCAAAGTCTCACACTCTGTAATTAGAATGCATGAGCTCACAGCTAAACCTCCATGCTTGGCCAACCTGTGTGATCTTGGGCAAAGCACTCTACCCTACTGGATCTTATTATCTTTGGCTGCTTAAAGTGGGATAACCGGGAAGTGGTTCTACTAGGTGTGCACTCCGCAATGCACCTCACTCATACTTGCTTTATTACACTACAGTGTCTGCCTCCATACAATAAGGTTAAATGATAGTACATACCCTAGGCTGAAATGCTATCCGTTGCTCAGGGTGCCATCACGAATGAGAGGTGAAAAAGAAGAGGGCTGCAGGTAGCTGGTCTCTGCCTGCAGGTCGGAAGTAGCTGGTCTCTGCCTGCAGGTCGGCAGTAGCTGGTCTCTGCCTGCAGGTCGGAAGTAGCTGGTCTCTGCCTGCAGGTCGGCAGTAGCTGGTCTCTGCCTGCAGGTCGGCAGTAGCTGGTCTCTGCCTGCAGGTCGGGAGTAACTGGTCTCTGCCTGCAGCTCTGGTCTCTGCCTGCAGGTCGGGAGTAACTGGTCTCTGCCTGCAGCTCGGAAGTAGCTGGTCTCTGCCTGCAGCTCGGAAGTAACTGGTCTCTGCTTGCAGCTCGGAAGTAACTGGTCTCTGCTTGCAGCTCGGAAGTAGCTGGTCTCTGCCTGCAGCTCGGAGTAGCTGGTCTGTGCATGCAGCTCGGAAGTAGCTGGTCTCTGCCTGCAGCTCGGAAGTAGCTGGTCTCTGCCTGCAGGTCGGAAGTAGCTGGTCTCTGCCTGCAGGACGGAAGTAGCTGGTCTTTGCCTGCAGCTCGGAAGTAGCTGGTCTCTGCCTGCAGGTCGGAAGTAGCTGGTCTCTGCCTGCAGCTCGGAAGTAGCTGGTCTCTGCCTGCAGCTCAGAAGTAACTGGTCTCTGCCTGCAGGTCGGAAGTAGCTGGTCTCTGCCTGCAGCTCGGAAGTAACTGGTCTCTGCCTGCAGCTCGGAAGTAGCTGGTCTCTGCCTGCAGCTCGGAAGTAACTGGTCTCTGCCTGCAGCTCGGAAGTAGCTGGTCTCTGCCTGCAGGACGGAAGTAGCTGGTCTCTGCCTGCAGCTCGGAAGTAGCTGGTCTCTGCCTGCAGGACGGAAGTAGCTGGTCTTTGCCTGCAGCTCAGAAGTAGCTGGTCTCTGCCTGCAGGTCGGAAGTAGCTGGTCTCTGCCTGCAGCTCGGAAGTAGCTGGTCTCTGCCTGCAGCTCGGAAGTAGCCGGTCTCTGCCTGCAGCTCGGAAGTAACTGGTCTCTGCCTGCAGGTCGGAAGTAGCCGGTCTCTGCCTGCAGCTCGGAAGTAACTGGTCTCTGCCTGCAGCTCGGAAGTAGCTGGTCTCTGCCTGCAGCTCGGAAGTAGCTGGTCTCTGCCTGCAGCTCGGAAGTAACTGGTCTCTGCCTGCAGCTCGGAAGTAGCTGGTCTCTGCGTGCAGCTCGGAAGTAGCTGGTCTCTGCCTGCAGGTCGGAAGTAGCTGGTCTCCGCCTGCAGCTCGGAAGTAACTGGTCTCTGCCTGCAGCTCGGAGTAGCTGGTATCTGCCTGCAGCTCAGAAGTAGCTGGTCTCGGCCTGCAGGTCGGAAGTAGCTAGTCTCTGCCTGCAGGTCGGGAGTAGCTGGTCTCTGCCTGAAGCTCGGGAGTAGCTGGTCTCTGCCTGCAGGTCAGAAGTAGCTGGTCTTTGAGTGCAGCTCGGAAGTAGCTGGTCTGTCCCTGCAGCTCGGAAATAGCTGGTCTCTGCCTGCAGGTCGGAAGTAGCTGGTCTCTGCGAGCAGCTCGGAAGTAGCTGGTCTCTGCCTGCAGGTCGGAAGTAGCTGGTCTCTGCCTGCAGGTCGGAAGTAGCTGGTCTCTGCCTGCAGGTCGGAAGTAGCTGGTCTCTGCTTGCAGCTCAGAAGTAGCTGGTCTCTGCCTGCAGGTCGGAAGTAGCTGGTCTCGGCGAGCAGCTCGGAAGTAGCTGGTCTCTGCCTGCAGGTTGGAAGTAGCTGGTCTCTGCCTGCAGCTTGGAAGTAGCTGGTCTCTGTATGCAGGTCGGAAGTAGCAGCAGGTCGGAAATAGCTGGTGTCTGCCTGCAACTCGGAAGTAGCTGGTCTCTGCGTGCAGCTCGGAAGAAACTGGTCTCTGCCTGCAGCTCGGAAGTAGCTGGTCTCTGCATGCAGGTCGGAAGTAGCTGGTCTCTGCCTGCAGCTCGGAAGTAGCTGGTCTCTGCTTGCAGAAAGGAAGTAGCTGGTCTCTGCCTGCAGCTCGGAAGTAGCTGGTCTCTGCCTGCAGCTCGGAAGTAGCTGGTCTCTGCCTGCAGGACGGAAGTAGCTGGTCTTTGCCTGCAGCTCGGAAGTAGCTGGTCTCTGCCTGCAGGTCGGAAGTAGCTGGTCTCTGCCTGCAGCTCGGAAGTAGCTGGTCTCTGCCTGCAGCTCGGAAGTAGCTGGTCTCTGCCTGCAGCTCAGAAGTAACTGGTCTCTGCCTGCAGCTCGGAAGTAACTGGTCTCTGCCTGCAGCTCGGAAGTAGCTGGTCTCTGCCTGCAGCTCGGAAGTAACTGGTCTCTGCCTGCAGCTCGGAAGTAGCTGGTCTCTGCGTGCAGCTCGTAAGTAGCTGGTCTCTGCCTGCAGGTCGGAAGTAGCTGGTCTCTGCCTGCAGCTCGGAAGTAACTGGTGTCTGCCTGCAGCTTGGAGTAGCTGGTATCTGCCTGCAGCTCGGAAGTAGCTGGTCTCTGCCTGCAGGTCGGAAGTAGGTAGTCTCTGCCTGCAGGTCGGGAGTAGCTGGTCTCTGCCTGCAGCTCGGGAGTAGCTGGTCTCTGCCTGCAGGTTAGAAGTAGCTGGTCTTTGAGTGCAGCTCGGAAGTAGCTGGTCTGTGCGTGCAGCTCGGAAGTAGCTGGTCTGTGCCTGCAGCTCGAAAGTAGCTGGTCTGTGCCTGCAGCTCGGAAGTAACTGGTCTCTGCCTGCAGCTCGGAAGTAGCTGGTCTCTGCCTGCAGCTCGGAAGTAACTGGTCTCTGCCTGCAGGTCGGAAGTAGCTAGTCTCTGCCTGCAGGTCGGGAGTAGCTGGCCTCTGCCTGCAGCTCGGAAGTAGCTGGTCTCTGCCTGCAGCTCGGAAGTAACTGGTCTCTGCCTGCAGCTCGGAAGTAGCTGGTCTCTGCGTGCAGCTCGGAAGTAGCTGGTCTCTGCCTGCAGGTCGGAAGTAGCTGGTCTCTGCCTGCAGCTCGGAAGTAACTGGTGTCTGCCTGCAGCTTGGAGTAGCTGGTATCTGCCTGCAGCTCGGAAGTAGCTGGTCTCTGCCTGCAGGTCGGAAGTAGGTAGTCTCTGCCTGCAGGTCGGGAGTAGCTGGTCTCTGCCTGCAGCTCGGGAGTAGCTGGTCTCTGCCTGCAGGTTAGAAGTAGCTGGTCTTTGAGTGCAGCTCGGAAGTAGCTGGTCTGTGCGTGCAGCTCGGAAGTAGCTGGTCTGTGCCTGCAGCTCGAAAGTAGCTGGTCTGTGCCTGCAGCTCGGAAGTAACTGGTCTCTGCCTGCAGCTCGGAAGTAGCTGGTCTCTGCCTGCAGCTCGGAAGTAACTGGTCTCTGCCTGCAGGTCGGAAGTAGCTAGTCTCTGCCTGCAGGTCGGGAGTAGCTGGCCTCTGCCAGCAGGTCGGAAGTAGCTGGTCTCTGCCTGCAGCTCGGAAGTAGCTGGTCTGTGCCTGCAGGTCGGAAGTAACTGGTCTCTGCCTGCAGGTCGGGAGTAGCTGGTGTCTGCCCGCAGCTCGGGAGTAGCTGGTCTCTGCTTGCAGGTCCGAAGTAACTGGTCTTGCCTGCAGCTCGGAAGTAACTGGTCTCTGCCTGCAGATCGGAAGTAACTGACTGGTCTCTCCCTGCAGCTCGGAAGTAACTGGTCTCTGGCTGCAGCTCGGAAGTAGCTGGTCTCTGCGTGCGGCTCGGAAGTAACTGGTCTCTGCCTGCAGGTCCAAAGTAACTGGTCTCGCCTGCAGCTCGGAAGTAGCTGGTCTCTGCCTGCTGGTCGGAAGTAGCTGGTCTCGGCGAGCAGCTCGGAAGTAGCTGGTCTCTGCCTGCAGGTCGGAAGTAGATGGTCTCTGCCTGCAGCTCAGAAGTAGCTGGTCTCTGTATGCAGGTCGGAAGTAGCAGGCAGGTCGGAAGTAGCTGGTGTCTGCCTGCAACTCGGAAGTAACTGGTCTCTGCGTGCAGCTCGGAAGAAACTGGTCTCTGCCTGCAGCTCGGAAGTAGCTGGTCTCTGCATGCAGGTCGGAAGTAGCTGGTCTCTGCCTTCAGCTCGGAAGTAGCTGGTCTCTGCCTGCAGGACGGAAGTAGCTGGTCTCTGCCTGCAGCTCGGAAGTAGCTGGTCTCTGCCTGCAGGACGAAAGTAGCTGGTCTTTGCCTGCAGCTCGGAAGTAGCTGGTCTCTGCCTGCAGGTCGGAAGTAGCTGGTCTCTGCCTGCAGCTCGGAAGTAGCTGGTCTCTGCCTACAGCTCGGAAGTAGCCGGTCTCTGCCTGCAGCTCAGAAGTAACTGGTCTCTGCCTGCAGGTCGGAAGTAGCCGGTCTCTGCCTGCAGCTCGGAAGTAACTGGTCTCTGCCTGCAGCTCAGAAGTAGCTGGTCTCTGCCTGCAGCTCGGAAGTAGCTGGTCTCTGCCTGCAGCTCGGAAGTAACTGGTCTCTGCCTGCAGCTCGGAAGTAGCTGGTCTCTGCGTGCAGCTCGGAAGTAGCTGGTCTCTGCCTGCAGGTCGGAAGTAGCTGGTCTCTGCCTGCAGCTCGGAAGTAACTGGTCTCTGCCTGCAGCTCGGAGTAGCTGGTATCTGCCTGCAGCTCGGAAGTAGCTGGTCTCTGCCTGCAGGTCGGAAGTAGCTAGTCTCTGCCTGCAGGTCGGGAGTAGCTGATCTCTGCTTGCAGCTCGGGAGAAGCTGGTCTCTGCCTGCAGGTCAGAAGTAGCTGGTCTTTGAGTGCAGCTCGGAAGTAGCTGGTCTGTGTGTGCATCTCGGAAGTAGCTGGTCTGTGCCTGCAGCTCGAAAGTAGCTGGTCTGTGCCTGCAGCTCGGAAGTAACTGGTCTCTGCCTGCAGCTCGGAAGTAGCTGGTCTCTGCCTGCAGCTCGGAAGTAACTGGTCTCTGCCTGCAGGTCGGAAGTAGCTAGTCTCTGCCTGCAGGTCGGGAGTAGCTGGCCTCTGCCAGCAGGTCGGAAGTAGCTGGTCTCTGCCTGCAGCTTGGAAGTAGCTGGTCTGTGCCTGCAGGTCGGAAGTAGCTGGTCTCTGCATGTAGGTCGGAAGTAACTGGTCTCTGCCTGCAGGTCGGGAGTAGCTGGTCTCTGCTTGCAGGTCCGAAGTAACTGGTCTTGCCTGCAGCTCGAAAGTAACTGGTCTCTGCCTGCAGATTGGAAGTAACTGGTCTCTGCCTGCAGCTCGGAAGTAACTGGTCTCTGCATGCAGCTCGGAAGTAGCTGGTCTCTGCGTGCGGCTCAGAAGTAACTGGTCTCTGCCTGCAGGTCCGAAGTAACTGGTCTCGCCTGCAGCTCGGAAGTAACTGGTCTCTGCCTGCAGCTCAGAAGTAACTGGTCTCTGCCTGCAGCTAAGAAGTTGCTGGTCTCTGCGTGCAGCTCTGAAGTAGCTGGTGTCTGCCTGCAGGTCAGAAGTAACTGGTCTCTGCCTGCAACTCAGAAGTAGAAGTAGCTGGTCTCTGCCTGCTGCTCGGAAGTAGAAGTAGCTGGTCTCTGCCCGCAGGTCTGAAGTAGCTGGTCTCTGCTTGCTGCTCGGAAGTAGAAGTAGCTGGTCCCTGCCTGCTGCTCGGAAGTAGAAGTAGCTGGTCTCTGCCTGCAGCCCAGAAGTAGCTGGTCTCTGCCTGCAGCTCCGACTTAGCTGGTCTCTGCCTGCTGCTAGGAAGTAGAAGTAACTGGTTTCTGTCTGCAGGTCAGAAGTAGCTGGCCTCTGCCTTCAGATCGGAAGTAGCTGGTCTCTGCCTGCAGCTAAGAAGTAGCTGGTCTCTGCCTGCAGCTCGGAAGTAGCTGGTCTCTGACTGCAGGTCGGAAGTAGCTGGTCTCTGCCTGCAGTTCGGAAGTAGCTGGTCTCTGCCTGCAGGTCGGAAGTAGCTGGTCTCTGCCTGCAGGTCGGAAGTAACTGGTCTCTGGCTGCAAGTCGAAAGTAACTTGTTTCTGTGTGCAGGTCGGAAGTAGGTGGTCTCTGCTTGCAAGTCAGAAGTAACTGGTCTCTGGCTGCAGGTCAGAAGTAACTGGTCTCTGCCTGCAACTCAGAAGTAGAAGTAGCTGGTCTCTGCCTGCTTCTCCGAAGTAGAAGTAGCTGGTCTCTGCCCACAGGTCTGAAATAGCTGGTCTCTGCCTGCTGCTCGGAAGTAGAAGTAGCTGGTCTCTGCCAGCTGCTAGGAAGTAGAAGTAGCTGGTCTCTGCCTGCAGGTCGGAAGTAACTGGTCTCTGCCTGCCGCTCGGAAGTAGCTGGTCTCTGCCGACAGGTCAGAAGTAGCTGGTCTCTGCCTGCAACTCGGAAGTAGCTGGTCTCTTACTGCAGGTCGGAAGTAGCTGGTCTCTGACTGCTGCTCGGAAGCAGAAGTAGCTGGTCTCTGCCTGCTGCTCGGAAGTAGAAGTAGCTGGTCTCTGCCTGCAGCTCGGAAGTAGCTGGTCTCTGCCTGCAGGACGTAAGTAGCTGGTCTCTGCCTGCAGGACGGAAGTAGCGGGTCTCTGCCTGCAGCTCAGAAGTATCTGGTCTCTGTAAGCAGGTCAGACGTTGCTGGTCTCTGCCTGCAGCTCGAAAGTAGCTGGTCTCTGCCTGCAGCTCGGAAGTAGCTGGTCTCTGCCTGCAGGTCGGAAGTAGTTGCACTCTGCCTGCAGGTCAAAAGTAATCGGTCTCTGCCTGCAGTTCGGAAGTAGCTGGTATCTGCGTGCTGGTCGGAAGTAGCTGGTCTCTGCCTGCAGCTCAGAAGTGGCTGGTCTCTGCCTGCAGCTCGGAGGTAGCTGGTCTCTGCCTGCAGCTCGGAAGTAGCTAGTCTCTGCGTGCAGCTCGGAAGTAGTTGGTCTCTGCCTGCAGCTCGCAAGTAACTGGTTTCTGCCTGTAGGTTGGAAGTAGCTGGTCTCTGCCCGCAGCTCGGATGTAGCTGGTCTCTGCCTGCAGGTCGGAAGTAACTGGTGTCTGGCTGCAGGCCGGAAGTAACTGGTTTCTGTGTGCAGGTCGGAAGTAGGTGGTCTCTGCTTGCAGGTCGGAAGTGACTGGTCTCTGCCTGCAGGTCAGAAGTAACTGGTCTCTGCCTGCAACTCAGAAGTAGAAGTAACTGGTCTCTGCCTGCTGCTCGGAAGTAGAAGTAGCTGGTCTCTGCCCACAGGTCTGAAGTAGCTGGTTTCTGCGTGCAGGTCGGAAGTAACTGGTCTCTGCCTGCAGGTCGGAAGTAACTGGTTTCTGCGTGCAGGTCGGAAGTAACTGGTCTCTGCCTGCAGGTCGGAAGTAACTGGTTTCTGCGTACAGGTCGGTAACTGGTTTCTGCGTGCAGGTCGGTAGTAACTGGTTTCTGTGTGCAGGTGTGTTTTTAGGAGGTTTGTCTCAAAAGCACTTGAGGTAATTGTATCCAAAGGGGCGCCTTGTGTGCGACAGTGCAAGTGCACATTGGTTTGAATTGTGCAATACACGTTGGTGGGAGAGGTAAAGTGGTGCGTTTTAGTGTGTGTTGGGAGGGTTTTTAATTGCTGTGTGTGGCTGGCTTTGTCAGTGTGCTTTTTATGACTTAGAAAGTCGGATTTGAGTGTGTCAATGCGTGGACAAAGCAGCAGAGGCCCCAATAGGCATTTGTATTATCCTATCCGGTGTAGCCATGCAGACCTCCTAGTTGTGGTGCATCTCAAGGCAGAGTTGGTAGAGCCACTGAGCTCCCAGCCCCATGTGCAAAAAACACAGCAAAACAACTGCGCAAGAGATGTGGAAACCAGCAATAGTGGCGCCCCCAGGAGCCAATCACAGTGGAGAAAGATAGCAGTGGGGAACAAACTGATGGCTTGGCTGGGGCATGACTCTCGACTGTGTAAGGAGGCCAAAATATGGTTACTCTTACTTGCCCCCCCGCCCCCCCGGCCTTGAGGTCTCTACCTTCTACCCGGATTCTGAGGGGGGTGTTGGTGGGGCTCTATATTCTTTCATCGCCAGTAACATCTACGACTGGCTTTAAAACGAGAACAAAATTACGAAAAAGGTCATCACATTTTTGTTTTTTGGGGCTGGAGGGTTACCCCGAAACCCTACCACCCCACCTATTTTTACCTATTCCCTACCCCCACACCCATTATCTGCCCTTTCCCACCCCCCTAAAAATGCTGTTTACCTTTTTCGTAATTTTGTACTCGTTTAAAAGCCAGTCGTAGAAATTACTGAAACGACGTTATACCGTTGGTAAGTTTTCCAATTGTAATGGGCTCCCACACATTGGTCCCCTTCCCCCCTCCCTCTGCCAGCAGACTCTGACAAAGAAAGCTTAATGGCTTTTCTTAAGTGGTGATTTTAGGGTTTTGTCACCCTACTGCTGGCTGACTTTCTGTGGTTTTGTGGCTCTGGCCATATTTTATTTGATTTATTTGCATTTTTAAAGCGCTCACACAGCCCGCGGGCATCGAGGAGCGCTGTTACAGAAATTGTTTGTTTTTTAAGTAATTGTTTTGGTCTTAGTTGCATATTTATAACGTGCTTAAATACCCAGAGGTCTCTAAGCGCGGACCCGGGGATCGAACCTGTGTTGCTTCGTGTCGTCTTGCTGCCAAGGCGAGCACGTTGCCACCGAACTATCCTCCCGGGATTCATAAACTTATTCCTTAAGGAAGCCAAATTAGAGGTATGTTGATTGAAGAGGAAGAAGCCAGAAATGTTGCCTGAGAAACAATATAATATATGATAGGTTTCCAAGTAGCCTTGTCACTCCTTATTGTATATGGATTTTGTCATCAGACGAGCTCTTTGGGGATACCCAATTACACTAAGTAAAATTTCTTTGGCGCCTATTTTCCACTGCCCTTTTGCATTTATAAACCTTAAACTACTCCACAATGAACATTTGTGTTCATAGAATATGTGAGGGGGGGGGGCTCTCGGCTGACAGTGAGGGCCCCCCAGACATCATTTCGAAATGGGCCTCTGCATGGGTGTCCACTTTAGATATTTGCCATGGGGGCAGAGAGCGTGTGGGCAGAAACTCCCACACTGATAGAAGCGCAGGGGCCATACCCATCCCCAGATCAAAACAACACACTATACTGCACGCTTTGCAGCAGTAATTGGAAAAAGGCCATACACTTCACAAGAATGTCAGGGCATATAACATCTCAGCAACAGTTGCCAAACCTGCGGAGCTGCTTTTGCACAATATTCTGCTTTAGGATTCCCTACTTCCCCCCCGTGCCTTGTCATACAGCTTTGCCCCCCAGACACCCGCCCCCAATTCAAGTCTCAGGTGATCCATTCAGGGAGGATAGCTCAGGGGCAGCGAGTCTGTCTTGGAAGCAAGACTAAGCAGCACAAAACAGGTTCGAATCCCGGTCGCGCGCTTAGAAGCCAATCTCTGGTATAAAGTGCGTTATGTAAGTGCAATTCTAATTATATAAATTGCTGACGAGGCATTTCCACTTTGAAGAAGATGCATGCTAACACTTCACCAAGCCTGAACCTGTGGGGAGTGGAGCCAGAAACCCTGCTGCGTCCAGTGATTCAAAGGAGCACGCAGTCAATACAGAGCACTTCTGTAGCCATGAGGGTAAGAGCCACACTTTGCTCGTGTAGAGATTCAGCTGCCGACTGTACATGCCGAGTAAGCCTGCACGCATGGTCAATGCTGCCAGAGATACAACACGATTGGCTTTTAAGCCATGCACACATGAACTGCCGTGGCTTTGAGCAGTATCGGGACTCCATCTGTAATGCTGAAGTCTTTCAAGTTGAGTGGAGTGGCAGTTCCCAAAAGCAGAAAGCTGCAAGGTAGTACAGCAGGTTAGGTGGCAGTTGCCTACCATTGACAGTGTGCACCGCCTCGAAGACCAGACCCTGGCTCTATGAAATCTATTTATTTTATTTTTTGCATTTTTAAAGCGCTCACACAGCCCGCGGACATCGAGGCACTGTTACAGGAATTGATTATTTTTTTAGTTGCGTAGTTTGTCTTAGTTGCGTATTTATAACGCGCTTAAATACCCAGAGGTCTCTAAGCGCGGACCCGGGGATCAAACCTGTGTTGCTTCGTGTCGTCTTGCTTCCAAGGCGAGCATGTTGCCGCTGAGCTATCCTCCCGGAAAATGGGTGCCTTTCATAGACTGGATGTTTAGACTGACTGTGTGCCACTTTAGGCTGCACCATAGCAGGATCTTTGGAGGTCATGGAACTATTAGGCAGGTGGGCAGTGCCAGTGTGCGCCTGTGTGGCCTCCGCATGTGTCACGTGTCAGGCGCCTGCTTTGCGTGCTGTCTTCACGTGCGCCCCCGTGCCCCCATCACGTCACACGGGAAGCAGCGGCAGTGACTCAGGCGCTTTTGTTTTTCTCTCCCAGCAGGGAGAAAGTTGGTGCTGTAATGTACGGTGTTCCCCTGCACACAACTTCCGCCCATTGTCCTCCGGCGTCGAGGAAGCATTCGGAAAGGAAATGGCGGCTTCTTAATTCTGCCCGGGCCTTCGCCCTCGCGCTCTCTGAGGCAGCCTGCAGCTGCAGCAGCCTAGAGGTGCAAATATGGACAATTACCTAATAGCGAGGGAGGATCCAGCGCTGATGGCACGCCAGAGATGTCCCGCAATCTACACAAACATCACAGGTTCAATTTGGGTGGCCATCTTTTTGAGAGCCTTTTGCAGGACACTTGCCCACAAGGCGGTGATGTCATCACAGAGTCATTCACATTTGGCCCACCCCATTTGTAATTTAAACAATGCATTAATGGCTCTTAACACCTGGCTTAATTACAATGCAAATGGTTTGTCCTTGGGAGGTGATGGTCACGTTTTATAACTGCAAAGATGACCATCACGACCCCAGGAACAAAGCTTTAGCAATGGAAGACGGGTGTCAGAGTGTGAGCAGCAATCCTGGAAGAGCAAAGGCAGCAGCTCGACCTGCAGGCTCCAAAAAGAAGCCGGGGCTGGGGAGCCGCCCAGAGAAAGAAAACTGCAGGCAGCAGCAGGCCACTTCAGTTTGCAGAGCGGCTGTGCTGGACGCAGGTTGTCCCGACTTGCTGTCTCCCGAGAGTCACACTCCAGGGAACAAAGCAAGTCGGGACAACCTGCGTCCCGCACAGCCACTCTGCAAACTGCGGGACAGAGTCCCCAAATACGGGACAACCCCGAAAAATGCGGGACAGTTGGCCACCCTAGGTCCAATAGACAGCAAAGCAGAATTCCGCTCTGGCATTTCCACCAGTGGAGTAACTTTGCTGAAAATGTTGGGGGGGAAATGACATCTGAAGAAAAGGTGCCCCAGCCAAATGAATGGGGACCAAATGGTGTGCCATGAAAGTTCGGGGGGACAAACACCCCCGCTCCCCCTTAGATGAAGCTGTCACTCAGGTTAGATGGCATTTACAGGCTTATGACTTACGCAGAAGATCTAGCTCTGAATTTACAATACATTATAGGGATATGCCATAGACAGTTAGGTTGTTGTTTGATATTTGGGATCTGTGTGAAATGACCGAATGCAAAAGTCTTACTACCAAAAGTCTGACTTTTTTTCCCTTTTTTTCTCAATTTTTTCGCAAATATATAAGTGGGGGAACTCCATAGCCCCCCCACCTTACCCCTATACATTTTTATTAACTTTACCCCCAACATATATATCTGCGGAAAAATGGGAGTCAGACTTTTGGGGGTCAGACTTTTTGCATTAGGTAATTTCGTACAATACCAATATTTGTACAGCTTTTAGTGCCATTGTTATGGCTTCCGAGCACTGTGGTGTATGTAGTCTGTGCAAACATGAAAATAAAAAGAGCCTTACATTGCATGCAAATGGTAATTGGAATTTGGTGACTATTCAATTACGGGCCGAGGTGACTAGTTTAAAATATTATTAAAATCATGCAGCGCAATGTGTTCAGGCGCAGAGATGACTGTCATGTCAGTGACTGTATGACAGCTGGACCACATTTTTGTGGGACTTGGCAGTATTCTATGGGTTGCAGCACAAGAGGGGGAATGGGTATTGTAAATAGTCTTATCAACCCCTAGGGCAACTGTCTACAGCAGAGGGCTCTGCAATACTTTACATGCAGAACACATGCACACTGAATAACATGCAGTCACATGCAGATTACATGTGCAATTGTCAGATATGTCAATGAAACATCCAACACATGCCCTCTTGCTGTACCATCAGGTTATTGCAGTACAAAGGTTTTGTATTGGATACCAATCTGATAGTGGTCATACATAGCCACCTATAGAGAAAAATATCGACTTGTCCTCCATGACATCACCAATCTCCAAGACTTCCCGTGCTCGAGAGAAAACCCACTACCCTCCCCTGATTATCCTTTACCTTGCCCAGCGGAGTCCTGTGCGCCTGAACATCGCCTAGAGGGAATTCTAGTGAAGTATTATGCTCCTTTTGGGAACTGCCAGTGTTATTTTTCAGTGTTCTTCTGAGAGTTTCTGCCTTTGTTGTCCATGCAAATGAGTTCTTATTGTAATTAAAATAAGACAGATGTGTGCGCTTGCATCTGTTCTTTGCACTTAAATCCTGCTAAAAAAAGTACTAACAAAGACTAGAGTTTGAGCTTTTGTATAGGTAATTGATGGGAATGCTTGGAATATGTCTATTCCTTGATTTCTAGCTACTTCTATGATGTAGTACCATCAAAGTTTATGTTGCATGGGGACTGCCAGTATTATTTTTAAGCAGTCTTCTGAGATTTAATACATTAATTGTGCTTATAAAGGAGTTCCTGTTGTAATTAAAATAAGACAGATGTGTGCCCTTGCACCTGTTCCTTGCACTTAAGTCCTGTTAAAAACGAGTACTAACAAAGGTAAACATTCTGGCTTTTTTATAGGTATTATGTAATGTAATTTAAGTGGTCTTGTACAGCACCTGTGTGGGGTTCATTAGTGGGACAGTGGGAACAGCAGATGCAAAACTTGTGGTGGTGATGGGTGCAGGTTGGTAGTACCCAGTTTCTGAGTGTCAATCTGCTTTCTATGGGTTTGATGGTGATACTTGGGAGTATGTTATCCATACGCATACCCAAGATCTGACAGACAGCAGGGCTTTGAGTCTGGATAGCCTCACATGTGAGAGAGTGCGACAGGGCTAAAAAGGAGAGCTTTTCATGGTTCGGTTAGTGTTGATGTGCTCACGGCTAGGCTTCTGGAGGCTGTCTGTCAGGGGTCTGTGTAGTTTAAGGTGGTAGAGGGGACATGGTTAGTCGGGGGAACGGGGGAGTAGACCTTACAAGGCACAACAACCTGCAACCCTGCACTCCCACCGCTGGCCTCTTGCCTACAGGCCCCATTTCACTAGCTCACAATGTCTCCTCTCTCTCCCTCTCTCTCGCTTTCTCTCGCTTTCTCTCTCTCTCTCTCTCGCATACATTGTATCACATGTGCAACAAAACACGCATCCGCGAGTTGGCAGGTGAGGGGGGAGGGGCAGTTTGTAAACTCCTGTCAATTACCATAAACTACAGCTGAGGGTTATGGAGGAAAGAACCGATAGTTCAGAGAAAGGTCTACTTGAAATTGCAGGGCGCAGTCACCCGTTTTGCCTTGCTTAGCATGCTGGTTGGCAGGCTGAGCGAGGCCTCAAAACTCACTCTACCATGCTCAGTTGCGGTGCTTAGTGGCCTGACAGGAATTCTGCCCGTCAGGGCAGGGTCCATCTTGGGCAGGGCAGGAAGGCGTTTGTCAGGAATTGGTCGAGGCGGGGGCTAGAATTGTTGCTCGTTTCCCCAGAGGTCTACCCTGCTGCCTCCCTCAGGCCCCAAACTCTTCTCACTCAGTCCAAAATGCCCTCCCCGCTCTACCGCCACCAACATACACAAACTCAACAGGTTTTGAGGTGGCAACATGCCTACGGTGGCACATCCCTTGCATTACTTCTAGGCCGGGGTCTTAGACAGTAGAACATTCCTTGGGTTAATCTTCCAGTTTTAGGCCTTAGACAGCAGAGCTACCCCGCTCTCCCCACATGATACCTGTGTGATCTAAAGGCTCCATAGATACAGACAGAGGAGAGCTTTGTCCTTAGGTAGCAGAAGACCTCCCAGTCTGCAGATAACGTTTATGCCTATCTAATCCTCCGGGTGCACGGATCCTACAGGCACATACCTGCGGCAACAGAGCCACCCCCCAGGTTACGCAGATCATATAGTTTCAGACCTTATAGAGCAGGACTGCCCCCTCTGTAGGCCCCTGACCCCCATCCTGCAGCGTTCCTGTGTAAAATGCAGCACTCATAATAACTCTGGCTTAGTCCCATAGGCATTCACAATGCTACCACCTCATGGTAACTGCATCATGATTCCCAGAAGTGCCTTCGCTTAAGAGAGGCCCACTCATTCAAACTCCAATGGGACCGCAAAAAAGGGAACTGTGGGCTCAGGAGGACTGACACCAGAGCTGGCACAGGGCAGTGGACATTGCCACTGGATTCTGGTGGGAATTTACAAACTGATGCCCATCTGCCTAACGTTTGACTCCACCACATAGTATTTGTTAAGGTTTCTTTATGCAGTGATTGCCTATTTTTTCGCGTTCGTATTCTCCAAGTGTTGTGATTAAATGCGTGGCAGTGACCGTTTTTCAGGTTGACAACCTAAGGATTCACCTGTCTTAATCTTTAAAGATCCTTAACTTATTTCTAATGAAAAATCGCTGTCACAAAGACGCCAAAGATCAATGGCCCGGCCAAAATGAAAGTCAGTGCAAGGGACTCTTTATTTTGGGAATATGGAGCAGGCGGTCAAAATAACAAATGGGGACTGCAATGGGCGATCCTCACGGAGACAGATGGTCAGGCTTTAAAGGGTTCCTGCATCCTTTGTCCAGCTTCTTCTCAAGGTATCTCTCTATCTCCCTCTATCTCTCTAAACTCTCTAATTTAGGCTTACATTTTTTCCCACACCCTTATTTTGTGGTCCCAGGGTCTCTTGTTCTTGGTCCTCCATTTTGGGATTCGGGGTTTCCCACACTGCTCTTCTCTGGTATTCTTGGGGCTATTTCTCCTTGCATCCCAGCATCTCAGTCTCAGGGTTAAGGGGTTCCTGCACCCTTTCTCTTTGATCTTCTCAGGGTCTCTTGTTACTCTCCAACTTCGTGACCGAGACAATAGGGATTGCCTTTCTTGGGTTTCCACAGAGGTCAGCTTTTAGGAGGCCTCTGTCACCTCCTTGCCGTAGCACCCTACTTCATACCCTTTTTACCACCTCTCTACTACTGCTCTGGTCCTCTACCTCCTCATCGCAATAACACATTCTCCGTCCTCCTCCCACCGTAGGCTTGGTGCCTGCCTATCGTGATCTCACCGTTAACCTCTGCCCTGGGTCAAGCATACCCTCTTGTGACTTCCCGGTCTTGCCAGTTAGGATATCGCTCGTGTCCTGTTCTTTCACCTGTTCTCCCACCTCCTGCTGATATGTAAACCCACCCACCACCTGAGGTCTCCAAGCAACCTCCTCCTGTCTCATCCCAACCGCCTTTAGATGACTACAACCAACCTTCTTATTCTTGACTCAAACCCCTAATGATGACCTACCTCTGTCTCTCACCACAACCATCCTCCAGACTCCTTCCTCACCCCCAAACTACCCCCAAGCTCCCTCCCCGCTCTCCAACTTGCTCCAAGATCTTGCCACCTGCTTCTACTCCACAGAACCACACTACCCGACTGAGGGTCTGAGTTTATATAGCCCTTGGATCCCTCCGCCAGGGTGTAGCTTCATGTAGGAGTCTGCGCCTATGGATGTGAATGAGTGAGTGGCTGTGATTGGCTGGGCTTAATTGATTCACCTGTGGATACTTTAGATCTTTGGTGCCAGCCAGACCAAACCTTTGGGGCAGATCCACCTTCTTGCTTTGTACTGTCGGTGCTTGGGTGGAAACTGTTCCTCAGATTGTCCAAAGCGTGTCTTTTGTTTACCAGCGACACAAAGCATTTGCTCATTCTCTGGGGAAGAATATGTTCATGGGGAGAAGAGTAAAAGCATTTTCAAATGTATAGATATGTTCTTGCAGGAGCCCTCTGGTCTTGTGCTGTGGGCAAAACATAGTGGTGTCTGTGTCGGTAGTGGAAGCACTGCACGTGTATCACAGCAGGGCGGAATGCATTTCTGACAGTGGAGCGAGCGACATGCAAACATCTGAGGTGACCCCAAAGCCTTAGTGGACTACCAGTGCAGCATACTTGCCAACATGACCCATTCCAAGCTGTAGGTGCGTATCCAGTCCTGGTTTTTTTCTTTGCATTCTGGGACTTGTAGTTCCATGTTTCCCATTATAAATCTCGGACTACAATTCCCAGAATGCAAAGAAAAAAACAGGACTGGATAAGCGCCTGAATATTGGAATGGGTCATGTTGGCAACGATGGTTCAAGTGCCTCAAGAAAATCCGGTGTGGCTCTGATGCCCAAGCGGTCTGGCCGAGTGGGCTCTGGAGGAAACTGCAATGTGCCCCTGATACCTAAGCGGGTTCTCCATGAGTTAGCACCAGAACAACATGCTATGCATCTCTGATTTCTGAGTGCACACGCCAAGGAAGCGCCAGAGGAGAAGGCAATGTGCTACTGATGTCTGGGCGGATTAACTACCCACACAGAGATGTATTCCACCTCGCAACTTGCACCCAGCTTTCAGTATTTCTGAAGGGGCTCTACTGCTGCTAGGCACACACCAGGTACCTTATACTAATGGGTACATATTGCTTCAGATCCTCAGAGTTTGGAGCTGTTATCATTCAGGGGACAGCATCCTCAGATGGCCTCTTGCCTTAGGGCGATTATTAAGTGGGGATGATCAGGGGATCTTTCCCATACCACCCCTGGTCCCATTATCCGCTTGCTCGTGAGGGCGGGGGGGGGCACCTGGCCCCAATTGGTCGCCCCACTGAATGTCCCCTGTGTTAAGCAGGAGACTTCATCGCACTGACTACAACTTTATTTTCTCAAAACTTTGTATAAGCGATTGTCTTTTCGTACATTGCATGAATTCATTTTCATGTACTTTGTTCTAATATACGTTTAGAGTAGACATACTTTATTTGTAACTAGTGTAAGAGCCCGTGTACATCAGCCAAAGTGCAGCTTTTCATTAGCACAGTAGGGCCACTATATACCCTAAGGCAACAGCTCCCTCCAGCGGTGACAACAGGCGAAGCTACTGCATCGGACAAACATACATCTGGCCTTTTATTATATTGTTAGATGTTTGTTGTAAATTATCTCATGTATGCACATGTCTCTCTGATTTAAACATGATTCGATTGATTGGGCGGGAGGGTAGCTCCGGGGCAACGCGTTTGTCTTGGAGGCAAGACAACGCAGAGCAAGACAGATTGGAACCCAGATCCCACGCTTAGTGACTGCGCTCCGGTATTAAGAGAGATATGAAAGATGAATTAATTAATGATTAAGCACAATTGCGGCTGGAAGCCCTTTCATGTGGTTGGAGTTCCCTTTTGTAAATACCGCACTGGCTTCATCTCGGGTTCTGAAATGCTGTTTGTTGCCGTCTATGGGGGTGGACTAACTCATAACAATGTGGTTGATTGTAGGGGGGTCTTCATACGCTTGATCATCCCCCTTTTAGGAATCTAAGTCAAATGAATCTATAATACCAGCATGAGATGCCACAACCTCTCTTACTACCATGAGAACTATGTGCTCTGGCTTGGATATCCGTGAACATTTTTGGGGGGAAAGGGGGACGAATGGAGTAATTACTTAATGTATTTGACCGAAAAACAAAAATTACTTTTTGTTATTTCTACTTTTTGTAAAAAAGAATTCAGGGGGCGACCCCCACCACGCCCTATCCTTACTTAAACCCTTACCCCACCTACTATATACTATACATATACAAAAATACCTACCATTTTCGGTGAAAATAATTCAGTCATTCCTCCTTGGCTTTCTTTGTATTCGTTTCTTTCTACGGATTGGCTCGGGCTTAGCTCACCCAGCAATGAAGCTAGGGTAACCGTGTTTGGCACAGTCCATTATCCTCTTAGCCAGGTAAGCGTAACTTTAGAATGGTACGTGCTTTTTTAGAATTTGTTTTCCATACTGTTATTGCTTTCTGAATATATTCTCAAGCCACCCATAATAGCCTTCTCACAAAAAACCTAATCAAACTTCCAAATTAGACCATTTATTTTTTGTTCTTTTTTTTAGCTTAAAACAACTTTTACTTTGCGTCTATGCTCTGAAACACTTGTGTACGAGCGCGATATAAATAAAATATCAATATCACTACCATGGTTACCTCAACAAACAGCTTAAGTATGACAATCTACAGGACAACAAATAACTTTTAGAAACAGATTTTTACATTTCTTATCTTTGCTATTAATAACAACTTCCACCTGGTACTGCATGGACCTTGGTGCCAGGCGCTTCGCCACTCTTTCGACTGGTCTCACCCACATAACACAGGGCCAAGCTATATGGTACGGCATGGGCCTTGGTGCCAGGCGCTTACCCACTCTTTGGACTGGTCTCACCCACACAACCCAGGGCCAAGCTATCTGGTACGGCATGGGCCTTGGTGCCAGGTGCTTCTCCACTCTTCGGACTGGTCTCACCCACATAACCCAGGGCCAAGCTATCTGGTACGGCATGGGCCTTGGTGCCAGGCGCTTCTCCACTCTTCGGACTGGTCTCACCCACATAACAGAGGGCCAAGCTATCTGGTACGGCATGGGCCTTGGTGCCAGGCGCTTACCCACTCTTTGGACTGGTCTCACCCACATACCACAGGGCCAAGCTATCTGGTACGGCTTGGGCCTTGGTGCCAGGCGCTTCACCACTCTTTGGACTGGTCTCACCCACATAACAGAGGGCCAAGCTATCTGGTACGGCATGGGCCTTGGTGCCAGGTGCTTCTCCACTCTTTGGACTGGTCTCACCCACATAACACAGGGCCAAGCTAACTGGTACGACATGGGTCTTGGTGCCAGGGGCTTACCCACTCTTTGGGCTGGTCTCACCCACATAACAGAGGGCCAAGCTATCTGGTACGGCATGGGCCTTGGCGCCAGGCGATTACCCACTCTTTGGACTGGTCTCACCGAAATAACAGAGGGCCAAGCTATCTGGTACGGCATGGGCCTTGGCGCTTCTCCACTCTTTGGACTGGTCTCACCCACATAACACAGGGCCAAGCTATCTGGTAAGGCATGGGCCTTAGTGCCAGGCGAACACACATACGTTTGTATCTTTGCAATGTTTCTTCCTGTGTGTCCAACTATAAACGTACATTTTAACCTCTCCCTACCTTCTTTTCCATTTGTCGTTGTCCTCCAGGGACTAGAGCTGGGCCACCCCCAGTGGGGGCACAATATCCCACCTCTTGGACAAGTTGTGGCACTCTAAAGTGTCATGTCCAATCACTCACCTGCTACTGTTCCCCGTTCCCACACACACGTCCAACGGCAACGACAGCGGCACAGCCAGAGGGGTTTCCCGGCTGGTGGACCGGTGTCCTTGCACCCCTTTCCGCAGTGGCGGTTGCCATGGTGACTCCTCCACGCTCCACGGCGTGACAAGGGCGTATGGAAACCCAGGCGCCACATGACCAGAACACTCCCGCAACACCAATCCCTGTCTGCATTGCGTTCCACGTGACACGCAGCCGCGGTCACGTGATCGCATCACATGACGACGCTCGCATTTGAAATGGGCCGAGCAGATGCGGAAACATTGCTTCACAGCTTCTTCACGGAGACCTGTTTTGGCGTGTTGTTACTCTTGCTATTCTTGTACTAACTCGATCACGGAACATTTACTTGGACTGCCTTTGGATTATTCTTGGATTTTGGCGCGCTCTCGGATTACCTGGATTTTTCGACCTCTGGCTTGGAAACTGGACTTGCATATGGATTTCCCTGGCTCCAGTTTTGATCATTGGCCCCCGACCTCGGATTGTGTTTAGGACTGATCACGGATTACGTTCTTGTTCCCTACCTGACTCAGGTGTATTCCCGGAGTGCTATCAGAACACCCCAGCCTGTTGCCGCTGCCAGCTGTATTACCTGCCTACACCTCCAGATTCCCCACCTGTTCCCAATAGGTAAGCTGCTGGAGTTACCCTGTTACTACAGTCCCTCAACCAAACCAAACCAAGCTACTCACTTGGGCCTTCATATTCAAGTTACGATCCAGATACACTCCGAGAGTCTTAACTTTAATTTTGACATTGATTATACAGTCCTCAATACGGAACTGATCATATTTCATCTCCATCCTACGGGTTTTGGCTTCAGTCCCAACCAGCATCAGCTCTGTTTTGCTGGTGTTAAGGGAAAGCCCATTAAGACTCATCCACCTTTGTATAAGGCCATAGATCCTATTAATATTCAGCTCATCCTATTCAAAGTTGCCTGTCATAGGAATGACACATTGCGTGTCGTCAGCATAGTTGGTAAAGTCGATATTATTGTCTACCAAGAAATCAAGGAACAGAACTGTGAAAATGTTATGGTAGGAGATAGGTACGCCCCCTGTGGCACTCCCATAGTCAATTCGTTCGGTCTAGCATCTGCCAGAGTGCTATTCAGCTTGCACTGGCATTCGCCAAGAAAGGACTGGGTCCATTGCACTGCTTAGGATGCAAAACCAGCCAACTCCTCCAACCTGGTGACAAATAATGTATGGTCAAACAGGTCGAAGGCGGTGGTCAGATCCAGAAGCATAAGCATAGACATTTCGCCTTGGTCCATATGACGGAGTAGCCTGGACTTAAGGTCAAGCAATGCCGTCTCTGTTCCGTGACTCTCCCTGAATCCGGATTGCCACTATTAGTTCTGAGATGGATAAGAACTTGGAGTATCCCACTCGATCTAAGATTTTAAGGAGAAACTGGGAATTCGAGATGGGACAGGATCTTCTGGGCAAAGCCCTGGTTTCTCTAGTAACAGGGTAATCCATGAGTTTTTATGCTTCTTGGTACACTGCCATCCCACGTCTTAATGGCAAGGTCCGGACAGACCTCCCCTTTACAATTTGTTGGTTTTAGTTTCTCAATGATCAGGGCCAGCTCTGGTTCGCTTATAGGTTTGAAAGAAAATTGATCTTCCCTTTTCCAAATTCTACGTGTGGGGTCTAAGATGTCAGAATCTTTCATGGTGGTTGATTTTTTGATATGGGCAATGTGTTCCTTAATCTTCTTAAGTTTGGAGTCCATAGCGTCTTGTACTAGATTGCACCATTTAGCATCTTTGATGATTGTTTCAGTATGATCTTGCTTTAGAGTCTCTAACTCCTTTAGAACTTTAAAAAGTTCCCTTGTTTGGGAATGTGCCTCAGCTATCCTGTCGTCTAGATATGATTTTTATGCTGTAATAACTGCAGATTTAAATATTGTTACTGTTATTTTATAAGATTCTTTATTCGTTTCTGTAAGTGATATTTTCCAAAGGTAGAGTGCTTTAATTTTATAATTTTTTAACTTTCGCAAGTCTGCAGAGACCCAGGGATTACCCTCCCTATGAATTACTTTCTTGGTACACCATGGGGCTAGGCCATTCACAGCTTTCAGTAGCGTGTGTTGATAGGCCTCAGTAATTTCGTCTACTGAGCTGGAAACATTCGTATTCTGTTGCAAAGGGGAGAGCCATGGGTTAAGCGCTTCAGGGGTGAAATTTGTTAAATGTCTGCACTGAATGGTGGATGTGACTGGTTTCTTCTTAATAATCTTTTTCTCTAACACAGCTTCAAAGGGAATGAAAAAGTGGTCATCCCAGGGGCAAGGACATACATTCTGACCTGTTAGAATGGTATTATGACCTCCTATCCAGTCAAGCGTATTGCCTTTGGTATGCATAGGGATTTTCACAAATTGAGTGAAACCAAGATCCCTGAGAGCGTCATTCAGAGATTTAACTTGCGATTCACTTTTATCCAGAAGCCAGTAATTAAAGTCACCCAAAAGTATAGTTCACATAAATGATTAGTGAAGTCCTGCGCGGTGGTGGGAGGACGATACACAAGAATCATATTTGTGGTGTTCTCGGCATCCTTTCTGATTTTAATGTGGAGAATATGACAAGTCTCAATATTTATGGAGTCAACTCTCCAAATATCTAAGGTCTCTTTGTATATCATTGCCACACCCCCTCCTTTCCCCTCGTATCTATCCTGGCACATTATACCGTACCCCTGTGGTACAGCCAGAGCAAGTGAAGGCCCAGCTGCAGCAGGGCTCCGCGTCTCCGTGATAGCACACAGATCAATATTCAGAGAGGATATATATATATGTTCCTACCTCCGGGACGTGCTTTATAAGATTCAGTAACAAGCATTTCAGTTTGTGGTTGATATTATCCCCCGCCGCACTACTCCTATGTATAGGATTATGAGTTTGCTGATTTATATTGGCACTATCCCTTGTGGTTTCAGATTCTACTTTATTATTCTTATCAACACACTCTGTATTACTTTTCTGTATTTCTTCTACCTCTAGAGGAGCTAGTGCGTAACTCATAACGGGTGTGTTCGCCGTCGGCATGATCATCTGATTAATTTGTTTGGGGGGCTGCAGTTCTTCTCTATTGTCCTCCTGTACAAAAGTATTAACAGCTAGCACATATCTGAGCTATCGTTTTGGAGTAACAAGCTGTTCTTAAGGCGGAATCAGTTTTTTCCTGAGCAGTTAGGGCCAGGATTGAGGTGCAATTCATGTTGCCTTACCTGAGAAAAGCAGCTAAGAGATACAGGAACCGCCGGCACCGGATCGCAACAGACTGCCACAGACCGACTTGTTCCGTTTGCGACAGCGTGTTCGCGCCTGGGGATGGGATAAATGCACCAAAGAACTACAGCCCCGCTGGGACTTGTAGTTTTTTGGACAAAACATGTGTGCAGACATTATACATTTATAGGCCCCATGGTGCAAGGAGGAGAGTGCAACGTTTCAGAGAAGGATGCGAAAGGGGGTGCAGGGGTAAAAGAGAATGAGAAGGGGAATAGAGCAAGCAAGGAAGCCATTGATAGAGGGTGCCATCAATTATGAGCAAGAGGAAATATGAGCGAGAAAGGGCGAGGAAGAGAGTGGAATAAATAAAGCAACAGTGGGAGGAAGGATGAGAGGGCGTAGAGAGAGGGGATAGGATGGGTGTGGGAATAGAGAGTAGGGTGGCGTGGGAGTATAGTTGGGTAGGGTGTGTGGGGCTAGAGAGAGAGGGGGTACGGCATGTTGCTGGGGTAAAGAGAGGGGGGTAGGGTTGAGTGGAGAGGGGTTTGATGCGTTGGGGGTAGAAAGAGGAGGGTAGAGTGAATGGGAGTAGAGGGGGAGTCGATAGGGCAGGTGGATGGTTAAAGAGAGAGGGGTAGGGTGGGTGGATGGCGTAAAGAGAGAGGGGCTAGGGCGAGTGGATGGGGGTTGATGGAGAGGAGGTTGGGTGGGATAGAGAGTGGTGTGGTTGGGTGGTGTTTGAGAGGTGGTTGAGAGATCGGGAGTGGGAGGGGTGGGGTAGAGAGATTGAGGGTGGGGTGGGTGGAGTAGCGTTGTGGGGTTGGGTGGGTGTGGTATAGAGAATGAATACGGGTGGGATTAGAGATTTGGTGTGGGGTGGGTGGGGCTAGAAGTGGGGGTGGTAGGAAGAGCAGGGATAGGGTAGGTGGGTGGGGCTAGAAAGTAGGGTGTAGAGATACAAATAAGCATATGCCTGTCAGAAGATTAATCATAAACACCTGAAAAATAACGCAAGAGAGGAGTCTTTCCTATAATGTTGCTGGCAAAGAATGAAAAGTATGCACCTTGTAGACCCAAAAGCTATATTTAAATATTTCCTGCAGAGTGAAATCCTAATGAAATATCTCACTGACATCACAAGCTGACCTTGGAGTGGTCTTGTGGGTAAGTGCCTCGCCCCTAATCTGGGCGATCATGGCTCGAACCCTGGCTTCAGCACTGTTGCTGAACCAATAGAAGGTATTCCCGAAACACCCAGGGGGAAGGTGTCTGCCCTTGGAAAAAGTTGGGCAGGGACAGTGCACTTGCGTCTACCCTCAACTGGAGCCCTGATGGCTTCCATGGGCTATCTAAAACTTACCGTCTGCTAGCCTTGCTGCATGGAACACTGTCTCGAAGGGCTGCCGATCAGGTGAAGGCAGCGTGCGGTTGCCATATAAAACACCAGAACACGCAAACTAAGTATGTAAAAGCGGTGCGTTTATAAATCAACTTTATAGTTAAAGGACACTTGCGTTGCTAAAATCATGCACAAGGACACACTATTCCCTCAAACTGTATTAAAATAAACCTTGGGGCACAACCACTGCCACTGGTTGAGACTGAAGTCCTCTTCAGCCGAGGACTTTATATCCTGATTGGATGCAATGAAGATTGTTGAGGGCCACAGTGGGAGAGCTTCAATTATCCAGGGTGAAAATGAGGATCCGATTGGGACTAGACGTTGGAAGCCTCCCTCAACTCAGATGCCCAGGCTATGTATGTTAGCAAAAACTGCAATTACTACATCAGGCTCCTTAAATCTATTAGACCACTACTGAGCGAGAAAAACTGCGCCACAATAGCAAGAGCTACCATCATGTCGCGTCTGGACTACGGTAATGCCCTCCTGGTAGGAGCTAGCAAGCAAAGTATCCGAAAACTCCAGCTGGTCCAAAATAACGCGATCAGAATGGTAAAAAAGAAAGCAAGAAGCGAACACATCAGTGAAGCTAGACGGGATCTCCACTGGCTGAGAATAGAGGAACGCATTCTATTTAAGTCCTTGTGCCTAACTCAGAAGTGTCTATACGGCAAGGCACCAGCCTACTTGAAGTCCAAACTTACTTTCTATCAACCTCCCAGGACTTTAAGATCAGAAGCAAATGGGCGTTTGACTCCCCAGAAACACAAAAAGGAACTTGCCATGGGCAGAGCTTTCCCCAACCGTGCGGCTGCTAATTGGAACAAATTGCCGAAGCACCTTAGATTGGAGCCTAATCTCAAGGCGTTCCGCAAAAAACTCAAAACTGAGCTTTTCAAGTAACCCTCCGTCTAGACCTACCTGATTTAGGCAACCAGCACTTTATGTATTTTTGTCCCATCTCATCTTTTTAGGCTCCCTCGGAGTCTTGTCCATGTCTACATATAAGCGCCACGATGCCTGCGGGCAGTCGGCGCTATACAAATATATAAATAAAAAAAAAAAAAAATAGAACCCTCCAAATTAGTGTAAATTAACTCAAGAGCAATGTGCAATTTCACTGCACAGATTACAATGGTTCCCATAATAAATGCAGCTCTTTAACACTGTCACATTTCCTACGCCTCGCCAACACCAATGTTAAGATACTCCAATAGGCAAATGGCATCCGGCTTTACCTAAAGTTGAACCGCATCAATGACATCCATCGTCTTAAGCACTTGTCATGCTTATGAGAAGAATATATGTGAACAAATCGCAGTTAAAGCCACGTTACAATTGGGTTTGACATGTTACATATAAAAACATTGATTGAATGCGCTGTTTCATTTTCTGTAACAAACAGGCTCTGTGGGGTAATATTCAGGCCTTCACAAATACAATACAATACAGCAGTTGGATATTTCTTTCTGTACTAGCTAGCAGTCTTTAATGACAGATTTTGGGGATATGTTGCTGCAAAAAGAAGGATAGAGTAGCAGTGTGGCAGCTCAGCAGACACAGTTTGCAGGTCGCAGTTTGGCAGCTATGCCGACACGCCGAACGCCATCAATTTCACTAGCCTCTCATGGGAGGATTTAGGAAGAGATATTGCCAGACAGACAAATCTTACCTGAGGGTGTCCATACCCACAGGCAGGACAACCCCCAATAACTGATGTTGAGTCCATATATGCGGCCCTCCATCACCCAGACAGAACCCACATTTCGCATACATGCGACAAAAGAGTAAGTCTGATTTTTTTCAACGTGTTCAAACGATTAAAAAACATCTATTATCATGTTTGTAAACACATCAAATTCAGCAAGTTTACATTTCCCTTTACTTTTTCTTTTATCATGTATACTAAACTGTACTTCTACTTTCTTGTAACTATTGAAAACCTTTTTATATAGTCACGTGTTTTCTTTCCTTTTCCACTCTACTTTTAGAGACTTATTGGAAACTAGCTTCATAAACCTAATAACCATCCATCCATTTCCTCCTGATGAGATGAGCCAGCACTCTACCTGCTGGTGAAACACGTGTAGAGGACCGGGAAATTAAGGATATTTATAACCCAAACCTGCACAAGGACTAACTGTATTTGAAATGTATCTAAATAAACTTTTAAATCTTTTTTTTAGCAAAAAACAAGGGACTCTATCTTGGATACCAACCTAGTCTGGCGCAATTACAGATGCTCTCATCTCGCAACCTGGTTTATTAAGCAATAAGCCCAGAGCATGGCGGGCATTATCTGAAGTAGTAATGCCCCCCTGCTTGGGGCTTATTGCTATTAGTACTCGGGCCGTAAAACCGGGGTATTAAAAGCATGCATTTTTCAGTTGTGAAATGCGCTAGCGTTTTGCAACTGAAAAATAAAAATGGCCACCAAGGAAGGGGGAACGTAGTCCGTTCTGCCTTTCCATGGCAGCCATTGTTAATAGAAAAAAAGAAAGGTAAACAAAATGGCTGCCATGGAAACAGGAGAATGGACTAAATGTAGTTCCTTCAGCCTTTCGATGGCGGCTATTAAAAAAAAAAAGAAAAAAGTAAACAAAAAATAGCTGCCATGGAAAGGAAAAGGGACTACATAAAGTCCCTTCTTGCCTTCCATGGCGGCGTGTCGCAGATCGGGCGCAGACGCGCTGTGGACAGAAGTGTTCCCAGCCCGTCCGCTCCCGAAAAGCAGGTAAGTGTGGAGGGGGGAGGAAGGGAAATCTTGGAAGGGGGTGGTGGGAGGGGAGCACTTACCTCAATCCCCGGCGGGGGAAGATGGCGGCCTCCAGCCCTGAGACATTACCATCTGGTAATCTCCCTGCTTCCGAGTCTCCTCATTGGCTGGGAGGCTTTCACCCCCCCACTCGCCCCATCAGGTGCTAATGCTAAATATGATATTGACAAAGGCTGTTGAAGCTCCAAAGAAAGAAACCAAGCGGAGTAGAATACAAAGGAGAAAAACCTATAAAAACTGGAATGCATGGCAACCTGAATGAAACTAATAAAGGAAAAACATACAGATTATCCCCCACACAAAAACAATGCCTATACGGCTCAGACAAATGTACTTTAATTGAGGATTAAGAAGGCTGATTTCCCTATGAAGATCCTAATCATTCTGAAAATGTGTCGACGAAAAAAGACAAACATCAAAGAAATTTCAAATCTTAAAATGTAAGCGCTATGTGGGAGATGTGTGGTATTGATGAAAGATCCAGAAAGGGAGAGGGAGAAGGGGACCATGCAAAGCACGGTAAAGAAATGCAGACCCCCAATAGAAGCAAACATTCTGACAACAAAGGATAGCTTTAATGACTCAAACAGAGGCGTGTCAGTGGCTCGATACGAGGCGCTATTGAAGAGCAGTAGGATTCAGTGATTCCCCAACAAACAGAAATTGCGGCACGCATGAAGGAGCAGTGCTCCGGAGACATTGGTACCCATAGAGATTATGTCCTAAAGACGACCTCATTCCTTTTTAAACAAGCTTTCTGTAGCATTTTCAGACATTTCCAGGAACATTATGTATCAGAATGAGGGTGTTATCAATTCTGTTTCCCGCTGTCAAATAACATAAACAAAACAATAAACAGGAGAAGTATCCTCTGCAATGCCACTCCTTGTAGAATGGTCACAAAAGCATTTAGAAAAGACCTCATGGATAGAGGCAAGCACCCCTATAAAGCAACCACCTCACAGAAGGACCTTTCTTTTAACCCCTCGCCCCAGAAATGAGCAGACACACTGGATTCCATGGGAGAGGCCGACCCGTGTTATCCTTGATATGAGATAAGACCTCTTGCCATATGATCATGATCACTAGACAGTTCCACCACGTATGCTGCAGATCTCCTAACGTGCCACAGCCTCTCCAAAATAATGGCGAGGTTCGTTGTGGAGCCAGGTACCATCTAAGACACATTTTAAATGTGTTGTCCTTAGCTGTGACACAGCTGGATGATTTCCGGGCCCTTTCCCCAAATGTGAATCCACTGCTCGGGTTAAATCGGGACCTGTAATCTTTCACTCCACTTATCCGCATAAGCAAGGGAGTCGGTAGGCAAATGCCCTTAGAAAAGTTGGTACATTTTAGATATATGTTTTGCTGATTCCCCATCTCTTAGTGAAAATTCCAAACCTTTAGGGACTCATGTACCCATCTCACGAATCTCTCTTTTTGATACCCAGCGTCGTAGTTGTATGTAGCAAAATCACTCTTGTTCCCCAACCCCAAACTTCAGTTTGCAATCCTCGAATATTAGCGGGAGAGAATCTGAATATAAATCACCTAAGGTCAAGGCTCCCTGCACCTCCCAGGCTGTGAATCCCAAGCTATTTAGTCCAAGAGAAAAATCATTCTGTAGGACCGGGAAAGAAGTCCCAATCCAGGCGAAACCCCACTTGGGTGCATTGCATTATACCATTGCGTCAGAGAAACCTTTGTTGCATGCAGTAAAGCCCTTTAAGAAAAACAGGGACAGAGGCTACCCCACCTGTCTGACACTTGCCGGGGATGGATCCAGCACACTTTTAACAAATCACAGCAGGTGGTCTGTACATAGGAGAGCCTCCAATTTTCATGTAGCACAATGACACATTTTTATTCATAGAGTCTAACTATAATGTCTTAGAAGAGTCAGAGGAGGGAGAGAGTCCCTCATTATTTATTTATAGAGTCTAACTATAATGTCTTAGAAGAGTCAGAGGAGGGAGAGAGTCCCAGGATAGGCTCCCCTATGTGCCTCGGTAGGCCCTTTTCCCTCAGACTATACCCACTGGGACCCCACAAGGTCCATCACTGAGTCCAGAATATGTGTCTGTTGAAAAAATGAGACTTGAATTGGAATTTAAAAGGCTGTAATCTGAAGCTGAAGCCAAACATCAGGACATCAAACTCTGGGAATTGGAAATGCAACATGCTCTTGAAAAAAATGTCTCTTGACAATGTTTCCCTCCCAGAGTCCTGTAGGTCTTCCAGTCCCAAGAGGCCTTGCCTGCCTAAAGAAGCAGGGAGTATGTATAATGTGAAACTTGATATTTTGGATTGCATGGGTGCCTTTTGAATACAATCATGGGATTCAGGGTCTCGCAGGGAATCTGCTGATTCCTTGGCTTTTGTCTAGGCTTCCCCAGGTTGCAACTGATACTGTAATGGAGGTGGGTGAACTTGAAAGACAGGTGTATGAGAATGTAAAGCTGCCTTAATAGACAGATTTGGGAAAACTCCTCCCCAGTACCTTAAGAGGTTTAGGACACTCAAAAAGACTGATGGTACCCCTCCGGCTACCTGGGTGTGTGAATGTTTGAAAAACTTAGATGGATGGGTTAAGGGTTACAGAGTGAACTCCTTTGAAGGAATGAGAAATCTGTTTTTGTTAGAGTCTGTTTTTGATGCCTGCTCTCCTGAGCTGAGACAGCACTTGGCCGACTCAAAAAGATTGATCCCAAGAAGTTAGCAAAGGCTGCTGACTTGTGGGTTGCCAACAGGACCACTCACAAGGATTCCGGGGCCCCTCACAAAAAGGACAAGGGGAAGCAGCACAAGAAAGATGACAAAGAGAATTCCAAATCCAACCGCCCAAAAGAAGGCCACAAACATAAGAACGGTAAGCCACGTGGGAAACCAGGTCAGTCTAGTGAAACCTCTGGTGCTAAACCAGGGAGAGGTCAGCAGAAGCCCTCATTCCAGAAAACATGTGGTAAATGTTATGCTTGTGGGTCAACTGACCATGTGAAAGGGGATCCCAGATGCAAGGGTAAACCTTCAGGGATCCACACTGCCTCCTTAGCCTTCATCCCTGGGGATGACGTTCATATGGCTAGTGGTAACTTTCAAGTGTTGGCTGAAGACCCCATTGGAGTCTCAGCCATTGTTTCTTTAGTATCCCTGGGTCTGTGGAAACAGCAGAATGTAGATTTGTACAACTCCATTCCAGATAATACCAAAGAATATTACAAGGACAGTGTACTTGTGAATGGACAGGAGACCCCTGCCATTGGAGACACTGGGGCCAGCATTACTGTAGTTGATGACACTTTTTTCAGGCCAGAGGATGTTGCTAAGGCACCTAAGGCTCCCACTAAGCTTGATGGAGGCCTACTCCAAATGATTCGTAGACTACCAGCTCTCATCCAGTGCAACAATATGACTGTGAGGATTCCTGTCAGTGTACAAAGTGAGGTGCCTGGGAGAGTCCTGTTGGGGAATGACTTAAATATTCTTGGAGCTGTATCAAGCAAACCCAGGCCTCCTAGTAAAAGGAAGCAGGAACATACGAGATTGGCCAGAGAGGCAACTTTAGATGACTCTCAAGAGGAACTTACAGAGGAACCTATAACTTCCAGTCCACAGGAAGGACACCCTTCAACTTCTAGGACAAAGAAGGAGACAAAGGGGAAGCCCAAGGTCTCAGGAAAGAAGAAAGATGTCACACCTGTTCAAAGACAAGGACATCCCAGAGAGGACAGTCCAAGGTCACACCTGTGTCCCCTCCACCAGCTGAAGCTGAGTGTGAGGAACAACCAGAGAATGGTGATACAGCTACTGGTATAACAGAGCTGGAAGAAGCCCTTCCCTATGTTGGAGATCTGGATCATAAAAACCATCCTGAGCTGCAGACATCGCTTGCAGTAGGTGGAACCTCTTGGTCAGACTTCAGCAGAGGTCAAAGTGTCCTACTCTTGAAGGACTTCAACAATAGGCAGCTTCCCAGCTGGAAGGGCAAGAGCCAGGGAAGCGCAGGCTGTACTGGGAGGATGGCCTCCTTTACAGTGAACCAATTGAGTCTACCCAAGGGGACTACAGAAGACTTGTAGTGCCTCAGGAGGTGAGACCTCAGTTTCTACAGTTAGCCCATGAGATTCCTCTGAGCTGGGTGACTTAAGTTTTAAGAAGACCAAGGAAGGAATTTCTCTATATTTCTACTGTCCCAAAATGGGGTCTGATGTAGATACATTCTGTAGACGATGTCACACTTTTCAGACTTCTGGCAAGAGTGGAGCCAAGAACATGGCACCTTTTGTGCCCCTCCCAGTGGTGGGAGTTACTTTTGAGAGGGTAGGGATTGCCATTGTTGGTCCCCTAAACCCTCCCACATCTTCAGGCAACCAATTTATATTGGTTGTGGTAGACCATGCTGACAGGCATCCTGAAACCATACCTATGAGGACTGTTACTGCCTAGGCAGTGACTAAGGCCCTCCTTGGTATTTTTACCAGGGTTGGTGTTCCTAAGGAGGTTATCTCAGACAGGGAGGGGGATGGGCAATTTTATGTCCCACTACATGCACGGCATGTAGAAAAACTGCAGAGTGACCTACAACTTCTCAACAGCCTACCATCTTCAAACCAATGGATTGATAGAGAGGTTTAATGGAACTATGAAGAGCATGATAGGTGGTTTAGAAGAACCACTTAGAAGAAAGTGGGACCTTCTACTGCCATGCCTTCTCTTTGCTTATGGAGAAGTCCCTCAGGAAGGGGTTGGTTGCAGCCCCTTTGGGCTCCTCTATGGTCATCCGGTTAGAGGTCCATTCGCCCTAATCAAGGAAGGGTTGGAGAGTGCTCCTTCCCTCCAGCCAGTGAGAGTCACTGACTATGTGTTAGGTCTCCGAAGAGAATGACACAAATGATGACAGAAGCTTCTGATAACTTGAAAGCAGGTCAGGCTCTGGTTAAACATTGACATGACCAGAAGGCCAACATGGTTGAGTTTATTGAAGACCAGCTAGTTGTAGTTATGGTACCTACAAGGCAGAGGGCCTTACAGGATAAATGGATTGGACCCTTCAAGGTTGTGGGCAAACTATGAGAGGTAATTACTTAGTGGACTGGGGCAACCCTAACGAGGCCCCTTGAGTCTTTCACACTAACTGCCTAAAGGCATATGTATCCAGACCAGAACTGGGTGCTTTGATCTTAGCATCTGATCAAGAGGAGGAGAGTGAACCTCTACCTGCCCTTCTCAGGGGACAGCCTTTAGATGGAAAAATAGAAGGTCTTAATCGCTCTTCTGATCTGACTCTGCAAGAACAGGAGGAGTGCAAAGTTCTGTTAAATCAGTTTGCCTCCCTGTTTTCACTGACACCAGGCTTGACCACTTGGGGCCATCATGATATACTCACTGGTGACTGTCTCCCTGTCAAAAGCAGGGGTTACAGAATGTCAGACCATGTAAGAACCCACATAGAGGAAGAGGTCAAGAAGATGCTTGATCTTGTGGTAGTAGAGCCATCTACCAATCCATGGGCTAGTCCAGTTGTGCTAGTGCCAAAGGCAGGATCCAAGGAGTTGAGATTCTGTGTGGACTATAGAGCCCTAAATGCAGTCACCACTGATGCCCATCATTTACCTAGGACAGATGAACTGGTGGACAAACTTGGTTCAGCCAAGTACCTCAGTACATTTGACCTAACATCAGGCTATTGGCAAATAGCTCAGACAGACCATGCCAAGGAGAAAACTGTATTTTCCACCCCAGGAGGCCTCTACCAGTTTAAGGTCATGCCCTTTGGACTAAAGAATGTACCTGCTACATTCCAACGGATGGTAAATCATGCTCTGAATGGGATGGAGGACTTCTGCATGCCATACTTGGATGACATTGCAGTGTTCAGCCCCACTTGGGAAGAGCATATTGACCACCTTGGTGTCATGATTCCATTCAGAACACATAGGGCCTCATTATAACATGTGTGGAATGGGTTTAACGGCGCCGGTAATGGTGCCGGTGCCGTTAATTCCACTCCGCACTATTACGAGGTCCCCTCGCGGGACCCGCTCTGGGTGTCTGGTTTTCCCAGACGTCCATAGTGGTTCCCGCGAGGGGACCAGGGAGCTAACAACGGGCCCGTTCGTAATGGGCCCGTTCTTAGCTCCCTCCCCATTCCCATTGAGCCCTATGAGGGCTCGAATGGGAATGGGGAAGGACCAGGCCCGGGTTCCTGAAGGAGGAAATACCGGGCCCTCCATACTCGGAATGGCCCGGTATTTCCCCATTCAGGGAACCCGGACCCAGACACGATTTTGGAGGCAGCCATGCCCTTATTAAGGGCATGGCTGCCTCCAAAGTCGTAATGAGGCCCATAGTCTTGACTCAGACATTCAGGCTAGGTGGAACATATTACATCAATCAGCAGGTCAAAGGTGGATGTTAGCCTGGCACATATGGCATTTACACCATTCACAGCATCCGATTCCATAGACTTCCATGGGTTACAATAGTAAATTCCATACTCATAAAATGGCGCCCTAGAGGGTTCATTTACAAGCAGCAGCATGGTACTAATCATTTGTCATAGGAAGCTACTTAGGCCCCGCTTCCGCTGGAATGCGTGCTTCACGTTTGCTCCGCTGACAGCGGTGTAACGCTGCCAGCGTTTTCTCCTCACAGAATCTAAAGAAACTAAAGAAAAGAGAAATATTACTCTTGCAATAGATTACAGAACATTACAGACCTCAGATTAGATTTACCAGACAGAAGCTTTCCTTCGATGCTGTAATTTCTTTTGGTAGAATAATAATTGTTTGTTCGCAGCACCTCTTCAGTCAGAAGTTTTCACTCGCAGCCGCAGCATCTTCCGAAGGTTTTCCCTCAGCACTCCGAAACCTGCAGAAAACACAAAAGGTATTTAATCATTAAGAAACAAACTTCACAGAGTCAAAAGAGAAGATGTTTTTTGATGTGCTTACGTACCTGAAGTTTTCCAAGTTACCACCTCACATTTCTTACTGTGCTTTGCTTTTTGATGGTTGCAAGTACTCAGAATAGACAAACTTGCGTTTTTACATTTTCTCATCCTGAGTACCCCTGCAATCATTCTGCATCCATGGTCCGTTCGTCATGAAGAAAACTCATCCTTAAAAGTGCACATCATTCGTAGTCAGCGTTCCAACTCCATAGAACCTGAAAAAAGGGAAAAGACAAAAGTAATCAGTATGAGAGATCTCTCCAATGTAGGAATCATTTAAAACTCTGAAGGACTACAGTATCTTCATTTGTTTACCTACCTAAAGACTCATTCTTTAAAAAAGACTCTCTCCCTCAAAGAATTACAGAGTTCTTCAGCATTCCAAGTTTTGGCAATGCCACCATCTCAACGCGCCCATGTTGAAAGCAGAATGGAGAGCTCCAATATTACAAAACACAGGTGAGAAGGGTGTTAGCACTAGAGTTAGAGGGGAGTACACGCTTAGGTAGTGAAACACATTTCATCTAGCAGTTACCCCCATTGTTGTTATCTGTCTGTCTTAACAGAAAAAATAATCCTAAGGGGCTTCAAGGTAACTGGTCTACGGGTTGAAGAGATATTACGCTCTCGAGGAGTCCAGGTAAGTTACACTTGGCTATGTATTGCAGGCTCTTGAGCAGGCCCATCTGACCGTAAAGGCAAGCAAGTATCACATTGGTCAGAGTAAAGTGGTCTACCTTGGACGTGAGCTAGGAGGAGGTGAAATCAAGTCATTGCCTAGCAAAGTAGAAGCTGCACAAGACTGGACCACGCCTACTACTCAAACCCAAGTGAGAGCCTTTTTAGGTCTCATTGAGAACTATGGGACCATAGCCTATACCTTGAATGTGATTTCCTCACCCAAATTTCCTAAGAAGGTCAGGTGGAATGAGGAGTGCACTAAGGCAAGGCATTTGAAGGACTTAAGAAAGCCCTTTGTACAGCTCCAGTCTTGAGAGCTCCTGACTACAACCAATCCTTTTTTGTACAAACGGAGGCTTCCAATACAGGTATAGGTGCAGTTCTGAGCCAGCTGGAAACGGAAGGACTGTGAAACAAGTTGGGCAACAATTGAAAGAGAATGTTTTGCAATTGTGTAGTCTTTGAAGAAGTTTAGACCATACTTGTATGGGTCTACTTTTGTATTTCAAACTGACCACCAACCCTTGAGATGGATAATGCAGATGAAGGGGGAGAATCCTAAATTGTTAAGATGGTCAATCAGCCTTCAGGGGTTTTATTTTACCATAGAGGACAGGTCGGAGTGTAATCACCAAAATGCTGATGGTCTCTCCATAAAGTATGACCGACTGGAGTAAGGAGATTCATCCAGGAGTGGATTAAATCCTCCTGGGGAGAATTCTCAGAAATGTGCTAATTCCCTTCTACCTTAGAGACCCCCAGCTCTTTTTGCTGGACTTTAGGACTTTTTATTTCTAACCTGGAGAGAGTGAGACCTTTTTCCCACTCTCTCATGTATTTTTCTGTGATTTGGCCTCTGTGTTTCATTTGACTGTGGAGTCTGACAAAGTCCATAGGCATCATCTTTACATTGTGACACAAAGCACCTTCAATGCAGTGGCACAGGGAAGTCTCTTAGATTTCCCAGAAGGTGTAAATACCTTCTCTTGGTAAAACTACTGTTTCCAAGAGCAGTGAAGTGAAATTGACTTTACTTACATTTTGTACCTTTCTAGACCCAGCACACTCTATCTTACAATAGGGTGCTGGAGGGGTTACTTAGTATCCCCATTGTCTAGTTTCCCATGTAACATTTTTAAGTTACCCTTTCTACAATTAATGGCTGGTGGCAGTGGTTTACTTTTTCCGACCATTGTGTGTTTCTACCGCGGGCTGCAATTGTAGCTGCAGTAAAGCACCCATGGGGGCCCATTTTGTCAAAATGGCCCTGGTCTTCATTTTTCACCATTTCTTGTTGAAAAGGTCCTTCATGAGAATTACTGAGAATTTGGAAGAGACGCCGCCTGCAACTCCTGGACCGTTCGTTTGCCCAGTGAAGCCCTGCTGCAGTGCTGAAGCTCCGAATTTGCCTCGACTAGAGAAGACCTGCAAAGGACGACTTCTCCCATTGGGTTGGTGGGACCAATCGACCCCACGATGAGCTCACCTGGAAATCCTCTCTTGGCTGGCTGTACTTCCACTGCTGCTGCAGGAACCGATTGCCACGGAGAGGAACACCAGAATCGAGAGAGTGTCTTTAAGTGTCTTAAAGTCAGACCTGAGCTCCACGAAGATCCTCCGGTCTATCCGAGAACCGCAGTGGTGCTATTTGTGAGAGTCGCGAGGGGCTGAAACCGCCAAGTGCAGCTGATTTGAAGTTTGCCGGTTGCTGCCGCAGACTTTCCATTCATAGTGCAGGAGTACCCAGACGTCCTCCCTCTTCTCCCCACGACTGAGGCCCAGGAACAACAGGATCTTCAGACCTACACAGGAACAGAAACCAGTTGGAAGCATTTTTTCTTCTAACCAAAGGTACTGTAAAACTAAGAGGACTTACCTCTTGTTGTGTAGCCGTGCTAGCTCCCAGTTGGCAATTGTCTTGGTTACATTTGCAGAGTTGCTTGCAGCTTTGCCCCTCAAAAGACTCACAGCTTGTAGCCCTTCAGCGATTTCATTTTATACAAAAACCTCTAAAACATTCTGCAAGACTTTTTACCTACCAAGAAGAAGTGCCTCAGCTCACCTAGTCTTTTGCTCAACTAACTTTGGCTGTCCTGCCTCCCTGAAAGACTCTTCTTACCTCTGACTATGTTCTTTGCCTTTCCCCCAGGAAAGGGTTAATTTACTTTGCATTTACCTGCTTAAGAATATTTGTTAACCATTGTTTTATTCCCTTATCTCCTCCTTATTTAATACAACATCCGTATTGCTCTAAATGTACCAGTAATATATTAATGTCCACAGTGTCCTAGTTATTTAAGTTACCTCAGGGTGTAGGATGAATCTGTGTGCCATCCCAAATGGGTATTTGCTGATTTAAAGTAACCGAGAGAGTGTAATTTTGAAGTGTATTTTTGTGTTACTTATATATTGCTCCCTTCTAAAGAAGGCTTATTCAACTGACTGTTAAATAAATTAATAATTGTTTAAACAAGAAACCTTGATTGTAGGTGTTTATTTGGATACTTGTCACTGTGAATCTCTGTGTAACAACCTTACTGCTCACATTGACTCCTCTTGAGATAAACCTGGCTACTTAGTCACTCTACCAACTTGTGTAGTACATGCTTAATGCAAAGGATCGGTTAACTATTTCTAAGAGGTCAAGGCTGGTGCAGTCTCCCACAGGGTACTGCATACAATCTTGCCTAACAATTATCAGACATTGTGTATGAAACAGATAAGCAGATGTTCGTGTCAGGTGATGATGGAGAAATGAAACTTGGGAATAGGTGGGTGCTATGTGAAACTGAGGGTCACATGTGATGCCTTGCCATTGATTAACATTGGACTCCTTTTTTCTGAATAAAAAGAAAATTGTGTGTCTCAGTGAGCTCATCCTGGACTCGTATTAAAGGGGATAAGAAGCCCATCAGTATCATGTAAATATGAATCCTGTGTGATGTATACAATTTCAGTTATGAAGACAATTATGATTCCAACTTTCTCATAATTCTGAGGGAATGGAAATTTGGTGTGGTGGTAGGTTTTGGAAGTAAGCTTTGAATCATGAATGGTCACAGTTGTGACTAGCTCAGCTGAAGAGTAAATCGATAAAAATGGTAGCTCCTCCCAGGAAGTGTAAGCTGAGATATGGTTAGTATTTTCTGACTCGCCATAAAATATAGAACTCAAATATATACATGTGCCTGCCGTTATCAAAAAATTAGGGTAGTTGCCATGTTGTTAGATTTTTAGGAACACTAAAAGTTAAACCCACTTCTCATTTTGGGATGATGAATCTCAGCCTCCATCATCTACACCTCTCAATTCCTTGTCCAATCCGCAAGCAGTGGGTATATTGGGGAGGGGGAGGGAGAGAGCTGCCAATCCGTAGCATGAGAAATATGATAATAATGGGGTGTCACCAGCCCTATAAGAGGTCCGTATTCAATCTGAGAGACCTTCCTTTGGACTTTTGACTTTTTCCTTGACTTTCCCACTCTATTGCTGGAGGTAGTCTACTTCTGGACTCTTGCAAGGAACAACTAGCAGAGAGACACAGAGATACCAAGGCCTTAAACATTGCATGGGTGACAGAGACTGGGAAATCTAGAAGCTAGCTGGGCCTGCCATTTGAGAAACCAGAGGAAGTCTGGGTGCTGGGGACTACCCTTGACCGAAGCCTTTGACCAGATCTGTGCTGTCCTTGGAAGAGCCCTGTTGTTTCCCTCGATGCCCCATAACCAAGGCCTCCCATGTAAGTAGATTAATCCAAATGCCTACAAAACTGTATTAATTCCCATATAGAAAATCATGGGATGAGTCTTGTTAGATTTTGAAACTAACAAAGTTCATGCCCAGTGTGTTATAGCCAGTATAGACAATAAAATACTTGGATGACTCTACCTTTCTGAAACCTCTGTCTTCTGTACAGAAGGGGTGTCCATAATCCCAAAATAAGTAACCCTAAAACGCTGCCATTCAAGTGAATGTAGAGTGTGTAAAACGAAATTCCCATTTATTTACTTGCCCCCCAAAATGGTTTACCAAAGGCCCTGCATTTTATGCAAATAAAAATCCCAAATCAATTTTCTCATTGAGCTACTAAACTTTGCCTTTCAAATAAAAAGCCCAAAATGATTTGTTTTCATTGTGTCTATTTTGCAAACCCAGCCTTTTAATAAAAATGTTGCTACTGTAGTCCCACTCTCTGTACCTTGCATTCAAATTAAGGGTCATATATATAACTGATGCTTTGAGCTGAAAGTTGCTGGGAGAGAAGAGCATTGTGATTACCCAAGCAATCACTGGGGGTGTTTCAAATTTCATAATTGTTAATATGCAAGGAATCCTCTGTGTGTTTTGATGTAAATTCTTTAAATTCAACCTGTTTGTTGTAGTATTTGTTAGTTCATTCGAAATACAATTCAGTCAATTGGTGCAAGTAATTTGAAATTGTGATATTGTGTAGTACCGTGGCATTGGTGGCTGATGTTTTGATTGCTTTATTGTTTTTTGTCAAACCTTAAATAAATATATATCCTTACTATGCACTGGCCTGGTTCCTAGCTCATTGATGGTACAGAGGGTATTTGCTGGGGTGGTGCGAGACAGGTTGGAGGCCTCACTAAAGTTGACCCTGTATAAGCGCTTTATGTGCGTGCCACCTTGCTTCGGGGGGGGATGGACTCCCTGAGTTGATAGTGACCGACTAATAAATCGTTACAGTCAAAAATCAAACAAATGTTGTAGAGTCAGCAAAATTGAACCAGTGGCTATGCGCAGGCCAGAGGAACCGTGGGAACACATTGGAATTGCCATTGTGGTTATAAATAACCTATCATATCATATAGTAATCTGGGAAGGAAGAATATATTTTTGATTGTCATGTTGGATTATTATTCTAAATGGCTTGAGATTAAAATGGTACGTAACGTAGGAATGTCTGATGTCAAAACATTTTTGGAGTATCTGTTTAGAAGAAAGGTTTATCCAAAGACCATCATTAGTGATACTGGTGTGTAGTTTAGGAGTAATGAGCTGGTGAATTATGGCAGGTCTTGCAGCTAATTACCATCTATAAACGAATGGCTTAGTGGAGAGATGTAATAGGGTGATTGTTGAGGCTGTGGAGCAAACTGTCAGAAACAACATGTCAATAGAAAGGGTGATAGAGGAAAAGTTGTGGAGTAGTAGGACGTCTGTTCGAGCTGATTCGGGGAAGTCCCTGTTTGTGTTAATGAGAGGCAGAGAGCCAAACATATCGTTAAATCTTGTGTGGGTGAATGGAAGGAAGGCCAGGAGTGAGCGCAACAGTGGTTTGAGTAAAAAATGTGATTAGCCATCCAGTGCAGGGACGTGTGGCACCTGGTGATTTGGTCAGGATGAGGAAAAGGAGGATTGGTGAGGAAGGGAGAATCACAGTATTCTAAGCTTGTGAGAGTCAATGCTGTTGGGGGTGCAGGATGGGTAGATTTGGAATATGGATTGTGTGAGTAGATGGAGATGGGAAGGTGCGAGTGTGGGCGTTGAGAGCTTTGGCGTTGTGGAGCGAAATGGTAACAGGTTGTTTGTTGGGGATGCAGTGGAGGAAAGCAGGATGCTACAAGAGGCTATTACCAATTCAAGAGAAGAGGAGGATGGCAATATTACAAGTCAAGGGGGTGTTTTCCGGAGGAAGAAAGAGGATGCCTCCGGTGTATTCAAAAGACTATTTCATGAGATGATATTTAAGAGCTGGTCCCCTTTAGTGTCTTTTGGAACACTCTTACGAGGACAATTGTCCCATGTTGTATTCTGGTTTATCATCATATGTTTTATTGTTAATTTGCTTTTAGGTTGAAGGGAGGGTGGATGTGTAGTGTCTAATACACCTGTGCTTCTGTGTGAATGTTCCTGGCAAATGTTGAGAGTGTGAGGTGAGGAATGTTTGGTGTCTGGTGCGTGAGAGAATGTTGAGTTTGGTGATAAGGCAGTTGGACTGATGGATGTCGGAGAGAGCGCTGGGTCATTGGTGAATTAAAAGGAGCTTTTAATTACATACCTTTGGCTCCAGTGTCCTTGAATTGAACACTATAGTTGTGTTATGTCATATCATGTGATGTTATCTAGTGAGTGCTATCACATCCGCTACCCCTGGCATTTTGGTAATTTGCTATCCATGAAAGCAAGCCTGTCTGTACCCGCTATTTTCACTTAATAATTTATTTTGTATTTGGTTAAAAGAATTAAACCTTCTACAATCTGAAGTTTATATGAATATCAATAAATAAATATACATTCTCATTAAAAAAATCTGTCAATTTCTCATTTGTGTCAAATAACTGAATTTGCATAAGAAATCTAAGTACGGCTAAGACAATTTAAACTTGCTTTCCCATCAGTGGGCCTCATTACGAGGAGGGTGGTAAGGGGTTAATGGCGCTGGTAAAGGTGCCAGAGCTGTTACCCCTTACCGCCCCATTACGAGATCCGCTCGCGGGACCCGCTCATGACCCCTTGGTTTTACCACATGTCCTTAGTGGGTCCTGCGAGTGGCCAGCATGCTAACAACGGGCCCGTCATTAATGGGCCCGTTGTTAGAATGCTCCCCATTCCCATTGAGCCCTATGGGGGCTCAAATGGGAATGGGGATGTACCGAGTCCGTGTTCCCTGAATGGGGAAATACCGGGCCCTCCAAGGTCGGAATGGCCCGGTATTTCCCCATTCAGGGAACCCGGATCCGGGTTTGGGGGTAGCCATCGTAATGAGGCCCAGTAAACCTTGCCATAGGGTTTCTGTAGGAAAAGAAGGACACGCGTATTGGATGATTGCTGCTTTATTGTCAGCATAAACCCTGAGCCCAGCAGGACTCAACCAGCATCCTGCTCAACTGTTAACCCTGGAACATGGAACACCCATCACAGGTAAACAAGCTCTGCTCTATGTGGAATCATGAGGTAAACATTCCACACACGATTCCACACCTTCCAACTCACAATGTAACACATCTCCTCCTCTAGAGTTCCAAAACAACAAAACACACACACTAATACAACACGCACCCAATAAAACACACACAAACACACACTCATACACTACGCACCCACCCCACTCATTCAAACACCCACAGTGATTAATTCACAGCAGCACCCAATACATAATCCTTGAACTTGGACGGCATCCTCCTCTCCCGCGCAGGGTAGCAACTGTCTCTTCTCAACCCCTCTCCCTCACACACCGGCATTGATGGCGCCTCTCCTCCGCCCACGGCTACTGGTGCCTCAGTGAGCTGTCTATCAATTGGGAGGGCTCTGGCCAATGGGGGGGCTCTGGAACCATCATCTACCCTGTCATTATTTCTCTCTCCCCCACACACCAACATATCGCAAATGCTTTCCTCACCAGACCTGTCGGGCATGTTCATGGAACGCCCCTTCTCAATCACAACAGCTCGCCTCTTACTTCATCTGGATGCATCTTCCAATTTCACATACCCTTGCCCCACCTTTACAACTATACAAGGTTGCATGTACCCTTGGCCACATGCCGCCGGGGATTCTTTATCTGCACATGGTCTCCTACCAACACTGGTAAAGGTTTTCTGGAACCAAAATGTTTTCTAACCATCTCCTGCTTCAAACGGACCAGCTCCAGTACTTCCTGCATGTTTACACCCGAATGTGCACCACCAGCCAAAGCAGACACCCATTAACTTGGTGCCAGCCTTCCTACCACGCATCAATTCAAACAGTGAACATCCCGTCAACGCAGACGGCGTGCATCTGTATGCTTTGAGGGCTTCTGATAGAACACTCCTCCAACATAGACCATTGGCCACAGTGAATTGAATAGCCTCATTAGGACCCTTGCGGCCGCGGAATGAACGGTGCCGATAAGGAACCAGCACCGTTCATTCCGGGCCGCCTCATTACGAGGTCTGATGCGGGTCCCGCACAGGACGCCTGGCCAGACCAGGCGTCCTTAGCGGGAACCGCTAGCAGACGAGGATGCTAACAACGGACCCGTCATTAACGGGCCTGTTGTTAGCATCCTCACCATTCCCATTGAGCCCTGTAGGGCTCAAATGGGAATGGGGATTAATTTTTACGGGAGCCCAGGAAAGAGCAATAAGGAGCCCAAGGTCGGCATGACCCGGTTATTGCCCTTTTCTGGGCTCCGGTAAAGCGGCAGCCGTGCCCTTAATAAGGGCACGGCTACCGCCGGGGTTGTAATGAGGCCCATTGTTTCAACTAGTCCATTTGCCGCAGGGTTGTACAAAGCAGTTTTATGATGCCTTATCCCCATGCTCTTCATGAATTCCTGCATATGTCCAGACACAAATTGCACCCCATTATCAGTGACGAAACTCGCTGGCACACCCTCTCTGTCGAACACCTTTTTTTTTTAGAAAATTCACTATCTTCTCTGACGTGACGGTTTCTAAAACCGTTGCCTCTACCCATATCGAGGTATAGTCCACGAGAACCACAATAAATCTAAAATCGCCAGAATAAAGCATCAATCAACCAGCATCCTGCTCATCTGTTAACCCCTGGAACATGGAACACCCATCACAGGTAAACAAGCTCTGCTCTATGTGGAATCGTGAGGTAAATATTCCACACACATGATTCCACACCTTCCAACTCACAATATAAAGTTTCCATCTCAATAAAATCCATACTGTGGACAAGACATTTAAAATACATGTCTACGCAGAGAGAACAAAGCAGGACATTTCATAAAAAGATGTTTAAGATTGTCCACTTCAAAAGTGGAATTACAAAAAAGACAAAAAGATAACATTGCAGATAATTGGTTACGTGAACATGCAATTTCCTTATTAGGTAATACATTAAATCTGAATTGCATAAAATTAGTTTGCAAATGGGCGTTCGGAAATGTAATCAGGTAGGGGGCCAGTGTACCCACTGCTTTGTGCTCCCCCGCCAAGTGAGCATTTAACGTGTACTTTGGAATTGCTAAGCACTTATCTATCCAGTCCTCACAGATCAAGGCCTGCTTAACCCTGCTCGGGGTCTGTAAAAGGGTTTCACTAGTGTCTTCAAGATCCAATAGCAAATTCAGACATTTTGTCGTGAAAGCATTTACTAGATTACCCTGGTTTTCCAAAGCTATAGTTGAAAGACTAAAAAAAGTGAATTCAAAGGAGGCTCTAAAAATGTCAGATAAAATAGCAGTTGCTTCCATACAACCCGCCCTTTCAAAGACTGAAAGCCTAATTCGAAGTGCACAACTGTACAAGTAGGAAGGGATAACGTTTGCCCCCCATATAAACCCTCAATATATTTCAACTGTTCAAGGATACAATGCAGCATGATCATAAAGCCATGAGTAGGTTTAGGCACCACTATATCTATATAAAATGTAATTAGCAGAATCGAGAACATCTTCCATACGTCTTTTTTTTTTCATGTGCGCCGTTGTGTGCAAGGAATCCACTATATAAGATTATCGGGCTGAGCAGACAATGTAGAGCCAAATAGATACGGTTGTCCTTGAATTCGAGATTTGCATTGTCTATAGAGCAAACAAACTTAGGGTTTGTCTCACTTTCGCAAGCCTGAGGATTGTAGCCTTAGCATGATATCTTTTTAGGTGATTGTCGCACATATTATTACAAAAGTAGTTAATATATCTCTGTAATCCAATTTAAATGCAATCCAAAAAAATTAAATGCTCTGCAAATGCCAACCAAATAAATTTAAGAGAACCAAACCTAGGGGAAATGAAGTCCGCTTTCTCTAGACACTTGCCAATGTCCGAAACATGAAGATAAAAATGGTAGGGAGTGAGCACACATACCTGCCTCAATCCAGTGTATTTAGGAATATTTGCAGAAAGCTGGCCAGAGTGATTTTGGGGCTCATTACGAGTCTGGCAGTAACCTGGCAGTTTGCTGCCGGACCTGTAATGATTTACTGACAACTGACTAGCCAGTAACACCGGGGGAATACAACCTCAGCGGTCCAGAAAGTCAGGCGCCGGCAAATTGTAATTCCCCAATCCCATAGAGTCCCATGGGAATGGGGAACACGGAAGCACCAGCACCGTGATGGGCTATTTACCCTGGCCGCTGTGTCTGGAAGGGTCCGACCTGTCGGGGACAGCGGCACCGGCAGGCAGACTCCTAGTATGCCGGTCCGGAAACAACAGTGCCGTTAAGCTTACCGGCACCATTGTTTCCGGAACAACATACTTGGAATGAGCAAATGTCTTGAAAATTATTTTATTATAAACCCAATTAAAGTAATTCCAATATTTCTGAGAAAACCTGTCTGATCTTTTTTTTGAGTTGGCCAAAAGATATAGCCCAATGTTCTAGATTCTTAAGTGTTAAAGACACAAAGATCTTACGATCGGCATCATCAGAGTTATCTCTCTATGCATTCTTATATATTCTACGGTCCGTTTTAATACCTTTTTTAAAAACTGGAAACACGTGATGTTTTCTGCGTAGGAGGGATCTTACATAGGGCCATGATATGTTTAAAGGGAATATAAAGAGTTGGGCCCAAATTTGAGATGCTTGCTTTAAAAATGTATTAGACAAACTATTATGGCCGGTGCTCTGTAACAGTTATCTCTACTCATAATAGAGACAATAGCCTACAGCTCGAAATGTAATGTCTAGTGGCTCGCAGGATTAGTGCCAGGGCCAGACCTATGTTGTACCTTTGTTGCATATAATTGCCCAAAAGAATCCACCCAATCCTGTTCTGGATGGGATTCAGTTGACTTTCAGCTTGGTGGTTTTCAAGGTTATTCGCTGTAGTCCGTAAATTAGATTGCGATTTCCCCGCAACTATTGCAATCATGCAATCGCCATGCCTTTGGAGAAGCAGATGGCGATGTTGCATAGCCAGGACATGGACTTCTGTTCTTCCTTTTTAATTACCATGACTTCATGTATTGGATCCAATGTACTGCAATTAATACTTTGGATCATTGGCCTCAGATTCTTTTTGTGCCCATAGACCAGTTGATTAAAAGCATTCAAACCTTTTATTTTTTATTTTTCTGGATATCAAAGTGCGGGTCATACAATTACTTAAATTACTTTTGATGAATAAGTGACAGAGAGTCTGGGCTACAGGTTCAGTCTTGCTCTTTTGAATGTAGAGACTAGTCTAGGTTCAGCCTTGATCTATTGGATGTAGTGATTAGGCTAGGTTCAGCCTTGATCTACTGAATGTAGTGATTAGTCTATGATCAGCCTTGATCTATTGAATGTAGAGAGTAGTCTAGGTTCAGCGTGCATCTATTGACTGTAGTGTGGGAAACATTGACCCACTCAGCAGAATTCCCATCCATACCCAAGCTGCACTTCAGCCGTTAACAGAAACATGGCTGCGCTGGCTTCTTTGAGCACCACGGCCTCGCATCAAAACTGCGTTTTGCAGCTACAAAAGGATGGCTGCACTGTTTTGCCAAGCACCTCTTGGGCAGGATGGAACAAGGGGGCACACTGAGAAAGCCTGCCAGTGTGTTTCTTACATGCGCCCAAGAAGAAAATGGAAAAGCAGCACTGCTTTGCTGCTATCTCAACATTTCCCCTTGAAAAGGGGAAATATTTTACATTTAAAATGATGCAGCTTTGATGCCCTTTTCATCTGTTCTACATTACTCTGTTTTTATCAGTGAGGCCCTGCCATGCCCATCCATATTCAGATTGTGCTCCAGCAGAAGAGAACATTATTCCTGAATGGCAGTCTGTGTCAGACCACGTCAGGGAAATCAACAGAAGCTTTACTTTCAAACGCACAGGAAAAGGCTTGACTTTTGGGCTACAAAATGTAAAAAATCAGTGCTTCAAAAGAAACCTTAGATCTAAGGGCATATGTCCATTTCAGTGGACCTGTGTCTTAAACAGATTGCTGTATAAGTGAAACTAGGGCTGCAAAACAATGTTGGGAAGTCAGAAGGAAGAGAAAACCTTTTGAAATGGTCAGCCCAGCAGACTTCACCATGTGTTAAAATGCGCTTTTGCAAATAAGGAAAAATCCCTGTTTTAAAAGTGTAATGTTGAAAGAAGGCCCTGTCTTGGCCTAGCAATGTAAAGGGGGTTTTGCTGGGAAACATATATGGGAGGTTTCCTTTCAACAGGCTTGCTGCTGATTCAAAATAAAATAAAGAAATACATGTTTTTGGCTGTACTGGGAAATCAGCCAAACAGGTTTCTGCCATGGCCCAAGGGACATTTGGGTGCTGATAACAGCAGTGCACTACGCCAAAAAGAAGCCACACCAGATTCTGGGACACCTACTAGATTCTGGGACACCTACCTGTTAACTGCCGCCCTTGAAAACTTTGAATGGACCAAAAGAAAGAAATATCACATGCTCGTGGGACTTCTGTCTGGGATTCAGCTTGAGACAATAGATCTGGGACAATTAAGTGCGACTTTTGGAAGTGACAACCACCAGTCACTCAAGCTGGGGAAACTCCAGGCAGCCCTGGGCTGAACTGACATTTGGTGGTAGCCTGAAGAAAAAATTGTCCATGTGGAGGACAAAGGCCGCCGATTTTGTCTCTAAAGACTAGTTTTTTAATAGAACTTTGAGACTTTTATCTCCACAATTGGACAACGCAGAAATGCAAAGGTTTCACAATCTAGATGCAATTTTGATGGCTGTAATTCAAGACGTGGTAGCCTTCAGTGACATACAAGGGACAGAAATGGCAGAGAATTGGATATTCTGAGGAAAGTGTATATAGTACCACTTTGAAATTCAATATTAACATGCCTGATGATAATATGTACAATGTACACATGTATAAAGTTATAGAATTTTAGGTATGACATTTCTCACTGAAAAGGATGAAAAATTTTAGACGGACGAAACAAAGTCCTACCAACGTGAGAATTGGACTGCCATGTTCTGTGTGAAATATTTAATCTGCCGATGTAATTTGTTAAAGTGCCACAACTGTACAAATGTGCAATTTATGTTAAGATTGATTTTTGACAAAAAGGACGGTGGGAAGGCTTTGCACCTCATAAAAACACAACCCCATAAACTGAGTCCCCTCCTAGAGGAGGCAACCAACATTGGCTGACCTATCCGGTTCTTGGAGGTAGGTCTAGCTCAGTTCTGCCCATCAATAAACCCAGTGATGTCACCCGCTTTTATATAAATGGTGGGAGCGCACAGGGACAGGACACTCACTCCTGAATTCTCCAGCGCCTGCGTATCCAAACATTCCAGATCGACCGTTGCATCATTCCAGACTCTACTGCTAGGCCAAAGCATAACTGACCCTATCCAAGCAGGGCCAATTATCCAGAAAACCCCACAAAAATCCCACTAGCAAAGAAGAAAAGCTGTGGTACCCTTGGGGAGAATCCTGTGACCAGACCAGCCTTTTGCTCACTTCCTGCATGCCCGCTGTACTCTTGCCATCCAGTGACCAGTCTTGCCCAGCTGCTTGCTGTCCAGAACTGGTTGACTGTCCAAATCCCCAAACTCAAGTGCGGATTGTGAGTATTTCCCCATCCCATAGCCAAACATAGCCTACCCAGTCTTGATACTTTGTCTTTGTTCCACTTTTTAAGTAATCCTATCCATAACCTGATTCCTTGTTAAAACTGTTAGAATTCTCTGTGCATCTTGTCATATGATCTCCAAGTGTTGGCACTACTTTTCTATTCATTTCTGTCTTGCATGGATCATAGGTCCTTAGTCATATTTGGAATAATCAAATTAATTCCCACATAAAGTTGAACTCGGGGTGAACAGGATGATGTTGCGAATCACTCTTGGAACGTACTGTGTCTTTCTTTAACCATATAGTCTAGATAATTTAGTTTAAGTAAAACTTGCCTTTCATGTTTAAAACCAATTTTCTTGTCTTAACTGCTTTATTTTACCTAAACTGAACCTCATTCCACCTTGAAAATATCATCCAATTCTTCAGCTATAGTCACTCTTTCACTTCCATAGTGTCCTTATGATGAGCATATGTGAACCCAGCCTAAAAACCGCGTTGCGATTCTGTGTATTTAACTCGTTTTTCTTCAAAACCGTTTTTGACATTTAAAACTGAAAAAGAGAAAATTGCAACTTTTCAACATGTGACTGTGGCTGCACTGTGTTTTCATTTCAAGTTGCTTTTTGAGCTGTATGTCTTTTCTGATACCTTACCTTATAGTTGCTAGTGATATTACATCCCTGATACTGTGATAAAACATATGTATATCATTATTTAAACACACATATAATTAATTATTTGTCAAAATCTGAGTGTCATTTTAGGCCATAGCAAAGGTTTAAAATGACTCTTATTTTGTGAGGGAAGGTCTGATTTTGATTCTGTTTGCTGCCCCATATTCCTGACTCCCTGCTGCTTCTTCCTATCCAATCAGAATTCGATTAATTGTGGGTTGAGGGAACATTGCAGGGGGAAACTTTAACTCGGGTACTATCTATCCTAATTGAAAAAGTGCTCCTATTCACTTGTGCTTTGGATATGTTCTTGTAGAAGGTCACCCAAGTGTATTTCAGTGGTTTCCATTCTAATTACCACCACATTGGTGATTACTTCCCAATATTAAAATGGTGTGATTTTCTTTGAAATTAAAATAAATAAATATTGTGTTACCACCCACCTGCCTGGTTCATGGTCCATTGTGACCCGGGATATTTGTAAAAGGGGGTGTGAGACGGGTCAGGTATCGGCTCAATTCGAATTAGCAGAAAATAAAGAAAAAGCATTCTTATCGCGTGCTACATCTAAGGCTAAGGGCGAAGGTCCTGGTCCGGTGTGTGTCGGCTGATTGGAATCCTTCACAAATTGGGGCTCGTACTGGGAATTGGGTTTGTTTATTCACCCGTGACAGCTTAACACAGCAGGCTAACCTTCAAGGTAGTGATACTTTGTGTGGTTGGAACACTGTGTTACGCTGTAGAAGCGTCTCCCCAAAACAAAAATCCTAAGTACCAGGCCTGTGTATAGAATTAAAGCTAAATCAACCCTAAAAATAGACAAAAGCAATAGAATACAGATTACCCTTACATAAATAACTCAATAAAGAAAAGACAATTTCCAAAATGGCCACAGTAGAGATCAATATAGCTAGGGAGCACCTTCTGCACAAGCTATTTGTCAGAGGGGAATGGGCAGAGCAAGATGAAAAAGTAAGGCTATAAGTAATGATGCAACAGGTCACCGCCATGCACATGGACACATGGCAGGACGGTGGCCTATTACATCAAGCTTTGAGCGAGTTGTAGAGTTGTACATGACTCTGAAAATTAAAGAGGAGCAGAGTAAAATTGTCAGACTCACGGCCTACATGTATCTCCATCTGGGAGTGATGCGGGAAAAGTATGACGAAAATATAACTTTTGCACAAAATCAATCTGAACTTGTAACTAAAATCCAGACTGAACTAAAATTAGTGGAACAAAAATTGCAAAAGAGCCATGATTCTGTGGCAGAATCTGGAAAATATATCAAACAGTTAAAAGAGGACTTGGCTCTACAACAGCAAAATAATGCAGATCAAGAGGCCCAATTAGATGCATTAAAAGAGGAGTGTAGGGAAAAGGTTGACTCTCTGGAAAAGAGTCAACAGAAGCTGAGTCAACAATTGACATATAATAAGGTTTGCTCAGGACAAATAACCATGCTGCAAGACCAGATAAACACATTGGAAGAGGAAAGTAATAACTTAATTATGAGAGACCTCCACTCTCAATCAGAATTTGATGAAGCACACCAGAAATTAGGCGCCATAACACAACAAAGGGACGACCTGGCTGAACAAATGGGTGCTGTGTGTCAGGAGAAAGAGGCTCTATACCAGGAAATGTGCAGTTTAAGAACCAATCTGTGGAAAAGGGAGTCAGACCTTCAGGTACTGACTGATATTGAAGAAGAATGTGATAAATTAATGGGACATAGGAGACAAATGGAACTCGAGTTAGAGCAGACCATAGAGGCTCTAAGTGTGCAGAAAAACTTCTGCAAAAATTGTCTCATAGTTCCCAAACCATACAGGCAGTGCAAAGAAATAATGATGCCCTCTGTGAAGAGAAAGAGGGACTCCACCAGCAGGTGGTAGTTCAAGAGCAGGTCACAGAGGCCAGTAAAGCCCTGATAGCTGAGCAAAAGGCTCAGATCTTTGCCTATTATCAAGAGGTAGGGGCTGGGAAGGAGAAACTAGCGAGGCTGGAGAAAGAGGGTGCTAGATTTAATCCAAACTGGAGGGACCCCGAAAAGGTACAGAGGGAAAGGGCAACCCCTGATCATAGTAGGATGACCGCTGTACTAAGGGACTTAAACCCATTTAATACTTTGAACACTGCTGACTTCATGTCTACTGGATCAAATAAGCCAGAAACCATGAGGCTGGCAGAATTCAATAGGTTTAGTATGATGGATCTGACAGGTCAGCGCCCCACAGAAATGGATGGACGGGCATCCCTGTATAGATACAAAGATATTAAGGCTGATGTCTCTGACAGGAAGTCTCCTATGAGGAGAAAGTCAGGGAATTAGATCTGCAGAAATACTACCTTCAAAGGAACCAGTTGGTTCAATTTGTAGAAAAACAGAACAAAATAAGGCCCAAAAAGAGCATTCTGAAGACCTCCACCCAATCTGGGCAGTGGGGGGGATCCTCCGCCAACCCTGAAAGCAGGGAGGAGTCAGAAGACTACTGTCCTGTGCACCACAGGGGAGAAGAAACTAGGCCCCACCATTCTGCGATTCCCTCCCAAGCTCATACAATCAGGGAGCGCCTAGAAGATCATGTGGGGGTCCTCAAGCGGTCTGCCCTCCGATTCGGAGGGCGAGTGGACCCAAGTGACACGGCCAAAGAAAGCAAATAAACTAAAGAGAGTTATGGCGAAAGACCCCATTAAGCAGATCAAGGCCATTAGGAATTTCATAACCCTGTACCACAAAAACGCAAAATATTCTGTCTGGGAACATTGGAACTCTATGAACAAATGATGGAACCTTTCACCTTAAAGACAGCCAGAACTGCATAGGGTATGTTCAATGGACCTTCTCTCCAGAGTATTCCAGCTTCTTTGCTGGACTGGAAGACCAGAACCATTCAAGATGGTACACCTACAGGGCAGCCATCTTAAAAAACCTTTGCGCTCATAGAAACGCCCAATTGGCTTGCAAAGCGGCCTATAATCTGCAATGCGGAGAAGACCAAGCCCTACGAGAATTTGTGCAGGAGCTAAAACATGTCTTTGCACAAACCACTAGGAGGGTGCGCACGGATAGCAGGGAGTTCATAACGACCTTCTTTCATGAGCTCCCAAAATATATCATGACCCAGCTGGTGAGGGATTTCCATGATAAAAGATCTCTGGACTGGGTAATTGAGCAGGCTACCCACACCTATGAGGGCCAAAAACCTGCAGAAAATAAAAACCAGACCAAAAACCCCAAACCAGCCAACACCCCTGCTGCTGCTAAGGTGGCAGAGGTGAAAGTTTCCCCCATTTTAGACCTAGAAATGGGGGAGCCTAAAAATGTACATACCCAAAACCCGCTAAATCAGAGGCCAAGAAGGAATTCTGGCCAACCAGAAACAGGGAGCATTCAGGGAGGTAATCCCACCAATGGGACCCCTAACTGTCCTGATTATGTAAGTCCCAGATACAAGGGCAACCAACTTATCTTGGGGTATGCATGTACTCCCCCAGCACAAGGGTGTGGGGGTCCCGTCAGGTGAGTACTCCCTCAGGAAACTTCCCTCCTAACTTCCCTCAGTAGGGCAGTAATCCCCCAAATCCTGAGTTAATTTTCTTTCCCCGGTATCCTCAAAACCCCAACCTGCAGGGCAACCCTCCTTTCTTTCCCCGGTTTCAGGAGCCCAGACAACACAATCCGGGAGAGGAGAGGCCAAGGGTGGAGGGTTACCAAAATCCCCAGTACCCAGGGTACCCCGGGAGAAGGGATAGTTACCCTTCCTGTGAATCCCCTAGATACAAACAAAATCCCCCTGTACCAGCCGGAAACGTGTGTCCCAACTTGAGCGCCAGGTCCAGAACCTCACACAGGATCTGGTTTGCATGTTGAGGGCTCAGCAGAACCCTCAGATGAACATTGCGGCTCAGAACCCCGCAAACCCAGGGTCTGGCAACCCAGAACAATGACTGGGAGATAACCCCCACAATTCACTGGTTCCTGAGGAGGAGGCACGGGGGGGAGTGGGGTGTAAAGCCCTAGATGAAGCTACCTTCCTCCCCCGTGAAAAGCCCCTAGATACCCCGGAACCGGAAATAAAATATCCTGCCCCTAAAAATCTGCAACCCAGGGAACAGAGGGTGGGTAGGAGAAATAAAGACCTCAAAAAGGCCCATTTTGGGGAGGAGGTTAGTGTCCACCAATTTGAAGGGGAAGAATCCTTAAAGGATTCTGGGAAAACAATCTTCTCCTTCAGGGATGGGGGAATTACTCCCAAAGAAAAATGGGTCCCGAGAGATCCGAATGAAGACTGGGTGGGTGTGGGTACTGATTCAGAGTTGCCATTCTGGGAGTCAAATAGTAAAAGAGGGATCCTCCCCACAAACTGGTCCTAGTGACTACCTCCCGGTAAAAAAGTGGCAGCACAGAATTAGGGAAACAGGGAATTCCAAAATCCCCATCTATTGCAGGATGTCACATTTTTATTACAGATTCCCAAACTTCCCAAACTAACTCTGGGGACTGCCTCCCAGAAAGGGGGGTCCGGGCAACCCAGGGTCCGAGGAAAAAGGGGATTCCCAAACGCCACAAACCAATTCTGGTGACTGCCTCCAAGAAGGGGGAGCAGCCCAGAATCAGAAAAAGGGGATCCCCAAAAATGCTAGTAACACCGGTAGTTATCTGTGTCTTGTGAGTGATTATTTGTCTTTATCGTCTAACGTACTGTAATGTTTGCAATGCATGTGTGTCCCACTGCTGCCAACCTTCCGGGAAGGCAGTCAGTGGGAGAATGTAGTAACCGGGTCTTATTTATTCATTAGATTCGTACAAGTTCTAGACCAAGGAGGACGTCCCCGGGGACCTGGAAAGGAAAGGCCGGAGGAAAAGCTGGGGGTGTCGCTCCACACCACAAATAAAGATCGAAAGAAAATCTGGGGGTGTCTCTCCACACCACAAAGACCTATGGGAAAGCTGTGGGTGTCGCTCCACATTCCAATGAGAGACAACGGGTGGATCGTGGTGTACCGCTTCCTTTGCCCTACTACTGAATCCCATGTTGCCCGACTCTCCCTCGACAAGAAGTTTCAGAAGAGTCGGCGGGGCAGCGGATTTGTGGGATACATTGACCCACTGAGCAGAATGCCCATTCATAACCAAGCTGCACTTCAGCAGTTAACAGCAAAATAGCTGTGCTGGCTCCTTTGAGCACCACGACCTCTCATCAAACTGCATTTGGCAGCTACAAAAGGATGGCTGCACTGTTTTGCCAAGCACCTCTTGGGCAGGATGGAACAAGGGGGCACACTGAGAAAGCCTGCCAGTGTGTTTCTTATATGCACCCAAGAAGAAAATAGAAAAGCAGCACTGCTTTGCTGCTAGCTCAACATTTCCCCTTGAAAAAGGGAAATATTTTACATTTAAAATTATGCCGCTTTGATGCCCTTTTCATCTGTTCTACATTACTCTGTTTTTATCAGGCTCCAGCAGAAGAGAACCTTATTCCTGAATGGCAGGCTGTGTCAGACCAAGTCTGGGAAATCAACAGAAGCTTTACTTTCAACCGCACGGGAAAACGCTTGACTTTTGGGCTACAAAATGTAAAAAATCACTGCTTCAAAAGAAACCCTAGCTCTAAGGGCATATGTCAATTTCAGTGGACCTGTGTCTTAAACAGATTGCTGTATAAGTGAAACTGACTAGGGCTGCAAAACAATGTTGGGAAGTCAGAAGGAAGAGAAAACCTTTTGAAATGCTCAGCCCAGCAGACTTCACCATGTGTTAAAATGCACTTTTGCAAATAAGGAAAAAAACCTGTTTTAAAAGTGTAATGTTGAAAGAAGGCCTTGTCTTGGCCTAGCAATGTAAAAGGGGTTTTGCTGGGAAACATATATGGGAGGTTTTATTTCGACAGGCTTGTTGCCGATTCAAAACAAAATAAAATAAATAAATAAATGCCTTTGGCTGTACTGGGAAATCAGCCCAAACAGGTTTCTGCCATGGCCCAAGGGATATTTGGGTGCTGATAACAGCAGTACCCTACCCCCAAAAGAAGCCACACTATATTCTGGGACACCTACCTGTTAACTGCCGCCCTTGAAAACTTTGAATGGACCGAGAGAAAGAAATATCACACGCTCGTCAGACTTCTGTCTGCGCTTCAGCTTGAGACAAAAGATCTGGGACACCTAAGTGTGACTTCTGGAAGTGACAACCACCAGTCACTCAAGCTGGTGAAACTCCAGGGCAGCCCTGGACTGAACTGACATTTGGTGGTAGCCTGAAGAAAATATTGTCCCAGTGGAGGACAAAGCCCACCCATTTTGGCTCTAAAGACTAGTTTATTAATAAAACTTTGAGAGTTGTATCGCCGCAATTGGACAACGCAGAAATGCGAAGGTTTCACAATCTAGATGCAATTTTGATGGCAGTAATTCAAGACGTGGTAGCCTTCAGTGGCATATAAGGGACAGAAATGGCAGATAATTGGATATTCTGAGGAAAGTGTATATAGTGCCACATTGAAATTCAAGATTAACATGCCTGATGATAATATGTACACATATATAAATAAGAATTTTAGGTATGACATTTCTCACTGAAAAGACGAAACAAAGTCCTACAAACATGAGAATTGGACTGCCATGCTCTGCGTGAAATATGTAATCTGCCTATGTAATTTGTTAAAGTGCCACAACTGTACAAATGTGTAATTTATGTTAAGGTTGATTTTTGGCAAAAAGGACAGTGGGAAGGCTTTGCACATCATAAAAACCCAACCTCATAAACTGAGCCTGCTCCTAGAGGAGGCAACAAATATTGGCTGACCTATCCAGTTCTTGTGGGTAGGTCTAGCTCAGTTCTGCCTATCAATAAACCCGGTGATGTCACATGCTTTTATATAAAGGGTGGGAGCTCACAGAGACAGGGCACTCTCTCCTGAATTTCCAGCGCCTGCGTATTCAGACTTCCAGATCCACCTTTGCAAGATTCCAGACTCTACTGCTAGGCCAAAGCATAACTGACCCTATCCAAGCAGGGCCAATTATACAGAAAACCCCACAAAAATCCCAACAGCAAAGGGGAAAAGCTGTGGTACCCTTGTGGAGCATCCTGTGACCGGACCAGTCTTTTGCTCACTTCCTGTATGCCCGCTGTTCCCTTGCCATCCAGTGACCAGACTTGCCCAGCTGCTTGCTTTTAGGAGTGTCCGCCGCTATACTTTGACCAGAGCTTTTGGGTCCAGAACTGGTTGACTGTCCAAATCCCCAAACTCAAGTGCGGATTGTGAGTATTTCCCCATCCCATAGCCACACATAGCCCACCCCATCTTCATACTTTGTCTTTGTTCCACTTTTTAAGTAATCCCATCCATACCCTGATTCCTTGTTAAAACTGTTAGACTTCTCTGTGCATCTTGTCATTGATCTCCAAGCATTAGCGTCACTTTTCCATTCATTTATATCTTGCATAGATCATAAGTCCTTAGACATATTTGGAATAATCAAATTAATTCTCACATAAAGTTGAACGTGGGGTGAAAAGGTTGACGTCGCGAATCAATCTTGGAATGTACCGTGTCTTTCTTTAATCATATAGTCTAGATAATTTAGTTTTAGTAAAACTTGCCTTTCATGTTTAAAACCGATTTTCTTGTCTTAACTGCTTTATTTTACCTAAACTGAACCTCATTCCACCTTGAAAATCTCATCCAATTCTTCAGCTCTTTCACTTACATAGTGTCCTTGTGATGTGCATCTATCACCCAGCCTAGAAACTGCATTCCGATTCTGTGTATTTCACCTGTTTTTCTTAAAAACAGTTTTTGACATTTAAAACTGAAAAAGAGAAAATTGCAACTTTTCAACATGTGAATGTGGCTGCACTGTTTTCATTTAAAGTTGCTTTTGAAATATATGCCTTTTGAGCTAACTTACCTTATAGTTGCTAGTGATATTACATCCCTGATACTGTGATGAAAACATATGTATATCATTATTAAACACACATATCATTAATTATTTGTCAAAATCTGAGTTTAGGCCATTGCAAAGGGTTAATTGTAACTTGAGGAAACATTTTAGGGGGAAACCTTAACTCGGGTGCTATCTATCCTAATTGAAAAAGTGCTCCTATTCACTTGTGCTTTGGATATGTTCTTGTAGAAGGTCACCCAAGTGTATTTCAGTGGTTTTCATTGTAATTATCAAGCCATTGGTGATTGGTGCCCAATATAAAAATGGTGTGATTTTCTTCAAAAATTAAAATAAATAAATATTGTGTTACCACCCACCGGCCTGGTTCATGGTCCATTGTGACCCGGGGTATTTGTGAAAGGGGGTGTGAGACGGGTCGGGTATCGGCCCAATTCGAATTAGCAGAAAATAAAGAAAAGGTATTGTTATAGCGCACTACATCTAAGGCTAAGGGCGAAGGTCCTGGTCCGGTGTGTGACACCTGATTGGAATCCTTCACAGTAGACACTAGTCTAGGTTCAGCCTTGATCTATTGAATGTAGAGACTAGTCTAGGTTCAGCCTTGATCTATTGAATGTAGAGATAAGTCTAGGTACAGCCTTGATCTATTGAATGTAGAGACTAGTCTATGTTCAGCCTTGATCTATTGAATGTAGAGATTAGTCTAGGTTCAGCCTTGATCTATTGAATGTACAGACTAGTCTAGGTTCAGCCTTGATCTATTGAATGTAGAGACTAGTCTAGGTTCTGCCTTGATCTATTGAATGTAGAGACAAGTCTGGGTTCAGCCTTGATCTATTGAATGTAGAGACTAGTCTAGGTTCAGCCTTGATCTATTGAATGTAGAGACTAGTCTAGGTTCAGCCTTGATCTTTTGAATTTAGAGACTTGTCTAGGTCCAGACTTGATCTATTGAATGTAGAGATTACTCTAGGTTCAGCCTTGATCTATTGAATGTAGAGAATAGTCTAGGTTCAGCCTTGATCTATTGAATGTAGAGACTAGTCTAGGTTCAGCCTTGATCTATTGAATGTAGAGACTAGTCTAGGTTCAGCCTTGATCTATTGAATGTAGAGACTAGTCTAGGTTCAGCCTTGATCTATTGAATGTAGAGACTAGTCTAGGTTCAGCCTTCATCTATTGAATGTAGAGACTAGTCTAGGTTCAGCCTTGATCTATTGAATGTAGAGACTTGTCTAGGTTCAGCCTTGATCGATTGAATGTAGAGATTACTCTGGGTTCAGCCTTGATCGATTGAATGTAGAGATTACTCTGGGTTCAGCCTTGATCTATTGAATGTAGAGATTAGTCTGGGTTCAGCCTTCATCTATTGAATGTAGAGATTAGTCTAGGTTCAGCCTTGATCTACTGAATGTAGAGATTGCTCTGGGTTCAGCCTTGATCTATTGAATGTAGGGACTAGTCTAGGTTCAGCCTTGATCTACTGAATGTAGAGACTAGTCTAGGTTCACCCTTGATCTATTGAATGTAGAGATTACTCTGGGTTCAGCATTGATCTACTGAATGTAGAGCCTAGTCTAGGTTCAGCCTTGATCTACTGAATGTAGAGATTACTCTGGGTTCAGCCTTGATCTATTGAATGTAGAGACTAGTCTAGGTTCAGCCTTGATCTATTGAATGTAGAGACTATTCTAGGTTCAGCCTTGATCTATTGAATGTAGAGACTAGTCTAGGTTCAGCCTTGATCTATTGAATGTAGAGACTAGTCTAGGTTCAGCCTTGATCTATTGAATGTAGAGACTAGTCTAGGTTCAGCCTTGATCTATTGAATGTAGAGACTAGTCTAGGTTCAGCCTTCATCTATTGAATGTAGAGACTAGTCTAGGTTCAGCCTTGATCTATTGAATGTAGAGACTTGTCTAGGTTCAGCCTTGATCGATTGAATGTAGAGATTACTCTGGGTTCAGCCTTGATCTATTGAATGTAGAGATTAGTCTAGGTTCAGCCTTGATCTATTGAATTTAGAGATTGCTCTGGGTTCAGCCTTCATCTATTGAATGTAGAGATTAGTCTAGGTTCAGCCTTGATCTACTGAATGTAGAGATTGCTCTGGGTTCAGCCTTGATCTATTGAATGTAGAGACTAGTCTAGGTTCAGCCTTGATCTACTGAATGTAGAGACTAGTCTAGGTTCAGCCTTGATCTATTGAATGTAGAGATTACTCTGGGTTCAGCATTGATCTACTGAATGTAGAGCCTAGTCTAGGTTTAGCCTCGATCTACTGAATGTAGAGATTACTCTTGGTTCAGCCTTGATCTATTGAATTTAGAGACTCGTCTAGGTTCAACCTTGATCTATTGAATGCAGAGATTACTCTGGGTTCAACCTTGATCTATTGAATGCAGAGATTACTCTGGGTTCAGCCTTGATCTATTGAATGTAGAGACTAGTCTAGGTTCAGCCTTCATCTACTGAAGGTAGAGATTAGTGTAGGTTCAGCCTTGATCTATTGAATGCAGAGATTACTCTGGGTTCAACCTTGATCTATTGAATGCAGAGATTACTCTGGGTTCAGCCTTGATCTATTGAATGTAGAGACTAGTCTAGGTTCAGCCTTCATCTACTGAAGGTAGAGATTAGTGTAGGTTCAGCCTTGATTGCTTGAGCCTTGATCTTGAGCCTTGAGAGCGCTCGCTTTGACACCCTTGCAGAGCTTGCTAACGCAGGTTCGAATCCCGAGCACCACACACCGTGGGTAATAATAAGCAGCGCTCAGATACCTGAGGATTTGTAGCGCTATATAAATGTGAAATTATTATTATTATTATTATTATTATTATTAAATTATTATTATTGAATGTAGAGACTAGTCTAGGTTCAGCCTTGATCTATTGAATGTAGAGATTACTCTGGGTTCAGCCCTTATCTATTGAATTCAGAGATTACTCTGGGCTCAGCCTTGATCTATTGAATGTAGAGACTAGTCTAGGATCAGCCTTGATCTAGTGAATGTAGAGACTAGTCTAGGATCAGCCTTGATTTATTGAATGTAGTGATTAGTCTAGGTTCAGCCTTGATCTATTGAATGTATAGACTAGTCTATCATTACATTTGTTCGCATCACTCTCAGTACACTTAACATGATTGCTCCTGCAATCCATTACTGAGGCAGTAGGTCCCTCCTTCGAGCTGCTCCTCACGACCAAGATAATACCAGTGAATTGGTAGGAGCCCCTCTGTCTGTCTCTGCCCAAGGGAAGCTCTCTCTCCAAAGGAACATGCTGCCTGGCTCTCTCTCTGAGAAATAGTCTCTTTGTGTCCCTATGGCTGGATTGTGGCATCTGTGTCAGTATGGACCCCTAAGTCTGTCTCTATCTGTGGGTCACTCTCTCTGATAGACATGCTGCCTGTTCTCTTCCTGTCCCGTTTGCTGGGCTTTTGGCCAACAGTGAATCAGTCAAGCGTCTTCTGCTTAGCTCTCTCTGAGGGACATCCTGGCTACCCTTCTGTCTGTCTCTTCATGTCGCTTTGGCTGGGATGGGGCCATCGTTGAATCTCCAGGGGCCTTTCTCTCTCTGTCCGATAGATGCTCCCCCTCTGGAAATATGCGGCCTACAGCCATCTCGCCCTGTCGCTATTGCTGGATTCCATCATCTGTATGTCAGTATGGCCCCTTCTGCCTGTCTCCTACTGTCTTGGAGGAACAGTCTCTGTCTGTATGTTTAGGTCGGGGGACAGAGAAAAGCAGAAGAGGCTATACTGATGGACTCTTCTCTCTGTCTCTGCCTGAGGGTTGTTCTCTTTTCAAGAGTCGTAGAGTCTGTCTCTGAGGGACAATCACTTTCTGTCCCTTTGGCTGGATGCTGAGGAACACTCTGTCATCGTAGACCCTTCTGCCTGAGAGACAGTCTCTCTGAGGGTCCTTCTGTCTGTGTGTGACGCACAGTCTCTTCCTGTCCCTCTGACTGGATGCTGAGGAACGATCAGTCAGCATGGGCCATTCTGCCCGAGAGACACTTTCTCTATGAGGGTCATGCTGCCCGTCTGTGAGGAACAGTCACTTCCTGTCCCTTTGGCTGGATGCTGAGGAACAGTCTGTCAGCATGGGCCCCTCTGCCTGAGAGACAGTCTCTCATGGTCCTTCTGCCTGTCTGTGAGCCACAGTCACTTCCTGTCCCTTCGGCTGGATGCTGAGGAGCAGTCTGTCAGCACAGGCCCTTCTGCCTGAGAGACAATCTCTCTGAGGATCATCGTGCCTGTCTGTGAGGAACAGTCACTTCCTGTCCCTTTGGCTGGATGCTGAGGAACAGTCTGTCAGCACGGGCCCTTCTGCTTGAGAGACAGTCTCTCGGAGGGTCCTTCTACCTGTGTGTGGCACAGTCACTTTCTGTCCCTCTGGATGCATGTTGTGGAACGGTCTGTCAGTGTGGGCCCTTCTGCCTGAGGGACACTCTCTCTCTCTCTGAGGGTCATCGTGTCTGTCTGTGAGGAACAGTCACTTTCTGTCCTTTGGCGACTTTCTGTCGCTTTGGCTGGATCCTGAGGAACAGTCTGTCAGCACGGGCCCTTCTGCCTGAGAGACAATCTCTCATGGTCCTTCTGCCTGTGTGTGAGGCACAGTCACTTCCTGTCCCTTCGGCTGGATGCTGAGGAACGGTCTGTCAGCACAGGCCCTTCTGCCTGAGAGACAATCTCTCTGAGGATCATCGTGCCTGTCTGTGAGGAACAGTAACTTCCTGTCCCTTTGGCAGGATGCTGAGGAACAGTCTGTCAGCACGGGCCCTTCTGCCTGAGAGACCAAGTCTCACTGAGGGTCCTTCTGCCTGTGTGTGAGGCAAAGCCACACTCTGTACCTTTGGCTGGATGCTGAGGAACAGTCTGTCAGCATGGGCTCTTCTGCCTGAGAGACAGTCTCTCTGAGTGTCATAGGGTCTGTCTGTGAGGAACAGTCACGTCCTGTCCCTTTGGCTGGATGCTGAGGAACAGTCTGTCAGCATGGGCCCTTCTGCCTGAGAGACCAAGTCTCACTGAGGGTCCTTCTGCCTGTGTGTGAGGCAAAGCCACTCTCTGTCCCTTTGGCTGGATGCTGAGGAACAGTAGGTCAGCATGGGCCCTTCTGCCTAAGAGACAGCGGGCCTCATTACGAGGTCGGCGGTAAAACGCTGGTGGTACCAGCGGGTTGCCGCCGACCTCGTAACACTGTTCCCGCCCCGTGATATCCCTGTGCCACCGGGACAGTCGTGGCGGCCCGGGATGTCAGCCGATGGGAATGGGGACATGGAAGCACCGGCACCGTTGCTAACGGTGCCTGTGCGTCCGTGAGAAACATGCCTGCAGGGGCCGGTACTCCCGGCAGGTCAGACCTGCTGGGAGATCTGGCCTCTGCAGGCAATCGCATAGTCTGGTGGTCCGGAAAAGGTGCCGGTACGTTGCTACCAGCACCCTTTTTTCCGGACCGGCAGACTTAGAAAGAGGCCTAGTCTCTCTGAGGGTCGTTCTGCCAGTGTGTGAGGCACAGTGACTTCCTGTCCCTTTAGCTGGACTCTGAGGAACAGTCTGTCATAATGGGCCCTTCTGCATGAGAGACAGTCTCTCTGAGGGTCCTTCTCCCTGTGTGTGAGGTACAGTATCTTCCTGTCCCTCCAGCTGGATGCTGAAAACCAATCTGTTGGCATGGGCCCTTCTGCCTGAGAGACAGGACAGTCTCTCTCTGCGGGTCATCGTGCCTGTCTGTGAGGTACAGTCACTTCCTGTCCCTCTGGCTGGATGCTGAGGAACAGTCTGTCAGCATGGGCTCTTCGGCCTGAGAGACAGTCTCTCTGAGGGTCCTTCTGTCTGTGTATGAGGCACAGTCACTTTCTGTCCGTCTGGATGGATGTTGTGGAACGGTCTGTCGGTGTGGGCCCTTCTGCCTGAGGGACACACTCTCTTTCTGAGGGTGATCGTGTCTGTCTGTGAGGAAAAGTCACTTTCTGTCGCTTTGGCTGGATCCTGAGCAACAATCTGTCAGCATTGGTCCTTCTGCCTGAGAGACAATCTCTCTGAGGGTCCTTCTGCCTGTGTGTGAGGAACAGTCTCTTCCTGTCCCTTTGGCTGGATGCTGAGGAACGGTCTGTCAGCACGGGCCCTTTGCCTGAGAGACGCTCTCTCTGAGCGTCCTTCTGCCTGTGTGTGAAAAACAGTCACTTCCTGTCTCTTTGGCTGGATCCTGAGGAATGGTCTGTCAGCATGGGCCCTTCTGCCTGAGGGATACTCTCTCTCTCTCTCTGGGGGTCATTGTATCTGTTTGTGAGGAATAGACTGTCAGCATGGGCCCTTCTGCCTGAGAGACAGTCTCTCTGAGGGTCCTCCTGCCTGTGTGTGTGGCACAGTCACTTCCTGCCCCTTTGGCTGGATGCTGCGGAACGGTGTTATAATGTGAAGGTTAATAGAACCTTCGCATACTGTGGTTCAATGGGGCGTTCCTCGAGCTGAGATTCTATCTGTGACTCAGCTGGTGGAAGGCGGACAGCGGACGCAGTGAGGGAACTCTCCTTCTATCAATAAACAAGATTACGATCTGGATGCAAGTGTATGTTTACTTTATCACTAAGAACATACATAACAAGTGGCGACGAGGAGGCCGCCTGTTCCGCACAAAGGAGAGTTCCGGAGACGTTATTATACAGGGAACGGCCGGCCGGAACCAGCAACTACTGGACAATACGGACAATACAACGAAGGAATCAGACAGAAGCACTAATCAAACCAAGGTACGGCATAAGAATATGACAATTTTAAAAAAAAAGAAGAGAAAAGAAAATTAGGATAAGAAGTACAATTATTTAATAACCTGGCAACGAAGTGGAGCATTTTTTGAAGCGTAGACAAGCTTCGGTTACTGAAACCATACACGTGCAATACGAAGCACGGCGTGACGTTACTCTACATCAGAGTAAAGGACCTTGAAGCGTCCTGTACGTGCCGCCATTTTGGGACATGGTAACCGGTATAATAAAAACAAACACCGAGCGGCGTGTTTTGACAACGCATAGATACGTTGTATCTCTACGAGTTAAAGACTACGCTGGACAACTGTGAAGACGACTGATGACAATTATACAATGACAATATGAAATCACGGCCTGCCAATACACTAATGAAGTAGTGAATGTAAAAGAATATTCGTATGTTAAACGAACAGATCAGGCTGCTGTACTACATTGAAGCAAGTGGGTTACCTACATTGTGTGTAGCAGAACATATATATCACCACAGACTTTCAGCTGGCTCATGACTAGGTATATATGTGAAATGGTCACAACCCATATACAAAGATAAAGAAATAAAAAATAAAACAATAAAATTAAAAAACACATTTCTAATATCCTAACATGCAAAGCATAGTGGCACCAGAAAAGTTCTTAGCACAACCTGGGACTCCAACCTTATTGTGGGAACAATGGCTGGACAATGTCCAGGTCTACATGAGGGCCATTGGCGGCGCCAAGTTCAGTGACGATTTAAAGGAGGCCACTTTACTCAGTTGTATTGGGGCTGAAGCCTTAAGAATATTTCGGACGTTACCTGATGGTGGTGATCCTGCAGGTGGTTCTGGTGATTCCACATCCGGTTCTAGGAAATACGATATTGCCTTGTTGAAATTAAACAAACATTTTGGAAATAGGACTAATGTGGTGTTAGAAAGATACAGGTTTTTTACCAGGAGACAACTCAAGAATGAGTCTATTGACATGTATGTTGCAGCTTTACGAGGCCTCATAGCTACATGTGAATTTACAGGGTTAACAAATGAATATTTGAGAGATCAGATCGTTCTTCATGTTGCTGATCCTAAAATACAACAAAGACTTTGGCAGGCGAAGAATCCATCTTTGGAACAGACTTTGGATATTGCACGCTCCATTGAGTTGGGTGACAAATGCATGAAAGAAGTGCAAAATAAACAAGAAATGTTCGACAAAGGCCCTATTCAAGCTGTAGCAAGTGATGAAATGAATAAGGATGAAGAGACATTGATTGCCATGGTGAAAAAGTTCGTAAGGTCAGATCTAAATAAGGGCACCAGACAAAGTAAGGAAATGCTACCATGGAATCAAGCCAACTGCGGTAGGTGTGGTTGGCACAAACATGTGAATCCAGATAGAGACTGTCCAGCTAATGGTGTGGAGTGTTTCAGGTGTGGCCAGATGGGTCACTACGGCAAAATGTGTAGAAGTATCAGAGGAAGAGGAAGGAATTTTATGCGGGGAAGTGGCAACAGGAGTTATCGTCAGTCTACCAGGGGCAACATGATGGGGGTGAGAGCTGTGGAAATGACACATGGTTCTGATGATGCGGTAGCAGTCACCAAAGAAATGGATGATGTGGTGCAGATTTTAACTCTTTCGTCTAAAGAAAATAGTATTGGCTCATGGGTACCAATTTCTATTGACGGGATTACCATAGAAGTGATGGTGGATACGGGATCCCCATATACCATAGTGGATGAAAACACGTTCCATGGAATCCTTAAAAAAAAGTGAGGATCTATGTCTGAGCAAAGTCAAGGCGACGGGTTACGGCAAGTCTCCCATTGACATTCTTGGTTATGTATGGGTCCAGTTGGCTTTTGAAGGGAGACAAACATATTGCAAGTTATATGTTGCCCGCGAAGGGTTTGCTATAGTCGGCTGGTGGGAACAAGCGGCTTTGAAGATCAGAATTCATCCGGGGGAAAACATTCCCATCATGAGTGTCACAGATAAGTGCTGCAATTCAGACGCCAGTTTGGTGCAGTCTTTTCCAGATGTATTCAACAACCATATAGGTTTGCTCAAGGGTTTTAAGCATCGCATTGTTCTAAAAAAAAGGGGCAAAGCCCGTTGTACATAAATTAAGGAACATACCAGTTGGTACCCGTGAACCTTTGAAGAAGGAGTTAGAAAGATTGTGTTCTCAAGACATTATTGAGCCTATAGAAAGCTCTGAATGGTTGTCCCCAATTGTGATAGTGCGGAAGCCAGGGGGAGAAATTTGCATGTGTGTGGACTTAAGAGATTTGAACAACAGTATATGGGTTGATCGCCACCCCCTACCAAACATAGGAGAGATGCTCTCCACAATGGAACCAGCTAGATACTTCACCACACTTGATTTATCCTCCGCATACCATCAGGTGGTGTTGGAAGAAGAGTCTAGGCATCTCACATCTTTCATAACCCCCTTGGGTGCTTTCCGTTTTAAAAGAATGCCATTTGGATTAGCATCCCCAGTTGCTGTTTTCCAAAGGCTGATGCAATATCTTTTTGAAGGTTTACGGGGTGTCTATTTTTTTCAAGATGACATTCTGATATCAGCTGTATCAGAAGAAGACCATGATGCCAAACTTATTGGTGTTCTACAGATTTTACAACAAAAAGGACTCACATTAAAAATAGAAAAATGTAGAATTAAAAAGAAGGAAGTAACATATCTTGGCCATTGTATTGATGCGGAAGGAATAAGGCCTAAAGAAAGTCTTGTGGATACGATACTGAAAATGCCTGACCCATCTAATAAAGATCAATTGAGGAGCTTAATGGGCTTAACGGAATATTACTCCAAATTTATAGATCACTATACACACAGGACGAGCCACATGAGGAGTTTGATGAAGAAGGGTGTGAGTTTTGATTGGTCACCTGAATGCAGGCGAGAACTGCAAGATATCAAAACGTCAATAAACAAGGCTCCTGTTTTGAAGATGTTTGACTGCAGAGCCAAGTCCATTATATCAGTTGATGCAAGTAATGTGGGCTTAGGAGGTGTGTTGGAACAAGTTCAGCATGGAACAATAGTCCCGATTGCTTTTGCCTCTAGGACACTAAAGGATGCGGAGAAAAACTATTCCACAATTGAAAGAGAGGCTCTGGCAGTGATGTGGATCTTAAAGCACTTTAAAGGGTTGATTTGGGGAAGCCCCATTGAAAGTAAAACGGATCATAAGCCTCTCATACACATTCTAAGTCCCAAAAATTCGCATTTAATGTCTCCTCGCATTAGAAGGTGGATTCTAATTATAATGCAATACAATCTCACGGTTAGTTTTACCCCTGGCAAAAGGAACAGAGTTGCTGATTGTTTATCCCGTTTGCCATGTTCCACAACACATGAAGTGGCCAAGGAAGAGGAGATAGAGATGGATTGCGTGATAGCACAAATACACCTCAGTTTTTCCAAAGAAGAATGGGTCAAAGCTAGCGAGAGGGATGATGAACAAGAGCAGCTTAGGAGAGCAATTAAAAGTGATTGGAGAGAGGTAACAGAAAGCATTGTTCCTTGGGAGAATAAGAAAGATGAAATGTCTTGTGATGAAGTGTGTATATACCGTGGAGATCGCATAGTTCCACCTTCGAGTTTAAGAGAGAAGATAATGGAAATAGCACATGAGGGGCATATAGGAAGAAACTTGACGAAAAGAAGAGTCAGAGAGACATTTTGGTGGCCCAATATATGGAGTGATCTAGAAAACATTGTAAGAGAATGCTCTGCATGTGCAGTGAGCGACAAAGGAAAAGTGACTAGAGCCACACCGTTGCAGCCTGTAACAATACCAGATTCAGTGTGGACGAAGTTGGCTGTTGATATTTCAGGCCCATTTGAAATATTGGAACCCCACAAAATCTATATCATTGTGTTGGTTGACTATACTTCCAAGTGGGTGGAATGTGGCATAATGGAAGAGTCAGTTTCAGCCATGAAGGTTAAAACATTTCTGGAAGAAATTTTTAATAGAGAGGGGGAACCCCAAGAGTGATATCGGACAATGGTGCACAATTTATGTCAATAGAAGTGCAGAAGTTTATCAACCAAAGAGCTATTAAGCACAGAACCACAGCTCTATACCATCCCATAGGGAACGGGTTGGTGGAAAGGATGAACCGTTTTATTAAATATACTATTCAACTGGCTGTAGCTAACAACTTGCCCTGGAGAGAGACTCTTAAAGAAGCTTTGGTTACTTATAGAGTCACGCCACATTCTACAACGGAGGAAGAGCCATTTACTATGATGAGAGGAAGAATTGCTACAAATAGATTGAGACCAGCCTGGCTACCGTTGAAGAAGAATAAATCTGTGGACATGGATGCAGTTATTAGGAGAGTAAAAGATAAACAAGAGAAGTACAAAAAATATTACGATAGCCAGAAACATGTGAAGGAAATTAAGATCGAGGTGGGTGACTGGATCAGAGTGAAAGAACCCAGAAGAGTTTTGAAAGGAGAATCTAAATATCGTCTTCCACAAAGAGTGGTGAACTGTTCAAATAAATCTGTAATACTAGAGGATGGAAGTAAGTGGTCATGTGATGACATTATTGTGACGGATGGAAGAGTGAAACAGATGATAGATGACAACAACAGGGTGGAGAGGAGAGATATGCTGGAGAAAGAAGGATCTGCATCATCCAAAACTGCATGCCATAGTGACCTGATGAACAATGATGTCTCTGGTTTGGGATCCAGGAGAAGAGTGCCACGGATGAAAGAAGACTTCATTTATTATTATTGAACATGTTACATGATAGACCAATGTAACTTAAAGAAGACGAGACAACGTGTATCCTTTCACTTACAGATTTATCTGTGTTTGATCCTGCATTTAATGTTTTGTTCTGTTTTTGTTTTCCTTTCTGCAATGCCCTCTGTATGTAATTATTGTTGATTTGTATTAAGGGGGGGAGATGTTATAATGTGAAGGTTAATAGAACCTTCGCATACTGTGGTTCGATGGGGCGTTCCTGGAGCTGAGATTCTATCTGTGACTCAGCTGGAGGAAGGCGGACAGCGGGCGCAGTGAGGGAACTCTTCTATCAATAAACAAGATAACCATCTGGATGCAAGTGTATGTTTACTTTATCACTAAGAACATACATAACAAACGGTCGGTCAGCATGGGCCCTTCTGCCTGAGAGACAGTCTCTCTGCGGGTCCTTCTGCCTGTGTGTGTGGCACAGTCACTTCCTGTCCCTTTGGCTGGTTACTGAGGAACGGCCTGTCAGCATGGGCCCTTCTGCCTGAGAGACAGTCTCTCTGCGGGTCCTTCTGCCTGTGTGTGTGGCACAGTCACTTCCTGTCCCTTTGGCTGGTTACTGAGGAACGGCCTGTCAGCATGGGCCCTTCTGCCTGAGAGACAGTCTCTCTGCGGGTCCTTCTGCCTGTGTGTGTGGCACAGTCACTTCCTGTCCCTTTGGCTGGTTACTGAGGAACGGCCTGTCAGCATGGGCCCTTCTGTCTGAGAGACCAAGTCTCTCTGCGGGTCCTTCTGCCTGTGTGTGTGGCACAGTCACTTCCTGTCCCTTTGGCTGGTTACTGAGGAACGGCCTGTCAGCATGGGCCCTTCTGCCTGAGAGACAGTCTCTCTGCGGGTCCTTCTGCCTGTGTGTGTGGCACAGTCACTTCCTGTCCCTTTGGCTGGTTACTGAGGAACGGCCTGTCAGCATGGGCCCTTCTGCCTGAGAGACAGTCTCTCTGCGGGTCCTTCTGCCTGTGTGTGTGGCACAGTCACTTCCTGTCCCTTTGGCTGGTTACTGAGGAACGGCCTGTCAGCATGGGCCCTTCTGCCTGAGAGACAGTCTCTCTGCGGGTCCTTCTGCCTGTGTGTGTGGCACAGTCACTTCCTGTCCCTTTGGCTGGTTACTGAGGAACGGCCTGTCAGCATGGGCCCTTCTGCCTGAGAGACAGTCTCTCTGCGGGTCCTTCTGCCTGTGTGTGTGGCACAGTCACTTCCTGTCCCTTTGGCTGGTTACTGAGGAACGGCCTGTCAGCATGGGCCCTTCTGCCTGAGAGACAGTCTCTCTGCGGGTCCTTCTGCCTGTGTGTGTGGCACAGTCACTTCCTGTCCCTTTGGCTGGTTACTGAGGAACGGCCTGTCAGCATGGGCCCTTCTGCCTGAGAGACAGTCTCTCTGCGGGTCCTTCTGCCTGTGTGTGTGGCACAGTCACTTCCTGTCCCTTTGGCTGGTTACTGAGGAACGGCCTGTCAGCATGGGCCCTTCTGCCTGAGAGACAGTCTCTCTGCGGGTCCTTCTGCCTGTGTGTGTGGCACAGTCACTTCCTGTCCCTTTGGCTGGTTACTGAGGAACGGCCTGTCAGCATGGGCCCTTCTGCCTGAGAGACAGTCTCTCTGCGGGTCCTTCTGCCTGTGTGTGTGGCACAGTCACTTCCTGTCCCTTTGGCTGGTTACTGAGGAACGGCCTGTCAGCATGGGCCCTTCTGTCTGAGAGACCAAGTCTCTCTGCGGGTCCTTCTGCCTGTGTGTGTGGCACAGTCACTTCCTGTCCCTTTGGCTGGTTACTGAGGAACGGCCTGTCAGCATGGGCCCTTCTGCCTGAGAGACAGTCTCTCTGCGGGTCCTTCTGCCTGTGTGTGTGGCACAGTCACTTCCTGTCCCTTTGGCTGGTTACTGAGGAACGGCCTGTCAGCATGGGCCCTTCTGCCTGAGAGACAGTCTCTCTGCGGGTCCTTCTGCCTGTGTGTGTGGCACAGTCACTTCCTGTCCCTTTGGCTGGTTACTGAGGAACGGCCTGTCAGCATGGGCCCTTCTGCCTGAGAGACAGTCTCTCTGCGGGTCCTTCTGCCTGTGTGTGTGGCACAGTCACTTCCTGTCCCTTTGGCTGGTTACTGAGGAACGGCCTGTCAGCATGGGCCCTTCTGCCTGAGAGACAGTCTCTCTGCGGGTCCTTCTGCCTGTGTGTGTGGCACAGTCACTTCCTGTCCCTTTGGCTGGTTACTGAGGAACGGCCTGTCAGCATGGGCCCTTCTGCCTGAGAGACAGTCTCTCTGCGGGTCCTTCTGCCTGTGTGTGTGGCACAGTCACTTCCTGTCCCTTTGGCTGGTTACTGAGGAACGGCCTGTCAGCATGGGCCCTTCTGCCTGAGAGACAGTCTCTCTGCGGGTCCTTCTGCCTGTGTGTGTGGCACAGTCACTTCCTGTCCCTTTGGCTGGTTACTGAGGAACGGCCTGTCAGCATGGGCCCTTCTGCCTGAGAGACAGTCTCTCTGCGGGTCCTTCTGCCTGTGTGTGTGGCACAGTCACTTCCTGTCCCTTTGGCTGGTTACTGAGGAACGGCCTGTCAGCATGGGCCCTTCTGCCTGAGAGACAGTCTCTCTGCGGGTCCTTCTGCCTGTGTGTGTGGCACAGTCACTTCCTGTCCCTTTGGCTGGTTACTGAGGAACGGCCTGTCAGCATGGGCCCTTCTGCCTGAGAGACAGTCTCTCTGCGGGTCCTTCTGCCTGTGTGTGTGGCACAGTCACTTCCTGTCCCTTTGGCTGGTTACTGAGGAACGGCCTGTCAGCATGGGCCCTTCTGCCTGAGAGACAGTCTCTCTGCGGGTCCTTCTGCCTGTGTGTGTGGCACAGTCACTTCCTGTCCCTTTGGCTGGTTACTGAGGAACGGCCTGTCAGCATGGGCCCTTCTGCCTGAGAGACAGTCTCTCTGCGGGTCCTTCTGCCTGTGTGTGTGGCACAGTCACTTCCTGTCCCTTTGGCTGGTTACTGAGGAACGGCCTGTCAGCATGGGCCCTTCTGCCTGAGAGACAGTCTCTCTGCGGGTCCTTCTGCCTGTGTGTGTGGCACAGTCACTTCCTGTCCCTTTGGCTGGTTACTGAGGAACGGCCTGTCAGCATGGGCCCTTCTGTCTGAGAGACCAAGTCTCTCTGCGGGTCCTTCTGCCTGTGTGTGTGGCACAGTCACTTCCTGTCCCTTTGGCTGGTTACTGAGGAACGGCCTGTCAGCATGGGCCCTTCTGCCTGAGAGACAGTCTCTCTGCGGGTCCTTCTGCCTGTGTGTGTGGCACAGTCACTTCCTGTCCCTTTGGCTGGTTACTGAGGAACGGCCTGTCAGCATGGGCCCTTCTGCCTGAGAGACAGTCTCTCTGCGGGTCCTTCTGCCTGTGTGTGTGGCACAGTCACTTCCTGTCCCTTTGGCTGGTTACTGAGGAACGGCCTGTCAGCATGGGCCCTTCTGCCTGAGAGACAGTCTCTCTGCGGGTCCTTCTGCCTGTGTGTGTGGCACAGTCACTTCCTGTCCCTTTGGCTGGTTACTGAGGAACGGCCTGTCAGCATGGGCCCTTCTGCCTGAGAGACAGTCTCTCTGCGGGTCCTTCTGCCTGTGTGTGTGGCACAGTCACTTCCTGTCCCTTTGGCTGGTTACTGAGGAACGGCCTGTCAGCATGGGCCCTTCTGCCTGAGAGACAGTCTCTCTGCGGGTCCTTCTGCCTGTGTGTGTGGCACAGTCACTTCCTGTCCCTTTGGCTGGTTACTGAGGAACGGCCTGTCAGCATGGGCCCTTCTGCCTGAGAGACAGTCTCTCTGCGGGTCCTTCTGCCTGTGTGTGTGGCACAGTCACTTCCTGTCCCTTTGGCTGGTTACTGAGGAACGGCCTGTCAGCATGGGCCCTTCTGCCTGAGAGACAGTCTCTCTGCGGGTCCTTCTGCCTGTGTGTGTGGCACAGTCACTTCCTGTCCCTTTGGCTGGTTACTGAGGAACGGCCTGTCAGCATGGGCCCTTCTGCCTGAGAGACAGTCTCTCTGCGGGTCCTTCTGCCTGTGTGTGTGGCACAGTCACTTCCTGTCCCTTTGGCTGGTTACTGAGGAACGGCCTGTCAGCATGGGCCCTTCTGCCTGAGAGACAGTCTCTCTGCGGGTCCTTCTGCCTGTGTGTGTGGCACAGTCACTTCCTGTCCCTTTGGCTGGTTACTGAGGAACGGCCTGTCAGCATGGGCCCTTCTGCCTGAGAGACAGTCTCTCTGCGGGTCCTTCTGCCTGTGTGTGTGGCACAGTCACTTCCTGTCCCTTTGGCTGGTTACTGAGGAACGGCCTGTCAGCATGGGCCCTTCTGCCTGAGAGACAGTCTCTCTGCGGGTCCTTCTGCCTGTGTGTGTGGCACAGTCACTTCCTGTCCCTTTGGCTGGTTACTGAGGAACGGCCTGTCAGCATGGGCCCTTCTGCCTGAGAGACAGTCTCTCTGCGGGTCCTTCTGCCTGTGTGTGTGGCACAGTCACTTCCTGTCCCTTTGGCTGGTTACTGAGGAACGGCCTGTCAGCATGGGCCCTTCTGCCTGAGAGACAGTCTCTCTGCGGGTCCTTCTGCCTGTGTGTGTGGCACAGTCACTTCCTGTCCCTTTGGCTGGTTACTGAGGAACGGCCTGTCAGCATGGGCCCTTCTGCCTGAGAGACAGTCTCTCTGCGGGTCCTTCTGCCTGTGTGTGTGGCACAGTCACTTCCTGTCCCTTTGGCTGGTTACTGAGGAACGGCCTGTCAGCATGGGCCCTTCTGTCTGAGAGACCAAGTCTCTCTGCGGGTCCTTCTGCCTGTGTGTGTGGCACAGTCACTTCCTGTCCCTTTGGCTGGTTACTGAGGAACGGCCTGTCAGCATGGGCCCTTCTGCCTGAGAGACAGTCTCTCTGCGGGTCCTTCTGCCTGTGTGTGTGGCACAGTCACTTCCTGTCCCTTTGGCTGGTTACTGAGGAACGGCCTGTCAGCATGGGCCCTTCTGTCTGAGAGACCAAGTCTCTCTGCGGGTCCTTCTGCCTGTGTGTGTGGCACAGTCACTTCCTGTCCCTTTGGCTGGTTACTGAGGAACGGCCTGTCAGCATGGGCCCTTCTGCCTGAGAGACAGTCTCTCTGCGGGTCCTTCTGCCTGTGTGTGTGGCACAGTCACTTCCTGTCCCTTTGGCTGGTTACTGAGGAACGGCCTGTCAGCATGGGCCCTTCTGCCTGAGAGACAGTCTCTCTGCGGGTCCTTCTGCCTGTGTGTGTGGCACAGTCACTTCCTGTCCCTTTGGCTGGTTACTGAGGAACGGCCTGTCAGCATGGGCCCTTCTGCCTGAGAGACAGTCTCTCTGCGGGTCCTTCTGCCTGTGTGTGTGGCACAGTCACTTCCTGTCCCTTTGGCTGGTTACTGAGGAACGGCCTGTCAGCATGGGCCCTTCTGCCTGAGAGACAGTCTCTCTGCGGGTCCTTCTGCCTGTGTGTGTGGCACAGTCACTTCCTGTCCCTTTGGCTGGTTACTGAGGAACGGCCTGTCAGCATGGGCCCTTCTGCCTGAGAGACAGTCTCTCTGCGGGTCCTTCTGCCTGTGTGTGTGGCACAGTCACTTCCTGTCCCTTTGGCTGGTTACTGAGGAACGGCCTGTCAGCATGGGCCCTTCTGCCTGAGAGACAGTCTCTCTGCGGGTCCTTCTGCCTGTGTGTGTGGCACAGTCACTTCCTGTCCCTTTGGCTGGTTACTGAGGAACGGCCTGTCAGCATGGGCCCTTCTGTCTGAGAGACCAAGTCTCTCTGCGGGTCCTTCTGCCTGTGTGTGTGGCACAGTCACTTCCTGTCCCTTTGGCTGGTTACTGAGGAACGGCCTGTCAGCATGGGCCCTTCTGCCTGAGAGACAGTCTCTCTGCGGGTCCTTCTGCCTGTGTGTGTGGCACAGTCACTTCCTGTCCCTTTGGCTGGTTACTGAGGAACGGCCTGTCAGCATGGGCCCTTCTGCCTGAGAGACAGTCTCTCTGCGGGTCCTTCTGCCTGTGTGTGTGGCACAGTCACTTCCTGTCCCTTTGGCTGGTTACTGAGGAACGGCCTGTCAGCATGGGCCCTTCTGCCTGAGAGACAGTCTCTCTGCGGGTCCTTCTGCCTGTGTGTGTGGCACAGTCACTTCCTGTCCCTTTGGCTGGTTACTGAGGAACGGCCTGTCAGCATGGGCCCTTCTGCCTGAGAGACAGTCTCTCTGCGGGTCCTTCTGCCTGTGTGTGTGGCACAGTCACTTCCTGTCCCTTTGGCTGGTTACTGAGGAACGGCCTGTCAGCATGGGCCCTTCTGCCTGAGAGACAGTCTCTCTGCGGGTCCTTCTGCCTGTGTGTGTGGCACAGTCACTTCCTGTCCCTTTGGCTGGTTACTGAGGAACGGCCTGTCAGCATGGGCCCTTCTGCCTGAGAGACAGTCTCTCTGCGGGTCCTTCTGCCTGTGTGTGTGGCACAGTCACTTCCTGTCCCTTTGGCTGGTTACTGAGGAACGGCCTGTCAGCATGGGCCCTTCTGCCTGAGAGACAGTCTCTCTGCGGGTCCTTCTGCCTGTGTGTGTGGCACAGTCACTTCCTGTCCCTTTGGCTGGTTACTGAGGAACGGCCTGTCAGCATGGGCCCTTCTGCCTGAGAGACAGTCTCTCTGCGGGTCCTTCTGCCTGTGTGTGTGGCACAGTCACTTCCTGTCCCTTTGGCTGGTTACTGAGGAACGGCCTGTCAGCATGGGCCCTTCTGCCTGAGAGACAGTCTCTCTGCGGGTCCTTCTGCCTGTGTGTGTGGCACAGTCACTTCCTGTCCCTTTGGCTGGTTACTGAGGAACGGCCTGTCAGCATGGGCCCTTCTGCCTGAGAGACAGTCTCTCTGCGGGTCCTTCTGCCTGTGTGTGTGGCACAGTCACTTCCTGTCCCTTTGGCTGGTTACTGAGGAACGGCCTGTCAGCATGGGCCCTTCTGCCTGAGAGACAGTCTCTCTGCGGGTCCTTCTGCCTGTGTGTGTGGCACAGTCACTTCCTGTCCCTTTGGCTGGTTACTGAGGAACGGCCTGTCAGCATGGGCCCTTCTGCCTGAGAGACAGTCTCTCTGCGGGTCCTTCTGCCTGTGTGTGTGGCACAGTCACTTCCTGTCCCTTTGGCTGGTTACTGAGGAACGGCCTGTCAGCATGGGCCCTTCTGCCTGAGAGACAGTCTCTCTGCGGGTCCTTCTGCCTGTGTGTGTGGCACAGTCACTTCCTGTCCCTTTGGCTGGTTACTGAGGAACGGCCTGTCAGCATGGGCCCTTCTGCCTGAGAGACAGTCTCTCTGCGGGTCCTTCTGCCTGTGTGTGTGGCACAGTCACTTCCTGTCCCTTTGGCTGGTTACTGAGGAACGGCCTGTCAGCATGGGCCCTTCTGCCTGAGAGACAGTCTCTCTGCGGGTCCTTCTGCCTGTGTGTGTGGCACAGTCACTTCCTGTCCCTTTGGCTGGTTACTGAGGAACGGCCTGTCAGCATGGGCCCTTCTGCCTGAGAGACAGTCTCTCTGCGGGTCCTTCTGCCTGTGTGTGTGGCACAGTCACTTCCTGTCCCTTTGGCTGGTTACTGAGGAACGGCCTGTCAGCATGGGCCCTTCTGCCTGAGAGACAGTCTCTCTGCGGGTCCTTCTGCCTGTGTGTGTGGCACAGTCACTTCCTGTCCCTTTGGCTGGTTACTGAGGAACGGCCTGTCAGCATGGGCCCTTCTGCCTGAGAGACAGTCTCTCTGCGGGTCCTTCTGCCTGTGTGTGTGGCACAGTCACTTCCTGTCCCTTTGGCTGGTTACTGAGGAACGGCCTGTCAGCATGGGCCCTTCTGCCTGAGAGACAGTCTCTCTGCGGGTCCTTCTGCCTGTGTGTGTGGCACAGTCACTTCCTGTCCCTTTGGCTGGTTACTGAGGAACGGCCTGTCAGCATGGGCCCTTCTGCCTGAGAGACAGTCTCTCTGCGGGTCCTTCTGCCTGTGTGTGTGGCACAGTCACTTCCTGTCCCTTTGGCTGGTTACTGAGGAACGGCCTGTCAGCATGGGCCCTTCTGCCTGAGAGACAGTCTCTCTGCGGGTCCTTCTGCCTGTGTGTGTGGCACAGTCACTTCCTGTCCCTTTGGCTGGTTACTGAGGAACGGCCTGTCAGCATGGGCCCTTCTGCCTGAGAGACAGTCTCTCTGCGGGTCCTTCTGCCTGTGTGTGTGGCACAGTCACTTCCTGTCCCTTTGGCTGGTTACTGAGGAACGGCCTGTCAGCATGGGCCCTTCTGCCTGAGAGACAGTCTCTCTGCGGGTCCTTCTGCCTGTGTGTGTGGCACAGTCACTTCCTGTCCCTTTGGCTGGTTACTGAGGAACGGCCTGTCAGCATGGGCCCTTCTGCCTGAGAGACAGTCTCTCTGCGGGTCCTTCTGCCTGTGTGTGTGGCACAGTCACTTCCTGTCCCTTTGGCTGGTTACTGAGGAACGGCCTGTCAGCATGGGCCCTTCTGCCTGAGAGACAGTCTCTCTGCGGGTCCTTCTGCCTGTGTGTGTGGCACAGTCACTTCCTGTCCCTTTGGCTGGTTACTGAGGAACGGCCTGTCAGCATGGGCCCTTCTGCCTGAGAGGGAATCTGCCTGCCTCCGAGGCGCAGTCTCTTCCTTTTCCGTATGGCTCGGGGTAGGGATAGTCCGTCAGTTTGGTCCCTTCTGTTTGTCTCTGTACCGGGGACGCTCTCTGTCTGAGAGACATCCTGGCTGTCTCTTTGGCCCCGGCACACACCCCAAGGACACAGAGAGGGGAAGTGGACGCCTCGGGGCTGCTTGTTATTTCAATGACTCACGAGTCGTTCATATTCAGCGCTTCCTCTGCAGCTGCTTACCAGGGAAATGGGCTGATGTTCTGGCAGAAGGGCCCCAAAACATCCAGGTACAAGGGAGAACAGCCTCTCCAGTGAGGAAACACTCCCCAAAGCGAGCGGGGTGGGAATGCAGGAAAACTAGAGCATACTATAGAACAGACAGGGGGTGCTCGAGCGTGGTTTCCCCTGTCTGTGACCCGACTGTGTGAAACAGCCCCGCACATCATAGCGGCGTGACATCCCCAACATGCTACATCCCTTATTTGAAAGGTGAGGGTTATTTGGAGGAATTGTTGTGTTACGAACGTAACCAGCCTGCGCATGAAGATAGGCGCATAGGGCGAATGCATGTGAAATCTCCCAACCACTGCAGAATGTCCCCGGTTCCCCTCATGCCCCCTTCTCCCTCGGCCCTCGCTGCATTTTCAGCATCTTTGCTTTAGCAATGGTTGCTAACATTGGGTAACTTTACTACGACCTCTGGCAACTTTTCACCACTTTTAAATGAACTTTTGCCGTCTTCTGCAAACTTTTAGCCCTTTATTTCACATTTAATTGCCTCTCACCAACTGCTTTAAGTGGGCAGGTGCTTTCTGGATCAGAGTACCTGCACTTCTTTTATTTGAAAGACATAGGGACTCCACGGAAATGGGGACTGTCCTTTTCCTGCGCCTGACTTCCCGATCCGCCGGGAGTTGAAATTTACAGGGTTGCTGCCATTCCTCGTACTGAGGCCCATAGCACTCACCCTTCTCATCAGGAAGTCGATACTTTTAATGGAGGAGTACCGGCACTTCTCGACGGTAAACAGGTACTCTGGGATAATGAGTCCCCACACTTCTGCTCCCCCCAGCGTGTGCTCCCATGCTTTTCCACAAACGTTCTTCTTCTTTTCTCAAGACCCGCTGTTTTTGCCAATGTTTGCCTTCACCCATATAATGTGCGTTCATGATATATAATCCCCTCGGACAGGACCCAAACAAGCGTTCCTCTTTGTCCATGTTCAGTCCTTGCATGCTTGCTACACGTGAAATTCGAGAAAGTTGGCTTTCCTTTTTTTCTGATTGATTTCTAAAAGTTTTTTTTAAAAAATGTAACACTGTACCACAACAAATACATTTAGAAACAAAAACAATAATGTGGGTCACTTGTGGCCTAGTTTAAACCCAAGCCAAGTTGTGTCTTTCTCGCCCATGAATTATTTCTTTGTTTAACTCTCTGCGTGTGAGTATGTGTCATGGTGTGCGGTTGGCACTGAAGGTGGAGGCACAGCCTAGTCGCGGGGGCATCTCTGGCCCACCCCCACCGCCTCGGGTGTGACTGGGAGGTTCGCGAATATGACTGGACTGTGCGACCATTGTCCACGGGCTCGGCGTTCTCAATACGCGAAACCAGTCTTCTCGATACACATAAATGCCCGGCGTGTGGCGTTCAGGCTGAAATATTCACCCCCTCAGTCCTCCTACGCATATACTGGGGCACCACGCGCTGGTGTCGTTTTTTGGGTACACTCACCCGTGTCTTTGGTTGTTGGGGAGAGGGACCCCGCATTCCCGTGGTGACCTGTCCGAAGGGCATCACCACAGGCCGGTCTTCGCCTGGCTCCTGCCGCCCGCGCATCTGAGGACCAGGGAAGGTGCCCAGCCCGCACCTCCACCTCCCCTGGCGTGGGCTGGCACCCTCCCCCCACCTTGTTTTCCGCCAGACGCTATGGAATTGTTTGCTTCCACAGTTCCCGCGCATTCTAGGACGTCTGCGCATTTTCTTTCGGTGACTCGGTGTTCCTGGAAGTGTCGGCGGGCCGTGCCAAGCTGTGTTGGAATGCCTGCGCGCCTTCCCCGAAAGCCCAGTGCTTTGGTACGGCATCTAGGGCCGGGGCAGACAGCCCGACTTGCCTTTCCTAAATAGCAATACTCTGCACCCGCCTAGCACGTTACTGGCCCTACTCCAGCCCTACAGGCCTTTCCCAGGCACCACCACCCTGTCACGTGCGGAAACTTCCCCAACCCTGCATGCACATTAAAGACACGCGATTAGCGATTTACTTTTCCATAACCCTGCACGTTGGGTGCACGCATTTGAGTAACTCTGCCCCGGCTCTACGGTTTTGTACAGGCGGCAGCGTCACTTGTGGCTGACTCACCCGCAGCCCAGCTTACCCCTCACAGTCACCAGGACGCCATTGGAGTCGGCCGAACTCTTCCCTGGCTCTCCACAGCTTTCACGTGACATCCACCTCGCTGTGCCACCAGCCCTCCCAGCCATGCACTGACCCAACATTCACCTCACTGTGCCACCTGCACTCCCAGCCATGCACTGGACCAACATCCACCTCGCTGTGCCACCAGCCATCCCAGCCATGCACTGGACCAACATCCACCTCGCTGTGCCAGCAGTCCTCCCAGCCATGCACTGACCCAACATTCACCTCACTGTGCCACCTGCACTCCCAGCCATGCACTGGACCAACACCCACCTCGCTGTGCCACCAGCCATCCCAGCCATGCACTGGACCAACATCCACCTCGCTGTGCCACCAGCCATCCCAGCCATGCACTGGACCAACATCAACCTCGCTGTGCCAGCAGTCCTCCCAGCCATGCACTGACCCAACATTCACCTCACTGTGCCACCTGCACTCCCAGCCATGCACTGGACCAACATCCACCTCGCTGTGCCAGCAGTCCTCCCAGCCATGCACTGACCCAACATTCACCTTGCTGTGCCACCAGCCTTCCCAGCCATGCCCTGACCCAACATTTACCTAACTGTGCCACCAGCCATCCCAGCCATGCCTGACCCAACATTCACCTAACTGTGCCACCAGCCGTCCCAGCCATGCCTGACCCAACATTCACCTTGCTGTGCCACCAGCCCTCCCAGCCATGCCTGACCCAACATTCACCTCACTGTGCCACCTGCACTCCCAGCCATGCACTGGACCAACATCCACCTCGCTGTGCCACCAGCCCTCCCAGCCATGCACTGGACCAACATCCACCTCGCTGTGCCACCAGCCCTCCCAGCCATGCCTGACCCAACATTCACCTTGCTGTGCCACCAGCCCTCCCAGCCATGCCTGACCCAACATTCACCTTGCTGTGCCACCAGCCCTCCCAGCCATGCCCTGACCCAACATTCACCTCGCTGTGCCACCAGCCCTCCCAGCCATGCCCTGACCCAACATTCACCTAACTGTGCCACCAGCCGTCCCAGCCATGCCTGACCCAACATTCACCTCGCTGTGCCACCAGCCGTCCCAGCCATGCCGTGACCCAACATCCACCTTGCTGTGCCACCAGCCCTTCTAGCCATGCACTGGACCAACACCCACCACGCTATGCCACCAGCCCTCCCAGCCATGCACTGGACCAACATCCTCCTCGCTGTGCCACCAGCCCTCCCAGCCATGCACTGATGCAAAATTCTCCTAACTGTGCCACCAGCCCTCCCAGCCATGCACTGGACCAACATCCACCTTGCTGTGCCACCAGTCCTCCCAGCCATGCACTGACCCACAATTCACCTAGTGGTGAAACCATCCCTCCCAGCCATGCACTGGACCAATATCCACCTTGCTGTGCCACCAGCTCTCCCATCCATGCACTGGAGCACCATTCACCTAACTGTGCCACCAGCCGTCCCAGCCATGCCTGACCCAACATTCACCTCGCTGTGCCACCAGCCGTCCCAGCCATGCCCTGACCCAACACCCACCTTGCTGTGCCACCAGCCCTTCTAGCCATGCACTGGACGAACACCCACCACGCTATGCCACAAGCCCTCCCAGCCATGTACTGGACCAACATCCTCTTCGCTGTGCCACCAGCCTTCCCAGCCATGCATTGATGCAACATTCACCTAACTGTGCCACCAGCCCTTCCAGCCATGCACTGGACCAACATCCACCTCACTGTGCCACCAGTCCTCCCAGCCATGCACTGACCCACAATTCACCTAGTGGTGAAACCATCCCTCCCAGCCATGCACTGGAACAATATCCACCTTGCTGTGCCACCAGCTCTCCCATCCATGCACTGGAGCACCATTCACCTAACTGTGCCACCAGCCCTCCCAGCCACACACTGGATCAACAACCACCTTGCTGTTCCACCAGTACTCCCAGCCATGCGCTGACCCACAATTCACCTAGCTGGAAACCACCCCTCCCAGCCATGCACTGGACCAATATCCACCTCTCTGTGCCACCTGCACTTCCAGCCATGCGCTGGAGCACCATTCATCTAACTGTGCCACCAGCTATGCACTGGACCAACATCCATATCGCTGTGCCACCAGCCCTCCCAGCCATGCATTGGACCAATATCAACTTAAATGTGCCACCAGTCCTCCCAGCCATGCACTGACCTTTCATTCACCTAACATTGCCACCAGTCCTCCCAGCCATGCACTGGACAAACATCCACCTCACTGTGACAGCAATCCTCCCAGCCATGCACTGCATTAACATCAACGTCGCTGTGTCACCAGCCACCATGCACTGGGCTACCATCCACCTAACTGTGCCACCAGCCATGCGCTGAACCAACATCCTCCTCACTGTGCCACCAGCCCTCCCAGCCATGAACAGATCCAATATTCACCGAACTCTGCCACCCACTCTCTAAGCCATTCACTGGACTAACTTCCACCTCGTTGTGCCACCAATCCTACCAGCCGTACACTGACCCCCAGCCATGCACTGGACTAACTTCCACCTCGTTGTGCCACCAGTCCTACTAGCCGCACACTGACCCCCCAGCCATGCACTGGACTAACTTCCACCTCGTTGTGCCACCAATCCTACCAGCCGTGCACTGACCCACCATTCACCTAAATGTGCCACCAGTCCTCAGTCTTCCCAGCTATGCACTGACTCAACATCCACTTCATTGTACTACCACCGCTCCCAGCCATTCACTGACCCAACAACCACCTCTCTGTGCCACCACAAGCACTCCACCACATGCACTGATCTACCACAATGTGCCACCACCAGCGCTCCCACCCATGCAATGACCCAACATCCACCAGCCCTTCCAGCTACACACTAAACCAACTTCCACCTCATTGTGTCACCAGTCCTACCAGCCGTGCACTGACACACCATTCACCTAACTATGCTACTGGTCCACCCAGCCATTCACTGGACCACCATTCACCTAAACGTGCCACCAGTCCCCAGTCTTCCCAGCTATGCACTGACTCAACATCCACTTCGTTGTGCTACCACCAGCGCTCCTAGCCATTCACTGACCCAACAGCCACCTCACTGTGCCCAAAGCCTTTCCATCCATGTTCTGGACCAACATCCACCTCACTGCCACCAGCTCGTCAAGCCATGTACGGGTCCAATACACACCTCACTGTGACACCAACCCTGCAATGACCGAACATGAACCTCACTGTGCCACCGACCCTCCAGCACCCACTGCATTGTGCGACCAGTCCCCCAGCAATGCATGAAACCAACACACACCTCACTATGCCACCAGCAGCTCTTCACATCATGCACTGTACGAACGTCCACCACAATGTGCCACCAACCGCCTGCCACCTATGGACCCACCCAACACCAACCTTACTGTGTCGCCAGCCCTCCATGCCATGCACTCTCCCAACATCCACCCCACTCTATCACCAGCCTTTCCGCCATGTTCTGGAGCAACCACCAGCACTCCACCCCATGCACTGAACGAATATCCACCACTATTTGCCACCACTAGCTGCTATCCAAGCACTGACCCAAAATCAACATTACTGTGCCACCAACCCTCACAGCCATGCACCGACCCAACATCCACCTAACTGTGCCACCAGCCCCTCACAACCATGCACTCACCCGACACCCACCTCACTGTGCGACCGGTCCTCCCAGCCATCCACTGACTTAATATCCACCCCACTGTCCAACGAGCACTCACAGCTATACACTCACCAGACTCCCACCTCACTGTGTGTTACGCCCAGCCGCATGCAGCGGTCTTCTATCAATTACTGCACAATTAAACCTATGCAGCGTTGCTACACTTTTTTCCGGTGCATAGCCTCACACCTCTGGCAGCATTGGCGCTTGCCATGGCAACGCGCTACGTTAGCAAGTTGTGTGGCGCGAAGGAGGCCATGTGACTAGTCAGCTGACTAAGGCCCAGCTCCTCCCTTGGTTTAAAGTTGGTGGCGCTACGAGAAACGCTGCTTCTGTTCATAGCGTTATTCCTGCATAGCATTCCTGATCTTTCATTACCTGATTCTGACTACGGCCTGTTTAACGGTCTCCCTCCGCCTTTTGTCCAGGACTCTTTGATCCTCTTGGTATTCCGACCCGGACTGTTTATTGGATTGTTTTGCTTCACGTCTTGATTCTTCCTTGGTCTGCACGTTACTGAACCAGCCTGTCCCCGGATCTCCACGTTCTTCACACTGCCTCCCCTCTTCAGAGCTCCGAACCCCTTGGTGTGTGGTTGCTGCTGGCCTTCCCGGGTAGCACTGCTCCTCTTCTCCAGCACTAGAACACATCCAGGCACGGCATAGCACTTCTTGGTTGATACTGGTAAGCGTTACTTTCTTCTCCTGACCGTTTCCATACATATTGGGGATCCCAGTACGAAAAAGACGATATCAGTTGGCTTATTAACTGTCGTATCTTACCGTTCATACCTGCCTGATTTCTATTGTCTGCTCCAGAACTCATGCCTCCATCTACTTTTTGGGAATTTACGTTTCAGTACCTTCATTAGTGCACTTTGGGAGGCTCTGCTGACTGTGGACCATCCCGGACCTAGTGCGACCCTCGTGTCACTCGGGTTTACTTACCTCTACTAACTCCCTGTTTATTATTTTGTCCTTTCTTTGTTGTTCTTTCTTTTGGTGACTTGGGAATCCCATTCCTGTTGGGGTAAGACGCTGCATACTTTCACCTGTTTAGTATTGGTAGTTCTTCAATACTTGAGTTGATTCATTGTATCCTCTGCTTATAGGGCTAGCCACCATCTGAATTGTAGCAGTTACACATAAGGTATAACTAGTTTAGAACCTGAGTTTTACCATTGCCTTAATTGATCATTAAACACTAATCTGTTGTACTTTCCTCCTACAGCATTGTGGTTTGGCGATGCGTGTGTTTCCCCCGCTCTTTAATTTGATCGGTTCCTCTGTCTGTTACTTGCCAGCAGAGGGGATGTCATAGTAAAGATCTACCCTCAAGTGAGGAGGCCTAAATTCAGGACGGAACTAGGCTTAGAAGTCCTTTGGAGTACGTCTGTCATATTCTCACTTCAGCCACTCCGGGTCCCATACCAACGCCCCAGCCTGTGTGGTGAGTAACACTGTGCCACCGGCCCTCCCAGCCATGCACTGACCTAATATCCACCCCAAATAGGCACATCCCTAGATGTATTGAGATCCACACCAAAATTGGCTAAGACAAAATTGTTTAGATACGTGTGGTGCAAATTGAGAGAATCCTTAGTCCAAGACTAATGTTTTGGGAATCATTTCGACCAGACGATTACAAATTTCAACACGCTTGCTCCATACTTGAAAAAGCATCCCTCACTGCACTTTAGGCCCCAAATGCTGAGATTTAGGTTGAATTTAGTGATAGCACAAGAAAGTCTGGGTTGGCGAAATAACATTCCACGGGACCAGAGGCTGTGTCGTCACTGTCACACACATATAAAGACCCTGATGCATTTGTGTGTGCAGTGTCCGACCCTGTGGGCTCTGCGTAACGAAACGTTATCTCTGAATTTTATGCCTTCAGAAGAAGATCTTTGCAGGAAGATTTTAAAGTGTAATGAGTTGAGCTTGTCCATTCATATTTTAGAGTACTTAAAGGCTTGTGCGGTGGATTTCTAGAGTGATTTTAGCATGATAGATTGAATGATTTTTGCTACGCTTTTATTCTCTTTTAAAATTATGATTCTAATGATGGTGAAATAATGTATTATGTCAATGTTGTGTGTTAAAAGTATATTTTTTTACTGTAAAACACAATAAATGAATAAATTAAAAAATATCCACCCCACTGTGCCTCCAGCCCTCCCAGCCATGCACTCACCCGACACCTACCTCACTATGCCACCAGCACTCCCAGGCATGCACTAACCCAATACACATATCACTGTGCCATCAGTTCTCGAAGCCATGCCATCACCCAACACCCACCTCACTGTACCAACCGCACTGACCCGACATCCACCTTGCAGTGCCACCAACACTCCTAGCCATGCACTGACCTAATATCCACCCTGCTGTGCATCCAGTCCTCCCAGCCAAGCACTCACCCAACCATCACTGAGCCACCGGTACTCCCAGCCATGCACTAACCTAATATCCACCCCACTGTGCCTCCACTCCTCCCAGACATGCACTCACCCGACACCCACCTCACTGTGCCACCGGCCCTCCCAGCCATGCACTAACCTAATATCCACCCCACTCTGCCTCCACCACTCCCAGACATGCACTCACCCGACACCCACCTCACTGTGCCACCGGCCCTCCCAGCCATGCACTGACCTAATATCCACCCCACTGTGCCTCCAGCCCTCCCAGCCATTCACTCACCAACACCCACCTCACTGTGCCACCGGCCATCCCAGCTGTACACTGACCACCTAATATCCACCCCACTGAGCCTCCAGTCCTCCCAGCCATGCACTCACCGTCCGACACTCACCTCACTGTGCCACCGGCCCTCCAAGCCATGCACTCGCCTAATATCCACCCCACTGTGCCTCCAGTCCTCCCAGCCATGCACTCACCGTCCGACACTCACCTCACTGTGCCACCGGCCCTCCAAGCCATGCACTCGCCTAATATCCACCCACTGTGCCCCCAGGTCTTTCTGCGAAAACAGCTTGCTATGGGACGTGTTCTGCCTCAGAATGAGAGGTATTTCCGAGATTCCACCTGTTGCCAACCCTCCATCCTTCCCTTCCCCCACCCCTTCCGTTTCCACATCGCCTGTGCGCCCTGAGACAAAGCTACGGGTGTGGGGCCTCGGGGAATTCAGATTATCACCACCCAGGGTCTGGAAAGCCCAAAATACAAACAGCCCCCCTCCCCCATTCACACACACGCCACACAGTCCCACGCTCCTCACAGCACCTGCGAAAGCGGCTGCCAGCTGGCACATTGCTACATTTGCCAGGAAAGGGCACACCTTGGCAAGACGAGTCTCGGGGGCGGGGGGGGGGGTGACTCGTATCCAAGCCTCAGGGGCAGACAACTCGCACGTGCCCGGTTCCTCCCATTCCCGCCTATGCCCCCTGGATCGACAAAACCCGCGCCTTGCCCTAGCTCTCTGGTCAGGAGTCTCGTGTGATGACGCACTTGTTTATCACTTCGTGCTACGGCGCGGCCCTGTGCGCGGTGCATGGGGAGGTGCTGGGAGGAAGGCCATTGCTTGTGTTACTTAGAGGGAGCGTGTAGCGGATCTCGGCGCTCTACTTTCCCTCCTGCGCTGCCGGCATCTGAACGTGAAGTGATGTGGTGCCGCCATTTCTATTGCCTACACCTCTACCTGTTGTGGCGTCACCAACAATGGCAACCACAGACAATGGAAGACCTACTTTCCACTGAGATGTATTAGCTGCAGTGCTTTAAATGGACCGGGACTTGCCAGTGCTGAGTTCTTGTACGTTTTGTACTCGAAAGACATGGTACCTGCACTTCTCACCAGGATGCCAATACTTTTAGTGATAGAGTACAAGCACCTCTCAACAGTAGGCAGCTACTGTGGTAAGGAGACGGACAGTCGGACCCCTTTTTAAGGGTTATTTATTGTTTCACTCCCTACTCTGTCCCTGATCTGCAGAGAGCCATATGCTAGAAGGAAGATGCCCCAAGGGTCCTCGTCAAGATGTCCTCCAAAGCAAACAAAGTTTGTTTTCGAAAGTGGATTCTGTCCCCAACGTTTTAAACAAAAGGGAAATGTAATATAAACACAAGAACGTCTTTCCCCAAACAAGCAATGGCGACTGTCGTCTGACCCCCAGTGATCTCTCCACGTCACAGGTAGCGCTGGCTCTGGGCCATATTCAGAGTTCCAATCACTAATACCAGTCTCTATTTTCCTCCTCTCTCTCTTCGGGTGACATCAAAGTATCACAGTCTCTGATTAGCCTGTTGCGTGCTACACTTTATCAAAAGGATTGGCTCTTCGGCAGCTTCTGTCCTCTCGGCCACCGCCAGCGGGACCTTTCTCTTCTGGTCTCCTCAGTGTTCGGTGGGTCTTGTGTCTTAGCACACCCTTGTTTTCCTCATTAGAGTCTCTCCGGGTCTTCCTAGCTTTTCCTCAGTTGGCTTCTCAGTGTTCCACAGGCTGCTCCACTGGCTTGAACGCCACACCAGGCGCTGATCTGTCTCTTCCTTATATGCCTCTCAGGAGGAGGAACGCCTGCCTCTCTCGCCCCGGAGGCGACTCAATCTCCCTTCTTCCATCTGGAACGCAGCTTTTGGGCTGACTTCACAAAATACCCAGACTCGTCGCTAGTGGAAAAAGTTGCTTTAATGTGACAAGCCGTGGCTTACAAAAAACACGCTAACCTGGCTCCCTGGCCTCACATACTAACAGATCAATTAACAATCGCCAAAAACAACTAAATAAATAAACAATTCAAATTCATCACTTCCTGTCCCTTGCTCCCTCCCCTCCCCTCAATTCCTCTCAACCTTCATTCCTGCTTCCTCCCATCTTCCCCCCCCCGAGGCTACTCCCCTCCTTCTTTCATACCTCTTCCCCCTCTTTGTACCCCCGGGGTAGCCTGTTAGTGCAAACAGCACTACCCACCCTCCTTACCGCGATAATAATCCTTCGGCTTCAACCAACCATCATTTAACTAACTGCCACCCCCATAACCTTCCTATTGAATTCTTGTTTAATTGTTCCTTCTCCTTCCTTCCCTTTCTCTTTTTAAATTTTTTATTAACACTCACCAAAACAACCTTGCTCGTAGACATAAAATCCCAAACTGAGGGAACCATTCTTTATTTCCTCTTCTTTGTAATTCACCCCACTTACTTTTATAATTATAATTTATTTACTTACTTGTTTCTTTATTATTCTTTTTCTTTTGAAACACACCCTCTTGCCCTTTTACTCCATGCCCATCTACTCACTGCACTCCGACACCACCTGCCCACTAGGCCATTGCTGCCACCCACAATTTTGTACTGAAAACCAGAAACTCCTCTAATGATCCCCTTGTTATTATTTCTATTTATTTATCTACCTTCTTTCTGCACCCACTAAGCCATAACCTGTGTGGTGTAAATGCTTAAAGTATTCTTGCGGACATCGCCCCGGTCTCCTCTATCCATCATATGCTCTCCAATCAAGTACCCCCCAACTAATGCAGCAGCTAATCCCTTTTCTTTCCCATGTTCCTCACTTCAACCGCAAACTTTCTCTTCTCCTCTGCCAATCCATGTGATACCTTGTAACCCTAAACCAAACCCAACCTCATTTTGTATGGGGCCAGCAAATTGAACAGCATCTCATGGCTATCCACCCACCAATGTACCCTTGTATGGGTACTCCCCTGTACCCATCGAGACCATACCCAATTGCTCCCCGCTCCTTACCCATCACCCTTCCTTATTGCTCCCCCACTGCACTGGGTCCCGTACCTGCTCCCTCCGTCCATGCAGTTTAATCCTGCCCACGCAGAACTCCACCCCCTCCTCATTTTGTCAATGTACCCCTGTGCTCACCCTTGTCAATACCTGCTCCCTTGCTCTCTGCTACACACCTCACATGCTGTCCCACCCCTTTCCCGGTTGCCATAAACGCGTCTTCTGTCCATGCCGTTTACTTTCCACTGTGCACTGCCCTCTCTGATACCACATCCCTTCCTCTAGGCCACTCTGCCCCCATGTTGACCCTTGCAAATGTTCCATATCATTGATGTTTCCACCACTGCACCAGGGGACATCTGTGCACCCTCGTCCATGCAGTTCCATCTCAACACTGCCCCCCCCCACTGCATCAGGGGCCAACCATGTGCCCCCGGCCATGCCATTCATATCACACACCCTGCTACTTCACAGAGCATCACTGCCCACTTTATCCCCTTGCCCTTGTGTGCTGCTCTTCCTCCGTTCCTTCACCCGAGCACAAATTCTCTGATATAGCCCTTTTGCACCCTACTATTCAGTTCCTTTATTTAGTAAATCCTCAATTCCTTTCCCTTCTTTTCCTTTTACCTTTTCTCCACCTTTTTATTTATTTATTTATTTATTTATTTTCAAACCATCCTCTCCGTCCCTGTGTCAAAAAAGTTTAACTCCACACGGCACAATTTTCCTCTCCTCCTACTCTCTCCAAACTTTGATCATCTGAGTTCCCCCATTAGTCCACATCGTTTTTGCTGACCTGTATTCACCCATCTTAACTGCCACCAAATTCAACTGACACACCCCACTTCCCCTTAAGTCCACAAACTAAACAAGGTACGATAAATTATTACTGTGTTGCCGTTGACGCAAACCAACCAACTTCTTGACCCAATAATGTTCCGCTCCTCCCTATTCCTTGATATAGGAAACCCTTTACACCCGTTCATCTCTACCCCTCCTGCAGCAATCCTTACCCTGGAAAATTGCTGGCTTCCTACTTCCTCCTGTCCCCCCCCTCCCAGTCCTGTCCTGGGTGGGGCAACCAATAACTGGGCAGTTAAATGGCACAGGCCAGCCTGCAGTTTCGACGAGCTCCTAAACCTAAAGGCCCAGAAGGGCCATACAAACACCACACCCCCGCACCTTGCTCTCTGCCGGCTCTTATACCTCCTACCAGAGTAGGCCAACCCTTATTTCGCTTTAACCACTACACAATTCTCTCACTTAACCAATCACCCCTTAACCTACCCTCAAAACCCTATCTTCACATTAAAATAGAGGTACAACGTTCTTTTATCGCCAGACTTTCTAACGCCAGGCTTTTAAACCTGGAAAGAATAATTATCGGGGGGTGGGCAATGATATGATATGATATGGCATTTGTAACGCGCCTATACACAGGTGTTTCAAGGCGCGACGAGGCAGGGAGGGGAGGAAACAAGGGGAGACAGACAACGATCCTACTAGGCCAGGTGTCATTCAGATCGCGCAAGTGCAGGGGTGGGGGAGGGGGAAAAGTGCAAGGGGAAGGGGAGGGGGGGAAGTGCTCTACAAGGTAAGTGGCGTAAAGTAATAAATAAATAGGGCCAGCTGGTGGCAAGTGCAAGGTAAGTGCAGAACAAGTGCTGGAAAAGGGGGGGGGGCTGTATGGATACAGAGACAGTCCCGCAGTGCAGAGGGGTTCCAGGGCATCAGTGCAAGTGGAGAGTGGCTGGGCCCAGGACCGAGGCCGTTAAGAGTGGTCCAGTTGCAGAATCAGTGCAGTTTCAGTGAAGAATATTAGCTGTTCAGCAGGGGAGAGGGAGAGAGAAAGCAGAGGCAAAGAGGAAGGTTTTGAGGTGCTTCCGGAACCGGAGATGGTTCTCCTCAAGTTTCAGGGAGGCAGGAAGGCTGTTCCAGAGGGAGGCCCCTGCCGCGGAGAGAGATCTACCCCCAGCTCGTTGCTTCGAGAAGCGGCTGACCCTGAGGGAGTTGGAGGCGGATGAGCGAAGGGCTCGGGAAGGAAGATATTTGGGAAGAGAGAGTTGAAGGTATTTAGGACCAAGGCCCCAGAAGGCCTTGTGGACAATGCAGAGGGTTTTGAACTTTATCCTCGCAGCCACTGGGAGCCAGTGTAGAGATTTCAGTCCTGGAGAGATACGGTCCCTGGGCTTGAGGCCAAGGACAAGTCTCGCAGTTCTGTTCTGTATGAGTTGCAGAGGGCGGAGAGTGGAGGCAGGCAGATTAAGGTAGAGGCTGTTACAGTAATCCAGCTTCGAGAGAACCAGGGCTCGGGAGACAGTGAGCTTCTGGGGGAAGGAGAGGAAGGGAAGAATACCTCTGAGGAGGTGCAGCTGGTAGTGTGACTTCTTAGCGACGTCAGAAATATGAGGAGAGAAGGAGAGTGTGGAGTCGAAGATGACCCCAAGGTTTTTTGCATTGCAGGTACGAGCAGGGAGGGGGCCAAGGGAGGCAGGCCAGAGAGCTGCAGGGAAGGAGGGAGTGGGTGTACCGATGAGTAGAATATCAGTCTTACTGGCATTAAGGCAGAGGTCATTGGCGGCACACCATTCCTGGATAGCAGACAGACAGTCAGAGATGAGGGAAGGAGAGGGGGAGGCTGAGGGTAGCCTGAAAATGAGCTGGGTATCGTCCGCATAGCACTGGAAATTAGGGCAGAGAGCGGCGATGCGGTGGGCAAGGAGTGCCAGATACTGGTTGAACAGCCAGGGAGAGAGATTAGATCCCTGGGGGACACCACAGGTGGAGAAAAAGATGTCGGAGAGGAAGGACCCCAGTTAGACCTGGGAGGGTCGATTTGAAAGGAAAGAGGTCAGCCACGCCAGAGCCTGACCAGTGATACCCAGGTTTTCACGGAGACGGTTGAGCAGGATGGCATGGTTGACAGTGTCAAAGGCAGAGGAGAGATCGAGCAGAATGAGAACACACAGAGTGTTGGAATCGAGGTTCAAGAGCAGGTCTTCACGGATGTTCAGGAGAGCAGTTTCCGTGCTTCTGCCAGCTCTGAAACCAGATTGATGGTCATGAAGACTACCAACAGATTCAGCATGGAGGTTAAGCTGGGAGATGGCCAGTTTCTCCAGGAGCTTGCCCAGGAAGGGAGTGATGGAGATAGGGCGATAGTTAGCCGGGCAGGAAGGGTCGGAAGAGGGTTTCTTGAGAAGAGGGTGCACAAGGGAGTGCTTGAGGGGGGAAGGGAAGACTCCAGAGGCGAAGGAGTGGTTGCAAAAGTCAGCCAGGGCAGGAGCCAGGGAGTCGATGTGGTCCTTGATAGTTTTGGAGGAACAGGGGTGAACCTGTTTAGACGAGACTTTCATAGATCGGACTTGTCTGGAAACCTCGTCAGCAGAGAAAAGTGGAAAGGCAGAGAAAGAGGGAGGAGGGGTGACTGCAGAAGGGCCAGAGGAAGAGCCGGGAAGGGAGGGAGGGAGGTGAAAGGAGGAGAGCGAGGACAGGATGTCCTGAGTTTTAGAGATGAAGTGAGAGGCCAATGCAGTGCAGAGGGCCTGGGAGGGGACAGGAGAGGTAGAGACTGCAACAGGGTTGGCTAGCTCCTTGCAGATTTTAAAGAGTTCGGCGGAGTTGTTAGATGCCGCAGAGATGCGGGCTTGGATAAGGGCTCTCTTCTTGGTGAGAACGGAGAGCCGATACTGCCTTTGGAGCAGACGGCAGGCCAGTTTGTCAGAGGATGAACATGAAGCACGCCATTTCCTCTCTGCAACCCTGCACTTGCGTTTTAGGGTGGCGAGATCCGAGTCATACCAGGAGTTACATTTGGCTTTGGGCTTCAGGCGGATTCTCATGACGGGGGCAAGGATATCAAGAGTAACAGATATAGCAGAGTGGAGCATGGAGAGGGCTGTGTCAGGGTGGGAGTCAGCCGAAGGGGCGGGGGGGGGGGCGAGAAGGTAGCAGCGAAAGCCTCAACTGACACACGCTTCATGGGTCGGATGACCGAGAAGGTGGGTGGCAGTGAAGAGGGTGGCTTTGCCTGTGGGGTAGGGAGGGTGAGGTGGGAGGATAGGAGAAAGTGATCACTCCAGGAGAGAGGAGTGGAGAGAGGGACGGAGAGGGGAAGGTCAGAAGAGATCAGAGCATCAAGAGTGTGCCCAGCAGAGTGAGTAGGCCCAGACGGGAGAATAGAGAGTGAGAGAGAGTCGCAGAGGTCACGAAAGAGAGCAGTGGGGGGACTGGAGGCATCAAGGTGGATGTTGAAGTCGCCAAGAAAGAGGAGTTGAGTGGTTGAGGACAGGAGTGAGGAGGAGAGGTCAGCCCACTCAGAGAGGAAGGAGGAAATTTGACCAGGTGGCCGATAGATAGTAGCCACGGTAAGGGAATGGCTAGGAGAGAGAGAGAGTCGGCAGACAAGACATTCAAAAGAGGAGTAGGTCTGCGTAGGAGTGACAGTGGCAGGAATCCACTCAGGGAAGATAAGGGCAACAGGGCAAGGCAGATAAGGAGTATGGGGGGGTTCAGGAATAGTTAAAAGGGGGTGGGTGAAGGGGGGTTTGAGGGGGATGAACCCCCCTAAAAAATTAAAAATAAATCGATGAACATTATCTTTGTTCTTTCCACGTTGAAACAGCAGGTGTTAGAAAGCCTGACGATGAAAGAACATGGAACCAACATAGAAACCAACATTATCTTCCCCTCAATCTCAAGCCCTTCGCTCAGTAACCACCAATTTCTGATGGTCAGACTCTTCGCCAGGCAGAGAGTGTGGGGTAGAGTTCTCTTCTCTGCAGTTACCTCCCTCTGGGATGACCTTCCCGCCCCTCTCAAACCTGCAGTGCCACCTGAAGTATAGAAGCGCTCGACAACCTTCCTCTTCACTTCCACTATCTCTCTCACTCCTCCCTGCTATCCAACCTGTATACTGCGCTGACTAGCTACCCTCATAGTCTCATGGCTACCAGACCCCCCTTTTCTACCTGTATCTCCTGCCCTGTCCCCCTTCCTACCGCACACTAGAGGCTGTAACTGGAACCTTAAAAGTCCCCTTCCTCCGTGCACATTACACTGAGCCACGCTGCCCTATCTGCATTTACTCCAAGCACTGTTGCCCTAATTGTGCTCCTCCTCTCACTCCCTCTTGCACTTTGTGTCACGCACTTGCACTATCTGACTGACACAGGGCTTAGACAGATCGTTGTTTTGTCCTCCCTTTGTGTTTCTCCCCTCATCTTGTCTTTCTTAGAAACACTTGTGTACAGGCGCGCTATACATGACTTATCATATCTTATCCTCCTCCCATACCCCCCATCGGATCGTACCAACTGTTACTCTTTCCAGCCTCATAATCCCTTTCACAACACCCTTCTTGGCCCTCCAATGCTATTTCTTTTATTATTATTACCCATCCAAACCTGTTCCAACCTGGGATATCCATTCTTTCTTCATAATTATTCTTTATTTCCATTTATTCGTTTAATGTGTTTTATATTTATGTAATCGTATCTTTGACCACAAATACACCTCCCACATCACCTTCACACCACCAACCTTATTGTTCCAAAACACCAATGCACCTTCAGTTCAAATCCTTCTCACCTCGTGGTCCAAAACCATTGGAGCGTGGAGCGTGCACCCCATCGCCACTGCACTGCAGCTGAAAGGAGCCAACCAAATCTCTCCCCACTCACTGTGAACTTCATCTCTGATTCACAGCCGCTGGGAGGAGCCGTCCAAAATCTCTCCCCATTCTCAGTACAGGTGACAGTGTTCCGTCCCTCTCCCAACACCAAGATATCCGGCCCAGGGACGTACTATTCCCTTCTGCTCCTGTTGTGGGGGTCCTAGCCCCCCCGTGCTGCTGCACCCAGGGATGATGGCGTTCGCCACCTCCCTTCACACTCGTGGACAAACCTGGGGCGTACTTCCCCCTCCTAACACCACCTCCAAAGTAGTCCTCCTTGGGTGGCGCCCCAACCCTGAAACCTCCCCCATGCTCCACACACCCCTACCCGCACCTGACTAGCGCACCTGCCCCTTAAACTCCCATTACCCCTATTGAACCATGAAACCTGCCACCCATTGCGCCCCCGCCAAAAGACAGGGCATGTACCGGGCATTCTCTGTCCCCTGCTGGGAAAACCGTGGTACCACTATTTAACCCGGGACCCACTTAGGAGGTGCCCCCAGCATCTCACTGCCTAAATCCCTCTCGCACTCCCTGCTCTGCCCCCCCCTTTTACCTCCCAGCTGGCTGCCCCCAACTGTACCCCCTGGAACCGAACTAGGCGGTGCGTCCATCCATATCAATGATGGGTAGTGCCTCTGTGGGCATCTTGGGCACACACGCAGCACTATTAATCCCCGTGCCCACCCAGATATGCCCCCTGGGTCACCCAGATACACCGCATGGGGGGGGCCTGCCCCCCCTTGCACTGTAACAAAAAAAGGGGGGATGGGACCTAATGAGGAACAAGGAAGCGCCCAGAATATAGTTCCCCTGCTATCTATAGCTCTCCCCCTTCTTAGATATAACCTGTATATATTGTCCGTAAACCATACATTTCTTTTTTTAAAATTTTTTCAAGAAACGCTCCCCCTCCCTAAATAGCAGGAACCTTTTAATTCTGGCCTTTAACTGTCACAACGGCCTGGAGGGCGGTGCACAGCACTGCCACCTAGTGGCCAGCGATGCACATCGCAGCCTGACTTCTACAACAGAGCCGCAGGCTGGCTCACCGCCTCAACCCACTAATCCCACCCCGGGCGAGGAACGCAGGGGACACAGCCCCAGCCCTTACTACTAGCCGTAACCTTGACAAGAAACTTAACAAAGAGCTTCCATGGACCGGAGCAACCCGAAGAACCAGACCGAACAGGGAGGTAAGAGATGAAGTTACTGACACTACCTCCTAAGCCTCTCTCTCTCTCTCTCTCTCTCTCTCTCTCTCTCTCTCTCTCTCTCTCTCTCATATATATAAATATATATATATATATATGTGTGTTTATTATTATTATTATTATTTTTATAAACGCACCGGGACCCTTTCTCCCCAACCTTACCCTAGATCCCCTAACACGCGCCTGCACCCGGGTGCCCCCCATGCTGCCACACGCCACCACAGCAGCGGGTGCCGGCGAAGGTCCAGGCAACACGGGATGGTGTTAACCGCCAAAAGTTCCTGCAACTTCGCCGACACGAGTGTATATCAGCTAAGGGGGGGGACAATCTAACCCCCAGATGACTTACTCGTCCGGTACAGCGCCCAAAACCTCCACAGGGAGCAACGTATACCGTTCCAGACCAAAAAAGGGCATCTTGGTTCTCCGTCCTTTCCCTTCAGGTACGGACAGAGTTTGAGAGGGTCAGAAAATAGGTAAATTAGTCCTGCGTGCAATTGTGAGTCAGTACACCAATCCTTTCCCATATAACTAACAGAGGCCCTGTCTTCTTGGGATAGGGAAGGTTAACAAATATCCCTATCTTGGGATTGGCTGTCCTCTAAAAAGGGGGGGAGGCACCCCGAGTAGGATCCCAAGGGCTCTGTCCCGTATGGGGTGTTAGGCGTATCAGGCTCACCTCCCTAGTCTCCCTTTGGGAGAGGGGACAAATTCCCTGGATTTGTCCCAGTACTCTGCACTAGTATTCGCACTTCTGTATTTCCAGTTCAAGCCCTCATTAGCTAACTAATTTTAGATAACCTTTTGCACCAGAAAAAAAGTGGTATTCACTCAAAAGTGTTTATTCGTTTTAGATGACATCCCCATAAGTGCAGTAAGGCTACATCTGGTATACGGTTCCTACAGGTTCAGGTCCTGTGCATATACATACTAATTACTGCAGCACTACATAAGACGTGTTTGGAAAAATAAAGGTCTCTTTTTCTATTGTTGTTATGGTTGAAAGGAGCTTTAGCACTCAGCCAGAGCTGATGGAGTCAGGCCCCCCTAAGCTTATCCACCCGGACTGGCATGGCTCACCCTGAGGGGTTGTTCCTAGAGTCAAAGCTGAAAGGACTGTAGAGGAACAGACTTGCAATGGGAAGGCAGGATGAGGTGACCAGTCATACGGCTGCCTTCTCTCGCTACCCCACCCTGCCACACATAGGCACCGAGTACAGAGGGCAACGGCGGCAACTGCCCCCTACATTTTTACACCCCAAATGAGACTGTGCACAATGCCGATGTGGCTGGAGATGAAACTCTTGTAGAGGAGGAGCCAAATGCCTCTACTGGAAGTCTAGGCCCTATTTTGCCTATATGTTGGAAGCTGGAAATTGCGACATGCATGACACCGAGAATGGTACCTCCCCCGCGAAGAATTCTCGAAACAAGGTATCCATTCAGAAAGCCCTATATGATGTACCCGCGGAGAAATGACAGCCTCTTAAAGGAGATTCCTGAAGAAGTGTGACGCGGTGAAGGCAAGAGACTGGTGACGTCACATGAAGCAGAGGTGACGCACCAAGAAGAGATGTCAAGGAAGAGAGTATATTAACCTTATGGAATCTGATAATGAAGTAAAGAATTAAGTAACATTTAATGTGCAGAATGAAGATTGTACTTGTGAAGAGCACTGAAGAAAATACGAAATCGCTTTATAACTGTGCAGATGCTGAAAAGCAAGTAGACTAAGTGATCATGAAGGCTGGCTACACATAGACTGCAGGTGGGTGTGTGTGTGTGTGTGTGTGTAGAATCTGCTAAAAGTGTGGCACAGTAGAAAAAAACAGCTGACGATGAGGAAAGAATCGAGAAAGGTTGTCTGGCCCAGAGTTAAGAGTTGGGGCAGCCAAGAAACTGGTTATCTATTCGAGAAGATACAATGAATGTGAGAAGCGAGGCAAGCTCCTGTTGAGGTGCAATGGAAAAACAATATGAGTGCCAAGTTTTATTCATTTATTCATTTAACAGTGTTAAATGCGAAAGAAAGAGCTCAAACACCGTCTCCTGTCACATGGTCTAGATGAAAATAGACTTTGGGCAAGCTACATTGAGACTAAAGATAAGACCATGCTCACACTCCCTTCTTTTCTCAGGCGCAGTGATACTTTGCAAGGCCGAGTTCAAAGCCAATTCGATGGCACAGCAGGAGTGATGCTGGATGACGGGCTAATTGGGTGGGGAGACATGGTCAAGTCCAACCCACAAGCACCTGGGTACGAGCATGCGTGCTGCTAGCGAGTGGAATATTCCAGAAGGGTACAAGCATGTCAACCAATCATAGAGGGCCACGTAGCAAAGAGCCCTATAGTTTGAAAGCCAATGAAACGTCATGAATTTCATGACAGCGAAGATGACTTGCACTAGGGGTGGGCATCGTTGTCCACCTGACCTTAGAGATCCAATCACAGTCCTATCCCCCATAGAAAGTATATATAGATGTTGCCCATAGAAAACCACAATCCAACTTAGGTTTTATTATTTTGCCACACTTAGTATGACGTCAATGATGACGAGTTTTTACTATATAACTGTGTTTTTTCATGTAAATCGTTGAGAGACTTGAGCGAACGTCCGTTGATGTCTGTTGTACTCCCTGTTTTAGACCATTGTTAATAAAACAGCTACAGATTTGCCAACTTCCTGAGTCGGTCTTATTATTGGTGTAAGAGTAAATTCTGCAACCCCATCCATCCCACATAGCGCTACCTTGCTTAAAGGTCCTACGGGTTCACTCTATTGACTGAAGTCATGTGCGTGAACTGCACTGTTGGTAATGCAGTGATTGGTGCACTGTCTGGGATCCACATCATCCTAATGTCCAGTTCTTTTAAAGGTGAGTGGCAAGTCCTAAAGCAGAAAGATGCAAACGTAGCTCAGCAAGTTGACTGACTGTTGCTTTAATATCCCATCTGCACAGCTTCCAGTATATCTGTTTTTCAATTCCTTTGGAAAACTGTACTGTAACATGTGATTTCGACCTTGAGAGGGGCCTGAATCCTCTGCTTCACACAGTAGCTTGCTCATATTTACAGCGAGGGAATTTCAAGCCCCTCCTCCCCAAGCCCCCCATTATGAAAATCAAAAGCTGGGTCCCACACTCCTTTGTGGTAAGAGATGAGCTGAACTACCATTAAATCTCCACAGTTGGAATTAATGATCCTTTTTCCATGTGTGTTTTCTTGCTCGATACATTATCAGTGCCCCACATGTTTCCCCTGTGGGGAAAGTGCATAGTGGGACATGTAGTTATGAGGTTGATTACTCTATGGAATGAGTTTGATTGAATTGTGGGATATGTTTTCGTGTGTACTTATCTGTGATGAGTGATTTAGAGTTCCTTTTGGGAAATACAGTCCCATGGGGGCTTATGCACTGAGTGAGTTAGATTTCATTTTAGCACACGTAGTCCAGGAAGTCTTCTCAACTGAGCATTGCGAATGCATCCTGGGATATGTAGTCCCATTGGCCCACTGTCCTGAGTGAGGCAGGATGTATTCTCAGATATTCTTCTACTGTTCCTCCCTTCTCTTTGGACTCCTCTCCTCTCATCTCTCCCCTCTCAAATCCATCTACCACTCTGCCATCCTCTCTCTCTGCCTTCTCCCACCTCTTGATTCCATCTCCTCTTCTCTCTCCTCATTAGGTTGGCTCCTATTTCACTCCCATCTCAAACTCAAGTTCCTCTGCCTTGTCTTCAAATCCCTCTATGTCTTGCCCCCCCTATCTCTCCTCCCTTTTAACTTTCTATACCCCTTCTCGTTCTCTCCGTTCTGCTAATCTTTTCCTACTCTCTCCTCCTCCACCTCCCTGTGCCCCCTCCTGCTTCCGATCTTCCCAGCTCCTTGCCCCCTTCCACTGGAACCGCCTCCCCATTCACATCCGCTCTTCCCCCTCCTTCCCTTCCTTTCGCTCTTCTCTCATATCGTACCTCTTTCACTCACCTCCCTAGCATCCTCTGTTTTTCTCGTCCCTTCTCCCTCACCTTCATTCCTCACCTCCTACCACTTCTCTTCCCACCCCATTCTACCTCCTCCTACCCACCCCCTGCTCTCACATAATCCCACTCTTTCCTCTCCTCTTGCTGGGGAGCAGGTGTAAGTGGATCTAGGTCACCTGGCCTAAGCCCCACCCACCTGGTGCCTTCCTGCCTGCTGCTCTTTTTCACCACTTAGCAAGCCCCGCCCACCTGGTGCCTTCCTGCTTCCCGCTCTTTTTCACTACTTAGCAAGCCACGCCCACCGGGTGCCTTCCTGCTTCCTGCTTGCCGCTCTGTTTCCCTACTTAAGGAGCCCTCCAGCTTCTTTTCCTTTGCAGATGGGGAGCAGGTGCAAGTGGATCTAAGTCACCTGGCCTAAGCCCCGCCCACCTGGTGCCTTCCTGCCTGCCGCTCTTTTTCACCACTTAGCAAGCCCCGCCCAACAGGTGCCTTCCTGCTTGCTGCTCTTTTTCACCACTTAGCAAGCACTGCCCACCTGGTGCCTTCCTGCTTGCCGCTCTGTTTCCCTACTTAAGGAGCCCTCCAGCTTCTTTTCCTTTGCAGATGGGGAGCAGGTGCAAGTGGATCTAGGTCACCTGGCCTGGCCTAAGCCCCGCCCACCTGGTACCTTCCCGCCTGCTGCTCTTTTTCACCACTTAGCAAGCCCCGCCCACCTGGTGCCTTCCTTCACCATCACTGTCTTGTGGCCAATGCTGGATTTGACTTTTATGGACTTCATTCATTCATGGTGCGTCACTCTTTCTCAACTCTCATGCTGGACTTCCTTTGCATCTTGTACTCATGGTGGCCCTGAATCATGCTGTTCCCATCTTCATCTTGTATCCTGGCTTGCAACATTATGTGTTACTACTGACTTCTGCAATTGTATTTGCTCTCCACTCTTGCTTCTCAACTCTATTTGAGTGCTTACTCTCTTTTCTCTCCTCCTTTCCCTGCTCCCTTTTCCTATCTCCTCCCCTTACTTTCTTCTATGCACTTACTCTATCAGAATTGTCCCTGGACCTAATATGATAGCAACCTCGCCTATTTCCTCCACCCTCCCATTACTGTTTTTTTCCTCCCCACAACCCCTCCAGCACTATCTGAAATGTCGTCAGGCCTAGTATGATAGTCGCTTGTTTTGTTCCTCCCCTCCCTTTCTGCACCCCTCTCCCTCACCTTTTGTTTTTCTCCGGCTCTACCAGAAATGTCGTCAGGCCTAGTACGGTAGTCGCCTGTCTGTTTCCATTTCCTTCCCACTCTCCCCCTCCCTTCCTTATCTATGTCTTAGCTCTTGCTGAAATGTCGTCAGGCCGAGTACGATAGTTAATTTCACATCCTTACTGTTCATGGCCTGTTAGAATGTGGTTGTATTTTCCCTTGGTCCCTCCCTTGCCTTTAAGCGCTTTGAAAGACATTGTGTATAGGCGCATATAAATAAACAATCATATCATATCATATCTTCTTCATTCACTCTTACATTCCCTCTTCTCCCGCTCCTAACCCCACCAACATCTTCCTTCCCTTGCTCACCCTGCCCCTCCCTACTCCCTCCTCACCTCTGCAATGTTGTAAATTGTTCTTTAAACTGTTTTCGTGTTATGATTCAATTACCATCTTATGCTTGCTGTATTTTTTGCCTGTTCTTATGTAAAGCACTTTGGATTAAAGGGCTACATAACTTCAATAAATACAAATACAAATATGTAGTTCTAGGAGTTCAATGCAGCACGTGTAGTTCCTTTGTCCATTGTGAAGTACAAGCTCGGGGGAGGTGGAATCCTGAACAAGACATTCTGTGGACGCCCCCGAAGAGTGCATTGCATTCTGGAACATTGAGTTCTGTGGGGAATCTGTACTGAGGAAAGGGCATTTCTTGAGATTAATGGTCTATCCTCGGTTTTGATGTAGACAGAGTGCATTCTGGAACATGAAGTACAGTGAGCGAACATGCACCCTGAGTTAGGCAGAGTACACTTTGTGATGCTTGTGACATACAGGTAAGTGTATTGGGGACTTCTCAACGCAAAGCCATAACACATTCTAAAGTACAGGTTGTTACAGGACGCCATTAGCAAACTGTATTTCAGGAATCATTATTATTATTTATTTATGTATATATTTCATAAGAAGTTTCACATACAACAAATAACACTATAAAACAATGACATATATCTTTCATATCACCATAAAAAGACAATCTAGATTTCATATTGTAAATCAGATACATACATTATAATAACTTTATATAGACAAAATTACGCAACATTAATCACTTAAAAGGACAGGAAGAAAAGTTATAAAATCACTAAAAAGGAATAATCGGTTTCTCGCAAGATTTATCTACTTTTTACCATTTTCCACCGTAGCCCCCACACCGAGCCACACATGGTAAAAAAGTGCAGTGTGAAATGATTTATTATCTGTCTTTAGACAGTAACACCAAAAGGAATCAACTTTAATATTGTCCCGGTTCATGATGAAAGATTTTATTTGTATTTGTATTTTATTTTATTTTATATAGCGCCTTATACCAAAGCGCTGAACATAAGAACAAAAATAAGGCCATGATGACTAACGAAGTAAGGCCCATTTCCAACCTAATTATTTTGATCCGAACACTAGGGCCTAATTATAGAATTCTCCACCAGAATTTACCCTGAAGAGTTTTCGACCAGGTTAAATCATCTGTACCCATCGCCTCCGGCCCATATAAGATAAATGCTGTAAGCGATATTCAATCAACACTACAGCTAAGTCAATGCCTAGTCTGGGATGCCGAGGAAAACCCTTATTGATGTATTTTTATGTCCAGTTCAGTACTCTGGATGACAATCATTGTATAACACCCCCCTCTTAGAATCCCCCTGACCCCACTGAGCCAAGAAGTAGGTTTGTTTTGCAAATTAAAAGGTTTATTTGAAAATGTAAACAATATATATATATATCACACTTCTATAAATAAATTGATAATGGATATTACACTTGTGAATATGAGCAGTAATCAGCAAGAGGTAACTTATGAATAGGAACAGAAGAATAAGGTGGGAAAGAATGCTTTACATGGTTCAAGGAAACGCAATGATGAATGAAATGCCGTACAGAAGATAACTTGATATGGCTTCAACAAAAGACAAAAGACAATGTAATCACTTTTCCTTGACAATTCACTCCCTCCCTATGCAATGTAAGAAAGAAATGGAAGGAGAGCACACAGTCTTCAAGAATCCCAACACACGGTTTGAAACACAGGCCCAAAATGCTTTTAAATGTGATGGCAATGGATGGGAAAATGTGCTAACTGATTTTAATTCCCTCTAGAGATTCAGGGTGCGGGAGAGATACTTTATATTAGTTCAGGCTCACTTTAGCAATGCTCTATGCGTAACTACCAGGTCGCAAACGGATTTTAACAAAGGAAAGAATGGAGCTGCTATTTTGACAAGTGGACAAAATTGAGCCAAATCGCAAATCGCGGTAAATTTTGTGAGTGCGTGAATCGCGATTATCGCGAGTATGAGGAGTAGGAAGTCCGTTCTAGGTCCGTTGGAAAGCCTAGAATCACAGCTTTAAAATGAAAGTTAAATTCCGTTCCTAGCCCAAACGGTTCCAGAGATACGGACGATTTAATAAAGGTAGATTTTCGGATTTAAAGTAAAACTCAAAATGACAGGTGACAGCTTGCAGCTGCAGAATTGACAGGTGACAGTTGTGCAGCTTTAAAAATGACAGATGACACGATTTCTAGGAGGCTTTTCTAATTAGGTTAAAATAGTTTGGATTAGATTATTTTAACTAAGAGATTGGGTTCTGCACAGTTCTGGCGGATACTCACTCCTAATTTTGAAATGAATGGGCCTCGCCATGGATCTGGTCAACTGGACTGGACTGGGCGGTTCTGCTCACAGTGTCTGGGTCAGCTCTGCTCTGCTGGTCTAGCCTCTCTGGATACGGTGGGTCAATCAGGCACCGGTTCTGCTCACAGCGGTCTGGGTCTGGTCTGCGGTTCCGGCAACAGTTCTTGGCAAAGAATTCAAACAGCTCGCCCGGCTGTTGAATAGTTTGGTTAGGTTTGCTGGATTCTGAAGGCCTGCTGAGAATACTTTTGCTTGCAGTGGGCCTTCTAGGTTCAAAGTTCTGTAGTCTATGTTTAGCTTGGAAGTCTAAGTGTTGGATCTATGGATGTGAAGTCGTCGGTCAGCATGCTCCGCAGCAAATGGAATTGAATCCCTCTACCTGTCCCAGCAGTCTCTTTTTATGTGTTTTGAAAATGGGTGTGTGCCTGGGCCTAGCTAAGCCTGCCCCTCTCTACTTGTCATTGGCCCAATTCTCCCCTCTCCCATGACTGGGGGAATTGGGTTGTGAGTCAGAGTGATGAGGTCTGTTTATGGGTCAGAGGATCCTCCCCTGGTCAATTTGCCCACAAATCTATATTTGATTCAAATACATATTTCCCAGGTACATAAGTGGTTGACATTACATGTACATCTTATATATTCCTTATGGTCCATGCTTGTCCGCCTCTGATCTTCCTGGGGGCTTGCATTAAAAAATGACAACATTTTGCACTTTTTGACTGGTTTTGCAATATCGGACATTTACCCAAAATTACACACATGTGCGCTAGGAGTATGGACATTAATTGATGAAGTGTCAGATTTTTAACATGCAGACATTTGGAGTAAGACCCTATTTTCCGCTAGCAACCCCCCAGAATACACCACAGGGTCCTAAAACCTCTTAAAACGTGCACAGAAAAATCTCAAAAATAATGATATTACTTATATAATTCTGACAAGTCCGCACTATGAGTTATCTATCTTTTTAAAATTATGCCCTCGCCAAACAGGGGTGTGGCTTCCCACATCACATGGTGGAATAACTGGTTTATCCACTTCCCCCCAAGCTCAGCTGGCTCTCACAGGCACTTCTCCTCCCACTTCTCCCAAGAGGAAGCCACTTTACGGCCCCCCAATATAACATTTGCCTGAGTCCATTGTTCAGTTTCCTGCAGTCCCCAGGTAATTCAATCAGAGAGGTGTCACCTCCTTTTTGTGGGGGCATCAGAATGCAGCCAGGCCTCTGTTGATCCAGTTTCAACTCCTGTCGGGGGTAGTTGTCAGGCAGAATCCAGTTTCATTAAGCCAGGTTTCAGCTAAATGTCACTTTTTGTTCCCAGTTTTCTACATTCAAATCAAACTGACAATTTTTACACATGCAGCTAGAGTGCTGATTCTAAGTTCAAAACTATGACATTTCAACAGTTACACACTATGTGACACTCAAAAGTAGGTCCCTCATTTAATTTAAACATTTCGATTTTAGTGGTTTTCAGTTCAGTTTAACTTAAGCTGCTGACCTCCACAGCTCAGCCAGTTTTGTTATGAACATTGTTTTGGGCTCTTTTTCTTTCCAGATTTTGTATGCACACAAAACTTCATTCTGCCAAATGTCTGCTGGTGTTCAGTGAGATTTTTGAATATCCTGCAATGTTTGACATAGGCATTTTTAGCTTGCATTCAGAGAAACCAAGGTGATTTCAAAGGACTTTTTAAGCTAACAGGCACTGCTGTTTTTCCTTTGGCACACATTCCACTCATGGCACCCCTGGCCCATCACGCTCGCACTGGTGGGTGGAAGGTTAGGCGACCATTTTGGTGTGCGCACAAACTGCGCAGTTCTCCTGGATTCTGGCGCACATGTGGGCTATTTGGCCATCTTGGATTTTCTAAGCCCACAGCACCAAATGTTGCAGCTTAATGACTCAAACGTGGGTCAATACACCTGACAAAGCCCCCCACCTGACTGCACTTTGAATTTGAGTCGAGGGGGAGTCGGGTGCGAAGAATGTTTTGACCCACGCACTGGTATGGCCGCATCATCTTATTCCAATTCCGCAAATGGCACAGTTCAGCATCTTTTCCTCCATCCGGTTGGATCGATCGGTTCTCCTCGCCGGTCCTGATGGGAATATTGGGTGGTACCCCGGGCCCCTCGGGTCTCTGCTCCCGGTCCCCGGATCGTCCTCCTTGGCCAGTCTCCAGGTTTTCTTTCTCCTAGGATGACAAAGGAAAGCGGCAATACCTATTCGTAGACATTTCTTCCCCACCATTGATTTAGTGGGGTGGCATATCCATTTTATAGTCAAAACATTTGCGTTCTTATTTTAACAAAAAAACAAGATACAATTATAAGGCATTTTTTTTTCCAAATCATAATATTTTAGAGACTATATGTGGGATATTTTAGGGTTGGAATCGAATTACTCTGGAGCGGTCCCCTCTGGTATTGCAGAGGACTCCTCCAGTTGTTGCAGAGTGTGCCTGGGATGGCAACACTTTAGCTGATTTATATGTACCCACTTGTCTTCCCCCTCTGCCGAACTGCCTTTGGGGATGCGGATCTTGTACGCTACAGGGGAGATCTTGTCTATAATTTCAAACGGTCCCTTCCATGTAGGCAAACATTTTCGCTGTTTGGCCTGGTTCCTTTGGAAATTGTATAGATAGACCCGGTCCCCCACAGTATATTCCTTCCTGGTGGTCTTCAGGTCGTAGTGGGTTTTCATGCTATCAGCTGATCTTTCTAGATTCCGCTGAGCATAGGCAAAAGCATGCTGAAGGTGTTTCCTTAAATTCTCCACATACTCGTGAGTTGTGGAGGCATTTATTAGTGTCTGCTCTTGGGTCCTGTAGAGCAGATGCTGGGGAAGCACCATCTTGCGTCCGGTCATCAACTCAAATGGTGACATTTTAGTTGCAGATGAAGGGGTAGATCTGATGGCCATTAGGACCAGAGGTAATCGGATATCCCAACTTGGCCCAGAATCCGCCACAAACTTTTTTAATATGCTCACAATGGTTCGGTTGTATCTCTCCACTGCTCCAGAAGAAGCTGGCCTGTAAGCAATATGTAGCTTCCTTTTGACCCCCAGTATCTCCCACATCTTTGTCATTACTTCACTGGTGAAGTGGCTACCCCTGTCTGACTCAATCCTTTGAGGTAGACCAAAATGGGAAAAGATGTGGTTAATCATCAGGGCAGCTGCTGTTTCTGCCTTGCAATTTGGGGCTGGGAGACATTCCACCCACTTGGTAAACAAGCATGTAACGGTCAACATGTACTTGTTTCCTCTAGACGAGCGGATTACAGGGCCAAAAAAGTCGATTTGCAAATCTGACCATGGCAGTGTCATCCCCCTCTTTTGGAGAGGCGCACGGTGTGTGAGGGATGATGGCTGAAATTGTGCACACACAAGACACCCCTTCAAGTATTGGTCGAGGTCCTGCCCCATGTGTGGCCAGTATGCAACCTCTCTTAAGATTTCCAGTGTTGTGTGAAACCCCCTATGACCGGCGGTAGCTGCATCATGGGCGTGACTTAACATCAGGCTTCGGAATGCGGTAGGGACCACCCACTGATCATGGCCAGCTTGGGATTTCCTTACCAACAAACCGTCTTGGATTCAGAACCTTTTTGGACATTTCATCAACACTCTTAGGTCCTCTTTCCCAATGTAATCGGTATCCGTCAGGGGAAAGTTCTCAGGGTCTTCAAGGTGTTGGTTAAACTTACCAATGATTGGATCCCCCTTCTGAGCTGTAATTAAATCAGCATCAGGGGTCTCCTTACTCCATTGTGCAGTTGAAAGATCATTGTGAGCATTTGTCTGGGACCTAGTGATAGCAGTGACCTGGATTTCCCCCAACAGGGACTCTATTTCTATTAGATCCCCTTGGATGGCCCCGGTTTTGGCCAGCTGATCAGCTAAGTCATTTCCAGTTTTGTCTGGTCCCTCTACTTTGGAATGACCCTTGATCTTTTTCCAGTGAATGGTCATCCCATTCGATGTGACCAGATCATCAATATTTTGGATTAACTTCCCATGTTTCAAGGGTTTGTTATTAGCACATAACATGCCTCTGGTTTTCCAATTAACCAGGTGCTCCACAAACCCGTTCCGTACATAATCTGAATCTGTGATTATGACCAGTTCGTGGAGTTGATGTTGGACAGCAGTGAGGATGGCCTGATGCACAGCCATCAATTCTGCCACCTGACTACTTCGGGGACCAATTTTGTATCCAGCGGAGGGTTCTGGTGACTCATTCACCCATGCATTCCCTAAGCCGGCCACCAGTTCTTTCTCCCCGTTGTCGTCAACATGGTACGAGCATCCATCCACATAGACAGTGGGCATTCCCTCACACTTGTCTTCTTCAAAGACTTTGTGTGGGGAATTAAGGTATGCCTCCATGTTGTCCTTGATTTTTAGACTTTCGTCCTCGAGACAGTTTTCGCTGGCACAAACATGCAAGTCAGCCAGACCTTGCGCGAGGGGACTCTTCTTGTTTTGGCCATATCTGACCTCCACAGGAAAGCCTTGCATTGACAGAATCTGGGAAGTAATTCGGGAATTACTCACATTTCCGGCCCGGATTCTGTCACTTTGGAGATATTGCAGAGGCCGGTGTGGAGTCTCCACTATGATGTGTTCCCCCTGGATAAACGGGCGGTAATTCTTCAATGCCCACACCGTTGCCAGGAGTGCCTTCTCACAATCGTTGAATTTTTCCTCCACAGAGGATAAAGTTATGCTCGGATAGGAGATTACTTTATTGACCTTGTCATGCTTTTGGTATAATACTGCCGTCAAGCACGTATTAGAGAACCCTGTCTCCAGGAAGAACTCATTGTTTCTGACAGGGTAAGCTAGGCAAGGTGCTTGTGAGAGGCTTCTCTTGAGTTGTCTTACTGCCTCGGATTGTTCTGGACCCCATTCCCACTTGACCCCCCCTTCAAGAGATGAATCAGGAGTCTAGTGATCTCTGCGTAGCCTTCAATGAACTTTCTGCTGTAGTCAGTCCAAGGAGGCTCCTTAGTTCCCGCAGAGTTGTGGGGTCTTTCAGTTTCTGAAGTGCTTCCACTTTCTTTTCCTGGGGACAGAGACCCTGAGGAGTAATCTCATGCCCCAAGAAATTAACACGGGTTCTACACCACTGTGCTTTCTGAAAGGAAAGTTTTGCTCCGGCGGCCCTCAACTGTGTCAGAACATAACGGATCTCTGCTATGTGTTCTTCCACAGATGAACTTTTGATGAGGACATCATCTACATAAGCCAGGTTACCCCTCGCACCCAGGTCGGGCATGGCCTTATGTAGGAAAATGTTGAATTAATTGCCGGAGTTGAGGTATCCGAAGGGAGTCCGGGTCCATGTGTACTGCTGGCCCCCAAAGGTAAAAGCCAGTTTGTATTGGTCCTCCCTACTGACAGGCACGGTCCAGTACCCATTGGTCAGGTCTATTGCAGTGAATACCTGTGACCCCTGGATATGGGCCAGCCCTTGGTCAATGTAGGGCAGAGGCCATCGGGAAGTATGGACCCATTTGTTGAGCTCCCTAAGGTCGGCGCAGAGTCTCCACTGGTCGTTTGGCTTCAATATTCCCAGCACCGGATTATTGAAGGTGCTGTGTACTGGACGTATTATTCCCCGGGACTCAAGGTTCTTAATTATTTCAGTAAGGGACTCCATGGATGCGAGAGGCAAACAATATTGCTTCACAAACACTGGAGTCATTCCAGGGTCCGTGGGAATTGTTGTTGTGTGGATGTCGGTGCGACCACAGTCATATGAGTCTACCGCAAAGAGATCTTGGAAATCCAAGAAAACATGTTTCAACTTTTGCTTCTGTTCCAGAGTCACGCAGGCATCAGCTAGGTTGACCCTCTCTTCCACCATCTGCCTGAAGCCTGGAAAGACTTCTGGTTTGGCTATCTCCGCGGCCTCCTCCAGCTAGGTGGAGAAGTCCCTGGTCAGAGTGCTGATTTGGACTGGAGGCTTCAGGTGGGAAAGGCAGCCCTCATGGACCTGGAAAATCACCTCATCCCCTCTGAAGTCACAAGTCACATCTTCCTTACCATAAGGGCAAGAAGTGTACACCAGGAAGTTCCCCCCATGCCGGGTGAAAATCCTGTCTGGTGTTGTGTTGTCATCACTGTCACTGTCAAAACAGTCCTTGGGGATTGGTCCTAACAGTTCATTTCCTAGATCAATGGAAAAATGTCGGTCATCAACCGCCATTCCAATAATGGTGCCTGCGGCTAGAGTAATATTCTTTAAGTCGCTGTTATCCACCTCTATTGGAATGGTGTCATGTTCTATGTTGACTAATGGAGTTGGGTTTACCCCCAACCCTTGCTGTTGGAGAGAAGCATTTAGATGTATGTAAGCATCAGGGTTTTTCAATTTTTGTCCTCTTTTAACTTTCACTTCCAGGGAGAATTGTCGGGTCCTTTCTGGGATGGTGACTTCCTCTTTAATCTGAATTTCAACTGCATAAGGTAGCAATTGAGCTGACCTAAATGCTTTTTCTGGATCATCAAAGCCCATGGGATTATCCGCTAATCGGGACCAAGCTTTGAAGTTTATTAGGTCCAAACTAATGGAGAAGCGATTGAAAATGTCACTGCCTATGTAAAAGGCGGCATCGACATCTCGCACGACCCAACAATAATGGACTATGCTCTTGTTGCCAATGGAGATTTTGAGCATACACCTGCTTGGCAGGAGATGTTTGGAATTAGGTGCTTCCAGGTCCATTTCCCATTTGTCTATCAGTTTGAATGTGGGAATGGCTGGATCTTTTGGGAGTTGGCGGAACATGGCTTCGCTAATGAAGCTCTTACCGTTGTTCACACCCACTCGAGCGAGAACAGAGTCCTTCCAATCATTTAACTGAACAGGGATGAACAACTGCTCTCCAATTTGCTGAATATCAGCCAGGCTCTGAGCTGATTTCACATCTTTCTGGACAATAGGAGTGGGAGTGTCTGATTGTGGATTGGTGAAGAATTTCAGAGTGTTTCCTTCCAGTGTGGAATACCACCTTAAACTGGAAGGAAGGTTGATTTTCAGAAATAGAGAGGACCCCCCATCACCAGTCTGTTGTCCTACTGCTATTACTGTCACGTCTGGAATTTGGTTGTTCTGGAAGTGAAATTCTACTTGGTCAGATTTTTGTTCAACCATGTGGCAGGTGCCATATTAACTAACATGGTTGACACTCTGTTTTAAGTTTTTTGGTCGACTAGTCTGGGTCCAGAGGACCTTGTTTACGCAATCTATTAGGGGTGACAACCTTCTCAGGAGGTCATTCCCTAGTAAACAAGGGGTGCCCTCTGGAGTCACTACTATGACCGGGTGTTTCACCTTGTGTCGCCCAATTTTGATGTCCAAATCTGCAGTCCCCTCAACGGGAATTTCCTTCCCGTCAAAGTTCTGGAGTTGTCCAGGAAGAGAGGTGAGGGGAATACGGTAATTCTCCCCCCTTCCTGCATTTAGATAATCAAAGGCCCTTCTGGACAGAAGGGTAGCTTGAAATCCAGTGTCCACCAGCGCTGAAATTGTACCCTGCCCCTGTACTTGTACCGGGGCATAATACCTTCCCTCCTTCTCCCCAAGGGGGCACAGATAATGCACATTTTTGGACAACTGGTGGGCTAACTTTCTGGTTTTGGACATTGCTAGCGAAGAGATTTGGGCAGAATTCTGTGGAGAGCCTGGGGAATCTGAAAGAAAAAGTTGGCAACTGGAAATGGTTTCGGGCTCTAGGCCACCCCCCCCTTTTTGGAGGCAGTCATCCGGATGGGTTTGACCCATGGGATTTTGGTATTGTCGGTTCTGGGATGAGATGATGGGCGGCGGTAGCTCAGTCTCCACATCTCCCCAGTCTGAATTGGCATCCCTTGGGACCCATTTTTCCTTGGGAGGAGTTCCCCCATCTCTGAAGGAGAAGATCCTTTTCCCAGGATCTTCTGAGGATCCCTCTCCCTCAAATTGGAAGACCTGTACCTCCTCCACAAAGTGGGTCTGTTTGGGTCCTTTGTTTCTCCTACCCCCCCTCTGCTCCTTGGGAGGCAGGCTTTCAGGGGCAGGAGATTTTGTTTCCGTTCCTGGTTTTCCAGGGGCTGTTTACAAGTTGGGAAGGAAGCTTCCTCCAAGGCTTTACACCCCCCTTCCCCGTGTGCCTCCTCCCTGGGAACCGGTGGGTTATCGGGGTGCTGCCCCCGTCATTGTTCCGGAGCACCAGGTCCAGAGTTTGGGGCATTCTGCGGTGGCATGCTCATCTGAAGGTTCTGTTGAGCCCTCAGTATGTGACCCAGATCCCGTGCCATACTTTGGACCTGGCGCTCAAGTTGTGAAACCCGCTCAGGCTGATACGGGGCTTTATTTTCTCCCCTGGGCTGATCCCGGGAAGGGTAGCTATCCCTTCTCTGGTAGTACCCCTGGTTGGGAAGATTTTGGTACCCCTCCACCCTTGGCCTCCCCTCTCCCGGATTAGGTTGTCTGGGCTCAGGGAATTGGGGAAAGAAGGATGGATGATTTTGGGGCTGGAAATTGGGTGGATACCTGGGGAAAAAGTTCTTCCCAGGATTTGGTGAATTTCTGCCCTCCTAGGGGAAGTTAGGAGGGAAGTTCCCCGGTTCAGGTGCTTGGCTGGATCCCCCCCCTTGGGCTGGAGGAGTCCACAGATAATCCAGGATTGGTGGGTTTCCCTTGTAGCGGGGACTTACATAGTCAGGGGAGCGGGGGACCCCATTTGTGGGACTAACTCCTCGACTCCCTGTCTGTGACTGGCCCGAGGGCCTTCTGGGCTGTGAATTATTTGGTGCAGGCAGGTATTTTGGCCCCCCCATCTCCAAATCTAAAACGGGGGAAACCTTTACCTCTGCCACCTTGGCAGCAGCAGGGGTGCTGTCGGTTTTGTGGTTTTTCGGCACATTATTTTTTATTTTCGATGGGCTTCTGCACCTCATAGATCCAGGTAGCCTGTTCAATGACCCAGTCTAAAAATCTTTTCTCATGAAAATCTCTCACAAGCTGGGTCATTATGTATTTGTGTATGGCATGGAAAAACGTATTTGTAAATTCTCTGCTATCCGTGCGCACCGTTCTGGTGGTCTGTGCAAAAGCACGCTTTAATTCTTGCACAAACTCTTGTGGGGCCTGATCCTCCCCACATTGCAAATTGTAGGCTGCCTTGCGAGCCTCTTGAGGATTTCTGTGCACAGAAAAATGTTTCAAGATGGCCGCCCTGTATGTGGACCACCTTGAATGGTTTTGATCCTCCAGCCCTGCAAAGAAACTGGAGTATTCTGGTGAGAAGGTCCATTTGACGTACTGGATGCAGCTACTGCTGTCCTTCAAATGGAAAGTCTCCATCATTTGCTCATAGAGCTCCAAGTGTTCCCAAACAGAATACTTGGCGTTCTTATGATAAGGCGTGATGACACTCCTTATTGCCTTTATTTGTTTCAATGGGTCCTTAAGCAAGGCCCTTTTTGCCTTATTGGCCTTTTTGGTTCGGGCAACCCTGGTCCATTCATCCTCTGACTCAGAAGCACTGCTCCCAGAGGTGCCCGTCTGATCTTCCAGGTTTTCCCGGATTCTGCGAGCCTGGGAATGGCTGGCAGAATGTGGGTACCTGGTCTCTTGTGTCCTGTAATGCTCAGAGGAGTCTTCAGAACCCTCCTTGCTGCCAGGATTTGGTGGGTACCCTCCCCCCCCACTGACCTAACTGGGCAGAGGTTTTCAGGATGCCCTTCATGGGCCTACTCTCCTGGGGTTCCCCACTAAATTGCACTGTGCTTGGGTGCCCATACCCGGATGCCCGCCCCCTCCATTCCTGGGAGGTACTGGCCTATGAGCCCCATACTTCTAGCTGGATAGTAATCTGCCATCCCCGTGGCCCTGGGCTCATGTGCGCAAGGGGTCATGGGGGTGGCAGAATCCAGGGACTGGGAGAGATGAAGGCCTCTGGTACCAGGGCTCCTGAGGTTATGCTCAGGCGTTTCCCTTTCCCAGCGAACCTCGTCTCTATCAGAGCCTGCTCCCTGTTGCAATGCAAGAGCCTGCGCTTTCAGTTCCTCAGTTAAGGCCTTACTAGACTCTATCAGTCTCTCCTGCATGGCTACCTATTGCTGGAGCCTATCCTTGTGCTGACAGAGAGCCTCATTGTCTCTCTGTGCCTCCTGATTGGTCCTGGAGTACTGGGCCAGTCTCTGCTGCAGGAGGGTTACCTCCTCAGTCCCATCCCTACTGGCCTGCTACTTTCTTGCCAGAGCCTCCTCCACCCTCCTGGTGTGATCTAGCAAGCCCTGATGCTCTTTTTGGAGGTCACCCAGCCCCTGGAGGGCCAAGTGATTTTCTTCAATTTTTCTTTTTAAATGGCAGACTTCATGGCCTAAGGTATCCCTTTCCTGACCAAGAGCCTGCATTTGTGACGCCAGGTCGTCCCCCTGCCTTTGAAAGGCACCAGCTTTCTGGCGTTCTTCATCAAACTCTGCCTGGGTATCCAGGTCTTTCAAAATCAATGTATTGCTTTCCTCTTTCTCTCTGTCTAGTTGGATTTGCAGGGTGGCTGCTCTGTGCATGCCCTGTTGAAATTGATCTGTTGCTCCAGCTTCTTTTGGCTCTGCAGTAAGGAGTCCAAACTGTCTTGGTGCTCCTTCTGCAAATCCAGAATTCTGGTATCCTGGTCTGTCTTTTCCTGTTGCAGTATATCCATGTCCTCTTTTATTTTAATGATATACTGCCTACTATCATTTTCTGACTCCTGGCTCCTCTGCAGCTTCTGCTCAGAAGAGACCAGGTCAGATTGGGCCTTTTCTAACGCCATCTGTTGCCTATTTGCCAGATCTTGGCCTTCAGCACATTTGTCCTGCATGGCTCCCATATATAGATACAAATATGCTGCTATCCTGGCAATCTTATTGTGTTCATCTTTGGCCTTAGAAGCCATATATAATTCACTCAGGGCCACATGTAATGGACCCTGATCTCTCCATGAATCTGACCCTGTTTCAGTGACCTGTTGCGCGATTGCCTGCAACCAGACCGTTTGGTCCTGATGAGTCCACTCACCTCTCACAAATAGCCTATGTAAGAAGTGCTCTCTGGCTATTTTCATATCTACCAAGGTCGTCATTCTGGAATTTGAGTTCCTTCCTGACTTACAGAAGCTTGTATTTTATTTTGCAAAACAGACCGTTTCCTTAGAGCGTTCCTTAGAGGGGTGCTTTCACAGTGTAAAACAGCGTGGTTATCTAACCGGATATGTGTATCTGGTCAGTTGGCAGACTGTATTAATCTGCACAAGTGGTAAATCTAACCCAGAATATCCCGGCTCCGAGCCCCCACTTTTGTAAGCGATATTCAATCAGCACTACAGCTAAGTCAATGCCTAGTCTGGGATGCTGAGGAAAACCCTTATTGATGTATTTTTATGTCCAGTTCAGTACTCTGGATGACAACCCTTGTATAACACCCCCCTCTTAGAATCCCCCTTGACCCCACTGAGCCAAGAAGTAGGTTTGTTTTGCAAATTAAAAGGTTTATTTGAAAATTTAAACAATATATATATATATCACACTTCTATAAATAAATTGAATATGGATATTACACTTGTGAATATGAGCAGTAATCAGCAAGAGGTAACTTATGAATAGGAACAGAAGAATAAGGTGGGAAAGAATGCTTTATATGGTTCAAGGAAACGCAATGATGAATGAAATGCAGTACAGAAGATAACTTGATATGGCTTCAACAAAAGACAATGTAATCACTTTTCCTTGACAATTCACTCCCCCCCTATGCAATGTAAGAAATGGAAGGAGAGCACACAGTCTTCAAGAATCCCAACAAAATGCAATACGAAATGCAGTTCCCCCCCAGCAAGCTTAGAGGAAAACAGGTAGAGGTTTGAAACACAGGCCCAAAATGCTTTTAAATGTGATGGCAATGGATGGGAAAATGTGCTAACTGATTTTAATTCCCTCTAGAGATTCAGGGTGAGGGAGAGATACTTTATATTAGTTCAGGCTCACTTTAGCAATGCTCTATGCGTAACTACCAGGTCGCAAACGGATTTTAACAAAGGAAAGAATGGAGCTGCTATTTTGACAAGTGGAGAAATTGAGCCAAATCGCAAATCGCGGTAAATGTTGTGAGTGTGTGAATTGCGATTGCGAAAAAAGTATAAGGAGTAGGAAGTCGGTCCGTTGGAAAGCCTAGAATCACAGCTTTAAAATGAAAGTTAAATTCCGTTTCTAGCCCAAACGGTTCCAGAGATACGGACGATTTGATAAAGGTAGATTTTCAGATTTAAAGTAAAACTCAAAATGACAGGTGACAGCTTGCAGCTGCAGAATTGACAGGTGACAGTTGTGCAGCTTTAAAAATGACAGATGACACGATTTCTAGGAGGCTGTTCTAATTAGGTTAAAATAGTTTGGATTAGATTATTTTAACTAAGAGATTGGGTTCTGCATAGTTCTGGCGGATACTCACTCCTAATTTTGAAATGAATGGGCCTCGTCATGGATCTGGTCAACTGGACTGGACTGGGCGGTTCTGCTCACAGCGTCTGGGTCAGCTCTGCTCTGCTGGTCTAGCCTCTCTGGATACGGTGGGTCAATCAGGCACCGGTTCTGCTCACAGCGGTCTGGGTCTGGTCTGCGGTTCCGGCAACAGTTCTTGGCAAAGAGTTCAAACAGCTCGCCCGACTGTTGAATAGTTTGGTTAGGTTTGCTGGATTCTGAAGGCCTGCTGAGAATACTTTTGCTTGCAGTGGGCCTTCTAGGTTCAAAGTTCTGTAGTTTATGTTTAGCTTGGAAGTCTAAGTGTTGGATCTCTGGATGTGAAGTCGTCGGTCAGCATGCTCCGCAGCAATTGGAATTGAATCCCTCTACCTGTCCCAGCAGTCTCTTTTTATGTGTTTTGAAAATGGGTGTGTGCCTGGGCCTAGCTAAGCCTGCCCCTCTCTACTTGTCATTGGCCCAATTCTCCCCTCTCCCATGACTGGGGGAATTGGGTTGTGAGTCAGAGTGATGAGGTCTGTTTATGGGTCAGAGGATCCTCCCCTGGTCAATTTGCCCACAAATCTATATTTGATTCAAATACATATTTCCCAGGTACACAAGTGGTTGACATTAATGTTATGTTAATGTTAAAGGTCATTTGTACCGCGCACTATCACCACCGGAGTGGTCCCCTGGCGCTCTGGCGGCTCTGAAAGAGGGGGGATGGTGGGTTAGTGGGTGGAGGCTGGAAAAGTGCAAGATTGCAGTGATGTGCTGTTGGCAGCCTCAGCCCGGTGGTTCCGTCGGCTGGGCCTGGGGTGCATGCGGCCGGCAGTCGTCGTGTGCTGATGTGCGAGTCTATGTGGTTTTTTGTTTTGTTGTTGCAGTGTAGTGAAGTTCGTGCGGTTTGCTGCGCTAGAGGTTTGTGGTTGTGTTTGGTTTGGAGTTTGAGAGGTGTATGCAGAGAAGGAAATTGTTAATGGTATTCGTTAGTCATCTCTATCCTGGACTGAAACTGGTTGGGCTCGTGTAATCTTACCCGACGGGATGCTTGTACACCCTGAGCCTCAGGAGGTAGGTGCCCGATTTTCCATTCGAGGATCTAGCTGTCCCCTCCGCCCGCTCCCTTGATAACTTTGCATGCTCCTCCCCCTCTCCACATGACTAGCGCCGCTGCTATTGTCCATACACCCGGTTGTGTGGTGATTGGTGGTATCTTGTCTGTTCCACAGCCTCGTGGGACCTAGTTGTGGCTGTGAGGGCAGTGGGGGATGGTAAGGGTTGGCTGGAGTAGTTGTATCCGTTTCTCCGGGTCTCGCGGGTGGACCCCTGTGTCCAGCGTCAGTCCTGCTGGTGCCCAGGGTACTTCTGTCGGTTCTAGCGGTTTGTCACTGTCCTTTTTTGATGATTCGTTTGTCTTATTGTTGTTTCGGTTTTAGTCTCCGGTGTTGAAGAGGTAGGTTTTTAGTAATTTTCTGAATTTAAGGTGGTCTTTGGTGTTCCTTATCAATTTTGGGATGTTGTTCCAGGTTTTCGCGGCTAAGTGGTAGAAAGCGGTGCCTCTGAGTTTCTTCTTGATGTAAGGTTTTTGTTCCAGTCGGATTTCGTTGGTTGACCTGAGTGGTCTCGTTGGCTTGTAGATTGTTATTTTTTTTTGTAGGAATTCGGCTCCTTGTCCGCTGATTGCCCTGTGCGTTATGCACATTGTTTTGAAGATGATACGCTGTTTTACTGGGAGCCAGTGTAGTGTTTTTAGGGCCGGGGTGATGTGGTCTCTTCTGGATAGTTTGAGGAGTAGTCTGGCTGCAGTGTTTTGGATCCGTTGTAGCTTCTTCAGTAGGTATTCCGGTATACCGAGGTAGAGGCCGTTTGCATAGTCGATACTTGACATGATGAGGCCGAGGATGGTGAGTGTTTTGTGTGTGAAGGAGAGGAAAGGTAGTATTTTTCTTGCTTGTCCGCCTCTGATCTTCCTGGGGGCTTGAATTAAAAAATGACAACATTTTGCGCTTTTTGACTGGTTTTGCAATATCGGACATTTACCTAAAATTACACACATGTGCGCAAGGAGTATGGACATTAATTGATGAAGTGTCAGATTTTTAACATGCAGACATTTGGAGTAAGACAGTATTTTCCGCTAGCAACCCCCCAGAATACACCACAGGGTCCTAACACCTCTTAAAACGTGCACAGAAAAATCACAAAAATAATGATATTACTTATATAATTCTGACAAGTCTGCACTATGAGTTATCTATCTTTTTAAAATTATGCCCTGGTCAAACAGGGGTGTGGCTTCCCACATCACATGGTGGAATAACTGGTTTATCCACTTCCCCCCAAGCTCAGCTGGCTCTCACAGGCACTTCTCCTCCCACTTCTCCCAAGAGGAAGCCACTTTACGGCCCCCCCCAATATAACATTTGCCTGAGTCCATTGTTCAGTTTCCTGCAGTCCCCAGGTAATTCAATCAGAGAGGTGTCACCTCCTTTTTGTGGGGGCATCAGAATGCAGCCAGGCCTGGGAACACAGCTGTTGATCCAGTTTCAACTCCTGTCGGGGGTAGTTGTCAGGCAGAATCCAGTTTCATGAAGCCAGGTTTCAGCTAAATGTCACTTTTTGTTCCCAGTTTTCTACATTCAAATCAAACTGACAATTTTTACACATGCAGCTAGAGTGCTGATTCTAAGTTCAAAACTATGACATTTCAACAGTTACAAACTATGTGACACTCAAACGTAGGTCCCTCATTTAATTTAAACATTTCGATTTTAGTGGTTTTCAGTTCAGTTTTGCTTAAGCTGCTGACCTCCACAGCTCAGCCAGTTTTGTTATGAACATTGTTTTGGGCTCTTTTTCTTTCCAGATTTTGTATGCACACAAAACTTCATTCTGCCAAATGTCTGCTGGTGTTCAGTGAGATTTTTGAATATCCTGCAATGTTTGACATTTTTAGCTTGCATTCAGAGAAACCAAGGTGATTTCAAAGGGCTTTTTAAGCTAACAGGCACTGCTGTTTTTCCTTTGGCACACATTCCACTCATGGCTCCCCTGGCCCATCACGTTGGCACTGGTGGGTGGAAGGTTAGGCGACCATTTTGGTGTGCGCACAAACTGCACGGTTCTCCTGGATTCTGGCACACATGTGGGCTTTTTGGCCATCTTGGATTTTCTAAGCCCACAGCACCAAATGTTGCAGCTTAATGACTCAAACGTGGGTCAATACACCTGACAATGCACAGAAGCTCTGTCTATAAAGAGTCAAAATACCATGTAACCTATAGCCAGAAACTGCTCTAACGCATTTGGATATAATATGCGTCATGGCTATAGCTTTAAGCTTTTTCCCAGCGATTACTGCCAAATAATCGGCTCTAGGAGTTATTTCACGGCCCATACATTTAAAAAAATCAGCATACTCAATATGTCTTCCTGCCATCTCCATCCCAAGAGTAGGAGTTTGTTCATAGGCAAAGTGCATGAACCTAATCTTTTCATTGTTTATTTTTAGTCCAAAGTGCTCCGAGTATTTCTGAAATTCGAGCAGAGAATTTTTACGGCCGGAGAAGGTATGGTCACACAAAACAAGATCATCAGCATATGACAAACAAAAAACCTTTTCACTAGCGATGCTCGGTGCAGAAGGATCTGCCCGCCTCAGATAGTCAGGTAAACCAGCCAAATAAATATTGAAAAGTAGGGGGCCATTACGCAGCCCTGTTTCACACCTCTCCAAGTTTCAATAGGCGGAGTAACAGCAGCCCTACTATCCACCCTAAACTGGACAGTTGTTTTCTCATGCAGGCCACGCACAGCAATCAAAAGGTCCTTCCATCTTTCACCACAATTTGTTTCTATCAATAGGATCAAAGGCGGCCCGAAAATAAATTATAGCTATGTATAAAAATGGATTCACTTTGGTTCTAGCTGCCCTGATAAAGGTGTCCAATAGCCACTGGTAATGGGCCATACCAGATCCCATCCTGAATCCCATTTGAAATGTATTCAGAAAATGTGTGGATTGTACCCACTTCTATCCAAAATCATGGAAGAAAACATTTTACCAGAGACATCGAGCATAGCTACGAGCCTGAAATTCTCAGGCAAGGATCTCTTACCTTTCTTATACATAGGAACCAGGATGGAGCTTTGCCAGGAGGAAGGGATATCCCCCTCTTCACAGACTTTAGTATAGAGTATGTATAACAATTCTGGCAAAAAATCAGGGGAACCCTTCAGAACAGCGTTGGAGAGGGCATTTGGGCCGGGGGGTCTAGATTCTTTTAGTCTGCATATTTGTAATTCGATATCCTCCTGGTCGAAGAAAATATCAAATCTTTCCTCAGGGCAGTTTTCCTCTACCAAAAGATCCTGAGGTGCTTTAAATGTGTCACTGAGGTAGTTCACCCAGACATGTTCCCCTAATACCACACGTAACTTGCTTAGCTTTAGGGGAGTTAAATGACCCAGTAATTTCCACATCTTTCTCGTCTCTTTAGTTTCGGCCACCAAGATTAAATACTGCCATTGGGCATTTCTATGGGCGAATAGCCATCCCCTGCCCCATATCCTATAACTATTCAGGCATATACGCCATGCATAGAATGGATCGTTTTCTTAGTATGTCGGAGCTCTCTTCTCATATCCCTTTTGGCATCTCGCATGGTTTTGTCATAATAATGCTTATCTCTCGGGTTTGACAAAAGTGTATAATACCATTTCTGAATGGTCAACTTGGTCATGTTTTGTCTTATCCAAGCCGCTATCCCGCCCGCGTTAAAACATTCAACTTGATCCAACAAGGTTGCTGAGTTTAAAATAGCAAACCTGCTGGCTTTCTCTAAATTATTCGCGGTCCAAGTTATTCTATTTCCCCTGGGATGAATTACAAGATCACCAACCAGGCTTTGATAATCCCGAGAGTTCCAGCCCGCCATGCTAAGGGTGAGAATGGCATGGTCACTAAATTCATTTTCATTCACGTCTAACTTCCTGACATAAGGAACAGAAATCTTATTACAAAAATATTAGTCCAAGGTAGATGCCTTAGACCCCAAGTGCATCTACCAGGCCTATCACCAATTGCTCGACCGTTTAACATAAAACAGTTCCATTCAGTCAGTGTCTCAATCCACGCATTACCCTTCTGTGTAACGATATTAGAAGCCATTTCAGGGATACAATTCCGAGCATTAAAATCGCCACCTGTTATGATTAACTCCTGAATATCAACATGACAGATTTTAGGCATAATTCTTATGGTCTTTATACAATTTTTCACGCTGATAATGTAAGTGAGTGAACACGAGCTGTGGGAATCCTGTATCCCAGAAGTAGCTTGATAGGGCAATCATAGCTACGATGCAGAGGGTAGCTGTTCGGCCCCTTTCTTGTCGAAAGCATCAGAGAAGTCATCGTATTCCTTGGAGAGCCCTATAACAGAACAACTGAAAACAGCCCCAATGCTTGAGACTGAATCGAGTATGGCGATTCTAGGAGTCCTAGGGGAATCAAGAAAAGGGTCAAAACAATTGGTGTTACAATAGTCGGACAGAAATGTATCCTGTGTATTCCAGTCAATATGAGGGTTGTGAGTCTTTAACCATGGTATACCCAATATCAGCTTGTATTGTGGGACAGATATCAGGTCAAATGAAATGGACTCTGAATGTCCGGGCCAGTGGGCATGAACATGGGCAGTGTCTGCTCCGTCACAAGACCTGAGAGTAAAGCAGTACCATCAACTGCATTTACCACTTCAGGTTGGGACTTGGGAACAATGGGGGAACCTATCTGATGGGCATACCCTATGTCCATGTAATTACCCGTAGCTCCTGAGTCAACAACGGCCTGGATTTGTAAGAGGGTATGAGCCGACAGCTGAAGCGAAACTGAAGCGCAGATCAAGGCAGGTTGAGTAATGGAATGGGAGTCCAGGATTTTATCACTCGACTGCAGGACTCCTTTTACGGTTGAGCTTTGGCATTTCCCTGTTTCCTTACAGGTTTTACGGGGTACGGGGCAGTCTCTAAGAAAGTGATCAGGAGAGGCACAATACATATATACATTGTTTTTATGTCTATGTTCTCTCTAGTGCTAGATAGAGGACCTCTGAGAACACCTATCTGCATAGGGTCAGCACCATGAGGTGAAGGCCTAGGTACATCGGTACTATGAGTGACAGGTAATGTGACCCTCTTTTCACCCTGTGTCACGCCGCCCGTCCTGGGGTCTCCTTACCCGCTACGGCGCTCCCCGTCCTGGAGGCTGTATCCTCGTTTTCGGCTTCGGGGTCCGGGGGTGTCCTTGGTGCCGGGCGCTTCCGGGTCTCCTACGCGCACTACTTTGCGCATGCGCGGGCGCCCGCTCTCCTCTCTTCGCGCATGCGCAGTGCGCAGGATGCTCGATTCTGGAGGGTATGCGGCTCAAGCCTCGTTGTGGGGTGTCCGATGCCTGGGAGACGGCAGGCTTGCGTTGCAAGCCTCCCAGGTGCTGGCGGGCCTATTTAAGGAGCCCTGATCCTTTTCCAAACCGCGTCTCAACGCGGTTTGTTCGGATCGTGTCTTTGCTGCCTTGCGTTGTATCCCCGTTGCCTGTTGCCTTCCACCTTCCCTTGTTCTGCCTGGGGGACCCCTGCCTTCCTCCTTCCCTTGTTCTGCCTGGGGGACCCCTGCCTTCCACCTTCCCTTGTTCTGCCTGGGGGACCCCTACCTTCCACCTTCCCTTGTTCTGCCTGGGGGACCCCTGTCTTCCACCATCTCCTGTCTCACTCCTTCTCCCTCCTTCCTTCCTGCTCCAGAGGTTCCGCTCGCCCTCCTTGGTTCTGGTCCCAGCTCAGTCCTTCCTGTTTGCTATTCTCTCTGAGTCTACCCCCACAAGTTCCGTGCTCCTCTCCTTACCAGCCTGCTCTTCTTGCTTCCTTGTCTTCGTCCCTGGAGGGACCGTTCTGCTTCCAGTCCCCGGACCTGCCTTTCGTCGGAATCCCACTAAGGACCCCGGACCATCTATTCAGAGGCTCCCCCTGCCAGTGCTTGCACTGTCCTGACGCCACTCAATCAGGGGTGAGCCACCCGTGGCGTTGGGAGCCGGCTCACCTCCAATCCAGTTCCATTTGGGCTGGTGTTGGGCTGGTTCCCCGCGCCATCAGTCACGTCTATCCGGATCATCTGACAGTCTGGCCTCATCACCAAGGAACCCAACCGGACGAACAGGTACGCAGCGTTCTCGTGACGCTATTTACAACAGATTGAGACGCCTATCTTCTGACACCTCGGACTCTACGATGGAAGAGGATCCGGGTCTTCGTAACGAGCTTCAAGCGCTTCGTGCCGAGATGGCGGCACTCCGCCAGGAAAATGTAGCCTTACGCCAAATGGTGACACAGAACGTTGGTGCCATTCCACAACCTGAAGGTCCCATGGCTCACACAGCTCCCATCAAGTTCAATGGAGATCCCCACCGTGTGGGTGAATTCTGTAATCATTGCCGCATACACTTTCTCTTCCGTTCATCTCACTTTACCAATGACAAGGCCAAGATCGGATACATATTGGGCAACTTATCTGGTAACGCGCTTGCCTGGGCAACTCCTTTGGTCGTTACTAATAACCCAATCCTGAATGATTTTTTAGCCTTCGAGAAAGCATTCTTGGATGTGTTTCAATCCCCCAATCTGGCCTCAGCAGCGCAGAACCAACTGATGGATCTACAACAAGCCAATACCGACATCATCTCTTACATCAGCCATTTCCGTCAATTGGCAACTGACTCCTTATGGCCAGAGGTAACGCAAAAGACCTTGTTTCGCCGGGGATTAAGAGAGGAATACAAAGATGAATTGTTGCACATACCGGAACCTGATGATCTACAGAAACTTATTGAACAAGTTCTAAGGATAGACCAGAGGTTGACCGAGAGAAAAGGAGAGAGACGACGGTTTGAGAAGGGAAACCTCAGACCACTGACTTTTCCTACTGGGATATCAGCACCTTCGGATGCTACCCAAGAACCAATGCAACTGGGAGCTGTAAGGGGCCCATTATCGGAAGAGGAGAAGAAGCGCAGAAGAAGTCTGCGACTGTGTTTATATTGCGGAGGCACTGGACATTTTCTGGGAACCTGCCCTCTACGTCCTATCAAGAAAGGGGGAAACTAGAAGACCTGTCGTCTAAGGGAAAAGCTACGACAGGTTCTTTCTTGCTTTCAGACCTTTCCAGCCCTGGGTTACAACTGCCTCCAATGCAGCCTGCCGTCTTGATGATTCTAGAGATCACTTTGAAGTGGCTTGATAAGACGATTGATGTCCATGGTCTATTAGATTGCGGGGCCTCCGGAAACTATATTGATGAGGCATTCGCCATCAACCTTGGTATGCCTTTATTTACCAGAAGAACGGTTATACCAGTAGAGGTCATCGATGGTACACCCTTAGCTTCCGGTCCCATTCGGTTGCATACCATCGGCATGCTGTTACAGGTCAAGGGGCATGAAGAAAGGATAGCCCTCGACATCATCAAGTCACCATCGTATCCTGTGGTTTTGGGACTGCCTTGGCTTTTGCGACACAATCCTACAATCGATTGGGAGTCCCGTACTTTGAAATTTGTTTCTGCCTTTTGCCTCCGTGAATGTTGCTGCCACAACACCTCCTTGAAGTCTACAACCTTGATCCCTCTAGTCCCGGGAGAGGACTCATCTGCCTTATGTTCCCTGTCCCAGATTCCGAATGTTTACGCCGACCTTTGTACAGTGTTTTCGGAACCCGGTGAAATACCTCTTCCTCCTCATCGGACATTTGACTGTCCCATAGACCTGATCCCTGGTGCTGTGATTCCTCATGGGAAGTTATACTCCCTAACTCAGTCTGAAAAACAAGTACTCCGGGATTATCTGGATGATTGTTCTAAGAAGGGTTACATCGTACCCTCCAAATCCTCCGCCGGTTTTCCATTGTTCTTTGTTAAAAAGAAAGAGGGGACCCTGCGGCCCTGTATCGATTACCGTCAATTGAATGACATAACACTCAAGGACAGGTACCCATTACCTTTGATTCGGAACATCATGGAGTCCTTACGTTCTGCCAATATCTTCACTAAGTTGGATCTCCGGGGAGCCTACAACCTGGTTAGAATCAAAGAAGGCGACGAGTGGAAGACGGCATTTAAAACACCCTTTGGGCACTACGAATACAGGGTAATGCCCTTCGGGTTGTGTAATGCCCCAGCCGTCTTCCAACGGTTTATGGACAACGTGTTTGGCGATCTGGTTGGCATCTCGGTCTGGGTTTACCTAGACGACATCCTGATCTTCTCGGACAATCTGAAGGAACATGTCTCGCATGTCCGTGAAGTACTTTTGCGTTTGTCACGTAATCACTTGTACGCCAAAGCCGAAAAATGCTCGTTTCACCGAAATAGCATGGAGTTCCTGGGATACGTAATCAGCAATGCAGGTATACACATGGATTCGGGCAAAGTGAAGGCTATTCAGAACTGGAAACAACCACATGATGTGAAGTCACTTCAGCGGTTTTTGGGGTTCGCCAATTTTTATCGGCGCTTTATTCCACAGTTTTCACAGGTCACGGCCCCATTGACACGTCTGACCAGTGTTAAGATACCTTTCCTTTGGGATCAAGAGGCATCGACAGCTTTTGGGTACTTGAAGACAGCGTTTAGTACAGCTCCTGTTTTGCGTCATCCTAACGATGAGATGCCATATGTCATCGAAGCAGATGCCTCCAACTTCGCTGTTGGAGCGGTCCTACTGCAAAAACATCCTGCATCTGGCGATGAACATCCTGTGGCTTATTACTCTCGGAAACTCACCTCTAGTGAGCTGAACTATGCAGTCATTGAAAAAGAACTTTTGGCCATCAAGACGGCGTTTGAAGAATGGAGACATCATTTACTTGGTGGTCGTTTCCCTGTAGAAGTTCGTACCGACCATCGCAACTTGCAGTTCCTACGGACACTGCAGTGTCGCACTGCTCGCCAAGCCCGATGGGCCTTCTTCTTCTCTCACTTTGATTTTAAAATCACATACATTCCTAGCTCCCAGAACCAGAAGGCAGATGCCTTATCTCGATCCTTGGACAAGGAAGAAGTGGGAGCCGGTTTGGACACGCCTATGATATCTCCCAAACACTTTCTACTAACCTTAGCTCCGCATCTCCAGAAGATCATTCACGAGACCTTGAGGGATCCGGAACGTGTCGATCTGCTGAAGAAACCCCAGATCTGCGAACGCGACGGTTTTTTGTTCTTCCTGAACCGATTATACATACCTTCGGCTGCCCTTCGCTTGGACATTCTCCATGGTTTTCACGATTCTCAAGTAGCTGGTCATCGTGGTATCAAGGCTACCCAGGAGATGATCTCCAGACAATTCTGGTGGCCTGGATGGGCCAAAGAAGTAAAGTCATATGTGGAAAGTTGTCCTATCTGTGCTCAGACGAAGACACCCAGAAGAAAGCCTTTGGGACTACTTAAGCCTACTGAAACTCCTCCCTACCCTTGGCATACTATCGCCACCGACTTCATTGTTGAGCTTCCGCCCTCTGCAGATCACACTTGTGTCATGGTGGTCGTGGATTGTTTCACTAAATATGCACATTTCATTCCCTTCATAAAGATCCCAACTTCCTCCCAGATGGCTTTGGCATTTCTACACAACATTTATCGGTTACATGGACTCCCTGAGAAGATCATCTCTGATCGTGGTTCACAATTTCTTTCTTCTTTCTGGCGTCAGTTGTGTAGTCATCTAGGTATCCACAGAGCCTTGAGCTCAGGCTATCACCCGCACACCAACGGTCAGACCGAAAGGACGAATCAAACCCTGGAGCAATACTTACGTTGCTATGCCAATGCCACTCAGTCAAACTGGCTAAAGGACCTGGACTTGGCGGAAGTTTCCTATAACAATGCGGCCCATGCTGCCACCGGCATCAGTCCTTTTTTATGTTCAGCTGGACAACATCCCAAGCTGGTTCCTTTCTCACCTGTGGTGCCCAGCTCTGTTCCGTCAGCGGATCACTTGGTCTTCAATATACAGAAACAACATGTCCTGGCCTGGAGAACCCTTACGGAGACACGTGAGCGCATGAAGGAGCAGGCTGATAGGGGCCGAACCACGGAACCCGATCTCCAGGTGGGCGATCTGGTTTGGTTGTCTTCCAAAAATCTACCTATTCGTAATCTACCCACTAAATTGGCACCTCGGTTCTATGGGCCTTTCAAGATTGCCAAGCGTTTGTCCTCAGTGGCTTTTCGATTGGTGCTGCCCCGCACTTGGAGGATACACCCTGTCTTCCATGTCTCCCTTTTGAAGCCCTATGTGAAGGATGTCTTTCGACGCTCTGGTCCTCGGCCCTCCTCTGTTCTGGTACGGGGGGTTCCTGAGTTTGAGGTTCAGGAGATCTGTGATTCACGGATTCGTCGGGGTGTGCTCCAATTCTTGATCGATTGGAAGGATTATCGCGCTTGTGATCGCACTTGGGAGCCGCACTATAATGTGCACGCTCCCCAGCTTATTCGTGAATACTTTCTTCATTTTCCCTGGAAGCCTGGGGCCCCGGGCCTTTCTGGGAGGGGGCATAGTGTCACGCCGCCCGTCCTGGGGTCTCCTTACCCGCTACGGCGCTCCCCGTCCTGGAGGCTGTATCCTCGTTTTCGGCTTCGGGGTCCGGGGGTGTCCTGGGTCCCGGGCGCTTCCGGGTCTCATACGCGCACTACTTTGCGCATGCGCGGGCGCCCGCTCTCCGCGCATGCGCAGTGCGCAGGATGCTCGATTCTGGAGGGTATGCGGCTCAAGCCTCGTTGTGGGGTGTCCGATGCCTGGGAGACGGCACGGCTTGCGTTGCAAGCCTCCCAGGTGCTGGCGGGCCTATTTAAGGAGCCCTGATCCTTTTCCAAACCGCGTCTCAACACGGTTTGTTCGGATCGTGTCTTTGCTGCCTTGCGTTGTATCCCCGTTGCCTGTTGCCTTCCACCTTCCCTTGTTCTGCCTGGGGGACCCCTGCCTTCCTCCTTCCCTTGTTCTGCCTGGGGGACCCCTGCCTTCCACCTTCCCTTGTTCTGCCTGGGGGACCCCTACCTTCCACCTTCCCTTGTTCTGCCTGGGGGACCCCTGTCTTCCACCATCTCCTGTCTCACTCCTTCTCCCTCCTTCCTTCCTGCTCCAGAGGTTCCGCTCGCCCTCCTTGGTTCTGGTCCCAGCTCAGTCCTTCCTGTTTGCTATTCTCTCTGAGTCTACCCCCACAAGTTCCCTTGCTCCTCTCCTTACCAGCCTGCTCTTCTTGCTTCCTTGTCTTCGTCCCTGGAGGGACCGTTCTGCTTCCAGTCCCCGGACCTGCCTTTCGTCGGAATCCCACTAAGGACCCCGGACCATCTATTCAGAGGCTCCCCCTGCCAGTGCTTGCACTGTCCTGACGCCACTCAATCAGGGGTGAGCCACCCGTGGCGTTGGGAGCCGGCTCACCTCCAATCCAGTTCCATTTGGGCTGGTGTTGGGCTGGTTCCCCGCGCCATCAGTCACGTCTATCCGGATCATCTGACAGTCTGGCCTCATCACCAAGGAACCCAACCGGACGAACAGGTACGCAGCGTTCTCGTGACGCTATTTACAACACCCTGCCTTTCTGCTTTGCAGGCATCGATTTGAAGGACCAAATCGAGTAATTCCTGAAATCCTACAGAAACTACAGGAACTGTAGTGAGGGCATCCTATAATTCCTCAGACAGTCCCTTGTAAAACACTGCCGCCTTCTTTTCCTCAGGCCACCTTGTCTCAGACTGCTGGTGGGGGTTATCATACATGGTATCTATCTTGTGACGAAGGGCCGTGTGAGCCAAGGTTATATCAGACCTAAGGTGAGCTACAACTGTAGCAAATTGGCCAACGTGTCAGTGGTCTCCATGGCTTCTGATTCTGTCGGCCTCACGTACAAGGGATCAGGCACCTGCAAGTAACGTAGGGTGTACTGCAACTGATTCCGCCAAGACACAATTAGAACCCAAGAAGGGTCTCCTCAATGGAGGGTGACCTTTCCTTCGAGAGACCGTGCTACACGTAAATCTTAACGGGTATCACAGTGATTCGAATGAAAGAGCAAGGTACAAGCAGTACACACCCGGCTAAGGAAGAAAGAAAGAGGGAGATATCAGATGAGGAAAGTTAATGAAGACTAGATAACTATTGGCAAAGTAAACACTTCCATGCGTAAGCGTGAGTAATTCCCAGGCGTGTACAGGGCATGCTTTTATCCAGGATGCTGAAGGTGGACATAGGAACCAACACCGGAGATTGGGCTGGAGGAAGGGTTATTGGATTAGTAGGACCTATCCCGATCGGAACAAGGGCGCACTAAGATTCAATGGGAAATATCCATTCCAGGAGCAACACTGCACAGCGTCCAAGTCAGTTGTGGAAAAATCCTTAATGTTCCTTGACAATCCAATCCGGTGACTAGAACCAATCCAGTGGCTAGAAATGGGGTGTTCCAAAAGTACTTCAGGAAAGGTATGTAGATCAAGGTTCAGGTAAGGCAGATAAGAGCAGGTTGAAAGGAAATGCGAAGACAGAATGTGAGGATCAAGAAATAACAGCAGGGAATGGGCAAGGGTGTTCCGAGTGCCGAAGACAGACATTCACCATAGCAATTAGGGAGCAGAAAGAAGCAATCCAGGAGCATTCCGAGGTTGAAGGACAGGAGATATCAAATGTAAATAAGGAGCAAACAAGGCAATCCGTAAGGCAGTCCAAGGTCCGTAATAGGAGATTTCTCAGAAAGACAATGGAACGGAGTAACGCAGAACAACTTAAATCAGAAGCACCGCAGAGAAGGGGTGCAACACAGAAATACGTTTTGGTGCGGTCACGGGATCCCGCCATCCTACGTCGTTGCCCAGGCAATGGGACGCTAGGCGACCTGTGTATGGGCATTTGATGTTGTAACAGGTGCAATGGGATCCCCCAGGTAAGCGGCCATAAGGAATGCTTAACAAGCGTTCGGTTTCCAGAAAAGTGCACTGATTTTCACCCCGTGACAGCACCTCCGCTCTGCCTCACAATTGGCACAGAAGAAAGACCTTCTCATTCAACGTGATCAGACACGTGGAACACTCCTGCCGTGGAACACTCCTGCCACACTCTGCAGCGCTCCGCGGGGAGAATGATGTTTTAATGAATAAGCACCTCCTCCTCACAATTGGCACAGAAGAAAGACCCGCTCCTTCAACGTGATTAGACATCGTGGAACACTCCTGCCGCGGAACACTCCTGCCGCACTCTGCGGCGCTTCGTGGGGAGAACGATGTTTTAATGAATAAGCACCTCCTCCTCACAATTGGCACAGAAGAAAGACACACTCCTTCAACGTGATCAGGCACCGTGGAACACTCCTGCCGCACTCCGCAGCAGTCTGCAGGGAGAATGACGTTTTAATGAATAATCACCTCCGCCTCACAATTAGCACAGAAGAAAGACCCGCTCCTTCAGTGTGATCGGACACAGTGGAACACTCCTGCCACACTCTGCGGTGCTCCGCTTGGAGAATGAAGTTTTAATGAATAAGCACCTCCTCCTCACAATTGGCACAGAAGAAAGACCCGCTCCTTCAACGTGATTAGACATCGTGGAACACTCCTGCCGCACTCCGCGGCTCTGCACAGGAAGAACAATGTTTTGATGAATAAGCATCTCCTCCTCCTCACAATTGGCAAAGAAGAAAGACACGCTCCTTCAACGTGATCAGACACGGTAGAACACTCCTGCCGTACTCCGTGGCACTCAGTGGGGAGAACAATGTTTTAATGAATAAGCACCTCCTCCTCACAATCGGCACAGAAGAAATACCTGCTTCTTCAACGTGATCAGACATTGTGGAACACTCCTGCCGCAACTCTAGGAATAAAGCAGAAGGTGGATTATACAGGAACGTGTGTTTGGCAAACAAAACCACTTTTCATATATGCTCTGTAATTATAAAATATTGTCAGTGGGCAAACCCAGAAAGGATCCGGGCCCACAGAGGGAGTAACAAAAGAAAATCACTGACCTCCACTTATGGAATACATGTAAACGCCTTCTCTGCACAATCCAAAGACAGTCTAGCAGCTGGAAGGAGAAATGGCAACCTTCCAGATAGAATGTTGCGAACATTCTGAAATATGCTGATAGAAACTGTGCAGCGGCTTATAATGATTTCTTCCTTTAAGACCACCTTGACATTAGGTACATTGTTTAATATTATACAGATGTCTATTGGCACTCCTGATCGCATCTGCACCAAAAGATACTGTTCAGAGAAAGTATGATGCTGCTGCGCCAAAAACTATCCCTGGCAGCAGAGAGGACTTATTATTATTATTATTATGTATTTATTATTTATTTTTATTTTGGTATTTGGCTCATTACAAACCTTTTACCTTCATTTAAAACATAGTTAAAATAAAATAATGTTTTGGTACAATTTAAATATGCTGCAGTTAAAATTACAGCATGTTTAATAAAATCACTGGAGCATAACATTTCAATTAATCTTTTCTTTAAACACTTCATCTAAATATCTGATCAAAGCCAAGACCAATGGTACTCTTTTTTGCTCTATCACCTTGATGCGTCTGTGTGCTTGATGGAATTACTGATAAAATATCTCAGACCAAATAACCGGACAGACTAAAAGGAGATGGTAAAATACTGCTTTAATCTCGAAGAAGTAAAGCACGGCAAATGAACACTCATCAAATTGATTCATGCAGGATCAAAATGTCTTTTCGATTATACTCAGTTTATATAATGCTAGATGCTTCCTCCATGATGTGGTAAACTGTAAAACCTATCAAGGGGAGGATTTGTATTAGGGGAACATGTCTACATATAGATAATATGCGTGTTAATCCCTCATTGGAGGTCTCTTGTCTGTGAGATACCCCCTGAGCTACTTCTATACACGTGGTGTAATAAACTCATCATAGCAGAGAATATGGCAGCGGAATAATACTTTGCAAGATTGTATGTAAAACTGCATGGCTGGCTTTTCTGATTGGTTGGCAACCCAAATATAACCTTGGACATTCGGCTTGCTAGCAGCACGTATGTAAGGAAAAAGGGACTGTGCAGGTTAGGAAGCAGCTCAGGAGAGCTTTTCCAAGCAAGACGGGCAAAAAAACTACATTTCCCTTGAGCCTTTGCTGTGAGACCTTGCTGGCAGTTGGAAGGAAACAGGTCTATAGCTCATTAGGGTACTGAAGTCACTCCCCAGCCCATGCTGCTTGTTGGTGATTGTTGGCGTGCAGGCATGGGCCGGAGGAGGAATGGGTTTGTATGCGGTGCTGGAGATTGGAGGAACAGGGCGTGGGTGGTGATATGGCAGCGCTCTATCCCTTGTAAGGGATTGGAGTGGCCTACGTTGGCAGTCAGGCTGACCCGGACCGGATGGTGAGGACGCTTCTACAGTGCTCAGTCCTACCAGGGTGCAGCGCGAACAAGACGGTGATGCCGTCCATGCTGGAGACACATGGCCTGGGGAGGTGCCGGCGTGCCCTAAGAGGCCTCAGTTAAGTGTTATCTTTAATGCCAACATGTTCAAAGGTGCATATGATTTATTTCTAGGTGCGGACGCACCATTTCCTCATTTACATGACTTATCCCTCACATAATGGGCAGAAGGGGGTGTACCTGCCGCGGAAGACAGCATGTGTATGATTTGTGATAAAGGGCTCATGACCGCGTTCAGGGCACGCCGCGACTCGCGGCGTGAGAGCGCTCCGTGAATGTGGGAAAAGACACTGTTTAGGAAAAGCAGGGACATGCTTCTTTGTTGCATTCCATATTTGTCAGAGTCATTATGTTCAAGGTCAGAGGTAACCTTTGCCGGCTGACCCGGCAGGAGGGTTTGAAATCATGTTCATAAGTATGCCACACAATGTCAGGATTGATGTTGTTGCTTGTGCTTCATGTTTCATTATGTGTATGGTGCTGCAAGTTATCTATGGCCATCAATAACGCTCAATGTGCTCATGTTTGTTGCTGATTCAGGGGTGACTAGGAATACAGGAGTAAGACTAGATCCTTATTAAGAAGGCTACTAGCTAGACAATAGGTTCTGAGAGGTATTGGTTGTAACAGAATACGAGCACATGGTATGTTCTTTCCCCTATATTCCCTATCCCCATCCTAATACAAGATTCCTAACCCTTGTCCCGGTGACCCTAAACACTCCCTACCTATCCACAACCTCTCCCTAACCCTCTTCCCCCATTGGCTGCCTCGCGGTGTCTGTATGTATCAAAATCAGGAGCCCGTGCCAACCAAGGTGGGAGGGGTCAATTGCATTTGGCTTCCGTGGCTAGGAAGGAGTTGTGTGATACTCCAGGGATGTGACAACATTCTAATTAGGAATATGTTACATTACAAACAATCCAGCAATCTGGCAGCTAATCATGTAATCCTTGGCGTGGAGGTTTTACTTCCACCTGTTCTTAAACGTTGAACCAGATATTTTTGGCCAGTAAGTATTATGCACCCCACACACCTGTCAGCCTCTTTTCTGGTCAGAGTTCTTTTCCATTTTCTCCAGAACTTTAGGACCAAAAAACCTTTGCGCAGTGTCCAGAGCAAACCGAGCAAAAGCTGTGAGTTACCCGCAGCGAGTTCCAACTCACTGGTACCAAACTGAGCCGTGGTCGCAAATCCAACTTGACCGCAGACGTAAAGCAGTCCAGAACCAAAAATGCAGAGCAGACACTATTGAATGTAAAGGGGGAGGGGCCTAATAGAGACTTTGAAGCCTCAGTATAGGAGGCCCAACCCTCTGGGAAAGCATAGGGGAAGAGTGGCCCCAGTGGACAGGTGATACAGAGAACTAATAGGAAGGGGGAGGAGTTGAGAACCAGGATACCAGAGTATAACAAACCTACAGTCAGATCCATGGATGAGGGGTGTTTGGGTGTGATCAAAAGGCGAGTTGGCAGCTTGGGAGATCAGGTGATGGGGAGTGGAAGGTGGGGCGAAGTGCTGTGGAAGTCTTGGTTAAGAGTGCAGGTAAGGTATTATGTGTGAGAGTGGTACCAAAGATTGGGAATATAGGGTTGGCGTGTGTGTGAGAGTAGAGCAGGGATCAAGAGAGAGGAGAGCATGAAGGGACAGTAGGGAAGGTAGATAGGATAAGGTGACAGTGAGAGAGAGAGAAACAGACAGGGACGGGTGGTAGTAGTGGAGGTAAGCGTTGTAGGGAAGGTAGGGAGGAAGTAGTAGGAGGAGAAAAAGACATGTTTATATTATGCTTCTTAGTGTGGGACAGGTTTCAAACCTGTGCTGCTCCGCATTGCCTTGTTTTCAAGAATGGGCATTGTCTCTGAACTATCCTCACACCCGAAGAGGAGAGAGGGAGTGAGGAAAGAGGGTGGGTGGACATGATGGAGGAAAGGGAGGGATTGAGGGAGACAGAGAGAAAGCAATGTCGAGAGTGAGGGAAGGACGTGTGGGGGAGGGGAGAAAGAGGGGAGCGGGAGACAGCAGACCTAAAAAGATCAGAGGAGAGCGGAGAAAGAAAGAGCCTGAGGGGTAACAGTGTAGGAGAAGAGAGCTTAGGGAGAGGAGAGGAGGGAGTGAGGAAAGAGGGTGGGTAGACATGATGGAGGAAAGGGAGGGATTGAGGGAGACAGAGAGAAAGCAATGTCGAGAGTGAGGGAAGGGCGTGTGGGGGAGGGGAGAAAGAGGGGAGCGGGAGACAGCAGACCTAAAAAGATCAGAGGAGAGCAGAGAAAGAAAGAGCCTGAGGGGTAACAGTGTAGGAGAAGAGAGCTTAGGGAGAGGAGAGGAGGGAGTGAGGAAAGAGGGTGGGTAGACATGATGGAGGAAAGGGAGGGATTGAGGGAGACAGAGAGAAAGCAATGTCGAGAGTGAGGGGAGGGCGCGTGGGGAAGGGGAGAAAGAGAGGAGGGGGAGACAGCAGACCTAAAAAGATCAGAGGAGAGCGGAGAAAGAAAGAGCCTGAGGGGAAACAGTGTAGGAGAAGAGAGTTTAGGGAGAGGAGAGGAGGGAGTGAGGAAAGAGGGTGGGTAGACATGATGGAGGAAAGGGAGGGATTGAAGGAGACAGAGAGAAAGCAATGTCGAGAGTGAGGGGAGGGCGTGTGGGGGAGGGGAGAAAGAGGGGAGCGGGAGACAGCAGACCTAAAAAGGTCAGAGGAGAGCGGAGAAAGAAAGAGCCTGAGGGGTAACAGTGTAGGAGAAGAGAGCTTAGGGAGAGGAGAGGAGGGAGTGTGTAAAAGTGTGGAGACATCTTCCTAATATCACTGAGTAAAAACAACATAAAAACATTGAGTATGGAACCGTTAGAAAGACCCTGAGAGAGTCGGATAGAAAAGGGTATCTCCTTTAGGTCCTGACAAGACTAGGCTAGATCCAGAGAGTACTAGTAACCCATCTCTGGTCTTTCACTAGGACATCCAGTAGGGACGCCTGGGCTAGGGTGGAGGGAACCCACAGGAAGGACAAGGTCGTGACTAGGTAACCCCTTGTTCTGACCTGGAAGTTTACAATAAAGAACACATAAACTCCATTACTTTGTCCGCTGTGGCAACTACCATGGGGTTGTATATGTCTATGGGAAGGATGGATCTGAACAAGAGTCAGCCATGGGTTTTGCCGCTATTCGGGTGCTCTACACTTCCCACTGCAGTCTGGTTACCCTCGGATTGGTGCATTCTAACATCCACAGAGTTAGTTAAGCTTGGTATGTCTTCAGCCTTTGCCGGTCGCTATCAACAGTGTAAGTCTACATTTTGAGGAAGAGGCTCCATTCATGGATTGCAGTATTGTTACACTCTAGACATTCCTGTTTCTCTGGTGGCACACTTGGGCCAATGTACCCTATTATTTTGATTCTGTCATTTCATCGTCAGGCATTTCAAAGCCTGCAATTTAAAGTGTTTGACAGTTCATCGAATTTTTTGTTTCTGGGTAAAGGAGGGTGTACCCCACCCCCATTCCCCCTCCTGCACCTATTTTTAACTATACCCAACCCCCCCCAACCACTTATCTGCCCTTTCCCTCCTCACCCCCCAAAAAAATTCAATGAACTGTCAAACATGTTTAAACTGCAGGCTTTGAAATGCCGAAAGAACATCGACCCATTATTTTGACGGGATACGCTGCATCGTGGCCTGTCTGCGAGTGTCTGGCTCGTCTGTGGCGTTTTGTTGGTTCAGAGTTATTCAGGCTCCCTTTCCTGCTTCTCTGACTGGAAATTGTTTCTCCACTGCACTATTGCGTATGGCCTTCTTCCGTCCTGCACTGCACAGATCCCTCCGCCGCACTGGCTATGTTTACTGCTTTGTCTTAAGAGATGTCCTTTTTTTGTATACATTTATCTTGTGTTTTCTCATCGTAAACGTAGAAAGCAAGCGCCTCTTACTATGTCGTCAGCCTGGCCCCAAGGTTCGACAGGGCTACTAATTCCCTTAATCTAATCACATCCTCCTCGACCGTCGGTGCATGGCCTTGTACATGGGCACACAAGCGAAGGTGATGCAGGGCAGTGTTTCCTTTGCTCTTGAAACTTGTCACTACTCTAGGCATGGCTTCAGAATGAACATCGTCTGCTCACCTAGGGAAGGAGGGGGTTTCATGCCAGCCAGCTCACTTTCTTCTTCTACTCTTAACAGCATCACTTAACCACCTATAAGCCCAAACAAGTGCATTAGAGTAAAGATAGGGGAAAATGTCAAATGAGGAGGGACACAAAGCTTGTAGGTGTCGTTTAGTTATTTGCCCACCCATTGACTGTCCCTGACCAGGCTAATCCCTATGGCTGTTCCCACCCAGTTCCTGCCCCTCCCTGCCCAAAACACTGCCTCTTGGGAACTCTTTGAGCTTGCTTTAATCAAGCCTTACTACGAAAATGTACACTTGAAGTGCTGACTTTGTTTTTTCAAAGCAGTATGACTTAATTGGAGTTGTAAACCTGCCACTGGGGTAATAAACATGTCTTAACCAGGTCTGCCTTCAGTCACTCAATTTATAAACACAATGTGGGTCATTCCGAGTTTGGAGGCAGCCATGGTGCTATTAGCACCATGGCTGCCTACAAACTCGGTCCGGGTAGGCGGAATGGGGACTTACCAGGACATACCGACCTATGCGGACCCGGTAAGTCACCATGCCAAATACCATTCCCCATTCCCATTTGAGCCCCTATAGGGCCCAATGGGAATGGGGAAGGCGCTAATAACGGGCCCGTTATTACCTCCAAGGTCCCTTAATGGATGCCACTAAGAATGGGTGGTCAGACCAGCCGTTCCTGGTGGGACCCTCTAAGGGACCTCGGAATAGGGCGGTAAGGGTTTACCAGCATCCTTACCGGTGCCGGTAAACCCTTACCACCCAACTCGGAATGACCCCCAATGCGTGTCCTACAGTGAAGGCCTATTAAAAGCAAGCTTTGGCAAAGCTAAAAGTTTTGGCTTGTGTAGAAGTATTAGGCATTTGCCAGACACTTCTATTAGATGCACAGTTACTTGCACCCTTTTCTCACCTACTGCCACCAATGGCCAGTTAATACCACTATGGCAGTGTCTGGCAAGTGCCTTTCTGATGCCTACACCAGATATGCCAACCCTCAGGATTTTGATGGGAGACTCATGATCTCTCTAATAGAAATGTTGCTATTTTAATCTTTCTCCCTCTTAAAATAATTCGAAAACCAATGCATTGCAATGGGAACATTACATTCTCCCCCTTTTGGTGACAGAATCTCCCTCCCAGGTGCTGCAAAATGTTGGCATGTATGTCTACACAAAAGCCCCAAACCGCTGGCATGGTCAACGCTTCTACACAAGTTTGGAAGATCGGTTTCCACTGTGAATTGCAGGTTTGCCTGCTGTTGGGAAAAACAGAGGAGGTGGGGAGGCACCCTTTACCTCACTTTGCTCGACAGAGAAGTGGCTATGCTGCCCCTTGTTGCCTGGTGTTCCTACACTAATGTAAAAAAAAATTCTGTAGCATGATCAGAGGCCAAGTATCATGCTACCCGATTTTTAATGCCTGAGATCAGCATCTTTAAAAAACAATCCTTTTTTTTTATTGTATATGGTTACAAATGTAACCTTTCACAAACATACAAAATATTTAAGCTGTCAATAAAACCAAAGCTTAAAAGGAAGTAAATCCAAAACAAATAAATCCATTTTTACAACCTTCAACTCTTAAAAGAAAAAGAGGAAAAGACAGTGAAAATTGAAGGAGAAAAGAGGACAAGAACAAAGATTGAAGAGAAGGAGAGAAGACTTTCACAGAGGATCAATTGTCCAATTGACCATTCCCATTCCCAGTGGGCAACATTTTAAGTTCCAGACCCTCAAGCAGACATTTGCCAAGATTTTACAGTTCTAGCTTGCAGTCCTCCAGCATCTTAACTACAGCGATCGTCTTTTGTTGGGATTGACCATCAGTCAGGTTTACCCAAAGGTGGTCATGCCCCCAGTATGTTGATTCAGAGATTAACCTGCTGAGGAACAGTTGTCTGGAGCTTCTCGTGACCTCACACTCCATCATCAGATGTTTGATGGATTGATTTTCTGGTTTAGCACAAATCTGACACAGATTCAAGGCTCGGGCCCCCAGGCCTCTTCTCGCTAGGATTTCCCCAGTATTTAACATGTTTAATCTTAGTCTCAGAAATGTATTCCTCAATCTCCAATCTGGGAACTTAATTAAATAATTACTGAGGAAGCCCAGTTTTCTTTCCGACATTTGGAGAGGATTTGGATTAGGCCCTGATCTTATTTTTTAAAGGGTCTGGATCCAATCCATTTCCTCCCACTTCTTTTTAGCCTTTGTTGGGTTTGCATATAATGAGTGATCTTGGGGGGGCGTGGCCTGGAGCTCATGGTGGTAGGAGGCTAAAGCGCCGAGCTCGGGCCGAAACGCCGCGTTACGATCCTTGTCTGACTGCATGCAGCTCGCCTCCGGGCCACTAACTCTGACACAAAACGGCGGAAAACGCCGTCGAGCGGCAACAACAATCCCGAGAAGAAACGGAGCTGGGAAAGCATAATTCTGCCCTGCACGAACCCTCCCCCTCTCCACCTTCGCCTGCGCTCAAGATGGCGGCCCCCGCGTTGTTCTAACGCGGCCGAGGTTGCCGCGGCGTGCCGCTTTCGCGAAGCCCAGCACACGGAGGAGCGGGTCATCAGCGGATGCGACCCTGGGGAACATACTCCCACACAGCCCCGAAGCCACGCACTGAGCGCCTGCGGCCCCTCCGATACGCAGGACGTCACGAGCCGCGGCCAACAGGTGCTGGAACTGCTCCCGCTGAACGGGCGACGACAGGAACACTCAGATCGCCGCCGGGAGTAACGCCGACGTGCCTGCAGCGGGGACCGAAGCCCATGAGGTGAGGAGTTAGGGGGGGCCCCGCTAAACCCCACAGCGGCACCAGCATCCGTCGCTCTGAGCTCTGAGCCCAGCGTCGCTCAGCCCCCCCGATCCCCCCACAAGACTACCAACACCATCAACCCACCCCACGCTGCCCGTGAGGATCATATTACCCCTGCAACTTGAGGGCCACTACCACCCAACGTATCATTAAGGCAGCATCGCCCAACCAACGTCCCCAGAGACCCGCCATGTCTGCTAGAGGCAAACCAAAACCTGCCACGATGGACAGTTATGTCTCCACAAAAGCCAGAACCTCGGCTGACCAGCACCCCCCCAGCCCTGATCCTACAAAACCAAAAAACGCAGACCCCACCGAAAGCCAAACACAAGTGCTGGAGGCCATAGCATCCTTGCGCACTTTCATTGACACCAAAATTGACGAATTCAGGTCAGACATTCAACTTGTGAGACAGGATGCCAGGAATTTAACGGACAGGGTCGCCACCTCCGAGGCGACCATCAAAGAGACCACAGAAAACACTGTGGAGCTGAACGCTAAGGTGACGGACCTCGAAAGGAAGGTGGCTTTTCTCGAGGCGAGGGCTGAGGAGGCCGAGGGGCGTGCCAGAAGGGGCAACATCAGGATACTCGGAATCCCCGAAGGAGATGAGGGCCCGAACCCCACTGCATATATAGAGACTCTACTACAACAAGAGGTGGGCGCAGGCAAACTCACGCAAGGTTTCGCTGTCGAGAGGGCACACAGGTCCCTCCAAAAAAGACCCCCTCCGGGCTCACACCCTCGCCCAATAATAGCCAAAATACTTAACTTCCAGGACAGAGAAGTCATTCTCAGACACTCCAGGGAGACTGGCCCATTCGAACGCGGCAACTCAAAAATATCCGTCTACCCGGACTACACCTCAAAAGTGCAAAGAGAGAGAAACTCATTTGTTCCAATCAAAGCCAGGTTGCGGCAACTAAATTTAAAATATATGCTGCTCTATCCATCCAGACTAAAAGTCATCTTCAAGGGCCGCTCGATTTTCCTGGAGACCCCAGAGGCCGCCAACATGTGGATGGAGGACAACAACTTAGCCCAACGCGCAGACACCCATCCCAGAGACAGATGACTGAAGCTATGCAGCAGGTCACATACATGACCGCCGACGCAAGATCCCGCCATAAACATATGCACTCCTCAGTGCGGAAGCAATCTACACTAAAGTTCGCTAGATAAACGCGGCTCTCGCTTGGCCCCACACCGGACTCAGGACTTCGCCCCCGCGAACAGCCCAGGACAGGCCAGTTGCCTGACCGACCCCACTCGAACCCGACGCCCGGATGCGTCCCGACGGTGCGAGAGCGCCTGAGCACAGCAAAGTGAATGCAGTCGCTAGGCGCACCAGTTACAGTTACGTTATCTGTTATGTTAGATGCACAGCCTCCACATCATCACACTCGAGCGGACAACAGAAGAAACTGACACAGTACTTAATGTTAGGCAAGAATGAGGGCCAAATGCCGAATCTCCTCATCAGGAAACCTATCCTTCTGGGCAGACCCTCTGGGGAGGGGATAAGAAAGAGCACCCACACATCCAAATGACATCACAACTAAAGATACTGACGTGGAACGTGCGCGGGATGAACTCCTACCTGAGAAGAAATCGTATTCAATCCTACCTCCGCAGAAAGAAGATCTCTATAGCAATGCTCCAGGAAACCCACCTGACGGCGGAATCCTCCTCCAAACTGGCTGAGAGATGGGGAGGCATTGGAAAGGGAGCATCATACTCCAAATACGCACGTGGAGTCTTCACATGGGTGAACCTAAGCGTTCCGTTTCGCCTACAGGGGTCGGAAGCTGATAAAGAGGGCAGATACCTGATACTGTGGGGGACCATTGAACATACAGCAATTTGCCTGGTCAACTACTACTTCCCGCAACACGGGACATCATCGCATATCTCAATGTTGTGCTCTAAAATAGCCCACCACAGAGAGGGCACCTTCATTTGGGGAGGTGACTTCAACTGCGCCAGAAATGGCGAGATGGACAGGTCGGCGCCCCTACAACAACCACGTAACGCCGCCGCCACGGCTCTCAACAACGCCTTGGAACACTTAGACCTGGTGGACATATGGAGAGAGCAACACCCAGAAGAAAGGAGCTACTCCTACTACTCTGCCCCTCACAAGGTTCACACAAGGATCGACTACCTCTTCATTGACAGGGAACAAGCTGCACTGGTGGATGACACCACATACCTAGGCAGATCGATATCTGACCATTCACCGCTGGTTATGCAGTGGAGGTTGAACGACCCCAGGCCCCTGATTCCGACATGGAGACTGTCCCCCATGGCACTCACTGATCAAGAGTTCAAGGAAGACCTAGGCACTAAGCTCGAAGACTACATTAACAACAACAAGGGGTCCGTATCGAGCTGGAGTACGCTATGGGAGGCGATGAAGGTGGTAACACGGGGCGAAGCCATTTCTGGAGCGGGAGGTATTCGGAGACGCCTGAAGGAAACACTGGAAGAACACGAAGCAGAGATAACACGCCTCGAGTCCCAATTAGACACCGCTGCTGAAAAGGAGGAGACCCTGCGGGGGCTCCGAGACGACTGTCGAATGGCTTGGGACAGACTGGCGAAATTCGACTTTGCAACCAACACCACCAAAGCACACAAAGAGGCCGATAAACCAGGTAGACTACTAGCATGGTTGTGCAAACGAGAACACCCAAGGCACTCCCTCACTGAGATCCAGGATGAACGTGGAGTTATACATAAATCACAACTTGACATTAACACCGCTTTCGCAGAATTCTACTCTGAGCTCTACTCCCACGATAAGCAAGTACCCAGAGAAGACATCAGAGCCACCCTAGACGAGATCGGACTCCCAAGACTGACCGAAGAACAGCGCGCAGCACTAGACACTGAGATCACCGCTGACGACATCAAGGACGCGATCAGATCTCTAGCCACCAGCAAGTCCCCGGGGAGCGATGGACTCCCGCCCGAGTTCTACAAAACCTACGAAGCCACCATCACTCCAATACTACTGGGGGTCTACACGGAGGCATATGAAGAAGGAATTCTCCCCTGCACCATGAAGGAAACCATCATAATCCCTATGCTCAAACCAAACAAGCCACCCGAATGCTGAGATTCCTATCGCCCGCTAGCGATGCTGAACTACGACGCCAAGATTTTGACCACCATTCTGGCTAAGAGGCTCGCGAGGGTGATTGGAACCATTGTACATGAGGACCAAAACGGGTTCATCCCGGGACGCAACACCACGGCCAACCTAAGAAGGCTACAACACGTCATAGCTGAAACCCAAGAGAGCGCCGAGGATCTGGCGGTACTCTCTCTAGATGCCGTCAAGGCCTTCGATTCCATCTTCTGGGAGTGGTTAATCGAGGTGTTGAGCGAGTTTGGGTTTGGAGAAGGCTTTGTGAGATGGGTCAGGGTCCTTTATAGCTCACCCAGGGCCAGAGCGAAGACCGGACGAATAATATCTGAAGCCTGGGCGATACAAAGAGGCACCAGGCAGGGCTGTCCGCTATCACCCATGTTGTACGTCCTGGGACTGGAGCCGATCGCCATCTACTGCAGGAAACAGTACTTTGATGCAGGCATAAAGCTGGGCAACAGGCACTTCATAATTTCCTTATACGCAGACGACGTACTCTTATACCTAAAGAACCCACAAATGAACGCGCAGGTTCTGCTCGATGTCCTGGACAATTATGCCCGGTATTCCGGAATCAAATTTAGCAGATCAAAATCTTGTGCATTCCCGCTAGCCAAACTCAACAAGACAACTAAGGAAGATTTGCCGGTGGTGGGGATAAAATGGTAACCAGGAATGTTCCGCTACCTGGGAATCAACATAACGCATACCCCAGAACTCACCCACGACCACAACACTGAAAGAGCAGCAAAAGCACTCCGCAACTCCATGAAGTTCTGGTCAAAGTTGCCACTTGCCATGATGGGTAGAGCAGCAATCGTGAAAATGATTATCCTACCAAGATTCCTCTACTACTTCACAAATGTCTGTCACTACATCCCTATATCCTTCTTCAGAAAACTGGATTCGCTAATCAGAGACTTCCTATGGGGCCCAGCTAGACACAAGCTACCCCTAAAGATCCTCACGTTGCGACACAAGGAGGGGGGGGTGCAGCTCCCGGACCTACACATGTATTACTTAGCAGCTCAACTCAGCCATGTCACAAAATGGCTCCACGACGACCCAAATGCGGAATCAGGACTACTAAGGCTAATACCTTCCAATCTGTTTCCCAAGGAATCACTCTGGAACCCACTGAAACAAACATGAGAGGTCCCTATGATTGTGCAGCTGGGTAGACGAATTTGGACTAGGACCTGCTCCATCCTTCAAATGACTCACCCGTATTCTCCTGACACCCCCATCCTTGTGGACACATGCCAAACCATAACAGACCTCAGGGTGGCAAGAAATTGGGAGCGCGCTGGGATTTACACTTGGGGCGATATGTACGAAGACGCCAAATTCAGAGAATTCGAAGCAATCCGGGAGTCGGAGGAACTAAACAGAGGCCAATTCCTGTGGTATCATCGTCTCAGACAGGTTGCGAAAACAAAATGGCCTGAATGGCCGGAAGAACCCAACCCCAACCCCCTGCTCAACGAGATGCATGAACTCTCAGACGGCTGGAAACCGATAACCCGTCTCTACGGCCGCCTAATAGACAGACCCAACCCTAAAAGTGCAGCACTAAAAGAAAGATGGGAACTTGACCTCCAGATCACGCTCACGGACACTGAATGGGAGAGAGTATTACTTTACCCCAAGGAGGTCTCCAGGAACACCAGATTCCGACAAATCCAACTCAATGTTCTCTACAGAACATACATGACCCCGAAGACAGTTGCCAGCTTTAACAAAAAGACATCATCAAACTGCCCTTGGTGCGGCACCAACGCAGCGGACCTACTACACATGTTCTGGTCCTGTAACAAGGTGTCGCAATTCTGGTCCAAAATAAAGCAAACTTGCATGGAAGCTGGCATTACCAGATACAACTGGGACCCCAAGGAATGCCTGCTCGGAGCATACCCCAGACTGAGCAAGATCAAACACGTGGTCAAGCTGATGGACATTTCCTGCATCCTAGCCAAAAGATCCGTAGCTATGGCTTGGAAGTCAAAACCAGGCCCGAGATATGAACACTGGCTCAGAGAACTAGAGCGTTGGACCACAGCCGAGACCAGAGCCTGGCAGGATGGAGCTAACACTGGAATAGCCGACGTAAACAACACCCTTGAAGCGTAGAAGGCCCTCCTCCGCGACATACCCTTCTCCGCAGACTTCAAGCCTCCCTGAGGTGCCTGCCCACCCTTACATTAAACAAATATTGAACCACCCAGAACCTGAACCTCGATCATTCGTAAGCCCTCGAACTCGGCCTTCACACTCCTTCCCTCTGGAATACGAGCTGAACAAGGACACCCACACAAAGAGACTGTGCATTCTTGTTGTTACTTTTGTTGTCACCTGTTAATTTCTCACTCTATACGGCTAACGAGTACCTCCACTAAATGCAGTTTTGTAATGCAAACTTACCCAAATGCCAATAAAAAGTGTTTTTTAAAAAAAAGAATAATGAGTGATCTTGGGCCGTCGTAATACGATGTTGCACTATCATCAATTTCCATCCCGCTTGAGATTTTAATGATCTAAGGCCCAGTTCAAATCTAAGGTTATCCATGGATAAGCTCATTGGTAGACCCAAGACATACTTCAACAAAAGACCTTCCCATTTTTGCCAAGACGTATACCATAGCTGAGGTTTGGCTTTGAGACCATATAACAGAACAGGGATGACTTTGGCCTGGTAGAACTTAAGGACTGGTATCATTGAAAATTTACCAAATTTCCAGAGAATCCTTTTCATCTGGGTTGCTAGTGGTTTTATTTTTGCATCAAGGTCTTACTCTACCTTACAAATTGCTGGATTAGCATAGATTTTATACCCCATGTAGACCAGGTCCTCCACCCTTCTGATCACCTCCCCCCCATTGACCACCTTGGGAAAAACAATCCATGTAAACTCCCTAACTCTTCAAACTGTACTACATTTGCCAAGAACATCTGGACAAATTATTTGTTTAAGACAAAAAACATCGGACAGTCTCCACCAATCACGACACGCTCCAGGTAAATAATCTCTCTCACCAGTAAACTAGGTTCTCTTTCTTTGATGCTCAGAGAGCAGATAAGTAGTCTTTATCACGAAATCCTTCTGTCTTTATTACATTGTTATTTATTTCAGACACATTGTACGGTTCAAATTGTTTCTACTGCCTAAATGTGACAACAAATGGAATTTTTATTTTTTACTGCATATCTAACGTCAAATTATGCTACTTTATTTTAATTCATTTATTCAAGCACTACCAAAAAAAGGCCCGGAGGCATAGAGGCACCCGGTACTAGAGTCCCAAAAAAGATGGTTATAGACAATACAATCAGACCTACAAGTAACTGTCTGAGGGGATAGATGGGCCTAACTAAATAAGCATATCTTATATTCTACCATACTTCCCGTCCTCTTCTTTCCTATTGTTTCCCACTGTTTGTTTATTTGGTCTTCTCCTGTGAGTATTAATTCCAATTCATCACTTTAGCAAATGTATATATTTAATAATATGTATTTGATCGAGGAATATACATTATATTAATATTGAATCTTTACTGTTGCACTGTGAAGTAACGGGGTTCTTCTCTCTCACTCACCACGCTGGAGTCAAGAGGTAAGTTGTAAGGTAAGTTTATTAGATAAGAGAAATACTGGGACATCCACCCCCAGCCAGTACAGCAGCTCAACTGTCACTGTAGAACCTCCGCCCAGAACACTCACTGGCCAACACTCCAAATGACCTCACACACACACACACACACACACACACAGGTGCTCATACTACAACATTAGGCTGCATCTACCACCCGATGCCATTATGACACTTCTCCCTCCCTACTAACAACACAAAAAGGAAATACCCCACCTTGCCACTCTGATCATGCAGCAATCCACGTGTGGCTTGCACGCAGACCCATACAGACCAACACACACAAACGTCCCCCTGATGCACGCCAAACAAGACCATGCCCCAATACCAACACCGTAAAAAGTCAACATCGCACACAAGATGACCACCCGACAACCCTGCAGTGACATGACCCAGATGGCACAATCAAACCCTGGCAAAAGGAATAACGGAACAACCTGAACAACAACCTAAACACTCTGTTAGGGAGAATTCTCAATAAATGGCTGATTCCCCTTACATAATGATTCCCTCAGCAGCTTTGCTGGATTTCTAGGGTTTATTTGTTTCTCCTGGTAAGAGTGTGAGCCTTTTTTCCACTCTTGCATGTGTTTTGCTGTGTGTGTGTTTTCACTTTTTGTGTGATCTTGGGCACTGGAGCCTCACCTACTCCAGTGCACCACTTTTTGTGTGTGTTACACAGCACCTTCAGTGCAGTGACACAGGGTTGTCTTTGAGACTTCCCAATGATTCCATTTTTCTGGGGATGACTACTGTCCCCCAGAAACAGGTAAAGTTGCCATTTACTTTATATAGTCACTTTAAACTGCAGACCCAGTACACCCCATCTTACATGGAGCACTGGAAAGGGTTAACTCTTATCCCTTTTTGTCTGTGCCTCTTGGAGCCTTGTTTCACTCCCTTAACTTTAAGACTTGGCTGGTGGCAGTGGTATCTACTCTAACTTTCCTACTGCGATTATATTATATAAACGTGGTATTGTTCCAGGCTATTATAGTAGCCTCAAACATAAACCCGCTTGACCAAATACATTCTATTTTGGTTCCGGCTGGGTTTATTCGCCATTTCTTTTTGTTAAAGTCTTTCTCGTGTTTTTCTCTGCGCGCCAAACCGGGGATGATTCCTTTGTTCGCTGTCTTTTCGTGGGCTTCTGCACAGAAGCCCTCCTTAAGGCGCCTGATAGTCTAGAGGGGCAGGATGTGAGGGAGGGATCTTCGGACCCCTGCCATGGGTTGCCTTAGTAACCCAAGTCGCACTTTTGTCTGATTGGCTAAGGGGACTGGCCTTGCCAGGCCAGCCACCCTGCTGTGTGATTGACAGCCAGGCTGTAGGAATGGGGGAAAACTGCATAAAAAGCAGGTCTCTGGGACTGGAAGAGCAGAGTTGCCACTGGAACGAAAGAACCAACGAGGAACTGGAAGAAGAGGACCCCTAAAACGACTGAAGCACACGGTGCAGCCCTGCTGCAGGTCCGAATCTCCAAATCCGATGACAGAGAAGATCCTCTAGGAAACTTTGTCCCTTGAGCTGGTGGGACCAACCAATTTGCCCAATCTACAAGCCAGGACCCCTCCTCTGGTCGAATTTGTTGTACAGAGCTACAGTTGGCCAGATAGCCAGGAAGGTCGGACCCTGCTTGGGTTTTAAGGAGAGCACATTTTATTTGTTGTTTTGCTCTGCTGCTGGTTTCTTCCCTGGGTGGCGCAGGACCCTCCAGTCTTCCTACTTCATGTCAGTCTGACAGTCGCTTCAGGAACCGTGAGCCTGCAGGAACCACCAGGAACGTCTGCCTCAGCTACAGCTCCCTCTCTGTTTTAAGGTACTGTGCAAATCCGGTTGTGCGTTTCGCTCAGCCGTGGTGAAAGTGTTTGAAATCTTTCTCCATTCCAAGGGCTTGTCCTTCTCTTCTCTTTGAACTAACATTTGTACCAACCAACCTCGTCCGGAATCTGTGCCACGAACCTTACTGCAAACTACATTGAACCTATTATCTTGAGCAAAAGACTTTTGAAACATTGACTTTGGCCCTAAGCCTTTTCTTTCTGATTTTAACCTTGTAGTCTCTCTTGTTCACTTGCCCTGCTTACTTACCTGGTAGTTTTGCCTAATTTCTAATAACGTTGTCTTTCCCTCTCTTTTAAATTGCTGGAGTGCCATTTTGCTCCCACTTCATTTTGTGAGCTTAACTTGTCTGGAATTTAAGTGGTGTGGTGTATTTATGATTGTGATTTGTAACTTGCTTATAATAGTGAAATGTTATACAACTGTTGAGTAAACAAATATATATTCTTTTACTTTACCTCTTTTACCTTTGTGTAACTATTTGTATTGCTCACTTACTCTTGAGATAAGTCTGGCTGCTCTGCTACTGCTACCACTATAACTGTGTAGTACAGGCTTGTACCAAAGGTGAAATTGTACTGTCATTTGTAGTCCTAATTGTGTTTAGTGCTCCCACAGGGTACTGCATATAATTCTGCCTAACACACTCCCAGCTCAGAAGAAACATTAGAACTGGAGCCAGCATGTCTAGATGAAAAGCCAACATCACAAACAAAGCAACCTGCAAACGCACAAGCTCCAGGAAATGGAAACTGGAACCCGCACGCCACAGCTGAACCCATCAAAGGAATACCAAAATTAACAGAAACCCAACACCAGCTAACTACCTACTGGAACCTGGAGCTCCAAAATCCTGCTCCAAAAACCAACTGTAACACATCCAAACACACAGCAATGAAATCCAACACTAACAAAATGGAACCAACAACTCAGCAACTCCACTCCCTCCTATAAAAACTGCAACCACCAAAGTAACCCCTAAATTCCACTCCCAGTCACAGACCTCACTGCCAATACAAAGAGTACCAACAGCCCCCAGAGCCCACCCGGCCACTCTGGAATTCAGCAGCACCTCACTGCCAATACCAAGAATAACAACAGGCCCCAGAGCCCACCCGGCCACTCTGGAATACAGCAGCACCTCACTGCCAATACCAAGAATAACAACAGCCCCCAGAGCCCCCCCAGCCACTCTGGAATTCAGCAGCACCTCACTGCCAATACCAAGAATAATAACAGCCCCCAGAGCCCGCCCGGCCACTCTGGAATTCAGCAGCACTTCACTGCCAATACCAAAATAACAACAGTCCCCAGACCCCCCCGGCCACTCTGGAATTCAGCAGCACTTCACTGCCAATACCAAAATAACAACAGTCCCCAGACCCCCCCGGCCACTCTGGAATTCAGCAGCACCTCACTGCCAATACCAAGAATAATAACAGCCCCCAGAGCACGCCCAGCCACTCTGGAATTCAGCAGCACCTCACTGCCAATACCAAGAATAATAACAGCCCCCAGAGCCCGCCCAGCCACTCTGGAATTCAGCAGCACCTCACTGCCAATACCAAGAATAATAACAGCCCCCAGAGCCCGCCCGGCCACTCTGGAATTCAGCAGCACCTCACTGCCAATACCAAGAATAACAACAGCCCCCAGAGCCCGCCCGGCCACTCTGGAATAAAGCAGCACCTCACTGCCAATACCAAGATTAACAACAGCCCCCAGAGCCCACCCAGCCACTCTGTAATACAGCAGCACCTCACTGCCAATACCAAAATAACAACAGCCCCCAGAGCCCACCCAGCCACTCTGGAATACCGCAGCACCTCACTGCCAATACCAAAATAACAACAGCCCCCAGACCCCCCTGGCCACTCTGAAATACAGCAGCACCTCACTGCCAATACCAAGAATAATAACAGCCCCCAGAGCCCACCCGGCCACTCTGGAATTCAGCAGCACCTCACTGCCAATACCAAGAATAATAACAGCCCCTAGAGCCCGCCCGGCCACTCTGGAATTCAGCAGCACCTCACTGCCAATACCAAGAATAACAACAGCCCCCAGAGCCCGCCCGGCCTTTCTGGAATACAGCAGCACCTCACTGCCAATACCAAGATTAACAACAGCCCCCAGAGCCCACCCAGCCACTCTGTAATACAGCAGCACCTCACTGCCAATACCAAGAATAACAACAGCCCCCAGAGCCCGCCCGGCCACTCTGGAATACAGCAGCACCTCACTGCCAATACCAAGAATAATAACAGCCCCCAGAGCCCGCCCGGCCACTCTGGAATTCAGCAGCACCTCACTGCCAATACCAAGAATAACAACAGCCCCCAGAGCCCGCCCGGCCACTCTGGAATAAAGCAGCACCTCACTGCCAATACCAAGATTAACAACAGCCCCCAAGCCCCCATAGCCCACCCAGCCACTCTGTAATACAGCAGCACCTCACTGCCAATACCAAAATAACAACAGCCCCCAGAGCCCACCCAGCCACTCTGGAATACAGCAGCACCTCACTGCCAATACCAAAATAACAACAGCCCCCAGACCCCCCTGGCCACTCTGAAATACAGCAGCACCTCACTGCCAATACCAAGAATAATAACAGCCCCCAGAGCCCACCCGGCCACTCTGGAATTCAGCAGCACCTCACTGCCAATACCAAGAATAATAACAGCCCCTAGAGCCCGCCCGGCCACTCTGGAATTCAGCAGCACCTCACTGCCAATACCAAGAATAACAACAGCCCCCAGAGCCCGCCCGGCCTTTCTGGAATACAGCAGCACCTCACTGCCAATACCAAGATTAACAACAGCCCCCAGAGCCCACCCAGCCACTCTGTAATACAGCAGCACCTCACTGCCAATACCAAGAATAACAACAGCCCCCAGAGCCCGCCCAGCCACTCTGGAATACAGCAGCACCTCACTGCCAATACCAAGATTAACAACAGCCCCCAGAGCCCACCCAGCCACTCTGTAATACAGCAGCACCTCACTGCCAATACCAAAATAACAACAGCCCCCAGAACCCGCCCAGCCACTCTGGAATTCAGCAGCACCTCACTGCCAATACCAAGAATAATAACAGCCCCCAGATCCCGCCCGGCCACTCTGGAATTCAGCAGCACCTCACTGCCAATACCAAGAATAATAACAGCCCCCAGAGCCCGCCCGGCCACTCTGGAATTCAGCAGCACCTCACTGCCAATACCAAGAATAACAACAGCCCCCAGAACCCACCCGGCCACTCTGTAATACAGCAGCACCTCACTGCCAATACCAAAATAACAACAGCCCCCAGAACCCGCCCGACCACTCTGGATGAAGCAGCACCTCACTGCCAATACCAAGATTAACAACAGCCCCCAGAGCCCACCCAGCCACTCTGGAATACAGCAGCACCTCACTGCCAATACCAAAATAACAACAGCCCCCAGACTCCCCCGGCCACTCTGGAATACAGCAGCACCTCACTGCCAATACCAAGAATAATAGCCCCCGGGCCCGCCCGCCCACTCTGGAATTCAGCAGCATCTCACTGCCAATACCAAGATTAACAACAGCCCCCAGAGCCCACCCGGCCACTCTGGAATACAGCAGCACCTCACTGCCAATACCAAAATAACAACAGTCCCCAGACCCCCCCAGCCACTCTGGATGAAGCAGAACCTCACTGCCAATCCAAAGAGTACCAACAGCCCCCAGAGCCCACCCGGCCACTCTGGAATTCAGCAGCACCTCATTGCCAATACCAAGAATAATAACAGCCCCCAGTGCCCGCCCGGCCACTCTGGAATTCAGTAGCACCTCAATGCCAATACCAAGATTAACAACAGCCCCCAGAGCCCACCCGGCCACTCTGGAATACAGCAGCACCTCACTGCCAATACCAAAATAACAACAGTCCCCAGACCCCCCCAGCCACTCTGGAATACAGCAGCACCTCACTGCCAATACCAAGAATAACAACAGCCCCCAGAGCCCGCCCGGCCACTCTGGATGAAGCAGCACCTCACTGCCAATACCAAGAATAACAACAGCCCCCAGAGCCCATCCCGGCCACTCTGGAATACAGCAGCACCTCACTGCCAATACCAAGAATAACAACAGCCCCCAGAGCCCCCCTGGCCACTCTGGAATACAGCAGCACTTCACTGCCAATACCAAGAATAACAACAGCCCTCAGAGCCCGCCCGGCCACTCTGGATGAAGCAGCACCTCACTGCCAATACCAAGAATAACAACAGCCCCGAGAGCCTGCCCGGCCACTCTAGAATACAGCAGCACCTCACTGCCAATACCAAGAATAACAACAGCCCCCAGAGCCCCCCTGGCTACTCTGGAATACAGCAGCACCTCACTGCCAATAACAAGAATAACAACAGCCCCCAGAGCCCGCACGGCCACTATGGAATACAGCAGCACCTCACTGCCAATACCAAACACCAACAACCCCCAGAGCCCTCCCGGCCACTCTGGATGAAGCAGCACACCACTGCCAATACAAACACCAACAACCCCCAGAGCCCACCCGGCCACTCTGGAATACAGCAGCACCTCACTGCCAATACCAAGAATAACAACAGCCCCCAGAGCCCGCCCGGCCACTCTGGAATACAGCAGCACCTCACTGCCAATACCAAGAATAACAACAGCCCCCAGAGCCCCCTGGCCACTCTGCAATACAGCAGCACCTCAATGCCAATAACAAGAATAGCAACAGCCCCCAGAGCCCGCCAGCCACTCTGGATGAAGCAGCACCTCATTGCCAATACCAAGAATAACAACAGCCCCCAGAGCCTGCCCGGCCACTCTGGAATACAGCAGCACCTCACTGCCAATACCAAACCCCAACAACCACCAGAGCCCTCCCGGCCACTCTGGATGAAGCAGCACCCCACTGCCAATACCAAACACCAACAACCCCCAGAGCACACCGGACACTCTGGAATACAGCAGCACCTCACTGCCAATACCAAGAATAACAACAGCCCCCAGAGCCCCCCTCCCGGCCACCCTGGAATACAGCAGCACCTCACTGCCAATACCAAGAATAACAACAGCCCCCAGAGCCCCCTGGCCACTCTGCAATACAGCAGCACCTCAATGCCAATAACAAGAATAACAACAGCCCCCAGAGCCCGCCAGCCACTCTGGATGAAGCAGCACCTCATTGCCAATACCAAGAATAACAACAGCCCCCAGAGCCTGCCCGGCCACTCTGGAATACAGCAGCACCTCACTGCCAATACCAAACCCCAACAACCACCAGAGCCCTCCCGGCCACTCTGGATGAAGCAGCACCCCACTGCCAATACCAAACACCAACAACCCCCAGAGCACACCGGACACTCTGGAATACAGCAGCACCTCACTGCCAATACCAAGAATAACAACAGCCCCCAGAGCCCCCCCCCGGCCACCCTGGAATACAGCAGCACCTCACTGCCAATACCAAGAATAACAACAGCTCCCAGAGCCCGCCCGGCCACTCTGGATGAAGCAGCACCTCACTGCCAATACCAAGAATAACAACAGCCCCCAGAGCCCACCCGGCCACTCTGGAATTCAGCAGCACCTCATTGCCAATACCAAGAATAATAACAGCCCCCAGACCCTGCCCGGCCACTCTGGAATTCAGCAGCACCTCACTGCCAATACCAAGATTAACAACAGCCCCCAGAGCCCACCCGGCCACTCTGGAATACAGCAGCACCTCACTGTCAATACCAAAATAACAACAGTCCCCAGACCCCCCCGGCCACTCTGGAATACAGCAGCACCTCACTGCCAATACCAAGAATAACAACAGCCCCCAGAGCCCGCCCGGCCACTCTGGATGAAGCAGCACCTCACTGCCAATACCAAACACCAACAACCCCCAGAGCACACTGGACACTCTGGAATACAGCAGCACCTCACTGCCAATACCAAGAATAACAAGAGCCCCCAGAGCCCATCCCGGCCACTCTGGAATACAGCAGCACCTCACTGCCAATACCAAGAATAACAACAGCCCCCAGAGCCCCCCTGGCCACTCTGGAATACAGCAGCACTTCACTGCCAATACCAAGAATAACAACATCCCTCAGAGCCCGCCCGGCCACTCTGGATGAAGCAGCACCTCACTGCCAATACCAAGAATAACAACAGCCCCCAGAGCCCCCCCTGGCTACTCTGGAATACAGCAGCACCTCACTGCCAATAACAAGAATAACAACAGCCCCCAGAGCCCACACGGCCACTCTGGAATACAGCAGCACCTCACTGCCAATACCAAACACCAACAACCCCCAGAGCCCTCCCGGCCACTCTGGATGAAGCAGCACACCACTGCCAATACAAACACCAACAACCCCCAGAGCCCACCCGTCCACTCTGGAATACAGCAGCACCTCACTGCCAATACCAAGAATAACAACAGCCCCCAGAGCCCGCCCGGCCACTCTGGAATACAGCAGCACCTCACTGCCAATACCAAGAATAAAAACAGCCCCCAGCGCCCCCTGGCCACTCTGCAATACAGCAGCACCTCAATGCCAATAACAAGAATAAAAACAGCCCCCAGAGCCCGCCAGCCACTCTGGATGAAGCAGCACCTCATTGCCAATACCAAGAAAAACAACAGCCCCCAGAGCCCGCCCGGCCACTCTGGAATACAGCAGCACCTCACTGCCAATACCAAACACCAACAACCACCAGAGCCCTCCCGGCTACTCTGGATGAAGCAGCACCCCAGTGCCAATACCAAACACCAACAACCCCCAGAGCACACCGGACACTCTGGAATACAGCAGCACCTCACTGCCAATACCAAGAATAACAACAGCCCCCAGAGCCCCCCGGCCACCCTGGAATACAGCAGCACCTCACTGCCAATACCAAGAATAACAACAGTTCCCAGAGCCCACCCGGCCACTCTGAATGAAGCAGCACCTCACTGCCAATACCAAGAATAACAACAGCCCCCAGAGCCCACCTGGCCACTCTAGAAAACAGCAGCACCTCACTGCCAATACCAAACACCAACAACCCCCAGAGCCCACCCGGCCACTCTGGATGAAGCAGCACCCCAATGCCAATACCAAACACAACAACCCCAGAGTCCAACCAGCCACTCTGGATGAAGGAGCACCTCACTGCCAATACAAAGGATAACAACAGCCCCCAAAGCCCGCCCGGCCACTCCGGATGAATCAGCACCTCACTGCCAATACCAAGGATAACAGCCCCCAGAGCCCGCCCAACCACTCTGGATGAAGCAGCACCTCACTGCCAATACCAAACACCAACAACGACCAGAGCCCAACTGGCCACTCTGGATGAAGCAGAACCTCACTGCCAATACCAAAAAGCAACAACCCCCATAGCTCCCCCCGCAACTCTGGATGAAGCAGAACCTCACTGCCAATACCAAGGATACCAAGACCCCCCCAGAGCCCAGCCGGCCACTCTGGATTATGCAGCACCTCACTGTCAATACCAAACACCATCAACCCAGGACACCCGGCCACTCTGGATGAGAAACACCACGCACTCCCAGAACCCACCTGGCCATACTGAGAAGTGAGTGCAATCCAAAAGGGGAAAATCCCCTATGAACATACACAAACATTAACAACAGGAACACACACATATACAGAATGTGCCAAACCCCTAACCTTTCACAGCGCTTGAGTCCCAGCACTGGCCCCCACACCCACATGTTCAAAAACGACCCCCTGCAAAGGAATACAAATGTTATACATGTTACAATAAAGCTAACACAACAACCCATGGACCCCGCACCCACGAGTCCACATAACCCCAACCATGTCCTAAACAGGGGCTGGGGAACACTACATAAACAAGACATTATCCAGTGACAGGCCTTAACACGCTAACAAAAACTCACATCCCAACCCCATGAGCAAGTACTATCCCAGAGGCCACAACACTGAAACAACAAGAACAATATAACCGGCCTCCCCCAATGCCCACACGGTTAGTCCTCTGTAACTGTGAGAGCCTTCAACCGCGTAAAGAAACCCCACAAGTCAGGATCCAACTCCCTCAAACTCTCCACCTTGCCATGGTAGCTGCCACAAAACTCCTGTTAATGCCGCCATCCCTTGGACATGAAACACGTATCCTCACCCACAGACACATTAGAAACGATAAAGCTCCTCTTCCGATGCTACGGGCCATCATCCGCGCACTTCCCATGCCCGAGAGATGAACGCTGCCTCTTGGCGGAAGACGCTTCATTGCGGATCAGCAATTCATCCTGAAAATCAGCCGTACCAGTTACCGTCCCAGCAGCCACCACAACCGCTGACCCTTGCCGCTCGGCAGCCGCCACCACAACAGCTGTCCTTTGCTGGTCCAATGCGGCACCAATCCCTTGCGACAAGGAGTCAACCTGCCGTTCCCCATCCGGCACCCGCACCTGGTGTTGCTCGGTATGCACGTAGCGTTCCATAGCTACGTCGCATCCCAGCTGACCCTGCTGGAACGCGGGCACCAAACCCTTCAACGTCATCACTCTGCTCCGCACGGCTGTTGCTTAGCCACCCTGCCCACCCCACCGCAACCCACAATTGCCACCCCAGCGTTGCTCCAGTAAACAAAAACACTCTTATCCACAGATCCTCGCCAGTTCTTACAGGTACCGAAAATTACGGTGACACTGACAACGCCACTACAGCCATAATCGCCACGCTGCCCTCGCGGCTCTCCGCTCCGACACAGACTCCTCACCGATGCCGGAGGAAACTTATGCTGCACCACGACCGCCTCCAGTCAGCTCTACGGCCCGAACCTCCTCCAGCTGGCAGAATTAGGGCGATTGTGCTGTCGGCCGCCTGGACAACACTTACCGCCGCCTCAGTGACAACAGGCCACCTTACCCCTGTGTCCACCTGCCACCCCGGACACCAACAGCGCCAACAGCTGTGCCTCCTCACCTGGACCATTTCACCTTGTGACCCTTCCCAATTCTTCAGGGCCCCCTTCCTGGCCCTGACCATGGACAGCTGCTGCCCTGCACCGCCCGGCCTGCAGGATCCACCGAACCAACTACTTCTGGCCGTCCGGAACAGGCAAAGCTGGCTGAATGTCACCCCTGGAAGGCAGTACTTCGTCACCTGCTGCCCCTTCCCAGCAGCCAAGACATCCTCGTCGCCAGTGAAATAACAGGGTTCTTCTGTCTCAGTCACCACGCTGGAGTCAAGAGGTAAGTTGTAAGGTAAGTTTATTAGGCAAGAGAAATACTGGGACATCCACCCCCAGCCATTACGGCAGCTCAACTGTCACTATAGAACCTCCACCCAGAGCACTCACTAGCCAACACTCTGCATTCCAAATGACCACACACACACAAACACACACACACACACACACACACACACGTCCCCATACTACAACACTAGACTGCATCTACCACCAGATGCCATTTTGACACACTGCATTCAATTAACTCTTCTATATCAATGTGTTAATTCACCCTTATGTAACCTTGCTTATGACATTTTCAATAAAAATAATTTATTGAGGTGAATCAGACACCGAAGAGTAGTGGACGTCCCGGTGTGTGTAACAGTGCTTTCATGAGCGTTATGATATGATATGGCATTTATAACGTGCCTACACACAAGTGTTTCAAGGCGCGTTAACAAGCAGTCGTGCAGCAAAGTTCCCGGGCAATATCGGCCTCCTCATGGATGACTGACGCTGAAGCAGGAAGGAACGATCATATTTGGGCTGGCGCAGGCGCAGTGGCCGCTTGGTGACGATTGACGCCGGGCGAGTGAACAAGCAGGCACTGTAAATGGGTGACTCTGGGCTTCCCTCTCCCTTTAACAGACCCTAACGTCGGGAAGCGCATTACCGCTAACAGCCACCAGAGGGCACCCCTACAGCATTCAAAAATCAAAACAAAAATAAAGTGGAGGATAATGAAGATTCCCCCTGCTAATAGCGCAGGGAGCTCTTGTTTCTATTAAAGACAAGGAGGCGAGCATTAAGCTTCATCTTCTCTTTAATCTACTCTCCAGCAGTTTCAACAAATAAATAAACATTTTTCAAAATAACATTTTTTTTTAAACCTTCAAGTCCCATCATTCCTTGTAGTCTCAGTCTCTTGGCCATGTGACCTAGTCCTTCCTGTTCCTGTGATCCTCCTCTTCTTTGACTGCTTCGAACTGCAATCTTCTGTAAATTCAATTGCCAACAGGGCCAACTAGACTTTACACTTCCTGCTTTATGCGGAATCGATCTCTCGCCTCTGAACTTGCGAACTCGTTCCGATTAACCCAGTCTTTCTCGGATGTTTTCAGCCATTCTTTTGCTCATCGCCTAGTGTCAGAAATAACAATAGCCATATGTTAGGGCGGGGAATACACACCCTATTCTGGGAGGAAATGATCATCATGGTTATTTGCAATACATCCCATTATTAACTTTATTATCGACCTTCATTTCCTGTGTATCTGGGTCGGGAATTTAATGCTCGCCTCCTTGTCTTTAATAGAATCAAGAGCTCCCTGCGCTATTAGTAGGGGGAATCTTCATTCTATGTCAAGACGGAGGCAAGCATTAAGCTTGTTCAAAGCTTCTTACTACTGCTTCCGCTATCGTGTTGATTGGTCAAAAATAAAACGTCCTAAACGTCGTATCGCTAGCTCAATCTGCTGCTTTCATGATGTCCTGCAAAGCTGCGCCTTGCCCTAATGCTTTTGAAGCCATCGCTCCCCTGACTGAATGCGCTCCGAATTTAGCCATGTCAATGCCTGCTAAGCCCATGATGTCTCTGACCCATTGCGCTATAGTGGCTGTTGCTACCCCTTTGTTCGGCTTCCTGCGCGCTATTAGCAATTGGGTTGTGCCTACTGGTCTCAGTTCTGCTGTTCTACTCTCATACGCCTTTATGCATGTGGCTACGCACCACTTCGGGTGGTCTTGCATGTATGGGTATGTGATTGTGGAGGAATCTGTTTTCGTTCTTCTGGCCAGGTTGAATGTTACTCCTTCTGGCCCATATGTCTTTCTATTTACTTCCAGTGCCTTGACGTCTACTACTCTCCTGCATGACATCATGCACAGTAGCATAGCTAGTTTTCCCGACAGCTGTCCTAGCGACAGGTATCTGTTACTGGGCCAATCTGCTAGTAGCTTCAATACTACAGATACGTCCCATAGTACTTCGTACCTAGGCTGTGGTGGCTTCCTAAATCTTATTCCTTTTAGGAGTCTTATCACAGCTACGTTCTCTCCTACCAGCACTCCTTCTAAAGGCAGGTGGACTGCTGAAATTGCGGACCTATAGATTCCTATTGTTCTGTATGCTTTGCCATCTTGTAGGAGTTCCGCTAAGAAATTCAGTATTTCGATTAGAGGGGCAGAAACGGGATGAATACTTCTCCTTCTGCACCATGTCAACCGCCTACTCCAAGCTGCGTTGTAGCTCCTTCTAGTTGAAGGTGCCCATGACTCGGCGATGAGGCTTGCAGCTTGTGCCGAAATCTCTGGGAGATTCCAGCGTCTCCTGCTATCTTGCACGCCATCAACAGCAGTGTCCCCTTCACTGTCAGAGGGTGATATGACCCAACTGGGTCCGTGAGCAGGCTCTCTCCTTGGGGTAGTAGTCTCGGGTAGTTTGTTACCAGCTCCATGAGCGCTGGAAACCATACTTGTGATTTCCATATCGGAACTACCACTATCAAACTCGCTGCTTCTCTATGCACTTTCGCCAGTACGCTGCTCATCATTATGAACAGAGGGAAAGCGTAGAGTGTTTTCTCTCTCCAGTCCTACAGGAAAGCATCCACTCCGGCTGCTGCTGGGTCCAATCTCCAGCTGAAGAATCTTTCTTTCTGTGCGTTCAGTCTGGACGCAAACAGATCTGTGTCTATTGGTCCCCAACGTTCTTCCAGCCGCCAGAATATCTCCCGATCCAGCATCCAATCGCTGGAGTCTAAGAGGTACCTGGAGTTCCGGTCTGCTATTACATTCAGCGGCTCTGGTAGGTATTCAGCTACTACTGAGATCCCTGATTCTAGGCAGGAGTGCCAAAAATCCCTGGCTATTTCCGCCAATAACTTAGATCTAAGTGATTGATGTACTTGACTGCTGAAATGTTGTCCATTTTCAACAGAATGCAAGAATTCACTTTTCCTTTCGTAAAAGCCTTGATCGCAAAAGATCCGGCTAACAGCTACAGACAGTTGATGTGTAGCTGGAGTTGTTCCGAGCTCCACCTCCCTCCTGTCTGGAGATCTCCGCATCGGGCTCACCAGCCTGCTCTGCTGGTGTCCGATTCTATTATTAGGACTGGACGGTCGCCGAAGATGGCTCTCCCGTTCCATGGTTCCATGTTTGCCAGCCACCACTCCAGCTCTGTTCTGGATTCTTGGTCGATGTGTACTAGCTGGTAGTAATGCAGACCTTGCTGTAGGTGTCTTATCTTCAGCCTTTGCAGAGCTCGATGGTCCAGCGGCCCTGGAAATATCGCTTGTATCGATGCTGCTAGCAAGCCTACTACTCACGCTATTGTGCGGAGTGATATGACTGTTTTGCTGAGACATGTTCTTATTTCTCTTTTTATGTCTCTTATCTTTCTGCTTGGGAGTTCTAGGGTTGCTGTCCTGGTGTCTATGATAAACCTTAGGAATTCTAGCCTCTTGGTTGGTTTCATCTCTGACTTCTCTTGATTCACTAGGAATCCCAGGGATGTCAGGAGCTTCACTACCCAGTCGGTCTGGTAGAGGAGTGTCTCTCTGCAGCTGGCCATCAGTAGGATGTCGTCTAGATATATAATCATACATATCCCCTGCTCCCTGATCGCTGCTGCTACAGGTTTCATGATCTTCGTGAATGCCCATGGCGCTGATGCCAGTCCAAACGGCATCGTGGCAATTGCCATAATTGCCCGTCCCAATCGAATGCTAGGAAGGGGCGAAAATCTCTTTGTACTGGTATCGTCAGATAGGCATCTTTCAGGTCTATCCTCACTAGCCAGTCGCCTTTTCTGAGTGTGTCTCTGAGCTGATGGGTCCCTTCCATCTTTAAATGGTTGTAGACCATCCATCTGTTCATGCTTTTCAGATTTATTACTGGCCTTACTTTGTACTTTCGGTGGACCAAAAACATGTTGCTCACAAATTTTGGGTGTGTTTAGCATGGCTCGATCGCCTGCTTCTCTGCTAGACTCCGCAGTTCTGCGTGTAATAGCTCTTTCTCTGCCTGCGTCGCGGCTAGAGGACGGGGTGTTTGACATTGAGCGGGGGTCTCTATAAACTCTATCCGCATGCCTTTCGCTGTCTGCAGGACCTAGGCATCGCTGGAAAGTGAACGCCAATTCTCCCAGAATACTGCTGTCCTCCCCCCAACTGGTGGGTACGTAAAAACTCTCACCTGTGGGGAAGTTGTGTCCTCTTCCCTGTCCTCTACTTCGCCTTCCTCTAGGGAAACGCCCTCATAGCGGGAAGAATGAGTCTGGCTGCCTGTTCTCCCAGTACTGGTTTCTATTGCCTTGAGGCATTCTGAACGCTTGATATCGACCGGTCGCTCAGCCTCTGGACCGACCAGTCCCGCCAAAAGCTCTCCCGGGGAAGATTTTCTTCATGGATGCTTGGGCCTTCTCTAGGGAAGTATAGGTTCCCACGAATCTCCCGATTTCTTTGCCAAAAGTTTCTCCGAACAAAAGTCCTTGCGCCGCCTCGCCTGCCTCATATGATGACAAATCTCCCAGTTTGTGGTTGATCTTGAGCAGGAGCCCTCTCCTGCGTTCAGACGATATTGCGCAATTAGCATTGCCTAAGAGGCATACGGCCCTCTGCGCCCAGTTACCAGGACTCCTGGGTCCACTTCGTCTCCTGTGTCCTTTGCCCGCTCGGCTAGGTCCATAATTTTGGCTAGCGGCCCAGCTATGTCGAGGACTTTTTCCTGACAGCTTTTCCAAGAGCGATCTATACCTTTCCTGGGGTCTCTGTTCGATTTGGAGACGAAAGATAACATCTTTGGGTCAAGTTCTGGGGCTTCTGCAACTTTGCCCGGTAGTTCCGGTCTCGGACATTCTGCTCTCATCCTCTGTCTAACTTCCTTCTCTAGCGCTTTTCGCAACCTTTGCGTCATGTACTTCGCGACCCTCGGTGAGGGCACCCATTCGGATGATCTTGGATTTCTGATATCTTCGGGATGGAACATGTCAGAGATTTCTTCCTCTTCTAGATTGTGGAGCTTTCTCAGACTTTTCTTCGGCGGAGGTTGGCTCCCATCATCACCTTTGTTATCTGCTTCCTCTTGTGAGGAGGGCGGGGATTCTGGTGGTTCCTCTTCAGGGAAACCTTCTTCTATATTGCCCATATTATCGTCCCCTGGGTAGGGGGTCACTAGGCTCGGCACCTGTGATTTTTTCATGAACGCTTCTCTTAGTTTACTGAAAGCGTCTGAAGCCTCCGGGACCATTGTACCTGCCCCTTCCATCTGGCCCAGGGGGTACTAGTGGACGTGCTTTCTTTGGTGCTCTTTTCTTTCTGGCTCAAATATAGTTCGATAGTATGGAGTCTATCTTGCAGGGTCTGATACCCTGAGCCACTGCCTCTGTGAGTGAATCCCCCAGCACTTCTTTAAAGCTATAGGCTAAGTCTTCTTGATAGACTGCCTCCTGTTCTTCCTCACTCCACTCAAAATTTGACATGTTAGTGCTGTAAAGTGCCTTGATAATACCTTTTCAAGTGTAGTGGTATGTCCACTGGTCCACTCTTATGAGACTGCACCCTGTCTGCACTGAGTAGGAAGTTGTGCAGGTCTTTCTAGGGACTCTTCTTATATCCCTCAAGTGAAATACACTTTCTTATTGATTTTTAAATTAAAAATAGAATGCTACAAGAGCTTATTCCTGCTCCGTAGAGTCGCGTATTGCTTTCCGCTTCTGGATCGAAGCTTCACCACAGAGCTTTCCTTATTGGCTCTGCCCCCCTAAGGGTGGGGGCTCCTCGAGGCGAGTGTTCCGCTCTGATTTGCCTCTGTGTCTGCAAGGGCCCTCCCTCACAAGGGAAGGTGCCGCTCCCGCGACGTGAGCTGCATTCGCTCGCTCGCTCTCCTCCCCCACAAAGGTGTGGGCTCTTGGCCTGCGGCATATACGCGGCCGGGAAAAGATTCCCGCTCGCGTCACGCTCCTCCCCCACAAAGGTGGGGGCTGCTTCCTCTGAGTTATGCGATCGGGAAGGGATTTCCCACTCGCATCAAACTCCGCCCCGCGAGGGTGGGGGTTACCCGCTCCTAGGTGCGCACGAAGCGCCGCGGGTACCTGTGAGCGTGCGAGGAGATCGTCGGGCCCTGATGTGCCGAGTAGTGCGGCACGGGCCGCCGACTCCTTACACTAGAGTAATTATGAAAACCTACTGCTACGCTGCACTCCTCTGCGGCCTATCTACTATCCCCTAATTTGAATCAACATTGTCATTATCTATCCAAACACATAACATTACGGAGCTCATATGAATTGGTACTTATCTCTGGAGAGCAGGAAAAGAAGAGGAGGATCACAGGAACAGGAAGGACTAGGTCACATGGCCAAGAGACTGAGACTACAAGGAATGATGGGACTTGAAAAAACAATGTTATTTTGAAAAAATGTTATTTATTTGTTGAAACTGCTGGAGAGTAGATTAAAGAGAAGATGAAGCTTAATGCTCGCCTCCGTCTTGACATAGAATAGCAATTAAGACATATATAAAGGCCCATATATAAGCAGGATCCCTGCACTAGACGGGTCAGTAAGGACCCATCTAGTGCTGGGAGCTCTACAGTTCCCCACAGTACTGCTGTGAACAGAGAGGCAAGCAGGAGCCCAAGATCAAGTCCTGCAACCCCACAACACGCCAGGCACAGAACATGTCTGAGTCCGATCCCTCAAGTCAGGAGGTGGCCCCTGAGGACACTGAGTTAGCCATGAGCTTTAAGAGAGTGCTGGGCCACTCAATGCATAAATCGGTGCGCAAAGCAATCTATGCATGGCTGAATCCCATGGGGGAGAAGCTGGCGCAGGTAGAAGCATGGTTGTCCACTTCAGAGTGCAGCACGGAATAGAGGCGTAAGGGAACACAAAGTAGCAAGAGTACTGCTAAAGCCTCAGGGGATGCAGCCAAAGAAAAGAAAATCGGCTGACAGGCTGAAAGATGCATAGCAAAAAGCTCTAAAAAAACAAAAGAAAGTGTTCCTAGCAAACTGTTCTACTATTCTCTGCACTCCTGTCGTCTTGTTCAATTGTCTTCTATTGTCTTGTCTCTCTTTGTCTTGTCTGCTTGTGCCCCTCTCTGTGTCCTTCCCTAGTGTTCTCCCCGTCCCACCCCCTTTCCCCTTCCCTCTCACCCCCTTCCTCTACTCTCCTCTACCTACTCTGTGGTGCTCTCTGTCTCTCCTATCTTTTCTAACTGCTTCTCTATCGACTATCCTGCTCTCTTCACTAAATCTGGTAGGAAGAAGTTTAAGAAGGACATCCTGGTCTCCAACCCAGGCCTCCCTATCGCTGATACTTATACCAGTGCCTCCTCCAGGCAAACCCTTACCGACATCCTCTTTGCCGTTCCCTCGCCTGACCTATGGACTGCCCATTTGGTGTCTGTGCTTTCTCCTTTCTCTTCTTCTCTCATTAATGGTGGAACCCAGTGGGAGGCCCTACTGGCCTCCTTCCACTCCTTTAAAGTCATCATTAATGTTTACCTGAATGGTACCGTCTTGGTCCAAGGCCCTCAGGCCAACCTTCTCCTCTTAGATAGACGCTTCCTGCGCCTCATCAATTTCCTTTATTCTCCTGCTGTCCCTTCTATTCCCTGGCTTCCTTTCCTCCCCCTGCTGTCTCTTCCTTTGCTACTTGCCATCTCCCTTTTCTCAGGCTTCTTCTACACCTCCGCAGGGTGTACCTCTGATTTGTACCCCTCCCTGGAAGTCTTTCAAGGATGGCAACCATCGCCATATTGCGACTCTAAACTTGCTCAGCTGTCAAACACTCCTCTGACATCTGCCGCCTCCTTGAAGTACTTGACCTCGTTGTCCTCTGTCTCACTGACACATGGTTCATGGCCTGCTCTGTCACAAGCTTTGACACTCTCCTCCCTGATGGCTACAAGATCCTTTCTGTGCCCAGATCCAACCGTCCCGGATGGGGTATAGCCCTGATCTTCCCGGAGTGGATTCCTGCCTCTGTCATTCCTACACAGGCCTACTCCTCTTTCGAATACCTCGTCTGCAGGCTCTCTCTCTCTCCTAGCCATTCCCTTACTGTGGCTACCATCTGTCGGCCACCTGGTCAGATCTCCTCCTTCCTGTCTGAATGGGCGGACCTCTCCTCTTCCCTCCTGGTCTCGACCACTCAACTCCTCCTTCTTGGAGAATTTAACATCCACCTGGATGCTTCCTGTCCTTCCTCTGGACTCTTTTGCGACCTCTGCAACTCTCTCTCACTCTCTATCCTCCGCTCTGGCCGGACTCACTCTGCAGGGCACACTCTGGATGTTCTGATCTCTACAGACCTTCCCTTTTCTATCCCTCTCACCACTCCTCTCTCCTGGAGTGATCACTTTCTCCTCTCCTCCCAGCTCACTCTCTGAACCCCGCAGGCCAAGCCAACTCCCTTCTTGGTTATCCGAACCATTAAGCGTGTGTCAGTTTAGGCGTTCACCGCCACTTTCTCACCCTCTCCTCCCCCTTCGGCTGACTCACACCCTGACACAACCCTTTCTATGCTCCACTCTGCTATATCCGATACTCTTGATGTTCTTGCCCCTGTCATGAGGATCAGCTTGAAGCCTAAAGCTAAGTGCAACTCCTGGTATGACTCAGACCTCGTCACCCTTAAACGCAAGTGCAAGGTGGCTGAGAGGAAATGGCGTGCTTCCTCTGACAAACTTGCCTGCTGCCAACTCCAAAGGTAATACCGGCTCTCTATCCGCACCAAGAAGAGAGCCCACATCTAAGCCTGCGTCTCTGCGCCATCCAATAACTCGGCCAAACTCTTTAAAATCTGCAAGGAGCTGGCCAATCCTACTGCAGTCTCTACCTCTCCTGTCCCCTACCAGGCCCTCAACCCTGGCTTCTCATTTCATCTCTAAAACTCAGGACATCCTGTCCTCTCTCTCTTCCTCACCTCCTTCTCCTTCTACTCCACTCTCTTCCTCTGGCCCTTATGTGGCCACCTCTCCTCCATCCTTCTCTGCCTTTCCCCTGTTCTCCCCAAATGAGGTTTCTAGACAACTCCGATCAATGAAAGTCTTGTCAAAACAGGTTCTCTAAAACAATCAAGGACTACATTGGCACCCTGGCTCCTGCTTTGGCTGACTTCTGCAACCACTCCGGAGTCTTCCCTTCCCCCCTGAAGCACTCCCTTGTGCACCCTCTTCTTGCAAAACCCTCTGCCAACCTCTCCTGCCCTGCTAACTACCGCCCAACCTCCATCACTCCTTTCCTGGGCAAACTCCTGGAAAAGCTGGCCATCTCCCAGCTTAATCTTCAGACTGAATCGGTTGGTTGTCTCCATGACCATCAGTCTGGCTTTAGAGCTTCCAGAAGCACGGAAACTGCTCTCCTGAACATCCGTGAAGACCTGTTCTCCAACCCTGACTCCAATACCCCCTGTGTCCTCATCTTACTTGATCTCTCTTCTGCCTTTGACACTGTCAACCATGCCATCCTGCTCAACCGTCTCTGTGATAACCTGGGTATCACCGATCAGGCCCTTGCTTGGCTGACCTCTTTCCTCTCCGATCGACCCTCCCAGGTCCAACTTGGGCCCTTCCTCTCCTCTATCTCTATCTCTACCAGTGGTGTTCCCCAGGGGTCTTGCCTCTCCCCTGGCTGTTCAACCAATACCTGGCACTTCTTGCCCACCGCATTGCCGCTCTCTGCCCCAGCTTTCAGTGCTATGCGGACTACACTCAGCTCATTTTCAAGCTCCCTTCCAGCACCTCTTCTCCTTCTCTCATCTCTAACTGCCTGTCCGCTATCCAGGAGTGGTGTGCCGCCAACGATTTCTGACTTAATGCCAGTAAGACTGAGATTCTCCTCATCTGCACACCTGCTTCCTCCTTTCCTGTCACTCTCTGGCCGGCCTCTCTTGGCCCTCTTCCTTCTCCCACCTGTGAGGCTAAAAAACCTTGGGGTCATCTTCTCTCCTCACATCCCAGATGTCTCTAAGAAGTCATACTACCTGCTGCACCTCTTCAGAGGTATTCTTCCTTTTCTCTCCTTCCCTCTCCTTCCCCCATAAGCTCACTGTCTCCAGAGTTGCAGTAGTCTGGGCTAGACTACTGCAACAGCCTCTTTCTAAATCTGCCTGTTTCTACTCTCTGCCCTCTGAAACTCATCCAGAACAGGACTGTGAGACTTGTCCTTGGCCTCAAGCCCAGGGATTGTATCTCTCCAGGACTGAAATCTTTGCACTGGCTCCTAGTGGCTGCGAGGATTAAGTTGTCCACAAGGCCTTCTGGGGCCTGTGGCCTCAATACCTCCAACTCTCTCTTCCTAAATATCTTCCTTCTCGAGCTCTTCACTCATCCGCCTCCATCTCCCTCCGGGTCAGTCGCTTCTCCAAGCAGTGTGTTGGTGGTAGATCTCTTTCTTCGGCTGGGGCCTCCTTCTGGAACAGCCTCCCTGAAACTTGGGGAGAACCATCTCCGGTGGTTCCGGAAGCACCTCAAGACCTTCCTCTTTGCTTCTGCTTTCTCTCCTCCTCTCCCCTGCTGAACTCCTGACTGAAACTGCACTGGTCACCTGGCTACCCTCGGCTCTCAGGCCCGGGTCCCCTCCCCCACCAGCTGCACACCTGCACTTCCTCCTGGACATCCCCTGCACTTGGGGGCTGTTTCTGTATCCCTACAGTCCCCACCAGCTCTTGACACTTGATGTCTGCACTTACTCCTGCACTTGCCACTAGCTGGCCGCACTTTTACCTGCTGTTTTATTTATTTTATATATTCTTTTCTGTTGATCCTATATATTGCACTGCTCCCTCTCCCCCCTGCACTTACCCTCTTCCCCATCCCCTGCACTTGCGCAATCTCAATGTCACCTGGGCTAGTAAGATCGTTGTCTTTGTCTTCCCTCTGTTCCCCCTCCCTTGCCTCGTCGCACCTTGAAACACTTGTGTATAGGGCCGTTATAAATGCCATATTATATCATATTTCCTGGGTAAAGATCACAACTATTCCAGGAAAGGTTCAGGAGCAGGAGGATGTATGTGATTTGTTTGTATCAATTTGCATGTGCACGATTAGCCATTTTCTTTTTTTTGTTTTACCTCTTTGAAAAAACGTTCTACTTCAAGCCGGTTGAACAAGTTGCTTCGTTAGTAGTAAGTAAGCTTCAAACAAGCATAATACGAGCCTCCTTTCTTGCAATTGAATACAGATTTTCCACACTAATGTTTAGGAAAGTCATGATTCTATTAAATATGGATAGAAAAAGGGGTTAGATGCCCTCTTTTTTGTTTTCGTGGGGCCTGTCTTGTGAGGGACAAATCTATTAGAACAAAAGGTAAGTGAGATAAAGGCTAACCCTCTCTTTGACACTGTTAGGTATTTGCGGTGAACCTCAGAATTACGGATGTGTTAATTAGTCTGTCTTCATATAGCAGGTAATTATCTCAAACTGGTAAAACAAATGTTTATTCATCATATAGTGCAAATGAAAAAAGTAGAACCAAGTCTACCAACAGTTTCCATGTATTCAACTCATAAAAACACTTTTAGGTTGATCAAAACATCAGTTTTGTGAGGTTAGTACAAAGTGACTTAGTGTGTTGTATTAAGTCTGGCTGCTCAGCCATCGCTGCCACTTTACTGTGTATCACAGGCTTGTACCAAAGGTGAATTTGTACTGTCACTTGTAGTCTTAATTGTGTGTGGTGTTCCCAAAGGGTACTGCATATGATTCTGTCTAACAGTGTCCACAGTCGGTAGGCGGAAGCAGAGCCGAACACTTACCAGTGAACACACCTACGACAATTAAAGGTAGGCATAGGTCTGTAATGCACCTTACCCTAGTTTCCGAAAATTACTTGAGAAAGGAGGCATTTCCACCCCTTTTTTCATCCCTCCATACAGCACTGAGTGACCTGTAAATAACCTCGAACATTGTACTCAAGATAGCCTTAATAAGGAAACATCCCAAGACACCAGTAGCTTTCGCCAGGAATGTGGTGCACCCCAGATACAAGGTACTAGTCTCTGGACCCAGTTACGTATATGACATCTCAACATCATCACTTTTATTTTGTTTTTTAGAACTAGAGCCCATGTGATCCCAGATTTAAATTCAACGTCAGACCCAGAACGTGTTTTTACTTTTACCAGTCCTGAGGAAAATATGAGAGATAAAACACATATGAAACATCTGTAATCGTCTCTTGCAGACATCACCCATGCTGGAAACACCAATTTGTCGACTTACATGAGTGTATTGCAAAAATACAACACACTAAGTCACTTTGTACTAACCTCACAAAACTGATGTTTAGATTAACCTAAAAGTGTTTAGGTGCACTATACGATGAATAAACATTTGTTTTACCAGTTTGAGATAATTATCTGCTATATGAAGACAGACTAATTAACACGTCTGTACTTCTAGGTTCACCACAAATACCTAACAGTGTCATAGGGAAAGGTAGCCTGTATCTCACGCACCTTTTCTTCTAATGATTCTATTAAAGACACAGAGGTGAATTATTATCCCACCCTAAAAAATGTGAGGTATCGCTGTATGACATGAGCATTAGTACCCGGGACGCGTGGCTGAACAGGAATACTTTGTGGTGATTGGCTCATTTGCGGGCCATACCACATGGTATTCCCGTCCACGCCGTGCGTGCCGGCTACTCTGTTCCTGGCGAGGGGCGATGCAGCCCCTCAGCCAATTAGGAGACTCGAAACGGGGCAATCCCCGCTCCGAGCCTCCCCATGGCTGGAGGCTTCCCTCGTCCCCCGCTGGGGACTCAGGTAAGACATTTTTTCCCCCTTTCCTCCTCCCTCCTCCCACCCCACCCCACTTACCTTCTATCTCGCAGTCTCCGGCAGGGGACGATGGTAACCTCCAGCCGTGTGGAGACTCGCAGCGGGGCCATCCCCGCTCCGAGCCTCCACACGGCTGGAGGCTTCCATCGTCCCCCGGCGGAGACCGCAGTACGTTTTTTTTTTTCCTTCCTCACCCCACTTACCTTCTTTTTTCTTCTTATCTTGGGAGCGAACGCGCTGGGAACAGAGTGTCCCCAGCGCACCCGCTCCGATGGCCGCCATGGAAAGGCAAAACGGACTACGTTTTCCCTTTCCCGGCCGCCATTTGTTTGCCTTTTTTTTTTCTTTTTTTTTCTGTTCCGAAGAACAGAAAAAAAAGCAATTAGTACCCCGGTCTAACAGGCCGGGGTACTAATGGCAATAACCCACGAGACTGCGGGCCAATACCGCCCCAGGTAAGGCCCCCGGGGCTTTGCTACGCTCGGGTCTGTAACTACGTCGCCGGGGGCATTACCTGGGGCGGTATTGGCCCGCAGTCTCGTGGCTTATTGCCACAATATTAAATGCACTGACTGCTGAAATTGATTGTCATTTACATGATAATGAGTTGCATTGTCTTTTGCGAATTATAGCATCAAGGTTTCTCATTCTTGTCATCTGCAAATGAATTTGACCTTGGAAGATCCCTCCGAACTTTAATGATAAGTTTTCCTGTTGTTTTGAGGGGCAGATTCAAAGCCGGCATAAGGGAGCATAAATAGGACAGGTTGAAGAGTTGAGTCAATAAAGTTCAAAAAGATAGACTACACATGGGCATAATTTGCCTTATAGAAGAGGATGTTGTTTCCTGGGGAGAGAGATTATGTACCTCTAGTGTGTCACGATTGGTGGAGACTGTCACATGTTTTTGTCTTAAACTACTAGTTTCTCCCAGATGTTCTTGGGAAATGTAGTACAGTTTGAACAGTTAGGAAATTTAAATGTATTGCTTTTTAAAGTTGCTGTTCTCTGGTATTGAAGATCGAGAAACATAATACTTTGCCTCCATATGTTTAATAGAATCATGACTTTCAGAAACGTTAGTGTGGAAAATCTGTATTACCTCCACGTCCCTCTTCCTTGTCCCAGTACTTATAATGCCCCCTACTTAGGCACAATCCTCAGTTCTTTCCTTCCTGTGTCCAACAGGGACTGGATTCTCCTTGGATCGGGGCTCTGGAGAATGGACGACGTCTCCAGCGGGGCAGCAGCGTCCGTCCTGTCATGCGGTGGCTGCTGGGATCCCTGCAAGGCTTGGAGCCCCGGTTGAGCCATGGTTTCCGTGGCATCCCTTGGACCTCCTGCAGTGCTACTGGTCCATTGGGGGGCGATGCATCATGCGGCCCGGGTGGCAGCATTCCGTGGTCTGCCTAAGGCGGCATGCTCAGTTGGCCTTCTGGGGTGCGGAGGGGGTTGGTGAGGCCCTCCTCACTTATTCGGGGGCCGCTGTTTGCTCAAATACTGAGTCACCCGGCGATGGGCTTGACCGGGGGGGGGGCGTGGCCCACTTCACCATGCTGCAACAGGCTGCAGCGAATTGATTGGCGTCGTTATCCCGCCCCCGTCTGGCTGGTGGGGATTGGCGGTACAGCCCTCTTAGGCCCCGGTCCGGTTGCTGGGCAGACCATTCCAGCTTCTGTGCTCTGGGCACGCCAGAGGCTTTGGGCTTTGTTTCTAGTGGGCTGGCCTCCTTGTTGGTGTCCTGCCTGTGTTGCCTGTGCTTGATGGGGAAACATATGGAGAAGAGACGAACGGAGGAGGACCCCTCCAGTCCCGGGTAGTGTCATGTGGGTAAGAAGAAGAAAAAGAAGATCGAGCTGAAGTTCTCTCCCAGAAGGAAATGTATGTGCCTCAAGAAGAAAGCCATTGAGGAGCATGAAGGTTATAAGAAAAAGCAGAGGGCGCTGTCCAGTGCCTCCTCCTCTTCTTTCTCCTTCTCCTCCTCCAAGTCAGCATCCTTCTTCTTGGATCCCCCCCATTCTGCTGCAGAGGCTGAAGGGAAGTACCTGGCCAGGAATGCGGTGGAGGCGGTGGTATCTCATGTGTAGGATGCCATGGGTTTCTCGGACGGCATGGAAGGGGAAAGGTCTGCTGATCCCAAGATTCGGCAGTATAAGCACCTCCCCAAGTTGGGGCTTCACAGAATGTCTGACATTAAGGCCAGTTCAGTCAGGCGGTAATCCATGGCGGCGGAAGAGGCAGCTGTTAAACACAGGGTAACTGCAAAGCGAACTCGGCTCTGAAGAAAGCCCACATGGGGTCCCCACTGGCACCCTGTGCTAATATTTATGGCTCCTATACAGCTGGGACTGCTCTTGGATGCTTCAAGCGACTCTGCAAGGCAATGGAGGATGGCTCTGATTGCGTTCAGGTGCTGCCAGAAATGCAGAAGCAAGTAGAACTCCTTTCGGACTTGTCCTTTGACAGGGTGCGGGTCACGACCATGGAAATTGTGGCCTGTGTTTTTGCCAGATGTCATATCCATTTATGGGATTGGAAGTCTGAGGGATATCAGAAGGCTGCCGTCTTGAAGCTTCCCTTTGAAGGCAACAACCTTTTTGGCAACACCTTGGAGGATAAGGTTGACAGGGTGTTTAGGGCTGACAAGCATGCGGATAAGTTGCTAAGGAAGTCTGCCTCGTCAGCCGGCTTAAAGTCGTCAGGTGCTGGGTCCTGGGCATGGACGTCTGGTGGCAAGTCTGGGAATTTTCATTGGTCACGTGGCTTCCATCCTCGTCCTGGCATGGCAAAACCTTCTGTCGAACATCAGAAGTCCTGACGACCACTGCGTGCCGGTGGGTGGGAGACTCCAGCACTTTTTCCTGGTTTGGGAAAGGTGGGACTTGGAAGTTTGGTCTCTCCAGATGGTTTGGTACGTTTAACGGATCGAGTTCCCTTCTCCCGCGGTCCATTCCGGTTTGACCATGACTACTATACTCAGGAGCTGGACCAAGAGGGTGGCTATGTCTGCGGACCTGTTGCACAAGAAGGCTATTGTATGGGTTCTCCGGACTCAATGGGTTCAGGAGTTCTACTCTCTGGTATTTCCAAAACCCTCTGGAAAGTGTTGTTTCATTTTGGACCTGAAGGCCCTCAATGTATTTGTGAAGAGAGTTTGCTTCAGGATGGAGACCTTGGAGATGATCATACCCTAGGTGCAAAGGGGGCACTGGTTGGTGACGTTGGAACTCTGGGATGCCAACTTTCAGTCCTTCCCTTTGGATTGAAATCGGCTCCAAGAGTCTTTACAAAACTGGTGTCTTCCCTGGTGGCTCATCTGCATTTACTGGGTGTTCAACTCTTCCCCTATCTCGACGACTGTTGATCAAGGCGACCTCAGGGGTACTGTGCAGGTCCATCTCCTCTGGGTATGTCAAGCTCTCCAGGAGCAGGGGTTTCCCAAAAACTGGGCGAAGTCCCATCTTGTCCCATAACAGGATCTGGTGTTTATTGGAGCTCAGTTCTGCACCCTGGAGGGGAGGATCCTCCTCCCTTGTTTGAGGTCCCTTCGTCTCCAGGCAGTTCTCTCCCATGTGTCTTACGGCACGCTTGGGCTTTCGAATGGGACCTACGGATGGTGCAGGGGCACATGGCCTCTTGTGTTTTCTTAGTCCCTTGGACACAGCTCCATCTTCGCCCCTTGATGGTGCATCTCCTGCAGCACTGGTCCCCTTCCTCCCAGTCGCTCGAGACCCGGGTCCCGATTCCTCAGGGGTTACAAGAGGAACTGGCCTGGTGGTTGCGCATGGGTAACCTGTGGAGGTGTGTGGGGTTGGACCACATCACAAGGATCATCCTTACCACAGAAGCCTGCACAGTCAGCGGCAACACCAATCCCGGTCCCAAGCTTCCGAACACACCGGGATAGTAGCTCCACGGTTCTCCCCTGTCCCCTATGCATATACAGGGTGAGTGATCCGTGACCGGTTGACAGCAGTACTTTTAACTTTGATATTCCAATGAATGTACCCTATAGAGTACTGGTTACATTAACCATGTCCTTTTCTTCTCTGCCCCCTTTAGGGATATCTACCACACTACATTACTCCTGCCTTGAGGAAGGCCCTAACTACTGATGCCAGCTTTGGCACGCCGAAACGTGTTTTCCATGTGTTTTGTTCCCCTCCCACTTGGAAGTACTTCGGGAACAATTTCATGATCTCTACTACACGTTGGCAGTTAACCATATGGCAGATAACCATATTATTTAAAATTGTTTGTAAAATTTCGCCATTACCAGGGTAATTTTTTATACACCCAGGTACTACCCAGTCCACAGGAACAATCTCCTTCCTGTTTGGACCTTTTTTCACCAATTGAGTTGTTGAAAAATATTCAATTTACTTCTTTAATGTATACACCACTCTTGGTGAACTTATGATTATAAGATGAATGTTATGTTTTATGTTTCTTCTCCTCTTCTGATATCCCTTTTTTAATTCATATGAAAAGTAATCTGAACTACAAAAATTGTGTTTTTATGTAATACATTTCTTGTGTGTACTCTTCTTGGTTTTTTTCTTGTGGCTTTCTTTGAAAGCACATACCTTATACTAACATGGAGACTCAATTTAAATAACTGACAGAAATTAGGACTGTCACCAGCGTGGGTACCTCTTTTGGTTCCTTGTTTCAAATGTGCTCTCTGCTCTGTGGCTTCTCTGGTTCAAACACCGTCCCCAGCTCGCTCAAAAACCTGTGTAGAAACGCACATTTTATAGTTGGGAAAGCAGTCGTGGAGTCAGGTGTGAATGGTAATTGGTAAGTGCTTGACTCTGCTTGACTCTATCAATGGGACAGCTTAGGTTCTTTCTATAGCCGATCTCCCTTATATTCCCAATGTTATTCCCATGGGATATCTTAATTACTCCTGGTTGCCTCTTCCTCATCCCAGTATTTGTTGGAAATGGGGAAGGGGTGATGTTATGAGTTTGGAAATATCCCACGAAAGCTGAGGAAGGCGTTTCAGAGGGAAAATGGAAGGGAGAGGGGGAAATGGGGTATGCTTGGAAGTACCCCATTGAGGCTAAGGGGTAATGGGTTGATATATAATTGGAAAAGGGGGAATACCATGTCTTGCCCTTGTGTATTCTCAACCCAATCCCTTATGCCTCTCCACTCAGGTGATCCTCCCTCACTTGTCCACCCCCAGGGTCGGGATCCAAAAGCAATGGCTCTTCCTTGGCCACCTGAATAGAGGATACCGGGGGGATAGGTGTGAGAACACCATCAGGTTTCTCACAGGCAGCTGAGGCGGGCAGGAAAGCGTCTGTGGTGTCCATCGCTGGGTTAAGATTGCTATCTGTATGGCTTATCTGTCCTCTGGGTTGCCAGCTCCTCTGTGGGTTCAAGGTCGTTCCACAAAGGGCATGGCGGCCTCCTGGGCTGACGCCCAGGGTGTTCCCCTGCACAAGATCTGTAGTGCGGCTACATGGACAGATCCTAATACTTTCATCACGCACTACCAGCTCAATGTTGGTAACCCCAGGGATGGTTCTCTTGGGGATGGGGTGTTATCAGTGGCCCACGTGTGACTATCTGTTGGTTCCTTTGCACAATAGGTTAGTGGCATTGCTGCATTGATACTGTTGGGAAGGGGGCAACCCCGCCCCACCACCTTAGGCGCTTTAGAGTGAGACTAAATGCTTTTGAAACACTATGATGGGCCAGAAGGGGTGGGGGGCGGTGAAAGGACCACCTCTCAGTATAAAATGACCCCACTCCAACATAAACAAACATAGTTATCCACATAGCACACCATTAGGTGCGAGCAGCGTTGCTATTTTGTGTAGATATTAGTAACCATAGGTAGAAGGGAAGGCCTGCGCAGTAAATGCAGCATTGTATGCACTAGGCCCAAATCGCGAGACAGGAAATCCGCAGCCATGCCCGAGCTCTCATGAGAACAGCCCAAACCCCAACCGCCACAACGCCTATTCATTGTTCTAACAGTGTTGCAAAGATGTGTTTTTTACTCAAGAGGAAGGTGCCCTAGAAGGCCGTGATCACAGACTGGCGCCTGGTGTGCATGCCAAAGCATGACACATCCCATCCCCAGGTGACCAAGAGTTATAACCCATATAACTGACTAAAACCTAAGACCCCTGAATTCCATGGCACCAGGTGCCCTTTAACCACCAACCCCAAAGTAACAAGTTCTGAGATGTTCAAAGAGGACGGACAGAGCAGATTGTTGAAGCGACAATCGTGTGATTTGTATTGCCAGGTTCTGGGAGGGATAAATTATAGTTGAAAACGAGGGTGGAGACCTTAGAGCCGGACCACACCGAAAAGGGAGTGGGTGAAATGTGTGTGTGTGTAAAGGTAAGAGTGCCCCAGAACTTCCTTTGTGCCCGTTTTAAGGCCTGCCAATTGCACAGTATGAGTGATAAAGTATTTCATGGTCGTGTTAGCACACGATTCAAGCACCAGATTCTTTAGCGATTTATATTGTTCTCTTTCATTAAGCGACTTAATCCAGTCCTGTTTTCTTAATTTATCCTTTACTCCGTAAGGGTTGGTCACCAAGAGATCCAGGGACGTCTCCAAGTGGTCCATTTGCTGCATGCGTTTGTTTCCATTTATCTACCAGGCCAGATTGATTCCCAACTGCAGATGTCTTTAGAATTCTATAAGGACAGGCTGCGTCATTCATCGAAACTTTCCTCATCATTAATAATGTTTTCCATACAATGATGGATTGGAGAGATTGCAGACCTAGTTCGACTCTGATAGCAACCACTGGGAGACTCTTTGGCAATTTCAAAGTTGTCTTCCAGAACGCTCCCTCTAGAGATTAAGACTGGCTTAACTGCCAGAGGTCAGAGTTGGCACTACATTTTGTTTGTAAAAGTTGAGGAGCGGTAGCAGTGAGAATTTCCCGTATCTTGCATGCAATATGGAGCCCAGCGATGCTAAAATTTTGACTTTTTGTTGTAGTTCAGGTAGCCACATTTTTTTGTTTATTGATTTGTTGAATTTGATACCAAGATAGCGGATGGCATTGGCCATTTGAAAAAGTTCAGTACCTATTCTCCACCTGAAGTTCATTCTTTTTTTCCCCATGTTATGCCCAAATGCAATTAGTTTTGATTTTCCAATATTTATAACCAGGTCATTGCTGGACATATAGTTTTGCAGTGCGCCGAGCAGGCGCTGCAGTCCAATCTGAGTTTGATCCATTGGGACTAAATCATCAGTGTAGATCATAGATGAGATCAGATGATTGTTGATCTTAGGGAAAAATGTTCTTTTATTTGATAATGCTTTTGGTAGATCTGTCAGGTATAGATTGAATAAGGGGGCTGCGATATTGATTTCGCTTGACAACTCGCCTTCGTGATTTGGCTTGACCCGATTTGTCATGTTGGTATGAAAGGCTTCGATAGCTTGTACCAAATCTACGGGGAAATTTCAGGCTCGTAGCTTTGGACATAATTTACACCTGTTTATGCTATGAAAGGCTTGTCTCAAATCGATGAAAGCCAGAAATAGGTTGGTTTTGTTCTTTATTTTGCAATATTCAAAAGGAAGAGATTAACGTCTGTGCCTACATCTTTAGTGAACCCTGTTTGCCTGGGGTCCAAAAGCTCGGCTGTCATCACCCATTTGGTTAGCCTTTTCTGTAAATTGGATGCGTAAAGTTTCCCAATCACATCCAACAAGGCTATTGGTTGATAATTCGCTGGATCATCTCTTTGTCCTTTCTTAAAAATTTTAACAACAATGGCTGAGGTCCAAGTCTCTGGTAGCTTGCCGAGAGCTGAGATGGAGCTATAGAGAGCTGCTAAAAACCTAGTCCATTGTTTTGGGGCAGATTTTAGCATTGAATTAGTGAATCCATCCGGGCCGGCTGCATGAGAATGTTTCAATTTTATTATCTCCTCTTCGATGTCTGTCTCGGCTATATTAAAGCTCCAATTTGTTGACGAGTCATTGTTACACAGAGGCTCACTGTTTTTGAAGCCGTTAATTACCTCAGAGTAATGCTTGACCCATTGTTGTTCTGATACAACACTACTTAAACGTCCTTGTTGGTTTAAGGTGATGTCATTAATGAGTGTCCAGGTATCTGTTTTGTTTGTCTTACATGTAGCTTTCAACTTGTTCTTGATCTTGCTGAATCTTAAAGCTAATCAGCCAATTCTTGTAACGTTGTTTCCTTTGTTTGAATATGTTTACAGGCCTTTTTGGGGTTTGAAGTTATATTTTAGTTTTTTTAGGTAATCTCGAAGACTTTTGCGTTTTTCTACCACCGCATCACTGTAAATGTGTATAGGGTTCTGGAGCGGTTGTCTTAAGCCTGTTCTTACTATCTTATAACTTGCAAGGAGGGGGGCATACGATAGCGTAGTGTTGTTAAATTTGTACAAATTGACGTATTTGGCAGTTATCGATGTAATATCGTCCTTGTAATTTTTAGATGGTTGCCTCCTTGATTTCCATTTATTGACTCTAGCTTGTGTACTTTTGCCTCTCCTGTTCTTAACTTCCGAGCCAACCCCAGGAGGCGGTGATCACTGCTTTTTTGCGGCACAATATCTAGGCGATCTATAAGATACAGAAAGTTTTGTGATGTCCAAATGTAGTCAATTATGGAAGACAAAGTAGAATTACTCCAGGTTTTTCCCTCTCGTGTATTGCCAGGAGTTTGCCTTTTTATCATATATAAGTTACATGAACTCATTAGTTGCAACCATTTTTGACTCCTGCTATTTAATGCAAGAGAACTGTGATGTTTTGAGGGGATATTCGTCTTAGTCCAGACATTTGATGTTTAGGTCTCCACAAATTAGCATATGTGGTCTGTCTAGTTCTCGATAGGATTCATCGATGATGGAAGCCACTGTTTGCAAAAAGATAGTGGTAGATATTTTTTGCCGGATTTCAATAGAGGTTTACTAGTACAGTATGAGAAGGATCGTTTCTCTCAGGTTTCAAATGTTGAAGTATGGTCCACTGGACAAAAGGATTTGGGTTGCCGGATTTGACCACTTTGATGTTCTGATTATGTTTGACCAGTATAGTTAACCCTGCATATGGTCTACCTTGCCCACCTTTTTTTGCTGGATTTATAAGGGTCGAGCAGCCATCACAAACTGGCGGGCTTTGAAGCCATGTTTCCTGAAGGCAAATTAAAGTGGCTCCATTATGATTCAGCGTGATATTATTAAACAAGTGTTTAAATACTTGTGTGTTCCAGGACAATAACTATGGGCCTCATTACCCGGTAGGCGGTGAGCCATGGCGCTATTAGCGCCATGGCTCATGCCGGTAAAATACCGGCACCGCCTTAGTGGAAAGGGGATTTACCGCCCCATTCCAAGGTTGGAGGGGCGGTAAATCCCCCTTCCACCATTGCCCTTCCCCATTCCCATTTTTGCCCCATAGGGCTCAATGGGAATGGGGAAGGAGCTGATTACTGTACTGTAAATTGCGGTACAGTAATTAGCTCCCTGGGTCCCTTAGCGGGTTGGATTTTAACGCCTGCAAAAAGCAGGCGTTAAATCCCCCAACCCGCAAAGGGACCTCGTAGTAAGGCGGTAGGGATTTACCGGTACCGGTATTTTACCGGTACCGGTAAATCCCTACCGTCATCCGTGTAATGAGGCCCTATGTATTTACATTAAATGTGTCAGTTTCTTGCTAATTAATGTTTGCCTTTATCAGAGCGCTAGATATCTAAGACCAATCAGAGCTCTTTTCTACCTTGTCAAGATGGTTGAGAGGATTAGACCGGAGTGATGACTGCTCAGAGTCGTTAGAGAAGGTGACTCTCAAAGAGACTGTCTTCATGGTTGGAGACCTTTGTGAGGTCTGTGCAGTGCACTTCCTGATGGACTCTTTGCTTTGCTGTTTTTGAAATCTAGGATCACTGATGTTCCTGGTCTGTCTACCAGAAATATGCTCACTGGTCGCAAAAGCAAAGGGCAGAATTGCGGAATTAGCTTTTAATAGTGTTTCTTTTATCATGTAGGATTTTGCATGTAGAATCACCCAGTCGGTACTTGACTTCTCAGCATATTCCACTATCGCAATGCAATTTGAGCTTACTGATTGCAGGGCGGAGACACAGTGGAGAAGGTGCATTATGTATTATTTGTTTAAGTTGAGTCATTTTTGGGTGTCAATATGTTCTCCAGCTCGATCTTCTCAATTATCTTGTTGAAACTCGCCAGGGTTGTATCAGGCCAACGCCCTGCCCTAACTGTCACATTTGACCATGGACGGGGGCACTTAGGGTTTAGCGCATATGAGCTAGTTTCTTTGCTGTCATTTGTATCATTAGATGACTTGAATGCACAATGCGTCCTTTTTGCGAGAGTGTTAAAAATGCTGCCTCGCTATCTGATTGTTAAATCTCCCTATTTTCGGTCTTGTACAGTTTTGTTGTTGCAACAGTCTGCTGTGCATGTATCTTGGTCTGACTTCCTTCATGTCATACGAGCCAAACGTTCTTTCTTGAGAATCGCTTCTCGCGTCATCCTCAAGATTTAATGACAGGTCATCTATTAGATCATTGGCTTATAGGTTCACCTCGCTGCGGGGGTCATTTATTAGTCCACACTTGATAGTTTATGGTTTCTTGGAGAGGTTATTTGAGCAGCAGTTATCCACTGTTGTGCGCCCTCCTCGTTAATTTTTGAATTAGTGGCTGCGTTTACTGTTCTCCGAGATGACAGTGTCGACAAATTTCTTAGAAAAACACGTGAGCCATTTGATTATTTTTTTGGGCAATTTTTGAGGTTCTTTGTTTTCTTCTTCATGTCTATGCACCCTGCATTTTGTCCTTGAATTGCAACCTCGATTACATAAGAATTATTGTTTGACATCAGCCTGTGGCAATCCATGCCTAAGCCGCTCATGTATCACAAAGGTAGTATTACCCGTACTCATTTCTTCACTCTTTTGGGTGTTACAGTTGTATTGCGTATGGCCTAAACTTAGAGCTCAATTTATTGTGTTTAATAAGTCTCTCCTGATTCCAGATCTTACCAACTCGGGGCAGCTGTTCACAACACCAGTCCTGTTCTTTATTGGCTGCGGATTGATTTCATTTGTGATTGATGGCTTGGGCCTCAGATAGGAAATATTAGCTTCATTTGATCGCTGTGTATTGTGATTGCTCGCTGGTTTCTCTTTATTTATTTGTAAAGCACAGCCGAGCCCTGGGGCAACTGGGCCTTTATTCTTACGAGTTACATAAATATAGGATATACAATGAACATTAAAGCAAAAGCAGGTTTCATAGGCATATGCTATGCAAATATATACATACGATCATGCTACGTGGGCATAACAAGGTACATTGTTAATATTAATTACAGTCAGAATATTACATTTTGAGTCTACATAGAGTAAATGTACATGAGTAGGTAGTCAGTGGGGGTCATTCCGAGGTTGGCGGTAAGTATTTGTTTTTACCGGCATGGTGGAAAGAGCGAGTCCGATCTGGTACCACGCCGCTATTTACAAGCTATTCCGACCTCGCGGGCACAAGCTTTCCGCCATGCCGGTAAATCCCCTAGCGGCATACCGCTAAAGGGCCAGTTAAACCCCTTACCGGCATGAAGCGAGACGTTCTTAACAACACCGCCATCGAAGCTTCGCCGTCCGTAATTAGCGGTGATCGTAATGTACGAATACCGTAAATTACAGTCACCGCTAATTAACGGATACGGAAATTACGTCATCGCACAGGAACGGGAAGGAGCGCGGCGGCCATCTTTAAAAACACAATCCATTGCCATCCTCTTTATGCAGGACCCAGAGGCATATTTGGATCGGAAAAATAGACATTAGAGACCAGCATCATGCCGAAAGCACTGAAAAAGGGTGCCGCCCGCATAAGGAAGGAGTGCTTTACACAGGACGAGCTCCAGGTACTGGTGGACACTCTGCACGAACATGCAGAGACAGTATTCAGCAGTGACATGTGTAGGCCCACCGTCGTCAGGAAGAAGGAGATCTGGGACTTGATTGCACAGAGGGTGAGCACCGTAGGAAACACCCCCCGCACCACGAAGGACTGCAGAAAACGGTGGGATGACCTCCGTCTCAGGGTGCGGGCCATCCTATCGGCCAACCGAAGTCAGGCCCTGGAGACAGGAGGAGGCCCAGCTTCTCCCATCAAAATGATGCCCTGGGAGGAAACGTGTGCGGACATGATGGGCACAGAAGCCATAGAAGGGGTTGGCGAAATGGAGTGCGGTGCTCCGTCATCCGCTGATGGAGGTGAGTGTCATGAGTCAAGACAGTAAATGCATTCCTAATGTAAGGCACCGCCAAGGGCTGGGCAAGCTGTCACATCATGTATGGGAACCCCTCCCCCACACCCCCCCCAATGAAATCATGCCGTAACAAGTGGGACCCAGGCTGATGTCTCACCCTCCTTCTCCTCCTGTGTATCCTCTGTGGTGGGGGCTGTGGTTGTTGTTGTTGCTGTTGTTGTAGTTGCTGCCTTGCAAGCAGGGCCTCCAGCTCCAGGAATGCTGCTACAATTGGTATCATCTTGGTGTGGGAGGGGGTCTGGTGTGTGGGTGTGCTCCTTTTGTGCTGTGCCAGACTCCATTGCCTCCACCTGTGCTGATTGAGTGCACCTGTTCCTCTTGGAAACACTGCTCATGGTTCTTAACACCTTCTCGGCGATGCCGGTATTTACTCCATGGCGGTAAGATACTTTGCGGTCTTGTGGAGGCCGTTTTTTCCATGTCCGCTTTACTTGGGATCAGCTCCGGTTTACGCCATGCCGCTAATTTCGGCATGGCGTGTCGGGCACGCGCCACTAACCCGCTATTTACGGCCTCGTACTTTACGGCGGCGTAAATAACGGTCTGGTGGGTCAGAATGGGCCGTAACGGGAAACGATGCCGGTAGTCCTTTACCGGCATCGATTTTCCCTTACCACCCAACTCAGAATGACCCCCAATGTGTCGGAGCAATCATTACCCAGGACAAGGTAGTTTGGTTGGTTAATTAGGTTGAGCAGACTGGTTAATGTCTTGTTCATGGAACCAACTTTTCACCTTTAAGCAAAATTGTGAGAATAAAGGTTCTTCTCTGATGTTGATAAGAGGAAGCGCAAGCCACACCGTCTCTGTCTTCTACCCGGCAATCCGTTGGTCACTCAGATAAATCTTTTCGAATCCATTTAATTTAATAGAATCAAGCATTGCAGATATCATTAAGGTCTTCTCCGATTGGTCTCCGCTAGCGAGGTCACATAGGCGGGCTTGCCACAAGGTAGAGGTTTCAGTCTCATTATCAAGTCTTGTTTGAACCTTAGAGGTAAATTCTTCCAAGTACAATAGTTTGGAATGCATCATAGCCAATAATGTTGCATTATCCTTAATGTTTTCATTCATGGACTCGTAGAGTTTTGTAAATGGCACCATTGAAATGGTTAGCGCTGCCATGACGGTATTGTGTATTTGTATCCCGGCAGCTGTTGATAGTTGTGATTTCTGTGTTTGTTTAATTCGTCTTAATTACGTGACCTACTTGAAGCAAATGAATTAGTGGAGTTAGATAATTCATTTGAAGGCACTTGACGAAAGGAGAGACTCTCAGGGGCCTCTTCCTGCTAATTACTTGGCTGAGTATTGGACCTTGGTAAATATGGTGTATTTGTTTGTGTTATTGGTGTCGCCGGTTGGTTGCAGGTTGATTCTTTAAATGCGAGATCGATCGGGCGCAATACATGAGGTCCTGCCACGAGGAGAGACGCTTTCTCTGGCCCAGTTGTGCCCCTCGAGCTACAATTGACAAGATTTATTATATTACTTGTTGCAAGTTTTCTCAGGTAGGTTACCAGATCTGCAGTGAGGCATCAAATTGCGTGTTTCCATGTGCTTTAAATTGGAATTATGGGCATCATGCTCTTTGCTTTCTTCTGCAATCAATATTTGATTAATGACATGCCGCAAGGGTTATTGCGGTACCACCAAGCTCATCGGAATGGACATCTTGCCTTCCCAGGCAACGGGTGAGGTTGCTGTGAGTATTATGTCATGAAAAATGTTAACTAATTAGGGGAGTAACCTCGGATGGGCTCTCGCGATCGCTGTTCGCAATGTTCATAATCAGATTAGACATCGCAACCTCAGTGCTTTTCCTCGATGAAGTTTGGGATGATGAGCTGGGCTGACCCCTGGGGTCAGGTCCACTAAGGACACATGGTGGTGGCGCGCCTTCAACTGTACCGCATGACTCTAGGAGAGCGGGTGACAGCTGGGTCCACAAATAGCTGTGGAAATAGGTCTAACAATTGCGTTCTCTTCAATGATCGTTCGTGGAAGTCCTGGGAAGATGAGGCATGCGGTCCCCCTCGATGCAAAGTGTTTGGTGCTGCAAAGAAGACTTGGTGATGGATGTAGGCCCAGCTGGGCATCAGGTGACGGGAGATGCTTAGGCGGTCCTCTGGCATGTCGGTGCTGCAGCCGCAGCATGTACCTCGGGATAGCTTTGGCGATCAGGACTCGACCACGGGCTGAACTTTGGATCTTTACTCCGTCAGTGTCCTTGGGACGTCTTTATCGGCTTTGGTTGGCGGGAAACATCCGGCAAACTTTCTTCGGTAGCCGAAGACCTCGACTTTCTCCGACAGGACAAAGCAGTCGACAGTGATGGCAAGGGAGCCCTTTGTTCAAATGTTCTTAGGCAAAGGTGGAGCTTTCGCGGCTCCAGTTGCCGAGCAGCATGGCATAAAGGTATCCCCGTTTCTGGGTGACAGACTTCAAATGGCTTTCAGCGGTTACGGAAATTCTCTGAAGCCTTGGTCTATGGCAATGGACTCTGATGGCCTCGATGTCCTGGCGCTTTTACTTCAAAATTCTCGGTGGACCCCGTCTCCGGTTTCAGGACTGGCTTCCAGGGTGAGGGTGCCTTGATGAAGATCAGCATTTGCACAATGGTCCCTCATAGCTCAAGGAGAGGTCTCCTAGCCAGGTCCTCTCGGATCAGTCCTCAACAGACTCCATAGCTTTTAGATTTCGTCGAAGGAAAGCAGCAGCAATTCTTCTTCTTCCAGCTGGGCTTCAAGGATAAGGTTCAAGTTTCAACTTCAGCTTCTGAACAAATTGTGAAGTGAGAGGTCCCAAGATATACACATCTGTCCCCCATTCACTCTGGCTGAGCCAAGCTCAATCAGCCAATCACACAGAAGGGCATTCATGCAGGCAGGCAGCCAATCAGGCTCACAGGCATTTAGGCTATTCACTTCCACCCAGACACCCATAACAAGGAATTTGGATTGGGGCAAGCACCCAGCCTTTCAGCAGACCACACTGCATTAAAGTTTCAGGCAAGGCTTTCGCATTCATTGTGTCTCACACACACAGAAACCAGACATCATAACATATAATGCATATTGATCACACACTCTATTCACGCAGGTCCCACCCCAAGGGTGTACCCACAACATACAGTCACTGGGAAGGCTCCAGCCAGTCTGGCCTGGACTTCCCCACAATACCATATATGGTTAATTCACCCAGGAGCCAGTCAGGGCTTCAAAGGACTTTGGGAAAACAAGGCAAGAGGCAATAGTAACCAATAGCCCACAGAAGCCATTGTGCCTTCTATCAGGAATCCACTGATTCCTATGATAGGTACTGTGTATCCCAAAATGGAGGATACTCGGAGCACCTGTCAAATTCAGCATGGAGCTGCCACCAGCCCATACCCTGCTCTGTGGGCAACACACAGGTGCCCGAAAACATACACTAGGGATACAGGGTTGTACCCCCAACCATGGGTAACACAAGGGTATGCCAAGGGTCTCTGTTCACCACAACCAAAAAGAGGAAGAACTACATTGCCAGGAGTCCCAACTGGACTCCTGTGCAGAAAACAACACAGAACACACATGATAAGAGAGTACAGGACAAGGACATGGAGGCCCTGTTTCTCCAATGTATTTCCAGCATCACAGTCACCCCCCTGCCCTCAGACTAAGGTTAGCATGGTCTAATCTCCCATGAGATGGACACCCTCATCCAGACGGTCAACTTACCTTCTGGAAAGGCCATCTGCATTCTCATGACTCTTACCGGGTCTAATAGTGAAGTGTAGCCCTTGCAGGCTAATGGACCAGCTGAGCAGTTTAGGGTTTTCACCTTTCATCTGCATAAGCCACTTTCTCAGTTTGGACCTTGAAGGTAGACCCTGTAAGGTAAGGCCTATAACGCCTAACGCTCCAAACCATACTGAAACATTCCTTTTCAACAGTAGCCCACCTAAGTTCTCTATCTTTGAGTTGCCTACTAATGAAGATGATAGGATGTTCCCTCCCTTTGTCATCTAACTGGGACAAGACAGCTCCAATTCCGGTGTCACAGAGATCCGTTTGAACAATCACGCCTTGAAATACTTGTGTATGGGTGCAAAATAAATAAAATAAATAAAATAAATAAAATAAATAAATAAAATATCATATATCATATCATACCAGTGAGGGGTTTGCTGTAATCAGGAGCACACAACACAAGTGCCATACAAAGACCTTCCTTCAAGCTTACAAAGGCCCTCTGACAGTCTTCAGTGCAATTAACCTTACTAGATTGCTTGGGCGATGTCAGAGCTGTTAGAGGGGCAGCTATGGTGCATAGAATGCCATGAAGGTACGGCTTCCAGCCCACTGAGCGCACGATTGATCTTTGCACCTGCCACATTTGGAAGGTGGCAGGTGCATTCTTCAACCCAAAAGGTATGACTCTAAACTGGATGGATACCTGACAAACCCATGATGACCTATACCAAGGCCAGAACACTCAAAACCATGCTAAGCCCATCGTTTATGGAACTGATTCCCAATACTAATGACAACTGGCTCAAGAGCAACAAACCCATAGGTTTTTATAAATGTGGAATGTGCTCCATGTGTAAATTTGCCACAACCACCAAGAACGTTAAATTCAGTGAAACCAATACACATGTAATCAAACAGTATATTAATTGCAAATCCAAATATGTAATCTATGCTATTATATGTGTATGCATTCGAAAATACATCGGAAGTACCAAGAGAGAACTCAGAACAAGAATTAGGGAACACCTCAGCTCCCTGCACTCGCAAGAAACGAAATACCCTCTGGCCGTCCACTGGCAAGAAGAACAACAGCTGGATAGCAAGGAAAATATCACCTTCGTGGGACTTGAATTAATACCAACACACGCAAGAGGTGGTGACAGAGAACTGCTGCTCTGCCAAAAAGAGGCTCGGTCAATATGCAAATACAGAACCATCACGAACGGATTAAACAGTGATCATGACTTCCATGTTTTCTTGTGAATGTAATTGGCTTTCAATCATTGAACCCCGGCCTCCACCCACGACCTTAACATGATGTCACCATCACAGGTGTGGTCCAACTGACAGGCATTTTACTTTTCAAATAGTGCCAACATTCCTTCCCCTGTGCGATCTCCCTCACACTCAGTCCACACGGTAACAGGGTCCATTGACTACAGGCCAGCCTCACCGCTTGCCTTCTACTCAACCTTCTGTGGTTCTGGCCCCCGTTGACACAATGGTTTGCACCTCTTATTGCAAGTACTACTTGCACTCACTATTCAATATGCTGCCTGCCTCGTCCCCTCCCCACAGGGGCAGCTCTCACCTTTCCTAACTTTCAGTATGGATCTTCATCCCTACCAGGGAAGAAGATCACAGGGTACAATCAGGGCCCAGGCTCCCCAACCACCCTGCTAACAGGAGGCGGGGGCCCTTTATCACTTTATGCCAGTCACCATTGATCGGGTTATATTTACACCCCAGGGATCATGTAATTCCATGACCCAGCCACTCTCAAGTGCCGCCCTCCAAGCACAACCCATAGAACACCCCTCGCAATTGACATAACCCGTGGTATTCGGCAACATGCAACAGACAACCCTCGGTCCTCAATCCTAGCATGTAACTTCCTTGCAACCTATCACGGTCCACGTTGCAGCCTCCAATCAGCTGGCCCCTTTTTGCGACCAATCACAATCAGCCATACATTTAACCAGGAAGTCCTATCCAGCCTTCCTCTCGCTTCTCCACGGGACACAGACTCATTCGCCAAATCGGCACCAGGTAAGTCCTGGCCGCTCCCCCATGCCTGCTGCATTAGCGTGGTACCACGTTTCCAGGGTCCACCTAGTCGTGCCCCACCTGGGAACGGCTCTTATATTTTCTCCCTTTCTCCCGCTCGCTATCAGCAGCGCCACCCTGGCCATTGGCCAGATTGCCCTGCAATTTACCACCGGGCTCTTCCTAATCTGTGCTAGTGCCCACACTTAGACCTCCCCTCTCCTGGTCCCCCGCTTTCTTACTTGCTCCTAACGGACCCTCTAGGGTCACGTCAGACCATCGTACCGGCTCCCGTCCTGGGACACATAACATGCACACCGCGTCCCGAACAGGACTCGCGGGCTTACCACACCTCTGCCCCAACCCCTGGGTGCCTCACCACGCCATGGCTGCCACTCCCACGGCCTGCTACGCCTGGCCGCCAATTCACTATCCGCTCCTTACCTCCTAAACATGTGTAATCAACAGAAGCTCCTCAGCTACCCAGCTGCCCCTTGACTCACCCATGCAGCACATTGCACCCCCGTCACAGGTGCTCCCACTTCCCAATTCATTCCAGTGACGCTAATCAGTCCTCTATATTCTCTTTGGAACTGGCTATCCAGCCATACTGGCACCCTGACTCGGGAGGACCAGCCATCAGCTCTATCCAGAGCCCCATCCTACCCGATTAGGTAAGCAACCCCAGCCACCCCATTCATACATTGCCTCCATAATTCTGATGTGACTCCCTCCCTCAACTAACTAACTGTTCTCCTTCCTTCTCTCCCTTGGTACCATGCTCGTGTGCTTGCATATTATAATTTAATTCTGATTGAATGTTAATATGCATTAATTTGAATGTTATTATAAATGTATAATAATTCCTTTTGCTCTGTGTAAACCACCTCACCTTCACTCACTATCACCACCCTAACCAAACCACCAAAACCGTGCTTTTATACTTGTCTTTTCCATTGTTTCCTGCATACCCTGATAAAAAACCATGTGACCTTCTGGGATCACGCCCCAATGTTGAATTTCTGCCAACCTATTGTGGTCAATAATTATGTCACTGCGCCACTCACTGAACCAAACCACTTAACCAACTGCACCACTCACAGCCCTGAAAAAGACCTATGTTGAAAAACTGGCATCTTTGGCCACGTCAATGTTTACCAATTGCTCTGGTGTTCTTGTTGAAAGCAATAATAAAGCAACAGTTTACAAACACCGACATGACTCTTCTGACCTGATGATGAACTGAAACTATAAGCATATCAGCTAAATTCTTGGATTATTGAATTCCCCCAGCGCCCAACATCATCCACAGGTTTGCCATCCCACCTATGACTTTAAACTGGTAGAGCCCTTCAGGCATTGAAAACAATTTTTTTTCCTTGGCCTAGTCCGTCAGAGCTATTTGTCAATAGCCTGTGGTGAGGTCAGAGGTGCTTACAAACTTGGCAGCACTTATGGTGTCCACAAGCTCATCAGCCCTGTCCAATGGGTGAGCGTCAGTTTTTGTAACGGAATTGAGTCCTCTGTAGTCCACACAGAACCTCCAATTCTTGGTAATGGCCTGGGAACTTGCCTTGGGGACACGGACCACTGGGTTGGACCCAGGACTGGTTGAGAGTTCAATTACATCCACATCCAACATCTTAGCGACCTCAGCCTGGATGTGGTTCTTAACAGTATCTGACATCCGATAGCATCTGCTTTTGACAGGTACGCTGTCATCAGTGTCAATTTCATTCCCACACCATAGGGTGAGGCCTGGTGTCAGTGATAACAGAGGGGCGTACTGCCGGAGCAAAGCCCTGCAGGCCCTCTGCTGCTCTGGTGCCAGATCTGGAGAGAGATGCACTCCCTCCACTGAGACATCCTGAGGGTTGCTATGCAGCAAATCAGGAAGGGGCTCACTCTCATCCTCCACTTGCTCTGAAGCTAGCAGAAGGCATGAGGCTTCCTCTCTTCTGTGGAAAGGCTTGAGCCTGTTAACATGGAACACCTGGTGGCTACCCCAGGGACTCCCATGTCAAACAATTAGTTGACCTTGCCCATCTTGGAGATAATCCTGAAGGGTCCAGTCCACTTATATGCCAAAGCTCAAGGTTTGGTAGGTTCCATCACAAGGATCTCCTGTCCTGGTTTCCAATCCACTTGTGAGGCCTTAAGGCCATGCCAGTACTTGTTTAATTATTGGTTTGCCTTAAGATTCACTGATGCCTGGCCCATCATCTGTGCCATCCTCCTTCTGAGGCCTGACACATAGTCCCCCACTTGCTTGGCAGGACCTGGAGGGGTGGCTTCCAAACCTTCTCTGATTAAGGCAAGGGGCCCCCACACGGAATGTCCAAAGAGAAGATCAAAGGGGCTGAAACCAATACCCTCTTGAGGCACTTCACTATAGATTGTGAGAAACCTGAAGGTGTCTCCCTAGTTAGTCCCTGGGGATCTGTCATCCAGGGGGCCAGGACATGGCCATCGCTATTGGATCCAGTTCCTGAGGGTGGACCAGTGAGGGAGGATCCCCTGGATGGGGGGTTCTTGGGGAGTGGGACACCGACGGGTGAGACACAGTATCCCCCTTCTTTTAACACCTTTTCCCCATCCTACCATGTAGGATATTCCAAAATACTACCCCTGCCCCCTTTCTGACACAAGCACTTTCGCACAACACAAAAAACAATGGACTAACACCCGAGCCGTTTACCTGACATGTCCTAATACAGCGGCCAGGCAAAGTCAGGCAATTAACCATAATCACACACACCTGACACCCCTTTCCCTACCCCACATGGATTAAAGGTGGAGCACGAGAGCACAGAACAAGCAAGGCAGACCACACGACATGAGGGCTAACTTAGCATGGCAGTTCAAGTGGAAGCAAAAGACAGAAAATACAGAGAGGGTGACAAGGAGAGAAGTGACTTTGCCCTTTCTGATCAAGGCCCGTGAAACCTTTGCAGACGGAAACATAAGACCGGGAACAAAGGCCAGCGTGTGTTGCAGCAGATGTCTTTGGAACATGAGACTCCCCTTCGCTGACAACCAAGCTGGGAAAAGACGCAGGTCTCTGTGGTACCAACCTTGATTTGAGGAAGAAGAAAGGCAAGAGGTTCATCATAGCCAGTGAGTCGAGGGGAGAATTGATAAGAAACCGAACTGTGTTGAACAAAAAGTAGCCAACGGCTAATTTGATCTTTGTGAAGGATATAAAGAAACCATTGTGAGAAGAGGGGGGAAAACCCAGCAACAGAGGCGTCCGGCGCCACGTGGGTGCTCATGCAGGAAACTCTGGGCACTTACCCGATGATAAGAGACTACCATAACCAGAATGCCTTGGGAAGAGGCGAAGGGAGGTCAAAGTGGTCATACAGTGGTCTTGTAAAATCCTCTGTACCGTCGAAATTCTTGGACCGACAGATGATTGTGAAAGAAAGGGAAATGAATCCTGCATGGTGAAAAATAATACATGAACTGTATGTAGAAGTTGGTGAGAGTGAACCCGGCGGAGGGATGCTAACGAGACGGGACGAAGTCTTAAGTTCCATAGTGAACTGCTTGTGCAAAGGTCGGCGAGAGTGAACCCGGCAGAGGGAAACCGACAATCAGGGGTGGAGCCAGCATCACCCAGAAAGGGAAGAACTGTTTAAAAAGACATTATGATTCGTGAACCAAGAAAAAGCCATAGTGAACCCGGAGAAGGGAGGCTGATGTTCGAAAAGGGTCAAACCCGAAGGAGGGAAATCTAGGGGTCGAAAGTGAACACCCCACAGGTTCATTGAAAAAGGAACTTTGCATTTGTTTTGTCGAATACAATTCGTGAGGGGGCTGACCCCAGAAGAGTGGAACTCAAGGGTGACACCTCACCCAACGTATAAGTGGAACAGAACATTGTGTTTGTTTGTTGGATACATCAAAGCTGCTAGGACTATTCCAATTTAAAGTCCTCCTTTTTCGGTCTACATGGTCCACCAGCTACTTTCCAATGCCTCATGGATCTAATCCTACAACCCTATTCTGATTTCTGTGGAGCTTATATTCACAATATCGTCATTTATAGTAAAACCTGTGAGGACCATCTCTTCCATCTTTATACCATCATGAAAGTCCCCAGAAACGCTGGCATAACTGCTAATCCAGCTGAGTGCTGATTGGCCCAATCAGCCGTAAAATATCTTGGCTTTTTCGTAGGGAACAGGAATGTACAACCCCAACATGAGAAGGTAAAAGCCGTTTTAGATATACCAACTCACAAGATCAAAAGAGATCATAGAGCATTTATCAGGTTAATAGGATATTATCGAAGGTTTATCCTTATCTTTTTGGATAAAACAGCCCGGCTGACAGATAAGCTTAAGAATGCCAAACCCCAGAAAATTCATTGGAATGACAAAGATGAGATATGTTATAACACCTTGAAGCAGACGCTATGTCAGAACCCAATTCTAAAGGTAGTCGACTTCTCTAAGGAGTTTGGGGGTCATTACGACCCAGGCGCTAATTGCGCCAACTTTACAACCATGGTGTAAACTATGTTTACACCATGGTGGATGGCGGATTTACCGCCACATTCCAAGGTGAGTGTGGCGGTAAATCCCCATTTCCCATTTTCCCTTCCCCATTCCCATTTTTGCCCCATAGGGCATAATGGGAGTGGGGAAGGCGCTAATTACGCCACCGTAAATTACGGTGGCGTAATTAGCATCATGGCAGGTTAGCGCCATGGATTTTAACGGCTGCTAAGAGCAGCCGTTAAAATCAGAATAGGCGTTAAGGGTTAACGACGGCGTTAACCCTTAACGCCTGGGTCGTAATGAGGCCCTTTGTCTTACAGACACCGTCCTGTCCCAGGTTTGCGATGGATTGGAACATCCCATACTATTCACCAGCCGGAAGCTGTTCCAAAGTGAATACAATGACTCTGTGTTAGAACTGGAGGCCCTGGCCATCAAGTGGGCCATTAGCCATTTTAGGTACTACCTATTGGGACGAAGGTTCACACTCATTACAGATCACTCACCCCAGTTTGGATTAGCCAATGCAAAGACTCCAACCCTCAGGTCATGTGATGGTTTCTAGACTTACAACCCTATTTTTTCACTGTGGAACACTGAAAAGGAAAAGACCAAGGACATACAGATTTTCCTCTGTGAAATAAATGTGGCTACATCATATGGAGGAAGGGTATGTGAGAAACCTGAAGGTGTCTCCATAGCTAGTCCCTGGGGATCTGTCATCGAGGAGGCCAGAACATGGCCATCGCAATTGGATCCAGTTCCTGGGGGTGGACCAGTGAGGAAGGATCACCTGGATGGGTGGTCCTTGAGGAGTGGGAGTTAACACCTTTTCCCCATCATACCACGTAGGATATTCCATAATACTGCCCCCCCTTTCCGACACGAACACTTTCGCACAACACAAAAGACAACGGACTAACAACCAAGCCGTTTACATGTTATGTCCCAATACAAAGATTAGGCAATGTCAGGCAATTGAGTACAATCACACACACATGACGGCCCTTTCTCTTCTCCACAGGCATAAAAGGTAGAGCATGAGAGCACAGGACAAGCATGTCAGACCGCACGACGTCAGGGCTAACTCAGCACGGCAGTGCAAGAGGAGGTGAAAGACCGCGAATACGGAGAGGGTGACAAGGAGAGAAGTGACCTTGCCCTTTCCCATCAAAGCCTGTGAAACCTCTGCACATGGAAATATAAAACCGCAAACAAAGGCCAGTGTGTGTTGCAGCAGATGTCTACGGTCCATGAGACCCTCCTCTGCTGATAACCAAGCTGGGGAGAGACGCCAGTACCAGGCATGGGGGAGCGGCCAGGACTTACCTGGTGCCGATTTGGCGAATGAGCACGTCTCCTTGGTACTAACCTTGACTCGAAGAAGAAGGCAAGCGGAACATCACAGACGGTGAGTCGAGTGGAGAATCAATAAGAAACTGAACTGTGCTGAACGAAAAGTAGCCAACGGCTAATTTGAACTTTGTGAAAGATATAAAGAAACTATTCAGAGATGAGGGGGGGAACCAGCAACAGAGGTGTCCAGCACCACGTGGGTGCTCACGCAGGAAACTCTGGGCGATTACCGATGATAAGAGACTACCGTAACCAGAAGGACTTGGGAAGAGACGAAGAGACGTCAAAGTGGTCATACAGGGGTCTTGTAAAATCCTCTGTACCATCGAAAGTCCTTGACCAACAGATGATTGTTAAAGAAAGGGTAATGAATCCTGCATTGTGAAAATTAATACATGAACTTTCTGTAGAAGTTGCCGAGAGTGCACCTGGCGGAGGGATTCTAACGAGACGGGACGAAGTCTAAAGTCCCACAGTGAACTGTTTGTGTAAAAGTTGGTGAGAGTGATCCTGGCAGAGGGAAACCGACAATCAGGGGTGAAGCAAGCATTACCCAGAAAGGGAAGAACTGTTTAAAAAGACATTAAGATTCGTGAACTAAGAAAAACCCATAGTGAACCCAAAGGAGAAAGCTGACGTACGAAAAGGGTCCGAACCCGAAGGAGGGAGATCCAGAGGTGGAAAGTCAACACCCCAAAGGTTCATTGAAAAATGGATTTAGCATTCTTTTAGTCTAACACGATTCGTGAGGGGTCTGCGCCCAGACGAGGGGGTCTAAGTGATGAAGCCTCACTCAATGTATATGTGGAACGGAACATTGTGTTTGTTTGTTGGATACATCAGGCCTCGAAGGCAAGAGACGTTTTATTGGAAAGAGACTTAACCATCAAAGAACCTGATAGCTGGAACAGAACTGTCGGCTCATGCTCAGAAAGCGCGAGCGTGTGCTGTGGAAATCCCGTTTGTACTGTGCTCAAAACATGGGGAATGGAGACTCCTGGCAATCACATCCTGATTTATTATTTGTGAACACTTCTTTTTTTATTGAAACCCTATCCCACACTCTTTTTTTTGTAATTAGTTGTAAGGAATTGGCAATAGGTTTTCTTAGTATAGGCCCCTTTATTTTGACACAACGCCACAAGAACTGCCTTATTTTTCATTTGATGGTCGACGCTTGCTGGCATCTTAGATTTAGGTTTAGATTAGGTGTTTTTCCATCATGAATTTACAGTTTAATAAACACCCTTGAATTGTGATCACTTGTGCCTGTCTTTACTGTGGCCACCATGAGTTCCTTATAAGGCAGGCATGGTAGGAGGAGATCCCATTTCCTCCTTAGGGGCTCTTCCAAAGCACCCAGCATGCCCATGAGAGTCTTATTGAACCTCTCAACCAGACCATTGGTCTGGGGATGGTAGGAGGCGGAGAACTTCTATGTTACCCCACATTCCTTCCATACCGCTTGCATGTAACTAGACAGGAAGTTGGATCCTCTGTCACATACCACCTCTTTAGGGAAACCAACTGTGGTAAAAATGCCCAGGAGAGCCCTGGCAACCACCTTGGTAGTAATGGTCCGAAGGGGTATAGCCTCAGGGTACCTGGTGGCATAATCAACCAGTACCAGGATGAACCGGTGTCCACCTGATGTGGGAGGGTCCAAGAAACTGACAATGTTGATGTCTACCCTCTTGAATTGTGTGTCAACCACTGGCAAAGGGTGTAGTGGGGCAATGACACTGCCTCTAGTCTTGCCAGACAACTGACAAGTGGGACAGGTCTTGCAGTGGGACTCCACTTCTACTCCCATCCACGGCCAGTAGAAATATACAGAGAGCCTTTGCTTAGTCTTCTTAGTACCAAGATGACCAGCTAAGGGCGCCTCAAGTGCCAGCTGCTGCAGGAAGGGTCTGTAAACCTTGAGTACCACTAACCTCTTGAGGGCACCAGGATCAGACTTAGTGGGCTCACTATAAAGGAGCTCACCCTCCCAATAAATCTTGAACGACCTAGGCACTTCACCCTGTGCCTTGGCCTGGGCCTGTTTTCTTAGACTAGACCCTTGAGAGAGTGGCACTCTCTCTGACCCTTACAGAAGTCTCCCCTAGAGGGCCCACATTCAGCCATCAGGCATTGAAGATCAGGGTGATCCTCCGGGTTGAGCACCTCTCCCTGAGGAGGGTCTTCTGGCTCTTTTCCCTCAGGAGTTGAGTCAGACTCTGAGCGACCTGAGAACTAGTGACTGCAGCAGCAGTCAGGGGTAGTCCAACAGAGATCAATCTCAACACTGCTAGATCATTCCACAACAATATGTGGGCAGGTACATTGTCCTGAAACAGGACAGAAAGCTTTGCTGTCTTGTCCGCAATCGTGATGGTGACTAGGGCTACAGGAGATAATTTGGGAGGCCCATTGATAGTCCTCTGGCATTAGCAAGGTCCTCTCCACCACTGTCATACTTGCCCCAGTGTCTCTAAAACCAGTGGAAGGCTGGCCATTCAGGAGTACACTTCTCAAAAATTGCCGAGTATTCTGTGGGATAGTAGCCGGTACTTCTGCATACTGGTCCCAGGCCCCAAGGGACACTAGGGAAATCTCTACAGAAGCACTAAAGGGGATTCCTGTAGAGGAGGGGAGGACAGTGGCCCCCACCTCAGGCATGAAGCAAGGGTAGGCCAGGCTGAGAGCCTGCACACCAAGTGCCTTATCTTTACACTTGGGATCACCCTTCTTGTGGTCCAGAGCCCCACAATCCCAACAAGTGCCAGGAATGCGAGGTATGGTACTGGTTCCACTGAAACCTGCTTTACAGCAGGAGAACCGCTACTCTTGCTCCCACCCCCATGAGACTTATCCCTATTAGATTTCTGGTTCTTAGGAGAGGGATATTTAGGTTTACTCAACTGTGATTGCTTGCAGGACTTCTCAGACTTCTGAGAGGTCCCTTTCTCTTTGTCCTTGTCCTTCCCACTGGGTTCCTTAGGGGACACCCGGTGGGAGACCCACTTGTCAGCCTGTGTGGCCAGCTTAAAGGGATCCAAAATGTTCTGGTCAGCAATGAACTGATGCAGCTCTGGTGAACAGGCTTCAGAAAAATGCTCAAAAAACAAAAGGTGGGACAATTCAACAAACGTTTTCACCTTGTATCCATTCATCCACCCCATCATGTTCATATGTGCAGCACTCACCCAGTCAACCCACGACACGTTCTCTCTCTTTTTATATTCCCTGAACCTTTTAAGGTATTGGATAGGTGTCTTGCCAAACTTGGCGATCAAAGAAGCTTTCATGCACGCCTACTGACCCCATTTACTCACACTCAACTTCAGAATGCAGTCATAACCAGTCTGAGGTACTGTGCTTAACAAACACTTAGGGCCTCAATCCGAGTTTGGAGGTAGCCATGGCGCTATCTGCGCCATGGCTGCCTTCATAATCGTGTCCGGGTCCGATCTGGTAGAGTGGGGCTTACTGGGACATTCCCCCCTCGGCGGATCCGGTAAGTCCCCATTCCAAATGCCATTCCCCATTCCCATTGAACCCCCATAGGGCTCAATGGGAATGGGGAAGGCGCTTATTATGGGCCTGCTAATGGCAGGCCCGTAATTAGTGCCCTGGTCCCCTAACGGGACCCGTAATGGACGTGTGGTCCGACGACATGTCCCTTGCGGTTCCCGCTAAGGGACCTCGGAATTGGGCGGTAAGGGATTACTGGCACCGGTCTCCTTACCGGTGCCCGGTATCCCTTACCACCCACCTCGGAATGAGGCCCTTAGCCCAATCCTCTTGGTCAACATCATTGTTTTCACACGCCATCTCAAACCATTGGAGAATATCTGAACTCTCCACATACACATTTACCAAATATTTCATAAATGTAGTGGTATGAGACCTGACACCCCCAACTGGTCTAGCTAGAGTCTCCACCTTAGCTTTCTCTAGCTGGAGTCTTTGATGTTCACTGTCTCTATCTTTGAGTGCTACTTGCTGTGCCAGCTCCTCTTTCTTCAACTCTGCTTCTGTTTCCAACCTTTTGTATTGAAAGGCTAACTCTTCCCTTTGTAGTTCCAATTTAAAAAGTTCAATCTTCAGGGACTCCTCCTGAAGAGCAGTGCAGGGTTTAGAAATAGAGGCGGCAGGAGAGGTGACAATCCCAGAAACAGATTCAGTAATAACCCCAGGGGTAGGGTCATCAGTGGTTTCACACCCCCACCCCTTCATTAAGAGCATCACAATCCGTCTGGTAGTCCACCATGGCAGCTATCAGCTCAGCCCTAGGCATATCTTCAAAGTCTAACTCCCTGGCTTCACAAGCACTCTGGAGAACCTGTAAGCTCATCCGGGTCAATTTGCCATTTGCAATAGATTCCATTGCTTGTAATGCAGTTATCCTAGTATACACAACTAAACCTCAAATCAACAAAGTGTGGATATTTTGTAGGCGGCAAGGTTATACACTGAGTCTTAAAACAATGAGCATCCCACCGCTGCCACCAGTGTAAAAACTGTACTCCTGCCCTCTGTATGGCGCAGTAGAGGCACAGAGCACCCCAGCCAAGGTTCTCTATATGGTAACTTGGATGAGCAACCAAGGCTTAAGTTCTCAGGAGGTGATGCAGCTCGCTCTTAAGTACAGTGAGTCCTCCAGCAACCCACAAAGGGATGTCCACGCACTATGTTATGTGCTAACACAGTTCCTAATATAAAAATAAGGGTCGGAAATATATACACAATCAATAACACACTTTGTACTCTGGTAATTCTAATATGACAAATATATACAATGTCTATGTGGTACCACACTTAGCTATAGATTCCCTTAAAATGCATCAACTGCTGACAGTTGTAATGGCATACAAATCATGCAGCAAGTTGCAACAGCATAGATCATAAGGAAAGAAGTTAGGTTAAAGAATGGCAGAATGCTTCTTTTACTACTAAGACACAATTCTGAGTGAGGATCCCCCCACCTGGGCAACCTGTAATAAAAGTATTAACAAGGCCAGTCTCAGGAGGATAGCTCAGGGGCAATGTGCCCGCCTTGGAAGCAACACGACATGGAGCAACACAGGTTCGAGCTCCGGGTCTGCGCTTAGAAAAATCTGGGTATTAAGTATGTTATAAATACCCTATCATATCATATTATTAATGTTTAATCAGTCTTGTTTCCTGGTCAAAAAATTCAACTACCCCAATGCACCTGAGATAGAAGAGTTTCTTCAATGGTTCGTCAACGGATCCCTCAAGGGTGGACTCCCTTTAAAGCAGGAGCCACAGGGCATTGAGATTCCTCTAAGAAAAGGGAGGACTGTCGTCGAGACAGCAGCATCGATCTTCGAGGTGCTCTTCGACTATCATTCGTGGAAGTCCAGGGAAATGAGGCATGCGGTCCACCTCGATGCAAAGTGCCTCGGGATAGCTTTGGCGATCGGGACTCGACCACAGGCTGGTCTTCGGATCTTCACTCCATCAGTGTCCTCAGGACTTCTTTGTGGCTTCAGCTGGCGGAAAACCCATTGGCAAACTTTCCTCGATAGCCGACGACCACGACTTTCTCTGGCGGGACATACCGGTCGACGGTGATGGCAAGGGAGTGATTAGTTCAAATGTTCTTGGGCAACGATGGAGCTTTCTCTGCGCCGGTCGCCAGCAGCACAGCGTCAAGATATCCCCGCTTCTGGGCGACACGCTTCAACTGGCTTCCAGTGGTTACGGAAATCCTCCAAACGCCGGTCAACGGCAATGGACTTCGATGGCCTCGATGTCCTGGCGCTTTTACTTCACGATTCTCAGCGCACCCCGTCTCTGGTCGACAGGCTTTTGGGAATGACTTCCAGGCTGCCTCTATGAAGATCAGCTTTTGAATGATGGTCCCTCGTAGCTCAGGGCGAGGTCTCCTAGCAAGGTCCTCTCTTCGATCAGTCCTCAACAGACACAACAGCTTTTAGATTTCATCGAAGGAAAGCAGCAGCAATTCTTCTTCTTCCATCTGGACTTCAAGGATAAGCTTCAAGTTTCAACTTCAGCTTCTGAACAAATTGGGAAGTGAGAGGTCCCCAGATATACACATCTGTTCCTCATTCACTCTGGCTGAGCCAAGCTCAGTCAGTCAATCACACAGAAGGGCTTTCAAGTAGTCATGCAGCCAATCAGGTCGCTCACAGGCATTCAGGCTATTCAGTTCTACCCAGACACCCATAACAACAAAAATGGATTTGGCCAAGCACCCAGGCTTTCAGCACACCACACTGCGTTCATGTCAGTTTCAGGCTGGGCCGTCTCATTCATTGTGTCACACACACAGAAACCACACGCCCATAACATAGAATGCATATTGGTCACACACGCTGTTCACATAGGACCCACCCCAAGGGTGTACCCACAACATACTATCACTGGGAAGGCTCCTGCCAGTCTGGCCTGGACTTCCCCACAGGCCATATATGGTTGTTCCACCCAACAGCCAGTCAGGGGAAGGGACAGAGTCAGGGCTTCCTATGACTTTGGGAAAAAATGGTGACAGGCAATAGAAACCAAGAGGCCACAGGGGCTATCTTGCCTTCTATCAGGAACCCACTGATTCCTATAGCAAGGCCTGGGTATCACAAAATGGAGGATTCTCTGAGCACCTGTCAAATTTAGCATGGAGCTGCCACCAGCCCATACCCAGCTCTGTGGGCAACACACAGGTGCCCAAAAACATACACTAGTGGTACAAGGTTGTACCCCCACCCATGGGTGCCATAAGGGTATCCCAAGGGTCTCTGTTCACTCACCACAACCAAAAAGAAGAAGAGCTGCACTGCCAGGAATCCCAACTGGACTCATGTGCAGAAAACAACACGAAACACACATGATAAGGGAGTACAGGACAAGGACATGGAGGCCCTGCCCCCCAATGCATTTCCAGCATCACACATGGCCAGGTCAGGGCTCACACAACAGGAGCATCTAGGAACACATGCCCACAATTTTAGTAGCTAGGTATAAAGGGAAGCAGCTACAGAAGAGAAAATACATTTTAGATCTCTGGCATATGAAACAGAAGATCAAGGGAATGGAGTAGAGGTGCAGAGGCAGAAAGATAGAAATTGCAGGAAGGGAGAAGGAGAGGGTGGGGCTCCAGTGGAGTGCAGGGAATTATATCCCTTGTCAGCATATCCTGCAGAAGGGTACACCAATCCAATCTATGTACCCGTTGCAACAGGGACCCCTTCTGCTGTGGTAAGGACCTATTCAGCACCGGTAACACCACAGACTACTGCTCTCCAACTTGCATACGCAAACCTGCCTAAAGTATCAGCATCTGTCGGTGTCAGGTCAAGAGAGTTCGAAAACCGGTTGGCAGAGTTGTTAACAGAAATGAACAGGATACAAGAATCCTCAAGAAAGTTGAGCTATGTAGGGGCACCATAAGATGCATCAGGAGACTGCAAATCAGAAGATTTGTTGTTTAGAATGAATCAGGGAGGAATAACAAATGTATGTGTTGAAAAGGAAGGAGGCAGGGGTAAGTGAAAATATTTTGGATCAGGTACATTGGTGGGAGATGTCGAGAGGGAGGACAATAGTGACTCGTTCACTGAGGACCAGGGTGAAGAAGAAGAAAGGGGTGAAGTGGCGGCTGAGAGTACCCCCCTAGCAGTAGGCGCATTGGAAGGGCAGTTTGAGGAATCAGATCAGCCGGATGGCGACAGTAAGAAAAAGGGGACGTGGGAAGAAGGGCATGTGAAGTCAGGTAAAGATGCAGATGCCCCTAATACATAAAGGGGTGGGGAGAACACAGTATGTGCCTTGGACCCAGATGGATATGAACAATTTAATTAAGGCCCTCCCACAGTTCACAGCAGGGGTGAGCAAGTGGATATAGGAATTTGAAAAGCAAACAGCAGGGGTGCCCCTGGCAATAGGGGATCTTAAGAGCTTGATAGTTGCTATAATTGGGGTCCAGGCTGGGGATGTGTGGGTTAAAGTTGGATGTCCGGAAATAACCAAGGGGGATGATGAACATGATGAAGCACTGTTTAATGGAATTAGAGCACAAGTGTGGGACGCATTAGGGAAGGCTTTCATGGATACCCCTGATTTACAGTTGATGCGCAGGGATTCTCTGGGGCTATTTCCAAGGTTCCATACCCAGAGGGGATGGATGTAAAGGTGGGAGGGAAGGTATTGCGGGCAACCTTACTATATTCTGAAAGTTCCCCTGTTAATTTGCTAGGCAGAGACCAGCTCAGCAAATTAAACATGACGATATCATTTTCAGATCGTGGTATAGTTCGCTCCACGTCTGGGATGTGCGGTATAAGAGCGATATTGATAATACACACAAAGACAAGGGAGGTGTTGGTCCACGGGATTCCCGTGGACCCTGATATGTTCATTTATGGTATTACTGTGCTCATGGAGGTGGTGCCCCAGATTGCCAAACAGTGTTGGCAAGTGCCCACTGATTTTATCTTTCATCCAGCAGTGTCACCTGAGGTGGTGGCGGGAACGATATTGTCGCTGGGTTTGCAGGATTGTTGTTTTCCGACAAGAGTGGTGTTGTGTTAGGAATTGACAGGGATGGGTGTGAGTGGCGCACAGTGCTCTGTGTAGATCCAACAGTACAGCTAAAGGAAATGACGGATGACGAATTGTTTGAGAATAACGCCAACGATGGGGAGAGAACAGTAGAGATTTGTATCCCCTGTGACATAATGATACAGTACAGAAGAGTGCAGTGCCCCTTGATGGCAGTATTGACTCAACCACTCTTTGCTGATGAAGATTTGCAACACGTGCCTTTACAGCTGTGGACTACAAATCCACATGATGTAGGATTACTAAAAGACGTGACCCCTGTACGTATAACACTGAAGCCAGATGCGATGCTGCCCAGGGTAAGAACATATCCATTATCGATGGAGGCAGAGGAGGATATCAGAAAGTCAATACAGGCCCTATTGGATCAAGGGATCATTGTGCCATCAAGGTGTGTAATACAGCGATATAACCTGTCAAGAAACCAACAGCGGGCAATTGGAGAATGATCCAGGATTTGCGCACCCTCAATGATGTGGTGCAGAAAGAATTTCCAGTCGTTCCGATTCCTGCAACATTTTTATGTAGCATTCCCAAAGAAGCCACGTATTTCACTGTAGTGGACTTGGAAAATGTATTCTTCTCGATTCCACTCCATCCTGATTTGAGGTACCTCACGGCATTTACACAGGGCCAGATGTGTTTCGAATATACTAGGTTACCTGAGGGGTACTGCAAGAGCCCGAGCATATTCAACAGAATACTGCATGCTGATTTAGGGAATATTCAGGTGCCTGGCACGATTATCCAGTACGTGGATGACCTGTTAGTGTGTAGTGGCAGTGAACAGCTCTGCCAAAGGGACTCTATTGCACTTCTACAATTGCTGGCCTGGAAGGGGTACAAAGTCAGCAAGGCCAAATTGCAATTTTGCCAACAGGAGGTGCTTTATCTGGGGCAGTTTATATCAGTGAACAGTAAACGAATACTACCAGATAGGGCAGCATCAGTATGTACTACCACAGACCCGCCTCAGTTAAAGAATTGCATACATTTCTGGGCCTGTGCAACTACTGTAGGGCATGGATTGATTGATTGATATTTTATTTCTATCGCGCTCATACACAAGTGTTTCAGAGCGCGACCAGGCAGGGAAAGGGAACAGGGGTGAAAAAAAAAAACGATCTTACTAGGCCCAGTGACATTGAGAACGTGCAAGTGCAGGGTAGAGGGAGAAGGGGGAGAAGTGCATGGAAGGGGGAACAAAAGGAGAGTGCGGAGCAAGAAGGAAAAAAACAAAAATAATAATAAAATAATAAATAAAAAGGCAACAAACAATGGGAGTGCAGCCAGCAAGTGGCAAGTGCTGGGTTTATGGCAGCAGGCTGTGTAGGTCTGAAAGTACAGGAAGAAAAGGGGAGGGCTGTATGGGTACAGATACAGGCCCCAGTGCAGGGGGTGGCCCGGAGGCAGTGCATGAGTGTGGCAAGATGAGCAGGTACCTGGGCCCGGGACAGAGGGTTGCCAGGTGCATGGTGCCGAGGGAGAGTAGAATCAACAGGGGAGAGGGGAGGAGAAGGCAGAAGCAAAGAGGAAGGTTTTGAGGTGCTTCCGGAACCGGAGATGGTTCTCCTCATGTTTTAGAGTGGCAGGGAGGCTGTTCCAGAGGGATGCCCCAGCCGAAGACAGAGATCTACCCCCAGCTCGTTTCTTTAAGAAACGACTAACCCTGAGGGAGATAGAGGTAGAGGAGCGGATTGCTCGAGATGGGAGGTATTTGCGGAGGGATAGCTGAAGGTATGTTGGACGCAGGCCCCAGAAAGCCTTGTGAACAATGCAGAGGGTTTTGAATTCAATCCTTGCATCCACTGGGAGCCAATGGAGAGATTTCAGAGCTGGAGAGAAACGATCCCAGGGCTTGAGGCCAAGGACAAGTCTCGCAGTCCTGTTCTGGATAAGTTGAAAAGGGCGGAGAGTAGAGGCAGGTATATTAAGAAAGAGGCTGTTGCAATAGTCCAGCTTAGAGAGAACCAGAGCCTGGGAGACAGTGAGCTTCTGGGGGAATGAGAGGAAAGGAGGAATACTTCTGAGGAGGTGCAGTAGGAGGTTTGACTTTTTTGATACATCAGCGATGTGGCCAGAGAAGGAGAGTGTGGAATCAAAGGTGACACCAAGATTCTTGGCCTCGCAGGTTGGGCTAGCAGGAGGGCCAAGGGAGGCCGGCCAGAGAGTGAGGGGAAAGGATGGTGATGGTGTGCCAATGAGGAGGATCTCTGTCTTGCTGGCATTAAGACAAAGATCGTTGGCGGCACACCAATCTTGGATGGCAGTTAGGCAATCAGTGATGAGAGATGTGTAGGAGTTGGCCGAGGGCAGCCTGAAAATGAGTTGAGTGTTGTCTGCATAGCACTGGAAGTTTGAGCAGAAAATGGCAATACAGCGGGCAAGAGTTGCCAGGTATTGGTTGAAGAGCCAGGGCGAGAGGTTAGACCCCTGGGGAACACCACAGGTGGAGAGGAAGACAGATGATAGGAAGGACCCAAGTTGGACCTGGGAGGGTCGATCAGAGAGGAAAGAGGTCAGCCAGGCCAGAGCCTGATCGGTGATGCCCAAGTTATCCCGGAGACGGTTGAGCAGGATGGTATGGTTGACCGTGTCGAAGGCAGAGGAGAGATCAAGTAGGATGAGAAAAGAGGGAATGCTAGAGTCAAGGTTGGAAAGCAGATCTTCACGGATGTTCAGGAGAGCAGTTTCCATGCTTCTGCCAGATCTGAAGCCAGACTGATGGTCATGGAGACAGCCAACAGAATCAGAATGAAGGTTTAGCTGAGAGATGGCCAGCTTTTGAAGGAGTTTGCCTAAGAAGGGGGTATTGGAAATTGGGTGATAGTTGGCCGGACAAGAGGGATCCGCTGTGGGTTTCTTGAGGAGAGGATGCACAAGGGAGTGCTTAAGAGGGGAGGGGAAGGATCCTGAGGCAAAGGATTGGTTGCAGAAGTCGGCAAGGGCCGGAGCGAGGGTATCAATGTGGTCCTTGAGAGTTTTAGAGGAACAGGGATGAACCTGTTTTGACGAGGCTTTCATAGATCGGACTTGTCTAGCGACCTCATCAGGGGAGAAGAGAGGAAAGGAAGAGAAGGAGGGTGGGGGTTGGCTGGAGGAGGGTCAGTGAGTAACGGCGGAGAGGGGAGAGGAGAGGGTGTGGAGGAGATTGTGGACAGGATGTCCTGGGTTTTTGAGATAAAGTGTGAGGCCAGGGCATTGCAAAGACCCTGAGAGGCAAGGGGAGGGGTAGAGACTGCAGCAGGGTTGGCCAGCTCCTTACAAATTTTAAAGAGTTTGGCCGAGCTGTTCGATGCCGCAGAGACATGGGCTTGAATGTGGACTCTCTTCTTGGTACGGACAGAGAGACGGTATTGCCTTTGGAGAAGGCAACAGGCCAGTTTGTCAGAGGATGAGCAGGAATCCCTCCATTTTCTCTCAGCCGCCCTACACCTACGTTTAAGTGTAGCTAGCTCAGAGTCATACCAGGAATTGCACTTGGCTTTGGACTTCAGGCAGATCCTCATGACAGGGGCAAGAACATCAAGAGTATCAGAAATAGAAGAATAGAGAGAAGACAGGGCTGTGTCAGGGTGTGAGTCAGCCAGAGGAAGAGAGGGTGGGGAGAAGGGGGAAGCAAAAGCCTTGACTGACACACGCTTCATGGGCCGCATGTCCAGGAAGGTAGGTGGCAGTGTTGGGGTAGGCTTGTCTTGGGGGGAAGAGAGAGACGAGAGGAGAGGAGGTAGTGGTCACTCCAGGAGAGGAGAGTGGAGAGAGAGATAGATAGGGGGAGGCTAGAGGAGATCAAGACATCAAGTGTGTGCCCTGCAGAGTGCGTTGGGCCAGATGGGAGGATAGAGAGGGAGAGGGAAGCGCAGAGGTCGCGAAAGAGCAATGTTGAGGGACAGGGAGAATCAAGGTGAATGTTGAGGTCACCAAGGAGGAGGAGTTGAGTGGTTGAGGCCAGGAGAGAGGAGGAGAGGTCCGCCCACTCAGAGAGAAAAGAGGTGATTTGACCAGGGGGCCGGTAGAGAGTGGCAACAGTAAGAGAGTGGCTAGGAGAGATTGAGAGCCTGCAGAAGAGGCATTCGAAAGATGAGTAGATCTGAGTGGGAATTATAGTGGAAGGAATCCACTCAAGAAAGATCAAGGATACACCCCCTCCAGGGCGAGTGGATCTGGGTGCGGATTGATTGATTGATTGATATTTTATTTCTATTGCGCTCGTACACAAGTGTTTCAGAGCGCGACAAGGCAAGGGAGGGGAACAGGGGAGAACAAAACAGCGATCTTACTACGCCCAGTGACATTGAGAACGCGCAAGTACATGGGAGAGGGGGGAGGGGAAAAGTGCATGGAAGGGGGGAGAGGTGAAAAGTGCGAAGCAGAGGAGAAACAGATAAAAAGCAATAAATAAATAATAAAGGCAACAAACAGTGGTAATGCAGCCAACAATTTGCAAGTGCTAGGTTTAAGGCAGCAGACAGGCTAGGTCCGATAAGTGCAGGAAGAAAAAGGGGGGGCTGTATGGGTACAGATACAGACCCCAGTGCAAGGGGTGGCCCGGAAGCAGTGCGGGAGGGTGACAGGATGAGCAGGTACCTGTGCCCAAAAGACAGAGTGGCCAGGTGCACGGTGCCAAGAGAGAACAGATCAGCAGGGGAGAGGGGGAGCGAAGGCAGAAGAAAAGAGGAAGGTCTTGAGGTGCTTCCGGAACCAGAGATCGTTCTCCTCAAGTTTTAGAGTGGCAGGGAGGCTGTTCCAGAGGGAGGCCCCAGCCGAAGACAGAGATCTACCCCCAGCTCGTTTCTTAGAAAAACGACTGACCCTGAGTGAGTTGGAGGTAGAGGAGCGAAGAGCTCGAGAGGGGAGGTATTTGCGGAGGGATAGCTGAAGGTATTTTGGACCCGGGCCCCAGAAAGCCTTGTGGACAATGCATAGGATTTTGAATTTAATCCTTGCATCCACTGGGAGCCAGTGAAGATATTTCAGAGCTGGAGAGATACGATCCCAGGGCTTGAGGCCAAGGACAAGTCTCGCAGTCCTGTTCTGGATTAGTTGCAGAGGGCGGAGAGTAGAGGTAGGTAGATTTAGAAAGAAGCTGTTACAATAGTCCAAGCTAGAGAGAACCAGAGCTTGAGATACCATGAGCTTCTGGGGGAAGGAGAGGAAAGGCAGAGTACCTCTGAGGAGGTGCAGTCGGAAATTTGACTTTTTAGAGACCTCAGAGATGCGGGCAGAGAAGGAAAGGGTGGAGTCAAAGATGACCCCGAGGTACTTAGCCTCGCAGGTGGGGGTAGGAGGAGGGCCAAGGGAGGCCGGCCAGAGAGTGAGGGGAAAGGATGGTTAAGGTGTGCCGATGAGGAGGATCTCCGTCTTGCTGGCATTCAGACAAAGATCATTGGCGGCACACCAATCTTGAATGGCAGTTAGGCAGAGGACAGAGGCGGAGAGGATCTTGTAGCCATCAGGGAGGAGAGTGTCAAATCTCGTGACAGAGCTGGCCATGAACCATGTCTCTGTAAGACCAAGAACGTCAAAGCCAAGTTCTTCAAGGAGGTGGCAGATGTCAGAGGAGTGTTTGACAACAGAGCGAGAGCTGAGAGTGGCAAGATGAAGAAGGTTGCCGGCCTTAAAGACCTTCCGGGGAGGGGTACAAATCAAGAGGTTATTGTTATTTTACATTTATAAAGCGCTCACACAGCCCGCAGGCATCGAGAGGTACGTCCTGCGGAGTTGTGGAGGTAGCCAGTTGATGGGCAGAGGAGGGAAGAGTGGGCAAGGTAGCCAAGGAATGAGAGGAGGGGACAGCCGGAGAAGAAAGGAAGTTGATGAGGCGAGGGAAACGCCTAACGAAGAGGAGGAGATTTGTCTGGGGACCTTGGACCATGACAGTGCCATTTAGGTAGACGTTAAGGATGACTCTGGAGGAGTCAAAAGAAGCCATGAGGATTTCCCAGCGAGTGCCACCATTTATGGGAGAGGAGGAGACAGGACCTAGCACAGAGATCATATGGGGGGTCCATAGATCAGGCGAAGGAACAACAAAGAGGATGTTGGTGAGGGTCTGTCTGGAAGAGGCGCTGGTATAGGTATCAGCAATAGGGAGACCAGGGTTGGAGGCCAAGATATCCTTTTTAAACTTCTTCTTTCCAGACTTAGTGAGAAGGGAAGGGTAGTTGATAGAGAAGCAGTTGGAAAAGATGGGAGAAACAGAGAGCGCCATGAGTATGAAGAGAGGAGGCAGGGGGAGGAGAAAGCAGGTGCAGCGGTATGGAACAGTCACTGGGATAGCAGGATTACAATAAATGGGCAAAGTTAAATGCAGAATTACACCCAAGTTTGACTTTCAAGTTAAATGCAGAATTACACCCAAGTTTGACTTTCAAGTTAAATGCATAATTAAACCCAAGTTTGAATTTAAGGATAGATGAAGAATTACACCCAAGTTTGACTTTCAAGTTAAATGCAAAATACACCCTAGTTTGACTTTAAGGATCCAAGATTACGTAGCATACACATGGCCACTTTTGGAGACCCTTAAGGAAGCACATAAAATAAAGAACCCCAATTTACAGTGGACGGCAGACATGATCAAACAGTTTGATAATTTAAAAGACATAATTTGTTTGGTACCTGTACTGGCCACCCCAGATTCTAATTCAGATGACCAGTTTATGACATTGGTATTGACTCAGAAGGGCACTATGGGCCATAAGCCATTGGCCTATTATAGTGGCACTTTGGATGTAGTGATGCAAGGGCAGTTCACAGGTGAACAAGCTTTAGCAGCTGCTGCTTTCACAATAGAGAAAGGTTCTACAATTGTAATGGGGTGTTCAGTTACATTGTATGTGGAACATTCTTTGTTTACCATTCTAAAAATTTCAAAATCTACTTTAACTACACAAAGATCGTCAGTGTACGAGATTATCATTTCTAAACCCCATATTCATGTAGTTAAATGCAGAACAGTGAACCCTGCCACCTTTTTAACAGACATGCCTAATGCAGAGGACTTAACGACACACGACATAGCCACATACGAGGGGCAGAAGGACGAAATTCCCAAAGCAAGGGATTGTGCATTGTAAGAGGGTGAGATACATTTTGTTGACACAATTGATCAGGGGGATGGGCAAAGACGGACAGGGGCAGCAGTGGTACAACTTGAGGAAGGAGAGTATAAGACGGTGGTCAAGAAAAGGTTGCCCATGCATTATTCTGTGCAGGCGGCAGAACTCATAGCGTTCATCGAAGCATTTAGAGCGTCTAAAGCAGTGGTCTTCAAACTCTTTTGGCCTGGGCCACCCTGAGCAAAATGTGGGAAGGCTAGGCCCCCTCAAAATTTCAAATGGCCAGTATGCACAAATGGCTATGAACTATTGTGCGCCGTCACCGCACCATAGTGCCAGTATAGTCCCTGGGTTTCCCCACCTGCTCCCATCACAGTTGCTGGGCTCCCTCCTCCCGCTCCTACCCAGTCTCTGGGCTCTATCCCAGTGCTCCTGGCCATCCTGCTCCCACCACAGTCCCTGGGCTTCCCCCACCCCATTCCCAACACAGTCCAAGGGCCAGTGGGAACTGGTGAATTTTTTAAGTGGAGGGGCATATTTCCCATAAAAATTCCATAGCGACTGAGCACAGCGAGGGATCCCAAACCAATCAAGGGGGGTTTCCGCCTTGGATTCTTTTTAACATAATGGCTTAAAATGTTGCATTGTAGAGCATACTTCTAAAAAAATGGGTAAAAAGCCAAACAGTTAGCAATTGACGCTGGGGGGCCAAGGGGGAAAGCATGGTATTTTTGACTGGACACCTATGATAGATAATAGAAAATACCATCCCTGTGCCTGGGCTCCACTGACGCCTCAGGAGGGCTGATTTTGGCCGCTGGATTGTGCAACAAAGGCATTTTTAAAATGCCTTTGTTGGATAAACCTCCTTCCCCTCTATCCCCCCCACTCGCCAAAATCAACTCAATGGACCAAAACACATACACACACACATGCACGCACACATGCACGCACGCACGCACGCACGCACACACAAGCACACACACACACACACATACACAGTAATCACTCTATCATTCATGCGAGTACCCATGATCATACACTCACTCATAACACCAGCATACATGCATCCATACACATATTTAAATAAAAAATAAATGAATATAAACGTACCTTCTGCAGGGACCTGCGAGTGGGTGCTGAAATGTCCCACTCCAGGTTGCTCTGTCTGTATTGGCGAGGAGGCGCAAGAGCTCCCCCTTGCACATACAGACATGCAGTGCCACAGCCAGCATTTCCAATGAGCTATGCAAGGCTGGCAAAGCAAAACGCCCCCAGCCTTGCATGGCTCAGTGAGCATGTGCGGCTGGGGAACTGAACTGTCAAAGGAAAACAGTATTTCCCTTTGACGGTTCAGCCAGTCCAGGAGCACTCCCTCAGCTGGAAAAAGCAGCTGAGGGAGTGCTCAGTGTTTCACTGGGCTGGATCCTCCATAATGGGTGAGGGGACCACTGGGTGGCCGCCCCCTCGCCCATAATGAATGAGCCGCCAGACTCGGACTGGCCTATAGGGCAAAAGGGCAATGCCCGTACCAAAAACGCAAAATGCTAATGTAGGCCAGTCAAAATGGGCCACTTTTTTGGGCCAATGTGGGGCAGTTTGATGAGTTACTTCACTATGCAGCTAGTAGTTTTGACCATTGTTGCTGAATAAATATTCTTTAAATATCACAATTTGCTTACATGTCAACAAAAAATACCCCCTTGGGTACTGTTCAAACAGTCTGTGCCTAAAGGAATGAATACCCATTTGCAACTGCGGGCCACTTTTTCATTGGTGCATGAGACAGTTTTATGGTCCGGTTCGACCATCTGAGCTGCCCCTGCCTTATCCTCCAATCTAAAACATTTGGTCTGGTCTGGTCTAAAGGTTGCTATGTCACAATATATTCAGGCTCAGTGTTCGTCACAACAACGGTACACGCTGGTCTATCCCGCTGGAAGAGGAGGGGGTTTCGGAGGATGGATGTGTCCCCAGTGCAGCATGTGGTACTGCTAGATCTATTGATAGAAGCATTATCCCAGCCATCTGTTATGGCTGTCGTCAAGTGCACCACCCACACTATTGGGACAGACGAAATATCAATGGAGAACGCAGCTGCCGACATGGGCGCCAAAATGGTGGCGTATCTGCCATATGAAATACCTGCGAATATGTCATGACTGCCCCACCCGCAGGTGAATATCCAGCACCTTACACAGCATTGTCCATCTCCCAGATTATCGAGCTACAAGGAAGGGCACCTGAAAGGAAGAAAGATCTGTGGTCACAGAGAGGTTATAAGCAATCGCTGACAGATCTGTTATGGAGGTAAGAGAGCTCTGGGAAGACAGTAATGCCCCAGGAGCTGCTAGCAGTAGCCTTTAAATAGTTACACTACCCATCCCACAGTTCAAAGCAGCATATAGCAGTAGATATACAGGAGGATTTGTGGATACCAAACATCCAGGAAAGAATTACAGAAATGGTCATACATTGCACCACATGTCAGAATTTCAGTACCGGGATTACACTACAGACATTACGGGGCACCTTGCCCTGCCCTAATGGGCCATCCCATGAATTACACATAGATTACGCCAGCATGGGTGAGCGTTGTAATGGCTCCAGGTACCTCATTGTAGTGGTTTGTCCTTTCTCAAGGAGTGTGGAAGCAGGGCCGTGTACACATCTGTATGAAAAGTGTGCTGCTAGATTTTTAGTACGAGAGGTTTTATCGATGGGGTGTGTGCGAGGTTTTAAGGTCAGAAAACAGCACACATTTTTTTAATGCATTATTTCAGTAGTCACAGCACTACTTGGCATCAAGCACCGGATGTGTTCTTTTTACCACCCACGGGCCAGTGGCGTTGTGGACAGAATAAACAGGCTCCTCAAAAGCAAGTTATCCATACTGTTTACCACGTTGAAGAAGAACTAGGTGCACTGTTTTCCCCTGGCCCTCTTCATTTTATGCACAAAGCCCAGCAAAGACCACCATTTGTCATCTCACAAAGTGGTCACTGGCCAGCATATGCATACCCCCATATCCCCTGTTAGAACGGCATCAAACACACATAGAGCAGCAGTGGTGCTAGGTGAAGAGTTTAAAGAGTATTTGTCCACACTAACTAGAGCAATTAAATATGTCTCCCGACAGATTGCATCTCCCAGGATTGTGACAACAGAGAGACCGGACGTTGTAACTACTACGGCGACAGTTCCCGAGCATATGACCACACACTGCTGCCAAGGGACCTCATACACATCCATAATTTTGAGCACAGGTGGAATAACCCTCGGTTCCAAGGGCCCTAGAAGGTGGTGTGGTGTACGCCCCTTGTAGTGAAAGTTAAGGAATTGTGTTATTGGGTCCTACTGTGTGGTGATCGTAGGACACCTCCAGATAGTATACTGGTACACCAGTTATCTGAAAAACAAGAGGTAGCAGTACCGCGTCTACCTCACTGGCCTGTCCAGGGGCAATACGTGTGCAGTTGCACGCTCAAGTGGCAGGCCGAAGGTTAGCTGCTAGCTCCGCATCATCCTTTTTTCAGGAGCGCTTTTTTCTCTTTCTCTTCTTCTCTCTCCCTTTCTCTTCCTTTTCTTCTTTCTTTGTGTAAAAGGTACCTCTTGTACGTCTCTCCTTTCCATTGTCTTGTGTGTCTGTGTTGTCATTTCAGGACAAAAGAAGATGGATGTGACTAATGTAAATAATCTGTTAAGCAGAGATCTGAGGTGCAGATGCACGAATGAGAGAATATGGACCTATGTGTATTATTGTGGGTTGACCTTTATCTTAGGTCTCTGTGTGATATTGATAGTACTATTGGGATTGTATTGGGGAAGGATGTTATGGGGGAAGGTCCTATAAAGGGGGAATAGGATTGTATATTATCCGAACGGGACAATACATATGTTCATAATATTAGCAGAGTTACATATATTTGCAATGATGTGAACACATAATAATAATGGAAATGGATATAACGAGCACAACATGACAGTGGGAGAAACAGTGAAAAGGTTGTTCTTTCAGCAAGTAGGTGATTGTCTACCAATGCGAAACAATATAATGTTATTTCCGATAGCACTAGTAAAACTGCAAGCCTTGAAAGCATGTATAGAATAATGAAAAGAGAAGTACGAAGAAAGTATGACACGTATCAAGGGCTGGGTTTGGTTGTGATTGAGGATATCCGTCATCCAGAGTTTACTAAAGAGAGAGTGATGATGCTAAAAGCCCAGAGATTGTCTTAGGAAAAACAACGAAAGAAAACACAGGCAACAGCAGGTCTAAATTATAATGCAGTGTGTATCTTGGGAGTTATTTGTGAATGGGTGTCCCATTTAGGGTGTGAGCACTGTATATTTATATTGTTCCGTTACCTGGTTTCAATTGTGAATACATGTTCTGTAAAGAAAAGTAACAGAACTTGGTTGGAAAGGTCCACCTTTCACTTTTGTCGGTGGAAGTTCACAAAGGTACAGGTTTTAGACAGCACTTCACTGGCAGACAGTCGCCTACCGGCCCCGTGAACAGGCAGCGGAGAGCCTCTCCATATGCGAGCAGTCACGCCCGCATACAGGATTTATTCCTATACACGGCCACGTCCGAGTTGCCGCCAACCACAGATACTCTCCAAGTTAGCCCTTGATGATAGAAACCTCACGGCTGGGGACTTTTGTATGTGCACATCTCAATGCCTCCGGATATTTTCCGGACCCCATCAAACCTGTTCAGCTTTCCAGCTGCATCCAAAACAGGCCACCCATAAGTGCAGCTTACGTACATAGCCGCCAATTTAAGTACAAAGTGGAGCTCACGGCATTTGCCTTTGCCGGACGTCCTCCACCACATCAGCATTCAGAGAGGGGACAGGTTACTCAAGGCGGCTCAACCCATTGTGACCACGGATTCCATTCAATCCCGTGGCCCCTAAGAATTTGATCTTCACTGCCCCGATGAAGGCGGAATACTTTATTTCTCTTTACTTTTTTGGTCCATAACCGCCGGAACGCAAGAACTGTGAGGGGTGTGTAGGTGCTATTCCACTCCACCACACAAAGACATTTTCTCAGAACTGAGTTCCCCCACTGCGTTGGCAAACCTTTACCTCAGAAAACGACACTAAACCTGAGAAGAAATATCAGGAATTTTTGTTTGCATTCTTCATTTTAGACCTTAACGGGGAGTAACGAGGTGATACTTCCCAACTGTAGCAGAAACAAATTGTGTTGAACTTATTGATTTGTTCTTAATTTTGTGCCAGGACAGATACAACTCTGTCCCACTTTCACAGCTATCGCAACTTTATATATTTTTCTTTCACTTCTGCTTATCATTCTTCTTCCTTTTCTGCATGCTTTCCTTTTACTCCACACCACCACTCAGATTTAAACCCACATCTCTTGTGACCAATGAACAAAAATGTATAAGGTGTGTGCTGTTTTCAATGATGTTTTTCAATGTTTTTCAATGATAATAACATAACTGTTTGTTTTTTCTACTTTGAATCATACCTCAGATACTGGTTGCAAACTTTACATGTCTGGGGTGATAACCTCCAGTCAAACAGCGACTTTCATAATTTTGTGCAACCAAATACAGAACTGTTTTACTTCAATTGAGACTTATGTCTGCTGTTTATTTATTTGTTTTTTCGTCTTTGGTGTCCCATTTGTTCTGTCAAGTGGTTTAGATGTGATATACATCAAGGCATTCATTGCAATAACATTGGGTTGGCAAGGGGAGGCTACGAAATAATACTACCCCCCCTCCGCTTTAAAAACCCGTGGCAAAGCAACACCCCCTATCCTTTGATTTATAGCTTCACTGGCAGATAGCCTGTGTCTTAGAGGCCCTCATATTTTTTTTGCAGACATGAAATTGCATGTACTTTGCCCTATAGCCGACCAGCCTGGGGACAAATCCCACCTCTGCTGAGGGATCAGACCACACAAAAAGAGCGGTCAGAAAGCGTGTGGGGCTCTAGAGACTTCAGTTCCCAGAATGCTTTGTGGAAAAATGTAGTCATTCGCGCTTCGTGCGGATTAACAGCTGAAGGCTGATTGCAGTTCCTACTTCAACCGCCGGCCGCCGTACACAGGTGTGGCTTATTGAGAGTATTCAGCACGGGCAGTCACGACGGCGTGTAGGAGAACTTTTGGAGATCTGAGGAATGCCGGAGGAATGCGTCGCTTCATCCATTCCGGGTGGGAGCTGTGAGCATTCTCTGGAGGATTCAATGAGCTGCTACGTTTGGTTCGGGTCATTCCCACGGGAGGCCCGGGCCGTCAGTTAAGTACTGGGAAATAAGATAGGGGCACGTTATTTTCTTGTTCATTGTACTAGCGTTTGACAGGCAAAAGGCGTTGGGGAATCAGTGAGCCTAAAGCAATTACAGACTTGTAAATGCAATTCCATGCAGAGGGGCTCAGTAAGAAACTTGCCTTCCCCATTGCTTGCAGACTATAATTCTGGTGTCACGCTTGTTCTGGGAGCACTACTGGGCACCATTAATAGGCTCTCTTCCATGTTCTGCTTTATGTGTGGTTATGCTCACCCACGGGGCCATGTGTTTGTCTTATTCATGAAGGGAGCCAATCCTGTGTTTGTTTCATTACCGCTTGCTTCGTGATTAAGTGTGGCAACGTATCAAGATGCTACATGTCAGTTTACTGTTTCAATGTGGCAATATGTTTTATATTCATATGTGAAATGTTGGCACGCTTTATGTTGAATGTACATGTTTGATGGCGTTAAGTTTGCTAAAGCATCAGGTTGTGTTAGGAGGTACAGGACAGGAGTTGGTGGCAGGAATCAAGAAGTGTGCATGCAGTGTCAGCTTTAAATGTTACAGTGTATATGTGTAGCCGCAGGCTGGTGTTAGAAGACAGTTCTAAGTGGTTTGACTTCTCCCTTTTACCCCCTTACCCTGTTTCCCGGTTTTCCTACTTCCCCTTCCCTATCCACAACCTCTCCCTAATCCCTCCTTCCCCCATTGGCTGCCGCGTGGTACCGTGTGATTCTAGTATCAGGAGCCCGTGCCAACCACGGTTGGAGGGGTCAATCCATTCGGCTTCTGTGGTTCGGGGGAGGGTATCAGACCCTACTCCCTATAGTGTTAAATCTTGACAGGCACTACAAATGTTTTGGACTTCAACTCCCATCATCACGAAGCAGCTTAGTTAGTAGAAAAGGCTGATGTGGGCTGAAATTCATAACATCTAGGGGGTGAGGCTCTTAATGAGTATTCTTGCACCAGACAAAATACCTTCGGCTGGTCAGATGATCACAGCAACTGACCGGTATGAAATCCAAACTTTTTTTTTACGCTGACAGCCTGGAGCCCAGGCGCCCTGATGTGCCTGCTGAGCACTCAACAAAACACCCACTGAAATACAAACATGTATAACTGTTTGAGGCGAGTTCTCATGGCCAGTATATTCCTTCTCCAACAGAGACATCTGCACATGGGAGCTGGAGGGATGGAGGCCCGGGGCATTGCAGGCAAATGTTACTGAAAGCCTGGAAGAATAGACAGGGAGAAGGGGCAGGGTGATGTCTTTGTGTTAGCACTTCTCAGGCAGTATTATGGAATGCGCCAACAGATATATCCAACTTCACGGGGAAAGACCACGCAAAGAAAAACAAACTCTTTGTGGGCTATTGCCAGAAAATCCCCATCGAGGCCTCACTGAAAGCTGCCTTGTGCTGTGAGGAAGACCTGGTATCATTAGTGAAGACAGACACAAGTGATGCACAGTTCCAGGTTTTTATTGCACAACATGAGGGTTGGAAGAATGCCTATCTAGCCTTATATCTAAGGATGGGAACAAGCTCGAACATCAAATAATAAATAACGCAGTCCTGGTAGTGTCTGTCAAATCAAAATAGCCTAACAAAACCTATTGCCTGCCCTTACGCTATAAGACATATGTGCAGGGAAATGGTGTATTCAAAGAAAAAAAGTGTTCAATAGTAATGTATCAGGATGACTGAACAGTGATGTTCCCTTCTCCACGTTTTCAGCACGGAGTAAGGTTGCTCACTCTGGCTTTGGAACACACTCTGGCTTCTCTGGCACAAGGATGCAGTTCGGGACATTAGCCAGGGACTTCTGCAATAAAGTCTCTTTTTTATTCAAAAGTCTCTCGTTCGTAGAATGCCTTGGACACACAACTACAAAGTTCCTTTCTCTTTAGGAGTTTCACGTTCATATGTTTTTGGGATCACTGTTCACCATGGCTCTCCCTATGTCGGGTTCAGCCCTCTCAATAATTCACAGTTCAACAAAAAGTTCATGTAGGTCTCCCTCTGTTGGCCTTGGACCTCTCAAAGCTTTAATAATTCACATGGGTCTCCCTCAGATGGGCTTATACCTCTCAAAAGCAAAATGTTAACATCGGTCTCCCTCTGTCGGGGTCGGACCTCTCAAGGCATCAAAAGTACCTAGATGGACAAGTGAGGATCGTGCTCTGCTCTAAGTCATTGGGCCTTCAGAGTGTATTCCTCCCTGGCGGGGAAGTGGTAACCCAGGCAAATTTTCTGGCCCCTTGGACACCTACGGAGCAGAAGACGGTGCCCCCCTTCAGACCAGACCTGCAACAGTGCCTGGGGACGCGAATAGGGCCAAGAAGCCCAAGACGCTATGAGCAGCAACTGCGACAGTGCCTGGGGACACGTATCGGGCCGAGAAGCTCAACAAGCCACGAGCAGCGCGAACCTCGCGCCCGGTGCAGGGGTGGACTAGACCTCCACACTGGAGACCATCCTGGCCGGATGACAGCTTCCTGGGTGCTTTTGCGGGTGGAAGAACACTTCCAACAGCACATGGGCACCAAGGACAAGAGGAGCTTGAGGTGGGATCTGGTGATCCCCGGCCAAGGAGAACGTCGGCGGAACCGGCTAAGCAGGGTCGCTTGCAGAGGCATTGAGGAGGAGACACAAGGTCGGGTTGACCCCCTTGGGCCTTGAGACAGTAAACTGCACAACACTTCCGGCACCACATCGGAAACCCACAGGCCTCCCTCTGGTTGGCGCCCGGATGACGGGATAAGGTGAGGAGTCCCGGAGGGGTAGGAGGACAGCCCCAGGGCCGGAAGACCGAGGCCCCACACCAAGGGGGCACCCTGGGAGCACCCAGAGTTCGGGTGGAGAGAACCCCCAAGAGAAGAGAGCCTCGGGGGGATAGGGGGTGGCCCTGCCATGAGAGAGGCGGACACAAAACCGCCAGAGGGCCCGTAGTCTAGATAAAGACCGCCTGAGGGTAGAGATCCCCCAAGGGTGGAGCACAACAGCGCCAGACCTGGGGGCCCGCACACATTGGCCAGGGCCGGCTCCCTCTCTATCATTGGAACGGGCCTGCTGTGACCTCTGGGGGCAGAGGCCCAGAGCCAGCCGCCGAGATGACCCCAGAGCCACAGTGGGATGTCAGAAGGAGGAAAAGGCAAAAGTAAAGGAGGGGTGAGCCCGACTCCGTCCACAGAGGAGGTTGCAGAAAGAGGGGCCCAGAAAGGCGAGAAGAGTCAGGAAGAGAGCGGATCACCCAGAAATAAAAGAACACGGTTCCTGCAGGGAGGCCCCCGCCTGTGGGCCCGAGACACTGTTGACGGAGGTGGCCACCATTAGGGCCATCCCCACACCGGAGAGGCAAGAGGCACCCAAAAGAGGTGTCAGACTGCTACGGAGTCCACCAAGGGGGCAGAGAACATTAGCACTGAGCATAATGGCCCCCAGAAATCAGGGGCATAACTACGGCGCAAGATCAACTCGGCAACAGGAGTTGACACAGGAACCCCCAGACTAAGAGGCCTACCACTCTGGGCCCAGAAACAGGAGGCCTGTGCCCACACCATAGTGCAGAGCCCTCTTATCAGCACCTTGGGAGATGGCAGGAGGCTGGTACAAACCAGAGGAGAGGTTCTGGGGTAGCAAACGGACTCAAAGAGGAAGAACTCCCCCTAAGAGAGGCACCGCCACAGCCCTCCATGGGTTGTAGGGGAGAAACCCGCCTTCACCACTCGCATATGAAAACGTCACCCTGGAAGGGCCCATGCACAGGCTCCGGACCCGGAAGCCACTGGGAGATAGACGCTAAGGACCCAAAAGCCCCCCAATATGTAGTTATTAGCCGGCACACCCAGAGTCCACACCCCAGAGGGAGGTCGGAGAGCAAGCCTGGAGAAGACAAGAGTCAGACCCTCCACGAGCAGAGTGCCCATTGCAGGAATCCCATCACGGCAACGCTTTCGGAGGCTGCAGAAAAACGTCGGGGAGGCATCCCCCACTGATATTCACAGAATGGTGTTGGGAGAGGACACACTGGCACTCCAAAAAATGATCTCAAAGACATACTCCAGGAGACCAAAGCGATCAGAACTGACATACAAGCCTCGATATGCAATCTTAAGGGCAGGGTGGATACACTGGAGGAGAAAATGGAGGGCATGGAAAATAATCACCTGCAGGTGGATGTCCTTGACATGAAGTACAAAGTGCACCTCACCGAATTTTAAATGAGGGAAGAGGACGTTACTGAAGCTGTACAACCTGGAAAACAGGGAGAGGCGTAACAACCTGTGAATACTGTAGGTGAAAGAGCAGAGAGGAGAAACAGCGGCGGAGGTCGGACGAAAGGTGCAGGGCTTGATAAACCAATTATTCACCCTGGAAGGGGGCAAAGAGGTGCAACTGGAAAGGGTCCACGGAGGTGGAGGGGGAAAGGGCCCAAGGTCCATTGTAGTCCGCTTTCTCAGATACAAGGAGAAGATGAAGTGCTTGAGAAGGCAAAACAGTTGGGGAGCGTCCTCTTTGAAGGGGGCATTGTGATGCTGGAAATGCATTGGAGGGACAGGGCCTCTGTATCCTTGTCCTTTACTGCTTTTTATTGTGTGTTCTGTCGTGTTTTCCGTGCAGGAGTTCATGTGGGACTCCTGGCGGTGCAGCTCTCTCTCTTTTGGTTTGGTGAACGGACCCGTGGGATACCCTTATGACACCAATGGGTGGGGGTATAACCCTGTGCCCCTAGTGTATGTTTTTGGGCACCTGTGGGTGGCCCACAGAGCAGGGTATGGGCTGGTGGCAGCTCCGTGCTGAATTTGACAGGTGCGCGGAGTATCCTCCATTTTGGGATACCCTGGCCCTGCCATTGGGATCAGTTGATTCCTGATGGAAAACAAGATGGCCCCGGTGGCCTCTTGCTTTCTATTACCCATTACCTTGTTTTCCCAAAGTCCTGGGAAGCCCTGACTCTGTCCCTTCCCCCTGACTGGCTGTTGGGTGGAAATGCCATATATGGTGTTGTTGTGAAGGCCCGTCCAGACTAGCTGGAGCCTTCCCGGTGATGTATGTTGTGGGTACCTCCTGTGGGTGGGACCTGGGTGAATAGAGTGTGTGACGAATATGCATTCTGTGTTGTGGGTGTCTAGTATCTGGTGGTTGACACAATGACTGAGACAACCCTGCCCGAAACCGGTATGAATGCGGCTTGGAGTGTTGAATGGCTCGGCACTTGTCCCAATACACATAACTTGTTGTGAGTGTCTGGAGAGAAGTGAATGGCCTGAATACCTTGTGTGCCTGATTGGCTTCCTGCCTGCATGAATACCTGTAGTCGTGATTGGATGCTTGAGTGTGACCCAGCGGAATGAATGGGAGATCAACAGTATATCTGGGGACCTCTCACTGCTAGGAATCGTGTTCAGAAGCTGAAGTCCACTACGACGAGTAACTGGAATAACTGACGCTTGACCTTGAAACCCTGCTGGACGAGAAGGAGTGCTGTTGCTCTCCCTCGCAATCTGAAAGCTGCTGTGTTCTCAAGGACTGACCCAGAGAGGACCTGGTAAGGGGCCCTCTTCCCGAGCTACGTGGGACCATCGTGCACAGCTGATCTTTGCCAACGCTCCCTGGTAGACAGACCTTCGACAGGCTGCAGACCCGATACGGGGAATGCTGCGGAACTCCAAGGATAAGCACTCGGACTGTTGTCCGCCACTGTCGACGACCGCCGTCGCCGACCGGAGCTGCCGTGCTCCCGTTTGCCTAAGAACTTCAATTAATCATTGGATGCTCTCGTCTGCATCGTCACCCGCTTGTCTCCCGCTGGAGAAGCCCCGACCGTTGACGCGCCGAGGAGCATCCACCGGTGGGTTTCCCGCCACCTGAAGACCACAGAGACGCCGATGACTAGACGCCCTTGTTGGGCCACAGTTCTTCATCGTCTCTTTGCAGTCCAGAACTATCGTCACTGAGGTGCCCCGCACGCCTCTTCCTTGCAGGACGCCAACGCTCTGTCGTCGACGAGCACCGCTAGGAACGAAGCTGCCACTTCCCTGCCGTAGTTCACCCTGTTCACCGTCGGACGTTCGACGACCCGTGACTCCTGCCTTAAAGGGAGGGCACTCAAGAAGGGCAATCGATTCCCCGACACCAAACGCCAAGTTCCCCGACACCTCTCGACGATCCGTGGCTCCCGCCTGAAAGGGAGGCACTCAAGAAGGATCGGTCGGCGCATCGTCGGAGAACTCCACTCCACCAGGTACATTGGGGGGGTAAACCCTTAATAGGAAGAAGTAAGACTATCGAACATTATATGGACTGGGCTTGTGCTATATATCTTTATTTTACAGGCTGCCCAGGTGGAGGGATCTCCACACAGAACTGTGTCTAGGTAACGGGGCCAGCATTCTGCCTATTGTTTCAACCATCTTACGTTCCTGCCTATCTCTATTGCTGGTTTCCTCGTTATTAATCTGTGTGACATTTTAACCGTACAGTTGATGCACTTTAATGAGATTGCATAACATTAGTGGTACCACTTTAGAATTGTATATATTTATCATTATTGACTTCCGAGTACAAAGTGCGTTATTGTGATCGTGTACATACGTTTGAATATTAATTATATAAAGACTGTGTTTTCAGTAATACAGTGTGTGGACATTCCTTTGTGGGGGTACAGGGACTACACTGTACTTAAGAACCAGCCCGCATCACCTCCTGAGAAGCTAGGCCTTGATTGCTCGTCCATTGCTACCTTATAGAGAATCTTGGCTGGGGTCCTCTGTGCCTCTCCTCTACCATATAGAGAGCGGAAGTACAGACACCCCCTACCAGTCTTTACAGGCACAATCAAGGTATTTCAGGATCTATCAACACTGACGCTTGCCCGTCGTAGGGAATGTCGGCCGCTCACATTGTGGCTCTCCGAATAAGACATCAGATACAGGTGGTCCTATCCTTTTGCTTTGACTTTCAAACATGGTGAGGTGGACTACCAGGTAGCCAGTGGTAAAGAAGCACTCCAGGTGCTCCAGGTTATAAAGAATGAGGAAGTGGCGGCTGAGGGGGAAGAGGAGGCAGCGCCTCTGGAGTGCACACGGGGACCTAATGGGGCCTGGGCCACAAAGAAGAAGATGAAAGGCAGAGGAAAATTCTAAATATTTAATAATCCCCCCCCGCACTGAGAATGGGGAGAAAGGGTGAAGGCCAGACCTCAAGAGACTATCATACAGGGGAACCTAAAGATGCTCTAGCCCCGCTGGGGGGAGGTGAGGTGTTTCTGATGACAACGGAGGAGTAGCATTTCTTATCCCTTAGTGGCTGGCCTTAGGGTGGCCGTCTCAACCAACAGGGAGGGGGGAGAGAGAGGTTGTGGGGGTTTGACACATGGAGGGACAGGCCTGGGTTATAGAGAAGGATTAAGATGCCCCACAGCACCGAGTGGTTAAGGAGGATGGCACACCCTGAGATTGGGGGCCGGGTCGAGGTCCTCAAATTTGGGCTCCCTGAACGTGAAAGGTCTTAATTTGCCCACGAAACGCTCTCTATTGGGGAAAGAAATGAAAAATTCTGGTTTTGATGTACTTCTAGTACGGGAGACCCGAACAGTGGCTGGTGAGGAGAGGCATGTCCCAGGTGCCCATATTGGACAAGTCTTCTGGGTGTCTGGACCCGTCAAGAAGGGAGGAGTGGGGATTATAATTCACAAAAGACTTTCGGAGCCGGTGGTATGGCACCGAACAGATGAAAGGGCGTTAGTGGTTTCAGGGAACCTAGATAATACCAGGATAACAATAGCAACCCTCTACTGCCAGAATGTTGGCCAGATGCACTTCCTAAAGGAGACTATGGGGGAGGTGCTGGACAGGACGGAGGGTCTCCTCGTCGTGGGGGGCCATTTTAACATGTGGGCGGATAGGGAAATGGACCACAGAGGCGGGCTCATCCCCTCAGGTAGCAGGGGGGATCCGCAAATGGTGGGTTCACAGACTACATCTGGGACCAAGGGCTGGTTGATGCCTCGAGGGATGCCCAGCCAACGCCGAGGGGTTACACCTTCTATTCAGCAGTCCACAACTCCAGAACTACAATAGATTAATCTTCCTGGAACAACAGTACATTAACAGGGCGGGCAACTGTGAGCACCTCCGGATTAGCTGATCAGACCACAACCTGGTGGGGATGGAAATAGACGAATCGTACAAAAATGTCGCCCTCATTTGTGCACCCCTACAGTTACTGCGACTTTGTGGGCGCACAAAATGAGGGTGACATTTACTGCACCCAAGCACAGCAGAGGTTGCAGGGGTGTCCCCCGTTCTGCTTGGGCACCGTAACGGGAGTCGGGGGTTGCAGGGTTGTCCCCCGTTTACCATTTTGATAAGCGGGGGACACGAAAGAAAAAAAAGAAAAGCACCCTGCGGCGTCAGCTCTAACCCACGTTAGTGCGAGGAGCTGACACCACAGGGATCGCAGTGTGCAGGTGGCACACACAGAAGTGTGCCGCCATAAAAGGTAAGTTGGGAGTGGGGGGTGGGAAGGGAAAAGCAGGCCGGGGAAGCAGGCACAGTGATCTATATTATCACTGGACCGCGCCGTAACTGCCGTCGGCATTTCGGCCGTTGCAGTTATGGGCGGCGCAGTGATCACATAGATCCGAAATAGACTTATCTGGGCTGAAAGCTAGGGAATGCCTGTGGCGCTATAACGATCTACTCCTAAGAGACTGGGTCTTCATGGAAGAAATGGGGAAGGCCATTAGGGGATACTTCAAGCTTCGACGACATGGGTGAAGTGTAGAAGGGAATGGTATGGGATGTAGCGAAAGCTACTTGGAGAGGCCTGCTTATCAGTGAGGGCGCAACAAAGAAGAGGGTTAGGGCCCTCCAGGTCTGGAATCTCCGGGGAGAGATCCACCTCCTGGAAAGGGTGGAGGGAAAAGAGGAAGGGGAAAAGGATGTTTGCCTAAGAGCGGCAAGGGGGAAACGCCTAGAATTGAAAGAGATTGTGATGGGTAGGGTTCTGTCCAGCATCCAATACTTGAAATAGAAATACTATGAAAAGGGGTATAAGGCAGATGCCCTATTGGCAGCAAATCTTTGTAGCCAGAGAGCGGAGAGATGGGCAACTAGGATCCGGGGAGAGGCGGACCACATGTGTTCAGGGGCTGAGGCAGTGATGGGTGAATTCGCCACATTTTACGAGAAGATATATGGTCAAGAAGGGGCCTCAGATGAGGACGCATTAAACACATACCTACAGGGGGTGTCCCTTCCGAGACTTCAAACTGGGGAGTCCTCCATCCTGGATGGACCCATCACTCAGGAGGAGGTGTTGAGAGCGATAGCAGGTTTGAAACTTGTCACAACCTGAGACAATACCACAATCTAAGGTGATACATATACAACTCCCACTTAGGATGTTCCTTCACTCTGCGAAAGTCTTGAACGCGATGTAAAGAAAGACTTTCCCCCCAAGAGCGCAGCCTGCAGGAATTGAATACACCTGATTGGCCGGGGGCTTGAGTGAAAAGGCAGGAGCAGCAACAACAGAGCTAGGGGAACAAAGAATAATACAATAGTTCAGAAGAGCAGCCAGGAATGCCGGAATACAGCAATTACCACCCACAATTAGCCATTCTTACCTGCTCAGCGAAGAAGACCAGCAACCTACTTGTATTCAGTGGGAAGGTGATGGCTGTGATTGGTGAAAAGAGGAAGTCCCAAATCCAAGACAGTTGTGCAGAGCCACCTAACCCGAACGGCACAAAGGCGCAAACTAAAATGATAGTTCAGAACCAATCCAAATGTGAAATTCAGCAGAGCATCCCAAATTGTTCAAAAGCAATCCAACAAGTGATCTGGTAGGCAGGAGAGCATCCAATAGACCACTGATGTGTTCAGGGGAATGGTCCTTGATGATTGGGAGAAGTGCGTCCCTGGGAATCTTGATGAGAAGGTGTTGGTGAGTCAGTGAGTGATAAGTGATGGAGCAATTGGGGGGAAGTGCAAAATAAGAGTTCACCAAAAAAACCTTAAATCAGGGTTTGCGGCGTTATCACCATAAAACGCTAGTCTCTACAGAGAGCAAGGTCCAAAGGTCAGAGGCAGAAGGAAGTCGATGGAGCGTGTAACAGAGTTCGGTAAACAAGGGGGGCAGCAGAGGGAGCCAAGCGTCGGGAGACCAGAAAAGGACAATGGTAGAGGCAGTGTCCTTGTTTACAAACTGGGTCGAAGTAATAGAATATCAGAAGATTACAGGATACAGAGCGCTCGGAACTTACTCAGTTAAGGAGCACCCATTGTTTGAGACACCAGGAATTAAATACTTCAGTCACGGGAATATGTGAAATACTTCAGTCACGGTCACGTGACACACTGCGTGTGTCACGTGACCGTGGGAAGGAGGGCTGATGGGAAATGTAGTCCGATGAACCCCGTGCACCGAGTAGCGCTGTGAGAGATGCCAGGGTAGCCTCCAGGTGTTGACAGTCACCCCCAGGCGCCACCTCGTAGAAAACCGGGGTATGACAAAACTGGGGAAGGCACCGGGTGAAGATGGATATACAGCAGGCTTTTATAAGGCCTTTGCAGGACCACTTTTGGGGTTTTAGCAGGCTTATTCTTGAATATTATGGTCACAGGGAGGGCTCCCCCATCATTCGGGAGGGCGTTGATCACAGTCATCCCTAAGGTGGACAAGAACTCAGGGGACTGCAAGTCCTACCGACCCATCGCCCTACTGAACGTGGATGCTAACATTTTCACCAGGATCCTTGCCACGAGAATGGAGGGCCTTATGCCAAAGCTCATTCACTCAGACCAAGTGGGTTTTGTATCTGTTTCAGATGCTCCCGATTAAGGCCCCAGAGGAGCACTTGAAAGAGGCCAAGCGGTGCATCACGAAATGTATATGGCAGGGCCGGAAACCTAGGGTGGGATCTGACACGCTGCCCTTCCCAAAGGAGAGGGGGGGTGGGCCTCTCAGATCTGAAGATGTACTATAGGGCGGTCCAACTCCGGGCATTGGTGCCTCACTTGTGGGAAGACCCAGACAAACAGTGGGTATATCTCGAAAAACCAGCACCTGCTCCGGTTTGGCAGTCCTATGCCCATTTTCAGCTAAATCAATTTGGTAATACTCTCGTGTCTCTGTGAGGTGCTAGAAAACATTGCAAATATAGCCTAATTACTTTAACAGCAAGGTTGATCTACGTCTAAAACGTTTGCATTACCATATACTGGTTGCTTCAAGATGCACACATTTACTCGATTTGCAGATTTGGCAATCAAGACAACTGCGGATGTTATATGCAACAGTCGGAGAGTGGCTTTGGCTCCCGAGAAATAGACTCCTGAGACGCTACAGGGAGCACCCGATACTGGGAAGCCCTGGCCATGGGGGGCAAGGGAGAAGGGACCACCACCTGGCCCTCACCGATGAGTCACATTTGGGCACCACCAGTCAGTGATGTGATACCAGAGGTTGAACACTATCAGTCCTGGTTCGGGGCTGGGCTCAATAGGGTGGGCCAGTTGATAGAAAAGGGAACATTTGTAAGCATCCAGAAACTTTAGGAGGCATTGGGTATTGGTAAATTGTCAGTGCTGCTATACTTGAGGTTAAAGGGGATTTTCATGTCAGGGAGATGGAAACCATACAGTCGAGGAATCTCACACCAGTTGAGAGGGTCCTGGATGAACATGCTGACACGAAGGCATACATGCCAACATTCAGACGCACCTGGGAGGGAGATTTCCGATTTAGGTGGGAGACTCCTGATTTTTAGGTGAAAAATATTGCTATTTTTCACAGTCTTCGCCTAAAATAACTGTAGACTCAATGCATTCCTATGGGGAAATATGCGTCTCCCGATTTCCCTGTGGAAATCTCCCTCCCAGGTGCATCTGAATGTTGGCATGTATGGTACAGGTGTACTGGACTGAGGTCCTGGGTTGGATTAGAGATGCAGGGGTGGGACGTACAGTATGGACCCTTTCCTCGTCCTGTTTGGTCTCGAGAAATGTGACGAACAATGGGACTCGCCACCGCCACTGGTGCATTTCCTACTGTTGGCAGCACGGGCTTGTCATCCCAAGCACTGGAAAAGGGTGCTTCATTCATTTCAATGGGCCCTCACCCGCCAAAAACAAAATCGGGTGTTTTCACCCGCTTTTGTGACACAAATGGTTGAGAGCTATACCCCTCCATACAGGAATGGCCAGCTACAGCCAAAGACATATATCTTATGGCAAATATCTCTGCAGCAATTCCTGAAAGTAGTGCCTTAGTGGAGACAGAATGGTTGCAGTTTCATAACTTGAAACAAAAGAAGGGAGACAAGTGGGTGGACTGTGGAAAACACTGTCTTTCCTAGCTTGTCTTATTCATTTAACTATGACATTAGTAATGAAAGCTCGGGCTTTAAAAGAGCATTTGCGAAGTCCTCACATCTGCCCCTGAGCTTGCCTTTCACGTGCTTTGTGAGAGCAGGATACCAGATGAAGTAAAAATGATATACTACTCTTAATAATAATATAATATATAAATATTGGAGTTTACGCGCCTGTCCTATCTTGTACTTACTTTAAAAAATATTCAAGACGCATTTTTTCTTTATGCTTCTCTGGTAAAGCACACAGTCCAATATGGCTACCAGCTCCGGTTGCAGTTAAGCCTTTCTTTTGACATGCCTCAACAAAGATGGCCGCCGAGCACCCACCATCACTCCCTCCCATTGTCTCTTCCTGTTTCCGATCCACCTGGTTCTCTGGCCGGGATTTGCAGGCGGGGCTTGCGTCACCTGACAAGTGAGGCTCGGAATGCACTGACGTAACGGGGCGGGACAGGGGGGTGAAGTTTTCCCGCAGGAGAAAGTTATTAACGGAAGAAAAGAAGTCGAGAACCGGTGCCCGCGTGAACCGGAGGGGGCTTGGCGAAATTGGCCAGGTGAAAGGGGAGGGAGAGAAACACGGGGGAGGGGCTACGTAGGGAGGAGATAAAGGTTTAGTGTCTGTCTATTCTCGGAGCATGGAAGGTGTTGGTGGCAGTGGGTATTCTGTGTGCGCGGCTATACAGGCATGTCAAAGTCCCACAGGCCAGAACACTGCTCCTTTGAGAGTTTTAAAGACCTGTTAATAAATATACTATTGCTGATTCACAAGAGTTCAGAATCAAAATAATGTATACACGACCTAGCCCAAGATCCTCACCCATTCACGTCATTGTTGTATGCATTCTGGGGCTTGGAGTTTTCATTTTCGGTTTATTGATCCCTGAGTGCAAGCCTCAGAATGGAATTAAATGAACAGGACTGGCGGATCATGATTTATGCTCATGCTTAATGGGGCCCTGGCACATATATGCATAGCTCCCAACCTTTTGTGTCCCCAAGCTCCCAACCTTTTGTGTCCCCAAGGCGGGTAAAAACGCCCGATTTTCTTTTTGGCGGATGAGAGCCCATAGAAGTGAATGGGCATATGAGGGACTTGGGGGACACCCTCCAGTTGAGTTGAGAGCAATGTATAAAATGGAGATTGTGACACTGAAGAGTGTGCCCCAGAGTGCGTGTATGTCCCACCTTGTTTTGAGTGGGACTGCGTCTTCTCTCGCTCTGTGATCAACTGTGGCACATAGTGCGGTAGTATATGTGACTTTTACGTCCTCCACTGTACTGCAGGTTTAGAAATTGCCAGGACCTGCGAGCTATTTATCTCCTGGCTACAGCCAAGGGGAGCTTGGTTGAAACCAACAGCTAGCAGGAGCTACTTCCGACTCCTGGGGCAAGTGGTGCCATACAAACCTAGCTATGCGATTTTCTAACTATGTATGTTTGGGAATGTATATAAAGGACGATACATAACGCACTTAAGGGACATTTATAACACATTAGATAACATGACATGGACAGAAAGTTACAGTTTGTATCTTGTGCAAAGTTAGTTTTGCTAAACACTCTATACTAGCTCCTGGTTCCTTAGCGGTAGCTCCTGCCTAACTGGTTATGTCGGATACCAGGAGCTTTTTACTCCTGGTCAACAAATCCCAATTTTGATCCCTGTACTGTGCTCAGAATTGTGCCACTGTATTCCAAAACGTTACACCCACACTCAGTAAGAAAAACAGTACTTTGTGGTGTGAGGCTCGCACCAATGAGTGTGTTCAAAGGTGAGACTCGCACTCGTGCTTGATGAGTGAGGCAGCTATTCAGGGGGGCTAGAATAGCACCTAATGATTGTGACTTGAGCAGCCTGAAGGTGTTTGCACAAAAAGTGAAGGAAGTAGACGGAGGCTTGGATTTTATTTCTAACCGCCTCACACAGTGTTTGCTGCACCAATCCAAGTGAAGTTGTGAGTTGGGGTGTTCCTTTTGCACAGATTATACCAATTTTATTTGCCACCTCTTTATCTGCCGAGTCAATTCTAAATGCATGGATTTGAATCGTCCTCCCGATGCCCTGATATGAACAAAATGTGACAGTTGCTGTCGTAGTAACTTGCGGCAACAGTTATGGGGTGCACTGGTCTATAGTGAACTTGGGGAAATGTCTCGTTAGGCTTCTGCACCCTGGGCCTCTTTTGTGTGGTATTTCTCATATGAAAAGGGTTGGGCTTGCTGAAAATATGTAACATGGGGCCACTTTAACATTTTTCCAGGGCCTCTTTTGGTTCCCTGTCCACCCGTGGGAACATTATAGAGCCCTCACACCCTATTCAGTGATCAATGTTGACAAATTCACCCTCTCACTTCAGTGTTTATCCTTTACACTGCTTGCAAGATAATCAACCGTGGTGCTAACTGTTACATTTTTCATAGAATGCAACCAGTTATAGGTATGATCCAGTTCAGCTTTACCAACTATTCAGATGTCTTCTTATGACAGAGAAGTTCTTACGCCTTTGGTCCCAGGGCACATTGAGAACACCTTCTCTAAAGCATGGAGTTTTCTCACACCTAGAACCAGACACCCCCCCCCCCACCTAATCCGAGATCTGATCCCCTCCTGTTTACTCCTCTGGCTGCCTGAAGATCCCTTGCTTCCAAATTGCCTACTCTCCAACCCCCTCCTTTTGATCCCTCCCCGCTCCCTTGTATCTCTGCTTCCATCACCATGTACTTTCCCCTATGACCTGTAAAGTGCTATGTTGCTTTCCGAAGCTAGGTCTGTGCTCGATAAATACCATACTAATAATAATTGCCCACCACTTGGAGAACCAACAAATCCTGAGTTATGGGCAAAAATGCATGTATCTTCTTTCAGCATTTGGTCTTATGGCAAAGGTGCCTTTCGTATTTGGATGCAAAATTCTACTGCCAAACATGTACTTGGGAATTGTCCACTTGGGGCTCGCTTAAACGTATATGTGATGCGCCAAACTTATTCTAACCTTTCTTAATAGAAAATCAAAATGGCAAGACCTCCTTTTGCGCCCCCTTTTTGAAAATGGAGTCCGTTTTATATTTACTCGATTTTTAGTGCTCTGGTTCCAAAAGGGCTCACTGACCGAATGTAAATGACTTTATCCTGAGCACCCCTCTTTAGATAGTTGTCATATTTCTGTGGCTGCTTTGGTAAAGGACCAACCACAGTGTTGTTTCCTGTGGCACTTGTTAGCACAAGTGCTGGCATCAGAGCAGATTTCAGAGGTCTGAAATAAAGCTTCTTTGACGCTTCTTGTTGGCGCTGTTCAAAGAAGATATAGTGTCGGTGAAGTTTTTGGCAGATTCTTACTTCTGCTGCTCTAGAAGAGGGAAGAAAGGAGTATCCAGGATCTCTGCCAATCATATTCCAAAAAAGGAAACGGAAAAAAAGGAAACGGAAATGCCTTTCTGGCCTCAAACATGGTGAGTGGGTCAGCCCATGGAGCATTCCGATCAAAATGGAAACCTGGAGGGACACCATATATATTCTTTTGTTTTACTTTGATGACCTGTAAGCCAGGTGTGTTGCGATATGCTCCTCTAGAACCAGTGTCTGATCACATTCCCCGTAATGATTGATATAAAGCATGGTCTCTGTCACAGCTATTAACAGCAGTGAATAAATGTCCTTTTATTAGTGATACAGCACTCCGCTGCTTCCCATCTAGTTTCATACTTGATCAATTTGAAATACATGCCTGCATACGTGTAATGATTGCTTAGATCACCTGTAAACCAGGTGTGTTGCGATATGATCCGCTAGAACCAGTGGCTGATCACATTCCCCAAAGCATGGTCTCTGTTACAGCTATTAATCACAGTGAATAATGTCCTTTTATCAGTGATACAGAACTCCGTTGCTTCCCATCTAGTTTCATACTTGATACATTTGAAATAGATACATGCCTGCATACGTGTAATGGTTTCCTTGATCACCTGGAACTGTAAGCCAGGAGTGTTGCGATATTCTCTGCTAGAACAGTGTCTGATCACATTCCCCAAGCATGGTCTCTGCCACGGCTATTAATCACAGTGAATAATGTCTTTTTATCAGTGATGCATCACTCCATCTAGTTCCATGCTGGATACATGTCATACATACATGCATACATGCCGGCATACGTGCAATGGTTGATTTGATCATTTGTAAGCCAGGAGTGTTGCAATATGCTGCGCTAGAACCAGTGTCTGAACACATTCCCCGCAATGACTGAGATAAAGCGCCTCTCTGTTAAAGCTATTCATCACGGTGAATAATGTCCTTTTATCAGTGATGCAGCACTCTGCTGCTTCCCATCTAGTTTCATACTTGATACATTTCATACATACATGCCTGCATACGTGTATTGGTTGCTAGGATGGTGCGTGAATAATAAAAGGTACGCTTTTTACTCTTTTGATATAACTGCAAAGTAGTTGCATTCTGACATTGCGAAAGAGCACCCAACTGGCTATCCCCAGGAAGTGGCCGTTGCAAGACATGTCTCTCTTGTTTCTTCAGAAGCTCTTGCAGAGTTGAGAGATCTTACAGGCAAGTCTGAAGCTGCAGAGCTTGCGCCCTCAGGCGCTGGGTGAAAGGAGGACGAGTTTGTGGGTGAGGTATCCGGCCTGTGCTGAGCGAGGGCTTGATTTCTGGACCCGCTCCATCACCAGAACCAGTTGGTTAAGTTTGCTCGTCTTTGGGAAAGTGGAGGAGGGTTTGGCTTGTGCGCCCTGGAGGTTAGGATTCTTTGCGGTTTCCGGCAGTGAGAGAGGGCGAAATCGGAGGAGCGTGGCCTGGGGTCAAGGTGTGGCACCACCGTCCGTTATACACAGCTATATTGGTGAGACCCCATTATGCTTCCAGTTCCTGCCACTCATCTTTGAAGGTGTATGTTTCATTGAAACCTCAGGGTGTGGCCAGTCAGTGGTTTGAGCTTTGCTCATGGAAATAATCTTGTGCTTTTATTGTGCCTTTTGTTTTACGTGGCTGTAATTTATCAATATTGAAGCGAGTGCAGCATAACTGATAGCTATACCTTTTTAAAAATGAAAATTTGGATTGCAGTCATGACATTCGTTCTCGGCGGTGTGATTTTTAGCCAGCATTACAGCTTGCTGCAATGTTCCTTCTTTTCCTTGCCACAAGTAGGGTGTGGTTTTCCCTGAGGCATGGACATGCGCCAAGAGAACAGCGTGGGCATGTTCGGTGTCCTCTGGGTGTGCAGGAGTTTGTTAGGCTATTGCACAAACCTTGTGAGAGAGGAATGTGAATTTTCAGTGAAAGCTCGAACCCTAACTCTGGCTTTTCCCTATCCAGTGCTCCAGAGATGTCGGGGCCGACTTGGCTTCCCCCAAAGCACCTCAACCCAGCAGAGCCGGCCGATACTAGTGTCTCTGTCTCTGCACCAGCAGTATTCCGACCCCAGAAGAAGTTTGCCACAATACCCGTGCCAAAATCGGAGCCTGGTCCCTGCGAGCAGAACGGGAGTTCAAGCTTTGGACAGCCACCTCCGTACAAGACTTCCACAGGTAAGTGCCTTATCTATCGCATTTCAAGTCAGGTCCTTGCCAACAGCCGAAGATCCAACAATGAAATGGGAGAGTTGGGAGGTAGTATAAGTGTAGAGGAAGAAAGCGGAGTAATGTGAAGCCAATTTATTGGGTTTTTGTGAGAACACAATGTGGGTAAGAGGTCAATCAGTGAGTCGAACCTTTTTGTGCAGTACCTTTGGGTTTCGACTGGTTTGTGATTGTTCAATTTTCCTTTCCTGATGGGTTCTCACCCAAGGATTCCTCAGTGAGTGTGTGACCCCAGAGGGTCCCAGGTTACCCTGGCTCCCGGGTACACCATTTCACTATGCAAGTAACTCACATGGCTGGTTCTGAAGGCTCGTCCGGCTAGTGACACCCTTTTTGCCAATTTCAGAGTGTACAGCCCCACTGTACTGCAGGGGTGAACACACCTGAACTTACCATGTAAAATCCAGCTCAGGATCTCACAGCCAGACATTGTTCCTGTTTGGAACGAATGTGAGATGCATGTGGCCATATTTCATCCGCTCTGCCAGTCTCAGTCTCAGTCTCAGAGTTCCAGAGCTGGAGTGGCCGTGACAAGATAAGACCAGTTTGTGAATGGCAGTCTGGATTCAATGCTTAATCCACATCCAGGGAGTTTGTCTGGGGGAAACTTTTGAAGTTTGAATGTTGAGTGGCCAGCATTGATTGGGTGGATGCCAAAATGTTTGAATTAATGCAACCCCTTGATTGGGACTTGTGACCCTTAGCCTAAAGTGTGAGGGCCAGCGTTAGTTACTCCAAGAACCTTTTGACTTGAGGAAGCCCAGTTAGAACCCCTATCATTCAAACAGCTAAGGATGGAGAAGCTCTGACAGATGACCACTGTGCTATTTTACCTGAAGTGCTGTCGCTAAGGTCCTCCTGCAGTTTTCAATCATAGTAGCTGCACCTTCATTTGACCGGATTGTCCTCACTGCACTCTAGTTCCAGCACTATGTTCTATTCAATGAGCTATAAAGGACACAACGTGGGCAAGCCAGCTCAGTGAGTTTAGCACCTGCTTCTGTCATTTGTGTGCAGCTTAGTCATGGGTTCGAATCAAAGCAGATCTCCCTTAGCTATTTGCCCTTCCGGCGGATAATTTGGTACCATTAAATAGGGTAATAATAACTTTCATAACAGAAATGATATAAAGTGCGCTGTAATGATGAGATTTTATTTCTCTGTGTGTGGACATTTGACATGTAGCTATGTATTCTTGTTTACTCTGCTCCCCTCCTGAAACTTGGCGTTGCTGGCTTGACCGCAGATTACATTATGTGATCTAATTGAAGCATAGGGAAATCTTGTCCTGTGTAGTTCAGTAGTCTTTGTGGTCACTAATTTGCATGGTCTGAGGAAATTTGCATGGTCTGAGGAAATCTCCAGACATCTGGTTGCAGTGCTGGAACCGGTGACCGATACCAGGCAGCAATTGGCGCGCTGGAATAAGACTAACGGAATCTGAGAGTAGTAGACGTGGAGAAAGAAAGCATTGCCAGCAGTACTGGTCATTGAGGAGTCATGTGCACCATGAAGATCGAGGCGCCGTGATACACATTCCAGAGGAGGAAACTCCATGTGATCTCCCAATCACTGCAGATATCGGTTGTGCATTAACCAATAAAAGGGGAGGAGGATGGCACAATACTAAGCTCCCCAGAGAAAAGATATTAAAGTCCTAGAAGTTGTTGAAACCGAAGAGGAAGGGGTTTTCCCTACAACACCACCTGAAAATCTGCTACCATCAACCATGTCTGTATTCTGTCATGGTGAGAATCCCCGAAGCACCAAAAACTGGGTTTGAGGCACTTCAATTAATAAAATAAAAATGAACTTGGAACTGCATAGAGCACGCATGGCCGAGAAGTATGATGTTTACTTACAGGAGAGTGGCTTCAGATGGAACCACACATGCTGGCAGCTGACCTAGTCGGGCAAGGTGGACAACCCAAAAAGCGGGACCAAGCTTTGCAGCACATCATAATCCAATAATGGCACAGATCCTCCCTCTTGTTCCCATCTTTTGAAAGAATCGCCCAATATCTATGTTGTGGGGTTGGGTGTCTGAGCTTGGCTGGCTTTGTTCCTTGTGTACAGAGAGAGTGAGGAGGACACGTCTGATTGCTTGTTAAGCTGCCTGCCTCTAAGCGATGGATTCTGGAGATGCTGGCAAGTCAGCAACCAGAATATACCAAGATGAGAGAATCTATCGTGAGAAGGTTTTGGAAGACACCAAACCACTCCTAGTTGTCTGCGTGGGAGAATGGTTGTGAGACTGAAAGACAAACTATGGAGTAGCATCACACTATGTGTTTTTTTTCCTGATGTTACTTGATCTAGGGTTCATTCAAGACATGCTGTATGGACCTTGTTGGTGAGAACCTGAGTCCATTCGGTCTGAGTAAACGCAGCATGACCTGCTTTCCATATTTTAGTAACTTTGCGCAGCTGCCTATGAGGGCTGTGCTGGTAATCTACCTAATTTCAGGGTGTACAGTCCTGCTGAATCCCGGGGTGGGATGGTGCTGATTGGCGACAAAACCAGTGCATACAGACATTGCTCTATGGGAGAGCGTGTAGTTATATATACTCATGATTCTGCAGCCCTTTGGAGTTCCATATCTGGAGCAGTGGCCATGATCCGTTTATTAACGGTACCTGGAAGCAGGTTTGGAGTTTGGGTTGCTGTATCTCTTTCTGCCTCTGGGACTCGATGCCTCCATTGAATACCCACTTATTTGTGCACCTCTTCATCCTTCTTACGTTGATTCTCATACTCGATTACAATCTCTGTTCTAATGTTTTCTGACCCATTCTCTTCCATTTTCCACTGGACCCCATGCTTGATTTCTGCATCCCACTTTACCTTCTGTTTGCTGGCCCCAACGTGACAAGAAACACTTGTTGCACAGAGTTTGCCTCCTCTTTCACTAGCCTAGACATCTTGTATGTTAACTACTTCCATGTATGATCCATGGTTAGCAATCATTTTTGTTTTTTATAGGATTTGCTGGACCTTCTCAACCTGAAAGTTTGGGGGTGCACTCTTCGAGCTCTGAACATTTCCTTCCACATTCCGCTGGATCTTCAGAATACTATTATCCAGCGGTTCCAGCTGCTTCTGAAGGGTGTGGTGTAGCTGCCTGGGCATCCGGCCCTCCTTCCTACCAGATGCAGGTAAGTACTGTTAGGCTTTACCTCCACTTCCCTTCGTTCTTTTTTGAATTCCCCGTCTGCTGCTCTTCAGTTGATCTTGGGAATGGAGTTATTTATTTTTCTAGAGGGCCTTTTCAGTAGACGTTACAATTTAGAAGTCCAAAAGGACTGTGGATTTTACTGTCGGTATAGCCTTTGAAACAGGACTTCTCCGGAATCTATTACCCCATGAACTAGCCAGGGGTCTGCAACATTTGGCTCTCAAGATGTTGTGGGCTATATTTCCCATGATATCTGGATATTGACTATGCTGGTTAGGGATGATGGGAGTTGTAGTCCAAAACCTATGGAGAGCCAAAGGTTGGTCCCCTGAACTAGCCTAAACCCCACCTAAACTGCACTCTGAAGCCTTCTCGCACCACCTCAGTAAACCACAGCATAGCCACCTAGAGCTCGCTGCTCAGCCTGCAACACCTTTAGACCCATGACTCTCCCCTCTTCCCTCCCGCCCCCAGTCCAGTGGATCATTCGGTGCCCCAGCGATGGTCTCTATGACCTCTTGGGTGCTGCCCACCGGATAAAATAAACTCCTAAGTGTCACTATCACCAACCTTGTTGGATCGACCGGTGCACAGGACTTGGGAACTTCTGGTCGGGGCCCAGCAACAGCTCTGCTTTCGCACCTGCCCCTCTCTCTCTACTTCCACTAAGCCTTCGTCCCCAGAACCCTACAGATAAGCAGCGTATCGGCTGCTTTTACTTCTGCAAATATACTCCTAACCAAAAAATAGGGAGTAAAAATACTCTCAACAAAAAATAGGAAATCGACACAAGGATCAGTTCAGACCAATGGTGCCACTGGAAGAAGCTCCACTATTACTGCCTGAGGTAAACATGGATCTCTTTATGTGCTTGAACAACTAGGTGCAAAGAACTATTGAACACACACAAATTCTCCTTTTGTGACTGGGACCTTTTTCACTCTCTAAAAAGTAATTCCACTCCCAAACCTGAAAAGAAAATGGGTAGTAAAGGAGCTCTGCCCCCCACTTTTATATCCAGAGTCACGCACCATAAGGCCTTTGCAAGAGTGCTTCACAGTGCATACATGCTACTGCCCCACCACGTCGTTGGATGTTTCACTTTAATGTACTTTCATTTTTTTGAGGGGACTCATTCCATACAACCAGTATTAGATTCTGTCTATTTCTTTCAAGAGTTGTGTTAAGATGGATTTCTGAACTTTGACCTGGTGGGCAGAGGTTTAGAAGGCCAGCCTATTTTCTTGGAACAGGGTAACCTTCTGGACAAGCCAGACCAATGAAGGTAGCATTGGCGGTGGTCAAGACTAGGTCTCAGGAGGGGTGAGCGTGATCGAAAGCCCACAATGAGCACACACAGTAAGGACACTACAAATTACTCTGTCAGGTGTTTATCAAAAATACATATACATTTATTAAAGGCCTTTTAAATCAAACACAAAGCTCCATGGTAATACTTAAACTCACACCACACTACTCTAAAACATATATACAGTTACAATTGGTCTAAAGGGATAGCACACAGTAAGGGTCCACAACCTGTAAAGGACAGGGGCATACAATGCGATTATGCTTTAGACAATTCTTCACTTGTCAAATCCTAACGAAGAGGCAGTCCAGTCCCTACGAAGTGTGGAGCCTAGCGCTCAAAAGTACTTTGTGTAGACACCCGCGATTGTGCGATAGAGCAAAAACACGGTCTCTTGCAGGAGCTGCAGCGACTCGGGAAGGCAGGTAAGGCAGTGAATTATAAGCTCCCACTATTCGAGGGGGGTCTCCCAAGAGGGCAGAACAGGTCACAATAGTTGGGAATAGGATGGTAGCACAGGATACCTCGCTAAAGGTGAGTGGCCCTCAGGGGACACTAATGCGTAAAAATGGATGGATGCGCCAGGGGCCACCAGTAAGGGTAGCAAGTACTCGCCGACCCAAGGCGCACTCCGGACCAAACTTCGGCAGTGGAGTCCACTTCGGTTGCGGGTTCAAATGCTGCAATTGTGCGGCTCTGAAGCTTTCAGTGGCTGAGTTCCATGGATGATTCCGTGGCTGGACAGTGACGATTTCTTCTCTCCTGGTGAAGGGGATCAGCTCGATTTCACTGCAGCACGTCTCAGGGCAAAGGTGGGCACAGCAGCAGCGCACCCTCGAAGTTCGGCACCACGGCTGGGCGACACGGAGACTGCATGCACTCTGGTTCAGGCGTACTCTCCTAATTCCAGACCTAGGGCGCCTAGGTGTTCGAAACTCAGTGGGAGAGTGCCTTATACCCTGTGCTTACGATCTCCCAAGTCTCAAGAGTTAACTCGAGAAAGCAGTGGTTCCAGAGCAATGGTCCTGCGCAAGCTGGTCAGTTTGCTGGTCGGCCCAGGAACACTTCCTAGAAGGCGCTCTTGCAGGTTAAGGTGGAGGTGCTGTGTAAAGTTGTTTCCACTATCCAAATGGGTCGAAGCACCTTTCTGGATCTTCTGGTTCGATCAGATGCAGAGAGGTCCTGCGGGACAACAGCGGCTCAGGGTGTCAAACCTTCCAGTGGGTCACCAGCGGTTCCTCGACTCTGCTTCTTAGTTTCAGGATGCTTGGATCCTATCCTGGGTTCAGTGAGAACTCAAGTGATCGACCCGGTATGGGTGTTTGGAGCCTTCTATTATCTCCTTCGCGCCAAAACGAAGAGGACCCAATGGGAGATCTGCTCACATACAGGCACACCAGACGTGGACCAATCACGTACCACAGTGGTCCCTGTCATTCCCAGCACACCAGACTCTCTGGCACCCAGGATGTGTATTGGAACTAGACAGTCCAGCCCACATCCTGGAGCCGCACACACAAGGCATGCAGAAGCCCGCTAATGCTAGGCGTTTTGTTGGAGAATGCATGACCAAATAAGGTCTGCTCGACCTGGGGAAGGCAAAGAGACAAGATGGCCAAAGGACCGAACAAAGGACCTTGTGGAATGGCCATTTTGGGGCCAAGCCACTGTCCATGGCCAAACGCGGTAAATGTAAAATGGACCACAAGAAAGGGTTAAAGATATATGAAAAATAAAAGCTGCAACCAGCTCTGTGCAAGGCACATTTGTACTTCTACCAAAAAATCCTTTGAGGGTGTCTAGGGCCTGAAGGGTAGTCCCCAGCGCACTGTAATGTAAGGCACTTTGTGCACTGGAAAAATGTTGCAAAGAAATTGCAACAGTGGAAAGAAATAAGGGAAACAAAGACTCCCAGTACTGACTGCCTTTAAGGGCCTGTCATTTTCCCCATAAGAATTGAGCGAAAACCCAGCACCGTACAGCAGAAGGCTGTGCTCCACTGGCAGACGTCAGGCTAGCATGGTCAGACAACAGTAACAAGTGGGGGGGGGGGTGTTTCACAACTGGAGGGGTGAAACATTGGTGAAGTTCGGTTGAGTAAGTGTGGTTTCTGCTTTCTCGCTGCTCCTTGCCCTGCTCATTTGAGGATTTTGGACTTTTGGAAAAACCTGCCTCTCACAGACTTCCCGATTGCTGCAAGAGGTGTTTTATTAGATAACATCCCGGGTACGCTCTGCGTGGACTTTGTATTGACTTCGTTTGGAGGGGGCAGTGCTAACGTTTTTAACGTTAGTCCCGAATGCTCGTGCATTCGTGTGTTTGTATGACGCACATTTACACTCTATCCTTTGTTTCTCTGTAGAATTTCGCCCCGCCCACTGTCCCAGCAACCTTATCACTGTCGAGCCCGGGCATTGGTGAAGTGCAGTTGAGTAAGTGTGGTTGCTGCTGTCTCGCTGTCTAGCGTACTACCATACGGCTGAGGCAGTTTACACGGTTCTTTTGTTTTCCACGTGTCTTTCAGGTGGGCATTGTAACTTGTTGCTTACTTACGTGCCTATAAGAAAGCATTGAATCTTTGTATTTGTACTTGTAAATAATGGTGCTCTGAAAGTTCACATTGAAATCAGGTATGCCGCATGTTCTCCCATGGCAACCACTTTCTTTACCACAAACTCAAACTACAGTAATCAGACCCTCTATGAAGAAGTCTGTTTTTTCACCTACAAACTCAGCTAGTGCTAGATTGCGGCGTTCGTTATCACTCACTTCTGATATTCGCTCTTATTATTGTAAAGATCAGCCTGTTAAAGATTCAGGGCCAAATAACCTATCACAAGACATAATATTGCAGAATGAAGTGAATTACCATGCCGTTACAATTGAATACTGATAGTGAAATAGTTCCACAGCCTCCTTCCACGGCTCTCATTACTACATCTAGTTCTAGCAACTCAACCAGCTCCTCCCTCACGAGGGAGGTAACGGACACTACCTTAGAGTCAGCTTGCCTAGCGGGCGAGATACTACCTGCCGATCAGATGCAAATAATTGTCACAAAGATCCTGGGGCCAACTGTAGAGCATACTAGCTCAGCCAGCGTACCTCATGCCGAGGATTCGTTGCAATTACAAAATAACATATTTCCAAAAATGATCATGGAGCCTATTAGATGCTGTGTGGCAGCTAAAGTGAACCTCCGTAAAGCCCATGAGTTACTGACCATAGCGGGCGAGGTGGATGACGATACCATGGATTTCATGGCTTTGTCTAGTAAATCCTCCTCCCCCACTTCGAAGTTCTCTACATTTGTTCAAATACTGAAGACTTGATACAATTGCACGAAGAATTTACGCACAATAATTCAGTCATGTCAAATGATTTTCACCCTGCCAGAAGTTCCTTTCTTCCAGCGGAGAATCCTAACACATTACCATCACCTGCAGTTGGAGAGAAATCTTATAATCAAATTGTAGACAAATCCCCTTCATTCATAGCGCCCACTCCGCTGCGCACTAGATTTCAAGAAACAGATCAAGATTCGGAATTTTTTATACATAAGAACCATTCAAAGCGTTTTTCATTTCCTGAAGCTCCGGCTTTGAACAGTACATTGAGCGCAATGAATACTGCTCTGTTGTCTATTGCAAAATTATATGAAGTTTTGGATGGTAAAATGTCCCACCAAACAAAACTACTTGAACAGTACATCAGCAAAAAAACAGAGTCTCTGGTTAATACCCCTGTAATTTTAAGTGATGCCCGCCCAACTCTTGATGTACCCAGAAATGTCAGTGAGCCTTTAAGCGTTTCCGAGCCAACTCAGACAGTGAATTATAGTGTGCAAAGAATGGCCCAGTTACCATGTGCCCCTGACACAACAGTCAATCAGAGGCCGATGGTTTCTCAGGACCCAATTAATGAGCCCATCCATTTGCTGGCCGAACCCAAAGTGGTTCCAACTGTAGAATTGACTCCTTCTAAGCCCACCAATGTCTTCAAACCTTTTGATCCCTGTATAAAAACATGGACAAACAAACCATCATTCCGTCCATCCCTGAGGAATGAACGGAAGAGAGTCAAAAAAGCATGTAAAATAACCCGCTGTCTTTGTCCTAGGGACACAGCACGGAAATTTCTCAAGGCTCACGCTAGGTTGGAGTAGAGCCCTGAATGTGTACCTTTAACATCAGCTTCATCTGTGATTGCCCCACCTATGATGTATAAACCGCTTGATGATCTAGTGGCTCTAAGCTCACAGACGCTTCCAGCAAATATTGTGCAATTGCCTGCGGCCCCGTCCGTGTTTGTAAACCCTCTACTCCCAATTGTCGATCCTCTCAAAACAGCACATTGGTGGTTTCCAATTCTCCCAACTCCTGATAAGGAGCAACAGATTCAGGCCTTGACTGCTATTGACCAACTTCGTGAAGAAATTAGATCTTCTATTAATGCAGCTTCTCACTGTACCACAAGTAGGCTCTTCTGAGAGAGAACCTGTTAGGCCTATATCTTCAGTAACAACCACCTCTATAACCCATCCCACTAATGTGACTGATGAACTTGTTGCTCAAACAGCTCTGCAAGTGACATATGTTTCTACTAAATCTTCTGACTTTGTAGATCAGGTTAACCCTACCACGACTGAGTCTGCACTATCTTCTCAATTGCGACTGCAACCTGCACCGCAAGTTGTAGCCATTGATAGATCCCCTAGTGAGACTTTGAGCCAACTTGTCCTCTTTACACAATATCCGAGAGAAATTATAAAGTCATCTATTGATTCTTACAAAACAGACTCTCAAAGAAGTGGTCATGGTGCCAAAATGCCAATAACTTCTACTTATCCTGATGTGAGTCCCCTTTTGCGAGGCCCTTTATCGTTGAGCAATCAACAAGGACACCGCCGGGTCACTTACATGGCATTTGATACTCCTCCACTAAGACCATCTACAAGTGTATAAAACCCGAATCGTGTAGACAAGGCTTATACATCCAAACAGTCATCTTCATATTGTCTAACTTTGAAATTTTGTGATTTGCCATTCCCAAAGTATGTTCTTAATAGAACACGCTTTTTAAACATATGCACCGAAGTTCCAACTCTGAAAGAGCTAGCTACAACAGATATTGAGTTGATAGAATTTGCTGATCAAGAAAATGTATCTGAAGCCAAAATGTATGTACGATCAGGCTTAACATGTTGTGGCAGGCTTGGACGATCTTGTTTGATCTAGGGTTCATTCTGTTACAAGATAGTACCCCAAGTACTTGTCAGACTGAGAAGCCACACATAAAAATATATCGATCAAATCAACATGATACATCTAGGAGATTTATGACTAACCAATTGTCTACTACAGCCACAAGTGTGCAAATCTTTGGGGCTAGATCATAACAAGTGGCTGCTATGGATTTGATTAGCCTCGTCTCCTGGAATACCCGAGGCAATAGTCATCTTATGAATTCTTGTAACAATGGTCTTGAGGCCTTTGACATCGTTGCATTACAGGAGACGTGGCTTACAGATGCCCCGATTTGGGCCTCTCTTTCAATTATCAGTACTCTTGCCATTAAAAAACCGATGGGACAACCATCTGGTGGTCTTTTATTGGCAGTCAGGCAAGCTTGTGGTTTTACAGTGATGAAATACCCTTCCACTTCCCCCTATTTCCAAGCTGTGAAGTTGACTCGTGGTAATGGGAGTATCGTTATCATTAATATATACTGGAGCAAACGAAATATAACAAATTACCTATTCTTCATGTACTTGTTGTGGCATCTAGATAATATAGCTGCTGACAGGAACGTCTTATGCTCCATCATACTTGGTGACTTAAATTTACATTTAATGCCAGATGGTATTACTGTCCAAATGCCTGAGGAATGTAATTGGTGTAAAATCATGAAAGAAAGGGGGTTTATCATGGTAAATAACACTGTAACAGGTGACCTGCACAACCAACTTGGAGACGAGGCACTCAATGGGCAATTATAGATTACATCTATGTAAATATGAAGTTTTTTCCCCAGGTGCAATCTATGAAGGTGATTCCATCGCGTGTGAGTGACCACAACAAGCTAGCAATGACCTTTAAGTACCTCTCTGACACTCAGTTACTGAGTAAAAATATACATCTATCACATGAACAATTGAACAACAGCGGTACTCGCCTTCGATGGAACCCTCAGAGTTTGATGCATTACGGATATAATCTTTGCAAGGCCTTCATCTCAACATCTCCCAATGCTTCACACTGTTATGTGCATATGCTGCAAATTTTTAAACAAGTCAACGTGCTCGATTCAAGTGTTAGATACAGACATTCGCATCCCTTTGATGTGGAAATCCAACGTGAAAAGGCTAACACTGAGACGAGCTGTTCGAAACTTGAAACATTATACTGTAGATTTCAGAACAGGTATCAAAAAGCGTTTAAAATCAGCTTATAGAAATTGGCTAAAAGGTCAAAAATATCTACAATATCAGAAAAATGGCGAGCTAATGTTGAAATGGATCATTACTAAATCCACAAGTGGGATCTGGAACTGTTTGAATGATGCCACGTTAAAAACACAGGGTGCAGTAGTAATCTCTGCCATATGGAATGAAGATTGGTGTGTGTACTTTAGGGATCTCTATTGTTCCCCCTTTCCTGAGTTAATTTGGGATCTTCACATGCCAGCAGCGTGCCACTAGTTTCCACTTGAAAACGAAGATATATTACACTGCATTAAAACATTAAGCCGAGATTAAGAGAATACCCATACGAATGGGTGAATATTCTCACTCAAATTTTCAAACACATAGTTGCAGTTGGTAAAATAGCCAAATCTTGGAAACAATCAATAATACTCCCAATTTTCAAGAAAGGCAGTAGGGCTGATCCAAGAGTTTATCGCCCTATTGCCCTTCTAGATTGTCCAGGTAAAATATTTGCTCGGCCAATCTTGAAACACTTCAACTCATGGCTAGATTTGCATAGTTTTCGTGATCCATTTCAAAAAGGCTTCCTTCCAGGACTGGGCACAGCAGTAAATATAATCATCTTAAATGCTGTCGTCCATCAAATGCGCCAATGAAAACGGGCCCTTTACATGGCCTTTATTGACTTTCGAATGGCGTTTGACGCAGTCCCACGTGAGTTACAATATTAAAAGCTAATGGATAAAGGTTGCCCATGGTTTATATTGAAGTGGATTATTGATTTACACACTGGCACCTCCATCCAAGTCAGGTTAGATAACGAAGGCTTATTGTCTGACCCTATAGAAACTGCTTGAGGCCCCAAACAGGGTTGCCTACTGGCATCGGCTATGTTTAATTTTTTTTATTTTGGACAAAGGGCCTCACTTTGAATCTGTAATAACTGACTCACCAAAAATCAATAATGTGCAGATTACATTTTCATTATATGCTGATGATATGGTGCTGTTTTCGAAAACTCCAAATGGCCTTCGAGTGCTGCTAGATGTCCTTGACAAATATACTATGAGTAATTGTATAACGATTAACATAGCAAAAACAAAAGTAATTCAGTTGGTACTTCTAAGCAGCGACTCGCTATCCATCGGTGGCCAATGCAGTCGACAACCCTGAACTCAGTTTCATCATATATCTATCTGGGCAAATATATAACTCATTTTCCAAGTTATAATGCCTATGAGCACTATGTTGAAAAAAAGTCTTTACAGCAGTTTCTCAAGCTCGGCTAATTAAAGCCAAATACTGTAAATTATCTCTAGTTCCAATTTTTGGGTACTATAAACAAAAGTTCATTCCTGTCATTACATATGGATCTGAGGCATTTGCGAAGAAATCTTATGACTATTGGGCATTATTAGAGGGGTATTACTGGAAACGAGTACTAACTTTGCCATTATCTGAACCCATGTGTCTTCTTAGACCTGAATTAGGTTTGTGATCCTTATATGCCTCATATAAATGGAAATATCTGCATACTTTACGGAAAATGTGTGATGGCCTCTAACAACCCTGGATTAATAAGCATTGTTGCGAAATATCTTTTGTCATCAATGGTCGACTTTCCAAACACTTGGAGGGGAAAGGCGCTGAAAATCATCAATGACCCTTTTAATTGAAAACCCAGACAAAGCCAAAAAACATTTGTGGGAATACGATTGGATACAAACAAGGAGCGCTTGCTCCAAATATCGTACATTTAATGATAATCCCTTTGCCTTAAAACGCTATGGGGCAATTGAAAACTATCTAACCTTTTTCCCTAACTCACGTCTGAGGAATGATTTTCTGCGCTCTCGTCTAAATATCTGGCCTGCACATGAAGTCCTGCATAAACGTAAAATCATATCAGTGAGTGACTTGCCAATGTCGATTCTGTAAAAATGTTCCCAAAACGTTGAAACATTTGTGCACTTGAATGTCCAGTACTGCTTCCACAACGAATCTTGTTTTTTAAATCCTTTTTTCAAAATGATTGCATCGTAACAAGTGAGAAATTGTGGAAGTTACTTTTCCATTGCACAGGGAATTCGATCAGATATGCTATTTTGAATTTCTTATACAGTCTAAGATTATTGAACAAACCATCATTTCAAAGTAAATTATGATGCCTACAACGTGAGCTCTATCAAATCAAATGTGAACATTAGCTGTTTTGTTCTGACCGATGTAGTTTGCGATGATACATGATGATTGATAACTGAAGAGTTTCTTTTTAATAAGAATTTTATTTAATGTTCTTTTCTTTTTTTTCATTTGTATTTTAATGATTTAGTGAATGTAACAAATTACTTGGAATTATTTGTTTTTATTTTTTTTTGTCAAAGTTGAAAAATCAAACTTTCTTTTTTTTATTAAAACAACTCAACAATAAAAAATAAAATAAACAACTGGAGGGAAAATCACAAATAAATGGGAATCTTTCCTAACATTGTGCATCAGGTGTTTGAGAAACCAGTGTTTGCTGCAGTGTTTTCTGTAAAGGATGCTCACTTGCTGATGAGTAAGTCCATTCGTTGTACACCTGCAGTCTGTTCCTTTTGCCATTGGGACTCTCAAGTCTGATCTGTCATTTTAGGTATTTGTAACACTTAAAATAAACACCTGGCTTTCTTCTGTCATTAATTAATATCTTTTTTCTTTTCCAAAGGGGCCTAGTAGAATATGTTGGTTTAGAGAGCTTTTGTGTGGCAGGTCCATTGGCAAGCGATTTGAGGTGGGCAAATGTCATTACAGAGCCTGGGCGCATGACTGCAAATCCTGTTTTTCTAGTGTGCATACATTTACTTTGAGAAGCGCCTGATTGGCTGAGAGTAGGTTTTAGAAAGGAGAAGAGTCTGACATTATGATGACTTTTTAATGAGTGCAACCAATATTTGTGTGTTTAGCCAGCGACGATAGAACTATGTTCCTTTCAGACACCCCTTCTTTTTCTGTTCCTGCAGTTATTTACATCCTTTCCCCCTTTATTCTGTAATTTCTGCTCTCAATGTATATTTCATATGTGGATTTTGGCTTTTCTTTATTTTTTGTAAACCAGCACTACACATGGTTTCCAAGAATTAATCCTGTCAGTTACTTGTATAGTTAAGTGTCAAGTGGTATGATGTTCATAAAAACATACTTATTTGTCCTTCTGCTAAACTACTCCTTCAGACTCTTGACTAAATCACTCCTGCTCCCTCTGCACTGCATTGGTCTATCTAAATTTGCTCGTCATACTCGTAAGCAGTCTAAACTTGCCCTCTGCTGTATGTCTTCTATTTGCTTTTAGTTTATCTACACACACTTCTCCCTACTTGTTTGACTTTGCAGACTTTTTCCCAATTGTGTAATGTGTTCACTTTCTTTTTTAATGTATTCATTTTAATTGTGTTCACTCTTGTTCCTGCATGTCTATTGGGCCATTTGCCTTTCATAAACTCACGTAATCTCTGTTCTTCCCCTCTGAGCTGTCGTTGTGTCCGTATCCTCATGTGCTTTCCCACAAGATAATTCTGTCAACTTTCTAGTCCTCAAGTTATGGATTGGCCCCAAGAGGACAGACTGCTAAATCCAACATTGACAGTTTTAAAAAACATTTTTAAAAAGCTCTTATTTCATCGGTTGAGTGTGGCGTTCCCTGGTCATTTTAAGGTTTGGCTATTATTTGGTGCTGCCTATGTGCTGGAATTATTGGCATTGGAAGGGGAGATGGAATATGAGTAGGAACATGCTGTTTGGCCTTTTACCTACCCATTTACCACCCATGACAGTCCCTATGGCCATTCTCTCCTACTACTTCCCGTCCCCCGCCAGGATCACTTTGAGTTAGTTCTATGCTTTTAAGGGGATGCCAGTAATATTTCTAAACAACCTTCTAAAAGGTTTTTAATCGCAGCTGTTCACTAACCTCTGGTTAATAAAAATAAGTCTTAATCGTGTTTGCATTGCACCACTTGAATTATAAGCAATATGCCTGCCCTTACCTCTGTTCCTTGCTCATGAATCCCTGATCAAAACAAGTGTTACGATGGATTTCAGAGTCTGCTCTTCTGAGAGGCTACCCTATGTATTAAAAAGGGTAATAGAATTTGGGAGGAACAACATGAATGTCTTTCTCGGACTTGAAGCTCTACCTCCTTGATATTTCTGTTTTAAGATTTCTGATTTGGTAGGACTTCTAACCGGAATTACACCTTTGTGTGGTGACCATCATAATTGACCCCTAAGCAACATTAGGGGAGCTCTATGTTGTAGAAGTTGGTAGGAATCTGAATGTGTTTAGGCGTTTGAAACACAACTTGTTAGAAAATGATGGTCAATATATTTGCAATTTAATACAGAAGCAGAAACGTGAGTAGCTTAGTTTCAGCTGAAATTCTTTTTCAGACCCTTGTGCAAGTTACTCTTTATGCAAAACCATTGTACTGTAGAAGTGTGTGTTTTTCCTTTTTTCATCTGGCTCGATAACTTTGTGCTCAAGAACCAGAGTTGACAGGGTCTTGTGTATGACTTGCCACTTTGTCTGGCTCCAGACTTAGTTCCTTTGTTTTCGTGTTTTTTCCACAGGGTACCTCCGTGGACAGAGGTGGCTATCGCCCCTCCAGCATCGATGCAGAAATTGACTCCCTGACTAACATGCTGGCTGATATGGAGAGCAGTGGGTCTCGGCGGCAGCTGGAGACGCAGGTATGTAGGGGCACCTGCTGTGGGCAGTGTGAGGGAGGGAACTAGGTTATCTGCATTTTACTCCTACCACTCCTTGGACATTCTCAGATAATCCTTGTCGCCAGCCTCCATGATCCTGTGGCGCAAGATGAACATTCAAGATGGCTCATTACCTAAAAATAGACACGCTTGAGTTTCTGTTTCTGAAGCACATGTAGCAGCCTGCAGTGTACTTTCAGGGTGATTTAACATGTGGTTTAACTCTGTCCCTTCTTTTTTCCTCACAGGGATATGATGTCATGTCACACTCTGGAGGCGCTCCTCATGCAGCGCACTTCTCAAAATCGTCCTCTGGTTACAAGCCTAAGCAAGCCATGTATGGGGCTGCACCTCAAACTGGGTCTTACGGAGTCGAACGGAAGACTCCAGGGTTTGGAGTATCTCCCCAGTCTGAAACATATATAGCCTCCTCTGGGACTAGTTCTGCCTACAGTCCGCCTCTCCCAGAGCCGCAGAATCCAGCTCAGTCAGGTGGATACGGAGTATCTCAGGCGCCAAAGTCATATCCCCAGCCAATGCCAGCTTCCTATACCACAGCCTCCTCTTCCACGGGGCCAGCATTCAATGTTCAGGTTAAAGTGGCACAACCGGTGCTGAACTACACAGAGCCACGCAGAAAAGCAGAACAGGCCTATGGCCCACCTTCACCCCGGCACCAGGTGCCCAGTTATCCACCCCAGTATGCGACTGAACCATCCTACCGAGCACAGCTTACTTCTGAACAGTCTTACAGAGGTTCTCGAACCATGGAACCTTCTTACAGAGGGCCGTCGGTCACTGAACAATCATACAGAGGGCCACCAACCACAGAGCCATCCTTCCGAGGACCTCAAGCCACAGAACTGTCCTATAGAATGCAGGTCGCTGAGCCATCTTACAGAGGGCCTCACACCTCTGAGCCACCCTACAGGGGCCCGCAGGCGGCTGAGCCTCCCTACAGGGGCCCGCAGGCGGCTGAGCCTCCCTACAGGGGCCCGCAGGCGGCTGAGCCTCCCTACAGGGGCCCGCAGGCGGCTGAGCCTCCCTACAGGGGCCCGCAGGCGGCTGAGCCTCCCTACAGGGGCCCGCAGGCGGCTGAGCCACCCTACAGGGGCCCGCAGGCGGCTGAGCCACCCTACAGGGGCCCGCAGGCGGCTGAGCCACCCTACAGGGGCCCGCAGGCGGCTGAGCCACCCTACAGGGGCCCGCAGGCGGCTGAGCCACCCTACAGGGGCCCGCAGGCGGCTGAGCCATCCCACAGAGGGTCTTCATCAATGGAAACATTGTACAGAGAACCTCAGATAACTGAGCAGTCATACAGAGGACCACAAGCCAGAGGACTGCAGAACACCGATCTGTCTCACAGAGCACCACAGACCACTGACTCGCCGTACAGAGGACCACAGAGCACAGATTTGTTACACAGAGCACCCCAGCATACTACTGAGGTATCCTACAGAGCGCAGCAAACCCGGTATCCAGAAATGCAGATCGCACCAGGGCAGAACTGGAATCACACCTCTCCCTATCCTAGCGGATCTGACTCCGGTTATAGCGAAGCAGAGGTTGCACAAGACCGCAGGTATGGACAGCAACCCGTTAAGAAGGCTGAGGTCGAGCAGTACAGCACTGGATCCAAGACAGCTGGGCAACAGATGGCGATTGGTAAGGGGAATCGAGAGCAGTCGGTTCTGCCATCTGGAGGTTCAGCAGGATACCCTCAACAGGTAAAGGCTTCTGTGGCATTGTCTCTTGTGAAAGCATTTAAATCATGGTGGTGTATGGATACGAGTGTCACCTAATGTGGACCTATATTAATAGGATGATCACGTGCATGGGTATTAAAGGGATGCACAGAATGATAGGTAATGGAATGGGCATTAGTAAGGTTGAAGGACCAAAAGAGCTCCAGGAGGTGGATGCAGCCAGAAGGCCATGGGGAGGTGGTGGACCAGGGAGGTCAAAATGTAGACAGATGAGTGTCAGGGTAATACGTTCCCTTTTATGGAGCCATTTGTCTCACATACTGAACTAGCTGATTATTTGCAATACAATTTCTAGTACAGATCAGTAAATCAGGAAGATAATTTACAGTACCTTTTTAGAAGCCGGCATTTTGCACAGAATCTTGTGGGTGGGAAGGGGACAACACATCACTTGGTTGGAGAGGTCTGAATGATATGTCCAACTTGTTTGCTTAGACCTTAAGTGAGAATCCATAGGAAAGTTGCTTTAATTCTCCTAAGCATCAGGACTGCTATACAAACTGTTCTTGTCTATTGTAATATTTGTCATATGGATGGCCACTTGGTGGCCAGGACTGAGTGACCCACCACAGGTCACAATCTGGCATATACTCACCTGTATTAGGAGATGAAGCCTTATTACTCCTGTCTGAAACCTAACTTCTCTACAATCTCTCTCTCCTTTGTGAGCCAGGACTGTTTCCCCCGAGCGTATGGTAACTGGAATCGTGTGAGCTAGAGGGAAGATGTGCTGTGGGTTAGCTTTGCATACCTTGTCCACTGCTACACATCATTGTGTAACAATGTTCCTGCCTTTGTACTGAGGAGGGAAGAATAAACTCGGAGGGCCATCTAGAAAAGACCTGAACGTCAAAGGTACATAGAAATGTAGGGAATACAAAAGCCACTAAATATTTCAAAAGACTTTGTAATAATTTGCGGCTAACTGTAGGATAGCCCACAAACCTAGGTCCAATCCAGAAAAGATTCTAGAATTGAAAATGAGAAATCAACATTTGACACATTCATCTGGCCCACCAAGGCCTGCACTGAATCCCATGTGATGCTATATGCCTTTTCTTCACAGAGGGAGAATCTAGGAGCAATGTTCTCGAGTAGCTCATGTCAAATTCTGCTGGGCATAATTGATTAATCTTTTATTACACGCTTAACACCGGAGACCAGTCTCTAAGGGCGGTACTGGGATTCAGACCTGTGTTGCTCTGCGTGGTCTTGCTTAAAATGTAATTGCCCCTGAGCAATCAGCCGGGAATTCTCATGCAATGTCATTTTCTGTGTAAAAGGGTTCCATGTGTTAAAATCTCAGCAAAAAGGTTGTAGTTTTGCCGCCGCAATCCATGCAAAGGATGCAGGGGACACCCCCGCAACCTCCACTCCCCCTAAATGGTATAATGCGGTACACCTTTACCGGGTCAAACCACAGCATTTTTTACGTGATTTTATAAAATGCAGCGTAAAAGGCCTTTCGACGGGAGTGCTTGGCTGAGTGTTCGGTGTGTGAGCATGTTGCAGCTCATTCAGTTCATTTCTATTAACCTGGCGTCTTGGGAAAGGATTAGCAGTCTGATTTCAGTTTGCATTTGAACAGGAGAAGCCAGATCACTCAAAACACCAGCCACGAGGCCTTGCACATTTTCTTTACTAGAATTGCACGTGCTCTAGGTAACTGTTAACACTGCAAATTAAAATGTTCCATTAACAGTCTTAAGTTTATTACATTTCTAATCTGTATTGCAATCACTATTCTGCCAACTGAGCGCTATGTTCCATCGAAGAATGGAAGTTGCTCCCATTTCATTTGATATGCACATTTTGCAGTGTCCCGTCAAAGTTTCGAAAAAATAGTTTCGAAATACAATAATTTGGAAACAAAAGCATCGGGAAAAGAAAATTCAAATGCATTTTTTTCATGTAAATGTTTTTTTTATATAGTAAAATTCGTGTTTTTTCCCAAAAACATGCATTTGAATTTCTTTTTTTTTTGTTGATGCTTTTGACTCGAAACTGTTGTATTTCGACACTATGATTGTCGAAACTATGACTATAAACCCATTTTTCTCATTGCGCACAAAAGGTTGGGGACCCCTTCTTTAATGGAACTATAGTGAACTGTCTCCAATCGCTGGCATGGAATAGGACATAGAGTGTGTATGTGGCGTCTCTTGACCTTACGCCCGCCTTTGATGCAGTCGATAGGGTTCTTTTATGTTGTAAATTGGCATCATGGGGAATACCAAGGGGTTTATTGAGAATGATAATGGCCTTGTACTCACAAACTACATTAAGGGTACGTTTGAACCACTCGGGTCCCTCTCTGAAAGCATTCTAGTGGACTGGGGTGTACGACAAGGGTGCATGTTAGCACCCTTGCTATTTAACATGTACTTGGCAGACGCAGGAGAACATATATCATCTGCAGGCTTAGTATCCCTCAAAATATCAGTTCTCCGAATTTAATGGCTGGCTTACGTGCATGATTTTCTTTTATTTGATGTGACCGCATTTGGTTTACAGAGACTAATTGATGCATTTGTTAAATACGTGAAGGATTTGTCACTGATAGTTAACCCTAAAAAGACCAAAATTATTCAGTTGACAAAATCTAGGAAACAATTTCAGCAGAGATTGTTCATGGATAAAACAGAATTCGAGAAGGTCAACTCCCGTACATATTTGGGATTCATGGGGAATGATGGTCCCAATATCTCTACCATAACCGTTTGGTTTGAATCCAGAGCTTCTGCTTTGGCAAACCAATTGTCTAGAGTGGACACTAAATTTGGTAAATTTTCCCTCAAACCAGCAGTTTGCTATTACGAAGCAAAACTAGTCCTGAAACTGTTATATACAGTTGATGTGTATCAAATGAGGATTCTGGAAAAGAGTATTGCAAGCTCCAAAGTCTGTCCCTCTGCCATTAATCAGGTACGAGTTGGGGATCGTCTCCCTTAAGACAAGAGCATATTGGAAGATTCTTTCTTTAGTAAGAAAGCTTTTATGTCCACCAGGCAACTCCCTTTTGTGGATCTTTATAATATCTATATAAACCAGCGAGTGTTACATTTGAAGGCAATCTACAATCTGTGTGGGAGTATTTTTGAGGAAGTAGGAAGCACAACTGAGGAACTCTGTACAAATCCTATGAAAACTAAATCTAGACGGTTTCATTGGGATTGGATTAAAACATTGGAGTCTATGCGCACGTATAGTTCCCTACAAAATATGTATGGTGAACACAAAGATCTGGGTATATTAGCACCATTTCCCAGTATTAACCCAGTCAGAGGTACTTGGTTGTGCTTCCTGCGTTTTCGGTGGAATGTTATACAGACTAAGAGTTTTCTAGTTCGATTTGGTTTGATCTCTTTGGACAAAGCAAGTTGTAGATTTTGCACAAATGATACAGCGACTTTACAACACTGGGTCCTTGATTGTCGTGCCCTCGCTCATTTACATATAAAATATTTTCAGAAATACTATGATTTTCATGAATTGAACTGTGTCGATGGAAACGATTTTATTTGGTCTTTGGTTCTTGCAGGGCGTACAACTTCTTCAATGATTGCGATTTCAGGTTTTATCAGTGCAGTGAATTTAGACAAATTTGTATTTGAGATTTTACAGTGTCATTTGTTTTTTTGTTTTTTCCTTTTATGTAAATGAAATGTATGACTTCTAAATGTTCTTAAGATGTTAAAGGTTTATGTATGAAGTGTATTAATGTATTTTCTTGATTATGAATTAAAGGTTGAATTACTTCAACCAAATGATTTAATTAAAAAAGAACAAAAAGTCCTTTCGACTACAGCATCCCATCGACATTCTTTGGAGAAACCACTTCTTGATGCAGTTTATTAACGCTCCGGCTCGCAGTCTCCATGCTTGATAAAGACAAGCTGCTATTATCAGGAGAAGCTGGAGAACACTCGCCCTAGGGTTAGAGTACTTGAAACAATGATGGAAGATGGGTCTGGACGATATTTCTGGCTGAAACGATATATATCTCAATATTGTTTGTGGGTTAAATGCTCAGTTGTAAGCTGTTTGGACTGATTTTCTATATTCTGGCCAGGTGGACAGATGTATAGAAGGCCTACCTAGTTTAGTGACGGGGACACCACTGGGAGCTGCAGCCAAAGCAGTTCAAGGTAGCATGACGAGTGGTCAATGCTAAGTCTCAGGAAGGGTGAGGGGCCCTCAATGAGTACACACAGTGAAAAGTCAAGGAACACTCACTTATACAAATATTTATTTATGGCCATATGACAAATGACTACTAGCATGTAATAATTTCACACCATACTCAATAAACGATACATCTATACAATCACTGGAGTAGGGCAACATACATAACAAAAGCCCTGCATTGGAAGGTTAATATTCGCATACTCTACTACAGGTCCATTCAGTTGCTCAACTCCTAGGAAGAGCAATTTTTGGGGGGCTTATAACTTCGTTCCCCGTGGACGAATACTCGCCAAACTTTGCAAAAAAAGTAGTTGGCCCACTCTCACATGTGATTTCATCAATGAGATTTGTGATGTCATCTTTGATGTCCTGGGTGTTAGTTTTAGCAGTGCACGTTGGTGGCGCGAGTTATGGTTGCTTAGCTTACCATAACCCGCGAATTTCTGAGGTTTTTCAGTTTTACTTGTAACCATAACGTCCCTTAACACTGTTTTTTCACTGAATATATATGTACATATATATATAAACATTAACTTTAACCCTTTAAGTGCCAAGGACGAGGTATCTTGTCTTTGGAAGTGCATACGCAGTGCCAAGCTTTTTGGCACCTTGTTTTGAGCGATCCCTGCAAAGCAGGGATCGCTCAAAACTGTAATCCAACCCCTGGGCTATGTGAGGGGGAGGTCCCCCCTCACTGCCAGGGGGCTGGATTACCTTCAGTTTCACGTGGGCGTGCGTAAAGCACGTCGACGTGAAAGTAATTTTCACTGCAGCAGCCATTTCGGGCTGCTGCGGTGAAAACAGAAGGCGAGTGTTCACCTTTCTCCGCCTCAATCTCCGGCTGTATTTCAAGCCGGAGATCGAGGCGGGTATCGTTGGAAAGGGGAGATTCTCTCCTTTACAACGATACCCATTGTGTGGCATTGCTGCCCGCGGATCGGGCAGCAAGTGTGATATTTGGTAGGGGAAAACATTCAGGTGTCAAAACAGACTTGGGGTTACCTGTGTTTTAGGCTTTCCCCTTGGCGCCCAGGTAGGTGCTGGTTTCATCGGGACACCTGTGGGAACGCAGGACGGTATAACATTTGTTGTGTTTGTGTGGTTTTCATAACGTTTTGACCCATTTGCTGGTGCCCTTTGTCACACCACCCTTTCATTTCCCAAATATGACCTACACTTAGTCGTTGCTTTAGGCACCATACGCTTTTGTAACCTGCACACGTCACCTACCCTTGAAAAGGTCTGCCTGTGCTCTTTAAAAAAATGTGTGCTTGCCGTTCCTCACCACATTGGTTTTCCCGATTTACACATGCAAAGTGCATCTGTTCAGGCCGTGAGCGTAAAACTCCTGTGTACCATGGCTCAGTGTTTGGCTTGTGGTATTGCTTGTTTTGTAAAACACTACAAAGAATGCGTGCTTTCCTAACTGCAAGAGTCGGGGGGGAATGTAGCGGAGCACTGCTTTTCTCAAAATTCATAGAAGCCATTGCCGTACCAAGCCAACCATGTCCAAACACATACCTTTTTATTTCAGTCATTTTCCCGCTTTTGCCCCAATCTATGGCATTTTCCCCTACCTAGTGTTTGCATGACCTACGCAAATCACCCCTTTCTAAACTTGGAATTTTGTCGACTTTTCAGAAATATATGCTTCTGTTCTCCAATTCGGCTTTCCTACCCTTTTCTCCTATTCCATCCATGCATGTCCAATTGGCAAAAATGGCCAACATCGCCTACCTCTCACAAAACGGTTGATAACCACATAAAAATATTTTTTTTCAGTTTCCACTCAACCTGTTCTTGAAAGCCAGGAAATTGGGGAATTCAGCACAGCAAACCATTTGATCCTAGCTCTTACAAGGAAGAAACCACAGGCTTCTTTGTACATCATTTTATTGTCATTTTTTGAAAAACCCCAACATTTTCGCCCTTTTTGCTTATTTTCTCTCGCCCCCCTACAGCAACCTAGGATTCCTGGGCGGCGTTACGACCGCTTACATGTGGGGAAAAAAAGCCAAATTTCGCCAAGATATCTCATGTAACAAAAAAGTTACAAGCCATTGAATGGCCACTTACCGAAATCGCCAAAAAAGGCCCTGGCACTGGGGGGAAATACCCATGGCAGTTAAAGGGTTAAAGGTCCATCCCTAAAATGTATGGGGCTTTATGCCCAAATGTTCACCAAGTTCCACACAGTTTTGTGAGACTGGAACAAGTTAGTGGAGGGCTGTCCAATGAAGAGTTTCAAGGGGTAGAGTACAAGATGTTCTAATGAGTGCCCCCCTGCCCCCCGCTTTCGGAATGCTTGCGGGAGCAAGCCATGGCAAAGCCAAACAGTTATAAAAGTTTCTAAAAGTTACCAAACTTTTAAAGGGGGGACGGGGGTTTCAGGTAAGTAATGTTACGACTCACCCCCCTCACTCCGATTCTTCTTAGGACTTGGCAGGTCTTCAAAAGAGGGTCCAAGGTAGCTTTTCCCGCTGTCAGCTCTAGTTCTTGATGCCCAGTGGTTTCCAGTTCGAGCACTTATCTGGTCAGCGACAAATGCTGGTGGAAGGTCTTAAGGATTGTTGGATAATGCAGAAGAGCTCGATGCCGGGCCCCTCTCAGCACAGGACTGAATGCTGAAAAGATGCTTTGGATGATGGCCGCTGATGCACAGCGACACAGGGGGACACACCTTTCACGGTTGGAACTTGAACTCGCCTTCGATCTCTGGTTCCCTTGCTACTGGAACCACACAATTTGGCAGAGATGAGTCCTGTAGAACCAGCTGTCGATCCCCAAAGTTCTGGGGCTCAACGCGGAACAGCGACATCTGCCGCACAGTATCCCAAACTCCGAGCTGGGCAGTGTTTAGGCATCTTGAAGCAAGACACAGACAATATATTCAAAGTTCAAAATCAAATGGTTTATGAAATAAAATGTCAGGATGGTTGAAGGCCTAACTTGCTCTATGCTAAGGTGTGAATTCCCTTGCTGAACGAAACTAAGGAAAGTCTGAGTCAGAGTTTAACTTAAAAGTCTGTATGTGTCCAAAACCTAACCTTGCCCTCACAACTAAAGCTAAACAATGTGTAGGGATGCCAATAACCAAAGAAATGATGATCAAAACAAAGTTCTGTGCTTCTTCCTGCTCTTGACTTCAAGGCAAATTCAAAAGAAAAGTTCAAGGCAGCACAGTTCAAAAGAAAAGGGTCTTGAGGCTCCACCCTCAAAACAATATTTGGCGTTCATCAAGTCTTAGGGTTCACTTCAACGTAGCACCTTGAACATTAAGTTCAGCACAACTGCAGGTCAACTTGACACTCCTTCTGGATGGCATCAACAGTTCGCTTACATTGCTCCTTCTTGGTTTGTTTCATAATGTCTCTGGCTTTCACAATTTTAGGGCTCCTTTGTCTAGGCGCAGTTGTCAGAACCCTAGGCTCTTCAGCTCACGCAGCTTCTCTGTATTTGCCCCGTGTACAGATTCACGTTCAGGATCCAAAAGCGATGGCCTTTGCCTGGGCACCTGAGAAGAGGACCCAAGGTGAGTGGATGAAAGGATTCCCTCAGGTTTCTCACAGCAGCCACTGGGTGATCCAGGGCCACTTCCGAGGGCTTTACTTCGCAGGACTCTGACCTGACGTCGAGAATGGATGTTCCCTCCACTCCAAGGGTCGAAGCTCCTTTGCAGGACTTCTGGAGATCACCTACAAGACCGAGCTAAAGTACAGTAGCAGAATTTGGGCGCCAGGCCGTTCACCTTACATGTCTTGCAGCCGAACTGGATAGTTGGCTCCTTCAGGTTTCTTCCAGGAACTATCTGGAATGGGTGCAAGCGTTCTCTTCTTATCGAAACGGACTCCCACTAGCCAATCCAAGATCCGGCCAACGCCCCAGCAGGGGTCCAATCAGGACCACTGGTGGCACAGCTCATGCATACCATTCAGAAACACTAAAACCAGGTTGTGGATTGGGACCAGACGGTCCCAACCAACTTCCTGGCATCAAACACACATGGCCCTGCACAAGCCTGTGAAGAGCCTCAGCTGTCCCGGTACTGGCAGTCCATATAAGGATTTTCCTGTTCTCACAGGTCAGGAAGAAGGGTTAGTGACAAGATGGCCAAGGGACACACGAAAAACATTGTGGAATGGCCATGATTGGACACTAGCCACAGTAGGTACCAAATGTGTTAAACGTGATAAGAGTACACTAAACAATTGCAAAAAGTAACTGCTGCCACCAGCTTGTCCCTTAGGCACACCTACAGTAACCAAAAATCCTCTGAGTGTTAGTCTAGGGCAAAACAAAATGTGTAACTCGCTGTACTGCATTGAAAGATGCATTGCAGAATGATACACGTTACCAAAAGTGGCAACAATGTAATGCGCCTAAGGGAAACCATGCTTCCCAGTACTGACAGCCTAAAGGACATGCCGGTTTCCCCAAGATAAATGAGCAAAAACCTGTGTAGTGAAGCTGAAGGCTTTGCTGCACTGTTAAAGGAATAGTGTGGTAAAAAATGTTTAGTTGAAAGTGAAAGACGCATAAAATGTACACCACTCTGATTCCCCTAAAGCCCGAGAAATGTATTCAATTGTCAGACTACATTCATTTGACAGTGATGGATCAAAGTTACGACAATATAGGAGACAAACATGAAATATATTTCATCTCAGTGCTCAAAATGACATCACACCTACAGTACATTTACTTGTTACTTGGATTGCGAGGGCGAACAGTTGCGCAAAGTTTGTGCATAAGCACCATCATAATCCTCAACACGAACCTTGTGAGTTAGGCTGCCCTGATGTCATGCAGCTCGGTAACACATAGCGGCAGTGGGTCTTCCTCCGATACGTAGGCCAAGCATCCTTAGTTTTCTCGGCAGCTGCAGTTCTCCTCGTTTGGCATGACTTTGCACCGATTGCAGGTACACCACGTGGAAACGTCTTCCATGCGATTAGGTTCTGGCTCAGGATCCATTGATTACTCTTCCCAACTATCGTCCGATGCCCCATCGTTTCCGCATCTTTCTCTATCAAGTAATTCCGCCTTGGACTACTCCGGCTCGTACTGGTAGGGCTGTATTGTTGCCATTATACAACGAATTGCAATCAATACTAATGCTAGTATAAGTATCTGTTCGCCGGGGCACCGTGCAACAAAGATAGCTGAACACAGCAGAAACGAGTCACAGGCTATATGAAAAATAAACAGTGAAACGATTGAAAAAGCAACTCTGATGTTGTCTGATGAGAAACGGTCTGTTTATACTTATTGAGGAAAGGCGACCTGCCATTTCCATGGAGATGCATCATTAGCTGGCACACAGAGGACGTTGACACCAGACGTGCATTTGCGTTGTGAAATGGGCCGCACGCGTCTAGTGATGTCAGCTTCAGTGGCGGGTGATATGATTTAGTGCCGTGAGGGCACTTGAACTTAGGGCGATCGATCCACGGATAAGATTAGCACAAGATGACCACGCCCGCTCGTTGATTTCGCATGTGTAATAGTGCGGAAAATTAAGGTAAGGTGCATAGGGAATGTTTTTACGATCGATCACAGTTTGCTTAAAACCACATGCCCGAACGCTCGGGACAATAACATTTTTGAGCGCACTATTCCTTTAAAGAGTTCAATAAGATACAAATATAATACATCATCCTAAAATTGTAATTGATTCAGAAGGACATCATCTCAGCAATAATGGCAATGCTAACAAAAAAGGCAAGTAGGCAGGGACATCATTTCACCAAAATGCCAGGGGTAGCAGAAGTGACATCACACGACCCTTGACCGCTGATGACATCACAGGAAGGGATGTGATTTGACCCCAGCCTGAAGGGACATCACCGGAAGCGATCCAACACAACCTTTCACCCCTTACCAAAATAGGAAGTGGCATCATATAGTATTGTTTCTAAGTACACTCCGAAAAATATGGTTACGATATCACTGTAAAGCGATATACATTTCATACAAGAATGGATCACCATATGTATCGTTAATATCACCCAACATGTGTTGGTACTCATTTATCAATTTCAGCAGGATGAAAGGCTGAGTTGACCTTGCCGGGCATCGAACCTGCAGATCACACACACATTGCAGCAGCGAGTGCTCAACCTACTGAGCTATCTTACCGGCAACAGCTATCTGAAAACCAGCAACTCTGGTTAATTTATTATTTGTTTTGCGGAGTAGCAAGGGACACCACGGGGTAGCAATTGCAACCCCTGGTGACCCCTAAAGGATGCCTGCCCGCGCCACGAACCCTAAATGTTTTTTTTAAACTGGGAAATACAACTAATCTCGAGGAACCATTACAACCAACATGACAAGGCAGCATATCTGCAACAGATTCAACAATACAAAGCAGCATACAAAAATCCAAGAAACTACTCCGAACAGCAACTCTGAAATGAGAAACTGTACTTCTGGTGGCAAAACACTCACACTCTTCCAGAATCTGTACAATCTTATCACTAACAATCTCCAAAATAAAGTGAAAATCATTTAGCAAGAGATAGACCAATCACAGATTGTCAGACATTATGAAATTCATCCCAACAGCAATCCTATTTCTCAACCTATTCTAGACAATTATGGAAGCAGACTTGAATAAACTGGTGAAAGAAAGTTTAATTATTAGTGATATTAGCTTTAGGGAGCAATAGAGCACTTTGATTCAGAGGAAGGAAGGACGCAGTGAGGGAAGTAGTGATGCAAGGAAGCAGGGGAGCTAGAGGATGGAGAGGGCAGACAATTTGACAGCAGGGGATCTACATGCCACCACAGGAGAAAACCAGGGGGCTCAAATCACAGTCCCAGATTAGTTGGGGAGCGGTGGGGCTTTTGTGTGTGGACCTAGGTGTTACTAACAAGGCAGGCTCCCTAGCAGACCCCTACAATGGCATCCTGCAGAGAAACCCCCTGCTCTACGTTTTCAAAAACTATTGAACTATTCACTGGAAACACACATTTTATTGTGATCTTTCAGGACTGTCTAAATGAAACCACCCATTAAAAAATACTACCGGAATTACGGGCAGCCCAACTAATTACAGACCTATCTCCAATAAACCCTAACCATCTAAAATCATTGAAAGCTGCATAATCCTGGAGCACGTAGTCCAACAACCTCATAGATATGTGTGAGTCGGTTTCAGAGCCATGCAGGGAGTAGAGTCTGCTCTTGTTTCCATTGGGGACAACCTTAAAAATATTAGACGCTTAACATCACCTTGGCCGCCATACACTTGGATATCTCAGTGGCCTTTGACACTGTCAAAGACGGATCATTAATAAGGAGACTAGAAGAAGTGGGACTACATAACATAACCCTAGATAGTGGATGAGGTGTTTTCTCACAGCTAGAACAGAAATCGCCCGTCTCCCCTCTTTCGGTTCCAACCTGTGCAAAATATCTTGTGGGGTTCCCTCCAAGGATCAAGCCTATCACCCCTCCCTTTGAATATATACATGGCTCCACTTTTAATGCTCATTAACAAACATGGACTCACCTTACACACTTGCATAGATCAGACACAGTTCATATACAAAACAGTGCTCCGCAACAATGACATTCAAACTTGACACACCAACTGCCTTTCACATGGATGCCGAATATCAACTTAAAAGTTTACCTTGAACAAAATATAAATCATGATCATTTCAGCCAATTTGGCACTGTAAACGCCACCATCTTGGCCTAAAGTAATGGGTACCTGTCAAAAACATTTAAATGTATCAAGAAAATTGGTTCCTTATGGACAAAGGGCTTAATCTGGATCCACAATTCAGTGTCTGAGTTTAGAAATGCTTCCATCATCTTCGTTCATCAGACAAATAATGATATTCCTCAGCTTGCCGCTCAGAATCACTCGCACCCTAGCTCTGTTTTTTTTAAAAAAAAATCAAGAATCGACTATACAAAGAACGCGTGTCTTGGCATGCCAGATTAGCTCACAAAGCAACTTCACCACACCCAGAACACAGTAGCAAAACTACTACTCAGACTCAACAGGAGGGGAACCCATAACAACAATCTTACGAGCTCTCGGCTGCAGACCGGTCAAAAACGTATCCAATTCAAAGTATTATGCACCATCTACATACTCCTTAAGGGTTGTGAAGCCGCATTCATCCAAGAAAAGATTTCCCAATACCATCCAAGAAAGACACGAAGATCCAGCAAATGTGTTCTAGTGGAGATCGCATTCGACACCAGAGAAGCACTGTATCTGATTTCTCCAACATTGTGGCCAAACTCTGCAACGTGCTGCCTAATGGATGCACAATTCAGGATTCCCTTAGTTTTAGGCACAGGCTAAAGATTTGGCTTTCCAATGACTCAAAGACTGGGATACTATCCAGTCACCGAAAGCCCCTTACCATTTTATGCCAATGAGCAAATCTGACGGCAGTGTAAATGAAGGAATGGTATCAAGTAGTAGACCCAGACACAATGGATACAGTTTTGAAAACCTTTATTTTGTATTTTGGTTGGTAGAATTTCTAACTGGCACTAACTCTAGAATGGTAGTAGTCTCAACCATTAATCAATTAACAAACAAGTCCAAGTCAGTCTTGTCAAAATAAAAAGGCCTATGCTAAAGAAAAAAAAAACTCGATCTCCTTCCCAAAATGACAAATGTGTTGAGGGAATACAAAAGTGAAATAGAGTCTCAAAATAAATGTCAGAATGGCTTAAGTAACAACTCTTTTCCCACCTTTCAGAACCATGGGGTCTAAAGAGTTTCTTAAAAAGAATAGGTGGATGGCACAGTTCTATCAATCGTGCACATTTTGGCTTACTGGTAAAACTCACAGTTCAGGCTTGGGCTATAAGCTTCTGGTAGTTCAATCACTTCCTTAGGCTCTGTCCGCCTTGTCATAAATACTCAGTTCTAGTTTTGCCCTTCACTTTCCCACAGTTCAACACGGGCCTCCATCTGCTGGGCTCGAGCCTGCCTCTGTTCACGTTTACTTTCTCAGTTTCTCACAGTTGTGCATAGGCTTCCCTCTGCCGGGCTCGAGCCTGTCATTCTCTTCATGGGGGTTCTTAGGTGTCTTTTCCACTTTTGAAGACATTTCGAAACTGCAAGGATTTTACTTAGACGTCTGCATGACCACTTTGACGTCTCTTTCAACAATTCTACAATCCATAATCTTTATCTTGCAACACCAATGCCGATTGATACTTGTAGTTCTTATTCTCTTTAGTTTGCCCTTTTGGCCTTTTTCAAAGTTCACATACTTGGCCCTCTTGGCATATTCAGAGTTCACATACTTTGCTTTTCACTTAATCAACTTTCTTTCGGGATCGCAGTTACTTTCTTGTCTTTGGTTCCCGTACAATTCACTTCAACTCAGAACATTATATAGAGACTTTTCGAATGTGCGATTTCGCCTCGCAGGACCACTCTTATTTTGTATCCTTGCGTTTTACAGTTGCCCTTTTCTATTATGCTGTTTATCGGGACACGTGCAGCCTTCAACTTTTGGGTTCTAGTTACTTTTGCTTTTAACACAAACTGGCCTTTTGTTGCCTTCATTGACTTACTGGTCTTCTTCTCATCAACGCTCTTCATGCAGCAGTCATTGCAGTTACCAACGCCTGCTCTGCTCCACTCCAACTGTGCCGTTCACCCGGGAGGGTCGCATGCCGCTTTCAAGCAACTTGAAGGTTTCTTTCTTCCGCTCGCTCTGTTTCAGTCATGGAATGCTTACGGCTTCCCAAAAGTGTGGAATTATCGCCTGACTCTCTCTCGATCTTTGCAACTGCCAATCAGCCCCTTGGCCTTCCAACTTCCATAGCCTGGTTTGCATCAGCTTCGAAAGAGCTGTTCTTTCTCATACCCAGCCCGCTCAGAGTGTGCCTGTGCGTGCACCTTTCATCCTGACTCGGAGTGTTTTTAATAATTGGCAGGTGTGTACTTTCCTGACTCTGCCTGGCCTCATTACAGGGACAGAGCCATTGCAAGTCCGTAGAGGTAATCATTCTGGCCTCATTCCTCATCTTCCTCGGGTCAGTAGTGTTGTCAATGTAAAGTGTGGCAGAATTATGGGAGCTTTGCTACACTGGGCTTTTGCTCACATGTTATGGGAAAACTGACTGGTCAGTCAGGCTGTCGGTACTAGGAAACTTAGTTTCCCTTAGTCTTTTCACTTTGTTGCCACTTTTGGTAACCTTGTATCCTTGCACAATGCATCTTCCAATGCAGTGCGATGGGGTCTATTTTTGTTTTGCTCTAGACATTTCCCCGGGGATTGCTGTTTACTTTTATATGTGCTAAGGAACAGACTGGTGCCATTAGTTGCTTTTTCTCTATTTCTGAAGTATTTTTTGTTAGCCTAAATGCGTTAACCGCATTTGTCTTCTGACTGTGGCTAGTGTCCAAACATGCTGTGCCACATGTCTTTTGTGTGTCCTTTGGCCATCATGTAGTTTGGCCTTCTTCCTGCCCTTCCAGGTCAGGAAATTCCTTGTAAGGGCATGCGCTTCCCCAGGAAAACGTTATCTTTTTCGCAGGGTAGTACATATCATGTGTGGTGGCTCTCTGAAAGTGGGTTGGGACTGTCTGGTCCTAATCCACATACTGCTGCCAGTATATCTGGTGTGGATGTGTACATGAGGACCCCAGTGGTCCCTGATTGGGCCACTGCTGGTGTGTATGTGTGGGGCAGATCTTGCCACTTGAGCACTCGCCTCCTTTGGATAAGAGGAGGGGTCCTGCAGCCATGCCAGCAGATCAGAAGAAGGAGCCAAGAATCCTGAGAAGCTGAGCAAACTAGAAAAGACCCAGAGAAGAGCTGTGAAGAGACCGGGCAACCGAATCCTCCTGCTGACCTGAAGAAGCTCTGCTTGGTGGCTGATTCCAGAAGACCCTTGCTGCTGTTTTGACCCTTTTGGAGTGGCGGGACCAACCATTCCCGACGTCTCCTGGTAGCCTAGCAAGTGAGCCTCCTCGGAAGTATCCCTGTGCCATCCAGTGGGCTGACCTACGGACACTGTGATTTGGGCATCGCCGCCCTGCGTTAAATGTTGGGACTCCGGGGATTGACAGCTAGTCCAACAAGAGGCCGTCCTGCCGAATTCAGTCTTCCCAGCATCTATGAGTCGCGAGATGGCGCTTGGGGGGGGGGGGGTTGTACAGTTCTTCTGTCTGTGACAGTTGTGTTCTTTGTGTTGCTGTGCAGCAGTGGCAATCACTGAAACCTGTTTTTCCCGCCGTGTCCAGTGCCTTGAAGAGGACTGCAGTGGTACTTCTTGCATTCTTCCTCCGGAACAGATTGCAGCAGCTCCTGTGTCAAACCGGACCTGTCTCTGCAGCCGTGGTCCTGGGACATCTGTGACCTGAACGGGCAGTGGGAAAACAATCCTCTAGTGTTACTTTCTAGTCTTGCCCAGTCTGGACCAAAACCGGAGTAAGGGTGGTTAGTACTTACCAGTACCTCCTTCTCTGCTTGAAAAGTTTGCTAACTTTGTGAAAGTTTTGTATTTGTTTGCCTTGGGTAGCGCTTGCCGCCTAAAGTGTTCCAAAGACTGGGAAGAGTTTTGTTGACTAAAACACAGCCTAACCTGGACCCATATTCATGTCCTCAGAACCTTGAATCTATATTTTTCCTGCATCTAAAAACGATTGGAATCTTGTGAACATTGGGCACAGGGTCTCATTCTTCTTTATATGATATGACATTTATAACACGCCTATACACAAGCTTTTTAAAGCGTGACAAGGCAAGGAAGGGGGAACAGAGGGAAGACTGAGATAACGATCTTACTAGGCCAGGTGACATTGAGATCGCGCAAGTGCAAGGGAGGGGAGAAAGGGAAAGTGCATGTGGGGAGTTGTAGGGGCAGTGCAATACATAGGATCAACAGTAAAATAAATAGAACAGTAGGTAAAAGTGCGGCCAGCTAGTGGCAAGTGCAGGGGTAAGTGCAAACATCAAGTGTCAAGAGCTGGTGTGGGCTGTAGGGGATACAGAAATAGCCCTCAAGTGCAGGGATTGCCCGGGAGGCAGTGCAGGAGTGCAGCTGGTGGAGGAGGGGACCTGGCCCGAGATCAGAGAGTAGCCAGGTGACCAGTGCAGTTGCAGTCAGGGGTTCAGCAGGGTAGGGGAGGAGAGCAAGCAGAAGCAAAGAGGAAAGTCTTGAGGTGTTTCCGGAACCGGAGATGGTTCTCCTCAAGTTTCAGGGAGGCTGTTCCAGAGGGAGGTCCCAGCCTAAGAAAGACATCTACCACCAACTCATTGCTTGGAGGAATGACTGACCCTGAGGGAGTTGGAGGCGGATGAGTGAAGAGCTCGAGAAAGAAGATATTTAGTAAGAGAGAGTTGGAGGTAATGAGGCCCCAGAAGGCCTTGTGGACAATGCAGAGGGTTTTGAACTTGATCCTCGCAGCCACTGGGAGCCAATGCAGAGATTTCAGTCCTGGAGAGATACAATCCCTAGGCTTGAGGCCAATGACAAGTCCTGCAGTCCTGTTCTGGATGAGTTGCAGAGGGCGGAGAGTAGAAGCAGGCAGATTTAGAAAGAGGCTGTTTCAATAGTCCAGCCTAGAGAGAACCAGAGTTCTGGAGTCCGCAAGCTTCTGGGGGAAGGACAGGCAAGGAAGAATACATCTGAGGAGGTGTAGCTGGTAGTGCGACTTTTTAGAGACGTCGGTGATGTGAGGAGAGAGTGGAGTCAAAGATGACCCAGAGAGGGAGGCCAGCCAGAGTGCGACAGAAAAGGAGGGAGCAGGTGAGCCGATGAGGAGAATCTCAGTCTTACTGGCATTAAGGCAGAGATCGTTGGCGGCACACCACTCCTGGATATTGGACAGACAGTCTGCGATGAGAGAAGGAGAAGAGGTAGCGGAAGGGAGTCTGAAAATTAGCTGAGTGTCGTCTGTAAGCACTGGAAATTGGGGCAGAGAGCAGCAATGCGGTGGCCAAGAAGTGCCAGGTATTGATTGAACAGCCAGGGAGAGAGGTTAGACCCGTGGGGAACACCACAGTAGAGATAGAGGAGAGGAAGGACCCAAATTGGACCTGGGAGGGTCGATCTGAGAGGAAAGGAGTCAGCCAAGCGAGGGCCTGATCGGTGATGCCCAAGTTATCACAGAGATGGTTGAGCAGGATGGCATGGTTGACCATGTCAAAGGTAGAAGAGAGATCAAGTAAGATGTGGACACAGGGGGTATTGGAGTCAAGGTTGGAGAGCAGGTCTTCACGGATGTTCAGGAGAGCAGTTTCTGTGCTTCTGGCAGCTCTGTAGCCAGACTGATGATCATGGAGAGGGCCAACCAATTCAGTGTGAAGATTAAGCTGGGAGATGGCCAGCCTTTCCAGGAGTTTGCCCAGAAAAGGAGTGATGGAGATTGGGCGGTAGTTAGCTTGGTAGGAGGGGTCTGCCGAGGGTCTCTTAAGAAGAGGTTGCACAAGGGAGTGCTTCAGTGGGGAAGGGAAGACTCCAGTGGCGAAGGAGTTGTTGCAGAACCTGTTTCGACGAGACTTTCATCGTCTGGTGAGAACAGGGGAAAGGCAGAGAAGGGTAGTGGAGAGGTGACCACAGAAGGGCCAGAATGTACCAATTTAGGGTTGTCATTTCTGAGGAATGTTAGTGCTACCCATCTTTACTTAGTGTTTCTCCTACATGTATTAGGAGGAAAGTAATTTGTTCATGTGCACTAAGTGACTGTATATATATTTTTGTAGTTTTCTGAGTTGTGTTAATATTACCTGCTTGTGGTCATTTTCCGTAGTGTGTTGTTTTGGGCTTAAAATAAATTAGTATTAATTTTTATATACGTCGCTTGGAAGTGTAATCCTGGTTTCACTGTGTGGACTCATTGTTGACTCCTGACCACTCTCACCCATCCTGAAACTTATCCTTGCCTGCTGTCCAAGCTACCTTGAATTGGTCTGGCTATACTCCCAGAAGTTGTTTCCTGTTCATCCAACACGGGTGGTCTCCTAAACATCTGTCTTATCAGGCCAGAGTGTAGTAATCCATTATAACAATTTAATAAACCATACAAAAATGTGACTTGCTTAAAGACACATGCATCATGGGCAATTAAACTATATTAAAAACAAAGAGGTGATGTTTGTACGATTTAAAATGAATCTTAAATCTCTGGCAATTGCTCTGGGCAACCCTCCAGACCATCGTTCTTCACCTACCAAGCCATTACAGAAAGGGCAAAGACCATATGCAAATCGTACTTGGTCCCACCACCAAAAGGGGCAGTCCAGCTTGGACTGCTAAATCACATCCCTTCTGCACAAGCCCACAATCATCCCCAAACATGTTTAGGCCGCATTGGGCGTCATCGGTGAGGAGTAGCTTGGGTCTATGGTCCCAGCAGGCATGGGACCCAGATCTGGGAAACATGTCTGGGGTTGCTTGTGTTTGTATGCAGAGAGGACCTGGTTTAGCAGTTCGGGGCTGGGATGTTCCCATTGGTGGCAGTACCTGACTGATTTGCAAATGGCTGGACCCCATTTGCAATTGTGCAGACTGCCTAAAAAATAGGGGTGTTCAAGGTTGCCCTGAGAAGTGCCAGTGGTTCAGATTTATTCAGAACCTTCCACCCATCCCTTTTTTGGTTACAATGAAACTATATTGGCATTTATATATCTCACTCAACCTTTTGTTAATCATACCCACCAACTTCTAAAGTGCTGCTTTCAAACACACCACACCCAAACCAACCAAGCCGCTCGGGGGGGTATACAGTTCAAGCTTCAAATTACTAGCCAGGCATAAAAAGTAAACTCTCCCTCGTAATTCTCCACATACATAAAACACACCATTTTGTACACGCCAAGAGTCCATTATCACTCACCAATGGCTAGTGGCAAGTTCAAATTTTCAGGCCTGAAGTCGCTCACACTTCGTAATACTGCTCCCACCGGACAGCAAACAGAACACTGCACCTCTTCAACTAAATTGGCATACCAGTGCATACTAGTAATATGAGCACCGAAGATGGCCTCTCAAGATTCAAACGCCTCAATAGCCTAGACACAAAGCACCTTGGATATCACTTTCAGGCAGAGCTCAGGGTCTGCCCACACTCAACAGACCAGCAAAGTAGTCTTGCATGTTCCTCTCCTTCACTTACTAACTCACCCTTCCTCTTTCAATTCCTTCAGAGCACCTGGAGATCATTTATTTGGCAGCGGTGCAAGGTATGCATCCAAATAACATCATTGAGCTCTGAGTGAACTGCTACACATGTGGTAGGTCTCCTAGCTTTCAGGTCACATTTTCAGATGAGGGTCATGTTTTTCTGCAAGATCGTCCATAGTGACTTTCTTAATACGGATGAGAGGTGAGGTGAGCAGTTTTTCAAACCTATTTTGAGGTCCCCAGGGAACCTCTGCTACCACTTCCCCGTACCAAGCCCCCGTCCCCGTAGGCCAGTACTGGAGTCCTCGGGTGCTGAACGAGTTTCTTCAGATAGGGCTGCACATAGGTGAAGCCAAAGCCAGGCACTGTGTCTGTCATGGGATTCTATTCCCCCGAGAATCTAGTTTTCACTTTCACTTTGCAAGCCTTTGACACCCAGACAAGCTGGGTGGCATACATTCTGCACACTCGGCTTTAGTAGCAATTGCTTGCAATAGCTAAAACAGCTTTAGTCGAGGCAAACATTGCTGAGATTAATAAACGACTGTGATCTTGAGTTTGAAGAAGTTAGTCAAATCAAATCAAATCAAATGGCCTTTGAACTGTGAGTTGTTTGGTAATAGGGCGGTGTGAACTAGTGACTCTTTTTGCAGATCTGGGCCAGTTGTACGTTGCTAGCCACTTTATCTCATTGCATTCTTTTTTTCTATAATGCAGTGAGCCAGACCCCACACACAATTCTGTTCTCTGTAAAGCTACTAACACGTGGTCGGGATGTCCCAGCAGCATTAACCCTTTGACTGCACTTGCAGTATGTACATAAACATCAGACATAGATGGCCCTGTTTTGCCCTTGGGACACATCTGTACATGCTACATTGGGGGTCGGAGAGTGATCTCTGTGCCCCATAAGGACCACCACCAAAATAATAATTGTGGGCTGCAGCAGACTGGGCTCTGGGGGGGGGGGGAGTGGTTGGCAATGGAAGGCTTAAACGTTCTCTGAATAGTTCTCCACTCCCCCTATGAGATAAGGATGTGCAGTAACACATACCTGAAATAAATCCGGTAGTAGAGGGCTGTATAGCATCCGAGCATGGGCAGGCCGAATTGTTGTTCCCAGGAGAAAAAAACACCATGGGTGACGCACTGTTCCTTTAGAGTAGGTTTTGAGACATGTGAAATGGTATACAACCATAGTGACACACATTAACCTATGGAAACTATCAAGGGTAGGGAACGGGGGTGGAGAGAAAGGTGAAAGAGTGGGAAAGGATGGCATACACACGGCATGCAATTCAAGTCCTGAAAATGCATCCTAGTGGCTGCAACCAGAGATCATCTGTACAATCGTTGGGGTGGCAGGGCTTCTGAGACTTGTTTCGTACCCCAAAATAGCCAACTTGATCTAGTGAAGATTTGGATTTCTTTAGATCTCCTGCTCACCTATGAGAATGCGTTGGTGCCGCAAAGGCATGCCTTTCTGAAGGAGAGTGGCACCACAGAAATACAGTGTAACAATGTATTGCCCATAATAAAGGGCTGTCCTCAGGAAGTTTAAGTTATCACAGTAAGTGCCACATACTAGACTACCAGCTTGCAGGTAGGTATGTAACCTTTGTCACTGCTGAGAGGTGTGGTGTGTTACAGTCCACTGAGGGGCCCCCAGGTGGTTCTCTACGATACATTTAGTCTAAACGTTGATCAGTGCCAGCTGTTCGCGCTTGGCAATGGTGCGCCCTTTAGTCCCGAAGTATTCCTATAGGTCAAAGTCTTTCGACGGGAAAATGTTATGGTAATTTCCCTTATTACTTGACTGTTTCCGATTGCGGCCATTCTATAGAGACCAGTGTTTCTCAGGGTTCCAATGTTCTCTGGGTGTGTCCTTGAATAACCTATGGTCAGGACTTCTGGCTGATACCATTGGAGTCTGGGCAGTTTCAGCCACTCCTGTTGTGTCTGATTACTGGGGGACAGCTTCTACTGGTCCTTCACGTCCCAGTGTGGTCTCCAGTGAGGGGCAGCAATTTCCTCAGTTGAAATGAAGAAAAGAGGAATGATGAGACCTTTAGCTGCTGGAGTACACTACAGGCTAGTCTTGAGGACAAAGAGTGCAGAAAGCTGTCCATCATGTTTTTCCCCACTTGTAAAGAAAGGCACCACCACAAGGTCCTCTTCAAGTTGAGAGGTTATTGGCGCAACTTCCCAGAAAAACTTCACCTTGCGGAAGTGTCTTGGACATGATTGCTCACAAGCAGAACTTCCTCACGATCAAAAGGGTTTCAAAATCTTCTATGTCTTCAGTGACACAACATCCCCAGTGAAGAACGGAACCTCTCTAGTTATAAGAATTTGGTGACAGAACAGAAATGCAATCACAGGTGCCAATGACAGTCGTGCAAGGCAGAAATTAGTAGAGTTTGCTAATTAAAATGTTCTCGCTGAGCAAATAAACTTATGATTAGCAAATTTGTACCAGTATTTTTAATGTAACCACAAGTTAATAGGATCCAAGACATACATCTAGCATTTTGTGTACTTCTGAACTAAGACATTGGAGAGATGAAGGACTTAAAAACAGGTGGCAAAAAATTCAAGTTGCAATCTACTTGCCAGCCATAATAAAAGTTACTTGCCACCTCAATTCTATACATAAACACAGCACACCATTTCTTACATGCCAAGAGTCAAATATTTCTAGCCAATGGCTGGTGCACATTTTGCAGCCTGTTAAAAATGTAAACGTTAGCTAAATGAAAGTACACAAAAACAAAATAAAAAAGGGCTCCGAAAAGGCTCTGTACTGCTGGGTGCAATCTGTGCTGTACAGGGCAGTGTCTCTGTATACATGCCCCATCGCACTGTGTAAGGAGAAGTTTTGGAATTTCATAAAGTTCATAAAAGTCTGAGTTGGAGATCAAATCACAAAGTATGTTGTTGCGACAGACAAGGCAGGGTTCGAAATTGTGATCTGATGAGCAGGAGCTGAAATGAGCTTTTGGGTGTCGGGCATCACCCTGTAGGCAGAAGATACTGCAGGGGAACCAGGAGATACCAGAGATGCTCTTTTAACTTTTTGTCCATTGTGTGTGAACCATTGGACCTCATTACAAGTTTGGCGTTAGCCTTGCCGGTAAAACCGGCAGTCTGCCGCCAAACTTGCGATGGGCAATTACTGGGTCATTACGTCCCCCCCACCAGACCCGGTAATTGCCCACATGCGGGTGCTGGAAAAAATTATCCCTATTTCCATTCGAGCCCCATAGGGTTCAGTGGGAATGGGGAGGTTGGATGCACCGGTACCATTCAGATTGATGCCGGTGCATCCAACATACTCTGCTTACGGGTGCCGGTATGCCCGCCAGTTCTGGCAGGCGGAAAGGAACCGAAAGCATAACTTGTAGTTTGCCAGTCCGGTAACAACGGTACCAGCAAGCTTACCGGTACCGCTGTTACCGGAACGGCAAACCTATAATGAGGCCTATTGTGTTTAAATGTGTATTAGTTTGTTCTGATGGTTCTTTATTAACATGCTGAAATACTCATATTTACATGTTAGGAAGGCACCAGTTGGCCCTAGGAGCGAGTGATGGCTCCTGGTAGCTGTTGGTTTCAAGCTAACCAGGCTCTTCTATGCTAGAAACAGGAGCTAAATAGCTCCCAGCTCCCAACAATTTCGAACCCTGCAAGGTAACTGGCAACTTTAGATAGACAGATTGGTAAGGGCCATCTTTTTCCATCATTGATATCAACTGATTTCAGCATAGCAATAAATACGGTTTTCAGGGTTGGGCACGGCCCGCCCCTGAAAGCGGGAGGCCAGGTAGGATGAGGCAGCGTTCCATCCCAGCTAACAACTGACAATAATATTTATAACTATTTGGCACCCTGGGGCAATGATACTTTTTTATTTTTAAGGAAGCAGGATTTGCGTGATCCACGCGTGCCTACTTCCCTTAAAACAATCTATAAACAAATGTGTCCACCATTCGAAATAACCTTCTCCAGTACCCAGAGGCAGGCCAGGAGGTGGGCAAGTGTGGGGAGTCGGGGGGGATTCCGCAGTGTATTGGGGTGTTGATGTGAGTGACTCTAGCGGATTATCGGCCCAGGGCATTGGCACCATTGCACCGAGTTGATGGCTAGGGGAGGGCTCAAGGGGCCAGCATTGAATGCTGTCAGTTACTTGCAGATTCGGCCTGCATTGCCAGCCTCCTGATAGGCCTGCATCACTCCTCAGGTGCGGATATATAATGCTATCATAATCATAAAGCAATGAGAGTTATGGGGTAAAGTGTATGGTTTTGCAGTAGGCCTTTAGATGCCTGGATGGAATTATTAATCACTACTTTGCGTTAACATCTAGTTGGCTATGTGTATTTGTTGTGTAAGAGTAAAGGCAAAGCTAGAGACTACGCAGTGCGAATGACGACGTTGGCAGATAATGTACATTTACAAAAGTGTTCTCTTGTGCTTGTCAATATCATATACCTTCCCTACAAATTGTTATGCAATTCCCACTTTGAGATTTAAATTCACTAACCTAAACTAAATCTTACCGAAAAGCATGGAGACAATGCAGCATTTTATATTTGAAATAATTATACATTATGCAGAAACGTATGTTTTTAGGAATGGAATTGCAGAACTGACTTACAAAATCTTTACCGTGTACTGGACATTGCAAAACAGAATATAGCTACCTTAATAAACGTATCATTGTGATGACTGCTGGTTTGCAGTGCCTGGCTAACACTCCCACACAAGTACTTGGCACTTATAGGAGTGGAAGATATATCACTGCTGCACTCTCCGTTAGCTTCTTTGAACTTGCTGTGAACAAAGGAAGTACAGGGGGGCAGCGGGGGAGAACCACAAGAAGGACAATGGAAGAATGTGGGGGGAGCTGTTTGTTCTTTGAGCTGGTTAATTAGAATCGCCATCTGTTGCTACCCAAGTGTCAAAGTAATTAGCAAATCGACAGAATCACATCGCAAATTGCAATGCAATACTGCTTATTTTATGCCTTGGTCATGCATCCATTCAAGCTTTTGGCGGACACACAATCACTTTGACTCTCCGACATTCCATCATGGTGAGCAATGTTCCCTCGATTTTGGTTTGGGTGTGTGCAGCAGTAGAATGCTTGTGTGCGTGCTGGGGCTCGTCATCTGCACAACTGATTGTTGCAGTGATGACGAAGTGTACTGCGATCCACTATGAAAGCAATCGCAGCGCAGGCACAGTCCTTGAGGGTTCTGTTCTCCTCCCCAAAGGTACTTAAACTAATGTAAAATTTTGATTTTGAAACCTCAAAATGCTGGGAAGATGATTTTAGTTTGCCATTTTAATCAAATGCATTTTGTGAGGATGAGTAGATGGCTCATGTATGATAATAAGGACAGAGTGGAAGGTTCTGCAGGTGCTGCTCTGCTGCTCAAATTCGGTCCCACAATTGAATATCAATATCTCCCTTTCTCCTAAGTGTAATAGAAAGAAAATGATGCCCATAGGTGCAATGAGGCAAGCAATACAGGTCTATTGAGTAAATACAGATGTTCCGATGCTGACGTCTGATGGCCTGCTCTACCTACAGCACCCGAGCATGAGAACCGATGTGCCGCAAAGCAGGTAAGTAAATAAATGCAATAAATGATGGAACCAGAGCACACGTTAATACCCTAACTTAAGCAGTCCAACCCCTGAGAGGAATGGGGCCTTGAGCCCAAAGGTCACAGGAGCCACAAGGTTTCCCCCCAGAATTGGGGGTTTCTTTAGGTAGGTAGTTCGGTTGTGTTTGTGATGGTTAAAAATACTCTTCAACAATTTTACTAACGTTATTAATGTTCTCTTGTATTTCCAAATATTCTACCCAGGATCGACGACCAAGAAGTAGTGGCATGGAAGTTAGGCGACTTAAGGGTCTGGTTCCCAATGTTATCTTATGGAGGACAGGGGGAGGGGGGACAAATACACTGTGATTACTTACCCCCTCCCACCCCCCCTGACTCCGATTTTCCCAGATGACTTTGTGGATTGTCTGGGGGTCGCTGGAGGTTGGATGTTCTGCCACTGTTTCCAGTGAGGGGTGTCCAGGCGTTGTGGGTTCGAGGATTCTCCAGTCTGGTGCAGATGCAAGATGCAACCTCTGTTGATGAAGAAATGCAAGAAACACCAATGCAGACCTCCAGACACTTCACTTTATCCGACCGTGGATCCAGGTTCTACGGTCTGCAAATGGTCAAAGACTGCTGAGGTGCGTGGCTCACTCTGTGCAGTGATTGGCTATGGGAATTCAGATTCACACTCTCAGCTGTGTCTCTCAGATTCGCATTTGGCTATGCGGCTCTGCATGGCATTAAGAAGGGTCTCTGCCATCTTGCCATTGACAAAGCCCTGGCAAACTCTGCAATCTGAGTTGTCTGCGGTACTCTGCTATTCAGTGCAGCACTGTCGGACACCACGGACGCTTCTCCCGGGCTCCTGCCCATCATAACATTAAGGTTCTGTGCTACTTGTCCCACATTCAAATAGTGTATAGTATCGGTCAGTTGTTAACAGCCCTGCTGCTTTCAGTGTATTTGTTGGGGCAGAAGCCTGTTTGCTATTAAAATTAATCAGATGTAGTAATACCCTCCTTTGCACTTCAGCTCTATGGCTGACAACTGGCACATTGATATTGGAAAGTTTGCCAAATATTAGAGCAGGAGGAAAAAAATTCAAGTTAAAAGCTACTGACCAGCCATGAACTTGCCACCTCAATTCTACACATACACACTGCACACCATTTCTCACTCGGAAAGAGTCATTTATCACTAGCCAATGGATAGTGGTGGGTGCAAATTGTACACCCTGACTAGGGGGTTCTTTACACTGAGACTTAACATGCAATGGGAGGGTCAATGTAGTGGGACAAGCAACGGGGTTAGAGATGGGCTGAGGAACCTGGGTGCACTTCCTAGCCCACCTCTGTGCCCTACATCAGGTATCAGTCGATGGGAGCCAGCCCCTGTGTTTTCCTGTCTCCTTTCCTAACCTAGGGCATGGGACATAATCACAGAGGGTAGGTTTGCCACACACCACCCACAGTCTTCCCATTCATGTCTTCGAATAGAACATTTGCAGATGGTACTGCCCCGATGGAATACTGCCCCGTACCGCACAAGGACGCAAGTAAGGATGGGTCAAGTAGTACAAATCACAGACCGGTGTAGAGGCTATCCAAGGCATTTCCGGGCCTAAACTTCTGCACAAGAGACAGACACCAGGAAAACAAAAGCACAACACCAATAATCCAATGGATAATCCATTAGCTGTGCCAGGGACGGCCGAGGTCCAGTACACAGAAAAGAGGAGATCCAATAACTAGTACAGGCACAGGCTTAGGTCAAGGTCTATAGGAGGTAATCCAGACAGAGAACAAGGGTTTTGGACGGAACTAAGGGCTACACTCACCGCAAGGTTGGCAAGCGCCAGATTCCCGGCTTCGTCGGCCTGTTCTGTTTTTACCGAAACCAACATACTGGTGTGACGTGCCGTCCGATGTGTTGCGTCGGATATGCTTGTCGTTCGGCATCCTAGTTGCCATGGCAACTTCCAGCCTGCTCTAGCGATGCTGAGGTATTACGGGAACATCTGGACCGCCTCGCATTAGCCCTCCCTCCGTTCGTTCCCTGCCGTGACTGGATCCGTCTTCTAAGAAAGGACTGCAGAAGCCGAAGGGCATGACCATTCAACAAGGACTCACACAACCATTCTTCTGGACCTTACCATTTACAATCATTCAATAAAAAGATCTTTGCAAGCACCTGATGGATATCCAAGATGGCACGTACTTCGTATTCTTGGGCAACCTGTAAACACACAGGAGGAGGGTGTGGAGGCAAACCGGTTTTACGAGGGAGACACAAAAGATTGGAATTCGACCTTCCATGTGAAGAGGTTAACTCCACAATACTGGCTTCCCAGTCTATATTGAATTGTGGTGTTTCAGACATCGATGCCCCGTATATGCTGAAGAGTGGGCCATTGATGAGATAAAAAACTGCTCTTGTGATGATTGCCAGCACGTATCAATTTGACCTCTGGCATATTCGTGGTTATTGATCCAGAAGACCACTTGTGTCCATCCACTGCGCAAACCGACTTCGGTGTGTTCTTGGAAACCAAATGGAGGACTATTGTCCGGGCTAGGGCACGATCCCGGCATATCAAATGCACAGGAAGGCGCAGCATAGTAGAATCAGGGCAAATGTTGAAAGGGTGTCCTCTAATGTCGAGCTCACTCATGTTACCCCCCTTCAGGGACGAGCCATGGAGGTTCCGTTCTTCCTAGCTGGTCGATTCTGACAATTCCTCAGGAAGTTACTTGATTGACCTCAATATAGGCATAGGTTGTCCCGTCGACATCTGGCTCTTTGTTCTTAAGCCAGTGGGCCTGCACTGCACCTAACTGCATGGGCTCTGCCATGCTGCTGGTGGACAGTGGATCTGCATGGCCCAGAGGTCGGGCAGAGATGGTCCCTTTTCAGCTTTCCTTTCAGCAAATCGGGCATTTTTTTTCATCTCTTAGTTTAGTCTACGATAGAAACGCCAACTTTTCATTGGGTCAGTGCGTCTCAGCTGACAATTGGTTAAACCGTGCGACATACTATAACTGGTCTCTTCGTCCCTGGGACAAATCAAGAAGTTCCAGATCTGTGGTTTGGGCCCTGTGCCTAGTGTCGAACACATGACCCAGTTCATTGGCTAATGCATCAAAGTCATACACTAAGGCACTATTGTTTTCCAACAGTGGGTCACCTATGTTCCAGCTCCACCAGAAACATAGGAAAGTACAAAGGCTGCCTTGGAGGTGTAGTTCGGGAAGGTGCCTGGTCTGCTCAAGAAATGCAGCTTGCACTGATTTAGGAAAGTTCTGTAACATCAAGGATCACCCTAAAAGCGTGTGGGTGGAGCCAAAAGAAAAGTGGGGGATATCACCCTGTAGGGGATATCACCCTGTAGGGGATATCACCTGACGGTTGGGGGATGGGGCTGCGGCTCCACCCACAAATTCCCAAGATTCCTCATGCTAGGAATCGCAGTTTCCTGAAGTGTGTCCAACCGTGCATGAAGGTGTGCATGGGACGAGGACATTACGGTTTTCAGAGCGGCGACAGCCTGGATTAGAGCAGTCGGAGGGTCAGCTGCCGCGTCCATGTCAACCGGGTGAACCAAAGGCTCGACAATCCTGTTATGGTGAGGTTCACAGAGCTGACAATGTTACAAGCCCACACAAACAGTACTCGCCAAGTGGCTATGGAGTGAAGGAAGTGATGTCGGGTTGAACACCAGGTAAGGAAGAGAGTTCCAGGGAGAGGGCGAAGGTATACACGCCCGTATGGCACAAGGATGCAGAAAGAAATCCAACAGCGCAAGGAGCCGCCATACGGCACGAGGACGCAACTGAGGATGGGTCAAGGAGTTCAAGTCACAGACAGGTGCAGGGTATATCTGTTAGGAAAGATTTCTCTTTACTGCACCTTTCCTTCCATCTTTATGGAACCCTCAAACCTTTTGCTTCTATTTTTGATTCTGACCTGCTCTTTTTTCAGTGCAGTGAAGCCTTAAGCTTCACTACACTGGCGTTTGCTCATATGTTATGGGGAAACTGACATGTCCTTCAGGCTGTCAGTACTGGCAAACATTGTTTCCCTTAGTCGTGTTACGACTTTTGGTTACTTTTGTATCACTTGTGGTAACTTCTTATCATTGTACAATGCAGCTTACACTGCAGTACAATGGAGTACATTTATGTTTTGCCCGAGACTAACACTCAGAGGATTTTTGGTTACTCTAGGTGTGCTAAAAGGATAAGCTGGTGGCAGTAGTGACTTATTCCCACCTTTTGGGGACTTTTCGTTTTAGCTTTAACGTGTTTATCACGTTTGGCTGCTAACAAACATGGCCATGCCACGAGATTCTTCTCTTGTCCTTTTGCCATCTTGTTCTTTAGCTTTCTTTCTGGCATGTGAGGCCAGGAAAATCCTTATAAGGACTTCCAGTGCCTGGGAAAGCAGAAGCTTTTGGCGGGCTACTGGATGGCTGTGTGCGTTTGCTGGCAGGATGTGGGCTGGGACTGTCTGGTCCAATCCACCAACTGGTTTCAGTGTGTCTGAGTGGTATGCATGAATGTTCCCACCAGTGGTCCTGATACGATAAGAAGAGGACTCCTGCACCCATTCCTTTAGAGATCCTGGAGAAACCTGAAGGGGCCAAGAATCCTATCCAGCTGCGGGACCTGCAAAGAAACCGAATACCCGTCGGAAGAAGGCTTGACTGCCAACATCTTCTGCTGTCCCGGAGGAGCCCTGTCTTGCTGAATATCTTTAGCAGTCCTGCGAAGGAGCTGCGACCCTTGGAGTGTAGGGATCATCCATTCCCGATGCCTGCTCGGTACTCTGCAAAGGAGAGCCTTCGGAAGAGCCCCAGGACTGTCCTATGGCTGACCAGCTCCAATATGGGCTACCGTGCTGCTGGCGTGACGAGTTTCGACCTCGAACCTTGGGGATCGTCCGCTATCCCTACAAGACTAACCCTGTGAATTTTCGGCATCCTAGCACCAAGGGCACCCGAGGTAGGAGGGAAAGTCCCACTGCGGCAGTTGAGCCCTTTGCGTCGCAGTGCTGCAGTGACCACTATCGGAAATCGCGTACCTGACCCGAGTCCAGTCCTGCATTGAGTTTTGCTGCATTCTTCCATTGAGAGTCCTTGCAACAGTGAAAGAAACCAACCGGAGATCAGCTAGAACCTGCAACCCCTGCAAATCAAGGACTGTGACTTTCGGCGGGATAAGCAACCTCAGACCTTCTTCCTTTGTCCTGCCAAGTCTGGGGAAGAATCGGGGTACATGGGTTAAGTTATAGAGCTTCTTACCTACCCCTATACTCCCATTATAAGTCAATGGGCTTATAATAAATCTTTATTCGAACACCTTTGGCTTTTCCATGCCATTACTTGCTTGCGCAAGACTTCTGAAAGTTGTGGCTACTTCTGTTAGATAGTTTAACTTGTACTCTAACCATAATTTATCCACACTTCAGACTCAATTGCATTAAATGGCTCAAAGAAAATGACCTATAACCTACTAGACTAGGACTATTCACGTCTGACCCACCTGTTAATCTGCAGCGGAACGCATACGGCGTTCATCACCCGCTTAACCCACCTTGCTCCCGACACTCAATGCTTACTGTGTACACATCCCTGTGCACACTCGCCTGCGCATGTAACCACGCATACTGTCATCACTTACTATTGATACACCCTGTAACCTTCCTGAAATGTGTAACTGTAACACGTACATTGTCATCATTTACTGCTAATGCACCTTGTAACCCTCCTGAAATGTGTAACTGTAACATGTAAGCTTAAAGTATTCTTGAACACGTGCCCGGATACCCTCGGGTCTGGCGCACGCTACAAATAAATAAACAAACAAACAAACATAAGAACCCAGATACACTACCTGCATTGTTTCCTGCTTCAAAGATTCTGTGGAACTTTAACCTGAACTATTGGGCAAAAGGCCCCTGACAATTTAGAGCTGGACAATTTGTTGGGGATCATTCTCTGTGGACCATGTTATGTTATTGTTACGCTCACCTGGCTCCCACAGGGGCGTCGGTCGGACCCGGACAGCTGCGGTCTCCACCTACATGATGCGTAGCGCAGCGATGACTGACTGGATCTGCCCTCCTAATCTTGTCTGCTTAACCCGTAGAAATATTCTCCTGCAAGTGGAGAGATGGATTTAGCCACTTGTGGATTCAAGTGAGGGCACCCCACAGTCCTCCCCAACTAATCACCTCCGAAATGCCCTCACAGCAATCTCACCTTATATTCTTGAAAGACGAGCTCTCCATCTTGCGTGGATTTGCAGGGTCGCGTCGATTCCAGTTACTTCACTGGTTTGGAGGCTCGGGAGAGTTCCGGAGAGTATTGACTCTGAGGTTCCTGGTGAGGACCAGTAAGTATTAAGTTCATAGAGTTCAATATGTCCGATGTTCACTCTTGTTCCCCCCCCTTCCTTTCTTGTCTTGCAGCTGGCTCGTGAAAAGATGCTCTTGTGGCAGCTGGTGGCGCTCAGGTAAGAGTCTGTATTACCCGGTGCTGTCTGGTAAATGTTGCACAAGGAAAACATGTTGTTTTGTCTCTCTTTACAGATGCGGCACGTGAAAATATGGAGAGTCACAAAAGGATGCCTCCGGTGGTAAATCAGGTAAGTCTATGGTGGTAAGAATTATATTTGTTGGTTCCCTCGGCTCACCTTGTGGTTTTCTTTTGTCTCCTAGGTGCCTAAGTTCGGCGAAGAAATGATGGAGGCAGCGCCGACAGGAAGGATGCTGTGAAGACTGGTGAGTATGGCGCGGCGCTGCAGCTGGAGGTGCGGCGCGTGCAGAAATGTTGTTCTTTACAGGTCCGGAGACAAGATGGATCCAGAATCAGGTGTGGAATAGAAATAAGTTCGTTTTCTAACCTTGTCCCTTTCTTTCCTCTTTGTTTTAGGAGCTCTGGATTCGAGGCGGGCGTGGCAGAAGACTGGATGCCGGCTGCAGGCACGGTGAGTGTTACGCTGCTGGATGCAGAATAACGCGAAGCATGTGTTGCTGGTCGGGCGTGGTTTAAATAGTCTCAAAAGTAGTCCCAGGTAAGAAGTCCCTAGAACCACACCGAGTAAAAAATAGTCCCTGTAGAAAAATAGTCCCTTTCAGGCTTCATGTTGGATTGGAGTAATTTGCAGCATGGTCTGCCTGAGGTAAGTAATGACTATGAGCCTGGCGCCTTGGGCGCAAGGACTGCTTCCTACTATGAGCCTGGCGCCTAAGGCACCAGGACTGAACCCAGATAGCCCCTAGCCGGGGCTGCTGAGGTTTTACTAAATGTCTAGATGCCTGCTCCCGGGGCTGAAGGGCTTGGTCCGGATGCCTGGGGGTAGGCATCATGACAGCACTCCACCCCCCACCCCCCCCCCCCAAGACCCCTTCTAAAGTTGTTCTTCCCCTGGGCCCTGGTTTGTCTGGGAAGTTCCGATGGAATCTTTTCACCAACCGAGGTGCATGGACGTGGTCACTAGGTTCCCATGACCTTTCTTGTGGTCCGTAGCCCTTCCACTCGATTAAATAAAAAAGTTTTGATTTAACCATCTTGGAGTCCAGGATATTTTTTACCTCGAATTCAGGTTCTCCATCTATCAAGATGGGGTCGGTGGTTTGGTTAATCTTGTTCCTGGTTGAACTGGTTTTAAAAGTGAAACATGAAAGACAGGATGAATGCGCATATTAGAGGGTAATTGCAATTTGACGGCTACCGGGTTGATAATGGCCTTAATAGTGTAAGGTCCCAAATATCTAGGGTTAAAAGTCCGAGTTCCCTTCAGAGGTATGTGTTTTGTAGCCAGCCAAACTTTATCCCCAATCTGGTATTGTGGAGTTTCACTTCTATGTTGATCAGCATTTTTCTTCTATTTATCTTTTGCTTGTTTCAAATGTTCTGTTGCCTCTTTAAAGGCTTGTGTAATAGTAGAATGCAAATGACTAACTGCAGGCATTTCTAAATGCTGAGGCGAGTCTAGTTCTGAGGTTCGAGGGTGATGTCCATTTATGGTATAAAAGGGGCTTTGTCCGGTTCCTGAATGTACAGAGTTATTGTATGCATACTCGGAAATCCATAAAATATCTTTCCAATTACTTTCGGTTTGGTGTAGCATGCAACGTAGGTACTGTTCAAGGGTCTGGTTGGTCCTCTCCGTCTGACCATCAGTCTGGGGATGGTGACTGGTTGATAACCTCACGTCGATTTGCATCAGTTGACAACATTTCTTCCAAAAATGTGAAATGAATTGACTACCTCGGTCAGAGACCAATACGGAAGGAAATCTGTGTATTCGAACAATGTTTTCGAGGAACTCCTTGGCCAGAATTGAAGCAGAAGGTAATCCCTTTAGAGGAATAAAGTGGGCCATCTTGGAAAAAAGATCCACAATAACTAGAATGGTGTTAAATCCATTACATGGAGGTAGATCTGTAATAAAGTCTTAACGATAAGGTGTGCCATGGTGTAGGTGGAATATCCAAAGGTTGTAAGAGGCCAGCTGGTTTTTTCTTCTGACTTTTGTTTTGGGCGCAAATGCCACAAGACATTACAAATGACTTTACGTCTTTTCGCCAGGTGGGCCACCAGAATTGTCTCTTAATTTTAGCTTTTTTGCCATACCTGGGTGTTCTTCCATCAGGGTGTCATGATAATTGGAGATGACTAGTTCTTGTAGTTCCTTGTGTGGTAGAAATAGTCACCCTTGATAATAAGGTAGGTCATTGATGACTGAGTAGTCTGGGCCTTTCTTCACCCAGTCGTGCAGGGCTGTTGGATCGAAGAGTTGTTGGATTTTTACTTGAATATCTTCTAGTGTCTGTAGAGTGGTTATGCCAAGAATTCTTTGTTCTGAAATTATAGGCACCGGTTCCGGGTTCGCATATGCTTCTCCCATCCCTATTCGGGATAAGGCATCTGCCTTGCCATTTTTACAACCTGGTCGATAAGTGATCACGAAATCGAACTCGGCAAAGAACAATGCCCATCGAAGTTGACGCGACGATTGGGCCTTGGCTGTTTTTAAATACTGCAAGTTCCGGTGATCAGTGATTACCGTAATGGTATGCCTGGCACCGAGAAGATAATTGATGGCTAATAATTCTTTATCGGTAACCGCATAGTTTAACTCGGGTGCCGAGAACTTTCTGGACCAAAATTCTACTGGGTGAAGTTGACCGGTTTCAGGATCCTTCTGGGACAGGACAGCTCCCATGGCTAAACTGGATGCATCAGTTTCAACTATGTATGGAAGTTCGGGGCGTGGATGCTTTTAAGACGGGTGCAGATGTGAATTTCGCTTTCAGCTCTTGGAAGGCCTTTTCAGCTTCTTCGGTCCACAAGAAGCGTTTGTTTTTTCGCAAAAGTGCTGTGATATGGTGTACAACATGTGAGAAATCCGGAATGAATCTGCGGTAGAAATTGGCAAATCCGAGCATGCTTTGTACCCCTTTAACTGAACTGGGTGATGGCCACTTGAGGATTCCGTCCACCTTTCGAGAGTCCATTCGGACTCCTTTTGGAGTCGGGATAAATCCAAGGAATTCAACTTCCGTAGCATGAAAAACGCATTTTTCCAATTTTGCATATAACTTGTGCTGGCGTCGTTTCTCAAGGACTGCACAAACGTGCTTCACATAGTCTGATTCTGAAGAGGAGTACACTAGAATATCGTCTATGTATACAACAACACAGACGTCAATGAGTTCACGAAGGACATCGTTCATAAAATACTGGAAGGCTGCTGGTGCATTGCACAACCCGAAGGGCATTACCTGGTATTCGAATAACACGTACTTAGTGCGAAAAGCAGTCTTCCATTCATCGCCTTTCTTTACACGTACCAGATGATATGCCCCTTGGAGATCTAATTTAGTGTAGATGCAAGCGTCCTTTACTTGGTCTAGTAATTCGGGGATCAGAGGCAATGGGTATCGGTTCTTAACCGTGATCTGATTTAATGCGCGGTAGTCTATGCACGTTCTGAGGTCACCTTCCTTTTTAGGCACGAAGAACAAAGCTGAAGATGCAGGGGACTTGGATGGACGAATGAAGCTATTAGCAAGGTATTGGTCCAAGTATTGTCGTAGGTGAAGGTTTTCGGGTTCCGTAAGGGCGTAGATCCTACTACATGGAGGTTGTGCACCGGGTACGAGATCGATTTGACAATCGTATGATCTGTGAGGTGGTAGGATGTTTGCCTGTTCCTTTTGGAAAACATCCTGGAATTCTTGATATTCCTGAGGTAACTGCACGACTGGAGTAGCGACTGTGGCCAGGCCTTGGTTCAAGGTTTTTTCTTTGGGTAACAAGTATGTGCACAATCCGGGAAGGTTCTTCTCTTCTCTTGCCAATCAATACAAGGGTTATGTGTTTCCAACCAAGGTATCCCCAGTATTATTTGGAACTGCAGGGCTTTGATTAAATCAAACACAACAGTCTCTCGATGCCCATTCTGACCCAATAGTGTCATCTCTGCGGTGGAATGAGTTACAGGCCCAGAGGCAATTTCAGTTCCATCAACTGTGGTGATGACATCCGAAGTGGTCTTTTGGCAGAGAGACAGATTGATCCAAGAAGCCAACTCGTGGTCCACATAGTTTCCTATGGCCACGCTATCAATGTATGCCCTCACTGCGTGCATACGTGATGGCTGCCTTGGATCTATGAGGACCATTGGTATGATGAAGTGCGAGGTCTGAGTATCCTTCTTCAAGCTCGGCAGGCGGACCTCTGCGCTTGTCGGGCGTGGTCGTTTCACGAATCAGGCTCTGTTCGATTTTTATCAGCAACTCCGACTACTTTTTAAGATGTTTTTATAGGGCAATCCCATAGAAAATGTCCTGAGGCCCCACAGTACAGACACAATTGCATCTGCCGTCTTCTTTCTCTTTCCTTTTGAGTTAAGGGTCCCTTGACCCCCCCGATCTGCATCGGTTCTGATACATCTGTTCCTTTGAGGGTAACATTGGGTTTAACCAATACCCGATTCTCGAACTTAGCTCGATCAGCCTTTCTATTCTGAAGTCGGTGGTCTAACTGGACCACTAAGTCTATATATTCTGCACAATCCTGAGGTGGGTTCACAACTTGGGCCAAAACGTCTTTGAGTTCACCCCGAAGTCCACGATGAAATAATGTAATTCGTTTTACCTCTGGCCATCCGGTTTCCACCACTAACCTATTGAAAGTGGCGATATAGGTTAGTAGATCCTGGTTACCTTGTTGTAATGATAAAAGTTCGTTATCCAGGGCCTGTCCCTGTGAATGTCTGGCAAATAGTCTTTCCATGCTCAATTGAACACCTTGAAAATCCCGAAGAAGAGGGTCATCCTGGTTAACTAATGGAATTGACCAATCCGCTGTGCTGCCACTAAGATATGATAGTGCAAAGGCTACTTTGGTTTGGTCGTTCGGAAAATCTCCAGGTCTGCATAAAAAGTGCAAGCGGCATTGGTTCATAAACACGGCAAACGTTTTTGGGTCCCCAGCAAAACGTTCGGGTGGAGCTAAAGGAATGCTCCCTGGTAGAACCACTTGCACAGGATTGCTCAATGAAACAGGAGTTGGATTCCCCCCCTCCCCCCCCCGAGTCCAGGTAATGGTGTTTGCCCAGCTTGGTTTTGCAGTAATTGTTTAGCAAGATCATCAGTGCGCTCCTTTGACACAATCAGTTCTCTCCTGAGGGCATTAGTCTCTTGGCGCGCGGAGTGCACTTCTGCCCTAAGTTCCCCTAACAATAGGGCTAGTTGGTCGGTTTCTGAGGTTTCCATAACGCCCAGGTGGGGATTTGTAGATGGGCTTCGCGTTCTGTTACGCTCACCTGGCTCCCACAGGGGCGTCGGTTGGACCCGGACAGCTGCGGTCTCCACCCACGTGATGCGTAGTGCAGCGATGACTGACTGGATCTGCCCCCCTAATCTTTTCTGCTTAACCCGTAGAAATATTCTCCTGCAAGTGGAGAGATGGATTTAGCCACTTGTGGATTCAAGTGATGGCACCCCCACAGTCCTCCCCAAGTAATCACCTCCGAAATGCCCTCACAGCAATCTCACCTTATATTCTTAAAAGATGAGCTCTCCATCCTGCGTGGATTTGCAGGGGCGCGTCGATTCCAGTTACTTCACTGGTTTGAAGGCTCGGGAGAGTTCCGCAGAGTATTGACTCTGAGGTTCCTGGTGAGGACCAGTAAGTATTAAGTTCATAGAGTTCAATATGTCCGATGTTCACTCTTGTTCCCCCCCTTCCTTTCTTGTCTTGCAGCTGGCTCGTAAAAAGATGCTCTTGTGGCAGCTGGTGGCGCTCAGGTAAGAGTCTGTATTACCCGGCGGTGTCCGGTAAATGTTGCACAAGGAAAACGTGTTGTTTTGTCTCTCTTTACAGATGCGGCACGTGAAAATATGGAGAGTCACAAAAGGATGCCTCCGGTGGTAAATCAGGTAAGTCTATGGTGGTAAGAATTATATTTGTTGGTTCCCTCTGCTCACCTTGTGGTTTTCTTTTGACTCCTAGGTGCCGAAGTTCGGCGAAGAAATGATGGAGGCAGCGCCGACAGGAAGGATGCTGTGAAGACTGGTGAGTATGGCGCGGCGCTGCAGCTGGAGGTGCAGCGCGTACAGAAATGATGTTCTTTACAGGTCCGGAGACAAGATGGATCCAAAATCAGGTGTGGAATAGAAATAAGTCCGTTTTCTTACCTTGTCCCTTTCTTTCCTCTTTTTTTTAGGAGCGCCAGATTCGAGTCGGGCGTGGCAGAAGACTGGATGCAGGCTGCAGGCACGGTGAGTGTTACGCTGCTGGATGCAGAATAACGCGAAGCGTGTGTTGCTGGTCGGGCGTGGTTTAAATAGCCTCAAAAGTAGTCCCTAGAACCACACCCGAGTAAAAAAATAGTCCCTGTAGAAAAATAGTCCCTTTCAGGCTTCATGTTGGATTGGAGTCATTTGCAGCATGGTCTGCCTGAGATAAGTAATGACTATGAGCCTGGCGCCTTTGGCGCCAGGACTGATTCCTACTATGAGCCTGGCGCCTAAGGCGCCAGGACTGAACCCAGATAGCCCCTAGCCGGGGCTGCTGAGGTTTTACTAAATGTCTAGATGCCTGCTCCCGGGGCTGATGGGCTTGGTGCGGATACCTGTGGGTAGGCATCATGACAGTTATATAGTCTTGTAAAGCGCACGTGTGCCCGAAGGCATCTTGGTGCTGAGCAGAGGCAGGTGGAGCAAAACGTACATTAAAGGAAAAAGGTCTTCAGAAGAGGAGTCTTCAGGGCCCGCCGGAAGGCCAAGTGGTTAGAGGTTGCATGCAGTGCCCATGGCAGTTGTTTCCATGCTATTGCGGCTGCCGCAGAAAAGGCCCGGTCACCGGTCCTAGTCCGTCTAACATGGGGGACTAATAATAGTAGGGCAGCATGAGACTGAAGAGGACTAACAGGAACATGAGCACATTTTTCCTGGAGATATTCGGCTCCTAGCTTGTAAAAGGCTCAATGCACTAGGCACCTACATTTAAACAAGATCCGTTTTTCGATTGGAAGCAAGTGCAGTTGTTTCAAGAGTGCTGACACGTGAATGTGTGCTGGAGGGCGCACGACTACACTAGCTGCTGCGTTCTGGAGCATTTGAATGCGGTTAATCAGATAGCGTGGTTGGCCAGAGTACAGCGAGTTACAGTAGTCAGCTGTACTAAGAACCAACGCTGCTACCACAGGGGCATGAAAATGGTCAGGGATAAAGGGGAGAACCTTCCGCAAGGTACGCAATTTAAAATCACCAGATTTACCGACGGCACCAACCTGCTCCGTCATTGCAAGGGAAGAGGAAAACTTTACCTCCAGATTTCTCACTACAGGGGACGGTGAGGGGAATGGGCCAAAAGAAGCCGGCCAAAAATCAGGAGTCCAGTAAGTGAGGGACTAGTCGTTCCCACCACAAGGACCTCTGTTTTGCTGCCATTGAGTTTAAGTGAGTTGTTTGCCATGCAGGCACTCAAATCCTCTAAACAGCTCCTCAGCTAGACCGCGGTTTCTGGGCGAGAGAGATCCAAGCGTACCAGGATCTTTGTGTCGTCTGCATAAGAATAGAAACGGAAGCCATGAGACATAATCAGGAGGAGAAGGGGGCGAATATAGATGTTAAAGAAAATTGATGACAACACAGATCCTTGTGGAACTCCGCAGAACAATGCAATTGATTTAGAGCAGAAAGGTGGCAGAAAGACTGACTGGGACCGGTCAGCCAAGAAGGCTGCGAACCAGTTCAGTACCTGGTCACCAAGGCCCGCGCTCGACAAACTGGAGATCAAGATAGAATGATCTACAGTGTCGAACGTAGCCGACAGATCAAGCAGAAGGAGAGCTCCTACACCGCCCTGATCCACTAGGCGGGTAAGATCGTTGAAAATGGAATTAAGAACTGACTCAGTTCCTCTTCCTAGTCGAAAGCCGGACTGAAATGTATTGAAGAACCCAGAGGTTTCTATAAAAGATGACGGGAGGGGAGAGACCAAAGCCTCGAGCATTTTGATCAAGGATGGAAGAAGAGAGAGAGGACGGAAGTTTGCCATCACGGTAGGATCCAGCGAGGGCTTCTTCAATAAAGGAAGCACGTGTGCATGCTTCAAAGATCTAGGAATCAGCACCTCCTTGAAAGGACAAATTCACTGCCGTTGTAATGCAAGTAATCAGATCTGTGGAGATACCTTTGAGCACATCCAATGGGATGGCATCGGCAGGTGAAGCTGATTTAAGGCCGTGAATAGCTTTAGAGATAACCTGCTCAGAAACCATGAGTGCATAATACCAATCTTACCTTTCCTTTGCAGGAGTTTGATATGTTTTATGCCCTATGATAAGTGAATGTATATATGCATCTACAATAGCAAGGTTGGCAAACGAGGACAGCGAGGCTCAGCGCAAAAGACCTGTTAGGAGTTTTGTGGGAAACGCAGCAGGTGAGTGTAGGTGTGGGGACTTGCCAAGTCTGCCACCAATGAGACAGAAGCAGGTTGTTTTTACATACACACTGCGCGCACACACAAATTAAATTAAAGTTGGTGTATATTTAATAGGTAACCATGACGGCAAGGTTCCATAAGGTTACTGTAACCTCATGGAACATTGCCGTCATGGTTACCTATTCATGACGTTTAATCTGGATTCACTGTTGGCCATCTAATTAGTTTTTAATCCATATATAATTATTTAATTCCTGGCACTAGCCCAACCGAGGTGGGAACCCCAGAGGCAGACGCATGGGGCATAACCCGCCCAGATTTGCACCTTACCTTTAACCATTGTTCGACTTGTGATCCAGTTCTTATTAGTTTTTATCCCACCATTTTCCTGCTCTTGGCTGACATATAGACAAAATATGGGCGTTTGCATTCTAGTTTACACGCTCAGTCCTATTTCGTTTCACTCCCCTTCCCATGTGTAATAGTGAGTTTCCCCATTTTTTCGCACGTTTTAAATTATTAATTTTACTTTAGCATTATCTTTGCACATTATAGAATTAGAGATCGTCATATACAGCGGTTTTTCAGTTTATCCACGGACTTGGGCAACAGACCCACGTATTATAGCATCTCCATGCATTAATGCTCAGCATTCAGTCCTCGCTCAAGATGGCGTTCCCCTTACGCCACCCGCACGTTCACTCGGCAGTCAGGCATTGTGTTTAATTTGCAAGCAGGAGCCGCGCACGCCTGGCTCCTGTTCACAGTCACAGCCGAGACGCTGGTAAGACCAGCACCTTCGTGCAGACCGCTAGCCTGACAGAGGGGCTACGCGGATTCTCAATTTGTGTCCAGACGTGCACCGCCGTCCAATTAATAATTGTACGGACTGCTTTTCTCCCTTCCCGCCCGTGGCTTGGCTCCCTGTTACGTGTGTGTCGCCATGTTCCGCCGCAATTGCAGTTTCCATGCGATCATGCTTTCAATTGACCTTGCAACTGCAATTTAAGGTATGTAGGCTCTTACCCCTTCACTTCTACCAAATTGGCGCATTCGTACAGCTCAGCACTAATATGGTGCATGTTATTTTTACAGTGGAGCCCACGATACTTCTATTTTTATGTCGCTTACCACACACCTTGGTAAGTGCAACTTCCATTGCTCTCTTCAGCTATCAAGATCTCACCCGAGCAATTAATTTTACACGCTCTTCTTCCCTTCTAAATGTTTCTGTTCTAGTGTTAGAAATACAGAATTTCCCCAGCACAGGTAATTCGCTTGAACTTCTTGGAAATATATTAACTAACTGGATGGCCAACCTTGATCAACCATGCTAACAAACTTTTTGTTATTTTTGTCTTTCTCTACCCCCATTCCTTTCTCAATGTGTTAACCCATTCGTCAAATCTTGAATTGTTTTCTATTTTCAGCTTACCATATGCACTGGCACAATTTATTTTGCAATTGGATCACCTTGGTACTATGTATTCAATTGCCTTTGTGGTTGATATAATTTTCCTTTTGACTTTATATGTCTAATGTGTAATTGTGTGTTGACCTGCCACTTGCTCCTTGCTTCGTTGCTTGGTTCGCTCTCATGTATAATACATTATTCTGTATTTCCATGTACTGGCCTAACCTGCATGTACACTAACCTGTAGCCTCAGTAGAAGAGCAAGTCGCTCGAAACACGTGTCAGGCTACCTTCTTTGGGAATTAAATATACACCAACTTTAATTTAATTTGTGTGTGCGCGCAGTGTGTATGTAAAAACAACCTGCTTCTATATATATATATGCAACCTGCTTCTATATATGCATCTATGTTTATCAGTGTTGTGGGATGTGTTGACTACTTGCTAATAGTCATTTATCTTTTTTTTTAATTTTTTTTTTTATTTTCATTTAGTTTATACAAACTTTAGAAAATCTTTTTATATCAAAACTTATACAATGTCCAATTGCCTCCTCAGCTCTGTCCGAGGCTCAAATTTTTCCCTTAAAATTTCTCTATTTATAATACTTCGTCCTCATTTCTCAATGTCTCGTTTATCAAACATTTGATCGACACCGCAGTCTCTTGGAGAATCCATACTCAGTGGTTCTTTTGTATATGAATTATGTCTGTGTTTGTTCCTCCATTTTTCCCCACATGATTTCTATTTGTTTCAAGAACAGTGTGAGTGCCACCGCCAGTTTTTTGTTGTTACTGCAGTGTAGCCTTCCCCACCATTCTTCCTCACTATACGTGGAGACTAATTTTCTTTCCGTTGCCAGGTATTTTGTTCTTAATTCCTTGAGTTCGCTGCAATAAAGTATCAAATGTTTTAGTGATTCTGACTCTATTCAACAGAAACGGCATGTTGTATCTTCGTTTGGCCATTTCCTGTTATAGATTTGGGCTTCTTTAGTTTCATATAGATTCAATCTGAATCGCAGATATGCCCTCCTTAGGACTTTACATGGAAACAATTCAAGGTATTGGGTTAGCTGCATTCTCCCTTTTGCTTCTCCAGGATGGTTCTTCATACATTTGTGTGAATTTCTTTTTTTTCTATTGTTTTAATCCAGTCAAGATCCATTAGTTTTTTTTTCACTCCATTTGGGTTGTTGACAAGCTGTTTCTCGTCTACTTCTATCTCTTTCAGAATCCTTTTACAGTTTGCTCTCCATTGCTGGAGGATCGAGTGGGGCTGTATACTGTTCCGTTCTGCCAAGATTTCGAATTGGGGGACACAATTTTCAATTGTTTTCCTATACAGGTTTAGCATGTTCCATGTGATCTTCGCATCTAACGTTGCTACACCAACTTCGTAGATTACACAAGCGGTCGGGTAACTTTGGGGTATTTGCAGAATCTTTTTCCAAAAGTGCCCCTCACATCTTGCCCAGATCTCACTGGAACATCCGAACAGACATTCCGCTCCGAATATTAGTGCTGGGATTACCTTGCTTTTATAGAAATTGATCACTGGCTTATATGAGAATTTTCCATATTTGTTATGGATTACCCGGGCTTGTGCTGTCAGCTGTTTACATTTACTCAGGGTCTTAACTACCATAGGTTCATCTCGCAGGCTTGAGTTGATATACACCCCTAGATATCTGCTGCATTTTACTTTTTTAAGTTTTCCATTTCCGAGTGACCATTGGAATTGACGTTTTCTTGTTGAGGTACCCTTTAGATTTTCTAGGGTCAGGATCTCTGATTTCTCTGCATTGACCTCCAAGCCCATTTTTATTGTATATTCTTTAAGTGCTGTTAATTTGCGTTGCAGGCCTATAGTCATTTTTCTGTAGTGTGTTTTGGCCAATAAATAACTGTATTCTTATACATCCTGTCTAAGTGTAATCTGTGATTTCCATTGTGTGAGCTCATTGTGGACCCTTTACAAGCTCAGCACCTCTGAAGCCTATCACTGCTACCTGAACTGGTTTGGCTACAGCTCCCCAGAGTTTTCCCTGTCACAATATAGGTTGGCCTTCTATACATCTGTCCACCAGGCCAGAGTATAGAAAATCAGTCCTAACAATATCCAAGGCAGTTCCGGGCCTAAACCCTGCACAAGACACAGACTCCAGGAAAACAAATGCAGAACTCCAATCACCTAATGGTTAATCCATAAGCATGAACAGGCTGAGGTCCAGTACACAGAAGAGAGGAGATCCAATAACTAGGTAAGGGACAGGCTGAGGACAAGGTCTATAGGAGGTAATCTAGACAGTAGGGGTGTCACGGTATTCGTTTTATGACGGTACGATAACCTTCTTGCCAAATGACGGTATATCATGGTTATCGCGGTATAGCAGGTGGAGTTAACTGATCTTAACAAATATTTTCTAAAAGGTCATAAATTGACAGATTTATCATCACAAACAAAACCAGGCACCCAGGGCCAGAATTGGGCTTTTCAACATACTTTCCACTGAAATGCCTTGCTTCCACCAAACACAAACACACGTGTGGAGAGGAGGGGGTGGGGTGGAGGCCTGCTGCAACTGGCAAAGCAAACTGAAAAGCTTTTCTTTATTAGGCTTTTTGCTTCCCCACTGGCTACTGGTGAAGATGAACATGTTGCCATCTTGATAACCTGCATGCCACAGATCAATGGAGGCTGATGGTAGTATACGCGTGTGCACATACACACACACACGCACTTTCTTTTTACGTTACAGCCTTTAGTTTACTTGCGGGCCAAAAGGTGTTCAGTAATCACTGACATGTTACCCTTTGGTATGGTAGCAGGGAATACCCACAGAGATGAGTGAATTTCGCAGTGTGACTTATTATATGTAAATTCAATGATAGAACCAGGGAAATCCCCCATTGGCATATGTTTAGAGAACATTATCCATTATAAATATATAAACCCCAAAGCCGCCACCCCAAAGTAAACCCTTTTCCTTCTTGGCACTGTATCTATTCTTCCTATTGCTAACATATTGATTTTGTGTAAGGCACGTGTGGTTTATGGAATGGCATTAAAAACTGCTCCAACTGAAACTATTTGGCAGACGGCACATCCAACAGTGCAAAACCAAGACTGTGCAGCAATTGCTTACTGCAGCCTTTCCAAATTAGATTGAAAAGCACACTTAACGGTATGAACGCTATAACGGTATAAACAATGCGACGGTTATTATTGTTCAATTAAGTGGTTCACGGTATCTTTAACGGTATACCGTTATACCGTTACATCCCTACTAGACAGAGAACAAAGATATTGGACAGGGAATGAAGGGCTATATTCACTGCAAGGTTGTCGAGCGCCGAATTCCCATCTTAGTCTGCTTCTTCTGGCTTCCATTCTTGTGGAAAACCACGTCCTGACGTGATACATTGTCCTCTAATGTGTTACATCAGATACACTCTGTTGTCATAGTTGCCATGGCAAGTTCAGTCCGCTTTATACTTTAGTAAAGAGATGCAGACCTATTACGGGAACAGCCGTACCATCCATCAGACATTAGGGCTTATTGTATTTGCTCATATTCTATGTAGCAGGAGAACATTTGCAGCAACATTTTCTGCTTCCGGCTTTTTCCTTGATTGAGTTGATTGGGAAACGGTTTCCCAATCAACTCAATGTCTCTCCTCTTATCAAGCCAACTCAATGTCTCTCCTCTTCGTGGGACCACGACTCTGGTTATCGTCTTCTGGAGAAGCCACTATGATTTTCAGGCACAGCATAACTTTCCTAACTGCCTGGTTCTGCGGCTAGAGCTAGGTTTATGCCACAACATGTTACTTAATACAGTTGCAGGTTATGAGCCCCCTTCCAATATGGTTGCATTGATACCTGACCATCTCTTCTTGCTGGAAAAGGCTGTGTCACTGCTTGCCCCTCCACCGCACCACCCCATGCAACCGAGAGGTACCTCATTACAAGTCCGGTGGTAGCCGTGCTGGTAAAACTGGCAGGCTGCCACTAGACTAGTGTATTTTTCCATTGCCTGCCTTCACGGAAACACAGGGATTACGACCCTGGTGTTCCTGGAAGTCAGACGCCGGGAAAATGTTAATCCCCATTCCAATTTGAGTCACATAGGACCCGATGGGAATGTGGAAGACGGAAGAAATGCCACAGTTAATAACGGTGCTGGTGCTTCCGTGAAAGTCTGCGAGCGGCTGCCGTCCCGCCTGCCTGGTCAGAACTGACGGGTGGGATGGCAGCCGCCCGCAGACTCGGATTGTGCCAGTCCGTTAACAACAGTGCCGGTAGGCTTACTGGCCCCGTTGTTACTGGTCCGGCACACTCGTAATGAGGCCATAGGTCTCCTTTTGTTTATGGGCATCGGATTTTGTTCCTTAGCCAGCCCTTACTGCTGCAGCTTTGTCTCTTGCTTTACCCTGCACTGACCTTCACTTCCAATTTGTGCTCTTTTCCGCAGCTGCACCCCACGCCAGCCCTCCGGTAAGGACTTCTCCTTAACTCTGGTAGAAGTGTTTTTCCTAAGGTGGAAGAGGATACAGAATTGAGCTAAATTCCAGTGTCGTCAGAAATCTTGCTCTTCACCTTCAGCACTCAATGCACCCTTCAGCTTCTTTTAGTGACGTTAGTTGGTAGTGCTTTTATTCTGCAACAACTTCTACTATTGATACCAGATCTTTGGATTTCCCTAATATTCAATTTCTGAAACCTTTCTTTCCCTTCTTGGGATACAAACGGTAGGGAATCAACGTTGTTATAATTGCGACAGGTGGTTTTAGGAAACTCAAGTAATCCAATAAATGGTTCAAACGTTTTTTGTTTGAATTCTTTACGGTTTTCCTTGTCAGAGGTTTGAGACTGTAGAATGATCCAACTAATGGGTTTTTCTTTCTAGCCCCTCAATCTCCTGTAGGCAGTCCTCCATCCTAACAAATGCTTCTCTGTCATCCCAGGTCAGCTTAAATACTATCAATCTGTATCCCTCACCATATAGTGTAACTCTCTACGGTGGTACGGCCTAAAGACCAATGATTTGTCTGTCTGACTCCCTTCAGGAATTTCTGAGGATACTTTGACAAATCCAGACAATTCGTCCACTTAACACCCCCTAGAGGACCGGCAAGCGGGATCCCACTGGGGGTGACGACCCCTTGGTGAACTTGGAATCCCCAGATGGGAGATTGTATTCATCATCCCTCATCTGAAAAGTCCAATGTGAAAATTGACTTTATGGGGATTGAAAAAAATAATTGGATCTATGACCCTTTAGAAATGGCTTCAGTGTTTCTGACCCTTTTAGAAGACCGACATTGTGAGACACGCAGTATCAACAGATCACCCAATAACGTATCGTCCCGAAACATAAAAATACTGCATGAGAAATACCAGGAGAGAAAGAAAGGGAAGAGCTAGTCCTGTGAAGCAAGGTGCAAGAGGGAACATCCTCCTGGAAGGCAGAGTCCAGAAGCACCCCAAAACAGAAGGCGTCAAGTTCGAAGGAGCCTGCAGAACATTGCTCTCTTCAGGCTGGTCTGGAGCCAGCCAAGCGCGACCAAACGAGTGATGAAATACTGCATAAGCCATAGGATGGTGACAGGTGCCCGTAGTCTACTACGCTGATGAACCTGCGAGCATCAGCCCGACAAATCCGATGTGATGAACTGGCATGGGGTGTGGCTGAACCGCAGTTCTGCGACAGCCAAGAAGGCTGCCTCAGAGGAAAGCCGCCACGACCAAGAAGGTACACGATTGTTCCAAAAAGGAGGGCAGACAGACCTGGCCAGACCCATGAGAGACCAGCGAGTCCCAAGCCAAGTGAAATCCTAACGACCCCAAGGCACGTAGAGAGACATACGCGGTTGGGTGAGGAAACCACACAGCTGGAAGAGAGACTGAGAGCCTTAGGTGGGGTGAAATCCAAAAGAGATACAATACCCAATGGCGGAGCAAGAGTGTCTGGACCCCAAGACCAGGTGGAAGAAACAAAACCCAAGAAGGAGTGCAAAAAGCAATACCTCCAGGTCGGGAGCCAGATATACGACCCCAGGGTCACTTTTTAGGGAAACCATCAGGGCAGAGTGATCACTGCTCGATTGCAACAGTCAAAAACGTATACCGGAAGACGAGGGAAGACTAAAAAGACATTCTTACTTGAACGTTCAACTGTACAACTGCATTGGCTCTTCAGTTGACACCCCCTTTGTCATTCAATGGTTCGCAGTGGGGCAGGCCCGCTTATCTTTCTGGAGCTCCGGCCAGAGTGCTGCCGCTCCCCTTCTTCACTCGGGCTACTTAAACGCGGCGGCCTAGGAGTTGTCTTCACTGCGCTGCGCGAAGTGGTGGACTAGACTTAGGCCACCAGCTCCCATCTTTGCCCAGGCCACGGACGTGGCAGCTCAGGTCTTGATCTGTGCCCCGCCCAGTCCAGGGCCAGAAATGCAGGGGTTACATCTGCCATACCCTATAGCAATACTTATGTGAATGCAGATAAGTAGAGAGTGCTTAAGGTGATGAACAGATCCTACGTTTACAACAGAGATCCTTCCTAAAAAGCCCACCAAGGTGGGGAGGATGCGAACCCCTTCATTACTTGTGGGATGGACTATTCAAGATGGTCGTTAATGGGCATGTTACTGCAATGCTTTCATAATTCCTTGTGCCCTTCTTGGGGACTCTTTGATTGCTTTGAAAGACTGCAGTAACAGGAAGCCCATAGTTGTTCACTGTGCCATGCGGTATGTAAACTCAAACCTTTAGCAAGGAGTTTGAATGGCATTTTAGGAAATGACATAATATATTCTTATGGGAACCTACAGAGACCTGGAGCAGATCTGTATAGGGATAATGTGTTTCTCCAGCATGGGGTCTGGCATGGATTCACATGCTCATGAATATTCCCCGTCGTCAGGCTGGGAATCCTCGGTAAAGAAAAAACCAGTATCAGTTTCGTTTCTGATCTGTCTTTCGTAGTAATAACCAATCACTGGTCTCGGCGTCATACTGACCACAGCCAATGACTGCCCTCTACCTAAGCACCGCCTCTGGCAGCCATCTTCAGATTTTTACCGCACGTTCATGTGTTGGGATCCTCGTGCTATTGCTCTCGAGCGTTAGTGCTAATTTTTCGCGCTTTTTCACAAAAACTTCGATTCTTTCGGTCAAAAGAGCCTCAAGCTCCACCGATCCTACATCCGATCAACGGGGACCCGTGTCGGATTCATCTGTGCCCCTCAAGGGTGAAGATTTCGTCGAGCTACACTTCGGAGGACTCCAGAAGCTTCTCAGGCCCGGTCTCGGAGATGGCCCAGGAGAAGGGAAGCTCGACGCCCGGAAAGCTGTTCAGGGCCTGCCCTGGATGCCAGCTGCAGAACGTCTTCAAGGAGGACGAACACTCTTTCTGCCTTTACTGCCTTCATGGGGACAAGACGCACGTGGAGAAGGACTGTGCGTTTTGCGGCAACATGTCGGAACGGACCATGAAGGACCGCCATCAACGTCTCGCCAGCTGGCTGGAGGGTAAGAGCCCGTCTGGCGAGAAGAAGAAGAAATCTGAGCGGTCTTCTAAGACCTTTGAGGGCGCCCCGGCGACGGGGGCCCAACATAAGGCCAAGCACCGCGAGTCCGCTGGCACCGGGAGCGCCGAACGGTCGGGCTCTACGGGCGCCAGGCAGGGCGCACCCTCCCCGGCACCATCAACCACGAGCCAACGCTCTGGGTCGGGTAAGAGGAAGGCCGAGCACCCGGCGAAGCTCCTGGAGAGACCCCGGTCGAGCTCTAAGGCAGAGGAGGAGCGTGGCAGTGCCCCCTCCCTCAAGGATAAGGCGGTGAGCGCACCTAAGGTGGTGAAGGCCTTGATCCATTCGACCAAGCCCTCTATCGAAACGGTCGCGGCGGCCCTGGCCCAGCCTGTGGAGGCTGCACCAGTGGTGGCGGCCTCGGGGCCCAGAATCTCCCTGCCTCCTCGGAGGGAGTCTTCTTTCGTGCCCATCGATAGGACCCCCGTGAAACCCTCCGTGGGGAAGAAGGGGGGGCAGGGCGTCGTCGTCGATTCGGCCTCAACCTCAGAAGAGGAACTGATCGAGGTCTTAAGCCACGGCCTAGGCGTGGAACAAGACCAGCCCGTCGGAATGGGCCCCGACGCAGGTGACGACGACGACATCGTCGAGGATACCGACGGGGCCCCTGCTCGCCCGTCGGATTCCCCTCTGCCAGCGCCGCAAGACAACTCAGCGGCCATTTTGTTGGCTATACAGTCCTTATGCTCCGAGATAAGGACGAGACTGCCGTTACCGACGGAGGAACCTCTCCCGTCGGGGGATCCAGAACCGGGACCTTCTGGTGTTCCCCCTACCAAGAAAAGAAGGATCCATCCACCGCCTCCTTTTCAACCGTCGCGCCCCGTCCAGCCCTCCTCCCCGTCCACCCGAGGGGATGATACGGGGACTGACACGGCAGCGGCGGGTACGGACGACGAGGCATACGACGAGGATTTTCCGTCGTCGCCTCCCACCAGGGCTTCTCCGCCCGACGAGATTGGATCGTTCCACTCAATGATCGCCAGGGCATCCGAGCTTTTCCAACTCTGCCCTGAGGAGAAGAAAAAGGAAGGCTTCCTTTACCAACGGCGCGAGGCCAAGAGGAAGACGGTCCTCGCAGTGCCTCTGTTAGACGACATTTGGGATGAGGGCCTTTCCCTCCTCAAGAACCCTTCCACGACGCCAGCGAAAAGAGACCGGTACGAGAAAAAGTACCGGGTCCCGGACTCGGCCCCCCTATGCCTCCGGGCCCAGCCTACCCCGGACTCCGTCGTCTCCGCGGCAGCCAGGAAGAAAGCGGGGGGGGGTGCGGCCTCCACGTCGACTTCCCCGCCGGACGGCGAGGGAAAGAAATTGGATGCCATGGGACGCAGAGTCATCTCGTCGGCGGCGACGACGATTAAAGCGGCCAACGCCTTGGCTATCGTGGCCCGCTACGACAGGGAACTCTGGTACAAGATAGCTCCCCTGCTGGATTTTCTGCCGGACGACAAGAGGGCGGAGGCCCTTGAGATCCTGCAGGAAGGTGAGGTGGCCTCGGACCACGCCATCACCGTGGCGACGGACATCGCCGACACTGGGTTCCGCCAGATGGGCAACGGCGTTTGCCTTCGACGTCGCGGATGGCTCAAGGCGACGGACTTTCGGCAGGACGTCCAGACCAGGGTCCTGGACATGCCCTTCGACGGGAACAACCTGTTTGGGAAGACAGTGGACGATTCCCTTCAGGCCATCAAGGCGGATACTGAGACGGCCCGGGCCCTTGGAGTACTGCAGCAACGGCGGACGCCCTTTCGGAGCGGCGGAGGCAAGGGCGCCTCCAAAGGTTCCGGCGGCGGTTTCGCTTCCTACCGTCAAGCGGCCCGCTCGTCGTCGCAAGAGGCCTACAGAGGACGAGGCAAGTCTGGCGGACCCCGCCGTCGTCGCCAAGGAGGCCAAGGCGGCAAGGCCGCGTCCAAGCAGGATTGAACCGGCCGTGGGGTCGGGCCCCCACCGAAGCACCCCGGTGGGAGACCGGCTGGCGGGCTTCGTCAGCGTGTGGGAGTCCATCTCCACCGACCGTTGGGTGCTGGACGCCCTGGCCCGGGGCGACGCGCTCGAGTTTCAAAGAAGGTGCCCGCGCGTCCCCCCCGTGGCCAGGAAAGAACTTCACGTCCCTCAACTTCTCCTGGAGGTAAAGGCGATGCTCAGAAAGGGCGCCATCGAACTCGTCCCAAAGAGGCTTCGGGGCTCCGGAGTCTACTCGCGTTACTTCCTCGTGAAGAAGAAGACGGGAGGATGGCGCCCCATCCTGGACCTGCGACGCCTGAACAAGTTCATCAAGGCGCAGAGGTTCCGGATGGTCACCCTCCAGCACGTCCTGGGTCAGCTGGAGGAAGGAGACTTCCTATCGTCGTTGGATTTGGAGGATGCCTACTTCCACATTCCCATCCTGAAGGGGCACCGAAAATTCCTCAGATTCGTGGTCCAAGGGCGTCATTACCAGTTCAAAGCCCTTCCCTTCGGACTACGGTCGGCACCCAGGGTTTTCACCAAGTGCCTCGCACCGGTGGCGGCGCAGCTGCGCCGCGAGGGGATTCACGTCTACCCCTACCTGGACGACTGGCTCATCCGCGCCAAGACGAGGGAGCTCGCCGTGGTTCACACGGCAAGGACCGTCCAACTCCTCACGGACCTGGGATTCTCCGTGAACTACGCCAAATCCCACCTGGTGCCCGCGCAAGTCGCACTGTTTCTGGGAGCGAGGCTCGACACAGTGTCCCTTCTGGCCTCCCCGTCGGAGGAGAGGACCAGGACCATCTTGGGCAAGGTGCAACGGATGTTGGTGGCCGACGCGGCCAAGGTGAGGTCCATCAAGTCCCTCCTCGGGATGATGTCTTCCTGCATCTACCTCATTCCCATGTGCAGGCTCCGGATGCGCCCGTTGCAAGAGTTCCTGGATGCGCGCTGGATCCAGACGACGGGCAGCTTCGAGGAAAGGATCAAGCTCGACGAGAGTTTCCGACGAGCGATACGGTGGTGGGGCACCCGCGCGCATCTGACGGCGGGCATGGACTTCCAGACCCCAGCCCACCAGGTGACTGTGACCACGGATGCCTCCCTAGAAGGGTGGGGAGCGCACACCGAAAATCTGCACGCAAGGGGACTCTGGCTCCCGACGGAGAAGTCCCTGCATATCAACGTCCTGGAGCTCCGTGCAGTGTTTTGGGCCCTCAGGTCCTTCCTTCCGTCCCTCAAGGGCAAGGTGGTGAGGATCTTCACCGACAACACCACCACCATGTTTTACATCAGGAAACAGGGCGGAACCAGGTCCCCAGCGCTGTCCAAGGAGGCGCAGGACCTGTGGCATTGGGCCGTCGCCCAAGGGATTCTTCTGGTGCCGTTTCATCTGGCAGGGATAAAAAACACCATCGCCGACTCACTCAGCAGGGAGCTGCGCTCGTGCCACGAGTGGGAACTACGGCAGGATCTGGTGGATCGCCTCTTCCGACGGTGGGGCACACCCCAGATCGACCTGTTCGCGACGGCGACGAACACCAAGTGCCGGAGGTTCGCCAGCAGGTTTCCCCAGACGAGGAGCATGGGCGATGCTTTCTCGTTCCCCTGGGAGGGCCTGTTCCTCTACGCGTTCCCTCCCTTGCCTCTGCTGATCCGGCTCGTCAACCAGCTCAAGAGGTCACGGTGCAGGATGATCCTCGTCGCACCTGCGTGGCCGAGGCAGATATGGTTCCCGGACCTTCTGGACTTGTCGGCGTCCCCGCCAATCAAGCTGCCGGCGGACGCGGATCTACTCTCCAGGGAAGGAGGCGCCATCCTCCACCACGACCCGAAGTCGCTGAACTTGCAGGCCTGGCTCCTGCAGCGCTAGAGTTTGGAGGATACGACATACCGGCCGATTGCAGAGAGGTTCTTGCAAAGGCCAGGGCGTCCTCGACTCTTAAATGCTACGGACACAAATGGAAGAGGTTCTCTGTCTGGTGCCACGCACAGAAGATTAACCCTCTACGGATTACGGCTCCCCAAGTGCTGCCGTACCTGCTGACGCTGGCCAAAGCTGGTCTGGCACACGCGTCCATCAAGATTCATCTTGCTGCGATCTCCCGATACACCAGAACCACGGGCCGGACGTCCTTGTGGTCTCATCGTCTGGTGAAAGAGTTCATGAAGGGACTGTTCAGATCGTTCCCGCCGGTGAAGGCTCCGGCCCCGGCGTGGGAGCTCAACGTGGTGCTGACCAAACTCATGGGACCTCCGTTCGAGCCTCTGCACTCGGCCCCGTTGAAGTTTCTATCGTGGAAAACAGCTTTTCTCGTGGCCATCACCTCCGCACGACGAGTGGGAGAGATCCAGGCCCTTTCCTGCAAGGCCCCGTACTTGACTTTCCACGACACGAGGGTAGTGCTCAGGACGCACCCATCCTTCATGCCCAAGGTACCGTCGGACTTTCATCTCAACGAACCCTTGGTGTTACCTGTGTTCTTCCCGTCGCCTTCGTCGCCGGCTGAGAGGACTTTGCACTCGCTGGATGTAGCTAGAGCGCTGAAGTTCTACGTGGACCGCACGAAAGGTTTTCGGAAGACGTCACAACTCTTTGTGAACTTTGGACCTGTCAATCAGGGGAAGGCTCTCTCGAAGGCTTCCATCTCCAGATGGCTCTCCGGCTGTATCATGTACTGTCACCGGTTGGCAAACCGACCGCTGCCTGGCCGTCCGAGAGCCCATTCCACCAGAGCGATCGCAGCTACCACGGCGTTCCTATCTGGTGTGCCCCTGCTGGACATATGCAGGGCTGCTACGTGGAGGTCGACGCACACCTTCACGAAATTCTACTGCGTCGACCGGGATTCCAGGGAGGAGTCCAGGGTCGGCCAAGCAGTGCTGCGCAACCTGTTCGCCTGAGGTGAGCCTGGTGAGGAGGTAAGATGCTTAATGTTGAGTTGATGTGATGCTTAATGTTGAGCCTTTGCCACCTCCCGTGGTTGTGCATGTGTGTACTGCTATGTATTCTTTATTCATGAGCATGTGAATCCATGCCAGACCCCATGCTGGAGAAGGAACAAGTTACTTACCTGTAACTGTTGTTCTCCAGCATGGGTCTGGCATGGATTCACATGCGAACCCTCCCGCCTACCCCTCTGCGGCTCTTCACTTGGTCATACTGCCACTTCACGTGCTTCCAAATCTGAAGATGGCTGCCAGAGGCGGTGCTTAGGTAGAGGGCAGTCATTGGCTGTGGTCAGTATGACGCAGAGACCAGTGATTGGTTATTACTACGAAAGACAGATCAGAAACGAAACTGATACTGGTTTTTTCTTTACCGAGGATTCCCAGCCTGACGACGGGGAATATTCATGAGCATGTGAATCCATGCCAGACCCATGCTGGAGAACAACAGTTACAGGTAAGTAACTTGTTCCTACTTGCAACTTCGTCTGAAAGGTTGTGCTAGCTCATGAGCTTTTCGTTAGCATGTGCAGCAACAGCATGTTAACAAGTGTCTTGGGAGATGGACGTTCTTGTGAATGATTTCTAAAATCACCCCTGCGGTGGATTTTGGGAGGTCTGTTATGGTGAACAGAAAATACTAGCCAAACCCAATGAAGGTAGTAGAGCGGTAAGGCTTGGAGTTGGGAGCGGGCATGAAAGTGGTCTAGGGCTTCACATAGAGCAACACTAATCGGTTCAGTTAGACAGGGAAGTGCACACATATACAATGATTCATTAGGTCTTGAACATGCACACTAAACAATAAAATCTCTAGGCAAGTATTGTCACACCCATATTAAAAATACATATGTAAATTCACCATTAGTAGAAGCTAGGAAAAGCATGATTCAATAACCATTGTAATATAGCTCACATGCGTATAATGCAGTAGGAGCCCTCCATAGCAACACTAAAACAATTCCCTAACACTTAGTAAGTCCAGCCCTAAGATGGTTTGGGGACATGTGCCCTAAAGTCATCAGTCCCAAAGTTATACTCTGCAGGCAGGTTTACTATGTGATTGGACAATGCCAGTTGTTAGGACTCAAAGTTCAAAAAGATAAGGAAAGATCAGGTAATTAGCGCTCTGCATCCCATTACTCTAGAATAGCCCTAGGAAGGGATCTTTGACCAGATCACCACTGATCTAAGTCAGCAAAAGGAAAGGGTGTTCCATAGGCGTCTTAAGAACATCTTTCCTACCACTCAGGCTTGCCGACTGCTTTTGAGGCTGGTCGAGTAACTTCTAACACCGTATTAACGCTCCGATCTTCCCAAATTCGCCAAAAGCCTGAAAGCTGAACCAGACGCTTTAAGCTCTTTCCATTTAAGTCTCTGCATCGAGGACCCAAAAAATGTACCTAGGTTTTTATTTTGGAAATGGTCTCGCCAATCCTCTAAACCATTCATGAGGCTCTTTTGTAGGCTATGGTGACATGAGCATACTATGCAATTTTGAAATTCTTCCTCCACTAATAACAGAAGTTTGAGTAGGTACTAAGTTGGATTTCTGGCCGTCGGTAGGCATTTGCATACTGGTAAAATGTTTCATATATTACATTTGCGATACCCTAGTCTAGGGCTTGGTATTTAAAAGTGGAAGGAGGGATCTGGGTGGGATGAAGTACTTAACCGATTATGCGCAGGATATACTAGCTCCCATCCTTATATTTTTAGAGGGCATGTGTAGTGACAATGTAGCTGTGCACTCTATCCCCTCTACATAACAAACACTGGGTGCACTTCAGTTCCGTTAACAATCCACTTGCTGCAATTGTTTGCCCTCACGTTTTACTCATTTCTGCAAGGAAATGCTAAGACAGTCCTATAATAGCTTCCTGGTCGCCAGTGGGTAATAGCAGGGCTCATAACCCAAATACCTTTTATTTCCCATCATGGCTCGATAGTCTGCTCTGTGTAATGCATCAGTTCATATAATTATGAACAAAGAAATACTGTAGTTGTAAGTTGGGTTGTCTGGGGTTCACGCAGCTTGCCTGCACTGGAGCATGTTGGCTGTAGAGAAAGGTATACGCACATGTGCATAGGCTTGAAGAAGGCACTTGATGACTTATTTAGTGGGTGTCCAGGAGTCCAGCTAGAAAGAAAATGTTTGCACGTGCAGACACTATAGAGGAGATTGCATGGGTAATCAATCTGGTGCTCAGTTGTAGAGCCAGCGTCGGTTAAAGCTGTAGGCTGTTGGTGACTGACTAAGCCATTTGTTTTTTCTTTAAGGGTTCTTCGAGCCGGCCAGAGGAGGAACTGGACAGACTTACGAAAAAGCTTGTTCATGATATGAACAATCCTCCAGCAGGAGAGTATTTTGGTGAGTCTTACTGTAATTAATCTTCTAAGCATAGTGCTGAAAAATGATCTGCCTGGAGAGATTCTGAGACGTGGGCTGAGCTCCGGGCCAGTGACCTGGGAATAAGGGTGAGCATGGTCTGCACTTTGGCCAGTGGCCTGGGAAGAAGTGACTAGCGGCTTGCTGTCAGTGGATTGGCAAAGGGAAGCATATGCGCAGCCTGTTCTCGTGTTAGTGACCTAGCAACTGAGCCACTTTCTAGTTTTATTTTTATTGTAGTGCTAACATGATTTGTTTCTGCTTCTTGCAGTGATTTTCAGACATTGTAGCATGCTCGGCTGCCAGAACAAGGCAACCGCCATTGCACCACATGGTTTGTGTTTCAGCCTGGGGAAGGATTGAATCCCCCAAGCTTGCTCCAACACCATGCTTCAGAAGGAGGATAGCTAGCTGGGTGCCACTGAGGATGCTGAGGTGTGGGTGGGGGCTTTTATTTTACACCTGTGACTGTGAAAAGTTACCAAGCACTCAAAAAGTAACCAATTTCTTAAAGAATCTTTTAGTGTGCAATGTATAGCTACCCTGCCACAGAGCAGTCAATATCAATGCATAGAAAAAGAGCCCGATCTATGAGCCCTCCCGTCCCAGCACACTGTAATGCCAGATCACTGGCTAAATTAAATTACCTAGACATAATTCTGAAAATGTGAGCACTGTACTTCACATAAACCAACATATATCGTTATTCTTCTTCTTGAAGATTGAAACCGTAGTATGCACTTAATGCAACTCTGTGATGATGCTCAATGCTTTTCGGGGAATCCATCCCCTTCTTCAGGAGCTAAATCTAATACAAAGAGAGAAACTTTACTTTTCTATTACATTATTCACAACATCTTTTATCACCCACCAACACGATTTTTGAATGAATACAGCAACATGCCAAGGGTTCACAGTACAATTTGCCTTCACCAGAGTCACGATCAGGTTCAATAATAACACTGATTGGATGTTTACACCAGTAATCCCCAATATAACAGGGGTGCTCACTAGTAGTGGCATCAATTGACATAACTGTAGCTTAGACCACACCTGTGGTAATTTATGAGTGAAAGTGATCATGCAGGTCCCCATTTGAAGTGGAAGCTACCGATGCTAACACCCCCCTTACCCCCACTGTCGTAATCCTCAACCAGGACTCCGGCTCCAACATTGACAAAGTTAGTCCTGACACAGCTGTCGTTCTTCCATAGTAGAACACAGACATTGCTTACATTGCTACTTGTAGGTCAGTTTGCACCAGGGCTTGACCTTTTTCTGCAACAAATTTTATGGATTGTACAAATCTAGTTTAGCCACCCTTTCCAAACCTCTCATTGTGGTCCACCCACCAGGAGTAAGTTGGTTGAATTTGAGCGCTGCATCTTCTGTCTCACATGGATGGATTGGTCTTTGTTCTTTTTTGGGCTGGACATTGTATCTGATTCCTTTGACATCCCAATTAATAGTTGTTGTGATGAAGTGAGCTTCTAGTCTTGATCAAGGAGGGGTGTTGTGTGCCAGGAGAACCAACCGAACTAGTTCCCCATACCAGTACTGTGACTTCGACAGACCTGTTAGGCAGGGCAGCAAAACACAGATCTTCTGCTGTATTCCCTTACTAAACTCTATTTTAAAAAAAGTATTAATCCCAGCTAGTCAATCACTGTTAAAGTGGTGGAGAAAAAATAGAAACCTTTTCCAACAGACCCAATGTACATCCGGGATCAGTTTGCATCTGTCTTTTGCCAGAAAGTGAGCGAATGCACCCTTGACAGTAACTGAATACATCCCAGACAGGGGGAGAAGGTGCATTTACTCATTTGGCTATACATCAGCTACCCCTGCTGCTTAGTGCCAAAATAGCCAATGCTATAGTAATCCTGTCTAGATATAACAGATTCTAGTGGTAAAACATGGAAGCATTGGGCAATCAAATACCCACAGAATTTCAGACCACCTTCCATAAAAGAGCCCAGGAAGGGAAAAACGCAGCTAATGCCCGTGTAAAAAAACACCCTGGATGCCACAGGACCATCGGGTTGTCAATTTGCAGAAGCAGTGGTTATCAAGCACCATGCATGGCTGAGTGGGGTAGGGGGAGTTGGTTTATAGTAGAAACTTGAGCAAATCTGCTGGACAAGCCATTAGAGGAGTCCCAATTCGTTCGGAGGGCAGTGGATGAGGCATTAGAGTGCATTGAAGGACCACACTCACTAAGTGTGGGTCAGATTTTCCCTGCTATCTGGCTGTCCTTGGGTCCCACACCTTGTACCCAACCATCTATCCAGCATATCGAGCCAGCAGTTGCAAGTTGCTACAGCGCTTCACAGCCACAACACCACACATTTCTCTGCCGTGCGTCCAAACCGCAGAGCAAATGTAAAAGGGAGAGGACAAACTCACAAGGAGCATCCTTTACCTCACACCGTGGCTTCAAAACACAGGTCCCCATCCATGCTTAACGCATAGGTAGACGAATAACATCATTCACCCATGTGTGGAAGGGGATAACCTAAGATCAGTTGGTGTTCGGCAAGGGATTCTTCATTAAACTTTTGGACGACTGCTTTACTTACCACCGCGTGAAAGACAGATACCATGTGAACTCGAGAGCTACTAGAAAAGGAAGTCAAAGCACTACTAAAGAATGCTATCGAGCCACTTCCAGGGCATCGGCTAAATATGGGTATTTACTTACTTTTTAGTACCCAAAAAAGACAACAAAAAGCTGCATTCTTTACCTCCAACCAGCAACGCAGTATGTAAAACTAGATCAGAAAGGCCACTCTTCAAGAGGTCATTCCGCTTTTCAGAGGGGGACTCTTCATGACTGCGCTTTACATGAAAGATGCTTCCTTTCATAATTCTATGTTCTAGGTCACAGGAGGTTTCTAAACTTTAAAATACGAACACACCATTACCAGTTCAGGGTACAAACTTTTAGGACAGCATCAGCACCTCATACTTCCTCCAAGGTGATCATTCCAGTTTATACTTAATCTGGACAACTGTCTTATGCCAGGAGAAACACAAGTGAGTTGCTTGTTTAACATGCACAGGACAGTAGACCTTCTACACCAACTAGGGTTCTCAATCAAATCTATTGCTCGCACAAAGAAAACAGTTTCTGGAAGCAATCCTAGATAGAGAATAAGCAATCACATACCCGTACTGTTAGGCAAGATTGTATGCAGGGGTGCACTACAACAACCCTAACCTCCTGGCATTAGGAACCCAACCTTTGCTATAAGTTTGTACTACACAGGTTGGTAGCGTGTTGAGCAGCTAGGCTTATCTCAAGAGGGGCCAATGTGAGCTGTAGGGGAGTTACACAGAGATTCACAGTGACAACTATTCAAATAAACTCTTACACACAAGGTTTCTTGATTAAACCATTATTAATTTATTTAACAGTCCGTTAGAGTAAGCCTTCTTCAGAAGGGGGCAATATAAAACAACACACACATACACTTCAAAAACACACTCTTAGTTTTCTAAATCAGTAAGTACCATTTTGGGATGGACCACAGACACTACCTACACCATCGGGTGACTTCAATAGTTGGGGTCCTGGGGACATTAATATATCACTGTTGTATTTAGAATATTTGTGAGGAGTGTCAAAGAAAAGAGGTTTTAGAATGAGGCAAGTATTCACACAATTATTCTTAAGCAGGTAAGTACTTTCAAAATAACCCCCCAATGCAAAGTCAGCTCTTAGCCAGCTTAAAAGCAACACACACAATCTGGTATTCCTCTCCCTGCCTATTCAGTTCCAGCAGCAACTGGGGTGGAATTTCAACCAGCTCTGACAGGATGTCCAGGTGGCTTACTTTGGAGTTGATTGGTCCCAGCAACTCAAAGTGAGAAGTCATCCTTTCAGGGCTTCTCTAGTCGAAACGAAAATGGAGTTTCAGCACAGCAGCAGGGCTTCACCTGGCAAACCAATGGTCCAGGAGTTGCAGCAGGCATCCTCTTCAAATTCTTCTTCGGATTCCTTCGTCCAGTGGTCGACTCTGCCTTCCAAGCCAAAAAGCCTAGCCTTTTATGCAGGTTTCTCCCATTCATTCCAGCCTAGCTGTCACCCAGCAAGGTGGCCGTCCTTGCTGGACAGCCAGCCAGCCAGCCAGCCAATCGCCTAAAAATGCATTCCTGTCTCCTAGGTGACTAAGCACAGGAGATTTCGGGCACCTCCCTCGCTTCCTGCACCCACCAGACATCCTGGAGCCAGAGGCGGGCTTCACTCTTGAATCTTTCAAAAGACAAAACAAACAAAGGGACCAAACCTGGATTGGCGCGCTGAGTAAATCTCAAGAAGGAACTTTCCACAAAGAAATGGGGAAAAAAGATCGGCCATTTTGACAAAAATGGCACCCTTGGGTGCTTTACTGCAGCAGCGAACGCAGCCCGCGGTATATGCACACCACGGTAATTAAAAGTAAACCACTGCCACCAGCCATTCACGAGGGAGGAACGGGTAACCTAAAAATGTTACATGAGAAGCTAGACAAAGGGGATACTAAGTAACCCCTCCAGTACTCTATTATGTGCTGGGGTCTAGAAAGTAACAAGTGTAAGTAAAGTCAATTTCACTTCACTCACTTCACTGCTCTTGGAAACAGTAGTTTATCCAAGAGAAGGTATTTAAACCTTGGGGAAATCTAAAAGACTTCCCTGTGCCACTACACTGAAGGTGCTGTGTGACACAATGTAAAAGATGATGCCTATGGAATTCTGTCTGACTCCACAACCAGTTCTAAATCACATTAAAATACATGAGAGCGTGGGAACAAAAGGTCTCACTCTCTCCAGGTTTTAAGTCCTAAAATCCAGCAAAGTTGCTGTGGGGTCTCTAAGGTAGAGAGGAATTGGCACATTTCTGAGGATTCTCCCTAACACATACCAAGAAAGAGTACAGGCCATTCGATCACAAATTCCCTATTATCAAATCGGTGCCCACTTAACGGTCTTAAGGGTAATGAAACTCCTAGGCATGATGGCTTCTTGCACCTACTTAGTCCGGTACGCATGTCTAAAAGTGAATTGCATACAACTGTGATTCTCATGTTAATGGTCACAGGTGTCTCGCGGATGGGACAATATAGTTGTGGTGTTAAAGTAGCTAGTAAGTGCTCTGCATTGGTGGACACAATCAAACCTCTTAAAAGGCAGACCATTCATAAATCGACCAGTACAAATTACAATTACCATAGATACTCCGTGGTCTTCAGGGGGAGGGGAAGAATTGTCTGGCGCTCATTACACAGGGAGCATAGACACAAAAGGAGATCACACAACACATAGATGTGCTAAAACGCCTACTAATAAGGATGGCCCTGCTGTCTTTCATACAAGACTCTACAACAACACTACAGCGATGTGTTAAATAGAACAAGTAGGGCAGGAACCGTTCAGTACCATTATCGCTCCTAGCACAAGAGAGGTGGCACTGGTGCATCAAGAGAGGAATGTACATTGAAGCACATCACACCCTCGCAGATCACAATGAACTGACCAACAATTGAACCAGGGTGCTTCATCAAAACCCAGTGGGAAAGTTGCAGATACACTCGACATATTTTTCAAAGATGCGAACTGCCAACAGTAGATCTGTTTGCAACAGCCCAGAAAGGAAAGTACCCAAACTTTGGATTTAGCTAGCCAGAAAATGGGGCCCAAGGGAATGCCGCATGGCTGACTTTGACTGGGATATTTCAATAAGATCTCCCACCCCAGACACCTCTTCTTCACAAGGTAGTACACACACTACTCAACAAACTGTTGACTCTAATCCGAATCACACCAATGTGGGCAAGAATAACTTATTAGTAAAAACAAAAGGGGGGTGAGGCGCGCACTCCAAATCCTGGCCAATATACTACCTGAAAAAAGAAAAAGAATAACTGAGTTAAATCCCAAAGTGTCCAATTCACTGCGTTAGATCCCAATTGTTGCAGAAAATGTTCACAGGGTTGGATCCCTTCTACTGCATTTGTACTGCTGTTCTCCTCCTCCTAGCGCTTTCGTGTCCCAACACTCTTCAGGGACGGTGTGTTGACTTTCTTTTCAGGTGAATCCAATTAAGTTGCTAATGTCTCTGAGGATTATAGGAGCTGTAGTGAAATCATTTGTTCAATTCAGGTGACCAAGGAAAGACTCTCCTCCAGGAGCACACATCTTACTCTTAGCAGGGCGAGGGGGAAAACCATAACTTTTGTTTTAAGAATAACTTATTACCCCATCTAATGCAGATGGCAGTTCAACCTTCTATCAAGCTACGACCATTATACAATTGATTGACATCAGCATGCACAATTAACACACCCATGCTGGCCATCAATGAACTTGCCGGCATAGCTTCGGAAGTCCTAGAGTTCGGTAAGTTGGATATATTAAGGCAGTCCCGAAAACCAAATACTAGACATTGTTACTTCAATAAGCAGAAACATTTCATGTGTTGAGCACATACATTTAAACACCCTATCAGTTGTAGATATTGTGATTTACCCCATGTATCTCTATTACTCCCTTAAAGTACACCTGGCAGATTATACTAAATCCCAACACAAAATATCCTGATGGAAAGTTCCTGTGGTGTGACACCTTTCATGAAGAGTCAAACGAATTCACCAACGAATTGCTCATCCAGCTCTGGAACGGAACCTAAATACAAGTCTGCAAAGTCTCTTGGAGCCCCTTTTGAGCCAATGCGGAAAGCCCGACTAAGAGGACTTCCAAACAAAGTTGCTTTCCTAATAGCTTTCACATCAATTAGAAGATTAAGTGAACTAAGGGCTCTCTGTCTTTTGGTTCATCAGGGTAAAACATTACCGCTCTATGCAAGGTATAGTGCGTTTAGTGCACGTTCTTCCCTACTCTGTGGATTTGGGAAGATGGTAGGTCAATGGAAGGATTGACATGTATTTAGGTGAGAAACAGGGATGTGTTGTTTGAACCACCTTTAGGCTACGTGCATTTACGGTGAGCCGAAAAGGTCAGTCAGTAACCAAGGCCACCATTGACAGGTGGATTGCCGCACATAAAACACTTCCATTCACACAAATGGGCCATTTAACACATAGCATAGGAGCAACATACGGTTTTATTGGTAGTGTTCCTTTGAGAGAAGTCTGTGAGGCTGGATCTTGTAATTCAAACCTTAATCTCACAACTCTATTGTACCTATACACAAATGCAAGAGCATTGTGTACAAGGGGCACAGGGTATTAAAGGATAATTTGTCACTGTAGCTGTTGGTCTCCCACCACATCTTTCAGGTACTGCTTGTCAATCGTAAAGCATGTGAATCTAAGCAGGATCCCAAGCCTCAGAAGACAAATATTACTTTACCAGTAATTATCTTCATGTGACTTGTACCAGCTTGATCACATGTATTTTATCTTTTATTTAATATAATGTGACATTAGTTTCCACATGTATCGTGTATCTCCAATATATAACAAGTTATACAAAAAAGCCAATCAAATACAGAAAATACAGCTATTAATACCAGACAATTCCACAGATCTCCAAACTCACTCAAAAAATTTAAAAATATAAAATGCTAATCCTGGTCAGGTAGTACTTTCACCAGTCTAACACAACCCATGTAGCAGAAGTGCAAAAAATACAATCAACAATTTCCTTCCATACGCGCAAATCTGGCTTCAATCACCGTCCATACACTGTGCAAAGCCAGCAATAAAGGCATACTGTCAGAATTAAGGCACTAAAGCCAAACGTCATCCTACACTACAAGATGTTAACACATGTTGTGCAGTTTCTTGAACGTTGGGTCTCTTGCATAGATGGCACCTACGGCACTCCCTCAGAATATGAAGTTGGTGGCCCAAGGAGGTCAATGTAGGCAGATGATCCAACCTTAACAATAGGTAAAATCTTGTTACCAAACTGGATAGACATGTACCCAAATAATTCTGGCGTTTCAGATAACTGTACCTTAAATAAGTGTCCAGGGTACCGCTTTAGAGATTCCATATGACTAAAGTTAGAAACCCAATCCCAGGTATCCAGCCCACGTTCAAATTCGACTTTTAGTTGTAATAGTAGTTCGTCCAGTTGGGCGACCAATCTACCTGTTCAAACATATCTTAGACCACATTCCAATCGCACCAGGTCAATAGAAACTGAGCAGGATGAATTTAACACTAACCTCCAGAATTTACCCTCTAGCACTTTCAGCCACTGATAATCTGTCATTTGTAAAGCTTCCAAGCCAAATACCATGGCAGGACAAAACTATCCCGTCATAACTGTATCCCGCTTTATTACTCAAATTTGTTTTATCAAAGCAGTCTGTATCATTGTTTTTCTGCTATTTTCAGCAATGATCTCTGTATACCTTGCATGTCTGAATTCCAAGCCCAATTATTTGTACACCAGTACCAATTCAACGATCCCTTCAATAATCAGGGGAGTTCTTCGCAAGTTTCTGTTGCCATAGCACATGTACTTAGTGTTTTACACATTCAGGACCAAGTCATTAGCCTTTGCATACCGACAAAGCTCCATGGCTGTCCTATGTAGACCGACATACGTTTGGTTCATTGAGACAATGACGTCAGCAGAAGACAGCCATTCCACGTGAGACCCCTCATCTTGGGACAGCAGTTTCTTTACCCATTTTTGACAATCTGGCAAGTTGGCCATATACAGATTGAAGCGTAGTGGGGCCAGCACACAACCCTGTTTCAGCCCTCAATTAGTAGGGATGTGGTTGGTGCCAGACCCTCCATAAACAGTAGTTGAATCATGTAACTGCCTCCAATAATCATGATGGGATGCCAAAGCTCCTGGTTTCTTCCACAACTTTATAAGACTAACCGGTGATAGTCTTACAGGGAACATCTACGGATAGGTTCCATACTTGTCAGGGAAGGTGATTGGGTATCTAAGATCAGGTGGGGCAACTAAGCCCTCCTCTAGTGCAGGTCACTATGAACATCATCAAATACATGACATCCCATTGGTTATACAAACTATAGTGCTCTCGATTACGTGGCCCCCTATAATTGGCTGGTGCCCTTGTACCCCTCTGTAATATTCCACACACGCAAGCAGCATGCAGGCTTGCAACCAGGTGCTGGTGGGCTGGTCATAACCATAGCTTACCACCAATTAGCCTGTCATCAATCATCACACTTGCATCCTGCTAGTCAATTAAGGCTGTGAACTGGGCCTTGGAAATGTTCCTTGCTTTGGAGAATACGAGGGTGTATAGGCATACTCTGTCTTCTTGGTGTCGATACAGCTCGTCATAGTGTCCATTTTCATCTGACCATGTGACTGCAGACCATGTTTTCAAGTCTTGTTGCATTTAAAATACTATTAAATGATGAACCTCTGACATCTTTAATGTTCTCGCTCCTCCCCTAAGACGGGAGTTTGTTCTTTTCACACGTTTTGTAACTGTTGTACGCACATTCAGGCCCACGGTGGCCTTGACTTCCTGGTCTTGGGTCGACCAAGCCTTTCTTTGATTCACCTCCATGGTTAAGTTTTAGATTTCTAACTGCGACACAGCTTTGCTAAAGTGCGTTGTGGAATCATCCATAGTCCTTACATTTCCTATGTATATACGTTGATGCATCGCCGCAGTCTATTTACTACATAGCTAGCGTTTAAGAATACTTTGTCTACTTGCGTTACTGCTTCTGTACAATTATAAAATTACTTGATAACTTCTTCATTATTTCTGTAGCATGAGTATCTTCACCTCAAGCCCGAAATGTTGCTCATCTTTAACACCTCCTCTTCTAGAGTCTTTAGAATATGTATGTTCTCTTGTCTCTGCATCTCTCCTGGGTGTGTTAGCTCTGCTCTTTATGATGTCACCAGTCTTCCCTTTTGCTCAGTTTTCACACTTCCTCTGGGATTTCATTTGATTGGCCATCATACTGTTGTGTGTGCATGTATGGCTTTCTCAATGGGAATCTTCCAGGATTCTCCTTGGTATTGGTATTTTGACTGGTACTGCACATGTCTCACACTCTGGTTCCCAACATATACGTAACATGGGGTGGAGCTTTGGGTGGGGTACTTGGCTCCATCTCTACAATCCCCCCTCTGGGCGATTCATCGGCCAATCTCTCATCAGTCTTCAAATCTAGACATCCTTGTCTGAAGAAATGCTTCTTTGGGACCCATATTTTTAGGACTCCCTTCAGGCATCCTGCTGATTTCACATGCTCATCCTTACTCCAGAACATGAGCATGCACTGTCCACTTGGACTGCAGTAAATCCCTTTCACCACATACTTATCGTGGTTCTTTGGGTACAGGAACTTCGTTCCCCCAGGTGCATGGATGCTAGTTTTTACATAGCCTCTGATCTCATCTGTCAGCTCCTTAGTTTTCCATCAAGATTCAACATCAATCATGATCTTCATTCCTACATCTTTCTTTTGCAGTCTTCTTGCATTGTGAGATTATTATCCTAATTACACAAAATCCAAGCAATAGCATTACTGTCATGGGTCCAAGGAACTTGAACATATCTGCCATCCATTGTGGAGCCCACGAAAAGAGTGATCTAAATCAACTGTCATAAGCAATGTCTTCCACTTCGTTTATCATCTGGATGTTTAACTTCGTCAGCATCTCTATGGCCTTTGTCAAGGTACCGTTCTCGTCATCATGAGAAGGTATGAACGTGCAACATGATTCTCAAATTGTGGCACAAACACAACCATCCATAGCTGTGATCATGTCCGTCCAGGACATATCTATTCTGAAGAGTCATCAGTCTTATGGTTCTTATCTCTTCCTTGATAGCATTGAATCCCTTTATAGTCGTGTTGATCGTCTGCAACAATTCCCACCTGGTTGTCTGCATCTATCTGAATCCTGGGCATGAAGATTATCGTGAATATTAATGAAGTCTTACTAAAAAGTATGTGTTCATATGGAATGAAGTCAAAGGCTTCTATTGATTTGGCTGAGAAATAGTTTTCTTTCCCTTCGTTTCAGGAGTTCAGCAGATCTCTTCTTCCTCCGGTGAGCATCTGCTTTTGGAAACTCGCCAATGTTCAGGTCACTTTTAGGAATCGCCAATGCTGGAACATGGACATTTACTATAGAACACAGTCCTCCCCAATTCTTGGACAGCTTCATGTAAGCCCTGGATCCACAAGCCCAGTAGTGATCCATTATCACTGCTGTTCCTATACTCATTCCTGGTACGTCAAAGATTTGACCACAATTCTGATTCTCTCCAAGCTTTCTCGTGCCATTGTTTCTCAAACACAACTTTGCACTTTCCAGATGTACTATCTGTAAGGGCCTTCCTTTGTCTTTGACCAATTTCAGTAGCTTAGCAAGCCTTGGCCATAACGGTTTGCATCCATTCTCCACAATGTCAATAGTCGGTTTGTAGCATCCAATCACTACCCATGCTCTGCAGATAACTACTCCTTCTTCCATCCATCTGGAGAAAGTACTGATCCCTCAAATCTGCACCTGGCCTCTGTTCTCCCATCTTCGGATTTCTTCTGCAGATTTTCAGTTTACTTCCCATCTGATTCCAGCCCCTTTCACTCCAGGCTGTTTGTATCTTATCACATGATTTTTGGTATGCATTCTTGCTCTTGCCTTTGTGTCTTGAACATAATCATCTTCATCTAGATCTGTCCATTCTGTTACCCAGGCTAAATAGGCTGTCCGGCCGATGAACAGACCCCTTGCTCGGCAGAATGCAATGTGAGATAGGCAGTCTGCTGTCTGAACATCTATTTCAATAGCTGTGAATATCTTCCCCATGCTATAAGGCAGGAGTGCACATACATAGAATTCTTCCTCTGAGGTTCATTTGCCTACCTCTTTCATGTGCTGATACCACATATTGTTTCCAAAATGTGCCGTACTGTCTAGATAATCATTCAGCTCATGATCATCCTCCCTTGTACTTCTCTTAGGTCTCCCCCTTGCCTCATGAGCTTTTATAATCTGAAGGCGTCCAAGTATGATCATGAGCGCATAATTCCTTCTCAATGGGGGAATCATAGGAATATTGGTCAGTGAAAACTGTGTCTTTACATGTGCTGCTGGTGTAGGAACGATCACATGAGGTTTCATCCCGCTGGCATAATATGAAGGTGTCCAAGAATCCTAGGGAACTTGCAAAGCCGACCTCCCCCCACCCCCCAAATGGAAGCCCAGACCGATCTGTCACAGGACTAGGTGCTTTCAAATGCACCACTGGAGTAGGGACAATTGCCACTTCTGTACCCTCCTGCTGCATAAGAAGATGCACAGGAACTACTGCTTTGTTTGGATCTACATAATAGATAGTACGTACTGTGAGTGAGAGAAGAACTACAATTAACAGGATGCATGTATAAATAATGTACCAATAAATCCACTTTACACAGCTATAGCTTCTTCCACGTCATGGTGGTCTGTCGTTGTTTGCCACATTGTTATTGCTATCAATGTTGCCCATTTTCTACTTTTACTTTTAAGGAAGGAAAAAACAAACTTTAATCGGGCAAGCTCATTAAATATTCTGGCAATTGGTGTATCTGCTCCAAGAACTCCTGACTGATGGCAGGACGGTTGATAGTTTCTGATGAATACAAAAGAGTTGTTTTTTGCTAAACCAAATGAGGATGTGCTTCCAGCAAATAGTAAAAAACCAAGGCCAGTAGATTATGGATGTCCTCACTCGACAAACCCATCCATGTTTTCAATGAGATGTCACGCAATGAACTGATCTGCCTGCGAATTTCATGTATCAGCCAATTTATCACAAGTCGATTTCTAGGATCTCTCCAAAATACATGTGTGTTGGTTTGTCGCCCAACAATATAAGGATGCTTTTCAATCAGGAAATAAAAGACGATTCCCAGCAGTTTGTGTGCATCTTCGTCAGACAGGACCACCATCTATGCTTGCTGTATTGTACTCGGGTAGCTGGAGGATTTGCTCAATTATGACTGCAAGCAATCTCCTCACGACTGGACCATTTTTAGGATCTTGCAAAAACATGTGAACCTCAGTAGTTCTTCCAACGAATGTAGGATACGCACGAAGAATGAAGAGGAAAACAGTAAGAATGATCCGATGAACGTTGGGATTAGGCACCACCGTGGGCACCTCCAAAGAGAAATTCAGTGAGAAAGGAATCTTGGAACTGCTTCCTCTTCCAATCGTTAAAAAATAACTTTAGGTCTGGCATTTCTTTTCCTTTCAAAGCTTCAATATGTCTCAGTCCAATGTTCGCAAGCTCCTGTGGCACAAGAACAATAGATTTTTTCACTCCTTGCTTTTAACAGCTACAAAGCATGTCTCGAACGTACAACAGTCCAACTAACACTATATCTGTCTTCTGAACAGTCTCTGCTTTCTTCTTCCTCGTCTTCGATCTAGTCTGCACATGCTGAACTACTTCTCTGTTGCTTGCTTCCGAATGGGGTGGGGGTGCAGTGGTCTCGCCGGGGTAGATCTTCACGTCTACCAGGAATACCCAAGCGCGTCTTCCTAGCACCTTGACTGCTGATGGAGTAACGTCCTCGACAATGAACATACCGTTAAACTTGGGTTGATGATATTTGCAGACAAAGTTCTGGATCAGAACCTGATCTCCTTGAAAAAGCTTTGGTGATTAAAAGTTCATTTGATCCGGTTGCTGTATGGTCTTCATCTGTGTTCTGAGACCGACACCCCTTCCAATTGACTTGGTCTGAAATGACGGAAATACTTGTAGTCATACATGTTAAATACTCACGTAGCTCATCTCCTAACAATACTGCTGTTGTTTGGGCATCACTTCTAGTCCTCGATGGAGGAGTGGGAGGAGTTTTCATTTGCCTCCCTGTTACTAGTTCATGGGGCGTAAGTTGATAGTCGGAGCCTAGTTAATTCCTCAAAGCATATAATGCAAGCGGCAGCCAATGCAGCCATCCTTTTTTCAACGTTAACTTAAGCTTGCCTATCCTCTTTGACCATTCGCTTGTGGGTGATAAGCCAAAGAAAACTTGTGCTTTATACTGAGCAATAAACATATTTGCTCAAACACTTTATTTGTCATTATCTGATCTTTAATACCTCACATATTCCCCATCTAGGAAACCCTTCTCAAACTAGGAACTTTGCAGCGCAAGTGGCGTCTGGATGTATGTATGGGCCAGCTTCGACCCAACTTGAGAAAGGGTACACCAGCACTATTATATATCTATAGCCATTACAGACTTGTAGCATGTCAACATAATCAATATGTAAATGCTGAAAAGGACCATTATGTTGAGGTAAGACTCCTCTGACTGTTCTTAGCAAGTAAACTTTTGACATACGATGCAATTTATTACTTAAAAAGCAACGTGTTCTAACAAATTCGGTATGAAGCATTCTGCCGCAATAGTTGCTGCAAGCCTTTTCTCAGTGACATGCGCAGAGTAGTGTAGCTGTTCCAACGCCAACCTTAATGCTACATGCATCACCTGTTTACCAGTGCTTTCCTGTCGGCACAATGCCTTGGAAGAGGATAAAGAACACCCCCTCCGTGTCCACAGATCCTTCTCATCCTGTGGTGCTTCATCTTGAACTTCCATTAATTGTGTCTTAGACAAGTTATTAAAACTTTCATTTATTATCATCCCCGCCATTCTTTCATTCACATTAGACATATCAAAACTCCTAATGTCGGTTGAATATGCAACCCTTTTTGCCTCTTCGTCTGCAGCTTGGTTTCTACATGAAATAAAGTCTACTCTCTTAGTGTGTGCTGCCCACTTATCAATTTCAATGGCTACTGGGAGCTGTTTGTCACGACCCACCTCTTAAAACCCCCCTGGCAGGCCCATAAACCAGGAGGGGTCCCGACTCGGGCCCCCACCAAGCTGAAGCATCCTTTGTCCCGGCCCTCTTGGGGCAAGTCCTGTCGCCTTTGGCGCCAGGCTCATACTTAATGAGGACTGTGCTTGGGAACTACCTTACTTGATGCCAGTCAACATGGAGGCATCCGCATAGCTTGGTTCCTTGGAACCAAGCTATGCGGTATAGTGTTTTGGGTGTGGTTGCCTAGGGACTACTTTACCTGGACTACTTTTCCTGAGGCTAAACCACGCCTGATTTAGATAACGCGCTTTGCGTTACTCTGCAGTCCTGCAGCGTGACGCTCATCGTGTCCAGCAGCATCTGTGAACCAGGAAATAACCGCACCTGAAAGACAAAGGAACATAGTTATTCGCAGCAGCTTACCTGTGATTCCACCGCTAGCTGCCCTCTGCTCCTGCAGACAACATCCAAGGAACAGCGAATCGTCGGACCTGCAAAAGGAGGAAAAAACAAGACATTAGACTTTTACAATTGCACCAGCGGCTTACCTCTCGAGTTGCCCATCGGCCAGCACCGCCTTGGAACTTCTTGCTCTGGTGAGCGCCGCAACCTATGGGAACAAAGGACAAACAGGTTAGCCAAGGAATTTGAGCGCTGCGCATAGCGCTTACCTACCGCCTCAAGGCGCTCTCACCATAATCACCCGTTGGTGATCCCGAATTCAACAAACGTCCCACCACAAACTCCCGTGCAGCTGAGGAGAGAGAAAGGACATTATTAGAAAAGGCAAGGCATCTTAGCGCCGCGCACAAGCGCCTACTTACTGCATCAAGGCGCTCGCAAACACCATCACCTGCCGGCGATTCCAAACTCGGCCCACCGCGAACTTTCGCGCATCTAAGGAGCGAGAAAAGACATTAGTGCAAGAAAGGCTTACAGTATACCAGTAATAAGACTTACCTGAAAGACTTTAAGGGGAGCATCAGTGAAGTAACTAGATCGCCCACCCCCACAAGGACAACGCGCCCCTGCCAAGAAGGCAGGACGGAGAGCACGCCAAAACAGATAACAAGGTGAGGAAAGGTCCGGGGAGGGGGCTGCGGGCATACCGGGTGTTGGGAGGCTCTCACCCCAGTTGCCCAGCATTGAACATTGCCCACCTGTTTTCCAGGCAGAACTTCCCCGCTGATAATACCAGGGAGTGGCTGAGAAGGGTACCGGAGTCCCCGCAAGTGATTGGGGTCCCCGTGGATACCAGGTGAGCGTAACACTGTTGTGCTTTAATAAGTCTGTTCAATAAGGCTGCGTGTTGCACCGTAGTTGCGTCCGCGCGAGGTAGCCCCTCATTTTACAACCCTGCGTGTACTGTCGAAGTCACATAGGCAGAGTCACTGTACACGGTTAATTCCCCATTAGCCATGTGCCTTACCACAGCGGCACCTAAATATCTTTTCCCATCAGCTTGATCGATCTTTGAAGACCCATCAATAAAGAGAATCTCCTCAGTTGACAGAGCATTTACTTTCACTCGGAATTTCGTCATAGAATTCCTCATAATCTGCGCAATCATGTACATGCTCGTCTTCTGCCAATGTTTAAGATACAAACGTGGCAGGGGGTACCCCGTCTCGCATCTACTTTAATTGTTGGATTCGATATGACCACCTCATAAGCAGAGGCTCTTTGAGACGTCAGTGCACCTTTTAGGTTTTTCCAAAACAGCAAATCATGCATGCTGAACAAACAGCAAAAGATTGTTTGCAGGGGAAGAGACCCCTCGTTACTGGGTCCAAGATCCAACTGTAATATGTTATAGAATTGTACCCCAACGTAGTTCTCTATGTGAGCACTGCTGTTATGACTGTCCCATTCGTGTGCGAGAATAAAAAGAATTCCTCAGAATAATTAGGAAACCCTAAAATTGGAACTGTGCAAATTGACTTTTTCAATTCATCAAAACCTTCCTCCATCTCCTCAGTCCATACAATTTTTTTCCTGACTTATTTGAGCCTTTTTCAGGGCCTGCAACAATGGCCTTGTGTATGAACTATAATCAAATACCCATGCTCTCACATAATTGCAAATAATAATGAGAAAATTGTAAAAATGTACCTGCTGACACCAGGTTGTCTTTAGGCACATATAAAAGTAACCAAAATTCCAAAGTGTAAAAATCTAGTGTGATACAGAGGTATCCCTAATGCACTGCACTGTAAGGTGTTGAGTGCACTGTTAAAAACTACAAGCATTCAAAAGGGAAACATACTTTCCCAGTACTGATTGTCTGAAGGACTGATCTGTTAACTCATGCCGATGAGCAAAAGGCAAGGTGAAGGCTTCACTACCCTTCAAAGGTCTGATCAGGTTAAAAAACAGAGCACAAAGAATGGGGGTACATACTATTGAGGGAAAGTGGCAAAAAGAGAAATCTTTCCTAACAGTAAGTAAAAAGGATTTAGTGGTATTGTCCCAATCTCACCATACTACGGGTTACCCTGGGGGAGATCTTTGGCCACAACTTCACGAATCACGGCCAAGTAAGGGGAGAGTTAGGAAGTCGACTTTACGCCTTTTATTAGCACTATGGGAGGGGGGGGGGAATAAAACAGGTACACAGGTCTTTGCCCAGAATTCTGATATTCTGACTGTCCACCCCCAGGGTATTCAAAATTGCTGTGAACACTTACATCTGATGTTGGTCCAGATGCAAGGGGCTCGAGGGCCATCGGTGCACTGCTTAAAAGCTGTGTTTGATTATGTTCGGCTAGATGGCAGATCCGTGAGGCACGTGGTGGCAAAAACTAGTTTCCATAAAGGCCAATCTTTATGCAGGAAAGTAGCTACAGTAGAAGGGATGGCTTTCAACCACTGGCTTGCAGAGTACCCAGCTCCAGTCCGGGGTGGCGTGACCAGTGCATTGGCTAGGCCTTGTGAGAAGCTGGACAGCCCGTGGGTTGGTCCTGGGTCCCTTTAGACTGCTTCTGGCGACCATAACCTTGTGCAGGGGTCCCGACTGATTGGTCTCACCAGCCCAAGTGTTGAATCACCAACGCTATGCTGAATTTCTACTTACAAATATATAACTTTCATAAGATTGGCGTGTCTTTCTAACTCAATTCTGAAGACACGTCAGTCTTATGAAAATTATAACACTAGAGTGTGCCTTTAGAATGCACAGCGCTGACGGAAGTAAACCAACACGCATTACCTCTAGCTTAAGAATGCCTGCCAGCACGCTTGAGATGGTTGGGGTCTGATTATAGTCAGCCAGGCATTAAATTAGACAAACGCATAGACATATTACATCATGGAAGCCTGCAAGATTTTAAAAAACAGGGTTTTGGAGTGCATTAAGTTGCTCATTCTACATATCAAAGTTACTTTTGAAGGAGATCGGGACTTGCAGAAAGCTTCCCCATATGATACAATGGGATAAAGTCCAATGGCAGAGCAGGGTTTATAGAATAAAGGCAGGTAAGTCTGTGTTCCACCTCACAGATGCCGAAAAAGAAGCACCCAGCGCCAGGGGACATGTGAGAAAAGCCCCACAAAGAGTTCTAGTTCCAAGAGCTAGTAAAGGAGGAAGCAGCGACTGATCCTAGTCTATGGAAGTCCATTGCAAACCACAATAGGGAGGGATCTGCAAAACCCACCACTCCAGGGTCCTGGGTATCTCTAATGGTGATTTCGAAGAATATACCAGGATGTGGGGCCAAGTACTTATGTACCAATCCCATAAGATTTGTTTTGTAGAAGGTGGGAGAACCTGATAAGTACAGGGCATCGGTGCCCAGGTACAATGAAACATATCCAATTTAACACAGTCTGCAGTTCAAATATAAATGTACATCACTAAAACCCTTTGCTGAAGTCCGACTTCCACTGCAACCCATTCTCCTTTACTGTCTTATGGTTCGCCCATATGGCACCTAGGGCAGGGGTATGCTTTTAAGCACCCTATTTTGTCCCTATATTGATCACTATATGCCTGGTTTGTGGAGTAGGAAGGTAATGGCTGTAATTTAGTTTTAGCAAGAGTGCAGACTGTTTTGCTGCATTAGAATCCCAATGTATCGGTATGGTAGCCTTTGGGATACCATTTTTGTAAAGTTCAACTCTCAGCCATTTTGTTTAAGGCCATCCCTTTGTTTGTGGTAACTATGATGTAGGTAATTCCCTTTGCTGCCTCTTCTGCTTCTCTTATCCCTGACTGTCTGTCTGCAATCCAGGATTGGCGCGCCGCCAATGATCTCTGCCTGAATGCCAGTAAGACAGAGATCCTCCTATCGGCACACCTGCACCCCTCTTTGCCGCCACTCTCTGGCCGGCCTCCCTTGGCCCTCTTCCTGCTCCCCCGTGTGAGGCTAAGAACCTCAGGGTTATCTTCAACTCCACACTCTCCTTCTCTCCTCACATTTCCGACATCTCTAAGAAGTCAAACTACCAACTGCACCTCCTCAGGGGTGTTCTTCCTTTCCTGGGTTGCCCCAGACGTTCACTGTCTCCAGAGCTCTGGTTCGCTCTAGGCTTGACTACTGTAACAGCCTCTTTTTAAATCTACTCGCCTCTACTCTCCGTCCTCTGCAACTCATCCAGAACAGGGCTGCGAGACTTGTCCTTGGCCTCAAGCCCAGGGATCGTATCTCTCCAGCACTGAAATCTCTCCATTGGCTCCCAGTGGCTGCAAGGAACAAATTCAAGATCATTTGCATTGTCCGCAAGGCCTTCTGGGGCCTGGGACCAAAATACCTCCAGCTTTCTCTTCAGAAGTATCTTCCTTCTCGAGCTCTTAGCTAACTCCCTAAGGGTCAGTCGCTTTTCTTAGCAAAGAGTTGGGGGCAGATCTCTCTCTTCGGCCGGCGCCTCCCTCTGGAACAGCCTCCCTGACTCTCTGAAACCTGAGCAGAACCATCTCTGGTTCGTAAGCAGCCAAGACTTTCCTCTCTGCTTCTGGCTTCTATCCTCCACTTCCCTGCTGATCTCCTGTCTGATACTGCACTGGTGACCTGGCTACCCTCTGAACCACAGCCCCAGGTTCCTTGCCTCCCAGTTTTGCAAATGTGCACTGCCCCCTGGCAACCCTGCACTTGGGGCTGTATCTGCAACCCTACAGTCCCCCTAGTTGCACTTATCTAACACTTGTCTGCACTTAACCCCTGCATTGCCTCCTGTAGGCCGCACTCTTTTCTTTTGGTTTTTTGTTGTATTTCTTGATCCTACGTCTCGCACTTCTCCTCCCCTTCCCCTGGCACTTTTCCCCTACCCTCGCCCTTGCACTTGCGCAATCTCATTGTCACTTGGCTTAGTAAGATCTTTGTCTTGCCCTCCGTTGTTCCCCTCCCTTGCCTCGTTGCGCCCTGAAACTCTTGTGTATAGGCTCACTATAAATAAAATATCGTATCATATATCGTAGGCCTCAAATTACTGTTGCTCACACATAGGCTCACTCTGTGCCCACCTGTGAACCCTCTGAAGTAGTTTAAACTGGTCCCCTGCCCTAGACCACCACAATACACATATATAGGGGTGAACCAGAGTTTTTGGCGGTTTTTAGGGCCAACGTAATTGGCTACCTGCCAAAACGGTTTTTGTATCAGCCTGCTGTGTGATTGGAGGGCTAGCTTAGGCCAGCTCATGTATGAATGTGCATATCTAGAGGTGACCCTATGCATTCGGCTAGCCTGTGAAGGCAAGCGTCCCCAAAAGGCATTACCCTCCCCACAATGAGAGGCAGTAATGGACACACCCCAAGAGGGAATGAGGCCAAGACCAAGTGCGGGTAAAAGTAAAAGGTTCTTTATCTAATCAAATAGGGCATGCAAAGGACTCTGCAAGCTCCGAGAGCGCTCTGTCTGACAATAGCAAAGAGTCTTATTTATTACAAAATTTCGTCATAGAAACCTATACACTATAGGGGGCACATAATCTTGGGGATTGGGTGGCGTCGACTAACTATAGGTGTAGTTGTGACAAGCCGATCCGTGGTTGGTGGACATCAGCGTGGTGTCAACGTGGGGCGGATAGGTCAGCTTGGCTCATCGGGTTGGGGCTGCCAGGCCAGGCGCGGTCAGTGTCGTTGATGGACGGGTGCCCTGACATTCTGCCCTTGTGGCCACACACACAACATTCATTCATTTAGATAATTCCGGTTGTCCTGTAAATCCTACAATAGATTAATCTAAGGGTTAATAAGACACAGGAGGAATACATATAATGTGAAGCTCTACCAATACATCAAGACACTGTTACTTCTGACCTGCTGACCAGGTGTCATAAACCTGGGGGTTTGGTCTGAGGGCACGGGGTGAGCTGCACTTTCATTCTGGTCTTGTTAGATGTAGTAAAGAATTACTTTATGATGTGTTAGTACAGGGTTGAATATCTGTTGTCCAAGGCCCATTAACTTAGTACCACTGGATCAGCGAGGGTGTACCTCTGGCCCCTTGGGGCGGTGGGGTTTTAGGACCGGGTTGTAAATAATTCATTTGGCCGACCATGGCGGTCTGGGACATGAGGGGGAGGCGAATACTTGAAGCGGGTCCAACAGAATGGGGGGAGGTGAGGCTGTGCTGCTCGCACACCAGCTTGTCCTGACGTGCCTTGGTGGGAGGGAAGAGGAGGGGAGATGGCCTTGGGTGTGTGTGTGTGAGCAATTCTCTGTGCTTGGGCTGCACACTATATAAAACAAGGAAATGATTAATAAAGTTGGTAATATTAAGGCGTTTACACATTTCTACTGTCTATACATTCGTATATTAGTTTATAGTTGTCTACAATAATTTGGCAGTGTTTCATACATCATTAAATATCGGACGACTATATTTTAGCAATGTCACACGGTAGTAGCTGAATAACACATGAGGTTGTATTTGGTTTGGTGGCGTACTCAGGAGCATAGAAGCAATACATTCAGAGGCGATAATACATTTTCATTCTGGCTTGTACATTTAAACGTGTCCCTCTATGCACACACACACATGCTTGCAGTAATGCTTCGCTTGCCTTCCTTTGTACTTGGCAGCATTTGTTAGTTAGCCCTAGGCAGTCTGTATCAATTTCTTTTCATTAAGTCTTCTAGACGCATGGTATCGTGTATGAGCTGAGGCCATGCTTGCTTTACCAATACTTATGAATTTGTATCCCTTTCTTAAACATGGATGTTTATATTTAATATAGCAATCTTTGTAAACCGTCAGGAATTGGAGTGTGGTTGGACATCGACAAGGGTTTATACAAAGAGGGTATTGACATCATATATTTTACATGTTACGGGTTAGATGCAGGGTCAAGGATGGTTTTCTGTTATTTTCCATACTTGAACCGCGAGTCAGGTCACTTCGGGGACAGTGATGTACTGCGAAAGGTAAATGATAGTGTTTGTTCTGATGCTTGTTCGTGTCTGGTTGCTCGTTAGAACGGGCCTTCAGCAGATCTGCCATGGAGCAGAGGCACCAGGGGAAGGGCATGGCTCTCTGTGAGTGGGGGCCAAGCTGCAGCATTCGCAGGCAGGCTGTCTCGTTGGGATTCAGGTTGTCCGTATCTAAAATGGAGTCCTGATGCTTTCCAAAATGGTGTCCATGGTCTGTTACATTACAGCATGATCAGTCCTGTGTGTCGATCAGTAGTCACCCCGTCACCTGGACCCTGGTGACAGGGGGGGGCCCCTGACGAGCCACAAACCTCACATAGGTGGGGCATGTCGGGGAGGGGGGGGGGGGTCTCCTGGACCTATCCTCCCATACACCTGCTAATTTTTACCTGAATTGCTGGAGGATTTTGTCACAGGGCTGGGTTGCTGGAATTAACTGCATGGTTTGGCCATGTTGGCTAAGCTGTAGGCCCTTTTTCTCTTGACCCAGTTTCATGTTTTGGCTGCTGGATATCCTTCCTGAACTGGTGCTAAGACCTTTTCTGGGCCATCATGGATATTACATATTGGACCTCATCTCGTCCCGCAACCTTACTACTCTGCTTATACTATGTGAATTTCAATAAACGATAAAGAAAAGGGAGCGAACATTAAAATAAAGTTTCTTATATCAGCAGCCTCAAGTAGAGGTTAATTCTCCTCATCTAACTGTTAGCATAGGGGTTTTTCTGCTTGCTGCTGGCCTTCTATGGCATTCTGCTTTTGCACCCAAAGCATTTCTGCACCAGATGTAGGTCTGCAGTGTTCTCTTCCCTAATTGGGCGAACGTCCTTTGCAGTCCCGGAGGTAGAAGTGTAGCAGTTCTGGACTCCAAGCTCATCACTCAGCAGTTCAGCCGCAGTGAATCGCTGCGCATCCTCCATGCGCCGAAGTTCTGTTGGCCCATGTTCTTTGCTTCTGAACCCAGCTTCTGCTCCACCTTGGGCCACATCGTAGCACTTGGAGTGAGAGTGGGCAAGAACACAAGGAGCAGGCAGAGGGGGAGAACACAAAATTCGATGGCCACTTTGTTCATGCTACTGATGCTGTAATATTTTAGTTTTATTCGGATATAATCTGTTATCTATGCAATTCAAATATAATTGCCTTTTTTCCACTGTCCATATGCACCATTTATTGAATTATAATTTATAAAATCGAAGTAACGATTGGCTGTCTCCATCCAATTTATTTGTTTTATGCTACCACCGAGTTTGCAAGAACATCCTTTGAATAAAATTATGTGTAATTGATTTAATTTCGTTGCCACTTTAAATATTATTTGTGATGCACTTGATATGTTTTTGTTCCCTCCTTCTCTTCATAATAAAGATTTGAGGGACTTGTACAGTAATTAGAATTGAATTATTTTTCAATTAATGACCTTTATTACTGGCTGTAGCCTGATTGTTTATTCGTTAAGTATTATTTTTGTCCTTCCTTTGGGTCTTCTGACTTCCCTTGACACTATTACATTAGGTTTGTTTATGATTGTTATATGTTATGAATTTGTAAAGCGCTCTGATGCCTGTGTGCCTAGTTTGCGCTGTACAAGAATTTGTGGTATGAACAAGACTGTTCTAGCGACCATGCAGGTCATGTTTTACATTCTTAATCCTTCATAATTTTGCGACCCATGTTTGCTTTTTTTAAATTGCATTTCTTGCATTTAAACTTTGCTTCTAAGACTTTCTGTTCCTGCATTTTTTCTTCCCAGTGGTTTGCCAAGAGTGACATGTATCCCTCGTGTTTTATGATTCTGATATGTTCAAGCATCCATCTTTTAAGGTGCCTGATGGTACTTCCCATGCAGCTGCAGATGCATGTCAATGCAGATGTGAAGGAAGTGCTACTGCAGGATGTGTTTCAAACAGACGGGGTGGGTCGAAGTGGAATACTAGGAAGTTACCCCACTAATATAAAACAATTGCTGTTCATAACCATGTGCTGTGTTTTTCTTTGGTTATGATAAGAGGACTAGGGTTACGGTATGGTCCTTAATGCTTTTGCGTATATTAATACAGCTTTATAGTGGGTACCAGGCATGGAGAGAGCCGCAGGCACAGTACCTGCTATAGAGTTCACAATGGATCATGTGGAATGTTTTATTCAGGGCACAGGGGGCTAAAGTAGCGTTTTGCAGCGCTCGAGCCATTGGCACAGGATTCTCTGAAAGAAGGGCTTGTACCCCAAGTAACACTATTGGGGTGGCAACTGCTGTAGTCCTTTAAAGTCCTTTTGATTGCCTCTCTCTAACTTTTTTGTTTACAGGGCGCTGTGCTCGCTGTGGAGAGAATGTTGTGGGGGACGGCACTGGCTGTGTGGCAATGGATCAGGTGTTCCATGAAGACTGTTTCACCTGCATTAGCTGCCACTGTCGTCTGCGTGGACAGCCCTTCTATGCCATTGAAAAAAAGTCCTACTGTGAAGCCTGTTACATTGTAAGTGCAGCCCTTGCCCTGCCCCCTCAGCCCCCAGACCACAACATCCCCTTCACCCTTCCCTTCTGACTACAGGGGGTTCTGGTACTGCGCCACTGGCCACTGGGCCATGTGGGGGCTCTGCCATATTCCTTCCTTTCTTGTCATTGTGTGTCCTATCCTGACCACAGAGATCATTGTCCTCCTGACTGACCACATGGGTCCACCTTCCTTTTTGGCTCTCCATGATTGACCACAATACTGCATTTTCCCGCCAGTGGCCTTGTCTTCTCTCATCATTGTCCTTTGTGTGACCCAGCCACTTTGCTGTTCTGCGCTTAATGTGATTGGTTTAGTCGGAGTGTCCCCAGCAGCTTGGATTAATCAAGAGGCTTACAGTGCTTACAGAAGTTGAAAATAGATGTCAAATTTAAATACATTAAGACTAACTGTGTCAGCAGGGTTGTAACAGTGCCCAAGGCTTACTAAACTAACTATAACCAAAAAATATGATGGGTGGAAGGTTTTGAAGGAAGTTTTAACCACTGGCATAGCTCTGGGCTATCTTCCACACCACAGTTTTTAGTCTGTCTGCCCTGCTGCAGAAGTGGACCTAATAAAAGTGTAGTCTTTTCGAGGGGACAGATGGGAATGAAAATCGCAAAGGGCCCGATATACATAGCAAACCTTTGAAATGCAGTTGAGTTTTCCAGAAATTAGTGTACCCCTTTCAGGTGATTATGCTCTCCTGGATGGGTCACTTGGGCATTGCCAATGAGATGCGAGATAAGTTTGTCCTTCGTGTTGTGGATAGGAGGCCTTGTGATGTGGTTCTGCATTGCTCTGTCCCCTTCCCTTGTTTGACCCCTTTTTCTCCACCGCCATCCTTAGGCTTCAGAGTCTATAACTGTGATCTAATAATTCAGTCCCTTTTCTGTCCTGGCTGAATCGCCTCTGACAATCCACAGGAAGGTGGCTGGATCATTCCTAGTGGGGCACTCACTGTCTTAGAGCAGGTTTAGTGTCCGCTAAGGAAGACTCTTTGTGGTTGAGAGCTGAAGTCTGGAGGAAGAGAGAACCACATCCTGGACGTCAGCTTAGTCACCCACCAGTTCAGTGCTTTGTTTGCCAAGTACTAGTTTCGAAGTGCAGACCTGTGCTGCACTGCTGCCAGATCCCAGTCACTCATGCGTATTTCTTACCATTGAGCTTTCGTGAAAACATTCACACTGTCCGTTCAATGCCGACGTGGCTGACCCATAATACTACCTTTTGTCTCGGGTCGTACACATGTATCCAGTGCTACCTTGGGGAAGTTATTCATCTTGTTTAGGATAAAGCTGTGCGCTTACCCCTCCGTGAAGGAAGAGCAAGGAAGCAACCAGTGGGCTTATCTTGGAAATGGGCTCTTGAATCTTCTTTGTAACAGATGACTGTAGAACCTGCGTGACCCCCATTCTTATGAATCTATCCTTGAGGGTAAATGTGGCACACACACATGTGGGCACTCATGCAGGCAGTTTCATGCACAAACACAAACATGCCCAAATACTCCACCCTCTTCCTCCTAGCTTAATCTCATCTATGCTTTCCCAAAACATTCTGCGGGTCTAGCACTGCACCCTTCTGTTGATTTGTCCATGCACATTGACTGCAGAGGCTTTCTGTGTGTGGTTTATTTTGATGGCTTGTTCGCTTCCATTTCAGTGACTTAATCCGTGTCCTCTGAGTTGGGGCCCCAGATGTCTGGCCCTTGTTCGCCTGTGCAAGCTCTTGAAATGCCTGCAGTATGCTGCCCCTGACTCGTTGTTGATTTCTCGCTATACAGGTGACTTTGGAGAAGTGCTCTATGTGTGGGAAACCCATCCTAGACCGGATTCTACGAGCCATGGGCCAGGCCTATCATCCCCAGTGCTTTATTTGCGTAGTTTGCAGGCGTTGCCTGGATGGCGTGCCCTTCACCGTGGATGCCACTAGCCAGATACACTGTATTGATGACTTTCATCGGTAAGTATCGTGATAGCTTTGATGATTGACACTGTGCACTGACATTGCAAACTTCATCAGGGAATAATCTCTGGAAAAACCCAGGTTACTTGGTCAATCAGCCTTTTATTTATGATGACAGAAATCCATATATCTCAGTAGATTGGACTTGCCTTCCCATCTTAATGTTGCACACAGCCTATGGGAGCTATATCACTATCTGAATACATTTGTGGTCAAATGCTTACCGTAGGAAATGCAACTATTGCTCATATGGTGAACCTTATGGTGGAAGACAGATTGTTAAACCTCAAGTTTATTTGATATTTGTTTCAATGAACCACACATATCTGACAGTTCTAATCATTTGAGATTAAAAGTGAACATGTTTTCTTGAAAACTCATGATTCAATGAAAGATCTAACCCACCTTTCCTGTGGTGGAGGTACTCTAGCGTATACCATTCCACACCAGCCTTCTTGCCCGATACGCTCTTGGTATTCTCATAACCAGCCAACATCCAGTGCCTTTATGTGAAATATTGTAGTGATTGCGGGCATGTGAGGTCAGGGTGCTCCTTCCTCAGATTGGCAAAAAAGGTTTTCCATATTGAGCTGGATTTTTGTTCTTGTTCATTATTGTGACACGCTCCATAGCAAGATCCATTTTATGCCTGCTCGGTCCGAGACCCAACTTGAGATGATGAATCATTTGTAATAATCAACATCTGTGCCCCAGGCATACCCCTTGTGATTCTCAAAGAAAGTGAATCCTGACGGGCCTCTGCAGAAACCTTGAGCTAGCTCTAGGGGTCTAGACAGCCCAGTTATCCCACACATACTCCATCTCACCATTCTCCAAAATTCAGTTTGCTTCAGGCACACCCAGATGCTGCATAGCAAATCTCTGATGTTCCAGTAATCCCACCATCGGTCCGATTGATTGCCTCCCATCCCCTATAATGCGTTCCACGTCTAGATGATGCAAGATCCTGGTGTTATTATTGGACCAGCCCATTCACCTGAGAGATACCGAATTGTGTTCTCATTTGTTATGTTACATAGCTTTTTCTTTTCTTTTTACAAGCTTTTTTGTATTTTCAAACACTTTCTGCCTGTGCATGTGAAGACACCTTGTACCCAGCAATACGTTATCCTTTTTTCGCAGACCTGTCTCCACCATTCCCTCAACATACATAGCAGCTATAGCTAATGAAATTAATAAGCATAACTTATAACCACTTAAACCATTGACAGTGTAGCAATAAGGGATCTATTATTGACGTTCACTCTATGCATGCCCTGCCATCCCACCTTGTGTTCTCGCATTACCTAACCCGCTGACACTCACCATATTGAGATATTCCTCACTAGGACTGGCTTATTATAGTGTTGCTCCCTATCTATGTTGCATAGCTTTTATACTGCACAAAATCAACATTGTAGTCTTCACAGAGCCCCAAGACTTGTGGACTAAAGGTCTTATGATAGTACATGGACCAAATCAGTAGCTTGTCAGTGGATGGAATTATCCACACAATGCCTGGTAAGGTTTAAATAGATCATAATAATAGATGTTCTCAGAGACCTCTTGTTTTATTAGTAACGCAATGCTTATGTTGGTAATATTGGAACCAGTCCTCCTCAGACAAGTGACTTAAGCCCTGGAATGATTTCACATATACACACGTAGACACTTATTCATGCACCATCCCCTTTCCCTCCACTTCCTAAGGATAAGCCCTCTACTGGTGCAAGAATTTAGTTTCATGTACATGGTATAACCGTCTAGTTTGACCATTTTCGGGACTGGTTGTCCTAAATGGTCAATATTGCATGCAGTATTGGGTGCTAGCGGTCAAATCCCTGTATTTGATCACTTTTTGAATCAATTATGAGTGCCATTGTGGAGTCTCTGCTCCATAAGGAATATCTTACTCGTGGGTATGCTCATTCATTTCAGGGCTCGAAATTAAGATTGGCTATAAACTAGAGCTAAAAGCAGCTCCTGGGTATCCAGCATTAACCAGTGGCCCAGAGCTACCACTGGGGAATGTGGAGACAGTACATAGCTCTCTGCAAAAAGAACTTCCATAGAAGATGGAAACATACAATTGTGTCCATTTTTTATGACGTCCTTATGCTTTAAATGCCATTTAGATGTGTCCCAATGCTTATTTATGCTTTGTCCCAAATGCACCCATTTACATTGTCATAGTTGTCTTTGTTTGCCATCAGTTGGACTGGTGAGCCAAAAAAGCTCCTGGTAGTTGTTGATGTCAAGATAACTAGGCTCTGCTAGGCTACACACAAGAGCTAATCTGTTTCCAGCTCCCCTCAATTTCGAACCCTGCATGTGCTTGGTAAATTTATCTTAGAATCATGATAGTACTTAAAGTATTTAATACACCCTTTTCTGAGTCACATTACGGGCATGTTTGTGTCCCCTTACAGACATATTTGACTTGTGAGTCAAGGGGATTCCTGCAGTTAGACTTTTGTACTTGGCCGTATCCTTTCCAATGTTGACTCCCAGTTCTCCTTCCATGCTATGTTACATTGCATTTATAAAGCGCTCCTATGCCCTTGGTACGGTCTCCTAGTGCTGTGGGTGGTCTGTTTGCAGAGCTGTTGGGACAGTTTTTCTAAAGCCCACCCAAAGGACTTTATAACACTATCTACTAGGCAATACAGAGCTGCAACCTCTAGTATAAGTCTGTACTACTCCATATGAGGGAGCTATGGCAGAGCAGCCAAGCTTATCCTAGGGTGGAGAGAGGGTTGTTGGAAGGTACAAAGAACGTGTAGCATACGCTTTAGTTATGTAAAAATAATGGATTATTATATATATGCACGGCCAAAGAGACGACTTTAGAAAGGTCAGTACTATAACCATAAGCCAACACTATTTAAAACCAATACAAAACTTCTTGCAAGTAAACCACAGTGTAAAATACTTCTAGAATGGCACCAAGTGATTCAAGGTAAGAACAACTACTGCTATAGTAAACTTTGTAGATCTGTTTTAGAATGGTGGAATCCATTCCAAGGTAAGTAATAACTGTAATACTTTTCAGAATGACCGCACGTAATTCAAAGGTAAGTAATAACTTGGTAGTCCACTATGTAACTTATTCTGTTTCAGGAATATTATAGCTATACTACTTACATTAGCAAGTAAGTACTTGGGAAAATGTGTAACCTAGTCTGTTTAACGAAAAATAATGTTACGCTACCTACAATAGCAAGTGAGTACACGACTTATTCGGTTTTAGAATAGCAGACACAATTCAAAGGTAAGTAAGACTTTGTAACACTTTGTTTCAGATCCTTATGAAAGCAATGACGGCAACACAAGGTAAGTTACTTAACAATCTCTTCACAGAGCCTAGGCTTTAGGACTCCTTGCCTATCTAGTTCTGAGTCTCTTTCAGGGTCAGATTGGAAGTCAAAAAGGCAGGCACATGCTGTAGAAAGGGCAAGAGTTCCTGTGGAAATCTTCTGTAGCAATTAAGTAACAGTTGCTGTGGGAAAAAGGGTTCAGGGACTTTGTGGAAGGCTCCCTGAAATGCTTTTCAGCGTTATGCCTGGGCGTAAGTGAATGGGCAAACTCCCAACTATTCGAATGACCCTCCCCCAACCCCACCAATACATGAGCGACAGAATAACTTTAGGTAGCTATTACCTAGAGTCACATTGTAGCTTAGGAGTGATGAAGAAGATGAAGCTGGATGGCTTCCTGCAGTAGCAGCTGCAGACCTGGTCTACTGTTCCTTGGTCGTGTTGATGAAAGGAGAAACTCGGTATGGGATTTTGCAACAGCAGCCGCGAGAGGGAACTCTCAGCAAAGGATTCTTCGTGCTCCCAAAGCGGATCTGTGGTTTTGGCACCTTTTCAGAGACACCAGTGAGGAACGGTTGTGGGCTGATCAATTTGCCTCGCTTGCTCAGTCCTGCACTCTGGTCAGGGGACTTTCAGGAGTAGAATCCTGCTTCTGGAGGTTCAGCAGGAGTCCACCAAAGTTTCAGTAAGATTCATTCTTCGGAAGATGATGCACTGCAGGATGGTTGCAGGTCCCAGGATATTGACGCTTTGCAGCCCAGGAAGGCAGCAGGTTGTCGTGGGGTGGCTCAAATTGCAGTTCGCCTTGCGACTGATCATGCCCACCATTCCATGAGAGGAAGTCGCCGTCTTCGGGGCTTCCCTGTCGATTCGAAAACAGGCTCAGGACAGCAGCAGTCACTTAGCAGGCTTCACCAGTTACTGGAAGGGTCTGCAAGCGTCTCAGGTCATAGTGTTGTTCGATTCTTCTGTTCAAGTGGTCGACTTGTCTTCAGCTTCAGCATTCAGGCCAGTTATCCACGAGCTACATACCAATTTATCTGCCCTGGCTGCACACATAACAAGTGTACCCAAGCACTGTTTTCTACACTACTCTCTCCATATCAGTGGTGAAAGGTGCTATACAAATGCCCAATAACGTAACCCGGCCAATCAGTATGTGTGCTGCATTCAAACTTTGGGGGGGGAACAGCCATCCTCCCAGTTGGAGCTGGTTCCTGGCAGGCATGCCAGAAGACAAAGGACTTCAGCGTTTGACTCCTCGTTTCCTGTCTTCGCAGACACTATGGAGCCTTGGCGGGATTCCTGCTGAAGTCAAAAGTCAAACCAGGACCTCCTCCACCCAGGACGGCAGAAGAAGGGCAAAAGAAAGAACAAGTACACAGGAAATGGCATGAAAAGAACCCAGCCACCATGTTGGGTCAATTGTGACCCTTCTATGCATTACTGGGGCTGTGACAACATCCTGCAGGTACATAATCACACAAAAGCCGGTAGAACACGTCCACTGCCACCAACCATACGGGCATGCTTGTCACTGTAACATACATGCTACAGGAGCAGTGAGAAAGGGTATACTGTGTAACCCCTCAGCACTCCCCAGGTGGGGTGTGCTGATCTCACAATATAAAAGGTAGAAAGGATAAGTATCCCTCCACCCTTTGGAACATTAGTTCTTAAAAGGAAAATAAAAGAAAAGAAAATACAAAAGGCTCCCAGTAGCACCACACAAAAGGTGCAGTGTGCTACAAAAGTAAATTACAGATGCCTTAAAAAATATGGAGGAAATCATGACTCCATAAAATAAAGTACAAACGTAATGAAAAATGGTTCTCCTAGACCAAATATTTGAATGAGTGAGTGGGGGAAAAGGCTCCCACTCACTCAGGAGACTGATCAAAAAATCCATGAATCCAGCAAATCGGGCTGAGGGTCTCACAGGTGAAGATGATTTGGCATAGAAATACAAAATCTACCTAGCCAGGGCTGCAAGGCTTTGGTTTCTGCTAAGCATAGTCTGCTTCTTACATATTATAACGGTGCATAAAAACATACCAGTGCTACACAAAGAGCATTTAGATATCATAGTTAGGAATTTTGTGTCGTGTCCCCATCAGGTAACCCTGCATAAAATAAATGTCAGAGATAGGAGGAATGGCATTTACATGATGTATGAAATGAATGCTGAATGCCTATTTCCATGAAGGACTATGCCCTCTCGGTGCCTGACCAAACAGTAATGCTGTGGCTTACGATGTGCAGGTTTGCGGAATGGTGTGGGCTATGTCCCTTGCTAGTGCTGGCTGCATGACTAGGTACATAGTTTCATACCCAGGTCTACTAAGGCACCTTGAATGCAAAGTGGGTGGTGTTGCCCTGCGGCGGCATATGGCATTGCCTATCAATTATATTTATTTGAATCCATTGCACAGAAACCTTGCCAGATACAAAATGGTAAATAGGATATACAACACAAAATATATTGTACAAATCATGTAAGGTGGGGTTTTAAAGTTTTGGGGGGTCAGTTCACCTTAAACTTATGACAGTAAAGACTGGGTGTAGCTCCAGTTATCTGTAGTAAATGCCTTCAATAACATCTCATCTGCTTCATGTATACTTCGTGGCGGTTTCAGTTTTAGTTTCTAATTTCTCTGTGCCGATACCTTGAGACTAATCGGACACAACGAATCCCGTTTGTACATTTTATTAGTCGTCATTTGCAGGTTGCTCAGGAAAGTTTCTGTTTCTCTGATGCCAGTATTTTTGAAGCCCCCTTAAGTGGGTTACCTAAACACTGTACAATACACCAAAAATGCATCCATCTTTGCCTTAATGTTCACTCATTTCTGCCTTTCCCCTTTCCCTATCCCCTTTTTTACTTCCATCCCACGCTTCACGTATTCCCACTGTCGTCCTCTCTAATTTATAAAACTCTCCCCTGTCTCCACTCTTCCACTTCCCTCTTGGACTTGCCTGGATAAAGGCATGTCAGTTCATTGTTCCCATACACTGGCCCTTGAGGGAGTAGAACACCCCTGCCAAATGATCTCCTTCCGATCAGAGTAAAGGTGTGTTCAGTTCTATTGAAATTGATTGTGTCTCATGGCATTTTCAGTTAACAAACCCCTGCCCCGAGATGATGTCCTCAGTCGTTTCCTCCTTTTCTATACTGTCTTTTAAAAAATAAAGTGAAATCTGAGCTTTTTTCTGAAAGTTTTCCTTGTGGTACCAGGCAGCTGCGCCTTCCATTAGAAAACACGTATTGCTTTTCAGTTGTGCCTGAACATCTGTTTGCCTTCTCTAAGGAAATGGTATGCAAGAAAAATGCCTTGCCTAATCCTGCCATTAGAACTATGGCCTTTGCTCTCTTTTTACATTGGCAAGTGAAACCAAAGGGCAATGTTCAAAGCTTTCCTGAGCACTTGGGCTCTGCCGTACAGTTACTTGAGCTCGCTGTTGAAATGTGAGTTTTGGTTGCTGACATCTTACTTTTCCCCGCAGCAAATTTGCACCACGTTGTTCCGTTTGTGGGAATGCCATCCTGCCAGAGCCAGGACAAGAGGAGACGGTGAGGATTGTTGCTCTGGATCGTAGCTTTCACATCAACTGTTACAAATGCGAGGTGGGGAGCTATTTTCATACCATTTCTTTCCCCTTTTCAGCCCTTCTTTGTGGTTGAAATTCTGTCTTGGTCCTCTTGCCTATACTAACGTTTTCTTATCATTTCTCAGGAGTGTGACCTGTTGCTGTCCTCTGAGGGAGAGGGCAGAGGCTGCTACCCCCTCGATGGCCACATTTTGTGCAAGAGCTGCAGTGCGCGGAGGATCCAGGAACTGTCTTCCAAGATAACCACTGATTGCTAAACCCGGCTGCCAGGGTATGTGAAGGTCTTGCATCTATAGATGGGACTATGATGTGCCCGATTGCAAGAGCTGGTGGTGTCTGCTGATCGCTGCGCCAGCGGCTGCTGAGCCTCAACCCTGGGGTCCGCCACAAACTCTTCTCTCTACAACGGGGACTGTTGCCCCCAAATGCTAGCATTTATCACGAGCGCTGCACACTCAACCAGAGATTCCTGGGCCAGAGCATTGCAAATCTTCATATGGCCCATTGCACAAGTCAGACGCGAATACTACTGGTGACGGTTAACTTCTGTGCACTATGGACAAGCTACATCGGTCTCTGCAAGCCCGCTGCCACAAGTGGGAATAGCAGGGCAAGCTGAATTACAAACTACTGACCCTCGGCTCTGTTTGCACATGCAACTGAACGTGGCCCTCCCCAGTGCACACCCTGCTTCGAGTTACTTGGGGGTGTGGGGGGAGTGTTAATATCAGGCAATATTAAGCTTTAACTTCATCTTTAACTGCTGAGTTTAATTTGGACGTCCTCCCTGATTTTATTTTGACGATGTGTCCTTAAATGCCACCATCAACCTGAACCACTGTGCCCACCTTAGAGTTGTTGCCCTCTCCTTGCGCCCATGCTGATGCCTCCTCCCTGGGCTGCTATACTAGCGCTCCTTACTACTGCTGTGATATGCACTTTTGGGTGGCTTACCTCGGCTTAGGGCTGCACCTTGGGGTGCAGATGGGTACGCTTTTAAAGGTATTCTGTATTTTGATCTGTTATTTAAGACTATTCAGGGTTTGCAGCATTTCACAAATGGTCTTTATGAGAATGGGTAGACTTTCTGCTGTGCACACATTGCACCGCTCTGTATTAAACAGGATGTTGTCTGCCCTCAAAGGTTCCCCTACTTTTCCACAAATAGTTGGGGAAATACTGTGGTCAGTGCCTGCCACAAACAAAGTCTGAATTTACAGTGCCTGGTGCTGTGTACAGTGTTAAGCCAAGCTATCATTGCATGTCTGTTGTACAATAATATTCAACCCTGTGGTCCACATTCACCCATTTCATTTGCGGAATCATGATTAGCTTATGTAAGGCAGCTGAAGTCTTGAAGGCCTCCTTTCACTCATTCAACTGTGCTGTTCTCCAAAGGGCCCAGCGGAGCCATTCCCTAAACTAATCCCCAAGATGGTGCTCCATAGTGTGTCCAATTTAATATTTGGAGGTATTTGGGGTGGGGGTACGTGTATATTAACAGAGGAGGACATTACAGTTGACTCTGCCATGTCCCAAAAGCTTACATTTAAATTCTGAAGGCTGCCATTACAATTGAGAAAGATGCCTTATTGCATAGTTGGCTCCCTGGTTCCTTCTGAACCTTGTTTTATACCTGCTTCCATAAAGTCCATATCTCATATGTGGCCATGGATGCAATGGCCTCCTTCCTTGGTCACAGGAATCACTACATTGATCCAGACAGTGTATGTGTATGATCATGTTGATATGAGTTTGTCTGTTAATTGGTCTGGCGGTTCCTATAATGGGCCTTCTTCAGAAGCAGATTTCCTGCGGGCAGGTGCTGTTGTTAATAGTGGACAGGGGTGTTCCAACTGCGATTATATTTTTTTGACTCATCAGGACTCCGTCTTTAATATTTTACATTTAGCCTCTCCAAAACGCACTTGGAAAGGGAATTGTGCCATTTTGCTCCATGCCCTGACCTTTCACTGTTAGTTGCGAGAATTGAAAGACTGTCCATCACTGTGATGTGCATTTTGCTGTATTAAAGGTCAAAGGCTGGCATGCTGGTGTTTCTTCCCCATCTTTTTGGGTGTGATATTTGTGCCAAATATTTAGGCACCAATGCCTCTGTGGTGAGCTGTGACAAGTGGTAGTGGCCTGCCACTCAAATGTATAGAACAGAGAAAAGCAAGGGCCTACGATGACGGTGCGACATTACCTTCATACACGTTTGTGTTCAACCGTTATTGCCATTAGACCCCTGAAGCAATGTCCAGGATGATCATAGCCCCCTTTTTTAAGAGGGGTGGGCAGCGAAGATCATGCAGTCCTTTTCTCCCCATAACAAAGAACTACAGGTAAGATAGCTGCTATGTAAATGATGGGTGGCATTTCCAAAATCGCTCCAAGAAGATGGAGGGGTGGATGTTGAGCGTGAACAGAGGCAGGTAAGGTTAAGGGGTTTTCTTGGGTGGTGGTGGTGGAGGGCAGGCATATGGTGGTGGGGTTGGTGGAAGCCAGGAGGCATTGGAGCACTTGGGTTGCAGAGGTGCTCAAGTAGCCTACAGGTGGCTAGATATGCAGGTGAAGGCGAGCGTCCCCAAATAGCACGACCCTCCCCACAATGAGAGGCAATAATGGACTCTCCCAAAATGGGAATAAGGCTAGGACCAAGTGCGGGTGAGCTTAATGGAAGTTTTATCTACGTCAAATAGGGCATGCAAAGAACTCTGCAAACTCCGAGAGCGCTCTGCCTGACAATCGCAAAGACAGGCGTTTATATTTACAAAAAGTGTCATAAGAACCTACACACTATAGGGGGCACATGTTCATGGGGAGTGGGTGGCGTCGACTAACCATATGTGCAGCTGTGATGTGTCGCTTCGTGGTAGGTGGACAACGCCGGGTGGGTAGGTCAGCTGGGCTCATCCGGGAGGTGCTGCCAGGCCAGGCGTGGTCAGTGTCATTGATGGACGTCTTTCTTGGCTTTCTGCCCTAATGGCCATATGCACCCCATTCATTCAATACTGCAATGTCAGTTGTCCTGTAAATCCTACAATAGGTTATTCTACAGGTTAATACAACACAGGAGGAATGCACATTGGGTGGAATACTTTGACGATACATCAATACATGGTTACTGTTTTCCTGTTGACTAGGTATCATGGGTCATGGGGTCGGGTCTCAGGGCACGGGGTGAGCTGTCTGAGTTTTAGGTCTCGTTAGAAGTAATGACAGATGCTTTTACACAATGTTGGCGCACTATTAGGTGTCTTATTTTACAAGCGCCATTAATCCGGGGTGAACTTGTGGGCCGTATGACCTATGAGGGGGCACCTCTGGCCTTTGGTTATGGCCAGGTTTTACTGCTAGGTTGTAAATAATTCAGGTGGCTGGCCGTGGCCATGTGAGCTGCGGGGGGAACATGAATGCTTGAAGCGGCTCCAGCCGAATTGGGGGAGGTGAGGCGGTGCAGCTCGGGCCTTTGCTTTCTCTGGCAGGCTTCAATGGGAATGGAGGGGAAGTGACCTTGGATATGCCCACGATGATACTCCTCTCGTATGCTGCAAATTATATTGAAGACAAAGGAATTTGTATAATGCTTATTGATTTTCAGACCAATATGGTTGACAGCAGTAATACATGTTAAACTCATACATTCACATTTGATTGCATTCTATGTATCGCGTCGCGCTTGTGTTCCTTTGCACTCTAGCAGCATCAGTTCAGTCATGGCATAAGGACTTGGTATTGCTCTATTTACATTACCCCTAGAGAAGCACATAGTAGGAGGCCAGGGGCACTGGGTGTTTGTACATAACTGAAGAGGTTTGGGTATCCTGACCATTTTGTCAAATAATAACACATTCTTCTATTCTTTCTTACAGTGTTTGTAGATTTTGACACGGGGGTCGTGCAGAAGGGATATCAATTGTGATGCATTATATATATATATATATATATATATATATATATTTCTGATGTTTGTTAATCTGCTTAGAATCACATGCTGTGCATAGTCCGACATCCAGTGGTCACTGCAGAGTATTGCATTTTGTTTTTCGTAGTCGAAAAGGGACCGTCGACAAGGCGTGTGTGTAACACTATCCCTATAGTGACGTGCGTTGTACCCACAATCCCTCACGCATCGAGGTCCCTCAGATTGTTTTTTTCCACCCAGTTATTGGTTGCCTCTATGCAGAGCTCCTCGAGAGACATTACGAAATCATTTCTTCGACCCTTGGCGCTTATTATTCTTAATATCTAACACATAGATCCCTCCCTCGACGAAGCTGCAAGCTGTTTCTCCGCCGAGCAAGATCTTTGACGGAAGGACAAGCGGAGGAGATCCTTCGGCGTCGCCGAACACGTGGCCTGGCCTCGCCGGCCTTACACAGTAGGGAGAGTGGGGTTGTGTGATCTTTTCTTTTCACTCCGAGAATGCCTTTCTCTTTCCCCTCCCTCTCTTTCGAGGTCGTAATCACACTTCTTGCCCTCAGCTATGGAGAGGACGCCCTTTAGGTTTTGCCCACCTTTGCAAAGGCAAATATACCTGGAAGGACAAGCACAAACGGTGCAACCGTTGCTTGCCCCTCGATCACAAGGAGGAGGGCTGTGCGGCCTGTAAGTTACTTAAGCCCAAAACGATAAAGGACCGCAGGGTCAAAATAGTGGGCGGCCTACGCCATGTCTAGGTCAGATTCCTCGCCTGCTGCCGCCGCCGAATGTGACGAGGACAGTGATTACACGGCCTCCGTAACGGAGGTTGTAGACCTCTCGAGGGAGCGTTCTCGCTCCTCCTCGTCCGTCGCCGGCCCCGACAAGCCCGGCTCACGCCCAGCTTATGGGAATGAACACCCCGGCGACAAGGACGCACACAAGAAATCTCATAAGCACATACCCCACGGCGCCGGGCCCACCGGCGTCTTCCGCTGACCGTAAGGGTCGCCAGCCCTCCCCGCCATCGCTTCTGCGACAGGCGACAGGGCACTCTGGAAATAAGGGCGCTAACCCCAAACCCTCAGGCGGCGACGCGCCTCGTAAGAGTGTGCACGTTGCCAGTAAAGACTCGACGGTACCTAGCGCAACGGCGAGCGATCCCTCGGCAGAGAGAATGATCGCCGAAAGCCTCGCGCGTATATCTTCTCGGGACGGCCAGAGACGGGCGACAAGTGACACGCCGAAAACCGCGCACAAGTCCAAGGAAACGCCGAAGGCGCCGGAAAGTAGGCTGGGACAGCTCCCACCGTCGACGGAAAGCCCTAGCCTGCCAGAACACTTCTCAGAAGGCCAAGGCACCTTATCTTCGACGCTATGGGACAGATCTAGGCAAATACAAGGAGTAGGAACTCCTTTTTCACTCCCAGACCGCTCTGGCCTACCCCAGTGGACCTTAGAGAAGTTCCAGTCCTGTATGGACGAGTTAGACAGATTCATGGCCATTCCAGAAAATAGGACACCTAAAAGACCTAGGGAGGTACTCCTAGAAAGTCCAAGGGCTAAATACCTGAAGTTGTTCTATAACCCCTTTCAGGAGGATATGAACTCTTACGACCTCACCGAAGAGGACACTCACTTCCAGGAAGGAGAGGAGTTCATTAATGATGAAAACCAACTAGAGGGAGAAGGCTTCCATGAGGACTCTAACATAGGTGAGGAAGGGTACGAGGAAGACGCAGGTGAGGGTGACCCAAATCCCTGGCAGTCACCATCAGGGTCTACAGAGCCAGACATTATAGACATCAGGTCTCCTCAGACCACACCAGTCAGGAACCCTTCGCCTATTGACGATCAGCCCACCTTTAATGCGCTGCTGAGGAAGGCAGCAGCACATTTTGAGGTCGAAACTGGGGAGGTCACTCCAGACACTGACTTCGTGGAAAGGATTATCAAAGAAAAACCCCCCACCAGCCAAACAATTCCAATACTGGCCTCTGTTAAGAGTCGAATCAACCCTTCACTGGCCACCCCTGCACTAGTAAGAGGGGTTAATCCAAGAATTGAAAAATTGTTCTCACCCTCTCAATCAGACCCACTATATATTAAGGGTCACTCAATCCCGGACTCCTTGGTGGTGACTAACACTAGAAAAAGGGCTGGGGTTCCACTGTCTACCAGCGAGGCACCCCCGGATAAAGAGGGGAAAAAGCTTTATGCCCTAGCCAAAAGAATTACCACCTCAGGAGCGTTCTCAACTAGGATTGCCGATAATAACACATTGCTGGCAAGCTACGCTGATGCGCAATGGGGAAAGCTTAAGCAGGACATCGAGGAAGTCCCTGAACCCCTAAAATCTCAATTGCTGGCTACAGTTAATGAAGGGTCTCTGGTCAACCAGAGCATCGTTAAGAATACCCTCGATGCAGCAGAAACAGCTGGCCGCTCTTTGGTACAGGGAATTCTGCTGAAGCGCCACGTCTGGCTTCGCAATTCCGGGTTTAAGGCCGAAACGCAAGCAACGCTCATTAACAAGCCTATTGAAGAGTCTAACCTCTTTGGAAAGGCAGTGGACGACGCACTGGAAAATGCGAAAAAAGAATTTGATACCATAAAGACCTTGGACCAAATCTCAAAGCCCCCTAACAGGCGGGAATTTGGCAACAAGCGTTCTTTTCGTGGCCAACGCCAGCAACAGAATCAACAACTTCAATATTCTGCCAACAACTACCAAAGTAATAGTGGCAATCAGAGCGGTCAACGCCGTTGCAAGGGGAGAGGCCGGGGTTCCACCCCTAGAGGCTCCCAAGCCACCAACAACACCAAGTGACGCGAAGATTCGGGTCCCCTCCCATGCATCGCCGGTCGGGGGCCGGTTAACATCCTTTCTTCCAGCATGGGTGGGAATAACATCAGACCGCTGGGTACTATCCACCGTAGCCCGCGGCTACTGTATAGAGTTCAACAGTTCCCCAACATACAGACCCCCGAGGGGAAGACGCATGACACCAGAATACCTCGCCATCCTTCTCCAAGAAGTGGACCAGCTACTGGAAAAAGGAGCTATAGAGGTTGTGCCTCTATCTCAGGTAACGGAAGGTATTTATTCAGTGTACTTCATTGTACCCAAAAAGGATCTAACCATGCGCCCTGTATTAGATCTGCGCCCAGCGAACAAGTTTGTCAAACCCCAAAAGTTTCGTATGGTGACCTTACAGGAAGTGATCCCACTGCTATCACAGGGAGATTACATGACAACACTGGACATGAAAAATGCATACTTTCATATTTTAATGTTGCCAGCGCACAGTAAATACCTCAGATTCATGATAGAGGGCAAACGCTACCAGTTCAGGGTGCTACCCTTCGGCATAGCATCTGCACCAAGGGTATTCACGAAAGTAGTGGCAGCGGCCCACCTGCGCAGGTTATCCATCCCAGTATACCCTTACCTCGACGACTGGCTCATAACGGGATTCTTACGAGACATGCTTCTCAAACACCCAAAAGACTGTAGACCTTTTGTTCCAACTGGGCTTCTCCATCAACGAGAAGAAGTCCAGCTTAGACCCCAGCCAAGTCAAACAAGTCCTAGGGGCTCTAATTCAAACAAAGGACAGCCTCGTCTTCCCCTCCAATGAGAGGGTCCAAAACATGCTGTTTCAGATCCCCCAATATGTGGCAGGTCGAGAGGTGACGGTGCGGAAAGCGATGCGCTTGCTAGGAATGATGGCGTCATGTATTTATTTGGTACCTCACGCGCGCCTGCGCATGCGCCCAATGCAAGAGTGGCTCAACAGCCAGTGGTGTCAGGCCAGCGGACAATGGGACGATCTAGTGGTGGTCTCGCAGGCCTTGGTTCTCTCGCTACGGTGGTGGACAAAGGAAAACCTGGTAAGAGGGAAACCCTTTGCCACACCCGCAGTGGAAGCCACTCTAACCACAGACGCATCCCTCACAGGATGGGGGGCTCACCTATCCCATCGGACTGCTCACGGAGTGTGGACTCCCAGCGTAGCAACCAAGCACATAAACCTACTGGAGCTAATGGCCCTTTTCAAGGCACTAAAAGCCTTCCAGGAACACCTACAAAGGAAGACAGTGATGGACCTTACGGACAGCACCACAGCCATGTACTACCTCAACAAGCAAGGGGGCACCCACTCTCCAGGACTGTCCAAGCTGTCCCAGAATATCTGGAAGTGGGCTCTCAAACACATGTTCCTACTGTCGCAACATGTACCAGGGGAACTCAATCTGCTAGCAGGCGAACTCAGCAGAGACTTCCCTCTGCCCGCAGAGTACGAATGGCAGTTGCACGAAGACATCGTCTTCGACGTCTTCACACAATGGGGATTCCCAGAAATAGACCTGTTTGCAACTCTGGAGAACTCACAATGCCAAGATTACGCCTCCAGGTACCCCCAGAACCAATCCAAGGGGAATGGTGTATCGATTCCATGGTCAGGGAAATTTGCTTATGCCTTTCCCCCCGACTCCCCTTCTCAACAAGATTGTGCACAAGATGCACCAGGATCAAGTTACCATGATACTAGTGGCCCCTATGTGGGCCCGGCAGCCATGGTTCGCTCACTTGATGGAGATGTCTCTATCTCCCCCAGTGAAACTTCCCTGCCCGCATAACATGCTGTCACAGGACAAGGGCAGGACACTGCATCCATGCCCTCAGACCATGAATTTAGCAGCCTGGCTCCTGAGATCATAGAATTTGGACACTTACAACTCCCGCAGAGATGCATGGACATCCTCAGGGAGGCTAGAAAGCCTAACACTCGTCACTGTTATTCTAGCAAATGGAAGAGATTTGTCATCTGGTGTAGAGGAAGAAGCATCGACCCAGTTGACTGCTCCCCCACGCACATTGTCCTGTACCTGACCCATTTACTGGACTCCGGTCTAGTGTTCAATTCCATTAAAGTCCACCTAGCGGCACTTTCTGCATACACCACTTCCCAGCTTCAAGTGTCGTGGTGGAAAGTCCCAGTTATCAAAGCCTTCATGGAGGGAGTAAAGAGAATACACCCTCCGATAGCAAACCCAGCTCCCGGCTGGGACCTGAATGTGGTACTTACCAGACTCATGGGCTCACCCTTTGAACCCATGCACAAAGCAACTCTTAAGGACCTCACTCTTAAGACCGCTTTCCTAATAGCTATCACCTCCATTCGGAGAGTAAGTGAACTACAGGCTTTCTGTTCTAGACCCCTTTGTAGCAGTTCACAAAGATAAAGTGGTTCTACACACGCACCCAAGGTTTGCACCGAACTTCATCTCAAAATTCCATGTAAACCAGTCAATAGAACTACCAACGTTCTTTCAAAACCCTTCCAATTCGGGAGAAAAAAGTCTGCATACACTTGATGTGCGCAGAGCTGTCATGTCCTACATGGAAAGAACCAGACCACTGAGAAAGACTAATCAGTTCTTTGTCTCGGTGGCAGCAGGAAGAGAAGGAGATGCAGTTTCAAAATCCACTATATCTAGATGGATTGTTCAATGCATCACTCTCTGTTACACTCTTGCTAAGAGAGAACTACTCTTCAAGCCAAGAGCACATTCTAATCGAGGCACTGGGGCATCCATAGCATTCATTGCAAATGTTCCCCTTGAGTCCATCTGCAAAGCGGCAACCTGGAGTTCTGTGCACACCTTTACAAAACACTACTGTCTAGATGCACACTCTAGATCTGACTCTCAGGTCGGACAGGCAGTATTAAGACATCTTTTCTCTACTGTTCCTTCTCATAACCCACCGCCAACTCCGGGTACTGCACGCTAGTCTATGCACAGCATGCGATTCTAAGCAGATTAACAAACATCAGAAAACAATGCATTACTTACCGTAAAAGCATTTCTGATGGTTGTATCTGCTTAGATTCACATGCACCCACCCTTCCTCCCTGCTCGGATGGAAGGAACATAGACACCTTTCTACATCTCTCTCTCTTTTCTGTACTCACTCACGTATAGAAGGCTCCCTCAGGGCAGAAAAAATACAAACAGCGGTACCTCGACGCGTAAGGGATTGTGGGTACAACGCACGTCACTATAGGGATAGTGTTACAGACACGCCTTGTCGACGTCCCCTTTTCGATGTCCCCTTTTCGACTACAAAATGCAATACTCCGCAGTGACCACTGGATGTCGGACTATGCACAGCATGTGAATCTAAGCAGATACAAGCATCAGAAATACGATTACGGTGAGTAATGTATCCCATATATATATATATATATATATATATACAGATACAGTTTCTTGGTATAGGATTGAGGCTTTTGTTTCGTCGGGGACGATTTACAGTTATTTTCCAAGCCGGCCCCCTGACGAGTCATGGACGTCACAAGCAGGGGACTGCAGGGGAGGGGGGTCCCTTGGACCTGTCCTCCCATACATTTCCCCCCTTTCGTTACTTATGTAACGAATACTGTAACTCCCCCAACCTCTGGCGCTCCTTTTCATCAGCCACTGCCTCGTCCCACGCCCGGGTGCCCTTTATGGGCATCCAAGCCCTACACACCCCCCTCAGGCTTTCCCCCCTTCTAGCTATTCATCTGGTGTACAAGTCAGGTATATACAGTCCCTATCCCCCTCCAAATCCACCCACACCTCCTCATACCATTCAAGTTCCCGGGGCTCTCTAATTGTTGTGTGCCATAATCGGTCCACTATATCCCCACTGTGGTATACTGGCACCATCTGGTATTTGGGCCCACTCTCTTCACCTGAGCTTCCTGCATAGCTTGTACTGCACCTCGAGCATTGCCCATTGTCCCCATCATCAATGTACCATTTGGTACTGCGTTTGCACAACATCGAAGGCCCATCTGGCACATGCAAAAAATTAGAAGTAAAAAGACCACTGTGGGCATTAGTAGTTTGACAGTCATTCCCAACCATGTTGGGACCCAGGAGAAGAGGTTGTCGAACCACGTGCTTGCTTCTGCCCCACCTTCGGTTTTCATTCTTTCTCCTAGGTTGTGTACTGCTGCGATCACGTGGGACAATGTACCATTATCTGCGTCTTCAGAAGGTACAAAAGTGCAACAGGCACTTCCAATTTTTCGGCAAACACCTCCGTCCATCGCTGTTAATGGGTCTAAGACATACCTATTTTTGCATTGTCATTAGTCGCATGGCTCTCAGCTCTACCTTGACCACGTTGAAACCTTCTTCAGTGTTGTTTGCTAACTGGATCAGCTCCCAGCGGGTTATTTGGTGCCACTTAGCATTTGCCCGTGCCTGGATACTTGGAATGAGTGAGGCAAAGAAAGTCTCTGCAGAGCTAAACAATCGATATCTGTCTGGGATCTGCGCCAGTAGTTCTGAAGATGCTTTGGATATGTAATTGGACGATCGTCTGTTTCGGGACAGCATTTCTTCCTTATTGCCAGAGGACAGGACATACATTTGCGGCTCTTCCGTCGGTTGGGCCTTGCTTTCACGAGGAACATCTTGCACTTTCTTGCCCCCACCGATGTGGCTCTCTGTTATCGCCATTAGAGCAGAATGTAGTGTGGCCAGTGAGCAAATGCCGCTCCATGATTGTGGGAGAATCAGTTATGCCTGGCTGCCACACACCCAGTAAGTGTCCATGAGTGCTGCTTTCCCCTTCCTCATGTCTGGGATGGTGAGAGTCCTGTTGCAGTTTTTGTTTACCCCCATTACGGTTTTTCCTTCTCCCTGGAAACACAGTTCATATGTTATTTCTTTCTGCAGTTTGAACGGTTTTTCGATGGCAGTTACCCAGGTTAGCTTTGCGATATGCTCCTTCCAGACTGGTGTACACGTTTTTTCGATCCACTGCAGCTTTTCAGGTGACACTCCTCGTAGCGCCTCAGCTTTACATGTCACTTCTTCATCTTTCCATTTGTTGTCTGTAAATGATGTCCCTTTTTATTATAAAAAACGGTTCTTTCAGGCATATTACTCCTTCCACTTTCGGGTAGCATGTTTTCTCGTTCTGTAGTATGTTAAGTTATTTCGTGTGCCTGGAAGGTGTTCTTAATTCTGAACAGCGTAAGATGAAGGAGACATTGGGTATTTATAAGAGGCAATTCTTTTGGTAGCAGCACCTTGGGTGTTCCTGAGGCGTGGGGGATAAGAGAGCAGACATAGCAACTCTCATTTGTTGTTTTCTTGGCAGTTGCACTCATGTCCGCATACCATTTATCAGCCTGGTGAGGGTGTCTTGGATCTTCCATTTTATCTAAACCCAGACCATAATACTCGTCATACTTCCTACTCCCCACCTCCCTTTTCCTTCTATTATTTCTAAGGTATCTCCCAGCTTCACGGGCGAGGTGTAATCTAGACCCCCCTTTTCCCACACACCCCTCTTCCCATTCATCATACAGAGATGCAAACTTTTCTGCCATCTCTTCGTTTTCTTCTTTTATTCTATGATGTAGTGTACTGTCTGCTGTAGGGGTGGTTACATGTGTGGGCAGGGTAGTGGGGGTATTGTAAAGCCATGATATGACAGAAGGGTTGCGGTCATTTAAGCTGTGGGCATTGTAGTCGGAGACATTTGGCAGGGGAGTTGTGCTAGCATTCATTTTAACACTGCTTTCCTTAGGGGGTGATTGTTTTGGGCGGTTTCGTGTTATAGCCCCATACAAGCCGGAATCCATCCCATACCAAAAAATCACCTTCTTTTACCCTTTCAGTTGTTTTGGTTTCATTTGTCATATTACTTCCGTCCCCCCCCCCCCCCTCATTCATCTCGATAGAAATGAATGCTACGAACCAATAAGTACTTAGGCCAAACAGTATTGCAAAAAATAATACGATGCACACAGACAGTCCACATTCATACGAATATCTACAACGTTTTACTATAGCATCTCTACATATAGACACTCTATTGCTATCCGTTGCGGGCTGCCGTTTGTTGCCATGGTTGTTCCTATTTAAAACATAAAAGTGCATTAAGTATATACATGTAAAAAAAATGTTTTTTTTGTACTGTATGTACCAGAGGATTATAGGGAGAGAGAGAGAGAGAGGGGGTGGGAAGGGCGCAGAGGGAAAGAGAGAGAGACATCTTCTCATTTATATATGATCACTTTTTTTCATATTTCATTTCAATCATTAATGTTACCCAGTTATCTTTTTCTATTGCCTGTAAGAGAATTTTGTCAGCTTATTAATATACCGTTTACACTTCCTTTTACCTGTACCTTTTCATTCAACATTTTCATTGTTATTGTTTGCTGTTGTCTGTGCCTCCTCATTCACTTCCTCCTGAACATTATTGTACGCCCTCCGTACATCTGTTAAATGTATCCAGTACCGGAGTCCTTTGACCTTGACAGCGGTGGGCGTACAAAAAACTACTTCGTATGGGCCATGGAACCTTGGGGCATCCCACCTACGCACAAAACTTCTAACATAAATGAAATCCCCTGGCATTAGTTGTCCTTGGGGTTTCTGTTCCACAAATGACACAGCTGTGTTCCCTTCTTCCCTTGTAAATGGTGGTGAGAGTTGTCTTGAGATTGCGCGCGCTGCCCTAGTCAGTTTTTTCAGGTAATCCGTAAACTCATCTCCTAATATCGTGGCGCTTCTGTGTGCATCTGAGTGTCTGCGCAGCGGAGAATGTGCTGTGTGCATTCGTCTTCCCGTCGCAATCTCGTGCGGTGACAAGTGGTGGTCCTTACTTGGCTGATTCCTCAGCTCGAATAGTGCAAGTGGTAAACAATACACCCAATTTTTTTTTGAGTGAGAAACGCAGTTTGGACAATCTCCCAGGCCGTTGATCTTCTCGACAACACCGTTAGTTTGAGGGTGATAAATCGAGCAAAGCTTATGTTTAATCCCCAACAATGCAGTTACTTCTTTGAATAGCTCGTTTACAAAATGAGTGCTGTTATCTGAGCGAATCACGTCGCAAATTCCCCAGCGCGGGAACACCTCTCTCACTAGGAACTTTGCGGCGCATTTAGCATCAGGGCGTGCACAGGGACCAGCTTCGACCCACTTGGAGAACGGACATACAACTACTATTATTGTCATCCCAGAATTGTATATCTGGCAGGTTGTGCACTCCATTGCTAATCTTGATATATGTTCTTGGAGCCCAGACACAAACCAATCTTCCTGTATCTCTGCTGCTATATGTTGTTTGGCATTGTGTGCTGGAAAGTGTAATTGCTGGAACGCGATCTCGACTAGTTTAATGGGCATCACTACTTTACCTGTGTTATTTTGGCGCCACAGTAAGTCTGTTGCCGACTGGCTTCAACCCCTTTTTTCCCACAAGGCTTTTTCCTCATTACTCGCTCCTTCCTGCAACTCTAGTATTTGCGATATGGGCCTGGTATTGTACCCTTCTGGTAGTTCCTCGCTTGCTTGTTGTTGCAATAGGTACTCACCTGCAGTTTCTTTTTCAAAATATGACGCCTCCTTGGCGGCAGCGTCCACTGCCGCGTTTCTCAAAGATACAATGTCTGTGTTAGATTTATGGGCTTGGCACTTGACGATTGCCACCATTGTAGGTTCTTTCAGTGCCTCAATTAGTTCCTTTAACATTTCGGCATGTTGTACTGGAGTCCCATCCGTCCTGCGAAACCCTCTCCGCCCCCACCGGGCCAGGCCACAGTGTACGGTGGTAGTCATATAGGCTGAATCTGTGTATATCGTTACTGCGCATCCCTTGGCTGCAAGTAATGCTCCAATTAGGGCGATAAGTTCTGCTGTTTGAGCTGAAAAGTGCGATGGCAGGCGATATTGTACTAGCACCTCGTACTCACCTTCTTCTAATCTCACTACCGCCATTCCCACATGTTTTTCCCCCTGTATCCATGTCAATTGATGCTGATCCATCTACAAAGTACACCTCTCCTTCGGTTAGGGCATTTTCACTTACCACCGGGCCCTCTCCCTTTTCTCCTGTGTAAGTTGCACAATTGTGCTCTTGCATGTCTTCTAATGTACATGGTTCTGTGATGAATGTCACTGGGTTTACTGTTCTGCACCTTACTATGTGGATGTTGGCGCTGGATAATATTATCTCATAGGCGGTTTCCCGCTGAGTCGTCAGTGTGCTTTTTGATCTCTCCAGTATTGCGAACAGGTAGTGTTCCACAAATAATGTAACGGAGCACCCCATTACTATAGTGGCTCTTTTCTCAATGGAGAACGCGGTGGCAGCGAGAGACTGCTCGCACGCGAAGTGACCTTGCATTACTGCATCTAGCGTGCCACTGTAGTAGGCCAATGGCTAGTGTCCCAGGGATGTCTTTTGGGTCAACACAGCTGTCATAAGAGTCCCTTTGCAGTGGGAGAACAGGTAAAATTTGCGCTCATAGTCTGGATTGGCGAGTACTGGAGCACTTAAAATTAACTGTTTCAGTGACGCAAAGGAGTCACTCATTTCTTTTGACCACTTTATTTCTCTGTTCTCCCGCTGGGCCTCTTAAAGTGCCTGTAGTAAGGGCCTGGTGTGTTCTGCATAATCTAGTATCCATGCTCTGCAATAGTTGCACATTCCTAGAAATGTTTGCATCTCTTTTACCGTGTTTGGCTCTCTTACTGATGTGATCGCTTCTACTCTGTCAGGTATTATCTTTTTGCCATCCTTTGATATCAGCTGTCCCAGGTATAATACTTCTGGTTGACAGTATTGTAGTTTCCCTCTGTCCACTTTGTAGCCTTTGTGGGCCAGCAGTGTTAAGAGGGTAACTGGGTCTTTCCTGCACTCATCCTCATTCTGTGCGCACATGAGCAGGTCATCTACGTACTGAATGATTGTGCTTTCAACTGTCAGGTTTTCCAAGTCTTCGTGGAGGATGCGATTGAATATGCTGAGACTCTCACAGTAACCCTGTGGCAACCTGCAATATTCATATCTCTTCCCCCCCTAGTGTAAATGCTGTCAAGTATCTGCTTTCTTCTGCCAAGGGAATGGAGAAAAACGCATTTTTCAAATCAACTACTATGAAATGTGATTTTTTGGGACACTGCAAAGTATCGATGCAGGGTTCGGGACTAGAGGAAACTCTTTTTGTATGATGTCATTTAGTGGGCGTAGATCCTGAATCATCCTCCATGCCCCTCCCTTTGCTTTCTTGATCGGGTAAATGCAAGTATTACATGGGGAATTTGAGGGTATTATTATTCCCTGGGCCAATAAGGCACTTATTGTTTCCTTTATCCCTTCCTCAGCCTCGCGGGACAATGGGGACTGTTTGACTCGGGGTAGGATTGCTCCCGGTTTAAGCTTTATTGTGACTGGGGTAACTCCGTGCAACAACCCTACATCATGGGGACCCGTAGTCCACAAGTTTCTTGGTACTAGTTTCATGTCATCATCTGTCATCATCAAAAAAGGAAGGCAGTGCTCCTACCACTGCCATCAACTGTACAGGCACTTGTCTCACTTGTATCAAGATATCACATGGTATTGCTATCTCCATTATTATCTCACCGTCACTTTCTGAGTCAGAAAAGAGATCCTCATCTGACAGATCATGTAAGGCAATGTCAGCATTAATGCACAACACAGTGCGCCATTCACACCCATCTATGTCCATGCCAATTACTGCAATTCATTTGGCTGATATCTGTACAGCATGCAAATCTAGAGATATCACTGAACCAGGTGCAATGTCTGGGCGCACTATTGGGCGGAAGATGAATTCTGTTGGCACCCACCATTCTACGTTTTTCAGCGTGGGTACTACTCGGGCTAGTGTTTTCAATCCTTCAATGAACACATTTGGATTTACCAGCATGCCACGTATCCCTGGTGCTGTTGCTCGCGCATGTACCACCAGCATTACATGCAACGGGCATATTCCTGGGGTGGAGCAAACTATTCCTCTTTCCGTGAATGATATAGTCATATTGAGCTTGCTGAGAAGGTCCCTTCCGAGCAAGTTCATCAGTGACTGTTCATAGTAGAATAGGGGTGTCCTCACTGTTTTACCTCCCACTGTCACATCCAAATCTTCTGTGTAAGGAACTTCAACGACAGCCCGAGAGAACCCCTGCGTTTCCAACCTACGGTTAGATAGCGGAAACCGGTCTTCATGTATGCATGATTTTTCGGCTCCCGAATCCACCTTAAATATGAATTGCTTGTCTCCTATCTGCGCCCCTACTAATGGTTCCTCCGCTGCATTGTAGGTGGTAGATAGAATGGGACACGCAAGTGTTCCTGTGGGCTGTCCTATGCTGGTTGCCTCATGGCTCCCCCTTGACTAAAGACATTGCCTGACACTACTGCCACACCACTGTAGGGGGCTGGGGCAGGTGCCCCGTTCGCAACTGTTGCGAAAGGGTTTCCTGGTGTGTATCGCATAGGTTCGTCGTTCTGTGGGTGGCCCTGTGCTCTATTGGGTTGAAGTAGTCTTTAGTCTACGTACCCTTGCTCTTGTTGCCTCTGCTGTCTTCCCACTGCAAGGCCGTATGGGCTCCCTGGGTGGGGGTTACCGTATTGTTCCATCTCCTGAAATCCGTTGTTTGGTCTGTTCCTGCATTCTCGGGAGAAGTGTCCCCGACCTCCCGCAATTCCAGAAGCTCCCCTGTGCACCTCTGGGACCTTGCCCCCCCATATCCTCCATTACTACCATACCCCTGCCCACCACCTCTGCGACCCCTGTACCCACCTCGTCCCCCTCGAGGGGCCCAATCTTGCCACTGCGGACCTCCGTACGGCTCCTGTCCGTTCCACTGTGGTGGCCCCGCCCCTGCCCAATTCGCTGCCATCCTCCCCTGTATTGCTACCAGCCCCTCCTCCTCCTCTTCTCCCTCCCTGTTATGTGGGAGCACGGCTACTGCTGCAGCGACCTTCACCAGTTTCGTTTATACTAACTTAGCCTCATCTGCCAATCTTTTTTGTGCTATTTCTTTCTCACGCTCTTTTATTCTTTTGCAGTGGTGGACTATTATACTCTGTATTTCGGCCCACCCCTTCGCCTCAATTCCTGCAATTTTGTCAAGCGCTTTTTGTACCTCTTTAGGCAGCCCTCTCTTTATTATGAAATAAAATAATGATGTTGACTGATACCAGGGCGTGCCCGTTTCCGCTGTCAACATCTCCTGTACCCGGAAAATGTAATCCATAGCATCGTCCCCATCATTCATCGTACATTGCATAACTGACTGTAAGTCTGGGGTGTCTGGAAACGTTTCTCGTAATGCATCCCACACTCGTGCAAGCACTGTGTTGAAGGAGGCACCATCATGGCGGTCACAATCTAGTGTTATCCCCAGCTTTTTCCCACACTCTATCTGCTTGGTCCCCAACTGCTGATACTAGCAGACTTTTCACATCACCTACCGCCAAGGGTACTCCAGCTGTGTGCTTCTCAAAATGCATATATCCACTTACTTGCCCATCCCGACAGCGGTGGTAACAGCTTTAACAAATTGGCCTTATCCATCTGAGCCCAGGGTATGTAATTTGGCCTCCCTCCTCCCCTGTGTATCAATGGGAGTTGTAACTTCCCCTTTGTTACTTTGCTCGTATTCACCTTCGTTCCTTTCATTCCTAGTGGAGCCATTCTCCCCAATCTATTCCTTAATCATCCTGTCCATTCCTCATCCATCGTTCTCCCTAAAGATGCACCATCCATCCTCCCACTTTCTCCTCCCATTGCCGCACTTAATCTCCCACCTTCTTCTTCATTGTCCTCCACGTCACACCACAAGTCCTCTCTACCCCCTGTGGCCATTATTTCATCATCAGCATGTTCACTCACCTCATCTAGTTCTATTATTTGCGTGGGCTCTTGTATTCTAAACAATATTTCCCCCTTCTTCCACCCCTCCTCAATCGACTTGTCATGGCCCTGTGCCCTTGGCGTTTGCTCTGACCGGGCAACATTAGTCCCACTCTGCTCACAAATGTTTTTAATTCTTGATAATTCTTCTCTTGCTAATGAGAGCCTGGAGTCTAAATCCTCTGTTAGCTTTTCTATATCTACTGTGGGTGTACTTACCTGTCCACGCTGTCTATGGCTCTCATACGGTGGGGGTGTAGTCGGGCCATGGGTCGTTGTAGCTGTAGTTGGGGGCACATATGTGGAGTCACTATACCCCTCTGCGGGCACCGGTTTAAGTATAGGGTACAACCGTGTTACTTCACCTGGTTTTCCTTCCTCTATCATCTCTTTATCATCTTTAGGTATCAGTAATGGGTTATCAGTGGTAGATGGCAAATTGGTCCCTAACGCCTTCTTTTTGAGTGGGGGCACTTCTTCAAACAATCTCCAAAGATATATCTCCTTCCTATTGTGGAACTGCTTCCCCTTATATTTCATAAAAATGCAGGTTGCTACCATATCTAGAAAATGTTTGTCAAACGATCCTCCTTCTGGCCATATCTGGGGCAGCCCTTCTCCCTTTAACTCTGTGACCCACTGGTTGTGGTATTTTCTGATGCGTTCAGCATACCCAGGTAAACTCTTACAAATATGGGCCTGGGGTGTTTCTGCCCCCATGGTATGTGCTTGGCTTATATATCACTATATATACTTACGTATAAAAACCTGTGCGTTTCCAACACCTGGGCAATATGGGAGTGGATGTGTACAGCTTATAGTTTAAATAACTTAGGGGGCACATACAAGAGCAAACCACCTTTTGCACACTACCAATATCTTCAGCACAAATATTCAAAGGAAACAGTTTAATTCATTGGGCTTACCACCTTAGAATGTCTCCTGGTCACACTTACCATGACCACACCATAATCATACACATTTTACCATTCACTAAAATCATCATAACATAGCTACTTTTTGGCACATATAATGCATATACAACGATAGTCAACACTCTATTGACAGTAAACCTGTAATCTTTTTCCTCCATCCCTAGTTGGCCCCTTCTTTCTTTTATTTTTGCTCAGTATTAACCTATTTTTATTCATAGACCCAGAAAGAATGAAAGAATAGCAGTTACTAATATATTCACTGTGTCTCCCTTTTTTACAAATTAACAAGGGGGGGTCCTGGGAGTCCCTCTGCCAGACATTAGTCCTGGTTACGAGAGACTTACCCAGAGTCTTTAGCTCACTATCTTTCACAGAGAAGAAATATCCTAAACATATCAGTCTTTGTCCTGCCCTGGGGCAGTCCAGCACCGAAATGCGAGGCAATTCTCCTCTGAACAAGAGTACCAACAGAAACCCCAGACACGTGTTTCGGTCTGGTTGGACCTCATCAGTAGACACCTTTATCTTATTCTCCACTTGTTCATATATTCCCAGTACTAGTCAAGATAGCACTATGCGCCGCCGCCTTCTACCCCCTTGCAGAGCTAGGTTCCTGTCTCTTTATCTCTTTTCACCTTTTGATCCTAATGGCCATATGCAAAGAAAAAGTAAAGAAAATGTAGAATAGTTTTTAGTGGTCCCAAAAGTGTCGCCTTTTAAATGACCTCAGTTTTTTAATCCTGCACCCTTCCCCTACTCCCTTTACGGTCACTCGCACTTAATACTCATGTGCCCGTCTTGAACCGAGAGTCTCCAAACTGGGTCCGTCCAGGCGGCGCTGCCACACGCTCAACAGCCAGCCCCAGCTCCGGCGAGCGGTAGTCAAAGGGGTTTTTTGAAACGGGATCGCGTACCCTTTCTCTGTTGAGTGCGCACTTCTAAGCGTACCAGTTGCCGTAGGTGGGTAGCTCTCCGGAGCGGGTGCACCGTGCGTCTCCCTTTTTCGACCGGAGATTTTCATGCCAGAGGGGACGGAAGGGATATATTAAGAGATATAATCACACATTCGGGGTCACCAATGAAGGCGAGCGTCCCCAAATAGCACGACCCTCCCTGCAATGAGAGGCAATAATGGACTCTCCCAAAATGGGAATAAGGCTAGGACCAAGTGCTGGTGAGCTTAATGGAAGTTTTATCTACGTCAAATAGGGCATGCAAAGAACTCTGCAAACTCCGAGGGCGCTCTGCCTGACAATCGCGAAGACAGGCGTTTATATTTACAAAAAGTGTCATAAGAACCTACACACTATAGGGGGCAGATGTTCATGGGGATTGGGTGGCGTCGACTAACTATTTGCAGCTGTGATGTGTCGCTTCGTGGTTGGTGGACAACGCCGGGTGTCAACGTGGGGTGGGTAGGTCAGCTGGGCTCATCCGGGAGGTGCTGCCAGGCCAGGCGTGGTCAGTGTCATTGATGGACGTCTTTCTTGGCTTTCTGCCCTAATGGCCATGCACACCCCATTCATTCAATACTGCAATGTCAGTTGTCCTGTAAATCCTACAATAGGTTATTCTACAGGTTAATACAACACAGGAGGAATGCACATTGGGTGGAATACTTTGACGATACATCAATACATGGTTACTGTTTTCCTGTTGACTAGGTATCATGGGGTCGGGTCTCAGGGCACGGGGTGAGCTGTCCGAGTTGTAGGTCTCGTTAGAAGTAATGACAGATGCTTTTACACAATGTTGGCGCAATATTAGGTGTCTTATTTTACAAGCGCCATTAATCCGGGTTGAACTGGTGGGCCGTGGGACCTATGAGGGGGCACCTCTGGCCTTTGGTTATGGCCAGGTTTTACTGCTAGGTTGTAAATAATTCAGGTGGCTGGCCGTGGCCATGTGAGCTGCGGGGGGAACATGAATGCTTGAAGCGGCTCCAGCCGATTTGGGGGAGATGAGGCGGTGCAGCTCGGGCCTTTGCTTTCTCTGGCAGGCTTCAATGGGAAGGGAGGGGAAGTGACCTTGGAGATGCCCACGATGATACTCTTCTCGTATGCTTTCCGATTATATTGAAGACAAAGGAATTTGTTTAATGCTTATTGATTTTCTAAAGGGTTACACGTCTACATCATTTGCACCTTTACATAGTCATTTCAGATATGTTAACTATACCAACGTTTCTATTAATCACTACAGGGTGAGTATTTGCAAAAATAGCAGCTCTTGCATTATATGGTAAACACGATACGTGAAGTAGCATTAGGGTTGATGAGCACGCAGGAACAACAGACCAATATGGTTGACAGCAGTAATACATGTTAAACTCATACATTCACATTTGATTGCATTCTATGTATCTCTTTAAGCAATTTACATGAGCTCACAGTACTGTCGCGCTTGTGTTCCTTTGCACTCTAGCACCATCAGTTCAGTCATGGCATAAGGACTTGGTATTGCTCTATTTACATTACCCCTAGAGAAGCACATAGTAGGAGGCCAGGGGCACTGGGTGTTTGTACATAACTGAAGAGGTTTGGGTATCCTGACCATTTTGTCAAATAATAACACATTCTTCTATTCTTACAGTGTTTGTAGATTTTTGACAAGGGGGTGTGCAGAAGGAATATCATTGTTATGCAATATATATATATATATATACATAGTTTCTTGGTATAGGATTGAGGCTTTTGTTTCATCGGGGACGATTTACAGTTATTTTCCAAGCCGGCCCCGCTACCCGGGTCACGCTGAGGATAATGATGCACTGCGGAAGGTGAATGATACAGTGTTTGCTCTAACACTAGCTCATGTCCGACTGTTCGTGGGAACGGGCTTTGAGCGGATCTGCCAGGGAGCGGCGGCAACAGGGGTAGGCGAGGACTCTCTGAAGGTGGGGACCGTGCTGCAGCGCACGAGGAATCATGTCTTAAGATGGCGTTCTGGTTTTTAAAATGGTTTCCAGGACCTAGCCTAATACAGTACGTTTGGTCAATGTGTCAGCCAGTGGTCCACCCACCACCTGGGCCCTGGTGGCAGGGGGGCCCCTGACGAGTCATGGACGCCACAAGGAGGGGACTGCAGGGGAGGGGGGTCCCTTGGACCTGTCCTCCCATACACAGGCTTGTACTGTTGGCATAAAGCCCACAATTCAAGCCACCATATTGGCTGTGCCCCAAGCTCTGGAAGTGTATAGATATGTTGTTTAGTGCTCAAAGTGGGTGTTCCTTTCAATGGTGGTAGTTCTGGGGAATCACTCCCTCATGGGAGGTGTCTATCCCAGTTTGAAAGTGTAGTATCTGCTCTGAGAGGTGACCAACCCAGTGTGCTAGTGATCGTGCCATGTCCTCAAATGAACACCCCTGTGACGATAGTCACTGCTCTGTGACGATGGAATCCGTGCTCTAAGGGATGCTCCAGTGTGAGGTCAGCATCACTGCTTTGAGAAATGGCTGCACGTGTGATTGTGGAATTACTGCCCAAGCTATTCCCTTTTCTTTTGCACAACAATCAGTCACACATGGCTTTTACAGCAGGATTGACTCGACACCTGCGGACAATACATTGAGCAGTCCATGAATAAGCCAAACCTGACGGCTTGAAGCTTATCAAACATCACAAAACAGTAGCAAGCACAGTCCCACTGAACTTCCTAACACTGTGTACACGCTCTGCCTACACTCACTGCAAACACTGCATGGGGCACAGACTCAATTGTTCGCTCAGAAATGTCACCAAGGCACAGCATACCAAACCCAAGCAAGAACAAATGAAGAGCAGGGCTTCCACCAACTCGATTTAGTTCTTCTGCTACATTTGTATGCAATATTGTAACAGAGTAGAATGGGAGGAAGTGGTGTATTCAGATGATTTCCATAAGAGCCTAGCACATGCTGAAAATGGGAAGTCTAAAAAACACCAGTTTAACCACAGAAGGAGTCTGGCGGGGTTAGAGGCTGCTGGTGAAACAAGGCAGGGTGTGGACATAGACTGAAGCCCACCTCAGGTGAGTGTTGCCTTATAACCCAATAGCTATCGTGCCTATACAAAAGAGGGTTGGGCAGGGTCACGGCCTACAGTCTGGGCCACAGTGCACACACTCTTTACACCCACTCGTGCACTCTTTCGAGTCTCTTTGTTTCCTGTGACTGTCTGAAACTTGCCTTTTTCTGGCATTGCAGAATGCTGGAGTGCATCGAATTGCTTGGCACCAACTAGGAGACAGGGGCTGTCTGGTAGATTGGCCCCAAGAGGGAACCTTACAAATAACAAATAGATGAAATACTCAAACAAGCATACACACCAAAATCATATATTGTAAGAAGCTCAGGTCATGGCTTTTGCTCACGCAATCCAGGCACCCTGCACTAGTCACCCTAATTCACTGTATCAAATGCTGCGCTCGTGATACACAGACATACTACACACTTGAGTGTGATTTTAGAGCTACACTCGTAGCAAACTAAATCTACTAACAAACTCACCCAAAGCTACATAAATGCAACAATCTTCAGAGTCATAACTCTTACAGCAATGGTACAATCTTTGAGGCACCAGATACACTCCCTAACCGGCAATATATGTCGGACACCCAGTTCTCCTTGTGGTGCTTCTAAACCCTAATCATCCAGGCAAAAATATGCCCCAACAGGCGTAGCAAAAACCACTCGACGGCTAGGATAGTAGAGAACATCTTTTTAGGAGGGATGAGCACCAGTTCTATGGTGGTTATGAAATGTTTTTTATAGACTGATTGCACTGTGTGCAGCTGCTCTCAAGATGGCAGCGGTGCATCAGGTGAATCCCAATTGCCTGGAAGTCTCTCTGTCAGAGTGTGCCCTTTAAGCCTGTTGGAGGGGATCTCGAGCGGTGGCAGCTTTGGAGCAGCACTGAGGTGGATGTGTACTGAGAACCAAGGAATCTGTGTGCCTGGGTGTCCGCCTGCTTCTGCTTTCTCTAAACCGAGACCACAGAGGAGTGGCCACTGAGGCCTGTAAGTAGCTGGCACAAAAAAAGGTATCCACTATGTCTTAAACTGGTGTGGTACAACAAACATTTTAACAATACACCAGTCAGTATAACAAAACACTCCACTTCAGACCCCCTTCCGTCCCCCAAGGTCCACATTGCAACTTTCTGGGGTGATTTTAGCAACATGAGCCAGGCCTGCATGAGATAAATTAACTTTGTAAGTGTGTCTTGATATAGCATTGGTAATTAGAAGAATGATTCTCTATCATTTTATGTATATTTGGAGTTTGTAAATGTGAACCCAAGAGTGTGGCCATTGTGATAACACACATTCCAGTATTGAGGAAGAGAAACCTTGCAATAAGAGTTGTTTCTTGGCCTTTTGAGGGTGGAACATAGAGCTGGTAGAGGCCGAAGCTTAGGATGGGTTTGTTATGGGGTGCAAGGACCCAGACCGGTGGCTAACTCGGCTTACATTGCAAGTACTGTGCAATAGAGAGAATATAGGAAGTCTGAAGAAGGGTTAAGGACAATACAATGGCAACTTCGGACATATGGGCTCTTTTTTCTTTGTGTACATTCTTGATGGGGCGGATCAGAGGTTTGGTGTTCAGAAGTATGGTCGTCTTCATTGAAGCCTGGTTCCACTTGTACCCTGGCAATTGGAGCATCAATTCACCCAGACCCTTTCCTGGGGAGGAGACAGAGAAGCTACCCAATGTTGAGCAATAAAATAGTTAAGTAAATTAATTGCAATACTTGGGTGCCAAGAGCCAAAACGTGACTGAGCAGAGCAAGGGCATGGAACAGACAGCAGAAACTGTGAGTGAGAGCAAATGGGAGTTTATAACTGAATAACATACAATAAGCATTATGGTAAGAAGGGTTCAGAGCATGTAAGCATTTGACTATGATGCATAAAAGGTGAGAATCAGTAGACTGCAATGGAGGAAGTGAAGAGCAGTAGGCATGGGATCATGAGAAGAAACGTACCAGATAACGCAGATGTGTAGTAGTTGTAAATGGAACAGAGCAGAGGCAGTTGTAGAGCAGAAAGACCAAAGAGAAGAGTGGAACAGTAGTAGAAATAAGAAAGATTCATGCTGGAATCCAGCTTAGAAGCTTCAACATCGGGGAGTGGGTGTGCCTTACGGATGTTAAGTAGAAACAACACACAAGGCCAGCATGAGAGCTATTGTATGCAAAGGAAAGAGATGAGGTGAGTCTCAAATTCAGCTCTCAAGTTAGGCATGATGGAGGTCATTTAGAAGTGGAGTGGGAGAAGAAAGAAACAAGGGAGGGTCAGACAGAGTGTCTGTGATTAAGAAAAGTATTTCAGTTGTACAAGAGTTCTAAGAGAAGAAAATGTGTAGACATTCATGCCTCGATGACTAAAAGACAAGCAAAAAAAGTAGAGTGGAGAGAATTGAGGAAATAGGAAAAAGAAATGAAGGTTTGTTAATCATCCTCATAAAACTTAAGTGAGGTGAAATCAAGATATGATAGTTGAAAAAGTAACAGTACAAAGTTAAAACACGAAGAGTGCAGAGACCAGATCCCTAGGGAACACCATGTAGTAGTGGAAGTGAAGACGAAGAATGATCAGTCCATGAAATGGAACTAGAGCGGCCAGAGAAATATAAAAGAAACCATTTGTGGGCAGATCCTGAAATACCTAGCAAAGAGAGCATAGAGGAAAGAGTGGAGCGATCAGCCATGGCGAAACATGGAGTTAAGTCTAATAGAACAATAAGAGAATAATGTCACAAGAAGAGAAGAATGTTGCGATCACCCTAGTATCGAGGGGGTGTACATGGCTGCTAACAGCCCACCAGCCCTAGCCTAGATTTCAGGGCTGTTACCGGCAATGTACACGCACCGACAAGGGGGTGATAGCTATTCACCCGTCCGTGGTGTGAACATTGTTTTATTTCCATGGGAGGTGGGCTCTGTAGTATTGCAAAAGCCCAATCTCTCATAGAAATATAAAAACAAGATTGCTGCTGCAATAGTAAATAGAGTAGGGTCTGAGTCCCTTTTCTATTTCTATAGTGGGCATGGTGACTGATCAGATGGAGGACGCAGACTCTGATTTTTCCACCCGATCGTTTTTATTCAACAAAATAATAAATGGCGTCTTTCCCTACACTGTGGGGTTTCCCTATCTTACAAAACAGTTTGTCGGTTGTCAGTGAGAACCCAAACAAAATCTGCCCACCGGCCAACCTAACCTGTCATAACCCTACCACTATTATAATAACTAAAAACAAGAGAAGGCCTCCCTTCTTCTGGAAACGTGTTTTCCACAAAGTTCAGGTCAGTAAACTATCCTCAAGTAGTTCCTGATGACTGTTTTTATCAATTCATACAGTTCACTTTCAGGGTGATTCAAATTCTGATTCTTCTTTCTTTGGTGACCATTCTCTGTTTCTTTCTTGTTCTTTTCTTGACTTATTTTACTTACCTTTCTCTTTTCTAAGGTAACGTTATGCAATACTTGGGGCACTCCCTTTTGGATTCTCTGATCTTTGGTATATAATAATGCTGTATTCTCTGTTTCAGCCGTATCTTCAGGCTTTTCTTTTATGATATCTCTCTTCTTTAATTAGACCTTCTTTGTATGGTTTAATTCCAATATGAACACTCCAGTTGTGAGACTTATTCCCCCTCTTATTTTGTAGTGTGCCAAGGTTCTCTCCTTGACTGGGACGAGTCTAAGTATCCCAATAATGATTCTGATTCACTTCTTCAAATGTCAATATTTTATCCTGACTGGGACGAAATAATGATTCTCATTCACTTCTTTAAATGTCTATACTTCGTCTTGACTGCAATGAGTGTTCCAGTAAGGATTCTCTGTAACCCTCCCGGGTCTCCTGCTTTCCCCGTTACCTGCAGTGGTCAGGGATAACATCACAGGTTTATTAATTGGGTGAGACCTTCTCCAGTTTGTCAGGTTGGCGTCTCTTCGTTTCCAGCATTGGATCTTTCATAGAATCACATGCTGTGAATATTCCCCGTTGTTAGGCTGGAAATCCTTAGTAACCTAGAGCAGTATAATTTTTTAACTGAAACTTCAGTCGCTTTAGTGCTCTATGATGATCATTTTGGGTCATACTGCCCCAACCCTGGAGGTCCTCTTCAGATTTCTTACTGCACGTTTCATGTTGGGCATCATCTATATATCTCTCTCTCTCTCTTCATTCAAACTTATAAGTACTCAAAAATAAACATTTTCATCGACGGATCCAGCATCCCTGCGTTGGCCCTCCCGCCCACGGAAAACAACAGTCTTTGGAGACTGAGACATTCGGGCCTACCAGAATGTCAGAGGCAAAGAATAAGTATTTTCAATGCCTGCTCCTGATGCGGCCTAAAGAATGGCTTCATTGAAGATCTACATGAACTGTGCCCCTACCGCCTCCACCCTTATCACATCATTGAGGCGTGTGAAATGTGCCAGTCCTCCTCTGAGGGACCGCCATCAGCGACTGGTGGCATGGCTCGACAATGCCGGGGTGGTGGGGAGGGGGCTCTGCTTCTGTACGGAGTCATGCTTTATTAAGGCAGGGTAGGTCTACCCAACAAACCACCTCTAGTCAGAGGTCAAGATCACATGACATACTGCCATCAAGCAGGAAAAGGGCGCATGGAGCACCCTCTACAACCTCCCATTCAGGAAGCAACCAAGACGCCAGCCAGGCCTTTGGAAAAATCTCCTGCCGCGTCCACGCCACTTGTAGGAGGTAGGTAATTGGCACCTAGATCGTTGATAACATTGTAGAAGAAAACTACATAGATCAACCAGTATGACCTCGTTGTCAACTCCGTTGACTTAGACCCTTTCGTCTGCAACCCAGTCGACCAAAACCTCATTGTCAGCGACTCTGTCGGTTACTAAGGCCTTGTTTCCGTCAGCGACATCGACAACTAAGAAGACCTTGTCGACGATGACACAGTCGATGACTAAAATGCTCCTGTTGACACAAACTACGACAAAATCCTCATCAGCTACAAAGTCCTTGTCGACAACGGTAGCTGTACCATCGAGCCATCCTTAGCTATGCAAAACACTGGTTCTATCTCGCTGCCACTGCTTAAAGCATCCACTTTACTGGCGCTTCCATGCACAGCACACCCTCTATCTCTCTGAACCAGCCTAGAGCATGTTTTTCAGCCTTTGGCCACAATGGAAGAAGCACCTGGCAAATCACTTTTGGTTTCCTCAGATTGGGAGTTCAGCCCTCCCAGTCCAGGGCCAGACATGCCTCCTCCTAAATCGGTGCCAGTTCAGTTGGTTACAGTCCAAATGGGAAGCCCAGTACTGCCTGCCCCCAGGGACATCTCTATGGATAGTCTGGACATCCTGAAAGCTCTTGTCCGGGTTTCAGCAGAAGTTACCAGCTACGTACAAAATCCAACCACTTCAGGAGGTCACGGTCCCTCAACCAGGTACAAGTGGTTTGTCGGCCGTTCCTTGTCTATCAAGAAACAATCAGCATCTCCAAAGGCCGCTACAGTTAACAGACACAGACTCTGAGCACATCGGGAATAACCAACAGCAATCCGTCCATACCACGTATACGTCCACCGAATTTGACAACATGATCCCAGCTGATGGTGAACTGCAGGAAATACCCACTAGGGAATGTTCGCCAGACAAACGTGTGTCCTTTCACGGCGTAATGGGTGCACCAAAATGTTAGGATGAATGCCAGAGGAACAAAAAAATAGCCTTCTGTACCAACAGTGTGAGCAGCACAGACAGTTTGTCCTAGCAATACCCCTGCTAGATGGCATATGGGAAGATGGTCTTCTCACCATCACCAACCCATCAACAGCAGCTCCCAAAAAGGAGCGGTTTGGCAAGAGGTACAGGGTTCTGGACTCTGCTCCTGACATGCCTGCGAATGCAACCAACTCCAGACTCAGTGGTATCTGCAGCTTCAAACAAGCGATCCACAAATCCGTCGTCTTTATGCTCTGTCTCACCTGATTTTATTTATTTTTATTTTATTTTATATATTTGTTACACGCCCAGACCCTCGGGTGTCACGGCGTGGTTATAAAACAGCTTAGAAATTAGTAAAATTCAAAACATTACATTACATGAAATAAATTACAGAGTATTCACATACTTGTGTATGACTCTTTGTCTAAATATAGGCTTTGTCTGATAAACAAGGGAAGCGCCTCAATGCTTTCAGGAAAATGATTGTCGACAGCCGCTACTACCATCAAGGTGGCTAATGCCTTGGCCATTCTTTCCAGGTGTGACCAAGAATTATGCTTTTAGCTGGGACCCATTCTCGATTTCCTCCCGAAAGATAAAAGGCAAGAAGTAAAATGAAGATTCTCCATGGAGGTAAAGCCGCTACCGAACACGCCATCTCGGACTCAGTAGAAAACGCAGATACAGGGTTTCAGCAACTGGTAAATGGGGATTTTGTGCGTCGGCAAGGATGTTAAAGGCAACCAACTTCCGTCCCGAATTCCAAACTAAAGTTGTCGACATGCCCGTCAATGGAGTGGATCTCTTTGGTAAAAAGGAGACAAAACCCTCCAAAGCATCAAGACAGACATGGCACACTTGCTTGGGACCCTTCAACAAAGGCGACAGTCCTTTCGTTCAGGAAAGTCTTGCTTCTCCGGGAATTCGCAGGAATACCACCCCGCGTACCAGTCTCCATCCTACAAGACTCTGGCCTAAAAGTCACTTGACCGGTACAGGCAAAAATCCCATTCTTACAGGGGAAGCCAATGCTGACGCGGCTCCTCTCGGACCAGGGGCCAGTCGTTCAGGTAGCCCTAACATGCCCATGACTGTCTCCTCCCACTTCAGCATCCCAGTGAGAGGGAGACTGTCGGAAATAGGCCAAGAGTGGAGAATCATCACCACTGATGAATGGGTGCTATCCCTCATCCAGCAGGACCATACGCTGGAATTTCTCAGGAACCCACCTACCATCTCCACCACTCAAAAAGGCAGAAAAGTTCCATCATCTGCTGCAGCGGTAAGTCCAGTCTTTGCTTGCCATGGGAGTCATACAAAGAGTTCTGCACGCACAGCAAGGTCAAGGAGTCTACTCCAGATACTTCCTGGTAAGAAAAAAGACTGGGTATTTGAGACCTAGTTTAGATCTCGGGTTGCCGAACAAATATCTGAATGGCCAAACATTCTGTATGGTCACTCTATTACAGGTGCTATCGCAGCTGCAGCACAAAGATTTCCTGGCGTCTAGATCTAGAGGATGTCTACTTTCACATCCCTTTTCATAGGACACACCACTGCTACCTGCATTTTGTAAAAGCAGGCCAACATTACTAGATCAAGGCCCTACCTTTTGGGCTCTGCTCAGCAGCGCGAGTATTCACAAAATGCCTCGCACCATTGGAAGCACATCTCCACCGGGAAGAGACACACGTGTACCCGTATCTCAACAACTGGTTAGTGAGGGCAACATCATACGCCAAAGCAGCTCACAGCACTGCTGAAACCATCCACTGTCTACAGTCACTGGGGGTTTTCCATAAACTATCAAAAATCCTGTCTCGTTCCCTTGCAGCAGGCGCTGTTCCTGGGTGCAAAGCAACTCCATCAGACGAAAGGGTGAACACCTTTCTAGCAGAGGTGCACCACCTTCAAAGTTGCAATCAGTATCTTTCTGCATCTGGCATGATGTCCTCCTGCATCCCTCTTATACCTCACTGCAGGCGCCGCATGCGGCCCCTGTAGGAATTCTTAGACACCCGCAGGAGACAAATCTCGGAGTAGTGGACTAGAATAAACTGAATCAGCACTTACTACGCTGGTGGTCCGTAAGATCATCTGGTCCATAGCGCCCCCTTTCGGCTCCCTTTTCACCAGTTCACAGTCAACACGGACGCTTCTCTGGAGGACTGGGGCGCACACTCCGCCAACCTGCATGCCAGGGGACTCTGGACAAAACAGGATAAAACACTGCATATCAATCTCCTGGAGCTGCGTGCCGTCTTTTGGCTGCTCAAGCCATTCCTTCAAAGAGTCACCAGAAATGTGGTACAAATCTTTACAGACAACATCACTACAATCATCTACATCCGTAAGGTGGGGGTGGGGGAGTACAAGGTCTTCAACCCTGTTGCAGGCGGCACAGTCCCTGTTGTACTGGGCACTGCAACAACACATGTTCCCCTTCACCTCCCAGGACTGCAGAATACCATGGTGGGTTCCCTTAGCAGAGAGCTCCGTTCTTGTCACGAGTGGGAGTTGCAGGTCTTCCACTCCTGGAGAAACCCCGGACACAGACCTATTTGCCACCTACCAGAGCAAACGGTGGACAGATTTCGCCAGAAGGATTCTCAAACCCACGAGCTTGGGGGATTCCTTTTTGTTTCCATGGACAGGGAAATGCCTCTATGCTTTCCCTCCAATTTCACTGTTGGCTCATGTGCGAAGTATCTTCAGACAACATCAGTGCAAACTTATCTTAGTGGCCCCTGCATAGCCGAGGCAGTTCTGGTACTGCAGCCAACTAGAACTCTCCTCAACCACCCCAATAAGACTTTACCCTCATTGTGACTTACTGTCCAGGAACAAGGGACAGTAAGTCCCTTGTTCCACCACGACCCAGCCTCCATCAACCCGACAGCTTGGATCTGTGTTCCTAGAATTCTGTGCTAATCCCACTACTTCAAGACAGCAAGGGCATTCTAGCGTGGGCCCGCACTCTTTCTACACTCGCTTTTTACAACAGGAGACGGTTTAAGATATGGTGTATAGCCAAGAAGCAAAGCCCTTTCACCATTCAACCAGCAGCCCTGCTGCCTTACTTGTGTCTGGCACAGGCAGGTTTGGCTTCGTCCAATAAGGTGCATGTGGGCGCCATATCAAGATATACTCCTTCTCTGGTCACACCTTCACTTTGGTCCCAAAGACTGATCAAGGAGTTTCTCAAAGGTCTGTTTCTTTCGTTCCTTCCAATGAAGCGGCCAGCAACTACATGGGAACTAAAGGTAGTCCTTTCCATCCTAATGAAGCCACTGTTTGAGCCTATTCACAAGACCCCATTAAAAATTCCTGTCTTTGAGGACTGCTTTCCTGGTGGCCATCACCTCTGCCAGACAGGTAGGCGAAATACAGGCATTTTCCTGCGAACCACCTTTCCTAACATTTCCCAATCCAAGGTGGTTCTGCGAGCCAATCCCTCATTTGTGCCCAGGGTGCCATCCACATTTCATCTCAATGAGTCTGTGGTGTTGCCAGCGTTCTTTGCTTCTTCAGGTTGCCTGGCAGAGTGCTCTTTGTACACTTAAGATGTTGTGGAAGCGTTCAAATACTACATCTGCCACGCCAAGCCCTTGTGGCAGACTTCACAGCTTTTCATGACGTTGGGCCTGGAAGCTGAAAAGCACTGTCGAAACCTTCTATTGCCAGATGGATTTCATTCTGCATCTCCTTCTGCCATCAGCCAGTGGGCTGACCCAGGGCTCACTCCTCCAGATCCGTGGACGCTAGGACGGCCCCCCTCTCTGGCGTCAGGCTTATGTACATCTGCAGAGCAGCAACGTGGAGGTCTGTACACACAGTTCTACTGCATTGACCGAGATCTAGCTGCAGAGTCTAAAGTCGGCCAGGTGGTTTTCCGTAACCTGTTTGCATAAGGTTATTGTTCCTATGGTAAGTTTGCTGCAAGGAGTTTACCTCCACTCGTTATGGTTATATGGTACTGCTTTGTAATATATTCACATCATGTGAATCTATGAAAGATCAAATGTTGGAGAAGGAATTAGTTACTTAACTGTAACTCCTGTTCTCTAGCATTGGTATAATTTTATAGATTCACATGCAACCCTCCCGCCTGCCCCGCTAATGGCTCTTCTTGGTTCATACTGCCACTTTACATGCGCTATACCAAAATCTGAAGATGGCCTCTAGGGGTGATGTTAAGGGAGCCCATTCCATTGGCTGTGGACAGTATGACCCAAAGTAATGACAAAAGATCACTAAATGGACTGAAGTTTCAGTTTAGAAATTAAACTGCTCTATGTTACCGAGGATACCCAGCCTACCAATGGGGCATATTCACAGCATGCAAATCTATGAAAGATATCAATGCTGGAGAACAGGAGATGCAGGTAATTCCTTCTGCTGTTTTTTCCTCATATTTCTGCACAAACAGGCTCTGCAGTATCCCGTCTGCCGGTAGTTTCCGCTTTAGCACCAGTAGAGTGGTATCGCCGTTGTTCAAGGGACCTGTGGTCCACCACATCTCTGTTGTGGTTACGCCACCACTCGGATCTCTCCCTCTGAGTGGGTCCGCCTCACGTCCGTGTTGGTTTCTATCCTCTCTCTGGTTTCCTGACGTTTAGCGTCTACTTTTTCAGTTGGCTTCCTCTCAGCCACAGGAGACGGCGTGTCCAGCTTAGTCTCTGTGTAAGCTAGCGAGCCAATTCATAACTCGCGGGCTTCCTCTCTCATTCTCCAGTCCTGTCGCCTCTCTTTTATTAGGTAGCTGTGGGACTTTCCCGGCACAGTCTCGTATTCCTTTCTCTTTTTTGTCTTCTCTCCTCCTCCACATGTTCTCCTCCTCGTCCCAGTAAAAAGGGACTTTTCTTTTAAAGGAGTAAGCACAGTTTCCTGATGGCAATATTACATACTTGTATTTTCTTCATGCAGTTCTTTACTGGATGTGTTTAAAGAGGTACTGTTGGAAGGTTTCTTGGGGATAGTCGTTTCTGGTAAGGTCTTACTTGCCTCCACCCACAGTGTAGGTGTTGTAGATCAAGCTCACCTCCCTAGCCTCACAGTGGTGGCTCCCCCTTGGGGAGAAGGGACGAATTCCTGTGATTCGTCACAGCACCCAGGACTGGGATGGCGGCTTTAACGAAAGCAGAAACATCTGTTCCAGTAGGTAAGTGGGTAGGGAGAGGGGTGGAGGAAGGGGTACAGAATGTCTTGGGGGAGGTGGGAAAGGGAAGGGGGCAGTGATGGAAAAAAACATGGTGGCACCAGGGGAAGGGTCTTAGGTGGCTGATGGTGGTACACTGGAAGTTCTCTCCCTAGTTTCCAGTCACCTGACTGGCTGAGCGACCTTCCCTGGGTGTGAATATTTAATATACTGGGCAGAGAGGAGTGAGTTTACTCCTAGCATACATACTCTCCTTTACCCAAGAAGCAGCCCCACCAGATCCAGGAGAGCGCCTCCACAAAGGAACAAGGACTGCATTGGCTCCCATAGCGAACAGGGTGCTGTTTTCCACTGCATCTTCAAGCTTGGTAAAATGGGAAGCTTTTGGATCAGCTGTGCTGCAGGTCTTCAATCAAGGGCAAGTGCCTCTGACTTCAGCGCCAGTGACCAGGTCACGGCCATAGAGGCAGCTGAGTACTAGCCTCTGCTCATACTGCCTTCAATGCCTTTACCGGCAGGACTTATAGGAGGCCAGTGGTGGCAGAGTTTAGACCTGCCGCACCTTCTCTGGGAGCAAGCTTACCTGCTTCCACATTGTTGTGTGCAGAGCAGTGGATTCCTTGGGTTTGCCTGCTCCAGTGGTTACTTCCATGCCTTCACATCTTTTAATGCAGGTCTCTTCATCTAAGTCGCTGCTGCTGGTCAGTGAGGTCCTAATAGAGCCTCTCATAGTCTCACCTCCACCCCAACTGTCTTAAAGAAAATAATACGGTAAGCATGCTACAGGACCTGTGGATCTGGGATTTTATAGTCTCTCCTTCAGCTCTAAAGAATCTCGGCAGGCTTCTAGTGCTGCTTTCACTACTCTGCCTCAAGATGGAGAGGAAGAAACTTGCCACCGTCATCGGGGATGTTTTTGCTTCTGGTAGCTTGGCATTATGGACAGCAAATAACTTGAGTAACTTAACCATATAGACGCATTACTGTTGTCAGAGAGTCATTGAATCGCATGATAAACATACCTTTTTTTTTTGCATTTGTGAACAGACGTAAAAGAGTGGCGAAACAAGTCTATAAAATTGCCCCGACACTTTGGATGGTTGGACCAGGTCCAGCACCATTCATACATGTGAGCCTCTTGCTTTGCCCGATGTCCAAGCAAAACCTTTAGACATACCCTTTGAGGGGGGAAAATCCATTTAGCTAGAAAGTAGATGACTTGCTGGAACAGTTCCGAAACCTAAGGCTACAGCCAAGCCCTTGTGCCTTTCAGCTCCTTTGAAGTCTAGTTTCACACACACGACTCAGACTTTTTGCCCCAATCCCTGTTTTGGTCAACAGGCTAGATGCTTGCCCATCAATACAGATATTTTACTCTGCCATCAAAAACCTTTGAATATGTCTGCCTCCTTCTACTTGCCTTCCATGGGGCAGGGTACAAGAATGTCAGGGCTGGATGATAATGACCACATATGCACTTGCAAATTGTTTCCATTAGCTTTCCCATTTCTACAAACACCCTCCTGCCAAATTCACTTTTACTGCCTTTGCATCTGTTCGACTGTGTCCTATGTGGGGAGCCATGAAAGCCTTTGGCCAAGGAAGCTATAGGACTGGTTCTCCTGCCAAGGACTTGAGGTATATGCTTGTTTAACACATTTCTCCAGACTCAGTAATTCAGGATACATACTCTGGCTCAAGCACTACAGGTCCTGGAGGAAGGTGGCTGGTTTTGTTCTTGGACCTCAAGTACATGCAGTTTAATGTAACAGTTAACCAGCAGCATCGCCGTTACTTAATGTTTTGTGGTAGATTAAATGCATTATCAGTTTAAGGCTCTGCCTTTCAGGCTGAGGTCTACCCCAAGGGTGTTCACAAGGGTGCTGCTGATGGTAGCCATACACAACAGTTGGAGTAGGATGCATGTTTCCTTAACTTCACAACTGGCTGTTGAAAGTGAAACGAGCAGTGTTGGTTTCATAGCATCTGGTGGGATGTGCCGCTTCCTTCATTCGTTTGGGTACTCCTGAACCTGCGTACATCCTTGTTAATTCAAATGAATTGTAGCTGTGTTGGACATTTGTCTTGAAAGCCTTCATTCCTGCAAAGTGTGTCAGATATCCATGTTAAGCAGAATCATATGCAGTACCCTTTGGGAACCCCACACACAATTAAGACTACAATTGCAAGTACAAATTCACCTTTGGTACAATCCAGTACTACACAGTAAAGTGGTAGCGATGGAGCAGGAACCAGGCTGACCCAGGTAAATACAAACAGAAGATGCTTTATTGTTCTTTGTTACATAGATGCAGATCATAAAAGGTAGGAGAGAAGGTCACAAGCATCAGTCCTGGTTCCCTGCCATACTCAAGTCCCAACCATCACTCTCCGGAAACCCCATGCCTCCAACACTCTAAGCTCCACCTCACCATTCTATGAGGCCCTGCATTCACTCAGACAGTCACACTAATCATCCAAGATACAACACAAACATTTAATTACACCATCAGTTGTAAAACAGTTCACTAATATAAAGCGGCATAAAATCACAATCTTAATGCACCACACACACCACCCAATGAATTCTGGACATGTTAAGCTCAAAATGAAGTGTGAGCAAAATGGCAATCCAGCAATTTAAAAAGGGAGGGAAAGACAAGGTTATTCAAAATCAAGCAGCACCAAAAAGTAAGTAGGCAGGGCAGTCTAGAAAAGACTTACTACAACTAGGATTCAAATTAATAGGCCTGGGCCAATGTTAATGGTTCAGAGTCTTTGCAGAGGATCACACAGTTCAGAGTAATTTGCGGTTAAGTCTTTGCCAAGAGTTAGAAACGAAGTTGGTCGGAAGAAAATTTACTTAAAAGAGTAGAGAAGGACAAGCCCTCGGCCAAGCAACTGTCGGACTTACAAGAAGGAGGATGACTGGAGGGTCCTGCACAGCCCAGGGAAGAAACCAGTAGCAGAGCAAAGCGACGTATAAAAGGTGCGCTCCTTAAAACCCAAACAGGGTCTGGCCCTCCTGGCTATCTGGTTCACTGCAGTGATTCACAGCAAATTCGACCAGGGGAGGGAGGCCTTGTTAGGTGTTTGGCGAACTGGTTGGTCCCACCAGCTCAAGGGAAGAAGATTCGTTACAGATCTTCTCTGTCGTCGAAGTTTAGGAGATTCGGACCTGCAGCAGGGCTTCACCGGGAGGTTCAGTCGTGGTAGTAGTCCTCTTCCTTCAGCTTCTCTTCGGTTCTCTCGATTTATTGGCGACTCTGCAAGTCCCAGAGACCTGCTTTTTATGCTGTTTTCCCCCATTCACACAGCCTGGCTGTCAATCACACAGCAGGGTGGCTGTCCTGGAAGGACAGTCACCTAGCCAATTAAACAAGAGTGCGACTTGGGTCTCCATGGAGACCCTCTGCAGGAGGCCTAAAACCCCTCCCTCACATCCTGTCCACCCCAGAAACTCAGGTGCCTAAGGAGGGCTTCTGTGCAGAAGCCCGCCAAAGGACAGCGAACAAAGGAACCAAACCTGGTTGGGCATGCAGAGAAAAACACGAGAAATACCTTTACAAAAAGAAATGGTGAATAAACCCAACCGGACCCAAATAAAATTAAAAGGGGTCTGGCAGATTAAAGTTCGAGGCTATTAACTTAGCCTAAAACAGTACCAAGGCTATTTTCATAGACGGAAGTACGAATAAAATGGTATATACCACTGCCACCAGCCGAATCTTAAAGAAAGGGGAACGAAATAATGTTCCATGAGAAACAGACAAAAAGGGATAACTATTAACCCTTTCCAGTACTCTATGGAAGATAGTTTGTACTGGGTCTGTGGATTTAAAAAGACTAATAAAGTCAATGGCAACTTTACATGTTCTGGGAGACAGTAGTCAGTCCCAGAAAATGGAGTTTAAAGTGGAAAGTCTAAAAAAGACAACCCTATGTCACTGCACTAAAGGTGCTGCGTGACACACAGTAAAAAGATGATGCCTATGAAGTAGGTGAGACTCCACAGTCTATGAACATAAAAAATGTAAAACACACAGCAAAACACATGTAAGAGTGGGAAAAAGGGCCCACACTCTTACCAGGTGAAAAAAAGAAATCCTAGAAATCCAGCAAAGCTGCTGAGGTACACAGTAGGTAAGGGAAATTAGCCATTCTGGAGAGTTCTCCCTAACAATCCACCCAACAGCTTCCTGTTTCAGCCGGAATAGCAACCCCAGGGAGCAACCATTTTCAGGATACAACACATTGTGCATTGTTCTGGTGCCTCCAGCACGAACCAGGATGAGTTTCCTGTAGTAGACTCAAGTGGCCTAATTTCAGGAGCAGCCTTCAATATCGAGTAAGAGTGGCCCCTATGGATCAATCTGCTGCAAGCAGACTGTTAGTTAAATATTCCCTTGAGTCAGTCTTTTACCAGAGCATTGCTAACTGGTTGGGTAGTTCAACTTCTAGACCAGATGTATGCAACCTTTGGTTCTACAGATGTTTTGAAATGCATCTTTCATCAGCCACAGTGAGCATAATCAATCGTGAGGTGTCATTAGAGATGTAAAGTGAACTATCTAGAGAGCTGCTGGTTGCAGACCACTGTTCTAGGCCATTTGGTGGTCAGCATTTGGGAAACGGAAGAAAAGACCCATAACATCAACTTCCTAGAGTTTTGGATAGAAAAGTGGCCCCAACTGCTTTTTCCTTCAAGAGAATGTTCATTCAGATTCTGACAGCACTTTGTCTATTATGCAGCTCGGCCATACTTGTTGCATTTTGGGCGCTGAAAAACAATGTGACCTTTTACAATGGACCTTCTGGAACTGAGGAGCGAGTCTTCGAAGATAGTGGACAGAATATAGTGGTATTCAAGTGGAAGCTGCACAAGGAGTTGATCTTCTCTTGTGAGGTCTTAAGGTAAAAGTTTTGCTTTGAGTGTGAATGCAAAATCTGACAAATTCTATTTCCTCCCAACAATTCATTGGAGAATGACAGTTGTGGATTGGGATTTCTACTTGCTTTACCCATTACTTGCAATTCCTGTTGTGCTGAGGAGGTTCAGCTTGTTTGTGTGTCAGCATTTGAGGCTCCTGCTCAGGGAAGACCTTCAGCTGCAGTCTTGATTCAGTGCCCTCCACCCCACCCCATCTTGATTCATCTGAACCTGCTCTTGAAAAGCTGATGTGCCAGAATGTGGACTTGTTTCTGTCAGAGATGACGTGTTTTGCCCGTAATCCTGCCACTGAGCCCAAGTCTGTCGGTGAAAGAAGTGTCTCTCTGGTGCTGTGAGAAGGCGTCTGATCTGTTTCCTTGTGTGATGACCATTCTTGATATATATTGTTTTTATGACTATAGCTGGTCTTAATATTAGCACTGTTAGAAGCTACTTGCCTGCAATGTACATCTTTATAGGATGACTGTGGAAGGCTTCTCACCTTTCTGTCTGACTGTGGTGCAGTTTAAGTGGTTGGTTGGTATATGCCTTCCCTCTGAAAGCTTCTGTTGTCAAATCTTGGGATTTGATCCTTGTGTTAACCTTTCTGTTAGAGATGGGCAGCAAAGCCTTTGCATTGTCCACTGAGGCTGATTAAAATGAAGGTCGTCTTTCAGGTTGTGATCACAAGGGCCAGACTGGTGAGTGTGCTACAGACGTTCTGAGCCGAGGTTGTTTTTATGACATTTGTGAAAGAAAATGATCCATAGGGTTCGCCTGTTGTGCCTGCCTGTGGTGTCTGTGTATTTTCTTTGGCAGTAGGCACAATAATCCTCTCATTCATCTTGCTGTATTTTCAGTTTCTCCTTGTTACTGATGAGAAAATAATGGGCCAAAACCCACCATGAAGCTTTTCCTAAAATGTGAAATTTGTATTGAGATCAGTGAATTGACACAGTTTTAGAACTGATAGCTCCAACCTATTGATGCTTTGGGCCAATTCTTGTTGATGTCTGCATTATGGTATGGACTTATTAAGTGCACATTGAGATTAATGCAAACAGATGTTTTAGTGGTGAGATTCTTGTTTGTGTGTCTTTTGACCTATAATCGACCTCCATATGGTATCAGGTGTCATCACTCCCCGGAAACAAATGGCCTTATACTCATAGTCAAAACAAACTTTATGTATGCTTAGTGATGACTGCCTCCTATAGATGCACAAGAGTGCTTGGTGGAATTGCTTCCCCATTTTGGTTGACTGGGTTGTGAGGGGTTTAGCTGCAAGCTCTCGCCATTCGCCTCTCAGCTGAAATCTCCCCTATTAGATGGTCATCCTGGTGTGCTGGGTGGAATTAAGACCCCACTGTTCCCATTAAATGTTGTTCTCTTGCAGTACAGTTTGTAGTCCCAATCACCTTGAGGAATAGTTCAAGGTGACTGGTTGAAAAACTTGATAAATTGGTTTCTGCAGAGCTAGAGCCGTCCTTCCATATGTAGTGATGGGCTTTATCCCAGCCTTTCTACTGTGATGTAGGTAACGGGGATTAGAAATCAGACCAAACAAAAATTCCAAAGAATTAAACTTTTATTTGGGGGGCTTAACAAAGGATGTGCCAAGAATAGTAAACTGGCATGGTCAATGGATCACCAACTCAAGTTTCTATACTGTCAGAAGTATCCCAGAAGTCAAGTCCCAGTCAATCAACACTTCTTGGCTTCCTTACATCTGACTTCCTTACATCTTGCTTGAGAGTTTACTACATAATTCTTGCCTCTGCCAGTCTTGGGTTTGAGGAGTTTCTCGCACACATTTTCTTTCTACCAGTCTGCCCTAATGGGTTCACTTCACCCTTCTTCTGTCTAGAAGCCTCAAGCTTAAGGGGTTTCCCACATCCTCCTCCTTTCTACCAGTCGTTTCATGCACACTTATTTCCACCAATCTCTGGTTTCAGTTTCTGATTTGTCGTTGATTCACAGGTTGCATTGTAGGTACTGCGATGTCACCATCAGATCCCTTGGATTCCAGATGATCTACTCCAAGAGCTTTGGGAAGAGTCAAGGACCTTGGACTAATCTTGCCCTTTCCAATGTTGCACACTGGGCTCTTTTATCTCTTGTCACCGCACCATACTCTTGTTCCCCTTCCAAGCCTGTCTTTTTCCTCGTCACTCCTGGTCTTACTGCACCAGTTTTTCCAGAATTTCATAAAACTCTTCCTGATGCTCATTCCCCTCTTCTCGCACCTGCTCCTGATGTTCACTGGCCTTGCCCTTATCTTCTTTCCCCACCTCCTCCTGATCTCCACTAACTTCATCCTTAACTCTCCTGTCCACTGCCGCCTCCTGATATTTACCAACGTTCTCTTTCTCCTCCTCTAATCTCTGTCTTCCTCACCATCAGGAGGAGGGTGGTGATAGTCGAGCTGCTGTTCATTTGTGGGTGTGATTAATTCCCATTCCTAGTTTTGGGGATGGCAAGATGGTGACTTGGGAGCTGGGTGCCAGCCTGATCCCGTTGGTCTTGGGCCTAGGGTTTATTTGGGGATGATCTCATAGTCGCACCATTTTGGTTCCAGTCAAATGGAAGAGGCCCATCAGAGGTCATTAATCCTGAGGGTCCGGTCTCTTCCCATCCCACCAGCCTATAGGACAGATCAACTGAAAGAGTAGACTACGCCCAAATGCCTTTTGAAACCCTACAGAGCAAAGTAGGTGCAACCCCCCCCATAATAAGAGAGTCTACAATTCCATGCAAGCAAAACTAAACCTCTAAGAGTACAATGGACAGCATTTCATTTCTCATACTCTCCTTTCCTGTGGGAAAGGAGGGGGTACTGGACTCCAATTATTATTCTTCATCCCATCTTCCTCGATCCCTCCTACCTTTCCTTCCTTTGAACATCATTACTGTCGCTTTAAGCCTTCTCCTATCGCTTTTCTGATCACTTACCATCCACCTACTTCTCTTTCCTCTTTCTGTGACTACTTAGACACTCGTCCTCCCTATTTTCACAAGACTTTGCGCTGTTCCTCCTATTAAATTTCAATCTTCATCTCACTTTGACGTACCACTTTTGTACGGTTTAGGTCTGTGTGACTGAAAACAATTGACCTTTTACAATTTGACTGGATTTATTTGGGTCCTTTTTTTGTTTGGAAATGTGGGGGGAGAACCCCTGACCCCCCCCACTTAGCCCTTCCTTAACCTATTCCCTTACCCCACCCAACAGATATATTTAATTTAATTTGACCAAAATTCCCCCAAAAAACTATTAAATAAAATTCACATTTAAAAGGTCAATTTTCCCTGCAATCAAGTATGCAAATACCCTTTTGTCATATTCTCCCTCTACTCAAATCCTATCATTTTCTCCAGTACACACTCTCCCCTCCCCCCATATTTCTGGTTGGTCTCTTGATCTTATTTTCACTTCTCATCCATTGTTCTCAGCAGTTTTGGCCTCTCCTTTTTCTTCTTCAGATCACTCTGTGCTCTACTTTTCCTTCTCCCCTCATTCTTTTTCTCCTCCTTCCACATCTTCTACTTACCTCCATTGTGACTTACATCACTTGTATTCTTCTCACTTTCTTCATTCTTTTTTTTACATCCTGCCTTTCCCTCCTGCTCTGTTCTTGCCCAGCAATCAGGCGACTCTGATTTAGTTTCTCTTAACTATGCCCTTCTTTGGTCACTTGATCGTGACCCTACTTGTCACTTTAAACCCTCCTATATTTCTACTCCTCCCCCTCCCACTTTGTCCTCTATTGTTTCATCTCTACCATCTGATACCGACCCTTCTAAATTCTTTGCTAGAACACACCAATCTGCTCTCCCTTTGGGCCCCATTCACTTTTCTCTTATTCCCAATTTCATTGCTCCCCTAGCTCACTACTATTTTCTTAATCTCTCCCTCTCTACTTCTTTCCCTTCTTCCTACAAACATGCAATCATTCTTTCAATTCTCAAGAACACTTTGCTAGACTCTTCGTCTCCTGCTAACTATAAACCTATCTCTATTATTCCTTATCTTGCCAAAGTCCTTGAACGGAATGTTTATTCTCAGATTTCCACTTTTCTAATCCACAACTATTTACTTTCCCACTTTCAATCTGGGTTTGTCCCCTTCATTATACTGAGACTGCCCCATTAGCCATCACTGTCTAACTCCTCTCAGCAGACCAGTCTAAACCTTCTTCCTTTCTCATTTCACTTGATCACTCTGCTGCTGTTGACACAGTGGATCAGCCTCTCCTCCGATCATCTCTCTCGTCCTTTGATATTTCTGGTTCTGTTGTAAACTAGTTCCGCTCCTATCTCTCTGACCACTCCTCAATCTCTTAGGCCATATGCCTTTCCTCTTCTGCCCTTCTTTATCACAGTGTTCCCCAAGGATCAATCCTTTTGGCCCCCTCTCTACACCACCACTGTTGTTGATATAATTAAGCCCTTTGGTCTATCCTATCAGTTCTATGCCGATGACATCCAGATCTTCCTCTCTTTTTCCTCCTTTTCTGATGAAATCCATGACAATATCTCTGCTTTTTTGCTGGATGTACAATTGCAATGTATTACTTTTTCATTTTATTGTACCATTTTCCAAAACATTGTCCCCCGCACTCCCAAAAAACCTCTTATGAAGAGAATACAATGTTTCAATTTCCCTGCATTGACAAGCGAATCTATGAAGCAAAGTGTTGGGAAGCTTGGCCAGTGTGTTTCCAGTTTCTTTTCATCTGGTATCAATGAAGCCTCTGACTCACTCAGTATGGACCACCAAAGAGGCAAATCTACCATTCAAAATAGTGGCTTAGCCTCCTATAGACTTGGTCTAGCCCCTTGAGGCCAAAGGAGCCCCATGTGTGCTAAGGGAAAACAGCCAATCCCAGCCGTCACTCAATTTCCAGTCAATGCACATACTCTCACTAGCAATTCCACAGAGATGGAGGGATTTTTAGTGAGTCTTTCAATGTGGTTTGTAAGAGCAGGAGGCTTGTATTTGGAGAAGCCAGGAGAACAGTGGAAGGATCAGAAGCCAGAGAGCTGGAGGAGAGTGGAGAAGTAATTGCAGTGGCAAGCAGGAGGATGTGGTTGAAAGCAAGGGTGCTCAAGGAGGAGTTGGTGGCTTCAGACAGCAAGACTGTGGTGACGGGAGTGGGGGTTGAGAAAGGAAGAGGGGGGTACCATCAATATAAGAGTAAGAGTGAACAGAAGGGAGGTGGTTGGAACTAAGAAAGTAAGGGAGGAGGACCCAACAGAGTTAGAGCAGACAGGAAGTGGTGATAAACAGATTTGAGGGGTTAGCAGCAGTGCAAAAGGGAGAAGGAGGAATAGGTGATTAAGGGAATAAGAGAGGAGGTGAAGGCAGGAGGAGAAGATAACAAAAAGACAGATAAGTGAAAGTCCATAGAAGGCAGTAGGAGTCGAGGTGCAGGAGATAGTGGCGAGACCCCGGAAGGAGGTGGCAAGATCAGAGATGAGAAGAGACCTGCTTTAAGTAACATGAGGTGGAGAGACCGACTTAGAGGCTGAAGGGATAGCACCAAGGAAATCATCATGTTGCACCTTCATCTACCACAGAAAAGCCAGTTGCCCAGGATTGAAATTGTTGTGTAAAGTTTACATTTAGGGCACCTCTGGCATCCTCCATTCTGTATTTAACAATTCTCCTCATCCAAGATATCCATATCCCAGCACAGCTTTTCCCCAGAAATGTTTCTGCCGCCAGGGGGCATAACACAGCTTTGCCCAATGCCTCTATGTGCCCTATCAGGAAATGATGTTGGGGTCAGCATATATAGCTGGACCGCCCCCTTGTGACCTCAGTTACTTTTTTCCATGCACTCTGTTCGCTACTAGGAACACGCTCGTTGATCTTCTAATTTTTCTAAAGTTTACACCATGGCTACTCCTCCGAAGGCTTCCGGTTTCAAGCCATGTGCAGATTCTGGCTGGCAGATGTCGGTCTCGGATCTGCTCCAGACTTGTCTATACTGCTTGGGTGGGGACCATGACACCCAGGATTGCGGGTAATGCCAGTCCATGCAACCGAAGGCTCTTCAGGAAAGGGATCTTCACATTCATCCACAAGGCCTAGGGTGAGACTCCAGGTCTCAGTTGTTGTTGCACTTGCAGGGTGACACCCCAAGGATAAGGCAACTATGCGCAAGGTAGCTAGGAAAAGAAGCAGCTTCAGAAAGAGGTCCTGTTCTCCAGGAGCGACTGTCTCGGCGCGGCATAGTTTTCGGCATCGTCTTTGATGTGTCGTGGTCACTGTGGCTCCATGTCCTATTCCCTATGGATGCCTTCATGTCAAAGATGTACGTCATCTATGACGAGGGGGAGGGCGATCAGATCCCCTTTGGGCTAGGACCTATGGTCTCTATGGAGGTGAGGTATTTCCCAGAGGAATTCTATGGGGAAGGTGAGGATGTACTGGACCTGGCAACGGACCTGCAGGGAGCCAGTGCCCTTAATACCTCCCCGGAGATGGACATTTTGCCCGCTCCCACCTCGGGAAAGCCGCAGGCCGCCTTACAGCGCTTGAAGGCGCAGGTACACTGGGCGTATCTCCTCAGTCCAGGTCCAAGGTTCAGTACGAACTTTGCGATATTCTGGACGATGCCCCCCCAAAAAATAAGCTCCTGCCTTTCAATGTGTCAGAAGAGGCCCCCGTATTGGATGTGTGCAAGAAACCTGCCTCTCTTCCAGCAGTGGACCGGGATCTGGCGAGGAAGCACCGCCCGCTCCGTCGAACCCGGTTTTCCTTTGCTCCCATGCTTCGCTTCAAAGCTTGGTGGTTCAGGCCGTGACGGCTAGCCTGAAGACTTCTATCTTCGTGTTCCTTCCACCAGAAAGGTAGATTAAGAGGTTTGACAATTGGGGCAAGAAGGTGTTTGTGTCAGGCAGTCTTGCACTACGGGTCATGAATGCCTCTTGCGCCAAGGCGAAGTTCTCCTTTGCCCTTTGGACGGCGGGGGCCAATGCGGCCGAGTATTTCCTGGAGCAAGAGATCGCAACGGTTTCCTGTCCTTCGTCTCTGACGGCAAGGAGGTGGCACGCCAGATGCTGTAGTCAGGACTGGACATGGTGGACTGTGTGGGCAGGTCCATGGCCACTATCACAGAGGTGAAGTGTGACTAATGGATGAGTACATCAGGGTTTGAGGCCGACGTCCAGACCAAGCTGTTGGACATGGCTTTCGAAAGACCGGAAACATTTGGAACTAAATCAACTCTGTCAGACCTAATGCGCTCAACCAAATCTACCGTGAACTAAGGAAACAAAACTAAAGTAGGACTACCGGCCCCAGGCATTCAATAACCAGTAACATTTGTAATGTCCATTTGCAACAGTTTGTTTATTGTTCTGACAGCAAACACGTGATTCCACCTAAGAGGACTTGCAAATTCACGCAGAACGCTCGAGGGGAACCCACTAGTGAGTTGGGCATAAACCACCTAGCAGATTGAATGAAAACTGGACAGGAATCTCAGACAGTTGTGGAATCTTCAAGTAATCATTCTTTGTGAGATCATGTAATGTTTTAGAGCCCTGAAGAGGACCTCTTACGTCAAAACATGTGTTGGCTGTCACAACAATAAACAAACTGTTGCAAATGGACATTACAAATTGAATGCCTGAGGACCAGTAGGCCTACTTTAGTTTTGTTTCCTTAGTTCAAGATGGATGTGGTTGAGCGGATTTGGTCTGACATACAGTTGGTTTGACTTCTTTGTGCCGCATTTGGCTTTAGTCACATCTCTTTCCAGACCAATGCTGCTAACCTTTTTTCTGTCTTCTTGCAAGTATTTTTGAGCTGATTAGCTCAAACCTTTCAATAGCCCGTTGACAGATTTTGCAGTAGTTTTTGGAGCTTAGGATGATGAAGCCCTCTAGCAGGTCCTGCCCTCTAACGCAACTGCTAAGTCCTTGGGGCTGCTGGTTCAGCAAGCTTCTGCAGAGCCGTGGTCTCGGGGTAGGGGATTTCACCTCCTTTCCGGCATTTTCCCCAAGGGCCATGGTCAGTCTGCCCTGGAAAGCGGGCAAGGCAGGCGCTTCCCAAGTGGCAGAGGAAGGGATACCCAGTTGGAGGGTGGGGGGAGTTGTAGCGGACGCTATCCCTGCTGCACCCCAGGGTGCCATACCTCAGTGACTGGCTTTGGCACTCTGAGCAGTGGCGGGGGAGACTTTCCTTGTTCAGCCTGGAATGGTCAAAGTCCATGTCTGATGCTTGGGCCTTACAGGTCATCCGGCAGGGATATTGCCTCCCAACAGGGCTTCAGCGTGCCCCGGACCGCGCCTCTCTGGCCACCCCTTTGTTTCCCAACCCTATCCTCATGTAGGAGGTCTGTTGGCTTCTGTCAAGGAATGATCAACCTATTTCCCCGCTCAGAATGAGAGAAGGGGTGGTACTCAACCTATTTTCTGGTGCCAAAATTGTACGGAGGCTTGTGCCCTATTTTGGATCTGCGGTTCCTGAGTATATTCCTATGCAAGGACAAGTTCAAGATGGTTACTCTAGCCCAGATTCTGCAAACCGTAAATCTGTAGGACTGGTTGCTTTCTCTGGACCTTCAGGATGCCTACTTCCATGTGCCGATTCATTGAAAGCATAGGAAGTACCTAAGCTTCGTGGTGGGTCAACACCATTACCAGTTCAAAGTCCTGGCGTTCTGTATTTTCTTCTGCCCCCGAGTTTTCACCAGACTGCTGGGAGTGGTAGTGACTCACCTCAGGAGAGAGGACATTCATTTCTTCCCCCACCTGGATGACTGGCTTGTCTGAGCTTTCTCCCCAGATCTAGTGTTTGAGCAGCTACTCTGCACATGACTCTATTGCATAGCCTGGCTTTTCCCTGAACTTCAAAAAGTCTCGGGTTTCGCCATCCCAGTCTCTCTGGTTCATCTGGACGGTCTTGGACACTGGCCTGGGCAGGGCTTTCCCACCCGAGGACAGAGTGGCGAACATCTTTCGGATGGTCAATTTCCTCCAATCCCAGGAACAAGCCCTGGCCTCCGCTTTCCTGTGCCTTCTGACCTCCTGCATCCTAGTTGTACCTGAGGCAAGGCTGCACATGAGATCGCTTCAGTTGCTTCTCCGTTGTCAATGGTTGCAGTTTCAGGGCCACATGTTGGACCTTTTGCAGTTCTCTAATCAGGTGGCTCAGGATCTACTATTGTGGGCTGTGTAAGACAAGTTGCTAAGAGGTGTGCTGTTTTTACTAACCTTGGACCTAGGCTACGGTGGTCAGGGACGCATCTGACTGGTTGGGGTGCTTGCCTGTCAGACCTAATGATGAGTGGACTGTGGTCTCCCACAGTGTCTCGGGAACACATCAACTTGCTGGAGCTGAGGGCAATCGGGCTGGCCCTGATTGCATTCTTCCCCTCTGTGAGGCAAGACTGTGCTGATCCTGATGGACAACACGGTGGAGGAGTTCTTCTCTTTTTGAGTTTCTCTTTAGTGGACCTCTTTGGTTCCAGTGTCAACAGGAGGTGCAGGTTGTTCTGCGGCAGGGAATTTCCTGGTCAGGGAGCTCTGGTGACACTCTGATGGTTGAGTGGACATTCGACATCCTTTATGCATTTCCCTCGATCCCTGTAATTCTGCTGGTTCTCAGGAGGTTGCACCTGTTTGGAACCACGATGATCCTGCTAGCTCCCGACCGGGCCTGAAGAGCATGGTATCTGGAGTTGCTGGACATGTCCATCTGCCCTCCATAGCACCTGCGAGGATAGTCGACTTGCTCTCCCAGAGGGGCGGGTACTCCACCCGAACCTCAGCAGCCTGAATCTTCATGTTTGGCTACTGAGAGGCTAAGGTGCAAGGAGTGGGACTTGTCGGGCGACCTCCTCAATGTGGCCCTATCTGCTCTCAGGCCCGTGTTGGATTTTCGGATTTCTCTGTCCCAGGCGGGCCTGCAGATTGGCACTGTAAAGGGTTACCATGCCGCTATTTTGGTGTTCAAGAGGCCCTGAAACACAGCTTATTTTGCACAATCCACACTGTTATGCAGTTCTTGCAGGCTTTGTGTAACCAGTTTCCTCCCTGCCAGTTTGTGGTTCTGGTGTGGGATTTGAATTTCAGTTTTAATGTTTTTTTTAATGGGTTCTCTGTTTGAATCCCTTTGTTCTATTCTATTTGGTTACTCACATTTCCTGGTGGCCATCACTCCTGCGAGATGGTTGAGTGAGCTCCTGGTTTTGTCTGTTTTCCTCCCCATTTGTTTTTCCCCAAAGAGAAAGTGACGTTGAGAGTGAAAGACTCTTCTGCTGAAGGTGGTCTTGGATTTCCATCTTGTTAGGTTTTACGTTTTGGGTAAAACAGGTGCACTGAGTCGTGGGTGAAATTCAAAGGGTCTTTAATATGCTGACACAAAACGGTAAATTAAGTTACATAAGAGGTTAAGTGAATAGGTAGGAAAGGCATCCACCGGTCCCCTGTTCCTTTAGCCCCAGGTCCCAACTGAATGTTTTAGAACCTTGCAGTACGCTCAGCTGATAACATTCCATCCAAACATTCTCACAATAACATGAGGCATGGAAGGATCGCCAGCTTCACGTTGGTTACACCCGTGACAGTGGTGCCCTGGAACTTGAGTTATTAAGGATGAAACAACACTTTGAATACAAAATGATAGAGACCGAAGCTGAGTTGAAGGAGGAGTTGTTGGCACAACAGGTTGTACTCAAAGGCAGAGATCTTGAACTCCAAGACAGAGACACTGAATGTTACCGAGTGTCAGAGACTCCAGCTAGAGAAAGCTTTGGTGGAGACTTCAGCCAAACCAGTTTAGTGTCAGGTTTCCTGCTACCAAGTTTATGAAAGGGTTGGTTAGTGTGTATGTGGAGGGTTCAGTCAGTTATACTCCAACATTTGAGATGTTGTGTGATATCCATGATGTTGACCATAGAGATTGGGCTGAGTGTGGAAGAAAGAAGCCAGAATCAGTGCATGAAAGCTGCTTTGATTGCCAAGTTTGGCAAGACACCTTAATGGGTTCAGTGATTATAAGAAGAGACAGAATATGTCTTGAGTTGATTGGGCGAATGCTGCACATATGAATATGTTGGGCTGGGTTGATGGTTACAAAGCCTATTCTTTTGTTGAATTGTCTCACCTTATTTTTTGTTTGCTGATAAATGGGTCTCTCGCTAAGTATCCCAGTGAGCAGGACAAAGAGAAAGGGACCACTCAGAAGGCTGAGGAGTCCAAGAGGCAGCCACATCCGAATAAACCTAAACATTCTCCCTCTAAGGTCCAAAACTCTAGTGGGGATAAGTCTCATGGGGTGGGTGTGAGAGTAGGAGTACGAATAGTGGTGTTCCTGCTGCAAAGCAGGCTCCCAGTGGATCCAGTTCAGCCCCTTGCCTCTTTAGGGACTGTGTGGCTTTGGACCACAGAAAGGGTGACCCCAAGTGTAAAGGAAAGTCGCTTGGTGTCCAGGCTGTCAGCCTGAACTACCCTTACTCTAGGCCAGGGGGGGGGACCACTGTACTCCCCTCCTTGCCAGGAATCACCTTTGGTGCTCCTGCACAGATGTACTTAGTGTCCCTTGGGCCTGGGACCAGTACTCCGAAGTACTGGCTACTATCCCACAGAATACCAGTAGATTATTGAGCAGTGTCCTCATAACTGGCCTGCCTTCCACTGGTATGAGAGACACTGGGGCTAGCAAGACAGTGGTGGGTATGACCCTTTTCAGGCCAGGGAACTATGTAGGTGCTCAATGAGAAACCCCAGATTAGCTGGTGGGCCTCCCAAACTTTCTCCTGTAGCCCTAGACACCATTCAGATTGATGACAAGACTGCAATGCTTCCTATCCTGGTTCAGGACAATGTACCTGCCAACATTTTCTTGGGGAATGACTTCGAGATGGGGCTAATTTATGATGGGTTACCCGACTGCTGCTGCAGTCACCAGGTCACAGGTCACACAGGGGCTGACTGACAGTCAGTTACCCAAGCCGAAGGGGAGACCCAAGGCTAAAAGGAAGAGTAGGAAGACCTACTGTGTGACGGGGCTCCTTCTCTTCATGCTGTTTCAGCAGCACTCACTGTGGTCCCAGCTCCTGAGGCACTAGGCCCAGGGGTGAGCCTAGACTCAACTACTGAGGGAGAAGAGCTAGAGGACTCTCCTCAGGGGGTTGTACTCACCCCAGAGGATCACCCAGACCTCCAGTGCTTGTTAGCTGAAGTTGGGCCCTCGAGGGCAGATTTCTGTAAGGGCCAGAGAGAGTGTCACTCTCTTGGGGTCTAAGAAAACAGTCCAAGGCACAAGGTGACGTGCCTAGGTATTTTAAGATTTATTGGGAGGGTGAGCTCCTTTATAGTGAGCCCACTCTGCCTGTACCTGGTGCAGTCAAGGGGTTGGCTGTACCCAAGTTATACAGGCCCTTCCTGTTGCAGTCTGCACATGATGTACCCTTAGCTGGTAATCCTGGGGCCAAGAAGTCAAGGCAAAGGCTCTCAGTCCACTTCTATTGGCCCAGAATGGGAGTAGAAGTGGAAGCCCACTGCAAGACCTGTCCCACTTGTCAATTGTCTGGCAAGACTAGAGGCAATGTCCTTGCCCCACTGCAGCCTTTGCTAGTGGTTGGCCATTTGAGAGGGTGGGCATCGACAGGTGGCCCCCTAGACCCTCCAAAATAAGGTGGACACAGGTTCATCCTGGTACTGGTAGATCATGCCACCAGGTACCCTGATTGTATACCCCTTCGGACATAACAGCTAAGGTGGTTGCCAGGGCTTTTCTGGGAATCTTTACCAGAGTTCGATTTCCTAAAGAGGTATCTCTGACAGAGAAACCAACTTCATGTCTAGTTACATGCAAGCTCTATGTGGAAGGAATGTGGTGTCACCTATAAGTTCTCCACCTCCCACCATCCTCAGACCAAAGGTCTGGGTGAGAGATTTAACAAAACTCTCAAGGGCATGTTTGGTGCTTTGCAAGAGCACCTAAGGAGGAAATGGGATCTCCTCCTACCATGCCTGCTGTTTTCTCACAGGGATGTGCCTTAAGAGGGTGTTGGTTTCAGCCCCTTTGAGCTCCTCATTGGCCATCTAGTGAGGGGGCCCCTTGCCTTAGCACAGCAAGGTTGGGAAGCCACCCCTCCAGGTCCTACCAAGCAAGTGGGGGACTGTGTTAGGCCTCAGAAAGAGGATGGCACAGATAATGGGCCGGCAACACCAAATCTTAAGGCAAACCAATAATTTAACAAGTACTGGCATGACCTTAAGATCTCAAAAGTGGATTGGACTCCTTGTCAAGATATCCTTGTGATGGAGCCTAACAAGCCTCAGGCTTTGGCAGATAAGTGGACTGGACCCTTTGGGATGAATCCCCAAGATGGATGAGGTCAACTATGTGCAGGTACCAAGGATTAGAGGTTCTGTGCGGACTACAGAGGAGTCAATGCAGTCACCAAGACTGTTGCCCACCTATTGCCAAGGGCTGGTGAGCTTGTGGACAAGCTAGGTGCTGCCAGGTTTGTGAGCACCTTTGACCTCACATCAGGCTATTGGCTAATAGCTCTGACTGACAAGGCCAAGGAGAAAATGGCTTTCTTAACACCAAAAGGGCTCTACCAGTTTAGGGTTATGCATTTTGGGTTTACGAATGCCCCTGCCACCTTCCAAAGGTTAGTCAATCATGCTCTCAGTGGGCTGGATGCCTCCTGTGTGGCCTACCTAGATATTGCTTTCTACAGTTCCACCTGGGAAGAGCATTTGACACACTTGGATAAGGTGTTGCAGGCCATGAAAAGGGTCAACGTCACTATCAAGGCAGCCAAGTGCCAGATAGCACAGGTGAAGGTTACCTACCTTGGTCATGAGGTAGGAGGGGGGTCAAATCCAACCCCGCCCTAGTAAAGTACAAGTTGTACAGGACGGGGAGACTCCCTCTACTCAAACCCAGGTGAGAGCTTTTTTAGATGATGTCCTGGCCATCTTTACGGGTGATGCAACATCTTTTGTGAAATGTATGATATGGCTCAACTCAAGGAATAGATCGTTGAAATTCACATACAGTATCAACAAAGAAGTCATGCAAAACCTTGATGTGGGGATACGAGCAAGACTGAGTACAACCGTGTTCTGTAAACCAACGGATAGAAACTCCCTTCTGGAATACTCCAGTTTTCATCCAAAAAGTCTTTGCGATAACCTACCATTCGGACAGTTTCTGCAGAAACTGTTCAACGTTACAGGAATATGATACACAAGCTGGTGTCCTGACTAACTGCCTTTTAGAAAGAGGATATCCCATAAAAATGATTAGACCTGCAAGAAAACGGGCGAGAAACAATCCTCGTGAAATAACTTTGCAACAACAGACGAGACTGGAAGGTTGCCAACTAATCACTGCGGTATTCAGCTATTCAAGCAAAATTAACCAAATCAAGAAAGAAATTGTCAAACTTTGGCCAAAACTTACCTACCCATACCAAGAATTTGCTATAAAAAAGAAAACATCTCTGAGATACCCTGGTACTATCCTATCAGCCACCAGATGCACCTGGACATCAAACTACTCTTTGGGAGACAACACCGGCTTTGGGACACTCCCCTGTGGACAATGCAATGTCTGTACCATGACGACACGTATGAAAACTCTGGACCTTGGCTTACAAACACCTTGGAAGCAGAATTCTTTAACAAACTGCAATAGTTCCAACGTTATCTACTTAATAAAATGCCCCTGCCAACTATCATATATTGGCATGACGAGCAGGCCCGTAAAAAAAACGATCCAAGAGCACATGTCCTGTGTCAGGACAAACTGTGAAAATGCGCCCCTTGTGGCACATTTCCAACAGAAAGGGCACAATGCCAGGGACATCAGATGGAATATTATTGAAAGGGTGAAGTGTCCAAGATAAGGAGATATTGCCAGCATGCTCCTCAAACGAGAGCAGAATTGGCTATTCTGTTTAAAAACGGATCAAAATGGCTTGAATGAACTATACCTTGGCAGTACCTATCCGTGCTCGAATAGGCTGCCCTATTAAACCTGCACGTTTGATGTGGCCATATTAATATGCCCAGTAACGTGCATATTGCCTATACAACAGACCCCTTATGTAACCTCGCTTGGATATTTAGACAACTAAGCATTGGTACACTCAATTACCCTCGTTGGGTTTGGATAGCCAATAATTGTTGACCTTATTCCCTGCCTGTTCACTTTTTCATTTTAATTATTCATTTTTCATCTTTCCCTTTTCATTGAGGAATTGGGCATTGTGCAGAAAATAATCGGCAAAACAAACAATTGGCAAAAACACCTGCCGTGGTCTCTTCGAATCTGTACCCTTTCAGAACTTCGTGATGGGTCAATACTTCCCCGCCTGACTTTGCCTGATCTATCTTTAGATAGACGGCGCTGTAACTCCCTACACCGCCGTACTCGCGACAACAACACGTAGATGGCCATGTCGCGTGAATTCCATCACGTGAACAGGTTGCCATAACAACCATGTAAAAAGAAAGAAAAAACATAGTTTACTGGCTACCAACGGAGCTACACAGCAAGTCGAGCCAGAATAAAATTCATCACTGCTACAATTGAACCGTCACGATCCTGCCCAGTGCCTGCTGGCAGATGGTAACAGCGCTGCCTGATGATGTACACGCGCTCCCCTGTCTACGCAGGCCTGGGAAAACGAGATGCACAATCCAATATGTGCGCATTGACCTATAAAATTAATAACATTTATTATATAAAATTAATAAACATAAACACGCCCTCCCTGACTTTGGTCTCCGGCCTTTGTCCCCTGAACCTTGTGTCTAACGAGGTGGTGTGTTTAAACACGCTGTATTAATGCCACTAAGCAGGCATTTATGACAGCGCCTGGTTCTACTAGACACCAGGCACATGCCTTTATGAGAAAACAAGACTTCAAGTTCTCGTCTGTGCGCACGGAAAGCTAATGCGCAGTTTCTGACACTGTTCTCCGCCATTTTGTCTTTCCAGTGCCTTCTACCTAGATGGTGAAAATAGACAATATCGGACAATACTCGCAAGGTGGGGAAGGGGGGAGGGGGGGGGCAGTGCCCTTTTGCAAAACTACATCTACCTGACTTCCACAAGTGCCAACTAACAGGTCAGTGCTCAATCATGTGTTGGCAAATGTGGGCACAAAGGCGTAATTCTATGACAAGACAGGAGGCTCATATTATGCATTACAATGCGTATGAGGCTCTTCTGTAGGCGAACTGGTGTAAATATAAGCTGAAAATATCAAATTAAAACATGACATAAAATATCCACTTTTAAATATATATATATATATATAGAAATATATATATATAAACACATGTAACTACATATACATATAAATACACATCCATATGTGTACACTTGCAATGGCGGGCAGCGAACCCAGCTCCCTCAGAATGGTAAACCGGCAACCTTCCCCTTGAGCTATGTCGCTTGTGTGCTGAAACAGAAGCCTTCATATATATATATATATATATATATATATATATATATATATATATATATATATATATATATATATATATATATATATATATATATATATATATATATATATATATATATATATATATATATATATATATATATATATATATATATATATATATATATATATATATATATATATATATATATATATATATATATATATATATATATATATATATATATATACACTAAGGAATATAATAGAAATGCTCATTAACGAGCTACACCAACGAAATGAGGGCCTAGCGAACTGCCTCCCAGCCGGGTCCCAAGAACATACCTGACCTGTGTGCATTTGGTTTCAAACGCGAGCAGCGTATAAAAGAAAACCACACACACGCACACGCGACGCGTGTGAAGAGAAATGAAACTACACGGAGCTGTATTTCCACCGTGACAAACATATGGGCAATGCGCACTGGACTTGCCATGTTATTATTACACACAAGTTAAACACCGAAGGTAGGATACGAACCTGTGTAACAGGCCATGTTATTACCCCAAGCTGGATCCTAGTGCAGTGAGCTATGTGAGAGAACCCACACTTCCCCTGAGGGGAAAGAATGTTAAAACACACGTGGGCAGGGCGCGCTGGCTCCGGAGACTGGAGGCAGCCGCGCTAAAATAAACAAACCTCCCCTGAAGGGAAAGAATCCCACGTGTCGCCGCCTGAGATTTATGAGGCAGGTGACTGTGATTACACTGAACACGGCGAAAACGCTGCTCACTGCACTCAGCCAATTACTCATAGTACAAGAAAATACAACACTCTTTCACTGGTACAGTGCAATAAATCACTTTCAATATACATAAATAACAGAAAATAACACTCTAAACTCCATAAATTCAACACGAAGTCAAGAACTAGGAGGAGTGACTTAGCTTGTGGATTTCAGCAGGAAAGAAAGAGGGGTTGGGGTTAGAGTAATGGACATATGTAGAGGAGGGTCCCTGCTCATTGGTCCCCTGCAGGGCATGACCTGTCCTCCATGATGGTTTGGGGAGTTCCCCATACATTGACATTGAACTCTATCTAGTTCTGTTGTGGAAACTTTTTGTTTGTAAAAGTATTTTCTTTGCTGCTGTGGTTTCAGAGTAAAGATTGTAATGCATAATAATCGCCTCCTTGTCTTTAATAGAATCTAAACCCCCATCTCACGTTAGTGTGGGGGATTAGTTATTCTATGAATGGATCCAAAACCCTTTCAAAGGGTTTTGCTTGAGAATAGTGTGTTTGTAACAATGACATTGTTCATTCAAGGAATGCATACAATCAAGTGCATATCCTCTAGCAAAATCATTTGGGGCTGCAGCAGATTAGTGATTCTGCATTTTTCTTTTTTTTTTGCTTACAGGTCTCTTTCTCTAGACTCTCCAGTCTATGGCACCAGAGATGTGGTAACGTATACCCCACACAGCATTTTTACTGACTATAGCCAATGTTCAATAGTACCAGATATTTGTAAAGACTGTCCTGAAGAAAGTGGCTATATCAACACTAACACCACTGAAACCGGTAGACAGTGGTTGCTACATATAGGAGGCCAAAGTCTACCTACCCCTATTTTGAACAACTTGTTACTCTTCACACTCCCTGTTAAGAAACTGTACCTATGAACAGAGAGTGAGCAGTGTTCTGTCTTCCTTCATTTCCCAATAGGTGTTGCTAACCGAAAGCAACATTCTCTCATATTGAGTTTTCTCTTGTAACCCTAGGTTCACCCAGTAAGTCTACAGGCTATTGAATTGTCATGTACCCATAATAGATAACTGATCATATGCCATAGGTGTTCTTTTTTTTTTAACCGTTTCTCTCTGTCTGTATTCATATACATGTGAGACAGTGGCCTAGGACAGATCTGGTTGAATATTTGCCTAGAGCTTTTTGACCATCTGGAAAAGCACTGGACAATTTGTTGTTATAAAGATCTCTTTCCTTTCTTTTACTGTCTCCAAGCAGCACACCAGCATTTTCTGTTAATAGTCACCAAGTAGGCAGCTTTAGTAAGAAAATCGCTCTATCCTTGTGTCTTTCTGATAACCTAAACCTCCGAAGGCCACTGAGTGACTGAGAAGCTTTGTTGCAGATAAAATAGACGCAGATGCGTTTTGCCTATTTTTGTGTTAAATCACTGATGAGTTAGGGGAAAACCCTGTCCGTTCAAAGTCTGTGCCCTTCAGTTTGTTAGAGAGCTTTTTAGGCCTCGATGGGTACTACAGAACTTCATGGCAGACTTTGGGACCATAGCTGCCCCTCTGACAACTCTGACATCACCCAAACAGCCTAAGAAGGTTCATTGGAGTGAGGACTGTCAAAGGGCCTTTGATGTCTTGAAGGAAAGTGTGTGCCGGGAACCTGTCGTCTGTGCCCCTGACTACAGAAAACTCTTTGTTTTTTGTGTGACCGTGGAATTGGAACTGTCTTGTCTCAGTTAGATGTAAATCAAAAAGATTTTGATTTGATTTTGATTTGATTTCACTATTGATACCAATGTAGTGAAATTAAGCAAACTTTATTCGTATCAAATAAGAAATTTAGGATGGTAAACCAAATCCTAATAATAAAATGTCATCTGCCAAAGAACACACATACACAGCCATGGGTGAAAGGAAAACTGAAATTATTATTTTTCCAAAGAGATCAAATTCGACATATAATCAAAAATGATTAATTACATGCTGTACACATATTCAATTCAGAGTAGTAACAGTTCAAAAATACATTTGTCAATACCATGAGATGTTGGTATAAAACAATAGTGTGGAAGAGCGTTTGCAGTCAAGGACACTTCGTTTTTGCTAAAACTGGAACAATAGTGAGTCCCAGCACCTCGAGTCACCCAGGACTCTTACCGCCCGCAGCTTCGTTCCCAGGAGGGGGCGGAGCTTGGCAAAGCACCACGTGACCTGACCAGCCTATAAAACCCACCTGCAATCACCCTCGCGGCGTTGAGCCCGGCAGGGGTAGAGGGCGTCGGCTGTTGTGCGGCTGTTTGGCGCTAACGGCGTGAACGGGAGACTGCGGAGGTATCCCCTCTTTGATCCCGTTCCGGAGACCAAGGTCAAGGAAAACAAGGCTAGGAGTCAAGAAGATTAAGAACCAAAAAGAAACCGGAGTTTCGCGCTGAGTTGCAGTCTTCGGCAGGAAGCCAGTTGCCAGGTAAGACCCGACGATCATGGACTCTCGTCCTCTGACTCGCTCAAAAACAAAACAAACCTTCCTGGGTGCTGGGGAGGAAATGTCTGTGAACTTGATGTCTACTGAAGCAGATACAAGCCTCCAGAGTGTTGAAACAGGGGCTGGTAACAAGACTGGTGTTCTGGGAACGGGGGCTGTGGGGAACGAGACGAGATCATCAAGTCCCCTCCCACAGAAGTCGGCGGCGATCGCTCCATCGACGCAAGCAAACTTTGATCCCCCTCTTTCCCCATTTTTACTTCAGTAGTAGGACGGTCCAAAACGGGGGTCAGCACTCTTCCAGTAACCTTGGATGATGAGGATAGGCTAGCACCCGGTGCCATTGTCACTACGAGTAACACAGAGGTGAAGAGTTCCGTAAATGAGGAAAACGAGCACGAGCGAAATGCCTGTTTGGATACCCCCATAAAACCGCATTGTGCGAAAATTATCAACCAAACTTCGAGTGAGCAAGAGCGAGAGCTCAACTCACAAAGCAAAGAGTATGTTGCCATTCAAAATGTAGCAAGTGCCGTCCAACTGGCCTGCAAAAAGAGTCCCGAACCCTCAAGAAAAACCACACACATATGTGCTTTATCTAATGGGAACAACGAGGAAGGGGATGACAACTCTCCCTTTGATGTGACAGATGCCGAGCTCTTGAGCGCAGAAGTAGCGCGGACTCACAATAACATCAAAACACTAAGATTTCATTTTAGGAAACAGGCTCAAGAGCATTCTGTTACTCAAATTGAAGCTCCTCCTTCGACCCAGACAAGTCACCCATTGATTAGTCAACTGGCGACCAGTATATCATCGAAATATGGAGCAATTGGTGTCCAATGGAAAAGCAAAAAAACAAGTCGGCAATACACATTTGGCTGCATCGTCGAGATCGAACAACAACGAAATGGATCAAACAGGACGGGAGGCCAGACTCACCCTGAGACTACAAGCGGACTTCGAAGCAATGAAGGCAAAGCTTGAAGATAGCTACTCAAAGGACAGTCTTGGATCAGGCCGTAGGAATCGAAAAATGTCATCTCCAGAGCAATCAAATGCTCTGGAAATAGGAATTACAAACTCTCAATCAAAATTATTCCATCAAGAGCAAAAGGTGACTACGGCTGTCTGTTCACTGAAATGGGAGGATGACACCTTTGGCCTACATTCAGCCCATGATAATGGAGATGGTCGGGCTGAAAAGAGGATTGAGGAAGTACAACGACTGAAACCTTCTTTTAAAAAAGGTGGAAATAACGCTTCAAACTGCTCAACCCCTTTAAATACACATACAGCTGAATTTCCAGAGATCCGACGAGAGACTGCTCATTCCTCACGACAATTCGAACGAGCTAATTACAAGTGTCACTGTAAGGAAAAGATGGTACATCCGACGGACTCAATAACAGAAGCTAAATCTAATTTATATGTTGCAGCGGCAATTCAGATACACAACAATGTCCTAGCTGCTACATCACAGGCTTTAATCCCTTTCATAAAATTATATGAAAGTGTGAACGAAACGATGCATAACAACGGAGCCATAATTGGACACCTGGCTGAAAAAATATCATCAATGGAACTCAATCAACACTCAAATCAACAACAAAGAGTAAACGAACACAATGAGATCAACGAAGGTTTTAAAAAAATAATTCAGTTGGTTGATAAAAACTCAAACGAAGCCAGGATCAAAATGGATGAGTTGCTGCACTTTATGAAAAAGACTCTTTCGAACTTAAACCCAGTTTCTCCAAACTTGGCCAAATCAGGGAGTCGTAATTGTCTCGATTTAGGTCTAAGTAAAAAAGTTCTACCACAAGGAACACAAATCGAAAATGATGTTTTCATAAGCGCAACAGCCAGTACATCTCTGCGGTCACATTTTAACGTGGGAATAAGAAATCTCACTCCAAAAATGACTGATAATGAGCAAAAAACTGATAATCAGGCGAACCCCCAGACACACATAACAGAGTTTCAACAACCAATCGGAGAGAGGCATATACGTAATGCTATAAAAGGATCAGTCCCCTCCATTGCCCGGGAGTCTTCATTTGTGACATCGAGTAGCTCCAAACTAAAGGCGTCCTTCGGAATTTTTTATGGTGGGGCAAAAAACATTCAACCTGAAAAGAATCCAGATCCAAATCACGACGACAGGCAAGGAGGTACAACAAGTTTACTCCAACACAAAAAAAGAAAAGAAAAGACAAAAAATATAGTTGTCAAGAAACACACCTCAAATTCGAGGAAATTTCTAAGAAACTTAACAACACCTCCAAAACCTAAAGTCTTTGTTGATGGAAGGCTGTCAGGGAAAATGACGAACAAACAATCGTCAACGATCGCCTTGGGGTCAACAGTGGAGAACGAGCTTGGAAAAGATAAACAAAAAAAACAAACGACTCGTTTCTGGCTAATAACGATGTAACACAGGCGTCTAAGAAAGAAAGAAAAAATCCAAACAAGCGGAGAAGAGTCGACTCTGACTCTAGCTGTGCTTCAACAACTGATGATACTGAAGAACTTTGCAGTCTATCTGCTTATTCTAACGAGGAAAGTGAAGAAGATAGTAGTGCTCCATATGATAACATTTCGTTTGAAGGAACGACTCTTCAAGATGATCAAGTTCAGAGCCAGCAGAATTTACTGAAAACAAAACAGACTCATCAACGTCTTCCAACACAAAGAAGAGAAAATCGTACTATAGCTCCCGTGGAGCACGACAAACAAAGAAACGGTTATAAGTTGGAAATCCCTTGCACAGAATTAAATCCAAAGCGAACAACTGCTCAAAAACAGAAAACTGGAGAATTACAACCGAGGATATCCAGCTCTGGGGAACACGCGAACTCAACAAAAAAAATAAAATTAGTGAATGTGTTAGCAGATGATACTGATGTGAATCTGAACCGTGGTAACGTAATGCGTTTACTGCACTCAGCACCTTTACTACGGACGATCACCTCTGATGATCTACAAATCGTGGAATACATCTCGGAACAACGAGTCGACTGCGTATTGTTACACATTAAGTCCAATGCAGTAAGAAGGCTCTTGATGAAGGCAAAGGATGACATCTTATGTCTCGGTTTTGAAATTTCAGAATATTTCGAGCCGCCAAAATCGACTGCTCTAGACGGCTCAGACAGGCACGAGACAAAGAGTTCCCTGAGACAACGGCGTGACCAGATTCGAAAGTATCTGAACTCAAATTCGATATCTGGAAAGAATAAGATCGATGTGCAAGAGGGAAAAAAACACTAACTAGACAACGATGGATTGGACACTGTTAATTCCTTCATCTCGTGGAACACCAGAGGCTTTAGTCATTTATATAACAACTTCCCTGTGGATCTATCAGACAACTTCATAGTATGTTTGCAGGAAACTTGGATGCGCCACCCCCCTGTAAAGGATGGATACCAAATCTTGATAAATCCTGCAAGGAAAAATACAAGAGGCCGTCCTTTTTCTGGCCTCCTGACGTTAATAAAAATAGGAACAAGTTGGGAAGTGGCAGAGTCAACAAATCCAAATGGATATGTGCAATCGACTTTGCTGACAAGAACAACTATAAGAGCTGGAAAAGTGGAACACCCACCTCAACACCTGCTGCTATTCAACGTATATTGGAATCCTGCAAAGATTTCGACTGGGACTTTCATCCAATCAATAACTACAATAATCGACAAAGAACAAAGACGTCTTCAAAATCTCTGGATAATTATATGCGGTGACTTTAACATATCGTGGTTCAATGGAAGTCAACAGGAAAATATTTGCTGCCGCGATGAAGATCAGAAGTCTTCCTCCAGAAGAACACGATGGTCAGAGGAAATGAAATCCAGAGATTGTATCATGGTAAATGGAAACGTGTCTGGTGATTCCCCACCACAAATCACGTGGCAAAACATGGGGTTAAAAAAAACTCTGGATTACATTTGGGCATCGAATAACGTGATGCATAAAATAACCAAGCTACAGATAACGCCATCGAACAACAGTGACCACTACCCATTGAAATTGTTGTGGCAACCACGGTGCAGATATCTGAGTGGCACAGCGAGTACTCAATTAGAAGTAAATCCTGGCCGAAACAGACTCAGGATGAACATAAAACAGATTCAGCAACTGACTTCTGGATTTCAATATGAAAATAAAGTCTCCTCAGATTTCATAAATTATCCAGTCATTCTTCCTAAGCCGAATATAGTAAAGGCAAGAAACCCTCTGTTGGCATCAAATCACAAACATATGTGGAGCATGAGTCTGAACATTGAAAAGAAGAAACTGAGAAAAGACTTAAAGGATCTACGAACCAGATTCGGCACCACTAGTGCAGAAAAAATAATTAAACAACGAAAACAAAGATACCGAAATTGGCTAAAGGTATTTGTGCACCAGCGAGATCAGGAACGAGGGGAGGCGATGCTCTCCTTGATCAGGACAAACAACACCAGAGAAATCTGGAAAATTCTGAACCAAGGTTACTCAAATCAAGCAACAACAATGGCAAATGGAGTACCTGAGGCGAAATGGGTGTGTCACTTTCAGGAAGTATTCTCATCCAATGTTCAGCTTAAGGAGGCGGAAATTGACTCTGCGGATGTAGCCTGGCATACAAAGGAGACGGTAGATAACATAGTAAGTGCCATAGCAAAGCTAAAAAATTCCCGAGCAGCCGGCCCGGATGGCATCTCCAATGTGATGCTAAAACAACATCCTCGTGAATGGGCCATTTTCATAGGCGAATTGTTCGAAATAATAACAAAATCCAGGCAAATCCCATCATCCTGGTCTGAGGCAATAATTGTTCCAATCCACAAAAAGGGCAGCAGGGATGTCCCCGCAAATTATTGTCCAATTGCCCTATTGGACACCATAGGAAAAGTGTTTGCAACCTTTTTACAAGAAAAGATCTCAACTTGGGCCCTCGAGTTTGAATTAAATGATATCAGAAAAACTGGATTCACGAAAGGAGTTGGAATCGAAAACAATTTAACCATACTGAATCTTCTGAAGCTGGAAACCTTGCGAGGAAAAGGAAAATTGTTCCTTGCATTTATCGACATGCAGCAAGCCTTTGATGGCATCAATCGGGAAAAACTCTGGGAGAAGTTGAAGAATTGGAATTGTCCAGCGAACATTCTGAATCCCATAAAAGCTCTACATGACCAAACGTCAATAAGAATAAGGTTAAATGATAACGGAGACCTTTCTGCACCAATTGTAACAAACAAGGGAGTAAAACAGGGCTGCCCTTTGGCAGCGATTCTTTTTAAACTATATATCGCTGATGTATCTGGAACACTAGCGAAAACGCATTGCTTTCCTCCCAAAATTAATGGCAATCCGGTAAGCTGTCTTATCTACGCAGATGACCTAGTATTGATCGACAAAACACAAGTTGGTCTACAGAGGTTATTAAATACACTAAAAACATACATGGTGGAAAACGATCTGAAGATCAACGTAGAGAAAACAAAGATAATGAAATTTGGTCATGTTGAGAGTCACAAAGACAAGAACTTCAAGTGGACAATAAATAATGCCCAGATTGAGGAAGTGAATGAGATCCGTTATCTGGGCATATTTTTCAGCACCTCGATAAGAGAATGGAGCTGGGTGACTGAACTTGGAAAAAGAATCAAAACCTTGGCTCTCCAAGGATCCAGAATTCATGCACAGTATGGGAAATTCTCCTTGATCCCAGTACGAACCTTCTACATGCAAAAGGTGATACCATCTATAATGTTTGGAGCCGAAACAGGCTGGAATATTGACCACAAGATCTGGGCAAAATTTGAAGGTCTGTTTTGGAGACGTGTACTAAGATTGCCTAAATATTTATCAATCATAGTCATACGCCATGAACTAGGGCTGGAGCCGATGCGTGGAATTGTAATTTGGAAATCGATGGCTCTGCTACGCAAGATGTCGTTGGAAAAGAGCGAACCTGCATTTAGATTATTCAGACCACAGATCAACTTGAAAACGGACAGTTTACAGAAATTGTGGTCAGAAAAAGTGAAGGCAATTATGCAGGTCGCCGATGTTTCCATGGAAAGTCTACAAGAACATCCTCAATATGCAAAGAAAAAAATGAGACATTGGCTATGGATTGAGAATTTGGAAAAATACTACGAATTAAAAACTGCCCTGGATTTGAGGCCGATGATGAACAAATTAGACAAACTGCCAAAATATTTGTGTACATTTCCATCAAGACGTCATAGAGATGGCTTTTTACGTCTAAGAACAAATACATATAAGACCAGGCAAATGTGTTTCATCCGGCACATTGATAATGTAACGGATCCCTTATGTAGGTTTTGCGCCATTCTTCCTGAAACGCTAAAACACTCACTGATCGAATGTCAACTGCTCAAAGATTTAAGATCTGTACATCTACATAAATTTGCTCCCCTCACTGACAGCATGGACGACTTGTGGTTACGAATCTTAGGTGGGAACTCAGTGCATCTGACATGTGCTGTCATAAATTTTCTAGATAAAGCACTAAACGAAAGCCTATCAAAACCTTGAGAAATGGCACATCATAAGATGTGGAATTAGAACAAAAAAAAAAGGGAAGAGATCAATCAGTTGATGTAAGAAAATTGTAATAAAAGTTTGTAAGAAACTAGAAATTACAAAAAAAAAAAATCTTGAAGAAAGAGTAAAAAATACTGTGTGTGTAAATGAATAGACAAAACTCAGTGCTGAAACAATTGTGAGAGGTCAAAAAATTGGTCTCAAAGCAGTTAAGAAGGTAGAAAAATATATGAAACTTAAAACATGAAGAATCAAGTATCGGTTATCAGGATGAACAAAATAGTTCAGCAGTTAGAGGGCTGGAATATTCTCTTAAATGGTTATAATTCCATTTCCACGCCCAACTGCCATTCACATTTTTTTTAAAACAAATAGGCAACATGAACATTGCCTGCTAAATAGCTAGAGGTCGATGCACTTCCTCATATTATGTGCTTAAATGACAATTCTCAGAAGTGAACCACCATTTGGTATGCCAACTCGAATAGGGGAATCAAGGCGTTAAACAAAGTTCGGGACTGAAGTCCACTGATGATGATGGTGGGCGTGGATGTTGTGGGATGTTTTTACCCATGCATCCAAGCCCTACCATAAAACTGTGCATTACTGGCATTGAAAACATCATGATGGCCAGAACGTGCATAGGGAAAACATGAAGAATAGGCTGCCACCCATTTTTGCCTATGTTGTGAGCACAGGAGGGCACTGCCTAAAACCACCATTGGGCTACACACACAGTAGCTTGAAACCATTGGGAATGGCAATGCTGATTGCCAAAGGCAACCCAGGACTGTGGGGAATTCATTTTCTTAAGGTCAAAAATGGATGCAATACTGGTGCTCACCACTATCAGAAAGCCGGCGTTTTAAAACCACCAAACCTTTGTTTAAAACTGAACACATGAACCCAAACCAGGCCAAGGAAAGACTTGCTAAGAGGTGGATACAATGTAAAACTATATTCTGAAATGACTTGAAGGAAGTAATTATTTAATGTATATATAAAAAAATAGCTGGGGATGTCAGCAGCTTAAGTGAATTTGGGTTTAAAGCCACATAAAATCGAAATGTTTAGAATAAATGAGTGACCTACTTGTGAGTGTCACATAGGTTGCAATTGTTTAAATGGCATAGTTTTGAACTTAGAATCAACATTCTAGCTGCATGTGAAAAAATTGTAAGTTGGATTTGAATGTAGAAAACTGGGAACAAACATGACATTTAGCTGAAGCTTGGCAAAGCGATTGAATTCTACCTGGCAACTACCCCCGACAGGAGTGAAACCTGCTCAGCCACTCTTCCCAGGCCTGGCTGCATCCTGCTGCCCCCACCAAAAGGAGGTGACACCTCTCTGATTGAATTAGGGGAGTGGTACCTGCAGACTGCAGGAAGTTGAACAAAGCCCTGCCCTGGCTCAGGCAAATGTTATATTGGGGGGGTCGTAAAATGGCTTCCTCTTGGGATAAACTGGGAGGGGCAGTGCCTGTGAGAACAACCTGAGCTTGGGGGAAGTGGATAAACCAGAAATTCCACCATGTGCTTTGGAAATCCACACCCCTTTGGCACCAGAGCATGATTTAGAAAAGATGTATAATTCATAGTGCGGACTTGTAAAAATTATATAAACAACATCATCATTTTTGTGATTTTTCTGTGCACATTTTAAGAGGTGTTAGGACCCTGTGGTATGTTCTTGGGGATAGTAGCGGAAAAAAGGGTTGTTACTCCAAATGTATGCATGTTACAAATCTGACACTTTATCATCTGAAACCCATATCCCTGGTGCACATCTGTGTAAAATCTGGAAAGGTTTAGAGGTCGTTATCTGGATGAAAAGGGGAGAATTCTGTCATAAGTGGACACAACATCGTACAAAGACAGGGATCAGATGGCTTGGTGCTACAGAAAATGTTAACTGGACCTATAATATTAGAAAGATGGTACATAGATAAATATGTATTTGGGTCAGAAATAGATTTGTGTGCAATTTGACAAGGGGAGGTTCCTCTGACCATAAAACCTACAGCATCACTCTGACACTCCATTTCTTTCCCCCAATCAAGGGAGAGAGAAAACCTTGCCAATGATAAGTGAGAGGGGCAGGCTTAGCTAGGCCCAGGCACACACCCATTTTCAAAACACATAAAAAGAGCCACTGGAACCCAGGTAGAGATTCACTTTCCACTTTCTTGCGGGACGCTTTGCCGGGAGACTTCAGACTTCACATCCAGAGATCCAGACTTCAAATCCATCAATCTCCAGAGACCAGAAATTAACTCCAGAATTTGTAGCAGAGAGGCCTGAATCCACAAGCTGAATCCTCTTCAGCAGGCCTCAAAACCAACCAAACTATTCAACAGCCGGGCGAGCTGTTTGAATTCTTTGCCAAGAACTTTTGCAAGAACCTGTAGCAGTATCCAGAAAGCAGTGCTGTATCCGGAACCAGAGAGAACCAGAGACCAGATCGCTGTGAAGAACTGCTAGCAGAAGTCAAGCCAATCCTGACCCGATCGCTGACGAAGTCGCTTCCTGTCCAAAATCTAGTGTGAGTACCCAGCTAGCACGGTGCCAAAACCAATCTCTTAGTTTAAAATATATTTTAGCCTATTAGAACTGCCTCCTAGAATCGTGTCATTCTGTCATCTTTAAAACTGAAAACTGTCATCTGTCATTCTGAGCTTTGAAATTTCAAATCCGAAAAACTACCTTTACTAAATCGGCTGTATCTCCGGAACTGGGCTAGGAGCGAGTTTTAACTGTCATCTTAAAGCTAAGATTCTAAGCTTTCCAACGAGCCTAGAACCGACTTCCTAAGATTCCTATTCTTTATAGTGCCTCCGTAATTGCGCTCGACGCATGCGACTAAATTTGCCGCGATTTGACATTTTGCTTAATTTCAGCCACGTGTAAAAATATTTGTCCTTGCTTTCCTTGCTGAAATTCGTGTGCAACCTGACAATCATTCATAGAGCATTGCTAAAGTGATCCTGAATTAATTTAAGTATCTCTCACTCACCCTGAACCTCCTATAAGGAATTAAAAGCATTTTTTGCATATTTTTCACTTAATTGCAACCACATCAAAGTATTTTGCCTGTGTTTAAAACTCCTACCTGTTTTCCTCTAAGCTTGCTAGGGGGGAACTGAATTATATTTGATTGCATTCCTGAGAACTGTGTGCTTTCCTCCCATCTCTTTACCTTGCATAGAGGGGGGGGTCAATTGTCAAAGAAAAGTGATTACATTATCTTTTGTTGAGGTCATATCAAGTTTATTTTCTGTACTGCATTTTCATTCATCATTGCATTGTCCTTGAAGCCATAAAAGCATTCTCAGCTACTTCATCCTCTCTATATCACTTCTAAGCCATCAAAAAGAGTGTACCACTGTAACATTATCCATTGTTGATCGCTATCAAATATTAATTTACTATAAAAGTATGATAGATATATATTGTTTAATTTTCAAATAAACCTTTTAAATTTGCAAAACAAACCTACTTCTTGGCTCAGCGGGGTCTGGGGGGATTCTGAGAGAGGGGTGTTATATAAGGGTTGTCATCCAGAGTAAATGAACTGGACATAAAAATACATCAATAAGGGCTTCCATCAGCATCCCAGACTAGGCATTGACTTAGCTGTAGTGTTGAATTGAAGTCGCTTACAAAGTGGGGGCTTGTAGCCTGGATATTCTGGATTAGATTTACCACTTGTGCAGCTTAATACAGTGCGTCAACTGACCGGATACACATATCCAGTTAGATCACCACGCTGTTTTACACTGTGAAAGCACCCCTCAAAGGAACGCTCTAAGGAAACGGTCTGTTTTGCAAAATAAAATACAAACTTCTGTAAGTCACGAAGGAACTCAAATTCCAGAATGACGATACTGGTAGACATCAAAATAGCCAGAGAGCACTTCTTACATAAGCTATTTGTGAGAGGTGAATGGACTGAGCAGGGCCAGGATGCGTGGTTGCAGGCAATCACACGACAGGCCACTGCAACTGGGTTAGATATCTGGAGAGATCAGGGTCCCTTACATGTGGCCCTGAGTGAACTATACATGGCTCCTAATGCTTAAGATGAACACGACAAGATGGTTAGGGTAGCGGCATATTTGTATCTATATATGGGAGTCATGCAGGACAAATGTGCTGAAGGCCAAGATCTGGCAAATAGGCAACAGATTGCGTTAGAAAAGGCCCAATCTGACCTGGTCTCTTCTGAGCAGATGATGCACAGAAGCCAGGAGTCAGAAAATGAGAGCAGACAGTACCTCATTAAAATCAAAGAGGACATGTGTATCCTGCAACAGGAAAAGTCTGACCAGGATACCAGATTTCCTGCCTTGCAGAAGGGTGTCCAGTCAATTGGTCGACAGCAAACTGGTCGACTGCAATTTGGTCAACACCATTTGGTCGAATGCCAAATGGTCGAATTTTTTTTATATATATGTGTTTTGTGGGTTTTCGTGTGGGGAAAAAAAGAAAAAAAAGGGGGTGGGGGGGGAGACCCCAAAAAAAACCAAAAAAGGGGTAAAAAAAAAACAAAAAAAAAAATTCGACCTTTTGGCATTCGACCAAATGGTGTCGACCAGTTGTCCTGTCGACCAAATGTTTTCGACCAATTGACTGGTAACCCTTGCAGAAGGAGTACCAAGAAGGTTTGGACTCCCTACTGCAGAGCCAGAAAAAGCTGGAGCAACAATTAGATTTCAATAGGGCATATGCTGAGCAGGTAGTCACCCTGCAAAGCCACCTAGATAGGGAAAAGTCAGAGAGCAATAAACTGATCCTGAAAGACCTGGATACCCAGGCAGAGTTTCATCAGGAGCGCCAGAAAGCTGGTACCTTTCAAAGGCAGAGGGACGACCTGGCGTCACAAATGCAGGCTCTTGGTCAGGACAGGGATACCTTAGGCCAGGAAGTCTGCCATTTAAAAAGAAAAATTGAAGAAAATCACTTGGCCCTCCAGGGGCTGGGTGACCTCCAAAAAGAGCATCAGGGCTTGCTAGGTCACACCAGGAGGGTGGAGGAGGCTCTGGCAAGAAAGGAGCAGGCCAATAGGGATGGGACTCGGGAGGTAACCCTCCTGCAGCAGAGACTGGCCCAGTACTCCAGGACCAATCAGGAGGCACAGAGAGAAAATGAGGCTTTCTGTCAGCACAATGATAGGCTCCAGCAACAGGTAGCCATGCAGGAGAGACTGATAGAGTCTAGTAAGGCCTTAACTGAGGAACTGAAAGCGCAGGCTCTTGCATTGCAACAGGGAGCAGGGGCTGACAGAGATGAAGTTCGCTGGGAAAGGGAAACACCTGAGCATAACCTCAGAAGCCCCAGTACCAGAGGACTTCATCTCTCTCAGTCCCTGGACTCTGCCACCCCCATGTTCCCTGGCGTGCATGAGCACAGGGCCACAGGAATGGCAGATTACTATCCAGCCAAAAGTATGGGGCTCTTAGGCCAGTACCAGCCAGGAATGGATGGGCGGGCATCCGGGTATGGGCACCTAAGTACAGTGCAATTTAGTGGGGAACCCCAGGAGAGTAGGTCCACTAAGGGCATCCTGAAAACCTCTGCCCAGTTAGGTCACTGGGGGGGGTACCCATCAAATCCTGGTAGCAAGGAGGGATCTGAAGACTCCTCTGAGCATCACAGGACACAGGAGACCAGGTCCCCACATTCTGCCAGCTATTCCCAGGCTCGCAGAATCCGGGAAAACCTGGAAGATCAGACGGGCACCTCTGGGAGCAGTGCTTCTGAATCTGAGGATGAATGGACCAGGGTTACCCGAACCAAAAAGGCCAATAAGGTGAAAAGGGCCTTGCTTAAGGACCCCTTAAAACAGATTAAGGCAATCAGGAGTGTCATCACGCCTTATCATAAGAACCCCAAGTATTCTGTTTGGGAACACTTGGAGCTCTATGAGCAAATGATGGAGACTTTCCATTTGAAGGACAGCAGTAGCTGCATCCAGTATGTCAAATGGACATTCTCCCCTGAATACTCCAGTTTCTTTGCAGGGCTGGAGGACCAAAACCATTCAAGATGGTCCACATATAGGGCGGCCATCTTGAAACATTTTTCTGTACATAGAAATCCCCAAGAGGCTCGCAAGGCAGCCTACAATTTGCAATGTGGGAAGGATCAGTCCCCACAAGAATTCGTGCAAGAATTGAAGCGTGCCTTTGCGCAGACCACCAGAAGGGTGCGCACGGACAGCAGAGAATTCATCAACACATTTTTCCATGCTCTTCCCAAGTACATAATGACCCAGCTCGTGAGAGATTTTCACGAGAAAAGATCTTTAGACTGGGTCATTGAGCAAGCCACCCGGATCTATGAGGTGCAGAAGCCCATAGAAAATAAAAGTAATGCGCAGAAAAACCCCAAAACCAACAGCACCCCTGCTGCTGCCAAGGTGGCAGAGGTAAAGGTTGCCCCCGTTTTAGATTTGGAGATGGGGGGCTAAAAACCTGCCTGCACCAAATAATTCACAGCCCAGAAGGCCCTCGGGCCAGTCACAGACAGGGAGTCGAGGAGGTAGTCCCACAAATGGGGTCCCCCGCACCCCTGACTATGTAAGTCCCCGCTACAAGGGAAACCAACCAGTCCTGGGTTATGTGTGGACTCCTCCAGCCCAAGGGGGGGGGATCCAGCCAAGCACCTGACCCAGGGAACCTCCCTCCTAACTTCCCACAGGAGGGCAGAAATTCCCCAAACACTGGGCAGAACTTTTTTCCCAGGTATCCACAAGGTTTCCAGCCCCAAAACCATCCATCGTTCTTTCCTCAATTCCCTGAGCCCAGACAACCTAATCCGGGAGAGGGGAGGCCAAGGGTGGAGGGGTACCCAAATCTTCCCAACCCGGGGTATTACCAGAGAAGGGATAGCTACCCTTCCCGGGATCAGCCCAGGGGAGAAAATAGAACCCCGTATCAACCTGAGCGGGTTTCCCAACTTGAGCGCCAGGTCCAAAATATGGCACGGGATCTGGGTCACATACTGAGGGCTCAACAGAACCCTCAGATGAGCATGCCACCGCAGAATGCCCCAAACTCTGGACCTAGTGCTCCAGAACAATGACGGGGGCAGCACCCCGATAACCTACCGGTTCCCAGGGAGGAGGCACAAGGGGAAGAGGGGTGTAAAGCCTGGGAGGAAGCTTCCTTTATAACTTGTAAATAGCCCCTGGAAAACCAGGAACCGGAAACAAAATCTCCTACCCCTGAATGTCTGCCAGCCAAGGAGCAAAGAGGAGGTAGGAGAAACAAAGGACCCAAACAGACCCACTTTGTGGAGGAGGTACCGGTCTTCCAAAAAGCTGGAGAAACAAATAGATTTCAATAGGGCATATGCTGAGCAGGTAGTCACCCTGCAAAGCCACCTAGATAGGGAAAAGTCAGAGAGCAATAAACTGATCCTGAAAGACCTGGATACCCAGGCAGAGTTTCATCAGGAGCGCCAGAAAGCTGGTACCTTTCAAAGGCAGAGGGACGACCTGGCGTCACAAATGCAGGCTCTTGGTCAGGACAGGGATACCTTAGGCCAGGAAGTCTGCCATTTAAAAAGAAAAATTGAAGAAAATCACTTGGCCCTCCAGGGGCTGGGTGACCTCCAAAAAGAGCATCAGGGCTTGCTAGGTCACACCAGGAGGGTGGAGGAGGCTCTGGCAAGAAAGGAGCAGGCCAATAGGGATGGGACTCGGGAGGTAACCCTCCTGCAGCAGAGACTGGCCCAGTACTCCAGGACCAATCAGGAGGCACAGAGAGAAAATGAGGCTTTCTGTCAGCACAATGATAGGCTCCAGCAACAGGTAGCCATGCAGGAGAGACTGATAGAGTCTAGTAAGGCCTTAACTGAGGAACTGAAAGCGCAGGCTCTTGCATTGCAACAGGGAGCAGGGGCTGACAGAGATGAAGTTCGCTGGGAAAGGGAAACACCTGAGCATAACCTCAGAAGCCCCAGTACCAGAGGACTTCATCTCTCTCAGTCCCTGGACTCTGCCACCCCCATGTTCCCTGGCGTGCATGAGCACAGGGCCACAGGAATGGCAGATTACTATCCAGCCAAAAGTATGGGGCTCTTAGGCCAGTACCAGCCAGGAATGGATGGGCGGGCATCCGGGTATGGGCACCTAAGTACAGTGCAATTTAGTGGGGAACCCCAGGAGAGTAGGTCCACTAAGGGCATCCTGAAAACCTCTGCCCAGTTAGGTCACTGGGGGGGGTACCCATCAAATCCTGGTAGCAAGGAGGGATCTGAAGACTCCTCTGAGCATCACAGGACACAGGAGACCAGGTCCCCACATTCTGCCAGCTATTCCCAGGCTCGCAGAATCCGGGAAAACCTGGAAGATCAGACGGGCACCTCTGGGAGCAGTGCTTCTGAATCTGAGGATGAATGGACCAGGGTTACCCGAACCAAAAAGGCCAATAAGGTGAAAAGGGCCTTGCTTAAGGACCCCTTAAAACAGATTAAGGCAATCAGGAGTGTCATCACGCCTTATCATAAGAACGCCAAGTATTCTGTTTGGGAACACTTGGAGCTCTATGAGCAAATGATGGAGACTTTCCATTTGAAGGACAGCAGTAGCTGCATCCAGTATGTCAAATGGACATTCTCCCCTGAATACTCCAGTTTCTTTGCAGGGCTGGAGGACCAAAACCATTCAAGATGGTCCACATATAGAGCGGCCATCTTGAAACATTTTTCTGTACATAGAAATCCCCAAGAGGCTCGCAAGGCAGCCTACAATTTGCAATGTGGGAAGGATCAGTCCCCACAAGAATTCGTGCAAGAATTGAAGCGTGCCTTTGCACAGACCACCAGAAGGGTGCGCACGGACAGCAGAGAATTCATCAACACATTTTTCCATGCTCTTCCCAAGTACATAATGACCCAGCTCGTGAGAGATTTTCACGAGAAAAGATCTTTAGACTGGGTCATTGAGCAAGCCACCCGGATCTATGAGGTGCAGAAGCCCATAGAAAATAAAAGTAATGCGCAGAAAAACCCCAAAACCAACAGCACCCCTGCTGCTGCCAAGGTGGCAGAGGTAAAGGTTGCCCCCGTTTTAGATTTGGAGATGGGGGGCTAAAAACCTGCCTGCACCAAATAATTCACAGCCCAGAAGGCCCTCGGGCCAGTCACAGACAGGGAGTCGAGGAGGTAGTCCCACAAATGGGGTCCCCCGCTCCCCTGACTATGTAAGTCCCCGCTACAAGGGAAACCGACCAGTCCTGGGTTATGTGTGGACTCCTCCAGCCCAAGGGGGGGGATCCAGCCAAGCACCTGACCCAGGGAACTTCCCTCCTAACTTCCCACAGGAGGGCAGAAATTCCCCAAACACTGGGCAGAACTTTTTTCCCAGGTATCCACAAGGTTTCCAGCCCCAAAACCATCCATCGTTCTTTCCCCAATTCCCTGAGCCCAGACAACCTAATCCGGGAGAGGGGAGGCCAAGGGTGGAGGGGTACCCAAATCTTCCCAACCCGGGGTATTACCAGAGAAGGGATAGCTACCCTTCCCGGGATCAGCCCAGGGGAGAAAATAGAACCCCGTATCAACCTGAGCGGGTTTCCCAACTTGAGCGCCAGGTCCAAAATATGGCACGGGATCTGGGTCACATACTGAGGGCTCAACAGAACCCTCAGATGAGCATGCCACCGCAGAATGCCCCAAACTCTGGACCTAGTGCTCCAGAACAATGACGGGGGCAGCACCCCGATAACCTACCGGTTCCCAGGGAGGAGGCACAAGGGGAAGAGGGGTGTAAAGCCTGGGAGGAAGCTTCCTTTATAACTTGTAAACAGCCCCTGGAAAACCAGGAACCGGAAACAAAATCTCCTACCCCTGAATGTCTGCCAGCCAAGGAGCAAAGAGGAGGTAGGAGAAACAAAGGACCCAAACAGACCCACTTTGTGGAGGAGGTACCGGTCTTCCAATTTGAGGGAGAGGGATCCTCAGAAGATCCTGGGAATAGGATCTTCTCCTTCAGAGATGGGGGAACTCCTCCCAGGGAAAAATGGGACCCAAGAGATTCCAATCCAGACTGGGAAGATGTGGAGATTGAGCTGTCGCCGCCCATCATTCTATCCCAGAACCAACAAAACCAAAAACCGCTGGTTCAAACCCATCCTGGTGACTGCCTCCCAAAAGGCAGGGGCAGCTCAGAACCAGAACCAGGGGTACCTAAAACCGAATCAACAGACTGGGTAGATGTGGGGATTGAGCTGTCGCCGCCCATCATTATATCCCAGAACCAACAATACCAAAACCCCATGGGTCAAACCCATCCTGATGACTGCCTCCAAAAAGGGGGGGGCGGCCCAGAACCTGAAAACATTTCCAGTTGCCAACTTTTTCTTTCAGATTCCCCAGACTCTCCACAGAATTCTGCCCAAATCTCTTCTCTCACCATGTCCAAAACCAGAAAGTTAGCCCGCCAGTTGTCCAAAAATGTGCATTATCTGTGCCCCCTTGAGGAGAAGGAGGGAAGATACTATACCCCGGTACAAGTACAGGGGCAGGGTACAATTTTGGCACTGGTGGAAACTGGATCCCAAGCTACCCTTCTGTCCAAAAGGGCCTTTGATGAACTAAATGCAGGAAGGGGGGAGAATTACCATATTCCTCTCACCTCTCTTCCTGGACAACTGCAGAACTTTGACGGGAAGGAAATTCCTGTCGAGGGGACTGCAGATTTGGACATCAAAATTGGGCGACACAAGGTGAAACACCCGGTCATAGTAGTGACTCCAGAGGGCACCCCTTGTTTACTAGAGAATGACCTCCTGAGAAGGTTGCCACCCCTAATAGATTGTGTAAACAAGGTCCTCTGGACCCAGACTAGCCGACCAATAAAATTAAAACAGAGTGTCAACCATGTTAGTTTAAATGGCACCTGCCACATGGTTGAACAAAAATCTGACCAAGTAGAATTTCACTTCCAGAACAACCAAATTCCAGACGTGACAGTAATAGCAGTAGGACAACAGACTGGTGATGGGGGGTCCTCACTATTTTTGAAAATCAACCTTCCTTCTAGTTTAAGGTGGTATTCCACACTGGAAGGAAACACTCTGAAATCCTTTACCAATCCACAATCAGACACTCCCACTCCTATCGTCCAGAAAGATGTGAAATCAGCTCAGAGCCTGGCTGATATTCAGCAAATTGGAGAGCAGTTGTTCATCCCTGTTCAGTTCAATGATGGGAAGGACTCTTCTCGCCCGAGTGTGTGTGAACAACGGTAAGAGCTTCATCAGCGAAGCCATGTTCCGCCAACTCCCAAAAGATCCAGCCATTCCCACATTCAAACTGATAGACAAATGGGAAATGGACCTGGAAGCACCCAATTCCAAACATCTCCTGCCAAGCAGGTGTATGCTCAAAATCTCCATTGGCAACAAGAGCATAGTCCATAATTGTTGGGTCGTGCGAGACGTCACTGCCGCCTTTTACTTAGGCAGTGACATTCTCAATCGCTTTGCCATTAATTTGGACCTAATAAACTTCAAAGCTTGGTCCCGATTAGCGGATAATCCCATGGGCTTTGATGATTCAGAAAAAGCATTTAGGTCAGCTCAATTGCTACCTTATGCAGTTGAAATTCAGATTAAAGAGGAAGTCACCATCCCAGAAAAGACCCGACAATTCTCCCTGGAAGTCAAAGTTAAAAGAGGACAAAAATTGAAAAACCCTGATGCGTATATTCATCTAAATGCTTCTCTCCAACAGCAAGGGTTAGGGGTAAACCCAACACCATTAGTCAACATAGACCATGACACCATTCCAATAGAGGTGGATAACAGCAACTTACAGAGTATTACTCTAGCCGCAGCCACCATTATTGGAATGGCGGTTGATGACCGACATTTCTCCATTGATTTAGGAAATGAACTGTTAGGACCAAGCCCCAAGGACTGTTTTGACAGTGACAGTGATGACAATACAACACCATACAGGAGCTTTACCCGGCATGGGGGGAACTTCCTGGTGTACACTTCTTGCCCTTATGGTAAGGAAGATGTGACTTGTGACTTCAGGAGGGATGAGGTGATTGTCCAGGTCCATGAGGGCTGCCATTCCCACCTGAAGCCTCCAGTCCAAATCAGCACTCTGACCAGGGACTTCTCCACCCAGCTGGAGGAGGCTGCTGAGATAGCAAAACCAGAAGTCTTTCCAGGCTTCAGGCAGATGGTGGAAGAGAGAATCAACCTAGCTGATGCCTGCGTGACTCTGGAACAGAAGCAAAAGTTGAAACAAGTTTTCTTAGATTTCCAAGATCTCTTTGCGGTAGACTCATATGACTGTGGTCGCACCGACATCCACACAACAACAATTCCCACGGACCCTGGAATGACTCCAGTGTTTGTGAAGCAATATCGTTTGCCTCTCACATCCATGGAGTCCCTTACTGAAATAATTAAGAACCTTGAGTCCCGGGGAATAATCCGTCCAGTACACAGCACCTTCAATAATCCGGTGCTGGGAATGTTGAAGCCAAACGGCCAGTGGAGACTCTGCGCCGACCTTAGGGAGCTCAACAAACGGGTCCATACTTCCCGATGGCCTCTGCCCTACATTGACCAAGGGCTGGCCCAGATTCAGGGGTCACAGGTATTCACTGCAATAGACCTGACCAATGGATACTGCACTGTGCCTGTCAGTAGGGAGGACCAATACAAACTGGCTTTTACCTTTGGGGGCCAGCAGTACACATGGACCCGAACTCCCTTCGGATACCTCAACTCCGGCAATTAATTCAACATTTTCCTACATAAGGCCATGCCCGACCTGGGTGCGAGGGGTAACCTGGCTTATGTAGATGATGTCCTCATCAAAAGTTCATTTGTGGACGAACACATAGCGGAGATCCGTTATGTTCTGACACAGTTGAGGGCCGCCGGAGCAAAACTTTCCTTTCAGAAAGCACAGTGGTGTAGAACCCGTGTTAATTTCTTGGGGCATGAGATTACTCGTCAGGGTCTCTGTCCCCAAGAAAAGAAAGTGGAAGCACTCCAGAAACTGAAGGATCCCACAACTCTGCGGGAACTAAGGAGCCTCCTTGGACTGACTAATTACAGCAGAAAGTTCATTGAGGGCTACGCAGAGATCACTAGACCCCTGGTTCATCTCCTGAAGGGGGTGTCAAGTGGGAATGGGGTCCAGAACAAGCCGAGGCAGTAAGACAACTCAAAAGAAGCCTCTCACAAGCGCCTTGCCTAGCTTACCCTGTCAGAAACAAGGAGTTCTTCCTGGAGACAGGGTTCTCTAATACGTGCTTGATGGCAGTATTGTACCAAAAGCATGACAAGGTCAATAAAGTAATCTCCTATGCGAGCAAAACTTTATCCTCTGTGGAGGAAAAATTCAACGATTGTGAGAAGGCACTCCTGGCAACGGTGTGGGCATTGAAGAATTACCGCCCGTTTATCCAGGGGGAACACATCATAGTGGAGACTCCACACCAGCCTCTGCAATATCTCCAAAGTGACAGAATTCCGGCCAGAAATGTGAGTAATTCCCGAATTACTTCCTGGATTCTGTCAATGCAAGGCTTTCCTGTGGAGGTCAGATATGGCCAAAACAAGAAGAGTCCCCTCGCGCAAGGTCTGGCTGACTTGCATGATTGTGCCAGAGAAAACTGTCTCGAGGACGAAAGTCTAAAAATCAAGGACAACATGGAGGCATACCTTAATTCCCCACATAAAGTCTTTGAAGATGACAAGTGTGAGGGAATTCCCACTGTCTATGTGGATGGATGCTCTTACCATGTTGACAACAACGGGGAGAAAGTACTGGTGGCCGGCGTAGGGAATGCATGGGTGAAGGAGTTTCCAGAACCCTCCGCTGGATACAAAATTGGTCCCCGAAGTAGTCAGGTGGCAGAGTTGATGGCTGTGCATCAGGCCATCCTCACTGCTGTCCAACATCAACCCCACGAACTGGTCATAATCACAGATTCGGAATATGTACGGAACGGGTTCGTGGAACACCTGGTTAATTGGAAAACCAGAGGCATGTTATGTGCTAATAACAAACCCCTGAAACATGGGAAGTTAATCCAAAATATTGATGATCTTGTCACATCGAATGGGATGACCATCTACTGAAAAAAGATCAAGGGTCATTCCAAAGTAGAGGGACCAGACAAAACTGGAAATGATTTAGCTGATCAGCTGGCCAAAACCGGGGCCATCCGAGGGGATCTAATAGAAATAGAGTCCCTGTTGGGGGAAATCCAGGTCACTGCTATCACTAGATCCCAGACAAATGCTCACAATGATCTTTCAACTGCACAATGGAGTAAGGAGACCCCTGATGCTGATTTGATTACGGCTCAAAAGGGGGATCCAATAATTGGTAAGTTTTACCAACACATTGAAGACCCTGAGAACTTTCCCCTGACGGATACCGATTACATTGGGAAGGAGGACCTTAGAGTGTTGATGAAATGTCCAAAGATGGTCCAAATCCAAGACAGTTTGTTGGTAAGGAAATCCCAAGCTGGCCATGATCAGTGGGTGGTTCCTACCTCATTCCGAAGCCTGATGTTAAGTCACGCCCATGATGCGGCCACCGCCGGTCATAGGGGGTTTCATACAACACTTGAAATCTTAAGAGAGATTGCATACTGGCCACATATGGGCCAGGATCTCAACTAATACTTGAAGGGGTGTCTGGTGTGTGCACAATTTCAGCCAACATCCCTCACACACCGGGCGCCTCTCCAAAAGAGGGGGATGACACTGCCATGGTCAGATTTGCAAATCGACTTTGTAGGCCCTGTAATTCGCTCGTCTAGAGGAAACAAGTACATGTTGACCGTCACATGCTTGTTTACCAAGTGGGTGGAATGTCTCCCGGCCCCAAACTGCAAGGCAGAAACAGCAGCTGCCCTGATGATTAACCACATTTTTTCCCGTTTTGGTCTACCTCAAAGGATTGAGTCAGACACAGGTAGCAATTTCACCAGCGAGGTAATGACAAAGATGTGGGAGATACTGGGGGTCAAAAGGAAGTTACATATTGCTTACCGGCCAGCTTCTTCTGGGGCAGTAGAACGCTACAACCGAACCATTGTGAGCATCTTAAAAAAAGTTTGTGGCAGATTATGGGCCAAGTTGGGATATCCGATTACCTCTGGTCCAAATGGCCATCAGATCTACCCCTTCATCTGCAACTAAAATGTCACCATTTGAGTTGATGACCGGACGCAAGATGGTGCTTCCCCAGCATTTGCTCTAAAGGACCCAAGAGCACACACTGATAATTGCCTCCACAACTCATGAGTATGTGGAGAATTTAAGGAAACACCTTCAACATGCTTTTGCCTATGCTCAGCGGAATCTAGAAAGATCAGCTGATAGCATGAAAACCCACTACGACCTGAAGACCACCAGGAAGGAATATACTGTGGGAGACCAGGTCTATCTATACAATTTCCAAAGGAACCAGGCCAAACAGCGAAAATGTTTGCCTACATGGAAGGGACCGTTTGAAATTATAGACAAGATCTCCCCTGTAGCGTATAAGATCCGCATCCCCAAAGGTAGTCTGGCGGAAGGGGAAGACAAGTGGGTCCATATAAATCAGCTAAAGTGTTGCCATCCTAGGCACACTCTGCAACAACTGGAGGAATCCTCTGGAATCCCAGAGGGGGCCGCCTCAGATCAATAAAAGCTCCAACCCTAAAATATTCCACATACCAAAAAATATAGTAACCTAATGTCAATATTTCCTGTTATATCCTGTTTTTCAAAACAAGACTGAAAAATGTAACCGGATGTATAAAATGTATATGTTCGCCACACATTTAATAGTGGTGGAGAAATGTCTACGAATAGGTATTGCCGCTTTGCTTGTCATCCTAGGAGAAAGAAAACCCGGAGACTGACCATGGAAGGCGACCTGGGGACTGGGAGCGAAGATCCGAGGGGCCCGGGGTACCGCCCAATCCTCCCATCAGGACCAGCAAGGAGAACTGATTGATCGACTGGAGGGAGGAAAAGATGCTGAACTGTGCCATCTACGGAATTGGAAGAAGATGAGGCGAACATCCCAGATCTTGCGAGTTCCATCAGTGAAAGATCAGAATGGCCATCGCAAGAGGGGGGGCTTGTGGGATGTTTTTACCCATGCATCCAAGCCCTACCATAAAACTGTGCATTACTGGCATTGAAAACATCATGATGGCCAGAACTCCCCAGAGAGTGCACAGGGAAAACATGAAGAATAGGCTGCCACCCATTTTTGCCTATGTTGTGAGCACAGGAGGGCACTGCCTAAAACCACCATTGGGCTACACACACAGTAGCCTGAAACCATTGGGAATGGCAATGCTGATTGCCAAAGGCAACCCAGAACTGTGGGGAATTCATTTTCTTAAGGTCAAAAATGGATGTAATACTGGTGCTCACCACTATCAGAAAGCCGGCGTTTTAAACCCACCAGACTTTTGTGTAAAACTGAACAAATGAACCCAAACCAGGCCAAGGAAAGACTTGCTAAGAGATGGATACAATGTAAAACTATATTCTGAAATGACTTGAAGGAAGTAATTATTTAATGTATATATAAAAAATAGCTTGGGATGTCAGCAGCTTAAGTGAATTTGGGTTTAAAGCCACTAAAATCGAAATGTTTAGAATAAATGAGTGACCTACTTGTAAGTGTCACATAGGTTGCAATTGTTTAAATGCCATAGTTTTGAACTTAGAATCAACATTCTAGCTGCATGTGCAAAAATTGTAAATTGGATTTGAATGTAGAAAACTGGGAACAAACATGACATTTAGCTGAAGCTTGGCAAAGAGATTGAATTCTGCCCGGCAACTACCCCCGACAGGAGTGAAACCTGCTCAGCCACTCTTCCCAGGCCTGGCTGCATCCTGCTGCCCCCACCAAAAGGAGGTGGCACCTCTCTGATTGAATTAGGGGAGTGGTACCTGCAGACTGCAGGAAGTTGAACAAAGCCCTGCCCTGGCTCAGGCAAATGTTATATTGGGGGGGTCGTAAAATGGCTTCCTCTTGGGAGAAACTGGGAGGGGCAGTGCCTGTGAGAACAAGCTGAGCTTGGGGGAAGTGGATAAACCAGAAATTCCACCATGTGCTTTGGAAAACCACACCCCTTTGGGACCAGAGCATGATTTAAAAAAGATGGATAATTCATAGTGCGGACTTGTAAAAATTATATAAACAACATCATCATTTTTGTGATTTTTCTGTGCACATTTTAAGAGGTGTTAGGACCCTGTGGTATGTTCTTGGCGATAGTAGCGGAAAAAAGGGTTGTTACTCCAAATGTATGCATATTAAAAATCTGACACTTTATCATCTGAAACCCATATCCCTGGTGCACATCTGTGTAAAATCTGGAAAGGTTTAGAGGTCGTTATCTGGATGAAAAGGGGAGAATTCTGTCATAAGTGGACACGACATCGTACAAAGACAGGGATCGGATGGCTTGGTGCTACAGAAAATATGTTAACTGGACCTATAATAGTAGAAAGATGGTACATAGATACATTTGTATTTGGGTCAGAAATAGATTTGTGTGCAATTTGACAAGGGGAGGTTCCTCTGACCATAAAACCTACAGCATCACTCTGACACTCCATTTCTTTCCCCCAATCAAGGGAGAGAGGAAAGCTTGGCCAATGATAAGTGAGAGGGGCAGGCTTAGCTAGGCCCAGGCACACACCCATTTTCAAAACACATAAAAAGAGCCACTGGAACCCAGGTAGAGATTCACTTTCCACTTTCTTGCGGGACGCTTTGCCGGGAGACTTCAGACTTCACATCCAGAGATCCAGACTTCAAATCCATCAATCTCCAGAGACCAAAAATTAACTCCAGAATTTGTAGCAGAGAGGCCTGAATCCACAAGCTGAATCCTCTTCAGCAGGCCTCAAAACCAACCAAACTATTCAACAGCCGGGCGAGCTGTTTGAATTCTTTGCCAAGAACTTTTGCAAGAACCTGTAGCAGTATCCAGAAAGCAGTGCTGTATCCGGAACCAGAGAGAACCAGAGACCAGATCGCTGTGAAGAACTGCTAGCAGAAGTCCAGCCAATCCTGACCCGATCGGTGACGAAGTCGCATTCCTGTCCAAAATCTAGTGTGAGTACCCAGCTAGCACGGTGCCAAACCAATCTCTTAGTTTTAAATAATCTAATCCAAACTATTTTAGCCTATTAGAACTGCCTCCTAGAATCGTGTCATTCTGTCATCTTTAAAACTGAAAACTGTCATCTGTCATTCTGAGCTTTGAAATTTCAAATCCGAAAAACTACCTTTACTAAATCGGCTGTATCTCCAGAACCGTTTGGACTAGGAGCGAGTTTTAACTGTCATCTTAAAGCTAAGATTCCTATTCCTTATAGTGCCTCCGTAATTGCGCTCGACGCACACGACTAAATTTGCCGCGATTTGACATTTTGCTTAATTCCAGCCACGTGTAAAAATATTTGTCCTTGCTTTCCTTGCTGAAATTCGTGTGCAACCTGACAATCATTCATAGAGCATTGCTAAAGTGATCCTGAATTAATTTAAGTATCTCTCACTCACCCTGAACCTCCTATAAGGAATTAAAAGCATTTGTTTGCATATTTTTCACTTAATTGCAACCACATCAAAGTATTTTGCCTGTATTTAAAACTCCTACCTGTTTTCCTCTAAGCTTGCTAGGGGGGAACTGAATTATATTTGATTGCATTCCTGAGAACTGTGTGCTTTCCTCCCATCTCTTTACCTTGCATAGAGGGGGGGGGGGTGAATTGTCAAAGAAAAGTGATTACATTGTCTTTTGTTGAGGTCATATCAAGTTTATTTTCTGTACTGCATTTTCATTCATCATTGCATTGTCCTTGAAGCCATAAAAGCATTCTCAGCTACTTCATCCTCTCTATATCACTTCTAAGCCATCAAAAAGAGTGTACCACTGTAGCATTATCCATTGTTGATCACTATCATCCTCACAAGTGTGCTATCAAATATTAATTTACTATAAAAGTGTGATAGATATATATTGTTTAATTTTCAGATAAACCTTTTAAATTTGCAAAACAAACCTACTTCTTGGCTCAGCGGGGTCGGGGGGATTCTGAGAGAGGGGTGTTATATAAGGGTTGTTATCCAGAGTAAATGAACTGGACATAAAAATACATCAATAAGGGCTTCCATCAGCATCCCAGACTAGGCATTGACTTAGCTGTAGTGTTGAATTGAAGTCGCTTACAATGTGTAATCCACCACTGTCCCCTGGTACTGTCGCGTTTCGGTAGCAAGAATAGGAAGTAAAACCACCTTCTTCAGGGCGTGATTTAAGGACCCTGTAGGAAGAATATATTATAATAATTTGTGGGCTGTGTGTGAGTGGAAGCATGAAATGGGAATGAATCAATTAAATACTTTTTGGGAGATAAGTAGGGCAATCAAAAAGACCCCCCTCCCCCATTAGTGGTGGACAAGTCTTACCGTGAGGGGTAATAGAACCGTAGGCTTCAAAGCTCGTCCCCGCATTGGTGGCGGAGGTGGGCCGACAGGCCTGGTAAAATGCTTGTCAGCGGTCCTGGGTGTTCAAACAGGAACGGTCTGCCGTTGCTAAATGGGCTAAAGTAGCCTCATATGCTACATGGTACAAAAAGTCAGGAAAAAGGCAGACCAGGCAGAGAGGTGGGATGGAAGGACAAATACGCACACACAGGGGGTAGCGGGGGGAGAGAAAGGAGAAACACAATAAATGTGTGTAAAAGATGCATTTGGACTGACACGTCATGGCTACGAGTAGCCTAACATGATGCAAAATGCAAAGAAATCAAACAGTGAACTGAGTCACGGGCATAGCCTCTGTGGCACATACCCAGTGTCCAGTTATGTCTGGTGCAAGAGGGGGCAGGTGAGGTCCCTCTGTACGCAAACGTCTTCATTCCCCTGCATCTAGGTGCGCCTGTGTGGGCGAACAGATTAGTAGGTGTCGGGCATTCATGAACCTGGAATAACATGGAGACCAGAGTCCTCGGAACGGGCGATCAGTTCTTCAAATTTTACTACTGTCCCGCATCACAGCAGTTCAATACCCGATATGCCGGAGGTAGAGGGCATGAGTTACTGAAACCACAATACCTTATAAAACTGAAGTGAAATGTCGATTCCAGTTGAGCTGCACTGTGGCAGGGTGGTGGCATCAGAACAGTCTAGTCTATCGTCCGTGAAATGCAATTGCCGGAGAAACGCAGCATGAGTGTTAAACTACTCACTTTCCCAGTCCTTCCCAAAGATGGGCGTGGTTACTCTGAATGCGATCAGGCGTTCACGTTGCCATGGCAGTTCGAGCCTAGCATCAGCATTGAAAGGTAGCCGCACATGACCAAATGACTTGACTAAAGGGTGTGCAATCTGAGGTCCAATTAGGAGCCTGCTTCGTCCTTAGCGAGAGAGTGTGCGTGTACTGACCAATCAACACTCTCTTAGGGTACCGGAATGTGCCGTTGTCGGCCTTTGTCCTGCAAAAGGCACATACAAAGGCGGATCCGCTTAGTGAGCAGCAATGGTGGGTAACATGAAAAACATCGTCCTGGTGTTCAGACATGAAATCATGTGGAATGTCCCATAAGTGCAACTTCAAATGAAGTTGTGCCATGTTAGTAAATAACATTTAAAGTTGTTGTAATTGTAGACCCACAGTCAAATGCTGGATGTGCCATGAGTGGAGAGATTTGCCCCAGAGTGGGAAAAATAAGGTGGGGGAGAGGTGACTGAGGGGGCTAGAGACCGTAGCCGCGGGCGTGCAGAATAATGTAAACCATATTATTACCTAGAGATATATATTAGAAGGGCGTAGGTAGGTACTGCTCATTTAGCCCCTTACTCACACTGTCCAGCCTATATATCCATCTGCATTCTAGGTCCAGTAGATGTTGCATATTGGGGCCGGTTTTAACTCTAAAACCCACCAGAACAGGTCATCTGGTGAGTGCCCAGCCGTGAGGTAATGATCCACTAAGGGTGAGGAAGCATTCTTGCAGCGTATCCTGGATTGGAGTTCTGAAATATGAATGTTGATATTGCGCATGATCTGCCCACATATCGAAGCCCACAGCGGCATTCAATATAATAAATCACCTGATTCGAATTGCAGTTGGTGAAATGTTTAAAGGAGAGTTCCGGGACTTTTTTTTTTATTGTCCCTACGGTTCGGCCATGTGTTTTTAAGCATAACTCGGTAGATCGTAGAAAACTTTCCTATGGACCTTACCCGACTTTTCGTCCATTAACGCACTCAAAATCAGCCGCCATTTTCTGATAATCCTTTAATTTCCCCCCATCGCCCTGGCTCACCTGCTTTTGCGGCACTAAATCAAATCCCCCGCCCCTGAAACAGACTTTATCAAAACATTCATATTCCCCGCCTCTATCCGTGACGTGACTGTGCTGCGTAGGCAAACGCGCCCAGGCGTCTTCTACGCGACTCCACACAGAACCCGGAAATCAACACAGATCAGCTCACAACACAGCGCGCCACAATTCGGAATATGAAACTGTACTTTTAAATCAAACCTCAAGATTGTAAATTTGGTAAAGTAAATTTATTTGACATCAAATGTTTAGAGAATATTCAGCGATTTTCATTTTTATTTGCTCACGTTCCAAAAAGTTCGTTTTGAGGCACGCGATGTTCCTTTGCTGTACACAGGGTCTTAGATCATCTCACAATACAGCGCCACAATTCGGAATATGAAACTGTGGTTTAAAAGCAAACTGCAAGATTGTACATTTGGCAAAGTACATTTATTGGACATCAAATTTTTAGAGAATATTCAGCGATTTGCATTTTTCTTTGCTCTCGATCCAAAATAGTTCGTCTTGAGGCAAGCGATGTTCGTGTGCAGTACACAGGGTGTTGGTTTACGATAAAATAAGCTCTTCGGTCTCACTGATAATCGCATGGCTGTTCCAACAACGAGGCACTAGGCCACCACAACGGTATGTATGTTGCATCTAGCCGTTAGTACCGCGTAAGGGCATACTTGTACTTGGCGATCGTCCCATAAAATGGTCAGGGTGGTAACTTTGTTCACGCAGAGAAGCAACTGGCGGTTAAAAAACCAATCCGCCGGTGTCTGGTACTCGTGACACACACAATAATTAGTGATGTACCTGTTTTAAAAACAGAAAAAATGAAATTAGTCTCACCATCAGATCTTTATTAAAATTATTCATTTTATATATTAGGTCGGGAAATTATTTCATAGCTAGGACAGTGCAACTGGGTATTATACGTGATTTCCAGTAACCCACCCCCTCTCCTCCGCCTTTTTCACAGCCGCCTGAGCGCCAGTGGACCACTTCGTCACTGATATGATATAATATGGCATTTGCAACGCGCCTATACACAAGTGTTTCAAGGGGTGGCGAGGCAGGGAGGGGGGGGGAACAAGGAGAAGACAGACAACGATCCTACTAGGCCAGGTGTCATTCAGATCGCGCAAGTGCAGGGGTAGGGGGAAGGTAAAAGTGCAAGGGGAAGGGGAGGGGGGAAGTGGAGTACAAGGTAAGTAGCATAAAATAATAAATACATAGGGCCAGCTGGTGGCGAGTGCAAGGTAAGTGCAGAACAAGTGCTGGGAAGGGGGGGCTGTAGGATACTGGGACAGTCCCCCAGTGCAGGGGTTGACAGGGAGGCAGTGGAGAGTGGAAGGGCCCAGGACTGAGGTCGCTGACAGTGGACCAGTTGTAGCAGGGAAGAGGGAGAGAGAAAGCAGAAGCAAAGAGTAAGGTTTTGAGGTGCTTCCGTAAAAGGAGATTGTTCTCCTCAAGATAGTGCGCGGTACAAAACAATATGCCACATTGAACGAACAAGTACAACTTAACCCGTCTTTAAAGTTACTGTATAGTAATTAAATTGCGGTATAAACTCATCTAAAGAGTTACTTACATTATATTTGCATTTTCCATTGTGTCTGTGCGTAGGGCAGACCCGAAATACCACTCCTTCTATGCCGACGTTATTTCTTGTAATGAACGAACATTAAATGGCTATCGTTTCTGAAATTTTATTCATTATCGTTTCTTACGTTATTGCACCACACCCCCAAAAAGAAGTCTTTCGGGATGGTCCCGGCCTGTCAAGGTCAAATAACAATAGAATCTTATACTGAGTCGTGGGCCATTCCGGCACCCTAGCAAAAAATCAAAGCAGCTGACCTTCACTTTGAACGAGCACACATTCCTAGTTAGCTACATTCAGTGTAAGGCCATCTCACAGGACTTGAAATTTACACTCCATCTTTGCATTTTGTATGCGTGCTTTGCAGCCCCAGAGAACCATAAATACGGAGACATTCTATATTTTTTGAAAAATGATTTATATTACTGTTTGGTTTAATTTAATGCGCAAATGAACAAGGTTGGATAGACACATTGCATGTACACTGAGCAATCACTTTTATTTACACAATACATAGCTACACATATTCAATGGGCCTGCGACATGAGGAGACTCGAGAGCAAAGTCACAGGTGTCACATCCGGGTGGTTCGCACTACTGCACGGTGAAGGGAGGGGCAAGGGTGGAGAGACACATTGCATGTACACTGAGCAATCACTTTTATTTACACATTACATAGATACACATATTCAATGGGCCTGCAACATGAGGAGACTCGAGAGAACAGACAATCAAATTACAATCATTTAAACCGTGATGTGTATTTGTCAATGAGCTCTTCTTTAGGTGGACACGGAACAGAGGCAATGTTGGGTGGCAATGCAGTTGTCCCCTGCACAGGTTCGTTCACAACTCCATGTATGTGCCTATCTATGACATCCACAATAAGTCTCTCAATAAACTCATATTGCATATCCTCAAACACTGGTTTGATCACCCATTGTTTACTTCTTTTAGTGAAGGCCTTATTGTAGCGAAGCATCCCTAAAGTTCCGGTCGTCCTACTTTGTTGACGGCCAACATTATGGTTATGTGCCAAGACCGCTAGAAGAGTCCGATTTATCATGCCCTCCATGCCAAAATGCAATCGTTTTGGCCTGTACTTTAGGCACATATTGTGGAACACCTCCAAATCTCCTGTGTGGCAGAATTCCGTGAGTCCCCTCAAATCTCTTGTTATAGTTTTATTAAATACAATCTTTTCAATGGCTTTGTGAGTGGGTGATGAAGGAATCAACCACTTCTTCTTCCGTGCCTCCTCTGTGGACAAATGGCCATGTTCACAATTGTGGAAATGTTGGTTTGTGTTCCAACGGTGAACGTTGGTACAGTGTAGCATTACTGACCGCCATTTTTCCAGTAGAATTTCCAACGACCCTCCACATGTTTTTGAGCTCCACCAAAGATGATTGCTGATTGACTTGGACCACTGTGAAATACCTTGCATATCTTTTTTTTTACCTGCAGCCGACATTTTTTTATTGATTGTTTTTGCAAGATGCTAAACGTCAAATTGGTGATTTATATTTTTGTACTCTTCTCTCATTGTCTTGGCAATTGAAACGTGTCTGTCCGTGGCTATCAGGTCGATCACCATTCCCCGCGATTGTAGTTCTTGCAATGATGCTACAAAGCCAACTTTCTCCATGGCCACTGAGGATGTACTTTGTGACACCTGCACGACCACCGAACTCACAATTTTCTTACTTTCCATGTCCTGAAAGTGGTAGGTGCAGTACTTGGCTGAAAATCCTGGGCTGTCGCACTGTCCATCACCGGCTAGCCTGAACCGTTTGCCCGCGAATGTACGATCAATAGACATTTTTTCCATTCTCCAAGCTTCGCTAATGGCTGGAAATAGATAATCGGTTTGGTATTTGTAGAACTGAGTTTTCGCAATGAAATGGATTCCCACGAACTGAAAGAAAGACTCTAACTTTTTGAAACTTGAACCACTAAAAAGTGCATCCGCTGCACAAAGTAGATTGCCTGCTGGCAGTTGCCCCAGCATGGGTTGTGCAGACCATGAGAAAGGATGATATTTTGTACAGGTGGCATGTATTTTAAGGTTAGTGCCTCAAATTGCACGAGTCACATTAATCAATGGCTCCCCACATACTTCCCCACCGACCGAATGCCCACATTTCATCCGAATAATAATATCAATCAAACAACTATCGAATACAATGAATTTGGCCTCTTTCCTTATACTGTCACTCTGCATCCCAGCTGGTTCGGCCTGTAACGTTGAGGACATGTCACTCACATGAAAGGTAGAATCTCTGATATCGTCTTCCGCTATGTTCAGTGATATTGATGGTGTTTCATTGTCGTCCACTTCATTCTCTTCCATTGCATCTTCTGTTCCTTCTCCGGCGATGGGTGAATAAAACAATTTCTTCAACTTTCTCGCGGTCTTAGTTTTTGCGGGTGTGGATTCTGTGAATTGATCTCCGACTGCATCCGAACTACCAGGAGGACATTCACTATCAATGGCTGGTGGTGGTATAGCTCCGTTGTCAATCACTTGATATTCTTCCCATTGGCACGATGCATCTCCAGTCTCAAGTCCCTGCCAAAAGGTTTGACAAGCAACATCTCTCGTTCGCTTCACTGTCTGTGTAGATCTAGTTCGTACACCCACTCGCAACTAGAGGACAGATTGGAAAAGGGATGTTCAGTTTAAACACAACTTACAGTATTGAACTAATAACAGTGAAAAACAACATATTATAGTGACCAGGACACTAACCTTCTTTTGCTTTCTTCTCTTTGAAACTTTCTTGCCTCGAACTTCAACATCAGGACGCTGTTGCTCCGACTCGTGTGTGCATGTCTCCACTTCCTCTTGCGCTGCAACGACTATATTTTCATGATAAGCACATCCATCACGCACTGACGCTCCATCGACTCCCTGAAACATAGAACTTTCATTAGTATGTATAATAATATCGAAAACACAAAATGTACTTGGGGACCAATACCCACGTACATCTCAATAGCAAAACACGAATGAACGCTTTGTGTAGAACATTCAAACGACAATTATTCACGCATTGTTGATCTAGTTAGATGGAACTGTCAAGATCCATACCTCGGGCTCCTCATAGACTTCCATTGATGATATTATTGAAGATGATGCTTCAGTAACTCCCTGAAACACAGTAATTGCATTAGTATGGTTTTCTATTTTGTTAAAAAGAACATAAACTTTGTGCAGGCGTCAACGGCTCATCTAAATAGACCTGCACAAATGATCAGTTGTCTAAAATAAATAATGGATATGTAAATATGATTCGATTTGCTCCATCGTTGGAAGTGTCACCACCCAGAGATCTGCATCAACTACTAGGGGTGATGTTCTTGTAGAAGAAGCTCCGTCATCTCCCTGAAACATAGTACTTGCGTTAATAAAGAAGGAAGTATAGCGGATGTAATCACGTCATATGATTTCGCTTGATCGAACTGTCAGTATCCATACCTCGAAATGCATAAGAACATCAAGGGACGATGTAACTGCGGTGCACACTTCTGCAAGCTGTTGCGCAGACCCGTAACTGCATGCTCCCCCTTCTTCTTGGACTAATGCTCCATCGACTCCCTGAAACATAGGACTTTCATTAGTAATGAACACAATATTGAAAAAAGAAGACACATAGGGGGACGACGACAGAAGGACATATCAATGGCTAAAAACGAAAGAAACATTGTGTGTAACAATCACGCTACAAGAATGCAAGATCTGATGATCTCCATCGATGGAACTGTCCGGAAACGTACCTCGAGCATCTGAGTGACATCAACGGTTGTCGTCAATACGTTGGACTCCTCAGCATCTCCCTGAAAGACAGTACTTGCATTATTTTGGATAACAATAATTATAACTGAAAACAAAGACTAGAGGATGAGTACAAGGGTGTACCATTAGGTAAAATAATTACACGATAAATTAAAACTATTGATTTACATGCCTAAAACAAGTCAGTGGCAGAATAGCCAAGTAAGATTACCCGATAGGCGCTTGAAGTGGCTGATGACTGCAATAACGACACGGATGGAGAATCTTCCGCCTTCATATTGAGTGGATACATAAATGGGGAAATTATTGTTAGCTAATGCTACACACTACCGCAAGGCCGAGAGATAAATACGTAAACTTAACTCACCAGTGGAGGGATGTGGACGAATAGAGTGGGAATAGCGGTTGAGAGCAATTTTCGCCTCGCGGTGTGTTCTTCTTTATTAGCAATGATGTGGAGTACATGTCTGAGCTAAAGTGCCTGCTGCAGATGCGGTATCGATCACCCCTCTTGTCCGCAAAGACTTCTAGGACTCTACTTTCAAGCTCAGACGGTGGATATCCGCAATATCGGACCCATTCTCTTATCTGATCTATTGTCTTAGGGAAAACATGCATTATAGTACCTTCAGATTTATTATGAGTCTTCGAAGGGCAACCGCCAATGGAACAGGCAGGCATTGTGGAAAGTTCTGAAAAGTAAAGATCAACAATTCTCTATGAATACCAATGTAAACTCAGAACATGTGACTAGTTCCTTGCATGTACTGTCTTGAACGAAAAGAAATTGGACGCAAAATGATTATGGTACATGGCCTTACCTTGACGAACAAACAGTTAGATGCAGGGATCAGAGTAGTTTCTTGTCGTAGAACAGGGAGCAGTTCACAGGTTGCAAACTGACGAGTTTCCTCGAAGTGGTCACGGAAGTTCACAGAGACAAAGAGCAGATAACCAGCACCTTCACGGGTTGACTAGCAAAGCGCAAAGAAGTTCACATTAGAAATATGAAGTGGGTTATAAAGAATTCGAAACAGGGGTGTGTTTGTGAATGAATGACGTGTATATGTCGTGGCATTATGCGGTTTGCAGGGGGCCGTCCAGCGTGAGGGGGGATGCTCGGCAGGAGACACGGGGTCTGGAGGTAGACATGGGAACAACAACCCATGCTCTATAGACCACTTTGAAGTGTACATGGTGTTTGGCACCTCTTGGCCTTTATCGCTCCCTGACAGCTCCACTTGCCAGCACAAGTACCCCAGTGCGAACTGCCTTTGATAGGGCGGGGGTGGATTGGGGCGCTGGTCGTGCAGACAAGACTCGTTTGCCGCAGGGCCTCACCAAGGAGAGGCCATCTCACTGCATGTAAGAGGCAGGGTGAAGGATCTAGTACATGGAAGGCAGGGGGGTGAGTTTATAAACACCTCAGCCTCCCAGGAGAATATATGGGTGCAGTTCACCCTGGAGACCCTGGATGCCTAGGCAGTTAGTCAGCAGCAGGCTGGCCTGTGGTGGCAAGGCGGCACGGCCCAGAGGGGGTCATCTCTGTACCCGGTGACCAAAAGGATGATTTATCATGATCAACCATATTGATTATTTACCTATAACCATGTTTTGTATCAATAAAATCCAACGGCCTTCCTTTTATTGCCAACGCTTGAACAAAGTGGTGTGGTAAGTATTTTTGGGGGAGGAGGCAAGGCCGGGAGGCTTGATGCCAACCCGCAAAATAACATATGTATGTCTGCTGCATATGGGTTCAACGGTTATGTGGATTGAAGGTGGGCGGCCAGCGTGAGGGAGGATGCTGGCCGTAGACATGTGGTGTGACAAGACAAGGCACAGGAAGACTATTCAATGGAGACACACTAGATTCATTAAAAAAATCAAAACAACCATTGTTAAAATATATGTTGGGTTTTATTTTAGATCTTAATTTCAATAGAACATAAATAATAAACATTACACATTGTAAAGTTCCGGTTGCAGCACATCCAGGGAAAATCCGCGGTATTGTCCACTGTCGCTGGGGAAATGTTGTCTAATGGCAAGTACCGCACAGGCAGGTATTACTCTCCGAACACGGTGTCCGAGCCTCCCGTGAAGCCACCAAGTGAAGCAACGATAGGCCACCAGCCTGTACCACCTGTGAAAATGAAAGATGCAAACTGTATTAAAATGACAAAACTTTCTTATCACTGTCGATTCAGGTAAAAAATGTCATTCTGCTTTGAAAAAAATTCTATCTAGAAAATGCACAATATGGAACCAATTTACATGCATTCGAATGATATGTAGATGTAATTTTATATGTGGGAGACGACCATGAAATAGTAGTGGCATCACTGACATCACAACCAGAGTATACTTACTCGTTACTCGGATTACGCGGACGAACAGTGCCGCGAAGTTCGTGCATAAGCACCATCATCATCCTCAACACGGTCCGTGAGAGGCAGGCTTCCCTGAACTCTGGCAGCTCGGTGATGCATTGCGGACTTGGCTCGCCTTCCGAAATGTAGGCCAAGCACCCGGAATTTTCACGGCAGCAGCAGTTCTCCTCCTCAGTTGGCATTAGCTCGCACCGATTGCACGTGCACCAGGTGGAGACGCCGTCCATGCGACATGGTCCAGGCTCTTCATCCGTTGACTGGTCCTCCCAACTGCCGTCCGAATCCCCATCGTTTTCGCGTGCTTGCCTTTCCAGTAGTTCGTCCTCGGTGTACTCGGGCTCGTACATATACGGCATTATTGTAGCCATTGTGTGGTAAAGAAAGTAAAAGAATTTACAGAGATGGTACAGGCCTAGAAGCGGCGCACAGAAACGAGTCACAGAATACTCAAAGTAACACAGCGAGAGTAATGGAATCGAAAATCTGCTGCTGTGTGTTGTGAAACGGTGTGTTTATACTTATTGAGGAAAGAGGCGCCCTGCCATTTCCATGGTGACACTTCATTAGCTGAGGCGCAGCGATTGTTGACACGAAACGTGCTTTGGCGTTGGGAAATGGGCGGTACGCTTCTGCTGATGTCAGGGAGGCGAGGGATTTGATTTAGTGCCGCAAAAGCAAGTGAGCCAGGGCGATGGGGGGAAATGATAGGATTATCAGAAAATGGCGGCTGATTTCGAGTGCGTTAATGGACGAAAAGTCGGGTAAGGTCCATAGGAAAGTTTTCTACGATCTACCGAGTTATGCTTAAAAACACATGGCCGAACCGTAGGGACAATAAAAAAAAAGTCCCGGAACTCTCCTTTAAGGGTCCAGGTCCTGTTCCCAATTTGGAATTGCTGCATTTTCTTGGTGTATTTACAAGCTGTGCAGGAACCACATGGGTGGTGGCTTGCAATTGCTCGTAAATTCCACTGATCCGCTCGGGGAGATTCTCTGGTGTACAACTAATGCACTAGATGTTCTCGCAGATTTCAGGATCTTTTAAAGGCAAACCATTGTAGGGGTTCCTCCAGTAGGTTAAATCTTGCCAGCGGCCAATAGTTATGGATGATGTTTTTAATATCCAACATATATGGGGGCCATGCGTGATCACACAAGTAAGTCTAGCTTCCTGATCCTTGTGGTGAGATACTTGTGAGTTCAACAGGGTTTCATGATTGGTGAATCGTGCCTGTTATTTGGATCGAGGTATTAGTTTCCTGGGGTACCCTCTGTGCCTCAATCGTTCCCCTAAAGTGGGTGCATTTTCATAGTAGTCGTCAATAGATGCACAATTTCTCTGCAGCCTTAAAAATTGCCCAGAGGGCAAGTTTTCCTTGATGTGTGTTGGATGATTGCTCGTGAAGTGCAAAAGAGTGTTACGTTCGGTTGGTTTCCGAAATAGATTGCACGTAAGTTTCCCATTGGTGTGACTGATCTTCAAGACTAAAAAATGGATGGTTAGATTGTTGTAATGCATGGGGAAGCGAATGTCCGCGTCACAGGTGTTGAGCCAAGAGAAAAAAGCTGTGAGATCTTCTTCACTGCCACCCCAAATAAAGTTAATGGGCCTCATTACACGGACGGCAGTAACCATGGCGCTATTAGCGCCATGGTTGCTGCCGGTATTTTACCGAGTCGCCATGGTGAATGGCGGAATTAACGCCCTATTCCAAGGTGTGTGGGGCGGTAATTCCCCATTCACCATGGCACTTCCTCATTCCCATTTTTGCCCCCATAGGGCTCAATGGGAATGGGGAAGGCGGTAATTACGATACTGCAAATTGCGGTACCGTAATTACCTCCTAGGTCGCTTTGCGAGTCCCGTCATTAACAGCTGGTAAAACCAGCCGTTAAGGTAGGGTCCCAAAAAGGGATCCCGTAGTAAAGCGGTAAGGGCTTACCGGCAATGGTACCCTTACCGGTATCGGTAAACCCTTACCGCCATCCGTGTAATGAGGCCCAATGTCATTGATGTACCGTTGCCACTACTTGACATGGAGCAACCAAGGATTCCGCTCATTTGAAATGTATTTCTTCTCATATGTTGCCATGTACAATATCACCTCAGTAAGACGGCAAAGGGAGGGAACACCTCATAATGTTCATCAGTAGGCAACTCAAGGGTAGGGAACTTGGGTGGGCCACTGAGTGTTTTTGTATAATTTGGGCACTTAAGTGTTTTAGACCTTACTTACATGGGATAGCGGTCATAACGGATGCTGTGGAAACGTTAGTCCGGCAAATATTGGAAACTGTTTGGTCCAATGATTTTGTGCAAATAAGAATGGGGGCTGATGATTTAAACAGACCCTTGTTTACAAGGCCCTCGCATCGTGAAACTTTTTGCGTTTTTCAGTTTTGGGAACATTTATCAAGACTTTTGCAGAGTAAGACTGAGATTTTGTGTTTTGCGCCGCTGAAAACCATGGCGCAAGTTGTCAGCCTCCATTCTGGCGCTGCTTATAAGCCTTTGAGTACATTTCTGAACAGCCACATAATACAATCCAAAGGCAGATAGATGGCTGCTAAATATTGATCATGGACCCGTAAATCCCTGCCTGGAGTCTAGTCTCATAGGTTCAATCGAGCCGCGAAGCATAACGGACACCGCCATATGTGCGAAAGCTTTGCAAGTGCACACAGAGTTGGGACTCCCGACGGACACGCCAGTAGGTTTTGGACAACTGAATCTCTTTGAGGAGTATTTTAATAGACCCAACCAGACACTCTATTTTAACAACTGAGTGTGGCGGTATTTCCTGCTAACGACTAAAATAGCCAAAAACACTGTATATGTTTTAAACCATGACAACCATTTCTACTGTGTATTGAATCTAAAAGGTTTTCTGGGGTCTAAACACCTCTGTCGGCATTGTCATCACATTTACAAAAACAAACATAGACACAGTTGCCAATACCACTGTCGCTTGTGTCAAGGGGAAGAATGTCAAAGCTCAAGGAAAAACCTGCAAAATGCCTTTGGTGCCATACGTTCGCAAGGTCTCAAGCCTCTGTAGACACACACATTTAAAAAAGCGGCATTGTGGGCGGTCATATGCGAGCCACACATTGATTGTCCGGTGTGTCAAACATTTCTTCCCGAGAGTCACAACTGTGTCGGGATGATTTGTAGCATGTGCAAAGTTTCCATTTTCAACACGGCTGAACACCTGTGATACAGACTGCAAACTAAAACGCAGAACTACATTATATACGACATGGAGGCCTGCCAAGAAAATATAACACACAAACCAAACTATATCTATGCCAGACATCTAACAAGGTATAGTTATTGGGAATTTAAAGAGGATGCCTGTGTGGCTGCCTTTATAAGCACCTTTGTAACAAGCAAATTCATGGGGTATACCTTTCTAGCCCATAATTCCAAAGGTTATGATTCATACTTTGGGTTGAGAGAGCCATCTTTGTGGTGCCTCTACAAATACACTTTATTGATTCCTTGAACGTTTTGCCTATGAAACTCAGCAAGCGTCCAAAAGCTTTTAGCTTTCCCGGTTCAAAGGGTTTCTTTCCCCATCTTTTTAACACAGCCGCTAACCAAAAGTACATAGGAAAATTCCCACCCCCGGATCAATATGGGGTTCAATACATGATGCCTAGCGAGAAAGACCAGTTTATGGCCTGGTACAAAGCTAATAAACATTGTGTGTTTGACTTTCGCCGAGAGTTAAGGGCCTACTGTCAAGAAGATGTTAACATTTTAAGACAAGCTTGTAATTTGTTTAGTGCCGGCATCATTTAAATGAGACGTCGTGAAACACCTATAAAGGTACGGTTGTTGTAAGCAGGCTATACAAACAACTATATCTAAAACCCAAAACAATTGCGCTGTTGCCCCATGATTCGTATCACGGCCAGAAAAATCACTATTCCACGCCAGCTATTCAATGGCTCTTATACATCGCAAAAACGGAGAACATCTCTATACAGCACGCCCCAACTGGTGCTGGTGAAAAACGCTACGGCCAGTATTGGTTGGACGGTTATGCAGTGGTTCGAGGAGTGGAAACAGCATATGAATTTAATGGCTGCTTTTATCACAGCTGTCTTGATTGCTACCGCGCAGAGGGTTTTGACACTTTAACGGGCACTACTTACAAACAGCTGTATAGACGCACTCTGTTGCAACAAACTTTTCTAGCCAGTCAGAGTGTTCACTTTGTCACAATCTGGGAAAATGAATGGCATGCGAAGGTGCATAACAATCCTAATGTTTGCCGTTTTCTTAAAGAAAATATAGATTTTACCAGTCTATACCCATCTATGAATAATGACATGCCCTACCCTGTGGCAGGTTTATGTCATAATACCGAAAATATAAATCTAGAAAAAAGAAATCTCGAAAAAAAAGGCCGAAAAAAATAAAGTCGCATTTTTTTTAATGACATTTTTTATTCGAAATGGGGGGGTTCCCCCCCCCAACAACCCTTTTTTAAATTTTTTATTTTTTTTCCATTTTTTTTTAATCCCGGACCCCAAAATGAATATATAATTTAAAAAAGAGAAATTTTTCGACCTTTTTGTCATTCGAGATTATTTTTTCGATATGTTGGCCGACCACCCCTGTGGCACACCCCGAGATCATCTGTAACAATTCTGGTGATAGAGACCAATATTTTGGTCTAATCAGATGTAAGGTCTATCCACCCCGGACCCTCTATATACCCGTGTTATCCTATAGATGCAACAGTAAACAAATGTTTCCGCTTTGCCGCTCATGCTCCGAGACAAAACAGGCCTGTTGCAAACACACGAATGAGGAGCGAGGCTTGACCGGGACTTGGTATACGATCAAGATACAGGCGGCTCTGAATCAGGGATATCGCCTCTGGGGCATATTTCTGGCGCTTTTTTTTCTTCCTCATCTGCATACCACGAGCACCAGTTGCAGGCCCAGATGAGTGCCTTACCATCCGCGACCCCACTGTGAGTAAAGAAGACCTGCCATGGTAAGCACTGCCTCGAGTGCTATCGTTTTCACTGAGCTTCTGCTCCAATCTAAAATGGCATCCAGATTCGAATCAGCCCTGCCTGGGCTGTTTTCACCACTCAGCCTGCCTCTGCTTACTCCGGATTGGCTTCTGCTGCAACAAAATTCTCCAACCACTGGTTGCCGGCTGGGCACGCCAGCCCCCTTGCAAGGCCCACTTTTAAGGCCAGTGTTCGCTGTCTGGTGCTGCCCGGCAATGGAGGGGATGCAAACTGAATGCTGTTATCCCCTGGTTGCTACCGACCAACTCCTGTGACCTAAGTATGTCTGTCTTCCTGTCAATACCGAACTGCTTCCCTCCTGTATGATCCCTATGGCGTTCACACGGTTATGCCGATGCAGCCTGCGGCCTGACAGTGTCGGCCCTCATAAACGGTACTACGTGACTTTGTCTTTACCCACGGACTCAATGCACTTGTTGCTCTCCCATTCTACGCAGGCCCATAATGTTCTTGCTTGCGAATGAAGCCTCGGAAGCTTGCTTCACAATTACGCACCTTACCACTGCCAATGCGAAACCTCTTGATGTAATGCCTTTATCTTTTTCTATGTGACTGCTCGAGCATCTTACTTGCCCTACACTGTACTTATTGGCCGTCTCATCCTGCATGTGCCCTTATTCTATAGGATCCACTTATTGATTGTTCCCCAAGTTTTTCTGTGTAGTCCGGGCATCCTAACTGCATTCATTTTTCCCCAGCTTGCATCTCTCATGGCAAGTTGTGCTTGCCTGACTTCAGCCTCTCGATTGCCACCACTCCTGCTATATACCCATCAACCAGTAACCTATTTGTCTTTTGACCCCCTATTGTGTTTATGCCGCCTTTTACCCATATGCCACATCTACGCATCACCAGAGTGCACCTATACCAATGGTGTTTCCTGCATATCTGAAGTAGCCCCCTGCTCTGACGGGTGGCCACTACTCTCTCACCACCTGTGTTTCACGTCGTAATGGTATCAAATTTAGCACAACTTTACGTTGTACTTTACCTATGATCTGCCCACTTATGCCTCCCATGGCTCCAATTCTTTGCTGCATTATCACTAACTGTGGATCCTGACTCTCCTGAAATGTACCCTTTTAACCTGCACATTACCAACTTGTGCTGTATTTTAGTGCTCTGTTGAGATTCGAATCTAGGTGTAGTTTTAAACCTGAGCATTAAACATCTGCAAGTGTAGTGTGCTTTGTGTAGTGTGCATTCTGCTAAAACGTGGAAATCAGAAGTGACCTAAACCTGTTAATGGAGCATCTCTGCAATGCTTTATTTCTGTCCTATGATGTCTGTTGCCTGATGTAGCCCACTATAACATGAGGTGCGGCCTTGCCAGTATGCATATCTGCACCTATTCCATCCTATGATGCCTGCTGCCTGATGGAGCGCACCGTATCATGAGGTGTGAATTTGCCAGTCTGTATACTTCTACCTACTTTTGTCCCATGATGCTGCATGCCTGATGTAGCCCCCTGTAACATGAGGTGTGGCTTTGCCAGTCTGTATACTTCTACCTACTTTTGTCCCATGATGTCTGCATGCCTGATGTAGCCCCCTGCAACATGAGGTGTGGCTTTGCCAGTCTGTATACTTCTACCTACTTTTGTCCCATGATGTCTGCATGCCTGATGTAGTCCCCCCAACAGTAGGTGAGTCATGTCAGTGGTAGCTTTCACCAAACGCCATTATGCTGTATTACTATTGCGTGTTCCTGTACATAAGAATTGTAATAAGCACTTACTGTATCTTGCGCCTATATGCCTCAGGGCTTTGCACGCTGAAATAAATGCTAAAAATAAAATAAATACATGAAATATGGCATTTTAAAACCCTCAAGCTCTTCTGTGAATATGTTTCCATGTTCCTACAGCAGAAACAGGAAGACTCTGGCTTTCCTGCCGAGTGTGTGGGTGATGCCTCTAAACAGGCCTCCATTGATGATTATTATAAACATTAGGGCATACGCTTGCGTATAGAGCACATTGAGGACAACCTTGCTCGTCGGATGTTGGCAAAATTATGCCTTAATTTGTTGTGGTGTAAGGTTGCGCAAAGTGTTAATTTGTCCAAAACGACCATCAGTACAGACCAGATGTGCTTCACGCCTATCTGTTTGATATTTTTTATGACGTGAGCAGCTGCGTGTTCATAAACGATGAAACTGCTCGTCTGTGTTGGCGCTACGCCGTAGAATACCCAACAACTTCAAACAACACAAATATATTGATAGCAGCGTTCACAACCGTTTACGCCCACTTAAAACTGTTTGCTGTAATTGAGCAATTACAAGCACGGGTTCTGTATCCCAATACCGATAGCATTATTTTTGTCAGCTGTCCCAGGGATGTCAACCCGGCCACCAGCAATTATCTAGGAGATCTGACTTCTGATCTAGCTCTTGAAGAATACATTGTGGAGTTCATATCTGCGGGGTCAAAAACATATGCCTATCGCACATCCTTAGGAACCGGCAACATGAAAGTAAAAGGTATAACGTTAAATGTTCATGGCCCAGATACATTTTGACAGTTTTAAAGATCTAGTGCAATCCTTTGTACAGGGCGATGCGTGTGACACCCCACAGTCTATCGTTGTTACATCCCTGTATAGTGCGCGATAAAAACAGTGGGAAATTAACTCTGTCACTCTACAAAAGACGCTCAGGGTTGTGTTTGATAAAAGAACAATGGCAGCAGACGGGTTGACCCACCACTATGGCTATTAAATATTTTAACAAGAATTTCTACTAGCCCCTCGCTTTTTCACAGTGCTTCTGTAGTTGTATTTGTACCGCGTCCCTTCAAGATGGGTGTCTGAGCTTTTGACTATTTGCATCTGCCTGTTTATTTTTCCTACTACATTAACATGTTTTTACTCCACATAGTTTTCCTTTCTGTATTAAGTTTATCTTTTTTATAAATAAATTATTTTTGCAATTAACAAAGTAGTGTCTCAGTTTTTGGATATTTGCAGCATGTTTTTTTATTGCAGTAAATGTTTGTACATGTGTATTTTTCCTTCAGTATATCTTTTATATAAATAAAATAATTTTACAATTCATAAAACCGGTTCTTTATTACGTGGTCCTGTTTACTATAAGTATAATAACACACATCACTTGTTAATTAGGTGTCATCAGCTGTGTTGTGCTTGGGGACATCCACTTTTACAGAGACTGGTTTTAAGCTCGCTATATAATCTGTTGTTTTCAAATGTTGACTATTTTATTTTCACAGGCGTTGTTATAAACTCTTGACATCTTTATGTCATATAGTTCTACCATTTCTGTACAGGGTGTGTTTGCCCTCCGTACCCGTTCAACATAAAAAGACACAACCAGGTTTTATAAAACAGCTGATTTTATTTATATTTAAAACATGTGTTTTTATTCACATTAAATAACTCGAGTTATCATCTGTTGCACAATGATCTTCTCAGATACAAGTTTCGATGTATCATCAATTACTTCATACACAGCCTGTCTCTCACTGTGTCGATGAGCAGATATACATAATAGAGAAACAGTCAACGGGAATTGACTGTTCCCTGTCAAACAACCACTGGCCTTCAACACATCGAAAAATTTAGTTGTCCATTAGTGGTTGATTGCTGCTGACGCATTTGCGATGCATAAAAGATTGTTACATTTGCTTCTGTATATCGTCGTAGGTGCCTCCAGATAACACAGCAGCCTTGCACACATAAAAGCCAGACGCTCTTTAAGTAGATACAATAACCGCTGTACACATCCAACGGCTGGTTTCACATTAAATTGATCACTTTCCAGCAGATGCTCCTTTTTCATTCCCTGCAAATAAGCGCAAATACATATGAAGACATCTACAGTCTCAGGCATCACATTTACATGGTTCCATGCACATTGCTCTACCATACTGTCTTTGGTATACTTTATCCACCCATTTAAAAACAGTCTCGATAATGCTTCTAACACACATCAGGCAGCCCTGTCTAAATTGCTTCATCTTCAAAAGGGGGTTATTTGCCGTTTGTATCGCCCACAATGTTTTAGATAAACATTGCTCTGCCCCATACACAGCCCTTAGCTGTGTTAGCACCTGTGTGAAGCTCATCATTTCTACAAAGTGTTTATAGCTCAGCATGAGGCATATTTTACGTAGCAAATTATCTGTGTAAGCTTTTTCCAAACATTCATGAGCATCCTGTCGGGGGTTATCTGTGAAAGTGTTGTTTTTAAGCATGTTTTCACAACAACGACCGTAAAACCTTTGATGGCAATGATTTTGATCCAGGCCACACCCGCTATAAGCGTATCTTTTTTTATGCTATTAGTTTCCATTAGCGAAACACAGGCCCTACACTGGATATTTTCAGAAGTCCCTGAGTTTTCAATTTGTTTTGAACAGCAAACACAGTAAATATTGATGGTCTCTGCTACATCCTGGTCATCCTCAATGCCGTCCACTTTATCGGTTAAAGGTTGGAAACAAAACAAATATGCACAGTTTTAACTACGCCTACTTCTTACGCCCTAATAAATAAACACAATTGCTTTAAAATCTACTTACCGGATAGCACGCCGACCGATACCCTGGGTGCTTGGCCCCCCGTTTTTTCTGATGGAGCTGTATAGCATAATCCGTCTTTGGCGTTGTCGCCGCGGCAGCCTGCAAAACCATAGATTCATATCCACTGTCTTCAGCGACCCGCATAGAATGCTGTTGGTTGCGCCATAATCGTGTCATCGCCATTCCAGGTCGCCATCCCCAGATTAGCCATTGTTATGGGCACATGCTCCTTAATGTTTTGTATGCAATCTCCAACAGACACAACCGTAACAGTAAGTGCTAGTTTGCTGTCAACAGAAAGTGTAGCTGTGTTTTCACAGAGCTCCCCAGTCTCCCACTCAGCCAGCAAGTACTGATCAATCTTCAGATCATCATTATCCATAAAACAATATGGGGTATAACCATCCTCAGAACCCCTGAGACTTTCTGGAGGTGTTCTCCCCGTGTTGTAGCTATAGCTGATCATAGTCGCCGTTTTCTGAATAGCCCTTGGTTAACTCAAAAAGCGCTGCGTTTTCCACCCCGTCGCAAAAAGCTATATATCCGTAGCCTTAAACCGGCCCTTTCAATCACATTTTATATTATTGAAATTATATAAAGATTATGTCAAATGTATTCAGGGCTTATCATTTTGATATCAATTTTGTTTTATTTTGATTTCACATTTTGTTAAATTTTTATATAAAAATTGTTTGAAATTTTGATATAAATTTGATGTCATTTTTTTTTAAATTTTGATATCCCTCCAAAATAATTCATATCAAAAACGTTTTATTTTGATATAAAAAATCTGATATCAAAAATGTTTGATATAAAAAATGGATATCACATTTTTTGTACACATTTTTCTATACATTTTGTTTTTGATAGCAAAATGTTTTTATATCAAACCAAATTTTTTGATAGCACTTTTTTTGTTGATTTTATAAATAGAAATAATATAACGTTTATATAAAATTATTCAAAGGCTTATCAAAGGACAGCTTTATATAACATCATGATATCATACCATCAAGGCCACAACCCACTCACGCATCATCAAAGCCTCACCAACATCTCACAATCAACGGCTAACTCCTCACAACTCACTATGCCCTCGACGAAGCAACAGCGCACACGCACTCTCCCATATTAAACACATATTAATATAAACTTTATATTAAAATCATTTTAATATAAACTTTATATCAAACTGATACGAATGACACCCTTTTCATATCACAACATATCAAACTTCCTATAAAAATACACATTTGATAACATTTTGAAATCTTTTTGACTTCAAACTATTTTTATATTAACATTCATATGAAAAGCCCATCGAAAAGGGGCGGGGACTAAAGACACAAAGTGGGCATTCCCACCTGTCAAAATGTACTTGAAGAGGAAAGGGTGCTCATCTACTTCTTATCCCATCCCACATGCTTCACTGGTAAGTAGTAGCGCTGGGGCCCGGTGTTTAAGCCCTTACCTTTCTCGGTCATAACTAATATAGATTATTATTGTTTAAGTAAACCTGGAAAGCGAAGACTGGGATCAAAGCTGTAGATCGGGTTTCATAATCTGTTTTCAGTGGTTCAAATTAAGCTTTAAAAACCTAAACGTGCCTTACCCACGTAATGCTTGCAGGTCCGAAATGCAGGGCCATAAGGTACATGAAATTTAAAACAAAACATAATACGAGAAGTATGACTCGGATACAGTGAAGTTGTCATGGCAATGGCTGCATCATTTCAAAGGGATTCCTGAAGGATGGGGAAGAGAGAAGCAGCGCCTAAGCATGAGTATCCACAAGCAAAGTCCAATAATGGGAGACAAGGACACTCTGGGATTGCCCTAAATGTGTTAGAAAAAGGGAGTGCGGTGCACACTCATAAGGGCCTTGACCCAAGAAAGCAAGTTACAAGATAAGAGAACCACCTGAACTTCAGCAAATACTACTACTTGGTAACAAAAAGGGCCCAGATGTCATAAAATTACATAAAGGAACACAACCCTCCAGGCTACAAATGTGCACTTCATAATCGGGTGGTACAACTGTGCAACAAGCCGCAAGCAGAGCTATACAAATAAGCATTCAAGTAAAAACACTTAGGGTGACTTACAAATCAGCCTTCACTGCCCCTCAACTCTTCCGCTGTGCACATGTAAATATGCAGAACATTTTCAAGAGTGAACCCCACCAAATGGACAAATGAATAATACTTATGTGCCCATTAATGTCTCAGTTAGGTATTTTTTCTGATTTTTAACATTGTCACTGCACAAAAGCAAGACAGAAGCAGGTTTTTCTTACCCACACACCCAACTCTGGATCCGATAGCGGCCACGCGTACTCATTTGCACCGATGGCACAAGTTGCACTGTCCCATCCTGCTCCTTCTACAAGGCATTCCTCCAAACCCTCAAAGGAGCTGGAGTCTGCGAAATCAACTACACCATCCTTATCTCGCCTCTCTGCTCTCGTCATTGGGAAACTGTCCCCTGGCGTACAGGCCACGATGCTGCCTTAATTCACACTCCATCGCAGTTTCTCTCATTGATGGCGACCACACCTTCTACTTCCCCTTCAAAATCTCTAACAGGGCAGACCCCCTTAGTTCACTCCAGCCTTTTCGTAATACCCCACATGCTCCCTTTATCCTCTGCCATTGGCCCCCCACATCCAGCTCAGCTGGCACCTACTCGCCAGTATGGCAACCTGTCCTGTGCGCAAATGGGCCATTTGGCACCACAGACTATGAAAGAAGTGTAATTCATTGCCTGTTCTTATCTGTCTTTGCTGCTCCTTTGCTTGTGAGACCTCCCCAGATAGTTTCGAGGTGTCTACTGCCTTACCCAGCCTAAAAAAGTCTGTCGATCTTGATAACCCTGCTGTAATATCTTACCCGCATTTGGAAAAATGGATTGCGTGTGAGAGAATGAGAATAGGAGCATGACAAGTGAAGTGGTGAAAGATGAAGTGGTTTGTAGTTGGTGCGGCTTTGCAGTAAGAAACGTTTATCTAAATTAATACACGTGATAAATCTGCCTGGCTCTTAAAGAGGATGCAACAATTGTGGCAATGAGGCATCCACCAACTCTCCCGGGCCCATCTTGTGATGAGGGTCGATTCGCCGCTAGCGTCTGTGCCAGTTGGGCCTTTGCAGTGATTCTCGCCGGTGAATCCATCAATGTAACCACAGCGGCACTATAAATTCAGGATGGAGAAGGGAGGGAGCGCAGACCACCAAAAGGACCACATGCTTGAACGTGGCCGTTAAGATGAACCAGCCGTGCGATATTAGAGAAATGCACCAGCGAGGGACTTTCTGACGTAAGTGACGCATGTCGTACTGTATGCATTTAAAGCGTTGCCCGTTTCTTAGCGGCGGCATAACAGCGTTTTCTAACAGGTCAACACTAATGCGGCCAGGTCTGCTCTATGAGAAAAACACAAACGTATTGCTTTCTTAGGCCAACCCATGCTTACCAAAGAACTTTAAAATAGAACAAAGAACAGGCAACGATTTAATGATATAAAAATGGGTTTAGTCACAAAGTAACAAGTGAAATGTACAACAACAAAAATAACACAAGAACATACAAAATAATATAAAGAAGCAAGCCATAGGTTAAATGCTCAAGTGCACTGAAGGCACAAGCGTGACGTCAGCATAGAAGGGTCTGGTGACACAGCCATTGGCTCCATGAGCACCATGCTTCAAAATAAATCACTGCCCATAACATTTCTTTCTTCTCCTGGGGGCCCACCAGTACTGTGAAAGTGATGGAAAAAATCATTTGAGCTTTATGCTACTGCAGTTTATGGCATTGAGAGGTAAGAAATCATCCCTGCTCATGCATTGTTTGGGTACTGCAGGCCAAAACAAATTAGATGACCTCCCTAACCTCTCCTCCACTGAATCTGACAATCTAAATGAGCACAAAAAGTGCTTGCAAAAATGGACAAACGCTATGAGATGAAACTTTTTATCCTGGAGGGATACAAATTTGGGGGGGAAAAACACAACGAGAAGAAGAATCGGTTGAACAATTCATTACCACCTGGGGAGGTCTTGAGAGGACCTGTAACTTTGGACAACAGACAGATGAAAGGCTTGGGGACCAGTTCATGCTTATAGAGACAGTAAGATCAGAGAACAACTGTGGGCCAAGGGTGATCACCCACTACAGGAGGTGTGGAGAACGGCCAAGGAAGTTGAACACAATACATGTGTAAAGACTCTAGAAAAGAAGACCCAGTCAAACAAATCAAAGGAAGCTAAAGTGGCTAAAACTGCTGAATCTATTTCTGCCATTGCTACTACATCATCAAAAGCTAAACCGTCAAAGGGGCATGCTCCAGGTAGTAACATTTCAAGTTCACTGGTGAGTTCTTTCACTCCAAGAAAATGTTTCATATTTGACTCAACAGGTCACTTTGCAAATAGTCCCTCCTACCAGGTGCAATAGGAAGAGACATCTAACCAAATGTTGCAATTCCCTGATGCGAAGCGTAGTAGAAAGCATGGTCAAGCATGGTCATGGTCAAGGCTGAAGAAGAGACCCTATTTGTGGTACAAGATGAAGATTTGGATGGACCAACGGATATGGTAAAAGTCAACGGGAGGCGTGTGGAAATGATGATTGATTCACGAGAAAAGTACTATCTCCTCACAAAGGTGCTCTTTGAGCATCTATTTCTTCATCAGAAAGTGATGGAAGTTTACATCAGGCCAGTAGCATATGGAGGGGAAAAAATAAAAATTGTAGGGTGGTTCTTGGCGAATTGTGAATTCAAGGGAAGAAAGGCTTCTGGGAAATCATGTTACAGAAAAGGGGACAGTTACTCTTTTAAGCTGGCTGCAACAGAAAAAACTTGAGATTAAACTTAACCCAAATTGATGTGAAACAGTCATGTTTTGCAATGGGAATAAGGTGAATGAAGAGTCCAGGAAGAAATTGGGATACATTAAAGGGTTTCTTCACCAAATTAGGTTACACCTGATCTCTAAGCCAGTGGCTCATAAAGTACGGAATGTTCCAATGGCCATTCAAGAGAATGTAAAAGAAGAATTAAACAAACTAGAAGCAGATTGTATTATTGAGAGGGTAGAGTCATCAGAGTGGGTTTCTCCTCTCATAATGTTCGTGAAACTCAATGGTAAATCGAGACTTTGTGTAGACCTCCAGTCTCTCAACAAGTGTGTAATTCCAGACTGTCATCCGCTTCAGAACATTGTGGAAACCCAACAACAGGTGATACAAAAGTATTTTCTTCTCTAGATCTTACCTCTGCGTATCATCAGATCAGATTCCACCAGAGTTCCAAGGAGCTGACACAATGCATTGCTCCCAAGGGCTTGTTTCAGTTCATTTGCATGACTTTTGGTTTGGTCTTGGCTGCATCCACTTTCCAAAGAATAATGTATGAGATATTTAAGGATGAGCCGGGTGTGATATGCTTTCAAGACGTCATACTAGGATTTGGAAATGACCAATCTACCCATGATGAAAGAATGAAGAGAGTAATGAAAACTCACCTATTTAGTGAATAATATCAGGAAGACACTGTAATCCAAAAATGAGGATGAGTTACACTCTTTTTTTTGGGCATGACTGAATACTATGCCACATTTCGTAGGCAATTCAGGCAACATGAGGGTCTTGATGAAAGATAAATATAAATATGAGTGGAATAATGAGTGTGCCATGAAATTAATCTCGATTACAGATGAGTTGGATGAAATGCCTTCTATAAAATATGATGTGGATTTCCGACAAACCATATTATCGATAGATGCCAGTCACACAGGCCTTGGTGCAGTCTTAATGCAAGTTGGAGACAAGGAATGCATCATTGCTTTTGCTTCTAGACTACTCAAAAGCACAGAGCTAGATTACTCAACCATTGGCCCATTGAAAAGTTCAGAACCTTTTTATGGGGATCGAAGTTGTGTATTGCACAGACCACAACCCTCTACGAGAAACATTGTATACAAAGGGTTTGGACAAAGTTTCATCCAGAATAAGGAGATGGGTTGTGTGTCTCCAAGAGTTTGTTTTTTAAAGTAGAATATGTCCTAGGGAAGAGAAATATACCTGCTGACTGTTTATCCGGAATAGTAGCTCAAGGAGGAAATGTTAATGAAGTACAAGAGGAGGAAGAAGAAGACTGTACTGGACGTGAAACAGTCAATGGTTTCAAAGGATGAATGGAATGCAAGTTTAAAACTTGATGATCTGTTGAGGGATGTAAGGAGTGAGTTAACAAAAGATGGTTCAATATCCAAAAGAAGTGTTGAAGAGTCGGCGTGAAGTGGGTTATGGCCGGTTAGGGGCGAGTTGCATGTAGTTGGTGGAAACGTCATGAGAGGTGACAGAGTGGTGCCTCCTCAGGGAGTTAGACAAAGGATCGTACAATTGGCCCATGAAGGTCACCAAGTCATCACAAGGACGAAACAGAGAGTTTGTTCAGAGTGTTGGTGGCCGGCTTGTGATCTAGAGATTAAGAGGGCAGTGAGAAATTGTATTTCTTGTGATTTAAGTGAGAAGAGTCTTAAGCAAGTTCCATTATGTGAATGGCTGTTCCTAAAATGCTGTGGAACAGCGTTGGCGTGGATATTGTTGGGCCTATCTGTAGCTGAGGAATTTCTATCCAGTGCATTGTTTTGGTAGACATTTTGTTTAAGTGGGTTGACTTGAAAATTACCAAGAATATAACTACAAGAGAAGTAACACGTTTCATGGAAGAAATCATTAGGTGTGAGGGTTATCTATCAGAGTTTCTAACAGATAATGAAGTAAAATTTAAGTCAGGAGAAATGTAGGGGTTTCTTCGTGAAAATGGTTTTGAGCAAAAGGTCACATCTATCATCCTCAGTCCATTGGTGTCTTTGAAAGGTTTAATAAGCCCATAAAGTATTGCATCAGGTGGGCTTTTGGTAACATTTGAGGACAGGGAGAAAGCTATGGTGGATAGGATAACGGCTCATAGGTTCTTTCCCCCACACCACTACAGGATTGTCTCCTTTTGAGATAAGTATGAGGAGAAAGCCGAATAGTAAAATGTGTGCCCTATGGTTGAGAAGAACAAAATGTCATGAACCGTCGTCTACGTCCTTTCTGGACCTCCTGGTCCCTGACTCGCAGGGGATTGCATGCAGTTATCCTTCCAACATGGCCGCCCGGAACAGAATACTCCGGATCGGTCTATGCGTTCCACGCCGCTCATCCTACAAAAGGGACTCGCCCCCGTGGCTCTGCGCGTCTCAACGCTACCGCTACCTGTAGTCGGACGTGCTTAGCCAGAGTTTGATCGGGGCTCTCGCTTGATTCCTTGTTCCCAGTCCCTTGAATTCCCTCCTGTTCCCTTTCCTCCCCAATCTCCTGGAAAACCTTCCGTGCTCGATTCACGGTCTTCCGTGCCTCTGAGCGTACCTTAATTACTTCCTGGAATTACCCTGGACTTGTAGAACGCTCCTGGAAACTGAACCGCTACTCTCACGCTGGACGCCGAAGACCGACGTTCGGGACTATACAAATCCCGGACCGTAAGGAAGAAGAAATCCCAGAAGGTCGCAAGTACACAACAGAAACAGGTGAGAAGGGAAGATTGAGACGCCTAAAAAACGATACAGATTCAGAGATGGAAGCCGCCGTTCAAGACCTCATGCGAGGCATGCAGGAATTAACAACGGAGGTACAGAACCTCAAGGCAGAGAACGCAGCATTAAAGCAGCTAGTTCTATCACGTGATTCTGCAACCAAAGAAAATGTAATATTGGGTGGAATAGTGGACAAGTATGACGGTTCTTCCAAGACTCTCTGCGCCTTCCTTGATTTGTGTTTAGTTCACTTCACATTCAAGCCCTACTACTTCTCCACTCCTAGAGCAAAGGTGGGTTTCATGATTTCACACCTCACTGGAAATGCATTGACTTTGGCAACCCCCCTAGTAATACAAGCGACGCTCTCCTGGATGACTATGATGGCTTTGTGAGAGCCCTTAAGGAAATGTTTGATCGCCCAGAGCAGGTGTATAGTGCTCAAGAGAGACTACTCGAGTTTCAACAAGGGTCCCAGGATATGCTTACCTATGTTACTTGTTTCAAACAACTTGTGAAAGAAGCAGACTGGTCTCCAGAAGCTAGTTTTACACTCTTCCGAAGGGGGCTGAACGAAGAAATAAAAGATGAGCTCGCTGGGGTGGCCCGCCCAAGCTCCTTCCAGGCTCTTATGGATCTATCCTTACAGATAGATTTCCAAATCCAAGAAAGAAGAGCAGAGAAGAGGAAGTCTAAGGCAAGTCTCCAAAAGACCATCACGGAACATGCCCCTAGAGCAGAGTCAACTGTTCCTTCTACCCCAGACCCAGAACCTATGCAACTAGGAGCCTTTCGTGGACCCATTACCCCTCAGGAAAGGATGCAACAAATCCATACTGGTCTATGCATGTATTGCGCCTCCGATAAACATCTTGTGAGAGAATGTCCCATTGCTCCTCCACGGCGTTCGGGAAACGCCAGCTCCCGATCCTAGATGGAGCACAGTGTCGGGAGAGAGATGTTTGCTCCACATCAATTCCATCCTTGAACTCCCCTGGACAAAATAACCTTGTGGTTCTGCAGGCCCTACTATCGCCTTCCAAGACAGAATCCTACCCCATCCTGGCATTAGTTGACTGCGGAGCTATGGGCGTACTTCTAGATCAAGATTGGGTCACTGCTCATAACATTCCACATGAAAGCCAAGTTACAACGCAACCAGTAGAGGCAATTGATGGAAGGCCTCTTTCCTCAGGACCCATTACCCTTCAGACTAAAGAGATTCTACTTTCTATTAATCACCATCAAGAGAGAATCAAATTTGACCTCATTAAATCAGCCCATTATCCGATTGTTCTTGGGATGCCCTGGCTGCAGAGGCACAATCCATACATCAACTGGGCAGCCGGCTCACTGTTTCTTGGTTCTGAATTTTGTATGGCTCACTGCCTATCCCTGGATACCTTACCAAAGCCTTCTAGAGACTTTCAAGAGAACCAACAAAGTCCAGTCATCGTTTCTAACATCATCCAGATTCCCAGGGCCTACCAAGCCTTTTCTGATGTTTTTTCGACCGCAATAGTCCAAGCTCTCCCACCTCACAGGCCTGAGGATTGTGCCATCGATACCGAACCCACAGCTGTGATTCCTTTCGGCAGAATGTTTATATTATCTGAACCTGAAAAGAAGGCTCTCCGAGAATACCTGGATACTAACCTGGAAAATGGCACCAGACGCCCGTCCAAATCTCCAGCGGGTGCTTCATTGTTCTTCGTTCCAGAGAAAGATACCAAAGAACTCAGACCATGTCTGGACTACCGTGGTCTAAATCAGTGCACTCTCAAGGACCGTTATCCTCTACCCCTCATCTCGGATATCCTGGAAGCAGTCAGAGGTGCAGTAATCTTCACAAAATTAGACCTAAGGGGTGCTTACTATCTCTTTCGTATAAAGGAAGATGACGAATGGAAAACAGCCTTTAAAACTCCCTTTGGCCATTTTGAATATCTGGTCATGCCCTTTGGACTTGCTAATGCCCCAGCAGTTTTTCAACATTTCATGGATAGGGTGTTCTCGGACATGCTATTCCTCTTCGTTATCGTCTACCTGGATGACATCTTGATCTACTCCAAGGACCTTCTAAGGCAAGAAGAGCATGTTAAGGCAGTCTTACAACGATTACGTGAACACAAACTCCTAGCTAAACCCAGGAAATGCCTGTTTCACGTCACTTCTGTTCATTACCTAGGATTTGTCCTTAGCCCAGAAGGAATTGGAATGGATCCTTCAAAGGTAAAGGCCATACTATCTTGGCCAGCTCCCAAATCCGTGAAACAGATTGTGGGATGTTTTTACCCATGCATCCGAGCCCTACCACAAGAACTGTGCAGTACTGGCATGGAAAACATCATGATGGCCAGAACTTCCAAGCTAAACAGAGACTACAGAACTTTGAACCAAGAAGGCCCACTGCAAGCAAAAGTATTTGTCAGCAGGCCCAAAAATCATTTGCAGACTATTCACAGCCGGACCCAGGTGTTGATTCTGGCCTGAAACCCTGTGCAGAAAGATCCAGAAGCAGTGCTGTACCCAGAGAAAGCAGAGCAGTATCCAGAACCAGAGGCCAGAGATCCAGAGTAACCCAGACCGCTGTTAGCAGAACCAGAGAGCTGACCCAGATCACTGTGAAGTGCCGAGACCAGAGCCGGAGTCCAGTCCAAAACCTGACCAGATCCGTGGGGAGGCCTATTTCAAAATATATTGTGAGTACCTAGCAGAACTGTGCAGAACCAATCTCTTAGTTAAAATAATATAATTCAATCTATTTTAATCTAACCAGAACTGCCTCCTGTCACCTGTCATTTGCAAAGCTGTCACCTGTCATTTTCTAGCTGCAAGCTGTAACCTGTCGCTTTGAACTTTTAAAATTTCAAATCCGAAAAACTACCTTTATTTAATCGTCCGTATCTCTGGAACCGTTTGTGCTAGGAACTTGGTGTAACTTCCCTCTGAAAGCTTAGAAGCTCAGCTTTTAAACAAGCTTAGAACCGACTTGCTACTCCTTATACTTTTGCCGTAATCACGATTCTCGCACTCGCGAATTTTGTCGCGATTTGCAATTTGGCCAGATTTCTTTACTTGTAAAAAGATAGCTGCTTTTGCCTGAACTGCTAAATTTCGTTTGCCTCTAAAGAACCATCCCTGAATCATTGCTAGAGTGAGCCCGAACTCATATTCACTAGATACCACTCACCCTGAACCTCCTGAAGGGAATTAAAAGTATTTTCAGCATATTCTCGCTGCATTGTCACCATATTCAAAGCATTTTGCCTGTGTTTCAACTTCTATCCGTAGTCTAAGCTGGCTGGGGTGAACTGAATCACCTTTGATTGCATGTCTGAGAACTGCGTGCTACTCTTCATTTCCTTACATTGTATAAGGGGGGGGAGTGGATTGCCAGAGAAAAGTGATTACATTGTTTTGTTGAAATCATATTGAGTATTTTCTGTACTGCCTTTCATTCAACATTGCATCCATCTGAACTTATATAAAGCATTCTCTATCACCTTATTCTTATGTTCCTATTCACAAGTGTGCTAGTGCCAGACTATCCATTATTGATTACTGCTCAGATTAAGTGTGATATTCAATTATTAATTAATTATAAAAGTGTGATATATATATATATATTGTTTAAATTCTCAAATAAACCTTTTAAACTTGCAAAACAGAACTACTTCTTGGCTCAGTGGGGTCAGGGGGATTCCAAGAGAGGGGTGTTATATAGGGGTAGTCATGCAGAACTCATGAACTGGACATAAAGATATATCAATAAGGGTTTCCATTCAGTATCCCAGACTAGGCATTGACTTAGCTGTAGTGCTGGATTGAATCCTCTTACAAGATCCAATCTTTCCTGGGACTTGCCAATTTTTACCGAAAGTTCATACTGTCCTTCTCTGAAATTGTTCAACCGATCATTGCTCTCTTGAAGAAAGATGCTCCATTTCTCTGGTCTATAGATCAAGACAAGGCATTCCAATGATTAAAGACAGAGTTTACTCAAGCCCCCATCCTGGCTGAACCCGATATTAACCGACCATTCCTAGTGGAGACGGATGCATCCAATTACGCCATAGGAGCAGTGCTAAAACAGGAATTTGAGGACAAATTGGAGCACCCCATTGCTTACCTTTCATGAACCCTGACGCCCAGTGAGACTCATTATTCCGTCTTGGAAAAGGAACTGCTAGCCATCCGCCAAGCCTTCACAGAATGGCGACACCTACTCCTAGGAGCCAGGCATCCAGTCCAGGTCCGTACGGACCATCAAAATCTTCAAGTTCTACAATCTTTGGAGTGTAGGAACAGTCGTCAGGCCCGTTGGGCCTTCTTCTTTGCCCAGAACCAGTTCCACATCCATCATGTCCCTGGATCACAATACATAATTGCTGATGCCCTTTCCAGACGTCCTGACTATGAAAACTCTGAGGATCGGACCTTTCCAAAGATGTTTCCTCACACGATCTTTGTTGCCCAAGCACTCACCCTCCTGGAGAATATCCAAGGCCAAACTCGACTTTCAGACCTCTGGAAGGAGCACAAGAGAAATAACAGATGGAATCTCACAGCTAAGGACGGGTATCTATTCAAAGATAATCGCCTAGTCATTCCCACTCCTGGACTGAGACAAAGGATCACAAGTCTATGTCATGATACCTTACATTCGGGACATCGTGGGATAACCAACACTCTCCAACTAGTACAAAGACAGTTTTGGTGGCCCAAGATGAAGGATGATATTAGGATCCATGTCCAAACATGTGCAGTTTGCAATCAGAACACACACGATAATAAGAAGCCAGCCGGACTCCTACTCCAACCAGCAATACCAACAAGACCCTGGGAAGTCATCGCCACTGATTTTATCGTGGAATTACCACCCTCCAGAGGCTACACAAAAATCATGGTCACTATCGATTTGTTTACTCATATGGCTTATTTTACACCCTTATCCAAACTACCTTCCTCATCTGACCTTGCCGGAATTTTCCTGGAACACATATTCCGACTTCATGGGTTGCCTTCCAAGATCATTTCAGACCGAGGACCTCAGTACATATCTCAGTTTTGGAAGCAAGTATGTCGTATTCTGGGAATCCAACGTGCCCTATCCTCTGGCTACCATCCACAAACCAATGGAGCCACAGAGCGTGTGAATCAGACTCCCGAACAATATCTACGATGTTTCGCCACCAAAGTTCAGGACGATTGGTCACTCCTGATACCTATGGCTGAATTCGCCTATAACAATTCAGATCATTCAGCTATCAAGACCAGTCCCTTCTTCTGTAGCCAAGGATTCCATCCATCAGTCCTACCCTCCGTACTCCCACATCCTACTCCAGTACCTGCAGTAGACTCCTGGATCGAAAACCTCATCACCGTACATAAGGAGGTTAAGGAATACCTAGAACGGGCCCGAGAAGATGTCAAACCTTATGCTGACTCTAAAAGAAGACCTGGACCTTCCTATTCAGTAGGGGATAAGGTTTGGTTATTCTCAAAACTCCTTCCTCGACACCTGCGTGTTACGCTCACCTGGTTCCCACAGGGTCGTCGATCGAACTCGGACAGCTGCGGTCTCCACCAACGTGATGCTTAGTGAAGAGATGACAGTCTGGACTGGCCCGCCTAATCTTGTCTGCTGGACTCGTAGAAGTATTCTCCTTCAAGTGGAGAAAGGGATTTAGCCACACGTGGACTTTAGTGATGGCCCCCCAACAGTTCTCGTTCTCCCCACTAATCACCTCCGATATCCCCTTTTGGTAACCTCACCTTATGTTTTTAAATGATGAGCTCTCCATCCTGCATGGCATGCAGGGGCGCGTAGATACCAGTTACTTCACTGGGTTGAAGGTACTGGAGGAGTTCCGGAGGAATATTGACTCCAGTGTCTATAAAGTTCAAAGAGTTCAATATGTCCGATGTTCACTCTTGTTCCATTCCCTCGTTAGGTTGCAGCTGGGTCCAAAAGAATATTGCCTGGAGGCAGCTGATGGCGTTCAGGTAAGAGTCTGTATTACCAAACACTGTCCGGTAAAAGTTGCATGAGTTTAACTTGCTGTTTTCTCTCCCTTTATAGGTGCGGCATAGGAAGATGCGGCGAATTAAAGAATAATACCTCCGGTGGTAAGGCAGGTAAGCCTATGGTGGCAAAGAGATTGTCGTTGTCGGTTTTCTCAGCTCACCTTGTTATTCCTTTTGTTTTCCCCCCAGGTGCTGGGTTTCGACGAAGAAAATGATGGAGGCAGCGCCGAGTCGAAAGATGCGGTGGACTGGTGAGTATAATGCGGTGCTGCTGCTGGCGAAGCGACACGTGCTGAAATAATGTCCTTTCCAGACTCGGAGATGTGCTGGGTCCGGAATCAGGTAAGGAATCAAATAATGTCTGTGATCTAACCTCTTCTCCTTTCTTTTCCTTTTGTCTAGGAGCTCCGGATTCGAGGCGGGCGTGGCAGAAGACTGGATGCTGACTTGCAGACACGGTGAGCGTCATGCTGCTGGATGCAGAATAACGCGAAGCATGGGCTGCTGTTCGGGTGTGGTTTAAATAGCCTGCAAAGTAGTCCCAGGTAAGAAGTTCCCCAGAACCTTACCCGAGTAAAAAATAGTCCCTGTAATAAAATAGTCCCATCCAGGCCTCACGTTGGCTTGGACTCATTTGCACCATGGTCTGCATAAGGTAAGTAAAGTCTATGAGCCTGGCGCCTATGGCGCCAGGACTGATTTCTATAATGAGCCTGGTGCCTAAGGCGCCAGGACTGAATCCAAACAGCCCCCAGCAGGGGCTGTTGGGGTTTTAATGAGCATCTGGATGCCTGATCCCGGGGCTGATGGACTCGATCCGGATGCTCGGGGGTCGGCATCATGACAGCACTCCCCCCCGAGGCCCCTCCTAAAGTTGTTCTTCCCCTTGGCCCTGGCTTGTCTGGGAAGTCCCGATGGAATTTTTTCACCAATCGAGGAGCATGAACGTGGTGGCTAGGTTCCCATGACCTTTCTTGTGGTCTGTAACCCTTCCAGTCGATTAAATATTAAAGATTTAACCATTTTAGAGTCCAGGATGTTTTTTACCTCGAAATCAGGTTCTCCATTTATTAGGATGAGGTCAGGTGGTTTGGTTAATCTTGTCCCGGGTTGAACTGGTTTTAGAAGTGAAACATGAAAGACAGGATGAATCCGCATATTAGAGGGTAATTCTAATTTGACTGCAACCGGGTTGATAATGGCCTTAATGGTGTAAGGTCCCAAATATCTAGGATTAAAAGTCTGAGTTCCTTTCAGAGGTATATGTCTTGTAACCAGCCAAACCAGGTCTCCGATTCGATATGGTGGGGTCTCAACTTCTATGTTGATCAGCATTTTTCTTGTATTTCTCTTTTGCTTGTTTCAAATGTTTTGTTGCCTCTTTAAAGTCTTGTGTAATAGTAGAATGCAGATGAGTTACTGCCGGCATTTCTAAATGCTGGTGCGAATCGAGTTCTGAGGTTCGAGGATGATGTCCATATATGGTATAAAAGGGGCTTTGTCCGGTTCCTGAATGTACAGAGTTATTGTATGCGTATTCAGAAATCTATAAAATGTCCTTCCAATTACTTTCGGTTTGGTGGAGCATACAACGTAGGTATTGTTCAAGAGTCTGGTTGGTTCTCTCCGTCTGACCATCGGTTTGGGGATACTGACTGGTTGATAACCTTACGTCGATTTGTGCCAATTGACAACACTTCTGCCAAAATTGCGAAATGAACTGACTACCTCGGTCAGAGATCAATACGGAAGGAAATCCATGTATTCGAACAATATTTTCGAGAAATTCCTTGGCCAAGATTGAAGCAGAAGTTAATCCTTTTAAAGGAACAAAGTGGGCCATCTTGGAAAAAAGATCCACAACAACTAGAATGGTGTTGAATCCATTACATGGCGGTAGATCTGTAATAAAGTCTAAAGACAAAGTGTGCCATGGTGTGGGTGGAATATCTAAAGGTTGTAAAAGACCAGCTGGTTTCTTCTTTTGACTTTTGTTCTGGGCGCAGATGCCACAAGACAGTACAAATGACTTTACATCTTTTCGCCAGGTGGGGCACCAGAATTGTCTTTTAATTTTAGCTTCAGTTTTTGCAATACCTGGGTGCACTCCCATCAGAGCTTCATGGTAATTGGAGATGACTTGTCCTTGTAGTTCCTTGTGTGGTAGAAATAGACGCCCTTGATAGTAAGGTAGGTCATTGACAACTGAATAATCTTGGCCCTTTTTAACCCAATCCTGCAGGGCTGCTGAATCGAAAAGTTGTTGGATCTTTAAATGAATATCTTCTAAGGTCTGTAGAGTAGTTATCCAAAGAATTCTTTGTTCAGGAATTATAGGCACCGGTTCCGGGTTCGAATATGCTTCTCCCATCCCGATTCGGGATAAAGCTTCTGCCTTACCATTCTTACAACCTGGTCGATAAGTGATCACGAAATTGAATTCGGCAAGGAATAAGGCCCATCGAAGTTGACGCGATGATTGGGCCTTGGCTGTTTTTAAATACTGCAAGTTCCTGTGATCGGTGATTACAGTAATGGTATGCCTGGCACCGAGAAGATAATGCCGCCAAGCCTTGAAGGCGGATTTGATGGCTAACAACTCTTTATCGGTAACCGCATAGTTTAATTCAGGGGCTGAGAATTTTCTGGACCAAAATGCTACTGGATGAAGTTGACCGGTTTCTGGATCCTTCTGGGACAGGACAGCCCCCATGGCTAAACTGGATGCATCGGTTTCAACTATGTATGGGAGCTCGGAGTGTGGATGCCTTAAGACAGGTGCCGACGTGAATTTCAATTTCAGTTCTTGGAAGGCTTTTTCAGCCTCTTCGGTCCACAAGAAGCGTTTGTTTTTTCTCAAAAGTGCTGTGATGGGGTGTACAACATATGAGAAGTCAGGAATAAATCTGCAGTAGAAATTAGCAAATCCAAGCATGCTTTGCACCCCTTTAACTGAACTGGGTGATGGCCACTTGAGAATTGCGTCCACCTTTCGAGAGTCCATTCGGACTCCTTTTGGAGTCAGGATAAATCCAAGGAATTCAACTTCTGTAGCATGAAAAACACATTTTTCCAATTTTGCATAAAACTTGTACTGGCGTAGTTTCTCAAGGACTGCACGAACGTGCTTAACATGGTCTGATTCTGAGGAGGAGTACACTAAAATATCGTCTATGTATACGACAACACATACGTCAATGAGTTCACGAAGGACATTGTTCATAAAATACTGGAAGGCTGCTGGTGCATTGCACAACCCGAAGGGCATCAACTGATATTCGAATAATCCGTACTTGGTGCGAAAAGCGGCCTTCTATTCGTCGCCCTTCTTTACACCTACCAGATGATATGCCCCTCGGAGATCTAATTTAGTGTAGATGCAAGCATCCTTTACTTGGTCTAGTAGTTCGGGGATCAGAGGCAATGGATATCGGTTCTTCACCGTGATCTGGTTTAATGCGCGGTAGTCTATGCACGTTCTGAGGTCACCTTCCTTTTTGGGCACGAAGAATAAAGCTGAAGATGCAGGGGACTTAGATGGACGAATGAAGCCATTAGCAAGGTATTGGTCCAAGTATTGTCGTAGGTGACGGTTTTCGGGTTCCGTAAGGGCGTAGATCCTACTGCATGGAGGTTGTGCACCGGGTATGAGGTCGATTTGACAATCGTATGATCTGTGAGGTGGTAAGGTGTTTGCCTGTTCTTTTTGGAAAACATCCTGGAATTCTTGATATTCCTGAGGTAACTGCATGACTGGATTAGCGACTGTGGCCAGGCTTTTGTTCAAGGTTTTTTCCGGGTAACAGGTGTGTGCACACTCCGGGAAGGTTACTCTCTTCTCTCGCCAATCAATACAAGGATTATGTGTTTCCAACCAAGGTATCCCCAGTATTATTTGGAACTGCAGGGCTTTGATTAAGTCAAACACAATAGTCTCTCGATGCCCATCTTGACCCAACAGTGTCATCTGTGTGGTGGAATGAGTTACAGGCCCAGAGGCGATTTCAGTTCTATCGACTGTGGTGATAACATCCGAAGTGGTCTTTTTGCAGAGAGGTAGATTCATCCTAGAAGCCAATTCGTGGTCCACATAGTTTCCTACGGCCCCGCTATCAATGTATGCCCTAACTGCGTGCATACGTGATGGCTGCCTTGAATCAATAAGGACCATTGATATGATTAGGTGCGAGGTCTGAGTGTCCTTCTTTAAGCTCGGCAAGCGGACCTCTACGCTTGTCGGGCGTGGTCGTTTCCCGAATCAGGCTCTGTTTGATTTCTATCAGCAACTCCGACTACTTTCTTGGATGGTTTTATAGGGCAATCCCGTAGAAAATGTCCTGAGGCCCCACAGTACAGACACAACTGCATCTGTCGTCTCCTTTCTCTTTCTTTTTGAGTTAAGGGTCCCTTAACCCCCCAATCTGCATTGGTTCCTTTGGGAGTAACATTGGGTTTAACCAATACCTGATTCTCGAACCTAGCTCGATCAGCTTTTCTATTCTGAAGTCGGTGGTCTAGCTGGACCACTAAGTCTATATATTCTGTGCAATCCTGAGGTGGGTTCACAACTTGGGCCAAAACATCTTTGAGTTCACCCCGAAGTCCACGATGAAATAATGTAATTCGCTTTACCACTGGCCATCCGGTTTCCACCACCAACCTTTTGAAGGTTGCGATATAAGTTAGCAGGTCCTGGTTTCCTTGTCGTAGGGATAGAAGTTCGTTATCCAGGGCCTGTCCCTGTGAATGTCTGGCGAATAATCTTTCCATGCTCAATTTAAAACCCTGAAAATCCCGAAGAAGAGGGTCATCCTGGTTGACTAATGGAATTGAACAATCCGCTGTGCTGCCACTAAGGTATGACAGTACAAAGGCTACTTTGGCTTGGTCGTTTGGAAAAGCTCCTGGTCTGCATAAAAAGTGCAAGCGGCATTGGTTCATGAACACGGCAAACCTTTTTGGGTCCCCAGCAAAGCGTTCGGGTGGAGCTAAAGGAATGCTCCCTGGTAGAACCACTTGCACAGGGCTGCTCGATGAAACGGGGGTAGAATTCCCCCCAAGTCCAGGTAGTGGTGTTTGCCTGGTGTGGTTTTGCAGCAGTTGTCTGGCAAGATCATCAGTGCGCTCCTTTGACACAATCAGTTCTCTCCTGAGGGCATTAGTTTCTTGGCGCGCGGAGTGCACTTCTGCCCTAAGTTCTCCTTACAATTGGGCTAGTTGGTCGGTTTCTGAGGTCTCCATTACGCCCGGGTGGGGATTTGTAGATTGGCTTCGCGTTCTGTTACGCTCACCTGGTTCCCACAGGGGCGTCGATCGGACCCGAACAGCTGCGGTCTCCACCAACGTGATGCGTAGTGAAGAGATGACAGTCTGGACTGGCCCGCCTAATCTTGTCTGCTGGATGCGTAGAAGTATTCTCCTGCAAGTGGAGAAAGGGATTTAGCCACCCGTGGACTTTAGTGATGGCCCCCCAACAGTTCTCGTTCTCCCCACTAATCACCTCCGATATCCCCTTTTGGTAACCTCACCTTATGTTTTTAAATGATGAGCTCTCCATCCTGCATGGCATGCAGGGGCGCGTAGATAACAGTTACTTCACTGGGTTGAAGGTACTGGAGGAGTTCCGGAGGAATATTGACTCCATTGTCTATAAAGTTCAAAGAGTTCAATATGTCCGATGTTCACTCTTGTTCCATTCCCTCGTTAGGTTGCAGCTGGATCCAAAAGAATATTGCCTCAAGGTAGCTGATGGCGTTCAGGTAAGAGTCTGTATTACCAAACACTGTCCGGTAAAAGTTGCATGAGTTTAACTTGCTGTTTTCTCTCCCTTTATAGGTGCGGCATAGAAAGATGCGGCGAATTAAAGAATAATACCTCCGGTGGTAAGGCAGGTAAGCCTATGGTGGCAAAGAGATTGTCTTTGTCGGTTTTATCGGCTCACCTTGTTATTCCTTTTGTTTTCCCCCCAGGTGCTGGGTTTCGACGAAGAAAATGATGGAGGCAGCGCCGAGTCGAAAGATGCGGTGGACTGGTGAGTATAATGCGGCGCTGCTGCTGGCGAAGCGACACATGCTGAAATAATGTCCTTTCCAGGCTCGGAGATGTGCTGGGTCCGGAATCAGGTAAGGAATTAAATAATGTCCGTGATCTAACCTCCTCTCCTTTCTTTTCCTTTTGTCTAGGAGCTCCGGATTTGAGGTGGGCGTGGCAGAAGACTGGATGCTGACTTGCAGACACGGTAAGCGTCACGCTGCTGGATGCAGAATAACGCGAAGCATGGGCTGCTGTTCGGGTGTGGTTTAAATAGCCTGCAAAGTAGTCCCAGGTAAGAAGTTCCCCAGAACCACACCCGAGTAAAATATAGTCCCTGTAATAAAATAGTCCCATCCAGGCCTCACGTTGGCTTGGACTCATTTGCAGCATGGTCTGCATAAGGTAAGTAAAGTCTATGAGCCTGGCGCCTATGGCGCCAGGACTGATTTCTATGATGAGCCTGGCGCCTAAGGCACCAGGACTGAATCCAAACAGCCCCCAGCCGGGGCTGTTGGGGTTTTAATGAGCATCTGGATGCCTGCTCCCGGGGCTGATGGACTCGATCTGGATGCCGGGGGGTAGGCATCATGACACTGCACCCCAATAAACTGGCTCCCAGATATTACGGTCCCTTTTCCATACAAGAAATCATCAACCCAGTGGCCTTTCGACTTCGGTAACCTGAATCTTGGAGAAGAATCCATCCAGTCTTTCGCACTTCTCTGTTAAAACCATACATTCAGTCATCCTGAACAGCTCCTAGATCTACCCATGTTATTGTAAATGATCAGCTGGGATACAAGGTTTCCAGGATTTGTGACTCAACATATCGACGGGGTCAACTACAATATCTGGTTGAGTGGAAAGGGTACCCCTCCAGTGAGCGTACCTGGGAACCCGTGTCAAACATGAATGCTCCCAGATTGGTTCGACGATTTCATCTGATCTATCCGGGCAAACCCGGAGGAGCTGGTTTCCAGAGGAGGCATACTGTCATGAACCGTCGTCTACGTCCTTTCTGGACCTCATTGTCCCTGACTCGCAGGGGATTGCATACAGTTATCCTTCCAACATGGCTGCCCGGAACAGAATACTCCGGATCGGTCTATGCGTTCCACGCCGCTCATCCTACAAAAGGGACACGCCCCCGCGGCTCTGCGCGTTTCAACGCTACCACTACCTGTAGTCGGACGTGCTTAGCTGGAGTTCGATCGGGGCTCTCGCTTGATTCCTTGTTCCCAGTCCCTTGAATTCCCTCCTGTTCCCTTTCCTCCCCAATCTCCTGGAAAACCTTCTGCGCTCGATTCACGGTCTTCCGTGCCTCCGAGCGTACCTTAATTACTTCCTGGAATTACCCTGGACTTGTAGAACGCTGCTGGAAACTGAACCGCTACTCTCACGCTGGACGCCGAAGACCGGCGTTCGGGACTATACAAATCCCGGACCGTAAGGAAGAAGAAATCCCAGAAGGTCGCAATTACACAACAGAAACAGGTGAGAAGGGGAGAAACTTGTGACACAAAATGGATTTGGCAGGATGTGGATAGTGAGAAGTCACATATTTAAGAGAGACGGCATTACAATAAATGCAGGTATGATGTGTGAAAAGCAGTGTTGGAGAGAATAATACGTGTGGGTGATGTGGTGAGAGTGAAACTGCTGTTTTCCCTGAGATGGGGTCCGATGAAGTGGTCAACACCTCAGAAAGTTATGCAAGTATTTCACCATGCAGTCAAAGTTTATTTATTCATTGTTTTAGTTTAAATTACACCTTTACAATTACATAAAGACAAAATGATTAAAAACAAATGAACATATGTTAAAATTCATAAACATTTAATTTTCTATAAAAACATATCCTAAAATCCTTACTCAAACCCTTTAAAACCCAATATAAATTCTTTAGCATGTTTAAGAGAAATGAATACATTTATCACAATAGCCCACGCATTTTTAAAAATTGAACTATAGCAAGTGACAAAGAAAGTGACTTACACCCCAACATGTAAAACCAGAGATTTTCCCCAACCACAGCTGCCAGATTGTATATCCATTAACCAAACAAGGAAATGCGCTGCATTAAAAGAGCCGGCCATGAAATCATCAAATGTTTTAAATCCTCTTTGGTATTCACATTTTTACAATATCTACCAAACGCTAAACTTTTGGGCAGTCTACTTCTTAAACAGTTAGTATTTATCACGTTCATATGGAATCTCATGTACATACTTCGAGCATCACGATCAGGACATTTCTGCAAATATGGTTCCTCCTCCCCAAATCCTTTGCATCCTACTCGTGCTCTAGAATATGTCTTGGCTCAGATAGAGTTGCAGGTCTCAATCCAATCATTTTGCATTATATTCAGTTTTAATCTAACTGGGGCACCATGTGAGGCCATTTCTTTACCAATGTGGAAGTACAAGTGTTCTGCAGAAGAGCTTAACAGTTTCCTATACCAGCAAAGATGTCTCCATAGTACCCTACTTTGTAATGATAGTAAACCAAGGTCATATCAAATGACAGCTATTGGTATACACTGAGGCAAGAAGTATAACACAAAGGTAGTCTAGCCCGGATGCCTTGTGCTCAAAGAAATACTATTCAAATTGTGATTTCCAGTGGGTTTTGTGTTCTTTATTCAAGTGATATGTGTGGTCAGCTGACACGTGTTTCAACCTCTCAAGTTCTTTATCAAGGCTGAGCCAATACATTTGTGATTATTAGTGCACATAGTGAGGAAGGGTAGCTCAGGGGCAATACGTTTGTCTTGGAAGCAAGACAACGCAATGCAACACAGGTTTGAATCCAAATCCCACGCTTAGAAGCCACTCACTGATATTAAGAGCATTATAAAAGAACAATTATAATGATAGTGGGATACATCATGTCAATGGTTATTCATTCATTGTTCTATATATTTATGAACATATTTATTTATTTATTTGCACTTATAAAGCGCGCTTGCAGCCCATAAGGCATCGAGGCACTGTTACAGAAAATGCGAAGATTCAATTTACAGGGGGTGCCCAGTGGGCTCTTGGTTGCAGGTAAAGGAATAAACATGCAAAGCATTGTTAAACGGAACAAAATGCAAGGAACTGTTGAACCAACTCATGATGGATATTCTTTCAGACAAAGAGTTTAGTTTTAATAGCCTTGCGGAAGGCTAGGTGTGATTCATCCCATCTTAGGTGAGGTGGCAGGGCGTTCCAATGCGTGGCTGCTTGGGTGGGGAAGCTGGAGCCTCTAGCGCGCACCTTTCGTGAGGTGGGTGTGACAATCGTGTTGACATAGTGTGATTTTAAGGGTCTGGTGGCCGTATGCCTGATGATTCTGTCGGTCAGGTAGGGCGGGGCGAGGTCGTGGAGGCATTTGTGGGTGATGGCAAGCGTTTTGAAGACAATTCTCTCTTTGACAGGGAGCCAATGGGCTTGCCTTCTGATTTCAGAGATGTGGAGTCTTCTGGCGGTACCTGTGGCTGCCCTCAGTGCATTGTTTTGAGCTAGCTGCAGTTTGGCAATGTTTTTGCTGGAGGTCCCAGCGAGGAGGGCATTGCAAAAATCTAGCCTTGACCCAATAATTGCCCTGGCAATGGTGAGACAATTGTGGCGGGCGAGGAAGGGTCTTGCCTCGTTGAGGATTTTAGCGTAGTAGGCTGAGGAGGTGGCAATAGCATTGACCTGTCTGTCCATGGAGAGGTCGGAGTCGAGATAGACTCCGAGGGTCTTTACATAGTTTGAGACCTTAATAGGAATGTTGTCGATGATGAAGGATGAGTACTGGTCTCCAAGGTTGCCCAGTGTGAACGGTGATCCGATGAGGAGGAGTTCAGTTTTGTCACTGTTGAGGCAGAGCCAATTTTCTGCCATCCACGACTGGATGGTGGAGTAGATAGTGGTGAGGGTGTTGGTGTCAGCTAGGTAGTCGCCCGTGAGTGGGATGAGTACCTGTGTGTCATCCGCGTAATTGGTGTAGGATATGCCAAGGGAGTCCAGGATGCTGAACAGGGGCCTTGTGAAGAGGTTGTAGAGCGTCGGAGCTATACAGGACCCCTGGGGAACACCGCAAGTGAGGAGGCTCGGGGTGGCGGATGCAGACTCCGAGAAGACTTTCATGGCCCTTTCTTTGAGGAAGGAGGTGATCCATTGACAGGCTTTCGGGGAGAAGTTGGCTTGGGTGGCTAGATGGTGGCACAAAGTGTTGTGGTCCACGAGATCAAAGGCCGCGGATAGATCGAGGAGCAATTGGAGGGCAGGTTTGCATGCATCTCTAAGATCGTCCATTTGATTCTTAAGGTCTAGGAGGGCCGTCTCAGTGCCGTGCCGTGGGCAGAATCCAGATTGCCGCAGGCCTAGGAGCCGGTTATCCTCTAGGAACTTCTGGACTTGCAGGTAAGCTGCTTTGTCCAAGATTTTGAGGAGGAAGGGTACAGTGGTAATCGGTCTGTAGTTACCAGGGAATGTGGGGTCCAGAGAGGGTTTTTAAGGAGCGGGCGCACCCAAGCTTCCTTGAGTCGGATGGGACGTGGCCTGACTGGAAGGAGGAATTGATAAAAGCTGTGAGGAAGGGGGCTAAGATGGGTGCTGAGTCTTTGATGAGACTAGCTGGGCAGGCGTCGCCCTTGCAATTGGAGGGTTTGATGGAGTTGAGCAGGGTAATGACCTCTTGCTCGGTGACATCTTTGAATTCAAATAGAGGGGAGGCGCTGGTCCTGATGGGTGACTCAGCGTGCAATTTGGCTATGAGGTTGGAGAGGGCTTTTTGGTGGCCGCGGATTTTTGTTTGGAGGGTGTTGAGCTTGTCGAGCATGGCCGACTGAATGCTGCTGCACCACTTGTCATCTTTGATGATTGATGGAGGGGGGGCAGATGGTTTTTCCAGTTCCCTAAAGATGGTGAATAGTTCCTTGGACCCTGACTTGGCTTCAGCGATCCTGGTATTGAAGGAGGTGGCCTTCGCTAAAGTAATGTTAGTCTTATAGGATTTGGAGATTGTTTTGAACTTCAGTTTGGTGGCCTCAGAGGGGCTGGCTTTCCAGGCGGAGAGGGCCGTCCTTTTTTGCGCACGTTGTTCACGAAGTTCTTTGGAGAACCATGAGTTGGCATGTTTGGCTTTTTTTACGTTTTTAGGGACAGTGGAGCAATGGTGTCAACGGCTGACGTGATGATGTCCTTAAAGGTGTCAGCTAAGGTTTCGGGGTTGTTCGAGGAGGGGGCCTGGAGGGCAGGGTTGAGGAGGTAGGGTGCTAGATTCTCAGCCGTGAGAAGACGAGAGCTCCTGGCGTAGGTTGCTGGGCACGGTGGGGGGGGGCGAGGGCCACTTTCCTGGTTCCGAGGGTGAATTGGATGTAGTGGTGGTCAGACCAAGGGATGGGGGTGTTGGCAGTAATGAGAATGGAGCAGTTGTGATGACTGATCCAGTCGAGGGTGCGCCCTTTTACATGAGTGGGCCCAGAGATGGAGTGTGTGAAGCCGAGGTTGGACAGGGCTTTCTTGAGGGAATTCGTCGGGTGGTCCTTGGGGTCGTTAAGCCCTAGGTTGAGGTCGCCCAGGAGTAAAACCTGTGAAGTTTTTTTGATGTTGTTGGACAGAGCGTGAATAAGGGTGTCCTGGAAGTCAGGGGATGAGCCTGGGGGTCTGTAAACAATATGCAGGGAAATGGTGCAGTTGGGAGAAGCGTCAATTTTTAGAGGGAGGTAGTCGCAGTTAGTGTCAAGCGAGCCTCCAACTTCTCTGATGGCAAGGGATTCCTTGGCGATGAGGGCAACGCCTCCACCTTTCTGCAAGGTGCGGTCTTTCCTAAAGATGGAGTACCCAGGAGGGATGGCCAGGGATAGGGCTGGGCCTGACGTTTCGTTGAGCCAGGTTTCAGTGAGGATGAGGAGGTCGAGGTCGTCCATGATGAGCAAGTCGTTGAAGTCGAGTGCGTGTGCGGGTAAGGATCGACATTGATGAGTGCACATCTGAGTGTGTAGGCAGAGAGCGGTGTGGCGGTGCGCGGGCTGGCCGGGGTGGTGCATGGCTCGGTAGTGGCAGGTGGGGTGGAGACAGAGGAGGACACGGGGGCGGCATGTGCAGTATGCATGGCAATAGGCAGCATAGTACATTGATTAGCATTGGGGCGGCATCAGCATGGGCAATATGCATAGCATTAGGCAGCATAGTACATTGATTAGCAGTGGGGGCGGCATCAGCATGGGGAATATGCATAGCATTAGGAAACATAGTACACTGATTAGCAGTGGGAGCAGCATCAGCATGGGCAATATGCATAGCATTAGGCAACATAGTACATTGATTGGCAGTGGGGGCGGCATCAGCATGGGCAGTATGCATAGCATTAGGCAACATAGTACATTGATTAGCAGTGGGGGCGGCATCAGCAAGGGCAATATGCATAGCATTAGGCAACATAGTACATTGATTGGCAGTGGGGGCGGCATCAGCACGGGCAATATGCATGGCATTAGGCAACATGCAACATTGATTAGCAGTGGGGGCGGCATCAGCATGGGCAGTGGGCAAGGGAGAGCTTGTGGGTTTATGCTTTAGCATAGGTGCAAAGTTAGTGTTAATAGAAGTACAATTGTTTGTGGCATCCATGAGGCCTTGTTTGGTGGTATGGAGTCTGTCGTAACGTTGCCTCCGAGTGAGTGGCATTATTAGTGCTGGGGTTGGCCTTAGTGAAGCAGAGCGCGGTGCTTTGAGGCTGGCTCCTCACGCCAACCCTTGTATTCCGGTACCCTATGTTCGGCGTGTAGGTGAGAGGAATGCTAGGCAGGGTGCGTGATCGTAGTCGTGCATTCCTGTGGTGGCAATGCGTGTTATTATAATCATAATCATGGTCATATGTACGTGTCATTTAACAGCGAATACAGATTATTGGAAGTTATCATGTGTCAACATAGTTTTGTTGATATTACAAATCCACATATTTGTATGGACATGTTTATATGCATCATTTTAGAAGGTGGACGGGGAGCGATTCATAGAAAATAGAGAAGGTGTCATATTTAGGTAGTACAGAGTATTGGTTGTGTGGTTTGTACATTTATTGAGCCTTATATAAAGCTGGAGAGTTACTCGGCCTGGCACGGACCGCCTTAACAAAATTGATGGGTTCTCAGTTGCCATGTGGCAAATCTTTATTGGTTTGCATCCATCTTTTCTAGTTCTGAAGGGTGGATTCCCTTTTGTTTCTACTGTCTTATTTAGAAATTGGCCCAGGTTGGTCAGTGAATCTCTGGAAATGAAGATGAGGTGCGGGTCAGCACGAGTGTGGAGGCAGGCCCATGCTGGAGCGGAGTGTGTTATTAACTTTGGAATTGCTCAGTTTCCTAACAAGCCTTTCAAAATCCTCTATATTAACTTCCAACTGCCACTTATGTTCTAGCTCTGTACAGTCCACCATAGACTTGCATGATTGCCTAGCATACAAACATTTAAAATGTTGGACCCAGGCCTCCTCCTCTATAGGTTTAGCTTGCACCTCCATTCATCTAGTACCTAGAGAGTTGACTATTCTCCAGAATGTACATCTTGTTTTTTCAGCATGATATCAAGCATAACCTCCCCATCTTTTTGAATGAGAAGATATTGATGAGATTTATATCAATTACGCCACTGTTGCTTCTCCTTTTTAATGAGGTAATCCTTCTCAATAGCGTCCAATCCACTTTTTTTCTTTTAAAAGCCCTAATTCTTTTCCTACTCTTTTTTTTCCATGGATCATTTTGTTATACCTGTGTCGTTTGGGAAACTAAATATTTTTGGAATGAGAGGGAATCGCGGCAAGAGGTGAAATACACTGCCATGTCATTCTATTAATATCTTTCACTGTATACAACTGAAGAGCTTCCACTAAAGTAGAGCCAATAAAAGTGTATTTCATCTCTTCATTGAAAAGCATTATGTTCCGCTCATTCCATCAAATTCGATTCCCACGACAATTTGCTATAATAGGTCTTACCGTATTCCTGGACGTATAATTTTCATTTACCTTAAAATTGGCAACAAGCATGTTATGATCACTGAGTGGAGTTTCCTTCACTCCAAGGTTTACACAGTTCTTAAACAGATCTCTAGAAGTGAAAACATAATCGAGCACCGACATGACCTGGCCATTTTTCCAGGTAAGATGGGACAAAAAGCCTCCCGGCAATTGTTCACTGGATGTATGAAGACGCCACTTCTAAAGCAATTCTGTCCACGTTTCCCCCACTTATATTTTTCCAAAACATCTTAATGAGTGATCTTATTGCCAATGCTAACCATCACTTTTGGAGTCCCGCAGGGTTACATTCTCTCCCCAGTGATCTTCAATCTATACATGGATCCGCATCAACAACACCGATTGCCAAGATATGAACTCTGAGGGCTTCACACCCGAGCTCACCTCCTGCGCCAAGTCCCTCAGTCTCCACTTCGACAAACACCTCTACTTCAAAACACACCTAGCTAAGAAAACTCAAACAGATTGGTATCCGCTCTCCCTCCTGTGGAAAGTCAAGCATTCTTCTCTCTGGACAGCGTTATGGTCCTATCCCACCTGGATGTGGGGTGCAATACACTCCTTGAACGCCTCCCGTTGTTCACCCTTGTGCCCTTGAGAAGAGTCCTACATGCAGCCACACGCCTCATCAAGGGTCTGCGCAGATATGACCACATCACCCCAGCCGCCATCGATCTTCACTGGCTCCCACTGCACACATGAATCACCTTCAAGTCTTGGTGCATCATCTATAAGGCAGTCACCCTCAAGTCACCCAGCTACCTCGTGAAGAAACTTCTCATGTCTGGCGGTCAGCGCACCACCAGAAGCCAGGACACATGCAGACTTGAAATCCACTGCTGCAAAAAGGAAAAGACCAGAAAACAAGCCTTCTCTGCCTACACCCCAAGACAATGGCACTTCCTCCCCATCAGCCTCCGACTCGCCTTCAATTCAGAAAATAACTCAAGACCCACTTCTTCAAAGGGCTTGTTGCTTTTTAATGTATTACAAATTTGAAAACGGCTATGTTCACCACTTTTTTTCTTATTTTCCCTTTCAGTGTTTAGCAGGACTTCCGGGATAGGAGTTTTATCCTCAGTGGGACCCCCGTAACCCCAGATTTATTCTTTTTAGATTGTTCCAGGTTCACCTGGGCTTCTGACGCAGGGATATTGCCCTCCATAAGACCACCCTTATCCTCCAAACATCGCCTTTCTATTCTCACAAGTGATGAAGAAATGACACTAGGTTGACTTGAGTGTCCTTTTAATTCTTTGCGCATAATATTACTAGTCTGGAGCAGAGATGAGAAAATTGAATGAAAATGTGCCCAGGTAGGAACATTGTCCCTCACCTTTCATATACAAAACACTCAACCAAGTTGCAAGAATCCACACTCGAGTTCCGTGTAGTCAAACTCTTAATCTGTAAATATCGACAGTGGGCCTCATTACGACCCTGGCGGAAATCGAAAAACGATGGCGGAAATGCAATACCGCCATCGAATAGCGCTCGGTGCGATCATGACCCGTCACCGCAAAGTACGATGCCATTAGCGACACCGTAGTGAACTCCAACGCTAACTGCACCAAGCACGCGCGCGCGCGCCATGCCAAACCGTAATTACCACCATGGCGCAACGGTACGCGAATTCCGACCCTAGCGGACATGCACCTAACGCCATCAAGCACGGCGGAAAGTACCATTCCGCCATGGTGAGAAGTACGGCATCGCGAATCAACCGTAAACGGCCCTACTGAGTGCTTGTACACCGCTCCCTGGCCACATTGTACAACCCCCCGTAGGTGCAATGAAGTCACACAATGCAACCAGTGAAATGTACAAGTTATCCATGCCTGCCAACGAACAAATGAATCTCAAGAGTGCCCAATGGGAGCTGCAGGGCACAGATGGCACGAATACAGAAGCTATACAAATGGACATGACCTCAGTCTCCCACCAAGAAACGCACGCAAACACAGGCACCTGTGACCAGCAATATTCCGATAATCACATCATTCCACCAATCCAACTGGCTGACCGGCATCTGTTACACAAAAGCTAATCCCCCGCCCCTGAGCATGACATCATCAAAACAGTCATAATGGCAGCCCTTATCCCTGACCTCACTGGGCTCCGTAGGCAAACGCGCCCAGCACAGTACCACGCAACTATACTCCGAAGTTGGAACCCAATGCAGATCTCCTCACAATACATCGCTCCCCAAATAGGAATATGCCACATCACTCGCAAAGAAGAACGCTACACGGTTCATATCAGAATAGAAATTTAATGCACAACAAATTCACCAAGCCCATACAGCCATTAGGCCATGAACTCCAAAATATATTTCATTATCGTGGGCTGCATCCGCAATAAATGACCAGCTACTTCTTGTGTGACGCCCTGTTCCTTCATGGTACACAGGGGCTACATTCCCGTACGAAAAGGCAACATGGAAGCGCCTAGAACCGCAGGGCCGTCCCAATAGGGAGGCACTAGTCCAGCTGAAAGGCCGAAATGTTGCTCCTAGCCACTAGTACTGCGTAAGGGCATGTGGCCCATTGGCGATCGTCCCATAAGATCGTAATGCTGCTCCACTGATTAACACGAAGCAGCAGGTGTCGGGAGTAAAATCCATCTGCAGGAGTGGCATACAGATGGCAGTGGCAAAAGGGGAGGAGATACCTGTCAACCAAATGAAATGAAAAAGAATAGTATGGCCATCAGAACTACATTTGAATTACTCACTTCAATGATCACACCAAATCCACAGCCATATGCATGCTAGCCCACTCCAAAGGATCATCACCACCCAAAAACCACTTGCGAATCATAACTATCTATATCGAGGTGAAAACACTATCACAAACGAGTGTACCTGTGCATGCGTCTGTTAAAACAGAATCCATCTGATGGGATTGGTAACGTGCATAGACACAAGTGTCTGAAGGCGCGTCGAGACAGGGAGGGCTCAACAAGGCCAGATAGACGATGGCCCCACTATGGCAGCCCTGCATCACATAGCGCAGGGGAGGCGGATAGATTCCAAGAAGCCCTGTACATGGCAAACTCTGTATCAAATCATCTGTCCATGCATCCATACATCATTCCCTCATCCCGTAATGAAAACGCCTGTTTCCATACTCACATAACATGTGAAATTTCCATTGAGTCTGTGCGTTATGCAGCCTGCAAAATCCACCGTGCCCCAGCCCGTTATTCCAGTGTTGTGAAGTAACATGTATTTGGGAACGTCCGGCCTCATCGCCCACGTCGCTATTGCGCATCCCATACTATTCATATCAATCATTGCATCCTCGCCATGGCCCCTGTCCCAAGGACATTGAACAATACAACGTTATATTTGCAGTCAGACCTGTGGGCATCTCCTCGCCGCTAGCTGAAAACCGAAAGCGCCGCCCTTCGAATTCCTCATTTGCAACATCACGTCGAAAAGGCATCTGTGGCCGCTTGAAACCACAAATTAATCCATCTAGTGCGGCTGTGTGTGAAAATGGCAACTGCCTTCACTCACAAATGGAACGCCCCGCCCGTCGGTGAAGCTCGGTACAGTGTTGCATGAGGGTCCACCGTTACTCGAGTACTACGTTCCACTGACCCTTCACAAGTCTGTTCGCGACTGCAAAGATTGTATGTGAAACAATGGGACCATAGCCGAATGAACATATCAACCAATGTTACACTGCCATCGGGTACAAATACATGATTGCAATAGCAAGATGCCATTCGTCGAATTGCAGCGTTGTGTGCGGGACGTGCTCGCCCAAAGGGGAGTGCAGCTTGCACAGGTGGAATGAATCACCACAGGTGGAGGCCATACAGCCTGAAAACACATAAATTGCACACCCAGTCTCCTCCCACAACCACACCCACTCCGAAATGCTACCGGCAGGACTAGCCATGTTGGCCCTGGGGGACCTGATAGCACTGCAAGTACTCCAACTTCAAGAAGAAGACGAACACCAACTACTACCGGCCGCACGGCGGAGACGCAGGAGGAGGAGGAGGGCAAGGCAGGGCCAGCAAGGGCCGCCAGCACAGCCACTACCACCACGCAGGCAGCCCGCAATCCCACGCCTCCGAGCACATCCGTTCAACCTCACTGATGAGCAGATCCACACCCTCTACCGTTTGGACCGGGACACCATAACCGCCATTGTGGACATGACACAGGCTGACCTTGTCAGCATGATAGATAGCCCAACCGCCATCCCACCCCTACTGAAGGTGGTGTCTGTACTACACTTCCTGGCCACAGGCACCTACCAGCACACAGTCGGACAGTTGCATGGCATATCACAGCCACTGTTCTCACGGACACTATTGCAAGTGCTCGATGCCCTCCTGAAGCACGCAGACGACTACATCTCTCTACCACGCTCGGAGCAGGAAATTACGAACACAAAAGTGGGATTCCATGCACTTGCCGGCATACCGGGTTGCATTGGTGCCATCGACTGCACCCATGTGGAATTGGTCGTCCCACATGCCATGGAGGCCCAGTACCGCAACCGAAAACAATTACATTCCCTGAATGTACAAATGGTGTGTGACTCCAACAGGATCATTACACATTGTTGTGCCAGATTCCCTGGATCAACCCATGATTCTATGGTCTTGAGGAACTCTACTATACCACGCTACATGGAGCGACACGCAGGGAACAGATCCTGGCTACTCGGTGAGTCTCATTTCATGCATGATGATGTGGGGTATGTGATGCGGCAATGACCTGGCAGGAAGGGGGAGGGGGTGCGTACGTAGCAATGGCATTCCTCAATATTCCTTTCCTGTCCACATACAGGTGATGCCGGGTATCCACTGAAGAGATGGCTCCTCACACCAGTCCGGAACCCACGGGACCAGCATGAGGAGGACTACAACCATGCCCACTCACGTACCCGTGTAGTCATAGAACAGGCATTCAGCCTACTGAAGACTCGTTTCCGCTGCCTCAGCAGGTCTGGCGGGGCACTCCTGTACCGCCATGTGAAGGTTGCAAAGATGGTCATGGCATGTGTCATGCTCCACAACATGTGCGTACGTAGAAATGTGCCCATGCCCCCTGACGCAGAACTGCAAGCACCTGATGATGGTCATGATGAGGGTGGGGATGTGGCAGCACCTCAAGGAGTCTGCGAGGCACAGGAGGGCCGTGACATTCGTCAGCATCTCATAGATGCATGCTTCTAGCACTCACGCCTGGTGGCTGATACATGGACACGGGACTCGTGGCACTGTGTGTGTCTGGGACATGCACAATATGGACTGTACGCCTATAATGGCCTCGTACACAAAGAGCAATGTCCACACATCTCATTGCATGATCGTGCATTGTTTATGGCATATGTGATATCATGTTAAACACCCTATCGACCCACCACCCAAGTGAGCCCAACACACCCCCTCCACCCTCCTACCTCCCCCCCGAACACCAGTGTCCAAAGATGCTCATTGTCAGTGGGCTGTCGCTATTGCAAGCCCCCTCTGTGGGTATCAGGGGCACCCCTGCCTGTGGAGCGCAGGTTCCTCCCAGATCTACGTTGGGGGCTGCCCTGGACGGAACTTGCAACGGATGATGTCTCTGCCTGCTCACGTCCATGCATGTCCCTAAGGGTTTGTGAGAGCTCAGTGAGCACACGGCGCACTGCGGCAAGTTCGGCACATACGTCTTTGGACGTCGCATGCAGTTCCCCCCTCAGGCTCTCGGTGCTTCTCTCCATTTGTACTCTCAGGCTCTTGGTGCTACTCTCCATTTGTACTCTCAGGCTCTCGGTGCTACTCTCCATTTGTGCCCTTAGTGTCTCTGTACTTCTCTCCATTTCTGCCCTCAGTGTCTCAGTTGATGTTTCTATGTCTGCCTTAGTGCCCCCACATTCATCGGCATGGTCCTTGAGGAGCGTGGCCAGTTGCTGCTGTTGCACGATTAACTGGTCGAGGGACTGTTGCCTCTGCTGGGCCATGGCCATTTGCGGTGGTGTCACAGAGGGGCTGATCACCTCATGTTGCCTTGCCACAGGGCTTGTGGGGGATGGCCAGTCGTCGTCTTGTGGGTGCCCCTGCGTGGTATCCTCATGGTGTACGGGATGGAACAGACAGGGGGATTGAGACAGGTCATGGATGGATCTAACTTCGACATCCCCGTTTTCTGTGTCGGAGCATGCTGCCATTAATGCAGTATCACCTATGGTGCTGCTGCCACCAGAAGCAGTGCCTACTGTGGCATCCATTGGGGGGACCTGTGGTGGTGGTGTTGTGGGCATGCTGGCTGCTGGGGTGCCTGTTGGAGTTCCCTCCTGTGTGCTGTCACTTGATTTGTGCTGCTGCCGTGTCTTGATCCGTGCAGCTGAGGTGGAGGGTCTTTGGCCGTTGGTCTTGGCCCTCTTTGCAGGTGTGCTGGTAGGGGTGTCCTGGAGCTCGTCGTTTGGATCGGACTCTGTGGTGGAGTAAAGGAGGGCAAGCGTTATTAATGGGTCTGTGGGAATTGGAATGGCAATGTATCACATGCATTGGGGTGGTACCTGAGGGTGATTTGGGTCGGGGCCTTGGAGGTGGTTTCATTTGTGTGTGGAGTGAGGGTGCAGTTGTTTGGCAGCCTGCAGTTAGGGTGTGCCTGCTGCACGTGTAGAGGGTGTTTTTAGGATTTTTAATTATTTATGTATTTGATGTGAGTTTTAAAGTGTGCTATCAGGCCTATGTATGTGGACGTTCTCCTGGACATGTGTTCCTGTTGCACTATGTGGGCACGTGGTACTTCACATGATTGGACATTGTGGTTTTGGCATTGTTTTATTTGGGACACCTACCTGAATCTTCGGATGTCTGCACTCCTTTCTCCATCCCTCCGACTCCCTCTATGCTCTCCATTCCAATGGTGGAGGCACAGATTTCTTCCCAGGGGGTCAACTTGATGGGTGATTCCGATCCTCCCCCGGTAGCTGTGGCAATGTTGCGGTTGGCAGAAAGTATGCTACGGACGCGTATCCGCAGGTCGTCCCATCGCTTTCTGCATTGCTGTGGGTTGCGGGGTGCGGTCCCCACCGCACTTACACGCTGTGCCACCAGGGCCCATATGGCCTTCTTGTTCGCAAGTGCCGTCCTGGTCATTTGCGTGGAGAAGACGACGGCAGCATTCTCCTGGAGGGTCTCCGTGAGCACCGTGAGTTCCTCACGGGAGAAGTGGACCTGCCGCTTGCGGTCGCACGCTTTCTTCGCTAAATTTCCCATTTTTCTTGGTTTCACTAGGGTGGATGACGGGTTGGGATGTGTCTCAGGGTAGTATTTTTTATGGTTGTGTGGATTTTGTGGTTTTATAGGTGTACGGCGTGATGTTTCCCGTTCCGGGACCATGCTTTTACTTCCGTTTCCGTATATTTACTGTCATCGTACTTTCCGGTTGGCGCTCACTGCGGTGTCCGCTAAGATGGGTGGCGGTATTGCACCTAGGGCGCCGTACGGCGGCGGTGTGGGCCGTTTTGGGGTCATTTCCGCCATCGCGGACTTTGCACTTCCGCCATGGCGTGGTGCTCGTGCCCGATGGGTCGGAATGAGCCGCACTTTGCTCCATCGTGCAATGGCGGAAACGCTATTTACGCTATGGCGGTCCGGTCGGTTGATTTCCGCAAGGGTCGTAATGAGGGCCAGTGTGTTTAATGGTGAGGCGCATAAAAATGCTAAGTCAATTCCCTAAAATGTTATTTTTACGGTAGCACGTTCCTCGTTTTTATTTGATTCTCATTTGTCAATTGCAGCTTGTCCAGATAGCTATCCTGCCTCTCATTTTCGCAACAGCCAGAAGTGATCCTCCATTTTAGACTTAGTTGGTTTCTTCATTGGGTCTGCTGTTAAGACAATCCACTAATATCACAAGATGGTGTACTAGTGCATCGGGGAGAAAGAGACAGCGGCATAGCCATAGCCAAGCCCTTGCAATCTTTTTTATTTGAAAATACAAGTGGGGCCCTTTACTCCTTATGTTAGGCATTTCTGCAGTTAGGCAAGTATCACTGCACACAAGGCTATTTAGACAATGCTGCAGGTGGAGAGGCAAGGGGGGAAAAGAACAGAACAGACTTCACCCCCCTCCACACTTACCGTATAGCAGCCTGCCTACCATCCGCCAAAGTTCAAAGCAGCAGTTAAAACACCTCGAAGGCACTGCACAGAAGTGCACTGACTTCCGACTAGATTTTATAAAAATCAAATGCACTAGACGGGAGCCACCACAAAGAAAACCGTTGGAAGAGGAAAGGAAGAACAGCAACTTGGCAATTTGTAGTCAAAATGCTTCAATAAAAAACACTCACTTCTGACGACAATATAAACATTTCCAATTTAAATTCATGCAGCAGTCCACAAACCAGGTATCTGCCACTTTCCAGTTCAGCTGATAGTGTAATTGACAGTGGTTAATCCCCCCCACTAACATGAGAGGGTGTTTAGATTCTGTTAAAGACAAGGAGCGAGTATTATGCATTACAATCTTTACTCCTGAAACCACATCAGCAAAGAAAAAAACTTTTACAAACAAGTTTAAACCAGAACATGAAACAAAGTTCAAAGACAGTCTATGGGCAGCACCCCAGTCCAATATGGAGGGCCGGTCATGCCCTGTAGATGACAAATGAGCTGTGACCCACCCTCATAAGTCCATTACTCCAACACCAACCCTCTTTCTCAGCTGTCTTACATTAGACGGCCAATGCAACGATCCAACTGCGTGGCGCGGAGAAAAGGATCCAAACGAAACTGGAGGGAACTCAACCTTTCCGCAACATGAAACTACGACAGAACCCTTCTGAACAGGTCCTCTCACCCGAAAGCTGAAAGAACAACAAACAAAAAGGGATGGGTGGGTGGTATAATACTCGCCTCCTTGTCTTTAATAGAATCTAAACCCCCTATCACGTTATTGAGGGGGTTTAACCATTCTATGACAAGCCAGGAGGCTTCATATTATGCAAGTTCAAAGCCCTTGCATTAGATTAATTGCCACATGATCAATACGCTTATGATAACATGTTTTGAATTTTGATTCCCTAGACCAATCAGCTGCTTTCAGAATTTGTTCCAGACCTGGCTTTGGTGAACAAAATATACATCCTCATTCAGGCATGGATGGCCACCCACAGCCTCTGCCTGAACAACTATAAAACTGAAATCCTGCTCCTCGGATCAGACCATAACCTAACTAAACCCACCCCGGACTATGCATCATTTAATATAGACAACAATACTATTAAGGTTATGCGAGAGGTTAAAACTCTAGGATTCTACCTCGACTCTGCTCTCACCCTCAAAAAGCAAGTGAACTCCCTTGCCTCCACAACTAATTACACCTGTAAACTTATCCGTGCTGCCAGACCCTTCCTATCCAGTGCCAGTTGCCTTACCCTGGCCAATGCTCTTATCATGTCTAGACTGGACTATTGCAACGCCCTATACTCAGGAGCCAACAAGTCAGTCATTGACAAACTCCAGAGATTACAAAATAACGCCCTAAGAGCAGCTCTGAACATCCCACGCAGAGAACACATCTACAAATACCGGACTGAGGCCCACTGGCTAAAGATAAAGGATAGAATCCTCCTTAAAACCATTTCTCTCACATCAAAATGCCTAAATAATCTTGCACCCCTATACCTAGCTGAAAAAATAAACAGGAGACCCTCAAACCGATGACGAGATCTGCTAACACTTTCCTGCTCGAAGTCCCTAGATTTACACTAACCACGGCGGGAGGATCTAGCTTCCCTGTCAGAGCGCACAATCTTGGAACACACTCCCACTTGACCTCAGACGACCTTTACCCTACAATAGATTTAGAAGTAACGTTCTCAAATGGCTGTACACTAACGATTTGTAACCTGCTCCTGATATGCCTTTGTTAAGTTTGCCTTTTAATGCTGACCTAATATGACCCTGTATGTATTGTTTCACTTATTGTAATATACTTCTGCTTGTAATAGCCTATATCAGGCACTGTAACTAAGCTTCGAACTTTCTTGTACTGTTGCGCCTAGTTGCCCAAGGGCTTGGCGCGCATTATCAAATAAACAAATAAACAAACGACCCCCTAGGAAAGCGGCTTTAGAGGCCATAGCACCCCTAACCGAATGAGGACCAAAGGAGGACGTGTCAACTCCCGCCTCCCGCATGACCCACTTAATTGTGGGATATATTGACCCACTCAACCGTATTTCTCCACATCACGAAGCTGCATTTGCGCAGATACAGCAACATGGCTTTGCTGGCTCTTGTGAGTGCCATGGCCTCAAAACTGCGTTTTGCAGCAACAACAAAAAATGGCTGCACCGTCCTGCCAAGCACACATCAGGCAGGATGGAACCAGGGAACACACTGAGAGAGCGTAGCAGGGTGTTCTGACATATACAAAAGGAAGAAAGTGAAAAAGCAGCACTGCTTTGCTGAACACCACAAAATCCCCATTGAAAAGGAATCTTTTTTCACCTTTAAAAAAAAAAGAAATGCTGCTCTGACATTATTTCCATCTGTTCTTCTTTAAACCACCGTGATTAATAATACCCTGCCCTGCACCTTCATATCCCCATTGTGCTTCAGCAAAACCAACATGACCCCTGAATGATAGGCTCTGTTAAGCCAAATCTGGAAAAAAAAGCCCAAGAAACTTCACTTTCTGCCATGCAAGGGAAACGCTTTATTTTGTGCTACTGTGAAACCAGATAGTATGGAGAAGCCTGGTTTGTTATCATTAGAGAATCATTACCCATTTAGGGATTTAGTTATCCATCATTCTGATTAGTAGTGATTAGTTATCCATTATCCACATATTATGTTGCCATTTGCAATTTGCTATAGAAAGAGTCCTGTTATATTTGGAGTACCATGTAGAGATATGTTATGTATTATGTATGCATTTAGAGACACGCATGAGTGTGCACTTAGAGTATGCATTGAGTCTGCATTATAGATAGTGCTTGGTATGAATGAATGCATTAGGCACCACATTCAAGAATAGAAAGCATGAGGCCTATGATTTTGAGGCCATTCCATTGAGACAGAAGAGAAACGCTGTGGCACTGCAAAGTTGTTATGGTACACTGTGAAAGATTGGAATGTGTAAACAGTTTGGTTGTTCAGACACAGATAACGTGACTCTTGTCCGAAGAGAGACAGGAAAAGGGCTGGCTTATCAGGCCTACCTGGCTGGTGTTCGCAGCCAGAGATGGTGGGAGCCATGCAGGGAGTGCTTTGCCTCACACAGAGAGACAGGCAAGAAAAGAGGGATTTCAATAGAGTGAATAGAGAAATATGGGGAGATGGTAGGATGGGGTTTTGTAACGCAGACAGGAGAAGGCCATGGTATAGATATGATGTACAAATGTCACGATGACAACAACACTCAGTAATTGAAAAGTACAAGACATGCATCACAGACCTTTAGGCACTGTTCGGATTTAGAAATGCTGTCAGAGGTATGAGTGAATGCTTAATGTAATTATAGAATGTATGTACATCATTGGACACTATAACTGAGAGGTAGGGGTATGCTGCTCTCTGATAGGTAGATGGAGATGACACTCTGAGAGATTGAGAGGGAGCTGCTCTCTGAGAGATCGAGAGACGTTTGGATGACTCTGAGAGGGGAAGCATTCTGATGAGAGCTGATGCAGATTGATCTGGCAGGGAGACTGGCAGAGAGAGTTGGCAGGAAGACCAGACCATTGAGAGGAGAGGCCTGTCCCTGACTGACTGGCTGGTTGCAGAGTCAGCTGGAGAGGAGAGACATGGCCGGAGGGGAGTATTGATCTGTACAAGACACGTGCATGGGGATTTAGGACAGACACTCACACAGAGCTTTGGCTGACATGATAGATGGGGTAATCAGACTGATTGTCTTAGAGAGAGAGTGTGAAGTGTGGTGTGGATTGGAGAGGAATGGTGTGGATTGGAGTTGCTATTATATTGCTTGCATTAAAAGCCTGTAAGGCTTACAGTTATTGCATTGTAGCTTTGCACCAAAGCATAAAATGTGCCAATTCGAGATTTGCATTATAGTAGTGTTTGCATCATGCCTTGCTGTGCATGAATGAATGTATTCTATTGTTAGAATTGAAACTGACTTGTGTGTTTTCATTTTGTGTCCATTGTGCATTTTATTTCATTTTGTGTCTATTCTTATGGTTATGGTAATAGCTTATGTTTGTGTGTCCGTAGCATAGTAACTTAGCAGTAACACAGTGCACACATCGCCCTGAGATACAAGAGCAGGGGGGGCATAGTGATCCACACCCCCAAGGTAGATTTGGAGAACTAACACTACAAAGTGTCAAAGGAATGATCCCTGCAAAAGAAATCATAGCTCTGTGCACATGTCAATTCCGGGAGACCTTTGCCTTGTACAGACTGCTGTGTACAACAAACTAACTTTGGCTGCAAGACAATATTGGGAAGTCAGATGGCAAAATCGATTTTGAAAGGAAATGCTAGCAGTTTTCACCACATGTGTAAAATGGGCTTTGCAAACCAAAGAGAAATAAATGCCTGTTTAAAGGAAAAGTAATATGTTGAATGAAAGCTTGTCTATGCCTAGAAATGAGAAGGGGTTGGTTGCTGTGAAACACATATGGGCTATTTCTATTCCACAGGCTTATTTATTTGATCCAGGACCAAATAAAAGAAAATGAAGGTTTTAAACTGACTTGGCTAGATTTTGCAAGCTTTCAAAAACAAGTTATTCTAGTTGGCAGAGCTAAGGCTTCCCCGAAGGAAGAGAGCTACCATAAACTTCCAGGACACGAAAGTGATAATTGCTAGGTTGGAAAACTGTGACTGACCAGGACAAAGGGCCTCATTCCGAGTATGGCGGTAAGGGATAGCGGCCACCGCTAACGAGAGCGGTGGCGGTAATCCCTTACCGCCATACTCCGAGTTCCCTTAGCGCCATGGTGCTTTTAACACCTGCTTTTAGCAGGCGTTAAATACCATGGCGCTAAGGGACCTTGATGTTAATTACGCCACCGTAATTTACGGTGGCGTAATTGACGCCTTCCCCACTCCCATTATGCCCTATGGGGCAGGAATGGGAATGGGGAAGGGTAAATGGGGATTGGGGAATTACCGCCCCGCCAACCTTGGAATGGGGCGGTAATTCCGCCAACCACCAAGGCGCTGCCGGTCCGGGTACGGCGTCAACCAAGGCGTTAATAGCGCCATTGGTTAGCGCCGTACTCGGAATGAGGCCCAAAGAAACCTTACATACTAATCAGACTTCAGTCTGGGCAGAGGCCTCTTTCAATAGAAATTCTGGGACAAAGTGCACCCTTTTATATCTTGTATAACTCCTCCAATTTACCAGCTAGAGGCTTACTTTCACTTCCATAATATCCCTGTGATATACCTCTATCCCCCTGCCCAAACCACATTCCAAATCAGTGTATTTCACCCGTTTTTTATTAAAAACCGTTTGGGTAATGTAAGGCAGGAATTGAAAAATGCAACTTTTACACGTGTCATTTTGCGGCAATCTGTTTTAAACTTTCCACTCATTTTCGAACTGTATGCTTTTGGTAATCCATTATTTCCATTCTTTGGGATCGTTAGTGTCCTTGCATTGTTGCTTTAGTGAGGAATTATATTTGCTTCAAGGTTTTTAACACACATTCATTATTTATTTGTCAATTTCCGAGTGTCATTTCATAACATTGCAAGGGGTTTAAAATCTGTTTTTCTGTCGTATTTGGGGAGAGAAGGTCAGATTTGGATTCTGTCCCCTGTTTCCTATTCCTGATTACCTGCTGCTTCTGTTTATCCACTCAGAATTGATTATTTGTGTGTTGAGGGAACAATGCAGGGGGAAATCCTAACTTGGATGCATCTTTCCTAAACTGAAAAGTGCTCCTCTTCCGCTGTGTTGTGTATCTGTTGTGTATCTGTTCCACTGGAAGGTAAAACCCAGTTCATTGCTCACATTCTCATTGTAATTATCACCCCATTGGTGATTGCTGCCCCATATTAAAAAGTGTATGATTTATTTTGAATTATAAAATAAATAAATAAATATTGCATTTTACCAAATAGCTTAGTTCATCGTCAATTGTGACCCAGGGTATTTGAAAAGGGGGTGTGATATGAGTGGTGTACCATCCCAAAATTGAATCTGCATCAAACAAGGAGAAAAGCATCTCAGTTGTGCGCTACATACTAGGCTGAGACCAAGGTGTGTGTCGCTTGATTGAAATCCTTAACATAATCCATCTGGCCAGAGTGGAAGGGGATACCGGCTTATGTGGCCACCTATAGGAAATCAACAGCTGAGAGCTATTAGGAGGTCTAAGACCCTCCGTCTTCAACTCAAAATATTTTAAACACTGAATGACACATATCTTAGAATCTTCTGGAAAAGCTGGATAAGATATCGAAGAAATTAAACATTTAGTTCTTCTGGAAATAAAGAAGGTGACCCCTTGAGGGGTGAACATTTTATTGTCCACAACCAACACTGTGATATCATACACCCTCTTAATAGACACCTGACATAACTACATTGCCAATTTGAAAAACATTTGCTGCAAAGATACATTTTCATTATTAGGCCAGGCTCGGAAAAGATCCAACACCATTTATATATTTATTTATTTATTTATTACATTTGTTTTACTCCCAGATCCGGATGTATCACGGCGTAGTTAGAGACAATGGGTAAATACAATCTTAATATTATAAAAAAACAATAGAATCAAAAGTGAGAAGGCATACATTTTATACACAATTGATGGGGTGGTCTGGTCAGGGTGGGTACGGGTCTTTGTTCCCATTTAGAATTGTTGAATAACCAGGTTTTCAAAGATTTTTTGAATTGTGGGAAGGACGTTTCATTCTTCATATTGATAGGTAGGGTATTCCAATGTCTGGGAGCGAGAAATTTGAAGCTACGGATTCCCGCTTTTTCTCTTTTGTATCGTGGGATTTCAAGGTTTGCGCTGTTGTTGGATCTGACGAGTCTGGTGTGATTTTTCTTCATAACTGTATTAATGAGGTATTTGGGAGCTTTGTTGGTGATGCATTTATGAGTGATACTTAGGGTTTTCAAAAGTATCCTAGCTTTGATAGGGAGCAAGTGGTTGTCTTTCCTGATGTTGGAGATGCGTTCAGATTATATTATGCCTAGTGCATCTTGGAGGGCTTTATTCTGCATAAATTGGAGTTTGGCTATATTAGTATTAGAGGTGCCAATGAAGAGGATATTGCAGTAGTCGAGCTTGGATAGCATAAGCGCTCTTGCTAATGTAACGCAGTTTTCAGCTGTGAGGAATTTGCGACTAAGGGAGATGAGTTTGCATGTGTAGGAAGTGGATGAGGCTAGAATGTTGACTTGTTTAGACATCGTTAGTGTAGCGTCTAGGTAGACACCAAGTGTCTTAACTTGTTTGAGCACTGAGATTGTTGTGCCATCAATGATGAATGGTGTATAATCAGGCTGTAGAGAGTCAATTTTAGAGGATGATCCTCGTATAAGTAGCTCTGTTTTGTCATCATTGAGACATACACTGTTGTTGGCCATCCAGTTTTGGATTAGTGAGTAGATTTTGTTAATGAGCATTGAGTCTTGCTCATGATTGCCTGTTAATGGGATGAGGATCTGGGTGTCATCTGCAAATTTGGTGTAGATGAGACCCATGGCATCCGGGGCTGCAAAAAGCAGCTTAGTGTAGGTGTTGTAGAGAGTGAGGGATAAGCATGATCCTTGCAGGACGCCTACTGGAACTGGTATGGGGTCTGCTGATTCTTTGCCAATGGACACTCTAGAGGTCCTATCTGCTAGGAAAGATTTAATCCAGTCATTGGCATTGTTGGACAGGTTGAAGTTATTGGCTAATCTGGCACAGAGTTTGTCATGGTGAACCAAATCGAAGGCTGTCGAAGGATCTTGTAACATTAGTAGGTAGAGTTTGCCTGCTTCTCTGGTGGCATCTATTTGGATTTTCAGGTCGAGAAGGGCTGTCTCCGTACTGTGATTAGGGCGGAATCCTGACTATTGGTCCCCCAGTAATTGGTGGTGTTCTAGGTGGTTTTGAATATGGGAGTATGCTATTTTGTCAATTATTTCCAGGAGAAATGGGACTGTGGTAATTGGTCTGTAGTTGGTGGGGATTGAAGGATCAAGAGTCGTTTTTTTTAGGAGAGCTGTTAACCAGGCTTTTTTGATGCTGGTCGGGACCATATTTGAGTTGAAGCAGGCGTTAACAAATTCGTTAATGATGGGTGATAGGGTGGGGTGCACAGTTTGACTAGGTGGGATGGGAATTGGTCTTTGCAGTTAGAGGTTTTGAGTTTGGCTATTATGTCTAACACTTCTTTGTTTGAGACTGGGGTGAAATGAAAAGGAGTGCATGGAGAGGTGTTGGATGGGTTTGCTGTTATAGTGGGAAGTATTATTTCTGCTAGGAGTGTTTTTTTATTCTCGATTTTCTTTTGTAACAACAGGATTTTAGAGGCTAGGTCATCTTGTATTGTAGTGCACCAGGCTTTGCTGGCATTGGTGGGTGCTATGACTTGACAGGGATTCTCTAGTTCTCTGAGGATGGAAAACAGTTCTTTGCTGTCGGAGTTGGCATTGGTGATGCAAAGGCTAAGGGTGTTTGCTTTATGGGAGATTATGGCTGATTTGTACATTTTATTGGCTACTTCAAAGGCCTTTGCTGATTAAGGGTGTTGGTTTTCCTGTGGAGGTGCTCGAGCAATCTTTTTATACGTCTAAGGGAGACTAGTTCTTCATTGACCCAGAAGCAAGAGCGTTTGTCTGGTTTCCGTGATTTGATAGTGATAGGGGCGAGTGAGTCAATAGTGTGGGTAAGGGTTTGCTGGTAACACTCTGCTAGGTAGGCAGGATTATTTGTATTTGAAATTATGTTGGCTAAGGCTTTACTAAGCTTTTTGATGTTTCTGGTTTCAAAGGATTCAGGTGATTTGGGGAGGGTATGGTCAGTGATGTTATATTCCAGTGTAAAACTGATGACGAAATGGTCTGACCAGTCTACGGGGAGGATGGAGTCAATGGTGATTTGAGAGTTAAGGGTGAGGATCCAGTCCAGAGTTCTACCTTTGGAATGGGTGGGTTCATTGATCAGCTGTGCGAAATTCATATCTAACATAGCTGTGTGGAAGGCTGATGCGTCTAGATCTAGATGATCGCTGCAGCCTAAGTTGATGTCTCTGAGAATGATGCACTTGGTGCTGGGCTTGATGAAAGGCGTTAGCAGTAGGGGGATGTCCAAATTGGGGTGGGTGTTTTTGTTTGGTGTCCTGTACACTACCAGGATGTTAGTGGTGGTTTTGGGGTTGGGGTAAATTTAACTAATAGGAGTTCGTAACCCTGTATTTGTTCCAATGGGCAAGCTCTGACTTGCAGTGTAGCTATTAGGCTATTAGGGCGACTCCGCCTCCTTGGGTGTCAGTCCTGTCTGTGCTGAGGATACTGTATCCTGGGGGAATTGTAAGGGCTAGGAGTGGGCCTGCAGCATGGTGTAGCCAGGTTTCGGTGACTACCAGGATGTGAAGTTGTTGATCCACAATGAGGTCCTGGATTTCTATGGCGTGTGCTCCGAGGGTGCGCGCCTTAATAAGTGCCATGTAAACATCCCAGAGAACAGAATACCTCGCTTTTGGTGGGACCTTAATGCGAATGGATCTTAGGGCTCTTCGTACCAAAAAATGTCTACCAAAACGTGACCCGCTGAAATAGCGGATCTGAAACCATTTATAGTCCTGTAAACTTTGCCTTCCTTAAATAACTCCACCAGAAAGTTAACTACCTCTACTGGAGGGGCAGAAACGGGATCAAAGTGTCTAGCCACACACCAGTCAACCCATCGGTTCCACGCTGAAGAGTATCCTGACTTAATAGAGGCCGTCCAGGAGTCTTTGATAACTGAGACAGAGTCCTGTGAAAGTCCCTAGGAGCACCAGGAAGAGCTGAAATCTTCCAATGCCATAAGCGAAAGGTGCCCCTGAAGGACCAGCTCGTGAGGGAGACCCGCCGGGTCGGAGAGCAGCTGGGGATGGAGAGGAAGAAAATGAGGAACGTCCACCGCCAATTCCAGAAGAGCTGGGAACCACACCTTGGAAGGCCAAAAGGGGGCAATCAACACCAGAGTTGCCACCTGCCTGCGCACTTGAACTAGCACCCTGGCTATCATGACAAAGGGCAGGAAGGCATATGACAGATGGCTCAACCAACCCTGGAGGAAAGCGTGGTAGGTAGAGCACTGGGATCCGTTCTCCAGCTGTAGAACCTGGGAACCTGACAGTTTAGCCTCAAGGCAAACAGATCCACTGTAAACGGACCCCAAAGAGACAATTTGCTGGTGAAGAGCACCCTGTCTTACATCCAGTCGCGTCTGTCCTGGAGATGCCTGGAGTTCCAATCCGCGACTTCATTGATGACCCCGGGAAGATATTTCTCTTTCAGCACAATATCCTGATCCAGGCAAAAATGCCAAAATTCCCTCGCCAGATCCGCTAGGGCCTTGGAACTGGTACTCCCCAGGTGATTGATGTTTAGCACCGCCAAGACATTGTCCATACAGAGAAGGACACAACAACTCCCCTGATCCTTGAGAAGGTTCTTGACTGCGAAAGAGCCCGCTAACAACTGTTAGACAGTGGATATGCAGTTCTTTCTCTGAATCGGACCATTTCCCCCCTGTGGAGACCTGTCCTAACCTGTCTCCCCAGCCCGCTCTGATGGCATTGGACTCCAGAATGACATCCGGAGAGGGACCAAAAATTGCTCTGCAATTCCAGGCATCCATGTGCCTGAGCCACCAAAGGAGTTCTATCCTGGCCTCGGGGGACAGCACCATTAACTGCGAGTAAGAGAGACTTTTGCGCAGATGCCTGGCTTTGAGGCATTGCAACGCTCTGTAATGTAGGGGGGCTGGAAAGATAGCTTGGATGGAAGCTGACAACATCCCCACCACCCTGGCCAACTGATAAGGGAGACTGTCCCCTTCCTGAGGAGAAGACGGATTTCCTTCCTTATCTTGGAAAGCCTGCAGCCCGGAAGGAGGAGAATGCAGAGCTTTGAATCTATATTGAGGCCCAGAAACTGGATACATTGCTTAGGTTTCAATATGGACTTGTTTACATTTATGATAAACCCTAACCCCTGGAGAAGGGATACTGTAAACTCCAGATGAGTGTGAAGAGTCTGAGAGCTCTGAGCTAAAAGAAGCATATCGTCCAGGTAAATTATTATCTGAATCCCTTTGGATCTGAGGTGAGCCAACACTGGTTTCATTAACTTTGTGAAACACGAGGGAGCTGACGACAGGCCAAACGGAAGGGAGGCAAACTGCCAAATGTGAATTCCCCCACCCCACACAGGAACTGAAGAAACACTTGGTGGGGAGGGACGACGGGGACCACGAGGTACGCGTCTTTGAGGTCTAACTTGACCATCCAGTCCGCTGGGAGAAGGGTATCCCTGCGCAGATGGATCCCCTCCATTTTGAAGAGATGGTATACTACAAATTAGTCGAGTGCTCTTAGGTTTATGACTGGACGGAAACCCTTGTCGGGCTGTGGAACCAGAAAAATAGTGCTCAGAAACTGAGAGGCTGTGTAGGAGGCTGGGACTACCGCTCCTTTGAAAATGAGGTCCCTGACCTCCCCATATATCAGACTCTGTTTGACCTCGTCGAACACCAGGGGGAGGGGAAGGGAGAGAGCTGGCAGGGGGAGAATAAAACTCTATTTGAAACCCCTGCACTGTCTGCAACACCCAAGGGTCTGAGGTGAGGGCTTCCCACTGAGGAATGAACCTGGCCAACCTGCCACCTAAATTTATGTGGGAAGAAACCTTTAACACATGAGACATTACATGATGCTCCTCTTAATCTATTTGGCACCCATGCTGGCACGTCCTCTCTAATGGAAATTTCTCTGAGGGAAAAACTGGGCTGGCATTCCCTGAGCAGAGGAGGAATTGTGTGCGCCTCTTGACGCGTATTGGCAGGGGCAGGTAGAGCCCTGGGGAAAATGGCCAGAGGAGCGGGCTCTACCTCTTCCAGCTTTGTCAAAAACCTTAGGGGCAAAGGCCTTTTTAATATTAGCCTGAGCTTTGTCCAAAGCAGTGAACGTGTGCACATAAACTGAGAGATCCTTCAGAAACCTATCCCCAAACAGATTGCCTTGGGCCGAAGGACCACCTTCTCTCACTGACATCTCAGCCAATTTTGGATCCAATGTCATGAGTAGGGATTTGCGCCTCTCTTTGGAGATGGAAGTGTTAGCATTGCGGAGCAGGCAAACAGTTCTCTGAATCCATCCTCTCAGATGTGAATGTCCACAGGAATGTTAAAGGTTGCTGGCTCCTGTGCTAACTCAAAAATGTGTGTAACCAGACCCAACACATCCAATAACTTGTCTTGGCAGCTGCGCCAGGCTTTGTCTACCCCTTTGTTGGGATCTTTCCCTTTTTGGGATAGAAAGGAGACCGTCAATTACCGGTGTGAGGGCCACCTTATCAGGAACCACCGGCCTAGGGCATTCCAAACGCAACTTATTCCTGTCCTCTTTAGGCAAGGGGCACCGGACCCAGTAGTTCAGGAAGGCGGACACCTCCTCCGAAGGATGCCATTCGGCAGATCTGGGGTGCTGGATAAGGGCAGGATCAAAAAAGAGGATCCCATTCACATCAAAAACTGGCCTCTTTGCTGGAGAGACAGAGGCTAACTTTCTTTTGCGCCTCTTTGGAGGCGAATCCGAATCCTCTGAGCTATCCGAAAATCAAATAGGGATTGAAGAAGCGGAAAGCTGTGAGCTGGCTTTCCGGGGGGGGGGGCGCAGAGTGGGACTGCTGGGACTCCTCCAACCTACGCTTCTGCTCCTCCCCGGGGAAGAAATCTGAGACGGGACAGTGGAAGGACTGAGTTGACCTTTAAAATGCTTGGTCTTACTAGTGCATTTCCTTGGGGTTTCAATATTTATGGAGGGGCCCGTCTCCTGTGATGGGTGAAGATCAGATATTCTGTGAATAAGCCTGTCAAAAGCCGAGGCAAAGGTACAATTGAGGTCTGACAAGCCTGTGTCCTATGACAACCGTATTGGCTGGCTATGATGGGAATGGTCACCCAAACCCTCCCCCAACTTCTCACTTTTTTTTAGAAGGTTGCACCTGAGTTCTGCCATCCGCAGAAGAGGGACCCTCCAAACTTCTAGGCTTCATGACAGCACAAAACGCCAATGTGAAATATAATAAAAATAACTAAACAAAATAAACAAAGTAAAATATATGAATGTATATGCAAAGATGCAAGTGTTCCTTTCAAACACTCAAAAATAATTTTGCACAGGGCACCTATAGCACCTCCCTGTAGGAAAACGGCAGAGCAGGAGCACCTCCACGATGTTCACCCTAGCAGGGTGTTAATACCAGCAGCACACCAGATCAAAAAGCCTTGTAGAAATGTCAGGCATAGCCTGAAACCTAGCAGGTAGAAGCATGCGAGCAGCGTAAAAGCTCCGGTGAAAAAAGAAAGAAATTCCTGAGGTGTATAATTATAGTAAACTTTAGAGACAGTAAATTCCAGTTACGCACGGCGGGCCTGAAGCCAAGATTCCTGACAAGCCATGTGTGTCACAGATAATGAAAAAGTAAACAAACCAACAAGCCGGACTGAGTGTTTTACAAAAGGAGGCCTGCGTGTGTAGGTCGCTATTCCGACCGAACAAACAACGCCCGCAAATGACGGCCTGAAGTGAGGGCTTCAAAGGCACCCACGGTGGGCAGCAGAAAAGAAACAAGGTCTATGAGTAACGGCGCAGCGTGGTAAACGCGCTTAAACAAATAAAAAACACTTGTGCCTCACTGATGTTAATATATATATATATATATATCCCTCTGACAAGCGTGTTACCTAATTCAATACACTTTCTCAAAGTGTGAAGCAAAGCAAACGCTCCACTAGAGAAAGTAAAACACTGTAACAAATACTTTTCACACAAAGTATCAAAGGCAACACTCCACGAGCATGAAAGGAACTGGAAGGAGTGACTTAGCTGTGGCGTCAGCAGGAAAGAAAGAGGAGTAGGTGTTAGAGTAATGGACTTTTATGGGGGTGGGTCATAGCTCATTGGTCATCTACAGGGCATGACCTGCCCTCCATATTGGACTGGGGTGTTCCCCATACACTGTCTTTGAACTTTGTTTCATGTTATGGTTTAAACTTTTTTGTTTGTAAAAGTTTTTTCTTTGCTGCTGTGGTTTCAGGAGTAAAGACTGTAATGCATAATATGAAGCCTCCTGTCTTGTCATAGAATTACACTTCCATGTCCTACACGGACTGCAATGACTGCAGACACTTTGCAAATACTTTGCTGAAACGTGCATGCCTGCTGTTTTTAAAGTGGCCCAGGCAGGGGCTCGCAGTCAAATACCAATCCAAGAGGAATAATAGCCGAGCTCCAGGCAGCGCCTCCCTTCACTGCAATGACTGCAGACACCTTGCAGACACTTTGAAAACAGTAGGCATGCAAGTTTCTGCAAAGTGGACCAGACCTTGACTAGCAGTCAAACACCAATCTGACAGGAATAATAGCCGAGCTCCGGGCAGCACCTCCTTTCACTGCAATGACTGCAGACACCTTGCAGATACTTTGCTGAAACACACAAAGTTGAGGATGGGAGGATATGGAACATGAATAGGATTGTCAAGCTGAAGGAGGGAGGTGAGAAAACTGAGGTATTAGCATCCCAGTTTAAGAGCTGTGAAGTGAAGGAAGGTTGTGAGAGAAATCGGGGTATAAACTCTCATGCGAAGGGTGGGGAGAGTATTGAGGGATGGTCTCAAAGAGTGATGAGGAAACAGAGTTATTTTGAAGATGATATCATTGGTGGATGAAATGGAGGTGCGTAATATCTTACCTACATTCAGAACATTCAATGTGGAATGGAGATTGAGGACTCTGTAAAAAACTAAATCTGGTAACTGCAAATAAGATAAGACCATCAGACAGGAAGGCAAGTATAAACAATAGAGTTTATTCGCTTCAAGCGGACCCAGGTACCACACAACAATAGTCATGTATAAGTGAGCCATTTACAGAAAGGAAATCACGTCTTTTATGCACCTCAGTTTACATGAGTTCTGCTGCGGGTGCCATGTCATAGATGGTTTACAGCTTCCTTCTACGCATAGGGGTTTCTGTGAAAACATACATTAGTCAGTGATTTCATGCTTGTACATTTCTAACTTTCTGACCTTACAAGACAACAAACTGTTCTTACTGAAGGAAGCGTTCCTACTGCTATTATCTTTGTTTTCATGACCGAGGGTTACTGTACAACGGAGTGTCATACAGTTTATTCAGGATAACCCTTTCATGGTACATACAGAACATCTCCTGTGTCATAAATTATTAGTATGTGCATTTGTGAGACCAATGCAATTTAGCAGCTGCAGACAGGAAGGCACCCCATATATCTTATTGTGCTTGATCCTGTCTGTTCAAGAGCCAAGGCTGTATAAACAATGAGTTCATCATTCTTTGCAACAGCATTTCTGTGTGTCGCAGCATTCCTGTGCAGCGAACATATTCCTTCCAGCTCTAAATAGGATATCATAAAATGGAATGGAATGGAATAAAATGGAAACTATGAAACAAAAATTGAGGAGCTTAAGGCTTACCTGAATAGATGCATTTTGACAAACCCTCCTTTTATCCTAGGCTAACCCATTTTGTTTATACATCATCATAGGTATGTATATCAATATTCATACATTTCTGAACTTCCATATCCGCATAATTAGTGCATTTGTCACATTCCCAGGGAGCAAGCGTTCAGGTTGTAAGTGTTCCACAGCTCTAGAACAGCACTGGCATAGCATAGATCCTAATGTAGGCAAGCATTGTGTGCAGCAACAGCAGCAGAGAATGGCAACAGCGATCATAGAAAGGACAGATGGTATTTTTCAACCCCGTGCGGTAAACAAATACCGATGTCCCAGCTACCTTTGATAACAGGAATTTCAGACCCCAGTGTTTGTAACCTCTTAATATCCTAAACACAGTAGAGGAGGAGTCTGCTACGTCAACGAAGCAAGATGACCTCACCATTTACAAGCCCATCCTCTTTCAGCTAGCACTGTGTCCAGTACCATCCTATTTTACAGTGTAACCAGCCGAATAGTATATCGGTCATCTCATCATTCTTTCTAACTCTTGTGCCAACCTTATAATATCTCTGGAGTTTATTGCCCAGCCCCAAAAGGGAATTATCGCTTTTGAAACATCCCCTAATACTTGGCCAGCTGTATCGTCATTGATATCCCTCCTAGGACGGTGTTTCGATTTTTCTGAGATTGATGTCAAATAAACCCCTGGTAACAGTATCCCTAATTAATATGTTCCCTTTCAATCTTTGGGTAACCATGGATAGGCTGGCTTCCCGCAGACAAAGTAAATTGATCCCCAATGTGCAAGGGCCTTGTTTCGTTCACTAAAACAGCAGTATTTATACATGTGTCATATGTACCCATGTACTTAGAACCTTCCTTACTGAGACAAAGGGGTACTGTGGCAGGATTATTGTTAATTGTGTATGCTGCAGGAGTCGCTTCCCTATTTCCTACTGGTGCCATTCGAAATTATATCATTGATTGGTATGGCCTAGAATTTCTGTCTGTGCGTTTGGTAGAAGCAGTATTTGTAGTGGTTGATGACAGACCCAAACACATCTTGTTATTTGTAGAACACAAAATAAGCTAGTAACAGCACTCTACAGCACAACAGGTGAGCGTTTTCCTCATTCTCCTTCACTCCTCTAAGACATGTAGGATCATCTACGAACATTATATATGCTCGTTGGCGCGTTGGCGCTGGTGTTTGTCTGCCTACCCTCCCCTTTCTTTTTTCGTGTTACTAGTTAATACTTGGGCATAACCCTTCTATTGTTACTAAGCAACCGAAACCCCTCATGTAATTCTTAGTGTTTGTAGTGCTCCTGTTAGCAAAACACTGAGCATCCCAAAGGTAGTAGCATCTGCTGATCAAAAGTATTTACATTTGTCCCATCAAAGTTATCTGTGGTACTGTCATTCCATCCACCAAAAAGCATGGCACTAAAGGATGCATAGCCAGCAGTGGAAAATATACCATCCTAACCCTTTGTCACTGTGTTGTGGAAGGTGGGAACATACTGAACAGTGGTCTTAGTGCAGTATCACATGCGTATCATTCAATATCCTTATTGAGATATCCTTCTCGGTGTTCAAGATCATGGGGACGAAGAGTGTGTATATAGAAAGGAGACATAGTAGTGGAGCTGACCATGGGCAATAGTGAGCTGAGGGGGTGTGAGCTCTCCAGAAACCATAAAACAGGCATTAATGTAAGTGTGATACATGCTACAATACTTATTACTAGACATGTATCTCTAGTTGACCACAATCCTTTGGACCTGGTCATTCCAGTGGTCAAACTTTCCATTTCGTCACTTCTGCGTACCCCAAACAGAGGCATAGTCTCTCAGTGTCTGGTAAGAAGCCTCACTGATATATGCTTTATAAGTTCATTCGTGGGTGGCACCTGACCATGTGGCCTATCTTACTTGGAGTCTTCTTTTCCCTGCCCCCCTATACCTCCATACATCTTTGGGGGGTATCAAGGGAATATTGTTGGTTTCTTGTGGGTGCAGAACGATAAGATATGATGTAGCATTTATAACGCGCCTGTACACAAGTGTTTTTAGGTGCAACAAGACAAGGAGGGGGAACAAGGGAGGACAAAATAACGATCTTAGTAGGCCTTTTGACGGTCAGATCGTGCAAGTGCAGGTAGAGGGAAGGGCAGAAGTGCCAGGGAGGAAGGAAGGGGGAGGTGCAGTTAACTCACAAGTGCAGCCAGTGTCTGGCTCATAAGTGCAGAGAGAATGGAGTTTAGGGTTGCAGATACAGATCCATAAGTGCTGGGGAGCCCAGAGGAAGTGCAAGGGCAACTGGACATGCAGGAGCCTGGGCCTGAGTTCAGAGGGTGACCAGGTGACCAGTGCGCCAAGCAGTCAGGTGCATCAGTAGGGGAGAGGAAGGGAGAACTAAAAATACCCCACTATCCTACCTTCAGAAGCCCTTCCCTAGCTATTTCAGTGGTCGAAGATTGTATCTGGACACCCCAGGCACAGAGTAATCCTCGAACAGTATGTCAGCCGTTGGGGGAGGAGAAACGTCTGGTTGCTTAAAATTTGGGTTAGTGTATTCTCTGTCACTGTAGGGTACGTACTGAGGAATGTATTCCTTTTCGCAATCACCAATCCACTCCTTTACCCATCTGTCAATGGGCAAAGATAAAGGTACTCGCCAAAGATGTGCTGTATGTATCCAATGTTTCTTACCTTCCACAGACACAGCAGTCTGGGTGGCCAATAGTACTTGCAGTGGCCCTTCTAACGCGGCTCAAGGCTAGATTTCCACTGGAAGTCTTTCACCAGAACGTAGTCACCAGGCCGAATGGTGTGGCCAAGATCCACGTATCGATCAGGCAATGCTTCTCACACCTGTTGGTGAATCAAATGCACGTTTTGAGTCAACTGTTTAGTTTACAATAGTCTACCAGAAGTGGATACTCAATCTCTGACAATTTCTTTGGCCTAGGTACAATCCACACATTTGCAGGTTTCCCCATCTCAATCTCATATGGGGACAGACCCGTTTTCGCTTGGGCTGTCATTCTCATTGACATTAAAGCCAATGGTAGGGTTTCAGGTCATTTTAGCTGGCTGTGTGAACATATTTTGGCTAATTTGTTCTTCAGGGTACAGTTATGTCTCTCAACTAATCCTGCCAATTGGTGATGATGTGCGGAATTAAATGTCTTTCTCATCTGGAATCCCTCACGCACATGCTTGGTGACTTTGGCTATGAAGTGTGAGCCGTTGTCGGACCAGATCACCCTTGGTAAACCAAAACGGGGAAAGTACTCTTTTAACATTATTTTTGTTGTGGACATTGCAGTGATATCTTTCAGATGGTAAGATTCAACCCATTTGTTGAATGCACAAACTACCATCAGGACATATTTAACATTCTGACATCTTTCCATCTCAATAAAATCGAAGTTTATTACTTCGAAGGGCATGAAGGTGGACCAAAGCTGCCCTTAGGTACTGGTGTTCTTTTCCAAAAGTTATGCTGTAAACAGATCATGCAATTTTTGACCAGCCGGTCCGCTATTTTGGGTATGTTGGAGTTCCTTCATACCGGGTCTAGGTGTTTACAGATGCCTTTTGCGCTTATGTGGGCTGTGCCATGGGCCATGGCCACTATAGCTTGTAAATATGCATTAAGTAACATCCATCTCTGTTTGTCATGGTCAACCCAACAACCTTTCTCATCTACGCGTGCTGGTCCCAATCCACACTCTTTGATTTCTTCCGCTGTGGCCTCGGTCTGAACCTCTTTTACACTGCTAAGGCCCTCTTCCATCATCCCATTCTCAGCAACCCATCTAGCAGGACCCAATACATACATACATTTCAGACTGTAAGTCTGTGACTGTTTGTTTGGCCATTCAGTCACCGAAAGCATTGCCTATCCCAATACTTTCAGTGATTTTCTGGTTGGCTGCACATTTCATTATTGCTAGCTATTGAGGTAATGCTAGTGCTGATAAAAGCTGCACTATCAAGGGACCATGCTAAATCTTGGTGCCATGGCGGGTTAGAAATTCCCTTTCGGTCCATAGTAAACCAAAATTGTGAGCTATACCAAAGGCGAACTTACTGCATAGGCAGCATTACAAGTGCCGTCCGGAGGTTTAAGCAAGAACCATCACAATATATTTCTCCATCTGCGGATGGCAGAGGTGTGTCAGTCAAATCAATTCTCCCTTTCGTTTTATTTTCAGTGGTAAAGATGCAATCATGATTGGTATCAGTAAGGCTACTCTCCTCTAGGAGAGGTAACAGTTCAGCTGGGTTTAATGTGTTACATCGTTTAATTGTGATGTGAGGTGCAAACAAAATGAGCTCATATCTAGTGAGGCGAGCAGATGTGAGGTGTTGGGCTTGCATTCTGTTCATTAGTACATCTCCTGAGTGAGGCACCATGACAGTTAAGGAGTGACCCAAAACCATGCCTTTGCACTGTTTTACTGATGCAGCGGCAGCAGCCACAGCTTTAGGACACTTTGGCAAAGTGCATGCAACAGGGTCCAACATGGAGGAAAAATAGCTGCATGGCCTGTTCTTTCCTCCATTTTCCTGCATTAAAACAGCCAAAGCACAACCATCTCTTTCGTACACAAATAACACAAACTCCTTAGTGTAATTCGGCATCCCCAATGCTGCCGCAGAACACAAAGCAGTTTTGAGCATATCAAAAGCATCTTGACAAGCTGCATTCCAAAGTAGAGGTGTAGAGCTACATCTTTTTTTATTACTGCTAACAATGGCTTGATAAAAAGGGAAACATTCAGAATCCACTGCCTGCAATAGGAAGTCATACCAATAAAAGTTCTAACTTCAGTTTGCATGTTTGGAACCACCATGTCGGAGATAGCCTGTATTCTTTCTGGTGCAAGATGCCTACCCTCCTTCGACGGGAGGTATCCTAAGTAGACAACCTCCTGTTGACAATATTGGAATTTCTTCAAAGAAGTCTTTTGACTGTTGTTAGCCAAATGTGTTAACAGAACAGTGCCCTCCTTGCAAGCTTCCTCACAATCTGTGGCAATAAGTAGGCCATCAATGCACTGTACCAATGTGCAAGATGAAGGTAATTCTAGTGTATCCAGTTGTTGCTTGAGGGTCCTACTAGAAAAGCTAGGGCTTTCAGTGTATCCTTGGGGTATTATAGTAAATGTAAATGACAACCACCCTGCCCCACCCAGAGTAAAAACACACAAGTACCTACTGTCAACATGTATCGGTAGGCTGAAGAATGCATTCTTTAAATCCACCACAGAAAAATGGGTGGCCTGGGTAGGAATCGTAATCAAAATAGTCGTGATGTCGGGCACAATGGAAATTTGGGGACAAACAATTGTATTCATGGCCCGTAAATCAATTACAAAAAGGTAAGGCAGTGCATTGTCACTCTTCTTATATACAGGAAGTATGGGACTGTTACAAGTGCTAACTGTACTGCGTTCAATGACACCTAGATGTACAAGATCTGAAATTATCACTTTCAGTGCAGCTTCTCCGTCCACTGAAACCTTGTATTGTGGTATGAGCAGTAATGGGACATTTTGCTCTAATTGGATGCGTACTGGTTCAACATTGAGCATTTATACATTATTATCGCTAAGGGCCCATAAATGAGTGGGTACACTTTGCAATTCACTAGGTAGCAGGAGTGCTAACAACTGAGATGTAGAAGTGTGCTGTAGTGAAACAGTCACATATACACCATTGGGTGAGCAGTAAATAACAGGATATCATTTCTTCAGTAAATTCAAACCTAACAAGTTTTCACAACAGTTGTCAATAGAAAAGGACATGCATCAGTAAATGGTAGCAGAAAAAAGGGTACCGGTTTGGGGGTCGCACTTATTACATGTGTGCCAGCGAACCCTACAGAAACATTTTGTTGCCTTGACAGAGGAATACCTGGAACCGGTAGGTGATCAATGGAGCACTTCTGGGCACCAGTATCAACTAGAAATGTGTGTGGCCTATCCCCAACTTTCTCTATCATGTAGGGTCCTTTTTGATTGACAGGGATAGGGGTAGGTTCCAGCCCCTGTTTCGGGATGTCCTAGCCAAAATATATGTCATCAGTTGTGGAGTCCTCAGAATAATAATTCTTTGAGGGAGTGTTATCGAAAATGTTGGCGGGCTTAGTTGGGTGTTGTGTGTCTGAATTCGCTGTATTATTGCTGAACTGTGGATCCTGGAAAATCTGGCTTCAATTCAGTCCCTGCATGCCATTACTATGTCCTCTCCCTCATCTCGTGTAGGTACTCTTTCATTTCTGCTGGAGAATTTGGCACTGCATCCTCCAGTGACCTTCCTGCTTACAGTAGGCACACTGGTTCTCATTCAATATCCCAGTGTGTTGCATAAAATGTCCTCTATTTTGGGCATGTCCTTGCGTCCCATAGCTTCCTGCTGTAACAACACCCTAGTTTTCAGACCCACTTTTTTCTTTTTTATCCTTTCCTTCTCATTGTTAACTCTGTTGTCATAATACTGAGTTATCAGCAGTATTTCGGAAGGTGTCTTTGTTTGCCAGGCACTCTCTGAAGCCACGATTTGACACTGAATTTCGGGTAGGAGAGCATGTACAGTCTTGTCAACTAACAATCTCTTTCCTGATTCAGTGCTCAAATCTTGTCCGCTCTAGTCAGCATACACCAGCTCAACTCTATTGAAATACTCTGCTGCCCCTTCAGATTTCCCTTGCATGCAGGCCGTTAATTTGTCCCATATGATCCTTTTCTCTGGTACTAAAGTCTTAAGTTTAGCAAGGATCGTGTTAGGTAATGCTAATATTTTCTCTGGAGGTTTCTCATCTGCTTTTCTCTGTATGTCGGCGGCCATGAGTTCTGGCCATGTTCCCCCAATGCCCTGTTGTCATCTATGTTCCTGATTTGCTTCCATAAATTGGAAGGTAAAATAATGGGAAATAACAAATCTATATCTTTTAAGGTAAAAAATGAAGAAGCCAAGACCGGTGTACTTCATTATAGAACCCACTGGGGTTCTTTATTATGTCTGGGATAGATAGCTTAATCGTGTTAACTTCTTGTCTGGAAAAGTCGACATATACAAATTGCTCAATATAGTGTGCAGCAATTGTTCTAGCAGGCACGTCGCCATTGGCTGGCTCCTCTATTTGTGGGATGAGTGTCGGAGGCACCTCTCTCATGGGCATCTGAGCGGTGGCCTTTTCAATCCTACTGTTGAGCAGTAAAGCTAAGTCGAGGGACAGGAAAGTGAGTGTAGTGTCATCTGTGAAGGTGCGCTTATACATTTTCATAACATCTGTTGCACAACACAATTTCCTTTTCATGTATTCATCTTGTAGGTATTCAGCCATTATTTGTAATACCTGTTTCTGAATGGATGGGGAGTATTGCATAAATGTGTCATGGATCTCCATAGGGGAAAGGGATGTATTAGAAATCCATCGAAGAGCATCTCTAGTGATGAGGCGCATTTCTGCAGTATTTTCACTGTGCTTGGCTAGAGTGTTTTCTGAATGTATGCGTTGTTTAATAAAGGACAAGATATTCCTAAAGCATTGGCTTTGCTATCTGTAGTTCATGTAGTTCCTCCTTATGTGAGAACAGCTCAGGTGCTGATGTGCATCTTCTAGTGTATTGATGGTGTATGCTGAATGATTTCAATGTTGCAATTCTCTGGGTACTGTGGTATCCGTGAGTTTGCACCATTCTCAAGCAAGTGTTTTTCCCATGTTTTCTAACAAATATTTTCATTCAGAGGTATGGTAGTCAGTCAAAGAATGTGCAACATTAATTCAGTCCCTAACAGTATATAGTATTCTGCTGTTACTTCTAACCTTGCCTTCTTCTTCTTCTCTGTCAGTGTGCTACGAAGCCCTGTTCTCTGATCACTAAGCGGGCGTGTATATTGCAATGGAGGTGTATCGGATTTGGAAGTGGCAGGGGAGCTAGTTGGCATAGCCTTAAGGAGCTCCGGTGTGCGAGGTGCAGGAGGCCTTAAGTCGGTGTCGGGTGCATGTGGTACTGGTCGAGGCAGCACTGGCGGTGAAGGTATAAAGGGAGGCGGTGCAGTCAGAGGGTCTCGTCTTTCACTCAATAGTGTGTTCATTAATTTATCAGATGTGTGCAGCTCTTTGGATGGGTATATTTTGCATATGTCTAACTGTATGGCTCTTTCTGTCACCCCATAACAGTCTTCCTGTTGGTTTTGGTCATGTACTAAAGCCTTTTCTGCTTGGGTCATATGTCTCTCGTCCTGAACTTCCTCAAATGCAGCTGGCCTAGCCTTTTTCTGCAATAAAACGGACTCCAAATGCTGTATTCTTGCTAGTTCACATGAACCATTGGCAGACCATTGTACATCAGGTACATGTCTGGTCTGGTGGTGCCAAAGACTATTGAAAATAATTGCTCCTAACCCATATTTAATATACATGTCATAAGTGTGAGAACCTTCAGGTGGGGCAGGCCGTCCATATTGTAAGCCAGTGGGTTGTTTTCTACAACAGCATAGCATTGCCCAACAAGTACGCATTCTACTGAACCCAGGGCATTTTTACACAAAACGGTATTCCACCTGGTAAAATATTTTGCAAAATCTTTTAGTACAACCAACTCGAAATAAACTCACCTGATTTCAATCAAGACAATCATTCCCCACCAAGCAAAGTCCATGACTGGTGGTCTTCAAAAGAGCAAAACCCAGTTGCACAGCTATGATCTGGAACCCTCATTGGGATGATCGCTGGGCAGAGAGGCCGATGTGGAGCACTAGCAGCAGCTGTGAGAAACTTTTTCTCAGATTTTGCAGGGATCCTCGGTACTCAGTGGTCCCAACGCTCAGTCACTCTGTCCTCGAAATACGATGGATCGTCCTCGAAAGGGCCCAATGTTGGGTGCCAATTGTAAAAACAAAATCTGGTAACTGCAAATAAGATACATCAGACATGGAGGCAAGTATAAACAACAGAGATTTTTTCGCTTCAAGTGGACTGGGGTTCAACAAAACAATAGTCGTGTAGAAGTGAGCCATTTACAGAAAGGAAATCACATCTTTTATGCAGCCCAGTTTACATGAGTTCTGCTGTGAGTGCCATGTCATAGATAGTTTGCAGCTTCCTTCTACGTATAGGGTTTTCTGTGAAACAAACATTTGTCAGTGATTTCATGCTTGTACATTTCTAACTTTCTGACCATACAAGACAACAAACTGCTCTTACTGAAGGAATCATTCCTCTCGCTATTATCTTTGTTTTCATGACTGAGGGTTACTTTGCATGGGTGTGCCTTACAGTTTATTTAGGATAACCCTTTCCTGGTACATACAGAACATCTCCTGTGTCATAAATTATTAGTACATGCATTTGTGAGGCCCACGCAATTTAGCAGCTGCAGACGGGAAGGCAACCTGTATATCTTATGGTGCTTGGTCCTGTCTGTTCAAGACCCAACGCTATATAAACAATGAGCTCATCATTCTTTCCAGCAACATTTCTGTGTGGCTCAGCATTTCCGTGCAGCGAACATATTCCTTCCAGCTCTAAATAGGATATTGTAAAATGGAATGGAATGAAATGGAATGTATGAAACAAGAATGGAGGCACTTAAGGCTAACCTGAATAAATGCATTTTCATAACTGTGCGGGTGAACGAGAACGGGAGTGTGAGATATGAGAAGTGAAGTGGGGTAAGGATGGAGAGATTTGCAGTTGGTGGGGCTTTGCAGTAATTGGCGCAGGGAATGAGCCGGAGCAGTGCTCCGGCAAAACAATGTCTTGCCAGAGTGCCGCTCCGTCCCCCAGACCTAAGGGACATCACATGTCTCTCCCAGGTCCTGTGCCTTAAATGAGCAGACTGCTTTCGCCTGAAAGCAGTCTGCTCATTGAAGCGCACGCTGCAGGGGGATTTCTAGGTCTGGAAAAGTTCCAGGGCTACAACCAAAAAACCCGGGGCTACAGCCCCCCCCCCCAGCCCACTCCATAACAATGCCTTTGGCGGGCTGCTCCCTAGTAAGGCCTTTGGCAGGATCCTCATTGAAGTGCAGGTTGCTCACATTGCACGCACGAGTAACCCGTTCTACAACAAGCTTTCAGAAGACTCATCACTGGAGGCAGAAACTACTGGAGCCTCACATACAGTGTTGCAGCTGTCCAAACTAGTATATGTGTCCTGCAATTTACAGACATCTCTTTATTAGGTTGAATATTGTGACCAATAAAAACAGAAGAGTCATTATTCTTACTGAATCACTATAAGACATGGTTAACATTTAAAATTATGGACACTTGATTTTCCCATAATGCTCCTTGCTTTTATGAAAATGGCTAGGGTTGGGTTCTATGAAGACATAATGTGTTCAACCCTTTGCCAGGCCCTCTCCTTCCCCCAGCCACACCCTTCCAAAGAGGTGCCACTTCCCCTAGTACATTTTTTCCATTTACAGCACTAAGATACTTGTATCTAAATAAATGCACGTGAAAACTCTACCTGGCTTCTGAAGATGATGCAACACCTGCCAACTACTACCTGTCTCCCTCCTTCTCTACTACACAAAAGCTCTGCAATGTGCAGTGCTCAATTGCAAGAAAAGCCGATCTAGAAATACACTGACTCTGCAACCCTCTCCAATCCGAGTGCCCATTATTCTCACTACCTCTAATCGCTGCAAGCTCTCATCCATCCAACTCTTCTCGATTATGCTGGTGCCTTTGTGACTGTTGAACACCCTTCAATGCTTCTCCCTCTTGCACCTGCCTCCAAGAAGCCGCCCTTGGTGAATGTGGGTGATTTGGTCATATCCGAAATGACTGAGGAAGAAATGACTGATTGTTATTTGTACAAAAGTAGCATTCAGTATTTCCTCCTGCAGCAATTTTCGATACCCCGATCCCACCCAGCCCTTTACTTACCCGTTGGCACACTCTGCTTTGTGCTGCTGACTTGCTGTGTCCCTGCGACACCTGTTCTCCCATTCACTTCCGGATTCATTTATTTGTTTTACTTTATGCGAACGGGGACACCTCTGCTTACATTATAGTGAACAAGGCTACGAGGGACAACCCCGCAACCCCCGCTCCTCTGGTTCACTATAATGACACCGAATGGGCCATTTGGTCGGATTTTTCAGCCGTTTGAACTTTTTGTTTGGGCGAAATTCAACCAAGTTCCCATTCAGTCTTTTAAATTCAGTCTTTTTTGGGTCTTTCGGTCTTTGGCGCCACCCCTGCTCCCACCCCTTCTATATCCGTTCCCCTTGATCTACACAACCCCCCCACCCCCAAGTCTCAAACCCTCCTGGTTTAGAGCAATCTGAAGCCGAGTTTATCACTTCTCCTGCCATGGCGGCAAGGCTTTGACTGCTGAACGACGTCTCCCCATCTTGTTTTTCCCCTCTGTTAACACCTTGACCTCTGTTAACACCTTGACCTCCACTGTGGTCCCCAACAGGCCTCCTCACGGGTCCGCCCCACTATCCTTTTGCCCCACTCACCATTTACCACCCGTACCCTGCACGTACCTCACCCGGGTTGGCTATCCATGGCATTTTACTTCAAGTTACTCGGGATTAAATCAAACCAGTCAATGCCCCCCATCCCACACCCCTACCCACCAGGCAACACCGCTGCCACCAGGTCTGGCTAACTCTGTCCCATTAATCCCCGCCTCACTCTGATCCCAAGGACTTCTTGACCTCTCAGTTTTACACCCATTCCGGCCTGCTTGCCCTTTCCGCGTGTTCACCCCTCTGGCTCCTTAACCACTGGAACTGTTTTCTGCCTGAAATATAGAATATCGCCAGTATTTAAGACGTCAGGGTCACGCTTGAATGCCCAGCTGCACCTCTCGTATAGGATCTACTGAAAACCTCCGTTACGAGGACGCGGCCCTAGGGAGGAAGGGGAAGCCAGGGGGTAGGACCAGGGAGGGGGCGTGGAGTCGCTTGCCGCGCCGAGGCTGACAACACAGGACATAATGCCTGATACGTTGCTCTGCTTATGGAAGTATCGAAGACAGGAGAACCCTTTTTTATGTTAAAACGAGAGGGTAACCCTGTTAAATGTATGTCTTTTCCCCTCAAATGCATGGTGGCTGAAAATTCCTAAACAAAAATGGGGGTGGGAGGTAAAATCGAAAAAGGAGGAAAACATATGCGGGTGCACGGTTAGAATGTTTTACCAGAATTAATGTTTCAGTTTTGAGTGAGATTGGGCTCGTTTTGGTGGTTTTTTTTCTTCAGTTTATAGACAATCTTTTTTACATTTTATTTTTTTAATATACGTTTATTATTTGATGGCAAGGGAAATTGGTGAAGTCAATATGCATGAGGACAGTAATATGCACAACATGCGCCCATTCAAATAATACATTACATTTTAGACACATCGGATATAGTGAGCAATAATGCTGCCAAATGGACTTTCTTGCAATGTTAACTTAAGCCTGCAGTCGGCGACCTTGCACTAGAAATGATCACATTGTTTTATTTGCGGTGCACCCGTTTTGGCGCGGCCGTTTTGGCGCCTGCTATTTTGGCATGGTTATTTATCTGCAGAGCACCTTTTGGCGCGGCCGAAGTGGCGCGAAGGCCAATTCTGCGCGATGGTCTTTGGGCGCAGCTGACATTGCAGCCTTTGTGCAAAGGGCTCTCTTGCCAAATGGAGCACTGGACTTTATGCCAACAACAAACTGCACTGTATTTGATATGCAGGTACCGACGTATGCACATCGAATGCATTTATGTTAGTCTAGTGTAGTAAAAACAGAAGTGTCCCAACCAGTGATTGTACCAAAAGCAGCGCTTTTTCCAAAAATAATTCAAGTTCCAAATCCTATGAACATACGTCGTAAAAGCAATGAATGCACCCCATGGCTTCAAGCCGTTTGCTATGAAATACCCAGATACACATATCATATGAAAGGTATTGTCATCATGTATCCACGTACTTACATCATTGGCAGGCATAGCTACCATATACCCTAGTACACATATCATATGGAAGATTGTGTTATCATATACCCTGGTACTTGTGTCACTGGCAGTCAATGCTATCATATGTCCAGGCACACGTATCATACCTATTGTCTGTTACTCTATCACTACATCTGTCTATGCGTCTATCTACCTACCCCTATCTCTCCCTCGCTATGCCTATATATCCTTCCCTCTATCTACCCCTCACTATACCTACAAATTCTTCACTCTATCTACCCCTCACCATGCCCACATATCCTTCACTCTATCTCTCCCTCATATCCTTCCCTCCATCGCTCCCTCACTATACCTACATATCCTTCACTCTATCTCTCCCTCACTATGCCTACATATCCTTCCCTCCAACGCTCCCTCACTATGCCTACATATCCTTCAGTCTATCACTCCTCACTATACCTACATATCCCTCTATCTCTCCCTCACTATGCCTACATATCCTTACCTCCAACGCTCCCTCACTATGCCTACATATCCTTTTCTCTATCTCTCCCTCATATCCTTCCCTCCATCGCTCCCTCACTATGCATACATATCCTTCAGTCTATCTCTCCTCACTATACCTACATATCCTTCACTCTATCCCTCCCTCACTATGCCTACATATCCTTCCCTCCATCGCTCCCTCACTATGCCTACATATCATTCTCTCTATCTACAACTCACCATACCCACATAACCTTCACTCTATCTCCCCCTCACTATGTCTACATTTCCCTCTATGTCTCCCTCACTGTGCCTGTGTATCCTTCCCTCTATCTACCCCTCACCATGCCCACATAGCCTTCACTCTATCTCCCCATCCCTATGCCTACATATCCCTCTATCTCTCCCTCCCTATTTCTACATATCCTTCACTCTATCTACCCCTCATTGTGCCTACATATCATTCACTCTATCTCTCCCTCACTATGCCTACATATCCTTCCCTCCAACGCTCCCTCACTATGCCTACATATCTTCACTCTATCTACCCCTCATTATGCCTACATATCCTTCACTCTATCTCCCCCTCCCTATGTCTACACATTCAAGGCGCGACGAGGAAAGGAAGGGGGAACAGAGGGAGGACAGAGACAGCAATCTTACTAGGCCAAGTGAAATTGAGATTGCGCAAGTGCAGGGGAGGGGAAAAGTGCTAGGGGAAAGGGGAGGAGGCTGTGCTGTACATGGGATCAAAACAATAATAAGAAGTGCGGCCAGCAGGTGGCAGGTGCAAGGCTAAGTGCAGAGAGCAGGTGTCCAAAAGTGCAGGTAGGGTGACTGTAGGGTTACAGATACGGATGTGCAACTGGGCGGGCAGAGACCTGGGCCCAAAATCAGAAGCAAAGAGGAAGTTCTCGAGGTGCTTCCGGAACCAGAGATGGTTCTCCTCAAGTCCTCCTCTCCCTCATATCCTTCTCTCTATCTCTCCCTCACTATGCCTACATATCCTTCCCTCCATCGCTCCCTCACTATGCCTACATATCCTTCACTCTATCTCTCCCTCACTATGCCTACATATCCTTCTCTCTATGTCTCCCTCACTGGGCCTGATTCATTTGCTGTCCCTCCGCCTAACCTGGGCCCCTTTCCCTGGCTGGACTCTCCTGCTCCGCCTTCCTCTGCGGTGCACAGTTCCTCTGCCATACCTCTCCGTATCCTACGTGCTTGTGAGGCTCTTCGTGTTTAGTTTGTTTGGAGGCACCATATCTCCACACCACTCCACAGCCATGTGTGTACTATTTCTATATATTCAGAAATAAACTGCCCTCATATATCACTTATTGGCCATTTATGTCGAAGCATCCACCTGGGTCTTTCTTGTAAGTGCTGGTGGTAAAAGCACACACGCACGCACTATGCAGCTGCCTCCAGCACAAGCACATTACGTACACACGCGCTCTTCCTTACATCTTCTATCTTACACACGGGTTTCTCTTGGGGGCTAACTAGTTATGGGTGGGGCCACTTTATAAACTAGGGCAGGGCACACTTAGAGACTCCGCCTCTTCTGTTCTACCCCAAGGGTTGTCTAGCGACCAACACCCCCACCCCCCAGATCCCACCCTTTACCTGCCAGAATCAGCCCAGACATCATGTCTCTCTCGCTCTCTCTCTCGCGCTCTCTCTCTCTCTCTCTCTGTCTCTCTCGCTCTTTCTTTCTCTCTCTCTCTCTCGTGTCACTGGCACCGAATAGACCCTGCGCCCAATCGGCCCCCCAAAACATCTCGCGCTGGAGGAATAGCCGCGCCAGAACGCCCAGCTCCGTTTATTTGTTGTGATCGTAAGAATCTTTTTGACCATGTATCATACATTACAGGCAAGCTTGTTTTAGGCACAGAAATATGCGTGTATGTCTACCCCCCCACCCCACCGTGTTCCCTGGTCTCTGACCCCTTCAGCAGTCACAGAGGTGGGTAGCAATGTCTTCAGGTGGGTGTGAGATGGAGGCGGCTGTTCAGCAGGGGGTCGGAGTTTAGAGCAAGGGTGACCAAGGGAAACCAAACGGGACCCTGAAAAAAATGTTCAAAGTGGCCCCATATTACACATTTTCAGCAGGCCCAACCCTTTTCCTATGAGAGAATGTGGAAATAAAATAGGTCACCACACAAAAGAGGCCCAGGGTGCATGCGCCTACCGGGACATCTCCAGAGTGCCCAATAGGCCTGTCCACCCCTGGGCCAGAGTGCTGCATTGTGGACGGTATCACGACTCTCCACATGAACACACTGTGGGACCCTGAAATAAGCGCCCTCTTTGTGCCCTAAGCGCATGCATGTGTGTGGGCTTTATACAGTCCAAGCTTAGCTAGAAAGTACCTGAGCGATGCCCGGAAAGCACACAGAGGAGGACTGGGAAAGCAGGCGTGGGGAGGGAAGTGACGTTTCCTTTTTAAATGTAGTTTGTTTGTGTTGGTATGCAGTCAGACAGATTTTTGGAAACGCCCACCATGTTGGATTCGCAGACAGTGGCCAGTGTCCGCGGACATCGCGGTAAAAACATATTCAAAAACACAACATTGCATTCGTCAAACTTATCAAACCATGTCCGGGGACAGTCCTGTGAAGTTTGCGGACACTCCAGATGTTCGGGGACATCTGTGCCTATTTCTGCATCACAGGGTTGGTGAAAAGCAGTTCTTGGCTTATGACTTTGGCGCCACTCAATGAAACTGCATCAAATTCTGGAATTTTAGTCTATATTCTAGACTTCATTCTGAATGGCTTTGGAAAGTGTGGACCTGTTTTGTCAAGAGGGAAAAAATTTTGAGGGCGTAGTCCCAAAATATTGTAAAGGCTTAGAAAAGTGGTGCCGTTTGACGAATCTGCACAAAAGTTTGTAAAACGATTTAAAATCTAGATATAAATGTTTTTGTAACATTTGGTGGGATTTTCTCAAGAGGGGTCTAAATTAGAGGGGGTCTCAACATTTTTAGATAGCTTATAACTTTGCTGCCATTTGACGAATGTGGACAAACGTTTTCAGAAAGATTATAGACCCAACCTTCAATGTTTGTGTAAAGACTGAATGGATTTTGTCAAGTGGAGGCTAAGTTATATGACTAGTGTATGTACATACATTTTGATACTTTTGAAAAAAGAAAATGTGGGCAGATATCAAGCAAACTTGTGTTACGGGCATTGGCAAGTACCATAAAGCATGGTTTTGCAAATGTGCCCATGTTTTATTTTTTGACAAGTGTCATAATCTAGGTACAAAAAATAGTGATATACCTTTGGTGACTGAGGTATAGCCAGTGGCCATGGGCAGTGGCCAGACAGTCCGGAATAAGGTCATGACCTGGACAATCTAGCTACTGACTATGACCGCGAGGGCCGAAAAATGGGGTTAAAGTGACCATGTCCACCTGGGACCGGCTATGTGGTAAATTTATTCAAAAGTGGGATAGGTTTGAAAGGGGAAAACAAATTGCTCGTGGTAATATGGTCATAGGGTTCTGTCTTCGGCTCCTGCAGGCAGCCATGGAAAGGGAAGAGGGGCTCTGTATGGAGCCCAGCCTTCCCTTTATATGGTGGCCATCTTGGAAAAGGATTTTCCTTCCTACAGCTGGACGCTGCAGGACATTAAAGATGTCATCTTTGATATCCTGCGTGTGAGTCCTAGCAGTGCACTGTGGTGATGCCAGTTATGGTTTCTTAGTTTACTATAACTGGCACATTTCTGAGGTTTTTCGGTTTTACTTGTAACCATAGCGTCCCTTTAACAAAGTATTTTCATTGAATTTCATAGGTTTTTATTGGTGCAACTTAACCATAACATCTCTTTAACAAAGATTCTTTCATTGAATATGTGTGTGTGTGTGTGTATATATATATATATATATATATATATATATATATATATATATAATCTTTTATTTCTGTAAAACCACTTCAATTGAATGTTATGTTTGCAGCAAAAATGGACAAACCCCAAAAGACATTCACCATTTACGGTTTCTAAAGAAATCATAACTTTGCCACCCCATGCACTGCTGAATAATCACACCTTTGATCCTCCCCTTATCTAAAATCGTTTGCTTCAATTTCATTTTAGGCCTTATCCTAAAATTGGGCAAACCAACTTCAGATATTAGCTTTTTATTTTATTTTATTAGTTTATTTATGCCACGCCGGGACCCCACAGGCATCAGGGCGCCAACACAAACCCAGAGAAAAACACAGGGTGGACATATATCATACAGGACTCAACTACTAAATAGCTTCAATCGGAGGGGTTCAACCTTTACTTGAAGAGCGAGTTTTTCAGTGATGCACGGAAAGTGCTCATGTTTTTGTCCAGACAGAGGGAATGCCACACATGTGCAGGCCGCGTATGAAAGCCCCCCCAAGACCTCTGGCTCTTTTGAACCTAGGGACACTAATTGTTCCTTGATTGGCGGAGCGTAGGACATGCGTGGGTGTATAAAAAGAAATGCGGGTCTTCAGATATTCTGTGGCTTTTCCATAAAGACATTTATGGATTAGAATGGCTGTTTTAAAAATCGATCCGGGCATCAATGGGGAGCCAATGTAGCGAGGCCTTCCCTGATGAGATATGATCCTGTCTCGGAATTCCCTCAATAATGTGGACAGAATCATTTTGGAGTGGTTGTAGTTGGTGCAAAAACATTTTTTGTGGCCCCAATGAATAGGGCATTACAATAATCTAAAAAGGATGATGGCTCGACCAATGGCGGCACAATTTATCTCTGAGATAAATGGCTTGATGTTCTTTAAGAGTTTCCTATAATAGTTACAATTGTTTGACAGGTAAGGTCTGTGTCTCGGTACTGAGAGAGGCATTAAGAAAACCCCCAAGGTCTTAACGTTTTCTGCCACTGCAATAGGGCAGTCCTTGATGCCGAAGTTGCCATGCTCATTTCCCAATTTTGCTATTGCCCCAGAGCTGCCGAATAGCAGTAATTCAGTTTTAGTTCAGTTGAGACAGAGCCAGTTCTCCATCATCCACTGTTCGATGACCCCATACATTGCATTCAAGTTCCTAACATCAGTTTCATGATCCTAGCTGATTTCCAAAATCAGTTGGATATTATCTGCATAGCTTGTAAACGAGATGGCATAGTGGTGTCAGATACAGCTTAAAGAGCGTAGACGAAATACAGGCTCCCTATGGGACACCGCAGCGAATAGAGCCAGGATTTGAGGAGGCACCTTCCCAGGACACTGAGGCCTGTCTACTCGACAGAAAGGATATAATCCAACTTGTTGCTTGAGAGGCACATGTCGGACCGAGCAGTGAGCAGGCAGTCGTGATGAAACAGATCGAAAGCCGCAGACAGGTCCACGAGGACCAGGAGCCCACTTTCCCCTGGTCCACCATCTGTAGCATATTCGTCTGCAGGTGAAGAAGAGCAGTCTCCGTGCTATGGTTTGTTTACAATGGAAGATCTCTGAAGATTTCGAAGTGAGCCTGTAGTTGGTTGGTCGCCACTTTATCATGGTTCTTCAGCGAGAAGTTAGTGTTGGCGATGGGGCCTTACGTTTTTTACATCTTTCGGGTCTGACCCTGCTTTCTTCATCAAGGGGGTAACAGTAACCACTTTTATCTTTTCCAAGACTTTCAGTGAAAAAGGGAACAAAGTAGTTTCTATTTTCCAAAATAAGTTTCACTAGAATGATGTTCTCTCGGCAAGAGGTGGGATGCATTGAAGACATTATGGCATTCATCTCGGCAATGGTCACATGTTTGAAGGCAAAGTTTGTGTGTCCATCCCGATTTATAGAAGTAGCAGTCGGCTGTGCCTCCTGGCCAAGACCACTTCTTAGATCTTTCTAGATTTAGTTTGCAAAGGCTTGCTGAACGTCATCACAGTCTTCATGTGTGGGATGGAAGAGCTGCACTAATGCTTTCGGTTTCTCTAAGAACCTCACAATTTCAAAGAGCTTTTTTGAGCTATTTTTGGCTCCTGAAATTTCTTCATAAAACATTTGTTTTTTTGCTACAATGATTTTGGTTTTATAGGCAACATCAAGTACCTTGCATTTCTCCTTATTCGAGGCTGTGGGGTATTTCAGCCTCACATGTTCAGCACTTCAATTCTGCTTTTTCAAGATTGAGAGGTCAGGAGTGAGCCATTTTTATGGTTGCTGTTTTCTCTCACACATTTCTTTGTCATGGGGGTCATTTCGTTCAGCATTTTAATGAGGGCATTGATGTATGTGTCAATAAATAGCTGGGGGTATTCAGACTGTGCGTGGAGTACATAATATCCCCCATGCAGCTCAGGAGATGGTGGGGTTTCACCTTTTTAAAGTTACAGTTATATACCGCCGTGGCAGGATTGGGGACATTTTTGGGATGTCCTCCAGGCATACGGTGAACTACGTTATACAGTGATCGGACCATATGCATGGGACCATACTCGTCATAACCACCCTAAGCTTTTTAGAAATCACCCAGTCCAAAACATTTCCAGAAATTGCTGTTGGTTCACTAGTCTCCACCTTAAAAACAATCTCAAGGAGTTCATCTTGTAGGGTGGTGGCCTCTTTATCTCTGGGATTACGGAGCAATCGATTGAGGTCACCTACCACAAGCATGGAACAGTGCGGACCATTGTTGGCTTTTAAAATTTGAAGTAGATCCTCATTCAAGTTAACCATTTCCTGTGGAGGATGGTATAAAACAATCAGATTGAGGCTACTAGAAGGGGAAGGGGTCTGTTTTCCGATGTAATACTTCGCAGTTGTCGCACACAGCAATCACCGCCACCCCGCACCCCTGAGGCTCCATTTCTACAAATAATAAAGTATCCATCAGGGATTGCCATGTCAAGAATTGGGCCACTAGCATCAAGGTTCGGTTAAACAGAATAATAATAATACTAATAATTTGGCACTTATATAGCGCTTCGAACCCTCAGGTATCTGAGAGCTGCTTATTATTACCCACGGTGTGTGGTGCTCATTTATCGACCTCGGAAGGATGAAAGGCTGAGTTGGCGCTGCACGGATGTCAAAGCAAGCGCTCTACTCGCTGTGCCACATGACTGGCTTAGAAGATATCCAGGTCATGAAGGATAAGAAAATCATGAATATCTAGAGCATGTTTGCTTAGGGATCTTGTGTTCAAGAGGCCAATTTTTATCTCCCGTCCATCAATCAGATTTAACGGGCACCCTGAGATTTGAGCCGTCTTCCGGATCATGACTATAAGTGGACTGGGGCATATCCTGCTGGTGCTATTCCTCGTTGTGGGCTGTCTTAGTCTGGATGTTAACAGAGGTTGGGGGAACTGCTTCCCGCTTTAACGCAAGGTATTTATTCACAGTTGGAGCGCAGAGTTCAGTCTGCAGCAGTCTGGGTCGAGAGAGGAGCTGCAGCTACTGGTGCCGTGGAGCAACATTCTGTGCGTTTTGTACTTTGTGCTGCTGGGCGAGTGTTCCTTTAAGGAAAACAACATCCACTCCCCTTAAAAACTCCAGGTGAGCGCGGAGCGCGCGCGGAGTTCGAGCGCAGAGTTCAGTCTGCAGCAGTCAGCAGCGGAAAGCAGAGGTAAGCCTAATATATGGCCGAATACGGACCACAAACTCGCGCTAAGCTAAAACAATCAGCGCAATTGCGAGACTGTACTGCATACCTGAAGATAGCATGTGCTCTTGGTGATGAGGCATATCGAACAGGGACATTAGACGGCTACGATTGGTCAAGGGGGGGACATGAAGAGGGCGAGGAAGTGCGAACAACATCTCTAAACCATCTAAGCACTCCCAGTACGAAACCCTGACATATGCCCTCACGCGCCCCTACAAAAGTGCACCCCAAATCTTTAGTCCAAATTGCGATGGAATGTGTTTATAACGCAAAGAAACAGGCAAGAGTCCCATGTGTGGCATACAAAGGGGCAAAGGAAATCGACGAGACACTCCCAAGAGCGTCAAAAGGCAACGCCCACACAAACGCCTCATCTAATAACGCTGCAGAAAGCGCCCTACGCGCTGAGGCGTAGGCCTCGATCCGCATGGCAGCTGAGGCAGCCGAGGAACAAGAGGCGGGCGATGATTCGATGAACAACGGGACAGAGAAGTTGCACGCCGACAAAAATACGGAGACAACCTCAAACGTGATCGAGGTGAACATAATGGCTTTTCAGTCACCCTTTGACGTAACTGACATCGAGCTACTGGAGATAGAAGTACCTTCACACCACATTGATACAAGTCTTGTGAAATTTACTTTTCCAGACATAGGGACAGATCCCTGCACAAGATTGGCAAACACAGCGACCACCACAAATAGCGCAGGAGCTAAGCTTCTTGCTGCAGGGTCTCTCCTCAAAGCGGTGAAACAAACAAATGTACACAAACTGAACACAGATGCCATGGAGAGCGGAATGAAACGAACTCTGGCGAATGCCACGTTCAACGCAAGGAGCACACCACACAAATACCTGCGAACGACAAGCCCACAAATGGCGATACTACAGACTAGAACCCCAAAACAACATATGTATGAAGTGGATCTGGCCGGACGCGAAGCCCGGCTCACTGAACGTCTCAAAGCAGACTCTGAAACAATGAAGGAACGCATGTCTGAGACCTTCACAAATAACAACAAAACAAAACTTTTGAGCTTGACAACTACGAAATCGCTGATGGAAGATAGGCGCTGCTCTCAATACAATCCACATTTCAATACTACAGCTTAACCGCACATTGATGATCCATCTCAAAGCGAGGATCTGGGCGTCGCTTGTCCGGCCGGATTGGTCGCACAGATCTTGACCATCAACAACCGTGACAACGGACCCCCCCAAAAGACACTTGAAAAGACGATAACTGCAAGGCCCCCGTCCCACTGCTCCACTCCAAAAACACAACATGACTCGAATGGTGGTCCCAAGCGGACAAACGAAACCGCAGGCCGCGGAGCCCAAGGAGACATTGAACCGAGCAATCTAAGCGATGAAAATAACGCAATGCACGGCCACAAGGAGATTTACTCGACATCTAAATCTAATTTGTCAGCAGCAGTCGCCATACAGATTCACAACAATGTTCTTGCTGCAACTTCACTTGCATTAATTCCGTTCACCAAGCTCTATGAAAATCTGCACGAAGCGGTACAAAACAATGGGGCGATACTGGGCCAACTGAACGAAAAGTTAACAAAAATGGAAAGCATGAACATAATGCTACAAGAACGTCTCGACAAGGAAGCCGAAACCTCTACATTGTGGCTTAACAGATTGAACAAAATAACAGTTGAAGACATTTTAGAAAAAAATAAATTGATGGAACCCATGATCGAATGTATGAACCAAGTAATTAAGACTAAGAGCAATCCAAAAGAGGTCCGTGAATCAAGCCCCAATGATAACAATGTGACAAAATGGGCACAATTGCCTCCTGATCCCAAAACGATGAACCTCAAGGAGAATGTTGACCAACAAGTTGGGTTTAGAGAATACCCAAGGACTCTAGACGAAAATACGACTTCACCAGTCAAGCTCTCAAATAACCCACTTGCCGTCGAGAGTCACTGTACTCACCCCACGGAGACTAAACAAGTCAGTAACATCGAAGGTGCAGCTTCCGTTTCAGCTACAAACGACAAGCCAGAAGAAGCGGCAAATAAAGAATGCCGTGAAAAGAATCAAATACCACAATCTCCGGCCATCGTACATTGCTCATTACCAAAAATGTCATTCGGAATATTCACTGGACCTGCAAAAACCCTGACAACTATGAATTCCAAGCAGAATGTGCAAGGAGCAAGTTGCTGCACTACAAACAAGAGAAAAGAGAAAAAGAAACATTGTGCGCTGAATAAACAAACCAGCATTTCAAAAAAATTTATAAGAAACTTATCCACACCTGCCAAATCTGGCCTATTTGAAAGGGAAAAAAAGGGCGAGTCATCAAAACCAAGAAAATCGGAAGCGACGAAAAACGCTGAACTCACAACGTCTAAACTACCGAAAATAAATCCCAAAAACGCCAAAGATTTGATTCGGATGCACAATCAATTCAATCTGTGTCATCATCTGAAGATCTATGCAACCTCTCGACCTACGATGATGATTATGGGGATGAACACAGCCTAGAGGAACGAGCGGCTAGTCCAACACATCCTAATGCACTGGAACTCGAGGGGAAAAATGCCGCTAAGAAAACAACAAATCCCTGGCTGGTAAAAATGCAGAACGGAACAAATTCTGATGGCGAGCGTGTCCTGAAGAAAGGACCAAGAAACCCGGGGGGGAGGTCAAGGAAAGGACAGTTACACAGCCTCACAAACTGGGATGAAAGAAAGCCAACAATTGGCGGACTCAGATTCGAAAGCAAAAAAACAAGTGAAATTGAATCCCAAACTGACAGCAGCTCAGAGACAGAAGGAGCTAAGTCATGTCGAACAGAAAATGAGGGCGTACCTCAAGCCATTAGCCTCAAAAATCCTCATTGCAAATGAAGATGATAACAATGTCAACTTAAACAGAGGAAATGTCATGCGACTTTTACACTCACTACCGGCTCTAAGAACGGTGTCCTCCCATGACATTCTAATAGTCGAATACATTTCGGAAGCACATGCGGACAGAGTCCATCTCCACATAAAATTGCAGGCTGTACGTAAAACCATACTGGCCTCAAAAGAGGACCTCTTGCTGCTTGGCTTTGAGGTCTCGGAAGTATGGACGGAAAAACACAATAATCAACCCAAAAACATCGCAAACGACATGAACGAGTCAGTCCATACAAAGCGCAGGGACGAGTTAAGACAACTTCTAACGACAGCACCAAACCTACAACAGTCGAGTGATAAAGGGAAACCTGGAAGGAGCAATCATTAGCTTATCCAGAGTTCTGAAAGCAACTCGTCAACACTGATATCCTGGAACACATGAGGATTTCATCATCTTTACGATGATTTTCCGGTGGACCTAAGTAACAACTTCGCAATCTGTCTCCAAGAAACAGGGCTGAGGAGCACGCCGGTGAAAGATGGCTATGTGACCTTGTTAAACCCTGCAGGAAAAAATGCACTAGGTCGCCCGTTCTCAGGACTCATAACAATGATAAAAATTGGAACCAACTGGGAAGTGCTTGAAGCTGAGAACCCAAACATCTTTGTGCAAAGCACGTTGCTACAATACCACACTGAAAAAACCTCTAAAAAACAGTACATACTTTTAATCAACGTGTACTGGAACCCCGCTCAGATAACTAGTGAAAAATTTGTGTCATCGGTAATGGCACTCATGGACAAACATCAACAAACTGATCGCGAAATTGCCATCATTGTCTGTGGTGATATGAACACAACCTGGTTCAATTCAAATGGGACCCGAATAAAAGAACCTAAGAAGAAAAGGCCACCTCACCTGTCAAGAAGTGCACTATGGTCAATCGAAATGGACACTCGGAATTGCGATATGGCAAATGGACAGGTAGAAGGTCATCTACCACCAAAGAACACCTGGCACAGCATGGGTCACAAGAAAATCTTGGATTATATATGGTTATCAAGACATTCTTGGCATAAAATCATGAACCTGGGAATAATCGAGACAACAAACAGCGATCACGATGTCCTAGTTATGGCCATGAACTTACCCTCGAAAAAACATACCACGAGAATGGCCCAGAGTCTGGAGGTAAACAATGGGCAAAACAGACTAAGTTTAAACAGTAAACAAATAACTGCACTGACCAAGAACTTCCAAAACTTGACCTTGTCCGACGAAGCGGCTCTATAAAAAATAAAGGATCCCTCCTGAAGACACAATCAAATAAATTCACACCCATGCTTGGAGCTCTAAAGTTATCGAAGAAAAAAAGAAGACACAAAAAGAAATTCGCAAACTGAAATCACAAGGAGGGCTGGACACATTTGTAAAGATAAAACAACGGAAGCAAAAATACCGCAATTGGGTAAAAGCCTTTACCTTCCTCCGCGATCAAGAACGAGGCGAAGCAATGTTGAGACTTATAAAATCGAACAACTGTAGAGAGATCTGGCAAATCATAAACAAATGCTCCAGAAACCACGCGGACACAATGGCCAGTGGAGTCGCCGAAAGGGACTGGAAAAACCACTTCAATAGAGTGTTTGCGAATGAAAACAGCACCTCGATGCTTGCACATGAAGCAGCGGAAGTTGAATGGGACTGCAATGAGAAAGCCGAAGAAATATCTACGGCAATCACAAAGCTGAACAACTCGCGCGCGGCCTGATATCATCACAAATGTGATGCTGAAAGCCAACAAAGATGAATGGTCAAAATTCATTGCCAAACTATTCGCAAGGATCGCAGAATATAAAAGAATACCACACTCATGGACAACGGCCATTATAGTTCCAATTTTCAAGAAGGGCAATCGGGCCGATCTTGCCAACTATCGCCCGATTGCCCTACTAGATACAATTGGCAAGATATTTGCGAGTTTCCTACAAAAGAAACTAGCAGCATGGGCAGAAATGAAGAAAATCACTGATTGCCGTCAAACTGGTTTTACCAAGGGAGTCGGAACAGAAATCAACAGAAATCAACCTGACCCTGGTAAACATACTAAAACTGGACTCTCTAGAAAAAAAGGTCAAAGTTATTCATAGCTTTTATCAATATGCATCAAGCATTTCATGCTATAAATCGTGAAAAACTATGGCAGAAACTAACAACTTGGGGTTGCCCAGAGAATTTACTACAACCTATAAAAGCACTCCACACAATGACGTCAATTCAGATAAGATTAAATGAAAAAGGACACCTCTCAGAAGCCGTGAACACTCAAAAGGGAGTGAAGCAAGGCTGTCCGCTTGCTTGTTCAAACTATTCATTGCAGACGTGCCCTTGGCTCTGAGTAATGTGAAGTGCTTTTCACCAAAAATAAATGGACACCACATCAACTGCATAACTTATGCTGACGATATAGTCCTAGTCGACACGACCCAGATAGGACTACAACGTCTACTGACACAACTTCATCAGTATATGACCATCAATGAACTAAAGATAAATGTTACCAAAACGAAAATAATGCAGATCGGAGCAGTAAAAGGTAACAAAAACAAAAACTTTTGGTGGAAGATTGCTGACACATTGATTGCTGAAAATGAAGAAATCAGATTCCTAGGGGTAACTATCAACAAATCGATACGGGAATGGAGCTGGGCACAAGACATTGCACAACGTATGAAAACGTTGGCTATACAAGGTAGACGCATTCATAATCTTTATGGCAAATTCTCACTAATTCCAGTAAGAATGTTTTACCACCAAAAGGTAATACCAGCTATCACCTATGGGTCTGAGACAGGGTGGAATCTGGACCTGCGAATTTGGGTAAAACTTGAAAGTTTATTTTGGAAGAGTGTGTTGCAGCTACCAAAATATATATCGATGATCGCCATCAGACACGAGCTGGCCCTAGACGAATTATATTCAAATGTGCTCTGGAAGTCGTTAGCTCTGCTACGAAAGATGCACATGCCAAAACCAGAACCAGCCTACGAAATACTCGCGATAAGCAACTGTCAACACCATACAGGCTTAACATTGAAATGGGTACAAGGTGTAAAGGCAATAATGCAAGCGGCAGATATAAAAATTTAGTTGTTGCTGGCACAACCACAAATTGCAAAACGAAAACTGCAAGAATGGTCATGGATGAAAAATCTGGAAAAGCTTGAAGGCCTAACAACCTCTCCAAAACTCGGACCCACAAAGAATAAACTAAACGTAATTCCAAGATATTTGGTGCAATTTCCTTCCCCGATATCACTGTGATAGATTTCTTCAACTCAGATTAAATGCCATCAAGACTAAAGAAATGTTATTCATGAGACATGATCAGGTAACCACGGATAACCTATGTAGACACTGTGGGACCGAAATAGAATCAACAAGACACTTAATAACAGAATGTTTGATGCTTAAAGACTTACGAACTCTCCATTTAGGAAGGTTTGCACCGTTGAACATGAACACAGATGACTGGTGGCTTCGAATATTAAGTGGAAGCTCCGTCCACCTATCATGCTCAGTGATACACTTTATAGACACAGTGCTACGCTTACCAGGACTGGAAAGCTAAATCAAAAAGAAAGGAGTCGGATACGACCTGATTAATTTATCCCAAGTGTACATGGAAAGAAAATGAGCATTATAATGATTGGAAGTGAAAGTTTTGTAATAAAAGTTTGTAATAAACTATATGTTACAATAAAAAAATAAAAATAAAAAAAAATGTATTCACAATTGCAAGCCTCACAGCTTTCTGGGTATTCATGAGCAAGTTTAGGACAGACGGGTAACCCTTGGCTGAAGGAGGGATTTTTACAACAGGCTAAGGAGGGGCACGTTCCACGTGCGATCGCGCGGAACTCAAAAAGTTTGCCATGTGAAATGCAAACTTGCTGTCGTCACAGAGTCCACGTCCCCTTTGTGCCATTGATGCCGGATGATGACCAGTCGAAGACCGGCTCTGTTTTGAAGCGCCTGCCATTTCAATATGAGCCGCTCAGGGGTGACTGGAATTTGTAGTCAAATGATGGAGCTTTCTGCTCCTGGAAGACGAGTGCTGTTTCTCTCACCGTGGGTAAAGACACATGCGGTCCAATCAATAGCACAGTTCAAGCACACATATAAATATACAAATGTCAAAGCAGCAAAATGTGAGCGGACTGCAAGGTATTCTACGTTTTATGCAAAAAAAGGTAACAATTTTTCTGTACATACGGAGTAGGGTCGGGGGAGAAAAAAATATCTGAAATATACCAAAAAAGGGAATATATATAACGCACAAAAACCCGCAGACGGACTGGAGGAACAAAATAAAATGTAAAATATACCAGGAACTCCCGGAATACACTGTAGAACATTCCAGATAGTCAACCACACTCCACACAAATGCGGTTACATCCATGTGCAGTAGGGTGGGGGGGAGAACATAAATCAAAAACATACTGTGTAATGAAAATATTCCAAGGTATGCAGTAGGGGCTGCTGGAGAGTGCAGCGAAATGAAGAGCACTGGCTGAAACACACAAGACGGTCCACCACACCAACCACCAGTAGGGCCTGCTGTAGAGTGCACTAGGGTCAGAGTACAGTGAAATGAGAGCACTGATTGAAACACACACACCAATCTACCGCAGCAACCACAAGTAGGGCTGCTGGAGAGTGCTCTATGGTCGGAGTACAAAGAAATGAAGAGCACTGACTGAAAGACACAAGACGGTCCACCGCACCACCCACCAGTAGGGGCTGCTGGAAAGTGCACTAGGGTCGGAGTACATTGAAATGAGGAGCACTGACTGAAACACACAAGACAATCCATCGCACCAGCCACAAATAAGGGCTGCTGGAGAGTGCACTAAGGTCGGAATACCGCAAAATGAAGAGCGCTGACTGAAACACACAAGGTGACCAGCCACACTTAGCGCCCGGTAGGGCTTCCGTATAGAGGCGATAGAAACTAAAAGAGCCCTCAAAACACCCTCACCCCCTCTACTTCTTCACAAGAGATCAGAATAAAGACTACACTGTGAGACGCAGAAAGCTATCCATGGCGTCCTACACACACATGCACTAACCTGCTGCCCCAACGCACATGCACACACCAACACCCAAACCTCAGTGCCTCACCATAGGTAAACCCCTTCCATGCTTTGTTCTACGGACAGCACATAGGCAGAGCATTCACGATCCACACACAAACAGAACAACTTTAGCCTTGGATTGATGTTCATGTGCTGTTTTTAGTGTATAGTGTTTTCTTTGTGATTGTCAATGTTTTTTTTGTGCCCCACCTCATACATTTATATCTCCAAACGGATGGAGAGCGCACCCTAAGAACGATGCACTCCCGCCGTGGGCCGGGATGCACTAGTGTGCTTCGGGCGCCACTTAATATGACTGCACGCGGAGCCCTGCGGCCACTAGCAGAACAGGACTAGTGCTTGGGGGTGGGCCCCTCAGAGCTCACCTTAGACGCTCCCAAGAAAAGCAGCCTCCCCAGTGGCTCTGGCACAGTGGGGGCCGGTGGTTTTCTCTCTGCTGCGGGGGCGCAATACACTGAGCCTTTAGTGTGACAGTGGTTACCCTGTGGCAGGGGTATGACGTTCATTCATCGCCAGGGTTTTTTCGCTGAGTTTTTTGCCGCCGATTATTGGCTGAAAAAATGAATCAGAAAAGAGGAGGGGCAGGCGAGAAAAGGGATATAAGGGGTGTGGGGTGAGGAATAGGTAGCGATAATTCGATGGTTTTTTTTTCTGCCAAAATGACGTAGAACCATGGCAGGGGTGAACTGGCCTATAAGTATATCTGGGGATTTCCCAGTCAGCCTCTGCACCCTGGGCCTCTTGTGTCTATTTTATTTCCACATTTTCCCACAGGAAAATAGGTAGAATTACATGCAGTACCCTTTGGGAACACTACACACAATTAAGACTACAAGTTTAAGCACAATTTCACCTTTGGTACAAGCCTGTACTACACAGTAAAGTGGTAGAGATGGCTGAGCAGCCAGACTTATCTCAAGAGTAATGTGAGAGGTTACACAAAGGACCTGCAATCACAGTAATTCAAACAAACACTATTCAAGGTTTCTTCGTAAAAGAATATACATTTATTATCTCAGTCAGTTGGAAAACATTCCACATGAAGAAAACACATCAAAATCACACTCTAATATAATACAGTACACAACTAATAAGCTTCTGAACAAGTTGAGCTCCCCTGAAGTGGGAGCAAAATGGCGCTTCAGTTACTTTCAAAAGGGGTAAAAAACAAGGTTTAAAGAGGTTAAAGCCCAATTACTTTCATAGGCAGGGCAAATAGTTTCAGTTCACTACAACCATCAATTCAATTCAATAGGCCTGGGCCAAAGTCAATGGTTCAGAGTCTTGGATAGGATAGCACAGTTCTGGTAGTAAACGGTTAAGTCTTTGCCAATATTCGAGGAAGTAGTTAGTCAGAAAAAGAGTTATATGTTGGTTTAGGTGCGAACAAGGCCCCCAACTTGGGAATGTTTCACAAACTTTCACTGCAGCAGAAACTAATTCCACACCGCGTTTGCACAGTACCTTAGGTATGAGGAAAAGCTGTAGCTGAGGCAGTTGTTCTGGCAGTTCCTGCAGATCTCGCTGTCCCTGAGCTTCAGTCGTCGGGACAAGAAGGAGGACGTCGGGAGGTTCCTGCACTGCCCAGGGAAGAGGCCACAAGCTTGGATAAGCGTCGATTTAAGGTGTGAGTGCCTTAAAGCCCACAAACTGGTATCCTTCTCACTGGCTATCCTGTTTTCAACAGCACTCTGAAGAAAATTCGACCAGTATGGAGAAGGTGTCCTGCCGGCTTACAAGTTGGTTGTTCCCACCAGCTCAAGGGAAGAAGTCGTCCTTGAAGGAGCTTCTCTGTTGATGGAGTTTCAGTCAATTCGGACCTGCAGCAGGGCTTCACCGGGCAATCCAACGGTCCAGGAGTTGCAGCAGTCGTCTTCCTTCAGCTCGTCTTCGGTTCTTTCGTTCCAGTGGTCGACTCTGCCTTCCAGTCCTGGAGACTCGCCTTTTAAACAGTTTTCTCCCATTCATCCCAGCCTAGCTGCCACTCACCCAGCAGGATGGCTGTCCTTGCCGGACAGTCAGCCAGCCAATCATGCCAGAGTGCATTCAGGTCTCCTAGGAGACTAAGCACAGGGAGTTTCGGGCACCTCCCTCACATCCTGTCCACCCCAGACACTCAGGCGCCAGAGGAGGGCTTCAGCACTGAAGCCTGCCAAAGGGCATCGAACAAAGGGACCAAACATGGTTTGGTGCGCAGAGTTAAACACAAGAAGGACCTTTCCTAAAATAAACGGCGAAAAAAGATGACCGGAGTCTGTTTTTACAGAGGGGTCATGGGCACCATATTGAAAAACATGGCTGACCCGATTTTTAGCTACCGGTGTTCGCGGTCGGGACAAATCATGGTAGTTTGTTCTAAAACCATTGACACCAGCCATTTCAAGAGGAAAGGGTAACATGTGACTGTTACTTCAGGGTTTAGACACAGGGGGTGTTAATCAACCCCCCCAGCACTCTATAGGAAGATAGTGTGTGCTGGGTCTATGAATTTAAAAGGACTAGTAAAGTCAATTTAACTTCACATGCTCTGGGAGATGGTAGTCAGTCCCAGAGAAGGTATTTAAACCTTAGGGATTCTGAAAGACATCCCTGTGCCACTGCACTGAAGGTGCTGTGTGACACTCAAGAAAAAGATGATGCCTATAGAGTTTGTCTAAAAACACCATATCCAAAAAACACAAAAGTAAAACACACATCAAAATACATGAAAGAGTGGGGAAAAAAAGGCTCACACTCTTTCCGGGTAAAAATTAAAATCCTAGAAATCCAGCAACGTTGCTGGGGGTCTCAAAAGGTAAGGGAAATTAGCACATTCTTGAGAATACTTCCTAACACTCGCCCCCCCAGACTAAGGGTCAGGAGGATTTAATCCACTCCTGGATGAATCTCCTTAGTCCAGTCGGTCAAAAATCCTGGATAGACCATCAGTATTTTGGTGGTGACACCCAGACCTGTGTTCAATGAAAAAATCAAACCCTTGCAGGCTGATTGACCATCTCAGTAGTTTGGGGTTTTCCCCTTTCATTTGCATCAACCATCTGAAGGGTTGGTGGTCAGTCTGAATCACAAAAGTAAATCCATACAAGTATGGTCTAAACTTCTTCAGTGACCACACAATAGCAAAACATTCTCTTTCAATGGTTGCCCACCTTGTTTCTGGTGCCTTAAGTTTCCGGCTGATGAAGCAAATGGGGTGCTCCCTACCTTTCTCATCCAGCTGACTCAGAACTGCACCTATACTTGTATTGGAAGAATCTGTCTGTACAATGAAGGTTTGGTTATAGTCAGGAGCTCTTAAGACTGGAGCTTGACAAAGGGCTTTCTTAAGTCCTTCAAATGCTTGAGTGCACTCCTCATTCCACCTGACCTTTTAAGGAAATGTGGGTGAGAAGATCACATTCAAGGGAGAAGCTATGGTCCCATAGTTCTCTATGAAGTTCCTATAAAAACCAGTGAGGCCTAGGAAGGCTCTCACCTGGGTTTGCGTAGTAGGGGTGGGCCAGTTTTGAACAGTTTGTACTTTGCTAGGCAATGGCCTGATTTCACCTACTCCTACCTCATGTCCAAGTTAGACCACTTTACTCTGACCAATTTGACACTTACTCGCCTTTATGGTCAGATGGGCCTGCTCAAGAGCCTGCAAAACATATCCTAAATTGTCAACATGTTCTTTCCAAGTAGGGCTTAACACTGCAATGTCATCCAAGTATGCCATGCACAAGTCCTCCGTCCCATTCAGAACCTGGTTACCCATCCTCTGGAATGTTGCAGGTGCATTCTTTAGTCCAAAAGGCATTACCTTAAACTGGTAGAGGCATGCTGGGGCTGAGAATGCAGTTTTCTCCTTGGCATGGTCTGTCAGTACTATTTGCCAATAGTCTGAAGTGAGATCAAATGTACTGAGGTACTTGGCTGAACCAAGCTTATGCACCAGTTCATCTGTCCTTGGTAAAGGATGGACATCAGTCGTTGTGACTGCATTAAGAGCTCTATAGTCCACACAGAATCACAACTCTTTGGATCCTGCCTTTGGTACTAGTACAACTGGACTAGACCACAGACTTGTAGATGGCTCTATAACCGCAAGATCAAGCATCTTGTTGACCTCTTCAATTATGTGGGATCTTACATGGTCTGACATCATGTAACCTCTGCTTTTAACAGGTAAACATTCACCAGTGAGAATATCATGCTGGCCCCAAGGGGTCAAGCCTGGTGATAGTGAAAACAGGGAGGCAAACTGACTTAACAGAAACTCGCACTCCTGCTGTTGTTCCAGTGTCAGATTAGAAGAGAGATTGAATCCTTCTATTTTCTCATCTAAAGGCTGGCCTCTGAGTAGGTCAGGTAGAGGTTCACTTCACTCTCCTCCTCTTGAGCTGAAGCTAGAAGCAAAACTCCTAATTCTGGTCTTGAGACAAAAGCTTTTAGACGGTTGGTGTGAAAGACTCTGGGAGGCTCCTTAGGATTGCCTAAGTCCACCAGATAGTTGACCTCTCCCGGTTTGCCCACAACCTTGAAGGGTCCTATCCACTTGTCCTGTAAGGCCCTCTGCCTTGTAGGTACCACAACTAGAACCTGCTGGTTGTGAGTAAACTCAACCATGCTGGCCTTCTGGTCATGCCAATGCTTCACCAGAGCCTGACCTGCTTTCAAATTATCTGATGTTTCTGCCATCATGTGTGACATTCTCCTCTGGTGACCTATCACATAGTCAGTGACTCTCACTGGCTTGGGGGAAGGAGCACTCTCCAACCCCTCCTTAATCAGGGCCAAGAGTCCTCTAACTGGATGGCCATAGAGGGCTCAAAGGCACTAAATCCAACTCCCTCCTGAGGGACTACTCTGTAAGCAAAGAGAAGGCATGGCAGTAGAAGATCCCACTTTCTTCTAAGGGGTTCTTCTAAAGCACCTATCATGCTCTTCATTGTACGGTTAAACCTCTCTTCCTATCCATTGGTCTGTGGATGGTAGGCAGTTGAGAACTTGTAAGTCACTCCACAGTTCTTCCACATGGCCTGCATGTAGTTATGTAGTGGGACATATAATTGGATCCCCTGTCAGAGATGACTTCCTTAGGAAAACCTACCCTGGTAAAAATACCAAGTAGGGCCTTAGCCACAGCCTGAGCTGTAACAGTCCTCATAGGTATTGCCTCAGGATACCTAGTAGCATGGTCTACAACAACACGGATAAACATCTTGCCTGAAGAAGCTGGTGGGTCTAAGGGACCAACAATGTCGATTCCTACCCTCTCAAGAGTGACTCCCACCACTGGGAGAGACACCAAGGGTGCCACATTCTTGGCTCCACTCTTGCCAGTGGTCTGACAAGTGTGACAGCTCCTACAGAATTTATCTACATCAGACCCCAACTTAGGCCAGTATAAATACAGAGAAAGCCTCTCCTTAGTCTTCTTGAAACTCAAGTGACCAGCCAAAGTAATCTTGTGGGCTAACTGTAGGAACTGTTGTCTGCTTTCCAGAAGCACTACAAGTCTTCTGTAGTCCCCTGGAAGAGACTCAGTAGGTTCACTGTAGAAGAGGCCATCCTCCCAGTATAACCTATGCTTCCCTGGCCCATGCCCTTCCAGCTGAGAAGCTGCCTGTTGGCGAAAACCTTCAAGAGTAGGACACTCTCTTTGACCTCTGCTGAAGTCTGCCCTGCAGGGTTCGCCTTCTGCCAGTAAAGACTGCAGCTCAGGATGGTCTTCAGGATCCAGATCTCCAACAGGAGCAAGGTCCTCTTCCAGCTCTGATTCTTCAGCAGCTGATTCAACCACACAAGGTTGTTCCTCACACCCAGGCTCTGCTGGTGGAGGAGTCACAGGTGTTACTTTGGACAGTCCTCTCGGGGATGTCCTTGTTGGTAGCACAGGAGTGCTGGCTGACTTCTTCTTTGAAGGTCTATGTTCCCCCTTTTCCTCTTTCTTCTTAGAAATTGCAGTCGGTAAGTCCTGTGGACTGGGGGTTATATTTTCCTCTATAAGTACCCCTGGAGAGCCCCTTAAAGTACTCTCTCTGTCCTTCCTAGTCTGCTCCTGTTACCCTTTGCTGGGAGGCCTGGGTGTGCTTGGTACACCTCCAAGAGTTTTTAAGTCATTCCCCAACAGGACTCTCCCAGGTACTTCACTCTGCACACTAACAGGTATCTTGACAGTCACGTCATTGCACTGGATGAGAGCTGGTAACTGTGGAAGCATTTAGACAGGGCCTCCAGCAAGCTTAGTGAGGTATTTGGGTGCCTTAGCAACATCCTCTGCCTTGAAAAACGATTCATCCACTACAGTAATGCTGGCCCCAGTGTCTCTGATGGCAGGGGTCTCCTGACCATTTACAATAACACTGTCTTTGTAATACTCTTTAGTATTGTCTGGAATGGAATTGTAGACATCTAAGTTCTGCTGTTCACACAGACCCAGGGACACTAAAGAAACACTGGCTGAGACGTTCACGGGTTCCTCGGCCAGTAGGTGAAAGATTCCACTTACCATTTGAACTTCTTCCTCTCCTCGGGGGAGAAGACTAAGGAGACAGTGTGGACCCCTGAAGGTTTACCCTTACATCTGGGATCCCCTTTCACCAATGTTCCCTCTAATTATTTTTCTCTATGTGCGGAACCGGTTGGCTGTTGTGCACACATTATTTTCCATGTGCGAAACTGACTAATGAGGAAAGACACTTTATGAGCTACCGTCGCAGAACAGAGTTTCGAAAGGAATTCCTCTTCCCAGCCACTGCAATTCTTAAAAAAATCTTACAACACTTTTTCCAAACACATAAAATAAAATTAAATATATCATATGTGATTATACAGAAAACTCATCAACCAGTCCAAGCCTTCAATATCTGCCACAGTATCTTGCAAACATACTTCTGTGCGGAGAAAAATGTGTATGTTTTATGCCACCGGAAAATCACTCATTTGTATTACAAAACACAAATATCTCTTGTCATAACTGATGTGGCTGTCAAGAAACTCAGAATACATTTGTCGATGGATTAATGGCAGTTAAAAGCACCAGGAGAACGTGCTTCTAATAATTTGTGTAAGGATGATAATTGTATCAGAATAACTTCACCTTAGAAAATGATGATCCAAAATTCCTGTGCCTCTGCTTACTTATCCACATTACGCTCTCCTGTAGATAGTGATAACACCATCCTTAGAGGTAAGACATATGCACCATGCATTTTTACTCCCTAAAAAGCAAAATGTGCCTAACAAAAAAGAGAAACAATGAACATATCATTGCTTCAACCCACAAAGCTCCACTGATATGTTTTCGAATTAGTGAACAGTAGAGCAGTGACATAGGAAGGAAGGAACTCTAATAATATTAATGCCCAATCTCAAGAGGAATTTTATGGGGAAAGAACATCTTTTTAATAAGCATAAAGTATAACTATTGGCAAAACTAATAACTTTTTTACTACCATAAAAATCATTTGACTCCAAGTAGGGAGCAAAAGCTGATTAGAGTCCTGCTTGTAACCCTGACATAGGGAGTGAAATGACAAGGCACATAATAAAGTGTATAGTTTTTCCCACCCTTCCGCACCATAAGCCTAGATAAAATTAAACAAGAGCCTTTCTGAGGTTTATTCTGGAGCCATGTTGAAGAAAATCACATATATACGCTTTTTTAAGGTAATTGCATCAATTCATCAGAGATACAACCGATTTAGTGCCTTCTTCTCTAACTATGGATCCCTCATCTGTAATTCTTTTTGATCAGTTAGATAAGATGCAGGGATATGCTAGAAACTGCAAAAACAGACCGCATGGCTATATTGAAAAGCCCACAGCAGTTGAGCATAGAAAGAAAAAGAAGGCGCTGTTGTATAGATTGGTACTAGAATTCCCTATCCTTTAGCAAACATGCAGCACATTTCCTTCAGTGTATTGCTGAAACGTCTGACTTGGTCATTGGAATTTGCTGCTTTGTTCATCCCCCGCAAGGAGTGATGCATCCACTCATACCCTTCCCCGGCCACTGTGCTTGCCTCCAATACTAGTTGATAGACCAGTTGGTCCGATAGCACAGTGAGTAGAGCGCTCGCTTTGCCATCTGTGCAGAGACTGCTGATGCAGGTTTGAATCCTGGCAGTGCCAAACTCAGCCTTTCATCCTTCTGAGGTCAATAAATGAGCACCACACACCATGGGTAATAATAAGCAGCGCTCCGATGCCTGAGAGTTCGTAGTGCTATATAAATGCAAAATTATTATTATTATAGAGAACTGTAAAAAGTAAAGGATTGTAGCAGTAAACACTCACTAGGATATTGACAGACCCACCATACTTTGCAAGCAAGGCATATTTAAATGACAACATATGATGTGAATTTTAACAATATCATGACTCTGCATGTACACAATTCTTTTGCAGCGCATACAAGATTATTTGCAACATACCCCAACCCACCCTTATATCATTGTGTAGGATTATACAAGGGCTCAGTTGAAAATATTTTTGTATAGAAGCAAGTTAGCATATAATGTGTTACGGTCTATGCCCAAAGAACTATGAATAGCTGGAAATGAAGCAGATTTTTTTAAAAGCATTCTTCTGTCTGAATATCCGGTGCACTGATAATATGGTCGAGTAATCCCAGGCATAGTCCATACCCATTATCCCTTGTAGGATAAGTAAATGATATTGCAATGTCGCTCTCTACTTATAGGGTAATGGTAGTAATGCGGAAGTAGGAGACAGTGAGCAACACATTTGTCTTTTCAAAATCTTTATAGGGCAAAATAATATTTGAGTTTTATAATGCGTTAACTTACAAGGGGACCACTTCAAAGCAGTTGCGTGACAGATGTACAAAGAAGAGGAAGTATGAGATTTGGTTACACATCCAAGTAGCCTGCTTACTTACAGCCAGTATCCGATATTTGAGCTGGTTGTTCAGTTATGTAGTGGGGGTGACGCTTTTCATAAGGCACAATGACTACCAGACATTCTGGCACGTGAACGTTATTCATGTTACAACAAACATAAAACAAGTGGAGATAGGTATGCGTCTGCTAACCATTCGCAGAGCCAAGAGAGGAAGAGTCAAGGTTGTCCAGTAGTATCTTAATGTACTCTGGGGCAGAAGTTATAGTCATAAGGGTGTGGTAGAGTCATGTTTAGGAGTCATAGGTGGGGAGGGAAAATCTTTGGTTAATGGGTGCAGGCATATCTTGGTTAGATTCTTCTATTCGTGGAGCCAGTTTTCATATTAGTTTGTAACCTCTTGTGTGGTATTTTGCTGTTAGGGATTGTAGGTGCCATAGTAGAGTAATTCGAATTAGCAGAATATGAAAACTAGTTGCTTATTTTAAGAGAAAGAAACTGTCAGGTAATTGCTGTGGCTTGTGCCTTATTAAATCTTTTTGTATAGGTGAGAATTGTCTGTGTGCGCTGCTAAAAATCTTCTGAGCGGCACCCAGAAGGAAGCTGGGCAAGCGCACATGTGCACAGCTTAGAGGGAACATTGCCTTTCACATGGTCAGTTGCCCAACAAGCATAACATTTTCCAAATGTCTTCATGAATGGGGGTTTGGCCTGACCCAACTCTGGTTTAGCACCAGGGGTTACACTAGCCTGATTCGGTTTCCCTTGTGGCTTAACATTGTTATGTTTGGGGCACTCTTTTGGATTGGAGGTATTAGAATTCTCGTTGTTATCTTTCTTGTTCTGCTTTCCCTCATCCTTCTTCTGAGATGCTCCAGAAGTTGTCAGTAGCCCTGTTGGCAACCCACAAGTCAGCAGCCCTTGCTAACTTCTTTGGATCAATTTCCTTAGAGTCAGCTAAGTGCTGTCTCAGCTGAGGAGAGCAGGCATCATAGATAGACTCCAACATAAACAGATTTCTCATACCTTCATAAGTGTTAACTCTGTAACCCTTAACCTAACCATCTAAGTTTTTCAAACATTCACACACACATGTAGCCCAAGGGGTACCAACATGCTTTTTTGAGGGTTCTAAACCTCTTAAGATACTGAGAAGGAGTTTTCCAAAACTTAGCTATCAAAGCTAGTTTCACACATTCATACTACATTATGTCCACTTCTCCCATCTCCATTACAACATCAGATGCAACTGGGGGTAGCCTAGAAAAGAGCCAAGGAATCAGCTGATTCCCTGTAAAGTTCTGAATCCCATGGTTATACTCAAATGTTGCCAGCCAATCCAAAATCTCAATCTTAACCTCATACATACTTACTGCATCTTCGGGCATGCAAGGCCTCTTAGGACCAGAAGACCTAGAAGACTCTGGGAGAGAACCATTCTCAAGAGACAACTTTTTCATTTCAAGTGCATGATTCAACTCCATTTCTCTGAGCTTAAGATCTTTATGCTTACTTTCAGTTTGGGCTTGGATTCTCTTGAATTCTAACTCAAGTCTCATCTTCTCAAGAGGGACAAACTCTGGATTCAACATTGGACCTGGTAGGGCCCCTGTGGCAAAAGATTGAGGCCTAAGAGCAGGTTGATGTAAAGTGACGCCTACATCTTGACACTCATCTGCCTCATCTAACTCATCAATAACATTTGAGTTCGACTCTGAAACATTATCATCCTCATCATCATTTTGACATTTTCATCAGAAGTAGGTACAGCAGACCTGTTTCTTTGACTTTGACATTCCAACAACTTTTCTATCAGTTCATTTGTCTTACCTTTAACAGTGAGGTTCCAAGCTGTATACATTTCTCTCAGCTGATCAACTGTTAAAATGACTAGGGTCTCCTGTCTATAGCTATCCATATCAGACATGATAAAACAATTGCTTCTCTAGTGGTGCTTAGCCTTGGGAGTGTTATTTGAACAGAGGTAATAGCAGCACTCTAAATGTAAGAAACTATACTTTATCCTCACCACTGTACACCAGTGTTAGTCAGAATTACATGCAGTATGTTTTGGGAACACTACACACAATTAAGACTACAAGTGTAAGCACAATTTCACCCTTGGTACAAGCCTGTACTACACAGTTATGTGGTAGCAGTGGCTGAGCAAGAGTATGCTAAGCGGAGTCCTGATATGCCCAGGGGGGTACCTGTATACAAAATGCTAGAAATCCGGGTGGGAGATCTGTAGGCTGTCTGGTTTTGAAGCTTTTTTATTTTGCCTCCAAAACAATTTTGCACAGATAAAATTAAATATTTACATGACTTTCGATAAGCACGAAAGTGTACGGACAGACATTATTTAACACAGGAAATACAGGTGAGTATCGACCTCTCTTTTGTCGAGGTACAATTTCCAAAGTGATGAACGAGTATACAATACAGGTAAGTGAGAACATAGGATTTTTACAGGGTGTGACCCCAGACTGTAGTAGGTCCGGGGATACTAAGCAGGATGGTGTACACAACACTATCTATAAACACATAAACACAGTGGTTGTGTCACAAAACATCGACACTGAAGTGTTTCGGCCAAGCAGGGCTGGGTAAGAGCCCGAGGTTGTGGTGGCCTTCATCAGGATGATCGCTGATAGTGGTGCTGTCCGTCAAGGTAATCGTCTGCTGTAGTTGCAGTGGGGCGCTGTGCTTAAAAGTCCTATGTGGAGTGCCAGACTATGAATGCCATGTCATAAAGTTGCATGGAATGACTGGGAAAAATCAGGTCATGTCAGCAAATGTAGGGGAGGGCTGGTCCAGGAGACCCCTCTCGCCTGCGTTTCTTCCCCAGGTGAGGGCTATGGCCCATTGGGCGTTCCCTCATGCCACCCGGGCCCAGGTGGTGGAGGGCCCACCCACTGGAGACATCGCCCACACGTATCGAATGCCCACATGTACTGATCACAACACAAATTTAGCTAGGCCCAAAAACCATTCTTTGCCCGGTAAAAATGGTGTGAGCTCAGCGCACTGTAGTGTGGCCCCCACCCTTGGAGAACATTCCTGTTGCCGCAGCACCCTGGCAGATCCGCTGCGAGCACGTTCCCACGAACAAGACGGACATGAGCTAGCGCAATACGCCAACATTGTAGCAGTTCACCTCCCGCAGTGTACCATCACTATCAGCCTGACCCGGCCAGCAGGCCTGGATAATGGGAAGAACAGTAAAAAGGTCCTCTGATGGAAGACAGTCTTTATATATATGTATATATTAATGTCAAGACCTCTTGCATTATTTCTTTCTTCCACAAAATACAAATACCTGTAGAATGTATTAAAATGAGAGAGTATGCTCCCATGATATAAGCTATGGCGAGCTCGCACCATCACTGGTGGATGCCAATGATAAAGGAACGCTCCAGGGATCTGTTCGTTGCGTGTATTACTGGGCAGCCTACCTCACGTGGTTTCGCGCCATAGCTAAAGCTAATGCTGCTAGAGTACACGAGAAAGCGGATGCAACTATACTATGAACCCATGAAAAGAATGCGCGAGAGTGCACGTATCATGTGTGAATGTCTGAGCCCCTCATATGCCACCACCGTCACGCACAGTGGCGGGTCGTTTTCTATGTACTCCACTTATCTAACCACTACCTCATTTACTACGAATGTATATGCATGTAACTGAAACACTGTAGCTGCTAGAGTCTAATGTACAAGTATGATGCTCAAACTGGGTATAATCGAAACGCACCCAGCAAAGATTAAATGCATGTTTCGAAGTGATTTTAAATAAGTATTATAGAAAGTATTCAAATGATTGCGATGTCTTTACTTATATTCCGCAACGCACGAGGGAGATACCTTTGTGAAAGCGTACAAGGTCTCGATGTATCCCCCTCCCTCCCTCAGAAGGCTGCCAAGACAGGAGAACAGAGCCCCGCTCTGCGCTATCACGCCTCCCCCGACCTGACTGGAGTCGCTTCAAAGACTTGTAGCCCCACACCAGCACCCAAGGCCGCGGCCAGCCACCTGCATTATTTACAGCACAGCAGTAAACCTCAGTTTAAACTCAAGCGCCCCCTCATAAACCCCACAACCCACCAGACTGTCTCAGACTTATGGCCCTGTGCAATCAGGACACCCAACACTTTGACAACACAAAGCGAAACATCCATAATCACTTCTAACAAGACAGAAAGACATGTACCACCCGCCCCAGTCCCCGAAGCTTAGCCCCTCGACCTATGGTCCCGGTCAACAGATCACAAGTAACCAGGCCACGATATATTATCTCCAGATCCCTCACAAGGTGCATTCCTCCTGTGTTGCATTAACCTATTAAAAGATTTACTAAAGAGAATAAAACTGTAAATGACTGAATGACTGCAGTGTGCATGGCAGAGGGCAAGTAAGTCAGAAAAGGCATTCATCTCTGCCACAGGCCGCCTCGACACACCAACACCGCCCGGATGAACTCAAGCCGACCTGCCAGGCCCAGCCCAACCCACGAGGGTGACCAGTGACGTCCTCCAGCCAAAGACCAACCACACCGCAGCAGCACCTATAGTTAGTCGTCGCCACCCAATCCCAATGAACTTGTGCCCCCTATAGTATGTAGGTTTTGATGACGTTTTTTGTAAATATATACGCCTGTCTTTGCTATTGTCAGACAGAGCGCTCTCGGAGTTTGCAGAGTTCTTTGCATGCCCAATTCTGATTGATAAACTCCCATTTACGCTCACCCGCACTCTGTCTTGGCCTTATTCCCATTTTGGGAGAGTCCTTAATTGTCTCTCATTGCGGGGAGGATCGTGCTGTTTGGGGACGCATGCTTTCACCAGTCAGTCCCTTTCAAAAGGGTTTTATTTTGAAGTGCAGCGGTGTAGTATTACACTGGTATTTTTCAGAAACATAGGACATTCACATTTGAGGACATACAATGTGTAGTACCTAAGTACGAATGATCAAGTAGTCAATATTTGAGACATCTACTTGTACAGTTTGTTCATTCTCTATAGGTTCCTTGGGAAGAACGCTTAGAGAATTCAGTGGAATCATAAACAGGTGGGGGGCCCATAGAGTGTGGGCACAATCCAGAGTTGAACAACAACATATAATACATGTCAACACGACAGTGTTTTGGCCATTTTCAGTGGAGCTAGGTGAGCTCTAATGGTGTAGGCCTTCATAAGGACAGGAGTGTCTTTACGAGTGGAGGGTCCTATGTGGTCGAATCCGAGGAGCTTAGGATTACGTGCATCCTCGACATCCGAGACGACACACTGCTGCTTCAACTATCCTGGCAGCTGAATGCACTGGCAATAGACGTGACCGCGCCTGTTGACAAAATGACGACTGAATCCTAAAGAAGTGGATCCTTCCACCTCTTAATCTGAGCCACTAAGCTCCTTGGATTCGACCACATAGGACCCTCCACTCGTAAAGACACTCCTGTCCTGATGAAGGCCTACACCATTAGAGCTCACCTAGCTCCACGGAAAATGGCCGAAACAGTCGTGTTGACATGTACTATATCTTTTTGTTCAACTCTTGATTGTGCCCACACTCTATGGGCACTCTACCTGTCTATGATTCCACTGAATTCTCTAAGCTTCCTTCCCAAGGAACCTATAGAGAATGAACAAACTGTACAAGTAGATGTCTCAAATATTGACTACTTGATCATTCGTACTTAGGTACTACACTTTGTATGTCCTCAAATGTGAATGTCCTATGTTTTTGAAAAATACCAGTGTATTACTACACCACTGCACTTCAAAATAAAAGCCTTTTGTGCAGAAGAACAGTTTCATGAGAATTCTGTGACCCCCCACACAAGGGGTTACGCACTCAGGGTGTAGCAGTGGTTACTCTTCAGCAGAGATCGACCTGACCTTGCTCATTCGTTTGTTGATATTATTGTACCGACCTGGGCAGAGCAAGGCAGTAACCAGGTACCCTTCTGAATACTAGCTGAGGCAGTTGTTCCTGGCAGTTCCTGCAGTTCTTGCTATTCCCGAGTTTCAGTCATGGGGACAAGAAGGAGGAAGTCGGGAGGTTCTTGCACTGCCCAGGGAAGAGGCCACAAGCTTGGCTAAGCATCGGTTTAAGGTTTGAGTGCCTTAAAGCCCACAAACTGGTATCCTTCTCACTGGCTATCCGGTTTTCAACAGCACTCTGAAGAAAATTTGACCAGGATGGAGACAGTCTCCAGGTGGCTTACGAGTTGGTTGTTCCCACCAGCTCAAGGGAAGAAGTCGTCCTTGAAGGAGCTTCTTTGTCGATGGAGTTTCAGGCAATTCGGACCTGCAGCAGGGCTTCACCGGGCAAACCAATAGTCCAGGATTTGCAGCAGTTGTCTTCCTTCAGCTCGTCTTCGGTTCTTTTATTCCAGTGGTCGACTCTGCCTTCCAGTCCTGGAGACTCGCCTTTTGAACAGATTTCTCCCATTCATCCCAGCCTAGCTGCCACTCACCCAGCAGGATGGCTGTCCTTGCTGGACAGTCAGCCAGCCAATCATGCCAGAATGCATTCAGGTCTCCTAGGAGACTAAGCACATGGAGTTTCGGGCACCTCCCTGTTATGGTAATACATGCACGAGTCTCTTTAGAACCTCGTGCATGTATATTCCATTTGAGAGTGCCTCGCCAGTTGGTGCATCCACTGTGACTACCCCGGGGGCCTCGAATAAAGCTCTTACCCACTTCCATATTAGTGTGCCTCTTTATTACAATGGCGACGAGGCACCGTACCCCGAGGCGCCCGGGAGCATATCATGCCACCTGACTGCGAGCACAGCCCCCCCCTTTCGCTGCCGCCGACTTCTGCTGACAGCTGACAGGCAGGCCGCTGCGGGCGCTGCCAAGAGAGGCCTCGACATCCTTCCCCCCCACCTTCAGTTCCACACTGTAAAGGGTGCCGCTCCTCCCAGCTGGGAGTTCAGAGCGGCGCACATTGCACTCCTGCCCTACTCCGAAAGTGCTTCAGACAGCAGGAGCTGTCCATCTATCAGGTCAGAGGAGGGGGGAGGACGAAGTGAAACTTACACTTTCCTTTCATTTGGCATTTTATGTGTAAAACAGACGAGGTGAAACGTGCGCTTTCCTTTTGCTGGCATTTTTTTGTGTAAAACCCTCACCGCTGCCCTGAGCAGAACCCTGCATCATTTTCAAAAGCTGCTAGCTGTTGCCCAGCAACGCACTCACAGCATTAGCAGTCTTCATTCTCTCAATGGCTACTCTGACCTTCCGGGACTAATTGCTCACTATTCTTGGTCCATTGTGACATCACAACTGAACATTCCATCAGGTCTTCCCTGAACCAGCCAACCTGCGCTCCCAGCCATTATGAGGTCACAATCTGTACTAAGGACCATCCATACACTGAAGCCTAAAGACCCTGCAGTACAGATACACCTGGGAATTCTCTGAATCGGGTCCCACCCTGCCATTCAAGCAATTCTATAAAGACTGTATCCCAGCGCCTCCTTGCTAACTGCCAACAGTACTGCAAACCTCTGTCTATCACTACAGCAACTGGTGCCACTCAACGCCATTCCTCACCACTTACAACCTAGAATCAGGCACACCACCATGCAGGGCGTTCCGCCTCCCACCAAGTTTCTTCCATGCCCTGGGAGCCCAACATGCCCATGGGAACAATGGATCGATGGATTCCACGTCTACCTCAGAGTCATTGGGGGCAGCAAATTCAATGATGACCTCAAGGAGGCGACCCTTTTGAACTGTATAGGGGCAGAAGCACTGAGACTTTTCAGGACCCTTCCCGAACCCGACAACATGGGAGGAGATGGCAACCGCAAGTTTGACATACCATTGGCCAAACTCACCAGTCATTTTGGCAACAAGACCAACGTAGTACTGGAAAGATACAGGTTCTTTTCCAGAAAGCAGCTCAAAGGCGAGTCTATTGATTCATACATAGCGTCCCTCAGGGCGCTTATGTCAACTTGCAGTTTCACAGGTGTCTGTGATGAGTATTTGAGAGACCAATTGGTGCTGAATGTAGCTGATCCACGCATCCAACAAAAATTGTGGCAAACCAAAAATCCCACCCTGGACCAAGCCACGGAGATAGCAAGGAGCATGGAATTGGGAGATCGATGCATGAGGGAAAGACGTGACCACACGACCAGTGTGGAGATCAAATGTGTCAGCCCTGAGTCCGAGCCTTACGAGCCTCTAGTAGCAGCAGTAAGAAAGGCTCCGCCATCAAGGGGTTCGAAATTTGGCTCAAACAGAGCGAGGCCATACAACTCCCAGAATCCAAAACGCTGCCAGAGGTGCGGATGGTACAAGCATGCAAATCCTGACAAAGAATGCCCCGCCATCGCTATGGAGTGTTATAAGTGCAGCCAGATTGGACACTTTGCCAAAGTCTGCAAGAACACACGGGGAAAGACAACCAGATATGGCAATCTCACCAGGCAACCTTTCATCAGACCGTCCTCTGTGAGAGTCATTGAAAGCAACCAAGAGCACAATGACATGTTATCTATCAGTCCAATGCAACAAACGGTACAAATACTCACTGTAACATCCCAACGACAGAGCAACGGTCCCTGGGTCAAAATGCAAATCAACGGCATATCATTACCTGTAATGGTAGACACTGGCTCCCCCTACACCATCGTGGATCTCAAGACCTTTTTGAGTGTACTCTCTGGCAAGATACATGACCTGCGAAGCACTTGTGTAAGAGCTACCGGTTATGGAAAAACACCCATCGAGATAATGGGATATGTGTGGGTGAACCTCAAGTTCCATGACAGAGAAACATATTGCAAACTCTTTGTAGCCAAAGATGGCTCCTCCGTTGTGGGATGGGAAGAACAAGCCGCCCTTCGAGTAAGAATACACCCTGGAGAAGAAATCCCCGTGCTGAGTGTGCTCAATAATGATATGGACATCAAATCTAATCTAGCAAAACAATTCCCCAAGGTGTTCTGCGACAAGATTGGACTCCTAAAAGGTTTCCAACACAGAATAATCCTCAAAAGAGGTGCTGTCCCAGTGGCCCACCGAGTCCGCAGTATTCCCTTTGGAACAAAAGAGGCGTTGAAGAAAGAACTTAAGCGCCTCTGCGATGAGAATATCATACAGCCCATCGAGAGTTCAGAATGGCTTGCCCCTATTGTCTTAGTAAAAACAATGGACGATTCCATAAGAATGTGCGTCGACTTGAGAGACCTAAACAAAAACATATGGGTTGACAGACACCCACTTCCCAATATATCTGAACTCCTATCGACCATGAAACCTGCAAAATACTTTACAACTCTGGACCTCTCCTCAGCCTATCACCAGATAGCTTTGGAAGAGAGCTCAAAGAACCTAACATCTTTTGTCACACCTCTCGGTGCATTCATGTTTAACAGAATGCCATTCGGACTCGCTTCAGCCGCAGCAGTCTTTCAGAGACTCATGTCACATCTATTTGGAGGACTTGATGGCATACACTGCTTCCAAGATGATATCCTCATATCAGCCAGTACAGAAGAAGAGCACAACGCAAAACTTGTGGGTGTCCTACAGGTCATACAAAAAAGTGGGCTCACACTCAAATTAGAGAAATGCAACATAAAGTGCGACCGAGTTTCATACCTGGGCCATTCCATTGACGCCAACGGCATCAGCCCCAAGAGGAAACTCATGGACACCATAATGAATATTGCCGAGCCTCAAAGTAAAGACCAATTAAGGAGTTTCCTCGGGATGACAGAATACTACTCCAAGTTTATAAACAACTATGCTGACAAGACCAAAAACATGAGGAACATCTTGAAGAAGGCAGCCAAATTCATATGGTCCACTGAAAGCAAGAACGAATTCGAAGAAATCAAATTCCAAATTAACCAAGCTCCAGCCTTAGGAATGTTCGATTGTAAAGCCAAAACCATCATATCCGTAGATGCAAGTAAAACCGGACTGGGTGGTATCCTGGAACAGCAACAAGATAAGAACATCGTGACGATCGCATTCGCATCGAGAGTACTGAGGGGAGCCGAACTAAACTATTCCACCATTGAGAGAGAAGCTCTGGGTCTGAGGTGGATTCTTCAGCATTTCAGGAACCTAATTTGGGACTTACCGTCATACTGAAAACAGACCATAAACCTCTAGTAAATGTCCTTCAGTCCAAAACCCCTCACCTCATATCACCGAGAATAAGACGTTGTTTCCTCGACATCATGCAATACAACCTCCAACTATGCTATACTCCTGGTCCACAAAACCAAGTAGCAGATTGTCTTTCCAGATTATCGACCAACATCGACACTGAGAGTGCATCTCCAGATGAAGACATCATAGCTGTCGTAAACCCTGCCATCTCGAGAGATGAATGGAAAATTAATGCCAATACTGATCCGGAACAGCGGGAAATCAGGGAAGCGATAGCTAATGACTGGGTGGAAACGGGAGAGGCTTTAACTACCTTCATTCCCTTCAAGGAAGAGTTATCCATGGACAATGAGCATATCTTCAGAGGCGATCGAGTAATCCCACCCACCCAACTCAGAAAAAAAGTACTCCAACTGGCACACGAAGGTCACCTAGGAAGGAGCTTGACGAAAAACAAGTTGAGAAACAACTATTGGTGGCTAGGAATGTGGAAAGAAGCAGAAGAACTGGTCAGTCAAAAATTGCTCCACGTGTGCCATGAGTGACAAGTCCAATATCTTAAGAAAGACCCCCTTACAGCCTATTGAACCTCCCAAACATGTGTGGTCTAAACTGGCAATCGACATCATGGGTCCATTCGAGAACCTCGAAACAGTCAAAGTATATATCATAGTACTTGTCGATTACACCTCTAAATGGACAGAATGGGGAATAGCTGAGGACAATGTGACCGCAAAGAAAGTCACAGATTTCCTGACAGAGATCTTCAACAGGGAGGGAGACCCCAAGGAAGTGGTTTCGGACAACGGGTCTCAGTTCATGTCTATGGAATTTGGGGAATTCCTCAAGAAAAGGTCCATCAGCCACATAACAACATCTTTGTACCATCCAATTTCCAACAGACTTGTGGAACGCATGAACAGGCTCGTGAAGAGCGTAGTTCAACTGGCCACGGCCAACAACCTCCCGTGGAGAGAAACCCTCAAAGAAGCTTTACATGCGTATAGAACAACCCCACACACCACCACAAACATAGAGCCCTTCACCCTCATGCGAGGTAGGGTTGCAACCAACCGATTAAGACCGGCGTGGATGTTCTTATACACGGGAGAAGCAAGGGTGAACATGGATCTACTTCAAAAGACAGTAAGAGAAAAACAAGCAAAATACAAAAGACAATATGACTCCAGACATGGAGTAAAAGAGATGATGGTTCGTGAAGGAGACTGGGTATGTGTCAAAGAACCGAAGAAAACTCTCAAGGGTGAATCCATCTTCAGACCTCCACAGAGAGTTGTGAGTTGTCATGGGAAGTCTGTCATCCTCGATGATGGAAAGAGATGGTCTGGAGATGATCTCATAAAAGTAACAAAAGACATCCAAGAGACCAGCATATCTAAGGACAACAGTCCTGACAGACCATCACAACACACCTCACATTCCCTAAGAGAATCCCTCCGTGAACATGTGGAAAATAATAGACCTTACTCCATGCATCAAGGAGTCCCCACTGGAAGAATGTCCAGAAGGAACCGCAAAATCATCCAAAACTTCAACAATGACTATGGGCCTCATTACAACCTGCCATTCCGGGACCGTGCAAAATCCGTGACGGCGGTAAAAACGTTTCTGTGTCCGCAAGGTTGCGGAAAAACCGGCCGATTACACGCTGTCGGTCGCGCGCACCACACGGACTCGGAAACGTTGTTACCGCCGTCACGGAAAACCCCACGGAAATGGAAATAATGAAGCCACAAGTGGCGCTAAACCCGTTTCCGCCTCCGCCACCACGGACACGGAACCGGAAATACCATGATCGCCAAAACAGGAAACAGAGAGGCGGCCCTCATATAAAAGCACAATCCATTGCCATCCAGAGCCAGCACAAGCACAATCCTAACTCTGAGAAGCCAAAAGGGACCACCAGCATGACTGCCAGGATTCCTGCTCAGAGGCAGCGCAAACAGCGCTTCAGCGAGGCGGAGCTGACCGTCTTGGTGGAGCACATTGTGGACAATGCTGAGATGCTGTTCAGCGCCGACCAACGACGTGCCACACAGCAGCGGAGGAAGGAGGTGTGGGCCGAAGCTGCACGCAAGTGCACCGCCGTGGGCGTGGCAGTGAGGAGCGTGAAGGACTGCCACAAGCGTTGGGACGACCTGAGGCTGAGGGTACGCAACCTCATTTCCACGCACCGCCAACGCAGCAGTGGGACAGGCGGAGGACCCCCTTCCCCACTGAGGCTGCAAGCATGGGAGGAGCGTTGCAGCAGCGTCCTCCACCTAGAGGGAATCCATGGGATCGGGCAGGCTGAGGCAGGAGTGAGCCCACCTGCAGATGCCGGTAAGTGCCCAAACATGAATGCCACATGTAAATATGCAGTTGTGAGTACTGGGCCAAAGGACCCATGAACAACCCCCCCCAGGCAGTGCATGTGTGGGCCAAAGGACCCATGAACACCCCCCACCCCAGGCAGTGCATGTGTGGGCCAAAGGACCCATGAACAACCTCCCCCCCCAGGCAGTGCATGTGTGGGCCAAAGGACCCATGAACAACCCCCCCGCCCAGGCAGTGAATGTGTGGGCCAAAGGACCCATGAACAACCCCCCCCCCCAGGCAGTGCATGTGTGGGCCAAAGGACCCATCATGATCCGTATGGCAACCAATATCATTGAATGCAGACACCAGCAATCAGATGCATGTGACTAACACTATTCAATGTACAATCTTAATGACGCATGTGATGCACCCATCTGCCACCACAACAACACTAATTGCATGCCCTTTGTGTCCCCACAGCCGTTTCAAGTGACAGTGATACTGCACAACAGGCCAGCCAATCTGCATCAGCAAGTACACTAGCCACCGCCACCACACAGGAGGATGCTGCCGGCAGTTCTGCACCTCTGGCCACATTACCAGCCACTACAGATGTGCGGCACACCACCACCACCGACATCCCCACCGTCTCCACACTGGCTGAGTCTAGACAGGTGCACGGGAACCTATCATGGACACCCAACACAACACCGAAGGCAGCAGCACTGCAGAGGGGGCGGCCTGCAGTGATAACAGTGCCCCGCAAGAGCACTCGGAAACGGGGCCACAGGGGGAGATGCCCACATTGGAAGACCTGGGCTCCTTCCATGAGCTGGGGTTCAGCCCCACTTCACTGGGGAGTCCCATGAGGTCGCCCACCCCATCCATGGCCGAACTGAATGCCCGCATGCAGCGGATGGAGGACCAGCAGGCTACCCTCACCCAGCTGGTGGAGAGGCAGCTAGAGGAATCCAGGCTGCAGAGGGAGAGCTACAGCGCCTCAGTGCGTCGCCTGTCGAGGTCCATTGGACGCTTTGCGAGCACCATAGTGACCCTTGCACATCATGTGCGGGAGGGCAACGACCACACCTCCAGGCTTGTAGAGGCCATGTTGGTTGGCCAACAGGCAAATCTGGCACGGATGCCCTCAATCCCAGATTCTGGCCCATCAAACACTACCACCCCATCCAGCTCCACTACTGCCAGTCCAAGGAGGCGCTCGAGTAGGCTAACGGGTCCTTCGGGCAAGGTTGCACAGGCACAGAAGCGCACGCGGAAGTGATGGCATGTGTGTGGGGCAGTGCAGGACACATGTGGACTACAAGGGTGTGAGAGGGGTGGGCACGTTTGGGTGGTGGGGTAGGTAGTTTTGGGGGTTTGGACAATGGGCTCTGGGTGGGGGTGGGCACGTTTGGGTGGTTGGTGGCCCCGGGTGTACAGCTTCCCTAACCAATGCACCTTCTTCCCTGTTGTTATCACATCAATACATCACCATTTCAAATCAAGACATACATGTGTGGACATTGATCATTTATTTTGCAGTGCAACTATTAATTCATTGTCGTCACCATGTTTGTGCATTTCTGTGAATGTGCTGTGACTCAAAAGTAAATGCCAATCAGGGCATCCCGTGCTCTCTGGCCATCATGTGGACCCCCAGGGGGAGGCGGTGCCATCCCATCTCCATCCCCATCCCCATCCCCATCCCCATCCCCATCTCCATCCCCATCCCCATCTTCCTCATCTGCGTCTGGTGGCATTGGGATGTTCCTGCGCAGGCATATATTGTGCAGCATGGCACATACGAGCGTGATTTTGCCCGTCTTCACTGGGCTGTACAGCAGTGATCCGCCAGATCTGCTCAGACAGCGGAAACGGGCCTTCAGCAGTCCAAATGTCCTCTCAATCATTCCACGTGTGCGGATATATGCCCTATTGAATGCCTCTTCATGCCTGTTCCTTGGTCTCCGTACAGGTGTCATCATCCATGGCGTGAGTGCATATCCCGCATCACCTACATGGGATGTAGATGGGGGAACATGTCAGTGTTTGTGGCATCATGTCCTCATCTGCTGCTGTGCATTCTTGTATCATCATTCATTCATGCATATGTACCATGCAGTGTCTGGAGGTATGTTTCGGCCATCACGAGGTATGTCGCTGACTGCATATGGGCCTACACATTAACTTGCATGTTTACTGTGCCCTGCGGGTGAAAATTGATTGTGTGCATGTCATGGTGCAGTGCTGTCCACACATGGCAGAGTGACTCCACTGTACGGAAGTAGTAAATACACGTCGTCTCATTTACACGCCTCCCGTGCTTTTTGGGGCAGTGTTTCAATTGAGGGTGGGTGTCTGCAGTGGCACAGGGTTAATGGGACAGTGACGGGATTGGCTGTGCCAGCGTGTGCACGGGCACATTGTGGTGCCCTGTCATGTCTTCCTTCATGATGTTTGGCATCCGCTGTGTATTTGGTAGATGGAAGGGGGGTGATGCATGTGCGGTCACAGCGGCACACTCACAATGCTCATTGGCCTGGACACACACACACCACTCCGACAGGGTTGTAGCATTGTCAGCTGTACTCACACAATAGCCACGTGCTTTGTCCGGCATAGCGTTCCAGGTACCGTGGCAACGTGGAATTCCGCAGTACCATTGAGTCATGTGATGAGCCTGGGAAACGTGCACAGCAGTGTGTAATCAGTTGCATGGCATCACAAACCATCTGGACATTCAAAGAGTGATACTGTTTCCTATTGCGGAACACCGCCTCAATTGCATGTGGTACTGTCAGCTCGACGTGGGTGCAGTCAACTGCGCCTATGCAATTTGGCATGCCTGCTATGGCATGGAAGGCCAACTTGGTGGCAATGACCTCGGGAAGGGTGCGGGGTAGGGCTATGTGTTCCGACACATGGCGCAACAGGGCATCCAGTACCTGTACCAGGATTTTTGAGAAACACGGTTGTGATATGCCGTGCAGCTCACCAACCGTGTGTTGATAGGTGCCAGTGCCAAGGAAATGCAGAACTGAGACAACCTTCAAGAGGGGGGGATGGCGGTGGGGGTGTCAATTAGGCTGCTGATGTTGTCCTCAATCATGGCGGTGATGTGCAGGATTGTTGCACGGTCCAGTCGGTATAGGGTGTGGATCTGTCCTGGGGTGAGGTTCCAGGGTGAGGCCCTGATGCTTGGTATTGGTGGCTGGTGGCGGGGTTGGGCTGACTGGGCAATGGGGTTTGCCATAGCTGCAGGGTTGGCTGGTTGCCGCCTGCGCCTCCTCCGCCTACGCCTCGTCCTCTGCGCCATTACTGCCACCATGTGCAGTACTGCCTGTTGGTTGAGTAGGCCCAGTCCCAGTGCTACTAGACCTGCTGCCTGCATGGTTCTGTGTTGTGTTGGGCTGGGTGTGGCCCTTTTGTAGGCTCCCAGTGGCCTGCTAGGTCCAGCTGGGCTGATTTGGTGCACCTGTGCCCTGATTCAGTTCAGCAGGCAGTGTATAACGCCATGTTCGCGCTGGCGGCTGTTCCGCCACCGTGATCACGGTATTTCCGCCATTTTTTTCCCGGTATTTCCGTGTCCGCGCTAGTTGTGATGCTCACGGTGTTTAGTGTTGCCGGTAACGGAGGGGTTTCCGTGCAGACGGACTTAAGGGGAACCCTATTTCCACGGTGGTGGTTTAGGGTGGTGCTATTACCGGGGCTGCGGGTCATGATTGCGCGGACATGGAAACGGTGCCGGTATGGTTTTACCGGCAGTGTTAATTCCGGACCGGAGTACTTGTAATGAGGCCCTATGTCTATTACTAATGCACCCCAGTTTACCCATCTTCCCTCTGCCTCTCCCACTTGACCCCCTTTTTTCCCCTTTCACTATCCTGTTTCCCCCCCCTGTTTTTCTTTTTTCTTTTTGCCTCAAGTGGGGGAGATGTTATGGTAATACATGCACGAGTCTCTTTAGAACCTCGTGCATGTATATTCCATTTGAGAGTGCCTCGCCAGTTGGTGCTTCCACTGTGACTACCCCGGGGGCCTCGAGTAAAGCTCTTACCCACTTCCATATTAGTGTGCCTCTTTATTACACTCCCTCACATCCTGTCCACCTCAGACACTCAGGCGCCAGAGCAGGGCTTCAGCACTGAAGCCTGCCAAAGGGCATCGAACAAAGAGACCAAGACTGGTTTGGCACGCAGAGTTAAACACAAGAAGGACTTTCCCTAAAAGAAACAGCGAAAAAAGATGACCAGAGTTTTTACAGAGGGGTCATGGGCGCCATATTGAAAAACATGGCTGTCCTGATTTTTAGCTAGCGGTGTTTGCAGTCGGGAAAAATCATGGTAGTTTGTTCTAAAACCTTTGCCACCAGCCATTTCAAGAGGAACGGTTAACATTTGACTGTTACATGAGTGTTTAGACAAAGGAGACGCTAAGCAACCGCTCCAGCACTCTATAGGAAGATAGTGTGTGCTGGGTCTATGAATTTAAAAGGACTAGTAAAGTCAATTTAACTTCACATCCTCTGGAAGACGGTAGTCAGTCCCAGAGAAGGTATTTAAACCTTGGGGAGTCTGAAAGAGACCCCTGTGCCACTGCACTGAAGGCGCTGTGTGACACTCAAGAAAAAGATGATGCCTATGGAGTTTGTCTAGAAACACCATATCCAAAGAACACAAAACTAAAACACACATCAAAATACATGAAAGAGTAGGATAAAAAAGGATAACACTCTTTCTAGGTAAAAATTAAAATCCTAGAATCCAGCAAAGTTGCTGGGGATCTCAAAAGGTAAGGGAAATTAGCACATTTGTGAGAATTCTCCCTAACAGGAGTCACTTTGAAACTGATTGCCAAGGCCTCTTTTGGTTCCCAGTCCACCCCTGGCCAGTCCTCCGGGAGGTGTAGGCTGCACGTTTCGTTTTCTATGTGCATTGATGTACGCCTGGAAACAGACAAAGCACCAAATCAGGCAGCAAGACGGCCGATTTGCACCCAAAAATTATGTGTCACACTGTTGCTTGCAGGCTGCTTATACATTTCTAAGTGAAACCTGTGTTCTTTTTTGTTTAAAACCAGCAAACCTCTGTTCGTCTTGATTAGCATTCTATCCTTGGTATAAAAAAGACTCACTTTCAAAGTAAAACTATTCATGTAAAACCCACCGGTGGATTTCTGTCCCTTAATATATGTTTTGTTTTCAAGGGAATGGAACTTGCATTCACATCAAGCATAAATGATAAGATGCCTGACTGCATCACACAATGACTATCAGCAGGTGATGTTACCACTGATGCAAAACACAGATTAAAGACCATTTCAGAGCTGCGCTCAGCCATTCCTGGAATTTAGGCCTCCATCAAGTTGCTTTTTGGTACTCACATTTCTGTGTTTGTAGTCGGAATATGAAACTACATGTGAAGGACAAGAAAACAGAATGACGTGAGCTAGTTTTGTAAAGCATCTGAACCCTTACTCAGGACAACCTGAGAGCATTGTTGCGGCATAAAGAAAAATCAGAAATGTGTAAATATGAAGCAATTTCAGTAGGTTCGTTCTTACTTTCCATTGTTGCAAGATACTGGGATATTTAGGACATGACAGGACCGACAGCCTTAGAACATTTTTTATGTCAAGTCTAAAAAAGGGCCTAATTTGAAATCCAAGCACTCTCTGCACCCCGCCAACCTTGGCCACCTAGCATTACATGTTTTGTGCATATTGGCTTTTCCCATGAAGTCTCTTACGGCTCAGATAAAGGTTGTGCTTTAGGGCTGCCTAAAGATCCAATAGGAAAATGTGTAAGCGGATGCCTGCAAAATGACAAACTTTGCAATCAGAAAGCACAGCCCGGCTTGGCCTTCTAGATGATCCTGTATAAATCCCTCTATCTATAAGGGACCTACAGCTGTAGGTGATTCTGTATAAATCACTCTATCTAGACGGGTCTTTGGGCCCACCATCCAAACTTGGACCTCTAGGTGATCCTGTATAAATTACTCTACCTAGACGGGTCTTACAGCCCGGCTTCCAGACTTGGCCCTCCAAGCGATCCTGTATAAATTACTCTAACTAGACGGGTCTAACAGCCCGGCTTCCCGACTTGGCCCTCTAGGTGATCCTGTATAAATCCCTCTACCTAGACGGGTCTTACAGCTCTAGGTGATCCTGCATAAATCACTTTACCTAGACAGTTCTTACAGCCCGTCTTCCCGACTTGGTCCTCTGTGATCCTGTATAAATCACTCTACCTAGACGGGCCTTACGGCCTGCTATCCCAACTTGGCCACCTAGCGTTACATGTTTTGGGCTTTTCCCATGAAGTCTCTTACCGCTCAGATAAAGGTTGTGCTTTAGGACTGTCTAAAGATCCAATAGGAAAATGTGTAAGCGGAAGCCCGCAAAATTACAAACTCTGCAATCAGAAATCACAGCCCCGCTTCCGGACTTGGCCCTCTTGGTGATCCTGTATAAATCACTCTATCTAGACAGGTCTTACATCTCTAGGTGATGCTGTATAAATTAGATGGGTCTTACGGCCTGGCATCCCGACTTGGCCCTCTAGGTGATCCTGTATAAATCACTCTCCCTAGACGGGTCTAATAGCCAGCTTCCCAACTTGGCCCTTTAGGTGATCCTGTATAAATCACATTACTTATACAGGTATTACAACCCAGCTTCCTGACTTTGACGTCTAGGTGATCCTGTATAAATCACTCTACCTAGACAGGTGTTATGGCCCGGCTTCCTGACTTGGCCCTCTAGGTGATCCTGTATAAATCACTCTATTTAGACTGGGCTTGTGGCCCGGCATCCTGACTTTGCCCTTTAGGTTATCCTGTATAAATCAGTCTACATAACAGGGTCTTATAGCCCTGCTTCCCGACTTGGCCCTTTAGGTGATACAGATCCTGTATAAATCTCTCTACCTAGATGGGCCTTACAGCCCGGCTTTCCAACTTGGCCATCTGGGTGACCCTGTATAAATCAATCTACCTAGATGGGTCTTACAGGCCTGCTTCCCGACTTGGCCCTCTAGGTGATCCTGTATGAATCACTCTACCTAGACGAGTCTTACAGCCCGGCTTCCCAACTTGGCCCTCCAGGTGATCCTGTATAATTCACTCTACCTAGACGGGTCTTACAGCCCGACTTGGCCCTCTAGGTGATCCTGTATAGATCACTCTACCTAGATGGGTCTTACAGCCCGGCTTCCCCACTTGACCCTTTAGGTGATTTTGTATAAATCCCTCTACCTAGACGGGTCTTACAGCCCGGCTTCCCGACTTGGGCCTCAAAGTGATCCTGTATAAATGACTCTACCTAGACGGGTCTTACAACCCGGCTTCCCCACTTGGCCGTCTAGGTGATCCTGTATAAATCACTCTATTTAGATGGGTCTTACAGCCCGGCTTCCCGACTTGGCCCTCCAAGTGATCCTGTATAAATTACTCTACCTAGACGGGTGTTACAGCCGGCTTCCTGACTTGTCCCTTCAAGTGATCCTGTTTAAATCACTTTACCTAGACGGGTCTTAGTTCCTTTAGCTGCCAGATTTGGATCACAGAGAAATGATTCTGTTAAGGGTGCACTAAACAAAATGCCTCACTCATACTTAGTTTAATCTACTTCATGGGTTCATATATAATAATAAATGATATAGCGCACACCAGAGGTTGACTTACTCCGGCTCTTGCTCATTGCACCTTCACTTGTGAGCCATGGATTTGTCCTAACAGGAATGTGAAATGAAATCTGTTATTGCGTTTTGTAAGGTTTTGTTACGCTTCACGGCCTAATAAACAACAATGAGGAAAACCTGTCTTACTTTTTCAACGCAGGTACTCAGCTAACTAGCACACCCTATGGGAACCCACCTTCAAATTGATTGTCTATAAGACCACCTGAACGTTTGGGGGACACGCAGAATTTGGCACTTAGCAGTTCCAAGGCCATAAGTAGAGGCTGTGCGATGGCATGATCACCAGTGGAATCTAAACTCTGACACGATAACTTACCTTGATCATTTTACTACCACACGCCAGTATTTGCCATTGTTGCTTTTCAAGTCTTAGTGACAAACCTTAAGATGGAACGCTCACTTACATTATTCAATTTTAGGAATTTCACAATGTGACCCAATGTTTGGGACCCATAACTGATTACCAGGTATCAAGAGGACGCACGTAAATACGAGAATCACGCAGGACTTCGTTCAATTTATCTGAGGTATTAAAATCTTTTTTACGGTTTTCTGTGTCATTAACACTAATTCTAGTCTCTGACGGAATAATATAAGCAATATGGTATCTGGTCTTTCCATCTAATGCTATTGCATTTAATGCCATTCCATCGAATTATTTCCATCTAAAAACTTTGCATCTAATGCATTTTTTGGTGGGTAAAGGGTTCATTTGTGTTTAGGTGCATTATAAAGGGTACAAAACAGGGGTTGAGGGACCCCGCCCAAAAAAACAAAAAAATAAATACATTTTAAAAAAATGCATTAGATGCAAAGTATTTAGATGGAAAAAATTCGAATGGCATTAGATGGAAAGACCATAAACTGCAATAAATAACACACTGTTGCATTGTTCTTTCTCTCAGGGTTTGACTGCATAACAGGTTATTTTGCTTTGACTTGTTTTTCTCGACCCTCCCCTTATGTACACCATAAGGCAGGCTAACTTTCTTACATATGCATGTTGCTAATATATATTCTTTGGGAGCACTTCAAATAATGGACTCTTTATCAGACTTCACAGCACCCGCCTGAATGCAATCCAATTTACAAACATAGGTGTGTCAAATAGAGAAGTTTCAAAAAAGCAATGTTTGCCAACTGACCGCTAAATCATTTAAGGGCATCCTCTGCATTGGAGACCATCAATTATCCCGGTTACAAATGAGTCTTATTTTTACTGTATTTCAAGTGCCCACTTAAGCCTGATTATAATTGTGTGCCAGACATTACTATATTTCAAGCTTCTCTAAACATCTCACCAAATTCAAATGTAGGGATATGGCATGATATTCTCAAGTTATTTTTACCTACGCAAATCGTTATCTTTGCCCATTGAGGTTTGCCACATTGGTTGGCATGGTAATTTCAATATGACTTTTTGAGCACACCAAACGAGTTGAATAAAATTAGAACAAAGTTTCTGCCTCAGATTACTAACTCTGTATTCTCTGTTTTCTTTCGATTTTCCTTTTCTTTTTATTACTGATTGTTTTTTCTTTTCTGTATGGAACCCATTATAATTCATTCAATGTATTGGTTGGGTTTTAAATATGTCTAATACTTTCCTCTCCCTCTCATGCAATGGATTTGCTCATTTGCTTTTCTTTGATTTTTTTTTATTGATATATGCAACGTAACCATGTTACAATATCAATTCAGTGGTTCTGTAACAAGCCATGCCTTGAAAAAGATCCAAAGTGGTTGAAACACATGTTGGCAAAGGCAGTACCAATCCAAGCAGACTATTGCGATTAAAAACGGGACTGTAAAACATTAATAACCAGCAAGATTTCCAGTGGTTTCAAGGAAATGGCATTTTTTTTTACCTCCATTGGCAATGCTGTTGTGTTTGCCACTCTGCATGAAGGGTTGCAGAGAATTCTGTATAAATGTAAGATAAGTGTTCATCTTCAGTTAAGAAAAATGTCAGGAGGAGAAGCAAACAGACAGTGAGCAAAAGAGAGAAAAACAAGAAAAAACAATGTATGAATGCACGTACATACATAACAAAAACACGACAAAAAGAAAAGAAAATATACAAGTGTTTTCAGAGACAATCCTAAAGAAACAATCCCCACCCCTGTTTCACATTCCCCCAAACACCGCCTCAACCCTCTCCACCTTCAGTTTCTAGCACGGTAATGCCGCGGATTCCGCTGGACTTTGAGGATTAGACGTGGCACATCCGGCTCTTTTTAGGTTGGCAACTATGGCATTGGCTCTGTGGAGGCTAAGCTATTGGGCAATGTGGTTGCTGGTTGTGGTGTATACATAAACACTGTGACAAAAGGTCTGTTTTTACCGATAAATGTAGGAGACTATGGTGAAAGTGTGCAAGGTAAGGGGCTTGCATCCTGTTGTATGCATGCACTGCTCACACTTGCTTAATGTTGCTAATATACATTCCCTGCTACATTTGTGGGATCACTTTTCCGACATCAGCAGTACATGCATTACAGTGGGAAGACCATTTTGTGAAGTGTACAAGGAACGTGGCAGGCATCATGTTGTCATGAATGCAGTGTGTGCATCAAATGATATGATGTTATGTTATGTTATTTTGCATTTGTATAGTGCCTTATGTATCATTGGTATGATCTCAAAGCGCTGGTAGGTATATACCGAATGACATCGTTCGACATGAATTAGGCCTCTTACCACTATCTGCCAAAAGAAACCTGCGATTGTTGAACAATTATGCTAAAATACTTGACCCTCCGAGCAATTCTCTTTATGAAGATCTAAAAAATTTGCTGGAAATAGGGAATGTGAGATCAATAAATGATTATGCGAAAAAAATGAATGATCTAATGTCAATACTGGGAATTCTAAAAGAAGACTTAATATTGGGACTACCAAGTTGTAAACGAAAATTGCACTTATTTTATTGGTGCTGTCAAGCAGACAGAATAGGGTGTTATAGTTCTTATTATGAATATGCCCAGTATAGAAGAAAGTGGGGGGAGAGGTTGAAATATATTACACAATTTCCATCCTCTGTTGCTCGAAGGTTATATCTTCGCTTCAAACTTAACTTGTATCATACCAATGAAAAGTTATATCAATGGGGGAAATGTGATGAAAAGTTCATGTCTGGCTCATGTCGATTCTGCAATAATTCAAAGGTTTTGGAGACTCTAAAACATCTAGTAATATATTGTACATTTTTTGAAGATCTACGTCAAGACAGGTTTGCTAATTTTTTGGATTCTGGTATAATTCTATCTCGTGAAGTACTATGGCAAAAATGTATGAATGGCAATAGTACCAAACTTATTATTAGACTAACACAGATTTTAACAAATATTGATATTAAATTAAATGAACTAAATTGTGATATGTAAAAAGAGAAGGGGAACAGAATGCATATAAGCTTTAAAGGATATTAATTGTTCTAAATTATTGTTTTATATGTGTAACAGTAATTTATAGGAAACTTACTGATTAATGTGTGATTCTTTTCAAATTGTTTTTATTATATGATAAATTATGTACCAAATTTGTAAAGGTTTTTTACCATATACAAATAAAAAAAAATAAAATAAAAGCGCTGGTAGGTTGAACGCCCTCGGGAACCGCAGTTCGAATCAGTTGAGAGAGAGAGTGTCGTAAAGTGCGTGGGCGCACCAGGTATGTGTGCAGCTGGTGTGGTTGTTGCAGGATAGCTGCTTCTTAGCAGTAGGTGTGGTGCTGAGGAGATCAGTTGAATGTGTTCAGTCTGTTGGGTGGACATCCAGACTGAGTTCTGGCTGCGTTAGGCCTGAGGAGACGCCTAAGATAGCCGGTATGTGCTAGCTAGCTGTGTTTTATTATGATGATGGGTAGTTTGATGAGTCATGTTAGTATGAGAACAGCTTTCCCAAATGTGTCATAGTACTGCTGTGTTCTAGTTGAATGGTGGTGTATAGGAGAGAGTAAGCATAGTAGTGTGATATTGTGGTAATCAGTAAAGTGTAGGCAACCAAGCACACTCAATGATGTTGGGAATACCTTCTAAATTCAACTTTTAACACAGTGACGATATTGGGGCACACTCAATGATGTTGGAATACCGTCTAGATTCAACATTAGCACAGTGATGCTATTAGAGTGCACTTTCTAAGTTCAACTTTAACCCAGTGATGCTGATGGGGCACACTTTGTAGATTCAACATTGACACAGTGATGCTATTAGGGCATACTTTCTAGATTCAACATTAACACAGTGATGCTATTAGGCAAACTTTCTAAGGTCAGCTTTAACACAGTGACGCTATTAGGGCACACTCAATGATGTTGCGAATACATTCTAGATTCGACTTTAACACAGTGACGCTTTAGGCACACTTTCTTAATTCAACTTGAACACTGTGACGCTATTGGGCACACTCAATGATGTTGGGAATACCGTCTAGATTCAATATTAGCACAGTGACGCTATTAGGGCACACTTTCTAAGTTCATATTTAACACAGTGACGCTATTAGGGGACACTTTTCTATGCTATGGTATGCTATGGTATTTTGTGCCATTTGTATCGCACCTACATACAAGTGTGTGAAGGCGCGCCGAGGAAAGGGAGGCAGTACGGAGGCCATACAGAGACATTGATTTCTCTAGGCCAGCTGACATTGAGAGTGTGCAAGTGAATGGGAAGGGGGAGGGCAAAGTGCAGTACATGGGAACAATAAAAAATAGAATACCATGTAACTACGGCCGGTGCTGGCAAGTGCAAGGATAAGTGTAGACATGAAGTGGTGGCTGGACTATTAGGGTTACAGAAAACAGTCCCCAAGTGCGGGGGTTGGTAGAAAGCCAGTGCAGGGGTGGAACTGTAGGGAGGGGGGTGGCCTGCGGCACAGATTATATGGTGGGTAGGACCCAGTGCACAATATCTTTTAGCCAGGAAGTGAGTAGGGGAGAGGAGGGGGAAAAGGAGAAGCTTTTCAGGTGCTTTCAGACCCTACAATGCTTCTTGTCAAGGTCCAGGAAGACAGAGAGTGTGTTCCACAGGAAGGCCCCAGCAGAAGAAACACATCTACCACCATCTGGTTGCATGTAGAAGCAACTGACCCTGAGGGAGTATGAGGCGGATGAGGGAAAAGCTGGAGCAAGCAGATGTTTAGGAAGTGAGAGTGGAAGGTATTGAGGTCCCAGGGACTAGAAGGCCTTCCGCATAATGCACAGGGCTTTTAATATATTGTTTGCAGCCACTGTGAGCTATTGCAGACATTTTAGTCCAGCAGATAGACGTCCCTGCCGTTCAGGCCAAGGACAAGTTGCACACTCGTTTTATGGATGAGTTGCTGAGGGCGCAGAGTGGAAGCTGTCAGATTTAAAAAGAGCCTGTGGCAACAGTGCAGTGTACAAAGCACAACAGCCGTGCAGACACTGACCTTTTGGAAAGTGACTGTAGGTTGCAAAGGTGGCTTTAGTGCCTTCTTTTTACAAGTTATGTAGTAGGTGAGTTAGTGGGGAACAATTTTCGTAGCATTGTCGGAAAGAAAGAACAGAGTTCCTGTTTCGCTAATATAGTGTATGATATGGGTAAATTAAAACCTTGCAAGCACATACCAAAAAATTGCCAGTTTATGGTAGGAGATGGGAGGAACATCAGTATTGTTTTTAAACACGTAGTGGACACTTAGAGGCAGATGTCGTGCGCAGAGGCACTTATAACAGAGCTGTGAACATACTGCAAAAAAATGTCATACCTTTCTTTTGTGGTGATGGGTGCTTACGTGGATGAATGTGCATGTATAACTCCGGCAATGTTTCACTGAACTTTCCACTGGACGTGCTGTCCAATACCAGCTCATGTGCAGGCTGATTTTGTAACGGTACATATGATGTCTTGTGGAGAACTGACATTGTAAGATGCTGAAGTCTTGTAGGGCATTGGTGGATGCGTGTGTCCATACTTTGCAATATGTAATAAGGGCGTGGTGGGAAGAGGAGAGTGGAAAGGGAAGAAGGACTGTTCATGATTTACTTGGGCACGGTCCTTACGATACTCTGCGAGGTGCAAATGCTACATTATGCGCTTTTGAACATGCTGGCCAATGGAAAAGCGATTGTTGCAATTGTCCAATCAGGTGGTTAGAGTGTGCGTCACAGGAAAAGGCGGCCATATTTTGTTACATTACTCTGTTTAGTGAGGCTGGCAGAGATTGCGAGATGCACAGTTTTCATAGTGGGTGATCGTTTTGTGCTAGATCTGCTCCAGTATGCCCTGGAAAGATGCCTTAATGGCAATTTGAATTTGGACGACATGGAGACTTTTTGGTGTGGTGTCGCTGTCCGTACTTTCGACCATTCGCTTGCAGAATGTCGACGAGTGGCCAATTTAGGTACTGTACACGTTGTGGTACGGCACTATGAAGCATTGCTTTTGGGTTCCATAGCTTGTGCAAGTGTGTACCATCAACTCCAAAAAATGATGAAAGAACTGCAGCACATTTTTGCCACTGCAAAGGTGCTTTTCTCATGTATACCACCAAGTCCAGTATATAACTATCTCAATGAATGTTGTAGGCAGACAGAGGTGTGAAGGCGTCTTATCAACAGAAGCATGTGTAACTTTTTGCGTGCTGCTGGGATGTACGCCTGTGAGAATGACAACATTGGTGATCGATATGTGCACCTTCTCAATGGAAATGGCATTTCATTGTCACCCAGTGACAATGACATTTGGTTTTCCAATCTACAGGCTGCACTCAAGACGCTATTGCAAGAATGTGAGGCGCAGTGCAACAAATAAAAACAATTATAAAAGCCCAAAAAAAGAGTTATTACGGTGGAAGCTGTTTTAAAAAATAAAAAAAACAGGCTTTTTAAGAGTCACCACTACAAAGGACATCCCCTACACTGGTTGACATTTATTCCCCTAATACCGTGCGTGCACACCTAGAAAGGTCAGCAGACATAGCGATAGTTGCAGGGTTGTACATTTAACATATGCCACTTTTGCACATGGCCACCTTATATTTGGGACTGTGGAGGACACATGATTGCGCAATAAGCTTTCTGGGTGTGGAGTGCACACACAGACTGTGGTATACAGTATATTTGTCAACCTAAATGCAGAGGGTGACCTTATGGCTGTGTGTTGTACGAGCCACAGCATATGCTTTGTTGGTGAATTGCGCATACATTACTTGACAGTGGGCCTCATTACAGGTCAGGCGGTCCGGAAATAACAGTGGCGGTAAACCTGCCGCCACTGTTAATTCCGGACCACCCGATCCCGACTCCTGCATGCAGGAGGTGATGTTCCCGCCAGGTCTGACCTACCGGGTTTAACACCGTCCGCCTGCAGGCGGACGTGGAAACACCAGCACCATCACGAGATGGTGCCGGTGTTTCCACTTCCCCATTCCCATTGAGTCCTATGCGACTCAATGGGAATGGGGATATACCGAATTCCGCCTCCGGAATTCCCGGGACACCACGGTTGTAATGCCCTGGTATTTCCGGGAGTCACGGAAGCGGAATAGTAATACGAGTCCGGCGGTAACCAGGTGGTTTTACCGCCTCAGTTACCGCCGGACTCGTAATGAGGTCCAGTGAATGGAAAACAGGGTCCGGTGGGAGTTATGTGTGGAGTGTATCATGTCGGTTTGTACGCGTATGGAGCACCTACAATGAAGTGATTGCTTTTGGTTTGTCTGTGTGAGACTTTGGTGATTCTCAATCACGACAATATTATTGTTGTTTCTTTGTGGAGGGACAAATAAACACCATGTAACACGATTTTCAGTGCTGTTTGTGCTGAGGTAGGCAGTAGGCCAGGTAATGCTTCTGTTTCCGATCTCCTGTATAATTGTGTATCCCGTTATGCAGACACCCATGTAGGCGCATTATTTTTTATTTTGTCCCGAAATGGAGAAAGCGCGGTACATTGTGAAAAAGTGTATTTGTGTCTTTTTACAACTTATGCCATTGTCATACTGTACAAATGGCAATCTATTGTTTCACAGCACAAACAGTTTTCCCCACAAATAGCGTTCCTGCTGATATTACTCGATTTCCAAATTTTGCACGCTCTACACATATTGCCTTGTTACCCTTTTTGGAAGTATAGGAATAATGTTTGTGCTTGCTGTTGCGCACTTGTTCTCTTGAAAACGCACTGCAGCACGCACAACCATCTGTTTCAACAGCCACCCATTTCTACCTGTTTCACTGCAGTGTTTTCCACAGTACCACGGTTCCTTCCATTTACCATACAATTGTGTGGAGGGTATACGATGCGCGTCACACTGCCTCCCTTCATTGCCACTTACATTGTGACACTCTGAAAGGAGCTTTATATCATAATCAGCCACAAAAAATATTGCAAAAGGGACGTCAGGGTGAAGGTGAGGTACTACAAACATAGCATTATTTCTACATACACTATGCTAAAGCAACATTATGTTTACAGTGCCCTAATAAAAATCTATGAAAGTCACTAACAAAAAACGTTGTTAAAGGGACATTCTGGTTAAGTTGCACTAGCAAAAACCTATGAAATTCAATGGAGAAACGCTCTTACAGGGACGTTATGGTTATAGGTCAAACCGAAACACCCCACAAATTCGCCAGTTATAGTAAGCTAAGCAACCATAACTCGCACCAGCACTGTGCTCTGCTAACACTAACACCCATGACATCAAAAATATAATTGATGACATCACTGATGACATCACATGTCTGGCTCCCTCCTTTTTTGTTCACTGACATAAGTAGGGCATATGTTCTTACACTAATGTTGTAAGGGTTCAGTGACAGCATGTGATACATGTACATAAGGGAAGAAGTAGGCCTCCAACAGAGCAATCGTTTGTGTGCATAAAGATAACAAGTTAGGTTAAGAACACTTTCTGGTACTATTTCTGCTTTGTTGCCTACTGTATTTTCCCTGTATAAGGGCGTATTGGTGTGCTTTGTGGTCTCTTTCTATTTTGTGTGAAGTAGTAGAAATATGTTGTCAGTGAGGCACTATTAGCTACTTATTACATGTTTCACAGTACGCAAAACTGTGACACAAAAGCATTCTGCATTTCACCATCCAACGTGGCAAAAATATCAATATTGATCCTCTATGGTGCATGCTGCAGACAATGCGTACGTTTCTGCATGAGTTGGCTCCTACACTGGAAAGAAGTCTGTACTGCAATGGTGTTTATAGCAATGAATTGTGCAATGAATTATCTATCCTATGACATTTATCCCAATGGCCACTAATAGTTATCTGCGAACATTACATTAAGAATCCCTTGTGCAGGCTTTTAATGAAATGCTACTACACATGTGATGTCATCAATGACATTTGTGATGTTATCTTTGATGTCATGGGTGTTAATGTTAGCAGAGCACAGTGCTGGCGTGAGTTATAGTTGCTTGTAAGAACGTTTTTCCATTGAATATCATAGGGTTTTGCTATTGCAACTTGTTTGTTTGTTTGTTTGTTTATTAATTTATAATGTGCACCAGACCCAGAGGTAAGGAATATGCAAACCTTACAATGTTACAGAATCAACAATTTACAATGTTACAGAGATGTACAATTTACATACTTACAGGTATATTCAAATGGTTGAAGTAATATTAATATACATAGGTGCAGTAACATTTCAAGCAGTGATGAGGTTATATACATTTGTTGACAGAGTACTAATGAAACATATGTACAGTCCATATAAGCTAAAGGTGTCTAGTGAAAGGTGGCTACAAGAGGTTCCTTCTGAAGTGTAGGAAGGGTTGGTCTACTCTCAGGTTATGTGGTAAAGCATTCCACAGTTTAGCAGCTTTCACAGGAAAGCTGATGCCGCCAATTTTGGCAAGTTTAAATCTTGGTACTACCAGGCAGTTGGAGTTGGCAGTTCTTGTCGGTCTGCTAGATATTCTTCTGTTTATTTTATGCATCAAGTAGCTAGGGGCAGCATTATTAAGAGCTTTATGGGTCAGGGAGACCATTTTTAGATGGATTTTGTTATCAGCAGAGAGCCATTTATGCTGGCGTCTAATAGAGGAGATGTGTCCCCTTTTATTTATACCAAGTGCAGCTCTTAGGGCGTTATTTTGTAAAGTCTGTAACCTTTGGGTAATGGCTTTGTTAGCACCACTGTAAAGGGCATTACAGTAGTCAAGTCTGGAAAGTATTAGGGCTCTCGCCAGGATCATACAGCTATCGTTAGATAGGAAGGGCTTACCTGCTCTTATTAGTTTACAGGTAAAGGCTGTTGTTGATGCTAGGGAGTTAACCTGTTTAGTGATGGTAGAATCAAGGTAAAAACCAAGCGTTTTTACTTCCCTAGAGACCTTGATGACATTTCCGTCTATACTGAATGAGGAGTAGTCTGGGCCTAGTTTGTTGATATTGGCCTGCGTGCACAGAATGATCAGCTCTGTCTTATCATCATTCAGGCATAGACCATGAGATGCCATCCATGCCTGAATGATAAGATACACCCTATTCAACAACTCCCTGTCCTTACTATGATCCCCAGAAAGCGGGAGGAGAATCTGTGTATCATCTGCATAATTAGTGTAGGTGATACTCAGATGGTCCAAATCATCGAACAGAGGTTTGGTGAAGATGTTGTATAAGGTTGGGGAGACACAAGAGCCCTGGGGGACGCCACATGTGATAGCTGTGGGATCTGCTGCTGCCGAAGGGGAGAAAACTCTCATAGTTCTCTCACTCAGAAAGGATTCTATCCATCTGATAGCCTGGGTAGAGAAATGAGCAGCCGAGTCCAAATGTCTGCAGAGGACCTTATGGTCCACAAGATCGAATGCAGCTGAGAGATCAAGTAAGAGTAGTAGTGCTGTCTTTCCATTATCTCTCAGTTCATCTATTTGGGACTTTAAATCAATAAGGGCTGTTTCAGTTCCATGTAGTGGACGGAAACCAGATTGTCTAGCTCGTAGTAGCTTATGTAGTTCAAGGTATTTTTGGATCTGAGTGTAGGCCACTTTGTCCAGTATCTTCAAGAGAAATGGTACCGTGGTGATAGGGCGGTAATTAGTAGGGATTAGAGGATCTAGTGTCTGCTTCTTGAGAAGCGGGAGCACCCAAGATTGTTTTAAGTTGGCGGGAATAGTGCCTGTAGAGAATGAACCATTCATGAGTTTAGAGATGAAAGGTGATAAGTCTCTGGTGGCGTCTTTTATTAACTGTGCTGGACAGATATCACCTTTACAAGTGGAAGGTTTAAGGGAGAGGATGATTTTCTCTACCTCTATTGTAGTGGTTTTGGTGAAGGAAAATTTGTTTGTCTGAGTATTGAGGATAACATTAGGCGGTGACTTAGGCGGATTAGGAAGATTGAGAGAGTCTTTTTTTAGTTGGATTTTATTTTGGAGGGTCTTTATTTTGTTTGCTAATGCATGTTGGATATCGGCACACCAGGTCTGATCCTTGGTGAAAGTGTCTGGTGTGGCAATGGGTGACTCAAGTTCTTTCAGTATGGAGAAAAGTTCCTTCATACTCGAATTAGATTTGGCAATGCGATTATTATAGGAGTTCCGCTTTGCCAGGCAAACTTCCTTTTTATACTGGCGAGGGATAGAGGTTAAGTTAGCCTTATTCTCATCGGTTGGGCATAGTTTCCAGGCAGATTCACATTTTCTCTTTGTTAGGCGTAGGGTCTTAAGTTCAGGCGTGAACCATTTGTTTAAGTGAATTTTAGGTTTACTTGTTCGCAATTTAAGTGGGGCAATTTTGTCCATAGTAGCAAGCATGATTTTATTGTATTCGTGGGCTAGTACAGTAGGGTCTAAGTTATCTGGTAGTGCATTTAATGTTGGGAGGATAGCAGGAATGATAACCATAACGTCCCTTTAACAACGTTTTTGTTAGTAATATATATATAAGCAGGCCCAGGCCTGCAATGATAACAAGAGCCTTCAGTAGGTTGAACCTTCTTTATTCTTTCCCTGCAGCGAACTGCCTGCTTCTTGGGCTCTCTACAGCGCATGCACGAACCTCGTGCATGCTGATTGGTCCATATGATGGAGCTCTGAGTCTCTGTTAACTGTGTCCTTGCCAGGACACTACATCTCCCCCGTCGAGCAAAACAAAAGTCACTTACAGTTCTGTCTTTACATTTCTTCAATAAGACGCACAGGTCTTCTAATGCATCTGGCCGTCCTTGCCCGACATCCTTCTGGCTCCTCTTCAGTCTCTTTTCTAACTGGCTCTTTACCTGAGGCCGCAGAGTTGTCTCTCTCGTCCTGTTCTTGATCCTCTTCCTTGTACAGCTTGAACTAGGAGACATTTCAAGTGACCACCTTGGTAGGAGACTGGGCAGTCACCATTGTTCCATTGACGTGGGATATTGTCAGGTAGTCTGGATCAAATATCAAGTCTGGTTTCCTTTCCTGCCATCTACAGACAAGCACCTTGTCTCCTATTTGCAGATTGGAGCTTTTGGCTCGTCTTCGGCTATCAGCATATGCCTTCGTGTCCTGTTTCTTTCATGAGTCCATCGCTCTGGCCTGTTCTGCATGTTCATTTGGATCACTTGCCAGGCAAGGAATTCCGGTTCTAATTCTCCTGCCAAACAAAAACTCTGAGGGACACTTTCCAGTTGTACCAGGCAGGGAGTTCCTGTAGTCACGGAATATGTTGCACAGGGCTTGATTGAGTGACAGAGATTGTAGCTCGTTCTGTTGGAGGACTCTTTTCAGGCTGCCCGTGAATCACTCCACCGTGCCATTTGCTTGTGGCCATAGGGGAGTAATCTTTCTGTGGTGGATACCCATGTATTGTACGAATTTCGCTAACTCCAGGCTGCTGAATGCTGGGACGTTGTCCGACATGAGGACCTCGGGAATGCCCCATGCAGAGAAGATGCAATCTAGCACTGGCATGACAGCACTGGATGATATCATGTGTACTATAGGGAATCATGAATAGTCAACCATGATGACTAGCCAGTACTTGCTCTCCCAAAATGGACTGAAGAAGTCAATCGTCAGGTGAGTCCACAGCAGTTCTGGCATGTCAGACATCTTTAGAGGCTCGGGGTTATTAGGCTTGGATGTGCACTGACACAGGTGGCAGGCGCCAATCATGCATTCCACCAGCTGGTCTAGTCCTGGGAACCACATGGTGTCTCTCACCTGTCTCTTTGTGGCCACCACCCCCCGGTGTCCTTCATGAACTAGATCTACGACCTGTTGCAGCAAATCCATGGGGATCACTATTCTGTGCCCTTGCATGACAAGTCCTTCTGCAGATACTGATAATTCCTCTCTTATGTTCCTGAAGGCCTGAAGTTCTGTTATGGTACAATCATCCACTTGTCTGTTTGTGAAGTCTGAGTCTCCCCACCTTCTGAACCTAATCAGGTCCTGTACTCGCTTCAGTGTGACATCCTGTTCAGTGTGTTCCAAGATCATGGTTGGCGTGATGGCCCTTGGGGGCCGTGATGGGTGGGGAAGTTCACGTATTCCTCTGCCATTGAGTTATTGGTGGAAGTGTCCAGTAGGGGGCACCACAACATAAAATACGCTGGGTTGTATTCCTTCCCCAGCTTGTGAACAATCGTGAAGTCAAAATCCTGCAATCGCAGGCCCCATCCCTGTATCCGTGGTGGCATCTTGCATTTAGAGTTTCCATAGATGGTCACAAGGCTCAGTGATCTCTCACGATAGTTAAGGGCTTGCCAGGAAGAAACATCTGAAAATACTTGCAAGCCCTTACGACGGCCAGACCTTCCTTTTCAGGTTGTGAACATCTTGTTTCTACCTCCGACAGGCTCTTGCTGGCATAGGCAATCAGTCTTTTGGGGATTCTCGCCTGGGTTGATGTTGCACCAGAATCCCCCCCAGGGCAACTGGACTCGCATCTACAGTCACTTCCATGCACATGTTTGGGTTGAAGTAGGCCATGTGTTCAGCCGAGGCAATGTCTTTCTTTATTTGTGCTAATTCCTCCTTACATTGCTGAGACCATCAGAATGGCCTGCCCTGCTTGGTGAGTTCCCTTAGAGGGGCACTGGTGGTTGCAAAGTCTCTGAGATATTGGCTGTAGTAGATGGTCATCCCTAGGAAGGACACAACTTCACTGACATACTGGGGAGCTGCAATCCAGGAGATGGCAGCCACTTTGCCTGGATCAGAGCTCATGCCTTTGTATGAGAAAATGTGTCCATAGAATTTAAGTAGAGATTTGTGAAACACACATTTGTCCCTGTTCAGTGTCAGGCCGGCCTCTCAGAGTGCCGTGCAAACTTGGTGAAGAGCTTGATCATGCTGAGCGACGGTTGCTCCAAACACAAGGATATCATCACTGTAGTTCAAACAGTTACTTACATGACGGATCACTCTCCGCACCCTCTCTTGAAATACAAATGCCAAAATGGAGTCTCTTGTATCTGAAGAGCCCAATCAGTGTGGCAAATGTGGTGATATATTGGGACTGTTGGTCTATCATGATCTGATGATAGCCTTTGTTCAAGTCAAGTTTTCGCTCCGTTCAGCAAGCTGATCACATCATCCGGTGCTTTCCGGGATGCCTCTCAAACCCAATGACCTTGATCGCTTGTCACTTTTCCACGCATATGTGTATCTTGTCAGGGATCCTCACTTGGGTAAAGCCACTATGGGGGACACCCGGGGAGTTGGACCATCGGCCGGTTCGATTATTCCTTCCTTCAGCAAACACTGAATCTCTTCTTAAACAAATGGTTGCAAATGAACTGGTATTCTCCTCGGGTGCTGAGACATGGGTGCTATTGATTGAACAATGTGAAGTGTCACAGGGTCTCCCTTAAGGCATCCGATGCCCTTGAACAAAGTCTGGAAGGCTTGCGTGATTGACAGTCCATGTTACATGGTGTAGGACACAGCTGTAATTTCCTTCTCAAGAGCAGTGGTGCACCCTAGTAGGTTGCTCCCAGGGACTTACTCCGGAGCTGCTGATGAGACCTGATATACCTCTTCTCTTCCTGGAGTCTTGATGGTTTCAGTTTGCGAGGCTTGTGTATCTGCTCGAGACTCCATGCTCCCCATTTGTAGTATAGTTGCCAGAGGAAGCGGTTCACGTAGTCATTTTTTTCTGAATGATGAAGACAAGCATCCTCCTTTGATCCTCAGTTTAACAGTTTCCTGATACGTGAATTTGTGGAATTCGCAGCGCGCCATTAGTTTACAAAAGCAGGTGGCAAAAGCATCCATGGATTCATCCGCCATCTGGCATGCCATGTTGAATGCGTGTCTCTCATGGTCAATGTTGCACTGTGGGTCGAAGTATTTGCTCAGCACTTCTTTGAGGCCTTTGTATGTCGTGACGTCTTCCAGCAGGAAGGTAGGTATGAGATTTTCTACTTCATCTCCCACTAGATTCACCAGCAGTCGCATAGTGAAATTGTCAGGCGCGGTTTCGTCGTGGGCAGGCAAGTAATTTTCAAATCTCCAGATCCATCTCTCCCATCGGGGGCCCCAAGGCTTGCTGGTCACCCATGTCAAATGGTCCAGACCGGCGAAAAGCTGCTGTGCTACCTGGTTCTTTGGCTTCTGACATATTGGCGGTCATATGATTACGGCGCCAATTCACAACCTCGTCTGCAGCGTTCGTCGCTATGATGGCCTTCGTATATTCTTACTTTCAAAAGAGAAATCCCATCCTTGTCGCCATTGACTGGTTCTTTTGGGCTCTTTCAAATTTTGTTCTCGTCAAAGGACAGCATGCAGAGGGAAATGCAGGCACGCACACATATATATATTTATACATAAGCAGGCCCAGGCCTACAATGGTAACAGGAGGCTTCTGTGGGTTGAACCTTCTTTATTCTTTCCCTGCGGCAAACTGCCACTTCCCGGGCTCCCTACTGCGCATGCTTGCACCATGTCATTCTAGTGGGTAGAGGTTGGCAGGTTGGCGGGCATGGTGGTTAGTGGGAGAGGGATGGGTGGGGAAAAGGGGATTATGCTAAACATAACGTTTTAGTGGGCATCCATAATAAAGTAAATGTGTCATGTGACTAGAATGGCATTTTGGTCTAGCCAGTCTAGCCATTTCTTCCTGTGGCTTCACATTTTTTACTGGGATGGACATGTTTTCTTATAGTATAATTACTGGCATTATGCGCAAAGCAAACATGACAATGTTCATATATGTGAATATTGGTATATTTTGATGTATCCAGAATACGAATGTATGGGCACAGCGAGCGTGAAAATGTTTACACTGGCATATATGGTATAATGAACAGAAATGTACAGTTTGTATCTCATGTGCAAGTTGGATCAGTGGCACACTGTACTTCAGCCTGGTCCCCTGGTGGTCACATTTGCTCAATAAGTTGGGCTTTAGATATAAAAATTATCAAAGCAATTAAGTGTGTATGTTATCTTTAAATCCAATCACTTTGTCATTCTCACATATTACACTTTAAAATGTATCATTTGATACTTGGGACCCATGCCAGACAATCACTGGGGTAGAACAGAGGGAGCGGGGAACTTCAATTTTGCCACACCCAGTTTCTGAAGTGGTCGCTCCCATCACCAGTTAACCCCACCTCACTCCGAAATGTAGGTTTCGTTGCACCCCTGGGCGTATTCATGCTGAGGTAAGTTGTGTTCATGGTGTGGCGTGTTCATGCTGAGATAAGTTGTATTCATTGCATGGCGTGTTCATGCTGAGGTAAGCTGTGTTCATGGTGTGGCGTATTCATGCTGGGGTAAGTTGTGTTCATGGTATGGCGTGTTCATGCTGAGGCAGGTTGTGTTCATGGTATGGCGTGTTCATGCGGAGGCAGGTTGTGTTCATGGTATGGCGTGTTCATGCTGTGGTAAGTTGTGATCATGGTATTGCGTGTTCATGCTGTGGTAAGTTATGTTCATGGTATGGCGTGTTCATGCTGTGGTAAGCTGTGTTCATGGTATGGCGTGTTCATGCCGAGGCAGTTTGTGTTCATGGTATGGCGTGTTCATGCTCAGGTAAGTTATGTTCATGGTATGTCATGTTCATGCTGAGGTAAGTTGTGTTCATAGTGTGGCGTATTCATGCTGGGGTAAGTTGTGTTCATGGTATGGCGTGTTCATGCTGTGGTAAGTTGTGATCATGGTATTGCATGTTCATGCTGTGGTAAGTTATGTTCATGGTATGGCGTGTTCATGCTGAAGTAAGATGTGTTCATGGTATGGCGTGTTCATGCTGTGGTAAGTTGTGTTCATGGTATGGCGTGTTCATGCTGAGGCAGGTTGTGTTCATGGTATGGCGTGTTCATGCTGAGGCAGGTTGTGTTCATGGTATGGCGTGTTCATGCTGAGGCAGGTTGTGTTCATGGTATGATGTGTTCATGGTGAGGTAAGCTGTGTTCATGTTATGGCATGTTCATGCTGTGGTATGGCGTGTTCATGCTGAGGTAAATTGTGTTCATGATATGGTGTGTTCATGTTGAGGTAGGTTGTGTTCATGGTATGGCATGTTCATGCCGAGGTAAGGTGTTCATGGTGTGGCGTGTTCATGCTGTGGTAAACTGTGTTCATGGTGTGGCATGTTCATGCTGAGGGAAGTTGTGTTTGTGGTATGGCGTGTTCATGCTGAGGTAACCTGTGTTGATGGTATGGCATGTTCATGCTGTGGTAGGTTGTGTTCATGCTGTGGTAGGTTGTGTTCATGCTGTGGCGTATTCCTGCTGGGGTAAGTTGTGTTCATGGTATGGCGTGTTCATGCTGTGGTAAGTTGTGTTCATGGTATGGCGTGTTCATGCTGTGGTAAGTTGTGATCATGATATTGCATGTTCATGCTGTGGTAAGTTGTGTTCATGGTATGGCGTGTTCATGCTGAGGCAGGTTGTGTTCATGGTATGGCGTGTTCATGCGGAGGCAGGTTGTGTTCATGGTATGGCGTGTTCATGCTGTGGTAAGTTGTGATCATGGTATTGCGTGTTCATGCTGTGGTAAGTTATGTTCATGGTATGGCGTGTTCATGCTGAGGTAAGATGTGTTCATGGTATGGCGTGTTCATGCTGAGGCAGGTTGTGTTCATGGTATGGCGTGTTCATGCTGAGGCAGGTTGTGTTCATGGTATGATGTGTTCATGGTGAGGTAAGCTGTGTTCATGTTATGGCATGTTCATGCTGTGGTATGGCGTGTTCATGCTGAGGTACATTGTGTTCATGATATGGTGTGTTCATGCTGAGGTAGGTTGTGTTCATGGTATGGCATGTTCATGCCGAGGTAAGGTGTTCATGGTGTGGCGTGTTCATGCTGTGGTAAACTGTGTTCATGGTGTGGCATGTTCATGCTGAGGTAAGTTGTGTTTGTGGTATGGCGTGTTCATGCTGAGGTAACCTGTGTTCATGGTATGGCATGTTCATGCTGAGATAAGTTGTGTTCATGGTATTGTGTGTTCATGCTGAGGTAAGCTGTGTTCATGATATGGTGTGTTCATGCTGAGGTAGGTTGTGTTCATGATATGGTGTGTTCATGCTGAGGTAGGTTGTGTTCATGGTATGGCATGTTCATGCCGAGGTAAGGTGTTCATGGTGTGGCGTGTTCATGCTGTGGTAAACTGTGTTCATGGTGTGGCATGTTCATACTGAGGTAAGTTGTGTTTGTGGTATGGTGTGTTCATGCTGAGGTAACCTGTGTTACCTCATGCCATACCATGTTCATGGTATGGCATGTTCATGCTGTGGTAGGTTGTGTTCATGCTGTGGTAGGTTGTGTTCAAGGTGTGGCGTATTCATGCTGGGGTAAGTTGTGTTCATGGTATGGAGTGTTCATGCTGTGGTAAGTTGTGATCATGATATTGCGTGTTCATGCTGTGGTAAGTTGTGTTCATGGTATGGCGTGTTCATGCTGAGGCAGGTTGTGTTCATGGTATGGCGTGTTCATGCGGAGGCAGGTTGTGTTCATGGTATGGCGTGTTCATGCTGAGGCAGGTTGTGTTCATGGTATGGCGTGTTCATGCTGAGGCAGGTTGTGTTCATGGTATGGCGTGTTCATGCTGAGGCAGGTTGTGTTCATGGTATGATGTGTTCATGGTGAGGTAAGCTGTGTTCATGTTATGGCATGTTCATGCTGTGGTATGGCGTGTTCATGCTGAGGTAAATTGTGTTCATGATATGGTGTGTTCATGCTGAGGTAGGTTGTGTTCATGGTATGGCATGTTCATGCCGAGGTAAGGTGCTCATGGTGTGGCGTGTTCATGCTGAGGTAACCTGTGTTCATGGTATGGCATGTTCATGCTGAGATAAGTTGTGTTCATGGTATTGCGTGTTCATGCTGAAGCAGGTTGTGTTCATGGTATGGCGTGTTCATGCTGAGGCAGGTTGTGTTCATGGTATGGCGTGTTCATGCGGAGGCAGGTTGTGTTCATGGTATGGCGTGTTCATGCTGAGGCAGGTTGTGTTCATGGTATGGCGTGTTCATGCTGAGGCAGGTTGTGTTCATGGTATGCCGTGTTCATGCTGAGGTAAGTTGTGTTCATGGTATTGCGTGTTCATGCTGAAGCAGGTTGTGTTCATGGTATGCCGTGTTCATGCTCAGGTTAGCTGTGTTCATGGTGTGGCATGTTCATGCTGAGGTAAGTTGTGTTTGTGGTATGGCGTGTTCATGCTGAGGTAACCTGTGTTCATGGTATGGCATGTTCATGCTGAGATAAGTTGTGTTCATGGTATTGCGTGTTCATGCTGAAGCAGGTTGTGTTCATGGTATGGCATGTTCATGCTGAGGTAAGTTGTGTTCATGGTATTGCGTGTTCATGCTGAAGCAGGTTGTGTTCATGGTATGGCGTGTTCATGCTGAGGTAAGTTGTGTTCATGGTGTGGCGTGTTCATGCTGAGGCAGGTTGTGTTCTTGGTATGGCGTGTTCATGCTGAGGTAAGTTGTGTTCATGGTATGGCATGTTCATGCTGAGGTAAGTTGTGTTCATGGTATGGCGTGTTCATGTTGAGGAAAGTTGTGTTCATGGTATGGCGTGTGTTCATGGTATGGCGTGTTCATGCTGAGGTAAGTTGTGTTCATGGTATGGTGTGTTCATGCTGAGGTAAGTTGTGTTCATGGTGCGGCGTGTTCATGCTGAGGTAAGTTGTGTTCATGGTATGGCGTGTCCATGCTGAGGTAAGTTGTGTTCATGGTATGGCGTGTTCATGCTGAGGTAAGTTGTGTTCAGGGTATGGCATGTTCATGCTGAGGTAAGTTGTGTTCATGGTATGGCGTGTTCATGCTGAGGTAAGCTGTGTTCATGTTGTGGTGTGTTCATGCTGATGCAGGTGTGTTCATGGTATGGCGTGTTCATGCTGAGGTAAGTTGTGTTCATGGTGTGACGTGTTCATGCTGAGGTAAGCTGTGTTCATGGTATGGCGTGTTCATGCTGAGGCAGGTTGTGTTCATGGTATGTCGTGTTCATGCTGAGGTAAGCTGTGTTCATGTGTGGCGTGTTCATGCTGAGGTAAATTGTGTTCATGGTATGGCGTGTTCATGCTGAGGCAGATTGTGTTCATGGTGTGGCGTGTTCATGCTGAGGTAAATTGTGGTCGAGGTATGGCGTGTTCATGCTGAGGTAAGATGTGTTCATGGTATGGCGTGTTCATGCAGAGGTAAGCTGTGTTCATGGTATGGCATGTTCATGCTGATGCAGGTGTGTTCATGGTATGGCATGTTCATGCTGAGGTAAGTTGTGTTCATGGTGTGAGGTGTTCATGCTGAAGTATACTGTGTTCATGGTATGGCGTGTTCATGCTGAGGCAGGTTGTGTTCATGGTATGGCGTGTTCATGCTGAGGTAAGCTGTGTTCATGTGTGGTGTGTTCATGCTGAGGTAAGTTGTGTTCATGGTATGGCATGTTCATGCTGAGGTAAGTTGTGTTCATGGTATGGCATGTTCATGCTGAGGTAAGTTGTGTTCATGGTGTGGTGTGTTCATGCTGAGGCAGGCTGTGTTCATGGTGTGGCGTGTTCATGCCGAAGTAAATAGTGTTCATGGTATGGCGTGTTCATGCTGTGGTATGGCGTGTTCATGCTGAGGCAGGTTGTGTTCATGGTGTGGCGTGTTCATGCTCAGGTAAGTTGTGTTCATGGTATGGAGTGTGCATGCTGAGGTAAGTTGTGTTCATAGTATGGCGTGTTCATGCTGAGGCAGGTTCTGTTCATGGTGTGGTGTGTTCATGCTGAGGTAAGTTGTGTTCATGGTGTGGGGTGTTCATGCTGAGGTGGGTTGTGTTCATGGTGTGGCATGTTCTTGCTGTGGTATGGCGTGTTAATGCTGAGGTAAGTTGTGTTCATGGTGTGGCGTGTTCATGCTGAGGTAAGCTGTGTTCATGGTATGGCGTGTTCATGCTGAGGCAGGTTGTGTTCATGGTATGGCGTGTTCATGCTGAGGTAAGCTGTGTTCATGGTGTGACGTGTTCATGCTGAGGTAAGCCGTGTTCATGGTGTGACGTGTTCATGCTGAGGTAAGCTGTGTTCATGGTATGGCATGTTCATGCTGAGGTAAGCTGTGTTCATGGTATGGCGTGTTCATGCTGAGGCAGGTTGTGTTCATGGTATGGCGTGTTCATGCTGAGGTAAGCTGTGTTTATGGTATGGCGTGTTCATGCTGAGGTAAGTTGTGTTCATGGTATGGCGTGTTCATGCTGAGGCAGGTTGTGCTCATGGTATGGCGTGTTCATGCTGAGGTAAGCTGTGTTCATGGTATGGCGTGTTCATGCTGAGGTAAGTTGTGTTTATGGTATGGTGTGTTCTGCTGAGGCAGGTTGTGTTCATGGTGTGGCGTGTTCATGCTGAGTTAAGTTGTGTTCATGGTATGGCATGTTCATGCAGAGGTAAGCTGTGTTCATGGTATGGCGTGTTCATGCAGAGGTAAGCTGTGTTCATGGTATGGCGTTTTCATGCAGAGGTAAGCTGTTGTCATGGTATTGCATGTTCATGCTGAGGTAGGCTGTGTTCATGGTGTGGCGTGTTCATGCTGAGGTAAACAGTGTTCATGGTATGGCGTGTTCATGCTGTGGTATGGCGTGTTCATGCTGAGGCAGGTTGTGTTCATGGTGTGGCGTGTTCATGCTCAGGTAAGTTGTGTTCATGGTATGGAGTGTGCATGCTGAGGTAAGTTGTGTTCATAGTATGGCGTGTTCATGCTGAGGCAGGTTGTGTTCATGGTGTGGTGCGTTCATGCTGATGTAAGTTGTGTTCATGGTGTGGCGTGTTCATGCTGCGGTAAGTTGTGTTCATGGTGTGGCGTGTTCATGCTGAGGTAGGTTGTGTTCATGGTGTGGCGTGTTCATGCTGTGGTATGGTGTGTTCATGCTGAGGTAAGTTGTGTTCATGGTGTGGCGTGTTCATGCTGAGGTAAGCTGTGTTCATGGTATGGCGTGTTCATGCTGAGGCAGGTTGTGTTCATGGTATGGCATGTTCATGCTGAGGTAAGCTGTGTTCATGGTGTGACGTGTTCATGCTGAGGCAAGCCGTGTTCATGGTGTGACGTGTTCATGCTGAGGTAAGCTGTGTTCATGGTATGGCGTGTTCATGCTGAGGTAAGCTGTGTTCATGGTATGGCATGTTCATGCTGAGGCAGGTTGTGTTCATGGTATGGCGTGTTCATGCTGAGGTAAGCTGTGTTCATGGTATGGCGTGTTTATGCTGAGGTAAGTTGTGTTCATGGTATGGCGTGTTCATGCTAAGGCAGGTTGTGTTCATGGTGTGGCTTGTCCATGCTGAGGTAAGTGGTGTTCATGGTATGGCATGTTCATGCAGAGGTAAGCTGTGTCCATGGTATGGCGTGTTCATGCTGAGGTAAGCTGTGTTCATGGTGTGGCGTGTTCATGCTGAGGTAAATAGTGTTCATGGTATGGCGTGTTCATGCTGTGGTATGGCGTGTTCATGCTGAGGCAGGTTGTGTTCATGGTGTGGTGTGTTCATGGTGTGGCGTGTTCATGCTGAGGTAAGTTGTGTTCATGGTGTGGCGTGTTCATGCTGAGGCAGGTTGTGTTCATGGTGTGGCGTGTTCATGCTGTGGTATGGCGTGTTCATGCTGAGGTAAGTTGTGTTCATGGTGTGGCGTGTTCATGCTGAGGCAGGTTGTGTTCATGGTATGGCGTGTTCATGCTGAGGTAAGCTGTGTTCATGGTATGGCGTGTTCATTCTGAGGTAAGTTATGTTCATGGTATGGCGTGTTCATGCTGAGGCAGGTTGTGCTCATGGTATGGCGTGTTCATGCTGAGGTAAGATGTGTTCATGGTATGGCGTGTTCATGCTGAGGTAAGTTGTGTCTATGGTATGGCGTGTTCATGCTGAGGCAGGTTGTGTTCATGGTGTGGTGTGTTCATGCTGAGGTAAGTTGTGTTCATGGTATGGCATGTTCATGCAGAGGTAAGCTGTGTTCATGGTATGGCGTGTTCATGCTGAGGTAAGTTGTGTTCATGGTATGGCGTGTTCATGCAGAGGTAAGCTGTGTTCATGGTATGGCGTGTTCATGCTGAGGTAAGTTGTGTTCATGGTATGGCGTGTTCATGCAGAGGTAAGCTGTGTTCATGGTATTGCATGTTCATGCTGAGGTAAGCTGTGTTCATGGTATGGCGTGTTCATGTTGAGGTAGGGTTTGTTCATGGTATGGCGTGTTCATGCAGAGGTAAGCTGTGTTCATGGTATGGCATGTTCATGCTGATGCAGGTTGTGTTCATGGTATGGCGTGTTCATGCTGAGGTAAGTTGTGTTCATGGTGTGACGTGTTCATGCTGAGGTAAGCTGTGTTCATGGTATGGCGTGTTCATGCTGAGGCAGTTTGTGTTCATGGTATGGCGTGTTCATGCTCAGGTAAGTGATGTCCATGGTATGTCATGTTCATGCTGAGGTAAGTTGTGTTCATGGTGTGGCGTGTTCATGCTGAGGTAAGCTGTGTTCATGGTATGGCGTGTTCATGCTGAGGCAGTTTGTGTTCATGGTATGGCGTGTTCATGCTGAGGTAAGCAGTGTTCATGGTGTGGCGTGTTCATGCTGAGGTAAGCTGTGTTCATGGTGTGGCGTGCTGAGGTAAGTGGTGTTCATGGTATGGCATGTTCATGCAGAGGTAAGCTGTGTTCATGGTATGGCGTGTTCATGCTGAGGTAAGCTGTGTTCATGGTGTGGCGTGTTCATGCTGAGGTAAATAGTGTTCATGGTATGGCGTGTTCATGCTGTGGTATGGCGTGTTCATGCTGAGGCAGGTTGTGTTCATGCTCAGGTAAATTGTGTTCATGGTATGGAGTGTGCATGCTGAGGTAAGTTGTGTTCATAGTATGGCGTGTTCATGCTGAGGCAGGTTGTGTTCATGGTGTGGTGTGTTCATGGTGTGGCGTGTTCATGCTGAGGTAAGTTGTGTTCATGGTGTGGGGTGTTCATGCTGAGGTAGGTTGTGTTCATGGTGTGGCGTGTTCATGCTGTGGTATGGCGTGTACATGCTGAGGTAAGTTGTGTTCATGGTGTGGCGTGTTCATGCTGAGGCAGGTTGTGTTCATGGTATGGCGTGTTCATGCTGAGGTAAGCTGTGTTCATGGTATGGCGTGTTCATGCTGAGGTAAGTTGTGTTCATGGTATGACGTGTTCATGCTGAGGCAGGTTGTGTTCATGGTATGGCGTGTTCATGCTGAGGCAGGTTGTGTTCATGGTATGGCGTGTTCATGCTGAGGTAAGCTGTGTTCATGGTATGGCGTGTTCATGCTGAGGTAAGTTGTGTCCATGGTATGGCATGTTCATGCTGAGGCAGGTTGTGTTCATGGTGTGGCGTGTTCATGCTGAGGTAAGTTGTGTTCATGGTATGGCATGTTCATGCAGATGTAAGCTGTGTTCATGGTATGGCGTGTTCATGCTGAGGTAAGTTGTGTTCATGGTATGGCCTGTTCATGCAGAGGTAAGCTGTGTTCATGGTATTGCATGTTCATGCTGAGGTAAGCTGTGTTCATGGTATGGCGTGTTCATGCTGAGGTAGGTTTTGTTCATGGTATGGCGTGTTCATGCAGAAGTAAGCTGTGTTCATGGTATGGCATGTTCATGCTGATGCAGGTTGTGTTCATGGTATGGCGTGTTCATGCTGAGGTAAGTTGTGTTCATGGTGTGACGTGTTCATGCTGAGGTAAGCTGTGTTCATGGTATGGCGTGTTCATGCTGAGGCAATTTGTGTTCATGGTATGGCGTGTTCATGCTGAGGTAAGCAGTGTTCATGGTGTGGCGTGTTCATGCTCAGGTAAGTTATGTTCATGGTATGTCATGTTCATGCTGAGGCAGGTTGTGTTCATGGTGTGGCGTGTTCATGCTGAGGTAAGTTGTGTTCATGGTGTGGCGTGTTCATGCTGAGGTAAGCTGTGTTCATGGTATGGCGTGTGTTCATGGTATGGCGTGTTCATGCTGAGGTAAGTTGTGTTCATGGTGTGGCGTGTTCATGCTGAGGTAAGTTGTGTTCATGGTGTGTCGTGTTCATGCGGAGGTAGGTTGTGTTCATGGTGTGGCGTGTTCATGCTGAGGTAAGTTGTGTTCATGATGTGGCGTGTTCATGCTAAGGGAGGTTGTGTTCATGGTGTGGCGTGTTCATGCTGAGGGAGGTTGTGTTCATGGTGTGGCGTGTTCATGCTGAGGGAGGTTGTGTTCATGGTGTGAGGTGTTCATGCTGTGGTAGGTTGTGTTCATGCTGTGGTAGGTTGTGTTCATGCTGAGGCAGGTTGTGTTCATGGTGTGGCATGTTCATGCTGAGGTAAGTTGTGTTCATGGTGTGGCGTGTTCATGCTGAGGGAGGTTGTGTTCATGGTGTGGCGTGTTCATGTTGTGGTAGGTTGTGTTCATGCTGTGCCAGGCTGTGTTCATGCTGAGGTAAGCTGTGTCCATGGTGTGGCATGTCCATGCTGAGGTAAGCTGTGTTCATGGTGTGGCGTGTTCATGCTGAGGTAAGCTGTGTTCATGGTGTGGCGTGTTCATGTTGAGGCAGGTTGTGTTCATGCTGTGGTAGGTTGTGTTCATGCTGTGGTAGGTTGTGTTCATGGTATGGCGTGTTCATGCTGAGGGAGGTTGTGTTCATGGTGTGGTGTGTTCATGCTGAGGCAGGTTGTGTTCATAATATGGCGTGTTCATGCTGAGGCAGGATGTGTTCATGGTGTGGTGTGTTCATGGTGTGGCGTGTTCATGCTGAGGTAAGTTGTGTTCATGGTGTGGGGTGTTCATGCTGAGGTAGGTTGTGTTCATGGTGTGGCGTGTTCATGCTGTGGTATGGCATGTTCATGCTGAGGTAAGTTGTGTTCATGGTGTGGCGTGTTCATGCTGAGGCAGGTTGTGTACATGGTATGGCGTGTTCATGCTGAGGTAAGTTGTGTTCATGGTATGGCGTGTTCATGCTGAGGCACTTTGTGCTCATGGTATGGCGTGTTCATGCTGAGGTAAGCTTTGTTCCTGGTATGGCGTGTTCATGCTGAGGTAAGTTGTGTCCATGGTATGGCATGTTCATGCTGAGGCAGGCTGTGTTCATGGTGTGGCGTGTTCATGCTGAGGTAAGTTGTGTTCATGGTATGGCATGTTCATGCAGATGTAAGCTGTGTTCATGGTGTGGCGTGTTCATGCTGAGGTAAGCTGTGTTCATGGTATTGCATGTTCATGCTGAGGTAAGCTGTGTTTATGGTATGGCGTGTTCATGCTGGGGTAGGTTTTGTTCATGGTATGGCATGTTCATGCAGAGGTAAGCTGTGTTCATGGTATGGCATGTTCATGCTGATGCAGGTTGTGTTCATGGTATGGCGTGTTCATGCTGAGGTAAGTTGTGTTCATGGTGTGACGTGTTCATGCTGAGGTAAGCTGTGTTCCTGGTATGGCGTTTTCATGCTGAGGCAGTTTGTGTTCATGGTATGGCGTGTTCATGCTGAGGTAAGCAGTGTTCATGGTGTGGTGTGTTCATGCTCAGGTAAGTTATGTTCATGGTATGTCATGTTCATGCTGAGGCAGGTTGTGTTCATGGTGTGGCAGGTTCATGCTGAGGTAAGTTGTGTTCATGGTGTGGCGTGTTCATGCTGAGGTAAGCTGTGTTCATGGTATGGCGTGTGTTCATGGTATGGCGTGTTCATGCTGAGGTAAGTTGTGTTCATGGTGTGGCGTGTTCATGCTGAGGCAGGTTGTGTTCATGGTCTGTTGTGTTCATGCTGTGGTAGGTTGTGTTCATGGTGTGGCGTGTTCATGCTGAGGTAAGTTGTGTTCATGGTGTGGCGTGTTCATGCTAAGGGAGGTTGTGTTCATGGTGTGGCGTGTTCATGCTGAGGGAGGTTGTGTTCATGGTGTGACGTGTTCATGCTGAGGGAGGTTGTGTTAATGCTGAGGTAGGTTGTGTTCATGCTGAGGTAGGTTGTGTTCATGCTGAGGGAGGTTGTGTTCATGGTGTGGCGTGTTCATGCTGTGGTAGGTTGTGTTCATGCTGTGGTAGGTTGTGTTCATGCTGAGGTAAGCTGTGTCCATGGTATGGCGTGTTCATGCTGAGGTAAGCTGTGTTCATGGTGTGGCGTGTTCATGCTGAGGCAGGTTGTGTTCATGCTGTGGTAGGTTGTGTTCATGCTGTGGTAGGTTGTGTTCATGGTATGGCGTGTTCATGCTGAGGGAGGTTGTGTTCATGGTGTGGTGTGTTCATGCTGAGGCAGGTTGAGTTCATTGTGTGGCGTGTTCATGCTGAGGAAGGTTGTGTTCATGGTGTGGCGTGTTCATGCTGTGGTAGGTTGTGTTCATGCTGTGGTAGGTTGTGTTCATGCTGAGCCAGATTGTGTTCATGGTGTGGCGTGTTCATGCTGAGGTAAGCTGTGTTCATGGTGTGGCGTGTTCATGCTGAGGCAGGTTGTGTTCATGCTGTGGTAGGTTGTGTTCATGCTGTGGTAGGTTGTGTTCATGGTATGGCGTGTTCATGCTGAGGGAGGTTGTGTTCATGGTGTGGTGTGTTCATGCTGAGGCAGGTTGTGTTCATAGTGTGGCGTGTTCATGCTGAGGCAGGTTGTGTTCATGGTGTGGCGTGTTCATGCTGAGGCAGGTTGTGTTCATGGCATGGCGTGTTCATGCTGAGGTGGGTTGTGTTCATGCTGTGGTAGGTTGTGTTCATGCTGTGGTAGGTTGTGTTCATGCTGAGGTAGGTTGTGTTCATGCTGTGGTAGGTTGTGTTCATGCTGAGGTAGGTTGTGTTCATGCTGTGGTAGGTTGTGTTCATGCTGAGGTAGGTTGTTTTCATGCTGTGGTAGGTTGTGTTCATGCTGAGGTAGGTTGTGTTCATGCTGTGGTAGGTTGTGTTCATGCTGTGGTAGGTTGTGTTCATGCTGAGGGAGGTTGTGTTCATGGTGTGGCGTGTTCATGCTGAGGCAGGTTCTGTTCATGGTATGGCGTGTTCATGCTGTGGTAGGTTGTGTTCATGCTGTGGTAGGTTGTGTTCATGCTGAGGCAGGTTGTGTTCATGGTATGGCGTGTTCATGCTGAGGTCGGTTGTGTTCATGCTGAGGTAGGTTGTGTTCATGCTGTGGTAGGTTGTGTTCATGCTGTGGTAGGTTGTGTTCATGCTGAGGGAGGTTGTGTTCATGGTGTGGCGTGTTCATGCTGAGGTAGGTTGTGTTCATGCTGTGGTAGGTTGTGTTCATGCTGAGGTAGGTTGTGTTCATGCTGAGGTAGGTTGTGTTCATGCTGTGGTAGGTTGTGTTCATGCTGTGGTAGGTTGTGTTCATGCTGAGGCAGATTGTGTTCATGGTATGGCGTGTTCATGCTGAGGTAGGTTGTGTTCATGATGTGGTAGGTTGTGTTCATGCTGTGGTAGGTTGTGTTCATGCTGAGGCAGGTTGTGTTCATGGTATGGCGTGTTCATGCTGAGGTAGGTTGTGTTCATGCTGTGGTAGGTTGTGTTCATGGTATGGCGTGTTCATGCTGAGGTAGGTTGTGTTCATGCTGTGGTAGGTTGTGTTCATGCTGTGGTAGGTTGTGTTCATGCTGAGGCAGGTTGTGTTCATGGTATGGCGTGTTCATGCTGAGGGAGGTTGTGTTCATGGTGTGGTGTGTTCATGCTGAGGCAGGTTGTGTTCATGGTGTGGCGTGTTCATGCTGAGGCAGGTTGTGTTCGTGGTGTGGCGTGTTCATGCTGAGGCAGGTTGTGTTCATGGTATGGCGTGTTCATGCTGAGGTAGGTTGTGTTCATGGTGTGGCGTGTTCATGCTGAGGCAGGTTGTGTTCATGCTGAGGTAGGTTGTGTTCATGCTGAGGGAGTTTGTGTTCATGGTGTGGCGTGTTCATGCTGTGGTAGGTTGTGTTCATGCTGTGGTAGGTTGTGTTCATGCTGAGGTAAGCTGTGTCCATGGTATGGCGTGTTCATGCTGAGGTAAGCTGTGTTCATGGTGTGGCGTGTTCATGCTGAGGCAGGTTGTGTTCATGCTGTGGTAGGTTGTGTTCATGCTGTGGTAGGTTGTGTTCCTGGTATGGCGTGTTCATGCTGAGGGAGGTTGTGTTCATGGTGTGGTGTGTTCATGCTGAGGCAGGTTGTGTTCATGGTGTGGCGTGTTCATGCTGAGGCAGGTTGTGTTCATGGTGTGGCGTGTTCATGCTGAGGGAGGTTGTGTTCATGGTGTGGCGTGTTCATGCTGTGGTAGGTTGTGTTCATGCTGTGGTAGGTTGTGTTCATGCTGAGGCAGGTTGTGTTCATGGTGTGGCGTGTTCATGCGGAGGTAAACTGTGTTCATGGTGTGGCGTGTTCATGCTGAGGCAGGTTGTGTTCATGCTGTGGTAGGTTGTGTTCATGCTGTGGTAGGTTGTGTTAATGGTATGGCGTGTTCATGCTGAGGGAGGTTGTGTTCATGGTGTGGTGTGTTCATGCTGAGGCAGGTTGTGTTCATGGTGTGGCGTGTTCATGCTGAGGCAGGTTGTGTTCATGGTGTGGCGTGTTCATGCTGAGGCAGGTTGTGTTCATGGTATGGCGTGTTCATGCTGAGGTAGGTTGTATTCATGCTGAGGTAGGTTGTGTTCATGCTGTGGTAGGTTGTGTTCATGCTGTGGTAGGTTGTGTTCATGCTGTGGTAGGTTGTGTTCATGCTCAGGTAGGTTGTGTTCATGCTGTAGTAGGTTGTGTTCATGCTGTGGTAGGTTGTGTTCATGCTGTGGTAGGTTGTGTTCATGCTGTGGTAGGTTGTGTTCATGCTGAGGGAGGTTGTGTTCATGGTGTGGCGTGTTCATGCTGAGACAGGTTGTGTTCATGGTATGGCGTGTTCATGCTGAGGCAGGTTGTGTTCATGGTATGGCGTGTTCATGCTGAGGTAGGTTGTGTTCATGCTGTGGTAGGTTGTGTTCATGGTATGGCGTGTTCATGCTGAGGTAGGTTGTGTTCATGCTGTGGTAAATTGTGTTCATGCTGAGGCAGGTTGTGTTCATGGTATGGTATGTTCATGCTGAGGTAGGTTGTGTTCATGCTGTGGTAGGTTGTGTTCATGCTGAGGTAGGTTGTGTTCATGCTGTGGTAGGTTGTGTTCATGCTGTGGTAGGTTGTGTTCATGCTGAGGGAGTTTGTGTTCATGGTGTGGCGTGTTCATGCTGAGGTAGGTTGTGTTCATGCTGTGGTAGGTTGTGTTCATGCTGTGGTAGGTTGTGTTCATGCTGAGGGACGTTGTGTTCATGGTGTGGCGTGTTCATGCTGTGGTAGGTTGTGTTCATGCTGTGGTAGGTTGTGTTCATGCTGAGGCAGGTTGTGTTCATGATATGGCGTGTTCATGCTGAGGTAGGTTGTGTTCATGCTGTGGTAGGTTGTGTTCATGGTATGGCGTGTTCATGCTGAGGTAGGTTGTGTTCATGCTGTAGTAGGTTGTGTTCATGCTGTGGTAGGTTGTGTTCATGCTGAGGCAGGTTGTGTTCATGGTATGGCGTGTTCATGCTGAGGTAGGTTGTGTTCATTCTGTGGTAGGTTGTGTTCATGCTGAGGTAGGTTGTGTTCATGCTGTGGTAGGTTGTGTTCATGCTGTGGTAGGTTGTGTTCATGCTGTGGTAGGTTGTGTTCATGGTGTGATGTGTTCATGCTGAGGCAGGTTGTGTTCATGGTATGGCGTGTTCATGCTGAGGCAGGTTGTGTTCATGGTATGGCGTGTTCGTGCTGAGGCAGGTTGTGTTCATGGTGTGGCGTGTTCATGCTGTGGTATGGCGTGTTCATGCTGAGGTAAGATGTGTTCATGGTGTGGGGTGTTCATGCTGAGGTAGGTTGTGTTCATGCTGAGGTAGGTTATGTTCATGCTGAGGCAGGTTGTGTTCATGGTGTGGCGTGTTCATGCTGAGGTAGGTTGTGTTCATGGTATGGCGTGTTCATGCTGAGGTAGGTTGTGTTCATGGTATGGCGTGTTCATGCTGAGGCAGGTTGTGTTCATGGTATGACGTGTTCATGCTGAGGTAAGCTGTGTTCATAGTATGGCGTGTTCATGCTGAGGTAAGTTGTGTTCATAGTATGGCGTGTTCATGCTGAGGTAAGTTGTGTTCATAGTATGGCGTGTTCATGCTGAGGTAAGTTGTGTTCATGGTATGAGGTGTTCATGCTGAGGCAGGTTGTGTTCATGGTGTGAGGTGTTCATGCTGAGGCAGGTTGTGTTCATGGTATGGCGTGTTCATGCTGTAGTATGTTGTGTTCATGGTATGGCGTGTTCATGCTGAGGCAGGTTGTGTTCATGATATGGCGTGTTCATGCTGAGGTAGGTTGTGTTCATGCTGTGGTAGGTTGTGTTCATGGTATGGCGTGTTCATGCTGAGGTAGGTTGTGTTCATGCTGTGGTAGGTTGTGTTCATGCTGTGGTAGGTTGTGTTCATGCTGAGGCAGGTTGTGTTCATGGTATGGCGTGTTCATGCTGAGGTAGGTTGTGTTCATTCTGTGGTAGGTTGTGTTCATGCTGAGGTAGGTTGTGTTCATGCTGTGGTAGGTTGTGTTCATGCTGTGGTAGGTTGTGTTCATGCTGTGGTAGGTTGTGTTCATGGTGTGATGTGTTCATGCTGAGGCAGGTTGTGTTCATGGTATGGCGTGTTCATGCTGAGGCAGGTTGTGTTCATGGTATGGCGTGTTCGTGCTGAGGCAGGTTGTGTTCATGGTGTGGCGTGTTCATGCTGTGGTATGGCGTGTTCATGCTGAGGTAAGTTGTGTCCATGGTGTGGGGTGTTCATGCTGAGGTAGGTTGTGTTCATGCTGAGGTAGGTTATGTTCATGCTGAGGCAGGTTGTGTTCATGGTGTGGCGTGTTCATGCTGAGGTAGGTTGTGTTCATGGTGTGGCGTGTTCATGCTGAGGTAAGTTGTGTTCATGCTGAGGTAGGTTGTGTTCATGCTGAGGTAGGTTGTGTTCATGCTGAGGTAGGTTGTGTTCATGTTGAGGCAGGTTGTGTTCATGGTGTGGCGTGTTCATGCTGAGGTAAGTTGTGTTCATGCTGAGGTAAGTTGTGTTCATGCTGAGGTAGGTCGTGTTCATGCTGAGGTAAGTTGTGTTCATGGTGTGAGGTGTTCATGCTGAGGCAGGTTGTGTTCATGATGTGAGGTGTTCATGCTGAGGCAGGTTGTGTTCATGGTATGACGTGTTCATGCTGAGGTAAGCTGTGTTCATAGTATGGCGTGTTCATGCTGAGGTAAGTTGTGTTCATAGTATGGCGTGTTCATGCTGAGGTAAGTTGTGTTCATAGTATGGCGTGTTCATGCTGAGGTAAGTTGTGTTCATGGTATGAGGTGTTCATGCTGAGGCAGGTTGTGTTCATGGTGTGAGGTGTTCATGCTGAGGCAGGTTGTGTTCATGGTATGGCGTGTTCATGCTGTAGTATGTTGTGTTCATGGTATGGCGTGTTCATGCTGAGGTAAGTTGTGTTCATAGTATGGCGTGTTCATGCTGAGGTAAGTTGTGTTCATGGTATGGCGTGTTCATGCTGAGGTAGGTTGTGTTCATGGTGTGGCGTGTTCATGCTGAGGTAAGTTGTGTTCATGGTATGGCGTGTTCATGCTGAGGTAGGTTGTGTTCATGGTGTGGCGTGTTCATGCTGAGGTAGGTTGTGTTCATGGTATGGCGTGTTCATGCTGTGGTATGTTGTGTTCATGATATGGAGTGTTCATGCTGTGGTATGTTGTGTTCATGGTATGGAGTGTTCATGCTGTGGTATGTTGTGTTCATGGTATGGCGTGTTCATGCTGAGGTAAGTTGTGTTCATAGTATGGCGTGTTCATGCTGAGGTAAGTTGTGTTCATAGTATGGCGTGTTCATGCTGAGGTAAGTTGTGTTCATGGTGTGAGGTGTTCATGCTGAGGCAGGTTGTGTTCATGGTGTGGGGTGTTCATGCTGAGGTAAGTTGTGTTCATGGTATGGTGTGTTCATGCTGAGGTAGGTTGTGTTCATGGTGTTGCGTGTTCATGCTGTGGTATGGCGTGTTCATGGTATGGCGTGTTCATGCTGTGGTATGGCGTGTTCATGGTGTGGCGTGTTCATGCTGTGGTATGGCGTGTTCATGGTGTGGCATGTTCATGCTGTGGTATGGCGTGTTCATGGTGTGGCGTGTTCATGCTGTGATATGGCATGTTCATGGTGTGTCGTGTTCATGCTGTGGTATGGCGTGTTCATGGTGTGGCGTGTTCATGCTGTGGTATGGCGTGTTCATGGTGTGGCGTGTTCATGCTGTGGTATGGCGTGTTCATGGTGTGGCGTGTTCATGCTGTGGTATGGCGTGTTCATGGTGTGGCGTGTTCATGCTGAGGTAAGTTGTGTTCATGCTGTGGTAGGTTGTGTTCATGGTGAGGTAAGCTGTGTTTAGTTTCGGTCCAGTGTGTTGTATATATATCTGTGTGCAGCCAAAGGGCCTTGTCTAGGTGAATGTGCGCGCCAGTAGGTGTGTGTGAGATCCCACTCATTGTGCATCTCACGACCACCCCCATCCACGTGCCCAGGGGGTGCGTTCCTTCTGTTTCCACTGTTTTATGGCGCCTTTTACCGCCAGAGTAAACTTTCTTCTCTGTGCCGATACGAGCCTGGCTTCCTTCGCCTCCACCCCTCAACCCCTCCCCCTTTATGTCCTTCCTTCGCACCCCCTCCACCCCCCTTCTTATCTCTCCACGTCCCTCCTTCCTATCTCGGCGCAGGGCTCGCCCTTTCCCCCTCCTATCCTCTCCATCGCGCCCGTGCCCCCCTCTGGCGAGTGGGGGCTGCCCTGCCAGGCCCCTGGTGACACCATTGATTCTGCTGTCAGGTTCGGGGGTATTTAAGCACCTGCGCCCACCCGCTGAGGCTCACCATTCTCCTCCTGTAGACCCAGGGCTCTGCTGAGTGTTGCTGCCGCCCCTGCGCTCCTGTTTGGTTCTTTTGGGTGGCACTGAGCGCACCAGTCATTACCAAGATGCCAACATCTCCCGCCCAGGCCCTACTGCTGGCGCTGCCCCTGGTTGCCCTGCTGCTGTCCGAGTCGCACGGCGTGGGCAATGGGGCGACCCTAGCCGACCTCCTGCACAGCCAGGTGCCGGAGAGCAAAGAGGTAAGTGGCACACGCCCAGACCGTCCGTGAGGCCTGCAGCGGGCATGGGTGCAGCCGCGCACGTGCCTTCTGCAGACCACTCCATGCACGAGCCTTCTGCAGACCCCTCCATGCGCGTGCGTCCTAGGCCTGGGAAGCAAGCCGTGCCGTGTGTGCAGGTGGAGCGCTCACCTTCATTTATGCATTCATCACAGAGATGGCAAAGGTGATAGTTCAGAGCATGCGCACTGTCTCATTGCCGCCAAACCCGCCAGCTCATCCTCGCTCCCTCTCTCCCTCTCTCATTCACATACTCCCTCATTCCTTCACATAACCCCCACGACCTGGTATATCACACCCTCCCAATCCCTTCTCTCGACTCTATCTCTCCTTCACATTCTCCCTAACTGTCACATAATCCCTCAAAACCAGGCTCCATCACCCTCCCAATCCCTTCTCTCTCTCCTGTCGCGTCTTCACATTCTCTCTGTCACATAATCCCTCAAAACCAGGCTCCACCCCCCCCCAATCCCTTCTCTCGCCTCTATCTCCCCTTCACATTCTCCCTGACTCTCACATAATCCCTCAAAACTAGACTCCATCACACCCTACTATCCCCTTCTCTCGCCCCTGTCTCTCCTTCACATTCTCCCTGACTCTCACAGAATCCCTCAAAACTAGGCTCCATCACCACCCCCCAATCCCTTCTCTTGCCCCTGTCTCTCCTTCACATTCTCCCTGACTCTCACAGAATCCCTCAAAACTAGGCTCCGTCACACCCTACTATCCCCTTCTCTCGCCCCTGTCACTCCTTCACATTCTACCCAACTGTCACATAATTCCACAAAATAAGGCTCCATGACACCCTCCCAATCCCTTCTCTCGCCTCTGTCTCTCCTTCACATTCTCCCTTACTCTCACATAATCACTTAAAACCAGGCTCCATCACCCTCCCAATCCCTTCTCTCGCCCTGTCTCTCCTTCACATTCTCCCTTACTCTCACATAATCCCTCAAAACCAGGCTCCATCACACCCTCCCAATCCCTTCTCTCGCCCCTGTTTCTCCTTCACATTCTCCCTTACTCTCACATAATACTTCAAAATCAGGCTCCATCACACCCTCCCGTCTCCTTATTTCACCCGGTCTCCTTCTCTCGCCCTGTCTCTCCTTCACATTCTCCCTGACTCTCACATAACCCCTCAAAACCACAAACCCAGGCTCCATCACAACCTCCCAATCCCTTCTATAGCCCTGTCTCTCCTTCACATTCTCATTGACTCTCACATAATCCCCCAAAACCAGACTCCATCGCACCCTCCTACCCCTTTCTCTCGCTCCTGTCTCTCGTTCACATTCTCCCCAACTCTCACATAATCCCTCAAAATCAGGATCCATCACACCCTCCCAAACCCTCCCCTCGCCCCTGTCTCTCCTTTACATTCTACCTGACTCTCACATAATCCCCCAAAACCAACCTCCATCACACCCTCCTATCCCCTTCTCTCTCCTATCGGTCGTTCGCATTCCCTCTCTCTTTACCAAGACCAGGTTCCATCACACACTCCCTGTCTCCCATTCTCTTCTCTCTCCCCACTCCCTCTCCCCCACGTCACTCTTTGTTCTCCCCCTTTCTCTCCTTCGCTGAACGTATCTTTTTTCTGTCGCTCACTCTTGCTCGCTTCCTACACGACCGCTCAATTTCACCTCTCTCCCCCTACTCATTAGGCCGCCAGTACTTCAGGGCATCAGAACCCTTTCACCACTGCCCACTCCCCGTTCTTCCTGACCTTTCTACCCAGTCCTCCCTTGTCTCCCGAACTCCTCCTTTTCTCTTGTCGTCTTCTCTGTGTTTTATTTCTACTCCCCGTCTCTTGTCTTCAGGCTCCTGCCTTTCTATTGTTTGGAATCTTACCCTGGTCACCTGTCTCTGATCTCAGAGTCCCCCTCCCCCCACTTCCCATTATTCATCATTCCATCACTGTGGGTTTTAATCATTCATACACCCACTCGTTTTAAGGTGCGTGTATTCCACCAGAAACACACTTATAGTGGCAATTAAGCCGTTAACTCACAGAACTAACATTCCTAGAAATAACAGTGGCAGGCCTTACGCAGCATAAATAACTAACCTAAAAACATTTGACCTAAATAAATATAAATATATATGTCCAGAGGACTGTTATTTCTCCAGTCCATTGAAAAGCACTCCCCCAGTCATTCAATGTTGATTCAGGAAACCAGTTTTGAAAAAAGTTTCAAAGGTAGTCTTTATTCAATAAAATCGCCCAGCATGTGGCTCGTACAATCCACTACCATGGTTCTCCCAGAACATACGGCCCTCGCATAGCCGGTTTCCTCACCGCTTCATCACAACAGGTGATCCATATTACCAAACAGTTAAAATACCTTGTGAGGTACGGTTTAAGACAAAGGTGGGTAAGGGTATAGATTAGGTTGAGCGGAAGTGGGGGAGTTGCAGGAGATCTCCCCCACATTTTAGACCAAAAGAAGGTCAAATACATTTGATCAAATGGGATTAGGTCAAATAGACGCACACTGAGAGGCTGGTGGCGGGTGGGAACAAACAGAGGGATTAGCATGACCTCCGGCTGTCTATGGATGCTTCAATAACCTAACAAAGCCAACTAAATTCGTTCTCTCACCCCACCATTTTCCTCCTTTCTGCATTGCCAAGAAATAGTTTCATCTAAAGCGCCACCCAATAGCCAAAACTAAAAACACTATCTGTAAAGTCGGGACACATGAAAACAGTGAATTGGGGAACATCGCCTCTAGGTGTGTACAGATCAAAAGAGCGCGCCGAACAACTGCACGTGTGATGCATAAAGACATGAAACAAATACCCCTGTAGAGTGGGGACACAGTGCATTAAAAAAAAAGCAACAGAGGGAAACAGTGCACTGAAAAGCAGGACCTGTGGAAGAGGCGTAATAGGGAGCAGCAACACTGAAAACATTGCAGGTTAAGCGCCTAGAGACAAAATACTGAACTTTCAGTGCTGTATGCACACATTGAAATAACTATTTAAACAACATCACACGTAAGCTGTCAACACATGATCTCAATGCATTGCAAAACAGCACCCTCCCTCGCATCAAACAGTACTTTAAAGGTCGCCTTTACATTAGCTACGCGTCAGTACAGCGCATTGAAGACGAGTGCATGCATGCAGGGTGTGTACTGACAGATTGCAGGCCTGGGCCGGGTGAGTGATCTGCTGTGTGCCTCTCTTGCAGGAGCTGTCCAGGCTGCTGGTGCTGAAGGCGCTGTCGGATCTGCTAAAGCCGGAGGAACAGGCTGCTGCTGCCGCCGCGGACTCCTCGGAGGTCTCCGGGCCTCAGGTGGACCTCATGCGCCGGCTGGTCACCCCCCGCGAGAGGAAAGCGGGGTGTAAGAACTTCTTCTGGAAGACCTTCACGGCCTGCTAGCGGCACAGAGGGCCCCTGGCCGTGACCGACACCTTCTTAGACCCTGCTTCTGGCAGCTGGGGGCCTCTCCAGCAGCTCGGTGTCTCTTTCCCTGGGGCCCGGGCCACACAGTTGTTTATGCCTGTCTGCAATTTGTATGTAGCCCAAAACTATAGTTATCAATACGCTGTATTTAGGTTCTAAACTCGTGACATTGTAGTGTTGACCTCATAGAACAGTGTTGACATGTTGAAGAAGACTGTGGAGAGCACCCTACCTCCTCCACAGTGCTGCTCCACTTTTCCCAGCGACCCCCCACTCCCACCCAAGTCTTCAACGTGTGAACCCCACTCTTCACTTGTTTCAGGGCGAGGTGATTACAGGCAGGAGTGAGACTCCCAGCTCTCGGTTGCTTTCGCCCGTACGCTTCCCTTGTTAGCAGATGTTCTCTATATCACTCTACATACCCCCCTCTCCCGCCACCATTAGGTGGGCGATCTATTACTCTACCTACGGCCTTCCCCTGGAAATCTGTTTCTCACGTGAAACGACTATAGCGCTGCGAAGCCTTTCAAACGACAGCTGTACGCTATACCCAACTAAATTGCATGCTGACCTGCTTGTTTGCCCTGCCCACCCTGTGCCAGTTGCTGGGGTGCAACTAGAATACAATTTCGGCGGACAGGAGGTCTAGCCTTTCAAATGTTGGGAAATGGGCTAATGTCTGTGTGGGGTCAAACTTGCTTATGTGGGGGCGCCTAACTTCTTGACCTATTCTAATGAGACTATTCTGGTGAAGCTTCAATGTTAGAAGCAGTTTGCACTCCCCTTCCCTTGTGAAACCAGACACTTATGGACTGCTGTGAGCATGAGCTGCCTCCAGCCCCCCAGCCCCTCGCCAAAACGCCCCGACAGTATTTCAGTTACCTGAAAATGTATGCGTGTGAAGGCTGGTGCTAGCCATGAAATACTTTACCTCTGTTAACAGCGCCGTCACAGGCAGCGTTATAAAGTGCACCTTTCCCCATGGGCTGGAGGTCCCTGTTTCTCTAGCGTTGCCCTTACACTATGAGAGGTAGGCTCCTGTTTCTCTTCTCTGTGTCCTTCCCACTCCCGAATGAGCTGTAGGTCCCTGTTTCTTTAGCGTTGCCCTTCCCCATGGGCTGTAGGTCCCTTGCGTTGCTCTGCCACTATGGGCTGTCGGTCCATGTTTCTCTTCTTTGTGTCCTTCCCACTCCAACATGAGCTCTGCGTAGGTCCCTTTTTCTCTGGCGTTGCCCTTACGTTATGAGATGTAGGTCTCTGTTTCCCTTCCCTATGCCCTTCCCACTCGAGCTGTTGATCACTCTTTCACTTCTCTGTGTCCTCCCCACTTCCACATGAGTTTTAGGTCACTGTTTCCCTTCCCTATGCCCCTTCCACTTGAGCTGTTGATCAGTTTCACTTATCTGTTTCCTCCCCACTTCCACATGAGCTGTAGGTCCCTGGTTCTCGTCTCTTTGTCCTTCCCACTTCCACTAGGAGCTGTAGGCCCCTGTTTCTCATCTCTGTGTCCTTCCCACTCCCACATGAGCTGTAGGTCACTGTTTCTCTGTCATTCCCCTTCCACTATAGGCTCTAGGTTCCTGTTTCAATGGCCAGTGTCCTTTGAACTCCCAGGTGAGCTGTACGTAGGTCCCTGTTTCTTTGGCATTACCCTTATATCATAAGATGTAGGTCCCCGTTTCCCTTCCCTATGCCCTTCCCACTCGAGCTGTTGATCACTGTTTCACTTCTCTGTGTCCTTCACACTGCCACATGAGCTCTTTGTCCCTGTTTCTCAGGTGTTTCCCTTCCACTATGAGCTGTAGATCCCTGTTTCTCTGTTGTTTCCCTTACACTATGAGATGTAGGTCCCTGTTTCTCTGGTCTGTGCCCTTCCCACATGAGCTCTTGGGCCCTGTTTCTCTGGTGTTACCTTTCCTTTGAGCTGCAGGTCGCCTTTTCTCTTCTCTGTGTCTTTCCCGCCCCCACTATGAGCCTTAGGTCCCTGTTTCTCTACTCTGTTTCCTTCCCAATCCCACATGAGCTGTAGGTCCCCGTTTCTCTTCCATGTATCTTTCCACTCCCACTATGAGCTGTAGATTCCTGTTACTCTTCTCTGTGTCCTTCCCACTCCCACATGAGCTGTAGTTCTCGGTTTCTCTTCTCTGCGTCCTTCCCACTCCCACATGAGCTATAGTTCTCTTTTTCTCTTCTCTGTGTCCTTCCCACTCCCACATGAGCTGTAGTTCTCGGTTTCTCTTCTCTGTGTCCTTCCCACTCCCACATGAGCTGTAGTTCTCAGTTCTCTTCTCTGCGTCCTTCCCACTCCCATATGAGCTGTAGATTCCGGTTTCTCTTCTCTGTGTCCTTCTCACTCCCACAAGAGCTGTAGTTCTCGATTTCTCTTCTCTGCGCCCTTCCCACTCCCACATGAGCTGTATGTAGGTCGCTGTTTCTCTTCTCTGTGTCCTTCCCACTCCCACATGAGCTGTAGTTCTCGGTTTCTCTTCTCTGTGTCCTTCCCACTCCCACATGAGCTATAGTTCTCTGTTTCTCTTCTCTGTGTCCTTCCCACTCCCACATGAGCTGTAGTTCTCGGTTTCTCTTCTCTGTGTCCTTCCCACTCCCACATGAGCTATAGTTCTCTGTTTCTCTTCTTTGTGTCCTTCCCACACCCACATGAGCTGTAGTTCTCGGTTCTCTTCTCTGCATCCTTCCCACTCCCACATGAGCTGTAGATTCCGGTTTCTCTTCTCTGTGTCCTTCTCACTCCCACATGAGCTGTAGTTCTCGGTTTCTCTTCTCTGCGTCCTTGCCACTCCCACATGAGCTGTAGGTCGCTGTTTCTCTTCTCTGTGTCCTTCCCACATGAGCTATAGTTCTCTGTTTCTCTTCTCTGTGTCCTTCCCACTCCCACATGAGCTGTAGTTCTCTGTTTCTCTTTCCTTAGTTCTCTCCCACTCCCACATGAGCTGTAGTTCTCGGTTTCCCTTCTCTGCACCCTTCCCACTCCCACATGAGCTGTAGTTCTCTGTTTCTCTTTCCTTAGTTCTTTCCCCATGGGCAGAAGGGTTATTTATCTGACCCGTGTTTACCCCCATATTGGGAAGTAGATCGCTTCCTGTGGCCGTTGTCCTTTCCCTGGGGGTAATTTGTCTCTGTTTCTCTCCCTGTACCACTGCCCCCTTTTACAGACCTTATTTTTATATTTCTATGCGGGCTTTGTTGTTCTATTAGTGTCCAAGTTATACTTTCCTGGTGCGTTGTAAATCTCAGTTTTTCTCCAGTGTCCTTTGCCTGTGGATTGTACATCTGTTTCTCTAGCAATGCACCCTCCCCCGCCCCATCAGTCTCAGGCTTTGACTTTTCCCATGGTCTGGAGACCGGTTTCCCTAGCCTTACCCCTCCCCCACGGGTTGGTGAGTCCAGGTTTCTCCTCTGGTTCCTGACCTCGTCCATTTACTGTGTGCTAGAGATAGTTCAAAGAGATCCCAGGAGGGTGTGTGAGGGGTAGGCAGCGGGTGGGGTCTGGTCCTTTCCCGTGGTCTGGAGACCGGTTTCTCTAGCGTTGCCCCGGCCCCACATTTTGGGGGTCCAGGTTTCTCCTATGGTTCCTGTCCTTCCCCATGGGCTGTGGACGTCCCAGTTTCTCTGCTCGGTGTCCTTCACCAATGAGCTGTTGGCTTCGGTGTCTCTGGCCACTGCCCCCACCCCCACGGGTGTTGGAGCTCAGTCCCTGTGGCCCGCGGCCCCTCCATGGGCTGTGATCTTCGCTTCTCCGGCCCACGTGCTTGCGCCTGGTTGAAGATCTCGGTCACGCTCACGCTTATCCTTTCCTGTCGGGGGTTGGGCCTCTGTCTTTTGACCCTTTCTCTGCCCTGCTTTTCGCCCGTGTACTCACTCATTCACGCTTGGCACCCAATGCCACAATGAAACTCTCCAATGGTGGCAATGGTCATAAATGCTGAATTTTGGGCGCACCTTTATTCGGGAAGCACTTTCAAATTAAATAATGCAGCCCTCTATATATGGAAATTGATAAAAATCGAAGAATTAATTGAATATGTAAATGTAGTTGATCATTATAAATGCTAAGACATGTAAACATGTATGTTTTCTTTTGTCTTTTAAGTTTTATATTTGGCGTTTTGTTTTTATCATTTTATATGAAATGCTATGTGATATTTTTGGCTAACTGGTATATTTAACAATAAACCTAAATAAAAATAAATAAAATAAATGCCGAAGCTCTGACTGGACAGTTCTGTCTCTGGCTCCACTGACTCTCTCTTCCGTGGGGTCGAGAGAGGGGAGGGAATATTACAGTGACATCTGCTGGCCAAGCCTGGAAAAGCGGCGGCATTCACGCAGTCATTTTGGGTGAGAGAGTCGAGGACTGCTCCGCCAGCGACCACTGCTGGCCAGGAATGGAAGTGCTGCTGAAGTAACATGTAAAGATACACACATCATCCAGGCTGGAGACTACAGAGCTTGCCCACAGGTGAGAAAATCCTATACATCAGGCTTCGACAGTGGAGCTATTGCAAGGGGGCAGGGGGTAGGGGGGGGTGACAAAGATTGCACTGGCTCCATGCATCTTGCGTACGTAGTGATCAAATAGCAGAGCTGCGACTCAGTTACACCCAGTGTTTTAAGTGGGCTCGGGCCCCCTTAGATGCCCACAACCAATTTTGTCAAAATATTATATATGCACAAACTCATGTCATCACCATGTGGCAGAGAGCTATGGAAAACTGAATGGTCCCACATTCACACATCCAGAACGTTGACTCAGCCTTTCATTGGTTCCAAGTTGAGAAAATGCGTAAATGTTGGTGGGTAATAGTATACACTGTCATATTCACAGTGCCACGAAGCTGCAGGAATCTGTCACGAGGCACTATATAAAATATAATTTGTTTTCTTGTACATGCAGCATTTAGTAGCACCGTTGCAACAAATACATTACTCAAAGGTATAAGCAGGATGAATTGACTGGTGAGTAATTGAAAAAAATAAAACAGAATCATGTTTTAACATGGCAGCAAACTCCCGAATCCCCCTGCTTCTAAGAGCATTAATACTTGGTTAATTGAACATTCTTTTGATGGTACTTAATAATTGCTCCTCTCCAGGATGAAAGGGTGAGTCAGTAGGCCCCACAGCCGCATTAAATGTGTTGTAATGTTGTACAGCCGGGATTCTGGATGATATGTGGCCGCCACTCCTTGCCACTGCCCATCCAGATAGCCTTGCAGGGGGGGGGGGGGGGTAGGACGGTCAAAAGTTAAGGGGTTGCCCCGTATTGGATCTCCACCGCCTGGCGACTGAAATATTCAGCTGTGGGGTACAGGGGCTGAGCTCCTGGGTGCTCCTACTGCAGCACAGAAAGCAGAGTCCCCAGCCTGGTGAAAGGATCCCCTGCTAGTCCCCAATCACACCACTGAGGACCCTGCTCCGTCTGTTGCAGGCCACAGTTATCCTGCTTCAAAAAATGGGTTTTACTTAACAGTCCTTTTTTAGAGCTTAGAATTCCGTGTACAATTATTTCTTGCTTTACAAAAACATGATCTTCCTGCGGATTACCGTTAATATAACTGTGTGTAAAATGTATTAGCTCAGATGCTTCTGTGTTACTTTGTTTTTAGCAAAAGCAATCTTCCCTGGTGGTCTTCATAACACAGTATTCCAGTTTATCTGAACAAGAGACTAAGGCCCTGATTCATGGAATTATTTGTGTGTAAAACAGGGATTTACGTGCAAATAATTCTATGAATCGGGCCCTTAGTGTTTTGGGGAAATGGATACCCATCAATGTCCAGAGCATGCCTGGCACTTGACCACGCCCTTTGCTAGAGCCCCTGCATTGCCTTATCCCGCTTCAAGCACTGGTTACTAGGGGTGTACCAAATAGCGAAATTACTATTCGGCCGAATACCTAATAGTTGGTCCAACTATTCGGCCGGAGCCGAATAGTGAGCCGAATTCTTTTTTTTAATCAAACATATTCTAGAACATAATAAACATTTCATTGAATAAAATCAGCAGATATTCTATTGTATGAATATTCATGTTTAATAATTGGACATATAATAGCTTATTAAAAGCTAAAATGATACAAAAGAAATAAAAAAACAGATTATCCCCCATTGGATGGATGCAGCCAGGGTTGCCCCTAGGATAACACTTCAGGGGGCTGGAGGCACTAACCCTTAAAATGTTGGGAGGGACGCTAAATTCAGGGACTGTGGGTAAAGTGCAAACTTACTTGTGTGGGGGCATCTAACTTCTTTACGCATTCTATTGAGATTATTCTGGTGAAGTTTCAATGTTACAAGCAGTTAACTCTCTTCATGTCTCAGACCACACACTTAAGGACTGCTGTGAGAATGTGCTGTCTCCTTTCCTCCCTACCCTTCCAATCACTCCCCTTGCATGGAAGTACTAACCCCACATCACAATTTCAATTGCCTAAAAATGCATGCATGTGAATCTGGAGCCACCCCTCAGATCGATGTAACACGTTTGGTTTGCCTGAAAGCCTGGATGAGTCCAAGGCTCGGTGACATGAAGAATATCACATTTCCCACAGTACTATTAGCAAGAATGCATGGCAAGGGCAAACTTGAGAGCTCTGACAATACAAATGTTGCACATATTTATAAACACAGGTGCAGAATGCTGACTCACATAAACATTGGCAAATCACTGGCAAATCAGGCTGCCAGGTACCAACATGTTTTCAGGCAAATCTACAATCAGCAATTCCCCCTTTTTACATGCTCTTTTTCCACCACCTCGTACCTCAATAGCATTACAATTTCATATTTTTTACTTTTCACCTTCCCGTGTGCAAGATCCCCACCTCAAATTGCTCCTAGGGGTTGGCTCCTTCATCCCCAGTTAAAAACTGTGGAAGCTGCATTTTGTAACACGTACAAACCGTACACTGTCCGTATGCGATTCTTTGTTCATCATCATGGGCATTGGTGCTAACTTATGTATACTCAAGAGCATAATATGGTAGCCACAATTTGCGATCACGCAACAGAAACTTTGTGAATCGGGTACTATTATGTGTGATAGCATAGACCGTGCAGTAATTCTAGAGGGTTCCAAATTTTGGGGAACATTTTCTTAACGGGGGCATATCAAGAAATTGATGGAAAGCACAGCAATCAAGTTTGAAATGTTAACAAGAAAAAGAAACCGAAGAGGCTTTTTCCTAGAAAGCGGAGCATCTCCCAATACAGTTGCGTTGCCCCTCAGAACGATACAACACGTTTGGCTTGACTTAACATGCGCCATTTCATGAAAAGTCATGTGGCAATGTGCAACCCCTTTATGAGCTGGCCTAGTGTCATGATTCCTGCCCCTCATGTCCCCAGCCCTCCAAGATGTCAGGCTGGAGCCAGGCCACGATCACCTACATAGCCCTCAAGGGACTCTCCATCCCTCCAAAGACCCACTTGGAGTCAGACTTGGCGCTTGTGGCACCAGACTTACTCACTCCCATAGGATAACATTGGGGATTGGACTTGTAGTGCATTGATGGGGACAAAATGGATGCCCCCACATATTTCGGTTCCCAGAACTGCATGTGCGGTCTAGTCTTTTGGGTGTGGTTCAGCCCAGAGACACCTGCGATACCCAGAGACTATTTAAGGCACACCCAGGCTGAGAAACATGCTTTGTGTTTTCTGCACCTGCAGCGTGACACTCACCATGTTCGGATTGGTCTCCAGTAGGCCTGCATCTTTCTTCTGCGCTCAGCTCCTCCAAGAACAAGAACACCGTTAGGAACAGCCTTACCTTGTGGAGCTTCTGCCCATCAGTCATCGCTTCTTCTGTTCTGCGGGCATCTTCGGCGGTGTCATTCCCATCCCGGCACGCTGCTCCCTAAGGAAAAGAGAAAAGAACAGAAAAAAGGCATTAGTAAGCATTCTGCAAATCTTCGCTTATTTTTAAATACTGTACGAGCTTCACACGCTTGCCTGAATCCCAGCCGCTCTGGGGGAACTCTGTCTCCGGAACTTCTCATCCATCTACAAGAGGGAAAAGACACTCCAAGTTAGCGTGGAAACATCTAGTGGCGCCCCAGACCATGCTTACCCACCGCATTTGTTCTTCATAACCGGCATCCACGCTGAAAACGTTGCAGCACCTAAAAGACACAGAAAAAGAACTCAGTTCAATGCAAATACGAAAGGGGTGCATCGCGCATCGCGCTCTCACTCACCTACAGTGCTACTCATCTCAGCAGCACGCCGCCATCCCCAGACGCCGGCCATCATCTAAGGAAGGAAAGGAACGAAGTTAGAGAACTGTTCAAAAGACTCATTATACTTACCTGTCGGACTCTTGCCAGTGAAGTAACTAGGCAGCAGTGAGCCCGCATCAATCAATGCGCTCCTGCGCTGAAGGCAGGACGGAGAGCACACTATCCAAGAAAACAAGGTGAGCTGTGGATCAAAGGGAAGGGTTGGACCCAGGGGAAGAAGGGGTTCAAGAACACAGAGACAATAGGGAGTTAAACTCTACCAATCCTGTGTTTCAGGCCCAGTCTCCATTCGAATAGCCTCCAGGGAAGGGTTCGAGGTCGTAAGAGGTCAGAACAGTCTGAGTGACGTCCCCTTGGATACCAGGTGAGCATTACAGAATGCAAAGCCTCACATCAAAATCCACCTGGGCGTCATGGAAACGTCAGAAACTGACCAGTTAGCCCACATGTTGGGGCAGCTACGTTCCAAAATACATGCAGCCAGGCAGGAGACCAACACCCTGAGGAGAGAGCTGATAGTAGCCAAAGAACGCACTGATGATTTAAGCCGGCAACTTCTCCAGTCACAAGCAGGGCATGCACCATTGCCGAGAAACGTGCCCTCGATGCCAGCACCATCAGCCAATCCCGTTCAGATAACCCTCAAAGGGGCAGTTCCCTTGGTCTCGCCCGAACGATTTACGGGGGATCCCAAGAGGTTTGCAACGTTCATGTACCAGTGCCACCTGCACTTCCTTTGTAGGCCAGGGGCCTTTCCGAATGACCAATCACAGGTCGCTTTTGTTCTATCCTACCAGAGTGGTAGCGCTGCGGACTGGTCTGTACCCTTTGTGGCCCAAGACGATCCTTTGCTGCATGACTTCAGGGGCCTTCAGCAGGAGATGGAAAAGCTGTTCGCCCGTCGTACTCATGGGCAGGCATTAGACAACAAACTTCTGTCCCTACGCCAAGGGAATCAAGATCTATTAACATACATAGCCACGTTCAATAGACTCGTAGTTGAAGCAGAATGGCCAGAGGAGAAGAGAACCACGTTATTTCATCAGGGGTTGTGGGGGGAGCTCAAGGATGTTCTCGCACAAGTAGTGAACCCCCGAAAGACTGCTCAGAATTCATTGACCTTGTTGTTCAACTGGATCATAGGTTGCAGAACTGAAGAGCTGATCGAACCAGACCGGACACTCGCCCTATGTATGTGCATTGAAAGGACAATACTGCCCGAACAACGGAAGGTTCAGGAGAACCAATGCAAATCGGGGGGGTCAGATCCCCCTTGACTAAAGCGGAAAGGGATAAAAGGAGACAGCAGCAGTTATGTCTGTACTGCGGAAGGTCAGGTCATTTCCTTAAGAGTGTCCTGTGAAGCCACTGAGGAGGATAGTAGGGGCCACGGACAAGGAAGATACCATCAAGGAATCGGAAAACTCCCCAGCCCGGCAAGTGTAGGGGTCCACTTGTCGAGCGAAGAAAGTGAACTACAGACCTCCGATTTTGCACTATCTGTGGTCTTGCTCAATCACCAACAACCATCTCGGATTCACGCAGTAAGAGCGTACATAGACAGTGGAGCCGTTGGGAATTACATCGACCAGGATCTTGCGGAATAGATGGGGCTTCCATTACGCCCTAAATCAACCACCGACGCTGTTACCACAGTCGATGGCACGGAAATAGCTTCTGGTCCAGTATCCCAATGCACTGCAGCTTTAACCCTTCTGTGCCAGGATGGACACCAAGAATCTATCATTTTCAACCTCATTAAGGCACCATAGTTTCGGTTGATTTTGGGAATGCCATGGCTGGTAGCTCACAATCCTCGAATCGATTGGCGAGCAAAAGAATTGGCCTTTCCCGAGACTTGCGTCCACACATGTTATCGCCAAGAGAAACAACCAATAGACACCAGAACCTCCACGCTTGCGACTGTGGCAATCGGCACCCTACCAAGTAAATACCAGGACTTTCAAGATGTCTTTCAAAAAGAACAGGCTAATACCCTGCCACCGCATAGATCATACGTTTGCCAAATTGACCTGATACCCGGCGCACAAATCCCTTGTGGGCGAATTTACGCACTCACGGAACCAGAAAACCAGCACCTGAAGGCCTATCTTGACCAATACCTGGCCAACGGGTTCATCCGCCCCTCAAAGTCTCCAGCAGCCAGTCCTCTATTCTTCGTACCGAAAAAGGAGGGGGACATGAGGACGTGCATCGACTCTCACGCACTGAACCAGATTACCGTAAAAAAATCACTACCCCCTGCCACTGATCCCTGAATTGCTTGGTCAAATCGAAGATGCCCAAATCTACACAAAACTAGACCTCAGGGGGGCATATCACCTTGTTTGCGTAAAACGGGGGGACGAATGGAAAACCGCTTTTCGCACCAAATACGGCTTGTACGAATATCAAGTAATGCCCTTTGGCCTTTGCAACGCGCCTGCTGCATTTCAATACTTCATGAACGATGTCCTACGGGAATTGATTGATGTCTGTGCTATAGTGTACATTGATGATATCCTAGTACATTCCGCATCAAAGCAGGACCACGTTAAACACGTCCGATCCATATTGGAGAAACTCTGTCAACACCAGCTCTACGACAAGCTCGAAAAGTGCTCATTCCACGTCTCCGAGGTGGAATTCCTGGGCTTTATTCTCAGCCCAAATGGAATCCGAATGGATGTACACAAGGTAGATGCTATCCTGAACTGGCTATCCCCAAATTCATTCAAGGGGGTTCAAAGTATGCTGGGTTTTGCAAACTTCTACCGCCGGTTCATCCCAGGATTTTTGCAAATCGTGCATCCCATCACGTCATTACTAAGGAAAAGCAACACAAAGTTCCAGTGGACAACAGGAGCCGAGGAGGCTTTCCAGGATCTCAAAGCAAGATTCACATGTGCCCCAATCTTACGCCACCCTCTCCCTGATCTCCCATACCTGGTGGAAACGGACACCTCAAGCATGTCTTTGGGAGCCGTCCTCTCACAAAAGGACCCCGAAATGGGCCAGTTACACCCTTCTGCCTTCTGGTCACGTAAATTCACACCCCCTGAACTCAATTACGCTATCACAGACAAAGAACTCCTGGCAATTAAGTCAGCCTTTAAGGCATGGCGGCACTACCCCTTGGGCGCCAGACACACAATCACCGTAATAAATGACCACCGGAACCACCAGTACCTAAAAACAGCAACGGCCCAATCCTCACGACAACTACCTTGGGCTCTTTTTTTTGCTCAATATGACTACGTGATTACATTTCGACCAGGGGTGAAAAATAACAGGAAGGCCGATGCCCTTTCCCGTATGGGGGTGGAAGAGCAAGAGTATCAGACCCCTGACCCAATAGCAATCATCCTGAGTGACAAGCTCCTAGGAATCACAGCAACCATAAATCAGAAATAATTACATGAAGAAATCAAAAACCTGATGAGTCCTGAGCAATTACAAACATGGAGTGCACAAGGAGAACATTACATGAGAAAAGATCAGTTGCCCTACTTCAGGAATCGTTTATTCTTACCAAACCAAGAACTACGAGAACAAGTCATGTCTGGTTATCATGATTCCTTGATCGAGGGTCACCCCGGAATCGCTAAAACCCTAGCCAAGGTAAAATGAAATTATTGGTGGCCCACGTGGCGTAAAGACATTATCCAATTCATCCTATCTTGTGGAGTGTGTGCTCAAAACAAGTCATCCAAGTAGAAACCGGCTGGACTATTACAACCATTGGAAATCCCACCAGCACCCTGGCACACGTTGTCCCTCGATTGTATTACTGACTTACCACCCAGTCAAGGGTTTAACACTATTCTTGTGGTCATGGACCTATTTTCAAAAATGGCACGCTTCATTCCTCATAAGGGGCTCCCAAATGCTTCCACTCTTGCAAAGGTATTTCTTGAAGGCATCGTACAGCTCATGGTTTTCCTTCAGTTTGGTCTCAGACCGAGGTACTCAATTTGTATCTAACTTCTGGAGAAAATGCTGCTCTATGGCCCAGATCGACATCCGGCTATCCACCAGTCACCATCCCCAAACGGATGGTCAAACTGAGAGGACAAATCAGACGCTCGAGCAGTATCTGCGTTGCATGTTACACCAAGCTGAAGGAAGCTGGTTCGACCTATTATGGATAGCTGAATATGCTTATAATAATTCCCTACACACCAGCACTCGGCAGACACCCTTTTATACCATGTATGGCAGGCAGCCACATACTTCTGAGTTGGACGTTCCTACAACTCTGGAAATGCCAGCAGTCAAAACCTTGCACACAACCATTTCTCAAACCTTTAAAAGGGCAGCTGAACACCTACTTCAAGCTAAGAATCGCCAAAAGAAGTTTGCTGATCAGCACCGAGCAAAGACCCCCAACTACCAAGTGGGAGACAAAGTCGGGCTGGCGTCTAAACATGTGTCCATTAAAGGAGCCCGAACTTTCCGTCCAAGATACCTAGGTCCATTCACCATCACCTCCGTGATAAATCCTGTGGCGGTCAGACTAGCTTTGCCGTCAAACATGCAAATTCATCCGGTGTTCCACGTGTCTCTCCTTAAACCTGGGACCCAGGTAGCAACGCCACCGCAGCCAGTAGTAGTCGCCGGGGAGCCAGAATTCAAAGTCAAGGACATCCTAGATTCAAAGTACGTCAGATCCAAATTATACTACTTAGTAGACTGGAAGGGGTATGGTCCTCAAGACAGGACATGGGAGCCTTGTGAGTACATCCATGCACCTCGCTTGCTTAGACGATTTCATCAAAACCATCCAACCAAACCAGGACCAGACAGAAGAGCCACCTTGAGAGGGGCTTTGGGGGGGAGTGCTGTCATGATTCCTGCCCCTCATGTCCCCAGCCCTCCAAGATGACAGGCTGGAGCCAGGCCACGATCACCTACTTGGCCCTCAAGGGCCTCTCCATCCCTCCAAAGACCCACTTGGAGTCAGACTTGACGCTTGTGGCCCCAGACTCACTCACTCCCATAGGATAACATTGTGGATTGTACTTGTAGTGCATTGATGTGGACAAGATGGTTGCCCCCACATATTTCGGTTCCCAGAACTGCATGTGTGGTCTAGTCTTTTGGGTGTGGTTCAGCCCAGAGGCACCTGGGATACCCAGAGACTATTTAAGCCACACCCAGGCTGAGAAACATGCTTTGCGTTTTCTGCACCCGCCGTGTGACACTCACCGTGTTCGGATCGGTCTCCGGTAGGCCTGCATCTTTCTTCTGCGGTCAGCTCCTGCAAGAACAAGAACACTGTTAGGAACAGCCTTACCTTGCGATTCTTCTGCCCATCAGTCATCGCTCCTTCTGTTCTGCGGGCATCTTCGGCGGTGTCATTCCCATCCTGGCACGCCACTTCCTAAGGAAAAGGGAAAAGAACAGAAAAAAGGCTTTAGTAAGCATTCCGCAGATCTTAGCTTATTTTTAAATACTGTACGAGCTTCAAACGTTTACCTGAATCCCAGCCGCTCTGGGGAAACTCTGTCTCCGGAACTTCTCATCCATCTGCAAGAGGGAAAAGACACTCAAGGTTAGCGTGGAAACATCTAGAGGCGCTGCATACCGCGCTTACCCACCGCATTTGTTCTTCATAACTGGCATCCACGCTGAAAACGTTGCAGCACTGGGTTTGGTGGCAGTGAGATGCACGAGATAAGGGGAAGATAACATGGGTTTGGCGGCATGGAGATGCAGAAGATGAGGGGGAGATAACATGGGCTTGGTGGCCGGGAGATGCACAAGATGAGGGGGAGATAACATGGGCTTGGTGGCAGGGAGATGCACACGATGAGGGGGAGATAACATGGGCTTGGTGGCAGGGAGATGCACGCAATGAGGGGGAGATAACATGGGCTTGGTGGCAGGGAGATGCACGCGATGAGGGGGAGACAACATGGGCTTGGTGGCAGGGAGATGCACGAGATGAGGGGGAGATAGCATGGGCCTGGTGGCAGGGAGATGCACGAGATGAGGGGGAGATAACATGGGCTTGGTGGCAGGGAGATGCACGAGATGAGGGGGGGGATAACATTGGCTTGGTGGCAGGGAGATGCACGAGATGAGGGGGGGATAACATTGGCTTGGTGGCAGGGAGATGCACACGATGGGGGGATAACATGGGTTTGGTGGCAGGGATGCACATTTCTTAACTGTGATTAGTTATCAGGAAGCATGAGAGAAAATTACAGGAGTGTTAAACTCGGTTTAAAACCAAGGATTGACTATGAGGCCAACACCTAGGCCAGGCTACGTACGGCACCAGATCAGAGGTCGAAGTGGACAAAAAGAAGTAGTGGAACTATGTTCCCTAATGGCCTGCACCGCTCCCCACAAACCCCATCGCTATACCCCCGCCCATGCACAATACAAACCCCAAAACACATGCACCTGCTTTTTAAGGGAACGTCCAGTGCACTGCACTGGAAGTGCAAGTTTGAACTGCTTCCTACACTTTTATTTTAAACAAAACCATTCCGGAACTGTTTCTTTTTAAAATAAAAGTATAGGAACGGTAAAACTTAATTAAAAGAAGTAGAGGAGCACCACTCCCGACTGCTCCCGCCCACTTCGACCACTGCACCAGATGTAATTGGTGTGCGGCTGCCTGATGTACTTGAGATGTGCCGAAGCGGGCCCCTGTAGGATCATAGAGTCTCAGGCCTCAGACAGCTGAGCTATGTCAATGGTGGCAGACAATAGCTCGGTTACAGAGATCTTACAAACTTTAGACAGCTGAGCTGGCCCTCAAGTCACAAAGATCTTACAAACTTTAGACAGCTGAGCTGGCCCTCGGGTCACACAGATCTTACATTGTGAGGCTGCAGTCACCTGGCCTGTGCCCAAGGCCGGACTGCGAGCCAAAAAACGAATAATAGCCTTGCCAGCACATCCAACCCTCTCAAAGGTGAAGTTTGCAAAAGGTAGGGGGTGGTTCTCCTCTGGGGGATTTCTGGAAAAACTAAGTCAAATTGTGCATTTTAGAGCACACACCTCCAAATGAGCCTCACTGAAGTGTCTGAAAGATAGCATGTTGGCGCTATATAGAACAGCTAGATAAATCTTTTGCTACATGGCAATCGGGCATTAGACTCAGATTTGAAGGTGTTCATGAAATGGTGCAATAGTTCAATGGCTGCCCCAAAACTCAGGGGCATTCTTCCTCCGTGGCAGCAGATCGCATACATGCCCATCTGATAACTGTGTGCCCTCTTAAAACTCGGATGCTTAGTAGCCAAGGGTTTAGGCTACAGAAGAAAGGGTGCCTGAAACATTGGGGTGAGCAATGGCAATGATGCTGCTGAGTTCCTGCTCAATATCACCCTCTCCCGCAGGGGTAGGCCAGACATGCCAAGAGTGGTCTGCACAGCTGGCCACAATCCTCCAGCTGAGGCCAACAGAACTGAGCTCAGTCCCCAAGACAGACGAGTCCTGCAGAATTCGACATAACACTCCCTGGGAGGCACGCAGGGCTGGAGTCGGAACGCGCAGGCTCATCTGCCTGAAGACCAGACTCGTCTGCCTGAAGGCCAGGCTCATCTACTTGAAGGCCAGACTCATCTGCAGCTCTGCCGCTAATGTGCATAAAGGAACCCAGGAAAAATAGAGGGGTAATCCTGCACTTATATCCCTGATCCTTCAGGTGTAGTATGCTGATATCCAAAGATTGGATCCGTAGAATGGGATGACACTCTTTTAGTACATATTCAAATTTTATGCAATACATTTATCACATTAAAAAATCATCTAAATATCATACAAAAGTGATAAAAAACCATTTCATACCAGCATTCGTAGCCACATACAGGACTCATTTGCACGGAAAAGAAACACCCATGGTATTACATTCATCATTGGGTATTGGAAATATAATGTTTCTCTTCATTTAATATGTTGAACAGTGACCCAGTCCCTAATATTAGGTGTCGTGGTATATCCGATACCAAATTTTGGGTCAGATATCTATCACAAAAGAGCGTCGACACGTGTTTCGGTCGGAGACCTTCCTCAGGACGTAGGGCAAAGAAAGGATTCTTCGCCCAGTTCTTAACAAGGGTGGGCCCGTAACCAATCTAAAAACAATAATAAAAAACAGAATGTCATCCCTACTTCTTCAAAAAAGTGACTAATAATGTCACAGTGTGTTCAAGATCTCTTAACACACTTAGTCCCTACTCACCCCCAGGTTCCAATTCGAGGAAAAGTAAGCGGGATACAGGACATTAATCCTCCACTGGAATCAGTGCAAGTACTGAACTTGTGGAACCAACACAAACACACATTTCAGTGTCTATGGCCATCTCAGTATTCTATACAGAGATAGTTAAAACACTAGACTAAAAAGACTACAAAAACGCTTAAAAACACTTACAAGCGCCCATGGTACAACTCGGGAAACTTCGCCGAAGTATCGCAAATGTAAAACGGTGTGGGAATAGCAAGCTCGATACACCATTCACAAGGTTCTACGGAAAACATATAGAATCCCCATGAATGTAAACCGGATACATAATTCTTCGTGTACATCAAATGGTGCCCTTGGAACTACTTATTCCATAGCCAATATCACCAAGTGCATATCTCCCTATGAGTATCCCCATGCGTGCACATCCATGCGGAAAGCAAAGTCTGACCAAATATAAAAAAGACATGCACTGCAGTGAGGGGTCCCCTTGCCAGTGCCCATAGCACAAGTCCAGCAAAACTCGTAATACATACTATGTGCCGCGTGTCCTGTCATTAACAAAGCCTCTTTCAATGTGAACAAAAAGTGAAAACAAAAAAGAAAACGAAACGCTGTGAAACCACAGTGCTCGTTTCATTTAGCCAGTGTCAGAAATCAAACCCACAGTACAGCGGGATCAACGACCGCTAGCAAAGTGCACAAGCCCGTGTTTGAAAGCAGGCTCACATCGATCCGCACGCGTGTTTACTATTCAGTAACAGATTTGGTTGGGACATACTAGTATGAATACTACTGAGCATCCGAGGTCACCTACATGGCGGTTTGGTTCTTCTGTAGTCCTATTTTAGTGTTGGGAATACTACTGAGCACCCGAGGTCACCTACATGGCGGTTTGGCCCTTTTTTAGTCCTTTTTTAGTGTTGGGAGTACCCCTTAAAAGAGGTAGTCCTTCAGCTATGTCTAGCTCTCTGTTGACCTGGAGTAGCTGGAGCCGACGAGTGAACGCGGCCGTTTTTCGAAAGTTCCCCATCTGCGTACTAAAGGTAAACACGCGTGCAGATCGATGTGAGCCTGCTTTCAAACACGGGCTTGTGCACTTTGCGAGCGGTCGTTGATCCTGCTGTACTGTGGGTTTGATTTCTGACACTGGCTAAATGAAACGAGCACCGTGGTTTCACGGCGTTTCGTTTTCTTTTTCGTTTTCACTTTTTGTTCACATTGAAAGAGGCTTTGTTAATGACAGGACACGCGGCACACAGCATGTATTACAAGCTTTGCTGGACTTGTGCTGTGGGCACTGGCAAGGGGACCCCTCACTGCAGTGCATGTCTTTTTTATATTTGGTCAGACTTTGCTTTCCGCATGGATGTGCACGCATGGGGATACTCATAGGGAGATATGCACTTGGTGATATTGGCTATGGAATAAGTAGTTCCACGGGCACCATTTGATGTACACGAAGAATTATGTATCCGGTTAACATTCATGGGGATTCTATATGTTTTCCGTAGAACCTTGTGAATGGTGTATCGAGTGTGCTATTCCCACGCCGTTTTGCAGTTGCGATACTTCGGCAAAGTTTCCCGAGTTGTACCATGGGCGCTTGTAAGTGTTTTTAAGCGTTTTTGTAGTCTTTTTAGTCTAGTGTTTTAACTATCACTGTATAGAATACTGAGATGGCCATAGACACTGAAATGTGTGTTTGCGTTGGTTCCACAGGTTCAGTACTTGCACTGATTCCAGTGGAGGATTAATGTCCTGTATCCTGCTTACTTTTCCTCGAATTGGAACCTGGGGGTGAGTAGGGACTAAGTGTGTTAAGAGATCTTGAACACACTGTGACATTATGTCACATTTTGAAGAAATAGGGATGACATTCTGTTTTTTATTATTGTTTTTAGATTGGTTACGGGCCCACACTTGTTAAGAACTGGGCGAAGAATCCTTTCTTTGCCCTACGTCCTGAGGAAGGTCTCCGACCGAAACACGTGTCGACGCTCTTTTGTGATAGATATCTGACCCAAAATTTGGTATCGGATATACCACGACACCTAGTATTAGGGACTGGGTCACTGTTCAACATATTAAATGAAGAGAAACATTATATTTCCAATACCCAATAATGAATGTAATACCATGGGTGTTTCTTTTCAGTGCAAATGTTTGAATGAGTCCTGTATGTGGCTACCAATGCTGGTATGAAATGGTTTTTTATCACTTTTTATGATATTTAGATGATTTTTTCATGTGATAAATATATTGAATAAAATTTGAATATGTACTAAAAGAGTGTCATCCCATTCTACGGATCCAATCTTTGGATATTAGCATAAAGGAACTCAGGCATAAGCAGAGAAGGCGCTTGGGGTACACTTTCTGAAGGAGTAGCATCACACAGTATTCATTCTCAAGAACAAATGATCATTGACTGCAGAATGTATTGCTCTCTCTCGCTGGCTTTTCAGTTTTGAATAGAGCACTTTTTTCGGAAGAGCTATTGACCTTGAAGATTGTTCGAAGTGTCATCCTCTAAATTTGGCTATCGAGTATCCAATCTGGATTTGCAGAGAGCAGGTCTGTTGGTCTTGCTGTTTGGATGATAAGTGTGTTTCAGCCCCTCTCTGGGTACCTCGTGTTGCATTATAGCATCTTCCATGTGTGCAGGGCTGGAAATGGACATTGTTTACTGGGGGATCCCACCAGTGATGGTGAAAGGGAGGAGTGAAGGGGTAGAGGGTAGGCGATTTTTCTCAAACCTCCTCACCCTCCCACAACGCAAATAACCGCTCAAGAGAGGTTAACCCCGAACCCCTGGAAACAACCCACGAGAGAGCGTTTCGCTTCCTGTAATGTTGCAAGCACAGTTTGTGATATTTGTGCACAGTTCTATCCTAACAATCAATTTCAGGCATCCTGGCCAGACCTTCAATTTGTCATGTGATTAAGTGTCTGGACCCTGGGGAATCATTTTTAGCCAGATCCCAGAGCCGTGAAAATCTGGGCCAATCACCAGCACTGTCCGTGTGAACCTCACACCCAAAGGTGCCTCTACCTTCGCTCCGCTCATGCCAATCACATGATGAAGGACTGCCCATGCGTGAAGGGGAAGGCAGATGTGTGCCATGATTTGTGTTTCTCGAAATAAAGGAGGTTCTATACCAGGGGTCTGCAACCTGTGGCTCTCCAGATGTTTTGGACTCCAAATCCCATGATCCCTCACCATTGAATGTGCTAGGTATGGCTGATAACAACCAACGAGAGACTACAGCCAAAGGTTGAAGTCCACTATTCGATACCAAGCAAACTGTGGGCAAGAGGCGTCATTTCTAAACACCACAGTGGTGACCTAATGGAGTGACCCCCACCCCGCATTCTCAACTACACAACCCCCTGCAGCACCGGCCTCCTGTACAGGCAAGCCTGACCCTGCACCACTGATCCAAAGATTTGCTGCCATGTAGCGCATGTCTCCACCTCTGCTTTCCCGCAATGCTGTGGGGCTGCTCCAATCCCCCGGGCTGCATTCTGCCAACCAGGACAGAGGTGAGGTTCGCCCACGCACCTGTTTCAGGTGTGGCAGCATAAATCACATAGTGAACCTCTGCACGTGCACCGACAGGAATGACAAATGCTCTGTGCAACAAAATTGGGCACTTATCCAAAGTGTGCAGCACAGAGAATATTGATAATGAAGTAGCCAGCGAGACTGTTGACCAGAGACTCAACTGGTACTGAGCATGGATTCTGCATGACCCCTTTCTGGAAAGAAGAAACCTTATTGCAAAGTGCAAATTGATGGGATGGTTCCTAGACCACTAACATATTCAGGACCAGATTACGTATTCGCACCGGGGCCCTCGGCCAATCAGGTGCCTGCAACAGCAGGTGAGAATACACAGTGCACTCATTGCTTTTTCCAGCCACCCAATGCCCTTCCCCGGGTGGCGCCGTCCTGATTGTGCCGAGGCAACAGGAAGCGTCTCCCGGTTGCCTACCCAAATCCCCAACATTCCCTCACCCCCAAAAACAAACCTTACACTTTCCCCAGCCCCACCCCACTTATATGCTGGACCAGAGCTTTGTGGTCCGGTCCTGGCACTCCACACACCCCCAGCATCTGCCATAGAAATGGAAAAAGGGTCTTTTCTTATGGCGGCACCATCTGTTTTCCTTTCTTCCCATGAGAATGGGATCGCGCAATACGCATGGAGCCCACCTCCCAAAAAATAAACATTTGCTCCCCGAATGAACCCTGGGGCACAATGGCTATCACCCCCTTGTCAGAAGGGCAGTCATGGCTGGTAACAACCCACAGCCCTTGCAAAGGCCCTCGCTTCGCTCATTACGGCAATGTCCGCCCCTGACGCAGGGGTGATTGCCATAATCATCTCTGAGAATCAATTGGCATTGCTTCATGTTTCCCTGTGAGGGCACACAGATACTCCTCCACCCCAAACTTTCCCCAGGTGCAGAGGAAGGTTTTAGGATTCGCCTACTAGGATTTAGATATCAGACTATACCCTTCAAAGAATAACAGGCCCAAGGGAAAGTGTACTTTGCTGACCATCACCCTTGATCCCTTCTCCCCAGAACAAATGCGACTAGTAACCACACCTTCTTGTGATACTGTGTCGACCATATATGCATCAGTATACCATGGATACCCAAGAAACAATAAAAGTCCATGTTCGCTGCCGATCAAACTTAAATTGCGTTCAGCTCCCCTCATTGAGAGACCAGAACTATTCAAGCTACTTAAGACAATATAATTGAGCTGGTCGAGACCAGAGAATGAATGGCTTAGTCCCATTGTTCTCATTCAGAAGTCATATGGAAAGGGCCTTCATCTCTGCCTTGAACCCAGGGGTTTGAACAGTAATACGGTCACTGACAGTTTTCCCCCATAGCCAAAGCCCTTCTGATCAATCAAAAGGTATAGTACCCCAGATTGTACATGAGAGACTAGTACATCTCCCACCCATGCTACCCAGAACCAAAACAGGAGTAGGGTGATGATATAATATGATATGATGGGTTATTTATAACGCGCTTAATACCCAGAGGTTTCTAAGCGCGGACCCAGGGATTGAACCTGTGTTGCTCCATGTTGTCTTGCTTCCAAGGCGAGCCTGTTGCCCCTGAGCTATCCTCCTGAGACAATGGGCCAGCTGAGAAGATGGAGAATTGGGTTTTAAAAGTCAGTTGTGAAAAACTGGTTGTACCCGCAAGGTCCTGGGAATGGCCAATTGCAGGACAACAGGGTTAAAGACTTGAGTAATACCATGTGGGCCCATATATAGAAGATGCCATTACGGAGCCCGGGGATGAAAAGATGCTGCTGTCTGGAAAGCAAAACCTTGTTCCCAACTTGATACAAAATGCCTGTCTTTGAGCACCTGCATATCACTTTGTGTGTTCCTGGGCAGTATGTAAATACTGCACCATGGGCCCCTAACTCTTATAAATGTATCACACATAAGCATCCTCAGCAGGTTGTATAGTGATAACATGTATGGATTTTGTCTGAAAACTATAGAGAACAATCAACTCACTATTGAGGAATATGACACATTATCATATGAAAATTCAGCAATGCAGGTGACAGCAATATACATGTTTTGGTTTTGTAAATAGAAGTAATGCAAGTATTGCTCAATGGTCTGGTTTGTCCTCTCAGTTTGGCTGTCTGTATGCAGGTGGTAGTGCAACGAAATTCTATCATCAATGCCCAATATGTCTGTAAGAGCGCTACACAAACGGGATGTGAATTGTGGGGCCATGTTGGACATAATGACGGAACCAAAAAATATTGTGAAATAAATCTGTCACCACAGGATATAACAACCTATACAGTATTCAATCATTTGATGTCTGGAAGTTCAATGATGAAATCCTTACGCATAATGAATTACAGTTTGTGGGATATGGGTATGGTCTGTATGAACCTCAGTGGTTTCCTCTCTCATAGATTTGCACTGGGCACACATTGAGCAGCCAAAGAACATCTGCCACATCTCTGTTGATGTGTGGCCACCAACATCATCACTTTAGTAATTCTAATGTCTTTTTCTGACCTGGATGTCCAGCCATCTTAGACTCATAGCACCAGCATACAGCTTGCTGTTGTGTGTCTGGCATTTATACATCCCATGTTGGGAAAATGGAAAACCATCATGCAAAGTGGCATTCAAACCCTCAAAGCATTTCCGTTGGGAGGCGACCCATTCATGAATGTTTTGTACTTAAAACAGAGCGAGTGTACAGACAACTATCCCCTAATCAGGAGGCAAAGTATGAACTTCTGAGATCTGTGAGGAACCTGAGGGTATCCTCACCCTTTTCCCTGACAATGCCTCCAGTCGGGTGGCCAGGATAAGGTCAAAGCTATTGGATCCTGATCTTGGGGGTGGAAATGCAGGGGAGGACTAACTGTGGGGAGGTAACTTGGGGAGAGGAGGCGAGGTACACTTAGGTGAGACACGGTACCCCCCTTTTCCCTTTCATAATCTTCCGCTTCCCAAGCCTTTGCAGGCTATCGTCATTCCCTCCCCCATTTACTCAGCGAGTCACCTATTAACACTCACGAGTTAAGCACTGTCACAAGGCAAATAAGATCAATGCATCCTTTTCCCATTGACTCGCACAATCACCTACACTAGTTAGGTACTGGGGCGAGGAGGAGGCAAGCTGGAGGAGCGCAGACCTTTACTAGAAGGTGGCGTGGCAGACAAAGCACTCGAGACCACCAGATAGATGCAGAGTGTATGCAGTGGGAAGCAGAGCTGGGGGAAGCTGAAAGCCTGTGACAGACTGCAGAGAGGAAGCAGTCGTGACCAGGCGGAGTTTCGGAGTGAAGTCCGAGCTTCGAATCAGTGGCAGACACAAATCCACGGAGAGCCGCTGCAGAGGAAAGGTGAGGCACTGCATGAGATTGTTGCAGTCGAAAACCTTGCTTCATTGCCGTGCGCAAAAACCAGTGAGTCAGCCTAGAGAAGGGGGGACAACGGGCACAACCGACAGTCTCTGAAATCTGTGAAGACATTGGTTTTTGAATACCGGTATGAATGAAAGTCAGGAATTTTGAATACCGATTTGAACAAAAGCAATTACTTTTGGAATACTGAATTAAAGGGAAGATATTAAAGAGCAATTGTGAAACCATTTAAAAGACCCAGGGGACGTTTCAGAAAACTGCATTTTCTTAAATCTATGAAGGAACTTTATGAGTTGTGAGAACAAACATTGGCAAAAGCCATATGAATGCATGAAAGCAGTAACAGATGAACAGTAGCAAAGCAGTGGTATTGTGTATACAAGAAACTCATGAGAAGTGTCAAGTTATGTGTATCGGTTGTGTGACCTGAAATGAGTGGACCGTGTGGTCCAACAACTGTGCCTAGACCAAGGACATATACCTATTGAAAAGCCACTCAAATACCGACAGAGAAACCTGGGGTTATGATATGATATGATGTGGCATTCATAACGCACCCATACACAAGTGTTTCAGGGCGTGACGAGGCAAGGGAGGGGAAACAGTGGGAAGACAGACAACGATCCTATTAGGCCAGGTGTCATTCAGATCGCGCAAGTGCATGGGTAGGGAGAGAGGGCAAGTGCCTGGGGGAAGGGAGAGGGGAAAAAGTGCAGTGCAAGGGATAGAAAAATAAATAAGAACAATAAAAGCGGCCAGATGGTGGCAAGTTCAGGGTAAGAGCAGAAATAAGTGCTAGTAGGGGGACTGTAGGGATACAGAAAAACAGTCACCAGGTGCGGAGGGTTGCCAGGGGGGGCAGGGCAGGTGCGCAGCCTGGACCCAAGATCAGAAACGGTGGCCAGGTAACCAGTGCAGTTTCAGCCAGGAATTTCAGCAAGGGAGAGAGGCAGAGAAAGCAGAAGCAAAGAGGAAGGTTTTGAGGTGTTTCCGGAACCAGAGATGGTTCTCCTCAAGTTTCAGGGAGGCAGGAAGGCTGTTCCAGAGGGAGGCCCCTGCTGAAGAGAGAGCTCGTCCATCCACTCGTTGCTTGGAGAAGCGACTGACCCTGAGGGAGTTGGAGGCAGATGAGCGATGAGCCCGAGAAGGAAGGTATTTGGGAAGAGAGAGTTGAAGGTATTGCGGCCCCAGGTCCCAAAAGGCCTTGTGGACAATGCAGAGGGTTTTGAACTTAATCCTTGCAGCCACTGGGAGCCAGTGCAGAGATTTCAGTCCTGGAGAGATACGATCCCTGGGCTGGGTTGAATATAAAGGACGTTTTATGTTTCAAGTCAAGCAACACTTGCTTTCTGAATCCTGTGAAATGTACCTTTGTGAAACCGGTGAAAAGTAACCAAATCAGAGGAGCTGGAACTTATCCCTGAGAACTGTGTTTTGACAAAGCTAAGAGACTTCAAAACTTGGGGAAAGGAACCCCTTTGCATTGTGAACTGTCTTTAAGCTTGAGGAAGGGAATCCCATGGTATTGTGAACTGGCCTGAAGTGTGGGAAAGAGAACCCTGTTGCAAGCCCAGAGTTGGGAGAAGTTCTGAACAGTTATTTAACACTTATTATTTAGATATTTAAACCTGTACACATTTTTCCAAGTATTAAGTGAGGTGCAGGTTAGGTTTGGACACACACAGAACATTTAATTTGTACATCCTGACGCAGGCATTGCTTAGTCTTTGTTAGTTATGGAAAAGTCCCCTTATAATAGGTCCAGTTAGGCCTTTTCCCCAACCTTCTATTCATTTAATAAAGGTTTATAGCCAAAACTATACCTCTCTTGTCTGTGTCTACTTCATGATGCCTTCACAAATGGTGCCAGTAGTGGAATGCAGCTCAACAAATACAAGTTAGGGGACCCTTAATTTTAAGAAGTTGAGTCCACGAGCACCAAACTCGTCTGTTGCCACCAAGGGCTCTATTGGATTTGATATTTGTAGCAGTAGAGAGGCAACCATTCCCCCTGGTGAAAGAAGATTGATTCCCACTGATTTAATCTTAATACCCACTACAGGAACATACATTAGATTAGCTTCAGAATCAGGGTTAGCCTGGAAATTTGGCAATGATGTGTTAGCTAGAATCATGGCCCCAGATTATAGGGCGATCTAAAAGTACTTCTACATAACCATGGGAAATATCCCTTTCTAATACATCAGAGGTATACAACTGCACAGGGAATCCTTGAAAAAGCCATGTTTCCTAAAACAAAGGAAGATACTGAGAAAGGGGTCATAAACTGAGGGCAGAAGGTTTTTGGGGTGGTGGATGAACACCACGATGAAGCTTCATACCCAAACCCATAAAAAACATCAATGAAGAAACCAAGACCCTTCCCGATCTCACCTTTGCTCAACAGAATGATCCGCTCTAAGCAGAGGCATTCCTACAGACAGTGACAGGATAAAGGGATGTAATAAGGGGGAAACTTTTCTCTTTTTGAATCATGGGCTAGTATATCGGAGAAATACCACACCAGAAGGCATAATCAGAACATAATTAATGATCCCAAAAAGTCATAAATAGGTGGTACTAGAGATTGCACATTCTCACTTAGCTGGTGGACATTTAGGGCAAGCAAAAACTGAAGCCTAAATTCTCAATGAATTCTATTGACCAGGTATCCATTCATATATCAAAACATTCATACAAACTTGTGATATTTGTCAAAAAGATTAGTAGTCATTGACCACCCCCTGCATCATTACAACCTCTCTCAATAATTGAAATACCATTTACCAAAATTGGCATGGACATTTTCAGTCCCTTGGAAACCTTCAAGATGGGGACCAAGTACATTCTCGTCATGGTTGATTACACAACCACATACCCTGAGGCTTTTCCCTTTTTCCCCTGCGAACCTATAAAAATCAGCAAATTTCAAAACATTTACTACCTTTTTTCCAGGGTAGGTTTTCCAGAGAAATATTAACAGTCCAAGGCTCCTCTTTCATTAATAAGTTAAGGGAAGAAGTAAAGCAACTCCTACACATTACTACCCTAAGAACGTCTGCATACCATCCCCAGACAGACGGTCTGGTAGAAAGATTCAACCAGACTTTAAAAACCATATTGAAGAAGCTGGTAGAGCAAACATTGAGAGTAAATGATCCCTTGGGCCTTGTTTGCTGTAAGGAAAAAAACCACAAACATCAAAGGGATTCTCCTTGTTTGAATTACTATAAGGTTGAGAACCCTGAGACATCTGAGGAGCAGGAGGAAGCGCCCATCCCACTCCCCAAACCACCCATTATCTCCAAGAACATATGATCTTGGTAAAATCCCTGGTCCAAACACATATGGCTAAAGCCCAAAGTCACCAAAGTACAGCATACAACAAAAAGGTTGCTTTGATATGATTCTCTATTGGGCAGAAAGTGCTTTATTGTTACCATCACCGGATAACAAAATTATAGCCAGATGGCACTGTCCATATGAGTTATTGAAGCAAACTGGACCATGTAATTATAGAGTCTCCCAACCAGATAATTGACTAAAGACTCACATAAAACATGTACATCTATTGAAGCAATGGAAAGAAATCCACGCTGAGTCTTCTGCTACCATCTTAACATGCTTATTACCGGATGATTCTGATAATAAAAAGCTAATAGTCCCTGAATTGAGTAACAACCAGAAACAAAATCTATATGATTTACTTGAAAAATATTCAAATGTCTTCAGAGAAGAACCTGGAACGGTGAGAGGAATCTACCATCATATTCAGACACCTGAAGGGAAGATTGCACATCTCAAATCCTATAGATTGCCAGAGGCAAGAAAAGCAACAGTCATAGAGGAAATTAAATCCATGCTCCCGGCAAAAATAATGGGGACTTCCAATAGCCCCTGGTCTTCTCTCATTGCTCTGGTGATGAAACCGGATGAAGTTGGAGCTTCTGCATTGACTTCAGAAAAGTAAACGCCATTTATGCATTCTATGCGTACCCTAAGGTTCACATCAACGACCTCATAGAACAAGGTATTGCTACATATCTATAACCCTAGATCTTACCTAGGGTTACTGGCAAATCCCATTACACGGATCCGATGAGGAGAGGACAGCTTTTGATACACCTATAGGGCTTTTTCAATTCAAAGTCAATGTCAAAATCATGACGAAATAGAACATCCGGTCTTATACATTAGCCAAAAGGTTTTTCCTGGACTAAAAAATTAATCCGTGATTTAATTAGAAGCTCGAGCCATCATGTGGGCCATTATACATCGAAAATACTACTTGTTGGGGAGAACATTTCGATTAGTCACGGACCACTCTCCAATAGTCTGGATAAGCCAATGGAAGGATACTAAGGCCATGGTAATGTGTTGTTTCATAGACCTGCAACCTTATCGTTTTTAAATAGAGCATAGAAAGGGTCGGGACCAAGGTAATGTTGACTTCCTTTACTGCTTCTCTTTCGAATACCCTTGTGTAGGTGGCTCAATACATAGGGGAAGGATTATGTGAGTAACGTGAGGGTATCCTCATCGCTTTCCCTGGCAATACCTCCACCCAGGTGGCCAGGAAAAGACTGGAGCTACCAGACCCTGATCCTGGGGGTGGATATGCTAGGGAGGACTACCTTGGGGGAGGTAACTTGGGGAGAGGAAGTGAGGTACCCTTAGGTGAGACGCGGAAGCCCCTTTTCCCTTTCATAATGAATCTTCCCCTTCCCAAGCCTGTGTAGGCTATTGTCATTCTGTTCCCCATTTTCTCAGTGAGTCACCTACTAATACCCACCAGTTATGTACTGGGACGAGGAAGAGGCAAACAAGATCAATGCATCCTTTTCCCATTGACTTGCACAATCACCTACACCAGTTAGGTACTGGGACGAGGAGGAGGCAAGCAAGAGCAATGCAGAACACCCAAACAGGTAGTGAGTGGTTTAGTCTTTGTTGGACTAGCCAACCTGGCAGTAGGTTTAAAACTGACATGAACAGAGAAGATGGCATCAGCTGGGGAAGCAGGTCCATGGACTGCTGGAGGAGCTAAGACCCTTACTGGAAGGAGACGTGGCAGAAGAAGCACTGGAGACCACCAGACAGATGCAGAGTGTATGCAGCAGGAAGTGTAACTGAGGGAAGCTGGAAGCCCATGGCAGACTGCAGAGAGGAACAATCATGACAAGGCAGAGCGTTGGAGTGAAGCCTGAGCTGCGAGAGACGCATCAGGGGCAGAAACCACAGAGAGCTGATGCAGAGGAAAGATGAAGCGCTGCACAAGAGAGAGCGATCGTGGTGGTCAAAAGCCTTGCTTCATAGCTGTGTGCAACAACCAGTGACTCAGCCTAGAGAAGGTGGACACCAGCCACGGCAGACCATGTGGTCCAACAACTGTGCCTAGCCCTAGACCAAGGACACATACCTATTGACAAGCCACTCAAATAATGATAGAGAAACCTGTGGTTCAATACAAAGGAGGTTTTGCATTTCAAGTGAAGGAACGTTTGCTTTGTTAATCCTGTGAAATTTACCCTTGTAAAACCGGTGAAAAGTAACCAAATCAGAGGAGTTGGAACGTATCCCAGAGAACTATGTATTGCCGAAATTCAGAGACTTGAAAGCTTGGGACGGGCACCCCTTTGCATTGTGAACTGTCTTGAAGCGTGGGGAAGGGAATCCCTTTGCATTGCATTTCATCTTGAAGCTTGGGGAAGGGAACCCTTTGCATTGCATTCCATCTTGAAGTGTGGGGAAGGGAATCCCCTTGCATTGTGAACTGTCTTGAAGTGTGGGAAAGAGAACCCTGTTGCAAGCCGAGAGTTGGGAGACAGTTATTGAACACTTATTATTTAGATATTTAAACCCGTACACATTTTTCCAAGTATTAAGTGAGGGCCAGGTTAGGTTTGGACACAGACAGAACTTATACTTTGGACATCCTGACGCAGACTTTCCATAGGTAGGGAAAATTCTCCTTAGAATAGGGCAAGTTAGGCCTTTTTCCCAAACTTCTTTTAATTTAATAAAGGTTTATAGCCAAAACTAAACATCTCTTGTCTGTGTCTACTTCATGATGCCTTCACAGGTCTGAGGAAATCCCTTTTCTCTGGAAATACAGGCGAAACATGTTCCACCACAGACATGTTCAAACAGAAGATGAAAATAATAAAATATTGTCTAAATGAACAATGACATACTGGTCTGGGATGTCATGGAAGACGGCATTCTTAAAATGTTGAAAACTGGAAGGGGTAATGCATAAAGCGTACAGAACACCCAATATTTATATAAGCCACGTTTATTGAGAACATTACCCTTTCATGCATTGCTTTTCCGGCTTTGGACCAAATTACAAACCCTTTTTGGTCCAGGAGGAGAACAGAAATAAGAGGAATAGGATAAAGCATTTTTACTGTTATTTCATTGAAGGCCCTATAGTCAATACAGGGCCTCAAATCCCTCTCCTTCTTTGAGATGAAAAGGAGATGTAAGGCCACAGGCAAATGAAAATGCTTTCAAAACAAGTTCTCTAGGCAAATGCCAAGAAATATTCCTGCAAAATATCATCTTCCTTCTGTGTGAGCGAATGCACCCATCCACAGGGAAGGCATACACCTTTCACTAAATCTATCCAGAAGGTGTAAGCACTATGTTGAAGGAGTTCATCCGCAGATTCCCTGTCAACAAAGTCTGTAAAAATCGTGTTCCTCTCTTGGCAGGGAAGAGGACAAAGTGCCAATCTCATGAAAGGAAGTAAGGAAGGCCTGAAACTGATTTCTCGGATTTGCTAACTCCCAATGTGTATTGGTCAGATAAAACAGTTCACAATGAGAGGAGATGAAGCACAATGTCTAAGCCAGGGTTGTGGACAATCTATGCCTGGGTTGTGTCCAAGCACAGAATGCAGAGGATAACAACAAAATGCAAAGCCACTTTCATTTCACGTTGACCCTGGAGGCTAGTTATCTGTATCACTCTGGTTTTCTCCACAACACACCAGAATTTAAAGGCAGCATCATCTCCTCATCATCATCATATGGTTTCTGGTACTGATCTCATCTGAGTAGGGATACCAGCTTGATGGGAAAATGCCAACTCCATATAATTCCCCTTTGCCCCTGACTCCAGCAATATTCTGTCTAGAACGGGTTTGGCATCTTAGAAAACCTGTTATTAATGCTGGCTGCAAAATGTGATGCCCTGCCTCTTCCTTCCTGCTCTTAACTATTAGATCAAGGGTGTCTCTTGCCAGGGCGTCCTAAGCGAAGGGCAGATGAAGAAAAGGGCAATTCCTGTTTGGCTTGCAACATTATGTGTTACTACTGACTTCTGCAATTGTACTCACTCTCCCCTCTTGCTTCTCCACTCTTTTTGACTGCTAACTCTCTATTCTCCCCTCCTTTCCCTTCTCCCTTTTCCTATCTCCTCCCCTTACTTTCTTCTATGCACTTACTCTATGAGAATTGTCCCTGGACCTAGTATGATAGCAACCTCGTCTGTCTCCTCCTCCCTCCCCTTACTGGTTTTTTCCTCCCCACCCCCCTCCAGCACTATCTGAAATGTCGTCAGGCCTAGTATGATAGTCGCTTGTTTTGTTCCTCCCCTACCTTTCTGCACCCCTCTCCCTCACCTCTTGTTTTTTTCCAGCTCTACCAGAAATGTCACCAGGCTTAGTACGGTAGTCGCCTGTCTGTTTCCATTTCCTTCCCACTCTCCCCCTCCCTTCATTATCTATGTCTTAGCTCTTGCACTATCTGAAATGTCGTCAGGCCGAGTACAATAGTTAATTTGACATCCTTACTGTTCATGGCCTGTAAGAATGTCATTGTTTTTTCCCTTGTTCCCTCCCTTGCTTTGAAGCTCTTTGAAACACATTGTGTATAGGCACTATATAAATAAACTATCATATCATATCATATCATATCATGACTTGGCGAATAAACTGTCTTGGCACGACACCATACTGAGTGAGGTGACTAGCTGCTTTGGGCGGATTCTTGCAGCTGCTGAGGCGCAAGCCATTCGTTTAGATGAACTGCGCGTCAGCTCTGTCTCCTTTACTCAGCTGCGTCAAGGACATTTAATCTGTTGCAAAATAGACCAACCAAACCCGAGGGTGTTGCAACCGCTGTCGAGTGGTATAGACGAAAGCCTAAGAGAGCCACTAGGCAAGCAGTAATGTATGAGAACCTGTACACCAAAAAGAAAAGGAAAGGGCGGTCCAACGAATCTGCAAATTCAACCTCCACGATGCCCGCGGTAATTGAGCCCCAGTTGTTAATGTCGGCCAGGAAACCGGGCAGAGTTACTTCCTTTAAATTCTATATTTGCATTTGGTACTTTCCTGAATGCGCCAGTTGAATATAAAGGTTAGAGTGAACCAATTTCTTCCAAAAGCAACACAGTACCACAAATTCCCAAATAAAGTTTCTTTAATTTCAATGGGTATCACTGTGTTACTTTTTCAGTCAATGTGCTCCTTTTACCTCAATGAATAACTCAAGATTTCACTATATCCTTTTCCTTTATATCACTGTATTTCTTTCTCCCTTTCTCTCAACACGTGTTTCCCCACTGATCTACAGTGGATCATCAGGAGAGAGTCCTGTTGTGTTTGAACTGCGCCACCAATGTGTGCGTATATTTGAGTTAGATATTGGTTCTCCACTAGATTTGTCAAAGTGGTAAGAACCGGTAGAACTGAACGGGATCCGCTTGTCCCTTGATCCGTAACACCGCTCCGCGATACTTCCTTTAAGCGGACCCTATGAGGCCTTGTAATCAAAAGAAAAATGATTAGTCCAGGGCTGTATCTTTCCCCCACTGTGTGATTAATACTTCTTTCTCTATTGAAGAAGGGCAAGAGGATGAGGTGACTCTGCTCCTAGACAGAACAAGGGAGACAAATGCACCTATGTGAATGTGGTGGTGGGCTGCCCCATAGTAAACCCGCAACCTAAAGCCAAGCCTTGTAAGGTTACAAGAGAGCAGGCACCAAACCTTAGGACCAGCGGCAGTGATTGTGATGAGGTGGTGTATAGTCTGGTGAGGCTATGTTGCATTGCCGAGTCTGAGTCGCGCAGCGCCGCTATCAGTGTCTCGGTGCAAACTGAACCCAGTGGGGCTGTATGCAACTTACCCCACATTCCCCATGTGTTTGAGGACTCGAGGAAGTCACAGGTCCCCAGAATATGTAGCCTTTACTATATTTTGGATATGTTTCACTTAAATTGATCGAGATTACTGGAACTATTTCAGGGCATTATACCTTTGTGCTATATCAGAGGTGAGGACTTGTGAATTGTTGAAATTCATGAAAATACTAAACACGCTACCGTGCTCATTCACTTCCAGGCAGAAACACTACTGACTATAGTTTAGAACATTCTCTCTTGCTCTTAAAAAATTGGAAATTAATGCACTATAATTGAGCTTTAAGGGGGAAAGAATAACAACGCTAGCTCTTTTGACAAACTTCCACACACTCAAAGGTAGGTTTGCTCCTTGGGGGCGGGGCCCTTGGCTCAAATGTCGGGTGGCCAATCGAATGTTAGTAATGATACTCATCAAAGAGAGCTGCAACGAACATTGCCCTGGGTTCCCCATTATGGATGACTTCTTAGGGTCTTTTTCTGGGCCGCGTGGTGGAGCGGGTAGCAAACACATGGCACAAGTGGGTCTGGGGAGGAGAGTCATTGGCAATGGCTAGCCAACCTTGTTCAGCAGAGTAGGCTGGCTGGCTCCTAAACCTCAGCTTATGCTGGTCTCATGGAACACTCAGGGTAACGCGCTTCTGCTGGAGCAGGGCGGCCTCTTCGCGGTCATTGATACCTTCTGCGCTATTGCCCTACAGGAACCCTGTCATACTGTGCCGATTGCCATTGACGGGTGGTGTATTATATCTAAACTAGCCAGTCGGCCATGCAGGGCAGACCTAAAGGAGTATTGATGCTGGGTGCAAAATAGCCCCGCCACAGGTGGAGCTGCCTTGTGTGTCCAGCTATGTCCTGGTGGGCAGACCAGATAACTGGAGACATTCATTCTGGGGGAGTGAGGGAATTTATGGTCATACATGTGTACGACTCTCCGTGTATATCACCTCATGGTGAAATACTCAAAGAGATGGAGATCATAATGAATAATATTGATGGTGGTGTTCCCATACTTGTGTGGGGTGATGTTAACTCCAGGATTCCGCGTGACACGTTGCAGGGGGATAGAGAACATGACGCCAGGGATGCCACTTCCCCTGTGACAGACGTGACAAAGCCTGTAGCTGGGGAATTGGCTGGGCGAGTTTTCCCTACTCCTTTGGCTTCTGTATGGCCCACCCCAATTCACTACTACAAGTAATAGTTTCAGAGGTTTTATCGATGAGATCTTTATCGGAAAGACACCATCGCTGAGAGAAGATTTGTGTGTTTCTCACCAACATGAGAGAGATCACTAACCAATCATCGTAACCCTTTCGATAAAAGAAGCCCAAAATAGCCTGGAAACCTAAGGGTCCATTACAGTGAATATGCAACTTAAATGAATTTCCTGGGGCATAAATAAGATAGGGGCAGCTTCTTTAATGGTACAAGAACTTCTGAGCGCATTCTCACTGGAATGCGGGCACTTGACCCCCTCTCATAATATCTAATCTGCTCGACTAGCCACTCAGAAATATGAGCGGTGCGTTGAGATGATCAAAACTACCATTTCTACTCAAGTTGGTGGTTTCTCCATTAACGGCGCTGGCTTTAAATCTCGTCACCAACACTCATTCGATAAAGCTATAAAGGATAGGACGCGACTTCACCGGAGAGCTTTTCGGACGATAGCTAAACTAAAGCTTAAACCGGTAAACCATGTTCTTATAGTAAACATATAAAAGGCCGACTACCACACCTGGCTAAAGAATCATAGGTTCTCTGTGGACTGCGCCAAGTGGCGCAATCGGCTGGTTCTTTGTTCATCCACCAATAACCATAAACAGTTTTGGAAATTCATTAACGGCAAAACCATAAAAGTTAGAGATGTGGGAGGGGGTCACTGAAAAGGACTGGGTTGGGTATATTGGTCAAATGCTGGGTGTGCGTAGTGCCCAGGACCTTGTCAACGACCCGTCCCCCTCTCCCTGGAATTTTAATAAGGGACCACTTGGCTTAGCCAAACTGATTAGGGCCATTAAGAGCTCAAGAGCACCTGGGCCTGATTGGCTATGTAACTAGCTCATTAAGACCAACCCTAACATCTGGGCTCAAGGGCATTGTTGGTTGTTCTGCTGGATCAGCGTGACACTTGACTTTCCTTCGTCCTGGAAGGACAGTATCATCGTCCCCGTGTATAAAAAAGGACGCTGCTCTGAACCGCGGAGCTATCAGCTTTTGGACATGTTAGATGTCGTGGGCAAAATATTCGCCAGGATGCTACTTAAAGAACTTAATAATTGGAGTGACGATAATGACATCATCCCTATTAATGAAACGGGTGTTAGGAAAGGTTTCAATAATACCATCAATGGCCTTGCCCTTACCTCCACAGTCCACCAGGCCTGGATGATTCGTAGCCTACCGGTATATGTTGCCTTCATAGACTTCAGCACAGGCTTCGACACCATCGGTAGTAATAGTCCGTGGGTAAAGTTGAGAAGCTGGCATATCCTGCTGGAATTGTTGAAAACGATTATACAATTGCATGATAATACCAGAGTTAGAGTGCGACTGGACCAGTTGGGTACGATGACGGGATGGGTTTGCACCCACAAGGGCCTCAAGCAAGGGTGTATCCTTGCACCCATGTTATTCAACCTGTACCTGTCAGACCTTGGGCAGCCATTTGTGGGTTATAATAACATTTTGCCTAAACTTGGTGATACTCAGCTGCAGTGGTTGGCTTATGCCGATGACCTAGCATAACTAGATCTTAACCCTAGTGGTCTTTTCTCATAAACACAAAAAAAACACGATTCATGGACGTTAAACAGGGAAGTGATTGAAATCATCCCCTCTTTCAAATATCTGGGGATGTTTCTTGATGTAAAGATAAAAAGGCAACACACACCTGGAACAGGTACAGGTAAAGACCGCTCAGGGTGCGGGTGCGATTCGTGCATTCGCTTATAAAGGAGGTAGCGATTCTGTAGGTATTTGGGTTACTTTATGCCTGGTTAAGATCCTGCCGATTATCCTTCATGGGGCAGAGATATGGGCACTCGGCAGAGTCTCTGCTCTAGGCAAACTGGAACACACACTACTGAAGAGACTCCTGCGATTGGCTCAATAAAATCATGCTGAGGCTATCTATCTGGAGTTCTTTCTTCAGCCCATTCTGGTGAAGCTGAGCTTGAGTTGCTTTACCACGTACTGGAAATTAGTAAATGCCCCGGCAGGCTCTCAGACCAGGCCACGCTAGGATACCTTAAACACTAGGAACAGCTTTATGACCACAAGCTATCTTGCAAAGATCCAGTCTTGTGTTGATACTTGGAAGTGGTGCACTGCTGATATTCCTTTGTCGTTGCCCCGTGCTGCGCTTCAGAACCATCATCACACATCGCCTATATTCCCTGATCAGAAAACAAATGACTATGGGTCTTGCTTCTAAATCGTTCACTTTTTGATTAGTTGGTCTAGTGTATGTGACTTTTATGCTTTTTCCACGACCAATGGGTTTATATTATGCACTGTATTAAAAGTTGACTTTGTTAACTGTATAATACATGAAATTAAATAATTAAATAAATAAATACATACACATATACACACACCTTTTTAAACCCACCATTACTTTCTTGGTGTTGTGAAAACATGGCCAAATGCTCCAACCACATTGGCTGTCAGGACTATACTGCACTGATGATCCCTAATACGGGTGAAATCAGGCATGTAGTCCTGGCAGCCTTGCACATGTCTGTCTTGGGTTGATTAAGCTCTGTATAAAGTACAAAGACAATTTCCTGTTTGCATTTGAGCTCATTTGGATACTAATGCCTTGCTGTTGTGTCTCAGAACTGGAGGTGAACTTCCAGCGATGGCTACTAGGTGGCGCTGTGGAATGTGTGACTTGACTCATATGGACTTTCCTATTGAGTCAAGGACCGGCATTGTTCCTGCCCTACAGGCATATGTAGCCACTCACTGTGCATCAATAAACTGCAGCACCGCATCCAGTATGGCCACGGCCAGGGGTTCAGAATACACCCCCACCCCATCCAACAACACACATGAAAGCCCCAGTGGCCATCACAATGCCTCACCAATGGTCTGTGGTCTTGCCAGGCGAATGGGCACAGGAATGAGGCATGCTGTTGCATCTAGTCACCGCCACTCAATGACTCTGCATGTCATGTCACCTAATGCCATACTTATAGGTCACAGCGGCCACCCTTCACATTATTGCAATCTTGGCACATGGCGTGTATTGAAACCATACATTGCACAAGGACGATTGTTGCACTGCCGTGTTAGCAGTACCGCTGGCATATCTATGGCATGTCATTGTTATTCAGGTTGCCTTCTGCCCATATGCGCCTAGATCAATGTATCATGGCAGGCACCACACATCTGTTCTCTAGAAGAAATTCCATCATACTGGGTTATCCCGGACACCCACTACCGCATTCCACAGTGGCATATGGGATTGGTGATTCTCTGGGGTGAAATGGCCTATGGGGAACTCTGGAGATCTCCCAGTAGGTCTCTGCACCCTGGGCCTCTTTTGTGTGGTGACCTATTTTATTTCCAAATGTTCTCATAGAAAAAGGGTTGGGCTTGTTGAAAATGGTTAATAAGGGGGCCGGCCGCTTTGAAAATTATTTCCAGGCCCTCTTTTGGTTCCCAGGCCACCCCTGGTGACTCTGGCCACCGGTCAGGACAGATTGGTGTTTGCAGGTCATTCCTTAGAGAAATGCTGCGCAACCCTGATTTTGTGCACTGCGGCAAGGACGTGAAGCAGCATGAATTGCGGGAGGTCCATCGGAGCATGCACTTCAGGATGAGAAACCTCTGCTGGATGGGGTGGCTGAAAGGTATGCGTGCATTGCACCACTGCTGCCCTCTTCTTGCCACTAGGTTACTGTATGGTGTGGGAAGATGTCACCTCAGGCCGTAGCCACAGTCACCAGTAGGGTTTGGAAAGCCTGGTCAGATAGCACAGCGAGGTGACCCAGATATCTGGTAGATTCGAATCCTGGGAAGGTCAACTCAGCCTTTCATCCTTCCGAGGTCGATAAATTGAGTACCAATCTGTGGGATAATAATGTCATCTGTTATTTAAGCGCTTTGCTAACCAAGTGTGTGTAGTGCTATATCGGAAATGGATATTTTTAATATTAGGGTGACCCGATCAGTTGCCCCCGAGTTGCAAAGTGGGGGTAGAGTTGTGCTGCTGGTGGATGCAGGAGAGTTGGCACTGATATCATGATGGTGCTGCTGGATCTGGGGGAGTTGGCACAGAAAGTCATGATGGTGCTGTTGGATCCAGGGAAGTTGGCACTGATAGTCATGATGGTGCTGCTGGCTCCAGGGGAGTTGGCACTGATAGTCATGATGGTGCTGTTGGATCCAGGAGAGTTGGCACGGATAGTCATGATGGTGCTGGATCCAGGGGAGTTGGCACTGATAGTCATGATGGTGCTGCTGGATCCAGGGGAGTTGGCACTGATAGTCATGATGGTGCTGTTGGATCTGGGGGAGTTGGCACAGAAAGTCATGATGGTGCTGTTGGATCCAGGGAAGTTGGCACTGATAGTCATGATGGTGCTGCTGGCTCCAGGGGAGTTGGCACTGATAGTCATGATGGTGCTGTTGGATCCAGGAGAGTTGGCACGGATAGTCATGATGGTGCTGGATCCAGGGGAGTTGGCACTGATAGTCATGATGGTGCTGCTGGATCCAGGGGAGTTGGCACTGATAGTCATGATGGTGCTGTTGGATCCAGGGAAGTTGGCACTGATAGTCATGATGGTGCTGCTGGATCCAGGGGAGTTGGCACTGATAGTCATGATGGTACTGCTGGATCCAGGGGAGTTGGCACTGATAGTCATGATGGTGCTGTTGGATCCAGGGAAGTTGGCACTGATAGTCATGATGGTGCTGCTGGCTCCAGGGGAGTTGGCACAGATAGTCATGATGGTGCAGCTGGATCCAGGGGTGTTGGCACAGATAGTCATGATGGTGCTGCTGGATCCAGGGAAATTGGCACTGATAGTCATGATGGTGCTGTTGGATCCAGGGGAGTTGGCACGGATAGTCATGAGGGTGCTTCTAGTACCAGGGGAGTTGGCACTGATAGTCATGATGGTGCTGCTGGATCCAGGGGAGTTGGCACAGATAGTCATGATGGTGCAGCTGGATCCAGGGGTGTTGGCACAGATAGTCATGATGGTGCTGTTGGATACAGGAGGGTTAGCACTGATAGTCATGATGGTGCTGCTGGATCCAGGGGAGTTGGCACTGATAGTCATGATGGTGCTTCTGGATCCAGGAGGGTTGGCACTGATAGTCATGATGGTGCTGCTGGCTCCACAGGAGTTGGCGCTGATAGTCATGATGGTGCTTCTGGATCCAGGAGGGTTGGCACTGATAGTCATGATGGTGCTTCTGGATCCAGGAGAGTTGGCACTGATAGTCATGATGGTGCTGCTGGATCCAGGGGAGTTGGCACTGATAGTCATGATGGGGCTGCTGGATCGAGGAGGGTTGGCACTGATAGTCATGATGGTGCTGATGGATACAGGGGAGTTGGCACTGATAGTCATGATGGTGCTGCTGGATCCAGGGGAGTTGGCACTGATAGTCATGATGGTGCTGCTGGATCCAGGGGAGTTGGCACTGATAGTCATGATGGTGCTGCTGGATACAGGGGAGTTGGCACTGATAGTCATGATGGTGCTGCTGGCCTCAAAAACGGTCTGGACAGTGATGCAGTGTAGGTGTGTTTGGTTCTGGTCCATGTGTCACAGTGGTAGTTGAGTGAGGGTGTGCCATGCTTGGAACCAGTACTTTTTAATGTTTATACAAAACCATTTCGCGATTGGCTAGTGTCATAAAACATCAGCTTTCAATGCTACGCTGACGACACAATTGAATCCATAGCTAATAAAAAAATAGAATTTTGGGTGGACACCAGTTGGCTGAGCTGAAACGCTTCAAAAACGGAACGTTTCCTTACAACCGCAAATTCACCGTGGGCAGATTTCCAGAAAGAATTATGTCTTGACAAAATGAACATGAAAGTTCTGACATCTGTATACAATTTAGGAGAGCATTTCTGCACTTCTCTATCAATGTCACAATATGTCAACAAAACTGTGAAGCCGGGATTCGAACCTGCGTCAGCAGGCTCTGCACAGATGTCAAAGCGAGCCCTCTACTCGCTGTGCTATTGGACCTAGGCTGAGATACAAGGAATTAAGCGCTCTACCTGTCATCCTGGCACTCGCCCCTGCGGGCCTGAATCATGGGCTTAATTATGCTATGGTGTTCTTAGAGGTTAACAAACTAAAATTAAAGAAGGACAAAATTAAGATTGCGACATTTGTAGGAAAGTACAGGAAAACGAACTGGGAATAGAAAGGGCCCCAGTGGAGGTAGTAGACTTGTATACGTACGCCGGTATGACATGTTCGAGAGACTGCAAGTGGTCTCCATATATTAAACAACAGGTGGAGAAGGCCAGAATTTGTTTTCAGGGTTTATGAAGCTTCTTTTGCAAATATGGTGCCCTAAGACTGGATAAATACATTGAGATTTTATAATGCAAAGTTTGATCACAAATGCTTTATGGCATTGAGATCCGGGGTTCATGTTCCTGTGAACCCCTTGTGGTTGTACAATTGCAATTCTGACGCCAAACTCTAGTGCTTCCAAACGGCTGTACGAGCAGCGCGCTGAGAGGCGAGCTGGGGATCCAGAGTATCACTTCCCTGGCACAAGCCAGACATTAGCTTATTTTGCAAAAATAAAACTATATAATAAACACAAATCCGAATCTCCAGCTGGGGATCTCAGTCATGGAAAGCCGTCCGGAAGTATATAAGCCGGAACGGTATACGACTGGAAGGAGGCTTTGGGAAAGGATCCTGGCTCGAAGAGGAAGAGTCAAACACGACCAAGTTAAGACAGAAATCAAAACCTGGTCCAGAGAAAACTCGCAGCGGGTGGATGGCAGGAGAATTCCGTGCTCTACTGTCCCTCGCAGCCTGTAAGTACAGTATAAGAGGACTCTCTGTGCCCCGGGCCCGATGCTAGATTTAGATTCCCCGGAGGGACGAAGATTCCTACTTATATCCAGGTTAAACCCTCTACCACTGGCGAAAAGAGCTACCTGGTGAAAGACTCCACCAAAATGCAATTGTGATATGGGTGCGGATGGAGATCTGATGCACTTTATGGGGCTGATGTTTTTAATTTTGAACTGTACTAACTCACAATTTTTCTATGATCTGATGAACTGTCTAGGTCAGTCTTTAAAGGAGAGGCTCTGCTTCACACATGTCCGCACAGGTTTATGAGGAAAGGTGTGAAGGTGACATTAAACCGTAATGGATGCTGTTTTAGCTGGATTCAGTTAAATGTTATCGATATTTATATCTTCTGGTCTTCTTATGTAATGTCTCTACTGTATTTATTATTAATGGAGAAATCCGAATAACATTTTTTATTAATACATACTAGGTGAAGTCACCTACCCGCCCCACAAAACGTTAGGAGAAGTCACCCACTCCGCCCTACAATGTGCCAGCATTTTCAGTGCTATGTGGGCACACTGTTCCTACAGCTCAAGCAATGACACCCTCTTTCTGTGGAGCCACATGATGTCCATTGGATTGGACAAGCTGTGCATAAACCCAGGCCGGGCGTACCAGCTCTCAGACAGCAGTGCTGTCCCTCGCGTTACAGATGATATGTATTCTTTTATTGGGGTTTTGTGATGCGCCAAGCGGGGATTTAGCGAACCCCAATCTCTGACTGCACACTTATCCAGAGCCAGATTGCACAGATCCCCAGTCTGTGGTCTAAGACTGCAGAACTATTCTGCAGGTTACACAGATCCCCAGGCTGCCGTCTAAGACAGCAGAACTATTCTGCAGGTTACACAGATACTCTGCCTGCATTCTAAGGCAGCAGAACTATTCTGCAGGTTACACAGATCCCTGTGCTGCGTTCTAAAACAGCAGTACTATTCTGCAGGTTACACAGATCCCGGGTTGCGTTCTAAGACAACATAACTATTCTACAGGTGACCCGGTTCCACAGGCGGCGTTCTAAGATAGCAGAGCTATTCTGTAGGTTACACAGATCCCCAGGCTGCATTCTAAAATGGCAGAACTATTCTGCAGGTTACACAGATACTCTGCCTGCATTCTAAGGCAGCAGAACTATTCTGCAGGTTACACAGATCTGCAGGCTGCCTTCTAAAACAGCAGAACTATTCTGCAGGTTACACAGATCCCCAGGCTGCCGTCTAAGACAGCAGAACTATTCTGCAGGTTACACAGATACTCTGCCTGCATTCTAAGGCAGCAGAACTATTCTGCAGGTTACACAGATCCCTGTGCTGCGTTCTAAAACAGCAGTACTATTCTGCAGGTTACACAGATCCCGGGTTGCGTTCTAAGACAACATAACTATTCTACAGGTGACCCGGTTCCACAGGCGGCGTTCTAAGATAGCAGAGCTATTCTGTAGGTTACACAGATCCCCAGGCTGCATTCTAAAATGGCAGAACTATTCTGCAGGTTACATGGGTCCCCAGGCTGCGGTCTAAATGAGAAGTAACTAAGTGAATGTATGTATGCAGACACTTAAGGTAGATAAGACATATAGAGACTTGCTGCAGAAGAAAATTTAATGCGACTAGACCATGATTAAAAGATGGATGTCAGACTTGTGTTGAAACCAATCAAGCTACCTCAAAAGAGCCCAGGGCTGCAGAGCTAAGACGTGGTGGAAAAACAGCTTTGTGTGAGGAACATAGAATATCTATTGGCCTGGGATCAAGGATGTCACATCAAGGAATAATTGCAAGGCACAAAGGGAGTCGAGAGGATACGCCATGTACGCAAGACATATTTCTCTTAGATTAACAAAGAGGAAAACATCTGCAAGTGGCAAGTATTAGACAATCAAGGATGCAGAAAACATGTATGGAGTTAGGGCAACCAAGTCTCCAGAGGCCAAGAGGAGTAATGACACCCAGCCTAATTGAATTAAATAGCACTAAATAAAAGATCGAAAGGGGGGGGCGTGGCTTGGAAGCCATGTGAGAGGACGCGCTCTTGGGAGAGCTCCCGGAGATCCTACATCCATCCTGTGCAACAGTGCATTGGCACTAACTCCCGCAGGCCAGAAACGAGAGTACCTGTCCATGAATGTGAGCTGCACAAATATGGAAGAGCTGAAACCTCCACAAGCCCGGCAACGGTAGATAAATGCCATCGAAGTTCCTGGAGTCGCGGACCGGACGGAGTGAAAATGGCGGCCACACCGGACAATGGAGGGGACACAAACGCGTTGAAAGGAACACCCTTGCGGTGATCGGCGGCGACGTGGGCGGTGCAGGCCGTGGAGATACAGATAAGCCTTTGGGAGAGCGTCAGCGCGTCTCTGTGGGCACCGATGACCTAACGCGGGCCTGGGAAACGGTCGGCGACGGTCGGCGGTCGGCACTAGGACCCGCCTGAGCTGACTGGTGCAACGGACTATGTGCTTTGGCCCTGATCTTTGGGGGATACTCGGATAGTGGCTGATCCTACGACGGGGTCGCGTGTACGGGCCCACGGCTTACAGCGGCTGTGGAATGGCGAATAAGGCCGTCAGACAGAAAGCAAAACAGCCCACATTGGACGAGTTTACCAAGACACCGACGGGCCCAGAGAGTGCTCGGACCAAGGAGAAGCCACCCATGGCCGCGGCTAGCCCAAACCAGGACGTGCTGGCTGCTCTCGCTGAACTGAAAGCGGACTTGAAAAGCGCTTGGGAGGCCAAGCTTGAAATGGTGGTGGCGGACCTGAAAACAGCGCTCGACCTCAAAGTCGGAGAGGTTCGGGAGGAGGTGAACCTACTTCGACAGGATGTGAAGGCCCTATCGGAGCGCACAGAGAGTCTGGAAAAGGAGGGCAGCGCCAACACGGCAGATTGTGCCTCACACAAGGCCGACCTGCATATTTTGGAACAGAAAGTACGCAACTTGGAGAACAGGGCCGAAGAAGCGGAGGGGCGCGCCCGAAGGAACAATATCCGTGTTGTGGGCATCCCGGAAGGATTGGAGGGTCATAACCCCACGGACTTCATTGAAAATATGTTGCTCCAAGAGATCACCGGGGGTGCGCTGTCGCAGGGTTTTGCGGTGGAGCGAGCACATAGAGCATTGGCTAGGAGGCCTCCACCGGGCGGTCCGCCCAGGCCAATGATAGCCAAAATCCTTAACTACCGTGACCGGGAAAGGATTTTAGAGTATTTTCGTAAAGGAGGAACCATCAAAAGGGGGGAGGCCACTATAACGGCCTACCCAGACTACACCATGATGGTGCAGAGGAGTCGGATGAACTTCGGGGCGGTCAAGAGAAGATTGAGAGAGGCAGGGAAGAAATATATGCTCCTCTACCCGGCCAAATTAAAGGTGATCCACAATAATAGATCCCTGTTTTTTGAGTCACCGGAGGAAGCCATGGGTTGGCTGGACATGCAGGGCAGCCCCCAGGAGTCGGAGGTCCGGGCGGATGAAGGTGGCAATGAGAGATAAGTGCTCTACGACGAGAGAGGGTGTTGCCGGAGACTATGGGACTTGACTATAGTTATTGCTACGGCCTGGGGAGGTCGGGCCTGGAACTGGATGTTAAATGCACTGTTTGCACTGTAATTGTTGTCGTACATGGGAGCCTTTCAGGGCTGGTCCATTCACCCCCGTTTAGTATTTCTTAGTTAAGTGGCCGCTAGGGCGACTTTACCCTACTGGGCTCTGTGTGTAACAGCCGGAACTAGATGTGGGGGGGCCTGAGTTCCCGGGATGGAGCTGGGCAACAGTTGGGGAGGGAGTTGGGGGGGAGGGGATGGGTAGGGGGAATGGGGGGTGTGGGGGCAGTTGGGGTGTACATAGTGTTGGGAGGTTTGAACGGGATCGCGAGCCCTGAGGGAAGATTTTGGATGAGACTTCTGGATAGCATGAACGAGCAGGGATGGTCGGGGGGGAGAGTGCAAGATAGCAGTACATCATGGGGGAGCTAAAATTGTTGACATGGAACGTCAGGGGCCTCAATAGCTATCTTAAACGGAACAAAGTTATGTTGTACTTGAGGCGACAAAAGATAGACGTCGCATTACTGCAAGAGACGCATTTGACCCGAGACAAATTAGAGCTGGTGAAGAAAAAGTGGGGTGGAACGGTGGTAGGATCCGCGTACTCAGCTTATGCTAGAGGCGTGCTGATCTGGGTGGCGCCGCATGTCCCGTTTCAACTGCAGCAGGAACGTGTGGATACTGAGGGGCGTCTGGCTATGGTGAGAGGGGTAGTCGAGAACAGAGAGATGTGTGTAGTGAACACGTATGCCCCGAACCAGGGCACGGCAGAGTACTTCCGGACCATGAGTACCAACTTGAGTTGGTGTGTGGGGAGTGCGGTGTTCTGGGGAGGGGATTTTAACTGTGTGTTGGACCCGGGGATGGACAGATCTGACGATAAGGTGATTAGGCCCGCCCCGGCAGCCCGGGTGCTGCGGACGCTGCTGCGGGACTTTGAGCTCGATGACGTGTGGAGGACCAAGCACCCCAATGAGAGACAGTACTCGCATTACTCGGCCCCGCAGCGGTTGCACACTAGGCTAGACTATATTTTTGCCACGTCGGACGTCTTGGGGGATGTGTCTAGTGCGGAATATAGAGCGAGGGTCCTCTCGGACCACTCACCGATGGTGGTGGGATGGCAATATGGCCGCCCCAGAGCGCGGATCCCGACGTGGCGCCTGCGCGCAGAGGCGCTTAAAGACCAGGCTTTTAGGGAAGACATGCGGGAGGAAATAGTTAGCTATTTCGATACCAACACTGGCAGCGTTGACTCGGCGGGAACTCTGTGGGAGGCCTTTAAGGTTGTGGTACGAGGGGTGGCGATTGCTAAATCGAAAGGTTTGCAGAATGGGGCCCTGGTCGATTTACAGAAGGCGGAGAGAGAGCTGGAAAAGGTGCTGAAGAGCGAGCATATAGATAACGAACTGGTGCTTAAACTGCAGCAGCAGTGTACAGAACATTGGGGGAGGCTCTGTAATCTAAATTACAAAAAGTATATTGAAAGGCAACATGCGGGAGGAGATAAAACGGGTCGTCTTTTGGCATGGTTATATAAAAGAGAAACCCCGAGGCCCCCGATTAGGACAATAACTAGAGAGGATGGGGAGCAGATAAATACCCAGGAGGGTGTCAATGAGGAATTCGTAAATTACTATAAAGCATTGTATGGGGATCCGGGTGGCGGCGACCGGGAGGAAATGTTGGAGACCCTGCAAGATATCGGGCTGCCCAGGATAAGCACGGAGGAAAGAGAGGAACTAGATGCCCCAATAACACTAGGGGAGTTGGAGGCGGTCGTCCGGCAGCTACCCACTAGCAAGACCCCAGGAACGGACGGCCTGCCCAGTGAATTTTATAAAACTTTTGGAGCGGAAGTACTCCCCCCGATGCTTGATATGCTTAATGAGGCGTTCGAGAAGGGGAGGTTGCCGGAATCGCTCAGGGAAGCGATTATTATACCGCTCCCTAAGCCTAATAAATCCGGGCATAGTTGTGGGTCGTACAGACCAATATCTATGCTGAATCAGGACAGCAAAATACTAACGGCTGTCCTGGCCAACAGACTGCGGAGGGTGATAGGCAAACTGGTACACCCGGACCAAACGGGATATGTCCCGGGGAGAAACATTGCCCAAAACCATAGACGACTCCACCGGGTGATTGAAATGGGATCTAACAGTGATGGGGAAATGGCGATAGTGTCGTTGGACGCTGTTAAAGCCTTCGACTCGGTTAATTGGAAGTGGCTGCTGGCGGCCCTGAGAGAATACGGACTGGGACCAGGATATATTAGATGGGCGGAGCTGCTGTACAGCGCTCCGCTGGCTAGAGTTCGGACGGGCATGATTATATCCGAGAGATGGCAGCTTAGTAGAGGCACTAGACAGGGGTGTCCTTGGTCCCCGATGTTGTATATCTTGGCCCTGGAGCCTCTGGCACTGTACTTGCGGCAGCAGTATGATATCGTGGGCATTGAGGTGGGGGGAGAAAACCATCTGATATCCCTGTATGCGGATGACTTGTTATTGTACTTGAGTCAGCCGGAGGAGAATTTACAATATATCCTGGACGTGATGGGGAGATATGCGAGGTTGTCGGGCATAGCGGTCAACCCCCAGAAATCGTACATTTTCCCGTTGGGCTGCTATAGGGGTGTTCCCACGGAGCGGCTGCCGGTGCTCCAGGTGCCCTGGTCAGTCAATACATTCCGTTACCTGGGAATAGATATCTACCACACGGTGGAGGAAGAATACAAGCGCAACACAGAAATGGCTGTTGAGAAGATACGCGCATGTATGAGCTTTTGGCAGAAGTTGCCCCTAGCGATGATGGGGCGTGGGGCGATGATCAAGATGGTAGTTCTGCCTAGGCTGCTACATTACTTTAGCAACATCCCATACATGATCCCTAAGGGTTTCTTCACTAAAATAAATGGGGTTTGCAGAGAGTTTCTGTGGCATGGTACTCGTAACAGAGTAGCGCTCTGGAAGTTACAGAACTTTCATGAAAAGGGGGGAGTCAAACTCCCAAACTTTGAGGCGTATTACATAGCGAGCCAACTACAGTTTGTGTCTAAATGGCTGTCCGACGAAGAGACCCCAGAACTCAGACTATTCGGGCAAGATTGTGCCCCATTTTTCTTAAAGGAGGTCATTTGGTTGCCCGAGGCTGTCACGAGAAGGTACCCGGCGATGGTGAAGCTGGGGTGGAAGGTGTGGAGACGGGCATGTATAATGATGGGTGACCCACTTCCGTGTTCTCCGCAAATTCCACTGGTTGCCCTGGCGGGGGTGGATGGACAGCTGAGGGAGATTATTAGGACCTACTGGGAATCGGTGGGGTTGGTGACATTGGGAGATGTGTGGCAGGAGGGTGCTATTAAGGGGTTTGTGGAACTTAGCGAGGAGATTGGATTGCACGAAGGCCAATATGTTACATACCATAGATTGGGGAAGAAAATTCGGGAACTGTGGCCTGAGAATATCATGGCAGACGAATCGGAGGTTACGATGGCGGGGATATATGATACAACGGAAGGGGGACATGAAATTTCTAGGCTGTATGAGATGGTGATGTCGAAAGTTGGGAAGGAACTGACATGCCTACGATTGGAATGGGAGAGTGAGGTGGGGATCGAAATGGGAGATGGGATGTGGGAACGGGCTTTGGGGTACCACAGGAAAGTGTCTCGAAATGCCAGACTGCAGCAAATACAACTGTACGTCACGCACAGAGCGTACATGACCCCTCTGAGGATATCCAAATTTCGGAATGCAGGCAGACAGGCGTGCCCCAAATGCAACGACGAAAATGCGGACATGACGCATATGTTTTGGGCGTGCCCAGTGATTGAGGGGTTCTGGAGGGAGGCGGCGCGCAAGCTGAGAGAGAGAGGGGTCACGTTTGCCATAGACACCGCCTGGGCATGCCTTCTGGGTGTGTTTCCCAGACCTCGGCAGCAGAAACATGTAAGCAAACTGAAAGACTTAGCGTATGTGCTGGCCAAACGACGAATAGCCATGGGCTGGAAAAAATGTAGCAAGCCACGGGTTGAGGTGTGGTGGAATGACCTACAGAAATGGGCGGAGGCTGAGACAGCGGTGTGGCAAGAGGCGAGTTGTATGTCTTGGGAGGAGGAACTGGGCTCTTTGATGGCATGGAAGACATTGATATCCTGCATATTCGGGACAGGGGTTTCGGGAGATCCAGATGATGACGATGCTCGCTCATGTGCAACAGAAGCGGAACAAGACATGGAAAATGGCTCGCGAGGGGGGAGGGATCAGGGGAGTAGTGCGCACTAATGGTTAAATGTTTATTGGAATATTGTTTATTGCACTGCTGTTTGGTTTGTATCGTTGTTTGTGTTGAAAAATCAATAAAAATCTATTAAAAAAAAAAAAAATAAAAAAAAAAATAAAAGATCGAAACTGACAAAATCGTGGTCTCCTCACACGTGATTCAGAACTCGAAAACAAGCCAATTCATTAAGCTCCAGACAAAGATAGTGGTGTACCTACACTCCCTTGAAAGTCCTAGACCAGAGAACAGTCTGCAAGGTCAACTACAAAAAAGAGGCCTTGGCTGAGGGCCTGACCGATGAGAGATTACGGACTAATTGGGCAAGTGGGTAGTAGTCTGACGCTGTTCTCTACACCTTAGTTTCGTTTTGCTTATGTGCTGCTAACAAACCGAAAGTACAAGGTTGGAAGAGAATGCCAACCAATCACAAGGGTCTATGTATCAGCATGGTATACATTGTTGCAGAAGCCAATCCGCTGCTGTTATTCTGCTAATAATCTGTATTATACGTATTTAGCGGTAGTTCAAGGCATGCCTACTATATAAGGGGCATCCATGATACTAATGCTTATATGAGCTATAGGTGCATATGTTCCCTTAACCAATCCCTCCCATCAATAGGTTTTTGAAGTTTGCCACATAGCACTTTGTGGTATAAAGCATTTGTATAATAAAATGATTATCGTGAGTGTGTGCACTATAATTCGTTGTTCACCAGATTGCCATACTTTATTGAGCAGATAATAAAGTAGCATTTTGCCATATTCTTTGAGTCTGTCTGGTTATTTGGGTCTGAGATCATTACTGGTAATTCAATCTGGCACTTGGAATGCTCCAGGTGCTGCTGCACAGAGCTATTCTGTAGGTTACATGGATCCCCAGGCTGCATTCTAAGACCGCAATACTATCTGCAGGTTACACAGATCCCCAGGCTGTGGTCTAAAACAGCAGAACTATCTGCAGGTTACACAGATCCCCAGGCTGCGGTCTAAGACAGCAGAACTATTCTGCAGGTTACACGGATCCCCACGCTGCGGTCTAAGACAGCAGAACTATCTGCAGGTTACACGGATCACCAGGCTGCGGTCTAAGACAGCAGAACTATTCTGCAGGTTACACGGATCCCCACGCTGCGGTCTAAGACAGCAGAACTATTCTGCAGGTTACACGGATCCCCAGGTTGTGTTCTAAAACAGCAGAGATATCCCCAGGTTGCGTTCTAACGCAGCAGAGCTATTTTGCAGGTTACATGGATCCCCAGGCTGCATTCTAAGACCGCAATACTATCCGCAGGTTACAAGGATCCCCAGGCTGCGGTCTAAGACAGCGAAACTATCTGCAGGTTAACACGGATCCCCAGGCTGTGGTCTAAGACAGCAGAACTATTCTGCAGGTTATACGGATCTCCAGGCTGCGTTCAAAGACAGTAGAGCTAATATGCAGGTTACACGGTTCCCCGGGCTGTGTTCTAAGACAGCAGAGCTATTCTGCACGTTACACAGATCCCAGGCTGCAGTCTAAGACAGCAGAACTATTCTGCAGGTAACACGGGTCCCCAGGCCACGTTCTAAGACAGCAGAACTATTCTGCAGGTTACATGGATCCCCAGGCTGCATTGTAAGACCGCACTACTATCTGCAGGTTACACGGATCCCCAGGCTGTGTTCTAAGACAGCAGAACTATCTGTAGGTTACACGGATCCCCAGGCTGCGGTCTAAGACAGCAGAACTATTCTACAGGTTATACGGATCTCCAGGCTGCGTTAAAAGACAGTAGAGCTATTATGCAGGTTACACGGTTCCCCGGGCTGCGTTCTAAGACAGCAGAGCTATTCTGCACGTTACACAGATCCCAGGCTGCAGTCTAAGACAGCAGAACTATTCTGCAGGTAACACAGATCCGCAGGCCACGTTCTAAGACAGCAGAACTATTCGACAGGTTACACAGATCCCCAGGCTGGGTACTAAGACAGCAGAACTATTCTGCAGGTTACGCGGATGCCCAGGCTGCAGTCTAAGATAGCAGAACTATTCTGCATGTCACACAGATCCACAGGCTGCGGTCTAAGACTGCAGAACTATTATGCAGGTAACACGGATCCCCAGGCCACGTTCTAAGACAGCAGAACTATTCTGCAGGTTACGCGGATGCCCAGGCTGCCTTGTAAGACTGCAGAACTATTCTGCATGTCACACAGATCCACAGGCTGCGGTCTAAGACTGCAGAACTATTGTGCAGGTTACACAGATCTGCAGGCTGCCTTATAAAACAGCAGGACTATTCTGCAGGTTACACGGATGCCCAGGCTGCGTTGTAAAACAGAAGAGCTATTCTGCAGCTTACACAGATCCCCAGGCTGTAGTCTAAGACAGCAGAACTATTCTGCAGGTTACACAGATCCCGGGCTGCGGTCTAAGACAGCAGAACTATTCTGCAGGTAAGACAGCAGAACTATTCTGCAGGTAACACAGATCCCCAGTCCACGTTCTAAGACAGCAGAGCTATTCGGCAGGTTAAACAGATGCCCAGGCTGGGTTGTAAGACAGCAGAACTATTCTGCATGTCACACAAATTCCCATGCTGCGTTCTAAAACAGCAGAACTATTCTGCAGGTTACACGGATCCCCTGGCTGTGTTCTAAGACATCAGAACTATTCTGCAGGTTACACGGATCTGCAGACTGCGTTCTAAGACAGCAGGGCTATTCTGCAGGTTACACGGATCCCGGGCTACGGTCTAAGACAGCAGAGCTATTCTTCAGTTTACACGGATCCCCAGGTTGCGTTCTACGACAGCAGAACTATTCTGCAGGTTACACAGATCCCCACGCCGTGTTCTAAGACAGCAGAACTATTCTGCAGGTTACACAGATCCTCTGGCTGACTTCTAAGACAGCAGAACTATTCTGCAGGTTACACAGATCCTCAGGCTGCGGTCTAAGACAGCAGAGCTATTGTCATCGACAAGGAAATCTTACAAGCCTCGGTCTCTGGCACCTGATATATCCTTCTGAATACAGCAGGGATAGCTCTCAGCCCCACCCGGGTTCTTTCTTGTCATTCAACTGGGCTCCCAATTAGCTGCCAAAGTTTCCATGCGCCTAGCTGGGTTGTTCCAAAGACTGCTCTGCCACAGCACCTCATTCCAGACTCCGGTCATATGTAAGGTTCAGTGGCACTCCGGTTATTGTAGCTATTGGGCCCACTAACAGCTCTGCCAAGGCAACCCATCGCTTCCACTAACGAGACCTACACACACTCACACCTCTGCCAAGTCACCCCAAGCCTGACCTGAGGCACGCCTGCTATTCCAGAAAAAGAAACCAAAGGAGTTAGTACTGCTACTAGTGGACTCAACCCAATTGCTTCCTCAAGGGGTGCAAAACATTTTGATTATATTGGGGAGCCTTCCTACTTATACTCAAGGAATGAATCCCAAAGTTAGTAGCCCATGAAATTATCAAGGAAGAAAAAACACACACACACAGAAGGGGCTGTATCATAAATATACTTAATTGTATTGAGACAAAAAATAAATGCAGTGTTCTTAAAAACACCTGCATGTACAACACATTCCTAGACTGAAACAGAAAACATATATTGGTGTCAAAAACAGAGGAACAGCAAAAATCATATATTGGTCATAAGACTAGTGTGGTTAAAAGGAACGACAAATTCACAACATAAACCAAAAAAATAACGTATATAGTGGATACACCTCTAGGTTTTGCACCTAAGGTTATTGTTTTTTGTGTATCCAGATTCTAAATCGCTGGTACATAAATGTTAATTAAATTTCGTAACCCATCATTAATTATTCAAGTGTCTAGAAAATGTTAGTGATCATACATCTGACTGATCAATTTTTACAAAAAATAGAGAATAATTCTGGTAATCATATGCCAAGTCCCCTCATATCTGACCCGAGGCACACCTGCTATTGCAGCGCAGGAATCCACATGCAGCTCTGCCAAGTCACCTCATATCTGACCCGAGGCACACCTGCTATTGCAGCGCAGGAATCCACACACAGCAGTGCCAAGTCACCTCAATCCTGACCTGAGGCACGCCTGCTTTTCCAGCCCAGGGATCCATACGCAGCTCTGCCAAGTCACCGCAATCCTGACCAGAGTCACGCCTGCTATTCCAGCCCAGGGATCCACATGCAGCTCTGCCAAGTCACCCCAATCCTGACCAGAGTCACGCTTGCAATTCCAGCCCAGGGATCCAGACACAGCTCTGCCAAGTCACCTCAATCCTGACCTGAGGCACGCCTGCTTTTCCAGCCCAGGGACCCATACGCAGCTCTGCCAAGTCACCCCAATCCTGACCAGAGTCACGCTTGCAATTCCAGCCCAGGGATCCAGACACAGCTCTGCCAAGTCACCTCAATCCTGACCTGAGGCACGCCTGCTTTTCCAGCCCAGGGACCCATACGCAGCTCTGCCAAGTCACCCCAATCCTGACCAGAGTCACGCTTGCAATTCCAGCCCAGGGATCCAGACACAGCTCTGCCAAGTCACCCCAATCCTGACCAGAGGCACGCCATTCCAGCCCAGGGATCCAGATACATCTCTGCCAAATCACGTCAATCCTGACCTGAGGCACTGGTGCTATTCCAGCCCGAGATCCACACACAGCTCTGCCAAGTCACCCCTATCCTTACACACAGCGCCCCTGTTAATCCAGCCCTGGGACCCACACCCATCTCTTTCAGTGCACATCTGGCCTGCAGCACTAGGGCATACACATAGCTCTGCTGGGGAAGGACAATCCTGGCCGGCAGTAGCCCTGGCCACCCCAGCACTGACTCCAGCAGTGGACTAGGAACGAAAGAGGCCCTGGATCCCCAAACTGCCCCATAGTACAATGCGCAAGCAAACATCGCATCTGAACTGCGCGTGCCGCATGCAGCGACATGAATGTTCAGAGTGCGCTTAGAAAAGGGGCTCATGGTGTAGAGGCTATAAGGTTGGCTAACAGTGGAACTGTATGATCACTCTATTATACCTCTGCCCTATTGATTTCACAAAGGAACAGGATTCTAACTAGTGTACTAATATAGCACTGACCTTAACAGGGCACATCAGCAACTGAATCCAATCTCTTGGAGAGCCCAGTACCTCCACATTCCAGCAAATTAACCACGAGAAGAAACAGATAGTTCTAAACCCTTTGGTAAGCATCATTTTTTATGCTCTAATGTTGACCAATCATTTGCCCCACAAAGAGACCTACATTACCGATAAGATCAATAGAAGAAATTCTGTCTCTTTTGATGATCTAAAAATTGTCACCCACAACACCGCTCCCTAGGACGTCATGGGGCCTGGTTACATGCAATAAATGGCCATGTTGAAGTGGGAAAATGGAAAAACAGACTCCCCTCTTTCCCCTCTCGCGCCTGGCCTAAAGGTTCACGGCCCAAGCACCCGCCACGAGAAGAGTTTGCCCATCTACCAGACGACCAGATACCCTGGTACAGGAACATAAGGATGTGTCCATCTGCCTGCCCAGCAGCCCGCCCTGCCCATGCCGATGCCTGCGGCATGGATCAACTGGACTAAAACTATACGTCGTTAGAGATGCCATGACGACCTAGCCAACGGATAGCACACCTGTGCCAACATACACACTGGACACTCCCGCACCAATCTACATGAAGAATATACTCAGTGCTATGACGTAGGAGACAGACATACTCAAGGACGTGCATCTTTATTATTTTCCATATACGCTTTCAAAAATGCAGAAACGCAAGACGCACCATGAACTCATCTAAAGAGCTTGCTTACGCTTCTCCTACACGTAGGTGCCATAATAAGGATTATAACAAAGACACAATACTGGTCGTAAGACAATACGAGTCCATAACCTAAAGCGCCTGTGCACCAGACGGTTCCACCTATATACTAGGCCTGAGCAGGCCGCAAGCAAGAGCTCCCGTGGACGTTAACAGAACAAGAGTCAGGTTGCTGATCCTGCAGAATGAGCCTGGGGAAAGCAGACAGCCAAGGTCGTAATGTTGCAAACCCACATTCCAAAAGCAGACAATCAAGGGCACGATGTTGCAACCTCGCACGCCGTGCACCAACATCAAAGTCGCACCTGCAATTAAACCAGGCACACAGTGAAAAAACAATATTAATTGTGCAGAATTCTGCCTCAAACACGGTCCCATCCCACGTGACCAAGCCGAACCTGACGAGATGCCAAGCCCAGGAGGAAAGAGGCGTCTGGATCCCTCGTTACAAGACACAGGCAGATACACTTGAAAGGATCAATGGACATCTGCGACAGTGGGAGTAGTCGGCCGTCCAGCTCATGAATAAGTCTTCACATTGTCTGCATGTACCAATAGTGAAACATTGTTGCAAATTGCAGGTACACCGAGAGCTGGGAACAGCGATGGTCCCAGGCTGGGAAGCTCACGGGCACACCAATCAGAACATGGGGCTCTTATCACTGACGATAGTAATATTAACCAATCATTGGGAGTCCTCATGTAACAATTCTCATGTATCTAATTGTAGGGACAACCCAGATATATCACCTGACTAACCCTCGGCCACTCATATTATTCTCTATACGTATGCTATACTAACCCTACCACTCGTGCAACCAATTAAGAGTGGCGATAGGTTTTTTGTTAATTTTCTAGAGTGACGCAGGTAGCGCGTCATACTACAGTAAAAAGGGCCTGCGAGCCCCACGATTGTGTGTGTGTCAGGTCAGACGCGTATGATCCTTGACCCATCCCTGCCGTTTGTGTTTAATAAACAGCAGAGTCACATTGCTTCTTGTGTGTGTCTCATACTCGATCTCCTTTGGGACATACGGGAGGAGTTGGGGCCTCCCTGCCCGGAGGTCTGCGGACGGCCCGGCCGACCCCGGCAGAATTTACCCCCGACAAGTTGGAGGCACCGCTGAGATCTGTTTAAGATCGGCATTTTTACTTTTACTTTTTCCAGGCACTCCAGTTGCGAGAAGGCCCGGCGGCGCGGCCCCCTCTGCCGTCGCCCCCTTCTGAGGACTACAGGACCGTCGCGGAACTGCGAGAAGACCGGACAGCGCAATCCGAATATTGGCCCTCGGGATCCGGTTGAGAAGTATCCCGCCCGCCGTTGGCGAGTGTCCAGACGTGGTCCAGACGAGGGGAGGTGGCGAGCCGCTTGGAGGGGTGCACGCAGTCGAGCGGCCCCGCATCAGGAGAACTTGGTGAGCATGCCACGCACAACAAACAATGTGAAATTGTGAGGGAGGGGGGAGGAATTAAATACGGGAGGTGGGAGGTGTTGCACAGATGAACGGCGAAGGTTTGATAGTTTAGTGTTAGAAATAGGATGAATGATAGTTGAACAAGCGCGAGAGCAGTTGGCAAAGTAACGCGAGAGAAGGGGGCGGAGCGCGAAAACATCACGTGCGGCCGCTCGTAAACACTGATTGGCCTAGGCCGCGACTACGTGTAAGGGTGTGTGTGTGTGTGGTTTCCTACGATTTGGCATTTATTGATCAATGAGTAGATGAGGATCCCTATTGTTCGAGCAAGACACTCGATAGGTAGATGACGTTTCCCTGTAGGCGGTAGCTAGTTAGTTGCCTAAATACGGAAGATAATTGGCTGGTTAAGCCCTCCTGTCGAGGGGCGTATCACACGCGAGGCGACGCAGCGTGCGCAGTCCGATTATAGTGGTGATTTGATTACCTTGTTCCAGGAGTGACAGGAAGACAGCTGTGGGGTTAACGGGGGTAGATTGCAGGTGTATTATGGATTTAAAGAGCATATGAAGAATTTACCAGTAGCTCTACGTGATCGGTGACGTCACCAATAGGGTTTTCATAGGATATCGCAAACACGAGGCATCCTCGTTGTGAGAGTGTTGAGGAAGAGAACGGTGGTAAGGGAGTGAAAACGGAGATAAACGATAAAACGAGTTGATCGAGAAAGGGCGAAATGGGGAACGTGGCTGCGCACGGAGAACGCCGGCCACGGCAAGTGTAGAAGGGGGAGGAGCACGTGAAAACAGGACGACTGTATAAGAACGTAATAAGGGGTACGCAGCCGCAGGGGGCTGCGTACGCTTCGGCCGCAAGGGGGCCGTAAGGGTGTTGTATAAAGGAAGAAGGGCAGAGGAAAATGTACAAATGTAACATACTATATTTTTATAATTTCCCTTAAGCGGACTATCGTAAGTCCCCAAACTTACGGGGCCAGGTAACGATATAAGGCTGTATATTGTAAACTACTAGTGGGATAAACTGACACCAGATTAAGGGAAGGTAGCGAGTGGAGCGCTACTATGTCATACGGAACAGGATCGGGAGGGTGGGGGAACACCCTCACCACGCCACTACAATACATATGCACAACACTTCCACCTCATAGGGAGAAACTGATTAAGTACAGCATAGAATGGACCCAGGGGACGGATAACAAAATGCTAACACCGTGGCCGCCTAACGGTAGCTTCGATCCATATGCCCAACATTCACTATTCATCTGCACAATACATATAAAGGGAAGAAGTTGGCAAACCACATGGAGGTGTTTAACTTATGGAGGATGTTCCAGGGGTCCCGACCAGGACCAAATGGAATATTCACTATGGGGGAAATACCAGAAGAAACAGAGATTAAGGAGGAAGGAGAGAATGGGAAACAGGGGTATGAGGACCCAAAGAACACGGGGAACAGAGGTGAGGGAGGAGAAAAGAATAATAAAGCAGATGAAATAAAAAAGGAACCGAGCAATGATACACCCATAGTAGCGGGAGTAAAAACAGAGGGAGGGGGGTTGTACCCTTTAAGAGAATTAGGAGAAATAGAAAGAGGACAGTTAAGGGCGGCTGAGGGATACTCGAACCCGGCATACAGCCCTCCACCATATGTGGCTCATAGGAAAATGCCAGCAGGGGAAGGGAGGACTGGAGAAGACCAGACTGTGGAGATAGGAAATGATGAATGGGTAGCTGCACAGATATTATTAAAATTACGAGGTTCATTAACGGGAGAAGAGAGGGAGGTAGTGAAGAAAACAGACGAGGATAATACCAGGGAGAGTGAATTGAGGGGGGGGGAGAGCTGTTAAGAGAAAAGGAAGAGATTTTGGAGGAACGATTAGCAAAACTAAGGGATGAACAGAATGAATTGACCAAGCAGCTTGAGAGGGAAGAGAGAGAGAGAGCGAGGAAAAGGAAAGAAGGTAAGAACGAATTGGAAAAAATAAGGGAACGAACTGAGGAGCAAAGGAGAGAAGCTGACAGGGTAAAAGCAGCAGCAGAAAGGGTATCAAGAGTAGTGCTGCGGGAAAAGAAAAGGGAAGAAGAAGAAAAAGAAAAAGAAATGGCAATATGGAGGAGGAGGTTACTATCAGAATCAACTAAGAAATACGAAGAAGAGAAGGTGATGGAGAGCATAGTAGAAAAAGAAAGGGCGAAATGGGAGAGGGAGAAAGAGGATGAGAGAATATTAGAACAGATGAGAACTGAAGTGATGGAGGAATTGAAAAGGAAGAGGGAGGAAAATAATAAGGAGATGGAGGAAAGGTGTGAAGGAGAGAGTGGAAGATGGGGGAATATATATCATGACACAGAAGTAGCAACAACATCAGCACAAAGGGGAGCGGTTGACAAAAGAGAAAGAGGAGAACTGGACCTAATAGATTTACAAACAGTAACGATCAGGGGGAAAAAGACCGAGTGGGAGGTGCCGTTTATAAATAGCTTTTGTAGTGAGGAAGAGAGAGTGGAAAGTGAAGGGAGGAAGAGTGAAAGGGAAAGCTTAGATAAACTATACATCACCCGGACCAACATGTACTCACCACGGATCAGTAGGAGAAAAGATGAGATGGAGAGAAGTGAGGGGGGAAAGACAGGAGTAGAGGAAAGACGGGCAAATGAGGACGCAACATCACCATCCCCATCATCCCCATCACGCCCTCCCCTATCGCACCCTACATGCTCAACCACCTCACGTTCATTACGCAAAATAAAACTAGCGCCCTTCACCGATGAACGGACACCCTATACATGGCGGCTTAGAGACCTCCCTAGTCGCAGGCAGGTAGGAGACATACACATGCCCACATTAAATACAGACAGAGATGGAGAAGAAGGAGGTATCAGCAGGGGAAATAAAAACGAAAGTGAAAATGTGGAAGAAAGGGAAAAGGAGGAAGGGTGTGAGGATTCAATAATATGGAATACAAAGGGTGAAACAAGACATAATTTAATGCCACTTTTGGAGAGAGGTGGGGTTAGACCACAGTATGTTCCTTGGAAGCATACCGATAAAGAAAATATAAAATGTAGGCTCCCATCATTAAGTGGAGGTGCGGGTAAATGGATATATGAAATGGAAAAACACACCGCAGGACAGAAGCTAGCAGTAGGAGATGTAAAGGGCCTTTTAATATCAATATTAGGGGATAGAGCGGATGACATATGGAAAAGAGCGGGATTTCATGGGGTAACAATAACAAATACATCGCACGATGGGGCACCGTTCGCAAACTGCAGACATGCACTATGGCAGGCATTGAGGGTACAGTACCCAGACACCTCAGATATAGGAGCAATTACATCCCGCAAAATGCATGAGAACGAAGATCCTGTTGATTATATTCAGGAAATACAAGAGAAGTGGCGCATGGAAACTAGAGAACAATGGGATAAAACACCAGCAATATTTTACCATATACTGGTACAAGGGCTCCCGGAAGGAGTTCAGAAACAACTAAAGAAAGTAGTGGGAATGGAAGCAAAACCATGGCCCGAAATACAACTGACTATAGTGCATCATTGTAGGACATGGCAAGGAAAAATTAAACAAAAGGAAGAGGACAGGAAAACGGAAGAGGCTAAACTAGTACAGAAAAAGCTTACTAAGTACACAATGGAAGGGGCACTAATAACTACACCTACAACAATGACCCAAAGCCCCACACAAGTAGTGGCTGCACAAGATTCCTCACAAATACCACCTTCACAGATTACAACACAACAGGTGCAGCCACTCCAACCATACACGCCCAACATGGGAGGAGGATACCCAATGCAAGGAGCTGGATATTACAATTATAACAGGGGGAGAGGAGGACTCATGAGAGGGAGAGGGTACGGGTATGGTACCCAACCGCAGGTGGGAGGATTTAGAAATTCCTATCCCACAGGGCAACCAGTATACCAGGACAACACAGGGAGCTTTCCATGGCAGAATAGGGAACCACCAGTGTGTTGGAGCTGTGGACTATTGGGGCACATGTCACGCACGTGTAGAGTTAGACCAGGAACACCATCATGGAGTAATCAGGGACAACCACGGCCCGCACAAGTACAGCAAGGCATACCACAACAGCAAATGTTGCCACAAGGAAATGAACAGCAACAACAATTAACACAACAACAGCCCCAAACATTGCCACAACAACAGGTAGCGATCACACAACAACCACAAATACCACAAACGCAATTGGGTAGGGTGACGGTTTTGGGACACAACCCTTAATCCGGGAATGGCCAGTCGTTGTACCCCCAATAGGACAGCCCACAGACGGCCTTGGTGTGTCCCATCCTGTCAGTAACACCTAATAGTGCGGAGGAACCACGCATAGAGGTAACGATAGGTGACAAAAAATTATCATTCCTTGTTGACACCGGGGCGACCCGGTCTTGCATAAGGGAAGGTAAATTTAAGATGTCAGGTGAGACCATGAACACCCAAGGATTCTCTGGGGCTAGAGGGTTGGTTCCCTTTACTGATAACATTCCCTTATCTATTGGAGATTACAATCTGTCAGTTCCACTTTTATATTATAGTGCTTCACCAGTAAATATACTGGGGAGAGATATAATGAACAGGTTGAATATGACGATCTCCTTTACTGTGGACGGCATAATTTGCTCTACTCCAGGGATTAACATGCACACAGCACGGCAAATTATGCAGGCGTACTGTGGACAGACAGCGATTAGGGCGGAGCCAGTAGATGGTGAACTCTTCCAGTATGGAACGGACATGGCAATTGCATGGATGCCAGGGATAGACGGGAAAAATTGGAGAAGACCAGCAGCCTATCTGTTCAGACCAGAAACACCTGTTAATGAACCAGAAGGGAAGGTGGTTTCAATGGATATTGAGAGCATTATTGCAACAGCTGATTATATTGCTGTACATGCCCAAGACAGAGAAGGAAGAGCATGGAGGGCAGTGATAGCATTAGCAGAAGGATGTAGGCTCACCCAGGTGTCAGATGAAGAGCTGTTTTCAGATGAAAAGGAGGAAGGTGAAATGGTGTTTATGATGAGTGTGGAAATATGGCTAAGAGTGGCCTACAGACAAGTAGCACAGAAAATTGCAATGGCACTTGAGGCACCCGCATGCACCCCGGTCCCGTTCTTTAAGGACGACATGTCAAAGGTACCCAAATCATTGTGGACTACTGGCCCCTATGACGTGGGCTGCATAAATGTATAGGGGGAGTAAAAATAAAATTGAAAAAAGGTGCAATACTCCCCAGAGTAAAACAGTACCCACTATCAAAAGAGGCAGATGAGGGCATATATGAAACCATAACGGCCCTTATAAATAATGGTATATTGGTCCCCTCAGAATCACCATGTAATACGGCTGTGTACCCAGTGCGCAAGGCTAAAGGAGGGTCTTGGCGCTTTATACAGGACCTCAGGCCCTTATACAACATAGTGGAAGCGGAATATCCCGTAGCTGCAAACCCGGCCACAATATTGTGTGGCATTCCAGCAGAAGCATCACGATTTACAGTGATCGACCTTAAAAATGCTTTTTTCTCAATACCATTACACCCAGACTCACAAGATCTGACAAGCTTCACTTACAGAAACGCTAAGTGGAAGCACACCAGATTACCACAAGGGTATTGTGAATCACCTTCAATTTTCAACAGAGTGATACAGATGGATTTGGGTAACATTGAAGTAGAAAGCACGGTGTTGCAGTATGTGGATGACATAATAATTTGCAGTAAAAATGAAAAAACATGCAGAGAGGACTCATTAAAGATGTTGACAATATTGGCTGACAAAGGTTACAAGGTAGACATGGAAAAGATACAGTACTGTCAGGAACAGGTACTTTACATTGGTCAGCTTATATCCCAACATGGAAGAAAGATTGCACCACAAAGAGCACAAGCTATTTCGGCCACTCCAATGCCACAAACTGTAAGGGAACTGCAGCAGTTCCTGGGGCTCTGCAACTACTGTAGAGCTTGGGTATTTGATTACAGTTCATATATAGGACCCCTGCTTGAGGCGTTACGGGAAGCTAATAAAGGGGAGAACAAATTGGGGTGGACGAGTGAAATGAAAGAAGCTTTTGATGAATTAAAAGATGCGATATCAACTGCTCCGGTGCTGGCATCCCCAGACTATGAGCGGCAATTTTTTATATTTTCACATTGCGACTCAGCAGTAATGAAAGCAGTATTGGCTCAAAAAACAAGCATGGGCTACAAACCCATAGCATTTTACAGTGGCCACTTAGATCCTGTAATGTTAGGCCACTTTCCCTGCGAACAAGGTCTCGCCGCAGCCGCTTTTGCGGTGGAGAAAGCATCAACTATAACCATGGGGTGCCCGACTACACTATTTGTGGAACATGCACTTTTTGCAATATTGAATAAACCTAAATCCACCCTAACCACGCAAAGAGCATCAGGCTATGAGATCATTCTATCCAGAGCCGAACTATCAATTGTTAGATGTAGCACGGTCAACCCTGCAAGGTTCCTAGCAGAAGTAATTGAGGAGGGAGACTATGCCCATGACTGTACTGAAACAACTGAAATGTACTCATGTACTAGAAAAGTTGAGGAAAACGCACTAGAGGGGGGGTGAGCTGTTATTTATTGATGGGTCATCAACTATCGATCAGGGGGATGGTGTGAGGAGGACTGGGGCAGCGGTGGTGAAAATGATGGAGGTACCGGTGTGTGGCAGTGAAATGTGTACAATTACCACAGCATTACTCCGCTCAAGCAGCTGAACTGGTCGCACTGATCTTGGCGTTGAAGGAAAGCTTTGACAAACGAGTGACTATATATTCCGACAGCGCATATGTTACATCAACTGTCCACTCAGGGTTGTCGAAATGGAGAAGAAGAGGGTTTAGGAGAGCTGATGGCACCCCAGTGCAACATGCTCTCTTATTGGCTGAACTGATTGAGGTAATAAATAACCCCCAAGAACTAGCTTTAGTAAAATGCACCGCACACACCAATGGTGAAGACCACGTCTCAAAAGGGAATGCAGCAGCAGACGCACATGTGAAGTATGCTGCATACTTTGGTGAGATATGGAACCCCCCAGAGTCACAGAGAGGGAGAGGGAGGGGAATAGCAAAAGAGATGTTGTTAAGAGAAGGTTACACCCATCTCCCAGCCACACAGATTATGGAGCTACAAGCGGCTGCACCAATGGCCGAAAAGGAAATATGGGTAAAAAGAGGATGTACAATGTGCCCAACTGACGCACTATGGCGTCAGGGTGGCACTGGAAAGGTTGTAATACCATTGGCACTTTTGAACACTGCCCTGAGCCAACTACATCATCCAGCCCATACAGGCAAGGAAGTAATTGCAGCACGAATTAGGGAAGACTGGTTCTTCCCCGAGTTAAATTCGCATGTGTCGAATTTTATCAGTAACTGTATCACATGTCAACAGTTTACGGCCGGCCACACTCTAAAGGTGATAAGAGGTATTATACCCCGGCCAGAGGGACCTTTCCGGCATCTCCACATTGACTATGTTGATATGATCAATATATGTCAAGGAAATAGGTATATGATTGTAGTAGTATGTCCATTCTCTAGGTGGATTGAGGCAGGGCCCTGTTCACACCCAGATGCATTTAGAGCAGCCAAGTTCCTAGTGAGGGAGGTCTTCCCCAGGTGGGGAGTGTGCGAGGTGTTAAGGTCAGACAATGGCCCACATTTTGCAAACGAGATGTTTCAGCACATTACATCGCTGCTGAACATTAAACATAAATTTGCATGTGCATACCACCCACAGGCCAACGGTGTATGTGAACGCCTAAATGGCCTATTAAAGGAGGCAATTGCAAAAATACAGCAAACAACAAAGAAGAGTTGGTTATATTGTCTTCCATTAGCATTATTTGAGCTAAGGAATAGGCCAGGGTCCGACCACCACCTCACTCCCCATGAGGTGGTTACCGGACGTCAAATGCGCCTTCCCCTAACGCCAACGTCAAGAGCATTTACCGACCACGAAAGCACTGCAAGAGTTATGGGTGATGAAATGTACCAATATGTGTCTTCTTTGATTACTAGTGTAGTGTTTGTGTCTCAACAGCTAGAGCGCACACGGGGCGGGTCTAATAGAAGCCAACAAGAAGACGCGGATAAAGAACTGGAAAAGGAAGGACTGTGTAAGGTTGCTAAAGGTGACCACGTACTACTTCGCAACTTCAATAGGAAATGGAATGACCCACGCTTTACTGGTCCCCATCTGGTAGAGGAGGTATCAACAAGAGCAGTAAAGTTACAGGACAAGCGTGCCTGGAACCACCTACACGACGTAAAGATCTACAGACAACAGACCCGCCCCAGCGCCACCAACAGGTCCACTGAGAGAACAGCAACCACATCGACAACAGAAGAAGGAAGTTCCACCACAGCCAGCGGCCCAAGTATTCCCATACCCTGTCACTCCCCAGACTCCCCAGAGACAATAACTGAAGAAGAAAGGGGTGATCCCCATCCAGCCCACCCCATGATCACACGCTCAAAGAGTAAAACAACGCCCACCGGTTGAACCCAAACACCCCCTGCCCACCATCCACTGACCCCTGTACCCATTACAGTAGTAACTGAACTAAAGGACATTACCTCGCACAAATACACATGTAAACACGTGAATGCTCTCTTTTCTTTTCTCTCGCACATGCATGAACCGCCTTTTATTGTATTGCTAAGAAGTAGATAACTAACAAATTCACTGCCCAGGAGTAGATGGTACCCTCAGACGATAATTACCCAGAAGAATTGTCACACCAATTTGTATATGAAATAAAAAGGCCAACGTACCTGAAAAGGAAAAGGGTACGAGTCTACTACACAGCGTTCCTTTTGGCCATAGAATATTCGATGCCCCACCTCCACCCATACTTACCTGCCCTAAGAGATAGATCACTTAGAGTAGTGTGGGAACAGCTCTTCGCCTGGGCACTGAATGACTATTTGATAGGGAGAGCTTAACAACTAACTTTTAATAATCAGCATATTAAGAATTTTCAGGCGGGCAACTCTAACATCGCAAGAATTCGCTGCCGGACTGCAGCAAGGTAAGAGCAAAATGCCGGTGAAATTAGCATATGTAATAAAAGTAATAGGGATTTTGATAATCACCGGGTTCGTAGCTGCCTCTGTATGGCAGTACAGCTATGCTATCAATATTATTGCTGTACCCAAACCTAACACACCCCCATCCCCAGCTGCAACAGGTGTTACGTCAGGTGATATTAGCAAAATTGCGCACAAGCAGAATAGAGTACAACGCAGCACATACTCAGATAATAAAGGTATTGACAGTTATGTACAAGATTCAGCACACGTCTCAAATAACATATGGTATCAACACATGACCCGCATTGGTAAGCAGACAACAGAAGACAGCTGCTACGTTTGCTCATTAATACCATACGCCATGAGCGCTTCTCGAACATTTGTTGCCACAGAAATAGATGAAAAAAACAGCACGGTGCATAATATATTTGGCACTGTTCCAAACGAAAGGAAGATTTCAAGGAACAGTGGTGCATATGACGTGGAAAACACGAGATTCATACCCATACGAAAACAACTTCCTCAAGACTTATTTGAGTTACCACAAGAGCAGTTTACATGCTGAAGCATTCAGATACATAACAAGTGGTCCTGCAAAAGGAGAAACAAAGAAAGTAACACTGCAGTACTTATCATGTGATTGGTACGCCACTGAAGTTCCTGGTAAATTAGGATGCTGGGAGAGGCCACTGGTGACGATAACGGGGAAAGTATACTTGGACAACAAATGGGAGATAGGAGTGGTTGGCAGCAACATGGTAACAAAAGAAACTATTTCAACTATCGATGCGCACAATCACAGATGTTGGACAACTTGGATCAAATACGTGCCTATGCTCACATGGATAGAAACGGATGAAGACCCGATAACAATACTGCCGTTGACTGTGCCTAAAGTATGCTACCAACATAAAGGAGAGGTGGACGTAGGATATAACACCAATTGTGGAAGTGTGATGGAGTTACCTGAAGGGGGAGCAGGAACAGCAGTAATAATGGACCATTACTGGGCCTGTGGAGAAAAGGCATATCACACGCTGCCCCCTCTGTGGAATGGTGTATGCACGATGGTGCACGTCAATGTACCATCGCTAGTGGTACCCCAGAAGCATGTGAATGTGGCAAACTTTCCCAAAATGGATGAAGGGGACAAAAGAAATAAGAGATCTGCACCGCCTCAGGGGGAGCCAGGGAACAGGACCAACGGCAATGATACTGTCCTAAACAGACGAAAAAGACAAGGGGAACCTCTGACAGGAAATTACCTATGGGGAAGGTCGGAAACGGCACTCACTTCGATTCCGCCAGAACACAGACTATTCAGCAGAGCAGCAATGTTCTTCTCCTCAATAATACATCCAGGACTGCAGGCTTACGCAAACGCAAAATGGCTCCAGATAACTAGATGGGAACTCATGATGACCATCAATTCTACAGTAAACGGATTCAACGCAATAAAAGAAGAGCTGCGAGCAATAAGGATGGTAGCACTGCAGAACAGATATGTATTGGACATCCTCACTGCCATGGAAGGAGGAGTTTGCGCAAAGATAGGACAATCATGCTGCACATTCATTCCTGCCAATGATGCTGACAACGGTACATTGACAGAAGCAGTTTCACAACTGGCCCAGTTACACTCCAAAATGGTGGATGAAAGTAAAGGTGTGAAAAAGGATGAGAACTGGTTTTCGCTATTATGGTCATGGATGCCATTTTGGCTGTCAGATGGACTGAAAATTATAGTTGGTTGTATTATTTTGGCTGGAGCTATACTGATCATAATAAGATTTTGGAAAGCCCGGAAGGCACGCACCACTGACGAGTTGCTTGAAATGGTCGGTATGCACCCACTGATGCCAGCAGATGACGGCCAACACACAGGCATAATAATACAAGAGAGAGAGAAATTGCGCAACCAGATCTTCACCAACCATCTGGACCCACCATCGGTGAAGGTCGAGAACCCAAGAAACCCCAGGAGTTACATAGGGAAATGGGTATACTGTACTCCTGGAGGAGCCTGTGAATATATGTATTGGTCATTTGAAGATCATGTTAACCATTATGGACATTTAGGAGGAATAACTAAAGTGTGGAGAGTAAGAGGAGATAACGAAAAGGATATGTTTGTGGTCGACAAGTCGACCAGAGGGGGGACTGAAGTGGGAAAATGGAAAAACAGACTCCCCTGTTTCCCCTCTCACGCCTGGCCTAAAGGTTCACGGCCCAAGCACCCGCCACGAGAAGAGTTTGCCCATCTACCAGACGACCAGATACCCTGGTACAGGAACATAAGGATGTGTCCATCTGCCTGCCCAGCAGCCCGCCCTGCCCATGCCGATGCCTGCGGCATGGATCAACTGAACTAAAACTATACGTCGTTAGAGATGCCATGACGACCTAGCCAACGGATAGCACACCTGTGCCAACATACACACTGGACACTCCCGCACCAATCTACATGAAGAATATACTCAGTGCTATGACGTAGGAGACAGACATACTCACGGACGTGCATCTTTATTATTTTCCATATAGGCTTTCAAAAATGCAGAAACGCAAGACGCACCATGAACTCATCTAAAGAGCTTGCTTATGCTTCTCCTACACGTAGGTGCCATAATAAGGATTATAACGAAGACACAATACTGGTCGTAAGACAATACGAGTCCATAACCTAAAGCGCCTGTGCACCAGACGGTTCCACCTATATACTAGGCCTGAGTAGGCCGCAAGCAAGAGCTCCCGTGGACGTTAACAGAACAAGAGTCAGGTTGCTGATCCTGCAGAATGAGCCTGGGGAAAGCAGACAGCCAAGGTCGTAATGTTGCAAACCCACATTCCAAAAGCAGACCATCAAGGGCACGATGTTGCAACCTCGCACGCCGTGCACCAACATCAAAGTCGCACCTGCAATTAAACCAGGCACACAGTGAAAAAACAATATTAATTGTGCAGAATTCTGCCTCAAACACGGTCCCATCCCACGTGACCAAGCCGAACCTGACGAGATGCCAAGCCCAGGAGGAAAGAGGCGTCTGGATCCCTCGTTACAAGACACAGGCAGATACACTTGAAAGGATCAATGGACATCTGCGACAGTGGGAGTAGTCGGCCGTCCAGCTCATGAATAAGTCTTCACATTGTCTGCATGTACCAATAGTGAAACATTGTTGCAAATTGCAGGTACACCGAGAGCTGGGAACAGCGATGGTCCCAGGCTGGGAAGCTCACGGGCACACCAATCAGAACATGGGGCTCTTATCACTGACGATAGTAATATTAACCAATCATTGGGAGTCCTCATGTAACAATTCTCATGTATCTAATTGTAGGGACAACCCAGATATATCACCTGACTAACCCTCGGCCACTCATATTATTCTCTATACGTATGCTATACTAACCCTACCACTCGTGCAACCAATTAAGAGTGGCGATAGGTTTTTTGTTAATTTTCTAGAGTGACGCAGGTAGCGCGTCATACTACAGTAAAAAGGGCCTGCGAGCCCCACGATTGTGTGTGTGTCAGGTCAGACGCGTATGATCCTTGACCCATCCCTGCCGTTTGTGTTTAATTGTAACGCTCACCTGATTCTCGCAGAGGCGCCGGTCTTGACTGGGCGACTACCGTATCTTCAAAGGTGATGTGTAGCCCCCGGTTGGCTCTTTGGGCTGGACCTCTGTGCACTGTATGCCTGACGTGTAGAGTAAGATGTCTGCAGATAGAAAATATGGGGTTAATGAACTGGGGTTATTGGGGTGTCCCTATCTCTTTCCTCTTCTCCTCTCCTGTAGACCCCCAAAGGTTAACGCTCTCACCTTAGGTAAGTGAATGCCGAGCTCTCCTTCTGCCTCGGGGCAGGGTGCTGTAACCAGTTTCTTCACTGGATAGGTAGCGCAGGCCTCTTGACTTCAGAGGACTGCTGTCCGTCGTTTACTGCACGAACGGTAAGTTTCGAGTCATTCAAATGTCTTTAAAGTCTTTAGTAATGATGTCTCTTGTTTTGCAGGGTTCCGGCGATGGCGGATGATGGGCTGAAGTGAGTTGAAGATGGAGCCCGTGTGATGAATAGAAGCGCCTGGAAGCATGTAAGTAAGCGCTTGTTGCCTGCTTCACTATGCGCTCTAACTGTCTTTTTATTTTGCAGGTACGAGTTCGGAGCGGCTGCAGGGTGCCGGAATACCCACTGGATTAGATGTGGAAAGGAGTAATGGCACCTGAGTATTAAAGTTCCCCAATGTCTTTAAACGCACCTTGTTTTGTCTTTCAGATGCGGGATGCAGCGCCGAAGGCCTCCGGAGCGCACGAAGAGTAGGTAAGCCTTTGCCTTTCAGATGCCGGAATGCTAACCTGTTCTTTCTTGTCTTTATAGGTGTTGCTGAAGACTGGATTCAGGATGGTAAGCCTTTGCCTTTCAGATGCCGGAATGCTAACCTGTTCTTTCTTGTCTTTATAGGTGTTGCTGAAGACTGGATTCAGGATGGTAAGCCTTTTTCCTTAGGCCCAGGACCGGATGCAGAAGACACGATGAGCGTTCTGCTGCAGAGGTTGCAGAATAACGCAAAGCAAGATTCATCCACCGGGTGTGGTTTAAATAGCCTCCTGTAGTGCTTAGGTGTCTCCTTCCACAGCCACGCCTAAGTAAGAAAAGAGTTCCTGGTAAGAAAAGAGTTCCTGCCTTCCAGAAGAGTTCCAGTGTTCTAAATCTAGGGAGTGGCTCCAGCCCCACCCAACAGGAAAAGTAGTTCCAAACAGAAGAGGATCAGAGGCTCAACTGGCAGGCAAGTAAGCAGCATGGTCTGCTGAAGGTAAGTCCACCCAAGCATTATGAGCCCGGCGCTTCCAGCGCTGGGACTGGGCATATTTATGAGCCTGGTGCCACTGGCGCCAGGACTGGGTCCAAAAGGTCCCAATTGGGACTGGTTGGCACTCGGAACCTGGGTTATGGATCTGCTTCCAAGGGAGTTGGGAAAACCCTGACCTTTTGGAAGCAGAGATCATGACATTAATAAACAGCAGAGTCACATTGCTTCTTGTGTGTGTCTCATACTCTATCTCCTTTGGGACATACGGGAGGAGTTGGGGCCTCCCTGCCCGGAGGTCTGCGGACGGCCCGGCCGACCCCGGCAGAATTTACCCCCGACAATGTGATAAGAAACTGCATGCATATCATCTGGTAATTCTTCTGGATTATGTAGAACTTGACTCCTTACGTGCCTGCTGGGACTCTGTACCGCTCTCGCACAGTACTACCCCCGTTGATGCACATGATATGTGTAACGTTCATTGTAACTCTGCCACAACTGTTATTGCCACTGTGATTATATGTCATTGCTGTAATGTACTGTTAAGATATGCGCCCGGTTGCCCTCGGGCCTGGCTGCGCTATATAAATAAAACAAATACAAATAGTTAGAATCAAGTTGTAAGCTGAATATATGTTTATATTGATTACTACTAAACAAATTGACATTTTTCCCCTTTTTTTCATAGCAATGTATGTGAAACTGAATATATGCCCCTGATGAAGAGTGATAGAAACTCGAAACGCGTTGGGCCTTTTACCTCATTTGTGTAATAAAAACATTTTGTACCCTAAACTAATCCGAAAATTGTCTAATGTAATTTATGGTATTCTTTGCCTTGAATCTACAACAATACAACATGTCTAAAGCGTCACATGTCTAACAGTCAATAATAAGAAGGTTGGCCTAGTTGGTAGCTCCTTCGGTGGGGCACCCTAACAGCAGACCGCCCTTCAATTCCAAACCTTGGCCTCATTGACAGTGTGCAGGGGACGTAAGGTTTCCTATCTAGGAAATCACTTTCTCTTCTAAATATGCAGAGCTCTGCCAGGGCACCTCAACCCTTACTTGCCGCAGCCCTTCCTCTACCAGCAGCGTCACCCACACATGGCTCTACCAAGGCACCTCAGTCCCAAGTTGCCTCACCCCAAATGAGTCCAGCACTGGAAACTGCACACAGCTTCCCCGAGTAAGGCACCCCTAATCCTTGCCTCTACTCGGAACCCCACTGAACTTTCAGCACCTGGGAACTATGGAGGGCTGTGTTCCGTAAACACACAACTTCATCCCTCCATAGTCTATCGTGGCTGCTTTCGGGAGGTTCTGGGGGGAGGGCAGCTGAGTGTTTCATTGATGTCCCTCCCCACAGATCCCCTCTCCCCCAACCCGCCCCCACACACACACCGCCTACTAAATACTAACGAGGACTTCACGGCCCAGTGCTGAATAATGGCCCGCAGATGCAGACGAGGCCTTAATAGCCCAGGACGTTTATTCACGGCCACAGCTCACATCTCCCTGTACCCCGCCGCCCCCACGCGTATTGACACGGCGCATAATTGGAGAGTGTGTGTGAATATATGAATAGCGTATTTCAACCCCCTCTTCCCCTTCCATGCACCACCTTAGAGAAGGAGGCTCCTGCAGGTCTGCCCGGAGCTGGGGAGGTATGGGACCTCTGTGGGAGGCGCGTCGCTCATGTTCGTTCTGAAGCAGATCGGAAAAGGGGCAATTGAGGCGTGGGCTGCCACTTTTACTGATCGCCTCGTGTCGTGGGGTGGAGCTGCAGAGCGGAGCGGGCATGCAATATCCGCCTTTTGTTCCGCAACCAGTCAAATGTGGCTGCCTTGGCAGCAGTAAGGATTTTCATGCCAAAAAGCAGTGGGTTCCTATGGAAGCATCCTGAAGTTATCATCTGGTAAAAACAGCAGGAATGCTTAGGAATCCGTTATACATTCATCCTGCAGTCGTTAATTACGGGAGACATTTACACTTTCCCTCCAACATAATGGAAAATGGACGTGTAAAGGCGATTTCGCCTTGGTTTACCTCTTAACTTTTCTACTATGTAGTGGATAAAGTTGAAAACGGCATAGAAGGGATCGTTTGCACTTATGCAAAACAGACATGGCTCCTTCAGTGCAATTTACGTGTAAAATGTAAATGATCCACCCCCTTCCAATTCGGCTCACCGAGTGCATAAGTAAGCTGTAAAAACAAGGCGTTAGCAATTTACACCTTACTTTTGTGCTAATTTTCCAAGTAAAACAGCAGTGTAAATCCGAGACAAACATTTCGCGCCTTGAACGTACGCACCACCACACACGTGTGCCCTCTGAGTTTATGCTGAAAGCACAGGAATAACCACTGTATGCGTAAAGGCCATTCTTAGAGCAGGTGCAATTTGGCGTAAAAGTGGGCTTTCACACAGGAGGCACACATCTTCATAAGCAGCCATGCAACCCTCACAACAGGCCACACGTGCAAATGACCAGTAACTGGCGGGTGGGGACTGGAAAAAAAGAAACACAGACTACAGCAGGCTCACCTTGGAAGGACACCTACCCATGTCACTCCAGCTGCGCCAGCTAAGGAGAACCCCGTTCCTGGCACAGTAGGCCCAGAAGCAGCAGTGTAGACCCCAGGCCCTACCCCAGGCAGCCCATCAGAATGTACCCCAGCAGCCCCTGCCCCATGCAACTGCTGACAGCCCATCAGCATGGACCCCAGCCCCTACCCCTGACAGCCCATCAGCATGGACCCCAGCCCCTACCCCTGACAGCCCATCAGAATGTACCCCAGCAGCCCCTGCCCCTGACAGCCCATCAGCATGGACCCCATCCCCTACCCCAGGCAGATCATCAGCCTGGACCCCAATCCCTACCCCTAACAGCCCATCAGAATGTACCCCAGCAGCCCCTGCCCCTGACAGCCCATCAGCATGGACCCCAGCCTCTACCCCTGACAGCCCATCAGCATGGACCCCAGCCCCTACCCCTGACAGCCCATCAGCATGGACCCTAGCCCCTACACCTGACAGCCCATCAGAATGTACCCCAGCAGCCCCTGCCCCTGACAGCCCATCAGCATGGACCCCAGCCCCTACCCCTGACAGCCCATCAGCATGGACCCCATCCCCTACCCCAGGCAGATCATCAGCCTGGACCCCAATCCCTACCCCTAACAGCCCATCAGAATGTACCCCAGCAGCCCCTGCCCCTGACAGCCCATCAGCATGGACCCCAGCCTCTACCCCTGACAGCCCATCAGCATGGACCCCATCCCCTGCCCAAGGCAGCCCATCAGCATGGACCCCATCCCCTGCCCAAGGCAGCCCATCAGCATGGACCCCAGCCCCTACCCCTGACAGCCCATCAGCATGGCATCCCCTGCCCAAGGCAGCCCGTCAGCATGGACCCCAGCCCCTACCCCTGACCGCCCATCAGCATGGACTCCAGCCCCTACCCCAGGCAGATCATCAGCCTGGACCCCAATCCCTACCCCTAACAGCCCATCAGAATGTACCCCAGCAGCCCCTGCCCCTGACAGCCCCTCAGCATGGACCCCAGCCTCTACCCCTGACAGCCCATCAGCATGGACCCCATCCCCTGCCCAAGGCAGCCCATCAGCATGGACCCCAGCCCCTACCCCTGACAGCCCATCAGCATGGCATCCCCTGCCCAAGGCAGCCCGTCAGCATGGACCCCAGCCCCTACCCCTGACAGCCCATCAGCATGGACCCCAGCCCCTTCCCCTGACAGCCCATCAGCATGGACTCCAGCCCCTACCCCAGGCAGATCATCAGCCTGGACCCCAATCCCTACCCCTAACAGCCCATCAGAATGTACCCCAGCAGCCCCTGCCCCTGACAGCCCATCAGCATGGACCCCAGCCCCTACCCCTGACAGCCCATCAGCATGGCATCCCCTGCCCAAGGCAGCCCGTCAGCATGGTTCCCAGCCCCTACCCCTGACAGCCCATCAGCATGGCATCCCCTGCCCAAGGCAGCCCGTCAGCATGGACCCCAGCCCCTACCCCTGACAGCCCATCAGCATGGACTCCAGCCCCTACCCCAGGCAGATCATCAGCCTGGACCCCAATCCCTACCCCTAACAGCCCATCAGAATGTACCCCAGCAGCCCCTGCCCCTGACAGCCCATCAGCATGGACCCCAGCCTCTACCCCTGACAGCCCATCAGCATGGACCCCATCCCCTGCCCAAGGCAGCCCATCAGCATGGACCCCAGCCCCTACCCCTGACAGCCCATCAGCATGGCATCCCCTGCCCAAGGCAGCCCGTCAGCATGGACCCCAGCCCCTACCCCTGACAGCCCATCAGCATGGACTCCAGCCCCTACCCCAGGCAGATCATCAGCCTGGACCCCAATCCCTACCCCTAACAGCCCATCAGAATGTACCCCAGCAGCCCCTGCCCCTGACAGCCCATCAGCATGGACCCCAGCCTCTACCCCTGACAGCCCATCAGCATGGATCCCATCCCCTGCCCAAGGCAGCCCATCAGCATGGGCCCCAGCCCCTACCCCTGACAGCCCATCAGCATGGCATCCCCTGCCCAAGGCAGCCCGTCAGCATAGACCCCAGCCCCTACCCCTGACAGCCCATCAGCATGGACTCCAGCCCCTACCCCAGGCAGATCATCAGCCTGGACCCCAATCCCTACCCCTAACAGCCCATCAGAATGTACCCCAGCAGCCCCTGCCCCTGACAGCCCATCAGCATGGACCCCAGCCTCTACCCCTGACAGCCCATCAGCATGGACCCCATCCCCTGCCCAAGGCAGCCCATCAGCATGGACCCCAGCCCCTACCCCTGACAGCCCATCAGCATGGCATCCCCTGCCCAAGGCAGCCCGTCAGCATGGACCCCAGCCCCTGCCCCTGACAGCCCATCAGCATGGACCCCAGCCTCTACCCCTGACAGCCCATCAGCATGGACCCCATCCCCTGCCCAAGGCAGCCCATCAGCATGGACCCCAGCCCCTACCCCTGACAGCCCATCAGCATGGACTCCAGCCCCTACCCCAGGCAGATCATCAGCCTGGACCCCAATCCCTACCCCTAACAGCCCATCAGAATGTACCCCAGCAGCCCCTGCCCCTGACAGCCCATCAGCATGGACCCCAGCCTCTACCCCTGACAGCCCATCAGCATGGACCCCATCCCCTGCCCAAGGCAGCCCATCAGCATGGACCCCAGCCCCTACCCCTGACAGCCCATCAGCATGGCATCCCCTGCCCAAGGCAGCCCGTCAGCATGGACCCCAGCCCCTACCCCTGACAGCCCATCAGCATGGACTCCAGCCCCTACCCCAGGCAGATCATCAGCCTGGACCCCAATCCCTACCCCTAACAGCCCATCAGAATGTACCCCAGCAGCCCCTGCCCCTGACAGCCCATCAGCATGGACCCCAGCCTCTACCCCTGACAGCCCATCAGCATGGACCCCATCCCCTGCCCAAGGCAGCCCATCAGCATGGACCCCAGCCCCTACCCCTGACAGCCCATCAGCATGGCATCCCCTGCCCAAGGCAGCCCGTCAGCATGGACCCCAGCCCCTACCCCTGACAGCCCATCAGCATGGACTCCAGCCCCTACCCCAGGCAGATCATCAGCCTGGACCCCAATCCCTACCCCTAACAGCCCATCAGAATGTACCCCAGCAGCCCCTGCCCCTGACAGCCCATCAGCATGGACCCCAGCCTCTACCCCTGACAGCCCATCAGCATGGATCCCATCCCCTGCCCAAGGCAGCCCATCAGCATGGGCCCCAGCCCCTACCCCTGACAGCCCATCAGCATGGCATCCCCTGCCCAAGGCAGCCCGTCAGCATAGACCCCAGCCCCTACCCCTGACAGCCCATCAGCATGGACTCCAGCCCCTACCCCAGGCAGATCATCAGCCTGGACCCCAATCCCTACCCCTAACAGCCCATCAGAATGTACCCCAGCAGCCCCTGCCCCTGACAGCCCATCAGCATGGACCCCAGCCTCTACCCCTGACAGCCCATCAGCATGGACCCCATCCCCTGCCCAAGGCAGCCCATCAGCATGGACCCCAGCCCCTACCCCTGACAGCCCATCAGCATGGCATCCCCTGCCCAAGGCAGCCCGTCAGCATGGACCCCAGCCCCTGCCCCTGACAGCCCATCAGCATGGACCCCAGCCTCTACCCCTGACAGCCCATCAGCATGGACCCCATCCCCTGCCCAAGGCAGCCCATCAGCATGGACCCCAGCCCCTACCCCTGACAGCCCATCAGCATGGACTCCAGCCCCTACCCCAGGCAGATCATCAGCCTGGACCCCAATCCCTACCCCTAACAGCCCATCAGAATGTACCCCAGCAGCCCCTGCCCCTGACAGCCCATCAGCATGGACCCCAGCCCCTACCCCTGACAGCCCATCAGCATGGCATCCCCTGCCCTAGGCAGCCCGTCAGCATGGACCCCAGCCCCTACCCCTGACAGCCCATCAGCATGGCATCCCCTGCCCAAGGCAGCCCGTCAGCATGGACCCCAGCCCCTACCCCTGACAGCCCATCAGCATGGACTCCAGCCCCTACCCCAGGCAGATCATCAGCCTGGACCCCAATCCCTACCCCTAAAAGCCCATCAGAATGTACCCCAGCAGCCCCTGCCCCTGACAGCCCATTAGCATGGACCCCAGCCTCTACCCCTGACAGCCCATCAGCATGGACCCCATCCCCTGCCCAAGGCAGCCCATCAGCATGGACCCCAGCCTCTACCCCTGACAGCCCATCAGCATGGCATCCCCTGCCCAAGGCAGCCCGTCAGCATGGACCCCAGCAGCCCCTGCCCCTGACAGCCCATCAGCATGGACCCCAGCCTCTACCCCTGACAGCCCATCAGCATGGACCCCATCCCCTGTCCAAGGCAGCCCATCAGCATGGACCCCAGCCCCTACCCCTGACAGCCCATCAGCATGGCATCCCCTGCCCAAGGCAGCCCGTCAGCATGGACCCCAGCCCCTACCCCTGACAGCCCATCAGCATGGACTCCAGCCCCTACCCCAGGCAGATCATCAGCCTGGACCCCAATCCCTACCCCTAACAGCCCATCAGAATGTACCCCAGCAGCCCCTGCCCCTGACAGCCCATCAGCATGGACCCCAGCCTCTACCCCTGACAGCCCATCAGCATGGACCCCATCCCCTGCCCAAGGTAGCCCATCAGCATGGACCCCAGCCTCTACCCCTGTCAGCCCATCAGCATGGACACCATCCCCTGCCCAAGGCAGCCCATCAGCATGGACCCCAGCCCCTACCCCTGACAGCCCATCAGCATGGACCCCATCCCCTGCCCAAGGCAGCCCATCAGCATGGACCCCAGCCCCTACCCCTGACAGCCCATCAGCATGGACCCCATCCCCTGCCAAAGGCAGCCCATCAGCATGGACCCCAGCCCCTACCCCTGACAGCCCATCAGCATGGACCCCATCCCCTGCCCAAGGCAGCCCATCAGCATGGACCCCAGCCCCTACCCCTGACAGCCCATCAGCATGGACCCCATCCCCTGCCCAAGGCAGCCCACCAGCATGGACCCCAGCCCCTACCCCTGACAGCCCATCAGCATGGACCCCAGCCCCTACCCCTGACAGCCCATCAGCATGGACCCCATCCCCTGCCCAAGGCAGCCCATCAGCATGGACCCCAGCCCCTACACCTGACAGTCCATCAGCATGGACTCCAGCCCCTACCCCAGGCAGCCCATCAGCCTGGACCCCATTCCCTACTGTTAGGCAGAATCCTGTGCAGTGCCCTTAGGGACCACTACACACAATTAAGACTATAGGTGGTAATACAAGTTTTACCTTTGGTACAAGCCTGTACTACTAGGTTATAGTGGTAGCAGTAGCAGAGCAGCCAGGCTTATCTCAAGAGTATATGAGCAGTAGCAGAGATTACACAATGGGACCACAATTACTGTGACTCAAGCAAACACTGACTCAACGTTTCAGGTAGAAAAATATAAGTACATTTATTTTTAAACCATTTGTTATAAACACAACACTTCTATTAAATTCAAAACCACATGTAAAATATACTACAACTGTTACCGTGAATATGATTGCGATCACTTTTTGACAGTTCGGCCTACTATATAAACGCGTATTCGTGACAAGAAATGCTACCGGGGCAAAAACACACTTAGCACCTGAGATACCCAGAGGGAGTTGCAGGCAAAAATCATAGGCAATATTACAGTTAGGCAGACAGAATCGAAGAACACTCATAGACAGGAATTCAAGAGTCAAAGGGCCGGAGCCAGGGTCAAGTGACACCGGGTGCCTGTTGTCGAGGATCACACAGTCGGACAGTTCACGATTCAACGTAGCCAAGAGTACTTTGATATTGTCAATGCTCGGAAGCAAAAGTTATAAGAAGGAGGGAAGACAAGGGCAAGCCTTGGAGATGAAGAAAAGGGATTCACCCTAATTCCTCAAGCAGGACACAGTACCTTATTCAATGGAGAAGCTGGTGCCCTGGCAGCTGTTCCTGTTGGTTTCCCGCAGACCCACGGTTCCTGGAGCTTCGAGGTGAAGGAGGACATCTGGAGGGCTATGCACCACACAGGGATGAAGCCGGCAGCAGCGATGATGAATAAAAGGTGCGCTCCTTAAAAACAGGAGAGGCTCTTCAGATGGCTATCCGGACCACTAAAGCCATGTGCAGCGATTTCAGCCAGGAAGGGGATCCTCTGGCTGTGGAAGATGAGCTGGTTATCTCCACCAAGCTCAAGGGAAGAAAATTCCGGACTGGATCTTCTCTGGTCGTCGAAGGGTAGATAGCTCAGGACTGCAGCAGGGCTTCACCTGGATGGGGTAGTTGCAGCAGTCGACTTCTTCTCCGCTTCTCTTCGGTTCCTTGTAGTTCCAGTGGCGACTCTCTGACTTCTAGCCCAAGAGACCTGCCTTTTATGCGAAAATCCCCCATTCACACAGCCTGGCTGTCAATCACGCAGCAGGGGGGTTGTCCAGCCCGGACAACCACCTCAGCCAATCATGGCAAAGTGTGACTTGGGTTTCCTAGGATACCCTGTGCAGGGGGGACTACACCCTCCCTCACATTCAGCCTACCTAGACACCCAGGCGCCTGGAGGAGGCCTTCTGAGGAGAAGCCCGCCAAAAGACGGTGAACAAAGGAGGCAAACCTGGTTTGCCGCGCAAAGTAAGACACAAGAAGGACTTTAACAAAAAGAAATAGCGAATAAGCCCGACCGGAGCCAAAAGAAAAAAATTTGATCAAGAGGGTTTAAGTTTGAGGCTAATATAATAGCCTAAAACATTACCACGTTTATCTAATATAATCGCGGTAGAAAAGTTAGGGTAGATACCACTGCCACCAGCCAAGTCTAAATATTAAAAGAGCGAAACAATGTTCTAGGAGGTACAGATACAAAGGGATACGAAGTAAACCTTTCCAGTACTCCATGGAAGATGGGGTGTACTGGATCTGTGGTAATTTGACTAAGTAAAGTTAATGGCAACTTTACCCTTTTCTGGGGGACTGTAGTCAGCCCCAGAAATGGAGTCGGGGGGAAGTCTAAAAGACAACCCTGCGTCACTGCACTGAAGGTGCTGTGTAACACACAAAAGAAGGGGGCTACTGAAGTGGTGTACTCCAGAGTCCACAATCATAAAAACAGGTAAAAGACACATGGCAAAACATGGGTAAGAGTGGGGGAAAAGCTCACACTCTTACCAAGTGAAAGAAATAAACTCCAGAAGTCCAGCAAAGCTGCTGGGGGACTCACTAGGTGAGGGAAATTAGCCATAAATGAGAATTCTCCCAAACACCTACCCAAGGCAGCCCATCAGCAAGGACCCCAACCTCTACCCAAGGCTGCCAATCAGCCTGGACCCCATCCCTTGCCCCAGGCAGCCCGTCAGCATGAACCCCAACCCATACCCCAGGCAGCCCATCAGCCTGGACGCCATCCCCTGCCCCAGACAGCCCATCAGCATGAACCCCATCCCCTAAGCCAGGCAGCCCTTAAGCCTGGCCCCCAATCCCTACCCCAGGCATCCCGGCAGCATGGACCCCAACCCCTACCAAGGCAGCCCATCAGCATGGATCCCTGACCCTACCCAAGGCTGCCCATCAGCATGGATCCCAGCCCCTACCGCAGGCAGCCCATAAGCCTGGCCCCCAACTCCTACCCAGGCATCCCATCAGCATGGACCCCAAGCCCTACCAAGGCAGCCCATCAGCATGGATCCCTGACCCTACCCAAGGCTGCCCATCAGCCTGGACCCTGCAGCCCCTGACAGCCCCTGACAGCCCATTTGCCTGGACCCCAGCCCCTGCACCATGCAGCCCACCAGCATAGACCCCAGCCCCCACCCCTGACAGCCCCTTGGCGTGGCACTCAACACCTACTCCTGATAGACCATCATCATTGACCCCAGCCTCTACCCCAGGCAGACCATCAGCCTGGATCCCAGCCCCTACCCCCGACAGCCCATCATCATGGACCCCAGCCCCTACCCAAGGCAGTCCATCAGCATGGGCCCCAGGCTCTTCCCCAGGCAGCCCATCAGCCTGGACCACAGCCCCTACCCCAGGCAGCCCATTAGCTTGGACCTCAGCCCCTACCCAAGGCAGCCCATCAGCATGAACCCCAACCCTCAACCAAGGCCGTCCATCAGCATGCACCCCAGCCCCTACCCAAGGCAGGCCATCAGCATGGGCCCCAGGCAGCCCATCAGCATGGACCCCAGCCCCTACCCCGACAGCCCATCATCATGGACCCCAGCCCCTGCCCCAGGCAGCCCATCAGCATGGACCCCAGCCCCTACCCCTGAGAGCCCATCAGCGTGGAACCCAGCCCCTACCCACGAAAGTGCATCAGCATGGACACCAGCCCCTGCCACAGGCAGCCCATCAGCGTGCCCCCCTGCCCCATGCAGCCAATCAGCCTGGACCTCAGCCCCTCCCCAGGCAGCCCATCAGCATGGACCCCAGCTCCTGCCCCATACAGCCCATCAGCATGGACCCCAGCCCGTACCCAAGGCAGGTCATCAGCATGGGCCCCAGGCAGCCCGTCAGCATGGACCCCAGCCCCTACCCCCGACAGCCCATCATCATGGACCCCAGCCCCTGCCCCAGGCAGCCCATCGGCATGGACCCCTACCCCCGGCAGCCCATCAGCATGAACCCCAACCCTCAACCAAGGCCGTCCATCAGCCTGGACCCCAACCCCTACCCAAGGCAGGCCATCAGCATGGGCCCCAGCCCCTATCCAAGGCAGCCCGTCAGCATGGACCCCACCCCCTACCCCTGACAGCCCATCATCATGGACCCCAGCCCCTGCCCCAGGCAGCCCATCAGCATGAACCCCAACCCTCAACCAAGGTGTCCATCAGCCTGTACCCCAGCTCCTGCCCCATACAGCCCATCAGCATGGACCCCAGCCCCTACCCCTGACAGCCCATCAGCGTGGAACCCAGCCCCTACCCACGAAAGTGCATCATCATGGACACCAGCCCCTGCCACAGGCAGCCCATCAGCGTGCCCCCCTGCCCCATGCAGCCAATCAGCCTGGACCTCAGCCCCTACCCCAGGCAGCCCATCAGCCTGGACCACAGCCCCTACCCCAGGCAGTCCATCAGCTTGGACCTCAGCCCCTACCCAAGGCCGTCCATCAGCCTGGACCCCAGCCCCTGCCCCATACAGCCCATCAGCATGGACCCCAGCCCTTACCCCAGGCAGCCCATCAGCCTGGTCCCCACCCCCTACCCCTGACAGCCCATCAGTGTGGAACACAGCCCCTACCCCGACAGCCAATCAGCCTGGACCTCAGCCCCTACCCCAGGTAGACCATCACACTTGTCCCCAGCCCCTACCCAATGCAGCCCATCAGCGTGAACCCCAGCCCCTACCCCTGACAGCCCATCAGTGTGGAACCCAGCCCCTACCCTGACAGCCCACCAGCATGGATCTCAGCCCCTACCCGAGGCAGCCCATCAGCATGGACACCTGCCCCTACACCAGGCAGCCCATCAGCCTGGACCCCATCCCCTACCCCAACAGCCCATCAGCATGGACCCCAGCCCCTACCCTAGGCAGCCCATCAGCATGGACACCTGCCCCTACCCCAGGCAGCCCATCAGCCTGGCCCCCAACCCCTAACCCGGGCATCCCATCAGCCTGGACCCCAACCCCTACCCCAGGCAACCAATCAGCGTGGACCCAAGGCCCTACCTCTACCCCAGGCAGACATCAGCCTGGACCCCAAACCCACCCTAGCAGCTCTACAAGGACAGGAGGAGGGGTAGGAAGGCCAGAATATCGACCCACGGAGGGTGCACCAGCCCACCAAGACCTCAGATGAAGGTACAGATCTGTGCAATTGTGGGCTTCCTCATGTAACTGGAGGCCTGGACGGCACACGAGTGGCACTTATACCACCCAGGGCACAAGCGCATGTCTTCATCAACAGATGCACACAGAACGCAATCAATGTGCAGATGGTCTCTGATGCAAACATGATGATCACATTTCCTGGCTTTAGTCATGACTCATTATCTTGGCCCAGGGCAACCTGCCACGCACCGTGGACTAACTACAGCAATCTCGGTCTTAGCGGCTGGATATGTACATGACAACAAACCACCACACTAGTGCATTCCATAATACACCCGGCACTGCATGCGACTGCCTCCAAACCTACTGTGCAAGCATGCGGGTGGTGGGCGGGCACACAGGTAGCTACTGCGGTTGCCAATGGGTGCCCAGAGGTTTTCCCCATGCAAGTATCAGAACAAAAGGAGAGTCAACACCATTCCTTCTTCGTCATCGGTCCCCCTGTGATGGCTATTACAGGCCCATCAATGGATTATTACGACCAGTTGCCAATCCACTGACTTTCTTCTGCTAACACCTGTGCATTCTCAGATCCAAGGATAAGGGAAAACCCTGTCATGCCATTGGATGTGTAGGCTGTTCCACAACCGCCATGGCCAACACTCCACCTGATTGCAGGTAAGACTCATCAAATGACCCACACACAAAGAGAATACCTCAGATGGACTCCAAACCGATCCATGCATGCCAATCACGTCAATAGCACTCTAGCCCATCATGCCATTTGTGACCATGCCCCCGCCTGTCACAATGGCATGCACAGCTAGGCAGTCAGGTCCAGCTGTCATGGCCAGTAGCCACATTCCTACGGGGCCTTGTCATTATCACTCCTCCAGGGCTGCAATAGGCAGAATGCAGGCCCGTCGATGCATGCCACGGTGAATGCAGAGCCATGCCTAAGGGCAGAGTCATTATCAATCCTCCAGCAGGGGTGGACTGGCCTATCAGGAACTCTGGAGATTTCCCGGTGGGCCTCTGCACCCTGGGCCTCTTTTGTGTTATATTTCCAAATGTTCTCATAGGAAAAGCATTGGGCTTGCTGAAAATGTGTCAAATGGGGCCACTTTGAACCTTATTTCCAGGGCCTCTTTTGGTCCCCAGTAATTAATTCCAGGGCCTCTTTTAGTTCCCAGTCCAGCCCTGTCCTCCAGGCTTGCAATAGGCAGAATGCAGGCCCGTCGATGCATGACACAGGGTAATGCAGAGCCATGCCTAGGGACCTAGTCATTATCAATCCTCCAGGCTTGCAATAGGCAGAATGCAGGCCCGTCGATGCATGACACAGGGTAATGCAGAGCCATGCCTAGGGACCTAGTCATTATCACTCCTCCAGGCCTGCAATAGGCAGAATGCAGGCCCGTCGATGCACGCCACGGTGAATGCAGAGCCATGCCTAGGGCCATAGTCATTATCACTCCCCCAGGCCTGCAATAGGAAGAATGCAGGCCCGTCGATGCATGACACAGGGTAATGCAGAGCCATGCCTAAGGGCAGAGTCATTATCACTCCTCCAGGCCTGCAATAGGCAGAATGCAGGCCCGTCGATGCACGCCACGGTGAATGCAGAGCCATGCCTAGGGCCATAGTCATGATCACTCCCCCAGGCCTGCAATAGGAAGAATGCAGGCCCGTTGATGCATGACACAGGGTAATGCAGAGCCATGCCTAAGGGCAGAGTCATTATCAATCCTCCAGGCTTGCAATAGGCAGAATGCAGGCCCGTTGATGCATGACACAGGGTAATGCAGAGCCATGCCTAGGGACCTAGTCATTATCACTCCTCCAGGCCTGCAATAGGCAGAATGCAGGCCCGTCGATGCACGCCGCGGTGAATGCAGAGCCATGCCTAGGGCCATAGTCATTATCACTCCCCCAGGCCTGCAATAGGAAGAATGCAGGCCCGTCGATGCATGACACAGGGTAATGCAGTGCCATGCCTAAGGGCAGAGCCATTATCACTCCTCCAGGCCTGCAATAGGCAGAATGCAGGCCCGTCGATGCACGCCACGGTGAATGCAGAGCCATGCCTAGGGCCATAGTCATTATCACTCCCCCAGGCCTGCAATAGGAAGAATGCAGGCCCGTCGATGCATGACACAGGGTAATGCAGAGCCATGCCTAAGGGCAGAGTCATTATCACTCCCCCAGGCCTGCAATAGAAAGAATGCAGGCCCGTCGATGCATGACACAGGGTAATGCAGAGCCATGCCTAGGGACCTAGTCATTATCACTCCTCCAGGCCTGCAATAGGCAGAATGCAGGCCCGTCGATGCACGCCACGGTGAATGCAGAGCCATGCCTAGGGCCATAGTCATTATCACTCCCCCAGGCCTGCAATAGGCAGAATGCAGGCCCGTCGATGCACGCCACGGTGAATGCAGAGCCATGCCTAGGGCCATAGTCATGATCACTCCCCCAGGCCTGCAATAGGAAGAATGCAGGCCCGTCGATGCATGACACAGGGTAATGCAGAGCCATGCCTAGGGACCTAGTCATTATCACTCCTCCAGGCCTGCAATAGGCAGAATGCAGGCCCGTCGATGCACGCCGCGGTGAATGCAGAGCCATGCCTAGGGCCATAGTCATTATCACTCCCCCAGGCCTGCAATAGGCAGAATGCAGGCCCGTCGATGCATGACACAGGGTAATGCAGAGCCATGCCTAAGGGCATAGCCATTATCACTCCTCCAGGCCTGCAATAGGCAGAATGCAGGCCTGTCGATGCACGCCACGGTGAATGCAGAGCCATGCCTAAGGGCAGAGCCATTATCACTCCTCCAGGCCTGCAATAGGCAGAATGCAGGCCCGTCGATGCACGCCGCGGTGAATGCAGAGCCATGCCTAGGGCCATAGTCATTATCACTCCCCCAGGCCTGCAATAGGCAGAATGCAGGCCCGTCGATGCATGACACAGGGTAATGCAGAGCCATGCCTAAGGGCATAGCCATTATCACTCCTCCAGGCCTGCAATAGGCAGAATGCAGGCCTGTCGATGCACGCCACAGTGAATGCAGAGCCATGCCTAAGGGCAGAGCCATTATCACTCCTCCAGGCCTGCAATAGGCAGAATGCAGGCCCGTCGATGCATGACACAGGGTAATGCAGAGCCATGCCTAGGGCCATAGTCATTATCACTCCTACTCAGACAGCTCCACTGGCTGTCCATTGAGAAGTGAATCTTATTTAAAGCTATGTGTAGTGTTCACCTTGCCTTCTACAAAACAGGGGTGGAATATCTCCAGGAAATGTCTTCTCAGTATGTTCCTTGTCGCTCTCTCCGCTCTCACTCTGCCCTTCTGCTGTCTGTTCCTCGTGCCAGACTGTCGTGGACAGGCTGCCGTGCCTTCTCTGTGGCAGCAGCGAGGGCCTGGAATGACCTTCCATGGGCTCTCCGCGCCACTGTTGACCATCTTACCTTCCGCCGTTCTTTGAAAACGTTATTATTTTAGGTCCCCTCTTTCTAACCGCTGCCTCTACCTCTGCTGCCTAGCGCCAAGATACCCTCGGGCGAATGTGTGCTTTGTGAGTTCATATAACATAACATCACTCCTCCAGGCCTGTAATAAGCAGAATGCCGGCCTGTCGATGCATGCCACGGGGGAATGCAGAGCCATGCGTAGGGCCATAGTCATGATCACTCCCCCAGGCCTGCAATAGGAAGAATGCAGGCCTGTCAATGCATGCCAAGGGGGGATGCAGTGGCATGCGTAGGGCCATAGTCATGATCACTCTCCCAGGCCTGCAATAGGAAGAATGCAGGCCTGTCAATGCATGCCAAGGGGGGATGCAGTGCCATGCCTAAGGGCAGAGCCATTATCACTCCTCCAGGTCTGCAACAGGCAGAATGCAGGCCTGTCGATGCATGCCAAGGGGGGATGCAGTGCCATGCCTAAGGGCAGAGCAATTATCACTCCTCCAGGTCTGCAACAGGCAGAGTGCAGGCCTGTCGATGCATGCCAAGGGCAGAGCCATTATCACTCCTCCAGGTCTGCAATAGGCAGAATGCAGGCCTGTCGATGCATGCCACGGGGGAATGCAGAGCCATGCGTAGGGCCATAGTCATGATCACTCTCCCAGGCCTGCAATAGGAAGAATGCAGGCCTGTCAATGCATGCCAAGGGGGGATGCAGTGCCATGCCTAAGGGCAGAGCCATTATCACTCCTCCAGGTCTGCAACAGGCAGAATGCAGGCCTGTCGATGCATGCCAAGGGGGGATGCAGTGCCATGCCTAAGGGCAGAGCAATTATCACTCCTCCAGGTCTGCAACAGGCAGAATGCAGGCCTGTCGATGCATGCCAAGGGCAGAGCCATTATCACTCCTCCAGGTCTGCAATAGGCAGAATGCAGGCCTGTCGATGCATGCCACGGGGGAATGCAGAGCCATGCATAGGGCCATAGTCATGATCACTCTCCCAGGCCTGGAATAGGAAGAATGCAGGCCTGTCAATGCATGCCAAGGGGGGATGCAGTGCCATGCCTAAGGGCAGAGCCATTATCACTCCTCCAGGTCTGCAACAGGCAGAATGCAGGCCTGTCGATGCATGCCAAGGGGGGATGCAGTGCCATGCCTAAGGGCAGAGCCATTATCACTCCTCCAGGTCTGCAATAGGAAGAATGCAGGCCTGTCAATGCATGCCAAGGGGGGATGCAGTGCCATGCCTAAGGGCAGAGCCATTATCACTCCTTCAGGTCTGCAACAGGCAGAATGCAGGCCTGTCGATGCATGCCAAGGGGGGATGCAGTGCCATGCCTAAGGGCAGAGCCATTATTACTCCTCCAGGCCTGCAATAGCCAGAATGAAGGCCTGTCAATGCATACCACGGGGGAATGCAGAGCCATGACTAGGGCCATAGTCATGATCACTCCCCCAGGCCTGCAATAGGAAGAATGCAGGCCTGTCAATGCATGCCAAGGGGGGATGCAGTGCCATGCCTAAGGGCAGAGCCATTATCACTCCTCCAGGTCTGCAATAGGCAGAATGCAGGACTATCGATGCATGCCACGGGGGAATGCAGAGCCATGCCTAGGGACATAGACATTATCACTCCTCCAGGTCTGCAACAGGCAGAATGCAGGCCTGTCAATGCATGCCAAGGGGGGATGCAGTGCCATGCCTAAGGGCAGAGCCATTATCACTCCTCCAGGTCTGCAATAGGCAGAATGCAGGACTATCGATGCATGCCACGGGGGAATGCAGAGCCATGCCTAGGGACATAGACATTATCACTCCTCCAGGTCTGCAACAGGCAGAATGCAGGCCTGTCGATGCATGCCAAGGGGGGATGCAGTGCCATGCCTAAGGGCAGAGCCATTATCACTTCTCCAGGTCTGCAATAGGCAGAATGCAGGCCTGTCGATGCATGACACAGGGTAATGCAGAGCCATGCCTAAGGGCAGAGCCATTATCACTCCTCCAGGCCTGTAATAGGCAGAATGCAGGCCTGTCGATGCATGACACAGGGTAATGCAGAGCCATGCCTAAGGGCAGAGCCATTATCACTCCTCCAGGCCTGAAATAGGCAGAATGCAGGCCTGTTGATGCATGACACAGGGTAATACAGAGCCATGCCTAAGGGCAGAGCCATTATCACTCCTCCAGGCCTGTAATAGGCAGAATGCAGGCCTGTGATGCATGCCAAGGGGGGGATGCAGAGCCAGGCCTAGGGCCATAGTCAGCCCCTGCCAGTTCAACAGGCCCTGAAGCTACACAGGTTCCCCCAACTGATTCCAAAGGAACACATGCACGCACCATGGGCCTGCATATGAACAACTTGCATTGGGTCTGCGAATGAGGAATCATAGAAAATGACTGGGACAGGGCGATTAAAGAGGCGACTGGGCTACTGGGGACAAACCTGGGGAGTACCTTTAGAGTATGTATAAGGGGGATCCTACCGGGGAGAAAAAGGCATAAGTCACGGAGCAAGATGGCGAGATACTTATTGATATTAGTTAAACACCGGATGGCAATTGCTTGCAAACATGGCAGGGAGATGCCCGTAGATGGGGAATAGCCGAACTGGAGATGCTACAGGCTGGCAAGGCTCATGTGGAGGAGAAGGGATAACGGAAGACTGGGGTCAGCTGCTGAATGATTGGTCTATATGCAATGACCTGAAACCACCATGAAGAAGCGGAAAAGGAGGAGGGGGGACAATAGGGAGAGGGGAGTGGGAGGAGAGGGAGGAGGAGAGGCCCCGAAGGGAACCTTCGTGGGGGCTATCCGTAAGCAGGGCCTCCTAATTAAGGGAAGTGGGGGAGGCTGACGGGGAGGGAGATAGGGGAGAGGTGTCAGGAAGGTCATAGGGAAATCTGTCAAGAATGGGGGAGTTAGGGTGGAAGGGACTGTTACGGCTCTGTTTTTGCACAATACCAATAAAGAGTGTTTTAAAAAACGCGCACTGGTTCCTGGTGGTTGCATGGGCGTCACCTGTCTTCCATTGATTCCTGTAAATGGGCATCACTTTGTAGTGCCAGGCAATGCATTAATAGCCCCCACCCGCACTGGCACCGTCATTAAACGTGCCTTTGGTGCACTGAAACATTGCTTCCAACGTCTACACCGATCAGTTGGTGCCTTCATGTGCTGCCAGTCTGCTGCATGCCTGCCATTCACTGTACGTTGCAAAATATAGCCATATATAGTGGCACTGGAGATGCAGACTCTGATGATGATGGCAATGGGCTTGACAGACAGCCACCAGGGCATGGCCAGCAGCAGGGTAACGTTGATGGCCTTGTGCTGCGCGGGGAACTTGCAAGCAACAGATAGGTGTGATATCATGCCTGCAAATGATGTCAGATGCCATCCCCAACTGCCCCTGCCCTCTGACCAAACGCAGTTTACAGACTTGCAACAATAACGCATTGATGCCAATGTATTTATTTCACAGGAAATGAAGGGTATTCGTCTGCAGCATCATGTGAGTAGTTGAAAAGTGTCTGGAGAAAGAAGCAAGTCTGAACCAATGTTCAAAGAAAAACTGTCCACAGTCCAAGAGAATGCAGAGCCCAGTGCGAAGTCCAGCGGCGGGCGAGGAGTCCAGGTTCAGGTCTAAATAATACAGCTGGAGACCAGGCACAAAACATGTCTATCTGTAGAATAAACACAAATGACATTCCAACTCAGAATGGGGACGTCCAACAAGGTAAGGGACATTGGAGGGCTTCTCCAGTAGTTTCTGTTTTATAGGTGTTGGTGGACAAAGAAGTCAACGGCAGGAGGTGCGCTCTGCTGGGGGAGGTGTCACAGGAGACTGTTGTACTGACAGGGTGGGCAGAATCCCTGCCCAAATGTCCATCCACGAGGATAAGGTACTGTTACCGGCGGGTCAGCAGCTCTGTGATTGCAACCTGCAACTTGCTATGTTGGGAGGCTGTCCACCCCCATCCGGCAACAGAGGAGACTCATGCTACGGGTCAAATGGTGCACTGCAGCTGGGGAGGCACTGGCAGCAGGGAAAGCAGCCTGGCTGTGCCTGGAGGCCTGCTCTCTCTGGTCCCAGGTGGCTGATGCTGTGGCACAAGAGGCCTGCTCCCCAGCCAGCGGGGAATCCTCCTGGCTCTGGCGTAGGCCACTAGAAGCCACAGCTGCTGCTGCAGAGGTCTGCTCTTGAGCTAGTCGAGCATCCTCCCTGGCCGCAGCACAAGCCTCTGATTCCAGCAGAGCTGCCACTTCCTGGAAAGCTGAGAATCCTCCCTGGCCACAGCACAGGCCTCTGATGCTAGCAGAGCTGTAACTTCCTGGAAAGCTGGGAAACTACCCTGGCCACAGGCAGCACAAGCCTCTGATGCCAGCACAGCCGTTGCTTCTCCTAGAAAGAAGGGAAGATTTCCTGGCCACAGCACAAGCCTCCGATGCCAGCACAGCCGCTGCCTCCAAGAAAGTTTGGAATCCTCCCTGGCCACAGCACAGGCCTCTGATGCTAGCACAGCCATAACTTCCTGGACAGCTGGGAATCCTCCCTGGCCACTGCACAGGCCTCTGATGCTAGCAGAGCTGTAACTTCCTGGAAAGCTGGGAAACTACCCTGGCCACAGCACAGGCCTCTGATGCTAGCACAGCCGTAACTTCCTGGAAAGCTGAGAGTCCTCCCTGGCCACAGCACAGGCCTCTGATGCTAGCAGAGCTGTAACCTCCTGGAAAGCTGGGAAACTACCCTGGCCACAGGCAGCACAGGCCTCTGATGCCAGCACAGCCATAACTTCCTGGACAGCTGGGAATCCTCCCTGGCCACAGAACAGGCCTCTGATGCTAGCACAGCCGTGACTTCCTGGAAAGCTGAGAGTCCTCCCTGGCCACAGCACAGGCCTCTGATGCTAGCACAGCCGTAACTTCCTGGAAAGCTGGGAATCTTCCCTGGCCACAGGCAGCACAAGCCTCTGATGCCAGCACAGCCGCTGCTTCTCCTAGAAAGAAGGGAAACTTTCCTGGCCACAGCACAAGCCTCTGATGCCACACAGCCGCTGCTTCCTGGAAAGATGGGAATCTTTCCTGGCCACAGGCAGATCAAGCCTCTGATGCAAGCACAGCCGCTGCTTCTCCTAGAAAGAAGGGAAACTTTCCTGGCCACAGCACAAGCCTCTGATGCCACACAGCCGTTGCTTCCTGGAAATCTGGGAATCTTTCCTGGCCACAGGCAGCTCAAGCCTCTGATGGCAGCACAGCCACTGCTTCTCCTAGAAAGAAGGGAAACTTTCCTGGCCACAGCACAAGCCTCTGATGCCACACAGCCGTTGCTTCCTGGAAAGCTGGGAATCTTTCCTGGCCACAGGCAGCTCAAGCCTCTGATGCAAGCACAGCCGCTGCTTCTCCTAGAAAGAAGGGAAACTTTCCTGGCCACAGCACAAGCCTCCGATGCCAGCACAGCCGCTGCCTCCAAGAAAGCTTGGAATCCTCCCTGGCCACAGCACAGGCCTCTGATGCTAGCACAGCCATAACTTCCTGGACAGCTGGGAATCCTCCCTGGCCACAGAACAGGCCTCTGATGCTAGCACAGCCGTAACTTCCTGGAAAGCTGAGAGTCCTCCCGGGCCACAGCACAGGCCTCTGATGCTAGCACAGCCGTAACTTCCTGGAAAGCTGGGAATCTTCCCTGGCCACAGGCAGCACAAGCCTCTGATGCCAGCGCAGCCGCTGCTTCTCCTAGAAAGAAGGGAAACTTTCCTGGCCACAGCACAAGCCTCTGATGCCACACAGCCGCTCCTTCCTGGAAAGCTGGGAATCTTTCCTGGCCACAGGCAGCTCAAGCCTCTGATGCAAGCACAACCGCTGCTTCTCCTAGAAAGAAGGGAAACTATCCTGGCTACAGCACAAGCCTCTGATGCCAGCACAGCCGCTGCTTCTCCTAGAAAGAAGGGAAACTATCCTGGCCACAGCACAAGCCTCTGATGCCAGCACAGCCGCTGCTTCTCCTAGAAAGAAGGGAAACTATCCTGGCCACAGCACAAGCCTCTGATGCCAGCACAGCCGCTGCTTCTCCTAGAAAGAAGGGAAACTATCCTGGCCACAGCACAAGCCTCTGATGCCAGCAGAGTCACCGCTTCCCAGAAAGCTGAGAATCCTCCCTTGCCTAAGCACAGGCCTCTGCAGCTGCTGCAGCAGCCGCTGCAAAGGAAGTAATTACTGTCGATGAAATGACATGGAACCTTACTCCACAGCTCATACAACCGGACTCGGGCACGCAGGGCACCCTCTTGGCCTCTTGCCTTGTTGCCCACACCTCCTCAAGCAGAATAGCCCTCAGCCAGTTGGCTGCTTCCAATTCAGGAGGAACATCCATCTGAGGCTGTTCTCCAACATTGGCCCAAGTGTCAAGCAGGTTCCCAGCATTTCCCCACTGGCCACTGCCTGCGCTTGGTCTGTCTCTCAAGGATGTCTGCCATGAGATCGGCAGCCAGAGGGGCAGGTGTATTGTTGACAGGAAGTGGACTGGAGATGGTGAATGCCTCCTCTCCACTGGGCCAATGTCCAAGGGTCCCTGGAAGAGGTTCCTCATGCATCCTATCCTTTTGCGAGATTGCTCTACAGGGGTGCGGGTGAACTGTTCCACCACCTTTAAGGTGTCCACAGCTCTCATCTTCAGAATGTCACATGGGGCTACGGTGATGGTGTCCAGGGTGGAGAGAGTGGAGGCAGGGTCCTGGTCACTGTGGCAATAAAGCTGCTGAGTATGATTCCATGTAATTTCATCGTCAGTAATTACTTTGTGGTAATTTACTGACTACGAAGTAATTACTTTGAATATTTACTTCAAATTATTTTTATTTTGGGGTGTCTGGGTATGCCCATATCTGCCCTTCCCCTTTCATTACTACACCTGTCCTACACTCTACCCATCCCCTTGTTAGCCCTTAATTATCCACATTTGGCAAACAAAATAAGTAATTACTTCGGAGTAAATGACCACAACGTAATTACTGTCGATGAATGAACTGGACACCGCGCAGAATTGCTGAAGGGTGGCTGGCGACGGCATGCATCATCTGGTGGTGTGGCAGCATCCTGTGGAGCTGCGCTTGCCTCAGTGTCTCAGTAGCTTCTTGTCCACTTCATGGTGGCATCACCTTTGCCGTTGCCTTCATCCACATGCTCTTCCTGTGCTGTTCCATTTCCATCCCCTAAGGACAAGGGCACAAGGTCAGTGTTGAACACACATGGAAAAATGTGATCATGAAATACATGTACAACACATGCAGCATACAGCGATTTGTGTTGCGCAATGTACACTGGACGGTTGTTTGCTGGAGTAATGTGGTTTCACAGGAGTGGCATGTCAAACTTGGGCATGACAGACTACACCGTGCAAGGTGAAGCTACTGCATTGCCACGAGGTTGCCATGCACTGAGGTGTGGCCACGCGGCATGGATGTATGCCATTCATGTGCTTACAGAAGGGCACATGAAGCAGTCCCTCCACATCGGCGTTGCCAGGTGCATGTGTTGCTCCATTCTGTGGGTAACTTTACTCCAGCACGTGCATCCACACAGTAGACATGAACAAGTAACCCGTTTTGTTGTTACGCCGCCCAAAACAGATGCCTCCATTCCTCTGTGGAGCTGCTGGCATCCTACACTTCATGTTACCCTACAGGTGGCTGTTGTGGGTTTTAGAACGCATGGCATAGATTTTTCAATTTATTTCTGCAATTAAATGCAAACAGGTCCCTTTTGTGATCCCTCCACTCCAGGCCCAACCTTATAATTTGATATAGTGGGAAAACAATGTTACCACTTTCTGCCATAATCATAATGAGACCCAAATTATTCTTCTATGATTTTATCAGCTTTTTTACCAGTAGCCAAATCCCTCCAGGATCACTTTACAGACACTTCTCTGTTTCCCAACTTTATGGGACTGGGACTCCCCAAATTCCTGAGCATCTTTGGTAGGGTTATTGGTTCTCAGTACAATTCAAAAATACAGGGCTTCTTCTGCTCGTTGGGGCATTGCCATGTAGTTCGTATATCCATCTCCCTTTATCAATTTCTCATATCATTGCCGGCTTTCCCAGCCGTGATTAAGTGCCAGGCTATTATTGAAGTCTATGTAAAAAGGACGAGTATACTCGTCCTTGGCACTTATCGCACGTAGCCCTTACACTCCTTTTCACATAGGGCGTGTGCCCGTCAGGTTTTCTTATGCTCTCGTACATTTGGTTGCTTCCCCAGCCTTGATATATACTGTTTGTATCTCTTTCCCTTTGGTTTAACTGGCTCGTGTGCCCGTGCCGATTTCTCAGACTCTCATACCTATGTTGGTTTCGGCAACCTTTGAAACCAATGTTCATAGCCCTCTTTGGCGTCCTCGCATGGGGAGCTTTGACTTATCTGTCGGTATTCGTCTTGTCGGAGAAGGCAATTGCTGATTGGAGGTCAGAGACCCAAGCTCTTTTTCTTCTCCTGGTCTCGGCGTCTTTGCTGTTCTATTCTTTAGTGGTTGAACCACCAGGGAAGTCCACTTTCTTTCCGTTTTAGCTCCACTTCCGACCAGAGACTCTTGCTCAGTCAGAGCACCTGCCTCATAGGCTCCAGCAAGCGGGTCTTGCTGCAGCTACGTCACCGCTGGCTCCGCATCTTGGTCTAGCTCAACCCCTCCAGGATAGCTCTATAGCGGCTCTCCTCTGTGTAACGAGGATTCTCCTCCCTCTGTAGGAGTCACTACTGCATCAGAGGTCTCCCCCATTCACAGTTCTTATTGTATTTAAGTACATCATCACAATCAAAATCTTCCTTGACGGCAGGATTCAGATGAAACCCAGCATTACCTGAAGCCAACAGGGTGGAAGGAGGATTTCTGGTAATTGTATTCAAAATATGACAACAAATAGTTTTTTTCTAGTCCTATGTAAGCAGACAATGCAGTTAGTTTGTGGAAGTCCTAATTTGACTGGGAGTCGTTGTCTATGAGGGGAGACCCACTCCCAGTGAGTTCCCACTTGCCCAGAACCCTAGGGAGGGTCTTGCAGAGCAGGCTCACCTCCTTAGCCTCACAGGATGTGGCTCCCCTTTGGGGAGAAGGGACAAATTGTTCCGATTTGCCACAATATGAACTAGTGCTATGTGGATACAGGCATGTATTGGTAGCAGGGACATGGTTAGTGGTTGTGTAAGTTGTAAATGTCCTCAATGATAGTCACAGGGGTGTTTTGGAAGCCAGAGACAATACTTGGGAGGATTTATAGGTCTTGGCCACTCACACACGTTAGTTACTCAAAAGGTTCTGTTGGCTATATCGCATGCATTTTGTGGACTCCGCTTTAACACCAGTCTATGGGTTGTGCAGAGGCCAGAGACTGCAAGCAAGATGAAACCAGACAATGTTGTATATATTGGGTACGTTTTAATCTCATAACAACATGTACAAATCATAAAATTCAACACGAGCCATAAGAAAATAAGTTCAGGCAACAGAAACAATTTCTTCAGATCACCATTTCACATTTCCCTCTGTACTGACCATTACCCCCTTTCCGTGTAACATTGCGGAGGCCCAGGACCCGGCCCAGGTTCAGGATCCCAACACACCCTTGGGAGTGGTACCAGTAAACTCATGACCCTGCACCTGTAACCTCCTGATCCCACTCCAGCGGACCCCGGAGGGCCCCTGCTGGCCCAGAGTCAACTGGTGGGTGCAGGATTTGGCCACCCCACTGGTTGCCCCAAGCACAGGGGCCCATCCTCTAGGGTCAAAATATCATCCCACAATTGCGCCCCCCACACTGTTCCACTGCCACCTCAGCAACCCTAAAGACAGGCTGGGTGGGAAAAGTTCCTTTCAGTCGGGTCGAAGTTCAACGGCAGCAGAGGCACAGTCAGTAACACCTAGGTGGGAACCCCTGGTGCTGGGCATAGAGGGAACGCTGGAGGAACGCAGCACAGCTCCTACTTCCCGCTGGTCCAGCCCAGCTCAGGCAATCGGGCCACCCCTTGACTTCACTAGCCTTGCCACCAGACTCCAATGATGGCAGCGCCTGCACCTCCCCTGGCCGCAGGTCCAGGAGTGGCAGTGGTGAGCCGCCTCCTGTGGCCAGGCACTCCCTATGTTTTGGAAGACCAGCTTCTAGGCTCACCTCTTCATGCCCAGCCAGTGTTTCAGGGTCTGGGCCACCACATGTGTTGTTGTTGCTACAGTGTTTACATTTTGCAGGATGGCCTCAGCTCCTCATCTGTGAACTTTGTGCAGCATTGCTGTGGCATGCTCCTAGTGTGTGTCTGATGTTGTGGGGCAGGAAGGAGGCACGCTGTTCTGGAAGCAGCCAGGGGAGCAGGGAATTGGCCAATGAACTGGGGTGTGTGGGTTTGAGAAACAGAAGATGAGATTGTGGCGACTCCGGGGCAGGCAAGGGAGTTTCGAGCCCCTTGCTGGTGGAAGGTGGTGCCAGGAGCAGAGTGATGTGGGTGTGTGCAGCGACGAGGGTACACAGCAGTTGGGGTTTCAATGGGTAGGTCACAAAGGTATGACTGGAGGTGTCATCTGCCCAGGGCGATTTCAAAGGTAATTCAGGGGCTGTCACCTCGCCAGGACGGTGTCAGAACAATACAGGGGATGTCACCTGTTCAGGTGGCACCAGGGGCAATACAGGGGAAATACAGGTAGTGTGTCTGCTGCCCGGGTAGGGGGTGGGGGGAGGGTCTAGGGTAATTTAAGGGTATCACATTTTAATGGGGTGTCAGGGCTATTCAGGAGTGTCAGCGGCAGTTCAGGGGCTGTCACTTGTCAAGAGGACAGCAGGTGCTAGGGGGCAGCAAGAGTCAGGGGGGCAGAGGGCAGCATGAGGCAGGGGGATAGAGAGCTGCAGATGTCGGTGAGAGATTTTATCATTTTGGTCTGTAGTGCTTTGCCCTACCATGGGCTTGTTGCATTGGGGCCTCATGGAGGAACTTTCAGGGCTCTGGTTTGTGGTCCACTCTGATATGCACTCCGACACTTATTGCCGATCCAGATGTATGTGATGTGGGGGTGTGGAAGGAGGAGACTTACACACAGGAGGCATGCTTTTGGACAAAGTCTTTTAGTTTGTACCAAAAAAAAGAAACCTATCTAACCCTAGATGGGTTTCCCTGCCTCAAATAAAACTAAGGAAATGTCAGAATGTCCGTAACTAAAAAGTCCACCACACTGTGTCAAAATCCTACCCCTAACCCTCACACTTGTAACATAACTAAAATGGGTTAGTCTCTTCAGTGTCCAGAAGAACGAAGACTCCATTCCATTCTTCTGGACAATATGGTTTGCAAAATAGGGGGAATCTCTCCCTTCTTCAGGCCTTTCTCAGGTGTCTCTTGAAAGTCTACTGTGGTTGGGGGTGGAGGGGGTGTCTTCCTTCCCCAGGCATTTCTCACGCTTCTCTTTGTAGTTCACTGAACAGCCTGGTGCACGCTCCTGCCAGGGGCGGTCTTTCTCATGCGTGGGTCTCAGACCCCTTCATGTGCTTCTTCTTTATTGTTCGGAAGGGTAGCACTGGTGTACTCTCCTGCCAAGACCTGCCTTTCTCAAATGTGAATTTCAGACCCCTTCTTCTATTTCTCATATATGGGTCCCAGACCCCTCTTGTATTGACTTATCTGCGGGTCCCAGACCCCTTCATATTGGTTTCTTAACTGTGGGTTCCAGACCTCTTTGTATTGGCTTCTTAAGTGTGGGTCTCAGACACCTTCGTATTGGCTTCTCAAGTGTGGGTCCCAGACCCCTTCTTATTGGCTCCTTAAGTGTTGGTCCCAGACCCCTTTACAGTGGTTTCTCAAGTGTCCCAGAGGTCCCTGGGCAGCCCCTGTACCTTCTCTTGGAACTTGCGGACCGCCACCTCCTTCGCAGGGCTCTGTTCATCTTCCTGCAGCTCTTCTCAGCTGTTTCTTGTTTTCGCGCTGATTTATGCAGATCTGCCACTCTCTAGTTGAGCCACGCAGTGCGTACCTGCCCGCCAGCGTCGTGCTGTGCCCGGCCCTTCTGTTTTGCTTGTTCTCTGCACGTCCCACTTCGGAAAAGTAGGTAGGGACTCCGAAATTCTCCCAGTTTTGCCCCGGTCAGCAGCTTGCGTCTCAGCTCTTCCTGGAGCGGGCAAGGGCTTCCTCTCACAGTGCTTCGGAGGAGGGGCTGACAACAAAGTGAGTCCCTCTTCCATCATTAGGCCACTTGTGACTGGATAACTAGACCAATCATTCTGGTTTTCTGAGAGGTTGGTTAGTACTCTGTAGATCTTCTTCGTCACAGTTCTTTGAGGGGATGACTGAGTGGAGTTTTTCCTGATCTTCCTGGTCCCAGTACTTTGAGAGGACAGGCAGTGGAGCGAGCCCTACTCCACCTCATCCCAGTAGTAATATCATTGCAATAACAGAGATACATAGGGGAACCTATAGGATCAGGGGAAGGTGTGTGGTGTACCACGTTGGATCCTGATGTCCTCCCTGTTTCCCAGAAGAGGATCCCTCCCCATGACATCCACCCTCCAAGCACCACCCCCAAGGGGACCATCGGGCAGCGGTCCCACCACCCTGGTCCCATGAAAAGGATCTCCCACCCCAGGGAGCAGGGAGGACCTAACGAGAGTCGTCCCAGCGATGATTGTCGCACATCTGAAAATGGATATGATGCTTTTACGTCTTAACTCGACCTTCCTAGGCAGTACTGGTGTTCCACCTTGGAAACCCAGCGTATGGCAGCAATGGGTGGAAATTGAACGAATATGCCTCATTTAATGTTGGCTCATTCGTAAATGGGATCTGTGGAGTAGAATGCGCCATGACGAACATGAGTCCAAAGGCTTTTTTTGTTGCCATTTGACATCAGAGAAGGAACACAAAATTAAGTGAACAATTCTGCCTTTCTTAACTTCTAAATCTTCAAAGGGCACAGGCTTTTACGTTGGCATGAGATGTTGATGTCGGTGTAAAAGGCATGGATTCCCATGGAATACGCCTGTTAAAAAGCCGGCCATTGAAAATGCCTTCTGCAATGCTTTATCTGCAGGCAGCGTTTATTTATTTTTTTTAGAAAACTGTAAAAGTTTTGAGTAGAGACGATTTCGCCTGTTTCTTCATGCTGGTGGAAACACCAGTAGATTCCTATTAAATGCTCCTCATTTTACCACCTGGTAAAGGCAGGCAGATTTCATAGGAATCTATTCTAACAGCCTAATTATAAAAGGATCCCGCTTGTTAAATGGAAGTGTAAAAGAAAGCTGTGTTGCTTTTGCACCTCCATTTAAGACTGCTACATGTTTTCAGGTCGGAGAAGGGCTTGGAGCTGAGATAAGAGGCTTTCTGTGAGCAATTCGTTTAACATCTGCATGAGAATTTCAAGCCAGCATAAAACTAATGGATTCACATGGAAGCCACCTCGGTATTGCCCCTGCTCAAAAGCAGGCGGATTCCAAAGGAATCATTAGTAAATGCGGCACGCAAAGCAGCATTTGCAAGCAGCGCTTACATGTTCATGAGACAAAGAATAAATAGAAGTTTGCCTAGCTTTTACTCTTTCCTTTAACCCACCTCTGCGTGAATGTTTAAAATTGTATGCAGGGGACCCCTCAGCATGTAAGTGCTAAATACTAATTGTCCCCTGTATGCAAATAACATTTATAACAAAATGACTCTTCACTTTAACACTGGGGAAAAGCATGCAGATTCCATAGGGACACGTAATATGGGAGATAATTGTATTCTACTGTAGTAGTCGCTTATATAGCGCCTTTTCCCATTTGTATGGCCTCAAAACGCTTTGTGGTAGGAACGCCCTTGGGGACCAAAGTCCAGATATGGATAGGTTCTAAGAGGCCGGCTTAAGATGAGTGTGTGCATGTGGCCATGATTGGCACTTAGGAGGGCTGGCTAGGCTCTAGTGAGCAGCCCAAGGGGTCAAGTACGTGGGTGGGTGCTGAGGGAGGTCACAACAGGGCTCTATTGCAGGAGACTCGATATGTACTCAGCTAGACCAAAGATGTCATAGGTTGTCGCTGTATTCTAATGACAGAGGTGTTGAGGCAGGTCTGGTGTTTCAGTTCAAAGTGGTTATGTGACCGGCTGGACCAAAGTTGTCATAGTCGTAGCTGTATTCCAAAGTGCGTGGATGGATAGCTGTCCCTGCGGCAGATGTCCAAGCGGTGCGTGTATACATACCTTAAACTCAGATGGAACTTATCTTTGCTGTCGCTGTGTCATTCGATCTTCTGTGGGGAACGAAAAGCCAGTTTCCTTCATAGACTTTTCTAGCCACTATGGGAAGGCTCCCCTATGAACTACTCCAGTGAAAATTCCTTTCAAATAAAATCTAAAAAATCAAAGTTTATATTGTTCAACAAACAGACACTATACGCCTGGGAAATGGCATATAAGGGATACTGAATTTGAAAATACTGAGTCGTATCCATACCGAGGAGTCCAATATATGTTTCGAAAAATTATGTTTTCCCAAAAATTGGCAAAATTAAAGAGGTTGTAATGCAGCTATGGGGGTTTAATTCTAATTTATGAGCAGAGTCTGATTCCTAGTCTCTCTTATACTATTGAAGCCCAATCTATAAACAAGCGGGAATACTTGGACAGATTGGAGGGTATCTTTTGGAGAAAGGTACTGGGTCTCCCAAATTGTGTGCATGTCCATTCTTTTAAGAATTGGGCATCACTTCTATCTGGAAATGGCCAAATTAAGGAAGATAATTTTTATATTAAAAATGATTCGGCAGACCGAACTCCCATTAAGCAAATGTCTTGCTGATATTATGGGGTTCTATGTGATCTGATAGAAAAGTTTTTATCGAAGATTTCATCAAATCTTTTTTTTTTTTAACTTGTTGATTTTTGGTCTCAAACATGAGTGGGGAGACCTCCAATAACCCCTGCCCCTAAAGCCCCTACATTATTCCCCTAAACCCACCCCCACATATATTTGAGGCAAAAACATGTTGTAAAAAATTTGATTAATTCTTCTTTGACGAAATCTTCTGCGGCCAAAACTACCTATCCCATTACTGATACTGTTAAACGCTCTTCTACTCAAACTTTACTATTACGCAGAAATAACTGACTTAAACAAAATATCTGGTTTTAACAATGCAATTTGTTTTGAGATCCTTAAGATTAAAAAAACTCACTGGAAAAGTGAAAAGATGTTAATGTACTCAGAATATGTTAGTGGCTGATAAACGCACACATACCCAAGAAATAATCATTGTCTCTTATCATTACAATCAGGCTCAACAGCATTTAATAAAAGTTCCATCGCAAGGGCTCGGAAGAAAATGTTTGCAACTGCTTTTTAACGTACTCCCTTTTCTCGTGGCCTAAGGACCTAGATAGGATATCCTGAAAGATACGCGGTTTTGTCGTCTTTGTAAGAACAGGGAAATGCTAGAATCTGCAAGACACCTTCTAACGTCATGTGATGTGTTGGTGGATTTTTTATCGCTGATGTTTCATCAAATTTGTGACTACTTCAGGATTTTATTAAAACATCTTATTTTTGGTTGTGCTGCCTTGGTAGCAACAAATTGTCCCTTGTGAAAGCAGTAATAAAGCTGTGGTTGCATATTGAAGAAATGTATCTTAGAAAATGAAAATCTGAGAATCAATTTATGTATCTAATGTATATGATGTATTACATATCTATTAACTATCTTTTTAATTTGGGTTATTTGGGCGCTCGCAGCACCACTTATACGTGAAACTATTGCATTAGAGTACAGATAGGGAGAAATGGCATATGAGGAGGGACACACAGCCTGTAGGTATTGTTGGGTTATTTGCCCACCCATTGACTGCTTATGGCCAGGCTAGTCCCTTGGCCATTCCCACCCAGTTCCTGCCCCTCCCCGCCCAAAAGTCCTTCTCATGGGATCTCTTTGAGCTCTCTTTAATCAAGCCTTACCATCACTTGTTTTACTCAAAGTGCATGCCAGTGTTTTTTCAAAGCAGTCTTCTGAGAGTATATGACTTACTTGGAGCTGCAAACAAGCTACTGGTGTAGTAACAATGTCTTAACCAGGACAGCCATCAGCCCCTCGATTTATAACCACTATGCGTGTCCTTCACTGAAGTCCTGTTAAAAACAAGAACTGGCAAAGCCAACAGTTTTGGCTTGTGTCTAAGTATTAGGCTGGCACTGCTATTAGATGTTGAGGCAAGCGCACCATTTTGCACCTCCTACCAACAACGGGCAGTTAATACCAGCAGGGCAGTTCCTGGCAAATGCCTTTCCCATGCCCACACAAAAGCCCAAACTGTTGGCATTGCCAATGCCTGTTTATAAATGTTATTATATGTTTGGTTGTGTTCTTTTTGAGTCAAAGGGCCTCATCACGAGTTGGGCTGTAGCCCTTAAATGTGGCGGTAACGGTATTATCGCTGCATTTAAGGGCTGGCCCTATCACGAGTTGGGCGCTAAATGGGCTGTTTTACCCCCAGCTTTTTTCTGGAGGTGAAAATCCCATTTAGCGCCCTGTTTTTGGCAGTATTACCGCTGGCTGTTTTAGCCTGCAGCATTAGCGCCAAAAATGCTGCATTGGATCCAATGGACCCAAAGGGGAATGGGGATTTACCGTTAACACCCAACCCGTGATCCGGCATTAATACCGGCGGATTGGTGGATGCTAAGGCTATTACAGCCGGGATACAGCCCAACTCGTTATGAGGCCCAAAGTGTGGAGAGTTTATTTTAACTATGTCACAATATACATATATTTAAAAAAAATAGGGATTAATTGTACATTCAGCCCACAAAGCATCATTTGCCGGCAGCACTTCACATTTTCCCAAAACGGATTGGAAATATGAAGAGTAAGGGTGAATTTGCTAGAATTCTACTGTTTGGTTTTAACTTCGTTTTGAAAATCTATCTTTATATATAAAAAGGGAATATTTGTTAGTTTGTTTCTTTGTTTGTTCCTCATACAATTCCACACTGTTTTACCAATATGCACCAAATTTGAACCACATTTTGCACAGTTACCTGGACGGACCCTCCAGATGTCACTCACTACATTACATGTGGACACCCCACCCCGTTCCCTGGATTTCAGGCCCTGCACACATGAGACGGTTGCCTGGAAGCAGGGAAATGTCAAGGTGGTTATAGAAGGACCGGACAGAGTGCATTTCAAGCATCAGGATGCCAGGAACAGAACTACAAGGTCCCTGGGGACCTCAAAACCATGTTTGAAGGCCCTAGGACGGACCATTTCCCAGATATTTGTACCGCAACATACTGCACCGCGCCAGGGTGAGGCGACATGTGGAGAGAGCACATTATGCTGCAGCCTGCCAACTCTCACCTCCCCTCCACCTCTGCTACCTGATAGTCAACAATTGAAGAGAGTGTTATCATGTCTGTCTACAGAACCTGTGCGAAGTATGGGCCCTTTTTGCTAATGACAAATATTGCACGGAGAGGGCCTTTTGGGCATAAATGCATAGGAAAACAAACAGTACCCAACACTGCAAACAACAAGTCATGTAAAATGACTCCCTATGTCTCATTCCCTGGTCCCATCACCAGATCAGGAATGAGGCTTGGTTGGTGAGCCTGTAGGGCCTGAGGTGGCCAAGAGGCGTCATTAGCGAAAGGTTTAGCCACCCGGCTGGGTTGGCACTGAAAGACACTTCATTTGCTAGAAGAAAACGATGTGAAGGTTTTAAGAGAGTCATTTCGTTTGACTTCGAGAGTTTGCGTGGAAATGTCATTTTCTGGAAGAAACACTAACATTAACAGAGAAAATAGATAACAGGATTGTTGAAGTGGTCCCAACGTACCTTTACTTGGGAATTTTGTTTGATGGCTCTTCATCTGTCGACTCGCACTCAAGGTCCTTAGACCATAAGATCATGTCTGCCATCTCCCAGACAAAAATTATTCTGCACAAGTCTGGACAGTTTACCATCAGACCATCCATAACCTATTGGAGGCAAAAAGTACTACCAACCATATTATATGGTCTTGAGGCCAAAAAAATTGGTTGTCCAGACACCTTGCATAAGTTAGAGGCAAAATATTGGCGAGGTGTATTACAACTCCCCCAATGTGTTCCCGGCCCCTGGCTAAGACTTGAATTAGGTCTGACGTCTTTGAGTGCAGAATATCATTGGAGGTTATGTGCTTTGTTTCGAAAATGCCTTACTTATTAAATCTGACAACATATTGACCTTATTATCCTCTTATATGTTAACATCTGATCACTCTTTTGTCAAAACGTGGATGTCACAGATATTTAACATTTTAGCGAAAACTGATCTGTCACTGGAAGCGCTCATTGTCAATCCGACTAAGGCAAAAGAGAAACTGTTCAGATCTGATTGGATTAATACGAGAATGATGTGTTTGTCATATAAAGACTTTGGGGCTCTGGCCTTTGAACATAAAAGTCACGGAGTGTTGGCTCCATATTTAAATCAATCCCCTTCTCCACAAATAAGAACAACTATCTTACGTCTGCGATTTAACTTATTTCCAAATCGAGACGTTTTGGTTAGAAGGAAGTTGTTGCCGGCAAACAAAAACCACTGCACTTTTTGTGAGATCTTGGCGGTTAAAGAAACTCTCGAACACATTATCTCGAATGTCCAGCGCTAACTGAACTAAGAATGCAACACTTTGAATCTCATTTATCTTATTTCAGTGCACTTTCTCCTGAAACCCGGTGGTCGGTGCTACTATCTACCAACTCAATAAGCATCCGCATTGCCCCCTATAACTTTTTGATGGCTATTATGAGACTTATTTTATGCAATTATGTTAAAATGGCATTATGAGTTCAATTCATGTTCATGTTCATGTTACTATGGTATTGTATCTGAATTTCCATAATTTGCCTTCTTAGCCAAGTCTCTCTTGAGTGTGGCCCTTCCGAATGTTCTCAATTCATTTAAATATTTTATGGCTTTTATTTGTTTGGATTTCTTGTTATTCTTGTTTTATATTTCTAACAAAATGTATTTGAATTTTATTTGATATTTCCTTCATATTTAATCTGTTAATGAATTTTGTTTGAATATTGAAAAAGTTGATTTATTCAACTATATTCAATAAAGATTAAAAAAATAAAAAAAATAAAAAAAACATTAACTTGGTTAATGTTTCTGTGCTATGCTTGAGATTGTATGACGACCCTAATGTGCCCCAGTGGGTCCATAGGCTTGCATCAAAGACATTCATTTCAGAATGGCGTCCCACAAAGTACAGGTGCCGAAGATTGTGATGTCCCTCTACACGGACCGCCTCACGCTGTCGTGTCATTCATATAACACATCGATAAAGATGAGCCGACAAAGAGCTGGGGTGCAACACGTCTTTATTGGACAACTGCTTATCTCGAACTAACGGTCTGGCGGTAACCGCACCCCTTAACTCTCGTGGGTCACAGCCCACTAATTAATGGTAACAGACAGAGGACTCATCCTCCAAATGAACTGAGAGTGGCGACACCACACCCTCCTGTTACTAAACATTTAGTCCTGCCCTCAGTTCATCTCTTCAATGAGGCGATGGGGTTTCTTTCTTGTTCTCTGGGGTCGACATTCCACTATGGCCGGTGGACCGGCCTCGGTTCCTAATGTTGTGTCACCTTCAGAGTCTTCTCTGTCTCCTTCATAGGGAGCGTCCCATTGACAGAAAGTGTCATCCAGGTTTATGTCACCTGAGGATGGGGATCCGGGCATTCGCCTGAAATGAGATGAGTTTCGTGTTACAGATCTGCGGTCTCCTTCCGCGGTGATGGGTGATCCCTTCCTTTTGACGATGATGAGGGGTTCTTTGCTGAATGGGGCCCTGTTTTTGCGCTGTTGGGGTTGGCGGACCACTACCAGGTCTCCTGGTATCAGGTCATTTTCTTTGGCCCTGCGGGTGGCGTCAGCAGCCCTCTTCACGTTCTCTTTCATGAGTTTATCTCTATTTCTCATTTCGGTGTCCTTTTCATATTGATCTTCATCAACCGCTGTGTGTGGTAATCGTGTTCTAATCGTTCGCCCAAACATCACCTCTGATGGTGTTTTCCCGGTGGTGCTGTGTGGGTGTTTCTGTAATCTCGCATGAATTGGTATAATAGCTTCTTGACAGGTTCTCCCGTGATGCGTGCAATTTGGGTCGTGCGTTTAACGTTGCTCATGAACCTTTCAACGGTTCCGTTCGCCTGTGGCCACAGGGGTGTCACTTTCCTGTGGCAAAAACCCATGTACTCCGCAAATCTTTGGAAGTCTTGTCCGGGGAAAGGAGGTCCGTTCTCAGACTTTATTACTTTGGGTACTCCGTAGGTTGTGAACAATCGATCTAGGGCTCGGATGGTGTGATGCGCCGATGTGGACGGGACTATCTGCAGGTCGGGATATCTCGAGTATTCGTCCACTGCCACCAATATGTACTTTCCCCCTTCCATGGGTCCAAAGTGGTCGACAGCTATTTCCTCCCAGGTTCCTTCTGGCAGTGCGGTCATGCTCAAGGGTTCAGGTGACGTGTGTGGCTTTACGAGGGCACACGTAGGGCAGTCTTGCAGTAGTTCTTCCACTGAGGTGTCTAAGTGGGGGAACCATAGTTTTTGTCTTAGCATCCTTTTGGTAGATACTATCCCTCGGTGTTCTTCATGGGCCTGCTCTAGTAGATTCCGTCGCAGGCTCCACGGAATTGCGATCTTGGCGCCCTTTAACAGTAGCCCTTCTTCTGATTTCACAAGTTCTTTCTTCACGGCCAGAAAACAGGTGATGTCTTGTTTTGTGTCATCATTCATTGATTCTTGGATCTGTTTACCGTGTTTCCATCGCCCTGTTTCTAGGCATCGCAGTATGGTTTGTATTCCTTGGTCGGTGTTGGATTCCCGAGTTATCTGATCCATGTCAAGTCCTTGTGGTGTGTTGCTGTGGATGACATACGTTATGTACTGGTCAGCTATGGAGGCTTCTGGCCCGCATGTTTCTTTTGAATACTGCGAGAGGAAATCTGCAGGGTTTTGTTCTTTCCCTGGCCTGTGTGTGATGGTAAATTGGTAGTCTTGTAGTCGAAGTGCCCATCAGGCTATCCTGGGTGGCAATTTTGCCTGAGAGTTGCCATAAAGGAAGGTGAGGGCCTGATGGTCCTTTACAACTACGAAAGGTTTTCCATATAGGGACAAGTGAAAGTGTTCAAAGGACCAGACCACTGCCAAACCTTCCTTCTCTGCCTGAGAGTAGGCTTGCTCAGTTTTGGAGAGGCTTCGAGTGGCATAGGATACTATGTGCTTTTCACTTTCCTCTTTGTCGCCCAGTTGTGTCAGAATGGAACCTAGGCGAACTGGACTGGCATCAACGATGAGTTCCGTGGTCTTCTTGGGGTTCGAAGTATGCCATGTTCCAGGCGTCGGAAATGCGGTCCTTGATGATTTTAAATGCCTCTTGGCATTGGGGTGACCAGATGAATTCTGTGTTGAGCTTGGTGAGGGCTCTGAGAGGTTCACTGATAGAGGCAAAATCTCGTATGTATCTTGTGCTGTAACTTGCAAGTCCTAAGAATGATCTGAGGTCTGAGGTGGTGGCAGGTGGCTCAGCTTCTCGGAGCGCGCTGACTTTCTCTGGGTCTGGTGTCATGCCCTTCTCAGAAAATATGTGTCCAAAGAAGCGAAGTGTTCTTTTGCGGAACTCACATTTCTCCTTGTTTAGTGTGAGCCGTGCATCTGCTAACGCCATGCATACTCTCATTAGCGTGTCATCGTGTTGTTCTTGATTCTGGACGAAAACCAGGATGTCGTCGCTGTAGTTCAAGCAATTTGGCACGTGCTTGATGATGTTGTGAATTTCTGCTTGAAAAATTTCCACCGCGGAGGACACCCCAAAACTTAACCGCTTGAATTGGAAAAGCCCTAGGCGGGTTGCAAACGTTGTTATGTAGTGGGAGCTCTTGCAGAGTTTCAACTGGTGATAACCTTTGTTTAGTTCCAGTTTGGAGAATACGGTCGCCCCATTCAGGAGGTGTACCATAGCTGTTATTCGGGGGGCTTGGTGACGTTCCCTCAGAATGGCTTCATTCGTTCTCCTCATGTCTACACATATTCGAATGTCAAAGGAGTCTCTTTTGGGCACGGGTACTATGGGGGAGAACCATGGGGTGGGGCCAGTAGTTTGGTCAGTTTGTTTTCAACTTGCTTTTGAATGTTGATGGGGATTCCCCGGTAGTGTTGGGCTATAGGTGGGACGCAGGTGTCGGTGTGGAGCTCGATCTGTTTGTCCTTCAATTTGCCAAGGCCTTTGAATAGTGACGGGAAGACTTGGTCAATGCTTGCCATCAGGTCTAAATATTTGTGTACCATGAGGCGATGTAATATGTGGATGAGTCCCATTTCTATGGCTGCCTGATAGCTCAATATGCATCCGCTCTCAGAAGAAAGGGATCGACCACCAACTCGCTGCTTGGAGAAGTGACTAACCCTGAGGGAGTTGGAGGTGGAAGAGCGAAGAGCTCGAGAAGGAAGATATTTAGGAAGAGAGAGTTGAAGGTATTCAGGTCCCGGGCCTCAGAAGGCCTTTTGGACAATGCAGAGGGTTTTGAACTTAATCCTCACTGCTACTCGGAGCCAGTGCGCGGATTTCAGTCCTGGAGAGATACGATCCCTGGGCTTGAGGCCAAGGACAAGTCTTGCAGTCCTGTTTTGGATGAGTTGCAGAGGGCGGAGAGTAGAGGCAGGAATGTTTAGAAAGAGGATGTAACAGTAGTCCAGCCTAGAGAGAACCAGAGCTCTGGAGACAGCGAGCTTCTGGGGGAAGGAGAGGAAAGGAAGAATATCTCTGAGGAGCTGCAGCTGGTAGTGTGACTTCTTAGAGACATCGGAAATGTGAGGGGAGAAGCAAAGTGTGGAGTCAAAAATGACCCAGAGGTTTTTAAGCCTCACAGGTGGGAGCAGGAAGAGGGCCAAGAGATGCTGGCCAGAGAGTCGCAGGAAAGGAGGGAGCATGTGTGCCGATGAGGAGACTCTCGGTCCTACTGGCATTAAGGAAGAGATCATTGGTGGCACACCACTACTGGATGGCGGACAGATAGTCATAGATGAGAGAAGAAGAGGTGGCTGAAGGGAGCCTGAAAATGAGCTGAGTGCCATCCGCATTGCACTGAAAGTTGGGGCAGAGAGCGGCAATGCGGTGGGCAAGAAGTGCCAGGTATTGGTTGCAAAGCCATGGAGAGAAGTTAGACCCCTGGGGAACAACACAAGTAGAGATAGAGATAGAGGAGAGGAAGGACCCAAGTTGGACCTGGGAGGGTTTACTGGAGAGGAAGGAGGTCAGCCAAGCCAGGGCATGATCGGTGATACCCAGCTTATCATAGAGATGGTTGAGCTCGATGTCATGGTTGACCGTATCAAAGGCAGAAGAGATATCAAGTAAGATGAGGAAACAGGGGGTGTTGGAATCGAGGTTGGAGAGCAAGTCTGCACAGATGTTCAGAAGAGCAGTCTCCGTACTTCTGGCAGCTCTGAAGCCAAACTGATGCTCATGGAGACAGCCAACAGATTCAGAGTGAAGATTAAGCTGGGAGATGGCCAGCTTTTCCATGGGTTTGCCCAGGAAAGGAGTGATGGAGATTGAACGATATTTGGCTGGGCAGGAAGGGTCGGCAGAGGGTTTCTTAAGAAGAGGGTGCACAAGGGAGTGCTTCATGGCAGAGGGTGGGACTCCAGTGGCGAAGGAGTGGTTGCAGAAATCAGCTAGAGCAGGAGCCAGGGTATTAATGTGGTCCTTGATGGTTTTGGAGGAACAGGGGTGTACCTGTTTCTATGAGACTTTCATAGATCGGACTTGTCTAGAAACCTTGTCTGAGGCGAACAGACTTCAATCAACGATACAGCAAGATGTCATGATGAGAAGCTCATCAAGAACTCCTTGTAAGCACTGAGCCTCCCTTCACATTCTCAATGACATGCATTCAATCAATGATACATCGAGATGTCATGGTGAGAAGCTCATTTACAACTCCTTGCAAGCACTGAGCATCCCTTCACATTCTCGATGACATGGCTTCAACCAGTGATCCAACACCACGCAAGGACTGAGTCTCCCTTCACATAGTCCATCACATTGCTTCCATCAATGATACAGCAAGATATCATGGTAAGAAGTTAATCTAGAACGCCTTGCAAGCACTGAGCCTCCCTTCACATTCTCGATGACATGGCTTCAGCCAGTGATCCAGCAAGGTATCAAAATGAGAAGCTCATCTAGGACACCTCACAAAGACTGAGCCTCCCTTCACATAGTCCATGGCATGGCTTCAACCAGTGATCCAGCGAGATATCATGGTGAGAAGCTCATCTAGATCCTTGCAGGCACTGCGCCTCCCTTTGCATTCTCGATGACCTGGCTTCAACCAGTGATCCAGCGAGGTATCAAACTGAGAAGTTCATCTAGAACACCATGGAAGGACTGAGCCTCTGGTCAGATAGTCTATACCTTGGCTTCAACCAGTGATCCAGCGAGGTATCAAAGCAAGAAGCTCATATAGGACTCCTTGCAAGTGCTGAGCCTCCTATCACATAGTCCATGACATGGCTTCAATCAACGATACAGAACAATGTCATGGTAGGAAGCTCATATAGAAAACCTTACAAGGACTGAGCCTCCCATCACATATTCCATGGCATTGCTTCAATCAACGATAGTGTAGAGGAGGTCCCTAATAAAGCCTGCACTCCAGTCGCCCATTTTGAAGTACCAGGAACGTTCACACCAAAATATGTGATGTATGACGAGCAGATAAACCAGCAGAGAGCCGCAGTAGGGCTCTGCCCAGTACCTATTAGAAGAGCAACACCTATTGAAGTACCAATACCCAGAGAACCATGGACAGTAAGGTATCCATTAAGAAAACCCTACCAGCAAATGAGACGAAATGAAGATCGCTTAAGTACTGTCTCGGAGGAAACCAAAAAAGTCTTAATGGAAGACGAATGGTGACGTCACAGGGACCCGGACAGACTCACAGATAGAAGAAATGATGACCCAAGAATGACACAAAGAGACAAAGCGCCATGAATAAAGATATCGTGAACCTAAAGTGGAAGAACAATGTTGAAATGCAAATAATTTCAAGCTGTAAACAAGATGAAGATATTCAACCAGTTTACACCTGTAAATATGCTTGGAACCAAAAGAAAGCTAAGAAAAAAGTGTGGCTTGCTATGCTAAGTAGAAGAATAGTGCGGCAAGCGCCATTATACGTAAATCTACCTCAAATTAATTACTTTAGTGAATTTTGCCCCTGATGAAGAGTGAATACTCGAAACGCGTTGGGCCATCAAATGATTAATTAAATTGAAGCTCTTGTGTTAATAATGAAAGTTTTGGTTTATTAATACTTATGAAAGAATTCCATTTCAATTATTTTTGATGAACAGTATATAAATACATTTGAAGAGCATTAAATACATATGGTGTTTTGTATATCAGACACCATATGGTTAAAAATTATTGGTCTGTTTTGACAGATCTTAGACAGTGTGCAGGGGGCGGGAGTTCCCCACTTTGGGAACATCCACTTCTTGTTTTGTTATTGTATCAACCCAGATACCAAGGTTGCGATTATCTCCCCCGCACCTCAAAATATTTGTAAAATTTTTTCTCATAACCATTTGAGGATTTATTTCAAACTATTCACAAATATTGTTACTATTAGGTGTGCATAGTGTTGTATTTCTTTTCACTTTTGGCACAATATCATTCCAAGATGAAGGATCCGCTCAGCGGTCAATTAAAGTCAGTGTTGTCTGGTTCTTGAACAGACATTGATTTTTAATAGGTTCAATAAAAAGTCCCCTATTTCCAAAAGATTTCCTATCTCTACGATCAGAGGAAATAAATTTGTATTAACTCTAAAAGAGATAGGAAAATGAATGAAAGAACAAATCCTGGCACCCTCTAGGAACAGTTATACCTCTTTAGCTGATGTTCCAGTACTTTTATCTTGAAAAAATAGATATAGTACAAAACATAACAAAGTTAATCCAAAAATATATAATTTATTAATACTAATATATTTTTTATAAATACACTTTTGCAGACCCTAAACTAACACAAAAGTTGATTATGTCTAATACATATAAATCACTATGTTTTCATAAAATTAACGAAATCAAATCAATACATAGACACAAAATGGCAACATACTACAACATCACAAAACAAATGTGTCACAAAACCACATATTCCTGACATGTAACATGTTTTAGTTCTCTGAGCCCTTTAGTGGCTGAACTTTCTTCCGGGGAAACGATTCTTTTTCTTTAAAATTCCTTCAACATCGTGCGGTAGGGGTCCTAAGAACATCCACCAACGGATGTCGTAAAAACCTGTAAAGCAAACAAACGCCAAACCTGTAACGCTCACCTGGTATCCACGGGGACGTCACTCAGCCTGTTCTGACCTCTTACGACCTCAAACCCTTCCCTGGAGTCTACTCGACTGGAGGCTGGGCCTGAAACACAGGATTAGTAGAGTTTAACTCCCTACTGACTCTGTGTGCTTGTACCTCTTCTTCCCCGGGGGTTCAAACCTTCCCTTTGATCCACAGCTCACCTTGTTTTCTTGGAAAGTGTGCTCTCTGTCCTGCTTTCAGCGCAGGGGCGCGTTGATTGATGCAGGCTCGTTGCTGCCTAGTTACTTCACTGGCCAGAGTCCAACAGGTAAGTATAATGAGTCTTTTGAACAGTTCTCTAACTTTGTTCCTTTCCTTCCTTAGATGATGGCCGGCGTCCGGGGATGGCGACGAGCTGCTGAGATGAGTAGCACTGAAGGTGAGTGAGAGCACGATGCGACCCTTTCGTATTTGTATTGAACTGAGTTCTTTTTCTGTGGGCCTCATTACACGGTAGGCGGTAAGGATTTACCGGTACCGGTATTTTAGTGGTACCAGTAAACCCTTACCGCCTCACTACGAGGTCCTTTTGCGGGTTGGAGAATTTAATGCCTGCTTTTTGCAGGCGTTAAAAACCAACCCGCAAAGGGACCAGGGAGCTAATTACGGTACCGCAATTTGCGGCACCCTAATTAGCACCTTCCCCATTCCCATAGAGCCCTATGGGGCAAAAATGGGAATGGGGAAGGGCAATGGGGCAAAGGGGAATTACTGCCCCGCCAACCTTGGAATAGGGCGGTAATTCCCCTTTCCACCAAGGCGGCGCCGGTATTTTACCGGCATGGACCAAGGTGCTAAAAGCACCTTGGTCCACCGCCACCCGTGTAATGAGGCCCTGTGTCTTTTAGGTGATGCGACGTTTTCAGCGCGGATCCCTGTTATGAAGAAGAAATGCAGTGAGTAAGCACGGTATGCGGCGCCTCTAGATGTTTCCACACTTACTTGGAGTGTCTTTTCCCTCTTGCAGATAGATGATAAGTTTCGGAGACAGAGTTCCCCTAGAGCGGCTGGGATTCAGATAAGCGTTTGAAACTCGTGCAGTCTTTAAAAATAAGCAAAGATTTGCTGAATGCTTACTAATGCCTTTTTCCTGTTCTTTTCCCTTTTCCTTAGGAAGCAGTGTGCCGGGATGGGAATGACACTGCCGAAGATGCCCGCAGAACAGAAGGAGCGATGAAAGATGGGCAGAAGCGCTGCAAGGTAAGGCTGTTCCTAACAGTGTTCTTGTTCTTGCAGGAGCTGAGTGCCGAAGAAAGATGCAGGCCTACTGGAGACCGATCCGAACATGGTGAGTGTCACGCTGCAGGTGCAGAAAACGCAAAGCATGTTTCTCAGCTTGGATGTGGCTTAAATAGTCTCTGGGTATCCCAGGTGTCTCTGGGCTGAATCACACCCAAAAGACTAGACTGCACATGCAGCTCTGGGAACCGATATATGTGGGGGCATCCATCTTGTCCCCATCAATGCACTACAAGTCCAATCCCAATGTTATCCTATGGGAGTGAGTGAGTCTGGTGACACAAGCGCCAAGTCTGACTCCAAGTGGGTCTTTGGAGGGATGGAGAGGCCCTTCAGGGCCATGTAGGTGATCGTGGCCTGGCTCCAGCCTGACATCTTGGAGGGCTGGGGACATGAGGGGCAGGAATCATGACAGCACTCCCCCCCCAAGGCCCCTCTCAAGGTGGCTCTTCTGTCTGGTCCTGGTTTGTTTGGATGGTTTTGATGAAATCGTCTAAGCAAGCGAGGTGCATGGATTTACTCACAAGCCTCCCATGTCCTGTCTTGTGGACCATACCCCTTCCAGTCTACTAAGTAGTATAACTTGGAACTGATGTACTTTGAATCCAGGATGTCCTTGACTTCGAATTCTGGCTCCCCGGCGACTACTACTGGCTGCGGTGGCGTTGCTACCCGGGTCCCAGGCTGAACAGGTTTAAGGAGAGACACGTGGAACACAGGATGAATCTGCATGTTTGACAGCAAAGCTAGTCTGACCGCCAGAGGATTTATCACGGAGGTGGCGGTGAATGGACCCAGGTATCTTGGACGGAAAGTTCGGGTTCCTTTAATGGACACGTGTTTAGACACCAGCCAGACTTTGTCTCCCACTTGGTAGTTCCGGGGCCTTTGCTCGGTGTTGATCAGCAAACTTCTTTTGGCGATTCTTAGCTTGGAGTAGATGTTCAGCTGCCCTTTTAAAGGTTTGAGAAATGGTCGTGTGCAAGGTTTTTACTGCTGGATTTCCAGGGTTGTAGGAACGTCCAACTCAGAAGTACGTGGGTGTTTGCCATACATGGTATAAAAGGGTGTCTGCCCAGTGCTGGTGTGTAGGGAATTATTATAAGCATATTCAGGTATCCATAATAGGTCGAACCAGCTTACTTCAGCTTGGTGTAACATGCAACGCAGATACTGCTCGAGCGTCTGATTTGTCCTCTCAGTTTGACCATCCGTTTGGGGATGGTGACTGGTGGATAGCCGGATGTCGATCTGGGCCATAGAGCAGCATTTTCTCCAGAAGTTAGATACAAATTGAGTACCTCGGTCTGAGACCAAAAATGAAGGAAACCCATGAAGCCGTACAATGCCTTCAAGAAATACCTTTGCCAGGGTGGATGCATTTGGGAGCCCCTTAAGAGGAATGAAATGTGCCATTTTTGAAAATAGGTCCACGACCACAAGAATAGTGTTAAACCCTTGACTGGGTGGTAAGTCAGTAAAAAATCGAGGGACAACATGTGCCAGGGTGCTGGTGGGATTTCCAATGGTTGTAATAGCCGAGACGGTTTCTGCTTGGATGACTTGTTTTGAGCACACACTCCACAAGATAGGATGAATTGGATAATGTCTTTACGCCACGAGGGCCACCAATAATTTCATTTTACCTTGGCTAGGGTTTTAGCGATTCCGGGGTGGCCCTCGATCAAGGAATCATGATAACCGGACATGACTTGTTCTCGTAGTTCTTGTTTTGGTAAGAATAAACGATTCCTGAAGTAGGGCAACTGACCTTTTATCATGTAATGTTCTCCTTGTGCACTCCACGCTTGTAATTGCTCCGGACTCATCAGGTTTTGGATTTCTTCATGTAATTCTTTCTGAGTTATGGTTGCTGTGATTCCTAGGAGCTTGTCACTCGGGATGATTGCTATTGGGTCAGGGGTCTGATACCCTTGCTCTTCCACCCCCCATACGGAAAAGGGCATCGGCCTTCCCGTTTTTCACCCCTGGTCGAAATGTAATCACGTAGTCATATTCAGCAAATAAAAGAGCCCAACGTAGTTGTCGTGAGGATTGGGCCTTTGCCGTTTTTAGGTACTGGAGGTTCCGGTGGTCATTTATTACGGTGATTGTGTGTCTGGGCCCAAGAGGTAGTGCCACCATGCCTTAAAGGCTGACTTAATGGCCTGGAGTTGTTTGTCTGTGATAGCGTAATTGAGTTCAATGGGTGTGAATTTACGCGACCAGAAGGCAATAGGGTGTAACTGGCCCGTTTCGGGGTCCTTTGGTGAGAGGACGGCTCTCATAGCCATGCTTGAGGCGTCTGTTTCCACCAGGTATAGGAGATCAGGGCAAGGGTGGAGTAAGATTGGGGCAGATATGAATCTTGCTTTGAGTTCCTGGAAAGTTTCCTCGGCTTCTGTTGTCCACTGGAACTTTTTGTTGCTTTTCCTTAGCAATGACGTGATGGGATGCACGATTTGCGAAAATCCTGGGATGAACCGGCGGTAGAAGTTTGCAAAACCCAGCATACTTTGAACCCCCTTGATTGAATTTGGGGATGGCCGGTTCTGGATAGCATCTACCTTGTGTACATCCATTCAGATTCCATTCGGACTGAGAATAAAGCCCAAGAATTCCACCTCGGAGATGTGGAATGAGCACTTTTCGAGCTTGGCATAGAGCTGGAGTTGACAGAGTTTCTCCAATATGGATCGGACGTGTTTAACGTGGTCCTGCTTTGATGTGGAATATACTAGAATATCGTCGATGTACACTAGAGCACAGACATCAATCAATTCACGTAGGACATCGTTCATGAAGTATTGAAATGCTGCAGGTGCGTTGCAAAGGCCAAAGGGCATTACTTGATATTCGTACAAGCCGTATTTGGTGCCAAAAGCGGTTTTCCATTCGTCCCCCTGTTTTACGTGAACAAGGTGATTTGCCCCCCTCAGGTCTAGTTTTGTGTAGATTTGGGCATCTTTGACTTGATCAAGCAATTTAAGGATCAGTGGCAGGGTTAGCGTTTTTTTACAGTAATCTGGTTCCGTGCGCGATAGTCCATGCACGTTCTCAAGTCCCCCTCCTTTTTCAGTACAAAGAATAGAGGACTGGCTGCTGGAGACTTTGCGGGACGGATGAACCCGTTGGCCAGGTATTGGTCAAGATAGGCCTTCAGGTGCTGGTTTTCTGGTTCTGTGAGTGCGTAAATTTGCCCACAAGGGATTTGTGCGCCGGGTATCAGGTTGATTTGGCAATCGTATGGTCTATGCGTTGGCAGGGTATTAGCCTGTTCTTTCTGAAAGATATCTTGAAAGTCCTGGTATTCACATGGTTGGTGGTTGTTGGTGATTGATCAAGGCCACAGTGCAAAATGGGAAGTCTGTAGTTCAATTTCTTCGCTCGACAAGTGGACCCCTACACTTGCCGGGCTGGGGAGTTTTCCGATTCCTTGATGGTATCTTCCTTGTCCGTGGCCCCTACCGTTCTCCTCGGTGGCTTCACAGGGCACTCTTTAGGGAAATGACCTGACCTTCCACAGTACAGACATAACTGCTGCTGTCTCCTTTTATCCCTTTCCGCTTTAGTCAAGGGCGATCTGACCCCCGCCCCCCGATTTGCATTGGTTTTCCTGAACCTTCCGTTGTGCGGGCAATATTGTCCTTTGAATGCACATACATAGGGTGAGGGTCCGGTCTGGTTCGATTTGCTCTTCGGTCCTGCAACCTATGATCCAGTTGAACAACAAGGTCAATGAATTCTGAGCAGTTTTTCGGGAGGTTAACTACTTGTGCGAGAACATCCTTGAGCTCCCCCCGCAACCCCTGATGAAATAACATGGTTCTCTTCTCCACTGGCCATTCTGCTTCAACTACGAGTCTATTGAACGTGGCTATGGATGTTAATAGGTCTTGATTCCCTTGGCGTAGGGACAGAAGTTCGTTGTCTAATGCCTGCCCATGAGTACGACGGGCGAACAGCTTTTCCATCTCCTGCTGAAAGCCCCTGAAGTCATGCAGCAAAGGATCGTCTTGGGCCACAAAGGGTACAGACCAGTCCGCGGCGCTACCACTCAGGTAGGATAGCACAAAAGCGACCCGTGATTGGTCATTCGGAACGGCCCCTGGTCTACAAAGGAAGTGCAGGCGGCACTGGTTCATGAACGTTGCAAACCTCTTGGGATCCCCCGTAAATCGTTCGGGCGGGGCCAAGGAAACTACCCCAGGAAGGGTTATCTGAACGGGATTGTCTGATGGTGCTGGCATTGAGGGCACGCTTCTTGGCAATGGTGCATGCCCTGCTTGTGACTGGAGAAGTTGCCGGCTTAAATCATCAGTGCGTTCTTTGGCTACTATCAGCTCTCTCCTCAGGGTGTTGGTCCCCTGCCTGCCTACATGTACTTCGGAACGTAGCTGCCCCAACATGTGGGCTAACTGGTCGGTTTCTGACGTTTCCATGACGCCCAGGTGGATTTTGATGTGAGCCTTTGCGTTCTGTAACGCTCACCTGGTATCCACGGGGACGTCACTCAGACTGTTCTGACCTCTTACGACCTCAAAACCTTCCCTGGAGTCTACTCGACTGGAAGCTGGGTCTGAAACACAGGATTGGTAGAGTTTAACTCCCTATTGTCTCTGTGTGCTTGAACCCCTTCTTCCCCGGGGTCCAACCCTTCCCTTTGATCCACAGCTTACCTTGTTTCCTTGGAAAGTGTGCTCTCCGTCCTGCTTTCAGCGTAGGGGCGCGTTGATTGATGCCGGCTCGTTGCTGCCTAGTTACTTCACTGGCCAGAGTCCGATAGGTAAGTATAATGAGTCTTTTGAACAGTTCTCTAACTTCGTTCCTTTCCTTCCTTAGATGATGGCGGACGTCCGGGGATGGCGACGTGCTGCTGAGATGAGTAGCGCTGAAGGTGAGTCAGAGCGCGATGTGACCCTTTTGTATTTGTATTGAACTGAGTTCTTTTTCTGTGTCTTTTAGGTGCCGCAACGTTTTCAGCGTGGATGCCGGTTATGAAGAAGAAATGCGGTGAGTAAGCGCGGTATGCGGCGCCTCTAGATGTTTCCACACTAACCTGGAGTGTCTTTTCCCTCTTGCAGATGGATGAGAAGTTCCGGAGACAGAGTTCCCCCAGAGCGGCTGGGATTCAGGTAAGCGTTTGAAACTCGTACAGTCTTTAAAAATAAGCGAAGATTTGCTGAATGCTTACTAATACCTTTTTTCTGTTCTTTTTCCTTTTCCTTAGGAAGCGGTGTGCCGGGATGTGAATGACACCGCCGAAGATGCCCGCAGAACAGAAGGAGCGATGAAAGAAGCGCCGCAAGGTAAGGCTGTTCCTAACAGTGTTCTTGTTCTTGCAGGAGCTGAGCGCCGAAGAAGGATGCAGGCCTACTGGAGACCGATCCGAACACGGTGAGTGTCACGCTGCAGGTGCAGAAAACGCAAAGCATGTTTCTCAGCCTGGGCATGGCTTAAATAGTCTCTGTGTATCCCAGGTGTCTCTGGGCTGAGCCACACCCAAAAGACTAGACTGCACATGCAGTTCTGGGAACCGAAATATGTGGGGGTATCCATCTTGTCCCCATCAATGCACTACAAGTCCAATCCCCAATGTTATCCTATGGGAGTGAGTGACTCTGGTGCCACAAGCGGCAAGTCTGACTCCAAGTGGGTCTTTGGAGGGACGGAGAGGCCCTTGAGGGCCATGTAGGTGATCGTGGCCTGGCTCCAGTCTGACATCTTGGAGGGCTGGGGACATGAGGGGCAGGAATCATGACAAAACCTTAAGTTCCCAGAGTTACCATAAAGTACACAAGTTACTACCTTCACCAACTGGAAAGGACAAAGTAGTGTGAAGAAGCCACCAACCGTCACCAAGACAGAAAAGATCAAGCGTCTAACAATTCACCCTTGAACTAAAAATCAATTTCAGAAGAAGAGCCATTAACTGCTACTTCATACATTGCGATCCATAGATTGGTAAGTTTGCCTAACCTCTTTAATCATGGTCGTATTAGTCTGATAGGTGCATATCTCACCCAAGGAATTTAAGACAGTGGAACACACGACCATAACACAATCTAGAAGCCAATCATTGACTCATACAAATCTCAAAAAAACTGGGTACCTGAGATATCTCCAAAGTACTTAGACTCTCAACAACGTATTATTCAATTCAGCAATTCTCGTATTTCTTCCTCACTACCCGGAAAATAGTCTGAGATACACAAATCTGTAGGGAAATAGGCACACCGTCGGTCAACCATATATGAAGAAGCATCTTTTGCATGGCTCTTGTTCGAATGCAAGAAATACCTGCTGTAAACCGTAAGTTAGAATCCCAAAAGTAGTGTATTCAAGAGCTGATAGCTCAAAATTCCGTCACTTGCAAAGGCACTCCTAAATTCGAAGCACTATCTGTAGCGACATGAAATGCCCCGTTTTATTTTCAACTGTACTGTTGCTTACATTTTCTGTTGAAAATAAAACAGGGTATTTCATGTCATTACAGATAGTGCTTCGAATTTAGGAGTGCCGTTGCAAGTGATGGAATTTTGAGCTATCAGCTCTTGAATACACTACTTTTGGGATTCTAACCTACGGTATTTCTTGCATTTGAACAAGAGCCATGCAAAAGATGCTTCTTCATATATGGTTGACTGATGGTGTGCCTATTTCCCTAGAGATTTGTGTATCTCGGACTATTTTCCGGGTGGTGAGGAAGAATTACGAGAATTGCTGAATTGAATAATACGTTGTTGAGAGTCTAAGTACTTTGGAGATATCTCAGGTACCCAGTTTTTTTTAGATTTGTATGAGTCAAGGATTGGCTTCTAGATTGTGTTATGGTTGTGTGTTCTACTGTCTTAAATTCCTTTGGTGACATATGCACTATCAGACTAATATGACCCTATTTAAAGAGGTTAGGCGAATTTACCAATCTATGGATCGCATTGTATGAAGTAGCAATTAATGGCTCTTCTTCTGAAATGTATTTTTAGTTCAAGGGTGAATTGTAGACGCTTGATCTTTTCTGTCTTGGTGACGGTTGGTGGCTCCTTCACACTGCTTTGTTCTTTTCCTTTCCAGTTGTTGAAGGTAGTAACTTGTGTACTTTATGGTAACTCTGGGAACTTAAGGTTTGCCTTTTTTTGCTTTACAGGTTTTTACGACATCGGTTGGTTGAAGGAATTTTAAAGAATAAGAATCGTTTCCCCTGAAGAAAGTTCAGCCACTAAAGGGCTCAGAGAACTGAAACATGTTACATGTCGGGAATATGTGTTTCTGTGACACATTTGTTTTGTGATGTTGCAGTATGTTTCCATTTTGTGTCTATGTATTGATTTGATTTTGGAAATTTTATGAAAACATAGTGATTTATATGTATTAGACATAATCAACTTTTGTGTTAGTTTAGGGTTTGCAAAAATGTATTTATAAAAAATATATTAGTATTAATAAATTATATATTTTTGGATTAAGTTTCTTATGTATTGTACTATATCTATTTTTTCAAGATAAAATTACCGGAACATCAGCTAGAGAGGTATAACTGTTCCTAGAGGATACCAGGATTTCTTCTTTATTCGTTTTCCTATCTCTTGAACAGACATCACATGTAAAACAAGCCTTTCAGAGAAAGAAATGTGCTTGGTGGTTTCGAGTTTAAATATAAGAGTCCTGTTCACATAACAATTTTGTAGACCACATTTATTATTTGTGGAAGGAGGTGGAAAAAAGATCAGTCAAATCTCCTGATTAATATGGAAGTCCATTAGGACCTTTGTAAATAAATAAGATAGAGTTGCTAAATTTGTGGAAAACCATGCAGGGAGAGCCTGGACCATCTGATTGTAATGACAGTTTATACATTCGAAAACATTAACTTTAAACCACTGTATGCGAAAGGCTGAAATGGCTTATGACAGAACATTGCCAAAGAAATCCTATGGACCAGAGCTACAGATTTGTATTGATTTATATAAGGAAAATGTGAGCCTCATTACAAGTTTGGTAGTGTCATGAGGCAGGGACACAGGTGGTCTTTGTGGCAGCGCTGGAGACACATTGGGCCTCATTACGACCGTGGCGGAAGACCATGGTGCTATTAGCACCATGGTCCATGCCGGTAAGTTACCGACTCCGCCATGGAGAAAGGGGGAATTACCACCCCATTACAAGGTTGGCGGGGCGGTAATTCCCCCTTCCTCCATGGCCCTTCCCCATTCCCATTTTTGCCCCATAGGGCTCAATGGGAATGGGGAAGGCACTAAGTACGGTGCCGCAAGTTGCGGCACCGTAATTAGCACCAAGGTCCCTTTGCGGGTCCCTACTTTAACGGCTGGTCTACACCAGCCGTTAAGGTCGGGTCCCGCAAAGGGACCTCGTAATTAGGCGCCAATAGGTTAACGGCGCAGCAGCCTTTTACGGCGCCGTTAACCCATTAGCGCCTGGGTCGTAATGAGGCCCATTGCAATGGTTTCCTTATTCACCTCCAAGATGGCTGCCGATAGCATTTGCAGCAGTCCAGTCCTCCCGCTTCCATGTATGCGCTGGGCTCCTGCCCCCTGTAGCAACTGTGATTCATAGGGAACAACGAACAGAGGGATTTTGCGTAGCTACTCTCTCCGGCACGCATAGCACGAGTTTGCTCCTAGAGAAATTGACTTGCATTCTCCTTTCCTTCTACTGTGCCTTTCCAACCCTAGAATTCTATTCCAGGCTCCGGCTCCAGCAACACTCTTAGCCTGATCCTCACAGAAGAATCTCACAGACGCCACAGTTCCAAGTAGGATTCCGCGCCGCGTTCCCCCTAGGCAACCCGCGCTCACACACACTCTTTCTAATCGCTTTCCCTGTTTTTGTGTTCCCAAATTGGCAGTTACGTTCCTGCATTTACAAGTGCCCCGTTTGGAACGGCCAGATTATTATTTTTGCCTTTCTGCAGACAGTACCGCTCTGAACGCTGATAAGCTCCACGATTACGACTCAGCAAAACCACACTCCTCTTTGTATCCTCAGCCAACCGGTAGGCAGAAAGCTCCTCTCTCCTCTCCACTTACGAACTTCCTTTGTCTTTTTACTTTCGAACCACGCTTCTGCTATCTTTTCTAAACAGTTTCACAGAGGGCAGTCTTTACTATCAAAATTACACACGTCCTTCGCCCATTAGAAATCCTTGTCTGAGACCACAGAACCTCAACTCTCAATACACGGAATCCAGGGTAATTACAAGCACAGCTTGACATTACAGGGAAAAGGGGTTCTACCACTGCACCTAATTCCCTTCTTTCGTGCAGTTTCACAATCCCATCTCTACTCTGAAGAAGACACTGTGCAATCAGACTGTTAACACCATAGCCATGACACGTGAGGCGCCAAAGGGCTTCCGATCGCTACAGGCGCCACAGGGTTTTATTCCCAAGAGGGATTCCCTGGAAACCCTGCTCCTCCCTAGCTATCACCAGCTGGAAGGGACAAGGCGACCAGGGGGGTTCTCATATGAGGTGCTTAAACATTTACTATTATCAGTCAATGTCTATGCATTACAGGCGGTGCTGAAATAAAAGTGGCGTAAATTCTGTTACCAGCCCTTTTTGGGGCGGTAACGGGATTGCTGCTATTATTAACGCACAGGCAAACTAGGAGTTTGGCTTTCAAGTGAAGATTTACCTGCAGCATGCTGCTGCAAGTAAGTCCTCTATTTTAACGCCTGAAAACATCAGTTTTACTACAGCGGATTTACTGCTCGGAGAAAATCTGCCAAAATCTCCATGGAGTCCTATCAACTCCAAGAATGGGGACTAACACCACCATACAGCCACTCAGAATCTCTTGGTAGGTCCCCAGGACCGGGTGGTGGTAATAGTAAATGATTTTGGCAGTAATTCGGGTTTACCACAGAATTACTGCTAAACCCCTGATAAGGGACGTCGGGCTTCATTACCAGTTTGGTGGTGATTCGGCAGTAAATTCACTGAATGACCATCAAACTCAATTACTGTTACCGCCACTTGGTCTCGTTGGTTTACCATGGAATTACAAGTAGTTGTAATTCCCCATTTTATTGGAGTCCAAATGACTGCAAGGGGATTTTGGTGGGTTTACTGCCGGTGGAATTACTGCCTGGTAAATCCACACATTTTTTGGAGGTAAAGTGGCAGATTTACCTCCAGCTTGTTGCAGGAGTACATCCTCCACTCAACCACTACATCCGCCCCCTCCCTCACCTTGGTGATAGCCTGGGTGGGGCGGCTGCTTTCTGCTGAGCAGGCGGTCATCCCCTCACAGCGACAGTGGCTCCGGGGTCCTTCCTGCAAGCTGGGGTTCCCCGTTGAGCGGTGGGCCTGGTGCCCTGGCTCGCCTTGGGGGCGTTTGTGATGGAGGAAGTCCCTGGACGAGGAAGAGGAAGGGGACAGCGCTCTTCCGGGCTGCGGAGTGGCTCCTGGCTGGGGCAGCTGTTGGTGGCCTGGGGCGAGGTGAGGACTGGCTTCCACCTTTCTGATTTTCATTCCACCATTGGGGGCTTGGCCTTTCCTCTTCTTGTGTCATTTTGGCATTAACATGGGGCCTTTTGTGTGGGGGTTGCTATGCAACCTGGGTGTTCCCATGTTTTCTCCGTTTGGTGGGGCTATATTTCAAGGTGGTGCGCCTGCAGTCAGGGTTGCTTCCGGTGACTGTGGGTCCGGTCTTCTCTTGTTCCTGTGTTGGGAGCTCCTGTGATGGGTAAACGTGCTGCTATGCGTAGGCATGTTGAACCTCATTCTCTCTTGTCCTCCTCCTCTTCCCCACCCAAACGGAGGAAGGGCAGTAGGGTGCCTGATGATAAGCTGCTCCGGATCTTCAAGAGGGCTCTGCAGGAGGAGGGTATCCAGGGCCACCACAACAGGGGAGTGTCTCCTCCCTCTTCTTCATCTGGAGCCTCTTCCTCCAGCTATGATGGCTCCCGTCCCCTCGGTCGGAGTTTAAAGGGAAATACCTTGACAAAGAAGCTATCGCTGATGTCAGGTGTCCCACTACATGGCGTTTCCAGATTCTGAAGCCCCTCCGGCACTGCTAGGTGTTACCAGGTCTCCTCCTCCCCAGTTCAAGTGCACTCACAAGACAGGCCTACCTCTCCTCGCTGATATGAAGGCTGAAATCCTGTGGGAATGGACTGACCCTGACAAAACTTCAGCACCCCGGTTCTTGGCAAAATTGTATCCCTTACAGGTTGAGGAGGCTGACATGCCACAGTGGTTCAGGTGGATGACATCCCACCGAGCATGGTCAGGAAGTCCACTATGGCTGCAGAAGACGCCATCAAGGATCCGATGTAATTACCCTGGACTCCACTTTGAAGAAGGCTTATGGGGGTGCGCATCTGGCCATGCAGTCTGCCACTTACTGCCCCTACACTGCTGCGACTGCCCTTGGGGGCTTGAAGTCTTCCATCAAGGGGGCTCAGGAGGGGCTTGATCCGATTCCGGTGCTGCAGGCTGTTAGTGCCCCGGAGGAGTTTTTGTTGGATCTCACCTTTGATGGTGTGAAGGCTGCCCCCACGCCCATGGGTTCCATCACCGGTGGGTGTAGGCGGAAATCGACGGCCTTGAAGATTCCGTTCCAAGGTCGAATGTTGTTTGGGGACTCCTTTGAGAATAAGGTCCACAGGGTTTTTAAAGCAGACAAGCATGTCGGGCAGGTGTGCAGAAAGTATGCTCGGGCTTCTAGGGGTCCTATCCCGGATTGGTTGCCCTTGCGGTCCTTGGCTCACCCCAGTGCTAGGGGCGGTTCTGTGGTGGGTAGGAAGTGGCAATCTGGTCGTGCCTCCCACCAGCCCACCAGCAGAAGTCCTGATGCCAGACCTGTTGGGGTCATCTGTAGTACTTTTGGCCCCTGTGGATCCATCTTTCTGGAACCACCTATGTCAACCAGCTAGTGTACTGGGGTTACAGAATCAACTTTGTGCCCCAACCTCTTCCTTCAGGCACGGTTTCAACATCGCTCCCCAGGTGCACTGTCAAGAGGTTGGCCATGTGGCTCACTCTCTGGGTTCTGCTCTCCAAACAGGTTAATCGGAGGGACCCCTGCGTGCAGCAGGGTCTGGGGGTCTACTACATTTTGTTTCTGGTGCCCAAACCCTCAGGGTCCCACCGCCTCATCATCAACCAAGACAAAATGTCTTCAGTGGGTCATTCCGCTGGTGCAGGACTTGGATTTTCTGGCCTCCCTGGATCTACAGGACGTGTATTTCCACATCCCCATCTGGTCTTCCCATCAAAAGGTTCCTTCAGTTTGTGGTGGGCCGGGACCACTTCCAGTTCAAGGCCCTGCCATTCGGCCTCAAGTCTGCTCCCTGCATCTTCACCAAAGTCTTGGGTCCAGTTGTGGCCGCTATTCACCTCTGTGGGATTCAAGTCTTTCCATACTTATGTGACTGGCTCCTCAAGACCCAGTCGGAGGATCTTCTGCTACAACATGTGGTGTCCACTTGCACCCTCCTGCATTCCATGGGCTTCCTTGTCAACCAGTCGAAGTCTCACCTGTAGCTCTCTCAGGAACTTCAGTCTATAAGTGCATGGTTTTGGACTGCGGGGGGCAGTCGTGTCATGTTCGGCTTCTTCTCGGCCGGGCCCGTCTATTGCAGGACTGTCTGGACCTTCTTCTGTCCCGTGTGCTGGCTACCTACTAGAGACTTCCTGCAGGCTCAGGGTTTCATGGCTTCCTGTGTGTTCCTTGTCCCCTAGGCCAGGCTTCATCAGCATCCCCTCCTGCTTCTTATACACAGGTTCTGGAGGGAATCTTCTCTGGATTTCGATGCCCCAATCCTGGTGGTTCCGTCCCTGTGAGTTCAGCTTCGGTGGTGGCTCCAACTGCTCAATCTGTTGCAGGCATTTCCTCTCCATTTGACCTCTCTGATCATTTTCAACACAGACGCCATCCTGTTGGGGTGGGGGCGGTCATTCTGGGTCAGACTCACCAGGAGCTGTGGTCCTGCCAGAAGGCGGTCATGTCTTCCAACTGGCGGGAACTGGGAACTGGGGCAGCCTTTGGGGCTCTGCAGGTCTTTGTCCCTGTGCTCAAGGGGGCGGGGGGAGGTTGGTCGGTCCTGTTGCATCCGCCAGGAGGTCTCCCTCTCCAGATCACTGGGGTCTCTGGCTCTGCTGAGATGATGGGTGCCTGGGTGGAGGCTCACCTATTGGCCTTGGCGGCGTTTCACATCAGGGGTTGGGACAACTTGGTTGTGGACCGCCTCAGCAGGGTGTTTCCTTCAGAGGATTAGGTGCTGCTGGAGGTGGCCTTCTGGAGAATTTGCAGGGTACAGGGATTTCCGGTTCTGGACCCGTTTGCCTCTCCTCTGTCTGTGAAGGTTCCTCGTTTCTTCTCCAGGTTTCCCTCCACAGAGGTATGAGTGGGGGATTCCATGAATTCCCCGTGGCCAGAGGGTCTGCGGTACATGTTCACGTCCATTCTCCTCCAGAGGGTCCTGCTCAGGATTCGGGATTCTCATTCAGAGGGGATTCTGGTTGCTCCTCTTTGGCCCCTGACGTTGTTGGATCCTGTTGCTACTGGAGCTGGTGGTTTCTTCCATGCTTCCTCTTTTAGTGGGGCTGGTCCGGCGCTCAGAACGTGGTTTGGGGGGCTTGGAACTGAATGGGTTCGCCTGAGGTCTGTGAGTCTCTCTGAGGAGGTGGCTTCCTCCACCTTAAAGACATATTAGTGCCACTGGAGGCACTTCATGTAGTTATGTTATGATTTTGCGTACCAAGGTACAGCGCAACCAACACCCAGAGGTGGCAACCTGATGCTTTTGACTGAGGAAGCAAATAGATGATTGACAGAGAACTAGAAAAGTAGAGTTTTCAGAGCCTTTCTGAATTGCAGGTGGACTAACACAGCACAGAGAGAAACCGGAAGAGCATTCCACAGAATAGCAGCTTTAACAGAAAAAGAGCGGCCTCCAATTCTAGCACAACAAAACCTAGGGACAGCCAAAAGAGAGCGGTCCATAGAACGTACCGCACAGGCAGGAATTTAGGGTTGGAACTTCGACTGCAGGTACTCCGGGCCAACAGCATAGAAGACCCTATGCACCAAACAGAGATTTAAAGTGCAAACGTTTAGCCACTGGCAACCAATGAAGGGCAATTAGCACAGGTGAGATATGCTCCCGATAGGAGGCCGCATTGGTGAGGTTTGCAGCTGAATCTTGAAGAATCTGAAGGCAGCGTAACAAGTAGTCAGGCTGGGCTAAATATAAAGTGTTGCAATAATCAATCCGACTAAGGACCAGAGCAGAGACCGCTAGAGCCTGCAAATGAGAGGGAATGAACTGCAACACCTTTCTGAGTATTTTCAACTGAAAATTACCAGCCTGACAGACGGAACTAATCTGAGAGACCATAGGAAGAGATGCAGCCTAACACCCAGGTTCCTGACCACAGGGATGGCACCAGGACATGAACCAAAAGAAGAAGGTCAGAAAGACGAGGTCCAAGGGGATGGAACAGTTGTAGAGCCCACAACAATAACCTCAGACTTATCTCCATTCAATTGAGCGAATTCTCGCTCATCCAGCATCCCACAGCTGACAAGCAGTCTTGCAGCTGAGTGACATGGGTTGGATGAAGAAGAGACGAACAAGAATCTGGGTATCGTCAGCATACGAGTAACATTTTAATCCACGGGAGCGGATCAGAGCAACAAGAGGTTGGATATAGATATTGAAGAGAGGAGACAGAGCAGAGCCCTGAGGAACCCCACACAGGAAGGCAGAAACAGCAGAGAGAAAAGGTCCTGGTGTCTGGTGCAGGGCTGTTCCTCTCTTTTGGGTTCTGGGGCTCCTGTTCTGCAGTTTCTCCAGAAGGGGTTCAACATGGGGCTATCTGTCTCCACCCTTTGCTCTCGGTGGACTGCCATCCACTCTTTAGTGGGTCCTGAGGTTGGTGCACTCTCCTTTCTGGGTCTGGTGGGGAGGCTGCTGAAGAGTTTCTCAGTAGCCAGGCCTGTCTCTCCTTCCGGGTTGCTGACTTGGGATCTGCCTTTAGTCCTGCAGGATCTGCAGTGTTCTCTGTTTGAGCCCTTGTTTGTACCCTTGGTGGGAGGTCCATATGGGGTTTTTGACCCTTGGTGGCTATCACCTTGGCCCGTCGGCTGGGTGAGATTGGTGCCCTTGACTGTGAGGCCCCCTATCTGGTGGTCTCCCCTGATGCCTTGTTTCTTAAGTGTCACCCATCCTTCCTCCCTAAAGTGGCTTCCAAGTTTCACGTCTCTCAGGAGATTGTCCTTCTGCCACTCTCCCTCCTCCCTGGATGTCAGGAGGGCTGTCCTGTTTTTATTTGGACTGTGTTAAGGTCTTTAGTTTCTCCTCCAGCATGTTTGTCACTTTTGGGGGCCTCTCTTCTGGTAGGAAGACGTCTGTGCCCACTATCAGTAGGTGGCTGTAGGATGCCATCTCCTTGGCTTATGCCTCTGTGGGTCCCCCCCGTCCAAGCTGGGGTGCAGGGCAGGTCTGCCTGGGGCATGTCTTCTTCTTGAGTGGAGGAGCGAAGTGTTGCTCTGCAGGACATATGCCGTGCTGCCACTTGGGCTGAAACCCAACACGTTTGTTCACTACTACAGGCTGAACCTCCACCGTAGGGATGCTGGGGTCTGGCGTGTGGCTCTTCTGTGATATGCTTGTTGCTGCTGCGGTCTTGGACTGTGTGGTTTAATAACATGGCGTTGGCCAGGTTGCATAGCCCTGTCTGGTCTGGTATGGTTTGCTCCCAGCCCATTCTCAATTGAGATGGCATGCCTCATTGATTAGTAGTGCAACAAGGAAGAGGGATGTGGAAGTAATGCGTGGATTACTTATCGGTAATCTTCATTACTCCTAGTGCTACTCTTAATTGTCCCAGTAGGGCTTTCCCACCTCTCCCTCCCTCGCTCTCGAATTGGACTTGAGAGCAGTTGCTATTTACTGTGGTGGCTTGGAGGAGGCAGGCTGTTATGCCCGAAGGCAGGAAGAGGAGGGGCTAAAGAATTATAAGGATAGAAAAGGGGTTCCTATGGCAGTTGGATTCCCTCATTGATTAGTACTGGGGCGAGGAAGAGTAGGACTAGGAGTAATACAGATTACCAGTAAGTAATCCAAGCTACACCCATTGAGAACAAGACATTGAGAATGGGTGTTGGAGGTTCAAATGCCCCGTTCTGAAATATGCGAACGAGAGACCGCTAAATTATAAAATAAAAGATTGAATAACTGTTGCAAGTTGAGACTATGAACCAAAAGAAAATGGTTTGATCCTCAATTGATTTAATGTCATGAAACTCCTTAATCATCTACCGACTATGAAGGTTATATCATCGAAAGATATCAAAATGGTAGAATTTATTGAGGAAGCAATACTAGATAAGATTGGTACTGCATATCCATTTGAAAATTGTGTATGATCTTATATTAGAGAATGTCAAGGACCTCGATTATCTTGGTTTTCGACTGAAAGAGATCAATATGAAAAGAGCTGTAGAGAGAAAAGCAACTAAAAATAATGAGAAGAAAAAATAAACCTTAAAGAAAACCCATGTTTCAACATACTTCCAGAAAAAGACGCCGGCTAAGCAGATCCATCCCTGTAATAGACGATCTGGAAGAGCCAGATCTGGACATTGGAAAAATTAGCGAGTTAGTAAAATCCATGAAACCATTCAAAGTCACAATTGAGAGTGAGGATGGTGTGGAAAACTCAGCTAACATAATCAAAGATCGTCAAAAGAGAGGAACGAGTGAAGAAATTTGGAACAAACTAGAGATCAACGTCCAGTTTAAAGCACTGGAGCTTGATTGCCAGTGCTTTAAACACCAAAAAATCTAGTTAACTTCATGCAGCCGATGTGAGAAAAGCAAAGGTTATCGGATCATGGAACACCAGAGGCTTTTCTCATTTAACTCAGAACTCAAGTAAACTGCTCGCTAACTTGGACATAATTTGTCTCCAAGAAACATGGTTGTGTGGGCCTCCTTGTGTGGAAGTTTGCAACGTTGCTTTTAGTCCAGCGATATCCCAACAGAGAGGCCGACCCATGTCCGGTTTACTTACCTTGGTAAGAAGGGAGTGTGGTCTTCGAATGAGTGATTTCAATAATGTGTCACCTTACATCCAGATGACTACGGTTAAGAATGTAGGAAGTTTTGGATCTCAAACCACAAAGATGTATATCATAAATCTTTATTGACAACACAAAGCAGTCGGTGGACTAAATTTTCTCGATCAGCTATGTGATTTCATGGATAGCATAATGTAGAAAGGCGATAATCGGTCCTTCATAATTTGTGGGGATTTCAATATGCACCTGCTAATATTAGACAACAAAGAATTCAAAGAAAAAAGGAAAGAAAGTTTAAGAAAAACCATTTGCGAGGAATTTGATGGAAGAAGTATGGATATTCTCAATGGAAAACTGACAGGTGACATTGCAGCCCAACCGACATGGAAAAGAGATAATCAAAATTGTATCTTGGACTACTTTATAACATCGAAAAGCATGAGAACTAACCTTGTTGGGATGAAAGTCGTGAAAACCGCCTAAACTGACCACAACATTGTAACCATCTCTTTCAATGCTGAACTAACGAAAGAGCCTATGAAATGGAATCAGAAGATCAAAGTAGAGACAGGGGGTAACCGGTTAAGATTGAATAGTGCAAAAATAAAGAATTTGATGGCCTCAATAGCAACTCAATCCCTAAAGCTAAATGAACGAATACTCGAATATGATGTCCTACTTCAGATATACAAAGTTCAAATTAATCAAAATAGTAAAAGCCTAGTGAGGAAACACACATTTGACCCTGAAGTGGTCACAAGAAAAAGAGACTTACGAAAACAACTAAGGGTCCTAGAAGCATCGCAAATGTTAAGATCAGAGAAGGCTAAAGAAAAAAAAGGAAGAATATGCAATATAAAAATTGGCTGAAATGGCATAGGCCAATATTTGAACAAAAAGATGCAGAAGCAATGATGCTGTCTCTTGCTCAAAGAAACTCCAGAGACTTTTGGGCATTGATTAATGAACTTTGCAATACGGTGACTGAAGATGGGTGGGTTGCCCATTTTACTGCGCTATTCCAAAAAATAAGCTACACAACTTTTGATGATATAAAGCCTCAATCCTCCTGGAACCTTATTATGGAGAGAGATTATATCTATGTGAACATCAAGAGACTAAGTGCCTCGCGTGCTCCTGGCCCAGATGGCCTGACTAATGACATCTTGAAGGAAAACCCGGATGAATGGGCAGACTTTTGTTATATACTTTTCAAAAGGATATTAAGCGAAGGAAGAATACCAATAACATGGAGAAGTGCCATTATCGTTCCTATTTTTAAGAAGGGTTCAAGATTAGATCCAAACAATTACCGACCTATCACACTTTTAGATGTGGTAGGGAAACTGTTTGCTACACAGCTGCTGAAACAATTAACAGCTTGGATAGACACATCGGGAGTAGCAGACGTGAGGCAGACTGGTTTCGCCAAAGGGGTGGGCTGCAGCCAAAACTTGTTCCTGTTGAACTCTATGAAGATGGAAGCCATAAGGAAAAAACATCGGTTATAGGTCATAGTACCGAATCAAAAGGATCGAATGACAAAAGGGTTGAGTCAAATCGACCGAAAAAAAGGATCGACATTTTTAACCCCCGTTTTTGTTGTAAAAACACCCCTTTAAAGCTAAACTAGAGCAAAAAAAAATATATACATTGATATTTTTTTTCGATCCTCTAGATTTCGGTTGAATGCACTCTCACCTTTTGCATTCGATCCTTTTGTTTTCGGAACTTTAACTGGACACCAAAAACATCTATCTATATCGCTTTCGTAGATTTAGCTCATGCTTTCGATGGAGTAGATAGAGAGATACTTTGGAGCAAACTTGCGATCAAAGGCTGCCCAACTAGCCTAATTCTAGCAATTAAAGCTCTTTATACCGAGACACAGGTACAAGTTTGCTTAGACCAAAGGGGTCATTTAACAGCGCCCATACCTATTACGCGTGGAGTTAAACAATTCTGTCCAATAGGAGCTACGCTCTTTAACTTTAAGATGTTGGAGATGCCCTGAAGAAAGCGATATCCTTTCCACCTAAATTTAACGGAGAACATATTAATATGATTCTGTATGCGGATGACATCACGATCCTGGATTTAATGCCGGTTGGTCTACAGAGGAAGATTAATGCTCTGAAAGATTACATTGAAATGAACAAACTAGAGATCAACGTCCAGAAAACAGAGATATTAATATTAAAGAACTTGCAGGGATCTCATACTCGTAATTCCTATCAAAAAGCAAACTGGAAACTGGGAGATGAGTCACTGAAAGTGGTACGTGAAGCTAAATATCTGGGTATCACAATGAATGCTAGCATTCGTGAAAAGCAGATGACAAAAGAGCTTGTCACGAAATGTAATCAGTTAGCAGCCCAAGGTGCTAAATTCCACATGAAATATAGTAAATTCTCCATGCTTCCAGTTGTATGCTTTTATAGAAACAAGATTGTTCCAGCTCTGATATATGGAGCCGAGACATTGTTTGGAATAGCCCATGAATTTTGGTTGAGATGTGAACATGTGTTATATCGAAGAATACTCCAGTTACCTAAAGGCCTTCCCACGACATGTTTGCGTTATGAGTTAAGTCTGTCTTCTCTACCTGTGATTGTTACTTGGAATGCTTTAACTTTGTATAGGGACATTTCTGGAGCAGACAACATTCCTCAATTTCTGATTCTAAAAAAAAAAGCAAATCAAATTCTGTCCTGATATTATTTTTGATCTCTGGAGAGCATCGTGCAAATCTATTCTGAGTCAACTCAATGCTGATATTCAAATTTTATTCCAGAATCCAAATGCAGTTAAGAAAAAACTTTTGGAACAAGATTGGATAGATACATGCGACATGCCCATGAAATATGCACAAATGAAAAATACCCTGATAGAAGCAAAAAAATTGAATGTGCTCGCTAAGTATCTGATCCAATTCCCTTGCAAAAGGAGATGCTTAGTCTTTTTGAACTAAGGATTAAATGCATGGGAAACCAAGGAAACGTCACATCAAGGCCAAGTAGGACTGACATCAGATAACTCCTGTCGCTTCTGTAATAGCGCTGAGGAATCCTTATAGCATTTGGTGCTATTTTGTCCTACAATGAATAACTCAAGACAGAGATGTATGGCGCAAGAGATGGCCAAACACACCGTATGGACTCCTGAAGAATGGTGGAGTATGATGCATATCGGTGAAAACAATAAACTGACTTTTTTATTTACTGCTTTCTTGGATGAAATAGTAAGAAGTTTGAAAAACAGCAATGATGCGCTAAATATGGAATGTGTAAAACCTGTGGCCGAATAGACTAATTGTGGGACTTCTAGTGCCACCTGCTGATTTGTGATGCCATAATGAACTCAATGGATCATTTGACAATTTTTAAGATACTGCAATGGGGATTTGTAAGTATCTGAATGATGAATAAGATGTCTTCGTTTTATTTTTTTAAAGTTTGTAATAAACTTTAAAAACAAAAAAAGAAAAAAGGAAAGAACTAAATAGAGACTGATACTGAGAAACTGTAGAGACTGAAACCCGGAAACTGCTCATCCTGTGAAACATAGTGAGAACGTACTACATAGTAACTGAAACTCAGAAACTGTAGAGACTGAAGCCCAGAAACTGCTCATCCAGTGAAACACAGTGAGATAAAAATACATAGAGACGGAAACCCAGTAACTCTGCTTCCTGGGAAACATAGTGAGAAAGAACTACATGGAGACTGAAACCTGGAAACTGTAGTGACTGAAGCCCAGAAACTGCTCATCCTGGGAAACATAGTGAGCAAGACTTGCCTAGAGACTGAAAACCAAACCAGTAACTGCTCATCCTGTGAAAGTGAGAAAGAACTACCTAGAGACTGATACCCAAAAACTGTAGTGACAGAAGCCCAGAAACTGCTCATCCGGTGAAACATAGCGAGCAGTGATACATACTCGTTAGGACATTTTTGCCTTTTCATTGTTGGACGTTGCTGGTGATGCTGGTATGGGCTAAGACAAGAGGAAGTAACATTCATGGGCTGCAGAGAGCAGTCTTCAAGATACTCCATGCTAGGCAGGTATAGTTCATCTGCTCCTGATTTCTGGGGCATGTAGTTTTGCATTTCCTGTTTTGAGTGCAGAGCTACAACAATGCAGGGAAAGGCCTAGGACTGGATAAGCCACTCCATACTGACTCGGCACAACTTGGCATCTCAGTGGGTGCCTATTCCGAAATCCATGAGCAGGAAGGGACAGATGAATGAAGGTGTATGCAACATTCATTAGTAGGTAGCTGAAGTCTGTTGATTAATTAATCTAGAAATGCTTTGATAGCTCAGTGGGTTGAATGCTGCTGCCTAGAACTATGTGCAAAGAGCATGCCTCAGGCTCCAAAGCACACCAGGGCCCTCTCTGCCTTTATTCATTCCGAGGTTGGGTAAATAGGCAACTATGAGTTAATAATAAGTATATGTTTGTTATAGTGCCACATAGTTGATTACAGAAACAACTAAACACTGTTGTGATAAGTGTAACCATTACCTAACTCAATAGTATTCAATGTAGCTGGAAAGTGTGCAGTAGCACCTAGAGCATTCCAAGTGCCAGATGGGATTACCAATAAATGATCTCAGGCCCAAATAACCGTACAGACTCAAAGAATATGGAAAATACTATTTTATTATCAACTCAATCAAGCAGGGAAACCTGGTAGGAACAAACAGATTGTAGCTCACACACTCTTGAAGCATTTCCATTACACAAAAGGCTTTATACCTCAATGTACGTCAGCCATGACATCATCCTACGTGGCAAACAGTAAAAACCTATGTGTTGTGTTTGGTGTAGCGTTGGTGTAGCCTTGGGCTGACTCCCTGCTCACCTCTTTGTTTTGCTGGCGAGGCAAGTAAATGTTGTCCTCTAAATACCCTCCTGTGCCGTGAATCCTGCATTTATGCCCTTTGTTAGCCCTGTGCCCCGCGCTGCCTGTTTCTTTCCCAATCCCTCCCGCCTCCCTCTTCCTCCCGCCTCCCTTTCCACCCCCCACCCCGCTCTGATTGGCCTCTTGTTGGTCCTCACTGACCTCCCCAGGCAGCACTCTGCCCGGCAGCCCCTGTGGCTAAGGGCCCCAAGGCAAAGGGTGGCTCGAACTGTGGTGGCTCCATCCAGTGTCTGCAGGTGTCTGCTGGGGAAGCCGGTTGCCAGCCATCAACCATCTGCGACTATGGCAGGTACGATTGGCCCGGGTTAGGTTCAGAACCTCACTCTACCCTGCAAACCTGACCATTTAGCAAACTATCAAACTTGGGGTGTTTTCCTGTTTGAATTACATTGTGAAAGTCCTTAAAATTGCACTGTGAAACCTAGGCCTTTTCCCACTATTCAGGACTCTCAAACTTAGGGGTGTTTCTCCGGTTTTAAGATTGCATTGTGAAAGCAGTGCCATGCTGTGGCTTGCCTCCTGGCAAACGCACTCCCCTAGCAAAACTTCCTTCCTCTATCCATCAGCCTGCTTGCACCCTGACCAGTGTCCTCCGGTAGTGTTCTCAACCTACCCCTTCCCCCTCCCTTCCTCCTCTCCCTACCTACCCTATTGTGCGCTCAGTCTCTCCTATCTTTCCTAACTGCTTCGCTATCGACTATCCTGCTCTCCTCACTAAATCTGGTAGGAAGAAGTTTAAAAAGGATATCCTGGTCTCCTACCCAGGCCTCCCTATTGCTGGCACCTATACCAGTGCCTCCTCCAGACAAACCTTCACCGACATCATCTTTGTCATTCCCTTGCCAGACATATGGACTCTACGTATAGTCTCTGTGCTCTCTCCATAATCTCTTCCTCTTCCATTAAGGGTAGCACCCGGTGGGATGCCCTTCTGGCCTCCTTCCTTGCCTCTAAGGTCATAATTAATGTTTACTTGAACGGTACCGTCTTGGTCCAGGGCCCTGAAGCCAACCTTCTTCTCTTTGACAGATGCTTCCTGTCCAATTTCCTTTTTTCCCCTGCTGTCCCCTCTCTCCCCTCCACGGCCTCCTCGCCTCCCCCTGCTGTCCCCTCCTTGGCTACCTTGCCCTCTCCTCCTTCCTCTTCTGTCCCCCATCGGGCTGCTTCTACAACTCAGCAGGGCATACCTCTGATTTGTACCCCTCCCCGAAGGTCTTTCAAGGTTGGCAACCTTCTCCATATTGCCACTCTCAACTCTCGCTCTGCTGTCAAACACTCCTCTGACATCTGCCATCTCCTTGAGGAACATGACCTCGATGTCCACGGTCTCACCGAGACATGGTTCACAGCCATCTCTGTCACAAGCTTTGACACTCTTCTCCCTGATGGATACAAGAGCCTCCCCATGCCCAGGTCCAACCGTTTTGGAGAGGATGTAGCCCTGATCTTCCCAGAGTGGATTCCTGCCTTTGTCATTCCTACGCAGGCCTACTCCTCCTTCGAATGCCTTGTCTGCAGGCTCTCTCTCTCTTCTAGCCACTCCCTTACTGTGGCTACCATCTATCGGCTACCTGGTCAGATCTCTGTCTTCCTCTCTGAGTGGGCGGACCTCTCCTCTTCCCTCCTGGTCTCAACCACTCAACTCCTCCTTCTTGGAGACTTCAACAACCACCTGGATGCTTCCTGTCCTTCCACTGGACTCTTTCGTGACCTTTGGGACTCTCTCTCACACTTTATTCTCCCCTCTGGCCTGACTCACTCTGAAAGGCACACTCTGGATGTTCTGATTTCTTCAGACCTACACCCTTTCATCCCCTCGGACCAACCTCTCTCCTGGAGTGATCACTTTCTCCTTTCCTCCCATCTCATATTCTCTACCCCTCAGACCAAGCCAACTCCAGCATTGCCACATACCTTCTCGGTTGTCCGACCCATGAAGCGTGTGTCAGTTGAGGCTTTCTCTCCTCCTCACCCCCCTTGGCTGACTCACACCCTGACAGAGCCCTTTCCATGCTCCACTCTGCTATCTCTGATACTCTTGATGTTCTTGCCCCTATCATGAGGATCCGCTTAAGCCCAAAGCCAAGTGCAACTCTTGGTACGACTCAGACCTCGTCACCCTTAAACGAAAGTGCAGGGTGGCTGAGAGGAAATAGCATGCTTCCTGTACATCCTCTGACAAACTGGCCTGCCGCCTGCTCTAAAGGCAATACCGGCTCTCTGGCCACACCAAGAAGTGAGCCCACACCCAATCCTGCGCCTCGGCGACATCTAACAACTCGGCGAAACTCATCTGCAAGGAGGTGGCCAATCCTGCTGCAGTATCTACCTCTCCTGTCCCCTCCGAGGCCCTCTGCACGGCCCTGGCTTCTCATTTCATCTAAATAATCAAGGACATCCTGATCTCTCTCTCTTTCTCTCCACCCCTGCCTACTCCCTCCTCTCCCTCTGGCCCTTCCTCAGCCACCTCTCTGACCTGCTTCTCTCCCTTTCCCCTGTTCTCCTAGACGAGGTTTCTAGACAAGTCTGATCCATGAAAGTCTTGTCAAAACAGGTTCACCCCTGTTCCTCCAAAACCATCAAGGACCACATTGATACCCTGGCTCCTGCTGATTTCTGCAACCACTCCTTCACCACTGGAGTCTTCCCTTCCCCCCTGAAGCACCCCCTTGTGCACCCTCACTTAAGAAACCCTTTGCCGACCCTACCTGTCTGGTTAATATAGGCCAATCTCCATCACTCCTTTCCTCAGCAAACTCATGGAAATGATGGCCATCTCCCAGCTCAATCTTCACTCTGAATCTGTTGGCTGTCTTCATGACCATATGTCTGGCTTCAGAGTCGCCAGAAGCACAGAAGCTGCTCTCCTGAACATCTGTGAAGACCTGCTCTCCAACCTCGATTCCAACCCTGTGTCCATATCTTACTTGATCTCTCTTCTGCCTTTGACAGTCAACCATGCCATCCTGCTCAACCGTCTCAGTGACAACCTGGGTATCACCGATCAGGCCCTGACTTGGCTGACCTCCTTCCTCTCCAATTGACCCTACCAGGTTCAAGTTGGGTCCTTCCTCTCCTCTATCTCTTTATCTACCTGTGGTGTTCCCCAGGGGTCTGACCTCTCTCCCTGGCTATTCACCCAATACCTGGCACTTCTTGCCCACCGCATTGCCACTCTCTGCCCCACCTTTCAGTGCTATGCAGATGACACTCAGCTCATTTTCAGGCTACCTTCAGCCACTTATTCTCCTTCTCTCATCTTTGACTGCCTGTCAGCCATCCAGGAGTGGTGTGCCGCCAATGATCTCTGCCTTAATGCCAGTGAGACCGAGATTCTCTGCATCGGCACACCTGTTCCCTCCTTTCCGGACACTCTCTGGCCAGCCTCTCTTGGCCCTCTTGCTGCTCCCACTTGTGAGGCTAAAAACCTCGGGGTCATCTTAGACTCAACACTTTCCTTCGCTCCTCACATCTCTGACATCTCCAAGAAGTCTCACTAGCAGCTGCTCCTCCTCAGAGGTATTCTTCCTTTCCTCTCCTTCCCCCAGATGCGCACTGTCTCCAGAGCTCTGGTTCTCTCTAGGCTGGACTATTGCAACAGCCTCTTTCTAAATCTGCCTGCCTCTACTCTCTGCCCTCTGCAACTCATCCAGAACAGGGCTGCAAGACTTGTCCTTGGCCTCAAGCCCAGGGATCGTATCTCTCCAGGACTGAAATCTCTACATTGACTCCCAGTGGCTATGAGGATTAAGTTCAAAACCCTCTGCATTGTCTACAAGGCATTCTGAGGCCTGGAGGCGCAATACCTTCAACTCTCTCTTCCTAAATATCTTCCTTCTCGAGCTCTTCACTCGTCTGCCTCCAACTCCCTCCAGGTCAGTCGCTTCTCCAAGCAGCGAGTTGGTGGTAGATCTTTTTCTTCTGCTGGGGCCTTCCTCTGGTCTCTCTGAAATTTAAGGAGACCCATCTCTGGTTTCGGCAGCTCCTCAAGATCTTCCTCTTTGCTTCTGCTGTCTTTCCTCCTCTCCCCTGCTGATCTCCTGGCTGAATCTGAAACTGCATTGGTTTTCCTAGCCACCCTCTGATCTTATAACTGAGCTGGACTACAACAACATGTGTTTAAGGGACAAGAGAGACTGGTAAATACAATATGGATGTCAATTTCATTCATTACGAGTTCATCCCTGCACTCAGTAACACATTATTTTTGAAACTATAGGAGGAAAAAACACTTCAAATGCTTGGATTTTGAACTTAAATACATTCATTTATTTTTTGTTTCAAACCTGTAGCCCCGACCAACAAAATCCGACCTTTCCCATCACATTTAAATCCATCACCCATACCTCGCAAACTGTTGCATATCTAAGTACGGGGTAAGTCAGGTTTTTTGGAGCAACAGTTTGGGGGAGTAAATAAATGTTTTCTGGAAGAGCGAACACATTTAAATGCATGGGAGGCTTATTTTGGGGGTGAAGATGGTTTTGGGTAGTGTGGTATTAACCAAAGGAGTATGAGTTGAAAGGTACGAATTTAATATCTCTAGAATGTAGTGCTATAATCACTGTGAACATGTCACGTGACCACCCTGCTAGGCGTTCCCTACAAGCAGGTACCAAAAGGCCAGCAGGCCTGGAGCAGAGTCAGTCACATGGGTACCTGTCCTTACCATCGCTTCTCATCTTTCAAAAATGTTCATACTTTATTGTGCCCAACCTTTCAATGTTGAAATGAGGGTGCTCCGACAGGAAAATGCTAGTCCAAATTGAACTTTTCAATTAAATGCATTGGACTGAATAAATTAGACACCTGTATCAATGAAATTGCAATTTTTTGTATTAATTAAGTGCAAAATGCTGATCAGACAGAGTTGCGCAAACCATTGAGCTGATCACCACCCCCCTCCTTGAAATGTTGGGCTATGCTGACTCGACCTGTCTGACCTACAGAACCACGGCCGGTCAGAACAGGACCCAGTTATTAAAGCGCTGTTATCAAGCACCTTCCTTCATAAGAACACATTTTTAGGCAATTGAAATCGTGATGTGCCGATTAGTACTTGCATGCCAGGGGAGTGATTGGAAGGGTAGAGAGGGGACAGGAGATAGCTCATTCATATAGCAGTCCTTAAGTGGTTGCTTTCAGATTTAAAGGCGAGAGTTAACTACTTGTAACATTGAAGCTGCACTAGAATAGTCTCATACAAATAAGTTTGCCCTACCGCCTATGAGGTTAGCGCTTCTCCCAACATTTGAAGGGTTAGTAGCCCCATCCCATCCCCTGAAATATAGGTTTTGTTTGTGCGCCCCTGATCAGACCTTAACAATAATGGTAATTTGAGGGCTATGTAGCTGCATGCCCTCTTGGTCGTTGTTTTGCCCGGAGGGGGTGGGGTCACCTTTCCTCCTTCCCGCAGACGATGCAAACTCTCCTGGATTGGCAGCGAACAGGATGATTTGTGGTTTCGGAATGGCGGAGTTCCTTCAATCAAACTTCCAACATGACCCCCGACCCCCAGTATATTATCCAGCTGCCATTACACCTGTCAGAGCAGATGAGGGAAGAGGGCGCAGGGACAGGCCACTGCGGTCCACACTCAAGAGATTGATTCCTGATTATGCGCAGGGAACGGTCCCGGCAAATACATTTCCCATTTGGAAGGCGGCCGGAAAAGTCATTTACACGCCTGCTTAGAAGCGTCCGCGGCCTCAGAGGCTCTCAGTCAGGCGAGCAGGCGCCTGTCGAGCAGTCGATCAGCGGGCCCCTCTCCCGCCCCCCCTGTCAGAGCCTGTCCGAGGCTCTCACTCAGGCGAGCAGGCGCCTGTCGAGCAGTCGATCAGCGGATGGACACCTCGCTTGCGCGCACTCACGGCATCTTCACTAGTCTCGCGTGAACAGACCGCCAGAAGGCTTTCAGACTGTTTACAAATCGTATTTAGAAAATCTTATACCAACGTGTCCCATATCAGATGGGGGAGATGCTAATCCAGTTCTGGTTTTTAACTTTGTATTCTGAGACGTATAGGCCCGAATTGCCCATCTTTTCAGGTCACACAATACAAAGTTAAAATCAGGACAGGCATAGCTCTCAACCATTTGTGTTGCAAAGGCGGGTGAAATCACCCGATTTTGTTTTTGGCGGGTGAGACGCCCATTGAAATGAATGGGAGTGCTGGAGGCTTGGCGGGTGAGTCAGCCTTTTACAAGGCGGGTGACACCCGCCAAAAGCGTGTGAGTTGAGAGCTATGGGACAGGACTACACCCATAGCTCTCAACTCACACGCTTTTGGCGGGTGTCACCCGCCTTGTAAAGGGCTGACTCACCCGCCAAGCCTACTGCACGCCCATTCATTCCAATGAGCGTCTCACCCGCCAAAAACAAAATCCGGTGATTTCACCTGCCTTTGCACAACAAATGGTTGAGAGCTATGCTACACCTGTACACCCTCTACCCCAACCAATCAAATAGGTATTTTGTGCACATTTCAGACCCGACAGCTTCTCAGATAGGTGGACACCCGTAATTCACTACTCTCTGGCAGTCTTTTTAATTCAATATGATTAGATAATTTGCCAGTTATTTTTCTTACTCCTAGTGCAACTCTTCCTTGTCATAGTAGTTACTTACTCCGTTTGGAGCCCATCAAGAAAATAGCTTTCCTCGTCAAGGACATCAACTAGATCACATCCAGGCCAGAGCTTGAACAGATTCAAAAGCATGGATTCTGATATAGAACCCTTTGTTAGTCTAGGATGTTATTTATTTTTTTTATTTTTTACGTTTGTATAGCACACAAACAGCCCAAGGATATTGTGGCGCTGTTAGGTGATGCTTTAGCACCACCTATAAGCCAAAACTATTATATTACAGTACAGATGGGGAGAAATGCAATATGTGGAGGGACACTATGCGTGTCCTTCACGGGTGTCCTGTTAAAAACAAGCATTGGCAAAACCAACAGTTTTGGCTTGTGTATAAGCATTAGGCATTTGCCAGACACTGCTATTAGATGCCCAGGTACTCGCGCCATTTGCACATGCTTCCATCAATAGCCAGTTAATACCACTATGGCAGTGCCTGACAAGTGCCGTTCACATGCTTAGAGAAAAGGCCAAAGTGTTGGCATTGCAGATGCTTGTTTTTTTCCAGCATTCCAAAATCAAGCTGGCCCAACATCAAGGCAGCTCATGGCAGTCCTTTAGAATCTGTCTCCGATGCCATGGAGATGTAGATGGTTCAGAATGGGGATAGGAGGATTATTGTCCTGTCCCTCCAGGACAGACGACCTGTGACCGTTGAGAAGGGATCAGATAAAGCTGACCAACAAACCCCCATGGTTCTGGAGGTGTTCACCTTCGGGTGTATGAGCAGGGCTGTCACAGGGTGAGGTGAGGCCCGGGGCAAAACATTTGGTGAGGCCCCTTCATTTTTTGCACTTGGCCAGTGGCACCGTAAATAAGTGAAGCGAGAAATCTCTACTTGAGTTTATTTATGGAAGAACTCGAATATGGTTTAGTCTTATGACTGCAAATCAACTAAAGCAAAGCCATGTTTCTAAGCTGAAGAAAGGTTTATTCCAGACTTGGTTTGTCATAGACAAGACACACGAGTCACAGCAAAGCATTTGCACTGTTGAAAGAAGTGAATGCATTGTCTTCAAGCACTTGCAACTAAACCTGTGAAGATGGGCTCAGTTGCTTAAATTGTCCCCATCCCGGTTTCACCATTTAACCAAAGTGTGTGATCCTGGGCAGATCATTTAATCACACTGGCCCTCATTACGACCCTGGCGGAGAGGGGTTTACGCCAGCGTAATGCATGGCGTACCTCTCCGCCAGATTAGGACTTTCCGTAGCGCCATGGCGATTTTTACGCCCGGATTTTCCGGGCGGAAAAATCCATGGCGCTACGGGTCCCCTCGTTAATTACGCCACCGTATTCTACGGTGGCGTAATTAACGCCTTCCCCACTCCCATTATACCCTATGGGGCAAAAATGGGAATGGGGAAGGGTAAATGGGGATTGGGGACTTACCGCCCCGCCAAGGTCGGAATGGGGCGGTAAGTCCGCCAACCCCCATGGCGGAGTTGGCAGCTCTGCGCCATGGTCCATGGTGCAAATTGCACCATGGACCTCCGCCAGGGTCGTAATGAGGGCCACTGTGTCTTATCAGCAGCTCTGTGCTTCATTTCAGAGCTTATGTTAATATATCATGCTGTTATTATTTAAATTAAGTGCCTGTCGATGTCCACAAAATGCCTACGCTTCTTGCCCTTTCCCGCTCTCCACTCTGTTGCTTATTTTCTAACAAACTTGTAATTATAAGGACGCTGTGATTTGTGAGTTGTTAAACTTGCTCTAATTGCGGTCCAAGTGATGTGAATGAGACCTGCGAGGGTCAGTAAATAGGTCTGTGTTTTGCAACACTACTGTGAGCACAGGATGACTCATTGCTGTTGCCAAACAGTATCGTATACCATATACTGTCACATCTGCTATTTTCACTGCTGCTCCCTCTACCTGGCAACTCTCATACCTATTTAGATAATGTGTTGTGTTCTCCTTGTTTCCCCTCCCTTGCTTAGTCGTGCTCTGAAACACCTGTGTACGAGCGCGATACAAATAAAATATCATATCATATGATACATAACAATCAAATATCTAAGCTGCCAGGCCTTGTGCTGTCTGTTTTTCCCCCATCCGGGGGGAGATGAAGTCTGCCTAGGCCCTCTTGCCTCTCAGTGCGCTGGTTTTGAGGGGACAGCAGCAACAGAAGAAAAGACCAGCTGCACACTCGGGTGACAGGAGGCGAGAGAAAAGTGCCCACCATAGTTTGAAAGGTGATTCACTCACTGAGAGAAGTCTCCTCCTCCTCCAGCCGAGACAAAGTGGCTATAAGCGAGCTCCAAATCACCAAATGACACACACGGAAAGCCAAAATGAAACCGCACCTCTAGACCTCACCAGCCTTGGTGAGGTGTTCCGTTCAGACAGTGTAAACTCAGGCAGGCCTGGCACGTTGGGTACTGAGGTTGAGCTGAGCAACAGTAATCCCCCAGAGAGAGGCCTGCAGATCTGGACACAGAGCCCTGCAAATCCAGAGAGAGGTCTGGGAACATGAATGAGATCTGCAATACCTAAGGCAGGTCTGATTCGTATGAAAAGCAGGAGGGGATCTACATTTTCAGAAGGAGGCCTGTGATCTCACAGAGAGAGGCCTGGACATGAAAGAGGGCTGCAAGGTTGCGAGAGGCCAGAGAGCATGGGTGGCTTGCAAGCACAGAGGAATGACCCAGCGAGAGGCATTTAAAGCCTGAGAGAGGACTGCAAACTGAGAAAGAGTCCTGAAAACCATGAGCTAGGACTGCAAACCCAGAGAGGTCTGAGGAGAGAGAGAGAGAAATAAGTAGGCACTTGGGGAAGCATGCTCTGTGAGCACAAAGAAATATGAGGATGAGAGTGTGTGAACTTAGTAGAGGCCTATCAGCATGACAGATGACTGAGAATGAGAGGCATGAGAGAGGCCTGTGTGCATGAAAGAGGACTGAGAACGAGAGGCATGAGACTTGAGAGAGACCCATGTACATGAGAGATGACTCACTGTGAGAACGGGAGACATGAGAGAGGCCTGTGTGCATGAGAGATGACTGTGAGAAGGGGAGACATGAGACAGGCCCATGTGCATAAGAGATGACTGTGAGAACAAGAGGCATGAGAGAGGTCCATGTGCATGAGAGATGACTGTGAGAAGGGGAGACATGAGACAGGCCCATGTGCATAAGAGATGACTGTGAGAACAAGAGGCATGAGAGAGGTCCATGTGCATGAGAGATGACTGAGAACGAGAGGCATGAGACAGTCATGAGAGATGACTGTGAGAACGAGAGGCATGAGAGAGTCATGACAGATGACTGTGAGAACGAGAGGCATGAGACTTTGCCACATTTTGCACTGCACACAGAGCTTGCAACAAGTCAGACAGTAACTTTTGTGGGACCCCTAAACACTCTTAACTGCATCCCTGTCCTCGCTGCTACTATAAGGTGCATTAGTGAGTGTCCACGTCACGAATCACTCACTACAGGAGAGAATTGCACGACTGGTCACCACTCTCCGTGCCCATACTAATGGCAACAATGTCAGTATCCAAACATCATAGCGTATAGAATAGATCAGGGAGGGCACGGGGAGGGTTTTAGGCACGGTGGCCCGCCGTTTTGCACTTTTCACCGATACTAAATACACTAGTGAATTTTGACTTAAAGCTATACTCTGAAGCTGCACTGTACTTCTTTGTACCGACTGTCATGCAACTCTTTATGGAAGCTCTCTGGTGACACTTCCTATTTTCACAATAACTGTTAGGTTATGTAGCGCCTAGACTATACGAAGGTTTGCAAAGGCTTTAATAGCCGATACTGTTTCTGAAGTGAACCGCACTCACCGTTTAGCGCCATTGCAAACGTAATAGCAAAGCCTGTGTTTAGAGCGTTACGAAGGGCAAACAAGATTGCAGAAAGCGCTATATCCAACAAAGCAAGTACTACTGATGGACCTGAGAAGGATGAGTGGGTGGGCAACTTGCTCGGCAGCTGGCACACAGATCTCTGCACGAGGCGATTTACTGAATGCAGTCCCTTCGTAGCAGCCAGCAGGGGTGAGAGGAAGCCCTGTGAATGGATGGATGGATGAATGGATTTATGCATGGGTGGATGCATGTGTTTATGGGTGAGCAGATGGATGGATGATGGTTCGAAAGAGGTGCGGATGGGAGAGGGGATGGGGAAAGAGTTGAGGGCTGGATGGATAAGTGGACAGATGCAATGCAGCAAGCGGGGACGGATGGATGGACGGACGGACGGACACACACGTGAGTGAAGAATGGGTGTACGGACAGATTCACAAAAGTATTGCCGAATGGGCAGATGGACATATGGAAGATTTTAATGATGGATGGCAGGAGAGAAAGAGAGAGACAGAGTAAACAGAAGATAGATAGGCTGACAGAAGAAAGTGACCGAAGGTTTAGGGGAGAGATATGCAGAAACATCGGACCGGATGGACAGACCAACAGACAAGGCCGCAGAAAAGATGGCCTGGAAGACAGGCAGAATATGCGAAGACCAGAGGAGGAGAGAGGTGCAGACAGACAGACAGAGCAAAGAGCAGGCGGACAAACAGAGGAGGGCAGAGTGCATGAGCAAGTCACGAACGATGCAATGGCTGGACGGACAGAAGGACATGTGCAGAGGTGACATCAGGGAACACTATATGCACAGTCAGAGGGGCCGAAGAGAAGGTGGGCAGGTATGACATGCATGGCAACTAGAGATTGAATGGAGAAATGGGTGGGGCCAGAAGGGGGGGGAGAGAGAGAGAAAGAGAGAGACAGAGAGAGAGACCAGGAGGGGGAGATAGAGCCACGAACATTACCCCATATAGAGCAACAGGCAGACATTTTTTCTCTTACCTCCAAGTGTCTGTCACTGACACTGGCTGCTGTTGCCTATCGCCTGCCCTCGCCTCGCCTGTGCCAGCGCCGCGGCCGGCCTGGGTCAGGGTGTGGTGGTGTGGCTGCCTGAGTGCCGACTGCCGGCGCCGCTGAATGCCCTCCTGGGCTGGGCAGGGGTACCGTAGGTGGTCCTGTGCCTGGCTCGATGGTCTCTCTCCTGGACTCCCCGGGACCCGGCCTGGCCTCCTGGCTGCCTCCTCGAAGTTGACCTGGTCCACTGAGTCCTGGTGGTCTGTCCTGGTGGACAGGAATCCTGAGTCCTGGCTGTGGCACTAGTCCTCCTCTGTGCCTGGCTGAGGCTATGACTGCAGCCCAGTCCTCTATGTGCACAGCAGGCAGCACCTGTTGAATGCCAGCTACAGCTACTAGTCTGTGTCAGGGAGGGCAGAAGGGTCAGAGGGAGGGCATAATATAGGGGCGGGCGCCCTGGCATTTCAATTTGGCCTGGCCATTTGTTGCAGTAGCAAGTGTAAGCAGCAACTTTCAAAGTCTTTCATGTGCACAGTGCACACCTGCGCTGCTTTCCCCTGCAGGCAGCCTGGCTCCAGCAGCCTGCTGCCGAGGGGCCATGTGTGAATCGTATCTTTGCAATTGCAAAAAAACACTTGTTGTCTTGTCTCTCTTCCGACAGAGCGGAAGCCGGGCCTGACTCCTGAGCACCAGACAGACCGTCCCTCGCACCCGGGCCCAGGCCCTCTTGTTGTTTGCAATTTGCAATTTTGCATAATTGGTTTGCAAATACATGCTGCCTGATGCATGCATCATAATTTATGATGCATACATCATGCATGCATGCTGCAAATCAAAGCAAGGTAACAATGAGTGTTACCTTGCTTTGCAAATCAAAGCAAGGTAACAATGAGTGTTACCTTGCTTTGTTGATTTATGCTGAACCCCCCCCCCCCCAGCCCCCTGCCCCAGCCAGCCCAACCCCTCCACCCCTGGTTCTGCGTGAAAGAGAAAAAACAAACAATTGTGATGTCTGTCACTGGGACTGGAGATCTCAGATCGATGTGATGCATCATGTTGTAAAATGCACAGCCGCCGGCGCCGCGCGCGCGACTCGCAAGGCCCCGAGGTTCTGTGGGAAAACAAACAATTCTGGGACTGGAGAGGAGATGTTGTTTTGTTTAATAAAATACAAAGCCCCCCGGGCCTCGCGCTCAAGCCGCCCGCACCGCTCGCGCGAGGCCCCCCCTGAGCGCGAGGCCCGGGGCAGTTTGTCCCCCCTGCCCCCCCTTGTGACGGCCCTGTGTATGAGGTATTGATAAATGCTTCGTTCCAAGAAACGTGCGCACAACTCTTATAGAATTTATGTATACGACTGTATCATTCAATAACTAATTATGTGATTATTTGTCTGGTGTTACATTTGATAGACGTTTTTGTGGGGATTGGTACTCTTCAGTACTTTGGCGCTAGATCGGCTGATACCCCCTTGTCAATGTTAGTACGTTGGTTTCTTCATCAATAAATATCAAACACTTGTTGAGTTTGAGAAATGTGGTTTGTTTATTCTAACCTCATGTCTAATGCTAACTGGTCTACCTGCCCAGTCTTCACCGATCACGCTGTTTTGTCTGCTATTAACACATTTAAATCTGCTTCACCACTTGACCCTATCCGCCTTTCTCTGCTTAAAGATATTTTGGCTGAGATTATACCATGGATTACGTTGGGAGTCAATGCTTCTCTCTCCTCAGGTCAAATCCCTACTGACCTTAAAAACGCATTGGTGATTCCCCTGTTAAAAAAACTATCATTAGACTTCTATCTTATCTAATTTTCCTTCTATCTCACTTCTCCCATTCCTTATAAAATTACTTGAGTCTTTAATATCCCCCTTGCTTGGTTCTTTTCTTGAATCGTCAAAATTCATTGATCCTTTCCAGTCTGGCTTGTGACCTGGTAAGGGGATTGAGCCGGTTCTTGTTTCGGTGGTTGACGATCTTGCTCACCTGGTAGACCACGGTGGTGTGGGGGGTGCTGATTTTACTAGACTTATCAGCCACATTTGACATCGTAAACCACCTTACCCTGCTAACCCGTCTGTCCTCAGCAGGTCTGTCTGGCCAGGTGCTTGCCTGGCTTTCTGCATTTCTGTTTGATTGTTCGCAATCTGTCTGTCTATCTCCCTTTTGCTCGAAACCAGTGCCCTTGACTTGCAGAGTCCCTCAAGACACTGCTTTTTCTTCCAACCTGTTCATTATCTATATACAGCCATTTCTCGGCCTAATCCACTCCCACAGCTTCACATGCTATTCCTAAACCGATGATACACAGATTATCCTCCATCTGGCTCTTTCTTGACCGGACACAGCTGTTCGGTTTAGGGGTTGCCTTGAGGTGGTGGGTGGATGGCCAAGATCTGGCTAAAAAGGAATGGCGAGAAGACAGAGGTTCTTTTTGTTGGCTCCTCTCATCGTCTGTCCTTTTGGACTCCTGATTTCTGGCCCTCTATTTTTGGTCCCTTCCCTTCTCCTGTAACTTCAGTGAAGGATGTGGGGATACAAATATCTGCCTCACTGTCGAGGTGTGATCAGGTGGCCTCCATCTGTCAAACTCGACATTTCAAGCTTAAAATTCTTTGTAAGATTTTGCTCTATATCCCCTCCAATGTTCATGCCCCGGTTGTGGCTGCAGTGGTGCTGAGTGGTATAAATTACTGCAACACACTTTATCTGGCCCAGCTCGCCTACTGCTTACGCCGCCTTCAGCTGCTACAGAATGCAGCAGCCAGAGCAGTGCTGCAACATCCTTTCGGCACACATATGACACCACTTCTCTGGCCAGCTTCATTGGCTTCCTGTGGAGATGCGTGTGTTGTTTGAATCCTTGTGCATTGTTCATAAAGCTTTTCATAGACTGGGAGCGGAATAACTTCAAACCAAAGTTTCCCTTTATGTTCCTCTCAGAGGTCTTCGTTCCCACTTGTCCCATATGATTCAATTACCTCGTATTGCTGGCCGTGCTTTCTCTGTGGCGGCAGCAGCGAAGGCATGGAATGCTCTCCCTCTTCCTCTGCGGGCTATATTAACATATGCTGCTAGTTCCAGGCCTATATCTGTTGGGTGAGTGCCATGTTGCCTGCGGGTGAACATGCTCTTTATAAAATCCATTAATATAACATAACATAACAAATGGTAGACAGCTGTTCGCCATATACAATAATCACAGCCAAGTGGGAGCAAATGCAAAAATTAGGAATGTCACACAAAATGTATGATTCAGAACATAAGAAACCCTGGAGAGTTTGAAGGTACACGCATTGAAACCATTTGATAGTTTCATGCAATAACAGAATTTAAAGGAAGACTGGCGACTATGAAAATATACATAGGAAGGAAAGGTGAGGGTGCCTTGAGATGGAAAGGCCAAGCAGCACTCAAGATACGATTAGAAACATGCTCAAGAGTACACATTCTAGGTGTACAAATGGAACAAAAGAATGCAGCACAAAAGAAATTCCCAGAAAGTTTCAGACCCGGCACAGAGTTTCTTAAAGGGTACGCACACAACATAATATTAAAGCCAGGAGCAAGGGCAATAGGCGCCAAATCAAGGTCAGTTCCTTTGACATTGATAGAGAAAGTAGAAAGGGAACTAGACAGGTTAGAGATGGAAGGGATAATTGAGCAAAACAAGTTCATAAAATGCATAAGTCCCATAGTGGTTTCCATGACGAAGAATGGAGAATTAAGAATTTGTGTGGATTTGAGGGACCTCAGTAGGACATTCAAGTCGACAAGTTCCCATTACCAATACTTTTGGAGATGTTGAATTGCTTACAAGGGACAAATGTGTTTACAACTCTTGATCTTTCAGGAGCATATCACCAAATAAAGCTAATGAAGGACTGCAGGGACCTGACAGCATTTAGAACACCTTATAGACTTTATAGATATGGAAGGATGTTGTTTGTACTTGCATCGGTGGCTGAATGATGATACATGTCTTTAAAGGTTTACAAGGAACCTTAGTATACCAAGCTGACATTTTAGTTTATAGGAAGAGTGAGGAAGAACACGAGTACAGGCTATGAGAAGTGCTTAATAGATTACGAGAGAGAGAGGTCTAAACATTGAGGAAAATAAATGCAAATTTAGAATGAACGACATTGAGTATTTGGGGATTGTGGTGAGTGGTGAAGGGTATAAACCCAAAGCAGATCCAATGAGAACAATAAGAAAGGAGGCACCAGAACCAACGAATAAAGATGAAGGAAGGTTGTTCTTGGGATTGGCAGAATACTACAACAAATTTGTTAAAAAATGTGCCAATATTACGTTGCCACTCAGAGCGTTATAAAAAAAGAACCGTAAGTATGAATGGAATGCGGAACGTAGACAAGCAATGAGAGCAGTGAAGCAAGGCATTTGTAATGCACCTAATGTAGGGGTATTTGTGATTGGTGAAACAATAATTTTGGTGGTGTTGGCAAGCAACAAAGGGTTAGGAGTGGCCATTTCCTGCTTGATAGGAGGTGAGGAGAAAACAGCATGTCACGCATCTAGTGCTATTTCTGATGTGCTATTTCTGATACAGATCTGTGTGAGTTTATTGCTGCAGCTTTTAAATGTATGGCAAGATAATGTTAAACCTTTTAATTTTGCAGTTTTTAATATGGTTGTTTAAAATCATTTTTAAATGTGTTTCTATATCTGTCTGTTAATGGTGAAAACCAAAATAAAGTATATTTCTCTGGATACAGAATCTATATATTCAGTAATTGAGACGGAATTACTGCCATGTGTTTGGGCAATGAGTTACCGCAGTAAATATTTGTGGGGTAGTAACTTCAAAGCCCACTGACCACAAACCGTTGGTAAATCAGTTACCAGAAGAAGGAGTGAGAAGAGCAACACCTAGGCTAGTGAGGTTAAATTTGAGGCTACACTAGTATGACTATAAAGTGGAATATGTACCAGGAGTAAAGAATAGCGTTGCTGATTTTTTTTATGAAGGATGCCAGTAGATGAGGTGAGGGATGGAAATGAAGAAAACATGAACATTGTTTCCCTGTTACTAGGGGTGGTATCTAAAGAAAGGCGGGAAGTAGAATTAAGAGAGTAATTACATTTGCTAGGGAAGGTTAGCCTTTAAGGAAACACGTAGCAGATTAATCCACGCCCCATTCGGAAATAAAGGAAGAATTGTCCATAGAAGGAGGAGTACTTGTGTGAGGGCAACAATTGGTTCCCCTGACAACCATGAGAGAGAACATAGTTCAACTAGTGTATGAGGGACACCCTGGGGTAACAGTTACTAAATACAAAGTCAGGGAAGAGTGGCCAGGAGTTGATCCATTCACAGTCAGGAATTGTTAACCATGTCTACATTTTGACAAAAGTTGCAAGACTGTACCACATAGTCGGGAGCATGCCACCTCCTGAAGGGGCATGGAAGTGAGTGGGCATAGACATTCAAGGACCATATCAGACACCAGCCGTTTGTAATGATTGATCTGTATTCAAAATGGCTAGAGGTAAAGATGACAAGAAATGTAAGCATGACAGATGTGATAGAATTGATGAAACCAGTGTTCAAGTAGGAAGGGGTACCAGAAATAGTCATGAGTGACAATAGACTGTAGTCTAAAGGTGAGTAGAATAAGAGGTTTGCAGAAGAAGAAGGCATTAAATGGAAATATTCTGCAGGTTATCATCCGGAGACCAACGGAATGGCAATACGTTTTAATACAGTGATGTGGAGACAATTGAACAGACAATAGGTAATGGAGGGAAAGTAGAGAAGGCCATGGAAGAGAAACTATGGAGGATAAGGATGTCACCAAATAGAGTGACAGAAAATTGCCTGATAATTATAGATTGCTGGCCATGGCAGACAGTAGCTGTAAGATCTTCTGCTCCCTGTTAGTTGACAGCTTAAATAACTGGATAGAGGAAAAGGGTCTTCTGTCTGCTCTCCAAACTGGCTTCCGCAAAGGATATAGCACCCTCGATAATCTAATAATGTTGAAACACATCATAGCAGGGTCTAAGGATAAGGGGGAAAAACTATATGTGTGTTTCGTTGATTATTCGAAAGCCTTTGACAGTGTTAATAGGGGACTTTTGTGGAAGAAATTAAGAGAGAAAAAGATCTGCCCCAAAATTTTGCATTTTTTGGAAGAAATGTATAGGGAAACTACTGTCTCCATATGTTTGGGCAAAGGAGGGATGTTATCACCTGAGATCGCTACTAATACTGGACTGAAGCAGGGATGTGTCACATCGCCTATATTGTATAACTTGTATGTTTCAGATATGTGGGAAAGCTTTACCATCATAAATAACTTCCCACCAATAGTGGCGGGGAAACCCATATGTGGCCTTATGTATGCAGATGACACCGTCCTCTTGGATAAGACCCCGATAGGGCTGCAAAGAATGTTGAATGGCCTACTAGCTTACTCTGAAGCGAATAAACTTAGTATTAATATAAATAAGACTAAGGTAATGGTATTCGGAGCTACAAAGTTAGAAAAGAAAAAACTTTCCTCAAGATGGCAGATAAACTCTATTAAATTGGAGGTTGTCGAGGCCTATCCATATTTGGGGAAGCCTATTCTGAGCAATCCCTGTATAGATTTTTTCCAGGAGGCGGTTAATCTAAAAGCACTAAAGAAATGGAAAGTCATAAGGAAATATATGACCAGTAAAGGCGGCCACTCAATCGAAGGTTTACTTGAGATATACAAAAGCTGCATTATACCTGGTATTCTGTATGCGCTGGAAACAGTAGAAAGTAAATATCTGAGTAAACTACACCTACTTGAAGGGAAGATCTGGAGACCAGCCCTAAGACTCCCCAACTCAGTACCAATACAAGCTATAAGGTGCAAACTGGGGCTCATATCCCTCTTGACTCTGTGGAAAATCGAATGTTGCAAACTCTATTTTAGAATAATCTCAGGGGACGGGGATGAAGGAAGTCTGCTTAACCTTATAAGACAAAATAAAAGTGAAGGCAGATTTAAGAATTCCTATATGCTAAATCTTCAAAAAATAGCATTATCTTTTCTGGAAGCCCTTGGCTATAATGAATTCATGGGAAAAGATAACAGAATGTGTATTAAGAAAAGTCTTAAAGATAAAGCTTTTATTTGGGATCTGTGTGAAAATCAATCTTATCTTTATAATAAGTCCAGATACTCTGTTTATGCTCTCCAAGGCCTCAAACCTGCCACCCCAAGACAATATCTGCTAAACACGGGAAGCAGAGCTTTGAGAAGATTTATCTTGCAACTACGTTTGAACATCCTCCCGTGTAATGATATTATTGGGGCAAGAACAAAAACTCCTCGTGCAGAAAGATTGTGTAGGCACTGTAATATAGAGGTGGAGACAGCAAGACATATTCTAACTTCATGCACCAAATTAAGGGAATGTTATTTTAAAGGGTATGCAAATTTTGTAGAGGATATGCGAAGGATTGAATCTGACCAATTTTGGTCAGTTATTTATGATGGAGAGATTAAGGTTTTTATTGGGGCAGCCTTTTATATTTGGAAGCGAGTAATATGATGTATGCTTTTTTATGTGTAATATGTAACTGTGTTTGGTTGATATAATATTTTTGTAGTGTATAAGGTTTTAATTAACCAAAAAACACTTTAATTAAATTAAAAAAAAAGTTTTGCTTTTTAAACTAATTAGAGGAAGGGAAACTACACAATGTTTAAACCTGTGTGGGTGAATGCCTTGGTGGGGGGAGAAGAGGATCCCATGAGAGAAATTAAGAAAAAGGATCGTAGAAAAACAAGAACATTGTAAGGGGTTCATGAGACAAATGAACCAGAGCAATTGAGCCTGGAGTTTGCAGTATTGTATTGTTGTAGTCATTCATATAGCGCCTTTTCTCATTTGTATGGCCTCAAAGCGCTTTGTGGTAGAAACACCCTCTGCTCGAAGTCCAGGAATGGGTAAGTTATGATAGGCGGTTTAACATGTGTGTGTGCATTTGGCTACGATAAGGATTTAGGAGGGCTGGCTAGGATCTGGTAAGCAACCAAAGAGGTCAGGCATGTGGGTGGGTGCTGAGGGAGGTCACGACAGAGCGTTATTGCAGGAGACTCAATATGTCGTAGGTTGCTGCTGTATTCTAATGGCAGGGGTGTTGAGGCAAGTCTAGTGTTTCAGCGCAAAACGGTTATGTGACCCGCTAGACCAGATTTGACATAGTCGTAGCTGCATTCTAGAGTGCCTGGATGGATAATTTGGTTGAGGATAAAGAAAGGCCAAGTTACGGCCAAAGGGATGTCAAAATGTTCCAAACACGTATTAGTGAAAGAAGTGTTCAAGACAAGAGTGAGCATGCTTGGTGAACAAAGCTGTGATAATGAACAAGGGAATGCATATTGGAACAAACTGGCCCATGTGGATGAAGGTTTGGTGGGAGGAGTTTGGAGAAAGGGGACAAATGAATATCAGTGTGGGTGGGAGAGTTAGGGAGAGCAGGAGGGAGTGGGGGCCACACACGTGGACCAAAGATTACAAGTTATAATGAGTAAAAAGTATTCTTCGTGCAGGTTTCTTTTAGTTGTTCTGTTGATTATTAGATATTCATACGTTAGTACTATTTTAGGATAAGTGGGTTGTTTTCTAACCTTCTATTATTTAATTGCATGAAGGAATGACATGCAATTCTGATGTGCTTTTTTCTAGATTCGAGTGACATGATTCCATGTACTAGGCTTGGAGTATGTAAAGTGCATCACACAGATCATGCACAGCGGGGAACCTGTTGCGGAAGGCGGAGGGTGGACTTGCTGCAGGTGGAATAAACAACAGTTGTACATGAGAAAAGCCACATCTTAATTACCGCAGTAAGTGCATGTTAAACGCCACACAAGACACACATGGAGAGAGGGTGGTACATGCAAAGACTGGAGGTTAGGCTTCAGAAACAAAATCCATTCCAGGGGCACAGGGATCTGGTCCAGAGCTGACACCTTTCAGGCTGCACCCAAAGTCCATTCCAGGTTCTTCACCATATGAGCTAGAACCAAAGACCATTCCAGCCAGGGGTAAGCTCAAAAATCCAGTCCAGGCCATGTTACTCTTCATGGGCTGCGTTCAGGGTGCATTCCAGGGGCACAGGGATCTAGTCCAGGGCTGACACATTCAGGCTGCACCCAGAGTGCATTCCAGGTTCTTCACAATATGAGCTAGACCCAGAGAACATTCTAGCAAGGGGCAAGCCCAGAAATCCAGTCCAGGCCATGTTACTCTTCATGGGCTGCGTTCAGGGTGCATTCCAGGGGCACAGGGATGTGGTCCAGGGCTGACACCTTTCAGGCTTCACCCAGAGTCCATTCCAGGTTCTTCACTATATGAGCTAGACCCAAAGACCATTCCAGCCAGGGGCAAGGTCAGATATCCAGTCCAGGTCTTGTTGCACTTCATGGTCTGCGTTCAGGGTGCATTCCAGGGGCACAGGGATCTGGTCCAGGGCTGACATCTTTCAGGCTTCCCCCAGAGTCCATTCCAGGTTCTTCACTATATGAGCTAGACCCAAAGACCATTCCAGCCAGGGGCAAGGTCAGAAATCCAGTCCAGGTCATGTTGCTCTTCACGGGCTGTGTTCAGGGTGCATTCCAGGGGCACATGGATCTGGTCCAGGGCTGACACCTTTCAGGCTGCACCCAGAGTCTATTCCCAGGTTCCTCACAATATGGGCTAGACCCAGAGAACATTCTAACAAGGGGCAAGCCCAGAAATCCAGTCCAGGCCATGTTGCTCTTCATGGGCTGCGTTCTGGGTGCATTCCAGGGGCACAGGTATCTGGTCCAGGGCTGACACCTTTCAGGCTGCACCCAAAGTCTATTCCCAGGTTCTTCATATGAGCTAGACCCAAAGACCATTCCAGCCAGGGGCAAGCTCAGAAATCCAGTCCAGGTCATGTTCCTCTTCGTGGGCTGCATTCTGGGTGCATTCCAGGGGCACAGAAATCCAGACTAGTATCTGCCACCCAGGTGCTGTGCCCAGTGTCCTTTTCATCAAGCGCAGAAATCCACTTCATGGCATGGATCCTATTAAAGGCCCATAGAGTCTGGTGTGCATGGAAATCCAGTGTAGGGTCTAGCCATAGTCCATTCTAGGGGGCGCAGCCATTCAGCATTGACTCAAAATCCTTCTTCCTCGTCACTGTACTTGCGTGTGCCGCCTCCATGACAGGAACACTTTTCCTAACTGTTTTGAAAACCGCAGCCCCTACTTCCCCTTGGAGTTTAGTATCCTTCTTTTCCCATGATGCCTCAGAAGTTTCCTTGCCTTAGGCAGGAGCCCGTGGTGTGCTGCAGGTCACTATGCATCTGCATTAACGTCCTCACTGCTGGCTTAGGATGGGCAACAGTTGTTGCTTCCTGGTTGAGGTACTGGTCACCTGGGAAGCCGGTATGCTCCTAGGTGGAGAGTGCTCCTGGGTCCCCTGCTGGGTAAGCGGAACTAGTGGAGCGTCAGGATGTACCTATGACCCTCCTGCTTGGTGAGGAGCTGTCTGGTCATTTTCGTGTGCCACATTCTCCAGTAGAGCGAATGCCAGCTGGCACACAGAATCAGGCGCAGGTAAAAGGGTAGGAGTTGAGCAACAAAGCACTGTGATTCTGCCAAGTAAATAGTGCAAGGTACATTCCCTGAAGTACGTTCAGTTATTGCAGGGAGCGGTGCTGGAGTGCAGTGGACACGCCTCGGAGCACAGCAAAAAACAAAGGTTCTTTTGGTACTGGGGAAAGGCAAAGGAAAAATGGACTACGACAATGGCGGCCATTTTGCCTCAGAGAAAAAACAGTTTGGGCTTTTGTGGGCATCTAATAGCAGTGCCTACAAAATGCCTACTACGTATACACATGGTCAATAATGGGTGGGTAAATAACCAAAGACCTACAAGCTTTCATTCGTCTCCAACATATGGTACTCGTACAATTCGAAGAGAGGTAACAAAATGCACCAAAACGGAAGTGCCCGCAACTTGAAGTAATCAATTCTGTCTTCAGCCATAATGCCATTGCTGTTATGTTGCCCCCTCCACATAGTCAATACACACTTACTACATTATCCCCTGCTATTCCATCCACCCTTATCACCACTTCTGCCATCTTCTAGTGAAAAACACAATCCTGCCACGAAGGTTGTCCACCTCAAATTGAAGTGGACCATTCATGCATGGCTTGTGAGAGAAAGAACAAGCTTCAAGCTCTTGTGAACACAGATGGCGAATGGTGACTCCTGTGCCACAGTGGGTGTGCGGTAATGGCCAGAGTAGATTTGAAAGCATCTCTTTCGTCATTCACGTACCTCACCCTCAAGCCTGACCAGGTCAACTGAGCCCTTCATCTTTCCGAGGTCATCCAATCAGTACCAATTTCAGTTGGGTAATAATTGTATAAAGCACTAGGTAAAGCACCCTGGTGAAAGCACTACCCAAGGTGAATAATACGGATGCCTAAATGAATATTACAAGTGGTTCTTGAGAGCATCTGGCAGAGCCACGCCTCATGGTACGGGGGGCTAAATCAGATGAATGGCAACCACTGGGTTATACGTGTTAAGCAAGATAGGTATGGGTGCAGCACTGGAAAAGCCACGCCTCATGGTGTGAGGGGCTACATCAGGAGTACTGGTAAGCATAGCAGACAAATTAAGTAAGGGTGGATGCACTGGAAAAGCCACACCTCCTGGTGCGAGGGGCAACGTCAGAGGTACAGGTAGGCATAACAGACAAAAGTGGTGCAGTGTTCGGCACAGGGCTGCAGACTCAAATCGGGTACATTGGACAAGATGGGTATAGAGTGCAGCTCAAAGAGCACATTACAGTAACATAGCAGGGGAAGGTAATTAGGACATGAAGAGCAACAGTGATCAAGACGTACGTAATACGGTCGGCAGTAATACATGATACTGCAAAGATTAAAGCAACATATGTGAATGCTGCCGATTTCGTGTACAGGCAAGTAAGGAGAGCCGGCATAGCGTTATAGTCAATATGAATGTCAGATATGTTAAGCTGCGCCATAGCCGAGTGTTGATCATCCCGCCCGGGGTGTGTAGGATATGATAGGTTATTTATAACGCGCTTAATACCCAGAGGTTTCTAAGCGCAGACCCTGGGATCAAACCTGTAGTGCTCTGTGTCGTCTTGCTTCCAAGGCGAGCATGTTGCCCCTGAGCTATCCTCCAGAGAGACGATGCTGGACGGACCGAGGTTTCCACTGCTGTCCTGTGATCTTTATAAATCCACTGCCTATGACTGTACGGCATCCCCTCTCACATCAGGTCTACTACCTCCACTTATAAGGTAAGAGGTGCTTAAGCCTCTCATCCTCCCATGCAGAAGTTGCTGATTTCTCTCCCCTGCTTAACTCTGGTGGCCGCCTCATCCCGTACCTACTCAGCGTACTCTCACCCTGTCCCCCCTAATTTGCGTGGCACTCTGTACGTACCTTGTCCATAAGCTTACCCTTCGCTACCGCCCTCCTATCATTTCCTTGCCTGACTTCCAATGCAACGGTGCCTTCACTCTTCGCCACACGTCTATCCTACTACTTCATATCCTCTGACTGCTCTATATGTCTGTACCTGCCTGATCATGGAGACTGTAGTGGAATGAAGAAGACACATACACCTGCATCACTGGCATACAGGTAACCACCAGAAAGTGGGATTATAAAGATTCCAATCGAGGGGCATATACTATTTGGAGAGTACTGTGAGAAACCAGAAGATGTCTCCACGCCTAGTCCCCGCGGATCTCTCTCAGGTGGCCAAGGCACAGCCATCGCCTTTGGATCTAGACCCTGGGGGTGGAAAAGTGCGGGAGTATCACCTGGGATCGCCTGATAGTGAGAAGCGGTATCCCCCTCTTCCCTGTAACATCTTTATCCCATCCTACCAGGTAGGATATATGGAAACTCTATCCCCCCCCAGCCGCCCTTTCCCTGCACAAACACTTTCACACGGACAGTCCGCTCTGGGAGAAAACAGACTCACGCCCAAGCCGTGTACCTGGCATGTCCCACTACAATGGTCAGGCAAGGTGAGGCAATTACTAACAATCACTCACACCTGCCTGCCATTCAACTTCCCCGCACGGATAAAAGGCGGAACACTCAAGCACACTCTGAGTGACGCAAAGCACCTGAAGGTACACCAGTTTCGAATCGGCAGCTGAACAAGCGGAGAAAGACAGCAAACCCAGGAGGGTCCATAAGAAGGTAAACACCCTTGACCTTTCTGTCAAGACACTGTTACATTCAAGAATCCTTCAAGGCAGAAAGCGTAAGGCCCGGAAACCAGACTGAAGAATCCTGCATTGTGTGTCAGAGATACCATGGGCCCTCCCTCGTAACTGACCAAGGCGGAGAGGAGTAGCAGACGACATGGGTACGTTCTTGGCTCCACCAATAAAGAAGCCACAAAGAGATCAACACCGCCGGTGTGTTGGGGAGACCGCTCTGTGTTGAAGTCAAGGTTGCAAGAGGCAACATTGCATAACGAGCGCTGGAACAAACATTGTTAAACGCGTGTGATGAAAGACGCAAGTAAAGCTAACCAGCTGATGAATGTTTAAACTTGAGAAAGTAAGATACAATACCATTGACCGAGTGGTCGAGCACCACGTGGGTGCTCAATTGAAAGTCTCTGTAAGGTATCTACCGAGAGAAACGAAAGTATAAGATTGTTGAGAACAATTGTGGGTAGTGAATCGAAGAAGTCCTGCAACGGTTTAAGCAAAACCCATCGCACATTCGAAAGTCTTCGATTCTGATATCAAGAGGATATGAGCCCGAACGAGAGGGGTGTCCATGGTCCGAGCCTGATTGAGGGAGACCAATTGTGAACATTGTGGCAAAACGGGTAGGAGCCTGAATGAGGGGGACCTGTGATCCGAGGCCAAATGAGGGAGACCAGTTGTGAACTTGTGAATGTGAAAACCCTGACAAGGAAAGGAACTTTTGTTTGTTACATCAGGCCCTCCACAGTAAGAGATTGTCATTGGGAGAGAGATTTTTGCAAAAGGCCTTGATGCCTATATTCTGAACTGTTACCTCATGGTCAAGAAACCAGATTGTGTGCGAAGCTCGGTCGTGCTGCCTTGCCCCATGCTGCAAACATGGGGAAGGGCAGCCAACTTCTCAACCATCCTGACATTCTTTCTTGAACACTTTTCTTTCAGATATATTGTTATCCCACACCATTTGTATTTAGAAGTAAGGACTGGCAATAGGTTTATTAGCATAGGCCCTTTAATTTTGACAGACTCCACTAGGACTGTGTGGTTTATTATGTGGAGGCCGTAGCTTGCTCCCATCCTTAGATTTAGGTTTAGATAGGCGTTCAAACAACCCTTGTTGTTCAAGAAACACCCTTGAGCTGTGATCACTTATGTCTGTCTTCCTTACAGTACACAAGGACCTCAAAGCAGATAGACATGCAGACAAGCTAAGAAGACTAGGAACAGGAAAGTCCTCAGTCAAGATCCATGGGAAAAGTTCTCCAGGTTTAACTGTTTGGGAAAAGGAACCGTTTTGTAGCATCAAACATTCCAAAATAAGATGCTGCTCCATAAAGGGAAACAGGGTCAACTGTGGGACTCAGCCCACATGGTACTCAAAAAAATGTAGAGATTTGTCCTCAAACGGATGGGTCAACAGTATCATTTGTTTTGAGGACAGAATCGAATTTACAGCATCCCCAGTCCAGTCCGGCTGGATTCCAACCCTGACACCCAGAGAAACGATAAAGAGACTGGCCATGATAGCAGGAAAACAAGATCTATAGCAGAAGAGAGTCATAACAGAGGTACCTCAGAAGGAATGGGGTCTGGGGTACTACTAAGAAACCTTCAAAGTAAACAAACCAAGCGAGAAATGTCCAATGGTTCTGGATTTGAAGAAGTTGAATTGCTTTGCAGCTGAAAGAAGTTTCAAGATGGGGACATTGCAAAAAGAGTAATATGATTCCTGTGATCATAGATGCCAGTTTCCTAGACTTACTAGATCTACATGTTGCTTACTTCCATTTGCCCAGCCATGAACACCACCAAAAGGTCTGGAGGTTTTCAGTAGCAGGATGTCATTGGCAGTTCACAACACTGCTATTTGGGCTTAAAACCACGCCTCGAGTATTTACCAAGGATTTGAGACTGGAAGCGGCGAGTCCCCACAAAGAACGAATTCACATATCTCCTTACGTAGACGACTGGCCGATCAGAGCAACAGCAAAAGATCAACTACCGAGGGACAGAAATTTGCCATGCAGACTCCCTACATCCCTAGGTCTCCTGGTGAACCATCAGAACCTGCAGGTCAAAGGGGTTAGGTTTTGTACTGCAAGGAATTGAGTTATTTTACCAGAATCCTTCCTGCTCTGTCCTCTGGAACCCTGCTTAGGACCTGCAGTTTATATGGGATATGTTTTGGACTGCCAGGATTTTAATTCTTCTCCCAGGAGATAGGCCAAGAAGGATTCTTTGTCTCCTGGAAGACATGATGCATAAAGATCAGGCTTTGGCCAGGTCACATTTATGGCTGCAGGCTAACATGGTGGCCTCTGTGTTTGGGATCTCATGGGCATCTCCACCTCCTTAGAGATCATTCTTACCATCAACGCCAGTGTCCTGGGTTGATGTGCGAATCTGGGGGAAGACCAGTGGCAGGAGCATTGGGACCATCAGGAGTTGTGCAGATCTTCCAATTGGGGGGGAACTAACAGCAATCTGCAGGGCAATGCAGTCAGCATTGTACAACATAAATTCTAGCAAAAACAGACAACCGTGTGGCAGTGCCATACGTCAATGGTTAGTGGGGCAAGAAATCTGAATCCCTGGGTCCAAGGGCATCAGAAATGGACTGGTGGGCAGATGCCAGCCTCTTATACCTCAAATGGGTGCATATAAAAGGAGTGGACAACGTGAAAGCAGATGTTCTGAGCAGAGTTTTTCCATCCTCAGATGGGATTTGGAGAGGTCTGTAAAGTATTGAAGTCTACACCGGTATGTTTCTTTATCTTCTTTTACTCCTAAAGTATTATTTCCAGTGACCCCGCAGACACCACTCTGCCTTCTCCCTAAGCAATGCAACTGTTTCTCTCACTTTCAAACGTTTCTATTGAAGCTTTAAGACCCCACACATTATAATCCATTATTCCCACATCACTGCACACCCCCTTCCGCTAAAACAATTTGATACAAAACACACAACAGAATAACAAAAATCCTATCATAACAATAATATGAAATAATAAAAATAATAATATAATAACATTCCTGTAACTTGCTAGGCATTAAAAATCCTACCCACTTTTTGTACAAACAAATATTTTTAAGACTCCTCACACTCCTTCTCACACCTTTCTCCATTCTTCCTTCATCAGATCCATTGACCACAGAGATCTTCTCTTCACTACACCATTGGCATCTCTTCTGATACCAGAATGATCATTCTCCATGCCCTCCTCAGTAGCATAGCATGATCCCAATGATCCCAAACTCTCCACTCATTCCTTCTTTCCCCCATAACCTAAGATGCACATTTTGTGATTCTATTTAAATTCCACACCGTTCTATCTTCCACTTTCACTGAACTCTTAAAGCACTCTAACTGTGAGGAATTCGACCATCCGCACGAGGAGAGTGCACTCGTCGGGGATTTTTGATTTTTTTGATGAATGAAAATTAATAATGGGAGAACAACCTGGGAGAGATGTGCAATGCCATTCAACGCACATTTCATCTGCTTCCCGCACAAAACGCATAGTCACATGTACTTCGGGAAGACACAACCTATAGGCATCGTCTTCCCATGTCATATTCAGTTGGAATGTGACAGCCCCAAGTACTTCAAAGCATTTCAAGAAGGGGGAAAGGCACACCTTCATCCATCCATGGGCGGCCTAATTTAAATATTTGTATTTATTTGTATTTATTTTTATTCATAAAGCGCTTTAATCCAAAGTGCTTAACAAGATGAACAAGCATAATAAATAAGCAATACATGACAAATGAATCTGAACCAGAGAACAGAACAAGGAACAATTTACATTAAAGGTGCTGAAGGAGAGGGGCTAAGTGAGGGAGGGGGTGGGAGGAGTAGGAAGAGGTAGAGTCATTAGTGAAAGAGGAAAAAAGGAAGCTGGGTGAGTGGAAGACATAAGATTTTAGAGAAGTGCGGAATGAGGGGTAGGAGGTAATAGAACGGACAGGAAGGGGTAGGCAGTTCCAATGGAAGGGAGAGAGAAGTTGGAAGGAGCAGAATCGGGAAGGGGCACAGGGTGGAGGAGGGGGAGAGAGAAGAAAGAGATCCACAGAACGGAGTGAACGAGAAGGAGCATAAAAAGTGAGAAGGGAGGATAGTAGGGAGGGGCAAGGGCATAGAGGGATTTGAAGGCTAGACAGATGAAATTAAATTTCAGCTCTGAGTGAAAAGAGAGCCAGCCTAGTGAGTTGAGAGAAGAGGAGATGGAATCATGAGGAGAGAGAAGGCAGAGGGAGCGGATGGAAGAGTGGTAGATGGATTTGAGGGGGGAGAGGTGAGAGGAGGGAGTCCAAAAAAAAGAGTGGAGCAGTAGAAGAGTCTGGAGAAGATAAGGGAGGTGACTAAGAGTTTAGTAGCGTGAAAGGTTAGGAAGGGGCGAACTTTACGAATGTTATGGAGGTGGAAACGGCAAGATCTGGCAGTGAGAGAAATGTGGCAAGAGAGGGAGAGGTGGGGGTCAATGTGGAGACCTAGGTTGTGGGTGTGGGGAGAGAAGGGGAGTTGGGATGGGGGAAGAGAAGAAAAGGAGGAGGGGAGAGGGAGCAGGAAGAGTGTTGGCTGGGAAGAACAGGATTTCGGTTTTGTCAGAATTAAGAGTAAGGAAGTGAGAGGACATCCAAGATTTAATAGCAGAGAGGCAAGAGGAAAGCTTATGGTGGATGTCAGGAGAGAAGGAGGAGAAAGAGATGAAGAGCTGGGTATCGTCAGCATAGAAATGGTGTAAGACACCAAAGGAGGAAATAATGGGAGCCAAGAAGGAAGTGTAGAGAGAGAAGAGAAAGGGGCCAAGGACAGAACCTTGGGGAACACGATGGTTGAGAGGAAAGCTAGGGGAGGTGCGGCCACCCCAGGAGACTGAGAAGGAGTGGTTAGAAAGATAGGCGGAGAACCAATTAAATACAGAGGCCCTCATTACGACCCTGGCGGAAAGTGACTGACCGGACCGCCACAGCGTAAATAGCGTTTCCGCCATTGCACGAAGGAGCAAAGTGCGGCCCATTCCGACCCATCGGGCACGAGCACCACGGCATGGCGGAAGTGCAAAGTCCGCGATGGCGGAAATGACCCCAAAACGGCCCACACCGCCGCCGTACGGCGCCCTAGGTGCAATACCGCCACCCATCACAGCGGACACCGCAGTGTGCGCCTACCGGAAAGTACGGTGACCGGAAATATACGGAAACGGAAGTAAAAACATGGGCCCGGAACGGGAAACATCCCGCCGTACACCTATAAAACCACTAAAACCACACAACCACCAAAAACACTACCCTGAGACACACCCCAACCCGTCATCCACCCTAGCGAAACCAAGAAAAATGGGAAAAGTAGCGAAGAAAGCGTGCGACCGCAAGCGGCAGGTCCACTTCTCCCGTGAGGAACTCACCGTGCTAACAGAGACCCTCCAGGAGAATGCAGCCGTCGTCTTCTCCACGCAAATGACCAGGACGGCACTTGCAAACAAGAAGGCCATATGGGCTCTGGTGGCACAGCGGGTAAGTGCGGTGGGGACCGCACCCCGCAACCCACAGCAATGCCGAAAGCGATGGGACGACCTGCGGATACGCATCCGCAGCATACTCTCTGCCAACCGCAACATTGCCACAGCCACCGGGGGAGGTCCTGAATCACCCATCAAGTTGACCCCCTGGGAAGAAATCTGTGCCTCCACCATCGGAATGGAGAGCATAGAGGGAGTCGGAGGGATGGAGAAAGGAGTTCAGACATCCGAAGATTCAGGTAGGTGGGCCAGATAAAACAATGCCAAATCCACAAAGTCCATTCATGTGAAGTACCATGTGTCCACATAGTGCAACAGAAACACATGTCTAGGAGAACGTCCACACACATCGGCCTGATAGCGCACGTTAAAACCCACAATAAATACATAATTAATTAAAAACCCCTAAAACACGCACTACACGTGCAGCAGGCACACCCTAACTGCAGGCTGCCAAACAACTGCACCCTCACTCCACACACAAATGAAAGCACCTCCAAGGCCCCGACCCAAATCACCCTCAGGTACCACCCCAATGCATGTGATACAATGCCATTCCAATTCCCACAGACCCATCAATAACCCTCGCCCTCCTTTACTCCACCACAGGGTCCGATCCAAACGACGAGCATCAGGACACCCCTACCAGCACACCTGCAAAGAGGGCCAAGACCAACGGCCAAAGACCCTCCACCTCAGCTGCACGCATCAAGACACGGCAGCAGCACAAATCAGGTGGCAGCACAGAGGAGGGAACATCAACAGGCACCCCAGCAGCCAGCATGCCCACAACACCACCACCACAGGTCCCCCCAACGGATGCCACAGAAGGCACTGCCTCTGGTGGCAGCAGCACCATAGGTGACACCCCATTGATGGCAGCATGCTCCGACACAGAAGACGGGGATGTCGAAGTCAGATTCATCCATGACCTGTCCCAATCCCCCTGTCTGTACCATCCCGTACAACATGAGGATGCCACGCAGGGGCACCCACAAGACGACGACTGGCCATCCCCCACAAGCCCTGTGGCAAGGCAACATGAGGTCCACAGCCCCTCTGTGACACCCCCGCAAATGGCCATGGCCCAGCAGAGGCAACAGTCCCTCGACCAGTTAATCGTACAACAGCAGCAACTGGCCACGCTCCTCAAGGACCATGCCGATGAATGTGGGGGCACTAAGGCAGACATAGAAACATCAACTGAGACACTTAGGGCAGAAATGGAGAGAGGTACAGAGACACTAAGGGCACAAATGGAGAGAAGCACCGAGAGCCTGAGGGGGGAACTGCATGCGACGTCCAAAGACGTATGTGCCGAACTTGCCGCAGTGCGCCGTGTGCTCACTGAGCTCTCGCAAACCCTCAGGGACATGCATGGACGTGAGCAGGCAGAGACGTCATCCGTTGCAAGTTCCGTCCAGGGCAGCCCCCAACGTAGATCTGGGAGGAACCTGCGCTCCACAGGCAGGGGTGCCCCTGACACCCGCAGAGGGGGCTTGCAATAGCGACTGCCCACTGACAATGAGCATCTTTGGACACTGGTGTTCGGGGGGGAGGTAGGAGGGTGGAGGGGGTGTGTTGGGCTCACTTGGGTGGCGGGTCGATAGGGTGTTCAACATGATATCACATATGCCATAAACAGTGCACGATCAACCAATGAGATGTGTGGACATTGATCTTTGTGTACTAGGCCATCATAGGCGTACAGTCCATATTGTGCATGTCCCAGACACACACAGTGCCACGAGTCCCGTGTCCATGTATCAGCCACCAGGCGTGAGTGCTAGAAGCATGCATCAATGAGATGCTGACGAATGTCACGGCCCTCCGGTGCCTCGCAGACTCCTTGAGGTGCTGCCACATCCCCACCCTCATCATGACCATCATCAGGTGCTTGCAGTTCTGCGTCAGGGGGCATGGGCACATTTCTACGTACGCACATGTTGTGGAGCATGACACATGCCATGACCATCTTTGCAACCTTCACATGGCGGCATGGTTGTAGTCCTCCTCATGCTGGTCCCGTGGGTTCCGGACTGGTGTGAGGAGCCATCTCTTCAGTGGATATCCAGCATCACCTGTATGTGGACGATAAACGTATGATGTGGAATGCCATTGCTACGTACGCACACCCCCCCCCCCTTCCTGCCAGGTCATTGCCGAATCACATACCCCACATTATCATGCATGTAATGAGACTCACCGAGTAGCCAGGATCTGTTCCCTGCGTGTCGCTCCATGTAGCGTGGTATTGTAGAGTTCCTCAAGACCATAGAATCATGGGTTGATCCAGGGAATCGGGCACAACAATGTGTAATGATCCTGTTGGAGTCACACACCATTTGTACATTCAGGGAATGAAATTGTTTTCGGTTGCGGTACTGGGCCTCCATGGCATGTGGGACGACCAATTCCACATGGGTGCAGTCGATGGCACCAATGCAACCCGGTATGCCGGCAAGTGCATGGAATCCCACTTTTGTGTTGGTAATTTCCTGCTCCGAGCGTGGTAGAGAGATGTAGTCGTCTGCGTGCTGCAGGAGGGCATCGAGCACTTGCAATAGTGTCCGTGAGAACAGTGGCTGAGAAATGCCATGCAACTGTCCGACTGTGTGCTGGTAGGTGCCTGTGGCCAGGAAGTGTAGTACAGACACCACCTTCAGTAGGGGTGGGATGGCGGTTGGGCTATCTATCATGCTGACAAGGTCAGCCTGTGTCATGTCCACAATGGCGGTTATGGTGTCCCGGTCCAGACGGTAGAGGGTGTGGATCTGCTCATCAGTGAGGTTGAACGGATGTGCTCGGAGGCGTGGGATTGCGGGCTGCCTGCGTGGTGGTAGTGGCTGTGCTGGCGGCCCTTGCTGGCCCTGCCTTGCCCTCCTCCTCCTCCTGCGTCTCCTCCGTGCGGCCGGTTGTAGTTGGTGTTCGTCTTCTTCTTGGAGTTGGAGTACTTGCAGTGCTATCAGGTCCCCCAGGGCCAACATCGCGAGTCCTGCCGGTAGCATTTCGGAGTGGGTGTGGTTGTGGGAGGAGACTGGGTGTGCAATTTATGTGTTTTCAGGCTGTATGGCCTCCACCTGTGGTGATTCATTCCACCTGTGCAAACTGCTCTCCCCTTTGGCCGAGCACGTCCCGCACACAACGCTGCAATTCGAGGAATGGCATCTTGCTATTGCAATCATGTATTTGTACCCGATGGCCGTGTAACATTGGTTGATATGTTCATTCTGCTGTGGTCCCATTGTTTCACATACTATCTGTGCAGTCGCGAACAGACTTGTGAAGGGTCAGTGGTACGTAGTACTCGAGTAACGGTGGGCCCTCATGCATCACTGTACCGAGTTGCAACGACGGGCGGGGCGTCCCATTTGTGGGTGAAGGCAGTTGCCATTTTCACACACAGCCGCACTAGATGGATTAATTTGTGATTTCAAACGGCCACAGATGCCTCTTCGACGTGATGTTGCAAATGAGGAATTCGAAGGGCGGCGCTTTCGGTTTTCAGCTAGCGGCGAGGAAATGCCCACAGGTCTGACTGCAAATATAACGTTCTATTGTTCAATGTCCTTGAGACAGGGGCCATGGCGAGGATGCAATGATTGATATGAATGGTTTGGGATGCGCAATAGCGACGTGGGCGATGAGGCCGGACGTTCCCAAATACATGTTACTTCACTACACTGGAATTACGGGCTGGGGCACTGTGGATTTTGCAGGCTGCATAACGCACAGACTCAATGGATATTTCTAATGTTATGTGAGTAAATATTCAGGCGTTTTAATCCCGGGATGAGGGAATGATGAATGGATGCATGGGCAGGTGATTTGATACAGAGTTTGCCATGTACAGGGCTTCTTGGAATCTATCCGCCTCCCCTGCGCTATGTGATGCAGGGCTGCCATAGTGGGACCATCGTCTATCTGGCCTTGTTGAGCCCTCCCTGTCTCGACGCGCCCTCAGACACTTGTGTCCATGCACGTTACCAATCCCATCAGATGGATTCTGTTTTCACAGACGCATGCACAGGTACACTCGTTTGTGATGGTGTTTACACCTCGATATAGATAGTTATGAGTCGCAAGTGGTTTTTGGGTGGTGATGATCCTTTGGAGTGGGCTAGCATGCATATGGCTGTGGAGTTAGTGTGATCATTGAAGTGAGTTGTTCGAATGTAGTTCTGATGGCCATTCTATTCTTTTTCTTTTCTTTTGGTTGACAGGTATCTCCTCCCCTTTTGCCACTGCCATCTGTATGCCACTCCTGCAGATGGCTTTTACTCCCGACACCTGCTGCTTCGTGTTAATCAGTGGAGCAGCATTACGATTTTATGGGACGATCGCCAATGGGCCACATGCCCTTACGCAGTACTGGTGGCTCGGAGCAACATTTCGGCCTTTCAGCTGGACTAGTGCCTCCCCATTGGGACGGCCCTGCGGTTCTGTGCGCTTCCATGTTGCCTTTTCGTACGTGAATGTGGCTCTGTGTACCATGATGGAACAGGGCGTCACACAAGTAGTGGCTGGTCATTTCTTGCGGATGCAGCCCACAATGGTGAAATGTGTTTTGGAGTTCATGGCCTAATGGCTGTATGGGCTTGGTGATTTTGTTGTGCATTAAATTTCTATTCTGATTTGGCCCGTGTAGCGTTCTTCTTTGCAAGTGATGTGGCATATTCCTATTTGGGGAGCGATGTATTGTGAGGAGATCTGCATTGGGTTCCAGCTTCGGAGTTTAGTTGCGTGGTACTGTACTGGGCGCGTTTGCCTACGAAGCCCAGTGAGGTCAGGGATGGGGGCTGCCAATATGACTGTTTGAATGTTGTCATGCTCAGGGGCGGGGGATTGGGTTTTGTGTAACAGATGCCGGTCAGCCAGGTGGACTGGTGGCATGATGTGATTTTCGGAATATTGCTGGTCACAGGTGCCTGTGTTTGCGTGCGTTTCGGGGGGGGGGACTGTGGTCATGTCCATTGGATTGGCTTCTGTATTCGTGCCATCTGTGCCCTGCAGCTCCCATTGGCCCCTCTTGTGTTTCTTTTGTTCGTTGGCATGCATGGGTGACTTGTACATTTCACTGGTTGCATTGTGACTTCATTGCACCTACGGGGAGTTGTACTTTGTGGGCAGGGAGCGGTGTGCAGGCACTCAGTGGGGCCGTTTACGGTTGATTCGCGATGCCGTACTTCTCACCATGGCGGAATGGTACATTCCGCCATGCTTGATGGCGTTAGGTACATGTCCGCTAGGGTCGGAATTAGCGTACCCTTGCGCCATGGTGGTGTTTACGGTTTGGCATGGCGCGCGCGCGCGTGCTTGGTGCAGTTAGCGTTGGCGTTCACTACGGTGTCGCTAATGGCTTCGTACTTTGCGGTGACGGGTCATAGTCGCACCGAGCGCTATTCGATGGCGGTATTGCATTTCCGCCATCGTTTTCCGAATTCCGCCAGGGTCGTAATGAGGGCCAGAGTCTTTAATGCCAAAGGAAGAGAGAGAGCTAAGGAGTAGAGGGTGGTCGACAGTATCAAAGGCAGCAGAGAGGTCAAGGAGGATAAGGATAGAGGAATGTTTAGAGTAGCGGGCAAAAAGGAGAGAGTTGAGGACCGAGATGAGACCGGTTTCCGTGGAGTGCAGAGGGCGGAAGCCAGATTGGGTGGAGGGAAGGAGAGAATGGTTAGAGATGAAGGTGGAAAGTTTAGAATAGACAATGCGCTCAAGAAGTTTAGATAGGAAGGGTAGAAGAGAGATGGGGCGATAGTTGGAGGCAAGAAGGGGATTAGCTGAAGGTTTTCTGAGAAGGGTATGATGGTAGCATGATTCAAAGGAGTGGGGAAGGAGGATCTGGATAAACAGTTGTTGAAAAACAAGGTAAGATAGAGTATGAGGAGGGGGTAGATTTTAGGGGTGGGGAGGTGGGAATGGGGTCAGAGGGAGAAGCAGTGGGATGAGTTTTAGAAAGGAGGAGGGCAACTTCAGATTGAGAGATAGGGGTGAATGAGGACATGGAAAAGGGAGGGGATGAGGGGGAGGTGGAGGAGGAGACTAAGAAGGGGAAGAGAGGCTACTTTGGCAGAGATTAATGACTTTGTTAGAAAAGAAGGTGGCAAGATCAGAGGCAGAGAGAGTAGAGGCGATGGAGTTGCCAGGGGTAGGAGGAGAGAGAAGCCGAGTTAAGGTTTGAAATATACGGCGAGGATGGGAAGATTGAGAGTGGAGAAGATCGGAGAAGTAAAGGCACTTAGCAGAGTTGAGACAAGAGTCGTAGAGGGAGTGATAGTAGAAATATGCATCTTGATTGGAGGAGGTAGGGCACTTAAGCCAGGATCGTTCAAAGCACCTAAGAAGGCGGCGCATAGAGGAAAGGTGAGGAGAGAGCCAGGGTTGAGCAAGTTGGCGAGAAGGGCGGAAGGGGGAAAGAGGGTAGAGAAGATCAGGAGTGGAGGTGAGGGAGGAAGTTAAGGTGGAAGAGGCTTCAGTGGCTGAGAGAGAAGAGAAGTGGGAAAGGGGGGATGGAAGAGGATCAGGAAGTTAGGAAGAGAGAAGGGTTGAAGTTACGTAGGTCACGTTGGAAGAAGGGGGTGGAGTAAGGAGGGGAGAGGGGAGAGGAGGGGGACAGGGAAAAGGGAGAGTAAGGAGTGGTCAGAAAGATATGTAGGTAGAGAAGATATGGGAAAAGCGGCAAAGGAGGGGGTAAAGATAAGGTCAATTGTAGAACTGGATTGGAGAGGGGAGAGGAGTGAGAAAGTAGGAATCAAGGATAGACAGGAGAGGAGAGGGGGAAGAGGTAGAGGAGAGATGGAGATTGAAGTCGCCAAGTACGAATGGTGGGGTGGGGGCGATGAGGCTGAGAAGATGGTCAATGTCCTCCTTGAAGGAGTCAACAGGGCCGTGGGGGCGATAAATGATGGGGAATGATATAGCGTGGGGAGAGTTCAAGATTTTATACATTAATTCAAAGGAAGGAAGAGTGGGTAGTGGAGTAGGAGAGGAAGTGAAGTGAGGACAAAAAAGAAGGCCTAGGCCACCTCCACGGCCTGAGGGACGAGGGACATGTGCGAAGGAAGAGGAAGAAGAGGTGAGGGATGCTGGGACAGAGGTGTTGTGGGGAGGGATCAAAGTTTCAGTGATACAGAGAAATTGAAGGTTAAGACGTAAGAAAAGGTCGATAACAGCAGTGGTTTTGTTGCAGATCGATCTGGTGTTCCAGAGGGCAACTTCAAAGGTGATAGGAGTATGGGAGGTTTGTGGGTAGATAAGGTTGCGATGTCGGAGTGGGGTGTGTGGAGGCTGGGAGGAGTGGGTGTAAGGGGAGGAGGGGGTGAAGAGAGGATACGGCCATGATAATAAGACAGAGAGTTTTGAGGGGGGAGAGGACTGGGTAGAGAGGGGAGGGAGGGGGGAGAGGCAGGACTGAGAGGAGGAACAGCGTATAACAAGGAGCAATATAAGTGAGAAGGGGGGTCTGTGAGTGGGAGCTCAACCTAAGGAGGGATGAGGAATGGAGAAAGACGTCAGGGCAGGCTAGGAGGTAGTGCAGGGTCGGGGCAGCAGTCAGCGGTATGGAGGGAAAGGAACACCAGAGGGCTGTGGCGCGAAGCAGGAGACCAGGAAAATCAGTGGCAAGAAGTCAGAGGGCTGTTGCAAGAAGCGGTAAAGGACGCAGAAGGTTGGGAGGATCAGGTTCCACCTTCAGGAGCACATAAGGTGGAGGCAGTGTTACTGGAAGGAGCAGTGGGGTTGGTAGGAGCTGTCTGAGGTAGCTGCTACTGAAGCAGAAGTCCGGGAAATTCAGAGGCAAGAAGTCCAGAGGGTGTTTTACCTTGAAGGGGATTTCGAATCAAAAACGAACGTACTTGCAACCATCTTGCCGGCACTGCGAGCATTCTTGGGCTCTTGCCGGATCCAATCCGCTTCCTGGAGGAGGCGGAGCTTCCCAGGTCACGTTCCTTATCACGTGACTCTCCCTCGCCGTGAAAAGGCAGAGGCCGCCGCCCGAGCGGAGTGTTTTACCTTGAAGGGGATTTCGAATTAAAAACTAACGTACTTGCAACCATCTTGCCGGCACTGCGAGCATTCTTGGGCTCTTGCCGGATCCAATCCGCTTCCTGGAGGAGGCGGAGCTTCCCAGGTCACGTGCCTTATCACGTGACTCTCCCTCGCCATGAAAAGGCAGAGGCCGCCGCCCGAGCGGAGTGTTTTACCTTGAAGGGGATTTCGAATCAAAAACGAACGTACTTGCAACCATCTTGCCGGCACTGCGAGCATTCTTGGGCTCTTGCCGGATCCAATCCGCTTCCTGGAGGAGGCGGAGCTTCCCAGGTCACGTGCCTTATCACGTGACTCTCCCTCGCCGTGAAAAGGCAGAGGCCGCCGCCCGAGCGGAGTGTTTTACCTTGAAGGGGATTTCGAATCAAAAACGAACGTACTTGCAACCATCTTGCCGGCACTGCGAGCATTCTTGGGCTCTTGCCGGATCCAATCCGCTTCCTGGAGGAGGCGGAGCTTCCCAGGTCACGTGCCTTATCACGTGACTCTCCCTCGCCGTGAAAAGGCAGAGGCCGCCGCCCGAGCGGAGTGTTTTACCTTGAAGGGGATTTCGAATCAAAAACGAACGTACTTGCAACCATCTTGCCGGCACTGCAAGCATTCTTGGGCTCTTGCCGGATCCAATCCGCTTCCTGGAGGAGGCGGAGCTTCCCAGGTCACGTGCCTTATCACGTGACTCTCCCTCGCCGTGAAAAGGCAGAGGCCGCCGCCCGAGCGGAGTGTTTTACCTTGAAGGGGATTGCGAATCAAAAACGAACGTACTTGCAACCATCTTGCCGGCACTGCGAGCATTCTTGGGCTCTTGCCGGATCCAATCCGCTTCCTGGAGGAGGCGGAGCTTCCCAGGTCACGTGCCTTATCACGTGACTCTCCCTCGCCGTGAAAAGGCAGAGGCCGCCACCCTTGCGGCGTTAAGCCCGGTGGGGACAAGGCCGCTAGCTGTGCTGTTGTGCGGCTGTTCAGCGGATGGTGGCGAGGACATTCCATTACTGATTCCTAATTCTGCGACCCAAGCAAGTCCCTTTAAGTCCCCCTTCGCTGTGGCAAATCAGTGCATTTAGCGGTTTATCTACTCCTTACCCAGCTCCAACTTAGTAGGTAATCCCATTACCATTGACTATGAAACGCAATATGAAATCTCTAACAACCGGTATGCCACCGGTTACTGAGCTGCATAGGTTCAACGGCTCAAGCCGTTCCCAGACTCCCCACTCTGTACCTACAAAAAAACCTCGACTTAGTTCTACGCCGAGGTCTTGCGCTATAGGCACTATTAAGAGCCGATCTGAGATGCTCTTAGGAATGGATATCCGTCCCTTCTGTAGAAATCCCAGTTGCACTGAAACTAGCTCACGCCCTATTGAAAATGCTGTAGAAACCACTTCATATCAGCCAATAATGGCCTCTTTGAGTCAAAAAGATACTACACATGGGTTGGAGCTGGAATCTGGCACGTCTGTAAACCGATTAATTTGTCAAAAGGAGCCCCCAGCTACTGAGATAGATGCCAGAATTGGTGAGACTCTAAAAACTGGCACAATGTCTGGTCAATCTGTTACTTTTGCGAAAGAAAATGTTTCTCTTACTGATAGTGCCATTCTAACAAATGTTCTAACTGGTGTCGCAGTCTTTCATCCTGATGTATGTGATACTCCTGTCCCCACTGTAAGTGGTCCATCGACTGCTAATCCACTGTTGAATTCAGCTGTTCAGGATATACCTGTAATTAATCTAGATACTATTGCTTCTATTGAGTCATCTCAAGTTTCATCGGTTAATTTGTCAAAATCTCCTGTGCTATTTACAAATGTTAGTGCCTCAAATTCAGTTGCAAATCTGTCCTTTATAGCTCCGACTCCCAGAAAAATGGTTGAAAAAAACCCTGCTACTACTGGCAGCCTTGATTCCCAGACTGTCAGTACTAGCATAGCACTCACATCTATGAATAATGCTATCTTAGCCCTTGCTAAACTGTTTGAAGTGCTAGTTGTAAAGGCAGAAACACAATCAAACCAGTTTGATCTGTTACTTGATAGTCAATTTGTACTTTTTAATAGACTTGGGAGCCTGGGTCAGCCTGACGTTGCTACAAATGGTAAGAGGTCTGTATTTTCACAGACCTCTTACTTGGCTGAACCCATGGATCAAGTCTATCAACCTATACCATTTATACCTGAACCCATAGTTGACACGATGGAAAAGGCAGTCGCGTCTAAAACTGATTGGCAGAAGAGACCTATGTATTCCCTTTTTGGGACTAAACCCACTGTGCCCGATCCTCAGAATCCCCAGAATCCACTACCTAAAAAGCCTCGAGTGCTAAAACAGGAAAAAAAAACGAAAAACATTAAATCTGCATCACCTCATACTTCTCAAATCAAAGCCTTCATTAATAAACTCTCATTCCCAGCATCCTCTTCCGTTTTGGCATCTAAAGCCATTACAAGAAAATATTCACAACAATTTGCAAAAAAAGCTAAGTTACAGCTAACTCCCATTGCTCCTTCCTTGGTACACAGTCCTTTAAGCCAATTGATCAGTGTGGCTGAGCAGTTGTCACATAAAGCCCTCACTAAACCAAGGATGGGCAACTTTAGTGGCGAAGAGGATAGTGTATCTAACCTAACCACAAATAGCCTCATGGGTAATACTTCTGTGGCACAGAAATCAGATCATGAGTATATGGGGAAAGAGATACGAAGAGCAGTTGATGAATATTTATCCTCCAAAATTACCCCTAAACATGTGACTTTTGCGCCGTTCACCTCGGCTAGTGAATCATTGCCAGTGGTAACTCCAATCCTGAAAAAATCCAGCCCCCCTGTCTTTGTGGATACAGCCACTTCTGGTAATTTTGTGCCTATATGTTCGGGCGGAACTGGCAACGCTAAAACAGATTCACTTGGTGATATAGAACGAATTCTACAATCCACCTTCACCAAGTTTCTGGAAACCTCTTTCGCCCCTCAATTAGCTCAACAATCTAAAACAGGGACTAGACCCTGTACAAACTCTAATGAGCTACTGGTACCAGCTAAACAAAAATCAACAACTAAACATTCTAAGCGACCGGCAATTCATTGCCTGACTCTTAGTTGCCAGCCATTGCCGGCTAAGCAGTATAATTTAAATTGGGCTTCTGTTCTCTCGATATTTCGTGAGATTCCAGAGCTTGATGACATTAGTTCCATAGATATAGATCTTGTGGAGTTTCCAGACTCTTCTAATCAGTCTGTTGTAACTCAAGGGTGGTTCTTAACACCATATGGACCGTGAAATCACAAATTGATGAGCTTGGCTTCATGGTGTTTCTCACCCCTGATGTTCCAGATAGAGCTCCTAGGTGTATAGATGCCCCTCAAAACAAACCTTCCAACAACCCTCAAGCTTGCCCCGGAAAATCCTGCAGTTGTCAAAATCAGAGCAAGCAATCTTAGCATTCACCTTTCCTTACATCAGAGCTAGTCTTTGCTAGTTGGAACTCTAGAGGGAATCGGCATTTACTGAATAATTACTCTTCCCACCTGTTGAAGTATGATGTTATATTGTTGCAAGAAACATGGTTGGTTACATCACCGTCTTGGAATAATTATGATGTATGTATATTACCTGCTGCAAAGCACCAAATGGGTCGCCCAACCTCTGGCCTGTTAACGGCTGTTAAACAGTCGTCCGGCCTAAAAATCTTTCCATGGTTCTGCCCAAATAACTTCATACAAATGACCAGAATTGTATGTGAAAGCTACATATGTGCCATTATTAACGTTTACTGGAACCCCCTTGGCTTTTCAGATGATTCCTTTATGGAAGCTATATCTAAGGCTTTTGATATAATTACGATGGATGGAGCTGTAGATATGATCTATTTAGCGGGTGACTTGAACCTACATTGTTTTGGCCCCTCTCTTAAATCTGAACAAAAACGCTTGGACAAGTGGTTACTATTTACTAAATCACGGAATCTTTACATGTTGAACGGCGCACACTCACAAGACATACCACCTAGAGCTACATGGCATCGAGCATGTAGTCATGGGATTATTGACTTTACGTATGTTAACATGTATATGTCAAACATGGTCACATCTTTCCAAATAACAGAATCAGAGATGAGCGATCATAATATCCTGTGTACTACCTTCAGTTCGAACATGCTTATCTCCAAACCACACTCTGCCTTTCTTAAGGGAACGTATGAAATAAACCCTGCTAGAAACCGACTAAAGTGGTCGGAGCAGTCTCTGAAGGCCTTTTCGACACGATACCATGGCGAACTAAATAATAATGACTTAAACCATCTGACGGCAGACACGGTTTTCCATGACCTTATGCAGCTCTTTCAATCAAGCTCTATCACTTATAATCATAAACAAACCTCGCATTTGCATATTCCCAACCATGAAATAAGACTTAGAAAATCCAGGGTTCGTGCGGAAAAAAGGCAAGCGTTAAAATTACCACCAGATCTCCGTGGGGCTGCTCTGTTACGCATACAAACTAGTTATAGAAATTGGGTAAGGGGAATAAAAGCCAAACTTTACCAAACAGATGGGAGAAATATGCTAGCATCTTTAGCAGCCAAAAATTCTGCTCAGTCGTGGTATATTATAAATCAATCTACATCAGGCCATCAGGTTGCCTGTCAAACAAATGATGTAACAGAGGATGTGTGGGTACGCTATTATTCGGATCTATTTGCAACCCCGCGACCTCACACCTTTGCTCTGGAACTAAAGTTCAATCACCTGTTTTATCTACACTTTGATAAAGATGATATCTTGTATAACATCAATCATGCAAGCAACTCCCGAGCACCTGGCCCTGATGGCCTATCAAACGCACATCTTAAACAATTCCCCAACATATGGTCAGATATATTATTTACCATGTTTGAATCAATTAACACGTCACAAAAAATTCCGATATCATGGAGACGATCTGTTGTTATCCCAATATATAAGAAGGGTGATCGAGCCAATCCGTCTAGCTATAGACCCATTTCATTACTCGATGTCTCGGGCAAGATCTATACCCGTCTCATATTGCGAGATCTTAACAATTGGACAAAGAGGAACTTCAAAAGGGATCCGTACCAATCTGGCTTTGTTAGCGGCCTGGGGACGATCCCGAATATTATCACCATTAATATGTTGAAGTCCCAATATGCATCCAGGAATCAAACTTTATATTTTGCGTTTATTGATTTTAGCTCTGCTTTTGATTCCATAAACCGAAATCTCCTTTTTATCAAACTAAAAGATCTTGGCTGCCCCTTCTCGCTTTTGGCTTTAATTATTCAACTACATACAGATACTACCATGAGAGTACGACTCTCAATGCAAGGACTTCTGTCCGCCTCCTTTCCTACCTGTACTGGCTTAAAGCAAGGCTGCACATTGGCGGCCTCATTGTTCAATCTTTTCATTTTGGATTTAGGTTTATCATTTCGCGGAATCACAGTGGATGCTCCGGAGTTAGGGGGCCAACGTATCTCTTGGCTGCTCTATGCAGACGATTTGTTACTGATTTCCCAGACCCCGATAGGTTTACAAAATCTTTTAGCTGCATTGGCAACCTATGTGGAGGTAAATGACCTAACAGTAAATCTAACCAAATCCCAGATTATGGTCTGCAGTCCCACCACTAGATGCAAATCCTATAAGGGATTTTGGACTTTTCAACAACAAACTATGGACATTGTTCCGGAGTATAAATATCTCGGTGTCTTTAAACAAAACACGGTTAGTGATGGGAAACTGCTACATATGCTAGACTCGAAATTGCTAAGTCTGATATCCCAAGCGAAAATTTTACTCTATAAGTTTGGGAAATTTACGTTAAAACACATCTTGATGTATTATGAACAAAAGGTTGTCCCCATTTTACTCTATGGTGTTGAATCCAGACTGTATGCCAGGGATAGCATGTGGAATAGACTGGAGGCCACTTTTTGGAAAAAGGTCTTGCGACTTCCAAATTGCACACCGCTTCCAATATTACGTTTCGAATTGGGCTTGAACTCTCTCCATAGTAAAGCTAAATGGAGAATGTGTGCCTTTTTTCGCAAAAGCCTCCTCGGCTTGACCAATAATAACATCTTGAGTACGGTCGCTCGCCATCTATCTGGGTCTACATCTGGCTTTTCGCTAAAATGGAGAAATACTGTTTTGGACACTTTAGTTGGAGCAAATATCTCTTTACAATTTCTCATTGATCATCCGGCACGAGCAAAAAGGAAGTTCCTTAACTGGGATTGGATTACAAATTACGATCTTTGCGTAAAATATAGAGATTTTGATCCTAATCTCTTTGGTACTAAATGTCTAGGCCAAGCGGCAGGCTATCTTATGAAATGCCCATCTGCACACATACGCAATAAATTTCTGCGGACAAGGTTAAATTTATGGCCGACGAGAGAAATCCTGGCTAGACGCAAATCTATTCCAGCGGACCTCCACTTTTGTCGATTTTGCAAGAAACAAAATGTAAAGGAAACTCTGCAACACATAATTGTGTCATGCCCAAATTTAATAGCCACTCGTGATAGACATTGTAGTAAGCTATTATCTATGTACATGGAGAAGAATGACAATGAGATATGGAGTATTTTATTTAAGAACGTTAGATTTTCAGTAATGAAGGCCATAATTCACTTTTTAGAGGCAGTTTTACCTGACGAGATATCGATCTAAAATAGCCTTCTTGTGAGTATTTACCTTCATACACGTGAATTAGTATCGCTACAACTACTGTTACTAATATGGCTCCTACTCTCTACAGACCTAAGTGTATTCTCATATTGAACTCAAATTCCAGGTCATAGGCCTAATTTTAACTTTGCTTCTTTTGTTCATTCTTCTCCATTTTGTTGCTTGTTGATATTGTATGTATGTCTATACTGTGTTAACAATTTTATATTGTAATGATTCTTTTTATACGGCAATCATTTTTGAAAAGCTGATGTCTTCAGAGGGCTGTTGCAAGCTGGAGACGACGCAGAAGGTTGGGTGGATCAGGTTCCGCCTTCAGGAGATCATAAACTGGAGGCAGTGTTTCTGGAAGGCAGCAGTGGGATTGGTAGGAGCAGTACGGGGCAGTTGCTACTGAGATGGGCTAGTGGGGGAGACACTCCGAAGTGGGCCAATGGAGGGAGGGCCCAGACACTGGCAGGATGAAGAGGCAGTTTGATGACACTAGGTGTTACCACCCGTACAGACCAGTACCACCCGTTTTCCACCCATTCAGAGGCAGGGGGGAGGCAAAGGTGTTGGCAGACTGAAGGAGTGGGCTAGGGAGATCCGTGCAAATGTACCAAGCCAGTGGAGCAAGAACACAGTTGGTAATTAAAAGGAGCAGGCTCTTGAGGTCCAGGAGGGGGGTGGACAGGAGAGGGGGGCAGGCTGAGTAGTTCGGAGCACGCGGGAAGGAGGCCGTACTATCGGCAGGAGCCAAGGAGGAGACTGCGGTGGAGCCTGCGATAGGGCCAGTGGGGTGATAGTGCCAATAGTGCAGGGTTATAGGCTATGATGAGAAGGAGCAGGCACAAGAAACCCGGGAGAGAGGTTAACCAGAGGGCCAGATCACGTAAAGTGAGTGCATAGGAAGGAGGCTGGGCGCCAACAGAGGCCGGAGAGAGGGGCACTGCAGAGCCAAGGGGCCACACAAGTGAGTAGGAGGTTGTGACCCTAGGTAGATAGGAGATCAGCTAGATAAATGGTGAGAAGGACAGGGACAGCAGGATCCAGACCAAATAGTTGCAGGGCAAAGGGAGACAGTCAAGGAGGAGGTTGGAGCTCAGTACAGGTGTAACAGGGGAATGGCCTAGTAATGGTATAAGCTGCAGGGAGTCGGTAAGGGCTGGAGCTGTTTGATGTGGAGGGCGTCGCAGCACAGAGCAGTAGTATCAGGTGGCCTGCACGGCAAGGGCAGCAGGATCTGACCTAGATTGTGGCAGAATGCGGGCATGGAAAGTAGCCGTCAGACACAGCGGGAACAGCAGTTCAGGGTGGAAGGATGAGTTATGGTGGACAGGAGGTCAGAGGCAGCAGAATCCAGCCCGCATATTATGGGGAACCGGCTAAGGGTGTAGAAGGTGGGAGGCGTAGCAGCCCAATGCAGAAGAAGCAGGTAATGGCGTAGATTAGCAAGGACACGGGCTGCCTGAAGTGGAGGGAGGGCCGTGGTCCAGAGTAGTTGGAGCGGGTGGTCAGCTCGACAAGGGCAGCGGGATCGTACCCAGTACGTTGCGGATTGCAGGCAAGGATGGCAGCCGCCAGACACAGCAGGTGTAACAGCCCGGAGTGGATTGGGCAAGACACAGGAGCGGCCCTGTAGCCTGGAGCTGATGAGAGGTTGGGACCAGCTGTCAGGAGCCAAAGAGAGGCGAACTGAGGATCCAAAGAGAAGAACCACGCAAGCAGCAAGGCAGCCGTGTTCCAGGACAGCAAGGCAGACAGGCTGGACTGGCCACAAGAAAAGTGAGCAGCGGGAAAGCAGTAGGGTCCGATCCGCATAGAAGTAGGGAGCTAGTAGTGGCTGCAGCTGCGGACGTAGGGAGCACAACAGCCCGTGTCAGATAGGGCAGGCCACGGTAGCAGCAGGGCAGCAGGCAGCTTCGTGTTGGCAGTGGCCGCAGGAGCAAGACGCTGAGGGTACGAAAGCCCGTCACTGAGGTATTAGGTTCCAGTAGCAGTGAGGGAAGCTGGTGTCAAATCACTGCGTCATTTAGGCAGTGGCCTATGCGCAGAGAAGTTGAGAGCGCAGTAACCCGTGGCTGAAGGATCGGCTCACAGAAGCTGCAGGGGCAGTGTGATGCTGTAAATACATTGGAGGGACAGGGCCTCCCTGTCCTTGTCCTGTAGTCCTTTTTCATTGTGTTCTGTATTGTTTTCTGCCCAGGAGTCCATGTAAGACTCCTGGCAGTGCAGCTCTTCCTGTTTTTTGTTTGGTGTACAGACCCATGGGATACCCTTATGGCACCCATGGGTGGGGGTACAAGCCCCTACTGTATGTTTTTCGGCACCTGTGTGTGGCCCACAGAGCAGGGTATGGGCTGGTGGCAGCTCCATGCTGAATTTGACAGGTGCTCTGAGTATCCTCCATTTTGGGATACCTAGGCCCTGCCATTGGAATCAGTTGATTCCTGATAGAAAACAAGATGGGCCATATGGCCTCTTGCTTTCTATTGCCTGTTACCTTGTTTTCCCAAAGTCCTGGGAAGCCCTGACTCTGTCTCTACCCTCTGACTTGCTGTTGGGTGGAAGTTCCATATATGGTGTTGTTGTGAAGTCCAGTCCAGACTGGCTGGAGCCTTCCCAATGACTGTATGTTGTGGGTAACCCTGTGGGTGGGACCTGGGTGAATGATGTGTGTGACCAATATGCACTTCTTGTTGTGGCTGTCTGGTTTCTGGTATGAGAGACAAAGTCCGAGACAGCCCTGTCCTAAACTGGCCTGAATGCAGTTGTAGTGTTGAATGGCTGGGTACTTGTCCCAATCCACATTCCTTGTTGTGAGTGTCTGAGAGGGAGGAGGATGGCCTGAATGCACTGTCTGCCTGATTGGCTGACTGACTGCATGAATGCCCTTCTGTATGATTGTCTGCTGAGTGTGACCCATCAGTGTGGATGAGAAGCAGGATAGTATATCTGGGGACCTCCCACCACTGGAAATTGTTCAGAAGCTGTGTCTACACTTGAAGAGTAACTGGAACTACTGATCCTCGACGCCCAGCTGGAAGAAGACTTGCTGTTGCATTTGCTTCGACCTGATCTGAAAGCTACCAAATTCATCAAAGACTGATCCGAGAGAGGACCTGGTAAGGCACCCTCTTCCCGTGCTCCGAGGGATCATCGAGCACCGCTGACCTTTCGCGAAGCTCCCTGGGAGTCAGACCCTCGAAAGGCTGCCGACCGGAGACGGGACCGCCGAGGAGATCGAAGTGAAGCACCCGGACTTCGCCGCTGTCGAAGTCCATTGCCGTCTAACAGGGTTTGCAGGTTTGTGTAACCGTTGGAGGCCCGTCGAAGTTGTGTTGCCCCAGAAGAGGGGACCGCTTGACGCTGTGCCGCCGATGACCGGAGCCGTCCGCTCCTTTGCCTAAGAACATTTGAATCAAAGGACTCCCTTGTCCGCACCGACGACCACTTACTCCCGCCGGAGAAAGTCGAGGACGTCGACGCGCCGAGGAGAATCCGCCGGTGGGTTTCCTGCCACCCAGAGACCACAAAGACTTCGACGACTTGACGCCCTTGCTGGGCCACAGTTCTTCTGAAACTCTTTGCAGTCCTGAACAATCAATCGCCGAGGTGCCCCGCACACCTCATCCTCGCAGGACGTCGCCGACGAGTACCGCCTGGATAGACGTCGTGGTCTCGGCACCCTCGAGCTTCTCATCAACGCTGTTGATGCCAAGTTCACCTTCTTCGACACCTCTCGACGATCCGTGACTCCCGCTTGAAAGGGGGTCACTCAAGAAGGATCCGCCGACGCTTCTTCGAAGAACTCTACTCCATCAGGTACATTGGGGGGGGGGTAAAAACATTATAGGAGAGAACAAAACTATTGAGCAATATATGGACTGGGTGTTACGCTCACCTGGTTCCCACGGGGGCGTCGACCGGAACTGGGCCGCTGTTACTTCCACCAGCGTGACGTGTAGCGCCGAGATGACTGACTGGACTGGCCCGCTCAGCCTAGTTTGTCTGGCTCGCAAGAATATTCTTCTGCAAAGGAGAAGAGGAATTAACCACCCGTGGAATTGAGTGTCAACCCACCTTCCCCACTCCCGTTGTCTTCCCACTGATCACTCTTGATGTCCCCTCCTTAGTCTCACCTGATGGTTTGGAAGGATGAGCTCTCCATCCTGCGTCGACCGCAGGGGCGCGTTGATGACCAGTTACTTCACTGGCGTAGAGGAATTGGTGAGTTCCAGTATTGACTCTAAAGTCCAATTGTTCATAAGAGTTCAAATGTCTGCTCTTCACTCTGTCCGATTCCTTGCAAGTTGCCGATTAATCCACTCGAAGATTTCCAAATGGCACTCGGTAAGATTCAGGTAAGTCTATTGTGTTTTTCCCCTTAGGGGCCGGGGTACGGCGATGAAGCACAGTTGACTGTGCCGACCCGAGATGAGGTGAGACCCCCGTGGTAAATCAGGTAAGTTTTGTGGGGGGTAACTGGTATTGTCCTTGCTTTCTCCCCTTAGGGGCCGGGGTACGGTGATGAAGCAGAGTTGACTGCGCCGACCCGAAATGATGTGAGTACCTCCCGTGGTAAATCAGGTAAGTCCTTGGGGGTAGCTTGTATGGCCTTAGAGAGTCCCCTTGCTCACCTTGCTGTCTTTGTCTCCTTAGGTGTCGGAGGGCGGCCGCGAGATTGAGAGAGCGTGATGGAATGCTGAAGTACCGCCAAGCAGGTGAGTTCAACGCGGCGCCGTAGGAATGCGAGGCGATGCTTCAAAGACTTCTGTCTTTCAGTTCCGTGGCGAAATGGATCAGGATCCAGGTAAGGATTAAAGTTAAAACTCCTGTTCTAACCTTTATCCTTTTTGTCCTCTTGTTTCAGGAGTCCCAGGACTGAAGCGGGCGTGGCTGAAGACTGGAGCAGCTGAAAACACGGTGAGCGTTACGCTGCAGCAAGCAGAATAACGCGAAGCACTGTGGCTGTCCGGGCGTGCTTTAAATAGCCTTGGAAGAAGATCCAGGTAAGTATTCTTCCACAGCCCCACCCAAGTAACAAAATAGTCCCTTCAGTAAAATAGTCCCTCCTAAGCCTCATTTGGCTTGAGTCTTCAAGCAGCATGGTCTGCCTCAGGTGAGTATGCAGCATGGTCTGCTTCAGGTAAGTTATCAATAATGAGCCTGGCGTCCATGGCGCCAGGACTGACTTTATCTTTATGAGCCTGGCGCCATAGGCGCCAGGACTGTACCCAAACAGCCCCTAACTGGGGCTTTTGGGCATGCTCCAAGTGGCATGATGCCTGCTTCTGGGGCTGCTGGGCCTGGTCTGGTCTTCCGGGGACAGGCATCATGACAGCACTCCCCCTCAAGGTCCCTCCTAAAGTCGTTCTCCCCCTTGGCCGTGGTTTGTCTGGAAATTCCCGATGGAACCTCTTCACTAAACGAGGTGCATGCACGTGGTCACTAGGTTCCCAAGACCTTTCCTGTGGACCATAACCTTTCCAGTCAATTAGGTAAAAGAGTTTTGATCTCACTCTTTTTGAGTCCAAAATATTCTTGACTTTGTACTCGGGCTCCCCGTCTATGAGGATAGGTTCAGGTGGAGTGGTTAGCCTTGTTCCTGGTTGCACTGGCTTCAAAAGAGACACGTGGAAAACGGGATGGATTCGCATATGAGCAGGTAGGTCCAACTTGACGGCCACTGGGTTAATAATTGCCTTAACAGAAAAAGGTCCCAAATACCTGGGGTTAAAGGTCTGAGTCCCCTTGAGTGGTAAGTGCTTAGTGGCTAACCATACTTGGTCCCCTATTTGGTATTGAGGAGCTTCACCTCTGTGCTGATCCGCATCCTTTTTGTATTTTTCCTTAGCCTTTTGCAAATGGATGGTTGCTTCTTTAAAGGCTTGTGTAATAACAGCGTGGAGATGGTCCACTGCGGGCATCTCTAAATGCTGGGGTGAGTCCAAATCCGAGGTTCGAGGATGGTGCCCATAATTGGTGAAAAAAGGACTTTGTCCAGTTCCTGAGTGTACGGAATTATTGTACGCATACTCTGCGATCCACAGAATGTCTTTCCAATTCCCCTCAGACTGATGTAGCATACAACGGAGGTACTGTTCAAGAGTCTGGTTGGTCCTCTCCGTTTGACCGTCGGTCTGAGGGTGGTGACTGGTCGAAAGCCTAACATCAATTTGTGCCAGTTGGCAGCATTTCCTCCAAAAATGTGAAATGAATTGACTGCCCCGATCTGAAATTAACACTGAAGGAAAGCCATGCAGGAGGACAACATTTTCAAGGAATTCCTTGGCCAGGATTGAAGCTGAAGGTATCCCTTTTAAAGGAATGAAGTGGGCCATTTTAGAAATAAGATCTACAATAACTAGAATGGTATTGTAACGTTGGTACGGGGGTAAATCCTTGATGAAGTCTAATGACAAGGTATGCCAAGGGGTAGGTGGTATGTCTAATGGTTGCAATAATCCAGCAGGTTTTTGCTTTTGACCTTTATTTTGTGCGCAAATGCCAGAAGACATGACAACTTGACATCCTTTCGCCAGGTAGGCCACCAAAATTGCTTCCTAATTTTAGCTTCGGTTTTTGCAATACCCGGATGCCCTTCTATTAAGGTGTCATGGTAATGGGAAATTACAAGTTCCTGTAGTTCCTTTTGTGGTAAAAATAGCCGGCCTTGGTAATAAGGTAAATCATTGATGACAGAGTACTCTGGACCTTTCTTTGCCCAGTCCTGTAGGGCAACGGAATCAAAGAGTTGGTGGATCTTGTTTTGAATGTTCTCCAGTGTCTGTATGGAAGTCAGGCCAAGGATTCTCTGTTCCGGAATTATGGGTACGGGTTCTAAAGTTATTTCTGCTTCTCCCATTCCAATCGGGGACAAGGCGTCTGCTTTACCATTCTTACAACCTGGTCGATAGGTTATTACAAAATCAAACTCGGCGAAGAACAATGCCCAACGGAGTTGGCGCGAAGATTGGGCTTTGGCTGTCTTTAGGTATTGTAAGTTGCAGTGATCGGTGATGACCGTGATGGTATGTCTGGCACCCAGTAGATAGTGCCGCCAAGCCTTGAAGGCGGACTTGATGGCCAGCAGCTCCTTGTCGGTTATGGCATAGTTTAATTCGGGGGCTGAAAATTTTCTTGACCAAAACGCCACTGGGTGAAGCTAGTTAGTTTCGGGATCCTTTTGGGAAAGGACTGCTCCCATGGCTGAACTGGATGCATCTGTTTCCACTATGTAGGGAAGCTCGGGGCACGGGTGTCTTAATATGGGAGCAGATGTGAATTTAGCTTTTAACTCTTGGAAGGCGTTCTCGGTTTCCTCTGTCCACACAAAGCGTTTGTTTTTTCGCAATAGTGTTGTGATGGGATGTACAATGTGCGAGAAGTCTGGGATAAACCTGCGGTAGAAATTGGCAAAGCCAAGCATGCTTTGAACTCCTTTGATTGAACTTGGCGAAGGCCAATTAAGAATGGCATCCACTTTTCGTGTATCCATCCGGATTCCTCTCGGGGTCAGAATAAATCCAAGGAATTCCACTTCCGTAGTGTGGAAGATGCATTTTTCCAGTTTAGCATATAATTTATGCTGGCGTAACTTCTCTAGGACTGCTCAGACGTGTTTTACATGCTCAGATTCTGATAAAGAGTATACTAAGATGTCGTCGATGTAAACGACCACACAAACATTGATAAGCTCTCGGAGGACATCGTTCATGAAGAACTGGAAGGCTGCTGGTGCATTGCATAGTCCGAAGGGCATCACCTGGTACTCAAATAGTCCGTACTTGGTGCGAAAAGCAGTTTTCCATTCGTCACCCTCTTTGACTCGTACCAGATGATATGCCCCCCGAAGGTCTAGTTTCGTGTATATACAAGCGTCCTTCACCTGGTCTAGTAGTTCTGGGATCAAAGGCAGTGGGTATCGATTCTTGATGGTTATCTGATTCAGTGCGCGGTAGTATATAAATGTTCTAAGGTCGCCTTCCTTTTTCGGTACGAAGAACAAAGCTGAAGATGCAGGGGATTTGGACGGGCGAATGAAGCCATTAGCAAGGTACTGGTCTAGGTACTGGCGCAAATGAAGATTTTCGGGTTCCGTAAGGGCATAGATTCTGCTGCAAGGTGGTTGTGCTCCAGGTACAAGATCTATTTGACAATCATACCATCTGTGAGGTGGTAAGGTGTTTGCCTGTTCCTTTTGGAAGACATCGTGAAAGTCTTGGTATTCAACAGGTAATTGCATGGCTACTGGAATTACTGGGGCCAGGACTGAGTTTTGAGTTTTCCTTGGGTAGCAGGTGTGAGCACATTCTGGGAAGGTTAGTCTCTTCTCTCGCCAATCAATACAGGGATTATGTTTTTCCAACCAAGGTATCCCCAGTATCAGCTGAAACTGTGGGGCCTTGATTAAGTCAAACATCATAGCCTCTCGATGCCCATCTTGACTCAGCAATGTCATCTCTGCAGTGGAATGAGTTACGGGTCCAGAGGCGATTTCTGTTCCATCTACAGTGGTGACAACATCGGCCGTGGTCTTGCGGGTGAGAGATAGATTCATCCTGGTAGCCAATTCCCAGTCCAAGTAATTTCCTATGGCTCCACTGTCTACGTACGCCTTTACCGCGTGCATGCGTGATGGCTGCTCTGGATCTACAAGGACCATGGGTATGGTGAAATGCGAGGTCAGAGTGTCCTTCTTTAAGCTCGGCAAGCGGACTTCTACGCTTGCTGGGCGCAGTCGTTTCCCGAGTCAGATTTCACATGGTTTTCTTCTGCTGCTCCTATAACTTTCTTGGGTGGTTTTACAGGGCAGTTCCGAAGTAAATGACCAGCAGTTCCGCAATATAAACATAATTGCAGTTGCCGTCTTCTATCTCTCTCCTTTTGGGTTAGGGGTCCTTTAACCCTCCCGATTTGCATTGGTTCTGAGACATCTAGTCCCTTGGAGCTTACGTAGGTTTTAACAAACACCCTGTTCTCAAACTTGGTTCAGTCAGCCTTCCTGGTTTGAAGTCTGTGATCGAGCTGGACCACTAGATCTATATATTCAGCACAGTCTTGAGGCGGGTTCATGATTTGGGCCAAAACATCTTTGAGTTCTCCTCGAAGTCCTCGATGGAATAATGTGATTCGCTTGGCTTCAGGCCATTCGGTTTCCACTACTAATCTATTGAAAGTTGCAATGTAAGATAAAAGATCCTGGTTACCTTGACGTAGGGATAAAAGTTTGTTGTCCAAAGCCTGTCCTCGGGAGTGTCGGGCGAATAGTCTTTCCATGCTTGTTCGAAAACCCTGGAAATCTCGAAGAATCGGGTCATCCTGGTTAACTAGTGGGATGGACCAATCCGCCGCACTGCCGCTGAGATATGACAGTACAAAGGCTACCTTGGCCTGATTGTTTGGGAAAGCTCCAGGTCTACATAAAAAGTGCAAGCGGCATTGATTCATGAATGTTGCAAACCCTTTTGGGTCTCCAGCAAAGCGTTCAGGCGGAGCCAAAGGAACGGCTCCAGGTACATTTATCTGCACCGGGTTACTCGATGGTACAGGAGCTGGACTTGCCCCAAGTCCTGGTAGAGGTGTTTGTCCAGCCTGGCTCTGTAACAGTTGTCTGGCCAACTCATCAGTTCGTTCTTTTGACACTATCAGTTCCCTCCTGAGGGCATTGGTTTCGTGGCGGGCGGAATGCACTTCGGCCCTTAATTCCCCTAATAATTGGGCCAACTGATCAGTTTCCAAGGTCTCCATGACGCCCAGGTGGGTATTTGTGGGTAGGCTTCGCGTTCTGTTACGCTCACCTGGTTCCCACGGGGGCGTCGACCGGGACTGGGCCGCTGTTACTTCCACCAGCGTGACGTGTAGCGCCGAGATGACTGACTGGACTGGCCCGCTCAGCCTAGTTTGTCTGGCTCGCAAGAATATTCTTCTGCAAAGGAGAAGAGGAATTAACCACCCGTGGAATTGAGTGTCATCCCACCTTCCCCACTCCCGTTGTCTTCCCACTGATCACTCTTGATGTCCCCTCCTTAGTCTCACCTGATGGTTTGGAAGGATGAGCTCTCCATCCTGCGTCGACCGCAGGGGCGCGTTGATGACCAGTTACTTCACTGGCGTAGAGGAATTGGTGAGTTCCAGTATTGACTCTAAAGTCCAATTGTTCATAAGAGTTCAAATGTCTGCTCTTCACTCTGTCCGATTCCTTGCAAGTTGCCGATTAATCCACTCGAAGATTTCCAAATGGCACTCGGTAAGATTCAGGTAAGTCTATTGTGTTTTTCCCCTTAGGGGCCGGGGTACGGCGATGAAGCACAGTTGACTGTGCCGACCCGAGATGAGGTGAGACCCCCGTGGTAAATCAGGTAAGTTTTGTGGGGGGTAACTGGTATTGTCCTTGCTTTCTCCCCTTAGGGGCCGGGGTACGGCGATGAAGCAGAGTTGACTGCGCCGACCCGAAATGAGGTGAGTACCTCCCGTGGTAAATCAGGTAAGTCCTTGGGGGTAGCTTGTATGGCCTTAGAGAGTCCCCTTGCTCACCTTGCTGTCTTTGTCTCCTTAGGTGTCGGAGGGCGGCCGCGAGATTGAGAGAGCGTGATGGAATGCTCAAGTACCGCCAAGCAGGTGAGTTCAACGCGGCGCCGTAGGAATGCGAAGCGATGCTTCAAAGACTTCTGTCTTTCAGTTCCGTGGCGAAATGGATCAGGATCCAGGTAAGGATTAAAGTTAAAACTCCTGTTCTAACCTTTATCCTTTTTGTCCTCTTGTTTCAGGAGTCCCAGGACTGAAGCGGGCGTGGCTGAAGACTGGAGCTGCTGAAAACACGGTGAGCGTTACGCTGCAGCAAACAGAATAACGCGAAGCACGTGTGGCTGTCCGGGCGTGGTTTAAATAGCCTTGGAAGAAGATCCAGGTAAGTATTCTTCCACAGCCCCACCCAAGTAACAAAATAGTCCCTTCAGTAAAATAGTCCCTCCTAAGCCTCATTTGGCTTGAGTCTTCAAGCAGCATGGTCTGCCTCAGGTGAGTATGCAGCATGGTCTGCTTCAGGTAAGTTATCAATAATGAGCCTGGCGCCCATGGCGCCAGGACTGACTTTATCTTTATGAGCCTGGCGCCATAGGCGCCAGGACTGTACCCAAACAGCCCCTAACTGGGGCTTTTGGGCATGCTCCAAGTGGCATGATGCCTGCTTCCGGGGCTGCTGGGCCTGGTCTGGTCTTCCGGGGGCAGGCATCATGACACTGGGCTTGTGCTATATATCATTATTTTACAGGTTGCCCAGGTGGGGGGATCTCCACACAGAATCATGCTTAACGGTAGAGGCCAGTATTCTGCCTATTGTTTCAACCATCTTGCTTTCCCTCCTACCTCTATTGCTGGTTTCCTTGTTATTGATCTGTGTGACATTCTAACAGTATAGTTGATGCACTTTAATGAGATCTGATAATATTGGTGGTACCACTTTAGAATGGTATATATTTACCATTGTTGGTTTCTGAGTACAAAGTGCGTTATTGTGATAGTGTACATAACTTTGAATATTAATTATGTAAAGACTGTGTTTTCAGTAATACAGTGTGTGGACATTCCTTTGTGGGGGCTTGGGGACTACACTGTACTTAAGAACCAGCCTGCATCACCTCCTGAGAAGCTAGGCCTTGATTGCTCGACTACGTTACCAATAATAGAGAATCTTGGCTGGGGTCCTCTGTGCCTCTCCTCTACCATATAGAGAGCAGAAGTACAGACACCCCTCAACCAACCTTTACACTGGTGGCAGCGGTAGGATGCTTATGGTTTTAAGAATCAGTGTATAACCGTGCCACTTACAAAATATCTGCACTTTATTAAATTAAGGTTTAGTTGTGTACCAAATAACTGCATTACAAACAATGGAGTCTACTGCAAATGGTAAATTGACTAGGATGAGCTTAGAGGCTCTCCAGAGTGCTTGTGAAGCCAGGGAATTAGACTTTGTGGATAAGTCTAGGGCTGAGCTGATAGCTGCCCTAGTGGACTACCAGACTGATGGTGAAACTCTTGATGAGGGGGGAATGCAACCAATGAGGACTCTGCCCCTGGGGCTTCTGCTGAATCTGTTTCTGGGAATGCCCCCATTCCTGCTGCCTCTGTTTTGAACCCCAGCAATTCCATAGAACTTGAGTTATTAAGGATGAAATTGGCCTTTGAATATCGCAAGTTGGAAATAGATGCTGAGCTTAAGAAGGAGGAGTTGGTTCAACAAGTGGAGCTCAAGAATAGGGATCTTGAACTCAAAAATAAGGACCTTCAACTAAAGAACAAGGACACTGAATGTCAGAGAATCCAGCTAGAGAAAGCTAGAGTGGAGACTTCAGCGAAACCAGTTGAGAGTGGCAGGTCCCCAGCCACCAAGTTTATGAAAGATTTGGTTGGTGTGTTTGTGGAGGGTTCTGATAGCCTCCAATGGATTGAAGCATTTGAAATGGCTTGTGCAATTCATGATGTTGACAAAAGAGAGTTTGGGCTAAGTGTTTGTTAAGCAGAGTGCCTCAGACTGGGTATGACTGTATTCTGAAGCTGAGTGTGGAAGAAAGGGGTCAGTATGAGTGTATGAAATCTGCTTTGATTGCCAAGTCTGGCAAGACACCTACCCAATACCTTAAAAGGTTCAGGGATTTTAAGAAAAGAGAGAATGCGTCTTGGGTTGACTGGGGGAGTGCTACATACATGAACATGAAGGGGTGGATTGATGGTTACAAGGTGAAATCTTTTGTTGAATTGTCCCACCTATTGTTTTTTGAGTATTTTTCCAAAGCCTGTTCACCAGAGCTGCGTCAGTATGTTGCTGACCAAAACATTTTGGATCCCTTTAAGCTGGCAAGGTTGGCTACAAATTGGGCCTCCCACCGGGTGTCCCCTAGGGACTCCAGTGGGAAGGACAAGGACAAAGAAAAGGGGGCCTCTCAGAAAGCTGAGGAGTCCCAAAAGCAGTCACAGTCGGGTAAACCTAAACCCTCCTCTCCTAAGATCCAAAAATCTAGTGGGATAAGTCATCTGTGGGTGGGAATAAGAGTAGTGGTCCACCTGCTGCAAAGCAGGCTCCCAGTGGTTCCAGTACCGTACCCCGCACTCCTGGCACTTGTTGGGATTGTGGGGCTCTGGATCACAGAAAGGGTGACTCCAAGTGTAACGGTAAGGCACTTGGAGTACAGGCTGTCAGCCTGACCTACCCTTACCCCATGTCTGAGGTGGAGGCCACTGCCCTCCCCTCCTCTACAGGGATCACATTTGGTGCTCCTGTAGAGATTTCCCTAGTGTCCCTTGGGGTCTGGGACCAGTACGCGGAAGTACTGGCGACTATCCCACTGAACACCCATAGGTTTAAGAGAAGTGTCCTCTTGAATGGCCAGCCTTCTATTGGTTTCAGAGACACTGGGGTAAGCATGATAGTGGTGGACAGGACCCTGCTCAAGCCAGAGGACTATGCGAGTGCTCCTCTGAGAACCACCAGGTTAGCTGGTGGGCCTCCCAAATTATCGTCTGTAGCCTTAGTCACACTCATAATTGGAGACAAGACAGCAAAGCTTCCAGTCCTGGTTCAGGACAATGTCCCTGCTAACATTCTGTTAGGTAATGATCTACTAGAGTTAGGGTTGATCTCGGATGGTCTTCCCATGAGTGCTGCTGCAGTCACTAGGTCACAGGTGACACAGGGTCTGGCTGTGATTCAGGTACCCCAGCCAAAGGCGGGGCCTAATGCCAGACGAAGTAAGAACAAGAAGGCAACCTCTGTGCCAGGGGCTCCTTCTCTTCCTGCTGTTCCTACAGTACCCATTGGGGTCCATGCTCCGGATGGGCTGGATCCAGTGGTAAACCCCGTCTCAACTCCTGTGGGAGAAGAGCCAGAAGACTCTCCTGTGGGAGAGGTTCTCAACCCGGAGGAGCATCCCGACCTTCAATGCTTGTTAGCTGAAGGGGGACCCTCCCGGGCGGACTTCTGTAAGGGACAGAGAGAGTGCCACTCTCTCGAGGGTCTGAGGAAACAGGCCCTGTCCCAGGCACAAGGAGAAGTGCCTAGGACCTTCCGGATATATTGGGAGGGTGAGCTCCTTGTTAGTGAGCCCACTAAGCCTGAACCTGGTTCCCTCAAGAGGTTGGTGGTACCCCAGGTTTACAGGCCCTTCCTACTGCAGCTGGTGCATGAGGCGCCCTTAGCTGGTCATCTTGGTACCAAGAACACTAAGCAGAGGCTCTCTGCCCATTTCTACTGGCCTGGGATGGGAGTGGAAGTGGAGTCCCACTGCAGGACCTGCCCAACTTGTCAGTTGTCTGGAAAGACTGGAGGCAGTGTCATTGCCCCACTGCAGCCATTGCCAGTGGTTGGCACCCCGTTTGAGAGGGTGGGCATCGACATTGTCGGTCCCCTGGACTCTCCCACTTCAGGTGGACATCAGTTCATCCTGGTCTTGGTAGATCATGCCACCAGGTACCCTGGGGCTATACCCCTTCGGACTGTAACTGCCAAGGTGGTTGCCAGGGCGCTCCTGGGCATTTTCACCCGTGTTGGATTCCCTAAGGTGGTTGTCTCTGACAGAGGATCCAACTTCATGTCTAGTTACATGAAGACCATGTGGAAAGAGTGTGGAGTAACCTACAAGTTCTCCACCTCTTACCATCCCCAAACCAATGGTCTGGTTGAGAGATTTAATAAAACTCTAAAGGGCATGATAGGTGCTTCGGAAGAGCCCCTAATGAGGAAATGGGATCTCCTCCTGCCATGCCTGCTGTTTGCTTACAGATAGGTACCTCAAGAGGGTGTTGGTTTCAGCCCCTTTGAGTTACTCTTTGGACATCCCGTGAGGGGGCCCCTTGCCTTGATCAGAGAAGGTTGGGAGGCCACCCCTCCAGGTCCCGCCAAGCAAGTGGGGGACTATGGGTTAGGTCTCAGATGGAGGATGACACAGATGATGGGTCAGGCAACAGCAAATCTCAAGGCCAGCCAGGAATTGAACAAGTACTGGCATGACCTTAAAGCATCGCAAGTGGATTGGACTCCTGGACAGGAGGTCCTCGTGATGGAGCCCACCAAGCCTCGGGCATTGGCAGATAAATGGACTGCACCCTTCAGGATAATCTCCAAGATGGGCGAGGTCAATTATCTGGTTGACATGGGAGCCTCTGGGGTAGCCCGTCAGGTATTCCATGTTAACAGGCTCAATCCTTTCCACAGGCGAGCAGAAGTCTCATGTCTCTTGCTAGCTTCAGAGCAAGAAGAGGATGAGAGTGAGCCCCTTCCTGATTTTCTGTATAGCAACCCTCAGGATGGCTCAGTGGAGGGAGTACATCTCTCTCCAGATTTGACAACAGAGCAGCAGAGGGCCTGCAGGACTTTTCTCCAGCAGTATGCCTCTCTGTTTTCACTGACACCAGGCCTTACACTGTGGTGTAAGCACGAGATTGACACTGGTGACAGTGTGCCTGTCAAAAGCAGGAGCTACCGTATGTCAGATACTGTTAAGAACCACATCCAGGCTGAGGTCGCCAAGATGTTGGATCTGGGTGTTACTGAACCCTCAACCAGTCCCTGGTCCAGTCCAGTGGTCCTTCTCCCCAAGGCAAGTTCCCAGGCGGGCACCAAGGATTGGAGGTTCTGTGTGGACTACCGAGGAGTCAATGCTGTCACCAAGACTGACGCGCACCCATTGCCCAGGGCTGATGAGCTTGTGGACACCATAAATTCTGCCAAATTTGTAAGCACCTTTGACCTTACCTCAGGCTATTGGCAAATAGCTCTGACGGACCATGCCAAGGAAAAGACAGCGTTCTCAACACCTGAGGGACTCTACCAGTTTAGAGTCATGCCTTTTGGGTTGAAGAATGCCCCTGCCAACTTCCAGAGATTGGTCAACCATGCGCTCAGTGGGCTGGAAGCCTTTTGTGTGGCTTACTTAGACGACATTGCCGTCTACATTTCCACTTGGGGAGAGCATTTGACACATCTAGATAATGTGTTTCAGGCTTTGAAAAGGGCTAACCTCACTATCAAGGCCACCAAGTGCCAGATAGCTTAGGGGAAAGTCACATATCTTGGTCATGAGGTAAGAGGGGGTCAAATCCAACCTATCCCCAGTAAGGTGCGGGATGTACAGGTCTGGGAGACTCCCACTACTCAAACCCAGGTGAGAGCCTTTTTGGGCCTCACTGGGTATTATCGCAATTTCATGGCGGACTATGGATTCATAGCTGCACCCCTGACAGCTCTGACTTCACCCAAACAACCTAGGAAGGTTAATTGGACTGAAGACTGTCAGAGGGCCTTTGATGGCTTGAAAGAAAGTCTGTGTAGGGCACCTGTGTGCACCTGATTACAGCTGACCCTTTTTCGTCCAGATGGATGCCTGCGACACCGGAATTGGAGCTGTCTTGTCCCAGTTAGATGACAAAGGGAGGGAACATCCTATCATCTTCATCAGTAGACAAATCAAGTTTAGAGAACTTAGGTGGGCTACTGTTGAGAAGGAATGTTTCAGTATAGTTTGGAGCCTTAGGCGTTTTAGGCCCTACCTTACGGGGTCTACCTTCAAGGTCCAAACAGATCATAAGCCCCTGAAGTGGCTTATGCAGATGAAGGGTGAAAACCCAAAACTGCTCAGGTGGTCCATTAGCCTGCAAGGGCTAGACTTCACCATAGAGCACAGACCAGGGAAGAGTCATGATAATGCAGATGGCCTTTCCAGAAGGTATGTTGACCGACTGGATGAGGGTGTCTATCTCGTGGGAGATTAGGCACCCTAACCTCAGTCTCGGGGGGGGGCAACTGTGATGCTGGAAATGCATTGGAGGTACAGGGCCTCCCTGTCCTTGTCCTGTAGTCCTTTTTCATGGTGTTCTGTATTGTTTTCTACCCAGGAGTCCATGTGGGACTCCTGGCAGTGCAGCTCTTCCTGTTTTTTGTTTGGTGTACAGACCCATGGGGTACCCTTATGGTACCCATGGGTGGGGGGTACAACCCGGTGCCCCTAGTGTATGTTTTTGGGCACCTGTGGGTGGCCCACAGAGCAGGGGATGGGCTGGTGGCAGCTCCATGCTGAATTTAACAGGTGCTCTGAGTATCCTCCATTTTGGGATACCCAGGCCCTGCCATAGGAATCAGTTGATTCCTGATAGAAAACAAGATGGCCCCTGTGGCCTCTTGCTTTCTGTTGCCTGTTACCTTGTTTTCCCAAAGTCCTGGGAAGCCCTGACTCTGTCCCCTCCCCCTGACTGGCTGTTGAGTGGAAGTGCCATATATGGTGGTGTTGTGAAGTCCAATCCAGACTGGCTGGAGCCTTCCCAGTGACTGTATGTTGTGGGTACACGCTGTGGGTGGGACCTGGGTGAATGGAGTGTGTGACCAATATGCACTTCTTGTTGTGGCTGTCTGGTTTCTGGTATGAGAGACAAAGACTGAGACAGCCCTGCCCGAAACTGGCCTGAATGCAGTGTGTAGTGTTGAATTGCTGGGTACTTGTCCCAATCCACATTCCTTGTTGTGAGTGTCTGAGAGGGAGGAGGATGGCCTGAATGTACTGTGTGCCTGATTGGCTGACTGCCTGCATGAATGCTCTTCTGTATGATTGGCTGCTGAGTGTGACCCAGCAGTGCGGATGAGAAGCAGGATAGTATATCTGGAGACCTCCCACCACTGGAAATTGTTCAGAAGCTGTGTCTACACTTGAAGAGTAACTGGAACTGCTGATCCTCGACGCCCAGCTGGAAGAAGAAGACTTGCTGTTGCATTTGCTTCGACCTGATTTGAAAGCTGCCGAATTCGTCGAAGACTGATCCAAGAGAGGACCTGGTAAGGCGCCCTCTTCCCGTGCTCTGAGGGACCATCGAGCACCGCTGACCTTCGCCGAAGCTCCCTGGGAGTCAGACCCTCAAAAGGCTACCGACCGGAGACGGGACCGCCGAGGAGATCGAAGTGAAGCACCCGGACTTCGCCGCTGTCGAAGTCCATTGCCGTCGACCAGGGTTCGCAGGTTTGTGTAACCGCTGGAGGCCCGTCGTAGTTGTGTTGCCCCAGAAGAGGGGACCGCTTGACGCTGTGCCGCCGACGACCGAGGCCGACCCGCTCCTTTGCCTAAGAACATTTGAATCGAAGGACTCCCTTGTCCGCACCGACGACCACTTACTCCCGCCGGAGAAAGTGGAGGCCGCCGACGCGCCGAGGAGAATCCGCCGGTGGGTTTCCCACCACCCAGAGACCACAAAGACTTCAACGACTCGACGCCCTTGCTGGGCCACAGTTCTTCTGAAACTCTTTGTGGTCCTGAACAATCAATCGCCGAGGTGCCCCGCACACCTCATCCTCGCAGGACGTTGCCGACGAGCACCGCCTGGATCGACATAGTGGTCTCGGCACCCTCGAACTTCTCATCGACGCCAAGTTCACCTTCTTCGACGCCCCTCAATGATCCGTGACTCCCGCTTGAAAGGGGGTCACTCAAGCAGGATCCGCCGACGCTTCTTCGAAGAACTCTCCTGCACCAGGTACATTGGGGGGTAAAAACATTATAGGAGAGAACAAGACTATTGAGCAATATATGGACTGGGCTTGTGCTATATATCTTTAGTTTACAGGTTGCCCAGGTGGGGGGATCTCCACACAGAATTGTCCTTAACGGTAGAGGCCAGTATTCTGCCTATTGTTTCAACCATCTTGCTTTCCCACCTACCTCTATTGCTGGTTTCCTTGTTATTGATCTGTGTGACATTCTAACAGTATAGTTGATGCACTTTAATGAGATCTGATAATATTGGTGGTACCACTTTAGAATTGTATATATTTACCATTGTTGATTTCTGAGTAGAAAGTGCGTTATTGCGATAGTGTACATACATTTGAATATTAATTATATAAAAACTGTGTTTTCAATAATACAGTGTGTGGACATTCCTTTGTGGGGGCTTGGGGACTACACTGTACTTAAGAACCAGCCTGCATCACCTCCTGAGAAGCTAGGCCTTGATTGCTCGACTACGTTACCAATAATAGAGAATCTTGGCTGGGGTACTCTGTGCCTCTCCTCTACCATATAGAGAGCAGAAGTACAGACACCCCACTCCAGTCTTTACAGGCAGCAGGATTAAAGAGGATCACAGTGAGCCGGCAGCGGTCGCAGCTGCGAGTCGCAGAGAGCGCAACTGCCCGTGGTAGAAGGATCGGGTCCCAGTAGTATCGAGGGCAGCAGGTGTCTAATCACAGCCTCGTTCAGGCAGTGGTCGCAGCCAGGAGATGCCGAGAGCACGGTAGCCCGCCGTTAAAGGATCAGGTTACCGCAGGATTAAAGTCAGGTCCACAAGGAGCCAGCAAGGGCGATGATTGCCAGATGCGGTGGGCACCGTAGTCTGGCTCAGATGGTGCGAGTCCTAAGAGCAGCAGCTCGGCAGGATGACGGCGGGAGCAACCACCGGGACTCAGCACAAGGTCGCCATGTTTTTGCCCATGAGGCGGGAGGGGAGCCTGAAGGAGGTGAAACAAGCAATGAAGAGAAGTGATCCAGAGGCTGAGGCAGACCGGTGAAGCACAAGGTGTTTGGAAGATGAAAAGTGCAGAGTTGAGGTTGAAATTGTATTTTATTCCGCTCTCAAAAGGTTAGATTCAGCCTGAATGAGGGAGACGTCAGATCAGGCATCCGATGCTTGGCACCCCCTGGTGGTGATTTGATATCAAATATCAAAGGCTCCATGCATGGACCTGCATTCCTTTTGCCTACTCTGGCTGGTGACAGTGCATGCTAACGAGATCATTGACGCAAGCCTAGAGGAGAAGCTTGATTTCCGGACAGATAACAGAAAGGCGGGACTAACAACTCTTTGGTATGCAATGTGTCAACTTGAAGCTAGTTCCCACCTCTCTGTATGAAAGGCAGTGAATGGCCTGTCTGGGTCCAGCAGTTACTGCAGGTGTCCCTGCAGAGCAAACCCCTTTCAAAGGATGTGATTTGGGAGAGACAGGAAGTCTGCTCCCAACACAAACTTCATCAGAGACTTGCGTTTTAATCAAGATTCACAGAGGGCTCAGTTAACCAGAGAGACACTTTGATCTACGACAGACAGGAAGATGGGTGGGACTTAGGTATGTGTTGTCACCCCTTGTCTGTCTTGTTGCAGAGCCCTCTAGTCCTGACCTCATTAGTGACAGAAGATTGTTGTTGGGGACCCAGGATTGGTTCATTAAGGTAGGCTTAGCCTGCACCATTCACTGGGGCCGATTTGGCTTTAAGAGAGGGCTGAACCCCTCACTTGACAGATCATCTGACAACTTCAAAAGGAGTAAGAAGAAGGACTAATTTGGATTCGGGCTGAAGGTACAGTCTACATCTTCTGCCAGTGAAGGAAGGCCAGGTGTTCCAAGATCTCCCAGGGAACAGAGGGAGATATTGGACTCAGAGGACCCATCCAACAGTTCTAGAACCAGTACCCAGCGAGCAAACAGCATGCCCTAGGTTCTGCGAGCAACCTTCCTAGGTGGGAAGTGCCAGAGAGTCTCTCTGGACAAAGGACAATGCTGTTGCCTGCAAACACTCTCCTGAGCTTTGGGTCGGAGGAGTGCCACACAAGCATCAACCAGCATCCATCTTTTAAGGACATTTTTCGAGACAGTCGAGTCCTGAAACCGCATCTGGCTGCACCGCTGACTGTTATCACATTGCAGTCACAAGAGCCATCCGAGCCGCCTTGACCAGCATTCCAGATCAGCAAACCAGCACAGAGACAATGATTCTTGGCCCTGATCCACTGTGCCGGCCAGCCTGCAGATGTCTGTCCAGCCTCACTTTCCGAACTGCCTGCCTCAGAATACCGGCAGCTGTGTCCCGCCACTAACTCTGTCTCAAGGGCTGCAAATCGCCCTGGAACTGCCTCAATGCTGTCGATCACCAAGAACCTCTTCAGCACCAGGTGCATAGTGGTTCTTCCCCCTGATGCTTCTCCGAAGGCCCCTAGAGACAGTTACGACCCTTTGCCCCTTTGGTGCTGGAACCAAATAACCTTGACCAGTAAGACTGATTACTTTGCCAACTACCCTCCTGTCAGTATCCAGAGTGCATCCCTTTCCTTTGTGAAACTGTCTGTCCTCTGTGTTCCTTTACAGGGTGGATTGCATTTGTAGTGTGCTAGAACCGTCTGTTTTAGTAATCATAAAGTAGATATTTTTATACTTTTTCACTTTGTTGCATCTAACCAACAATCCGCGACCTTGCGGAGATAAGCCTGCTGTTTCATCCACGTTATCAAAATTGGACAAGGACGTCTTATAATTCACTTGTATTCCAATCTGTTTGGGTCCCTTCTGGTGTGCTTGAGGTGTGGAGTTGATTGAGGGTTTAGAAACTGATATCATCCCTGCCCCAGAAGTTGATTGGTCACACTAACACTTTCATTTAACCAGAGAATGTTGATATTCCCTTCCTAACTCTTCTTCCCCATTTTACCTGCACCACTTCACCCACTTGAATCTTGTCCGTTACTCTGTTTATACATGCCATACATTTCTTGTCATAGTACTCCTTATTTTTCTTCTGAGTCTACAACATTCTTGCCAGTAGAATCCTTCATTCATTTCCTTTATCCCTAACTTCTCATTTATCCATGCTGGGGAAAACATACTGTTAGGCTCTCTACCCCTTATCAAACTTAAAGGTGAAACCCCTGTAGCACTATGAGGACATTACTCTAGTGTTCCATATCAGTTCACTTAAAGCCCCTTTCCAGTCGATACCATTTGCTAAAGCTAGTTGTACACATTCCCCAATAACCCTATTCAATCTTTTCACCATGCCATTCATTTGTGGATGATATATAGATGAAAACCTCCATCCAAGTCCTGATTTATCATAAAACTGCCTGATTTCCTTCACCCTAAATTGTGGGCCGTTATCACTAAGCAAAACCTCTGCATTGCCTTTTCTTCCAAAATTGTATCTAAAAACACAATAACATTCCTTAATATCACTTTTTTCACAACTGCCACTTCCAACATGAATACCTGTCTACGATTATAAGCAAGAACTTGTTCCCCCATCCTAATCCTTCATAAGGACCCCAACGTAAATTCCTAACTCCATCCACTGCCCCTTTGGCACAAGAATAGGGTTCAATGGTAGTTTATTAGTTACCAAATTCTTATCACAGTTTGCACAAGGTGCACACATATTCAATATCCTCTCCACCTGTGCGTCAATTGCTGGCCACCAATATCTCTCCCTTACCTTTCTTTTTGTTATCTTAACTTCAGGGTGACCTTCATGTGCCAATTGGATTATCTGTCACTTGTTCAGGAGGTATCGCCTTAGGCCTCCTCATAATACATCGCTTTTCAATAGATACCTCCTTCTTAACCATAAAATACCCTTTATACTTTTCCTCTAATTTGTCCTTCTCTGTCCACCGTTTGGCAATCCATTCTTTCACATTATTAAAGGCATGGTCTAGTAAAAATGTTTATTGTCCCTACGGGTCGGCCATGCTTTTTTAAGCCTAAGTGGCTCGATTTTAGAAAACTTTCCTATGGACCTTACCCGAGTTTTCGTCCATTAAACGCACGCGAAAACAAGCACCAGGGAGCCGCCATTTTCTGATAATCCTATCTTTTCCCCGATCGCTCTGGCTGACCTGCTTTTGCGGCACTAAATCAATTCCCCCGCCCCTTAGCTTGTCATCAGCAGACCGCCCATTTCCCAACGCCAAAGCACGTCTCGTGTCAACATTCGCTGCGCTTCAGCTAATGACGTGTCCCCATGGAAATGGCAGGATGCCTCTTTCCTCAATGAGTATAAACAGACAGTTTCACAACACACAGCAGCAGATTTTCGATTCCATTCCTCTCTCTGTGTTACTTGGAGTATTCTGTGACTCGTTTCAGTGCTCTGGTCAGCTACCTTCGCCGCTTGTAGCCCGTGTGAACAGATACCAGTACCACCGCTATAAATTATTTTAGTTTGTTTAACACACAATGGCTACAATAATGCCCTACATGTACGAGCCCGAGTATACCGAGGAGGAACTACTGGAAAGGGAAGCACGCGAAACCGATGGGGATTCGGACGGCAGTTGGCAGGACGAATCAACAGATGAAGAGCCTGGGCCTAGTCGAATGGACGGCGTCTCCACCTGGTGCACATGCAATCGGTGCGAGCTAATGCCAACTGAGGATGAGAACTGCTGCTGCCGAGAAAACTCGGGATGCCTGGCCTACATTTCGGAAGGCGAGCCACGACCGCAATGCATCACCGAGCTGCCAGACTTCAGGGCAGCCTGCCTCACACGGGCCGTGTTGAGAATAATGATGGTGCTTATGCACGAACTTCGAGCAACTGTTTGTCCTCGTAATCCGAGTAACGAGTAAGTATACTCTGCTTGTCATGCCACTCCTATTTCATGTTCTTCTACTATATCCAAAATTACATCTACATATCATTGTAACGCATGTAAGTCGTTCAATAGTGTGCATTGTCTAGATAGCATTTGTCCGTGTAAAATGCCATTAGTTACAAGAATTGTCATTGACAACAAACGTTTATTAAACTTATCTTGGTCATTTAAAAACAGTTTGTTTCATTCCTTTTCACAGGTGGTACAGGCTGGTGGCCTATCGTTCCTTTACATGGTGGCTTCACGGGAGGCTTGGACACCGCGTTCGAAGAGTGATACCCGCCTGTGCCGTTCGTGCCATTAGAGAAACGTTCCCGAGTGACAGCGGTCAGTACAGGGGATTTTCTCTCGCTGTGCTGCAACCTGACCTGTATAATCTTTAAAGTCTTGTATATTTGTGTCATGAAACTAAGATACAAAATAATACACCACATATATTTTAACAATGGTTGTCTCGATTTTTTAAATTAATCAAGTGTGTCTCCATTCAAGGTTGGACGTCAGACATATGTGCTCCGAATGGGTGAAGGTCTGGTCGCTGTGAAGCAGGGTGGTCACTATCTATCTAAGCTAACATAACATATTCTCGATAATGCATGCACTAAATAACACTTGTTCAAAGTCTTTCAGTAGGTTATGGCTCTATAAAAGTCACACATATATCTATGCTAACAATTACCATTGGATTATACAGGCCTTAGGGTCTTGACCACTATAATACACCGGTTGAAGTGTGGGTCTGTGCTCACAAGAATCTCCGGTATGTGGCATTTGTTATTGATAAGCAACGATATACTATCATTGATATAAAGGCGATATACTGTATATTGATATAAAGGCGGTTCGCGCCGGTGGATGCGCGCTGGCATGGGGGGGCTGTCAGGGGCGCGAAAGGCCAAGGTGCCAAACTACATGTACACTTCAAAAGGTGTCCCACGCCAAGGGGCCATCGGTCACATGGCCTCCTCAGACCCCGTGTCTCCAGCCAGGCCTCCCCTTGAAGCAGGCCGCCCCCCTGCTATCCACATAAGTGTGTCTCCATTCAGCAGTCTTCCTGTGCCTTATCTGCACGCCCCAGGGCCATCCATCCCACCCCCCTGTATCAAAGGCGGTTCGCGCCGGTGTATGCGCGCTGGCATGGGGGGCTGTGACGGGCGCAAATGGCCAAGGTGCCAAACTACATGTACACTTCAAAAGGTGTCCCACGCCAAGGGGCCATTGTTCACATGGTCTCCTCAGACCCCGTGTCTCCAGGCAGGCCTCCCCTGAGGCAGGCCGCCCCCCTGCAATCCACATAAGTGTGTCTCCATTCAGCAGTCTTCCTGTGCCTTATCTGCACGCCCCAGGCCCATCCATCCCACCCCCCTGTATCAAAGGTGGTTCGCGCCGGTGGATGCCCGCTGGCATGGGGGCTGTGACGGGTGCAAACGGCCAAGGTGCCAAACTACATGTACACGTCAAAAGGTGTCCCACGCCCAGGGGCCATCGGTCACATGGCCTCCTCAGACCCCGTGTCTCCAGCCAGGCCTCCCCTGAGGCAGGCCACCCCCCTGCAATCCACATAAGTGTGTCTCCATTCAGCAGTCTTCCTGTGCCTTATCTGCACGCCCCAGGCCCATCCATCCCACCCCCCTGTATCAAAGGCGGTTCGCGCCGGTGGATGCCCGCTGGCATGGGGGGCTGTCAGGGGCGCGAAAGGCCAAGGTGCCAAACTACATGTACACTTCAAAAGGTGTCCCACGCCCAGGGGCCATCGGTCACATGGCCTCCTCAGACCCCGTGTCTCCAGCCAGGCCTCCCCTTGAAGCAGGCCGCCCCCCTAAAACCACGACATACATACGTCATTCATTCATAAACACACCCCTGTTTCTAATACTTTATAAACCACTTGATATGTCTCATGAGAACATCTTTGTGCTTTGTAAGTCAACTCCTGAATGTGTTACCTGGCAACCACTGAGATCTACGCTAATCTGCTCGTCGTCGTGCTATCCGTGAACTTCTGTGACCGCTTAGAGCAAACCCATCAGTGTGCTACCCGTGGCCACCCACCTATTCTCCTGCAACATACTGCTCTGCTTGCTGAATCCAACTGTTTGTTGGTCAAGGTAAGGCCATGTATCCTGGTCATATTTCGCAGATTTTTAAATTTCTATCTATTTACGAGTTGAGTACACAATAGTGCTAGGTTCATTGGTCTCATTGCTATTGACTTGAGTTTCCATTGCTATGCTATCAATAGATCTATTTATTTTCATCTGTGTCTATTGTCATCTAATTGCACCCTTCGGGGGTCCAGTCTATAATGTAACCATGTTTCCTTCTCGTGCAATACAGAACATCCAAGGGATGAGTCACATGTTCAGTTTTTAGTCACATCATTTATATATTTCTGCAACTTATGCAAATACTAAGCCGCACATAATGAACTGGAATAGTTCCTGCGACCAAAACAAACCTTGCCTTGATCATTGTATGATTCATTTACTTTTGTATCAAATCTTTATTCTTGAAGATTGTATAATAATGTCAATATTTACTTTTCAGATTTATCAACAATGTCTGCCTGTTCGATTAGCGGTTGCCCTTCGAAGACCCATGCTAAATCTGAAGGCACTACAATGCATGTATTCCCGAAAACTGTTGATCGAATAAGAGAATGGGTCAGACATTGCGGATATCCACTGGATGAGCTGGAAAGTAGAGTCCAACAAGTCTTACAGGACAAGAGGGGTGATCGATACCGCATCTGCAGCCGGCACTTTTCCTTGGACATGTACACAACTTCTTGGGTAACAAAAGCGAATAAACGGCGAACGACACGGATATTGCGCGAAAACGCTATTCCCACTCTATTCGTCCACATTCCGCCACCGGTGAGTCAAGTGTCCGGATTTAGCTTTAGGCCTTGCGGTAGTGTGTAGGTAGCCGAATGGATTAATTGATATTGTAGGTGTTCTATCCCTTGTAATAATTTCGATATTGATATGAGTGTATAGTTTTTTGAATAATGACATTTATCAATATATTCTTTTTCGATTTCATAACCCACAAACGCAATGTATATATATATATGGGGACAGGGAACTGTGCTGTATTGAGCATTTTTCAAGTATTCTGTCGGCTTACATGGCTATTTTTAATATTGGCATTTCATTATCAATCATTAATTGACCTTTACAACTTCTTGACTATCCCTTCAATCTGAAGCAAGAACATTCTACATCCTTGACGTGGTCGCAGTTATCAACCACTTCTAGCGCGTATCAGGTAATCTTACTAGGCTAATCCGCTACATACTTGTTTTATGCATGTCAAGTAATAGTTTTATTCTATCGTGTAATTATTTTAGCGAATGTTTGGTTACTGCTTTCCAATTGATATACACCTTAGTTATCGTCCACTGGTGTTTGTTTTCAGTTATAATTAGTGTTATCCATACTAATGCAAGTACTGTCTTTCAGGGAGATGCTGAAGCGTCCGCCACATCTACAACATTTCTAGATGTTCTTCAACAGCAGGAGGTATGGATACTGACAGCTCCATCGAGCATCATCATCAGAGCAGGAATTCTTGTCGTTTGATTGTTCTACACAATGTTTCATTCGTGGTTAGCCGTTGATATGTACCTGTGCTGTCGACCCCAGGTGTGTGTTATGTTTTCACAATTGTAATCCTCACTAATGCAAGTACTATGTTTCAGGCAGTTGATGGAGCGTCAACCCCTGCACTTGATGCAGAGCCTGACATTCAAGTATACGAATCGGCGCAACAGCTTTCGGAAGTGCGCACTACATTTGCAACATCCATAGATATTCTTCAGCAGCACGAGGTATGGATAATGACAGCTCCATCATGCGTGATCATATAACGTGATTCCATTTGCTATACTTTCTTCCCTATTAACGCAAGTGCTGTGTTTCAGGGAGACGACGAAGCTTCCACTACAATCACATCCAATTTAGATGATGCAGATGTAAATAATTTGTTGAAAAAAGTCGATGAAATGTGATCATATTTAGATTTTCCTTGATTCTTTTGGACAATGCATCATTTGCGGTTATCTCTTTATATGTTCCTGTGCGTTCAACCCCAAGTGTGTGTTATGTTTCCAATATTGAAAACCATACTAATCCAAGTACTGTGTTTCAGGGAGACGACAGAGCTTCCACCACAATCACAACATCTCAATGTTTCCAATATTGAAAACCATACTAATCCAAGTACTGTGTTTCAGGGAGACGACAGAGCTTCCACCACAATCACAACATCTCATTTAGATGATGCAGATGTAAAGGAATCGGTGAAATAAGTCAATGAAATGTGATCATATTTGGATTTTCCTTGATTCTTTTGGACAATGCATCATTTGTGGTTATCTCTTTATATGTACCTGTGCCGTCGACCCCAAGTGTGTGTTGCGTTTCCAATATTGAAAAGCATACTAATGCAAGTACTGTGTTTCAGGGAGATGCGGATGCCTCCTCTCCAATACAACCATTCATGGCAGTCCATGCAGAGCCAGAGGTATGGATACTGACAGTTCCATCGAAATAGATCATCACTGGTCGAATACTTGTCGTTTGATTGTTGCACACAATGTTTAAATCGTGTTTGGCTATTGAGATGTACCTGTGTGTTCGTCCTCACGTGTGTTTTATGCTAACAATATTTTGATACATAGTAATGAAAGTACTATGTTTCAGGGAGACGATGGAGCCTCATTCCGTGCTGTCTATGCGGATACAGAAAATGTAGTCGTTGCAGCGCAAGAGGAAGGGAGGACATGCGGAAACGAATTGGAGCTACAGCGTGCAGATGTTGAAGGTCGAGTCAAAAAAGTTGCAAAGAAAAAACAACAAAAAAAGGTTAGTTACAAACAGTTCATAACTTTAAAAAAATGTTTGTGCTGGGGACTATTTTATGTTTTTTTCCAGTCAATTCTACTACACTCCATCTTGTGTTTAAACTGAACATCCCTTTTCCAATCTCTCCTCCAGTTACCCGTGGGTGTCAGAACTATACACACACAGACAGTGAAGCGAATGAGAGATGTGGCTTGCCAGACCGTGTACACTATGGAGGAACTATTAATTGAGGTGAGGCGTGTTCAGGCTCGAGATGCTCATGTCCAATGGCCAGAACATGAATTAACTGTATTTGGAGACTACAGCAAAGTTGCATTGGACCATAGCTACAGTGCGACCGCACCACCACAAGAAGATGTTATTGAATGTATTGAAGTAGTTGCAGATCAATTTACACAATCTACACCTGCCAAAAAATTTGCCACCAAAAACCTGTCGACATTGTTGTGTTCTCCCATCAATGTTGAAGTAATAGATGTTGAAATGACAGAGAATGAACCAGCCGCAGCATCCATAGACGCATCAGAACTTGATATCAGCGATATTACTTTCCAATGTGTTGAAATCTCCACAACGTCACAGGCCGAAACAACGTTGACGCAGGATGACAGTCTAATGAAAGAGAGCAAATACATTGTATTCGACAGTTGTTTGATGGAAATTATAAGTATGCTGAAATGTGTGCATTCCATTAGAGGGAAAGTATGTGGGAAGCCATTGATTAATGTGACTCGTCAAATAAAAGGCAGTAACGTCAAAATAAATGCCGCCTGTAGATTAAATCATAGTTTCTCATGGTCTGCACAACCGATGCTGGGGAAACTGCCAGCAGGCAATCTACTGTGTGCACCTGCATCACTTTTTAGTGGCTCCAGTTTTAGAAAGTTAGAGGCTTTCTTTCAGTTTGTGGGACTCCATTTCATTTCTAAAGCGCTGTACTACATATACCAACGTGATTATCTGTTTCCGGCCATTAGTGATGCTTGGAAAATTTAACAATTGTCTCTAGCAAGTACATTCGAAGGCAAACGATTCAGGCTAGCCGGCGATGGACAGTGCGACAGCCCTGGATTTTCTGCCAAGTACTGCACCTACCACTTTCAGGGCATGGATAGTAAGAAAATTGTGAGTTCGGTGGTCGTGCAGGTAACACAATGTACATCCTCAGTGGCCATGGAGAAACTAGGTTTTATAAAATCAGTGGAATATCTACAATCGAGGGGAATGCACATCAACCTCATAGCCACGGATAGACACGTTTCAATTGCCAAGACAATGAGAGAGCAGTTCCCACATATTAAACATCAATTTGACGTATGGCATCTTGCTAAATCAATCAATAAGAAAATCTCGGCTGCAGGGAAAAAAAAAGGTTTTGAAAGTATTTTGCAGTGGTCACATTCTATCACCAACCATCTTTGGTGGAGCTCAAAAACTTGTGAGGGGTCAGTGGAAATACTACTTGAAAAATGGCGGTCACTGATGCACCACTGTACCAACGTTCACCGCTGGACAGCAAATGAACATTTCCACCAATGTGAACATGGCCCTTTGTCCCCAGAGGAGGCACGGAAGAAGAAGTGGTTGATTCCATCTTCACCGACACACAAAGCCATTGAGAAGATTGTTTTCGACAAAACTCTATCAAGAGATTTGAGAGGACTGACAGAATTCTGTCACACAGGAGATTTGGAGGTGTTCCACAATATGTGCCTAAAGTACAGGCCAAAGTGCTTGCATTTTAGCTTTCGGGGCATGAAACATCGCACTCTACTAGCGGTCTTGGCCCATAACAGCAATGTCGGACGTGAACAATCTAGGACTAGGGGTAAAAATAAGGATGCCTCGCTACACTAAGGTGTTTTCAAAACAAAGTAACCAATGGGTGATCAAACCAGTCTATGATGAAATGCAGTTCGACTTTGTGAAAGGTCTTATTGTTGCTGTGTTAGAGAAGCACAGATATGGAATTTTGGATGTTTCTGTGCAGAGCAGTGATCCATTGCCACCGAACATTGCGACTGTGCCATGCCCACCCGAAGCACAGCTGATTGTGAAGTACAAATCCCGGTTTAAATAATTGCAATACGATTGGCTTTTTGTAAATAAATGTTATTGTACAGTGTACCTGTAAACCTAACCCCTACCTTCACCATCATGGGTGGCGAACAAGCTGGGTGTCATCTTTGAATTCTCTCTATTCACCTCACATATGTGTATGTATATATTTTTCTCATGTCTCATCTCATGTAAATGTAAATGCTGCGCACTGTTAACGGAGGGGAGGCTTGCGTATTGCAAATAATAAAACAAACAAACAAACAATAAATCTCACTTTTAACTCAACTCCTGTGGTACTTTATACTTTCCCTGACCAAAAATTAAATGTCTCAATTTGGGCTGCAAAGCTCGCAGACAACGGGGACACAATTGGGGCACTTAGAACGCGCCAGCCAAGCGGGCCGTGGCATTTGGGAGAGAAGCCAGTTCGCATTTGCACATTGAGGCGCACTACATAGACGGATTCTAAACTTCAAGTTCTCACAGATGCCTATACTACGTGATGTTGCAAATAAAGAATGCGAAGGACAGCGCCCAGATGAGGCCCACAAGTCGCACTGGAAGTATAAGGGTCTATTGTTTTTTGACCTTTGACAGGGACCATGCCGAAAGAACTACATTTGAAGGGAGTGCGCAATAACGTAAGAGACGATAAGGCAGAACATTCAGAAACTAGACCGAGTTTCATTTTAGGTCACTATACGGAAAATCGTTGTCAAGAGCACGGTCCGTTTTACAGACTGCATTACGAAGAGACACAATGGAAATTTCAAATATAATGTAAGTAAATCTTTACACGCTTTTATACCGGAATGAAGATTTAATGAATGGATGCATGAATAAATGAATGAATGAAGAGCTAGGAAAAGCAAGTAAAACTGTTTGTAGTGGGCACATGGGCATGCAGGTCCACTGGTCTCACCGATCTCGGTCCTTGGCCCAGCCACTTTTCCCTGCACTGCCTACCTGCACTACGGGACTGTCTCTGTATCCTTCAGCCCCTTCTCCCGGCATTTACCTTGCACTTGCCACCAGCTGGCCCTATTATTCAACTATAATAATATTTGTATTCAACTAACCATGTACAGCCCTTCCCCATGCGCGATCAGAAAGACACCTGGCCTAGTAGGATCGTTGTCTGTCTGCCCTTGTTCCCCACCTGCCTCGTCACGCCTAGAAACACTTTAGTATAGGCGCGCAACAAATGCCATATCATATATCATATCATTCCTCACGCATGTAGACTAACTGTCATTTATCATTGTGTGTTGGACTCGATTTATCTCGTTACTTTTCGCATTGATTTTAGAGACGAACATACTCCATTGAACTATCCTTGCAAGCAAATAGTTTCTGATCGGCCGTAATAAATAAAATGAGTAATATTAATGAAGTTCGGCTAGTGAGACTAATTATCATTTTTTTGTTTTCATAACAGGTATTTGATCCCATTCTGCCACTGCCATCTGTTTGAGACACCGGCGGATGGATTCTTCAGCAGACACCTGCAGCTTCGTGTCAACAACTGGAGCATGATCACCATATTATGGGACGATCGCCAAGGGCCCACATGCCCTTACGCTGTACTAGTGGCTAGAAGCAACATAACAACCTTTAGGCTGGACTAGTGCCTAGTTGATGGAACAGCCTTGCGGTTCACCGTGCTTCCAAAGTGATTCTTTTTACTAAAATGAACACCCTGTGTACCATAAAGGAACAGCACGTGACTCACGATGAAACAGAACAGTTATTGCGGATACAGATAAAAGAAAATAAATGGCTTCCAGAGTTCATATGGCAATTGCTGAATAGTCTCTAAACATTTAATGTCAAATAAATGTACTTTACCAAATGTACCGTGTTGCTGTTTCATTTTAAAGTACAGTTTCATATTCCGAATTGTTTCCGGGTTCTGTGTGGAGTCGCGCAGAAGACGACTGGGCGCGTTTGCCTACGCAGCACAGTAACGTCACGGGGAGAGGCGGGGAATATGAATGTTTTGATAATGTCAGGCTCAGGGGCGGGGGAATTGATTTAGTGCAGCAAAGGCAGGTCAGCCAGGGCGATCGGGGAAAAGATAGGGTTATCAGAAAATGGCGGCTCCCTGGTGCTTGTTTTCGCGTGCGTTTAATGGACGAAAACTCGGGTAAGGTCCATAGGAAAGTTTTCTAAAATCGAGCCACTTAGGCTTAAAAAAACATGGCCGACCCGTAGGGACAATAAAAAATTCTTCTCTACTATTTTTTTCCCACTCATTTCTTCCTAATGCTTCTACAATTCCACATACCTGTTCCTTTGCTTCTTCCCCTGAAGCATTTGTACTACTCATCGGTAGTGGCATCCTGGACAAGAAATCTGCTGCACAATTTCTCTTTCCTGGCAAATATTCCACCTCACAATTGTATTCCATTAACCTCAGCCCCAATCTAACAATCCTTGTAGTTTCCTTAGACATTCCTCTGACCTCTACTAATGTTTTATGACACGTCCTCATCACAAACATACTGCCTAAAACGTTCGGCTCCCCTACAACACGCTAACAATTTGCTTTCTATTACTGAATAACGTGTTTCGGTATCAGTCACTGCCTTTGATGCAAACATTACTATACTCTCTCGATCTCCATCTTTCTGAGATAAGACTGCACCCAAATCTTTACAACTGTAATTATGGATTTCCTTCCAGACATAAAACCTCCCAACAATGGTTCTTCTATTATGCCTCTGAACCTCCATTACAGCCTGTCTTTGGTTCTCCGTCTACTCATTTTTTTTAATGAGTTCTCTTAAAGTCTGAGTACTTTCTGCTAATCCTGCAACAAATCAATAATAATACTCTGCCAAGCCCAGGAAGGAGTGCAATTCTTCTTTATTACTGGGACATGGAGCTTCCCCTATTGCCTTTGTGGCTTTCAACATTGGTCTTTATCCAACCTTAGACAAAGTGTGGCCCAAATAATCCACTTCTGGCATGACAAATTTACATTTACTATGATCCACTGTAGGTCCCTTCTCTTCTACCTTCTTCGACACCCTGCCTAGCCTTTCAACATGTTGTCTTTCCCCTTGTCCACACACTGAAATATCATCCTAAAATACCTGCACTCCAGTCATCTCTCCAAACATGTGCAACATTACCCTTTGAAATACAGCTGTTGTCGATGCCAAACAAAAGGGCATCTTCACGTAATGGTACATGCAGAAAGGAGTTATAAACGTATGATATGTTTTTGACTGTTGATGTCATTGGATTTGATTATATGCCGCAGACAAATCAATTGTGGAAAATAAATCTGCATTACCTATCAAGTTCAACATTTCAGATATCACTAGCAAACAATATTTTTCCACCGTAATTGCTTTATTCAGCTGCCTCAGGTCCAAACAATTTCTTACTTTACTGTTAGGTTTTCTGGCTACAACTATTGGAAACACCTGTTCTGATGCCTCTACCTCTTCTATTACTCCCTCTCTCTTAAACATATTACTTTTTCCTTAACATCATTTAATTTAATTTAGCATTTATATAGTGCTACGAACCCTCAGGCATCTGAGCGCTGCTTATTATTACCCACGGCATGTGGTGCTCATTTATCAACCTCAGAAGGATGAAAGGCTGAGATTGGCCCTGCCGGGATTCAAACCTGTGTAAGCAGGCTCTGCACAGATGTCATAGCGAGCGCTCTACTCGCTGTGCTATCATACTCATCTCTTAACGCTATGGGTATATGTCTCACAGCATGTGACATTGGCTTGACACCTGCCATGAGTTCAATGTTGTGACAATGGGCCTCATCGGGGGTTAGACAGAGCAGTTAAAAATGTGGCTGTAATAGCGTTACCGCCGCATTACTGCTCCCCACAATCCTGAGTTTGTGCAGAATGTTGGAGATTTACCTCGAGCTTTATGCGAGATGTAAATCTGGCTACTTACTGCCCATTTACGGTATCCCGGTGTGTTTACTGCCGGGATACTGCCCAACTTCTGATGAGGCCCAATATCCCCTAAGCTTTCCTATAATGGCCCTCATTACAAGCTGGCCGCAAAGGGATACCGGGCACCGGTAATGACACGGGTGCCGGTAATCCCTTTGCGCCCTATTCCGAGGTCCCTTTGCGGGTCCTTCCTTACCGCCTGGTTTTAGCAGGCATTAAGGACGGGACTCGCAAAGGGAAACCGGGCTCAATAACGGTGCCGTAATTTACGGTACCGTTATTGCCACCTTCCCCCTTCCCATTGAGCCCTATGGGGGCTCGAATGGGAATGTGGAATGGCTTTTCAAATGGGGACTTACTGGTCCCACAATGGTCGGAATAGATCGGTAAGTCCCCATACCACCAAGTCGGTGGTGGTACCGGCATTGGTGCTAGTCATGGCGCTAATAGCGCCATGGCTAGCACCAACCTCGGAATGAGGCCCAATGTCTTTAAATACATGAGAGAACAATTCTCTTACTTTTCCCTACATATATTCTCACTTACCATCACTATTGATACAGGTTCTTCACTCCCTAGATTAAGTTTAATTTTAAGTTTGGCTTGATCTTTCCAGCCCAAAGTATTCTCTATCTTTTTTAGTCACATACACCTTCACTTATGCTAATCTCCCTTTGAATTCAGTTAAGGCCATTTTGTAGCCTAGCATTTTAATCACTGAACCTTCAATGGCTCCTGGATCTCTAACATGAGATTTCTTCAACTCTGGGTTGTAACCCTTTCTACAGAGCTCCCCCCAATTATCTCTCATACTAATGGTGTATGGCAATCCTGAATCAACCATGAACTCTGAGTACAATCCATCAATTTGAAATGTGCTCTTCTCAGCCTTCTCCTTTGCCTCAAACTCTATTAGCGGCTTCCACATCCTGCTCTTCTCTTTCCTCTTCTTCATCTTCCTGCACCCATCTTACTCTATTACCCTACTTTTTATTCCTGCATACACTTCCAAAATGACCCTTCATCCAACAGCTTGAACTTTTTTGATTTAAAGCAGAATCATTTTTTGAATTGGCTTAATGTTTCTTTTTTCCACAACAAAAGCGACTTCCACCCAAGAATTTAATTATCTGTTTACCATCACATTTGCTTTGGGATAATAGTATTTATCCAGGCATCTGAGTGGCAGCTCGTATTCATTGCTTCCATCTTCTTCACCTGATCCCAAAAGAGGTCATTCTCTGAGAATGCAGTGTCCCTCTGAACCTACAGAGTGCAATAATAACATTTTCTTTTTTATAAATGTGAAATTTTCTTTATTAATTGCTACAATATAATTCGCCCAATACTCCTTACACTCCATCCATGGAATGGGTGGCTTGCTAGGCACTGCCAAAAAAGGCTGTGGTGGATGGACGGTGACTCCTGGCATGGTTATTGCACTTGTACCACACCTCACCAGCAGTACTGACACAAAGAAGAAGGAAAATTATTTCTGTCCACTTAGTACTGATACAAAGACGAACAGAAGAAATGTCACTGTACGTTATAGGGTCCTTTCCTCCAACCTCCTTGTTATCATGCCATGCTGTTACTGGTAGGTGTTTCAGCAGGCTCAGAGGTCCATTCCTCTAAATTCAATTTCTCCGTCTCCAACGGGTACTACAGGCTCGCACGAGCTTGTGCACTTTAATGTCACACAAGTCTGTGCTAACTTGGGCACTTGAATGTCACTCAAGCTCAAGCCGTTCAACCCCCTCAGCCCATACCCCTTTACCTTAGGGATCTTCCATTCAGATCCACAGTCTTTGGACTACAGGAAGCCATCCGACCTGTTTCCAATCTGGTCACCACGGAGACACCGTAACGCATACACCTGGCACTACATGGTCTTCTTCTTTCGGTCCTGCACACGTGTTGTTCTTCCAGCCCCTCATCACCAAATGAAGTATGGCAGTCTACACAGGTAGGTTTCTCTCTCTGCGTTTATTTGTAAAGTATGTATTTCTAATGACCCCATAGACACGTCACCACTCCGCCTTCTCCCTAAGCAGTGCAACTGCATCTCTCACCTCCAACCATTCCTATAAAAACTCTAAGTCCTCAACATTCTAATCCCATTATTACCTTCTCACTGCAGTCTGCTTTACAGGAAGTGTGCAGGATGCTAGATACCCCTGTTCTGCACGTGTGTGCATTCCCACTGAATGCACAAGTTCCTCTATTCAGGTCCAGGTTCCAGACTGAATGCATTGGGGTGGATGCAATGTTGGTCCAGTGGCCCAGTGAGTTAATGTATACCTTTTCTCCTCTCCCGATGTTTCCAAAATTACTGATAGAAATCAGGGACCTGAGGACAGAAGTGCTAGTAGTAGCCTAGCTATGGCTAAGGAGAGGCTGGTATGCCCTGCTTCTGGAGTTAGCAATAGCTCCAGTCAAGGACATGTTAAGCACTTTTGGGGCCCTGGGCACGGAAATCTTTGGGGCCCCCCTCCATCAAACCCAAGAAATTAAGTGATTCAAAATAAGCATGTTTACTCCCTTTAGGTCCCATTACACTCTTCACTCTTGCTCTAATCAGAATGATAAACAAGCAGCATTTGATGGCCAACATTAGCAGTCTACGAAGAGGTTATTTCTGTTCTAGTATAGATACAGGAGACTTTTTTTCAATAACATCCAGGAAGCTATGCAGCCTGTAGTATTAATGCAGGACCTTATGTAAAAGGTACATGTAATCCAGAATAGAGAACTCGCATTATCGGCCTTACAGAATATAGAGGAGACCGATTGCAAGGAAGGAGAAAGTTACACATACCATAGCATGGATAGTGGATGCAGACTAGAAGCTACCAGGATGTTGTCTGTATCCAGACAGACTGAGATTAGAAGTGGGACATTGTTTTCAAATAGTGTTGTCATTAGAGATCAAAGGAACATGTGCCTGTAGTGTACAAATATCAATGCTCACTAATGTAGTGTAAGCAACGCAGTAGTCAGTGAAACCACGAGTGCAGCTTTTTTGAAGCTCATATCCTGAAAAGGAAATCACTCTGCAGGACTCACAATTTTGAAAGGTTTAGGGACTTGCAATTTTGAGAGGTTAGGCTATACAAAAATATTTTGACTTTTACAAAAAAGCAAACCGTTTTTTGTGTCAACTGAGCGGACCTTAGAATATGCTTACCCGAGGCCTGCGACATCTGGTCTGCTCTCTTCTGTCTACCACTCCTTCCACTCAAATGGCCTACATAAGAAAAAAGATCAACCAATGGCCAGTGGTCGAAGTGGGCAGGAGTGGTTGGGAGCGCTGTTCCTCTACTTTTTTTTTTTTAATTAAGATTTACTGTTCCTATACTTTTATTTTAAAAAGAAACCATTCTGGAATGGAAGTGCAGGAAGAAGTTGATGCTGGCACTGCAGTGCACTGAACGTTCCCTTAAACAGCAGGCACATTTGTTCGGGGAGTTATATTGGCGTGGGACGAAGCTTGGCGATGGGGTTTGTGGGGCGTGGGGGCAGGCCAGCAGGGAACATAGTTCCACTATTTCTTTTCATACACTTTGACCACTGGTAATGGGCTAAAAGATGCCACCAGCATGCGAGAAGGCAAACATCACAGAAGACAGCAAAGTAATGTAAGAGATATCACATGATTTGACCAGGATCACCGAATTGTCTGCTGGCAAAGCCAGGATACAAGCATGAACGCTTTGGTTTCACAGTCCTGAATTTGGATACTTATTCACCACTTGGTCTAAATGTTTATGCTCATTATTGGAGGTACTTGGCTAGGTTTGACAACACCCCATCTGAACAAACCAATTTCTAGACATTCATCATACAGCTGACATGTTTTATAGCAACTCCTATCTGGTGCAGGTACATTGCTGATAATAGACCCTGTTGTGTTGCAAAACCAAGTACATATGCAGGCAAGTTTATAAACTTCAAACATAGGAAAGGCTCAGCCAGCCTTGCTGGAATGTGCTATTCTAATCTTGCATATGAACACATATGTCTGCAATGAGTGCTTAACTCACTGAGCTAACTTCAGAACCATTGTGGAACTCAATATATCAATATGCATTTCAACTTTGGTTATTGCACATGACCAGCATAAGTCCATCAGAAAGGAAAGAATGCTATACGAGTTATGCCACAAGGAACACACATTCTATGCATACCACAGCGAACACAGAAAGCATTACATAATGAATTGATCAAGGCAGAATGTACTTTTCAAAACAGAGAGGCAATAGGTTTAGAGCCTCAGCAGCATGCCATCAACTATCCTGACGTGTGCTATTTAAGTCTGGTGAACAATGAAATCTTACTTATTTAGGTCAGGCAGCCTTGTGAGGCCCTCCTCCAAGGTGGGGGCCCTGGGCAAGTGCCCTTTTTGCCCTCCCATAAAAACGTCTCTGGCTCCAGTTTCCCTGTTCATCCCCAGTTGATCAGATACATAACGCACGAATGGAAAATAAATAACTCCCGCTAGGGTGGCTGAAGTTAAGAGGCAAGCTTGGCAGGAGCAGGCGTAGTCCAGAAAGCATAACCTCGGCAAGAAGACTTCGGGAAATAAGGGTGTTATAATGGGGTGCTGACCCCCTAACCTATACATCTGCCAAGATTCACTGATCCTTAGATGGGATTCAGGGTTTTACCAAATGTGCTCTCTAAATTCCTCTATACGCAGAACGTGGTACTTCCCGGCCTTTCTCCATTTGGCATATGTTTGGTGTTTGGCATCTAGAGGTCTGTACTAATGTAGACAGGACACAATCCTTTAGGAAATCTGATTCCGTTCTGGTTTGTTCGTTACCTTTGGGGGAAAAGTCATTGGAGAAAGGCTACGGCCCATACCCTCAGTAGATGGATCACGTGGGCTATCTCTGAAACATACCAGGCGGTGGCATGCCCCCCAGCAGCTGTTATACAGGGAAGGTCCACAAGGGGCACGTCCATTTTCTGGGCAGGGACACAGGGTGTTTTCGATACAGGATCCCAGCACGTTTGTGAAACAGTATGGACTGAACATCCCGGCTCATTGTGCCACAGCCTTCGGCACAGGATTCTGAGTGCCAGGGGAAGGGGTTCATGTGATTTAGAAACCAGTGGTGGTGTATGATATGCGGCTTGTATGGTCATGGATCACCTTGCCTGCCAGAGGGCCCTCAAGATCTGTCGTCCCCCCCGCCACATCCTAACGAACCCATGCCTCTCTTCTGGCTACTTAACCACCTCACAGCTAGGCCGGGCAGCAATGAACCCAGCATGAAATGTACGGAGCGACTGAGAGAATAAACTCCGGCAGACCACAGGACAGAATCCAACGCCACTTCCACGAAACCAAGAAACCCGCCAGTACACAAGGAGACATATTACACTCCATGCGTAGGAAAGATAGACGAAGGCACGGCCACCCAAAGTCATGCATCTGCTATCGTACACGACTTAAGATGCATCACACAACGCCTCTGCCATAAGAATGCAGCTATTTTCCATGACAAAAATTCAGTCTAGCTGGACACATAATGAGTCCTGCACTTGCATAATCTCCAGACCACCTCACAGAACCCATCCACGTGCCAGCTCGACATGGGTGGCTAACAGGGACTTGGCCACCCAAACCCACCTTAATATTGGCAAAAATGCACACACTCATTCTAAACTCCTTTGATGAATTTCCCATGCCTTGGACTTCGGTCCCACGAGGGTGATCATCTACAGCGCTTTGAGGCCATACCAATGGGAAAAGACGCTATACAAATGACAAATGACATTACTTTACCTGGTATTTTTTTTTCATATTAGGGTCATTCAGGTAATGTGGGGATTAATTACTGGTAAACGTTATTACTCCTAGTCTTACTCTTCTTCGATACAACACGTAGTTCCTGCCCCCCGTGCCTAAAAATCCTCTGTTCGGGTCCTTGCTAAGCTTGGTACAGTTAAGTGAGGCATCATGGGAAAGGAGGGGATGTATCTCAAAGGGAAGGAGGAGGGGGTGAAACAACAATTAAGAGAAGGGTTTTTGCCATGGAGGCCGGTGCCTTACAAGTAAGTACTGAGACGAGGAAGGGCGGGACTAAGAGTAATAAGGATTACCGCTAAGTAATCCCAACACTAATTCTTCTCCTTCCTGAGGCTGCACACAGAGTCCCTTCCAGCGTGCATTGGCATCCAGCCGAGCGTCTTGGTCCTTTGGGAAGCACCACAGTCCATGGGGTTTTGAGGTTTGGGGGCCCAGTCCAGGGTCTTCGCCTTGTGGGCTGTACACCTCGAGTCCATTCCAGAGAGCCCACATTCCTGTTCCACTCTTCTCATGACGGACGGACTGCGTCATGTCACTGACCCTGACACCAATGAAAAAGTGGCCCACAGTTGTAATGGCCCTTTTGTGAGAGGCTGAGTAGTACACAAGGGGAAGATGTTTGTTCTAATGTGTTGCAAATTGTGCATTTTAAATATATGTTCATTAACACTGGTCAAAACTGCTAGCTGGTCACTCGGTGAATTGACAGACATGTGCATGCTGGGCCTTTCCTTCGGGCATTGCCCTCTAGGCCAGTCCGGGCATGCGTTCGAGCACAGTAGCATTGTTTATCTAGCCCGGCGGCAGCATAAATCCACCCGAAGGTGACGTGTGATCTGCGGCACCGTTGGGGTTAACCCGAGGCGGTGGCGGGGACAGGGGCCAGGAGCAATAGAGTGACAGGGGAATTAGCCAGCAGGGGCTGAGCGACGGGAAATGGTCAGGGGAATTATTCGGGAGGGAAGCCAGAGTGACAGGGAATTATCGGTGCCACGGCAGCCAATTTACATGGCTGATGGGGGTGCGACGAACGCGGGTAGATAACGTGACACGGGAGTGGCACATAGTTTGCGTTCGGTTTATTGAGGGGCGGCTGGTGTCCGTGTGGCACAGGAGGAACCCGGAGAAAAGGGGTACAGCGAGGGCCAATGCAGAAAAGAAGAGGCTAGAGGAGGCGGGGACTTAGCTGGCAACAGGGGCGTTGCTAGGGGGGCCAAAGGGGCTATAGCCCCTGGTCTTTTGGTTGTAGCCCCTGACAAAATCTCAGGAGCTACAGCCAAAAGACTAGCTAGCCCCCAGTCCCAACAGTTCCGACATCAGCTTATCCCCGGGTCTTTTCCAGACCTAGCAACTCCCCTGGCTGGCAAGCTAGCTCAGTAGGTTCACGGGCGTGCTGCTGACATCGATGTGCAATAAGCATGTCACAGATCACAATCGTAGCCTGGCTGATTTGGTTTGAGGTCACTAGAACGTGAAGCAACAGTTAGCACATGGTGTGCACAAACACTGGAAAGCGAAAGCTTGTGGCAAACAGCGATACATACATCGTATGTTGTTATTAAACTGTGGAAAAAAAGACTCCCACAATACCTATGCGCCGAGACTGTCTAAGCACCTCAGACAATGCCAAACGGTGAGCGACCACTAGGTGTCACTGCTACACCATCACATATAAAGAAAACTGGCGCGCCACATAAATGACTAATTTAGGGTCTGTAGTGCCTGTGTGCTCCATCCCAGGTGTTAGATAATGCCGTACTGTGACTGGACACGAGGTGTCACTGGTGGCTCTCACCAGAACTTCAGTCATTGCCATGCTGTGGTTGGTTTACGGTCGACCACTCCCACACTGTTAAATTCCTATCCTATCTCACCATAATCTCTTCTAGTGGGGTACCATGACTGACTGCTAGGTGTCGCTGTTCCATCAAAGTCTTTCTCCCTCCTTCCAGAGTCTCATCCAGTGCCATACTGTGGCAGACATAGGTGCAGCAGTGGCACCTGGTGGTCTGTCTCCTGTCCCCAAACCCACAGCCAGTGCTATACACTGATTAGCCTCTGGGTGTCACTGTTCCTTTGATGGCTCTCTGCTCCCTTAGGGTCTTCTACCAGTGGCATACGTTAGCTGCCCACTTATCATTGTTATGGTATTTATTGAGCGTGGACCCAGCTTCGAGAAGCAACAGAGCGCTTTCCAGAGGTGTACAACAATATAGATACATAATTGAGTGCTTTTCAGCGCTAACAACAGAACAGATATACAGCTGGAGTAGGAAACCGTGGGACACCGAGGAGGGGTACAGCTGTACAAGGTGGCGGGGAGGAGAGGGGCGGGCGGCGTCTAGCAAGTCAGGCGGCTCGAGGGGCAGCGTGATGGCCTAGGTGTTGAGGAGGAGAAACTCCTTGAAGAGGTGGGTGTTGAGTTATTTTCTGAGTTGTAGGAACGTGGGACCAAGTCTGATGCTGACCGGGAGGAGGTTCCATAGTCTCGGGGCATAGGCAGAGAAGGCTTGTTTTCTGGTCTTTTCTGGTCACTTAGTATCGCAGCTACGCTATTGCCTGTCTATACTATGAGTAGCCACTGCATGCCTCTGCTAAACTAATGTCTCTCTGCTCCTACTGGGGCCCAGGCAGTGCTCTACTGTGGCTGGGTCTGTGTGCTCTGCCCAGGATCTAAGGCAATGCTATACTGTGACTGGACACAGGGGCCACTGTTGGCTTTCACTAGAACCTCTTCCACTGCCATACATTCTTTGGTGCCACTGCTCCTCGGATGTCTGTCTGCTCCCCGAAGACAACCAGCCAATGCTGTACTGTGATTGGCCACTGGGTGTCACTGCTGCACCAGCGCCTTCTCTTCTCCACCCACACCTTAGTGAGTGCTCCACCGCTATTGGTCATTGGATGTCACTGCCCCATCAATGGCTGTCTGCTCTATCCAGACCCACACACAATGATATACTGTGACTGACCATTGGGGGCCACTGTTGCACAAGTGTCTGTTTTCTTCAACCTCAACCTCATCCATTGTTATACTCACTGATCGATCAATCCCTCACTTCTACTTCCAGAACCACAGCCTGTGCCATGCTGTGGCCATCCCTCACTTCTACTTCCAGAACCACAGCCTGTGCCATACTGTGACCGGCCACTGGATGTCACTGCTCCACCGATCCCTGTTTGCTGCCTCGACATCTCACATAAGTGCCATATTGTGACTGCACATGAGTGGCTGTGTATGTGCCCACACAGGCAGTGCGTTAAGTGGACCGGGGCCTGCCGGGCTCGGCCCCGGCAGTCTCCAAAAAGTGAGGCTAAGCCGTGGCCCTGCCGGGGCCCTCCGATCCCACCGCTTGGTCATTGTCTCGCCATGGCCGCAGCGCAACGAGAGATGAGCCCGCCATCATCAAGTCAGGCAGCTGTGACTGACAGAAGTGCAGGGCAATCACAGCTTTGCTCAAACTAGTTCACACGAAGCTGTGGCTGCACTGCACTGGGCTGAGAGTAACAGGCACAACAGGAGTGGAGACACAAGGGTGTTAATGGTTGACCCATTAACCCCATGACGGGACTCAAAAGGTGCCCAGCCTTCTATGCCACTGCTTGGTTGAGGAAGAAAAAAGAGTGACAGACACCTGAGAAAGTGGGACAACCAGGGGGGCAGCATGATGCTCGGCAGGAGAGGCACACAATGCCGGGGCGGGGGTGGGGGGGGTGCTTGGGGGTGCAGTGACAGATGTCAGAATAAGTACAGGTGGGAGGGACAGGTGAGGGAATGTGGGGAGGCTGGAAGCCTTCTGAGGGGGCAGAAGAGGAAAGAAAGAAAGAAAGAAAGAAAGAAAGAAAGAAAGAAAGAAAGAAAGAAAGAAAGAAAGAAAGAAAGAAAGAAAGAAAGAAAGAAAGAAAGAAAGAAAGAAAGAAAGAAAGAAAGAAAGGAGCGATGGATGGCGGGTGTTAGCCTGGGAAGTTATTTTAGGGGCCGTTATAGCATTCACATAAACAGAACAGAGCTGAAAACAGACGCAGAGGTGTTTAACAACTTTGGCCTATCAGTAGAACCCAAACACACACCCCACCTCTGCCCCGCTCCTCCCCTGCTCCCACCCTCTCTTCCTCACACGGTCATAACCGTCTCTTATTTCTTACACAACACCCCCTGCGAGCAGGCATCGCGGCCTTCACTTCAAAGGACATCCCAGTGCATTTAAAGACAGAACCATTTGTAAACATTTTTGTTTGCTTGTTGGGGTGGGGGTAGTGTGCTTTCGTAGCCAACATCTTCCACCTGTCACCTTACCCTGTCAGCAGCACACCCACGTGCAGGCGCTGGGCTCTGCAACCATGCCCCGGCCGCATTGGGCAATGGCAGTGGTATACAAACTTTTTTATGTCGAGCCCCCCCTCCCCCGAGTAAAAAAGTTGTTGGTAGGCCCCCCTCCCCGAATGCAAAGACTGCTTGTATTTTATATTAAAAGCAGTCAACTTTCTCTCTTTTTTAAAAGCCTCACCCTCAACAGCGCAATTAAATGATTTGCCCAGGAACATTGAAGTATCAGGAACGGCACGTAACAGGTAGGTGGATTTATGTATTTTATTAAGTGCACACATATAACTATATATATATATATGGGGAACGCTGGATGTATGCTGTCAGGCTCCACCAGCTGCAGAGCAATCGTTTGTATTTGAATGTTGCCCTCGCTCAGCTCAATACGTCGTCTCGTATTGTGACGTACTTCACTGGGGAACTTCTCGTCTTGCTTCACCACGAGCCTTCACGCCGGGATGAAGTATTGATAATACTACACATCTCCCCTTCTCACATTAATTGATGACACAACTATTCTAACTATATACAAAAGTTCTGAACTTAGTGTTCCCACACAAAGTCTTTCAATCCGCAGGGATCACGAATGACTCTTCCTCTTTTCGAAGTGCGTGAAATATCTGTTTTCGGTTTTGGCAAGGAAATTATCGATGATTCTTTTTCTCGTATTACATCTCTCTGACATTTTTTACCAACACCATCACTATTAGCATTCATACCTGTTTTTGGTTTCTCACGATCTTTATGCATAGATGCATTCATTGTAGGAGTGTCCCACACACATACTCTCTCCATATTCCACACTCTTCCGTCTTCAACCCTCACTGCATGTTTAAACACTTCAACGACTCCAACAGGTTTGGACCATTTACATGGACCATCTCTTAAAACAGGCGGAAGTTTAATTCTCACCTGTCCTCCAACTTCTAATGGTAGTCTTCTCCCCTTATTGCCCACGGACACATCATGAGCCCTCTTATTCCTCAATTGCATGGTTCTTATGTTCTGACATGCATCTCCGAAATCTTTCCTTATCACAGTCATTCTTTTCAACCAGGATGGTGTTAACCTAGTGTTTGCTTTCCGACCTCTACTCATTTCAAATGGCGACAGGCCAGTCGTGCAGTGTGTTGTAAAACGGTGTGCATTAATCTTTTGTCTAACAGCTTCTTCCCATTTTACACCATTTGCCCAAGCCCATCGCACAGCACCCTTAAGCACTCTGTTAAAACGCTCAACCACCCCGTTGGTTTGCAGGTGATATATAGCACTTTTCTTGTGTACAATGGAATTTTCCACACAAAATTTCTGCATTTCTCTTGAACGAAACTGAACTCCATTGTCTGTCAGTATACTTTTGGGTAAACCTTCCCTTCCACAGACTTCTTTTAAAAAATCAACCACCATTTTAGCCGTCATACATGGTTTAATTATAACTTCAACCCATCTAGTCAAAAGGTCAATAATCACTAGACAATATTGTTGTTTACCCTCACTGTAAATTGGACCTACTATGTCCATACCAAGGTCCTCCCAAATGTTACCTGGGAGTTCAGTCACCACCATGGGGTATTTCTCATTCACACAACTCCTATCACTCTCTTTGCAAAGGATACAATCTCGTATAACTCTCTCAGCTTGCAGATCGTATCCTGGCCACCAGAATTCATCTCGTATTCTTCTCTTCGTCTTACAATTCCTTGATGGCCTTCATGACCTAGCTCAATTATCTTTTGACGTAAACCTACAGGCGGAACAATCCTGTCACTTCTCATGATCCTGTCATTCTCCACCTTTAGTTCATTTGCAACTTTCCAATATTCTAATAGTCCATTTTCCTCATATTTGGCTTTTGTTACTGAACTACCGTCCAAAATGATGCGTTTCAACTTTTTGAATGTGTCGTCCAAATCCTCTGCTTCATTCCATTCCTTCTCTGATATAGATAATCCCTCAATATTTAATACAACTTCAGATTCCATATCTTCAACGTCATCTACCTCAGAGACATTAGTGAGCCTCGAAAGACAGTCGGCAGCACGATTTTTCGTGCCTGGCACATATTTCACTGTGCAGTTATATTCTTGCAGGAGTATGACCCATCTTTTCATACGATTCAAGACATTGTCCAATCCTTTATTCATTATAACATGGACCAATGGCTTGTGATCCGTGCGGAACTCCACCTCTGTGCCCCAAATGAAATTCAGGAATTTTCCTGCAGCCCATTTAATAGCCAACATTTCTTTCTCAATAGCCGCATATGTTTTCTCGGCTCCTTTCAGTAATCTGGATGCAAAGGCTACCAATCTCTCTTTACCATCACTTCCTTGCGTCACGACTGCACCAAGACCTACATTACTGGCACCTGTTGTGATAATGGTCTTTTCCCCACTTATGAAATTCCTCAATGACGGAGCTTTGTTTAGTTCACGTTTTATCCATGTGAATTCTTCTTCACATTCTGTGTCCCATGCAAACGTTTTCTTCTTCAATAACTCACGGAGGGGAACAGTGTGCATAGCAAAATTACGCATGAATTTCGAATAATACTCTGCCATACCTATAAAGGTACGTACTTCCTCCTTAGACTTGGGCCTTGGCATATTCTCTATCGCATCCAAGAGTTGTTTCTTGGGTCTTACTCCTTCAGCCGATATGGTATGTCCCAAATATTCAATTGTATCACAATTTATCTTGCATTTTTCCTTACTCAGAGTCATGCCAACTTCACACAGTTTCTTGCACACATGTTGTAATTTCTCATCATGTGTCTTCTGGTCAACAGCATGTATCAATATATCATCTTGGAAGCATATAATGCCATGTTCTCCTTCAAATAGTTTATGCATAATTTTCTGAAAGACAGATGCAGCTGATATAAGCCCAAAAGGTAGTCTCTTGTACTGATATAGGCCGTCAGGTGTAATAAATGCCGTCATGCATCTAGATTCTTTGTGTAAATTCACTTGATGGTAGGCTGAGGTCAAATCAAGGGTCGAGAATCGTTTCGATGGACCAATCGTAGAAACTATTTCCTGAATGTTCGGAAGTGGGTGCCTGTCCGGAATTACACATTTATTCAATTCTCGCATGTCAACACATATTCTTAATTTCCCAGATTTCTTCCTTAAGACAACCAACGGGGACACCCATTCGCTGGCATCAATGGCTTCTATGATACCTTGCTCAACTAAATTCTTTATCTCCGTCTTTACTTCTTCTCTCATAGAAAGAGGAACATTGCGCATTTTCTGTGCTACTGGAACACATCTTGGTTTCATTTTGATTTTGTGCGAATACCCACGTAAACATCCAATCTCATTCTTGAAAACTTTCTTCATCACTTCTTCTATTTCCTCATGTGTTAAATGCTTCCTTGCTATATCACTCTCAATATTCATCACTGATTCATCAGCACTTGCATCCAACTTCACTTTAAGTTTGCTTTGATGGGTCCAGCTTAACAAAGGAATTCTTCCAGTTTTTGTAATGTAAACCTTCCCATTTGCTTTTCTGTTTTTAAACTTGAGTGTGCCCCAAAACCATCCAATGATATCTATTTTTATCCCACCGTAGGCTCTGGGTCGAATATCGGGTTCATGCAAATATTCATGTTTCCTTTTGTCCCACATTCCTTGTGGTATAAGTGTGTATTTTGCACCGGAATCAACCATCATTTGCATATCTACACCATCTATGCACACTGTGGCTTTGGGACTCTCCATTTCTTCTTCATGTTCCTCATCCAATATAACAAACACACACTCATCGTCATCAGCATCACTGTAATTATCACTGCAAATCCAGTTCATAGAGGTATTCGATGCCTTGCAAAACTTGGCATAGTGTCCTTTGCCCTTGCATTTACCACATATGATTTTTAAAGCTGGACATTCCGGATTATCAGCCCAATGGTCAGTACCGTCACATCTAAAACATTTTCCATCATTCTTTCTCCTTGTGTTAACTTTTTGTCTCAGTGGGCTTCTCCTTTTCTCATATACTCTGGGTCCGCCTCTACCTCTTCTGTTTTCATTCCATGATGACCTGCGATATCTCTCCGGTTTGTCTTTACCACTGTTTACTTCCATCACTTGGGCTATAGATTCGTTGCTTTTATTTGCGTTCATATTACTAATGTTCTTTGGGATTCCTTGTTTAATTTCCACAGACTGCATTCTGCTTTCTAGTTCTTGAACACATTTTTCTGTATGTTCTACTTCTTTGGCTATCCTGAGAACTATGTCAAGGGGTGGATCATCTTCAGCCCATAATTTTTCCCTCACTTTGCTGCTTCTGCACTCTAACATGAATTGGTCTCGTAGTCTCTCATCCAATTGTGCATTGAACTTGCACGTTCTGGCCAATTTCCTTAAATTGGTTATATACTGTTCAACACTTTCACCCTCTTCTTGAACCTTCTTTCCGAATTTGTACCGTTCTAGGATAGTGCTTATCTTCTTTTCATAATGTTTGCCAATTTTCTTTACTGAACATTCATAGTCATTCAAACCAGCACTTTCTTCAGGTGACAGGTCTGGCAAATCTTCAAATTTTTCTTGTCCAGCCGGCCCTAAGCAGTGTAACAAAAGAGATTTTCTCTTTTCTATACTACAATTCTGGCCGCACACTACTCCTGCATAGTGTTCGAATGCTTTGATCCACCTTTTCCAGGGTATCGAGGGTTCCCCTACATCTGTTAAGAAAAATATGGGAGGTGGAACACCACCGAATGCCATGATGAAACTTCCTTGTTTATTTTTTTTTTTTTTTTTTTTTTTAGACTTCAGATTGTACACAGTGATGACTGTGCGTTATTGTAATGTCCTTGGAATCCTGTTTGCATCTACAATTAAATGTTGCTCTCCTTGACATGCACTGAGTGTTGTGTTAATTTCTCTTGCCACTTTACAACAGGTAATGTGTTGAAATGTAGTATCTTGCCCCTCTATACCGTGTTATACGGTACTTGCCTCGCACAGCTAAGAGTAAAATGATTGGTTGCACATGAAACAGACCCGGAAACAATTACACTTACTTGGCTCGGCAGCAGTGCAATTGTGGCCGCTGCTACGTTCGTGGGAACGGAGCGGCCGACAGTCTGTAGTGGGCCACTACCACGCTCGGGGAGCAGAGCGGAGCGGCCCGGTTCCTCCGGTTGTAAGGAGACTGTAAACGGGACGCGCGGGTATAAGGAGGCGGTGGAGCCCGAATCCTCGTCGCCACGTGAAGTATCAGGAACGGCACGTAACAGGTAGGTGGATTTATGTATTTTATTAAGTGCACACATATAACTATATATATATATATATGGGGAACGCTGGATGTATGCTGTCAGGCTCCACCAGCTGCCGAGCAATCGTTTGTATTTGAATGTTGCCCTCGCTCAGCTCAATACGTCGTCTCGTATTGTGACGTACTTCACTGGGGAACTTCTCGTCTTGCTTCACCACGAGCCTACAAACATACATTTTGGTTGTACCAGCAGTGTTGCAGTATGTAGACGAGACCACCCCTGTTAATTTCTACATGCTCGTCTTCAGGCCACGCCTTCAAGTTCTAGGCCACGCCCATCAGGCAAGTCACGCCCCCAAATGAGGGCCCAGCCTCAATTTCTTACCCCACATAAAGCCCCGCACGCAGGGATATTTCACGGTCAGTGCTAGAAATGGACGAAATGTACTATGGGAACCCCTCACCCTTGAGCCATTTGCAGGAACAGTGTTGGTAAGTTATTTTTTTTTTCTTTATGTGTCTTTAGTCACATTATCCTTCACACTAAGACATATTAACGTATTACACATTTATAAATGTACACATTAAGACTTTTTGAGAATACATTAATAAAACATAGTAAAATCCCATAAAAAACACAAAATACATCATATATGTCTGCATCGGCGGAAGTGCTCGGTGAAGTGCTGTTAGCCGGCCGGATGCTCCCTGAGTGCCTTCATTGAAGTTAAAGATTTGGCAGATTTTGCAGTTTTGTACAGCATACCGCTGCCGTTAGCATAAGCCCTGCCCCCAGGACCTCATACCCCTACAAAGGGTGGGCATGTGTGCATCCGTTCATCGGTGGAAGTGCTTGGTGAAGCGCTGTTAACTGTCCGCTGGCTCGTGGCGGCAACAACAACATCAGCAACAGTATCTGCCCACTTTCTGTAAGGTAACTCCTCGCTCACGTATAGATTGCTCGGCCTGGACCTCACATAGCGCACTATACTTCTTCAGGTTGTCGTGTGCGTGTTTGCTTTGTGTTGCACACTGCCTCCCTCCCTCCCACTTGCCACCTGGCGCGACCTTGCCCGCCCCTCCGCCCTCCACTGTCAGCACGGCCTTTTCATCCCTGTGACCGCCTCTGGTGTCGGTTGGACCCCATCTATCTAGGGTGGCCAACTCTTTGATAGTCTTTCACGGGACACTTGCCCCCAAGGCGGTGATGACGTCACAACGTCATTCACGTTTGACCCGCCCCTTTTCAAATTAAATTTTTTTTAATGGCTCTTAACACCTGGCTTAATTGAAAAGCAAATGGTTTGTCCTTGGGAGGTGATGGTCACGTTTTTTAACTGCAAACATGACCAACACGACCCAGGAACAAAGCATTAGCATTTCAATTAAACCAGGTGACCGAGCGTTACAGCTCGACCTAGAGGCTCAAAAGAGCCAGGGCAGCAGAGCCGCCCAGGGAAATAAAGCAGCAGGCGGAAGCGCCATACTGTGTACATGGCCATTTCAGTTTGCAGAGGGGCTGTGCTGGAGGCAGGTTGTCTTGACGAAAGTCGGGACAACCTGCGTCCTGCACAGCCACTCTGCAAACGGCGGGACGGAGTCCCTAATTGCAGGACAATCCCGCGAATTCCGGGACAGTTGGCCACCCTACCTCCATCAGCCTTCAAGCAGTAAGAGTGCTTGCCTGGTAAGAAATCACTCTCTGCCTGTTCAAGTATGTGTGATAGTTTCACTTTATCTATTAGCATAGATAGTTTAAGACAAGTGAGCAGTATTAGAGCCTCTGCCAACAGCAGGGTCGGATTGGCCCCTCGGCCTTTCGGCCCGTGGCCGGGCCGAAATTGTCCCTGGGGAGTGGAGGCCGGTTTCTGGCCATGCCTGGGCCGGTTTGGAAGAAAATAAAAATGAAAAAAAATATATTGTTTTATTTTCAAATGTTCGTTTTTTTTTTCTTCAAAAAGCCTTTCATCCTTCTTAGGTCTATAAATGAGTACCAACACAGGTTGGGTGATATTGTATGCATATTTGTTCTATAAAAAATAGCTTAAGCGCAAGTGCTATACAATAACACATCATTTGGCCTTGGACGTCTGCTTGGATTCACAGTAATTTAGTGTACTTAGGTGGAACAATACTATTTGATGCCACTTCCTGTTTTGTCAAGGGGTGAAAGGTCATGGTTCATCGCTTCTCGGGATGTCACTTTGGGGTGGGATCAAATGACATCACTTCCAGTCTGACCCTGGTGAACTGTTTGTCGACCCTCCAACTGCCTGAACTTGCAGCCTTGTTACGTAATCCCCCTTACTGATGGAGTCTATGCAGGGTTTTAAGTGGGGTAAAAAATCGAGAGGGGGCCCTCATTTGGGGGCATGGCTTACGGGATGGGCGTGGCCTAAAAGTACACAAACCATAGTAAGGTACGCAAACAAATATATAAATGCATGTAAGCATTTATATATGTGTATGCATAGCTTAATGCGGTTTTTGTACTATGCATGAATTGAATGTTTGTGATTTTTGTCATTGTTATAACGATACACATGTATCTTTTTAGAGGGTTTAAGTATGTATTTAAGACAATTTGTAAATCTCAATTGTAATGAAATTATATTAAAATGTGTATTTTTGAATCATTTGATGGAATCTAGATGAATGTATAACTGTTGATATAGGACCTAGTCTTATCTTTCTGAGTCTTGTGATGTGTACTATGCAAGCCATCTTTAATAAACAATGAAATATGTTACAAATGTCTACGTTCATAAAAGATGGCTTTAAAAGTACACAAACCATAGTAAGGTACGCACACAAATATATAATATTAATATATTTGTGTGCATACCTTATGGTTTGCATACTTTTCAAGCCATATTTCTAGGTTTATAAAAAAAATGGCTTGAAAAGTGCACAATTCAAGCCATCTTTTATAAAGCTTTGATGACGGACAAAGCCCAAGGCGTCTTTGTCCGTTGGCAAAGCTTGATAAAAGATGGCTTGAATTGTGCACTTTTCAAGCCATCTTTTATAAATATAGAAATTATCACACAGTGCCCAGGTTCGCCGAAGGTCAAAGACACCTCGGTGACCTGGGGAGGGGGAAACAAAAGTACACTAACTTCCTCCTGTCAAACCTCGCGAGATGGGTCACAGGAGGAAGTTACAGTGACTGGGTGGCACTTCTGTCAGCTTGCCTTCCTCGAAAATAAATAGCAGGTGCATCTACCGTTACGGCTGTGGCCGTGGCAGGATAATGTGTCACGCCGATGCTGTGGTGGGACCAGGGCCCCAGCAGGGCCCCGGCTCAGCCCCACTTTTTGGAGACTGCCGGCCGGCTTAAAGCACTGAGCCTATGCTGCCAGAGTCTGTAGCCATCGATGCAACGATGAAGGGTACAGGTGGCACCACTATGCAGAAACAGCACATGGGTGCCGTGGCTGCAGAGCGACCCAAACGTGCAAGCAGAGCCTGTCCGCGTAAGTCAATTCACAAACCAGGCCTTCTGACTGAAACTAACATATCTAAAGAAAGACTGTCACGAGGGACGGGAACAGAAGACATTAAGTACCATGATGAAGAGTGAGCACTTAAGATACATGTCGAAACTAAATGCGGCTTTATCTTGCATAGGAACCAAATTTATCTCAAATGTTGTGAACCAACGGGGAGAAATAAGAACTGATGAGAACTCATGTGGCCAACAGATAGCCTCTTCTCCAGAACCCCAAACCGGGAGGGGTGCCCCTGTTGAAGTTTTGAATGGGGCTTATTATTCATTTTTTGCATTTTTAAAGCGCTCACACAGCCCGGGGGAATCGAGACGCTGTTACAGGAATATGATTTAGTTGCGTATTTATAACGCTGCTGAATACCGAGAGGTTTCTAAGCGCCGACCCGGGAATCAAACCTATGTTGCTTCATGGCGTCTTGCTTCCAAAGCGAGTGCGTTGCCACTGAGCTATCCTGTCCTCCCTGTGGGATGACATTGGTATCAAGAATCTCTCTGATGTCCTTGCTGCTGACTGCGCATATCCAGTTAATGGTGCCATGACTACGATGGGGATGGAGGGAGGAGGGGGGGAGGGGTTGTTTGTGCAGTCAGTGTGATTCTAGGGCATTATAACACAGCAGCCCAAGCAGAGCAAGAAATCCTAGAGGCAATGGATCGCTGTGTATGAGAACCTCTTGATGAATCACCCAAGCTAAGGGAGACTAAGGGCCTCATTACACGGTAGGCGGTAAGGGTTTACTGGTACCAGTATTTTACAGGTACCGGTAAACCCTTACCGCCTTACTACGAGGTTCCTTTGCGGGTTGGAGAATTTAACACCTGCTTTTTGCAGGCGTTAAAAACCAACCCGCAAAGGGACCAGGGAGCTAATTACGGTGCCGCAATTTGCGGTGCCGTAATTAGCACCTTCCCCATTCCCATTATGCCCTATGGGGCAAAAATGGGAATGGGGAAGGGCAATGGGGGAAGGGGGAATTACCGCCTTCGCAACCTTGGAATAGGGCGGTAATTCCCCTTTCCTCCAAGGCGGTACCGGTAAATTACCGGCATGAACCATGGTGCTAATATCGCAATGGTTTACCGCCTACCGTGTAATGAGGCCTTAAGAATAGCCTAGAAGGTGTGCCTAGCAACGGAGTTGTGAGTCTTACTGAGCACTGTGTCTTACCATCCCATGAGATGCCCGCACGATATGTTGTTGGGACCTGAAACTACCACTAGATTTGAAATCAATGACGTAACAAGGGTAAAAGTTGAGGCACGCTGCCTGGGTGGAGATGCTATCCCACCTTACGGTTCTCCGGTAATCTGTATAGGGGTTGCCGAGCAGGATGGTAGTCTATCTAAATGTTATTTAGATGTTAGCAAGAATAGTATGAGGTCACATGAAATGTTTGAAGGGCTTGAAAACCTATCATCAACCCTTGCAGAAGAATGTGCTAATATAGAACGAAAATTGGATGTAGAATCTCTATTACTTTACAAAAGTATCAATAGGGGCAGAAAAGTACTGAGAGCAGGGGTGTTGTTAGTTCTGGAAAATATCCGGGGTTACGCTAATGTTGGGACTGTCGAGAGTCGGGGCTAGCTAGTCTTTTGGTTGTAACTCCTGAGCTTCTATCCGGGGCTAGAACCAAAAGACCCTGGGCTATAGCCAGGGACGTCTTTATGGGAGGGCAAAAGGGGCACTTGCCCGGGGCCCCCACCTTGTAAGTGGGCCCCACAAGGCTGCCTGAGCTAAAGAAGGCACAGTCCCTTGTTCACCAAACATGAACGGCACACACCAGGATATGTTGTGGCATGCTGCTGAGGCTAAAGCTATTCCCTGCTAGTTGTTGACACATTTTGATCGTTTGTAGGGACCATATCAAGCTATGCGTATGGTTAGTGATCGCGATGAGGTGGGCGCGACCAGATATTTGGATCTTTTTATACCTTTGGTTTGGTGGAGGTGGGGCACCCAAACGTGTCTGTGCCCCAGGCCCGAGATGTTCTTAAGATGACCCTGGCTATAGCCCCCCCAGGCACCCTCCTAGCCACGCCTCTGACTGAGAGATTGTAGCATGAATACGGAAGAGGGAAGTATGAATATGAGCGACGCCCCTAAGAACTGGAGAGGATGAAAGACCACAAGAATGTGTGATACAGAATGAAGTGGATGCGAGATACAACGTGAGTGAGAGACGTATGAACAAGACAGCACGAACTAAAAATAATACAACACAGGACTGTAAAAGAAATAAACTCAGAAGTGGAGAAAAGCTGGGTAAGAAAATCTCCCAAGCGGCTACGTACATAGAGAAAAGGCACATTCATGTCAAAAACGGCTGCGTTATCCCTGATCATCGGGCAACGCTCATAGAGGGAGATATGGTGAATACACTCGAAGCTGCTCCAAGAAACTAGCACAGACAGATAACCCCCCAGCGACAGCGAGTACCAACAATACTGAGCATGTGGTGGCTATTCACCCTGCTGAAGAAGTACTCACAAATACAGCGAGCAAAGTAAAGAAAAAGGCTACTGACACACAACAGAATCTGTCAGGATCAATAGAGAATCAGCATAATTCACCCGCCCCAGTCTGGCCGGAGGGGGGTAAACCTACCGCAGCGGGAAAGAAGAAAGCTAGGAAGGATAATGGAGTATTAGACTCTGTCCTAGAAGACATCCAGAGTATCTTTGAGGAAACACCAGATACGGACAACAACCCCAAGAGCAATGTACCTAATAAGATTAACCACAAGGTAAATAAATGACTAAATCCATGCGACAGACAGGAAGAGTTAGTTCACACAGAGAAGAGGTATAGACAGCATGAGAGTTAGCCGAATGAATCAAATGAAAGACCCTCAAAGGATAAAATACGAGCCCTCCAATTTCAAGCTGTAGATTGTGCTAATGATAGAATATTGCTAAGCAGAGATCGGATCATCCAACTGTGCCACACAATAGTACCTGACGATATCAGAATTGTCGACCAACTGGTGGCAGCGAAGGCTGTGACATCCAATTTTTGGTGCTCTAGAATATCTACATTAGATTATATATTGCAGCAGCAAAGTGAGTTTAGGAAATTGGGCTACTCTTGTGAAGAAATATTAATGAATACCGTCAAAGCGGAACGGGCCCCCATACTCGCCTGAGACATGGGGCTACCTTGGGTGGGTCACCAGAAAAAGAGAGAAATGGCTATACAGCTAAAAACAGGCAAGAGGAAAACAAGAAATCATGTGATGAACTATTTGATGAAGATACCACAGAGACACCCGAAGGATACTGGCAATGGCTGCCTGTAGCATTTAAATCTCAGTTCGGCAAGAAATATCGATGACAGTGATATTATCATGTCATAGAACACTAGGGTCAACTCACACTACACGTCAGAAGATGGCCTCTTATCCAACATACAGTTGTTTTTCGTGGTGGCACTACAAGAGACCTGGCTGTGGGAGCAGTGTGATATAGATGGGCGTAGTACTGTGCGAAGTCTAGCTACAAAGTGCCCCATGGGACGACCCAGAGGAGGACTATTGGTCTCAGTTAGACACCCGTGGGTGGCCCACGACACTGTGTGGTCTACTGATATAGTGTAAGCTGTGCTAATCCGACGTGAGCAGTCTAAGACTCTCACTATATTAATGGTGAACGTACACAACCCTCCAAATGGTGTATATAACAAAATAAACATTGAGACTGTGGGCCTCATTACACGGTAGGCGGTAAACCATGGCCCTATTAGCGCCATGGTTCATGCCAGTAATTTACCGGTACCGCCTTGGAGGAAAGGGGAATTACCGCCCTATTCCAAGGTTGGGAAGGCGGTAATTCCTCCTTCCTCCATTGCCCTTCCCCATTCCCATTTTTGCCCCATAGGGCATAATGGGAATGGGGAAGGCGCTAATTACAGTACCACAAATTGCGGTACCGTAATTAGCACCCTGGTCCCTTTGCGGGTTGGATTTTTAACGCCTGCAAAAAGCAGGCGTTAAATTCCCCAATCCGCAAAGGGACCTCGTAGTAAGGCGGTAAGGATTTACCGGTACCAGTAAAATACCGGTACCGGTAAACCCTTACCGCCTACTGTGTAATGAGGCCCTGTATCTTGCATTCTAGAAGAATGTGATGTCGAGATCCATATTATAATGCTCTGGGACTTTAACGCCTTAAACAAATTAAGTAAAGTTTGCCAAGATGAGAAACACGGATCAGGACCTCTTGGCAAAAATTCCCCGATAGGCACGGAAAAAGGCTGGGCCAAATTGTTTCAGACACACAACCGTGAAAGTGATGCCAATAGAGGTGCCACTCAAGTAAGTGGGAAAAGTATGACCCCCATTGATTACATAGTAATTAATGAGAGAGCACGTGAATTTGTGCTGGACATGACGGTTGGGATACGTGAGGAAAGCGATCGTTTACCTCTTTATCTGCTGCTTCCCAAGGAGGAAGACTAAAGTAACCACGAATTGAATGGCAACATCTTTGTAAATAATCGGAAGAGTAGGATAAAATGGAATCCCGATAAACTAGAAAAAAGGAAGAGCGATAGTGGAGCAGGAGCTGCCGCACTTCACACAAAATATGCATGAGCTTCAAGCCAAAGACGAGCCTTTTGCTTTACAAGCATTTGAGCAAGTCCTTTTAGCCATTCAGGCTGTCTCGTGCCAGAAAAGATCTTGTACAAGTATGTCCGAAAGATGGAATCCCCAGGGACGTCATTTCACCAAAATGCCAGGGGTAGCGGAAGTGACATCACCCGACCCTTGACCCCTGATGACATCACAGGAAGTGATGTCATTAGACCCCGCCCCAAAGTGATATAGCGGGTAGCGATGGAACACGACATTTCACCCGTTGACAAAACAGGAAGTGGCATCACATAGCATTGTACACTATGAAAAATATAGTTATGATATCACTATATGATGTACATTCATACAAGAATGGATCGCCATATGTATCGTTAAGTTCAGTGTTTATTGGCCCGTATTACCAAATGACTGTGTATGCAAGCAGACGTCCAAGGCCAAATGATAAGCGTAAGTGCTGTATAATAACACATCATTAAGCGCTTTATATAGAAAAAATATACACCCAATATCACCCAACCTGTGTTGCTACTCATTTATCGACCTCAGAAGGATGAACGGCTTAGGCTTAGTGAGGCGTTTAAGAACAGACTAAATCAGTGACTCATCCCCTGGAGTGTGCCTGAAATAAACATTTAATGAGGCCAGCAATTACTGTATAGAATTCCAGAAAGACACATTATTTGGTATTCCTATTCTTTCTTATTTAGGGTCAGTGCTGAAAGTGTTAGAAGAAAAATAAGAACAGGAGTGCCTCAAGTCTTTTTTTTTAAGGGGCCTCAACAAGAAAGCCAGCCACCCCAGAAGTAAAGAGCCACAGCCCAGGAGCTTGCATAACTTAAAAAAAAAAAAAAAATGTTTTTTTTTTTAGTAGAGGTCGCAAGGGACACCACAGAGGTCGCAAGGGACACCACAGAGGTCGCAGTTGCGACCCCTGGTGACCCCCAAATGACATCCCTGGGAATCCCGCTCACCACCATGAACCGGCGTTTTTTTATAGAGGCACCCACGATGCAAAAAAAACCCCAAAGAACTACAATTAGTCTGCTAAAAAATAACGACCAGATAGATTCTCCTCTCAGAATTAAAAAAGCGAAGAGCGACCACAAAAATGGCTGCGACAGCACAGAGCTACTGCTGCCAATGAAGTTTGGCGGTCATTAGCTCATTTCGCCAGAACCAATAATAACAGAGGACTTTGGGCTGTTAGTAACGCCACCAAAAAAAAAAACCTTGCCCATCAACAGCGTATGCGAACATGACTGGTTATCTCATGTCCAAAATCCCTGGGGGCTCAAGATGAAGCAGATGAGATATATGTTAATGTTAAAGGATATTTGTACCGTGCACTATGACCACCGGAGTGGTCCCCTGGCGCTCTGTATATATGCTAACAATGAGGCAGCATGGGTTGAACTCCCAAAAATGATTAAAGCCCTTCCTACTTCACGAGCAGTAGGAACCGATGGCACCTGTAATGCACTACTCGGGCACTACTCGGGCTCTCTCCTGAACATTGGGCACATGCCTTATACCTCTTATTCCGGTGGCTAGACAAACACGGTCAGGTCCCCAACACCTGGAGAGAGCGTTCCATTGTAGCCATTGGAAAGACCCGACTACCATATGCCAGCCATGTTAGACATCCCGGCAAAAGTATTCGCTAAGGTATTATTACAACAGTTGAACCAATGGATTGCTGAAAATCACATTCTTCCTCCCCGTCAATCAGGTTTCCGGAGAAAGACTTCTACAGTTAAGAATGTCACCATTCTTGTAGCATCTGTTGAATAAGCGTGGAACAGGCGTCAGCTCCCAGTATATGGAGCATTTATAGATTTTAGGGCCGCCTTTGACAGAATTCAAAGGAACAATTTGCGGAACAAACTCATCTGATGGGGTATCCTTCACGGGCTGCTAACCATGATTAGGCTACCGTATAGTAACACCTCGGTTAGAGTTAGGCTCGTTGGAGAGGGCAAAGTTACCAACTCGACTCCGACTTGTAGAGGAGTGAAACAAGGCTGTATACTGGCTGCCACCCTTTTTAACTTGTACTTAGAATTGGCCATAGCACTAAATGCGACCCTCTCAAATGATATCAGAATGGGCCCTCTAAAAACCGGTTGGCTAGGTTATGCGATGACCTATTGCTACTTGATTATAGCCCCAAGGGGCTACAGCTTAAATTGATGGCGCTGGAGAAGTTTGCAAATGAGAATGGGCTAAAAATGAACTCCTGGAAGGCAAAAATGATAGCTTTCTTGGGAAAAACAAAAGCCAACATCCCGGGAGGTTAGCTCAGTGGCAACGTGCTCGCCTTGGAAACAAGACGATCCCCGGAAACAAGACGACACGAAGCAACACAGGTTCGATCCCCGGGAACAAGACGACACGAAGCAACACAGGTTCGATCCCCGAAAACAAGACGACACGAAGCAACACAGGTTCGATCCCCGGAAACAAGACGACACGAAGCAACACAGGTTCGATCCCCGGGTCCGCGCTTAGAAACCTCTGGGTATTTAAGCGCGTTATAAATAAGCAACTAAGACAACCACAAACAAAAACGTTCTGTAATAGCGCCTGGATGCCCATGGGCTGTGTGAGCGCTTTAAAAAAATGAATAAATAAACAAACCAAGATGGATCATTGCTGGTCAGAATATCAGGCGGAACACTATAGATATCTGGGTATTTTTGTAGATCAGAGGTTGAGTTGGAACCAACAGTGGAACGAGACCAAAGACAAGTGTATGAAAATCATTATGGCAGTAAGTCACTTTATTGGAAGACAAGGTCGATGTTCCCTAAGTACCATCCTATTGTTATATTCTGCAAAAGTTGTCCCCTGTCTCCTACATCAGGCTGACATATGGGGGGAAAAATTTAAAAAAAGGAATTGAATAGGTTTAAAGGGAAAATTTCGAAATATTTTGTTCAGAATGCCTAAATCACTTCCGATTGAATTCATATTACTAGAATGCAACATGATGTGAGTAGGTGATACTATGGAATATGAAGTCGCAATGCTATATGCTAAGTTATGCACCTTAGATAATGACACTACTATTGTCGAATTATTGTTGAAAGCGTTTAGAGGAATTGATAACATCGACAATCTTTGCATGCTGGGATACCTTAGATCTATTCATATTAAATGGGCCACGGATAGAGCAAACGAGTGGATAAATGAAGTGCACGCAAGAACTACAAGCCATACATGATGCAGGAAAAGAAAGAGACATGGTACATTTGGCAACACATGTCATCAGTGGTACCTTTATACAGCAATGGCTGAAGCGCTCTGCAACCCCCAGATACTTGAATGCATTCCCAGATAGGAAATCGATCAGGCGATATCTACTGTTTAAATTCAACATGTCTGAAAATTGTCGCTGCAAAGCGCGGAATTGAAAGAAACAGTCGGTGGTGTAGGCTATGTGGGATTAAAACAATTGAAACAGCTGAGCACATTCTAGGTCACTGTGAGAGTCTTGAAACGCTAAGACTGAAATACTTGAAGGCCTATGACAATTCTTTTGACCTTGAAAACATTAACGAAACGTGTGAAAAACTTTTTGAACGTCATGATGTAAATGTAATCGTTCATATGATGGCTTTTTATCTCTTAGGTTTGTACATACATAGCCAAGTGTCTGATGGCATATTTTAATGTCAGCCCTTTTTAGCTGTTTTGTTTTATATCCTGTAGGCCTGTTTTAAATCTGAAGTCTATATTGATGATTCTTTTAAGTGCCAGGCTATTATGCAAGTCTATGCAAAAAGGACGAGCATATATATATATATATATGTATGTATTGGCCTATATTTATGTCTCCTTTGAAGATGGCTTACATATAGCATGTAACACAGTAATTAATTCTATAACGTCCCTGTGCCAGGTTTTGTCCCATTATGATCCTCTAAAACAATCCTAAATCCTAATGGGATGGATTGTTAGGTAAAACATGTCAATGAGTTAGATAGTGTGAACCAAAACACTAGTGCCGCTATGAATGGCCATTTGCATCTTATATTGTTGGCGTGTTGGGATACCAACTGCTTGTTTGTCCAAACAGCCGCGAAATGACAAAAACACACACAAGGGCCAGGGCCGCGCACTCGTATCAGTGCTGCGGGGGGTACTTACTTGAATCTAAACACAAACTGGTCCCTCACGGTAACAGGAGCCGTTCATAGGCGTATCCCGCTGTAATACGCTCATAGCCGGTGTCATATCCGCCTTGCGCCCCGTAACGCATTGACGCAGGGTGTCTCAATAAAAGCCCGCCCCCGCGCAAGGGAGGCAATTCCGGTCACAGACTCTAACAACGTGTGGCGTGTTTCATTTTGCTCCGGCCGGAGCTGCGCCACTGCGGCCTACTTCAGAGGCCCTCAACGTTCTGCCTCCGCGCGGAGGCAGAACGTAACACTGGCGACGAAGGAAATGGGATCCAGCACACGTGCTCGACGCCCTACCAGCTGATTCCTCCTGCGACACACGACCGACTGGCATCCAGGGACCACAGGCGCCGCTACATGACGTGTGAGTCCACCACACATGCAGCGCGCACGTGCGATCACGGCAGCAGGCACGTGGAGCGAGGCAGCGGTCCCATCCGCTACTGCTTCATAGGTCGGCCTCAAAAGGGACCACTGACACCTGAAACCACACACCAAGGAGAGGACGATAGACACCGTCAAGTGACGGCAACGCCCCACCATGGCGACCGGCATGTCCACCCCTAGGCCCGGAATGCCCTCCAGACTCACGGCAAATCTGTCGATGTAGTCACTGCCAGCTCGCCCACAAGGTAGCTCCTCCACAATGATTCAGCCATTTGACCCATTCACGGATCCATCATCTGTTGGCCCCCGGTGGCAGCTATGGCTCCAAAAATTCGAAATGGTAATGGAGTGCAAGGACATAAGCTCCGCCAGGAAAATGAGATCGCACCTATTGTTAAACGTGGGGGACGAGGTGCTACGAATCTTCAACTCGCTAGCCGTTGCTGATGGCCAGGATATTTACCAACAATGAAAAGACGCTTTGACGGCTCATTTTCTCCCACAACTCAACCCGGATTATGAAACTTTCATGTTCTGCACCACATTTCAGGCAGAAGAGGAGACCTTGAATGCCTACCACACCCGACTCAGGAAGCTGGCGATTTCGTGTGAATTCACGGATGTCGAGAAAGAAATCCAGAGACAACTCATTAACGGCATCCAATCAGAGAAACTAAGAAGGATGGTGCTGGGTGAGAGGGCCATCTCCCTAACACGCAGTCTGGAGTTGGGTCGTCAAAGGGAGCTGGCACATGCCATGGCCGCCAACATGGGGATGACTCTGCAAAAACTACAACCCGCCCTCGCATCATCCATGGAGGCCCATGTCACCAATAGACAGTCCACTAGAGATGAATCTGGCGGCAACAACTCACCAGCCAGATGGCAGCCACGGATCCCGGCACCCACGGAGTGTGGATGGTGTGGTGGATCGCGGCATGGACGGTGAAATTGCCCGGCGCAAGGGACAACATGTGGAGCATGTGGCAGAAAGGACCACTATGCCAAGGTGTGCCGATCATCGGGCGCTCCACTACCGCCTCCGCAGAATCCCCAGGAGAAGAGTGGAACCAAGAAATAGAAGCAGGCGATCACAAGGCGAGTCGAAATGACCAACTCTTCAACCGAGGAAGAAGGAAGAGGATGACGTCACAGGGACTCAACAAGACGCCGGTAGAGAGCAGCGGACAAAAGGGAGGAAAGTTTACCTGGTGTCAGCTCTGGATCATGAGCACGCTACGCAGAAAAAAGGGCTCCGGAGGCGCAAAAGCCAGGTCACCCTCCAAAACCAGCAGTTATAGATGACTATAGACACGGGAGCCTCGGTAAACGTCATGCCCGCAAGCACTTTTCAAACACTGCAACCACGACCAGCCCTCAAGTACACAGACACTCTTCTGTTTGCATATGGTTGCAGAAAACCATTACCGGTGGTTGGCAGATTCCGCACCACCCTCAGCCTTGGTGAAAACAGGCTACCGTCCAAGATCTACGTAGTAAATGCGGGGATTGAATGCCTTCTGAGTGGCGATGCAGCTGAGGACCTAGGGCTGGTACAGTTCGTCAGTCAAGTCAAGGAAGCCCAAGAGGTCGAGAACATCCTTGCTCATTATCCTAACCTGCAAAACGGGATTGGGTGTTTGAAGGGAAAGACGATCAAGTTCCATATTGATAAGTCGGTCCAGCCAAAGGCCGTCAGACACCGGAGGACCCCATTCCACATGCGTGAACAGGTGGAGATAGAACTCAAAGCGTTGGAAGAAGCTGGCATTATAGAAGATGTGACGGGGCCAACAACATGGGTGTCCCCGATGGTGGTCACAAAGAAATCCAAACAGCCGGGAAATGTCTGTATCTGTATAGATATGCGCCTCCCGAACACCGCCATCAAGCGGGAGCGCCACAACACGCCAACCCTCGATGAAATTGTGGCTGACCTCACGGGATCGAGAATCTTCTCGAAGGTTGATTTGAAAGCAGGTTACAACCAGCTGAAGCTGCATAGGGACTCTCGGTACATAACTACTCTTTCAACACATTTGGTTCTGCAAAGATACAAGCGGCTAAGCTTTGGGATATCTTCGGCGGCCGAAGTCTTCCGACTGACAATTCAAGAAGTCATCCGAGGCATACCAGGTGTCCTAAATGTGAGTGACAACATCCTAATCCATGCTCAGGACAAAGTTGAACACTCGAGAAGACTACGGATGCTCTTGGGCCGATTAGAAGACGCGGGCCTAACCATCCATAAGGATAAATGTGAGTTTTTCAAGACAGAGATATCGTTTTTTGGCTACTAGTTTAGCAGCACTGGCATTTCACCGGACCCTCAGAAGGTTGCTGACATACAGGCCGCGAGTCCGCCCATGACACCCACCGACGTCCGCAACTTCCTGGGGATGGCCACGTACTGTGGGAGATTCATCCGGAAGCTGGCCACTCTTTCGGAACCCCTTCGAGAACTTACGAAGCTCAACGCGAAGTGGGAATGGGGGAAAGCGTGGCAGGAAGCCTTTGAAAGTATCAAAGAGTCACTATCCGTGGACACGAAAATGGCATACTACGACACCGCGCTTCCGACTGAAATTTTGTGGATGCCAGCCCTGTCGGCCTGGGGGCCATCCTCATGCAGGTCACCAAAGAGGGAGTGAAGAGACCCATCGTCTATGCGTCACAAGCTCTCACAATGACAGAGCAGCGATACTCTCACATTGAGAAGGAGGCAATCGCCGTACTGTGGGGGTGTCGCCATTTCCACCTCTATCTGTATGGCCGTAGGTTCACGGCGATCACGGATCACAAACCCCTCCTGCCAATCTTCATGGGCACCTCCTCGCACCCGCCGGCTAGAATAGCCAAATGGCTGCTCCATCTTCAGCAGTACAATTTTGAATTGATGTATCAGCCGGGAAGCGGCAACCCGGCGGACTTCCTATCAAGACACCCTCGAGCGGCGACGCCACAGGAGGTTCAGATGGCCGAAGAGACCGAGGAGCACATCTGCCAGGTGGTGCGGGCCATGAGGCCAAAGGCTGTCGGCATCGATGACATCGCAGGGGAAACATGCAAGGACCCATGTTGCGACTTGGTAGAGGATGCCATCATTTCAGGTGACTGGAGGTCCTTCATGAAGAACACCCACAACAGGACTGAGGTAGCAAAGGCGTTCCTCACAGGGATGTTCATCGTCTGCCAGGATCTGTCGATAACAGAGCAAGGTTTGCTGCTCTGCGGAAATCGCATCATCATCCCGCCGGGCCCGCAGGACCGAATAGTGGCCCTCGCCCATGAGGACCACCAAGGGATGGCTTGACGAAGGCTCGAATTCGACACCGGGTGTGGTTTCCACAGATAGATGTAAAGGTGGAAAGGCTAGTCAAGACCTTTCTACCATGCCTGAAAACCGGAGCCCCACCTGATCCAGAACCTATCCAGTCGGCAGAACGCAGCTCTGGCACGTGGGACGCAATAAGCATTGACTTCTGTAAACTACAAGAAGGCCTGTACCTCCTGGTAGCCATCGATGATCACTCCCGATACCCCGAAGTTGAGGTGGTCGAATCCACGGCGGCAGAAGTGGTCATCCCGGCCATTGAGAAGATGTTTGCGACACATGGACTACCCACTACGATTAAGAGTGACAACGGCGCACCCTTCCAAGGGGAGGAGTTTAAACACTACCTGCAAGAACTGAGTATCCGGTATCACCACATCATGCCAAGGTGGCCCCAGGCGAATGGGGATGTGGAATGGTTCATGAGAACAATCAACAAAGTGCTGAGGTTATCAAAAGCAAATGCCAGTCCGTGGAAAGTCGACCTCTATCACTTCCTGAGAAAGTACAGGGTCACCCCGCACTGCACGACTGGTGTCCCCCCAGCTGATCTCATGTTCGGCACCGTCATAAAGTCGTCCATTCCACATCACCCCAGCAGAAGACCGGACGAGCACGACAATGGGCGCACCGAAAGAAGGAGAACAGATGCCAATGCCCACATGAGTGCCAAGAGGAGGTCGAAACCATCCAACCACCAGGTGGGCAACCAGGTGGTCATGTTGCGGAACCCGACAAAGTCCAAGCTGGACTCCCGCTATGAGACTCTCCCATGGACCGTCAGCGAGACACAAGGGACCATGATAACCGTGCAAAGAGGGCACGGTCTGGTGATGCGTAATGTGTCGTGGTTCAAGGCTGTGCCGCGCAACCTTTGGACTGATGGGGACTGTCCCCAAGAAGATGAGGACTCCCCGCTGATCGAAGACGAACCCGCCAACTTTCAGGGTGAAGACAATGCCGGTGACAGAATGTGGGAGCAGTGGAGTGAACCGGACATGTGTGAGCCGGAGGTGGAAGGTGAGAATTCAGATGAGACTGTGGAGCCCAGCTCCCAGGGTGGGAGATATGGACTAAGAACCGCCACCAACCCACCAGCTCGGCTCAAGGACTATGTGTGGTAGTTTGCACCACGAGAACTGATGAAGCGAAAAGTGCCTGTGTTGTTGTGTTCATAAGCAGGGGCATGTTTTTGTGTGTGTGCTTAGTTGTTAAATTTATTTATAATAAAGGAGGAATGTTATATCCGCCCTGCGCCCCGTAACGCGGGGACGCAGGGCGTCTCAATAAAAGCCCCGCCCCTGCGCAAGGGAGGCAGTTCTGGGCACAGACTCTAACAACGTGTGGCGTGTTTCATTTCGCTCCGGCCGGAGCAGCGCCACTGCGGCCTACTTCAGAGGCCCTCAACGTTCTGCCTCCACGCGGAGCCAGAACGTAACAGCTGGCAGTTCCTGATACATCACGTGTAACAATCACGTGTCCGGGCTTGCGTCTGACATCCGGACTGGCGCGCAAGGACGCTTCTCCAGAAAGGGAAACTGTGGTCCCAATGCGCTCCACCCGACGAGACCGCAGCAAACCAGGCCAGTCAGGCACCACTGCCAACGCTCAAAAAAGCCACAATATGATGGAAATCTTAAGGCTGGCATCTATACATTAAACATTACAAAGTAGTATAGTACATATATGTGTGCCTACACGGGCAGCTTGAAATAAGCCCATCAGGTGATAAAGTTAGTTGCTATATTGATTTGCATTTTTATTTTTATGTTTTATGTTTTAGGTTATTTACTTCATATTATCTGCTGTGTCGATAAATACTATCTATAAGCCCCATGTGTTAATGCATGATGCCAACAGGAAATATCCATCTTGTATGTAAGGCAAGATAAAAAGTGTATTCTATAATAGACAGGGCTTGCCAAGGGATGGTTTCATTGAGGCCTCGATGGTCTGTTCTTAGACGGAAGATCCAATTCTGCTCACGTTTCAGCAACATGCTAGCAACGTCTCCTCCTCTCCTGGGGCATTTTACCTGTTCCACAATATTCCATCTTATATCCTGTGTTGTGTGTTTTTCTTGTAGGAAATGTGCAACTAAAGGGGTATTTTCCCATTTGGTCCTTATACAAGACATATGTTCTTGTATCCATTTGTTTACGGGTCTGCTGTTTATCCCTATATAAATAAGGTTACAAGGGCATTTGATCATATAGAAGACGTTCCATTTCGTCAACGAGTTTTGTCTCCATGCTGTTCGGAGGCCCAAGTCCAACGTTTTGGTGCGTGTGTAAGCGTACAGACATTACAATGTCCACAGGGGGAGTGTCCAACTGTGGGCATGGTGTCCCATAATGTGGTTTGTTGCATGTTGTCACTCGGCTCTTGGTAAGAGTGGACTAAGGTGTCTCGAAGGTTCTTCATTTTTCTTATTGCAAACCTAGGTGGTGGGAGACTAACAGTCCCCACATTGAGGATCGGCCAGAGCTTTAGAATTTCCCTTTTGATCATATTGGTTTTAGTGGAGTATCCAAAGACTGCAGTAATGGTTTTATGTCCTTCTGCTCTTGTTTTTTGTTGTAAAGTTATATCTCGTGGGATATTTCTAGCACGTTTTCTTGCTTGCTTATTCGGGTATCCTCTCTCAAGCAGACCATCTATGAGAATCTGTGATTGGATGTCATATTCCTGAAGACTAGAGCAGTTTCTCCTGTACCGTAAAAATTGGCCAAAGGGCAAATTATCGCAGAGGGTTTTAGGGTGGAAGCTAGAATATTCCAGGAGTGAGTTAGGGTCTGTGGGTTTTCTAAATACCGTTGTACTCAACCTCCCTGCTTCTGTACGTATCTCAATATCCAGGAATTGTGTTATCTGTTTTGTGGCATTGTAGGTGAATTTCAAGTATCTGTTTCTAGAATTGAGCCACACCATGATGTTACGCTCACCTGATATCCCCAGGGGTGTCTGGAAGGCTCTGAGATCTGGAACTCTGGATGCGTAGTTGCTCAGTGCTGAAGAATGAATCTGCAATTATAGGAGGGAGGATTTGTGATAACTGTCTCTAATGCCACCTCCCTCTGACCGGTCCCCTTCCCATTGGTTCTTTCTCACCTTAGTTATTTGTAGGGTGAGCTATCCGTCCTGCGTTTCTTGTGCAGGGATCCTTGAGGTTTGTTGGCGAGCTGCCCGAGTTGCTTCACTGGTGCAGTGCGCCTTGCTTGGGCCCAGGCCTGCTGTGACCCTGAATCTGCTGATAGGCACTTAGGTTTGTTAATTGTAAGTCTTTGTTCTGTTTGTGGTGGGATTCCGTTAATGTCTTTATCACTTTATTTTCAGGTGCGAAGGTTTTGCTGCTGGCGTGCCAGATGGAGAGGCACGTTTTTAGGTAAGAGAAAGCACGAAGCACGGCGCCTTTATTATCTTTTAAAGTTAACCTGTGTTTTCTTCTTCTTCTCCTTACAGGCCGCGGTGGTGCTGTGAGTCGATGAGAGCGCAATGAAAAACTGGCCCCCGGAATCCGTTAAGGTAAGTAAAGCGCTGTCCAGTTGTTGTATATTGAAAGTGAACCTCAATATGTCTCCTTTTTCTTTGCAGGATGTTGCTGTGGTGCTCCGGATGGAAGCCCGGCGTAGGGCGATGGAATTCAGGTGAGACTGATAGAATTTGATGTTTTGGAAGCGCGCGTGTTCTAATACTGTTTTTTCCTTTTCTCGTTATTGCAGGTCGCGATGTTCGAGCAGCAGCTATGGTAGCGTTTTGCCGGAAGTCTTTAAGCTAGTACTCACAGGTGAGTGATGTTTCTTCTTCTCTCGGTTCCACTGATTCCAACGCGGATGAGATGCTGAGTGCTGGATGGTATATTCTCAGGTAAGACAGAATAATCTTGTTCTTGTTCTTGTTCTTGTTCTTGCAGGACAACATGAAGATGCTGAAGACCAGGAGCTGGACACGGTGAGCGTCACGCTGCTAGTTGCAGAATAACACAAAGCGTGTTCTGCAGTCAGGGTGCGGTTTATATAGCCCAGGTAAAGTAGTACCAGGGAAAGTAGCTACAGACCTGCCACACCCAGAACACTAGATCGCATGGCTTGATTCTTGAGAACTAGGCTGTGTGGTTGCTTCCATGTTGGATTTAAAGACCCATGTAGTCAATTGAAAGTAACCATGGTAAGTATCTCCTTACAGTACATGTGACTGGTGCCAGATGTGCCAGGACTGGCTCCGGGAGCCTTTTTGCAGAAGTCTTGAGGCCCTCGGAGTAGATGTGGGGGCTTGCTTGTGGCACAGCTTGTGGCCCCTGACAGTGGTCCTGACAGCACTCCCTCCCAAGGCCCCTCTCATGGTATTCTTCCTGTCCGGTCCTGGTTTGGTGGGATTATTCAGGTGCTAATCAGACGTGGTGCATGGATATGTTCATTTGGTTCCCATGTTCTGTCTTGAGGTCTGTACCCTTTCCAATCCACTAAATAATATAGTTTAGATCTGGTACGTTTTGAATCCAGGATGTCCTTAACTTCAAATTCAGGCTCTCCATCGATTAGGACAGGCTTTGGTGGGGTTATGACTCGGGTCCCAGGTTTGACAGGTTTTATAAGTGATACGTGGAATACCGGGTGAATTTGCATGCTTGGTGGCAAGGCCAATTTGACGGCCACTGGATTTATCACAGATTTGATGGTATAGAGTCCTAGATATCTTGGACGAAAGGTCCAGGTTCCTTTAAAGGGCACATGTTTTGATGCTAACCAGACTTTGTCCCCAATCTGGTGATCAGGAGCCTTCCTCCGGTGTTGGTCCAGAAAAAAAGTCTGTCTGTCTTTGACTTGCTGTAATTGTTCAGTTGCCTTTTTGAAGGCTTGGGTTATACTTGTGTGTAGAGTCTTTACTGCTGGCATTTCCAAGGTTGTGGGGGAGTCTAATTCAGAGGTACGTGGATGTCTTCTGTATATTATGTAGAACGGGCTTTGTCCAGTGCTGGTGTATATGGAGTTGTTGTATGCGTATTCCGCTATCCATAACAAGTCTTTCCAGCTCTCTTCCACTTGGTGCAGCATGCAATGTAGATATTGTTCTAATGTCTGGTTTGTTCTTTCAGTTTGTCCATCCATTTGAGGGTGATGGCTAGTGGATAATTGAACATCGATTTGTGACATTGTACAGCATTTCATCCAGAAATTGGATATAAATCGACTTCCACGATCTGAGATTAGGACTGAGGGGAAACCATGCAGTTTTGTAACCTGTTCAAGAAATACCTTTGACAGACCAGTAGCGTTAGGAAATCCTTTGAACGGAATGAAATGCGCCATTTTAGAGAACAGATCTACAACCACCAAGATGGTATTAAATCCTTGACAGGGAGGTAAGTCTGTAATAAAATCAAGAGAATGGGTATGCCAGGGAGCTGGTGGAATATCCAGTGGTTGTAGAAGGCCAGCTGGTTTCTGCTTTTGTGATTTATTCTGTGCACACACCCCACAGGATAGAATGAATTGAGCAATGTCCTTACGCCAGGTTGGCCACCAATAATTCCACTTAACCTTGGCTAGAGTCTTAGCAATTCCGGGATGGCCTTCAATCAGGGAAACATGATAGCTAGACATGACCAACTCTTGCAGATCTTTATTTGGTAGATATAGTCTTTCCCTGAAGTGTGGTAATCCGTCCAGAACCGTGTGATGTTCATTTTGGGAATTCCATTTTTGCAAGATCTCGAGGTACATTAAGGATCGAATCTTATCTTGAAGTTCACATAGAGTCAATGTGGTAGTAAGTCCCAGTAATTAATCACTTGGGATAATGGCAACAGGGTCCAGGGTACTGTACATTTTTTCTTCAACACCTATACGAGATAAGGCCTTGCCATTCTGAACTCCCAGTCGGTATGTTATCACATAATCATATTCTGCGAAGAATAAAGCCCACCGTAATTGTCATGATGATTGACCTTTTGCTTACCTTAGGTATTGAAGTTTTCGGTGATGTGTGATTACTGTGATGGTATGTCTGGCACCTAATAGATATTGCCGCCAGGCTTTGAAGGCCGATTTTATTGCTAACAATTCTTTGTCTGTAATTGCATAGTTAAGTTCTGGTGGTGAGAATGTATGTGACTAAAAGGCCATGGGGTGTAATTGGCCCCTTTCTGGATCTCTTTGAGAGAGAACTGCTCTCATAGCTACGCTGGAAGCATCAGTTTCCACTACATAGGGTAGGTATGGGCAAGGATGTCATAGTATTGGCGCAGGGGTGAATTATATCTTGAGTTATCGAAAGGCCTGCCCCGCTTCTTCAGTCTATTGGAATTCTTTGCTGTTTTTTCTCAATAACGATGTGATTGGGTATACTATCTGTGAGAAATCTGGAATGAATCGGTGATAACATTTCGGAAAGCCAAGCATGCTTTGGATTCCTTTAAGTGAAGAAGCTGACGGCCAATTAAGAATGTCATCAACCTTATGTGTATCCATCTTGACTCCTTTTGGCGAGAGGACAAAACCGAGGAACTCGTCTTGGGTGACATGGAAGGAGCATTTCTCGAGTTTAGCGTACAGTTTGTTTTGGCAAAGTTTTGCAAGGACTGAGTGGACATGTTCAACATGCTCTTCTTCAGAGGGGGAATACACCAAGATGTCGTCAATATAGACCAGGGCACAGACATTGATTAACTCCCGCAGTACATCATTCATAAAGTATTGGAATGCTGCGGGAGAGTTGCACAGCCCGAAGGGCATTACCTGATATTCGTACAGGCCATACTCGGTGCGAAATGCGGTTTTCCATTCATCCCCTTTCTTTACACATACAAGATGGTATGCTCCTCTGAGGTCTAGTTTGGTGCAAATTTGGGCATCCTTGACTTGGTCCAAGAGTTCCGGGATAAGGGGCAAAGGGTAGCGTTTTTTTACTGTGATTTGATTAAGTGCGCAGTAATCGATACAAGTCCTCAAATCTCCTCCCTTCTTTGGCACGAAGAATAAGGGGGAGGCTGCCGGTGACTTTGACGGGCGGATAAACCCATTAGCCAGGTATTGATCCAGATAGGACTTCAAGTGGAGATTTTAGGTTTACGTGAGTGCATAAATCCGACCACAAGGAACCGGTGCGCCAGGAATCCGGTCGATCTGACAGTCATAGGGCCTATGTGGCGGTCATGTGTTAGCCTGTTTCTTCTGAAAAACATCTTGATAATCCGGATATTCTCTTGGTAAAGTGTCCATTGGTTCCGCGATTCAAGATGCTATTCCTTGGACAGATTTCAGGTTTGGCTGTGGTATAGCTTTCGGGTAGCAAGTGTGGGCGCAATCGTTAGAAAAGGTCAGTTTCTTTGCACGCCAGTCTATGTGGGGATTGTGAGTTACTAACCATGGCATCCCTAAGATCAACCGGAACTGAGGAGCTTTGATGAGGTCAAATGTGATTGCTTCTTGATGTCCATCCTGACACAGAAGGGTTAATTCTGTTGTGCATTGAGTTACTGGACCCAAAGCAATTTCTGTATCGTCAACAGTAGTTACCTTTTCAGTAATTGATTTTGTGCATAAAGGAAGCCCCATTTCTGCTGCCAGGTCTCGATCTATGTAATTGCCAACTGCTCCGCTGTCTATATATGCCTCTATGGAATGCATCTGCGACGGTTGTTGGTGATTGATCAAGATTACTGGCAGGGTGAAATATGATGTGACTCATCCTTCTCGCTCGACAAGCGGACCCCTATGCTTGCCGGGCCTGGTAGTTTTCCGATTCCTTTCCATCATCTTCTTTCTCTGTAGCGCCAACTACCTTCCCTGGAGGTTTCAGTGGGCATTCTTTGAGGTAGTGCCCCGATTTACCGCAATATAGGCATAACTGTAGCTATCTTCTCTTGTCTCTTTCAACCTTGGTTAAAGAGGTCGTACTCCTCCAATCTGCATGGGTTCTGTGGTATTTTCTGATGGACGTTGAACATTATCTTTCGAATGTACGTACATGGCATGATTTTCGAGTCTACTTCAGTCTGTTCTTCTGTCCTGTAATCTGTGGTCCAACTGCATTACCAGGTTGATAAACTCTGTGCTGTCTTTAAGTGGGTCTACAACTTGAGCAAGGATATCCTTCAGGTCGCCTTGTAGGCCCCGATGGAACAACGTGATTCTTTTTCTTCAGGGCACCCCGCTTCCACGACCAGTCTATTAAAGGTGGCAATATAAGTCAGCAAATCTTGATTTCCTTGACGGAGGGACAGGAGTTTGTTATCAAGAGCTTGTCCAAGCAAGGGTGGGTGAGAGCGCGATGAAAAACTGGCCCCTGGAATCCGTTAAGGTAAGTAAAGTGCTGTGCGGTTGTTGTATATTGAAAGCGAACCTGAATATGTCTCCTTTTCCTTTGCAGAATGTTGCTGTGGTGCTGTGGATGGAAGCGCAGTGTAGCACGATGGAATTCAGGTGAGACTGATGGAATTCGATGTTTTGGAAGCGCGCGCGCTCTAATACTGTTTTTTCCTTTTCTCGTTATTGCAGGTCGCGATGTTTGAGCAGCAGCTGTGGTAGCATTTCACCGGAAGTCTTTAAACTAGTACTCACAGGTGAGTGATGTTTCTTCTTCTCTCGGTTCCACTGATTGCAACCCGGATGAGATGCTGAGTGCTGGATGGTGTATTCTCAGGTAAGACATAATAATCTTGTTCTTGCAGGACTACAGGAAGATGCTGAAGACCAGGAGCTGGACACAGTGAGTGTCACGCTGCTAGTTGCAGAATAACGCAAAGTGTGTTCTGCAGTCAGGGTGTGGTTTATATAGCCCAGATAAAGTAGTATCAGGGAAAGTAGTTCCAGACCTGCCACGCCCAGAACACTAGACCGCATGGCTTGGTTCCTGAGAACTAGGCTTTGTGGTTTCTTCCATGTTGGATTTAAAGACCCATGTAGTCAATTGAAGGTAAGCCTGGTAAGTATCTCCTTACAGTACATGAGCCTGGTGCCAGATGCGCCAGGACTGGCTCCAGGAGCCTTTTTGCAGAAGTGTTGAGGCCCTTGGAGTAGATGTGGGGGCTTGCTTGTGGCACCGCTTGTGGCCCCTGACAGTGGTCATGACACATGAATTCATTAAGGGCGATTGAGTCACCTGTGAAAATGGTAAAATTTCATCATTATAACGAGTCCATACTGCGATCTTGGCCAGAAATGGATTGGTGACAGAGTATATGTGTTTCCATTCAAAATGAGCAACATAGAGATTAGCCAGTGAAGGGGCAAAGGTCACCCCCATTTCAATTCCAGAGCACTGCTGAAAGAAGATGATTTTGTAGAGGAAATAATTCCTTGTAAGTGCGATTTCTGTCAATTGGAGGATGAATTGAATGGACATGTCCAAAGTAGGGCTCATGTCCCAGAGAACTTGTTCTACAATTTGTAGGGTCTCTATCTGTGGTATATTAGTATATAGAGCCTCTATATCAAGTGTTACTAGATACTGTGTCTCCGGGTCAAATACTAAGTTGTTAACCATCTTCAGAATACTGGTAGTGTCTTTAAGGTAAGACCACATTTTAGGGACTTCTGGTCTTAAGAAGAAGTCCACGAATTCGGGTAATGGCTCAAGAATTGACTGTATACCTGCCCCAATAGGGCGTCCCAGTGGGGGTAGAGTACCCTTGTGCACTTTTGGTAGTGCATAGAAAGCAGGTATTTTAGGGAATCTAGGACAGAGGAACGCTGCTTCTTTGGTGCTAATATGGCCTTCACAAGCTGCTTCTTCCACAATCCCAGTAATCAAAGTATGAAGAGTTTCAGGGGGGTCGCAGGGTAAGATTTAATAATGAGTCCTGTTATTCAGAAGTTTGGTCACCATCTGGTCATAATCGACCGTGTTCATGACACCGATAGAGCCTCCTTTGTCTGCTGGTTTTATTATGACCTCCTTGTTGTTACTTAATTCATGTTCTTCCTTTGAGATGTTCTGAAAAGTAGTTTCTTCATTTTTCTCAAGAGTTTCCAGTTTTCTAATGATTGCCTTCTCAAAGGTGATGGATTCAGCAGATATGTTCTGTGGAGAGAAAGTCGATTTCGGTTGGAGTCCAGTGGTGTCCTTCTGTCTATTAACATCTTCTTCTACATCATGTTCACCAAAGTGTTGTCGTAATCGGATTTTCCTCATACGTTTCGGAAAAGGAAGCAGGAGTTCCAAAGTGTCTTGGATCAGGAAGATAGGACAAAGATTAGCCAGGCAAGAAGCGGGACGCATCACTTTAACGATCCATCTAATACGGTCATCGGATATAGTCTTAAATTAATATTGAGGGAAGAGTGTGTTAGAGTCAAAGGATCGGGCAGGGCGAATGGGGTCCTCTGAAGTATTTAACTGAACAATGGAGTCTCGTATATGTTGGATTTTGTTTTCCGTAGTTAAAGGAATTTATTGAAGCCAGTTAATTGTGACAGCATTGGTGAATTGCGGGGTGGTTTTATGTTCTAAAAGCCAAAAGGTTTGCAAAATGCATTTGTGTGAATTGGCCGCTTGTTTCATCTTGGAGGAATAGACCGCTTGTTTTGCTGGAATAATATTTTATATTTGTACAATGATGTGAGATGCCCTGCATTTCGGATGCTGGCTGCTTTGCATACAATTAAGGTACATTTTGGGAACATATGGATGACCAGCGATTTGACAGATATGCCCATGATAGTGATTTAACATGAAATCCTTCTAAGCATGTGTTGCACACAGCAGGGCGTGGTGCTTAATGCATCTGTTGCAATACTCACCCTAATAGTAACATGTCCGCAAACTGCGAGGCATATGCACTCTTTTGGACCACTTCCACCTTTTGGTTTAGGCTGATCTGCTGAGCAAAGGACGAATTTTCAGTGCAGCTTCCAAATCAATTGCTTACTGCTATGTACACTCCTGGAGGCACATTCAAACTTAAAACAGCCCCAGGAGAATGCTCATTCGGGGGCACAGTGCTGCTTCAACGTGGGTGGGTTTGGGCTTTGCACATCTATTGAACGGCGCTCCAGCAAAACAACTTTTTCTGGAGTGTAGCTCTGCCTTGTTCCGGCCCAATTCCTCCCCTGCAGACAGTACGTTTTAACGTAGCATTTCTCTTTGCACCATGTCAATGACATTTTTAATTAAATCATGCTTCGGACATGGATCTTTTGTGCATCAGAGCTACATAAAATACAGACAAAAAACCTGAAACAACGACACAATAAAAGTCGAAGAATACACATTTTTGGTGGTTCAGAAATCTCACTTTTAGGTAGGAAGTGAGTAGTAGTACCAAAAACATGGGGGCATCAAGGAATGGGAGTAAGGGGACGGGCACGCAAACATGACATCAGACATCCGAACATGGGAGGGGTCTGGTCTGGGGACATAGACTGCCAAGACAAGTCAGGAGAAGACACAAAAGGAAAAGAAAATAGCACACTGGAGGAATAGAACCTTTGAGTGATATTGGCCTGCGGTTACAGGTTCAAATACTTGCAGGGCGTGGGCATCTAAGCTTTTCATCCATCAGAGGTTGATGCACTCAAGTATCATTGTATTGGACAATGACACCTATTATTACAGCATGTAGGAGCACAAGTTCCAACATGGTGTGGTATGTGATATTACAAAGGTAATATGGAAGAACAAGTTACTCTCTTAGGTAACGTTCTTTCGATCGGATGGTCCGACAACGTATTCCATATCTATGACAGTAATCACCACAGCTGTGCTGCTTCGGAAAATCTTTCGGTGTCTGCGTCCTGCGTCAATGACGTCGATACGCCACCCTGGAGGACCTCCTCCGACAGCCGAAGTCACTGGATGTTACAAGTAGGACGCACGACGCCCGTAGCCTCAGTTGTACTTTTTTCCCAGAACGTGTGGCACCAGTCTTCTGCCAGTCTGACTACACAAAGCCTTTTGGAAACGCAAACTGCAATCGCATAAGAAATTCTGTAGCGGGGAAGGCAGGGAGGGAGCGATATGGAATACGTCGTCGGACCATCCCATCGAAAGAACGTTACCAGGTAAGAGAGTAACTTGTTCTTCCAGGGGATTGGGTCCTCAGACGTATTCCATATCTATGACAGACTCCCAAAGCAGTACCAATGCAAGGAGGTGGGAAAAGAATTTAGAATACAGAAATTTAGAATGCCCAATCAAATTGTGGAGCAAAGGACCGCCTTGCCAAAGGCCAGATCCTGCCCACAGATGGAATCGAGGGAGTAGTGACGTACAAAAGTATGGACCGAAGCCCAGGTGGCTGCATCACAGATGTTACGAATAGGAACACCCCTCTGTAGGGCAGTAGAGGCAGCCATACCCCTGGTAGAATGGGCCCGTGTGCCGACCGGTGGGTCCTTATCCGCCAAGCGGTAACATTCAGAAATTGCCAAAATAATCCATCGAGCAAAAGTCTGCTTAGTCACAGCTTGTCCCAAATGCTTTCCAGCGTAACCAATGAAGAGTTGATCGTCCACTCTGACTCCTAGGATCGAGCCTATGGAGCCTCTCCTCTTCCTTAGCAGGATGCGGAGGAGGATAAAATGCCAGAAGAATAACCTTCTGCCCTAAATGAAATTCTGACACCACCTTCGGAAGAAAGGAAGGACGAACTCTAAGGACAACCCTGTCCTTATGAAACACAGTGAAGGGTGGCTTAACTGAAAGTGCCTGTAACTCACTCGCTCTACGAGCGGAAGTGACCGCAACTAAAAACACAGAGGCCGATTCATGGAATAATTAGCGCGGCGCAAGTGGGTAAAAAAAACGTGCGAATCGCAGTGGAATAGCGAAAATCGCAGTGCAAGTGCAAAAATCACACGAAAAGCAGCGCACGTCGATTCATGGAAGTCCGTGCGCGAGAAAACCAGCGGATGTGCGATAAAAAAGTGCGCCGCGCACATTGGCGCACAGGCCATCTAACAGCGTGCGCCAAGTCACAGCGAAAATCGCACACGCCACAGCGAAATTCGTACATAGCGCGGCGCACGCAACAAAAGTAGGCGGAACACGGGCGTAACACTCGGAATGGGGAACAACTTGCAAAAACGTGGGCGTCACGGGGGAAGTACAGGGCACAAGTGCGCGGAACGCCCACACGCTCGCCTCCAACACGTATTCGGAATAGAATAGGGCAAAAAAGCGCACGCTCAAACCAGCGCACAGGCACAAACACGACCGCCACAAGAAAGCAGGCGGTAGCGTCTCTGCGGCTGTAAGAAATGTGCGCCAAAAGGTGCGCCAACAAATAGCACCTATATACTGCCATGATGAATGTCCTATACTGTGGCCCTCCAGGACAAATGACGTGCAAAGGGGTACCCACAAACACGGACACCCGCTGACAAAAAATACGTGTGCGTGTATACCGGGGTGTGCGGGAAGCCTCACACGCGATTTGGCCGGGTACGTGGATTTCAGGGGTGCGCGGGAAGTTCCACACGCGATTCCATCAGGGTAGATGTATTTCATGGGTGCGCGGGAAGTTCCACACGCGATTTCAGCAGGGTACGTGTATTTCAGGGGTGCGCGGGAAGTTCCATACGCGAATGGGCCAGTGCAAGCAGGGTACGTGTATTCCATGGGTGGGCGGGAAGTCCCACACGCAATTCCATCAGGGTACGTGTATTTCAGGGGTGCGCGGGAAGTCCCACACGCGATTTCAGCAGGGTACGTGTATTTCAGGGGTGCGCGGGAAGTTCCACACGCGAATAGCCTGGGCGTGTGTATTTCAGGGGTGCGCGGGAAGTTCCACACAGGAATAGCCTGGGCGCGTGTATTTCAGGGGTGCGCGGGAAGGTTTACACGCGATTTCAGCAGGGTACGTGTATTTCAGGGGTGCGCGGGAAGTTCCACACGCGAATAGCCTGGGCGCGTGTATTTCAGGGGTGCGCGGGAAGTTCCACACGCGAATAGCCTGGGCGCGTGTATTTCAGGGGTGCGCGGGAAGTTCCACACGAGAATAGCCTGGGCGCGTGTATTTCAGGGGTGCGCGGGAAGTTCCACACGCAAATAGCCTGGGCGCGTGTATTACAGGGGTGTGCGGGAAGTTTTACACGCGATTTCAGCAGGGTACGTGTATTTCAGGGGTGCGCGGGAAGTTCCACACGCGAATAGCCTGGGCGCGTGTATTTCAGGGGTGCGCGGGAAGTTCCACACGCGAATAGCCTGGGCGTGTGTATTTCAGGGGTGCGCGGGAAGTTTTACACGCGATTTCAGCAGGGTACGTGTATTTCAGGGGTGCGCGGGAAGTTCCACACGCGAATAGCCTGGGCGCGTGTATTTCAGGGGTGCGCGGGAAGTTCCACACGCGAATAGCCTGGGCGCGTGTATTACAGGGGTGCGCGGGAAGTTTTACACGCGATTTCAGCAGGGAACGTGTATTTCAGGGGTGCGCGGGAAGTTCCACACGCGAATAGCCTGGGCGCGTGTATTTCAGGGGTGCGTGGGAAGTTCCACACGCGAATAGCCTGGGCGCGTGTATTTCAGGGGTGCGCGGGAAGTTTTACACGCGATTTCAGCAGGGTACGTGTATTTCAGGGGTGCGCGGGAAGTTCCACACGCGAATAGCCTGGGCGCGTGTATTTCAGGGGTGCGCGGGAAGCTCCACACGCGAATAGCCTGGGCGCGTGTATTTCAGGGGTGCGCGGGAAGTTTTACACGCAATTTCAGCAGGGTACGTGTATTTCAGGGGTGCGCGTGAAGTTCCACACGCGAATAGCCTGGGCGCGTGTATTTCAGGGGTGCGCGGGAAGTTCCACACGCGAATAGCCTGGGCGCGTGTATTACAGGGGTGCGCGGGAAGTTTTACCCGCGATTTCACCAGGGTACGTGTATTTCAGGGGTGCGCGGGAAGTTCACACACGAATAGCCTGGGCGCGTGTATTTCAGGGGTGCGCGGGAAGTTCCACGCGCGAATAGCCTGGGCGCGTGTATTTCAGGGGTGCGTGGGAAGTTCCACACGCGAATAGCCTGGGCGCGTGTATTTCAGGGGTGCGCGGGAAGTTTTACACGCGATTTCAGCAGGGTACGTGTATTTCAGGGGTGCGCGGGAAGTTCCACACGCGAATAGCCTGGGCGCGTGTATTTCAGGGGTGCGCGGGAAGTTCCACACGCGAATAGCCTGGGCGCGTGTATTTCAGGGGTGCGCGAGAAGTTTTACACGCGATTTCAGCAGGGTACGTGTATTTCAGGGGTGCGCGGGAAGTTCCACACGCGAATAGCCTGGGCGCGTGTATTTCAGGGGTGCGCAGGAAGTTCCACACGCGAATCGCCTGGGCGCGTGTATTACAGGGGTGCGCGGGAAGTTTTACACGCGATTTCAGCAGGGTACGTGTATTTCAGGGGTGCGCGGGAAGTTCCACACGCGAATAGCCTGGGCGCGTGTATTTCAGGGGTGCGCGGGAAGTTCCACACGCGAATAGCCTGGGTGCGTGTATTTCAGGGGTGCGCGGGAAGTTTTACACGCGATTTCAGCAGGGTACGTGTATTTCAGGGGTGCGCGGGAAGTTTCACACGCGAATAGCCTGGGCGCGTGTATCTCAGGGGTGCGCGGGAAGTTCCACACGCGAATAGCCTGGGCGCGTGTATTTCAGGGGTGCGCGGGAAGTTTTACACGCAATTTCAGCAGGGTACCTGTATTTCAGGGGTGCGCGGGAAGTTCCACACGCGAATAGCCGGGGCGCGTGTATTTCAGGGGTGCGCGGGAAGTTTTACACGCGATTTCAGCAGGGTACGTGTATTTCAGGGGTGCGCGGGAAGTTCCACACGCGAATAGCCTGGGCGCGTGTATTTCAGGGGTGCGCGGGAAGTTCCACACGCGAATAGCCTGGGCGCGTGTATTACAGGGGTGCGCGGGAAGTTTCACACGCGATTTCAGCAGGGTACGTGTATTTCAGGGGTGCGAGGGAAGTTCCACACGCGAATAGCCTGGGCACGTGTATTTAAGGGGTGCGCGGGAAGTTCCACACGTGAATAGCCTGGGCGTGTGTATTTCAGGGGTGCGCGGGAAGTTTTACACGCGATTTCAGCAGGGTACGTGTATTTCAGGGGTGCACGGGAAGTTCCACACGCGAATAGCCTGGGGGCGTGTATTTCAGGGGTGCGCGGGAAGTTCCACACGCGAATAGCCTGGGCGCGTGTATTTCAGGGGTGCGCGGGAAGTTCCACACGCGAATAGCCTGGGCGCGTGTATTACAGGGGTGCGCGGGAAGTTTTACACGCGATTTCAGCAGGGTACGTGTATTTCAGGGGTGCGCGGGAAGTTCCACACGCGAATAGCCTGCGCGCATGTATTTCAGGGGTGCGCGGGAAGTTCCACACGCGAATAGCCTGGGCGCGTGTATTTCAGGGGTGCGCGGGAAGTTTTACACGCGATTTCAGCAGGGTACGTGTATTTCAGGGGTGCGCGGGAAGTTCCACACGCGAATAGCCTGGGCGCGTGTATTTCAGGGGTGCGCGGGAAGTTTTACACGCAATTTCAGCAGGGTACCTGTATTTCAGGGGTGCGCGGGAAGTTCCACACGCGAATAGCCGGGGCGCGTGTATTTCAGGGGTGCGCGGGAAGTTTTACACGCGATTTCAGCAGGGTACGTGTATTTCAGGGGTGCGCGGGAAGTTCCACACGCGAATAGCCTGGGCGCGTGTATTTCAGGGGTGCGCGGGAAGTTCCACACGCAAATAGCCTGGGCGCGTGTATTACAGGGGTGCGCGGGAAGTTTTACACGCGATTTCAGCAGGGTACGTGTATTTCAGGGGTGCGCGGGAAGTTCCACACGCGAATAGCCTGGGCACGTGTATTTAAGGGGTGCGTGGGAAGTTCCACACGTGAATAGCCTGGGCGCGTGTATTTCAGGGGTGCGTGGGAAGTTTTACACGCGATTTCAGCAGGGTACGTGTATTTCAGGGGTGCGCGGGAAGTTCCACACGCGAATAGCCTGGGGGCGTGTATTTCAGGGGTGCGCGGGAAGTTCCACACGCGAATAGCCTGGGCGCGTGTATTTCAGGGGTGCGCGGGAAGTTCCACACGCGAATAGCCTGGGCGCGTGTATTTCAGGGGTGCGCGGGAAGTTTTACACGCGATTTCAGCAGGGTACGTGTATTTCAGGGGTGCGCGGGAAGTTCCACACGCGAATAGCCTGGGCGTGTGTATTTCAGGGGTGCGCGGGAAGTTCCACATGCGAAATAGCCTGGGCGCGTGTATTACAGGGGTGCGCGGGAAGTTTTACACTTGATTTCAGCAGGGTACGTGTATTTCAGAGGTGCGCGGGAAGTTCCACACGTGAATAGCCTGGGCGCGTGTATTTCAGGTGTGCGCGGGAAGTTCCACACGCGAATAGCCTGGGCGCGTGTATTTCATGGGTGCGCGGGAAGTTCCACACGCGAATAGCCTGGGCGCGTGTATTTCAGGGGTGCGCGGGAAGTTCCACACGCTATTAGGCTGGGTGGGTCCTCACAGGTGTACCCTGTACACCCTCGACAGCCCCTGCAGGCAGCCCACAAAACAGGGGACTACCCTGCACACCTGCTCATGTCCCCCTGCACCCCCACCCCCCAGCAGTGCAGGGGCAGCTTCCACCAGGCCCCCACCCATGTCTCCCACCACCCCCACCCCCCAGCATCCAGGGGCACCCTCCACCAGGCCACCACCCATGTCTCCCACCACCCCCACCCCCCAGCCACCAGGGGCAGCCTCCACCAGGCCCCCACTCATGTCTACCACCACCCCCACCCCCCAGCATCCAAGGGCACCCTCCACCAGGCCCCCACCCATGTCTCCCACCACCCCCACCCCCCAGCCACCAGGGGCAGCCTCCACCAGGCCCCCACTCATGTCTACCACCACCCCCACCCCCCAGCAGTGCAGGGGCAGCCTCCACCAGGCCCCCACTCATGTCCCCTATCACCCCCACCCCCCTGCCACCAGGGACACCCTCCACCAGGCCCCCATCCATGTCTCCCACCACCCCCACCCCCCAGCAGTGCAGGGGCAGCCTCCACCAGGCCCCCACTCATGTCTCCCACCACCCCCACCCCCCAGCATCCAGGGGCACCCTCCACCAGGCCCCCACCCATGTCTCCCACCACCCCCACCCCCCAGCCACCAGGGGCAGCCTCCACCAGGCCCCCACTCATGTCTACCACCATCCCCACCCCCCAGCAGTGCAGGGGCAGCCTCCACCAGGCCCCCACTCATGTCTACCACCACCCCCACCCCCCAGCAGTGCAGGGGCACCCTCCACCAAGCCCCCACTCATGTCTCCCACCACCCCCACCCCCCAGCAGTGCAGGGGCAGCCCCCACCAGGTCCTCACAATCCCCAATCATGTGCGTAATGGACAGCCACCACAGCCAAAAAGCCCTACCAAGTAACCCATTCACCCACATGGAAATGGAAATCACATGTTACACACCCAATGTTCATTAAGCTAATGAACCCATGTCCGTCACACACAATGGTTGCAATTGAATAGGAAAACACACAACATGACATGCATGAAACCAATGAGATGATACCACACAGTGAAGTATGGAAACAAAAATTGTATTGAAAAAAATAAAGAATGCTAAAGAAAGAAAACAAACTACAATGTGAATGAGAAAAAAAAGCTGCATGTCTGTATAAAAACACAAAACTGAAAATCAGAATACTAAAAATATTTGCCCAAAGTCAAAAGTTAACAAATCTCCATGCAATAACGAACTATGTAAAAAACTACCAAGGGTCCATGAGCCCAACTGAACAAAGGAAACCTACTAAAAAACCTACCCAAAAATCAACTATATACAAAAAGTGGAGCAGTGTCCGTCGACTCCAAATCATAATAAGAAAGAAAGGAAACCTAAAACTAAAGAACTATATACAAAGGCGGCGGGCAAGTCCAGCGGCTCACTCCGTGGTGTCCCGGGCCAGGGCATCATCGAACTCCTGTTCGATGTCCCGGAGGCGGTCCAGTTCCATGGCCCCGAGGGTCCGCAGGGATGATGCTGTGTCCTCCTCAAACCCCCTGCGGATTGCCTCGAGGCACTCGGCCCACCTCAGGGCCCTCCGCATGGAGTTCTCCGCCCTGACCATTGTGAGGCGCGCCTCTTCCGCCCGCCGCCGCTCCGCACCTAAGGCGTGGCCCAACCGCTGCCACACGGAAGACACTCTCTGTCCTGGGTCCCCCTGCCCTCCGGCCGATGCCTGCCCCTCCGATGTCGAAAGCCCCTAGCCTTCATGTCTCCCACCATGTTGCTGCTGCTGCTGCTCTGCCTCTGCCCATGCACTGCCTCCTGCTGCCTGCACATTCTCCGCCAGCTGGGGTGCAGTTGTTGATGTGGCGACCCCTGCTGGACCTCCGACTCCCGACTGTGGCAGGGATGCCTCCTCCACCAGCCTGGCCGCACCGTCAGAGGCAGCTCCACAGGGCACCCAGATGACTGATGGGTGGGAAGATGGCACAGAGGACGACTGGCGCGTAGGGGGTCCAGTTGAGGAGGGGGTCGGAGCAAGCCCCATCAGATGGAGGAATCCGGCCTGGGTGACCTGTCCCAGCAGGCTGACGTGGTCAACGAGCCATTCGAGATGACGTGCAGTCTCTCCATGAAAAGACTGCAGGTCACCTCGCATGGCCCGTTGACGCAACGCCACACCAGCCAGGACAGGCTCAACCCGGACCTGGATGGCCACGTCCGCAGGCAGTGGAAGGCCAGTTGACGTCAGCTCATCCCCTGCCTGAAAATGGGTCTGGACGTAGGCATCCCTGCTGGTGCAAGATGATGCAGGGACAGGATCGGGGACAGGATAGCACACAGGCACCTCCGCGGTCGCCTGTGCTGCCTCCTGTCCCTGGTCCTGCACTGCACCACTAGCACCAGTGGGATCCCCACCTCCAGACTCCGTCTCTGGTGCTTGCACGGCCCCCTCCTCCACCAATCCCCCCACCAACCTGGATGACTCCGTGCCATCTTCCCCTGTTGGGCCCTCTGGGGTCCCAGCTGCCCCTTCTGCTGCCGAGGAGTCCAACTGCAACCTCCGCCTCTTGGACCTCCTCCTGGCAGCTGCGGCCTGGGACGCGGCACCGGACTCCTCACTCCCCGACGAGATGACAACACGGGAGGGGAGCTGGGCCTTGCGTCTCCGGCTGGCGGTCGGATCCCCGGCGCTGTGCTCCACAGCACCTTCTCCGCCCTCTTCATCAGTTGACGCTGCAGACAGGGAGAAACAAAACACAGGCATCAGGGCACTGTACAATGGACACATACACGCATGACAGTTGCACATGAGTGGCATTGGCAAACCTCAGACATGTCATCACAATCCCCAACACACATGTCATTGCAACTCAAACACATGAGCCATACCACAGCCATATCGCAACTGCCACCACCATCCCTACACATACAACAGCATCAGCAGCCAAAGGGGAGCCAGACATCACATGCAACACAGGAAGTGCACCACACATGTACACACAGCACCACACTTGCATGCATGTCTACACCTCTGCCAAGTGTTGCACTGTTCAGACGGGCATCCATGTCACATCTGCCAATCAGGCTTCCACATACCGCTGTCACATGCATCCATGTTGCATCACTGTTGCACCCTTGACAAATACACACACATGCACATGTACACAGTGCTCATACATGCAGCCGAAAACAACATACATGCCTGACATCACGGACATGTCTACTTACATACACATTCATCCAAACATGTGTGAACGCACAACTGCATTTGCCATGCAAGCCCACACACACAAACACCATCTATGTCTCACACATTACAGCCCTCGCATGTGTCACGGCCCTGTACACCCCCACCCATACTCGACCCCATACAAACAGATGTGCAACCGGCACAATGCCGAATAATCACCACACGCACTGCTCACAATCAGGATGCATGTACACTCACCGCTCGACTCCAGACGGGTCTGCTTCTCTAGGACCTGGACGTGGAGGGCTGGGGATATGCGTACCAGGACCCCCATCTGTTCTTCCGACAAGTAGCCCCGGCGCCCCTTGGCATCCGCTGCCTTCAAGAGGCGCCGGGCCTTGTCCAGGGTCCTGGACCTGAAGTCCTCCCAGCGCTTCCTGACATGTTGTAAGTCCCGGACTGCCACCCCCTCTGCGTTGATGGCAGTCACGATGTCAGTCCAGATCCGAGTCCGTCCTTCCTTGTCGCCGCGGGAACTTCCGAAGAGGGCATCATACTGCCCCAGGACTTGCTCCCCCAGGACACCAACTTCGGTGGCACTGAAGCTGGTGCCCCTCTGCCTCTCTGGCCGGGGGTTGTCAGTGGTCACAGATGGTGTTTGCCCCGACATGACAACCCCAGAGGCAGGAGTGGGTGGGCAACTGGGTCCTGGGGCTGGGCTGTGGAGCGATGGAATTCCAGTCGGGAGTCTTCGGTTCCAGCAGGGGTGGTCACAGCAACAGCACCCCTGGCTGATGTGCAGGCAGCAAATGGCAGTGCACGTGGGCAGCAGGCAGTCAGGCAGCAGCAGATGGCAGGTGGGAGCGTGCTCGGGACTCTGGGGGGCAGTAGTCCGGCCTTCTGGGCAGGAGCGTGGTCTTCCGTGTGCTTACTCGTGGCCAGCTTGGTACGGAGTGATTTGGCACGTGAAAATCCTGCACGTCAGCGTGAAAACCGAGGAAAGGCCCTTAGCGCGTAAATGCGTCAGCACGCATACGCGAATCTATTGGACCAAAGGCCCTCAGCGCATAAGCGCGTCTGTGACGTGACCCGCACGGGTGTTTCCCACACAGCACATGATGACAGAGCACACGTGGAAAGACTGCACGTCAGAGTGTCATCGCGTGTAATTGGACAGCACGGCAGAGTCTCATTGCGTGTAATTGGACAGCACGTCAGGGTGTCATCGCGTGTAATTGGACAAAAGTGCGCGTACACGCGATTGTCCTATGTACGTGTATATCAGGTGTGCGCGGACACTTACACACGCAAGTACGTCAGCGCACCTGTATCCCGGTGTGCGCGGGAATTTCCACACGCTATTGGACTGGGTACTGGATATCAGGGGTGCGCGGGTCACACGCTCGCCTTCAACACGCGCGACGCATTAATTTGCGCGCTAAAAAAATAACAAGCTCAGACCCAGGATGAACATACCGTTCCTAGCAGCAGTGGGCGTGGCCTACCAAAGGAGGAGGAGGAGGAGGATAGTCAGGGCCAGAATATTCACACCCAGAACCAGCCTTTTCGGGATGCCTGATGACCAGGTGCATGGGAGGTACAGGTTTCCACCACACATCATACTGGACCTGGTGAGTGAGTGGGAGGATGACCTCACATCACCCACCCTGTGCTCCCAAGCACTCAGCCCCCTGGAGAAGTTCCTCAATGTACTGCACTTCTTAGCCACTGGATCATTTCAGCGGACAGGTGCCATTGTGGGTGGTGTATCACAGGCCACCCAGTCACGCTGCCCACACCAGGTCTTGAACATCATCACTGCACGCCCATCAGTCCGCAGGCACATATACCTGCCCAGAACCCCTGCAGAAAGGCATGCTGCCACCCTGGATTTCTACGCTGTGGCACGATTCCCCAAAGTGCTAGTTGCCATCGACTGCACCCATGTGGCTCTACGTCCCCCCAGGGCATCTGAGCACATCTATAGGAACCGCAAGCACTGGCATTCCATCAACGTGCAGGTAGTATGTAATGCCAAGGGAATCATCACCTCAGTATATGCCAACTATCCCGGGTCCACCCACGACAGCTTCATTTACCGAATGTCCACCCTAAGCCGGGACCTAGAAGCTGGGCGGCATGGCGATACATGGCTGCTTGGTGAGTATGAATGCCACTGCACATGCATGCATGTCAGATACTGAGCAAGGTCACAACCCCACCAATGATACCAATCACCACCTCCACAGGGGACAGTGCCTACCCTCTCAGCCCCCACATGATGACGCCAATTCGGAAAACCCACCACGCCACCCCAGGTAAGATATAACGCAGGCCACATTACAACCCGGGGCATAGTGGAGCGCACATTCGGAGTGCTGAAGTCACGCTTTTGCTCCCTTGACCGTTCTGGCGGGTAGCTGTTGTACACTCCCCCAGTAGTGTGCAGGATCATAGTGGCAGCATGTGTCCTGCACAACGTTGCAACGCGCCGGGGCCTGGCCGTGGACATGGTGGTGCCCCCCCATCCCCAACCACATGCACAGCAGCTGCGCATGGGAGGGGAAAGGCCATGGGGGGAGGCAGCCCGTACACAGCTAGTGGCTAATTACTTCACATAGAAATCACACCCCTGTGGAGTGCACACTGCCCTGCCACATTCCATCTGACAATCAATGATGACTCAACCTGACACTGACCCTGAATGTCTGGAGAAAGAACCGTGAAAACCATATCAGCCTGAGATTGTTCACCTGGAAGTGTCACAATGTGTGCATCCCTACCCACACAGACACCACCAATGCAGTTTTGTGAAGTTGCACATTCAAGCAGCTAAAATGAATACCCACTTGCAAAATGCAACAAGGGGACAGTGCCATGTCAGCCAACCCAACCCCAGCACCGCCACACCACACACCGTGCCATGTCATGCTATTTGCAGGTAAACAAAGTAATCCACACAGCATGACACTAGTGTCACAATGTACAGTGTCTCTATTAGATACTTGCAACACCTGAAATGCTCACAGTAATGCCGGACCAACAACAAACTTGAGCACGTACTACCATTAACATGACATCACTAATGTTAAATATTAGTAGTCTCACCACCTGGAAATGCCTGCACTCCCACCACTACCAACTGTGCAGTGTTGGCGCCATGTAGAGTTGTAGGTGCACTGCTGCCAACATGGACCACATCTCCAGACTAGAGGTCCTTGTGTAGACATGAGGAAGGGACCTGCAAATTGGGAGGTAGACACAGAAGATGAGTTACACATCAATGCAACATGCAGTGTACAACACAACAGCAATATGCACTAGGAATGTATACACAGTATTGACTACAGACTGCCCACACAGCTCATGGGAGTCCAACGTCACTGTGTAATTCACTGTCACTTGGGCACACCCTTTGCAAGCCCATGGAAACGGGAAGCAGGAGGGGTGTGTGTGACTCAAACCCAAGCATCTGAACCAAATACATTACAAGCCTGCATGTGCCCAGCCACAATGCAGCGTATGCCCACAGGAACCACGGAAGCCAACAAATCGTCCCAAAAAATAGGGAATAAAATAAATAAAAATAAAAATAAAAATAAAAAAAAATCAAAAATGGCCATTGAAGGGCCCGGGGGGGTTGGGGAGGCCACCCAGGAGGTCTGAGGACAGGATGCACACCAGAACCCACCTGCGTGGATCCTGGGAAAAAAAAAACCTCCATGGGCTCATGGCCCACACGGCTACCCTATTGTGGGAGTATCACTGCTGTCGCTATTATCACCCTGTGCAGCTGCATCCGGAGGTGGTTGCACTATGGGAGGCAGCCCACGCAAGGCCCTAGTCTGCTCCTCCATGGCTGCAAGCATGCGGGTGTGGTAGGTCTGGTTCTGGAGGATGAGTGTGCGGAGGTCCCCATGCAACAACTCACGGGATGCCCGGACCTCCGCCCTCGTTGCCTGCATCTCAGCTGAGAGCGTACGGGTGAGACGCTCCAGCTGCTGTTCTGTCCTTTGTTGTGTTGAAGCCTCAAGCTCAACAAGAGTCGTCCTGAGGTGAAGGAGCTCCTGCCTCAGGGCTTCCCTGTGGCCCTGGGACTCAATGGAGATGGCCTCCTGCAGAGTCGCCAGTGCCGCCCGCCTGTCCCTGTTGGACCCCAACATGTCCTCCCTGTGTGACTGGCAGATGGAGTCGGTTGCCTGCTCTAGTCGCTCCATCAGCCTTTCAGGGGGGACAATGGAAGTGGCCAGTCTATCCATGGTCTGAGCCATCATCTCGGATGATGCTGCCTGTTGGGTTGCCATACCGTAAATGGATTGCTCCCATGCAGTATTGCCAGGTGGCGTACGGCCACCACGTCGGCGGGCACCACACCTGTCTGGGGCAAGGTGAACTGCGCCTTGCTGTGCCGGCACTGTCTGAGGCTGCAGGACTGCATTCCCCCTCTGATCTGCTGGCCCAGGAACAGGATCAGATGTCGCGGAGTGTGACACTGCATCCGTAACCACCAAAGGCGTAGCTGCCAACACTGACATCCCCATTGAGGGTTCTGACCCTGGTGCAGGTGGGTGAGACAGAACAGAATCCCTCCCTGGAACACTCATCTGCGACGGCACGTAGGTCTCATCCGAATCAACACCTGAGTACAGCTTGGGGGAGGTGCAGCCAGAGACACCCCTTCAGAGCAGGACCTGCAGCACTTGTGGGTTCTCACCCACCACCACACCACGTCCCTCACTGGTGGTTGGTCGGCCCTCGGACCCCTCCTGGGTCTGCACCATCTCCACAACCCCAGCAGTATCAGGTGCGTCTTCCCCTGCAAAGACATTAAAACAAAGAAATGGAAACAGGCATTAGCACCATGGCACACAATGAGGGCTGAGAAGCAAGAGAACCAGTACTTGTTTGACACATGTCCAACATGACTGAAACCCTCCCATGCATGCACCCTCACTGCGTATGAAGGGCAGGCAAATGGCACACACTGATGACACCAAGATGGAAGATGAACACATTTTCTGCATGCTGCCTGGCAGTGGCATCACACATTGGCCTGTGATTGGCAGGTGAAACACACATGCCATCACACAGATGGCATGTACCATTGCTATTGAGTGAAGATGGAGAGGAGGGCAGCACCTATTCATTCAGTCCAGTTCCCGCATGTAATAGCTTTTCTAATTCAAACAGGTCAGATTCTTCACCTGGAGCTGCCAGTCCGAAATGGTGCAATTGCACAGGGACATGTTTGTACAAATGATATCCAGGTAACAAAGTCACTCCACTTTACCATAGCCATGTCAGACATGTGACTAGAGGACTGCGACATGCCTAGTAATAGTGGTGGAATGCAAACAATCTGACTAAATGAACAATGAAAAATCAAGCAACAATGTTGTGGCAAGGTGACACTTCAAGGGCAACTGGCGAGCAGTTGGGCTAGATGTCTACTGTTGTGTGAAGGGATACTGCTATGGCCAAATGCAGCTGCGCAGGATGTATTGCATGTAGCACATGGCTGACCCATACGACTCAGGCGCACACACTCTCAACTGTCACACAAACAGAAGCCCTCACAGACACCATGCACATGGATGACACACACATGCATGTGCACTCACCGGACAATGCCTCGTAATCGGCCAGATCTCCCACGCCTTGGATCTGTTCCTCCGTGACGTAGGTCCCAGCGACTGACTCATGTGGAGTGAGTTCCATGTCTACTACTGGAGACCCACCTCCAGTCACTAGAGTTGTGGCATGACTTGAGGCCAGCTTACTCTTTGCCCTGCGCTTTAGGTCATTCCAGCGCTTATAGCAATCATTGGCTGTGCGCCTCACGATTCCAAGGGCACTTACGATGTCCGCAACGGTCTGCCAGTGTGCCTGGCGTTGTGCAGGTGTGGTCTTGGATCCTGCAACAATGACCATCTCGTTGTCATGTGCGGACACATACTCGACAAGTGCATTCAGTTCGTCATCCGTGAAGCTGGGCTTCCTGGATGGGCCGGACTGTGTAGCCGTGTCTGGGGCATCAGCCTGTGCCGGACGAGCACTCTTCCTCTTCCGCTTGGAAGGTGGTGGTGATCCTGAGTGTCCTGCGCCGCTCTGGACACTAGGGGCAGGAGCCCTGGTGGACTCTGTATCAGGAGTGTGGGATTGCACACTCAGCATGGGAGTTGGTGCAGGCATTGGCTCTAGTGTGATGGTGTCAGGGGGAATGTCAGCAGCATGGACTAGGACCAACACTGTCTGGGCTGGGTGTGTGAGGGCTGGGGTGGATGGAGCCGCAGCTGCCCCTGCAGCCACTCCGCCCTGCCTACTTGGTGCAGCAGATGACCTTGCTGCCCCAGATGCACGTGGCATGGTGACATCAACGTGCACCAGCGCACGTGTCATAGGCCTGCTGACCTGGGAGTCAGCCATGGAGTCAGCCAGGTCTGGTGCCACAATGGGCTGGTCCAACAAGGGCTGAGCATGGATGGTGTCAGCCACATCAGCCTCAACAGGAGGGGGGGGGGATTATGGGTGCCCTTGACTGGTCCTCCACACATGGGGGGACAGGCTCACCCTGCAAGTAACGACCACGTCCCCTACCGGATCCACCACGGCCACTACTTGTGGCTCTTCCACCTTTGCCACCCTTACGGAATCCTCGCCTCCCAGCCAGGGCACTAATGTTAATGTGCGTATGGGAGTGGCTGTAGAATATTGTCCTGGGCAATTGGGGGTCAAAGGGGTTGGGTACCAGATGGTAATTGTACCCTAGTGCTCTTGCAAGGCTGATTGTAACCCCTGGGGAAAGATGACGGGTCACGCTACGCACAGGAGCCCCAAAAAAGGGAGATGACGTGCACGCAACCCCTCCTAGACCACGTGTGCAGAAAGAAAAACCTGCACTACGCTGTGGCACCCAGTAACACAAGAATGAACGTATGCGTGTCACACGCAGCCTAGAATGACCTCTGAAGGGGTAGGCAACACACGGGGCAAGCACAGATGTTAGATACGTGCGTGACTCACCGTCTGCCAGGTAAAAGAGCGTGAAAAAGGAGCGCGTTTGGTTGGCAACACCCCCGCCAAAAGAAGATTTGTACGCTGTCTGAGGAGACAGGACAACAGTAGAAGGGAACACTGTTTGAGGGAACAGGCCCAGGTAAACCAGTAAAAGAGAAAAAAGAGAAAAAGCTGTCAGAGGTAACAGGGAATACGAACTTGAAACGCCGTGAAGTAAATCGCGTGTGAAACGACAAGAAGTACAGAATTCACCCACTCGCTCTCAACGAAAAGCACGTACAAGGAAATGGTGTTCTACGCGTACCTTTTATACAGGCCCACACGTCCAGCGTCACTTACGGGGCGTGTACGCGCTAGGGCCATTTCCACCAATTACACGCTTTGTCACTTCTGCGTGTAGGGCCATTTCCACCAATCACACGCGATGACACTCTGACGTGCAGTCTTTCCACGTGTGCTCTGCCATCACGTGCTGTGTGGGAAACACCCGTGCGGGTCACGTCACAGACGCGCTTACACGCTGAGGGCCTTTGGTCCAATAGAATCGCGTATGCGTGCTGACGCGCTTACGCGCTAAGGGCCTTTCCTCGGTTTTCACGCTGACGTGCAGGATTTTCACGTGCCAAATCACTCCGTACCAAGCTGCCAACAAATACCACGCTCCTGCCCGGAAGGCCGAACTACTGCCCCCCAGAGCCCCGAGCACGCTCCCACCTGCCATCTGCTGCTGCCTGACTGCCTGCTGCCCCTGCACTGCTGGGGGGTGGGGGTGGTGGTAGACATGAGTGGGGGCCTGGTGGAGGGTGCCCCTGCACTGCTGGGGGGTGGGGGTGGTGGTAGACATGTGTGGGGGCCTGGTGGAGGCTGCCCCTGCACTGCTGGGGGTGGGGGTGGTGGGAGACATGAGTGGGGGCCTGGTGGAGGGTGCCCCTGGATGGTGGGGGTGGGGGTGGTGGGAGACATGAGTGGGGGCCTGGTGGAGGCTGCCCCTGGTGGCTGTGGGGTGGGGGTGGTGGGAGACATGAGTGGGGGCCTGGTGGAGGCTGCCCCTGCACTGCTGGGGGGTGGGGGTGCAGGGGGACATGAGCAGGTGTGCAGGGTAGTCCCCTGTTTTGTGGGCTGCCTGCAGGGGCCGTCGAGGGTGTACAGGGAACACCTGTGAGGACCCACCCAGCCTAATCGCGTGTGGAACTTCCCGCGCACCCCCGAAATACACGCGCCCAGGCTATTCGCGTGTGGAACTTCCCGCGCACCCCTGAAATACACGCGCCCAGGCTATTCGCGTGTGGAACTTCCCGCGCACCCCTGAAATACACGTAGCACGCTGGGAGACATGAGTGGGGGCCTGGTGGAGGGTGCCCCTGGTGACTGGGGGGTGGGGGTGGTGGGAGACATGGGTGGGGGCCTGGTGGAGGGTGCCCCTGGTGGCTGGGGGGTGGGGGTGGTGGGAGACATGAGTGGGGGCCTGGTGGGGGCTGCCCCTGCACTGCTGGGGGGTGGAGGTGGTGGGAGACATGAATGGGGGCCTGGTGGAGAGTGCCCCTGGATGCTGGGGGGTGGGGGTGGTGGGAGACATGGGTGGGGGCCTGGTGGAGGCTGCCCCTGCACTGCTGGGGGGTGGGGGTGCAGGGGGACATGAGCAGGTGTGCAGGGTAGTCCCCTGTTTTGTGGGCTGCCTGCAGGGGCCGTCGAGGGTGTACAGGGAACACCTGTGAGGACCCACCCAGCCTATTCGCGTGTGGAACTTCCCGCGCACCCCTGAAATACACGCGCCCAGGCTATTCGCGTGTGGAACTTCCCGCGCACCCCTGAAATACACGCGCCCAGGCTATTCGCGTGTGGAACTTCCCGGCACCCCTGAAATACACGTACCCTGCTGAAATCGCGTGTAAAACTTCCCGCGCACCCCTGTAATACACGCGCCCCAGCTATTCGCGTGTGGAACTTCCCGCGCACCCCTGAAATACACGTAGCACGCTGGGAGACATGAGTGGGGGCCTGGTGGAGGGTGCCCCTGGTGACTGGGGGGTGGGGGTGGTGGGAGACATGGGTGGGGGCCTGGTGGAGGGTGCCCCTGGTGGCTGGGGGGTGGGGTGGTGGGAGACATGGGTGGGGGCCTGGTGGAGGGTGCCCCTGGTGGCTGGGGGGGTGGGGTGGTGGGAGACATGAGTGGGGGCCTGGTGGGGGCTGCCCCTGCACTGCTGGGGGGTGGGGTGGTGGGAGACATGAGTGGGGCCCTGGTGGAGAGTGCCCCTGGATGCTGGGGGGTGGGGGTGCAGGGGGACATGAGCAGGTGTGCAGGGTAGTCCCCTGTTTTGTGGGCTGCCTGCAGGGGCCGTCGAGGCTGTACAGGGAACACCTGTGAGGACCCACCCAGCCTAATCGCGTGTGGAACTTCCCGCGCAGCCCTGAAATACACGCGCCCAGGCTATTCGCGTGTGGAACTTCCCGCGCACCCCGGAAATACACGCGCCTCAGCTATTCGCATGTGGAACTTCCCGCGCACCTCTGAAATACACGTACCCTGCTGAAATCGCGTGTAAAACTTCCCGCGCACCCCTGAAATACACGCGCCCAGGCTATTCACGTGTGGAACTTCCCGCGCACCCCTGAAATACACGTACCCTGCTGAAATCGCGTGTAAAACTTCCAGCGCACCCCTGAAATACACGCGCCACTGTCTAGGCTGGGTGTGTGAGGGCTGGGGTGGATGGAGCGTGTGGAACTTCCCGCGCACCCCTGAAATACACATACCCTGGCTAATCGCGTGTATAACTTCATGCGTACCCCTGATATGCACGTTACCCGCTTTGCGTTCCTTGTTTGGCAGCCCTGTAAACTGGTCCAGGGTTAGCGCAGCCCTTTGCGATGATTTAGCGATTTTGATGGCTTTTCCTTGCGCGAGGGCGTTCTTGGGGGCGTTACTGGCGCTGCTGCAGGGTCGCTGCGATACTCTGCGCCACGGCTGGTTTGGGAGCCTAAAATCCATGAATACGCTGTGCGCGGAAATCGGTTTTAGCGCACGTGCCTGGCGCAGACAATCGCACCCGGACACTCTGCGCCAGCCGCTTGCGACACTTTTCTGCGAAATTCTATGAATTACCCTGTCAGTTTTAAGGGTTAACAGTCTCAAAGGACAAGAATGCAAAGGCTCAAAGGGAGCACCCATTAGAAACTTGAGAACAAGTTTCAGATCCCATCCGGGCACCTGGAAAGGTGACGGAGGGAACACATTAGTGAGCCCTTTCAAAAACTGAGAAATTAAAGGGATTTTAAAATAAGAACACTCCTCAGATGAGCACTTAAATATAGACAGCGCCGCCAGGTTCCCTTTGATGGTACCCACTTGCAGGCCCCTGTGGGCCAAAGAAAGCAAAAAAGACAGAACCATAGGAATGTCACAAGAAAAAGGATCCACATTCTTAACCCTGCACCAGTCGCAGAACTTTCTCCAACGGCAACCGTACAGGGACTTTGTTGCAGGCCTTCTGGCCAAAAGCAACACCTCCATCACGTCTTCAGGGAGGTCCCAATCCTTATACCTCAACCTTTCAGAAACCAAGCGTGAAGGTTGAGGGATCTGACCTCTGGATGGAGAACCTGACCCCCCTCCCGTGAGAGCAGATTGTCTCGGTAGGGAAGACAAGGTGGAGGGCAGATGGACAAGTCAAGAAGATCCGGGTACCACGTCCTCCGGGCCCATGCCGGAGCAATGAGGATCATCTGGGAACCGAACCTTCGTAACCTCTGCAGCACTTGCGGGATGACAGGGACTGGAGGAAACGCGTACAGCAGTGGGAATGACCACTCCACCATGAACGCGTCTCCTGAGGCTCCTCTTGGAGGAAATTCCCGCAAGCAGAACCTTTTGCACTACCGGTTGACACTGGAGGCGAAGAGATACACTTGAGGGGTCCCCCAAAGGGCGAAGATCTCCAGGAGAATCTCCTGAGCCAACTCCCACTCGTGAGAGATTGCGCTCTGTCTGCTCAAAGCATCCGCCGTCTCATTTTTGTCTCCGGCCAGATGAACTGCCGAGATCGAAACTTCCTGCTGGATTGTCCAGAACCAGTGCTGCATCGCCTCCCTGCACAGAGAAAGTGACCCTGCCCCCCCCTTTTTGTTGAGGTAGTGCAGGGCCACTGTGTTGTTTGTCAGGATCAGGACATTCTTTCCTCGCACAGTCGGCAGAAAAGCCTTCAGGGCAAGCCTGACAGCCCTCAGCTCCAACAGATTGATATGGAGTCTGGACTCAGACAGAAACCAACAACCGCTGACTGTCAACTCGTTGGCATGAGCTCCCCATCTCGTGAGGGATGCGTCCGGTACGATCGTCACCTCCGGCCAGGGTAGCCAAAACGATGAGCCCCCTTCATCAGATTGCCTTCGACGGCCCACCACAGAAGGTCCTGGGCGACCGAGGAAAGCACCTGAACAGGGTCCGACATCCTGCCGGAGGACTGAGACCACTGGAGCTTGAGTGCCCATTGGAAAGATCTCATCCGCAACCTGGCCTCTGGCACCAGAAGAATGCAGGATGCCATGAGGCCGAGCAATCTCAAAAACTCGAACGCTGGGAGACTCTGGGCATGCTGAAACTTGTGCACCATCTGCTGAATGTGATGAGCCGTCACCTAGGGAGGAAAACACTGCCCCAGGGACTTTTCGAACACTGCTCCGATGTACTGGAGCCTCTGAGTTGGCATCAAGTGGGAATTCTTTAAGTTGAGGGAGAAGCCCAGCTTGTGGAGGGAATGGCAGGTGACGGACAGATGATCCAAGACTTGCTCGGGAGAGCGTGCCCTGATCAATCAATCATCCAGGTAGGGGTAGACGTGAATCCCCCCTTTCATGAGATGCGCTGGCACCACTACCATGAGCTTGGTGAAGACCCTCGGGCGGAGGTCAATCCGAACCATCTTGAACTTGTCCTTCCTGAGGAGTTTGTTCAAACCGCGCAAGCCCATGATGGGTCTCAATCCCCCGTCTTTCTTGGAAATCAAAAAATAAGGGGAATACCTTGTTCCTCTCCACTACAGGCACCAGTTCTATGGCGCCTTTCTCCAGCAGGGATTGATTTTCCTGTGCAAGGAGCGGATCCGGACTCTTCAGAGAGAGATTCTCAGGTGGATTGTCGTGAGGCCTCTGCCGCAAAGGAAGACAGTAGCCACGGGCTATAATCTCCAGAACCCACACATCTGAAGTAATGGCACGCCATTCGACAAGATGCTGCGCAAGCCTTCCCCCAACCGGCGAACCATGGGACATGGCCTCATGACTGAGCTGAAGCGGCTGCGGCGTTGCCTGAGGGCAAAGAGGCAACTGCCCGAGCAGCCTTGGCACCCTTGGCACCTCGAGTACCCTGCTTTCCACCTCTGGCACTCCTACGGTGGCCCCTTTGACTGGCAGCTCCTCTCGTTTTACCAAAGGATGAGTAATAACGAAAGGAACCTCCCCTCCATTGCTGTCCCCTAGGACGAAAAGGCAGAGGTTGGCGAACTGCAGCGCCCAACAACTTCGCTGCAGCTTTGGAGGCCTGCAACCTCTCAAGGCTCTCGTCAGCCTCGCTGCCAAAAAGATGTTCACCGTCAAAGGGCATGTTGAGGAGCCGGGCCTGCACATCCGGAGCAAACCCTGACTTCTGGAACCACGCAAACCTGCGCATTATGGTGCTCGCCGCCATGGACCGGCTGATGCAATCTGCCATGTCCAAACCCGACTGAACGGCCTCACACATGGCATCCTTGCCATCCTGGCCATAGCAAGAAAACCATACCGTTCGTCCCCTTTGGGAATATTTTCAGCCGCTAAGGAAACACAGTTCCACAGAGTGTGTGTGAAACGTGACAAGGCACATACGGAGTTGGCCGCCTGAAGAGCCATACCCCCTGAAGAATACACTTTCTTCGCCCAACCATCAAAAAGCTTGTTGTCCCTATCAGGAGGGATGGTAGGATACAATGTCTGCACCACCAAACTCTCTGGAGTGGGGTGCTTGGTCAAGTAGCAGGGATCGCTGCCCACTGCCGGGAGACTTGCCCACTGCCGAGAGACTCTCCGGAGCAGTCCAAGCCGCCGCCACCCTCCTCTGTAGAGCCATATGGAACGGCAGTACCGGGTCAGTTGGTGGACCTTGGTCGAGGATATCCATGAGGTCATCCTGAAGAAAATCCCCTGGGGGAGCAGACCACCCCAAGCACTCGGTGACCCTAGACATAAGGCGCTGGTACGAGGATTCGGCATGGGAGCCAGGCTCCAGCCTAGAAACTCCACCTCCGGAGAGGTGTCCAGACCACTGGCATCATGCAGGGACTGACGCAGGTCCTCAAACTGGCTATGACCCGAGAGAATCTCATCTGGCACCGTATCAGGAACCATGCCATCATCAGAGCCCTCATCCACCTCTGAAATGTACTCAAGAGAGCAGAAAGAGGGCACAGAATGGGGAACAAAGCCATGCTTGACCTTTGCCAGAGCCTTTCTAGGAGGTTCCCCCGTGCCACAGGGTACCTCTGACACCACAGCCTTGAAAGGCATTGAGGACGTCGAGCAAAACGGCATTGACGTTGAGTGAATCGGCGTCGACGTCAAGCGCGGCGCCAACAGCATCGACGGCTTCGACACAGGCCTCGAGGGTGGAGCCCCGAGCGTGTCCTTCGACAGCCTAGGCACCAATGGCGTCGATGACTTCCTCAAAGGCAGAGCCTCGAGAGAGTCCGTCGATGACCTCGGCGCCACCGGTGTCGACGTCTTCTTCGAAGACTTCACAGGTGCACACGGGCTCGAGCGCGTCGAGGACCGGGACCTGGAAGGGGCATGACGAGAACCATTCCCCTTGTCCGAGCGGGACCATTCCCACGAATCGTGCCGACCACCCGAGCCCAAAGACGTACGAGCAGTGTCTCTCGTCCGATCACGACCGCCCCCACTCGGAGGCGCGGACGGACCAGTGCACTGCGATTCGAGAATCGCTAGCATTTTCTTACAGAAGGAATCCCATTCCTCCGGTGTCGCATGCTTGGTGGGATAAGCGACCTGCCAACAGGCGGAGTCCTCGGATGAGGATGGGGAAGGCGGCCGATGACGGCGCTTCCGGGAGTGCCTCGAAGAGGCAGAGGAGTGGCGGGACCCACTCCGGGACCGAGACCCACTGGACTTCCGACGACGATGCGGAGAGTCGCCCCTCGAAGCGTCCGTTGAAAGCCCCGCGAACCTCAACTTCCGGGGCTTGAAACACCTTAGGGACCGACAGTTTCTTCTTGCGCTCCCGCAAGGCTTTGGGCGTAAGAGACTGGCAGTCGATACAATCATCTGTGTCATGGGCCTCCCCGAGGCACCAGAGGCAGGCGTCGTGGGAGTCCGTCACCGACATCTTGGACCCACAGTTCCTGCACTTCTTGAAGCCCGGGCGCAGGGTGGAAGAAGAGCAAGACATCACGATAGGACTTTAACTTACACAAACGAACAGGTTCGAAGAACCGAAAGAACAAAAACTCCTAAGAGTCGAGGCGCGCCGAGATCTCCGAAGCAAACACGTTCGCGGAAAAAACGGAACTGAGGCTAGGGGCGTCGTGCTTCCTACTTATAACATCCAGTGACATCGGCCGTCGGAGGAGGTCCTCGAGGGAGGCGTATCGACGTCATCGACGCAGGACGCAGAAGCCGAAAGATTTTCCGAAGCAGCACAGCTGTGGTGATTATTGTCATAGATATGGAATACGTCGGAGGACCCAATCCCCTCGAATATGGGCACTAGACAAACACGCCATCCTCATTTGAGATTAAAGTTTGGCGACAGGTGAGAGGAAAGAAGATTGGAAGAACAGCAGAGCTATTTCTGAAAAATGGAAGGCTACCACTAGTTCCAGAGCATGTAGATGTTTTACCTTGGCTGGAATATTCAGAATCATTTCTCAGGGTCTGTTTTGCATGTCTCAACTCCACACTAGGCCCTATAGATTTTCAGATCCTTATGCGCACACTATTCTCTAAATGGCAAAAAATATAACCTGGGAACTGTAAGGAAGGCATAGTATCACAAGTATTGACACTGACACAATGGATACAATTTGCAAAAACTTTATTGAAAATGTTGGGGTTGGAGAAACTCCTATTTTGCCCTACACCTAAGATGGGAGTAGTCTCGACCATCAAACGATAAACATAACAGTCCTAGTCGAGTCCATCAAATCAAAATGGCCTATGCTAACAAAACATAATGCCTGCCCTATCTCTTGTACAAAAAGTGTAAAAAAGGATAAATGTATGCAAAATGAAAAATCATTGTTAAATGATAATGTGGCTGAACCAGCTCTCCTCCCCACGTTAGGCCTCACAGAGTAAGGCGATCCTTGTAGGTAGGACGCCACACTCTGGTGTGGTTCCCAACTCTATACACAGTTCAAAACCATGGATCAAGGCCCGTCTGGCCTTCCACGTTAAAGTCTCTTTCTCTGACTTCCAAAATAATGTTTCAACCAAAACATTCACAAAGATCCCCCTCTGCCAGGCTCAGATGTTTCACCCCACAGTTCTTGCAGGTCCCCCTCTGTCGGGCTCAGACCTCTCACAATGAAGTTCAACACAAAGTTTCAAGGGGTCTCCCTTGCCCAAGCTTATTATACTTCAGGTCTCCCTAAAACAGGCTCGGACCACTTTCGGATGTCGACGTTTTTCGAATGTGCAGGGCTTTCTTCCACCGCAGGACCACTTCGACTCAACGTTCACTGTTTTACTTTCACCCTTAACTTCTCTAGGAATCAACCTCCTTCAGCTCACTTTTGCCGTTTGTTTGCCTTTAGCTTCAAAAAATGTACCTTTCACAGAGACTTTCGAATGGGCTAATTCCTTTCACCGGACCACTCTGTTACTTAATATCGCTGATCTCACAGCTGCATTTGACTTTAAAGTTCATTCACAGGTCTGCCTTTCTTTGCGTTTCATCCACACGCATGCAGCCTTCACATGTGATATAATGTTGCTACTTCATTCGCTTTAACACAACCTGATCTCTCAGGTTGCTTGCCAACTCTTCGGCTGTGTGCGTTTCTTTCTTGTTTTGTGATTTCCAATTTACGAGCCAAGATTAGTACCACAGGCTTGGCCTCGCTTCCCCAACTCTGCTGTTCACCCGGGAGGGTCGCTGGCATCCTTGAAACACAATGCAATCTTCACTTGTGGGATCTGGCCTTCTCCACTTGTCTGTCGCGGTGTGTCGGATGCAACGACAACCAATAGGGAAGCCTTGGGGTTTTCAAACCGCTGCACTCGTCCCTTGGTCCATTGCTCTGCTCCAGTAGGTGTGCCTTCATCCTAGAAGTTCTGCTCATACTTGTGTTCCGCCTTGCTCTGAGTGTGTCTTTATGTGTTGCCTTTTATTCGTGTGAGGAGAGCAAACTTGTATCAGGTGTATGCACTTAGTGTAAAGTGCTTGCCTTTGCCTGACCTGATTAACGGGACATGAACAGTATGATGTGAGAGAGTTAGTCTGGTTACTCTCAATCACCATCTTCCTCAGCCCAGTGTTTGTGTAAAAAAGGGGGTGGGGGAGTTGGGATCTCAGAATATCCTAAAAGATAGGAGGGGGAAGATGAACAAAAAAGTGGGGAATACTGCGTCTCACCATCCACTGCCTCACCCCTACTCCCTGAAGACCCCCTCACCCAGGGGATCCTCCCGCACTGGTCCACCCCAGCGTCTGGATCCAAAGGCGATGGCTGTGCCCTGGCCAACTGAGAGAGAGATTCCCCGGGGACTAGCGGGTGAGACACCCTCTGGTTTCTCACATAACCCACCACTGGACAGGGTGTGGTTTGAGTGATGGGAGCGAAGTAGGGTTAATGGTGGAGTCGTGGTAGTCAAATAATAGGCCAACTTGGAGGGAGCCCCTCAAACATGACAATATAGACCTAAAAATAACTTATAGAAACAAGTTTTCTTTCTCCATTTCTCTGTCGGTTACTCACCAACTGTTTAACCAATGGTGTTGAGTGCATGTGGGCTTATAATCACGTGCCCGGCTCTCTTGACAATCTGCCATACTCTGCAAAAGCAATTAAAAGGAGAAAAAATAAAATGAAAAAGAGACCTCCCTAACAGCGTCCTGTAGCAGCCTCTCGGGAAGGTGGGAACACATACTGGTCAACCTTTAGAAATGGATTTGGGGGTGAAACAAGAAAATGTTCATGTTGCAGGTATGCTCCCCATTGACACCTACGGGCCGGCACGGGGTGTGGCATATGAGGGAACTGACTCTATAGCGTGGTGTCACCTGCTAAGAGTGGGTGAGTTAACAGGTATAGGGAACACACAGCCTGACAAACTTCCACGGGGAGGCAGGTGTAACCGACTTGCCACTGGACTGGCCCCCAAGCCTACAATGACCGGAATGAAAGCCTGCTCTTTTACCACAATTATGCTCCTTGCAGAAGGCAAGCAAGCAGCCTAGCCCAACCTACTATAATTTTGGTTAATTTATGTCATTTATTTATGTTTGTCTCTCACTATATGTCTGCCCAAAGAAATATTTATACTAAGCTCGTCATTCGCTCTCACGCTGCTCTCCAAATGGAGCTCCTAATAGGTGAAAATACGTTTTAACAGGATTGTCATACTTAAAGTAATTGTGTGGTTAATTTGTTCTGCGATGAAAACTTTAAATTAATTCCAAGATCATCTTGCATTAAAGTAAAGTTTTTAATAACAGAACAGGCAAGGCCAACTATTGCCTCATCTGTAAGACCTCATTAGCCAATGCATTTCGGAGTGAAAGTCCCTTGTCCGGGCGGAGACCTAGTAAATACAAACATAAATTCATAAATTCAGCAACACATGTACACAAATGAATGATACGATAGGTTATTTATAACACGCTTAATAGTTTCGAAGCACGAACTCGGGGATCGAACCTGTCTTGCTTGGTGTCTTCTTGCTTCCAAAGTGAGCACATTGCCAATTGGGAAGGTCCAGAAAGTGGATCAATAAATACCAAATTAGGTGAGGGTGTGTAAACATGTACGATGAAAGATGACACACAGTGCAAATGCTCAAGGGTCATTTTCTAAATCACCCGCTTGACATTTATTCGCAGACTCCGAACATTCCAGCAAGATTGGAGCGTTTTCTCAACTCCATGAGGTAACCTCCCATTTACCGTAACCGCACGCCGTGATCATTTTGTACATATTTTCACATGTATTCACATTGACTTTGCACTTCTGGATTTTCAGATTTAGGCCTTTAGTTCATCACACCAAGGTATTTCTATATCATTGTTGTACTCACCATTTTGAAACGCACTTGGTGATTTACACTGTGTCATCTTTTTTACTTTTTTCTTCTTTTCTTTTTTCATCATACATGTTTACACATCCTCACCTAATTTGGTATGTATTGATCCACTTCCTGGACCTTCCCAATGGCTTTTCTGAATGACGAATCACATTCATGTTTTTGTACATGTGTTGCTGAATTTATGTTGTATTTACTAGGGCTCCGCCCCGACGAGGGAGTTTCACTCCGAAATGCATTGGCTAATGAGCTCTTACAGATGAGGCAATAGGGCGGCTTATGTTATAGCAGGGGAGTTGCTAGGTCTGGAAAAGAACCGGGGCTAAGCTGATGTCGGAACTGTTGGGACTGGGGGCTAGCTAGTCTTTTGGCTGTAGCCCCTGAGATTCTATCCGGGGCTACAACCAAAAGATCAGGGGCTATAGCCCCCTTACTCCCCCTAGCAACGCCCCTGTGTTATAGTCTACAAAGGAGAGACGAATGATGGGGACACTCGTGTGTTGCCCCCCTGCCTTTTCAATCTGAAGTTCAGATGCTTTCATCCCAAACAGCACTTTCTGCATCTCCTAATGTGGACGTTTCTACAGTTGGCATGCTACACCTCTGAGATAATGCTAATAGGAGCCTCTGTCAGCTGTTAACATGGAAGGCAACTGCTCTCAGCACCTTGCAGAGAAATTCAGGGTAATAGCATCATGCTAGAACGAGTGGGATCTTTGATGGTCGGCATGTCTAAAAATAAATGTTTTATTCAGAATTGTACCTCTGTAATTCAAATTATAATTGGTTACTTATACATGCTTAATACCTAGAGGTTTCTAAGCACAGGCCTGGGGATCAAACGTTTGTTCCTATGTCTAAAAATAAGTGTTTTATTGAGAATTGTACCTCTGTAATCCAAATTATAATTGGTTATTTATAACGCTGCTTAATACCCAGAGATTTCTAAGCACAGACACGGGGACTGAACCTGTGTTGCACTGCTTTGTCTTGTTTCCAAAGCAGGTGCGTTGCCCCTGAGCTATGCTCCTTTCATCTATTGAAATTGAAACAGAGGGCACTTGAAGTATACCTGAGGCTCGTGAGACAAGTCCTGTGAGCATAATATGATACAGTCTATAGCCATTGCAGCAGGCCCTTCCATAGCCATTGCAGCAGGCCCTTCCATAGCCGTTGCAGCAAGCCCTTCCATAGCCATTGCAGCAAGCCCTTCCATAGCCGTTGCAGCAAGCCCTTCCATAGCCATTGCAGCAAGCCCTTCCATAGCCATTGCAGCAAGCCCTTCCATAGCCATTGCAGCAGGCCCTTCCATAGCCATTGCAGCAAGCCCTTCCATAGCCATTGCAGCAAGCCCTTCCATAGCCGTTGCAGCAGGCCCTTCCATAGGCATTGCAGCAGGACCTTCCATAGCCATTGCAGCAGACCCTTGCAAGTCTTTCCCTGTTAACGTCCAAAACAAATGCTCAAAATAGCAAAGAGCCTGCAAAAATAAAATACATATATGCAATAAGCGGAAAAGGGCACACCCCTCTTCTTCGGACTCATTTAAGTAAGTTCACTCTATCAGAAACCAAGGACAATAAATATACATTATGGCCAGTGGCGCACCTGAAATGTAAAAGGGAAAAGAGGAACAGTAGACAGAACTCAGCAACTCTTGCCCAGTGGGTAGTCTGCCAAGGGGAACTGCAAGAAAGCGCACCTGAGCCCTTTCCCGAGGCAGAAGCAACGGTTGTATACTAATTGATCTTTTCACAATTGACCTGGGGAGAATTGACCTCGGGAGAATTGGCCTAATTTAGAAGGTCAATTGGGACATATATGCGGGGGGAAATCCCCTGCAACACCAACCCAATCCAAAAACCCCCGCAACCCCCCACCCAATCCCCGAATATTGTTTATAATCCAAAATCAACCCAATACATATAAAAAAGAACTAAAATAATATAAAGATCAATTGTGCAGAAGGTCAATTAGGACCACTATAATTAGGTCAATTGGGCAAAAGGTCAATTGTAAAAGGTCAATTTGGGTAATACCGAAGCAACGGCTCTGTGTATGTGCATTCCTTCCAAGACTCAATGTGTATTGACTCTATAGCTTCATTCCAAAAGCCAGCTATGCAAAATCTAAAATTAAAACTGTTTGTGAGAGTACGTCTTCAAATCATACGATCCACGTAACAGCACTTTTTGCCACCAATAAGAAGAGGCTGTTAAGCTGATTTGTGGCCTTAGATCTTTTAGCATTAATCCCGAAATGCATGATATGATATTTTATAACGTCTGTTTCACCGGAACCTATCAAGTCAAGTTATTCGGGGCATTAAGTGGGCAGAGTTTATGTCTTCATACAATTTAAATAACGCTCGTTCTGTATCCATTGAAGAGAAACATCCCCACTTGGAGGGATGCCAAGTAATCTTGTACAAATGATTATATATATGTTACTGAATCCTTGCTGGAAAGGGTCACTTATTTTAACATTGCATCCATTCAATACATTAAGTGATCCGGCTGTATTTTTCAAACAAACCTTTACACTGTTTAATACATATTAATATTACAACATACACTTCAAACGCATTAAGACTGCAAAGCATTTAATTGCAACAATCCTAATAATCATCATATTATTTTAAAAACGTCCAGCATTTTTAAAAACTGTTTCTTATGATTTTTATTAAATATCTCCTTAGTTAATATATATTTTCACACAGAATAAACGGAACCAGAAATAACCCTTGCCACAGCAAATGGTAGACCAAAACTGATCCCCTGTCCCCCCACATCCTCTATTCTTGACAGCATGGAAGCATAATGGATGGTATATTGGTTTCTTAATTCCGTACATTGGGTTAACAGATGTCTGGTATAATCTATACTCCTTTTACAAATTCTGCACAACCTGTTTCCAACCAGGATTTCCCCCCTCCCCCACACCCCTGTTATCATGTAGGAAGGAAGTAAATTAACCCTTAGCAGCATAAAGAAATGGTGTAGACCCGTATCTACTGTATATTTTAAATATGCCATAGGTTGCTTGATGGAAAGGATTGCCCAGTATTCCATCAAGGTGGTTTTGGCTTGTAGATACTCAATGACTCTAACCCTATCCCAGGCATTCGCCTCTCAGCCAATCTTTTCTTAGCCACTGCCATAGAGTCGACATTTTTCAATGAACATGCCTATGTGGGTAATCCCTCGATTTTGGCTAATGGGGTTAATCTCATTTCTGCGGTTCCTCTTCTGATGGCTTCTAGTACCTTGTCAAACGGCTTTCCTATCATGCTTTCTTATAACCTCAGACAGTGCTTTTATGAGTTCTCATCCAAGTCTTGTGCCTAGTATGTAGATTGGCACACATGCCCAGCCCACACTCAATAGATATTCCCCTCCTTCGTATCAATCGCCTTCTGATGTGTATGTTTCGAAGCAGAGGCTATTTCGACTCTGCTATTTTACAATCCTACCTATTACTATGTACGACGTGGTGAGCTCTTTTACAATTGCGGTTAACACCATACAAAGTAGTTAAAACAGCCGAAAATCCCTCCAGCTTGTCACCGTAGTTTACCTCCAACATAATTCGCATTTGGGGTTTGCAGAGAAGCCTATTATTTAAATCCAACACTCTGCGCTCCGTCCATTTTATTCCATTTCCCCGGTTGCTCCCCTCATCATTTCCAGTCATTGCCATGGGTTTTACTCTAGCAACATTTTTGAAACTGCAACTCAGGACTTTGTGATCGCTGGGTTTGGTGTACAATAGCTTCAGAGTTTCCACATCCCAATATTCAATTTATTTTACTAAAATGAAGCCCCCGTCCCCGCTACTACTCACACCATTCGTCCATGTGGTAACCACACCACGCCTCTCCTCCCCACAGCGGTCTAGAAAGTCCATGCCACAAGACTGCAGGAAAGAGAACCATGTGACACCCTGTATAACCTGAGGGGCATCTAGAGTCTTATCAAAAATGCCCTCCTCAACCAAGGCCTTTGCCACATCGCAGTAGCCATTCAAATCTCCTGTAACCACCATGCCGATTTCAGGGTGCTACCGTTCCCATTGCAGGATTACTTCTGTCACACGGGCAATAATTCTATGCGTGCACTTGCCACCCGGCGAGCTCATTGCGCAGCACTTCATCCAACGTAATGGCAATATTGGCACATATCATATTGTGGTCAAACATATGAGGGCAATAGCCCTCCATTATATTATGACTCTTTGCCCCAATAATAACCCCGCCAGTAGGGAGACCAATCTTCCCCTTATGCGCCAGTCTATTCAAAGTTGTGTAATCATCTAACCTTAGAATGTTGACTAACCATGTTTTTTGCAGCATAAATATATGTGTGCCATTCAAAATGTCAACACTGCATCCATGATGTGTATAATGTCTATGTGCCCACGTATTCCAACACAGAAATGTAATTAGATGTATTGCCTCTCTCAGGCTACAGACATATTGGTCTTGGAAAATACTGGAGCCTGGATGGGGATACCATATGAGGGGAGACTCTGCAGGCTATGCGGGGGAGCTATTGAGTCAGCCCGACACGTTTTGACTCCGTGCCAGGCACTGGAAACATTGTATGAACGAGCATATAGAAAATTTCAAAATTGTGCATCGGATCAGTAATGTTATTTGGGGTCGAATCTTTAGTGATTTCGGCTGCTGCTATGCATTTCTGGGAAATAGCTCAGGAAAAATGGTGTCCAGTTATAATGTCGGCTGCAAAAAGTCGAATGCAAAAATGTCGGGAAAAGAAATGTCCAACAAAAATATTCAAATGTGTTTTTTTTTTATTTGTATGTTTTTTGGGGTCTAGCTAGTAAAAATAAACGGGGGGCTGGGGAGAACACCCCCATTAAAAAATAAAATTAAAAAAAAACAGATTTGAAATTATTTTTTTTCGCCATTTTTGCAGTCGCCATTTTCACTATAAACCAGGAAAAATGTATGCCTATAACTCGAGTGTAAAACGGCAAGAAAGGAAATTTGGAGTTAAAATACGAGTCTCCGGTGGATATTGACAGTGTTATGAAGACATGAATTTTGTTTTTAGTGGTTTTATTGCACATTAGAGGGATTGTATTTGTGTGATATGATTGTTCTACCTTTTTTTATGTTATTTTATCTTTTTTACGGGATATGGCTGCTGTTATGGTATGTAAAGTGTATGATGTAATGTAATAATTATTATACAAAATGTACCAGTGTGAAAAGGTTGCTTGGCAACCAAATGCACTTTAAACAAATAAACATTTAAAAAAATTATTTGCAAGGGCGCCTCCTCTCGTACTTTCGATGGACCAGCAAGGCGAGGGATCCATGCCCAAGATCCCTGTGCCTGGGTGCGTATATCACAATATGTGGAATAGCCCTCTTGACACGTGGTACTTCTCATGTGGGTCTTTGCAGCCTACGTGTACCCTGCATTGTGTGGGACTGCTTTTATCTGATCCACCAACCCCACCTCCACGGGAAAACCCCATTTTAAAAAACTGGGCAGCATAATACATAATAAAATCTACTGTTTGCCTATTACTGATCTGCAAGCATGCCCAGTTTCTTTCATACACGGAGTCAGGGATTGCGACACAGTCACTGTCTGCCGAGGTAATCGCTCTCAGCTGTGGTATAGTGTAAAGGAGTTTTAACACTGCAGCTGGATTCAGATACAAGGTTTCGGGCCTCAGTGGAAGGATAGGGAGGTGAGCCCATAGAGGGGGGAGTGCAAGAGGGAAATGGGGAGCAGGTGTTCCGATAGGCAGGATCTCAGTCTTACTGGCATTAAGACAGAGATCATTGCAGGTGCACCAAGACTAAATAGCAGACAGGCAGTCAGGGATGATAGAGGAGGAAAAGGAGCAAGAGGTGAACTTGAAGAAGAGTGTGTCAGCATAGGACTGGAAATGAGGAGAGAAGGCAGAGATCGGGTGAGCAAAAGGTGCTAAGTAGATGTTGAAAAGCCAAGGCGAGAGGATAGAGCCCTGGTGGACACCACAGGTACAGAGAGTGGTGGAGGAGAAGGAGCCCAGGACCACTGGGGAAGGGCAGTCAGTAAGGAAGGTCAGGCAATCCAATGACTGATCTGAGATACCAAGTGTATCTTGGAGCTGTTTTATGAGGATAGAGTGGTTTACCGTGTCAAAGGTGGAGGAGAGGTCAAGGAGAATGAGTTAGAGCCAAGATTTGCGAGCAATTCTTCACAGGTGGTCAGGAGTGCAGTTTCCGTGCCTCTGGATGCTCGGAATCCAGATTGATGGTCATGTAAACAACCAGCAAGCTCAGTGTGTTGGGTCTGTTGGGGAATAACCAACTTCTCCAGGAGTTTCCCAAGAAAGGGTGTTGTCATGAACTACAGAACACGCCCCTTTTTTTTACTTCCTGGTCCTTGTCTCAGTGGGGCTTACACTCCTTTGTACTTCCAACATGGCCGTCCACTGTGAAACACCTTCCTCGCTCTACACCTTGGACGTAGCGTGTTCTATTAATAGACCACGCCTCCCGCGGCTCTGCACGTCTCAATGCTATTGCGAAGTAGCGACCAGATGTGTGCTCCGTAGCTCGCGGTATTGTTTTCCTTGCTTCTTCCAGCCAACCCCATTCCTAGCCCCTTTCCTTCCTTTCTTGATTCCTGGACTCATGTGCTAGTAGCGCACTCTGTAAATTTCCCGGATTCCTGGATCCTTGCATCCCAGAACTTTGAACGCATGCTGGAGTCAGTAGAGACTCGTGCAGCCTCATTCAAGACTCGATCTGTCCGCAAGAAGGCATTGACCAAGAAATCCAGCAAAGATCGAACTTTGTGAAAAGGGGGGAACTCCTTGACAGGTGTAGTAATGATAGGGCGGTAGTTGGCCGGACATGAGGGGTCGGAGAAGACATTTTTAGGAGGGGGTGCACAAGGGAGAGCTTGAGAGAGGAAGGGAAAGAGCTAGATGCTAGGGAGTGGTTACCAAAGTCAGCAAGTGCCAGAGCGAGGTAGGAGATGCTGTCCTTGATGGTTCTGGAAGAACAAGAGACACCTGTTTGATGAGACCTTCATAGAGCCGACTACTTTAGAGATCTTATCCGTTCGGATAGGTGAGAAGGAGGAGAGAGTGTATGTCAGAGGAAGAGAGGCCAAGGGGGCTAAGGGGACAGGGAGAGGAATGGAGGGGGGGAGAGGTCAGAATGTGCTGAATTTTAGAGGAGAAATGGGTGAACAGTACAGAGGGCCTGAGAAGGAAGAGGCGTGATGGAGACTGTGGATGGATTGGGTAGTTCCTTGCAGACTTTGAAGAGTTCAGCTGTGTTGTTAGAGGCTCCAGAGACATGGGCCTGGATGTGAGCCCCCTTCTTGGAGCGGATGGAGAGACAGTATTGCCTTTGGCGTAGGCGACAGGCCAGTTTGTTAGGGGATGAGCCTGAGGTCTGCCACTTCCGTTCAGCAACTCTGCATTTGCATTTCAGAGGGGCTAGATCAGAGTCATACCGCTGTTATGCTTCCAGGCAGGTTTCAGGCAGATCCTCATGACAGGGGCACGAATATCAGGACTGTTAGTTATAACAAGATGAGTGGCAAGGACAGAGTCAGTGGGAGAGTCAAAAGAAGGGGAAGGAGAGGGATGAAGGTGGAGGCAAACGCAGCAGCTGACAATCGTTTCATCGGTCGGATTACCGCGAAGGAGGCTGGCAGTGCTAGTGCCGGCTTGGTCAGGGGGCCAAGAGGTCCCAGATGAGAAGAGAAGAGAGAGTGGTCAGACCAGGAGAAAGGAGTAGTAAGAGGGTTGGAAAGTGGGGGCTCAGCGTGGATGAAGGCATCAAGAGTGTGTCCGGCAGAGTGGATAGGGTCGGAGGGGAAAATAGTGAGGGAGAGAGCAGTGCAGAGATCACGTAAGAGAGAAGAGGCAGAGACAAGTGAGTCAAGGTGGATGTTGAAATCTCCAAGGAGGAGGAGTTTAGAGATGGAGGTCAGAAGAGAGGTGATGAAGTCAGCCCATTCTGAGAGGAAGACAGATACAGGGCTAGGGGGCCTGCAGATAGCGGCAAGAGTGAAAGAGAGAGTTGGAGAGACACCAAGCTTGCAGACAAGATTTTCAAAGGAGGAGTAGGGCTGGGTGGGTATGATAGAGGTAGGGACCCTGTAAGTGATTTCAACCCAGCACTCCACCTAAGTCAATGCCTAGCATGTGATGCACAGCTGGAACCCTTAATTATTTATTTATGTCTATAAATTAATTTATTTATGAATGATGTACCCTTATATCACGCCTCTCTCTTTGAATCCCCACCGGTCGCACTGAACCAGGAAGCAGGCTGTTTTGCAAAGTTAAAAGATTTATTTTATGGATTTGCACAATATATATCACACTATTTAATAATTATACAATTATCACCAATGTGGTGATGTTACAATCAACAATCTCTTTAATCAGAAGGAGTATGGATAGGAAAAATAATGCAGCATAGAATAAAACTTTGTGTGGGTTCAGTCAAATGCAGTGTCACTCTTTGCCTCTGCACACTACTCAATCCCCCCCAATATGCAGTATAAAGAGATAGAAGGAGAGAAAACAGGTTTCAGGAATACACACTCAACAAATACAGTATTAGTCCCAATTTCCCCCAGCAAACTCACAGAGAAACAGGAATGATTGCAAACAGGACAAAATGGTTTAAACGTGGCTTGGAATGAATGGGAAAAACACTGAAAAATGGATTTAATTCACTAAATTGAATTCAAAACTAGTGGGAGCCGCTTTGTATAGTTTCAGATCAACACTAGCAATGCTTATTGAGTCACTAGCAGATTGGACACTTAATTTTGAGATCGGATGCAAAGAACAGCTGTTTTACACTTGATGAAATTGAGCCAAATGAAAGATTTGTGGCAAACTTTTCCACGTGCGGGAAGCACGATTGTAGAAAAACTAGAAAGAGTTGGAATGCGGTTTTGGATTCGGTGGATTCATTGGAAAGCTGAGCATGTTAGCTTCAATTTGACACTTAATTTGAAACTTCATTTCTAGCATACACGGTACGGAAAATACGGAGGTTTTAGTAGAGGTCGGTTTTTCTCAGAAAGAGTCAACATTTTCAAATGAAAGATGCACTTTTGAATCTACCAACAAAACTTTCTTTACACTAGGAGTCTATGAAGCCACAAACTACATGACAGCACAGCCACCAATCCAGCAACGTCTCCAGATGGTTTCTACCTGCCGAGATGCTTGTCTTTCTTCAGCAAATATATTAGCGCAAAGATGATATTATCACTTTCATTACCAAAGGACTATAGGGATGAGAGAAAGATTCAGGAAAGACAAAATATTTTCTACAATGCAGTTCTGGATATGATAGAATGGGTTTGGATAGGATTACTTAAGGATAAGACACTTGCTATGGACAATTCTATGGTATAGATACTCACTACTACTGTTTGGAATGCACCCGTCAGGGATCGGGTCAAAGACTTCTGGACTGGAATTCTGCTAGACCACCGGACTGGATTCAGGGCGCTCGGGGACTGCACTCAGCACGGTACTCTGGACACTGCACGGCACCCTGGACTGGATCTGATGGGTTGGTTCTGGGTTGCAGCTATCTGGTTACAGCTCTGCTCTACTGGTTTGGATCTGTGTATTCTAGCAAGAATTCCTAGCAAGAAAGCAGAAACAGCACAGCCAGGCTGTTCTTTTTGATGTTCCCCTCGGAGGTCTGAGGTAAAATCTGGTTTCAGGATTTTAAAAGGCCAAGCTGAGAATTGGGCCTCTCTGCTTTCAAAGTTCTGGAGTCTTGGATATGGATTTCTCCTCTTGCAAAGTGCTCCGCCAGCAATCAGTTGATGGGTGAATGTCTGTAGGTCCTAAGCTACCTCTATTTATGTATTTCCCTAAAGGGTCGGTAGGCTGAATTATACTAGGCACACCCTCTAGGAATCCTATTGGTTAGGGTCTGTCCTCCCCCCTGATTCAAGAAGAACACATGGTGTCATGATGATGCTGTATTTTACAATCCAGGGAGATCCTCCCCCTTTTCTCTGCACAGTAAATCTATTTTTCATATAAAGCATATTTACAATATTACCAACTTGCTAGCAATAACATATTTACATCACAGATTTAGTGGAGCAAGTATCCGCCCGAGTTCCATCTCGGTGAGAGCTTCGGTTCAGATTTGACCGTTTTGTGCGCTTTTGTTTGGGTACCCAATGTCAGATTTGTCCAAATTTTTCTACATATATGCGCATGACATCTGGGCATAATCCTGTGAAGTTTCATATTTCTAGCATCATCACAATTGCTACAAAATCACAATTTATGTAGTCATGTCTCTGAACATAGCACAGAGTTCTGAGTAGTTTCAAAATGTGACCAGGATTTTCATGTTAACACTATATTTTACAGATTTGTACAACTTTTGCACAGTTCTCTGTGAGTCTTTTTCAAAAAGATACTTTCTTGTGGTTTAAGGATAAACATATCTGTCTGGCCCGCCCCCAAAGTTTTATGGGGCCAAGAGCAATCCAGGCCTCTCTTCCTGCTGGCAGGAGTTTTTGTTGACCCTTGAATTTGCATACCCTTTCAATCCAGGAAGTCTATTGTCTTTCCCCAGAGAAGCAGAGCAAAATCTCCCCCTGTCCCCCTTCATTAACATCCGACTGAGAGTTCCTGGGGCAGAGAGCAGAAGGAAGGCACCTTTTGTTTGGGGCATGCTGTGGAATTTGCCTTTTGAAGTTCTGTGGCTGGCATCAGAGGTTACTTTAACACACTTTGTTTAAAATTGTCTTTGCTAAAATAAAATTTACATTTTCAAAAATAGACACACAGATCGCTAATTCCAGTCTTTTTAAAACATAGAGATTGAATGGTGGCAAACTATATTTCTTTTGATGGCAAGTCTCTTCTTTTCAACAATTTGACGTTAATGCACCAGTTTAAACTCCTAATACACTTAACTGACAGCTTTGATGCAGGCAGGAGGCGGTACTGTGCCCATATCTGACAGATTTTCCCAGGCAAACAACTTTTTTTAATGTGGCTATTCTTGTGAAGAAATCTGCTTCTCCTGACATTGTGTGCTTATGGGGATTCTTTAAATAAGGTGATGGTTAACACTCAGCAAGGATGTTGGATCTTTTCTAATGTTTGGGAACTATTATTTTGCAATTTCAACAGCCAAGGAAAAATGGATTTCAGAGCACTTCTGGGTTTCCTGGAAATGAAGCACTGCCTTTTCAGGTAGTTCCACTTCCCTCTGTGGGCAGCCCAAATGACAGGTTTTGGCAGTGTGGTCTCCTGTTCCACCACTGACACAGGCAAATTGGATTGGCATTCAATATTTCCTGTTTCACTGCGCACTTCTCAGAGGTTTTAGCGTGCATAGGGCTTTTTGCAGCCATTCTGTTGGTTCTGGTGAAAACAGCACACAGTGATGTCGCAGGGCAGAGCCTAGTGGGTCAATACATCCCACAACCCACTCAGGGAAAATAAGGTTTATCCCCCCACCAGGTCAGTTGGGCCGAGGCTTGGAGAGGCTATTGTAGCCCACAGGGAGAAGGGAGTCAAAAGCAGTGACTGAGCTGGCATTGAACCACGTCTCGGTGAGAGTGTCAAGATCAAAGTCTTCAAGAAGGTGGCAGATGTCAGAAGAATGCTTGACAGCAGATTGAGCATCCAGGGTGGCTAAGTGTAGCCATCTCTGCTATAGCTTCTAAGTTTATGGTACTAGATAAACGGTTCCTGCCCAGTTCATGGCCATATCACTTTTTTCTTCACTTCGTTTGTCCACGGATGGCACGTCCGATGCTTCCTATGCATCTCTTTGTAAGCTGTATACAAGATTCAACAAAGATTTATTGTCAATTATAGATAGGCCCAAATGTGTTTTGTCACCACAACCTTCATTTTCAGTCTGAGTACTTGTGTTGTCACAATAACATTTTCCCGTGACTTTCAAAGTACCCGCTGCAGTAAAACGTACAATGTTATTTTCCCCTCTGTTACTTATCCTAACACCGGAATATGAGGAGGCGTCAATTGGAATTTACGCATACTTTTCCTCACTATTTTAGGATGTACCGCTTTAAATGGTGCCCCATGCCTGTTGGTACTGTTTCCCAACTTATTATTACTCCAGGTGCAATATCTGGAGGGTCTTTGTGTGATAGATGTGAGAGACATGGGCATCAACTAGTAGTGCAGCCATACGCCACTTTCCAAAATAGCAATACATGCAGGATAAGATTCTGACAGTAGACTGCAAGACTATTTCCTACTTGCTTCTCCTGCCTGACCCACCGAGCCAGGGGATCCTGCGGAGCCCTATTCCTCAAAATTCTTTTCAGAAAACAGATAAGCAGGGTGCTGAATGCACTCACTCCACACTTACTGAGGTTGAGGGGGACTGGGCTGTGCTAAGCAGTAGCACCTCTTGCCTCTCGTTCATCAGACAGCAATATAAAATGCTGTAAACTACAGCATACACAAGCCTTTAAAGTATCATTGACATCATTGTGGACTTGACCATGCTCTATCAGCGTAATAACCAACAGCCTTGTTGCTAACCGGGCCAAAAGGCGCAGTCCCATCTGATGCTATAATTGCGCCACATAAAAGAGACCATATGAGCGCTATTAGACGGTAGACTGGAGATATGTCTCCAATGGCCCATCTCAAACATTCCCGCCTCTTGAAAAGAGATAACAGGAACGGGGTCCGTAGACATAAAGGTACATTGAATACGGCGCACTGGCACCTAATGGATAACATTATTAGGCAAACTGACTTAAATTATACTGGGTGTTATATAATAAATATATGGCTGATAACAGCAAACACAATATCAACCCTATATTTGAAACCAATTGGTATCAGTATATCCACAACTGAAAGGGCATTGCCGGATGTTCAAACTCTTGCTACTACTCATTCCTATGACTATAGGTTCACAGAGGAGTGCATTGTGAGTGTCATCAAAGCTTCCATGCCCTCACGAGCCACTGCTCCGGATGGACTTGTGACCAGTGTTCTCAAAATAGAACCAGAGTGCTCGGCATCGATATTACAAGGGATGGTTTAAGTTACTTACCTGTAACTATTGTTCTCGAGCATGGGTCTGGCATGGACTCACATGCTCATGAATATTCCCTGTCGTCATGCTGGGAATCCTCTGTAAAAGAAAAAACAGTTTCACTTTCACGTACAAACTGTATTTCTACTCTAAGCCAATCCGTGACCTCAGGGTCATACTGCCCCCATCCAATGACAATCCTCTCCCTAAGCCCCGCCTCAGGAAGCCAACTTCAGATTTGGTAAGCACGTAAAGTGGCAGTATGACCAAGAAGAGCTGCATAGAAGCCAGAGAGAGTGTTCGAATGTGAATCCATGCCAGGACCATGCTGGAGAACAATAGTTACAGATAAATAACTTAAACCTGCTCCAGCATGGGGTCTGGCATGGATTCACATGCTCATGAATAACGAATACATAGCAGTACAACATTACATAACCACAGGAGGTGGTGAGGCTCAACAGAATCAATTAACTCTTACCTATGAAACAGGCTCACCTCAAGCGAATAGGTAGTGTAGTACTACCTGGCCGACTCTGGACTCCTCCCTGGAATCCCTGTTGATGAAGTAGAACTTCGTGCAGGTATACGTGGACCTCCACGTTGCATCCCTGCAGATGTCGGACAGGGGCACATCAGAAAGGAACGCCATCATCACAGCAATCGCTCTGGTGGAGTGGGCTCTCGGGCGGCCCGGCAGAGGGCGGTTACCCAGCCGATGACAGTGCATGATGCAGCCGGAGAACCATCTTCAGATGGAAGCCTTGGGCAAGGCCTTCCCATGATTCACAGGTCCAAAGCTCACAACTCATTGAGAAGTCTTCCGAAACCTCTTTGTGCGTGCCACGTAGAACTTCAAGGAAAGAGCAACATCCAGCGAAGGCAAAGTCCTCTCCGCCAGCGCCAAAGATTTCGGGAAGAAATCAGGCAACACCAAAAGCGCTTTGAGGCAGAATTCTGATGGGACCTTCGACATGAAAGTGGGGTACGTACGCAGCATCACCCTGGATTTGTGGAAAGTCAGATACGGCTGCTTGCAGGACAGGGCATGGATCTCACCCACTTGTCTGGCTGTGGTAATGGCCACAAAGAACACTGTCCCCCATGAGAGAAACTTGAGTGGGGCCTGATGCATAGGTGCGAAGGGTGCCCCCATGAGTCTTGTCAGGGCTACGTTGAGTTCCCATGCTGGGGCAGGCCCCTTCACAAGCAGGAAAGTTTGATGAAGTCCCTTGAGAAAATCCTTGATGAGTCTGTGGGACCACAATGAGGATCTTCCCGGCGATCTGGTGTAGCGTGCGATGGCCGCCGGGTGTACCTTGATGGATGCATTAGCCAGACCAGCTTTTGCCAAGGAAAGCAAGTATGGTTAATCTGTGAGTCTGTGACCCTCAGAGAAATAATCTTCTGCGACCGGCACCACGTAGAGAAATGCTTGCACTTAGGGTCGATGATGCCCTGGCTTTGGCGAGGACCTCCGTGCAGTCTGCTGGCAGCTCATGACCTCCAAACTCTAACTTTGCAGGAGCCATGTCTTCAGGTTCTGAGACCCTGGGTCGTGATGAAGTATTGCGACTCTCTATCTGGTGAGCAGATCTGCCAGTACTGGCAACTTGACTGGAGGCGACACTACCAAATCTGCCTCGGCCATGGCGGGGCAATGAATATCATCTTGCACCAACACTGTTTGGGTGTGTTGATCACACGTAGCAGGAGAGGAAGCAGAGGGAAAGCGTACAGAAAGAGAACTTCCCACTGGAAGGAAAACGGATACCCCATGCTCCTCGGTTGATGGAATCTGCTGGCAAACCTCTGGCACTTTGAGTTTGCCGCTGTGGCAAACAGATCGATTGGAGGTCTGCCCAATTCGACAAACAGATTGTCCACCTGATCCTGACGAAGTTCCCACTCATGGCAGGAGCGCAGTTCCCTGCCGAGGGAGTCGGAATTGGTGTTCTTGATGCCTGCCAGGTGTAACGGGATGAGGAACATCCATGTGCAATGGCCCAACGCCACAAAGTCCCGAGCTTCCTTGGAGCGCGCTGGGTATCGTGTGCCCCCTTGCTTCCTGATGTAGAACATGTTGGTGGTGTTGTTAATGAAGAACCACAACACCTTGCCTCTCAGAGATGGTAGGAAAGACCTCAGGGCCCAGAACACTGCCAGTAGCTCCAGGATGTTGATGTGCAGATCCATTTCCTCCAGAAGCCACAGACCTCTGGAATGCAGACGTCCGATGTGAGCTCCCCAACCTTCCAGAGAGGCGTCTGTGGTGACCGTCTCCTGGTAAGGTGGGGTTTGAAATCTCATCCCTTGGGCTATGTGGGAGCATACCCCCAACCCCTCTAACACCCGCCGGAACTCCTCATTGAGGAGGATCTTGTCTGCAAAATTCCTAGACACTTGTACCCAACGTGCATCCAAGAATTCCTGTAGCGGTCGCATCTGCAGCCTGCAGAGACGGACGAGGTAGATGCAGGATGACACCATGCCCAGCAACGACTTGGGAGAGAGCGTCCAGCACCCATCTGTCGGTGGTGATCCTCTTCCACTCGCTGATGAATCTCGTCAGCCGGCCTCCCACTGGGGTGCACGATTGGGGCCTGACGTCATGGTCGGTTCCGGCTTGCATGGTAGCCAGCTCCCTGCCCTGTGGGCGATGGTGTAGCTGACCTCTGCTACTGTAGGCCTGGGAGCGACCCCTGTAGGCTTCCTGTGTGGAGCATCAGGGAGGTTGCCTGTAAAATGTGGAGAATCCCTTGGATGATCTGCTTGATTTTCCCCTAGAGTAGCGAAAAGACGGCGAGCGATGCTGCTGCAGAGTGACAAGGGAACATTCCATCTCTGTGTCTGTTTTTTTGGCTTAAAGGGATTTGTTCACCGCCTCCGGAATAGATTTTTGGTGTCGAAAGGCATGTCCAGCACCTTTGCATGAACGTCCTGGTGAATGTTAGTGGCCTTCAACCATCCCTGCCGACGAAAGCAAACACTGTTTCCCATCTGTCGGAAGCCTGTGTCAGCGATGTCCACTACCACTGTAATGGCATTGTCCTACGCCACCTCCCCTCCCTGGAGGAGGGTGAGAGCCTGGGTTTTCTTATCGTCGGGAAGGAATTCCAGGATCGGGCCCAACTTGTACAAAAGCTCTCGGTTGTATCAGGACAAGATAGCCAGAGCATTGGCCGCTTTGATCGTAGACACTGCCATGTAGATGACTCTCTTTCCCATGGCTTCCATTTTCTTCCCCTCATTGTCTGGGGACTGATGATGTGGAGGCCGGATTGGCTGAACGTTTTCTTGCGGCGGCCGACACTACATAGTCCAGGAAAGGTTGTGACCTCAAGCACTTGGGCGCAGCGTCTGGCACCCTGTATTTCTTCTCGAATTGGTTGGAGCTGTGCATGGGTTTTTCATGAGGGCCAGGCGTTCCTCCCAAATGTCATCCAAAAAGGGTACAGACATGATCGTCTTCCTTTTGGACACCCATCACTGATATAGGAGGACCTCCTTTTTGGTTTCCTCGGGCACCAGCTGGAACAGCTCGGAGACCCTGGAGATCATCAAGTTGGAATGATCCCACCTAATCTAGTGGAGAGCCTCTATGAGGGGTGTCCAGGTGCTGTGATTCATCATCCACCGGGATGAAGTCCTCTTCTTTGTTGGTTCCCGTGGCTGTGTCTGTATCAGTGTCTGTGTGTGTATCTGGGTCTGCTGGTGGAGTCAGGCCACGACATGGTCAAGAAGGCTGATGCAGCCGCATTGGGTGACGCTACATCTTCTTAAACGGAGGCTGGACAGGGGCCTGCGGTGCAACACGTGCCAGTGCTGGAGGCAGCCTTTATTGGATCTCTGTCACTAGGGTGTAGAGAGTTGACAGGATGTCCATGGATATGTCCCTCGGCTGTGGAGGAAATGATGGAGTGCTAGGCCCTGCACCACCACCCTCCTCGTGGACTGTATGGATGGATGCTTGGTCTTCATCATCCATGTAGGAGATGTCCATTGGCTGATCATAAACTTTGTAGGGCTGCTTTGGGTCCTCCTCGCCACCCCCCCTTTTCCCTCTGGAAGGCCATGTCCCGGGACATGAACCGGTGTCTTTCCCCCCAGGGGTGCCCGCACCCTTTGCCGCTGCCTTGGCGGCCGTGTTATCAAGTCAGTACCACCCACCGTAGCAGTCACACCAGAGGATGTCAACGAAGCGGTAGCCTTTGTTTCTCCGATTTGTCCTGTAACATGGTCGGGTGGAAGACTTCCTCTTTGAGAAGGAACCCGATGGCAAGCTGGGCGATGAGGTGGACGCGATGGCGATCGTGCTCTATCCGACCTGGGACCAGCATCAGCGGTGAACCCGGCGGAATCTGCCCTGCGGTTCTTATCTTGAACCACCACATATGAGGCGTCCCCAAAGGACTTCGACCTCCTCCGACAGGGAGACCGCTCCTCGACTCACCAGTCCTGGGTGAGGCATGACCCTGCTCGTAGCACAGGTCAGGGGCCTTGCTCAACTTGAGCCATGCCACCAGCCTGCGATACCTGTCTTTCTTCGTTTTCTTCGAGAAGCCCAGGTATATCTCTCACCCATCCTCATTGTGATCTGGGTGCAGCAGTACAGACACTTATGATGTTTGTCCACCATGAAGACGTTTCCTAGTCCGCATTGGATGCAAGGCTGAAAAGTGTCCTTCCCTCCTTTTTCTCCTCCATCATGGTCGGTGGGTGTGAAGTAGGCCCAAGACAGCCTTCCAGAAACTTCGATGAATAATCGCCCTCGAGAGGTGCGCAACTTCACCAACAATGGATCCAATAGAACAAAAATAGGACTTACTGTGAAAAACGTGTACAAAAGTGCAAAATAGCTCGGAAAGCAACTTGAGGAATTGCAAAACCGAAGCTTGCAGTAAAAATCTGAAGATAGCAGCCAGAGGTGGGGCTTAGGGATAGGTCTGTCATTGGATGGGGGCAGTATGACCGTGGATAGACAGTGATTGGTTTAGGGGAGAAATACAGTTTTAAAGTGAAAGTGAAACAGTTTTTTCTTTTACTGAGGATTACCAGCCTGACGATGAGGAATATTCATGAGCATGTGAATCCATGCCAGACCCCATGCTGGAGAAATCCAAAAGGATCTCACGAGACATGAAACTCGTGGAAGAAGGCATACATTATGCTGGTTCATAAAAAGGGCCCCCGGAATGATCCAACCAACTACCGCCTCTGGTGATGTTAGATGTCCCGAATACATTTTTTATTGTTAAAGGAACTTGGGTGGAGGAAATACAGCTGCTGTGCATATTTCGACATGGATTTAGAACAGGTTATGGCACCTCCTATAACATACTAATACTCCTGCAGTCAATGGAGGTTGCCAAAAGTTGCCCAGCCATTCTTTATACTTGGCTTTTGCTGATTATCCAGCGGCATTTGATGCTGTAAACCCCAGTCTTCTCTGGAGTAAGCTGCGCGCATGGGATATTCCTAAGGCATTACTTTGCATGATACACCAGATTTACAGAGGAACCACAGTAGCAGTCAAACTTGATAGTGGAGGCACGCTGTCCAATCCCATACCTACCAACAAGGGACTCAAGCCAGGGTACGTGCTTGCCCCTTTTCTCTTTAACATATTCATAGCAGCCATACCCAAGGCTTTGTTGAGGGCTCACAATTCCCCCACACCCCCCCCCAAATTAGGACAGGAGCATATTTCATGGCTAGGACAAGCAGATGATATTGTTCTTATCGTTCAGACGGTAGACCACTATCGGATTACAACACTCTTTAAATGCCCTTTCCGTATAGGCGGTAAGAAATGGCCTTAAAATAAATCACGTTAAAACTAAGATCAAGGTGATCGGTAAGAATTCAAGGAAGGCAAGCAAACATACGTCGTTTATTGACGGTCGAAAGATCAAAGTGGTGAACACATTCAAATATCTTGGGGCCATGTTAAGTGGTAAATGCATGGAAACAAATTTGGAAGTTAAGATTAAGACTAGAGCAATGAACATATTCCTGGATGCTAAGAAATTCATCAGGGCCTCTGGTGGGCTTTCTATACGCGATCTTATAAAATTATATAACACCTGCATTTTTTTCGAGCATGCTCTATAGTCCTTCCGTACAGCAAAATGTAACTGGTTCGACGTTGCTGAGGGTAAACTTTGAAAGGTTGCCTTTGGACGTCCTCTATGTTGCCCTGTACTAGCCATTCGGAAGGAACTGGCGACGGTATTGATAAAATCCATGCTGCCGATACGGAGGATCTCAATACTTTACCTGAAAATGCTCACTGTCCACGAGGATCCCATCATGAGTCTGTGTGTGGTCTGTTACGATTAAAAGATCCAACATCTAAGGCATTGCAGGAATTTGCTTGTGCTCATGAATAGTTCCACGCTAGGACTGAACTGGATTGTGACCCAACAATGGGATATTTGCTATTATGTAAAACGCTAAAGAGGAAAACCTTGCTATGCGATCGTAACTGTAACTTCTCATATCTTTCAGCAAAAGTTACAGTAGCGGAATATTCAAGTCATGGTTTTGATTTTTTTAAACCACAAAGCTATTTGTTATCAAGAACATCCGGCTGCGTAGGCTTATCCTGTTCTTTTGCGACTCAATCTGTTACCCTCATTAATTACAATTGGCCCCTGACGAAGAATACCCAGATCTTAACGGCTCTGCAGAATTTGTAAATCTCAAGCTCAGGTAGTGACAACATGCCATCTGTTGACGCAATTCCCAACCCTGTGACCACATTATAAAAAACCATGTAGCCAAATGGATATATCGGGCAAAATATTGACTCATATGCGTGTTGGGCTTATTGTATTTCCGAAATATCTATAGCGTCTATATCCCTTTCCAGTTTTTTATGCGGGTTATGGACATTTGCTATGAAATGCATTGGTGAATCGTAATTGTTGAATAGTTCTGTTTTTTAGATTTTTTATTCAATCACAAAGATCAAGAACTAAGTGCAGTTAGTAGATTAGATGCATAAATCTCAGTAACTGTAATTATGAATATGTTAAGTTTGTTTTAATATATATAGCACTAACAGTTGTACCCGTGATTCTCAAAGTAATTCCTACAACAGCAACAAAATTAGACAAAGGTATATTTATGTTTTATACTTTTTACATTGTCTACACCGTGGAACCTACCCACATGCCAAAGTTCAGGTTTGTAGCATATTGGGAAGTATGCTGAATATTTCAAACAGATGCACACATATATTCACAAAATCTACCCCCACCACCCCCAAAGAAATGAGACAACTGTATATTTATATTTTATACTTCTTACATTGCCTACACCGTGGAACCTACCACATGCCAAATTGCAGGTTTTTAGTATGTTGGGAAGTATGCTGAAGATTTCTAACACACACCCAAAATAAATGCCTAAAAAAAGGAAAATAGAATAATGTATACTTTTTACATTGTGTACATCATGGAAACTACCCACCTGCCAAATTTCAGCTTTGTAGCATGTTGTAAAGTATGCTGAACATTGCGAACAGACACACGCACACATAGCCACACAACTCCCTTTTATGTAGAGAGATATTTTAATTGATTGATGGATTTTGTATTTAGTGTGAAAAGATCAGACTATTGGGACACAGTTTAAATATAAAAAGAAAAGAGGCCTACTCAGCCTGGCCCTTTTGCCTCACTAACCTATACTGGCCAGACAGCACGCTGCACTGCAGATACCGGGCTCCTACTCTCAAGGCCATCCAGAAGATGCTCTCATCTTTGCTGGAGAACAATAAGCAAGGCATCTGTTTGCAAAGGGAAGCTTCACTATGGCACAATCTGGCTTTACAGATGGACAACAAGCCCATCTATTGGAATAGCTGGATCTCTAAATCAATCACTGTGAGGACAGGGGACACACTGGCATGGGGAACACTGCTCTCACTTCAGTTCCTACAGGAAAGAGATTACTTAGGTGGGAAAGAGAAAAACAAATCTATCGCTCTGAACAACGCCCCGGCTCATAGGTTTGAGATGATGCGGTACGCCGCAAAGAGAAGGCCTTGGCTCTGTGATCTACTAAGGCCTGGCACAAAGCTGGTAATAATGTTCCTAAAACTCATGCCCAAGGGAAGGAATCTTCTGCGCCAATAGTGGGAAGAAGACCTGGGACAAGATATACCCCATAGAACAACAGGCGAACCGGAGCACAGATGCCTTCCGTGCAAAGTTCGATCTTAACCTAAGACTTGCACAACAAAAATTCTATCCCGCTTATACTGGACTCTGGACAAGGCGCCTCCTCTGGGATTCTGCAGACCTCTGCTGGGGTTGCAATCACAAAAGGGACAGCCTCAAACACATGTTGTGGGATTGTGGCAGGGTTAGGGCATTCTGGACAGGCGTGTTGGACAGAACAGATATGGTGAACAGATATGGTACTAGGGACCCACATACAGAGGCATATTAAATAAATTATCTTCCATGCATTTGAGAGAGCCCGCCTCCCCACCCTGACATCAGTAGGGGAATTTGATGTTGGATTTGTAAGGGCCCGGCAGTATAGGAAGCAAACCCCAAGACTGTGGAAAACCCGTAAAAAGCCTCAGGTGGAGAACTGGGTTGTGGTCCTTCAGTCTCTTATAAAATACAAGAACATTATGTGTGAGAGGAGAGCTGAGGAGGAGATATATGCAGGAATGGGCTGAATGACTGAATGCAGGCCCGTATAAGCAATGTTAGGATATAGGTGGCCCTGGGCGATGCTACCGTTGTAGTTATACTTGTGACGTTGTGAAGTTGGGGAGATAGTCACATGTTTTGGGAGGGAGCCGGAAGGCACTGGGTGAGGGGTGGGCGAAACGAGGAGAAGTCAGTGTATAGTTGAAGTTAGGTGAATAAAGACTTATATCTGTTGCCCCGGCTTGGCGCGGTTTATTGGAGTATGCCTCAACTGCGCCGTGAGGGATCCCCGTGCTAGGTTGGGTGGCCCCCACCAGGAATGGAACACTGGCGAGGAAGGAGTTTGTTCCTGCTCGTGCCGACACTCGGCCGCGGGCTGTGAGAAGAGCAGCACGCGTTGTGCGCTGCAGTAAGGAACATCGCCAGCAGACCTGAGGTTTTCAGCAACATTAGCTGACAGTTAGTCAACAAACCATCAAGCCATTCCCACGCATGTGAGGCCCGCACGGGGGAATCGGAGCTGCAGTAGAAGCAGTACTTTAAGTGGGCTGGGGCCAGCCGGGGCCGAGCCCCGACAGTCTACAAAAAGTGAAGCTGAGCCGAGGCCTTGCCAGCGCCCCCCGGGCCCACCACTTCACGGTGGGTCATTGTCCCGCCAAGGCCACAGCCGTGACGGGAGATGAGCCTGCCATCATTAAAGGAATGGTTCGCCCCAAAAAATTAATTGCAAAAAAAGATGGGCAATAATAAAGAAAGTCCGTATGTAAAATTTTGAGAAAATGAAGCTCAAAGGGAAGCACATGGGGGCGTCCATTTTGTGAAATGGATGCCCGCCGCTGTGCTTGCTTTGGCTTTTGAGGCACTAATGAAGGAAAAGCCAGCCAGCTGTAGTAAACAAAAGCTACCACTGGGGGGCTTTTCCTTCATTGGCGGGACTCGGAGGACAGAGACCGGAGACTACAGGCAGAAAAGCTGCAGCTGCATCTCGGTAAGTGCTATTTTTTAAATAAAAATAAACACTAGCTGCATTTTTTTTCTAGATCCCCCTCATCAGTTCTTGCGCATGTGCCCGCCTCGCAGTGTGTTGGGAGGTACTGTGCTTAGGCAGATGTCCCCTTGGAAGCCAGCTGTATACTCAGAGTCCTTTACTAACGTGCCCTAATATTAATAACATGGGAGTAGAAGGCATCTAACAGCACTTCCAGGATCCCAAGAAATAATCCCAGCGTCTGTTATGCATCTTGCGAGTATGGCCTGGACGACCAGGGGTTTGTATTGTGCAAAACAAGTTTTAAAAGAAATTACTAAAGTTTGAGTGTTGGTACCTTTTATAGGACTACCTGAAAACATCATGCAAAGGTGGATGGTGTAGGAGTTGCGGAAGTCACGTAGACCTTCTTCCAAGACTGGCCAAAAGCTTAAGTGAAGGGAATGAACATGTTATTTATTTATTTAGCATTTGTTGAATGAACATAATGAATGTTTTACACCCAAAGCCAGCGTATGGGTAATGCAGTACTGCGCTCTTCTTATCCATTAGCTTTAGATCGTTGGATTGCCATTTTAAAGAAAAAATATAATTATGCTACATTTTAAACTTAAGTGCCATTTCTGAAAATGTTCTAGACATGGTTAAGGCTGGCCATGATTTTTTGCATTTCCAAACATCTGTGAAATGCTTTCTAAAGCAAGGCTCAGTGCACTTGCGAATACAGATATATTTCTGTTCCTGGTAAAAGTGTCTTGGAGGGCCGGGATTAAAAAGGCAGGTGACGTATGTGCACAGGGGACAGTTTGTTGCTGAAAATGTCTGCGCCCAAGTTTCATATCCTGTCTGCAGTGCTTCTAACCTAGCCAGGCATGTATTGAATGGTCATCTTCACCATTGCCCAACAGTAACTGTCTGCAGTGTTTCTAACCTAGTCAGGCATGTATTGATTGGTCATCTTCGCCATTGCCCAATAGTAACTGTCTACAGTGCGTCTAACCTAGTCAGGCATGTATTGATTGGTCATCTTCGCCATTGCCCAATAGTAACTGTCTACAGTGCGTCTAACCTAGTCAGGCATGTATTGATTGGTCATCTTCGCCATTGCCCTATAGTAACTGTCCACAGTGCTTCTAACCTAGGCAGGCATGTATTGATTGGTCATCTTCGCCATTGCCCTATAGTAACTGTCTACAGTGCTTCTAACCTAGTCAGGCATGTATTGATTGGTCATCTTCACCATTGTTCTATAGTAACTGTCTACAGTGCTTCTAACCTAGCCAGGCATGTATTGATTGGTCATCTTCACCAGTGTTCTATAGTAACTGTCTACAGTGCTTCTAACCTAGCCAGGCATGTATTGATTGGTCATCTTCACCATTGTTCTATAGTAACTGTCTACAGTGCTTCTAACCTAGCCAGGCATGTATTGATTGGTCATCTTCACCATTGTTCTATAGTAACTGTCTACAGTGCTTCTAACCTAGTCAGGCATGTATTGATGGCTCATCTTCACAAATTGTACAATAGTAACTGCCTGCAGTGCTTCTAACCTAGTCAGGCATATGTTGATTGGTCATCTTCACCATTGTCCACAGGAAGTGTCCTCTTAGCACTCCTTCTTCCTTCTGCATCTCTCTGTCATGTTTACAAGTATTTGGAGCCACCCGGTGAGGTGAGTACTTAATCTCACCAAGACTGACTCTCTTTTATACACAGTACCCTCCACCCCATCCCCCATTCGTGATCCGGCACGCTGGGTAAATCACCAGAGGGCTGGCCTTCTCCTGGTACAGTTTGGCTGGTCTCATAGGTGGTTTTTAATGGGGGAAATGTCTTTTGTTGGTCAAGTGATTGCCTTCTAGGTGGAGGGAGGATTCATTTTGGAGAGACCAGGCTTACTTTGCTTGTGCTGTACCAGGGCTCGACATGAAGATTAGATAAGCAGGAGCTAACAGCAGCCCTTGGGTATCAAGCCTTAACCAGTGACCAGGAGCTGCCACTGGAGGGCGAGGAGCTGGTACATAGCGCTCCACAATTTTACCTTCCACATAAGATGGCGTTCTCCTCCCCTTTGCTCAAGATCAGAGAGACAATATTATAAGGGACTTCCTCCCACCGGATAGCCTCTGTCTCTGAGTCGTAGATGGAGGGTATGGCTTCTCGTTCCCCAGTTCATTCTAATGCAGGCGTGGGGTTTTGTCTCTGATTTTCGACTTCTTGCCAGGCCGACAGCTGAAGAACACTCACAGAGTGGTGCGTACGGGCTTTGATCAGCTCCTGTCTGGTTTAGACCAGCCTTCTGCTTTATAACCATGGTGTCTTCCTTGGGCTGCCTTTGAGTCGAGGGAGCTGGGGTATCCAGATCAATCTCCTCCAAAATGTCCCCATCTGCAGTTTTCCTTTCTGTCCAGGATGACTGGCCCGGAGGTTGTGTCTCCTCCAGGGCTGTCCTTTCAATGGTGCTTCTCTCATCCTTCTACAGTCCAGGAAAAGGCTTTTCTTTCCTTCACCATCTCATCCCATGCATGGTTTCCTAGTCTTTGTGACTCTGGGCTCAGATTAGAGCAGAATGGGACTTCTCTAATTAGCTCTATTCTAGAGTAATGATGCTTTAAAGGTTGATGGGAGGTCAACGCCATCTTGTCTTGCATATGAATGAGGACTTCTGGTCTGTGCGTTTCTCCCTCCTCACCGACTGCTCCCACTCGCCCAGACAGGGAAACATCAGGAGCGAGTCCTCCATCCTCTTCCCCACTCTGTGCATCTTCTGAGTTAACCAGTGTTTAGCGAATACCGCAAGCCTGCAGTCTTGTGATTACATCTCAAAAGTCTTTCTCCTTTTATCTGCAAGGAACTAAGGTCAGGGCACGCATCATAGCTGTTCTGCTTTAGCTGTGAGAGTCTAGCCATTGGAGCAGGATCTTAATTAGTTCCCAAGGTCCATTCCTTGGTCTTGGTGGGAAAACGAAAGTTTCTACCATCAGGTGTCAATGCATTCTGTGATCCGTTGTCTGTCCCTCCCAGTTCGTCCTTCCGCTGGTGAGGCCAAGTTATACGTGCCTAGAGAGGTGTAGCCGGCCTGCGGGATTCTGACGCTGCCACCCTCAGGGAGGAACATCAGGTTGTGTACAGTCCAGCCGCTTCTCTAGCGGACCGCTACCCTCAAAGGTTAGTCAGAAAGTACATGCCTAGAGAGGTGTAGCCGGCCTGCGGGATTCTGACGCTGCCACCCTCAGGGAGGAACATCAGGCTGTGTACAGTCCAGACGCTTCTCTAGCGGCCCGCTACCCTCAAAGGTTAGTCAGAAAGTACATGCCTAGAGAGGTGTAGCTGGCCTGTGGGATTCTGACGCCGCCACCCTCAGGGAGGAACATCAGCTTGTGTCCAGTCCAGCCACTTCTCTTGCGGACCGCTACCCTCAAAGGTTAGTCAGAAAGTACATGCCTAGAGAGGTGTAGCCGGCCTGCGGGATTCTGACGCTGCCACCCTCAGGGAGGAACATCAGGCTGTGTACAGTCCAGACGCTTCTCTAGCGGCCCACTACCCTCAAAGGTTAGTCAGAAAGTACAAGCCTAGGGAGGTGTAGTCGGCCTGTGGGATTCTGACGCCGCCACCCTCAGGGCGGAACATCAGGTTGTGTACAGTCCAGCCGCTTCTGTAGCGGCCCGCTACCCTCAAAGGTAAGTCAGAAAGTAGTGGGAATTCATCACACCCTGTAATGAAGCCAAGAAATCCAAATCGTTCTAACCATGAAGCAGGTCAGAAGTTTGATTGTGCACAATAACCTTACCATTGCATGTGCTCTTCCTTGCTGCCGCTGTGATGGCTCTCGAGTCTGCTTTTCGCTTCAGCGGGACACGAACAGCAGGATCCACACCACGGGTGATGAAACAGATGGAAAGCAGGCCGCAAGAGCCAGGGGTGTAAACATACCTCCGGACGGGCCCACCTTTCCTACGGCTGCTTCCGTAAAGCCACCTGAACATCTGATTGCAGTGGTACAAAGGTGTTCCTTGATTATTGCTGGTCTTGCATTGCTACCAATGCCAGATTCTGTCCCAGGAGCCCAATGCAAGGATGTCCCAAAATAACCACACACTATATATGAAAAATTAAATCAATCGATTGATTGAAAAAGTAACGAAAAACAAGTATTAAGGTAAAAGTAGAAATAAGCAATTAGTTCAGGTGGCCTTCAGTTGCCCCCCGCTTACTCCCATGTTTCTGAGTGATCGGTTTATCTCTCCTCTCTCCCGGACACTATTAGTGATTGAGTTAGTACATGCATGGCAGCCAGCATTACAGTGAATCTCTATGGCTGCCACCTGCAGTTTACAAGTGTATAAAGCAGTCAGTAATCTATGAGGATGCAAGCCCCTCCGCCCGCACGAAAAGTAGGTCTGGACAGAGACACTGCTTGTGTCCTAATTCATAGTTGCCAACATGATCCATGCAAATCTGTAGGTGCTTATCCAGTCCTGTTTTTCTTCTTTGCATTCTGGGACTTGTAGTTCCGCTTTGTTGGCTTAGGTATACCAGAGGACTGGGGGTTACTACGAGCTTACACGTTCAGCCCCCAGGGCCCAATAACCCTCCCCCAGTAACAAACAGAGGACTCAGCAAAGGGTAAATTAGAACTGTCGTTTATTACACAAACCAATAGGGCTCATACAGGACAATAGAAAATTCCCAGAATCACCGCTCCCGAGCCTGTTTCAGGCCGTTTTGTTGCCCCGGATGTCACAACATGGGCTCTTCCAGGAAAAACCTATCATTCTGCGTGGTTGGGTGATCGGAGTGGTATCCATTATAGCTAACCCCTATAGACCTTAGTTAATTGGCCCTTGCATGTCAGGTGGCTGGCCTGCCCCTTCCCCAAGAAACTATTACATTGTTGCTGGGTCGCAGGATTACCATTGGCCCTTGCCCTCTGCCATCCACCCCTGGATTTCTGTTCCCTGCTTGGCTGGAACTAGTCTCCCCAGGCCGGGGACCCAGCTCTGTTCTCAGCGCTCTGAGCACCATCTCAAGGTGATGAGAATGACTATGTGTTCCCAATGTATCTGTTAGCAGTACCACTTTTGCCTGTGAGAGTGCCCTCAGCATTGCAACGCTGTCAACAGCTTCATGTTTCACTTCACGTCTGTGTCGCTGAGAACTGTTCATCTTCCCACCGCGGGTGGATGACCATTGTCTAGCTCGGCTGCATCACATGGTTGAGGACCACAAAATCGAGCTCTTAGAGTCTGTAATTTATGAGGATTTATTCTGTTTCTCTGCAGATGGCCCCTTGTCGGTTTAGGTTTGGAATGTGTTGCTTGTCTCTGACCTTGGCTGCCAGCCCTGCCCTGTGGTTCTGCTGTTCCTCGTCTCTCGTCCTACGGCTTGTAGCTTCATGTGATCCTCAGTATGCTTATACTATGATTTCTACATATCTATACTCTGCTATGTTAACCATAGGTTAGTCATCTTGGTCCTTCTAGGCTCCTTACATGATCCTGTAGTTCTATAGGGTTAGTTGCCATAAGCATCTGCAAGCTTGCTCTGCATCTCTGCATCAGTTCTTGTAAAGTGTGTTTAAGGGCGCCTTGCCTCCAGGTCAGTGTCATTTAAATGGCGCCTATTAAATAATCATGCTGTGATTCTTTACTAGGCGCTGTTTACATGACACTGAGCTGGAGGCAAGGCACCCTTTATTTGCTGTGCCTCAGGGGCGCTCTTTGTGCGGCCTCACCCTCTGAGCGCTCCTTGAGCCGGCGCTGGCTCAGCATGTTGAAGAGGAAAGGGTTTTTCCAATACTGCTTCGACCCTTTGGTGCCCTTGCCTCGTTTCCAGTCACGGCCAGAATCAAACACTCTCTATCTCAGCGATGAAGTTTCCGTCGGCCTGGTTTTTGAAACTGGATCTTAATTTCTGCTCTGTAGTCTATGTGGTGTTGCACTCAATTCTGGAAAGTGACGTTGCACCGCCTACGCTTCACTGCTGTGTGTCGCATTGCTCTCCGCCTCCAGTAGGCGGCGGCAGAGCACCACAGAGAACACACAAAACTGCATTCCTTTCTCCTTTCAAACAAATCGGATGCAATCAGGTTGCCTCTGCGTTTAAACGTTTCTTATTATTTCGTAAAGAATAGACAAGGCAGTTTCAAGCAATATGTTTTCCAGAACAAATAACTAAACGGCTGCACCCCTTCACACGTGCACAGCTCACTGCCATAACTCAAGTCCTGTCCAGCCAAACAACCACTCCCCAGTCTAGTGACTTTCTTTTTTTCTTTTTTCTGAAATATAATTGTAGTTTTTTTGATTTCAAGTCTTGAAAAGTGGGTTTCTTTTATGCCAAAATTGATAAATCTTATTCTTATTGTTATTTGCCAGGTCCGATTGCCTTAAGCATACTCGCCAGGATCCGCGGATCCTGGCGAGTATCAAAAAAACTACAATTATATTTCGGAAAAAAGAAAAAAGAAAGGAATCTCTCCTGAGGAACCACGGCTAAAAGCTGTGGAGAAACACGTGTTGGGAGAATAAAAGTGTTTTTCATGTAAACTTAGATGACTGGAATGTATGAAAATAATACATGAAAAATAAAATCATTCATAATTTAAATAACTAAGAGTCTATCGTATCATATCTGGTGCAGGAGTCGCACAAATTACAAGTGACAACATCTGGAGAAAAATAGCTATGGAGTAGCTATTAAGAAATCCAAGGCTCGCGGGCCGTACTATAGAACCCTGGAACCAGTGAATTGCAGTTGTGTACAGGGCTGGGGCATAAACTGCCCTTGTTCAAATTATGGGTATTTATATGAAGAACAGGGCTGTCAACTTCGATCAGAAATGCCTCACATTGGCAGATGCCGGAGGCATTCCCAGGAAGGGCGCCTGTACAATAGCATCAAGATGAGAACAAGGGGTTAGACAGTTTATGAGGGTGTGGGATATAGGTGCAAAAAACCTATAATCTCAATACATTGTTTCGACAGGGCCAGGCTTGCCCTACTTCCAGTACAGTTCTGTATTAGTACCAGGGCACACTGTTCAATGGTGCAAAAATGCATTTTTTGCATTACGGCAGTTTTTGCCATAGTGATAATACTGCCATTTGCTTCTGTAAAACGTTTCCGTAAATACCCCCAAAGGAACCAATCCTAATCTCTCACCACACATGCAAATGAAAGGCTTGTTCAGACCTCATAACATGGTACTGATGGGGCAGACTTGCTGGGAGCTATTTAGCTCCTGGTTAAAGCCCAGGAGAGCGCCTGGTTGGCTTGGCACCAAGAGCTAGCAGGAGCTACATTTGGCTCCCCACACTAACTGGTACCATACAAGCCTACCTATGCCATATTACATCTGTTGGTTTGGGAATGCGTATAAACGAGCATTAGGACACATCTGGAAGTCACTTAAAGCTTAATTGGTCATATATGATGGGCAAAGTTCTAGTTTGCATTTTATGCAGGGGTTGCATGTGCAGAGCACTATATAACAGCCCCAGGCGCCCCAGCGTAGCGCCTGCTTCCTGGGTGATGCCGAATATCCAGGAGCTGCTTCCAGCTCCTGCCAGTCACATCCTTATTTCCATCCCTGTAAGGGACAGCGATGGAGATCTGTATGTACCCCTTGATTAAGGATGCGGGTGCTATTTAAGGCAATCATCAGTGTTCTTTAAGCAATGGACACCAAGGGGGCTTTGCTGTGAGTTTCTCGAAGTTCGTGTCAATATCTGCTCTCCGCTGTGTAGAAAAAGAATGGGGATTTACATGATCTGAGGATGAGATTTTTTACTTACTCATTTTACTAAATTCATGGTTATGAGGAAAGAGTTATTTTTGGGAATTGCCACTCTCTCGTGGCATACTGTAGTGAAGCAGAGAGAGGGAGTGGGGGCTAGCTTCCAGCAGAGGGAGGGAGTGGGGGCTAGCTTCCAGCAGAGAGAGGGAGTGTGTGCTAGCTTCCAGCAGAGAGAGGGAGTGTGGGCTAGCTTCCAGCAGAGAGAGGGAGTGTGGGCTAGCTTCCAGCAGAGAGAGGGAGTGGGGGCTAGCTTCCAGCAGAGAGAGGGAGTGGGGGCTAGCTTCCAGCAGAGAGAGGGAGTGTGGCTAGCTTCCAGCAGAGAGAGGGAGTGTGGGCTAGCTTCCAGCAGAGAGAGGGAGTGTGGGCTAGCTTCCAGCAGAGAGAGGGAGTGTGGGCTAGCTTCCAGCAGAGGGAGTGGGGGCTAGCTTCCAGCAGTGAGAGGGAGTGTGGGCTAGCTTCCAGCAGAGAGAGGGAGTGTGGGCTAGCTTCCAGCAGAGAGAGGGAGTGTGGGCTAGCTTCCAGCAGAGAGAGGGAGTGGGGGCTAGCTTCCAGCAGAGAGAGGGAGTGTGGGCTAGCTTCCAGCAGAGAGAGGGAGTGTGGCTAGCTTCCAGCAGAGAGAGGGAGTGTGGGCTAGCTTCCAGCAGAGAGAGGGAGTGTGGGCTAGCTTCCAGCAGAGGGAGTGGGGGCTAGCTTCCAGCAGTGAGAGGGAGTGTGGGCTAGCTTCCAGCAGAGAGAGGGAGTGTGGGCTAGCTTCCAGCAGAGAGAGGGAGTGTGGGCTAGCTTCCAGCAGAGAGAGGGAGAGTGGCTAGCTTTCAGCAGATAGAGGAAGTGTGGGCTAGCTTCCAGCAGAGAGAGGGAGTGGGGGCTAGCTTCCAGCAGAGAGAGGGAGTGGGGGCTAGCTTCCAGCAGAGAGAGGGAGTGTGGGCTAGCTTCCAGCAGAGAGAGGGATAGTGGCTAGCTTCCAGCAGAGAGAGGGAGTGTGGGCTAGCTTCCAGCAGAGAGAGGGAGTGTGGGCTAGCTTCCAGCAGAGAGAGGGAGTGGGGGCTAGCTTGCAGCAGATTTGGGTGAGATATCTGACTTTAGCCCCACATAATATACTTTCTAGGGCATTCGAGTGAGGAGCTCTTCAATTAGGTGGCCATTTTGCAGCCAGCCGGCCATGCCCCCACGGGGTAGTTTATGTAGTAAACCATTGAGCATGCCTGTATCATGCAATGTTATGGAGTGTGATACATCTTTGTCATGACATACTTGATAACAAGCCATCACAGTTGCAGGAAGGGTTCCTTTTTATCAGGTGTGTCCTCAAGGAGGTACAAATGATCTGCAGCACAGTACATGCATCTTCCCATCACGTCCCATAGGCCTCAAGCCTCTGGTGGACTTTGTGGTGGTGCTGGAGGAAGGCTTGGTGGCTTCCTTTTTGTTCCACTATGCCATATTCGGAACGCATTCTGACAGTCTAGTCTTCCTCCAAGATGGCAGATGACCACGGACTGCAGTTCTGGCTCACTTGAATGCATGGAAACAGGAGCTCTGCTCCATGTCGCAACTCGGCACATCTCGCTGACGGGCGCTGCGTTTCCTTCACGTCTTCCTGCCTGTAAGTCTCTGCTATTTTCCGTTTCCTGGTCCCTTGTCCGTGTCCCCTCTCCACTGTGCCCTGAACTGAATATTTCTTCTCTGGGTTTCCTTTCTATTCCTTCCCTTCTCCTGTGATCAGTAGAGCCAACAGCTACCATCTCTTGGAGCTTTGCTACACACTTGCCAGGCCATCTGTGGAGGTCTTTTTTTGCGTTTTCCCTCCACTTTTGAGGAAGCTCCTCTGGGAGCCGCTTGTTCGTACTGTATCACCCAGGAGGACACTGTGGCATCTTGACGTGATCGCCCTTATGTTTTCTCACCTCGGCTGCATACCAGACAACAAGCAAGATCAACAGTTCAGACTTCCTCCCAAAGGTTCAGTGGAACGTATACTCCTCCATCAGCTTCCATACAGCGTAGAACGTCCTTGGCTAAAAGTGTGTCAAGCCGTATATCTTTTTTATAGTCGTTCGAGGGACCCAAGCCAAACATAGGCTGCACCAAGAATGTGCTGCAAGTTTTGGAATGTATTTTTAGGCCAAGAGAACCTCAGGTGAACTGCACGTGTGTCATAACTTTATCAAAGTTAAGGCAGTATATGGAGCTTGCCTTTCTGTTAGGCATTTATACATAAGCGTTTGTGACAAAGAAGCAGCCTTGCCGTTGAAATATGTGTTTTCAACCTACAAGCTAGCACACATTGTTTTGCCTCTTATGCACCATTTGGGAAAGGATCACGCGTCTTGCAGTATTGCTGTTGTAACGTAGTGGTGCATGATGTGAATTTACACTGCTCTGCCAGCGTGGTTTTCCGTAGTAATTCAGCAGCCTGATATAGTGGCTTCATATATGAATTTGTGTTGGAACTTAACTGCCTTAATGCCAGTAAGACCGAGATCCTCCTCATCGGGACACCTGCTCTCTCCTTCCCTCTCTCTCTCTGGCTGCCCTCCCTGGGCCCTCACCCTGCTCCTTCGTGTGAGGCTAAGAACCTTGGTGTCATCTTCGGCTTCACCCTCTCCTTCTCTCCTCACATCTCTGACCTCTCTAAGAAGTCAAACTATCAGCTGTACATCCTCAGGGGTATTCTGCCTTTTCACTTTCCCCCAGAAGCTCAATGACTCCAGAGCCCAGGTCCTCTCTAGGATGGACTATTGGAACAGCCTCTTTCTAAATCTGCCTGTCTCTACTCTTCGACCTTTACAACTCATCCAACTCATCCAGAACAGGACTGGGAGACTCAAGCCCAGGCATTGCATCTCTCCAGCTCTAAAGTCTCTCCACTGGCTCCCTGGGGCTGCAAGGATCAAGTTAAAGACCCTTTGCATCACTCACAAGGTTTTCTGGGGCCTGGGACCGTACAACCTGCAACTTTTGTCTTCCTAAACATCTTCCTTCTCGAGCTCTCCGCTCATCCACCTCCAACTCTCTGAGGGTCAGACGCTTCTCCAAGCAGAGAGTGGGGGGCAGATCACTTTCCTCGGCTGGGGCCTTCCTCTGGAACAGCCTCCCTGTCTCTCTCAAACGTGAGCAGAACCACCTCTGGGTCGGGAAGCAACTCAAGACCTTCCTTTTCACTTCCGCTTTCTCTCTTCCTCTCCCCTGCTGATGTCCCTGACTGCTCCAAGCACTGGTCACCTGGCCACCCACTGAACATGTGCCCAGGCTACTGCATGTCCGGTTTCTCTCCACTGCCTCTGGGCTCCCCCAGCACTTAAGGGTCTGTATCTGCAACCCAACAGTCCCTCTATCTTCACTTAAAAGCCACCCTCCGGCAGCACTTATTGAATTACGTGCACTTCTCCCCATCCCCCCAGCACTTCTCCCCTCCCTCTTCCCTGCACTTGCTCAATCTGATTGACACAAGACCTAGTAAGATCGTTGTTTTGTCCTCCCTCTGTTTCCCCCTCCTTATCTTGTCACGCCTAGAAACAGTTGTGTACAAGTGCGTTATAAATTACTTTTCATATCATATAACTTTCTTCTACGTGTGAAAGCACAGCATTGTTGACTGATTTCAAAGACATATGCTGTGAGGGGTTCTTAGAGACAAGACTTCTGAATACTAAGTTAATGTCAAAGTGTTTCAGACATTTTCTCAAAATCACACCTTCCTTTGTAGTACATTCTGAGTAACAGATGTCCTTGTAGTGCCACTCAGTATGCGGCGCTATGGCAGCCAAATCATTAGGGCTTCCAATAAACAGTCAATGGATTCTGCCTGACTTGCACATTCTGGCACATTCGGTGGCGTGTCAGGAGGATTTCCTGCACTTCACAAGACATTGTGTACATGTTTTCATGGCATTCTTTGGGATATACTGTGTTATCTGCTTGAGCACTTTTGGAATCATGATGCACCCACTCAACTTCATTTTCCATTGCTTTGTGTGAACATTTCAATGTATCACCCAGAAGCATGTGCGCTTCAAGGGCCTGCTTGAACGAAGAATCTTGAGTCCATCCCAAAGCCGCACGCTACTTTTAATAGTATCCATTTCCTCCTTCTGCCACTGCCCTCGTGTTCATATTCTTTAGACACCGTAGTATGTGCCCTACGTATTTTCAGTGTTCCTAGTCTAAGAACCACTTAGCCTTTATTGATACGCCCTCGATCTATCACAAGAACTATCTTTTCTTACACCTGCCCCACCTCCATTAGAACCGCCTATTTGTTGTAGCTGAATCCCCTTTCCCCCAACGCTTCACCCCTTCCTTTCCTCCACAAATTTCGCTCTGGATACCCTGGGCAGTGGACTATATCTCTCACATCACATATTATATCATACAGGGTTCGAACCTGCTGGGAGCTATTTAGCTACCAGTTGTAGCCTAGACGAGCCTGGTTTGTTGGATACCAATAGCTACCAGGAGCTAAATTTGACTCCTAACCTATCTGAGATTAACTCTGTGTGTTGGAGACTATGTATGGTGGAGCATTGGGGAACATTTAAAAGACATTTATGGCATAATGGGGGATATATATTCAACATAGGGTTATGGTGCACCTCATGTTGAAGTTAGGTTTACAACACACTACGTATTACTTACTCACTCTGCGATAACTGATACCCAGGAGCTGCCGTCGACACCTGCTCATCAAATCCTTATTTCAGTCCCTGCATCCCACCCCATTTGCATTCTATTTGCGTGGGCAAACTGCGCATAGGAGACCAACTCTGGGTACATCATGTTTTATTATCCCCTGGGTCTTCTGCCATATTAAGGATGGAGATTTCATGGGTCTACTTCCCTAATAGAGGAGTACACGTTTCTGTGATCTGCCCCCCTACTCACAGTTACTTCTATCATGGTCCCACAGCATTTAATCGCTTCTCATATACAGTGGCTAAGCAGGCCCGGCTCTTGGAGCGTTTTCTTTTTACCCGTCTTCCGCACCTCCACCCCTTTCATTCACCTATAAGGTACGGCGTTCATTCATCACCTGTTTTTTTTTCCTGCTGCACTTTTTGCCGAAAATGTTTGCTGAAAGAAACCATCAAAAAATATGGGGAGGGGCATATAAGGGGTAGGGTGGGGGTGGTGTATAGAGAATAAATAGTAGGGGAGGGTGGGATTAGGAAGGGACCCCCCTAAAAAAATAATTGATGATTTTTTTCAGCAAAAAAAGCAGCGGACGAAAAACATAGGACCACCTATAAACACCCAATTCCTGGTTCTGGCATTTCTGTCAGTCTGCTTGGCACTCCCAAATTGTCCCCTTGGTGATGAGTGGGACTTTTAAACCTTTACATGCTGAAGAAGCGGCCTCACTTTAAAGGCACTCTTGAGCACATTTCGGGTCCATCACACAGTCATGCGCTGATTAATTCGAGTACCACCACCAATTCACTAGAACATGCTTAGCATAGTGGTTGGACCTTAGTCCCACATTTCATGGCCAGCAGTCCTTTTAATCTATTTCCAATGAGGGTGTTTCTACAGTTTTCTGACTCCAGTACTCCTGAGGGGGCCAGGGAAGGTCATGGCATTTCCCCTGCTTATTCTGATCTCTGCCAGGGCCACATATCCAGCAATGGATTATATCTGGGGCAGAGGGCAGGGTGTGGGCTAGTCAGTAGGCAGAGAAGGCTGTAGGAGGGGAGTGTTCCTTCAGGGTGAGCACGAGGTCTGTGGTCGGTAAATAATGAAGGGCCTTTCCGGAAGTGTTTCTCTGAAGGGAAGGATGACAGTGGCTGCAGTGAGGCTGAGGAGCCTGCAACCCCCACCCCTTGCCCTCTCTGAGGCCAGTGGCCTGCATGTCCTGTGCCGGTCTCTGCATGCTCCTGACCTAGGCTAGAGGTGTGCAATGCTTTCAGTGCAATGCTTTTGTTGGGGGGCATAGAGGAATGTGTTTGTTGCCTGGGCCCCAAAAAACGCATACGAAGGCTCTTGTTGATTCCCCAGCAATGGAAGATAATAGTTACATTAGAAGAAACTTAGAACTGTCCAGACATCTGTTTTTTGAAGTGTAGTTCTTGTTTTCCAGGCATGGTCTGGGTTAAGAGGGTTTCCACCTCCCTTCCCCTCGGACAAGAGGCAGTCCCCATGGGAGCCAAGAGCCCCCAAGCCACTAGGCCAGCTGGATACAGAGGAGTGATGCACCTGAAAACAGGAGATGGACTACGCCCTGAGTCCTTACCTTACTAGATGGACTAGGCCCTGAGTCCTTACCTTACTCCAATGGGACACAGAAACCGAGATGGCATTTTTTAAGGGATCCCAACAGGAAACCCTCTTTATTGGTTTGATGTGTTAAAATCGTGGCAAAAATGGCAGTCTACACATAAAATCGCGGCAAAAAGGCTGTGGTTTTGCCGCCGCAATCCATGAAAGGGATGCGCCGGACACCCATTATACCCCTTGAATGGTATAACTGGGTACACTTTTACAGTGTCAAACCACAGCGTTTTTGCCACAATTTTTTGCACAGGTGTCATTTTTGCCACGATTTTATTACTGCATACCTCTTTATTTATTAAAAAACACACAAACTTTCTTATTAACATTCCTGCCACCTATCCTCTTCCACGTTCCCCGAGCTTGAGTTCTTTCAAAAGGGATCTTCCCCGTCAGTGCACCCGTCCTTAGAGAGGTCAGAGGGTGACCCATAAGGTGGAACTGACAGAACAGACCCCTTACCTACACTTGGAACTCCCCCGCTGTAGAGGGAGGGCAGAGGATTGTCTCAGTGGGTGGTTCTGCCTCCTCGGCAGCCTTTGACAGGTGCTCCTTCCCATACCTGTGCCACACCAGGCCTGGGTACACACAATCCCTTCCTCCTCTTCTTACATACAAGACTTAACACTATATACATTCCCCGATTAACACTTGCCCTCTCTCCTAACTAATATACTAAATCAATATTCCTATAAACACAACTACTACTAGTTGGAGAAGGCGGTGTCCTCAGATGACTATGAGCAATTTTGGAGGTTGGTTGCTCAGGGTTTTGAATCAAAGTCTGAACATGAGAGTGAGTCTGTCTCAATATCCTTAGAACAGTGGCATTACATTTCACCAATATTATGTATGATCCCAAGCAGGGGAGTAAGGTCTGTTTGGCAGAAGGCAGGTCACATAATCCGGCTTTCGGCCAGGAAGAGATGGTGGTCTTTGTGAAGGCTTTAACCTCTGGAAAAGCGTCCAGCCCGTTCGGCTTAGATCAGATTAGTTAAAATGTGGTCAAGATTTATAGGCTCCCGTCTTTGCTAAACTGTTTTATGCTATAGGGTCGACCGGAAAAAAGACCAAATTCTGGAATTAGGCTATAATGTTTCCAATTTTTAAAAATGGATCCGTGAATGATCCCCATTGTAACTCTTCCATCTCCCTATTAGACACGTCTAGCAAGATCTTTTGCAGATATCTGAAAAATAGATTGTGGGAATGGGCAGATTCCGAAAATATTCTGCAACCCTCGCAGGCAAGGTTTACCTTAAACGTATTAATCAAGAAATACTGTAAGGTCATAGGGGGTAGATTATATGTAGCGTTTCTGGACCTTGAAAGGGCCTTTAACCAGAGACGTTGCTAGGGGGGGCTGATGGGGGTTATAGCCCCAGGTCTTTTGGTTGTAGCCCCGGATAGAAGCTCAGGGGCTACAACCAAAAGGCTATAGTTAGCCTTGAGTCCTGCCAGTACCGACATTAGCTTAGCCCCTGATCTTTTCCAGACCTATCAACACCCCTGCCTTTGACTCTGTGAATAGGGAATGTAGGTGGAAAAATTTGAAGGACATGAGGGACCCTGCGGTTTGTTGCAAATGATAATAAATTGCTGTACAAACACTTATGCAGTGATCCGGGGTAGCAAACCGGGGAGCTGCTCGACGGACTTCATGACAAATCGTGGGGTAAAGCAAGGTTGTTTTCTAGCCCCCCTTCTATTCATATTACTTTTAGCCGATTTTAACCCAATGGCACTCGGGCCTAAAGCCTTTCCTCCGGTCCTAGGAAAGGTGCCTATTGCATCATTATTCTATGCAGATGATGCAGTTTAATTGACCTGACACCTGGGGTCTGCAACAAAGTTTAAAATATGCAGTAATAAGTAGAAATGGAATATGAAAAAAACTAAAATTATGGTATTTGAGGGAGGGGGAAAGAAAACGACGTACTCTTGGGCCTTACAAGGTACGAAAACTCCTTTTGTTATTTGTGTGTTTTGTTTGAAAAAAATGGCAAGTGGTCGAAACATCTGGATATGTTATGTTAGAAAGCTATGATAAGGCTGGGGAGACCTTTAAGGTATTATTATAGATTTGGGGGTTGTATTTTGCAGAAATGCCTAGAGGTATCCAAAATCAAGGTTGAGACTATTTTTTCATATGGGAGCAAAATCTGGGGTCTTCGAAATGTGCAAGGTTGAAAGGCCTTACAGAATAAAATATTGAAAAAAACTACTTGGCCTCCAGCAAGGCACACCAAACAGCGTGCTTTAGACTTGAATTTAGATGCCAACAGTGGAAACCCAGGCAAGGTTAAAGTTTGGTAGCTTTTTATTGAACATTTTTATGAGGGAATTAGTGAGCCCTAATTTTGCCTGCGTACTTTGCAAATTTGCAAGGGCCTGCTTCTGTAAGGGGTACAGGTGGTATTCAGGAGCCGGCAGGGGCATGGCCATGTTGCTCTGCTCTGCTGCACAGCCCATTAAGATCGGTGCCTTTTTCTCCTCCAGCTGCCCATGCACGTGGTCCAGGTGTGCGTTAATGATTGGGCCCCTGTCCGATGGGCAGGCAGAGAGCCATCATGGCCTGTGGCTGCTCCGGGCACACAGCCCAGCCCCACAGTAAGAATTCTGGCTCACCCGACACACACAGCCCAGGTGAAAATTGTCTTTAGGCCCAGTAGGGCCGCTCAAGGCAACAGCCCATCCAAAAAGAATCCTGACTTACTGCTGCTTTCCTTCTCCTTTTTGTAGAGTGCAGATGTACACATTATCTATAGAGCCCACGCCCTCACCTCCGTCATATTGGGAGAACAGCAAGAGAACACTGTGCATGCCACCTGCTACCATCCCAATGCCAAATTAAAGGTATGAAAGACGTTAAGCACTCAGACAACCGTGTCGAATGTACCCTCCAACAGAGCCTGTAGACATGAGTCTGCAGACACCACTGGACATAGACGAACTATAAGTAACGTCGGACAGGAGAGAAGTGATGTCATGGAAAGAGAAGATGCACTTAATCTGATGTATGGGGGTCTGAAGAATGAAGATGTAACTGAAGCAGCGAATAAAACATACATGTGAATATGAAGAAATCCATATACATTTAGAACATAAGTGACAAGAGATGCAGTAGATGAATATACGCAGAAACGCAAGGTAGCTGAGACGTATAGAAGCTTGCTAATGTAGGAAATATAACGTGAGTAAAGCAGCCATGTTGAGAAAATGAATGTCGGTATCGTATGATAGTAAGAGAGAAGCCTCGAGGAGAGAGAGAACAAGGCTGCAGAACTGACAGGCACTGGAATACAGTTTTGTGCGAGAACAAAAAGTGTTTGCTTGGCTCAGGATCAAGGATCCCATAGCAAGAAGCAACTTCAAGGGCCAAAGGGAGTAGAAGATGATAAGCCTAAGACATTTTTCTCTTAGAGTAAGTAAAGGAGTGAATAATTATGAGTACCAAGTATTGAACAAGCAGAATGCAGAAAGCGCATGCAAGACGGAGCAACCAAGTCTCCAGAGGCCAAACAGAGTAATAGCACCCAATATAATTGAATCATATAGCACTAAATGGAAAGACGAAATTGACAAAATCATGGTCTCCTCACACGTGGTGTAAGACCAGGAAACAAGGCCTATTAATAAAGCTCCAGATGAAGACTCCCTTTAAAGTTCCGGTGAAGAGTACAGCCAGCAAGGTCAACTACAAAGAAGAAGCCTTGGATTAGGGCCTAACTGTTGAGAGATGGTAGGCTAATTAGCTAAGAAGGGCAGTTGTCTGACGTGGTTCCCCAGCACCTGGGTTTCATTGCTTACGTTCTGCTAACGAGCCAAATGTCCAAGATTGGGAAGAGAGTGCCAGCCAATCATGAGGGCCTAAGTAATGGTGAACAATACATTGTTGCAGAAGCCTATCCGCTGCTGGTATGATGCTAGTGTCTGGATTTTACGTAGTTCAAGGCGTGCCTACCAGATAAGTGGCAGCCAATGATGACACTAACACTTATACGAACTATAGACATATATGTTCCCTTAACCAATGCCTCCACCCAATAGGTTTTTACTGTTTGCCACGTAGGATGATGTCATAGCTGACGTACTTCGAGGTATAAAGCCTTTTGCGTAATGGAAATGTGCTGAGAGTATGTGAACTACAATCTGTTTGTCCGCCTGGTTTTGCTACTTTATTGAACTGATAATAAAGTAGTATTTCTCCACATTCTTTGAGTCTGTCCGGATATTTGGGCCCAAGATCATTTATTTGGTAATCCCATTTGGCACTTGGCACTTGGAACGCTCTATTGCATATTGTATTAAGTCTCTTTCCTGGAATCTTCTCCCATGCCCAGCCCACTGCTAGAGCAGGGGGGTTCCTGTTCTGTATTGTTCTTTCTTTCTTCGACATTCCATCCAGCCTCATGGTGGGTTGGATGGATCAGTCCAGCTAAGAACAAGTAAAACACATAAACATGCATACACTATATTAAATATTTAATTTTTTAGTTATAAACCCTTGTGTCCTTTTCTCTATTTCTAGATTTCCCTTTGGGGACAAGTATGTAGCCCTGTCTAGCCGAGGCCAGTTTGAGCCACAGGCTGCAGAAGTCTTATAAAAGTAATGGATAGCAAAACAGCAAGTGCCTTTGTGCAAGTCCCAATTTGGCCACACCTGTAGGAGATATTGCAGGAAAATAAAAACACCATCGGCATGTTTAAGAATACTTCTGATCGCAATGCACGGACATGTTTGAATTCCCTCCAAGGTTGGGACCTTTTCCGGACTTAAAACAGTACAGAAAGCGCTGAACGGGAGCCCTGGCTGCTTGATGCGCTGCTTTCACCCCACTGCTTCTTCCGGACGCGCTGGAGGAACTAGACTCCTGGCTGGTGGCGGCTGCACTGCCAGTCACGTGGGACGTGGGCGACGCGCAGGCGCAGAGGCGCTGCCCACTCGGGGCCAGCCCCTGCTGCAGGCTGCTCTACAGGGCGATGCAGTCAGGGCTGCACGAAGAGAACCGTGCAGGGTGGTTTGCGTGGGGCAATATGGGTCAGTTTAATGAATGTGTGCACTGTGTCTGTGCAGCAATTCAGTTTGACCAATTTGATTTAAAAATGAGAAATTCCCCCAGGTGCGATGCAATCAGTTGATCATGAAAGCGGGGCTGAACAGGGCAGGTCATTTTCTTCTGCTGTCCGCTGCCCCGTCTTATTTGTCGCCCCATTCTGACCGGTCTGTGATGCCTGCCCCAGGTGGATTCATGCAGGAAGCGGCGTCATGGTGTCTCCACAAAAAGAGTGCGTATGGAGTATATCTGTCGAATATGCTCTGGAGTAGAACCAGGCCTGGCAACACCATGTACTCCCCAGTTTGCGCCATTTGTGCTTTGAATAGGGTGACCAGACGTCCCGGTGTTGCTGGAACTGTCCCGAAAAGGAGCCCTGGGTTCCCTTGTACCGAGAGATTTTTTTTTTTTAATTAAGTACCCTGTCCCGGCTTTGGGGAATGGGAAAGTGACAATCCGTTTTCTTTAATCACCATCGATTGTCAACTAAATAAACATTATTGTATTTTCTGAATTTTGCTCTCCGAGGCTGGTTTGAATCCTCAACCTTCCAGGTACCAGCCATACGCATTAACTGCAACAGCTTCTTTGTTATTTATCTCCTTATATCAACATTCAGAACCTCATAATTTGTACACAGATACTGTGGGTTTGGTTGGGGTCCGATTAAGAAGGGGGGAGAAGAGAGGGGTGAACGGAGTAGTCCTTTTATGTCGCTGGCCGTCCCAGTGTTTTTATCTTGAAAATCTGGTCATCTAGCTTTGAAGGAGTTATCTTGGAGAACTGGCACCCTGGCGGTTCCTCTGCAGGTTGAGGAACCGTTCTCAGGAATCCATAGACGCGCCACACCAACAGCCAACTGCCCAGTATGACGACAGGTGACCCACGCCAGTAAGCAAGGCAAGAGTGGGCCTGGAAACAGTGCAGAGGCCATGGCGTAGGACACTGACCGGAAGAACCAGAAACCAGTCATATGGGTGGGGCAGGGACACATTGATAGGGAGTAGGGCAGAGGATGGCTAGGGATGGAGTATGCCAGGATAGACAGGGGGGATTTGGGCAGGGCAGGAAGCGTGGTGGTGCAGGACACAATGACAAGAAGAAGGGCAGGAAAGGAGGCGGAGCCTGTCAAAGTCATATGGGGTGGGCAGTAGGGTGGGGACACCACGACAGGGAATGCAACAGATCAGCTGGGTATGGGGCATCATAGACATGAAAAGAGGCTGGTGCTGGGGAAGGCAGGATAGCATGACAGGCAGCATGGCAAGCAATGGGGCAGGGAGATGTGTGGAGAGGGGCTCAAGGGTGGAGCAGGTTGCGGAAACATCGGTTCAGTACCGAGTGACAATTGGGGCCTGAAATGGGCAGGGCTGGACACAGCCGCAAGTGGACAGGGCAAGAAAAATACATTGGGCAGGTAGGTTCCTTGTCCTAAAAACGAGACAGCAAAAGGTAAACCTTCACTGAAGACTTCCATTTTTTTTACCTGGTTGGGTCTAAAAGTTGACTTCCAAAAGTTGATCCTTTTGAAAGACGACTCCCTTTTGAGGTGTTTCCTTTATTCAATTGTGGGTGTCCCGCAGACCTGTTCGTCTCAACTTCCCCAGCCCTTCTTGCTTACATCTGAGCAGTTCCTGTAGGCCCCTTTTCCCTTTGACAAAAACTCTCTCTTTCCAGCACATACTGCTCTCTCTGATTTTCTGCATCTCTGCCCGCCCTCTCACCAGCAGACAGATCCTCCCCTTTCTTGCTTACTCCTCAGCAGATGCTGCTCTCTCTGCTTTTCCCCCATCTTTTTCTCCTCTCTCTTCAGCAGACAGAACCTCCCCTTCTTGTGCTTACTCCTCAGCAGATCCTGCTCTCTCTGCTTTTCCCCCTCTTCAGCACGGATCCTCCCCTTCTTGCTTACTCCTCAGCAGATGCTGCTCTCTCTGCTTTTCCCCATCTTGTTCTCCTCTCTCTTCAGCAGACAGATCCTCCCCTTCTTGCTTACTCCTCAGCAGATCCTGCTCTCTCTGCTTTTCCACCTCTTCAACACGGATCCTCCCCTTCTTGCTTACTCCTCAGCAGATCCTGCTCTCTCTGCTTTTCCCCCTCTTCAGCACAGATCCTCCCCTTTCTTGCTTACTCCTCAGCAGATCCTGCTCTCTCTGCTTTTCCCCCTCTTCCGCACAGGTCCTCCCCTTCTTGCGCTTACTCCTCAGCAGATCCTGCTCTCTCTGCTTTTCCCCCTCTTCAGCACGAATCCTCCCCTTCTTGCTTACTCCTCAGCAGTTCCTGCTCTCTCTGCTTTTCCCCCTCTTCAGCACGGATCCTCCCCTTCTTGCTTACTCCTCAGCAGATCCTGCTCTTTTCTGCTTTTCCCCCTCCTCAGCACGGATCCTCCCCTTCTTGCTTACTCCTCAGCAGATCCTGCTCTCTCTGCTTTTCCCCCTCTTCAGCACAGATCCTCCCCTTCTTGCTTACTCCTCAGCAGATCCTGCTCTCTCTGCTTTTCCCCCTCTTCAGCACGGATCCTCCCCTTCTTGCTTACTCCTTAGCAGATCCTGCTCTCTCTGCTTTTCCCCCTCTTCAGCACAGATCCTCCCCTTCTTGCTTACTCCTCAGCAGATCCTGCTCTCTCTGCTTTTCCCCCTCTTCAGGACGGATCCTCCCCTTCTTGCTTACTCCTCAGCAGATCCTGCTTTCTCTGCTTTTCCCCCTCTACAGCACGGATCCTCCCCTTCTTGCTTACTCCTCAGCAGATCCTGCTCTCTCTGCTTTTCCCCCTCTTCAGCACAGATCCTCCCCTTTCTTGCTTACTCCTCAGCAGATCCTGCTTTCTCTGCTTTTCCCCCTCTTCAGCACGGATCCTCCCCTTCGTGCTTACTCCTCAGCAGATCCTGCTCTTTCTGCTTTTCCCCCTCTTCAGCAGACAGAACCTCCCCTTCTTGCGCTTACTCCTCAGCAGACCCTGCTCTCTCTGCTTTTCCCCCTCTTCAGCACGGACCCTCCCCTTCTTGCGCTTACTCCTCAGCAGATCCTGCTCTCTCTGCTTTTCCCCCTATTCAGCACGGATCCTCCCCTTCTTGCGCTTACTCCTCAGCAGATCCTGCTCTCTCTGCTTTTCCCCCTCTTCAGCACGGATCCTCCCCTTCTTGCTTACTCCTCAGCAGATCCTGCTCTCTCTGCTTTTCCCCCTCTTCAGCACGGATCCTCCCCTTCTTGCTTACTCCTCAGCAGATCCTGCTCTTTTCTGCTTTTCCCCCTCTTCAGCACGGATCCTCCCCTTCTTGCTTACTCCTCAGCAGATCCTGCTCTCTCTGCTTTTCCCCCTCTTCAGCACGGATCCTCCCCTTCTTGCTTACTCCTCAGCAGATCCTGCTCTTTTCTGCTTTTCCCCCTCCTCAGCACGGATCCTCCCCTTCTTGCTTACTCCTCAGCAGATCCTGCTCTCTCTGCTTTTCCCCCTCTTCCGCACAGATCCTCCCCTTCTTGCGCTTACTCCTCAGCAGATCCTGCTCTCTCTGCTTTTCCCCCTCTTCAGCACGAATCCTCCCCTTCTTGCTTACTCCTCAGCAGATCCTGCTCTCTCTGCTTTTCCCCCTCTTCAGCACAGATCCTCCCCTTCTTGCTTACTGCTCAGCAGATCCCGCTCTCTCTGCTTTTACCCATATTGGCTGCCCCTCTCTTCAGCAGACAGATTCGCCCCTCTCTTCAGCAGACAGATCCTCCCCTTCTTGCTTACTCACCCTGCTTTTTCCCTCTTTCACCCTTACTCACCCCTCAGTAGTTCCGCTCTCCCTGATTTTTCCCATCACTGCCAACTCTCTCTTTCTCTGCCACAGACAGGCCCAGCTCTTGCTTACATCTCACCAGTGGCTGCTCTTGGTTTCTCCTCTCTCTCTCTCTCTCTCTCTCTCTCTCTCTTCTCCTCTACCTACTTTACTTACCCACTCTATGTCTCTCTCGGAACTCGAATCGGTGCAATGTTCCTCTATTTTGTGGGGAAATCCGCCATCACCTACTTACCTGTTGTCCTCTGCTGAACTGTTCCTGGACTGGCAGGGGATGGGCATGTCTGTTTTTTGCTTCCCCCACTAGTGGAGATTCGAACCTGCGCCCAGCTGGAATGCTTTAGCGACATATCTTGCTGAGCTATCTTGAAGGCAGCGGTTTGTGTTTCTTTATTTCAGCAGCTTACTTGGAACAGAACGCCTGTTCCCAAGCTGCCACATGGTCCTGCACCCTAGTGATCATCATTTATCTTCTGGACTTAAGCACAATTAACCTGAAATTGCTGCAGACACAGCTGTGTGCGGGAAATGCGTGCAGGGTTTGCTATAGTCTTGGTCATGTCCGTTGAGAAGTGCGAATGGTGGGTGATTAGAAAGGGGAGGGTCCATAAATCTGCATTCTTTGGGGGACAATGAATGAAGCAATGGTGGCTGTCGTTTAAGAGGAATTTTCTTTCAGTCTTGAAAGTGCAGTTGTAGGGCTGAGTGGAAAAAAGGCATGACCCAGGTAAGGGGTTTGCATTGGGAGAGGATGGTGGGATGTGGGTATCGGGCCGGTGGGAGGTGAGGGCAGGCACGGGGTAGAGGGTGAAGCAATGGGGAACATAGTTCCACTACTGTTTTTGTACACTTTGACCCCTGGTCCCTCTCTCCTAAAAATGTCCTGCTCTCCTACACAGAGTGCCATTAACCAGCAGAGGTGCCAATGTCAGTGTTGCTTCAAATCAGACAGCCGACCGCATGCATCAGGTATCCCATGAAAATGGTGCCAAAAAAAATGCAGTCTGAAAACATTGGGGTGAAAATAATTCTGCTGTAAAATAAAGTTGCCAAGAAAAAAGCAGTCAAAACATGTAGCTGAAAAGTAGCCAAAAATGCAATGCTGCTAGAGCAAGTGTTAGGGTTATGGAGGGGTTAGTAGGCTTATGGTTGGCTGCTTTAGGGTTATCAGAGGGGTTGGTTAAGGATAGAGGTTGGGGTCAGAGTAATGCTTTTGGTAAAAATTAGGGTAATCGTTTGTGTCAGGGTGGTTGTGGGAGGGCTGGTGATGTTGGGATTTCGCCAGTGGCTAGGGTGGATTAAGTGTCAGGGTAGGGGTGACGGTATGGCTAGTGTAAGGTTTGTGTAAGTGTTGAAGGGGATAGGGTGGTTGGAGAGGGCTGGGGATGTTGGTGTACAGTGTAATAGAGTTGTGGTTAGGGTCGAGCTAAGGTTAGGACTAAAGCAAGGATCATGGCTAGGGCAAAGGCTATGGAATGGTGGTGGTGTTTGAGTTAGATTCACTGTTCATTTTCTATTTATTTGGTATTTTGTATTGAGTCACATGCAAATAGAATGCTTTGGCACCTGAAGCGTCAGCGCTAGGTAAGCGTTCAAGGTAGAATAAGAGTTGGAATTAGGGTTAGAATGGAGTTAGGGTAATGGTGGAGAATTTACTAGAGGTCTGGGCCATTGTTAGGGTTACAGCCTTGTACTTGTGTGTATTTAAAAAGAGCTTGTTTTGGCGACTTTATTACATAGCTCTCAACCATTTGTGTTGCAAAGGCGGGTGAAATCACCCGATTTTGGTTTTGGCGGGTGAGACGGCCATTGGAATGAATGGGCGTGCAGGAGGCTTGGCGGGTGAGTCAGCCCTTTACAAGGCGGGTGACACCCGCCAAAAGCGTGTGAGTTGAGAGCTATGTTATTACTGGCAACATATTCACACTTTGCATTGCTTGTATTGAACGACTACTTTTTCCTGGCTACCTTTTCACAGGACTATATTTTCCTGGGGGCATTTTCACATCGAACCATGTATTACTGTGAAATGCCTGGAGGAAATTTCATTTGCAGTGTATACTTCACACAAATAATGAAAGCAAATAAAAAAACCCTGTTAGCAACACTGAGGAGAGTTGGTATAGGGGCAACATTGTTTAAAATATATTCTGAGCTGGACGGCTTTGCCGCTTGCCCCCTCACCTATTAAAGCGATACTTATCTTTTGAATAATTGTACAGGCTCAGCTTGCAGTTTGAAAACCGGAACTAGAGTCCCTGCCAAAGATCGGCTGGGCTGGAGGGTGTGGTTTGGCTCCCAGCAGTGAACTTGGCAGTGACGAGGATATGTATTTTTAGGTCACGCGCGGGAGGGGTGATGTGGCTTCATCTCTGACGCTGCACTATTGAGCCCAGAAGAAAAAGGGAAATTTCGCTCTGACTCAGTAACGGTCTGGCTCAATTTTGCGACGGAACAAGAACAAACTGCAGTCAGATGATACTCCCTTTCGATGGTTTTCTTTCAGTGGGTCAGGCGGGAGCGCAGGTTTCGGGGCATTTTAGTTCTTCGTCAGGACAGCCAACTTGCAGGACCCGTATTGCGGAGAAGGGATACACATCTGAAGTGGGTGCCCCGATTTCTGGAGACAGTTGCCTTTGCAACTTAGACGAAGCAGGTTTATCTATCAGCCATAAAAGAAGGTCCGATTTTTTTATTTCAGTTTTGCATGACCCTTTGAGCCCCCTGTTTTAATCACCCGTTAGCCTCCATATTGCCTTCAGATAGCATTGGTGTCTTTACATTTAGATATCCATTTAACCACCCCAATTTTAGTGCAGGAATTTTATGACCCGCCCATTAAAGAAACTGCGTATTTCCAATGTCCTTTTGGGTCCGACGCGCCAAATGTGACGTCATGGCGGATTGATCTTGGCGGTATCGCGAGAGGATCCTTCCGTGGCGGACGGGCAGCACCTGTCCAATGGCAAAGCTACTTTTTCCCGCGCTGCACTTCCTCCGTGCTTTAATTGGATGTTTGAAAGATGGGGTGATGGTTGGAGAGCGAGGGGCGTTGGGCCCCGTGGCACTATTTTCCCCCTTCAAAAAGCGTGACGTGCTTCTGCGGCTTCTCTTCTACGTTTATCATGGCTTTGGACCCCCGCTGTGCTGAGTTGGACCTGTCCGACTTTGGGGATCTTGTCAGTTCCAGCTCCGACTGCCTTTTCCCAGCTCTCTGTGATTTCAGGTCAGTGTTTGCTTGGTGCTCAGGGCGATGATCGGGCCAGGTCAGAAGGATTTGCAGGGGGTATCTAAGGAATTGGAAATATGGTGGAAAAATAAAAAAAGATAAGAAGGCAGAGTGGGGATGTGGTTGACTGGCTCATGCTGCCTTACCATTCTCCCCGTCACTGGTGGAAGGACCTGGACCGTACCTTCCGTTGCATGGTTATGCATATTGTTTTCCTAGTTTGGTCTCCGTGTAATCTGAACATCTAAGCAGAGATGGGGCAATTCCGCATTTAGTGGGTCTGTTTCAAAATGTTTTGCAACTGATCAGTACGCTCTTATTGAAACAAAAGTCAATACCTAAAGTAATGACTCATTTGTTATCAAAGTCATTTCAGATATTTGCTGTGGTCTGAGAACTGCTTTCAAGAAAATGTCTGATCTTCATTTCAAAACATGAGAGTCAGATTGGAGAAAATACAATGTTTAGGTGAAGAATGGAAACATCATACATTTTTGTCAAAATATAAAATAGACTGACACCAATATGAAGAAATATATGGTGTCCTTTTGGGGGGAAGTATACTATTTTCTGGAATTTGCAGTGGAAACAGTGGCTATGAATGGGCAATGTTGGCCAAAAGCCAACCCGCCATACAGTGTTTTTCGACCGAACAAAGTGGTAGAATTAATGCAAATAACCGAGGTGGTGTAGTTCCTTCAGGAGCAAATAGATGACTCTTTTGGATTTGTTTTCAAGCAAGCAGTCCATTGCACAGTACTGCTCTACTGATGCCAGCACACACGCTGGCTTGCCGCACCCTGTACCGTGCTCTGCTGCTCTCGAGTTAGGTCCATGCTTTAAACAATACAATAAAATTGTGAAAAATTGCAGAGAAAAGTAATCGGGTCATGGGGTAAATGTATTCCACCAGTTCTGCTGATCTCTCAATTTTCAATTGTGGAAATTTAACAGCCTGGTTCCAAAGTTCAGAATAAAGGCACTGCCACCTGCAAATGATCCCGAAAAAGGGTTCGGAAAAAAAATAGCTACACTTGCCTGGATAACTCCGGTTAGAATATTTGGGTGGGGAATGCACGAAAATGAGGGAGATTAGTAGGTCAAGATATGTTCTTGTAAAGACTGCATTTTCTCTCTCCAACTCCTGCAACTCTTTCCAATGCATTTCACTCTGATTGTGTTGCTCCTTTGCTCCTCAATTCCCACCCACCCATGCTTGCACCAACTGTTTCATCTTTATCCTCCAAAAACACCATACCTCTGCTTCTCCTTCAAAGTCAGTGAAAAAATATATCCTGCTTTGATTTCCTGGCTCCAAATCTGCTCTCCTGGCTGAAACACGTCACCGCCACCTTTCTTTCATGGCAAATGTGGGGCACTCTGACTGGACATTTGAAAGATGGGCTGATGAGTGGGGGGTAAAATGAGGTACCCATGGATCTGTTTGCTCCCCTTGTCCTCGATGAGGTGGCTTCTCTTCTGCGCCCGCTGCGACGTAGAACCCCTGCGGTGCAGCAGTGGACTTGCCACACTTCCAGGCTCTTGCCGTTCCAGGTTTTATCTGCCGCTTCCTCTCTATGCCTGGCTTCAGGCGAGTGATAACTGGCTTTTCAGTCCAGGGCAGCATGAAAGATATTTGTAGAGGGAATATGGGGCATTGGCGCCATGATGACAAAGCAGAAAAATACAAGATGGCGGACGGGGAGGAGAATTGCTTCATCCTGTCTTCCCCTGTCACTAATGGAACAATCCTAACTGTGCCATTTAAATACGTTTTAAACTGGTCCGCACAGAGATGGTTTAGTTTTTAAAAAAATAATAATTACCCTCTGTATGCAAGTCGAGCACCCAATTTAAAGTATTCGGATTTCAGAAAGACTTTTCTTTTGGACAAGTTATATCATGCTTAACCCTTAAGTGTCAAGGACGAGTAGGCGTGTCCCTTTTGCATAGACTTGCATTATAGCCTGGCAGTTAATTAATGGCGGACTCCTCCAGCTTCTAAGTGCAGACGCCTCAGTTACATGTTATCGAAGCTGTTCATCCTACTCGCCCACTAGGATAGCAGCTTGAAGGAAACGGCATTACACTTAGATTGGAGACCATAACATGCATAATCTAGCGGAGAAGTGGACAATTCATCCAGTTCTGGGGAAACAATAAGTTAAGTTGTAACAAAAATATGGACAACCAAGTGTACTTTTTCTCCCGCGCTGTCAATTTGCTGGGATGGAAACGGGTGGACATGCAAGGTCCATGGTTCGTAGGCCAGCCTTTCCGCCATTCTTTTTTCCAAGAATGAAGAGGTCTAATATGTGACTGGTGTGATATGTGTGCTTAAGGAGAAAATACATGTGTTTTCAATTAAAATCCAAGCAAGCAGTCGGTGACAGATAAGGAAGGTTATGTAACTGGCCCTTGTAAAGCTCAGCTTCTGCCAATGTCATGGGCATCTTGGCACTATGTGCGAAGGGTTAGTGAGGAGGGAGGGAGAGGTGCGTTCTTATGCGTTGAGGCGTGCCACTCAGTAAATCCCAATCTGTGTGTGATTAGCAGCTTCTGGATACTTGAGATTAGATGTTGCTACCCCCCTCCAAATCCCCATCTTTGTTATAATCTTTATAATCTCGGTCCATTAATGGAGGTTATTTCTACCCAGCGAGCGTGAGTGAGTAGGGATGTGTGGCGCTGTGTCGTGCATGGGGTGAGCGTGGTTTAGTGTGTGTCTTTAGACGGTGCAGACAGGTAAATTCCTGTAGAGTGTGCAGAGGTCTAGCCAGCGGTTAGTTGTGGCTAGTGAAATAATCTGGTGCACAGTCTATATATGTAATCTGGATCATAATCTGGGTGCACAAATATGGGAGGGGGTGTTATAAGTAGGTGATCTGAGGCCGTGGCAAGGCAAGGCGCACCTTCCCTGGGACGCACTCCAGGTGCAGCAAGAGCTGGGGAACTGGAAGTAATCCTACTGTGGGCTTTTCTGTTCAGTCTTGTACACAGTGCTCAGTTGTCTCCCCAGAGCGAGGTCACACTAGATAGCAAGCCAGACTTGGAAAAAGGGGCTAGGGTTTAGTCTTGCAGGTTGTGCTTTATTTCTTCCCCACAGCTTGGCCAGACTTGGTTAACCGCTTATTCCTAAAAGTAGTGGCATTGCTTAGCTTTCCACATTATGTAACTCTTTCCTCCCACTGCTGGGCAACACTGAGAAGCAGTCTGCTTAGGCAGCGCCCCAACTAGTTTGCCTCTGGGTTGCTCCCATGGTTGAACGGCCCGTGGACAGTCGCCCCACTGAAGGGCTTGTGGATTCTGCCTGTGTTTCATTTGCTAAAACGCTGTCCCAGAAACAATTGAATTGGCTCGTGATTCTTAACTGAAAAATCCGCATCTACTTTGCCCTGGAGCCAAATTTCTACTAGACGGTATCCTGGACTATATGGTTTTTGATTGGCTCGAATTAATCAGTTCGTAGACCTTGCTTGGTTCAACAGGGCTCGAAATTAGGATTGAAAAAGCAGGAGCTCCAAGCAGCTCCTGGGTTTCCAGCAGTAACCAGTCCCCAGCAGTTAACACTTGGGAACGAGGAGCCAGATCGTAGTGTTACCCAAATCTAACTTCCACATAAAATGCAAACACATGATTGTATCCATTATTTACAACCCCTTATGTTTCAAATGCCATACAGATGTGTCTCAATGTTTAGTTATATATTGTCCCAAATGCACAGAGTTAAATTGTTTGTTCGGCATCAGTTGGCCTCTGAGCTAAAAGTAGCTCCTGGTAGCTCTGGTAGCTGTTGGTGTTAAGCCAACCAGGCTCTTCTAGGTTATAAGCAGAGGTAAATACCTCCCAGCTCCACTCAATTTCGAACCCCGCTCTTAGATGGTGCCCAACTATTTCACTCTTCTGTTGGATCCACTGTGCCCGGGATCTGTTTTGGAATAGATTGCACCCCAGTCTAACCTGCTTAGACTGCAACACAGTGGATTTGCTCCCAACGTGTCCCGCAGCTAATTTATTTACACCATTCACCCATCATAGAATTTGAAGCAGTGGGAACAGCGTCTGTTGTCTTTGAGTCCAATGTCTCCCTTTGTCTTTGCTGCCCCTTGTCTCTTTCTATGCTTTCTCTTTTCGCTTTCTTGGTCCGATCACAGTTCTGTTGTTGCTTGACATGATCTGATTTGAATTCCTTTTCTTACTTAGTCTTTATGCTCTTTGGAGCCTCTGTGAGGTTTTTAGTGCATTACACATAAATTCACATAACGTAACAGGACACCTGTCTCTTCCCGCGCCCCCACAGAATCCCCCTTTCTCGCTGTGTGACGAAGTATTCACAATGTGCAGCTCCCACCCGCCACTGTGCTTCATGTGCCCGTAAATGACTCCCCACCTAAACCCAAACACGGGAAATGTCACATCAATTGAATGAAGGGCGCCAAGTATTGTGATCCACTTTCGATAATGGCCCCCAAGATATGATAGGTTATTTATAACGCGCTTAATACCCAGAGGTTTCTAAGCGCGGATCTGAGGATCGAACCTGTGTTGCTCCGTGTCGTTTTGCTTCCAAGGCGAGCACGTTGCCCCTGAGCTATCCTCCCGAGACAGATGTAGCGAACGCTGGAAATGACAGAACTGCTGAACACTCCAAATGTATTGTGTCTATTACAATGGTAAATAACTATCCTTCATACACATCTGTATTCTAGTGTAAATTAGTGTATGGTCTGCACACCCACTTTTTGTAATTCATTCTTGTGTTCACGTGTAACCTGTCAATATCAAGGTTGTATTGTATGTCATTTTTTTCCTGCATTCCTGTTTACTTGTAAATGTCATCATGTGTACACGGCGGCCTTCGCCACCCTGCGTTGCTTGTTATATGTAACCATGTACATTTAAGAAATGCGCCCAGATGCCTTTGGGCCAGTTGCACAATACAAATAAATAAACTAAACGCATGTAGCGCTTTGAAAGGAGTGCAGACGGTGGCTCAGAGGTTACTCCACATAACAAAGCGCTGGCAAGCATGGGTGGGAAACAGGGATGGCCGGCAACGCTATTTGAGAACATGTGCAGAGAATGCACTGGTGTCATAGCTCGCTGAGCTATCTTGCCGAGACACATTTGCTTCAGTTTATTTCAAAGCCCAGCCGTCACACATAGCAGCGGACCGCGTGATAAGCAGTTACCAGCGCTGGAAGACTGACTATCCGGCTCAGAAGAGCTATGTCCCGAATTGCCCTCTCCGTTTAAGCATGATTAGCGGCGATTGCTGCAGGCGCGGCTGCGCGTGGGTATGGCGGTGGCTATTGTCTTCGGCACGTCTCAGGGGAGCCAGCCAGTGCTGAATGACACCCCTCACCCCGCTTTGTCCCCAAGCTGACCCCTTCTCCAGCCTGAGACCCTGGGCATGAGAGGTGTGAGGGAGCCCCTTCCCTGCGCTGTGCATAGCGTTAGGGGGCGAATGCATGGAATACTGGTGCAAAATCACTGTCTGCCCCCCTTGACACCCTCTCTCTGCCGTGCATGGGCAAGTGGCCGGGATGCAATGAGGGGCAGCACAGCGCCTGCTTGTGAAAGGTGTCTGCATGCAGGCAGGTGCATTGCCAATGGAAAGGAGGAACGGTGCATCTCATGCTGCGCCTGGGAGAAAGTGTTACACACAAAGATTAGGGTGACCAGACGTCCCGGTTTTGCCGGGACTGTCCCGGGATTTGGTGCTCTGTCCCCCTTTCTCAACATTATGTTTCCATTAGAAACTGCGGTGGTCCCGTTTTTTTTGTAGTTTCGTCTCCTCCAAACGCTATGGAAATATAGTGCCTTGACAGCCACTTTAAAGAGTTACAGCCTGATTCATGGAATTATTTGCGTGGAAAACGCAGATTTGCGCGCCTTTCTGCCCGAAAATCCCTATGGGGAGGCAGAAAGGCGCGCAAATCTGCGTTTTCCACGCAAATAATTCCATGAATCAGGCTAACAGTTTCCCTGGCCGGGTTTTTTACTTTTTAAATCTGGTCACCCTACACAAAGTAGCTCTCTAGCGCAGTGGGATGGGACCTTCGATGGTCCCAACATGATTATGAACTGAGACTGTTGGGGGGTGGGGGCGAGGGGAGGGTAAGGTAACTCCCCTTCCTTAGCATCACCCCACCCGTGCCAAGATGTAACCCATAGGGCCCCAATGCAATATCTGACTTTAATTTTGTTTCGACCCCCCCCCTCTACCTTTAATGTGTTAAGTCGCCCACCCAATCTTCCATGTGTCTGCCTCTGAACAAGAAACAGACCCCAGTAGTGCCCGCTGTTAACACTTGAAAACGGATGTTGTTCCCTAATTACGCCTTTCCTCTGTTCCCCTCCTACACATTTCCTCTCTCTGCAGCCTTACAGTCCCACCCCTGCACGCCTTGGGTCACTGGTGGTGTGTCTGGCAGGCCTGCTGAACTCAGTGGGGGCGGGGAGGGGTTGGGGGGGTTATTTAAGGGACAGGCTCTCAAAGGCTTAATGAAGACACGCTGGAAAAGAGCCCTGGGTTTAGAGCAGGAGTGGAGCGCGTCTTGTGCATTCGCATGGACGTCTAAAGCCAGGAGACAGGGAGTGTGGCGGAGGAGTGGCAGATCAACACGTGGCAATCATGTGTGCTGGTGCCCCCGGCGTTTTACCAGGCTCGCTCCCGTTTCTGCAACTAGTCATTGCAATACCGCCAGACTTTTACTTTCGGGCTTTCCCTCCTCCTCTCCGCACTCTGCGGGGCCCTCACCAGGCCATTTCCCCGCCCACTCCCTCACCTCCAAGCACAACTCTATGTTAGTTAAGGCCCGACGCTGGTGGTTTCGAGGCGCCAATCAAATCTGCCACCATGGCGGACATCATTTATGGCTGAACCACCACCGTGTCAAAGGTTTATCTTGCCTACCCCCTGAAGGACATTTGAATGATGTTTGTGGGGTGCATGCGTTTGGAAGGAGGGAGCTGATGTTCTCCCCCTGTTGTCCCTCTCCCTTTCAGGATGAGCCCGCACTCTGCTGCTTCGCCTCTACGTCGGCCCCCTGTGGTGCAGTGGCAGACCCCCTACCCGCCCCCACTCAGAAGAACTTGTCTTCCTGGGCTCCCATGCGTCGTGGGGTGGCTTCCGGTCAAGGAACTGGAGGGATGTGGCGCCATGACGGGCACTGCAGAGAGATCAAGTAGATCAAATGACGGAAGTCGGCTCATGCAACCTTCCTCGCCTTCACATTTCACCAGTAGAAATATCCAAACTGTTCTAACATTCGTGTAGGCACATCTTTTTTTCCGAATTGTGTTTTTTAGACCCCCGAATATCCTCGCAGAGATGGTGGTTGCAGGGACTGGATATTTGGTGGGTCACTTTCTTGGAACTTTGCTTGAAACAGGTAAACATTGTCACCACGTTTACAGAATAACCGGCTGCAGAACTTTTAGCATTCTGGTTTCCAGTGGTTTTGTTTAGGGGTGTTTTATATAGTGACATGTTGTGGCTGCAAGGATCAACTTCAAGACCCTCTGCATCATCCACGAGGCTTTCTGGGGCCTGTGACCTCAATACCTCCAAGTCTCTCTTCCAAAACATCTTCCTTCTCGAGCTCTCCACTCATCCACCACAACAAGACACTTCTCCAAGCAGAGAGTTGGGGGCAGATCTATCTCCTCGGCTGGGGCCTCCCTCTGGAACAGCCTCCCTGCCTCTCTCAAAATTGAGCAGAACCACCTCCGGTTCCAGAAGCAACTCAAGGCCTTCCTTTTTGCTTCCGCCTTCTCTCTTCCTCTCTCCTGCTGATGCACCTGCCGGCTCTGCACACTGGTCACCTGGTCGCCCTCTGAACTCGGGCCAGGTTCCCGCATGTCCAGTTTCCCTCACACTGCCACGGGGCTCCCCAGCACTTAAGGGTATGTGCCTGCAACCCTAACGTCCCTTGTCTCTGCACTTATGAGCCACCCCGCTGGCTGCACTTGTGATTTAACTGCACTTCTCCGCTTCCCTCTTACCCACACTTGCGTGACATGAATGACACAAGGCCTAGTAAGATTGTTATTTTGTCCTCCCTTTGTTTTCCCCTCCTTGTCGCGCCTAGAAACACTTGTGTACAGGCGCGTTATAAATGCCATATCATATCATGCAGCCTTCGCAGAGGTCTGGGACCTACAGCTAATGTCGCGGGGTTCACCGCCGTGACATTAAGATCGGTAAGTAAACGCCCAGGGGCTGTGCCTTACCTGCTCAGACCTGAGGTCAAAGTGGGCAGAAACTAAGGGGCATGAGATTCCCTCCCTTACTTTATTTAACCCAGCGCAAGGTCCAGGACGGCAGTGATGGACACTTTTATTTATGTTTTTAGAAACATCTTCCCTACTGGGGATTTGGACCTGGGTTGTGGCCTTAACACTCCAGTGGCACACCATGCTGAGCTACCTTGCAGGGCCTGGGCTGCTGTTGTTCCTTTGTATAGACTGCCTGGGATATATGGCTTATTGTCAAGCAGTCACAAAGCCCCTTTCCCCGCACTGATGGGAGCCTTCTGCAATGACTCATGGTCAGAGGCATGGGGGGGTTATGGGGAGGCTATAGCCCCGGGTACTTTGGTTGTAACCCCGGGTAGAAGCTCAGAGGCTACACCTGAAAGGCTAGCTAGCCCCGAGTCACGGCAGTCCCGACAGTATAGCCCCAGATCTTTTTCTTTTCCAGACCTAGCAACACCCCCTGCTCGTGGATTGCTGCAGACACAGTGTCTGTACAGGTGATGGGCAGGGGTGTGTGGGTATATCCCTAGGCATGTCTCCTAAGAGGTAGGTGGGAATGGTGGGTGATGGGAAGGGGGAGGCTGCTTAAAGCTTCATGCTGTGGGGGGGACAATAGGACAATGACCAACTAATGGTGGTAATGTCAATGCTGCATTTCTTTTGCTGTGTTCTCATCTGTCTTAATAGTACTGTTGTAAACACAGCAGTGTGGGGTGCAGTGGAGAATAGGAAGGTATGGCCTTTGCATTGTGGGGGGGTTGTGTATGGGGTAGATGAGGGTGTGGAGGCAGCTGGTTTGGTGGGGCGACTGGTGCAGGAATAGAAGGGGGGGCCAGGGAACATAGTGCCACTACTACACTTCGACCACTGGCTTAGGCCCTATCCTGTCTACCTCTGAGCGCCTTTGGGACTTGCAGAGCCCAGAGGCGTAGACAGGGTAGGGCCTGAGCAGGCAAGGCCCACCCAACATCTGTAAATGCCTCTGGGCATTTACAGATGTTAATGTCACTGTGGTGGCCCTAACTACATTAACTTCAGGGCCACTTGTTAGACAATCCTGGCTACGCCTCTGGCAGAGCCATTGCTTGCACTGCGCTTCATGCTTACAGGAACCTGTTCCATGTTGTGTTTGTTATGCCTGGTTAAAATGTTTTATTGGCTATAGTACAAATCAATTTTGCCATTTACCACAAAGCCTAATGGCACATGACATTGAAATAAATGTACAGGTTTCCTATACAATTTATCCAGATTTCTCTTCTCCACGCAGTTGACGTAAATTGTTCAATTTTACAAATACGGGTTATCAAAAGCCTTTTATTCACCCCAGTTCGCTCTTTCAAAATGGCGTATTGCTCTTCATGAAATAGCGAGCAAATGTTCCAAGACACATTGGCGAGCTGAGGACGTGAGCAAGCTGGGCAGGACTCGCCTTTTCTCTGTGCAGGCAACCTACAGAAAGTAACTCTTGGGTACTTTGCTTAGGCGTGCTGTTGCCTCAAGGCCTCTCCAGGACGATAGGATGGCACCCCTATATGTGTGGCCTATGGAGACACTGGTTCAAGGTGCAAAGGTCAGCAGTTTCGGGTGGGTTTGTGGTTACGGGTTCGACGTTCTGGGGCTTCTGGCTAAGTGACAAGCCTAGTTAGTTCTGTGGTTGTGTTGAAGGATCTGGTCCTTGTGGGTGGGCACAACACTTGGTGTTTCAGCGAGGCACAGTGTGCACACACTTGATGGTGGGACCTTGGTTCTCAGCGCTTTTGCCCCTGTGTTTGAGCCAAATGAATTAGGGCAATGCAGTGAGCCGTGAGTGACTGGACATCGTGTATTGTGGTTCACTGGTCTACAGGTAAGCCGGGCTTTGCCCTAGTACGTTTTGTGCATGAGGCACATTATTTTAAACTTGATACTGAACTCAAATGGGAACCAATATAATGGCGGAGGGCTGTGGCAAACCTTCCTCCGCCCTAAGCCAATCCTCACCCCCGGTTTTCTGGATCCTTGTAACTTCTGTTCTTGTTTCTTGAGGGGGGCTGTGTAAGCACTGCCGCGGGAACCTAGCATGGATAGAACCAGGAATCTAGAGAGTCCTATTTGGCGTTCCGAGGCTAGCAATGGCTAGCACATTGGTCTGGAAGGGAGCCCGCTCGCCAGTGGTGCTTAACTTGTGGGTTGAAGGAGGAATCGAAATAATTTGGGATTCCCAGGTTTTATACTGCCACTTAGGGTTTTACTTGTGCTTTATGCTATGTAAATGGGAGAACGTTTCTCTTAATTCTGCTTAAAACATACATGTTTGGACGATGAACCCGTAGATCGCTCTTAAGGCTTCACGGATGTACATATTTGAATTGGGAAACACTGACATCCCGGAATTTTGGACCCCTCTTTCCGGTTGAGCAGCCAAAGGGTTAAGGCAGAGGGAGCAGTCCTTCATTCATGTAGCATTGTGGCATGTTTGCTTGAGACCTGTAACTTTTTACTATCAAAAAAAAAAAAAAATGGGTGTGATTACAACGGAAAACAAAATTGCAGAGGAAACCTCGCATTTTCTTAGGTAATTTCAACGCAAGTATATGCTGTGTGAGACCCGCCTCAGCTCCATGCATGCTCCCCCCCACATTAGTTATAACCCCAACCCGCCCCACACAAATTCGACCAAAACAACCTGAGCTTTTCATCCTCAATGTTTCAGTATCTGGGTGTCTTTTAGTACTGAAAGTGGTAGCAGTCATTATTTTGCCCTACAGGTGGAGATAGCTATTTAACAGCAGAGGCGAAAAAGGCTGGACATTGGGGCACTCCACAGGTTACCTTCATTGTGGGTAAAATGAGGCCATATGTTTTTGTTGGCTGTAGATGGAGAGAAAGGAGTGCGACCACTCCAGTCTACCACTTCACATCTTGACTCAGTAACGAACGGTGGTTAAGCAAGGGTCTTCCTGGAGTACTTTTTAATTTGTTTTAGTTGGTAAAAACCAATGCACAGAGAACTAAATACATGCATCACAAAATCAATATGCATCTATCAGAAAAGTCTAATCGTAATTACAAATAGAACAACGCTATACATATGTTTTAACTTTTCTAATTTTAATATTAATTCTGTACACTATTCATATTAAAATAAAGCTTGCAAAAAACGTTAATTATGTTTTTAATAAAACCCAGAAAGTAATCTCACACATCTACAATGTCAGAATAAAACTGGGGAAGATGTAGTCAGATTGTAATTCTTCCCCTAAAGTTGCAGACACGATAGTACAATGGCTAGCCTATGCGGATGACTCTATCCTGCTCGATCTGACACCCATAGGCCTTCAATTATCTTTAGATGCCCTGGTAAAGTAGGCTGCAAATAACAATATGAAAATGTAACATGGGCAAGTCCCAGTCACACTGCGCCAACAAGGAGTGCAAATGTAAGCATATAGTTCAAGTAATTAGTAAGAATGTAGTCTTGCATCCAACGAGTTTATTCACAAAATAGCCTGACACGTGTTTCGAGTCTTCACCGACTGTTCATCCAAGGCTAATCATAATAACAAAACAAAATTCAAACCAAAATATGCTCCATTGAATAAATGATAGCAGTTGCAAAACCATCCATTGTACAATTTAAAACCAAGCAAGGGGCATAACACACAGGGTCAAAAAGGATGGAATGGATAGATAAATGTATCATATGTCATGAGACTCAATATAAAAAACAAACATGAATAATGGGAAATTAAGAAACAATACCACATTTGGATGATGTTGATTAGATGGGAATTCCATGAGAACGAAACACAAGAAGTAAAGGGAAAAAAGGAAAACAATGATACTTACATGAAAATACACCAATGAAAATGACTGAAAGCAGCGCATTCAAAGAAACAGAGGATGGCCATTTCAAACCAATATTTGAGGCTTATTAATTAATAGACGCTTTTTGATGATTGCAAATTCATAACCACAAGTAAAGTATCTTAATTTGAGAAGGGACCTGGTATGGTGTTTTGGAGTAGGACAATGCCAATAAACATCTGTGAAAATATATATATATATCAAATGAAAGATATAATAATGGAAAGAAATTGGCAGGATTATCAATAAGAGAACGAGAAAGTAAGAAAAAAGCATAAAGAAGTGAGTTGTACCTCAAAGCTTCGCAATTGCGGAAATTCTGTAAGAAACACAAAAAGAACTAAACATAAGGAAATGTAAAGCCGGTTGAAACTTTCCAAATAAAGAATTATGATGACAATGTCAATGCCAGCAAGTTCCACGCGATCGATCTCAATTCATTGATTAGCTAGTAAGAAACAAGGTCATGAATGACTCAATTACGAAGTGCAGTTGCACTAATTGAAGTTATCAGGATGGCCGTGGGGCCGTAGAAAAACATCTTACCTGAACGGCAATTAAATAAAAGTGAACAAGATGAAACGGCCCGTGCCGCGAAAACAAAGGAAGGACTATATAGAGACAACCTCAGTAGAGGAAACACAATTGCATGGGCCAAACATGGCCGCGTGAGAGTCAAGTTCTGCGGCCATGTTGAGTTTACTAAATAATATATAAAGCAATGTTTATGGAGCTGCAAACCCAAGTCGCAGCCAAGGTAACTGTAAAGCAGGATTCCGAAATGGAATATTAGTGCAAAATACACGGTAGGATGTAATTACAGATTTAAAGAAAACAGCGATGCAAAATAAAAACCAAAATGGGAATTGATTATTTAATCCCCTTGTTTGTAGAGCTAAATTGTGGGGAAAATTGCTGAAGCACAGAACCCAATTGTAAATGGCTACATAGGCCTTGAGAATCAGGGGAACGACCCAAGGAGGGAATATAGGGAGAGAGAGCCAAGAGTTAGTAAAGATAAGGAAGTCCCAGGTGGGGGCAAGCGCTGTCTGTGAGTGCGCTGCTGCTCAGTCAGACAAAGTAAGGCTATTACAAGCAATTACGCAAGAGAAGGATTTACACACTAGTAATTACATAAGACTTTGCAACCAATATAATTTTCAAACACAGGAATGAGGCTGATTGCAAGAATGCTTAATTTAAACAATCATCTCCTGCTGGGCACAACAGGGGATGAAATAAAAAAGAGTGACAGCTACTCCACAGTAGAGTGGGAAAAATGACACCTGAATACAAACACAAATGAAAACGGAGTGATATTTACAAAAAAGGTGGCAAATTCATGATCAGAATTTAGTCCAATAAAAACAGTACGGTATTTACACATTAATCTAGCTTCTAATTGGCGTAACTTCAACATTAAATTGCCACCTCTGGGCGGCAGTGTCACTTTGCAAAGACCCACAAATCGAATATCATCCTTGCAGTCCAATTGATGCAATTTTTGCCAATGATTGGCTAGAGGCTATTTGGACTCTTGGCTACCAATAGTGGCAAGGTGTTGACAGATAGGTATCTTCAATGGTCGAATCGTACTACCAATATATTTCAGTCCACAAGTACAAATTATACAGTAAACAACAAATTTAGAGTTACAGTTGAGAAATGAGTTGATAATATGGTCTCCTCTAACACCAAAAGAGACCTGCAAAGTTTCCAATGTATCCTTGCACATGTTACAGAATCCACATTTGTGGAAACCCGTGGCACATGCAGAGTGTAACCAAGTGGGTTTAGGAGTTGGTATACTCATAAATGATGGGCAAAGTTTGTTTTTAAGCGATTTGCCTTTGCTAAATGTAATGCTTACAGAATGATCAAGCCAATAGGCAATATCGGAATCGAGGTGTAACAGGTGCCAGCATTTCTCCAAAACCCTGTGGATCATGTGACTGTCAGAATTGAATCTAGTAATTAGCCTAATTTTCTGGGTCACAGATGACTTCTCTCGAGTTTTGGGTACTAGCAAATCTGCTCTCTTAAGCTGACGTACTGAGGCAAGTGCTTTGTCGAGACAACCAGGAGTCATAGCCTCTCTCAAGGTACCGTGATTTGATAGCAATACTTTCATGATCAAAATCCTTGGAATCAGAACAATTCCTCTTTGGCGCGAATAAACTCACCTTTCGGTATATTCGCTTTGACATGTTTTTAGTGACAACTGTCAGCGTGCAATGTTGAGTTAACAAGTGGATTTACAAAAAGTTTTTGTAACCAAACCATTTGGAGTAAGGCCAATTGAAAGGTCCAAGAAATCAATGTGAGTTTGACTAATAGTGGAAGTGAATTGTAAGCCCCAATCATTATTATTGAGGTAAGTGACAAATTCAAGCAATGATTCTTGTGTACCAGTCCAAATTAACAAAACGTCATCTATATATTACGTTTCCACAAATGAATGAAGGGAAGATAAGCCGGGTTGACAAATACAAATCTTTGCTCAAAAGAATGCATAAAAGCATTGGCAAGTGCTGGTGCAAAGCTTGCTGTAACGCTCACCTGATTCTCGCAGAGGCGCCGGTCTTGACTGGGCGACTACCGTATCTTCAAAGGTGATGTGTAGCACCCGGTTGGCTCTTTGGGCTGGACCTCTGTGCACTGTATGCCTGACTTCAAGAGTAAGATGTCTGCAGATAGAAAATATGGGATTAACGAACTGGGGTTATTTGGGTGTCCCTATCTCTTTCCTTTCTTGCTCTCCTGTAGACCCCCAAAGGTTAACGCTCTCACCTTAGGTAAGTGAATGCCGAGCTCTCCATCTGCCTCGGGGCAGGGTGCTGTAACCAGTTTCTTCACTGGATCGGTAGCGCAGGCCTCTTGACTTCAGAGGACTGCTGTCCGTCGTTTACTGCACGAACGGTAAGTTTCGAGTAATTCTATTGTCTTTAAAGTCTTTAGTAATGATGTCTCTTGTTTTGCAGGTTCCGGCGATGGCGGATGACGGGCTGAAGTGAGTTGAAGATGGAGTCCGTGTGATGAATAGAAGCGCCTGGAAGCACGTAAGTAAGCGCTTGTTGCCTGCTTCACGATGCGCTCTAACTGTCTTTTATTTTGCAGGTACGAGTTCGGAGCGGCTGCAGGGTGCCGGAATACCCACTGGGGTTGATGTGGAAAGGAGTAATGGCACGTGAGTATTAAAGTTCCCCAATGTCTTTAAACGCACCTTGTTTTGTCTTTCAGATGCAGGGTGCAGCGCCGAAGGCCTCCGGAGCGTGCGAAGAGCTGGTAAGCTTTTGTCTTTCAGATGCCGGAATGCAGTGTGAAGACCTCCGGAGCGCACGAAGAGTAGGTAAGCCTTTGTCTTTCAGATGCCGGAATGCTAACCTGTTCTTTCTTGTCTTTATAGGTGTTGCTGAAGACTGGATTCAGGATGGTAAGCCTTTTTCCTTAGGCCCAGGATCCGATGCAGAAGACACGATGAGCGTTCTGCTGCAGAGGATGCAGAATAACGCAAAGCAAGATTCATCCACCGGGTGTGGTTTAAATAGCCTCCTGTAGTGCTTAGGTGTCTCCTTCCACAGCCACGCCTAGGTAAGAAAAGAGTTCCTGCTTTCCAGAAGAGTTCCAGTGTTCTGAATCTAGGGAGTGGCTCCTGCCCCACCCAACAGGAAAAGTAGTTCCAAACAGAAGAGGATCAGAGGCTCAGCTGGCAGGCAAGTAAGCAGCATGGTCTGCTGCAGGTAAGTCCACCCAAGCATTATGAGCCCGGCGCTTCCAGCGCTGGGACTGGGCATATTTATGAGCCTGGTGCCACTGGCGCCAGGACTGGGTCCAAAAGGTCCCAATTGGGACTGGTTGGCCCTCGGAACCTGGGTTATGGATCTGCTTCCAAGGGAGTTGGGAAAACCCTGACCTTTTGGAAGCAGAGATCATGACACTTGCACCCATAGCCATCCCAATTAATTGATTAAAGTACTCATTTGTATTTGTCAACCCGGCTTATCTTCAACAAAGCACTTGCCTCAGTACATCAGCTTAAGTGAGCGGATTTGCTAGTACCCAAACTCGAGAGAAGTTATCTGTGACCCAGAAAATAAGGCTAATCACTAGATTCAATTCTGACAGTCACAAGATCCACAAGGTTTTGGAGAAACACTGGCACCTGTTACACCTCGATTCCGATATTGCTGATTGGCTTGATCCTTCTGTAAGCATTACATTTAGCAAAGGCAAATCGCTTAAAAACAAACTTTGCCCATCATTTATGATTATACCAACTCCTATACCCACTTGGTTACACTCTGCACGTGCCACTGGTTTCCACTAATGTGGATTCTGTAACATGTGCAAGTACACATTGGAAACTTCGCAGGTCTCTTTTGGTGTTAGAGGAGACCATATTATCAACTCATTTCTCAACTGTAACTCTTAATTTGTTGTTTATTGTATAATTTGTACTTGTGGACTGAAATATATTGGTAGTACCATTCGACCATTGAAGATACATATCCGTGAATACCTTGCCACTATTGGTAGCCAAGAGTCCAAATACCCTCTACCCAATCATTGGCAAACATTGCATCAATTGGACTGCAAGGATGATATTCGATTTGTGGGTCTTTGCAAAGTGACACTGCCGCCCAGAGGCGGCAATTTAATGTTGAAGTTACGCCAAGCTAGATTAATTTGTAAATACCATACTGTTTTTACTGGGCTAAACTCTGATCATGAATTTGCCACCTTTTTTTCATTTGTGTTTGTATTCAGGTGTCATTTTTTCCCACTCTACTGTGGAGTAGCTGTCACTCTTTTTTATTTCATCCCCTGTTGTGCCCAACAGGAGATGATTGTTTAAATGAAGCATTCTTGCAATCAGCCTCATTACTGTGTTTGAGAATTATATTGGTTGCAAAGTCTTATGTAATTACTAGTGTGTAAATCCTTCTCTTGCGTAATTGCTTGTAATACCCTTACTTTGTCTGACTGAGCAGCAGCGCACTCACAGACAGCGCCTGCCCCCAACTGGGACTTCATTATCTTTACTAACTCTTGGCTCTCTCTCCCTATATTACCTCCTTGGGTCGTTCCCCTGATTCTCAAGGCCTAAGTACCCATTTACAATTGGGTTCTGTGCTTCCGCATTTTTTTGCGCAATTTGGCTCTACAAACAACGCTATTAAATAAATCAATTCGATTTTGGTTTTTCCTTTGCATCGCTGTTTTCTTTAAATCTGTAATTACATCCTACCGTGTTTTTTGCACTAATATTCCATTTTTGAATCCTGCTTTACAATTACCTTGACTGCGACTTGGGTTTGCAGCTCCATAAACATTGCTTCATATATTATTTAGTACACCCAACATGGCGGCGGAACTTGACTCTCAAGCGGCCATGTTTGGACCATGCAATTGTGTCTCCTCTACTGAGGTTGTCTCTCCTTTGTTTTCGCGGCACGGGTTGTTTCATCTTGTTCACTTTTATTTAATTGCCGTTCAGGTAAGACGTTTTTCTACGGCCCCACGGCCATCCTCATAACTTCAATTAGTGCAACTGCACTTCGTAATTGAGTGATTCATGACCTTGTTTCTTACTAGCAAATCAATGAATTGAGATCGATCGCGCAGGACTTGCTGGCATTGACATTGTCATCATAATTCTTTATTTGGCACGTTTCAACCGGCTTTACATTTCCTTATGTTTAGTTCTTTTTGTGTTTCTTACAGAATTCCCGCAATTGCAAAGCTTTGAGGTACAACTCACTTCTTTATTCTGTTTTCTTACTTTCTCGTTCTCTTATTCATAATCCTGGCAATTTCTTTCCATTATTATATCTTCCATTTTATATTTTTTCACAGATGTTTATTGGCATTGTCCTACTCCAAAACACCTTTCCAGGTCCCTTCTCAAATTAAGGTACTTTACCTGTGGTTCTGAATTTGCAGTCATCAAAAAGCGTCTATTAATTAATAAGCCTCAAATATTGGTTTGAAATGGCTCTGTTTCTTTGAATGCGCTGCTTTCAGTCATTTTCATTGCTGTATTTTCATGTAAGTATCATTGTTTTCCTTTTTTCCCTTTACTTCTTGTGTTTCGTTCTCATGGAATTCCCATCTACATCATCCAAATGTGGTATTGTTTCTTAATTTCCCATTATTCATGTTTGTTTTTTATATTGGATCTCATGACATATGATACATTTATCTATCCATTCCATCCCTTTTGACCCTGTGTGTTTTGACGCCTGGTTGGATTTAAATTGTACAATGGATGGTTTTGCAACTGCTATCGTTTATTCAATGGAGCATATTTTGTTTTGTTATTATGATTAGCCTCGGATGAAGAGTCGGTCAAGACCCGAAACACATGTCAGGCTATTTTGTGAATAAACTTGTTGGATTCAAGACTACATTCTAACTAATTACTTGGACTATGTGCTTACATTTGCACTCCTTGTTGGCGCAGTGTGACTGGGTCTTGCTCGTGTTACATTTGTCTCTACAACAGTGAAATTGTACTTGGCAGTACTTCCACACTCCTCAGACACCTGCAGCCTTGGTGTTTTCTGATCATTCTGCTATACAAGCGCTGTGGTTTGTGACTTCCTCTGCCAAATTCGCTTCCTAAGAATATGAAAATAAATATGGGTAAAACAAAGGTTATGGTAAATAATAGGGGGAGATGTAGGAATAGGAAATCTGATTGGAAGATAGAGACAAGCTTGCAAGTAGTGGATTTGTGTATCTATCTTGGCATCCCAGTAACGTCTACCCCAGATTTTTCCTACATGGGAAAGTATATGCAAACCAAAGTAATAAGGAAATAGACAACACTTTGTAACTTTATCAGAAGAAATGGGGGCTCTAATGTTGAAGGCTTACTAGACATTTACAGAACGGGTATTTGTCCTTGCATTATGTTTTGGAGGTTCCTCCCTCTAAAATGAAAACCTGGCCGGATAGTCTTGAGGCTAAACTCTTACGTTCCATCTTGGGTGTCCCCCTGGCAGTGCCTGTGGAGGCTCTCAGATGTGAATTGGGAGTATCGTCTTTGTTTACTCTATGGGAAGAACGCAGAACGGAATTCTGTGGGCCTCATTAAGACCCTGGCGCTCACGTAATGAAGGCTGCCGATTACGGGTTTCCCTTTGCGGGACCCGTGTAAAGACTGGAAGGGGGTGTCTGTACTTCTGCTCTCTATATTGTAGAGGAGAGGCACAGAGGACCCCAGCCAAGAGTCTCTATTATTGGTAACGTAGTCGAGCAATCAAGGCCTAGCTTCTCAGGAGGTGATGCAGGCCGGTTCTTAAGTACAGTGTAGTCCCCAAGCCCCCACAAAGGAATGTCCACACACTGTATTGGTTAAAACACAGTCTTTATATAATTAATATTCAAGGTTATGTACACTATCAAAATAACTCACTTTGTGCCCAGAAAATCAACAATGGTAAATATATACAGTTCTAAAGTGGTACCACAATTATTAGCAGATCTCATTAAAGTGCATCAGCTATACTGTCAAAATGTCACACAGATCAGTAAAGAGGAAACCAGCAGTAGAGAGAGGAAGGAAAGCAAGATGATTGAACAGTTGGCAGAATACTGGTCACTACCGTCAGTCTGGTCAGCACTTCCCCACACTACCATATATGGAACTTCCACCCAACAGCCAGTCAGGGGAAGGGACAGAGTCAGGGCTTCCCGGGACTTCGGGAAGATCAAGGTAACAGGTGATGGAAGGCAAGAGGCCACGGGGGCCATTTTGTCTCCATCAGGAATCTGCCGATTCCAATGACAGGGCCTGGGAATCCCCAAAATGGAGGATGCTCAGGGCACCAGTCAATTCAGCACGGAGCTGCCACCAGCCCATACCCTGCTCTGTGGGCCACCCACAGGTGCCCAAAACATACACTAGGGGCATAGGGTTGCACCCCTACCCACGGGTGCCATAAGGGTATCCCCCATGGGTCTGTTCACCAAAACCAAAAGAGAGAGCTGCACCGCCAGGAGTCCCACATGAACTCCTGCGCGGAAAACATGACAGAACACACAATAAAAAGCAGTAAAGGACAAGGATACGGAGGCCCTGTCCTTCCGATGCATTTCCAGCATCACAACCAGGAACAGACGTCTGGTAAAACCAGACGTCCTTTCGGGGCCCCGCAAGGGGAAGAGGGAGCTAATAAAGGGGCATTCGTAATGTCCCTGTTATTACCTCCTTCCCCATTCCCATTGAGCCCTATGGGGGCTCAAATGGGAATGGGGAATTGTTCCTTCAAGGAGGAATTACCAGGTCCGCCAATGCTGGAATGACCCGGTAATTCCCCATTGAAGGAACCCAGTATTGGAGCCCGGTTTGGAGGCAGCCATGGTGCTACTAGCACCATGGCTACCTCCAACCTCGTAATGAGGCCCAATGTCACACTTAAGAACGCCAAGGTCAGGAGTAACACACTCTTACATATTTTCATTAATAACAACAGCTACAAGGTAATAAATGACCTGTTTATGGATTTGAACAATTATGGCCACAAGACATTTAGAAAATATCGATCTGGAATTCCCTGATGAAAGTACATTTCCTGTATTTAATAAAAATCTATTTCGGACAGATCTAGAAATGTAGACATCTTGTCATCCAAAAAAATACTTGAAAAATACAGCAAACAAGGCTTCCAACCAGATAAACCACACACTTATGTGACCAAAATATATAATGAAGAGGTAAGATGTATTACTTACTTGTTCTTAATATCTTGTCTACATTAGATTATGTAGGGGCCTAGCAGAAAGTAAATAAGAGGATCGAATTTGCAGGCTCTGTAAGAAAAAGATTGAGACAAGCCACCACCTTTTAACAAATTGTGAAATTTTAATAGAGAAATCTAAATTGGTTTATGGAAGATTTGTTCACTCTGAAAGAGCATATGAAGAAGACCAATTTTGAAGTACCCTCATAGGAGGAGAATCTGTGGTTATTATGATGGCAGCTTATTATGTGTGGCAGGGGATAGTAAAATTACATGAAACATCGTAATAATTAACATTTTATAATATGGAAGATTTCATGGAAAATGTAATTAGTTATTAGAATTTAATGAAACTAGTGATTATGAAATTTATATTGAAGGAACTTATGAGATATTGAGAGTAATAATGAATGAATTGTAATATAATGATGACTTTCTTTTTTTGTAAATTTAGCTTTATTGGTTTACAAATATTAGTCATGGTAAAAAGAAAGCGTTTAAAAAACATCAGATTACAAGACAGTTCAAAGAAGTTCTGCATACTTAATATTCTTTACAGTCTCGGTGTCTCTGATTGGGTTTTGGTCAAGTCCATGACTCCCCTCCCTCCCTCCCTTGCTCCCTCCTCCCCCCACCGGTCATACAAATCTCAGTACAGTCATTGCAGCGTTTATCCCGTGCAAATCGCAGCCTCTGTGTGTATTAATGATAAATTCAGGAGTGGGAATACTGCGGTGTGGGAGCATTGCACACCGTCATCCTGAGCCTTACCCCTCAGTTAGCGGGGTATACGTTGAACCACGGAAGAGTCCACTTGAAAGATATTTGTTTTTGAAATCTGTCCATAGGGCCTCAATTTGTGATGACCTTCCGTGCAGTGATGCTGTTATGTGCTCCATAATACATATATTGGTGGCAACGTTTATCCATTCGGGTTTAGTGGGTACAGAGTTGGATTTCCATTTCATAACAAGTACAGCACGCGCTGCCAGGAGGAGCTGTGGGGCTATCTCTCTTACTCTAGACCATTCTTCTTCACTTTTCTCGAGGCCAAAAAGTACAAGGTAGGGGTCAGCTGTTCTCGTGATACCATCAATCTCTTTAATCCAGCCTAGGACTTTGTTCCAAAAAAACTTTATTCGAGAACAGCCCCACCACATATGCCAGTAGTCAGCGTTAACTCCACATCTCCGCCAGCATTCCGGGTTGGCCGTTTGAAACATTTTCGAAATTCTGACAGGGTCATATTGCCATCTATGGAGCAATTTAATGGCGTGAAGATTGTATTGGTTCGAGATGGAGATTTGTGTCGCTGCTAGACACATGGTATCCCATAGCTCTGGGGTGATTTGTTCGCCTAAGTCCCTTGCCCACTTATCTCTCAGTGAATCCGTAGTCCCCGCACATGCTCCAAACAGTTCTTTGTACATTGCTGATATCAGACCCTTCATTTCTGTTCTCGAGTCCAGTATCTTTTCAAAGGGCGTGAGGTCTCGCATTAATTGGGACTTCCATATTGGTCTCGTCAAAACACCCTTTATCTCTAGATAATGGAAGGTGGATAGGGGGCCAATTCCAAGGACTTCTATCAGGTCTGGGAGGGATATAAAGAAGTACTTTTTTGTAGTTGCCCAACTCTTTCTAGGCCAGCCTCGTATCAAGCTTGAAACCGTTCTACGTTCGGTATCTGATCGTTGATTCCGGGTGACCATAGGTGGCTTAAAGGGGCGGGCCATGTAGTAATGTTTTGCATGTTCTTGCCCTGTGTCCAAATGTCCCATATCGTGCTCAGTATTGGGTGACCTTTAAGTTTTCTGCATATCTGTTTCTTGGGAGACCATAGCCACTCAGACACTGTGGCTGGCGAACAATAATGGTTGTCCATGTCTACCCATTGAATATTCGTGAGGTTACGTAAGTTGGGGATCAGGACTCTAAGTTGGGAGGCTTCAAAATATTTTTGTTAATTGGGAAGCCCGACCCCACCCCTCTCTTTGGGAAGTGTAAGAGTCTTGTACAGGATCCTTGCTTTCTTCCCTTGCCAGAGGAACCGAAGGATTGCTCTTTTGGTTTCAAGAAAAAAACTGCTTGGAATTGTAATGGGTAACATTTGAAAAGGATATAGGAATCGGGGGAGGGACACCATCTTAATTGCGTTAAGTCGACCTAACCAAGATATTGTGAGTTTTTCCCACCTTGCAAGATCCGCCTGGAATTGTCGTAGTAAGGGAGGGAAGTTTGCTTCGTAAAGATCATTTAACTGTCTAGTAATTTGTATCCCCAGATATTTTAATTGTCCATGTTCGATTTTAAGACCCAGTGTGGAGAATTAAGCAGTATTAGCCTCTTCCTGACACTGTAGAGGGAAAAGTGTGGACTTCTGTTTGTTCACTTTGAACCCTGAGAGCCTGCCGTACTCATCAAATAGGTGGAGGGCTTGGGGGATTGACGTTATGGGGTTAGTGATATGAAGAAGGATGTCGTCTGCATACAAGGCTACCTTATACTCCGTTGTCCCCAGGTGAATACCCTCAACCATGGGGTCTGCCCTCAGTGTTATTGCTAGGGGCTCTAGGGAAAGTGCAAAAAGGATCGTAGAAAGGGGGCACCCTTGGCGAGTTCCACGTTCCAAACTAAACCATCTGGAGTATTCACCATTTACAAATATCGATGCTTTGGGGTTCGTGTACAATTTCCCTCCTAAACCTAGGGCCCATTCTCACCCTACGGAAGACCGCTGTCAAGAAACCCCACTCAACCCTATCAAAGGCTTTCTCCGCGTCAATGGATAAAAGAATTGGGTCATTGGTCATGGTTTGGGATGCGTGTATTAAATGCAGGGTCTTACGCATTGTGTCAGCTCCCTGTCTCCCCAGTATGAACCCAACTTGATCAGAGTGTACAAGTTGTGGCATCAGTGTTTCCAACCTTGCAGCCAAGAACCTCGTATACATTTTCGCGTCAAGGTTGAGCAAGGAAATAGGGCGATACGATCCGCAGTTTGTGGGATCTCTCCCTTCTTTGGGAATAACTGTGATTAGCGCTCTGGTCAAGGAGTCCGGAGGTTTCCCAGAGTCTATTATTTCGTTAAAGAGTTCAGTTAGGAAAGGGTTGAGTGAAGTGGTGAAGGTTTTATAGAATCCGGCAGTATAACCATCTTCACCCAGGGATTTACCTATGGTAAGTCTCTTTATGGCAGCCTGGACTTCCGTTTCTGTGATAGGGGATTCAAGGACCTCGGCATCTATGGGCGGTATACGGGACATATTTATGGAGGACAGATAGGATTCTATTTTCTGGTAGGTCGGGATTCATTTCCGATGAGTATAAAGTCTCATAAAAGTTGGCAAAGCACTCTGTGATAGAGGAGTGAGTGTGTGTATCGGGAGGGGGATCTTCGATTATTCGTAGGACTCTTCTTTCAGCTCTTTGTTCTCTGAGCCTCGCAGCAAGAAGCGCGTCTGCCTTATCCCCTTTCTCATAAAATTTCTGTTTTAAATATCTCAGCTTGCGCACTATCTGTTCATGTTCTAGTAGCTTTAATTCCTGTCTCTTCTCTTTTGCCTCATTCAATTTCGCAAGGTCGACCTCTGTGTCTCTCTTATTATGACTTTCCAGCTGTGAGATTTCGGTTCGTAATCTGTTTTCAATAATGTTTTGCTCCCTTTTCTTTGACGAGCCTTCTCTTATTAGAATCCCCCTCCAAGTAGCTTTTGCCGCCTCCCACACCGTCTGTTTAGACACCTCCCCATTATTGTTTGTTTCAAAGAATTGGGAAATCTCGGTTTCCATTTGCGCTTTAAAGACTGCATCTTTCCACAGACTCTCATTACTACGCCTTTTTCCACCCCTGGATGGCAGATTGGACCATAACATGTCTGTAAGGACCATATCGTGGTCCGACCAAGTAGTCGGGGTGATCTCTGAGTGTGACATCACACCGATTAGTTCCCCGGATAAGTATATATAGTCAATTTGGGTATATGAATTATGGGGATTATAATAGAAAGTATAGCCTCGTTCCTCTGGGTGATAATCTCTCCATGAGTCTCTCATATTATATAGCTCCATCATACATGCGAGATTGGTTTGGTCGGTTCTACTGTGCTGTTTCACATTGCCGGGTTTGTGATCTTTGGTCGGATCTGCCCATTGGTTGAATTCACCACACAAAATAATATATCCTGCTGCTTCAGACAGTATCATCGGAATCATTCTAGCAAGGAATCTGGTCTGGCCAGTATTTGGGGAATAAAGGGTAGCAATTGTGACATCTACTTTCCCTATATGGCCATTTACTAGGAGGGTTCGACCTTCTACGTCAGACCACATCTTCGTGAGTACGAAGCCTATGCTTTTCCTAATGAGAATCCCAACCCCCCCTCTCCTCAATGGACCGGAGCCCCAGAATTCTGTTCCAACCCGTTTTGATAGGGTCCGTCGCTCTTCACCCTTCATGTATTTCGTCTCTTGCAAAAGGAGGATGTCAATCTTGGCCCTGCGAAATTCTCTGGCCACAAGTGACCTTTTCGTTGGAGAGTTTAGTCCTTTGACATTAAGTGTACCCACTATCAAGGGGGACGTAGTCCCTGCATTAGTGTTTGTAGCCATTGATTGTTTGTACAGGAGGATATCTCTTAATGGTTATTTGTTGTTGCATATCAGTTCTCGGTTGTACGCTGTGTGGACTGCATTGGTTTACCATAAATGTTGCTCTGACTGCTTAAAAGACCTTGGACCCCCCCCCCCGCAATCCCCCCTCCCATTCCCAGTCGGTGGCGTCCGATCGCACCCGGTTGACTGCACCGAGTCGGCGTCGAACCACCTTAAGGGGCAGTTGCGTCACGCCCCTTGTTCAATTGTGCCATCTTTGTTTAGAATGAGCCCCTCCATAGCCTCCCCCAATTCTCTTCATTGGGATTGTAGAGTTGTGTTGATTGTGCTGATGTTAGTTTCTTTCGTATACGCCCCTTAGAAAACTGATTAGATTTTATCTTACCGTTACTTTGGCACTTCAGTTATCCCCCTCCGGGGAAAGGTTATCTCTCCGGAACTTTCGGGACCCTTTCATTTTCTTTCTCCGGGCTTCCTGAACACGCCATCCCGGTTCCTCTCCTCGAGTTTCGTTCCGGTCAGCGTCATCCCCACAAGTTCCGAGGATATCACATATGCATGCCTTTATTTCTTTTTCAGATTTCAACTTGTGTCTGGTTCCTTCATATTCAAATGTCAACGAGAAGGGGTAGCCCCATCTGTATCGGATGTTCTTCTCTTTGAGTCTCTTTATGAGGGGGACGCACATCCTTCTTAGGGATAGTGTCAGGGAGGACAAGTCCTGATATATTAAAATTTGAGCTCCTCCCAGCGCGATTGAATCGCTTCTTCTGTCTTTTTCGAGAATTCAAGCTTTGTCTTGGAAGCAATGAAATCGGGCAAGGACCGATCGTGGTCCACCCGGGGGGCCTCCGGCTCTGTGGATTCGTTCCGTTATCGGCTCATCTACCGCATCGTCCGCCGTCAGAAGTTTGATAATGTTGTGGAGTGTTTCCTTCAAATCTGCTTCCGTTTCTCCTTCCCTTTCCGGGATTCCAAAAATGCGGATGTTGCTCCGTCTTTCTCTATTCTCTAAATCATCGAGCTTTAGTTTGAACTCCTCCTCTCGATGTTCTAACTCATTCATTCTCCGGTCAAGTTGGATCTCTAGCGTGTCTATGGAGGCCTGGTTATTTTCAACCCCTTCAAACTTGTCTTCCATACTGTCCAATCTCTGGGTTATCATATCTATTTTGCCTCCAATGCTAGTGCCCAGATTCTTGATTTCCCTCAGGAGGGCGGCAATATCCCCCTTTGTTGCTGCAGTGAGGTCATTTTCGATAGAGGCAGGGTTTGGCATTGTAGATTTGGTGAAGGCAGGCGAGGTAGGGGTGTAGGCAAAAAAGGACAGCTTGTGTCGAATGTTCATGTGGATCTCTTGCGTCACAGATTCGCTGTAAGTATTTCAGAGGGAAGAGTATGCCGTGGGATTTCGTTGAGATCTTTGAGAAGCAAATTTTTTAGCCTCTTTGGGCGTCGAGGGTTAATGGTGGCTCCCTTGTCGGCGTATCTGCGTCTCCTTCCGGGCCCTGCAAGGTGGCACGCACCGGTATTAGACCACTGTATAACACCGTATGGCTTTGAGCGCGCCTTGGGGGATGGCTCAGGCCTTGCAGCCTAGCGTTATCAAAACTACACAGTGTTTTAGCCTCTCAATCAGAAATGGCGTGACTCAGAGCCCCAGAGAGGAGCGGGGCACCAAATCACACATATGCCCTAGGGTGAGCGGTATGACTGGGTCCGTATGTCCCGCTGATGCGCCGGAGCAGGAGCGATCCGTGCGTGAGAACGGTGCTCTCTGCCTCCAGGCCGCGCACCTCCTCGGCAGACCCCACTGCGGCCTATCTTCTGGGCAGCGCCACAGTAGACCTCTTAGGGGCAAGCGAGTGCGGAGAGCAAAAATGTCAGTCTCTCTCCGGAGGCACGGCGTGGAGTAGCAGGGAGGGGGCCTCCGGCAATAGTTTCTGTGAAGCCCGGGGATCAGGAAAGCAGTGGGCGCTTTGGGCTTTCCTCCGTTGCACGACCCAGGCGCGTATGAAGGCCTCAATATAAAAAAGTCGCAGTGCACCCCTCGGCGGGGAAAGGTACCTGCATGCGGCGATGGACGGTGCTGGGAAGAGACCGCTGGGCCCCGTGTGGGTCGCTGATGTCAGGTGAAGCAGGGCAGCGCTCTCATCTGCGTTCTCATCCCCTGCTGCGTGCCATCCAGGCAGCTCGCGTGCAGCGGCCGCTCTCTGGCCCAGAGCGAGTCGGCAAAATCCCAATACAGCTTTGTTTAGAGGGGCGCGAGGTCTCTCCTTTCCACTCCTGCTTCAATTCCCAGGTAGGAGGGAGCATACGCGGGGTCCAAAGTCAGGGCCTCGTAATCCCAGCTTCTTCGTGCGCATGCAGCAGGATCACGTACCGGGTGCCCCTGGCAGTTAGGGGCCTCTGCTTCCCACACAGATTTCACGGGTTGCGGAGGTCCATTTTTCACCGGAGTTTTTCTCATATCGGGGGGGGCACTCCGACAGCTACATCTGCATTCACTTTCGTTGGGGGGTGCCAAAAAGAGGGGGCTCAATCCGTCTTTTGGGGCGGCGCAGACGGAGCTCACGCAGAGAGCCTGTTCATCTCTGCGTCCCCTGGTGGCCAATGATGACTTTCTTTTAATGTTTACTTGGTAATGATTTTATTTATGTAAATCATGCTAAAGGTTTATGTATTTTACTTTTAACCAAAATTGCACTTTAATAAAATCAGAAAGTAATTCAAAAGAAGAAAATAAAACATATTAAGTGTATGTTATGCTACAAATCCGTATAAAGCGCGCGGTCGCCAGGGTCATCAAGGCACTAAGGTAGAGCAAGGCGTGAGTAGTCTAAAACAGATGGGTTTTCAGTGCCCCTCGAAACGAAAAGTGGTCTTCAGTAGCACAAAGAGCGGGGGGAAGGGCATTCCATAATATGGCTGCTGCAGTAGAAAGTCTGTATCGGGGAACCAGCAAAG